>NC_081366.1:29145077-34145077 GCF_030684315.1 Stegostoma tigrinum
AATGAAAGTCACTTGGCAGTGACTGATGCATTGATCAACATTTTGCAGTGTTGAGTATTAAGATCAATCCCCAGATAGCTCAGAACATGAAGGTCTGAATCCATGTCACTGTCTCAAGGCTCAAATAGATGGCTGGAAATGAAAGAACTATCAACAGATTATTAACATTACCATCAACCATTCTCTTGATGATCTTCCTACCTTGTTCAAAGCAACAAAAGCAAGCAAATTTCTGTCAACAGCAATGCTTCAGTTGCCAGTGCTTACCGAGTTAAAACTGGAGATCAACCCTAGTAAGAAGTTCACTGAATTCTTTAATTCTCCGTGAAGCAAGGAATGACCCAGCAACAATACAAAGATGTCTCCATTTCTCTCCTGTACAAGCAGGATGAAACTCATCAATCATCTAACAATTAATGAGCACCTTACTTGTCTGTATTGTTGGTTAAATCAATGCCAGATCCTTCTGAGCCACATTGGCCACTTCTCAGGAACATCTGCTGCCACAGAGTCAGGGTGGCTTCAGAAAATGCCAAACAATGAGCTTCTTTCCTGAGCTGGAAATGCCAAATATATATATTACATTGAGACAATTACAGTGGTGCTGCAATACGACCTGATATTTGCTGACCAACTTGAGAGCTTGAGTGTGGGGTACGATTATGACAGTCAAAGGAAGTGCCGGTGAGACGCTCTGAATGCTTTGCTCAGGAATTTTGATATTGATTCAAGTCCCTAGCAAATCTTTCTTAGCTTCTGAATGAAATATTGTTTCTGACGGAAAAATAAAACCTTTAAACACAGAACTCTGACACCAAGTTGGGATTTTGGAGGCAGAACATTATACAAAATAGATTGGTGGTAACAATTAATGAAAGACAGTACAGAGCTCACAGTACATTTCGGCTTTGGTTGTGGGACAGGATGAAGTGAATCAGATAGATTTTTATATCAAATGGCAGCTTACATGCAAGTTTCAGCAATTTAAATGGCTATTCTTTGAAATCAGCCTTTGAAATCCTCTTTTCCCTCCCTCATTGCCTATATTCACACCAGGAGAAACCCAAAAGAAGCAGGACTTAAATATTCATTAGTACTCAACTTGACTATAGATAACTGAGAATTTCAACATGCTGCACATTTTCCTCACTTAAGCCATTTATGAGCTTGCCTGACAGTGCTACAATTCTTGACAGAACTAAAACTGTGGATCTTAGCTCTTCCAGGCACCACTCAGTCTACTCTCACAAGTTGCTTGACCATGGGAAAATAGCCCTGTTCAGTCCTGAAGATTTCAAGGACTTCATGTTTCAAAACAAATGGAATCGATGGCATTCTGGACAACCTTACCCAAGGACTAAGAAAAATCACTAGCTTCCAAAGTGAAGAGGTGAAAAAGGAGACATTCTAAAAATTGAAAGTATTTCTTCATAACACAAGTGCAATGTTGGAACTTGTAATGATTCCTCTTCAAAACTATGTGAAGTAAACATCATAGCCTGGAGCTAGTCTGCAACATATTCACTTAGATATTACCCCAATTGTTAAGTTAATCTCTAGTTCAATTTTATAAATGAAAATACACATGCAATGTTCTGCAAACCTGTTTCCTAAGTCAGAATGGATAAGATGGCAAGTGCAAACTGAAATTCAACAGTTATTACCTCACAATCCAATTTCTACAATCTATAGGCATCAACTAATGGCTATAGTGGTCCCATTCTTATAAATTTGATCAAAGTTATTTGGCTACATACTAACGTTTCCAGTTTATTGTGCCTTTCTTTAAATAATGTAAAACAAACTTACTCATAAATGAAACAGTGATTATTGACAAATTATTTGTCTTTGATACAGACAACTACTTCTGGAAGCCTAGATAACAAAGGGTGGAGTTGGATGAACACAGCAGGTCAAGTAGCATCTTAGGAGCATAAAAGCTGATGTTTCGGGCCTAGGCCCTTCACCAGACAGTGGGATGGGGAGGCGATTCTGAAATAAATAAGGAGAGAGGGGGAGGCGGACTGAAGATAGATAGAGGAGAAGATAGGTGGAGAGGAGAGTATAGGTGGGGAGGTATGGAGGGGATAGGTCAGTCCAGGGAGGACAGTCAGGTCAAGGGGGCGGGATGAAGATAGTAGGTAGGAAATGGAGGTGCAGCTTGAGGTGGGAGGAGGAGGTAGGTGAGAGGAAGAACAGGTTAGGGAGGTGGGGATGAGCTGGGCTGGTTTTAGGATACAGTGGGGGCAGGGGCCGAGCTGGGCTGGTTGTGAGGTGCAGTGGGGGAAGGGGAGATTTTGAAGCTTGTGAAGTCCACATTGATACCATTGGGCTGCAGGGTTCCCAAGCAGAATATGAGTTAGCTGTTCCTGCAACCTGTGGGTGGCATCATTATGCCACAGCAGGAGGTCCAGGGTGGACATGTCATCTAAGGAATGGGAGGGGGAGTTAAAATGGTTCGCGACTGGGAGGTGCAGTTGTTTATTGCAAACCAAGCGGATATGTTCTGCAAAGCGGTCCCCAAGCCTCCGCTTGGTTTCCCCAATATAGAGGAAGCTACAACAGGTACAGTGGATGCAGTATACCACATTGGCAGATGTGCAGGTGAACATCTGCTTAATACGGAAAGTCATCTTGGGGCCTGGGATAGGGGTGAGGGAAGACGTGTGAGGGCAAGTGTAGCACATCCTGCGGTTGCAGGGGAAGGTGCCGGGTGTGGTGGGGTTGGGGGGTGGGGGGGGGGGGGGGCGGTGGGTAGTGTGGAGCAGACAAGGGAGTCACGGAGAGAGTCGTCTCTCCGGAAAGGAGACAAGGGTGGGGATGGAAAAATGTCTTGGGTGGTGGGGCCGGATTGTAGATGGCGGAATTGTCGGAGGATGATGCGTTGTATCTGGAGGTTGGTGGGGTGGTATGTGAGGACTAGGGGGATCCTCTGGGGGCGGTTGTGGCAGGGGCGGGGTGTGAGGGATGAGTTGCGGGAAATGCGGGAAACACAGTTGAGGGCATTCTCGACTACTGCGGGGGAGAAGTTGCGGTCCTTGAAGAACACGGACATCTGGGATGTGCGGGAGTGGAATGCCTCATCCTGGGAGCAGGTGCAGCGGAGGTGAAGGAATTGGGAATAGGGGATGGAATTTTTGCAGGAGGGTGGGTGGGAGGAGGTGTATTCCAGGTAGCTGTGGGAGTCGGTGGGCTTGAAATGGACATCAGATTCTAGCTGGTTGCCTGAGATGGAGACTGAGAGGTCCAGGAAGGTGAGGATGTGTTGGAGATGGCCCAGGTGAACTTGGAGGTTGGGGTAGAAGGTGTTGGTGAAGTGGATGAACTGTTTGAGCTCCTCTTGGGAGTAAGAGGTGGCACCGATATAGTCATCAATGTAACGGAGGAAGAGGTGGAGTTTGGGGCCTGTGTAGGTGCGGAAGAGGGACTGTTCCACGTAACCTACAAAGAGGCAGGCATAGCTTGGGCCCATGCGGATCCCCATGGCCATCCCATTTGTCTGTAGGAAGTGGGAGGAATCGAAAGAGAATTTGTTGAGGGGGAGGATGAATTCGGCTAGGCGGATGAGGGTGTTGGTGGAGGGGGACTGGTCAGGCCTGCAGGATAGGAAGAAGCAGAGGACCTTGAGGCCATCTGCATGAGGAATGCAGGTGTATAGGGACTGGACGTCCATAGAGAAAATGAGGTGTTGGGGACCGGGGAATTGGACGTTCTGGAGGAGGTGGAGGGCATGGGTGACGTCACGGACGTAGGTGGGAAGTTCCTGGACCAAGGGGGATAAAATGGAGTCCAGCTAGGTGGAGATGAGTTCTGTGGGGCAGGAGCAGGTGGAGGCAATGGGTCGACCAGGGCAGGCAGGTTTGTGGATTTTGGGAAGGAGATAGAAGCGCGCCGTGCGGGTTTGGGGAACAATAAGTTTGGAGGCTGTGGGTGGGAGGTCACCTGAGGTGTTGAGGTTGTGAATGGTTTGGGATATGATGGTTTGGTGCTCAGGGGTGGGGTCGTGATCCAGGGGGTGGTAGGAGGAGGTTTCAGAGAGTTGGCGTCTGGCCTCGGCAATGTAGAGGTCAGTGCGCCATACTACAACTGCACCTCCCTTGTGCCATACTACAACAGGTTTAGAATGTAGCTCCAATGATTCAGATGGCTGCATACGGCCACCTTCATTGTGAGGTGTGGAGATCAAACTGAAAAGTTAAAATATGATCTGTAAAGCAATTGCAAATATCCCCATGGGATCTTAGCATCCACACTGACAAGTTGCAACAGGCTGAAAGTTTGAAAAGCAGCCTCTAAAATCAGCATTGTAATGGCAACATTCAGACACAGCACATAAAAGGCTTCATAAATAATACATTTTTTTTCTGGTAAACTACTGAGTATAACCTTTCCAGTACTTATTAAAGCCTACAGATGCCAGGATCGCTGGGGAGATTCAACATCAGCTACACTAGAAACACAGCCAATGCAATAAACCAATGGAGGAAATATTTTGCTAAATGAAATATCAGATATATTTCTCAGAGTGTACAACTGTTGTGATCTCTGTTGGGTGGTGAAAGTATGATTCACATATTGAATTAACCTTTGAAGATTAATTAATGCTTCTGAAAATGAATAGATTTTGTACTGGGAGGATTTTAGCAGACTTTGAAATATTCAAAACAAGACTATAAATGGCAAAGTGATTGATTTTATTACATTTTCTGTGATTAGTGTCTCTTAAGCCTTTGTAAGTGAGCAAGGGAATTAGAATAAGTGCTGGCATTTAAAAGATTTTAATTTCCCCAAACATCTTTCAAATGGGCAATGGAAAAGGAATAATAATCTGAAAACACACTTATAAACAGTCCAAAAATCCTATGTTTTGAAAGAAATGAATAGGTTTTGCCAAACACAATAGAAAGGGTGAAATCTTTTTGCAATATGACATTGACAGTCGAAACGCAGGGTGGTAATTTTAACTTTGGATTATATTAATTCAGATGTATGAGATCTTTCTCTTAATATTAATGCTGATAAATGTAAAGGAGATGTATAACAGACAATTACATCAACATTGCCAGCTTGACACGATTAGTTAAAGTCAAAATTACTTCCAAGGTACTTTAATTTCCTCCAGTACTTAACATATTCGCATGCAATTCATTTATGTATAATTTTAATGATGCTGTTTGTTTTGAATGAATTAGTAGCTGCATCAAAATAGCACAGACAGTACATCAGGTGAATACGTTAAGCAGGAATTTCCCGAAACCAAATCTCCTGGTTTGAATGGTTGCTTTTGTTTCATACCACCTTCCACAAAAAATGTCAGAATATCTTTTCAATGCATTGCAATGTAAAAATGTTGTTCATTCATTTTGATCTTAGGAATGGTCCGGACAAGTATGATTTAGACTTCTGCTGCCTTCACAAACAAACTATGTTAATCAGAATAATGGGGAGAAGACGTCACAGTACTTTTCAATGCAGTAAGTCTAAATGGTTTCAGGGAAAAATAAAACTTTTACTTTTGTTTACAGAATATACAGAACAGAAACAGGCCACTGAGTCCAACCAGATAATACTGCTGTTTATGCTTGACTCAAATGTCAAACTATTTTTCCTCATCTGAATCTATTAACAATGCTCTTTTTCCTCACGCTTGTCTATCTTTCTCTTAAATGCGTCTATATTTTTTACTTCAACAACTCCTCCTGAAAGAGATTTTAACATTCTTACCACTCTACTTACCAAGTTTATTCTGAAATCCCTATTGAATTTCTTACTGATCACTTTATCTTGATGGCTTCTGCTTCTCCACACAAAATAAAAGTGTTCTGTATCCACACTATCAAGACTTTTCAAAATTTTATGGATTCCTACGAGGTCACCCCAGTTCTCTTTTTTTCCCCGAAATAAGAGATTCACCTTGTCAATACCCATGCATTTCTGGTAGTTGTCACTGACCATCCTGTTGCGATGGTTTTCTCAGGGTCATGAATTTCAGTGGTAGCTCTTCATGTTGTTCTTGATCAGCAGATTTTTGGACACATAGGCAGAATGTCCCATGAAGTAGTAGCATCAGGATTTGCTCCTTTTCTTTCCTTCTTTGCCATTGCCCTGCCTCATCATTACCACATTTAGATTGAAAACATGATGCAGATTGAAGGTCACATTATTACCATTTTGAACAATTGCTCTTCCCAGTCATTAATGTCACTCCTGCCATAATGTAAGGAAAGATTTGGTGTGTCTTTATAGTATTTTATGAGCATCTTTCTCCCCTGCATCCCAAGAACACTGGCTACTTCAGAGTTGAGGAGACAGGGCCAGATCGGGGTAGACAGTTTTCAACATTAGGCATATGGTGTCCAGTCCATCATAAATGGTTTTGCAGGAAATTTTTGAGAACATTTGTAGAATTCTTTTCAAGAAGAACACAAGCACATGTTCAATGGTCCTCCCATCGAATCTGGAGGTTGAGACAAGGGTGTGAGCTTCTGGTGGAATTTCTCTGGTGATGTTACACGTCATCGGTACATAGTTCACATCTCACTGAAGTACAATAATGCAGTTTTGAAAACTGTTCTGTTGTCTAAGCCTTTTATTTGACTTGCAGATGTCTTTGTTGTCAGGCAATTTGTAGAAGGTTGAGCAGGCTGGAGACAGATGGCTGCAAATATATGGGCCAGACACTATATAGTCCAGAATCTCTTCTCCATCATATTTGGAGGTGGAATGTTGACTGACTGTCCGGGTTGATATAGGAGTTTTACTTTGACCACTTTCAATAGCATGCCAAATCTCTTGTACTGATAATTAAATAGAAGAAGAATTGGTTACAAACCTGGGAAAGAATGGGAAATAACACCACAAATGGTGGATGGCCCAAACAGCTTAGAAAAACGTGTTGCATGTCATGACAGTCAAATTCCTTTTGGAATTCTTGGAGTTTGTATTCTTATTTCCATCTTTTATGTTTTAGTTTTCTATTTGGCGTTAAACCTGAGCTGTTAGACAGTCGAAGATAACAAAGTGTGAAACTGGATGAACACCGCAGGCCAAGCAGCATCTCCGGAGCACAAAAGCTGACGTTTTGGGCCTAGACCCTTCATCAGATGAAGGGTCTAGGCCCGAAACGTCAGTTTTTGTGCTCCTGAGATGCTGCTTGGCCTGCGGTGTTCATCCAGCTCCACACTTTGTTATCTTGGATTCTCCAGCATCTGCAGTTCCCATTATCTCTGTCAGACAGAGGCTTTCTTTTCCTTGTGACCTGAGTGACTCTCCTGAGGGTAAAACATGACCCGTTTTACTCCAGGAGATCACAGAGTCCATCCTTATAAAAGCGTCTCTGCTAACTCACCAGAATCCCTTTAACCTTCCTATAATGTGGAGGATTTTGTTTTTCCACGCTAATGTGTTCGAAAGCAGAGAATTGTCGTCAAGCAGGTGGCATGCTGCCAGCGATCTGCTCACTGCTGCCTCCATTAATGGGATGAGTGAGTTGAACCATCCAGTGAAACATTTGATGCCCTGAATGGAGTAATTAACACATATTTATGGGCTGCTTGGATTTACTGAATGGTTGGGCAGGTTCAGGCCAGCATCAAGCCCAACAGATTTCCCTGTACAGGCTAGTGGTGGGTAGCTAGGATCCGTCTATCCTGGGCCCAGCATAACGCTGCCATGATGTGTAAGCCTGGCCATCCCTGAGTTGGTCTCCCACATGGCTCACTAGTAATTCATGATGAACATTGAGAACAGCATTCTACATTCCAGGTTTAATCATGCCACTGAGCCATGTTTTTCTTGCTGCCCTACAGTTGTTAAGCAGAAATTGATTTAAGCTCAAAGACTGATTTGTAGTATCACTGCCACAAATTATAATTAAGGTTAATTAAAGCAGCATTCTAACAGTATTAATTTCCATTGAGGTTAATTACAAAGCACAAGGGAGACAATGTTATCAAGATCCAAAGAACAAGTAATTTCAGAGACCAGCTACAACTGTAAAATCAGACCCCAGGTTTCACAAGCCTCAGGCAAGAAGTGGTTCTAGGCTCGCAGCATTTGCTCGGGGAAAGGCAGGCAGCAAACAGCGACAGATTCCATAAGCTTCCAGCACAGTCAAGGCAGGGTGAGTAATCAAGCAGCTTCAGACTCCAAGGCAAACCAAGCAGTTTCAGATACCAATCTCAACAAGGCAGCATTCTTCAACAAGTTCCACCTCTGCTTTACTTTGCAGCTAACTCTCCAAACTGTAGGTGCAGATATGGATATAGGAAAAGGAATAGGCCATTCAGTCCATCAAATCTGCTCTGCTATTTAATACAATCATGGCTGATTGAACATTTGATTTCTTTTTCCTTGCTCTATCTCCATAACCCATTGTGTCATTGACAATCAAAAAAAGTCAATATCTGCTTTAAATATATGCAAAGGCTGAACTTACACAGCCTCTGTGATACAGAATTCCAAAGACTCACCATCCTCTGAGTAAAACAAGACACACCTCCTTCCCCATAAGCCTCGATTCTCCTGCTGATCCAAGAATCTATCTCAACCTTAAATAAACACAAGGAATCTGCTCCCACAGCTCTCTGTGGCAAGGAGTTCCAAAGACTCTCAACCTTCTGAGAGAAGGAAATCTTCCTTATTGCAGTCTTGAATTGGTGCCTCTTAATTCTGAGACTATGCTCTCTGATCCTTAACTCTGCCATGTGAGGAAACATCTCAGTATTTACCCTGTTGAGCTGCTTAAGAATCCTACATGTTTCAATGAGGTCATCTCTCTTTCTTATAAACGCTAGAGAATACAGGGCTGGATTCCCTAATCTTTCCTCATGAGACAGTCCCATCATCACTGAAACAAATCTGGTGAGGCTTCATTGCATTTCCTCAACGACAAAGATGTCTTTCCTGAGATGAGGAAACCAAACATGCATGCACTTTTCAGCCGAACCTATTTTGTGTACATACACTGTCCTAAAATCATTTTTGCACTGCCTAAATCAGTTCCCCTATATTTGGGTACTTGCACAGAAGCTACAAAAACTCCAAGCAATGACTCAGACTCATACACATGGCTGTATTAGTTTACTGGTAGTAAATTCTATCAGTTTCACTGTATCACCAAAGATCCAGAACCATTGGGTAATTGCAATTCTTGTTTTCCATTTTGTATTTTGATGAACATTTCATCCATGGAGCAGTAAAATCAGTAGCCTCTGTGATGTTACTCCATCTCACTAGTCCCTATGGTGACAGCTCCCCACTTTTTCATGCTTAGTGCTGAATTCACATTTACTCTAGTATTTTTCTCCTATATCTCCTCAGTTTCCTTTGTTCAGGGCTGTCCCTTTCTCAGTCTGAGATATTCTCGGGAAATTACAGGTCAAGTTGGAATGAATTTCTCATTTTGAGCTTTCTTAACATTTCCAGCTGTGATATTTCAGGGTTCCTCTCCTGATTGCTACTGAATTTAAATTAGCAATCCTCTTTTGGCTGTACCACCTCTTAAGAAAAACAAATTCTAATCAAAAGTTCAATATCCTCATAGCTCATCCAGGGTCACAAAACAAGTTAACTCATACTTCTCTTACACTCTGGCCTGGAATATATTCAACTGTTTCAGAATTCCTGGCAATGTAAGCCATGGTAGCAATATATTCTTGCAGAAGCAAGATCTTTTATATCCTTAGATTGCCATTTATATGATCCCCAGAATGGTTTTCTACATAGTAATGTAATATGTCATTCTGATTCTGACTGGACCTGAGGACACACTTGAATAATCTGAAATGTCAATGGGTATTACAGAGCCTCTAAATGAGTCACCCACCAGTATAATGTTAAATAGAAACATTCTGATTACCACATTGAGAGGTACATTACTTATTCAGAACGGTGGCATGATAAAGCTAATTTTATCACACATTCATATGTGAATCAAACGCATGTCAATTCATGTTTTTTGTCTATGAGAAATCTATCCTGCTTTCTATATGAGTACCTTGTTTATTCAAAATACTCAAGCATTTGAGTCACGTGTAAATTCACATTATTCTACAATATGAACTAACGTTACAATAGAAATATTTATTACAGGCTTAGACATCCATGTGTTCACTAAATTATGTCACTGATCACAAATCACTGCTCTGAAACACAGGTTTTAAAGAAAACATGCAAGTTTAATTTCCAAAGTCGTTGTTGGTTTGTTACGCTCAAATCACAGGCCGTTTTATTTGTTATTCTTACTTAAAAATCATGACTACCCATTAATCCTGCTAGCAGTGCAATTAAAATTTCAGAAACTATGGAGTTTGCATTCAGAACGTATTAGTTAATTTGTGTTAAATGATACAAAATTAAGGATGCCATCAGATATTTGTTCTCAAAACTAGGCATGTTGGATTTACTACACCATGAAGATTAACTAACTATAATTAGTTGGGTGGTACAGTTAGCACTGCTACCTCACAGTGCCAGACAATTGGGCTGAATTTCACCCTCAGCCGACTTCAAGTGTGGAGTTTGTACATTCTCCCTAAGTCTGGGTTTCCTCCTGTTGCTCTGGTTTTCTCCCATAGTCCAAAGATGTGCAGCGTAGTTAGATTGGATGTCAGAAAATGCAGGGTTACAGGGATAGGGTAGGGAATGGGTCTGAGTGGGAGCTCTTTGGATAGTTGGTGCGGATTTGATGGGCCAAATGGCCTGCTTCCTGCACTATAAGGATTCTACAAACCGCCGAGTGGTCAATGATGCATCAAATTTAAAGGCTTTTTTAAAGGCGTGAAAGTATGCTATAGCAGGAGGAGTGATGAAGCACAATGAGGGCTGAAAGAGAAGTTCTAACCTTATGAATCATACATATAGTTATTATAATTATTTAGTATGTCTTCATTGTAAAATAAGAAAATATTCAAAATCTGTCCTATCTTTGATAAAGCCTAATATAAAACCAACCTGTGACTTTTTAAATTTATTCTTAATCAAAGTTTTTCTTGGGATGAGGGCTTTGCTGGCAAGAGCAACATTGATTGGCAGGAACAATAATGGCTGGCCAAAGTGGTGATAAGTTACCATCTTAAATCGTTGCAGCCCATCAAGTACAGTGACTCTCAAAGTGCTCTTTGGAACCGGTTCTACAGCTATGCTTCAGCATCAGTGAAAGAATAGCAATAAAATGCTATGTTCGCATATTTGGCTTTGAGGAAAACTTGCAGGTATTCAGGTCTTCTCAGGTATTTGCTGCCCTCAACATCCTGGGTGGTAGAAGTCACGGACTTAGAAGCTGTTCTTAAAGGAGGCTTAACGAGTTGTGTCATTGTGCCCTGTGAGTAAAATATCACGTCTCCCTCAATAGATTGGTTGGAAATCAATAACCTCACCTGTGGGTGAGTCCTGTGACAGAGGGTCTTTAACCAGGTAGGACGGTGTCAAGCAGAGACCCTGCTACCTTCCCCATATCAAATCAATGGTGGGAAAAGACCACAGACAGGCTTCCTGATCCAGCACCATCTAAAACCCTTAAGTGCTCAATTAATACCCAGTTCGTAGCCTTATCTTACAGATGCTGTTCACCTAGTGTGGGCCAGGGGAGCTGACATGCAGAAAGCCTGTTACTGTGGGGTAGGGTATCCATCTCCAGTTTGACTGCAGCAGTTCAAGATGGCAGTTCATCACCACCCTGTGAAGTTTTCTCCTTGTTCAAAGGCAGTTAGTGCTTGATCAAGGGCCCAGCATCAGGATGGGGAGTCCTCTGAGAACTACCCAGATGTGACCCCCTAATGGCTCTAAAACCCTCCTCCCCTTTCCATCATTCACTTGTACCTGGATCCAGCAATTGTAAGCCTCAGATGAGACTGTTACTGGCAGTGGTTTCTGCCTTCCTCTGGTAATGAAGAACTGCCAGCATCTGATTGGAGGCCAAGTGTTGATATATAAACAAACAAAAAAATGAAGTAGGTTCATCATCTCCTCGAGTCAGCTCTGCCATTGAATATGTTCATAGTTGATCTGACTGTATCCTCAACACTACTTTTCTGTCAACCTCTTTTGACTAAAAAAAAACTGAAAGAACTGCAGAAGCTGTAAATCAGGAACAAAAACAAAGTTGCTGGAAAAGCTCAGTAGGTCTGGCAGCATTGTGACGGAAAAATAGAGTTAACGTTTTGGGTCTGGTGACCCGTTCTTAAAACTGAGTTCTGAGGAAGGGTTATTGGACTTGAAACATTAACTCCTGTTCTTTCCTTCACAGATGTTGCCAGACCTGCTGAGTTTTATCAGCAACTTTGTTTCTGAACCTTCTTTAACTCCTTTCTTAGTCAAGAATATATCCAGTTCTGCCTTAAAATATTCAATGACTGTCCTTCAACCATTCTTGGGGGAAAATGGCCACAGAACCATGACCATCTGAGAAGAAAAAAATAGTTCTTTATATCTCTGTTATGTTTAATGTGAATCCATCATTTCTAGTTCCTTCCTCAGAGAAGTGTCTTTCAGTATCTATCCTTAGGGCATGTATATTTTAATGAGATTACCTCTCATTCTTCAAAACTCAAATGAGTCCAAGTGCAATCTGTCCAACCTTTGTTTACACTATAAGTCCCTCTCTTCCATAGAATAGACTGAATAAAACCTTTTGTGATTTCTTTTCTACTATAATTATGTCCTTTCCGAAATAAAGAGACTGAAATTGTTCACAATACTCCAGATGGAGTTTCATAAATGATGGAAAGAACTACAGTAATAACGTCATTGTTGTCTCTGGGATTAAATATCAATAGTTAGACTTCATCATCGATGATGTTGATAATATCAGAAGATATGGAACTGGACCCCAAGTGAGGAAGGTTTCAGAGATGTCCTGCTAAGCCGTTTGCTTTAATTTAGTTAATAAAAGTTGTTAATTTTACTGGTATGATTGCTGAATGTATTCTATCAAAAGACCCAAATCACCAATCCTGATCTAACAACATGACAGCAGTTGTTTGCAAATTGTTTTAAAGCTCTCACTGAATGCTGTGAAAGGCAGGGAAGCAAAGGTGCAATGGCCCAGATGAAAAATATTTGGGAAAACAACATCCATTGTCCAGTAGACAAGCAGGCTGCTCAAGGGTATGAAAGGCAGGAGATCAAGAAACATTCAGCCAGATTCAAAAGACTGTGGAAACATCCAATAAATTGTTAGAAGATTCTTCCAGTTGTTGACTACAGATGCACAAAGTGATGGAGAAGCCCGCAACCTACGTCAAACACCCTGGACCGTGAGGAAGGACTCAACCTTTCAGAAACCTACTATGGCTAAATCTTCAGTTTTTTTCACCGGCCTGGTGTTCAAATAAGAGGTGGGAGTACATAAATATGTTAAAATTTATTGTAATTGAGGAGAGATTACTGATTGTCTGTATGTAATTCCTAATCAGCATTGTTCTTCATTAAATATAGGCACTGAATGTTCCTTATTCACTAGTTGCCAAACAAATTGAACTTGAATCGTTATTCTCTGAGGCAGTGTTCATTGAAGCAACTCTATTCCATTAGCTGCAACTGTTACATTTTTCTTTGGTGTGAAGCCAGATGCATTGGAAGAAAGTTGCACAGAGAATGAAAGTGATAATCTGTAACATGACATGCTCTTTCATGGAAGGAAAGGATTATGCCACTGATGTTGACAATATCCTGAATCTTGCTTTACTAATGCAATCAAACCTTAGAAACAGCCTGCCAAAAGATAACTCAACAACCTGCAATCAGCCAGTGAAAACAGATCCGAGGACAACCCTTAAGTTTGAATTGGATCAAGCCAATATTGAGGATTCTGATGTTATTATCTGTGAAATTGGAAGTGGAAGTGGAAGTCTACAAATGAATCTTACCAGCATGTCTTAGAAGAACTCACTTAGATTTGCTTTACTTTTCAGCAAAGGAAAAGGCATCCAATATCCAAAGTTTCTGGAGCTGAAGTGGACCTTCAAAAAGCTGAGCATTAAATAGAGTTTAAGATTATTAAAATTAAGTAAGATTTGGAGAAGTCTACCTGCCTAATAGAGATTGAAGACCGATATTAGCAGTAACACAGGATTAACACCTTACAACAGGGTGACAAGTGAAATGGTAAGAATTCAGTCAGCCCTGGCAGCCAAAATAATTGCATTTGTGGAGATATGGGAATTCTATAGGCATCGCTTTAAAACATTGCCCAAGCACAGTAGGCAAATAAAAACAGTGGGGGAAGAAACTTACATAAGTGAACCTTGTAGCAAGATTATACAAGGCAGAAACATAAAAGAAATCGAAAGTAATAAGTATTTCAGGTCAGGTAAGAGATGCACAGCAGTGAGTGCCAAGAAACTCCATGGGTCTTGAATACCAGTCACACCTAAGTAATAACCCTCTACTTTGATTCCAAAAGTAAACTTTTCAATACAGCAACACAGAGCAACAGAATTGTTAAACTGCAGAATTAAAGCCTTCAAAGAAAATAGATTAAATAGGCACATAGCAACAAAACCAGCTCTGCCACATATACTTAACTTTAGGGTTAAGACAAATAGGACACAATCGACATCCTACAGAACAAAATCCTTAGCAGACAGAATTACATCTTCAAATAGATACCAAATCAGAAGCTGAAAAAGTTAAACATCTCTGTATTAAATTCTGAGTTGAAATGATGACGTAATATCTTGTTAAGGCATAAAAATAGCAGCAGATACCATAGATGAATTTCTGTAAGCTTTTGATAATTGCCTTAATTTCTGAACAAATAAAACTCTTGAAAGAGCAAAAGTTAACAGAAAAGGTCAGCACCAAGAGAAATCCATTAATAATTTCATTAATAGTGTCCACAGATTAGCGGAAAATGGGACTGTGGATCTTTAAAGTCAGAATGTATAAAGTCTGGACAGTTGTTCAAATTGATGATGAGCCAATATATATGATTTATTGCTGTCAAAAGAAATTTAACTCGAGATATTGATTCAGATGACGGGTGAAGTAGAAGTCCAGAAGCAATGCTGATCAATTCTAAGAGGACAGGATCAAACTTGTCACAGAAGATCAGCAGAACTCATTCTATTCATAAGGTGCAAAACTCCTAAAGATGTACATATGAAGTCGGTTTAGAGAATGGGAGAGACACAAGTTATTAGAAGTAATCAACAGTTCTGATGAGCAAGTCACCTCATGAACATAAGCAATGCCCACTTACTAAAATGAAAATGCCGTTTTAGCATGACAGTATATCATTTCCAGTAAATTATGGAAGCAAAAAAGTCAAATAACTATTGCACAAAACGTTAATGGTGCAGAGCACATTAAAATAGGAGAAAAGCTAAAAAAAATTCCTCACAAATTAAGTGACCCATACCATTTCTTTTCAGCAAGAAGATATTTATGTCAATGGGCATTTCAATAACTTTAAGTTTGTTACCTTAAGATGTGAATGTCACTACACTGTTGGATGGTGTATCATAATTGAAGAAACACTGTTTTACAGACCACAGTCACTCCAAGGCAACTAATTACTGCTTTATCAATCTACTCTCAATCATCAGAATGATGGAACAGCTTATTTGCACCACTATTAATCAGTGCTTGCAAAGAAATAATTCAATTCCAATTATATAGTTTGAGTTCCACAAATGTCTCAGCTCTTGATCTCATCATAGCTGCAGACCAAAGGGGGAAAAAAGAGCTCAACTCCAGAGGTAGGGTGAGATTAACTGAACTTGATATCAGAGTATGGCATAAAGGAGCCCTGAAGAAACTAGAGTTAACAGGGTTCACAAGGTAAGATCTCTGTTGGCTGAAGTCACACCTAGTGTTGCAGAGTTAGGTACAGTATTTGTGAAGTGGAAGGCAGGGCATTAAAACTTGATGTTCATAAAATGAGAGGGTAGAAGAGTGTGTGGTCCCTTCAAAAGATATGTGTATTTTTCTAGGCTTGGACATTTTAAAAAAAGAAGTGCAGGAGCACAGAGAGCTCTGGAAATTGAAACATTGCACCTAAAGGCTGATGGTTAGAAACACAGGCAGTAGTCTTATTTTGTTAGTAAGGCAACCAAATTGAATATCAACCGATTAATTTAAACCAGGCACTTAGAGAGTGAAAACTCAATTAAATTTAAATCTGATAGTTTTGACAATTTAAGACAAATCATATTATAACAAATTATAGGTCATCAAGGGATTAAGAGAAGAGGGCATTTGAAAATCGGTGTGAGCATCAACTATTGTCTGCCAAGAGAACAGCTGTCTGCTATTAAAGAAAGAATCACTGGCTCTCACAGAATTCTGTAAGCTTTCAAAAAAAAACTAAACTAAAGGTACAGTGGTGCTCTTAGTTAATATTCCTGAGACAAGAATTGGACAGACAAAGGCACTCCTGACTGAGGATCAATGCACAGCATTCCAGAACACTTATCCTGTCTATAATTTTGAGATTAAGTTTTAAATTGTTTTCATTATTTTGTTTTATTTAAGTGGAATGCTCATTAATTGGAACAGCATACTACTAGAACTCTGTTTTATTCGGGATTACTTAGTAGTCAAACAGAAAGTATTAAGTTTGTTAGTAGTTCTGTTAACTTGTTCACTGTTAGAGTTAGATAAATATTTGATCATAGAGTGAATGAAAGGATTTTTTAATTTAACCACTCCTTTGTATCAGATTTAGGGCGAGAGGCAGGTTATACTATTTTTCACATTTTCTTTAACAGATTATGAGGCAAGGGAAGCTTCTCTGGGTGCTAGGTTTTAGTTATCAGAGAGAGGTTGACCTCTGCTTCATAACACTAGTGCAAAAGATGATGATTGCAATTGTTGGAGGTCAATTATTTCAGTCCCAGGATACTATGGGAAGAGTTCCTCAGGGTGGTGTCCTAGGCCAACCATCTTCAACTGCTTCATCAATGACCATCACCCCATTGTCAATCAGAAGTGGAGTTCTTCACTGATAATTGCATAATGTGAAACACCAAAATCTCTTCAGTTTGAAGCAGTTCCTGTTCATGTGCAGAAAGATGTAAACAACATCCAGGAATAACACCACCAGCAAGTTCTCTTCAAGCCACGTACCATCCTGACTTAGAACTATATCACCACTCCTTTTGTATCACTCGGGCTAAATTCTAGAACTCCCCTCCTATCAGCACAGTTTGCATCCTTACATCTCCAGAACTACAGCAGTTCAAAAAGACAGTTCATCTTTATCGTGAAGGCATTTAGGGCAGGAAATAAGCCAAAAATGCATACATCCCATGGACAAATAAAATGAAATTTCATCGTCCAGGTGTATAGCACTGAAGATAAAACCTATTCTACAAACAACTCAAAAGTGAGACAGAAAGTGTATGTATTTTACAGTCAAGAATTCTCATTTGAGTAGAAATGTATGTCTTCTCCACAACTTTCTTCAAACGATCAATGAGCTTAAACAGAAAAAGATTAAAAAGATCTTGGAAAAAAAGTACAAGAAATTATTAAAAGATTGGGGGAACTCAAAACTGAATATAATTTCAGGCTGAAGAAAAATGATAGGGCATTATGTCTCTACATATCCAGAAAGATTCCTTATCTTTCAATAAAATAATTTGAAAAACAACTTAAGGAGACAACTCGAATTGGCATAATTCCTCTGGTGAATAAATCAACCAAGTGATGTTTCAGAAAGGCCACTGTACTCAAGCCTAATGGATCCATTCGAATTTGTGTTGGCCTTATACAGCTCAACAAAGATGGTGGAGCCAGAGATACATCTTATGGTTACATTTGTTGATAGTTTATTGAAATGATCCAAAAGCAAAGTTTTCTAAACTGCATGCAAACTGTGGGAACTGGGAAGTGGATGAGCAATCCAGGCTTCTTATTATATTTATATCTCTATTCGGAACATTCTACTTCTACAGACGTTGGGGTCACCTCAGCCCCAGGATTACTTTACTGGATTATGTCCAACATTCAATAATGTCGACAGGGCCTTATAAGCGACTTGGGTGGCATGTTGATGCGAGCTGGTAAGGGAGCATGGTCAGAAGATGCATACAGTTTTAAAATGATTGCATGTTAAAATTCTCATGCTGAATAATAAGTGTGAATTCTGAAGGAAATCTATTCATCTCTTGAGACACATTGTCAACAGCCATGGAAAATAAAGACTTTTATGGAGCTTCCCACTTCAAAATCAGTCCATTACCTCCAAAGTTTTTTGGGAAGGTAAACCAATTGGCAAAACCTTTGTCTTATTTGGCAACTAGAATAAAACCCTTAAGATGAATCCACAAAAAAAGAGGGATGGAATGATAAAACGTACATAATGCTTAACTGTCAGGAGTTCAATCTGATTCCAGGGTATTATACTTGAACAAAGGAAATTATAAAGGCTCAAGGGGTGTACTGGCTGAGAAGAATTGAGACAATGCTCCAAAAATTATTACACCATAAAGGCCTTTAAAAGCATTATGACATCGTTTGTAGCAACTGTTCATTCCAAAGACACAAAACCCCCAAATCTGTCAGTAAATTGTGGCCAAAAATGAAGTTACAGACTGTATAAGTTTTTTTTAAATGCCTGTAACATTGCAAAAAATTATAAGAGAGTTGAAAATTTAATGGGTTTTATAATACTGCAAAAAAGGGCCAGAAACTGATAAAAGGCAGTGGAATATGAATATAAACAATGAAACAAAATATATAAATGGACTATAAAAGATTCTAAATGTATGGAAAAATAAAAGGAAACATTTGTCTAAGTCAAATGTGGGTTCATTTCAGACAGACTCAGGAGAATTTATAATAGGGAATAGGAAAATAGCTAAAATAGATTACTTTGCATTTACTGAAGAAGATTTAAAAAAATACACCCAGATTTAGAGATCCAAAGGATTAGGGAGAATGAGGAATTGGAAGGAAATATTTTTATGAAAATGTTGGGTAGGAGAAACAAAGGGAACTAAATGATTGGTAAATGTCTAGGATCTTATATTTTACATTCCAGAATGTTAAAAGAGGTAAGCACAGTGATGATAGATGAGTTTGTGATTATCTTCTAAAATTTTATAGATTCGAGAATGATTTCTGCAGATTGAAAGGCAGCAAACATCATCTACTACATAAAAAGTTAGGGAAAGTGAAAATGGAAAACGACAGACCTGTGAACCTTTCATCAGCAGGAGGAAAACTGCTGGTATCTTTCATGAAAGATATACTAAATAGATAGTGGGATAATAATGATCTGATTGGGCATAGTCAGCATGCGTTTATGAATTGAAAGTTATGTTTAATGAACCATTTAGAGGTTTTTTTGAGAATAATTGATGAAGAGAAGTTGGTGGGCATGGTCTGCTTGGATTCTCAGAAAGCCTTTGATATATATGTCTGCAGGATAAATTAAAGGACTGTAATATTACGCAAAAATTCTCAGTATTAAAACATATGGACAGAATCCTGGACTTTGAAGAGAGCCCTGGACATTTAAAAAAAACTTTTCCAAAACTGTGCTGAGCCTGCAGGGATAAACAAAACCATCAGCTGACCTGGGAAGGGAGCCTAGGCAGGAAGGATTGCTAGCAGGCAACATTGTTCAGCTTCTATTTCCAATTTATACCTCCTTTCGGAAACAGTAGACCTGAAACTAATGGAATCAAGCTCTGAGACAGCTTTTACACCTCTGGCTACATAGCTAAGACAGATGTAAAAGGCCTCAACATCCGACACCAAGTAAAGCCCATTTACACGTTGTCTAACAATCGGGAAGCCAAGTAACTTCAAAGAGAACATCAACTGAACAATGGGACTATAGGCTTGGCATGGAGATAATGGGGCCCACAGTTAGTATAGCTGTCAGCCCCACTCTCACCTGGGAAGCTTCCAAACCAAGACCCAACAGAAGCCTAATAGAGAGGCTGAACAGAGAGGCTGCACTGAAATCTGACCAAAGAGCATTATTGAAACAAAGGACACCCGATGGTGGAAAGCCAACCAAGAGATCCACAAGAAAACAGGCTGAACTAGGTTCCAAAGCAAGAGCTTCTGAACACCAGACTTTTTCAAACTAAGAGCACCAACAGTAAGAACCTCAAAAACCAACCATAACTATTACAACCAAAGACCAACAATTCAAAGCACAACAGACTCTATTGATACCATAAGACCTCAGACACAACCTGAGGTGGAAAGCAGATTCTCCAAACCAGCATAAAAATAAAGAAAACCAGGTACTTATCTGAGAGATCAAATATGCACCTACCCGCAAATAAGGAGCCAACACAAACAGAGACGGTAGTGCAGATTGAAGTCTTCAAACCCCAGGTACGGCAAGCCAGAACAGTCAGGCAAACTTCAAAACCATGTCTGGAGTGGTGAGCCTAAACCCTGAGACCCCAAAATTCCAACATAGTTAGCAGTGGGTGGCAGGTGATATCAGTGCACTGGGACTCTACAAGTCAGAATTCTGATTAATACTGCATTTAAATACTGGTGTCTTTTCTGTGTAATAGTAAATAGCTGTGACTCTAACAGTGGTAATCTAATTAACAGTGTATTTTAAAATACTATTGCTTTCCTGTGTATTATTTGTGTTAATTTCATTGAATTTATGAATTACTTATTTCTTGCATTGTTTTTACCTTTATGTACATAAATAAACACAGAGGTTCTTTTGCACTTAAACATCTGTCTACTACTTTTCATATATCCTAAATAATAAGGCAAGTGTCCAGAACCAGGGGACGGGAGCAATTTAGAACATAGAACATAGAACAGTACAGCACAGAACAGGCCCTTCAGCCCACAATGTTGTGCCGACCATTGATCCCCATGTATGCACCCTCAAATTTCTGTGACCATATGCATGTCCAGCAGTCTCTTAAATGACCGCAATGACCTTGCTTCCACAACTGCTGCTGGCAACGCATTCCGTGCTCTCACAACTCTCTGTGTAAAGAACCCGCCTCTGACATCCCCTCTATACTTTCCTCCAAACAGCTTAAAACTATGACCCCTCGTGTTAGCCATTTCTGCCCTGGGAAATAGTCTCTGGCTATCAACTCTATCTATGCCTCTCATTATCTTGTATACCTCAATTAGGTCCCCTCTCCTCCTCCTTTTCTCCAATGAAAAGAGACCAAGCTCAGTCAACCTCTCTTCATAAGATAAGCCCTCCAGTCCAGGCAACATCCTGGTAAACCTCCTCTGAACCCTCTCCAAAGCATCCACATCTTTCCTATAATAGGGCGACCAGAACTGGACGCAGTGTTCCAAGTGCGGTCTAACCAAAGTTTTATAGAGCTGCAACAAGATCTCACGACTCTTAAACTCAATCCCCCTGTTAATGAAGGCCAAAACACTATATGCTTTCTTAACAACCCTGTCCACTTGGGTGGCCATTTTAAGGGATCTATGTATCTGCACACCAAGATCCCTCTGTTCCTCCACGCTGCCAAGAATCCTATCCTTAATCCTGTACTCAGCTTTCAAATTCGACCTTCCAAAATGCATCACCTCGCATTTATCCAGGTTGAACTCCATCTGCCACCTCTCAGCCCATATCTGCATCCTGTCAATGTCCCGCTGCAGCCTACAACAGTCCTCCATACTGTCAACGACACCTCCGGCCTTTGTGTCGTCTGCAAACTTGCTGACTCATCCTTCAATCCCCTCATCCAAGTCATTAATAAAAATTACAAACAGTAGAGGCCCGAGGACAGAGCCCTGTGGAACCCCACTCACCACTGACTTCCAGGCAGAATATTTTCCTTCTACTACCACTCGCTGTCTTCTGTTGGCCAGCCAATTCTGTATCCAGGCAGCTAAGTTCCCCTGTATCCCATTCCTCCTGACCTTCTGAATGAGCCTACCATGGGGAACCTTATCAAATGCCTTACTGAAGTCCATATACAGCACATCCACAGCTCGACCCTCATCAACTTTTCTAGTCACATCCTCAAAGAACTTGATAAGGTTTGTGAGGCATGACCTGCCCCTCACAAAGCCGTGTTGACTGCATTTGATCAAGCCATGCTCTTCCACATGGTCATAAATCCTATCCCTCAGAATCCTTTCTAACACCTTGCAGATGACAGACGTGAGACTTACTGGTCTGTAATTGCCGGGGATTTCCCTATTTCCTTTCTTGAAGAGAGGAGTTACATTTGCCTCTCTCCAGTCCTCAGGTACGACTCCAGTGGAGAGCGAGGATGCAAAGATCTTCGCAAGTGGCGAAGCAATTGCATTTCTCGCTTCCCAAAGCAGCCGAGGACAAATCTGGTCCGGGCCTGGTGACTTGTCAATCTTAATGTTTGACAACATTTTCAGCACCTCAGCTTCCTCTATCTCTATCCATTCCAGCATGCACACCTGCTTTTCAAAGATTTCATTCACTGCAAAGTTCGTTCTTTCGTAAAGACAGAAGCAAAAAACTCATTTAGGGCTTCCCCTACCTCCTCAGACTCCAAACACAAGTTCCCTATGCTATCCCTGATCAGCCCTACTCTTTCTTTGACCATTGTCTTATTCCTCACATAAGTGTAAAATGCCTTTGTGTTTTCCCTAATTCGTTCTGCCAAGCCTTTCTCGTGCCCCCTCCTGGCTCTCCTCAGACCATTTTTGAGTTCCTTCCTTGCCTGCGAGTAATCCTCTCTCGCTGAACTTGACCCTAGCTTCCTCCACCTTATGTAAGCTACCTTCTTCCTTTTCACTAGAAGCTCCACCGCTCTCGTCATCCAAGGTTCCTTTATCTTACCCCTTCTTGCCTGTCTCAGAGGGACATATTTACTCATCACTCGCAACAACTGTTCCTTAAACAGTCTCCACATGTCTGTAGTTCCCTTACCACTTTTTGAACCACTTGAAGGTCAGAATGATAACTGACTGCAAACTGAGCCCCTTACAGTACTTGGAATAGGGAGATAATCTGTTGACATTGATTAAGGATCAGCTACTTGGCAGAAGGGTACAGAGAGTAAGAATAAATGGGTCATTCTCAATTTGGCATGATGTGACAAGTTGGGTGCCACAAGGATCAGTTTTTGGGCCCCAGATTTTCATAACATACATCAATGAATTAAACACACAATCAAAAATGTAATATTTCTAAATTTATGGATGGCATTAAGCAAGGTAGGAACACATGTTGTGACAAAAATGCTAAGTGACTGAGAGAATTTGGACAGACTTAATGAGTAGGCAAAAACATGGCAGACGGAATATAATATGAGAAAAATGTGAAAAAATCTACATTGATAGGAAGAACAGATATGCAGAGAATTACTTAAATCATAAGAGGTTGGAATGTATATATTCCCATAGGGACCTATATGTCGTCATCAACAAATTACTGAAGGCTAATATGCAGGTGGAGCAAGCAATAAGGAAGATGAATGGTATGTTAGCCTTTATTGCAAGGGAGTTTGAGACAGGAGAAGTGAAGTCTTGCTTGAATTGTATTAAATCTTGATTAAAACCTGAAATAGTGCATGCAGTTTTAGTCCCCATACTTTAGGAAAGATATTATTTCTCGAGAGAGAGTACCCTGGAGGTCCACTAGACCCGTTCCTGGGGTGACAATGTAGAGAGATTGGGAAAACTGAACCTATATTCTTCTGATCTTCAAAGAAAGAGGGAGGTGATACAAAATGCTTCAAGGAGTAGAGAACGTAGATGCAGGCAAGATGTTTTTCATTCATTGCAGAGTGTAGAACCAGGGGTATTTAGGAGTGAGATAACAAAGTGTGAAGCTGATGAACACAGCAGGCCAAGCAGCATCTCTGCAGTTCCCATTATCTCTGATCACGTATTTAGGAGTGAGCTGAGATTCTCCAAAGCACAGTGAAAGCTCAGTCATTGAATATGTTTAAAGTAGAAATTGATAGATTTTTAAATGCGAATAACTCAAAGTAATATGAAGCTAATATGGAAAAACGGCATAGGTGTGGATGATCAACCAGGATCATAGTGAATGGTGGAACAGGCTCCTCAGGCTGAATGGCCTAATTCTGTGCTTAAATTTCTAAGACATAAATATGGCATTGGAATCCACATCAGGAAGATGTTTTCCAAGAGTTCAAGGACAGTCAGAAGTCTTAGACCCTATAATCCATTCTTTCTAAACCACATATCTGCAGGCTTAGAACAGCATCTATATATGGGTGTAGAAAACTGGTGTACTATGCCTCATTACATTGTCAGGCATTGACACAGTATGCAGTCACAAAGGAGCTTTTTTTGATGACATATGCTTGCAAGGGATTTTCAGATTACGTCCTTGACTTGAAGTTGCTCATAGAGATAAATACCAAGCCACTGATCTCCCAATATGATGAGAAAAATTTAGCAAAAATGCCTTTATGGAGACAAAAATTCTGATTATACCTTGTGAGGGTTGACTGGGCAGGGAATACTATGGGCAATGATGGGTGCACTTTTCAGAGGAACAGCTGACATCTTCAGCAGTTATGATGCGGAGTTTATTTATGAAGTTGAATCATATGCTCAGATCATATGGCACAGCGGCCAGCAAGTTAAAATAGGCTCAAACAATTGCAACGGGCATTACTTTAAATGTTGAGCCAGACCAAAGGCCCAGTGAGTTCACTGTGGAAATCAATTTAGTGCACCAACAGCATACTATAATTGTAGATGATTTGCTGGTATACGATGAAAAACTATTCGTACAGCTTCACCGTGGAAAGATAGCCCTAAACAAGATAGCGCAAAGGACGCTTGGGAGTCACAAATGCAAAGCCTGAACTCTGTCATCAGTATGGTGGTCTGAGGTCTCAAAAGAGATTGAAGGTCGCATAGCCGAATGCAAAATTTGTTCTATTTACAGGCGTGAGGGGCATGAGCTGCAGCAATCTGAAGAAGAATCATGTCAGACTGTGAATGTTAACTCTGCTTCTCTCTCTGCTGATGCTGTGAGACCTGCTGAGCATCTCCAGCAATTTCTGCTCTTATTTAAGTTTTTCAGAAACTGCAATATTTTGCTTTTATTAAAGAAGTTGACTCACAGTTATATCTATGGTATTAGCAATGTGTATATCAGAAGGAGCAATCCTCCATGAGCAGCAGTTACACATTATAATTGACATCACCCTGCAAGACAATTGATATGCTCGGGCAACAGGTCTGGATATGGCACCCGAAGTGGAAAGATAGACTTATTTCTTGGAGCAACAGATCAGAAGAGAACATATTGGAAAATATTGAGAGTCCGAATTGATTGGTTGGAATTCTGTCCTTTGGGATTCTTCCCTCCCACCAATAGCTATTAAAGATCTTAAATGCCATTTGTTTAAGCAGGATGAATTCAGTCAGTGGTGGATGCAAACAGAGCATGAATCTAGTCTTGTAACTACAGTGTAACTGATTGAGCAATTCAACTCAAGTACTGTTCGGCTGACTAGAATAGATGATAAATTAAGTCACACATATGCAAGAGCAGAGAGCTCTTCTGAATTTGATTTAAGGCTAATTAGTTGAGAGGTGAAGTGGTTACTGTTATCTACAAGTGACCTATGTAGTGTCTGCTCTAAAAATGTTTCATACTCCATCGACATTGGGTCATGAGCACTTCAATATGGAACACAAAGTGAACAAAAATTCACCACCTGGTGTAAAGCATTTGACCTAAAGCTTTATTATCTAATTTGATGCACACAGGATTGAAACAGTTGGCTTGAACTATCCACATCACAGGTCAATTCTAGGTTACCATGCTGAGAGATGGAAGAGGTGTGTCTTTAAAGTGTGAGAGTCCTTATTGTGGATGCACAGCTTGGAATTTTTCTTCGAAAATCTTACTGAGTAGGAGGTTTGGGTAAAAGTTCCCAATTACCACAAAGCAATCACTGGGCACAAGAGTATGGGAACATGGAATTGTTCAGGTTACACAGTAAAAGAATACAAGATGTATATCAGATTCAGAATCCACAGAAAAGAGATACAATATATCCTGACGCAGTTGCTTTAGGTCTCGATATTTACTTGTGCTTAAAATGAGAACACAAAATTTGAGATACATCCACCTGTTTCTGTGGGCAGGTATGAATTTTCTGTTGCAGGCTCCTGCTGAGAAGAAAAGTGACAAATATAGCTGATAAAGCTATACTTCATATTGGTCGTGTGTCCACTTGCGAAGCAGAAGGAAAAACCAGTTAAATGTGCAAGTTACACACACTGGTCTGGCATATCCTGTGTATGTGAGAATACAGCTCCAGTATGACCAGTGCATTCATTTCCAAGTCGACTGGCATTTTCATCGAGGGAGGAAGTGGTGTCAGAAATTGGCACCTTACTTTGTCATTTAAAGTTGCAACAGAAAGGAATGCTTTCAAAAAATCAAAACAGCTACCAGAGATGCAGATTAGGCTCTGTTATCTTTGTCATTAGGTTTAGAAACCACCGTCCAAACAGTCAGCTGGAATTTGGACACGAAGTTCCCTCAGCAAGCAGAAAGATACATGGACAGTAGATCTAACTGATATGCTGGTCGAGGAGGTGTACACCTCTTTGGGGGTAATCTTGGCATTGGGAAAGTCTGTGAATCAGGCAGAAGTGCATCAGGGAAACAACCACCAGCACCACAACCACCAGCACCACAACCACAACCACCACCACCAGCACCACCACCACCACCAGCACCACCACAACCACCACCACCAGCACCACAACCACCAGCACCACAACCACAACAACCACCACCAGCACCACCACCACCACCAGCACCACAACCACCAGCACCACAACCACAACCACCACCACCAGCACCACCACCACCACAACCACCACCACCAGCACCACAACCACCAGCACCACAACCACAACCACCACCACCAGCACCACCACCACCACCAGCACCACAACCACCAGCACCACAACCACAACCACCACCACCAGCACCACAACCACCACCACAACCACCACCACAACCACCACCACCAGCACCACAACCAGCACCACAACCACAACAACCACCACAACCACCACCACAACCACCACCACCAGCACCACAACCAGCACCACAACCACAACCACCACCACCAGCACCACAACCACCACCACAACCACCACCACCAGCACCACAACCAGCACCACAACCACCACCACCAGCACCACAACCAGCACCACAACCACAACCACCACCACCACCACAACCACCACCACAACCACAACCACCACAACCACAACCACAACCACCAGCACCACAACCACCAGCACCACAACCACAACCACCACCACCACCACCACCACCACAACCACCACCACAACCACCACCACCACAACCACCACCACAACCACCACCACAACCACCACCACAACCACAACCACAACAACAACCACCAGCACCACCACCACCACCACCACCACCACAACCACCACCAGCACCACAACCACCACCACAACCACCAGCACCACAACCACAACCACAACCACCACCACAACCACCACAACCACAACCACAACCACCACCACAACCACAACCACCACAACCACCACAACCACCACCACAACCACAACCACCACCACAACCACAACCACCACCACAACCACAACCACAACCACAACCACCACCACAACCACCACCACAACCACCACAACCACCAGCACCACAACCACAACCACAACCACAACCACAACCACAACCACAACCACCACAACCACCAGCACCACAACCACAACCACCACCAGCACCACAACCACCACCACAACCACCACCACAACCACCACCACCACAACCACCACCACCACAACCACCACCAGCACCACAACCACCACCACAACCACAACCACCAGCACCACAACCACCACCACAACCACCACCACCACAACCACAACCACCACCACAACCACAACCACCACCACAACCACCACCACCACCACAACCACCACCACAACCACAACCACCACCACCACAACCACCACCACAACCACAACCACCACCACAACCACAACCACCACCACCACCACAACCACCACCACAACCACCAGCACCACAACCACAACCACCACCACCACAACCACCACCACAACCACAACCACCACCACAACCACAACCACCACCACCACCACAACCACCACCACAACCACAACCACCACCACCACCACAACCACCACCACAACCACCACCACCACAACCACAACCACCACAACCACCACCACCACCACCACCACAACCACAACCACAACCACAACCACAACCACAACCACAACCACCACCACAACCACAACCACAACCACAACCACAACCACAAACACAACCACAAACACAACCACCACCAGCACCACAACCACAACCACCACCACAAACACAACCACAACCACAACCACCACCAGCACCACAACCACAACCACCACCAGCACCACAACCACCACCACAACCACAACCACAACCACAACCACCACCAGCACCACAACCACAACCACCACCAGCACCACAACCACCACCACAACCACCACCAGCACCACAACCACCACCACAACCACAACCACAACCACAACCACCACCAGCACCACAACCACAACCACCACCAGCACCACAACCACCACCACAACCACCACCAGCACCACAACCACCACCACAACCACAACCACAACCACCACAACCACCACCACCACAACCACCACCACCACAACCACCACCACAACCACCACCACAACCACAACCACCACCACAACCACCACAACCACCACAACCACCACCACCACAACCACCACCACCACAACCACCACCACAACCACAACCACCACCACAACCACCACCACAACCACCACCACAACCACAACCACCACCACAACCACAACCACAACCACCACAACCACCACAACCACCACCACAACCACCACCACAACCACCACCACAACCACCACCACAACCACCACCACCAGCACCACCACCACAACCACAACCACAACCACCACAACCACCACAACCACCACCACAACCACAACCACCACCACAACCACCACCACAACCACCAGCACCACAACACATCTGGATGCAGCCCAAGACAGCACGATAGCACGATGTACTTTGGATGTCAGCTCTGCCAGCATGGAATCTGTTCTTGATGTGTTCACTGAACCATCTGAGATGCTTTGTGTAGGCATTACTGTAGACCTTGCCCAAAGGAGGTGATGGGTGTTTTGTGCCGACTCCACAAAAATCTGCCCAATACTTGAACTGTTCAAACACCACAGCCCCAGTTTCTTCTTTTAAATTAACACTGCATGTTACACAATCGTGATCACAGTTTGATGACTTTTTCCTTATTGTTACATTACAACTAAGGCTGACCCATTATTTAGTATTTACTCTATCAGGCATGGCCTGTTCTCTTGCTGGTTGTAAAAAGAAAATAGCTCCAGAAATCTATTTTGAATATAATCGAGAAACTCATTACCTTCCTGTTTGAAGCTACTCTGCTCTTCCCAAGTGAGATGAAAAGTAAAGCTTCACATTAAAACTGCACTGCTGTTGTCACAATCCACTATAATATTTGAATTAATTAATTCTGTCACTTAATTTCTGCTATCAGGAGGCCTGTAGGTAGTTGCCATTATAGTTTTAACTCCTCAGCTTTTCCTTAATTCTCGCCACAAAGTCTCTGCTGTTTGCTTCCCTTTAGCTATATCTGATTTTTCTGCGGCTGTAATTGCATATTTAATCAATAAGACCAACACCTCCCCTCACCCCCTCTGCTTTCACTCTCTACAAGCTCCTATAACCTTGGAACTTGCAAACATCACTCAGTCACAGCTATGTTTCAGTTGTGGCCTCCACATTAAACCATCTAAGGCTATAATTCACTCAATTTGTTTCATATGCTCTGGATGATAAAACCTTTTATTTTGATACAAGATCCTAACCTGTCCTTCTTCCCTAATGCTGTCTTTTGAACACAATTTAACTCAACAAGCTTCTTATTTGTCACTCAGGCAGTAGTTACTTCAGTTATTTTCATGTTTCCCTTTCACCTGGAGAAGAATCCAATCATTGTTTATGATTTGAATTCGGCACTTTAACAACTCATGTCATGATTTATGTACCATTTTGCCATGGTTCGTGTTGAATCTTCCTCACATTGATAGGTTCAATTTCATTTCAACCAGCCATTTTACAATTTGTGCAAGGGCCTTGAGTACACGCCAACATCGAATTGGCTGATCCCATTGGTACACCTGCATCTCGTATCACTCTTGTTATCGGTGTCCAAAAATTGGAACATTTCTTTTCCCACACCATTCATTTAGCCACTGTGCTGATTGGTTTGTTTTGTATGCCAATTAGAAAATGTCAAGAAATCAAAAACCTGCTCTTCTAGGTCTCCATTTCTTCAGCTGTGTTGTTACATTCCTCAGTCAGAACTGAAGTGGAAAATTAGTTCAAATAAGCTGTAAAAATGCTTTAAAAAAAAAGATAGGTCTAATTTTCCTAATTCACGTCATTAAAATTGTGGGCTGTGTCTTCCCAATCCATGATCAATGCGACCTTTGTTGAGAAAGGTGGACACAATAGGGTAAAATCAGTAGGAAGATTGAGAGGAAAAAGTCCAATTCTCTATCAGTGTTGAATGGTGAGACAACAATCTCACTAGTAAATGGTCAGTGGCCTGTTTGCAAACATTTGTATTGATTAGTGTGACATTATTATCTAATCTCACCTTTTTGATAATCAGTTTACAATTCTCTCACCCATCAGATAGAAACGAGATGCCACAGTTCCCAACACGGAGTAGAGATGGAGGACAAAGGAGTTACAGAGCAACTTATAGCTTGCTGCTTACTTTTCCAGCCCTTCATTTTGGAAGGTAGTCACCCAACATCTCAAGACATGCTCCATGTGCCATGATTGCCTGCATCCTTCTTCTGTGGAGGTTAGCACAAGCGTTATGACACATTCCTAATCCACCTGGAATGCAGTTATCCATTTCTGTTCTGCACCTTGAAGAGGGAAGGACAGGACTGAGGTCAGGCTGCAGCAAGCATAAAAAATGCAGGCAATGGTCATGCCCTGACAATCATGTGTACAGGATGTGCATAAATTACATGCAGATAGCTAGGCAATACTACCTGTGGGGAGGCCACCTTTTCAGATACACTGTGGTATTTCTGTTTGACTCGCTGGGCACAGAGATGGCCTCCAACTGTGTAGAGGAACCATCGGAATCCAATGGCATTTTAAGTCATGTTGGCTCTTAAGTTTTTGCTTCGGTATGTTGCCCACAAAGACCCAAATGGCATAACCCAGCCTGTAGCACAGCTCAGCATCGAAGTTATTACTGATGTCATGTTTCACTATGCCGACCAATTCATTGCGTTTGCTAGTGACCATCAGATGAAAAGAGCCTATGGCTTTGCAAACATGGTATGTTCTTCAAGACAGCATGACACCTTTCATTGTACCAATGTCACTACCAATATACCTATGAGGGAGCCAGGAGCCTTTATAAACAGAAAGGGGTAGCACACTCTGAATGTCCAGGTAACCTGTGACCATAAAAATCAAACCATTGTGTGAAAGATACCTGGGGAGCAGCCATTTACCTTACTGAGGTGACTTTTTTTCTAATGGGTTCGAGGTATCAGGATAACTGCTGGTTGACATAAAGTAAATGGTGAATGAAGTAGCTCATGTCCCAGGACTCTACCTGAACGCTGATACAATGAGATTCACGGCATGACCAGATCAATCATTTTACAGAGTGTTTTATTTATCCAAAGTGAGACTTAGATGATCCTTGACTGATCTGGAGACTCCATCTGTACACAGCTTTGAAACCATACCTTACAGTGGGCACTTGTTTGGTCCATAGTCCAGCATGACAGGAGAGAGATCCCCTAGTGGAGGAAGACAATTAATTCACCTGATGAGGAGATAAAAGGAGGGGAGGCTGAATTCCCATAGCCAGACGGGCTAACAACCTTGTGGAAAAATGTGAGATAAGGGAGGCTACAATTCTAAAGTGATTCCAATGGTTCATTCCATCAAAAGATCCCATCTCCTTGGTCAGCATTTCCTTCTTCTCTCTCCTTCATTACAAGAGGAGCAAATTTGTCATTTCTGATCATCATAATTATCCAAAGCCATACACTCAATTTGGTTGCACATGTTGGCATTTTCATATAAGGCCTCCATTAGAATATATCTGCATTTATTCTCATACATATTGAGTAAACCAATGATTGCCATGAAAATGTTCAGACTAGGCATCAGTTATGTACATAGAGCCTCAGTAAAATTTGCAAATAATCCACATGCCAAATTCACTCAAGTGCACTGACATGTAACCACTTTGGGTTTTTAAAAATTCCCATCCAGCTGCTGCAATGTGGTGCTCACAGGCATGGGCATCAGAGCATCATGCCACGTCACACTGTTACGTAATACATTAACCAAAAGCTTAATGGGCTTGTTCCAAACTTTCCATGTATGTGTATCTCCACAATGGAGCAATACTCATCATGACTGATCTTAAAAGGTCATTGAGGCATGTTTGGTACTGAAAGTAACTCGATAGTATTACTCTGAGGTTGCTTATCTTTATTGCAATGTCGGTCTAGGATGCTTTTGCCAGGCTGGGAAGTCTCCTCTTTCTGTCAGTGATCTTGCCTGTTACTTACAGCGTGAAAGACAGCATGCAGGGTTTGAATCTTCAAGTGGAGACAGTGATAGCACGGTAATGTTACAAAATAGGTGTTTTTATTTTAAAAAGCTGACATTAAAAGCTTGCCTCATGTCAATAATGTTGAATTTAATTTTTAAAAGCACAGTTCAATTCACTAATGTCTTTCAAGGAAAGAAATCTGCCATCCTTACCTAGTCTGGCCTACATGTGACTGTTGCCCCACAGTGATGTTATTTGCTCTTAACTGCCTTCTGAATAATTACAGATGAGTAATATATTTTAGCCCAACCAGCAGTGCTCATATCCTGTGAATAAATTTTTAAAAATCCCAAGGCTTGAACTTTAACCTTCCCAATTGTTCGGCTTTCTTCTCTCAGCCATCTATGTAGAGGCAGAGAATTTGTAGCCTGATGCTCCATATTTCTCTGTATTCACTATGGTGATGCTTCAACACAATGCCAGGGTATTAGTTTCCCACTCAAAGGTCCTAACAGATCCAGTCCCTCTTCATATGTCAGTCCTGCCATCCAGAAATCAGTCAGGTAAATCAATATCTTTGCTGCACTTCGTTCATTGTCAGAAAGTCCCTCCTCTGGTATGGAAACCAAAACTTAACGAGCTCTCAAAAATAAAGAAAGAAATGTCACTATTTCTTGCAATATTCCCAAATAATTATATTCAGCCACAAAATCTTCCAATTTCAGAAAAAAGTGTATCTCTGGTGCATCGAATATAATCCCAAATCAGGGATACTTAGAGTAATTGGCTATGACCTTCCAGTTCAGTGCCCAACATCCTGCTCCTAATGACCCATTAAGCAAGCAGCCCACCCTACACCTATACTGTTGGCCAGCAGCCCATGCAGTGCACATTAATTGGCTGGTTATCATATTGTTAAATGCTTCTGAAAGGCACAGGAAGGAGCCAAAGTTCATGAATGGTATTTTGGAGTTTTTAATCACTTGTGGGACATGATCATTGCTGGCTAGTCAGCATTTATTTCCCCCTTTGCCTCAAATTGCCCTTGAGTGCACTTTAATTTCAACTGTAAGAGCCAAGTCAGTTATGCTGATATCTTGTGTCTGAAATATACATTTGGTACAATTTTAGTGTTTAGTACCCCAAAGTTAATGAGGCAAAAGTAGGAACTAAGGATTGATTTAGATGATTATTAATGATCATATTGAATGGCAGAGCAGGCTTGAAGGGCTGAATGGCTTAATCCTGCTTCTATTTTCTATGTTTCTATGAAAAAAAAGTCTGAAGTTTTCTAACCCAGATCAAACATTTCCCCAGTTCGAATTGGTTTATTAATGCTGGAACAGTGCAGAACCAATTCATGGTCAAGATTGGATTGGGTAGATTGTTAATTCCTAATTCCTGATTAGTTTCTTTAAAAGTCATCGTCATCTTAGCACCATCATTTACTACATTCTCTTCATTCATTCTTTCACATGCCAATCGTTTTCTAGGATCATCCACTTTATAACAGCTTGTCCCTCAATTTATCAATTCCGTCGTCTTTATCAAGACAAAATGGCACCAATGAACAATTAATGTGTTTTCCTAAAGTATGTAGTTTCACCTAATAATTATCACCCCATATGTTACGTTTAAGAATTTTGGAAAAATGTATCAATGTCCTTTAAATACAGGAATGATGTGTGACTCCACAATAGCTGTTAGTACCTAAAACAAATCAGAACTCAAAAGAACAGTAAAAATTTAGGCCTGTAGTATACTGTAAGTTACCATTTTAAAACATAGCTGCATCTTAGAGTAAACATCTGTCTGATTCAAAAGTATTTTCACATTTGTCAGTCTAAGTTTTCATTGTTTTGAGCTATAAAGTATCAATAAAACCATAAACATTGTTTCTGACGTAGCCATATGATTTTCTCCATATAGGAGATGTTGAACAACAAATCACAACTGGTCAGAATATAATTGAATTCCTCACTTGCTTAATCAAGTCAAAATTGGTTATTATTGAAAACAATTCAATCCTACATTAACAGCTCTGTTGGATATTGTCCGCAGCCACAGACCATAAAATTTTAGCTGTATTGTCTTTCATGGCTCATACTTACTCTTTATTCATATTGCCAATCATCCAGAGCGTGCATGTGCATATCTGCTTACATGTGTGCACAGAAATGTGGAAAACTTTCAAAGAAAATGAGACCGTAAGTTATAATTCCAGTCAGGTTTGTTGGTGGAGAAGAAACTGTTTTGAAGTATAATCAATAGGTCGATAAAAGCTTTGTTTTCAGAGTTGCTTTAGATATAAAATTGAGTTATTCAGTTATTAATTAGTTAAAATGAGGTATCAACAGCACACAAAACTTAAATTATTGGTTTATTCAATTTACGTAATTCTGAACTATCAGGACCTAACTTTATAACCTATGTTTTCAGATTAAGACTAACGATCTATTTTTATTGATAGCTGAAGTATTTCACATCTCTACAAGGGAACAACAAACAGATTGCATCTCAGTAAATTGTTTTTGACAAGCTACATTCTATTAAAATGGTTCCTTTCTAATGGGAAGACTACTTTCAACATAATTGTTGTTTTTATAAAGTAGTTTGCAAAACATAGACAGATTAGTCTCAATAGTACAATTAATCATGCAGCTTTGTTATATTTTCCAATGTATCCCCAATATTACAAATTGTTTAATTTTGATTAATGTAAGGCTAACTTCAATGACCCTGTGCTTTAAAAGAAAAGTCTTATTTGAAGGAAATGCAGGTTGTGTTCCAACATGCCAGCTGTAATTCTCTGACTGCACTTTCTTCAGAATCCTGTTGAAGTAACTTCTTTCTGACACTCCAGTAAAATGAAAAAAATACTGTCCTCAAACTATTCAGTCAGTCTGACAGAAACAGAGTTAAATGGTGGATGTGTACCAAAACTTGACTAATTTTATGTACATTTCAATTTCGGAGTTTCTTTCCGTGGGCGCCAATGAGTTAACACAAGCAAATCCGTGTTGCTCACAATATAATACATACACCATGTCTTGGTAGCACTGATGTCACATTATCCTGAATTCACCATTGATGGAAGAGTACTTACCAAAGCCTGTACATTCTGGGATATACACCACTGGAATCATACTTAGTTTCCAGCTGTACACTAGGTTTAATGCTTCAAACTAATGGAGTTGCCACTCATTTGATGTTGCTGCACAATTCTAAGGGACATGACTGAGAAAGGAACATTGGCAACCAGCTCACAGGGACTTGATAGAGATCCTGATGAATGAGATGATGGAAAAAAGGGTCTGACTCCTTCCTCAAGATTGCAAGAGGAAACTCCATGACTTGGCATATCCTCCACTCAGTCATAAATGTCAAGCTACGGAATCAGCCCTGCTTCAAAGAAGGGTGCATGGGCATGCCAGAAACATCATCTGGCATATCTACACATAATGTGGCAGCCTAGTGAAGCTCCAATACAGGACTACTCATATGCCAAATGGTGGAAGAGGCGATTTGGGCTGAATGTTTCCATGCTGTAAACTTCTATACGCACCAAGGATAGACAGAGCTGAGCAATTCCATAATCAATGGATCAAGTGCTCTGCAGCCCTGCTACCATGAGGTGGACAACCTAACAACTCACCAGAGGAGGTGGCTACACAAACACCCATCCCTAATCATGGGGACATGGGTTGAGGTGGAGCGGTGGAGGGCTGCAGAACATCAGTGCAAAATATTACGAATTATTTGAAAGAACCTTCAGCCAGAAGTGGTTCATCAGATGTTTCATCCTGAGGCCAAAGGCATTGGATACTGCAAAGGCTATGGCCCCTGATAGCCTTCCAGCAATAGCACTGAAGAGTAGTACTCCAGAGCTTGCCACGCCCATACCCAACCTGTTTCAGTGCAGCTACAACACTGTCAATACGGAAAATTGCCCAGGCTTTTCTTGCACACAGAAAGCAGGATACCATATTGTCAGCGTTGTAGCTCTACTGAAACATATTGGGTAAGGGTATGGCAAATTCTGGAGCACAAGTCTTCAATAATCTTGCGGGAAGGCTATCAGTGGACATAGTCTTTGAAGTATCCAGAAAGCAGGGGAAATACAATCCAGCTAATTACTGCCAGATCCAAGTGATGGAAGATGTCATCAACCATGCTATTAAGCACTATATTCTATAACACAGTATTCTGCATTCTATTCTATTAGCCTGACATACTTATCTAGGCAAATCATAACTTACATATGTGACAATAACAAATCAAATCCAATCAAAAAGCAGCACTTACTTATTGATCCCCTGCTCACTGATACCTAGTTTGGGCTCTGTCAGAAACATCGCAGTTCCCGCCCTCATTACAGACAGGTTTTACCAAGGACCCCTAGCTAAACTGGAGTTAAAACTATTCTCTGGGTACAGTCAAATGTGGCACAAAGGAATATGGTCAAAAGTCACATGACACCAGGTGATAATCCAACAGGTTTATATGAAATTACAAGCTTTCCGAAGGTCACCCCTTCACCTGACAAAGGGGCAACGTACTGAAAGCTTGTGATTTCAAAATAAACCTGTTGTACTATAACCTGGTGTCATGTGACTTGTCCTCCCCAGCCTAACACTGACATCTCCATACAAAGGAGTATGACTGTGGTTGTTGGAGGCCAGTTATCTCAGCTCTAGGACATCTTGGCAGGAGTCGGTCAGGGTAGAGACACAGGCTCAACTATCGCCATCACCTAAATCAATGATCTTCTCTCCATCATAAAGCCAGAAATGAAGATGTTTGCTGATGATTGCACAATGCTTGGCACCATTTGCGAATCATTCAATACTAAAGCAGTTCATGTCCAAAAGCAGCAAGCCCTGGATAGCATCCAGGTTTGGGCTGATAACCAACAGGTAACTTTTGTGCCACACGTGTGCAAAACAATGACTATCTCCAAGAAGAGATTATCTAACAACCACCTCGTGACACTCAATGGCAATATTGATGAATACCTCACCATTAACATCCTGGATATTACAACAGAACAGAAACTGAATTGGATGAGCCAGATAAATGCTGTGGCTTCAAAGGCAGGCCAGAGGCTAGGAGCTCTGCGAAGAGTAATTCACTTCTTGACTCCCAGGTTCTGTCCAACATTTACAAAGTACAACTAAGGAGTGTGGTGGAGTACTCCTCACTTGCCTGATGAGTGCACCTTCAAGATTACTCAAGAAACTTGACACTACCTATGATAAAACAGCCTACTTGATTGATACCACATCCACAAACATCCACTATTGATGCTCAGTAGCAGTATATTATCAACAAGATGTACAACTGAAATTCACTAAGGTTTCGGCGATAGATACTTCCAAACACAGAATTACTACTATCTAGAAGGATGAGATCAGTGGATACATGGTATCAACATCATCTTCAAGTTGTTTTCCAAACCACTCACCATCCTGACTTGGAAATATATTGTTCCTCCTTCAGTGTTACTTGGTCAAAATCCTGGAACTTCCTCCCTCAAAGCATTGTCGGTATAACTACAGCAAATAGACTGTACAGGTTCAAAAACAGCTCATTACCACTTTTTGAGGGCAACCATGGGATGTGAAGTAAATGCTGACCTATCTGGTGACACCCCCATCCCATGAATAAGTTTTAAAAAATGATATAAGGTCAGTTAAGTTTGTTAGGACGGCAATTGACTCATACATACCATTAAATGGTTGGCATAGGAATTGAATGGGAGTGGGCACCCTTTTTTAAGAAAGGCCAGGAAGAAAGAGAAGGGGAGGTATCATCTTTGAGCAGGATGAGTCCTCTTAAATGCACTGATGGTAACTTTCTGAAGAGAGTACATCCCCTGTCTTTGACGACCTGATTTCCAAAATTGGTCAAGTCCTCTTTGCTCAGTACTTCAGACATGCCCTAGTCAGGGCATTCATTGAGCCTTTTTCTATGGATTGAGTGCAGTCCTGGCAGCACACAACCAAGCTCTTAACATTGTTTGGACTGGTGGATTCATGGGTCAATCGGATTGGCAGTTAACGCCATTGACAGGTCAAAGTCCCACCACCACAGGCATGTACAATTCTTCCTGATGTTTCAGGCTGACAGCTCCTCAATGGAACAATCTGTACAAACATTATCAAGCTTCTAACTTCTTATACTTCAATTCCTTAATAATGACAGCTAACATATACTGTGCTTTGTTAACTGCTCGATGTACCCACTTTCTGTGGTTTGTATACAAGGACACCAAATTGCTTTGAATGTCAACACTTTCTAGCCTCTCACCTTTTAGAGTAAATATTTTTTCATTGTTCCTATCAAGTGGAATACCATCACATTTTCGTCCATAATAATCCACCTGGCACCTTCTTGTCCAATCACTGAATTAGCCTATACATCTTTACAGCCTTTTCGCATCCAGCTCGCGGTTCATTTTCTAGTGTATTTGTGTATTGTCAGCAGATTTGGATATATTACATTTAGTGTCCTCATCCAAGACATTGATGTAAGTTGTCATCTAGTTTATGAGATTGACGACTCTTGGACACATACAGTATCGCTGCAAAATAGCTCTGCAATATTGCCCCTCATTTGCAATAAAGAATGATCAACTACAACATGGGCTCAGCTTTGTGTCTGACTTACTGGAGTTACGGTGATTGGAAACAAAATATTTTCTTTTTCACTGTTTCAGAGAAATCATAAGATATGGGCAAATGCAGAATACAAATTCTCATAACTATTTGAAATAGAGTAATAACATGCTGTTCTTAGTTGACCGGAGTCAGTGTATTACAGGCATATCACTGCACAAGATTGCAGTGTTAGATTGAGAACTCAGTTGGGTGTCAAATGAACATGGAAGCTTTCATGTTTTGGCAAGATTTTCTCCCATTCTAACTAAAAGGTCAGTTGTACTCCAAGCTGCGAGAGTGTGAATCACAATTTTACAAATCATTCATCTAGTCCCTCGCACTGTACAATAGGTTGTGGGACAGAAATTCGTCGTTTAGCTGCCTTATGCATCACTAATCACTGAAACTTACTGACTGTAGTTCACCAAATGTCATATCCCTGAAATTTCAACTATCACCTTGAATGCTAGTCACGTTTTAACAAATCATGTCCACACAAACGCCACTGGTGGAACTTCACGCACCACTTCTCTTGCCAGTGAAACTCTTTCCCATATAATTTTATTCATTACTGAGAACTTCTCCTGGCTCACAAAAATTCAGACAGAAGGTAAGCCATTATTTGTGGCATTAGAGTTAGCAGAACATGTATTATGCTGTGGTAAATGTCTTTCTCAATGATGTCCTAGCATGATTGTTCACAGTAAACTTTGCCGTTCCCACAGTTTCAATTAACCTTGTACTATGCCTCCTAAACTATACAATTAAAATGTTGCTCATGAAATTACACTGAGTGCCAACTTTCTTTGTACTCCTGCCAAAAATCATCAAAATATTGCTGTAACAGGGAGGATGAATAGGTGCTAGCTTTTCCCTTGCACTTACCCCTGAGAATCTCTGCACTCGGCCATCCTCTTTAATTTTTCAAAGGTTAATACCTCACTGTCCCTGAACGGTGATCTAAACGGAGGGAATATATCTATATGTACTTGATATTATTTATTGTAATTTTGGCTTCCTGGTTTTTGATTTAGCATATACTGTATGTCTCAAGTTAATAATTCATTTGTAAGTATTTCCATACTCCTTCAGAAGCTTTGTTGGTTTAAAATAAATGTTTTTTTCTGCATGACTAATGGATTTTTATTTTGTTTATCTTACATTGTTTTGCAATGCAGAAAGGTAACTAATTGGGCATCAAAATTTGCCAGAAACTGCTATAATTTTTTAAGCCAAACAGAAACATCATATCCTAGAGAAGGAGACTTTTTGTTTCAGTTTTACTTTGAATCTTTGCCTGTCCAATGAATTCCTTGGTATAGGATGGCTGCGTAGACCAGAGCATCTGAGAAGGGACGGATGTACAGTGAATTAAGTTATCTTAGAATGAAGAGTTAGTGCTCATCCTGGATCAGAAGTATTGGGATAAAACTGTGTGAAGAGGTTACTTAGAGCAGCGTGTATTGATATTCTGGTGCATAGAAGCTCCAGGAAGAAATTATCCACAATTGCGGTATGAATGTTGAAGTTGCAACTGAATTAAACCTTCCAAGATGTTAAGTATAGTGACTCCAGTGTGAGTATTGTATGAATGGTATTTTTGGTGCTGTGTGCAGTGTACATTGGGACTATAGCAAAGCTGTTTTATTTCTTTTTAGTTTGTGAAGTAGGGCTTTGGGATTACTGAGATTATACTTCTAATGTGTGCTTAGAAATCGTTGCTTATAAGTAGACTTTTATTCTCTTTTATCTTCCTTTATTTTGGCAATAACTTTCAGTTTTATTGCAGAGAGGCATAGAGCCATGCAGATGTATAGCACGGAAATAGACCTTTCAGTCCAACTCGTCCATGTCAGCTGGATGTCCTAAACTGATCTAGTACCATTTGTCAGCATTTGGCCCATATCTTTCTAAACCCTTCCTATTCATGTACTCATCCAAATGCTTTGTATCAGCCTACACACCTTCCTCTGGCAGCTCATTCAGTAGTCATTCCACACTACCCTCTGCATAAAAATGTTGCCTCTCAGGTCCCTGTAAAATCTTTCACCTCTCACTTTAAACCTATGTTATCTGGTTTTGGACTCACCCACTCGGGGAAAATGATCTTGGTTATTCACCCTGTCCACGCCCCTCATGGTTTCATAAATTTCTATGAAGTCACCCTGCAGGCTCTGATGCTTCAGAGACAAAGCTCTGGCCTACTCAACCTCTCCCTATAGTATAAACTCTCCAATCCTGGCAACATTCATGTAAATCTTTTCCAAATCCTTTCAATTCTAACTGCATGTTTCTGTAGCACAGAGGCCAGAATTGTACGCAGTATTCCAAAAGTGGCCTAACCGATGTCTTGTACAGCCGCAACATGACATCATAACTCTTATACTCAATGCACTGACCAATAAAGGCAAGCAAACCAAATGCCTTCTTCAACATCCTGACCACCTGAAACTCCACTTATTTTTGAAGCAAAACCTGTAGAATTGTGTGCTTATTTTTCAGTGAGAGGCCACTTTGTCAAAACCAGAGCAAATCAAGTAATGGCCCATCAAACCAAGTTTCTGTCAGAATGTGACTTGCATGGTAATAACATCAGCTGGGATCATAACAACAGAACATGGTAAAGAACATCTCCAACCATCTCCAACACATCCCTCACCTTCCTGGACCTTTCAGTCTCCATCACAGATAATCAGCTAGAAACTGATGCCCATTTCAAGCCCACCGACTCCCACAGCTACCTAGAATACACTTCCTCCCACCCACCCTCCTGCAAAAATTCCATCCCCTATTCCCAATTCCTCCGCCTCCGCCACATCTGCTCCCAGGATGAGGCATTCCACTCCCGCACATCCCAAATGTCCACGTTCTTCAAGGACCGCTACTTTCCCCCGTAGTGGTCGAGAACGCCCTTGACCGCGTCTCCCACATTTCCCGCAACACATCCCTCACACCCCGCCCCCGCCACAACCACCCCAAGAGGATCCCCCTCATTCTCACATCCCACCCCACCAGCCTCCAGATACAACGTATCATCCTCTGACAGTTCCACCATCTACAATCCGACCCCACCACCCAAGACATTTTTCCATCCCCACCCTTGGCTGCCTTCCGGAGAGACCACTCTCTCCGTCACTCCCTTGTTCGCTCCACACTCCCCTCCAACCCCACCACACCTGGCACCTTCCCCTACAACTGCAGGAAATGCTACACTTGCCCCCACACCTCCTCTCTCACCCCCATCCCAGGCCCCAAGATGACTTTCCATATCAAGCAGATGTTCACCTGCACATCTGCCAATGTGGTATACTGTACCCACTGTACCCAGTGTGGCTTCCTCTACATTGGGGAAACCAAACGGAGGCATGGGGACAGCTTTGTAGAACACCTCCGCTCGGATCACAATAAACAACTGCACCTCCCAGTCGCAAACCATTTTAACTCCCCCTCCCATTCCTTAGATGACATGTCCATCATGGGCCTCCTGCAGTGCCTCGATGATGCCACCCGAAGGTTGCAGGAACAGCAACTCATATTCCACTTGGGAACCCTGCAGCCCAATGGTATCAATGTGGACTTCACCAGCTTCAAATCTCCCCTTTCCCCACTGCATCTCAAAACCAGCCCAGCTCGTCCCTTCCCCCCACTGCATCCAAAAACCGGCCCAGCCAGTCTCCGCCTCCCTAACCTGTTCTTCCTCTCACCCATCCCTTACTCCAACCTCAAGCCGCACCTCCATTTCCTATCTACTAACCTCACCCCGCCTCCTTGACCTGTCCGTCTTCCCTGGACTGACCTATCCCCTCCCTACCTCCCCACCTATACTCGCCTCTCCACCTATCTTCTTTTCTCTCCATCTTCGGTCCGTCTCCCCCTCTCTCCCCATTTAATCCAGAACCCTCTCCCTATCCCCCTCTCTGATGAAGGGTCTAGGCCCGAAACATCAGCTTTTGTGCTCCTGAGATGCTGCCTGGCCTGCTGTGTTCATCCAGCTTCACACTTTATTATCTTGGATTCTCCAGCATCTGCAGTTCCCATTATCTCTGATGGTACAGAATGTATTAGGCAACTAAAGGAGTGCGAGCAGCAGCGGAGGCAAGACGGACCCGGAAGACTGCAGCTAAGGTAAAGCAGTTTATTTTTAAAATTACTTACCGGTAGCGGGCAGCGGTGTTTGTTTTTCCTCTTTCAGAGAAGGAGCGGGAGCACCAGAGGAAGTGACGAGGACCAGAGGGGCAGCCGGGAAGGAAAGCAGTGACCGTATATATCAGCAAGGCGGCTAAACCCGAGACTCTACAACTGTAGTGTCTCCCACCCGCCCTCCTCCTCTAACCTAGTTAATAAGGTAAGGTTCATTCTAAACTTTCTCTATTGAACATAAGTTTGTTATTAATTTGTTATTATTACTTGAAGTAAGCTTTCTGCTTTAGTATTGAGTGGGTGTTCAGATAAGTGGGGTATGGATGCTAGGGCAGTTGCTTGCTCCTCCTGCAGAATGTGGCAGTTGGGAGATGTGGCACACGTCTCCGCTGGCTACATCTGCGGGAAGTGCACCCAGCTACAGCTCCTGGAAAACCGTGTTAGGGAAATGGAGCTGGAGCTGGATGAACTACGGATCATTCGGGAGGCAGAGGGGGTAATTGAGAGGAGTTATCGGGAGTTGGTCACTCCTAAGGCTCAGGACGAGGATAGATGGGTTACAGTTAGGGGGAGGAAAGGGGACAGACAGACAGTGCAGAGATCCCCTGTGGGCATTCCCCTCAGCAATAAGTATACCGTTTTGGATACTGCTGGGGGGGATGACCTACCAGAGGAAAGCCATAGTAGTCAGTTCTCTGGCACTGAGCCTGATACTGTGGCAAAGAAGGGAAGGGGGCAGAATAGAAAAGTACTCGTGGTAGGGGACACGATAGTTAGGGGAATCGACAGGAGATTTTGTGGGCAAGATCGGGATTCCCGGAAGGTATGTTGCCTCCCTGGTGCCAGGGTCCGGGACGTCTCCGATCGGGTGTATAAAGTTCTAAAAGGGGAGGGCGAACAGCCAGAAATCGTGTTACATATTGGCACAAATGATATAGCCAGAAATAGGTTGGAGGATATAAAAAGTGATTTCAGGGAGTTAGGATGGAAGCTGCAGAGCAGGACGAACAGAGTAGTGTTCTCTGGTTTACTACTGGTGCCACGAGATAGCGAGGTGAGGAACAGGGAGCGGGCGCAGCTGAACACGTGGCTACGCAGCTGGTGTAGGAGGGAGGGCTTCAGATATGTTGATAATTGGGATGCCTTCTGGGGAAGGTGGGACCTGTACAAGAAGGACGGGTTGCATCTGAACTGGAAGGGGACCAATGTCCTGGGTGGAAGGTTTGCTCGAGTAGTTCGAGAGGGTTTAAACTAGTATGGCAGGGGGGTGGGAACCTGAGCTGTATACCAGAGGTGAGCGTTGATGCAGGTGAGGCAGTAGCAAGAGGTAGACCAGCTAGTGGGAAGGATTTTCCTGGGAAGGAACCAAGGGATCGGTTAAAGTGTGTTTGCTTTAATGCAAGGAGTATCAGGAATAAAAGTGATGAACTTCGAGCATGGATCAGTACCTGGTGCTATGATGTTGTGGCCATAACAGAGACATGGGTTTCTCATGGGCAGGAATGGTTGCTGGATGTTCCAGGGTTTAGAACATTTAAAAAGAATAGGGAGGGGGAAAAAAGAGGAGGGGGTGTAGCACTACTAATCAGAGAGGGTATCACAGCTACAGAAGCTTCCATTGTCGAGGAAGATCTGCCGACGGAGTCAGTATGGGTGGAAATTAGGAACAGCAAGGGAGTAGTCACCTCGTTAGGGGTTTACTACAGGCCCCCCAATAGCAGCAGGGAGATTGAAGAAAGCATAGGTCGACAGATTTTGGAAAAGTGTGCACGCAGTAGAGTTGTTGTAATGGGTGACTTTAACTTTCCTAATATTGATTGGAACCTCCTTCGAGCAGAAGATTTGAATGGAGCTGTTTTTGTAAGGTGTGTTCAGGAGGGTTTCCTAACGCAGTACGTTGACAGGCCGACGAGGGGAGAGGCCATTCTAGACTTGGTGCTCGGAAACGAGCCGGGGCAGGTATCAGATCTTGTGGTGGGAGAGCATTTTGGTGATAGTGACCATAACTGCCTCACATTCTACATAGCTATGGAGAAGGAGAGGATTAGGCAAAATGGGAGGATATTTAATTGGGGAAGAGGAAACTATGATGCGATTAGACATGAGTTAGGAAGCATGGACTGGGAGCAGTTGTTCCATGGTAAGGGAACTATAGACATGTGGAGACGGTTTAAGGAACAGTTGTTGGGAGTGATGAGTAAATATGTCCCTCTGAGACAGGCAAGAAGGGGTAAGATTAAGGAACCTTGGATGACGAGAGCGGTGGAGCTTCTAGTGAAAAGGAAGAAGGTAGCTTACATAAGGTGGAGGAAGCTAGGGTCAAGTTCAGCCAGAGAGGATTACATGCAGGCAAGGAAGGAGCTCAAAAATGGTCTGAGGAGAGCCAGGAGGGGGCACGAGAAAGGCTTGGCAGAAGGAATCCGGGAAAACACAAAGGCATTTTACACTTACGTGAGGAATAAGAGAATGGTCAAAGAAAGAGTAGGGCCGATCAGGGATAGCATAGGGAACTTGTGTGTGGAGCCTGAGGAGGTAGGGGAAGCCCTAAATGAGTTTTTTGCTTCTGTCTTTACGAAAGAAACCAACTTTGTAGTGAATGAAACCTTTGAAGAGCAGGTGTGCATGCTGGAATGGATAGAGATAGACGAAGCTGATGTGCTGAAAATTTTGTCAAACATTAAGATTGACAAGTCACCAGGCCCGGATCAGATTTGTCCTCGGCTGCTTTGGGAAGCGAGAAATGCAATTGCTTCGCCACTTGCGAAGATCTTTGCATCCTTGCTCTCCACTGGAGTTGTACCTGAGGACTGGAGAGAGGCAAATGTAATTCCTCTCTTCAAGAAAGGAAATAGGGAAATCCCCGGCAATTATAGACCGGTAAGTCTCACGTCTGTCGTCTGCAAGGTGTTAGAAAGGATTCTGAGGGATAAGATTTATGACCATCTGGAAGAGCATGGCTTGATCAAATACAGTCAACACGGCTTTGTGAGGGGTAGGTCATGCCTTACAAACCTTATCGAGCTTTTTGAGGATGTGACTAGAAAAGTTGATGAGGGTCGAGCTGTGGATGTGGTGTATATGGACTTCAGTAAGGCATTTGATAAGGTTCCCCATGGTAGGCTCATTCAGAAGGTCAGAAGGAATGGGATACAGGGGAACTTAGCTGCTTGGATACAGAATTGGCTGGCCAACAGAAGACAGCGAGTGGTAGTAGAAGGAAAATCTTCTGCCTGGAAGTCAGTGGTGAGTGGAGTTCCACAGGGCTCTGTCCTTGGGCCTCTACTGTTTGTAATTTTTATTAATGACTTGGACGAGGGAATTGAAAGATGGGTCAGCAAGTTTGCAGACGACACAAAGGTCGGAGGTGTCGTTGACAGTGTAGAGGGCTGTTGTAGGCTGCAGCGGGACATTGACAGGATGCAGAGATGGGCTGAGAGGTGGCAGATGGAGTTCAACCTGGATAAATGCGAGGTGATGCATTTTGGAAGGTCGAATTTGAAAGCTGAGTACAGGATTAAGGATAGGATTCTTGGCAGCGTGGAGGAACAGAGGGATCTTGGTGTGCAGATACATAGATCCCTTAAAATGGCCACCCAAGTGGACAGGGTTGTTAAGAAAGCATATGGTGTTTTGGCTTTCATTAACAGGGGGATTGAGTTTAAGAGTCGTGAGATCTTGTTGCAGCTCTATAAAACTTTGGTTAGACCGCACTTGGAATACTGCGTCCAGTTCTGGGCGCCCTATTATAGGAAAGATGTGGATGCTTTGGAGAGGGTTCAGAGGAGGTTTACCAGGATGTTGCCTGGACTGGAGGGCTTATCTTATGAAGAGAGGTTGACTGAGCTCGGTCTCTTTTCATTGGAGAAAAGGAGGAGGAGAGGGGACCTAATTGAGGTATACAAGATAATGAGAGGCATAGATAGAGTTGATAGCCAGAGACTATTTCCCAGGGCAGAAATGGCTAGCACGAGGAGTCATAGTTTTAAGCTGGTTGGTGGAAAGTATAGAGGGGATGTCAGAGGCAGGTTCTTTACGCAGAGAGTTGTGAGAGCATGGAATGCGTTGCCAGCAGCAGTTGTGGAAGCAAGGTCATTGGGGTCATTTTAGAGACTGCTGGACATGTATATGGTCACAGAAATTTGAGGGTGCATACATGAGGATCAATGGTCGGCACAACATTGTGGGCTGAAGGGCCTGTTCTGTGCTGTATTGTTCTATGTTCTATGTTCTATGTTCTAAATGTCAAATATTTAGCCATTCAAGACCACTGTTAATCGCAGAATGGGTGAAGCTGCTTCTCAAGATCCTCTGCTTAGCTGCTGTTTTGCAGTCATTAGTGCTGTTAAATGTAAAAATATTGCATTGTTCTTGACTTTAAGATGAACAGCAGTCGTCTCTTGCTACAAGATTTATGGTGGAATGGTGTTTGCATCGGACAGTCAAGTGGTGAAGATGGTGTTCAGCACCATCACCCTACCATTTTTTGCAATGTGGTTTCCTTGGAAACAAGTGAAAACATTTGGATGTTTCCATGTCAGTTGCTAAACTGATTCACCTGGGCCACTTTCCAGACAATGCAAGTACTCCTGTATCACACAAGAGGAATGGTTCTGCCCCAGTCTCACTCCTGACCATGTGGCTAGAACAAAAAAAAAGTTGTCATGTTATTAAGAGACAAACAAAAGCTGCAGACAGTGGAATCCAAGTTAGACAAACAGGAGGCTGGAAGAACGCAGCAGGCCAGGCAGCATCTGGAAGAAAAGAGCAGTCAACATTTTGGGTATTACCCTTCTTCAGAACTTGATGTGGGGGAAGGGGGAGCTGCAGATAAAGAGGGGGGTGGAAGGGGTGGAGATGGAATGATGGTGATGGCTGGACACTGGCAGTAGGGATGACCTGGTTGGTCAATTGGAGGGATGATTCGGATGGAATGGTGGGTCAGAAGGTGGAGACAAAGTGGGTGGGAAGGTTATTTGGAATTAGAAAACACAATGTTGAATCCTCCGGGCTGTAGGATGCACAGGTAGAAGCTGAGGTGTTCCTCTTCAAATTTGCGTTCCGAGCCAGTGCAATGCAGGAGGAAGCTGAGGATGGACATGCTGAAGGAGAATGGGGCAGGGAGTTGAAATGGGCAGTGACTGGGAGGTTAGGTTGTCCCTTACAGGCCGGGTGGAGATGATCAGCAAAATGGTCACCGAGTCTACGTTTGGTCTGATCAACATACAGAAGATCATTTCAGGACCACCAGAGGCAATGGACTAGGTTGGAGGAGATGCAGCTGAAATGACTGCTTCGGGCATTGAATGGAGGTAAGGGAGGTGGTGTCTGGGCAGGTGTTGCATTTTTTATGGTTACAGGGGAAGATACTGGGCAGATTGGAGTAGTTGGTGGGGGATGTGGCACAAACTAAGGAGTGGCCAAGGGAATGGTCCTTGCAAAAGGCAGAGAGGGTGGAGAGTGGAAGATGTTCTGGGTGGTGGGGTATAACTGGATTTGACAGAAGTGTTTGAGAATGATATGTTGTATGCAAAGGATGGTGGCGTGGAAAGTGAGGACAAGGGAAACTCGGTGACTGTTCCACCAAGCATCTCCACCTGGCCTGTAATGGCCAACCTAACCTCCTGGTCACAGCCCATTTCAACTCCTCGTCCCACAAAATAAATGGGGAAGAAAAAGTAAATCTCAAATTGTGTCTGGCAAAAATAAGCTGCAAGTTTTAGAAATCAAACTGTGTCTGATCAACAAATTATTTGTTGAATTTCTACACTTTCATTAATATTAGTGTTAGATTATAATTATTCACAAGCCATCAGTTCAACATGTTACTTTAGTCAAAAGCCCATCTGAAATTAATTAGCCAAGGTACGTTAATAATCATTTAACAAGAGTGCATCTGACCTACACTAATGCATGTTGTAATTAAAGTATTTGACTTCATGCTTACAATTGGGGCGCTATGTTCCCCTCTTCTTCCAAATTTTATGAATTTTTCCCGAGTTTTCAATCCACATTTTAGATATTTCTGAGACCTACATTTCTTTGCCAGCAGGTTCCACTCGTGATCCTTCTATTGCCCTTCAGATATCAAACAAATTGCTGAATGTCAATGATTCTAGGGGTGGAATTTAATGTCATTCCTAATTTCAAGTTTAGTGATGTGTAAAAATTTAATAACTGAGGGTGTCGATTGGGGTACTCTGTCAGCTTGCCACCTCCACCCTGATTAAGTTCCTATCAGAAAGGACAAGGATGGGTTTCACATCTTTCAGTCAATTGAGAGCTTACCTTGGACAATTGATGACCACCTAAAGGCCTCGCTCCACTGCAAGTGTAATCATCTCAGCAATGAGCAAAGGAATTCATCGTTTTGGGAGTACAAGAAACAAAGTTCTGTGAGGATGCTTGCAGGTTGCCGGGGGAAGAAGGGGTGGTGTCTTCCTTGTTCAAAAGCATTGACTATCTGATTGAGAACTCAACCTCTGGATTGAGGGATTCCACTGAGAGCCACCAACCTGCTCTTGCCTCTGGCCCATTCCTCTCTCATGGTCCTTCTGCTACAGTCACTCCTCTGTGGTCTAGGACCAATAAATGATGCTAGGCCTCAGGTTAGTTTTGTGTCAGCAGCAACCACCACCTCCTCAGTATCAATTTGGCTAGAGCAGAGAAGCAGAAATGATGCAGTTACATTGCTTGGTGTACTCCTTAGGCCACCTTCTATAAGGGACAATATAGAAGAACAAATTTGTAAGGAAATTAGGGAGTGAAAAACTTATAGTGTAGTTATAGTGCAGGGTTTTAATTATCCAAGTATTGACTGGGACAGTTGCACTGTAAAAGGGCAGGGAGATTGAGTGCTCCAATACTGCTTTCAGGAAAATGTTCAACAGAATTGCATTTCCATTTCAACAAGAAAAGAAACACTGCTGGATTAAAGATCCTTTGGATTAATGTGGGCCAAGTGTTGCACAAGAACATGATGAGGTCAGTGATCACTGTATTACGAGGTTGAGGCTGACTTTAGAAAAGGACAAAGAACAACCCTGAAAAAGAATAATTAACACAGGGAAGCAAACTTTGATGGGTAAAGGCAGCTCTGCACTGAATAAAGTGGAGGGAAATGTTGGCAGGAAAAACAGTTGTTGAACAACGGGGCTAGCTTCAATGAAGACAGTTCAACCACATGCAATGTATTTTCCCTTGAACATTAGGGCAAACATAGCTGAAGCTACCTGGTTGACCAAAAAAGATAGAAATAAAGAAGGAAAAATATGCTTTGACTGACATTAGTTAGAAAATACAATTGAGAATCAAACTGAATTGAGAATCTTCAGAAAGGAAGTGAAAAATGAAATAAGAAAAAAAAGAGGGAAATCAAAAAGACTGACAGCCAACATGAAATTGAATCCTTTTCTTTTAATAATATTTATTTCTAAATGATTAAAGGTTGGTAAATGGAGAGGTGGGACTGGGTATAAATTACACGTAGAGGTAGGGAACAGAACTAAGGTGATAAGTGAATCATTTACGTTTGCCTTTACTGAAGATGATGATGACCCCCAGACCATAGTGAAAGCAGAGATAATTTTCACACAGAAGCACTTACAACTGAAGAGGCACAGGCTATGTTTATTTAAGGGAAATAAGAACTGGGAGAGGATGAGATAAGCCTAAGGCTATCGAAGGAATTAACGTTGGATATTGCCAAGGCACTGACCACAATTTTTCAGGCTTCCTTAGACTCAGGACTGAAGCCAAGGTACTGAGCAGTTGCAGAGTTTATACTCTTGTTCAAAAAAGGCTACAAGGATAAGCGTAGAAACTATCGACCAGTCAATTTAATGGAGAAACTTCTAAAAACAAAAAACTGGGACAGAATTAATCGTCACATAGACTAATGTAGATAAACTAAGGAAGGCCAGCATGAAATTCTTAGGGAGAAGTACCCAGGATTAGGTTAATAAATAACAAATAACATGTGTGCTATGAAAATGCCAGGCAATTACCATCTGCAATGAACAAGAATCAAACCATCTACCTTTGAGAGTTAGTGGAATTAGCACTGCTGATTGGCCCACCATCAGCATCTTGTAGGTTATCATTGATCAGAAACTGAATGGGGCTAAGTACATAAATACTGACTACAACAGTAGGTCAGCGGCTTAGAATCCTGCAGTGAGTATTTCATCATCTGACTCCCCAAAACTTGACTACCATCTACAAGCCAGGACTGTGATGGTATACATCCCACTTACTTGGATAAATGCAGCTCCAACTACATTGCTTGGCACCATCCAGGCGAAAACAGCTCACTGGATCGACATCACATCCACAGCCACTCATTCCATCAACCACTGGTGCTCAGGTGCACTGCAGAAGTCCACCAAGGATTCTTAGACAGCATCTTTCAAATCCAACATTGTTACCATCTAGAAGGACAAGGCCAAAAGATGCACTCTTCTAAGCAAGAGATCAAAACCTTGGAACTCCCTCCCTAACAGCAATCTGGGTGCACCTACAGCAAATGGACTGCAACCGTTCAAGAAAGCAGAAAATTGGCCCTCATGAACACAACGTCTCAGCCTGAATTATTATCCAAACTAACTACAAATTGAGTTTGAGAGGAAAGTACATAAAAACATCGGAAGGTAGTATTTTGGGGATCTGTAAATCTTTCTTTATTTGGCAACCATTCTTTGAGATTGGAAAATTGCATGTGGCATTCTACTACCCAAGAAAATTGTGAGAGCATGACCAATACATTATCAGTATATTTGCCTGGAATCCATTGCCAGTCAATTAATAAAGTCAATTTGTAAGGATAAAGTCCACAATGTGAGTCTGCAATCACTCTTGCCAATTTTTATACATGCATCATAGAAATCATCCTATCCAGATGCATCACAGCTTGGTAAGGCAACTGCTCTATCCAAGACCACAAGAAATTACAGTGATGTGAAAACAGACCAATCCATCACGAAAACTAATCTTCCATCCACAGACTTTGTCTACACCATCCACTGCCTCGGGAAAGAAGCCAGCATAATCAAAGATCCCACCCATCCCATTTATACTTGCTTCCATAGACCAGAAGATACAAAAGTTTGAAAACACATACCAACAGATTTAAGAACAGCTGCTTCCCTGCTGTTATCAGACTAATGAATGGACTTCTCATACATTGGAGTTGATCCTTCTCTGCTGTTGCAACACTATATTCTGCATTCTGTTCTAGTGCCCTGATGTACTTATGCAAGGTATGATTTGTCTGGATAGCATGCAAAGCAATACTTTTAATCATATCTCCACACGTGTGATGATTATAAATCTAATCAAATTAAATCAAAGACAGAACATTGAGAAAAATTTTAAGGAGGGAGCTGGCACAGATTTGTGAAGTGTGCCTCATTCCAACCAGCATGAAGCTTTTCAAGAGGCATTAAATTAGTGGTCAGGAATATGTCCATCGTTTCAGAGATAGTAGGAACTGCAGATCTGGAGAATCTGAGATAACAAGGTGTAGAGCTGGATAAACACTGCAGTCCAAGCAGCATCAGAGGAGCAGGAAAGCTTTTTTCTTAAGAAGGGTCTAGACCCAAAATGTCAGCTTTCCTGCTCCTCTGATGCCGCTTTGGCCTGCTGTGTTCATCCAGCTCTACACCATGTTATCCTTATATGTCCATGGTTGTTATTTACGTGGACTCCAGAGGCATGTTTCGAAGGTAGATGATGTAATAATTGTATAAACAACATTCTAAGAAATCAATTAGCAGTTTTACTTGCCAGTCTCGAATGTAGGCTTCTCAATTCTCATTCGTCTTCTTAGTGACACCTTAAGGCCCTGGAGGCTTGTTTTATACCAGTATGAAGATAGAAGAAATGCATATGGGTGGAAATGGTAAAATTGAGAAGTATAATATAATTTCAGGATCAATTATGTCTAATCAAATACAGGCAGGGACATCTGGAGGCAATGTGAATGGAAAATGAAAAGACACTGGAGTCAGCAGAGATCTTATGGATCCTTATTCAGTCTCCTACTGTATTGTTACAAATTGGTGTCTCAAATAAAGGATTATCTTGGCTATGTACCCACACTTTTAAGAACTGAAAACATTAGGCACAACAAGAGTTATTCAGATTTATTTAATAACATTCCAGCATATATTGTCAGTATCTTCAGCTGCTGCAGGCTGTTACTAGGGAAACTGATTATCTGTACTTCCCGAATACAAGAACCGTGCAGTGGAGTCTATCATTTTGCAATAGATAAAAAATGTTTCATCACTGATCAATCCAGATTTAAAATGACTTCGGAGATTATCTCACTGCCAACTCCCTGCTAGACAATATTTCAAGAGAAAAACATTACTAAAGGTTATTAAAATGAATTCTGAAGCCAAACCTAATTTTGTCACTTTTGCGTCTGTTACAGAGAAAGCAAGACTGAAAAACACGCAGCAGACTCATTTAACAGCGAAGCAGATCTGATGAATTGGACCAGGGTTTTCATGTGGCAAACGTTCCCTTTTGATCAGGAAGGTACCCATTCGACACAGGGACATTTCCCATTCTGCACAAGCTTTTTAACTTTTAAACCATTTAATTGAGACTGCAAAGTTAGGTGCTAAACTTACAGCAAACAACTGCATCCTGAACAGAACAATTTTCTCAGGAATTTAAAGTCTTAAGTTCAGTGAAAAGCTTGGTTGAAGTAGAATACTTTTTAAGTTCTCAGGATGCCAAAATTTTTGTTCTCGCCGCCACCCTCCCTTTCCTGACAACACTGGAGGAGGAGAGTTAAGAAACAATTGCATTAGCTTAGGACTTGACAAAACACAAACAGTAAGGAATGCAGTTTCTTTTCCCAAAAGACATTAGTCAATCAGTTGGATTTTTATGACCATCATAAGACAGCTCTACTGGTACTAATATTTTATTTTCAAATCTCTAAATGATGGTTGTACAGTAATGAACATTGCTGCCTTCCAAGCTGTTAACTTGAGTTCAATCTCTGGCTATCAGACCTAGGAATCTAACTACTTCAGTGACTTCCAGTTTGAGACAGATCCTGATGCTGTGAGGGCAATTGTTATGTTGTGTGATGTGCTATAACTCCTTGGACCTATTCCCAGGCAGGAAATTTATTCAATGAATACAATTACATAACATGCTCTGCCATAATAAATCAGAGGCTACAAAACATAATCCAGAAAATAAGTTTAACTCCCCTAACCCCAAATAGCAGGTTGCAAACTTGAATTTAATTTTTAAAATTCTGAATAGGCAGCTAAGTGCAATTAATGTGCACCCTGATATAAAGTAAGTGGAGTCCATTCTAGTTTTGATGGTTATTTTATTTAGCTCACATTACAGTTAATATTCTGCCATCGAATTTAAAGGCATCTCGGAGTAAGACATGTGAATACAGATTCTTATTGTAGAACGAAGCTGTGACGGAAAGAAAATGCAGGAGAACAGCAAACAGTCAAATCCTGTAATGGAACTTTTGTTTAAGGCAGTCAAGCAAACAAGAGATACTGTTTGGTAAAGAACCCTAACAAGAATAGTGATGAAATGGTGGGAAGACGCAGTCAGAGCTACAGTGTTAACGCCATCTCTTCATTCATGGCAGTTCAGCAGAATGTTAATGACCCATAAGAAAAACAAAGTAAAAACAAGCAATCTTTGCTTTCAGAGCTTCATTACTACATCTTACAGTTCTTCATTAAAGTCTTTGAATTTGTAGAGTCTGTGTTAGATGGCACCAGGGGTGCTCTTATTCCCTCAGTCTTCACTTGTAAGTGCTCTTTCATTGGCTTTACACAAATATCTACCCCCTCCAAGGAAAACCTTACTTTCCAAAATAGTTGCCTGATACACATGCATTTTCTCACACCACAATAATTTTCATGCCAACAAATGGGTTTTATTGCATATCCACTACAATCCAAGTCACACAGGAGAAGCCCAGGACAATACAATGATGGCCTTCTTTAGGCAAAGAACAGTACAGTGGTAAGATGCACCAAAAATACACAAACAAGCTTTCATCAACATTATGTTTGCACAGAGTTTGTTGTGCATGATTTGAAGCTGTTTAATTATTCAAACTCATCAAAGGCTTTGCCAAAACAATGCCAACTCCTACTTGCAGCTGCTGTTGACCACCTTCAATTTTCCAATGTTAGCACATTTCACCAAAACTTTTCCAGGGTAGATTTAAAAATGGAGTTACACTGATAAAGTTACAAAATTTCTGGTTAGTATCTCAACATGTTTAATATGTTTGTTCTTGGTTTATGGATGATACCATCAAGGCACACTTTCTTACCAATACTGAGCTTATCGAAATGTTCCCTGCAGCCACTACATCCCGAAGCCACAACAAATGCCGTTAGGTTGAAGATTCTGGAATGTTAACACAAGGGTGATGAAAGAATGGTGATCAATGGCCTAGCTGTTACCTGTTCTGAAGAAGGATCACTGGACTCAAAACATTAACTTTGTTTTGTCTCTGCAGATGCTGCTAAGCCTGTTGAAAACCTCCAGCAGTTTCAGTTATTGAAATAAGCCCGATTGAGTAATATAGACGATACTTTCAGCTAATGTTACTCCAACAGCATAGCCACCCTTGCCCTTGTCAGTGGCTGACATCACAAGCTGAATGACGTGTTGCTCCTGCAGCAACTCCAGTGGGTCATATAAGTTATAAGTTTAAATCTACTTTCGTTTTTCTAGGCCTTCTCAGTGCAATTCTTACACAACTGCTGTCTTGAAAGCAAACATTGCAGGTACCACCTTTCTGAGGTGGGTATCAGGTTGGGTCATGTTCACGCGTGTACATTTTCTCAGAGAATGTATTGTCATTCTTAATTGCCCTTGAGAAAGTGGTGGAGAGCTGCATTCTTAACCATTGCAGTCCATGGAGCACAGGTACACTCACAAAGCTTTAGGAGGTGACTTCCAGGATTTTGTCTCAGCGGCAGTGAAGGATCTATGGCATTAGTTCACATCAACTCTCAAAGCTGTTAAAGGTAACTGTCAAAAAGAACTGTCAAGCGCTCAAAGGAAAAATAAATGTCTGGAGCATTTAAAAGACTATTGCTTGCTATTTCACTCTGTCTGATGATGAAGCCTGAGAACTACCATTACAAGGTTAGTGCTGTATGATTAATTTCACAACATTCATTATCACACTCGCATGTTTGATGTTTGACAGTTCAGTTGGCAGCTCTGGGTAGTTGTAGAAATGAGTATTGTTAAAAAAAAGACATGTTGTTGAAGCATTTCATCTCTTACGATACAAGACAGAATTCCAAGAACACTAAATCTCAAAGACAACAATTCATACCACATGTGATGTGGTTGGTTAACAGTTGGCAAGTGCATTCCATATTGCTGTATCCCACAAGCCATAGCTTTGCTTTAAATATGTGCATTGGGATTCCTACAGCTCCATGTGCTCTAAGATTGGCCTTGTCAACAACTTTATGAATAGGTTGTGAGTCATTTGCTCATTGTGCCAACTTGATGGCGAAATTGAGGTTGTCAAAGCTCTCAAATGGGTTATTGGCTATCTTGATCAGATGATTGCTCACTCTATAGCACACAAATGTGGGTGTGGGCCTGAAGCTGCCATTTTCAGTCCTGAATAGTGCTTAGTGTACCTTAGATTATGCTGTAAAGCTAAAGGATCCCTTAGGTGAAGCCAGTCAGGCATATGAATGGTATCTCCCACAACCAGGACTCGATCCAAAAACATTCTGTCTGCCACACAACTGAGTAACATGATAAATGAAATTCAGTACTGATGTGAAGGCAGGTATATAGGCCACACTAACTGGTGACTGTAGATCACATGAAGCAGCATGTCGCTTTGTCTGTTTACAATAGGCAGATCACTGCCTGTACACAATCAGACAGAACATGCTTACAAAACTCAAAACACAGAGGCCAATTTTCAATCTTATTTTGCAACCAGACACCACTTGCTAAACAATTCTATTTGTGCTAAGAATTACATAAACAACTGATTCAAGATTTTCAGTCAGGTTTTCAATTATAGCTCACTCATGCATGCAAGAAGCTATAGATATTCATACTTAGGACCTGACCTCTGTAAACAGAAGAACATGTTCATGCATTGCGCCTTTCTCAACCAAACAATAATTCAAGAAAAGCCATTCACTTGTGCAATCCCCATAGCAATGATTTGACCAATCAGAGTCATTTTGTCTTGATTGAATTGTAACAAAACGTTTATAGTCAATTCTTCCTTGGCTCATTACTCATTGCAAAGCCTCCACCAATCGGAGTGTCCCTACCAATCAATCAACACCTTCTTCTCAAGCAATATACATTCTTACTCTTGATGAATTCAGGATGAAAATGCTTAAAAACATATTACTTTCTACAGCAGTGCTCAAGTTCTATACTACCAAGTGACTATTTGGGTACGAGCTCCTTGAAATATGACTATGAATTCCAATGTTTATTGATAGAAGGTATTGGGAATTTGTATAATTTCTTTTGTAATATACTTGAATGTACATTTATAAATTTAGTGAATTTTCTTTTATAAACAAGAGAATGATTTATGATGTAGTGAAGTCTGCAATAAACATTAGAACTTTAAGAGAACATCATTTTATTTCTTCTCTGAATGGGTCCTGAGACCTTCCCTTATTGGTTGATGGACGAGCTGGAATATCAAGATTAAGTTAAAGAGGTGGTGTGTGGCAGCATAAGTTGACATGAGTGGAACTAACTTGGCAGAGGGTCTATAAACCTATGCCGAGTGGTAGCCACCGGGACACATGTTGGCATGGGTGCAGTACAAGAGTAAGGTTGTGAGGCTGAATGGGTTGGCACGAGTAGGCTATGGGAAGTATGTGGGAAACTGAAGGAGTGTAAGGGATATTTTATGTTTCATTCATTCTTTTTAAATTTTCTACCAAGTGCCAGAGCTGCAAGACAGGCCTCTCACCAAACCTACTCTTGCACCCAGCCTCATCCTCAGTACTCCCAGAGCCAAATGTCCCAACTTCTAATACAGACCTGCTCTTCAGACACAACATCAAATGTGTGGAGAGACATTTTTAAAAGGTGTGTTCATGTAGCTAGGAATTCTCCTAACTTTGCGCATCAGAGTAGAAAACAAAAATGCCAGGACTTACTGTCAGTGCCAAACATTCATGACTGTGGTTTGACACAAATTGGTGCCAAGTCATTAGTGTCACCAAACCTGGAATATTACAGGCAATTTGGTCTCCTTATTGGAGATGAGATGCTCTTGCATTAGTGGGAATGCAGCAAATGTTTATCAGCTGGATTCCTGGGATGGTAGGACTGATATATGAGAGAATGAGTTGCTTAGGCTTGTATTCACTGGAGTTCAGAAGAATGAGAGGGATCTCATAGAAACCTATAAAATGCTAACATGATGAGACAGGTTAGATGCAGGAAGGATATTTCCTGATGGTGGGAAAGTCTAGAGTTTACGTCACAGTTTAAGGATAAAGGTAAACCTTTTAGGACTGAAATGATGAAAAATGTCTTTATCTAAAGAGTGGCAAGCCTGTGGAATTCATTTACACAGAAAGTGGTTGAGGCCAAGACATGGGGATAGCAAGAACTGCAAATGCTGGAGTCAGAGATAACAAAGTGTGGAACTGAGGGAACACAGCAGGGCAGGCAGCATCAGAGGAACAGGAAACCTGACATTTGGGGTCGGGACCCTTCTTTAGAAATTTCCCAACTCAAAACGTCAGTTTTCCCATTCCTCTGATGCTGCCTGCCCTGCTGTGTTCCTCCAGCTCCACACTGTGTTATCTCAGAGGCCAAAGCATTATGTGTATTCAAGAAAGAGACAGGCATAGCTCTCATGGCTGAAGGGCTCAATGGATATGGGAGAGGGTGGGATTAGGATATTGAGCTTGATGATCAGCCATGATCATATTGAATGACAAAGCAGGCTCAAGGGATTGAATGGCCTTCTCCTGCTCTTACCTTCTATTTTTCTATGTTTCTGTGTAACTCAATCTAACATTTCATAATGTTATTCCAAACAAGCCTTTTCCCTATATCTTCTCTCTGAAAACTGAACTTTTACCAACAAGGTGAATTATTAATGAAAGGCATTATCGTTCTCATGAAAGGCCAAGAAATTAGTTTGATCAGATTGATTTTCATTTGTCCCTAACTGCATAATTCACAAACTAAAACTTGCTTCATTGCAAAACATGCCATTTTCTGGCCATAAACGTTTTTCAGATGAAACAGATGTTTGATACATAAAACAAACAGGCTACATAAAAATCCAGGTAAGTTTCAGATAAAAACACAAATCACAGTTAATAGTTGATTACAAGACACACCCCTTCATAGTTGTATCAGATTTTCACATTCAATAGATTTTTCATTAAGAAATACCAATTACGATGTATGTTTTTAATAATGTTACTACAAATTAATCATGATTAAATCAATGAGATTTCCTTAAAAAGAAATATTTAATGGGTTTTCTTCCTTGCGTTTTTTTTTGCTATATGCAAAGAACTTTCCATTGTAGCAGTTGCCGATTTTGTCATTATTTGTTATTGTCCTTGTTCTGTTATCTCACATCTCAGAGTGACATTAAATTACCAGTTAATGCTTGCAGTAGGAAATCAGATTGACAGTTCTGTATTCTTTCTAAATCAGTGGGAGGACCTACTGCTCAGAGAAATTTCTGGGAGCCTCACACATTTATTGAAGGGCCTGCCAGTTCAAACCAATGTTTTATTCTTCAGTCATTGCTACTTGAATGAAAGTTCTGAAGTTAATTTAGTTGTCTATCACAAAGCTACGTGTTTCATTGAAATCCAGAAGCATGAGTGATGTCAACCGCACTAGGCTTCAAAGTAGTCATATTTCCTGTTGTTTATATTTGGAAGTAGTCAAGTACAGCATAGTGGTCTAAAACAGCCCTCTGTGAGATGGGGGCAAACCCGCCACAAATTACACTGGATTAGTAATTCTAACTAATACCTTACCTTTACCAAAGAAAGGTGTGAAGAGAGTTCTTCAACTCCACCTGTACATAATATATTTGCAATATCTGGCTTGTTTCCAGTTCCTTGCCTGTGCCTGCTGTCTCCCATTACTGTTTACAGAGAAAATAACAAAACATAATCAAATTGTGCTCAAAATGAAAACTGACAGTGCAGAGAAAGCTTTTTACATTACTTCGACCATCCACTGTGATTTCTTCCCTGCTCTGAAAGCACGGACAGATAAAGACTAAAATTCCTCTTGGCCGAAACCTTGTCCCTTTAGCTCAGCAACAGAACATTCCCCTCAGCACTGCCTCCCCCAGAACATTGTTGAGCACAAGTAGAGTTAGATATTCAAAACCGCAACAAGAACCTACTCATTTGTCTGTTTGCTTATCTGTGATGTCATGTAGCATCCATCTAAGAATGTTCTTTTCAAATGTTTTATTTGAACATCATTACTGCTTTTGATGTTCCAGCTTTCACAGCCGTATATTGTCATTAACTAAACATGGGCAGTCAGAAGAACGAATCTTTGATGCAAGCAAGATACCATAGTTAATTCATACTCTTTTAAGTAAGTTTACAAAATAATTTGATGATTGTTAAATCTAGCCCAAATTTCTTTGAATGAATATTTTGTGTTTACAATTTCTAACATTGCCAACCAGAGTTACTTCTGTGACACTGAATTCAATGCCTTCCCAATGTCAATGTATATGGGTTGATGTTCTTGGACTTTCACATCACAATTACAGCAATCTCATTGTCTACTTTCCTCTAGATCTATTCCAGGATGATCCTGAGCAAAGCTTTTCTTCTATCATTTGTGCACTGTTTCAGCCAGTCCCCCACAGAGACACACAGATTCTATACATATAGTACACTGCCACGAGGTGTAGGAGCAGAGGTAGGCCATTTGGCCCATCAAGTCTCATCTCATTAGATGAGATCATGTCTGATCTCATAATAATCAACTGTTTAAAAATAATGCAGGATTTAAAGTGGGTGATAGATGTGGCCACTGAGTATAGTGGAAGCCCTGTGACAATCTTCTGCAGGACACCCAATGCTAGTTAATTCCATTCAGATACTTACCTAAGCAACATTAGACCTCCCCTCTGATTAATCTACAAATGGTGTGGATATCAGGCTCCTGAGAGCTACTGGACAATCATAGGCTGGTAAGATGCATTAGGAGCCTAACGGATCACAAATAGACCCCACATAGAGCTGAATAACAAAGTGTGAAGCTGGATGAATACAGCAGGCCAAGCAACATCTCAGGAGCGCAAAAGCTGACGTTTCGGGCTTAGACCCTTCATCAGAGAGGGGGACGGGGTGAGGTTCTGGAATAAATAGGGAGAGAGGGGGAGGCGGACAAAGATGGAGAGAAAAGAAGATAGGTGGAGAGGAGAGTATAGGTGGGGAGGTAGGGAGGGGATAGGTCAGTCCAGGGAAGACGGACAGGTCAAGGAGGTGGCATGAGGTTAATAGGTAGGAGGTGGAGGTGCGGCTTGGCGTGGGAGGAAGGGATGGGTGAGAGGAAGAACAGGTTAGAGAAGCAGAGACAGGTTGGACTGGTTTTGGGATGCAGTGGGTGGAGGAGAAGAGCTGGGCTGGTTGTGTGGTGCAGTGGGGGGAGGGGACGAACTGGGCTGGTTTAGGGATTCAGTGGGGGAAGGGGAGATTTTGAAGCTGGTGAAATCCACATTGATACCATTGGGCTGCAGGGTTGCATAGCGCTGAGTGTGGCCTGAAAGGGACACATGGCAGAACTAAATGAGGGAGGGAGAAATAGGTTGGAAAGAAAGACAGGAGTCGACTTCCTACATGGCTCCTTTCCCAAAGCTTCCAATCAGTGCAGAGAACATGTGAGTGAGAGATTCTACCTGGTAGGCCAGTAGAGAAGCCAACAGGGTTTGCTGGATGTCATTCCTGGATGCTGAGTTCCCTCCTCAGTGGTAGGATAAAGCCCTGTATCCTAAGACTGCTTAGACACAGATTGGAAGTCAGTACAAATTACAACCCCACACCCTGCCCCTAACACTGAACTCGCCACATAGACATCAAAATTCTGTCTCAACAAGTTCACTGTCTATGATTTGTGCTGCTTTACTGTGTGTCTGAATCACAGCTAAACTCCTAGATCCTTGATCTTGGTTTGTAAATTCAAATCTAATCTAATTCCAACAGTTCTTATTGTAATGGTAATTATAACATTCTAATCAGTTGATTAGACTTAGTTTTTCTCCATCTATTTTTAGTTTTTAATGCTTTTCTCTTCCTAGCTTCCTTGCAGTCATGGTCTCATATTCCCCTTTTCCAAACACTGTCACTCAGGAAAGAGTGACCTCTTGGATGACAGGGTGTCCTGCCTCATCATCAGAACAATACCAACCTGTGCCACGGGGAATTAATAATAGGTTAGACTTCTAGCCCAGTTTTACTTTAAAGAATTGGCAGCCAGTTGAACAGCCAGCAGCTCTGACCCAGGAGTGACTAGTTTACACAGCTATTGCTGGGACTACAACCCATCCCTGAAGACGAGAAGCTAAAGGGAGCTGGACTTAAGGTAAGTGTAAGACATCAGCAGGCTCTGGCAGGCAAGCCTCAGCCCAGGGAATGAGGGTTGGAGGGGCCAGGTTTGAGAAGGTGATGAAGAGGATTAAAAGGGGAAGGATCTTGAGAGGGGCATAATCCAAAAACAAAGGAGACGCCCAAAGGAGCCCCTGTGAAGTACCCAGCCCTTGGCCAACACTAGCACAAACAGCTAAAACTGCCAGGCTTACCCCTTTGGTGCAAAATTGTGGTCTGCAAAATAGTGGCAGGGTGGGATGACTCTCTTAAGAAACCAATAATTGGTCACTTAAGTGTCTCAAGAATTCCAAGGGCACACAGACTGCTGACTCATCCATAAAATGGGAGGCAGGTCAGATTTGGGTGGCTAGGAGACAAGTAAGTCATGCATTGCATTTTACAAGCCCCTCCACCTTCAAACTGGCTAGCAAAACAGTAGTGTTCTGTCCTCTGTGCCTCTGTCTCTATTATGTTTGAGCTATCAGGCAGACCTGATAAATTTCATCAAGGTAACCAATGTGCAAAAATAGGAAGATTTGCAGCTTCTGTATCCTATAGCACTTGACTGCCAATGAATTCTTTTTCAACTACAGTTACCATTCTAATTGAAAACATTGCAGCCAAATGTGCACAGTAAGTTTGCATAAAAGGCATTGTGATAATGACCAGATAAACTGTTTTGTGTGGCATTGATTGATGGATCAATGTTAGCCAGGACACAAGTCTAACTCCTAACAAGATAAGGTTGTGGGATATCTGACATCCAATAATGGGGACAACTGAGAGGACAAACAATCCCCTCATCAGACAGGCAGCCCTTCCCACATGTTCGCAAAGGGTGGCCCATAGTCAGCACATGAGAATTTCACAAAGAATTTAACATACACATGACCAGCTACATCCGGTCGAATCTGATTTTGGAAACCCTGATGTGTGGAGTGTGGTGATTAGACTGGGCAACAGCATGTACATTCAGTGTATTTAATAACATAGAACATAGAACATTATAATATAGTGCAGGCCCTTCGGGCCTCGATGTTGTGCCGACCTGTCATGCCATATTTCCTTAGATACCCAGGCTTACCTTTTAGAAATAGGATTAATTGCTGTGAATATTGACCCAGGACATCTTGGAAGTAAGGGTTGGGACAGGTATACTTTTGGAGTCGCAATCAGGGCTTGTTGGGAGGGTGTCAAGTGCTTTTTGGGATTGTTAACTACGGAGAAGGTCACATGCAAAGGTGTATAAATGCCATGGAACTGTTCAAATTATTCAGAGGTTTTAAAATGGGTCCGGTAGTGTCAAGAAGTTTTGACTTGTCAGCAGATGTCAAAAGCTGTCAATACTTGTCAAAATGTATCGTTATGAATAAGAGTGCCTTTCTTACTATGGTATGGTTTGCAATAATGGATTTTCAGTAACAGAACTATATTTGTTTACCTGGGTGCATGACTCCTTATGTTACTAGGTGCATTGGCCTTGTAGGTTGGTTAGAGGGAGGGAGTTTATAAAGGATGGTATGTGGAAGTTGGCATGGGAGTATGAACAGCCAAAAGGACATGTAGAGTGGCATTGGGTGGCACAGGTGTACAAGGGGAAATGCAAGCTTTGTAGAGGTCTTTAGGGACCATTACTTTAATTAAATACTTTATTCTTTTGTGGCAGTCTTAACTTTTTCCATAACTGTTTTAAAACAAATAGAATTATGATCACTAGACCCAAGTGTTCATCTATCACTTCAATCACTCAAACTAAACCTGCGTTATCACTCAAACTATGGTCAAGTTCTACTCCTTCTCCAGTAGGAAGATTTACGCATTGATAAAGAAAATTTTCTTGAACACATTTAACAAATACTTTACCATCCAAACCTTTAACACAATTATATTCCCAGTCAATGTTTGGAAAATGAAAGTCGCCTACTATTACAACCTTATTTTTCTTCCATATATCTGAGCTCTCTCTACATATCTGTTCCTCAATTTCTGTTTGACTGTTGGGGTGGTCTACAGTACTGTACATGGAGCATTTTTTTTAAGGTGAGAGGAGAAAGTTTTAAAGAGTTAAAAGAAAGATTTAAAAACAACGGCAATTTTTTTTAAAACACAGAGAGTGGCTCATATGTGGAAAGAACTTTCAGAGGAAGTAATGGATGCCAGTACAGATTCAAAATTGAAAAGACATTTAGATAAATATATGAATAAGAGATTCTTGGAGGCAGATGGGCCAAGCGCAGGCAGGTGGGACTGGTTTGGTTTAGGATTCTGGTCCACACAGACTGGTGGACTGAAGGGTCTGTTTCTATGCTGTACAACTATGATAATGGCCTGGCATGGCTGAGGCACAAAAAGTGTACACAGGTGAGGAGGAATGAGTTTATGGGTGAAAGCTGAAGGTGCATTTTATAACTGATTCTTTCATTTTAAGTTTTGTACTGGACCCCCAAGGGAGACTTTCCATCCTGCTTGTCTCAGAAACTGGCAGCTCTGTCAGCTCTTTGAAAGTCACCTCGCTAGACTTCCAATTTAGCATTCTCCTCCCCACTACACCCCTGCCTCCCTAACACCCACCCAGACCATAAACAGGGAATGCGTGTGGCCTTTTCTAAGGTTGTGCTTCTGTCCAACACCACCACTAGGCAGAGCTAACCTTACATATATGCACAATAGTTCCTTCTTTAATTCAATATTCATTTAATATTGGAGTTATAGAGGTGTACAGCATGGAAATAGACCCTCCGGTCTAACTTGTCCATTCCGACCAGATATCCCAAATAAATGTAGTCCCATTTGCCAGCATTTGGTGCATATCCCTCTAAACCCTTCCTATTCATATACCCATCCAGAAGCCATTTAATGTTGTAATTGTACCAGCCTCCAACACTTCCTCTGATAACTCATTCTATACATGCACCACCCCCTGCATGAAAAACATTACCCCTTGGGTCCCCTCTTACTTTATACCTATGCCCTCTAGTTTTGGACTCCCACACCCCATGGAAAAGACTTTGTCTGATTACCCTACCCATGTCCCTCATGCTTTTATAATCCTCTATAAGGTCACCCTTCAGCCATTGACATTCCAGAGAAAATAGCACAAGTCTATTCAGCCTCTGTCTCTGGCCCAACTCTACAACACGGGCGACATCATTGTAAATCATTTCTGAACCCCTTTTAGTTTCACAACATCCTTCCCAGAGCAGGGAGACCAGAATTACACACTGTATTCCAATGGTGGCCTAACCAATGTCTTGTACAGCTGCAACACAACCTCCCAACTCTTATGGTCAATGCACTGACCGATGAGGGCAAACGTACCATACTATCCTGTCTACCTGCAACTCCACTTTCAAGAAGCTATGAACCTGCAGTCCAAGGTCTCTTTGTTTAGCAACACTCCCCAGGAAGTCACCATTAAATGTATAAGCCCTATCCTGATTTCCCTTTCCAAAATGCAGCACCCCACATTTATCTAAATTAAACTCCATCTATCACTCCTCAACCCATTGGCCCATCTGATCAAGATCCCATTGTACTCTGAGGTAACCTCCTTCATCGTCCGCTGCACCTCCAATTTTGGTGTCATCTACAAACTTACTAATCATACCTCCTGTATTCATAGCCAAACCATTGATATAAATGATGAAAAACAGTGGACCCAGCACCAATCTTTGTGGCACTCTGCTGGTCACTGGCCTCTCGTCTGAAAAACAACCCTCCACCACCACCCTCTGTACCTTTCAGTCTGACTGCACCTCTGTGTAGTTCATAGAATCTTTACATTGCAGATCAAGGCCATTCGACCCATCAAGTCCACACCAACACTTCAAAGAGCATCCTGCCCAGACCTACCCTATCCCCATATTTACCATGGCTAAACCACATAGTCTGCACATCCCAAGAGATGATAATGCAATTTCAGCAGGGCCAATCCACCCAAATTTCACTTCTTTGGACCGTGGGAGGAAACAAGAGCCGCCAGTAGAAACGCACTCGGAAACATAGAAACTGTCACCAAAGCCTGGAATTGAAACCAGATCCCAAGTACTGTCATGCAGCAATGCTAACCACTGTGCCACCATGTTACCCAAGTTCCTTGGAACGTTTTCAGTGTTAATGGTGCCTGTAAAGCTTTGGTCTTTGTGCAAGAGAATCACTGAGCTTCCTGACCTCCATTGTGAAAGAGTTCAGTCTTCTGATTTAACAGCTTATATAGGCAGAAAATAAGAAGAGGTATGACGAGATGGGTCACGGTCCCATATTTAGGAATATTCATACCGCATTTTTGAAGGACAGGTTCACGGAAATAAGATGTCTGCTGCCTCCACACACGTGATCCAGGAACGAAAACTGGGACCGCGATGTCTGTATCATCTCCCATTTTTAAACAGCTGCAATGCATTCATTAAGAACAATGCCTTCTACCTTCTTGAACAAGTTATCTCTGTCATCCCTCATCAACTACAACTTTGTAATTACCCTTTTGCTCTAACATATCGAGAAAACATTTTTGAGTTTTCCATGATATTATTTGCGAACATGTTCTCATGGCACTTTTGCTTTCCTAAATTCTGTTGTCATTCATTGATTTTTGAATTCTACCCTTTACCTTGCGAGAACATAATTGTTCTGAGTGCTCTCTTTCTGCTCCTGCAGCACCTCCCTTTGCTCTGAGCAGCTGTTTCCAGTCCACATTCATTAATCACATCATAGCTGACTAAAATTGGCCTTTACACAATTTGAAACCTTCACTTGTTATGACCAAAGGCGGAGCTGTGAATCAATTACTCGCTTTTGTAATTCTCTTTAGCATGCAGTTATTTCCTACTTCAATTAAAATGTCGTGCTAGTCAAAATTAAGGTGCCAATTACAAGCCACCTTGAGTGAAAGATGAATTTTATTGCTTCCTTGCGCCAAGAAAAATAATGAAATTTGACATAAAGCGCACGCACAGACATAGGTATAAATTTTACGAAGGGGAGAGTGTCTAATCCAAAAAGGAAGATTAAGAATAGGCAATTTGAAAATTCTTTGTAGTCCTTGAGGTACTAAGTTTTAACCTAAGACCACAGTTGTCTAATTAATCTTTATACCCTCAGGAGTGGCAAAATATGTGGATATCCTTAAGATCATGGTGAAGGAATTTCTCTCCAATTTACTTTATCACTGGGTTTGTTCATTAAGAGTATGAGGGGAAGAGGGAGAGAGAGAAAGATTTCCAGTTCTGATTCTGACATGACAAGTCATTTTTTTCTTACTCTGTTCTGCCCAAAAGCCAGTGACTGAAATACAGTTCCAAAGCATTTCCCTGGATCTGGCTTGACTATTTTTCCCGGGCTGTGTAATCTGAAAATCATTTTAATCTCTATACATGAAACTTCCAGGAAGGTGTAAATCAAACAAAAGGTACCGAACTGAGTAACAAAAACAAAGTTGCTGGAAAAACTCAGCAGGTCTGGAAGAATCTGTGACGGAGAAAACAGAGTTAACGTTTCGGGCCCGGTGACCCGTCCTCAGAACTGAGTGACTGGTTTCAGTCAATTTGATGACACATTCATTTTAGTTAAGACTGCGTGTATTTTCTTGACAGTTCAATAAAGCCTGATTCAGCCTGGTCAGGTGTTCACCGCAACAATTTTGAATCTGAAATAAATAGAGAGAGAGGGGGAGGCAGATGGAAGGTGGATAAAGGAGCTGATAAGTGGAGAGGAGACACCTTATATGGGCACCCTGCAGCCCAATGGTGTCAATGTGGACTTCACAAGCTTCACCCACTCCAGTGCCACAACGATGCCACCTGAAGATTTCAGGAACAGCACCTCATATTTTGCTTGGGAACCCAGCAGCCCAATGATATCAATGTGGGCGTCACACGCATCAAAATCTCCCCTCCCCCTACCACATCCCAAAACCAGCCCAGTTCATCCCTGCCTCCCTGACCTATCCGTCCTCCCTGGACTGACCTATCCCCAACTTAAGGCCCCAACTACACTCACCTTTACTGGCTCCATCCCTGCCTCTTTGACCTGTCTATCTCCTCTCCACCGATCTGCTCCTTTATCCATCTTCTATCTGCCTCGACCTCTCTATTTATTTCAGAATCCCCTTCCCATTCCCCATTTCTGAAGAAGGGTATCAACCTGAAGCATCAGCTTTCCTGCTCCTCTGATGCTGCCTGGGCTGCTGTGTTCATCCAGCTCTACACCTTGTTATCTCAGCTTCTCTAGCGTCGGCAGTTCCTAATATCTCTGAACTATTTTGAATCAGTTTTTTTTTAATTAAACAACAAGCTTGTGTAATATCCCAGGTTTAAAAATCAGATGATGGAAATTGAAAATCCATAATCCATTTTTACCACTGCCAAAACATCTCCCCAACATGTCAAAGGGGTGCAAAAAATAAATTTCTACTTTGTTTACAGTCAGCATTCCGTTGCTTGCACATTCCACAGTTAGGCTCTTCAACCTGAGCTGTGTTCAGAATTTGGTTTGGGAATGGTAGCCAGTCTTGTTCTCTCGGCTGTACCACCTATTTATTTTTAAATCATTCACTGACCAGTCTCCTGCAGGGTATCTGGGTTTACATGGCACTCTCTTTGAACCTGATAGGTCTAGGTAAAGTTTTAAACTAAGCTCTGTCCTTTATCCTCTCAACAGATCATTCTGTTCTCAGTCTATTTGTTTTTGGCAATGTAAAAGTTATGTTGAGATTTCTGGACTGTTTTTCGCCACAAGGCCGAGTGAGATTTCTTGCCATATCTTATGAAATTCATTTATGAAACTTGCTCCCATGGCATCCGTCATGTCCGTCCCTACCTTACCACATGTCATTCCTCAAAGAACTCGCCACACATTAGATACCTGCTATAAGACCAGCATCTCATGATCTGCTGGAGAGGTACACACATCTGCACTCTATTGAACGAGCCACTGGCCCTCACAACTGAAGGCATGGTGATAGGGAGGTGTGTACTCCCGGTGCCACTTCTTACAAGAACGTACAGTGTTGCCAGGAGGCACTAAGCCGGAAAAGAATGAATCACGTACAGGCCTTTCAGTACTCTCTTCATGGGACACTCCTAAGGTTGCTGGGCCTCTAATTCTACACTGCCTGCTGACCTCTGATCCTTGGAAGCTGAAGTCCAGAAGACTCTATTTGCCTCTGACTGGAAGACCATCAGGTGGTCTGAGATGTCCAGACACAAATGGTACAGGTTTGCACTACCGAGCCTCCAGGGCTCCACTGTCAAGCAGATTCCCTCTCTCCCAGCTGTGAAACCATTGACTACATGATGCCATGGTAGGAGGGAAAAAGAAGAATAAAGTTTACTGCAGGCTTTTTGGTGACACAGGTGACCATTGAATCAAATATGAAGCATCATATTTGTACAATTTTTACTTTTTTAACTATATCTGTTTGCCTGACTTTCTGAGTAGCCCTGAATATAACAGTCCCAGAATGTTGCCTAACTTCATTTCCATTGACTGTGTACCATGGTTCGGTGTCCGTTTAGAGAACCTTCTGGACTAAGAAGCAGAACAGTTTATGGGTCTTGCTGACACCAGTATTCTTGTACTCCAAGATCCTTGTTCATATCCTGAGGCATATGTCCAAAAGTGCTGGTGCAAATGAGGTGGTCAGCAATGTATGGGTAAAAGAGACATACACCAAACCAGGAGCCAACGCTTTACCACTGGATGTAGCCTCTTGAAAAGCAAAGAGGGGTAATGCAAGAGAATAAGACTTCTAGTTTTGTTGTTACAAATCATTCTTTCCCTTCCATTCTGTATCCAAAAGTCTGCTGTATGAAATACTGTTCCATTGTGTATTCCTGTTTCTTGCTTAATTTTTTTCAAACTGGATTGTCTGCAGATGAATTTCATCCCGGTATATGAAATTCCCAAAGTGATATAAGTCAAACAAGGATACTGTTCTGAATGACTGGATTCAGTCATTTGGTGAGATGTTATTTTCAGTTCAGACTGTGTCTTGTTTACTAATGGTTTAATGAAGCATGGCTCAAACTGGGGCACCTTAAAGCAATTTGTTTCTTTTTTTATCCATGAGAGGTCCCAGATATTAAAAATCAGATAAAAATTGAAAGGCAAGCCCACCTTTATCATTATTGTAACACTCTCGAGTTGTTTTTATCCTTTTCTATAAATCTGCTTAGTTGAACTGAAGAATGACCACTATACCAAACTGTTCTCCCATTAAGAACCCTTTCACCTGTCTGGCTATCCCTTCTCTTGTTAAGTTTGCTAAGTATTGGCAGAAAAAAAATTCTGCTGAAACATTTAATAGATTTCTGCATCCATTGTGTCCTGTACAATGATCCTCTCCCAGCTAATAGTAGGGCCACTGAAATCTCCTCTGTCGCTTTCAAATATTTGAACTTGAAACTATTTGTTGCACTTTCAAACTGAGAACAAAAGGCTGCAAAAAGATGGCCAACTGAGATCTGTAGGGTAAGTACGCTACTCTAGTAATAGGAAGTGAGCATGCGCATAAGCAGCTATATCATTGTGATGGTAGATCACTTGGAACTGGGACTGAAGTATGTAAGTTCTTGAGATCTCCTCTCATGATATTTTCCTTACAGTTGTAACCAATAAAGGTTGCTGATACCTACTGACAATATATGGACTATTTTTCAACAGCAGCCCAGATCTAATCGTACCATTTGGTGGCAAGTGGTGACTAGACCTATAGAACTGGAGAACTGGTGACAAGTGGCAAAGGAGTGCCTGAAGAGAAACCCATGAGCAGTAAGGTGCTGTGTGTGAACATCTCAAAGGCCAACATCATCAGATGTCTCCAAAGGAAGAAACCCCAGGCAATGCTGACAGATCATGGAGAAAAACTGCAGAAAATTGTAATATAAAAGACTTGGGGTCCTTATGCATGGAACAAAGAAAGCTAGCACTCAGGTACAGCAAGTAATCAGGAAGGCTAATGAAATGTTGGCCCTTATTTCAAGAGGTTTGGAAGATAAAAGTAGGAAAGTCTTACTGAAGTTGTATGAGATGCTGGTGAGATCAAATCTGAAGTCCTGTGAGTACATTTGATCTCCTTATTTAAGAAAAGATATTATTTCATTGGACGCATGTCAGAGAAGGTTTGCTAGGTTGATCCCTGGTATGGAAGGATTTTTTATGAGGTAAGGCTAAATAGATTGGGACTCTATACACAGGAGCTTAGAAGAAAGATAGATGATCTTATCCTATTGTACTCATTAGAGTTTAGAAGGTTGAGGGGAGATCTAATAGAAACTTACAAGATATTGTATGGTTTAGAAGGGGTGGACGCTGGGAAGTTGTTTCCGTTAGGTGGGGAGACTAGGACGCGTGGGCACAGCCTTAAAATTAGAGGGGGTAAATTTAAAACTGAAATGAGACAACATTTCTTCAGCCAGAGAGTGGTGGGCTTGTGGAATTCATTGCCACAGAGTGCAGTGGAGGCCGAGACGTTGGATGCCTTCAAGGCAGAGATCGACAACTTCTTGATCTCAAAAGGAATCAATGGCTACGGGGAGAGTGCAGGAAAGTGGTGTTGAAATGCCCATCAGCCATGATTTAAATGGCAGAGTGGACTTGATGGGCCGAATGGTCTTACTTCCACTCCTATGTCTTATGGTCTTATGGAAACATCCTTAAACAGCTTAATAGGGTAATGCTGAGAGGATGTTTTCCCTCCTGGGAGAATCTCGGACCAGACGGCTTAATGTCAGAATTGATGGGTGCCAACTAAAGACTTGAGATGAGGAGGAATTTTCTCTCTCAAAGAGTTGAGAGCCTTTGGAATTCCTTGCCACAGAGGGCTGTGGGGGCAGAGTCCTTGTGTATATTTAAGAGTAAGATAGATTCTTGATGAGTAGGGAAATCAAAGATTATGGGATGGGGCAAGAAAGCAGATGTGAGAAGTGTTGGATCAGCCATGATCCTATTGAATGGCAGAGAAGGCTCAAGGGGCTAAACAGTCTACTCCTATTCCTATTTCTAATGGTCTTAACATTGGGAAATTCTACAGCCGAGAATGCGACAAGCTGAAAAATCAGTCAGGCTCAGTGAGTAACAGACCATTGTAGGTTAAAGAGTGTTTACACCAATGGGAAATAAGAGAATGTGCAGAAAGTCTGCCAGCCAAGATAACAAACAAATGCAATGTGATCAACATTATTGAAGAATGCCATTGAGAGGAGCTTTGCCCAGTTAGTATTACAAAGGACCATGTGTGGCAAGAGGAAGGTCATTTCGGTGTTGGGTTAGCAGCAGAAACAATTTAAAATGGACAAGAACAGTCTGCGAGTGGCTAAGGATCTGAATATGCTGAGGAGCACAATGGAATTTTCTTGGGTGATTTAACAGGCCCCCTATAAGATTTTGCCTCCCCTGGATACACACACTCTGAAGACAATTTTTGATGTGCAGATATAATACCTAATGACAAGAAAACTCATTTTAAGATGCATACAAAGGCAAGTGTATCCATTGCAACAGTGTCCTCCCATCTCCAGGTTTGCCAACCATTGATATTAAATTTAATACTTGAAAAAGATTCTTAATACAGCAAGTCATCTACCTCCTCTCCAGCTTTCTGTTTATGGCCCTTCAATGGACAGTGTGGTACAATGACATACATATTTATACTTGCACAGATAACAGAATAATTGCTCCATGATAATAAGTCATAGTGAATGCCTCTATTTAAAAATGCATTTGAAGTAAATAAAATCATGAAAATATCAAAACTCTCTGGCACAACATGGGAGCTATATTCTGCCAAAAAGGAGTCATTAGTAAGAAATTTCATAACATTGAAATTCATCTGTGTATCCTAACAAGTTCAAATGTAGCACTTTAATCAAATGATTACATTTAACAGTACATCATCCCATCTGGAGCTCCATCACTGTAGTAATAAATTAGTCACATGAGATGTGTGCAAGTTTACTCTTTCTGAAGCACCAGCTCATTACCTGTGCCTTTGAGTATCTTCAGAAAAGCTTAAATGGTTCAATTTGGTACAATGATGTGATTCAGTGCTTCAGGAGCTGAGATTCGCATAAGATTAAAAACCCATTTTTTCCTATTGCCAATTAATTAGTCTGCAGATGAAGTAGACAGAAAACTACATTAGCACTGTGAAATTCACAGACACTACTTCCGGAAAGACGATCATATACAGGATCCTTTTAATTCCCATTTAGGGACCATTAAAGATTGCACAAATGCCAAGGGGAACAGAGAAATAAATTGATGTATTTTGACATGAAAATGATATCCTTATATAATTTTGTGGCACCATTTTGGAATAAGGTAAGGAAAAGCACTTGCAAAGTTAATCGATTGAAACAGTACATTACTGGCTCCACACAAGCTTGAATGTTTCGGAAATAACACTGGCATTTTTAAATTGTGTTTTGAGGAGTATGCCAACATGCAAATGGCATCAGCTTCTATACCTGGCAGATGCGTACAACCTGTCTGTGAAGAATTGTGAAAAACTTAAACCACAATTTATTTGATAATATGAAAATGTAAATTTCTTAGCCCTTATCCATAGATGTAAGGGAAAAAAAATTCACATAGCGCAGCATGGATGACATCAATTTATGGGGATCAGGCTGGATCACTGACTAATTCCTACGTGATCATGTTTGTTTCTCAGTGAATCAAAGTAACTCCAGGTGGCACCAGGGAGTCTTACATAAACAAATTGTGTCACAATATTTTAACTGAGTTGCTAAACAAGCTTAAAAAGACGATTCGCCCCATTTTTTCTTTGACAGTTATAAGAATTACACCTTAGACGACTCACGTTGGAGGCAAAAAATAATTTTGTCTTATATTAAGCCTGAATGGGAGGTGCAAACAATGTTGTTCACCATCAATATCCTCAACCAACCCTCCCATTTACCAACCTCAACCCTTGAAAATATACTGCCCTCGTCGGGAGGCCAAAGTTTTGTCCAAGTAATGTTAACTTTAATTGAGCAAACCCAGTATCTGTAAATAAATGGCTCTTTAATATTGGCCTGCTTGCCTCATCACAATTGATCAAACGCAAGACCTGTAAAGGGGCAATCATGGGCTGACTATAGCATTGCCATAAGGAGCAAAAGCACATCACACACACTAGAGAGGCTGTTTGCAGGAGTACTTTCATGCCTGGCTAATATGATTGCTGCTTGGCCAACTGTTTGTCCACTTAAGTGAACCCATTTCCACTGAGAGGAGCAATAGGCTGATATTGGCACCTTGCTGAGTGATGAGACTAAACGCCATATTATATGTATTGTCACCAATACTTTCCAGCTGTATGTTTCTTCATGGCAAGTGTGGCTGAGCAAAGCCACCTTCTCTTCTAACTAGGCATCTTTTGTAGTGAATAAGATATTGTTTATTGTATCTCTGGAACTATTTATATGTTACAAAGGTATGAAATAGATTAATACAGAGAATCTTCAGAGGACCTCATCATTCAAAATCCTTAGTTACTGATTCTCAAGTCTTCATAACGGCACCATAGGGTGATACTTAATGCACTGAATCGAGTAATATCCCTTTCAGATACTTTTTGTCCCTTCACAATGGTTACATTTGCCAGAAAACCACAGGACCTTCTTTATCCAGAGGCCACAAAAATGACTCGATATTGGACCTAACATCTTTCTTGTATCTTTCTGAGGTTCAGCCATTGCATGTGGAATGAACTTCCTCAGGCTTTCAACTGTGAAAAAGGATCACTGGACAGAAAATATTAACTGTATTTCCTCTATACAGATGCTGCCAGACATACCGAGTTTCTCCAGTGCCTTCGGTTTTTGTTTCAGTTTAATCCAAATATGGGGTCAATATAAAGCAAGAATGCTCTATGTACAAAGTAATACTGGGCCAGGCTGCAGACATAGAAAGTAAAAATGTCACCACTATTGATGATACTTGGAAAAATATCAGAGGGGATTAAAAGGCACATCCAATTGTAAAACAGTTTGGAATGATGCGTACACCAGTTAACAAGAATATATTATTCAGATTTGAAGAAGTAGCCTGAGGGACTGCTGCAAGGCAACCCAATATGCTAGGGCAGAGATAAGGTGAAAGAAAAGCTAATGAAGTGCCTTATATCGGATGGGAAATGCTGGGATGAAGGATTTGTTTCAGCATTACAATGTTAATATTTCTGAGTAAGGATGACCGGACCCGAAACATTAACTCTGATTTCTCTTCACAGATGCTGCCAGACCCGCTGAGCTTTTCCAACAACTTCTGTTTTTGTTTCTTATTTACAGTATCCCCAGGATACTTCACCTGGCAATGTTGACGTTGTATTCAAGATGGAAGTTTCATGACTGCGGAAAACTGTATGGAGGGGTCCAAGGTGAGAAGTTATTTTCTCAATCTACCACACCAACTCTACACTGACCTTTCCAAACAAGCAGATTGGCCCAGGGGAGCAAGTAATGGGTATCTTTTGTTTAATTGTGGATTTTGTTCAAGCTTGATGCTGCGGATAAATAGTGTACAGAGCTTTAGGTTATTGAAAACAAACTGCAAAGATGCTCAAACTGATGTTCAATTAGCTGTAGTTTATGATGTACCATTTCAACAGAGACAGTCAGCTTTTTTTTAGTATATTGCTTGATAATGAAGATGTCAGACAAAGAATACACAAAATCCAGCAAGAACCACATTGGTGGTTTTGGTTATCAGAATTTAAGCAGACATTTTAATAGCATTCTTTTTTTTAGCTTTGTTTTAAACAAAGAAAACCATTCCAAAGCACTTCACATGTGCTTCAGAAATGAATAGACACTAAAATTACTGGAAGGATGACAAATAGATAAGCTAAAATGGTGAACTTGAAAAGGAAGTGGGCAAGTGAAGGAGAAAGGGGAGAGGAGGGACATCTCGAGAGATTGAAGGTGAAAGAGACTAAAGCAGTAAATTAGGTCTGAACTTTATTTCAATGGCAGGATTGGTTGAATATCACCAGCAGAGTGATAAGGCTGTAAATTGAACACTAAAGACTGTACATTGTTGCATGAATTGCAGTCTAGATAGGCACTGTATCTTCAAGACGGTAAGAAGAAATAACAATTACTAATTACTTTTCCAAGCTCCATGCCAAGAACAGATGCTGGTCCATACACTTTTCCCTGGAGTCAAAGGAACTGGCACCTTTTCAAACACTTTTCGATAGGTGTTGTTTCCTCAAATTCCAAGTTGGATTATCTTTTAGCCAGGATATAGACCAACAATGTAGGGATTGTATCACCAACAATCTGCCAGGTTGTCTCTCAGATGACATGGCAGTTCTCACACAAGCCTCCATCAGCTCATGAGCATGGCAAGGAAATGTGGTCTTATTTTCAGCACTGAAAATTGTCAAATCGACATGAGCCTAATCAATTTCTTCAGATCAATCTCCTTAATAAAAAGTATTCGACCTGATCCAACCAAAATAGAAACCATATAAAAGATGCCTACAAAGATGTCTTACAGAGATGGCTCAGATTTTTAATCTTTTACTTCCAAATTTTTCACTTTTTGCAAGTGAAGCTTCTCCTAGCAACTCCAAGAGCAGGAAAAGACCATGCAACCCTTCAGCCTGCTCCACTACTCCAGATCATTGCTGATCCTCTACCTCAAAGCCATATTCCCACATTACCCCATATTCCTTGATGCCATTAGTAACTAGAAATTGATTATTCTCTGCGATGAACGTAGTTAATGATTGAACTTCCACAGCTCTCCAGGGTAAAGATATTTCCAAAGATTCGTCACTTACTGAGTGAAGAAGTCCCTCCTTCAAAGGGTTGACTTACTGAGAACAGTAGAACAGGTTACAACTTTATTTGAGTTCAGAAGAATGAGGGATACTCTCATTGAAACGTACAAGATTCTGAACTGATTTAGCAGGATAGATGCTTCGAAGATGTTTTACTGTTGGGGTGGTCTCTCAAACTAGGGAACATCATTACAGAGTAAGGAAACATTGATTTAAATATAGCTTCTTCTTTCAGATAGTACTGAATGTCTAGAATTCTCTACCTCAGAGGTTTCTGGAAGTTAACTAGCTGCAAGTATTTAAAGGGGAGGTATAGATTTTTGAAATAGCAAGGAAATGAGGGCTATGAGGAGTTGGCATGAGAGATGAGTTGAAGCCTGGGATAGATAGGCATAACTTTATGGAATGGTAAGCCTGAGAGGCTGAATGACTTAATCCTGCTCCCATGTCTTATGTTTTAATGTTTATCTTTGTACTAAATGGCTCATCTTCCATTCTGAGACTCTCCCTTTTTTGACTCTCATTTTTCTAAACTCTGGAGAATGTAGGCTTACTCTCCCCATTGTCTTCTCACAGGGCAGTCTAACCATTCCCAGGAATCAGTCCAGTGAGCACCTACTTTAGTTTCTCTAATTTAAGCATACACTTCCTTAGACAAGGAGACCAGAACTGCATACAATGCCCCAGGTGCGGTCTCATCAGTGTTCTATGGAATTTAAGCTAGCCTTCTTTGCTTCTGTACTCAAATTTGAGCGTAATAAAATCACATACTGTTTGCCTTCTGAATTGCTTGCTACATCTGCATGCCAGCTTTCAGTGACTTATCAACAAGGGCATCAGCTATCCATTTGGATATCAGCACTTTTCAATCTCCCAGCATTTAAGAAATAGTCTCCACTTTCGCACCTCCTACAAAAGTGGATAACTTATATTCCACTTGCTTTGACCTGACCGCTCACTCAGCTTGGCTAAATCCTCTTGATGCCGCTTCGCATCCTCCTCAAAATTCACATTCCTACCAAGTTTTATATCATATTTGCCCTTGGATCTAAGCCACAGGTGTATGTTGTGAACAACTGAGGGCCAAATAATGATCCTAGCCAAAGCTGCCAACTTGAGAGTGAACGTTTTTTTTCCTATTCACTGTTATCTCTCCAATGATTAATCTTCAATCCATGCTAGTATATTACCCTGTATCCCATCTGCTTTAATTTGTTTGCTAACCATCGTGCCTGGGACTTCTTCAAAAGTATTCTGAAAATCCAAATACATCACAACCGCTGATTCGGCTAGTCAACACTGCTCATAATATTCCCAAAAAAACTTAATCGTTTGTTAAACATGATTTCCCCTTCATTAATCCATGATGACTCTGTCCAATCAGATAAATACTTTTTTGAATGTCTCGCAATCACATTCTTTGGAATAGATTTTAAATAGGTTCTCAAGGATTCTGGGTAATCCAAGATGGAGGACAGGAAAAACATTGTGGGTCAAAGAGCTACTCCTTTTTGTGGTATTATCAGCATTGGAGCTGAATTCCTTGAATTCTAGATGTAGTAATTACAGCTGTATAAACTGTTGCATTGTTCTGGAAGTTTGGGGGAGAAAGGATTCAAACGATAGCTGTTTAAAAAGGAGGAATAAAGACAAAGGTAGTGATAACATATGAAATGAATCAATGGAGAAATAAACCTGCACTGCTGACTGCCTCTAATGTTTGATTTCAAGTATCTTTGGACATTGGAGTTCATCTAAGAAAAATAAATGTACAGTGAAATTCACATCTGGCCTTGAGGAAACCTGTTTAGGGAAGCTCACAGCAGGGGAGGAGCTAAGTGGCTAACTTTAAAGTGTAACATTACTGTCTTTTTTTTATAAATCTGCAATAGTGAGTAGAGCAGGGTTTTTTTTAGTTATTTGTTTTTATTCGGATCTGTCTCTTGATTAAACTTTTAAAATATAAAAATATAAGTGTAGAGCAGTAAGGCTGAGCTATTTTCTGGGTCTATAAAAGGTGCAAAGATGGCCTTTAGTAGAGTGATGTGCTCTTCCTGTTGTATGTGGGAGATTAGGGAGAGTTTCCATATTATGTCTGCAGGAAGTGTTCGGTTGTGAATCCTATCTGATCGTATTGATCATTTCGAGCGACATTCAGGCACAACGAGGAATTTACAGGATCTAGTGAGCATGGTGGATGGCAGTTGCAGGAAGGGAGATAAACTGAAGGTACAGTCAGGTAGATAGGTTACCTTCAGGAAAGGTAGGAGAGGGAGACAGGTAGTGCAGGTGCTTCCTTGGCAATCACCATCTCAAAAAAAAATGGTGTTGGAAAATGTAGGGGATAATGGGCTCTGAGGGGAATGTAGCACTGACAGCCAGGTTTCTGGTACTGAGACTGGCTATAATGCCATGAGGAGTATATCAGGTTCCAAGCGATCGATTTTGATAGGGGACTCTCTAGTTAGAGGCACAGACAGATGTTTCTGCGGCCGACAGCGATACATCAAAATGGTGTGTTGTCTCCCTGGTGCCAGGATCAAGGATATCTTGGAGAGTGTGCAAAATATTCTCAAAGGGGAGAGGGACCAGCAGGAGGTTGTTGCACACATTGGAACTATTGACGTAGGAAAAGAAAAGAATGAAATTCCGAGAAGAGAATATAGGAAGTTCGGGAGGAATTTGAAAAGGATATCCTCCAGAGTAGTAATATCTGGATCACTAGTGAGGGTAGAAATTGGAGGATGGAGCAAATGAATGTGTGGCTGAGGAGCTGATGCAGGGGAGAAGATTCACATTTTTGGATTATTGGAATCTCTTCTGGAGTAGAAATGACATGTTTAAGAAGGACAGACTGTACCTGAATTGGAAGGGGTCCACATACTGGTGGGGAGATTTGCTAAAGCTGCTTTGTAGGGTTTAAACTAGTATTGGGGGTGGGTGGGTAGAGGGTTGGGGTTTCTGATTCAGTATGTGGATGTACCCACTAGAGAAGGTGCAAAACTTGACTGACTGTTGGGAAATAAGGTAGGGCAGGTGCCTGAGGTGTCTGTGGGGGAGCACTTTCGGGCCAGTGACCATAATTCTATCGGTGTTAAAATAATGATGGAAAAGGATAGACAGGATATAAAAGTCAACGTTCTAAATTGGAAGAAGGCCAACTTTGATGACCTTAGACAAGAACTTTCAAAAGTTGATTGAGGATGGATGTTTGCAGGTAAAGAGACTGTTGGAAAATGGTAAGCCTTCAAAAATGAGATTACAGGAATCTAGAGATAGTATCTTGCTGTTAGGGTGAAGGGCAAGGCTGGTAAGTGTAGGGAATGCTGGACAGCGAGAGAAATTGAGGCTTTGATCAAGAATAAGAAGGAAGCATCTGTCAGGTATAGACAGCAGTGATCAAGTGATTCCCTAAAATATAAAGGCAGTAAGAATATACTTAAGCTGGAAGTCAGGAGGACAGAAAGGGGACTTGAGATAGCTTTAGCAAATAGGGCTTAGGAGAATCCAAAGGGATTCTATAAATACATTAAGGACAAAAGGTAACTAAGAAGAGAATAGGACACCCTAAAGAACAGCAAGGCTGCCTATATGTGGAAGGACAACGGCTAGATACTAAATACGTATTTTGCATCAGTGTTTACTGCAAGATACAGAAAATGGGGAAATAAATGGTGAAGTTTTGAATAATGTCCATATTAAAGGGGAAGTGGTGCTGAACGTCTTAAAATGCATAAAAGTGGATAAACCCTTGGGACCTAATCAGGTGTACCCCAGAACTCTGTGGGACATGATTGCTGGGCTCCTTGCTGAGAAATTTGTATCATCAGTAGCAACAGGTGAGGTGCCAGAAGATTGGAGATTGGCTAACATTGTACCACTATTTAGGAAAGGTGGTAAGGAAAAGCCAGGGAACTATAGACCAGTCAGCCTGATATCGATGATAATGGGAACTGTAGATGCTGGAAAATCCAAGATAATGAAATGTGAGGCTGGATGAACACAGCAGGCCCAGCAGCATCTCAGGAGCACAAAACCTGATGTTTCGGGCCTAGACCCTTCATCAGAGAGGGCGATGGGGTGAGGGTTCTGGAATAAATAGGGAGAGAGGGGGAGGCGGACAAAGATGGAGAGGAAAGAAGATAGGTGGAGAGGAGAGTATAGGTGGGGAGGTAGGGAGGGGATAGGTCAGTCCAGGGAAGACGGACAGGTCAAGGAGGTGGGATGAGGTTAGTAGGTAGGAGATGGAGGTGCGGCTTGGGGTGGGAGGAAGGGATGGGTGAGAGGAAGAACAGGTTAGGGAGGCAGAGACTGGTTGGACTGGTTTTGGGATGCAGTGGGTGGAGGGGAAGAGCTGGGCTGGTTGTGTGGTGCAGTGGGGGGAGGGGACAAACTGGGCTGGTTTTGGGATGCGGTGCGGGAAGGGGAGATTTTGAAGCTGGTGAAGTCCACATTGATACCATTGGGCTGCAGGGTTCCCAAGCGGAGTATGAGTTGCTGTTCCTGCAACCTTCGGGTGGCATCATTGTGGCACTGCAGGAGGCGCATGATGGACATGTCGTCTAAAGAATGGGAGGGGGAGTGGAAATGGTTTGCGACTGGGAGGTGCAGTTGTTTAATGAGAACCGAGCGGAGGTGTTCTGCAAAGCGGTCCCCAAGCCTCCGCTTGGTTTCCCCAATGTAGAGGAAGCCACACCGGGTACAGTGGATGCAGTATACCACATTGGCAGATGTGCAGGTGAACATCTGCTTAATGTGGAAAGTCATCTTGGGGCCTGAGATAGGAGTGAGGGAGGAGGTATGGGGGCAAGTGTAGCATTTCCTGCGGTTGCAGGGGAAGGTGCAGGGTGTGGAACGCCCTTGACCGCGTCCCCCGCATTTCCCGCAACACATCCCTCACACCCTGCCCCTGCCACAACCGCCCAAAGAGGATCCCCCTCATTCTCACACACTACCCCACCAACCTCCGGATAGAACGCATCATCCTCTGACACTTCCGCCATCTACAATCCGACCCCACCACTCCAGACATTTTTCCATCCCCACCCCTGTCTGCTTTCCAGAGAGACCACTCTCTCCATGACTCCCTTGTTCGCTCCACACTGCCCTCCAACCCCACCACACCCGGCACCTTCCCCTGCAACCGCAGGAAATGCTACACTTGCCCCCACACCTCCTCCCTCACCCCTATCCCAGGCCCCAAGATGACTTTCCACATTAAGCAGAGGTTCACCTGCACATCTGCCAATGTGGTATACTGCATCCACTGTACCCGGTGTGGCTTCATCTACATTGGGGAAACCAAGCGGAGGCTTGGGGACCGCTTTGCAGAACACCTCCACTCGGTTCGCAATAAACAACTGCACCTTCCAGTCGCAAACCATTTCCACTCCCCCTCCCATTCTTTAGATGACATGGCCATCATGGGCCTCCTGCAGTGCCACAATGATGCCACCCGAAGGTTGCAGGAACAGCAACTCATATTCCGCTTGGGAACCCTGCAGCCCAATGGTATCAATGTGGACTTCACCAGTTTCAAAATCTCCCCTTCCCGCACCGCATCCCAAAACCAGCCCAGTTCGTCCCCTCCCCCCACTACACCACACGACCAGCCCAGCTCTTCCCCTCCACCCACTGCATCCCAAAACCAGCCCAATCTGCCTCTGCCTCCCTAACCTGTCCTTCCTCTCACCCATCCCTTCCTCCCACCCCAAGCCGCACCTCCATCTCCTACCTACTAACCTCATCCCACCTCCTTGACCTGTCCGTCTTCCCTGGACTGACCTATCCCCTCCCTACCTCCCCACCTATACTCTCCTCTCCACCTATCTTCTTTACTCTCCATCTTCGGTCCGCCTCCCCCTCTCTCCCTATTTATTCCAGAACCCTCACCCTATCCCCCTCTCTGATGAAGGGTCTAGGCCCGAAACATCAGGTTTTGTGCTCCTGAGACGCTGCTGTGCCTGCTGTGTTCATCCAGCCTCACATTTCAATAGCCTGATATCGATGGTGGGCAAGTGCTGGAGGGAATCATGAAGGACAGAATTTACAAAGGCAAGGACTGATTATGAATTGTCAACATGACTTTGTACAAGGGAAATTGTGTCATAATAACTTAACTGAACTTTTTGAAGAAGCAACAAAGAGGATTGATGAGGGCAGAGCGGTGAACATAATCTATATGAACTTCAGTAAGGCATTTGAAAAGGTTCCTCATGGTACATTGGTTAGCAAAGTTGGATCACATGGGACACAGGGAGCACTAGCCATTTGGATACAGAACTGGCTCAAAGAAAAAAGACAGAGGATGACCATGGAGTGTTGTGTTCCAGACTGGAGACCTGTGACCAGCAGTGTACCACAAGGATTGGTGATGGATCCACTGCTTTTCATCATTTATATCAAAGATTTGGATGTGAACGTAGGAGGTATGGTTAGTAAGTTTGCAAATGACACCAAAATTGGAGGTGTCGTCGACATCCTTTAAGGTTGCCTCAGTGAACAATGGGATCTTGATTAGGTGGCCTAATGGGCTAAGGAGTGGCAGATGGACTTTAATTTAGATAAATGTGAGGTGCTGCATTTTGGAAAGGCATCTCTGGGCAAGACCTATACACTTAATGGTAAGGTCCTGGGGAGTACTGCTGAACAAAGAGATCTTGGATTACAGGTTCATAGTTTCTTGAAAGTGGAGTCGCTGGTAGATAGGATAGTGAAGACAGCATTTGGTAAGTTTGCCAAAGATCCATCATTTCCTGAATTCTCTCTTCCCTCCTTTCATAAACTGCAGAATTATATTTGTAATCATCCAATCTGCAGATATAATTGCTAGATTAATAGAAATTTTTAAAATGATCAGCATATCTTTTTGACCAACTCTCAACACTTTATGGTAAAGGCCATCGGATCCTGGGAATTGTCAAATCTTAGTCCCATCAATTTCTCCAATACTACTTTCTCACGAATGGTAATTTCTTTCAGTTCCACTCTCTCAACAAACCTACAGATTTTAGTCATTTTGGGAAAACTTCTTGCGTCTTCCTCTGCAAATACGGACACAAAGTATTTCTTTAGATTCTTTGCAATTTCTCAACTTCTAATTATAAGTTCCCCTTTCTCTGTCTGTAGTGGACCCACATTTATCCTTGCTGATTTTTGACTTATTACAAATCTATGGAAGCTTTCAAAAATCCATTTTTGTGTCCCTTGCTATTTTATATTCACATTCTATTTTCTTCATTATTATTTGTTGAATTCAACAGTTCTCCTATTCCACAAGTTTACAAAATCTTTGAAAAATTTGAAGGCCTATACCATTGATCTAGACCTTTATTTTTTCTTGATATGTCTCTCCAATGTTCCTGTTGGAAATTTTTGCCTGAAAAGATGATTGCCTTTGAAAACCAAACATTAATTCTTTAATTACTATTGCTATCTCCCAGCCAATCTTTTTAATCGTTAACAGCCAACTTCCTCCTCCTCACATCTGCATAATTGGATAATATTAATTACTTAAACACTCCTTAGACTCTAGATTTGGATTGAACTAAATCTTTTTTCAAACTTAATGGAAAATCCTATCATGCTATAGACATAATGCTTTAAATGCTTTAAATTCCAAAAAGGTTATAATTATCTCTTTCTTATTACACCATGTTACACTGTAAAATTGTCAGGATATTCACCCTTTAATAAATTGACTGGGCTTTAACATGCAGGTATCAAAACTGGGGTTATTTATTTCCAATCATATTTCAGCAATATTTACAACTCCAACTGATCACTTAATTAGAAATGGGATATTATTTTGGTGAATAACCAGGGGATGGGTTGGGGGCGGGGTGGGGAGAAGTTTGTTTCTGGGGGTTCAGGAGGAGATGAGTTTGAAGTGGGGACATTATTAAGTTAGACTCATAGAGTCCTAGACTCATACAGCGTGGAAACAGGCCCCTCGATCCAATTCATCAATGCCGACCAGGTTCCGAAACCAACTCATCCCTCAAAACATTTCTTATTCACGTACTTATCTGAATACCTTTTAATGTTATAAATGTACCCGCATCCATAACTTCCACTGGAGCTTCATTCCATGCATGAACCATTCTCTATAAAACAAAGTACCTCATGTCTTTTTTAAAATCCTTCTCCTCTCACCTTAAAAATATACCCCCTTGTCCTGAAAACCCCCAACCTAGGGAAAAGACACTGACCATTCACCTTACCTGTACTCCTCATGATTGTACAAACCTCGATAAGGTCACACCTCAACTTCCCACATTCCAGTGACAAAAGGTCCCAACCTATCCAGCCCCCTCCAGTAACTCAAACCTTCCATTCCCAGCAACATTGTGGTAAATCTTTTCTGAACCCTCTCCAGCTTAATAGCATCCTTCCTATTACAGGGCGACCAAACCTGGACACAGTGATCCAGAGCAGGCCTCACCAAAATCCAGTACAACTTCAACATAACAACCAAAGTCCTGTACTCAAAGGTCTGAGCAATGAAGGCAAGTATGCTAAATGCCTTCTTAACCATCGTATTTATATATGATGCAAACTTCAAAGAATTATGTACCTAAATCCTTAGCTCTCTTTGTTCCACAACACTACCTAAAGCTCTACTTTTAAATGTATAAGTCTTGCCCTTGTCTGTTTTACAAAAATGCAATACGTCACAATTATCCATATTAGATTCCACCTGCCACTCTTCATCCAATTGATCCAATGGCAAGTCTCACACTGCAAATCATCCTTTTTGTAAATAACAAAATCAGTAAAAACTGACATCTGGCTAAAAGATCTATAATTTCCTGAATTCTCTCTTCCCTGCTTTCATAACATGTTTCCAACCTTTGCAACTTTATATTTAATTTCTTGAAGCCGTTATACATATCTGCTACTCAGCCATACGAGTGGGATGTACTGGTGCAATTCCTGGGGTTACTGTGAGTACACTGGAGAGCCTTAGAAACTGAAGATTCCTCACCATTACACACCCACACCATCTGTACTACAAGTGTGTGATTGGAATGTGGGTGTATTTTCTCATTTGACCTCATTAGGAGTGACTAATAGCTGTATACTCAATTCATTTTTATCAAAATGGTCAAAGGCTATACCAAACCAACTTAAATGAAAAAATGGCAAATTAATTGGAAAAACTGCTGGCCACAAAAGTAACGGTGAGACTTTTTTGTTTGGAAATGGTCTAATTCACTATGGTTTTAATGTTTGAATCCTAGTGCTGCAGAGATGAAATTTCTGTTTAACAGAGAGCCTGCAAATGTTTATCAAAGTTAAAAAGTATTCAAATCTATTACATGTTTTATCCTACTTAAGGATTTTGAAACAAATGTTTATTTAATTCCACATTTGTGAAAAGAATGTAAATTATACATTTATTGAGCATTAAACATCCAAAGAGATGAAAAAAAATGTTATGTTTGAAGTCACAATGTTTGGCTCACATGAAAATCACATGGGTTAAGTACATTAAAAGAAACTATTAAGGGGAATACTGACATGAACTCATTGACAATACACTTTTATACATTTATGACTTCAAGTATGCCATTTTTAAAACAATTTTTGAAGAATGGTAAAATATCCAATTCACGAACAGAAAGAACTACATTCTGTGTTTAATGTAGGCTACATAGTTAGGAAGATTGAATTTTTGCAATTGCCTCATTTCAGTCTTTGGGTTTTACTAGATGCACACCTCATTAATTGCATGCACATTACCCTGTGTGTCTCTGTTGTTCCAACTACTGCTTGATGTCATAGTTTCTGGTGGATGGGGAACATCAGCCTCTTTGGTCCAGCTTTAGAGACTGCGAGAGTCAGGTAAAGTTAACAATAAGATTTATTGCATACCACACTGTACATAGGTTATGCAAGAACTTCCAGGTCTTTCCCTTGAACTTCCATGCCTCTCCCATGTCTGTTTTTGTCTCTCCGTGAGCTTTTTCATATGACTGTCTACCTAACATCAGTGTAGGTGATGCTTATTACGTTCTTCTGGATAGTAACCCTTTCAGACCTACATACAACAAATCTCCCAATGCCTTTGTCACAGTTTTTTTTCTTAATTCACACAAATAAATTATGTTTATGTTTGCATTCCACCCCATTTGCCTACAAGTCTCTGACTTGACAGATTCAGTTGGTTTGAAGATTTTGTGAGTCTCCCAGAATGTGCTTTCTTTTGTCTTGGAAAATTTGTGGTTCTACTATAGAAAAGGAGACAATCTAACCATTGCTCCTTGACACTCAATGGCCTTATCACAGGAGACCCCACTATTGACTTCCTTGGGGTCACCATTGACCAGAAGCTAAGCTGTACACACCACATAAACACAATGACTACAAGAGCAGGTCAGATACTAGGAATAGGAATGAGAGAGTAACTCACTTCTCGGCTCCCCAAAGCCTGTCGATCATTTGCAAGGCACAAGTCAGGAATGTGATGGAATACTTCCCACTTGCCTAGATAGATGTAGCTCCAACAGCAGACAAGAAGCTTGACACCATCCAGGACAAAGCAGCCCACTTAATTAGCACCACATCCACTCCATCCACCACCAACAGTCAGTAGCAGAAGTATGTATGATCAACATGTTTCACTACAAAAATACACTAAAGATCTGCAGACAGAGCCTTCCAAAAACACAACCACTTCCATCTAGACAGTCAAGGGCATCAGATTCATAAGAACACCACCATCTTCTAGTTCTCCTCCAAATCACTCACTGCTCTGGCTTTGGAATAAATCGCCATTCCTTCACTGTTGCTGGATCAGAATCCTAGAATTACCACCTTAAGGACATTATGGGTCAACCTACAGCACATGGACTACAAAAGTTCAAAAAGGCAGTTCACCACCACCTTCTTAAGGGCAACTAGGAATGGGCAATAAATGCATATCAGCCAGTGATACCCACATCTCACATTTGAGTTAAAAAAAGATTGATTCTTGACTTGGATAGTCTTCTAATGGTGCGATGCTTCTCAGTTTCTGAGGTTCCTCTCATATTTCAGGTACAACATCTGGTTCATTCCAATATGTTTCAGATTGATGCTTCTGATTATTAGAGTAATATTCTTTCCAAGTCACTTCAGTATCTTCTGCTGTATGTACTAAGTAAGACCTTTGTCGATTTTTATTGATTCTTGGTGACCATACCTTCCCTATTTTGATCACATTGCCATGCATTTTGATATTCCGACTGCATTGAAGAAATCTTAATGTGATTTTTCCATTATATTTCTGGGTGTGTTTCCTTTCATAAGATTCCTCTCTGTTTTGAACTCTCTGATAATCCTTTGGTTGTAACCTTGAGAATAATTTCCTAGATGGAAGAGGAAGATTATTTCCCTTCTCATCAGCAAACTGGAAGGTGCAGGTCCACATCGTAACAAAAAGGAGCTGTGGTTCAATAACCCAGTTTGAAACTCTTCATGCTTTTCAAAATTGCTTTGATAGCACTGTCTTCATGTTCAACTTCACCATTCGACAGAGGATATCTGAGGAAACTCATGATTTCTTTCAATCCATAAGTTTCTGAAGACACTGGAAGCATTAATTTGAAAATTGCAGTCTGTCGTCAGAAACAATTATATCTGGAATACCACAGGTGCAAAAATATCTTTCAGTAGCCTGACTGTTGTTTCTGTAGTCGCACTATACAACCTTTTAACTGCAATCCTTCCTGAAAAGTATTAAGTGACTAACAAATATTATTTGCCATTGAAGACAAATAGATCCATTCCACCCTTTCTCACGTTCTGGTTAGAATTGCAGTCAATGTCAAAGGTTCTCTCTGTTCCAGTTGGTGTACAATACAAGTTTGGCAATTGGAAACTGTTCCTTCAGCATTCCTTGAAATCCTAGGCCATCACACTGGTGACTGTGCACTTGCTCAGCATTTGGTGACATTAAAGTGACCTTTATATTTTTCTTCTTCACTAAGATATTTTCTCGAAGTGAAATTGGAATGAATAAATCTCTCATCACAACTTTATATCTCATTGGTAGCATTAAATTATTTTCTATGCCCAAAATAAATTTTCATGATGATATCAGCAGATCACTGGTCTGACTTGGCCTGCGCACAATATTGCTGAATTATGATCCATTCCTAGTTCCTAATCTGTTCCTGATGATTTTTCTTTTTGATGGTCATTGGGCCATAGGTGCATAATTTGCTTTCTTGAACAAAATTATCTTTTTGTCATGCAAGACAGTCAATAGTCGCTCCAGAGATTGCTGTTGTTTGCATCTGATGTCATACATAATCTGTGTCAGAAGCAAATCTCATCATCCTCAATCAACATCTTTCAATTCTAGGAAACATTCTTACATCCCCCTCATTGAGCAAGGAGACTAAGGGTTGGTGGTTGATGCTACTTTATTTTCATCATCTTAAAGCTTTTCAACCATACAGTCTAGTAATGCAGTGCAATTTTCCTATATTTTAGCTTTTAATTCTGTTAAATATTAATTCTTTATTTTTTTCTCTCCTCACCAAATATTTTTACAGTCAAAATAGAGGTTTCTGCTGTCTGCAGGCAAAATGGCTAATGCACGATACTTGGTCTAGTCCATAACTTTCCCAAATAAATTGTTGTGCCTGTGGCCTTAATGAATTCATCCTGCACGGAACCATTGTTTAAATTATGCATCTTGGGCTGTCACCATGGCTTTAAAATCTTTTCAACTAACTGTCATGTTAGACTCTGTCTGTTTTGGCTTTTAAATTGTCCCTTTTTTGCCTTAAATCTCCTTTGCGATCTTCCCAATACTATGGTCTCAGTTCAAACTGCTTCAATGGTCTTTGATTTGAATCATACCTTCTGGTGTCTGCTCACCGACAGCAATATTCATTGTGAGATATAAGTACGTTTTTTTAAACTTCTGGCATTCTCAGTCTGATCTTACTGTTTGTACTCTGAAGTTTCTCCCTTTCCCCAATAGATATTTTCAACTTTACCATAGAATTTTGGTTCCGAGTCAAACATCTAACCAAGAATGCTCCTACAGATCTTTGCTTCCCCATGGAACCTTTGACTGCTGGGTATGTCTGGAATTTAAGCTCTTTCTAGTCCACATTGCTTCCTCTGCTTTTCTTAACAGGTCTGAAATAATGGCTCAATAGTGTTTTTCCCTTGTTATTCTAGAAGAATAATACCAACAGCTTTCTTCGTTCCTTGAATGGATCAAAGGGTCTATTTAGTTTGCAGTGGTAAAGGACAACCACTACTGAGTCCTAACAAGGTATTGTTCATTACATTCTGATAATCAGGTACCATTTATATTAGTAAGATGAACACTAGGACTATGAGGAAATCTTTGGAAATATGTTTACACTCAAAGAGGTCTGAAAATGTCTTGCTCTACACCAAGCCAAGCCTATATGGCAGATTCAGATTGGAATTTAATGCAGTCTCCAACATTTGACTCTGTACTTTATTCATTCAAAGGATATGTGTGTTGCGGGCGCGGCCAGCATTTAATTGGCCAGAGGGCAGTTAATAGTCAACCGTGTTACTCTGAGTTGGAGCCCTGTGTAGACCAGCCATAAATAAGGATTGCAGTTTCCGTCCTTAAAGGAAATTAGCAAACCAGGCAAACTTTCTGGCTAGACTCTTATTTCCATATCTGTTTTCCTATTTAATGTCAAATTTCACCTTCTGCCATGGTGGGAGTTGAACCCAGGTCCCCAAAACATTACCTACATTCGGGACAGCACGGTGGCTCAGTAGTTAGCACTGCAGCCTCACATTGCCAGGGACCTGGGTTTGATTCCAGCCTCAGGTAACTGTCTGTGCGGAGTTTGCACATTCTCCCCGTGTCTGTGTGGGTTTCCTCCAGGTGCTCCGGTTTCCTCCCACAGTCCAAAGATGTGCAGGCTAGGTGGATCGGCCATGCTAAATTGCCCGCAGTGTTCAGGGGTGTGTGGGTTATAGGGTATGGTTCTGGGTGGGATGCTCCAAGGAGCGGTGTGGACTTGTTGGGCTGAAGAGCCTGTTTCCACACTGTAGGGAATCTAATCTAATCTCTAGCTCAATAGTCTAGCAAGGATACCATTAGGCCAGCACCTCCACCCTTTCAAAAACGTTATCTTCTACAAGGGCTATTTCCCTAGAAAGCATGCTACGTGACTGTCTCCATTGACAGATACAGGCTTTGCAGCCACTATAAATCTGACATCTGTCAGTAATATATCCTAACTCTGTATACTCAGAAAGTACGGTATTACCTTCATTTATCTCAGTCTGTCTACATTGCTGTCTTTCCTCTGCAGTTTACAATTCCATAGCAGGCTGCCTACCTTGCCGTACCTCATGGTACATCATGATATCCCTGTGCCTGGCCAGTTACTTTCCTTCTTCTCCACCTCCTCCTTCTCACTGGAAAGGAGGTGCCTCCAATAGTGGAAAATTCCTTTTGGACACAGCGATACGGAGCACAAATGATACAGATGTCAATGCTGATGTGAAGCAGTTTGTTTGTCCCTCTTCCCTCAGGGAAGATTCTAATATAGGCTCAAAAGTAATTTAAAAATGATAAACTCCATCAGTCTCCCAACTTTCAGCAGCAGACTTTACCATTAAATGCAGCCACACTGTCACTTGTAACCTTTACTATATCTGCCCTGTCAACATTTCTTGAATAAAAAGCATAGCTGGATTATGCCATGGGAAATGTTTTAGTCCAGTTCACTGGTTTATTAACAAGCTTGAATACTTGCTGATAAGGTATTAAAAATGATAGGAGGGCTGCTAATTGCAGCACCTATCTGACTCCCTGATTATCCTGAAATATTAGACCAGCACAATGGCATCGAGGTTGGAATATAACGTTATGACACTAGATTTTACACACTTGTCGGGTTGTAACAGTCCCAATTTTCAAACACAAAATCTAGCCTTATTTATTTTTTAGGAAAAGCCTCAGATTATAGGGATGTAACAGTGATGATCAGCGCCATAGCATTGAAAAAGAGGTAAGTGGAAAAGATGAAGAAATGATGGACAGGACCCAAGGTGATGTTGAAATTAGCTTTTCCAACTTGGATCAAACCAGCAAAAAGGTGAAATACAAAACTCTGACTTCTAATAATGCATATATCCTCAGGAAGATTATAGAGGCTGATTTTGTTTTTTTTTATGCCTAAACAGGAAGCTTTTGAGAAAGATATTTTTATTCTGGGTTAATGGATGTTCCACCATCTCTCAGATTAGAAATGGGTACAATGATTTGATTAATCTACAAGGCACTCAGTGTGTTAATCAACTCCAGATCCTCTTCTTAAGCATAAGAAGAGCAGCAAGATTCATCCTAGCCATTCTCATATTCAATTTGACATTGACTTTGAAAAGTATCTATTGAGCTTTTCCAAGAATGCAGTCTGTTGTGATGCATTTGCCCATGCTCTGTCAGCCAATACATTCAATAATCTATTTTTAATATGATGTGATGGCGAGTCTATTATCAGTCCCATTTTTGGTTCAGAACTCAATATTATGTAACGTCCTGACAGCTGCTTCTGTGAAGTAAATCCTTCCTACAACAGATGGACACCAATAAATATAATGTACAAAAGCTAGATGATCTTTATGATCTGTGCTCTATTACAATGCAGTGAGTTTGTGTGACTAATGGATTGCTTTCATGATTAAAGCACCCTGAACAGACGGGATGTCAAAGCCTCTGGCTGGCCTTAACATCTTGGAGTTAATCCAAGCTTTAAGTCTAGCAGTTCCTGTGGTACATATTCATTTTACCACAAAAGGTGGATGTGTGCTAGGAACACACTGCTTGTTTGATAAGAAAAAAAATACAATCCCAGCTAATCCTCTCAGACTACTTTGGCAGAGGACATTGGATGAAGGATTGATTCTAAGCGTAAGGTCATCAAAATCTGAAGTGCTTAAAAATATTAGCCACGACAGCTGGAGAAGATAGTTTAAGTAGGAAGTTAGAAAGAAACCCCAACATGTAATAATAAATATAAAACTGACTGTGGCAGCATGAATAACTCAGGTGTCTAGGTTTGAGTTAGTGAAAGGTTTCAGAACAACTTGTGAGGCACGGAAAGTAGAAATGTTCTACCAGGTGGAAAATGAGGCTTCAAGATGTAAGTGAGAGCCTACATTAAAATACAGTATGAACATCAGGCCCCTTTCATTGTTGGATTTCTTCATGGCTTTCAGCCTCCTGGCCACCCCCTTATTATTAAATCTGTTGTTTTACAAATCTTTCTTGCATGCAACTTGAGCAAAATTAAGTCAAAGTCAAACCAGTTCTTCAGGGCAATATCTGGGCCTGTTTGGAAACATAGGGACACTCCGTCACCTCCAGCCTATTGGGTGCTTTTCTCAATCCATCAGCATGTCACAGCTCATTAGACTTTTTTCCAAACATGAACCACTTGCATTCTCTCAGATTACTTTTGCAGTTACAGGGCTGACAATTATTATTCCTCTATTAATTACCTCTGTGGTGTAACAACTTAATTATAACTACACTCAGGACAACCACTACGGATATGCAAAAGCAGCAATGTCACCGTAACCTCAGAAGATATAGTACTGAAGCCAGAGTCAGCAGGGCTCCAGGAGATGTACTTTCTTAAAATACCATGTCTTTAGTTATTTTTAATACAGTCTGTCTATGTTCACCTAGAAGAACCTACTACATGGAGGCAGCAATGACAGACCCAAGGAACATAGGATAAGTGGCATGGAGAGCCTAATGTTAAGTTCTCTCAAGGTACAGTTGACCATAAGACACATGAGCACAGTTAGGCTTTTTGACCCATTGAGTCTTTTCTACCATTTGATCATGGCAGATATATATCTCAACTCCTTTCTCCTGCCTGTAACCCTTAATCCCCTTACCAATCAAGAGCCTATCTATTTCTGTCTTAAAGGCACTCAATGACTTGGCCTCTGTGGTGATTATTTCCACAGATTCACCACTTTCTGGCTGAAGAAACTCCTCATCACCTCTGTTCTAAAGGGCTGTTCCTTCACTCTGAGTCTGTGCCCCCAGGTCCGAGACTGTCTGACAAGACATCTTCTCCACATCCATTCCTCCCAGGGTGCTCAGTATTTCAATCAAATTCCCCTTTGCCCTTCTAAACTCCATTGAGTACAGACCTACAAACCTCAACCACTCCTCTTTTGACAAGCTTTTTATCCAAGGGATCTTACTTGCAAACATCCTCTGCGCCCCCTCCAAGGCTAGCATATTCTCCCTTAGATATGGGGCCCTGAAACAGCTGGCAATATTCCTAACTAGATCTGTAGAGCCGTAAACAGCCTCAGCAGTACACCTCTGCTCTCCATGGTGGGCAATGGATTTTAAGTTAAACCTGATGAATGGAACTGTCGGCTAACAAAGGCAGACAGCACTGGGGGAGATTGACTTCTATTTTTGAGTGAGTAACAGATTCAACCCAATTCTACACAAAACCCTTCTGGATGATACAGGAACCCAGACAGGCCAAGCAAGGGAGAAGTTAACTTCACGTGTTGAACTCAAATGCGTGCCACAGCAGCAACAGGGAAACTGTGCAAAAGTAATGCCTGTAGCCAATTTTGGGTATTCCTGAAGTAGATCTATTGTGACCTACTGTGGGTGGGATGGTAGTAAAAGACTCCACCCAAACTGCTGAATGCTGTGGTTGCAATTGCAGCCCTCCCCTGTACAAACCATATCCTTCTGGAAAACATTCAATGTTTAACCCTTAACTGCTTTCTATGCCAGAGAATTTCAAACATTCACCACTCTCTGGGTGAAGAAATTTCTCCTCCTCTCAGTGCTAAAGGCTGTATTTTTTAACAATTAAAGGTAATCATTTGTCAAGGCAAATTCACAGAGCAATTGTTTTTCTAGAAAAGTCGATCCTGGGCAGAGACATTACTGTCAATAGCCACTGCACACAGGTTGAATGGAACATAGGAACACAGAAAATAGGAAGAGCGGGCCATTGACTCTTTGAGTTTGATTCTCCAATCAACAATGTCCCCATACTCATATCCTTTGAGTCTTTTAGCCATAAGAACTACTTTTTGAATAAATTCAATATTTAAGCCTCAATCATGTTCTATGACAGATAATTCCACAGGCTCACCACCCTTCGAGCAAAGAAATTTCTCTTCGTCTCAGTCCTAAATGGCCTATACCATATCCTTAGACTGTGACCCCTAAATCTGGACTCTGTAGTCATCAGGAACATCTTTCCTGTGTTTACCCTGTCTAATCTTGTTAAATCCCACTTCAATCGTCTATACTCCACTAATCCAATCTCTCTTCATATGTCAATACAGGTTACAGTCACTGTTCTGTCTGACAGTTTTAAATGGCTGAGGAAGTTCACCTACAACTTTCATCTCTCTAATGTACAGCTCAGAAGGAACCAAAGGTTCAAGGCCAGTTTCAGGTAATGTTAAGAGTTCAAGATAAAGACATTTCTGAAACACTCTGTTGTTTATAACTAGACATGCTCCCCACTCATATTAATGTAAATGCAAGTGTCGGTTAAAAATGAGAAAATGAGTTTAGACAATGATTGTAAGCTTTGAAAGCCTAGGTAAACATTAGACCACATCACACTGAAGGCAGATTCCAAACCGATCTGCTTAAAGCGGAGATTCAAAGAAAATTGGTGGCAGCTCTTAAACTGAACAGATCAAGTAAAATATGTGTGAAATTAGTTGATACTTGATGACATATGAATGGTCAATGCCAACTAATATATTTTAGGCCCACACTCTTTTTCATTGGAGGTTACAGCAGACCTGCTGAAAATAAAAGCTAAGAGGACACCCAGGAATGTTACGGACTCTAACAGTTCAGATGGGTGCTAACTCATAGGAGGAAAACTTTCATTAATACGTCATTCAAATTAATAAGCCTCTCAGGCAATCTTTGAAGCAAGATCAGGCCTAGTGATAGAGAGAGCATCTATTATGTCCATTTGACTCAATGAAGCACATGCTCATTTCATGCAAGATCCTTAAACAGTCCTTGGATAAGCATATGGATAATGATGGGATAGTGTTGGGGGAGGGGCCTAGATTAGTTCACACGTTGGTGCAACATCGAAGGCCGAAGGGCCTGTTCTGCGCTGCATTGTTCTATGTTCTATGATCCTGAATTGTTTCCTCAAATACATGTTCTCCAACAATGCCACCTGAGCTACTTGAGACAGGAGCAGAAAGAACCTTTTCTGTAATCCTTATTTCCAGCTAGACCTGGGGAACACTTTCACATTGACTTATTTGCTTCTAAGGTGGATTTTCCCATCTTGTCTGACTATTATTCCCAATGGATTGAAGATCAGGAACTCAATCCATCCACCTTTGAGGCTGTGATAGCCTCTTCAGGGACCATATTTTCCATGCATGTAACTGCAGGTGTTATTATCTCTGACAATGAACCACATGTTTCCAGTAAAAGTTTCCATTCCTTTGGAGGCCTGCATGGATTTATTCATGTTGCACTTTAACCAAGGTACCCTCAAGCCAATGGTGAATCCAAAGAAGAAATACAGACTAGTAAAGAAACCCCTGAGGTAGAATGATGATTTTCATTCAATCCCTACTCAACTACCTCTCCACAGTGTTAAATTTGCTAGGCCAAAAGCTGAGAACCCAATTTTTATCCATTCCCAATCCTACTCTTCATGTCACAGTGCAGAAAAGTGACAAACATGACAGACCTTACAGGACAGACCAAGCACATATCTTCACACGGATCATAACCTGCCCATACTGGAAAACGGTAGCTCGGTGTGGCTTATGGAGCAGCAGCTTCAGGTCACAGTACTGGCTAGGCTCCAAAATAAAATACGAGATTATGCTTCATCTGAACATTAAATGGTATTGTTTGGAGGAACAGGGATGCATTGATTTTGGCAAAATCAGAAGCCAGAAGCTAAACGATCCTAACACAAATACTAACAACCGCGATAAAAACTGAAGACTGTCTGAATGATTGATTCTCCACAACTTCTACGGGATTCTGCACGCTTGTCATTTGGACAAACATCCCACAGACTTCTCCAGTAAACCACAGAGACTTAGGGATGGGGTTGGTGGGAGGGATATGTGGAATAACATGTAACTAGTGTCTATACTTAATGGGCTGAACATTACCATATTTTGAAAAAAACGTCATTTTGTTGGATTTTGTGGAAGGTTACTCTCTTTGAGGCCCAGTCAATTTTTTCACATGATCATCACCTCTTTAACCACCAAGGGTATATACCTATATACCCTTTCATCAAATACTGGTCCAATTCCACAACTTAGGGGTGACACGGTGGCTTGGTGGCTCAGTGGTCAGCACTACAGCCTCTCAGAGCCAGGGACCCAGGTTTGATTCCACCCTCAGGCAACTGTCTGTGCAGAATTTGCCCATTCTCCCTGTGTCTGCGTGGGTTTCGTCCGGACGGTCTGGTTTCCTCCTAGAGCCCAAAGATGTGCAGGTTAGATGGATTGTCCATGCTAAATTGTCTGTCGTGTCCAGGGATATGCAGTCTACGTTGATCAGCCATGGTAAATGTGGGGTTACAGGGAGAGGGTGAGGGTGCAGTGTTTGTATGGGATGCTATTCGATGGATCAGTGTAGGCTTGATGGGTTGATGGCCTGTATCCACACTGTAGGGATTCTATGACTTGCTGTAGTTGGATGAATTTTCCACTAGAAGGTCTATTGATGGGTTGGCAGTGGTCATACCTAAGTAGGTCCAGCACTCTCAGTGTCTGCTGGATACAGAAATACACCTATAATCCATCACTCTATCTATTAGCCCTCAACACCAACTGCAAAGGGACAGGGGCGTGAGGGACGCACACAGCATGTCTGTACTCTCGAGACAAAGATACTTATTGAGTCTGTGACCACAGGGTGAACAGGCTCCCCAAGTGCCCATCCAACTCAGGTAGTCGGGTCTCCATTTGCCCACTTTACACCTCCTCAAAACCTACCCCACTATTTTCCTTCCGCCCCATTATATGTTTTGCTGCCATCCTTCAGAAGTACCATTTCCTCTGCATTCCAACATTCTGACTCCAATCCTCACAATTAAGTTCCTCAGCTTCCTGCCACACTACTTGCCCCGTGATTACCCCTCTTTGGCATTTAATAAACAGATTCCCTGAGGTCAACTCCCTTGAATGCCTTAGTTTAACAGTCCCAATCAATGAGTGGCCAGCTCTGCAAACTTATTCCCATGATTCCCCAGATTGGCTATATTAGACCTACAGGGTTGACCATGGCCATTCCCCAGACTGTAACAGCTTCCTTCTATCCCTGACCACCACTGACCAAATGCCTGAGCAGACCCCAGCTCCTGGACTGATATTGGATGTTAACCTTGACGTACTGTACCAGGATTTCCTGACTGGCCAGTGACTTCCTGGACTTCAGTGAAGACAATCCGACTAGGCTTTGAGCTTTGACTGTTTGCTTACAGCAAAGTTACAGCATTCTCCATGCTTGTAAATGTTTCAGATGTAATTGCAGGACATTGACGTACAACACAATGTTGACCCCCTTGACTGATGACTACTGTCAAGTTTCCTCGATTTGTGTCTGTACTAAAAGCAGTCAAAACAAAAGAACTGTGTGCCCATTAGCTCTGGTTGAAGAGGCAAAATTCTAAAAGACAAGGCAAGGCAGGGATGTTGGGACATCCAAGTAGGTGCTAACTGTGTGTGTGTTAAGAGAACAGGCAACAAGCCCTGAGTTGCAGCCTGGTCCAATCCGTGAGCTGGATGCCTGTCTCTGCAAACAAAGTCTTCCTTTCAGCAGGGTTGCAATAATAGTTGCTGGCGTACTCTAACGTACATCATTGAAGTGCAGAAACGTACAGTAAGTGAATCAGAGAGGAGCCATGATGATGCAGTGAGGCTGACGTGTTGAATTCAATGTGTGTGGATGAGGCGTTGTATTTATCACTGGCCATGGAGTACCCCCTAAGGCATTACCAGTGGAGACCCAGAGGATCAAGCAGTGAGCTAGAATTATCTGAGATAATGGGAACTGCAGATGCTGGAGAATCCAAGATAATAAAATGTGAGGCTGGATGAACACAGCAGGCCAAGCAGCATCTCAGGAGCACAAAACCTGACGTTTTGGGCCTAGACCCTTCATCAGAGAGGGGGATGGGGTGAGGGTTCTGGAATAAATAGGGAGAGAGGGGGAGGCGGACCGAAGATGGAGAGAAAAGAAGATAGGTGGAGAGGAGAGTATAGGTGGGGAGGTAGGGAGGGGATAGGCCAGTCCAGGGAAGACGGACAGGTCAAGGAGGTGGGATGAGGTTAGTAGGTAGATGGGGGTGCAGCTTGGGATGGGAGGAAGGGTTGGGTGAGAGGAAGAACAGGTTAGGGAGGCAGAGACTGGTTGGACTGGTTTTGGGATGCAGTGGGTGGAGGGGAAGAGCTGGGCTGGTTGTGTGGTGCAGTGGGGGGAGGGGACGAACTGGGCTGGTTTAGGGATGCAGTGGGGGAAGGGGAGATTTTGAAACTGGTGACGTTTCTTGCCAATGTGGTATACAGCATCCACTGTACCCGGTGTGGCTTCCACTACATTGGGGAAACCAAGCGGAGGCTTGGGGACCGCTTTGCAGAACACCTCCGCTGAGTTCGCAACAAACAACTGCACCTCCCAGTCGCAAACCATTTCCACTCCCCCTCCCATTCTTTAGATGACATGTCCATCATGGGCCTCCTGCAGTGCCACAATGATGTCACCCGAAGGTTGGAGGAACAGCAACTCATATTCCGCCTGGGAACCCTGCAGCCTAATGGTATCAATGTGGGCTTCACCAGTTTCGAAATCTCCCCTTCCCCCACCGCATCCCTAAACCAGCCCAGTTCGTCCCCTCCCCTCACTGCACCACACAACCAGCCCAGCTCTTCCCCTCCACCCACTGCATCCCAAAACCAGTCCAACCTGTCTCTGCCTCCATATCCTGTTCTTCCTCTCACCCATCCCTTCCTCCCACCCCAAGCCACACCCCCATCTACCTACTAACCTCATCCCACCTCCTTGACCTGTCCGTCTTCCCTGGACTGACCTATCCCCTCCCTACCTCCCCACCTATACTCTCTCCGCCTATCTTCTTTTCTCTCCATCTTCGGTCCGCCTCCCCCTCTCTCCCTATTTATTCCAGAACCCTCACCCCATCCCCCTCTCTGATGAAGGGTCTAGGCCCGAAACGTCAGCTTTTGTGCTCCTGGGATGCTGCTTGGCCTGCTGTGTTCATCCAGCCTCACATTTTATTAGCTAGAATTATCTGCTCGGTCATTGATATCAGGAATTCTCAGCATCTAATTTCTCTCCTGTGGGCGAAGAATATAGAAGTGAGGTGTGGTGATAATGAACAATAATTCTCAATAATAGGCTTTTCACTACTGACCAGTGAGAATCTCATCTCAAACTCCAAAAAATGCAACTTATTGCTTCCTACATCGAGAAAAAGCTTTAATCAACTTTGCACATGAAACTTTCAGATTTCTCACCTTAGCTCGAATTGTTAAGGTACTGCTAAGTTTCAGCCAGTGGAGATAAAAATTTGGGAGGAGAATATTTCCCCTCATGGGCACAAACCCTTCCACTGTGTATGTACAGCTCAGAGACCACAAGAATAACAAGTCCTCTGATGACCTCAGCAGTCAAGTGCCGGTAGAAAGACTTTACAATTTTTCCAGTAAATGGTGATATTTGGAATTCTGCTTGAGACAATGTTTTGTTTAGACTAAAAATGGTCAAAATTATTGAAACAGATTTTAATTACAGTTTAGGTGGATTGAAGCAAGGCCCTGAGCATTTTTACAATTATGTTTTGAGAATTAGATCTTAACTAAATTTCTCATTAGATAAGCAGCCACCAGTAGCACATTAGACTTAATGACAAAGTGCGGAAGTGATTGTGTAGGCCGATGAGACCAGCTAACCTACCGATCTAAATAAACCTGTCACATATGATGGATTAGTTCCTTATTAAGCCCTTTTTGTTGCTGCAAACTCAAGGAAGGTCATTACAATGTTAACTATATGCATCTGTCATTCCCACAGAAAAGTGACAGAAAAATTACTGATTAGAGCTCCGATAAAACAGAAATTAGATTAAAGACGGAGATATGAATATTCAGAGAAATATTTCTACCTGCATGTTTGAGTAATGTAATAGCTCTCTCTGTCAAATAGGAAAGGTACTTTGTTTGAGATTACTGTAGCAGCTTGGCATTTAGGTTTCTTAATATGGCTCTGGAGAGCAATAAATATTTATACTCAAACCTAATTTAAAATTCTGTTGGCAAGGTGACAACACCCAAGGGAGACACAGAGGAATTCCCCAAAACATATCAGACTGTAAACAGGTGAGTAAACCCCGCACCATGATCAATGCTCTGAAAGATGGAAGATAGCCCAGTAAATTCCTCACAGTCTGACTTTTTTTAGATAAAAAAACAATGCTCTCAGTCTAGACAATATGATGTGAAGCTCATAGAGAGCACAGCCACACAGTTGTTCCTGTCCCTTATCATCAAGGCTTTAGATGGTAGTGCATGGGAACATCCAAGCAAACGACTAACTCTGGAAGAGACTTGTAGCCCTTTAAGGAGGGTAGATCTTCTGGAAACAATGGCTTACTAGCTGAGTTCTATTTGCCTCTTTGGGACTTGACCAACCAGAACCTGTTGTAAGTGTACAAGAGTATTCTTCTGGTTGACCTCATGTCCAGATGCACAAGCAAAGGCACTGCCATCCTCATCTGCCAGTGGAAGGAGGGGAAGGGAGAGGAAATTAGAAATTGGTGACCCATCTCACTGTTGAACAGGGGGGTTCATAATATTCTGGTTGAGGTTATTATCAATTGGCACAGCATGCTCTGGAGTTTGAGATTCATGCTGACAAAACCTGCACAGTACCTGGCAGAATGTTCTCTGATCTCTGGGAATGTCACCAACTGCAAGTTCCCCTCCAAGCCACTCATGATCTTGACTTAGTAGTATAACACCATTCCTTCATTATCACTGGGTCATAATCCTGGACTTCCCTCCCCAACAGTATTTAAATGCCCACATCATGTGATTGAATGAAAATCAATAAATTCTTGTGCTACTTAAGAATCCACTTACTTTTGTGCAGGACAGGATGAATAGGCATCTCCCTTATCAGCCTAGACAAGGAGAAGGCCTTTGACAGAATGTCTTATACATTTATGATGGTTTTACTCTGCAAAATCAGATTTGGGAGGTGTTCACATGGACCAGAGCATGTGCGAAAAATGATGAGTTGGTAGCCATGGTGAACCAAAAAACAGGACATGTGTAACCAATGCTAGCTTTCCACTGGGAAAAAGAACTTGTTCTTACCACATCCACTCCCTCTACCACGGACTTCTCAGTAACAGCAGTATGTACTATTTATAACATGCACTGCAAAAATTCACCAAAGATCCTCAGACAACATCTTCCAAACCCATGACCACTTACACCTAGAAGGACAAGGGCTGCAGATACATGGGAACACCACCACATTTCAGTTTCCCTCCAAGCCACACACCATCCTGCTTCAAAATACATTGCCACTCCTTCGCTGTTGTTGGGTCAAAATCCTGGAATTCCCTCCCTAAGGGTATTGTGGGTCAACTCACAGCAGATGAACCACAGCAGTTCAAGGAAGTAGCTCACCACCACTTTCTCAAGGGCAACTGGGGATGGATAAAAAAATGCTTGCCAGCCAGCAACACTCGCTTGCCACCAATGAATGAAAAAAAAACTGCACTCCTGTGCTCTGGCAATCACTCATGCCACTCTCTGCTTTACCTGGAAGTAAAAAGTGAAGCATGTCGGTGGTGACTACTCATGAACTTCCGGATAAAGGAGGAAAGAAATAAAGCCAATATTACTTTCATCCTGATTGGCACCTTTGTGCGCAGTTGCATCAAGCTGTGCATTGATCCTCAAATGTAAACTCCAAATGTCAACATATGGTGAAGTTCTACCCACTTTAGTGTTGCAAAGGATGGGCCAGGCCTCATTACTGCAGAACACTCCAAGTAATTGAACCATGCCATACATGTGTCCATCATGGAGACATTGTAGAATAAAAAAACACCTTTTATGCCACAAGCCTACTCAGCAGTGGATAATATATACCATCATTGAGGCTTTGTGGGAAAATGCAATGGTTTGATTCAGTCAAATTGCTCAGTGATGACCCTCATTCCTTTCCCAATGCTGGATCTGCCAATCAGGCATAGGGCTTCTAATAAAAAAGAACCTTTCCCCATGGCCCATTGAGGGTGTGGAAAAACAATGCAGCTCTGTTAAAGCCATGAAGTGCCATTAAATTATAATCAGCTCAGGCAGAATTTGTATCAATTCGTTCGTAAATTAGTCAAAGACACAACCCACTGTAGGCAGCCTAGAATTTCCCATTTAATCCTGGGTGATATTAGGGTGACAGAGAGTCTGATGTGAGACCAGGACCTGGAATAGGGATGGTTGCAGATGATATTAATCATTGAGACAAATTCCTCAAAGGAGGCCCAATATTATTGACTGAGTCACCTGTCAATTGAAATAGCCAGTTTCCTTTGCATCTAATCTAAACCATTGATATTTTCTAATCAGCCTGTTCAGAGACATTAGGACACACCTCTGGAACATGTAGGACTTGAACCCAGGCTTCCTGGTCTAGGGCCACTACCCCCTGCACCAGAAGATCCCTTCCAGTTTAACTTGAAAACCATTCCAATTGTTGTTCTAAATGGCAAAAATCGTTGGCAAAGTTGGCCACACCAGATTCTCCAGTCCCTCCTTTCTTTCTTACCTCATGGCCTGTCTCATGGATTATTCTTTTGGACTTACCTGGATCAGTCCTTGAGTACAAAGTACCCTGAGATGGTTTGCTCCAACCTGACATCTCATCCCCCTCGCTCCCCTCACAATGTCATCCCATGCTGGCTGATAATGATTCCTTTCAACAATGATACTCACCACTCAAACCTATCTTTTCCATCTGATCTCCACCCTGGTGAGTGTGAGAGAATGAGGGTCTTTGCCAAAGTGTATGTGAGAGATGAGTGTGAGAGAGTCAAGTATGGGAGAGAGTGTGTGAAAAACTGTGAGACAGAAAGAGAGATTGCAAGAGTGAAAGCGAGTATGAGTGTAAGTGTGAGTGTGTGTGTGCATGGGACAGAATTTACACACAGGGCTGGCAGACAAGGAAAGTTTTGCAGAGGCCAACTCAGAATGTATGCTTCCAAAGGCGAAAGCAAGTTAAATATGACTCCTTCACTTGGCACCAATTTCCTTTCATTCCCCAGTGACCAAGATTTGAGGCCTAGCCTGTCGCTCTCTCTTGCTCTGACTTTTAAAAGAAAAGGCAGAAAGGCTTCAATTGTTTGCTCTGCTGCATGATAGAATTGATGATATTTTTATTAGTTATTAAATTTTAGCATGATCAGTTTTATGATTTGGCTGTTTGTGTTTCACTCATCATGATAATTACAGTTCGTCCTATCTTACCTTTATTTGGAAATTCATGCTTAATGTTGAAGCACAATTTTTTGACTTGGTTACCCTGTAACTTAAGGAAGTGCAGTCAGAGAAGGAATGAGTGAAGAAGAGAGGCAGGCAGTTCGGTTGGAAAGCCCCACTGTGTGTACCTCATTTAAAAGCAGATTTTCAGTTTTGGAATGTAGTGAATGTGACAGTTCCTCTGGGGAGAGCATTTAGAGCCCAGCTGAAAGTAAGTGACATAGTGGTAAGAGACCTAATAACAAGAAGTATGGACTGGCATTTCTGCAGCTGCAGATTTTTTTTTCCCTTTATTCATTGACAGGATGAGGGTGTTGCTGGTTAAGCAGCATTTATTGCCCATTCCTAATTGACCAGAAGATGATTAGTAATAAACCACATTGCTGTGGGAGTGGAGACACATGTAGGCCAGACCAGGTAAGGATGGCAGTTTCCTTCCCTAAAGGGCATTAGTGAACTAGATGGGCTTTTCTGATGATCGACAATGGATTCATGGTCAGTATTAGATTCCTAATTCCAGATATTTATTGAATTCAAATTCCACCATCTGCTGTGGTGGGTTTCAAGTCCATGTGTCCAGACCATTATCTGGGTCTCTGAACTAATGGTCCAGCAATAATGCCACCAGACTATTGCCTCCCCATATGTGACTCTGGGATGGTGTGTTATCTCCTTGAGGAGAGGGTTAAAGATGCCACTGATGGCTGCTAGTCATTCTGAATGGGAAGTGGGAACGGTCAAGAGATCATAGTTCACTTTGGTAGCAACATCAAAGGTAGCTAAAGGAATGAGGTTCTGCAATAAGAATTTAGGGAAATAAGCAATAGGTTGCAAGACACAATCTGAAAAGTTGTTTTCTCTGGATTACTCCCAGTGCCACATGTTAGTGAATATAGCAATAGGTGATATGGCAGATGATTGTGCGAGTGAAGAGTTGGTGAAGGAGGGAAGGCTTGAGATTCCTTGATCTCTGGGTCCATTCCTGGGCAAGGAGGGAACTGTACAAGCCCAACAGGCCACACCTCAGTTGAAATAGGACCAACATCTTTGCAGAGCGATTTGCTAGTGCGGTAGGTGTGGCTTTAAACTAATTAGGCAGTCGAATGGAACACCAAGTGAAGGCACACAGTGGCTGATGCACACCCAAATGTACAAAAAACAAACGCCAAGTCAGTCCAGCATGGGCAGTGTATACAGTCAAGGTAAGAATCAAGGGATTTCAACGATGCTGGATGGTATTTATTTTAAAAAAATAAGTCTTGCTAGTACTTGAGTGAAGGGTGCTGATTAAGACATGGGAATATTACATAATCCTGTCACAGAGACACAGCTCAGGGAGAGGTACGACTGTCGGCTCAATATTCTGGGGCATAACATTTTCAGATAAGGCAGGGAGGAGTGTAGAACATGAGGTTGTGTCACACTATTGGGTAAGGAATAAACTACAGCAGTAAGGACACACCATATCCTGGAAGGCTTCTCAATTGAAGCCATTTGGGTGGAACATAAAAACAAAAAAAGGGTCAATCACATTGTTGCGAGTATTCTAAAGGTCCATGAAGATTCAGAGAGAAATGCAATGGCAGATATCAGGCAAATTTTTGTATGCTCCCCACTTCACTTTCCTAATTTCTTTTTCACAAGTCTCCTGCTCTTTCTATAAAACCTTTAGGTTCTCACAGGGTAAAAATAACAGGGCAGTAACCAGTAGGGAATTTCCACTTTGCTAACGTTAATTGGGATAAATTAAGTGTAAAAGGGTTAGAAGAAGCAGAATTCATAAAATGTAGGAGAAAATTTTTAAGCCAGCCTGCAGAAAGTCCTACAAGACACAAGACAGTACTGAACGTAATTTTAAGGAACAAAGCCAGGCATACAGCAGATGCGTCAGTGAGAGAACATTTTGCTTTCGGTAAGCGTAACTCAATAAAATTTAAAGTTCTCATGGAAAGGGACAAATATGTGCCAGAAATAAAGAGGAAGAGTTCAGAGGAAGGGAAATATTAATACAACAAGACAGGAAATGGTCAAAATGAACTGGGAGCAGCCACTTGTTGGAAAATCTGCATCAGAGCAGTGTGAACTTTCAAAAGGGAAATAATGAAAGTGCAGAGCTAAAATGTTCCTGTGAAGGTGGTGGGTGGGACCAAAAATTTCTGAGAACCCTGGGAGCCCAAGGATTGGAGAGCGAAACGTATGATAGATACAGAGGCCTGTGAGAACCTAAAGGTTTTATAGAAAGAGCAGGAGACTATGTGAAAAAGAAATTAGGAAAGTGAAGTGAGGAGCATACAAAAACACTAGTGGATAAAATAAAAACAACTTTTTTATGGGCAAAATGACAAGCAGGGACAACGTGGGGTCCATTAGGGACCTAAGTGGCAAACTGTGGGAGAGCTGGAAGGTGTAGGTGATGTTTTAAGTGATGACCTTACATCTGTATTCACAATAAAGAAGATCTATAGAGGTTTAGAAATCAGGGAGGAGAACCTTGACATATTTGAATAAATTACCGTTGAGGACGTGGTTTTAGTGAGTTTGAAATTGGAGATGATGCCAGGACCAGATGGGATTTAACCCAAACTGTAGTGGGGGGGGGTAAAGGAAGAGATTGCAGGAGCTCTGACATTAATTTTCAGATCGTCTCTGGACATAGCTGAAGATGACTGGAGAATAGCTAATGTGGTGCTATTATTCACAAAGATTGATAAAGATAAACCAGGAAATTATAGGCTGGTAAGTCTAACATCAGTGGTAGGGAAATATTATTAAAAGCTCTGAAGGGTAGAATTAATTTCCACTTGCAGAGGCAGGGAAGAATAAAGGAAAGTCAACATGACTTTGTCAGCGGAGTTTATGCCTGAGAAGCTTGGTTGAATTTTTTGAGGAAATGAGTAGATGCGTGGATGAGAGTATTACAGAAGATATGGCCTGTGCTTGGCTTTTGACAAGGCCTCACATAGGAGACTGGTCAACAAATTAAGAGGCTGTGGGATCTAGGCAATTTCACAAATAGGATCCAAAATTATCTCAGTGACAGGAAGCAGAGGTAATGATTGAAGTTTGTTTTTATGGCTGGAAGCCTCTTCAAGTAGCATACTGTTGGATTTGGTGCTGGGTTCATCATTGTTTGTACTATACATCAATGGTTCAGACATGAATGTAGGACATGTGATCAGTAAGTTCATAGAAGATATGAAAATTTGTGATGTGGTAAATAATAAGAAGGAACGCCATAGATAATGGGACGATATAGGTGGGCTGGTCAGATGGATAGAGCAATGGAAAATAGAATTTAACCTGAAAAGCATGAGGTGATGCTTTTTGGGAGGACTAACAAGACATGGGAGTACAAAACGAATTGTAGGATTCTGTGAAGTACAGGGGATCAGAGGGACTTTGGTGTGCTTGTCCACAGATCTTTGAAGGTAGGATAAGGTGGTTAAGAATGCCTATGGGATACTTGGCTTGTTTAGTTGAGTATTAAATAGAAGAGCAGGGAATTTATGATGGAGCTGCAATGTATATTAGTTAGGCCACAGCCGGAGTATAGTGTGCAGTTCACACTGTTATGTTATAGAAATGATGTGATTATACGAGAAGAGGAGATTCACAGGATGATGCCTGGCTAGAGCATATTAGTTAAGAAGAGTGACTAGATAGGCTGGGGTTATTTTTCTTAGGGCAGAAAAGGCTGAGAGGGACCTGGTGGAAGTGTACAAACTGATGAGGGGCAGACCTTGGGTAGATCAGAAGAAACATTTTTCCCCTTAGTAGAGGAATCAATCACTGCGGGGTATAGATTTAAGGTTGAGGACAGGAAGTTTAAATAGGATTTAAAGAAGATTCTTTTTCCACTCAGAAGGTAGTGGATATCTGGAAATCACTGCTTGAAAGAGTGATAGAGGTCGGAACCATTGCAACATATAAGAAGTATTTAGATAATTTGAGCCACACATACAAGGCGATGGGCCAAGTGCTGGTATGTCAGATTAGAGTAGGTGAGTCCTTAGTGACCAGCATAGATACAATGGCCTAAGTGGCCTCTTTCTGTGATGTAGAGCATTATGACCCTTTGTTGCGTCAAGCCAGATCTCAGCTCCAAATAATTCTGATTGCTTTTTGGAGGGTAGGCAAAAGGCATTATCTTTGCTCAAACACAAATGGGAAGTGTTGGAGGTGTTTAGCAAGTCTGGTGACTCCTCTGCAAATAGAGAAAATGTCACTGACATTTCTGGTAGAACTAATACAGATCATGAATTTGAAGAGTTGATTCTGTTTCGCTCTACATGAGCAATGAGGTACCTGATGAGGATTTCCATCTTTTTACATTTATATTTTAGCTTTCTATTAGCAGTACTACTTTGCTTTTCTAAAATTTATCTCACAGTGGGCGTTTGTAAGTGTGGGTTAGTTCCAGTTTGAACTAAAAAACTATTTTCCACAAAATATATTTTAATGTGAACAAAGCTAAAGTTTTTAGGGTGTTTCTGTCAGGATCTCACACATGGCCAGGTTCAAAGAAGTGGAGTTAACTTGCATTATGTGAATGACTGAGATGTGTGTGATTGTCTGACACAGCAGTGGTTGGAAGTTATATTAAAGCCTGAGCCTTTGATAGGCTTTAAAAGTAGAGACAACATAGCACAAAAGTCAAGATTTTTTTGCCAACCTCACTTGTTCCCAGTTCTGGGTGCTGGGAGGATGTAAAGGAAGAGGAGGTGGGGTATAGAATTGGCCCAAAACCAGCAGAAGTCCACTATTTATTTCAGAGATAATGGGAACTGCAGATGCTGGAGAATCCAAGATAACAAAGTGTCGAGCTGGATGAACACAGCAGGCCAGGCAGCATCTGAGGAACACTAAAGTTGACATTTCAGGTGAAGGGCCTAGGCCCGAAACGTCAGCTTTTGTGCTCCTAAGATGCTGCTTGGCCTGCTGTGTTCAGACAGCTTCACACTTTGTTATCCACTATTTATTTCACTGACTTTGTACAGAGTCTTTCTCATGATGTAAATGGGTCCAGCCAATATATTCCTAACACAACTAACTGCATTAAATCCAGCCCTAGAAGAGCCTTATCCCCTTAATTTCCAAAAGAGCCAGCTGTGGAAAATCATCCTCTACATAAGTTCCATGTATAGGAAAATACACTGCCCATCAAGTTATTCTTTTCCCTTTGTCGCATCACTTTTCAAATGAAGAAATCAGTGTAACCTGGGACCAATGAATTCCCAAACCTGTTTATTTTCTTCCTCCAGTTATTAATATGGTCCAAAGAACAGTTCAGTGGAGCATCACTTTTCCTGTTTGCACGTTTTTGTGTTCCTGCAGCACTTTGATAGTAAGCTTTCATCTCAAAAATCTCAACAAAACTGTCAAAAAAAACTCATTTAAAACCATTGGCTGTTGGGGAATGATGTGATTTGTGTTACAAGCGCATTAATTCAAGTTGGATTACTCATCTTTGTCGTTCCGTTTGGCTAAAATTTAGTGTAATTCATGGAGCTTATGCATCAACATAAAAGTATCTCATTGATCATTCTTTCTCCTTACGAAATTAATGTTGATTTCTCTTGCATTTATTTGCAAATGTCCTTTTGCTTCTGGTTACGTGTTCTTTCCTAAGTACACCGCTGTATATGCAGCTCAAAGACTTATTATTTTTCTGCTCCTTGATTAGCCTCATGACATTTTCGGCCTCAGTACCTACAAATGATTACAGTCACACACACAGAATCAGCAACTGTGTCACTGGCAGGAATCTCTCCCTCAATTGTTTTGTGCACCTTAAAATTCAATCAGGCTACCAGCAATCATAATCTGCCTGACCACACTGGCATCATTACGCCCTCCCTTCTGCCAATTCCTGCAGCTGTCTACTCATTGTAACTCTTCCATTGAGATCTTCACATGCACAATCCTACTATTTCAGGTTTCCGTGTGGCCTTTTACCAGCTGGGATCCGTTCCACCATAATTAAAAGACAGTGACCTTCAGCCATAAGGCAGACCTGACCTGTCTACTATTATTTTCTCACCAAATGCACATCTTTGCTACAGAATGCAGCCCACTCCTTTTCAGTACTTTTTGAGCCTTTTGCATGCTGTGTTTTCAACTGATATGCAACATTCTAATTCTCATTGTTCCACAAAAGAAAACAGTTTTATTGTATAATTATTAAGTTCCTGCTATATTTATTAAGTTCAACACCATTTTAATAATGAGTAAATGTCGGCCCCTTCTGCACTAGTGTATTATAGTGATTTCTTCAAAACTATTCCTGTGCACAACAACGCTAAATTAATGCAGTCTTTAAGTGATGACATAAGTACTATGCCTATTTTGTTTCAATTTATGCTATATATAGGACATGTACAGGATAGAAGAATGGTTTCGAAACCTCCTATGTCCAATTAAATTACTGTACAATGCAGACTGTCTTGTGCAAAAAGTATGCTTACCTCTGCTTGTTTAAATCAGTGGAGATTTCATTTTTTTTCTATTTCTATCTCTACTTTTGAGATCCTGCAATTTAAAGAAGTTACAAACGGGGCAATTTTTGACTTTGTTTTCAACTGTGGTACTTTCCAGGATTACTGTTTGGACTTCACATAGGCACGAGTCTAATCCCCATTACCCACATTAAAATAGTCATGTGGAAAACGGTATGTAAACCCAAATTCCAAACAAGAACTCTGGACACAATAAGTTTCAATAATTTAAAAATCCTCGTGTAGCACCTAGAGAAAAAAAATTGATTAATATGCTATCACTGACAAGGTCAGCATTTAATGCTCACCTACATATACAATATAGCGGGGTAATTTGAGAACTGTGTTGCTGCGTTTTTGTGGGACTTATGCTGAAAGGTTAGGAACCTAGGCCATTGGTAGTACAGACAAATTTTCAGTGGTGACAGCAGAAAAACTAGAACTTCCAAGGGCAACCACCCACGGTTGAAGAATCCTTCAGGAAAAGAATTTGAGTTTTCTTTCAACACCTGAGGAAAGCATGGAAAATCACCTCGAGACCTAATTTCTGTGGTCACAATGCTAGTGCAGTTGAAAATGGAAGGCTGTCGTTTGCAACTGAAGAGGAAGTTGCACGACAGTGAAATGTGGCAAAATAAGCAGAAGCCCCGTCCCAAGACAGATGATTTCTACAGATGTTATTGAGTGGCTTTCTAGGCAATTACCAGAGGACAGTTAAGGGCCAAACGACTTACAGTGGGTCTGGTATCACATATAGGTGAGAGTGAAATGGCAGTTTTCCTTTCCTGAAGTACATTGCAAACAAAATGATTCTTTTTAATCCAATGGTTTCATGGTCACCATTGCCGATATTTGCTTTTCATTCATTCCAAGTTCATTTAATTATCTGAATTTAATTAACCCAGCAACCGCAATGGGATTTAAAGTCACACCACCCAGATCAGTAGCCCAGGCCAAAGGATTATAGGACAGTAGGGGTGCCACAGTGACTCAGCGGTCAAACGGCTGCCTCACAGCTCCAGGGACCCGGGTTTGATTCCAGCCTCGGGTGACTGTCTGGGTGGAGTCTGCACATTCTCCTTTTGTCCGTGTGGGTTTTCTCGGGGTGCTCCGGTTTCCTACTGTCCAAAGATTTGAAGGTTGGGTGGATTGGCCATGCTAAATTGCCCCATTGTGTCCAGGGGCATGCGGGCTAGGTGGGTTAGCCAGGGTAAATGTGGAGTTACAGGGTGGAGGGGTTTCAGCCTCAGCTGGATGTTCTTTGGAGAGTCTTTGCAGACTGGATGAGACAAATGGCCTCTCTCTGCACTGTAGGGATTCCATGATTACTAGTTCAGCAACATAACCTGAACAATTTCTATTAAAATTGAAATCATAAAATATTGTATAATAGAATTGTAACACTTATACAAAGCCACAGTTTTATAAAGGTATATCAATTTTGTCTTCAATAATGGTCTGTTCATTTAAAAAAGTAAAATTAAATCCCATTACTGCACAAATTCCATTAAAAATCTCTGACTGGTGACGTATAGGTGGCTGCTCTCTTTTGTTTCAGGAGAATAAAATTAATGCATCTCTCTTTCCCTCTTGATGTGAATCTACATTTCACCCTAGATTTATTTTAATCAAATAATCGTGATCCTATCAAATCACTCAGTAATTTTGCACGGAAATAAATGGACCAGGGAATTCCATTCTTTTCTGTTGCAAGAGAAAAGTCAGAGCCTCTTTTCCACTTCAATAAAGGCAAATCAGAAAATATTTGTCACATCTGTCACACAGAGAGCCCATGTTGCTGTAGCAGCATACATTTTTACATCTGTTATAGTCTGAAGCTTTTGGTAATAGTCAGGTCAAGTCTCTAACATTTTTCTTTCATACTTCCATAATATAGCTGCTCAGGAATCTCTTCTGATCTTATTGACTGTCACTGACATATGTTTGAAGAATTTGCAAGTTGACAAATCAATTTGCTTGGCCAAGCTATGCTTTCACCTTGTTTGGTTGTTAAGTTCTGGGATGAGATTCAAACTCAAACCTCTGACTCAGGAGAGGTAAGCATTACCCACCACAACAAAAGACAAAAATTACATTAGCTCGGAAATCTTACTTTAATCTACTAACCAACTTCATTGTATTGTGAGTCTTAGTAGAGAATAACTTCAGAAAGCTATAATAAATGCTACATAAAATTATTTTTCTTCCATTTTAGATTAAAAGGCTGTTCTAGTTGAAAGCAAGTCTGAAACCTGTGACATCTAACAAACCAACTGTTAGAACTTTCTCCATCAGAATACAACATGCCCATCAAATAAAACAGTTATCACAGCAACTGGAAATGATAAACAGTTAATTCATTATCTGAAGTAGCCAGACAGTAAATAATACTAAAACTGTATTTAAATTGCACAAGATCAGCACACAAAATTTTTCCAGTCAAGTGAAATTTCTGTGCATGTGAGAAATTATATTCCATCAAATTGACATTGGATCAGGATCCTGAAGTCAATTGCTCTCATCTAGATTTCCCTAGGGCTGATTTCTACCACTTTGGTTTTAGTGGGAAAGTGGTTGAGCTCATGAAAAAGCAGTACAGACCCTTTTTAATTCTGGAATCCTTTCTAAACATGCATGGCTCTCACACCGTGCCTGCTCATTGCGAAGATCACAGAGGTGGCTCAAAGAGGGAAGACCTCCTTCAGCAAATGTGATAAGGTTTGAAAACATTGCTCAATGAAACTGAAGAACTCTGGCCATGGACAGGTAAAATCTGTTTTTGATAGAGCTTCTCCTCTGAGAGAATTTTGTCACCACTTGAAACACAATTACCAATTTCTTTGAGTGTACTTCACCTGCCCAATGTCCTCCTCACCTTCACTCACACTCCCCTGCTTCCAATTTTCACCAAACATGGGACCAGCTAATTCAGCTCCAGCTTCCATTTCTACTGAAGAGCAAAAGCAGAAGCCACAACACTGTAAGTAGTTCCAACAGTAGCAACACACAGCCATAGCCTCGAGACAGGTTAAAGGAGATGGGCATCTAAATCCATCAGGAAGAAGGTATCCCAACAAAGGACCTATAGACATTGGATCAACATCTCAATATAGAACATAGAACATAGAACAGTACAGCACAGTACAGGCCCTTAGGCCCATGATGCTGTGCTGACCTATTATCCTACTAAGATCAAACTACCCTGCGTGCCCTTCATTTTACTATCCTCTGTGTGCCTATTCAAGAGACACTTAAAAGTCTCTGAAGTGACTCCACTACCACTGCCGGCAGCGCACTCCACACATCCACCACTCTTTGTGTAAAGAACCTACCTCTGACATCCCCCCTATACCTTCTCACAATCACTTTAAAATTATGCTCCCTCATAGTACAGTCATTTGCACCCTAGGAAAAAGTCTCTGGCTATCCGCTCTATCTATGCCTCTCATCATCTTATACACCTCTGTCAAGTCACCTCTCATCCTTCTTCGCTCCAATGAGAAAAGCCCTAGCTCCCTCAAACTTTCTTCATAAGACCCGACCTCCAGTCCAGGCAGGATCCTGGGAAATATCCTCTGCACCTTCTCTAAAGCTTCCAAATCCTTCCTATAATGAGGCGACCAGAACTGAACACAATATTCCAAGTGTGGTCAAGCCAGTGTTTTATAGATCTGCAGCATAACTTTGCAGCTCTTACATTCAATTCCCCTGCCAATGAAAGCCAGCAACACCATACACCATAGTTTGAGAAATCTATGGACATGGACCCCAGATCCCTCTGTTCCTCCACACACTGTCTGAACACTACTGCCTGAGGAGGTCCAGACTATCACTGGAGGTCTATAATGGCATGGAACAAGATTTCCTTTCCAGTGGTTAAGAAAAGAAACTGGCATATTATCTGTGACCAACAATATTCCTTTCACTGTAACTTTCACAGCTTTCCATTGCCACCCATGCCTTCACAAACTCTGAAACTCTGCCTCTGGTCAAGCCTTGCGTTCTCCTCTTTTGCAAGAAAATTAAGCAGAGCTGTGTGTTCATTTCACCTTGTGTGGAGGGGAGGACAAGGCATTATTTGTGGAGAATCACCGTGAAGCATTATCCAATAAGACAATATACTGTGTGAATGTGAGTGTTTGCTGCTTAGAGAGAGATGTGACTTACGTAGAAAGATAGGAATAAGTGAAGCTGCAAGTGTGTTATCTTGAGGAATATAATGTAAGTGAATGCCTGGCAGGTTACAGTTTAAGGCTTGACACCTACAGATGTTATGCCACTTGCTTTCCTCATTGCCATGAAGCACTGGACCTTCTTAGTGCATTATCTCTAGATTAGGTGGACCACAGTTCTGCTGCTGACAACCTCAGCCTGTTCTATCCACACCTGATAAGTTGGAGAGCTTTGCCTCTTTCTCCTGATCTTGACAAAGGTCATATTATTGAATTTTCTCAGATCTTACAACAAGACCTTCAACAAGAATGAAAGATCCAAAGGGAGGAAATCTCCCCAAGGTCTTCTCCTTTCTTTTCTCCATTCCAAAAATATGAGTGGAGGTGAGACTTTGAACCTATATTGTAGACCATTAATTGAAAAGACCTCATCTGATAGAATGGAAAATTCATCTGTCTGCTCTCTCTGTGTTTGTTTAGGAGCCTGGAGGACAGACACCAATGTGATTGCTCTGCGAAAGATCATTGGCAAAGCCTGATCATTAAGAAATCAGGTTAAAAACCTGAAAAATTATTCACTCTTTTGGCGGAGACTAAGCCGACAGGATTCTTTCACACCAACACAAGCAGCAATTCCTACAGCAACATAAGCACCTCCATTCTTTAATCAATTCCCTCTTTTACCCCTTTCCTTCCATTTGTTTCACTTCACCCAACTCTAACTTACATCCTGTTCTTTCCCCTCCCCTTTTTTTCCTCAATCTTCTCAGCATCTTTCCTTTTCCCCATTCCCTTTATCTCTCCACTTTCATCCGAATGCACCCTTCATTTCCCTCTCCACACCTTTCTTCCTGTTATGCCCTTCCACTCTTTGTTCACCTCTTGTCTCTTCCCAATTCTTTCTCTCAATCTTTCTTTGGCCCTTCTATTAACACGTCTTTATCCTCTCCCACACTATTCTCATTCCCCTATGTGCTCCTTCTTCTATTTGGATTATCTATGTTAGCTGAATTCAATGCAAAGCTTGCTTCATCTGAAAATTGCCCTTCTCCTCATGCAGCACCATTGGAGATAAACTAGGTAGTGATCTACATGATAACAAAGTGTGAAGCTGGATGAACACAGCAGGCCAAGCAGCATCTCAGAAGCACAAAAGCTGACGTTTCGGGCCTAGACCCTTCATCAGAGAGGGGCATGGGGGAGAGGGTTCTGGAATAAATAGGGAGAGAGGGGGAGGCGGACCGAAGATGGAGAGAAAAGAAGATAGGTGGAGAGGAGAGTATAGGTGGGGAGGTAGGGTGGGGGTAGGTCAGTAGACTTGGGGACCGCTTTGCAGAACACCTCCGCTCGGTTCGCAATAAACAACTGCACCTCCCAGTCGCGAACCATTTTAACTCCCCCTCCCATTCCTCGGACGACATGTCCATCATGGGCCTCCTGCAGTGCAACAATGATGCCACCCAAAGGTTGCAGGAACAGCAACTCATATTCCGCTTGGGAACCCTGCAGCCCAATGGTATCAATGTGGACTTCACAAGCTTCAAAATCTCCCCTTCCCCCACTGCATCCCAAAACCAGCCCAGTTCGTCCCCTCCCCCCACTGCATCACTAAACCAGCCCAGCTCGTCCCCGCCTGCCTAACCCGTTCTTCCTCTCACCTATCCCCTCCTCCCACCTCAAGCCGGACCTCCATTCCCTACCTACTAACCTCATCCCACCTCCTTGACCTGTCCATCTTCCCTGGACTGACCTATCCCCTCCCCACCTCCCCACCTATACTCTCGTCTCCACCTATCTTCTTTTCTCTCCATCTTCGGTCCGCCTCCCCCTCTCTCTTTATTTATTCCAGAAGCCTCTCCTCCATCCCCCTCTCTGATGAAGGGTCTAGGCCTGAAACGTCAGCTTTTGTGCTCCTGAGATGCTGCTGGGCCTGCTGTGTTCATCCAGCTTCACACTTTGTTATCTTGGGTCCTCCAGCATCTGCAGCTCCCATTATATCTGTGATCTACATGACTTGGTTCTCAGCTTTTGACATATCTGTACACTACAAGGATTGTTCTTATAGCATTCAGTTACGAGTCAATACATCAAGGAGCAACTTACATTTAAAATATCCATTTTTTAAAAGTTTAGTAAAAATATGGCAAACTCCAATTAATGCTTAAAATCTGACAACCATCTTAATTTCAGCTGTAAATGTAGCAAGCTGAGGACATGACCGTCATTTTGCCACAGGCCAATCATATTCCCACGAAGCAAGCAAGGTTATATTTATTAGTTATATCAATCTAAAATACACCACAGCCTGAAAAAAAATCTCATAAAATACCTGTAAAATCTTCACTTACCCTTGTTTTGAAAGTTTGGTTTACATTCTATTCAAAATTGGCAGAAAATATTGTATGGTAATATTCTAAACATGGCTCCAATTTCAATATTTTTGCTATTTTTATATTTTACACAATGATCATTCTACCAAGTACTATTCAAAATCATTCCATAATCAGAAGAGATTATTAATTTCATATAATCAAAGTAAATATTCTACAGGAAATAATGTTTGTGCTTAAATGATTTTATTCTACAATGTAAACTTTGTACTTTGCTGCTGCCTCTGTTTTCTCCAGCTCTGTACTGACAAGCTGTCTCCAATATTTCGTAAAAATAGATCTAGGTTTTAATTTGTTTAAGATACTTGTCACTTTGTAATCTGTATTTGCACTTCAGAACTGAAGCTGCTAAAAATAATTGAAACCAGTTGATGCATGTAGCGAAAACATGAAATTGTGTCACTGGGAAGTGTTTGAAATACAGATGAATGCTAGAATGTTTAAAAGGTTTTTTTGTATTAATTGGTGGCAAGGCAATATCAGACTGAAATGCAACCCACACAAAAATGATTCTTTTTCTAAGTGGTACAAGGTTGATTGCTGTAAGTTTTATTTGGTTTTCTCCAGCACATTTTTAAAGAGTGATAACTTGAGGGTATTTCAGGTTGCCACCTTTAACTCTCGCAATTTAAGTCTCAAGGTGGGCAATTAAACATAAATGCATATTAATATCAAAGATGGCAGAGAGATAATTTCCTTCTAATACCAAAATCATAAACATATTTCCTGACATCATATTTTTTAACAAATATTGCACAAGGAAACCCTAATTCCAAAGAGAGTTGATTTGAAGTTATCACAATCGTGTTTCACATTGAAGGAAATTGAAAAACGACATCGAGTTGAAACTCCAACTGTTTGTACATGTGCCCATTTTGGTTCTGTAGTATAGTGCTTCTGGACTTATGACTTCACTAATATTTATGAAGAAGTTCCAGTGCATTTCAAACTGAAGTTGCTTCTAATTACACTGTTTTGCATTGTTTTATCTGAGAAAGAATAAGCTCAAACCATTCATCTCTCCTCCACCAAAGATGCAAACTTATTTTTAGCCCTTCCTTTTATTAATAGAAAAACTGTGCAGAACACAACAGGGACAGATGAGCTGCCTCAAGGCGAGAGTGCAACATTTCACCTGATCTATCACAACAAAGTGTTTTTTTGTATTCAGTAGGATTTCCAGACGTTGAAATAGCTTCTCTCGACCTATGAGATGCTGTTAACAGTCTTACTTTGTTGCCCAGAATGTATCCTGCCACCTACTCCACTTGATCCAATATTTTTGGCCCAATAATTGTTACAAGGTGTAAACATCACAGCTGCTGTGTTTGCCCAAGTCATTTGAATTAACCTATTGTAGTCACCTCTTTTTTGTTTTACAATTCATATAGACCACGAAGATTACTAAAAATATCTTGATTATTAGAAGAGGAGCATTAGTTTTTCAAATCAAGCGGCCTAATAAAAAGCTGTATTCTTTCCACTTGTTTCCACCTTTCCATAAGGAAAGTAACAAACAGCTCACCCCTAAGCTTCAGCATATGATTTGATGCATCAATATATTCTAGCAGCAAGAATTCCAGGAGTTCACAGCCTGGTGAGCATTTGCACCTCTCCCATCATGTGATTCCACAGAAAGGGTGTAGTGGAGTCTTAATGGTAATTAATTTGATGGAAGTTGGGAAGATTGCCTGGAAAATGTCACTATGAGCCACGGTGAGGTAGGTACAATGCATCTCACTCCAAACAATACTAAACCAAAATGGAAAAATTCAGCCCTTAATTTCAAATGGGTAGTGACAACAAATGCTGATAGTTCACTGCCAAGCCCTCATAGAGTTCAGGACATTGATTTGGTATTCTGCCACTTAGTTTGTTTGTTCCTATTTTGAATAACTTTAAAGCCACAGATGAACTCAACCTGCGCTGATTGTTTTTAATTACATGCTGAACACAGCGTAGATTTGGAGTGCAGTAATAAAGAAAAATACCAGAAGTAATCAGTAAGTCTGCATCTGAGGATTGAAAACAAAAAGGGTTAAAATTTCAGAGCTGAGATTAAGTTAGAAATATGGTAGATTTTCAGCAAAGTGGAGAATATGCAAAGAAGAAAAGAAAGCACTGTCTGTGATCAGATAGATGATAGACGACGAGAAATTAACAGACAAAATAATTCATGGTGGAGAATTATCTTTATTGGAGCAGGTGTGAGGAACTATGGTTGAGGTAGCTATGGGAGTCATTGGGCTAATGGAGAACATTGGTTCATAGTCTTTCCCCAGCACGAGTGACAGAGAAGTAAAGAAAAGAAAGAGAAGAGTCAGTGATAAACCATTAGCAAATGAGAGAAGGGTCAAAATTGAAAGCAAAATCAGCTCATCTTTACATTTCTATGTTAAGAGTAAAAACTGGCATGTGACAGCAAATGTACTGGAAAACAAAATGAGGGAATGAAGGGGAGGAAGGTCCTGAATAGGTTTGGAATAGCTAGGCACAACTAGGATCCATACAATTCCATTGTTGTCTTGGTCAATTGGGGCTAAGTAGTGATGTTGAAGGAAAAGGTGTTCAATGTGAGAGCACAACGGGACCTTGATCAGGTGGTCGATAGGCTGAGAAGAGGCAGATGGTCTTGAATTTAAATAATTAGAGGTGCTGCATTTTGGTAGGGGAAAATCAGGGCAGGGCTTATACACTTAATGTTAATGGGAATGTTGCCAACCAAAGACAGCTTAGAATACAGCTTCAGTGTTCCTTGAAAGTGGAGTTGCGGGTAGAAAGGGGTAGTGGAGAAGGCATTTGGTATGCTTGCCTTTATTGATCAGTGCTTTGAGTAAAGCAGTTGGGAGGTCATGCTGTAGCTATTCAGGACAGTAGTTAGGCCAATTTTGGAATACTGCTTTCAATTCAGGTCTCTCTGTCATTGGAAATATTTTGTTCAACTTGAAAGGGTGCAGAAAAGATTTACAAGGATATTGCCAGGGTTGCAGAATTTGAGCCATAGGGAAAGGTTGAATAGGCTGGGATTATTTTCCCATGGAGCATCAGATGCAGAGAGGTGACTTTGTAGAAGTTTGTAATTTCATGAGGGGTATGGATAGGTCTCTTTCTCCAGGATGGGGGAGTCCAAAACTAGAGGGCATAGGTTTAAGGTGAGAGGGAAAAGACTAATGAAGGATCTAAGCAGTAACTTTTACATTGAATGAACTGCCAGAGGAAGTGGTGAAGGCTGGCACAATTACAGCATTTAAAACGGCATCTGAATGGGTATATGAATAGAAAGGGATTAGAGGGATATGAGCCAAATGCTGGCAAATGGGACTAGATTAATTTAGGATATCTGGACAGCATGGTCAAGTTGGACCGAAGGATCTGTTCCCATTCTGTACATCTCTATGACTTTATGAGAACATGTTCAGGCAGTCAGAGGATGATGGGGTTGGGTGGAGCCTGGTGGGCCTGGGTGGGGGTGGGTGGAGCCTTATAAGGCCAGGTGAGAGTGGATGGAATCTGGTTGGGCTGGGTGGGGCCTGGTGAGACCAGGTGCCGGTGGATGGAGTCTGATGGAGCTGGGTGGAGTGTCATTGCAGTTTCAATGAAGCGATGATTGGAGAGTACACAAGCTGTCAGGGTGCTAATGTACCTCCACAGAGGACCTCAATGATGAAAAAGAAGTAATTAAGGTCAAGAAAATGCAATCTGTTCAAGCTGCATAATTAAGAAGGCCCTAAATGTGATAACTAACTGAAGTAAATTTCTTCATATTTCCCGAGATATTTGAAATAGTTAAAATTGAAAGCTTCATTGAAACTGACAAACGGCAAGATTTCGGCTATCTCTCACTTTCCTGCTGTTACTATTTGATGGAAACAACTGACCCCAAGAGTTCTGCACAACAAGGTTTTAATCTATTAACAGTGAAGAAGGATGTCATTTTATTGTTTGCTTCTTAAGTAGTGTCTTATATTCGAGTTTAACTATTAATCCAAATTAGATTAACTCTGAAAGTAACTTTTGGTCATCCACTGACAACTTACTTCATAACATTCAACAGCTGGGCAACTGAAACTTGCATGTATTGATGCTATCATTGCAGCAAAATGTCCCCATGCATTTCACAGGAGCACGATCAGACAAAATTTGAAACCCAGATAAATAAAAATTAAGGAGATGTAACCAATAGCTTGGAGGTGGAGAAGATTTGAAAGCATTCTGGAGATAAGAAGCTGGGAAGCCACCAAGAGCAGCATAACAAAATTGAAATGGAGAAGAAACCAGAATTGGAATAACATTAAGATCACAATATTGGAAAAGAATATTACAAAGATAGAGTGGAGTGAAACTTTGAAGAGATTCAAAAACTAGGATGGGAAATTTTACAATTGAAGCACTGATGAATCAGGAATCAATGGGGATCAGTGAGCACACAGAAAATGAGTCTGAGTGAGGAAGAATGTAGACAGCAGAGTTTTGGGTGCATTCAAGGTACTAGAGTGCAGAAGCGAGGCATTCGGCAAGAGAGTATTTAAATAGTCAAGGCTAGAAATGATTAAAGATAAAGATTTCGGCAACAGATAAATGAGACAGGGATGTAGATGGCCAGTGTTACAGGCAAACAAGGTGGTCGTAGTAATTGGGCAGCCATATGGTTATTTCTTCATCCGTATGGTTGGAAGTTTGTTTTCTATTTTGGCAGCACTGGCAAATTTGACCTCGAACTATTTCAGTTCTTATTGCGAAAGAAATTTCAAAGAGATTTCTGTGAAAACTTCTACGACAAAAACCTGACTCTAATTTAAATGAATTAAAAGCACATCTAAATATGTAATCTAAAGATTAGGAATACATAAATTCTTGGAAACTGAATTTATTTAATACGGGTACAAGTATATGATTTTAATTTAGGAGCATTTGTGCTGTATTTCAACATTTTTTTTGGCTAAAGCTGACAGTTAATATCAAGATACATAAGAACACAATCATTAAAAAAAGTTCTTATTGCATAGAAAGGGATAAATTAATCCATAATATCTTAGATAAGTGTTCTAGAATTAATCCTACTATCCTGTTCTCTTCCCACAGCCTGACATCTCCCTCTGTTTCAACAGTTTATCCATATATATTAACAAACAAAATAGGAACAGAAGTGGGCCATTTGGTCTCTTGAGCTTGATATGTCCTTCAAAATAATCTTGGCTAATCTGTTTTTGTTTTGAATTCCATATTCCCATTTGCCCCCCAATAACCTTTAATTCTCATGTCTAACAAGAATCTATCTAAATTTGCCATCAAAATATTCAATGACCTGCCTCCATCAACCTCTGAGGTCGAGAGTTCCAAAGTGGCACAGCTTTGAGAATTTTTTTTTCCTTATCTCATTCTTGGAAAGGGGAACCCTAGTTTTAAAGTGGTATGTCCTAGATCTGGATTCACCCACAAGAAGAAACATCCTTTTCATGTCCACTTTGTCAAGAGCATCCAGGATATAATATACTTCAATCAAGCCATCTCTTACTCTTCTACACTCCAGTGGAAACAAGCCCAACCTGTCTAATCTAAAATAATAAGACAACTCACTCATTCCATTTATCACCTTAGTAAACCATTTTTGAACAACCTCTGATGCATTTGCATGCTTCCCTTAAAAAAAGATCAAAATCATGCTCAGTATTTGAGATGTGATCCCACCATTCCCTATATAACTTCTACACTTTTCTGTTCAATTCTTCTCATCATAAAGCATTCCATCCCACTTAACATCATGCTGTTAACGTTTTACAACTATATAACACTCAGACTCCTCTCCATTGTAGATGTTCGTGCTTGTTCTCCATTTAATTAATACTCTACTTTTCCATTCTTCCTGTCATAGTGAACAACTTTGTATTTTCGCATAATATTCTTCATTTGCCAGATTTTTCGCCTACTTCCTCAACCTATCTATATCCATCTACAAGCTCCAAATGTTTTCTTCACAACATACCTTCCTATTTATTTTGTATCATTTGTAAATTTAGTATCATGCACTTATCCCTTAGCTGAGGTATAAAAAGTCAAGGGCCAGTCATAGACCCAACAACCAGTGGTTACCATTGATCAGAACAGAATTGGACTCACCATATAAATACTGTGGCTACAAGAGCAGGTCAGAGGCTAGGAATCCTACAGTGACTAACTTACAGTCTGACTTCCCAAAGTCTGTCTGCCATGCATAGGCATATATAGCTAACCAGTGATAATGAGTCCTCACTTTTAAAAAATTCTCAAAGCAGAAATATTTTTATTTTGAGTATTTTGTCATGGTCACTTAAATGTCTGCCACAGTCTCCCAATTGATACATTCTCTTGCCTAACATCCCAGTTCACTTCAACTCATTTGCCAGCAACATTGTGCTCATTTGAGTATAAAATACCAGTCTTAAGCCCAATATCCTCTCTTTCAAACTGGATTCAAATTCAATCATTTAGTGATTGCTGCTACCTAGAGGTGCCGTTACTCTGAGATCATTAGTTAATCCTGTCACATTACGTACTACTAAGTCTAAGATAACTTGCTCTCTGGTTGTTTCCAGAATATATAGCCTCCTATTCTCTTAAATAATGCAGTGATCTCTGAATCAGTTATACTTTATAGCAAAGTATCTGTGGTGCAATTATTCTTTGCAATGATAAATTTCTTGATATACGTCTCTTCACTCACTTTGTGGTCATGTTAAATTGTGGATCTGCTACCATAAACTCCACAAACTGTGGAAATAGTGTTTTTCCACTCACTTAAGTAAATTTTTAAATCTGCTGACATTTTATGCTCCAAATGTAAATAGTCCAAATATCAAAGTTTCTCCTTATAGATAAGAAGATATGATTATGAGCAGAAATAGGCCATTCAGCCCTTCACACCAGCTCCACCATTCAATAAGATCATGGCTGATCTGATTACTCTGCATCCCATCAATTTTCAATAACATTTCACCGTATTGCTTGCCAAGTCTCTATCTACTCAGCCTTAAACATCTTCAAAGACTCTGCTTCTTTTGAGAAAGAGAGTTTTTAAAAACTCACATTCCAGTTGAGTTTAAAACATTTTTCTCATTGCTGTCTTAAGTTGATGATATTTTTATTTTTAACAATGATTCCTCTTTCCACCTTCTCCTACAGGAATAAACATCATTTCCACTTCTACCTTATCAACATTTCTCAGGATCAATATCAATCAAGTCATCTTATATTTTTATAAATTCCAGCAGATACAGGTCTAATCTGTAAAAGCTGTAATAGCACACCGTTCCAGGGATTAGTTTGGCAAACCTTTTTCTGAGCTGATTGTAATGCATTTACTTCTGCCTTAAATAAGGAGACTGGTACTGTACACAATGCTCCAGATTTGGTTTCACTCTTGTCATGAATAATTCAAGCATAACCACCCCCCTGTAATACTCAATTCCCTCCATTAAAATAATAACATTCTATTGGCTTTCCATTTAAGTTTAATTTCTTATCCCTGGTATATCAGTGTTATGCCCATACATATAGACTTGATGTTCTTACAGCAACAGGACACCAGAATTCAACAGCACTCTAAATGTAAGCTAATACTATAAATAAGTTTTTTCATTATTTACATTTCTACAGGCAAATGGAGTTAAGATATTATTTAGCAATTATTAAATTGAATAGTAAAATAGACTCGAAAAAAATGAATGTCCTTCTACTATTCCTAATTCCCCTCAAAGCCTCTCACAGCTCTCCTCACAGGTTGCCAAAACTTATCACTAATGAATATCTAAAGAAATCACTGAAAACAATGATCAAATCAAGCAGCATCTGTGGAAGAACAGAAAATCAACATTTCTTCTTCAGATGAGGAGCGCAAGCATGGAAATAGAGCAAGTAAAAGATAGAGTAGATAAACAAATGCAAAGAGAAAATACAAGCATGATGATTGTGGGTGATATATTATTATGCAACAAAAAAAGCATCTGAGAAATTAAAGGTATTTAAGCAACAAAGGGCGATTTTCAAGGCTAGGCAAGGTCAAAGGTAAAGCCATGAAGTTTGTAGGTCTTGAAAATAGAAAAGATTGTGGGAAGCCGGGTGGCTGGGTGGGGTTTGGGGTAGGTAGATCAGATGCAAAACTCATAGAAGGAATGGTGACAAAGTACAATGTTTTCTCAAGCTCTGGAGTAATAAAGGACTAATCTCAGGAGGAAGAATCATCTGACATGATTTCTCCATTTCCCCTGTCATTGATACTTTTGCCCTCTGACTAACATTGAAGTTTGTATTGGGTTAGAGGTAATCTTGTGATGTGAACATGTAGCTTCTGTGAATCGGATTGAAACATCCCCAAACTCATTCATATTTGTGGAGCATAAGTTCTGTTTTGCGTGCAATTACCAATTTTGGCACAAACACAGCTCAAAACTTCACAAGTGAAGTAATGGTAGAAGTTTCAGATCAGATTTATTTGCATAATCACAAATCTTCAATGATGCAGGATTGGGCAGTGGTATAATTCGCATTTGGGTATCTTCTGTCTTGCATTAAAAATATCCCTTGATAAATGTTAAATTGTGGTAGTCCGATACATTTTATTAAAAAAAATGTTTAAATGCTTGAAAAGGAGGCCGTTGGAATCCTGGCAGTTAAATAAAAGCCACTTGGTTTAAAGAGCCTCCTCAAATGCAAACAAACCAGTATGATTAGGAGAAATTTGTCATGGTGATTAATTCATTCTTATGATGTTCGGTTTTTTGACTGGCCGGTTCCAGATACATTCAGTATAATGTCAGAGAAACTCTACTCAAAGATATTTAAAGCCACCAGAGTAGAAAGAGAGGTGTCAGAGATTAAAGAATTAGCTTCACCTACCGTTATGCAGTCTCATTATTCAAATTAAAAAGAATGCAGAATCAATTGATCAGATTACAAATTTGAAATCTTCCTCTCTCCTATTCAGTGTTTACTACTATGTTCCACATATATAGATTTCAGATATATGGAATACGTTAAAATTAATATGATATGTTATTGCAATATAGAATGTAAATCATGGAATAAGAAAGCACCGTTCACTTGTCAAGCCTAAGTCTTCTGCACGTCAGATGCAATTTGTTCAATCATAGAATTCATGCAATTCAGTTAATCGCTTCAGGGAGGCAACCAACTCAAACTAATCCTCCAAATAAGGTGAATCTCTTCAAGATCTCTATTCATCAAAAGTAGTCAAGTGGTACTCTAAAGTATTAATTAAATTAGCATATATTTTGTATATCCAGTCTGACTGAAGCATTTAAGTAAAAGGTCAAATAACAGCATTAAATGTCGGTTAATGATAAGTCAGAAGGATACTGCATTCCCATGGGAACTAATCCCTTGTAAACTGAAACTATTACAGTATAGAAAAATCAAACATAGCATAAAACAAATTCCCTTACAGATCAGGCAGTTAAAATCCCCAATGTGTGCAACCCTAAATTTTGATATTACGTGCTTGATTTATAATTATTTTTAAAATTTCTACTATAAATGCTGCAGGGCTGTTTCATTCTGCTTGAGACCACATCTGCGCTAACTGTTGCTCCCAGCATAGATGATATTTCACAAGGCACTCTATGTTGTCAAAATGACATTCCAAATTAAAAATCAGCCACTGTGACACCAAAAATACAATACATTTATTGCAAAATAATTAGCCTCGAGGAACCAGAAAATCTGATATAAAACAAATATATTAAAAAGGCCCTTAAAACAAATCCTCTGAGAGCAGGCTTTGTCAACCTCTCCCCCACAACAATTGATGAATTTTCTGTATGCGTATATGATAGTAAAGTTACCGCTTTGGTCTATAAGAAATCATATACAATATTTAAAAGTGTCTAACATCATTTGTTAAACATATTTAAACATAGTTAAATTCAAGGAGTGGAATGTTGTATTAATTCCCATAATCTAAAAATTTACAGATCCAAAAAATGAAATCTTTAATAATTTACTGGCAGCAACAAATGAGATTATAAAACTTGAAAATAAAATATGGTGAAATGAATGCGAAGGAAAACATTATGTGATATTAAGTCGAACCCAAATAAATCAAACCTCACAATATAGCAAGATCACAGGGAATATCCCCACATATAATAAATGTGTAAATAAGGCAAATCATTTATTCAAAATATTATACATTTTGGAAATTATGCCCTGAAGAATAAATATATTTCAAGAGAGGTTTTGAAATAGTTACAAATGATGTTAAGAGACCTAAGTGTCTTAAGTTGGCAAATAGCTTGCATTGTATAGGTAGAACATTTTTCATAACTTCTGGATTTTCCAAACAACTTTTCAACCACTTAAGTTTGTAATTGCACTAATTCTTAATGGAAAGAAACCTGATAGCTAATTTGCTCATCAGCTAAAAATAGCCAAGTCTAGAAACAGTAATGACGCAATATTATAAACAACAACAACACAGATGAGTTCCAATGTTTTGTTTTTGCGATGTTAGTATTAAAAAGACTTTAAAATAAGCATAGCTATAGGACAAATAAATGTCGATAACTGTAGATATTGTTATCTTCGGCAATCACTTACGAACAAGTGTGATTGTCCACTTGGGAAAATTCGACTATTAGAAAATGGGCCTATATGTTTAGTCCATATTCTTTAATAGAAGCACAACAAATGGGTTTAGAACTAAAAATGTTGTGCCAAAAGTCATTCTCAGAAATTGAATCAGAAATAGTACCTGAGTGTTATTACTTGAAAACAAAATATTAATGAGGAAATGGAGACTACCTCAAATTCCAGCCAATGAGGAATGGACAGTGGTCCATCAAATAGTTCCATGTGAGTATCTTCATGAAACTTTATGAGTGGCTCATGATATTCGAAAGGCAGCTCACTTAGGTATTACAAAAACAAGGCTAAAATACTAAAACATCAGATTCATTCTCTTTAGCTTCATCCTTTTCAGTTAATATTTTTGAAAATTGTACCTTAGAACTGAATTTCCAATTCATGACCCTGCTTCATTGACTCCTATTATTTCCGTGCCGTTCAATGGGCCAGATCTAGATTCAAAACAAAATGTTTTTATTGGCCCAAATTATACTGAGATGTATTCAACTTTTCCAGGTATGCCATGTGTGTGAGGCCTTGGAGAAACACGAAACTCTGAAATAAAATTTCATCTTTAATTCCAACACCATTTTTTGAAGAATGATTCAGCAAGATCCTACAAGGTTGTTCAGGATATCAATCTAAATTTAGAACTGGGAGCCAGAAAAGTTTAATGATTATGAATGCTTCCACAAGATTTCGTGAAGCTATGTGTTTTGGAAATGTTACGACAAAAATGATAGTGGAAATGTTTATTTTCTTTTAAGATATAGATTACCCAAAGAAATACAATCAGAACAAGGTTCAAACATTATGTTTCCGATATTCTAAGGAATAACGAATAGTTTTGTAATAAAACAATTCCCATCTTTTGCTTATCATCCACAACCTGAAGGTTCTTTGGAAAAATTGCATCAAACTCTGAAGACCATTTTAAAACTCTACTACCAATTATTGGGTTAAGGGAACTCCTTGGTTACGGTCTATCATGAGAGACACTCCTAATGAGTCCACAGGATTTAGTCCCTTTGAGATAATGTTCGGACATGAAGATTAGAAACTATATTTCCAACAAATGTGTAAAATTTCAGAGAGAACCCACACAAAGCCAATCTGTTGGCAGAAAAAGATTTAAAAAGTGCTCACCAAAAATATGTTTAAAAAATTAAAGGCTAAAATTCTGTTCCTGGAGACAAGGTACGAATGTTGTTATCCACCTCTGGGGACCCAATAAAAGCAAGGTCGAGTGGGTCTTATCAAATCATAAAGAAACTCAATTATCTGAATTACGTAAGATAACAAAGTGTGGAGCTGGATGAACACAGCAGGCCAAGCAGCATCTCAGGAGCACAAAAGCTGACGTTTTGGGCCTAGACCCTTCATCAGAATATATCTGAATTATGTGATGAGTTCAATAGACAGGAGAAAGAAATAGAAAGAATGTTATGTTGACATGTTGAAAATAAGAAAGGGACAATATTCAGGAGAATAATGTATTTCGAGTAATGAACGAAATAAGGAGTCAAATGGAAACATCAGAGCAATTGGAGAATGAACCAGGAATTGGAAGTTCGCAAATTAATCAGATTGGAAAACATCGATGTTCTTAAAGTGTTACACTGCATTATGCCTTATCTTCCAGAAAACTATCAAAGGTGAATTATGAAGACTGCTACAGAATCACAAATCAATTTGTGAGAATAGGACAGGAAAAATGGTTTGGGCTGATCAAGATGTTAATGCAAGAAATGCTTTATCTATAAGATAGTATGCATACAGATTCAAACTAGAACCATTTCTTCAGCTGAGGAACAGATTAGGTTCATGATGGACAATGAACTGAGTCATAGTTGCTGGAACTCACTCATCACAACAGTGCCAAGGCAGGATAGGTCCCAAAGACTCTGTATCGATCATCTTGAGATCAATGTAGTAACAAAAGCAGATTCATATTTGTGTGTTAGTATATCTATTAAATTGTTTGACTTTTGTCTGTCTTTATTGTGAGTATGAGTTTGCGGTTTTGAAGGGCTACTTTAAGTTTTATTTTTCAATTTTTATGTTGCTGTTCTTTCTCAAATGTCTGGAGGACATTTTTTTAGAGGCCTAATTGTCTAGAGTTAAGAGTCAATCATGTAACTGTGGGTCTGGGTTACTTTTAAGTCAGGGCATGTAAGGACAGCAGATATCTTTCGCAGAAGGACATCAATGAACTATATGTGTGTTCACAACAATCAATAATGGTTACATATTACAGTTAGGCTAGCTTTTAATTCCCAGTTACTTTGTTGAATTCAAACCTCATCATCTGTCATGTTGGGATTCAAACTGATGTCCTCAGAACATTAGCCTGAAGTTCTAGATTATTCATCCAGCGACATGACCGTGACATCATCAACTCTTCCTACCATGGTTTTGATCACACTTTAACTCCCACACACAAGTTTAGCTATCCACTTTTGGAATATCTCTGCAAAGTAAGGATGGCAGGTAAATAATCTGTAGATATTAAGGCAGAAATTTGCGACACAAAAATTAAAATTCATGACAATCAGAAGTATGCCAAAAAATTTATTCTCCTTAGAAGTATCAGCAGTGTAGATGGCTTAGAGATAATGGGAACTGCAGATGCTGGAGAATCCAAGATAACAAAGTGTGGAGCTGGATGAACACAGCAGGCCAAGCAGCATCTCAGGAGCACAAAAGTTGACAGTTCGGGCCTAGACCCTTCATCAGGGAGGGGGATGGGGAGAGGGTTCTGGAATAAATAGGGAGAGAGGGGGAGGCGGACCGAAGATGGAGAGAAAAGAAGATAGGTGGAGAGGAGAGTATAGGTGGGGAGGTAGGGAGGGGATAGGTCAGTCCAGGGAAGATGGACAGGTCAAGGAGGTGGGATGAGGTTAGTAGGTAGGAAATGGAGGTGCGGCTTGAGATGGGAGGAAGGGATGGGTGAGAAGAAGAACAGGTTAGGGAGGCAGAGACAGGCTGGGCTGGTCTTGGGATGCAGTGGGTGGGGGGGAAGAGCTTGGCTATTTGTGGGATGCGGTGGGGGAAGGGGAGATTTTGAAGCTGGTGAAGTCCACTTTGATACCATTGGGCTGCAGGATTCCCAAGCGGAATATGAGTTGCTGTTCCTGCAACCTTCGGGTGGCATCCTTTTGGCACTGCAGGAGGCCCATGATGGACATGTCATCTAAAGAATGGGAGGGGGAGATAAAATGGTTCGCGACTGGGAGGTGCAGTGGTTTATTGCGAACCAAGTGGAGGTGTTCTGCAAAGCGGTCCCCAAGCCTCCGCTTGGTTTCCGCAATGTAGAGGTAGCCACTTCGGGTACAATGAATACGGTATACCACATTGGCAGATGTGCAGGTGAACCTCTGCTTAATATGGAAAGTCATCTTGGGGCCTGGGATGGGGGTGAGGGAGGAGGGGTGGGGACAAGTGTAGCACTTCCTGCGGTTGCAGGGGAAGGTGCCGGGTGTGGTGGGGTTGGAGGGCAGTGTGAAGCGAATAAGGGAGTCACGGAGAGAGTGGTCTCTCCGGAAGGCAGACAAGGGTGGGGATGGAAAAATAGCTTGGGTGGTGGCGTCGGATTGTAGATGGCAGAAGTGTCGGAGGATGATGCGTTGTATCCGGAGGTTGGTGGGGTGGTGTGTGAGAACGAGGGGGATCCTCTTTGGGCGGTTGTGGCGGGGGCGGGGTGTGAGGGATGTGTTGCGGGAAATGCGAGAACACGGTCAAGGGCGTTCTCGACCACTGCGGGGGGAAAGTTGCGGTCCTTGAAGAACTTGGACATCTGGGATGTGCGGGAGTGGAATGCCTCATCGTGGGAGCAGATGCGGCGGAGGCGGAGGAATTGGGAATAGGGGATGGAACTTTTGCAGGACGGTAGGTGGGAGGAGTATTCTAGGTAACTGTGGGAGTCGGTAGGCTTGAAATGGACATCAGTAACTAGCTGGTTGCCTGAGATGGAGACTGAGAGGTCCAGGAAGGTGAGGGATGTGTTGGAGATGTCCCAGGTGAACTTGAGGTTGGGGTGGAAGGTGTTGGTGAAGTGGATGAACTGTTCGAGCTCCTCTGGGGAGCAAGAGGCGGCGCCGATACAGTCATCAATGTAACGTAGGAAGAGGTGGGATTTGGGACCTGTGTCGGTGCAGAAGAGGGACTGTTCCATGTAACCTACAAAGAGGCAGGCATAGCTGGGGCTTGTTTATTTCAGTCAAATCTCATTCAGCATTACTCCCTGAAGTTAAAGTATCTAATTTCTAGCTGTAGTTCACGGTGTAAAGCATACTTTATCAATATTTTTGAGCACCAACAAATTTATAGTTAATGAATGGTCACTTCACCCAATTCAGAATCATTGGAAGAGGGTATCAATTCAGTCCAGTCTGGCTTGTCGTACCTGATACTGATGGTGATGGTGATGCTCCTCCTGCTCTGTGTCCTCACCTTCATCCTTGAAAGACTGCTGCTGCTATTCCAGCATTTTAGCGTCCATCACATCTCTACTTTACCTGCTTCAGTTGTGCAAGAAACTACAGAGGGTTGTGAACATAGCCCAACCTTTCATGCAAATCAACCTCCCATCCATTGACCCCATATATACTTCACGCTGCTTTGAGAAAACAATCAACCAATGATAGCTCCCACCCTGGTTCTACTCCCTTCCACTGGGCAGAAGGTATAAAAGTTTGAATACACGTACAAACAGACTTCAGCCCTGCTGTTGTCAGCCTTTTGAATGGGCCTTTTAAGTGTTAATGTTGATCTCTCTCTGCACCTTCTCAGCAGCTGTAATACTTTATCCTTTACTCTGTTCTGTTACCCTGATGAGCTTGTATCAAGGTAAAGCACGTAGGACAACACCTCTCAGTGCATGTCAGTACATGTAACTGTAATAAATCAAATCAAATCAAATGTCAGATTATACAACACTTTCTGTTATCTTGAAGAGACCTATCATATGGCCCACAATGGCCCTTGTGAAGGTATGGGTTCATCATATCTCTGCTTGGCTTCAGTCAGAAAGTTGCTCAATGGGAATCATTAGCTTTGGTTGCAAGGGGTAGTCTTTATATCTAAGTAATCATCCTTCAAAGGCATCTGGCAATTGAAATGAAGCAGGAAATGAGAATTCTCAAGGATACAGAGATCGTGGCAGTCCCCAGAGTATTGAGCACAGGCCTCCAATATGTGGTACTGATGATCACTGGTGACTGTTACGTTAATGGAATAGAACCATCTTTACTTGGTGAATTCAGCTGCATTACAACATGGCACTCTCATCATGTGCGTATAATTTATAGTGCCCTGCACCTGGAGATGCCAGCTATGTTGGCAATGTGTTGGCAATGTCTGGGCTGCAGAACAGATAATGTCATGGGGAAGAAAGATGAAAGGCTGTGATCTGATACAAACTGCGTCATTAACAGCCTTGATACCTTTTGGGAGTTGAGGATCAAGAGATCCCATATGGATTTCTGTGGATCCTTGGAAACAGCCAGCTGCATAATGATTTAGTTCAGATGGCACCTTGAAGTCACTGGAATAAGACAGCCAACCATCCCTTTGTGTCATGAGTCCCACTCCAGCAACGCCGTGACTCTGTCCCAGGACATCCTCAATCTGTGGTGATGCTACACCTCACTCATCAGGAGGAAAGGCATCGAGGTAGAGTTGGCATAGACTCAGGGCCTCTTCTACCTCTTCTAAATACTGAGATTACTCTCAGTTGTGACTTACTTGTATGGAGGCTATTCAGCAGCTGCTGGTGATTGCCGCTGGTCCTGAGCTTTCTGGCACATTTGTGCCTCCTCCATTTCTCTACACGTCCATGATTGGGTCTGAAGTGACAATAACTCCTAGTGTGATGGGATGCATAGGTTACAGTTCCAGTGAATCTGTTTGTGGAATCTCAGAAACAGAACAGATCCTTAGTTATGTGAGCAGTCAGCATTTGGAACACATGAAAATAACAGTTTAGTATAGTCCTCCAAAGAGTAGGTCATGGAGGATTCTAATTAGAAAGGCCATGGGCCTTATGAAGCATAAGTCAGGCCATTGCACTACATACAAGAGCAGCTCAGCAAATACTTATGGTTGAAACTGTGAGGAAATCATCTCTGTGCCCTCATACAGCCGATAGAAATTTGGTTGTTTTTATGCTCAACTCTGATTATTTCTGCTTCGCGGAAATGACTATGATCAATCTATTTGCTTCTGACCAGGACTTGCATCCCATTCAGTTTACCTGAGCAGGTGTTTCACATGCAGGATTCTTTGATTACAGATATCTTTAAGCTGTACTGTGAAAGTGTCTGATTATTGAAACAGCTCCATGCACAGCCCCACATTGCTCACGGTAGAATTCACCTCTTCAAACAGAAAAAAAAATTCCTCTGCCCATTCTGAGTGTGGTGACTACCACTTTTCATTTCATTTCATTGCATATTTGCATTCAGAAGAAGATAGAAAGCAACACAATACATTTTCACAGAATGAGTCATAGGCTCAGCTTCTTAATCTAGATGGCCCTCCTCCCAAAACTTCATGTTCCCTATTTCACTCTTGCTCTCAACCTCATCATTTCTGAACTTTCACATATTCCCACCTACACTTCCACTTAAGTGTTCTTCTCCGAACATTACCCCACTCAGCCCTGGACCTACAGTCTAGCCATTTCAGCAATTGTTGTGCGCTGTTCTCCCAGTGAGGGTGACCTTCAGTGAACCCACCTCCTGCATCACACCTTTCCCTTTCATGCTGTATTGCTTTCCACCCTTGTTGAGTATATATATGCTGGGTTTCCAAACTCACAATATTGCCCCCTCTGTATCCCAGTATACTGCCTCTAGTAAAAAACGGAAAGGACTGTGGATGCTGTAAGCCAGGATCAAATACAGAAGTAACTAGAAAAGCTCAACAGACTTGGCAGTGTCTGTGAAGATAAAATCAGAGTTAACATTTTGGGTCCGGTAACTCGACCAGAGCGGGTCTGAAGAAGGGTAAACGGATCCGAAATGTTAACTCTGACATTTTTCTTCACAGATGCTGCCAGACCCGCTGAGCATTTCCAGCAACTTCTGTTTTCAATGCTGCCCCTAATCCCTCCGACTGACTTCCCAACTCCCCTACCACCCAAATAGCCCCTTATAACTCTCACTGACTTTCAGGAAACTTACTCCTGGGCCTGTTAGTCACCTACCCTGCCCTGACTGACTTAGGAGGACTACTCCAACTGATGACTGACCAGATCCCGAACTGATCTCTGTGTTGTTCATGCTCCTAGTCTCCAGACTGACTGCATTGGATTTACAAGACTAGCCATGGCCCAATCCCAGAGTTATAGTGACAAGGAAGTCTTGTCCCTAACCAGCCCAAGAGGCTGACTGTGCCCAAGCCCCAGAACTGAGATTAAATTTTGCCCTTAACTGACTGTGATGGACCGCCTTGACTGATGACAATTTTTCTTGAATTGACTGAGGACTACTACCTTGAAACTTAGAAACATGTGTATTTCATAGATCCACGTTCTGTGTTGGCCTCAAAAGCTCTTGAAATACGCTGTAGTTTTGACAATGATGTAGCACAGTGCCTTATGGCAACATATCTGCCACCTTGATTGATAATTGCTGACAACCATGGCAAACCTGCCTGGATTGCTGTAAAAAGGCAAGTCAAACCAGAAGCACTTTTTAGCCTGTATATACTGAAAGAAGTGACAAAGTACAAAATGTTAAGGCAAAGAAGAAATGCTGTGGGCACAAAGTGAAGATCCCTGAGATGTGCCCTGCTCCCAGGTATGAGATGTGTACCTGTATGCAAAATGTCCTGACAGGTGCATGGCAATGAAAAGTGCCGGGGCTCTCCAAAGTGCGGCACAGAGCTGTATTTCTAGTGAATTAGAGATGTGCCATGATGATGTTGTCAGGCCGGTGTGTATCTAATGCCAAAGTCTGCTGACAGGGTGCTACCCATGGAGCATGTCCGGAAATGTTGGAGACTGCTAGCCAAGTCAGAGAAGCAGAGACGTACGCAGCGAGCTGGAGTTGTTAGGTAACCACTCTATCTTTCATGTCAGGAGTTGGTGCCGTCTAGCTGTCACTGAATGGGAGAAGAGCAAACAGTATACAAATGAGGTAAGACTAGGTGATACGACATGTTAATATATGAAAATTGACCGCTTGAGATACACTAATGAGATTCTTTCCTCACCATTCAACATTCGGGTGCAAAATCGGACTTTTTTTCTCGACATCAAGGATCTAATTTTTGTGATCTTACCACATTTCCTGAATTGAATTGCCAGCCTCCCCATCATTCCTCTTATTGCTGTCTTGTTAATTTGTTGACTTCACTTTTATTATGCTTATTATTTCAATGATCACCCAGCATAAAATACAAATTTCTTGACTTTTCTATTCAGCTGATAACTATTACAGAAACTATGACTAATGATTTTTGCGCTCACCTCAACAGGCAGACATTAGATTTGTTCTTTACTTCTTCACAGCCTTTTGCAAAGGAATACAAATGGTCAGACAGCATTGAACATAGAATAATCATCTGCTAGTGTTTTCTCTGTATATTATGCCAGTTTTTAAATGGAACCAAAGAAGAGTCATTAGACTCAAAACATTAACTCTGTTTCTGTCTCAAAAAATACTGCTAAATTTTCCAGAATTCGCTTGTTTTCATTTTCGCTCTACAACAACAAATCTTATTCGAGTACAACTGCATCAGTTAAGTTATCTCATCTGTACAAAGCATGCTTGCCAACAATCCTTGCTCATTCAAGGCTATTCTGTAAGATAATAACAGGTTTCTTCATGGAATTATTCATGATATCTCAGCTGGAAGCTCACAATTCCCTATAGAAGCAAGAAACAATAATGTATGAAAATACTTTGACCTGGGACTTTAATTCACATCCCAGTAGACCATACAGAGTGATTGCACTTCATGAATTTTTCTTCAATTTTGTGAAGATTGCATTACCTTATTACTTTCTGCACATTCTTATTACAGCATGACTATGGCAGCTGGAAAGCACCTGATTAGGAGTTCCCTCATCTCATGTCATAATTTGAGCCTGAAGACCAATGAATAGGGGGTAAACAGAATTTCTGTATGAGATCCCTTAATGGTTCAGTGGTGAATTTCAGTATGTGGTGTCATGTTCAGGAGATGTATAGAATGGTCTCTAAGCTAAAGAGCTAGCTATCCTTTTGATCAGCAAGTAAAACCTTGAAATGAGGAAGTGTGACAGATGTGAAGAGTTCACAGCACTAAAAGAGATATTGAAGTTATATTAGGGCGTTAAACTGGGTTGAATATGAAACTGAGTACAGGCTTTGCAATGTTCAATTAAGCCATCCCTGTTCAGTGTAATGTGGTCACCATACCATTTTTGGACAGCCTGCTCATCACCATTTTTATTTGTAGCTAGGACTGCCCATGTTAATTCGTTGGCTGCATGCATCAGCTGGGAGACCTGCATCATTTGTACATTGCACTCCATGAAGGTAACATGTGCCCATTTTAGATGAGGTAGATTGGTAGGAGCAGATGTCAGTTCTGTTCTGCAGCTAAATCAGACCTGGGAAAAAATGAAGAATGGCTGAAAAGTTAGGAGACTCCAAGGTTTTTTGGAGAAAGCACTGATATCTTCATTGAGAACGGAGAAAGGAAGATAATCTGAAATGGATCAGGGATGGTGGATAGGAAACTAAGAAAACACAGAGTATGAAAGAGTGGGAACAGACAATTGAATGTGTCACTTCCAGGATCAGGATTTCATGAGTTGAAATGTTTACTGTCCCTCTCTCACATACATCGTCTGAACTCCACCTCTAGTATGACTGTCTGCCCAGAGCCTGTTCAGACTCAAACTAGCATTAGGTGACTCTGAGAGAGATTTCCAGCCAGATCTGAGGGTAAAGTTCTACCTTCTCCTGCTGCTGACTAATCTTATTAACTGCCAGCACTTTAAACTCAATCACTGGTGAGATTCAGTGACAGCAATGGCCCTTGCTGGGACCTTCTCATCCGAATGATGAACACGCAGGAAGGGAATGATAGGTAAAGTTGGGGACTCGTGACAATGCCAGGAGAGGAAACTCCAAGGAGAAAGGTGCTGAGGGGATTGCAGCCTGGGGCACTCAGGCCAAAAACATCAGGGAGCAGACGTTGAATGGGAGGCATCCGATAGAACAGGGAGGCCCTAAAGGAGGCAGAAGGCCAAAGCAGACTTTCATCCTGGGATTTCTATTCAACAACAACTCCTCCCACCAACTAAAATATTGTGATCTGGTGAGACTGGCCAACATCTCACCGATTAAATCATGGCCTTCTTGAGGGCTGGCAGTAGATATTTGAAACCGCATGCACAACACTTTAAATAAAAACCGAAAGAGCTGCGGATGCTGTAAATCAGGAACAAAAGGGAAGGGTCACCGGACCCAAAATGATAACTCTGTTTTCTCCTCCACAGATGCTGCAAGACCTGCTGAGCTTCTCCAGCAACTTTGTTTTTGTTCCTGATGCACAACATTTTGCTGTCTTTCCCCGCACTTACCCTCATCATAAAATTCTGACTACAAAATTTAGCACCAAAAATTTTAAATACCACTGACCTCAAAGTCAGTGAATCCATATTCAAATATCACAGGCTGTTAATTGTTCCATCAGTGTTGGACACTGCTCAATTCACAACACTCCTTTGCTCACCTACAAGTGATCTCTTAGTAATGAGTGCTCACATGTTACACCCCTCGATCACATACTTATCACGGCAGAACCTCCCACAGCTCAAAGATTTAACACATAATCAAATATTGAACCAGAATATTGTCATGACACTTACAAATTGCCCAGCATTCTCTGACACATTTTCCTTTCATTTGTTTGAGAAGGTAATGCACAAACATAGACAAAAGGAACTAATCAGACATAGGGAGCCATGTCTACATAATAGCTACTGGCTATTGTGTGAAATGCTACTGCTGAGGCTGTGGTATGTGGCCGAGATGAATGCTCTAAAGTTGATGACATCCGCATAACTAATCCTCCTGCCAACCATCCGTTATTTGTCAAATAAATATCTCTTCAGATTTATAAATTTTAAACAGAGTATGCATGCACTTCTTACCTTCTTCTTTTCTCTGGCCACAAACAAAGCCTTGCCCCTTTTTACTCCAGTTTCAAAAAACTACAACTTGCTCTTGCAGCGAAGGAACAACAGGAGGACAGCCATGATAAACTCTACCCTCCAATCCCGCACTCAAAGCCAGCAGCCCAGCCAGTGACACCATGTGCATTTTAAGGGAACTACCAAAGGCAGTATCTATACATAGTGAGGCATCAGATAAAATTCTGCCGTAGATAGAGCAGAGGATAAGAGGTTGCTCACAGGTTCTGCTGCAAGGAACTTAGCTGAGTACATTAACGGGCAAGAATACAGAAAGGGGACCCAGGCCTGACAGAAATGCTGAGTACCTTGTCAAGGAGCCTTCTGTCTGACACCTAGTTTGTAAAGTACTTTTCAGAGTTTGGAAGCCATCTTTTCAGTATGGAGCCAGTGATGAACAGTTGTGAAATCAACAATAATGCGATGTCCAATTTACCAATACCTTAGCTTCCTTTGCAAGAAAAGATGCAACTAACCAACTGGAAGCTCAGATTGTTCCCATTATGACCACAGATCTTCTATATTTATCAAGGAGTGTGGTCATCATTAATGGCTCATCCCTAAATTCCATTTTCAAGGCATGTTAAATGCCTTCTTAACCTGTTGCAATCCATAAACTAGAATTTCCCGCAATGCAGTTATGTCAGAAGTTTCAGAAATGTGACTCCATTACAATGAAGTAAGAGTAATATATTTCTAAAGTATTACCTGGTATGTAACTTGGAGGGGAACCTGCAGGTGGTTGTATTGCAGTGCATCTGCTGCCCTTGTACTCTAAGCAGTCAAGTTCATGGGTCTACAGAAGCCTTGGTAAATGGCTGCAGTATGTCTTGCAGATGGTTGTCATTACTACTAAGGTGTTCAGCGTTAGAGGGAGTAAATGTTTTAAAATAGTAGATGAAGTGGCAATTAAGTGAGCTGCATGCTTCAAGGCATCACAGCAGTGCATCGATCAATCCTCTGTCAGATTGTTAGGATTGCAGAGAAGTTACACGAGGCGTAACAGTGGTTCAATGCCTTCTATCAGTATGATGTCTTTTTGTCCAATACCACGCTGCCAGTGTCCTCAATATTGTCAGCTAACCTTCCCAGAGAGCTGCCATCTATACAAAGTCGGGCAATGGAAAGCTATGTATTCCAAGATAAGTGCACATTAAGCTCATTCTTCAAGGCATCTACATGACCCCACCCAGTGCAAGTCAGCCCACTTCCCCCAGTATTGATATGCACTACAGTGGGCAAAGCACCACAAAGACAGTCAATAAGGGAATGCACCAGTTTGTTCAGATTGATGTTGTATTTATAAATTGAAATTGTATTTTTGTACTTTATAGTAGCTTTACCTTTGCATTGTGAGCAAGAAGCCAAGATGCGAGACATCAGCGTCAGAGGGAAGGTAAGGACTATGAAGAAAGAGGAATTGGGGTTGAGCCAAGCACAGCAGAACCCTCCAAAGAGGTCCATACAGTGAAATTTATTCCTTCCTGGTAACAATCCTGCCAAAAGTTCCATTAGATTTCTTGTGGCAGTGTGGCTGTCATTATATGCATGGCTCATCTGTGTCAGTTAGCTGCAAATTAGGACATTCAACAATATCATTTGAGATTAATCTTTGTAACCTGGTAATCACTGTTTGATTTGCCCATGCAGACTGAAATATTGCATGGGGTTATACATCATGACTCCTTCCAGTGTTTGCTGTTCCCTTTATTTTGAATGCTCTAAGTTGGGGGTAATATGTGAGCTAAAGGGATCATGATGCAAAGGTGATGTAAGACTACAGGAATAGAAGAGCATCTGGAGCGAGATTGCATGGAGGACATACCCTGAGGCATTTTAGGTCCATGAACGTAACAATAATTAGGCTGTAAATACAAAGTTATTGATCAATTATTCAGAATACTCCGGACTCATTCAAGAGACAATAAAACCCCCTTTCACCCCACCCAGAAGACAAAATATTGTGAAAACCTATTCAGAGATAGTAGGAACTGCAGATGCTGGAGAATCTGAGATAACAAGGTGTGGAGCTGAATGAACACAGCAGGCCAAGCAGCATCAGAGGAGCAGGAAGGCTGATGTTTCGGGTCTGGACCTTTCTTCCGAAGAAGAGTGCAGACTCGAAACATCAGATTTCCTGCTCCTCTGATGCTGCTTGGCCTGCTGTGTTCATTCAGCCCCACACCTTGTTATCTATCTTGAAAACCTGATGTGTTCACATCCAGTTCACTCTTTCCTGGCAACAGCTCACACTTACATAAACACTTTTCAAAGAGGAATATGTCATAGGGTGCCTGACAGACTGTAATCAGACATAAATGAGCAACAACATAAAGAAAAATTGATTAGGAAATGTGTTTGAAAATGAGCAGAAGAAGATGTGCTTTTTTAAAAATAGACAGACAAGAGAAAAAGGCAAAGGTGATTCGGGAGGGAATTGCTTGTTGTGGGTTTAAAGTGACTGAAGTTTCGTCAGTGAGATGAGGGATACACAAGGGATTAGATTAGGCTTGGTAATGGAAGGAGAAGACTGGAGAAAATTACAGTTAGAGAAGATTGAGGTCATGCAGATATTTTAGGGTTTTGGCCAACATGAGTCCATGCACGCCAACAGGAATGGGCAGGAATTGGATGAATTAACACATTGAGGTTTAGGGTCGAGACCAAAAATGCTGAGATGAGCCAAGGTTTGTAATGGTAGATGATGGGAGGCAGACGCAAATTGATTTGAGTCTATAGTTAACAAAACTGTTAAGGATATTTTTCAGAAGCAAATGAGCCAAGGTAGAAGTAGAAGCTGGTGATGTCACGGAGGTGGAAACAGGTGGTCTTTCTACAGAAGAGCATGTGAATTCAAAGACAACAATGAGGTTTTGATCAGCCTGGACCTACCTGAGACAGCACCCAGGAGAATGGATTGAATTGTTACCAAGGCAATATATTGATGTCAGCAGTCTTACCTGGAGAAAATGTGGCTCCTCCAAATTGGAGGCTTCCTTAGCAGCCTGATAGTGGAGAAATAATTGAGAGGTCAAGGAAGCGCTAGGGAGACAGAATTGGAATTCATTATCTTGCACATTTGACCTATAGAAACATAGAAGCATAGAAGATAGGAGGAGGCTATTCAGCCTTTCGAGCCTACTCAGCAATTCTTCATGATCATGACTGATTGCCCAACTCAATAGCCTAATCCTGCTTTCTCCTCATAACCTTTGATCCCATTTACCCCAAGCGCTATATCTTGTCACCTCTTGAATACATTCAATGTTTTGGCATCAACTATTTCCTGTGGTAATGAAGTCCACAGGTTTACCTCTCTTTGGGTGTAGAAATGTCTCCTCATCTCCATCCTAAATTGTCTACATCAAATCTCTTACTATGACCCCTGGTTCTGGACACACTCACCATCAGGAAAATCCTCCCTGCATTTACCCTGTCCAGTCCTGTTAGAATTTAATAAATGTCTATGAAATCGCCTCTCACTCATGTGAATTCTAACAAAACAATCCTAACCGACTCAATCTCTCCCCAAACATCAGACCTGCTATCCCCAGAATCAGCCTGCTGAACCTTCGCTGCATTCCCTTGAGAGCAAGAGCATCCTTCCTCAGAAAAGGAGACCAAAACTGCACGTAATATTCTAGATGTGGCTTCACCACGCTGTGTATAACTGCAACAACACATCCCTGCTCCTTTACTCAAAACTTTTTGCAATGAAGGCCAACATACCCAAGGTCAGATCCCAAAACTAATCCTTGAGACAACTCACACATTTTTTAACCAATATAGTCTCAGTAATTAGGCATAGAGTAATACAGCACGGAAACAGACCCTTCGGTCCAACCAGTCCATGCCAACCATAGTCCCAAACTAAATTAGTCCCCCTTGCTTACACTTGGCCCATATCTGTCTAAATATCTTTTAAATGCTGTAACTGTATCCGCATCTACCACCTCCTCTAAAAGTTCATCCCACACACAAATCACTCTCTGTGTTAAAAAACTGTTCCTCGTGTACTTTTAAATCTTTCTCCTCTCACCTTAAAAATATGCACCCAGCCTTGAAAACCCTCACACTAGGGAAAAGATACCTGTCATTCACCTCCTCATGATTCTATAAGGTCACCTCTCAATCTCCTATGTTCCAGTAAAAAAAGTCTCAGGTTATCCAGCCTCTCCTTTTAACTCAAACCCTCCAGACTTGGCAACATCATGATAAATCTTACCTGAATCCTCTCCTCTAATAATATCCTTCCAAAACAGGACACAGCATTCCAGATAAGACTACACTAATGTCCTGTACAACCTCAACATAATGCCCCAACTCTTACTTTCAAAGGTCTGAGCAATGAAGGCAAGTGGGCTAAATACCTTCTTGACTTTTTTGTTAATCATTTCTTAACCAATTCCTAACATTTTTTATTGTCCAACAACACCTTAATTAATCATTGCACATTTACTAAAATTTTTCTCAAGGTAATTCACAGGGGATTTTTAAAGAAAAAATTGACACAGAGCCACAGGGCACATGGCCAAAATATCACGCAAAGTTGTAGGTTTCAATGGAAAAAAATAGAGGCAAAGAGAATTAGAAAGGGAATTTCACTCTTAGGCCTGGGCAGTTGGGGGCACAGCAAATCAGTGATGGTGCTTTTTAAGTCAGAGATGTAACGAGGCCAGAATTAAACAAATACGACAGTCTTGGTGAGTTCTAAAGCTCTATGAGATTGTGGACATAGTGAGTGTGTGAGGCCATGGAACTACTTTGAAATAAACTTTAAAACTAAGTTCTTGCTTCGTAAGGAGCCAATGTGGGTTACTGATAAGAAGAGTGATAGACAAACAGGACGTAATGTGAGAAGATGCACAGGCTGCAAAGTTTCATATTACCTTAAGTTCAAGAAGATTGAATGTGGGGTCCAGCCAAATGTGCAATGCAATAGTACAGGAAGTGTTTTTTGTTCATTAACGGGATGACGGTGTTGCTGGCCAGGCAGCATACCACACAGTCATAATGGCTTGAATGGGGATTGCAACAACTGATGGATGCAGGCAGAACAAAATCAAGAGATGTTCCAATTGTAGAAATGGATGGTTTTAGTAACGGCAGGGACATGTGATCAGAAAATCATCACAGAATCAAGCATTTACCCAAGGAAGCAATGAGCCTGGCTGAGACTCAGGCTGTTACTAGGAAGAGGATAGCTTGAGTGGTTAGTGAAGGAAATTTAGAGTGAGGACTGGAGACAATGATATGTGACATTCAGATAATCTTCAAATGTATGCTAAACTTTTTCATTATTTTACAGGTTACTGAAGTTAGTTTAATAGATCTACACATTTGCATTTGCTTTGTTAACATTCTTTTTCAAATCTATTCATGCCTTCATACTTTTCAAGGATTTGTCCCTCCCTCCCCACCCACTATATGATTGAAAGTGCCTCAGAAACCTAACCTTTGTTCATGTTGTTTAAATCAGTACTGAAATTTTTTTTAAGCTTCTGCACATGTGTTTGCACAACTTTTACTTAACTTGGTCATCCCAAATCAGGTGCAAAAGGTGCAGAAACCATATTCAAAGTTTGCACCTCATAACTACAGTCTTTTTAGGCTTCAGTTTATAATAACTGGCCTCTAGTTATATTTTTTAAATTTGATATTGTACAATGCCAAAGACCTATACATCGAAGATTAAAGTGCATATTCTGATTCCAGACCAAACCATAAACTTTATGCTACAATCCTGATGATCCCAGGCTATGCTATGATCTGGTTCAGGACTAGTAATCTTTATTTTAAATTGACAACCTGGGATCCAGGGATCTTACTGTGAGAATAAAGTTACAAGGTTTCAAAGTTATGTTTAAACAACAATATTGCACTATGCAGGAATTCAATTTACAGATCACAATTTATTTCTAACGTCCAGAATTAGCGTGTGACAAACATGGCAATATACTATGCTTGAACACCAGGCAGTCCATATCAAATAGCAAATGTGATCAAGACGGATCCCACAGATTACTTAGTAACTCCAATACCAACATCCCCACCCTTTCCCACACCCATTCCTCGAGGGGCGTCAAATCTAACTAAACTTCACAAAGATCTACATTGCCCAGTCTGTGAAAATGATACTCCACTCCTTATTCACAGGTACACCTCCAGCTCTTCACCAGTAGCGAGCTTCACCAAGCTAAATCCTTCTCTGTGCTTTTCCCTGAGCTTTCATTTTGCTGGCAATTTGATGCTGCTTGTGACTTTTAAAACTCCATTCTTAACTTACTGATCTTTAAGAGGCACTAGGCTTCTTGTGAGCTACTATAAAATCCAGGACTTTCCTTAACGCAGACTGTGACAGCTAGCTGCCTAGCCACTCACAGAACCTTGCTTAGTTATAACAGCACAGAAATATTTAGCTGCTCTTAGGAAATCGCTCACTGTCCCCTGCATGGAGCTCGGATGATTCAGTTGCTTTCCCTGCAGGAAGCTAAAAATCATCACTTCTCACATGGTATCTCCTATTTTCCTCACCTACTCTTGAAATTTTTCAAACAAGCTGCTGTCTGTCTCCTTTAAACTGCTGTTCAGTTACTCCTTTACTATCCTGAATGATCTACCGAAAAGCCTTTTGTGATAAGCCCTTCATTTATTTCTGGGCAGAGCTGAATAATGCCACACAGCAATTCTTGTTACTGCTTGTTGCAGAAATGTTACCCCTTACTGGTTTACTCACTACACAGAAGAAATTAGGTATAACCAGATGATTTCATCATAATATTCAACAAAAGAAAAATGGATTACTCATTATTTGTAAAAGCAACATTCACTTTCTTGTCTGCCTTACCCCTGAAAAACCCCCAGGAAATGTATATTACATTAAATTAGGTCCCAAGGGAAGTTTCATATGAGTGCATTATGTGTCTTTAAATAAGGAACATATTTCAGGAGTTTAATCAGAATAGGTTTAACTCTTTGAATACAGCACCACCTTACCACTAGGGACCGTTTATATGTTCCTTGTAGAGGTGCACGAAGATTTTGGTGATCTGAGAGAAGTGTTAAATGAACAGAGCAGTAAGAAAATCTGAAGTTTTCTTCAATAAACATGTGACTGCCAAAACCATGAACTCTGCCACTTCATTGGATGCTTAAGAATGGTGGTATGTTGAAAGCACAGTGAGGTGCAATTTTCTTTTATTGGAAAAATATACTTTATTGATAAAAAAAAATCTTTATGTACATACGCAGGTACTAAAGCAGTTCTGTACAGTCTTTGAATATAAAGAAAAACCAAATATTGGAATTTGACACACTCTGCATTTGCAGAAACAAAATGTATGTCCTATTCCTATGGACCATTATTAACATACACTATGAGGCAAAGAGAGGGCCTGATAATCGAGCTGACTCTCATTGGATTTTGGCAGAAAGACCTGTTTTGATCCTCTCATGAGCAAACTGTGGGCTATTGTCAGAAACGACAACATCCAGAATACTGTGAAGTTCAAACATCTGCTGTTAAGCTGCTTTGCTGATTGTTGATGGCAATGTTTTCTTTTAAATCTCAAATAACCTTGAGTGAAACTTAACTATGATGAGGTAAAAATGGCTTTCATAAATAAACCAATTAATGCCCGAATGGTGTCTCAGGAATAAGTAGTTATTATTATTACTATACATAATACATGTATTACGATTGACCACAAGGCCCTCAAGATACAGAAGCTTGAACACACCGACCAAAAGGTTCAATAACATATCTTCCTGCTATTATTAAACTGCTGAATGGATCTCTCCAATTTCAAATCTAATATTGATCTTTTGATCTTGCTTTGTGCTCCTCTTGTGCAGCCATAACCTTGTATGCCTTGCTCTGTGTAAGCACTCTGTGGTTTATATGTCCTTGTTTTCTATGATCTGTCTGTTCTGTTCACAAAACAAATCTTTTCACTGTACTTAGGTACATATGACGACAATAAGTCAAACCAAAATCTCTAACAATTTTGAGATTTCTGACCACCAAACAGCCCCACAAGTTCTTGCCCTTGCATGTCTAAGCATGCTTGGTGACTCCGATGAAGAACAGTATTTTTCAATGAATGGGGAATTACCAGTTGATCTGTGAAAAAACTCCTTGACAATAGAGAAGTGCTGTCTGTATTCAAAAGAAGATCCTACAGTAGGGTTCGCAAATTGAGACCTAAGCTATCGTTGAATGCAATATTAGAATGCATTCAGGATCCTTCTTTTCTTCCTCCATGATAAAGTTAAGTTTGTTTCTCATGTATAGAACAGTTGTTGAGCACAAGAGTGTACTTCAGCCCCAAGATCATCGTTGTAAGTGGCTCAAGAAAACATATCTACCAATACCTAATAACTGCCTTGGACAAATCAAGTTTCATAAGCAAATCACTTAAATCATAAGTTTTGGCAATTGAGGTCCCCTTAAACATGTGTTCCCATGGCATTCCATATTTGGCATTTCCTGTGTGTATAAAATATCGTTTAATCATCAATTAGTAACTACATTCCACAAGCAGAAACAACAGATATATCAGGCACCATAATATCTCATTATGAGTGCAATATTTTCAGAAATAAGAAAGTTCTGCTTTTAGGAGCATGAAAACTAACCTTCAAAAAGACAAAGGGACAATTCAGGGAATAACGTTCATCTTGTTGTAATGAGCAGCTGGCCATTGCCACTGGTGAAAAGGGATTACTCAGAAAAGGTGGTTATCCCCCAAGCTACTGCATATCAACTGGGATAGGTGGAGTGAGAGGGCTATTAGCAAACACAGGGGGTTGAGCCACCATCTTCTTGAGGGAAGACCAGGAGTTCCACTCCATCAGCCTGATAGAAGAACAAAGACAGCTGTCATCAAAGGCCGCTGGAAAATTACCATGAAAGACCCTAACAGATTTGGGATTTCGGAGTGCACTACCACTGTACCTTCAATTCACAAAATGGAATTAGAATCAATGAAACATTTTCATCTGTTGTCGATCATATTCACTATCCTTTGGCTAATTAACCATATCAAAACTGTTGCTTCTCAATAAACCAATTAAATCTCAAAACTCACTAATAAAATTGCGACAAGTCATCATTAGGTTGGGTGTGTTACCTTTGTTAGGTATGTGTGACTGTGAACCCCCTAAAATCAACACTGAGATAAAAATGTTGCATTCAAGGAAGTATTTTCACCAGCATTTTTTTCAACTAGCATTGCAACCAAAGATTTATGTTTGATTTCAATCATGACTTTGAGGCCTAGAAAATAATCAGGACATATTCCACAAGCCCACGTAACGGCTAAAGCTTCTTTCTTGACAATGGCATACAGATTTATGTATTGAATAATGCTTTTGTAACGCTTGGGCTTTTGATATCCTTCCAGATGTTCCTACAGAAGAACTGCCTCCAAGTCTGTGACTGAGGCATCTGCAGCAATAGTTATGGGATATGTTCAATTGTTATGGGCTAAGACATCAGTGGAAATCAGTATGGCCATAATATTCTGAAAGATTGCTTGTTGCTCTGTGTGCCACTTCTTTAAGAGATTTCTCAAGGGGCTCTCTAACAAAGGCAGGATGTTGTGAAAAGAAAAGCTTCACCAGTTGATTTATCATAGTGAGAAACTGTTGCAGATCATGTGCCAAATTTGAAATCAGTAATTCTTTAACTGTATTGCCTTTCCAGGTATCAGTTTGTATTCCATCTGTTTGATTATGTGACCTCAGAAAGAAATAGCATCTCTGGAAAATGTATATTTGTCATCCAGTATAAGACCTGTTGCTTATAACCATTACAGGACATATGATATATGATGTTATCTCGTTCCTGTAAAATGTTAAAAGTAGTGTGATGGAAAATCCCTGATGCTGAATTGCTACCAAATCATATTCTGTTGAAATGGCATCACTTGAAAGGGTGATAAAGATGGTGAAGCAGCGAGATGTCTCATCAAAAGCGATCTTCCAAACCTGACTATTGACCTCCAGCTTCTTAAATATTCTACTGGTGGAAGATTGAGTGAAACTTCATCAGATGTGCACCTAAGATGGATTTCCCCAGCAACTGCTTTATTGAGCTCTGTGAGAGCCTTTCAAATTCACACAAAGCCAAAGAGTTTGAGTGTAGTGACCATAGCTGAGCACCATTCTGTCGGTTCAGTCACGAAACAAACAATGCCCATAAGGACCATGTCCTCCAATTGTTTCTTTACACTTTCAGTTACCGAATGAGGGGTTTTCCAATGTGCAAAGATGCATTTTGGTTTAGTAGCAGCTTTCAAAGAGATTTTATAAGACATTTCGAGTTTCCCAGTCTAGTAAACAGATTAGGATATCAATACTAAACGACAATTTTCTCAGTGTGTGAGTTCCTCTCATCTGCACAGGAGGCTGGTGACAAGAGATGACTTCCTCTTCAACAGGCAAGGTTGCTAGTTACTGATGATGTATTTCTCCACATATGTGTGATCTTTAAATGTCAGTCAGTACAACAGGCAATATCCCTTTAAATAAAGTTACAGTACATCTGCTGCACACAGTTTTACATCAGATAGTAAAATATTTATCTCTATTAACAATGTGGCATCATCCAAAGTGACTGTGACATTGGTACCAATATCTATATAATATTCACCAGGATAATCAATTGTGTAAATGATATCTGTCTACATCATGACTGTTGAATTTTTTTCCTGTGGAACTGTAATGTTAGCCTTTCCTAGGTAGCTGATCTTCAATGAAATAAATTTGTTTCCTGCAGTCTTGTCATGTTCTTCACAGATTTTGAAACGACATTAGTGACAAGTATTTGATTGCTTACAATTTCATGTCGATGTTGTCGCATGTGGTATATTATTCTGAATAAAAGTCAGTCTCTTTTAATCAGATGGTTTATTGTGCCTTAAGTTGCTGGTGGAATGTTCTGCCTTCACTGGAATTTTTGCTGATAATTCTTCCTGTGCAGTTTTCTAGATTTTATATCCAATGCGACTTGGACTGTGTGTAGAGTTAAATCCTCTTTTAATTGCAGGAGATCAATGATTGATTTATCTAATAGGCTAATGACAATGCAGTCACAAATAAGTTCTTGTTGTAATTTTCCATAACAGCATGGCTCAGATAATATGTACAGGTCATTAATGAAACTATCTAACAACTCTACTGGAAGTTGATATCTGCTATTAAAGTATGATCTCTCCAGTCCTGTATTTGATCTTACTTTGAAATATTGCCCAAAACCCATTATGAGGTTGTCAAATGTAACTTGACTATCACTGAGCTGTTGTCTAACATGTAATTTGACTTTGTTGTTATACAACAGAGAATAGTGCCTACTTGTTCAACAATTGATTTGGTTTCTAGTGCTGAAACTGTTTGAAATCTTAGAAATTATGTTTGCAACATCTGACAATTTGGTGGATTATCAAATGGATCTAAAAGCTTAATTCTTTTTTTTCTGATGGTCAGATTAGTACAGACAAATTAAATTGCATTATGTGATTTTTCACAGGCATTTGAAAGTGCTGACTATCTTGTTGATTTGAATAATGATTGAAAGGATTTCAATCTCATCATACTGCGCTGATTTTGTTGCCTTGTTGTATTCTTTATTAAAATTGTTGTTTATTTTTTGTTTTGTCGTACTACTACCGAAATCTGTTAAAGTTTCAACTATTTAATCGCTGTTTTCAAAGTAAAATGTGGTTTTACCTGATCAATACGGAGGCAGAAACAATACAAAAAAAACTGCAGATGCTGGAATCCATGATAGACAAACAGGGGGCTGGAAGATCACAGTAAACCAGGCAGCATCTGGACAAAAGAAGTAGTCAACTTCTCAGGTATTACCCTTCTTCAGGTTTGGATGTGAAGGCGGGGGAACTGCAGATAAACGTGGGAGGGGGAAAGATAGTGGAACAGTGGTGATATGCAGACACCAGTAGGTATGACCTGGTTGGTTGATGGGAGGGACAAATTTGTTTGGTAACTGGAAGGGAGGACCAGTAAGTGGAATGGAAAGGAGGAGGTGAGGGATGGGTGGGAAGGTTATTTGAAATTGGAGAACTCAAAGTTAAGTCCGCCAAGATGTAGGGTGCTGAGGCTGAAGATAAGCTGTTGTTCCCACCCATTCCCTGGCTCCCTTTCCAGCCCCACCTCCTCCCTTCCATCCCACCTACCAATTCTCTCTTTCAGCTACCAACCAGATTCATACCCACCATTGACCAACCAGGTCATACTCACTACCAGAGTCTGTCTCTCACCTCCATTCCACCACTCACCCCCCCAACTTTACCTGCAACTCCCCCTACCCCACACATCCAGTCCTGAAGAAGGGTAACACCCAAAATGTTGGCTTTAACTTTCCTCAGATGCTGCTTCCAGGAGGAAGCCTTGCCACGGCATCCACTCAAGGTTCTGTGGCTTCTACCTCGGAGGCGGAAGAGGAGATACCTTGTGAGGCCCCCCTCTTGAAGTTGGAGGTTATGCAGATTTCACTAGGACCCAGAGGGAAAAACAGAGAGAATGCATTAGAAAAAGAGTAGGATTTGGGCATGTTAACAATATATTTACAGTGATGGTTATCAGATAGCAGCACAGCAATTGACAATTAATCTTATTTCCTTGCCAGGACATGGAAGTTTCTGTATTACCATATGAGCAACCATGTTCCTCTCCTATTAAGGCAAGGAGGGAGTGAGTACATGAATATGGACATTCCACTGCCATATTTGGCTTTCTTTGCCCAATTATGGACCATTTTCTCCTGAAATGAGGCAAAAGCTGATTAAATTGGCTGGCACAGCTTTTAAGGCTGTTCGCAAGTATATGAGTAGGCAGCACAGATGGTGTGCAGGTTTACTAGTGTGGGTGTTTAGAGTGGGTGAGAGTGAATGGTGGAAGGCGCTGTATGCAATTTAGAGAGTGGTTGACCATGAACCCTGTAGGGAGATGGGTGCAGTAGCAGAATTATAATGAGTGAGATGGCAGAGAAAAGATGGTGTACTTATCCTCAAGGAGTGTAGGAAGCCTTTCTCCTGTGCTGCCTGACTGTCCTCCAGACTGTGGAAATAGCACTGATCTGGGTGGCAACCTTGGTCCAGGCTGGCAGGACCTAGTGTTGTGATCTCCTTTGGTCTCCTTGAAGAAAAGTCCTCTGTATCAGAACTCTGCATCACTCTATCCGTCAAAACCTCAACCATGTGGCAAGGCAGGGAGCTAGCTTGCCTCTCTCAACCATCTATGGGACAATTCTTCAAACACAGGAACCATTCATGGCAGGTCTAGACAGACAATGCTTGGCCTGGTGCACAATCCCAGAAGACCCTTAATTCTGCTGCTGATAAGGAGCAGTCAGCAACATCAGAGGCTAATAGATGAATAATGAGGCAAGCTGTAGAGAATAGAGTGAGAAAATCTAACAGGGCTCAAAAAAAAAATTCTTTGTGAAACTCCCTCAAATTGACACTTATCTGGTTTCTGGTGAAATTCAGGCCAATGGCTTGATCCCACTGGGCTGAAGATGTTGGTTTTCATTAGAAATGTGGCAGAGGTGAGGAAGCAATTAGACAACAGGCTCACAAGTAGTTGGGCCCAATATACCAGATCCCTATTAGCGACTCTAAGAGGAATCCAGTAACAGTGAGTATGAGCAGTCAAAGTTGAAAGGGTAATATTTTCTTCAGCATTAATTGCATTTAGTGTGAAGAAAACTATATAAATTTTAAGTGTATGTGATGGAAACGGTCTCGCTTTCTTATCATCCAAGTGATGCCAATATTATACAGTCTGCATGATGCAGCCTGATGCTTTCTTTAGTGGGTCAGCAAGATATCTCCTCAGCTAATCTGTTATATCTTGTCACAGCAAGATGTAAATGAGAAATTAGTCTGTATTCAATTCAGCAAGTATCATGTCTTTGATGTTGGTTTAGATTGACAGTCCTACACATGAGAGAACATTTTTGAATTCTATTTTTGACTGACAGTTTTGATTAATTGTGAATGATACCTTTTTTTTAATCTCGTGTTGTGCCAGCCCAAACATCAAAAGAAAAGGGAATCATATGATCAGACTGGCGGTCAATGCTTCTAATCCGCTGTGTCACTAATGCATTGGACACTTAATGAGAGCTTCTTTGAAGTCATTGCTCATAAAAAGCTTTTCATCCTGGATACATAGTTAAATATGTTCGAAGTTTTTTTTACTACTTTTTAACATTAATACAAGTGTACTGTTCATTAAGTTTGTCCATCCAGTTGTTACCCTTTTGCAATTTTATTTTTGTTTCAAATACAAATGATATTTTCCATCAAACCACATGTTTTGACAGTATGACATTTTCTAGCTGTTTTAGGGGATTTGTTATCACAGTATGCTGTTTTTATTACTTCTGCTGCAAAAAGAGGCCAATGTTTTCTTTTCAACAATGGTAACCCAGATTATAACAGGATAATGTGTTTCAGTTCAAATGGAGAATTGGCAAACCTCTGGAAGCTGATTTCTGACAAAAGAATAGAGAAGTTGATCAAATTATGATATTGGCTATTGTTTTGCACTTTTTAATCATTGAAGAAGTTCTGAAACAATTTCCCTAAATGTACATACGATGCGCACTATCCAATTTGAGTTTCACCAGAATATGAATGAGCAGTGCAAAAATTAACTTATTAGCAATGTTCTTTAATCAACATGAAGACCATAGAAGGCAAAGAAAACTTGTCAAATTGCAAGCTGCCCAGAGCTTTTGCAGCAAATGGTGTTTTTCGTTTCTTACTAGTAACCCACCATCAATTCACCCGATTAAAACAACTATACAATTAACAAGAACTGTTTACCAGAAGCAGTGCTAACAACAAAAGTAGGTAAGAATAGGAAAAGTGGGAGGGAACTAAATTAAAATGGAAGCAAAGGCAAATTATTACTTACACTTATTGGTAAAAGCTTTCTCAACTGAGTGTTGCCACTGATTATGCACGATCAATTAATTTCTCATCTTGTGCCAGCCTGCTTTTCTGCCCAATTTTATCTGAATAAAAAATGTTGCCCCCATTTTCAGATTATCCAGTAAATAGTGACACTTATTTTTTTGAGAATGACATGTGATATTTAACTGATGGCACGTTGATTCAAATTGGGTTGGGGGCAGCTATTTAACTACTAACATAGACTTGTCAGAATAGACATGCTAAACACATGCATGTATTAATTAAAAAAAACAAGCTTGCTGGAAAAGCTCAGTAGGTCTGGCAGCATCTGTGGAGGAGAAAACAGAGTTAATGTTTCAGGTCCAGTGACGCTTCTTCAGAACTCAGAACAGTTCTGAGGAAGGGTCACCAGACCCGAAACATTAACTCTGTTTTCTCCTCCACAGATGCTGCCAGATCTACTGAACTTTTCCAGCGACTTTGTTTTTGTTCCTGATTTACAGCATCCGCAGTTCTTTTAGTTTTTATTTAGTATTAATTAAAAGTTCATTATTATCATCAACTCGATTCTACCTGATTTTACAGATTTAATTTCATTTACATAAGAGGTTGCAGCTATTTAAAGATAACCAGTGACATTTGAACATTTGTAAAGACTTGAGTCAGGTAAAAAAAAAGTTGACAGTAACTTTCTAGATGTTAATGGGTGTGAAAAACAAAGGCCCAATATTTCCTTTCTACTTTGGAGTTTTAACTCATCTGTCAGCCACTTTTGGCTCTGCCAGAATAGTAATGTAGCTAGGTTAGCCCACACATGTGGCTACCAATTGACAGCAAAGAATTTATTCCTACTTAACCTTGTTAAGTAGGAAAGGAAGAAATACAAAAGGAAGAAAAGATTTAGAAACCGCTTCTGGTTCCTGAAACTAAAATGCCCTTTCAATCTATTCCTGTAAGCAACACAGTCAGTAGCAATCTCAACTTTCAGATTATTGGGTAGTCATTATGGACTTCGGAGGGTTGGTATGAAATTGATGGGCTAAATAGCCTCTACACTGTAGAGAGTCAATGGCTTTAGAGATATCTGTGGCATGAACGAACACATTACATCATTAGGATCCAATGACAGCTATAAACTAGCATGGCTGTTTATTGCAGGTGAGCAACTAGTCATGGATTACAGGTTTTTTAATCCAGTGATACTGAAGAAATGGGGCGACGTTTTCCAAGTCTAGTTAGTGAGTGTCTTGGAGGGGAAATTGCAGGTGGTGTTATTTACATCTGCCTGCTGCATTGTCAGATTTGAAACTTGCTGACAAGGGAGCCTTGGAGAATTGTTGCAGAGTATCTTGTAGATGGCACAAACAGCAGCGGCACTAAATCAGTAATATACAGAGTGACCATCTGTGTATGTGTTATGTTACAAACCAAGTGGGCTGCTTTTTCCTGTATGATGTTGAGCTTCCGAAGTGTTTGCTGGAGCTGCTCTCATCCAGGCAAATCGGTGGCATTCTATCATACTCCTGCTATGTGCCTGACATATGTAGATGGTGGACAGGGTTTCGGGAGTCAAAAGGTGAGTTGCTGGCTGCAGGATCCTCAGTCTACCTCTGCTCTTGTAGCTTCAGTGTTCATATAACTAGTCTAGTTCAGTTTCTATTCAATGGCAATCCCCAGGGTTTTGATTTTGATTTTGATTTTGAATCACTTCAGACTTGTTCAACCCCTAATCAATGTTTGGTAACCCACCCATCACTTTAAACTTTTATTCCCTACACTGCTGATACAGTAGCAGTTATGGATACCATTTGTAACATGCACTGCAAAAACGACCCAATGGTCCTTGGATGGCACCTTTCAAATCTGTAACCTCCACCACCAGATAAACAAAGTCAACATGGTCATAGGAAGTCCCAATCCTACATGCTCCCTCCACGAAACACACCTCCATGACTTAGAACTATATCATAGCTCCTTACCTCTTCTCTACACTCTGGTTGTATCCACGCAATGCAGATAGCAACAGTTCAAGAAGGTGAATCTTCACAATAAACAGGCAGTAAATGCTCATCTATCCAGCAAGGTCAACATCCAGTGAATGAATAAATTTTTGTAAAACCTGGCTTTACACCTCGACATTGAGTCACCAACAAGCTGTCCTTCCACATGATAACCTTGGTTGAAGAGCTCACATAGTGCCAAATCCCTGCAGGTTAATCTATCCTGATTTTTTTCCTGCAAATATTGCATGAACTTAGGAGTATGTTAAGAGAATGAACATGAAACATTTGTGAGTGATTGTTCTTTCTGTTAAGGAAAGTGGGAGAATATTCGGGGGAGTCCATGAGGCAACATGGATGCCACTTGTTCCTTCTGACATCTTACAAAATTCCCATAAAACTCACACTGTCTTACTGCATATCAAACTGGATAAACCCTTCAGCTCTTCCTTCCAATTATCTAATAAGCACACACTGAGATGGAGCCTGGTCAATATTGTCTAAATTCTTTACGGCTACTGGAATAAAAGTTGAGTATCGTTCTAACTGTAAATGTCACTACCAGCCAATAGGGGATAATGCCCAAAGGTCCTTATTTATCATTGTGATGCTCCAGTAACTCTATTGCATCTTCAGTGAAGCATACACTTCAAGAACTGAGCCCCTCCTTAAAGCATAGGAACTGTGTCATCTCAAATTTATTAGGGAAAGGGAAAACAACATTGAAAAGTATGTTTCTTGATGTTCTGACTCATTCTCTTGGCTCTTTTGTCACTTGCTGTTCCTCGTCCTTTGTCATTTCAGTGTTCACTATGGACCTACTAGCTATCATTCAATATACTATCATTCATTGTAGGCAAAATACCTATCCCACAGAGTCTGCTGGTCCCACAGCCAATCAGAGGTGAGTCTAGTTCTTTCTTTCAGAATTACATCAAAACAGATGTCCCAAAGCTTTTCTCAGCTCCTGTAATCCAAAAATGTTTCCAGACAGGAACAATATAAAATGAATTTGGAAGCCAGAGAACTGAAATAATTACAGAAAATGCTGAAATCTCTCAGCTGCTGAAGCAGCATCTGTAGAAATGATTTTTGAGGTGATGGTCTTTTATCAGACAGGAAGAAACTATTGGTAAATAACTCCTAACTATACAGAGAGCAAGGGAAACGGGAAAAAGGGCAGGTATGAGGGAGGGAATGATTAAATAACAAGTGATGATGATAATAATAATGATGACAGTGCAAAACAAATGGGAGATGTAAATGGGAGTTGTATTGAAAGAAAAGATTTGCTCAGAGAAGATATACTACTTGTAATAAAATAGTAGAGTGGAAGGAAAACATGTAAAATTAACAAAGAGAAGAACATGTCTGTGGGTCTGGATGTGATATAAGGAAAGTTGGTAGAACCCAAGTGCATCTTCGCTGCAGGCTGTGTATTTGTAGAGGCTCCCTATCCAAAAAGCCAGTTCATTCCTCTTCCTCTCACTGCCTCTGATGCAACTTTTTTTTTCAGAAAATTGGACAGGAGGTTCAAGTCTGAAGTAATTATGTTGATTGTTAAAATAGAAGGCTGAAGAGTGCTCTACAATTTTCCACAATCATAAGTGAATACAAAATAAAAGGTGGGATTTAAATTTGACTCATTGTAAAATAGGTTGCATTTGAAGGTTATTGCTGAAGGAGATGCTGATGTTTTTCTGACACAGTAATTGGACAATTGTGTTTGCTTTTTTTCACCAATACATTATCATTCTTGCATCACTCGCACTCAATCCTGCCTCCTTGTCATGATCTCTGAAGTAAATTATCAGAGAGAAATTTCAATTTTACAGACTGGATTAATAAAAAGGCACAAATAATTAGTGATAATGTCACCAAACCAGTAATTTGGATGCCAAGCTAATATCTGCGGGAACACGGGTTTAATATCTATCAGCTTTCAGTTAATAAGCCTGGAATGTAATAGTCACCATCAATTGTCACACAAACCTATGAATGGTCTTTAGGGAAGGAAATCTGCCACTTATACCTGATCTGACTCACTTGTGACTGCAGACCCATAGCAATAAAGTTGGCTATTAAATGTCTCACTGAAATGGCAAAGCAAATCATTCAGTTCAATTAGGAATTGCAAATATTGGCCCTGCCTACATTCCATTTAAGAAGACAATTATTTGTTTGAAGAGGTATCTAAACTCTTCCTTGTATCCACACTGAAGTTGATTTTGAATTCTTATCACCGTTGTTAAATATAAATTTAGCAGAGGTATAGCAAAGGTGGCAGACTTTCTAATTTATCAATATTAACTGTTGATACCAGACTCCAGCATCAGCAGTTCTTACTATCTCTCAATATTAACTGTTGTACATGCACAGAGAATATTTATGATGGCACTTTCAGGATTGGAAGTTCTTTGCAGAAACAGCTTATTTTTCATGCCTTTTGGGACTTCACATATAAAACAGAATAACAACATAGATTGTGACAATAATTTGAAGCATTTAATACAACTACATGGAGCAAGTGCCTCAGAATCTCACAGTTGGTTGAGGTTTGAACTCTGGATCAAATCATGTGAAAGGCAGAGAGGCAGCATGACAGTAATGACACAGGATGGGGGAAGAATACAACCAGTGAGATTAACATGTACCTGATGCCAGTGGCACTGAGTCTCTACTTCTGGCTCTTTCCAAAGATCCATTGGGAATATATGTGGAATATCCCAGGTAGCTGCACATCTCTGCATTTGAGACGCAGAGCTAGAAGTGCTGTCGAACTGTGCATTTAAACATTTGATTGTGCTATTTGAGAGGGCTGGAGAGTTTGTGCAATTCTGAACTGGCCCTGATTGGCAGCTTGTGAGATCTGACTGCAATTTGGTCAGTTTGGGTGGCCAAGTGCGCAGGATGTAATGGATTGCAGTGGCATGTGCTGCATTCAGCACATCATCACCCAGCAGAGGAGGTAGACCTTGCATCAAAAAGATATATAAAAGACTCACTGCTCTTTTGACAAGGAGTAGTTGGAGAAGGAAGTAGAGGGAAAGGAATAGATTCAGTCAGAGACCAGCACATTTAGGGAGGTTTTTGGAAACCAACTTCACAGTCTCTTTCAGGAGTTACCTGAGCTGCCTCCCAAACACCAGCAGTAAGTCAGACCTCCCCCGTAACTTATTGTACATAATACTTACTATCATTCATCCATCAGCCTCTCCAAATCCAGAGGCCCATATACCATAAAAACCAAAAGAACTGTGGATGCTCTAAATCAGGAACAAAAACAAAGTTGCTGGAAAAGCTCAGCAGGTCTGGTAGGATCTGTGAAGGAGAAAACAGAGTTAACGTTTCGGGTCCGGTGACCCTTCCTCAGAAGTGAGTTGGTTCAACATATATCATGTTGGCCATGCTTCACCTTCACTCCTACTAACAGATAGATAAAGGTTAACAGAGCCATTCATCGGCAGTAAAAAATCGAACAAAAGACATGTGAATCAATGCATAAGCACAATGTAATGAAACACAACAACTATTATGTAACACAAATGATATAAACACCCATGGTATGCTCGTCCATCAAAATGCTCTTTCTTACCTAGAGCTCTGTTGGTCTGAGTTCTGAGCTTTAGCCCCAGCATCTGCAGCATAAGTGGAGACAGGCTGGTGGCCCCGAAGCCTTGTGACACTAGATGCCTTTGGCAACTATTCTTTGGGTAACAGGAGTCTCAGAGGACACTGACATACTGAGGGGGCATTTGCACTAGGGGAGAAATCTCCCCTGTGGCTGATTCTGCTGAAGTTGCAGGTTAGATTAGATTCCCTACAGTGTGGAAACCGGCCCTTTGGCCCAACAAGTCCACACCGCCCCTTGGAGCATCCCACCCAGCCCCATTCCCCTATCACCCACCCACCCCTGAACACTACAGGCAATTTAGCATGGCCGGTCCACCTAGCCTGCACATCTTTGGACTGTGGGAGGAAACCGGAGCACCCGGAGGAAACCCACGCAGACACGGGGAGAATGTGCAAACTCCACACACAGTCACCTGAGGCTGGAATCGAACCTGGGTCCTGTCACAGCAGAACAAATGGGTACCTTTCCACCCTCAGAGTATGTTAACTAAAGGCCGGTATCAGCATGCAGCATCTCTTCCTGGTGCACAATGACATCTCCCTGTCCACTAAGGATAGATGAATAGATACCTGGCAGCCACTGAATGGTTTGCTGAATTTGGCTCTCGATGATGTCTGCCAATCTCTCCATGGAGGATGTTGAACTGGCAGAACTCCAGGCCTGGATGGACAGTTCACTCATCTGTTCGTGGCTGTGCACAGCGTCTGACAGCTCAAAGTGATTTCACCTGTTCTACAGTGGAACTGCATTAGATTCAGTGTGGTGAACCCCAGGGATCTAACATCAGCCTGAGGTTTAGCATGGGCCTAGCCACCAACTGTGTGGGCTACCATCTGTCGCACCCACTGACAAGCGCTCCTAGATGTCAGTAATGTGCTCACCAGCTTGTAACTGAACCAACTCACAACAATCAATCCACCAATGTCAATGCGACTGTTCTGGTGTAGAGTGTAGGAGAGAGAAGTGTTGCTGCTTCCTCTGAGATATAAACAACCTGCTTCTTAGAGGTGAATATAGGCATTCAGTGAAGACAGCAACGTCTCCCACCCAAGAGGAGAAAACTGCATGGAAGAACACTGACATTTCAAATTTCAGCCATCCATTTGGTCAAGCGATCTATGTCTTCCATGCTCTCACTTTTTGTTTGGGGGTGACACTAGTCCTAGGCCTCCTCACTTTCAGAGCTGATCACTGATTTCTCTCCATGAGTGAGATCCCTGGTCTCTGACCAGGCCTGGAGAGTTCACCTCAAAGGGTTCTCAAGTCTGGCCTACCTCCACCCAAGGTCTTCTTTTTCCTAGTGTAGTGGTATAAGTTTCCAGAGAAATATCAATTGGGTCCATCCTAGATTAGCATGTCTCACACACACACACACACACACACACACACACACACACACACACACACACACACACACACACACACACAGAAGGCAGATCCCTGTCATCCACATGCAGCGCAACCCTTCCTGATGATGTGCTACTACTTAGCTTGTTATTCTTTCCATTGTGTGCTGCCCACTTGACAGCCATAAAGTGCACATCATTCTCTCAGACTCACTCTGAAGGTCATTGATCTACTTTCTATATTGAACCCAATTGAGTTGCTGGACCTCATGCTGCAAATTCTGATGTTACCTCTACCGGGCTTCCTTTGTCAGGCAGGAAAGTCTATTCTTACCCCATGTTGGGAAGAAGACTTCCCACTATTTCCAGGCTGCCTAAAATGAAACTTTCAGTGAAGGCATTATTGGTCAATGGAGCCATCCTCTACCGGCCCTGTGCTAGTCTCCAGCTCTCAGCCTCCTGTTCACTTCCTGCACTGAAGCTTACAGATAAACAGGTGGTTTATGTGAACAGTGATGGTATGATTATCAATCTTGACTGGTTCTGCCTAGAAGCTGCAGAATTACTGTTCTCAGCTGCATATTGACTCCACTCAGCAGCATCAGAGTAATAGTCAGAGATCTCAGAAACACTGTAAGCAGGTCCAGCTGGCATTTAAAAATGGTGACATTCACTGTGCTGCCATCAGCCAACGTCAGGATTTCTGCCTTACTTTCCATCCCATCATTTTTGTCACGGGCTGTGTGCCTCGACCTTATTAAATGGTTAGCTTAAGATCACATTCAATCAATTGCTTCTACCACAGTGCCACCATCTCCTGATCTGCCACCAGGACCCACATCATCAACACTAAATTCCACCTGACTTCTGGAGTCCTTGTTTTCATAGCATTTGTTTCAGAAAGTGATTTCTCTTCTTAGAAACCATGCTTGTGGCTTGTTGTATCTGTACAGAAACTAAGTCGATTTGGGAAGGGTCGGTACGATGAACATCATTTTTTTGGAACAAGCTTGATGGACTGCATGGGCTTTCCTATCATAGAATATTAGAACGAGGCCCTGTGCCAGTCAAAAACAACATCCAAACTATGCTAATCCCATTTGCCAGCACTTCCCCCACAGCCTTTCTTGCCTTGGCATTTCAAGTGCACATGTAAATACTTCTTGAATGTTATGAGGGCCTTTAACTCGACCAACTTTACAGGTGATGAGTTCCAGATTCCCACTACCCTCTGGGTGAAAAAAATTCCTCATTTCCCCTCTGAATCTCCTGCCCTTTCCCTTACTCTATGATACCTAGGGCATTGATTCTCTATTGAAGGGAAATATTCTGTCCTCGTTTCTGTCAGTGCCCTTCATAATTTTGTTTATCTCAATCATTGTCACCCCTCAGCCTCCTCTGATCCATAGAAAACAATCCCAGTATGTTCAACCTCTAGTCATGTTTTTTTATATTGCTAAGTTATTACTTTGCCTTGCCTGTGCCTACTGCCCAAACAGAGCAAGGTTAAAACTCAATTTAACAAATCAAAATTATGCCAGAGCATAAAAACCACAATTAATTGGTAGGTTTTTCAATCCAATGTACACTGCAAGCATAAATTGGAAAATCACGAGCACACTGTTTTCAATTTCCCGTCCATTCAAATAATTAATAATCAGCCTGTGATATCATATCAAGATTCAATTAACTGCTCACTGATTTTGTTGCTTTCAAGGATATGAAATTGACCAAAAATTGCAATGCTATTCTGCAGGTATCGTAATTAAAATTATGAGATCATTCATTCACAACTCTGATCAACTCATTCTTCCCCTTCATGTTTAAGATTGGAAATGTTTTGTCAGATCAAAGTTCGAGTGTTGCTATGTTGTCTGCAATGACTGATCATTAAATATCATCAGAAATACTCTTTAATGCATGCCATGATTTTCTTTGAAAAAAAATGGAGATAATATCGATTTGGGTTCAAACACTGAGTTCTAACTTTACTTTTTTTTGTGCCATATTTTGCACTCACTGAGCATTACCTATGCACAATTACAATTTTTTTTAATAAGCTTTTGTTTAGTTATCAGTTCCTTTCCAAGGTGACATCCTCAACCGGGGATCAGTCTTAGCAGGACAAGTAGGAGTGTTGCTCATTGGCCAACCAAGCTAAACAATCCTCCTAGAGGCAGGCAGGCCCAACTTTTAATCTGAAGGGGGTATGGATTCAGCAGCAGATGGCCAGCAGTTTGGAAGGAGTGGGGGATATTCAATAAGTGAAGTTCATGGTGTGTCATGATGCCAAAGACATACATAGGGTCTAAATTAATACTTTGTGTTGGTGTTCACTACTGAGAAGGATGAGGTCGGTATTTAGATCAAGGAGGACTGTGATACAGTTAAAGAAATTTGTAGAAACAGATAGGAGGCTCTCAGAGGTCCAGCAGGCTTAAAAGTAAATAAGTCTCCAGGGCAGATTGAAATGAATCCCAGGCTGTTTTGTGAGGCAAGAGGCAAAGTATCAGGGCTGGCGCCAATATTTTTAATTCCCCTCTGGCCACTGGAGAGGTGCCAGAAGAATGGAGGACAGCCAATTTGGCAACGTCATTCAAGAAAGGAGCAAGGGGTAAACTCAGAAACTACAGTCCGGTCAGTCTAACCTCAGTGGTGGAGAAACTATTGGAAGAAATTCTGGTGGACAGAATTAAACTGTACTTGGAGAGGCTCGGATTAGTCAAGTTTCATGGTTTTGTTCAGGGAAGAGTGTGTCTGACAAACTTGATTGCATTTTTTTAATGTGGTAATCAGGTGTGTAGATGAAAGCAATGCATTTGATATAGTCTACGTGGACTTCAGCAAGGCTTTTGATAAGTCCCACACTGGAGATTGATAGCGAAAGTAATAGACTATGCTATCCAACAGAGTTGGTTAAGTGACAGGAAGCAGAGGGTGCTTGTCAAGGAGTGTCTTTTGTGACTGGAAATCTACGTCCGTTGGTCTCTGCAGGAATCAATCTTGGGTCCCTTGCAGTTTGTGGTTTAGGTAAGTAACTTAGACTTAAACTTAGTAGGGCTGATCCGCAAGTTCACGGATGATGCGAAAATTGGTGTGGTGATAAATAGTGAGGAGGATTGCCTTAGATTATAAGAGGATACAGGCAAGCTAGTCACAAGGGCTGATCAGTGGCAAATGGAATTTAATTCTATTAAGTGAGAGGTGATACATTTGGAAAGGATAAGAGAGGCAAGGAAAGCTTCAGCGGCAGGAGTGGTGAAAACACGAGCCAGGATGCCGAAGGGAAGCTAAGCTTTTCCATATAAAAACTTACCTCGTGCAGCAGGGGCCATCTTGCTTTCAGTGGCGGGAGTGGTGAGAGTAGGAGCTGGGAAATGAACTAATATATTCGGGCAGTGGCTAAACCCGAAATACTACACGTGTAGCATCTCCCACCCGTCCCTCCCCTATAGCCAAACAAAAAAGATTGTGTGGATGGTCGGTAAAGTAAGGCTTTTTTTTTATTCTTCTGGAAATCTAGAGTAGAGGGAATGGAAGCTAGGGCAATTGCATGCTCCACTTGCAGGATGAGGGAGGTAAGGGTCACTGTGGGTGTCCCCTCTGACTTCACCTGCAAGAAGCGCACCCAACTCTAGCTCCTCACAAACAGTGTCAGGGAACTGGAGCTGGAGATGGATGAACTCCGGATCATTCATGGGGCAGAGGTGGTGAAACAGAGGAGTTATAAGGAGGTGGTCACACCCAAGGTACAGGAAAAAAGGTGACTGTCAGGAAGGGGAAAGGGGATAGGCAGACAGTGCAAGGATCCCTTGTGGCCATTCCCCTCAATAATAAGTATACCATTTTGGATACTGTTGGGGGCGGGGGGACCTACCAGGCCACAGCGGACAGGTCTCTGGCAATGAGCCTGGCCCTGTGGCACAGAAGGGAAGGGGAGAGAATAGGAGAGCAGTTGTAGTGGGGCATTCAATAATTAGAGGCACAGACAGGCGGTTCTGTGAACGCGAACGAGACGAACGGATGGTATGTTGCCTGCCAGGTGCCAGGGTCCATGACGTCTCAGATTGTGTCTTCAAGATCCTTAAGGGGGAGGGTGAGCAACCAGCAGTCATGGTACACATCGGTACCAATGACATCGGAAGAAAAAGGACTGAGAATGTGAAAAACAAGTACAGGGAATTAGGTTGGAAGCTGAAGTCCAGGGGAAACAGGGTTGTTATATCTGGATTGCTACCAGTGCCACATGATAATGAGTTAAGAAATAGGGAGAGAGTGCAGCTAAACATGTGGCTACAAGGCTGGTGCGGGATGGAGGATTTCCATTATGTGGGTAACTGGAGCACATTCTGGGGAAGGTGGGCCCTGTACAGTAAGGATGGGTTGCACCTAAACCAGAAGGGCATAAATTTCCTGGGAGGGACGTTTGCTCAAGCTATATGAGATGGTTTAACCTAGCTGGGCAGGGATTGAGAAACTAGACTTGATATTCAGAGGTTGAGGTGTTCAGCCTTCCAACAGACACAACAGAGAGTGAGGTTGTTAATAAAGAAATGCGGTCAATGGAGCGTAATCGTGGAACCAGGGATGGTTTGAAGTGTATATACTTCAATGCTAGAAGTATCAGAAATACGGCAGATGAGCTTAGAACATGGGTTAGTACTTGGAAGCACAAGTTGTGGCCACTACAGAAACTTGGGGAACACAGAGAAAGCAATGGTTGTTAGAAGTTCCTGGATTTAGGTGCTTTAAAAGAAATTGGGAGAGTGGTAAAAGAGGCCGGGGGTGGCATTGCTAGTGAGGGCTAATATAGCAGCTACTGAAAGGCAGTTCGAGAATGATATGTCTACAGAGTCAGTTTATGTTGAGGTCAGGAACAAGAAAGGAGCAGTCACTTTGTTGGGTTTTTTTTTTACAGACCCCCTAATAATTGCAGAGAAGTGGAGGAGCGGATTAGGAGGCAGATACTGGAAAGGAGCAGAAGTCACAGAATTGTAGTTATGGGTGAGTCCAACTTTCAAAATATTGATTGAAAACTTTTTCGTTATAATAGTTTAGATGGAGCGGATTTTGTCCAGTGCGTTCAGGAAGGATTCCTGACACAGTATGTGGATAGACAAACACAAGGAGAGGCCACTTTGGATTTGGTGTTTGGCAATGAACCAGGCCAAGTGTCAGACCTGTTGGTAGGACAGCATTCTGGTGGTAACAATCATAACTCTGTTACTTTTACAATAGTCATGGCAAAGGATAGGTACATCCGGCAGGGTAAGGTTTATAAATAGGGGAAGGGTAATTATAATAAAATGTGAGGCTGGATGAACACAGCAGGCCAAGCAGCATCTCAGGAGCACAAAAGCTGACGTTTCGGGCCTAGACCCTTCATCAGAGAGGGGGATGGGGGGAGGGAACTGGAATAAATAGGGAGAGAGGGGGAGGCGGACCGAAGATGGAGAGTAAAGAAGATAGGTGGAGAAGGTGTAGGTGGGGAGGTAGGGAGGGGATAGGTCAGTCCAGGGAAGACGGACAGGTCAAGGAGGTGGGATGAGGTTAGTAGGTAGCTGGGGGTGCGGCTTGGGGTGGGAGGAAGGGATGGGTGAGAGGAAGAACCGGTTAGGGAGGCAGAGACAGGTTGGACTGGCTTTGGGATGCAGTGGGTGGGGGGGAAGAGCTGGGCTGGTTGTGTGGTGCAGTGGGGGGAGGGGATGAACTGGGCTGGTTTAGGGATGCAGTGGGGGAAGGGGAGATTTTGAAACTGGTGAAGTCCACATTGATACCATATGGCTGCAGGGTTCCCAGGCGGAATATGAGTTGCTGTTCCTGCAACCTTCGGGTGGCATCATTGTGGCAGTGCAGGAGGCCCATGATGGACATGTCATCAAGAGAATGGGAGGGGGAGTGGAAATGGTTTGCGACTGGGAGGTGCAGTTGTTTGTTGCGAACTGAGCGGAGGTGTTCTGCAAAGCGGTCCCCAAGCCTCCGCTTGGTTTCCCCAATGTAGAGAAAGCCGCACCGGGTACAGTGGATGCAGTATATCACATTGGCAGATGTGCAGGTGAACCTCTGCTTAATGTGGAATGTCATCTTGGGGCCTGGGATGGGGGTGAGGGAGGAGGTGTGGGGACAAGTGTAGCATTTCCTGCAGTTGCAGGGGAAGGTGCCGGGTGTGGTGGGGTTGGAGGGCAGTGTGGAGCGAACAAGGGAGTCACGGAGAGAGTGGTCTCTCCGGAAAGCAGACAGGGGTGGGGATGGAAAAATGTCTTGGGTGGTGGGGTCGGATTGTAAATGGCGGAAGTGTCGGAGGATAATGCGTTGTATCCGGAGGTTGGTAGGGTGGTGTGTGAGAACGAGGGGGATCCTCTTGGGGCGGTTGTGGCGGGGGCGGGGTGTGAGGGATGTGTCGCGGGAAATGCGGGAGACGCGGTCAAGGGCGTTCTCAATCACCGTGGGGGGGAAGTTGCGGAGCTTGAACAGTTCATCCACTTCACCAACACCTTCCACCCCAACCTTCAGTTCACCTGGGCCATCTCCAGCACATCCCTCACCTTCCTGGACCTCTCAGTCTCCATCTCAGGCAACCAGCTTGTAACTGATGTCCATTTCAAGCCCACCGACTCCCACAGCTACCTAGAATACACCTCCTCCCACCCACCCTCCTGCAAAAAATATTCCCAATTCCTCCGCCTCCGCCGCATCTGCTCCCACGATAAGACATTCCACTCCCGCACATCCCAGATGTCCAAGTTCTTTAAGTACCGCAACTTCCCCCCCACGGTGATTGAGAACGCCCTTGACCGCGTCTCCCGCATTTCCCGCGACACATCCCTCACACCCCGCCCCCGCCACAACCGCCCCAAGAGGATCCCCCTCGTTCTCACACACCACCCTACCAACCTCCGGATACAACGCATTATCCTCCGACACTTCCGCCATTTACAATCCGACCCCACCACCCAAGACATTTTTCCATCCCCACCCCTGTCTGCTTTCCGGAGAGACCACTCTCTCCGTGACTCCCTTGTTCGCTCCACACTGCCCTCCAACCCCACCACACCCGGCACCTTCCCCTGCAACCGCAGGAAATGCTACACTTGTCCCCACACCTCCTCCCTCACCCCCATCCCAGGCCCCAAGATGACATTCCACATTAAGCAGAGGTTCACCTGCACATCTGCCAATGTGATATACTGCATCCACTGTACCCGGTGCGGCTTTCTCTACATTGGGGAAACCAAGCGGAGGCTTGGGGACCGCTTTGCAGAACACCTCCGCTCAGTTCGCAACAAACAACTGCACCTCCCAGTCGCAAACCATTTCCACTCCCCCTCCCATTCTCTTGATGACATGTCCATCATGGGCCTCCTGCACTGCCACAATGATGCCACCCGAAGGTTGCAGGAACAGCAACTCATATTCCGCCTGGGAACCCTGCAGCCATATGGTATCAATGTGGACTTCACCAGTTTCAAAATCTCCCCTTCCCCCACTGCATCCCTAAACCAGCCCAGTTCATCCCCTCCCCCCACTGCACCACACAACCAGCCCAGCTCTTCCCCCCCACCCACTGCATCCCAAAACCAGTCCAACCTGTCTCTGCCTCCCTAACCGGTTCTTCCTCTCACCCATCCCTTCCTCCCACCCCAAGCCGCACCCCCAGCTACCTACTAACCTCATCCCACCTCCTTGACCTGTCCGTCTTCCCTGGACTGACCTATCCCCTCCCTACCTCCCCACCTACACCCTCTCCACCTATCTTCTTTACTCTCCATCTTCGGTCCGCCTCCCCCTCTCTCCCTATTTATTCCAATTCCCTCCCCCCATCCCCCTCTCTGATGAAGGGTCTAGGCCCGAAACGTCAGCTTTTGTGCTCCTGAGATGCTGCTTGGCCTGCTGTGTTCATCCAGCCTCACATTTTATTATCTTGGAATCTCCAGCATCTGCAGTTCCCATTATCTCTGAAGGGTAATTATAGTTCTGTTAAGACAAGAACTGGGTAACAGAAAACGGGAACAGATGTTGTCAGGGAAGAGCACTATAGAAATGTGGAGGCTGTTTAAAGAATGCATACTGTACATGATCGATATTTTTGTCCCTAGCAGGCAGGGAAGATGCTGTCGAGTGAGCGAGCCTTGGTTCTCGAGAGAGGTTGAACGATTAGTCAAGAGAAAGAAGGATGCTTACATAAAGTTTAGGAAACAAGGATTGGAAAAGGCTCGAGAGAGAGATACAAGTTAGCCAGGAAGGAGCTGAAGAAAAGGCTTAGAAGAGCTATAAGGGGGCAGAAGAAAACCTTGGCGGATACGATCAAGGAAAACTCCAAGGCTTTTTACACGTACGTGAGGAATAAGAGAACGACCAGAGAAAGGGTAGAGCCGATCAAGGATTGCAATGGGAGTTTGAGCATGGAGCATAAAGAGATAGGAGAGGTCCTCAATGAATACTTTTCTTTGGTATTCACAACTGAGGGGGACTTAGTTGTGCAGGAGGACAGTGTGAAACAGTCTGGTAGGCTAGAGGACGTCGATATTAGTAAAGAAGATGTACTAGGAATTTTGAGGAACTTAAAGACAGACAAGTTCCACAGGCCTGATGGGATGTATCCAAAGGATTCTATGGGAAGTGAGGAAAGAGGTCGCAGGGCCTTCGGCGACGATCTTTTCATCCTCACTGTCCGCAGGCATAGTGCCAGAATATTGGAAAGTGGCAAATGTCATTCCCTTGTTCAAAAAAGGGAATAGGGATAACCCTGGATACTACAGGCCACTTAGTCTTACTTCAGTGGTGGGCAAGTTATTGAAAAGGGCTCTGAGAGGTAGGATTTATGATCATCAGCATGGATTTGTGAGGGGTAGACCATGCCTCACAAACCTTACTGAATTCTTTGAAGAGGCAAGCAAACACAGGGATGAAGGTAGGGTAGTGGATGTGGTATACATGGCTTTAAGTAAGGCATTTGATAAGGTTCCAAATGGTAGGCTCATGCAGAAAGTAAGGAGACATGGTATAGGAGGAAATGCGGCAGATTGAATTCAGAATTGGTTGACCCTAAGAAGACAAAGGGTGGTAGTGGACAGAAAATATTCAACATGGTGCTCAGTTACAAGCAGTGTACCACAAGGATCTGTTCTGGATTCTCTTCTATTGAGATTTTTGTAAATGATTTGGATGTAGGAGTGGAAGGGTGGATTAGTAAGTTCGCAGATGATACAAAGGTGGGTCGCGTTGTGGATAGTGCAGAGGGCTGTTCTGGGTTTCAAAGGGACATTGATAGGATGCAGAGCTGGGCTGAGAAGTGGCAGATGGAGTTTAACTCTGAAAAGCATGAGGTGATTCATTCTGGAAGGACAAATTTGAAAGCAGAATACGGGGTTAATGGAAAGATTTTTGGCAGTTTGTAGGAACAGAGGGATCTCAGGGTTCATATCCACAATTTGCCAACCAGGTGGATAGAGTTGTTGAGAAGGCGTATGGTGTGTTAGCTTTCTCTAATAGATGGATTGAGTTCAAGAGCTGTGAAGTTATGCTCCAGCTACACAAAAGCCTGGTTCGGCCACATCTGGAGTATTGTGTTCTGGTCGCCTCATTACAGGAAAGATGTGTAAGCGTTGGAAAAGGTACAGGGGAGATTTACTAGGATGTTTCCTGGAATGGAGGGAGTCTTACGAGGGAAGGTTGAGCGAGCTAGGGCTTTTCTCTTCAGAACAACGAAGGATGAAAGATGACTTCATAGAGGTGTGCAAAATGATCAGAGGTATAGATAGAGTGGACAGCCAGAGACTTTTTCCTCAGGTAGAGGTAACTATTACGAGGGGGCATAGTTTTAAAGTGATAGAGGTAGATATAGTGGAGACGTTAGAGGTAGGTTCTTTACTCAGAGAGTGGTAGGGGCATGGAATACATTGCCAGAGAGGGTAGTGGAGCCAGCCTCATTAGGGGCATTTAAGCAGCTGTTAAATGGGCATATGGATGATAGTATAAGGTAGGGGTGAAGGTTAGATAGACCTTAGGTTTATGGTAAAAGTTTGGTGCAACATTGTGGGTCAAAGGGCCTGTACTGTGCTGTACTGTTCTACGTTCTAAAATACATGGTGTATGGTAGGACATTGAGAAGTACTAAGGATCGGAGGGAACTTAGTGAGCATATCCACTGATAGTGGGGCAGGTAGATCATGTAATTGAGAAGACATTTCAGATTCTTGCCTTTATTGGCCGAGTCATAGATCTTAAGAGCAGAGAGGTTATGCTGAAACTGTGTAAAATTTTGGTTAGGCCGCAGCTAGATAATTGTGTGCAGTTCTGGAATCCGTGTTATAAGAGGGATGTCATTGCACTGGAGAGGGTGCAGAACAGATTTAGCACGATGTGCCTGAGGTGGAGAGTTTTGGTTATGAAGGAAGATTGGTTAGACCCAAGTTGTTATCGTTGGATCAGGGCAGACTAGAGATTCAAATGTATAAAACTACGAAGAACACAGATATGGTAGACGGGAAGAAACTTTTCTTCTTGGTGGACAAATCATTGACAGTGGACAAAGTTTTAAGGAAAGTGGCAGGAAGTGTGGAAGGGACATGAGGAATTTTCATTTTGGTGGTGGGAATCTGAAACTCACTGTCTGTAAGGGTGTAGAGGCAGAAACACTCATAACATGTAAGAAGTATTTTATACATTTGTGATGCCAGAGCAAACAAAGCTATGGGCCAAGTGTTAAAAAAAATGGTAAGAGAATAGTCAGGTGGTTATTTTTGATTGGCACAGAATTGATGGATGGAAGGGCTGAATTTTCTGTGCTATACACCTCTATGACATTATATATTGGCAATTCACTACAGTAAATAGGAGGTGAGGTGGTATTCCCAAACTCCTTTTCCTCCCATTCCACAACACTTCCCCACAAGCCCCCAACCCCAAGAGTGGCAAGTCACCATTAGAGTAAGTTATTTGTTCAATTCAGAGTGACGTATCATTGGATTTCTATTTTAACTTTGGCTCCACAGGTTTCCCAAGCTTCCTGCATCTTGCCATTGAAAGCAGGAAGAGAACACAATAGCAATTAAGGAAACTGATATCATGGCTTGAAATAAGCTAACACTAACTCATATTCACAACCGTTTTTAAAATTATTCACTCATGTTATGTAGGCATTGCTGGCTGGGCCAGCATTTATTGCCCATTACTAGTTGCTCTTCAGAAGGTGGTGGTGAACTGCCTTCTTGAACCACTGCAGTCCATGTGCTGGAGATAAACACACAATGTCATTAGGGAGGGAATTCCAGGAGCTTGACCGAGCAACATTGAAGGAATGACGATATGTTTCCAAGTCAGGATGGTGTATCTCTTGAAGGAGAACTTCCAGGTGGTGGTGTTCCCATGTATCTGTTGCTCATGTCCTTCTAAATGGAAGGGGCTGCAGGTTTGGAAGTCGGTACCAAAGGGTCTTTGGTGAATTTCTGCAACTTGTAGAACGGACACACTGATGCTCCTAAGCATGGGTTGTGGTGGGAGTGGATGTTTGTGGATATCATTCTATACAAGTGGGCTGATTTGTCCTGGATGGTGAAGCTTCTTGAGTGTTGTCAGAGCCGTACTTATCCAAGCAAGTGAGGAGTATTCCATTAGAGTCCTGACTTGTACCTTGTAGACCGTGGACAGATTTTGGCAGTTAGAAGATGAGTTACTCGCTGCAGTATTACAAGCCTTTGAGCTGTCTTGTAGCTGTTGTATTTGGGCAACTAGTCCAGTTCAGTTTCTGATCAATGGTAACCCCCAGGATGTTGATATTTGAGGATTCAGTGATAGTTATGCCATTGAATGTCAAGAGGTGGTGTATAGATTGTCTCTCTTATTGGAAACGATTACTGCCTGGCGTTTGCATGGTTCAAAATATTCCTTGTTACTTCTGGCCCAAACCTGGATATCCACCATGGTCTTGTTGCATTCGGATGGACTGCTTTGATATGTGAGGAGTATGAATGTTGTCGAATATTGTGCAATCATTAGTGAACATCCCTACTTCTGTCTTTATGATGGAGTGAAGGTCATTAATGAAGCAGCTAAAGGTGGTTGGGCCCAGGATACTGCCCTGAGGAACTCATGCAGAGAGGTTCTGGGTCTGAGATGACCAACCTCCAACAGCCATGACCATCCTCCAATGTGTCAGGTATGACTCCAAACAGCAGAGATTTTGCCCCCAGAACCCATTGATTCCAATTTTGCTGTGGTTTCTTAATGCCATACTTGGTACAATATAGCCTTGATATCAAGTGCTGTCACTCTTACCTCAACTCTGGTTCAGCTGTTTTGTCCCTGTTCTAACTAAGACTATAATCAGATCAGGAGCTGAGTGTCAGTAAGCAGTTTGTTGCTAAGCTAGTGACATTTGATAACACTGGTGATGACACCTTCCACCACTTTACTGACAATCGAAAGCACATTAAAACCAAAAGAACTGCGGATGATGTAACTCAGAAATAAAGACAGAAATTGCTGAAAAAGTTCAGCAGGCCCTGCAGTATTTGTGGAGAGAAATCAGAGTTAATGTTTTGGGTTGAGCGACCCTTCCTCGGAACTCGAAAGTAGATTGATAGGGCCGTAACCTGTGTTCCTTTCTGTTTACATGATGTATCAGAACAAATTTCCACATTGTTGTAACTGTACTGGAACAACTTGGCTCAGATTGTGGCAAATTTTGGAGCTTCAGTACTATTGCTGGAATGATGACAGGATCCATAGTCTTGGAACTATCCAGTGCATTCAGCCATTTCTTGATATCACATTGAGTGAATTGAATTGGCTGAAGCCTGGTATCTGTGATGCCGGGGGCCTTTTGGAGGAAGCTCAGATAGCTCATCCACTCGTCACTCCTAGCTGAAGGTTATTGCAAGTGCTTCAACCTTCTCCTTTGCCCTGATTTGCTGGGCTCCCCAATCACTGGGGATGGGAATATTTCTGGAGCCTCCTCTTCCAGTGATTTGTTTACTTAGCCACAGACATTCATGCCTGGATATGGCGAAGGCTGCAGAACTTAGCTTTGATCTTGTCAGAAATCATATAGCACCAGGTTATAGTTCAACAGGTTTCTTTGAAAGCATAAGCTTTTGGAGCCTCAGTCTTTCTTCAGGCATTAGGGAGAGACATTGTATCAGAGTCAGAATCTATAAGTAAAAGATCAAAGGTTCACACCATTGATGAAGATGTACTAAACAAACCTAAGATGCTGTTAAATTTTTAATCAGTTAGAAGGTTTTAATTAATCAATATGGAAGTGTAAATCTCCAAATCCCTTTCAAGCCATGGTCCTGAGAGAAATAAAGGTCTTATCAGTGTAAAGAAGCATTGACATTCTAGGTCAGGCTTGCCTGTTAGGTGAAAGGTCTGGCTTAGTATCTGTTTGTGTTTTAGTTTGGAGTCAGACTGGTTTTATTTCTAAAGTACGAGTTTACAAAATGCCACATTGACTGACTGTCTATAACTTGTGTGCTTTTTGAATAAAATAAAATGTATCTGCAAATATATATCCACCCCATTGTGTGTGTGTGTGTGTGTGTGTGTGTGTGTGTGTGTGTGTGTGTGTGAGAGAGAGAGAGAGAGAGAGGGCAGCAGAGAGGCTTGAGAGACGGTGTGTTTATGAGAATGGATCTGTGTGTGTGGTGTGTATAGTGTTGTGTATCACCTGTAGTGCGACATGAACCCAAGATCCCAGTTCTGTCCACGAGCGGAACCTGGCTATCAGCCTCTACTTGGTGACTCTGCATTGCTGTGTATCCTGAAGACCACCTTGGAGGACATTTACTCAAAGATCTGAGACTGAATGTCCTTGATCGCTGAAGTATTCCCCCACTGGGAGGGAACATCCCTGTCCGGTGATTATTAAACTGACCATTGTTAGCAGTAAACTACCCAGCCTTCAGGACAACATTGAACACAACACTATACAACTCTGTCATGGCAACCTCTGCAAATCATGTCAGATCATCAACGTGGACACTACTATCACACTTGGGAACACCACCCACCCCGTGCACGGCAGATACTCATGTGACTTGGCCAATGTTGTCTATCTCATACAGTGCAGGCAAGAATGCCCTGAGGCATGGTATATTGGTGAGATCATGCAGATACTACAACAACGGATAAATGGACACTGCGTAACAATCGCCAGGAACGTTTCTTCCCAGTGAGGGAATACTTCAGCGGTAAAGGACATTCAGCCTTGGATCTTCACACACACTTAAAATACAAACAAAGAAACGAATCTGTATAACTTTAACTCTATTAAAATACTTCATAAAAATAATATAGTACTTAACAGCTTTTCATCCACAGTTCCAATATAGCAGCATCTCATAAACACACTATTGACAAAGGCAATTCAGCAAAATAGTTTCAATCTCATAAATTGTCTTCACACTCTAGCAACAGCGAAAGAACATAAACTTTTAGCTGCAGCAGAGGAAACTGCATTAAGCAGTTTCCAGTTCCAATTTCAATAAATGGAAGCAACAACTAAATGAGGCTGACTCCACCCACTCATGCTTATTTTTCCTCCAGTACATTTGAAAAAAACAAAGGAATTTACTCTGCTTTCCATGGAGCAGACACCTCAGCACCAGGTTGAAATAAAACAAGTCTGACTCCAAACTAAAACTCAAACAGTTCTGAAATAAGGCCTCACATCTAACATGCATTGCCTGTCCTAAAATGTCACCTCTTCTTTTCACTGATAAATCCGTTATTTCTCTTAGGACTATGGCTTGAAAGGAATTTGGGGATTTACATATACATAATAATCAATTAAAACCTTCTAACTGATTAAAGATTTAACAGCGTCTTAGGTTTGTTTAGTACATCCTCATCAATGGTCTTTTACTTATAAAATCTGTGTCTGATACTATGTCTCTCACTAACATCTGAAGAAGGACTGAGTAAGACTGTTTTCAAATAAACCGGGTATCATGTGATTTCTGACCTTGTCTACCCCAGTCCATCACCAGCACCTCCACATCATTGATCTGATCTGTTATTCATGGGATTGCTTAGCTCTGCCTATCATTTACTGCTTATACTGTTTGGCATAAAGATAGTTCCATTTTGTCATGTCAGTTTTAAGTATGCCGAGTACTGTTGTAGACATGTCCTCCTGCGCAATTTGTTGAGCCTACTTGTGGGAATTGATTTGTTCACTTTATTTATCCTGAAACTTACTAACTTTGGAGATTCCTTCCATGTTTTGAAAATGTCAGCTACACTTTACAGCTCAGATTAATTAGATCAGCATGGTACTACTGAGGTTGTTTTAATGTTTGACTACCCAAGACAATGAAGACAACCGATAGCAGCTGAATAGCAGCAGCAATTCCAACAGATTGTTGCTCAGAGACTGCAATGCAAAGCATTAATGTTAAATGTGGAAATAGTCAACTTACATCATCAGTAACGTATGACAACTGCCTTTGGAGGGAGATGGAGCGCAGGTCTGGCAGGTGGACTACAACACAGTAATATGTAAAGCAATTCATGTTTATAACAAGAATATAAAAATGTATTATCTAAATGGTGAGAAATTACAAAGTTGCTGCCCTTATGCATGAATAGCAAATAGAATGCAGATACAGTAAGCAATTAGTAAACCTAATACTATGCTATTATTTATCAGGAGTGTGATGGTATGTATCTTTAAGAGACATTTGTTCTGTCATGTGATAATGGGAACTGCAGATGCTGGAGAATCCAAGATAATAAAATGTGAGGCTGGATGAACACAGCAAGCCAAGCAGCATCTCAGGAGCACAAAAGCTGACGTTTCGGGTCTAGACCCTTCATCAGAGAGCTCATGGATCTCTCGAAGAGGGTGTTTTCACCACTGCCCAAATATATCAGTTCACTCACGTTCCAAGAGTGCAATTTGACTGCTCCCACTCAGCTCTGATGCTGAAATGAAGAGCTTACCTTCGGGCAGGCCCCTGGTCCCGTTCTCACTACTCCCACTGCTGCTGCTGCTGCAAAAAATAAGCTGTAAGATAGGATTTCTGCTATTTCTTTGACATACTTTGAAACAGTTTGGCCTGATCCATAACACAAGGGGAAATTAATACAGACGTTATGCTTAAGTTCTCAGTGTAACCTCCCAGTACTTGCTGATATGTCATACAGTGCATCTCAAGCCCTTATTTCCCTGTCCAATGTTATGGACCAGACCAGACTATCTCAAAATATATTCAGAAAATAGTCTAGATTCTAAACTTTTCTTTATTTAAAGGTAAGTGAAAAATGCTGCATTCCAGATGCAATTCAGTTGGTCAAACTGCCAGATTTGAAGTAAAACATACTTTATTTATACAGCCCTTTCTTTCTTCTGTTGCATTTTAACCAAAGAAAATATTTGGCTCGGCTGTAACTCTACTGGAAAACTTAACAGAGCATTAAATTAGTTAGCTTCTAAACAGTAACTGTTCCAATATAGTAACATCCCATAAACACAGCCTTGGCAAAAGCCAAATTCAGATAACAGATTATCTCACGTGCAACTCCAGCAGCCTAGGAGGGAAAAAAAATCAAGAGAACTGAAGTACTGCAGCAACAGGCACAGCAACAACTGCTACTGCTAAAACACTAAAGAACTAAAAACCCTAGTACTTTGAACGTTTGACCACACCCATTCAGGCTGCTTCTATTGTTGCAACTTTAAAGAAAAAGTTCCTAAGGCCTTTCAAGCTCTTTACTTTATGAATTTTCAAAAGACACCTCACACCACTGGCTCAAAACTTTTTTTAAAAAAAGGACAAAATAGGCCTCTTAAAGCCATTGTATTGTCACACCATAGAAATGCATTCCAGGAGGAATATCTGCCCAAGGGAACCCCAGACCAGGACAAGTGATTATCCTTCTTCTTCTTGGCAACAAAGGATAATCCTTCAGTAAAGGACTATCATTTCATTGTTGTACTATAAAGGCTCTCAAGACTCTGATACATCTTTCACCAATGCCAATGCGCTGCTCGCAAAGAACTGAAAGTCTTGCAAAATTGCTTTCAATTGTCTGCTTAAGCTTTTTTTTTATTAATCAATGTCTTTATCAATAAATGGGGGTAGACACAAAAAATTCTTTAAGGTAAAAACACAAATACCGAATAGATGTGAGCTGTTGATCCGGTTGATATTATGTGTTATATGGCATTTATTTTGAAGAAACACAATACACGGGGCTTCAGATGCAATTCCTATGTTAACTAATCTTGATGTAACCTTGGAACATTTTACCATATAAGAAATAAAAACAAAAAATGTTTCCATTTGCAGTATATCAAACTCACTCTGGTTCTTGAATATTAAATGTGTTTCAGTCAATTGAAATAGATGTCAAAGTGGATCAGTTCATGCTGTGAGATAATACCCAATGGGATGTTTTCTCACAGAACGTACATTATTGTGACTCATAATAACTGCTGGTGGCACAAAATCTTTATTGTCTTTCCTTGGGTTCATTTCAAAATTTGACCTCGAACACAGTTTGGCTGCATGCAACTCAATTGTAGAAACACATTATAACATTTTACTATCTGATTTTTTTGAGAAAGCATCGTGTTAGTAGCTGTATGTAAACTGGCAGCTATTGTCTAGAAGATAGAACAGTGCAGCAGGGTACAGGCCCACGATGTTGTGACGACCTATTATCCTGCTCTAAGATCAAACGACCCTGCATACCCATCATTTTACAATCATCCATGTGCCTATCCAAAAGCCGTTTAAGTATCCCTATTATATCTGACTCTACTACCACAGCTGGCAGTGCATTCCACACATCCACTACTATCTGTGTAAAGAGCCTATCTCTGACATCTCCTCCATACCTTTCAGCAATCACATTAAAATTATGCCCCCTTGTGATAGCCATTTCCACCCTGGGAAAAAGTCTCTGGCTATCCACTCTATCTATGTGTCTCATCATCTTGTACTCCTCTATCAGGTCACCTCTCATTTGGCTTCGCTCCAATGTGAAAATCCCTAGCTCTGTTAACCTTTTCTCATAAGACCTGCCCTCCAGTCCAGGCAGCATCCTGGTAAATCTCCTCTGTACCTTCTCTAAAGCTTCCACATCTGTCTTCTAATGAGGCAACCAGAACTGAACACAATATTCCAATAATGTTCTGAACAGGATTTTATACACTGCAGCACAACCTCGCAGCTCTTTAACTCAATCTCTCTGCCAATGAAAGCCAACACACGTACGCCTTCTTAACAACACTATCAACTTTAGTAGCAACTTCAAAGGATCTATGCACGTGGACCATAAGATCCCTCTGTTCCTCCATGCTGCCAAGAATCCTGCCATTAACCCTGTATTCTGCATTCAAATTTGACCTTCCAAAATGAATCATTTCACACTTTTCTGGGTTAAAATCTATGTGTCACTTCTTTACCCAGCTCTGCATCCTGTCAATGTCCTGTTGCAACTTACAACAACCATCCACACTATCCACAACTCCACCAACCTTTGTGTCATTGGCAGACTTACAAGCCCACCCTTCCACTTCCTTATTCAAGTCATTTAGAAAAATCACAAAGAGCAGAGGGCCCAGACCAGATCCTTGCAGGACACCACTGACCACCAAGCTCCAGGCTAAATACTTTCCATCTACTACCACCCTCTGTCTTCTACTGGGCAGCCAATTCTGTGTCCAGGCAGCCAAATTTCCCTGAATCCCATGCCTCCTTACTTTCTGACTGAGCCTACCATGGGGAACCTTCTGGATGTGAGTTTGCTCGCTGAGCTGGAAGGTTAGTTTTCAGACATTTCGTCACAATTCTAGGTAATATCATTAGTGCGCCTCCGGTGAAGCGCTGGTGTTATGTCCCGCTTTCTATTTATCTGTTTAGGTTTCCTTGGGTTGGGGAACCTTATCAAATGCCTTGTTAAAATCCATATATACCACATTCACTGCTCTACCTTCATCAATATGTTTTGTCACAACCTCTAGGAATTCCATCAGGATTGTGAGGTATGACCTGACCCTTACAAAGCCATGCTGACTATCTCTAATCAAACTATGCTTTTCCAAATAATCATAAATATTGTCTCTCAAAATCATCTCCAATAATTTGCCCACCACAGAAGACCTGACTGGTCCATAATTCCCAGGGTTATCCCTATTCCCTTTCTTGAACAGGGGAATAATATTTGCCACACTCCAAATACTCCAAAGGTGCAGCAATCTCTTCCCTCACTTCCCATGGTATCCTTGGGCATATCCTTTCTGTTCCAAGGGAATTATCTATCCTCATGTTTTTCAAAATTTAGAGCACATCCTTCTTCCTAACATCAACTTGTTCGAGCATATCAGTCTGTTTCATGCTGTCCTCACAAACATCAATGTCCTTCTCACTGGTGAATACTGAAGCAAAATATTTATTCAGGACCTCCCCTATCTCTTTTGACTCCAGGCACAAGTTCCCACCACTATCCCTGATCAGCCCTGCCCTTAGTCTGTCCATCCTCTTGTTTCTCACCTAAGTATAGAACGCCTTGGGGTTTTCCTTAATCCTACCTGCCAAGGCTTTTTCATGCCCCCTTCTAGATCTCCTAAGTCCATTCTTCAGTTCCTTCCCGGCTACTTATAGCCCTCTAGATCCCTGACCAGTTTTTGTTTCCTCAACCTTAAGTAATCTTCCTTCTTCCTCTTGACTAGATGTTCCACATGTCTTGTCATCCAAGGTTCCTTCACCTGACCATCCCTTCCTTGTCTCAGTGGGACAAACCTATCCAGAACTTGCAATAAGTGCCCTCTAAACAACCTCCATATTTCTGTTGAGCATTTCCCTGCAGAAAATAATGAAATTTATTGGAGATCAGTCACTATTGGTGTCCCACAGGCATCAATGTTAGGTCCTCAAACATTATTTATGAACTTATTTATGAATTAAATAAGAGTTTGGGGTAGTAATTCTCAAGTTTGTAAATGGTACAAGGATTTGTACCGTTGCTCGGACTGCAGAAGAGACCTATCAACTGAAAGTAGATATTGATAGTTTGAGGGAATGAGTCTGTCTTTTTGGAAAATAACATTTAACTAAAGTGTAGAGTTAAACATGTACACCAAACCAATGACAAGCATAGTTACACCTTAGAAGGAACAGAGCAGAAGCCTGTGGTGAAATAAAACAGATGTGCTTAAAAATAAACACTAATTAACTGTATAAATTAATTGTATCACAAATCTTGGGGTAGTGCATTTGAAAACAAGTTCCATTATTCCTGAAATCAGATTAAAATGATTTAATTAAAGTTCCTAATTTACCTGACCAATGAACTCAAGTTAAAAAGAAACATTCTAAAAAGAAACCATACTTAATCAATAGCAATTAGAACATATGAATTGCTAACTTGTAACGATAACAAAAACTTTACCCCTTTAAAGTCCCTCCTTCCCAAACAGAGACACACAAACACAGGTAAAATGTGTAAATTAAGGGAGGGAGAAAAACAAAACATGGCAACACAGTTCAACTTTGCCAGTCTAATCCACAGAATGTAATGAGTTTTTTTCTTTCCCTTTCTTTCATTTCTTTGACACAGGGATGTTTGCACATTAATGTTCAGTCGTTCACTCATTGGTTCAGAATTCACGCCTTTGTCTCTGAAGGTGATTTCCTCTTTTTAAATAGGTAGTTGGAAAAGAAAAGTCAGTGAAAGACAAGAAGTTTAGAAATTTTCTGGGACTCATGCTCAAGAGAGAGAGACAGAGATTTTTATATGTTTTTTTTTGTAGCCAGAGTGGTTCTCTGTTATGCTGGCCCCACACGAGCCAGAGCCACCTGGTTAGGAGCCAACAAAACATTGTTGTCAAGCAGACTGAACCTTAATTCAGAACCTATTGCTTCCGTGATGTCTGCTTTTGCCCTGTTTCCCACAAATAATGCAACTTTGTATACAACTTATAATGTGATCCAAAAAATAGGATACTTCAAGCTTCAGCCAGCCCTTGGCATAATCAGCTTGATTTAAAACAGTATAAAAACCAAAAGAACTGTGGATGTTATAAATCAGGAACAAAAACAAAGTTGCTGGAAAAGCTCAGCAGGTCTGGCAGCATCTGTGGAGGAGAAAACAGAGTTAACGTTTCGGGTCTGGTGATCCTTCCTCAGAACAGAGACACACAAACACAGGTAAAATATGTAAATTAAGGAAGGGAGATTTTCTCGCTTTGGAATCTGAGGAAGGGTCACCGGACCCGAAACATTAACTCTGTTTTCTCCTCCACAGATGCTGCCAGACCAGCTGAGCTTTTCCAGCAACTTTGATTTAAAACAGTGTCTTTCTTTTTTAGTCCAAAGTTCAAAAACAAAGGAAATAAAAATATGTTATCTTTACAATTGTGGAATCGATTTGCTGTATTAGTTTGTTGTGAAATCTCATTACAATAAGAAACGTTACCAGTAGCTTTTGACACAGGTGTCAGAGCTAGGCAGCAAATGTCTACCAGAAACGTCATTTCAACCAGAGATGGCAACCATATTTCTTCCCCACTCTACTTTCTCCTTTCTTAAATTTTATTCATTGGTACTTCCACCTCTTGGTTATTCAGTTTTCATTCAGCCACCTCCATTTAATTGAACAAATTTGAGTATTCAAAAAACTGCTGATGTGAATTTGCCTTAAACATATTTTCACCCATAACTCTATAAAATTAATTTGGGTTCCATCAGAGCCATTCAAATTCTAACATCATATAGACTTGATGCAAACTTGGAAAGAAGTTTTAAATTCCAAAGGAAAAGTGAGAGTGGCTGCCATTAGATGCAGTGTGGTATCTAGGAGCCCTAACAAAACTACAGTCAATGGGAATCAAGAGAAAACCTCTCCTGTGGTTGGAGTCATACCTGACAGATAGGAAGATGGTTCTGGTTGTTGAACGTGAGTCATCTCAGCCCCAGGGCATCTCCTCAGGGTATGTTCCTAGGCCCAAAAATCTTAAGCTGCTTCATCAATGACATTTCCTCTACATTAGGTGAGAAGTGTGGATGTTTGCCAATTATGCAATGTTCAGCACAATTTATGGCTCCTCCAATATTGAAGCAGTCCATGTCCAAATGCAACAAGAGTTTCATGATATCCAGGGTGGACTGATGAGTTACAATTGACATTGGTGCTTCACAAATGCAAGGTAATGACAATTCCAATGAGAGAAAATCTAGCTATCATCACTTGACAGTTGATGGTGTTACCATTACTGAAGCTTCTACTGTTAATAACTTGGTCCTTATCATTGACCAGAAGTTGAACTGGACTTGCCATATAAATATAATGGTTAAAGCACAGGTTAGAGGCTCAGAGTCTTGTGGTCAGTAACTCTACACCTGACTCCATTAAACCTGTCCAACGTCTGCAAGGCACAAGTCAGGAGTGTGCAGGAACACTCCCCGCTTACCTGGATGAGTGCACCTCCAACAACACTCAAAAAGTCTGACATAATCTAGGACAAAGCAGTCCAGTTGATTTGCACCATATCCACAAAAATTCATCCCCTCCACCACAAATTCGCAGCAACAGTATATGTCATGTACAAGATGCACTACAGAAATTCACCAAAACTCCTTAGTCAGCACCTTCCAAACACATAACCACATGCATCTAGAAATACAAGGGAACCAGATATGTTGGAATGACACCAGCTGCAAATTCTTCTCCAATACACACAGCACTTTGACATGGAAATATATTGCCTTTCTTTCAATGTTGCTTTGTGAAAATTCTGGAACTCATTCCCTTATAAACATTGTGGGTCTGACTGGAACACACGGACTGTAGTGGTTGAAGAAGGCAGCAAACCACTACCTGCTGAAGACCAACCAGGAATAGGGAAGACATACTGTCCCAGCCAGTGATGCCCACATCCCATGAATGAATAAAACAAATAAGAAACTGCGTACAGATATTGTGGTTTAGAGGAATTCAATGAACATTTGTTACAACTGAATATTGTATACGAACATTATAACGCAGTGATGAGATCATGAGTATGTCTCTTATAGGAATACTGAACAATAGGCAGGAGACATAATACAACATATCCATTTTTTCAAAAAATACTGTTTTACCCAAAACAGATAAGCAAAGTGTGCAAACGATGTGCTCCCAATTTGATAGTTATATGAACAATTGAAACAAAGTTTTCAAGCTGAATATTTCAAATTTCCATGAAATATTCTGGAGGTTTGACAACTTATCATGGTCTAGTGATCATTTATCAATCTGGGGAGGTACGCATTCTCCTCCAGTTTTGCTCCTTGACACCAAATGTTGTTTAATGTCAAATGCACCCCACCTCTGGAACTCATTTCTTTTTTTCATGTTTGGACAAGGCTGTAATGATGACAGGAGGTGGCCTGATGCAGCTCAACATGTGAGCAGGTGCAATTGCCTTTGCATGTGGTGCTTGATGGAATTGTCAATGGACCTTTCTGTCACTTTGCTGATGACCAAATGTTAACCAATGGGCAGTAATTGGACAGGTTGGCTAACTGGGCAACATTTCATATTGTTTGGTAGATGTCCAAATTGTGGTTGTACTGGAACAGCTTGGCCTTTTGTATGTAACTTCTGGAGGACAAATCTATGTATTGTCCAGAATGTTGTCAGGCCTACAGCCTTTGCAATATCCAACATCTTGAGCTGTATCTTGGAGTGAATCAAACTGGTGTGAGCACTGGCATGTATATGCTTTTAATGGCATGTTATGCTTCAAGTATCCAAAATAAAATTAGTGTGTAATCCTTCTATACCTGGGTAATATGTAATGATGCAGTAATGATATCCTGAGCATGTCTCTTAAAGGAAAACTGATATACTGACCATGTTACCTGACACAAGATTAATTGCCAGTGTGACTACTAATCATCACAGTTCTCTGTTAAACAGCCTACTGTTGAGGCAGAAGATCAAATGTCTAGACATACAGCTGAGCAGTGATATCTGGGATGGATTGGCAAATACGAAATCTTGCAAAAAGCTTTTGTAACCCACAATTAACCCCCAAATAATATGCCAACTGCAATTTCTAGGTTAATATATTTGACAAAAAGTTTCACAAGTACTTAAATCTCTGAGGCCAAGCACAGTCATTTGTTAATTCAGAATAATACCAGGAGTAATAGCTTTGCTTATTACAAGCCAGCTAAAATAAATCATTCCTTTTTCATAATATCCTAGTTTATTTAAGAAAACCATAACCATTAATCATAATTATATGTGCATAAACCTCAGAGATTGGACGCATAGTTATATTCTATAAAACTGCTGCACGTGTAATGAAATGCAAAGTTTACCAGGGAATTTGAATTTGTATTAATGTACGAAACTATTAGTATTGTTGGAGATAATTACTTTCTACAGAGTTTGTGAATCATTCTTTTAGACACTCAAACCATGAGAGAAGTTAGTATTGAATGTTCATGAAAAATGAATTAAGTTCATATTGCATATTCCAATGCATTTGACATTTTATTCATAATGTGATTTTAGGTAATTGATGCATTTTCTGCAAAGTAATCATAGGCAGAACAAACAAGAGAAGAGTCTTTAATCAGTGGAACATAATGAAGCAAACCATGTCATTTATGTAATGAAATCAATACCCTGATGCCAGGTTATCACCAGATTTTATTTGAATAAAAAGCTCTCTTTTGTAAACTTTGTCAATCACCTTTGTGTCATGCTAATGTCACACAGGTCCCATGTGATTTATTAATATCAGTAATTGTTTTCGCTGAAGGAAGTATGTCTATTAACACATGGTATAACTTTATCAGCGGCATAGGGGCAGGATTTTACCTCTTGCTCAAGGCAGTTCTGCAAACCTTAATTTTTTGCTTGCCAATCTTTGATTTCTATTGATCTGGACCAGGTCCATTCTTTCTTCATTATGTTGATTCTCCACAATTAAACATCCTCTCCCTGAACTGCTCATTCTTTTTCATTACTAACCTGAACTTTATGATTCTATGATCAACTAAATATGTCCCTTCTAACAGTTGGTTCAATTTCCCTATCACATTCTCTAGAAACATATCTAATGGTGCCTTATTCCTTGATGGCTGGAAGCATTTTGAAAAAGAAAATTTCTCCTAAACACTCTCTGGGAACTCTTTTCCTTCCTTCTCTTTGAATCATTGTTTCCCAGTCTATATTGGAATAATTAAAACCCCACATTGTTAATACTCTATAATTCTTGCATATTTCTATAATATCCTTGAACATTTGCCCCATATATTTTCCGCCAATTGGTAACCTATAAATGTAGCCAGCAACTTTTGGTACCTCTATTGTTTCTTAGATGAATTCAAGTGGATTCTGTCCTTGACTTCTCTGGGATGTCCTTTCTCTCCAGCACTATAATGTTCCCTTCAATCAATATAAGCACCCCACCCCATTTCTTTACTTTTCTATCTTCCTTGAACACCTCGCATCCAGGAATATTTATACTCATATTTGCTGTTTTTTTGAACCGAGTCTTCAATGTCACCTTGGTGTCATTTTAACTCATGGCTATCTGTGCCTGCATCTCACAACCTTATTTATTATATTCCACACATTTACAAATGCGCATGGTAAGCCTAACATAGACCTTATTATGTTCTTTCTTACCTAGCTCCACCTAATGCTTTAATATTTACTACTTTAATCCTGTCTCTTGCTTCCAACTCTCTGTGTATCATTCTCCGTCATGGGAGCAATCTGAAGATTACGACAGTACTTTGGAGTTGCTACGGTTTCCTAGAAATGCCATTCCTCTTTCCACCAACACTATTAGTACATATATGAACTAACATCACTGGCTGTTCCCCATGTCCTCCCAAGGTGCTCTCCAAATCCCTCAGTGTTGTCCGTAATCTTGGTAATATGGTTTTTGCTGCTGGAGTAGTAATTCAGCGGAGGCGATAGCCTAGCGGTATTATCACTGGACTGTTAATCTAGAGGCCCAGATAATGCTCTGGGGACACGGGTTCGAATCCCGCCATGGCAGGTGGTAGAATTTGAATTCAATAAATATCTGGAATTAAAAATCTAATGATGACCATGAATCCATTGTCGAAAAACCTGTTTGGTTCACGAATGCCCTTTAGGGAAGGAAATTGTCATCCTTACCTAGTCTGGCCTACATGTGACTCCAGACCCACAGCAAAGTGGTTGACTCTTAACTGCCTTCTGAAAAGGCCTAGCAAGCCACTCAGGCACCAAAAAATCTCATAAAAAGGAATTAAACTGGGCTGATAACATGGCATTGGTTAAGGTGCCAGAAACATTAAAAACAAAAATAGCTCTGTCAATCTTATAAAGTCCTCCTTACCAACTTCTGAGGCTAGTGCTAAGATTGGGACAGCTGTCTTACAGACCAGTCAAGTAGCAGCCATACATATTCAGATCAATGGAATCATATTTTACAGAAAATATCCTAGACAACATTATCACCATATGTGGGTCGGTACTGTTGCCCCAGCAGAACTGGCCCAGCAGGGGTGGTGACGCAGTAGTACAAGTCAAAAGAGAGTTTCTGAAGTGTCATCAACATTGACTGTGGACCCCATGAGGTTCCATGACACGAGGTCAATCATGGGCAAGGAAATCGCCTCCTGGTTAAGAAACTCCATCCATCAAACTACCAGAGGAAACAGTGGATGCAGGTACAGTTACAAAATTTAAAAGCCATTTGGATAAGTACACATAAGGAAAGACTTGGAGAGATATGGGCCTAACACAGTCAAGTTGGACTAGTTTAATTTGGGAATATAGTCAGCATGGACCAGTTAAAGCAAAGAAGCTGTTTTCATGCTGTATGACTCTATAGTCCTCAGTTAATGAATCAGTACTCCAATGGACTTCAATGTTCACCACAAAGAATGGCTCAACAGAACCACCAGAAAGCCCGAAACATCAGCTTTTGTGCTCCTGAGATGCTGCTTGGCCTGCTGTGTTCATCCAGCTCCACACTTTTTCATCTCGGATTCTCCAGCATCTGCAGTTCCCATTATCACTGATTGGGCTGATCCAGTTTTAAAGGACCTAGCTGTCAGATGGATCTGTGGCAGTTGGTAAGAAAAACCAATAAGAGGCAAAATTATAATTGACCCCATTGTCACCAATCTGCTTGTGGTAGATAAATTTGACCATGACAATATCAATAAGAGTAACCATTGCATAGGCTTTTTGAAGACCATGTCCCATGCTTATTTGACAGTAACCTCCATTGTGTTATGTTATGCTATTTCTGTGCTAAATGGAAAAAGCTGCAAATAGATCAAGCAACTTAAGACTGGGCATCAATGAGGTGCTCTGATCAAATATCATTAGGAGAATTGTACTCCAGCACAATCTCTAATGTCATGCCTGTCACTTCCAATCTATAATTGCCATCAAACATGTGATCAACCCTGGTTCAGTGAAGAATGCACGAGTGCATGCCAGAAGAAACATCAGCCATACTGAAAAAATGAGCTTCAATCTGGTTAAGCGACCAAAGAGAATTACTTGTGCTAATCAGCATAAGCAGCAACCGATAGAGGTAATTAGTGGAACCCATACTGAGCATCAGTGAGTAGTGCTGTTTGAAAGCACTGTTCAAGACCGTTTTCATCATTTTACCAACAATCATGTGTCGATTGATGAGGCAGTAATTCATAGGTTCCCTACAGCATGGAAACATGCCATTCAGCTCATCAAGTCCACACCGACCCTCCAAGGAACATCCCACCCAGACCTAGCCCCCTATCACATGACTGTAACTATGGCTAATCTACCTAGCTAATGCATCCCTGGACATTAAGGGCAAATTAGCATTGTCAGTCCCCTAACCTGCACATTTGGACCTTGGGAGGAAACTGGAGCACCTGCAGGAAACCCATGCAGACACAGGGAGAAAGCGCAAACTGCACGCAGGCAGTTGCCTGAGGATGAAATTGAACCCAGGTCACTGGCGCCATGAGGCAGCAGTGCTAACCACTGAGGCATCATGATGCCCTTGGCTGGGTTGGATTTACCTGCTTTTTGTGTAGAGGGCATAGCTGGCCAGTTTTCCAAAGTTCAGATCTAAGCTCTGCAGTCCTGCATCATCAGTGAAAATACTGATGGATAATTAGGTAATTCACAGGAGGAGGAGGCCCCATAAATATCCCAACCCTCAGTATTGGATTGCCAAGTACATCAGTGCAGATGATAAGATTGAAGCATTTACAACAATCTTCAGGCAGAAGTGCCAAGTAGATGATCCATCTCAGATTTCTCCAGAGATTCACAGCATCACAGATGCCAGTATTCAGTCAATTTGATTTGCTCCATGTGCTTTCAAGAAATATCTGCAATCAATGGATACTGTAAAGGGTGTGGGACTTGACAACTTTGTAGCAATAGCAGGGAAATATGTGAGCTCCACAACATGCATCTCCCCAAGTCAATCTGTTCCAGTACAGCTACAACACCAGCATCTAGCCAACTATGTGGAAAATTTGCACAAGCAATCTTATTTTTCAGCTTTACCATGTTGACACTGCATTTTTTGGTATGCCTGGTGTTTCTTCCGGCATGACCTCCCTATAGTCTTCATTAAAACAGGGGCGAACCTTTGGCTTGATGGCAATAGGCCATTCAGCTCTTAACCTCATTTTGGCCTTATTTCAGACATGGACAAAAGAATTGAATTCTAGAAGTTGGGTAAGAGTGACTGTCAACATCAAGGCTGTCCTTGACACAGTGTGGCATCAAGCAACTTTAGCAAAAAGTGGAGACAATAGGAATCAGAGAGAAAACTCTTCACTCATTGGAGTCATATCTGGTTGTGTTTGTAGGAGGTCAGCCACCTCAGCTGCAGGACGTCCACGCAGGAGTTACTCAGTGTAGTGTCATCAGCCCAAACATCTTCATCAATAGCCTTCTCTCCATCATAATGTTGGAAATGGGCATGTTTGCTGATGATTGCACAATGCCCAGCAATATTTACAGCTCGTACTGAGGCAACCCATTTACAAATGCAGCAAGACCTGGGCAATAACAAGCCTTGGGCTAATAATTGGCACTCTTATCATTTGTGCTACAGAAGTGCCAGGCATGCCTATCTCCAGCAAGAGAGAATTTAACCATCACCCCTTCACAATCATTGATATTACCATTTCAAAATCCTCCACTATCAACATCCTTGGGTTTACCATTGACCAGAAACTGAACATGACTAAACATATATTTTCTGTGGTTACAGAAGCAGGTCAAAGGCTTGGAATTCTGCAGTGAGTGACTCACTTCCAACTCCCCTAAACCTGTCCATCGTCTACAAGGCACAAGTCAGGAGTGCAATGGAATAATCCCCACTTGCCAATATGAGTGCAGCTTCAGTAATACTTAAAAAGCTTGACATGATCCAAGGCAAAGTAGGTTGCCTGATTGGCATTACATCCACAAACATTCACCTTCTCCACCACTGATACACTACAGTGACTATACGTACCATCTACAAGATGTACTGCAAAATTTCCCAAAATTTGCTGAGGCAAAACCTACAAAGCCTGACTACCACCATCCAGAAGGACAAAGGCAGCAGATACGTGGGAATGCCACCACCAGCAAGGCCCCCTCCCAGCCATTCACCATCCTGACTTGGAAATGCATCATCATTCCTTGAGAGTTCCTTTCTCAAACTCGTGGAACTCCTTCCCAACCATTATTGTGAATCTACATAATCCAAAAAGGATACAGTTGATTCATGCAAGCTCAACACCATCTTCATGAGTGCAACCGATGCTGGTCCAGGCAGCAATGCCAACATTCCAAAAATGAGTATTTAGAAAGCTATCCTGCTTTACAAAATGCTGATACACAAAAGCCTTTCTGTGATGCTGGCACTCGAATTTCCCATCACTGTGATTCTTCATATTTTCTTCATGCCCCACTTGCACTTGAGCCATAGTGCAATGGATGTTAGTAGCTGCAAATCCCAGAGGAAGCATCACAAGCACCAATATTCAGAACGGAGAACTGAGTTGGAAAATAACATAGATTCTACACCATCTGCTGGGCTCTTCTTACCTGCCGGGGGTGGCCCAATGTCAGACTATGCTCTTTTCAGCTGCAGAATGAACATAGTTGCTAATAACATACTATCCTGCTGAAGGAGCCTTGATGAGTTGCTGCAGTGCATCTAATCGGCATTGTCTACAGGAATAGTGCCAGATGATTGGAGGATAGCAAATGTGGTTCCCCTGTTCAAGAAGGGGAGTAGAGACAACCCTGGTATTTATAGACCACTGAGCCTTACCTCAGTTGTTGGTAAAGTGTTGGAAAAGGTTATAAGGGATAGGATTTATAGTCATCTAGAAAAGAATAAATTGATTAGTTTGGATCGGAATTTGGCTTGCTGAAAGAAGACAGAGGGTGGTAGTTGATGGGAAATGTTCATCCTGGACACCAGTTACTGGTGTACAGCAAGGGTCGGTGTTGGGTCCACTGCTGTTTGTCATTTTTATAAATGACCTGGATGAGGGCATAGAAGGATGGGTTAGAAAATTTGCAGACGACACTAAAGTCGGTGGAGTTGTGGATAGTGACGAAGGATGCTGTAGGTTGCAGAGAGACATAGATAAGCTGCAGAGCTGGGCTGAGAGGTGGCAAATGGAGTTTAATGCAGACAAGTGTGAGGTGATGCACTTTGGTAGGAGTAACCGGAAGGCAAAGTACAGGGCTAATGGTAAGATTCTTAGCAGTGTAGATGAGCAGAGAGATCTCGGTGTCCATGTACACAGATCCTTGAAAGTTGCCACCCAGGTTGACAGGGCTGTTAAGAAGGCATACAGTGTTTTAGCTTTTATTAATAGAGGGTCGAGTTCCGGAACCAAGAGGTTATGGTGAAGCTGTACAAAACTCTGGTGCGGCCGCACTTGGAGTATTGTGTACAGCTCTGGTCACCGCATTATAGGAAGGATGTGGAAGCTTTGGAAAGGGTGCAGAGGAGATTTACTAGGATGTTGCCTGGTATGGAGGGAAAGTCTTACGAGGAAAGGCTGAGGGACTTGAGGCTGTTTTCATTAGAGAGAAGAAGGTTGAGAGGTGACTTAATTGAAACATATAAAATAATCAGAGGGTTAGATAGTGTGGATAGGGAGAGCCTTTTTCCTAGGATGGTGACGGCGAGCACGAGGGGGCATAGCTTTAAATTGACGGGTGAAAGATATAGGACAGATGTCAGAGGTAGTTTCTTTACTCAGAGAGTAATAAGGAAATGGAACGTTTTGCCTGCAACGGTAGTAGATTTGCCAACTTTAGGTACATTTAAGTCGTCATTGGACAAGCATATGGACGTACATGGAATAGTGTCGGTTAGATGGGCTTGAGATCGGTATGACAGGTCGGCACAACATCGAGGGCTGAAGGGCCTGTACTGTGCTGTAATGTTCTATGTTCTATGCTCTATGTTAATGGATGCTCTACACTGCAGTCACATATGATGGTGATGGACAGAATCAATGTTTAAAATGATGGATACGGTGCGGTTCAAGTGGACTGCTGTGCCTTGGATGATGTCAAGTTTTTTGAGGTTCATTGGAGCTGCATCAATTGAAGTAAAAGTGAAGTAATCCATCACAATTTTAGTTTGAAGTTTGCAGATGAGAGACAGGCTCTCAGACATCAAGAGCTGAGTTGTTCAATGTTGAATTCTCGCTCCCTGGTTTGCCATTGTAGACGCAATACTTAGTTCAGCAGTATTTGACAAATTAAGAACAAAATAAATGAACTAACAGCACAAATAGCCATTATGAAGAAATGGTTACCAGGAGATCAAAACTGGAAACTAAATATTCAGTGGTAAGTGACTTTTGAAAGGACAGGCAAACTTCAAACTAAAATTGTGAGCCTAATGCTGAACATAATTCACAAACTGAGATCTGGAAGCAGGCCAATTTCTTTGAGGGATCAACCATTGTAATAAGAATCCCAAGACACAAAATACCCTTGGTCTGTTCTCAGCTGCAACAGTTGAGTTTTAAATTCACTTTACCTTCCAAAGACCTGGAATTAAAATTGTTCCCTCACTTTTAAAACAATAATCTCACTTGAAGCTATTTGGAAGGAGCTAGCTGAATCATTGTATATTAAGTTAGTTCACTGGCACTTAAAAATGGATAATCTTCTTGAGTTACAACCATCGCATGCGCTTGAGGTTCTCAATTTTAGAGTGCACTTAATGTATACTTATGCATCTAATTCTCAGGTTTGTAGTAGTCCAGAAAAGTCCGATAATCCTGACTAACATTCCCAAAAGAAGGCATTGCTGAAATTCACATATTTCTGCTGTTAGTCTTGGAGATCAGGTCCAGAACGGAAACAATAGGATTTGGTTTATGAGTGTTTTGAACCTTTAAATAGCAGGTAAGTGTACAACGTCTCTGAGCACTTAAAAAACATCAGTTCACACTTGTAGCAGGTGAGTCATAGTGTAAGACACCTTCAGTGATTTAGAGATAATGGGAACTGCAGATGCTGGAGAATCCAAGATAACAAAGTATGGAGCTGGATGAACACAGCAGGCCAAGCAGCACCTCAGGAGCACAAAAGCTGACGTTTCGGGCCTAGACCCTTCATCAGAGATGGGGATGGGGAGAGGGAACTGGAATAAATAGGGAGAGAGGGGGAGGCGGACCGAAGATGGGAAGAAAACAAGATAGGTAGAGAGGAGAGTCAGTGGGAGAGAGATTCCTTGAGGTTGGTCCGGAGGGAGGAGCATCTGCAGTTCCCATTATCACTGATACAATTTTAACCTCACTGCGAAGCATCTTCCAGGGATCTTCCAGGAAGCATCTGAGGAAGTTACCCTCCTCCCTCCGGACCAACCTCAGGGAATCTCTCTCCCACTGACTCTCCTCTCTACCTATCTTGTTTTCTCTCCATCTTTGGTCCGCCTCCCCCTCTCTCCCTATTTATTCCAGAACCCTCTCCCCATCCCCCTCTCTGATGAAGGGTCTAGGCCCGAAACGTCAGCTTTTGTGCTCCTGAGATGCTGCTTGGCCTGCTGTGTTCATCCAGCTCCACACTTTGTTATCTTATTTCAGTGATTTAGATGCTTACATTAATCTGGGCTGCGACTCAAGTGTTGCAAGAACATTGTTGCCTGCAGTTAGTTTATCTAAGACAGGAGGAAAGAAAGGTCTAAGCTGAATGTGGTAGGGTGGAATTGCCTGCTGAAGTTGTTCTGATTTCTGTAGAAATCACAAAGGAATATATTGCTTAATCTACTTATTAATCGTTTTTCCAACCAATACCTCTCCAAATGTACACAATCCACATCTCAAATTATGAATTCCAAACATTTGGCCCAACTGAACTTCAATTTTCCCAATCAGTATCAGCTCTGTAACAAAAGAGCAGCCAAGTTAAATTCTAGTAGCAATCAAAAGAATTCACAATATCAATTACACTGAATAATATGTCAGCTTTGTTCCTGTGCTTCTCTTGAGTAAAATTGTGTTGGATGTGGTTTGTTCTGTTTCCCCAGTTGCAGAGAAAAGCAAGGTGGTAGATTCCTTTGGAACAGATGTCACCTTATCAATCCTTCTGTTGGTTCCAAAGACACCTCTACAATTTAAGATAGCGTGAAGGTTTTGAAATGGTTGCCTACACCTCTTTGATCAGCAATTGGAGCTGTTTGCACAGCAGGAATGCTTGCATGGGCATTTCCAACATCTGAGTCATAATCTGGTATTCCCTCCTGCAGGGCACTCACTTCTCACACCAATAGGTTTTTAGGATGCTAGACAACTGGACAGCAATACAATCCTGCATTATTGCTGTTTTAACCAGATTCACATTGAGATAGGCCTTTAAACTTCAGTCAAGGAGTCTTTTCCTAAATAAGGGCCACTCAAGGCCTTTCATCAAGCCAATCACAAAATGGCTTGCAGCGTGTAGAGCTTAGGGGCATCTCTGGAGACATCTGGCAACAACATCTGTGCAGTACAGCACAACTATTTCACTGAGCTATGGAAAATATGGCTCCAAATATGGCTCTGTTTGGGTACTAGCGCAAATACAATTAGCTCCCCAGTTGTTTATGCTCACCACTATCGGTGTCATTGGCGGAAGATGTTACGAAGTGCAAAGTTTTAATGACACAATCTCATTGATTGCCTCTTGGGTATCTAGAGGAATAGAATAATATTTTACAATACCTGCAATACTTGCAACAACACAGAATTATAAGGGAATGCAGTGAGTTTTGCTGAAATGTAGCGAAGTGTGTGAGAAGTTGAATGAAAAAATAAGTTAAGCAATGAAAGAAAGATCCGTAATCCATTTAACACCTGAAATATTGTTGCCGCTCTACAGACTTAGTAGCATGAACACTTATCAGAAAGTCACAGGATGTGAGCACAGAATTTTCAAATGCATGCTGCTTTGACATGTGGGAAGACTCAGAAAATCAACCATTACAGATAAATTATTTTGGCTACAATTTGAAAGAATGTATTCAACCAATTCAGTATTCATACTACTAAGCAGAAGTTTTCATATCTGATATTTTGCCACATCTCACTTTAACTCCACTATGTCCCTTGGTCATTAGAAATACTTTCAAATTGATGAGACAGCTATACTGAAAACACTCTCATGTTATTAAATTCGTGACCATTAGTATTTAGAGTAATTTGATGCATCTCAGTGATGGTGATTTCTATAAGATTTTCATTATAGGCACAACCACCATTGCATTTATTGGGAATATCATCATTTAAAACCTAGCAGGAGATTTTGGGTAGCACTGTGTGAGATCAATAATTCATGCATTTAACCGGTACATGGACTGAAATAACACAAAGCATGTACCTCAATCATTTCCCCAAACATTAACATTTGAAACATTTTCCATTACACAAAAAGCCTACAGTGCAAATTCTTTCTATATGCAAATAATAAATGAATGATTTGGTATAAATAAGCCTTAGTGCATCAAATGCAACAGAACTCATGCCAAATGACTGCATTTATTGAATCTTTTCTGTAGGATTTAAGCGTTCATACATCGTGGAACTAAACTGATATTCTTTGTTATCCGATCCGTTCAAATGTGTTAAAGATGTTAGGGCTTATGCAAATATGTATGAAAGTGAGATTAGTCCTTTTTCTCAGACATATTACAGCTAACTGACACTTGTTTTGTTCTTTCCTTTTATGGGTTTTAGCACTTCTTAAATATGATTGTAGTTGTAATCTGTGGGAATTGTACATATTGGAAGGAGGTATGCAAATAAGTACAGCTCCACATCGTAATTGTAATTTGTAGTTAAAATTCCATTGATATCAAGTCCAGATATAAACATCTATAAATCACGATTTTTAAAATGCATACTATAGTTTTTGACAGCTGCAGTAAAAAAAACAGTTTTCAGCTATATTTTAAATCCTTCTTGGTGCACCCTGTTGAAAGTTCATCATATTTTCAATTTTTTGCTATTGCATGATTAGCCCAAGGATGGTCTCAGATTTTAAACAAATTAATTAAATAAGGAAGCTGAACAAAACTAGACTTTGTATAATTATAGAAATTTACAGCCCTGAAGGAGACTACTTGCTCCATAATGCCTGTGCTGGCTCACTGTAAAAGCTAACTAATTAGTCCCACTCCCAAACTCTTGCCTCACATCTATGCATATGGCTCGCTTTTAAAAATTACTGTTGAGCAAGTTTCCACCACCAACTCCGATAGTACATTCCAGACCATAACAACACTGCTTAAAAAAGTTATTGCATCGGCCATTGTCCACTTTCCCACCCACATGGCTGCCAGTTCTTTTTCCATTTGTCTTGTTATGATGGCTTCATATTTCATACGCTTTTATGCAAATAATTTAAAGTGTTATGGATATTTGAATTTTCTTTTAAAGAGGCCAATGAAAGCACAGTGGAAGTTCGCTTAAAAAGGAATTTGTTGCAAGTCATATGGTTCTGGATAATTTCTGGTCTTGGTTGATTGAAGTCACCTCAGGGTAAATTCTGACTTTTTACACTGGTTTTTAAGGCTGTTCTGAACTCTATCTTGAAGATGGATTTGGTGTTTCAGTTGGGGAAGCTTGCCAAAATAGTTTACTTCTCCTGTTTTGGACCTAAATTTCTGAAGAATCAACAGTGAAACCTGATTGTCCTTTCGAAACACAACTGGAACACTTCTCAGTGCTGCCCACCAAGTTGCCTGGCTATATTCGTGACACATCGCCTTGTAGCAGGATGCCAGACCAATAGTTACCTGAACATTCCACACTTTGTCCTTTTGCTTGCTTCCAAAGACTAAGGCTAGTTGGCCAAAAGTTTTTTTTTAAAGTTGACCTCTTCAGAGAAAATAATTTCATACTGTGCGCGCATGCGTGCGCGAGGTTCGTAGTGGCCACATGTACAGCATGATTTGGCTACTTGAAAAACTCCTGCGCAGAGTTGATGAGTTGCGAACACTACTATGCATGGGGGAGAAGGAGAAATACCTGGACAGTGTTTCAGTGTCACATTCCTTAGTATAACTAGTCAAATATGGCTTTGTACCTTAAGGCACAGAATAAGGTAAATAACTTGTCAAATGGAGGTAAATTAGAAGGATCTCATAGCCATCATGGAAACATGTTTACGAGATCAAAACTGGGAACCTGACATTCAGGAATATTTGACATTACAGAGACAAAAGGGATGGAAAATGTGGTCAGATAGCACTAGTAATAAGAAATTAAATGAGGACAATTGTGAGAGGTGGTCTAGGCTCGGATGATATGTTTGGGTGGAGGTAAAAAATAGCAAGGGAACAGAGACATTAGTTAGAGTAACATATGGACCCCCAGACAATACCCACACTGTAGGAAAGGTGTGGTAGCAATGACAATGAATTCAGAAATTGCATTAAGGATAGTTTCCTAGAGCAATGTGTCATTGAGCTAACTGGAGAGCAGGCCAACCTGGATCTGGTAATGGGTAAAGAGGCAGGTTTAATAAATGATCTGAGTAAAAGATCCTCTAGTAAGTAATGATTAAAACATAATAAAATTTAATAATTATTTTCAGAGTGAGAAACTTGGTTTGGACACAATTGTCTTTAACTTAAGGAAGTGGAATCACAATGAATGATGATACAGTTCACAAATAGAACTGTTTGGATAGATCAGTAGAAATGACAGCAAGCAAGCAGTTGCAGACACTTAAGGAGGAATTTTGTGCCTCTCAGGAAATATATATTCAGTAAGGAGGAACAATTCTAAGGGGGATAAACCATCCACGCCTAAGCAAGGCAGTTACAGAGACTATTAAGATTGATTTAAAAAATGCATATATGGCCAAAGTCAGTGATAGCCCAAAGACTGGAGCAAATTCAAAATCCAGCGAAGGAGGAAAAAATGGTTATATAGAAAGAGAAAATAAGCTATAATGGCAAACTAGCAAGAAATATAAAAACTGATAAAAAGAGCTTCCTTAAATATATAAAATAGAAGAGAGAGGTGAAAGTGAATACAGGCTCCTTAGAAAACGTATCTGGGGAGATGGTTATGGGGAACCAGGATGTGGCAGAGGAGTTTATTAGATATTTTGCATCAGTCTTTACAATGGAAAATACTCTAAATATATCACTAATACTGAAGAATACAGGGCAGGAATTAAATACCATCACCACTAAGGAAGGAGTATGAGACAGACTAATATCCATTACTGAAGAAGTATTAGAATCAAGTATTAAGGAAGTAATAGGAGAACATTTGAAAAATCATAATCTAACCAAGCAGAGTCAGCATGGTTTACAAAAAGGGGAATCATTTGACTAATTTTTTTTAGAGTTTACTGAGTAAGCCTCAAACAGAAAAAATATAGGGAACCAGTAGATGTGTTGTATTTGGGCTTCCAGAAGGTATTTGACAAGATCACAAAAGGGTAAGTCACAAGATCAGAGCCTACACACAATGTTGGAGGTAGAATTTTAGTATAGATAGAGAATTAGCTAATGGGCAAGAAAAAATAAGTGTGGGCAAAAGGTTCTGTTTCAGGTTGACAACACGTGACACAGGAATCAGTGCTGCGACTGCAACTATTTCCAATATATACTAATGATGTTGAAGAAGGAAGCGAACAAACAGTAGCCAAATTTGCAGATAACACAAAATAATTGGGAAAGCAGAGTTCAAGAGGGATACACACTGTTTACAGCGGGATATTGATAGGTTAAGTAAGTGGGCAAAAAATTGGCAAATAGACTATGATGTAAGAAAATATGAAGTTGTTCATTTTGGAAGTGAGAATAAAGGCACAGAATATTATGTAAATAGAAAAAATTGCAGAAATCTGCAACACAGAAGGACTTTAGGGCACTTGTACATGAAACACTAAAAGCTAGCACACAGGTATAACAAGTAATCAGGGAGTCTAAAGGAATGTTTGACCTTATTTCAAGGAGCATGGAGTATATGAGTAGGGAAGTCTTCCTGCAAATGTTCAAGGTGCTGGTGAGGCTACATTTGGAGTACTATGAGTAGTTTTAAGGAAAGAGATCATCAGACTGGAAGCAGTTCAGCAAAGGCTAACTAGGATGATCCCTGGTATGGAGGGATTGTCTTATGTGCAAAGATTAAACAAGTTGGGTCGCTACTCATTGAAGTTTAGAAGAATGAGAGATGATTTCATTGAAACAAATAAGATTCTTAAAAGGCTTGACAGGGTAAATGCTGAGAATCACAGGAGAATCTAAGACCAGCGGGCACAGAATTAGAATATTGGGGTGCCAATATTGGAGATGAGGAGGAATTTCTTCTCTCAAAGACTTGTGTGTCTTTGGAACTCCTTGCTACAGAAAGCTGTGAGGCAGATTCCTTATGTATATTTAAGGTTGAATTGGATAGATTCTTGATCATTGGGGAACAGAGTTGCATGGGAAAAGGATAAGAAAGCGGCCTTGAGGAACGTTGGATCAATCATGGTCCTATTGAATGGTGCAGCAGGCTCAAGGGGACAAACAGTTTACTCCTGTTCCTATTTCCCATGGTTTCATGATTCAATATGAAAGAAAATGTATGATTAGGAGGGGTTAAAATACATGAGTCTAACAGTGTAAAGGGAAACTGGCCCTCATCCTCCAACATTTGTAATACACTCTGCTTTACACTGGTTGAATACAATCTCCTCCAGCTAGTCACTCATAAAAACTATGATTGACACACTGTTTCCATTTTTAATGACTGGTTATCTTATTTAACTGGCTTCTTGAACCTTGTCGATAAAACTGAAATGAATTTACTACTGCAGTTGAAATGATGAACCAATGACAGGTTAATAAACGCTTAATGCCAAAGTTGTTTTCTTACCTGTTGGAAGTAAAATGGATACTTTTGCTGAGAGATTACTTTCTATACTCTGGAGTTTTATTCCATCACCTTGCCAAAGTTCCCGCAGCAGTAACATGCAAAATTGTAACCTGCAGCACCTAGAAGACCAAAAGCATCAGTCTTATGGGAATCCCACTTCAAGTAAGATCCCATGAAACATATCATCAATGACTTAAAACTACATCCAAAGATTAAGTCAGTGCTGCTGATTTAAAATCCTGAACTCATTTCTTAACAACACATGGATTATGCAAATATACCACATGGACTACAATGGTTCAAAGGGCATGACAGGTCAATTTACAACACCTGGCAGCTCACCATCACCTTCTCAAGGAGCTAGAGAAGGCCAATAAGTGTCAGTCTAGTCAGTGACATCCATGCCCCACAAGTGATTTTAAAAAAGGGGCAGCTCAACATCTCCTCTGCACAGGCAATTAAAGATGGATAATTAATGCTGACCATGCCAGCTCACTGCATGAAGAAGTTAATAAAACATCAGACAATGCACGACTTGTACTGCCGGAAAAGAACTTAAATGTGGGCCAAAATGATCATCAATAATGTACAGCAAAGGCATGATGCGCAGAGATGGGTCCGCAGTGGACCAGACGAATGATGCCACTCACAGAGGGCACTGCCTATATTACATGATCCATAGGCAAAGGGACAGTTTCTTTGGTATGTCTGAACATCAGTCCCTCAGGACTACAGTTCAGGCTGCTTTTGCATGTTCCATAAGATCAGTCACGCATAAACACCCAAAAGATGACATGACCCCTGCTGCAATTAATCGTTACCTGCTGTCACTAATTGTAAATGTCACCATTACCCTCAGCTTTTTGTTGCTTTTGCATTCTTCCGATGTTATGCCACAGACAGGCCCAGGATCTTCCAGCTGGTAATACATTTATATTTAAGACTCCTGACATTTGGTTGTTTGTCAGAATCAGAAATGATGTCATCTTTATCACTCCTGATGCCAGGCAGAATTAGATCGCCAGGATAATGAAATGTGAGGCTGGATGAACACAGCAGGCCCAGCAGCATCTCAGGAGCACAAAAGCTGACGTTTCGGGCCTAGACCCTTCATCAGAGAGGGGGATGGGGTGAGGGTTCTGGAATAAATAGGGAGAGAGGGGGAGGCGGACCGAAGAGAGTATAGGTGGGGAGGTAGGGAGGGGATAGGTCAGTCCAGGGAAGACGGACAGGTCAAGGAGGTGGGATGAGGTTAGTAGGTAGGAAATGGAGGTGCAGCTTGGGGTGGGAGGAAGGGCTGGGTGAGAGGAAGAACTGGTTAGGGAGGCAGAGACAGGGTGGACTGGTTTTGGGATGCAGTCGGTGGAGGGGAAGAGCTGGGCTGGTTGTGTGGTGCAGTGGGGGGAGGGGACGAACTGGGCTGGTTTTGGGATGCAGTAGGAGAAGGGGAAATTTTGAAGCTGGTGAAGTCCACATTGATACCATTGGGCTGCAGGGTTCCCAAGCGGAATATGAGTTGCTGTTCCTGCAACCTGCGGGTGGCATGATTGTGGCACTGCAGGAGGCGCATGATGGACATGTCGTCTAAAGAATGGGAGGGGGAGTGGAAATGGTTTGCGACTGGGAGGTGCAGTTGTTTATTGCGAACCGAGCGGAGGTGTTCTGCAAAGTGGTCCCCAAGCCTCTGCTTGGTTTCCCCAATGTAGAGGAAGCCACACCAGGTACAGTGGATGCAGTATACCACATTGGCAGATGTGCAGGTGAACATCTGCTTAATGTGGAAAGTCATCTTGGGGCCTGGGATAGGGGTGAGGGAGGAGGTGTGGGGGCAAGTATAGCATTTCCTGCAGTTGCAGGGGAAGGTGCCGGGTGTGGTGGGGTTGGAGGGCAGTGGGGAGCGAACAAGGGAGTCACGGAGAGAGTGGTCTCTCTGGAAAGCAGACAAGGGTGGGGATGGAAAAATGTCTTGGGTGGTGGGGTCGGATTGTAGATGGCGGAAGTGTCGTAGGATGATGCGTTGTATCCGGAGGTTGGTGGGGTGGTGTGTGAGAACGAGGGGGATCCTCTTTGGGCGGTTGTGGCGGGGGCGGGGTGTGAGGGATGTGTTGCGGGAAATGCGGGAGACGCGGTCAAGGGCGTTCTCGACCACTGTGGGGGGAAAGTTGCGGTCCTTGAAGAACTTGGATATCTGGGATGTGCGGGAGTGGAATGCCTCATCGTGGGAGCAGATGCGGCGGAGGTGGAGGAATTGGGAATAGGGGATGGAATTTTTGCAGGAGGGGAATGGGAGGAGGTGTATTCTAGGTAGCTGTGGGAGTCGGTGGGCTTGAAATGGACATCAGTTACAAGCTGGTTGCCTGAGATGGAGACTGAGAGATCCAGGAAGGTGAGGGATGTGCTGGAGATGGCCCAGGTGAACTGAAGGTTTGGGTGGAAGGTGTTGGTGAAGTGGATGAACTGTTCGAGCTCCTCTGGGGAGCAAGAGGCAGTGCCGATACAGTCATCAATGTAACAGAGGAAGAGGTGGGGTTTGGGGGCTGTGCAGGTGCGGAAGAGGGATTGTTCCACATTACCTACAAAGAGGCAGTCATAGCTGGGGCCCATGCGGGTGCACATGGCCACCCCCTTTGTCTGTAGGAAGGGGGAGGAATCGAAAGAGAAGTTGTTGAGGGTGAGGACGAGTTCGGCTAGGCAGATGAGGGTGTCGGTGGAGGGGGATTGGTCGGGCCTGCGGGACAGGAAGAAGCAGAGGGCCTTGAGGCCATCTGCATGTGGAATACAGGTGTACAGGGACTGGACGTCCATAGTGAAAATGAGGTGTTGGGGGCCAGGGAATTGGAAGTCCTGGAGGAGGTGGAGGGCGTGGGTGGTGTCACGGATGTAGGTAGGTAGTTCGCCAACAGCTTTGAACTCCGACTGATGTCCCACAGACAGAGGGCTTTCAAAATGAAATAATTTTCTCCATTTATGGACTGTAGGCTTTGCTGGCTGAGACAACACTCATTGCCCATCCCGGGTTTCCATAAACAGGTGGTGGTGTTCCGCGCTTGAATTTACTGCAGATCATTTGGTTTTGGTAGACATAAGCTGCTGTTAGGGAGGCTGGAGGGTGTCAGGAGATAAGTTAATCGCTGCAGGATTCCCAGCCTCTAAACTGCTCTGGTACCCATTGTATTTATATGTCAAATCCAGTCTGTTCCTAGCCATCAGTAACCCTCAGGATGTTGGTAATGGAGGATTCAGTGACAGTAACACCATTGAATGTCAAGGGGCAATGGTTAGATTTTCTCTTGCTGCAGTTGACCATTGTCTGGAAGTTGTGTGATGCAAAAGTTACTTGCCACTATCAGCCTAAACTTGAATATTGTCCTGGTCTTGCAGCATTTATATCTGAGAAGTTGTGAATGCTGATGAACATTGTGCAATCACCCCCCCAACATCCCCACTGCTGAACTTATGATCGAGGGAAGATCATTAATGAAGCAGCTGAAAATGGTTAAACCAGGATATTCTCTTAAGGAACTCCTGTAGAGAGGCCCTGGAGCTGAGATGACTGACCTGTAATCACCAGAATCATTCTCCTCTATGACTCCAGCCATTGGATTGTTGTCCCTATGAGTTCCATGGAATCTAGCTCTCCTTCATGCCACACTTGGTCAAATGTGGCCTTGATGTCAAGGGCAGCCATGCTCACATCACCTCTGGAATTCAGCTCCTTTTTCCATATTTGAACCAACATTGTAATGGAGTCAGAGCTGTGAGGTCCTGGCAGAACTTAAACTGAACATCAGCAAGCAAGCTATTGCTAAGCAAGTGCTTGATATACTATTGAAGATAATTTTCATCACTCCTCTGATGATTGAAAGTCAACTGATGGAGTGGTAATTGATCAGGTTGGATTTACACTGCTTTTGTGTTCAGAACATTCCTGGACAATTACCCACATTGTTGGGTAGATGCCAGTGTTGCATCTGTACTGGAACAACTTGGCATGGGAAATGGCAAATTCTGGAACTCTTGTCTTCAGTACCATTGTTGAATTGGCTGAAATCAGGCAAAATGGGGACATCTGGAGAAGGCTGAGATGGATGATCTGTTCGATACCTCTGACTAATGTTTGCTGCAAAAGCTTGAATCTTATCTTACATACTGATATGCTGGACTCCTCATCATTGAATATGGGAATATTTGTGGACTATTTTCCGTCAGTGAGTTATTCTCTGTTCTCCCGTCTCTTTTAGGCCAGATGTAAATCTTATTGAATCCCCAACACTTCCATACATGTGCTTACCAGCTGCAAAATGTTTGGAAAATCCATTCTAGTTCCTTCCCTCACCCTGCTTTTCCTTGCTTTCTACTGCAAAGAGGGAAAGAATAGACCCATGAGGGACAAAATGGTATGTGCCCACTCAATGATTGGAGAGTATTGGTGACTTTTAGAAAGAGGTGTCACATGGCATAAGATTGAGGATCACTTGGAATGACCAATGCAAACAGAAAATGAAGGATGGGTGCAGCAGCACAATATAGTGATAATGAGGAATAATGTGGATCATGTCTGCTTGACAAAGCAGAATGAAGAGGTGAATCATGTGCTCAGCAAAACATAGGTGTATGATTCTATATGAGCATATGTAAAATTCTATAGCATATAGATGCAAAATTACTAACAAAATCTCCTGTATGTGTGTCTGAATCATTAACGTAGACCACAAAAAGCAAGGACCGAAACGTACAGAATACCACTGCACATAGGCTTCCAGGCACAAAAACAACATTCAGCCTGGGTCAAATACAGGCCAATGGGACTTGCTTGGGAAACCTGGTTAGCTTATGAGTTGAAATGAAGGAGCTGTTTCCACATTGTATTTCTCCTGACTCACACTCTGCTTCCTGAGCCACTGAGCCAATTTTGGGGCAAAAATGTCATGTATTCCAACGGTTCTCACCTTCTTAGCCAGTATGCCATGCAAAATCTTATCAACAGTCTTACTGAAGACGATATAGACTACACCCATTGCACCTTATCCATACACCTACTCACCTCCTCAAAAATTAAAATCAAATTTGTTAGATATGATCTCCCACCGGCAGAGCCATACTGATGATTCTCGATGAGTCTTTGTCTTTCCAGGTGAAGATTAATTCAGTTCCTCTGAACTTTTTTTCCAAGGTTTCCTTACAACTGATGTTAGATTCACTGGCTTATGGCTCCCATGTTTATCCCTATCACCTTTCTTGAATAATGATACCATTTTAGCTGTCCTCCGGTCCTCCCATGACCAGAAAAGGATTTGAAAATAAATATCAATACCTCTTGCCAACCTCCTTGCTTGCTTCCCACAGCCAACCAGAATATATTTAATCTGATCTTGGCAACTCATTCAACTTTGAGCTCAATAAAATGGCTAATACCTCTACATTCTCGATTCAAATTTGCTTAGGGTATCATGGTCACCATCCCTAATTTATGTGATTGTATTACTTTTTTGATAGTGAATACAGAGCAATCTTTAAAATCTCACCTGTGTTTTCAGATTCCACACATAGTTTGTCACCTTAGTCCCTAATGGGGCCTACTCTTTCCCTGGTTATTTTCATGCTGCTAATATACTCATAAAATGCCTTTGCATTATCCTTTATTTTACTGACCAGTGATTTTTCATGTCCCCTCTTCACTTTCCTGATTTCTTTTTGCAAGTAACTGCCTAAATATTTGATATTCCTCCAGGGTTTCCAATTTTTTTCAACCCATGATAAACTTCTTTTTTTTATTTATCCAGTCCTGTACATTCTTCAGCATCATTATCACCAGTATTGGCTATGGCTCTGATGTGAGGACATATACCTCTAAGTCACAAGTTTCAGAGTTCAATTCCCATTCCAGTGCTTCAGCACAAAATCAAGGCTAGGGAGGTGTTGCCCTTTCAAATGATGCTACCTTTAATCAGGGGTTGGTTAGCTCAGTTGGCTGAATGGCTGGTTTGTGATGCAGAGTGATAACAACAGCATGCATTCAATTCCTGCAAAGGCTGAGCTTACCACGAAGGACACTCTTTCTCAGTCTCTTCCCCTCGCCTGAGGTACAATGATCTTTGGGTTAAACCACTATCAGTTGTGTGTCTCTTCTCAGAAACCGTGGGGCTATGGTGGCTTTACTTTGGGGTGGCACAGTGGCTCAGTGCTGCCCCACAGCGCCAGGAATCTGGGTTTGATTCCACCCTTGGGTGACTGTCTGTATGGAGTTTTCACATTCCCCCATGTCTGTGTGGGTTACCTCTGGGTGCTCTGGTTTCTTCCCACAGCCCAAAGATGGGCAGGTTAGGTAGATTGGCCATGCCAAATTTCCCATAGCGCTCAGGGTTCTGTAGATTTGGGGGATGGGTCTGGGTGGGATGTTCTGTTGGGCAATGTGGACTTGTTAGGCTGATGGGCATGTTTCCACACTGTAAGGATTCTATGATCTATGATAGTTTTCCCTGGATTTGTTTGCTCCCCCTTCACCTTTACAGGGACATATTGGCCATGCACTCTCACTATTCCCTATTTAAATAACTCCCACTGCCCAGATGTACATCTTCCAAGAAGTAGCTGCTCCAGCCCCCAGGCCAGATCCTCCCTTAACATATTAAAATTGACTTTTCCCCCTATTAAAACCAATACTTCCAGCCCACCAGAGCAATGGTCACTAGCCCCAAAATGATCCCTCCCACATATAATTTTCTTATTTTTACTCTTTCCTAAAATTTGCCTACATATCTTCCCTTCAATATTTCCCTGATAATTTGTGGGTCTGTAGTATACACCCAAAAATATGATTGCTCGATTTTTGTCTTCAAGCTCCAACACATGGCTGTAACTGAGAAGCCTTTTTAGATATTACCACTGCTTAATGTCGTGATTGACTGCTTGATCATTATTGCAACACCATGTCCTCTTTTACATCCCCTCCACTCATCTTGTCTGAAGATTCCATACCCAACTGACAGTCCTCCCTTTCCCTCAACCATGTCTCTGTGAAAGCAATAATATCATATCCACATATGCTAATTAAGACCCTCAACTCATCTTAATCAGATGATTATTATGGAGAGAAGGCAGGAGAATGGAGTTCAGAAAGATGTCAGCCATGATTGAATAGTGGAGGAGACCTGATGGGCTGTGTGGCCTATTTCTGCTCTTATACCTTATGGTCTAATGAAACACCTACAACAGCGAATAAGAAGACCTACAGTGATAAAATTGCCAAGCCAGTCTTGCTGCTGACAGTTCCAGGGTTAGGACTTACGTTTTACTTGAACGTTAAAATCCTGGCGCTCATGGTAAAATTCAGCCCATATATTTGACTCTGGGGAAAAGGCAATAGCTAAGCAAAGCACTCTTTAATGAACGTACTGCAACTTGGTGCTTATTCCATTCAAGGAGCTTGGATTATAAATTCCAGTGGCATAATCTCAGTAGCAAACTCGACACAAAGCATTTTCTGCATAGCATGTGTCCACCTAGCACAGAAGCATACTGGCTCAAATGACTTGCTATAAACAGATTCATTTGTGGATAAACAAGAATGACTATGCATACTGTGGACTGAACTCACACTTTCTATTTTTATAGATAAATACTTTCACTCAACCAATCTGTAAATTATGATTCCAGTTTATGCAGTGCTGCTGGAAATTGGACATTGAATAATGATCTCACCTGAGATCATAGCTAGCCATAAATCTTTCTGGCAGATATATGACTTTCTGCAATATAATGCTTGTGGGAACAGCACATAACGAATAGACCACACTCTTGTGCACCAGAGCTCTGCATGTCTAGGTCCTTACGGAACAAAGAGCATTGTCTGGTTAGCAGTGTTTTAACAGTGTCTTAACAGTCTGGTCTGGAGATACATGTATAAACAATATATACAATACTATACAACATAGGATTTGCTTTCTTGTTGCTGCAACCCTTTGGTCCACTGAGCATGTGCCGATTCCTAGTCCTTATTTAGACCCACCACTTATTGCCCATATGTGGTTTCTATCCCTCTATGTGTCTCCCATTCATTTGTCTTCAGTATACACTTTAAATGTTACTAACATACCTGCTTCCACCTCCTCCACTGATGTAGAGGTGCCAGCATTGGACAGGGGTGGGCAAAGTCAAAAATCACATGGCGCATAGTCATGGTCCAACCTGGTCATGGTCCACTGGCAGTGCTTTCCAGGCATTCATCACCCTCTGTGTAAAAAAAATTTCCTTGCACTCTCCCCTAAACTTTCCCTCCTCACTTTGAATCTACGCCCACGTGTAGTTGAACTTTCTACCCTGTGAGAAAGCCACTGACTATTCATCCTCTCTACATCTCTCATAATTTTGTAGACCTCTATCAGATTGACCTTCAGCATCCATCTTTCAAGAGAAAACACTCTGAGAGTATCCAACCTCTCTTCATAACTTAAACCATCGAGACCAGGCAACATCCTGATAAACCTTCTCTGCACACTCTCAAGAGCATCCATGTCTTTCTGTTAGTGTGATGTCTAAAACTGCACACAATATTCTAAATGTGGCCTATCTAAAGTTTTGTACGGCTATAACATAACTTGCCAACTTTTATATTTAATGCCCTGGTTAATGAAGGCAAATGTGTTGTATACTTTCTTGACTGCCTTATCCACCCATGTTGCCAATTTCAGGGATCTGTGGACCTGTATGCCTAGATCTCTCTGTGTGTCAATGCTTCTTTGGGTTTTATCATTTATTGTACCATTTACACCTGAATTTGATATTCGAAAATACATCACCTTGCATTTGTCCAAATTAAACTCCATCTGCCATTTCATGGACCATAACTTAATGAGAGACACACCAGACATCTGACTGAGAAAGAGTGTGCCAGCAACAAGAAAGCAAATCATTGAAATGTCAGGAGTGAATTATGCCATTTAATCCCTTGAGCCCATTCCAACATTCAAATTTATCAGTAGTTATTGATAACCATATTTGTTGGGAACTGTAGTTGACCGAACCTTCAGCTGGGCCCTCCACATCTCTCTCACTTCACCCCTCACCCACTCTCTCCCCTCCCACAACAGTGATAGGGTTCTCCTTATCTACCACCCCACCAGCATTCACATTCAGAGGATGACTAGCTGCCATTTCTGCCACTTCCAGCAGGATGCCACTACCAGAAACATTTTCCCTACTTCCCTTGCCAGCCTTCCACAAGGACTATTCCGTCCAGACACCTTAGTGCACTCCTCCTTCACTCACAACACCGCACCCCACCCCCCACTGCACGCACCCTTCCCACCGACCCGACAGCCCCAAGGCATCTTCCCCTGCAACCGCAGAAGGTGCAAAACCTGCCCATTTCCTTCCTCCCTACTCAGTATCCAAACGTACCTTCTAGGTAAAACTCTGCTTCACTTCAAATAATCTAGTCTACTGCATTCACTGCTCACAGCGTGATCACCTCTACATTGGGGAACTAAAGATAGACTGGGTGACCACTTTGCAACACACCTAAGTTCTCTTCGCAATAAAGACCCCAAGCTTCCAGTTGTTGGCCACTTCAACAGACCATCTTGTTCCTTGGCCAACATCTCTGACTCAGGTTTGCTGCAGTGCTCCAGCAAAGCTGGAAAATGAGCATCCGTTTTTCTATTTGGGAACTCTACAGTCTTCTGAACTCAATATCGAGTTCATAAATATTGAGCTCTCTTCCTTCATTCTCACACACCAGGCCTTGTTACCGCTTGTCCTGCTATCACACACAACCCATTATTAGCCACTAATAGTCCTCATTAACGGCTATTCATTCTCATAGCTAACCATTATCCAGTCCTTTACCTGTCCAGTTGTTCTTTGCTCTCTTTGGGCTCTATCTCCACTTATTGTTTACATCATACACACTTACCCCACTCTATCTTTTTCCTAGTTAAAATCAGTTATGAAGAAGGGTCACTGGACCCAAAATATTAAGTCTGATTTCTCTCCACAGACGCTGCCAGACATCTTGAGGTTTTCCAGCAATTTCTGCTTTTGCTTCTGATTTCTAGCGTCTGCAGTTTTTTTTTTATTGTTTTTAAACTTTATCATGACTGATCTGTACCTCAAATCCATTTTCTCCCCATTGCTCTATATGCTTTGATACATTTATTGAACCATAATCTTTTAATCTCAGTCTTGAAAATTTCAAATGGTCCAGAATCCATAACCTTTAGGGATAGAAAATCCAGATATCTATGATCCCTGGTGTGAAAAGAACTATTGCATTATTTCACACTGAAATGGCTTAAACCAAAGTTTCAGTATTTTTTTCCTTTTGTTATGGATTACCCAGATGAGAATACAATTATTCTGTATCCACACAATCAAATTGTTTTTACTTTGAGTACCTTATCTAGTCACCCTTCAACCTTGGAAAGTCAGTTAATACATCTGTGTTTACCCACATTACTGAATTCCTTTGAGTCCTGCTGTAAGCCTAAAGAACCTGTGCTGTACCTCATTGAGGTTGATAGATCCTGCAAAGTCCAGAAGTGTTACTGAGTGTTAATTAGACTAATTAAATTTAGAAAACGATTTTCCCAATATTTTGGAAGCAAAAATGTTCAGTAATACTGCTGGAGATGAGCTATGGAAACCAGAAGCCCTTTGAATAGGTCCCACAGCTCCTTCAACCCCTCCTTTATAAGAAAGGACGCTTGTGTGCAGGTTACCCTTCATGTCTTAGAAATCTCCAAACCACTGATAGTATACCAAATGTCAAATCGATCAGTGAAGTTGAATCGTGCAAATATGTTCAGTGCTTTCACTTGTCACTCACGAAAGAACATGTCTTCATCAGCTAGAGGACCTCAACACTCACATTCTGTACCAGGGCCAGTCACACAACTTGCAGATGAGGTAACATGAATGCTCTTTACTGTTGCAATGTCCCTGGAAGCATTGTGGATTGTTTCTGGAAGGCCTGTGGTGTTCCTGAGTTTGGGCAGTGGGACTATTGTTGCATCCTGACATGGAGGGCAAAGAATTAGCAGGCCTGTCCACACAAAAGGCTGGACTTTACAATGCATGGAGGTCCCTGGCCACATTTTTTTTTACATTCATTCACTGAATGAGGGTGTCACTGGCTCGGCAGCATTTATTACCCATCCCTAATTACCCAGAGGGAAGTTGAGTCAACCACATTGCTGTGGGTCTGGACGCACATATAGGCCAGACCAGGTAAGGATGGCAGCTTCATCCCTAAAAGACATTAGTGAACCAGATGGAATTTTCACCAACAATTGATTTGTGGCATTATTAGATTGATAATTCCAGATACTTATTGAATTCAAATTCCCCCATTTGCCATGGTGGGATGTGAACCCAGATCCCCAGAACATTATCTGGGTTAACAGTCCAGTGATAATACCACTAGGCCATCTCCCAATGGGATATTCAATGGGGAGCCAGCCCAGAGGATGAAAGGCTGTCCCACTTTAATCTAACAGCCAAGAGGGAACAATCAGTTCTACCGCTGGAAGATGGCATCCATTCAGATGGGCTGCACCTCTGCAGTTCCAATAATGCTCGGCAGGCAAGGTAGTTATTTCTGGGACCAGAGGAAGTCACAGCTTCATAGAAATTTCACAGAAGTTGTACATCGCAGAAGGAGGCCATGTGACCCATCATGATTGTCAGTCCTCCAAGTGAGCACTTATACACCCAGGTATTTCTGCTCCTGCACCCCTTTTAGAATTGTTTCTAACTTATAATGTCTTTCAACGTCCTTTCTATTAAAATGCAATACCTTACATTTCTCTGCATTGAATGCCTTTGGCTACCTATCTGCCACAACAGGGCAACACAGTGGGTTCACTGGCTAGCACTGCTGTTTCATAGTGCCATGGACCCGGGTTTGATACCAGCCTTGGGTGACTGTCTGCAGAGACCATCTATCACCTCCTAGTGTCTTTGTGGGTTCCCATCGGGTGCTCCGCTTTCCTCCCACAATCCAAAGATGCACAGGCTGGGTGGATTGACCATGGTGAATTGTCCATAGTGACTAGGAACCTGCAGGCTCAGTGGATTATGCATGGTAATTGGGGTTTACTGGGATAGACTAACAGTCTAGGTCTGGGTGGGATGCTCTTTGGAGGGTCAGTATGGACTGGATGGGCTGATTGGCCTCTTTCCTCACTAGAGATCCTATGCCTGTGTCCAGTGGAGTTTCTACACTGTCCTCCTCACAGTTTACAATTCTTCCAAGTTTTGTGTAATCAGAAAACTTTTGAAGTTGTCACTTGCCTACCATTAAAAATACCCTGTGAATAAATTTTGAAAAAACTAACCATTTAAGAATGAACAATCTTCTTCCAGCCTGAAAAATATCCATTGACCACTGGCCTCTGTTCCCTCTAATTCAGCAAAGCACATATTTACCTTGCCCTGCCACAGGTACAAAGGGCCTAGGCCCGAAACGTCAGCTTTCCTGCTCCTAAGATGCTGCTTGGCCTGCTGTGTTCACCCAGCTCTGCACCTTGTTATCTCGGTACAAAATTGCAGCTGGGTTGTGATGAAGGCCTTAAGTTGTCTTTAATATGTCACTTATGGCCACAAAAGGCCCAAGGCTGGGTGGGTCAAAAAATGCTTCCTGTTTTCCCCCGAAGATAGGTTGCAGCTGGTGGTAGGTGGCACAAAGGCCATCCATTGGATTTTACGTGACCCCCACCTCCTCCTGACTTTCAAACTGACCAGGAGGGAAACATAAAATTCAGATAAAGAGCTGTGGCAACTATGTAGACTGCAGTAGAACAGCCTGTGTTTACATATGACAGGGGATGGAGAAGCTGCAGAGAGGGCAAGCACTGCCAAGTTAGAGCTTTCCTCCACATTCTTGGGCAGTGGCAGGAACAAGCCTGAAACATTAAAGATAGCAGTCAAGAATTGACTGGACAGATGTGGGAATACAGAAGATTAAGTTTCATCACAAACTTTCCTTCCTTTACAATTATTTCTACACAATGCCATCCTGGGAAAACATAGAATTACTATGATATCAATTCTTTTACCAACTATCACTTACAGCAATTTTTCATGTTTCAGGAACCAGGCCCTCCAGAGAGCCATTGACCAGCAGCAGAGCTAGAGCCCCATCTCTGCCAGGATGATTTATACAGTCAATTTAAAAGCAATACAGGAGGTGATTCACTGCCCCCTGCAGACAGAAGCACTGGGGGAAGATAAAATCCATCAAAGGAAATGCCAAGATCTAGATTTTATTTATCAGACCAGGATGTGTTCTGAGCTAAAGCACATGACAATGTTGGGATCTTCAATCAGGAAGGAGGGAGGTTGTGTTAGTCAGAAAGCTGCTAACAAATGGCAGCATATGTAACAGGGCCCTCAACTTGCAAGTCTGAAGTGCTTAAGGATGGTAATGTAAATATGTAGTCAGCCCTTGAGGGAGTGACCAAACGCCTGGACAGGCAGGTAGTACTGAGGAGGTGGGGAAGCTGCAGAAAGATTTAGACAGTTTAGGAGAGTGGTCCAGGAAATGGCTGATGAAATTCAATGTGAGTAAATGTGAGGTTTTGCACTTTGGAAAAAAGAATACAGGCATGGACTATTTTCTAAATGGTGAGAAAATTCGCCAAGCAGAAGTACAAAGGGATCTGGGAGTGTTGGTCCAGGATTCTCTAAAGGTTAACTTGGAGGTAGAGTCCATAATTAAGAAAGCGAATGTAATGTTGTCGTTTATCTCAAAAGGGTTGGAATATAAAAGCAGTGATGTGCTTGTGAGGCTTTATAAAGCTCTAGTTGTGCCCCATTTAGAATACTGTGTCCAATTTTGGGCCCCACACCTCAGGAAGGACATACTAGCCCTGGAGCGTGTCCAGCGGAGATTCACACGGATGATCCCTGGAATGGTAGGTTTAACGTATGATGAACATCTAAGGGTCCTGGGATTGTACTCATTAGAGTTTAGAAGGTTGGGGGAGATCTAATAGAAACTTACAAGATAAGGTATGGTTTAGAAGGAAGTTGTTAGTTTAGTTGTATGGTTTAGAAGGAAGACGCTAGGAAGTTGTTTCCGTTAGGCAGGGAGACTACGACCTATGGGCACAGCCTTAAAATTAGAGGGGGTAAATTTAAAACTGAAATGAGACGACATTTCTTTAGCCAGAGAGTGGTGAGCTTGTGGAATTCATTGCCATGGAGTGCAGTGGAGGCCGGAATGTTGGATGCCTTCAAGGCAGAGATTGACAAATTCTTGATCTCAGAAGGAATCAAGGGCTATGGGGAGAGTTCAGGGAAGTGGAGTTGAAATGCCCATCAGCCATGATTTATATGGTGGAGTGAACTTGATGGGCCGAATGGCCTTACCTCCACTCCTATGTCTTATGGTCTTATGGTCTTATGGCCATTCTGTAATGGTCATCTCTAACAGAGATAGTAGGAACTGCTGATGCTGGAGAGAGGTTTCGCAATGGGGTTAAAATTTCTGAAGAAGGGTCTCGACCCGAGCGTCAAACTTTCCTGCTCCTCTGATGCTGCTTGGCCTGCTGTGTTCATCCAGCTTCACAATGCATTATCTATGGTCATCTGTAATACAGCACCCTGTATCAAAGGATCTGGCAATTACTCCACATGCCATCAGTCTCCCAGCTTAGTTGAAGGGACAAAACAGAAGTTGCTGGAAAAGCACAGAGTGAACTTTTCGGGTTCAGTGACCCCTCCGGGGACAACAAGTTGATGGGCCAACCTTTTCATTTTTCCAAATGGAAGCAAAATGAAATATACATCCTTCATAGAATCATTCTACAGTTTGGAAGCCGGCCATTCAGGCCATGGAGTTTACACTAACCCCCCCGAAGAGAATCCCAGCCATTTTTATAGTGAATCCTCATGTATGTGGGTATCATGTTGCATGCATGCATGTAGATTGTGTGAACCTATGTTTGTAGATTAGGTGATGGCCTAGTGGTATTATTGTTAGGCGATTAACCCAGAGATCTAGGTAATGGTCTTGAGAGCTGTGTTCAACACCCCACCATTGCACATGGTGGACTTTCAATTCAATAATAATTTGGAATTAAGAGTCTAATGATTATCCTAAAATCATTGCTAATTGTCAAGAGGAAAAACCCATCAGGCTCACTAATATCCTATAGGAAAAGAAACCTGCCACCCTTATCTGGCCTGGCCTTCATGTGATTCCAGACCCACAGAAATGTGGTTGATTCTTAACTGCCCTTTGGGCAATCAAATGCTGGCCCAGCGAGTGATGTCTGCTTCCCATGAATGAATTTTTAAAAATTACACAGCATAATTCATATGTATTATTCTCATAATGACAATCTTTTTTCCAAAGTTTCTTAGCTTAAAAGGTTTTAGATCTTAAAAGATCAAATTATTTGTGTGCAATATATCATGCTGTATACAATTCTAAATACAGTTTCAAGGTAAGCGTTGAGTAAATGATACTAAAAAAAATTGTGGGAACTCTTCAGCCCCTAGTATTGTCTGCCTCCGTCATCTGCACATAGGTTTAGAAATTCTCACTGATGATCTATATGTTCACTATCCTTTTTTTTCTTATTTCGTCACGGGATAAAGGCATCACTGGCTACGCAGCATTTATTGCCCATTACTCATTGTCCAGAGGGCAGTTCGGATTCAACCACATTGCTGTGGGTTTGGAGTCACACATAGGCCAGGCCAGGTAAGGATGGCAGTTTCCTTCCCTAAAGGACATTATTGAACCAGATGGTTTTTTTCCAACAGTCGACAATGGATTCACAGAAACAAAAAAGAAATTGCTGGAAAAGCTCAGCAGGACTGGCAGCATCTGTGAAGAGTGAACGTTTTAGGTCCAGTGACCCTTCCTCAGAATGGACAATGGATTCATGGTCATTGTTAGATTGTTGATGCCAGATATTTATTGAATTCAAATTCTACCATCACAGGATTTGAACCCAGGATATTATCTGGATTAACAGTCCAGTGATAATACCACTAGGCCAACACCTCCCCTTATGCTGGCTTGTATTTAAACCATAATTCATGCCAGGAGATACCACAATGAAAAAGCATAGAAAAATCTCAGGTTGGAAATGTCAAATATTCATATGTTAGCCAAATGACAAGTTTCTTTTTTTTGAAAATGGTACCCCTTTGAAAGATATCATCTTTAAAATGCGGGTTGCTCATATTTGAGAACTCAAATTCAACAATTTAAGTTGCATTGAAACATATCAAGCTATGATATGTTTGATGATGCTACGTCAAAATGGTTCTTCTTTTTATTTCTTATCTTCTTCAACTGAAAGAAAAAATGGTTGTTTTAGACTTCTTATAATTGACAGTTGCTGCATCTGTCACTGCTGCTCAGTGCTGAGGAAACACATAAGCAAGGGCAATTTTTACTGTAAACTCTACAATATAATATTAAAATTATATCTCACTTCTGCACTGAAAGCAATTTTGATACTATGCTGTAACAAAATAATTAGCAATAGGGATGCTCTAAAACTGGGATGATATATTTATTTCCAGCTGTGAAATTTCTAGTGCTGAAAATTTGTGCTCCACAGGTAGCCACACATTAAACCAAGCTGTTCTAGCGCAGCTGTAAAAAAATTTACTCAGCAATGTGAAAATAGCCCAAGGATTTCCAATTGACAAAAAGAAGAACAAATCCAATCTGACCAATTACCACCTAATCAGTCTACTCTCAATCATTAACAAAGTGAGGCAAGATGTTGTAGACAGCGCTATCAAGCAGCAATTATGAAGTAACAGCCTGCTCACAGAGGCTCAGCTTGGGTTCTGCCAGGGCTACTCGTTTCCAGACCTCATTACATCTTCTGGCCTAACTAAAGAGTTGAATTCTCAAATAAGTTGAGGGTGATTGTCCTTGACATCGAGGCAATGTTTAACCATGGTGTTAAGGTTCCCTAGTGAAATCTAACCAGAAGGAAAGCTCCTACCTTGCACAAGAAGATTGTTGTTGGTGTTGGCCCGAAGACATCACTGCAGGCTTTCTCCAGGTTAGCGTCCTAGCCCCGGCCATTTTCAGCTGTTTCATTAATGCCCTGCCTTCCAACATAAGTTTAGAAGTTGGGATATTTGCTGCTTATTGCACAGTATTACACGATTCAAAACATGTGCTCATACATGACAAAGCTTGTACAAAATTCAGGCCTGGTGTGATAAGTGGGAAAAGTCATTCATGCCAAGCAAATACCAGGCAATTATATCTGCGATACTGGATACCTAACCATCTCACCTTCACCTTCAATAACATTCTCATCATTGAATTTCCCACTAGGCACACCCTTGGGTTACTGACCTGAATCAGCCAAATGAACACTGTGGCTACAAGAGCGAGCCCAAGTCTGGTAATTCTGCAGCGGTTAATGAACCCGACTCTCCAAAGCTGTCCACCAAATATTCGGTTCAAGTCAGGAGTGAGTTGAAATGCTTCCAATTGCCTCTATGAGTGCAGCTCTAACAGAAAATACTGTCAATATTGAAAAGCTCAAATAAAATGAGAATGTGTTTGAAATGAAACCATCACATTTCTTGACAGCACCAAGACAATGCAGCCATCAACACTCTGTCCACCACCTTAAACATCACTTCTTGTGATGTAGTGGTAGTGTCCTTACCTCTGGGCCTGGATTCAAGAACCACCTGCTCTAGAAGTGTGTAATTACATCACCGAACAGGTTGATGAGAATTTTTTTTTTCATTTTCTCCACACTGACAGCAATGTGAATCACCTTCAAAATGCACTGCAGCAATTTGTCAAAGGTCCTTTGACACAACCTTCCGAATCCACAACTTCTACCAACAAAAAGAATAAGGGTAATGGAGACACATATTCCCTTCCAAGGTATTCACTCTGCTGACTTGGTACTATATTGTTGTTCCTTTTCTGGGCAAAACCTGGAACTCTCTTCCTAACAGCACAACAGATGGACTTGTACCAGATGGGTTTCAACAGTTCAAAAAGCCAGCTAACCACTACCTCAAGCAAATTAGGGACAGACAACAAATACTGACCTTGTCAGCAACACCCATATTTTAAGAAGGAGTTAAAAAGTGGAGAGAGTCTTGTTTGTTAAGTCCTCATTCCTGTTCAGAATTCACAGCCAAACTAAACACAACATGTATGTCTTTCCTTTATCTTCACAGTTTTGATACTGAATATGCACAGGTTATTGCTGACATTCATACTCTAAGTAGCTGTCAGCAGCTTACATGAGGTGATGTTGAATGCGTGGGCTGTAAATAATGGAGAAAAATATATTTAAAAAGCTCCCACTGACATTAAATTTCATGATGTCTACTTTTCATTTGTCCCTATTACTTAAAAGTCAGAAAGACAAGGCTGAGAGTAAAATGTTAATTGGTTTTCTTTGTTTATCTGTCTTAAGTAGCATTGCTATTTTATAATTGTGCAGTGAATTTAACGCATAAATTGATCTTTCTCAGGTAAATAAAGTCAAACTTGAGGATTAGAGTTATTTGCTTTTTTGTGAAGTGCAAAACTCCCAATAACACTTGAGATCTTGAATCTTATCGTAACTGCTGTGAAGTCTTTCACTTCCTTGAGTTTAAGCTCTAACTTGTCAATATTGAGGAAACAGGGATCATGTTGTTCTTTGATGCAATCATACATGTATCAATCAAATTGTATTCGCTGGCAAGATTCTCTATCTGGCTAGATACCAGAGAGAGCAACTGGAAGAATTGAGGGATTGCACTATGGTTATGAGGTGATACGATTGCTGTTTTTACGATTGTCAAGGGCCTACATAACATTGACTACACCAGGCAGTTTTATTTTGATTCAAAAGTAATATCTCTTACAATATTTCAATGAATCAGTGGTCAACCTCTGTAATGGGTTCTGTAAGGAAACAGTGAGTGAAAGTAGACGGTGCTGACCTGTCAAATTCCAGATAGAAACATGTCTTTCTGAAAATAACATTCTGGGATGGGCTGAATGAGGAATTTGAGACTTTACATTTGCTACATCCAGCATGCTACTATCTGGAGGAAAAGTAAAGTAACTATACTTCCAGCTCACGTTTTTGTGCAATTGATTAACCATGGAATAATTTGCTGTAGTACCCTCATGGAGGTTCAATTTCACAGAACGGAATCATTGCTCTTTTGCACATATTGTTTCACTATAGGAAATCTGCAATGATACTTTGGAACAGGTATAGTGTGCATAATATAAATGTATCCCATGATATGTGAAAAGGATACTGCAGTATGACTGGTGTACACAATATTATACTTTTCTTCTTTAAGAACAGTAAGTCCTCATTCCAAACATTGCAGTGTGTCCTGAAACAATTGCTACAACTCATCTAGCTGTTTTTTTCTAACAGAGGCAGTGAACTTTTAAATTCCTCTGTGAGCATTATTTCCTTAAGGGTCTCATTCTTAATTTCCAACTTTAATGCCTACATTTGTTAGTCAAAGTTATTTTCTATGCCTCCTCAAATTCTATATATTCAAATCCAAACATTGCTTGATATAAGAATCAGAGATATACCAGGCTCTGATCCTACAATTGCGTTACATAAGTACTAATTGATCTTCATTTTCTTTTCAAGTCCACGTGCTCATATGTGTCAGCCAGAGAGTCAGCATTGCTGTTTAGTTTATTGCAGTCTGCTTCACCTGTATTCTAACTCTATCCACACCATTTCTTTTATACCCAATGATATGGAGCTCTGTGTTATCATCACAAGATTGCTTCAGGTTCTGAAGGCCTTACACAACGAAATCTAAATGACAGTTTCTGAGATTTTGGGGATGCTTGACTTCTAAGACAGCTTTGTATCAAAATATCAGCACTGTTTTTGTTCCGCCAACAGATTAAAATTTCTCAATTCTCTGTTTCTTGACAAAGCTGTCTTTCATTTTTCATTCATTCATGAAATGTGGCCTTCATTAGCTGGTCCAGAATTTATTATCCATCCCTAAATGCCCTTCAGAAGATGGCGGTGAGCTGACTTCTTGATCCACTGCAATCCCATTGGTGACAGTAGAATCACAACATCATTAGGGAGCAATTTTGATGCAGTGACACTAAAGGAACAGCAATGTACTTCCTAGTGATGGCGAGTGGCTTAGAGGGGAACTTGCAGCTGTTCCCATATATTTACTGCCCTTGGCCTTGTAAATTATTGTATTTGTGGTTTTAGAAGTTGCTGTCTCAGGGCCCTTAGTGAATTTCTGCAGTGCATCTTGTAGATAGTATACACTTCTGTAATAGAAGGGGTGAAGGTTGGTGGATGTCGTGTCAATCAAGCAAGCCACTTTGTTATGGATTCTGTCAAGTTTCTTGAGTGTTAGATTAGATTAAATTAGATTCCCTACAGTGTGGAAACAAGCCCTTCGGCCCAACAAGCCCACACCACCGCTTGAAGCATCCCACCCAGATCCATCCCCCTATAACCCACACATCCCTGAACACTACGGGCAATTTGGCATGGCCAATCCACCTAGCCTGCACATCTTTGGACTGTGGGAGGAAACCGGAGCACCTGGAGGAAACCCACGCAGACACGGGGAGAATGTGCAAACTCCACACAGACAGTCGCCCGAGGCTGGAATCGAACTGTTGGAACTGCATTCATTCAGGTAAGTGGGAAGTATTCCATTACAGTCCTGACTTGTGGGTCCATTTCTGAAGAAGGGTCTAGGCCTGAAATATCAGCCTTCCTGCTTTTCTGATGCTGCTTAGCCTGCTGTGTTCATCCAGCTCTGCACCTCGTTGTCGCAGATTCTCCAGCATCTGCAGTTCCTGCTATCTCTGAAACATCTTATATGGCTAGTCTTGTTCAGTTTCTCATCAATGGTAAGCCAAAGGATATTGATCAAAATCACTGAGACAACCACCTATGTGTGATGACTACACATGGAAGGAGGTCAGACTGACAGCCATCTGAACATTGCAAATCATATTCATATTGCCTTCAAGAATTAAGCCTCGTTGGGCAAAAGTTTTTTTTCCAAAGTGCATATCTCTTTTGTGTGTTTTGGATTTTTTTACAGCTATAAACATATGTATTTTCATATTACAAACTAGGTGAGTTAACCAGTTTTTTGTCTTCAATGAATAAGTTTTGTTCTGTATTGAATAATTTTGTATTTGTTGAAGACACCTGGTGGATCGTCTTACATTAAGTCTAATACAGAGAAGACATTCGAATTGGCCACATCAGGAACCAGGTATAACAAGTGTATGTTGTGACCCATGGAATGATGGTGCTAGGGAAAGACAGCACATTCCCCTCATCCCGGTGACAACATTTGTTGATTCATTTGCTTCATCACACAATCTCATTGTTTTTATCAGTTTCCCTTTATTATACAAGATAGCTCTGTCATGCACTTAACATTATTCCATTGATTAATCATTTCAATTCCAGAATATTAAAAATTATCAAAGAAGCAGTATTTGTTTTAGTGTTGAATGACACTATATTTCTTAATGTATTCATCCTGATCTGCTACATGACTTTGATATGACTTCCTTTCAGCCCTGCTCCCCTTACGTGGCCACATTCTTAATAAATCTCCTGTTATCTGTCCCTCACTCACCCAATCAGCCTCATTCAATCTTCTAGGCTATCATTCATTCAATCTCCCTTTCATTCATAGTATCATCGTTTAACACAATCTTTTCTTTCACTGCTTAATAAACCCACCACATCTGGATAGTGAACATTTCTGACAAATGCCATTACAAAATTTAATTATATTCTGTAAGTGCTGTCTGGTATTTGACTAATAACAAATGACATTTTCTGTAGAATTATCTACTGAGTTAGCAATTTCATTGTGAGGTTCTTGAAATTAACCCAATTCTTCTTTCTGTTTGAAATGAACATTACAGTAGTTTGCATGAATGAGGATATCAGGTACTATTGTGAAATGTCTATAGTCTGAATATTTCTATTCCCTTTCACACCTCAGTAATTAACAGATGCACAGATACAAATGTAAGATTCTGATTGCTTATTGCACAGCAATTCATTTTTGTGCATTTACAATTGGACATATTGTCCCACATATGAATTTCTAATGCCAAATTATTTAATTTGGATTTGATAAACAACAAGTGATTCTTTGACTTGAAGCTAGCCGGAAACAGCAAATGCTTGATATCACAGCTGGTCAGACGGCATCAGTGGAGAGAGAGAGCAAATAGCATTTTGAGGCATCTAGTAGACAGTTATAGTTTGCATGGGGATAATACAGTTACCTTTTCATACAATGTGGAGACATTCTATGGCATTCTATTTAGGAACTTCTCTTTCAAACAATGTATGATGACAGTTTCTGTCGAATGTAATTCCACAGGAAAGTAAATGAGGTATGACAGCTAACTACAATTTCAACACATTTTGGACAACTATGATGCAAATCAAACTTTGCACACCATTCCAGAGGAACAAGCAAGAGATTAGTGAAGAACATATCAATGTGGCACCACGCGCCATGATAGCACATTTATAAATAACTTCAAAGTCACCTGATTTTGAGGTTGTAGTCTTTCTTAGTTTCTGAAAGCATAACCTACTGTGTGCTCCTTTTCGGTGAAAGAAAAGCAAAATATTGAAGCTGTTGAAAATCTAAAAACGAAGGCAAAATCAGCTGGTCAGGGAATATCTGTTGAGAGAGTAAGGTAAGATTTACCTTTCAGGGTGATGGCATTTTACCAGAACTGAAAGGTGTGACAACTTGTTTATAAATGAAAAGGAATACTGCAAGGGAAATGGAAAATAGGTAGAAAAAAAATTAGGAGAATGGTCTAATAGTTGAAGAAAAATCAGAACAGAGGTCAGAAATACAGATCACCCTGCCAATCATACATAGGGAATTGTTATTCCTCACTGCAGCCGACGCCTCTCCCATTTCCAAACATCAGGTGAGTGCATCATTGATCAATGTCCAGCACTTGATGTCTGAGGAGCAGTGGGAAATGTAGTCAAAATCTGAACTTTTTCAATCAAAACATTTTAATAAACTTTATTAAAAACAATCACACCACTGTTCCATGACCATGCATTGAGATTCCCTTTAAGAGCACAGGAGGCCAGAGCAAAGAGGTTAAAGTGCAAGTGAACTGCAGGATTAACAAGGCAAGTGTGAAACTATATCTATATAACATATAGCATGACCTAATGCATCGATTCTAGCGTGCATACACACACAGACCATCCCACCTTTCTGAGTCCAGCACACACTTTGCATTCTGGTGTCACGAGCTTTAAGACTTTGATACTTCAAATCTGATTGGGAACATTTACTGAGGCAGCTGAACACCAAAGCTAAATTACATTCGACACTTTACTCAGAGGTCTCAGCAGGCCTTAGCATTTTCACTGATTCGTTATGTGCAGTGCGATTCACCAAACAACTCTCTGAACAACAAAATAACATAACTTATTCAAAATGAAAGAAACCCCAAATATGCAAAATATATCTACAGAAATATAGTGAAAAAGTTAATTAGAATTCATAACTGAATGGATGTGCAGAGAAATTACAATGTTCTTTTTGAATGCATTTGTAGAGCCACCAGAGAAATTCTTCTCCAATGTGCTCCTCTTTCTGGCATTTCAAAGAGTACTGAAAATATTTATCAACAATTTGATCAAATTCAAAATGACAAATCTAAGGAACCACCTGTTTCTCCTTTCCCTCAACATCTGTTTTGTTTCCATGGCAGATGGAATGATACGCAAGCACACACTGACACAGCCAATAGCTCAAATCCTAACAAAAGTACAATTAGCTACAATAATCATTGAGCTTTATTTATAGATAGAGAATGATTACACAGAGGACGAACAAAAAGTGACAAAAGGCACATCAAAAATAAAAAGCTGGCCCAACTTCAAGCTTACAAATAACATCAAGACATGCATCAACGTTTTCTACTCCGCTTCTTCTTACCTCTGTTATCTCTTCCGACACTTTAACGCAACTTTGAAATGCAATTCCTGACTCCAATCGCCGGGCTGTCTTTCACAATCACCCCAGTACTGGTGATGTTATCTTCAGCTGCCTAAACCAGGCCCATTGGAATTCTTACCCAATCCTTTCCACTGCTCCATTTTCTCTCCTTCTTAAATTCCATCTCTGATCAAAATTCATGGCCACATCCTTTATTCCTTGTTTGCACCTTTTTCCTTATCGTTCCCATGGTGTTTTGAGGTGATTTTGTTTTTACTTTAACATGCAATGGGGTGGTCTATGAGTAGCTGCCATTAAATTTTATCACTGCTTGTCTTGAAAGAGTGCAAGATGCACATGAACAGATGGAAAACATAATACCCAGAATGATGTTCATTCCTAAACTTTGGACAATATAGCTAATCTCTGTCTACACCTGAATCACTTTGATTTTTTAGCCAGTTAATATAAAACAGAATTGGTAAGAGATCATCCCTTAAAAATAATATCAGAATCAAAAAGTAGAATTCTCACATTTCCAATTCAAGGCTTTTTTAAGTGATATTCATGGCACCCAGCCTGCAATGGCTCAGAATGATTTTCTCATACTATCTTCCACTCTTCACTTTTCTTTCCAAACTTGTCTCAGAGGATATAGGCATGACTGGCAATGCCAGCACTTATTGCCCATCCTTAGTTGCCCTGGAAAAATGGATGGTGAGCAGTCTTCTTGAACTGCTGTAGTCTAAGTAGCGATGTCGTACACAAAGTGCAGTTAAGGACAGAGTTCCAGGGTTTTGACACAGTGATATTGAAGAGACAGTGATAGGTTTCCAAGTCAGGATGGCAAATAACTTAGACAAGAACTTGCAGAGTTGCTGTTCCCTTGTGTCTGCTGTCCTTGCCTTTGAAGAGATCACAGGTTGAAAGTTACTGTCAGAGGAGCTGGGGCAGACATTAGAATCCTCAATCCAACTGAAGAGAAAATTCTTGATCTGGACAGAGAAAAGCTTGACTGTTCATGTGAAAATGGAGAGAATTCAATCCACAACTAACCAATGAGTTCCATTATGATATGTTGCCCTGCTCTCCTATTACCTTTACTCACATACTTAACCCTCTTAGATAACTAATTTGTGATCTCTTCTCATCTGCAGAAACTTGTGGCATCCATTGAATGTGCAAAGAGGCCATTGCTCGAGATCCTTAGTTCCTCCTGTAGCTCTAAGGAGGAAGTCATTGAGCCCTCAGACAATGTCCTGGCAAGCCTTTATGCTGCACCTTCCACCAGCTTGGACACTTTCACCTCAATGAGTTCATCCTTCAATACTAGAGTTCAGAGCTCAATCTGGTGAGTACATCCAACCATGTCTCCATTCTGAGGAATTCAGAGGTATCTTAATTTATCCAATTGTAGGGTGCACAACCAAAGATTTCATGTGGAATTCTGCCACTGTTATTCAGCCAGCTTTACAGCAATCACAACCCCAAAGAAATACATCCCCTTCCATAGACCATATCCTTGCATACTTAAAGCTCATTTTGTGAATGTGGCCGCAGCAAAACATTGTATCTACCTTGGAATCTGGTTGTGAAATAGAAACTTTAGGTGCCACTTTTAGGTGCTTTGTTCTCATTACAGTTGCTTAGCTGACATGACAAAGAGGCAATTCGTGTGAACAATATAATGGTCATGAGTGCATGTGGTCATGATTTTTGACGTGTATTCTTGACAATGAGTGATTGGTTGATTAAGTGCAAACTGAAACAAGATGGTTGTTGTAGAATCAGGGAAGATAGAATTACTGCAACTGCCCAAGCAAACCCTGGAATTCCAAGAGTTTCACTCCAGAAACTTATAGTAAATTACTCTAACTCTGCATTTTGTGTAATTATATGCATCGGCTTTCAATCCGATATGGAAACATTCCAATTTCATTTTAGTGTGGGTGAGTAGCATTCTCCACTTGTGATACATGAAATTCCCTACCATTCTTCTTTTTCACTTTTGCTGTCCCTGTGGCCCCATGAACTTTGATCCATTCCCAATTTCCATTGAGCTCCTTTACAGAAGTTATTATTGCCCCGCTTTGTGCAGAACCCATGACTTTGGAAATACCCAAACACTTATTGGCTCAAAAACCTCTTTAAACCCAATTCCCCCTTTCCTTTCTATTCATCATGGCGTCCCATCATGCAATCTACCATTGTCACCGTTTTTTCAGAAACCCAGTACAATGAGGTCTATTCCCAGCTTAGAATTTCCCAATTTCCCCAGCTTTTCAGGGACTTCACCCTTTTAAGACCCTGATCATTACTGAACAAAGCCTCAGTAATGACCACATCCCACAACAGGCTGACAGTCCCCACAGACAAGGGCCCAGCCTCCCCTCAGATTGTTGTCTACTTAGCATTCCAGGTGGTCTTCTACTATTCCCTGGGGCTCTTGCATTTGGCAAATGATCATACTGCAAGCACATGAATCCATGGGCTCTGGTAGGACCAATGCCTGACTGACCATGGCCAACTCTCTGGACTAGAATCAGACCAAACCCTTGACTGATTACTTCCTGATGAAAATCCCCTTCAGCCCAATAAGCTCTACTCCCCTTTGACTTTCACACATGAACATTTGTATATAACATACACTGTGTGTTTGCTGCATAAACTGAGGGTTCATGTTGCAGGAGAGATGTTCCTATAGCACAGTGCAACAGAGTGACATACCCAAACCTTTGATGTTCAATGTTCCCCACCCCAACCCCTTCACAAGCTGCCTGCCTCTCTCTCTTCACTAATAAATCAATGCAAGTCAAAGAGGCTGTCTTTATGGAACTGAACACTAAAGGTCTGGTACACTAAGAAAGCAATACAAACCAGATTTGAGGTTCCTAAATGCTTCTAAGAAGTATATTGAATCATTTAAATCTTTATCTGACATCTCTCTGGTATCCATGCTTGATTCATCTGAATCTTTGTCTGACATCTTTGTAGCAATTGTCTATTTAGGCTTGTTCATCTACTTCCTAGCTAAATAGGCATATGTAAAATGGTTCAGACTGGACATACTTTATTTTACATTATTACCTCTGCAATATTTACAGCTTGCCCTTTGAGCTTGATGTCTGTTGGTTTTTTTCTGGAGATACTTTTTGCTCCTTTCCACATTGTTGCATTTGTAAAGTGTCAGCTGTTTTTCAGCATAGTGACAGGTCTGAACTGCTTATCAACATAGTGATGGTGCTGGGCTGCTTCTCCACACTGTGAACAAACTCACTTTGCAAACTCAGAGCCTCTGAGCATGTGTGCAACCTCCTTCAGAGTCACATTCTCTACTCTCAGCAGGCACATTGTCATAGTAGGATCCTTTGTGCCTATGATGATTCTATCTTTAATTCGCTCATCTTTTAGTTGTACAGATTCACAGGTTTGAGCGAACTAAGGCAATGATGATACACATTAATCAATAGACTCTCTTTGTCCGCTTCGTCTATAATACTGAAAACACAACGTTCATTTGTAACATTGCATAGAGCTCCAAGCACAGCTTCAAAGTTTGTAAAATTTCTGCCAATTAGTTTCTCTGCTCTTCAGGATATATTTTGAAACAGTCACTTCCTAACAGTGACGAAAGTTCACTCAACAAATCTGTTGCTAATTCATAATCTTGCCAGTGTGTATGGAAGAAATTCCAGTTTCAATTCATGACCCCTGTCATTTGAACAGGAGCTGGCAGGGCAAAAGCTGCCACCATTTTCTCTCAACCAGCATTTTAAATGTAGGTTGCTTTGTTGTTCTTTGTTAACATTTTGCAGCAACTCACAACTCTGCTGGTAACTGTGTCTCCCTATTGGTAGCTATGCTTTCTTACAGCTCTGCAACACTAACATTATTGTCTCTTCTGATGTTAAGCTTTGAATGTCCAATGCAGTACTGTGTTCAACACAATAAAGTGAAGTCAAAATGTCTGCCGACTATGTGTGTGCCTCATGGTAATTCAGAGGTAAAGTGATTAAAGTTAGAGATGTTCGAGAGGTGAGAGTTGGATGAGTGTAGATACCTTGAGGATTTGGGGGCTGGAAAAAGGCTATAAGAGATTGGGAGGGCTAAAAGATTTGAAACAGATATAAGAATTTAAAAAGTGAAGCTTTGAATAACTGGGAACCAATATAAGTCAGCGACCACAGATATGATAGGTGTATATGATATGATGTGAATTAAGACACAGGTAGCAGAGTTTTTCAATTATCTCCAGTTTAGTAGGGGTCAAAGTGAGAGGCCAGCCAAGTGTTTCAAAACAGCTGAGTCACAAAATAATGGAAATTTCATCAGCAAGTGCTCTTATGGTGGGCCAAACTCAGTTATGTTGCAGAGGTGAAAATAAGCCATCTTAACCGAAATGATTTCAGAGACTAAGGCAGGAAGAAAACTGCTTGATTCTATAGAAATCTATTTTTTGTATCAAGTAACACAGCCATTTAGCCAATATTGTTACCTGATGGTGCACAGAGGAACTATTGGTTTGTGATGAGAAACCTTTACCTCTGACAACAAATCATTTCCTTTAATTGAGGATAATGATGAAGAGCAGTGAAGACAGCGTAAGAGCTATTGAAAAGGGAGTCCTTAAACAGTTTACAGCCTTAATTAACAAGATTGAATAGACATTTCAGTAGCCATATACTTAATTGTTGAAATAACTACCAATACATTATATGCATGGAAGAACTATTGCTGGCCTTATGCACTTTCAGCCCCACTGCAGTCATCATTTTTGGATTTTAACAGGGGTGATCACAGTGTGGAAGTCCTCCCCAAACAAAATATTTTGCAGAGAAATAGCATACAAGACATACCTCATCCTCTCTTTGCAAAGTTGTCATCCAGAAAACTAGTTAACGCAGGATAGTACTGGAGTGAATCTTTCTTCAGTTTTATACTTATTTAACAAGTTTAATTTTCCAAGAATTAACATTCAAACTCATCCACTCCACTGTTTCAATCAGTGGTTCTTTACAAATATTTTTAATTAACCTGTGCAGACATGTAATAACACACCTCCAAGGCAGATGGAACTTGAATCTGGATGTTATGGCCTTGAGGTAAATCAATAAGATGCAAAAGCCATGATATGTGCTCAAAGATATTTTTAATCAACCTGTTCAGAAGTGTTATTACAAACCTGTGGAACAAGTGGAATTTGCCTTGTGGCATAGAGCTAGGGATACTATCAGGGTAGCACAAGAGTCTTCAGGGATATACATACAAATAAAACTCCAATTTATGGCCCCCACCTGCATATAATTAAACACAATCAATATACATCTAACAAGTGATTATAATTATTTGAGAAGAATGGTAGAAAATGGAATGCTCTTGGGAAAAGGAGTGATCTCCTAGTTAAGACATTTGATATTAAACAAGCTGCTCAGATTTATGTGTGTTTTGCATGTGGAGATAAATGCACGTAATTAGAAGTGTCATTTTTTCCTAATTTTATACATAGCTTCAATAAAGACAGCACTGTGAATTAGATTCATTGTACCTAACTTTTCAATTTCTGTACAACTTTTTTGCTTAATCTTAACAATTAGATTTGATGTATTGCATGTCTCCAGTCATTAGCAATCAGTGTGTTCTTGTCATCTACTACCAGGCACACAGCTTACGAACAATCTATTGCATCATGAAATGTTTGGTGCAACTTTTAGAATGTAACTCCTTGGATATCAATGTCAATGGCAGAGTTTGCCATGCTTTGAGATGAAGATGACCATGTTCTTTATCTGGGGTGTTTGGTAGGATTCCAGTAGGAAATTGTGCTGTAAATCAGACAGAATACCACAGACCTCAAGGCCCTCCGCTTCTTCCTGTCCCGCAGGCCCGACCAGGCCCCCTCCACCGACACTCTCATCCGCCTAGCGGAACTCGTCCTCACACTCAACAACTTCTCTTTTGACTCCTCCCACTTCCTGCAGACTAAGGGGGTGGCCATGGGCACCCGCATGGGCCCCAGCTATGCCTGCCTCTTTGTAGGTTACGTGGAACAGTCCATCTTCCGCACCTACACAGGCCCCAAACCCCACCTCTTCCTCCGGTACATTGATGACTGTATCGGCACCGCCTCTTGCTCCCCAGAGGAGCTCGAACAGTTCATCCACTTCACCAACACCTTCCACCCCAACCTTCAGTTCACCTGGGCCATCTCCAGCACATCCCTCACCTTCCTGGACCTCTCAGTCTCCATCTCAGGCAACCAGCTTGTAACTGATGTCCATTTCAAGCCCACCGACTCCCACAGCTACCTAGAATACACCTCCTCCCACCCACCCTCCTGCAAAAATTCCATCCCCTATTCCCAATTTCTCCGCCTCCGCCGCATCTGCTCCCACGATAAGACATTCCACTCCCGCACATCCCAGATGTCCAAGTTCTTTAAGGACCGCAACTTCCCCCCCCACGGTGATTGAGAACGCCCTTGACCGCGTCTCCCGCATTTCCCGCGACACATCCCTCACACCCCGCCCCCGCCACAACCGCCCCAAGAGGATCCCCCTCGTTCTCACACACCACCCTACCAACCTCCGGATACAACGCATTATCCTCCGACACTTCCGCCATTTACAATCCGACCCCACCACCCAAGACATTTTTCCATCCCCACCCCTGTCTGCTTTCCGGAGAGACCACTCTCTCCGTGACTCCCTTGTTCGCTCCACACTGCCCTCCAACCCCACCACACCCGGCACCTTCCCCTGCAACCGCAGGAAATGCTACACTTGTCCCCACACCTCCTCCCTCACCCCCATCCCAGGCCCCAAGATGACATTCCACATTAAGCAGAGGTTCACCTGCACATCTGCCAATGTGGTATACTGCATCCACTGTACCCGGTGCGGCTTTCTCTACATTGGGGAAACCAAGCGGAGGCTTGGGGACCGCTTTGCAGAACACCTCCGCTCAGTTCGCAACAAACAACTGCACCTCCCAGTCGCAAACCATTTCCACTCCCCCTCCCATTCTCTTGATGACATGTCCATCATGGGCCTCCTGCACTGCCACAATGATGCCACCCGAAGGTTGCAGGAACAGCAACTCATATTCCGCCTGGGAACCCTGCAGCCATATGGTATCAATGTGGACTTCACCAGTTTCAAAATCTCCCCTTCCCCCACTGCATCCCTAAACCAGCCCAGTTCATCCCCTCCCCCCACTGCACCACACAACCAGCCCAGCTCTTCCCCCCCACCCACTGCATCCCAAAACCAGTCCAACCTGTCTCTGCCTCCCTAACCGGTTCTTCCTCTCACCCATCCCTTCCTCCCACCCCAAGCCGCACCCCCAGCTACCTACTAACCTCATCCCACCTCCTTGACCTGTCCGTCTTCCCTGGACTGACCTATCCCCTCCCTACCTCCCCACCTACACCCTCTCCACCTATCTTCTTTACTCTCCATCTTCGGTCCGCCTCCCCCTCTCTCCCTATTTATTCCAGTTCCCTCCCCCCATCCCCCTCTCTGATGAAGGGTCTAGGCCCGAAACGTCAGCTTTTGTGCTCCTGAGATGCTGCTTGGCCTGCTGTGTTCATCCAGCCTCACATTTTATTATCTTGGAATCTCCAGCATCTGCAGTTCCCATTATCTCAGAATACCACAGACTATTGTGTTTTGGATAAGTTCAGGATTTCATTTGGTAATGTTTACACTCAAGCTCTAATACATGTTTTCTTTTGAAGGAAACTGCACCACTTATTATTTAGTTGTGAGAGAGGCAGCAAACCTGGGCAAATTTCCCCCAGAATTTGATGCTGATATCAGAATTGTTAAGGTGTCCTTCAGAATGTGAGTGCAACACTTCCTTTGACAGCATGAGAGCACACTGCAAACTCTCCAGAGAAGATTGACTTTGGTTTCTGAGTGTCAGGTATCCTGGCTCTGTGACCAGCTCAACTGAGTTATGATGATTCCATTATGGTGTAGGTATCCATCATGCTGGTGCAAGTAAGAAACTCAGCATCTGGTATTTTGTCTGGGAATCTGATCTCCAGAACATCCCAAAAGCAACTCAAATAAAAGTGACTGTGGTATGGTGTGAAGAAATTAAACCACTTTCAGTTTTCTCATCTCTACTTGCTCCAAAGTGGTTGTTGGGACTTTGCCTGCGCAGCTAAACATTCTTGAATTGAAAATATTTCTGGTGCATTGGGAAATTTAAGGGGCCACTCCTCACTTTTAAACTAGAAGCAATATATTTGTTAAAGCAACTGGAATTATTTAATGCGTACTAATGCAAATATGTATTTACTCTTAGACTACCCAGTATCAGTTATTCTTTCATACATCATGTGTTAGTTCTCTGTAAAACTTCCAACTTCTATTTCAATAATCTGCTTCAAAGAACCATAATTTGGAGAACTTCCCTACTGCTGAGATGTGATATTACTTTTTCATATCCTTTGCATGCCTGAGAGGGATTCCAGTTCAATATCAACTTTCATTTTGGGCATTTTTATACCGATTAGCAACTGACTTAAGACTGATCTCAAGTCTTGCAACCAGCAAACAAGAGCGGGTTTTCATCCTACCTCTCATGTCAAATCAAATTATGAAAGATGAAAAGACAGTGTGCTATGCTTCTGCGGCAAACAATTCTGTATTAATCAAGCACCGTTTATAGTATATTTTAAACGGTTTAAAATTACAGCTTTAAATGCTTCTTTAAAATAAATTATGATTGCAAGAAATTGGGATGATCAAATGCTGCACAAGATGGAAAAGTACCATCCCTCTGTGTTGTAGGAGTATTTGATAGAAAACAACGCATTTTGACCTTGTTCTAATCCAACTGGATAACAGCTCTGAAAACCACTTCAGGATCCCACATAAGCATGCTTGCTTTTCTCTGAAGTAACCAACAGCAGTGCTAGCCACATTTTGCTAATCTGCCATTCATTTGCCTATGACCACACTCTGCCCCAACATTTAAATTGTTGAACAGAAAGATTGAGACAATCCTACTAGCTTGCACAATATCATGAGAGGAGTCTGTGGTGTAGTGGCATTACAACTTAATTGTAATCAAGCATCACAGCCTAATGTTCTAGGGATAGAGTTTCAAATCTCATGACAGCAGATGACGAACTTTGAATCCAATCACAAGAAAAAAATTCCTAATGACCACTGTGAATTGATGTAAATACTTATTTGTTTCAGTAATACCCCTTAGAGAAAGAAATTGAGCATGTTTACCCAGTTTGACCTACATGAGACCTCAGATCCACAGCCATGTGATTAACTCTGCCTTCTGAAATGGCTTAACAAGCCATTATGTTCAGGGCAATAAATGATGGCTCCGCTAGTAATGCCCATGAATGACTTTTTTTTAAATGATGCAAATATGCTAATAGGTATTTTAAAATAAAAGCAGAAAATGTTTCTAATATTCAGCTGTAAATATTGTATGTAAGTTTTGTTGATTTAGTTTGAAAGATTAATTTTGAATTAGTTTTGCAATTACAAGTTTCCCTTACAGGATGTATAAGAGGAGAATTTGCATCTGTCATAGGTTTGTGAAACTATGGAACTCTGCCTTAGAATGTGATGGAGGCAGAGTAATTGAATGTTCTTAGGGTACAAGTAGATAGACTGATAGGATAGCAAGGCTATCAAAGGTTATTGGGGATAGATGACAATGCAGATTTCAAAATACATTCAAACTACCTATGAATTTAGTGAAGGGCAAACCAGAGGGCTGATTGAAGCATTGTTGCTTCTAATTCATATTGAATGAAAATCTGCATATGTAATTTCATAAAATTAAATGAGCTTGAAACAGTTTGTGATAAGTTCATTGAATATAGTGATGCATTTAGGGGGTTTAACAGATTTTTGCTCAAGCTCTCTTACATTCTATAGCCTATATGTGAACCAAACATTTGAGACTTACGCTAATAGGCATATGCATCTGAAAAGGGTCTCTGGTGTACTTGTTTTCTCAGATCAAAATACAACTAATGTATAAACATATTGATGCATTCTTCCAATCAAATAAACAGAATAGATGATAAATCCCTAGCCTTGAATGGCCCTGAAGAAAGACATAGTTCTGGAGACAAATGATGCCTGTTTTTGCAAAACCCATGGAGGTGGCCACATATTCCATCACTGAAAGATATTGATTGTTGTACATAGGTTAAAATACAGATTAAAAGATTTCAAGTACAAAGCAAAACAGAAATCCATCTATTGCCCAAAATAATCTCTTTACCATTAATCAAAATCCAGAGAACTTTTTCGTCCTTATTATATCTGTAGATTTAACTTAATTTCTTCTTCTAAGATCTGGCTTTGACAATTATGAGGACTTTTCCCTTGACCATAGGCTCAAAGATCTCAGACTTCCTCATTTTAATAATCTGCAGAATTTTAACTATATACACTTGGTCTGGACATTTCACAGACTACTTGCACTGAGGTAACTTATTTCTTTAACTGCTCTAAAGGATCTCCTTTTCTTGAATAAACTATATTTGATTCTGACCCCAGCCGGGTCACCTTCGAACCAGCAAAAGCCCTTGAACTAATTTTTTTTTTAAAACTTGTATATCCTAGATTTTGCCACAGCGAATGTCTTAATGCTTTCTCTCTCCTGCTGTATATGGCCGCTGTGTAAATAAACATCCATTTGACCACATTGACAGCAGTAAAACAGACCTACATTGCCAAAGTCCACCATAAAGGAAGTACAAGACATCAAAGATGTTGTAGTTCAACAGAGAATGGCAGACCTCACACCATCAGGAAGACAGTTCAAGTCAACCACTTTCTATCCAAGAAATTACCATGTTTCCAACTGCGAAGACAACATGTTTGGGGAGAATAGTGAAACCTCCAGATCATTTGAATTTGTAAAGTTAAAGACTTGACTACTGGTAACTAATGGTAACTATAAATGTAAACAAATGTATAACCACAGTAGTTTGAGAGAAGAGAAAAGATTTAGCAGGAGATTTATATATGGGTTAGAGAATGTCTAAATGTGTTAATACTTGATTACGTCACTGTAAATGATGTTACAAGGACTGGGCTAAACTAAATGAAAAACCTCTATGAGACAGACAAGTGTCTAATGCACTCTTAACAATATTTGTAGTAACAGAGGTCATATTCGTGTAATCGGTAAATAATTGCTGTAATGTAATAAACTTCAGATCATTTACTGAACAAGACTCTCTGGATAGACCAGAAAGGTGGCTACCCTCATCCACATGATATCACTTCAGGCTTCAACGGAATGCTCACATACAAGATGGTGAGCAGTGGTGCAGTAATAATGATGGGCCTTGCCACACCACTGGTTTCGTGCACAAAACTTCTGTACAATCTGAAACACATTCAGATACAGTGGGCTGCGAGAGATAATGGGAACTGCAGATGCTGGAGAATCCAAGATAACAAAGTGTGAAGCTGGATGAACACAGCAGGCCAAGCAGCATCTCAGGAGCACAAAAGCTGATGTTTCGGGCCAAGACCCTTCATCAGGGTCTAGGCCCGAAACATCAGCTTTTGTGTTCCTGAGATGCTGCTTGGCCTGCTGTGTTCATCCAGCTTCACACTTTATTATCTTACAGTGGGCTGCAATACCATCCTCTAGGAGTCAGATGGCAGGTGGAGATGGGTGTATAATTGTGCTGCATTCTGCTCCCTACCTGTCTGGCCCTTTGGGTAGCTTCTAACAGTAGTATAATGAAAGTGGCTTTTAGGTTATCTACGAAAGCATTAATTGGTCAAAGATATTGCATGTTGGGAAACAACTGTAGGCAACATGAATACTTCATGCATGTTAAAATAGCTAAGGGTGAAATTGCAAGAAGCCTTAACACCTTAGTAAACTCAGTACTCAACATGGGTCGTGTTGTGGACAGTGCAGAGGGCTGTTCAAGGTACAAAGGGTCACTGATAGGATGCAGAGCTGGGCTGAGAAGTGGCAGGTGGAGTTTTACCCTGAAAAGTGTGAGGTGGTTCATTTTGGAAGGAAAAACTTGAAAACAGAATACAGGGTTAACAGAAAGATTCTTGGCAGTGTGGAGGAGCAGAAGGATCTTGGGGTTCATGTCCACAGTTACCTGAAATCTGCCACCCAGGTGGGTAGAGTTGTTAAGAAGGCATATGGTGTGTTAGCTTTCATTAATAGAGGGATTGAGTGCAAGAGCCGCAAAGTTATGCTCCAGCTATACTAAAGCCTGGTTCGGCCACATCTGGAGTATTGTGTCCAGTTCTGGTCGCTTCATTACAGGAAAGATGTGGAAGCGTTGGAAAATGTGCCAAGGAGGTTTACCAGGATGTTGCCTGGAATGGAGAGAAGGTCTTATGAGGAAAGGTTGAGGGAGCTAGGGCTTTTCTCTTTAGGACAATAAAGGGTGAGAGATGACTTGATAGAGGTGTACAAAATGATCAGAGGTATAGATAGAGTATTCAGGCAAAGACTTTTTCCTGGGGTGGAGGTAACTATAACAAGGCAGCATAGATTTAAAGTGAATGGAATAGATTTAGGGGAGACGTCAGAGGTAGGTTCTTCTTTCAGAGAGTGGTCGGGACATGGAATGCGTTGCTGGAGAAGGTAGTGGAGTCAGCATCATTAAGGGCATATAAGTGGCTATTAGATAGGCATATGGATGATAGTATGAGGTAGGGGTGGAGGTTAGATAGACCTTAGGATTAGGGTAAATGTTTGACATAACATTGTGGACCGAAGGGCCTGTACTGTGCTGTATTGTTCTGTGTTCTACATTCTATGTTCTACATCAAACCAATGCAGTGCAATAAGCAACACTGCCAATAACACTCTCAATTTGATGGGTAAAACAATAGAACACAGACAATATATTGTTCAAATAGCACATTGCTTTGACATATTGGATCTTGAATATTACAACAAGTTCAGAAGCTGGGTAATGAGGCAGGTACCTAGATGTTTTAGTTAACTGAGGCCACTTACAGATTAGAAGGTTGTGCATGACCCTTCCTGCCACAGACTCAATCAAAGCGGATGTCAGAAGTCTGGGGTCCCAACCCCCTCTAATGTTACATTATCAATAAATTTACCACAGGAGAAGAATATTATTTGAATTTGCTTTTATTATTTACATTTATGACTTCATGTATACCATAATTGGTCATGGTAGTATTGAAAAACATTGCTGAGTTTAGTGATATCATTGCTGTTTTTGGGAATGAATGACGGTTACTTTGGAGTTCATAGCTAATATTGTAGCAACAATACAATAATGTGTTAGGCTTAGATTGAGTTGCTGTATATCTTATTTTTCAGACATAGCCCTGAACAATTCAGAAATGACCCTAGCTAGCTCTAAACCCAAACAATTTACTCACAGAACTTTAGGCGCCTTTGATCTGCATGGAACATTCAATGTCCATTTCATCTTTACATATTATATTAAAACCTTTCTCTCTCTCTGGACTCAGTCACTCTGTTCTTCAGTTTTACCCACTGGCTTAAGGAGTCAAGGAATCTACAAAGAACAGTGATCAGACTAACATAATCAAACTCAAAAGGAAACAAACCGTTGAGCATTACGTTAACCAATTGCTACTTCACAGGAAATATAATGGTTAGACAAAGGACCATAGTCTTCAACAAAGTTAGGAACGAAACTTGCCAGCTATCTTTGCTCTGTCCTTTCCAATACACCAGCTGGTCTTACTACAAATGAGTGATTCAGTCTCTGCATAACTACTTTTATCCCAGCAGGGCCCTTATTTCTTGGAATGGTTGTAAAATAATGCAACCTTATGGGAAAAGTCCTTCTCCACACTTTGTACAACAGTGTCTGAATTAAGGCAAAGCTCCGGCAAGGAACAAGTACATTGTCATGAGTTATGCTTTGCATGAACTCCTTTGTGTGTAACGTAAACAATTGTCTTCTAACAGTCTGTGCAGACAGCACCCACCGACATTTCTTGATCGCTATGTTCATGACTTCCTCAAGCAATTAGTTGGACATAGCTACCCTTCGCAAAACACTGTAAGTAAACCAATCAACACTTTAGCTGAAACATCAATCTCATTGAGAAGAACTCCTTAAAAAGAAAGGTATATAAAAGACATGAAAAATCAAAAACATATCTTTGGGTCCTTCCAATCCAAAATTTTAGATGTAACGCTGACCCTAGCCCTAACCCTAACCCTATCACAGGCTATTCAGAACTGATGTAAATACAGTTTTAAATTACCTCATAGTTAGAGGATACCGTGGAGGTCTTGCCTTTTCAACCTTGCCACTCACCATAGACATGGTGACACACAGGTTAAACTCACTGCCAGCCATCTCTCTCTAATGGGAGAGTAGCCCTATGGTCCTCTGGGACTACAGAGACTTTTTAAATGTAATAATCTTGCTTGAATGTTTTGCAAAGGGGTACAGATGTATACTTATAGACAGCAGAGGGGTGGCTGGAAGTTCTGGTGAATTCACACAAAAGGCAAAACATACAATACAGCTTAAAAATAAAACCAAAAGGCCATAAGAAATAGGAACAGGAGTAGGCTATTTGGCACCTCAAGCCTATCCACTATTCTATAGGACCATAGCTGGTCCAACATTCCTCACATCAACTTTCCTGTTTTCCTCATAATCTTTGATTCACCGACTGATCAAAAATGTATTTATCTCAGTCTTAAATATACACAAGGATACTGCCTCTTTAGTTCTCTGTGACAAGCAGTTCCAAAATTGACAACTCCCTGAGAGAAGAAATTCTTCCTCATCTCAATCTTCAATTAACACCCTTCATTCTGAAACTATGTCTTCTGGTTCTAGACTTTCTCATGAAGGGAAACAACCTCTCAGTATTTACAGTGTTAAGCCCCTTAAAAATCCTTGATGTTTCAATGAGATTATCTCCCATTGCTCTAAACTCCAACGAGTAGAGTCTCAAACTATTTACCCTTTGATCATAAGTCAAACCCTCCATACCAGGGATCATCCTAGTGAGCCTACTCTGAACTACCTACAATGAAATGATACCTCTCCTTAAATAAATGGACTAGAACTGCTCAGAGTACCCCCAATGTGGTCTCACCAGCACCTTGTACAGTTGCAGTAAGACATGGGCACATCAGTCATGACAATACTTTGCTAAACATCGACAGTCCACCATGCCCACAGCAACTGATTCTCAGCAGAATAAGTATATTTAGGACTTTTGTATTTTTGGTTATGTATTCATTCACAGAATGTGGGCACTCTGGAAAGGTCAGTACTTATTGTTGATTCCTAATTGCCCTTGAGGCTTAATGTGAGCATTGAAGGCAATGGCCAGACCCAATACTTTATAGACAGGTCAAACTGGCATTTGTCTCAGCCTTAGATTGACTACTTTAAGTGGTAAAACTAGTTCTGCTTCTGTTTTCCTTTTCACAGTGACAATGCAATTTAACTTACATTAGCTCTGTATGAATAATATGTGATATGAATAAATCATCTTATATGAACCAGCACAAGAATAACAAAAAGCAAATGGAAGTAAAAGCATTGACCCCATGCATTTTACCCTTAAAAATAGATGTAATAATGATTCTAGTACCTGACAACCGTTAGCTAACAGTATTTTAGGAAGGAATTCAAGGTTTAATATAGCCAGTCCTCCATTTTCAATTGAATTAATTTTAATCAGGAAGTAGACCTGTGGGATTCTCAACTAATATCACGGACATCCTGAGGCTGACTAGCAAGAAAGCAAACTTCTGCCAGTTAGCTGCTGACACTGTTTTTCAAGAGGTCACTAAGAGGCACACAGCAGTAGCCCAAGGATAGGTTTTATTTTCTCAGCCTATCATCGGAGACCACTGGTGTCTGCTTTGTGCCTCCCCACAGCAGGTCATTTGAGATCAGAAACGAACCATGTATTGAAGTACATGTGAGAACTATCTTACCAGCCAGCATCACAGCATGTTAGAATTATAACTAGGTTTCATTGTATCTCAGAGAATTTGCAATTGTTTAAAGTTTGTAAAACCAAAAGTCCCAAAATTATAGACTACAAAGAAGAATTTGCATCAAACTAGTCTTTATTCAGTTCTTCAGTGCATACTTCAAGACCCATTTTCTTTAGTCTATTTTTAATTACAATAAAAATCAATTGGGCAAAAAAATTACACTCCCTCAGAGCTTCATTGCCAATGATTTCATTGCATAATGTTATTTACTCGCACTGTGTGGGCCCCTATTGATGTGTTAATAAAGGTGGTTATGTTGTACATGCACAGAATTTAAATAGTTTGACTGGAAAGAAAGTCCAATCATGAGCTGTATCTGGAACTGATGAAATGAGCATAATCCAAGCAATTTTTTTTCACAAAAATGCAAATGCACAGAAAAGATTAATAGCAGCATGGTTATGGTGTTTATGAAATTATTTGTAAACACCAATGTCGGAATGAGCCCAAGCTGGTGCACAAAAAGATGCAGTTAAAGAACAGTAAATGCAGGAACGTCAGACACTTCCACCTGACCTCCATTCCCATCCAAGCCCAATCAGACTGAAATCTTATTCCTTGATATTCATTCCAAATGCAAAGTTTACTGACTGTGTCAATCGTAGCATCAAGAAAGAATGTATAGAAGTAAGGGTAAAACCATCAGTACTGTGGCAACCCTATATATTTTACAACAAAATGAAACACTTTTGAAATGTAGCAATTGTTACAATGTAAGGAATACGGTAGCCAAATGCACATAGAAAACTCCTCAAACAGCGATATGATAAAAACAGATTATTTATTTCACTGTTGCTGACTGACCAATATATAAATGATCTAAGACAGAAAGGAGAAATATCCTTTGGGGACAACAAAATGTTTCCTGCTCCCTCTCAGCCACCATTTATATGATGTGGAATACTGAGAGGGCAGGGGTTAAGAGACATTCCAGTTAAAGAATTGAGACACTGATAAATTTCCCAAATAAATGTTACAGTATTCATCAGCACAACCTTGCCAGATTTAGGGAAGGACCATGTGGAGGAATTCCCCTTGATAGCTCAAATTTATTCTCATTGTTTATCTTCTGGATGCTGCTTAGCATTTGAATACTTCAATAGGAATTCCCTGCCATTTATTCGATATATAAATATTCCAATTGACATGATTCCTCTTCCTGATAGAAATGCCTAACTTCTCAAATGCAATTAAATGACTCAACCTATTAAGATATCCTTTCAAAAAAGGTAAACTAAAACTTTTCCACTGTTGCACGATAACCAAAATTATGCAAGTATTCCAAGCAAGTTGATACAAGTTGTGGGAAGTTAACTGTCAAAAGTTAGAACAGCACTTTATACAGATTTGAATTTAACAAAATTTAATAGAACTTTAATGGAAGCTTTTACTTTATACTGCTATGTTCACTATTTGAACTTCCAATCCCACTTTGAACGATCTACATAATATACAGAGTTTACTTTGTGTTATCTTAACTGGATAACTTTTAGCATCAAAAGTTAAAGTTCACTCACAATCAGCTAATACCTTGACATCCCTTCTTTACCAGACTAAAAATGTGACCATGATTTTTCTAGTGTTACAGAAATGAATACTACAAACAGGAATTTCAAAATCCAATGGTCACCTAATTAGCACGCATCCTTTTTTCTTTCGAACGTAGTAAAATAATACTTTGTGCCAAGGTTTGTACATTTTCTAAAATGTAACTGTTTTATAAAACAAGCCATTGTTCCAAACTGATTTCCAATTACATGTTCTGTTGCAAGGTAACGCAAAGCTTCACATTCCTTGATGGCCACATCTGCCACCACTGTCTGCCCACTTTCTCTGGTCATCTGGTTAGTAAGTATGGTTGTCATCCCTTGAACTGAAGTTTTCCCTCTGGAAAAGAAGTTGTCACAGGCTTAGACTTCTGGATTGCTGGATATCAGTTGCCTCACTCCTGCATCCGGTTCATTTACTGTTGTTTCCTTGTCACTATGATACTTTTTGATACAGGAAGAATTTCTGTCCCACAGAAATGCTTCTGATGACTGAAGTCACACTCGTTATCTTCTTGATGATGACAGTATACAGCTTGAGTAAAATGTATCCATGTTCCTGTTTCAGCAGCACTACACCATTTGGCATCAGCAGAACAGTTAGCTCCTCTTCTGCTATGTGCACAAATCCACAAGCCATCCTTTTCCTTAGCATCATGATCTTAAATGTCTTAATCAACACTAACACCAATTAGCATCTTTGTGCATATTTTACATTCTAATAACAACTCAGCTGGGCTCTTTCCTGTCATATTGTGGGGAGTTGCTGTATACATCGTCACATACGACAGCAACACCTCTTTCCAAACTTTGCCCTCAGATGAGTAATCTCATCTGTTCCTCATAAGGATGGTTTTATCATTACATTTCCCTATTTGCCTGTGATCTGTATCAATCTAGTGATACAGATGGAGAATTGTTGTGACTTATATGTAACCTTCAAAAGCCTGTGAAATGAATGCTGGTCTTGATGCAGGGTGGCTGGTAGATCATGCCTTGTAAAATATTTCAGTCAACACCATTTTCTTTGATTATGATGACATCATCGTAATATACTCATGGTAACAGGTATCGAGGACAAACAAAGAGGACTTAAGATGGCAATTATAATATTGTCCTCTGGTCCAGCTAGAGCAGGGTGTACTGCATTGTACTGCGCCCTGACCCACTTTGAGCAATGGTTCCAAATTTTTCTCTACCCATGGCACCATACTTTGATTTGTAAGTTTTGCTCAGTAATTCACCACATGCAATGACCCTCATGAGCTAACAGCACCAGTCTGAGCCTATGTTTTTGTGGCACTACATGTCCGTATCCTCTATGAAAGCACTTTTCAATTGTGCGTAGATTATCTTGCACAGCTATAAAAGTATGAATAGGCAATGTTCTCAGTTTCCACTTTATTCTTTATCTGATGTTATCCAATTCAGATATTTTCTAACTTTTCTGTCTCTCTAGTTGTCATCACCTTGGATGTAACATGATCTACCATAAATCTCAATCTATTCATCTTCATTCTCTAGCTTATATGTTACATCGTCATCAGTAGACATGACAACAGTTCAGCAATGTTCATCTTTCTGGTGGTGTGAATCACCTTGATCTCCCCCTGCTGGAGTCTCCAATTTCAATTCTGGTGTATAGTTTGGATCTGGGAAAATAAATCATTTCCAGTGGCTCACAAGCCATCATAAATTTTAACTCATTGCTGAAGAAGTCTCTGTGGAAACTTCAGCTTGTCTACACCAATCCTAAGGCCTCTTTTGTGGTCTGGGAATATCTCCACCCCACATCTGTCTGAGGTCTGACTACATAGGCGAACAATTTTCAGCCTCTAGCATGCATTTGCTCCATCAGTGATGGGATTAACTGGAGAACATCATGATTCACATATGACAATACAGTGAAAGTAATGGGCAGAGAGAAGGCCAAGTTGTACATTTGGAAATTGCCCTCAAAGTTGCAGATAATGTGACAGATAATTCCGCAGACAAGAATGAGAGACGTCTAAGTACAGATACTTGGCCAATCCAGGCATGGGGAGAGAAGCCAATGAGGAGATGCTTTAGTTCTAATTGCAGTGGAAGGCATCACTAACTTTGTTTTAATTTACAGTGATGATGAAAAGCTAAGCTTGCATGACAGAGACTGCCATTTGTGACTTTATTTAGGGCAATTCTCTTGCTGTAGCAGAGACTGAAACTGTGTTTGACTCTGATTGATGTTTCCCATCTTCTGTAGAATGGGGAGGCAATGACATAGTGGTGTTATCACGACACTAATTATGCAGGAACTCGCATAAAGGTCCGGGGACCTTAGTTCAATTCCTGCCATGACATATGGTGGAATTTGAATTCAATAAAAGATCTGGAATTAAGGGTCTAATGACAACTACAAAACCATTGTCAATTATCAGGAAAATCCCATCTTGTTCACTAATGTCCTTTAGGGAAAGAAACCGCTATCCTTACCTGGTCTGGCCTACTTGTGACTCCAGACCCACAACAATGTGGTTGACTCTTTACTGCCTTCTGTTTTGCTGGCCTAGACAGAAGTTCCCACATCTCTTGCATGTGAAAAAGACCTTGAACCCTGTACAGTCAGACCCTGATCTACAGGAAGCTGCAACTTTCGTACAGAGTCCTTATTCATAGATATTGGGACATTTCCCCATTATCCCTGGAATTCCATACTGGTGAAGATGAACAAGGAAACAGACACTCTATATAGTGTGAGGACAAGTCTTTGTGACACCGCGTGGCTAATAAACACCACAGGCTAAAGATACAGAGAGTCAAGGCATATACTTTTCTTGTCAGAGTTTTAATCCGATCACATTCAAGTGTTCCCTACTTCCATTTGGTGTGAGACATCCCTGCCAGAACTGACTAGATGATAACAGGTTCCCTTTATTTCTTTAATGGAAGTATACCTCTGCATTTCTGAGAAAGCCCTGAACAGAATCTCTTCTCAGAATGCAAAGCTCTCTTATTTCATCAACAGAAAGAATGGAGCAGCAATCTGTGTGAGTTTGTCACTCCTTGGAAAATCTGGTCCAATAGGTTTGATGCTTCTCAAATCTCCTCTTCGTGGAAATTTTAAAACACTGAGTTTTATTTTAAGATTTTCAATGTTTTATTTGCCAAAATAATAATACATTGGGATTTTTTTAAATGCTGTACTCAAAATTGCAAACCCAGCATTTCACCTTTGCTTTCACAACTCTGTTTTTTTACTTCACAGATGCTGCCAGATGTGCTGGACATTTCAACTTGTTTGTTTGCCCCGCCAATTTTGCCCAATTAGACTTCCCAATTAGGACATCCCTTTTGCATCAGTAAGTATATTTAAGGCTGAGATAGACAGGCCTTTAAGCTGTAAGGGAATCAAAGGTTATGAGGAAAAAACACAAACTAATTCAAGGATTGAATAGCTGAGCAGATTTGATGGGCTGAATAAGCCTACTTCTGTTCCAAGTCTTATAGTCTAATGGATTTGATCTGAAATGTGCAGCCTGAAAAAGTGGTAGAAGCACAAGTGATTGGCTATGAGCTTAAAGTGGGAAAAAATGATGTGGTTCAACAGAAATTGGAAGTGGACCTAAATAGGTAATCCTTTCAAATGAGTGATCAGCCAAGTGACCTTCTCCTGTGCCGTATCATTTGGCCCGAAAACAATGTTCAGATTTTATGTAACAATAGAAAAAGAGCTCTCTAAGTAAAATAAGTTTTGTTTGGAATTATAGATCAGAGATAATGGGAACTGCAGATGCTGGAGAATCCGAGATAACAAAGTGTGGAGCTGGATGAACACAGCAGGCCAAGCAGCATCTCAGGAGCATACAAGCTGACGTTTTGGGCCAAGACCCTTTTTATATATTGGCTTTGGAATGTAACCCTCTCTGAGCTCTTGACCATGATTAACATTGGAATTTACAACTCCGTTGAAGATACGTTGGGAGGCAGAAAGCTGGCAAAATAGTGCAGGAAGGCATTGAGGTACCTTTCATATTCCTGAGGCCATTTCATTTTGACAGTGGCAGCTCAGGTGCCTGTCAGAATGCCTCATGAACATTGAAGTAATAAATTAAGGGCCACATGCAGCCTCTGCTGGCAGTTTTCCTCAACCAGACAGTCTTACCATGACATTATGTGGGCCATGGGGTGAAATGTGACAGTTTCCTGGCCCTCTTTGAGGAGACAGATCCTCCACTATGGGCAGGCCATGCACCAAAGAAGATGCTTTTGGTGTCAAGATCCATTTTCACGGCAACTTAATAGCTGCTACCCCCAGTGCTGCCAGTAAATGTGTAACACTTGGCCTACCTGCCTGAATCTGGAATACAGGTGCCACATCCCCTTTTTTCAAGGGCTCTTAGCCATTGAAATGCTCTTTCTCTGTTGTTGCAGCTTCAGCGGCAGCCACCAGGTATGTGATTGGACTGCCAGTTCTAGGGGAGGGGCTGCCATCTCTAACTGAATTTAATCTCTCATGGGTAGCCATGTGACTGGCCGCTGTCAGCAATCTACCATCTCTGGCCTGGCTGCTGGTCTCCCACTCTCAACACCAAACAGTGACACCTCTACCAGCCAACAACCTTGAGCCCTCTTGGAAGTTTGATCGGAGTGGTGCTCCAATTGCCGAATGTTTCAAACTGTAAGTATGCAATTTACTGAGTGGATGGGTTTCCATCAGGCATAAACTGCCTCCCAACTTGGCCAGATAGCCTGTAGCTATTTAATGTCCATCAAACTGTTTCTTTCCATGGCCCACTAATATTATCATTTCCACTGCTGCATCATATCAGGAAGATTGAATAGATTGTCTTCTTAAAATTTAGTGCACTTCTTTTGTGCCTCCTTGCAATACTTTCTTTCCTTCTTCTTTTGAAACTCTATTAGAGCCTCATATAAATACTAAGGGATTTTTTTTAAAAAGAAAGCACATAAACGCTGGCACGCCACATACTTGACAATCAACTCACTGAAACAAACAGCTTCTCACTTAACTGCTGCCCAACCTGCTGCTGAAATATTCTGCTATTCTTGGTTTTCTAAGGGCTGTAATCATTGTTCCAAGTTCTCCAGAACATTTCTACTGTTTTTGCAGAAGGTATATATGATTGAACCACTGGTAAGTATTCAAATATTCAAAACCCATAAATCACAGCAGGGTCATTGGTGCGAAGAATTACAGGTAAGGCTCGATGCAGAGGCAGAAGAGTGGTGGAAATCTTCTCGCTGATTGTTTTCAGGCATATTTTTAGTAAACAGATTTAAATTAGCTACTCACCCATCCTTAGAAATCAGTTCGAAATTTTGCAAATAGCAGCTTTGTTTTCAAATTGCTTGCATTGCTTTTAATGATCTTTCTAGCAGTTCAAAATCACAAGCAATTGACACACTGCCATCTACTGTAGAATTTTCATTCACCCTTCTGAAGTGTTCTTAGCAGGATAATAGGTCAGCACAACATCGTGGGCTGAAGGGCCTGTACTCTGCTATACTGCACTATGTTCTATACTCTGTGTTCTAGTATTACAATAAACTACTAGGAGGCAGGGGGAGTGCCATTGGAATGAAAATCCAAACAGCGAGGCTAAAGACAGATGGTAAAATTTGAAATGATCCAGACAAACAGTGACGATGAAACCAATGTTGTAAAAACCTACCTGGTTCCTTAAAACTCTTAAAGGAAGGAATATCTATGAATCTCAAATGTTCTGGCCTACAAGTGACTCCAGGCCCATAGCAATGTGGTTGACTCTTAACTACTCCCTGAAATGGCCCAGCAAGCCACTCAGTTATACCTAACTGCTCCAATGTTTAGAATGTGTTTAGAATCCCTACAGCTTGGAAACAGACCATTCAGCCCAAAAAGTCCACACCAATCCTCCGAACAGCATTTCACCAGGACTCACACCCCTACTCTATCCCTGTAACCCTGCATTTCCTATAGCTAATCCACCTACCCTATACATCTCTGGACACTGTGGGCAACTTAGCCTAGCCAATCCACCTAAACTGTACATCTTTGGACTGTGGGAGGAAACCGGAGCACCTGGAGGAAACCCACAAAGACACGGAGAGAATGTGCAAACTCCACGCAAACAGTCACCCAACACTGCAATTGAACCCTGGTCCCTGACACTGTGAGGCAGCAGTGCGAACCATTGAGCCACCGTGCCACACCTAGTTTAATAAAAGGAATAAATCCAGACAGACCAACCAACATCAGTCTGGACTGTGTCTTCCAAATACAACATCTTCCAAACCCATGACCCCTACCTCTAGAATGACAAGAGCAGCAGTTACAAGCAGTCTTTCAGTGTTCACTCACTTTGTGTCTTCCAAACCCATGACCCCTACCTCTAGAATGACAAGAGCAGCAGTTACAAGCAGTCTTTCAGTGTTCACTCACTTTGTGCCTATTTCATTACTGTGTTTTATTTTACTGTCTTGTTTTGCCTCACAATTTGACGCTCTGCTGCTTCAGCCAGAGGTAGGTCTCAATACCTCTGCATTGCCTTGCTGTTGAGAACAGGCACTAATCCAGGAAGCTTAGCTTGATTGTCAGCAATGATTAGTCAAGGGTGTGAGCATGTTGCTGCATGGCAGTGTGGGTATGTCAGTCTCACATCTACCAGCACACACCAGCAGCGTATGCAGTAAACACACGACATGTGCATCACCAAATGGCTTTGTCTCAAAGTCTAAGGAGAGTAGTACCCAACCAAGTCAAAGGGGAACTGTTGCCAGTCAAAGGGTCTCAGGACAGACGGCCACAGATATCACTGGATTTTAGTCCAGGCTCTTGGACAAGGTGAGTTCTCTCTTTGAGGCAATGATAACCAGGAGATCTGTATCACTACAGTCTGAGAGTTCTCCAGCTGCAGTGTAAACAGGTGACTCAGGTAAATCAGTCAAGGAGTTGTACACATCTTAATCAAGGATCTAGTCAGTCAGCAATTGGGACTAACCTGCCAAGTTCATCAGGATGGTTGGCAAAGGTCACACCATTAAGTCAACTGAATGAAAGTCATTGCAGTTATCAGGGGATACTGTTGTGTTAGGGAACTTGGGGAAATCAAGGGTAGATTGAAGGCAGCAATGTAGGATGCAGAGGAGATAAGAATAATGAAGGGAAAGAAACTTGACATATGAAGGAGGTCAACAATTGTGCATTGGAGAATGTGGAAAACTGCAGGATTGGAGGGGTGTTATCAGCAGTACTCACAGCTTTGCCCATTATTGTGCAGGACAGTTCTCTTACTGACACTTTGCATAGAGAATAGAGAACTGTCGAGCATGTAGGTGGGCAAAACTGAAGTGTAAGCCTGGGGTTCAGCAGGATTATAATAGCCCTGATGAATGGCAGAGTAGACTTGATGGGCTGAATGGCCTAATTCAGCTCCTACACCTCAAGGATTTATGACCTGGGGACAATGATGGCATCTGCAGATGTAATTCCAGGCATTATGCAGGAATATGTGGAGGAGCGTTACTGATGGGCTAGTTCGAAGAAAAGAAGATCATTGAGGTTCTGAGGTAACCTTTGATTTCCAGGCTGAGTCTGTAACTCACCATGACATCCATGACCTGTATTGTATTCCCAGGAAAAGAACAAACTGGGTTGGCACCTTACATTTTCTTCAGATTAATTTCTTAGGCCGAATCCTATAGATGTTGAATCGAGGTGAATGAAGCTTTAGCTACTGCATCCACCCAAAGAGCCATGTAATAGACATAGATTTAAGGTGATCAGAGATAATGGGAACTGCAGATGCTGGAGAATCCGAGATAACCTCTCTGATGAAGAGTCTAGGCCCGAAACGTGAGCTTCTCTCTGATGAAGGGTCCAGGCCCGAAATGTCAGCTTTTATGCTCCTAAGATGCTGCTTGGCCTGCTGTGTTCATCCAGCTTCACACTTTGTTATCATAGACTTAGGCTGAGTGGGGAAATATTTAAAGGGGACCCAAGGGGCAACGTTTTCACATTGAATGTGATCCATATATGGAATGAGCTGCCAAAGGATGTGGTAGGGCATGTACAATTACATCATATAAAAGACATTTGGACAGCCCCATGAGTAGGAAAGGTTAGAGAGATATGAGCCAAACGCAGGCAAATGGGACTAGTTCAGTTTAGCATACCTGGTCAGCAGGGCCAAGTTACACCAAGGGGCGTGTTTCCATGCTATATGACTCGATGACTCTAAATGAAAAATGTCTAAGACCACACCAAATCTGGAAGGCGTCGTTTTTTTCTTTCTGTCTGACCACGTAGTTTCTACTTAAGAGCAATGTAAGGCTCTTCAAGCTTCACTAATCAGGCTCTTACAGAGTAGGGTTGGGCTAAAAATGGGTAAACTGTGCGGATTGAATTTGAAACCTAAATAGATGCAAGGCAGGTGCAATTATTTAATACTGAACTGTCAGCCATGCCACCTATGTGCCCCAAAGAGGTGTTTATGGTTGCCCTTCCAGGACATGCATGGTAAAGGACAACTCCGGACTGCTACTTGAGCTGGTATACAGCTGGGCTGTAGGCAAAGTGCAGGTGTCATGAATCCTGTGAGACCCTGGCATTGCTGTGCACTTTTGTCTACTGTGAGTAAGAAAATATAACAAGCAGACTGTTTTAGAGGTGTGGTGCGTAGGTAATGATGCAGGTTTGGGGCAACAGCGCCAGAAACCTGTCAAACCTTGCAAAAAGAACCCTTCTTGAAATTCACCAAAAATGATCGGTAAACAATTTTGGTAAGATTGTGCTGAATTGGAATTATTTTGCCATTCCTTCACTGTCACTTGGCCAAAATCCTGGCACTTCCTCCTGAACAGCACTGCAGGCGTGCCAACACCACATTACCAAAACAATGGTAATGCATGGACTGTAAACTTTAAACTCTCCTCGTCTGATTTTAATACCTGAGATTTATCATGAACTAAAATTGTTTTAGGAAAGGGAAACACATTCCTAAGGTGCCACAATGGTCATCTGACTACGACCAGCCAAGCTAATGAAATCAATGAGAGATAAACCAAGACATATTGAGCTAAAATTCACATCTCTTCAAAAATTACACAAACTCAGTCGAGGCATGAAAAAACTCACATCTCCTATTTTTGACTCATTTCTGGATATTTCACCTATTGGGTGGAAAGTTGATTGTAGACTATCCAGCTTGTAAAAGAAATGCCAGATATGTGAATGCACGAGTGAACTACATTTCAGGCAAACAACTTTTGACATAACAGAAACAGAAGAAAAGAAAGTAAATTTTTAAAGAATTGGAAGAGTTTATCTCTCGCTCTCAGTCTCTCTCTCTCTCTCTCTCTCTCTCTCTCTCTCTCTCTCTCCCTTTCCCTCCCACACTCTGTTTTCTTGTTTCCTCATCATCTTGAAAGCCAGCACCATGACAAAACAAATGAGAGAAAAAAACCCTTTCGCCAAGAAACCAACGATTCAACACATTTTGCTCCTATTGAGGATACAAGACATTACCTAAACAGCCACAATCTCAGGTTCAACAATGACAATTCCAAGGCTCTAAGGACTTTTAGAAATACATATTATTTTCCTTTCTTCTGTACTAGATACTCTCCTTTATTAACATAATATTTGCACTAGCATGTGTGTTCAATGCCGCATTTTATTAATTTTCTAGGGGTTCATAAGAAAGAAAATTCCTTTCTCTTTCATTTAAAGAAACTTCATAATTCTGACTAGCGCTGCATTTAATTGAAGTGTGTATATAGCGGCGTGCGAAAAAGAATCAAAAATATTTGTTGTGAACAACAAAGGGAATTGAAAATAGGGCAGCCAATTCATCCCTTCTCACCTATAATAAAAGCATGGAATGCAGTGGCACACCACCACCTTCTCAAGGCCAACTAGGGAGGGACAACAAATGTTGCCCTTGCCAGCATGCCCACATTGCATGAATTAAGAAAAATAAATCATTTAAGGCAATTTCAACAGAATGAAACAAAGCTTGTCCATAAAGTTAGGCAGCGCTGTTCGATTAATTGTGGTCCAATGCAATCTATTCTTCTTAATGACATTGCCATCTATGTAACTGTCATAATATTTTATGAACAGACTTTTACAAGCTCTATGCCATAAACATTGTATGTGTTCCTGCCCTTTGAATAAGCCACTAAAAGGCATTTTGGCATTGCTGGCCTTTTTGAAAATTAATTCAAAATGATTGTGATTGCATTTACATACTTAAAGTTTTGCTGTCGACTCCTAAATTTTCGTTTCCCTTCCATTAAATGTGCTTGCAATTTTTAATGAAAAACTATTTTTAGTAATTTCCAGTTACATTTGGCAAGGATGAAAGTTTTATGACTTATTAATAATTTTGTATTATTCTTTTTCATTTTAAATACACCGAACACAACATAAAATTAACCTTCGTTGCCCAGCCACCAAAAAGTGCAGGAAGATAATGTTAAAATGGGTGAAGAGTGGTAAATGGCTCCTTGTTTTTTCTGCTCCTCATCTGATTGTAACTGAGGTTTTGTACTGTTTAAAGAATGTATTTACCAATACAGATCACACTTTCCTGAGTATTTGCATTTGGGAAGGAATTATCCAGATGGAATTTTTTGAATCAAACAAGTGAGATGCTAGTTATAGTTCACTGAATCCCACCTGGATAAAAAACTTCTGCAGCTCATTTGCAATCACAGACATGTGAACTAAACACCCAAAAATTCAAATTATAGAGCAGAGAATATTCACTTCAATCAAATTAAGCCTCAATAAAGATAAAGAAGAAATAAAAATTGATTTGTTGTAGCTGGCTCTCCAAACATTTTGGTCCTCAGTTGGCAGCTTAAGATCATAGTTGATGTCATCTTCCTCTTCTGAAAATGCTTTTGTGAAAATTGAATTCTTCCTTTAAAGGTTCTTTCTTGGCATCCAGGAACGTGGGTACATTCCAAATCAGAAAACAGGGTGCTCTGTCCTAAATGGAGTTAAGAGTGAGAGAGAAAAAAAAAACAGTGCCTGCATTTCACAGCTGCTATGTCCTCTGCTAAAACAAATCCTCGTTAAACACCTCACAGTTACATGATCGCATGATTTCTCATTCTAACTACTGCCAGGCATTGAAGAATCCATTGTATATTCCAAGAGATATATTTGATTAGTTCACATCTGCACAAAACTCTTAAATAAATGCAAGGGCCTTTTAACCAAGCAATTGACTTCTGAATGACTCATTCCTCCATGGTCGAATAATATGACTATCATCATCTTGATAAGGCAGGAAGAAAGTGGTTTACTATTTTCAAAGATTTATTGACCGTGTTGGGGTCTACAGAGACCCTGTATCTCCATCCCAATGGAGAGGAACATACGTTACAAACTCTGAAAGCCACTTCTTGTTTCAGTCAATGCCCATGTTTCAGTTTAAAATAAATGTTTTTTTTAAGAAAAATCTCACTATTTGAGAACATCGAATGACTGTTCTTTTTAGAAATGGTATTTGATATAAGCATGGCTTTAGAACAATAACAAAACAATTCTGTACCAAGTAGTTTACCTGAGCAGGGACTTTTATTTTGTAAGATGACAACAGAGAAGGACTCTCCGGTAGGAGCTCTTCTGATCGCTCGTCCCTTTCCCTAAAGGATATTAGCGAACCAGGTGGGATTTTCCAAAATTGTTAATGGATTCACAGTTACCAGTAGATTCTTAATTCCAGATATTTATTGAATTCAAATTCCACCATCTGCCTTGCTGTAATTTGAATTTGGGTCCCTAGAACCTTAGCTGGGTCTCTGGATTAATACTTCAGTGATAATACCACTAGGCCATCACCTCCCAAACCAACCCACCACCACCATGCCCCACTCACCCGCGTGAGTGGGCTCAGTCCCGCAGTGGACAGGATGGAGCACAGGCTGAGTCCCACAGTGGATGGAGGGAGCATGGGCTGAGTCACACGGTGGATGGAGGGAGCACGGGCTGAGTCCCACAGTGGATAGAGGGAGCATGAGCTGATCCCACAGTGGATGGAGGGAGCAGGCCGAGTCCCATGTTGGGCCGGTGGGCCGAGTCCCACATTAGATGGAGGATGCATGGGCTGAGTCACACGGTGGATGGAGGGAGCACGGACTGAGTCACGCGGTGGATGGAGGGAGCACGGGCCGAGTCACACGGTGGATGGAGGAAGCACGGGCCGAGTCGTGCGGTGGAACCAGCACAGGCCGCGTGACTTTGTGCTCTGAAGCCTGCAGGCACACCCCATGAGCCCCAGAACACCACGAGCTGTGAGTCTGGAGCAATGCAGGGTAGAAGCCTCACAGCAGCACATGGGAAGCAGCCCTGGAGTAGCACGCAGGCAGTGGGTCCTGGGACATAGACCAGTGTGAGGGGACAATCCTTACCTTAGAACTCACTTTACAACACTGTAATGTTAATCCCTTCATTTTTTCCTATTTTTACCACACTTGCAGTGTGGTGTACAGTTTTGGTCACCCTGTTATAGGAAAGGCATAGTTAAACTGGAAAATATGCAAAGAGGAGTTACAAGGATGTTGCCCGGAATAGTATGCCTGAGTTCTGAGGAGAGGTTGGCCAGGATTGGGCTTTATTCCTTGGAATGGAGGAGAATGAGTGGTGACATTACTGAGGTGGATAAAATCATGAGGGGCTTAGATAGGAAGAATGCACGTAGTCTTTTTCCTAGGGATGGGGAATGGAAAACTAGAGTGTACAGATTTAAGGTGAGAGAGGTCAGATTTAAGGAGGATGTGAGGAGCAACTTCTTCACGTAGAGAGTGGTGTATATTTGGAATGGGCTGCCAGAGAAAGTGGTTGAGACAGGCACAAAAACAACGTTTAAAAAACATTTGCGTAGGTACATGGATGGAAAGTGTATGGAGGGGGACATGGACCAAATGCAGGCAATTAGAACTTGTTGAGTGGGCACCATAGTCAGCGTGGACCAGTTTGGGCCGAAGGGCCTGTTTCCATGCTGTATTACACTCTGACTTTACACTCTGACTCTGACTTTTAACTTATTTTCATAACTGTAATTAAGGAACTCTACTGTATCCAAGAATTGTACCTCGGGACCTGTACCTAAGGTGTCACCAGAAGAAGGCAGCAATAGTAAAAGCTATTCACTCTACTCCTACAATGGAGTACACGTGACAATAAAAGGATATTGTTTTGTATAAAGGATATTGTATTGTAAATGTGAAAAATCGTGATGTACACACATTTACTAAATTATTAGCATTTGATTATCAGCATTTATTCATGTTAAAAGCTTTTGTTGTCAGATATAATAACTATGCCTATTACGTTGAAAAATGTCCAAATTTCTGTAATTGAGCAATTTGCAAGGCAGACAGACAGCTGTTACAACTGTTCGGCTATAACAGCATTTTTTAAGGTTTTACAATGTTGCAATATTCAATCACAGTGTCCCCCTGTTCATCAGGTGACGTGATGTGTATTCTAAAGATATAAAAAAAATCTCTTCAGTAATTAGTAGCAATTAACAACCTTAGTTACTCAGGAAGCAGGATATGTGTGGGAAGGGAACATCAGATTAACGGACAATACTGCATCAGGCTATGTGCTGCTTTTAGAGTTTAATATCCATTTTTAGTTGACTAAATAGTTGTTGCCTACCACATATGAAAATTTTTATCCATAACAACATAACCAATTGTAAAATTACACATATTTTAAATAATTACGGATGTGAATATATCCACGCATGTCACACAGCAGCTACCTCTGTGCTCTATTACGTATTTGTGTTCTTGTTGGCCAAGTGTCTAATTAGTAGTATGTAGATATTGGATTGGATTATGACACAGGGTAGGCAGAGATGGGTTAGGAACTGAATTAAGCCAGGAAACCTGAATGAATGGGTTCCCTCAGGCCCTGACTGCTGTATATAACCATCATTTTCAGCTTTTATTTCTGACAGATTTACAGAAAAGCCTCTTATTCTATTTTCTTGTACTCTTCATATGGCTTTTGGGAGGAGGATAGGAAAGCTAGTTGTTTTGTTCTCTTTGAGCCAAAGGACAGCAAAATCGAGGTATGAAATCTTTTCAATTTCTGGATTCCAACAGTCAAAAGTAAGCACTTGCAAGTTTAAGATAGAGTAAGTGCAGAATATAATTCCCTCTACACTGGCCAATTAAGCGCTCCCTTAGTGATAAAATAATTGGAAGTAAAGTAGACTATATGATCGACTGCAGTCACAATGCAGGATTGCTGGTGTAGGAACTACAAATTTCACTGGTGCAATGGGAAATGTTTTCTCAGATTTCAAACAAGATTGATTACTGGTCTGAATAGAAGGACCTTAGCTAAGCTGGGAAAAGTTGGTGCTGCCAGTTGCTTTACCTCATGATTTAAGCCATTATTGCTACCTTGACATTGAGATACTAATCCCGGGATGTGGGTAGTTGTATATACATTGCCCATGAGGCTGTTTGCACGTTATTGCAAAGTACACTTAGCCACATAGATTCTTCAACTCCTCAAGAACTGTAACGCTTCGTTATATCAACTCATAATGCATCATCAAATATAGCTGTCTTGCATTGTGTCTGAGAGAGGGCTAACCAACATTTTCGCATGGGGGCCGCATTTCAATGTTTTGCTCACGTGGAAGGACAGTGAGCAAATTTCAGGAAGTCAAATTTCAGAGAAAACAATTTCAAAGCAATCAGTAGATAATCTAAATAAATGAACAACTAAATGAAAATAGTCAGATAGTACCAAGGAGCAGAGCTGACTACTAAAATCTTTGTTGAGAAGTAGCATTCTGATCAATGAAAGGATCATCTCAGGAAACCTTACAGACAGTGACTAGTGAACAATCTTTCTGGTTCTTGCCTCTGTCTCAGCCTTGAAAATATGTAATGACCCATGCTCAACAGCTCTGTGTCATAAGTAATTCCATAGATTCACTACCCTCCAAGAGAAGAGATTCCTCTTCATCTCAATCTTAAATGTGTAACCCCTTATTCTGAGATTATGCCCTCTGGTCAAAGACTCTCTCACAAGGGAAACAATATCTATGAAGTCTGCTAAGGGGGTGCCTCTCATTATTCTAAATTCTGACGAATACATGTCCAACCTGCCCTATCTGTCCTGTTCAGAACATCCTAGCACTGTTCCTTTTAGCAAAAAATTCCCTATTTTGATACTACAATCCCTTTTGAAATAAAAGTCAACATTTCATTTGTTTTCCCTGTTACCAGTGGAACCAGAATACAAGCCTTTTATGATTCATGGACAAGGACTCCCAAATTCCTTTTTCTGTAGTTTTGTGCAGTCTTTCTCTATTTAAGTAATATTCAACTCCTCTATTCTTCCTCCCAAAGTGCACAACCTCACATTTATCTACATTACGTTTTACTGTGCTCACTTTTTGACCACTCATTCAATCTGTTTATATCCCTCTGCAGAATCTTTGTGTCACCACTTGCCTTACTCTGATTTTTGCTTCATTCCCAAATTTGGCTTTAGCACATTCACATTGCTCATCCAAGCCATTAACTCACCTGTGTGAAGTTGTGAATTTTCCTTTTTGATGAAGTGTTTGATTCTGTGGTTTTGCCCTCCAGACTACTACAGATCTTCCATGGTTATTTTTCCCACCCTTAAGAGTCTTCCCCCTCTTTAGCCTCATAATCAGTGCCTTCTGAGGTCTTTCCCCTGCCTTCAGGATCAATTTTCTTTTTCTAAGTTTCTGAGGTCCTGGACTGCCTTTGGATTCTCCTCTTTTCAGTTGTGTTCCATTGATTCAATTTCAGTTTCTAGTTCTTTGCATGGCTTCCATCATACTTTATCTCATGCTTTAACTCAATGCTGCTACATACACATTGAAACACTGGTTTTGGAATATTGTAGGCTGTGGGTATCTGTGTGTACCCAATCACTTAGGCTGTTTGCTTCTCATCAATAAATAAGTCTCTCCAACTCCTTATTTGTTCTAACATGCCTTTTTAACATCTATACGTTGTAGCTTATCAAATATAGCTCTCTTGTGGAGTGTTGGCAATTCACTTACTCATTATAGACTGGCATCTTCACCCTAACTGATGTCAGAGTCAGACACCAGTTATATCATCATGACTTACCTCGATCCCATTAAACGATAGCGCCGACTCACTGGGATGAGAAAGCTTAATTCTCATAAATACATACTTCCTGAAGGCTCAAGTCAAAGTCTTAAAGTTGTTAAGACTGATTGAATTATTTGTAAATTTGTTAGCCAGACTGAAATGTGTTAGCAATAGGAAGCAGATGGTAATGGTAAACAGGGAAGTCACAGAGAGAATTTCTGTCAAAGTAGTGCATCATGAAATGACTTTGAGCATTAACATTTGATTTTGAAATTTGTACTGATGATCATTTTCTTTAGAAAAAGGTCTGACTAAATTAGTTGAAAACAATAGTGTAAATTTTGTGAATAAGTATCAGCAAAAATGATCAAACGTGTCATGACTTCTGAGAATTTCTATCCTGCCATAGTCAAGTGAATAGTGTCAACTATTCAGTGTTACATGACCTGCCCAACTCAGCTGTTATATCTCAAGGCAGTGTGAAGGCTTGACATGTCAACTTGGGCGAGCACTTCAGTACCTAATATTTTATCCTGCCATCTCATCGTCAGAAGTTCAGAAAGTATCTCAAGTTGAAGTAGCTGAGCTTCTTGCCATGATGTTGATAGACAATCCACATGTGTGATAGAGTCTGCAAGACAATTGCTAATTTATCTCTCAGGTTGGTAAGCTAATATTATCTCCTTCATTCCCAGTCTGATGTTTGAGGTCAGCCAAAGTCGACACTTAGAATTTATGTATTTTTGTCACTAATACAGACAGTTCAAGAGAATGTGGTGCTTGGAAAAAGAAATTTAATTTTGTACTGTCAAAAGCCTTCCAGTATAGAAAGAGGACCAACATGTACATGCTGGTCATTAAGCAGCTACATCGTCTAGTCCCATTTTCCAGAATTTGCCCTGTAGCCTTGTGTGCTATGATGCTCTAAATGGTCATCTGTATATTTCTTAAATATTGTGATGGTTCCCCCTTCTACCACCCTTTCAAGGAGTGAGTTCCAGAAACCCACTGCCCTCTGATGAAAAGAATTCTTTGTTAACACCCTCTAAATCTATTGTGCTTTCCTTTAAATCTTATGCTTCCCAGTTATTGATCATTTATTGAGGAGAAACAACTCTCCTATTTTCCCCAACCATTTTCCTAATTGCCTTCTCAAAATCCCAATCAAATCTGTCAGATACGATGTCTTCCTATAAAAAGCAATGCTGACTATCTTTGATTAATCCTTGCCTCTCTAGTGGAGATTAATTCTATCCCTCGTGATGTTTTCTAATAATTTGCCTCTCACTGATGTTAGACTCTCTGTCTCATAATCGTAGTTTCCTGGTTTATCCCTACTGCCTTTCTTGAATAATGGTACCACATTAGCTGTCCTCTAGCCCTCTGCTACCCCTCCTGTGGTCAGAAAGGATTTGAAAGTGAAAGTCAGAGTCCCTGCAGTTTTCTCCCTTACCTCCTACTACAGTTTAAGGTATAACCCACCTAAGCTTAAAGACATATCTAATTTAAGTCCTATAACACAGCTAATGCCTCCACTTTCTCAGGTATAATTTGTTCAACTGTATCACATACCGCTTCCAAGATATTGCTCTTCTCTAATATAAATACAAATGTAATGTACTTGTTTAAAACCTTTTCCTACATCTGGGGGCTCCTCCCCACAGTTTGCTATTAAATGGGTCCCATTCTTTCCCTGGTTATCCATTTGCCCTTAATGTACTTATAAAATGCCTCTAGATTTTCTTATGTTTTACCCACTAGCGTTTCTTTTCTTGCTTCTTCTTTGTTTTCCTAATATTTTTATTTAAGTAACCCCTTGATTCCAGTCTTTCCATCATAAGCTTTCTTATATTTCTTTATCCAATTTTGTACATTGTTCTTTTACTAGGGCTCCCTGAAATTTATGGTTCCACTCTTCACCTCAACAGGAACATGTTTATCCTACATTTTCACTGTTCCTTTGTGAAAGATGCCCACTGCTCTGAGGTAAATTTTCTTGCAACTAGCTGCTCCAAGTCCACAAAGGCCTGATCCTGCGTTATCATATTGAAATGAGCCTTCTTCCCAAATTTTCCCATTTATTTCTGCTCCATCTTTGTTCTCTTCTATGACTACCTTAAATCTCACAGTTACTATTATTGAAATTCTCTCCCACTATTACTTATACTACTTGCTTGGCTTTATTCCCTAAAGCTAGGCCCGGTACTGCCCTGTCCCTTACAACAAATGCAGTGAATACTGGTGAAAACATGCTAGTCTGGAGGCACCTATGGAGAGAGAGAAACAGAGTTAACATTTCGAGTCTGATATGACTCTTTCGGTATGAATTTCTACAAGTTGGTTTGTAATAGTCGCCTGAATGCATTCTAAGATTTCAACCCCTTCTGATCTCTACTCACTTCGTTAATATTAGGGAAATTGAAATCATTTATTATTTTTATTGAAGTATTTTTACATTTCTCTGAAATATGTCTACATATCTGGCCTTGTATCTCTGTTTGACTCTCCAAGGATCTATAACACACACCCAGTTACGTGGGTGACCCATTTTGTTTTCAACTTCTACCCATACTGCCTGAATTGATAGGCGTTCCAAGATGTCAGCTCTCCTTATTGAAGTAATTGACCCTTTGATATATATTGTATGACACCACCTCTTCTTTTACATCTGTCTCAAGATTCTGCACCCTAGAAATTTGAAATGCCAGTCCTGTCCCTCCTTCAACCATGTCTCCCTGATAGCAATGACACATTTTCTGGTGTATTAATTAAAACCATGCATTCATCCGTCTTACTGACAAGACTTCTTGCATAAAAATAAATGTCATATAATCTTGCCAAGCAGCCTTGTGTCATAACTTGACTAAATATGCACTACTTGCCAGAATAACTTGTGTTTTCTCATACATTTGCCTGTACGTCACTACTATTGTACCTCCATAGGGATGTATCCCATTGCCTGTCAAATTAGTTTAAACCTCTGCCAACAGCACTCGCAAATTTTCAGCCACAGGCTTATCTGCTGTATCCACCTATGCTTATACTCACTTGAATGTGACTTCAGGAGGAATACAGAGAATACAACCCTTGAGGTCCTGATTTTCAATCTGCTACCCAACTCCCTAAATTATTGCTGCAGGACCTCATTTTTCTTTCTACCTGTGACATTGATACCAATGTGAACTGTGAGGTCTTAGTGTTCACCCTCCCCCTTCTGAATGCTCTGCAGCCATTCAGTAGCATCTTAGGCCCTGGCCCCACAATGTTAACATACTATCTCAGAATCATGTCTGCAGCTACAGAAACATCTGTCCATACCCCTCACCATTGAGTCTCCTATACCTATAGTTCTTTCTCTCTGTCTGTTTCCATCTTGTGCAGCCAGACTCTGACTGCTCTTTACAGAGGAGCTGGTCAATTTTGAACATAATTAAAGTGCCCTGCCCCACCTTTCAAGAACTGAGCCTTTCTAGGGCAATGAAAGATCAGTGATGTGGTGCATATTAGCCTAAACTTTGCCTGCATAACACTTCCCCTTAAGTGGTGATCTGTATCAACTCTTGTGTTAAAACCACACAAAGAATGATAAAGAGGAGCTGGATGAACACAGCAGGCCAAACACCATCTTAGGGCTCCTGAGATGCTGCTTAGCCCGCCGTGTTCATCCAGCTCCACACTTTGTTATCTTGGATTCTCCAGCATCTGCAGTTCCCATTATCTCTGATCACAATTTTAACCTTCCTGCGAAGACTCTTCCAGGATGCCTAACCAGAAGAAGTTACTCTCCTCCCTCCGGACCAACCTCAAGGGATCTCTCTCCCACTGCAACTCTCTTGTCCCCAGACTGACCTATCCCCTCCCTACCTCCCCACCTAAACTCTCCTCTCCTCCTATCTTCCCCTCTATCCATCTTCGGTCTACCTCCCCCTCTCTCCCTATCTATTTCAGAATCTTCTCCCCATCCCCCTTTTCTCATGAAGGGTCTAGGTCCGAAATGTCAGCTTTTGTGCTCCTGAGATGCTGCTTTGCCTGTTGTGTTCATCCATCTCCACACTTTGTTATCTCGGATTCTCCAGCATCTGCAGTTCCCATTATCTCTGATCACAAAGAATGATAAACTTCTCTGTCTGGCACTGTAACATCAAAGAACTGGAGTTCATCATAGAACTTGTGCTTGAATTCATTTTGTCACTTTCAAAGTCATGCTAAAAGATGTGTTACCTACACTGACCATCTTCATTAAGATGGGTTGTGTCTAAAGGTGGTGATATTGACATTGTACTTACTTCATTCACTATCTTCAAGACCACCTCCACTTTTATGGGCGTCAACTGTGACTTTGTCTAGAAAGCTATGCACATTCCATATGCTTTTGCAACTTTGGTCATCTTTTTTTGGATAACTTATCATGTTGATAGGATCGCTGCCAATTGCTACCTTCCGATTAGGAAGATGAAGCAGGCAATGTTTAGCCATCTCTTCCAGTCCTTTCCTGATGCTAAAGCAGGGACAGAAATCACACGGCACTAGGTTGTAGGCCAACAGGTTTATTTGAAATCACAAGCTTTTGAGCACTGCTTTGTCATCAGGTGAAGTGAAGAGACGCACACAGGCACAGAATTTGTAGGCAGAGAGATTGAAAGGTCATACAAGTGGTTTGAGCGAAATGTCGACACTTCTGTATTGTGGCTTCGGCTTCCAGTGAATCTATGCCCGCTGCTACTTTGCTCATTGCTGCCTCAGGACTAGTGACAAATAATGGATGACAGATCATAGAAAGATGATGAACATGATTGTGTCAAAGTTAGGAAGTATTACACATCGTCAGCTTCCCTTTCTCATTTTGATGAGTTCTGACTCAGCACATGATGAATCTAGATTTTTGGAGAGAATGAGCAGGACATCTGCGTGTTACCAACGTCAATATATTCCACAACACAATATGGAACTACCTATTAGACAATTGGACCTTAGATTGATCTCATTCACTCATGTCCTGCTACAAAACACATCGACACTGACTCAGCCAATGGGCAGCACTACAATTAAACACTGGATTGAAAAATGTAGACGTATTCTGCTCCCTGGCATCATCAGTCTCATGTGAAATGAAGCTTGATGTGGAGATAACAGATTATATTGATAGAGCTGCTGTGGCATTTGGAAACATTCAGGCATTAGCTTGAAAAAGCTCTGAACTCACAATTGCTCCCATTGAAGTACTTATAATGCCTGCACACTAAACAGACTGTTGTATGGTGCTGAAACGTGAATTATATTTCAAAATCAGAAGCTCAGACTAAATTAATTTCATATGCATTGCTTGGAAAAGGTCATTAGAATCCTTTGGGAGCATAAGCCCAATGCAGAATTCATGCAGCTTTCTTTACAGAAAATACCATAGTAATGTTTAAGTGACAGACTATGTTGCCTAGGCCACTTTGTCAGTATAGATGATGGTCACGTACCAAAGGAATCTGGTATGGCTTATGTTGTGCAAGTATGATATCCTTTTGTGCCAGACTGACTTCAATAACTTGGAGCTGTCCGTACATGACTGAAACATTCGGCACTGGAGCACCGAAATTTCAAGAAATCTGTCTTTAGATTGCCACAGAAAAGCAGCATTGTAGAATGCGACATGAAGCTGGAGTCTCTGCATCAGCAGATGGTGACCTATGATGCCCCATTGTATTCCACAACGCATTGCTTAAATTGAACTGTCCGCCCGCTTAAAGATTCAAAACAGATGAACAGTAAATCATCAGCAATTATCCAAAACTAAAAAGGTGCAGTAAACTACTCTGAGCCATTCAATCCCTCAGTAAATTTCTTTCAGCCTGGTAATTACAATCTCCTTGACTTCATGATTTGATATTAGGAGACTTGCTTCTCTTCCTATACATGAATATTTTCACTCCTGGGTCAGGGAACTGGCTTGGAGATTACTTCCAGGTCCTAGCCCTTTCCACATCTGTGCCTCTGATGCAACACAATCATTCAATCCAGATTCCCTACATGGACGCGAAGTGGAGTTGATGCCTTACTGTTGGTGTTGGCGCAGGAGAACACAGAACATAGAACATAGAACATTACAGCACAGTACAGGCCCTTCAGCCCTCGATGTTGTGCCGACCTGTCATACCGATCTCAAGCTCATCTAACCTACACTATTCCATGTACGACCATATGTTTGTCCAATGACAACTTAAATGTACCTAAAGTTGGCGAATCTACTACCGTTGCAGGCAAAGCGTTCCATTCCCTTACTACTCTCTGAGTAAAGAAACTACCTCTGACATCTGTCCTATATCTTTCACCCCTCAATTTAAAGCTATGCCCCCTCGTGCTCGCCGTCACCATCCTAGGAAAAAGGCTCTCCCTATCCACACTATCTAACCCTCTGATTATTTTATATGTTTCAATTAAGTCACCTCTCAACCTTCTTCTCTCTAATGAAAACAGCCTCAAGTCTCTCAGCCATTCCTCGTAAGACCTTCCCTCCATACCAGGCAACAACCTAGTAAATCTCCTCTGCACCCTTTCCAAAGCTTCCACATCCTTCTTATAACGCGGTGACCAGAACTGTACGCAATACTCCAAGTGCGGCTGCACCAGAGTTTTGTACAGCTTCACCATAACCTCTTGGTTCCGGAACTCGATCCCTCTATTAATAAAAGCTAAAACACTGTATGCCTTCTTAACAGCCCTGTCAACCTGGGTGGCAACTTTCAAGGATCTGTGTACATGGACACCGAGATCTCTCTGCTCATCTACACTGCTAAGAATCTTACCATTAGCCCTGTACTTTGCCTTCCAGTTACTCCTACCACAGTGCATCACCTCACACTTGTCTGCATTAAACTCCATTTGCCACCTCTCAGCCCAGCTCTGCAGCTTATCTATGTCTCTCTGCAACCTACAGCATCCTTTGTCACTATCCACAACTCCACCGACTTTAGTGTCGTCTGCAAATTTACTAACCCATCCTTCTACACCCTCATCCAGGTCATTTATAAAAATGACAAACAGCAGTGGACCCAACACCGACCCTTGCGGTACACCACTAGTAACTGGTCTCCAGGATGAACATTTCCCATCAACTACCACCCTCTGTCTTCTTTCAGCAAGCCAACTTCCGATCCAAACTGCTATATCTCCTACAATTCCATTCCTCTGCATTTTGTACAATAGCCTATTGTGGGGAACCTTATCGAACACCTTGCTGAAATCCATATACACCACATCAACCGGTTCACTCTCATCTACCTGTTTGGTCACCTTCTCAAAGAACTCAATAAGGTTTGTGAGGCACGACCTTCCCTTCACAAAACCGTGCTGACTATCGCTAATCAATTTATTCTTTTCTAGATGATTATAAATCCTATCCCTTATAACCTTTTCCAACACTTTACCAACAACTGAGGTAAGGCTCACTGGTCTATAATTACCAGGGTTGTCTCTATTCCCCTTCTTGACGAGGAGGGAACTGACCCAGGAGAACAAATCTCAAAGCGGCCACGATTGGCCTTCCAATTGCCTGAAGGAGAGGAGGCAGAAGTTCAGAAGGCCAGCAGTCTCATGGTGCTGCTAAGTGACAAATTTCATTGCCAGCTCACTCCCGCATCTACACACCACATCCTCACCTTTAAAATTGCAGCATGTGTCAGAAGTTTCAGTATTCAAGGCACTGAGATGTCATCCAATAGCTTAATTTCTGAAGCTCACCCAGATCTGATCCAGCCTCCCACAGGCAATTGAAGATCTAGCTCTTGAGATCATAGATTTAAAATAATGAGCAAAACAGAAGAAATTGAGGAAAAATTTCTTCTTACAGAGAGCTGTTAAGATGAAGACTACAGAGTCTGAAAGGATGATTTAATCAGTTTCATGGTATCTGTTAAAAGATAATTGGACATGTATTTGAAGAGCACTAGTATGGAAGGTTAATAGAATTTCTGTCGTCTGAGGCTAAATTAGTCAGCACTTTCAAAAACCAGGCAAAGGCTTGCTTTGTTGTTCAATACTTAATGATCATTGATTTGTCTGTATGATACATTCTGCTTAATGATAGTAGGGTGATGGCATAATATAGGTTACTGTCTGCTTAGAAGATATACTGGTAAACTATTTCAAGGTGTAATGCAGTCCTTTGTCAGTTGCTATCCATTCCAGGATACTGAACAAGCTGAAAATACTGACTAAGGCGTGTCAGTGACAGCCATCCTCAATGTCGTCACAGAATGGGAATTTTAAAGAAGTAATCTGTCACAAATACGTCATTTTCCCTGCCCACTGTGAATAGGTCTGTTGGTAATTTCATCAAAGGAATGCATACAACATGATGTAGGTGCAGGCATTTCCACCACTTGTATTATCAATAGGTTTGGAATTCCTCACATGAATTCACAATTTGTTGAACATCCTGCTTCATCCCTGGCCAGTACACAGCTTTGTATGCTAAGCTTTGGGAATTGACAGTGAGGTGGCATTTTAAAAATATGAGGCAATGTCTCAGATCTTTTTTATCCAGTACGTAGACAATGGTTTAACATCTTTGATCTTACATAAACCAGGATGTACACCAAAGATAAGGTAAATGATCATAAGGAAAGTTACGTGGCAGAAAGTAACCTGGCACTTCATGTTGTTAAAAATGAATTCTGTCATCACATTGCTGTCATCAATAGGTCAAGATTGTGACTACACTCTGTTTTCATTCATCCACCACCACAACATTGTCAGCTGTGCTTATACAACCAGGTACAGTCTCAAACATCCTACCTATGTGCTGCTGGAATGTGTCTTGGCTAACCAATAGCCCAAATGCTAACTATTGGAAACATCACTGTCCAACTGGCATCTTAAGTGTTGTAAACTCTTGGGATTCTTCTGCTAAATGATAAAACGAACATCCAGCTTAGAAAAGAATCCTGATCAGGAAAATTTAAGGATTTAATTTTTCCAGTAGGCAGCTTTTAAGTGAAAGATTGAAGTGCCTCAGATCTAAGCAGACTCATATGGTGCTTCACTTGAAGGTTTTATTGAATGTACAATCCTGCATCACCTTTAAGATTTCCAATCATGTCTGATCAGGCTGTGTACAGGCATTTGACATCATTGACCAATTCAATTGTATCATATGTGATTTGTTCTGCTACAGAGGGTATGACTATTAGCTTGTAAATTGTGACTATACTGAGATCTGAATTGAATTGAATTAGTTTTATTGTCACATGTACTCATGCGAGTAAATGATTTCTGAGATGACATGATGAGAGACACAGAACCATTGAAAATAGGTACAGGAATAGGCCCTTTGACCCTTCCAGCCTGCATCACCATTTAATTTGATCGTGGCTGATCATGCAATTTCAGAATACCACTCCCATGATCTCGCCATACCTCTTGATTCCTTTAGCTGCAAGGGCCACATCCAGGTCCATCTTGAATATATCTAATGAACTAGCCTCTGCAGCTTTCTGTGGTGAACAATTCATGGGAGAGAAAACTGGAGAAGGATGTGAGTTCAGGGCTAAGATAACAATACATGCGAGGGGGTTTGGTATGGTGGGCAAGCAGTAATGAGGGTTGCAGCAGAAGCAGCTGATCAGATTGTTTCAATGTTAGTGACAAAGAAACTCCATGAGCCCCTCACACCTGCTGATGGAGGTGATGGTGAACAAGACAGTAGAGAGAGAGTGCCTTTTAAAAAGGAACCAACTTATGTTAAAGATATTAAAAAGCTTCCACATATGGTGCACTTTGTATGAAGCTGAGTTATTTTATTTTTACATTAAAACGTATTAAATGAAGTGGAGTTTATTATTATCAACAGAAAGATGTTCCAATGTAAAAGGTTCACTCCCAAATATGATTTGCAGTAAAATCCAGTCACTGTAGTTATTGTGAACTCATTGGTGTTTTAGCAGGTGTGATGACTGCATGACAAAGCAAATGAATAGTCTCTCTCCAGTGTGAACACGTTGATGGAGCATTATCTGTTTAGAACATCTATAGTACTTTCTACAATCTACACATTAAAGGGTCACTTGTCAGAGTGAACAAGTTGATGGAACATCAGTTCTCTCGAACTTTTAAAACATTTCCTACAGTCTGAATGTTTAAAAGGTCACTCATCAGAGGCCTCTGCATAGTGGTAGTTCTGAAACTATTGGACCATTGGTATCTACTAGAGAGAATATTTCAGGAAGCCTAGATTAATTTGATTATTGACACTGCAATGTGAGTCTGTCAATGCATGGAATTGGTTAGCTTTAGACACTTTGAACAATCAAAGTTATCGACTTTTTTCACCCTGAAAATATTGCTCTTACTCCAAATTGTAGCTAACTCTTGTCATTGCTGTCTGTTTGATGAGTTGGAATCAATTACTCAGCAAGTTATTTCTTACCAGGAGGCAGTCTTCAAAAATGCTCCAGATCTTTTTTTGACCTTGTGATCACCCATGGAAAGGCTGATATTTTAACTGTGAATCCAAACTGTTTCCACATCCACAAAATCTTATCCTAAATGTGTTGTTTGAACAGCTATAATTCTGTAAACATGTCACTGGATGCTGCCAAACAATAAAGATGTTCTGCTGCCCATGATTTTTCCTTAAAAGGTTTTCACTGTCCATCTCAAGCTGTGTATTTTGTGCTTTGGATCAGTGTAAATTAAAACATGATCCCTTTATGATTGTTGCTGTATTGTCCTTCATCCTTTAAAACTACCCTTTTAAGAATTGTGGACTTTAGTTTAAGAAATGCATGCTTATGGTAGCTCTTTCTGCCCGCAGATGATGTCTCATTAGAGAGAGATAATTAGTTGTGGTTTAACCTGAGAGTCACCATGTCTCTGGTGAGGGGTGAAGTTGAGAAGGTGGAGCCCTCAAGGCAAACTCAACCAGTGTGAGAATTAAACCTGTGCTGTTGGCTCCATTCTGCACTGTCAAACCAGTTGTCCAGCTAACCGAGCTAACTGACCCCGAAGAAATGATGATATCATGTAGGCATCTTTGTTTATCGGAGCCAGTTTGAGAGAAAAAAAAACTGTCCATAGTTTGGATGCGGATTAGGTATTTTGATGTGGAAAACTGCTTGTTAACTGTCTTTAATTTATTTTTTCTTCTAGGGAAGGTTAGAACCATACTTTCAGCAGTATTTAGCTGATTTTTTTTAAAGTCAGTTCAGCAACCCTTTGTGCTTGTTTTTCTTTAATGGATGGGTTGATCTTCAGTACAGATCTGTAGCCATAAGTCTGTGACCATGGTTTTATTATTTAATTAAGGGAACCTTAGAAATTTTGAGTACATGAGCAGAGTTTCAATCTTAATCAAAGAAAATAGTTCTGCTTGCTTTCTCATCAATGCTCTATGTATATTCCAAAGAACTCAGAAACTGTACTCATACTGTACACATAGAAACTGATGCTGCCGGTTGTCCAATTGCATGTATTTCCAAGGCTGGTGTCTATTTGATCTTCTATTAGGTTTCCAATTATCTACCATCAAAACATTGTAGTTAATTTTTATAGACACCATTGCTGCTAACCCCATGATGTGATTTTGCCTCCCAAAAAAATTTTACCAAATGCAGTAATGTTCATATTATTGCCTACATCATAAGAAAAGGGGTGCAGATATTGAGATACTAAAGAATCAAACCGATATTTGTTATAAATAGCTACTATGTTCAAAAATTACATTCACAAGAACATAATTGTCTGGGTTAAAATTAACCTTATATACCACAACAGCGCAGTATAAATAGCATGCCATGTTTTTAGTGATCCCAAAGCAAGGTGGTATATGGGACTTTTAAATACTCAGACTACATGTTATCACACACTATATGTATAGAGTGTGCCTGTCTCTTAGAAGTGAGTAGGCATCTAACTGTGAGACATAACACAACAGTCATGATGTGCTAAATGGCATCCTTCTTTGCAGCAAGATTTTATGACTTTATGATTCTGTCGGAAATAGCATTAGGCATATCAAAGTCTTTGCTTTACAATGTCGATTGAATATTGTGAATTAATAACATTCATAAAGAAAACACAACTGAACTGGATGACTGAGCCTGGCCAGTAATGGAAGGATTGACATACTTAATTGAAGTCATGATATTGTTTAACAGCACTGAATGAGTGACTGTCTCTGTTAATATTCTTCAAGTTTTCTCATACTGTTATTCTCAATACTTCTTTCAATCAGCACTCAATTTTTAACTATTTAATTTACCAAAGCAGCTCTGTCACATGTAGTTCAGTAACTTACATTTGCCTCATGTTATTACACCACAATGAAACAAGCTTAGAGATGGGCTTAGAGATGAAAATAAAAAGAAATGCTGATCAGAATTCCTTCAATAGTAGGGGCTGACTACATTTTAGAACATAGAACATTATAGCACAGTACAGGCCCTTCGGCCCTCGATGTTGTGCCGACCTGTCGTACCGTTCTCAAGCTCATCTAACCTACACTATTCCATGTACGTCCATATGCTTGTCCAATGACAACTTAAATGTACCTAAAGTTGGCGAATCTACTACCGTTGCAGGCAAAACGTTCCATTTCCTTACTACTCTCTGAGTAAAGAAACTACCTCTGACATCTGTCCTATATCTTTCACCCCTCAATTTAAAGCTATGTCCCCTCGTGCTCGCCGTCACCATCCTAGGAAAAAGGTTCTCCCTATCCACACTATCTAACCCTCTGATTATTTTATATGTTTCAATTAAGTCACCTCTCAACCTTCTTCTCTCTAATGAAAACAGCCTCAAGTCTCTCAGCCTTTCCTCATAAGACCTTCCCTCCATGCCAGGCAGCATCCTAGTAAATCTCCTCTGCACCCTTTCCAAAGCTTCCACATCCTTCTTATAATGCGGTGACCAGAACTGTACACAATACTCCAAGAGCGGCCGCACCAGAGTTTTGTACAGCTGCAGCATAACCTCTTGGTTCCAGAACTCAATCCCTCTATTAATAAAAGCTAAAACACTGTATGCCTTCTTAACAGCCCTGTCAACCTGGGTGGCAACTTTCAAGGATCTGTGTACATGGACACCGAGATCTCTCTGCTCATCTACACTGCTAAGAATCTTACCATTAGCCCTGTACTTTGCCTTCCGGTTACTCCTATGGATCTATTGCCTGCAAAATGGCTGTGCTATGGAGAAAGTCAAAAAGACTCATAATTCTGTAGGTAGGAGCAGGTTTGGGTGATTCAGCAGATCATGCCCGCATTTAAGGTTCCAGCATGCAGTGGAATTGTGTTCCCTTTGTTTTACCCATTTGAGAAGCATGCCTTTTAATTCCTAACTGTGTTTCTCCATTAAAAATAAGTTAGGTGAACACGACTGGGACTGTTTGCTTCTCTATGGATGGAACTGTCTTATCCCCTTGCTCTGAAACAATTGATGAGTATGAGCCCTTAAACAAGCGGCTGAGAGATCAAGTGACTGGACAGCATTAGGTTTACCAACTTCTTTGTTATTTTGCCATCCCTATCTGATTTTCCAATACATTTGGTTCTGCTATAACACATGTTCCAGCAAAACAAATTGTCTATAACCCGACTGACATATAGAGGAACACTATTTCTAGAATGCGAACTTGCATTGTCTATAACGCAACTCCATTGGTGAGCAGAGGAGTACACTCGACATCACATGATCATTTCATGGGCTTCCTCCTGAGCATGCACAATGCTGGCGATGAAAGAGTTTCTGTGCTGGCATCACATGATTGTTTCTCAGACTTTGTTGTGAAGCACTTTCTGTGAGAGGTGCATTAAGCCGCAATTTTTTGGGGGGAGTGGGGTTCATTGCAAATTCTGCCGTGTTACCCACAAAAATGCGAGGACAAAGTGACAAGGACGTTCGCAAGAAGTACCCAGGTGATAAAAATTGCAGGTGGTGAATGTAAAAGGAAGGCTATAACACTGGAGGAGATGTTAGATGTTATAAAGTGCTTTGAGCATAATGAGAGAACATGTGATGTAGTTTGCGTAACGGGAGTAAAGGAGTCTACCTTACACACCATTAGAAACAATGCAGAAAAGATTAAAGCAAGCTGTATTACTGGAACAAGTCTGAGTGCAAGCAAAGCTATGAGGTCACAGATAAAGGAACTTGAGGAGATGGAGTAACTTCTAAGTGTGTGGCTAGAAGATCAAACCGAAAAGCAATCAGGGACACCTTTCTCACCATAAAAGAGAAAGTCTTATCAACTTGTGAAATCTGACAAAAAAAAGTTGAGAATCTGCAGATGTGCCTGTCTTCAGAGTGAGCAGTGGCTAGTTTGCTGGTTTTAAGAACCACTATGCTTTTCATAACATAAAGTCGTGTGGCCTAGCTGCAAATGCAGATGAGGAGCATGTGACAGAATTTCTTCCCAAAATAAAAAAATTAATTGATGAAGAAGGCTACAACTTAGATCAAATTTTCAATTTGGATGAGACAGATTCATACTGAAAGTGAATACTAAGAAGAACCTACGTTTCTATGAATGAAACACATCCTCCAGGCTTTAAGCTGGCAACGGATCATACGACTGTGCTGCTGAGTGCCAATGCCAGTAGACACTTAAAGCCAAGCCTGAGGTGGTACACCACTCTGCCAACCCATGGCTACTGTAAGTCCATTCTAGGCACTTGCTTTTGGTCAAGCAAGAGAGATTGGATGACAGGGCAAATTTTTTTCTGACCTTATTATTGATGTGTTAGAAAAAGTTTTCAGAAAGTATTGCAGAGAAAAAAAACTGGATTTCAAGATTCTCCTCATCCTGGATAATACACTAAGCCATCTTCCCACTGCGGGTGAGCTTTCTGAAAATATCAAAGTGCTAATTTTACCCCCAAACACAACTTCTCACCTTCAACCCAATAGCAGCTTTTAAAGCTTATTATTTAAGGTGCCAATTTTAGAGGCTGATTGTACCCACTGGAGAGTGTTCTTCAATTTTGTAAGAGCTATAACATCAAGAATGCAATTGACATTATCATGGAAACCTGGGTGATGTCAGTAAGGTCTGCTTGGCAGAAGCTTCTCCCAGAGTCTTTTCAAGATTTGAAAACCTTTAATCCGTAAGAGGAGCTCCCAACAATCAAAGAACATTGCATTGATCTTGCGAAACAAACTGAATTTGAAGAAGTGGAGAGTGAGGATGTTGAAGAGCTGCTTGAGACCCACTGCAAAGACCTCTCTGCAGCTGATCTACAACAACTTGTCACTGAGGGGTAAGTGGAAGCTGGAGATGATGAAGATGAAGTCCAGGATGTAGAACCTCAAGAACTTTCCACATCTGTTTTGTCTTCTATCCTGAAGGAGCAGTTGCAGCTCTTAGAGGACAACGATTACAATGCAAAATGCAGGAAGGTAGCAGTTCATGAAATAAGATTTTATTTGGCACTCTATTACCAGTTTCTTCATGAAAGAAGAAAAGCAAACCATCAAAAACTGGATGTCTTTTTTACATCAACCCCCAAGAAACAGTCAGAAGACAATGAACCACAGCCATCCACTTCTGAATTAGTTATTTTTTTCCCTAACACTGCAACCACAACTGTATCTGCAGGTGATGATGATGAACCTCAGCCCTTGCATTAACACAGAAACCACGAAACCACCTCCTCCATCAAGTCATCTTGACATTTTTTCAAGGTAAGCTATTAAATTTCATACTTCATTGTTAGATATGAATTACACATTTATTCAAACTTTGCTGCCCTTTGTGTTTTAAGTGATTTTTGAGCAATTTTGAGTGAATTATTTGGTGATCTGCCCCAACCCCACTTTCCCATAGGTCCCGTTACTTCTATAGTGCGATTTTCTATAATGCGATGTTGCATAGGAATGCATTATAGCAAAACTGACCAAATGGCAAATCCAGACAAGAAAGACTGCTGTACATTAGAACTAAAAATCTCAAGGGTTCTGCAAGTGTTGATGTTATAGACTCTATTACTGCACAACTAACGGAATGATAACTAGAGAAATTAGCCTGCGTCTCAAAAATATTTAACACCCAATGTTCATAGAAGGAGGATGTTTGAATTAGAAGGAAATCAAAACTGCACCATACTTACCTCATCAATGATCTTCACAAGGATTCAGCTGTGTCTCCATCGGCAACACTTTTGTATCTGAGATAAATGTTGCGAATTGAGTCCTACTGCAGGACTTTAGTGCAAAATTCAAGGTAGCCACTCTTGAGAGACCAAAGCTGAGAGAATGCTCTGTGATTGGAGGATAAGAGATGAAACAGAAGCCTCGTCTGCCTTCCTAGGTGGACATACATTATTTTGAAGAAAGCAAGGGAATTATCCATGATGTCCTGGCCAATATTTATCTTCTCAGCACGATAAAGAAAGCTGATCTGGATCTTATCACATTACTCTTTGTAGAAGTTAGCTGTTGAAAACTTGACTAATGCATTTTCTACATTTCAGCAGTAAATACACTTCAGAAGTACTTAGTTGGCTGTAAAGTGTTTTGAGACATCTTATGGTCATGAAAGACATCACATAGATGCAAGTCTTTATTTCAAGGTTAGCCTAATTTGTTTTCTGTCTAGCCAAATGCCCTTGAGATGCAATTCAGTACTTAACTGGTCTGGTAGATGAGGGTTTCATATTGAATTATTTCTTTAAGTGCTTGGTCAATGCTCACACACAAGTCCTTTCTTTTTTCAAGTTTTCGAATGAATACTTTAATATAATTCACACGTGTTTCTGTATCACCCTCTGTATCATTCATGAACACTGTGTCATCAAGGCTAGGTAAACTAACAACAATTTTGGTAAGTATTATTTAATTGATTGTAACATTAAGCAATTTGCTCTGAAGAACTCGTTCTCTCATAATTCCATTTCTATATTCTGCAAAACCTACATAACTTTAGGCATATGTCATTAAAAAAAAGTTGTAACCAACTTTTGTTATTTCAAACATATCATGCTCCAGTCTCATTATTTTAATAAATGAGTTTAATTTCACTATGCCATAATGAGCATCTGTGTATCCATCTGCAGTGCATACAAATGTACTTAATTAATATTCATTGTTATTAGACTGCCTGAAATACAAAAATATCACTACAGTACTGTCATCACTTTGCAGAATATATTTGTCATATGTAAACATGCTTCCTGTGCTGAAAGACTATCAAAATCATAATTAAAACCAGGAAATGTGAATGAATGCCAGTTGAGCAATGGAAACAGCAGATTTTTTTTGTTTTTCCTTCTTTATTATTTCATGGGTGGTGGGCATCACTAAAGCCTCCCATAATCCAAATTCTTCGTATAGCCCTAAGTGAATGTTAGACAGAAATTGAAGGCTTGCTGAAATTACTGCAACAGCTAGTACAGGCAAATTTAGCTAGATTATTTGATTAAGATAAATGAATCAATATAACAGTCTCAACCATTAAGTGAAATTGGAAGGTAACATCAAAGTTCAGATTTTTAAACATCGGAGACACTGATAGAGAAAAATGAAGCAAGTGGAAATGGAAGAAGCCAGACAGGTTGCTTGAGAAGTGTGCAGGAAGGAAGAAGAAAAGCAATTATTTTTATCATTGTTTTCTGACAAATTATGATATTTTTGTTGAATACATATTTATGCTGAGGAACAATTTTTGCTAAAGTGTTAATTATTTAGGCTCTTTAGATCATATATTTTTGGTATGACAACAATGAAAGCAAGTATGCCAAACAACTAGTTGACATTGGTTTAATATTTTGGAAAATATGTACAGGTTTTGTTTCACATTTTAATGTTTCAGCTATGTTTTAACAGTGGAGGGAGTGCAGTGGATTGCTAGATTTTGAGCATTTTGTTACATTGACATCTCTGCTGCCCTTCCTGTCAATGAGGTGTAAACAAAGTTAACTCAATAATGGATGCCTGTGGTTGAGCAAGGGTTTGTCTTATTGAGCCTTATACACAATAGCATCCACTGCCAGGAAATAATGAAAATTATTTTTGGAACACTGAGACCAACAAAGATCGTGTGGTTTCCTAGGCTAGCATATATTGAGCTTCCTGATACCCACAAACATCCTGTTCAAGTCTACCACTGGCTGAGAGCTAATTAAGCAGTACCATTGATAAAGGATCTCATAAAAAGTCCAATGCACTCGTCTGAAATTTCATTGTCCTTATTAGAACACACTCCACTCAAAAAAAAATGATAGCCTCATCTCTTAATGGCTTTATCTCTGTCTTGACTGCAGATATTCCCAACCACAGCCTAACTGTCCTGAGTGGTGAAATCCCAAGTTTAAACCATTTATAGAAAATCTGGTCAACCCTCAAAAAGTTGAGGATGAACCAGGAAAGCTGCAGAATCACACTCTGCTGGATGTACCTGAAACCTTTACACATGCCATTTTCTTCGAGTTCAGAGATTCCTTTGCCATGGCCCCAGCAATGTTATTTTCATCAATTCTGTGACTGCACAGTCACAGTTTTCCATATGAGGCTGTAAGGTATACGTCAACAAATTGCAAAATAATACTTCTAAATCTTAACACAAATATATTGTTTCTGTATAACCTCAGAGCAATATGCCTACTGTTGCAGTGTGACATTATTATTCTTATATCCCACAGCAACCATACTTAGATATGTCTGAGCATGATTGTATTATGACCCCAGCTAATAGCAATACTGAACAAGTCAGATTTCAGCACAAAACCTGAATTACCATGAGTTTTATTTTGCAATTTGGTTACTGTGGTGGTCAGTCACTGAACACATTCACAAAGGGTGCCAAATGTATCGTTTAAAAAGAATATCAGTTTATTGCACAAAGCAAAAGAAAAGCAAATCAAAGGGAAAGATTTTATCAGAAACAATACAAAGATTTAACACTTTTTCTAAGCAATATCCTTTACAGACATTCATTTGCAGTGAAGTTTTACACTTATTTTCACCCTCTAGTTTATTAGTCAACTGAAAAGATTGCAAATTCTTCCCTGCAGTGACTCGTACCATTTCTCCTCAATTCATAGACTAACACACTGACTTTTCTCAATAAACTCTGATTGAAAAACAAAATGTCCAGGACTTTTCCCATTATTTTGACTTTCCCTGGGACATAAATGCTCACCTTAATAAACACCAGTGATTATCTCAGTTAATAGACAATCCATTCATTTGGCTTACATCATATGATTTAATGGAAATGTTTTTTGGACCCAGTCTTTCTGACTCGTTTCTTTCCCAGAACTAAAAACCTTAAGCCCATTTATTTCTACTTTACATCCCAAGTTCTCAAATAGTACTATATTATAAAGTTTAATCACACCACCACTCCCAGAAAAATCCGAAATGATATCTTTAAGAGGCAATTTCCTTTTTTGATTAAAATTCCATTATACTACGTATTTTATTTCAACAGTATTTGTTTTCCTCCATTTTTGCTGTTGAGAAAGTCTTGGCTATAACACTTTTGTTGCATGAATGATTTTCAAGTTGTACATCACACTCCAACGTAACAGTGTCAGATTTTTGTTGTGAAACTCTACCAGAAAGGTTAAAGCATGCAGGTCTGTGTAATAACAGTGTGTGCTGAGTTGTTGGATGTTTAGACTTCAAAATGTTGCAGATCATACACCAGGCTTGGTGTCTTTTTCTCTGTCAGTAAATATTTATTTTAGTATGAATTCAGTTTTCTGGAAACTATAGCTAATGGTTTTCAGATCCCTATGTTGTCATCCTCTAACATCTTGCCTGAACACCAACATTGCTGGCATCAGTAGCCAGTTGAAACAGTTTAGCCAAACTTGATGCTGCTAAAACTCATACAGAAGACAATATGGCTTTCAAATTGCTAAAGGCACACTGACATCCTTTTGTCTATTCAAATTTCTCGCTATTCTTTAATAAGCATGTCAAAAGAGCCTTGATTGTACTGATATTCAGAATGAATTTCCAATTAAAATCTTTTCATGCCAATGCATCACAAAATTTAACATTTTCTTTTACGCATGGGGAAGTCTGATTTAGCCCTCATTTTTGCTTCTCTGCATGTTAGTTGGCCTTGTCCAACAGTGTAGCTCAAGGAGGTTCCTTTTGCTTTGACAAATTCACATTTGACAATTCTCTTGAACAAATTTGTACTGAGTAACAGATCAAATATTTTTTCAAATATTGAAAATGTTCCTTCCAGAGCAACCAAGTCATCTATGCATGAAACCTGTTTGCATTTTCTTTCAATTAATTTGTTGATTAATCACTGAAAAGTTGCTGGTGCACATTTCATTCCAAATGACAAGATTTTAAATTGATAAAGGCATTCCAAATGCTGATCTGTCTCTGGCTCTACCAGTCAATTGAACTTGCTAATATCTTTTTAACATCATATTTTATAACAAGTCATGCTTGTCCAGTCCTTTCGATACAATCCTCCAATCACAGAATCGGATACGAGTATTCCACATGGAATCCATTTAGTTCTGGCACCATCACAATAGGTGAGCTTCAGCTACTTTAAATCATGACTATAATGTCATTGTCCATCATGAAATTAATCTCTTCCTTCATTTGACCTCATTACTCAAATTTGAGTCTGGCAGCATGTTATTTTATGGGTCATACATTCCCTAAATTATCATCATATATATTAAAAGATGTGTTGCCTGGCTTATTTAAACAAATTAAGTTCTGAGTCAGTAACAGCTTTTATAAATCACTTTGATACTTTTCTAGCTGATAACATAATATCTCATTTAACTCCTTCAGCACCTCCAGATTATTCGATCTGATTGTTGAAGGGTCTACTTCAGAAATTTCAATTCCTCACACTTTCTCCATTCATATTGATATCTTTGTTTCATTCTGTACTTCTTTCACTACTGCAAATATGCTTCCGTTCTGAGTCTTCTCCTTGCCATAATATCACTTATATTTTTACATTGGTTTCATCCAATCTAGAGTACTCTCTACTTAATTCACGTTATTGAGTATCTTTCTTATTGGCCAAAGTCCAGTAAATCTTTTTGATGGTTCCCCAAAGACAGGTAAGAATACTAACACTTTGTTGTTACAATATCAACCTGATAGATTACAGGATATTCTTCATCACCGAGTACTTGATGCAGTTTCCTTTTCATTGTGAGGAAGGAGTCTGTTTCTATAACAGATCACTGGGCATCCACATGCAAGGACCATTGGTGGTAAACACAGAATATGCATGCCATTCCCTGGCCATCGTACACGTCTGTGCCCATTGCACCTTCCTGTGGTCTGACTGCTGGGTAGCTGTGATATACACTCCCGCAGATATAGCCAGCTAACCAGTTGGCAATATTAAAGTGGAAGACAATGAGTGTGCAAGTTGTTGGAGTGATCCATTGAAATGAACACATGCATTGCTATCCGTGCCCCTACATGATGTGTTCAATGTTCAGTACACATTCCCAGCCATTGCATCTCGATAATGCCCATCGAGTGATGGTGTAGAGCACCATGAAGCATCTATGCAAGGACAAGTACAACCATGGGAATAGTGGAAACGAAGGGCTTATGAAACGAAGGGGCTACATAGATAACATTTTGTGGAAAAGAATATATTTACTTTGAATTCAATTTACTCCACATTTATTTAGAAATGGTTGGAGGCATTGGTTACTGCAAAGACTATGGGCCCTGGCAACATACCAGTTGTAGCACTGAAGGCCTGTGCTTCAGAACTTACAGCTCTCCTGGTCAAGCTCTAGCTAGCAAAAGTGAAATCAACAGCTGTAAGGAGCAAACTTCCCTCTCGCTGGAGTCATGGCTGGGACAGTTGTCAAAGGTCTGTCATCTCAGCTCCAGGGCATCTCTGTGGGTGTTCCTCAGAGTAGTGTCCAAGGTGGCATTGCAGCAACTAGTCAATTCAATGCATTCGCTTGGCTGACAGTGGAATGACAAATGCTACTTACTTTGGTGTTGGGGTCATGGATGTCTCTGCATCCGCACATGAGTACCCCAGAGAGGGCAAGCATTCTTTCCTCAGAGGAGCTAAGGATATAGATATCTGGCACCACACCACCACCCCCACCAATCCAACATCACATGCTCTGTTATGGGATGTTTTTTGCTGTAATGGCAGAAAGGTGGTGAATGAGTAAGACACAAGCGGGTGGCACAGCTAAAGGACTGGTACACAGTTGTTGAAGAGTTCCAAGTGAGTGAGGAAGTAGTGCGGAGGCCATGCAGGGTTAATGGTAGGGAAGCCTAGGGATAATGAAAACGAATGGGGGAAGGTAATGCAGGTAACAGAGGGGGTGGCAGAGCATTGGCCTTGGTAGAGGGTGGATTTGGTGGCAGGGATAGAGTGACCATGAAGTAGCAGAGAGCAAAGTGTGGCACATAACATTGTGGAGCAAAGGAGATCACTTAGCTTTCTCCTGCACAGCACCCCAGGTTCTCCTCACTTGTAGGTGGCACTGTGCCAGATAGTGATCTCCCATCGGGCTGGCATGATATGGTGGCGTGGCCTCCTCTGGCAGTCCTTCAGGAAGAGAACTCCTCCTGTCCTGATCACCTGTCAACAGGGACCCTGGATCCATCTCGAAGCCAACATCTGCTTTCCTGACATCTCTCCTGACTCCTTCATTAGCTGTGCAGTGCAGCTTCCAAATGCTATCACTCCTGGCATGGATGCAAGGGGTGATGATCTTAGGGCAGATATTCAATGAGCGTCAAATTTCTCCATGAATGGGGCAAGGTAAGATGGGCAGAAACCAGATGAGAGCCTCACCACAAGGGGAAGCAAACCAATTGATCCAGTGAATTTGGTCAGATACAACAAGAAAACACGCTCGCCTCCATAGTGAGACTCACTCCACCAAACTCAACATGATTTGAACTTTGAGTAAAAGCTGTAAGACTCAGTCCATGGACGGGGTTACTCAGCATTACAGAATTTCCACAAAGATGTACATTTGGCCAGAAACAGGTTCTTATCTTTATAAAAGGTAACAGGAACTTTATTATAATTGACATTATCCTGTTTGCAGCTGACCCCAGCCTTTATTCACCCCAACCCCCACCCTGACAGACAAATTATATCCAAATAAGAAATATGGAGATATTGATGATGAACAGACAAAGGGAAAGTTACACAGCATCAAGATCACAATATCAATAATCCTGTTGAGAATATATTAACCACGCAATTGTCTTCAGCAAGGCTCAAAATGCTCTTTACAGAAGAACATCAGAACTAGGAGCAGGAGTAGGACATCCGGCCCCTTGAGCCTGCCCCGCCATTTTATAAGATCATGGCTGATCTTTTTGAGATTCAGCTCCACTTACCCACCTGACCATAACCCTTAATTCCTTTACTGTTCAAAAATTTATTTAGCCTTGCCTTAAAAACATTCAACGAGGTAGCTTCAACCACTTCACTGGGCACAGAATTCCACAGATTCAGAACCCTTTGGGTGAAGAAGTTCCCCCTGACCTCAGTCCTACATCTGCTTCCCTTTATTTTGAGGCGATGCCCCCTAGACCTAGTTTCACCTGCCAGCGGAAATAACCTCCCTGCATCCACCTTACCTATTCCCTTCATAATCTTATATGTTTCTATAAGATCTCCCCTCATTCTTCTGAATTCCAATGAGTATAATCCCAGTCTACTCAGTCTCTCCTCATAATCCAATCCTCTCAACTGGCTGGTAATCATTGCCAATTTGTGCTTTAACAAGTGGTGAAGATGCTGAAAATGCTATGAACAGCATTCTAAACAAAACGACAATTCCACTTTACCATTCTAAATGCAGAAATGCGTCAATAGCCACAAAGTGTCTATCTTTCTGACTTTTCAGTTGGGATGTCATGGAAAGCTTCAGCATTCCCATGAAACTTACATTTGCACCTTGACACCATATTCCAGCCCAATTTGTCAGCTTCAGTGACAACCCATTTTTTTTACTCTTTTACTTCCTGTAGTTGTGGAATCAAAAAGGATTGTTAACACTAGAGTCCCACCTTTTACTACCACAGGTAGCTGTGGCCAGGCAATAATGAACTATAACAAGAAACAATATTTAGTGAGGCGTAAGTCAGCTCTCTGTGATAATGTCACAAATGTGAAGTACTGTAGTGTCTAATATTCTGTAATCAAAATGACTGTGCCAAATGCTAAAGCTAAATTTCCCATAATGCTCTTCTTCTCTATGGTAATGTATCTCTTGGATGGCTTGTGTTGATTGAAAATGCCACTGCTCACCTTTCAGGACAAGTATTCTGGCAAATGTTGCAGATCACTTCCAAAATCCCTTTTAGGCATCAGAATTGCTTTTTGACAACCAGAGTCATGTGCTGAATGATTTTTTTTTAAAATGTGACAACGTGGTTCTTATTGTAGGCATGTATTTCGTTGTATTGTGGAGGGTCACTTTCTCAAAAGTAGCCGCCTCTGATTTGACAAGGTGGCTCAAACTTTGATAGTATAGTGAACTGATGCAAAATAAAGGCATCATGAACCACCAGTAGATATTCACCAAGTGAACACTCAGTATGTGGAAAATTTGCAGTCCTGGCAAACTTCTGCATTTGAATGCGGCATATTGAAGATATGTATTTAAATCAATGGCATTCTGCATTTCTAGCTTAGATACTTTTCCAGCCTTCAGGACTCAACATTGAGCTCAATCAGTTCAGAACATAAACTCTGTTCTCCTAATTGCTGGGTTTCTCTATTCTGCATACTTTCAGTGTATAGTAGTGCCCATATTAACACCCTCACCAAAATGAAATCTGATACAGGCCATGCTGTGAAAATATGCAGAAAACAGACGTATTTATTTTCCAATGACATCTATAGCACCAGAAGTATGAGCATGATGAACCAAATGTAAAAGAATCATAGAGTTGCAAAGCACAGAAACAGACCCTTCAGGTTCAACTTGTCCATGCTGACCCGATATCCTAAACTAATCTCATCCCATTTGCCAGAATTTGGTCCATATCCCTCTAAATGTTGCGGTAAAGACGTTTTGCAACAGAGGTCTGTCTACTAATAGCAGATGCTCGTGAGCATTTTGCACATTCTCAGACAGAGAATTATCTGTAGTCATGTTAAATGTTATAAAAACTCTTCATTAGATTGTTGTTATTATCAGAAAATAAAATAGGTGCCATTAACAAACATGCGTAAGAGGTCAACTCTCTAATTATGTTTGATCTACTGGATCAATGTTCACCAAAGAAAGAAATCACGCTCCAGCTTTTCAAAAATTCATTACAAAGAGGTTGGACTAAATTAGATAACCCCCCCAAAAAAAATTACAGAGACCTTGATTAATTGAATTGATAGAAATGTAGGCTGTACACCAGCTTTTTGTGATTTGTTCATTCTGCTATCTTCTAATCCAAGAGAAACGTTCACCTATGTCTCGGAGCTCCAGGTTCACGTAGAAACCTTGAAGTCAGAAGAAAATATTTCAGCCTCTGTAATATAATTTCTATAGATTAATGTAACTCGAAACAACAATGTGAAGCACCAAAAACATTTAGAACTATATTAACAATTCAAATAAACCTACGAGGAACTAACCAGAAAGCACTGGATAATCTCTTTGAGTAGTACTAGTGTGTCCAGAAAAGCTAGCTGAAGAAAAGAAAGCAGCAGTGAGCTCTGCAATATCAGCACTAATATCAAATAAGCTTTTCACACTGATTGATCTGATGATCTGGGTTCTCTGCATACTTCCAGTGGACATTCACGATACACATTAAGATAACCTCAGATGTGATTTATGTTTGCACATGTGCGTGCGTGTCTCAGATTTTAGAACTTCATTGCTACTCATAGCACACAAAACACAAATGCTATCAAGCCCAATTTCTCCAATAAATGTATACGAAAAAATTCGTACTCTGCTGATGAAGTGTATGAGGAATATTGTAGCGGTAAATGACAACATAAGTCATTATTTCCTTTGTTTTCAGTAAGGAAGAGTGAAATGGACAGGAAAATTACATCAAATAAAAGTAAAAATTACAACTAGTGATGTGAATACTTAATGTATTTGTATTGCATTTTTCTCTTCACTATTTCTGTGGAGAGTTCATTTAAATAAACAGGTTAATATCCTTGTTAAATAGTGGAGAAAGCAATTTAAAATGACCCCATTACTTTAAATGTCTATAACAGGCCAATAGTAACTTTCATTGTATGTAGTTTCAGGAATGTAATATATAGTTAATATGAAAATTTAATGTTATTCTGGATGATGTGTTTCCATCTTGCAAGTCATTCCATAAGCAAAATATGTGAAAACATAAGGACAGCAAATGAAAGTGAAAATTTATGTGCAACATCCAGATAGACTTAATACTGGAAACAAGTGTTGACTTAATTGAAAGGAGTCAATTTTTGCTGGCAGGTTTTGTTTGGTCAGTGCCTGATGTATGGAAATCCAACATCACACTTAACTACTGAGACTATCATATGGTATTTATCTGCTGATAAAGTGTTTGTTCTTTCCCATAAAACCACATCCCAGCTGCCTGGTCCCAAAGAACACAAGGGCTAGTGAGGGGTTTGACTATATCATCAGATCCTAGTGAGGTAGCAGTTATAGTGCTGGAACTGTTTCCTCAACGCCCTGCGCGTAGTGTACCATGTTATTTTGGATCCAACCTCATCCCACAGAGACACCTCTTATGCCTTACTCCAGCAGGTTAGTTGCTAGTTGTGTATTAAGTATTGACAGTGAGTCTTCATCAGGTGGGCAGCAGATTCCAGGAACTCCTCAAGAGAGGATGTAGGATTGGAGCAGATTACAAACATAGAGAGAGTTGAAGGTGTACAGAGACTTGAAAATGAGGAAGCAATGTGAAACAGAGAGGGTTTGCCGGATTGGAAACCAATTGTAGATAAGTGAGTACACGGGTAATGAGTGAATGGGAGTTGATGTAAATTAGCTTCTTGGTGGTAAAGTTTTGGATAATTTCCCAAATTTATTCCAGGGCGTTTGGCAGCTTTCAGATCCTTTCCATCTTTATCCTAGGCAGATTTTCTTCTTATTTTGATTGGTCATAAAAGATTTCCCATGAAGGATATACAGAAAACTTGGGTGTTGAGTCACCTACTCAATCCATCACGTTCTCAAAGGCAATCAGGGTTGGGCAATAAATACTAACCTTTCCAATGATGCCAATGTCCCATGAACAATGAAAAGAAAAAAAAGGTCATCAGACTCTGCCCAACTCTCTATCCATTTGTTTAAAGGAAATGAAAATAGGCCAATCTCCATGTCTAAACTTTCCCAATGTGCTATGCCAAAAGAGGAAAATTTGTCAATAAAACTTTGGGCACTAAATACTGCTATTCTCGTCTGAAGTAGCCACTCAAATCAATGTGATAGCCACAGATAACAAAGTGTGGAACTCGATGAACACAGCAGGTGAAGCAGCATCTTAGGAGCTACTTTGCCTGTCCTCTGCACTTCCACTTCATTCATTCAGTGCACCTCACACTTTCTCCGGACTGACTTCTGTGCAGATGGATTCATAATCACTATGGGGATCAAGGGTCATGGGGAAAGGGCAGGAAAGTGCAACTGAGCCATGATCTGGTGGAGCAGTTACACGGGCTGAATGGCCTTCTTCTACCACTACATCTCATAGCTCCCTGATTGGTTTACTGGTAATCCCTGAATAGATTGAACCCGGCCCAATCTCTGGAATGTGATGACTTGACTCCCTAGACCCTGATGACACCTAGCATTCAACTGACCTTGAAAAGTACCCTGGACTGAGATTGATTAATGCCCTTGACAGTGGTCACTCCCCCTGAGATAATCGCTCCTGAATACACAACTAATAGTTACTCCCCTTGAAGTCTGAAAGATAGCCACTTGGTTGGACTCATGCTGTGTGTTTGCCACGTATGTTGCCACCACATGTTGTAGGTGTGACATTATAATGGTGACATACAACAACATGTTCACCCCCTTGACTGCTGGCAAACATGATAAGCTGGCTGGTTTCCTTTGGCTTTCTGTATAAATTTTTAAAAAAAGACAAGGCCACAACTGCTGTGGGCAGCCAAGCAAGTGCAAAGTGATTGGGCCTAGTAATCCCTAAGAGCTGAGAGTCCTGAGCTGTACTCTGCTCAGATGCATGAGATGGGTGCCTGACCCACATGCAAATCGTTAGACAGCAGCATTCTTACTTCAATTGTAGGTGAATTCCAAATTGCAGTGTTAAAGTTCTGAACTATAAGAAGTTTATCTGATGATGTAGTGAGGCTGGTGCATTACAGATGCTGATTCCCATGGACAATGGGAGAAAGTGGTCAATGCCCAGGGAGTGTATATTGATGTATTAGGGAATTATTCATTGGTTGGCCAAGCTGACTGGTTTTCATGCAAACGTTTTGTCTCCCTCCTTGGCGACATCTTCAGTGCTGTCTATTAACCTCCATTGAAGTGCAGGCCTCAAACACCAGCGCAATAAACAAACATGTTGAAATAAAGCCTATCTATATACCACTACAGTACAAAACCAGAAACAAGACTGACCATCATGACAGTCCAGGCCATATAAATTCAGAGCATGACAGAACAACAGTGCTTCAACAGAGGCTAGGCAGCACTGAAGATGTCACCTGGAAGGGAAACAAAACGTTTGTATGAAAACCAGTCAGCTCAGCAAACCAACTAACAACTCCAACTATAACCCAACCTACAAGTCTTCGGTATAAGTGTTGAGAAATGCTGGCCAGCATGAAGGCCTGAAGAAGACACTGGCAAGTTGTAGGCACCAAGTTACTGCGAAAACTTTCAAGTTGAGAATTGGTGCCATTTAGTTTTGGTCTTGAACCTGGGAGAGTATTAACCTGGATATAAAGGATGTGAGATCTATAACAACAAGATGCTAATGCATGCACATGTATTCCCACTGCTTATTAGCAAGATTCCCGTCTATCTATTGGAACCTATTTGGAGAAGTGGATTTTTTTCTCAATGTTGAGAATTTATTCTTTCATCCTTGCAAATTCTCCCAAATTTCTCACTACTGCCCCTATTGCTTAGATACTTGGAAAAATCTACTATAGGTCTTAGATGTGACATTTACAAATAAAAACATTTAAGTTTTGCCATTCTTTCCTGATAAAGAAAAATAAACTTTCTGCACACAATTTAACTTTACATCTTCAACCAACACCCATTGTTTTCTAGCATTCAGCCAATTTCATTTTCTGTCATGGTTCTTCTCTGAATTCCTTTTTACATTTAGTTTTGAACAATCTGTGAGAAAGTTTATTAAATGTACAAAGATAGATAGATTGCACTCTGCCTTGAGATCTATGGTTACTGTTGCTATAAATCCACAGTACTCTCAGTGAATTTATGCCAGACATTATTCAGCAAGCTCACGAGGAATTAATCAGAGAAGCCCTTAATTAATGACTTTTAGTGCACAGATGTTAAAACTATATCAAAGACTCACAAAATAACAAGTTATCTTAAAATGGTAAACAGCTTTGAATATATTCAAGGCATCTTCAGGCTATTTTTCTTTAATACCTAACTAATGAACCAATAAAACACAGATCACAAGAACTTATGGACTAAAACCTTACCCTTTTCTCTGAGAAGATAGCTATCTTCTTATTACAGACCTGACTACATGAGGAACTGAGACCAATGTTTCTATCTTGTATAATGTCCCATTAGTGTGTTCTATGTGTCATGATCAAGTGTCCGCAGCATCAATCTAAAATTGCTTTATGTATACCAACGTTCAGCTGGGACGGTAGGTTTTCATGTGGCCATGATTTAGGTTGCTCTGAAATTGATTAAACCTCATAGCAAAACTCTGCTGTTTTCTCCCCAGTATGCACATTGACAGGTAGTGGGAATCACATTTTCACTGAACCATGATCTTGAAGCAGGATTAAGCATTCAAGGTTTAGGTATTTCTGAAGTTGCACTCAATAACAATTACAATTTTGTGATCTACAAATAAAATTGTAATACTGACTTAAGACAGCCTGCATTACTTATTAAATTTACAGTTGTTCTGCAGATCAGATTATCAAGGATTAGGTACATTTTGAACAGTAGTTGAGCACATCTATTCCGCATTCTGTGTTAATTCTTTTCCACGTTTGCTGAAATACAGCAAGCTAGGTCATTGACAAAGGGAAATCACCACGCTGTGCTCATAGAATTAAACTTAGAAAAAAATGTTATCCATAGATTGTTCTCCACTGGTGAACCCTTTCAAAGAAACTGCTTCTAGAATATAGGACATTACAAGTAAGTACAGGCCCTTCGGCCCTCGATGTTGCGCTGACCTGTGAAACCAAACTGAAGCCCATCTAACCTAAAATATTCCATTATCATCCATTTGTTTATGCAATAACCATTTAAGTGCCCTTAAACTTGGCAAGTCTACTGCTGTTGCAGGCAGGGCATTCCATGCCCTTACTACTCTCTGAGTAAAGAACTTACCTCTGGCATCTGTCCTATATCTATTCCCCCTCAATTTAAAGCTCTGTCCCCTCATGCTAGCCATCTCCTTCTGAGGAAAAAGGCTCCCACTGTCCACCCGATCTGATCCTCTGATCATCTTGTATGTCTCTATTAGGCCACCTCTTACCCTTCTTCTCTCTAACAAAAACAGCCTCAAGTCCCTCAGCCTTTCCTCATAAGACCTTCCTTCCATACCAGGCAACATCTTGGTAAATCTCCTCTGCTCCCTTTCCGATGCTTCCACATCCTTCCTATAATGCAGCGACCAGAACTGTACGCAATACTCCAAGTGTGGCTGCACCAGAGTTTTGTACAGCTGCAACATGACCTCATGGCTCTGAAACCCAAGCCCTCTACCAATAAAACCTAACACATTGTATGCCTTCTTAGCAACCCTATCAACTTGGGTGGCAACTTTCAGGGATCTATGCATATGGACACTGAGATCTCTCTGCTCATCCATACTACCAAGAATCTTACCATTAGCCCAGTACTCTGTATTCTTGTTACTCCTTCCAAAGTGAATCACCTCACACTTTGCCACATTAAACTCCATTTGCCACCTCTCAGCCCATCTCTGCAGCATATCTATGTCCCTCTGTAACCAGCAACATCTTCTGCACTATCCATAATTCCAACGACTTTACTGCCATCTGCAAAATTTACTAACCCATCCTTCCACGCCCTCATCCAGGTCATTTATAAAATGACAAACAGCAGTGGCCCCAAAACAGATCCTTGCAGTACACCACTAGTCACTGAACTGCAAGATGAACATTTCCCATCAACCACCACCCTCTGTCTTCCAACTAACCAATTTCTGATCCAAACCACTAAACCATCTTCAATCTCGTGACTGCGTATTTTCTGCAATAGCCTACTGTGGGGAGCCTTATCAAACATTTTACTGAAATCCATATACACGACATCAACCGCTTTACCCTCATCCACCTGTTTGGTCACCTTCTCAAAGAACTCAATAAGGTTTGTGAGGCACAACCTACCCTTCACAAAACCGTGTTGACTATCCCTAATCAAATTATTCCTTTTTAGATGATTATAAATACTATCTCTTGTAATCCTTTCCAACACTGTACCCACAACTGAAGTAAAGCTCACTGCCTATAATTACCAGGATTGTCCCTCCTTCCCTTCTCGAACAAGGGGTCAACATTTGCTATTCTCCAGTCTCACTAATACCAGCTCACAGCTAGTACTGTGTTCCAAGAATCATGTAATTATATCCCTTTGTAATTAATTCCATAATTTTCACATCTATTCCTAACTCGTTTTTTTCCTGTTCTTCTTCTAATCTTGTTCTTACCCTTCCTGAAATTGCTCACCCTTGAGAGGAACAAATTCCATTGGTATCAGCCATCTTTTAATGCTCAGCTGAAATGCCTAATCTTCATGTATACCAGTGAACTCCATCAGGATATTCAATAAGGGAGCATTAAATTGAAGCAGGAGCCTGATTTTCCTAGCATGAGGAAATGAGATGAACTTTCACACCATTGGATGAGATCAAGTTGGTGGTCTGGGCCTATGTGGTCCTTTTCCCACTGGGTTCTTTGCCAACAGAGGTCTTTACCTGAAACAGTTGACACAGCATGAATTGCTTTTGTTCTGAGTATTTGCCCAGTATCTGTAATCTATTGGCTAACTGTTTGCTTTTTTGCCGATTCACTTGGGACTGCTAACTTCAAATTTGCATGTTCTAGCTTGGCAATCACAGTTCATCCACATCAATATTTACTTGTGTTATCTCAATGACTTAAGTCCATTATACTTTTATTTGGTCTGTTAATTCTCTGTTTGTGTGAATATCCATTTTCAAGCAAATAAGACTGTTCCCTAATATTTGTTGATGGGTTTACACACTCTTGGCAATGAGTTCAAATCCAGTCTTGACTGATGGTATGAAAACCCTTAAAATCTACTAAAAATTATAAAGCATTTTAATATTTTTGCAGAGTTTTGAGATCCTATAAGGCATTTTTAATAGGCCTTTTATTTATACTTGTGAGTAAAATGTAATCAATTGTAATAAGGACTACTGTCTGGAGCTCAAAAACCAGTTGGTAGGAAGGTTGAGTTGCATGGGGAGAAGAATTACAACTGAAAACGTCACTGAGCTTTTTAAAAATATGGAGATTTTAACTTATCCAGGGGAATATGTCCACACACACACACACACACACACACACACACACACACACACACACACACACACACACACACACACACACACACACACACCAGATCTTACATCTATTGCTAGTTGCACTAGGAGACCCCCCCTTCTGCTCAGAGCAAGAAATGACCACACGCAGGAGTTTTCGGTAGCAAAGATAGAATTGATAAAATACAATTGTATTTCCTGATTTAAAACGCCACCTGATACACCAAGTGACCAGGATCAGAAAGGGTTATAAAGTAAAAACACTCATGGATGTCACTGCTGCAGGAAGGAAGTATGTCATTATTAGTGACAGGAAGACATGGAGACTTTTTTGGCTGAGTGACCAGCTGGTCATGATCTTTTGAACACGGAATTCCATCAATAAGCAATAAGTATTGTGGCTATGAGATTTCACAAAAAGTGAAGATTATATTCTTAATGTGTTGCGTGGCTTTGTATTAAAGTATGTTGTAAATACCTTGGTGGGTAGTGAGCCCCCACTGTTTAAGAGATTCCTAATCCACTGATAATGAACAATCTTGTACCACCCAAAACTGTCCTGCTGTTGAACACTAGGTAAGGCATAACAGTTCATTATGGATATTCACATCCTAGAACTGATTTGATTATCAAGAAGTAAATTAATTCATCCATTTTACATTCAAAATACCTTTGGGGAAAGAAATCCTGAACATAGTTAAGAGCAGGCTTCAACATATCATTCCTCAATACTATTTAACTCTAATAAGTAACGCTATTGCCACCGTAAAGATTTAGGTAGACTACCCCTTAGCAGCCATTAGTCTTGGAGCTGGAGTTCAATTGTATAATGATGATTTCAGAAGAATATTACTAATATGTAGCTGGAACAAAATAAATAACACTAAATTTAACTGAACATACCTTAAAATAATGTTTGCATTCAAGCATTAAAATTAATCATTTCCACAAAATTTTCAAGACATTTTTGCAATTACAAAATTGAGTTCACGAGAAACTAATATCGGTAGAAAAAAACTGAGATTCAGCATAAAAACTGAATTTTGAAATTAAAACAGATTAAAAATGTAGATAAGCCCTGATTGTAGAGTGGGGATCATTTTGGGAGATTGACCCGTGTCTGTTCCTTCTGCTACTGAATGCAAAATTCACGCAACCAGTGAATTGACAATGATACCAGCTTGAAGCCCGGTGCAAAATGTAAGGCTAGCACCAATCACAGCTTAGCAGTTCTTCTAAATCCATGCAGTCTGCGCCTATCAAGGTGGAGGTACATTCCAGGTGGAACAAGTACTGGAACTGGTTGAATAAGACCTTCTGAACAACGAGTGATGAACTAATAGTGCAAAAGAGCACAGAGCAGGATCCAAGATTCTTAGCTGCAACTTCGAACATCTTGGTGCAGGAAGTGAACAGGAAGATCGATGCACTCTCTCCAATGGAGCTAGAGTAGGCTCTGAAAAGAAATGGGAAAAAATGAAAATTGCATTCACCGTAACTGGTTTGGCACCAAGAACCCGGATTCAGTACCATGAGAAGCTTTGTGAATTTCCTTGGTAGTCAAAGTCAATAAATTCATCTTCAAATATCACATCATGAAAACTGACCTACAAGCATGAGGAACTGCTCGATTCAGCAGCAACCTCTCTTTTATTAGCTACCAGCCATCTTTCAAACAATCACAACTTACGCCTCTCATCTATAACTCTAGCTCACTCACATACATTGAACTATTGCAAACTTCAAATCTTGCACATAGTATATTCCCTTATCAGGACAAAATGGCAAAAATAACTAGAAGCGGGCATGTAGCCAGGTGGAAGAGAGGGACCCATAGCAACAGCCAAGGCTAAGATTGTGTCCAGTAACAGGATTGAAATCATTGAGGATGATTGCATCTTAACATCTCATTCTCCTTTTCCCATTTTATTTTCTCCTCATCACACAGTCCCTTCTGAATTATCAACTGCAGATGGTGTAAGCATGCACCTTGCACTTTCATCCTCCCACTCCCCTCACCGTAACCTACAGTTGTGCCTTTCTGCTTTCAGATCCCCAGGAGCTGCCAACTGGCCAGGCAGTGTTTGGAAGAGTGAGAGATGAAAGAGTAGGAAGACAGAGATTAAGAGAAACTCCCCTTGATTGCTCTCACACCAATAGCCACCAGCTCAGGCACTGTGCATAATTTAGAGGATATCCAGAGTTAGAATCTGCACTTGATCAGACATGTTTGGCCTGCAGCCTACATAAGACACAAGTTCATTGGAACAGTATACTGTGCATGTCTTTTCTCCATCAAAAGAGAATATAAATGGGGCAGCCTACCAAAGCTGATTGAAAGATACGTATAATAAAATATTTTGTGCATGACAGACCTTTGTAGGACCAGAGGTGTTCAAGAATGTAAGACTATCTGTGATCTCACCTAATTAATATTAGAAGCTTTCCACTGCCATAACAAAGCCACTGAAGTGGAAGTATGTACAAGCTCTAGAATGGAAAAAAGTACTTAGAAGACAGGCACCACATTAATGAACAAGAAATGTTATTTAAATTTTGTATGGAATATTGGGTGGTTTGAATTATACATTTGGTTTTGAGTGATTTCCTGTGGCTTTATTTGAGCATTGTGGCCAATGGTTATTCACAAGGGAAGGCAAGTTGTGTAAGTGTTGTTGAGAAAGATTTGGGTTGTGCTCACTGATACCACAGTTGAATGAGTCAGTCACACCTTGCCTGGCGAGAAAGAAGATGCATTGCATGTCGCCTTCCTCCTCAGCTGTCTGCCAAATCCCCAGGAGCACAGATCGTAACCCCGTAATGGTAAGTACAGCTTGCAGCAGGCCACTGAAGATCTGTTCCTACATCACACAGTGACTGCCTGTGAAAGAAATTCATCCATTGCAAAACATTTTGATAAATCTGATGGTTGTGAAAAGCTCTATTGAAGTAAATCTTTCTTTGCCATAGAATTAAAGAATGGTTGCAGCAGAAACAAAAACTTCCAGTAGTCACAACCATGCTGGCTCCTTTTAGAAGGAACTTGATGTGCCCTTTCTCCATAACCTTGCAAATTGTTCCTTTTTACATGGTTTTCCAATTCCATTTTAAAGGCCATAATTGATTCTGCCTCCATCATATTATAAAGAGGTGCATTTGGATTCCTAATCACTTGCTGAATAAAATGTTTTTTCCACATGTTACCATTTAATCTGTATTGAAGCCTTTGTATTTGCACCCTTCCACCAATTCCCAATGACTTCCCTCTGTCTTGACACTTCATAATTTTCATAGAATCATAGAACTCCTACATTGTAGAAGCAGGCCATTCGACCCATCAAGTCCACACTGGAACATATTTATCAAATTCCCTCTCAATTTCCTCTTCTCCAAGGAGAAACAATTCAATTTCTTTCATATATCAATTTCATTAAAGTCTCGCATCCTTAGAATTATTCTCATTATTTTGTTCTGTACCTTCTCTAAATTTTTCATGCTTTCTAAAGTGTAGTTTCTCGAATTCGACACAATACTCCAATAGAGGCCAAATAAATATTTTATTAACGTGACTTCTTTCTCTTATAGTCTAAACTTCTGTTCATAGTGAGCTTCTGTAATCTTGACACAAACTCTGCAAATCATTGCAGATCTCTACCAGGATGTTCTAGGCAGTAGACATGATGATGCAACCTCCAAAGATCAGTTCTTGTACATTTTGTGTGACAGTACAGTTTTCCATATGCTGACCACCTGTGTTTCTATTATACATTGGAGTCATGAGCCAAGCAATCAGTGGACCGCCCTTGCCACCCAGTAACTTTCCCCTGGTTTGTCATTGACCTGAAGTGAAATTCCATTTGATCATGCGCCTGTTGCACCTTGTAGAAGTGCCATCCTTTCTGGAGTTCACATGTAACATCTGCATCGTGGTGTGTGTGCAGGTCGGTGGCATCCGAATGCAACATTTCTTGTAAAGCCGCACAATTACTCCATCCACTGTTTGGCCAGAGGGAATTAAAATATTTCTCCTGCATAAGGAGTGTTAGCGAACTTCCTTAAGTAAAAATAAATTGTAAGGTGGGAAATGTTGTAAATATTACCACCCCTGTCCGAGAAGGAATTCAAAGAACAAAGGGTCATGGCTTAGATCATGGCAAGCTGGTAGTTGCCAAAGCAAAGGTATAATTTCAATGAAAATTTCATCAGTGAAGCAGTGACAACTGATACAGTGATTTTTGCTGAGGCTGAGATCGGCAATCTCTCCTTAAGCACTCTGAGCAGAAGTGGACTTCTGCTGAAGGTCCTTCTCCTCCCCACTTGCCAAACTGTCAGAGTGTTACATTTGATTATTCCCCTTGACATATTGCACATCAAGACAGAGATTGAAACTACAGCAGTCATGCCTGAGAGCAAATGTTTTGGATCAAAGCCATAAATCCAAGACCAAAGCCTTCAGCCGATCACATCATTTCTTGTGGACTTCAGCCACTTGGTATACATTTCTAAGCACTTCCACAAAATTAGAAAGAGTCTGTAGAAATAGCTTGAAAATAATCAAGGGTCACTTAGTGAGAGGTGGTGTGTTTGTATGTTAGGTCCTTCTGGCACAGAAAGTTTGCTGTCCAAACTTAAGAAAGGGTATTTAACTAAAGCATTGAAATCCAAAAAGATAGCAGTGGCACCAAATCAGCATTACACATTCACTGCATCCACACTCCTGCCCTATCCAGCATGATGTACCAAATAACATGAACCAAAAGTATACACTCAAGAAGCAGATGCCACAGAGGACTGGTTCCCCTTGCTCTGAAAAATGAGCATTTTGAAACCATGATTATATGTTTCTGTGATTATGGGTTTTTCTTCTTATTCCTGCATATGGCCTCACAAAGAACAATTGACAAATAACCTCAGCCCAGGCCTCTGGCAATGGATGATGTACAATGCAATATTTTCATGTTACCCACTGGCAAAGTATTTATTTGCGGTGAATTTTGCCTCCTTGCAGTCAAAACAAGATGGTGAAGTTTCAATACCCTTTTTTTCATACAAAACTTCATATAAAACACATCAGCCAAAATATAAGACCATGGTTTAAGAAGCTATTATAATATAGTGTTACATTTGCATGTGTAAATATGTTTAATGATTGATGAGAAATACTGAGTTTATAAAAGGTAAAGAAAAGATTACTGTCCAATATTAATCATGGCTGTGTTCACATTTTTAAACTTTGACAATTATAACTCATTTTCTTCACCAACTATTATCGAAATTTGATAAATATACAATGCATGTACTAAGTATGCACAGAAGTTTCATTTCCAATATAATGGTAATTTAGACTGTGTTAAAGTTGCTACAACAGCTAAACAATTTGATTTATTTTTTGAAATTCAAGTAACATTATGAATCATATCATTTTTGCAATCAGATCAAAAAGCCAAGTTTTCCCTCACTTTGATAATATCATTAGCTAACACTGACAGAAGTAATTCCTCCTCTTTATGTTACATTTCCCCTCATCCATCTTCAGATGTACTATTCTTCTTTGTAAGATAAGTACCATTGAAACAGATCATTTAATTCTGTTTAGCTCATTCATCCAGAAAGTCTCTTCATTCTCCCTCTTGTGTCAAATAATCATTTCATAAATGATTTCAGGTTATTACCTTTACTAGCCTATCAGGAAGCCCTCGCGATATGTTAATAAAGCTTTTGTGCAGTGAAATAATAATTCTGGATATCAGTTTTCAACTCAGTTTTCAATCTGTATTTCTTAGCCCTGCTCTCACAATTTGATTTTAAGCACAGTAAAAGCAATATTCTGAATTTATTTTTTCCATCCCCTAAATTATCTTGTCTATATTTACAGGCTTACCTCCGAAATGCCACCTTTGAGACCTGTGTTTCTTCAGTATGTTCTCATAACTTGGTATCTTAGATGAACAGAATACTGCTCTTCTCTGCACTGCCACCTACACTAAATGTCTCATTTGTTTCTCATTGACCAGTATTGGATGCAGTTCTGTGAGTTTTTAATAATAAAACTACGAAGATAAGACAATTGTCAATAATTTCATTTTTACCTTACGCATCAAACTCTTACAATTAAGAATATGTCAAAAAATTTTGTAAAATGTAAAATGTTACAAATCTAAGAAATTGAGACAACAAAATTTGCAGTGGTGTGACAATGCTGCAAATGCAGTCTTTGGTATGGGCTGCACAGATGCAATTTGGTGTGGCATATGTGCACGTGTTAGTAGTGTGTGCTGAATTAGGTAAAAAAGATAGATTGTGACCCAGTCAGCATTTAAGCCAAATTGAACTGCAGTAGCACCATTTTAAAATTCACTACTCTAGCTAACAACTTCCCTTACATTTCACAGCTGAACTTGTGGTCAGCAGCAGGATCTACACACCAATTCTTAATTATGGGGAGCTTCAACTACTTTAGAGTTAGCTGTTTATTGACTATGACTTTCCAGTGTTGAGTTTGAGGAAGCTTTCGTTTATTTCTACTCTTGATCTAAGTTGAATTCTCATCTATCCACTAGCTATTAAATCCAGTGTGCAATCAAAGCACATGTATAGCAAGTGCTGTGGCGCCAAGGGGAACACCATTGTACAGACCATTAGAAAATCCCTGCAACATTTGCAAGAATGCATTTCCTGATTCATTACGGTCTCCAGCATGCCACATAATCTCAACACCATGAAGGCACCGCCCATCTCATGAAGAATAATTGACACAGCTAAAGAGATAGAGGAGAAGGGAGAGAAGGATGATTGAGAAGGAGGAATAAGAAGAGAAGGAGACACAGGGCAGGAGACATGCCCTGTCTGGTGAGGTTGCCATTGGCACTCCTGCAATGGTAAGCATCACCTCTTCCGTGATATGCATTCAGGCTTGGTGTCAAAATCAGCCTGTTTAATGTTTATATTAATATTTGAGGGATACATTTTAGTTTTTAGAACAGTCGATCTGTTAGCTCAAAGGCTGACCTCTGTTTGTTTATTAAGCTCAGAATAGAAGAAAGAGGAAGCTATGAATGGTAGGTGGGTTGGTTTAGCAAGAAATCTGAAGGGAGGGTTTCTGAACTGCATTGTCCTATCTTTGTTCCAGAAGTGATTTATACAATGCATAGCTCAGCGCCACAAGGTTTGATTTTGAATTTAGAAGTAAATTAATTTAAATAATTTACCAAAAATTGCCACTAGGCTTTATTAATGTAGGGAGAGGCATTCCAGAGTGGAGACTTGGTTGGAATTCTGGAAAGATGTGTGCAGGGATGTTTTCAAAAGGTCTTTGGGGTTGGAGCTGAACGCAGTCAATGTAGTGGGCATAAGCCCTGAGTTCAAAAGGCAGCTGCAGCTTACTTCCTCTGTCACTTGGAGCTCACTGACTCAAAAGAGCAAAACAAAAAATATTTTAGCTAGACCTGCAGTTGCAGCAAAGGAAATATGGACCTCATCATTTAACACAAAGGGGCAGAGTTTGTGAATGTCAAGAGACTGGCAGGTTCACCTAACTTGGAGTTATAGGGAGAAATCTAACCCTCATGTAAAATCAAACAGCACAGCCTACAGCAGCTAGAGGGTTTTGGACTTGGCACTGAAAGCAGCCTAGTTCATGTCGACTGTGAGCTCACAATTTAAAGGAAAATAATTTATCTATAGTTGGAGAATAGCTGTGGATCAGGACAATGGAGCTACTGAAACTCAGGGATGTTTCTAATTTTCCTTTGAAGCTACTGGTCAGGAATTATGAGTGAAGTTCAAGCTTTATCTGAAAAGTCAAGGACTTTAAGTTAGCTGTGGAAAATTTCAAGAAAGTGGATGATTTTCAAGAACCTGATTAGTGGCCAAAGACTTCCTGGGGTCAAAATGAAAAGGGGTAAGTTGAGCAGACGATTTTAGATCAAACTACTAATGGCTATGATAATAAAATGTGAGGCTGGATGAACACAGCAGGCCAAGCAGCATCTCAGGAGAACAAAAGCTGACGTTTCGGGATGAAGGGTCTAGGCCCGAAACGTCAGCTTTTGTGCTCCTGAGATGCTGCTTGGCCTGCTGTGTTCATCCAGCTTCACATTTTATTATCTTGGAATTCTCCGGCATCTGCAGTTCCCATTATCTCTGATACTAATGGCTATGTTTCAGTTTGCTTTTAAATTTTAAAACTGAAGTAATTACAAACTAAATAAATTTAAGTTCATAATTTTTTTTGTTTTGTTTTACCGAAGTGATATCATATGTCATGGTTGTTTCAGTTAATTATTGAGTGATCAAATTTCTTTTCACATGTAACAGTATGTAGGGATTCTAACACAGTTCCTTGTCAGTTTGATGCTGCTACCGTCTGTTGTGTGCCACCCAGTCCTGAAAGAGAGAGGAAGTGTGTCAGTGAGTGCTGCAAAGTGTTTTTGGGTAATCTGGCTGTAATAGCTTAATAGCCAGCAGTGCAACCAAGCTGAGGTGAGAGAGTGAGGCTAGTAACAGCGCTAAATGCATGATGACACTCTCTGTTCAACTCATGATTGATAGATATTATTAGGAGGTGAGAAATAAGGTGTGGCTCTTTGAGTAGTGCGTGAGAGCAGTGTATGAGTTGATCTAATGTGAAATTTGAAAAAGTTATCACTCACTTGATGAAGTCAGTGATATCAATGAATTCCTTTCAGCACTCTCTCCAAATCCTTAGGGCTATTCTGTAGGCATTGACTTGCATACTTATCTGCACCAATTTTCTTTTCATACTTTGCCTTGGAGGCCCTTCCCAGCCTCTTAGCATAAAAAATACTTTTTGCTCATTAGGCTTCCTGTATCAACAACTTCAGTAGTGGTACTTAAAAAAAAATACTTTGAAGGCTGCCCTCTGTCTTGTTGTTCCATTTCTGTGTCTTTCCCAGGGCAAGGTCTCTTGTGAGCCTGAAGCATGCGGTCACTCATCAGTGGGGTCAATACAGATTGTGCCAAAGTAACCTTTAAAGTGAGCGGCTGGCATAACATTTGCATGTCTGCCTGTCTCAGAGCAATCATAGAGCCATTGAGATGTATAGCACAGAAACAGATCCTGAAATCCAACTTCCAACCAGGCATTCTCCATTAATCTAGTTCTGTTTGCCAGCATTTAGCCCATATCCCTCTAAACCCTTCCTATTCATGCACCCATCCAGATACCTTGTAAATATTGTAATTGTATCAGCCTCCACAACCTCCCCAGCAGTTCATTCCATACATGCACCACCTTCTGGTTGAAAAAATTGACCATTAGGTCCTTTTCAAATCTTTCATCTTCCACCTTAAACCAATGCATTCTAGTTTGGGACTCCCCTGCCCTGGGAAAAGACCTTGACTATTCACCCTATCCATGCCTGTCATGAATTTATAAGCTTCTATAAGGTCACCCTTCAGCCTCCAATGCACCAGGGAAAATAGCCCCTGCCTATTCAGCCTCTCCCTATAGCTCAAACCCTCCAACCCTGACAACATCCTTGTAAGTCTTGTCTGAACCCTTTCAAGTTTAACAACATCCTTCCTATAGAAAGGAGGCCTGAACTAAACACAGTATTCCAAAAGTGGTCAAACCAATGTCCCGTACAGCCACAACATGATCAGATAAAAGAAGGAGACATGGCTCAGGAACAGGCAGCTGGGATCATGGGAATCCCTGGAGGTATATAAGGGATACAGGAGTTTACTGAAGAAGGAAATCGGGGAGGGGGGGGAGCGTGAAAAGGGGGCACCAGATAGCTTTAGCTGAGAAGATTAAGGTGAATTCAAAGAGATTCTTTAATTATATTAAAGGATAAAGAATAACTCAAGAAAGGATAGGATCCCTCAAGGACCAAAGTGGACATCTATGTGTGGAACTGCAGGAGATGGGTGAATATTCCTCAATGAATATTCCTCCTCCGTGTTTACCGTGGACAAAGACATGAAGTCTTGGGGAGTCTTGGGACTAACTTGGGGAAGTTAGTGACGACATCTGGGAAAGTTTATATCACAGGAGAGGAGTGTTGGAAGTATTAGAATGTATGAAGATGGATAAATCTCCTGGTCCTGACCTGATATATCCAAGAACCCTACAAGAGGCTAGAGAAGAAATTGTGGGAGCCCTGGTTAATATATTTGCATTATTGTTAGGGACGAGTGAGGTCCCAGAAGACTGGAGGGTAGTGAACGTTGTGTCCTTATTCAAAAAGGGCTGCAAAGATAAACATGGGAGTTACAGACCAGTAAGCTTAACATTTGTGGTAGGTAATTTATTTCAGAAAATTCTGATGGACAAGATATACATGCATTGAGAAAGACAAGGTTTGATTAGGAACAGTGAGTATGGTTTTATGCTTGGGAGATCATGCTTCACAAATTTTTTAGAGTTCTTTGAAGAAGTGACCAGGAAGGTTAATGAGGGCAGGGCAGTAGATGTAGTCTATATGGATTTTAGTAAGTCCTTTGATATGGTTCCACATGGTCGGCTGTTGTGGAAGGTTAGATCACATGCAATCCAGGGAGAGTTGGCAAATTCGATACACAATTGGCTTGATGGAAGGAACCAGAGAGTAATATTGGAAGGATGCTTGTTGGAATGGAGGCCTGTGTCTAGTAGTGTACCTCAGGGGCCAGTGCTGCGTTCATTGTTGCTTGTTATCTATATCAATGATTTGGATGGGAATGTGCAAAGCATGATTAATAAGTTTGCAGATGACACTAAAGTAAGTGGCATCATGGACCATGAGGAAGGTTATCAGAAATTACACCAGATCTTGATCAGCTGGGGAAGTGGGCTGAGAAATGGCAAATGGAGTTTAATATAGACAAGTGTGAGGTGAGAATTTTGGAAAGTCAAATCAAGGTAGGAGTTTTATGGTGATTGGTAGGGACTTAAGAAGTGTTGTGGAACAGAGGGACGTTGGAGTGCAGGTGCACGGTTCCCTGAAAGTAGAGTCACAGGTAGTTAGGGCAATGAAGAAGGCATTCGGCACACTGGCTTTTGTCAGTCAGGGCATTGAGTATAGAAGTTGGGAAGTTATGTTGCAGCTATATGGTATGTTGGTGAGGCTGCATTTGGAGTATTGTGTTCAGTTTTTGTCACCTTGCTATAGGAACGACGTTATTAAACTGGAAAGAGTGCTGAAGAAATTTACAACGATATTACCAGGACTCAAGGGACTGAGTTATAGGGAGAGGATTGTCAAGCTAGAACTTTTTCTTGAGAGCTTAGGAGACTGAGGGGGAATTTTATAGAAATGTATAAGCTCATGAAAGATATGGATAGGGTGAATTGAGGACGTGAGGGCATCTGTTCAATGTAGGAGGGAAAAGAATACATGGGAACCTGAGGGGCAATTTTTTTTATGCAGAGAGTGGCATGCATATGGAATGAGCTACCAACTGATGTCATTGAGGCAGGTACATTAACAACATTTAAAAGGCATTTGAACAAATACAATGATAGAAAAGGTTTAGAAGGATATGGGCCAAGTGCAGGGAAATAGGGTTAGCAATGAATGGACATTTTGGTCTGCATGGACCTGTTTGGGCTGAAGGCCCTGCATCCATGCTGTAGGACTCTATGACTCTATAACATGACCTCCTAATTCCTACACACAATGCACTGGCTAGTAAAGACAAACATACCAAATGCTTTCTTAACCACCCCGTCTACCTGCAACTCCACTTTTAAGGAACTATTGCTATTAAGCAGAGGCTGATGCATTCCCCCCACCTCCCCACCCCATCTCTGGTAACTAAAACCAAAACACCCAGAGAAGCTCACCTCTCCTCATAATATGTTAAAGGAAATGCAAAGATTGATATAACCTGCCTTTCATCCACCCGAAGGTTTTTCAAGGAGAGATTAAATGAAATGAACTCCCAACCTTCAATCCATAATCAATAAGTTACAAATTATTTTATCTAATTCTAACAGTGAACAAATTAGCCAAACTACTAACAAACCAAACAATTCTCTCTTAAGTATTAACTATTCCCAAATAAAAGAAAATTCTAATGATATGCTGTTATGCTAAATACAAGACCCACTTACATACATCAAAATAATATAAAAGAATTAAAACTTAATCTCTCGAAATTACAGCCAGGATACATCTTCCAGAATGCTCCATGCCCTCTTCACTGATCCACAGTCAGGAACCACAGTCATTTCTCCATGAAATTCATGCATGAACCTTTTGTTGAGAGGATGGTTGTTTTGAGAGCACAGAAAATTCTGTGAGAACCAGTGATTCTTTATGTTATAGCTGAGAGCTGGTTTCTTGGCAGATGACAGTTGACTCTCACACTGATTTTCAAATGCCCTCTTCTTTTATACCCTTGATGACCTATTAATTTCTTACAATACATATGTCCTGGTTGTCAAAGCCATCAGATTTAAATTTGATTGATTTTTTAGTTTCTGATACCTGGTTTAAATGAATTAGTTGACATTCAAACTGGTTGTCCGGCTAAAAAAACGAGACTATTATCTTTCTAACCATCAGCCTTCAAATACAATGTTTCAATTTCAGGATTTCAGAAGTGCACGTGCACTTTTTTATCTCCAAGTTAGAAAAAGCACATCATTTTTAAAGGGACCATGGACTCTTCCCTCCATCATTTTACAAACATCAAATTCTAACATCCTACCTTCCAATCTATGAATACTCCACCCAACTTCGCAACACCACGAACCTGCACTCCAAGGTCCCTTTATTCAGCCACAATCCCCAGGACCTTGCCATTAAGTGTATAAGACCTGAACTGATTTGTCTTACCAAAATGGAACATCTCACATCTAATTAAATTAAATTCCATCTGCCACTCCTCGGCCCATCAGACCATCTGACTAAGGTCTCGTTGTCCTCTGAAGTAACTTTCTTTGCTGTCGACTACACCCCCAATTTTGGTGTCTATCTCAAAATTACTAACAATGCTTCCCGTATTTACATCCAAAGCAGGTAAATAGTTGACAAATAGGTGGTGGTTAAAAGAGCTTTATGATTTGCACTTCCAGCTTCAGGCCTGAACTATTTCTTCCCCTTAAAACTCTCGCCTGAAATTTCAAAATTAAAAAGCATTTGAAAGAAATGATGTGGAAATTCAAAAATGACTTCTGGTTGTGATATGTTGTAAATTATCTGATGCGTAGAAAAGGAATTCTGGCATTTCACTTGAAGTAGTTTAAGTTTCTTTCATGTGTCTGATATGGATATCAAGAGTTATTAGTCTGTTCCGTTGAGTTTTAAAAAGATGTGAGTTGCTAGCAGTACAAAGTGTCTGAAGCCTTTTGAGCCAAATTGCAAATGGACTAAGTGGCACAGTGATTTAGTGTCCTGTTCTTCCACTACATTAAAACCCAAGTTAGGTCAGCAAGGTAAATAGTCACTTTGCAACAGCTATAAGAGAAATGGTTTGGGGCAATTTCAACTTGGCCCCTGATGAACATGGATTTCCCACACAAAGGTTGATCCGAACTATCAGGAATCAGCGCATCAGTCAAGCCAAAAGAACTATTGATGTGGAAAACAGAAACATGTAATCGTATCTTCTGAAGGTTGAGATTATGTGAGCCATGTACTTACACAGAGTCCGATGACTGGAAGTCTTGTAATGATAGTGGGTACAACTTTTAACTCAACAGACTGGATGGGATCACTAGGATGAAGACTGAGCGGGTTCCACAATGAGTAGACAATTCATTCTGCCAGGTAATAACTAGCCAGGAAAAGACATCAAAAAAATTGGCTGCAGGTAGTAAAGAAAATGATTTCCCAATGATATGTTCTCTCATAAGAGTCACAGGGAAAGCAAATTTTATACAATTTGTTACCACACCAGGAGGTGTCAAATGAGTACTAGTCCCACAGTGTTTTCATCGCTTGCTCACATCTTCATGAAATTGTGAACATTACACATACATATTCAGATATACAAGTGCAGGCAGGGCTGCTGACTAGCTCAGACTGAATGTCAAATATTGAATCACTAAATTCCTTTCAGACATTAAACTGTGATGATCTCTTTGGTAAGATTTCATTAATGTTTCATACAACCTTCTTTACACTGAACTGGACTGTTATTAATATAAGTTCATTTTATGATGGTCTTTTTACTGATGTATGTGCTTGCCTCTTTGTTACTGCATTTTAGTGTCAATTTAGCATCTCAGGGGCATTACAGTCATAAGGTAAGCTCATAGAAAAGAACCATGAATACCCCAGAAATTCAAAAGTACTACTTATAATTATTTTGTTCATTAATTAGTTCAATTCGGCTAAATATTATGATTTAGAAAAATATGTATTTTTAAATTTTGCAAAGAAATTCTTTGAAAAGGAAAAGTTGACTAATCAAACCCAGATCTCTCTAGATGAAAAAGGAGTTAGAAAATAAAATAGAGAAAGTATGCTTAGGACACAAAAGAGAATCAAAATGAATACAAATGTCGAAAACGAGGTGAAAAAGCAAATAAGAATGGCAAAGACGGAATATGAAAAGGTGACTGACAACTAAAGAAACAAGAAATTCCAAAGTCTTCTCCTAACATATAAATAATTTTTAAAAAAACAGTGTAGGAAGAAGTAGAATCAATTATGGACCAAAAAAAGATGTACACATTGAGCCAGGGAAAATGGTTGCATTTTGGAATAAAGTAAACGTTACCCAGGCTCTGGTCACAGGAGGAAACTCAGTCGTCAGTAGGGTTCAAAAATGGAGGAGGGGAGGAATTGGATAAGCTGTTGATATTTGGAGTTAACAAGGCATCTGGTCTAAATGAGATTCATCTAAGGATATTGAAGGAAGTGTGATTGGAAACTGCATAATCTTTCAGTCTTCCCCTATTTAGGTGTGGTGCCAGAGGACAGGAAGATTATGAACATTATGCCCCTGTGCATAAACAGTTACAAGGAAAAGCATTGCAATTACAGACCAGTAATTTTGCTAGTGGGGAAACCTATAGAACTGGAGTAGAATCAATAGTCACATGAATCATTGTGAATTAATTAGAGAAAGTCAGCACAGTTTTTTTAAAGAAATTTTAATGTAATAATTTACTGAAGTTCTAGGAAGACATAACAGAAAGGGTTGACGAGGGTAATGATTTTGATGTGGTGAACATGAGCCTCCAAAAGCCATTTGATTCAATGCTTCCCAATAGACTTATGAAAAAAGTTGCGGAATACAGGGGACATAATGAGTGAACAAAATTGACTGAGTGGTAGGAAATGGACAGCAATGGTTAATGGATCATTTTCAGGCTCGAGGAGGTTTTGTGTGGTATTCCACAGGGGTTAGTATCGGGACCCTTGATTTTCTGATTTATATTAATGATTGAGATTTTGGAGTAGAGATGATAAATTTCAAAGTGTACATGTGACACTAAACTTGGAAGCATTGTAAACTGTCAGTAGTCAGTAGAACAAGGGCATTATTGGTCTAGGCCCGAAACGTCAGCTTTTGTGCTCCTGAGATGCTGCTTGGCCTGCTGTGTTCATTCAGCCTCACATTTTATTATCTTGGCATTATCAAGTTGGTGGATTGGGCAGATAAGTGGCAGATGAGGTTCAATACGGAAAAATATGAGGGCATACATTTTTGTAGATAGAACTTGGAGTGACAATATAAAATGAAGTGTACTACTCCAAAAGCTGCATAGAAACAGAGAGATCTGGATGTCATTCAACACCTTCAACATTGCTGGCCAGATTGAGGGCCTGGTTAATTTAACATTGGATTTATCACTACGGGTATAGAATTACAAGGGCAAGTAAATCGCATTGAACGAGATAGACCTAAGCTGTCTTATCATGTTCAGTTCTGGGGGAGGCTCAGGAAGGCACATAATAGAACATACGTGATGCATTGGAGAGAATACAGAAGAGGTTTAACAAGAATAGCTCCAGGGATGAGAAGGTTCAGTTAAGCAGTTAGATTGGAGAAAGTGGATCTGTTTTCCTTGGAGAAAAAAAGGCAAGGAGGAGATTTGATTGAATCTTTCAAAATCATGACAAGTCTGGACAGAGCTGCTGGGAAAAACTGTGTCTGCTCATAAACAGATTAAGAATGAGATGGCAGAGATTTAAAGTCATTTGTAAAAGAAGCAACTGTGATGGGAATGGTTCAGGCATGCACTGCCCTGCCTAGACATATGTTAGAGACTGATACAAGTGAGGTATTCATGAGGGCATTAGATGATTATAATAGAAATGACGTGCTAGGTTACAAAGAAAGGAGAATGGCAATAAATCACAATGCTGTTTCAGAGAGCTTGCACTGACACGATGGGTTGAATGGCTTTCTTCTGCACCGTAACAATTCTATGATTCCAATTTCTATGACTTTGTGTCTCAAATTTCTACTACAGGTTGGATATTCTTTATCTGCACATCTAAAAACTGAAGAAAATCTAAAAACTGATGAAAAACTAAAAACCAAAGACCTTTTTGAAAGCAGATCTGAAAGAACCTGTAGATGTGCTGAGTTCAGGCCTTTGGGAAAAAACTCTTCTCTCTGATGTCTATTCAGACCAAATCGAGGTGTTTTTTTTGGCAAAGGGCTCAAACAGACACAAACAGACCCAAATCAACATATGTTGTTCTAAAAATGGAAAATATCCCTTATCTGAAAATAACTAGGGCTGAAGTTGGCCTGACCAGTATAAGATAATTGTCTTACACACGCCTGTAGCTATATTTGTGCTGGATCTTCAGGTCAGAGTTGGAAGCCAAACGTGCAGCTGAATTCCAGGTCCCGAACTAGCCCCTGAATTACAGCACTCCTGAGAAATTTATTGTTAAGTACGAACGTCCAAATTGGGCAAGAGGTGAACTTAGCACCTAATGGGTGGTGAGAAGTTCCCTGTCCAGCAGCAAAGGCAGAGATCAACCATGTAGGATCCTGTTGCTGTCATAATGATTCAGGTAACTCATAGGAGGACTAGAAGGATAAATGTACTTTAAAAAGGCAGTCAGGCCAACCTAAGCCCAAAAACCCATTCTGTTACAGTTTACTTCAGAGCTTGATAACTTGTACCATCACAAAAATAACTTTTCTTAGGCCACAATAGCTGTGCATTAGCGGTTTAGGTTCACCAAAATTACATTTGACAATTGACTTTTGAGTGTCTTACCTCAAACAAGTTTCTAAAAAGTCAAAAGGAGACATTAGAAACAAGAGGATACCCTCCATATTCTCCCTACACAGGCTTTTTTTCTGATAATTTGAGACTGTCCAGAGGTGTTAGAATCTTGAGATGACTGACAGGACAACAATTTTCAAATCATGTTTGCTCTAGGTCCCAAATCTACTTGGAAAATCCATTTGAAAAACCAGTCAAAACTATCTGGGCAGCATGGTGACTCGATGGTTACCACTGCCGCCTCACAACACCAAGGACCAAGTCTTAGGAATTTGTATATTCTCTCCATCTCTGTGAGGGTTTGCTTCAGTTTCCTCCTGCAATCCAAGACATGCAGGCTAGGCAAGGAAAATGCAGGGTTTTAGGGTAAGGGTCTGTGTGGGATTCTCATCAGATGGTTCGGATGAATGGCCTGCCCCCCATACTGTAGGGATTCTATCCTGTATAATCAACCCTTCCAGATGTTTGTACAGTTATTAGCTTACATAAAGTAACTAAAGAGGGCACTTAATTAACCATTTTGATAAATTTGCGAAGAAGTGTTCTGTTTGATACAAACAAAGGAGGACAGAGGGTTAATACCTAATTAATATTATGTTAGCTGATTTCAGTGTCAACAGTCTGGGGAGGAGGAAATCTGTCTTAATGCCAGAAAATGAGAATCTGAATACAAAGTATGAACAAGAGTGGATTATTTTATCCTACTCCACATCAGAACAGCTGGCAACATTTATAGACTGGCTAGGCCCTTGAAGCAGCAAGATTTAGCATATCAGGAAGGAAAGGGTAGAAATTGGAGGAAAAAATGGTAAAATAAATCATTCTAGCACAATAGGTATCTTCAGTGAATAAACTGATTGAAATTTATCATGCTACTAAGGTCTCCAATACTGGGTTAGCCCCTATGGAATTTATTAGGAGTCTAGCTGATCTCCCATTCTACAGCGGGTAGGAATTTAAATTGTTTATTTGAGAAGAATTAATTGTTATCTAGCATTAAAAATAATCTGCTTTGATTAAATGCTTGACCTAGTTAAGTCAGCGTGCACCATTTGCCGAGCGGTGAGTGAGGTGAGGAAAATTTGATCCCCAATTAACGCCTTGCCTTTTCAAGTGCCTTCTCTGATTCATAGTGAACTGTCTTAAAAACAAAATGATCTAGCGCATGATTAAATATACCAAGCATTTTATAGCTGTATCAAATCACACATGTACTAGTGAGCACCAAACAACCCATGCTTAGCATGCAGCATGGTGGAATAACTTCAGCTTTCTTCTGGGCCTTTGAGCTATGTGGTGAATTTAGAACAAAACTGCAGCCGATATTCTTTGTGATGTGGAGGTACTGGCGTTGGATTGGGGTGGACAAGGTCAGAAATCACATGATACCATATTGTAGTCCAACAAGTTTATTTGAAATCTCAAGCTTTCAGAGCCTCAGTCCTTTTTCAGGTATGAGTGCACTAACATCTGATGAAGGACTGAGATTCTGAAAGCCTGTTTTTCAAATAAACCTGTTGGGACTATAATCTGGTGTTGTGTGATTTCTGACAATATTCTTTGCGACTAGCTTTCAAAGCAAGTATTTCAAGTTAACATAGAGGTGACATACCAAGGGTGAATTAGCTCAATGCATTTTACTCTCAAGATCTAATCATACAAATGAGACACTGATTTGTTTGTAGCAAAATAAAAGTTATTTGATTTCTCAAACTCTAGCCTCATTATTTTTATTATTCAGAGACTTTGGTAAATATATTTCAAATTTTGCTTTACTGCAAGTCATCCAACACATCCATTTTATGCTGAATGTTTTTGGCTGCTTTCTCCAATTTGAATCTGATACTGTAGTAAATACACCTACTATTTCCACCACTTGTTAGATGTGACTGCAATGTGTACTATCTATAGAATATTTTGTAGCTGCTCAGAAAGGCCTCACTTCACAAACGTACACATACCACCATCGCTACTTAGCTAGACAAAGAGGTGAAGTTGTAATTGGGAAACCATCAGCTCCAAGCTCCCTTCCCAATTCACACACCAAGCTGAGTTACATATATCTTGCCATATTCTTATTGGTACTTGGTCAAAACTTCAGCTTTGTAATCTAAAAATGTTGCAAAAGCAGCTTTACCACAGCTGTGGTTTAAGAAGGAGGTCTACTATACCTTCCTAAGAAACAACTCAGAACCAGCATTGAGCCAACTGTATTTGAGGAAGCAGGGCATTCACTGCAGGCATCCACCAAAGATGGTTAGAATTTAAATAAAAATACCTAAATGTGGAGTTGGGAAGTGTAGGCATGATCCTTTTACTACGTTCATACCATCAACCCAAGTCAAACTTGAACCCAAGTCCCAAAACTGAAAGAATAGCTTCATACCTTCATCAAGATATTTGAAGCTGTCTTCACTATTAATTACATTTTGTCTGCAATTAACTTTGGAAGTGTATGTATTCACTGAAGAAAAGGAATGAAGTGATAAATCATTCCCACTGCTCAGATAAGGCTTAAGTAATTTTCTTCAAATAAAATCAAACATTAATTCCCCCAATATGAATAACCTCACACTCATTTTATGTAGACTTTTAAGAATTACTTTTGAAGTTGTTGGGTATCAACGTACAATGTCATTGTCTTTTATTTGACAGATGTGTCCAAAACCAGAGGAGAGGCTTTGCTTTATTGTGAAGTAAATTATAGTGTGCATTTAAGCCTGTCTGTGATGTGCAGATTTTACATTCCGCCTTTCAAAAAATGACATAGTGCAACAAGCCCCTTATTATTCAATCTCTAAAAAGCTGCATTTGGATGAAGTGTGGCCTGTATAATTATTTCAGATAGGGAGAATCTCATTCATTAACAGATTTACCCAGATGAATTCCTTCACTACTAAGATGTATTATGCTAAACAACTCACAGAAGTGTGAAAGAGCTGGTGGCGTACATAAATTTGTCTGAATTTAGGGCTGACCTGCATGAAATTTCTTCTACTCTTAACCCTTTTGCAGGTTCAATTTAACCCTTTCAAAACTGCAGTACCATATATTTCTTGTCTGCATCTCCCACTTTTCTGTCGTTTAATCAAGCTGGATTTTATTTCTCCCACTTACATCTCTTGATTCCCTAACTTTTATCACAGCATTCATTACTTCCATAGCTTTCTACTCTCTCGTCATGCCCCCTGCTTCTCTGCCACTGCCTAGACAAGAATTCTCCTTGAACAAACCTCTGGCTTATACCCTGTGCCTCACTTAGCATTTTTGAAGGGTTCCAGACACTGTTGTTTGTCTCTGAAAAGGTTTATTCTCACCAAACCCATGAGCAACATTCTGTGCGACCGGCCATTGTGCAACATTACACATGTTACAAGGTCACAGGACTACCTCCTGGCTTGCACTGTGTCACTAGTGAACTGATGGATACCTGCAGTGTACGCCTCATTGGAGAGATCATATGACTATGACATGCCAGGAGGCACATTAGCACAGTATTGCATTTCTCTCCCAGACAGTCCCCTTTTCATGGAAAAAAAGAAGAAAATTGCTTGCATTATCATTTGCATTGTCAGTTACTCAAGTTACTCATTATGCACACAACTGCTCTTCATGCATTAGCAGTTTGTATGCTTGTCAGTCTCTAAAAAATCATTGCATTCATAGTCTTTAACGCATACCAGTCTCTTACCGGTACATATGCCTGCAGTCATTGGCTATTCATCTGGGCAATATTGTTGTTCTGTCACCAGTTTTTATTTTGTTGTACCTTCTGCAGTACTATTTCCATTGCTGGGTGATATGAACTTCTGGAAGTGTTGGGTGACTTGCAGTCTATGCAGAATGAGAAATTAAAACAATACCTTTCTGAGTGACCAACTGCAGTGGAAGAACAGCTTCTGTAGTTTTGCATATGTGCCTGCGGTCATGATGATATGTCTGACTGTTCACTTCTACCATTGAGGTAATAATTGCTATACATAGGCCCCAAGTTGCCTTTGGGCTGACTCTTACTGAGTATATCGAAAGTGTACCCCGATTGGCTCTCCAGCAAACAACTTTGACCATGGTTTGGCAGTCTTGGCCAAAAAAAAATTGGCTTTCTGCCATTTCACTGAGGTTTTGTCACTCTTGTTAATCATTGTTTCTAGTTTCAGCAGCTTTTGTTTTGCTGTTAGAAGAGTAGCTTGGGTGCAATATGCTGTTCTGGACGACTTTTTATAGCTTCAGTACCTCTCCACTTAAGGATTGCTTTGGCTACATCTGTGCTAGATTTGCTTGATTTCTCAATGGTTCCTTTGGCAATTTTCACGACTGCCTTGGCCTTTCCCCCTGGCTGGGTATAGTTGGAGATGACACCTGGCTTTGAATCCCTTAATCTTTCATTAAGTGGCTGAAGTCTTCACTTGTGAACTGAGAGCTATGGTCACTCAGCACAATGTTGGGAATGACTTAATGATTGAAGTGTGCTTTTAGGCATTCTACAATCTTCTCAGAAGTGATTAAAGTCAGCCAGTCCACCTCCCAGTAGGAGATGAAGTCTAGATATTCTAATCAGTTAATGTGAAATTGAACAGGTCTACTCCCAGCTTCATCCATGGTTTGTCTGGGATGGCAAGTGTCAACAGCAACTCTCTTCCTTGGTTAGCTTGGATACTCATTATGTGCACTGCATTGGCTGATGTAGTCCTTTATCTCATTGCTCATGTTTGGCCAGTGCAGCCCTCCTTTAATTTCTCCTCAATGATCAGTACCAGTATAGATTAAATTGGTACTTTTCCTTTGTGGTCTGTGTAAACTTATCATACATAAAACAACTGCTGTTGTTACGTTCACAACAATTAATTTTCAAAATCATTTAATGAGATGTGAGGCACATAAAGTACTACCCAAATACAAGTCTTTTATTTCTCCAAATAATGCCTCATTTAAATTTCCTACCAAAATTGGGTACTCAGCCCTGCCATAGAGTCATATCACTCAGATATACAGAATTAAGTATGGAACACTCTCATTCTGTGCATAGCTACAAGAACTTTGCCATTTTTTGAGAAAGTTTACAAGCTACTTATGCTGTAACTTATTCACAAAAAACTCTTAACTAGAGGTGGCACGGTGGCACAGTGGTTAGCACTGCTGCCTCACAGCACCAGGGCCTGGGTTCAATTCCACCCTCGGGCAACTGTGTGGAGTTTGCACATTCTCCTCGTGTCTGCATAGGTTTTGTCCGGGTGCTCTGGTTTCATCCTCCAGACAAAGTTGTGCAGGCTAGGTGGATTGGCTATGCTAAATTACCCGTAGTGCTCAGGGATGTGTAGATTAGGTGGGTTATAGGGGGATGGGTCTCAGTGGGGTGCTCTGAGGGTCACTGTGGACTTATTGGGCTGAAGGGCTTGTTTCCACACTGTTGGAAATCTAAGGAATATATCAATTGGTTAAGCTACAACAAGTAATGTAAGTTAATGAATGAAGATTCAATGGTTTACTGTTATCAGACTGCCATCTAGTGAGCAATTATAGAATTGATGTGCATACATATTATTCAGTTTTGCTTTTAAAAGTATATTCAGCACTCATATATTTCACACCTTTTCATCTTCTTGAGCCATAAATGTCCTGAGGTAGAGGCAACTAATTTCCAAACCTTGTCTCAGCAACTAGGAGATGCATGATATCAGCTTAGTAATGAAATTCTTTCTCATTATTTTCTGGCCTTATTTGTTACATTTTTGAGGGTCTAGAACCAGGTAACATTGTCCTAAATGGTCTGCCTCTTAAACTGAGAGGACGACGAATTTTTGCACTCACAGCATAGGGAACTTTTGGAATCGGATGGTCAGTCATCAACATATTCAAAACAGAGATCAACAGATTTCTAGGTATCAAGGTTAAAAAAAAGGTAGAGCTGCCATTGACTTACCAGGCAATAAGCCTGTTCTCCCATTAGAGAAAGGGATGGATGTCTGGTGGTGGTCTAACTGGGGGCCACTACCCCTCAGGCAAAGGGAAAGTCTCAGGAGGGGAGCCATTTATGGTAACCTCAGACAATGTGGGAAACAAGCCCATGCTACTGGTGTCACTCTGCATCACAAACTAACTGTCAATCCAGGTGAGCTAACCAATTCCCTTCAAGATATGAAGGGGCATGGGAAAAGTGTGGAAACTGATGTGATGGGAGATTGGCCAAGAAGCTATTGAAAGAGAGAGTAGATTCAATAGGATGAATGGTCCACTCCTGCTCCTATTTCTGCATGAAGATCTCTGTCCACAACAGTACAACTGTAAGAAGGAAATCAGCAGCCCGGTGGATCAATAATGTATTCCTCTTGGCTTTGCAATAATGAATTGATATTTCAACAGCACTGTTCTCCACTGCTCAATTTCAACACTAGCTGAGATACAGTCGCAGTGACCTGAGTAATTTTCCCAGGGCACCATTAATCAGGAAAAGAAACATACAGAATCCTCAATTTACTTAAATACATACAGCATAGATGCTAATTAGCAGTAGCCAGTGATTACAGTTCTCTACATGATGACAGTGGCTATTAGAGTTCAATGAACTAAAGCCATAACCTGGTTTCCAGCCAAATGGAGCCAAGTGGGAAGAATCCCAGTCTCCTTTAATAGCTTTATCCCTTATCATGCTTTTGTGATTCTTGATCAATTGTTTTCCCCCCCCAAGAGTGAAGATTTTATTTTGTTAAAGCATTATGGTTTCAGAAGACGAGTTTAAAACATCCAAGACTGCAGCTACAGAGACAAAGAGAATTTAGTGTCATTAAAAAACTAAGTAACTCTATTATTCTCAGTGCAGGTGGGAGATTAATAGTGGATTCATTATCTGGTGGTAGGTTTTCAATTTCCTGGAAGGACACAAGATTAGGATTAGCTGCGCCTTATAAAACCAATCAATTTTCATCACACTGCACAATTTCTATAACAAGCGGAAGCGGGCAATCCACAACACTATTAACTGCCTGGGTGGTAATGTTTACCTCTGTGATTCCATGTTTGACAAAAAGAGCCACAAGAAACCAATGAGATAAGTCATCTGCATAAGGGCCAGGTCCTGAAACACTTCCAGACATGATACCCCATCCTTTAAGCTCCCTGGTGGAGCGAGGTTGAACTGGTTCCATTTCTCATTTACTCAATCCTTCAGTTCATTGCAAAAAGATTAATTTTAAAAAGGATTGTCTCCCGCTACCAGACCAAAATGAACTTACATCTTAAATGGAGCTATTTTAACCAGGCTTTCTGGAATTAACGAAAATAATTAGCTTAATTACTGTGAGGAGAAATATGAACACTACGCACAGATTACAAATGAGTTAAATGTCAAGAAAAGATTATCCAGAAAAACCTCAGAATTATTCATGAAGGACAGAGAGTTGAATGCTGCAGCTGTTGCAGGAGAGCTGACCGGTAGAGGTGATGTTGATAGTTGAACAGTCAGCTTCACAATCCTTGGTTTTGCAGATTGGTTAAAATTCTTTGGTTTAGATTCTTTTCAGCCATTAAATTCCAGCATTCAATATGAGGCAGAGGGGGTCTTTTTGTTTTGTCCTTTCTTTCACTTGTCTGGATTGCAGGACTTGGCGTAAGAGAAGGTTTTTACCTGTGACACAACGGTGACCCAGAACCTCTAATAATCTCCCGACTGCTAATGGTGCCACGGGCAGCTTAGTGTTGGGTAAATAAAGTCAAGGGCTCAAACAAGTAGCTCGAAGATTGGTGTGAATGAAATAACTTTGAGCCTAGGGCATCGGCACCAGTGCTGGGGCAGAAAACAACTGTTCCGATGCTACGTACTTTGTTCAAATCATGCTGAAACTAATGTCCTAGCAAATCCAATAACTAGGGCTAAGAGGAGGTCTCTAATCGACATGTGACCCCAGGCCCACTGCAGTGTAATTGACTCTTAATAATTGGAATGAGTATGAAATGCTGGCTCAGCTAGTGATAACCACATCCAGTGAATGAATCAGAAAAGACATCATGATAGAACCTGGATAGAAAACAGCTGTGCTAAACTTAAATAATATTAAATTTAAATAGCGGTAATTATAAAGCTATGAGGAAGACGATTGCTGGTGTGGACTGTGAAAGGAATTGAGCAGCAAAGATGGTTGAAAAAACAATGGTAGATGCTTAGGAGAATAATTCGTGGCTCTCAACAAAGGCATATCCCAGTGAAGGAGGATTCTAGGAAGGGGAGAAGCCAAAAAAAATCGATTAACCAGAAAGATTAAGTATAACTTCAAATTGAAGGGAAAAGCAAATCTGCCAAAGATTGGTAGGAGGCCAGAAGATTAGGGAAGTTCAAAAAAAAACAAAAAAATGACCAACAGGAAATGGAGACAGAGAAAATAAATTTTGAAGGTAAACTTGCAAACAAAAAAAATCAAGACAGACAGTAAGAGCCTTTTTTAAAGAAGGAAGAGAGAAGTCAATGTAGACATAAGCCTCCTAAGAATGAGGCTGAGGAACGAGTAATGGGGAACCAGGGACTGGTGCATGAGTTGAATAAATATGTTGCATCAGTCTTCATGATGTACCACATTAATAGTACTCCAAAATTATTAAATATTAAAGAAAGAAAAGAAAGGAAATTGTCAATGAAAAAGCATTAGCAAAACTAATGATGCTAAACACTTTCCCAAGACCTGATGGGATGCATCCCAAAACCCTAGGATTTTGAAATAAGTAGGTACAGAGATGGTGGATGCTCTGATAGTAATCTTCCATCAATCCTTAGATTCCGGACAAGTGCTGGAGGTTTGGGAAACTACAAAATGTATCATCTTTATTTGAAAAGAGGAAGAGACCCCAAAAGAGCAGGTAATGTAGCTTCAATCTGTCAATGAAAAAATACTGGTATTTATTGCGAAGGATGTAATAGCAGAGCATTATGAATACAGAATAAAGTCAAATAGAATCAGTATAGCTTCATGAAGGGTAAACCATGCCTGACAAATTTATCAGAAATCTTTGAGGTGGTAACAAGCAAGATACATAAAGGGGAATCAATGATTGCCACATATTTAGATTTCCAGAGGCATTTTATATGATTCCATACATTACGCTGCCTAATAATACAAGAGCCCATAGTGTTGGAGCTAGTTGAAATAACTCCACAGAGGCCGTCACCCCATCACCCTTTATCCATATGTGCATAGTATTTGATGCTGGGTGGCTCCCTCAGAGCCAGCTCTCAATGAACAGAGACTCTTGTTCTTATCTGTCAGCCAGTGCTCCCTGATTGGGGCTGTTAATCTGGCCCAATTAGGGAACTCATTTTCTAAGGTCCACCTGGCTGACCTTATTACAATCAGTACATCCCTCCCTGAGTCCGGGGAAACAGGACCGTTTATTTTGGTCGCTTCTCCTGGGTCATTTTAGCACCGGGTTAGGTTCATCCAACTCTGCTTCAGATACAGATGACGTGAAACACAGTAACCCGCCTCTTGCAATTGGTGTGTCTCAGAAGAAATTTATTCTCTTCTTCAGGTGAAGATGCATGGAGACAGTGATAGCCACCAAGCGGGTCTCAGATTCCAAGGTGTCTTCAATGCTTCAGAGAGTGAGAATCCATGGTTCTGAAACTGTCAGAAAGGCTGTTGAGGAATGGGACACATTCTGCTGCTGCACCATTTGTGACGTTGTAACTTTTATATGAGCCACATGTTTATTCAGGATGTTGCACCTAGCCGAATTTTACATATCGCTGGACCTGACTTCATGTTGACAATGCCGCTTAAACATTACACATTGCTGGACCTGACTTCATGTTGACAATGCCACTTAACCATGCGGGACTATTCACGTGGTTCCTACATCAAATTTTGCCCCTGAAATAAACTCTCTCTCTTAGCAGACACTCATGCCCAGCATTGGCATTCTTGATGCCGTTCACCCTCTCCTGCAGCTCCAGGAAAATCAGATTTAACTTGATGGAGTCTACACCCTATTAGCAATCCTGCTGGAGCTATCCCCATAGTTTTATCAGGGAGATCCTATAATCAAGTAGGAACCGTGATAGTCAGGTACCTAGTGAAGCTGTAGGCTGTTTCTTTAAGCCTGCCTTCAAAGTTTGGACAGTTCTTCCTATCAGGCTATTGAATGATGGATAGTATGGAGCTGTCCTTATATGTCGAATACCATTCTTTTCCTCGGAAATATTCAGTCTCCCTGCTGGTAAACAATGGTCACAGATAGTGGTCCAACACTTCCGGGAGTCCACGTATTGTAAAAGATGAACGCAGTTTTTCTAGATCCCTGTGTTTGATGAATGAACTCTATGCATGTCCAGCTACTTTGAGTGGGCAACCTCAATGACTAAGAACACTGAGCACATGAAAAGACCTGTATAGTTGATGTGTGACCGAGTCCAGGGCTTACCCAGCCTTTCCCCCTAATGTGGAGGAGATGCTGGTGGTAATTTTTATCCTTGTGGGGCACTGCCCCACCAACATGGCTATGTCTGCATCCAATCCTGGCAGCATCTTCATTTTGGAAACTCCTGGATGACCCTGGTGGTATTTAGCAAGTATCTGGCTGTAACCCTTCCTCTACTGTAAGCTGGATTCTCTGGGTCTAAAGGTTTCAATTCCGGTTGTAACAGCCCTTGAAATAGTTGGTGTCAATGGGGGGGGGGGGGAAGCTAGTTTTTCTAGGACCTTTGATTGCCCTCACTTTATCTTCCAACAAGTATAAACTAGTCTTGTCAAATCTGTAGACCAAGGTGGTCATTTGGGGTGTCTGGAATTCACATTTTTCCCTTCTCAGGCATATGTCCACCTAGGAGAACCATGTAAGGTCTACGTCCAAGTTCTCTAGGTGCTCCTTATTTGGTCTTCCCTGTTATTAGCATGTCATCTAGATAAATGGTGACTTGAAGCAAAGCTTGTAAAATGTCCTCCATTATCCACTGAAAAATATTACACAGATTGACAATACCCCAAATGTCAACCTTGTATATTTGTACAAACCCTCATGGTTATTAATCGTAACATACTTCTGGGAATCCTCATCGAATTGCAATTGCAAGTACACATGGCTCCTGTCTGGCTTCAGGAAGGACAGTCTCCCTGACAGCTTTGCATATAAATCCTCTACGTGAGGTATTGGGTGTTTACCCAGCAGTGAAAAGCAATTTATCCATAAAGTTTACCCCAAAATTCCCACAAAGGCAAACTGACCACGAGTATGACCAGTGCTGTCCATTCTGCAAACTGGACTGGTTTGATGATTCCTTCACTTTTCTGCCACAACTTTTGCTCATTAGCCAACTGGCACTGGGTGGGTCTTGCAGAATTGTCAAATTGCTTCCTGGTTAACTTGCCAGATGGCCTTGGCTCTGTTGATATACCCTTGACCTTCCTGAAAAACTTGCCAGTATTTAATCAAGGCTTCAATCTGGCAGCCATTTTCTAATCAAAAATCAATCTAGGTGAATCTTTCCCATTCAATTTCATCATCAAGTCTTTTTACCACACTCAGTGCTAACTAAACTAGCTGCTTCTCACAACAGACCAGAATCAAAGCTGCACCCTTAACTTGTAAAGGTTTCCTGGTGTAAGTTGTCAGTCTTGCTGAAGTCTTGCCCAAACTTAAGGGTTGGAGCCCACATCAAATTTTGTAGAAGATTGTGGAATCAATGACTAATATTAGTGTGTTTGTATTGACCTCCATTAGAACCAGGTGACCATTTAACCAGACTTTTGTTTTGATTGGTTCTGATTTGGCTGTTGCTGAGCAATTTAACTGTTCCAACCAGGTGTAGGGGGACACCCCAAGGTGTGCATTGTTCTGGGTACCATCCTATGGGTTATTTTACTCAATTTCAGTCTAGCAAGGCTTTTTTGTTGTCTCTGGCAGGAACTACAATGGCTTGCCATCCTGGATCCTGAAGGAAGTGCTAACCATTTGTCTTAACCGTTGTCTTAAAATGTTAACTCAAATTTCATCATCACAGATGCTGCCAGACCTGCTGAGATTTTCCAGCAACTTCTGTTTTTGTTCCTGATTTACAGCATTTGCAGTTCTTTCAATTTTTGACCATTTATTGTAGGTTTGGCTTTGTTTTGGGGTTTTGCTGTAGGCTGACATAAAGTACCTCTGTTCAGGATATGTCCTAAGTGAGGCTATGGAATTGCCTTCATTCAGTTAGGTCTTTCCCAAGCTCTGTTGGACTGGCAAGGGTGTCTACATCCATTGGAATACCCTGTCCACTTATGCAATTTCCAAAGATAAAGCCAGTTGTAGTGCTCATTTGAAGTCCAGTTGGGCTTCAGCTGGTAGGCACATTTACATGGTTACATCATTAATTCCACATAACAAATGGTCTCTCAGCATCTCATTAAGACTTAAACCAAAGTCACATGCCCCTGCCAGTTGTCTCAACCTAGTCAAAAATCCTGATTATAGATTCGCCAGTTCACAAATTACTGAGTAAAAACGATGGTTTCTCAGAATTACAGGAGACTTGGGATCATAATAATCCCTAAATCCATCAACACTTGAAAGGTTTTAGTATCTGGTGCCTCGGGGAAAGTAAAGCCTCTAATAACTGAAAAAGCAGTGGGTCCTCAAACTGTTAAGAGAATTACTCACTGCTTTTCATCAGTAGGATCGAAGGAGTTAAGCTTTCCATTATAAAAGTGCTCAGTCTGTCCAACCTTTCCTCATAAGATGATCTGCCCCAATCCCAGGCAATGTTCCCTCTAAATTGCACAGCCAAGCAGCCAGTTAGTGGTTCCACACATGCTGATCAATGTACGGACACATCAACTTCCAATTACTTAAGCCATTGCCATGCACAAACGTGAGGTACATGTAGCAAGAGAAAATTACACTACATGTAGAATAAAAACAGAAGGTGCTGGAAAACCTCAGCAGATTTAGCAACCGAAGAAAAAATTAGAGTTAAAGTTTCGGGTCTGGTGACTCTTCCCGTTCTGAGGAAAGGTCTCTGGACCCAAAAACGTTAACTCTGATTTTTCTTCACTGAAGCTGCTGGACCCACTGACCTTCTTTGGCAACTTCTGTTTTTGTTCCTGATTTACAATATCCATAGTTCTTTTGGTTTTTACATTGCATGTAGATCTCAGGTATCATTCAAGTGAACCTTCACTGAACAGTTTCTGAAATATTTACATCCTTTCTTAAATGTGGAAACCAAAACTATGCAGATTATTCCAGATGTGGCCTCACCAACGCTCTTTACAACTGCAGCATGAGTCTACTGTTTTCTCAGGGTGACAACACTTATTCTTAGTACTATGATTGTTCTCACTTACTACTTAAGCAGCCAAGAATGCTGCCTCCCACATCAAGATGGTACATTCCAAGCACCAACCATTCTGGGGATGAAGGTGCTTGAAGGCTTGTCATTAGGACATTTGGCAATCATTTCTAAGCTTTTATAAAAGATGCATACACAGCAGATGTAATGGTATTCAGGAAATAAGTTGACATGCAAAACCCCATACATTAGACAAATAAAACTTTGTTGCAAAATCATGGAACTAACAGAAGGAGCCAGTCAAACTATGTCTGTACCTGCTCCCAAAATAACTACTCAGCTAGACCCATTCTCCACCCTAACTCTGTCGCTCTCTAAATCTACCATTCTCCACTCCTACCCCTGTAGCTCCTTAAATCCATCATTTGCATCACAATAAAACTGAAGAACTGCAACAAAAGCAAAGTGTTGGAGAAACTCAGCAAGTCGAGCAACATCTGTGGAAAGAAAAAAAGACTTAATGTTGGGTCAGAACCCTTCGTCAGAACAATACATTACTTGGTTTTCTCTCGACAGATGCTGCCCAAACTGCAGAATTTCTCTGGTATTTTCCATTTTTGTTTTCCAATTTTAGCAATTCCATTTAATTATCTTTGTTATTTCTTGGGTTTAAAACCCAATTAGACTTACCAAAGCATATTTAAATAGTACTGAGTTAGACAGGCTAATTGCTGTTAAGGAAAAACATGCAGTTTGATCAAAGACTATTTCATTTAGAAACATCTTTCTACTACAACATTCATAATTGATTCATTAACTGTCTGAGTTCTGCTTTAGTGATCTACCAGAATTTAATTATATGCATTCACAAATCTTTTTTATGAAGAATTTCATGACGTTTATTCAGGGAATATTTTCATTTGAAGCAATCTTCCACACTTACCTTTTCCATATATACACTATTTCACTTTAAAAAAAATTCATTAAAGGTTGGTGCGTCACTGACTGGGCCAACTGTTATTACTCAGTCCTTGAGAAGGAGGTGGTGAGCAGCCTCCTTGTAGCCAAAATGACTGCTCCTCATTAGCCTCCCACCAAGACTAAACATCCAAAACGTTTTATTTTAACTCTGTACACAAAGTGCACCAGACTGATTCAGCCTCTGAAGCAATCTTTCCTGCAGTTTTAAAAAAAGGGGACAGTAAAGAAGTAAATCAAAACAACTGACGTACAAATAACATCAATATCAATTTCTCACATGGCAAAAAACAACAATGCAAATTGGTCAATCTAGATCTGGTGATGCAATCCAAAACAAAATCCTACAGGCAAACAAACAAATCATTAGTGAGCAGGTGTCTATTTTCCCAGTTCTGGGGAAGGGTCGCCTGACCCAAAATGTTAACTCTCTTTCTTCCCAGTTGCTGCCAGACCTGCTTTTCCAGCAACTTCTGTTTTTGTTCCTCTATTTTCCCATCTATGTATCCATTCAATCTATAATTCCTGACTTGTCCCAAATCAAAAACCAATTTTTGGAGACTCTGAAGTGACTTATCAAAAATTACTAAACATTAAAAGTAACAAAAGTCAAAGCATGAATTCTGAAACTTTATTAAAACATACAGAAGTTAGGTACAAAAATTACATATTTTAAATTTATGATTCATTGTGCTTTTTTTTGCAACACTTGTCACAAACACCAAAAATTAAACACTGATCAAAACTAACTAAACATCTCAGTAACCTTCATATCCCTTGCTGATCCAACCATTACAATCATTTTAAGCCAACTAATCTTACGACATTTGTTATTTTGCTTTAGGAATTTGACAATTTCTGAAATACATGTTTAGTTAGCAGAATCATTTTTTTTAAAAAAGGAAAACTTATTCATCACTCAGGTAATAGTAACCTATTCCAGAAGCCATTTTCAAAAAAAGTATTTTCTGACCCAAACTGATAATGTAACATTCAACAGTTACATACTTCCTGCACTGCAACATCTACCAAGACGACATACTAAAAATAAAGTACACAATTTAAGACATCGCACTGAATATTATGAAATAAAATACAATGCATCTAATAATATATTCTAGAAAGCTAGTGAAATGTTCTTCACATTTCAGTAGTCATATACTTTGGAATAATGGGGAGGGGGCAGTAAGCATTTTAATATTGAGGCATTCTCCTAAGGCTACAGGTATGTGTTACCCTGGTTTTGGCTGATGTACCATTTAACCTTACAAGTAATATCTTAATAGCAAACGGTCTTAAGACAACTAATGATATGACACCCAAAGAAATCATTTGTCACTTTTTGTGACTATGTACAATTTTAACTGGCCCCTAATACAAGGATTACAATCGATAGCCCATGGATAAGAATAACTATACAACTTCTGTCATTGAATCCTTTCTTCAGAATCTGAATTGGATACGAATATTAATCTTGTATAAAATTTTAAGTTAGCCAGTTACAGCTGTCAAAGTTTCAGACCTTAAGAGTTTGTGAAAGGCTGAATTCTGAAAGGGATAAACCCAGATAATTTGATTTAAAGTCTTGTTCAGATGAGACTCATATGTCAGAAAGTTAAGGTAGATTGTTCTTCTCGACTGTTTTCAGCAGTCAACAAAGCAATTTCTGATGCGATGACAATAGGTATAATGATTCAGAGAACCATTTCAGAAGCTATTTTTTTATCAGATGCATTCTCAAAGATTAATGATGTTATTTCTGTACTTGACCTTTTCTGTCTGTTTAGTTTGAAGGTGCAAAGATTTTTTTTTGAAAATGCTGACAGAAGGGAGCAGATAGCTACATTTAGGGTTAGCTCGCATTATTCCACCAGCAAAACTTTGGAAAAAAATTGGAAAAATGCAAATTTATTTACATTTTTTAGTAAAGTTGCAAGTAATGCCTTTAGAAAACATAGTCTTTTGTAATCTTAAGTGATGGCATAGCATCATGTACGTTCTGATCCAACCGTTGGTATTCAATTGTTCTTGAGCAGAGACTATCCTTCCATCGTCTGCTTTGAACTAAGAGAATGTAAATCTGAAAAGAAAAAGAATAAACGATTATTGAAAGTTAGCATATAAGTCCTCATTTTCAATAGTGTGAAGCAGGAAGTACTAAACAAACCTTTTTGAAAACAAACAAACAAGTCAGTCAGTCATCACTGGTGAAATAAATTCTATCCCCAGCAATTTATCAATGAGTATGCTATTTAACAATAATACCTCATCTAAATTTGATTTAAGTACATTGTAAATAGATGTTTCATCAAAAACAGCTCTTCCGTAAGAGATAAGCTACTATAAAGAAAATGACAGCCTTGCTCCCACAGGCAGGCAACACATGCCTTCCAAAATGAGGTATTTTATGGCTAACCAATGTTTACCAGTAAGTGATTTTGGAACTCATGTCCTCCCAGAAAATAATCTTATGACTGTAAAACAACTACTTGCGTTGTGCTTTTTTTGAAATGGATCAAAATTTCCCCAGTAGGATTTTGCTTTGAAACAGCAACAGGATTTGCAAGAGGATTCCTTTAGTGAATCACTCCACAACTCGTTGAATATCCAAGTGAAGCCATCTCCTAAGTAACTAATAAGTTCCCTCTAAATTAAGGCAGCAAGGTGCTTCCAATAGCCTGGGATAATACAGATTCATTAGCAGAGGCAAGCAAAGTAGCAGATGGTAAACAACAAGTCAGATACAAGTTTGACCTGATGACATGAAAAGTTCATGGAGACCAGAGTCAATGCTGAACACTTCCAGGGCAATTATCTCCAAACTGTATACCCATATCTCTACCTCTGATGGGTCAGTCCTACTGACAGGGACAAGACATATCCAGCAATGGCAATGGTGGTGTCTAGGACATATGGCATGATCCTGTGAGTATAACTATGTCAGGCCATTAGTCTGTGCAACAGCTCTCCCTATGCTGGCACAAGATTCCAGACGTTACTAAGAAATTTGAGGGGTTGGGTGTGCCATTTTTGTATCCAGCATCTTAGTCAATGCCAGCGGGTCCATGTGGTTTCACTCCTTTCAGACTGAGTGGCTTGCTAGGTTATTTCAGAGGTCATAAAAGAATCACCTACATGGCTATGCATCTGGTTTCACATGTAGGCTAGACAAGGACAGATTTCCTGAAGAGAAACGCGAGAGCCCACTGGGTTTTTATGATCAACAACAATAGCTTCATGATTATCATTAGTGTAACTTGCTCCCAAATACAGACTTTTACTAATTGAATTAAAATTCTACCAGCTGCCCAGGTGACATCTAAATCGGTATTCCCTCCGGACTAGTCGGGGTCTCTGGATTGCAAAACCAGTGATATTACAATTACATCACTGCCTCCCCAACATTTCTTCAATTGTTACAGGACAAGAGGACAAGACCACCAAGCCTCTCCTAATTCAGTACCAATGCCTCATCAGAAAGCCATTGGGTGGCTTGAACAATTAACTGAATGTTTTTTCAACATCTGGACTGAAGTACAATGTTGGTGTAGGGTACAGCTTTACCGTATGACCAACGGTCAGTTTTTTGCTTTTGTTACAGATATGGCAAAGACCCAGGTTTCTATAAAGAACAGAAGACCTCATCCTCCGATACAGTTTTAACAGAAACTCACCTTTCTTTTATTGTGATATGTAATATAAACAATGGCAATTAGAAAAGCAGAAGCAACGAGGTAGAAAAAGAAGTGACTATCTTCTTCTTCACGTGCAGAAATGTATATTGGTTGATCAGGAAGCTCAGGAGGTTCATCCATATCATTTTCCAGATCATCCTCATCCAATTGATTTATATCAAAATACTCCTCAGCCCCTTTTTCTTCATCTGCTTCATAATAAGATGGAGAATTGCCTTGTCCAACAAGCAACAATTGGTTATCTGTCATTTCATCCATTTTTTCTGGATCTGTATTAGAAATGAGACCTTCATCCTCTTCAATATCTGTGCCAATTACCATTACTTCTGTATCTTGCTTGTTGTCGATATTGTTACCTTCTCCGACTGATACGTCTTTTAAGGTTGGTGCAATCTGGTCAGAATTTTGGACAGCAGTTGCCTTCTGTGTTATTGCTATAAGAGATTCCGTACTCTTAACGGCAGCTCCCACTGATGTCGTTGAAATCTGCTTCAAAGTGGTTGCAGATAATGTAGTCGTGTTGGTGGTGGTTGGATTTGTAGCATTAATGCTAGATTTTGTCTCTGTAGTTTTGGATTCAATTGTTTTAACTGACTCACTTCTCGGAGATGTCAGATTATTGGTAGTACTGGCTGCCTGTTGATTGACAGTCACTTGTGTTCCATTTTCTGTAAGGATGCTGTTACTGGTCACTGTGAAAAAGGTCACAAAATGGAAAATTAAATTAGCTAAGTCACCACAGCAATGATCATAAAGCAGTTCTGCATTCCTTTCAACTCTGCACAATTGTATACAATCCATCCTAATCCTAGCAATGATAAAGAAGTACATTAAGCAACTATAATAAATAACAAGCACAGTAATCCTTTCAGCATATCACGGTTTCATTTTCCAAGCTGGCTATACATTGCTTTCCACCAAAAAAAAACAAACTACAAAAAAAATGCAGAAGTCACACCATTTTTCATATATTTATCAATATGTATTTATCTTGAAACAATAACAAGGAATACGTAAACAACAAAGATTAGGTAGAGATGGTTGGTAAACTACTCAAATTGAACTGCTGCATTTTAAGACGCTGCTGCAACCTTTGGCAACACTGTACTGTACTATGTATGTGTAAATAAAGGTGACTTGGTGATGAGATACTAGCCTCTAAGTTCTTCAGAAAATTAATGGAAGAGCACAACTTTAATACACTGCTAAATTAATTTAAATAGGAATTTTCTGGTAAGTACTTTCAACCTGTAAATATAAGGTTTAAGAACATCAGAATGACAGCTTGCAGATATTTTTCAATCTGTTAGAGATGTTATTGCACATCTCTGGAGTAGATGGACTTGAACTTGGGTTTCCTGGTCCAAAAATAGGGACACTGCCGCTGCACTACAAGGGACCCCAGAATGGCAACCTGCTTGCAGACCAATGTCACCTTAATGGAGGAGGCAGTCATAGGAAGCAAATAAATAATTAGCAAAACAGATAGGATCAGGTAAGGTGAAAACCAGAAATTGTAAAGGAAATTAATCCAGGAAAGAGAGAGAAGAAAAATGTGAACAAAACATCATAAAAGGGGAACAGTTTAGGGTAGCTGACCCAAATTAGCATTCTTCAAAACTTCCAGCTTTTACTCGTCTGACAAACTCTTTCTCCTCTGTCCTAAGAGATGGGAGCTGCAAAGACAGAAAAGCTTTCAAACAATTCATCCCAGAAAACTGACAGCAGGAATTGCAACCCAAAATGGTCCTATCAATGACAATTTAAAGTAAAAACTGTTGTGGAGTTGCACAAAGTCTTGTAAGACAGTGTTAACAAATAAAATGTATTTGATTCATGTAAATGATTCATGTAAGCAGATGAGGGGAGTGAAACCAAAGTAACTAAACTTACACGTGACAGAAAGATAGGTAGAAACGTATGTGTTGAAGAGGAAATAATCACTCAGTAACCTCATCAAGCATGTGGGCAAACATCTGGCCGATGAAGCATAGAGGGGCAAAATGTGAAGTGCTTCAATTTGGCTAGAAGAGTGGCGGGGGGGAGAAAAGGCTTATCATTTAAAGAGATAACAACTGCAGAATCCCAAGACAGAGTCATGCAACATGGAAACAGACCTTTCAGTACAACCAGTCCATGTTAATCATGTTGCCAAACTAAACTAGTCCTGGTTGCCTGCACCTGGCCCATATCCCTCCAAACATTCCCTACTCATATACTTATCCAAATATCTTTAAAACACTAACTACACTAGTCTCTACCAATTTTGTCTGGTAGTTCATTCTACACACAAACCACTGTTCAAAAAAAAAGTTACCCCTCGTGTCCTTTCTAAATCTTTCTCTTCTCACCTGAAATATATGCTCCCTTGTTTTGAACTCCACACTCTAGGAAAAAGACTTCTGATTCACCCTATCTATGCCCCGCATGAATTTATAAACCTTAAATGTCACCCCTCAACTCCTATACATCAGTGGGGAAAAAAAATCTAGCCTACCTAGTCTATCTTTATATGTGAAGCCATCCATAGCTGGCAACATCCTGGTAAATCTTTTCCCTCCCCAGTTTAATAGTTTCCTTCCTAAAACAGGTGACCAGAACTGCACCCAGTACTCCAGAATAGGCCTCACCAATGTCCTGTACAACCTCCACATAATATCACAACTCCTTATTCAAAGGTCTGAGCAAGAGGCAAGTGTGATAAACCCCTTCCTAACCACTCTAACTGTGCTGCACATTTCAAAGAAATGTGAGACTTGGACTCTCTGTTCTACAGCACTACCCAGGGCCTTAACTGTACAAGTCCTGCCCTTGTTTGTATTACCAAAATAGAATACTTCACTTTAAAATTAAATTCCAACTGTCACTCCTCCGCCCATTGACCTAAGTGATCACGATTTCTTTGTAATCTTAACATAGAATCATCACAGAGTCACAGAATCCCTACAGTGTGGCAACAGGCTCTTCTGCCCAACAAGTCCACACCAATCTTCAGAACATCCCACCCAGACCAATCCCCCTTTTACCCAGCTAATCTACACATCCCTGGACACTGCCAGCAATTTAGCATGGCCAATCTAACTAGCCTGCATATCTTTGGACTGTGGGAAGAAACAGGAGCACCCAGTGGAAATGCATGCAGACACAGGGAGAATGTGCAAACTCTGCAAAGACAGTTGCCAGAGAGTGGAATCGAACCTGGGCCTCTGGTCCCGAGAGGCAGTGCTAACCACAAAGCCACCTATTAACGTTCTTCACTCTCCCACTATAACCACCAATTTTACTGCCATGTGCAAACTTACTAAGCCTGCCTTCTATATTCTCATCCAAATTCATTATTTAAATGACAAACAAAAGAGATGCAGAAAAATCTTGGAGCATGAGTCACAAGGTTAAAACGCAGGTACAGAATGTCACCCTTCATTACAAGAAGAATTGGAAATTAAAGTACGGGTGTTCTTCTTCAGCTATCCAGGCATTTGAGAGATCACATTATGAACATTGGTGCAGGTATGGTCTCCTTACATACAGGATGACCAATGTGTTGAAGGTGATCCATAAGAGGTTTACTGTATTGATATCTGAAGTGAGTCCAATAAGAAGAGTCCCTACCCAAAATGTCAACTTTCCTACTCGTCTGATGCTGCCTGGCCTGCTATACTTCTGTTCCGCATTGTGTTACCTTATGAGGCAAGGTTGGGTTTGTTTCAGCTGGATGTTAGGAGGAGGAGGTTTGGAAGTGTACAAGATCCTAAATTGTTTTGAGAAGGTCTTCTTTTGGGCAAGCCCAGGACTAGAAGGCATTGTTTTAACATGATGGGTTGGCACTGTTACAACGGAGATAACTATTATTTTTCTCTGAGGGTTGTAGGACTTTGGAACTCTGTCTCAGAAGGTGCAGGAGGTAGATTCACTGATTATTTTTGAAGTGTGGGTAAAATATTCCCTTGCCCAAAAAGAATCTACGGTATTCAAGGGTAGATGAGAATATGGAATGCAAACCCCTAACAGATCAGACATAGTCAAGGGGTCAAATATCTTAATTCTGGTCCTAATTTGTAAGTATGCTCATATGTTAGGGCAAATGACAAAAACGTTCATGGAAAATCTTTGATCAATGCTCACTTAACTAACTTACAGGTTACAAAATCAGATCAAAAATTTAATGCCTGGAACATTTCTAATTCACTGCTATTGTTCAGCGCACAAAAGATGAGCCAAATGGCCTTTTGCTTCAAGACAATCTGAGATTTTTACCCTAGATAGTGAAAGGGCCAAACTTGCAATGAAACAAGTCTATTGTGCTATTAGCATACTCAAATTTTCATTGAAAATGTTGTAAGCAAGGAGCTTGATTTAATGAAAGATTTGGTACTTGAGTCATCAAATTTCCACAATGTTTGAATGAGAACTGTGTGAATAAGGGTCAACGTTTTTCCTTGCATTACCTCAGCATTTACAGTACACCAAATGTTCAGACACTGGCAAGAAAGGCTTGCTGGCGCCTTTAGTGCTGTACAGGCTTATTCCCCAGTGCCACAAAAAAATGGCATTACACAGCTATTCACACACAGTACAGTATATTATTGCTAGAGCTGAATAAACTCATTCATGCATTGCCAATAGGTTTTAGCCCTCATTACAGGCCACAACTATTTACTTCATGTATTTTACAAACTGTATGTATTTATGTAACTGTGTGGCCTGAGACTACATAATATTCAAGCCTATATCAACGGCACTAATAGTTGAACATATCCAATGTGAGCCTACCATTCAAATACAGAAAGTAGACTTACTTCTGAATCTCTTCCCAAACAAAATTAGCAAAGATTTGTATATTGGTAGTTTTATAATTGCTGTAATAAAAAAATCACATAGCTTTATTTCAGCTTTTTAACATAAATCATTAAAGTTGATGGCAAATATGCAACCCTATACTTTCACTGTCGTCTGCTGTTTATGCTAGCTTAATTATCAGGTTTCTATCTTTCACAACAGTAGCCTTGTATTACATGAGCACAGTGGGCCAAAGTTACCTTAAATAACACATTTACAAAAATTAAAAAATCTTTGAGAACTGATTGAAAGGAAGTTTTTTTAAACCTATACTACATCTAAATACCTGCACAAAGCACAAACAAGTTTAAAAAGAACAATTCAGATGGCTTGACAGAATTATTAATACAAAGGAAAGTCTATATTTTTTATAACAAGGTGGTCAACGCACAAGATAGCAATATCTAATGTTGCAAAATTGACCTCATGGCCTATAATGGGTACCGTACAGCTGACTGACATGTAAATTAACTACTCAGTCCCTCTTTCTTTGCATGCTGGTCAGGAGGTTTATACGTACATTTCATTTCAGCTTCTTCAGCAGTGAATGCTTAATCTTATGATTCTTTACAGTTTGAAACTACCAAAAATAGTGGCAGGTGAGTCAGCAGCTGAATAAAGATAAGGAAATGAAAAATGTTGGGTTTCGGCTGACTGAAAATGGAAACAAGAACATTTTGCACATTTATAAACGCTCTTAGCAAGAAAACCATTTTACAACTTACTTTACAGTTGCATTATAAAGCAAAATTTAACAGTCACAGAAGATGACCAAAAGCTTAGTCAAACAGCTAGGTTTTAAGGAATGTCTCAAGACGAGGGAAATGTAAAAGGCAATGAGGGAATTTGAGAGCATAGTCTTTTACCAGCTGGAGGCACAACTGCCATTGGTGAAGCAATTAAAAAAAGGGTGCTCATTAGGCCAGAATGACAGGGGCGCAGGTATCCGAGACTTTTAGGGTTGAAGGAAATTACAGAGATAAGGGGCAATGATGACGTAGAAGAACTTGAAAACAAGGATGAGCATCTTAAAAATGAGACAGATCTTGGCTGAGAGCTATTGTGGGTCAATGAGCATTAGGGTAGCTGTGAACATGATATAGTATGACTAAGGATACAGGCAGCAGAGCTTTGAATAATCTGACGTTTATCGAGGGTAAATCATGGGAGACTGGACCAGGCAGAACATTCCTGACAAAAAGCATACATGAAGTTTCAACAGGTAAGCTGAGGCAGGGACAGGTTCACAAGATGTTAGAGTTAGAAATGGTCTTCATGACGGCATGAGTAAGTGGTTGGAAATTCAAAGACAGAGCAAAGACAGTGCTTCGGTTTTTCTTATGTTGAAGCGGAAAAAACTTTGAGCATCCAACACTGGCTGTTAGACATGCAGTATATTAACTTAAAGTGTGGAAGAATCAAAGCAGGTGATGGTACAGCAAGATTGGCCGTCGTCATATTACCAAGGGCAGCATGTGAACGCGAAATGGAATTAGGCCAAAGACAGAACCTTTTTGCCAGAGCACAATGGTGGTACAGGGAGTCTACACCTGTGAATAATGTCAATAAGTCCTTATTTGTTCTCATCAAATCCTCTTAATTTTGAGCAAAATTATTAAAATTTCTTTGGGTTGTTAATGAGCACACAAGCAAATGTTTTTTCAACTCAAGACAGTGTCCAATATCAATTCATGTTTTTATTAATGTTTCTTACACTACAACATTAACAGCACCTTGAAAGACCGAAGCGCTCTGGGAATGCTGAGGCCATGAAAGTGCTACATAACTGAACTTTTCTCCAACTGTAACAGTATATAAAAGTCTTGTAGCATGAACATGTTTAAGTGTAGAAATAACATTAACTCCAATAGTTAATTCAGTTGTAACAATTTTATGGTCTGTACTGTTTTATTTCTTAGTGAACCAATAACAAACATGAAGTAGCTTGACTATGAACCTATAGAACAAAAAAGCCTTTTAACGTAATTTTCAAATTGATATTCAACGAGCATGATGATCAATCAAGAAATCAAAGAAATTTAATTTCAAAATTAAGTTTGTTGAACTAATTAAGCTGATCACATTTGTTTTGAGCCCATTAAAGGAAATATCAGACATATTACAACCCAGTAATGATACTAAAACTTAAAACTACCAAAAAAAGCCTGGAATCAAGATACACTGAAGCAGTGTTCCAGCAAACACAACAACTTTTCTTGGAAAATTGATTATAAAGGAGTTTCAAATAATGGAACATTACTCAAGAATGTAAAAGAGATGAACTTTCAGATTCAAATTACAGTTTACTCAACAACTGGAGAGTATAATCATGCATGGTTTTTTTTAAAAGAAGCAGCTTCATTGGATAGGATGAGCTTTCAAAGTAAGAACCCAATCTTACTGCATGCAAAAGGGTATAAAAAGTTGAATACATCAGAGATCTTTACGCAGTTAGAGGAAGGTATTCCCATGAATTGTTGGAAGGAGGTCTCAAAAGACAGCCCAAGTTATCATTAGAAGAGTCTACAACAACAGTTGACGTCTTCAGCTGAAGCTATGACCACAGTTAGTAGCATACTTCAGCTAGATATTGGTGAAATAGTTAGCTGTTGGAAGTAACATATTTGAGAATTCTCATGTTAAATATGAGAATGCTAGAACTAAAAGAACACAGCAGTTGTTGTATTTGCTTTCATTAACTTTTGTTCTCGTTTTCTCAGCCTGTTAAATCCACAATCACTTTTGTAACTATTTTAATTTTCCTGTAGACATTTCAAAGGGACGTCTGTTTTAAATCTGCAACCAGAGGTACAAATAAACCAATGTAATTCAGCATAACAACAGTGGCAGTGCCCCATCAATTCCCTTAAAAATGCAAAAGGTCAAAAGATTGAAAAACAGGATGTTTTCAAAAAGATGACAAACTTTACACCCAACATATGCACATTCTTCCATTTGGTATTTCTGTAATGTGCATAATGGTCTGGATTTTGTTAAAGTCTGGTATCTTGTACTGTGCCACACTAACTAAACCAGTTCCCTCATTGTTCAGCTCAAATGCTGTAAATTACAGGAAATCAGAGCTGAGAACAGGTTATCTGGAACCATGGTAAAATATTGGACCTACAAACTAACCAGACAAAGAGATTTAAGGACGAAGAGGAAAAATAAAGAATGACAGAAGTCAAAGAGTGAATTTAGGTAAAATTAAATACAAAATTCAAGTTTCTGTTTGATCTTTCATACCAGTAAAAGATTCCATGCCCTTTTTTTTAAAAAATAGAACCAGGGAATTCTTCTCCATTCCCTAATTCATTTTTCAACAAACGTTAAGGAAATAAATATGATCGCCTTCTCATTGCTACCATGGAATCTTATGCACAGATTGACTAACGTACTTATAAAATTACACGTCAAAATTACTTCACTGTTTCTATGGCAATTTAGGGTGCCAAGGTCATGAAATGTGCAATACAAATGAAAATCTATTTTGTTTTATTTGACCCAAATGGTCAAACAATTTACACTTCAAGTCCGGATACAACGCATTATCCTCCGACACTTCCGCCATTTACAATCCGACCCCACCACCCAAGACATTTTTCCATCCCCACCCCTGTCTGCTTTCCGGAGAGACCACTCTCTCCGTGACTCCCTTGTTCGCTCCACACTGCCCTCCAACCCCACCACACCCGGCACCTTCCCCTGCAACCGCAGGAAATGCTACACTTGTCCCCACACCTCCTCCCTCACCCCCATCCCAGGCCCCAAGATGACATTCCACATTAAGCAGAGGTTCACCTGCACATCTGCCAATGTGGTATACTGCATCCACTGTACCCGGTGCGGCTTTCTCTACATTGGGGAAACCAAGCGGAGGCTTGGGGACCGCTTTGCAGAACACCTCCGCTCAGTTCGCAACAAACAACTGCACCTCCCAGTCGCAAACCATTTCCACTCTCCCTCCCATTCTCTTGATGACATGTCCATCATGGGCCTCCTGCACTGCCACAATGATGCCACCCGAAGGTTGCAGGAACAGCAACTCATATTCTGCCTGGGAACCCTGCAGCCATATGGTATCAATGTGGACTTCACCAGTTTCAAAGTCTCCCCTTCCCCCACTGCATCCCTAAACCAGCCCAGTTCATCCCCTCCCCCCACTGCACCACACAACCAGCCCAGCTCTTCCCCCCCACCCACTGCATCCCAAAACCAGTCCAACCTGTCTCTGCCTCCCTAACTGGTTCTTCCTCTCACCCATCCCTTCCTCCCACCCCAAGCCGCACCCCCAGCTACCTACTAACCTCATCCCACCTCCTTGACCTGTCAGTCTTCCCTGGACTGACCTATCCCCTCCCTACCTCCCCACCCACACCTTCTCCACCTATCTTCTTTACTCTCCATCTTCGGTCCGCCTCCCCCTCTCTCCCTATTTATTCCAGTTCCCTCCCCCCATCCCCCTCTCTGATGAAGGGTCTAGGCCCGAAACGTCAGCGTTTGTGCTCCTGAGATGCTGCTTGGCCTGCTGTGTTCATCCAGCCTCACATTTTATTATCTAGCCATTAAATACTGTTTTCCCAGCAAACTCTGGACCTAACCAAGTACTTCAAATAGTTGAAACAAAAGCAGTTGTATCAACAATTGACAGAAGCCAAAACATATTCTAGGGGCTTCATTAAACTGATATTCAAAATATTAATATTTCAGTCTTATGCACAATATTGTACGTACTCATCTTACAGTTGAGTGCCACCTCATGGGAAGCATATCACATTGTAGATCTTAGAAACATGCAAACATACACCTAGGACAAGATGCAAATGTTTACTTAGGCCAACAGGAAGAAGGATCTTTCAAAAAAAAATCATTCAGGTTTCAGAGGTACACACAGACAGCCCCTTAATCTATTCAACATCACTTCCTGAAACCCTCCACTGTCTGTATTCTTGGACTGCTCATTTGACATTCATTCGTGGGTGAGATAAAATTTCTTCCGACTGAACAACAGCAGCTGTTGGTTTCAGTCTGCACAATAACTTTGCCCTAGTATGTGCCTCATGCTAAACCAGATAAAGTCCCATCTGACCTTGAGGTGATTCTCAACACCACACCCACCCCAGCACCATGATGATTCCATTCCTTGTCCGTGGAATTTCTCATCTCCAGTTCTTCAGTATATTTGCCGTTGAAATTCTCAGCCAAACTTTTGTGACCTCTAATCTCAAATATTTTAATGTTCTCCTGACTGATCTACCATCTTGCATTCTCCATAAACTTAAGTTCATTCAAAATTCTGCATTTTGCCAAATTCTCACTGCATTCAGTGTACCTGTTTTCCATACTTACTTTCCTAAGCAGCCTTTGATCCAAAGTCTTGATTATAAAATTCTCATACTATCACAAAGCTGCAAAATGTGGACTTAGAACTCCATTGACATATTTATTATCTCAGATCGTTATATGAAGGAAAACACCTTTAAATCAGCCATTCACTATTTGAAACAAAGGCTTCGAGGTCACCTGACTTCGAGGTACAGTCAAGAATCTGAAAATCTCAAACATGGATTAACATGCCTGGGAAGTTCTCCTGCAGAATTTCACACTTGTCATGGATTGAACTAACTGGTAAAAGCCTAAGGAAATAATCAGAAGCCATCTTGACTGTAGAAACTGTTGGAGATAAGGGAAAGCCATTTTACCAAAAAGGTGCTGAAGACCTGTCTTCTAATTCAGTCGTACCCTGGCAGCTATGGCATAGCAGATCACAACTCCTTTCTAAATGGTGCACCAATAGCCAGTTGTCACATTATTGAAATTCAACTGGTAAGAACCAACATTATAAGCTTGCTTTTTCTTTTGGTAAGAACATCAAGCAGGTCTTCAACTAACAGCATCTTTCCCTGAAGAGTTTTATCAAGCTTAATAGTTACGCATTGGAATACGTCACAGAGATAGGGAGTTCAAATATAAAAAGGAACTTCAAGCATAAATGCACCCAACCTGAGAAAACGACTGCTGCAGTTTAAAACAGACTGTCTCCAGAAGAACCAACCTACACTGGCCACAACAGTCCTGAATAACTTTGAGGTCAACCCTGGAAAGTACATTTATTTTTCTCTTATGGATTTTAACTTTTAAATCCCTTTTTTTTTCCCCCGCTCCTACAACCACCCAAGTGGTAAGTTTAACTTCACAGTGACATGTGTCTCACAAGATTCAATACTGGCTTTTGCTTTTAATACAGTTTTTATTTTTAACTGAGTGAGTTTATAATAAAATTAGTTCCTTACTTCTAATTAACTCAAAATATCTAGCTGGCTTGTTTCTTCATAGCTTTACAAATGGTGACATACGTTAAGTGACAAAAAAAACTTTTTTAGTTCTAAGTCTGTGATACCAACCTCAGGAGTGAAGACAGAGCTTTATCACCTTCAGACTTAGCCATATTGTTGAACGTTGAAGTGCACCTAAGCATGCCCATTACCTAACACTGTAACGTTCTTTAACTCTGCAACCTTTCAAAAACCACACATCAACTCTAATCTATTATGCATCCTTCAAGCACCACTGGTGGTACGCACCAAGCTTTCAGCTCTGAAATTGCCCCTCCACAGCCAACGCCCCCATTTGTCATAGCATTTGTAATGAAGTAATCATCAAAAAGTGCTCACTGGAACATTGTCAAACAAAATGTGTCCAAGTCATGTAAGATACAAGCACGAGCAACCACACCTGATTAAACAAATAGGTTTTGTGGGGCAGCATTAAAACAAGAAACAGCTAAAGAGAGCAGAAAAGTTTGCAGTTGGAATTCTGGGACTTGAGGCCTAGACTGCTAAAGGAACAGTTACCAATGCTGGAAATGAAGCAGCACAAAGATCTTAGAGATATATATACTGGGTTGCAGGAGTTCAAAGATATCAGGAATGTCCATGAAATAATTTCAAAACAATTATGTGAACTTTATACTGGGGCTTTGCTGATCCAGGAGAAAATGCTGATCAGCTGAAACAAAAACAGAAACTGCTAGAAAAACTCAGGTCTGGCATTGTAGGGAGAAAGATTAATCAGAATCACACAACTCGAAATTTAACTCTGCTTTCTCTCCACAGATAATGCCAGACCTGCTGAGTTTTTCCAACAATTTCTCTGTTTCTATTTCAGATCTCCAGCAGCTGCAGTTATTAGTTTTATTTTTGTTGGTCATCAGATGCATGACCAATGGACGGATTGGACTTAACACAATTTAGGATACAGGCAGCTGTGTTTCAAACAATTATATCCCATCCCAATATTCCCGCTTTTGGATGTGTATCAATTATAACATTTAAAAGCCATCTGGGGACAGTTTATTAATACGAAGGGCTGAGGGGCATATGGGCCAAATGCCGACAAACGGGACTAGGTCAGATTAGAATGTCTGGTTGGCGCAGACGAGTTGGACCAAAGGGTCTGTTTCTATGCTGTACGATTATGACATCACCTTCCTTCCTCATTCTTGAATCAAAAGCCCAAAATCAACATTTTAATGCCGAAACCTACACAAGGCTTGCAGTGATCCATTCCAACCTATGGGTGGAAAGCAATTTTGACTTTCCAATTTATCCCACTTGGTAAACTGATTTAGGGAAAACAAATTAAAATTCTCATCCCATTGGTTTAAGTCATACTAAAACACCAAACTTAACATCCACATAAAACTCCACTTGGGAACTTGACAGGTACTGATCCAATCTTTAATTAAAATGCCAAATATTTACTTTACATCAGACTTGATCTGATGACGTTATCTTGACCTCAAACATGTTTCAGAATGTTTGGTTTTTAATTCAGACTTCCAGAATATGCAGTATTTTGCTCTTATGTTGATGGGTCCTTCAGCTCAATCCTTCACAGATAAAATTGAAAACAAGATATCCTCTGCAATTAGCATGCCAATTCTGAATGAGCACATAGCAAATGAAAGATAAACCCACTTCTGCTTATGTGCAGACATAAATCAAACTACTAGAAATGAAGTAGAAGTTGCATAGAACATTTTAAAAACAATTTCACTCCTGAAACTTGTTTGCATTTTAAGCAGATGCATTTGGCAAATACCTTGCAGCACAAGTTGACACAACGGTCGTAAATTTGTAGACTTTAAATTATTTTTGCAATATTGTACAGTTTGAAGGATTTTCATTCAATTTTTTGGTATTAGTCTTCTTCTTTCTATCACTGCGATTGGTGCATAATCCACCTAACAAGGTTGATTGTGACACCATCACAGTACATGCGGCCATAAACAAAAAAGCAACAAGGTGCGGTCAACTATTTCCTATGCAAATTGCTTTCATTATGGAATAAAGACAAAAAAAAGCCGGAAATGCTCAGCAGGTCAGTCAAGACTCCAGATTGATGACCCGTCATAAGAATACCAGGTGAAATGTTAACTCTTAAAAACCAAAAGAACTGCGGAGGCTGTAAATCAGGAACAAAAACAAAAATTGCTGGAATAGCTCAGCAGGTCTGGCAGCATCTGTGGAAGAGAAGACAGAGTTAACGTTTCGGGTCCGGTGACCCTTCCTCGGAAATGTTAACTCTTATTTTTCTCCCTGCAAGTACTGCCTGACCGTTAAGCATTTCGGTCGTTTTCGCCTGTATTTTAGATTCAAGGCATCTGCACTATTTTGCTTCTTGCTTTCACCTCATGTACAGGTGAAAGACAACTTGCCTGAAACAACAAATCGAGTTAATACATATGTAAAGTAGCAGCTGACTTAATTTTTACACCGAACATTAATCGGTTTGGAGAAAGTGAAGAGGATGTTTATTGTACCTTTTGTAATTCAATATTTAAAATCAGGAATTACAGACCACAAACACAATAGTCCACGTCTAACCACCAAATCACCTCTTGGGATGAATTCGACCAGAATCCCACCATCGTTAACTCCCCTTCCCACCCCCCTTTTAGAGTGACGATACAACCAAATGTAGAATGGGAGCTTCCCCCCTACTCACCATCGCTTCCGTGACCATTCGCGACCACCACGACGACGCTGAAAACGATGAAGACAAGCGCTAAAACGCGCACTTTCACCCGCAACTCCAGACCAACGCGCGCCTCCATCTTCCACAATGCGCACAACCTCACCAAGTGACATCAGCAGCGCCGCACGCGTTCGGTTCGGCCCCGCCCCGCACCGCACCTTCACCCTTGACACCCACCCCCCCTAAACACACTGCGCCCCGCCCATTTCCACGCATCTTATCCGCTGACGTCCGCGGGCACTCCCACCCGCGCCCCCAATATTGCCCCGCCCCCGCCCAAACCCCCTCACCCACATATCGCCCCACCCCCCTCCCGCCGCTCATCCACTCACAACGCCGCAAACGCAGAGAGCGCCCCGCCCCTCCAGCTCGCTCGTCCGGGCCGCTGCCAGCCATCTGCTCTCTGCCTCCAGCAATGTTCATGCTGGAGCTCCCCTCTGAACTCGGATTCCAGTTCCGGCTTCTGATGTGTTTCTTCTTTTAGTCTCGAGCAAGGATATGGTGTTAACTATACTAGCAATTAATCGTTTATGTAAATATTTGCAAAAATATACTACAGCTTAACAGACTTTGTTTCTATTTCGCGAAATGCAAACAAAAAGTATTAGGCATTATAAGAGGTAGTAAGAACTGCCGCTGCTGGAGTCAGAAAAGAAATTTATCGTGATAAACACGGGTTTTAATTAACTATTTAAGGTATGCAAATTAAAGGGGGGAAAAAACTCCAGTCCATTCCAGGTATGAGCGCTCGTTGCTATGTACAATTTTAGTAAGATTCGTTTATTCGTGTATTCCCATTATCTTGAATGAAAGGCCAAACTATCGAATCTTTTTGATTGTTGTGTCTGTATGCTGTACGTTCCAAACATTTACCCTTTGAGGTGAAATGTCTGTTATAAAGTTCCATTTTCAAGTGTAAGATACAAGCTGATGACCAATATTTGGCATTTGAAAATTTTACTGAGTTTTTATTCCTGTGTGGTGTATCCAAGACGTTAACCCAATCTGTCTAAACATTGTTTTAAGGAATCGTCTGCTTTATAATTCTGCAAAACGTTTTGTTTTGAGAAGTCAATAACAGATTGTAAATGGAGATCCCAGCACTGATTCTTGAAGCAGTCCACAAATCACAGCCGACAAACTTGAAAGTGGCCCATATATACCAACTTTTATTTGCTGTCCACTAACCAAGCCTCTACCCACACTAATTGAACACAACTCCATAAATCCTTATCTTGCCTATTAGCACCTTCAGTGGCACCTATGAAAAGCCTTTGGGGAAGTCAAGTAAACTACATATTTAGTGCATTTGTTGGATCATGCAGTGGGCCTCCAAGTACACAATCTATTATTAAGCAATTCTTAAACATATTTCCATAACTCCACATAACCCTTCCTCCACTTACTGATTAAAAATCTCATCCCATCTATGTTCCAATTAGTGTTGGCCAAAACTTCCAGCTGCAAGGTCCTAAGCTCTGGAATTTTCTCCCTAAACTACTCTGCTTGCCTCTATCTCTCCCCTACTAAGATGCTTTTTAAAACCTACTTCTACCATGAAGATTTTGATAAACTGCATTGTTCAAACTGCATCCTTCAGTTATACAATAAAATCTGATGCGGAACAATGTTCCTTGGTATGCTGTGCTTACATCCTTACAAATACAAATCTGTCAGTCATCGAAGCTCCTCTCCAAATGCTGAAGCACAATCTGATACTTTAAATGCAAACTGAAGTGTGCTGAATTATGAGATATTGTCTTTTCAATGCCCTGATATCTCTTCCAATGAACATTTAAGATCACATTGACTTTGACAAATGCAGGGAGCACTCTTTTAATGCCATAACCAAAACTTATCCCTCAGTATCCCAAAGAGATCTTTTGATTATCATCACCTTGGTGTTATGGGCCTTCACTGTGACAAAATGTAGCCACTGCATTCCCTACATTCTGAAGTGATCAACCATTCAAAATTACTTGATTAGCTGTGAAGCTGTTTGGGATAGACTAAATACATACAAGTTCTTTCTAGAATATCATGTAATAGTAGAAGAAAACCACCATTCTGTGGATTATATATTCAATTGAATAGATCATTGCACTGGAAATACATAAGGACTATCTGAACATAATCTGGACTAAGAAGGGTTTAACTATGTGATTTTATTTCAAACAAAACAGTTTAATATATGCAGTTGGCCAATGGGCTTTTAAACTGAAATTGGGGTTTTGGAGAGTGGGGTTTATTACCTTAATTACTGAAAGTAACATGGCTTTGAGAAGCGTGGGGTGGGGGGGGGGGGGGGGTGTGTGTGTGTGTGTGTGTGTCCCCAATGACCATGTGGTTACTTAACAACCTTCTCTAAACTGAAGCATTCTGTTCCATAGACCTTGGAGGAGGAGTGCAGAAGGCACCCCTGAAGCTGCAAGTCTCAAATTCTGGTCTCAGTAGAAGTTCTTGGGAACCTGATAGGTAGAAATACTAGTACTTGGAAACTAATTGGCAAAGCCTGAAAAGCTAGATTGTGGGTATACAGATAACACAGCAGGCCAGGCAGTGTCAGGGGAGCAGGAAAGTTGACATAGGGTCAGGACCCTTCTTAAGAAATGCTCATGTTTCTAGAGATTTAAATCTACCTTGATTAGGTAAACATCTCCTTTCGGATTTAAAGATCTACAGTTGTAAACAATTCAGCTCCATTGTAAGATAAAAGTGGATGTGAAACGTCTTCATATTTTATCTTTTGTTGTTTTCAAATTCTTTACTCGGATTGTTTCACAGGCAGATTTGACCAGAAACAAACTCATGCAGAGACAAGAGATAGTAGGAACAGATTGTTTTTGTGTTGAATTAAGGACCTATACTTCTAGTTGCAAAATCATAGCTTAGATGCTAATCAGTAGTTTTCAGTTGTTTTAACAGTAAGTTTGGTTTATAATGAATGTAGTAGAAATGTGTGGAACTGGCCATTTTCTGACAACTGAAACATCAAATTTATTAACACTGGGACTGGTGAAATCATAGGGCTTGATTATCAGTGTTCTCCAAGTAACAGTCACACAGTTCATTTGATTTTCTCTAAAACATGGGCGTTGAGTTTTTTTTAAGTTTTCCTCATACCACATTAAAATCAGGGATTTGTTTTCCATTTCCAGCATTGAGCACTCCTATGCCATCATGTATGCTGTACCAACCAGTACTTTAGCACTCAAAATGTAGCGTCCTTTGTTTATTGTGCCACATATTCTGACTAGATGGGAACAGGTGTCTTATAGATTTGTAATTATGGGAGCTAAGAAAGAAAGTTAAATAAGAGGATATTAATGCAAATGAGGAAAATCCTGGGAGGACTCATTGTTTCAAGTAGGAAAATGTTGCTTTGATTTAAGAATTTCTGACTGAGAATTGTATATTTAAATATGATGCAACTAGAACAATTTAGTATGGTTGCAGGTGAAAGCTAAGCAACAGTACATTGTGATTTTCCACCCACAATTCTATGAAGGCACATTGCAGTGATTGGAACCAAGTGGACCTTGTTGACTGAGGTCCTTGATTGTTAACCTAGGCCAATCAGGGAAGCACTGGCTGACCAATAGTAACAGGGGACTGACTGTGAGCTGGCTGACCACAGCCGGTGTACTATGTGCAAGTACATAAATGACTTGATGACAGGATACCATCCTCTATGCAGTTATTTCACACTGGCATTTTAATTGACTGTCTATTAAAAAGGTCCTAGTGTTATAACAAACATTTATTCTGACAACTATTTTCGACTTCCTCTGTTCTATACCTGTGACACTGGACACTAATAAAATTCTCTTACCTATATTCTGAACATACATAGAATACAATACGACTGTCTAATCCAGTGGTATTCCCGGTGTTCTGAAATGGCATGACATCAAATGTATATCACATTCATACTCGACCTGATTAGGACAACCTCTTTTTAATCCACATACATATATGGTACCATGTGATTTGTAAATAAAATAAAAAATACATACCCTGAATACGATGAATTTTATAGAATCCCCATGGTGTGGAAACAGCCAGCCATTCTGCCCAACAAGTCTACACCATCACTCTGAACAGCATCCCATCCATACCCATCCCCATCCCCCTAACCTATCCCAGTAATTCTGTATTCGCCATGGCTAACGCATCTAATCTACACATCCCTGAACACTATGGGTAATTTAGCATGGCCAATCCACCTAACTTACGCATCTTTGGACTGAGAGGAAACTAATGCAGACACTGAGAACATGCAAACTCCATAAAGACAATCAAACCAAGGTCCCTGGTTCTATGAGGCAGCAGTGCTAACCACTGAGCCACTGCACCACCCTATTCATAACTTCAAACATGGCTGCTTTCCTGTAAAAGCTTCTGGGACTGCCTGGACATGCACATGAAAGCTAAGATGTCAGGTGACCAATTATTCAACAGACTCTCTCAAGTTTCTGCAAAGCTCTAAATGGATCACAAGGAAGGGTACTCCACTCATGGAATGTGGACTCTCTTAGCTGTATCATTCCTGAATTTGTGGCCCGAGTGACTTGCATTTAAAAACTTGAGACAAGACTGATGAATAAATAATCTCTACTTTCAAACCTATAAAAATCTGCTGTTGGGTCTTTTAATTTAAAACTCAAGACTAGAAAAATACACATTCAGCCTTCCAAGAAAAACTTGATGACATGCAATAAGGAATGGAATTGGCAGTTTCAACTTTTCTCTCCCCATCCACTTTCAGTAACATTATCTTCAAAACTTAGAAATCATAGAATCCCTACAGTGTGGAAACAGGCCTTCGGCCCAACAAATCCACAGTACCCTTCCCTGATAAGCCTACATTTCCCACGTCTGATCCATCTAATTGTCCACACCCACCCATCCCCCTAATCTACACATCTCTGAACACTACAGGCAATTTAGGCATGGCCAATCCACCTAGCCTGCTCATCTTTGGACTATGAGGAAGAAACTGAAGCACCTGGAGAAAACCCATGCAGATGCGGAGAATGTGCAAACTCCACACAGACAGTTGTCCGAGGTTGGAATCAAACACAGGTCCCTGGTGCTGTGAGGCAGCAGTGCTAACCACGGAGCCACTGTGTCACCCTAAAGGGAGTGGAGAATGCAGGAAGCAATCCCACTACCTCTCATGTAAAGGTGAGCATTTTACCATTTGAGCTAATTTGACAGATGGATTTCAAACTGCTATATGTTTAGATCACAGCATTTTCTGCAGATAAAAATATGTAATATTTTATTACCAATACATATCTTCAACATACTTTGAAGAAGAAACGTAGTAATGAAGTAGACTGAGAAAATGTTCATACGCATCTCAAAAAGCTATTCCAAACGAGAGGGGGAGTCAGGAAACATTCAAGACAATAGCATTAGCCACATATTCCTATCACAAGATAGACAACAGAATGGCTTTTCTCCCTCTATTCCCTTAAAAGGAGCTTTGCTAAACATTGAGAAAGATTTCAATCCAAAACAAAATTGTCCAGACTCTCAAAGTTGGAGTCATCAACAGTAGAAATTTTTATGTTGCATATGCATATTTAGCAGAATCAGTTGGCATAAATACAAAATCAAAACACTGCAGATGCCAGTAATCTGAAATGCAACCAAAATGCTGGAACTACTGCATCTGGGAGCATCTGTAGAGATAAAGAGAGTTAATGTTCCAGGTCAATTACCTTTCATCAGAACTGCAAACAGATGACAGATGTGATGATTTTAAAATCAAGTGTACTGAGACAGATAAGGAAGAGAGGACAAAGGGGAAGGTGTGTGATAGGAAGAACAGTAAGGAAAGAGGGTAATAAATAAAAGGACGATGGTGTAAGCAGCCATTCGAAATACAAATGGGGCAGAGATCATGATGTTAAATTCTTTAGCCCAGTTCTGAATCCAGAAGGCCATAAAATGCCTAGTCAAAAGATGAAGTACTGTTCTGAGCTTGTACGGAGGCTGAGAACAAGACAATTTAATTCTAACAGAAATATATTTTCATTTCTTAGTTACTGCAGTCAGCAGGGTATTATACTTCTGCAGCATATGGAAAATTAGAGACAGTTCGAATGTTTCTAATGACTACATCTGTGGGAAGTGTGTCCAATTGCAGCTTCTGTCAAAACCACATGGATCTGTCAGAGCAGTGGCTGGACATATTTAGGAACATACAGGAGGCAGAAGCAGTCATTGTCACACCCAAGGTTCAAACACATAGATGGGTGACTGCAAAAGAAAAAGGGGCAGGCAGTTAGGAGTCCGCTGTGGGTATTCTCTCCTCTAGCAAGTATACTGGTGTGGGGGGGTACCCTATCAGGGTATGGTGATAGCCGTGGTCAGAGTAGTGGCACTAAAAGAAAGTGGTGACTGTTGTACAACAGGGAGAATCAAACTACATTTTCCTTATTTTAAAGGTAAATGCAAGGTGTTATGTTCCAGATACAATTTGATTAGTCAAATTACTGGATTTAAAGCAAAACACACTTTATTCATCTACTATAGCTAAAATACAAAAGGAAGAGGAGGAACTGGAATACCTAGATAGTAACTATTACTAATTAACTGTTCCATTATAGTAACATCCCATTAACAGAACCTGTTAGCAGAAAAAATGGCAAATTCAAAACACAGATGGTCTCACAAGTGAATCTTGTGGCAGGCAGAGAAACGCCAGCTCTTGGCTATAACCAGGAGAGGGGGGGGAAAAAAAAGTAGTTTCTACCTCTCAAAGACCCCAACAGCCACTGCTGAAAGCTAAACCTAAAATGCCTGTTTCTGTGGGTGGAAACTGGACCACAGCCATTTCTATTACTTAAACTGCTTTTTTAGAAGCTTATCTTCTCAAACTGCTCAGCACCTGTCCTCCAATCTCTAAAAGAAACTAGGATAATACACTCCTCTTAAAGCTACAGTCTTGTTAAAACAGAAATAGAATTTAACAATCCTTACATGAAAGAAGGTGAAGTAGTATAGTCCAAGTATTTTGAGAGTTAGTGGTCTTGTACAACAAACAATTAACTCATTGGCCCCTTTAACAAACAATGTCCCAAGGCACTTCACATGAACGTTGTAAAATCACACTGAGCAGCATAAAGAGCTAATAATGCAAATGACCAAAATCTTGAGCAGAGTTATGAGCTTTTTCATGAATGTCTTACTATTCAAGATGGCACCACAGTAGGACACTTTAGCCTGAGCTCATCCTCTGTCCGTTTCTTTCTCCATTTTTCTCTTCTTGTTTCTTTGTGTCGTGGTGTTTCTTCCCAGCCTCAGCACGGACCCAGGGGAAGCACCAATGGTGTCTCACCTCAGTCTCTCGGCGTGAGTGGATCCTGCCCACGCATGTTCCAGAGGTAGCAGCAGCAGCAATGGTGTCACTGCCCAACACGAAGACCAAGCTGTTAGGAAGTGGTCTGGTATCTGCGGCAGCAGCAGTGAGGACAGACAGCTAAGGTCTCCCAGAGAGCGAGATAAGTGGACGACTCAAGGACTTAACTTTATTCCTTTATTTTTCTAGTTTAAATCAAGAAGGACTTTAATATTAAACTGTTACCTTGTTTTATTATTTGTCTTATTCTGCTTAACTTTTGAACTCTTTCTCTTGGTACAAAAAACTTTTGTACCTATGATGGCACCATACTCAGCAACACTAATACACTTTCCACTGTACTTGAGTACATAACAATAAAATCTAAATCTGCTAATCTCAAATTAATTGCCTGAGGGGAAAAAGAAAAGAACTGTGGATGCTGGAAATCAGAAATACAAAACAGAAATTGATGAAAAGACTCCGCAGGTCTGGCGATAAAAGCCAACATACCATTTGCCTTCTTTACAACCCTATCAACTTGGGTCACAACTTTGAGGGATCTATGGACGTATGCCCCAGGATCCATCTGTTCCTACACATTGCCAAGAATACTGCCATTTGCCTTGTATTCTGCATTCAAATTCGACCTTCCAAAATGAATCACTTCACACTTATCTGGGTGATATTATTTATGCAACAGTGGGTTTCTTCCAGTTCTGTGCATTTGGTAATCATGAAGGTGTCATCTACATATCTGACCCAAAGTTTGGGTTGTACAGCGGGGACCGCTGTCCTGGATCGAAGAGGACGAGATGATGATATCCTTCAACATAACAGCACTATTTACATCGATTAACATTGATCTAGCGAAACAGACAATTGCTACACTAGTGGATGAATCAAGTAGATAGGCACCCCAGGACACACACCAAAAATAAGGACACCATGAAACTACTAGACTTGTGCCTCTCAACCCACTTCACCTTCACGACAGCATATATAAACAAATCAACGGAACACTAATGGGATCCCCAATATCAGGACTGATTGCAGAAGCAGTAATGCAAAGGTCAGAACGGACAGTGGTCCCCACTATACAGTGCAAACTCTGGGTCCAATATGTAGAAGTCGGTGATTATGAAACGCACAAAACTAGATGAAATCCATCCACACAAACACCCTCGCCAAGATAAAATTCACAGAAATTGAAGAGAACATCAACCGACTCCCTTCCTGGACACAACAGTAGAACACACAAACAATGGAGAACTCCAAACTAGAGTACATAGAACGACCACACATATGAACCAGAGACTCAATTACCTAGCAACCACTCCAATGACCACAAACGAAGCTACGTTAGGCCACTATTTAAACAATTCACAACACACTACAGCAACCCGGGAACACCACAAAGCAGAACAGGAGCACCTATACGAAGTCTTCAAAAGGAATGGATACCCAAAAAGCACAACCCACCGTTACCTCCAAGACAGACCACAAGCAGGACACAACAGGACCAGACTCACTATTTACCCTTATGTATCAAGGACATTTCAGCAACGACCACAAGACTGCTCAGACCCTTAAGTATCAGGGTGCCTACAAACCAACAGCCATCCTATGACACCAATTGACAAACGTAAGGATCTCATACCCAAAACACCATGCAAGGATCAAGAGACACACTACCAGCCAAACTGGAAGAAAACTGTCAACACAGATACACAAATTCCAACTAGCTAGCAGGAAACACAACCAATTCTCACTTGCCCCACTAAACACAAATAATAAGATATGAATTCAACTGGGACAACACATCCATAAATTGCACAAGCCAAACAGAGACATGCCAGGGAATTCCTGCTATTCTAACTGGAATTCCATCAAACACATTGAATTAGACCCTAAGTACAAACCACTGAGAAACAGAACCTGAAGAGCTAACAACTACCTCAACAAACTGGGGTATACAAATAAATAACATCCCAGACAGAACACCAATGCTGCACCAGGCACACTGACTATTACCTAGCAACATGATGAAATGTTTGCAATCAAACCCACCAGCAAGCTTGCCTACAATGGCAACTTCCAACTATCCAAAAGGCATTTCACAAGAGAGTTAAGATTTGGCACTGTAATACATCACGGTTCAGGTGGGTGAAATCTTCAAAAAGGTAGATTTTAGGAAACATTTACAAAGGGTGAGAGAAGTAGTTAACTAGGGAATTCCAGAGCTTCAGAATTAGGAAATAGAAAGCTTGGAAATCATTAGTAAAGCAATGAAAATCAAGGCTGTGCAACATACCAAAATTGGAGAAGTGAAAAATTTAGGAAAATTGTAGGAGATTACAAAGGTGAGTTTGTCACATGATTTGAAAACTAGCAATGAAGTTATAATAAGAACAACAAATAGGACCTGTCATTAAAAACAAACTTGCTCCAGCAGTGAATAAACGCAAATCTTGGATTTACTTTATTTCAGTATATAGAGTGACTCCTCTTACCTGGATGGCTGTAGGGGCAGGACCATTCAGGCTAGTGAAGAGAAAATAAGTCTTAATTGCTTCCCCCCAAGCATCTAGATACCTTGTGAGTAAATGTAAGAGATTAATTGCCAAGTAGCTTGTTGAAGCTTATTCTCAATTAACACAAATGCACAAAGCAAAGCATTGGGTTCATGACAGATAAAGAAAAAAAGATGTTTTTGGGGAAAGGAAGCAGTTTACAGCACACAAAAGAAAATTTATTGTATTTTCAATACGTTAGCAGTTGTGCATCAGAAGTGATAACAAAGATAACACTCCCATTACAACACTTAGTTGTGTCTTTGCATTTGAATTGAATATTACAATTGCCAGAACATGAGGATGACATAGATATTATGTAAAAGCTGATGATTCAGCCATATCTTGTCTATTCCCCATGTTTTTAACATAAAATTGATTGTACAAGAGCAGATATTTGTGTAGTCTGTGTTAAGAGGAGCCAATATTTGTGTAGCATCCTCCAGAGGTACTGCAGTCATACACTGCAGAACCCCCACAAAAAGTACACACATTGCTATGTTGGGTAATAACACTAATATACAATTCATAGCACAAATATTTTTCTTTGCAAAACTAATGTGAATGAAACAAAGCAAATCAGTAACAAGTAAATGTGACTAGAAAACCACACCTACTTGTGGATCAAGTCAGGCTTAGGCCTGTCACACTGAAGTGTAACTATACACTGACTCATCTTGTTCTTTGAACAAGAATTAACAACGTACAGAAAATAGAGAAGTAACAAAGAGTTTATCAAAGTACAATGTCACAGACCTGTGAAAGCACAAACAGAAAACAAAAATAGCATAGGTGGTTCTCAACACAAACTGTATATCTAACTTCTGAGTTTTTCTTTAAAACTAAACTTTTAACTTGGAAAAAAATGTACGAAATGACCAATAAGCAAGTTACATCTTTTTGGAAACAAAATTAAGACAATGTATTTTGAGAGTAAACTTTGGGTTTAATTCGGAAATACATGTTAAGAAACATCTATTCAAAACTGTGGGCAACAGACTGAAAATGCAGTTTTGTGAAGGGGTGGCACATACACCATGCACCAATCATGGAGTAAAGCAACAGGAAAAATACAAATTGCTGAATCTGAATAGTGTCTAAGGAATTGAGGAAAAGTTAAGCAAGTCATCTTTTGGGAAACTATTTACTTTAATTTGCTCAGGCCCTGGACTAATGTGGCCTAACTGTAAATATGTTAATTTCATAATTTTCTGTAAGCTACCCAAAATGTTCAAAAAGGGAGTCTCTTTCTGATTTATCAAGTTCTATATTTATAAATCCATGTTGCTTTAACTGCAATGCTAACTTTAATTTGAATAAAAGCAGAAAATGCTGAAAATACTTAATAGCTCAGGCAGCACATGAACCGGTTCTGATAAATGCTCACGTAGCTCAAACAAACATGACTGTTCTTTCTACAGTGCTACTTAAGATTTTGTAGCATTTTCTATTTTACTTCCGATTTCGTGCAGATGCTCTTCTTACATTATTTGGAATTATCAACACTTGAATGGGGAAAAATCACCAATAGATCATTCATGAATATAGTTTAAAGGTCTATAATTTACATATTGGAAAAAAAAATCAGTTAGTTAACCTGCAGATGAACTGAAATATTTAAATCACCAGGTACCTTGGGAAGAATGTTTCTACTTGATGGGAAGAAAGGATTTTCAGTACCACAGTATTTGTACTTCTAAGTACCTGCTAAACAATTTTAACTTTACTTCAATTGTATTATCCCTTTGGTTTTAAAGCACAGCAGAAATTCAAAGCCTGAAAAAAAAATCACAATTCTACCAGAAGAAAATGGAAAAGTATAAGACTTTAGGCAAGAATCAATTATTCTTACCCTCAACATTAAGCACTACAATGGGAATGGTGCAGTACCTCAAAATGGTTTTGATTCAAAGACTGCATGCATTTTTAAATGGTTTTACTATGAAAATTGAATTTTTGTTTATACAAACAGTGCTGCAAAAGGAATCAAGTTAACATACCAAAGCAAGCTTTGAATTGAAGTTGCCCATTTTAAAGAAAACCCTTTGAGAACTATACATTCTTAACTCGCAAATTGAGTGGTTTTTTTAAAATTATTTAGGTCAGCCACTGCAAAAATTTTTGAATATCTAACACTTTCTTTCAGAAACAGGGTAATGAATCCAAAGATAATCAATACTCAAGTACAGAGAGATGGCCCAATAAAATTCAGTAAATGATACAATTTTACGCCTTGTGATGGGGCACAGATGTAATCAAATGGAGCAATCAACACATGTTGCGAGAGAGACATGGGCAAAAGAAGAAAGGTTTTGTTTTAAAAGTACCAATTAAAAGAATTGCTTCTGCTAAAATGCAACATAGATGCACCTGAATGTGAATTCATAACTACTTTTCACATTGTCATGTCAATAAAAAATACTTGCATACAGATTACACTTTTGTAAGTATTTAACTCCGAACAGATAAATTAATCTCAGGATAACACCAGAATGCACTGAAGTGCGGTTTTTCTTGGAGCAAGGAAATACATTACTATTGGTTAATTCTATGTACCAAAATGTTTCTAATAATAATCCTATGATGCAAGTTTTATACAGTAGAATTTGCATCAAATTTATAACAACTGTTAGCAGATAGAACTTCCAACATGACCCTTATTTGGGATTGCAAACAGAAATTCCCTCGGTCTTGGTCTCTAAATATCTTGACACAGGTCCGTTGATTAGTTGGAAATCCCACTCTCAAGCCAGGAGTATGATCAATATAGGCCCTTGTAAAAGCTGATTAGCACAGCAAAAAATTGATGGGGCAGTATCTCTGGCCACAATTACTGACTTCTGTGTTGCATTTGCTACTTCATCTTGGTAAGTGCCCAATACAGCACCCATACTGGCATATTGACTTTGCTCTGGTACGGTGTACGTTGGGTAGATAGTGATGGAGGGCACTGCTGTCCAGTCCATTTCTGCGGGACTGGTGGATTTGAGCCACAGTGTTTAAGAAATCTAGAAAATTAAATGGTATATTCAAGCTAAATTAACATAGCTGATACATGTAAATGGGTCCTCCACCATTTTTTTTTGCATACTGAAAATCACTGTTGTAGTGCTTTTTTTGTAGACTTCAGCAAAATGACCAGAAAGTAATGTCAAACGTCTCTCTATTCAGGGCTGATAAAACTGGTCAAATTAGATTACATAATTTTCTTTAAGCTCAGAACATGGAAGACAATGTTTATTTCAAGCAAAGAGCCGCACAACAGGCAATTTTTCAAAAAGACTGTACACTAAATTTCTTTTGTGTTTGTGTTTTTTAAACTTTTCATTAAGCCCAAACATCACAAATACCAGGTGGAAACATACAAATCTCTCCACAAGGCTTTGCTGCATCAACTTTACCGCTAGTGCATGGACTAGGGAACCACAATTTCAATCAAAGGCAATAAAGTGTGTAATTTGTTTTTGCGCCACATACAACCAGTCTTCACCGGGAGATAAAAGAGACATGTACAGATGAATTTCAAGTGTCTAAGGGATACAATAAATAGTCATAATGATGTTTTGATAACGCATTCTGTTCTTCAAACCACATCTGGAGAATACAATTTGATTTTACAACATTGGACACCTGGATCAACAAAAAAAAAGTGAACAGCAGATTCTTCGGGTCACTACAGTGGAAAATATTTGGGATGTACTGATTGTAGGTTTCTCCCCCATTTCCGGGATTATGCTTCAAATTCAAATCCAAGACCAAGTTTATGTCCACCAGCATTAATATTCTTGCCATCCAGCAGAGCTGAAAGGGTTAACTTAATGCCTAGGGAGAAAAATGATAAGCTATATAATAATGATGCATATCTCTCAATGAAACTAACAATGTGAAGAGTAAACATTTATTCAAATGGTCAAATGCAAAAAATCAAAACAATGGCTATAAACTAGAAGAAATAGATTGATATGTTGGTTTTACTTAACATTGATCATTTATTTAATACCAGGGGTTAATTCCATTGCTATTATGGCACCCTTACAATCTTTTGTAAATAATACATTGGATTTTTCAAGGGGAGGCAACTACAGTCAGATTGCCACTCTGTTCCTAAATTTTCCATTAAGGCAGAGCTCCACGTTTCTAGCAGGAGATTCTAATTACGCCTCCATCAGAAAAGTGGAGTGTATCTGAAATCCAACACATCCCTTGTTGTGCAGGAAAGTTGGACGAAATCAAACAATGCCCACTTTTTAATGGCAATAATTGCTCTTATCTTACGGCTTAAATGTCCAGAAACACAAACAACCATACTGCCAGCTCCTGTGAAGGGTTAAGAATGCAACGTATCTAAGAAGTAAACAGAAGATGTATTTGGACAGTTTCAATGACAAATTGTGGAACAGTTTAATACTAAACTAGGAGTTACACTAGGTATTAAAATCTAACTTTTCCTGAGTAACATTTAGCTTAACTGCAGTGGAACCCTTCAAATTCTGATTTACAAAAGATACGCCGCGAGGAATTACCCATGGAATCTTCAATTTCCCAGGCAATTCCCTATGAATTTGCTACGTAAGGAACTCCTCATGGGCCTGACACACAATTTCTAATTATACTGCAGAAGCAACCATCTGGCTATTGAACAAACCAGGTTAATATTTCAAGTTCGACATTCACTAATATACTGTGTGAAGACTGCAACCTCCACTGTCCCAAAGTGAAAAAAACTCTTTTAAGCTATTTGCTCAGAATAAACATGGGAGGTGAGAAAAGGAGTATTACTTATTAGGTTAAAGCAGCCATGTGTAATGTTATAACTAGATGCCAGAATTATGTATTCTGGAAAATAAGACGTTAAACAAGTTATTCTTCTTCCCTACTTCTCATAGGAACTCATGCATTTTAGGACACTTCAGTAGCATGGGCATCACTCAGCTGCTCCCAATTCGTCATGCCTGAGTTTGCACCTTGTGTGCGTGTGGAGGAGAAGAAGTCATTTAAAAAAAACCCACAATATAAAAGAGATTTCTAATAAGAATAAAATATTTGGATCACTCTTCAATATTGGTTTAGAATACTTTAAAAAGGAATTACTGAACAAGACTAGATTTATTTAAAATCAAATGTGGCTCACCTGGTTTCAGCGTTTGAGAGTATCCAAGTCCAATGAGACTTGAATTGTTCACTTTAATCTGTTGAGGAAAAGAACAAACTTTTAACAGTTCTTGAAATATCAAAGTAACCATCGCCTTTATTTTTTCTACACAATAAACATTTTAGAATGTAAATATATTAAAAACTGTGCTCCCTTCCACCCTCTTGTACACAAAATGAATGAAGTTATTAAATTCATACTCACCGAGCACGTTGCATCTTTATCAATCATGTATTTTGCTGCAATACCAAATCGAGTGTTGCTATTCCCAGCTGTCCAAGCTAGACTGATTCCAGTTTCAAGATTTTCACTGACTTTTTGATAAATAGAGCCTCCAAATTCTGTGCCATCATTCCTGTAGTGAGGAACATGCATATCATTCCGAAGTAACTTATAACATCACCTCTTTCAGGAAAATACTAAGGAACAATAACCTAGAAAAAACAAAATTTCCTTTTCTAGATATTTATAGATTTCGTTTTAGGCTTCCATAATCGTACTGTTACAACAACCTCTTACTTATTGGCCTGTACTACTGTTACTTTGTTACCCAGTCCCTGGAAAATATTGAAGAGCTTAGACACCTACATGCCCTCTTTCTCTCCCTAAATACAGTCCTCACTCTAAAAAATATATTTAAAAAGTTTGATGAGGTTAGATTAAGTGAAAAAACAGACATACCACATTGCTAAGAAACTGGATGTTTGGCATATTATTAAGAAATATTTACAAGTGCTCAATAATACTTAATAATTTACTCCAAATAGTTCACTGGTATACATATACTGTACTTCAGGGGCTAAAAACATTTTTACGGAAACGCCACTTATTAAGCTCATTCACATTTCTAAAATAATTCAGCTATGGTCATTAACTACTGATCAAGGCCGTGTTTCAAGAGTTGTTCTATTCCTACCGCTCTCTTGCTCCTGAAACCTAATTCCCAAATCTTCACACTTAATTATTCATTATACTAAATACAAGTTTGGCCTTTATGTAATGAAGCTGAGTTAAAGCATCTAACCTTGTTGAAATATTTTTCATCTGAAAGTTACAACATCCCTTACAGTAAAAACATCAGCTCAAGTCATTTGATAACATAATGAAGAATTTCATTCCAGAAGCCCAAGCTCAAGATACATGCTGACGGCAAAATGAACTCCTGAGGGAGCAGCGCACAATTTGAGTTGCTATATTTCCTGTGAAACAGCATCAAGGCCCACTTTCTTTGGATATAAATGATCCCACGTTAAAGATATGATTTAAAAATTGTGTAAAGTCTCTGTTCCGCTGACATGGAGAACTAAAGATGCATGGTAAAAAAAGAGATGGATACCAAAATGATCTCACTATTTATAATTCAATGTTGTATTATAGGTTTTAACTTAACAAAAGCTGCGCAAATCACTTCAACGGTAATGGGACTTTGGAAACTTGTCATACAAGGTGATTCTCTCCCCCCCACCCCCCGCAAGATAGGTTATGAAAACAAGATTCCAACATTTATTCTCATTTTTGGGAATGCACTTAGTGTATACATACACATTTGTGTGGAGCTGGAATTCTTCTGTCCTATAACCAACAGCGAAGTTACTCTGTGAGATCCGAGATTTTGCAGTTTCATAGGTCATCTGATATCCAGCTAACCAGCCATCAAAACCAAACACAAAAGCTCCACGTATAGCAGGCCCAGCAATGTCAAAGTCAACATCAAGTCCCAGGTTGATGTGTTCCCTCTTGTAACCAGTCTTGATTTTTCCACTTTTCTTTCTGTTAAAAACAAAAATAGTAAAACCAATTAAAACTGATCCTATTCATATTACATTCCAAACTACTACTAATTCAATTATTTTTCTTGTTTCAGAAGCATACACGAAAACAAAGCTTCTGCATGTTATTCTAGATTTTATTCAAGATTAATATTTTGCATTTTTATCAGACCAAGAATTTTGAAAGCATAAAATACTGAGCAGAATATTCAAAATGATTAACGCTACTATAAAACAGCAGGATCTGGATATTCATTCTCGCCATGCTGTTGCAGTACATCCTCCCAGAAGAGGTGCACTGAAGAGATATCTTGGATTGTGCTCATACCACTGATTTGCTACTGGCCTACTATCATTGGCACAGACTGGAAGAATACTATCTAAATCAGCTTCTCATTCAGAGACACTGACAAAAGAGGAAGAAGAAAATAGTTTTTGAAGAGCTGAATATACTTGATTCATGAAAATGATATCTTGAAAGTAATAAAGCTATTGCTGCAAGTTTAGAAAAAGTAATACATCAATTGTCTTGGATGTTTTACTTACCCAGTATTTGGAGAAAATGAGGAGTCAAATCCAATCTTCAAACCTTGCATGAGCTAAAACAGAAAAGTAATGTTGTTTGCATTTTGGCTTAAAAAGGCAAAATGAGATTAAGGTTTGCGATTTTTGCTTAGTTACCTGATCTTCAATGGTAATTTCAGTTCCCAAAGTATTATCAGTGTTCCATTTTTCAGTGAATGTCAATCCATAATCTGCCCACTTAAACCTTGTTTCCAGACTGCCAGTAACTTTTCCAGTATCCATGTTGGCAGCACCAGAGCTTGTGAATTCCTACAACAGAAAATTCTTGTTAAAACAGAGATCGATTTACAGCATTGACATTAGTGTTTCTACAAGACTCACTTTAGGGGAATATACAATGGAAGCTTTCATGGCAGGTTATCACATTGGCTCCAAAACACGGTCTCCAGCGTGCTCCTTTAGCACCGTCAGTCCACACTCAAACATCCTTTGCTCACCTTCATGCACAGTGAACATTGTAAAGCTGTTCTGACATCAGAGGCTAGATTAGGCAATCCTAAAATGAGACAAAATGAATATGCGACTGCAAAAGAAATGGTAACCAAGTGGAGCAGCTGACAATCCTACCTCAGTTGATGCCAAATATCATTCTGTGCAGGCAGAAACCAGACCACTTTCTATCAATGACACATGTAACATCAATGTAGACTCAATCATACAGATGGAAACAGATCCTTTGGTTCAACTTGCCCATGCCGACCAGATACCCTAAATAAATTTAGTCCTATTTGCCAGCATCTGGCCCGCATCCCTCTAAATTATTCCTATTCATATACCCATCCAGATGCCTTGTAGATGTTGTAATTGTACTAGCGTCCACCACGTCCTCTGGCAGCTCATTCCATACACACATCAGCTTCTGTGTGAAACCCCTTAGGCCCCCTTTAATTCTTTCCCCTCTAACGTTAAACCTATGCCCTCTAGCTTTGAACTCCACTACCCCAGCATAAAGACTTTGTCTATTTACCCTATCCATGCCTCTCATGATTTTATAAATCTCTAAGGTCACCCTTCAGCTTCTGATGCTCCAGGGAAAAATAGCTTCAGCCTATTCAGCCTCCCCCTTTGGTTCAAACCCTCCAATAGCAACATACTTGCAAAGAGATAATGGGAACTGCAGATGCAGGAGAATCCGAGATAACAAAGTGAGGAGCTGGATGAACACAGCAGGCCAAGCAGCATCTCAGGAGCACAAAAGCTGGCGTTTCGGGCCTAGACCCTTCTAGCAGCACCTCACATTTATCTTAATTAAACTCCATTTACCACTCCTCAGCCCAATGGCTCACCTGTTTAAGATCCTGTTGTACTCTGAGGTAACTTTCTTCACCATCTGCTACATCTCACATATTGTTGTCATGTGCAAACTGAGTAACCATACCTATGTTCACATCCAAATTATTTGCATAAATTACAAAAAGCATAAAACTCAGTTAAGTTAGTGAGACACGATTTCTCATGCACAAAGCCATGTTGACTATCCCTAATCAGTCCGTGCCTTTCCAAATACATGTAAATCCTGTCCCTCAGGATTCCCTACAACGACACGCCCTCCACCAATTCTTGCTCACCGCTCAATAACAGCCAAGTCATAAATATGATAGCACACCACCACCACCAGCGCCCCCATACCACTTCTAATTGGCAATGGCTAGTCACCTCGAAGATCAAGTTTCCTTTGCTGAGAGTATTAAATGCCACCTAGGTGGAAAATGCTTTATCCAAAAATTGTGATAGTGTCAAAACTAAACTGACCACCAGAGTCACATGTAATCTACAACATGCAAATGCCTGTAGTACCGTTGCCTACTCTGCCACCAGATTTGCAAGCTATTCAATCTCTACAACTCTGTTTTTCGGATGGAACACAATCAATATTCAAACTTCCATACATGTTGAATCTAGAATATATTGCGCATTTCTTATACCCTGGCATACTGGCTCTCTGAAAAGGCCACCATTGATGAGAGAATCCAACACCAAAACAATTTCAATACCTGCAACCAGAGAGATTCCTTACCCCCACCAATTCCCAATGATTCTCGGCTTGCTAGGGGCCCTTGATGCTACGCCCGATCAAATACTATTTTGATGTCAAGGGCAGTCACTAACATCTAACCTTTGGAACTGAGGTCTTTTGTCCACTTTTAAAGCAATGTCGGTGGCTGAGTGGGCCTAATAGAACCCACTCATTGAGTCAAGCAAGGATGGTGCAGAGTAATTCCTGCCCAACTCACTGCAGGCTTCCAAAATAATAAACCCCTACTAGAACAAAAGAACCAAAAGTCAGAGATATCTGCTTTGGTTCACACTCAGCCACAGGACTGCAGTGCCAGCTCAGTCTTCTATAAACCATGGCAGTGTGTTTGACAAGAAAGACAACACATCTGAACATTTAAAGCAGCTGTTGTAACCACGCTCCTGCACTGAAATGAGACCCTGATGGTGCATCAGTGACATATGGCATGCTTGAGAATTTCACTAACGAATCCAGAAGATGAAGCAGCGCAATAACAGGATTGATGATCAAAATTTAATGCCCTTTTTGAAGCCAACTTTACATGCACTCGGGTAAAACACTTGCAAAAATCAACTTCAATGGACTGGACACTGTGCTGAGTTGATCCAAAATTATCTATTCCGCCAGATCCAACTTTTCCGATTCTTAAACAATGGCCAACATTTCAGATAATGTCAAATAAAATGCTACAAAGACACTTTAAAGTTCTCCTTGAAGCACAGCAGCAATGAGTCTAATGATTGGGTGAAGATTGCTATCAATTGTTCAAAATAACAATTACTCATCCATATGTTGTGTCATAGTTTGAGGCATGATGCCTTTAAAATGAGGCAGAGGCCAGCAGAGAAAGAAGCAAATGAAGCAAATTCTGTGCTCCAGATGCTACTATACCATGGGACATCCTGTCCTATATGTCCAAAGATCAATGGGTCATGAAGTTGCCTGTGCAGTCACGTGAAGACCCATGGCAGAAACTTGCTACACCAAATAGACATACTTCCTGAATCAAGGGACAGCTGAGGAGAGTTATTAGAATTCCACCATTACACATTTTCATGTTAAAAGGAAATGGCCAGACTTTTGTACCAACTAAACGGAGGCATGAATCATGGACTGGTAGTGGGAAGAGATTAAAAATTAAACAAAATGCTTTCACCTTCATTTAAATTCATCATAAAATATAAATAAAAGGTGAATCATAAGCAATCTCATGGTTGAAAACTGAAACTACCCATTCGCTAAACCATGTGTTTGCCAGAGTATCAGTTGGTAGATGTAAAGTAAAATGTCAACATTAATAGGGAAAAGTCTTCAGCTGAATTTTTAAAAATTCAAAGTGGATAAAATAATGCAGTCCATTCATAATGGCTAGTTGTTTAAGCTTTCCCTATTGTTTGTGCTTTCAGTCTGGACATCTGTTAAGTGGGCAGTTAAATTGCAGATATGATACTTTAACAGTTCTGGCATCAGTTTGCTTGGGGAGTTAACAGTACTGCAGCTGTAATTTAACTGCCTACTCATTTTACAACTGGATGACTTCGCATTACACAGCTGGTCTATTCATTAACAGTTATGGGCTATTCAACGGTTTCCAAATTATGTAAAGAGGCTGGCAGGTTTGCAATGGAGATTATGTGAGAGATGCTGATACAGATGACTGGACAGGGTGGGTGGGTGGTGCAGGATGCTGAACTGATTTTTGGATTAAAGTCTAGAAGGTGAGTAGAACTGATTTCAAAAACAAAAAAAATGCTTTAAATCACAGTGAAGTTGATGAGAGAAACTGAAAAATATGGTTCAAATCAAAAGTCATTGGCCTGAAATGTTAATTTCCTCTCTCCACAGATGGTACCAAACCTACTAGTTATTCCCAATTTTGTTGAGTTTTTACTTATCATTGGATAAACGTTTGTGTTTTTCACTCATAGGAGAAGCAAAAAGCAATTTGTTTTCAAAAGCAATTTGTCTAGAACCCATAAATAAAGAGGTCTTTGGCATTTGCTGGCAGTATCTGATCAGGTTTAATGTTCAGGTACACTATGGCAATATAGTTTAAATTTAAAGACAGACATGCAATTAAGAACATTACCAAAGTCACTACTGTCCTGACATAAGTGAGGGCAAAGGGAGTTTCTTCAGTTAGAATGTTCAGTTCTAAATTAGAAACTTATTAAATGACAAAGAAACACAAATCAAAAACTGAATTTAAAAAAAACTGAAAAATTTGCATGGTTACAGGAAACAAACTACTCGAAGTTGTGAAAGCAACCTTATTTTACATGCGTTTCTATGTCAAGTACAACTGGATGCTAACAATACTGCATCTGGAAAAGGAGAAAAAGTTCTCTTAAAAAGTAGATGTCTTGCTAGTCACCATCATTACAAGACAGAATGTTACAGTTCTGACAACTGCATTTATTAAACAGGCATGAGGTAAGCTTGGGAATAGAAAAACCCTCCATATACATGAACTATGCAATATCAAGAAAAGTTTCTCAGAAATGACAATTTAAAAATCAATCATAATTGGAACAAAACCTTTAATTATTAACAGAAGATTCAGATTAAACATACAAGACATTATTTTGTGAGGCCACTCACCACAAATTACCTGGTGAAAGTGGATTGGCATCATGGACTGAGATGGATCAATGCTTTCTTAAAACTGAGTTCCTTCACATTCACATGCAAGTAGAGTGAGAAGCTATGGACGTCTGACAGTAAATTTAGATAATCCAAATGTTTCCCTACATCCCTTCCCTTCCTTTCAAAAAAGTATACTGGGAAAACTTATTGAAGACATGCTGTACTCCATAATTTGTATCTCTCTCATTTCTCTACCGAGGCTCTCTCCAATTCCATCTCATCCATGACACACCCCACCTATTGCGACTTAACTCTGATCACTCAAATTCCAATCATGGCTCTGTTGTTAGCTGATACTATCAGTGGTGTGTCTCTTCAGGTACTGTCCCCCTCCTTCAAATCTTATCAACTCCCTTCACTTCAAAACGCTAATCCATGACCCTTCTGATTCTCGCAAACTGCCACCCACTCCTAATGTCAATTCTCCCTCTAAAGCGCTTGAAATGTTGTCATCTTCCAAAGCCATGCTCATGTTTTCACAATTTGTGGGTTTGAATCGCTCCTAGTTTTCAGTCCTGAAATGGTTCTGATCAAAGTCATAAAAGATTGTGTTGTTGTGACTAAGGTGAACTACCCTTTCTTGTGCTTCTCAAACTGTCTGTAACCTTTGACATCGACTTAACACCATCCTGTTCCTCCTATATCTTTCTCCAGTATTATTCAGTAAGAGGAGACTACTCTTGGCTGATATCAAACATCGATTTAATCAGAGCCTTAGAGTCATTTGCATTGGCTTTTTTACCCATTCTGGCAGCATTACTTCTGATGCCGCCAAGGATCTATCCTTGCTGCCTCCTACTTCTTATCTACACACTGCCCCCACCCCTGTGACATCTGGAAACGCATCAATTTCCATATACAAGTTATCACCTAGCTCTGACTCACAAACACTGTTTTCACCCCTCACACTACTTCTAAAATTGTCAGACAGCTTGTCCACATCCAATTCTGGATCAGCAGAAATTTTCTATAGATAAATAAATATTGGGAGGCCAATGTCTTTGGTCCCCACTTCAAACTCCTTTCCCTAGACATTTGTCAAGGACCCATTTGTGAGGCTGAACCAGACAGTTTTAATCCGGTGTCCTAATAAAGTTTCAACCACGTAACTATTGCATAACAATGATCAGTTTCATTTCCACGGCATCAACCAACTTCAACCTGCTTCAACTTATGTCATTGAAATTATCTATAGCTTTGTCACTCTAGACTTGACAATTGCAAAATGCTCCTGGCTCCCTGCCCACATTCCCTTTCCATAAACTCGATGTCACAAAAACATCTAGTACAAATTGTGTAGCATGTACTGCTTTTATTTGTTTAAAAAATGTAAACATCACTTTCTAGACCAACATTTATTGCCTGTCCTTAAGTTACCTTGAGAATATGGTGGCAAGCTACCTTCTTGAGCCACTGCAACCAGTGGGGTATGGATGCAATGCTGTCTGGGCGTTCCAAGATTTTGATGCAGTGACAATGAAGGCAGAGAGATATTCCCAAGTGAAAACAGCATGTAGCTTGAAGGAAAATTTGAAGCTGATGGTGCTTTACTGCACCTTCCATCTGTTGATCTGAATGGCAGCAGTCTTGACTTTGGAAGATGCTGGGGAGGTACTGGCATTTTGGTCAAGTCAAGTAACTAGTAATCCAGAGGTTCAGGTTAATGTTTTGGGATCCAAATGGGTGATATGGGTTCATATCCTACCACACCAACTGGTGGAATGTAAATTTAATAAGTAAATTTAGAATTAAAATTTAGTCTTTTGGGACCACAAAACTGAAGTCATTGTCGTTAAAAAAACACCATCTGGTTCACCAACACCTTTTAGACAAGAAAATCTGCTGTCTTCACCTAGTCTGAAATACAAATAACATGGTTGACTCTAAAACAAGTTAGCCACTCAAACTACTTCTCCGCATTGCTTTTGCAAATTCTTGCAATGCTCGAGTAGCAAATAGATTGAAACTGTATTCCTGTAGATGGACAAACTGATAGATCTTGAAGAGATATGCAACATGTAATGCTTTAAATCTGTGCCTGGGCCCCATACAAACTCATAACTGAACTCTTAGCAACCAATCCTATTCTGATGAATCTGAATTGCTCCCCCTCCAAGTGCAATATATCCTCCTTAAACTGTAGAGCATTCAGAACAAAAAGACAATTTCCTGGATGTAGTCTGAACAGAAGTTCACATAAGATTAGCATGATGTCCACCCCTTTGCAACTGGCCGTAAGTCACAACTGAACAAAAGTATAAATTGTTCATAGGTGAATTCACTGGGAAATCTTTCCTCTCGTTCTCCTCAATAAGTCAATGAGCCAAACAACCAGGTACATTATATTCTCTGAATCAAAATGGCAACTTTATTCCAGTAACACACTAGGCTGAAAGGTTAATGCAGGGCTTTCTAAAGTAAGGGTTGAGACTGAGTGGATGTGCGAACTTACATCTTGAAGTCAAAATGCCGAGGCAGCAATGGCTAGTGTAGTGCTCCAACCAAATTCTAACAACAGTACACCTGCTCTCAAGTGCCACTCAGGATCATGGGAATTTTCAAACCTCAAAATACAGTAACAGAGGAAAATGTTTGGGAAGCACTGGATTAACGATTACCAGGATGATACTGAAGCAAGATGATTTAACAAAATCAGAAGAAAAAGAATGAGATTCCTTTTTTTTTGTGGTACTTACCAGTCCATTTTCCGACTTGGTTTTCAAGTCAAGTTTTATTAAACCAAATCCTATCAAGAGATCAAAGATAATTTCTTTAAGATGTTCAGTTTTCACTAACTAAACTTATTTTTAGTTTTTATAGCTACATTGAGTCGAAAATTTAACAATTAAGAGACATCAGAACTTCAATAAATTAGAGCTAAAATCTAAGCATAATAAATCACATGACATTTAAACAACTGCTCAATACAGAATATTCTTTGCCATCAACTTACACACAGCCACATCAAGATTTGGACAAGTGTATTGACAGCAAATGTCTTAACTATGAAAACTGCATTTCAGTACACAGAGCTGCTCCACATAACGAAAATGATCAGTGTACTCTGCAGAATCAATCTCAGAAGTTGTGCCAAAAATAATTACAGTACACTGCATTTCATTATGCATTTAGTAACGGCATACAGCGAAGTACAATGGTCAACACCCTGCTTTTCACAGTGTGAAGACATATTCACAAACTTTAGAAGAAAGAAGCTGCCAGTTATAGATAATTGCTCCCAGAACAGTGCCATTCTTTTAAATACTGAATTCCTTACCATAGCCTTTGGTAAAAACATCTCTGGCTGCTTTACCAAGATCTGCATAAGTTGGTGGAATTTCCATTTTATCTGGAATAAAGAACAAAGTTGTGGTGCTCACTTACATGACCCAACACGTTTAACCACATGTGTCAGCTACAATAACATGCTTATACATACTTTCACAATTACAGTCCAAACTTGCTATTCATTATCTACCAATAGCTGCTTTTTGAAATTTGCCTGCTGTTGATTATATCAAGGCACCATTGTAAACAGTGCAATACAAGCCCTTCTATCAAATCTAGTACACACTTCATTAAATCAAGTATTTAAAAAAATTGGTGGCATCCCTAAAGTTCAAGTCAACATTCCCAAAAAATAATGCATTTTGATTTGCCACATGGTACAATTTTGCTGCATTCCTGTTGTCAGCTAGTATGTGATATAAATATTTATATATTGTTACTTCCCTTTTGACTGAAAGTTTTATTTCCCAGCAATAATCTAAGGTGATATGAAGTGCTTCCATAACAACCATTATATATCCCATGAATAGTAATAAATTAACATATCACAAAATGAAATAACACTTTGCAGATTTTATTTTAAAAAGTTCTTTATGACTATTTGTTTAAACATTACCTGAACCCAATTGACTAGGTATGTTAAAATTAAGACAGAGATGAAGGGGTGGCGAAGCAAACTGTAACCAAGTGGAATTTGTGGGGAATTACCAAGAATGGATGATGAATCTCTGAGGAATTGCTGCAACAAGCCAGCTGAACTCCGTAATTTAAATATTCCACTGTAACAATAATCGTCCCCGTTCTGCAACACCACTGGCTATCACCGCAGTCAAGCCCTAGTTCAATCAATTCACAACATTGCATGGAGAGCTACCCTGCTTCCCTGGGTAGCAAGTAACAGAAATTGGTGTGTGAACCATAGAGGCAGTGAGGAAAGCTGCAGGTCTAAGATATGCTTGTTCAAGACTCAAGGGGCAGAGACCGTGGACTGGACAACAAGGGAGGATCAGACCCGAGGCACGGGGAAATCAGGGCTGAGAGTCAAGGATAGAACAAAGGGAGAGTAGAAAAGTGGGGAGAGAAAATGTCTTTGGGAGACTGGAGCCCTTGCAGGCAGGGGACATTTAGACAGGGGGAAAATTGAGGAATGGAATTGGTTTGAGACTTCATATTGCTAAACGAGGAACAACATCAATTTACTATGTTGAACTGACAGGAGGACAGAAACGTCTAGAAAGGGGGCAGAGGACAGAAACTTGGGAACTTGACTGGTCGTAAATAGTTTGTCTTCAATCATTCGTAAGAAGTGGGCGTCACTGGCTAGGCTAGCAAGTAAACATTCCAAATTACCTTGTTAAAAATCAACCACATTGCTGTGGTCTGAAGTCACACAGGTAAGGATGGCACATTTCCTCCCATAAATGACATTAAGTTTTTCAAACTCATGCCCCCAGACCATTAGCCTGGATTCTCATTACTAGTCCAGTGACATTAAATACAAAGCCACCTCAAATAGTAAGTGATATTGTTTGTGGCATGAGAAGTAGGTGGAGACAAAGACAGAAGACTCTCACTGATGAGAGACGAACTTTGGGATGTTTCATCACAGATGGCAGCTGGGACAAAGACCAGACGATTTAAGAAAGCTCAAAATTCTGACAAAAGATCAGTTGAGGTGAGGTGAGGTGAAGTGAAGTGGGGTGAGAAATCAATATGTAAGTCTGATTCTCACACTATAGATTTGCTGAGTATTTACACCACTTCCTGCTTTATTTAAAATAAAACTTTAAAAGCAAATAGGATCAAATAGTTACAAAGAAGGAATGCAGTGGGATAACAAGGTATGGAGCTGGACGAACACAGCAGGCCAGGCATCAGAGGAGCAGGAAGGCTGACATTTCGGGTCTGGACTGATGTTGGGCCCAAGGGCTTATTTCCACACTGTATGGATTCTATGGATATGTTCAAGAGGAGAAGACTAACCAATCACAGGGTGATCAGATTGCAAGTTTTATAGGTATAATTTTTGGGCATTACGCACGTGTAGATTTAAAGCAATTGTTTCACTGTTGATCGGCAAGGAAATCTCAGTATCACAAGTAGCTAGCAATGCAATTTCAATAAATTTCTAGATACTGAGGGAATCAAAATTCCTTTTTGTTTCTGCCCAGTAAGTCCCATCCCCATTAACTTTTCGATCTACCCACATTAGCTTTCTATAAGGTAAAATGTAGGAATAGAAGTCAGCCATTTGGCCAATCAAGTCTGCTCCATCACTCAGATCATGGTTGATTTCATAATCTACAGCTCGAATTTCTTGAATTATCCCCAGAATCCTCGATTTCCTTATTGATTAAAAAATTTGTCTATCTCAACCACAGCCCAGTTTCACAGCATCACTCTCATTAAGCTGTGGCTGGCAATGACAATTGGCATCAGCGTGCTGACTGTAGCATTGACTTTTGGTTCAATTAATCATTGCAGTGCAAAGGCCTTTGAGGCTCGCACAGATGGTAAGGAAATTAGAGGGCACACTGCTCAACAGCCCTTGGCTGTATCAACCCAGTGCACCTTTTCTGAACTGCCAGTGCCAGTCATACCTTTTCTTGGACAAGGGTACCAAAACCATTTACAGTATTCTGCATGATTTGACGACTTCTTTGTCAAGTTTTAGAAAGACCTCCCTATTTTCACAATCCATTCCTTTTGAAATAAAGGCTAACAGTTCCTATTTTCTAACTGAACATAGTTACTACCATTTTGCAATTCATGCAGGAGCCCTAAAACACACAATGCTGTAATTTTGTGGTTCTTCCCTCCCCTACTAACCCCCACCCCCATTTAAATAAAAGGCAACTTGTTTTTTTTCTAAGCAATTTGCTCCAAGAGGTTATTACAGACCTTTGGGTCCTCCCTGTCCAGGGGTAGAGATGCCACCACTGCACCACAAGATGGCCTTTATCCTGCTTACCAAAGTATACAACCTCATATTTTCTAACGTTATGTTTCACAGCCAAGGTTTCGCCCACTCAACATGTCTTTATCCCTCTGGAGACTCATTGAGTCATCCTCAGTAATTGTTTCCCCACCTACTTTAGCACATTCACTGTCTCCAAGTTTGTAAATTACACAACATCATTGAAGAAATTGTGCTGCAAATAACTGAGGTCCCAACATTGATCCCTATCACAGTGCACTTGTTCCAGACAGCTATCCTGAAACTGCTCCCCCTTTTATGCCAACTCTCATTTATCAGTTATTCATTCCTCAATCTGAGCTAATGTATTACCCCTAACACCATGGAATTTTATCATAAGTGGCCTAGCGCAGTATCTTATTGAACGCCTTTTGGAAATATAGATGTAGCACATTTACTGTTTCCCCTTTATCCATCCCCACTATCTCCTCAGAGGAGTGTAACAAATTTGTCAGGCATAATTTCCAATTCATGAAGCTATGCTGACTGTTGGATTTTGTTATGCATTTCTGAATGCTGTGTTATTATATCCTTTACAATATCTGGCATTTTTCTAATGATGATGCCCCTCATCTGATGTTCTTATATGGTCTCCTGGTTACCGAACTTGTCCAGATTCAATATCAGCTTGTATAAAATTAGAACAAAGATACTCAACTACAGGGGCTCACATGGGACTCGATACAAGAGTTTCAAAAGTCATGTAGGCAGATATCACAATTGTGATAAGTCATCTGACTTCCAGGACTGACTCTAACCAGAAGTTAGAAGAATGGAAGTGTATTTCCCAAAATGGCAAATTAGATAGGAATAGTAGGACTAGACATAACATCTATAAAATGATGCAGAAAACTTAAGTTAGATAGTTTCCAAAAGTTTATGACTCATTGTACATGGTGCTGAGTCACTATGGCCCCTTAAATGGGGCCATTATCTAAAACAGCAGCAATCCACTTATTGTGGAAAACTGGTGATTGTTTTTAACTGTGATAAATTAAACAGCAACATCTGAGAGTGCTTTCTTGGCTGCCTCACGATGTTGGAAAAGGTGTCAGAGGCAGAAGGGAACATGGAGTGATCAAATCACTCTTGATCTTAAGTGGCAAAGCAAGCACAAGGGACCAAGTAGCTCATTCATGTTCTTTGTTTATACATCTGTAAAATATATCGGGTCTTTGTCCGGAATGAGTTTTGTTAAAGAAACATTTTTCACACAATGCATCATTGCTCAGATATCAGGTATGGGAACAGTATGTGAAGATTGTACTGTACTGACGGGTGTCAGGCAGGGCAGCTTGGGTGCTACTTTCTCACCTTTTTTTAAACTGTATATGCATGTGATAAACATATGGTACCATTATTTTGCATTTGGGTACTTTTCTAGGCACCAGTCCTAACATTAGTACAAACTATTTTACCCACATAATACGCTGTATTAAATTGACAACATTAGAGTACAGTGGAACTTCAAACTGATCTGAATCTCCCCCCTTTTACTGCTTTCAAGAAAGCAATCATAACTTACAGTAGAATATGGACCCTGAGGGAGTGGCAGCCCTGTAGTATTTCAGCCATGTTGCTATTCTTCTGGAGGGAGCAAGTGTCAGAGCATTGTCTAACTATGGAAGCATTACACCAAAAGCTGGCCTTGCTTTCAAGTGACATCGACAAACAAATGCAGTATCTATTCTGATGATCTATTTGTCGACAGGTGACTAATTTTCAAGTCACAGGTTGTCTCTAAAATGTTAATATCTTGTTAACTTCTTAAGCCATCTCTTGAGAGTGGAGTACAATTGTCAAACATTGTTTGACACTACTACAGCATACATTCTGATGTAAATTTTAACAATTAAGAGGCATCACAGCTGAACTCAAATCTTGTCCTTCAACAACAAATATGTATTTTCAGCAGTGATCACCACAAAGGAGCAGCATAGCTGATTTTTCTTCTTTTCATCTAGAGGTTTCAAGATGAACCACAGCTTCCTATTGCCACTTTAAACCAATAACACAGAAATTTCCTAAATCTTATTACAAGTCCAGCACCACACTGATTACTGCTCTCAATTGTATCACAGCACTGGACAAAGTAGGTTAGCCTAAATCTGTAAGGGTTTCTGGAGTATGAGCATTAGCAACAAACAAAAGCATGCAGTATAACAATAACGCTACGACTGTGATTCTGACTAAGTGAATACCTTGCGCCCTCAGGGCAATGCATGGGCACTGTCAATTTCAATGCAGTTTTACAATTTAGATTGTAACATCATAAGAGCATTGTACAAGTATAGGTTTAAGACAGATTTTCTGGTTTTATGGATTTAGCTATCAGAACTCATTAAATATTGTGTTGCTGATGGGTATTTCTTCATTGCCCGGAACAGATACCATTGCTCCTTAATTGAAGGACTAGTTTGGCTGCTTAAGTAGAAGCACAGTCCCCACCCAACAAATAAAAATCTCACTTTTAGCAACAACCTTTGCATTAAAAAGAGTTCAACCTGGAATGCAGACGATTATCAAATTCTCTAAACAAGCAAACACGTCTTTACACTTTTAGTAATTGAAGCATTTAAAAGAATATACTTCAACAAATTAAATGGAACTCCATATACCTGTGGAAATAAACTAGAAAGGATTTTTCATCCACAAACATCTGCATTTCAAAGCATAACTGTTTAGCCTTTTCATCTAAAGCTAAGAGCTTTGGGGCTGTTTGCTTTGGATCAAGATAAAGAAATAACAATGCTGTAACTTCGCATTTACAGATGATTTTCATAAAGCCTTGAAACTATCTTTTTAACAAACTGAGAGGCCGGATGAACACAGCAGGCCCAGCAGCATCTCAGGAGCACAAAAGCTGACATTTCGGGCCTAGACCCTTCATGAGGGATGGGGATGGGGAGAGGGTTCTGGAATAAATAGGGAGAGAGGGGGAGGCGGACCAAAGATGGAGAGAAAAGAAGATATGTGGAGAGGAGAAGATAGGTGGAGAGGAGAGGATAGGTAGGGAGGGGATAGGTCAGTCCAGGGAAGATGGACAGGTCAAGGAGGCGGGATGAGGTAGTAGGTAGGAAATGGAGGTACGGCTTGAGATGAGAGGAAGGGATGGGTGAGAGGAAGAACAGGTTAGGGAAGCGGAGCCACCTCAAGCTGCACCTCCATTAGTGACATTTAAGCGACAGCTGGACGTGCACATGGACAGCAGTGAATGGAGGGGAATGTAGGTTAGGTTATTTTGTTTTTGAATTAGGATTATTCCACGGCACAACATCGTGGGCCGAAGGGCCTGTACTGTGCTATACTTTTCTATGTTCTATGTCCATTTCCTACCTACTACCTCATCCCGCCTCCTTGACCTGTCCACCTTCCCTGGACTGACCTATCCCCTCCCTACCTCCCCACCTATACTCTCCTCTCCACCTATCTTCTTTTCTCTCCATCTTCAGTCCACCTCCCCCTCTCTCCCTATTTATTCCAGAGCCCTCACCCTATCCCCCTCTCTGATGAAGGGTCTAGGCCCGAAACGTCAGCTTTTGTGCTCCTGAGATGCTGCTTGGCCTGCTGTGTTCATCCAGCTTCACGCTTTGTTATCTTGGATTCTCCACCATCTGCAGTTCCCATTATCACTGATACTATCTTTTTAATTTGTATTTCTAGGCTCATTCATTGCATTAATGCTGAGGTCATAGTTTACTGCAGTGATATTGAAAGTCACAGACATGTAGATCAAATCAATCTAGTTCTTCTGCATTCATTCACAAGGTGTGGATGTCACTGCCAGCATTTATTGTCTACCCGTCATTACATAGAGAATTAGCATTCTGTCAGAAAGAATTCCAGGATGCACTTCTAATGTTTGGTGTCATGATCAATGTGGAGTCACTGGCTCTGCTACTGCTTCTCTAAGATTGATTACCCTCTCTAAGCAATCACACGTCAGCTTCACTGTGAAGTCACTCTTGAAGTGGCTTCTGGTGACAATTGTAGTTCCTGATGCTCCCCTGCTGTGTTCTTGCTCTCTTGGTGCTTCTTTATTCCCGATGGGGTTACTTACTTTCCCACTGTGTTATCACCCACTCAGCACACAAGTCATAATTCTCCCACAGACCCAATAGGTGTGTAAATGTTGGTCAAACAAGGCTGTATTGTCGCACCAATGCTCTTCTCTATCTTCTTTTCCACAGTATCCATATCCATGGAGCTTCCTACTGTGGTGGGCTAATCTCCAGAACAAGTAGAAAACTGCTCTGTATGTTGCTTTCAGTCCAGAACCTGTCATCAACGTAGCAGACAGACATTTGCAGGCTTGCGCAAAAACAAAAATCGTTCTTATGTCACAGATACACACAACTGAACTAAAGCAGCCTTTCTACCTCAGTATTCACCACTCAGTTAAAAGTAACCCAAGACCGCCAAATAATCACTCCAATGGTTCCTATACAGATGTTTGAATAAGCAATCCCAGACTTTTAGGAATTAATTTCCAGACACTGATTTTGTATCTCAAACAAAGTCTTAACTATTTACTAGATATGCAATAACTTTAGCAGAGCAGATAAAAAAAACAGTAAGCTAATTAATCCCTGCATTTTAAAACATTTGTTTTCAGAAGACTGACTGAAAAGCATCTCGACATTGCTGCCAAAATGCTATCCGATACTCTCAATTCCTCCGCCACATCTGTTCCCGGGATGAGGCATTCTATTCCAGGACCTCCTAGATATCCTCCTACTTTAAGCACCCGGAGTTTCCCCTCCTGTTATTAAAGATGCCCTCAACTGCATCTCGTCCATTTCGCATGCTTCTGCCTTCAAACCCTCTCTCCCCAACAAGGATAGAGTCCCCTTAGTCCTCACATACCACCCCACCAACGTGCGAGTACAATACATCATCCTCCGACATTTCCGCCACTTACAATCAGACCTTACCAGAAAAAAAGATAATTCCCTCCCCACCCGTCTGCTTTCTGCAGGGGCCATTCACTCCGCGGCTGCCTCATCAGCTCCACACTCCCCACCAACCCTTCGCCCATATCCGGTTGCTTTCTCTGCAACTACAGGAGGAGCTATACCTGTCCCAACATCACCCCTCTCACCTCTGCCCAAGGCCCCAAACAATCCCTCCAAATCTGGCAGAGATTCACCTGCACTGCATCTAACCTCATCTACCATGATCAGTTGCTCCCGACGTAGTCTCCTCTATAACGGGGAGGCCAAAATGCAGACTTGGGGACCAGTTTGCAAAGCATCTTTGGCCTTCTCTACCATCAGAGTGGGGCCAAACATAAACTGGAGGAACAACACCTGATATTTTGCCTTGGGAGCTTACAGCTCAGTGGCCTAAATATTGACATCATCAGCTTCAAAATTTCTCCACCCCAATTTGTCCATCTTTCGACTCACCTATCCGTTCCACCCTTCCCACTGATCAAGCTCAATAATACCCTAACTGCATCAACCTACCTCCAAGCCACCCACCCTGCCCCCAGTCCCACACCCCTGACGAAGGATTTTGGCCCAAAACATTGACTTCCCTGCTCTTTGGATGCTGTGCGACCTGTTATGCTTTTCCAGCTCCACATTTCTTGACAAACATTTTTCTGAAACGTTTAACACAGTCACCTTCTCACTTTACTCAGGCTAAGGCAGCAACACTTGTAAGTCAGCTTTCCACTCTTCGGGCTTCCGGAAACAAGTATCAGACTGGTCAGGGAATTTTCAACTCTTCATTCTGTTTCGGCAGCAGCCAAAAATCATCTCTCAGAAAACATAGTTCAAACAGAGTCAGGATGGACTGGTTGGACCAAAGGGTCTGTTTCTAAGCTGTATGACTTTATGACTCTTCAGGAAAAACAAAACTAATTCTGGTCCTGCTCTGATAGACTGATCAACTCCTCCCAAAGTCTCAATTACCATTCAACAAGTGCCACCTACTTGAACACAGGGTCTCTTTCAGACTTGATGGAACCAATTCTGAGGTATGACCTCCTTAAAGCCAATTTCTACTAACTACTTAAACACAATACTCTTCCCGGGTGGTCACTATGTCTGTTACAATGTTGTTAGGTCAAGGCTCAGTCTTGAATTAGCCTCACAAACAAACAAAGCCCACTGACTTTTGTTAAGAGAAAAGCTGATCAAAGTCTACAAATCATTTCCAGTTGAATTAAAAACAACAGTAAAAACATAATACAAAAATAATGAAAAATTTGCCACGGTTCTAAGATCACTGCCACATTCAGAGAGACAAAGATCCTTTACCAGCATGTTTATACTGCACAACAATACTTACTGGCTATCAAGGTGCACTGGACAACTGGATCAATTGCCATACCTAAGAAGTCCCCTCTCAGCAACTGTAGATATCAATGAAATTCAACAATGCCTCCAAAAGGCCAATACAACCTTTGGCCACCTGAGAAACAAAGACCTCAAATTGATAGCAAGTTCACGGTCTTCAGAGTGGCAATGTTACTGGCCCTCCTGCATGCAGAGGCACGGAAAACATACAATAGATACCTCAAATTGCTTACAAAACATTTATCAGCCATGTCTCTGCAAAATTCTACAAATCCACTGGAGCATATTAGTGTCCTCTCTCAGAACAGCATCCCCAGTTTCAAAACACGACTTGTGGTCAATCAACTGCATGACGTGAGCTGCGTGGTCGCCCCGCTTAATACAGAACTTTCAAATCTAGTTCTCTACTCACAGCTATGGCAAGAGGGTACCAAGAATGCAGAGGATGTGATCCAAATGAATCCTCAAAAGCTACCTAAAATCTCTCGCTCAAGATCGGTCAATTTGGAGAAGAGGCTTCAATGAATATGCCCATCATTCTCAGTGTCTCTTACAGACCCAAACTGAGATAAAGTACAAACAGTGGAAGGAGTGTGCAAAACCTTGAGAATCCCACTCATCTATTTCAGCAATACTTCCTGCCCGACCTAACGCAGCATTTGCCAAACTATACAAAACAAGTTAATTTTTTGTCTCCAAAGACGGGCTGCACAGTGGCTCAGTGGTTAGCACTGCTGCCTCACAGCACCAGCCTCAGATGACGGCGTGGAGTTTGCACGTTCTCCCAGTGTCTGCGTGGGTATCCTCCAGGGGCTCTGGTTTCCTCCTAAGATGTCCAAAGATGTGCAGGTTAGGTGAATCAGCCTGCTAAAATGGTCCAGGGCTGTGCAGACTAGATAGATCAGCCATGGAAAATGCAGGATTACACAGACAGGGTAGGGGGTGCTGAGCCTGGGTCAGATGCCATTCGGAGGGTCGGTGTTGACCCAATAGGCTGGGTGGCCCGCTTCCACACTGTAGGGATTCTATGAAATGCTGCCAGACCTACTGAGTATTTCAGGCAATTTCTGCTTTTGTTTTCAGAACTAGAATTGAATTATTTAGTCACTTCAGGACCCAAACACCAACGTAAAATAAAAAGTCATCCTTGATCCTGAAAAATGCTGTTCAGCTGAAAAAATAGACAGGCATCATAGGTTTAAAGGCACAATTGGACAGATTGCTGTCCAAGGCCCTCCTGCCTTAGTGTACTGATAAACGGTGCAAAACCCCTTGGACTGTACATAAGGGAATGTTTGACTTGCAACATAATTGTACATTTTAAATATAACGTTCAATGTTAAGTGAAACACCTCACATTGTATTGAAAATAATTGATCTACATTGCAATTTAAAAAGCTATTCCCTATACCTGATGGCACTAATAGACACAGATTACAAGTGATTTATATTAAACATAATTTATACATCATAATTTACAGCAGAATTCTTCTGAAAAAAATCACTTCCCCATTTCTCTTTTCTCCAAAAACTACAGTTTATCCAACATAGCAGTTTGCATCTGTTCCACAATGAAGGCCACACCATTTTTCCTGTCTTTACCAAGCTTCAACAGACCTTTAGTTAACCAGATGTGGATGTGCCATAATGTATTTTATGGAAGGAAATCTCCATCCTTATCTGGTCTGACCTACATGTAACTTCAAACTGACAGCAATGCAGTTAACTTTTAAATGCCCTCTGGATGGCCCTAGAAAGACACACAGCTTCAGGGCAACTAAGGATTAGCAGTGAATGCTGGCCTAAGCGAAGTGATACCCACATGCAACGACAAAGATTTTCATTTTATGTCTTCAATTCCACCCTTGACTTGGCTTCAACCAACATCAGCTATCTCTTCCACCCGTACGTTTCAGAACAGACTCGCCACTCATCTGAAAAATGATTCCTAGCTCCCTAATGCCTTGATCAGTGCCTCTCCCTTTAGCCATATACCAACTACCATCTGCAAAGTCTCCCACAAACTACATTGCACAGCAATTTAGGTGCCCTAAATTTTCTTGCCCTCAAGTTTGCTATCTGCCCTATAAATTGCTTTGAGACAAGCCAACTGTTATTAAGACCTGTAGCATTATCTTAACAATGGTTTGGAAGCACAATTACCAAAAGACATGAGCATCCCATGCCAGGCTAATGAATATTACTGCTCTTGAAAGGATGCAGTCGCAAGCAAGGAATGTTCCTTTTCAATTGTGAAGCCTTTTACTAAAATTCTATAATCCTTCTACAAAGTAAATCACATTATCCAGCATCTGAAAGGTACTCATACAAAAATACTAAGGAACTATCAGCAAACAGATTTATATAATGTAATCTCCATTATCTAGCATAATAATTGAGAAATTCTGCTGAGTAGTTGATGGCCATTGACAACATTTAGAATTCCCTAATTTTCCATTCTTACATAACTATTTAATCAATATCATCAGAGCATGGATGTCAGAAAATAAAATACACAATGTGAAATTATGTCAGTCACAGGGTTTTGATTAGTGGAGTATGTAACAAGCTACTTACTATTCACTATTACTCATTAAAAAATTCCTACTTTACCATTTCCAGGCATAAAGATCATCTTTAACTTTGAGTTCTACCATTCAAAGTCACTACTAAGTCAATCATCAGGTGTTCTCACTTCATATAATCATTTGCAACATTATAGAATCTCATGACCTATGTATGCAATATTAGTCTGAAAGACCCAAGAGGCATTTCCAAATAAATGTGCTAGTTTGAGCTGATCTTGCACTTAACCTTCCTTTCCCTAATCCTGTTCAATGCATTGCTACATATAATCAGGAAAATTCTGTGATGTTTCACAAAGTTTAAAGAAACCATTATGCTTCCTGTGAAGTAAAAAGGTTTTTCCATTTTTTGTCCACAGATTTACCTAAGATTAAAGGAAACAATCACTTACACCGTATCTGTAACTTGTGACAGTCACTTACCTTGTGGTGATGCCTTTAATGAATGCTTAAGTGCCTGTCACCTGTTCAACTGAAGTTATTGGATGGATTGTGACAGTCTCAATTAATTTGTCAGTTTGTTATACTATGTTCTTAAACTGAGAAGATGCAAGTCCTGCATATCCTAGGAACACCATATTTCATAAACAGTCTGCCAGTCTCATAAGTCCAAACAAATTAGTCTGATAATATATACAATGCTCCAAAGTTACACTATAATAAGTATCTTAAATTTTCTCGTAACTACAGAATAATGCCATTGCATCTGTATTATTCCACAGCTAATATTACCACCCTTAACATAGTGGCAGCTCTTTTGCCAGAGTCAGCAGACTGGTTCCAGAGATGAACAAATCTAAACTATATGCGACTGAAAGCAACTTTGATTACAATACAGTTTGAAGATAAATAGGAAAACAAGCTGTGATGAGGATACAGAGATAATGGGAACTGCAGATGCTGGAGAATCCGAGATAAAGCGTGGAGCTGGATGAACACAGCAGGCCAAGCAGCATCTTAGGAGCACAAAGACTTCAGTTTCGGGCCTAGATCCTTCCCGGGGCCTGAAACATCAGCTTTTGTACTCCTAAGATACTGCTTGGCCTGCTGTGTTCATCCAGCTCCACACTTTGTTATCTGTGATGAGAATACAAATGTTCTGAAAAGGGATATAGACAAGTTAAATGAGTGAACAATAATTTAGCAGAGTGAATATAATGTGGGGAAAATGAGAGTTTATCTAGTATTGCAACAGGAATGAAAGCACAGTGTTATAGAAATACAGGAGACTGCATGATGTTGCAGGGAAGAGAGATTATAATATCCTTGTACATTAATTGCAAAAGGTCAGCATAAACGTGCAGCAAATAATTAGGAAGACAAATGGAATGCTAGTCTTTACTGCAAGAAAAAGTGTATAAAAGTAGAGCATTTTGATACAACTGTACAGAGTACTGCTGAAACTACTCTCTCCAATATTGTGTACAGTTCTGCACCTTACTCAAGGAGAAGCATATTTGCAGTGGAAGTAGTTCAGGGGAGGCTTACACGGCTGATTCTTGGATAAAGGGTTTAACTTATGGAAGACAAGATAAGCACATTGGCCCCTTGCTCATTGAATTTAGAAGAATGAGAGGTAATCTAATTGAACCTTGTTAAATTCTGACAGGGTTTGACATGGCAGTGGCAGGACTCCCTTGTGGGAATCTAGAACTAAGGGGCAAAATTTAAAAATAAGAAATCTCCTATCTGAAATGAAGGTAAGGAAGAATTTCTCCTCTCAGAAGGTTGCTGGTATTTGGAGCTTTCCACCTCAGCAAATAATGGAGGTTGGGTCAATAAAAAGATTTGAAACTGAACTAAAGATTTTTGATTCACAGAAGGACCATGGGGGCTCGGAGAAAAGAGTTAAAATTATGTCAAATCAGCCCCAATCTTACTGAATATTAAAGCAGGTTTGAGGGGTCAAATGGCATATTTCTACTTCAATTTCTTATATCCTGTTTTACGTACATCATCTAAGCTGACACTTCAATGTGGTGCAGAGGGTATACTACTCTGCTGGAGGTTACACTGTTAAACCGAGTCTTATCTGCCCTGTCAAGCAGATGGAAAAATCCCATGCTACTTTTATGCACAAATTGCAACAGGTTATACAATATTATTGATATGGGCTTCAGGACAAGTCATCTGCCTGAATGCCTGGTTGGCATGCGGTAGAAAGAAAACACATCAAACCAGAAAATGCAAAAGTAAAAAAGTACTGTGCTTAGAAAACAGGCTGAGTTTCATGTGCGGAGATAGCAAGAACTGCAGATGCTGGAAGAACACAGCAGGCCAGGCAGCAGAGGAGCAGGGAACTTGACATTTCTGAAGAAGGGACCTGACTCGAAATGAGTTTGTGTGAAGAGTGTTCAGTGCAGTTAACTTTTTTTCAATAATTGTGGTGCATTTGTAGTGCAATAACATATCTGCATAGGTATATATACTAGAATGGTAGACACTAATAGTCTGTGGTTCTAGGCTAATAATCCAGAGATCATTTGTTTAAATACCATGCCAGCATGAAGAACATATATTCAGCTTATACAAAAGCATGGAACTAAAAAGCTGGTATCAGTAACTGTACCACTGCCATTTTTAAAGAAAAAAACAAATGCTTCAGTAACATCTTTAAGAAATGTTTTCTGTTCTTACCTCTCCTGACTTGCGTAGGTAGATTCATTTCCATACCAACTTGAGTCACTGTGAACTTCCAACAAGTGGCATCACAACTCAATCAGTTGACTCAAACACCATGCAGTATTACAAAATGAAAGCCTTTTATCACATTTCCCAACAAGTTGAAAAGGGAAATATTTCTAACCTACTTAGTAACACCCAGATCAAAAAATGAAAAATAAACTGGATGTAGCAACTTGGTTAGTTGCAACATGATATCCACACAATCCTTACAAATTATCATTTGACAATTTAATTCTGGCTTACAAAATAATCGCTCTGTGATAGTTAACATCCCATTTTGCATGAAAATTAAATTCATTGGGAAGTTGAAGGAGTACCTACCACAACGTTCTGAAAATTTGAAGTAGCTCTTCAATGTCCTCATGCAGTTTTATTTCAGGAAACTGACACAAGGGAGGACAAGTACAGAAAACTCTCAAACATATGAACAGATGGATAAAGATTGTATAATATTTTATTGATTTAAGACCAAGCATCACTTCCCAGCTAAGCAATGCCTCAACTTTTAGGGTAAAGAATCCCAACAGCACATGTAACCAAAACAGACTCACTTTTCAACATTTAAAAACATAATATTGGAAACAAGCTTGAAAGGCAATGCATATTTATTTTGATGCTTGATATTTGTTTCCTTATCATTGTGTTTTTCAAATTACAAAGCAAAGGCCAACATTTGAGGAGCAGCCTTCTCCCCATTACACAGGCATGAAAGTCATGTTCAATGATACTGAATACATGTAGTGCCATTTTTACATGAATATCAAGAATAAATTAATGCCCTAAACATATCAAATAAAAGTTTACTATCTATACTCATCAGTCTGAGGGTTCATTACTGACACTAGAGTTAATGAAGTTGTGAAAATGTTTAGCATCTAAGGCAAGTGCTCTCTATGAAGAGAATTTTGAGACTGTTTGCATAATATCTTCGCCTCAAAGTTTCAACCTAAGATTGTGACATGAACATTTTGAAATGTCATTCTAGCCCTAGGACATGTGGGGAACTACTGCCCTTTCCAAATTGGCATGGCTTTCACATGTTGCTAAAATATATTCAGCACATTGGGTACAAACGGCCAGGCTCGAGTATAGTTATGACTAGAGTTCCTAATTAAAGTAAAATACATGTTAAATCGGACATGGAAGACTTTTTTATTACAAAGCAGAAAGAAGATCGCTTGCAAATGCGGCGTTACCTACAAACAGCGTTACAAAGCCTTTGCCCAAAGGACATGCAAGAGCTGTCAGTGCCCCAACCTTGCATGCTGGTAAAGGTCACTCTCCACCCGCCATTCAACAGACTCCAGCGAGACAAACGCATGGATTCTACTCAAGAAATATAAGTTAACGCCTTCAACGAGCTTTGCTATTCCATGGACTCAACCTCGTGGCAGAGAGGTAGATTACGGACCGTAACCCTGGAGAAGAACAGGCAAACATGATGCCATCCACCTACTCCCAGCCCCGGCCTTTAAACTCAAATCCCTTTCCAGCAACGTCCAGAATTTTCACTCCCGCCTCTCTCCTTGTGAACATAGACTACCTGACATGTCCTCTTCTCGCCGGTGTTACACAAACATACCTCTGAAGAGCTGGGAGGGAAAGCTTCCAGCCGACAATTTCCAAACGAACAACTCAGCAGCACACACTGACCGAAAGGGAACGACTGCACATGCGCTGATGCCCCGGGACGTGGAGTCAACGGCGCGTGCGCAGTCAAGGGGAGGGGGCGGGCGAACGGCGGCGCGTGCGCAGTGAGGGGCGGCGACGGAGGGGAGCGGCTCCAGGGAATGACTGTTGTGCTGATAACAAAGTGTGGAGCTGAATGAACACAGTAGGCCAAGCAGCATCTCAGGAGCTTCAAAATCTCCCCTTCCTCTACTGAGGGCTGGTTTTGGGATGCAGTAGGGGAAGGGGAGATTTTGAATCTCCTGAGATGCTGCTTGGCCTGCTGTGTTCATCCAGCTCCACACTTTGTTACCTTGGATTCCCCAGCATCTGCAGTTCCCATTATCAATGACTGAGCGCTGCTGCGGCACATTTTCAACTGGTCAGTGACAACGTTTGCACCCTGCTGGAGACACATGTGCTTATGAATAAACCGACTGTTGGCTTCGCAATGGCATAGTGAGAAGGGGCGTGTTCCTGCTTTCGATGAAGTATTTCGTAAATGGGTTGAGATGATTCCTAGGTGGAGTTTCAGCAGAGAAGTCGGACAGGGCTGAAGCATTGCGGTATGAGCAAATGAGAAATTACTATTTTAGAATTTATTTTGGCTCAAGTGGGATATGTCTAATGTTACTCACGGACTCCTCACATAGGCAGAATGGGTAGACGTTACCTGACTGTGGCAAGCCAGCTGATAGAGTGAGGGCACAATTACATTTCTTCGAAATAACCAGGTGTAGAGCTGGATGAACACAACAGGCCCAGCAGCATCAGAGGAGCAGGAAAGCTGATGTTTCGGGCCTAGTCCCTTCATCAGAAAAGAGGGAGGGGGAGAGGGGTAGACGGATCGAAGATGGATAGAGAAGATAGGTGGAGGGGAGACAGACAAGCTAAAGAGGCGAGGATGGAGCCAGTAAAGGTGAGTGTAGTTGGGGAGGTAGGGGGGAGATATGTCAGTCCAGGGAGGACGGTCTGATGCCATTTTTTCGAACGTTCCTTTTTCGCACAGTCATTGCAATTGAAAGTTCCGCGATAGACGTGGTGAGCAATAAACCTATCATTCATTAACAATAATGTGTGCTGACTCTAGTCACTTCATTCGGTCTCTACGTACGCATTGCAATAGCAGTCTTTACGTTTTGCAAGTCCCATTATTCTCTGTGTGCTTTGTCGTTGGCTGATCCTGTGATATGTGCTCGTTCGAATGTTGATACTGCTTGTCCAGGGAGTTCCATTCCTGTGGTGATGCTGTTGCCCTGATATCTCTTGTTGTGAATCCGTTTCTGTTGCTGGGTAACAGTGGCTCTCAAGGAGTGATGCCCATTCTGTAGATAATGAAATCGATTCTTCCTGATCCATTGCCTCCTGTGAATGCACAACTTCTCTAGTTGTACATGCATGTTGCATGTTCCCTTGAACAAATTGAGATGACAACTGCTCGTCACAGGTCCCAACTTAGTAATTAGGCTGACTTTTATTGAAAGCGCCGAAGATTTACACACTGACTTGTTCTCTAATACTCAGCTCTGGTCATGCCTTGGCAGTTTTAACTGGTTTGGTCAAATTTGGTTTTCCGCCATTTCACCTTGAATTTTTGTGCATAATAATAATCTTTGGACTGGGTGACTTTCTGTGCCTTCAGTTGATGTATTTTTTTGCTGAAGGATTGCCTTATACAACTCTGCTGAATTTTCTCAATTTCTTTGTGATCCCTTTGATACATTGAACTGCAGCTTCAACCTTTCCATTTTACTCAGGATGGCATGAAATTGTATACTTTTGAATTTTCTAATTCTTTATGAAACAACTGAACACTGAGTAACATTGTTACTCATGACAATATCTGGAATACTGTAATGACTGAAGTGCTTTCAGGCATTCTACAATCTCACTGATTATCATGAACACCAGCTGGTCAAACTTCCAGTGGTCAGAATAGTAATCGATGATAACAAAGTAATCAGTCACTGCAACAGTGAAGACATCTACTTCAGGCTTCACCCATAGTCTGCCTCGGATGTCATGTGTCCTCAGTGTCTCCCTGACTTGCTGACCTTGGTATTTGTTACAAACGTTGTGTTGGTTTTAGTTCGTAATCATTGTTCATGTTTGGCCAGTAGAGCGCTTTTCTTGCCTTCCTCAGACCAGACTCAATCCCTTGATGGCTAGCATGGATGCGGTTCAGTATACTTCTCACTTCCTTAAGGATAATGACTACTTGGTTTGTACCAGATGCCGTACTGGGCTCTTTCTTTGTCTCTCTATGCCAAATAGTCTTACAGCTACATCTGTGTCCTTCATGGTTTCAGGCCATCTTTTCATCATTGCTTCCTGCAGGATTTGGAGAGTTACATCTTGTGTATAATTCACCTTATTTGAGTAAGACCCTTGTAGTTCAGATTCATTGCCTCTGCTGGGTTGCTGATTTCTAGAACAGTTGCTCCATATTGAAGCTGGAAGATTTCACCCTCTGCATTAGCATTCTCAACTTTCTTAATTAAGAATGCAGCTCTCAACAGAAGAGTGTATATCCATTTCCCTTGCTTATATTTTCATGCCCAACTTGTATCTTCGCAAAGTTAGTCGCATTCTTTGTTGCGAATAGAAGCAGTTTGAGGAAGAGCAGTTGTGGCCAGAGTGCACTCTCAGCTTGCCTCTCCCAAATAGTTCTCACTTTGTCAGGTTCCAGGCAAAGTGCATTTACTGTCAGTACAGTACTTGAATTCAGGCATCTTCAATTGCATCTTCTTGTTCAGATTCAGGCACCTGGCGAGCACACTAGCAATTACACCAGATTTTGATCGTAATCTGTGATGGGTTCTTTCGTTCTGTCTCCACAATATGATCAAAAATTGCTTGCACTTCATTAAGGTCACTGATAATCTCACGTTGTCAGCATTGACACTCTTTTGGGACAATGCAAGTGCCTAACAGCATATGCATGTAAATATCTCTCCCAGATGGCATCCAGAGTTTTAAAAGTTTTTAAAAAAAACTTGTTTTCATCCAGCTTCACTTCTTAGTAACCAACCATAGAATCAAAGGTAGTGAATACCTTCGTCTTGATAAGTTGTAGCAATGTTCCTTTGGCTGGCACCATGAAATGATATCACTTCAAGGCTTTGTTGAGATCCTTTGGATCCATATATGCTATCTTCTTTCTAGGTTTGTTTCCAATGTTCTTCTAAAGCAGTTCTATGTTGTCTTTCAGAATGGAACTTTTCTTGACAGGTGCTGGGTTGGTCACCGCCCTCATTTACTTTGGGATAATATTCATTGGGAAGATATCCAACATCTGTAAAAAGACACCTTTGTAATTTTTCAGGATCTGTTCAGAGTTAATGGCTTACTGGCCTGCAAAACCCAGTAAATCTCTTCTGTAATGTTTAAGCTTAGAGTTTAGAACATAGAAGAGTACAATACAGGAACAGGCACTTTGGTCCACCATATGTCAACCATAATGACATTCTGAACTAATCCCATCTGCCTGCATATGATCTGTATCTGTCTATACCCTGTGTGTTCATGTGTCCGTTCAAATGCCTCCTAAATGTTGCTATCATATCTGCTTCTATCACCGCTCCAGGCAGCTCATTCCAGGCGCCTACCTCTGCACAAAAAAACGTATCCCGCATATCTCCTTTAAACTTTTCCCCCTCACCTGAAACCTATTTCACCTTATCCATAATTTTATATACTTTTATCAGGTCATACCTCAGCCTCAAATGCTGTAGCAAAAACAATGCAAGTTTGTCCAACCTCTCCTTATAGTTAATCTGTTCCAATTCAGACAACATCCAGACAAACCTCTTTTGAACTCTCTCCAAAGCCTTCTCTTCCTTTCTAGGATGTGGCAAAAATTAATGCACACAACACTCTAAATGGGGCCTAACTAAAGTTTTACGCAGCTGCCACATGACTTGTCAACTTCTCAGTTTCCAGTAGACAACCTTTCTCGCTATCCAAAACTCCACCAATTTTCACATTATCTGCCAACCTACTAATCAGACCACCTATATTTTCATTCAACGCATTTATGAATGTTGCAAACAACAAAGGTCCCAGCATTGATCCTTTTGGAACACCACTGGTCACAGACCTTCAGTCAGAAATGAACCCCTCCTCAACTACCCTTTCTCTTCTATAACAAAGCCAATTTTGTATCCCAACTTGCCAACTTACCACAGATCCCACAAGACTTAATTTTCCAATCAAGCCTACCATGAGCAACCTTGTCAAACACCTCAGTAAAGTCCATGTAGACAACATCCACTGCCTTACCACCATTATCATCTTCAACACTAACTCTTAAAAATTCAATCACATTTGTCGGACAAGAACTGCCTTGCAGAGAGCCACTCTGACTATTCATAATAAGTCAGTTTTCTTTCCAAACATGAGTAAATCTTGGCCTTAACAATCTTCTGCAGTAATTTCCCCGCCACTGATGTAAGTGGCCTACAATTTTGTGGATTATCCCTGTCACCCTTTATAATCAAAGGAACAACATTGGTTATTCTCTAGTCTTCAGGGAACTTGCCTGCTACTAATGAGGATACGAAGATTCCAGCAATCTCCTCACTTGCATTCCTCAGTATTCTCGGATAGATCTTGTCAGACCGTAGGACCAGTCTTACCCTTTTCCATAAGGTTTAAGGTAGTTATGGATCTATGATCACTGTTCCTGAAATGCTTCCCCACTGAAACTTCAATCACCTGGCCATGCTCATTCCCCAATACAATATCTGACATGGCTCCTTCCCTAATTGGATTATCCATATGATGTTTCAAGAGTCCCTCCTGGATGCTCCTAATAAATTCTGCCACATCTAAGCCCCTAGCACAGTGGGAATCTCGGTCACTATTGGAAGAGTTAAAATCACCCCAACAACACCTCTGTTGTTTTTACACCTTTCCATGATTTGCTTACATATCTGTTCCTCATATCTCCCACTGGCTATCGGGAAGCCTACAGTATAGCTCACTATAATGATTGCAAATTTCTTATTCCTTTGTCTTACCCATATGGCCTTGCTGGATGAGCCCTCCAAGATGCCCTGTCTTAGTGCAACTGTGACATTCTCCTTAATCAGTAATGCAACTCCCCAACTCCTTTAACATCCCTTTCTATTACACTCTCTCATTAGTTCACAGTTAGGAAAGGTGGCTAATACATTAAGATTACAGTTTCATTTCTCTAAGCAGTTTAATTTGCCTTATGCTAAATAATCTGCGTATGCAGAACCTATGGTCAAGATAGAAGGTTATTGCTACCTGGTCTAGAACAATACAAACTTGAAGAATACTATTAATCTTTCTTACTCCTTATCATATGATCATTTGTAGAATCTAAAGTAAACTATTCTTAAGTAGCCTAACTTGAAATGTGTTGAGAGCTCTGCTGCTACTTTTAGTTTTTGTTCTCACTGTCTCATAAACAACATCACAATGGTTGCGAATATGTTCTGAAGGAGTCATTAGGCCTGAAATGTTAACTTTGCTTTCTCTCCACAGATGCTACCAGACCCGCTGAGCTCCTTCAGCATTTTCTGTTTTTGTGTTGACAGAAGATCCCTGACAAGGCACTAAAGATATTAAATTACAAACAAAACCAAGATTGGAAACTGATGGAAATGTTTATGTGATAAGGACTGTATAAGTATCAGTTTGGGTCTGGACCTGAAGATCTGCAGATTGACACCGGAGGTGAATGAAGCCTCAACCAATTCAGACCTACAATGCCAACAGCCTAACTACTTAAGAGTGGTCCTAAGTGTACATTCTAGCAACAAGATAGGACAACCACCTAGAAACAGAGACTCACATGAGGATTTTATGGGTGACAATGAGTTTTGAATTAATGTTTAACGAATACTACAGTGAGTTATCCACACTCAGTGTGTTGAGAAGTTCCCTGTTTTCCTCATACATTGACATGGCTGTAATTGTAGGCTCATGTATGAGCAAAACAGGGAACTTCTCAACACACTGAGTGTGGATAACTCACTGTAGTATTCGTTAAACATTAATTCAAAACTCATTGTCACCCATAAAATCCTCATGTGAGTCTCTGTTTCTAGGTGGTTGTCCTATCTTGTTGCTAGAATGTACACTTAGGACCACTCTTAAGTAGTTAGGCTGTTGGCAATGTAGGTCTGAATTGGTTGAGGCTTCATTCACCTCCGGTGTCAATCTGCAGATCTTCAGGTCCAGACCCAAACTGATACTTATACAGTCCTTATCACATAAACATTTCCATCAGTTTCCAATCTTGGTTTTGTTTGTAATTTAATATCTTTAGTGCCTTGTCAGGGATCTTCTGTCAACACAAAAACAGAAAATGCTGAAGGAGCTCAGCGGGTCTGGTAGCATCTGTGGAGAGAAAGCAAAGTTAACATTTCAGGCCTAGTGACTCCTTCAGAACATATTCACAACCATTGTGATGTTGTTTATGACTTAATGACTTCAGCATTCTGCCAGCAAGGTCTGATCAGCACAGATCAATACAATTTGCAGGCAAAAAGGCCAGGTTCAGGTAGCAGATATCTGATAGTCTTGGTGCTAGCGTTAGGTGACAAAATCCCTCAATCTGTCCTCATTATATCATTCTTCAAGTTATTGCTTACCTCAGAAAGATCAAGTAGATATCACATAACCTCAAATTTTGCACATTACACCAAATTGGGAGTAGTATTTTTAAAAAATTGAGATGGGCAATAAATACTGGCTCAGCCAGTGACACTATATCTGATTAAAACAATGAAATATCTAATATATGAGAGGGCATTAATGAACTTGCAGATGCGTGTACAATTGGCAAATTAATTTCAATATAATTAAGTGTCTTCATTTAGTAAGATTCTAAATGAGGTACAAGAGCAAAGAAGTCCAGGAGTACATATTCACATATCACTAGACATAAAAGGTAGGTACAATCAAGTCTTTTTTTTAGAAAGAGATAGTAAGAATTGCAGATGCATGAGTCAGAGATAACAGATTGTGGAGCTGGAGAAACACAGCAGGCTAGGCAGCGTCAGAGGAGCAGGAAAATTGATGTTTCGGGTCAGGACCCTTGTTCAGACCCTTTCTTCAGAAATGATTTTCACTGTGTTATCTCATTTTGTAGAAAGATAAGATTGAAAGGCAGAGGTATAGGAGCAGGAGTTAACTAGAAATTTAACTGGTCTAGCTGCACCTTTTTCTCCAAGTCACATACCATCTTGACTTGAAATAATATTGCTGTTACTTCACAGTCACCAGATCAAAATCAAATTCTGTCCCAATCAGCACCAAACCACATAAACTGCAAGGACTCAAGAAGGCAGCAAACCACCATCTCATCAAGGTCAATTAATTATTAATCAAAGGACCCAGAAATTATATGGTGCTGCAGTGGTTTGTTTAAAACATTTCTTAGCGATTTATTTCAAGGTTTTCTACTGTCACCAGAGATGCCAGTGCATTACAAGCTTAAAACTTAATCCTTTGGATGAGGCAAAACTTGACACAAAAAAATGTTTTATTTGCCAACCATGTTCGATATCAAATTCAAATTCCTTTACAATAACAACAGAACAGCAAATAACGAAACAACTGGAAACTGAGCTGCACAAGTAAAACAGTAAAAGTAGAGGTCAAAGAAGTCTGTTTGTAGAATGATCAAACAAAAATTTGCTTGCCACGTCTAACTCTGATAACTGAGGCACAAAGGAGGAACTTGGGTTTGGGAAGAGTTAAAAAGGATCGTTCCAGCATCAGAGAAGGAAGGCTGGAGAAGCGTTTCGGCTTTGAAAGGAGACAACTCAAAATCATTAGCATTTAGATGGTTTCATTCAGAAAATTGTTCAAACTAAGTAATTAAGACGTAGAAGTACAAGTTCAAACAAGAAAAGGTTTGTTTAGGACTGTTATAAAAATATTGTTCACACAAATCACTTAGAATATACTTACATGTATAGAACTGATGGCAAAAACCGAAATCATTTTAAGAACTGCTGTTAAGTGCTGACGGCTATCGTGGACCCCAGCATTTTCTTGACAAAATTACATGAAAATACAACTTAGTGGGCAGGGATGAATTTGGAGTGTTAGCAATCATTCTGGTTCTTTGTCATGTTAACATCTGCCAAGGGTTTCCTGTCATATAAAAGAAAAATTCTGCCACCACAACCAACCCACAAAATTTCTATCCTCTCCACACTGGTGGTTAGCATCCCTGTGCTATTGTAAATGTTGGGTTTATCCATTGTAAGTATTACAAAAGTTGAATGGACAGGCATGGAGCTAGAGATTGGCAAGTGGGAATTCTAGCTCTCCATTGTTATAGCAGAACAGGATAAGAGTAATTGCAAACTGTGAAGTAACCCATCTTGACATATACTGTTGAACAAATTCATAAATCTTCATATGCTTAAGTAAATGCCTTTAAATAATGTTCTCCTTATTTATTAATATAAATGTCAACAATAACAAATAGCTGATATTAACAACTCCATCTGTCTACAAGGTTGTATCGTTACCATTTCAAACCTACCCACATGGAGATCCATAGCAGACTGATTAAAATTAATAACAGTGTCTGTACTGTAATACACACCAGGACCATTGCTGATACCTTTCTTATTATTGGTCATTATTTATCATTGAAGGTTTATTCCTCTATCTTACTGTATTGTACACATTCTGGAATTGCAAACATGGTGGATCCTGCGCTAAAGATTTTGAGTCTTCACTTGAGTTCCAAAAAAAATTTGTGATTTTCAATCAATTCCAAAACACATAGCGCTGCTTGCACTTTTCTTTTTATTTAACCTGAATGAAAGCCTATAAAATGAAATTTACTTTTACTGATCAGGTATTGAACCATTTACCTGAAAGAGTTAACAAAACAGCACAGACCCAATGGGTTGAATGATATATAAAACAAAAAACTGCAGGTGCTTGAAATTGAAAACAAAAACAGAATTGGTTGGAGAAGCTCAGCACGTCTGGCAACAGCTGCGGAAAGAAAGCAAAATTGATGTTTTGAGTCTAGTGACTCTTCTTCTCAGCTAATAGCAGCTAGGGAAAAAGTAGAAAATATGCTGAATACAGATGGTGGTCAGAAGCGGGTGAGCAGATTGATGAAGATGGAGCAACACAGAAAGAGACCAACAGTTAGCAGAGAAAGGGAGAGATGATCGTCTGCCTGGGGGGAAAAAACTGATAATGGGGACCATAAGCCTATGAAAATGGGTTGGCTGTGCTGAAAATGGCCTGTCATGACAGGGCCTGGGGTGTGGTGGTGTGTAAAGGACATGGATGAAGGTGTTCAGGTTATTGAACTCAATATTGTGTCTGAGGGCTGCAGGGTCCCCAGGCAGAAACTCAACGGGTTGAACGTCATCTTTCTATGCTTTTAAGCTTCTGTGATTCTACAAAACTACTTATAGTTGATCCATTTCTGAAGAAGGGTCTCAACCCGAAACATCAAACTTTCCTGCTCCTCTAATGCTGCTTGGCCTGTTGTGTTCATCCAGCTTCACACTGTGTTATCTCAGATTCTCCAGCATCGGCAGTTCCTACTATCTCGGTAGTTGATCCTGTTAGTTTCGTATACCCAGAGGTCCAACTTCAGACTCGACAGGAAATATAATATAAGAGAAAAGGAAATAAATTACTGAAGTTAATTTTCATTATCAGTTAAGAACTTTTGAATCATATTATTTTTATCAGTGAATGTTCTGTCAAATTAAACTTTACTCAGTTCTCTCCACCATTCATCTCTCTCTAATAAGAGAGCAGCCCTGCCATCCTCTGGGACTATAGTGACTTTATTAAATGTAGTAACTAATGCTGGGCTGTGGTTGTACGGACAATATAACTTTTCAGCCTTTTTCTCAAATGGTCATCCTTCAAGTGCAATCATAGTGAATATCAATCAAGTTGTTTGCAACAGCAGTGCATCAAAACTGGTTATTTTCTTTGCTGCTGTCTGCACATGGTCACCTTTCAGTGGGGTTGAAAGAATCACTGAGTTCAAGAATGGAAATGCTCACAGAATTTTACACCCAGGTAAATCCATTTGTACCAGTCACACTGTTAATCCAGTTAATTCTATAAAGGCATGCAGATGTCTTCCTGGTCTATGCAGATTAGTGTCACACAAGAGTGTATTTTTACCATTTTCACCACTGATGAGGATTGATCTCACTGGCGTAGAAATTGCACATATTGCATTTGCTTTTACAGACATAAAAGTGCCACAACAACAATGAATTTTGGACATGCCAGTTGGACTCTGTACTCCATACATGATGCTTAGGTCAGGGCAGAAAATGGGACTGAAGAAATGTTCATCACATTTCAGTCATACAATGTAGCACATTGACTATTATGGCATTGTAAACAACAGTTGCCAGCATGGATAAAGTAACAACTGGAAAGACAATCTTCTATGGAATTAAGTACCAGTTTTTTTATTGGTGAGTGACAAGTGAATTCTTTTGTACAAATAGTTAAGTTTATATTTCACAATTCAGTAGATGAAATATTTAATACAATCCTGTAATTCAGTAAACTATTGTATCTTATGACCTTTCCGTTGAGAGGCGTTCCAGAGACAATGCCTGCAAGCTTTATTTACACAATGCCATTAGAAGCTGGTCTGGATCTCAGTGCAATGACTTCAAACAATTGGTTATGTGCAGGCAACATATTTCACTCGTACAAATTTGCGATGCTGTTGCACAAGGACAAAAACCTTATATCAACTATGCCCTTGGTTTTTAAAGGCTTTTTAGAAGGGTTAACAGTGTATTTTTCAATATGTAAGAGCAAACCTTGACCTTCTCTTGGGAAATAAGGCAGGCAAGTGAATGAGGTGTCAGTGGGAGAGCATTTTGGGGCCAGTGATCATTATTCTATTAGTTTAAAATAGTTACGGAAAAGGATAGACCTGATCTAAAAGTTAAAGCTCTAAATTAGAATGAGGCTAATTTTGATGGTATCAGGTAGGATCTTACAAACATTGATTGGGACAAGCTATTCGCATAAAGGGGCAGTTAGAAAGTGAGACGCCTTCAAAAATGAGATAATGATAGTCCATAGTATGTTCCTATTGATATGAAAGGTAAGGCTGGTTGACCGGAGAAATTGAAGCTATGGTCAAGAAAAAGAAGGAGGTATGGGACAGGTATAGACAGCTGGGAATGAGTGAATCCGTAAAGGAGTACAATAATATAGAATTCCCACAGCATGAAAACAGGCCATTCAGCCCAACAAGTCCACACCAACCATCGGAAGACCATCTCATCCTATCCCTGTAGCCCTGCATTCCCCAAGGCTAACACACCTAACTTACACATCCTTGAACACCATGGATAATTTAGCATGGCCAATCTGATTACTAACGGCAATAAATGCATACATAAGAGGGAAATCAAGAGGGCAAAAAGGGTGCATGAGATAACTAGCAAATATTAGTACATTAAGGGCAAAAGAGTAACTAGGGAGAGAATAGGGTCTCTTAAAGATCAATAAGGCCATCTTTGCATGGAACTGTGGAGATGTGTGAGATACTAAATGAGTATTTTGCATCAGTGTTTACTGTGGAGAAAGATATGAAAGTTAGAGAATTTGGAGAAATAAACAGTGATATCTTAAAAAGTGTTCATATTACCTAAAATGCATAAAGGTGGATAAATTCATGGGACCTGATTGAGTGTATCAGAGAACTTCGTGAGAAGCTATGGAAGTGATTCTTGCTGAGACATTTGCATCATTGACAGTGACAGGTGAGGTGCCAGAAGACTGGAGCGTGGCTAACGTGGTGCCACTATTTAAGAAAGGTGGTAAGGAAAATTCAGGGAACTATAGACCATTGACCCTGATGTTAGTAGTGGGTAAATTGCTGGAGAAGATTCTGAGGGACAGAATCTGCATGTATTTGGAAAGGTGAGGACTGGTTAGGGACAGTCAACATGGTTTTGTGTGTGAGAAATTATATCCCACTAACTTGATTTTTGAAGAATTGATAAAGAAGGTTGATTAAGGTGGAGTAGTGGATATTGTTTTTATGAACTTCAGAAAGCTTTCAACAAGGTTCCACATGGTAGAATGGTTAGTAAGGTTAGATCACACGGAATCTAGGGAGAGCTACCTATTTGGGTACAAAATTGGCTTGAAGGTAGGAAACAGAGGGTGGTGGTGGAGGGTTGTTTTTGGACTGGAGGCCTGTGACCAGGTGTGTGCCACAAGGATCCACGGCTTTTTGTCATTTGTATAAATGATTTTGATGCAAATTTAGGAGAAATGTTTGGTAAGTTTTCAGATGACACCAAAATTGATGGTGTAGTGGATGTTGAAGAAGGCTATCTCAGAGTATAATGGGACCCAAATCAGATGGGCCGATGGGCCAAGGAGTCATAGGTGGAGTTTAATTTAGATGAATGTGAGGTGTTGCATTTTGGTAAGGCAATTCAGGGCAGGATTTATACACTCAATGGTAGGGTTCTGATGAGTGTTGCTGAACAAAGAGACCTTGAGGTACGGGTTCATAGTTTATTGAAGATGGAGTCACAGGTAGACAGAGTAGTGAAGAAGGCATTCAGTACACTGTCTTTATTGGTCAATGCATTGAGTATAGGAATTGGGATGTTATGTTGCAGCTGTACAGGACATTGGTTAGGCCACTTTTGGAAAACTGTCTTCAGTTCTGTTCTCCCTGCTATAGGAAAGATGTTGTTAAAATTGCAAGGGTGAAGAAAAGATTTTCAAAAATGTTGCTAAGACTGGGCAGTTTGAGCCAAAGGGAGAGGCTGAATAGGCTGAGGCTAATTTCCCTAAAGCTTCAGAGGCTGAGAGGTGACCTATTTGAGGTTTATAAAATCATGAGGGGCATGGATAGTGTAAATAGCCAGGGTCTTTTTTCACCAGGGTAGAAAAGTTCAAAACTAGAGGCCTCAGGTTTCAGATGAGAGGGGAAAGATATGAAAGGGACCTAACGGGAACTTTTTCATGCAGAGGATGTGTATCTGGAATGAGCTGCCAGAGGAAGTGGTGGAGGCTGGTACAATTTAAAAGACATCTATATGGGTGCATGAATAGGAAGGGTTTAGAGGGATATGGGCCAAATACCGGCAAATGGGACTAGTTTGGTTTAGGACATCCTGGTCGGCATGGATGTGTTGGACCAAAGGGTCTGTTTCCATGCTGTACAACTCTATGACTAAGCGATAAAGTGTCAAAAGGCATAGAATCTGTGTGGGTAGAGCTGAAGAACCATAAAGGAAAGAAGACTCCAATGGGACTTATGGACAGTTGCCCTAGTAGTAGTCAAGATGCAGGCAGAAAATAAATCAAGAGATAGAAAGGGCATGTAAGATAGGCCTCAAATGAATGATGATAGAGCAGTGATTAGCAGGAGTTTCTGGGGGTAATTCTGGAAGCACAATAGAAATTCATCCCAAGGAAGAAGAAACATCTAAAGGGAAGATGAGAAAACCACACCTGATGAGGGGAGTCAGGCACAAGATAAAAGCAAAAAAAAAGCAATCAATGTGGTGAAGGTTAGAGGGAAACCAGAGGATTGGGACTCCTTTAAAAACCAGCTGAGGATAATTAAAACAATAAGAAGGGAGAAAGTGACATCTGAGGTAAAGCCAGCAGATAATAAAAAAGAAGTTGCAAGAGTTTTATAGGCCTCGAAAAGGTAAGAGAGAGGCAAGAGTGGACATTTAACCACTGAAAAATGACACCAGAGAAGTAGTAATGAGAAACAAAGAAATGGCAGAAAAATTGAATTAGTACTTTACATCAGTCTTCATGGTGGAACTCACCAGTAACAAAACAGTACTTCAAGAGAGTCAGGAAGCAGTGGTGAGTGTGGTGGTCATCACCAAGAAGAAGAGTTAGAAAACCTGAAGGGTCTGAAGAGACATAAATCACTTAGATCAGATCTACTCTCCAGGGTTCTGAAGGGAATCTCTGAGGAGATTGTGGAGGCAGTGATGGTGATCTCTCAAGAAACATTGGAGTAAAGGTTAAACCCCATTGACTAGAAAGTGGCTAATTGAACCACCCCCTTTAAGAATGGAGGGAGGTGTAATTTGGGAAATTACAGGCCTGTTAGGCTGATCTCAGTCATTGGTAAGATTTTACAGTCCTTTAGTAAGAATGAGATTGCAGAGTACATGGAAACGCATGGTAAAATAGGGCTTAGTCATCATGGCCTCATCAAGAATAGGTCATGTGTGACAAATCTTTTAGAATGCTTTGAGGCAGTAAGGGCCAAGTTAGACAAAGGAGAGCCAGTGGACGTGATCTGCTTGGATTTCCAAAATGCCTTTGACAGGGTGTCACACAGGAGGCTGATAGACATGAGCCCATGATGTTAGGGGCAAGGTGCTAGCAGGGATACAGTATTGACTGATTGGGCCCCATATGTAAGGAAGAATATGCTGGCTTTTGAGGGGATCCAGAGGAAGTTCATAAGAATGATCCCAGGAATTAAGGGTTTGTCATTTAAGGAGTGGTTGAGGAATATGGGCCTGTTCTTGATGGAGTTTAGAAGGATGTGTTCAGGATGAATCTCATCGAAACTTACAGAATACCGAGAGGTCTAGATAGAGTGGATGTGGAGAAGTAGCTCCACTATTGCAGTGAGAGTAGGTTTTGAGGGCACAGCATCAGAATGAAGGGGCTGAGATGAGGAGGAATTTCTTCAGCCAGAGGCTGGTAAATCTATGGAACTCGTTACAGAAGTCTGTGGAGGCCAAGTCATTGAGTATCTTTAACACAGAGATAGATAGGTTCTTGATTAGTGAGGTGATCAAGGGTTGCAGGGAGAGGGTAGGAGAACAGAGTTGAGAAACATGTCAGCTGTGATTGAATGCTTCAGCAGATACAATAAGTCAAATTCTGCTCCAATATCTTATGATCTTGTGGTTAGTTACTGCATTCACACATTCAAAAGGCCTTAAGAACAAAATCGCTTGTTTACGCTGTCTGTTTCACTGTGTTATCCACTTCTGTTTCTGGACCTGCCCTGGCTGGCTGGCTTAATCCAACTGAAATTGTTAGGCATTTCTCCATCTTTAAAAAAAAATTGTTTTCATGTGAAATTGTTCATAACATGTTATGGCATCACTTATTAAATACAACTTCTATTCACCGCAAGCTACCTCATATATCCACATATAATTTACCCATTCTTGCTGAAAGGAATTGTCAATGAAAACTATATCCCAACAAGCCACAGGGAGCTGACAAATGTATCAACAACCAAGGAAATTGAGATAATTTGAGTAAAATAATCCAAGAAAAGCCCAAGGTGGTGATACCCTTTAGATGTTGAGGGAGCTTTGATGTGTAGAAGGAAGAACAGACAGCTTATGCTAATATATATTCCCTGGAGATACAGTTAATTTATCGTTGATCAAAAGCATCCCTTGTATCATTATATATTTTGTTTGCGTTCTCTAGAAGAATTAAAAATGAAAGAGAACCATAACATATGATCCCTTTTGCCAGTTTGTTTGAACGAATTGTTTTAGACAAATGGTCTCAGTCACTCTGTAAGGGATGTTCTTCCAGAACTATTTGGATACCAGCAATAAAACTGCAGACCAATTAGAGTGTGCATATGTTCAGGAAGGTTCATATTTATTCAACAAACCAGCTCTGAAACAGATATTTATTTTCAAAATTGAATATTTCCATTTTTTTCAGTATTGGTAACATTTTATAGAACATGGGAAAATGCTTAAATTCAATCAAAAGCTTATCAAAAGCTTAATCAGGACTCCAGTGTAGTCCCATGTTGCGAATTTCAGGTCTTCACTAGGTGTCCTTTCAGATTCGGTGTCATCAGTCCCTCTGACAGGGAAATGCTACATTCTTTGTGACTGGAACTGTACACTCCTCCACTGGTGTCTCACCTAATTGTTTGTATGAACCCCACCACCATATCCGCTCCCCCCCCTTATTCAGTGGATAAGTTTCTATCTGCATACATCCAGCTAACAAATATGCAAGTACTTACCTCAGATTTGAAAACAGTAATTCAGCTACGATTTGTATGTAAGTATAGTTACATTTATTAAATACCTAACCAAAATCGTTTTGTGCAGAGCTTTGTGAGGGAAGAATACTATGAAAAAGTATTCCGACAGATACCAGTCTTGTTTTCTTGGTTACTCCTGGACATCTCAGAAATCGACAAATAAGCCTCTTTCCACAGTAACACTGTTTGTAAATCGCAATGCCAGGAGCACCCTTTCTCATCTGCTTTGTGCACACTTCATCCTTTCTGAGCAACAGTGTACATATTTTGATCCAGAGGCGTTGGCTCCAACAGAACCCTTCAGCACAGTCTGATGGATGGAGACAGTCATCTCCTTCAAGGCCTGCATCAAAAACAGTGAAGGAAGTGAAAGATTAAGTTTCAAGGTTTCCTACCTCGCAGCAACAACAAGCTTAAGTCCATTCGTAGTAGAAGACCAAGACCTCACCGATGCTGTAGCATCACCCCTTGGATCACCTAGCCTTGTGTGCTACAGTATGTGATTTAAGGCACATTATTTGGAAGCACAAACAGACAAGAGGAATTGCACATTTTGTCATTTATCTTGTTCCATGCAACAGTCTCCTGAATTTCACAGGGTCAAGAGCACAGGTTCACGAGCTAGTGCAAAATACTAATTTAAAGCTGACTACAGAGGAGTTCAGGAGAGCCGCTCTTTAGATCTTTCCTCTCAAAGCATCTGGCATCTATCAGCTCCGCTTGTGAGAGGTTGTGACACAAGTCTACTGGCTGCCATTTTTTGGTCACCTTAAGGGAAATGACATTGTTGTTATTCTCTTTGTATGGACACTTCGCAAAGAAACACATTGCATCAAGTGGTACTGTGATGTCCTTTTCCACTTACTCTACCTTTTTCTTGGCTTGAATTCTTTCATTTGCCAATTATTGTCTGCACCATCTTCACCATATTTTGTTTGATGCAAGAGCTAAATTGCCTGACCCTCTGATCTCACTGAACATTACGCAAAGAATAATGGATACCCAAGAATGATATGGGCTTCGAATGTCACCATGAATATCAGTGTAAGAATATTGATTTCTTATGCAACTCTTCTATCCACTGTTTTAATAACGATGTTGAATGCAATACTTCCAGTAAAATAGCACATGCTAAAGAATTTCAAATGAATGTGTTAAGCACTTGAATTCTAACACCTATATGAGGCCAGAGATAATAATTGTAAAAATAGACAAAACAATATCTCAGGACTGCACATGGTGAAAAGTGACTTCTAAGGATCTATACAGCTACATGTGGCTAAATATATATTTCTGTTTGTATTAGAATAGACAGATAGATGTGAAAGTATATGGAGAATTGGATCTTTGACCATTACTACCATGTTCAAGATGTCCACAACCATAAAAACAAATTTGAAACGATTTATAAATGTTAGTCGAACTCTATGATAGTATACAATTGACTGTAGAAGGGTAAGTTCTCTAATATGGATCTCGTTTACTCCCTAAAGGTACGCTAATAAGGCACAAATGGAGGACATAAGGGTCCTCACTCCATATGAGGAAGAGAAAATGCTTGATTTGACCAGACAGGAGCAAGCCCTCTCTTGCTGGGATGCAGAGACCTCCAAAGCCAAACAACGCGTATTGCTTCATTGTGCTGTGCTGTACTGACCTCTTGCTGATGTTAGTGCTGACCAATTCTTAACATGCACAAACTTTTATCTCTTTTACACTGGCCTTATGCCAGTTTTAGGAACACCAAGCTAACCGCCACCGAGAAGAGGCCAAAGGTCCAGCTTCCTTTCCATCTCTGAGGAGGAAGCATCTAAACCATCAGCTGACACAAACTGACCCCTCCACAGCTCCAAATCCTTCACTTTGGTGAGTTTCCTTTTTAGATTGGCATCAGGAACTCAATCTGGTGAGCATATCACTGACAGGACTCTACAGCAGGCCCATGAAGAAACACCCAGGACACTGGTGCTCAGAAATGCTGGAGACCAAGAAAGTGCTCAGCTCCAGGCAGTAGACCATCCCATTGTATCAATCATCAATGGCTTTTTTCAAAATGCATAGATACGCACAGGAATAGCAGGCAGATTTGCCATAGGCAGCCAATAGACTGGATTGAAGAATGGAAGAGACCACAAATTCAATAATTCCATGCTGGCTCCAGCATGCTTGGGTCTGGCTGCCTCCTGGAAAGGCTAATTATCATCATAAAGACCCAGGACCAGCACACTCTGTGTCTGCTGGATATACACATGGACCTACATTCCATTTCTCTAGGCAAAGGTGTGCAATATCAATGGCAAGGCGAGAGGAGGACAAGGAAGTTCAGCCTCACTCAGGGTGCCCCTTTGTCTCAGGACAACAGGGTGTTTTGGAAAGCACTTTTAAGGAGTTGGAGCCACGCACACAAGTGCCAGAAGCTTCCTCTCAAGATGCCTCAGAGGTGTCCAAACCCTCCACCTCCTCCATTCCTATGATGCCAAAGCCTGCAGAAGTGCAGGCTGAGGAGGGAAATCTGCATCGGAGCAGGATACTCTTAGCAGTTCTGGGCTCTCTGGGCCCAAATGACCTTGGAGATGACCAACCAAGTCTTCCAGGCCACCGGGCTCATCCACAGAGCAAACTCCATCAACCCGAGCTGCAGAATCTGATTTGGAGTTTGATGTCGTTGGTTTGAAAGAAAGAAAAATAACTTTCTGAGGGCACATACATGACATGAGTGACACAACTTAAGAAATAATTTTGCACATTTATCAATAAAGATTCACTTGCATTCTTAACCTGTTTGCCTTGTCAGTGCCAGACTTTGTGAAATCACATGAATGTGAGAAATAAGCAGCCTCTTCAGTTATTCCAAGGGTGAAAGAAGTAGTAATGGCCAAGCATTGCTCATCTCTCACAAGCAACTGATCATTCACTGCAGAAAACATCAGACACTGGGGATATTTGAACTCGAAGTTGTTGACTGCAGCGAAGGTGATTTTGATTTGATTTATTTATTGCAACATGTATTTTGTTACATAATATAGTGAAAAGTGTTGTGTGGTGTTGATACTCTCTGATGCCAGCTTAAAACACAGAAAAATAAGCCAAAACAAAGAATATAAAGGCAGAAAAATAAAGAAATACAGAAAGTGTTCAACTTTACAGACCTTCTTACTAGGTAGTCCGTCATGGGCCAAACACCAGTCTCCTGTGCTGCATTGCCGCTGTTGGAATGAAATTTGTCACTCTTCAGTGCCACCTCACCTTCAATGATGCCCTCAACACTATAAGTCCTTGCTGGGTGTCACCAATGCAAATACCACTGATGCCGCTGGGTGCTGCACCTGCCCAAACTTGCTCCACAGTCAGCTGAGTCTGCTTGGGCCCACCTCCCCGATGCAGCTGACATTGATGCTGCCAGGTCTCACACTGGCCCATAACCACCTCCATCACTGCTTCCCTGAATCTGTGCTGGATGTAGATGCTGCTTGGAACCCAAACTTTTCTCGACCGCAACAACCACAAGTTAGCACTAGGACCACATCATTAAGGCAGAAGCTGCCAGGAACCCAAACTTAGTTCGAACACCACCACCAGCCTGTGCTGGCCCCACTCGCTGCTGCCTTTGCTGTGACCAAGCTCCTCAACAAGAAGTCAGTAAAGTAAAAGAGAAAATAGAGGAGAAAAGAGGGGAAGAAACAATAAGAAAAGGAAAGAAAAGCAGATAGAGCAGACGGGACCTGGGCTCAGGAGCTCTACACCACAGTCATATTACCAGATGACTCACATTAACGTGATCCTGCACATTAATGTGGACACCACTAAGAATACAAACAATGTGCAGGGATTGGGATAGGCTCTCTTACCTACCATTATCCCATGGGTGACAGGATGGAATCAATAATGATTCCACACATCTCTGGAGGCAATGTTTCATTCTATCTTTCACATTTTCAATGCACAGCACTGCCAGTCAAGGCTGGGAGGTGCACAATGGCAAACCTACCTCTCCATTCTGCTTCATTATACATTGGCCTGCTGAGAGAAGCCGCATAAAGCTATGCGTCCACTACCCACACCGCGCCCACCCCGACCCCTGCCTTCAGTCCAAAGCTGTCCTGTAGAATCCATTTCATGGCAATTTAGCATTCTACACAAATGTGGAGATGGTTTTAGGCTAACCGACAATGGAAGGATGGAAAGGAAGTGCCTCAGTATTGCTCCCAAACTGTTGCCTACACAAGAGACTTCACTGCACAACACTTCAGTATCATATGCTGAGTGAAGACTTGAAAGCAACAGAAGCTTGTCACTATATTACATAATGCCCTGTCTTGCTGACTGGTGCTATCTCCCAGACAGTGATTAGGAGCTGTAAAATGTAGAAACTTGATTCTCAAAGATACCAAGCATATATTCATGTGGGGGAAGAAAACATTTATTCAGCATCAGAATAATTCAAGAACTGCAAAAATAACCAGGTCCATGCACGCTTTAGTCTGACCAGGGGCTACTTCCCATAAAGCTTACATTGTGAAAGGAAGCCCAAACCCAGCTCATACAACTTGGTTTTAATTAGGTTCTGTCTATTTTCTCATATTCGTTGGAGCATAGCTTGGCCTCTTTAATGTCTCACTCAGTTAATGCCCTGATCTTCATCCTCAGAGATTTCCTCTCGATCCCCCATTTCCTCTGCAATCAGGACATTTTCCTATTTGGTTGAGAAGGGAACAGCATACGCCTTGTGAACCATACTGCAAGTCCCCACCAGGGCAGTCAAGACATCAAAACTTTATCTTTGGGAGAGCTGTGGTCTGTTCCACAATGACTGAGGTGGAAGTATGGGCAGCTGTATGTCTGTATCTGTGCCAGTCTGTTATTTATATAAAAGCGACGCGAGTCTTGTTTGGAGATGTCACCCCTTACCTTTCAGCAGAAATCCCTGTATGGCACAAGGATCTTGAATGGAGGCAGGAATTTGTGAGTTCTCCACCATATACATGTCAGGACAGCTCCAAGGATATCTGGCACACATTTCCAAAATCTGACATCAATGGTCACACGTAACTGAACAATGATGGAATCAGAGACCTTTCTGTTGACAAACTCTGCAAATTGCTGCAAGTGTAGCCTGAAAGCAATGTGGGTGCTATCTATACATTGAACTTTGAGAAATCCAGGGATGATGGAGAATCCCACTGCCCAAGTTGCTGGACTCTCCTCATCACTGCGAGGACATAAACTTCTTGTGGATCAAGAATGGACATCACACATGTCACCAGCGTCTCCATGTGACATGGCATTGACTCAAAAGCAGCTGTAACCTTCACAGCCTTTAGGATAGCATAGCTACCCACTTCTCCAATGCTTTATGAAGCACCACCCTTCTGTCTTGAATGTCCCCATTTCACTGTGTTCATTCCTTCAACAGCAAGGTCCACTAAACCCCATCCCCAAGACCTATCTTCCCACATTCCTGAGAATTCCCAGACTGACTCCAATAAACCCTCTGAGTGTCAATATCCAAAGTCCAAGGACTAACCATGGCCAATCTCATGGCCTGATGTTAGCTGGAAGCCTTGACTGAAGAAGCCCTTATCCAAGATTTATATTTCCACAGCATCCCAACTGCATGCCTGTAATCCCTCAGCTTGTTGCACTTCACTTAGAAGATTGACCGTTCTCTAATGCTGGGGCTACAAAGGCATGGATCCCAGGACTCTGGTTCTGACCAAGATCCTGGCTGACCATGGCCAACTCCCTGGACTGGAATCAGATAAACTCTTTGACTGAGTGTGGAAGAAACCCCCTGACTAGTTAAAATAACCTTTGACCCCATCAGTTTGGGCTGGTCACCTTTAGCTTATAACATGGTCATTTTTTTGAAGCCCATGCAGTGCGTTTGCTGTAGAAGCTGCGGTATGTGTGACAGTGACCTAGCATGGTACTGTACAGCAACATGCCCACCCCATTAACTATTCAGTGCTCCAACCTGTGACAAGCTGCCTGTCTTTTTGACTGTTCTACAGAGCAATTCAAGCCACAGAGGCTGGCAGCCTCCAAGTAAGCACAAAATGAATGAGTAGTACAAAAGTAAACTAAGATCCTTAAGATGCATCTTGTGTAAATACATGCATCGTCTATAGACACAAGATGTGCGTATGTCCCTATACGCAAATCAACTTGGCAGAATCGTATAATTAATGTGTCCCTGAGATCCAAAGTGAGGGGTTGAAATGGTTGTAAATTGCCCTGAAGCAGCCATGAAGACATAGTAAGGTTGGTGGGTCTAGGCCCGAAACGTCAGCTTTTGTGCTCTTAAGATGCTACAACGGTGGTGGCTTAACCTGAGGGTCACCACACCTCAGGCAAGGGGGGATGTTGAGAAGGAGAATCTTTCATGGTAACCTCATCCAGTGAAGGAAATGAATCCATGCTGTTCGCAACAATCTGTATTACAAACCAGCTGTCTGGCCAACTGAGCAAAACCATCTCCCATATAACACATTAATTTGATGTTCAAATCTTAATTGTTTGAAATATATTTCAAGGATTGTTTCAATGGCATTAGCAGATAACCAGAGATGAAACTGAATTTAACACTTAAGATGTCGGAGCAGAAGTAGACAATTTGTCACTTGTGATAAATATTAAATGGGAAAACATGTTGTGAGAGATGCTCAAATTAACACAGGAAAAAACAAATATGTCTGAAACAGAAGCCATTATTGGAAAGGAATTGCTATCGGAAATTATGTGTATGGATGGTATATAAAAAAAACTCAAGTAGATGGAGAATCTAATATTCATGAGCGCTTACATCTGTGGGTGTGGATATTGTGGCTTTTCCTGCCTTTAGGGGTATGACGAAATTGGGCATGTATGAATAAACTCAGAAATTTCAGAAAGCCAGAAAATGTAATGTTATTACTGGTGGTATTGCTTGAAAGCCAAAATAAGTAATTTGATTTTTAATTTTTAAAAACATATTATATGGGTGTTAAAAATGCTTTCTTCTATGTCATAACATTGGCTTTTATTTCAGTGATTTTGGTAAACACACAGATGTTAGCTACTTCTGTTGTCTATATTAAGTTAAAGATATTTAAAGTGGGGTCTTTCACCTCTGGAACTTTGCCTGGAATCAGGAAAATATACAGAACACCGCTTGACCAGCAACAGTTTCTTATATTCCCCTACATGCATTGATTTGCTAGCTTATTATTTCTATTCCTATATCATTCTTTAAAAATATAACTGCATTGCTAATATTGTTTCCCTTAGGACAATTGACAGTGTCTAACAGCAAGAACTAACAAGCATTTTTCATTATTCATTATTTCCCAGCTCTTGAAAGAGCTCTACATTTACAAGTGTTTCTTTATGCATTCCATAACTGCTTTAAAATCCAGAAAAGATATAGCATCTTGTCACAATTTTGCATGCTAGGACTCCTGTCACCTTTTCTTTTTGCTTTTTCCTCTCAGTCAGTTATGTACAAGATCTGACCCACAGTCTAAATGCAACTCACAGGTCACAAAGAGGTTCTCTTGTCATTCCCCAAAGGTGTGCTGCACTGGATGTTGATGTAGGACAGAGTGTATCACGCAGATGAAATGACATCTGCCAACATAAAATTAACAAAGTATAAATTCATAGAATTCCTACAGTGTGGAAGCAGGCCACTCAGCCCATCGAGTCCACACCACCTCTCTGAAAAGCATCTCACCAACCCTACCCTATCTCAGCAACCCCCATTGGCATCAACTACTTCCACAGGCTCATCACTCTTTGGGTGAAGAAATGTCTCTTTATCTCCATCCTAAATGGTCTACCCTAAATCCTCAAACTATGACTCCTGGTTCTGGACATATCCAAAATCGGAACATCCTCCCTGCATCTACCCTGTCAAGTCCTGTTAGAACCTTATAAGTCTTTATGAGATTCCCCCCTCATTCATCTGAACTCCAACAAAAACAATCCTAACCTACTCAATCTCTCCTCATATGTTAGTCTTGCCTGGTAAACCTTTGTTGCATTCCCTTGAGAGCAACAGCATCCTTTTTCAGAAAAGGAGACCAAAAGTGGACACAATATTCTATGTGTGGCCTCACCAAGGCCCTATATAACCATAAGGACACATTCCTGCTTCTGTACTCAACCTCTTGCAATGAAGGCCACCATACCATTTGCCTTTTTTACTGCCTGCTGCACCTGCATGCTTACCTTCAGTGGCAGGTACATAAGGACACGCAGGCCCCACTGCACACTCCCCTCTCCCAATTTACAGCCATTCAGGTAGTAATCTGCCTTCTTGTTTTTGCTCCCAAAGTGAATAACCTCACATTTATCCAAATTATACCACATCTGCCATTGATTTGTCCACTCACCTAACCTGTCCAGTTCATGCCTAAGAATGAGACAGAGTATGAAACAGTTGTGAAAAATAAATGTATTTTATTATAGGTTACCACAAGGATTCTGTTTGATGCAGGACAAGAACCAGCTACCAACCACGTGGTCTATCATTAGAAGGAAAGCATGACTAAACAGCAGATGATTTATCTCTTGCAACAAACCAGACAACTTCATGAAATGAAAGCTTTGAAAGAATTTAGTTACACTATCATGTTACAATATTGTTAAATATGGACTAGTTAGTAAAGGTAAGTGTAGGTAGTAAGTGGGAATGGGGGTTTTTCTGTGAGGAGGGAAGGGCCGATGGGTGGGAGAGAAGACAGACAGGTCAAGGAGGCAGGAATGAAGCAAGTAAAATGGATTAGCTAGTAAAGGTGAGTGTAGGTAGGAAGTGGGGTGGGGGTTGGTCAGTGAGGTGGGAGGAACGGATAGGTGAGGGAGAAGATGGACAGGTCAAGGAGGCGGGGATGAGGGGGGTGTTGGTCTTGGGATGAGGTTGGGGGTGGAGAAATTTTGAAGCTAGTAAAGTCCACATTGAGACTACTGGGTTGTAGGCTTCCAAGGTGGAATATGAAGTGCTGTTCCTTCAGTTTCCAGGTGGCATCATTGTGATACCGGAGGAGACCCAGAATGGGCATGTCGTCCTGGGAGTAGGAGGGGGAGTTGAAGTGGTTCGCGACTGGAAGGTGTTGCCATTTATTGCTAGCCGAGCACAGATGCTCCACAAAGCAGTCTCCAAGGCTCTACTTGGTCTCCCCAATGATTTTCTTTTCTTTTATTCATTCATGGGATGTGGGTGTCACTGGCCAGGCAGCCTTTATTGCCCATCCCTAGTTGGCAGTTAAGAGTCAACCACATTTCAATGGGCCTGGAGTCACGCGTAGGCCAGACCAGGTAAAGATGGCCGTTTCCTTCCCTAAATGACATTAGATGGTTTTCCCCGACAATCGGCAATGGATTGATGGTCATCATTAGACTTAATTCCAGATTTTTAAAAAATTGAGTTCAAATTCCACAACGTACCATGGCAGGATTCAAAACCACATTCCCAGAACTTTGTTTGGGTCTCTGGATTAGCAATTCAGCAATAATACCACTGGGCCATCACCTTCCCCATAAGGAAGTAACAGGACAATTTTCTTGACATAAGATGTAATATTTAGTTAATGCTTAATTAAAGGAAAAAATAGACTTTAGAAAAAACTTACCCCTTTAGTCTTTCAACCTCACTAGTTCCTGGGTTTAGTAGTTAATAAAATCCCTCTTTCTATCACTCAAGAAAATTGTCTCCTTCATTTCGATCTAGTTAACTAGATCTTTAATTGAAGTGTGATAGCTGCATGCTAAAAAGAAAGAAAAATATTTGTTGCAACTAAACAAACCTCATCCTTTGAAGAAAACCTGAATAAGTAGATCAATGTCAAAGTTTCACTTACATTGTCAAGGTACAATACTGTGCCTTGGAATTTAAACACATTGTGATATGGCGTGATAAGGAATAGAATCTGATACGATACTTGCAAAATTGAGCATCTCCCTCATAAAGAGAGCAAATATGAGGCCAGGTGTGCAAGTGAACACTCAAAGGTGGGCAATTCTGATCACAATTTGGGCTAATCTTTCATTTAGCAGAAGACAGGAAACTATAAGCCGGAAAGCCTTACCTCAGTCGTTGGTAAGATTTTGGAGTCCATTACTAAGGATCAGTTTTCAGACTACTTGGAAATGCATGGTAAAATAGGGCTGAGTCAGCATGGCTTTCTCAAGGAGAGGTCAAGCCTGACAAACCTGTTATAATTCTTTGAGGAGGTAACATGCAAGTTAGACAAAGGTAAGCCAGTGGATGTGATCTGTTTGGATTTCCAGAAAGCTTTTGACAAGCTGCCACACAGAGGGCTGCTAAATAAGATGAGCCCATGATGTTAGGGGCAAGGTATTGGCACAGATAGAGGATTGGCTGACTGGCGGAAGGCAGACAGCAGGGATAAAATGCTGGTTTTTAGGACGGCAGCCAGCGACTCGTGGAGCTCCACCAAGGATAATGTTGGGACTACAACTATTTATGTTATACGTTAACAATCTGAACGAATATTGCTACATTTGTAGATGACACAAAGATAATTGGAAGGGCAGGTCGTGTTAAGGAAGTGGGTAAACTGCAGAAAGACTTAGACAGGCTTTGATTACTCTGTAGTTAACAGTAATATTGGCAGGGCCAGCAGTGAAAAATCTAGCTTTGCCAGGTAAGAAGAATAGGTGTAGGGAGGCTGGCAGTAGAAAATGGTTTACTGAGAGTTTTACAATATTACAATAGCCCTAATGTTTTCTCATTGATGCAATAGCAGGCATTTTTGGTAAACTATCATTAAAATCACACAATTTATTTTCCAAAAGGATCACAAATGGAAGGTGAAGCCTTACAGAGAAATATGAATGAATGAAAATGCATGTAAACTAGAATTCCATTCATCAGAGATTTAGATACTCAATCACATGATCTTCATTTTCTCAGTTTATGATACTATTTAATCCCTCAAAGAGAACATACTCACCCTAGTTATTGACATACCACCCTGATTATGAACAATGGAACTGTTTAGTTTTGAACTGTAAAATTAAATCTGGTCTACTGTTACCCAATAGTTTTCTCCTTCCACAGCAGTTATCAAGACAAACAACAATAGAGAGAATGCTTCATTTCATTCTGCATAATGATGACCTGAAGAATCTAATTTGTGTTGTAATCACTACAAGATTACAAGAAATTCATCTGCAGTAGATTTGTGAAAGGTAGCCAAGATATATATTTTGTTATAGCTGTGTTACTCTCTATACATTGAAATGGGTAATGAAATATAACATTACTCATAATTGATTACATTGTGATTTTTTTCTGGATTTTAACAGTAACAGAGAGTGTTACTCTTCAATTCTCAAATGTTCCTACATTTTACAACAGGACATGATACTCAAAGATCTTGAAGGTCTCTTACATGCATTTTTAAACAAGGCACGTAAATTCTCAACCTAACAGAGATGATTCTCCTCCTTTTGGATTTAATTCCTACCATTAGTTCAGTGATATCCAGGACAGCGCACCCTATCTCTGTAGCAATGGGGCTTTGTTCTTGCATTTTGCATGGAAAATATAATTGTTTTCTCTGATGAGATATGAAACAAACTGTCATGGTCCCACAATCTTCATGTGCTGTGCACACTTAAATAGAAACAAAATGAGGTCACCTCTCTGTCACGGTGGCTTATATTCAGTATTATAATGCTTCAGCAGGCAATCCCCTAAAGAAAAAGATTATCAGCTTTATTTATCCTTCCCAGGTTTCAGGATCATTCCTTCCCTCTGAAGCACTTATTTCAAAAGCCTACATTGTCTAAATTCAACTTCACACAGGTATCTCCTTCTTATTTTGCAGCAAATGATATTGTAGAAATTGCTTTAAATTGTAATACAAACAAATAAGGAATTTCAGTTATTCTTTTTATTGCTCCTGAAGGTAAAACAAAGAAATTCAGATAACTTTGACTATTTCAAAATGTCTTTGTAACATTAATCCTTTAAACCCTAAACTTAAGAACCAGAATTCTCAAATTGCTAACATTTCATGAGATTCTTTCTGCATTTAATCTTTGTGGAACTCTTCATTACTCAAAATACAAGCTATGTGGAACTAAAACTTAAGAATTCCTTGATTTCAACAGTTCTTCTGGGCAGTGAAACTAGGAAACACAGAATCCAGAACATTCCTAGCTTCTCCAGCAGTGCCAGGCATTACTGGATTCTCAAACTCATAAATGCAGTTGTGACATTCAATTAACCCTGTAACTGGTTAGAAAATCAGCCTCTGATTAAATTGGTTCTTGACCTTTATTTTACAGGAATTATGTTGTCAGTTTTCACAAAAGAATAATAATTTTAGGCAATGAGGAATACTAAATCTAGGATATTTTGGAGTTAAAATCTAAAAATACATGCCTTCGATTATGCTTCCACAAGCACATTTATAACTTTACTTTAACAACCTATTAGATTATGGATTTGGAGTTGAATTCTCATTGACTAATCATTTTCTACAAAAGATCATTTAGTGGTGCAGATTATTCCAGATTATTCATAAAGGACAATGTAGCATAAATTAGGGCCTATAAGTGATGCTTACAGCAAAGGCAACAGTAGGCAATAAAAAAAGGCAAGCTTTTAAAATGAGTACGCTATATGCTTTGTAAGGAGACCAATGAAAAAAGGCAAGAAAACACTTTATGATGCATGGGAACGAAAAACAAATCAAATAGGGAACCAGAGATAATGGGAACTGCAGATGCTGGAGAATTCCAAGATAATAAAATGTGAGGCTGGATGAACACAGCAGGCCCAGCAGCATCTCAGGAGCACAAAAGCTGACGTTTCGGGCCTAGGCCCTTCATCAGAGAGGGGGATGGGGAGAGGGAACTGGAATAAATGGGGAGAGAGGGGGAGGCGGACCGAAGATGGAGAGTAAAGAAGATAGGTGGGGAGAGTATAGGTGGGGAGGTAGGGAGGGGATAGGTCAGTCCAGGGAAGACGGACAGGTCAAGGAGGTGGGTTGAGATTCCTCCCACCCCAAGCCGCACCCCCATCTACCTACTAACCTCATCCCACCTCCTTGACCTGTCCGTCTTCCCTGGACTGATCTATCCCCTCCCTACCTATACTCTCCTCTCCACCTATCTTCTTTACTCTCCATCTTTGTCCACCTCCCCCTCTGTCCCTATTTATTCCAGTTCCCTCACCCCATCCCCCTCTCTGATGAAGGGTCTAGGCCCGAAACGTCAGCTTTTGTGCTCCTGAGATGCTGCTTGGCCTGCTGTGTTCATCCAGCCTCACATTTTATTAAATAGGGAACCTCGTGGATTTAATGTACATTTTTCAAACATGGTAATCAAGTAAATATAAGTCTTAGGGTAGACAAATATCCAAGACAAGGAAATTACTGCTGCGGCTGTCATTTTCCAAAGCTCTAGAATATTGCAAATATCACTCCTACTATTTTATGAAAAACTGAAGGCAAAAAAACAAGTATCGACCTTAATACAAAAAACAATGTGGCTGCTGCAAATTTGAAATAAAGACGGAAAATACTCAAAGTATTCAACAGATCTGTAGAATCTGTGCACAGAATAACAGCTTTGACTTTTCAAGTCAATGACCTTTTGACGGAACTCAGATTTCTAATGCAAGGTCATCAAACTGAAACACTAACTTTTTTCTCTCTTCACAGATGCTGCCAATCTTCCTATTTCCAACATTTTCTATTTTCATAAAATATAGACCCCTCAGTTTAACATCAGTGAGGGAAGCTACTGAAAAATTGGCCAAGACTGAATTCTTCAAAAAAAGCACCATGAATTTGCAGAAGGTATATCATTTTTGTATAATTTACATTTTCAGAGGGCTTATTTATTAGATAGTGAATTGTCCATGACAATTGTCTGTGTGGACTTACTGAAGGTAAGTCGACAAATGTTATCAAACAGTTTATTACCAAATGGGAACAAATTAAGTTGAGGTTCACATCAGCCATGTTCAAACAGGTGGCAGCATAGGGTCAAGAGACAGAATTGACTGAATCTCTTGCTAACTGTACATATTTTAAAAGTCTGTTGTACTTCAGGAACTTGGGTTGTTAACATGATTCAGCTCGTTACAGCAGAAAATTTGATAGTAGTTGTTCCGCTTTTTAAAAGGAAATATACTATAGTTTTCTCCTCTATTAGGAACATCTATTATTTCAATCCTCTTTCGGACTGTCTCCTTCCAGCATTTTCTATTTTTATTTCAGATTTCCAGCATCCAAAGTATTTTTTTAAGCCCACCATTTACTTCATTTCTCTTCCTCCTGCCTTTCTTAAAATCATAGGAGTGATGCATGAATACAAGCTGATTTCAGTTTTAGCTCTGTAGAAATAACAAGGATTGGCATGTTTCTCAATCTTCTTGTTGATTCACAGTTCATTAGCACTCAAACAGGTTTCCAAATAGTCATCTGGCAGTGCAGAAACTGAGTATTGCTGAAATATATATTGTATATACATAACTACAAAATATATATGCACTATAGCTCTTGGTTTGCCCATTTAATTGGTACACTTGTGAATTGTCCTGATAAATTTCAGACAAATAGCTTTAACAAAACATGTATTTTCTTCAGCAATGTTCAGGTAAGTGTGAAATAGTCCTGTACCAAATTTGCTAATAATCTGATACATTTTGGGGTCCTGAGGGGATTCTTTCATGATTACTATATTGAGTGGAAATTCACTCTAGTATCTCTAGTCGTAACTTCTACTGTCAAAGATGGAGTGGGAATAATAAAGAAAAAAATAATACATTTGGTTAAAGATGGCGATTATGTACCGGATGATAGTTAGGGTTCTTTAGTTTTGTTGAAGCCTAGAAAGCAAAACATGAGGGAAACAGGAAGTCAGACAAGGATATAATCATTAAAGGCTCAATTTGTAACTGGTTAGGCCATTAGAAAGTGTAAATACCATTAATGAGACTACTTGCCCTGCAGAGCAGGTGTCATGTCTGAAAAAAGATGCAGTCGTGTTTCTCAGGTTGTTAGCAAGCCTCAAACCTATACATTGGGGCTTCATGGAAAATCAGAATGTGCACTTGGATTCTGCAAACAATAAGCACATCTAATAAACTTGAAAACATTAGGAGAGAATTGCAAACCAGAAGGTTGAATGTATTAGAATTGTGTGAAATGAAACGGAAAGGTATTGATTTTTATGAATGATGAATGGGCAAGTGAAAGGCTTATTGCAATGTTGATTGTTAAAGACACTGGAAAATATTTTTCTACAGTATCAGCAACTCAGAAACAAAATGGCAGGAATTTTAGGTCCACACTCGCCTCCTCCAACCTAACCAGAATATGCTGGCATATGGGGACTGAATGCCTGCTGTGTAGCTGCTAGCAATGAATTTTGCCAGCATGGGGTGTGTGTTCAGTGATCTGCCTGCCCTTCAGCCAACTCAGGCCTTAAGTGTCCAATGTGTGGCCAATTAAGCAGCTGCTATTTTACCATCATTTAGGAGGTGCCTATGTGCAATTGCAAGGTCACCAGGTAAACCCTACTAGGCTGGCTGTGGGTTTCAGACAGTGGCCCCCTGTTCAGTTTACCCAGAGGACATCAGCCCCAAAAGTGATCCTTGTGCTTATGTGCTCCAGTACCTCTCAGCCACCTGATCATTGCACAGCAACTCCCTCTCTGTACTTTGCCTGACATGTCGTGGGGAAACTGTAAGGACTAAACACATTATAATTTGTAACATAAACCAGAAAATGGAAGTTTAGATTAATAATTTTTTTGTTACAGCTCAAAGGAAAAGTGGAACTGTGTCGTCACTCAATGGCTACATAAAATGACATAGATTTGCTGGAAGCTGGACATCCATACTTATGTGAAACACACTAGTGCCAGATACCTTTGCAAAAAAACTAACTCTCCAACCACAGAAGTTGGATTGGCTGTAAATGACAGTTTGTTACTGAACTGACAGGAGAGGTTATTAGAACACAGACCTCCATAAACCTGTAAGCAAGATAGATCCTCTTCTGTATCTCTCTTCTCTCCCACTTTCCCTGCGTATAAATGGAAAAGAAACAATGTTCAAATACTTTGTAAAAATAAAGAAAACTTATAATTCCAGCCAAGACCTAAATCCAACCAACCAGTTACAATATTGAGGCTTGCTGCAGTTGACAACTATGTGATGTCATCAAAAAAAAATTGAAAAAAAAATCAAGAGAAATGCCACTTCATTTCCCCTTTACAATTGGAATTTGACCTTCAGACTTGGCCACTATTTTCCTCTCATGTTTGTTAACAGGCTGTTTTATCCATTCTTTGTGTGAATGAATGTGTGTATTTTGGATTTAAATGCGGTGTAGTTTAAGTTTGCGTTCGTAATTAATCATTAATTTTTGTTACATGCGAGAGGATGTTTGTTATAATAAATAAGTTTTTGACCTCGTGTGAGATTAGTTTATCTTAGATAGTCGTCACAGTCAGGCATTAACTATCCTAGAGATTAGATTGATATTATTACACACTTTTGTGATGATTCATGGAATTGTTGATCTTGTTTTACACCACACTATTTCCACCAGGGTTACAACAAACCTACCCTCTAACCTCACTCGTCAAGGTTCCAGGACATTTTTCGTAAGGAATTAGCTGCAGTCCCATCAGCGACCACTGACTGCAATTTGATAAATGCCAAAGCAGCTTAGTGCAGACAAATCCAGATTTCACTCACAAAAAAACGGACTGTCACCAGGAAAATATCTACACTGTGTTGTCAGATAAGGGCAGCATTTTCTCACTGGGGATGATGGGCATACGGACACACAAATTAGCAGCAAAAATAGGCCATTCAGTCTCTTGAGCCTGCTCTGCTATTCATAAAATCATGGCTGATCTATTTGTGTTTCAAATTACACATTTACATCTACCCCAAAAAAGCCTTTGTTCTCCTTGCCTAACAAGACACTAGCTTTCTTCGCATTAAAGATATTCAATGACCCTGTCTCCACCATATCCTGATGGAAGACAGAGATTGTTGTTTATGCATATCTCCTTGGAAATTTGATGCAAACAGTTGTAAACGAGCAAGTTCCCTCAATTGAGATAAATCTGCCTTTACCAAATACATCCTCCCTAGATATATTGACAAATTCAGCTGCACCTCAAAGTCTAATGTTTTGAGGATTTCAGTGGTTGGCTTATACAGTTATAAGTCTTTAAAACAATGAATATTTTATGGCTAACTCATTGCCCTGAACTTTATCCCAGACTTTCAGGTCCTGGCGTCAGAATGAAAGTGGGTCAAGGGATAGCACTTGACACCAATGGCACTGGATCAATCATTTCACTTCAGACAGCCTTCTAACTGATCAATTGCAGGTCTAGCATCTATCTTAGGACAGCATGCAAGCTCCTACTTCTTAAGTAAGGGGCTGGTGGCTCTGAAACCCTAAAAATACTGCAGGGAGTAGAGGGCACTGTTGCTTCTGAAGGAAGGGAGATCAAGGTAAATACGTTAAATACAAGAAAAATCAGGGCAAGGAAGACCACATGGGAAACAACTCAATGAAGTTCAATGGAGCTGCAGGTGCTTTTTCCCTGCCAATGTCCCCTGTCTGGACTTTGAAGACTAACACCAGCTCTTGACTGCCAAAAACAGGTAGCCTTTCCACAATCCAGGGATCACTACCTCTTCAGCAAAATGCCAGTGTCCATTATTAGACACTCAGTTTGGCTTCTAGCTGTGCACATCAAGGGCAGCACCGTGGCTCAGAGCACCAGGGACTCGGGTTCGATTCCACCGTCAGACAAATGTCTGTGTGGACTTTGCACATCCTCCCCATGTCTGCGTGGGTTTCCACCGGGCGCTCAAGTTTCCTTCCCCAGTCCAAAGATGTGCAAGTTAGGTGGATTGGCCATGCTAAATTGCTCATAGTGTTCAGGGATGTGTAGACTAGGTGTGTTAGCCATGGGAAATGCAGGGTTACAGGGACAGGGTAGGGGGATGTTCCTCAGAGTGTCAGTATGGATTTGTTGGGTTGAAGGGCCTGTTTCCACACTGTAGGGGATTCTATGATCTACCCACCTCTTTAAAGCAACTATCCAACCAGGCTTGTGAGCTGTCTCTTTGCCTCAGCTGGGAATAGCCTCAGCAGCAGCAGAACCTACAGTGGGGATCAGTCACTTGTAGTTCTCCAATGTACTACCAATCCCCAATATCCCAGTCTGTCACTTACAGACCAGGGCAATTCTGTAAATTGTACATAAATTCTTCAATGAATGCATCAAGGAGATCAGAACTGAAAAAGTGCTGGAGAAACTTAGCAGGTCCGACAGCATCTGTGGAGAGAGAAACAGAGTTAACTTTTTGAGTCCAATATGACACTTCTTCAGATTTCTGGAGTTGAAGAGTTAATGTTTCCTTAATTAGAACAGATAATGTACTTTTTACTTCATCTGGAAAATTGAGAAATCATTTACCATGTTTATTTATAGGGACACGAGACAATATCAGCAGGTTGGTCAAAAATGCATTTGGCACACTTGCCTTCATTGCTCAGTCCTTTGCGTACAGGACATTAGTGACACCTCTTCTGGAATACTGTGTCCAGTTCCGGTAGCCCAGTTTTAGGAAGGATATTATTAAGCTGGAAAGGGTTCAGAAGAGATTTACCAGGATGTTGCTGAGTATGGAAGGTTTGGGGTATAAAGAAAGGCTGGATTGGCTGGGACTTTTTTCACTGCAGAGTAGGAGGTTAAGAGGCGACTTTATAGAAGTTTATAAAATAATGAGGGGTATAGATAGAGTTAATGGTAGTTGTCTTTTCCCTAGGATGGGGGATTTTTCATATTTTTAATGGATGAGAAGAGAGATTTTAAAAAGACAAGCGGTAATTTTTTTACACAGCAGGTGGTTAACATGCGGACCTTCCTGAGGATAGAGTGGAGGCAGGTAAAATTACCACATTTAGAAAAGATTTGGATCAGTACATCAACAGGAAACATGGACTGGTTGGATCAAAGGGCTCATTTCAATGTTCTACAACTCTATGACTTTATAAGTGATATGATGGTGCCATTTAACATGAATGATGTAATTTCATTGTATATTCAAAACAACAAAAAGTTGCACAAGACTCTGCCATCTTTTGGTGATCGATGGATCCTGACTGGTGTTGTTAGCACTTGAACCAATCTCAGGAGTCAGATTCCATGGGTTAACTGAATGGGATTGGGTCTCACGTGAAGAATATCAGCAAGGTAGCAACTTTAACAGAAATCACCAGTTGGAATGTGACAGCAGAATACCCAATGGTTCCTATCAGCTCCGGAAAAAATATTGGATACAGACGTTTAATCTAAAATTAAGTGATAATGCTTATTTAGAGAGCTAGAGCAGAAATGATGGGCTGAACATCTTCTTTTTGCACTGTAATAATTCTGTAATGTGTTAATACCATCTCCAAAATAGTGGAGAGAGGGATTTCAGAATAACTTGCTCAGCATTTGTACATTAATACCATTTATTGAAGCAGCCTATCTGCCCAGTAGAATCATACAATAAGATAGGGATCCTAACTATAAGACAGATTTAAATATGTTAATAAGGCTCCACCATTTTTTGGAAGCTTTGGGTGGGAGGTAGAGTGATGGCCATCAATGTTGAGCAGTGTTTGAAATCAAGTCCACAGGATATTAGGAAGGAAAGGTGCACAATTTATTTTAATACAATATGTTAATCTGTCTAACACATTGTTGATGTAGAAAGTAAGAAAGTTAGTGAAAATTGCTTTCCATAATGTTGGAATTAATGAATAAAGAAAATCTGGTTAGTTGATTTCTGACTTTCAACTTTACTCATTCATAAACCACAAATCGATGCTTTTTTTTATCTTAATATCTTTTGTGCATCAAAGTTGGTTTTATATTCTTATGTGGCAGTACTTGACTTCAATGAAATGTGAAGAGAAATATTTGCAATTCCACCAGAAACAAATAGAATATAATTGATCTCAGCAAAACACATGGCATGACCCTGAAATGATGCAATGTGATATTAATGTACAAATGCTTAGCATGCTATTCTGAAGTTCTTTCCTCCACTATGGTATTAACCCTTTTAAAATGAATGGAAAACACCTCAACCAAAATAGCTGTAGAGAAATCTCATGCTGCAGTTTCAGGGCTATATATATGTGTGTGTGCTATAAAAAGGAGCAGACCAGATTGATTTCAAAGTTGGTATTTTATTTCAGGATCTTGGTGATCTTTGAAAACTGCTTAAGCTTTACCACCATGGTTTATAATACTAATTGAAACTTTGTCCTCCTGTTCCTACTTAAATAATATCAAGCACTTTGACAACAAAATCAGAAACTGGTGAAGCAAGGTCAGTCTCATGCTTTTTTTTGCGATTAAAGATTCAAGATTTATTGTCCTCAGGAAAATCAGAAAGTTGAAACCACCTTCTTGTAAAAATGCATTCATATACAGCATAAACACCATGCCCCAGACCTACCTAAAGTTAACACTGCTTCACCCTTCTAGTCAGGCAACACTCTTGGACTCTAATCCTCCACATGCCTCTGAAATAGATCACCGATGAGAATATTGTAAGTTATGAACTCAGCTGATAATAGTATTGGACAAGTCAGATCCTAGATGGCCTGATGAATCATGAGCTTTATTTTTGTAACTTGGTTACTGTGCTGGTCAATTACTGAACATATTTGTAAGAGACTCAAAATTCATTTCTTTAAAAATGAATCACTATATAACATGGAACAAAAGATGGAAAGCAGTATAATTTGGAAAGATCGTTTCATGAACAGCAAAAAGATTGAATCACTTTCCCGAGCAGTAGCAACAGCTGTGAAAGTGTTCACATCTCCTGTTTAAAGTTTCATCTTCAACTAACGAGGTTGTAAACATTTTCTTTGCTGAATTTTCGTACTTTCACCAGATGTGATTTTCTCCTTTGCTACATAACAGATACAGATTACATTACTGATTTTTCTCACGGAACTCTAAATAAAACAACTGTTTTTTTTTTCAATTAACTTCACTATTTTTATTCTGCTAGACATCAGATCTTCTGGTATGGATCATTTCTTCAATAAACAGGGTCTACCACTGTCTTCTGCTCACTATAGCAGGATCATAAAATCTCAACTAGGTTAAACATCAGCAACTATCTCCAGTTAATTTGTCTAGTCATTCAGCTTAAGTCATATGATCTCTTGGAGAAGTTGTTTTGACCCATTGCTAAAACAAATGAATTCTGAACCTCGAGTAAATTCTGAACCTCAACTGGGCAACAAACCAGAGACAACAACTCTGTTCGTCCTAGCTCTCAGCTTCCAACCTAGCTCCCTGAATTTCTGCCTTAAATCCCCATCTCTCTTCCTACCTTGGCACCAATGACATAGGTAGGAAGAGAGACGGGGATTTAAGGCAGAAATTCAGGGAGCTAGGATGGAAGCTGAGAGCTAGGACGAACAGAGTTGTTGTCTCTGGTTTGTTACCCGTGCCACGTGCTAGTGAGGCAAGGAATAGGGAGAGAGAGGAGTTGGACACGTGGCTACAGGGATGGTGCAGGAGGGAGGGTTTTGGATTCTTGGATAATTGGGGCTCTTTCTGGGGTAGGTGGGACCTCTACAAGCAAGATGGTCTTCACCTGAACCAGAGGGGTACCGATATCCTGGGGGGGGAATTTGCTAAGGCTGTTCGGGTGGGTTTAAACTAATTCAGCAGGGGGATGGGCACCAAAATTGTAGTTCGACTATAGAAAAGGTTGAGAGTAGGGTGGTCCGAAATAAAGTTTCAGGGAAGCAAGATGGCACCGGCAAGCAAGAAGTTGGATTGAAGTGTGTCTACTTCAATGCCAGGAGTGTCCGGAATAAGGTGGGTGAACTTGCAGCATGGGTTAGTACCTGGGACTTCGATGTTGTGGCCATTTCGGAGACATGGATAGAGCAGGGACAGGAATGGTTGTTGCAGGTTCCGGGATTTAGATGTTTCAGTAAGAACAGAGAAGATGGTAAAAGGGGCGGAGGTGTGGCATTGTTGGTCAAGGACAGTATTACAGTTGCAGAAAGGATGTTTGGGGACTCGTCAACTGAGGTAGTATGGGCTGAGGTTAGAAACAGGAAAGGAGAGGTCACCCTGTTGCGAGTTTTCTATAGGCCTCCAAATAGTTCCAGAGATGTAGAGGAAAGGATAGCAAAGATGATTCTCGATAGGAGTGAGAGAGACAGGGTAGTTGTCATGGGGCACTTCAGCTTTCCGAATATTGACTGGGAACACTATAGTTCAAGTACTATAGATGGGTCAGTTTTTGTCCAGAGTGTGCAGGAGGGCTTCCTGCCACAATATGTAGATAGGCCAACAAGGGGCGAAGCCACATTAGATTTGGTACTGGGTAATGAGCCCGGCCAGGTGTTAGATTTGGAAGTAGGTGAGGACTTTGGTGGTAGCGATCACAATTCTGTTATGTTTACTTTAGTGATGGAAAGGGATAGGTGTATACCACTGGGCAAGAGTTATAGCTGGGGGAAAGGCAATTATGGTGAGATTAGGCAAGATTTAGGGAGCATAGGATGGGGAAGGAAACTGCAGGGGATGGACACATTAGAAATGTGGAGCTTATTCAAGGAAAAGCTCCTGTGTGTCCTAGATAAATATGTACCTGTCAGGCAGGGAGGAAGCTGTAGAGTGCGGGAGCCGTGGTTTACGAAGGAGGTGGAATCTCTGGTCAAAAGGAAGAAGAAGGCTTATGTTAGGATGAGATGTGAAGGCTCAGTTAGGGCACTTGAGGGCTACGAGATAGCCAGGAAAGACCTAAAGAGAGAGCTCAGAAGAGCCAAGAGGAGACATGAGAAGTTGTTGGCGGATAGGATCAGGGTAAACCCTAAGGCTTTCCATAGGTATTTAAGGAATAAAAGAATGACGACAGTAAGATTAGGCCCAATCAAGGATAGTAGTGGTAAGTTGTGTGTGGAGTCAGATGAGATAGGGGAAGCGCTAAATGAATATTTTTCAACAGTATTCACTCTAGAAGACGACAATGTTGTCGAGGAGAATACTGAGATACAGGCTACTAGACTAGGTGGGATTGAGGTTCACACGGAAGAGGTATTAGAAATCCTTCAGAAGGTGAAGATAGATAAGTCCCCTGGGCCGGATGGGATTTATCCTCGGATCCTCTGGGAAGCCAGCGAGGAGATTGCCGAGCCTTTGGCATTGATCTTTAACTCGTCATTGTCTACAGGAATAGTGCCAGATGACTGGAGGATAGCAAATGTGGTTCCCCTGTTCAAGAAGGGGAGTAGAGACAACCCTGGTAATTATAGACCAGTGAGCCTTACCTCAGTTGTTGGTAAAGTGTTGGAAAAGGTTATAAGGGATAGGATTTATAATCATCTAGAAAAGAATAAATTGATTAGGGATAGTCAGCACAGTTTTGTGAAGGGAAGGTCGTGCCTCACAAACCTTATTGAGTTCTTTGAGAAGGTGACCAAACAGGTAGATGAGAGTAAACTGGTTGATGTGGTGTATATGGATTTCAGCAAGGCATTCAATAAGGTTCCCCACAATAGGCTATTGTACAAAATGCAGAGAAATGGAATTGTGGGAGGTATTAGCAGTTTGGATCGGAAATTGGCTTGCTGAAAGAAGACAGAGGGTGGCAGTTGATGGGAAATGTTCACCCTGGAGACCAGTTACTAGTGGTGTACTGCAAGGGTCGGTGTTGGGTCCACTGCTGTTTGTCAGTTTTATAAATGACCTGGATGAGGGCGTAGAGGGATAGGTTAGTAAATTTGCAGACGACACTAAGGTCAGTGGAGTTGTGGAAAGTGACGAAGGATGCTGTAGGTTGCAGAGAGACATAGATAAGCTGCAGAGCTGGGCTGAGAGGTAGCAAATGGAGTTTAATGCAGACAAGTGTGAGGTGATGCATTTTGGTAGGAGTAACCGGAAGGCAAAGTACAGGGCTAATGGTAAGATTCCTAGCAGTGTAGATGAGCAGAGAGACCTCGGTGTCCATGTACACAGATCCTTGAAAGTTGCCACCCAGGTTGACAGGGCTGTTAAGAAGGCATACAGTGTTTTAGCTTTTATTAGTAGAGGGATCGAGTTCCAAAACCAAGAGGTTATGGTGAAGCTGTACAAAACTCTGGTGCGGCCGCACTTGGAGTATTGTGTACAGTTCTGGTCACCGCATTATTAGAAGGATGTGGAAGCTTTGGAAAGGGTGCAGAGGAGATTTACTAGGATGTTGCCTGGTATGGAGGGAAGGTCTTACGGGGAAAAGCTGAGGGACTTGAGGCTGTTTTCATTAGAGAGAAGAAGGTTGAGAGGTGACTTAATTGAAACATATAAAATAATCAGAGGTTTAGATAGTGTGGATAGGGAGACCCTTTTTCCTAGGATGGTGACGGCAAGCACGAGGGGGCATAGCTTTAAATTGAGGGGTGAAAGATATAGGACAGATGTCAGAGGTAGTTTCTTTACTCAGAGAGTAGTAAGGGAATGGAACGCTTTGCCTGCAACGGTAGTAGATTCGCCAACTTTAGGTACATTTAAGTCGTTATTGGACAAGCATATGGACGTACATGGAATAGTGTAGGTTAGATGGGCTTGAGATCGGTATGACAGGTTGGCACAACATCGAGGGCCGAAGGGCCTGTACTGTGCTGTAATGTTCTATGTTCTATGTTCTATGTTCTAAACCAGCATACCCTCACAGAACTGAAAACCTAACACACCTTCATCTCTATTTTACAACCCAAGTTTGCAAATAATTGTAACATACAATGATCTTTCATCACAATATACTGTATGATTTCAGATTTTGGGGATAAGGCTAGACTCATTCAAAAATTAAGGCAATGTTTCTCTTCCATGCCAGATTTTGTGAGTAACCGAATCTCTCGGTGGTTGAGCATTTTACAATCTACCAGTTATAGTAATATTCACAACTTTGCATAACATTTTACTACTTTTTTCAGACATGGTGGAATATGGATTTGGTATTGGCAGATCCATTCATGCTACTGTATTTCGAGAGTAATTGGTTCTTCTCTCCTAGATCCATGAATAGTGAACAAGAAAAGACAGAAGTCTACACCATGATAGAATGCTGTCCATTTGTCTGGATGAGTGCAGCTCAACAAAACTCAAGAAGTTTGACACCATCCAGGTCAAAGCAACCTGCTTGACTGGCATCCCTTAACCACCTGAAATGTTCAATCCCTCCATAACCAATGTTCGGTGGCAGCAGTGTGTACCATCTACAAAATACACTGCACCAAGAATCCTTTAACAGCCAAATCCAAAATCTCTAAACACTTAAAAGGGCCAGGACAGCAGTTCATTCGGAATACCACCACTTGCAAGACCTCCTCCAAGCCACATACTATCCTGACTTGGAATTATATCGTGAATACCTCACTGCTGCTGGGTCAAAATCCCGGAACTCCCTTCTGAAAAGCACTGTCGTATATTTACACTGTATTGATTGTAGCAGATCAAGGCAGCAACTGAAGTTCAACTGGGGGTAGGCAATAATGCTGGACTTGCTATGTATGCCCACATGTCGTGAAATGGTGAAGAAAAATATTTATCTGGAGATAGAATCTGGCTCTGCAACTATGTTGACTTTAATTGAATTGCTTGCTAAGAATTGCTGTGTAAGTTACTTGTATTAAATGGCTGATAACAAAGTGTGAAGCTGGATGAACACAGCAGGCCAAGCAGCATCTCAGGAGCACAAAAGCTGACGTTTCGGGCCTAGATCCTTCATCAGAGGGTCTAGGCCCGAAACGTCAGCTTTTGTGCTCCTGAGATGCTGCTTGGCCTGCTGTGTTCATCCAGCTTCACACTTTGTTGTCTTGGATTCTCCAGCATCTGCAGTTCCCATTATCTCTGTACTAAATGGCTATCTGGCCAAAGTACTGGACAACTGAGGGACCCCAAAGAATTCCATCTCAGTTGGGTCATCCAAAATTGGGTAGAAAATAAAACTTGAACGTAAGTACTGCAGAATCTTAGAAACTGAACATGTGGCATGGTATAATACCACTGTTCTGTAATGAGACTACATAACACAAAATTTCCTGTAAGCAACGCCACAAACTATCATTTTGTTCCTTGAAAAAATGTTTTTCTAATATTAACCTCAGTTTGTAGAAACCTTTATTGCGTAGTATGTGATAGAATGAGGGGAGAACTATTTAACATCAGCAAGGTTCTATACTAAGCCTCATCTCTCTATTGCAAGAAAGTCATGTATCAAAACAACCATTTATTGAAACCATTAGAAATTTGCTGTCCTGCTATCTTAATGAAAGAAACCACTTTTTACTGTGAATTACAGTGCATTACAATGATAATGAAGAAAAATCAAGGTTCACGCTTTCGATACAGAATATTTTTGTTGGCTTACTGAAATTCATCAACCATTCACCTGCGCATATCACAAAATAAGCAAAAAGGAAACAAAAGTGCATTAGTCCAACAAGAAATATATGCAGACACTTCAAGAGAATAATACAGACACAGAAGTAGTTGTTATTTTTCACTTGACAGACAGCAAGGAAATCAAAAGGTTCAAGGTTTATTATCCTTGGTAAAAGAATAATGATTGGAAATCACCTTATGGTAAAAATACTTTGATGTACCAACATGATCAAATAAAAATTGAAACAGATAAGTGTTAGAGAGCTATTGCCTATCAATCAACTAAGCAATCCTGTGTTGTACATCAAGACTTTGACAAAGCAATGGAAAATATTTATGCAAGGAAACATTTAAATATATTGTTAGAATTTTCTGTGAACTTACACCTGTTAATGCTGAAGCTTTAGATGATAGTGCAGCATTGTCAGTCTAATATCTTTATATCTCAATATATACTTGTTTCACACAAAAAAATTAACCATTCATTTCTCCTGGATCCAGGTCAATTACTAAACATAGGAAACAGGTTCAAAATTAGAAATTCCTGGAAAATCTCAGCAGATCTGACAGTATCCAGGTCCAGTGTTCTGGCGAAAAGGGTAAATAGGGTGTTTAATAGGACTTTAAACTAGTAAGTGGGGGGAAGGGAGAAGCGACCATAAAGGGAGAATAACAATTAATGTAAGGCAAAGCAGCAGGTTAGCAGGTGACGAGAAAGCTTCAACTCCATTGAAAATTACGAAAAAAGTTGAAGGGAAGGAGAACTCAAAAGTTGTTAGTAATGGAGGTAATAGGACCCAAAAAGAAGGTGCAAAAACTGGCATTAGGGCACTTTATCTGAACGCTCAGTGCACTCAAAACAAGGTGGATGAGTTGACGGTGCAAATCATGGCAAATGGGTTTGATTTAGTGGTCATTACAGAGACATGATTACAGGATGGTCATGACTGGGAGTTAAATATCCAGGGGTATCAAACTGTTTGGAAGGACAGACAGGAAGGTAAGGGAGGTGGTGTTGCTTTGATTTCTGAGGATGATATCAGGGCGGTAATAAGCGATGATACAGGTTCTACTGAACAAAATGTTGAATCCATTTGGGTGGAAATGAGGAATGGCAGGGAGAAGAAGTCACTGATGGGTGTGGTCTATAGGCCACCAAATAATGACTTCATGATGGGGCGGGCAATAAATATAGAAATAACTAATGCATGTAAAAATGGTACAGCAATTATCATTGGGGATTTTAATCTACATATTGATTGGTCAAACCAGGTCAGTCATGTCAGCCTTGAGGAGGGGTTCATAGAATGCTTCCACGATAATTTCCTTGAACAATATGTCATGGAACCTACAAGGGGCAAGCTATCCTAATATCTAGTCCTGTGTAATGAGACAGGAATAATTAATGATCTCACAGTTAGGGATCCTCTTGGAAGGAGCGATCACAGTATGGTTGAATTTAAAATACAGATGAAGCATGAGAAGGTTAAATCCAGTACCTACGTCCTGTGCTTGAACAAAGGAGCCTATGAAGGAATGAGGAAGGAGTTAGCTAAGGTAGAATGGGAGCAAAAACTTTATGGTGGGTCAATTGAGGAACAGTGGAGGACTTTCAAAACAATTTTTCACAGTGCTCTGTAAAGTATATTCCAGTGATAAGGAAGAACTGTAGGAAAAGAGAGAGCCAGCCCTGGATGTCTAGGGAAATAAAGGAAAGTATCAGATTGAAAAAAAAGACAAAAAAGCAAAGGGTCGTGGGAAACTAGTATACTGGGATATTTTTAAAGGCCAACAGAAAGCCGCAAAAAAGTTATAAAGAGCAGTAAGATAGATAGTGAGAGTAAACAAGTTCAGAATATAAAAACAGGCAGCAAACGTTTCTATAAATATGTAAATCGTAACAGAGTGCCGAAGGTAAACATTGGTCCTTTAGAGGATGAGAAGGCCAATTTAATAACTGGGAATGAAGAAATAGCTGAGACATTAAACAGTTATTTTGTGTCGGTCTTCACAGTGGAAGACACAAATAACATGCTAAAAATTAATGACAAGAAGGTTATAGCAGGTGAGGACCTAGAAACTATCACTATCACTGAAGGTGCAGTGCTGGGCAAGCTAATGGGGGCTAAAGGTAGACAAGTCTCCTAGCCCTGATGAAGTGCATCCCAGGGTACTAAAAGCGATGATGGGGGAAATAGTAAATGCACTAGTAATTATTTACCAAAATTCACTGGACTCTGGGGCGGTTCCCGCAGATTGGAAAACAGCCAATGGGACACCACTGTTTAAAAAAGGAAGTAGACAAAAAGGAGGTGACTATAGGCCAGTTAGCTTAACTTCAATAGTGGGGAAAATGCTTGAATCTATCATTAAGGAAGAAATAGCAAAACATCTGGATATAAATTGTCCGATTGGGAACACCCAGCAAGGGTTCATGAAGGTAGGTCATGTTTAACTAATTTGGTGGATTTCCTTGAAGACATTACTTGTGTGATGGACAATGGGGAACCTGTGCATGTGGTGTATCTGGATTTCCGGAAGGCATTTGACAAGGTGCCACAGCAAAGGCTGCTACATAAGATAAAGTTGCACGGTATTACAGGTAATGTATTGGTATGGATAGAGGTTTGGTTGACCAGTAGACAGCAAAGAGTAGGGGTAAATGGGTGTTTTTCTGGTTGGAAGTCAGTGGCTAGTGGTGTGCCTCAGTGATCAGTGTTGGGACCTCAATTGTTTACAATTTATATAGATGATTTGGAGTTGGGGACTAAGTGTGGTATGCCAAAATTTGCAAATGACACTAAGGTGAGTGATAGAGCAAAGTGTGCAGAAGATGCTGAAAGTTTGCAGAGGGATATAGATAGTCAAAGTGAGTGGGCAAAGGTCTGGCAGATGGAGTACAATGTTGACAAGTGTGAGGTCATTCATTTTGGTAGGAATAACAGCAAAATGGACATGTTTTAAATGTTTAAAAAAATGCAGCACGCTGCTGTGCAAAGGGACTTGGGTGTCCTTGTGCATGAATCGCTAAAAGTAGGATTGCAAGTGTTTAAAAAGGCAAATGGAATTTTGTCTGCAATTGCTTGAGGGATGGAGTTTAAAAACAGGGAGGTGCAGCTGTATAGGGTCCTGGTGTGGCCACACCTGGATATTGTGTGCAGTTTTGGTCTTCTTACTTGAGAATGGATATACTAACACTGGAGGGGGTGCAGAGGAGATTCACTCGGTTGATTCCAGAGTTGAGAGGGTTGGATTATGAGGAGAAACTGTGTAGACTCATTCGAATTCAGAAGAATGAGGGGAGATCTTATAGAAACATATAAGATTATGAAGGGAATAGATAAGGTGGAGACAGGGAGGTTGTTTCCACTAGCAGGTGAAACTAGGACTAGAGGGCATCGCCTCAAAACAAAGGGAAGCAGATGTATGACTGAGGTCAGGAGGAACTTCTTCACCCAAAGGGTTGTGAATCTGTGGAATTCCCTGCCCAGTGAGGCGGTCGAAGCTACCTCACTGAATATTTTTAAGGCAAGGCTAGATTAATTTTTGAACAGTAAAGGAATTAAGGGTTATGGTGAGTGGGTGGGTAAGTGGAGCTGAGTCTCAAAAAGATCAGCCATGATCTTATTAAATGGTGGGGCAGGCTCGAGGGGCCAAATGGCCTACTCCTGCTCCTAGTTCTTATGTTCTTATGTATCTGTGGGCAGAAAGCAGAATTAACATTGTGGGTCCTGTGACCATTCTTCAGCATGTTTTGTTTCTGATTTTCAACATCCGCATTTCTTTGTGTTTTTGTGCAGGGAACAGGTTATTGTATTTAATGTTTACCACCCAATTCCTGTTCTGAAGACTTAATAGCTTACTAATGTATATGGTTTCATTTCCTCCTGTCTTCCAGTCAAGTTGTTTTATTTCCGAATTTGAGGCCAGAAGGGGCAGCAGTGCTCCTTTACACTTCACAAGGAAAGTTTAGGCCTTCTCTTGTTTTCCATCTGAAGTGGTGAAATAACTTTGGCAGTCTCCATTTGTGTGATTTCATCGTCAAATGTTGGTTCCAATTTGATGGTGACGGGATAACGCAGTTCAACACTATCTTACTGTTCACTGATGTTCACGTATGTGATACACTTAATGGTCATATCTCCTAACTTCTCATGATTGAAAGGACACTGAGCTAATTATGTAATATTTATTATCACTTTGACGAAGTTCAGAAAGTCGGATTTTCAAGTTAACACTCGGCAGTAAAAGAAGGCACAGTTATAAAAATGATAATAAACAAGAAAATGAGTTGCTGAAGGCAATTGTGCTTTTCCAAGTATGTTCAATGCAAAAACTGCCGTTGAAAATGGGTACTGACACTTCATGAAGAAAGAAAGGAATGCAGATTTCCCTTAAAGATACACATTGCAGTTTGTCAAGCAAATAATTTTATCCAAATTTTCATTTGTTTCCTTTTCAGCAAGCTGGTTTTCAATGTTTAAGCAGGTTCCATAGGAGCCTGTTTTGAAAGTTACAAAATGGACTTCATTTTTAGCAAATGTAAGCCAATTCTAAAATTAGCCATTTGCACAATGTTGCCACTTGATGGCACTCCTAGTACAGCAGAGCCTTTTCGTTTGATTTTGATACAAGTACCCTGCTATACTTTCTTGTATATTCTTTTTGCTGATAAACCTCATTCTGTGACTTTTAACAATTGTACCTTTATGCCGTCCAGCAACCTGTTGCCCACATTCTGGACATGTGAAGTGTGATATATCCACTGGTAGTCAGCTAAAGTGTGTTTTTTCTTATTCACTCATGGAACATGGACATCGCTGGCTGGGCCAGCATTTATTACCCATCTCTGACTGCCGTTATGAAAGTGGTGGTGTGTTGTGTTGTAGGTAACCCACCATGCCAGCAGGGAAGGTATTCCAGGATTTTGACCCAGCAACAGTGAGGGAACGGTGATGTATTTCCAAGTCAGGATCGTGAGTAGCTTGGAGGGGAACTAGGCAGTGGTGGTGTTTTCATATATATGGCCTTGTCCTTCTAGAGGGATGCAGTCAGGAGTTTGGATGGTAATGTTCAAGGGTCATTGGTGAATTTCTGCAATACATCTTGTAGATAGTACATAAATAAAAACTAAAAGAACTGCGGATGCTGGAAATCAGAAACAAAAACAGAAATTTCTTGAGAAGCTCAGCAAGTCTAGCAGCATCTGCGGAGACAAATTAGAGTTAACATTTCAGGTCCAGGCACCCTTCTTCAGAACTGATGGTAACTAGGAAGAGGTTGGTTTTTGTGCTGAAGAGAATGTGGGGGGGGGGGGGGCGCGCAGGAATAAGGAGTAAACAAGATAGAACCCAAAGAAAGAGATGAGAAGTTGGATAGACAAAGGAGTGGATAACAATCAGCCTAGGAGAGTGAACGGCTGCTGATGGGGCTTATGTGTAATAGAAGACCATGTGATAACAAGGCCTGGTGTGCGAGGGTTGGGGTAAGGACAAGGGAGAAGATGTGTCAAGCCCTAAAGTTGAACTTGATATTGAGTTATTGTTATCAGTAGGATACACTATTGCTACTGAGCATGTGGCACATACATGGACAGTGAGCGTACTGTCATAATCATTGACATCGTTTTAGTCCTTAGTGTGTGAGTTTGAGAGCAAACCTCTCAATGGTTTGATATTTTGCTTCAAACAGAAAAAGTCACTAAATTCAGCATGGTGGCTCAGTGGTTTGCACTGCTGCCTCACAGCACCAGGAACCCGGGTTCAATTGCAGCCTTGGGTGACAGTCCGCGTGGGGCTTGCACATTCTCCCCATGTCTACATGGGTTTCCTCCGAGCGGTCCAGTTTCCTCCCACAGTCCAAAGATGTGCAGGCTAGGTGGATTGGCCACGTTAAATTGCCCGTAGTGTTCAGGGATGTGTAGATTGCATGGCTTGTAGGGGATGGGTCTGGGTGGGATGCTCTGAGGATCAGTGTGGACTTGTTGGGCCACAGGGTCTGTTTCCACATTGTAGGGATTCTATGATGATTCAATAATCTAGTACAGGCACTTATCATTCACTAAATGATCTGGATCAAACAAATCACCTTCTTTCTGATGTTTTATTTGTACTTCTTATTGAGAATAAAACTTCTTTTTGTTTTAAAGTATTTTCTTCTTCGGCGTTTTGTGGGCTTATACATATCACATCTGCTTTCAGGACATGGAAGCAGCTTCTTTCAACTCTCTTGCTGTATTCTCCTTTCTGCTCATTGGGAAATGTATAGCTCCTGGCCATTTTTCCATTGCCTTCTCACAATGGCAGAGACTCAGGGTGTGTACAGTTATATGTGTTAGCAATTATCTCCACACTCCATGTCATGCCACTCGATATTGTTTTAGAAGCAGATGTCGAACGGATTATCTTAACATAACATTCCATTGCAATGCAAATCCTTAATGCCTATTTTTTTGTATCAAAGGCGTTCAAAAAGTAAAATTACCTTCCACCACCACCCTCTTTTGTACAAAAATCCAGAGAACGGACTGAGTTAAGCTTCGCCATAACAATGTTCTCCCTAAAATTCAATATGAGAATCAGAAACATGTGCAGGATCATTACGCCAGCTCTGTCAGTCGAACATAAAGAATCCTTTCAAATGTGGACTCATTCGCTTCTTTGAAAACTTAGTGCAAATTCTTTGCTTTGTGCATCTTGATCAATTGCGTTTCATGACATATATTTCCAAGGATTCAGTATCTTGGGAACTATTGCACATTGCATTAATTAACCAATTCATACTTATCCTTGCAAACTTTAGTCCTAGTCCTAGTTCTAGTCAGGTATTGATCCAGTTCTGATTCAAAGGATTTGCTTCACACCGCAATTAGTTATTTGAATGAATATCTCAACAACATATTCACAAATTCCCTGAGACAAAAAAAGGACTTGTTGTCTCTAATTTTGCGAGTGCCTTGTTAATTATTTAGACATGTTGGGTAACTTTCCAGTTTTAAACTATATGAGATAGCCTTGCATACTGTCAGCATATTGGAAATGTAGCACGTTACACATTTTTTTCCATTGACATTGCGTTATTTGCTCGTGTAAGTTTAACGTAAATTAACACTTCAGTAAACCTTTCAGTGAAAGAAAGTAACAATCTTTAGCCAAGTGGATGATCCATCTCGGCTTCGTCCTGTAGTCTCCAGCATCTCAGATGCCAGTCTTTAGCCATTTTGATTCACTCCACATGGTCAAGAAGCAGTTGGAAACACTGGATGTTGTAAAGGCTGTTGGCCCTGACGACATTCCAGCAATAGTACCGAGGACTTTTGTCCAGCCAGCAACACACATGTCCCACAAATGAATTTTTAAAAATTAAAGCCATTATATTCTTTATAATATGTATTCCTGTATGATCATCAAAAAGAAAACACTGCATTGAAGTTTTATATGGTTTAAATCTTAGTCAATATTACCAAATTATTTCTTGGCAAATTTCCTTCTTTAAATTTGCTGCCATCACCTCTCCCCACCCCTAGACCTACTGCTCTTGAAAAATACTATCCTTTTCAAACCTCCTTTTCCTGTCCAAGGTCCTTGACAGCTTTGTTCCCTCCCAAATGCATTCATATAATTCCCAGGACTCTCTGGGCTAGACTTTTTGGTCCATGCTTAGACTACCTTCAGCGTTGAAAGGTACACAAAATATAGCTAGTCCACTGTTTTCCTGCCCACCCCAACCCATTCCCCATAAAATAGTAAGGGAGCCTGGCTCTAAAATCCCAATGTGCCTAAAATTTATCCATTTATAAAATTTATAAAAATTAACCAGCAATTAAGCTAATAAACAGGTAAATTGACCCATACATTTTGCTATCCTTGCCATATAGAATCGGCATGGGCAGGCAGGCAGATGTGGGAAGGCCAATTTGTTCCACTAAAACCTGCACCTCCACCATCCTTCAACTCCTCCCCAACAGTCACTGTTCAGTCTGTCTAATAGCATGATTTACATCTTGCCTGAATCCATGCTGTCTTCACTTTGACACCTAACTGCAGTCTCAGCAGGATTCCTACTGAGTTCTGATGGTGGTGCATCTGTTAGGACTGCCAGCAAATCAGATTAAGGCCACCCTACACGTCATTGCTGCAGAGCTATTGCTGTTGCTCGGTTCAGAACTGGGGAGGGTGTGGTCCGAGGCAGGTGAGCAGTATGACCTCCCCCTTGCCCCATCCCCATAAAATTCAGCCGTACGTTTGGATCTCTCTCGTTAAATTTCTGTTCCTGCTGCAATACCAAAACCACTCTTTCTAAGTCACAAATTAGGTCCTGTATACAGTGACAGAAGCAAACTATCCCTTTTCTGTTTTCCCAATCTTCGCAGCCTTTGTGCAATTGACCACACCACCCTCACCAGTGCTTGAATGGTCATCCAGCAGGGTGGGGCTGCTCTTACCTGGTTTTATTCTTAACTATCTAATTGTAACCAGAGTATCATGTGCAATGGCTTTTCCTCCCCAAACCATTACATCTGGTGGTCCCCAAGGCTCTTCCCTTGGCTCCATCCATTTCTCATCTATATGCTGTTCCTTTATGACATGTCAGCACCATGACCAATTATGGCACCATTTTCCTCTCCATAAGTACTGAGCAAACTTTCACTGATACCCATACAACGATCAATGCAAAATAATGTGTACTGAGAAAATCTTACACTACCTTTGAGAACCAGGGAATCACCACCCTGACTGGGGAAACATTGTCTGTAAACCGCCATTTTGCAAAGAATGGAAATCACTGAATTGATTAATTGGGGATGGTTTAAACAAGAAGAAAACTGAGAAAGGTATCAATTGAAATGAATAAAGGCTGAGGCAGAAATAAAGCCTGAAATACTGACACACTTCCTGAGAAAGCATTCAAGATACAGATAGTGAAATAAACACAATAAAGCACAGGAACAGGCCCTACGACCCACCAAGCCTGCACTGATTCCTTTACTCTTCATTTTGACTGGCAACTTATTGCCCAGACGGGGTTTCTATCCCTCTGTTTGCCTCCCATTTATGTGTCCATCAAGGTATGCCTCCAATCTTGCTAACGTACCTGCTTCCACCACCTCCTCTGCCAGCGTCTTCCAGGCATCCACCACCCTCTGTGTGAAATATTTTCTATGAACTTCTCCCCTTAACTTTCTCTCTCTCACCTAGAACATGTGCCCTCTTGTAGATGACTTTTTCACCCTAGGAAAAAAGCTTCTGACTATCCACCCTAACTGTGCCTCTCGTACTTTTGTAGATCTCTATCAGGTCACTGCTCAGCCTCCATTTTTCCATTCAAAACAATTCTGAGTTCATCCAACCTGCCTTTGTGGCTAAAACCCTCCAAATCAGGCAACATCATGGTAAACCTTCTCTGCATGCTCTCCAAAGCATCCACGTCCTCCGAGTAGTTTAGTAAGCAGAACTGCACACAATATTCAAAATGTGGCCCAACCAAAGTTTTATACAAATGTAACATGCCAACCTTTATATGAGATGCCCTGGCCAATGAAGACAAGCATGCTGTATGTCTTCTTGACCACCCAACCTTAGGTGGCCACTTTCAGTCATCTGTGGATCTGTGTGCCCAGATACATCTGTATGTCAGTGCTCCTAAGGGTTCAGCCATTTATTGTATAATGTGCACCTAAACTTTATCTTCCAATATGCATCACTTCACAGTTGTTCGGATAAAACTTAATCTGAAACTTCTTTGCCCAAATCTGCAATTTATCTATATCCAGCTGTATCCTTTGACAATAATCCTCACTATCTATGTTTCCACAAATTTTGGTGTTATCTGCAAGCACTGATCCCTGCAGAATACCACTAGTTACTGGGCTCCATCCAAAAAGCACCCTTTACTCCTCACTGGCTTCTATGACCAAGCCAGTATTATATTAGAAACAGTAGCTGCTGGAAAAGCTCAGTAAGTATGGCAGCATTTATGAAGACAAATCAGAATTAACATTTCAGGTCCAGTGACCCTTCCTCTGTACCAGTTTTGTATCCATCTAGCCCAGCTCACCCTGGATCACATGAGATTCTACCTTTTGTACCAACCTCCCATAAGGCACCTGATCAAATGCCTTACTAAAGTCCACATATACAACATCCATTGCCATTCCCTCATTAATCATTATTGTCACCTCTTCAAAAAACGCAATCAAGTTGGTGAGATATGCCCTTCCCTGCACCAATCCACGCTGCCTGTCAATAAAAAGTCCATTTGCTTCCAAACATGAACAAATCCTGTCTCTCAGTGTCTTCTCCAACAGTTTGCCAACCACTGATATCAGGCTCACCAGCTTGTAACTACCTGGATTATCTCTGTTTCCCTTCTTAAACGTTAGACATTCTCCAGTCATCTGGAATCTCACCTGAAGCCAAACAGAATGCAGAGATATCATTTAAGGCCCCAGCTATTTCCTCCTTTGCCTCCCACAATACCCTGGGATAGATACCACCTACCCCTGGTGACTAGGAGATAGCAAGAACAGCAGATACTGGATGTCAGAGTCAATACAGTGTGGAGTTGGAGGAACACAGCAGGTCAGGCAGCATCAGAGGAGCAGGAAAGCCGGTGTTTCAGGTTGGGACCTGTCTAGTTTAATACTTCCAAAGCACCCAACACTTCCTCCTTCATTATGCTCAAGAGTATTCATCCTTCTCTTTGGTGAATACTGATGTAAAGTGCTCATTAAAGATATCACCCATTTCCTCTGGCTCCACACATACCTTCCCTCCTTTACCGCTGAGTGGGCCTATGCTTTCCCTGGCTACACTCTTAGTCCTAATATATGCACAAAATGCCTTGGGATTCTCATTTACCCTGCTGGCCAAGGACATTTCATCACCCCTTGTAGCCCTCCCTGCTTCTCATTTGAGATCCTTCCAACTGTCCCTATATTCTTCAAGGACTTTGTTTTTAATTGCCTAGACCTTACGTATGCTACCTTTTCTTTTGATAATTTCCCCATTATCCAAGGTTCCCAAATCCTCCCATCCATGTCGTTCGTTTTAACATGAACATGCCTATCCTGCATTCTAATCAATTGGCCTTTGAAACATTCCCACATGTCCGACTCCCTGAGACAGCTGCTCCTACTCCACATTCTCTAATTCTTGCCTAATTCGTTTATAATTTGGCCTTCCCCAAGTTTAGCACATTCATCCGGGATCTAATATGAAAATTTACAGTATTATGGTCACTATATTGGACAGTGTGACAGATCCAACCCAATAAATTATCCAGCAAGCTGAAGGTGATGATGCCAATGACACCAACACTGCCATCATACATCAGTAATGCACTGCCTAGAAGAATCTCTGAGATGGTTGGAAGCCTAAACAAAATTAACAGCTGCAAGTGGGGCACAGTTGCAGCATGTCCTACAATTAGCAAGGAGAAAGATTTGCAAAACTGGTTAAATGGGGAGGTGGTAGTGCAGTGATAACGTCACTAGACTTATAATCTAAACTCCTACGTTAATTGTTTGGGGACATCAGTTCAAATCCCACCCTGGCAATTGGTGGAATTAAATTAATTAAAGCCATAAATAAAAACTTGTGTCAGGGTAATGGTAACCATGGAGTTATCAATTGTTGTAAGAACCCCAGCTGGTTCACTAATGCCTTTTTAGGGAAGGGAATCTTCTGTCCTTCCTTGGTACGGCCTACATGTGAAGCCAGGCTCATAGCAATGTTGTTGACTTTGAACTGCCCTCTGAAATGGCCTAACAAGCTGATCAGTTCAAGGGCAAATAGGGATGAACAACAAATGCCCAGTTACATCTACATTCCATGAAAAATAAAACTACAAATGGTTAAAAGTTACTGATCATTTTCCAACATATCCATTTATTCATTGATGATAATCTGCTGATTTAAGTAGTCCATACACAAGTATTCAGCAGAAGAAGCAATATTTGAATTGATCGTTTCAATTTGTTCATTTACATCAAATCAGATGGCTTTTCTCTTTGAGGTCATTTTCACTGGTATATCTGTGGGTCGACATTATTCTGTTCTACCACTCAGCAATTTTAAATAGACATTGCAAATGGCAATGGTTTGCCCACAATGCAGTCTTAAGATACATAGGCTGTGGAACATTTCAGAGTGGAGTTCTGGTGTATGGTGTATTTCTTTACAACTGGGGTCTTCTGATGACATCATAGATGAGTCAATCATCAAGTAAACTAAGTATCTAATTAATCGGTTTGCTTTCCCAGTTCACCTTCTTACTTACTTCTACATGATTTAGAATAAGTGGATGATATTCTCTAGCAGGCTATCTTCCGAATTGGGAAGACTACAATTTTGTCCAGTTCCTTTGGATCTTTATGTTAAAAGCTCTCATTTAGTTCCATATGACTGGCCATTCAGTAACTGGTTCTTACATCCCTGTAATCATTAACTTTGGTAGGTGGATGAATTTACACTCATTAGACTGTGGTTCAGGCTATAAATCCGCAGACAGACTTATTTAATATTAATCGGGTAAATGAAAGAGTACTTGGTTTTGGTAATTACAAACTATAAATTTAGTAATCCTCAAATGGCAAAACTAAATTACTTCTCCTATGATAATATCTAATGCAGAGTTGATTCTTAAAGTATAGTCTGATACCACAGTCTGTTAACTTTATACTCCGATCACCTCTGACTGACTGCCCATTGAGGCTGACATTCTGTCAGATATAGCATATGTTCTCTTTTGAAGATACACAAAACCAAACAACATCGTATGTGCAACTTTCGTCATCATATAATAAAAATTCAAACTTGTGTACACCAATTTGGAGGCATAGTCAATGCAACCAAAGACTGTAGCAACAAGACAAGAAGATGTTGATAAACCCTTAGAATGTTCATGTAATGGCAGATAACTTGCAATGTAGAAAACAGCGCAGCAGTGCATTTTGGTAGTAATAATGAAACGTTGTTGGCAGACCATACTTGATAAATTAGTGAGACATGCTTACCAATGCCTTCCTGCCCACCCCAGGTTATCGTCAATTTGACAAGGAGGGGATGAGGCCTAAGACATGGGAAAGGGGAAGCCCAGCTTGTTACACTACTCAACAGCAGGTGGAAAAGGAAGATACCTCCCTCAAGGACCCTCTTTCATATCTTTCCCTTTCCACATCACAGCAGTTGCTATTTCTCCCTCGGTCTCTCCATCAAAATCCCTTAAAATCCTTTTGCCACCCCTCAGCGCCTCACCTCCACTCACTGGTATGAGAACACTCCCTCCCCAACCATTCACCAACACCTACCTTGTCCCATTATGGCTGTTCTCTGATATGAGACTTCTGCCCTCTCCCCAAAACAGAGGCAGAAGCCTCACATTCAGTCTGTTCGTGCTCCAAGAAGCATAAAATGGCTCAGGGACAGCCAGCATTAGAGGCAATTGGGAAATACCACCACCCACTAAACACAGTCCAAGAATTCTGAGGGGTGACGAGGTAGAGGTTTGTCAGTAGCAGATGTAGAAAATTGCTTCCATTTGTGGGGGTGTCCAAAACCAGAAGACAGAATATAAGAGAGCCACTAGAAGTCGAACAGGAAATTTGAGAGAAACATGTTTACCAAAAGAGAAGAAGGTATGTAGAATGCACAACCGGATGGGATAGCTGAGGGAAATAACATAAATGCATTTTATAAAGCAGCTCGATGAGTGGATGAGGAGGAGAGGATTAGAAAGATGTTCAGATGGGATTTGATGAAACAGGGTGGATGGAGGCTTGTTTGGTGTGGCATGTGAAGGAGTTAAGTTCCAATCCAATCAATCAAGTTGATTGGAACAGCACTAAGTGTTAGGTAGCAGGAAATACTAGTTCTGAAGTCAACTTGTTACAACCAAACCATAAAGCATTTTTTTTTTGCAGCCCAGGAAATCAGCAACAGGAACCAAATTAATCTTGCATGTTCTGTGATCAAATGAATAAAATCATTTATGCTCTATTGTTGTCATTACCATTCATAAATCTCAGAAAATTTTGTTTGATGAGGGAGAAGTGGACAGTTACAGGCAGCCAGCTAAACAAAAGAAAAGAAAATCTTGCATGTATAAATCATCTTTCACAATCTCAGGCTGCTCCAAAACATGGTACAGCTGTTGAAGTATGTACGAAGTGTAGTCACTGTTGTATGCCGGAAATGCAACAGCCAATTTGCACATGGCAAGTTTGCACAAAAAAGCAACATGATCACATCACCTGTTTTTAACTGATGTTGATTGGGAGATTAACATTAGCCAGGAAACTGGGGTGAAGTCCCCAGTATGTCTTTCAGCTAGTGTCATTAAAATCTTTTGTGTTCATCTGATAGGCCAGCCAGACAGACAAACATTAGATCTCTCCAATGGTGTAGTATTCCACCAGTAATGTATCAGAGTGTCAAGCTCATCTTTTGTTTTTAAGTCTCTAAACTGGGCCTTGAATTCACAATTTTCTGATTCAAAAATGAAATTGCAATTAGCACAGCTGAATCATAGCTATCACAGTTATAACCTGGCTACTGTTTTAGTAACATATTGCAAAGTCAAATGCTTAAAAGATTTTATGATGTAACTCATTACTAACCTTGCTCATCTATTCATAATGCCTTCCTACTTTTATGTAAGTTTGGCATATCATACAATCAATCACAGCATCAGCTCTAATGGTTATTTTGTGAATAATTGGCAGTCATAAACAAATGTGAAACCTCTACCAAACTTATCAAAATACAACTGCTTAAATTATTTCAGTAATTGTATTGATTTCAACTTGTGCACATTAGGTTGAATTTTCCCGAGCTTGTCATCAAGGCATCTGCTGGTTGCAGTTTGAGATGAGGTGGACTCTGATATGGCCAAGTCTAGTCTATAGGTCAGGCTAGCCCGCAGCTCACAGAGTCCAGTGCTGTTGAGGAGAAAGGCAAATGTACGGATGCTTCAAAATGGAAGCATTCTTCAAAACTTGCTCATACTTTATAATTGAAAGAAAGACCTTGATTTTTAGGACCAACAGCAGGGAAGGAAAACCCACTCACAGGAAGGGTTTTGGCTGCAGTTGATTTCTGTTCACACTTATGGTGCATAGAACATAGAACATTACAGCACAGTACAGGCCCTTCGGCTCTCGATGTTGTGCCAACCTGTCATACCGATCTCAAGCCCATCTAACCTACACTATTCCATGTACGTCCATATGCTTGTCCAATGACGACTTAAATGTACCTAAAGTTGGCGAATCTACTACCGTTGCAGGCAAAGCGTTCCATTCCCTTACTACTCTGAGTAAAGAAAATACCTCTGACATCTGTCCTATATCTTTCACCTTCTGATGAAGGGTCTAGGCCTGAAATGTCAGCTTTTGTGCTCCTGAGATGCTGCTTGGCCTGCTGTGTTCATCTAGCTTCACACTTTGTTATCCAGGGGTCTGCTTGTGTTGCTCAAATAAAATGATCATAACCTATTCTCAGTCTCTCGCGATTGATTGACATCGTCCAAACAGACACCACCATCTAAAACTGGTTACTTACTCGTAAAATAAAATGTCCTACTTCATATCTTTACGAAAAAACAAAGAAAAAGATACATGATATCCAGTGCTAAAATTAACCAGAAAACCAGAATTAAATTTTGAATGGTCTTTTCCCTATTCAATCTCATGAAACATGAGTGATAAAGTCATGACACATTGGATTATACTGATCTGAAAATACAAATATAATTCCTTAATTACTTGCATTTTTGTGAAATCCACTGAATAGCTGTGTCACCCTTTGTACTTAAACAACTGAGTACTATATCACTCATTGGAAGTACATTAATTTTGCATTTTCACCTCTTCTTACCTCTATAAGGAAGAACATGTGCTGCAGTCTTTATTGGGAGCCAATCTGAAGGCTTCATCCTTTGCCTGTTTACCCATACAATGAATATTAGAAGGGGAAGGCTAGTTGACCACTGAGGGCATTACTAGAGAATCAGACACTCATTTCACTTGATGGCAAATAAATATTTTCTGTCCAGAATTCCTACACAACAATTAGCAGTAGTAATGGCTCAATAGTCTTCAATACATTCCCTCAATAAGGCTTCCCTATCACACAATTAGGAGTTTTCTTTTGCTATTCTATGGTGTCTGTTTCTATTAACAAAATGTTTTGATCTTTGAAGATCCAATGACAACAGACACCAGGATCTGAATAAACTCTAGTCTTGGGCTTCCAAGACACGGGTAATGCACATATCATATAAATGTTGGTCATAAACTTTGTCAATGAGTCATTATTTATTGCCCTAGGAGATTCATTTCCAGTTTAAATTAAACAATGAAAAAATTGACAATTCCCATACTTATTTTAATATTTTATGAAACAACGAACTGCAGATGCTGGAGATCTGAAACAAAAACAGATATTGCTGGAGAAGCTCAGCAGACATCACAGCATTTTGTGGGAAGAAAGCAATAACTTTTCACTAGAACAGCTCTGGTGAGGAGTCACCAGACTGGAAACATTGAGTGTTTTATTTTCACAGATATTGCCAGACCTGCTGAGTTTCTCCAGCAATGTCTGTTTTAGTTTCATCTTTTGGTCTATTAAGCATTAATGGTATGATGCTCATCAAATGGTTGTGGAAGAATTTTTTATGTACTATTTGGTCCCTAAGAATGATCTAAAGGAGAATTTTGTGCATGTCGAATTGTTTAAAGATATCAAACTAATCAAATGAAATGGAAGAATTCTGAATTTGAACGGGTATTCATGCATTTTAATGCATTCATGTTTTCCTTAACGATGTAGAAAAAAAACATTTTTAAATGAAGAATAATCTTCCTTCAGTTACCATTCTTTGGCATAAACAGATTTAAGAATTCATTATTGTTCCCAAATTAAGAGATTAGTAGTTTCTGCACAGAATTTCCTGGGCTTACTGAGAAAATGATGAGACAATGATCTTTCTACTTGTCTGTGTGATTCTGCTGAAACTCGACAAGAACTTTCTTTTGCAGGGAGCTGGAGTAAATTAGACCTGCTTTCTGACTGGTTCACAACTACTGGAAAAGAGAAACTGAAATTTTAAAAAATTATTTATGGAATATGGGCGTCACTGGCTGGACCAGCATTTATTGCCCATCCCAAATTGCCCACAAGGTGGTTAACCGTCGACCACATCGCTGTGGGTCTGGAGTCACGTGTAGCCCAGACCAAGAAGGATGGTGGATTTTCTTGCCCCGTAGATGTTAGTGAACCAAATGGTTTTTCCTGACAATCAGCAATGGTTTCATGGTCATCATTAGCCTCTTAATTCCAGATTATTGTTAAACTCAAATTCTACCATCTGCCATGAAGACAATTGGAACACGGGTTCCCACAGCCTTACCTAGACGTCTGGATTACTAATCTAGCGATAAGGAGGGGAGGCAATGGCCTAGTGGTATTATCACTGGACTGTTAATCCAGAGACCCAGATAATGTTCTGGAGACACAGGTTTGAAACCCGCCATGGCAGATGATGGAATTTGAATTCAATAAACATCTGGAATAAAAATCTAACGATCTAACTGTGAATCCATTGCTGATTGTCAGAAAAACCCATCTGGTTCACTAATGTCCTTTAGGGAAGGAAACTGCCATCCTTACCTGGTCTGGTCTACATGTGACTCCAGAAACACAGCAATGATGTTGACTCTTAACTGCCCTTTGGGAAATTAGGGGTGGGCAATAAATGCTGCCTAGCCAGAGATGCCCCATCCCGTGAATGAATAAAGCCATGAGAGACCAGAAGCACAACAGCGAAAAACAGCTAGGGCCAGAGCTTAAGAAACAATTCCAATGACAAAAGGAGGAGAAATTTAAAGATTATAACACTGAGAACCCTGAGATTTTATCAAACTGTGATTGACATTGCACTAATAGAAATAAAGGCAAGAGAGAAAGGCTCTTTGACAGCCAGTGAAGGAAATGGAAGAAAAGGGCTACTCTCGATTTTGTCAGAGAGTGAGCATGCACTCAACACCACAGAATTGTCCCTCAAATGCCTGTTCAGTATTACAAATGTTTTACAGCCCCACCATTCTGGCTGATTAAAGTTGAGGTAGGGCATTCATGCAGATATTGGAAGCATTACTCACAATCACAGTACAGAATAAAGAGGAAACCATTGGTAAATGATAGGTGAACTGGACACAAGAACATGTAATTGAACTGCATGGCCTAAAAATTGGTAGCTTTAACTTTATTATTACTCTGTGTCAAACTAACTTGTTTTGTTTAAATGCGTGATAACGAGTTGTAGAGCTGGATGAACACAGCAGGCCAAGCAGCATCAGAGGAGCAGGAAAGCTGACATTTTGGGTCTAGACCCTTCTTCAGAAATGGGGGAGGGAGAGGAGATACTGAAATAAATAGGGAGAGAGGCTGAGGTGGATAGAAGATGGATAAAGGAGAAGATAGGTAGAGAGGAGACAAGACAGGTCAAAGAGGCGGGGTTGGAGAAAGCAAAGGTGAGTGTAGGTGGAGAGGTAGGAGGAGATAGGTCAGTCCAAGGAGGGCAGGCAGGTCAAGGAGGCATGTAGAGGCTAGTAGGTAGGAGAGGGGGGTGGGGCTTGAGGTGGGAGGAGTGGATAGGTGGGAGGAAGGACAGATTGGGATGTGGTAGGGGAGGAGAGATTTTGAAGCTTGAGAAGTCCACATTGATACCATTAGGCTGTGGGGTTCCCAAGCGAAGTATGAGATGCTGTTCCTGCAACCTTCGGGTGGTATCGTTGTGGCTAATTATGAATTGAATTAAATTAGCTTTATTGTCACACACACTCTAATGAGTTTATAAGTCACTGCTTACAGCACCATCTTGGGTACAAAGGTACCGAGGTAGAGCTTCATCAGTTACAAGATTAGTTACACTGTAACAATGTCATCAACACACCTAGGTAGAATCCCTAGTTACAGATTTGAGAAATGAAGAAAAAAAAGTTACTTACAGCTGTACACAGTATAAACATAGGTCAGAAAAATAAGAGATAATGCGGACTGCAGATGTGGAGAATCCGAGATAACAAAGTGTGAAGCTGGATGAACACAGCAGGCCAAGCAGCATCTTAGGAGCACAAAAGCTAACCTGAAATGTCAACTTTTGTGTTCCTGAGATGCTGCTTGGTCTGCTGTGTTCATCCGGCTTCACACTTTGTTATCTCAGAAAAACAAGAAGCAAAATTAAAAGATCAAACATCACAGTCTCTCTCCAAGGGCTCTCTGCAGCAGGCCAGCATAGGGGATCTCCATGCAATCAATTTGCCGCACTTTATGGTTTCAGATAATTACTTTAACAAAACACATCGCTTTGCTCTAAATAAACCTATTCAAGTGGTGAATGCTTTTGGTTTGAGGAATAGGGTTTATGGCCATGGCCATTTTTGTTCCAGATAGAACTGAGATGGTAAACTATAATGAGCATGCTATTTGAAGCTTTTTTTTTAAACAATGAGAATCAACAACTGAAATAATTGTCTTAGACTTAAAAATGATTTAAAGATAATTTTACTGGCAAAATTATGATAAAAATTCCATTCAATACAAAATCTGTTATAAAAACAAAGGCAAAAACAATCTTTTAGTTTTATATATAGATTTCAATTACTTATTTAATCAAATTACTGATTTGCATTCTTACCTTTTCTTTTCAAACATAATTATACTTAATTCCTGCAAACTGAACATAAAACCAGAACGTGCAAATAATGGGAAGTTGAAGAAAAATATCAAAAATTATGGAAAATATTTCAAAAAATATGAAAGCTCATAATTAAATAATTTAAAACTTTTACATAAGTTTGATATACATTTTTTGAAATATATATTGAAATTATTCCTTCACTGGATATTTGACAGTTTGGCTTATATTGACTTAGGGAAAGTGACGGCATAAACGACTAGAAAGGACGAATATTCTCATTAATGACTGACGGGATTTGAATTCAACCATGACAAATGACGAAATTCCAATCTTAGTAAAATTCGGAATTAACAACTAACTTAATAGCAACCGTGATAACCAAGTGTGAAGCTGGATGAACACAGCAGGCCAAGCAGCATCTCAGGAGCACAAAAACTGTCGTTTCGGGCCGAGACCCTTCATCAGAGAGGGGGATGGGGAGAGGGTTCTGAAATAAATAAGGAGAGACGGGGAGGCAGACCGAAGATGGAGAGAAAAGAAGATAGGTGGACAGGAGAGTATAGGTGGGGAGGTAGGGAGGGGATAGGTCAGTCCAGGGAGGACGGTCAGGTCAAGGAGGCAGGATGAGGTTAGTAGGTGGGAAATGGAGGTGCGGCTTGAGGTGGTAGGAGGTGATAGGCGAGAGGAAGAACAGGTTAGGGAGGCGGGGACGAGCTGGGCTGGTTTTGGGATGCAGTGGGGGGGGGATGAGCTGGGCTGGTTGTGTGATGCAGTGGGGGGAGGGGACGAACTGGGCTGGTTGTAGGATGTGGTGGGGGAAGGGGAGAGTGTTTATGGTTTCTGAGCCCGTTTTGTCTGTTTGTTTGGGTTTATTGCTGATGAATCGGCGGACTGAGTTCATAGGGTACCCATTCTTTTTGAATATGCTGTATAGGTGATTTTCTTCTGCTCTGCACAGTTCCTCTGTGCTGCAGTGTGTGGTGACTCGTTGGAATAATGTTCTAATGCAGCTTCGTTTGTGGGTGTTGGGATGGTTGCTCCTGTAGTTCAGTATTTGGTCCGTATGTGTTGTTTTCCTGTAGACACTGGTTTGAAGTTCCCCATTGACTGTTCGCTCTACTGTGACATCTAGGAATGGCAGTTTGTTGTTGTTTTCCTCCTCTTTTGTGAATGTTATGCCAGTAAGGGTATTATTGATGGCCTTGAAGGTTTCCTCTAATTTGTTTTGTTTAGTGATGACAAAGGTGTCATCCACATAGCGGACCCAAAGTTTGGGTTGGATGATTGGCAGAGCTGTTTGTTCGAGTCTCTGCATTACTGCCTCTGCTAAGAACCCTGATATCGGAGATCCCATGGGTGTACCGTTGGTTTGTCTGTAGGTTTTGTTATTGAAAGTGAAGTGGGTGGTGAGGCATAGGTCCACTAGCTTGATGATGTTGTCCTTGCTGATGAGGTTGGTGGTGTCTGGTGTATGTGTCTTCGGTTCTTCTAATAGTGTCGTCAGTGTTTCTTTGGCCAGGTTGATGTTGATGGATGTGAACAGGGCTGTTACGTCAAGGGAGACCATTATTTCATCCTCTTCTACCTTGGTGTCTTTGAATGTGCATTCGCTCCGCCCAAGAATTCCTGAACACCATCAAAGACACCAAGACAGAAGAGGATGAAATAATGGTCTCCCTTGACGTAACAGCCCTGTTCACATCCATCAACATCAACCTGGCCAAAGAAACACTGACGACACTATTAGAAGAACCGAAGACACATACACTAGACACCACCAACCTCATCAGCAAGGACAACATCATCAAGCTAGTGGACCTATGCCTCACCACCCACTTCACTTTCAATAACAAAACCTACAGACAAACCAACGGTACACCCATGGGATCTCCGATATCAGGGTTCTTAGCAGAGGCAGTAATGCAGAGACTCGAACAAACAGCTCTGCCAATCATCCAACCCAAACTTTGGGTCCGCTATGTGGATGACACCGTTGTCATCACTAAACAAAGCAAATAGAGGAAACCTTCAAGACCATCAAGAAAACCCTTACTGGCATAAAATTCACAAAAGAGGAGGAAAACAACAACAAACTGCCATTCCTAGATGTCACAGTAGAGCAAACAGCCAATGGGGAACTTCAAACCAGCGTCTACAGGAAAACAACACATACCGACCAGATACTGAACTACAGGAGCAACCATCCCAACACCCACAAACGAAGCTGCATTAGAACATTATTCCAACGAGCCACCACACACTGCACACAAAGAAACGACGCAGAGCAGAAGAAAATCACCTATACAGCATATTAAAAAGAACGGGTACCCTATGAACACAGTCCGCCGATTCCTCAGCAACAAACCCAAACAAACAGACAAAACGGGCTCAGAAACCATAACCACTCTCCCCTACATCAAAGACATTTCCGAAATGACTGCCAGACTACTCGGACTTCTTGGCATCAGGGTAGCCCACAAACCCACCAACACACTAAAACAGCAGCTAATGAACTTAAAAGACCTTATACAGACAACAAACAAAATGAATGTCATCGACAAAATACCTTGCAAGAACTGTGACAAACACTACATTGGACAAACAGGCAGAAAGCTAGCGACCAGGATACATGAACATCAACTAGCCACAAAAAGACATGACCCACTATCACTCGTATCCTTACATACAGATGAGGAAGGACACCACTTTGATTGGGACAACACATCCATCCTAGGACAAGCCAAACAGAGACACGCACGAGAATTCCTAGAAGCATGGCATTCCAACCGGAACTCCATCAACAAACACATTGATTTGGAGCCAATCTACCATCCCCTGAGAAAAAGAACCGGAAATGACATCACCAATGCAGGAAATGACATCACCAAACCAAGGAAACCTAATCAGATAAATAGAAAGCGGGGCATAACACCAGCGCTTCGTCGGAGGCTCACTGATGATGTTACCTAGAATGGTGATGAAACGTCTGAAAACTAACCTTCCAGCTCAGCGAGCAAACTCACATCCAGAACCTCAACCTGAGCCACAAATCGTCTCAAAACGCGCTATGAGGGATTCTCTTAGGGCGGTTATTGCAGGGGCGGGGTGTGAGGGATGTGTTGCGGGAAATGCGGGAGACATGGTCAAGGGCGTTCTCGACCGCTGCGGGGGGGAAGTTGCGGGCCTTGAAGAACGCGGACATCTGGGATGTGCGGGAGTGGAATGCCTCATCCTGGGAGCAGATGCGGTGGAGGCGAAGGAATGGGGAATAGGGTATGGAATTTTTGCAGGAGGGTGGGTGGGAGGAGGTGTATTCTAGGTAGCTGTGGGAGTTGGTGAGCTTGAAATGGACATCAGTTTCTAGCTGGTTGCCTGAGATGAGCGGAGGCTTGGGAACCGCTTTGCAGAACACCTCCGCTCGGTTCGCAATAAACAACTGCACCTCCCAGACATGAACCATTTTAACTCCCCCTCCCATTCCTCAGACGACATGTCCATTCATGGGCCTCCTGCAGTGCCACAATGATGTCACCCGAAGGTTGCAGGAACAGCAACTGATATTCCGCTTGGGAACCCTGCAGCCCAGTGGTATCAATGTGGACTTCACAAGCTTCAAAATCTCCCCTTCCCCCACTGCATCCCAAAGCCAGCCCAGCTCATCCCCGCCTCCTTAACCTGTTCTTCCTCTCACCTATCACCTCCTCCCACCTTAAGCTGCACTTCCATTTCCCACCTACTAATGTTATCCCGCCTCCTTGACCTGTCCGTCCTCCCCGGGCTGACCTATCCCCGCCCCACCTCCCCACCTATACTCTCCTCTCCACCTATCTTCTCCTCTATCCATCTTCGATCTGCCTCCCCCTCTCTCCCTATTTATTTTAGAACCCTCTCCCCATCCCCCTCTCTGATGAAGGGTCTAGGCCCAAAACGTCAGCTTTTGTTCTCCTGAGATGCTGCTTGGCCTGCTGTGTTCATCCAGCTTCACACTTGGTTATATTGGATTCTCCAGCATCTGCAGTTCCCATTATCTCTGATCACAATTTTAATAGCAACCATGTTGATTATTGTAAAACCACATCTGTTCCACTAGTGCCCTTTAGAGTAAGAAATCTGCTATCCTTAACTGATCTGGCCTACATGCTACTCCCATACATCTCAGCAATGTTGTTGACTCTTAAATGTCCTCAAAATGGTATAGCGAGCCAGTCAGTTGCATCAAATTTCTATAAAGGCAGCAGGAAGGATCAAACCTGAATAAACTACCTTTCGGCCCATTGTACCATTGTCACCAACTTTGTTCTGTGAAGAGTGCAGCACATAGCAAATTTAAAAAAGAGGAATCAACTTAGTGAAGCTACACACAGGACCACTTGCAGTCCAAACAGTGGATGTAACCTTCAATAGATAGGGTTAAACAATCTCACAATCAGTGGATCAGATCTATGTTCTGAGTCCTACCAATCTAGTTGTGAATAGTGTAGACAGTTGAAAAACTCACAAACTTCCCCATTCTCAACTAATGGGGAGCCCAGCACAATAATGCAAAAGATAAGGCTGAAGCATTTGCAACAATTTTCAGTCAGAATTGATTCATCTCAGCTCCCCTAAGGATCCCTCAGCTACTGAAGCAAAACAAGTGCTAGTCTTCAGTTGATTTTCTTCCTCTATGTGATATTAAGAAACAGCTGAAAATATTGAGTACTGCGAAAGCTATGACCACATTCAGACTATAGTACTGTTGGCTTGTGCTCTGAAACTAGCCATATTCCTTGCCAAGTTGTTTCAGTACAGTTAAAAACTTGGTATCAACCTGACAATGTGGAAATTTGCCAAGGTATATCCTGTACACAAAAGGGATAGTGACCCAGCAACACTGCAGTAATGATAATTTATTTCCACATGGATTGGAGGGGAACTTGGAGATGGTTGTATTGTGTCTGTGTTGTCTCTATCTTTCTGAACGGAAGTGATCATGTGTTTGAAAGTACTGTCTTCGGACCCTTGGAGAATTTCCAATGTGCACGCTAGTTTTGATATACACTGCTGTTACTGAGCATTGATGGTGGAAGAAGTGAATATTGGCCAGCTGTTGTAGCCACAGTATATACATAGGTGGTCCAGTTTAGTTTCTGATCAAAGATAAGGCCCCCAGGATACTGACTGTGGGTTTCAGTGATGATAAGGCCACTAAATGCCACTGTTGGTCAAGGGATAATGATCAGATTTTCTCTTGTTGGAGATGGTCAATGCCTGGCACTATGTGGCACTTGTCAGTCCAAGTTTCCAGCCTGAATTTTTATCCATTTATTCATGAAATGTGGACATCATTGGGTGGTCCAACATTTATTTCCCTTCCCTAGCTGCCCTTGGGAAAGTGGTGGTGAGTTGCCTTCTTGAACTTGAGGAATGGGTTAGGGTAGTGAGCTATCTGTCCCAGGAACAGAGAACTGAATTGAAAGACCTGTTACAGTGCTGTCAGGGCCTATGTAGCTTTAGAATGGGGAGGTCTAAGTACTTGAGGTTGACATAGGGAATGCTGTTCTGATAAAACAACACCCCTACAGGTTGAATCCTATCAAAGCAGCTCAGGTCCAGAAGGAAGTGGAAGCGATGCTCCAAAAGAACATCATAGAGACAAGTTCAAGCAAGTGGAGTTTGCCAATCGTGTTGGTTCCCAAACCTGATGGCACTCAATGATACTGCGCAGATTATGGGATGTCAATGCCATGACCAAACATGATTCATACACTACTCCAAGGCCGGAGGATTGTGTGTAAAAAGTAGGGCAGGCCATTTACATCACAAAGTTGGGCTTACTTCGCAGTTACAGGCAAGTATCCTTGCTCGAGAGAGTGAAAGAGGTTTCTGCTTTTATAACCCCAAATGTGCGACATCAATGTAAAGTAATGCCTTTTGGAATGAAAAATGCACCAAACACTTTGCAAAGGCTTATGAACAGAGTTGTTGCAGGACTGACTAATTGTGCCTCTACATAGGCAACTTAGTGATTTATAGGCATCCATGGGAAGATCACATGGAGCACTTGGCAGAGTTCTTTGAGAGACTACTGAGGACAATGTGGTCACAAACTTGGCAAAAACAGAATTTGCAAAGGCAGAAGTGGCATTCTTAGGGCACAACATTGGATATGGACAGATGACACAGAAGAACGTGAACATGAAGGCCATCGAAGAATTTCCAAGACTATCCTTGGACAAGGATGTGCTATGATTTTTAGCACTGACCAAGTTCTGCAGGAAATTTGCAGCAAACTTTAGTAACGTATTGGCACCGTTGACGAATTTGTTAAAAAAGAACATGAAATTTCAGTGGACAGAACAATGGCAGGAGACATTTGAGAATTTAAAAGCAGTGTTAACCACCTCACCAGATTTAGCAGCCTCAAATTTTTGAAACCCTTCAAAGTAAATGTTGACGCAAACGATGTAGGTCCTGGTGCTGTGTCGTTACAGGAGGATGATTGTGGCATTGAAAGGCCAATCACTTATTTTTCAGAAAACCTCAATCTCCACCAGAGAAAATATTCAACCATCATAAAAGAGTTATTGAGTTTGGTAATGGCATTACAACATCTTAGTGTTTACGTTGCAAACAGTGCATCAGAGACGATTTAGTATACTGATCACAATACTTCGACATTTCTGGAAAGATTTGAGGACAAGAACACCAGATTATTTCATTGGAGTCTCATGTTACAAGCATTTAATTTACAGATTGTACATATTGCAGGTCGTGAAAATATTATCACAGATGCTTTATCAAGAGCTTAAAACAAAAATGTTTGTTAAGTTAGAACTGGTAGTGTTCAATATAGAATTAGTATAAAATATTGGTAGTGTTCAATATAGAATTAGTATAAAATATGTAACACGAGATTAATGAGCTATGGATTGAGTAATATAAAAGAGTTGAGGTTTTAAAAGAACGAAACAAAGCCATCTTTTCAGAGTGATAGTTCATTTCTTTTCTTAAGGGGAGGTGTTGTGAATCTTGGGTAGAGTACTTGCAGATTGGGAGGCAGGAAGTTAACATTTTACAAACACCAAATTCTAAGGGGGAAAGCATTGTGTGATCCCTTTAAGAGATGATGTGCTTACTCTATGCTTAGAGGTGTAAAATAGATGTCTGTGAGCTGCAGCTTGAAAGTTTGCAAATACACAGAGAGTACCCGAATTGAAACATTTCTATCAAAAGGCCATACAGTTAGCAGGCGAAGCAGTAATTTTTACCATGACAATAGGATTTTGAATTTGCCAATCAATTTTAACCAGGCACTTAGATACCGTCACCAATTAAATTTAAATCTGATGGCCAACAACATCAGACCAAACCTATGTATGAAACTGATATGTCATCAAGGGTATAAAAAAAGAGCGTGGTTGGACAAAGACAGGAGAGCTAACTGCTATCTGCCAGAGTTAACAGCTCATAGCTCTCACAGTCTCCACTATGTCTTACAGAAAGCACTGTCTAAAGAATAAAGGTACCCATGGCACAACTAGTGAATATTCCTGATAGAAGAATCGACAGAGAAGGCCTTCCTGACGGAAGAATCAATGGGAAAGGCAAAGAACATTCTAAAAGACACATACCTAGCTGTAATTTTGAGAGGCTAAATTCTATTTTTATTTTGTAAAAGTGGGATTAGCATTTATTGGTACAGCATACCATTAGAAACATATTTAATTCGGGAATAGTTCGTAATTAGAAGGGATTTATTTGGTCTGTTAATAGTTTCGTTAATTTGGTCACTGTTAAGAGTTAGGTAAATAAATTACTACTTGTTGAAAGTTTTCAAGAATACTCAGAACTAGCAAAATTAGTGTAATATGGCGTCAACATTTATCCTCAGTTACTGCGTATGACAATTGTACAGAGGACATTCCTTTTTGCAAATCCTGTGGCACACATATGAGTTATCCCTTTCAGTGGAAGAATAGTAGAGTGGCAAGATAATTCTGTAATCTGAACAAAATCTTCTCTAAATCTATAACCTAGGAAGTCACCGTGTGAAACTAGCTCTTTCTCACATCATATTTGCTCCATTTGCACATCATTTTAAATCTATGATCCCTCAGATTTGTTTGTTTTCTCAGCTGTAATTGATTCACCCTGTCTTACTCTGTTCAGCCTGCTCATGACTTCTAAAACCCAATCATATCTCCTATTAAAGGAGCAGGAAAATTAATGTTTCAGGTCAGGACCCTTCTTCAGGAAAAGGTCTGACCGGTCTCCACACAATGACCAGCTTCAGGACGCAGACCCACTGCCATTTTGTCCCCATCACTTGGCAGGGATTGTCACTTTGACCGAAAAATGGGAATCGTGATTAAAGGTCAAAGACCCATTTGTGAAAAAGGGTCCCAACCTGAAACGTCAGCCTTCCTGTTCCACTGATGCTGCTTGGCCTGCAGTGTTCATCCAGGTCCACACCTTGTAATGTCAGATTCTCCAGCATCTGCAATTCCTACTATCTCTGGGCTCTATTACAGATGAAATCCAGGTTATTTTGCTTTGGCGATTGTTATTTGTTTTGTAGATTAGTTCTTTGACCGTTAATCATGATCCCATTTTTTTTCTGTCACAGTGACAATCCCTGTTCAGGCTGAGGGAGAAAAAGACATCTTTTGCTCTTTGACCTCAGCCTATCTGACGTCACGGCCCCTGCCAAGCGACGGGAACAAAATGGCGGCGGGTCCGTGTCATGAAGCCGGTCAGACCCCCAGGGCCGGTCAGTACATGACGTCCATCTTCCTGGGGTTTGCTGTTCTCTTGCTGAGCCGCTACCTCCTGAAGCGCAGGGCCCGGGAGCAGTGCAGGTTACCCCCGGGGCCACCGTGCTGGCCCCTCATCGGCTTGCTGCTCTCTTTGGTCTGGAGGCCTGGCTCCGGAACCCGGCTCCCGCCGCATTTATACTTCACCGCCCTCGGCAAGACCTATGGAGAAATCTGCAGACTGTACCTGGGCAGACAGCTCATAATAATTCTCAATGGATTCCACATGGTCAGAGATGCGCTGCAGCATCACGCCGAGGTGTTCTCGGACAGACCCACCATTCCTCTGATCACCATCATAACCAAGCGTAAAGGTTAGAGATACAGAGGGCACCGACTGGACAGGCGGTGGCATAGCAGTAAATGTAACTGGCCGTATAAACCAGATATTTGGGTCGAGGAATATGAATTCAAATCCCACCCATGATGAAGTTTGAATTCAATATATTTTGAATTTAAAAAAAACTAGTTGGAAAATATCCTACCCACCAGAAAATTTGATGTGTTCAAGCCTCCATTGTCTTACCAGACCATAGAACTGCTCTCTGAGTGGAGAGAGATGACTGGTGGTGATTTACTGTGAAGACCACCACACCTTAGGTGAGGGGAGAGGTTGAGGAGGAGAGTCCTTCATTGGTAACATCAGCTGATGAGGGAATTTTACACATGTCATCACAACACTTTGCAAACCAACTGCCCAGCTAACTGAGCTAAACTGATGTAGTTAGTGGTCTGGCTAACCTATGACACCTGACTCATGGTGATGTGACTTACATAATTGAGAGGGCAACCAAGGAACTCCACCTGTTTTGAGGAAAGACAAGACAGTTGGCTATGGTAGAGAGCAGCAACTGGTTGACAAGAGTGGGAGCACTTATTGATTTAAATATTAAAATGTGCATTGAGTGCACTAAAAGCTGGAAATAAGTCCAGAAACATTTGAGAAGAGAAAAGCAAAGTCCACTTTTTAGAACTGGTAAAAGAGCTGTAATGTGTTTAAAGAAATATAGAGACAGGAAAGGGAGTGAGCTGGGTGGGGTGGGGGTAGAGAGGAAGAACAATGAGAAAGATCAAAAGGACAAAGACAAGGAGACTAACTGATATGTGGGTGACTGCAGGGTAGAGATCATGCTATGTGATAAGTAAAACAAAAGATGGGTATAAAGGAGCTGTTAATGGCAGAATTATTTAAACAGCTGCTGTGGAAAACTTGTAGCGGCATTGAAAATAATCTGAAATTGCTGAACAGAAATTCATGAAAATTAAGTACCAATCAAGGTATTTACAGGAACTGCAGATGCTGGAGAATCTGAGATAACAAGGTGTAGATCTGAGATAACGGGAACTGCAGATGCTGGAGAATTCCAAGATAATAAAATGTGAGGCTGGATGAACACAGGAGGCCAAGCAGCATCTCAGGAGCACAAAAGCTGACGTTTCGGGCCTAGACCCTTCATCAGAGAGGGGGATGGGGAGAGGGAACTGGAATAAATAGGGAGAGACGGGGAGGCGGACCGAAGATGGAGAGCAAAGAAGATAGGTGGAGAGAGTGTAGGTGGGGAGGTAGGGAGGGGATAGGTCAGTCCAGGGAAGACGGACAGGTCAAGGAGGTGGGATGAGGTTAGTAGGTAGCTGGGGGTGCGGCTTGGGGTGGGAGGAAGGGATGGGTGAGAGGAAGAACCGGTTAGGGAGGCAGAGACAGGTTGGACTGGTTTTGGGATGCAGTGGGTGGGGGGGAAGAGCTGGGCTGGTTGTGTGGTGCAGTGGCGGGAGGGGACGAACTGGGCTGGTTTAGGGATGCTGGAATACACCTCCTCCCACCCACCCTCCTGCAAAAATTCCATCCCCTATTCCCAATTCCTCCGCCTCCGCCGCATCTGCTCCCACGATAAGACATTCCACTCCCGCACATCCCAGATGTCCAAGTTCTTTAAGGACCGCAACTTTCCCCCCACAGTGATCGAGAACGCCCTTGACCGCGTCTCCCGTATTTCCCGCAACACATCCCTCACACCCCGCCCCCGCCACAACCGCCCCAAGAGGATCCCCCTCGTTCTCACACACCACCCCACCAACCTCCGGATACAACGCATTATCCTCCGACACTTCCGCCATTTACAATCCGACCCCACCACCCAAGACATTTTTCCATCCCCTCCCCTGTCAGCTTTCCGGAGAGACCACTCTCTCCGTGACTCCCTTGTTCGCTCCACACTGCCCTCCAACCCCACCACACCCGGCACCTTCCCCTGCAACCGCAGGAAATGCTACACTTGCCCCCACACCTCCTCCCTCACCCCCATCCCAGGCCCCAAGATGACATTCCACATTAAGCAGAGGTTCACCTGCACATCTGCCAATGTGGTATACTGCATCCACTGTACCCGGTGCGGCTTCCTCTACATTGGGGAAACCAAGCGGAGGCTTGGGGACCGCTTTGCAGAACACCTCCGCTCAGTTCGCAACAAACAACTGCACCTCCCAGTCGCAAACCATTTCCACTCCCCCTCCCATTCTCTAGATGACATGTCCATCATGGGCCTCCTGCACTGCCACAATGATGCCACCCGAAGGTTGCAGGAACAGCAACTCATATTCCGCCTGGGAACCCTGCAGCCATATGGTATCAATGTGGACTTCACCAGTTTCAAAATCTCCCCTTCCCCTACTGCATCCCTAAACCAGCCCAGTTCGTCCCCTCCCCCCACTGCACCACACAACCAGCCCAGCTCTTCCCCCCCACCCACTGCATCCCAAAACCAGTCCAACCTGTCTCTGCCTCCCTAACCGGTTCTTCCTCTCACCCATCCCTTCCTCCCACCCCAAGCCGCACCCCCAGCTACCTACTAACCTCATCCCACCTCCTTGACCTGTCCATCTTCCCTGGACTGACCTATCCCCTCCCTACCTCCCCACCTACACTCTCTCCACCTATCTTCTTTACTCTCCATCTTCGGTCCGCCTCCCCCTCTCTCCCTATTTATTCCAGTTCCCTCTCCCCATCCCCCTCTGATGAAGGGTCTAGGCCCGAAACGTCAGCTTTTGTGCTCCTGAGATGCTGCTTGGCCTGCTGTGTTCATCCAGCCTCACATTTTATTAAGGTGTGGATCTGGATGAACACAGGCCAAGCAGCATCAGAGGAGCAGATTTGGTATGGTGATGCTGCCCCTAACAAGGATATGTCGAACACTTGATGTTGCTTGTGAATAAAGTAAATTTAATGGAATCTTATGAAATATTTTTCAATGGGCATGATATAAAGAGATAAAATTTCTTGAAGCAGACAACAGTCCATTTTCCTCTAATGACTGTTAACAAGTTATATTTTGATAAAATGGCATTTTTTAAATCTGCATGATTTTGTTATTTGCTGTATAGTTAGCTTTAAATAAAACAAGAATTACACCCCATAGCCAGTTATGTAATTTTAATAGGTCCTACAATATTGTTCCAGATACTAGATTAATGTTTCATGAATTGAATATTCATTGCGACCTGATATCTGACTTCCTCAGAGGAATGTGCAATTATTTTTATGCTGCGTGCTTTTTGATTATTGACTCTTAAGGGCAGCATGGTGGCTCAGTGGTTAGCACTGCTCCCTCACAGCACCAGGGATCCGGGTTTGAGTCTACCCTTGGGCCACTGTCTATCCATGTGGAGTTTGCACATTCTCCCCGTGTCTGGGTTTCCTCCAGGTGCTCGAGTTTCCTCTCACATTCCATAGATGTGCAGGCTAGGTGGATTGGCCATGCTAAATTGCCCATAATGTTCAGGGATGTGCCGATTAGCTGGGTTATAAGGTCTTGGTGGGATACTCTGAGGGTTGGTGTGGACTTGTTGGGCTGACGGGCCTGTTTCCACACTGTAGGGATTCTATGAAAAAAAGGGAATCTTAAAGTAAGAAAGTGAAGCAAGACCGAAATGCAAAATGATTTAAAAACAACAAAGGAAACTGAGGGAGAAATATTCAGTGGTATGTTGCAAGACTCGATCATCTGCTGTGCAAAATGAGATTTTTAATTTGGCTTTGCAACTATAGGGCAGTACTCGGTGAAATGTCCAGGGCTTCCTAACTAGGAAAGGCAGAAATTGGAAAGAAGAAAGACTGCGAGTGGCATTCATTTACCTCTATTTGTATAGCATAGGAAGTCTGAAATGAAAATAGAAATTCCAAAATGATCATAAAATAATTGGAACATAAAGCACTATACAGTTTGTGCAGGTGAAAAGACAACAAAAGCAAGGTTCTCCATGGGATAAAAAGCGTAGCAAAAGCACCTTCATCTAACCAAAAATCCCAAAGTGTAGAAAAAGAAACTAAAATTCCATCACCTTACAGACTTGATGAGGACAGCATTTGCCCTCACCCACCACCTGCTGCAAACATTTTGGTGGTTTCCTGAAAACTCAAAATTGATAAAGTAGCATTGTACAAAATCACAAGGTAGTTTACAGAGCAGATTAGGATCAATTTTTTGTGAAACTAAATTCTGTGATGACTTGGTGTCATAATCGTTTGAAGAGAGTACTATGGGGGCAGATGTTAGTCATGTCTGGAATTATTGCTTCATGTATAGACATAGCAGTCACAAGTATTGTTACTGCTCAGCCTGGTTGCTGAGCATGGCTTCTGTCAAAGGCTAACTGTCCTTCCATGGTTAGGTTAAGGAGTGGAAGGTACCTTGTTTCACTCTTGTAATTTAGATCACATGAACATTTGGGAGAGGGTGAAGGGAAAGAAATAGTGCAAAGGCGTATTACAATTGAGTAAAGGTAACTGCAAAGACATGAGGGAGAACCCGGCAGAATTGATTGGAAGGAGAGCAGGGAAAAGAATAGAATGATGGAGCAGTAATGGCAGGAGTGATTGGGAATAATTTGGGAAGTATGGCAGGAAGAGGAAATGTACTAAGGGGAAGATGAGGCAACCAAGGCTGACAAGGGAAGTCAGGGACAGCATAAATGCAAAAGAAAAATCATACAGTGTAGTGAAGATCAGTAGGAAACCAGTGGATTAGAAAGTCTTTAACCAGCAGAAGGGAACTAAACAAATATTAAGTGGGGGGGCAGGGGAGAAATAAGTGGGCAAGCTGGCTAGTAATATAAAAAGATATATAACAGACAAGGGTGGACATTGAACTGCTGAAAAATGAGGTTGGAGAAGTAGCAGTGGGGAACAAAGAAATGGCAAAGGAACTGAAAAATACTTTGCATCAGTCTTCATGATGGAAGATACCGGAAGCATACCAGAACTTTGAGAGAGTCAGGAAGGCAGAGGAGAGAGTAGTGGCCATCACTAATGAAAAGGTGGATAAATCACCTGGACTACACCTTAAGGCACTGAAGACAATAGATGAGGAGATTATAGAGGCGTCGGCCATGACCTTTTAGGAATGACCGGAGGCAGGGAGGGTCCCAGAGCACTGGAAAATGATTAGTTATCACCCCTGTTTAAGAAGGGAGAGAGGCAGAAGTGGGTAATTGTAGTCTGGTTAGTCCAGACTTGATCGTTGGTAAGATTTTAGAGTCCATTATTAAGGATCAGATTGTGGAGCTCTCGGAAGCACGTGATAAAATAGAGCTGGGTCAACGTGGCTTCATCAAGGGAAGGTCATTCCTGACACATCTATTTGAATTCTTTGAAGAGGTAATGAGCAAGTTAGAGAAAGGAGAGCCAGGAGATATGATCGGTTTGGATTTCCAGGAGGCCTTTGACAAGGTACTACACAGGATGTCAATAGCTCTGATAAGAGCCCACAGTGTTAAGAGAAAGGCACTGGCATAGAAAAAGGATTGGTTGACTGGCAGAAGGCAGAGATTGGAGTTAAAGGAGTCTGTTTCTAAACGGCAACTGGTGACTAGTAGACTTCTGCAGAGGTCAGTGTTGCAGCTTCAAATATTCATGTTATATATTAATAATCTGGACAAAGGAACTGATGGCATTGTTGCTAAGTTTGCAGCTGATACAAAGATTGGTAGAGGAAACAGAGTGTTGAGGAGGCAGGAGGCTGCAGAAGGACCAGGACAGGCTAAATAGCAGATGAAAGACAATATGAGAAAGTCTGAGGTTATGCTGGGAGGAAGAAAAGAAGTGTAGATTATTTTCAAAGTGTGGAAAGGCTTCAGAAATCTGAAGTACAAAATAGACTTAGTCCTAGCTCAGGATTCACTTCAGGTTAAGATACAGATTCAATTGGTGGTTACGTAGGCAAATGCAAAGTCAGCATTCACTTTGAGAGGGCGAGAATGCAACAGCAGGGAGTATTTCTCAGGCATTTGGAATATCATGAACAATTTTGCACGCCATATCTAAGGAAGGATGTGCTGGCCTTGGAGGAGGTCCTCAGGCAGTTTACAAGAATGATCCTGGGGATGAAGGGCTTTTCGTACAAAGAGTGGTTGAGGACTCTGGATACGCACACAATAGTGTATAGAAGGATGATGGAGGTGGGGTTATGCAGAAAAACCTCATTAAAACATTCAGAATAGTGAGAGGCCTGGATAGACTGGAAATGGATCAGTGATAATGGGAACTGCAGATGCTGGAGAATCCAAGATAATAAAGTGTGAAGCTGGATGAACACAGCAGGCCAAGCAGCATCTCAGGAGCACAAAAGCTGACGTTTCTGGCCTAGACCCTTCATCAGAGAGCTCTCTGATGAAGGGTCTAGGCCTGAAACGTCAGCTTTTGTGCTCCTGAGATGCTGCTTGGCCTGCTGTGTTCATCCAGCTTCACACTTTATTATCTTAGACTGGAAATGGAAATGTTTTCACTAGTAGAGGCAAGGACTCGAGGGCAGAGTCTTAGATTGAAGGAATGACCCTTTGGAATTGAAATGAAGAGAAATTTCTTCAGCCAAAGGGGCAAGGTGGTGAACCCGTGGAACTCATTATCACAGAGGCTGTGGAGACCAAGCCATTAAGCATCTTTAAGACAGAATAGGTTCTAGATTAGTAGGGGGATCAAGGCATATGGGGAGAAGGCAAGAGGATGGGCCTGAGAAGCATGTCAGCCATGACCGTATGGCAGAGCAGACTCATTCGGCTGAATGGCCTAATTTTGCTCCTGTGTTTTATGGTCTTATGTGTTTGAAATTATGCAATATTGTGTTATTTGTAGAATTGTTGTGTCCTGTGGTGGTACATCTTAAATGTACTGTGCTACACAGTGAGGTATTAATTCATAATTATAGTCCAGCTGTGTTCTAATTTGAAATCCCAACACACAGTCTGTTTCCTTCCGCAGACTGAGATTCCTGCAAATCCTAGAAGTACCTGGATAGCCTGCATGGGACTTGATAATGTAATTTTCGTTGACACTTTGGGTTAGTAGTATGATGGTGCTGAATAATTAGAGTTGTCATCTACAGTTCAAACATAACAGCCTTTTTGTATTTATTAGTGGAGATTGCATAGAGCAATATGACAACAGAGAGCAGAAGACCTCTACTTTTATATTCAGGACTATATTTCTTTAGCATACAGTAAACGTTGGCACTCAAACATACGTGGAAAATAATGGAAATAGATCAGGCAGCTTCTGCAGAGAGAAAAATAAACTTATTATTTCAACCTGGTGACCTTTTTGTTCAATATATATTTCAGCATAGGCTGGTAGTATGTATGTAGATTTGGGAGAAATTGTTCCTTATTGCACGACAGAATTAAAAAAGATGTAGGCAGCCTCCAGAAGTTCCTTTATGGACTTGTTCATAACATTGCTGCAGACCCTAAAAACCTGGCTGATATTCAGCCCGTTTTTTTTATTCGTTTGTGGGATGTGAGCATCACTGGCTGACCAACATTTATTGCCCATCCCTAGCTGGCCTTAAGAAGGTGGTGGTGTGCTGCCTTCTTGAACAGCTGCAGTCCACCTGCTGTGGGTTGATTCACAATGCTATGAGGGAGGGAACTACAGGATTTTGACCCAGCAACAGTGAAGGAACGGCAATATATTTCCAAGTCAGGATGGTGACTGGCTTGGACGGGAACTTCAAGGTGGTGGTTTTCCCATACATCTGCTGCCCTTGTCCTTCCGGATGGAAGTGGTCATGGGTTTGGAAGGTGCTGTCTGAGGATGTTTAGTGAATTTCTGCAGTGCATCTTGTAGATAGTATACACTGCTGCTACTGACCATCACTGTTGAGGGAGTGGATGTAGTGCCAATCAAGCAAGCTGCTTTATCCTGGATGGCATCAAGCTTCTTAAGTGTGTTTGGGGCTGCATTCATCCAGGCAAATGGGGAGTATTTCATCATAGTCCTGACTTGTGCCTTATAGATGGTGGACAGATTTTGAGGAATCAGGGGGTGAGTTACTTGCCGCTGTATTCCTAACCTCTGACTTGTTCTTGTAACCTCTGTGTTTATATGGTGAGTCCAGTTCAGTTTCTGGTCAATGATAACCTCCAGGATGTTGATAGTGGGGGATTCAGTGATGGTAACACCATTGAATGGCAAGGGTTGATGCGGTTAGATTGTCTCTTATTGGTGATGGTCATAGCCTGGCAATGTGGCACAAATGTTGCTTGCCACTTATTAGCCCAAGCTTTGTTATTGTCCACATTTTGCATTTGAACATGGACTGCTTCAGTATCTGAGGTGTCATGAACAGTGCTAAACATTTTACAATCATCAGCAAACATCCGCACTTCTGACCTTATGATGAAGGGAAGGTCATTGATGAAGCAGCTGAAGATGGCTCGGCATAGGACATTACCCTGAGGAACTTCCTGTAGAGATTTTCTGGAGCTGAGGTGACTGACGTCCAACAACCATGACCATTTTCGAAGGAATGACTCCCAACTACCGGCCAGTTTGCCTCCTGTACCCATTAATTCCAGTTTTGCTAGGGCTCCTTGATGCCACATTCGATCGAATGCAGCCTTGATATCAAGGACTTTCACTCCACTTCTGGAATTCGGCTCTTGTCCATGTTTGAACCAGGGCTGTAATGAGGTCAGGAGCTGAGTGGCCCTGGCGGGACCCAAACTGGGTGAAACTGAGCAGGTTATTGCCGAGCAGGTACTGCTTGATAACACTGATAACGACACCTACCATCACTTTATTGATAATGAGAGTAGACTGATGGAGTGGTAATTGGCCATTTTGGATTTTTCCTGCTTTTTATGTACAGGACATACCTGGGCAATTTTCCACATTTTGGGTAGAGACCAATGTTGTAACTATATGGAAACAGCTTGGCTACAGGAGTGGCAAGTTCTGGAGCAAAAGTCTTTAGTACTGTTGCTGCAGCGATATCAGAACCAGCAGTCTTTGCCGTATCCAGTGTCTGCAACAGTTTCTTGATACCACATGGAGTGAATTGAATTGGCTGACAACTGGAGCCTGGAGACCGCTGGAGGAATGGATCATCCATTTGGCACTTCTGGCTGAAGATTGCTACTAAAGCTTCAGCCTTCTCATTTGCAGTGATGTGCTGGACTCTTTCGTCATTGAGGATGGGGATATTATTGCAGCTTCCTCCTCCAGTGAGTTGTTTAATCGTCCTCCAGCATTCACAACTGGATGTGGCAGAACTATTATCTGATTTGTTGGTTGTAGGATCACTTAGCTCTATCACTTGCTGCTTATGCTTTTTGATAATGTTCTTTGAGTGTGGTCTTAAGACAGGTATTAGGACCTTCATTTTCATATTTAAGGTGTCTAATTTAGGTAGGTGCACTGAACAATTGGAAGTTGCTGGCTCCACGTTTCAAAGCGTGTAGTTTCCATTGGATTGTAAACACAAGAAATGTTTTGTTTGAAAAAACATGAAAAGGGGAACGATTTCAGCCCACTGTTTCCCTACATATTTTTTGCAATGATATTGGTAATAATGTCAGTGAATACTCTTATACAAATAATCAGAGTGTAAAGGTGTGGTAACAATCAACTGACGTCATGTGCAATCTTTAATAAATGTCAGCACTGTGCTGAATGTAAGTTCATTTGTTGGAATACCTCCCACTTCTGCCCATCAACGTGTTATTCACTTGTATCTGAACTCACATTGCATAGTGTAAAGTGAGTTCACCTTGTATCTGGCCCCTTGATCAGAAGCAAACTATTGCAGATGCCAGAAATTTGAAATTAAAAGGACAAAAGTGCTCAAACTATTCAGCATTTCAGGTAGCATCTGTGAGGAAAAGTTGCCAAACAAGATGTTATTACATAAAATTCAGACTCATGGGATTGGGGGTGATATATCAGCATGGATTGCCGATTGGTTAATTGACAGAAAATTATTCGGAATCAAAGGACGTTTTCAGAATGGCAAGCTCTAATTGGTCACATACTGCAAGGATCACGACTTGGGCCTCAGCTATTTGCAGTTTACATTTTCGGTTAATTAATCCTTGTTGATACTGGTTGTGGACGATTGCAACTCCTTTCTGGTTATTTGAAAATCTGCTGTGTTCTTGGTTGCAATTCAGCCCTTACACTCCTGATCTTTGGTGTGGAGGGATGTAGGCAGATCAGAGAACCTCCTCATGGGTTTGCTGCTGGACCTGACCACGGTAGCTATTAATAGGTCCAGCCAGTTGGCTGCGGAGGGGGTTATGTTGCTGATTGTCAGCTCCATGTTCCACAGTGACATTAACGCCCAGACGTCATTGGAGAAGGAGCATGCAGTGTCCACCAATGCTCTTGATGCCTTTAGAAAGGTAGGCATCACGGGGAATGCAGTGCTTTTGATGGTTTGCATTGCCCATAATGGGCTTTGCAGGTAAACTTCAAATTGACTGCATGGGTGATTACTGATGGTAGTCAGTAGTTAAACACAAAAAAAGGTCATGGTCACTTGATGGTGGGAAAGCCATTAGTTTGTGATAACATTTCCAGACATTAAGAAAAATTGAACTTTATTGTAAATATTCATTTCACGGCTGTCGTGTGGCTAAATTTTATATGCCATTTAATTAGCCTAAGGCTGAATATTATCCAGCTCTTAATACTTATGGACACTGTCAGCTTCTTTGTGAAAAGTTGTAATAGAATAGAATGCTGGGGCCTGAGGAACCCATTTAATAGCAGTTTTGGGACTTAGATGGTCTCCCTACAGGAATCTCCCTTTTGAGCTCCTTAATGCCAAGAATGATTCTAGCTGGAAGAGAATTTATCCCTGATTGCCGTTGCACTGAATTTTACAAGGATTCTTCGATGCCACACTTGGGCAGATTTTACTTGATGTCAACGGCAGCCACACTTACCTCCGGCGTTCAGGACTCAAATTTGATCCAAGGCTGTAATGAGATTTGGACTTGAGTTGTTTCGGCAGAATCCTGCTGGATAGTGAATGCAATTAATTGACCCTTTCCATCACTTTGCTTGATAATTCTCTTTCATTTTAATGAAATATAGATGTCGTTCCTAATTGCTCCCAAGCAGGAGTTAGTGGCCCACCTTCTTTAATTGTTGAATCCACCCACATTGTTGTAATTTACCCACATACTGTTAGGAAGGGAATTGCAGGTGAATTGCAGGCTTTTGACAATGTCAGGAAAGAAATAGTGATGTGGTTCCCAGTGAGGATAGTATCTGGTTTGGAAGGGAACTTGGAAGTGATGGTGTTCCAATGTATCTGCCCCCTTGTTATCCTGAGGTAGAAGTTTAGTGTTTTGAAAGGTGCTGTCAAAGGATCCTAAGTGAGTTGCTGAGTGCGTCTTTGTTTGTGGTACGTGTTAGGCCAGTGATTAATGTTAGATTGATAAGCTGGACATTTGCTGGAGTGTATTATTGTGCTTTATGTGAACACAACTATGGATGTAAGATAGTAAGTGGTTCATCAATAAGTGTTGGTCTTGCCATTAATATATGGTAATTAATGTTTAAAACAGTTTAGAAAAATACAACAGCAAAGTTCATTTTATATTTAAAAAATGGCATCAGTAATGTTTGAGGACATTATGTGAAACATTACTACAATTACTGATTCATCCGGTAGATTAAATCCAAAGCTATTTTTCATCTTTAAGTACAAAACCTGCTAATGTTTAAAATGTTAATTGAAATAATTTTCATAGTTTAAATTGATGTTTTTTAAATTATATTTACATCCTTAGATATTGCATTGCTGGATAATTTTGCACCTTGTTGGCTAACGCTCATGTAACTGTGCGGCAACTGCAAGAGGCACAGCTAGTTCTCAAGCAAAATTGCACAACATTAGCCAAGATGTTGTTCGGTCTGGTGACCTGTGTTGAATCTGGTAAACTCGTCATTTTGTGGTATTACATGGATGGAATTGAATAGGTCACAACCAGCTTCTGTTAACTGTTGCATTGCTTAATCGTAGAAATCACTTCATGATTCACTACGTTGGGAAGGTTATAAATCACATCTTTCCAGCTTGTGAACTGGCTCTTCCTAAATCTTTAGACAAAGTATATTCAATGGTAAAGTTTTGTAATCAAATATTGTTATAAAGGAGTGATGCAAGCATTCTTAATGGACCCAGTCAGCCCTTATGCTTGGTTTTAAAGCTCAGTTTTACTGTTTTGGGTAGGACATCCCTGCTTTAATGTAATGTGTAACTCAAATATTAATTACCAATTTCTGGGAATAATCTCATTCATAATGTTGCTAAGGAGGAGTTCTTCACAAAACATCTGCTCCCATTTCATTGTAGTAAAATTTTAGAGCAACATGAAATGTCACAGGGATAGTGAGCAGCAGACAAGCATCTAGGTTCAAAATATTTTGGATAATGTAACCACTTACATTACCAATGCTATTTAAAGTAACAAATAAGTACTTGTTTGATTATTTTCAGGAATAGTCTTTGCTCCGTACGGCTTGGTCTGGAAGCAGCAAAGAAAATTTTCCCTCTCGACCCTGAGATACTTTGGTTTCGGGAAACTTGATCTAGAGCCGAAAATCATAGAGGAACTACAATTTGTGAAGTCAGAGTTTTCCAGTGCAGTTGGGACGGCCTTTTCTCCTTCTCATGTCATTCACAATGCTGTGTCTAATATCATTTGTTCGATGTGCTTTGGCAAACGGTTTGACTACGATGATGAAGAGTTCAGGACTATGCTGAATCTAATTGTCCAAGGAATGAAATTAGCATCAAACAGCCCGGCAATGCTCATCAATGTAATTCCTTTATTTCAGTATTTACCCTTTGGACCTTTCAAGGAAGTTGTCAAGACAGTAAGAGATGTAACTGCATTCTTGAAAAACATCATTGATCAGCACCAAAAGACTATGGACCCTGAAAACCCACGTGATTTTGTTGATTTTTATCTGAAAGAAATAGACTATCAAAGACATAAAAAGCAAAATACAAGCTTTAGTGAAGATTATTTATTTTATATAATTGGGGATCTCTTTGTAGCAGGGACAGACACAACATCCAATACGCTGTTGTGGGCTATTCTCTTTATGGCTGTTCATCCAGAAGTTCAAGGTAATAATTGACTCAATATGCGTATGCAAGGGATCATTAAGAAAGGATTTATCGATATTGCTGTGAGTCAGATAATCTTGTATATGACATGCAAGTAACAAAATGATTACAATATGTGAAACTTGCCCACTTTCTCCCCCAGGATGATAATACTGTTTGAAGGGTATAAGTGTCCAAAGGTGATACAATGCATTGACACTGCTCTGTCTTGTGTTACATGATTATCTTGCTAATTGTCTCACACAATGTCTTCAAACTCTGAAGCAGATATCTTAAAATGGAAGTTTCGTATTTCTTCATGACAAGAAAGGAATAGTGAGAGAATGAACCAAAGACCAACTGCTGAATATGTGTTATTCCCTTATTTTCAAACTTGCCAAAATGACATTAGCATCCATTGATGAGGAACTAGTGTTTGGAGAGAAGCTCCAGGAGGAGAAAGACACAAATTATTAGGATATTCTAGGAATTGCAGTTTAGATGTACCTAACCCATTCAAGCAAAGCTTGAGCAATATATAGCTCTCACCTAAACAATGCACTTAAAGAATGCAACAAAGTTATTATTCTTCATCCAAATAAAACAGATTCTTTTGTCTGTTGGTGCAGTGGGTAATCCCTGTCTTTGAGACAAAAGCTGGGGTTGATTCCCAACCCAGGACTTGATGATCACGGAAGTGGTTTAATAGCATAGTCAAACAGGTTCATTGTCATGCTAACCTGCAAATGGCTCTCAAGGTACAGATTGTGGCTTCTGGCGAGCAACCTAGTAAAACCAAACTACTTGCCTCATGTCCCTAGATACAGGATGTCTTCTAAGAAACCAGAGTGCAAGACTTGTAAAGCCCAGTTTTTTTTAATAGAATATTTGAGGGCAAATCTTGCAGACTAATAAGAGACCAGAGACAGCTGACAAGTTTTGAAAACCCGTGATTGGATAGGATAGAATAGAATAATAATTTATTGTCACTTGTATTCTGTATAAAAAAAAGTGAAAAGTATTTAAGTCATCAAACCACGGCATCTATATTAAAAACAAAGCATAGATAAGAAAACAGTTTTTAAAAATTAAGTGGAAAGTCATCTTAGTTCAATTCACAGCTCCTGGGTTCTGGAAAAGACAGCAGTGCTGCAGAAAGCCGACGGAGCTACCATCAAAAAAGGCTGCCATGCCAGGCTGCAAGACTCTGCAGAATCCTGAATCAGCCTTGAGGACACACCTCGTTGCTGATGCCAGGCCTGAAGACATCGCAGAAGCAGCTGAAGGGAGTTTAGGATGCTGGGCCGAAACCACCTCATCCCAAAGTTGTTGCCACCCTGGCTGGATGGGGTCCCGCCGCCGAAGATACCGAAGCAGACCATGGATGCGGGCACAGTGAGGAACTGCCATTGTGGCACGACAGCAGAACTGCAATGATTTGTCAGGCAATTTTACCTAACAGTAGTTATTTATGTGCACGGTTTCAAAAGTTTACATTTTTAAACAGCAAACATAATTCCCTCAATTTTCATACAATCCCAAATGTTATGCCCAAAGATAAAATGAAGGAAAACAACCTTTGTTGTTCTTATTTAAATTCGAGTTGTTTGTCAAGCTATTTTAGTTGTCAGAAGTAGAGATGTTTTGTCAAATGTACTCTTAAATCATCATGACATTCTGCTGTGCCAAGATTATAAATTATAATATTGGTATCAATCTACATACTGACCACAACAGAATTTTATGATATCACATATTGGAAACATCTTCCAGACTCTCTGTAGCCTTGTATTATAGGAAGAGTAGTGTTCCATTCAGCCTATAGAGCCAAATCCTCCATTTATTACGGTCCTAGCTGATTGAACACTTCAGTGTTTTTTGAGCACATGATTCCCATTAGCCTTTACATAAATTTTAAATATGCTCAAAGACCCTGCCCTATGGGGTAGAGAATTTGAAGAAGAGAATTTGAAGACTCTCAGACCTCTAAGCAAAAAAGAATTGTCCTCATCCTAAATGGCAGCTCCATATTTTTAAGTTTTGTCCCCTTGGTTCTGGACTCCCAATGAGAGGAAATATCTTGCCTGTCACGTTAAGTAAATTGTAGGTTTCAAAATGATCACTTCTCATTCTTCTAAACTCTCGAGAAGACAGGCCCCAGCTCTCTTTACATGATAACCCTACCATCCCAGTTACAGACCAATGCAAGATGCTCAACCAAATCATTTTTATTCAAGTGTCCGTTTATCACGTTCTTTATGATAGATTAGTAGCAGGGAAAATGGTAGAATCATAGAGGTCTGTAATTCTGTTTCTCTCCCACATGTTTATTAAATAGTGGTGTGGAATTTTCAAGTTTCCTATTTGCAAAAATCATCTCAAAATGTGTAAAATTTTGGAAGTTGACTACCTCTGTAGGCACCTTGTTCAACATAATGGTGTTGTTGAAGTTCTCACAATGCAAGCTGACCTGTAAAGATGTATTTCCTCTTTTCGTAGAAAGGGTTCACAAAGAGATCAGCACAGTTATTGGTGAGTCAAGACCTCCTTCCCTCAAAGACAAACTTCACATGCCTTTCACAGAAGCAACAATAATGGAAATCCAGCGTATGACCACAGTGGTCCCACTTGCCATTCCACATATGGCATCAGAAACTATTGGTAAGGTTACAGTTGAGCTAACAATTATTAAATAGGAAGGTTTAGTCATGTGATAATGGGAACTGCAGATGCTGGAGAATTCCAAGATAATAAAATGTGAGGCTGGATGAACACAGCAGGCCAAGCAGCATCTCAGGAGCACAAAAGCTGACGTTTCGGGCCTAGACCCTTCATCAGAGAGAGGGATGGGGAGAGGGAACTGGAATAAATAGGGAGAGACGGGGAGGCGGACCGAAGATGGAGAGCAAAGAAGATAGGTGGGGAGGTAGGGAGGGGATAGGTCAGTCCAGGGAAGACGGACAGGTCAAGGAGGTGGGATGAGGTTAGTAGGTAGATGGGGGTGCGGCTTGGGGTGGGAGGAAGGGATGGGTGAGAGGAAGAACCGGTTAGGGAGGCAGAGACAGGTTGGACTGGTTTTGGGATGCAGTGGGTGGGGGGGAAGAGCTGGGCTGGTTGTGTGGTGCAGTGGGGGGAGGGGACGAACTGGGCTGGTTTAGGGATGCAGTAGGGGAAGGGGAGATTTTGAAACTGGTGAAGTCCACATTGATACCATATGGCTGCAGGGTTCCCAGGCGGAATATGAGTTGCTGTTCCTGCAACCTTCGGGTGGCATCATTGTGGCACTGCAGGAGGCCCATGATGGACATGTCATCTAAAGAATGGGAGGGGGAGTGGAAATGGTTTGCAACTGGGAGGTGCAGTTGTTTGTTGCGAACTGAGCGGAGGTGTTCTGCAAAGTGGTCTCCAAGCCTCCGCTTGGTTTCCCCAATGTAGAGGTAGCCACACCGGGTACAGTGGATGCAGTATACCACATTGGCAGATGTGCTGTTGAACGTCTGCTTAATGTGGAATGTCATCTTGGGGCCTGGGATAGGGGTGAGGGAGGAGGTGTGGGGGCAAATGTAGCATTTCCTGCGGTTGCAGGGGAAGGTGCCGGGTGTGGTGGGGTTGGAGGGCAGTGTGGAGCAAACAAGGGAGTGACGGAGAGAGTGGTCTCTCCGGAAAGCAGACAGGGGTGGAGATGGAAAAATGTCTTGGGTGGTGGGGTCGGATTGTAAATGGCGCAAGTGTCGGAGGATGATGCGTTGTATCCGGAGATTGGTAGGGTGGTGTGTGAGAACGAGGGGGATCCTCTTTGGGCGGTTGTGGCGGGGGCGGTGTGTGAGGGATGTGTTGCGGGAAATAGGGGAGACGCGGTCAAGGGCGTTCTCGATCACTGTGGTGTGAAAGTTGCAGTCCTTGAAGAACTTGGACATCTGGGATGTGCGGGAGTGGAATGTCTTATCGTGGGAGCAGATGCGGCAGAGGCGGAGGAATTGGGAATAGGGGATGGAATTTTTGCAGGAGGGTGGGTGGGAGGAGGCGTATTCTAGGTAGCTGTGGGAGTCGGTGGGCTTGAAATGGACATCAGTTACAGGCTGGTTGCCTGAGTTGGAGACTGAGAGGTCCAGGAAGGTGAGGGATGTGCTGGAGATGGCCCAGGTGAACTGAAGGTTGGGGTGGAAGGTGTTGGTGAAGTGGATGAACTGTTCGAGCTCCTCTGGGGAGCAAGAGGCGGCACCGATACAGTCATCAACGTACCGGAGGAAGAGGGGGGGTTTGGGGCCTGTGTAGGTGCGGAAGAGGGAAATGCTACACTTGCCCCCACACCTCCTCCCTCACCCCTATCCCAGGCCCCAAGATGACATTCCACATTAAGCAGAAGTTCAACTGCACATCTGCCAATGTGGTATACTGCATCCACTGTACCCGGTGTGGCTTCCTCCACATTGGGGAAACCAAGCGGAGGCTTGGAGACCGCTTTGCAGAACACCTCCGCTCAGTTTGCAACAAACAACTGCACCTCCCAGTCGCAAACCATTTCCACTTCCCCTCCCATTCTTTAGATGACATGTCCATCATGGGCCTCCTGCAGTGCCACAATGATGCCACCCGAAGGTTGCAGGAACAGCAACTCATATTCCGCCTGGGAACCCTGCAGCCTAATGGTATCAATGTGGACTTCACCAGTTTCAAAATCTCCCCTTCCCCAACTGCATCCCTAAACCAGCCCAGTTCGTCCCCTCCCCCCACTGCACCACACAACCAGCCCAGCTCTTCCCCCCCACCCACTGCATCCCAAAACCAGTCCAACCTGTCTCTGCCTCCCTAACCAGTTCTTCCTCTCACCCATCCCTTCCTCCCACCCCAAGCCGCACCCCCATCTACCTACTAACCTCATCCCACCTCCTTGACCTGTCCGTCTTCCCTGGACTGACCTATCCCCTCCCTATTTCCCCACCTATACTCTCTCCACCTATCTTCTTTACTCTCCATCTTTGGTCCGCCTCCCCCTCTCTCCCTATTTATTCCAGAACCCTCACCCCATCCCCCTCTCTGATGAAGGGTCTAGGCCCGAAACGTCAGCTTTTGTGCTCCTGAGATGCTGCTTGGCCTGCTGTGTTCATCCAGCCTCACATTTTATTATCTTGGGTTTAGTCGTGTGCTGTTAGAGGAAAAACCTTGTCAAACTTCATTTTGCATAGGGACAATATTAAACAATTATGTTTATGTGATACTTCTACGTTATAAATTTGACAGAAATTGTCAAGATAAACAAAATTATCACATGATTGACCAGCACAGTGTTGGGTCCAGATTCTAAATCCCATCTCCAATAACAGAAATAGGTGGATGAGCAGGTTAAATTAGAGCAGTGACTTCACCTCTGTGGTCCTGCTGTCTTATTGCTGTGTCCCCATTTTACAGTGCTTCTTCGAGCTGGTGAGCAGGACCATCCTGCTGGAATGTAGCAGTGTTCTTTATTAGATCTAAGTTGCATTCTTAATATCACTGCTAGTTTAGCTGGAGGCCAGATGATCTACTGAGAGAGGAAATAGGGCCCCACAAGACAGGTTTAAAAATGGTTTCCTGTGGATTCGGAGAAGCCTTCGGTCTCCAAAAAGATGCAGTGTTACTCGTTCCAATACACTGCTGGAACCAGAGACCCTCCACAAACACTTATAACTAATGGGACTGTTTATTGGCTGTGGCCTACTGGTGTCAAATTGTCCCTCACACCTACCAGGCATGTAGCAGATCTGTCCATTTAGGCTGGTGAAAATGGGAACGGGATGTTTGAAATTGTTTAGAAATGACAGCACTTTCTGTTTGGAGGTAAATGATTAGCAGTCGGCGTCAAGTGCATCATTTTTCAGTCATCACAGTAATACATAAAATTATATTGTATGGTTCCTGTGTGTAGTACATAAACATGGAATGTTGTTGGATCCCTTTGACTGATTCCACCCCCACAACTCATTACATTGTGCATTGTTGTGTTGCACAATATGCTTTTCCACCTCTTCATTATTTCCCCAAGAGAAGTGAGTCATCACCTTCTCTGAAGTCCTCAAATATTCTTCAGAGTTATAAAAACAAATGCACTATTATCACATTGCATGCTTTGAACTATTTGTATCCCATTACAAATCAGCCCAAGCGCTCTGCTATTTTAGCCAATGGTACAAAATCTGTGTTCTCTAGATCACATTCCCTTACAATCTTAAAAATTCTGTGTACATCAGGTGTAAACCAAAGGTGCAAACAGATTTTAGCCTCAACATTTTCTTGACCAGCCAACAGCTTATTGTTTGCTTATATGTAGTTAGTATTAGACACCAAAGATAAATGTGACTTTGTTGCTTATTTGCAGGGTCATTAATAAGAGACCTACATTAAACGGTTTGGGCCACTACCTTTACACCCAGCAAGCTGCAGCATTCATTAAACTGTTGGGAACCACATCAATTTGCATGCAGCCATCTTGTAACCAATATTACAGGAACAGCCAATGACGGTACCAAAGGATAAAATGGGAGTAGGGAAAAAGAATAAAATTTAAAAACGCTGTAAACTATTGTGGAAAATATATATGCATTGAAACCAGAAATTACCAATTTTAATTTATAAGTATATGACCTGGAGATGAGGCTAAATATAAAATGCAGATTGAATTCAAGTTTTGATACTAATCCCTCCCTCTCATGTATGATGTCAATTTGAATTTTTTTTCAGGTTTTAAAGGCTATACTATACCCAAGGGAAGTATGGTGGTTGCAAATCTGTGGTCTGTCCATAGAGATCCAGGCATGTGGGAACATCCTGATGAATTTAATCCTTCTCGATTCTTGAGTCCAGATGGAAATATTGTGAAAAATGAAGCATTTATGCCATTTGGAATAGGTAGTTTTTTTATGAAATATTTCTCTTTAAGCACCTTTCTGATTTCTGCAATTTGAATTCACCACCACTTGTCAGCTAAGGAGGCAAATGGGCAATCCATTTGTAATTACCTATGAGCATTCACTGCTCATTTCACGTAGAAGAGGTCCAGGAAAAAAAATAGACCAGTGAATCTTGCACCTTTGTTTTCCTCTGCAGTTCATACTGCCATACACAGTGAGACTCTGGAACCACACCATGTGACGTTTAACACAGACTTAACCACACAGTCATAGACCGTTGCCTCATGAGACAGAAGTCTGTCATGGCTCCTTGATTAAATTTCCATGCCTTTTGTCAACTGCAAGCTTTGAAATTATGCCACTCAGACCCATGTACAAGGTATTGATTAGAAAGAGCAGCAATGCTCATATTGTCTCCTGAGAAACACTGCTGCCTGTTTCCCTATAGTCTTGGAGTAAAATGTACTACTGTCTGTTTTTTGTCTCTCAGCCCAATGAGTAAGTTAAAAGTTGCATTTTGAGGTGTTTGATGATTTGTGGGTAATAATTGATTTTCCTGGGATGAAATGGTGTATTTCTTGTACATTGGCTTTTATTAAAAAATAATGACAATATAAGTTGAGACTATTTTATACATTTAACAGTAATACCACTTCAAGATCACCTTAATAGACTACAATATAAAACAATTCCAACATAGGGGAATAAAGGGACTTATCAACCCAATGGAACATTCTAACATTGTTGTACTCCTTTCGTTTTCATCAAATGAACAACTGTGTGTCTTCAAGATGTGTTGAGTTTCATTTAATCATCAAGGAAAAATGTGCTACCAGGCTGTACAGAATATTGGCAATTTATTAATTCAGCACAGAACTCTATTCATGACCAGTTATATAACTACTCTTGTTTCCATTGCTGTGCCTTTCTACAGTGAGATAGGAAATTTTATGTATTGCCATGGTTTCAATCCTCCTTTGTTCCTAAATGTTAGAGATGAGAGGCTTTTTTTCTTTTCCATTGAACAAGGGAGAACAAGGATACAACAGGGTATGGGACTATCCCAGCTTTCCATACATTGGAAGTAGCTTGAGTACTATAAGAGGAAACAAAGTAATGATCTAGAGATAACAAGGTGTGAAGTTGGATGAACACAGCAGGCCAAGCAGCATCAGAGGAGCAGGCTGGCTGATGTTTTGGGCCTAGGCCCTTCTTCAGAAATGGAACCCAAGTGCTCCTCTGATGCTGCTTGGCCTGCTGTGTTCATCCAGCTTTACACCTTGTTATCTCCGATTCTCCAGCATCTGCAGTTCTTCCTATCTCTGAAGTAATGATCATGTTGTTTTGTTGCTTAGAGTCAGCAAGTCCAAAAGCGTGGAGACAGACTCTTCAGCCCAAACTAGTCCATGCTGACCAAAATGTCCATCCACATTCACCCCCTTTCACTGCATTTGGCCCATATCCTTTTAAACCTTTCCTATCCATGTATTCATTCAAATGCTTTTTAAATGTTGTTAATGTACCTGCCTCAACAACATCAGCTTGTAGCTCATTCCATATTCATGCTACCCTCTGTGTTTAAAAAAAAATTCTCCTCCTGTTGCCATGTATTCTTTCCCCTCCTACATTAAACTGATGCCCTCTAGATCTTGATTCCCCAACCCTGGGAGAAAGACTGAGTACATTCACCCTGTCGATGTCTCTCATGATCTTGAACACTTCTATAAGATCCCCCCTCAGTCTCGTAATCTGTAAAGCAAAAATTCCTAGCTTGTTCAACCTCTCTCTGTAACTCAGTTTCTTGACTCCTGGCAACATCCTTGTAAATTTCTTCTGCATTCTTTCCAGTTTAATAACATTGTTCCTACAGCAAGATGATCAAGACCGAGCACAATAATCCCAAGTGTGGCCTCACCAACGGCCCGTACAGCTGCAACATAACTTCCCAGCTTCTGTACTGAGTACCCTGACTGACAAAGGCCAGTGTGCCAAAAGCCTTCATTGCCTTGTCTACCTGTGACTTCACTTTCAGAGGACCATGCACCCGCACTCCAAGGTGTCTCTGTTCCACTACATTCCAAAAGCCCCTACCCATCACCATAAAACTCCTAACTTGATTTGCCTTTCCAAAATGCAACACCACACCTACTTTTAATAGATTAAACTCATTTGCCATTTCTCAACCCACTTACCCAGCTGATCAAGGTACTGGCGCAATTTCTGAGAACCTTGCTGTCCACAATACTGCCTATTTTTGTGTCATCCGCAAACTTACTAATCATGCCTGTACATTCTCATCCAAATCATTGATATAGATAACAAGCAGCAATGGACCCAGCACTGACTCCTGAGGCACACCACTAGTCTCAGGCCTCCAGTCCGACAGGCATCCATCCACTATTATTCTCTGCTTCCTACTGTCAAGCCAATTGTATTTCCAATTTGCCAACTGTCCCTGGATTCCATGCAATCTTACCTCCTGAGCAATCTAACATGTAGCATCTTACCAAAGGCCTTACTGAAATCCTAAAACTGTAGCTACTGCCCTGCCTTCATCAACCTTCCTGGTCACTTCATCAAAGACCTCTAACAAATTTGTGAGGCATAATCTCCCACGCACAAAGCCATGTTGACTATTCTTAAACCCTTTCTAAATGCTTGGATATCTTATTCCTCAGAATCTTCTCAAATAACTTACCTGCCACAAATGTTAAGCTTACTGGTCTGTCATTCCCAGGTTTTGTTTTTTGCAGCCCTTCTGGAAAAAGGGCACAACATTGCTACCCTCCAGTCATCTGGGACCTTACCCATGGCTAACGATGATGCAAAGATATCAGCCAGGGCCATGCAGTTTCTTTGGCAGCCTCTTGCAGGGTTCTTCGATATATCTGATCAGGACCAGGAGATTTATCCATCTTCGTACATATTAATACTTCCAATACCTCCTGTACTGTGATATGGACTGTCCTCAAGATATTGCCGCTAACTTCCCCAAGTTCCCAAGTTTTCATATCTTTCTCCACGGTAAACACAGAGGAGATATATTCATTGAGAACCCTGCCCATTTCCTGCTGTTCTACACACATGTCCGCTTTGGTCCGTGAGGGCTCCTATTTTGTCTCTGGTAATTCTTTTTCCTCTAATATATTTAAAGAATCTCTTTGGAGTTCTAGGAAATGTATTTGTCTGTAGGTTATTTGCAATATTATTTTATGATCAAAGTTAATTTCATTTTATTGGAGCTCAGACAGTCCTCCTGCCACTGGCGTATTCATTTTAATTGATAACCGAACAACCAGAAACTTTGATAAAATATCTTTGACAACATATTAGGCTTGATTTGTAGGCAACAACAAAGAAACATTCTTTACCATTGCATCAACCCAAAGACTTCATGAACTTTTGCACTGGAGCATGCTGTTATTTGAGAGCCAACACGACAATGCTGCATTCTATGGGAGATACGGGAGATGTCACAGCAATACAAATTACAATCAGATTGTTGAATCATAACTGTGACATGTAGAGCTAAGTTAATAAGTGCATTTCAGAATATTTAATTCAGTGCCAGATCATGTACAGAAAGTGATACAGTGGGTTAGAAACAAGGGTATCTCTGAGAAAAATGGGAGACAGAAAAATCTTCAACAATAATTAAAATGTGTTACACCTTTAAAAATTAACTTGCACTTGAATGGTCAAGAACATTTTAAATATTTTAGGGGGTGTCTACGCTTGAAAAAGAGCAGTGCTTTTAGTCAAAATTCAACATAGAGATTGGCATGGAGCCATGTTATAATGTAAATGTGACCAGGAGTGATGTTGTGCTATTTTAATACCAATAAGTTTTACATGAATCTGTTTTATTGATTAGGGAAACGGATCTGTATGGGAGAGCAGATGGCGAAGATGGAACTGTTCCTGATCTTTAGCACCCTCCTACAATCGTTCTGCTTCAAACTTCCTGAAGGCAATGATGCACCAAATATGGCTGGCCAGTTTGGTCTGACATTGTCTCCACATCCTTTTAAAATCATTCCTGTCATGCGATAAACTACTTGATGACACAAGTCACAGTCTTCAAGGCTTAGAAGCTGCAATACAAACTAAAGAAGGCACTCTCTCTTACTGTGTCACTGTATTATGGTCATTGTAACTCAGTGACAGTTCAATGTTGACAGGTTGGTTTGCAAAGTATCCCAGTTTCTAACTTGATGCCTTTATTTGTGATGTTGGGTGTCGCTAATGGCATTATGTTGCTGCTTCTTCTAACAGAGAAGTTACAGTCTACTCCAAAACATGTTCAATCTCACTCCATAATTGTATGTTTTTGTTCCTGTACAGAATATAATCCAATACTTGAAAATGCGTAATTTTCTGCCATCTTGGGTGTGATATTTTGACTCGAAACACTCATGATTATTTTATTTTGTGCTTCACCCTTAAAGAATGTCTACCATTAAAAACAAGCACACAAATAACAGTGAAACAACTGAATTGAAATACAGCTTTTACATCTTTATGAACATGATTGCCTTTCATCATTTTTTTTAAGGAAAAATGTAAATTCATTGAAATGAAGATCACGTTGCTGAAGGATTGAGTGTATTCTCATTATGTTTACTGCTTTGGATTTTTCCAAAGGAAAGAAATGCTAATTATCTATAGGAAAAAAAAACTGCAGCAGGTGGTTCACTTAGAAAATGCTTTCTTCCTTATTGTCAAGGCTGAAGAACCTGTATATTCTGGGAGTAAAATTGGGCTCGGTGATACCATCTTCAAAAAGTTCCTCAAAGTTTCATATGGTGTCTACAGTATTTTGCACACTGATGCACTAGGTGCCAATCTGTCAATGAATTTGCACCTGCATTCATGTCTATAAGAAATATACAGAGCTCACGTTTGATGCTGATCAAAGTATGATGCTGGTTTGGTATCAGAACTAGCAATTTAAAGCTCTCCACCAGCCCACACTTTCTTGACCTTTTTACAACTGAACATGCGTTTAGTGCAGTGAAGGGCTCCATTCCTTCTCATGCCATACTATTTAAAAGGGTAATTAAATCTTCAGTCTTAGTTGCATGATTAGATTTTCTAGCTGTTGCAATTCCACACGTTTTCCACACATTTGAAGTTTGTGTATAAAGAACAAAGAACAGTACAGCACAGAAACTGGCCCTTCAGCCCATCAAATCTGTCCTGATGTGTGACACCTTTCTAGAATAAAAACCTTTTCCTGTATGTGGAAGAGAGTCATACAGCATGGAAACAGGCCCTTTACCCCAACTCGTCCATTCCGACCTGGTTTCCTAAACTGAAATAATCTGATTTGCCTGCATTTGGCCCATATCTGTCAACGTTTCCTATTAGGTACCTATCTAATTATCTTTTAAATGTCGTAATTGTACCTGCCTCTATCACTTCTTCTGGGAACTCATTCTGTATACACACCACACTCTGAAAAAGCTGCCTCATAGATACCTTGCAAATCTTTCATGGCTCACTGTTAACCTATGCCCTCCAAATATGGCTTCTCTACCCTAGGGAAAAGACCTTGATTATTCACACAATCTATACCCCTCATTCCTTAGGAGTGTAAAAAGGAAAAGATTAGCTCAATAAATTTTGGTCCATTGCAGCTGGAGACAAGATAATTTATAGTGGAGAACAAAGGAATGTGTCTTGTCTTCATAGAGGAAGTTACAGAAAATCTCCCAGAAAATTCCTTCAAAGTACAGTCCCAGATAGGCAGGGTGATGAAGAAGTGGGATGGGAGCAGGAGGATTAAGTCCACAGAAAAATGTGTCATCTAGATCTTCAGCCCCTGATGGCTAAATTGCTTACAATTATCTCACCATTGCTAAGATGACCTCTTCCCAGGAGGCTAGGACATGCAGTTTTGCTTTTCCCCTTTGAGTTAGTTCCTGCTGCCTCAGGTTGTGTGTCACTTGCAAGAGAGAAGGCAGGATATCAGTAAGTATCATCAAATAATATGGAGTGGCTTACTTTGTTGACAAGCTGCCAATGTTTGCAAGCTTTGAAGTGCAAGTTTGTGGTTTGTATCATTAAGTGAGGGAGTGAATTGTGCAATATACACATTATACCCAAGTCCTGGTGGACATTGTTTAAAACTGAATGGTAAAGGTGTGGTGATCCTGAGCAATAGTTGAATCTAGGGTATGAGGTTATTCGACTTCTTGTGGTACTATGTTGCTTGCTCTGGCTGTCCGTCTAACTTTGACTTGCATAACTAGTTTTTTACCAGTGCCACCGGCACTGATGACCTTAGATAACTCCACTTCTCCAGCAAGATCTCCACCACAACATCCAACACTTGGCGGTTCATTCTTTCCTGTAGTCAGCCATTAGTCAGAGACAGCTGCAGAATGTCTCAAGCACCTGCTGAAATCACAATGCATTTCCATTTAAGGTTCCACATGCTAACTTTAAGCAGAGCAAGTTACAGATAATATTCGACGTCATGCTGCCCACATTCCACTCAACATGCCTTAGTTATTTCTGTGTTGTAATCTTTGCAACCTTTTTGGGGGCATGATCACTTTATAGCTCCATGCTTTATATTTGGTGCCAACATTAAATGCATTAATGTCCAAAATTATAAAATTGTGCGGCAATGCTCAACCACCTTTGAGTCTGCTGCAAATGTAATGTAAGCATCTTTAAATGATTAAAAGGGATTATTATTTAGAAAATGAAAGGTAATATTTCAGGTAAGAAAGCAATGTCCCACCTTCATATACATTTAATTCAGGCCTCTTGTGGTGCAATGCTCTCCATGGACCAGGATGCCTGGTTTCAAGTCACACCTACTCCAGAGGTGTGCATTTTCACTTCATATCTCACTTCATAGTACACTCAATTGGTGTGTAATAACAGCACCTAACAGGTTGATTAGCAATAAAGTGTTTAGGTACAATTAAATTTTGACAAATGGCTTTCTGCTTGGAATTAACTTAATCTTGGGGCATTTTATTAACTTTTCCACCATTACATTTTAATGGGTTGTTGTTGGAGTTTTGTGCAAGCCATTGAATAGTGAAGTAGTTCCTCTGTGCACAATTAATGATCCTTGTCATTTTTGGAGTGTATGTATTATTTTTGATCTAGATATGCAGATTTTTCTGAAGCATATTTAATAAATCATATAGTGTAAACCGATTTCTTTGGTTCCTTTCAAAATCGATGTTATTTAATTATTTAGAGGCATACAATGTAGTGAAGGCTAGTGGGAAGGTAGAAGATTAGGAAGTCTTTAAAAAGCAGTGGAAGATAACTAAAAAAAATGCAATGGTTGGGGGGCAGTGTTGAGCATTGAGAGAAGATGAAAGATGAGGGTAAGCTAGCTAGTAATATAAAAGAAGACAATTTTTTTTAATATATAAAAGGTAGGAGAGAGACAAGAGTGGATATTAGACTGCTGGAAAATGAGGATGGAGCAGTGATGGGGAACAAAGAAACAGTGGGACAATGGAATATGTACTTTGCATCAATTTTCATGGTGGAAGTCACCAACAGCATATCAGAGCTTCAAGAGAGTTGGGGGCAGAGGTGTGTCGTGGCTGTCACTAAGGGGAAATGGTGAGGAAGGTGATTAAGTTGAAAGGAGGGTAAATCCCCTGGACCAGATGGACTACACCCTAGAATTCTGAAGAAGACAGCTGAGGAGATTGTAAAAGTATTGGTGGTCACCTTTCAGGAAAGCAGGGAGGCAGAGTACAGGAAACTATAGGTGAACCAGCCTGACCTTTTTTTTAAAGATTTGAGAGTCCACTAAGAGATCACAGAGGATTTGGAAGTGAATGGTAAATAGGGCTGAGTAAACACGATTTCATCAAGGGGAGATCATGCCTGACAGATCTGTTAGAATTTGTTCAGGGTGTAACAAGCAAGCTAGCCAAAGGAGAGCCAGTGAATGTGAACTATTTGGATTTCCAGAAGGCTGTACAGGAGGCTCTTAAATAAAATAAGAACCCACGGTGTTAGGGGCAAGGTACTACCATGGATAGAAGATTGGCTGACTGGACGATGGCAGAGAGAGGGGAATGGCAACTGCTGACTAGTGGACTTTCACAGGGGTCAGTGTTAGGGCCACAACTATTCATGTTAAACAAGAATGATCTGGACGAAAAAATTGAATATTGTTACTAAGTTTGCAGATGACACAAAGGTAGGTGGAGGTACAGGCAGTGTTCAGGAAGTGGAAGGCTGCAGAAAGACTTGGAGAGACTGAGAGAGTGGATAAAGAAGTAACTGATGGAATACAAGGTGGGAAAGTGTCAGATCATGCACTTTGGTAGGAAGAAAGATATTTGAAATCTTAAGCACAAAGGCACTCAGGAGTTCAAGTTCAGGATTCTCTTAAGGTCAACATGAGGGTTCAGTTAGCAGTCAGGAATGTAAATGCAATGTTGGCATTCATTTTGACAGGGCTAGAACAAAGACGTACTGTTGAGGCTGTATAAGGCTCTGGCCAGGCTGCATTTGCAATATTGTGAGTAGTTTGTAGCCTTTTATCTAAGGAAGGATGTGCTGGCTTTGGAAAGAGTCAGAAGAGGGTTATAAGACTGATCATGGGGATGAAGGGCATGTCCTGGGAGGAGCGGTTGAGAACTCTGGGTCTGTACTCAATGGGATTTAGAAGGATGAGGTGGCATCTCATTGAAACATAGAGAATAATGAGAAACCTGTATAGAGTGGATATGGAGAAGATGTTTTCACTAGTTGGAAAGGCTAGGATCCCAGGCACAGTCTCAAATTGAAGGGCAAACCGTTTCAACTGGGATGTGGGAAAAATTTTCAGCCAGGCAATCATGAATTGTGGAATTCATTGCTGCAGAAGACTATGGAGGCTGTTATTGAGTGTGTTTAGAACAAAGATAGATATGTTCCTGAATGGTAAGGAAATCAAGAATTATAAGGAGAAGGCAGGAGAATGGAGTTCAGAAATATATCAGCCATGATCAAATGGTGGAACAGACTCGATGGGTCAAATGGCCCACTTCTGTTCCTATATCTTACAGTTTTTTCGAACTATTACCTCCAATTTTGATGCACTTTTCCTTGGAACAACATAACTCAGGGATATAAATATCTAGTTAGTGATTGACCATTGTCATCTTACGGAAGCCAAATTTAATTCTCAATAAAATCTAGTATACGTCTCTGTACAAAATAATTTCACTTGTTGGATGCTGCATGTTGTTTTCCATTACTTTATCAGAAACAGTTTTTAAAAGGGACTTCAATAGGGCTTGACTTTTTTTTTAGCAAGGCCATTTTCAGAGAAGATCCCTCATAATCATGACCATGATTGATTCTAGAAGGAGAAAAACAGATCTTGATTTGTTTTAAATTGTGGTGTTTGAGGATCATTGCCTTTTAAACAGACATTATCAAAGATAATGAGCTTATAGCATCATACTTTCAGTTTAAGGAATTTCTAGCACTATTAGAAAGGAGTTGGGAGGGGAGCAAAACAATCATTCTCAAAATAAAACTCACTAGGGCTGTTTTACACATCCTGAATTGGTTTTGTACCCAACATCTGCTTGTTTGCAGAGAACAGTGAAATTTTTATGAATTACAATTAATTCAAATAAATTGGTTTGATTGGCCAACAAAATTCCTGTCTCTTAGAAGGCATACAGCTCACCAATTTAAAATAAACATTAAAAGCCTGTCAGGAAGAATCTTATGAAGCTGCTAGATAAAGAGACAAATATTTAACTCCACTTGCCTTAGTGTGGAATTGGGAAGAACAAGAGTTTAAGGCAGTCTAACTTTTTTCCCTATTGTAACCATTGAGCTGCGTATGGGCAGACCAGGACCTGCACTTCATCAGTAATAAAACAAAGGAGGCCTTCAGACAATTTGCCATAGTTCTGCCTCTTTTAGGTGGGCTGGTTGACATCATAGAATCCTTACAGTGTGGAAACAGGCCATTCAGCCCACATCAACCCACAAAGAGCATCCCACCCAGACTCACATACCATTCCTGCATGTCCCATGGCTAATCCACCCAGGAATCAAACCCAGGTCCCTAGCACTGTGAGGTAGCAGTGCCAACCACTCAGCCACTGTGCCACTGCATGATCTATTGCAGAAACATTTCCAGGCCTTAGACCGGACACAAATAAATAGGTCAAACATGAAAGAAACTGAATTCACCCATCTTGGAAAATTTAGATTTATTACTTTATAATGCATTTTAAAGAAACTAATCAAGACAATAAAACAAAAATGTTCACTTAAGCATTTATACATTCAACACATCAAACCAATAACATAGGGACAAGTCAATATTTGGGCTACTGGACTACTGTGTCATGAACAAAGACCCAAGGAAAACTTAAAGCTTTTATCAGGTCAAGCTTATGATTTAAATTCCTGTATGACATGTTGCTATTTATTCTGAGAGTCAGTGTCAGTAACTGGAAATTGAACTTATTACCAATTAAATAAGCATACTGACACATATTATGGAAAATTTCTATGCCTGAGATAACATAACAATTTCAATATTAAATAATGATTTGTAACTGTCGCAGAATCAACAGTTCAATATCATTGAACATTTTGATGCAATAACCACACGATTTCATTTCACCACTATTCACCAAAACCCATCTTTCATTAGCAGTTTTTTCAGCAAAAGAGGTACAAATCTCGTTATCATGCTAATTATCTCTCCCAGAAGTTGCACCCTGAAACTCAATTTCAAGACAAATGCATTTGTACAATCCTGTTATGAACTGTCAATGGTTGTCTCACACCTCTTAACAAGCACAACTCTGCAATATATTGCACTGAAATCCTGTACAAGTTCTACATTTAAGTAATATTAAGGTGAATGATATCCCATAAGTGTAAAACTTCAACAGGTGGGCCTCTTGTGCTTTAGGGTTAGTGTTCTTACCTCTGGACAAGAAGGGTTGGTTTAAGTCCCATCTGCTTTTGAGGTGTTTGAAAAATAAAGCTTTAAAAGACAATTATTCAATTTACTGTTTGACATTGAGCAAGTTATCATTTGCATTACTGTCAGTTTTCTGAATGTATCATATCTCTTCCTGCATATTTCCCTCAATCTCTATTTTTCACATATCTTATCTCCTCACTCCTATAGTACACAGGGTTGTGCAGGTATCAATAATCTACACTGGATTGTTGAACACATACATCTGTTGTTCAAATTCAAACTGCTTTCCAACCGAGGCACTACTTAGCCTGTTTTGGTGCACGATATGTATTGTATAGATCAATGCCACCAAATATAGCAAATGATAGTTGTTCAGTTTGTGTGAGATAGGTGCCTCTATGAATTGGGAGGATAGAATACCATGTACGTTCTTAGTATGTTGGGTGGTTATTTTCATACATGTGCTTTTCCGAAAGCTAGTCAATCTAGGTTTCACAACATTATGGGAGATTGATCATATTGTGTATCAGGTATGAGAAAGATAAATATCATTTATTTTAGAGCAAGGTTCTGAGGGTCACCGGACCCAGAACGTTAACTCTGTTTATTCCCTTCACAGATGCTGCCAGACCTGCTGAGCTTTACCGGCTTTACCGGCAACTGTGTTTTTGTTCCTGATTTACAGCATCTGTAGTTCTTTTGGTTTTCATCTATTTTAGAGTTTGGATTTTGAACCAATGCTACATAGGTATCGGTGTGTGTGCATGTAGGGATTTGACAATTACCTTGTCAGAATTTCTACAGCTGTGATTTTATTTATTGAGTATGAGAGAGGGAATTGCTGAGGTAACAAGAATTTGTTCGCTCTTGGAGAGATTTGTGAGAAGTCTTAAGACCATATACTTTTGATTGTGACTAAAGTGAAAAAAGAAGATTGTTTCAAAATGAAGGAAAATTAAAGAAATTGCTAAGAAGTTATTGTGTGTGGTGCTGTTTTGTTCAAACATTTCTGTGAATGGCATGACATGTATACAGGGTGAAATTTGGCCAGTGACAATTAGATGTTTTGTTTGTGCACTTGTGGCCAGTCATTGATGCCTAAAGTCAGCATCCTGGCGACACTTCTCTGTTTCGATCCTTGACAGCTGAGCAGCTCGTGGGTGTGACTGATCCAGGAAGAAGCCTTCAGATTGTGGAAACGCATGTGGGTAAAATGTCTCTATAGTAAAATACCTGAAGCTAGGAAAAGCCAGTTTCTATCTGTATATATGGGAAAGGGTTTTAAAAGGTGGCTAAATGCTTTAATTATTAGAGCCATATGATTGAATAAAATATAATGCTTTAATTATTAGAGCCATATGATTGAATAAAATATAGTTATTTGTTATAAATGATAACTCTTGTGAAGTACAGGAAGCTGGTCAGTGTTTTGTGTTAATTTAACTCCAAGAGACATATAAATTGGGGACTTTGAATGCTTTGCTTAAATTGTTAACTTTTGTTATTTGAAATGCAGTGCACTTTCCCAATTGAGTAGTAATAGAGTAAACATCAAGGGACATTAGCTGGCTTTCTGTTTAGAAGAAGCACAATTTTTTTTGCTTAAGGGAATATCCCATATTTTTGAAAGCTTTTGTTTTTCAGTTTGCAGAAGTTGTGTTTGAAGTTAAGTGTAAGAAATAGTTCCTCCTAGGTAAAGGAGTAGTTCAGGAAAGTTAGGAAGCAAGTTACCTCAGTGTAAGGATTTTAATTTAAATTTCCATACCAGAAAAGTTTGTTTAGAACTCTTAAGGAGTTGTTTAAAGCTCAGAAAGTCTAAGCTCAGTTATATAACTAAGTAAAGAAGTCAAGACCAGGAATTAAAAGAAAATGCTAGTTAAATCTTTAGACGTGATAAAGAAACAAACTCAACCTGCTGTTTAAGTACTGTAAAGTAATGGTGTTGAAAAAGATAGCATTGTGCTTTTACCATCTGTTTTAAAATCTTCCAAACTGTGTTATTTGTACACAGCTTGGTTTACTCAATGTTACCTTCTTTTCTTTTGGGTAATAAACTTCTGTTTTATTGTTAAAACTAAATTTGCAAAATTTTGCGATTGAGCTTCAATGAAAAACCACTTTGTTAAAGCCGGATTTCAATCTGGAATGTGTATAAGATCAGCAATGATCATAACAATATGAAAAAGAATGTTTTTAGCTCAGATTTTTGGCTCCGTTGCCAGAACTTTTCTCTTCACTGCAGAAGATTGTGGATTTAGAATTTGGTATCATCCAATTGAAGTATAACCTGATGCTCAATACACTCTCCATACATTTTTTTAAAATGCTATACTTTACAGGTGGCATCTTTTGAGTGACATATTGCATTAGTTGCTTTCCAAATTGTGACTCTTTTTTAAATGAAAGGTTGTGCTGTAGAAACCAGCACTTGCCAAAAATCATTGCCTTTAGGGAACAGACAATTTGAAGTGATTGTTAACATTGACCGTTTCAAACTATTGGTCGCATTCAGTTTTGCATTGGAAGAAGTTGCAAAATTTTCAATAGGTCTCTCAATACAGATATCACTGAAGAGCATTTATGATATCCCAGTTAGTTGGAGAGGAAGACAGAGGCAAGGAAGAACTGTTAAGTCCTACTGCAAAGAAGGCAACTTAGAGCCAATGGGTCTGTGTAGTCAAAACTCAAAGAAATTAGTAAGTGGATAATTAATACTGTAGCTGGGGTTCAATGAGAAGTCAAGACCAGTTAGTTAGTTCTATGTAGTCAACTAAGCGTTGAAGTTAATACTCAGGAAAGATCATGCGAGCTGAGGGGGCTTAAAAGATGCACTAACCATTAATAATTCAGTGTTCCTGTTAGTAAGCCTGAGGAAAGCCCATACACAGTAGTTGCTTGGTGCAACTATGTGAGGTTAGTGCTCATGAAACAAATCCGGGGGCAGTACTGGCTTGGTGCAACTTGCTGTTGTGAAAAGCTGGAATTTTGCCGGTTAGTAGTGCTGGAGTGTAGTTTCCAGGAAGAGTATAGATCCAGGAAAAGAGGATGAAACACTAAAACATGAGAAGTCATTGAGGCAGTCCAACAGAACAGTTTTTGATGGAGTTCCAAATCCAGATGCTCAAAATTGAAAAATTAGAATCCACATTGATGTTTTAAATGAGATTTGCTAGACCACAGGATCATCTAATGTCAGGGTGGTATGGGGTGAGGGGTGTGGAATTGTTGAGATATTCCTAGGATCTGTTTTGATCACATTTGTTGTTTGATGTGTTCTGTTAAGTTTTCGATCATAGGTTGGCCATTCAGGAGTGAACTCTGAAAGCACTTTGTCATACAAAGCGGAACAGAAAGGTCAAACCTTATGCCTCAAAAAGTTGTGGGCAATTAATAATCATAAATTTTTGTTAGATAATAGTTCCGGATGTTAGGAAACAGAGAAGAAGAAATAAAGTTCAGGCATTCATCATCAATGATATATCTGAGGAAGGGTCCCCAGACCCAAAACATTAACTGAATTTTTTCTTCACAGATGCTGCCAGACCTGTTGAGCTTTTCCAGCAGCTCCTGCTTTTGTATCCGAGTGATGGAGTAGGCTTGAATAGCTAAAATATTTATAAAGGGCAGTTATAACAAACTAGCAGCCGTAAAATGTACTATACAGATTGGAGTGTGACATGAATAAACTTATTTGCTCTCACCTCTCCTCCAGAGAATATACTCATTCATTGTCTGCAGGGGGAATACAGCCAGGCACAAAGTACTTGAACTAAATAGTCATTCTTCAAATTTAAACTTGGACAGTAAATGTCAACAGGACATTATGCAATTGGTTGTTTCTCAGCTTAGTCCAGTCACTGCATCACCTTGTATACAGTTACTTGTATATAGACCTTTCAGAAGGGTTCACTGAATAGTGACCAGTGTTGCTTTTTGGATTTTTTTTCTCACAATAATCCAGGGCATAACTGTGGACAAAAATCGAAAGAACTGCAGATGCTGTACATCAGGAACAAAAACAGAAGTCGCTGGAAAAGTTCAGCACATCTGGCAGCATCTGTGAAGGAAAATATCAGCATTAACATTTCAGGTCTGGTGACCCTTCCTCAGGAACCCTCAAGATCCCTGTTGAGGAAGGGTCACCAGACCCAAAACATTAACTCAGATATTTTCTTCACGGATGTTGCCAGACCTACTGAGCTTTTCCAGCAACTTATAATTGTGGCCCCACCAGGGCTAATCGTGTGCAAATGAGCCACTTCAGCCACACATACACCAAACAAAGAATCAAATCCATCACTTATTGTAAAAACCTCAGATTTAAGCATCATGAACACGAACCGGGAGGAACTCTGTATAGAATCTTATAGCAGCAAGTTGCCTGACAAGGGGGCTAATGCGTGCTAACAACTTTGTTAACTGCACATTTTGCTTCATTATTATGTAGCTTCTTATCCGACCATCTGCCATGAGCAAACTAAACTCTGAGAATTCCCAATATGGAAACCAGATTGGGTACCTGGTAATTTTAGATCACTGCTCGCTCTGAAGGACCTCCATGTTAGACACCAGGCATCAACATTTCAGGGCACTTTCCACAGGAACCAGCCACACATGCCCCACACCTAAGGACACTGGCATTTGACATGTGCCAGCCTCTAAGAATCCTCATGGTACAGAGATAAGGAGAAACTTCTTCAGCCAAAGAGTGGCAAATCTATGGAATTCACTGCCACAGAAGGCTGTGCAGCCCAGGTCATTGAGTACATTTAAGACTGAGATAGATAGGTTCTTGATTATCAAAGGGATCAAGCGTTACGAGGAGAAAGCAGAAAAATGGGGTTAAGAAACTTATCAGCCATGATTGAATGACGGAGCAGACACGATGGGCTGAATGGCCTAATTTCTGCTCCTATGTCTTATGATCTTATGGTCTTATCTCTGATCAATGTTCGGTCTAAGCTGTGTGCAAATGGTAATCAATGTCCAGTTGCAGAAGTCGCTGCTGCACATGGACCTAAGAGGTCCACACAGCCAGGAAGAAAATTGAGGGAAACAGTTTCTCTGATCCACTTACAGTATGCTTGCGCACCTTAGTGCTGCACCTACCGTTGCAATGATAACTATCATTATAATGCTGCAGCAAAGATACTTAGCATTCAGGAGTGCTCAGGGCCCAGCTCATGGGTTGGACCAGGCTTATCTCTGGGCTCTTTGCTTGTTTTGCAAGCACTTGCTCATTCTGCGCCTACTCACAGCATCCCTGCCTTGCCGTTTTGCACCTTGCCCCTCAGTCAAAGATACCAGGTTCACAGATTTGCTGTATTGCCTTGTTGCTTAATGCAAAGGAAGGAGATTTGTCATGATTGTCAGCAGTCCTCGGTCAAGACAAGGGGGACTTTGGTCAGGGCATCCAAGCACCAGCTTGAGGGCTTGGAAATGGTCAGTTAGCCACTTGAGGCAATCAGTGTCAGAATCCTCTCAAGGGTGAGAAGTCAAATGTTGGGCAGGCCACTCCCCATCTTGACACTTTCTGCCCTTCCATAGGCTGAGAGTGCAGCAGGTAATAAGGGATTTGAAAATGGTTGTTATGTTGGTGCAGGTGGGAGATACCTGAGTAAGTGATTAAGCAGCACAGAGTGCATTGATAGTTAGTGTTATCAGGGTTGGGGGGTGGCTGTGAGAAAGTGAGGGAAGATTTTGTAGCTAATAGTGAAAGTGGGAGAGCATGAGCTGTGTTGGAAGGTGACCACAGTAGCAGAGTTAGAGTGAGTGTGTGGTATTGGAGAGAAAACGGTGGAACATTTTCTGGCAGAGAGGAGAAGGTCATTGACCTTATTTGCTGTGTAAATTGCTGTGCATTCCTCCAGATGGCTATGACTACACTGATGTAGGTGGCAACCTCAGAGCAAGTTTGCATGGTCTAGTGTTGTAGCCTCAACTAGTGGCCGTGGGATAGTGGTTGTTGCACCTCTGTATGCTCTATCCCCGTGGGTCTCCAGATGCCTGCCCATAAAGTGGTATGCCAACTTTCCTTTATCTGCCATGATTGGGGCAAATACCAGTTATTGTGTAGGGCAGCTTTGGGCTAACTGCACTTGCCTGGGCACACAATAGCCTTTTAATGATGGCTCTGACACCAGCAACGCAGGTCTGTTCCAGGATATCCTGGCAGTAGGGAGTTGTTATAGGCATGACGAGTGATAGAGTGGAGCTAGGATAGAGCAGGGTGGGCATCTAAGGGTGGGGTAGGTGCTTTATAAGGTGGCTTTGGTACGACACAGTGAAGGCCTTGTGGAGAGAAGACCTCCTTGAAACTTGACAAAAATGACAATTAGCCAAAAGAAGTAAGCCTTCCATCTCTGATGTGGACAGCTTACTGTTAATAGCACGTCTCTTTGTAATTTACCACCAGGGCAATTTTGAACATGTTATCAAAATAAAATCCACTCTTCTGCTAAACAGTGCTGTCAAATCTGTATTCAGTGCAGATTCATTTCTAACAGACTGAACTCCGCAGTGCACATCCAGGCATTTGTCACTGTCTGCAGAAATATTTTATGATTAGCTTAATTTCATCTCCCCAAATTCTGCTTCCTGTGAAGGTGACGTTACAATGGTAAGACAGAAAATGGCATAAACAAAAGGGGGAATCTGCAAAGATGCTTAAATTCATGCCAACGACAAGAGGAAGGACAAATGAAGCAACAATGAAATTTTAGGATGAAGCAAGAAAATTCTCAATCGAATCTCAATTTTTGAGGGGATTTTTGTTCTTCTACTCCTTGTTAGGATATGGGTGTCACTGGTAAGGCAGACATTTATTGACCATTTTCCCTCCTGAGAAAGCCATAATAAGCCTTCATCCTCAATTACTGCAATTTTTCATGCTACTGAAAGGCTTCTCATACCACTACAATTTGCTGTTACAAGTCAGCAACATCAGCAAGAGCTGAGGTCACATATTATCCAGATGTGTCATTTACCTTCCCTAAAGAACGGCAGGAAGCCAATAAAAATTAATACAACAATCTGACAGTTTCTTGGTCACAGCTAGTGCAGCTAAGATGAAAAACAATAATTTTAAAGAAAGTTAAACAGTATGTTGGAGCACTCTCATGAGAAGAATTAATAGCTCTCTTTGATAGGATTTACTTAAGTGAACTTTTATGCGAAGTCTAATTTTGTTTTTCAAATTTCTGCTCACATTCTACTAGAATAAAATGTAGCATTCGTTAGTAAAAGTAATGGATTTTTTTTAGTTTAGGATCTTTGCTTCTTTGTTTTCTGCCAATGATTTTTCCCAGGCCAATCTCATTAACCTTCTCACCTCATTCAACCCAACATCCTTGGGTTACGCCTATAGATAATCACTCACTGATCCTTTCTGCATGACACACTAGATACCTGCTCACTCAGAACTAAACCTTTGGTATCCCTGACCTAATTGTGGATGATTACTTTCTCATGCTAGTTTTAATTGAAACTTGGCTTAGAACTGGTAGCAGCTTGCCCCCGAATTCTCCTCACCTGTCCTATCTGTGGTTGTCACAGTGGAGAGTGAGCCTTCACTGGTCATTTGGTGCCTTTTATGTCTTTAAGCGCCTCAACCCATCCATTTCTCTCACCTCCATGTTTAAACATTCAGTGTCTGCTTTACTCTGAATTTCATCTGAATCTATCCTACCACTACTTTCATTCAGACAGAGGCTGAACTGATATCACTCTGAATGAGACTGTTTGCATTTGTGCTTTCTTCAGCCATGACCTTGTTACTGGACACCCACTTATCATGTTAAAGGGGCAACAGAACCTTGGAAGTGCTGAGGAGCGGTTTACAAATGGCTTTTCCGTGATAAATATGAATATGTAATTTTGTAGTTGAAATCACAGACACTTAAGTATGGAAATTTCATAAAGAAAAATATTCGTGTTTTTCGAAGTAATCTTTTTATATGTCACCTGCTTTAGAGATAGCTAACCTCTTCGTGACATCTTATTCTAATAATTGAATATATACATGAATTAAATTTGCCTTTCAGGTATTTTTGTGGAAGTTAATAATGTACAGATAGCTTAATGAGTGACACAGTGAAGTCTCAATCAAGTTATTACACTGAATGAAATATTGGATTTCATTTTACTGAGTTTAACTTTCTTCGTTGACTGCATTAAGGAGGCTGCCAAAATTGACAATTTCATTGTTATAAGAGGTTTGTGATTAATTTTCTTCAATGTAATTCTGCCACATAAAACTATGATTGGACTGCAAACAGCAACAAGCATGTAACATGTCTTTGCCTGCTCAGAAGATGAAAAATGAATGAAAATAATTTCAGAAATAGTGTATTCAATAACAGTGAATGCTTGGTTTGCATTGGTTAGATTAAGTAATTGTTTTAATATTAACATGCTGAATTTAGAACAGATTTAGAACTTAAGTGTCACAATTAAAATGCTTTGTTTAACATTTTTGATTCTGACATTATTTAAAATTTAACATTCTTGATTCTTTTGTGCCTTCCCAGTTAAATGTTCAAATACACGTTTGCAAGGCAAACAAGACAATAAAAAAAGCTTAAAACCTCTTCTGCAAGATATAGTTTTGTTGTTCCTACAATCTTTCTATATGGAATTGCACAATCATTGTCTATTGATAATTCAGACAGTGATTATCAGCATTCAGTACAATTATTGAATAAATCCCAGTTGAACCTCATCTCATCTTAACTAGATATCCACATGTGGAGTGTTGAATTTTAATATTTTCTTCTTTCTGGCCAAGGGACCCTAAGGCCATTTATTGTAGTCTGTGACAGCTGCAGTTAAGATTTGCTTGTAACTACAGGCTGGTTTTAGTATTCCCAACTACCAGACTGGTGCATTTAACCAGAAGTAGTAGGGGAGCCTTTACAAATGCGATGGACTTGCTAGATCAACAGTATGAAGGAAATGTTACTAACACAATTTATTTTTTTCTAAAACATCTGTTAAATCATTGCTTCTGTGTTCCTTAATTGACAGCCTTCCTGGAGAATATTGAATGTACCAGACAGATACTAAACAAACATTTAGTGTCACTAGGGTTGGTGACATTTATGACAAAATCAGAAATTGCTGGAAAATCTTAGGTTTTGGTCTAGTGACCCTTCTTCAGCTCTGAAAAACTGAACAGTTGTCACTGCACCTAAAATGTTAACTCTACAGTCTTCCACAGATGCTGCCAGGCCCGCTGATATTTTCCAGCAATTTCTGATTTTGTCATAAATTTCTGGCATCCACAGTTGTCTGGTTTATTATTTGGTGAAATTTATGACTTGTTCATAGATCACATAATAAACTCCAACAACTATACCTAATTTTTGTCACGACAATGTTACTACAAACAGATGAGACAAATCAAATTGATGAAATACTTCTATATAGCATCTTGCAAAGTAACAATTCATCAAGCACGTTTCTCATGAAATAAGAACATTTTTAATATCTAATTAACACATTATTAGTTATCCACACTCCATATTCCTATAAATTTAAGAAACCCAGCCTTGATGCATGTTTGCAAGTAGATAGAGAAAGCCATGAATCAAAATATATTTGAGCAAAAGAAGAGTTGAACAACTTCAGACATCAAACACAAGCAACATAAAAGGAACTGTATTGATACCTAATTTTAACATATAATCTTTTTAATAAGTATATGTCTTCCACATGACTCTTCAAAGAAGAAATATAACCATTTAAATTAGTTATGTGGTAATTATAACCCACATTTTATGTTTATATATGCTTTGTAGGTTAAAACATCTTTAATGTGAAAAATACTATGATCAGCCTAGTGCAGCAAATAGATACTAGGGATGAAAGTTGGTTGATTTTATTTAATTACTTAATGAAGTATAGTTTCTTGAGTTCTAAAGCTTTCATTCCCCCTCAAGAGACAGACTCAAACTGTCAACAGCTTTTTGATAACGATATTCAATAAAGTAAGGCACTCGAGTCCCATCAGAGTTTGCATAAAACTTTAGGAAATCAGAAATTGCTGGGATGTAATAAAATATCACCTGAAAAACTGCCGAATCATCTGACTTTTTCATGTAGAAAATATGTAATATGCAACGAATAAACAAGATGTAAATCACCCAAACTCGCTCACTTTTTTTGAGGCTGACGTTAATCTAAACTTTTTCCGGAAGAGGGTGCTGTTTACAGCTATCCTTGATGATGAGGGTTCGTTTGATCTACTTCGAAAGGACAGTGTGTCTGCATTCAGCCCATCAAAGGAAATAACATATTTGCAGCAGGTTTTTTTCCCTCTCGATTCCCTAGCCCACTCGGTATGCTTGAAGGATCATTGAGCAAACCGGAAAGCAAGCAGTCCGTAAAAAGAAGTGACATGAAATTCTGATTCACCGTAACATATTGTTCTGCTGATCCCACCAAATAAAACAACCTGAAAAAAAGTGACTCGACTGACAATGATTATGCACACTCAAGTGCAGGTTATAAAAACCTGTAGGAAGAAGTAATAAATAAGAGAGAAATAACGCACCTGTTAATTTCACTGCCTTGGTGGTAATATGATGGCGTGGATCACGTGTCTGAGACTAATCTGAATTTCATCTCATATCGATGATATAATATTTTGCAAGATTCAGACAATCTGCCCTACCATATATGCCCGTGTAGAGATATTGGAGATTGACCTGAAAATTAACTCAAAGACGACCCACGGCCAGTCTAATATCGATCAGAGGGCAATTATAGAATCCAATATGAAGAAGGCTATAACAGGATACTTAATTTTTTAATGTGATTAACCAGAGTCAACATGAGTTTGCGAAGAGGAAATTATGCTTAACAAGTTTATTTGAGTCTTTCAAATAAATAACAAGCAAGTAGGATAGAAAGGAACTTAGAGATTTTGGGTACCTGAATTTCCAATTTGTATCTAATAATGATGTCACATCAAAGGGTACTAAATAAGACAAGAGCAGAGAGAATCTCTACAGTGTGGATGCAAGCCATTTGGCCCATCAAGTCCATACCAACTCTCCAAAGAGCATCCCATCCATACTCACGCAGCACACACCCCGGCCCAACCCAACTCTAACCTGTAACCCTACATTTCCCACGTCTAATCCACCCAACCTGCACATGCCTGGACATTATGGCAATTTAGCATAGCCAGTCCACATAGACTGCAGACATTTTGGCTGTGGGGAGAAGCCAGAGCACCCAGAGAAAGCCCACGCAGACGTGGGGAGAATGTGCAGATTCCACATAGACAGTCAACCAAGGCTGGAATTAAACCAGGGTCCCTGGCACTGTGGGGCAGCAGTGCTAACTATGAGACAACGTGCCATCCATGATATAGATCATAACATATTACCATAGATACAGATTGCAATCGGATTAAATTGTCTTTTTCAAGTTTGAGTGTTACAGAGGTAATGTTGGGGCCTAAACTATTTGTATCAATGATTCGGATGAAGGGACCAAATGCAAGTTGGCTAACTTTATCAATGGCACCAAACTAGATAAGAAAATAAGTTGCCAAGAGTGGGTAGAATGTCTGCTAGGGGATGTAGCCCCTAGTCCTATCCATTGGATTGGACCTGTACCCATTGGAGTGTCAATGAATGAGAGGTGACCTTACTTGCACATAAATAGTTCTGAGGGGACTTCATAGAGTACCTGCCAAGAGGGAGCTTTTTTTTGTTGAGGTGTTAAAAACTAGGTCACAAAGTTTATGACTGTGAGTTTACCCTTTCAAAAAGAGATAAGGAAGGTTGTTTCTCCCCCAGAGAGTTTATGGCCTGTGGAATACCCTTTGCTAGAAAGTAGTGGAGGCTGGATCATTGACTTTATTTGAGGTAAAGTAAGATAGTTTTGTGATACACAATGGAGTCAAGGGTTATAGTGGGGTCGGGGGTGTGGGGAAGGAGAAACAAAAAAGTGAATTTGAGATCACACCCAGATCTTTGTAACTGGCACAGCCGCCTTGAAGGGCTGAATGGTCGACTTCCGCTCGCAAATCTTGTGTTCGCACTTGGACATGCTGACTGACACACCGAGCATGACTAGTGACCCATATTCACAGTGAGCCACAGAGTTGCTCACATCTGAGGCCCTTGTTCAGATTTGATCACTGCATTGGCAAGGCTGAATATCCACTTCCAGCAAACTTCCCAGTAACAGATGGGCACATACTGTGGCACAAAATGCTGATCATGAGAGACACTGTGTCTGTGTGTAGATGCAGGTAAAGCATAAGCACAATGTCAGGGTGCGGAGTGAGCTGATGGAGGAGGAAGCAGTGGAGAGAGGATGGATTCCAACTGGTAGGTTTGTTGCAGAGGGTGAGATGATTATAAAGTGCATAGAAATGATGGAGTAAAGCATCAATCTTCCAAACGTAGGTTCAGTAGTGGATGAGGCGTAGATGACAGCTACAGGATTATGTAAAACCTCATTAAAAGGATTAGCCGATTGAGGAATTAGTGTTATATAAGTCCAACACACCCTCCACCAGCATTATACCCTACATGGTAGGCATTGGTATACATTTAGGAAATGGGCACTACTAGCTGGCAAGCATGGCATGGATGCACAGGAACATGTAACATTGGCAGTCACAGCTACAGCAATGGCCATCTGAACGGAACATGGGTCCAGCGATGATCGGCTTCCTGTAGTTGGAAATTCTCTAGAGTCAGCAGCAAAGTTGCAAATGCTGGAGAAGGAACCTGATATGTGTGGATATCTTTCCAGAGTTCCCAAAGTCTGGTTACACTGATGCACACATTTGGGTGGTGGTGGTGCAAGTATGGCTTTGTATCTCTGAAATGTAAGTCGAGTAGTCACCTTCTTTGAGAGGTTGAAGACCCTCATTGAGAGCCATATGCAGCATAACATTCAATGGATGCAAGAGATGAACACAGTATGCCTCATTCCATATGCTCTGTTGAATGATTGGTAGGTGAGTTGGCCCTAGGACACAAAGACACATGGTCAGCTGAATATTCATTCTAGGAAGCTGGGAAGGGTAGTGTGCTTTGAAAAGCTCAAAGAAGTCAACGGGCTGTTATTAAACTGCCTGTGCATTGATGGTACACAGTGGCATGAATGCTGCTCAAAGTTTGATGGCAACGCTGACCCTTGCACAAATGTAGGTGACTGCAACTACCCAGGTTTCAGACACTTAGAAGGCAGAAGGCAACCTTATGCACTGGCCCATCAACTGCAACTGCCAGGAGCACACACCATACAGGCCCTGCATTTTATTTTGGCACAGTGAAGAATAATATCAAGGACTTTGAGGGGGTGCAGAGGAGAATGGCCATATTATTGCCACAGCTGAAAGAATTCAATTGCACTTAGAGAATGAGTTGGTATCTATTTCCCTGGTGCAAGGAAAAATCAGGTGCGATTTCATTGAGTCGTTCGAGATCATGACAGGTTTTGAAACAGTAAGTAGGAAGAAACATTCAGTAGCTGTAGGACAACCAGAGGGTGTAGGTTAATTGTAACTAACAAAAGAGCCATATGTGGAATGGGGAGATATCTGCTTTCTACAAGGAGTTGACATGATATTGAATGCATTGACTGAACTAGATGTGGAAGAGAAAACAATAAGCTATCAACAGAGAACTGTACGATTACTCAAGGGGAAGAATATGGTCAAGGGAAAAAATGTAGAGCACTGGAGCAAGAGTTGAATAACAGGACTAATTAGACAGCCCTTTCAATGAGCTGGGATAGACACAATGGCTAGAATAGCCTCCTCCTGTGTTGTGTCATTGTGTGATTTGAATGTATGATATTACTTGGAGGTGAAAAGTTGTTTTCACATATTGGTAAACACTAAGTTTTTCCAAAATAGTGTATCTGTTGTAAAGAAGAAGGTGTTTATTCAGGAGGGAGCTCTAGCCTTCACTGACAGTGCTAGTTACCAGCCATGTTCCATCTGAGCTGCATGACTGGACAATGGCTTGTAGGGTCCACACAGACTGACTGGTGTGCTGATGCAGTTCCCTGCATCGTCTCCTGGTTTCAGAAATTGCTGCCATGCATAGACTTGGAGGTTTGTGCAGCAGAAAAAGTAATTGCACGGAAGATTAATTATTAGTGAATTTTAAAGTGTATCAGTAGGTAAAATTTGTTTCGAAATAAAATACTTTAGGGTTAGTTCTTGCCAGCAGTATCTATAGATCAAACATGGGAAAAAAATTGAGAGCCATTGGCGACATACAGACACCTCTTTTTTTATACATTTTCGTTTCCTCTGCTTTTCTCTCCTCAGTTTCACCCTGAAATAATGGTACATATTGATACATTATTGGGTACAAGCAGATCACTGAAATTTCATTCAAATAACCACTTATTTGAGTAAACTGAAAGAGCACACACTGTCTCAGGTTGACAGACACTAGATGGTGATCAGGATAACTCAAAAGCTAGGAGCAGAAGTAAGCCATTGAGTCTTCCTAATCTGCTCAACCATTTAATAAAAATATGGCCGAAGCCCAAACTCAATGCCATTGCCCTGGTTTCTCTCCAGACCTCTTGATGTTTTTAACATCTAAGAAAAATCAATTTGTTTCCTGAATGTATCAGTGACTTGCCTTCCACTGCCTTCTGTGGTAGAGAATTCCACAGGTTCACTACTCTTTGAGTGAAGAAATTTTCCTCATCTCAGTCCTAAATGGTCTATCCCAACCCTGTGACTGTGTCCCCGGTTCTAAAATCACCAACCAAGGAAAACATCATCTTCTGCATTAAGTCTGTCCAGCCTGGTGGAATTTTATACATTTCAGTTGGAATCTGAGTCATTCTTCTTGGCCCTAGTGAAAAAAAATCAAACTAATCTGTCCTCATAGAATGATTCTACCAGCTCAGTATCACCTAGCAAACCTCCACTGCACCCCATCTCAAACAAATATATTCTTTCATAGGTAGGGAGACAAAAAATGCATACAGTACTCAAAGTATGGTCTCACTAAGGTCCTGTATAACTATAAAAAGATATGTCTTCTTCTGGACTTAAATTGTTTTGCCATGAATGCCAATACACCATTTCCCTCCTAATTGCTTGCTGTACCTGCCTGTCTACTTTCATTGGCTGGTGTTTAAGGACACTCCGATCCCTTTATATATTCACACTTCACAATGATATATCATCATTTAAATAATACTCTCCCCTTCTGTTTTTCACACTGAAGTGTATAACTTCACATTTAGCCACGTTGTCCTACAGCTGCTGGATGTTGGCCCAATCATTCAACTTGTCTAAATCATCTTGAAATCTCTTTGCACCCTGCTCACAAGTTACAATCACTCCAAATTTTCTGGCACCAGCAAACCTAGAAATGGTTTGGTTCCCTCATCCAGGTCATTGGCATGTATCATAAAGAACTGGGGTCCATGTTCTGGTTCTTGCAGTATCCCACCAGTCGCTGCCTGCCACTCAGAAGGAGACCCATTTGTTCCCGTTCTCTTTTTCCTGTCTGTCAACCAGCTATTGATCCATGACAACATATTACCCCTATCCCATTTGCTTTAACTTTGCCCACTAATCTCTTATAAGAACCCTATTAAAAGTCTTTTGAAAATCCAAATATATCACATCTACTGATTCTTTCTTACCTATTCTAATAGTTACTTCTCAAAAAGCTCCAGTAGATTTGTGAAGCAGTTAAAGTACTGAATGTCTACTCTGACTCCTGTTCCTTACATTATTGTGTTATGATTAAGAAAGGTACTTTTGACTTCACTTGATTGTTTCCCTTTATTCTCTAGCTGAAAAGACACTGAATCCGCTGTAGTGCCCTCATTGATACCTTGACTGACATGAGCTAACCTATTCCTGAATAGCTCTTCTTGGCTGAGTATCAGGAGTTATGGTATTCTTACTCTAGCTATTATCAGCAATATATTACATACAATATTTCCTGGTCAGAGATTGGGTTGGACTTCAGTGCTACAAGGTGATTCAGTTATTATAATTCAATTTAATTTTATTCAATTTTGAATTTTAAAATTGAGAACATACACAAATTGAGTCATGAATTAAATTGAAATATAAATTCAAGCATACACAATGCATCTGTAAGACTTACGTTGATTGTTACAGTAAAAAAAAAAGACATTTTTCTTACTTGCAACACAAGGAAATTATTAAATTGGAGACGGAGTAGAAAATGTTTACAAAGATGTTACCAGAACTGGAGGGTTTGAGTTATAAGGGTAGATTGGATAGACTGGGACATTTTTTTACTGGAGTATACATGCTGAGGGGTGACCTTATAGAAGTTTATAAAATCATGAGGGGCATGGATAAGGTGAACAACAAAGGTCTCTTCCCTAGAGTAGGGGAGTTCAAAACTAGAGGATATATTTTTAAAGTGCGAGGAAAGAGATTTAAAATTAACCTGAGGGGCAACTTTTTCACACAGATGGTGGTTTATATGTGGAATGAACTGCTAGATGAAATGGTAGATGAGGGTACTGTTACAACATTCAAAAGACATTTGGATAGGTACATGAATAGGAAAGGTTTGGAAGTGTATGGGTCAAATGCAGGCGATTGAGACTAGTTTATTTTGGGTAGATGGTCAGCATGGATACGTTGGACTGAAGGGTCTCTTTCTGTACAGTATGACTCTAACATAAGAAGTAGGAGCTGGAGTTGGAGTAGCCCATTCAGTCTTTTGAGCATGTTTTGCCATCCTCTGCCATGAGGTCATGGCTGAGTTTTGATGTTAACATAGAATCACAGAGGTTTTGTGGCACTGAAGGAGGCCAATTGGCCCATTATGTCTGCACCAGGTATTTAAATGAGCATCATTTGCTACTGCCAAGCTCCCACTGTTTCTCCATACCCTGCATCTTATTTCTATCTGAATAATAATCCAATGGACTCTTCAATGCCTCAATTTAATCTGCCTGTACCATGTTTCTAGACAGTGCACTCTACATCCTATACAGAAAGGGAGAAAATGATCCTGCTCATAAAAGAAACAGGAATGAGTGAGCATGGATTGAAAGTGATTTGCAAAAGAAGCAAGGGTAAAGCGATGAAAACCTTTTTTCACACAACGAGTAGTCAGGGTATCGAATGCACTGCCTGGAAGTATAATGGAAACTGGCTTCTCTGAGGCACTGTAGAGGGCATTGTGTGATGATAAAAATTAATGTGTAAGGGTTTGGGAAAAATACAGGACATTGTCACTAGATAATGATGCTCATTTAATGAGCCAGTGCAGGAGCAATAGACTGAATGGTCACATTCTGTGATCGTCAGTGCCATTCCCATGTTAGTTGTTGTTTCTATGGTCCCTTCTGAAGAAGGGTCACTGGACCAAAACATTGACTCAGTTTTCTCTCCAAAGATGCTGCCAAACCTCCAGTAATTACTGTTTCTGTTCTTTCAATGATACGTCTTGTGATTCCATTGTCATCATTGGAACACTATAGACTTCTGGGTGGATGATTGCTGTAATCTTCACCAATAGTGTGTTCACCTGTTTTGAACAACTTCTCCAGGTGTCCACATGTGGCTGCAGTTGACTGGTCATTTTCCTCCACTGGGTAGGATGGTGGTGACAAGTACTCTGCACGAATACAAAGCTGCCACTCGGGTTGACTCTTGCTGAGAGCATTGAAGGTTTGCACTTGGATGACGTTCCAATGCCCAACTCCAATAATGTTTGTGTAGCCTCATCAAACTGAAATTTGGCTTTATGCTATTTCATCTAGATTCTGTCTCTTATGCCTGTTACTATTTCTATCTTCATTGACGTTTTTGCTCTTGCAAGTTTAGTTTGGTTACAGTGTTGCATTAGCCTTTCTACTAGACGCATTCCACATTTTCCGTAGGTCTATTTTTTCACCCTTGAAGTGCCTTTATTCTGGCCTTGCTTGATTTCTTTACGATTTCTTTGGTGGTTTTCATTGTTGCCCATGTCTTTCCACTTGATTGGTGATCATGCAGAGAATGATGTATGCTGTTAAGTTTCCCAATACGTTATGAAATAGATGAATTCTTCACTCATGAACAGATGGCCCTTGCCATCATCTGTTTCAGAAATGCTGTAATGACTGAAGTGGGCTTTCAGGCATTCTACAATCTCACCAATAATAATTAAAGTCAACCAATCTACCTCTCAGTACTCAGAACTGCAGTCAATGTTGTCTAGATAATGCATTCTTTTGAGATTGTGGAGGTCTGTCCACAGCCTCACCCATGGTCTATCTGGATGTCATGTTTCCTCAGCATTTCTCTAGATTCCTAGCTTGGTACTCATTACAGATGCTGCACTAGTTTATGTCATCCTTGATTTCACTGCTCACGTTTGCACTGTAGAGCAAAGGAATCTTTGCTATTCTGGGATTTGACTCAATCTCTTGGTGGCTTCGATGTTTGCAGTTTAACATCTCTCCTCTCAACTTCTTAGGGAAAAGAAAGCTTTTCCATTATATAATATGCCAACTCTGCCTGCTAATTCATCTCTGCAGGTCCAAAATTCTATTATTACCACAGGTGTGCCCTAAGCCTTTCAGGGCATCATTCCATCACAATTTTGGATCTAGTTGGGTAGCTTGCGTGATATGAGCAAGAAGCCTGTTTGTTTGGTTCAATTTTTCTGCTGGGCTGATGACTTCCAGAGAATGTCAAACTGCTGCTTCACATTGAATTTGGAAGATTTTACATTTTATCATAGCATCCTCTGCTTTCTTCAGAGCTGCCATCACCAGTGTGTCAGCTACATACCTCTGTTTCCCTTGCTTGATGATATCTCTGTAACCATTGTAATCTTCATAGCAGATGCTATGAGTAGATAATAACAGATTGAGGAAGATGGGCTGAAGTGACTTGTGGTCAATCTTGACTGTCACTTTTTCCCATTCCAATTAGGAATTGATCAATATGTTCAGAAGCGAAGATGATGGTCTGGCATTCTTTCTAGATCTGACCACAGTTTTGTTCCATTTGTACTAATGTACTGGATGCAAATGTCCATACTGCATTCAAGTTTCAAGACTGGTCTTTCTGTGATTACACAGCAAGGTGACTTCATCACTTACTTCAGAGCATTTTAGCACTGGCTTTACCACCACTAGGTGCTTGGTTTTTCTGAACCTTGCTCCTTGTTCCAGGATTCAATACCACTTCACATCCTTTGTAGTGAATTAGTGTAATTGTTAACATACTGACAAAAGAAGGGCAGGAACATTGCTGAATATGTGACATATTTAACAAATTGTTGCACTGCTCTTATACCTCACTGTTGCCACATCGCTACTACAGCTCTCACCTTTTTTGCAATTTGGGCAAAGACATTTTGTTGACTGTATATGAACAATGTACTTGATTTTGGACATCTTTGATTGTAATGTTTTCTTGTTCAACTTCATGTTCATTTGGAAGATCTTGATTGGATCTAGTTGGGTAGCTTGCGTGATTTGAGCAAGAAGCCTGTTTGTTTGATTCAATTTTTCTGTTGAGTTGATAACTTCCAGAGAATGTCAAACTGCTGCTTCACATTGAATTTGGAAGATTTTACATTTTATCATAGCATCCTCTGCTTTCTTCAGAGCTTCCATCACTAGTGTGTCAGCTACATACCTCACTAGATTTTGATCTTCCTGAAAAATGGTTTTTCCATTGTACACCCTTATCCATAAACTATAAGTTATTCACTACAGCTTTTTCTCTGGGAAGATTGTAACTAATTCAAATTGTTTAAGTTGAAACTCCTTTGGAAATGCAGGAAGGTATGCACAACTGTCTCTGTCTCTGAAACAGCATCCAGCTGCTTTCATCCAGCTTCATTTGCAAGTAATCACCTTCATTTCGAGGTTGTGAAGACTTTTTACCCTTGCAAGTAGTTGCAAATCTCATGAGATCGTGAGATCTCTTCAGTGCTTTATTTAAGTCCTTAGTGGCCAATGCATATTCTCATACTGGAAATCCACTCTTTTGGAGTTGTCACTTTTTTGATTACTTCCTTTGTTAGCTCATCTATCTTGGCTTTCAGACTAGCTTTGAGGCAGCTGGAACTTTTTTTGGCAGATACTGAAGTTATCTTATATTCTCAAATACTTCAAAATAATATTCACAGGATTATGGAAATGTTTTGGTGCAGAAGGAGACCATTCAGCCCAACTCATTGAATCAGCATCATTATATTGTGCAAATCTCCTGCTTTTTCTCCATATCCTTGCATATTACTTGTATCCAAATAATCATCAAATAAGCTCTTGTATGCTTTCACAGAACCTGCCTCCATTACACTTCCAGGAAGTGCATTCCACACCCTAACAATGCTAACTACTTGCAGGGTGAAGGTTTTCCTCACTTCATCCTTGCTTCTTTCTCAGATCACTCTAAATCTATGCTCTCTTGTTCTTGTTCCTTTCATGAGCAGGAACTGTTTCTCCCTACCTACTCTATCCAATTTACTCATGATTTTGAAAGCCTCTATCAGATCTCCTCTTAGCCCTCTTGGTCCCAACTTCTTTGAATATCTTCATAACTGAAGTTTCTAATCCCTGAAACCATTTTTGTGAACTGCTTCTGCACTCTCTTGAATGTGTTCACATTCTTTCTATCACGTAGCACCCACAACCTTACACAATACTCCAGCTGAAGTCTCACAAGTGTCTTATAAAAGTTCAATATGACCTCTTTTCTCTTGTACTCTATGATCACATTAAAAAAAACTAAAGACACTTTACAGGTATTTCTGCTATAACACTGTTTCGTTAACACGAATTGGCTGTAACATGATTGTTGAATAGTGGACGCTGTTTGGATAACATAAACTTTCTACTGTACAAGTATATCCCATAATGTGATGTTCTATGGCGACATTCTTTACTGCAATTTTCTGTAGTGCAAGGTCATATGCAGCTGTCATAATATAGGAGAAATACTTGTACTTATCAATATCTAACTCTTTTGCCATTTTCAATGATCAATGCACATATACATCCAGGTCGCTCAGCTCCTGCACCCCATATTAGAATTGTACCCATATTTTATGTGATCTTATATGTTCCTCCTATCAAAATGCATAACCTCTCACTTCTCTTCAGTGAAACACATTTGCCACTGATCTGCCCACTCACCAACTTGCCTACATCCTTCTGGAGTTCTGCACTGTCCTCCTCTCAGGTTACGGTTCTTCTATGTCTTGTGTCAGTTGCAAACTTCCAAATTGCTTCTGCACACCAAGATTTAGATCATTAATATATATCAGAAAAAGTCTGGTCATATTACACCCCCTGGGGAACTCCACTACAAACCTTCCTCCAGCCCAAAAAATATCCATTGCTCTATGTTTCCTATCACAAACCAATCTTCCATCTATGTTGCTATTCTATTGACCCTCTTATTTCTATGAATTATAACTGTTCTCACAAATCTGTTCTTGATTCTCACCAGTCTATTCTGCAGGAAGATATCTTGCTCTGTGAGCACACGATTGTCCTCCTTTAGTATCTGTTCCACAATCATCCATTTTGTGTGTCGCTACAGGTTGACAATCGCCTTTGGCACATTGAGGGTTACCAGTCAAGTTTTAGACTTGGTCCAGGAGAATTGAATAGCTTTTATTTGCCATTTATGATCTGGAACCCTAGATCTTATTATTTCATTGGCTCACAGAGTAATATTTGTTCTCAACATGAATGTGGTGCAATTATACGGATTCAAATTTGCTTTTGAAGACTTCATGTTTGAAGAGCCATGTTGAGTTGTTTCACATAGAGCTATGAAGGTCTTGATGTTACATTATGCCCCAGTGCCTCTCTGACAGATTATGTCGACCTGGTATTCTCCTCCTGTGGGTCTCTTTCCAATAGTAACAAACTACATGTCATATTGCAACCTGACCAAATCAACCTGTTATATATTGTAGAGTTATTCATCAGAATCTAATATCTTCCCGGTGGTCATCTGTATTAGCTTGTTGTCCTTGTACGTAAAATGGTTCAGCTTCTTGCAATGCAAATATGCATACTGCATGGGTCTTAGTGTGGAGCTGGAGGAACACAGCAGGACAGGCAGCATGGGAAGGGCAAGAAAGTTCTGATGCTACATGGCCTGCTGTGTTCCACCAGCTCCACACTCTGTTATCCCTGACTCCAACATCGGCAGTTCTTACTATCTCCTACTGCATGGGTCTTGTTTTGTTTTGTGCCTGCAGGAACACTTGCATCCTTTCTTTCATTCATGCATGTCCTGTCTTTTTTTTGTTTGAATGTCTGTCAGCACAATAAGGTCTGTCCGTTTCACCATGAAATGGTCTAGCTTATTTAATACAACTTCAATACTTTCATACGTGTCAATTGCTTTCCTGAAGGTAAGTTTCTCTTTTCTCAGCAGACATGCTCTCACTGTGGGATCGCTTATGCCTAAAACAATCCTATATTCAAAATCTCCCCTTCCCCCACTGCATCCAAAAACCAGCCCAGTTTGTCCCCTCCCCCCACTGCACCACACAACCAGCCCAGCTCTTCCCCTCCACCCACTGCATCCCAAAACCAGTCCAACCTGTCTCTGCCTCCCTAACCTGTTCTTCCTCTCACCCATCCCTTCCTCCCACTCCAAGCTGCACCTCCATTTCCTACCTACTAACCTCATCCCACCTCCTTGACCTGTCCGTCTTCCCTGGACTTACCTATCCCCTCTCTACCTCCCCACCTATACTCTCCTCTCCACCTATCTTCTTTTCTCTCCATCTTTGGTCCACCTACCCCTCTCTCCCCATTTATTCCAGATCCCTCACCCCATCCCCCTCTCTGATGAAGGGTCTAGGCCCGAAACGTCAGCTTTTGTGCTCCTGAGATGCTGCTTGGCTTGCTGTGTTCATCCAGCCTCACATTTTATTATCTTGGATTCTCCAGCATCTGCAGTTCCCATTACCACCCATATTTACTTGTATTGCTTTTCAATTTATTCATTGTAATTATTGGTTTCTGGGTTTTGAGTTAGTAACCAATGGGTTTTCTGTTTATCTAATGTTAATAAGTACTTTGTCAATATTTCTGCAGTCATGGTGATTTCTTTTAAAATTAGTTTTTGAGACTTGTGTTTAGAATGAATGTGTTTGGGGTACCATTAATGGACTTCTGTTTATTTTAGATTATTTTGTAACCCAGCAAGGTAGATAATGGATCCTCAAGGTTTGTTCGAGAGTTCTGGAACTTATATTTTCGAAGCTTAAAGGAAACACACAAACTTAGGGAGGAAGACTTTTGGGTTTTAGTTTTTACTTTGAGTGGAGTAGTCCTGTGAAGTCCTTGGAATAGGATGACTGTATAGATAAGTGCCCTGGAAAAGAGAAGAATGTATAGTGAATGAGGTTACCTTAAAATGAAAGGTTAGTGTTAGTCTCAAGATCAGAAGCATTAGAATAAAACCCTGAAGAGGTAACTTAAAGCTAAGTACATTTAATCTCAAGTATATGATAGCTTCTTGCTAGAACTATGGTTCCAGTATAAAAACTGATGCCACAAGTGACTTAACCCTACCAAAACTCTGTGTGAGTATGGTTCTTTTAGGTATTGTACTAATATGTGTTTTGGATATTATCCAAATGTATTTTCTTAAATTTATAAGGTAGAGTTTTGGATTTGATGATATTACGTCTTTAATATGTGCTTAAAATTCTTTGAATTGGTGTTATAAGTGGATGTAATTGTTTATTCAATTTTATTCTCAGTTCTTTTGCTAATAAACTTTGTTCCATTGTGAAAGCAAAATCTGCAGTATTTGTGCCTATGTTGCAATGAGAGATCACTTTGTTAAATCCAAAACAAATTTTTGAAAATTCGAGTTAGGCACCTGTCTGGGTTCTGATTTGTCCAGCAATAACATCAAGTGGGATCATAACACACTGACCACATACCGTTTATGATTGATGTTCGCTTGAAGTTAAAAGTACGACTTCATGACTTACAAAATATCTGCAGTCTGCCTTTTCTGTTCTTCAGAAAGGTTCAGCATGGATTACTCTTTGAAATGGCCTCCACCCAACAGTGATAAAAAATATTGTTACGAATAGCTGTTCTGGTTTGTGAAATAGATTTGTTGCCGATTAAGAATTTCACCGTTGCATGTGGAAAATGTGCCAATTTTGTTTCACATTAGCTTTCATTTTGACAGGTGCTGGGAGACGGCATTTTGCAGATATTGAGTGCGGTCCAGCATTTCAGCTGTGGCTTGCTTCTTTCTTTGTTTTCAATGATTTTCAGTAGCAATTTTCCCAAACTTGAACATTCCTGTGTCTCTCTGTTTGTACCTGTGCTTCTGTAAAGCTTTCGATGAAGAACTTCACAGGAGGGTCCACGGTACTGAGGATGTCACCTAGTAAGGGGATGAAACACCTGCGATCAAACCTCCCAGATCGGCGAGCTCACCAACATCTACACCAGCACCAGAGCTACAAATCTTCACTCAAACTTTGAATAACCATTGAAGTTTTCAGTATGTGAAAATATATACAAATCTCAGTCTTGAACACAGTCATATCTAAGCCTCAAAAAGCCCATTGTAATAGAGAATTCCAAAAGTTCACCACCACTGAGTGAAGAAATTCCTCTTCATTTCTGTCATAAATGTGCTTCCCCTTATTCTTAGGTTGTGTCTCCTGGTGCTAGATTCCTCAGCCGTGGGAGCCATCCTTCCATTGACTGTGACTCCTTTGCACTGTTTATAAGTTATGGTCACTTTGGGTTGGAAGCAATCAAAACTATTCCTGACATAGCAAGCTCCTTGCTATCAACTAATCATTTTACCTTTTATTATTAAACCAGTACATATTTGAATAAAACCTAAGAATAGGGTCTTATGGCACAGTGGTAGTGTCCCAGCATCTGGACTGAAGTCACAGCTGCCCCAAGCGTCTTGTTGTAATGTATCTAAACAGGTTGATTTGATAACTCTAATTGTTTCTCCAGCCTTTGCTCAATGATGATGCAGTCCTAAGGGCCAGAACTAAGAAATTACATTATCTTTATATTTTTGATGTCCAGCAACTTACAATTTACATTTATAAAGCACTTTTGTAGTTAGAAAGTATCTCAGAACACTTCACAGATGGGGAGTTGAGTAGATATATCAAAGATAAGGGAGCAGATAGAACAAAGTTAACGGGCAAGGCTTATAGAGGAGTTGAAGAGAAAATAATTTTGTATGCTTTTAATGTAAATAAAGAATGGTGGAGGCCAACAGAACATTGAGACATTCTGATGACAGGGGTTGAAAGATTGGTTACAGTTGGTGATGCACAAGACATCAGTATCAGAAGAGTGCAGAGTGTGGGTTGTTAAGTAGGTTTAAAGGAAATTGTTGAAGTGGAATGGGAAATGTCTTGGAGGAATTTGAAAGGTAAGAATGAAGAACCATAAGTCTGATCAGAGGAAGCATAGAATCAGTAATACCTAACAGAGAAATGTTGCATCCAGTCCTGATCACCACACATTAGGGCTGCATCAGTTGAAAAAGGCAGCTCCACACCACCTTCTCAAGTTCAAGTAGGAATGGGCACTAAATACTATCCCACCCATGAATTAATAAAAAGGGGAAGGATGTAACTGTCCTTGAGAGGCCGCAGAGATTTATCAGAATGTTTCCTGGCTGGGGGACTTTAGTTACGTGCTTAAGTTGGAGAAACTGGAATTATTGAAGGTAGATTTGACAAGAGGGGTATAAGGTATTGACATGCCTAGATAAGGTAAGCAAGGAAAATCTGTTCCTATTAGTTGATTGTACAATGACAAGAAGACACAGATTTAAAATTTTGAATAAAAGAAACTGCAAGGAGTATGTGGGAGAGAATTCCTTAAAATAGTGATTGAGAATAATTTCAAGTTCATTACTTATGAAAGAGCTTAAAGAAGAGATGATCGATAATTTTAAACAAAAATTGGATGGACCCTTGAAAATAATCTTGCAGAGCTACAGAGATGGAGCTACTGTAGGTAGAGGTAAAGTTATTGTCCTACAGAGAGCTGGTGAGACCTCATTGGGACAAATGGTCTGCTTCTGTGCCATAATGAGCCTATGGCTCTATAACTGGGGGCTTTGAGTGGTTAAGAATAGAGGCAGCGGCATTTTACATAACCAGCAATTTACAAAATGACTGTTGAGTTGCAGAGTATTAGATGTATGAAGTTGGAAGATGTATGAATTTGGAAGATAACAAAGGTTTCTGTCTCAGTGGTAGTTAGAGGGGCAGAGATAGAGGTAGAGAAGTTTGCAATGAAGGCAGTGAGCAATCTTGGTGATGGAGCAGTTTACCCACTTGAGCCAGAAATAGCAATCAGCAAGAGTGATAGATAGAAATATGGAAACTCACAGGTGCTGACATAAACCTTGCAAAGGTTTGTTTTGCTTGGGGAAATTTTGACTCATCTGAACCTTGAAGTTGTGAACAGATGAAAAGTTGAATAATGAGATTACTATTCTGTGAACAAAGCATTCTTTTTCACAATTTGGCTCTATTTCCAACATAAAGTGCTTTCAGGTGAAGCAAGACACAGAATAGGTGCTGGATAAATGACTCCTTCTCCTTCAACACTATATTCTAATATTTGCAGGTGACTTTTAAAAATTCATCTAAGTAATATTAGGCTTGTTAAACTTTAACGTTGTATAAATTTGTTTATATTTTATTGTTTCAACCTAATCATTCCATGTTGGTTTTTGAAAATTATGCTGCCAGTCTTCTATGATCATACAGTCATATGGTTTTATGGTCATAGATTACTAGCAGTATATTTTTCAAAGAAATAGTGGGTTTATGACTAAGATTTAAAATAATGCTTATATATAACATATACATGGTGCCATATTAATAGTCAAATAATCTACAATGAATAGAACCTTCTTATTTTATTTAATTTAAACATTATTTTATTGTTTTAATATTTTAATATTTTATTTTATTAATCACCATAATGTTTTGTTGTGAGATAACTTTTTTGCTTGCATTTCCATCTCTCCTGAAGACGCTGATGGTGCGTTATTGTTCTCAAGATACCAGTTAACGACTTGTATATTCTCAGTGAATAAAGAATCAGATGTGTTACTGGTCATTAAAATACATATTTGATGCTATTTAGCATCTGCACAGGAAAATAATCAAGAAATTTTAGAAAAATTATGATAATCTAATGTCGCATTTATTTTCCATTACGATAGATGCTTTCTCCCAAGTTTTCAACTGAGACATTAATTACCATAGTTAGGAAAAGTTGACTCGCCCCACTAGCACTGACACATGTCCTTAATATTCACACCAGCTTCAAAATCTCCCCTTCCCCCACCGCATCCCAAAACCAGCCCAGTTCGTTCCCTCTCCCCACTGCACCACACAACCAGCCCAGCTCTTCCCCTCCACCCACTGCATCCCAAAACCAGCCCAGCCTGTCTCTGCCTCCCTAACCTGTTCTTCCTCTCACCCATCCCTTCCTCCCACCCCAAGCTGCACCTCCATTTCCTACCTACTAACCTCATCCCACCTCCTTGAACTGTCCGTCTTCCCTGGACTGATCTATCCCCTCCCTACCTCCCCAGCTATACTCTACTCTCCACCTACCTTCTTTTCTCTCCATCTTCGGTCCACCTCCCCCTCTCTCCCTATTTATTCCAGAACCCTCACCCCATCCCCCTCTATGATGGAAGGTTCTAGGCCCGAAACGTCAGCCTTTGTGCTCCTGAGATGCTGCTTGGCCTGCTGTGTTCATCCAGCTTCACACTTTATTATCCTGGATTCTCCAGCATCTGCAGTTCCCATTATCACATCCTTAATATTCTGACCTCTTTATTCTTTCATTCTCTTTTAATTTTACTGGGTCAACTTTCTTTTATTTGACCATCACCCCATCTCCACCCCCAGCTTCGACCTCTATACCTCTCTCTGAATCTGATCCTGTCTCGTGCTTCCCTTATTTTTTCTGCATCACTCAATCTCTCTCATGGATTCCATGTTTTCTTCTCTCTTATTGTTTGCTCTCTCTCCATTGTCTCCAGCTCCTCTCTCTTTCCACCTACTTACATTTCAGTCACATTCAGGATCTCTGTGTTCTGTTACCTTGGGTTCTTTCTAAATACTTGAATTTATATTCAGATCCCCAAAATATAATGCAAACATTTGGGGTGAAGTCAATGTACAATAAATGGTCTTTTTCTGACATGACAAAAAATTTCTCAAGCATTTATTTCTGTATTTATCACCATCTTTTTCCTTTCATTTTCAATTGGTTTTGCACTTCCATATGCATCAGACATGACATCTGCCTATATTTAGACATGTTTTGCATCCAAATTGAAAATCCCCCACTATTTTGTTCAAAGAATGTGGTCAGTAAATGCCTCAGATAAAAGTGTTTTTCAAAAAAACTCAGTGGCAGTGTTAGAAAAAACATTTAGCTGCATGACTCAGTAATGATCTTAATGTTTAAAAGTTAATTTTGAAAAGTTTTTCTGTCTTACAGTAAAAGACATATTATAAGTGGTGCAGTACCATGGATGCTCAGAGATTGTATTGCTTACATCACTTGCTTAAATATTGTTCTTTTTGACAATGCACTTTTGGAAATTCCTATGATTGTAGTTGCATGAGAAGGGATATATATAGTTATAGCCTCAAATAAACAGTCATGAGGTTAGACAAAATGTTTCATTCTATAGTCAAGAATACTATCAATATTTTATTCCAATGTTGCTTATAAATACTAGTTATGGTTCAATGAACAGAATTTTTGATGTCTTCATATCACTGTGAGACATTGTCAGGCACCTTACAAGAAAGAGCACAATCTGATGGAAGGTTATCTCTATTTGTGTTAACTGTACCTGCTCTCAGTTGACTTCAGGATGGTACTTAGTCAGGGTCTATTGGTAAGTCATCCATCCAAGAGCATATTTTGTTCAAGATGCATAAAGCTGGGAGAGTCAAGAATGAGGAAGGAGTGAAAATAATTTTAAAAGAGGATATTTCACTCTGATTTAGAAATACAAACAACGTGAAGCCAAATAAATAAACATTGATTTAGGAAAATATTGAGTGGTACTATTTAGATTGGAAGATGAACAGTAATTAATAAAAATCTTTTTTCATGTTGGCTCCCAATATTGCATCCAAACCAGGCACTTTTGAATGGTTGCTTGAAAGAACACAAGAAATATATTTTTTTCACAAGCACCCATATGAGGTTCACATTTAAAATAATATTAAACAATCAAAGCTACAGAAGGAATAGAAACATAACTAATGACTATGAGTGAGTTGTAGTGAAGTTCACCTCATGGAAAAAATGTCCTATGTGTATAAGGAAAGTGAATAATATTTTGAGTGTCCACTATTTATTATTTTCAGATGAGGGAACAGATGTTACAACCATTGGGTGGTATCTTTAAAAACCACAATGAAATTGTTGTGACTAATTCCTTGCTATCGGCCCAGATAACAACAACAACTTGCACCTGTAAGTAGTAAGATGTGCATGGGAGTGTTGTCAAACAAAACTTGGCAATGAGTCACCGAAGCAAACATCAGTGCAAAGGCAAAAAACTTGTTCAAAGAAGTAGGTTTTAAGGAGAGTGAGAAGTACTGAGGCTATGGGAAGGAAGTACAGGGCTGTAAGTTCACATATAATAGTGGTGGGCCAATTAAAATTGGGAAATTGCCAGCATTTGAGGAATGCAGAGATCCTGGATGGTTAAAAGGGTGGCAGAGATAGGGAGGAGCATGAGAAGCAATAGATCTATGACTATGTTTGGGTTTGTAGTTTTTTCCAAGTTGGTTTTTAACATAGCTTTGTGAGAATTTAGAGAGCGTCTGTGTATGAGTTGTTTGTGACAGTGTGTAATTTCTGAAGATGTGATGTAAAGGTCACAGAGGGGCTGAAGTTCCTGCTGCCATTCCTAAATTTAGATAACATGTTGAGTGCCTTTGTGCATTTTTAGTCATTTACACATCATCTTACTAAAATTATTAACAGGATTTTCAGCCACGTTCCTTAAGAGAGTCAGTTCCAGTTGATTCTGAGTCATATTTATTTAACATATGATTTTTGATAAGGTGCTATATTGTGATTGAGAAAAGAATTTCATTGTTGCACATTTCAACAGCAGCATAACCTATGTCACCGTAGAGATGTTTGGAATTGAAGATTAAGGGTAGCTACAGATTTTTTCAATCGCTCCAAATCTTTACCGAATTAAATGTACTTTCAACACAATGTTTTAAGATCAACACATTTATCAGATTCATAATTGTTGATGCCTGAGAGCTTCTTTGTGTGCTAAACAAAAACAAGTTCGAGTGACCGTTGAAATGTGTTGTGATATTGATAAACAATGTTTCACATCTGTGACATTTCTTTATTGTGGTGAAGATGTACATTGTCATTCCTTCATTGTCGCTGGATCAAAATCCTGGGACTCTCTACCCAGCAACACGGTAGCTATCTCTACACCCCAAGGGCTGGAGAAATTTCAGAAGGTAGCTGACTGATCCCTTATGCAGGGCATTTAGAGATGACAATAAAAGCTGACCTAAATAGCAACATCAGCATCCCATCAGGAACTGAGAGAAAAGACCTCCTAAGGAGATTTCAGCACAAAGACCTAGTACTGAGGGAGTGATACACTGTTGGAGGTGTCACCTTTCAGATAAGACATTAAACCAAGTTCCCTTCTGTTAATAGAGATAACAAAGTGGAGCTGGATGAACATAGCAGGCCAAGCAGCATCTCTTCCCTTCTGTTAAGGTGGATGTGAAAGTATCCATGGCATAATTTTAAACAAAACCAGGGCAATTATCACAAACCCCAATAATTATCCCACAATCAACTTTACAAAAGTAGATCATCTGATCATCATCACATGGGTCTTGATTGCCCATATGTAAATCAGCTAGTGTATTTTCTTCGTGACCACAGCAACTACATGCCAAAAGTATTTCCCCATGAGCAATGTGCTTTTTGAATGCAAGTCAGGCTTTTCAGTTTGAAAATTTACTGTGGCACAGTCCCCTGACATAAAAGGATCCATTTATCCTTCCATATGTTGATTGTCTTGGTTTTAGTTATAATCGGTATGACAGATCTTGGTTTCAATTAGAGTAATCAAAACTATAGAGAAAGCAGCTATGTTTCCAAATCCTACTGTCCTGGCTTTAGCACTGACCTTGCCATTGGGAAATGAAATGATCTGGTGTGATCTTGCACAGATAGCCGCAGTCATATTTGTGGTCATGTGTCTGAGAGATCCCATGCAGGTCACCAATCGCTCCCTGGAAGCAACCAGTAACAAAGACACTACACAGCCACCAGGAGAGGATGCCTACTACTCCTGCAACCTTCAGGTCACACCCTACATCTGGCATAATTCCATCACTGTGTTCTGGGATGTACAAAGCCTGCATCAACGCTGTACCTCACTCACTTCCAGGAAGTAGAAATGGGGCCAAAAATCTCTTGGGTTCCTGCAAACCCCATTCATTCTGAGGGCGCTGTGCTATGATTTCTGTGTGAGCTGCGCATTCCTTGTCATCTGCTCTGACCTGCTGCTGCTGTCTTGGTCCTCCTCTATCCATCTTCACCTTCTTAGAAAGTCAGCCACAGTGAGCAAAATCCCACCAGCAGCAGGATGCAAGACTGTCAGTGGAAATTACCTACTTTAGAAATGTCAGGAGTGAAAGGGGTCATTAGGTCAATGATGGCATACTCTGTAGATAAAGGCTGCACACATTCTTCCTCTGTACAGTGAAATATGGTGCACCTAATATTGAGGACCATGTCTCTGCCATTCTATCAGCTCCAGCCTCTGTGTGTGCAACAACTGTGTGAACATCACATTACACCATAAAGGGGTAATAAAGTGTGGAGCTGGATGAACACAGCAGGCCAAGCAGCATCTCAGGAGCACAAAAGCTGATGTTTCAGGCCTAGACCTAGGCCCGAAGCGTCAGCTTTTGTGCTCCTGAGATGCTGCTTGGCCTGCTGTGTTCATCCAGCTCTACACTTTGTTATCTTGGATTCTCCAGCATCGGCAGTTCCCATTTTCTCTGACACCATAAAGGGGTACCTGCTGCTCTGCGATGGCCTTCCCATCCCAGACACATATGATGCGATCAACTTTCATTGCATTCAATACAATTAAACTTACCATGATAGATGATGAAGCGATGGTTTCTGCCTCCCACTGCACCTTAATGGATTGCCTTTGGCCAGTATGTGATTCCTTTTAAGTCATTGTTGCTACTGTTGGGATCATTGAGATGCAAGGACCACTGGTATGGAAATTTGCCTTTTGGCCAGCTTTTAAACTGTAAGAACTTTCACTTTGCATGCATAGCAAATGACCAATTAAATGATTGCAAATGAAATGGAGCTGGAGTTTGGAAATACCTGCTTCATCTATTTGACATTTCTAAGTCTTTGCACCCAACAGACATGGATTGTACGCTAGCACTCTTTAAAATGACACCAACTCCACAGACAATGGATATTATTTCAGCTATTTTTCTGTTGCATTTCACATCTGGAGAACAGCAGGGGATACTCACAATTCGTAGTGGACACCATCAGCACTGTGCCTGATTGCCAGGTACCATTATACCTCCTCCCTCCAGAGACCCCATGTCCTCTTTTACTTTGCATGACCATAACTGTCCATTTCTACCCATTCCCATGTGAGGAAACCCACTACATTGAACTAATCCTCCAGCTGTCCTTTCTGCTCCCTGAGCCCCGACATTACATCTTAAGGACGCCTGCCCTAGTCTGCTCTGCACTCCATGTGGGGGTCACGATGGTGGTCACTGCCAACAAGCTCTTCCAATGTGTGCCATAGCTTCTGTTGCTGTTCCACCCACTTCCCCCTTCACCTTGAGTTTCCCCCTATCATTGCCCTTGTTCCCAACATCACAAATGCCTCTGGATCCCCTACTTCTCCTTTACCTTCCCTTCTGCTTTTGGCTATGATACTCAAGGTTGCCCCCAAAGTCTCCCCTTGTACTCTCCTTAACCATCAATGACAGTACTGTACCAAGACTGCATTTGTCTCAGGCCCCTGGTCCACTTCAATGCCCAGCCCAGAGCCATGGCCAACCAGATCCCTGATTGCTGTCTTTGCACACCCTGACTTCTGGTGCTGTCCTTACAGGACTAAGCTCGCCCAGACTACAGTTGGAGGCGTCACCTGACATTGGAGCATTCCAAGCAGGCGACTGACTGTGGCCAAGCCCCTGGGCTCTGTAAAGTCTGTGCCTGTGATTGATGGGCAGCAGGCCCCTCTTTGACTGGAGTGAACACTAGCCCCCATACAGTTTCCAACATTGGCCAATTGTTTGAATTAATGTGCAAAGTGTTTGGCATACAAGCAGCTGGCACATGCTGTGGTTGTTAGATGATGACTCAGTGTGCTATACAGCAAGATGTCCCTCCAAACCCCGCACCTCCCACCCACCCCAGACAAATCCTTATTAATGAGTAATCTGTCAGCATACCTGTGCTAAAGAACTCTTCAATACAATAGTACCAGTAGCCTTTTGGCTCAGCTTACATGCCAATGCTCTAAAAGGCATGGCATGGCATGGCAAGGCATGGTAAGATGCTGTGTGCATGCAGGGAGGTGTTAAGTGAGCAAGAGGTAAGACATCAAGTGAGCAGCCCTGAGATGGTTGCCTGTCACTGCAAGCCACATATCCCTGGTCTGGGCTTTTGAATGCTAGTCATCGGAGAGCCCTGTCATTTAGGTCTGTGCTTCCTAAGCAGCAGATTAGAAGGGTGCCACGTTGGTTGTGAAGCTGGCAAATGTCAGAAAGCAAAGTCATTGAACTAAGAGCTTGTGTGGCTGGTGACATTGATTGCACCCTCATATGCTGGTTTGCGCTGAGCAACATGGCTGCCGGTTCTAGCTAGTGGCGAGCTGGGATCGTTAGGTAGCTGCTCTGACCTCCATGTTGACCATTCTTGATGTCTGATTTGCTCAGTGAGTTTGAAAAGATAGGAATCTGAATATGAATGATGTGAGTTGCAGTATTTATGTGGCATTTAACAAGTTACAAGCTCCACCACCAAGTCCCACCTCCCTCCCCCACCCAGATACTGGCAATTCACTGCTGCCTAGCAAGAAAACACACTTAGCAAATGCACAAAAGAAGCAGCATGACACTCCCAATGTTGAAATGGGTCTCACTGAAACTTTTACTCGATTCTGCCACAAATCGCACCATTTCCCTTATTGTTCATGTACCTCCAAGGTTCGACTCAAAAGGAGCAGAAGTAGGTCATTCAGCCCCTCAAGTCCATTCTGCTATTCAAAATGATATGTCTAATCATCTCCATCAATGTCATATACAACATCTCCACAACTTCCATGAATGCCTTTAACTTCTACAAATCTACTTTATTTAATGCACTGAGTGACTTCTAAAGTGGTCTGTGTAGGATCCATGTTCACCGCCCTCTGAATGAAAACATTTCTCCCCGTCTCTGTCTAAAATGGCTGACCACATATCACAGAAGCACAGGATTATTAGAGCAGCAGAGGAAGCCATTCAGCTTTCTCATGCCTACGCCAGTTTAGTTATTTGTCCAGCTCTACTACTTAGTGCCAATCACCTTCCTTTTTCCCATATCCCCGCACAAAATTACTGCCCAAAACACTATCCAATGTACCCATGAATGCCTCACTTGAATGTGTCTCCATCACATTTCAAGGAAGTGCATTCTGTGCCCTACCAACTTGCTGTGTGGAGAAGTTTGTTCTCTTTCATCCTTACTCTATTTGCATGTCACTTTAAATCCATGTCCTCCCCTTCTTGTTTATTTTACAAGAGGGAACAGTTTCATCCTATATACTCTGTCCTGCCTGCTCATGATTTTTAAAACCCCAATCTGACCTCCTATTGGCCTTTTTCTTTCCAGGGAGAATAGTCCCACCTTCTTCAATCTATCCTCATAGCTTAAGTTTCTCTTACTTGGAACAATTCTAATAAATTGTTTCAGCACTCTATTTAATGCATTGGCATCTTTCCTATAATGAGGCACTCACAACTGGATACAATACTCTTGTACAAGTTCAACGCCACATCCTTGTACTTGTACTCTATGCCCTTATTGGTGAAGCTGAGAACACTATGCTTTATTCACTGCTCTCCATCTGTTCTGCTACATTCAATGATCTATGCATACATACACCCGGGTCCTTATGTTCCTGCATCCCTTTTAAAATTGTATCCCTTATTTCATACTGCCTTTCAATGTTCTTCCAGCCAAAGTGCATCACCTCATGCTGGTCTGCATTGAACTTCCTAAGGCCAGACTTCTGACGTGTCAATGTCCTTTTTGAGTTCCACCTATCCTTCTCACAATTTATAAATCTTCCAATTTTAATGTCATTGGTGAAGTTGGAAATGGTGCCTTGCACATCGGGTTCCTGATCATTAGTAAAACTCAGGAAAAGCTAGAGTCCCAATACCAACTGCTGGGGTACTCCACCATAAACTTTCCTTCCAGACCAAAAAACATCCATTGGCCATTACTTCCTGTTTCCTATCACACAGCTAATTTTGTATCCACAATATCACTGTCCCTATAATACACTGACACCCAACTTTCCTCTCAAGTCTGTTAAGAGGCACTGCACCAAATGCCTTCCAGAAATCCATATTAGTCCATAATGCAAAATAAGTTCATCACCATTTTCCATTACATTTTCAAAAAGCTCCAAGAAATTTTGCTTTAGAAGTCAATGCTGAATCTTCGTCATTAATCCCCATTTTCCCATGTACCTACTGATTCTATCCCAAACAAGTATTTCCAAAAGCTGCCCCACTACTGAAGTTAAACTTCCTAGTTTGTAGTTGTTGGGATGATTGTTACAGTCTTTCTTGAACAAGGCAATAATGCTGGCAATATTCCAGTCTTTTGGCAATTCTTGGGAGTCTAGGGAAGACTGAAGGATTACATTCAGTGCCTCTGCAATTTTTCCCCCCCACTTCGATAAATACCTTTGAATGCCTCTGAGCTGGTCCTGGTGCCTTATCAACTTTAAAAGACAACATCAAATCCAAGCCATTTTCCTTATTAATTTTGATCCTTCCAAAAACAATGTTTCTTCCTTTGTCACCGTGGTTTGGACAGCATCTTCCTGTTTTGTAAAGACAGGTGTAAAATATTTAATTAACATCTCAGCCATAGTCCCTACCTCTGTCTGTAAATCCCTTTCTTTTGTCTCTGATCAGCCCTACTTCTCCCTTAACCAATCCTTTACTGTTTTTATGTCTATAGGAGACTTTGGGATTTCCCTTTCCCATAAGTCTTTCACATAGGTCCTCGCTGCATTTTTTTAGATGCTTTTCCACCTTCCTCCTAAACCTTTGGTATTCCCGATGATTATCAATTGTATTTTCTGCCTTAAGTTATTAGAAGCAGAGCGTGTATTTCTAATGTTAATATCTATCTTCTTGGTTATCCAGGGAACACTTGATTTGCCTGTCCTATCTTTTGCATTTGAGATAATACACCTCAACTGTACCCAAACCACTTGCACCTTGAAGGTGGTCCATTTTCAGTTACTTATCTTCCTGCTAACCTCTTACTCTGGTCACTCCCGCTCAACTCTGTACTAGCCTGTTGAATTCTGCTCTCCACCAACTGATTTTTCTTACTCTGGATTGTTGCATGTCATTCTTGAATACCAACCTGAATATTATGATACAATGATCACTGTATCCTAAAAGTTCCTGCACTGACATTCATTGGACAAGACACAGTCTGCTGTATGAAACTCTCCCTTACAGAATCCAGGAGCACGCAACCCTCACTGCCCCTTTACATTACCAACATCCCAGTCTATAATTGGGTCATTGAAGTCCCCTATTATAACTGCTCTGTAATTGTTGCGAAGTTGTGTGTAGTACTTGTGGATTGGGAGGCAGGGCATTAGAATTTTGTGTTTATAAAATATTGATGTTTGTAAAATGCTTGGTGGAGGGGGTAAGATATGCGTGGTCACTTTAAAAGATGATGTGCTTTTTCCATGTTTAGAGATTTAAAAAGGATGTCTGTGTGTTTGCAGGTGCACAGAGCAACTGCTTTGATACATTTGTATCAAAAGGTTGTACTGTTAGCAGACAAAGCAGCATTTTATCAAGGCAACAGTCTTTTGAATTTAGCCAACTAATTTAAACCAGGCCCTTAGATACCAAAAACTGATTAAATTTAAATCTGATGGTTTTGACAACATGGGACCAATCCTGTTATAAGGGATTTATACGTCATCAAGGGTATAAAAGACGAGAGCACTTGGTCAAAGATGGAAGAGAACCAACTGCCATCTGCCGAGAGGACAGCTCTCAGCTCGAAAAGGAAGAATCGCTGGCTCTCACAGAATTCTCTCAGCCTCAGAGTAAGGTCCATCTAAATTAAAGGTACCTACAGCACAAACAGTTAATGTGACAAAAGAATTAGATGGAGACGGCATTCCTTACAAGGTGAGTTCACAGAGAATACGTTTCTGATAGAAGAATTCAACGGAGAAGACACAGAAGACGTAACCTTGCTGTAATTTTGACAGACTAAATTCTCGTATTTTTATTTTGGCTTATGCAAGTGGGACTTACGTTTATTGGAACAGCATACCATTAAAATCTTGTTTTATTCAGGAATAGTTAATGTTTAGAAAGGATTTATTTGTTTTGATAATAGTTTGTTTAATTTTTCCACTGTTTGAGTTAGATAAATTGTTACTTGTTGATCATGAAGTGAGTGTCAGAGGGTTTATTTTATTTAACCACTCCTTTATAATGGATTGTTGGCTCTTTCAACAGATTATAGGGCAAGGCTTCTCTGGGTGTTTTGGTTTTTGTTATCAGAGGGAAGTTGACATCCACTTTATAACATAATGCTGACACCAAGCAATGTAACTGGTCTCTTTTATCCTGAGACTATAACCTCTTGTTCTGGACAACCCACCCAGGAGAAAGATCATCTCTACACCCAGTCTGTCCAACACTATTAAAATATTATACCGTTTCAATGAAATCACTCTTTTTTTCTAAACTCCTGCGAATACAGGCACTATCAATTCAATCTCTCTCCATTTGACAAACTTACTATTCCAGGGATCAGCCTGGTGAACGTTTGCTGAACTCCCTATATGGTAAATATATCTTACCTGAGGTTGTGACAACAAAACAGCATATAATACTCAATCCCTCTTGCAATGGTAACCAACATACAACTTGGCTTTCAAACTCCTACTGAATCTGCAAGCTTGCTTTCAATGACCAGTGGTGATGTACTCCAAGGTCCCTTTGTACATCAATCTTTCCCAATCTCTATCACCTTTTACATAGTAGTATGCCATTCTGTTTTTCATACGGAAGCAAAAAAACTTCATATTTATCCATGTTTTACTTCATTTGACATGTATTTGCCCACTCCCTCAACTTGTCTAAATTTGTCTGCAGCCTCTTTCATCCTCCTCACTACTCGGACTTAATGTTGTGTTGTCAACAGACTTGGAATTATTATGTTTGATTCCTTCATCTATATCAATGATATATGTCGTGAATAGCTAGTGTCTAGGCACTGATCTCTGCAGTACTTCACTTATTACTACCTTGTACTCCAAAAAAGACCCATTCAGTCCTACTGTCTGTTACTTGTCTTCTAGCCATTTCTCAATGCATGCCAGTACATTTCCACCACTCCCATGTGCTTTGGTTTTTATAACATTTCACATAATCTCTTACATGGGACTTTATCAAAGCTTTCTGAAAATCTAAATACACCATATCCACTTGTTCTTACTCCCTATTCTACTATTTGCATCCTCAAACTTCTCCAGTAGGCTTATCAAACATGATTTTCCTTTCACAAACCTATGTTCATTTTGTGTGTTAGTGTTGATACTTTTAAGTGTCTGTTATCACATCCTTTAAAATCAATTCCAATATTTTCCCCGTTACTGATGTATGCAAACTGGTCCTTAATTCTCAGTTTTCTCTTTCCTTCCTTTCTAAGCAGTGGGGTTATATTTGCCACCTTTCAACCTCCCAGGACTGTTCCTGAATCTACAGAATTTTGGAAAGTGATATACAGCAATCCATTACACATGATAAGGTTTGGAGCTGGATGAACACAGCAGGCCAAGCAACATCAGAGGAGCAGGAAAGCTGACGTATCGGGCCTTGACCCTTCTTCACCTTTCCTGCTCCTCTGATGCTGCTTGGCCTGCTGTGTTCATCCAGCTCCACACCTTGTTGTGTCGGATTCTGCAGCATCTGCAGTTCCTTCTACCATTATACATGACAACTTCCTTCTGCATCTTGCCATCTAGATTAACTGGCCCTGGGGATTTATCACCTTTCATTCATATTAATTCTCCAACATTAATTCTCAACTAATAGTGATTTTCTTCAGTAACTCCTTCCTTATAAATCATTGCGTCCCTAGCATTTCTTAGGGGTCATTTGTGTTTTCTTCTGTAAAGACAAAACTAAAGTATATGATTAATTATTCTACAGTTTCTTTATTCTCTATTGCCAATTTTCTCATTTCAGATTGTAAGAGGCCTACATTTGCCTTCACTAATGTGAGGTAATGTGCATAACAAAATGCTATGAATATAGAGTATTAAGCATTTCTGTTTTCTTTTCCTTTCAGTTCAAACCGTTATTCAATAATAACAGGTTATTTTCAAATGTTCTCTTATGTATGTCTGTATGTCATTACTGTTCTGTTTAATTTGATATACCAAATTATATGATAGCTTAGTTAAAAGGAATGTGTATGTCTGCATTTTTGTTTTGCATACTGGAATGTCGACGTATCTAGAGAAAACATGCAGCAAGGAGTTAGTATCGGACAAAACAAAGAAGGTTCATATGCCAGTAATCAGGAAAGCAAACAGAATGTTATGTTCTTATTGCAAGGGGAATTGGATGCAAGAGAAAAGAGATTATGCTTCAGTAGCACTGGTCATTGGTGAGTCCAGATCTGGACTTCTGTGTTCTGGTCACCATACCTACAGAAGGATGTTAATACATAGGAAGCAGTTCAGAGAAGGTTTAGTATACTAATCCCTGGAATAAATAGGCTGTCTTATGAGTAGAGGGCTAAACAGTCTAAGCCTGTGTCCCCTGGAGTTTATAGGAATTGGAGTTGACTTAATAGAGACATATAAGACCCTGAGGGGACCTGACTGGGAGAATTCTGAAAGGATGCTGCCTCATGCGCAGGATCTAAATAGAATTAGGGAGTCACAATTTAAAAATAAGGGCTCACTCACTTATGGCAGAGATGAGGAAATATTTATTCTCTCAGAGGGTTGCAGGTCTTTGGAATTCCCTTCCTCAAAGTGCTATGGATGCAAAATCTTAAAATATTTTGAAGACAGAGGTGGATAGATTCTTCACAACTAAGGGGATGAAGGGTTACTGGAGATATGCAGGAATGGACAATTGACATTAAAATCTGGTCAGCCATATGTTTTTTGAATGGCGGGGCAAGTTGTAAGGGTCCAGTGGCCTATCCTTGTTCATATGTTTGTAATGTGGGGATAAGATGATGGAACGGGGGTGTAGGAGTGCTACTTTAGTGTTTAAGGAAGTGTTTCAGGTCAGAGCATATAAGAAGATGAGCCGTAAAATTCACAAATTGACCCCAGCTCATCTTTGAAGCACATACTTACAAGGTAAAAAGATTTGACTTCCTGTGAAAACCCATTCCCAGGGGCTGAGTCTATCACAACAGTAAGCTTGGTTGTTATCAAGTGAGGAAATTCATCAATTTACTAGACTTTCCAGCTATCATAAGGTGAGAAGTGGGATTGGTTGCTGATGATCTTGCAGTGACCAGCACCATTCACAACTTTTCAGATACTGCAGTTGTCCATGTCCAAATGCTAAAAGGCACATACAACATCTTCAATGATGCGGGGCCCAGCATAGCAATGCAAAAGATAAGGCTGAAGCACTCCATATGATATCAAGGAATGGCAGGAGACACTAGATACTACAAAGGCCTTAGGCATTGACAACATTCCTGCAATAGAACTGAAGACATGTGCTCCAAAATTTGCCACACCCCCTGGCCAAGCCACTGCAGTACAGCTACAACATTGGCATCTACCTAACAATGCTATAAATTGCCCAGGTATAACCTGTGTATACAAAGGAGGACAAATCCAACACAGCCATTTACTACCCCATTAGTCTACTTTCATTCATCAGTTTTTGTAATGGCAGGTGTAATCAACAGTGCACTATCAAGTAGCACTTACTTAATACTAACTTTCTCACTGATGCTTAGTTTGGCGTCTGCTAGGGTCATTCCTGACCCCGATACAGCCTGGGTTCAAACATTGTCAAAACAACTGAATTTCAGAGATGAGGTGAGAGTGATAGCTCTTTACATCAAACTTGTATTTAACTGAGTGTAGTTTCAAGGACTCCTAGCAAAACTGGAGTCAATGTGAATCGGGGGAAACTCTTCACTGGTTACAGTCATACCTGGCAGAAAGGAAGATGGCCGTGTTTTCCGGAGGTCAACCATCTCTGCTCCAAGACGCTGCAGAATTTCCTCAGGATAGTGTCCTGGCTCAACCATCTCCAGGTGTTTCATCAAGGACCTTCCCTTGATCATAAGGTCAGAAGTGGGGATGCTCGCCAATGATTGAACAATTTTCAACACCATTTGTGACTCGTCAGATACTGAAGCAGTCCATGCTCAAATGCAATAAAATCTGTACAACACCCAGGCATGGGCCAAAAAGTGACAAGTAACATTTCTGCTGTAAGTAATGACTATTTCTGTCAAAAGGTAATCTAATCATTCTCCCTTGACATCCAATGGAGTTACCATCAGTGAATTCCCCACTATCAGCATCCTGGGGCTTATTATTGACTAGGAACTGAGCTGGACTAACCATGTAAATACTGCAGCTACAACAACAAGTCAGTAGTTAAGAATGTTGCAGTCAGTAACTCATTTCCTGACAAGACAAAAGCATGTCCATAATTCACAAGACACAAATCAGGAGTGTGATAGAATGCTCCCCACTCATCTGGAAGAGCGCAGCTCCAACAACACTCAAGGAGCTTGACACTATCCAGTCCAAAGAAGCCCATTTGATTTGCACCATAGCACCATACAGCGTCCAACCAGTCCACCCTAACCATATTCCCAAACTAAACTTGTACCATCTCCCTGCATTTGGTTCATATCCCTCCAAACCTTTCCTATTCAAGTACTTATCCAAATGTCTTTTAAACCACATCCACAAGCATTCACTCCTTCTACCCACAATGCTTGATAGCAGCTGTGCATATCATCTGCAAGATGCATTGCAGAATCTCGCTAAGGCTCCTTACAAGCATCTTCCAAATCCTTGACTATTTCCATCAAGAAGGACAAAGGCAGCAATTACATGGGAACACCATCACCTGCAGGTTCCCCTCCAAGCCACTCACCATCCTTACTTGGAAATATATCACCATTTCTTCAATGCCACTGGGACAAAATTTCCTTCCTTCATGGCATTGTGGGTGTACTTACAGCATTTGGACTGCAGCAGTTCAAGAAGGCAGCTCACCACCACCTTACCAAGGGCCACTAGGGAAGGGAAGTAAATGTTGGGCCAGCAAATGATGTCCAGATCTCAGGCATTAATCATCTCCAACAAGAGAAAATCTGATATTATCCCTTGAACAACAATGGCATTTGGTGGCATTATCATCACTGAATCCACCACAGTCAGTATCCTGAGGGCCTTACCTTTGATCAGAAACTAAACTGGACCACCTATGTATATACTGTGGCTACAACAGCTGGTCAATATTCACTTCTTCCACCATCAATGCTCAGTAACAGCAGTGTATACCAAAACTAGCGTGCACATCAGAAATTCTCCAAGGGTCTTAAGACAGTGCTTTCAAACACATGATCACTTCCATTCAGAAGGATAGAGACAACACAGACACAATACAACCACCTCCAAGCTCCCCTCCAAACCATGTGGAAATACATTATCATTACTGCAGTCTTGCTGCGTCAATATCCTGGAACTTCCTCCCCAGCAGCACTATCGATCTATGTTGAGCACATGGACTGCTGTAGTTCAGTAAGTCAACTCACCACCACCATCTCAAGTGCAGATAGGGATATGCAATAAATGTTAGTCCAGCAGTGAAGCCCACATCCGATGAATGAATCTAAAATATAGTTAACCCCATAATTGAGTGGTGCTGCCAAATAATGTTTGAAATTATGATTGCTCAATATAAATAAAAACACAATCCAATTACCTGTTTTATCAGTTTTCTCTGAAAAATGTGCACTGTGTTCTTGTGATCATGTTTCAGATGTACGAAGGCTTTCACACAGACAACATTAAGATCCTAACCACTCACAGCATAAAAATATTGTCAGCTCTGGTTCCTTTGGCATTCACTTTAAAATCAGTGTCCTCTGGGAACTGTTCTTCTGACCTAATCTGTCCCAGAACTCTCTTGAATTTGAGTTTCTGTAACAAACTTTCTCTTAATGTTTTCTTCACTTAAAAAAACTAGGCAGCCTCTCCATGCTATCCCTGACAATCAAATCTCTGAAGTCCTGAACAATTTGTCACAATTTTGCCTGCGTCCTCTTCAATGTTTTCACACAACTTCTAAAAAGCCCACACTGGACAAGTTGGATAAGCGCAGTGTTTATAAGGTTCACCACAATTACCCTTTACTCTTCCTTTTGTACTCTTGGCTTCTATTCATAAAGCTTAGGATGCGATATGTCTTATTAACATGCTTTCTGATTCTGTCTTGCCACTTTCAGTAGCTTGTACATTTATATCCCACTATTCCCTGCAAATCCTGCTGGCCACAATTCCCATTTATGTGAAAATCATGACTATATGTAAGCTCTTTGTCTTTGGTCTTAAAGGCACTTTTAGGGGCTGCATATTTAGCCGCATATACATTGTAATTCACAGGAGTGCTTTTTCAGGATACTGTCTAAGCAACCATCCCTTACAGCAGCAATGCCCAGAATTAGTGGACTATCAGGAAGGTAAATATCCAATGGATAAAGATGCCATGGATTGCACATAGCAAACTGAAGATCACCAGACAAGGGTTCTATCAATCTCAGGGAATTTCATACTATCATTATACAACTGGTCCCTGATCAAAAGAAGAAATTCTTGCAGATCTGCAACAGATCTCCTGGGAGCAAATGATCTTTAATGCTACAGAAGTCATGATATATAATTAGGGGCAAGCTCACTGGAGATATAGGCTATCTCCTTAAAATCCAATCTCACAGCACCTGTTAGGAGCCACATGGGTGAAGCTCAAGAGAAATACAGGATTCACATGACCACCAGGTACATCACTGAGCAAGCCAACAGAATGATGAAGAAACATTCAGATGCATAGATGGATCTCATTAGTGAAGATGACCCAAATAATCATGATAATATGAACAGAAGATTTGCCAATGCACTTATACACAGCAGAGAGAATCAGGCATGAAGGATGACCAAGGGCCTCATTACACATCTTTTCATGACAAGAATATTCAACAAAATAAGGAGGAAGAAGATGACGAATATGAAGATAGATGACACATATGCTGTATACATGGTTGCCCAGGCCAACAGGGATGCCCCAATAACATGAAGATACAGCTAATGACTCACACAGGAAGAGTTAAAAAAATGAAATCCTTGGTTTCATACAAAGAAACACTTCCTACCGCTTCAACGCGTTGCATCTCTTGTGGTTTCAGCAGAGTCATTGACTCATTTAAGAATCATGTTTGAGGCCCCATGAGGTGGTCATTCTCTCCATGGCAAACATTTCAATAACTATTTACAAATCCACAATAGTTAGAGCTGGACTTCTCCAAATTCTTGATTGCACCAAGATTACAGTTTTGGTCTTTGAGTAGGAGCTGATACGCTTGGAAGCAGTTCAGATACGGTTCATTAGGGTGATTCTAGGATGAAGGGAATGTTTTATTCAGAAGGACTGGGGAGACCGAGTGTGGTATAAATGAGATTCAAATAAATCATGATGATGTAACTTATCGTACGATTCCAACATCAGTAAAAAGTAGAGACCTGTATAGAAAGGGCATGTGAAGAGCAGTATTTGGTAACATATTGCTATAAGGAAAGGAATGTTATAGTATATAAAGATTTGAAGAGCAATTTTAGAGATAAGGGAGAAGTAGCTTCGGGGGCTGTGCACGTCCGAACATCCTCAGTCTAAGATACTCCAAAACACATCCTGTGGTATTGGCTTAAAGCACAAGATAAAGTGTATGCCTTACATTTAAAAAGAATGAGAGGTGATCTTAGACAAGACCTAAGAATCTGAAGGGGCTTCACAGACTGTATACTCAGATAATATGGAGAACATAGAATGGGTGGGGGGGGAGGCATCGTTTAAAAATAATGGGTGTCCCACTAAGACGGAGGTGAGAAGGAATTTCATTTCTCACGGAATCATCTGTCTTTGCAATTTTCTTCCACAGCGATTAATGGAGGATATGTCACTGAATATATTCATGGATGAGTTAGATGTATTTTGGATCAACAAGAGAGTGAAAGATTGTGGGTGACAGACGTGAAAGTGGGGTTAAGCCTACAATTAGATCAACCACAATCTTATCTTAATGGCAGAGTAGACTGATGAAGAGTCATCTAGATTCAAAACATTAGCTTGCTCTCTCTCCGTGGATGCTGCCTGACCCATTGTGATCTCCAGCATTTGTTGGCTTTACAGCAGTGTAGACTTATTGGGCTAGATGATATTTCCTACACCCATTTCTTATGATTTTTCCACATGCATGGCACATTTGTGGGTACTTTGCAAAATTTCTGATGTACCTCTATCATTCTCAGTAAAGTTCTGAAGAAGGATCCCGACCCGAAACGTCAGCCTTCCTGCTCCTCTGATGCTGCTTGGCCGGCTGTGTTCATCCAGCTTCACACCGTGTTATCTCAGATTCTCCAGCATCGGCAGTTCCTACTATCTCCAGCTGGATATAACTTGGAGAGAATTGCACGCCAGACATGAGCCCTCAAACTGAAGAAAAAATTTGCCTTTGCTGGAGATCTGAAACAAAAACAGAAAGTTGTGGAGATCAGCAGATCTGGCAGCATATGGAGAAAATAAACAGAGTCAACGTTTCAACTCCAGTGATCCAATCCACTCTGCCATCAGCATAAATGTCAATATTTGCAGAACAATTCAGGTGTAACTAACAGGCACTGAACTTGAAACATTGATCCAATTTTCTCTCTTCGGATGTTACCAGAAGCTGAGTTTCTCCACCTCTTGCTGTTTTTTTCAGATACGAACTCTCCACAGTTATTGGTACCACAATGCCTTCTTGTGCTCATTTGTGAATAATAAAGTATTCGCTGTCTACTGCACAAGTATCTCTGCTGCATGTTCTGGGATGGTGAGAAATGAGGTCCTATGACAAACATTTCTCATGCATAGCTATTGACTGTTTCCCTAGAGATGAAGGATTTGGAACAGAAAAAAAAGTGATATGAATAGTCGCATATTGATCATGACAATCACCATACTCAGCCTCACAGTTTAGTCATTGGTAAAATAAAGTCAACGTGTGTTTTAGAGATATTTTTAATTCTATCGTAGGCTTCTTCAGGTTCTCAGACCCTCCATTACAGAGTATCATAAGTCTGTTCCATAGTCTCCTCTGTGGTTTGCATAATTTGTGGCAGTCCTTCTCACTCTCCTTCTCTTTGTTGTTTTATGCTGTTTTCTCCCACAATCAATGAAATGCAAAGGAAAATTGTATATTCACCCAATGTATGAGCTGTATTTGGTGAATGTGATTATATAGAATGAGCCAAAGAGGTAAAAGTTAATGATGATATTCGACAGCTGCTTGAGAAAGTAGATTGTATAGGATGGACTGAAGGGCTAAAATTGTTGATGATACTTGACAAATTGCATTGACCTTGAATGAGTCCTGTGAACATTCCTTTATAAGCCAAAGATGATACCTACAGCTTATTTTTCTGTACCAGCTGCAGTTTTGTCTTTCTGTATTTGCTTTCTTTTTGCTGGCTGTTTGTTACACTGTATAAAACAGAGAGAGTTTCGTTCCAAGTTGCTGGACCTCGCCTTTGTTCGGAAACATGAACAGTGTTAGGAATGAACCTAAGCCTCAAGACCAGCCATCAATCAAGGGGTTCCTGATGGGCTAAAGGGCATGAGGCTTGTTGCTTTTCTCTTTTCTTTTCTATTTATTATTCCCATGAGCATCATTATTAGTACTAAAGAAACATTCAAATTTAAGCAAATTGCTGTTATTGAGCTTTCTGTTAAGTTTATTTAACCAAATCCAAAAGAACCGCTTGGATACAGTTTGTGAACCAAGACAGTGATTATCACACATTGCTTAAGGATTTATGTGAGAGTCCTGGGCAGATAGTGGCAGTCCTGCCCCAACTAGTCATGAATGTGGTGGGCAACTAATCAACTATCAGGAGGAATACTCTTCACAAAAATCCCTTTCCTCAATAATGAGGGACGTTCAGGTGCAAAACACAAGATTGAACTATGTGATGTGCAAACAAAGCAGGGTTAATAAAAGATGAAGTATTTTCACACAGTGAGGTGTTAGGGCATGAAATGCCCAGCCTGGAAATGTGGTGGAGGCGGGTTCATTGAGGCATTCAAGAGGGCACAGGATGGGTTTTTGGATAGTGATATTATACGGGAAACTGGGGAAAGGGCAGGAAATTGGCACTAGATAATAGAACTGGATTAGATAATTGAGCCAGGGTAGGCATAATGGGCCAAATGGCCTCCTTCTGCTCTGTAATGGTTCGGTAATCTTTAGCCACAAGTACCAAAATGCTGATCAATCCCAGGCTTTTCTTCTAGTCCCCAAATCACTGATGCCAGTCCGTAGCTAATTTCATTCACTCTACGTGGCATTAAGAGTTGATCGGACTGGATTTTGCAAAGACTAAGGCTCTGACAGCATTCTGGCACTTGTACTTGAAGACTCGAACTCCAGAATTAGTTGCTGCTCCTCTTGTCAAGTTATTCTAAGTTAGCCACAACAATGGCATCGACCTGAAAGTGTGGAAAATTGCACTTTTATCTTCTGTCCATAAAAGGCACTCCAATCAATCATCACTCTAGCAACTTTTCTCAATCATCAGCAAAGTAATGCAGGCTTTAATAGACAATGCTATGAATGGTACTTACCCATCAATTACCTGCTCACCAGCTCACTTATGACATGTTAGGCTCACTCATTTCCAGATCTCAATTACGACCTTGGTCAAAACATGGTGAAAGAAATGAATTGAAGAGGTGAGGGAGGAATGTTCACTATTAATATTATGGCAGCATTTGACCGAACAAGACAGTAAGAATCCCAGTAAAAATGAAGCCAATGGAAACCTCCACAAGTTGTGATCATACCTAACAAAAAAAGATGGTTGTGGTTGTTGGAGGTGTCACGGAGGTGTAAAATATGGACAATCAATTTTCAAATTGATTCAAATTCGAAATCTGATTTTAATGCCTAGAACTTTCATAGGCTGAAATGGTTTCAAAAAGGAAACAAGTCTAGCTTAAAAATGGCTGTGACGATCACCTGGCCACAGGTTGAGCCATGTTTCATTAAACCATTAATAACTAAGAGACAATTTGAACTGAAATTGAGATGTTATCAAAAAGATTGAAACCAGTCTACTGGATCTTTACCTATTGTTTAATTTACACCTTTATAGAAAATTTACATGTTGATGATAAAAAGTTGTACAATTAACAATCATGAAACAAACCTTAGAATATATCAACTAGCTTGAATTCAGGGAGTTTTTTTTAACCAAGCAGCAACACATATTTGTAACTGGATAGGAGAGTATTTCTCACTGTCTCCTATCTCTCTCTCTCTCTCTCTCTCTCACTCAGCCTCTTGAAGGACAAATCACCTGGTGATAATGCAAATTGAAAAGAAATATCTGAGCAGAAAAGATGCAAAGTTAGTGTCTAAGGTAGGGTACAAAATAATTTATTTTTAGACCTTGCCTCAAGAAATATTTTTTGATTTGCTCCTGCCCCCTTGTATCCCTTTGACTCACACATCCCCATTTACAGGCACTTTGTCTCTCCCATTCCCCTTGTACCATCCTTGTCACCTCCCATCCCATCTGTAGTCCCTTCTTCACCACAACCCGCTCAGACCCAGCAAGGAGATGGCGGACTTGGCAAAAAGAAGCATCCCTATTGTCTCTCTTAGCATTGGCAATACAGTTGCTCCTATCTTTGGCTTTGAAAAATCAGCAGTAGGCTCAGGACCTCAGTCTTCAATTGCAACGATCCTCAGCTTCAGTCCTCTACTGCCAGCCTGACCCTTTGCTGACAGAACCCAAACCCTCCTGCTCCTTACTCCTCTCCCCAGCCCCTTTCCTTGCTCTGAACTTGAATTCCTGGACTTGGCAGCAAGTAATATTCACACCAGTGTAAGTGAATGACCATTTTCAATTGAAGAGAATCTTATAATTTCCTCTTGACTTTCAATGGCATTACCATTGCTGGGTTGTTATCATTGTTAGCTTTGAAAGGAAACTGAACTTGGACCATCTCTGTGAATAAAGTGGCTCCCAAAGCAGGTCAGACTTTGGGAATTCCACAGTGAGAAATTGAACACCTGAATTACCAAAGTCTGTCTGTCATCTACAAAGCACAAATCAGAAATGTGATGGAATACTCCCCATGTGCCCTGGCGAATGCAGGTACAACAACAACATTGCAGAATTTGAATACTCTCCGATTGCCTAGGTAAGTAAAGCAATCGCAAAGCTAGCCACCACTTCAACCAAAGCAACCCAGTTCACTGGCACCTCATTTACCCATTTAGTCAGTTGTTGCCTGCCCCCGACCAGCACATGGAGCAGCAGTGTGCAACATTTACATGGTGCAAGGCAGAAAATTGCAAAGCATCCTTCGAAAACATCTTCAAAATTCATGGGCCTAAAAGCACTGCAGGTGTACCTATATCATGTAGACTTTATCCTTTCCAGAAGGCAAGTCACTATCCCTTCCTCAGAGGCAATTGGGGATGAGCAAAAAGGCTACAATGGATTTAATGTTCTGCTTAATTTGTTTTATATCTATAGTTAGGCCACATTCTTGTTGTGTTCCATCAACTGAAGGGAATTTATAACTGTGTGCGTGCACTTTTTTCCTTAAATGTTAACCATTGATTATCCACTGTTATGCTTTTAAAGTTACTGAATCTATGGCAACCATCTGGCCCTGCATACTTTGCACTACAATATTGCTCTTACGTAGAGTTTAAATGTTTAAGAGATTTTAGGAGAAAAGTATGAAAAATACATTGAGTTAATGAAAGATTACAAATTTAAATGCATCAGTATTTTACAATTACATAATCAGAAGGTTTTGAGGAGAATAGAACAGACAGCATTGAGATACTACAGATCAAAACAACTGAATTAATTTGAATAAATAATTACATTCGGAGGAAATGTCATGAGAAATAACATTATCATCACAGTGTAGTGTTAATAATGGAAAAACAGAGCATAGGATTGGACAGCTTCGAGAAAAATGTTCTTAAGGCAGAATTACTTAAGGTTGTTGACTTGCTCGTCGAGCTGGCCTGTTTTTGTTCAGACGTTTTGTCACCATGCTAGATGACATCATCACTGGAGCCTCCAATGAAGCGATGGTATTCTACTCTGCTTGGAATTTATACTATCTAATACATTATGGTGAGTATTTCCAGTTTTGATCTGTATGTGTCTGTACATGGGGTCCAATTCTATATGTTTGTTGATTGAAGTATGGGTGGAGAATCACGCCTCTAGGAATCCCGCGTATATCTATGCTTGGCTTGGACTATAATGATTACTTTGTCCCAGTTAAATTGATGGCATACATTGTCTACATGCACCGATATTAAAGAGAGTTTGTCATGCTGTTTTGCTGCTAGCTGATGTTCATGTATTCTGATGGCTAGTTTCCTTCCTGTATGTCTGATGTAATGTTTGTGGCAGTCGTTGCATGGTATTTTGTAAACCACGTTGGTTCTACATGTTGTGGGAATGGGTTCTTTAATCCTTGTAAGCGTTTGTCGTAGAGTGGCTGTGGGCTTGTGAGCCGCCATGATTCCTAGTGGTCTTAGGAATCTTGTTATCAGTTCTGATATGTTCTTAATGTAGGGCAGTGTGGCCAGTGTGTTAGGGAGTACTGTGTCCTCCTGTTGTTGGCTGTTTTGTAGGCATTTGTGGAATTAAGTTGCGGGGATATCCGTTTAAAGACCTCTTTCCCACACATGCAGAATGAATGTGTTTTACAAAATACAATGCAACGACTGCCACAAACATTATATCAGGCAGACAGGGAGAAAACTAACCATCAGAATACATGAACATCAGCAGGCAGCAAAACGGCATGACAAGTCTCCTTAATATTGGCACATTCACACATTAACCATAATAGCCCAAGACAAACATAGATATGCACAGGAGCTCCTACAGGCATAGTTCTCCACCCACACTTCAATCAACAAACATATAGAATTGGGCTCCTTATACAAACCCATACAGATCAAAACCAGAAATGACACAACTCACCACAACGGACCAGACAGTGTAAATTCCAAACAGAGTAGAATAACATCGCTTCATCGAGGCTCCATTGATGATGTCACCTAGTATGATGATGAAATGTCTGAACAAAAACAAGCCAGCTCAACGAGCAAGTCAACAACCTCATCCACGATCTGAGCTACAGATCTTTGGCAAAACTTTAAACAGAATTACTTAAAACATCAATACAAAATCCCAAGCTGAAATTATTTTCTGTGGACAGAATGAAATAATTTTCTTTTTCATAGAGCAGATGACGCTATGAATAACTGATGATTTTTTTTAAAAAGACACAAATACTTTTGAAGAAATTCTAACAGCTTTAAATTATTACTACAACCTGTGAACGACCAAAATTCTTGAAAGGGCAAGATTTAACAGAAGCATTCAGCATTCATGGGAATCCATAGATAATTTCATAAATGACCTCTATAGATTAAGGAGAAGGGTGACTATAGAGTTTTGAAATCAGAATTCTTAATAGTCAGAATTTTGATGGAAAATGAGTCTTTGTCAGATTTCTTACGGAAGATTGCAGAGGTAAAATGCAGTTTCAGAGCAGCAAAAGCCAAATGCTTTCTTATAGAAAGATTTCAATGTTGTAGAGCTTCCTCCTTTCAAAAATATAATCATTTAGACAAAATATTCCCATTAGAAAAGACACCAAGGCATTCCGATGGGAAATTGGAGATCCAACCAACTCAAATTTGACAGAACATGTGTATGCTAATTGACATGCCATTAATTTTAAGCTTGATCTGGGTACAAGTGTCAATGCGCTATCGAATCAAATACAATGGCGAAAGACACAAAGGTTACAGTCTAAAGACATGAAACTGTGGTGTGGGTGGAATAATTTTCAAGACTTTTTGCTGCAAGTAGCATTGCAACACAAGAAGTGTATGAGAATTAAAATTACATAATTTGCAATCAGCACTTCTCACTTCTGATCCTGCATGCATGTCTTGACCTCAGCATCAAACACCAAAGAAGTCAACTAATTCCAAGAGAGCAATTGGTTAGAAACAAATTGTCATCATCAACTTACCAAGGAGATGACGGTAGAAGATTCAATTGTTTGTCCTAAGGTCATAGCAATATCCGAAACGAAGAAAGGTTCTATTAAAACTAGTTGTGTTGGCAAAAGAAAATTATTTCATTCTGTCCACAGAAAATAATTTGCTGACGTTAATGGACTAGTGGAATTGTTTTTCACTGTGAACATCAGTGAAGAAAATTCAGAAGACAAAGTCAGTAAGGTTTGCCAGAGAAGCAGATACTAATAACAAGAATGAACAGCACAATTCACTTGGGCTTATTGATGAATCTTTAACTGAATTTGTCCAGATGGTAAAGAAGCCAACAAAGAGTTACAGCTATTTGACTTTGATGCCAATAATAAGATGATAACACAAGGTCAAGAGCAACATTTCAAATCTTCACCTTCCAAAGGTGAATGATGAGTACCAATGATAAAGATAATGCTATAAGCAGCAGCCATCCAGTCACACAATGGAAGATGTGAAAATGTCTAGTTTACCAGAACCACAGATGATGAATGCGAATGTCCAACAAAATCAACAATGTGAAATAAAGCGCTTACATATGTCAATAATGATGTATCAGCAGATTGTGAGCAATGACTTGCTTGAGCAAAATAAAGGTGAGTTGACTCCATAGAAGCCAGGCCCATCTCCATAGACTCAACATTGTTAAATCAGATGACGTTAAGTTAGCTATCATTAAAAACGTTACAGCCAGCGACTTGGAAAAGTTCAAGATAATCTGGTAACGTCACCAACCATGGTTTTATGAAAAGAAAATCATGTTTAACCAATTTATTGGTGATCTTTGAAAGGCTAATTTGTAATATATTTAAAGGGAAAATAGTCAATATATCACAAACTTAGAATACTATAAAATGGATATACTTTGATTTTCAGAAATCATTTGATAACATAGGGACATGGAAAAAAAGGAACATAGTCACTGGAGTATATTCTGTCTGTTGAGTCTGTTCTGCCATTCAATATGAACGTGGTTGATCATCCAAAGGAATATGTGTAGCTTAGGCTAACCATATTCTATGTATCATTGACATTCAGAAATCCATCTATTTTAAACATACCCAAAGATATACCTTACGTAGATCTCTGGGTGGAGAATTCCAAAAACTCACAAAGCTCTGACAGAAAACATTCTCTTCATCTGGATTTTAAGGATTTTCCCCTATGTTGTGAACTTTAGATAGTTCTAGAAGAACTCTCATTCTTCAAATCTTGAAAGAATATAAGCCCTGTTTTCCTCTCCTCTTTTCATAGAGCAATCCGTCAGCCCTGCATCAACTCTAGTGAACTTTAGTTGTATTCACTTTATGGTAGTAAATATCCTTCCTAAGGTAAAGAGAACAGGTCTACACATAGTGTTCCAGGTTAGCCAAGATTCTGGAATATTGAAGCAAACATTCATTACTGCTTTACTCAAACATTCTTGCATTGAAGGTTAACATACCATTAGCATTCCTAACTGCCTGCTGTGTCTGCATGTTCGCCTTCGATGACACATTGATGTGGATATCCAAATCCCCTTTTATATCCACACTCTCTATCCTCATACTATAGAAGAAGTGCTTTGCATGTCTATTCTTCGTATCAAAGTGATTAACTTCACATTCTTCCACTGGTGATCGTCCTGCCATGTTCTTGTCCAGTTATTAAATCCATCCAAATCCTCTTGAAGCTAAAAAAAGAAAGAACTGCGGATGCCGTAAATCAGGAGCAAAAACAAAGTTGCTGGAAAAACTCAGCAGGTCTGACAGCATCTGTGAAGGAAAAAAACAGAGTTACCGTTTTGGGTCCAGTGATCCTTTCTCAGAACAACTTTAGGACCACGTTCAGCTTTAAACTGACAATATAATGAAGACTCACTTTTTCAACATCATATTTGGGCCCAGTGAACCTTACATAGGGAGACAGCTGAAAAAACGCTGTGTTTGAGACACAAGAAAATCTTTACTTCCTGGTGGACAATAAAGTTTTCAGCAATATGGGATAGGTGAGCCCTCGAGATCTATTCATAGTGTTGCAGGCTGCTGTATCTTCATTAAAATGAACAGCCCTCCAAATTACCTTGTTAATCAAGGCAGAGTCAGTATTGGAGACTGGCATAAATGCTGAGAGTATAACATCTGGATTTCTGCCTCCATATTTTCTCTAAAATTTTGATCATACGAGTGCACAAATTAGGAGCAAGGTAGGCCATTCCACCTTAGAAGCTTGCACTGCCACTAATAGGTTACAGTTTATTATGGTTTCTACTTTCTTGCTTATCCCCAATGTCCTTTGACTCATTTGTCAGTCAAAACTCTATCTAGTCCTGTCTCAAAAATATTCAATGATTTTTGTCTTCATTACTGTTTAGATAAGAAAATTCCACAAACTAACAACTCTCTGACAGAAGAAATATTTCTCCTCATCTCCATCTTAAATGGGAGATCCCTAATTTTTAAACTGTGTCTCCTAGCTCTCATCTCTCCCATAATGGGAATCATCCTTTCAGCTCCCACCCGGCAAAGTCCTCTCAGGAGCTTATGTGTTTTGATAAGTCCACCACTCAGTCTTCTAAACTCCAATGATCATATGCGCAACATTCCCTGTAGGACAACTCCTTCATCTTAGGAATCAACCCAGTCAACCTTCTCTGGGCTGCTCCTAATGCATGATATCCTTTCTTAAATAAGGAGACAAAGATTGTGCACAATATGTGTCCAAATGAGGTCTCAATAATGCCCTGTACAACTGTAGTAAAGCTTCTTCAGTACTCTGCTGGAATACATGCCTGACTCACATCACAAAGACCTCTATTACAGGTAAAACAAGGAGGTCGACCCTGAATCCATTCTCCCACAATGGAGATCAATCCCTTAGTGCTGGCACAATCAATCCAAAACAGGTTTCCAGCTAAGAATCCAATTTGCTGTGGTAAAATGCACTTTTATCTTTCAGTGTGGAGATATGATTAGTGATGCTGCTAAGCCAAATAGCTTCAGAGATAATGGGAATTAGTAGGTCAGAAAGTTGGTGTTGCTTAGATTGGTACAACAGCACGGAGTTCATTTCCAATTCAGGCTGGAGTAGACTCAGAATCTGCCACCTTGCCTACCCTATGGTGAAGGCTGTGGCAATGTGGGTAGGACCTATTTTCAGGCAGAAAATGAAGAAGAGTAAATGTATACACAATGTTCAGGATACAAACTTTATGCAAAATACAGAAATAAGATTTTGCCTCAAAATGTTAGCTTTCATTTTTGCTCAAAGCTGATATGTAATTCCTGCAATTTCTGTTTCTGTTTTAGAATATAGACAGCAATGTATAATGATACATGTAGACAGCATTGTGGTAGGAGACTGCAGACTGAATGGCAGAGGTGGGATTGAGGTGTGTTGCCTGCCAGATATGTAGACATTTTAAGGATTTCAATGGTATTTGAACTCGTTATGTATCTAGCATTGGTTCGGCTGGTGTGATGCTTCTTCAGAATTGCCAAGGGTACAATTTTGTCCTTCAGCATCAGGAATGAATGGAGGCACTATCCCACAGTGTAAGGATAACAATCGGCCTACAATCATTTTCCTGAATATCTCAGTTGGCGGTTTGAGAGCAGACTCCTGGTTCACTCAAGGACAGTGGGTGGACTCTCAAAGCGGAAAGGTCATCAAGTGGCCTTTCGGCCCTGAAGGGGCAGCATTTTAGGTCAGATAGAGAAAATCACCACCACTCGGAGCACCCTTTTTCAATTTTTTCATCAAAATTTGAAAATGTCATTTGTTGTCAGTCTGCCATTGAGAGAGGACACCTTTTTTTTACCTTGAGGCCACAAACAGACAGTTGGCCTTCTTCTTGATCAGATGAGAATGGAGGGGTTGCAGACTGACTGGAAAGCTCAAGTTGACCTCTGACATTAAGCATTAATATGCCTTCAACTTTTGTTAATGAGCTATCTGTTGGCAGTGGACTGGTAGCCATGAAAACTCCAATCCCAGCTTTGTGAAAATGGTTTTGGGACAGATGGGAGGCAGCAAACTGGCAGTATTGAATTTTGTGCCCACCCACCAATGTACTTGTGCCCAACAGGCATTAAAAATTCCGGCCAAAACTTATGTCTGGCTGTAGAGTCATACAGATCTACAGCACTGGAAAAAGCCCTAAGACCCATCATGTAAATGCCAATCAAAAATAACTGCTGAACTATTCTAATCCCACTGTCCAGCATTTGTCACTTAGACTTGTATGCCTTGGCATTGCAAATACAAATATAAATACATCTTAAATATACTGAGGGTTTCTGGCTGTATCACCTTCATAGGCAGAGTTCCAGATTCCAACTGCCCTCTGGCTGAAAAGATTTTTCCTCACATCTCCTCCAAGCCTTCTGTTCCTTACCTTAAATCTATGCTCCTGGTCATTGATCCCTCCATTAAGGGGAAAAGTTTCTTCCTGTCTACTCTGTCAATGCCCCTCATAATTTAATACAATTCGATTCAGACCTCTCTCAAACTCCTCTACTCTAAAAGGAAATAATCCCAGTCTGTCCAATCTCTCTTTGCCACTGAAACTCTCCAGCCCAGACAACATCGTGGTGAATCTCTCCTGCATACTCTCCAGTGCATCATATCCACCTATAATGTGGATTCTAGATTCTGGTCTGCGCACGCATTTCTGGAAATGGAACAACTACCTTAACACTGATTGTCCTGTGAAAAAGATTGAGGAACTTGGGCCCAATCCTCCAGAATTTAGCAAAATGAGAGGTGATATCACTGAAACATGCAAAATTCAACAAGGTAGATGTAGCAAGGATGTTTTCTCAACTGAGGAGTCTACAACTGGGCCACATGGTTTTAGAATAAGGGGTAAGTCATTTAGCACTGAAATGAGAAGGAATTTTTTCACTTGGAAAGGGGTGAATATTGGAATCCTCTCCTCCAGAAGGCTGTGAATGCCCTGTCATTGGCCATATTCAAAACAGAGATCAATGATTTTCTGGATATTAAATATTTCAAGGGGTACAGGACTAGTACAGGAAACTGATATTGAGAGAGTTGATCATCCATGGGATCTAGTTGATAGACCTGAGGGGCGAAATAGCCTACTCCTTTACATACTTTACATACCTATGACTTTATAGGATAGTAAGCATCTTCTCACAGTTAATAAAAGCTGTGTGAGTTTAAGTGTTGTGTTAATCTCTGCGTTGTACAAATCATGACCTTTTTAATAAAATTTGCAACAAACTAAGATAAACAAATAAAACAATTAAATGATTAATTAATTAAATGATTCTCAATTGCTTTAAGTGCATGCCAATGATGTCTGTTCTGCGATACTTTGTCCTGTTTCTCTCATATATTGACTTACCATTGAAAGCCTATTAAAAAGAATCGAAGCCTAATTTAGCACAAAGACACAAGGACGTGAGATATTTTAGTTTGCCGTGGTGCTGTCAGCTCAGACACATTAAGAGAAAAGTCTTCCCTCTTCGATAGTATAAAGACCTCAATTAGCTTCCAGTCAGCCAAGTGTTCAGGTCCAACCATATTTTGGCAATTTGGCACCAAGGAGGAGGTTCAACAATCCCCAAATAAAGAATATTCATTCTAGCTGCCTCTATTCTGATACTAGGGATATGTGCCTCGGTCCTTGTCTCAGTTCATGTCTCTCTGTGTGCGTGTCTCAGCCTGTGTTTATGTCTGTGTCTACACTTACATATATCTATGTTTATAATTAGAGCATATCTAAGTCAGTGTTCATTTTTAGACATAGGCTGAGAGATTGCACAGAATTTCAAACTAATTTTTAGTAACATCACTGAAATGGGATCATCTCTGAGTAATTTTCCAATCAAATGTACAGGCTGCATGAAAATGAAAGTTGGACAGAAGTTAACTTGCTCTGTGTAAACCCAATACAGCCATCACACACAGTGGGTAGGCCAAGCTGGTTAAGAGTGTGACTTGTGCCTCTCAGTGGGAAGAAGTCATGCTTTTGACAGCTTTCAGCCAATCTGATTGGCTGATAGCTCCAGCAGTCCCAGCAGTGTCATAGCCACTCAAGAAAAAAAATCTCAAAAACTGCAAATGTCTGACTCAAAATGGAGCTCCAGTATGATGAGTACATTTATTTCCAAGTGTTACTATTTGTTAACTGGTTTTACCCACTGAGTGAGTAGTGGGTGCTCCCAGGAGTGTAGATAGAAGCTAAAGGCGTAACATGCCTGCTCCAGATTGGCAAGTCCTGGGGTTTTAGGGTGAGGGGGAGACCAATAGGCAGTCAGGCAGACAACACAGGAGGAAGTAGGGGGCATGACATCCTTGTGAGGGTGTCCTCAGTATGCACACATGGCATCTCCATTCTTACTTTGTCCTTTTTGTAAGAATATGTGGCTTTAGAAACAACCTGGCCACTCCTACCACACTGCTCATACCAACCATATAGTGGGTGGGTTGAGTATTTAATATTTACACCAAGAGGATTATTAACAAGACTAATTCTGAAACACTAACTTTTGATTTCTCTCCACAGATGCTGCCAGACCTGCTGAGCTTTTCCAGCAATTTCTGTTTCTCTTTCTGATTTACAGTATCCACAGTTCTTTAACACTTAATTACTTATTAAATATGACAGGTGAATGGCCGATTTCAATGCCTGCACACCTCTGTATTATGGGCCTGAACTCAACAGTAGGTGACAAGAAGGTGGATAGCTATATGATCTGATTTACATGCCCACTCCCATAAATATACCCAGTGAGTCAAGTGAAATAGAGCCTGGTATTTACCTTGCCCTCCAATGATTTGATCTAACATCTTCCAATAACACTTTCCAACAAATTTGATTGTTTAGTCTGAGTAGCTTCCAATCCCAGTGAAATCTGTTTTCTTGTAGTTTAATAAGAATGGTCATTGTTTGTTATACTTTGTATGTTACATTCCTAAGTTCTTTGCCATATTTAAAAAAAAACATAAGTTCTGAAGACCCACAGCAATGTGGTCGACTCTTAACTACCTTCTGGGCAGATATGGTTGGGTAACAACTGCTGGCCCAAATAGAAATATCCACATTCTGTAAATGAATACTAAATAAATAGGAGGCATTATTTTTAAGCGTCGGGGACAATTTTGTTATTGGTAGATATAGTGTAGAGCAATCAGACAATCTGCCTGACATTCTAAGCGAGGGGCTAGAATTATTTTGATAGATCCAAATGTGAGCTGCAGGCCTTAAGCAATCCACATACAGTCGGCTCTGCTATAACACGATAGTTGCGTTCCTGCGCAATATCACATTATAGAAGTAACAAGGCCTATGGGCAAAGTGGAGTTAAGGGCAGACCGCCAAAAATATCACTCATAATCACTCAAATGCCTAACACAAAGGATAGCATAGTTTGGATAATTGTTTAATTCATATCTAATAATGAAATAAAAGTAAATTAATATCTTACTTTGAAAAAATATCAAGACGAGGGAGGAGGTTTCGAGATTATTCTGTTATTAATGCAGGGGCTGAGAATCGTTTTCACCATCACCATTACCTTCAGGTGTAGCTGTGGTTGCAGCGTTAGGGCAGAAAATAATTAATCCAGAAGTGGATGGCTGTGGTTCATTGTCTTCTGATTGTTTCTTGGGGGGATGGCTTAAAAGAGACATCCAGTTTTTGCTGCTTTGCCCTTTTTCTTCTTTCATGAAGAAGCTGTTCATAGGGTGCTAAATAAGATCATATTCCACAGATTGCTACCCTGCTGCATTTTGCATTGTGTTCGTTGTCCTCAAAGAGCTGCAACTGCTCCTTCAGGATAGAAGACAAAACAGATGTGGAAATTCTTGTGGTGCTGCATTCTGGGCTTCATCTTCTTCATCGCCAACTTCCACTTACCCCTCAGTGACAAGTTGTTGTAGATCAGCTGTAGCGAGGTCATCACAGTGGGACTCAAGCAGCTCTTCAACATCCTCACTCTCCACTTCTTCAAATCCAACTTGCTTTCAACACAATGTTCTTTGATTGTTGGGAGCTCCTCTGACGGATCAAAGGTATTAAAATCTTGAAAATGATCTGGGAGAAGGTCCCACCAAATGGCATGTAAGCAATCCTTAATGACATTACCCCAGGCCTCCACAATAATGTCAATTGCATTCTTCAGGTTAAAGCTCTTCTAAAATTGAATAACACTGGACAAAGCCCATTAAATAATCATGTGATGTTGATGCGTTCTCTTCCGTATACCGATAGAATTATGTTATAGCCAACACAAGTTTGTGTTTTAGAATAGTGTTCCCACCAATCTGCATTGCAGGAATACATGTTACAGCAGAACTCCTTGTATAAGGGGCAGAAACTGAAAACTTGCCCTTCTCACAAAGGGTTACTGAATGACAGGATATGACTGCCTGGTAAGCAGTTTTATTTTAAACAGTCATGGTCTTTAGATTGCAATGAGTGTTTGCCTTCAATCCAAAGGCCTTAATGGATTGCATGAGGTATTGCATTTTTCAGGTTTGTTTCCAATTTCTTCTTTGGACCGGGTTTCTGCCCTGCCTATGCACACTCAAACGCTCCGAACACAATGATTCTTATGTATTTTGATTTCAATTCTTTGCTGGTCCCTTCTGTTTTTGAATACACTTAATGCTCCAAGATGTTAGACAGCCTTCACATTTTCTCTCCATTTCCCTGTGACAGGCTTTAATTACCCTTTATTAATCTCAACCCATTCATAATTTCTTTGGGTAGTCCTTTAATCCATCTGCCATTGACATCCTGATCCACAACCTGGCTCTGATGCAAACCCCTCCTTCAGCTCACTGTGTTTCTCCATCCAACCTTACTGCTACCCCATTGTATATCATTCAAAATCCATCTCCCACCCCTCTTCATCCCTCGTGCCTCTCTAACTGCAAATTTTCCCTTTTTGTCCCATTTTGCTCCTCCCACTTCCCACAATCAGGTCATTTAAGATGAAATCCATTAATTTCCTTTGCAGCCAATCCATTTTGTGTCAATAATTTGCGTTGATCCCATTTTATTTTGTACCTTGAGTGCAATTGTGTAGTTTATTAAAGGAGATCTAAACATACACCATATTCCAGTTATGATCACCCATGACAACTCTATAGATGTAAAGTTTTCCGACTTTTATAATCCATAAACTTTGCAATAAAGGAGAATGGTTCATTTGCTTTCCTAATCACTTGCTGTATGCTGTCACACCTCACTGAGGTTGAGTACTGGAAATCGAGCCACACTATTGCTAAGGTCATCACAAAAGTTAAATATTTTATAAAGTGCACAAAACGCCTGATTGACCTGATTTTCAGTCCTCAGGTTGACAGGAAATGTGGACTTGGTTTCTGTACTTAACAAGAAATTATATTTTTTCTAAAAAAATAGACTTTAGCTACAGGTAAACACTTGTGTACCTTCAAAATATAACTGTCTGAGTTAAAACTTTAATCACCTGATAAACCTTGCCACGTGCACAAAACAAACAGGTGTTCTAGATGGTGGAAAGACAAGGGAAGCAGTTCAGTAGTTCCTATCCACTGGATCTGCTGAGATGGTTCTTGTGCTGATCAGAACTTTTCTTCTTGATTTTCCTCCTTCATATACTTCCACCAGTTTGTCAAGGCATGGTAGGGCAAATACAAGTGAAATAAAATAAAATCACAATCTTTACAGCCTGCACACTGACCTTATGTGCTTCATGTATCAGGACACCCAGATCATTCTGAATCTTGAGACTTCTGCAATCTCTTTGTTTAACATGCACACAGCTTTTCTTTTCTTAATGTTAAAATTGACAAGTTCACATTTTCTCACATTTAATCCATCAGCCAAAACTTTGCACATTCACTTAACCAAGCTATATTCCTTTATCATCATTTTTCGTCTCCTTTGCAATTTACACTCCTACCTACCTAACGAAAGCAACAAAACATTTTGTCCCATCGCCCAGTCCGTTTACATGGATTATATGTAGTTGGGATCCCAGTGGCACTTCACTGATTACATCTTGCCAACTCACACGTTATCTTCTTATCCCTACTTCCTTACCTTGTTCGCTACCCACGCTAATATGTTACCCTCGACATGTGAGTTTCTTTTTATGTAATAACATTGACATGGAACATTATCAATACTTTCTAAAAATCGAGAAACATCACATTGACGCGTTCCCCTATATTCACATTACTTGTTGCTTCCTAAATAACTTGAAAAATTAGTCACACTAGACCTTGCTTTCACAAAATGACATTGACTCTGCCTGATTGCTGTAACATCTGGTAAATGTCTTGCTATGGCCTTCTGAATAATAGATTCTAGTATTTCCATATGACACGTGTTTGGCTAACTGCCAGTAGTCTCTAGCTTCATGTCTCCCTCTTTGCTTGAATGGGGGAGCCACATCTACTATTTTCCAATCTAATGGGATCTTGTCAGAATCCAGAGAATTATGAAAAATTACACCACATGCATCTTTACCTCAGCAGGCAATTCTTTTAAGAACAGTGAATGAAGTCTATGAGGACCTGAGGACTTGTCAGGGTGTAGTTCAAACAATTTTCTTAGGGGTCTTTCCCTGGTGATTGTGGCTATTTTAAGGTCCTCATTCCCAGTCAGCTCCTGATTTATCAATATTATTCAAACGTTATTTGTGGCTTCCACAGTGAAGATAGACACAAAGTGTCAAATCATTTTTTTCTTGGCTAAGTCTGACTTGTATCATGTTTTTTAGAATGATACTTACCCCAAGGTCCAGTCAGATTTCTCACCGCATCTTACCAAACTTGCCTCATGTACTGCCTACCCCATCCCTATGGTGTCTGTCACAACTAAATCTACCCCCATCATACCAAGAGTATTCCATGGACATCAAATGAAAGATCAAACTCCATTGTGCTCCACCATCTTTGAGAGGCCTCTGCTCACCTGGAGAAACATTGACAAACAAGCATTGCCTCTCACCAGTAGTTTAACAACACAGCAGCCATTAAGCCATGCCGCCCAAGACACATAGCTGACATGCTGACACTCTTTCGCCCATTATCTCGATCAAATCATCATTTAAACACCATGCCATATACTTTATTTGTCCTCAGATGCCTCCCGTATGAAGACCCACTTTGGATCACTGATACTCTTTTTCCCAGTGCCCAGTGGTCACCTGCGTCTTGTATTGTAATTGAGGAATATCACATACAGGCATGCAATTGGACAAATCCACACAAAGGCTTCTAACGACAGACTGCAAAAGGGAACACAATGGAAATGAATACAGGATAACAAAGTGTGGAGCTGGATGAACACAGCAGGCCAAGCAGCATCTCAGGAGCATAAAAGCTGACGTTTCGGGCCTAGACCCTTCATCAATGAATACAGGCCGCACTTGCATTCACAGTGCAAATCAAATGCTGGCATCTTCATCATGACAGTCCATGATGGTCTTCTGCACCCAGCTCCTATCTACTGGAACTAGTGTTATTCAGGTCCTGTCTGTCTGTCTGAGCTCTGTCACTCACAAGGAGGGCTTCCTCCAGCTCAGTATTCTTCTCCTTAGAAAACTACTCTTGTCCCCCTGACTCTTTACTACCTATCACATCACTTCAATTCCTGCTCCAATTTTACAGAACACAACATGAAGGATGGTGTAGAACACTGTCTGGTCAACACTGGAGCACACTTACAGATCAGTCCAAGTTGTGGGGTCACACCTTTGTAGCCCTGTTGTCTGATCCATCATAGCCCTGGTTGCAGTGTGTGCAATAATTTGATGAAAGTGTCGCCATGTCAGCTGAATAATCAATACATTACCTCCAAATGCGAGTGCTTGCCGTGTTCCAATCCCCTTCGCATCCTAGACCCACCTCAATCATTCCACATGTGTGCATTCATTAGAGTGAATTCATTCATTCATACTTACGTGACATGCGATGAAATGCTGTTCCCCTCATCACACAACATCCTTGGAACTTTCACAAACAATGAGATGTCACTAACATTTAGATCTCTGAGACGCCAGTGTTAGTTTGGATAGTACCAATGATATGGTGCAAATCACCTTTGAGCAACATTTAACACATAAACACATTTGCTCTGCAAGCATTGCATAGGTGTGAAGAAATGTTTGCAAATGAAATGTAGCTGAAGATTGCAAACTCACACTTCTTGTACTTACCCCATTAATGTCCTGGTGCCCAGCAGACATAGATCCCACAGTTTTGTCCATCAAAGTGACACTGACTCTGTTCACTCTGGGTGTTATCCCAGCCATTTCCAAGTTGCATTGTGCATCCAGCAAATTGTAAATGGTGGCAAATTGTGTTGGACTCCATCAGCACCTGGCTCCATCTGCTTGCCAGGTACTCTCCAAGAACCTCTGTGTTACTTTTCACTTTGATAGTGGTAGATCAGCCCGATATGGAGAACCACCACATTGAATCTCACCTCCAACTATCTTCCTTTCGTTCTGAGCAATGACGTTACACCTTAATGATGCGTAGTCCGTTTGCTCCCCCTGTAGAGGCTTGGTGGTGGTCACTGCCAATAATTGACCCCTTTGAAGCTGTTCCACATACCTCCATAGACCTTGAATTTCCCCCATCACTGTTCTTGTTCCAATCTCCACAAATGCACCTGATTCACCCCCCCCCTCCCAATTTTGACTTGTATATCTATTTTGGCAGTGAATCCCACTGTCACTTTAGACCTCCGTTGCACCCTCCATAATAATCAATGGACAAACCAGAGGATTCTACACACCCAAACCTCAAGCTGAGTTCAATGTGCAGTCCCTAGACATTACTGACCATACTCTGACCATAGCCATTGCAGCTCTTCAACTGATGTGATGCAATTCCCCTGATTGCTGCTGTTGGCCCCACCGGACAGAGCATTGTCCAATCCCTGGATTTCAGTGGACAGATCCTGACTCTGAACATCTCAAACTAACAACTGACCTTGAGGAAACCCCTGCAGATTGTGCCACTGCCTGACAGTACTGACCCTAGCCCGACCCAGCCCAACTCTTCAACCCTACTTGACTGGACAGAGAACTAGCTGCCACCTAGTTTCTGACATGTCCATTCTGTTGAATACATCTGCAGTGTGTTTGCTACACAGGCAGTTGGCACATGCTTAATGTGTTAAACTAATGCCTTGGTTTGTCTTAAATCAAAATGCCCTAGATCCCATCCATAGACAAATCCTAAAAGACAAGCACAACAAGCTGCCTCACTGGGTGCCTTCACAAAACAGCTGATCAATACTGCAATATTGTATGGATATATTAAAATCATTCACTGTAAGTTTGGGTTTTGGATTTTGAGTTGATAGCCTCAGGGTTTTCTGTGTAACTATGGTTAATTAACTTTTTGGTATTTCATGATGTTTAGATTTTTAATGTCTTTGTGGCCTGGTTTTTGAGTTAATCGGATTGTGTACCGCTAATGGATTTTTTTTGTTTATCTAAGACTATTTTACAACCCAACAAAGTAAATAATGGTGCCTCAAGATTTGTCAGAATCTTCAGTAACTTGATTTGTTTTAAGCTAATGGGAAATATCCCTAGCTTGGAGAAGGAGATCTTTGGTTTCCGATTTGAGATTTGCATATTCCTGTGAAGTCCTTGAGGTAAGATAGTTGTTTACAACAGTGGTCCTGACAAAGGGAAGGATGTCAAAAAAGGAAGCAAACTAAGTTGCCTTAGACTGAAAGGTTAGCATTAGACCCGGACCAGTAGCGCTAGGATAAAACCCCGAAGAGGTTACTTCAAGAGCATGATGAGTATATTTAAGCTTGGGTTTATAATATCTCCAGGAAGAGGCTGTGTTTCCAGTCTAAACGTTGAAGTCACAAGGGACGTAAACTTACTTGAATGTTTGATATGGGATTCTAACATACTATATGAGTGTCTTTTTTGGGGTACTCTATGGAGGGGTGGAGTAAAGGGTGGTTATTAACTGCTTTTTGCTTTCTTTTCAATTTGTGAAGGAGTATTACGGTGGTTAATGTAATTACACTTTTACTGTGAATTGAAAAATCCTTTTACTTGTACCATAAGTAGATGGTTTGGTTTATTCCACTTTGTCTGCATTTTTGCTAATAAACTTCTGTTTTATCGTCAAATCAAAATTTTTAGCTTTACATGATTATATTTCAGCAAGAGGCCACTTCTTCAAAACAAAAACATCACTATATGATCTACCAAGCCAGGTTTCTACCTGGGATCTGATTTGTCCAATAACATCATTTGCTTGGAGCATAACAGCACTGATAGTCTTTTGCTCTAGCTGAAGTACCAACATGTCCACCATCATGGCATACACAAAAACAGAAATTGCTGCACAATTTCGACAGATCGGGGGGCATCCGTGGACGGAAATCAGGGTTAATGTTTTGGGTCCAGTGACCCTTTTTCAGAACTGATAGTAGCTAGGAAAGGGCTATTTTTATACAGAAGGTGGACTGGAGGGCAACTAACAATAGGTGGAGATAGAGGTGAAAAAGAGAGAGAAAAACAGTTGGACAGACAAGGGAATGGTTGAGGGTAAGTTCAAGGGAATGAATAACTGCTAATGAAATTATTAATGGCTAACAGTTGGTAGTGTGTGATAGCAGCCTGTGTGATAGCAAGACCTGGTGTGTGGGGATGAGGGAAAGCATAGGGAAAGATGCTCAAACCCAAAAATTGTTGAACCTCGATGTTAATTCCTGAAGGTTGCAGGGCTCTTCCAGCTTGTGCTGAGCTTTACTGGAACACCGCAGCAAGTCTGAGACAGAGATGTTGGCCAGGGAATAAGTTGGTGTGTGTTGACGTGGCAGGCAACTGAAAGCTCAGGGTCTTTTTTGTGAGCTGAGCGTAGGTGTTCTGCAAAGTGGTCGCCCAGTTAATGCTTTGTTTCCCCAGTGTGGAGGAGACCACATTGTGAGCAGCAAATGCAGTAGACTAGACTGAGTGGAGTGCAGGTAAAGTGTTTCTTCAACTGGAAGGTGTGTCTGGGACCTTTGACGGTGAGGATGGAGCAAGTAACTGGACAGGTGTTACCTCTTCTGTTGTTGCAGGGGAAGGTGCCGTGGGGATTTGGGGGCATTTTGGGAGTGAAAGAAGAGTGGACCAGGCTATCCCAGAAGGAACAGTCTTTGCAGAAGGCTGACAAGGAAGGGGAAAGAATATGTGTCTGGTGGTGACATCCCAATGGAGGTGGATAATAACCCTCTGCATGTGGATATTGGCAGGTGGCAGGTGAGGACAAGGAGGACTCCATCATTCTTGTCAGAGTTAACATAGGGGATGACTGCTGAAGTGTGGGAGATGGGTTGGACCTAGCTGAAAGCCCTGTCAACAAAGGTACTGGGGAATCCTCAACTGTAGGAGAAAGTGGGCATTTCAGAGGCCTTACTGAAGCTGGAATCATCAGAACAGATGCAACAGAGACAGAGGAACTGAGAGAATGGAATTGAGTCATTACAGGAAGCAGAGTGTGAGGATGTATAGTCCAGATACCTGTGGGAGTCAGTTGGTTTGTAGTGGATATGGTTAAAGTTTTGGCAAAGCTTTGTAGCTTGTGTTGTGGATGAGGTTGTTGACTTACTCGCTGAGCTGGCTTGATTTTGTTCAGATCATCATGCCAGGTAACATCATCAGTGGAGCGTTCAATGAAGCAACATTATCCTATTCCACTTGGAATTTATACTGTCCGACCCGTTATGGCGAGTAGTGTATTTTCTGGTTTTTATGGATATTGGTGGCCAGCCCATTCACAGAAATGAAAGCAGAGTTATCAAGGAAGGGAAGGGAGGAGTCAGAGATGGACCAGGTGGAGGTGAGAGCAGGGTGGAAATTGGAGGCAATGTTGATAAGCATTTCCAATTCCAGTTGAGAGAGGGAAGCTGTGAAGGATATAATTGATATACCAGAGAAAGAATTGTGGGTGGGTGCCAGAGTAGAACTGAAACAAAGAATGTTCCGCACATCCCACAAAGAGATAGGCAACAACTGGGGACAATGGCCATGCCTTTGATCTGAAGAAAGTGAGAGGAGTTAAAGCAGAAATTGTCCAAAGTGTGGATGAGCTTGGCCAGGCAGAGGAGAGTGGTAGTTGATCGTTTAGGCCTTTTTTCCTGGAAGAAGCAGAGATCCCTGAGACCATCCTCCTGGGGATGGCTGTGTAAAGGGATTGCATGTAGTAACGTGCCAGAAGAATCCTGAATGTAAGTGGGAAGGGACTGGACCAGGAGAGAAAAAAAAAGTGTCAATGTAGGAAGAGATGGGGTTTGGGGCCAGGAGCAGGCAGAAATAATGAGTCTGCCAGGGCAGTCCTGTTTGTGGATTTTGGAAAGGAGATAGAAGCAATCTGTGTACTGTTGGAAGATGATGAACTTGGAGGCAGTGGAGGGGAGATGGTCAGATATGATACAGTTAATGGCCGTCGTGGACATAATGGCCTAATGTTCCATGGCAGGGCCATGGTCTCGGGGGGAGTCAGGAGCAGAGCACTGCAACATAAAGGTCAGTATGTCAAACAACAACTGCACCACTAGGATGCCAGACCAGGCAAAATACAGCTGGTGTGAGCATGCAGATAGCCACTCAGTGAGTTAGCTTGAAGAGAGCAAGCAAGCAGACTTGAGATGCCACCTGGTCCATATGGAGTTGCTGCCTGGCCATGTTGTATCCTTTCAATGCTAGCTTCCAGTGCTCCCTGCAATGTGCATCCCTAATTTCAGAGCACCTTGTGACAGTATCAGAGACAGGCCATCATTGGTGTGAGGGGTTGGCAAGTGTTAGATGTTAGTTCTGAAAGACAAGAGGCTGATACCCACGCATTGTGCCCTGAGATGCTGTATGGCCCCAACTGTAATGAGAGTCCTTCAGAGCAAGCAGCAAGGTAAAGTCCCTGGCACTTGCTCTGATTTCCACATTCAGATTTCTCAAGGTCTAGCTTGTTTGCTATGTTTGGTAAGATAGAATGCGGCGATTACCGAGATGAGTAGGACCAAGCTGTAATCCTTTTTAATTGGCAACTCGGTGCTGTTGAGTTACTCAACTTGATACTTCACAAAGGCATAAAAGATGGCATGAGATGCTGTTGATGTCAAAAGTGGTCTTGCCAGACTTCTCTTCTGATTCTGCCACAAACCTCTCCATAACTCATGTCATTCAGGCTACTATAAATTCTGCCTAAATAATCTAACTCATTCACCATCGCTATATTTCTCATTGATTCCCCAGATCCATGCTCCAGAGCACTATCCTTTACTGAAGGAAGCCGAAGGGCGCTCCCCAAATCCTGGTTTGCAGCTTCCAAATTTAGAAATAAACCAACAGTTAAATCCTTTAAAATATAATTAATGATAGAAACAATTTGCACATTTAAAACACGAGCAAATTGTTTTAGTACTCCATTCACACCTAGAAGCACCCAGGAAATTAAAGAAGACAGAAAAAGAAAGCAGAAAGGTCATAAAATACAAGTTTTGGTTCATCCAGAGTTTTTTTTTAAATCAATTCACAGCTTCCTGGAGGTCAATGTCCAATAAAATAATAGCTTCCTCATTAAGCAGGGCTTTTCTGGCAGAGAAAGCAACTTGGAGACAAAGACAGAGAGTCTAAGTCTGGCTACAAACTCAACCTGGAGTCTTGCTTTCAGCCTGGAGATCAAACAACAAACGTTTAGAATCTCAGTAGTGCATTATTTAAGTAATTCAACCAGATCCAATTTAAATCATGTGACAAAGACAGGCATTTCAGGTGCTGACATCCCATCTTGATGGGCTGGTTGGAAGAAGTTGCAGAATTAATAATGTAGCTATTATCTCCCCCAACATATGTTCCAATGCAATGTGGTGATGGAACTGTAAAATGCATTGGTGCCTATTAAACATAATGATTTTCACGTATTCCTCTGCCTAGTGCTGGCTGCAAACAGACAACTTTTCTCCACGTGTCAGACATAATAAGAACTGCCGATGCTAGAGTCTGAGATAACACAGTGTGGTGTTGGAGGAACACAGCAGGCCAGGCAGCATCAGAGAAGCGGGAAAGTCTGTTTGGTCAGTTTTAGCTGGACTGTCTTTACAATGCAAAAGGTTCAAAACTTCTGGCAATGTGATTGTGTGACCAGCCTTGGCTATTTTGTGAATCCAGCAAGCTTGTCCACTTATTTCAAAGAAATGGAATTTAAACACAAAAATATTGAAGATAATCCAATTTTCTATGGGCACTCTTTTCATGGTTTAAGGGGCTAACGAGTTTTCTCTCATAATCTCCATTTCCCCTCCTTCTTTCGTCCCATGCATTGCTTTTTATAATATTCTTTCCGATTTTGTCCTACCACTAATTTATGGAGAATTATGTGCTTTTTCTTTAAATTATATACTTCCTTAGTTAGGCACAGTTGGTGCCTTCTCCTAGAATCTTTCATCATCATTGGTATGTGCCTTTCTGGAACGAAGTGAATTCTCTCCTTCAATGTCTGCCATTGAACTTCTACTGACTTGACACATCAACCTAATTTACCAGTTTGCTTTCACCAGCACTGTTTTCAGACCCTTACAATTGCTTTTATTTAAATTTAAAAATTAGTCTCAGACCTACCTCTCTGATATTTGCACATCATCAGATCAAGAGTAGCCTGCTCTCAGGTTGAGTTTAGAATGCGCTGCTCTAAGAAACTGCCTTGAAAACACTTTAGAACCTTAGTTTCCAGGTTATCTTTGCTACTCTGGTTTGTCCAAACTTTAAGTGAATTAAAATTACCATGATCATTACTGCCCCCTTCTCACAAACCACCAATCTTCCTTGTGTATACCCTTATCTACATCGAGGTTACTATTAGGGGGCTTGTATATTACTCCCACAAGTGACTTCTACCTTTGCTGTTTTATTTTTTGTCTACTGAAGCTAATACAATACCTTGATTTTTAGCACAAAGATCAACCCTAACTATTGTACAAATATACTCCTCAACCAACAGAGCTACTCCATCGCCTTTCCCCTGCTTCCTATCTTTCCAAAATGTCATGCACATTGATTCAAGTCCCAGCTTTTGATGCCTTGCAGTCACATTTCTGTAATGACTATCAGAGCATACATATGTATTTCTATTTGAGCTGGCAATTCATTTCATTTGTTGTGAAATGCTACATGCATTCAGACAAAGAACTTTTGGTGCTCTGTCCTTTTGCTATCTTTGCATCTGTCAAGTTATGTGCTAGTAGTATGGATATGCCTGTGTTCCTTCCTCTGTGCTACACTCTGATTATCATTAACCTTTCTCCTACTTTGCTTCTCCACTCCCTTCATTTTATCATATCTTTCCTCACAAATGTCTCAACCCCCACTATTTAATTTAAAAACTCTATCTATCACATTAACAATATGACTTTCTAAATCTCTGGTGCCAGCCTGATTCAGGTGAGGAGCAACTCAGAGCTCCCCTTGAGCTGGAGCTGCTATCCTTTGTATCAAGGCCCCTTTTGTCCACACCAGTTTTTGATGCAATTAACTTGCTAATCTTATTTACCCTATGTCAATTTAGTTATAGATATAATAGTAATGTAGAAATAATTACCTCGAAGTTTCATGATTTAAAATTCAGCTGCTAAGTGTTCATAGTGCGTAAGCAGAACTTCCTACCTTGTCCTATCTATTTGTTGGCATCTATATGAACCGTGACAATTGAATTCTACTCTTCCCACAGCATGTTCCTTGTCAGTCTAAAGGGGATATCTTGAACTTAGAAACTGTGCAGGCACCACAGACTTCAAGGATCAAGCTCACGGCTACAGCAAATAGTGACTAACTCCCGATCTGTACTATTCCTCACGACCACTGCATTCCAATTACCTGTCCCCACTTCAATGGCTTCCTATACCATGGTGTGATGGTCGATTTGTTCAGCCATTCTGCAGCTGCCCCACTTTTATTCAGAAGTGCAGCAAGAACCTCAAACTTATTATACAGTCACAAAGGCACAGACTTCTCCACTTTGGCCTTATTGAGCCCCATACCTGCTTCAATCACAGTCACATCTCCTGTCCCTGACAAAATGAGACACCTCTTCCTGAGGAATGTGCTTGTCTTCTGAAACAAAGTGTGCAAGTAACTGTCTCCCTTGCTGATGCACCGCATTGTCTGCATCCCAGCCTCCAGTTCAATGATTTTCGGTTGAATTTCCTGGAATCACAGACATTTACGCAGACATTGTTGTCATGATTTGGTTTGATTTGATTTATTGTTGTCACATGTACCTAAGTACAGTGAAAAGTTTTATTTTGCGTGCAGTAGAGACAGATCATAACATACAGGGATATACAGAACAGAGGATGTTTAACAAAGCGAGCCATATAAGGTTATGACTGCATAGGAGGTGCACAAAAGCAAGATCGGCATCAGATTTGAAATTAGGGAGGTCCATTCAGCAGTCTAATAACAGCAGGGAAGATGCTGTTCTTGAACCTGATGGTACGTGTGTTTAAGCTGCTGTATCTTCTGCCTGACAGAAGAGGTTGGATGAGAGCATTGCTGTGGTGGGACGGGCCTTTGACGATGCTGGCAACTTTTCTGCAGCAACAAGAAGTGTAGATGAAGTCTGTGGTTTGGAGGTTGGCTTGTATGATGGTCTAGACTGTGTTCACAGCCTTCTATAGTTTCTTATGGTCCTGGGCACAGCAGTTGCCATACCAAGCCATGGTGCACCTAGATAGAATGCATTCTATGGTGCATCTGTAAAAGTTGATGAGAGTCCTTATGGGCATGCTGGATGTCCTAAGGCTTCTGAGGAAGAAGAGGCATTGTCGTGCTTTCTTGGCCATTGCATCTACTTAGATGGACCAGGACAGAATGTTGGTTATTGTCACTTGTAGGAACATGATGCACTTGACACTCTCTACCTCAGCGCCATTGAAATCACACTTACCTCCATTAGCTCTTCGTGAACAGCTTGCATACTGATCTTTTGCCCTGTGTGAGCTGCTGAAGTCCTGAACTTTGTGAACTCAACTCCTTCCAAAACAGCAGAAAACCAAACCTTTTTACCAATTTTTAATAACTTAGATGCAGATCTTCACTTTCTCTTTGCTGAACACGACTCACTTATAGATAACTTCTAATTCTAGAGTAATTATTTTTGTGAATCCTGATGATAGGGAACGGAACTTGTACCATTTCAGGTACCCAGTTGTTAATTATAGGGAAATTATTGGGTGTCCATTATATTTGGGCAGTGGATATTAACTGGGGACCCAATGGTAATGATAGAAGAAAGGTGAAAGAGGGTTTTTTTGTGTTGTAAGTGTATGGTACTCAATGTATGCCTCTCTAAGTCAAATGTTTCAGTTAATAAGGATTATTCAGAGTTTCACTGACTGGCCTTTTGAATTTGACATCGATACAAACATTAAGTACAGCCAGCCCAGACACAGTATGACCATTTCCAGATAAAGTCGCCTCTGTTCTCAGTCAACAACATGCCTCAGTCTCAAGCTCAAAAGAACACCCTACATTGCAGCAATTTAACTTTTTTTTACCAGCCACATCCTGTGTCCTTCCTTCCTGACATTGCCAAATAGTGCCAAATTAGTAACAGCTTTCTGCTAGGCTATGCTCATTAGGAGTTGAATTAAGGCTGACAAAATTTATCTCATGATTGTACCAGCCACTGAATGGATTTTCACCCCAACAGTCTGAGCTGTATTTTAGTTCAGTTGACAGGAGCAAAATACATCTATTTAATTCACACAGTGGCCATTTTTAACAGAGTATTTTAAGCAAAGAAACCAGGCAAAATCAGCACTATAACATTACGGAACATAATAGCTCAGTTGATAAACTATCTGACTTTTAATCTGAGGGTCCAGGTTTGAAGTCTCTGTCTATGTGTTGAATTGGGCCCAGACAGTTCCATTCATTATCTGAGCTCTTGTGATGTAATGATAGTGTCACTCCCTCTGGGCTAGATGTTATGGGTTCGAGTCCTACATGCCCTCATGGTATGTCATAACTAAGACTGGTTTTTTTGAAAGAATGTATTCTTTCAAAACATGAGCGTTGTAAAGGGCTTTTGTAATGGGATGGACAGGGATGCTAAGTACGGAATGCTAGATCCTAATTTTCATAGAAACCCTAGAGTGTGGAAGCAGGCCATTCAGCCCATACCAATCTTCTAAAGAGCAACACACTTCGACTCAACGTTCCATAATCCTGCACTTTTCATCATTAATCCACCTAGCCTGTACATCCCTAGACAATACAGGCAATTTAGCATAACAAATCCAGTTAATCTGCACATCTTTGGACTGTGGGAGGAAATGAGAGCACCCGGTGGGAACCGGCACAGACAGGAGGAGAAAGTGCAAACTCCACACAGCCAGTTGCTTGGGGGGAATTGAGCCCAGATCCCTGGTGCTGTGAGGCAGTAGTGCTAACCACTAAGCCACTGCGTTAAGGCAGCATCTCGGGGAGACATTTCATCAGAGTTTTCCTGACTATATAACACTGTGCTACATTAATGGCTGTCTGTCCTAGCTGCGCAATAGGGAAATCTCAGGGATAGTGATGATCGAGTCTGGGTAAATGGGCATATGATATGATTTTGAACAGCAAGACATTCAAGTCACTTTGCTGGGGTACCTTCCCATTTAGGTTGAACTATTCAATTCTGATCAGGCAGGTGGTGGACAGTTGTTTCCCTGGGGAATTGTTCTCTTTCTAGGTTACAGACTTGAATGTCTTGTTGTTCAAAATCATATCATATGCCCATTTTCCCAGACTTGATCATCACTATCCCTGAGATTTCCCTATTGCACAGCTAGGACAGACAGCCATTAATGTAGCACAGTGTTATATAGTCAGGAAAACTCTGATGAAATGTCTCCCCGAGATGCTGCCTAACCTGCTGTGCATTTTCAACATTTTGGGTTTTTATTACAATGAGGAGGAATTAGCCCTGGAGTCCTCAAGCTTCACTTAGAACTGCATGAAGTATCATGGCGTCATGACAAGGAGACCTCCTGTTTGTTATAACTTACCATCCTCCCTCAGCTAATAAATCAGTACTTAGCCGCGTTAAACCCACTGTTACAGAAGCACCGCAGGTGAGAACAGAGAATAGACTCCAGGTGGAAGGCCTCAATGTTCATCATCAAGCATGATTTGGCAACAAAGCTGCTGATGGTGCTGACCAGATTCGATGTTCAGCAGCTGGTGAGAAAATCAACAATGAGGGAGAAACCTACTTGGCCTCAATCTTTCCAAAGAACCTAATCTTAAACATCCATAACAACACAGTCCGTGTGGAGAGCGATTTGTATCTTTACATGGAGGAAATCGTCCACTGTATTGTGTCTCAATGTCACTGCTAAATTGGATGAAGTCAGAATGAATTTAGCAGCTCAACAATGGGTATCCAGGTGGCATTACCGCCAGCAGCAACAAAATTATTTTCAGCTGTAATCACAGTCAAGAATATTCCTCATAGTATATTACCAACAGCCCTTGGTTCATTATGTAGAAGACATGTCAGAAGCAGCAGTAAGCTTACCTAGAAATGTGTGACTAATACTGTGAAACTAATACACTAGGCTACCGGTGAGCTAACCAGCAGAAGCAGTGTGCCACAGACAGGGTTGAGAGATCGCACCATCAACAAATCAGATTAAAACCCTCAAGTCCTCTTTAATCTAGTCATGAATGGGAGTTCAAGTAAGCAGCCAGAGAAGGAGGGTCCACAAACATTTACAATGATGCTGAACAAAGCAGCATAAAAGATTAGACTGAAGCATTTGCAACTATTTTTAGCTGAAAGTGCTGAGAGAAGATCCATCATTCCTCTTCTTAAGGTTCCCAGCAGACACCTGTCTTCAGTGAATTCAATTCACTCTATGTTACTTCAAAAAATTACTGAAGGTACTGGAAGCAGCAAAATGGACCTCAACAAAATCCTAACTGCTGCACTGAAGGCAAGTGTGTTCAAAAGTGGCCAACTCGCCAGACCAGCTTGCAAAACTGGCATCCACCTAACAATATGGAAATTTGTCTGAGTATACCCTGTTCACAAAATTCAGAACTCATCCAACCTGGCTGGCTACCAGACCAATATTCCATACTCAATTGCCAGGAAAGTGATAGAAGGAATCATTGGCAATAGCAACAAGAAGTACTCACTGAGCTTTAACCTGCATGCTGACATTCACTTTGGGCTCTACCACTCAGCTCCAGTCCTCATTACAACATTGGTCCTAACATGAACAAAACAGTTCAATTCAAGAGGTGATATGAAAGAGATTACCTTCAACATCAAGGAAGCATTTAAAAGAGTGTGATACCAATGAGAGTGAGAAATGTTGAAATAATGGAAATTGGGGGAAAATTTTCCAATGGTTGGAATTAATTTGTAGTAAAGGAATTTGATTGTTGTTGTTTGAGGACAATAAGCTCATTCATAGAACATCAATGTTGGAGGTCCTCATGGTGGTGTCCTTTGGTGCACCAACTTCTGTTACATCATTTATGACCTTCCTGCCATCATAAGGTCAGATCTCAGAGGTGAGTTCAGTTGGATGGATGGTTAGGTTGCGATGCAGGATGATACCAACTGTGAGGGTTCAAATTCTACACTAGCTCAGGTTACTATGAAGGACATTCTTTCTCAATTTCCCCTGAGGTGTACTGTTCCTCAGGATAAACTATCACTCATCATCTCTCTCTCTAATGAGAGGGATGGTTCTCTGAGGTTATGGTGAAAAGAAAATCTCATCTAAGTAAAATAATTTGTTTAAAAATCTCTGACTCACTCCTATACACTCTATGTTTACAGACACATGAATAGATTTAAAATTAGATGTATAAATAAAGCAATTTAGAGTTAAAGAAAGTTAATGCAATATGCAGCTCATGATGATTCTTGACTTAGCTTGCTTTTGGTTGAACTTAGTAATTTTTAAAAGGGTTTTGAAGAGGTAAAGAGGAAGAAGGCAAAACAGAAAGGGTGATGTCGGTCTTGCGGTGTCCCAGCTGTGTGTTCCACTCTGCAGGAAAAGGAGTTGCTTTAAAACTCATGGGCTAGTTAGTTTGATGATATCTCTCCAATGGACCAGTGGTTCAAATATGGCCATGGGCACCGAGTTCCATTTGCTTGATTTCTATGATAAGACCATAAAACAGAAGAGCAGAATTAGGCCATTTGGCCTATCACATATGCTCTGCCATTTGATCATGGCTGATATCTTTCTCAACCCTATACCCCTGCCTTCTCCCCATAACCCTTGATCTCCTTAATTAAATAAGATTATGCCTGAGTGCATTCATTTTGTAACTGGAATTCCATTGTACAAGAGATTATGCCTAATGCTTTTACTCTACCCAGTAGAGTATCCAGGAGATTTTCCTGATGTTTTGTTAGCGGTGTAGGAAATGGCCCCCATTTAAACTTTAGCAAGATAATTGCTCTTGTTGCATTTTGTTGTATTCAGTTCAATGTATCTGGAATACAAAAGATACAGTATCCACCTGTCTGTATCTACGATCCCAAGTGGCTAGATTATGTTTTAGCATATTTGAAAATTCAGTTAGGAGTAGTAAATAGTAAATAGTAAATATTTATGTGGCTTTGTAACCACAACCAATAACACCTCCCAGATAAACAAGAGTAGCAGATGCACGGCATGAGAACACCATTGCCTGCAGGTTCTCTTCTAAGCAACACATTATTCTGACTTGGAACTATATCCTCCATTTCTTAATTATGGAGAGAAGTATTTTCCAGGACAATGCCTTTAGCAAGCTCTTCACGTATATGAAATTGCGGTGATGAAAAGCACAATAGGTGTATAAATACCACATGGACTAGAGTACTTTTAGAAGGGAGCTCACCACCACCTCCTGAGAGACAATTAGGATTAGTCAATAAATGCTGGCTTTCATAACAGAGGAATAAAGAATTTGGATCAGATATTTTAAATCCTTTTTTGTTTGAATGTAGTCAGTTTTATTGGCTGGAGTAACACAATGGCATTTCACTTAGTTATCCATTCTTCAGCTGTGTTGTTAGAGAGTGAGGCTACAAATTTTCAGATATAGAAAATAATTGAGTGTTGGGACTATTTACAGGTTTCAATTCCACGTGGGTGAGGCATGTGACAACTGAAATGGAAGGAGATTCTTCAAGGAGACAATTATTTATAAAATGCGTCCTCCATGTTCACCATCCCATTAAGATTATGGGTGGTCTTCCAAGATGGGAGTGCATGGTATCATAACATGTTCCAATGGGGTCCAACAATCTCCATTCTGAAATCAGTGGGAATACTGCAAGGATCAGATGCAAGGATTGGCAGGAGGCATTGCAGTCATTTTTTGCATTCATAGAGTGGATGAAAAGTTCATTGCAAATGGCCACTGGAGACATCTATCTCCGATTTAATCTCCAATGTTACCATTGAACTCTCCAACAGCCTAGAATTTACGTGGCTCCAACCTCCTGCTGTGACAAGCCATGTCTCACCTGCTGCTGATCAGACACAGCACAGCAGGTGTTCTGAGTACTGTTTGTATGATTTCATTGTAATGAACAAATATGGGACATTTCTGATCTGGTTGCTCTCCCATCATAATGTCTTCATAATCACCCTGATTGGCTGCCTATTGCTACTAGGCAGGTTGCCATTGCTGTTATCGCCAGGAGCCTGCCTCTGGCAAAAGAACATGGTGACAGTTCTCCATCAGTCCTGACCTGACGCACAGCTGTTTAAATCTCTCCATCCATCCCATCTCCAAAGTTAGTCCCAAGTGGCCAGGAATTATTGCCTTGAGAGTCTGTGTGATACTTAATTGTAAGAGGCTTCTTTGCCAACCCCATGTCTGGATGGGCTCTTTGCAAAAACTGCAATTGAATATCTATCAAGGATGGATATCTTGACTGTTTCTCCCCCAGGAGGAGTATTGTTTCAGTGTTTCCACCACCATTTTGCCTGATCATTCAATAGCATCAGCCAGTAGCAGCAGTGTGTACTATCTACAAGATGTACTGCAGAAATTCACCAAAGATCCTCAGACAGCACTTTCCAAACTCACACTCACTTCTATCTGGAAGGACAAGGGCAGGAGATACATGGGAACACCACCACCTCGAAATTCTCCTCCAAGCCTCTCACCATCCTGACTTGGAAATTTATGCCATTCCTTTACTGTCGCTGGGTCAAAATCCTGGAATTCCCTCTCTAAGGGCATTGTGGGTCAACCCACAGCAGAGGGCCAGCAGCGGCTTGAAAAGGCAACTCACCACCACCTTCTCAAGGGCAACTAGGGACTGGCAAAACATGCTGGCCAGCCAGCGACACCCACATCCCACAAATGAATAAATTTTAAAAATCACCACCTAACTCATTGCAAGAGTTTGTGACTTTTATTCAACAAAATTAATCGATAAAGATAAAAAAAAGCAAATAAATTCAAGTATGAATAAATCAGAAGGCAAGAAGGGGCTGCAACATAAGGCACAGAACCTGCCATAAGAGAGTAAATACAGAGAATCAAGCATGAAGCATGGGAGGCAACAGGTTCAGAAATGTTCCATTGCTTGCATGCTGATAAGATCATGTGAAATGTAATGCCCTCCTGGTGGCTAATTTGTAGGCAGGAAGGTGGGGATCCCATTGCTGTCCAACTTCTGCATTATCCCAGGGGTGGAAATGTTCAGACCCTCCACGAAATGAAGCCAAAGTGCCCACACAGGGGTTTCATCCTGCCACTGTTGCTTTTCACTAGTGGTCAACAAGGGACTCACCATGTGGGGAGCACTTTTACTGAGCCACTCAGCGTTGCTTATGGATTAGTGAAAGTGTCTCCACGTACAAAAAACAGAAGTCAGCATCCCCCTGGTGTCATTGCCAAGCAGTGAGGAGCTGTCAGCCTGTGTTAACAAGGTGCAGAGTTGGATGAACACAGCAGGCCAAGCAGCAGCAGAGGAGCAGGAAAGCTGATGTTTCGGGCCGAGACCCTTCTTCAGCCTGTGACTGGACAGCAGCTGTCAGCGGGCAGGAATTCTGCTCAGGGCTCCTTGATTCTCGAGAATGCTTGCCACAGTGCAATTAAGTTCACTCTAAGCAGCAGGTCTTTCTGAAAAGAGGAGATGTGGAACTGTCACCAACTGTCCAACTGGTGGGTGAGGCCCATGCCATTGACATTAAATTCTGCCCTTTGTTTCCTAGCCTTTGAAGAATTGGAAAATTGATATGTCAAATTCTTTTCTCTGAAACACTGGGAAATTCCAGCTGTACCATACATGAATAATGAGGAATAAGATGACAAATGATAGCTCTTTGACAGAAAATGGACAAGATTTTAACTCAGTCCAAAACCATCCCCTTGCACATAAATAAAATGGGGCCCAGCTATATATATATAGTTATAAAGCAAATGGTGTGTATGAATTGAAAAACAGAAACTTAACTTTTTTATGCTTTTTGTGAAATGCAACTCTTACGGGACTTGTTGACATTGTAGGAAAAACCTGACTTCCTGTTTAAACACTGAAAGGTACTGGAAGGTATGAGTAACTTCAGATCTTGTTTGACTTGAAAGGTAGATTGTGGTTGTAGGTTTCTCACTTTTTTTTCTCTCACGCAGATGAGGTTTAAAATCTTTGTGACCTTACCTTCTAATGAAAAGAATGTAAGATTGTTAGTGTTTGGGCTATTACGAAACTTAAACGTTGTGAACAGGTCAAAAAGTTCATGTACAATAAGTTGGGTGTTCAATTTGGTATTTTTTGCTTTACAAATGTGGTATTTGTTGGAAAGATTTTAAATGAAAGCATCTTGAGCAATTTTATATATAATGCTATTAAAAGCAAAAGAGATGAAAATGTATGGAAATGTATGGAGTGCCTTTTTAAACTTACCAAATATTGCATGTGTCCATGTGCTGTCAATGTTTCTTGAATACTCAGGCTTTGAGACAATTCAGCCTGGGCTTTTGTAAATTTGAATCTTCAATCAACGATGAGATACTTTTACACATTCTAAATGGGTAAGGATGTCATGTCTGATGGACATGATCAATTTGAAATCAACTGGGTCTTGTAAACTGAGACAATGTTTTTATGAATGAACTCCTTTCCTTCCCAAGTGTCCTTCCCATGTCCATTTTTTTAGAATCACCCAGCCTGATATTAATTACTGACCATCCCTTCTAATCCAATCTAATGACTTCATTAAATTAAGATATATAACATTCTGCCGACATCCATCTGCTATCACGAATGGTGATTTCTAATTAGTAAATCTTGCAGAATCTACCACACAGGTTACATAGGCATCTGTGAGCTTCACTACAAAAAGTGAGTGTGTGATTTATATATGACTTCATATTATTCATGAGAAATTTGAGTTTCAACCTAAAAGCATGTTGTTTTTTTGTGTGTGTTAACAAAGTATGTCAGTCTCATTGGAACCGTATTTTAAACTAGAATGTGTCAGAGATCAGCTGACTTAAGGTGTCCTAGCTAGTTAATGGAAGTTTGCTAATATTGTGGGATTTTATGACAGAAGAGAGAAAACATTGAAACACATTAGCTTACTTTTGATTTGGAACAACCAAGGACTGATTAGAAGAATCCAGAGATGGAAAAGCTTTTAAATTCAATGTAAGGACACCTGATTGAAGTCAGATTTAAGAATACCTTCCCTTAGACAAAGGAATTTGTGTACAGCACTTGAGATAATAAGTTATCTTCAATGTACGGATCTCCATTGTGTGAGTCAAAGGGAAAAAGCCTGCAGCTCAAAGGGTCAGAACCTAAGTCGGGAAAAGCAGCTAAGTTAACTTTCACAGAGATAGTAAGAACTGCCGATGCTCGAGTCAGAGATAACACAGAGTGGAGCTGGAGGAACGCAGTAGGCCAGGATCCGATAGGGAAGGAAAATTTCTCTGGATTCTGATCAACTATAAAATGGTGATATTGGGGAGTGGGTGAGATTTTGTTTACTCTGGTGTTTGAAATCTTTTAAAATCTGTTTTATGGGGGCAGCTTGGTTTATTTTAGTTTTCTTTCTTCTGCATAATAAAATTCTGTTTTATTGTTAAATCAAATATTGCAACTTGGTGTCCTTATGTTTCAGTGAAAGTCTGCCACTTTAAATTAATAAAAAAATGGTCAAACTAAATTTCATTCTGGGATCTGACTTGTCTACTTGTGACATCAGCTGGGGTCATGAGTGGTGACTCTGAAATAATCTAAACTCGGTGTATGAAAACCCTTTATTTCCCTTCTATTTTCCTCATGATTCTGCCAAGTACTATCTGCAGCTAAGAAAAAAGACAGACTACCTTCTTTCAGGTCTGTGCTAATCCTGCATTTGAGACATTGACTTGGCGACAACTCTCCCTCCCCTCCATTATCCCTCACTGAGTTTGGGGTGATGACTGGCATTCTGAATGTACCCTTCAACTGGAATAGAGAAGACTGAGAGTCAAGCATAAAACATGCAGTCCATAGCTTCATATTTGGGCTAGTGTACTCATACCCTGGAAGTATTTTGATTGTAAAACAATAAAGTTTCCATGGAAAAAATCAATTTAAATTAGTCATGCTTGCAGCTTTTAGGAAAACAAATTAGCCTACCTTATGATATAATTTACAACATTTCATAAATAGGATTTGTATTCCACCAGTGCTATAGCAACTGACATTCCACTGACGTGATATTATTACAATGCTGTTGTCACGGTGCCTCCAATCAGATCACATGATCATTGAACCTCCCCCTGTAAATGCAGCATATGGTGTAACCACTAAGCCATAGGGACCAGGATGCAAGCATTGGTCTGAATTGAATTTGCAGATTTTTTTTGGTGGTGGTATCTTCCAATAATTGGGAACAAAAAATGACGAATCCAAATTTCTACTCCTTATTGCCATGCAGTTTGGAAAATGGTAAAACATAACCAAGTTTATCTGTGAAAGTAACAATATTAGATAAACCGACGACATTCACTGGCCCAGGTATGTAGACATAAGTAATTGTTACTTAGTGAGATATTGAAATGCTACTAATGCACATGAAATATCTGTGCAGCAAAATTCAACTGAGATCCAGTTGATAGCAAACTGACAGCCAATTTTATTCTTTGGCTTGATCTTGATATCTGTTATTTTTGTCATGTTTAGCTGTTCATTTTCCTTTTTTGACACAAAGTACAATGAATTTTATTTTTGGTGATGTGTGTTGTCTATGTGTTTCCATTGATTTATGCCAGGATTATATTGATTAAGCTGACAAACATAGAAATTAGAGTTACTCAGGCCTTGTCTTTCTCCAGAGCCATAACGTGAACAGAAGTTCAGCGGAGACGCCATTTACTGATATAAATAGAGCATAAGTCCCATCTCTAATTTTCTTATTGCATATTTTAAAGCTTTCTGAAGAAAACACATCTGAAAGATTTGCTGTTATGGCCCTACAAACAACTACCATTTTGCAAATGGGGCGTAGGTTTCCACTACTAGCAAAATAAAAGAATCAAATTTTGCAATATGGTGACTCAACTAATTCTTCAGTAGTTTTCAATTATTTGTGAAGTGCTTTATGCTTAAATACACAGAATCTGTACATAGGATTATATTTGCTTCGGGCTTATCACTGAGTTCAAACCTACACAAATGATATACAACCTGGCCTTCAGGGATGTAAGGTTGCACAGAAAAAAAGCCTCAGTACACTTGTGTAATCTTCCCTTGATCCATCTGAACAGTGGTATTGAACAGCAAGATGACACTTAAATGATAAGTTAACGGTTTAATTGATATTCATTGGAACAGTCTCTTATCAAAACCCCAGTCTACCTTTCTCCTGATCAGATGCTGACTTATTAGCTGAATGTTTCACTTATTTTAATTTTTACTTCAGGTGTGACATTTCATGTGCCATAAAGAATTCTAGCCTAGTGTGATATTTGTGTGTTATGTTCCTGGTTTCAATCCGAGTTGATCCAAGATAAGGCACTTTCTTCACACAATAGGAGAAAGAAATTATGTACTTTGAAACGAATTATTACAGAATACCAGTCGCATAGAAGCAGAGAAAATCTCTTGCTGCTGTACTTGCCAAGGAAAGATGCATAGCACAGGCAGGGCCCAGCAAAGGCAACATGCAAAAGAAATATGAAAAATATAATAAGATTATGTGTTTTCAATTTATTCCAAAAATATCATCAGTTATCTGTGGTTCTGCAGCAGTCTATAATTCTACTTTCAAATGTTGTCATCAGCTAAAATTAATAGGAAATCATCCTTACATCTAGGAAAGAATAATATCATCAAACTGAAATAGCCAAACATGTTCACAGGTCCTTATTATTTTTCTTGTTAATTCCAGAATGATGCGACAGTGCATTAGGCTATAAAGTCTAATGCTGTGCAATGACCATGTACAACTACTGCTGCACTGGCGAGGAAGCAGTGAATGAAGTAGAGAACAGGAAAGTGTTCAAACTGGAGAGTGAACCATACATCACTATTTTATAAGCATCTGAGATGATGGCTGCAGAATGATATTGATAGAGGTCTGGGAGGCAAGCACAAACTTGCTTTCCTGCCAGAAATGGAGCAAGCTCTAAAGACACCTTAAGTAAATGTATCATTGAAAAAAAATCCTTTGGCTTGTTTCAAAAAGAGTTTTCTATGTAAATCCCATTCTGTTTTCCAAACAAGAACTTAGTAATGTCAATTTCTTTCAAATGTTTACCAAAACCAATTTGGAACCAGGCTCCAGGGTGCCCTACAATAATACCTTGCAAGTAGAAAGGATTTATATTGCGTGTCACGTTAGTGTTTCAGTGATGGACAATATAAGGTACAATGAGTTCAGCACTGTCCCATGGGTCTGAAGCCAAAACATCTTGGAAGATACCTTGATTATAATCTAAACCACAGTGTCTATCAGACAGGCTCTACTTGCTAATAAATCTCAGTTTCTGACATTTGACTTACAACTGAAAGTATGAAACCCTAAAATGCTGTCAATCTTTATTAATAATGAACACTTCAAAGATCAAGGTGTTTAAATGGTTTCAAATGTTAAAAAGAACAAGCACATAAACAGCGCAAGCCTATGGTAGTAAGAGGCATTTGAGCAAATTTAATCTTTTTTTGGTTACAACCATGACTGTCCATTGCAAAAGAAATGTGGCATTCTGTTTTCTCATACCGCTTCACTAAGGTGCCATCATTTATAGACCTGTCCTTTTCCACATTCAGAGATGGCTGTATTCATGCCATTTCAACCAAACCAGTTCCCAATGCCAGAAAGTAATGGGGTGAAATCCAGGTCCAGTGGGAGCTAGTGAAATATGGAATGTGACTAATTCATGGGTGTACAGAATGGGTCGCTAATTCATCAGCACCCATCCTGTACATTTAAAAGTCTAACTTACGTGTGAGTCTGTTCTAAATAGTTAACTGTTGGTGCAAATGCCATTCACAAGTTTAAGTGCCCATGATAGTTAATTATTTATTGTAAAACTTACTTTCCCTATTATCTGATGTAACGAGAATCTACAGAAAAGATAAATGGTGAGGGAGATTTTCACATTACTGGAATAAGGTCAGTCAAGGACAACACTTCTGGAAGTGTCTAGACAGTGTGAAAAGGTTACACAATGCAAAGAGAATAACATCCAGATGGTGTCTCCATGCTTAAAGAAAATTCTTGATTCTTTACTTCAGTATCTTACTCACTAGAGAAGAGGTTAACATTGGCACTCAATGGATAGGCTATGGGATGGAAAAATGGAAACGATTGGCTTCATTACAGATAGATTCTCCTGGTGTCCTACCAACATTCTTTCTTCAGCAAATACCATCAAAGATGGGGGATACTAAGGACGGCAGATGATGGAAATCAGATTCAATAAAATGTGGAGCTGGAGGAGCACAGCAGGTCAGGGAGCATCAGAGGTGCAGGAAAGTCAATGTTTCAGGTCTGAACCCTTCATCAGGATTGCTTCAGGGTGAGGTCGAAGACCTTCAGGGCAGAGGAGATAACTAAAGCGTTGCAGTGGGAGGGAGACCCATTGAGATCTCTCTTCTAGAGGGAGGAGGGCAATTTCTTCAAGAATTCAAAGGGCAAATTATTTTTGTAAAATCATGTCATACTGCACCAGAGTTTTGAAGTGTAATCTTTCCAATAAGATTTTGCTTACATTTTCTACCTAATTCAGGGTCAAACTTGAAAAACACAGGCCGTTGGACTCCAGCACGATAATGTAACATAAAGATAAACACTGCAACTACAGGCCAGTCAGTTTAACTTCAGTGGCGGGGAAACATCTAGACACAACAATATGGGACAAAGTTAATTGTTGCATTGTCAAATGTGGTTAATTAAGGAAAGCCAGCATAGAGGTGTAATAGGGAGGGTTGGGTCATTGAAATGCTGTTGATGTGCTGTGCATGGATTTGCACACATGGCTAAATGACAGGAAACAAAAAGTTGTGGCTAATAGATGCTTTCTGTACTGGTTTGTAGAGAAGGTCTCCAGGCATCAGTGTTGGAACCTTACTTTTCCTGATACGCATTAATGAACTAGGCCTTTGTGCACAGGGCACAATTTCAAAGTTGCAGATAATATGAAATTTGAAAGTGTTGTGAACTGTACACAGGATTATGTAAAATCACAAAAGGACAGAGACAAGTAGCTGAATGGTTGGAGAAATTTGAATTAATCATTCGATAGAAAGAAGATGAGAGACAATATAAAATGGAAGGGTATAAGGTATACAAGTCACGGAAGGTGGCAAGGCAGGATCAAACAGCCATCAATATCTGGAAATCAAACAGCAACTGGTTTCCCAGCTCAGCATTGTACATTGAAGCAATTCCACGAGCTCAGATTTCAGGCATGAGCCAAGGACAGGCATTTCGAGTGCTGCAGTGAAGAGGTAACTGTAAAAGCACAAGCACTTATTTTAGCATAATGGGTCTTGATGTTTCCCTTTGTCCAGATTTAGCTGGAGGCAGACGACTCATCTCCAAGCCTTTTGTTTCAGCTGGAATGTCGATACAATGCAGAGGATTTCAGAAGCTCCTGGAAACACAATGACGTGGTCAGCCTTTCTTTTCATTCATTTTTGAAAGAAATTGAAATTAAACCTGGAAATATGGAGGCAAATACAGCTTTCTTTGGGATTCCTCTTCAGTCCTTTTACCATGACAACAGACAAAAGAAAGCTAACATGAGATCAGATAGAGGTATTCAAAATCATGAAAAGCAAAATAAAACCAAAGTGACATGAGAAAAAACTTATTCAACCAGCTGTTAAGGCCTGACACGGTGGTAGAGGCCGGATCAGTCGAAGCATTCAAAAGGCAAAGTTTGACTTTCTGGAAAAGAAGAATATGCAGGGTAAAGGGGAGATGTAGGAGAATGGCACCAAGGGAATTACTCATTCAAAGAGCTTGTGTTAATGCGATGGACTGAATGGTCTTGTTCAGCATTGTAACAATTCCATAAGTTTGTGTGATTCTATAACTGTGTCAGTATTGAATGTTCCGGCTTTCCAGAAATAATTCTGAACACCCTTTAGTACACCTGTGTAATGGCAACAATCTATGTATGTACAGAAATGAATGTATCTATTTGCAAGAAGCAGCAAAGTTAAACTTCAGTTTTCAAAGATCGGCCATGAAAATTTGAAGTTTGACCTATTAATATGAATCTTGCAAACCTTTGCTACAGTATTCTTTTAGTATAATGGCTTTCATTCTAATGTGTGTGTGAAGCCTTTTAGTTTATTTCTGAGAAAGTTGGTAAAGCACTCACTGATACAAATCTTTTCTTTTTAATCCCTGAGAGAAATTAAGCACATTTGCGTGTTTATTTGTTCTATCCTTCATGCATGTGAATACATTTATTGCTGTACGGAAAACTTAAAGTTCTGAATAATAAAGGCCATAGACTTCAGAAGAAATCTTTGTTCAGTGGGAAATGGAAGCCATCCAAAATGCCACACTGCTGTGGAAGTTTTGCAAGTCAAAAAAAATCTTCTACCTCTTGATATTTGACATACTTGTGTGCAATAATAGGATGAAACCTATTCTCTGCACTGTACTGAAGAAAATTCCACTGATAGAACGAGGGTGGGGGAACAAAAATTGCCTGAGAGCTGAACCACCCTTAAAAAAATAAAATCACCAAGAATCATGAAATGTACCTTTTACAGCTTCCCACACACACCCATTGTTACTTGAATTAGAAAACAAAGTAACAAGGCAGAATAAGAAAAACAATTTACTAAGGAAGCATGTAATATGATTTCTAAGTGCAGTATAATTACAACAATGACCTCAACCACTCAAGAATGTGGAATGTAAACTGCGCACAGCAACCAGGATTAGGAAACAGGAGGATTTCAGGTCAAGGAAGATAAACAGTTGAAAGTGCTGGAGGCATTTAGATTTAAGAAGCAGAAAATGCAACAATTTATTTCAATAAGTAACATGAATGCACTGGTGGCATTGAGTTTAAACTTCAAACAGCTTCCATCATCCAACATATGCATTTAAACATGTCTTCAATTTAACGTAAAACTTTAAATTTAAACTTTTTTTGGGAGGGCATGTGGTGAGAAAAGAAGCTGTATGTATGGCTGTGCTCCATTTTCATTGTAATACTATCACACTCAAGTGATTTACGCTTGTAAATGAATAAAATTACGCAAGCTGAAACCCCCTTGATGATATAAAAGGCAGCTTTATTTCTTGAAAGACGGGGTGCAGCAAACGGGGTGATATTACAGGTAGAAAATGATTAATTGTAGAGTGGAGGTATTCACTGCATGGTGACATCATATGAAAATGATTCGTACAACATCTGAGTAGGATATAATTTTATTTTCAACACAAATCCTAATCCTGGCTTTAATTTCTCATAACTATTTTAATATGCTTCATAGAAACAGACTGAAGGGAAATTACCAGTGAGATGCCAAACAAGTCTTGAAGATGTAGAAGCAGAAATAAAAGAATTATTTATAAATTTATACTTCATTCAATGCTTCTGGCATCTCTACAACTCTTCACAATGCCATAAAATCCTGTTTCATGTTGAATACATGACTTTGTTTTTTTGAATGGGCTGAAGCCACAGAATAGTTTTAAAAAGATTCAAGTGGACTAAAAGGTTTCAAAGTGGCTGAAGCTTTACATAACTTCATCTGGCTATTTGGAACAATATAAGAATGGAATTAGTCTGTCTGCATAGACCACGAAAGACTATAATGTTAACTGATTGTGAGGGGCTATGTCCTGAAATATTCAACGATTTTCAGATATAATCCGTCTTTCTCTCTGTCTCTCCAGCCATTCTGCAATCTGCCCTACCTGCATATGGTCAACCAACCAACACTGGCAGCATCTTCAAAGTCAACTAAGTGGCTGTTGATTCCAGAGTGAAAGACAGACGTCACACATCCATATTTTAAATTGTCTTAATGCAGGATCTACAAAGATCACTTAACCCAACCTAAAACCATTCAAGTCATCAATCTGCAGGATCTGTATTTTATCAACTTTCTTTTGATCTCTAAACAATTTAACTTTCCCTCCTATTTTGTAACTCTCTTCTGTGTGTATCTGTGAACCTCTTGAAGACATATGTGAGTGACAGTCTGCATTTTATTCTTATTTTTACACAGTGGGTATTGAGCACAGTAAAACCATTTTCTTTTTTTGAAAGTTTACAAGAAAATGTTACTGTCATTTCTTTCACAATTGCAGTGTTTAAACAGTTAAACACTTGCTGAATTGGTAAGCAAATCCTTTAAAAAAACTTCTGTTGTGCTCAAATGAGAGATTGACAGAGAAGGGAGCCATTCTAGCTCTCTTCACCTGCCCATAAGAACACAAATTCATTTTCCAGCTTTTATGACTTTATATAGATTTGTATGGAAAATATTGTCATTGCATATAAATGAAGACGAACATTTATTAGCCTTACTACCAGCTTTCTGTGTTTCATGTGCAAGTACCTTCAAGCCCCTTTGTGTTGCAGTTTTCTGCAGTTTCTCTCCATTTAAATAATAGTTTTGATCTCCCTTCCAAAATGAACAACTTACATTTTCCCATACTTTACTCCATTTGCCAATGGTTTGTCCACTTATCTAAACCTATCAATATCTCTCTGCAAGCCACATCTCTCTCGCAACTCTCCTTTCCACCTACTTCTGCATTGCCAGCACATTTAGCTACAATGCATGCTCTTCTTTTCCCCAATATATGTATTACTATACACTGTAAACAGTTGTGATCCCAGCGCTGATCCTTGTGGAGCCCCACTGGTTACAGGCTGTCAACCTGACAAAGAACCTCTTGTCCCGCCCCTTTGACCTGTCTGTCTCCTCTCCACCTATCTTCTCCTCTATCCATCTTCTATCCGCCTCCCCATCTCTCCATATTTATTTCAGAACCCCCTTCCTCTCCCCCATTTCTGACGAAGGGTCTAGGCCCGAAACGTCAGCCTTCCTGCTCCTCTGATGCTGCTTGGCCTGCTGTGTTCATCCAGCTCTACACCTTGTTACCTCTTAACCCCACTCACTGTTTACTGCGCATAATCCAATTCTTCCAACACCATGGGCTCTTATCTAATGATTTAACCTTTTGTGAGGTACCTTGTCGAGTTTGTCATGCTATGTCCCATATTTGCCTCATTAACCATGTATAATTTGCCTATGATGCCATACTTGATGAATACTAGCCCGATTATCCCACATGCTGGAAGATGAAAGTAATCACCAATGCTGGGACACCAAGGATTCTTGGCCTCATATTTTAAAATGCTATTCTGCACGTGGTCAATCGCTGGCAGTCTGGAGCTGACCTGCGTGGTTCATATATTTGCCCCAGATAAGGCCAATAAGGAGAAATTGGCACCACACTTTGGGGTCAGGAACCTGGAAAGCCTGGTGAACAGGGTGATGTGGAGGAGGGCTGTCTGCTTCCACGAGGACTAGCAGAGGAGGCCACAACACCAGATTCTGGCAAACTGGTCCAAAGTTTTCACCGAAGTCATCACAGTCTGGAAAACATGCACAGTGCCACAACAAGATCCGTACCTTCTTCACTGTGCTCCTGTAGGTGCCGCCTTGTTTTCTCCAATGTTTCACACCCACTCTACTTTGCTATTGCACCCACCTCCCATCAAGTTTCACACTCTGCTGCCCTCACTATTGCTTGCAACATCTTCCCTCACTCACCTTCTCCAAACCCCAACCCCCATCCTAAGTAAACCTTCATGTTCTCTGTGCTGCCTACTCACTCACTCGTACCACATACACTTTTCCCCATTTGCACCAGCACTAACAGCTGTTTCACCCTCTTTCATCTCACTCAATCCTTCCCTTTTACTCATTTCAAGGGAAAGCATAGCATAACAGGGCTGAAAGAGCCAGGAGGGGTGATGGTGCTTGACATTCAGCTCCTCACCATCCCTGTGAAAAGTATACCTTGGCCCTCACCAGTGGTGCCTGAGACGGGTCCTGAAGAGATGCAGAAATATTCTATTCTAATAACCAAATGAGAAGCATTGTCCAAGTAAGAAGCATTGTGTTGCTCTTACATTACCCCCACTGTGAATGTATTTTTTAACTTGTCACATCTTCTATCCGTTACTTGTGCCATATTCACACTATTGTCTCTTGCAGACATGAGTGGCATGACCATGGTCTCCAAGGGAACAGCCACGAGCCATGTCCTTCTCTGTCTCTGAAGAAGACAGCACAGATTGAGGATGCCTCAGTTAGATTGCCTCCTGTACTGCCCACCAGCTCAGATACTGACATCTTGAGTAAGGAGCATCAGTTGATGATTGTATCACTGTTACATCACGGCAGCTGGCCAAGGGAGAAACACCCAGGTCACTGACATTCACAGGACTGCTCACCTGCTCAGTCACAGGCAAGAGTGGACACATGGGGCTCATAACTAGTGAATTCACTGACATGCATGAGCAGACACGGGGGCAGCAGGCAGGTTTGTCTGGAGCTTTGGGAGAGGGACTGAAGCAACACCGTTGGGAACCTGCTGCCTCAGGCACACCATCACCTAGTCACTTCCGTAGACAGATAGGCGCTTGCCATGGAGCACTATGTCCAGCATTTTCAGGGTTTCCTGGGTATAAGCATGGCCTTGTGGGAGCTCGTGCTGAAGAGTTTGCCTCTGTCACCGGACAGGGCACAGTCATTATGTCTCGGCTCTCTAGACACAAACATCCCACAGATCACACTCCAAGGCCATCAAACTCCACTATAGGGCACGCGACTTCCACTCCAGCTATTGAACTCAGGATTTCACTGAGTCATGAACAAAAACAAAGTTGCTGGAAAAACTCAGCAGGTTGGGGAGGATTTGTGGAGGAGAAAACAGAGTGAATGTTTCAGGTCCTGTGACCCTTTCTCAGAACTGAGCAGTTTCTGAAGAAGGGTCACTGGACCCAAAATGTTAACTCTGTTTTCTCCTTCACCGATGCTGCCAGACCTGCTGAGCTTTTCCAGCAACTTTGTTTTTGTTCCTGATTTACAACATCAGCAGTTCTTTTTTTTTATTTTACACTGGGTCATACTGAGAGGGTAGGTAAATTGGAGACCTTGCATTGTAAATATATTCTTACATTTGTAAATGTATATGCTTACTTTTCTTTATCAGCTGAGAGTGAATGTCTGACTAGCAACAATTACAAACTCAATGGTACAAATCCTAGCCATCCTTAGTGTAACACTGTGTTGTAATGTCCAAGGTGTGAAGTGAGCAGCTCCTGAGCCACATATGTGAACTTAGAAGGTGATTGCTCCTTTGGCAAGTAGGGCGAATCTCTTCAGGCTGCAAAACATTGTGTGTGCAGCAGTGCCATTAATGGGATTGATTTGAAATGGAAGTTCTCTCCTTCCTAAACTGCTTACTCCATGAGTGGTATCAGCCATCTTCAGCTTCACTGTTCACTTGTTATTTGCTGCACATTTGAAGGAAATATCAGTCACTTCTCAAGTAGTGAGCTCAGACACAGCCCCTTTTACAGGTAAGACCCCAAATGTACACGTTCCTTTTTTGGTGATCCTTCTTGTCAACTCCATAGGCTTTAAATTTCCCCAAGTCCCCACTGAATCCTTCTTTCTAATCCCAATTTACCCTGCAGACACAGGCATAGCTCATAAACATGCCCAATCCAGCATCACACTGCCTCCTCATTGAAAGCTAGGGTACTCCTGAATGTCGATTCTCATCTCCCTACAATCCCGCTTATATATTGAGATGCTCCATTTCACATTTGTCATCCACTGTACATCCCAACGTGTTGCCTCTTTTTCCCACTCTCCTTCAAGCCCATTAACTTTACGTGGACAGAGCCCCAAGGACTGGCTATAGCTCACACTCTAAACTGAGTTAGATGGGCAGCCTTGATTGTGATTGGCCAGAACACTGACTGATCTCTTCATAGCTCCCTAACTGTCCCTGTCATGAGATGTTGGTACGTGGTCCTCAGATGGAGGCCTTGAGGATCACATGGAGAGCTGGAGTCGCAGGTGACTACTCTGACTTTCTTGACAGGAATTCTTGACATCTAGTCTCCCTCTGGCACATGGGAGAATGGGAGACTGCATATTAATGAGGTAAGATGAGGTAATAATGAGGCTGCTAATGAGTGATACGTCATGCTTTAAGGCCTGATGCCATTCACTGTCAATAATCTCATGTTGCCATTTAACACTTGGTTTGCTTTCAACATCAAAGATAAACATCAGCCTTACAGGGCATCTCACTTGATTTCCCAAACTTTCTTGCTATGCCCTGCAATGTCTACATCAAAACAACTGGGCAACATTTGATACAAGTGACACCAAATTGGGGGTATCATGGGGAAGGTTTGCAAAATGGCTGGATAAATTGCATTCAATTTAACAGAGAGTAAGATGGTTTATTTGGGTAGAAGGGATAATGGGGTCATTTAAAATGCAAGAAACCAAATGGGGTAGAGGAGCAGAGAAATCAGGGCAAAGTAGAATGACTTACAATTGTATCATGATTTTTGCAACTACCAGACAACTCAAAGTGGAATATTTGAAGGAGACAGTTTTTTGCATAATTAAGAGAGCTTTTATGCAGGTTTATAAGTGAACAGAATGAAAGGAGTTGGCTCAGAACTATTTAATTATCATAGGAGGAATCTGGTGTGGAATATAAACACCAACATAAACCAGTTGGATCAAATGGCTGTTTCTTGGCTGTAGATTCTAAAAAATTCTAATCAGCATGCTAAATTGCTTAGAGATTTCTGGGAGTTGGTCCTTTGTAAGATCGACCTAACCATTTTAGCAATAGCCTAACATAAACGAAAACAAAATTCCTTGCAGGTTACATCTAAAATATGAAATGGCCGAGTTCAGTGAGTGCTTTATTCCCATTTCCTTGATAGTTTGACATCCCATACATGTTGGAAAAAGCTATGCACAAACGCCTGCCACAATTTGTATTTGTCTGTTTTGACATTGGCTTCTGATGCTCATCCCAGTTTCAAACAATAATCTCCACTGTGTGATTTATAGGCAGAGATGAAAGAAGACTGATGTCTAATCTAACATTGGTATAATTAGTCATTTCATGTTAAAATATATAATTCATGCCTGGTTATTTTTTCAAAGTGTTTATAATTTTTAGATGATATTGTTGTACACCATTTATTTCAGGTGATATTCTTGGCACATACTCAATATGTCAGTGTGCCCAAATGGTTGAAAATTAATAACAAGTCCATTTTAAACAATGGGTTTTTGTACATTTCAGTCATAAGATTTATTTGAATATTGTGGTGACCCTCATAGTGCTGCTATAAACAGTGAATATCACTGTGAATGTTGTTTACTGTTTGCAAAACTGAAATTCTGTTTGTTTCAATCCTTTGTGCTTCATTCATCATCTATTCAGCAAACTACCACTTTAAAAATCAAACATGCTGCAAGATTCCTGATGTCATCAGCAAAGCAACTACGTGATATTAAAACCAAATCCTATATGAATGAATAAATTGGAGAATGATTACTGAATCATTTAACCAACTCATAAAGAAGTCTTGAAAGGGTTCCTGAGTTTCCATCAGTAATGTCCCTGCTTCTGGCCCAAAAGAGTCAGGCTCAAATCTCACTGGCTGGGTAGCTGTGTAATAACACCTCTGAACTGGTCATTATAAAACTACTTGGAAATATAAATGAACCTTCTATGAATGGTCTTCCCATCAGATGACAATTAATTCTGTAATGCTTATTTAAGAGGATCATTAAGCCAAATGCTGATATTCACTTTTGTGTGAAGCTTGGGATGGGATAGGGTTCTTGCTAGTGAGTGGGAAGCTCAAAAATCCATTGCAAACCCACCGACTCCCACAGCTACCTGTACTATACATCCTCACACCCTACTTCCTGTAAAGACTCCATCCCATTCTCTCAGTTCCTCTGTCTCCATCGCACATGTTCAGATGAGGCCAACTTCGACAAGTGAGCATCCGAAATGTCCACATTCTTCTCAACCGAGGGTTCCCCAGCTCCATTGTTGACTGGGCCCTCAATCGGCTCCGACCCATCTCCCGCACTTCTGCCCTCACCTCTTCTCTTCCCTCTCACAACCGCAATAGGGCCCCCCTTATCCGGACCGACCATCCACCAGCATCCACATCCAGAAGATCATCAGACGCTATTTCTGTCTTCTCCAGCAAGATGCCACCACCAGACACATATTCACCTCCGCTCCCTTGTCTGCCTTCCACAGGGACCGTTCCCTCCGGGTCACCCTAATCCATACTTCCTTCACCCCAATGCCTCCCCACAGCCCTACGGCACCTTCCCCTGTAACTGACGAAGGTGCAACACCTGCCCATTTACCTCCTCCCTCCCCAGTATCCAAGGGCCCAAGCATACCTTCCAGGTGAAACAACACTTCACCTGCACTTCCAAGAATCTAGTCGACTGCATTCGCTGCTCACAATGTGGTGTCCTCTACATTGGGGAAACGAAGCGTAGACTTGGCGGCCAATTCACAGAACATCTACAGTCTGCTCGCAAAAAGACCCTGAACTACCTGTTGCCTGCCACTTCAATGCACCACCTTGCTCCCTGGCCAATATCTCTGTCTCTGGTTTGCTACAGTGTTCCACTGAAGCCCAGCGCAAGCTGGAGGAACAACACCTCATTTTCCGCTTGGGGACCCTACAGCCCTCCGGACTCAATATTGAGTTCAATAATTTTAGGGCCTAAACTCTCCCATGTCCCAGCCTCCCACCCTACACACCAGGCCTTTTTACCACATAGCCTGCTGTTACACACCCACTGTTGTTAGTCACTAACAGTCCCCATTAACAACTATTCACCCTCCCAGTCTGATCGTTAGCAATTCCTTTGTCTGTCCAACTGTCTTTCTCTCTCTTTAGGCTCTATCCAATCGTTTACTACCCCCCTCCCCCACCTCCCTATTTCCTGCATATAAACTGATGTTTTCCCACTCACCATCAGTTCTGAGGAAAGGTCACTGGACCCAAAAAAATTAACTCTGTATTCTCCTCCACTGATGCTGCCAGACCTGCTGAGCGTTTCCAGCAACTTTGTTTTTGTTCCTCACCCTGCAACAACTTGGTTGTCATTAACAATGATGTATAATTTCACTGAGCAGTGAATACAAACAACTGATTACTACAATACAAATGATTACATTTAAACAACAAATATTATAGCATTACTCACCTGACATGGTTCATCAATTTCTTCAAGAAGTGAAAAAGAGAAAACGATTGGATGCTAATATTATCTTCACCCTCATTACCATCAGAATCATCTTCATTCTTAGACTCGTGTGCTCTGCCCAATGTCTTTCCACATGCCTCTATTCTGTACCAGTCTTTTCATTTGCTGACAACTTTTCTCAATTTGCAAGCCATCCATCCATTTTCTCTTTTTTACTTTTCTTTTTTTTAACCTTGAAATTTTCCTTCCATAACATTTTATACAAGTCAATTTCTTCTTAAAATGCACCAACTGAAAATATCTGTCAATCCCCTAGTTACATTCAGAAAATTTCCCTGTTCATTCACTCTCCACAGCTTTTCACCTTTTGGAACTTTTTTCTGTCTGACTTATCTTTTCCATTCTCTTCCAAACCCATATTTCAAAGCTACTGAGTAAGTTGGCTTCCTCTCTGCATATGATTCAAGTCACAATCAGAAAAGCAATGCTCCAAATCAAGCTGCATGTCACTTCTTCAATTGTTTATTTAGGTTTCTAATTAGCAACTATCTATTCTTACCAAATATGGATTTGCCATTGCTATCCTTGTCCATATTTCTTTGTTGCACCTTCCATCTGCAGATAATACGCTTCTCAATACTTGAATTCTTGAGTTTGCTCCTTTTTTTCCTTCAATTCGTATATGAATATTTCTCGATATAACATGTTTGTGATTTGATATCTACATCATTTTGGAGTCATCAATAGTCATTTTCATTCCAAAGTTTATGCCTCCTGTTCCTAATGCAAACTGTTAGTTCTTGCAATCCTTCTTCTGTGCTTGTTACAAGTGTTTTGTCATCTAACTAGTGCTATCATTGTCACCCTTACCCAATCTTAAATACATTTTTACAGACAGTAGCAATACTTAGACAGATACTGATTGTGACCTGTTACTTTGAAGGTCATGATACTTTTCTAAGAAAGCACATTTGACTATGCGCAAATTCGAAGGTCCTCGACTACATATTGAGGGATGCTTTAGACAGCCACTGCCAAGGGACAATAGTGAAAGACAGTCATCTAAACTCTTTCTGCCATGATATCCCGAGTATCTATTAATTCATAGAAGTCCTCATAACTTGTATTGTCATATTTAATAAATGTTCCAGTCTTGCATTTGAATGGAAGGCAATGCTCAATTGAGAAATAGATTTTTATTGTATTTTCTCTACTATCCAATTAAACTGTTTTGTAATGTACTTATAGATAACTTATGAGTCAAGTATATTTTTATAAATAAAATTGAGGGTGATCATGATGAAGCGTGTTATAAAGGTCATTTGTCAGGTTAAGTGATAACATCTGTCCGTGACTCTGTTTATGCCACCAAACACAAGCTTTCTCAAGGCAGTAAAACAGTTATTATTCTTAAAAAAAACTCCTTAAAAATTGCTTTTCTATAAAAGTGGAGCAGTAGCTGAAAATTGTGTTCTTTATTTCTCACTGTGATTTATAGAGACTGAGATTGTTGGCCTGGAGATGTTACCTTCGATAGTACCTTGAGAGACCAAGAGGTTGCAGGCTCAGCTTCTGTCCCTACACTATCACAGGAGGTGCCACATACTATCCAGATGTGTCCTCTGAGGGATAGTAGAAGGAAAAGAAAGCAGGAGAGAAAAATTTATATATATCTTCTTTCATATCCTCAAAATTGCTCCAAATTACTCCAATGATCATTTACTATTTTTTGGCCTAATCAAATACAACAGTCTTTGTATGCACTGAAAGATGGCACTAACAGCTAATAAGGTAAATGATCAGTTAAACTGTTATAGTGATGTTGAGAGGCCTCTCACTGGAATGACTCAGAGCTCGCAAAATGGTGCATATTGATCTCTTGTTTAGATTTAGAAAAGCACACAATTAATCACAGAACTTTCCCTCACAAGTTCTCACAGAATTATTATAAATCAGAAATCTTCCCCTCAAAAATGTGCTGTACGATTCTCACATGGATGCCAGATATCAGAGATCTCCCCAGTAGAAACAAGAGGGGTAATCTTTTTACACTGACACAAGACATCAGGGAGCCCTGCAAGTGTAGACTGGCACAAGACATCAGAGAGACCTGCAAGTGTAAAGTTGAGCATTCCTCACACTTTTCAAAACCAAAAAGTTGCATCTAAGGAGCATGTTGTAAACTATACCTTTAGAATATGCAAAACTATTTACATGCATTAGCCTTCACAAGCATACTTTTGGACTTTCTCCATGCATTTCAAATTGCATGTCCACAGTCCAGGTAAGATTTGCTTTCTACTCCCTGACTTTATGATTGAAGGCTTTCAGAAATTTTTCAAGGCAGCTTGAGAACTAAAGGAATCGAAGCAGAAGAAAATGTTGCGATGAAGGTGGACAGCTCAAAGATTGAAAATATTATTTTTCAATGACCTAATTCTTTGTTTATTCTTCTTTTTATGCTTCTATTTTTGTTTAAATTTAATTGCCGTAATCTGTATATATCTTTCCCTTTTAATTTGTGCTTTCTTTTTATATTTCTCCTTTTTCTTTTTTCCCTTTGTTGCTTTCAACACTTCTAAAGAAATATTTTGGGTCCAGTTCATTGAAAGATTTGGTGCCAGGATTTTAGAGGATTTGGGGTTAAGTATGAATATGAGACTTACCTGCCTGTGTAAAGTGAGCCCTCAAGCTAGATGATGCCTTCTCCACTAATCAGAGGGCAATGAAATAAAACTCCGTGTTTGGCCTTAGTAACCCTAGTACACACAGTGGCTGAAGATAGGACTTAATACTTCCTGATACTCATTATCATGGTAGATACAGTTGAAGAAACTACAAGTGAAGATTGTCATAATTAGATATGAATCACTATTTCAAGGAGGAGGAAGAAAATTCAGCGAAAAAGATAAGGGGGGATTTTGAAAGGCCTTGAAACTGCTAGCAGGCTAAGGTTTAGTCAGGGAGTTTTAACATCAGAATGACTTTTAAAGATGGCCTTGTGAACATGTGGGCACCTTTGAATATTTTTTCTGCATATTTTTTCTTTGTTGTGACATGAGTGACAATAGATGCCATGTCCTCTTGTGATGTAGTGGTAGGGTCCCACCCCTGGACTGGGAGGCAGGGATTCAAGTCCCACCTGCTCCAGAGGTGTGTAATAACGTCCCTGAACAAATTAATCACAAAAATAGGTCAACGATATATTTTTTAAAAATAATCTGGGTGTCAGTGCCATTAACAGTTGGAGCTTTTTTCCTGGAAGACTTTGGCTAGTGGCTCACATTTGGGAGTTTGTTGAGAATCTAGTTCCTGTTGTATATTGGTCTGAATGGATTTAAAAGAGTTAATACAGATGAATGCTATAAGCACCTAATGCAATTATGATGTCATATAGACTTGTGGGCAGAACAGCTTAGACTGTCACCTAACATACAGTCTTCCTCAAAGTCCCTGTAACATTGTTTATCATTGTAATATTACCTTCACTGGGTCCCGACATGCAATAAACTGTTAACTGCAGGAGAGTCTCCCAGTTAGGTCAGAAAGTGGTTTTCCTTTATCACACTAGACCAAGAAGGCACTGTAATTTGCTACATTTAAACAGGATGGTGCAACAATTCTCATTATGAACAACAGCTCCAACAGCAAAGAGAGAGAGTGTGCCTGTACAAGTGTTCAAGGTTGTTTACAAGAGACTTCCCAGTCCCTCTGAGACATCATATTCTAACTTCGATGATTTATTATTTATGAAGATAGTCTTCTAGTACACGGTAACCTGTCGCTGGATTACACGTATTGTTTGTAGTGATGTTACATGTTGAATCATCTGTGATGGACAACATGTTTGTTTTCAGTCCCTACCATTGCAGTTGTGATTATAGGCTATTTATTTTTCCTGCTGTAAGCAACACAAGGGAACAAACAATATCAGGATCCAGTTTTCCAGATCTGGATTCATAAATAGCCTAAACTAGTTGAATTTCCAAAGACAAGCCCGTAGGAAGTCTAGATTTTCATGTAGTTATACAGAAATGATCAGTCCTCTAACCAGTTTTATCAATGCAAAATAAAATTTTTGAGCCAATGACTACTTTACTGCCCTGTTTTAAAAACCCAGTTTCAGTCTCCATTTACATTGCTGTAATAGGAAAACATTGGTAGAATCTCTTCAGGTAGCATTACAAATTATGACAGAATAAATTGTCCACTTCCACTCATCAAAATCAATAAGGGACAAAATACATATAATCAGTAATCATTTTCAATCATTTTCCATTGACATGAATGCTTTCTCTTCAATTAGAGTGGACAGAAGCTTCCCAGCCACAGAGAAATGGGAGGTGTATTGAGAAATGTGTGAAAGTCCAGGGAGGTGTTGTTTGAAGCTCTGCTTGATGCCAAGGTCCAAAAGGTTGAACTTTCCAACCAAATCCTGCATGTCAAGATGGGATACTCGCCAGTGAGTGGCAGGCCTATTGACATACATCATAGTTCTTTATCACTCCTGGCTTACCTAATCTTGCCTCATTAATACACAGGTTCCAATTCTCCAAAACTAAAGGCTGAGAATTCATGACATAACAGTCTGCGTGGGTACCTGACGACTCCAGCTTGCCAGAGATAATGGGAACTGCAGATGCTAGATAATCCGAGATAACAAAGTGTAGAGCTCGATGAACACAGCAGGCCAAGCAGCATCTTAGGATGTGCTCCTAAGATGCTGCTTGGCCTGCTGACTCCAGCTTGCCATTTGTCTTTCGGACCTACATTTTGGTCACCCAGCACCAACATCTCAGGGCAATCTTCTTGGACAGAGGCCCCATGTACCACAGGTGTTGGCATCCAAGCCATATCAGTCTTATTGAATCTCCAATCCACTCACAGCACCATACTTCTCTACAATGTACCAGCACCTTTCATTGCAAAGCTGCTGCAAGCATATCTGAGCACAGCGACAGATACCTAGCTCACACCGGATCACGGTGTGTCTCTGGGCTGCTCGCTTGCACTCGCTAAGTGACTACTTGAATGGTCAAAGGATTCCTTGCCTTGCTCTGCCTTGTAATTTCACATTTTGCCCCCTCAGTCTGACCTTAAGGGCTCATCGTATTTCTGTCCTGCCTTGCTGTTTAGTGCAGATAACAAGCCAGGCAGCTTGACACACTTGCCAAACTCATCAGTAAAGGGGGTGGATATGTTGTGATTTGGCACAGGACTATGTCAATCACAGACCTACTGCATGCACTTTAACCATGTCCAGGGCCATGTCTCTAAGTCAAAAGTGTGTAGTCCTCAGTTAAATCAAAGACAGATTCTGTGAGCCAGCAGATGTCAGCATAGTCAGTCAAGACCAAGTATCCATTCACAGTCCAGGGAATAGTCTGTGGCCAGTCTGCTTGAGGCGATCAAAGTCAATGGGTCCATCTCATTGAAGTCCAGGGAGTGGTTCACAGTCAGTCCAGCAGGTCCAGTGCCAGCGGGGAGGAGGTTCAAATGTTGCCAGTTTGGAGATCTGAGCTGAGAGTGGCCAGTGGTCAAGTCAGCTGTTTGTTGGGTGTAATTATCCAAGTCAGTCAGGGTGGTGGGCCATTTTTAGTCCTGGTGGTCAACAGAATGAATGTCATGGGGCTGTCAAAAGATACTGTTGTGATAAGGAAGTGGGGGTCTCAATGCTGAGGATGAGTGGTAGAAGCCTAGGAAGCCCGGTGGGAGGACATGATTGGTGATACATTCATCAGAATAAGGTTCGGTGTCAAAGGTCCATGGCCTTCCTTATTAGAGTTTTTCATGTCCCACTGTATGACGATTATATATCATCATTTATCAGTGATGTGAATGCTGACTGCTGAGATTCTTAGGGACCTGTTCTGTTTCTTATAATCCTACGCAGGTTCATTGCAGTGTGCTTAATAAATCCAGCCATTTGTTATCATCACTGTTGTTGTGATGCAACAAAAGTGCAGAGAAATGGAAGAGGAACAGCTATAACCAGGAAGCCCAGGGCCAGTAGCAACCCCCAGAAGCTGCCGAACAGCCTCTACATCAAGGTGTCACTGCTGAAAGTTGCTTCAAGATATGTATTAGGTACAGGAGGCCCAGAGTCTCTCATCCTTGATGTCATTTCCTCAAGATGAGTTAAGTTCTGTGTTGGTATGGAGTGAGGATGTGCTGGGACATTGTTATGGAACTATATCAAGTGCTGGAGTTGTACCTATGAGCTGAATGGCTGGGTGGTCACCCTATCCTGCTGGCCACAAAGGTGATAACTGTGTTGACCTTTTATAAAACTGGCTCCTTCCAAGGAACCTATGGGATCCGTGCAGGATCTTTCAATCATCCACCACTAAAAAGATCAAGACTGTTAGCAAAGCCTTTTGTGGCAGATCATATCTTTTCATCTTGTTTGCCCATGATGAGGTCCATGCTGCAGCCTGGATAGAAGGCTTTGGTAACATACTTAGCCTCTTCAAAGTTCCACTGCATGATAGATAGTACACACATCATGCTCAGAGCAGCATTTCATAAAGCAACCAAGTTCATCAATCAAAAACATTTACATTGCATCAATGTACAAGTGAGCTGTGATATGCATTACTTAGGAGTCTGTATCTGGTACTCTGGAAGCTGCCATGATATCTATATCCTTGGAAATTCTCATGTTCCTGCTGCATTTGAGGAGTCAGATGCCTTACAAGGATGGTTACTGGGAGATAAAACCTACTCTCTGTGACCATGGCTGACGACCATGTTACACAACTCCTGGCTGAGGTACAGTACAGATACAATACAGCCTGTTCTTCATCCAGGGCCATGGCGGGGCAGCTAGCAGGCCTCCTGAAGATAAGGTTCTGAGGCATGGATTAGCCTGGGGTTGTAGTTATTTCCCTTAGACAGAGTCCGAGCAGACTGTGCTGCATTATCCTAACATGCTGTACTCTTCACAGCTGGTGCAGGTAACGACGGAAGCTGATGAGCTAGGACATCAGAAACAGTCTTCCAAGGAGGACGAGATCTTCGAGGTTTAGGAGCATTACCTTCAGTCTGATAGAGCACACCAGCATTGGGCACATAAGCCAGATACAACTTTTAACTGACATGAGTTTCCAGTAGATGCCAAAACCAAAAACTGCTGGTGAAACTCAGCAGGTCTGGCAGCATCTGCAGTAAGAATGCAGGGTTATCGTTTCAAATCCAGTGGCCCTTCATCTGAAATGATAGCAGCTAGGAACAACTGGCATTTATGCTGAAGGTGAAGTTGGGAGGTGGGTGGGGCTGGGGTTACGGTGGAAAGGGAGAGGTGAGTGGAGACCAGAAAGAGAGGAGAGAGATAGAGAGAGAGGGATGAAAGTGGTTGGAAAATGAGGAAATTACGGATGGCAGGCCAGGACAAAAGAGAAGCTGAATAGGTGATAATGAGAGATGGGGGCAGCAGGAAATGATGAGTGTGTAATGTGATATTAGGTCTGAGAGTGGGTGAAAATGAGTTGGCTGTGCTAAAAGCGACTTCATGTCATAACAGGACCAAGTGTGGGAGTGGATAAAAAACATAGAGGGATTGAATCAGGCTCTAAAGTTATTAAACTCCATGTTGAGTCCTGGAGGCTGCAGGGTCTCCAAATAGAAAATGAGATGCAGTTCGTCAAGCTTGTGCTGACGCTCTCTGGAACACTGCAGCAGACCTGCAACAGAAATGTTGGTGTGGGGACATGGTAGTTTCTCAAAGTGGCAGGCAACTGGAAGCTCTGGGTCATTTATGTAGAGAATGTAAAAGTTCTGCAAAATGGTCACCCAATCTGTGTTTCGTTTCCCGAGTGTAAAGGAGACTACACCGTGAACAGGGAATACAGACAAGATTGCATGCAGCGCAAATCGCTTCTTCATCTGGAGTCTGTCTCTGGCGGGAGAATGAGGATGAAGGAGGTAAATGGACGAGTGTTTTGTGATTGCAGGAGCAGGTATGGGTGTGGGGATGTGTTGGGCACGGAGGAAGAATGGACCAGAGTATCCCGGAAGGAGCAGTCCCTGCAGAATGCTGATAAAGTCAGGGAGGGGAATAGATGTCTTGCTCCATTTTATTTAGTTTCTTCCTTCTCCTTCACCTCCTATCCTCTCTCCCCTTCCCTTCATCTTCAGCTTTTCTCAGTTTTTCCCAGCTGCTAACAGAGTCATTGGACTCAAAGCACTAATTCTACTTCCTTAACATAGCTGCTGCCAAAACATACTGAGTTTCACCAGCAATTCCTGTTTTAGTTTCAGATCTCCAGAAATCACAATTAATCGTTTATTCCAGTTATGAGATCTGGGTACAGTGATCATTCATTGATTGCAAAATTGTTCCCGCTTGATGTTGTTTGTTTCAATCCTGCGAGGCAAATGGAGCTTCTATTTGATTGATCTCTATTTGCTTTTGGCCATTGTGAAATGGTTTCCAACATTTGAAAACATATGTGATGGCCCCACAAATGATGCTGGACTGCAGTTGGCAATGGGGAAGGTAAGCACTGATTTTGACAGGGTTGTAGGATGGGATGTGGCTAAGGACAGGTCAGCCGTGTAGCCTGGCACTGAAACAGCGACTGGTATTGTCGTATCCACAAGAAAGTGCCAGCCATGTCCTGAGAAGCACTGGTTTGTCGCTGCTAGTTTGGTGGTGAAGGATAACTTTGAACCCTTAACTGGGTACACAGCTGCTGGTCAAAGACGACACTGGCATCAGGAATCCTGGGATATCTTGGCAATGGCAAGGACATCCCCCTACATTGAGTGGGAGAATCCAACCAGCATTGGAAGAGAAGGATGACATAATACTGTGACAATTTGAAAATGAGGCAAGTTTGGGATGTTGGTGTGAGAATACTGTCTAGGCCTTACAGGGGGAAACTCTCTATGAAACTCAATGAAATTGTCACTTAACGTATTTCTGGTAAAATTCAGCCCATTGTGTGTCTCCATTTTTCCTCCCAAGCACCAGGATCCAATCATCTGCCAAATTATTTGCCACCAATTTTAGTGGTTTGCAATATCTGATCTTAGAACAATCACTATTTCAGAATTCAAACAAGACTACGCCCCAATAACCTGAGTAAAATATGTACCATGCTCATTTCTTTGTTCATTCACAGGCTTTTTAGTCACTTTGATTTTCTCTTTTCACGATTCCTTTTTTGACAGAAATGATTCGTTACACCACAGAATGAAACTAATTTCGGATATTTTATGTGTGACACGTGTCATAAATTGGGCAGATTGTGGTGGATGTGGGTTAGAATAGTGCCCATTTAGTATGCAATAAGTATGCATTATGGCCATGGTTCCCTTACACATTTACTTTCACAAAGGATTTACCAATCTTTTGCATTCATCAGACAGTTGATCCAGTGACATTAGTGCATGGGTTTTCATTTCTGCCATTTCCTTGCCCTCCACCCAACACATCAGAAGGACCATGAGATGATGAATTGGGTCCAGAGAAGCTATAGGGTAGAGGTGAGACAAAAGGTGAAGGCAAAGTATAATTGGTGCTGACGTGACATGTGTATGGTGGCGACAAACTTCATCTACAGATTGGAGAACACATTGATTTACTCAATCGTCCAGACAATCATTCACTCACCTTCAAACAGTCAATTAAGGAAGAGCATCACCAAGGTCTGTGAATTTGATGGAAACGAATTTACTTTCCACCTCCCCTACATTATCAATGTCACTTGTTCTATTGGTGCATGTTAGTGCAAAGTTCAAAAGGAAAAACACTTTGTTTAAGTAAAAGACTAATGGGCCTATTTTAAAGACCTGCAGTTCTGAGGAAGGGTCACCAGATGCGAAACATTAACTCTGTTTTCTCCTTCACAGATGCTGCCAGACCTGCTAAGCTTTTCCAGCAACTTTGTTTTTGAAAGGAATGACTTTGTTGATCGAGCTACCTTGTTGATCTTTAGCTTGTTTGACCTTGAGGTTTCCGAACATTTTATGTAACAAAATATACCATCTGCATAAGGCATTTTATGCCACAAAAGAACAACTCCATAACATCATAAATATCACTGATATGGAACGAAGAAACATTGTTTTAAACTTAAGTGTTGCTTTTTAGCACAGAGTTGAGGGGAATCCTTTTTCTCTCAAAGCATTGTGCATCTTTGGATCTCTGCCAAAGAAGACAACGGAGACGGGGTAATTAGATATTTTTAAGGTTAATCGGGTAAATCAAAGGTAATCAGGGTCAATGAAAGCCTAGAATTCAAAACACAAATAGATCAACCATACTCCTATTGAATGACATAGCAAGCTCAAAATCTGAATAGCCCACTTCTGCTCCTGTTGCACAGAGACATTATGCAAGAATCTGCCTAATCAATATTTAATGTTGGATTTAATTCAAACATTCTGGTACATTTTTAATGAAACTTTTAGTGCAGTCAATTGTCACTTTTCCAGATACAGAAACTTTCACTGACACCCTTGGAATATGCAGACTGATTGGAGTAGGTCTGATGAAGTATGTATTTTTGTTACCTCTCAATGGTTGCCTCAGAACTTACAAGTGATACAATCATGAGGGATTGCATAGTTGTTCTGTACCAGTAAACAGAAATCAGTCTTTCACACTGACCCATTGCATATTCTGCTTTTATATGATGGAATGCATTGTTCAAACTATCAGATAATACTATTGAGACATAATTTCAGTAAGTCTTTTTGTATTCATTAGATTATTGATTAATATCTAAACATAAAGCACAATGTAGATCATATCTCACAATTTTGTGGCTTGACTTCTCAACATTCCCATGACAACACTACAGCCACCAATGAAACCTACAAATGGTGCGTCGTGAAAGATCTAAGCTTCCTTTTAAGTACGCTATGTGAATTCTTACTGGAATGGCACAATGGAAAATGTGGTTAAAATGACATTGATAATGTATAGGAGGTGGAAAGTGAGTTTGTATCCATCATTTTGTATCTGATGATTTGTGACTTAGCTATTGCAGTGGGAACAGGTGTACAACAAAAAGCAGGCATTCTGAAAAGTAACAAAATAAATTAAAATAAGACAGGATTTTACCCACCTCTCTGAGTCAGTTTGAGGTGGGGGGGGTGTGCCTTTCCAGGTAGGGAAAGGGTTCAGTGCAGTACCCATTCTTGAGCCAATAGTGTCCAATTGTGGTCACTTCCTGCCTCTGCCACTATTTTGTAGGTGGTGGTGAATTGAGATGGACAATGGGTGGGAAACCTTGGAGTTAACACTGCACAGACACAAACTGGAAAAATGTTGATTCTTTTTTAATGAGCCCTCTACTTCCATTGTTCAACCTTGCCCCAGTACCCTCCCCGTCCTCCCGGAGTAGGGGAATACAAAACCAGAGGGCACAGGGTCAAGGTGAGAAGAGAAAGATTTAAAAGGGACCACCTCAGGACAACTTTTTCACACAGAAAGTGGTTGTAGTTGGAACAAGCTACCAGAGGAAGTGGTAGAGGCAGATATAATTACAACATTTAACTGACATATGGCAGGTACATGGATAGGAAACATGAAGAGGGATATGGGCCAACTGCAAGCAAATAACACTAGTTCAGTTTAAGAAACCTGGTCAGCATGGACGAGTTGGACCTAAGGGCTTCTTTCCATGCCATATATCTCTACTATATAATTGTGGCTACTAACAAAGGTCTCACTGATGGGCAGTTGATGACCTGACCGATGTTTACATTGCTGCAGGATGACTGAACTGGGCAGGAGCAGATAGTATGCCAGATTCCAGTTCCACCTGTACTACCCACACTCATATTTTGTAAAAAATGTACTGATGGTGCTTTTCAAGGCCTCGGGACTTACTGTTACACAGCCAATTAGATATCGCAGAATCACTGAATTATTACAGCACAAAAAGAGGCCATTCAGGCAGCTCCACTAACTAGTGCCAATCTCCTGAATTTTCCCATGTAGCTGCATGTTATTTCTATCCAAATAATCATTCAATAGCCTTTTGAAACAATTTTTAAGTGTGGCCACACATATAAGCAAACAAGTAAGTTAATATCCACGCTCTGCTTTCTCAATTTTACTTACATAAGAACCAGGAGCAGGAGTAGGCCATCTGGGATCTCGAGCCTGCCCCGCCATTTAATAAGATCATGGCTGATCTTTTTGAGACTCGGCTCCATTTACCCGCCCACTCACCATAACCCTTAATTTCTTTATTGTTTGAAAATTTATCTAGCCTTGCCTTAAAAACATTCAGCGAGGTAGCTTCAACCACTTCACTGGGCAGGGAATTCCACAGATTCACAATCCTTTGGGTGAAGAAGTTCCTCCTGACCTCAGCCATACATCTGCTTCCCTTTGTTTTGAGGCGATGACATCTAGTCCTAGTTACGGCTGCTAGTGGAAACAACCTCCCTGCCTCCACCTTATCTATTCCCATCATAATCTTATATGTTTCTATAAGATCTCCCTTCATTCTTCTGAATTCGAATGAGTCTACACACTCTCTCCTCATAATCCAACCCTCTCAACTCTGGAATCAACTGAGTGAATCTCCTCTGCACCCCCTCCAGTGTTAGTATATCCATTCTCAAGTAAGAAGACCAAAACTGCACACAGTACTCCAGGTGTGGCCACACCAGGACCCTATACAGCTGCAGCATAGCCTCCCTGTTTTTAAAGTCCATCCCTCGAGCAATGGCAGACAAAATTCCACTCACCTTTTTAATTACCTGCTGCACTTGCAATCCTACTTTTAGCGATTCATGCACAAGGACACACAAGTCCCTCTGCATTTTCATCATTTAAAACATAGTCTATTTTGCTGTTATTCCTACCAAAATGGATGACCACACATTTATCAACATCGTACTTCATCTGGCAGACCTTTGCCAACTCACTTAGACTACCTATATCCCTCTGTACACTTTCAGTGTCTTCTGCACACTGTTGAATGGAGTTTTTTACATGATCTTTGGGACAAATCGTTTCTCAACTTTCAAGACGTGATACATGACCATTTACATCCACTGAACAAGTGAGAAAGAACATCTTTAAAATTGCAATTGAGAAATGAAAAACGAGGAACAGAACTCATCAAATTCAAACTTTCTAATGATTTCAAAACGAGTTTCAGTAGCAGGCAGAGGCCTGTGGGAAGAATACTTGCCAACAGCTCTCAGAAGGAGGATTATTTTGGAGAAGGTAAGTAGAAGAAAAGTAATATTCAGCTAAATCAAAATTGGTTAGACAAAGCTCACTGAGAGAATTTTTGTTTTATCTAACTGAAGTGCACGTGGCTAGATCATAATGTGAATGCTCCATCTGTAGTCATAAACATCTTGTTATCAACCAATGGATACTTAGTCCTATTTGAAGGCAGGGTTTTATGGGCATTTAAATCACTTAACATGAAGTGGGAGCCACCCATCCACACCCATAGAACCAAACTTGATTCTCCAACTGGATGTCAATCCAGAATTTAGGTTCAGAACTTCATCTTCTTGTGACTGGAATGTCCTGGTGCAGAGTTCAAACTTTATACCATATTACTTAAGAACTAAAAACAAAAGAACGCAAGGCAACATGAGGCTAAACCTCTTTCTGCAGCAAGTGTTTGCCTGAGAGTGTGATGGTTGCTGATTCACTGCTGGCTTTCAAGAAGGAATTGGAATGTTATCTCAATTGAAACAAAATGCTGGGATACCAGGAGGCTGAAAGGCACCAGCTTGGGACTAGCTGAATTTCTCTTGCAGGACACAACAGATCGAATAGCCTCCTTCTACTTCATAACCATTTAATAATTTCTACATTTTTGAATAAATCAAGTCAAGTAAACTCATCTAAGAAGTCATTTACGTCAAATAAAATCAGAAAATGTTGGCAATACTCAGCAGGTCAGGTAGCATTTGAGGAGAGATAAAACTTTAAGATTGATAACCATTCATTAGAATTGGACAACATAGTATGGGACAGGAAGTATCTAGTGACAACATTATTGTTAGGGCAGAGCCAAAGAGAGTAGTCATGAGACAAATAACAGAACAAAATATGTGTAGAGAACGTGCGATTATTAGAATAATAAAATGCTGTCACCTGAAAACAAAATTTACTTTAAATCTCAAACAATGTCTCTGGACTATCATTATTGCAAGCACCGTAGATGCCATATCTCCAGGTCAGCAAGCCCTGCTATTTCTAAGTCCACATTTCTAGCTCTGAAAGCAATATGACTCCAACCTTTTAAGTGTAATAAACTTGCAGGTGCTGCAACTGCTCGTATCCTCATTTCTATAGTTCTATAGTTTTATTTCTAAACTTTAACTCATAAACTTTGAAGCGGCATTCTAATTAGGCGACCTGGATCAGAAACTAAGTATTTGCAATGCACTGCATATGATCCCTTGATTCAATTTGATTTGCCACCACATCATATCACAAAAAGATATTAAACATTTCCACATGTAAAAGATTCCAATCCTGAGCTCCACTGAATCCCATACTTTTCTGGTTCTTGCAGTCTTCCACTTCGTATAAAAGACAGACACACGGAGGGTTGAAAAAAACACCTAAACTAAGACTCAGTGGTGTATTTGATCACTATTTGCACTTGGATACAACCCAATCCTTGTGAAAGTTTTTTTTTGCTGCCTAGTAAGGCTCCTACCTGAGATGCATTTGACTACTTATACATACTACTTGTATGGTGCAGGGCGTAGAACTGTCCTTAACGCAGTAGCAATTGTGATTTTAATGGTTAAAGTCAGACGGAGAGCACAAGAATGCAAAGAATGGAATTATGCCTTCCTAACAGCAGTGTCAATGTGCCTATGAGATGGACTCCAATCATCCAAGAAGTTGACTCACCACCAAATTTTCAAGTGCAATTAGGAATGAGGATCAAATGTTAACCTTGTGAGCAATGATCACATCCCATGGGAAAGTGAAGAAAATAAAACGGATTGCATTAAGTAAAGAGGAAGCTTTTTCACAATAACTTCATCCAGATTTCAACTAGAGGTTAGGACTAATACCCTGTGAGAAAGCCATGAGAAGTCCATTCCAGATTTGTATGAATAATTTATCCCAGTGTCATGCTGAGGGAGTATTACACAGTTGGAAGTTCCTCCTTGCAAATGAGACAGTAAATTAAAGTTCAGGCAACCCTGCATGTGTCAGTAAAATAATTGCATTGCTAGAACTTTCAATTTCGACAAGGGTTTAAAATGGAGATAATATTACACACACATGGATTTAGGCATAAGTGAAAAGGTTCAGTGCCACTGCATGGCTTGTACCACAACATAGCCTGACAGTTTAAAAGTTCGGCTATGTTTAGTAAACACTGACTCAAGCCTAGTGAAAGAAAAGCACTTTACGTAAGGAGCTGTATTATTGAGATTGAAATTAATTCATGTCTCATCTCTATTGCACAACTGAAGATGAAATTTCACTTGTAATTCCTAGTCTACGATTGGGAGGAAATACCAGTAAGGCATGCCAGCACCAGAACCCAGAGGGGTATTTTTATGGAAGCAGACATTTAATTGTTCTCCTTTCGAAGCCCAGTTCAAGATGATGGACCTGTTCTTGAAACTAAAGGGCCAACAACAGGCCCTTCAGTACTAAAAGACTGACCATCCAACAATGCTGATAACAGAGATACAGTGCACCTGTGAGGTCCTCTCTGCGGTGAGTTTGAAAATTTATAAAATTAAGAAAGATGTAGTCGCTAATCCACTTTCAAGGAGGGACAAACTGCCAAACAACAGCCAGGAGCCACACGGTAGCCCTGTAGCAATGGCAGGTATCATGGAAGGGTCTTCTAGCATGGAGTGGTGTGCCACACAAATCTCATATCCTTACCGGTTAGTTGCCAGGAGGACATATCCATTTCCAGCAAGATCCTGCAGGCCATCTGGAAAACTCTGGTTTGGTTTCAACAGGATGGTCTTAACCATCCCTTTTATTGGCTAATGAACTGACCACAAGTTGTAAATGGGTAGCATCCAGCATCCCTTGCACACCATCAGTTCTCCTGCAACAAAGAAAAGGTCAACATCAGGGACTGATGTGCTGGCAGCAGTTGGGAAATTAAGGTCCCAAGGTTCTGCCACTGTGGCCATTTAAACAGATTTTCCCTACATATGCCTTGATCCACTGAGCCATCACGACGAAACAAAAAGGAGAAAGATCAATATCACTTGCTTACAAAAGGTGTGATTTCAGTGTTTGATGTCTATTACAAAATATGTAAAGCTCATATGGTGTTTGAAATATAATTTTGGATAATATTCCAAACTTCAAAAATAGAATAACAGTGTGGGCTACTGCATGTTTCACTTATTCCTCATTTTTAATGGAGTTAGTGAATAGTTTACAAATTATGACTTTTTTTCTTTCTTGCATAATCATTTATAATGTTATTTTTCTTTCTTTGAATTTGCACTACAAAGAAGTTCAGGATCCATTGAAGTGGTACTGTGTGATTACTTTCCACTTCAAAGCCATTCTGAAATGGAGTGGTGCTTTGTGGGTTGTACCAAGTGCCAAATTGTGACTAAAAATGTTATGGCAGCTGAGCGAAAGCTGATGGTAGAGCACATGAGAGCATCAAGTCCCTGCATGATGAAGTGGTTGGAGCAAGTTGAAAATCTCCATGCCACTAAGTTTAATTCTGGAAAGGCATCAAGCATATCAGGTCAGCAGAGGAGGGCGATGTGATGAGAGTCAAACATCAGAGAATGAAGAGTGGGTGGTGTTATAGTGGTTATAGTGAGTCATCATTGTGTACCTCAATCAGGTTGAAACAACAATATTTGTGGAGATCTCGAAACTTGACCACAGGCAATATGACACCAGATAGATTCAGACAAAAAGACATTTATACCCTCACATCATAAAAGTTCTGGCTTGTCTGAGGAATGGCAACAATACAATATTGTTGCCACTTGCAATGCCGAAAGGGACTCACAATTCAAGCAATTGATCAAGAGCTCAGGAGCAGTGATAAAGATCAAAGCTTAATTAGTTTGTGGGCCCATCAAGAACTAGTGATTAATTTATTGCTTTTAACTCGAGTCACTTACATTTTGAGTAACTTAACTTGCTCATAAGGCGAAAATGTTAGTGTTGTAGAATGGAACTTTTATTTCCATTTTAATGTATCTTTGTTTAATGCACCCAATGCTCCAAACCCACCCCACTCCAGAGTAATTGAGCTCAGTCAGCTCTGACAGTAATAGTTGGAAAGTCTTTGTAGAGCCCAAGTTTCAGCCTCACGTTGAGGATACTGTGCATTATACTGTGTGGCACTATCACCATGCTAAACTGGGAGAGATTTTGAATAAAAACTATCTGAGGAAGGGTCACTAGATTCGAAACATTAACTCTGTTTTTTTTATTTCACAGTTGCTGCCAGACCTGCTGGGCTTTTCTAGCAACTTTTTTTGTTGCATAGATTTTGAATAGATCGAGAACCTCAACTGAGCATTCATTAGCACCAGCAGAACTATATCCAACCACAATGTGTACATGCCCTCCAAACTACTGTTACCACCAAGTGAGAAGATAAATCAAAAATACAGGAGGGCATGCCAGGAACAGCACCAAACTTAACTAAAACTAGACTGTCAATCTTGTGAAGCTATAATACAGGATTACTTGAATTCCACACTGTGGACGCAGCATGTGACAAACAGGTCTAAGCAGTCCTACAACATATTGATCAGACTGAAGCTCTGCAGTCACACTGTTATACAGCATGGAAACGGACCCTTCAGTCCAACCAATCCATACCAAATATAATCCCAAACGAAACTGTTCCCACCTGCTTGCCCGGGCCCACATTCCTCGCAACCTTTCCTAAGCATGTGCTTACCCAAATGCCTTCTAAACGTTGTAATTATGCCCACATCCACCAATGCTTCAGAAAGTTCATTCCACACACGAATCACACTCTTTGTAAAAAAATTTGCCCTCATGTCTTTTTTCTCTCTCCTCTCACCTCAAAATTGTACCCCTTGTCTTGCAATCTCCCATCCAAGGGAAAAGACACCTATTATTAAACTTACTTCCACCCTCATAATTTTATAAACATCTATAAGTCATCTTTCAACCTCCTACACTCCAATGACAATAATTCAAACCTTCCATATCCAACAACATCCTGGAAAATCTCTTCTGAGCCCTTGCCAGCTTAACAACATCCTTCCTATTACTGCCACATCCAATCATATTTAGAGTTGGACAATTAAACAGCTAACAGGAGGATGAGGCCCCACAAATCTCCCCATTTTCAAAGTTCGCTGTGCCCGGCACATCTTTGTAAATGACAAGGCCGATGAATTTGCAAACATCTTCAGCCAGGAGCGCCAAGTGGATGATACACTTTGGCCCCTTCTTGAGACCGTAAACATCACATACGTCAGCCAATTTGAAGGAAAGAGTCAAAGACCAAGAGTCAAAGCAGTTGACTCGGTGTGGTTTCAAGGAGCCTGAGCATAACTGGAGTTGTGGGAGGATGTTGTGGATGGGTGGGGTCAGTCATGGCATTGCCTTTGATTGGCAAAATGGTTAGATTCCCATTTGATTGACATGGCCATTGCCTGGTATTTGTGGGGTGTAAATGTTACTTGACATTTTTCAGCCTGAACGTGGATGTTGTTCAGGTTTTGCTGCATAAGGACACAGACTGCTTCCATATCTAATGGACATGATGTAAATTGTGCAGTGAGCAATGAACGTCTCTTTTCTAACCTTATGTGGAGGGAAGATCATTCTTTATTCATTCACAGGATAAGGACATCGCTGGCTAGGCAGCATTTATTGCCCATCCCTAATTGCCCAGAGTCATCCACATTGCTGTAGATCTGGGGCCACATGTAGACCAGACTAGGGAAGGATGGCAGTTTCTTTCCCTAAAGGATATTAGTGAACCAGATGGGTTTTTCCCCAACAATTGATAATGGATTCATGGTCATCATTAGACTCTTAATTCCAGATATTTATTGAAATCAAATTCCAGTATTTGCCGCAGCAGGATTTGAATCCAGGTCCCCAGAACGTTATCTGGGTCTCTGGATTAACAGTGCAGCAATAATATCACCAGACCATTGCCTCTTCTTGATGAAGTAGCTGAGGATGGTTGGGCCTAGAAATCTTCCCTCAGGAACTCCTGAAGTGATGTCAATAGACTGTAATGATGATTTTCAACAGCCATCTTTCTTTGTGTTGGATATGTTTCCAACTGGGAGAAGGTTTTCCCCTGGGTTTCCATTAACTTAAAATCGTTCCTTGATGCCTCACATGATGATAATTAAATATGTATCGTTAATTTTTGAATTCCATTATCCGATTTTAATAGCTGAGATTTTAATGAACAGAAATGAGTTTTAAAAAGGATCAAAATTCTGATTTAATATCACCTGAGCACATAAGTTAGTCATGAAGCCAATGTGGAACAAACATTTTATCTAAAGGCACTGAAGCCGTTCATCCTCTTGAGGTGTAGAAAGGTTCTCATATGCATGATTTACAACTTCATGTGAATATTCTCATATTGGAAATGGAACATCAGTGACAATAACAAAACCTGAAAAAAAACACTTCTGCAGACAGATTACACAAAGCAATGTCGTGTTGCAAGCCCTCTCCTCTATCCATCTTCAATCCGCCTTCCCCTCTGTCCCTATTTATTTCAGAACCCTCTCCCCATCCCCCTTTTCTGATGAAGGGTCTAGGCCTGAAACATCAGCTTTTGTGCTCCCAAGGCACTGCTTGGCCTGCTGTGTTCATACAGCTCCACACTTTGTTATCTCATGTTTCAAGCGGTTGGCTAAGGAAGAAGCGTTGAGATACATTTTTGACCGCAGATTTGAAATCACCTGATAAAAGCTTTCTCTGCCACTCAACAAGGAAGAACTCCCAGAGACAGCATTGATCATGAGGATAACAAGAATTTAAAATGGATACCTGCAATGTTTATGACCGATGATTATTCAAAACACCAAGTAACAATGGTGATCTCAGGCAGAATGAGGACTTTAAATTGTAAATTCCCTACATCTTCCTTCAGTACTGGACACCATCCTCTTTGAATGTGCTACTTGGGAGGCTTTAAACTCATATGGGGTCAGGGATGTGCGATTCTAACCAACAGTGAGAAAAGAGAGAAGGTTGAATGTGGTACCGTAGTTAAAGGGAGCAATTTATACAGACAAGAGAGGCAAGAGCATTGTAGTATATGAGGTAAGGCTAATGATTTACACTGCATTTATTTCAACAAAGAGGCCTGACAGGAAAGGCAGATGAACTCAGAGCATGGATAGGAACATGGGACTGAGGTATCGTTGCTACTACAGAAACATGGCTGAGGGTGGGACAGGACTGGCAGTTTAATGTTCCAGGGAACATATTTTATATAAAGTATAGAAAGGGAGGAAAGAGAGGAAGGGCAGTGGCATTCTTGATGAGGGAAAACATCACGGCAGTACTGAGAGAGGATATTCTTCAGGGATTGTCAAATGATTTTATAAGAGTGGAACTGAGAATTAAGAAGGGGGTGATCACTTTGATGGGAGTGTGCTATACGCCTCCCAGTAGTCTGCCAGAAATTGAGGACCAAATATACAGGGACATCCCAGATATCTGTAAGAACAGTAGGATGGTAATTGTAGGGTATTTTAACTTTCCAAACACGGACTGGGGCTGCCATAATGCAAAGGGCTTAGATGGGGAGGAATTTGTTAAGTCTGCTCAAGAAAATTTTCTTATTCCATTTGTGAATGTACTTGCTAGAGAAGGAACAAAACTTGACCATCTGTTGGGAAACAAGGCAGGGCAAGTGTCTGAGGTGTTAGTGGAGGAATATTTTGGAACAAGCGATCATCATTCTATACTTTGGACTCTTTCCAAAGAAATGGCCACAGAGGCAAAGAAACGGAAGAATCTTTGGACAAGAGACCCCTCCCCATTCCACGACAACCTTCATCCACCTCCAACACTCTTCCTCCACCCGGACCCCTCCTTCTGGCCAATTACCTGCACTCAATGGCCCATTCAATTTCTCTGCCCCTCCCACCTCTCCCATTCCAGCCTATTTCCCTGTGAACTGACTGCACTTTGTGCTCGTGGATCCAAACCTGACTGTGTAATTAAGCTTGCTGACAAGGGTGGTTGTTATCTGGCAGACTGACCTGTACATTGCTAACTGTATCGGCGCCGCCTCTTGCTCCCCAGAGGAGCTCGAACAATTCATCCACTTCACCAACACCTTCCACCCCAACCTTCAGTTCACCTGGGCCATCTCCAGCACATCCCTCACCTTCCTGGACCTCTCAGTCTCCATCTCAGGCAACCAGCTTGTAAATGATGTCCATTTCAAGCCCACCGACTCCCACAGCTACCTAGAATACACCTCCTCCCACCCACCCTCCTGCAAAAATTCCATCCCCTATTCCCAATTCCAACGCCTCCGCCGCATCTGCTCCCACGATAAGACATTCCACTACCGCACATCCCAGATGTCCAAGTTCTTCAAGGACCGCGACTTTCCCCCCCACAGTGATCGAGAACACCCTTGACCGCGTCTCCCGCATTTCCCGCAACACATCCCTCATACCCCACCCCCGCCACAACCGCCCAAAGAGGATCCCCCTCGTTCTCACACACCACCCCACCAAACTCCGGATACAACGCATCATCCTCCGACACTTCCGCCATCTACAATCTGACCCCACCACCCAAGACATTTTTCCATCTCCACCCCTGTCTGCTTTCCGGAGAGACCACTCTCTCCGTGACTCCCTTGTTCGCTCCACACTGCCCTCCAACCCCACCACACCCGGCACCTTCCCCTGCAACCGCAGGAAATGCTACACTTGCCCCCACACCTCCTCCCTCACCCCTATCCCAGGCCCCAAGATGACATTCCACATTAAGCAGAGGTTCACCTGCACATCTGCCAATGTGGTATACTGCATCCACTGTACCCGGTGTGGCTTCCTCTACATTGGGGAAACCAAGCGGAGGCTTAGAGACCGCTTTGCAGAACACCTCCGCTCAGTTCGCAACAAACAACTGCACCTCCCAGTCGCAAACCATTTCAACTCCCCCTCCCATTCTTTAGATGACATGTCCATCATGGGCCTCCTGCAGTGCCACAAGGATACCACCTGAAGGTTGCAGGAACAGCAACTCATATTCTGCCTGGGAACCCTGCAGCCTAATGGTATCAATGTGGACTTCACCAGTTTCAAAATCTCCCCTTCCCCAACTGCATCCCTAAACCAGCCCAGTTCGTCCCCTCCCCCCACTGCACCACACAACCAGCCCAGCTCTTCCCCTCCACACAGTGCATCCCAAAACCAATCCAACCTGTCTCTGCCTCCCTAACCTGTTCTTCCTCTCACCCATCCCTTCCTCCCACCCCAAGCCGCACCCCCATCTACCTACTAACCTCATCCCACCTCCTTGACCTGTCCGTCTTCCCTGCACTGACCTATCCCCTCCCTACCTCCCCACCTATACTCTCTCCACCTATCTTCTTTTCTCTCCATCTTCGTTCCGCCTCCCCCTCTCTCCCTATTTATTCCAGAACCCTCACCCCATCCCCCTCTCTGATGAAGGGTCTAGGCCCGAAACGTCAGCTTTTGTGCTCCTGAGATGCTGCTTGGCCTGCTGTGTTCATCCAGCCTCACATTTTATTATATTGATCTGTACATTGCAATGGCTGAGCGTCAGCTCTTGGGTGCCTCCTCTTATCATCCCCTGGATCATGAACCCGGCCACTAACGTCATTTCATCTGGTGAGCTCGTCCTCACTGCCTCTAAGCTTATAGTCTCCCAACACCACACACCTGGCTCCTACCCCCTTCCCAAAATCCTTAAAAAAAACCACTGCCTGGGCAGACCCATTGTTTCTGCCTGTTCGTGCCCCATAGAACTCATCTCTTCACATCTCAAGTCGATTTTTTTCTCCCCTTATTCAGTCCCTTTCTACTTACATCACATGACTTCTCTGACGCTTTACCTCAGTTTCAGTTTTTGAGCTCTAGCTGCCTCCTCTTTAACATGGATGTGCAATCCCTTTACATGTCATCAGGATGGTCTCAGTGTTCTCTGCTTCTTCTTGGAAAAGATGCCCGAACTGGCCCATCCACCCCACCCTTCTCCATCTGGCCAAGCTTGTCCTCACTCTGAAAAACTTCTCTTTTAACTTCTTTCACTTTCTTCAGGTGAGAGGGTTGGCCATGGATACCCATACTTTCCCCAGTTATGCCTGTCTCTTTGTGGGGTACATGGAACACTCCTTATTCTAGTCCTGTCCTGGCTCCCATCCACAAATATTTCTCCTGTATATCAATGATATCATTGTTTCTGCTTCCCTCTCTCAAACAGAATTGGAAAGGTTTATCAATTTCACTTCCAATTTCCACCCTGTTCTCACCTTTACCTGGTCCATCTCTGATTCCTCCCTTCCCTTCCTTGACATCTCCACTTCCATTTCTGGGGATGGGCTGACCACCAGTATCCACTGTAAGCCAACTGACTCCCACAGTTGCCATGACTATACATCATCACAGCCTGTTTCCTGTAAACACGCTATTCCATTCTCCCAGCTCCTCTGTCTCCATTGGATCAGTTCCAAGGATGCCAACTCCAACAAGAGGGCCTTCGAAATGTTCACTTTCTTCCTCAACCAAGGATTCCCTAGGGCCATAGTTGACAGGACCCTTAACCAGGTCCAATCCATCTCTTGCACTTCAACGTCCAGGCCTTCTTTTCACTCTCTCAGCAGCAAAGGGTCCGTCCTCAACTACCATTCCACCAGCATCCACAACCTCTGGATCATTAGCCATCATTTCTGCCATCTCCACCAGACACATATTCCCCTCCCCTCCTTTGTCAACCTTCTGCAAGGACCATTCCCTCCGGGATGCCTTGGTGCATTCATCCTTCACTTGCAGCACCACTCCCCCCACCTCCCACTACCCCCACCCCCCACAACCCTATGGCACCTTCCCCTACAACTGCAGAAGGTGTAACACCTGTCTGTTTATTTCCTCTTTCCTCAGTATCCAAGGCACAAACGCAACTTCCAGGTGAAACAGCACTTTACCTGCCCTTCACCCAATCTAGTTTACTCCATTCGCGGATCACAAAGTGGTTTTCCTCTACACTAGGGAAACAAAGCATAGACTGGGTGACTGCTCCACAGAACATCTACTTTCTATTCACAAAGAAAAAAGACCCTAAGCTTTCAGTTGCCAGCCACTTCAGCACACACCACCTTGTTCCCTGGCCAACATCTCTGTCTCAGGCTTGTTGCAGTGGGTTTACAGAAATGAGTTATACAAAACACCCACAAAGTGTCTGAGAGGTAATACAGATAATTCTGCATAATCTGTGCTGTCTGGGTGAAGTTTACAGGGACCCCCCACCACTGCACATGATGGTGAGTTGGAAGGTAAGATGGTATTTAAAACAAACTGGCCAAACTTCCTACTCACTCTGAACCCGGCCCGTACACGACAAGGTGTGAGGGGCAAGGGTAAGCTAGCAACCTGCTCAACCTACTCTAAGTGTGCTGAGGCTCTTAACAGGCCAACTACTGGCCCCTTAAGGACCTAATTGCCACATCTACTGCAATGATACACACACCTGTGGAAGGTTGAAGGTAACCTGCTCAGCAGGTTCACTTGCACTGGTAAAGTAGGGCATTATCTTATTTTGGGGTCCACTGTGCATAGCCCCCTGCCAAAGTTGGCACTTCTAGCTTGTGATAACAAAATGTGGAACTGGATGAACACAGCAGACCAAGCAGCCTCTTAGGAGCACAAAAGCTAATGTTTCAGGCCTAGACCCTTCATCAGTAAAGGGGGATGGGGCGAGGATTCTGAAATAAATAGGGAGAGAGGGGGATGCAGACCGAAGATGGATAGAGGAGAAGATAGGTGGAGAGGAGAGTATGGGTGGGGAGGTAGGGAGGGAATAATCAGTCCAGGGAGGACAGATAGGTCAAGGGGGCAGGATGTGGTTAGTAGGTCGGAAATGGAGGTGCGGCTTGAGGTGGGAGGAGGGGATAGATGAGAGGAAGAACAGATTAGGGAGGCGGGGGCAAGCTGGGCTGGTTTTGGGATGCATTGGGGAAAGGGGAGATTTTGAAGCTTGTGAAATCTACATTGAGACCATTGGGCTGCAGGGTTCCCAAGTGGAATACAAGTTGCTGTTCCTGCAACCTACGGGTAGCATCATTATGGCACTGCAGGAGGCCCAGGGTGGACATGTCGTCTAAGGAGTGGGAGGGGGAGTTAAAATGGCTCGCAACTGGGAAGTGCAGCTGTTTATTGCGAACCGAGCGGAGGTGTTCTACAAAGCGATCCCCAAGCCTCCGCTTGGTTTCCCCAATGTAGAGGGAGCCACAACGGGTACAGCAGATGCAGTATACCACATTGACGGATGTGCAGGTGAACATCTGCTTAATATGGAAAGTCATCGTGGGGCCTGGAATGGGGGTGAGGGAGGAGGTGTGGGGGCAAGTATAGCACTTCCTGCGGTTGCAGGGGAAAGTGCCGGGCGTGGTGGGGTTGGAGGAGAGTGTGGAGCGGACAAGGGAGTTGCGGAGAGTGTGGTCACTCTGGAAGGCAGACAATGGTGGGGTTGGAAAAATGTCTTTGGTGGTGGGATCGGATTGTAGATGACGGAAATGTCGGAGGATGATGCATTGTATCCGGAGGTTGGTGAAGTGGTATGTGAAGACTAGGGGGATTCTCTTTTGGTGGTTATTGTGGGGGCAGGGTGTGAGGGATGAGTTGCGGGAAATGCAGGAGACACGGTTTAGGAGTTCTCAACCATCACGGGGGGGATGTTGCGGTCCTTGAAGAATAAGGACATCTGGGATGTACGGGAGTGGAATGTCTCATCCTGGCAGCAGATGCAGTGGAGGCGAAGAAATTGGGAATAGGGGATGGAATTTTTGCAGGAAGTTGGGTGGGAGGAGGTGTATTCTAGGTAGCTGTGGGAGTCAGTGGGCTTGAAATGGACATCGGTTTCAAGGTGGTTGCCTGAGATGGAGACAGAGAGGTCCAAGAAGGTGAGGGCTGTGCTGGAGATGGCCCCGGTGAACTTAAGGTTGGGGTGGAAGGTTTTGGTGAAGTGGATGAACTGTTCGAGCTCCTCTTGGGAACATGAAGCGGCGCCGATACAGTCATCTTCTAGCTTGTGCCCTTCCCTGCCAGCCTGTACGACATGACCCCTACCATAATCTTCACACACATGCTTGCATACACAACAGAATCTGCAAATCAATCCCAACTAAAATGCCTCGACTTACTTTACAGTCCAGAATTCCTTCCTGGGGGCTACATGTAATTCCAAAAGTGGTCACTACTTGCTTCTGGCACTCTGGGACTGCTGGTAGCTATCAAGGACAAGACCTCCTGTCCCACTTTCACCTAAAGGCCACCCCAGCACATTACCACTACAGGGCAGCCTGATTTAAGTTGGACAGGTGTCAACTCACTTCTTGACCAGAGCCAAAAATAAAGTGCCCAGTATGATTCACCCTAATGTTTAAATAGCACTCTTCCTTTAAGATTTAAAAATTGTTTATAACCATAGCCTGGAGTTAATCAAAAGTTAAATTGCGATTCATGAAGGCAGTTTGTAGATTGAAGGACGTTGTGAATTTCTAGCCCCAAGCCAAAAAAAGAATTGCCATCATACATAAACGTGTATTGTGTCAGCACTGAGGTAAAACATATGTTCCAAGTTCAGGGTCGGAGAGAGCTTTGGATGATGGGACAGTTCCACTTGTGGGAACTCTGGGCCTTTCAAGGTCTGAATTATCCTTTTTGCTCCTCAGAGGTTACTCCAGTTCTCTGTGATTGCACAAGGAAAATTCCTTTTACTTATCTTTTAAAAATGTCTGGTTTGTATCCTACCAGTTGTCACTGTGACTATCCAAATTGCCTTGGGATCCAATCTGAGCCACAGCGCCTTGAGGACTAGACATTAGTAAGGCCTCTGCCAGGTTTAAGTGGGGATGGGCGTCAACACTCCATGCAAGTATCTTTAGGTTGGCAAATCAGAGCTGCTGAATTTTAATCAGAATTTCCACTTGGGAAGAGAAATTCAAACCCCCCATCTTTTACTTTTCAGTTTTTCATGCATTAGCATGAATACATTGAGCAATTAACATTCAGACTTAAGGTGTAATTTAGAAAGAGAAGCTACAATGTCTGAACAAATTCATGAATAACAAAACTGCTGAGCTTTCCATTAAATCTCAGGAACCAAATGGTGGATTTTAGTCAGGGGATTCAGCGCAGTAGTAATTTGGTAATTACATTTTTCTTTAATTTCAATAAATTAGTAAAACTAAAATTGATACAACCATTGATGACTTCACTGCATGCAAATATTTAAAGCATCAGCGGATTCAGAGAAAAAAGTCCTGCCCATGATTATTGTAGTACAAAGAGCAACCTTTCAAGTAATCTTCATATTATACTTTCTGCCATTTGATTGTAATGTTTGCACGTAAAATTCTGAAAAGTTTTTTTTGCAATCCTTTGAAGGATGCATTTCGCTTGCATGTAAACTGTAAACTTTCCTGTCTGTTGGTTGATGCTTCTGACTAAACAGTGGTGTGAAGAGAATGAGAGTTGAAGAGTTGTGGGATGTGATCTGTTTCCTGTTTGTGGTGGCGACCATAACTCATTGGCGACTGGCCTGTTGAGTTATCAGGTCAACCAATTCATGGGGTGTAAATCATTTCATTCAACGTGACATTTGTCAGATGTCATTATTTTCAGCTAGGACTGGCATGTTTCCTGGTACTGAAATGTTATGCTAATCCACCAGCAAAACACGATAAAGATGAAATACCACAGAGGACTGCAACTTAAATAGAAAAAAACATCTGCACAGTCTCTTTCAGAAATCTATTGCTGAAATGCCACGTGCGCCTCTGCCTTCTTTGTGTTGGTAGTGATAGTGGCTGTTTTACGGTATTTAGAAATGAAATTTAAAAGCCTGAGTATGAGCTTAAAGAATCAGGTTTTAAGTAGCTGATCATAAGCTGATCATCTAGGCCCGAAACATCAGCTTTTGTGCTCCTAAGATGCTGCTTGGCCTGCTGTGTTCATCAGGCTCCACACTTTTTTGTCTCCCTACCGGAAATGTCAACTTTCCTGCTCCTCTAATGCTGCCTGGTCTGTTGTGTTCCTCCAGCTCCATTCTGTGTTGTTTCTCAGTATTCTGTAAGCTTCAATGAGATATCCACCCCTTTCTCCACCATCCTGCTCAACTCCATCAAATACAGAGTCCTCAACCATTCCTCATATGCCAAGCCCTTTATTCCTAGAATCATTCTTGTAAACTTCCTCTCGACCCGTCCCAGTGCCAGCACATCCTTCTTATGATTTGGGGCCCAAAAGTAGTCACAATATTCTAAGTGCAATCTGACCTGAACTTTATACAGCCTCAGTTGTATATTCCCTGCTCCTGCATTCTAGCCCTACGCCTGGAACCACAGAAGTATTCATAGAATCCCTACAGTGTGGAAACAAGCCATTTAGCTCAACAAGTCCACACTGACTCTCCAAAAAAACATCTCACCCAAACTCAACCCTCCCTACCCTATTCCTGTAACCATGGCCAACCCGCCTAACTTGCAGAGATAACAAAATGTGGAGCTGGATGAACACAGCAGACCAAGCAGCATCTCAGGAGCAGGAAAGATGACATTTCGGGCCTAGACTCTAATTTCCACATCTTTGGAAAAAAACTGGAGCACCCGGCAGAAACCCACACAGACACGGGGAGAACATGCAAACTCTACACAGACAGTAACCCAAGACTGGAATGGAACTTGGGTCCCTAGCACTGTGATTCAGCAATGTTAACCACTGAGCCATCATGCCACCCTGAAGAGTGCTTAATGATACCCAGTGCAGGAATTGAACCCACACTGTTGCTGTCATTCTGCATTGCAAGCTGTCCAGCCAGCTGAACTAACCAACCCCTCTTGAAATTAATGCTAACATTACATTTGCCTTCCTAATTGACAACTAAACCTGCATGTTAACCTTAAGAGGATCTTGAACTGGGATTCCTGTGTCCCTTTGTGCTTCGGATTTCCGAAGCCTTTTCCCTGTATTCCTCCTATCAAGTGCATAACCTCACATTTTCTGACATTGTGTTCCATGCCACATCATTGCCCACTCTCCTAGTCAATCCAAATTCTTCTGGAGCCTCCCCACTTCTGCAACACTACCTGTCCCTCCATCTATCTTTGTGTCAACTGCAATCTTAGCAACAACGTCCTCAGTTCCTTCAACCAGATTGTAATGTAGAGTTTGCATAATTGTCGTCCCAACACTGACCCATGCAGAAATCTACTTGTCACAAGCTACCATACTGAAAAGAAAGCTTTTATCTCTGCTCTCTGCCTTCTGCCAGTCAGCCAATCCTTTATCCATGCCGGTACCTTGCCCCTAATGCCATAGATTTGTCTTATTTAGCAGCCTCCTGTGTGGTACAAAGGCTTTCTGGAATTCCAAATAGATCACATTCACTGGTCTACCTCTGTCTTATTTGCTCATTACCGCCGCAAAAAATTCCAAATGATTTGTCAGGTATGATCTCTCCTTGACAAAACTATGCTGTCTCAGCCCTATTTTATGATACATTAATGACGGACTCTAAAATCCACCAACTGAGGTCAGGCTAACGGGTCTATAATTTCCTGTCTCCTTCCCTCCCAATTCTAACAGCTGTGTTGGAAAGAAAGAAAGAAAGAACAATAGAATGAAAGGAAGAAAGAAAGAAAGAAAGAAGGAAAAAAGCAGTGAAAGAAATGAGGAAAGAAAGAAAAAAGAAAGAAAGAGAGGAGGAAAGAGAGAGAGAAAGAGTGAGAGAAAGAGAGAGAAATAGAGACAGAAAGGAAGGAAGAAAGGAAGGAAGAAAGAAATAAATGAGAAAAGAAAAAAGAAACAAATAATGAAAGAAAGAAATGATTAAATAATGTAGGAAAGACAGAAAGAAAGAAGCCTGCACATAACTCCCATCAGAGTTTCTTTATTCTTTGCAGTTCTTCAACTCTACCCACACAGAGTCTACACTTCCTGATTCTATGTCACTTCTGGCTAGCAATTTAATTTCATTTCTTACTAACAGGCCAACCCTATCCCCTCCGCCCATCTGACTGCCCTTTTGGTAGGATGTATATCCTTGGATATTTAGTTCCCAGCCCTGATTCCCATGCAGCCATGTCTCTGTGATGCCCATAACATCATAGCAGCCAATCTCAATTGGCACTGCAAGCACATTTTTATCTTCTTTCGTAAATGGCATGTATTGGAGTACAAGACCCTCAGAACTGCATTGACTGCTCCCATTCCATAACTGTCTCCTTATCTGCTGTGCTTGAAGTTAGAATCCTGAGCCTTTCCATTCTTGTTGTCATATTATTTATTCTGAGACTTTTGATAACCTCTGCTAAGCTGTCCTCCCATAATTTTCCATGCAGCTGAGTCTACCGCTTCCATTTGTTACTTTGATCACAACTGAGCTGGTTTCAGGAAAATGCATATCTGATCCAAGCATAGAATCACATCCTTCTTCATTCATATTGAATGTTGTGCTTTTATAGACTAAATCACTGATATTTCACAGTCTTTCAGTCGATCAGTTTATTTTCCAATCATTTATACTGTGTTGGACTGTGTTGGACTGGAATGGGCAAAACTTTTTTCTTACTCCAGGCTTGCTCAGCAGAACTTTATTGTCCATATATGTAAAATCCTTTTTGAATTACTGGTCCTCCATTTTGTAATTTCTAGATTAGTTTGTAATTTTGTAGCCTATATTCAAAACTATTGCTGCATTTGAAATCAAAGTGGCAACTTCTAATCAAAATCAATGAAGATGCGTAGATAAATGAATATGGGATGAAGTATTGAAAATCCCAGTTGGCAATGATGCTGCTGAATGTCCTCCCATGGTTCATGTGAGCAGGAATCTTGATGCATAGCTGAATCTTTCTTAGCGTGGAGACCTGCTAACATGCAACATGCCAACGGCAAGAGCGAGTGACAGGATTGATTAGCTGCGACCTCCAACATATCTCCACTTCCTTGCAGACGTGCTAAGGACAATGCAGTGAAATCAAAAGCATGGCCGCTTTCCTCATAAGCAGCTCCTGCAGGGCTGCCTCCTACAACACCCATCAGCTCAGATGCTGATACCATGGTCGGAATGTCAGGCTGAGAAAATTTGAGAGCACATTTCGGTGAGCACCTCACTGAGGCAGCTCTGCGCCTGGCCAAGGAAGAAACTCCTGAGGTTGGCAGCACTTGGAGGATTGCTAGAGACCAGGCACCTGCTCAGTCCCTGGCAGAAGAAGACCCTGCGGTGTCAGTAATCAGGGAAAATCAGGATAGTCAGTGAAACATCTTGCACAATTCTGCCACAAATCTAGGTATAGTTTGCATTGTTCAACCCCTATTATAAATTAGCCCCATGATCTTGATCATCAATATATATTATGAAAACCAAAGACCCCAATTCTAACCCTCAGGGAACTCCACTATAAAACATCTTCCAGCCTGAAAAATATCCCATGACCATTACTCTCTGTTCCCTATTAAACAGTCAATTTGGTAAGCATGTTGTTTTTATCCCCTTTCATTTCAGGAGCCATAACTTTCCACACAAGCCTATTGTGTGGCATTGTATCAAATTCACTTTGAAAGCCTATGTACACCACATCAATAGCACTGCCCACATCGACCCTTTCCATTCCCTCTAATGTATCTCAAAATGGTTCAAAAAGACCTGTTCACAAAATGAACTGTTAACATGAGGAAACGTCACATCATCATAATGAGGAATACAATACGCAATGTGTCAGTAGGACATAGACCAAAATTCGACACAATCATACCAAAGGTCCATGGAACCAAAATATATTTTTAAAAAATACAAAATTTTATTTATGTCAATGATGCTTTGGTAGATAGAGATATTTTAAAATGTGACCAATGCCACATAAGAATTCTCAGTAACTTAATAAATGAAAGCAAATTGGCAAGACAGTACAGAAAAAGGAACACTCATGGAGAGCTACGTAGAAAGTAAAACTATGCAGTCACTCATCTTGATATATAGTTGACAATTTGATTTACACTTACACATACCTTCCTTCATAACGAGTGGCTAAACAGCCAAGAGATTGACAGCAGGCTGATACAAACGTTTGAGGAAAGATAAATGAAGAGCAAAAAATATGTGGCCACTGTTCTGCCTAATGTCAAAATGAAAGTAATAAGTAATATAAAATGTCAAAGAGAGCCATACAATAATCTAAGGCCCACAAAAATGTAAACAAAGCATGAAACTTCCTGTCTTCATCCATACTGGCTCGCAAGTTATATAAAAGGAGTTTAGAGGATAACATTAAAAGCTGATACCTCACACCTTTCTCCTTTGAACTGACACAAACACAAGTGTACCACAATATGGGCAGTACAACACGGAGGCTTAACCACTGGCTATCAAGAAAGTAGAGCAAATAAGAAAAGAAACAAACACAAGTGCTTGCCAGTGCAGATGTAGAGCAGGTGCATGTCTTCATTTTGTGTGAAAACATTTCTTATAAAAACCTTTGCAGGTGGTAAGCATTGCACCAAACCACATCATACAGATACCAGGACATAAAGGCACAGAAAGCTTCAACACACACATTAAATTCAACGAACAGCAAAAAAAAACAAATATCACAAGTAGCCTCAGCGCACAGCCCAAAACCCGCTATACTGCTCATCAAGAAAGTATGCACCCATACTGAAATAAATAACCATACATACACATGAAAATAAGCTGATGTTAACAACACCACAAATTTCTATCTAACAGATGGTCCTGGCATTGAGTTAAGTGATTACATCCACAGGTCACAAGTTGAAATATTTTTACTAGAACAAGGAACTTATTGTACCTAGCTGACTGCAAAATTTACTTTAATAAATTGGTCATCATGATGTAAAATACCACAAGCATTTCGGAAACTTAAATTTTAGAATTAAATCCACATTGCTAATATATAAAAAAACAAAATTACATCAGTGGACAATATTAGCATTTTATGTTATAGTGCTCTGGTTTCCTCCGACAGTCCAAAGATGTGCAGGCTAGGTAGATTGGCCGTGCTAAAATTGCCCATAGTGTTCAGGGGTGCGTGGTTTATAGGGAGATGGGTCTGGGTGGGATGCTGCAAGGGGCGGTGTAGACTTGCTGGGCCGAAGGGCCTGTTTGCACACTGTAGGGAATCTAATGTAATCTAATCTAATATTATCTTTGATTTAGATTGCAAAACCAAACTGAATTGCTATCGCCAGTGCTCATTCTAACGTGAAGATGGATGCCTTATAAGTTCTAGTAAACTATGCTTTATTCTTCCTCCTGATTGACTATTGCCTTTTGGCTACTGCTTATATTCATACTGATACTGAACACAAATTGAACCTACTCAAATGTTCTTCTGGCAGCTGTGTCTCTGACATTCAGCATTTATAATCACAGAAACCACGAGCAAGAGTAGGTTATTCAACACTTTGAGCTTGCTCTGCCATTCAATATGATCATAGCTGACCCTATGTCTCACTGGTACGTTCCCACATTCTCCCTGTACTTGTTGATGGCTTTAATATCTAAAAATAAAGTCAATCTCTTTTCAAAATACATTATGTTACTTGGCCTGCACAACCTCTGTTGTAGAGAATTCCACAGGTTCACTACTCTTTGAATGAAGAAATTTTTTTTTCTCATTTCACTCCTAACTGTTCCTTGCGGCTGTGTCTCCTGGTTCTAGACTCCTGAACCAGGGAAAACTTATTCCCTCCAGGTGGTCTGTATAGCCCTGTTAGAATTTTAAACATTTCAATCAAATCCCCTCTTACCCTTCTCAACAGTAGTGAATGCAAGCCCAGTCAAACTAATCTTTATCTCAAATGACACTCTTATCATTCCTGATTTCAGCCTGGTGAACCTCTTCTGCACTCCATCTATGCTAGGTGCATTATTTCTTAGGGAGGGAGACCAAATCTGCATGCATTATGCCCCATATGTTCTTATTAAGACCTTCTGTAACTGTAGAAAGACATCCTTCTTCTGAACTCAAATCCTCTTGCAATGAAGGCCAATATATCATTTCCATCCCAATTGCTTGCTGCGCCTATCTATCTACTTTCATTGGCTGGGTTACAAGGACACGCAGACCTCTTTGTACACCCTCACTTTCTCGATATATTGCTATTTTAAAATGTCTACCTTTCTCTTTTTCACTCTGAAGTGCATTCACTTTACATTTATCTACATTATACAACATCTGCCAAGTGTTCACCAACTCACTAAATCACCGTGAAGCCTCCTTGCATCCCCTTCATAACTTACAATCCCTCTCAGGTTTGTGTTGTCAGCAAATTTTATGGTACCCCAAGTAGTCATTACCTGCCACCTGGGATAAGATCCATTTGGCTTCACTCTTTGATTCCTGTCTGTCAATCCATCCTCAATCTAAGTCAATATATTACTTTTTGTAGCCCTCTTTCTTCTGCCTCTTTTTTCTATGTAAATCGTTTCTCTGTCGATGGAATTGTCTCCCTGTCCCAGGCTGTATTAGCCATTGTATTTAACTATTTCTATCCGTACATCTGTGCGGAATTCTCCCATTTTCAGTTAAAATGTGTTGTCAAGTGATCTATAGTGCCTGCTCCGTTATGGTTTAGAATAATTTTTCTCATGAAATCTTCAGCCCATCACCTCATTAATTATGCAACCTGGTTCTTTGGCACCGCTCGGATGGAATTGTGTGGTAGGACATGTGGAAATACTCACCACTCCCAGGGATTTTCGATCTTCATCCCATTAACACCATGCTTGAAGTCAGTTGTGCATCATTTTATACAGCGGAAGCCAGGAACTGTTCCACACACTGGCCCATTGCGGCCAGAAGGGAAAGGTCACACCCTGCTTCATGGATAAGGGTCCTGGAGGAGCTGGTGGATGAAAAATTTGACCCATTTGCTCGTCTGATGCCTCTGCAGCACCCGGGCCAATGTAGCCACCATGCTTGGATTAGCTGCACTTGGCCTACGGAATTGACCGTAGCTTATCATGTGAAGATGCATGAGAAATGTGTGTGTCCCTGCATGCAAAGTGGCCTGCCAGAAGCATATAAGTTATAGGTTTCTGAGTTATAAAATAAAGTGTTAAAGGGCTGAAATAGTGTGCGAATTGATCTGACAGCAGGCATGATGATGCAGTGAAACTAGTGGCCCAAGCAAGCTGGCTTGCATGGGCAAAGTGTCAAGAAAGATTGTGTCCATGGCGCATGGAGGGAATTATGCTATCAATATGATTGGATGATGGTACGGACAAGAAAATGGTAAACTGCAGCCATTGTGTGTCTCTTCTGATATACAGGGCAGGTCAGAAATTTGCACCTTGCAACTTCTCAGGGAAAGAGAGGAGAATTAGAAATGGCATATAAATTAAGGGGAGTTGTGGTAGTAATGAGATGCAAATGCATGAAAATAGGGTAATTACCATTTAATAGAGATTTTCTGAAGTCCCCATTTGAGGCCTGAGGGGAAAATCGCAAAACTTTTCTAAACTCTGGTTTTCTGGTATTTTCATTCTCACGGTATTTTACCAACTTTCTTGCCATTGTTCACATCGTAGTGGGATGGGGAAAATTCTGCGGTTTGTCTATCCATTTTCTTCCTGTTTATCTCTGTACATGCATGTCTGTCATGTTTTTATTACTCTTTTTGTCTTTGTCTGTCTCTACCTTTCTGTCAGTCATGTTAGCATTCAGCTGAGTCAGGATTTCCGACTGTTGACCCTTTGCTAAGTTTATACTGAACCCCAGGAAAGATTAGATGCTCCCTAAAATGACGAGGTGGGGAAATAGTATACTGTAAGCCCTTAAAGGGCTATGAAGAAATTTAACAAGGCTTGACAAATGCATAATAAATTGGGAGAGAAAACTGGCTTAGATTTGCAAGAGATACCAGTCCAACCTGTCTCTGCCTCCCTAACCGGTTCTTCCTCTCACCCATCCCTTCCTCCCACCCCAAGCCGCACCCCCATCTACCTACTAACCTCATCCCACCTCCTTGACCTGTCCGTCTTCCCTGGACCGACCTATCCCCTCCCTACCTCCCCACCTACACTCTCTCCACCTATCTTCTTTACTCTCCATCTTCGGTCCGCCTCCCCCTCTCTCCCTATTTATTCCAGTTCCCTCTCCCCATCCCCCTCTCTGATGAAGGGTCTAGGCCCGAAATGTCAGCTTTTGTGCTCCTGAGATGCTGCTTGGCCTGCTGTGTTCATCCAGCCTCACATTTTATTATCATGGCTTAGATTTGCATTGGGAGCACAGGGAACAATGCCTGAATCAGCTGAGTACATGTTCCCAGGAAACCGAGCAGATAAAGACTCGAGCATCAGAAAAAACAAAACATCAAGTTTAACTTTATATGATGTGTAAATAATATGCAAAGTGATACAAATGTTAAGTTTTACAAGCTGATAACCAACAGTCTTGAAATCTTGAAAGTGCAGTTACAAATGCATCAACACTCTGAACACAATCCTTGTAATAAGGTGAGACAATACCAATGGTTCCCTCCACTGCTGAACCTCTCAGAGTTTACTGTGTCAATGAGAATTGCTGGGCAAAAAACAAAAGACCACAATTCAACTCACTATTACACTAGTAGTCATATAATGCAATAATAATGGAATTTTTGACTAATCATATCAGTCATTCTCTATTAGTTTGTTGATAAGAGATACAGATATGACACAAGAAAAGCCCCAGTGATGGAGAATGTGCTGTTGGCAAATTCATTTGCTCTTCAGTAATGGGGTGAATGTTATCCTGACACAACTCCATCCTCCTTCTACTCCTTGCGCCCTACCCCCTCCCCCTTTTATTATGCTTGTCTCAGTATTGTAGAAGGGTCTGGTCCAACCCTTCTATTTTTTTACTACTATGCCCTACTTGTGCTAGCAGCTCATCCAACTCAATCTGGCAGTCTCTAGTAATATGTTAGATGCCAACTGAGTCAGGGAAGTAGTGTCTTCTAGAATAAATGTGTCCTGCCCCAGCTCATCACACTTGGTATGAGAGGTATTGCAATGAACTTGCAGAGGCTCTGTGCTTTACAAGATCAACCGGAAAGGCATACATCTGCAGGAATTTGTCACAAATGTGTCCCTGTCATTTTTCTGGTGGATTCTATTCAATGCTCATTGAAACCATACTAAGTATCATGAGCAATCCTCCAGGAAATTGGGAGTCATGGAATGATATGACGCAGATGTACAAATTCAGAAATTTCTGGTTCGAGGGGTCATAGCTTTAAATTGAGGGGTGAAAGATATAGGACAGATGTCAGAGGTAGTTTCTTTACTCAGAGAGTAGTAAGGGAATGGAACGCTTTGCCTGCAACGGTAGTAGATTTGCCAATTTTAGGTACATTTAAGTCATCATTGGACAAGCATATGGACGTACATGGAATAGTGTAGGTTAGATGGGCTTGAGATTGGTATGACAGGTCGGCACAACATCGAGGGCCGAAGGGCCTGTACTGTGCTGTAATATTCTATGTTCTATGTTCTATGTTCTAAGTCCTATTCTGCTCTACTTTAAATGCTTTCAGCAACCAATTGAACAAGGGAATCTAAAGATTTTTGTAACAAGATGTAGAACTGGATGAACACAGCAAGCCAAGCAGCATCATAGGAGCTGGAGAGCTGACGCTTCAGGCCGAGACCCTTCTTCAAAAATGGGGGAGGGGAAGGGGTCTGTGAAATAAATAGGGAAAGAGGGGAAGACAGATAGAAGTTGGATAGAGGAGAAGATAGGTGGAGAGGAGACAGACTGGTCAAAGAGGCGGGGATGGAGCCATAAAGATGAGAGTAGGTGGGGAGGTAGGGAGGAGATAGGTCAGTCCAGGGAGGACGGACAGGGCAAGGGGGCGGGATGATGTAGGTCAGAGATGGGGGTGCAGCTTGAGGTGGGATGAGGGGATACGAGGGATGGAGGACAGGTTAGGGAGGCAGGGCTGAGCTGAGCTGGTTCTGAGATGCGGTAGGGGGAGAGGAGATTTTAAAGCTTGTGAAATCCACATTGATACCGTTGGGCTGCAGGGTTCCCAAGCGGAATATGAGTTGCTGTTCCTGCAACCTTTGGGTGGCTTAGTTGTGGCACTGCAGGAGGCCCAGGATGGGCATGTCATCTAAGGAATGGGAGGGGGAATTGAAAAGGTTCGCGACTGGGAGGTGCAGTTGTTTAGTGCGAACCGAGCATAGGTGTTCTGCAAAGTGGTCCTGTAGGCCCCACTTGGTTTTCCCAAAGTAGAGCAGGCCACAACCGGAACAGCGGATGCAGTATACCACATCGGCAGATTATGGAAGCAAGTGTAGCATTTCCTGCGGTTGCAGGGAAACATGCCGGGTGTGCTGGGGCTGGAGGGGAGTGTGGAGCAGACAAGGGAGTCACAGAGAGAGTGGTCTTTCCGGAAGGCAGATAAGGGTGGGGAGGGAAAAATGTCTTTGGTGGTGGGGTCAGATTGCAAATGGTGGAGGATGATGTGTTCGATCCGGAGGTTGGAGGGGTGGTACATGAGGATGAGGGGGATTCTGTTTTGGTTTTTATTGAGGGTAGGGGGTGTGAGGGATGAGTATCGGGAAATGTGGGAGACACAGTCTAGGATGTTCTCGACCACTGAGGGGGGGGATGTTGCAGTCCTTGAATAACGAGGACATCAGAGATGTACTGGAGTGGAATGCCTCATCCTGGGAGCAGATGCGGTGGAGGCGGAGGAATTGGGAATAGGGGATGGCATGTTTGCAGGAAGGTGAGTGAGAGGACGAATACTCTAGGTAGCTGTGGGAGTCGGTGGGCTTGAAAAGGATATTGGTTTCTCGGTGGTTGCCAGAGATGGAGACAGAGAAGTCCAGGAAGGAGAGAGAGGTATTAGAGATGGTCCAGGTGAACTTAAGGTTGGGGTGGAAGGTGTTGGTGAAGTGGATGAACTGTTTGAGCTCCTCATGAGGGCATGAGCTGGCGCCGTTACAGTCATCAATAGAACGGAGGAAGGGGTGGGGTGTAGGGCCAGTGTAGGTACAGAAAAGGGATTGTTCCACATAACCTACAAAGAGGCAGGCATAGCTTGGGCCCATGCAGGTACCCATGGCCACCCCCTTTGTCTGTAGGAAGTGGGAGGAATTGAAAGAGAAGTTGTTGCGGGTGAGGACATGTTTGGCAAGGCGGATGAGGGTATCGGTGGAGGGGGACTGGTCAGACTTATGGGACAGGAAGAAGCGGAGGGCCCTTAGGCCATCTGCATGGGGAATGCAAGTGTATATTGACTGGATGTCCATGGTAAAGATGAGGTGTTGGGGACCGGGGAATTGGAAGTTCTGGAGGAGGTGGAGGGCGTGGGTGGTGTCCTGGACGTAGGTAGGGATTTCCTGGACCAAGGGGGAGAAAATGGAGTCCAGACAGGTGGAGATAAGTTTGGTGGGGCAGGAGCAGGAGGAGACAATCGACCGACCAGGGCAGGCAGGTTTGTGGATTTTGGGAAGGCGATAGAAGCGGGCGGTGCTGGGTTGGGGAACGATGAGGTTGGAGTGGGTGGGAGGTCACCTGAAGTGATGAGGTTGTGGATGGTTTGAGAGATGATGGTTTAGTGCTCAGGGTTGGGGTAATGACCAAGGCGTGGTAGGAGGTGGTGTCGGAGACCTGGTTTCTGGCCTCGGCGATGTAGAGGTCAGTGCGCCATAGTACGAATGTGCCTCCCTTGTCTGCGGGTTTTACGTTGAGATTGAGATCAAAGCAGAGGGACCGGAGGGCTGCACATTTTGCGGGGGAGAGGTTGGTGTGGGTGAGAGGGGTGGAGTTTTTAAGTCACCACGGAATATTTATGTAATCCTTCACCATCCCCAAATTCTGTCTTTTTTGTTCGGTCAGAGGGAATTTAAAATGTGTTTCTAGTAGTTTGATTCCAGCAGGGACAAGCTGTCTTGGAAAACATAGAAATTTTACAATAAATGCTTCATTCTGATTCACCTTTTAGGGGTTTTATCCTCTAGCTGATATATTTTTAATTTAACACGTATTGTAGAAAATTAAGCAACTTTTTTTTGATGCATACAAGTCAAATTGATGATTACTTCCCCAATTTTATCTCAGCAGTCATTCTCCCTGTGAAAGAGACACTTTTTTCCTCTTTCATCAAGGTGCTTCACTTCTAGTTTCTATCAGAGTCTCATTACTCTCCTACTTGTCCCCAGTTCATATTCCTTGTAAACCCTCTGCCAGGTTACAGGATCACTACTCCCCCTCACACACGTCTTTGTTCACATACACATTACCTTTTAAACTTCCTCTCACCCTCACTGTGACATAGACTGAAATTCTGAGGTTCTTCCACTGCAACTTGCTATAAGTCTGAAATTGGAGTGAATGGTTGCATGCTGAATGAAGATCCAGGAGTGAGGTGTCCTAGTTTCTGTCCTTTCTCACCCCAAACTACAGGGATTTTACATGACAACGTTAGCAATAAGTAGCTCTTCCTATCTCAAGCAAGGACCATGGTGTAAGAGTGTATGGTCATTTGTGAGGAGTATGGATGGGAGATACCTCTGCTTGGCAGAACAGTGGGAAGCCGGTAAACTGAGTGCAAAAGGCTTACCACATACAGTCTTACAGTATGCAAGGAGGCCATATGGCTCATTAGTCCAAGGCTCACACTTTGATAAAGTTGTCCAATGCATCACTTGGAATTATTCTCAACAGTTCTTTCCTATTTTTCTCTTACAAATCTATATCCATTAGCCTTAGAAAGTTACTACTGAGTCTCTTCCACCGAACTTTCAGGCAGTACATTTCAGATTTTACCACCCTGGTTCTTTTGTCAGTTGCTTTAAATATATGTCATCGAGATACCCACCTTCCCACAAATGGAAACCATTTCTCTTTCTTTGCTCTAAGAAGTCCATCATAATTTTGGCCAACTCTATTTAATCTCTGTTAACCACATTTCTGTTTCAAGGAGAACAATCCAATATAACAAGGATATTCTAGAAAATTTCCACTCTACCATTTCTAATTGTAATCCTTCTTAAACTAAAGAATTGGTTACAAAACTCCAGTTCAATTTGTACAGGACAACCGTCACACTTCAGGTGGATTATTTTGTACCGTTCTGAGTGCCACATTATAAATTGGCTGTGAATGCACTGGCAAAAATGCAGACAAGATTTACAAGAATTGTTCCAGGTTTGAGAAAATTCAATTATGAGGATACATTGAAGAAGTTGGGATTGTTCTCCTTGGAGAGAAGAAGGATAATAGGAAATCTGATAGATCTGTTCAAAATCCTGATGGGCCAGATAGGGTAGATAGGGAAAAATTGTTCCCACTCATGAAATAATGAAAGGGTATTAATTTAAAAGGTTTGCAAAAGAAGCAAGGGTGATGCGAGAAATTTGTTTCTGTGAGTCGATGGGTTATGCCTGGAAGTGTGTTCAAGGCTGGCTCAATCGAGAATTCAGGAGAACATTGGATGATACTTGGATAGAAATAATGTGCCAGGGTATGTGGATAAAGTAAGAAACTGGCACCAGCTGATGATGTTCACTTGAAGAGCTAGTGCAGGTACAATGGGCTGAATGGCTGCCTTCTATGTTGTAAGACATCTATGATCCTTTGATTCTGGAGACTAACCAGTGATTTCTGAAATGTCTGCCTTCTGATTTGTAGGAATGTGCTAATCTGCCATCAGGTCTGGGCTGTAGTTTGTGTTTCTTTCTTGGCCTTAGAACTCCAGTATCCAGGCTACAATGACTATCAAAGTTGTTGCAGGAGGGCAGTGTAGATGTGCTACTAGTAGCAATGAAGCTTGCTCCCAATATTATAATTAGATGATCGCTCTACAACATTAATCAACGGTCACCCGCATTGTGGTTCTGCCAGAATCAATGGTCCGCTGGTTTTCAGGGTCATTCTTTTCCAGATAGATATGGAAAGAATTACTTTACAGGTGAGGCAGAGGACTGAAGTGCTGCCAACATCAATTGAATGATATACCAGCAACAAAGTCTATGAAAGCCGCGGAGGAGAAAAATCATTTAAAATAGTCCCTGATAATGACAAGAATATCTATCGATCTCAACTGGTCGCCGAAAGATGAGGTGCATCATTTTTGGAAACATTTTCAAAAGGTGTTCTGTTTATAGGTATTCCAGACACTAAGCCCTCTTTAATTGGGGACTTGATTTATTGGCTGTTTCATTCTATGATATCCTACAGTGAGTATGGTTCACTCATGTCCTTTAGGACAGGAAACTGCCATCCTCACCTGGTCTGGCCTACATGCAAATCCAGACCCACAGCAATGTGGCTGACTCTTAACTGCCCTCTGGGCAATTAGGTATGGGCAATAAATGCTGCCTGGCCAGTGACATCCCCATCCAGTGAATGAATAAAGGAAATTAAAAAAACCCTCTTTAGACAACGTACTCAGTTAATGGTATGGTTTTTGTTTAACCCTATTTATCGTGGAATAAAAACTCCATGTGCTGTGAAAGGGGTAAGATGGCAAGAAAATATCCAAACGAAAAGGGTTACACAGGTGGAAGGTGGTGAATTGTGCAACATTTACAGCTGCAACCATGTGATCTGTGGTAAGGACAGGTACACTTTGTTCTTTCTTTTGTAATCAAAATCAAGAGCAAATTATATTTTGACATAAAACAGGATTTATGGCGCTTCTGTTTTTTTTTTAAATACTATTTATTGAAGCCAGTGAAATTATTTACTGTTGAATGCCAGGTAGGAATAAGGAAACATACTGATTGGCTGCTCTTTGCAGCCGCATGGTTTAACTGAGCGGTCATTCTTTGCGTGTTCCAGGTCATCGTGCAGCTCTCAGGTCAAGAGAATCACAGGTGACCAGCGAAAAGCAATGTTGCAACAGCGCAATGCAGTGTAATTCTGATGTCTGGCTCCATTTTCACTCGTTAAATTATTATGTCATGTGCCAGCATTGTAAGCTTTTCCAGCTACACTATGGGGAGGCAGCAGTGAGGCTTTATCAAGGAAAAGAAAGAAAACCCAATTATCTTATTGAAATTCTTCACCTATTACTTTCTGCAAGCTTATTATTAAATAAACATTCCAGTTATCCAGTTGAATGGAATTCCAAACAAAATTAGAATGATCAAAATCACGAAATTCATTTCTTTCATTTACATTTACTAACCTTTTTCCTCTTTAAACTGAAGCTATTGCCACTTACTGGAGAGTGATTAGTATCAGGAGACCTGCTTGATTTTTCTCCCCACGTCCAAGGACACATACATGAGTAATAGCACCCAAATGATTGCTGGGAGTGGTAAGCTGAAGAATAACTGAAATTCCTGAGTGGAACCAAACCAAACCATATTGTCAACCATTGAGCCATCAGGGAAACTCATTGTTAAAGCCTTTGTCCAAATCCTTGTTGAAATCATAATACAATCAATGATGGGGAAAGCGTAAAGACTTACCACTTGTTTCGAACACTTTTGTTTAAACTCACTTAAATTAACATTTTTGTTTGCCAAATAATGTTTTTGAACTTCCACCAAGGGAAATAAATCTTATAAAAGGAATAAAATACATCTTTGGTGCTGACAGGGAACTGCTTTGTTTTCCAGCTCATTGACCCTGGCTATATGGTCCAACTCTATATTGAATTAGCAAATGGGACTTTTCCATCTCTAACCTACTGAGAGGTTGCACCTTAAAGAACTCAAACTGACCACAAGATAAACTGAGTGGTGCTTGTTGTGTGATTATGATACCCGCAGGCCAGTGTTTATTGATATTTGTCGAGAAAATTTGATGAATTATCACAATTAAGATCTTTTGCACTTTCTCAGTTAATTTCCCCATTCATTTTAAACAGACCAAGTGAAGAAATGTTAGCTTGCATCACTGTGAAGTAACACCTAAGATGATATCACATGAATCTGACAAAAAATTGAAACAATTAATTGAAGCATTTGCTGATTTATTTTAAAAAGTTGGGATTGTGTAGTTTTCAGAAAAAATTAAAACTATTGCTTTCAAGGGAGATAAAGCTCTACTATGCATGGCAATTCGAAGTGATAAATTCCATGTTCAGATTTTAGCAATTATAATCATTAAGTGCATAGCAATTTACAGAGATTTCACAGGGATAGCTACTAACACGATTCCTATTTATTATGTGCGCTGGAAAATATGGATTCTCAAGGTCCAGCAACATAGTATCAGCCAGATATATATATATGTGTCATATGGAGGAGCCAGATTTGCGGCCTGGGACCATATGGGAAAGAGTTCCACTGTTATAAGCTTTACATAAGAACATAAGAACTAGGAGCAGGAGCAGGCCATCTGGACCATCAAGCTTGCTCCGCCATTCAGTGAGTGCTGATCCTTCTCGGGCTCAGCTCCACTTGCCCGCCTACTCAACATAACCTTTAAATTTCTTTACTGTTCAAAAATCTATGTACCTTTGCCTTAAAAACAGTTGACGAGGTAGTGTCAACAGCTTCACCAGACAGGGAATTCCACAGATTCACAACTCTTTAGGTCAAGAAGCTACTCCTCAGCTCCTAAATCAGCTTCCCCCTTATTTTGAGGCTATGCTTCCTAGTTCTTGTTTTACCCATCAGTGGAAATGACCTTTGTTTTCCATTTGGACTTTTTGCCTGGATCTGAATGTTAAAGTACAGCTGTAACAGGTCTTAGCTTGGCTTAACTTCTTAACTGTAAATATAGCTCACAGTTAAGCAAGTGACTATAATTAATTGATGAACTACTTCACAAGTTGGGTATCAAGGGGAACCAGCGTGTGGAAGGAGCTGTTGGATTGAGTAGTCAATAAACTGTGTCTGCAAAGAAAGGTGACCTGGTCTTTGTCTCACTGACAGGCTGGGATCCAAATTGACATTGGTGCAGAAGCTGATTCCTGAAGGTGAAAGTTGGAAATAAAACGTTACTTTCAAACAAAAGATTGTCATCTGGGTGAATTTGGAACAGAATGTCTGAAACCAATGGCACAATGATTTCCAACTGATATTTCGTCAAGCTGAATTTTATCATCAATGGTAAAATGAAATGGATACGTGAACGCAAGTGAGAGCAAGATTTGACTTTGGACTGTCATTTCCCGCTAGATGGAAGATCACGTGTAAAGTATTCTCAGAGCTGGAGGCTCAACAACTAGACATTGAGGAAGGTTTGGAAATTCTATTGGAATTTATGGAGAACATTCATTATTTATAAGCCATTATTAAATGCAAGTGACGCACAGTCAGACTTTGCTAAAAACTGGGTGGATATTTTACAGAAGAAAACATATTAAGTTTAACAGACTATAAAAAAGATTGCAAGCACTCTATTCAGAAATTCCTAATTCATTGCTCGCCTTTATATTGTTGAGCTGTCAAACATCGATGGATTCTAGAGTTAGGTTTGCAGAAAGAAAGACTCTTTTGGAACAGGTGTCAGAGCCCTTAGAAAATCCTGGGAAAATATTCATTCCCTGTGGCCTTCTCGGCTTAAATTGAGCAGTGATACAATGAAGGGAGGAATCAACAGGTTGGAAATTAGGGTGCCTTTAAAACTGTGTTCTTTTAATATTCCAAATTTATTTTACTCTCCATGGTATGAGACTTCATGTAACAGAGCCACAGTCGTAACTAGCCTCCTACAAGCATAAACAAAAGATTTACTCACCACCACTCTACCCTATTTTAACGGGAGTGTTTTGGCAAATCATAGATGAGTACAGTGTGGAAACAGGCCTTTCGGCCCAACAAGTCCATACCACTTCTCCGAAGAGCATCCCATCCTGACTCATTCCCCTACCCCTGCATTTCCCCATGTCTAACCCAAACATCCCTGGACATTCTGGGAAATTTGGCATGGCCAATCCACCTAGCCTGCACATCTTTGTACCATGGGAGGAAACCAGAGACCCGGAGGAAACCCACACAGAAATGGGAAGCATGTGCAAACTCTACACAGACAGTCACCAGAGGGTGGAATTGAACCCAGGTCCTCCTGTTGTGAGGCAGCAGTGCTAACCACTGAGCTGGGGAAGGGGACCACAGTCATCTGATGTCATCAGTCGCTGTCTCATGGTCATTGGCCAAAAGGATTCAGAAAATGGATTGACATGGGGTAAGCTACTATTCTCCAGAACGTAGGTACATCAACAAATGCTGTGGAACAGAGGGTAGTCTCTTCAGGTGGCCTTTGTAGGCAGCAATCCTTGTCAGGGAGCTGTCTTCTCCAGAAGGAAGATGGGCCAGAACAGGAGGAGGAAAACCCAGGGAAGAGTTTCCTCACACTTAACTAAGAAGCACGATGCTACCTTTACAAATTTAACAAGACCAACATATTCCACACTAACGGCCTGTTTGAACTCGGGTATCGGTGGACTGACCCCGATTGTCACGGTTATATACTTTCTTTGTCCAATTAACTTATTTATCATATCTAACCAGCTGCTTCTTAATAAACTCATCAAATGTGCAATATTGCTTACAAATAGTTGACTGTGTAAATTAGGAATTGTGATCACAAAACTCCCAAAATCAGTAAGTGGCAATGGCAAGTGAGACTGGCCAGAAAAAGGCTAAAAGCACCAATAAGAAAGAAAAACCATATCTAATCAATAAAATCAAATCTAATAAAACTGGTGATTTCCTATAAAACACTTGAGTAAACAATTTTATCAGCACAGATATAATGTCAAGTGAAATACTTTAATAGTTGAGCAGACCGTCAAATGTAACTGAACAGTTGAACAGTACTGGATACTTAACATTCCCAGTTTTAAGATTTTCAGTTGAAAAATAATGGGCAAAAAAAGTGGAGCATTCTTGATCAAGGATAGTATCCTAACACTTGAATGAGATGCAGTTCCTGAATTTGAACCTATATGGTTGGACATGAGAAACAGGAAGAGAGTGGCAACCTGGTTGGCATTCATCATAGACACCCAAATAATGTGTAGGAAGTGGAAGAGAGCATTTGTAAGCCGATTATGGAGCACTGCAGGGGAAGTAGAGTTGTGGTAGTAGGCGATTACCCCAGGGTGGACAGCAGAAAAGGTGACACATGGAAGGGGAGAAATTCCTGCAATGCACGCAGAAGAACTTTCAGGGATAGTACATTTCCAGTCCAAACAGAGAGGTAGCTGTGTTGGATCTAGTCATAGGAAATGAGGCAGACCGAGTAAAGAACATCAGAGTGGGGGAGCATTTGGGAAATAGTGATTATAATATAAAGATGTTTAATATTAAGTTAGAAAAGGACAGAAATCAGTCAAAGATCAAGATTGGAAAAGGGCAGATCTTAGGGGTCTAAAAGTTGAACTTGAACAGGTTAATTGGAAATGCAATTTGGTAGATAAAACAATAGATGAAAAATAGAATATCCTTTATTGTCACATGTATTCAACATAAAATACAGTGAAAAGTGTGTACCGTTGCCCGTACATAGGTATCATTTGCATTAACATGGCATAAAATGAACAAAAATCATTTTAAATTTAAAAAAGGTAACTGGGAGACTTTCAAAAGAGAGACGAACAGGATACGATTGAGGTATATACCCATGAGAAATAAATATGGGGTATCCAAAGCTGGATTACTCTGGATGACTAAGGATATTGAAGAGAAAATAAGGAAGAAAAAGGGGCTTACATTGCATGCCAGAATGACAATAGCAATACAAATATGGAAGAATATCTCAAATGCAAGAGAAAGGTTATGTCTGAAATAAGGAAGGCTAAGAGGAAGCATGAGGAAAGGATGGCAGGCTGCACTAAAACGAATAGTATAATGTTCTTCAACCATTTAAAGTGTAAATGATTGGCAAAGGATAGAATGGAGCCCAAAAGGGGCAAGTAAGGTAAACTGCTCACTGAAGCTAAGGGTATGGTAGAGTACTAAATCAATACTTTGCTTGTGTCTTTATCAAATTAGAAGATGCTCACAAAGGCCCAGTTGAAACTCTGGGTGTTGACCAACTGGGCAGTATAGTGATAGATAAAGAAGGGGTATTAAAAAGGCTAGCAGCACTCCAGGTAGAGAAGTTTCCAGGCCCGAATTGGATGCATCCTAGATTGCTGAGAGAGATAAGGGTGCAAGTCATGGAGCCATCAACAGAAATTTTCCAGGCCTGTCAGAACACAGGATTAGTCCTGGGAGACTGGAGGATTATAAACATGATGCTGCTGTTTAAGAACGAGGCAGAGGATAACCCTGGAAACTACAGACCTGTCAGCTTTAATAGTGGGAAAACTGATGGAAGACATAATACAGGATAAAATAAATATACGCTTAGGAAAAATATATTAGTACTAGACAGCCAACATGGCTTTGTCAAGGGCAGGTCATGTGTGACAAACTCAGCTGAGTTCTTTGATGAGGTGACACAGGTAGTGGATGAGGGTAGAGCTGTAGGTGTTGTATATTTGGACTTTCAGAAAGCATTTGATATGGTGCCATTTGGTAGATTAAAAAAATTAACATGTTTGGGATTGATGAGTCCCTAACAACATCAATTTGAAGTTATCTAAAAGATAAGAAACAAAAAGAAGGCACAGATGTGCCTTTCTTAGATTGGACATGAGTTGAAATTGTTGTTCCCTAGGGACCAGTATTGGGACCCTTGCTTTTTCTGATCTATACATGCAATTTAGCCATGCATATTGAAGATAAAATCTCTAAATTTTCAGATAATGCTAAGCTAGGGAGACTAGATGTCAGAGCAACGTTGACAAGTTGGCGAAATGAGCAGGCACCTGGCAAATGAATTTCAATGCAGAGAAATGTGAGGTAACGCATTTTGGTGGAAGAAACTCAGAGGGGTAGTACAGATTCAATGGCACAGCATTAAGGGGAGGCCAGGGCATTATTCAATTCACCGGACCTCAGGGTTCATGTGCATGATTCTCTGAAGGTGGCCAGGCAAGTTAAAACAGTTGATAGAGGGTTTATAGGATCTTTGGGTTTATAAATAGAGGCAACGTGTATAAAAGCAAAGAAGTGAAGCTACACGTCTACAAAGCATTGGTCAGATCACATTTGATGTATTGTGTTCAGTTCTGGGTACCTTATTTTAGGAAAGATGTGAAAGCCCTCGAGAGAGTGCAATGAAAATTTAATAGAATGATACTAGAAATGAGGAATTTTAAAAACATAGAAAGATGAGAGAAATTGGGCTTTTTCCTCTTGGAGCAGAGCAGATTAAGTGGTGACCTTATTGAAATATTTAAATTATGATCAATTTTGACAGGGTGAAGATTTCCACAAGCTGGTATGTTAGTAACTAGGATTCTCAATTTCAAAACTGTCAGCAAGAAAGCTAGGAGTGAAATGAGGTGAAACTTCTTTCCTCAGAGCATTGTTAGAATTTGAAATGTGCTGTCTGGGAGAGTGGTGGAAGTGAATTCCATAGGAGGTTTCAAAAGAGAGCTGGATATATATTTGAAAGTTATGAACTTAGAGACCTATGGAGATAGGTCTGGAGAATGGGACTAGCTTGTAGCTCTTGTGGGAAAAGCAGACATGTGCTGAATGGCCTCTTTTGTACCGTAAAGTGCCAAGATTCCAATATAGAAAAATGTAATCAGCCTACAGTGAGAGTCCCACTGGTGAAAGGCCTTAACAAAAGTGTAGCAATGGACTGGGAAGTATGGGAAGTTGAAAAATGAATTTTTATTTTGCACTTTGTAGACACAGTGACTATATTGAGTCAGTTGGTTAGTTGATGGTAACAAATAAGAAAAAGAAAAGAGTAACAAGTTGCAAGATAATAGACAAATGGATAGGGAGCACTGGGAGCATAATCTAAATTGCTTACCAAAAGTAATTTAGGGAAGACGTGTGAAAATATGAATATTGTTGCAATGAACATGGTAGTGGATGTCTCTTTGGAAATAGTATGTAATAGAAAAGATGCAGTAATAGATGAGATGCTTCATTAAATGCAGGACCACAAATCAAGTTATAAGTTGACTTTTGCCTTGATATGGGCAGTCTATGAAAATAAGCAATTGAAAATGATTTGGGGCTATATTCCATATCAATTAGGCTTTGGGAGGAATACAAAAATTCCTTCAGAAATAAATGATCATCTCCTGCTTTAGATAGGGCCAATGATTAAATCCAGTTTTTAATGAACATGTGAATTCCCTGCATGCAGGGAGAAGGACATTCTTTACGGCAGTTGTTTCAGACAAAAATTCCTACAAGCCTTGCAGGCACTGAATATGGCTATCAGAAATATATTTTAATCCAGCCACATGGGATATTACAAAAGTGACATTCAGCAAGAGTGGCAATATTCTGGTAAGTTTATAGACAGTAATGGAAAAGCAGTAATTTTACATTGTGGTGATAAATCTGTTAAGGTGTATTCCTTATTGGTGATGGTTGCACACTTATATAATCTGAACAAGTCATAAAAGTCAATGAGGAATCACGCACTTCGCATGCATAAAGTTTAGAAATTATAAAAACCAGCTTACAGTGGTTGAAGGTCTGACTGAATATGGACAAATCACTACACAGACACAGGACAAGGCTATTTGCTCCAGTGGACAATATCAAAGTTGTACATATTCTGGAAATCACCAGTGAATGGAGTAATGCCACTGTTTTACAGATAACAGGGAAAGTCTCTGACAAATATACTCAAGCAAGATGAAGGACAGGAGGTAAGATTAATTGTTTGGTGAAATGACATCAAGATGCAGGAGGCCAGAAAGATTCAGTATGAGTTGTAGAATTAAACCTGGAAGCAAATACAGTCCAAACAAAAGATGATGAACTTGTGAAAGGAATCCTGCTCACAGAAGAGGGTAGTCTTGTGATAGTAGACTACAAAAAGATGAGGTTGACTGGAGAACATTGCTTGACAAGAACACTGTACATGGAAGGGGACAAATTGTTCATGAGAGGTAGGTGCACTTATGGCTGATGAGTTTTAGTGACTAAAACTAAACCAGCAGGTATGTTGAAAAAGGGTGCCAAACAAAAACAGTTGGAGAACTGAAAACAATTTGGTCTACGTGGTGAGGTGTCAGGTAGAGGATAGATACATATCCACAGTAAAATTACTCCCTGATGGGATATATAATGTTAAAACCATGCTAACACTTAAGGGTTTTGAAGAGAAATTTGGTAATCCCCTGCTGCAATAAAAGAGACTTTGACAATTTTCTTCAATCTTTTCATAATGTACTCTTTGGAATGTAAGACAATCAAAATAAAAGCTGCATTTTTCAGTGCAGAAATTTCAGGAAAGTGACTTTGAAACCATGTAAGGTCATTAGAAGGGAAGCTATGGAAATTAAACAAACGTTTTTATGGGTTAATTGATGCAGTGAGGATATAGTGTTTCTCCATTGGATCTGCATTGCTGAAAATAGGTTGTATTCAGCTAAAAACATATGCAATAATGTTCTACTGATATCACAGAAAGAAACTGGCAGGCATCTTCATGATGCACTTTATGATTTCCTGTGGAGAGGTACAATGGAATTTGAGTGATATGTGAGAGATAAAAAAATAAGCAATTTAAAATTGGAAGTCAGGTTTCCAAGGCCTTTAATTACATTAAGTAGAATAAGCCAGATGTGAGTTTGGATTAACAATCTGATTTAGAATGTGATTACAACATCCCAATAAGTTGAGCCAGGTCCTCACAGAAAGATGATTTGGCATTCAAGGAAGAAACAGAATAATTAAGAAGTATGACAGAACAGTTCATTGATCCAACAGTTGTGAAATCAGACTAACCCTGATTCAAGTTATGATATATTGGAACTGAATACTATGATGAAAAGTACTACTGCTGAGGAGGACTTGAGACCATCTAAATCGTTAAAGCAATTTGTTTCAGAAGAATGCATACTCAGGTCTCCAGTTTTGGGTGACCAAGAAAGTATGAAGCTCATCATTTTTAGCAACGCTTCACATGTCAGTCTTTAACTCCAGCTGGGGTTTTCATATAAAAAATGTTGTCTGTTGACCTTGGAAGCCATGAAAATAGAAAAAAAGGTATTTGCAAGAATTTTAATAGATGAAACATTGGTGCTAGTGGAAGTTGAAGAGTTGTTTCTGTCCATATTTTCAACAAAATCTTTTACAAAGGGAATCCAAGAAAGGTTTCGCTTTGACTGTTAAGTGGACAATCTTTCTGTTCAGCATAATGTACATATGACAAAAAAATGCTGCTGAGAGAAGGTTGAGGATTAACCAAGCTGCAACATAGGAAGTGTTAGAAAGAAAAGAATTTCCCTCATAGGATGCATTGATGCAAGTCACTAGTTGTCAAAAAGTTTCACTGAAATAGTCCCTCCACCAGGAAATTATTAGGGATCCTCAAAGCAGAGCACCTGGTGATGTGAGAAGTCACATAAAAAATGAGAATAGCAATTTTTATTTAGGTTGCTTTGTGTTTAAATATGTTTTTGTTTTGTTCAAACAAAGAGGAATATGAGAGGTTGATTGTATTACATAGAGGATATGTGAATGTTTGTTATAAATTTGATGTATTATAAAGTTAGATATTGAATATGAGAAAAATAATTTGTTTATTTTTTATTAGTTTTATATAAGGATTATTTGTCATGCAATTATTTTGTTTTGAAAAGAAGGGTGCCTAATATGGCAAATAGTTAATCAGGTAATTGATTTAATTGATTAATTAATTGACAGAGTAGATATCAAGGAAGAAGAGGTGGAACTGGAATATGAAAGGAGCTGTAAGATTCATAGTTAATAAACCGTATCCACAAAAAAAAGCATCCTGGTGACAATCTCACCGAATGGTTTGGATTCAAATTAACATCGCCAACATTCAACTTTTTTAAAACTGGTATTTCTAAGTTATGAATCAACTAAACATTCTTGCACAAAAAGCATTAACTTGATTCGAAGTGGCAGGTGGTGCTGCTGCTGTTATTCTGAGCTCTCCACCTTTTTTGTAACTAGATCACAAGATAATTATAAGGAAGGAGACAATTCAGCTGACCTTGACACATCTATCCAGAAAAATTTGAAGGAGTCTGCTTCAAGATCCAATTCTTCCCTTATATATTCCATAGTATTTACTTCCACTATATTTTTCCTATGTGTTTTCCTTATGCTGATCATTCTTTTTGTGAAATGAAAACTTGTTGACATCTATTCTAAACTTATTGTGGCTACGTTGAATGTGTGGCCATGAGGCAAACTGATATGATTTGATCTCTAATAATGTAGCAATGATCTTATCTCAGTTTTTGTCTATTTTGACATCCTTTCAAAAAGCACATTTTGGGTGTTTAAGAAAAGTTCATTTGTCTCTGGACTTCGCTTATTATTCAGATCCCTGGTATTAATAATCTATTTCATATCTCTATGTACTGTTTTTAGTGCTTAATTATCTCCTTTCAGTCTTGGTGAACAGGCCTGAAAAAAAGTATGGTGGTATTGTGGTTATGATGTTGGGTTAGTGATCCAGTTACCTGAATTAAAAACCCAGAGAATATGTAAATTCAATTCCCACCATAGCACTTTCAATATTTGAATACAGTTTAAACATGCATCTTAAAATAAGAAGTTGCTGTAAAGCTTTTGGATCATTGTTAGAGAGAAAAAAAACTGGTTCACTAGCTTCCTTTAGAGATGCAAAAGTCTTTATCTTATCTGCGCTCTACGTGACACAAGTTGCACATCAACTTTTAACTATCTTCTGAAGTGGCCTAGGCAGCTGCTCAGTGTAACAATGGAGATAAAATGCTGAGGATGCCTGTGATGCCCACATCTTGAATTTGAATTATAAAAAAGAACAGAAGGTATTCTTTGTTCAGGGTAATTTCACAATTTGGTTTTCAGCTCTTTTGATTATATCATACAATTTTGGCTATATATAGGTGCTATTGGCAATTGATTGCCTGGTTTTGCATTGTTTGAGTATACTAAACGCTGGGAGTAGTTTCATTGACATCTATCTAAATCAAAGTGTGATATGTGCACTCATATAATGCACATACAAAGATGTCAGATCAATAATATCACTTTTTTTGTTTATTTTCTCTCATCACCATTCCACTCTTAACATCCCAGCCTCAATGATAATTATGATGCTGGCCTAAAATAAAAGTCTTAGAGGCTTACACTAATGATCTACAAACATGATTTCAAATCCCACCATGACAGCTGGGAAATGTAAATTCAGTTCATTAAGTGAATATAAAATCAAATGCCGGTCCCAATAATGGTGACTGCGAAATTACAAGGCTGTCATTAAAAACATATTTGATTCACTAATGCCATGGAGGGAAGGAAATCTGCTATACTTAACCTGGCGTGGAGTTTTGGCAATACAGAGTCTCATAAATGCAGTTTACTTATAATGGCCCCCGAACTAGCCTGGGAAGCCACAGTGTTCTATTAAACCACTAGAAAACCATCTAACAAGAATAAAATGGGATGTTCCGTCAGCATTGACAAAGATTCTAAGAAGGACTGAAATAACTCCACAAAGGCGGGAATCCTGTCACCAAGTCACCCTTTATACACACGTGCATAGTACATGACGTTGATACAGCTAGCTCAGAGCCAGCTCCTAGAGTGAACAGGATGTCTGTTACTCTCATTACATTTGTCAGCCAGAGCTCCCTGATTTAGTAGCCCCAAACAGGGAACTCATATTCTATGATATCCACCTGACTGACTTTGTTCCAATCACTACAATGATAAAGGCATATTTTTATGATCCCAACAGATGGTAACACTGAACAAGTCTGATCTCACAGTGAGGCCTGACTTGAAAGACTGCATGTTTTATTTTTGCAATTTATTTACCACAGCGGTCAGTCACTGAACATATTCACAAGAGGCTTCCAATGTACTTTTATTGGAAGTTCATTACTCACAAAGTGGAAAAAAAAGTAATACATTGCTGTCTACAAGAACTGGTAGAAATTATCTAAATACAAATATCAGTAATAAAAATTAAACTTTTGTCTTCAACAAAAATCTTATGGATACTCAAACATCAGCAGAAGGTCACCCTGTTTCCACTTTACATTTCCTCTGGTGGACACAGCTGTAATCGACTTCTTTTTGACAAACCTTTGCATTGACTCAATGTTATTATCTCGCACAAGGTCTCCACCTGAGACCCTCGAACAAATGTCTAACACAGCACATTTAATTCTTGCATGAGTTCTTAAACTCCTCTTTCATAGCCTTCTGTTTCTGTGGCTTTTCTCATATTGCCTTAAAGCCACTCAGGACTTCTTTTCACCTATCCTGATGGTTTTCAATACTTAACTATACTGCTGCTACAGTGGAACTTCTTTCTCTCTGAATGGCCTGCTTCTATTTCTGAAAGAAACTTGCACACACTCTTACTTTCTGGATGGTTTTGTCTTTCTTAAAGAATCTGTTTCGGCCTCTGTCACCCAGTGTTTAGGATACCTTGTGGCTAGGCAATAACCCATTATTGCTTTCTTCCAACCTTGCTTCTCATCAGTGGACTTTTCACCTCAACAATTTTAAAAGTTTTATTTTGATAAAGAACACAGAACATTGAACAGCACAGCACAGAAATGGGCCCTTCAGCCCATGATTTTGTGCCAAACATGATGCCAAATTAGACTAATCCCTTCTGACTTTTCTTGATCCAGTTTCCTCCATTCCTTGTGCATTCATGTGCTTATCTAAAAGTCCCTTAAATTCCCATATTGTATTTGCCTCCATCACCACCCCAGCAGCACATTCCCAGACTCCTACAACTCTGTGTGAAACAATGTGTCCCTCACATATCCTTTGAGATCCCCCAGCCCCCGACTGACCTTAAATGTGTGCCCCCCAGCGGTAGACATTTCAACTCCGGGAAAAGGATTCTGACCGTGAACCCTTTCTATGCATCTCATAATTTTGTAGACGTCTGTCAAGTATTCCCGCAGCCTCTGCCGCTCCAGAGAAAATAACACAAGTTTTTATAGCCAGTCCTTATATTTCATGACCTCTAATCCAGGCAGCATCCTGGTAAACATTTTTTACACCCTTTCCAAAGTCTCCACATCATTCCCGTAATGTAGCGACCAGAATTGAATGCATTACTCTTAAGTGTGGCCTAACCAAAGTCTTATGATGTTGGAACATGATATCTTGACTCTTGTAGTCAATTCCCCACACAATAAAGGCAAGCACACCATATGCCTTCTGTACCACCCTATCTGCTTGTGTGGCCACTTTCAGGGAGCTATGGACTTGAACCCCAAGATCTCCCCAGACTTCAATGCTGTTCAGGGTTCTGCCATTAACTGTATACTTTTCCTTAACACTTGATCTCTCAAAGTGCAGCACATCATACTTATGCACATAAACTCCATTAACCATTTGTCTGCTAATATCTGCAACTGATCTGTATCCTTTGACAACCTTCTACACTATCCACAACTCCACTGATCTTCATGTCATCTGCAAATTTACTAATCCACCCATCTACATTTTCATCCAAGTCATTTATATACATATCACAAACAGCAGGGGTCCCAGTATAGATCCTTGTGGAACACCTACAGCCAGAAAAACACCCTTCCACCACCTGTGGACAAGGCAACTCTGAATCTACGTGGTCAGGTCACCATGGGTCCCATGCATCTTAATTTTCTGGATGAACCTACCCTGAGTGACTTTGTTGAAAGCCTTAACAAAATATGTGTAAACAAATTTCAGATGAACCTGCGGCACTCATGGAACACCACAATGAAACTAAAAATTTGACTCCCTTCATGAACACGCATTACTGAAATACAAATCAAACTTAAAGCTTTACCTGGGAATGTCTGCACTGAAACACAAGTTTCCAAATAATAAAAATGATAATCTGCAAGGAGCTTTCATCACTTTCCCTCGACCCCAAGTCAACCCTGCAAAGCCCTCTACACTAATAACTAGGGACTTGTATTAGAACCTATTCCATAGTTTAGTCAAGCACCAACGTTACCACAGCTCTACACATTGAACGATACCTTCACTTTCCATTATCATCCTTGGGTATGCCCCATTCCACTAGTAGGACAGAGCTACTGGAGGTGGCAGCAGAATGATGTGAGCCAGGAAATATTGGACCTCAACATTGTCTCTGGACCACGAGAGTATCATGATATTCGATAAAATATGGGTATAAAAACTTGCTGATCCAGAACTAGCCATCCACCCAGCGGATGCTTGGGGACCGCTTTGCAGAACACCTCTACTCGGTTCGCAATAAACAACTGCACCTCCCAGTCGCGAACCATTTCAACTCCCCCTCCCATTCCTTAGACGACACGTCCATCATGGGCCTCTTGCAGTGCCACAATGATGCCACCCGAAGGTTGCAGGAACAGCAACTCACATTCCGCTTGGGAACACTGCAGCCCAATGGTATCAATGTGGATTTTACAAGCTTCAAAATCTCCCCTTCCCCCACCGCATCCCAAAACCAGCCCAGCTTGTCCCCTCCCCCCACTGCATCACTAAACCAGCCCAGCCTGTCTCCGCTTCCCTAATCTGTTCTTCCTCTCACCCATCCCTTCCTCCTACCTCAAGCCGCACCTCCATTTCCTACCTACCACCTCATCCCGCCTCCTTGACCTGTCCATCTTCCCTGGACTGACCTATGCCCTCCCTACCTCCCCACCTATACTCTCCTCTCCACCTATCTTCTTTTCTCTCCATCTTCAGTCCGCCTCCCCCTCTCTCCCTATTTATTCCAGAACCCTCTCCCCATCCCCCTCTCTGATGAAGGGTCTAGGCCCAAAACGTCAGCTTTTGTGCTCCTGAGATGCTGCTTGGCCTGCTGAGTTCATCCAGCTTCACACTTTGTTATCCACCCATTCTGCCAGTTTCCTATCAGTGGAAGTGGTGGCATAATGATAATGTCACTGAAAACTACAAAACCAGAATCCGAGGCTAATGTTCTGAGGACATTGGTCCAAATTCCACTATAGTAGAGGGTGAAATTTGAATTCAATGAAAGAGAACTGGAACTAAAAAGTTAGCATAATGGAGATTTGATTGTTGTAAAAACCGCTCTGGTTCAGAAAATCTGCTATCCTTCTGCGGTCTGGCCTACATGTGACTCCAGACCCACAGTAATATGGTTGATTCTTAACTTCCCTCCTGGCAATTAGGATGGCCTAGCCAGTGTTGCTCACAGCCACTGTAAAAATAAAAAAGAAATCACCTCCTCAATTTTCAATTACTGCCCAATCAGTTTACTCTCAGCAATCAACACAGCGATAGAAATTATCACTATTGACGCTCTAAAGCAACCATACTCACCAGAAGCCTACTCACTAATTTCTCTGTGTGAATTCTGCCAGAAGCATTTAGCTTAAGCACGGCACAGGCATGAATTAAAGTGCTGAATTAGAGAGGCCAGAAGAGCGTGATCACCCTCGACTTTATGGCAGCACTGGACCAAGGAATTCTAGTAAAACTGAAGTCAACATTTATTGCCTGATGTTATGCATCAGACAAGAGAGGATGGTTGTGGTTATCTGGGGCCATTATATTGTCAGATTATTCATCTGTGCCCACATGCAGCAGGATTTACGTACCATTAAGGCTTGCATTGAAATATGACATCTGACACACATGCCTTTCAACAGTGATGTCCATAACATATTAGAATTTTACACTGTATTTGAAAGCGAGATGGTTAAATCCAAAGCCAGGATGCTAAGTTTGAATAAAACAAGTTTTGAAGGCATGAGTTATCACTGCCTGAGTTGAACTGGGCTAATAATTTAGACTGTATGACAGTAGATAGGCAATGGATAGCCTTTAAAGAATTATTGCAGATTTACAGAAATTATATATTCCTTCAAGACAAACCCCCAACAGGTCAGTCTGTAGCTAACAAATAAAGTTAAGGATTATATTACATTAAAAAGACACAAAATAGAATATAACAGGACATTGACAACCTTAGTAGTAAACCTGAGGATTGGAGTATTTTAGCATACAGTAAAGGAGGACCATAAACTGGTTTTAAAAAAGAGAGAATATATTAATGTAAACTCTTAAAACAACATAAAAAATACAAGCTTTAAATGTTTCTGTCCATACATAAAATTTAAATATTTGGCTAGGGCTAATGTGGATCAATTACAGGCAAAGTGAGCCAAGCCAATATTGGAGAATGAAGAATTGGCAGAGCAGCAAATGGCCAATTGTCTGTCCTCACTGAGGAAAGCAGAAGAAATCTCCCAGATTTAGACAGCCAAGGTATAAGTGAGAATGAAAAACTGAAAGAAGTTAGAAAATTAGAAAGTAAGCTGTGTTGCAGAAATTAATGAGATTGAAAGTTTCTAGGTATCCAGGACTTAATATTTTATACCTTAAAATGTAGAAAGGAATTACTATAGAGACATTGGCTGCACTGGTGATCATCTTCCAAAATTCTGTAGATTCCAGAATGTTTCCTGCAGCTGGGAAAGTCCCAACTGGCACTACTCTTTTTAAGAAGGGTGGGAAAGAGAAAATGGGAAATACAGGCCTGGGAACTTTATCAGTCAGAGGGAAAATACTAGAAACTATTGCAAAGTGTACGATAAATGGACATTTCAATAATAATGATCTGATTGAGGAAAATAATTGTGTATTTTTGAATGAGAAATTGTGTTTGACAAACCAGTTGACATTCTTTTGAGGATGTTATGAAAACAATTGATAAAGGGGAGTCAGTGGATTTGGTATATTTAGACTTTTGGAATGTCTATGATAAAGTTTCTGACAGAAGGGCAGTTTGACAAAATGAAGCACATGGGGTAAGAGGTAATGCCTTGGCAGAGGGGGAAGAGCATAATGTATCCAAGTGTATCAATCAAGTCATCTCTCACACTTACAGACTCCAACAGATGCAAGTTTGATCTGTCCAACTCATAAGACAACATGCCCATTTCAGGCATTAGTTGAGTAAGCCTTCTCTGAGTTGCCTCCAATGCATTTATGTCTTCCTTGAAAAGGGAGACTAATACTGTACATAGCTATCATGATTTCCAGCGCTTTGCTTTCGTTCCTTACTTTTGAATTCCGGTCCCTTTGCAATAAACACTAACATTCTATTTGCCTTCCTAATGGTAAAGCTGAACATTGTAAACAGGAAAATTTAAGCCTTCATTTACCAACTAGCTATTAATTGGATTACTGCCAGCTTTTTCTCCTACTCTACTATTTGGTTGAATAGTTACATCCTTGACTATGTATAGCTCTCATCATGAAGAGTGTTGTATGTTATAATATGGTACATCTCCAACCACAATACTGCAGAAGTCTGACAAAAGGTATGTGCCCCTAAGGAATTCGGCAAATCACAGGTTTACAAAGACAGAGCAACATGACAGAAAGAAGAACATACAATTAAATTAAGCACTATGATTAAGCAGGAATGTTGAATTTAAAAATGTAGTGCCCTGTGGCTACAAGTTCAATGTCACATTTTTAAACAGTCCTGCCTCCGTGGATAAACCTGGTTATCATATAAGTAAGAGAAAATTGAAAAAAGATTGTGCCTAAAATTTCCGTGATGACTTTATGTAACGTTAAAATTGTTTCATTAATATATTTTTGAAAAGCAAATAACCCCTTTTAAATGAAACCAAAAAAATTGTCAACAGGAGTCAGCCATTCAGATTTTCCACCCTGCTCCCTCATTCCATTGAAATATGATTGATCTGCACCTCAATCGACTGAACTGCCTTCGTTCCAAATCCTTTGACACTGTTAACAAAAGATTAGATCCTGAAAGATTTGATAAACAGAGGAACTCAAAGTGCTGTAGTGACATCATTGTGTACAGTACAATAGTGGAAAGCATATTGTATTCCCAAATATTACTGCATTTCATTGGTTGTAAAGTGCTTTGAGAGGTTTGGATTATTATGCAACACACTATACAAATGGAACTGATAAGCTACTGTGCAATTTAATTGGTGCAAATGGCTTCTGGTATCTTTGCACACACAGCAAGGATGGTAGAAAGTAAACAAGATTTTTAAAATATCATCTTGAAAACATATTTGGCAAACCCTTTATCTTTGAAGAGAAAAGAGCTATTTGATTTGTATTCTGACAGTTATTATTCAAGGGAATACCTAAGTGCGAGGATACTAAGTTAAGTGACATGAGACCTTGGATTCCATGTCCACAAATTCCTGAAGGTAGCTGACTGGTAAACAAAGTTATTAAGGAAACATTATTTTCTGAATGAGCTGCAGCATAGAATGTAAAGACAAGTAGGTTACGTTAGAACCGCATAAAACTATAGCTATGCCACACAACAGTGCTGCATACAATTCTGGTCACCACATTACATGAGCACTCGAGATGCTGCTGAGGGGATTTATGAAAATATTGCCAGAAATAGAGAATTATATCCATAATGTTATATTGAATGGGCTGTGGTTCACAAAATAACAAATGTTTTACTCCTCAGTTTGTACTCACCTTGATAAGCACAAATAAGTTAATACTTGTGCCTCCATGGGAAAGAAAATACGAATAGAATTAATCTGTTTTCATTCTTTTGAGTCCATCATTTGCAGCAGGTTACAGTAGATTTTTCCAAATCCAATTTTGGATTTTCCTTAATTTGCTGATCAAATGACCACCTCGCAAATTGTGCAAGTGGATTTGCTGGACATTCAAAAAATTACGAAAACCAACAGAAAACAAAATCCAGTGGTATCACTGGACAATAGTAACAGATGATCTTATTTTATCGGGAGCCATGAAATGTGCTTTTATCACAGAACACATGTTACCTGTACCATGGCAAATAATGAATTGCATTATGCTATCAGACAGTGGCAGAACTCAGCACCAGAAAGTAATGAGCTCTCATGGACTGGAAAATCATAGTACTGTGGGTGAGGCTGTCTTTGGCCACCCACTCCTCACACTTTCAGTTTGCACTTCAGAAAAAGACCCTAACCACACTATGCCCATTAAAGTCAAAAGTTTAACATGTATCAGAAATTCCCCTGTTCGTTATACTGAAAAAAACAAGCTGTCATTTACTAGATCTTCCCATCTCTCATTCTGAGAAATAAAGACACAAAAAAGTAATGGGCATTTTCAAACCTTGATGTACACTGACATGCTGACACAAACCTTCCTTCCTTCTATCCCCATTTTGACTTGCACCAGATAGTATTGAGCTATTATGTATAGCAACAAATAAACAGAATGTGTGGTATTAAACACCAAAATCTTTTTTCTGGGATTGTGGTACCTGGCTATACTAACACTTGAAGGCATTCATTGAGTAGTAAACTAATGAACTGAATGTGAGCTCATAAGTTTAAAAATTAATGGTAAAGTTTGTAAGTTTTGCATGTGTTAAACACTAAAAGGAAAATGTTCAATTCTTCAATACTTTCTCATCTTGATGAAAGCAACAATGTTCCCATGGATTGTAGATTTTTCTTAGTACTACAGATCATCATTATGGTCAGTTTGTGACTATTTGATCACTTGGATGACAATGTTCAAATAAGAACAGTCTGCTGCTACTTTGAAGGTGTTAACTGTAGTCGCGGAACAGTTGAAAGTGTCTTCACACAGGAAGCTTTTCCCCTGGAGACTTTCTACCACATTGTGGGGAAGGAATTTCCTGTGTGAACGTTTATTTTTCTTTGGCGGGGAGTGAAAAATGCACCGTTGTAATAGAAAAGAGTGGGGGAATATAGGGGAAAGTTTGTGCATCTTAAAAAGATATGTGAAGAAGTGGTGTCAGAAAAAATGGTCAAAAAAGGCAGAAAATAATCTATGTGGTAGCCATCTAATTTCAGAGATGTTACAGAAACCAATCTGAAAGGAAATAATTCATGTCAAGTGAAAAAATCCACCCATCTGATGATAAAATTATCCTGGACAGACACAAAGGCATGAAATTGGTTCAGATGATCTAAGGTCTACAAGCCTTCACACTAATTCCAAAGTTTGTAACCACTCCACTAATGCAGAAGCCATTTGTTCTGATATTTTGTTGCACTAATGTGCCTATCAAATGAATATTGGCAAGTCAGACTGTAGAATCATAGAATCCCTACAGCGCAGAACAAGGCCATTCGGTCCATCAGGTCCGCACCAAACTTCCAAAGAGCATCCCACCCAGACCCACTCCATCTCTGTAACCCTGCATCAGTTTTTTTTAAACCATAGCTTAACCATCTAACCTGCATGCTAAAGGGCAAGTGTTTACCATGGTCAAAGCACCTAACCTGCATATCTTTGGATTGTGGGAGGAAACTGGAGCACCCAGAGGAAACCCATGCAGACACAGGGAGAACATGAAAACTTCACACAGACTGTTGCCCAAGGCTGGAATTGAACCCAGGTTCCTGGCACTGTGAGGCAGCAGCCACCTATTGAAACACAGTGCCACTAGCTATACTTAACTGGCTGCTGGTCAATAGAATCGTCATTGAATCCCCACAGTGTGGGAAACAGGCCATTTGGCCCATCAAGTCCATATGGGCTTTCTGAAGACCATCTCACCCAGACCCGTCCCCTAACCCTATCGCTGTATTTCCTATAGCTAACGCACCTAACCTACACACCCCTGAACACTATGGGCAATTTAGCATGGCCAATCCCACTAACTTGCACACCTTGGACTGTGGGACAAAACTGGACACTTTCATCATGTCTTTGGGAGTGGTTTGCAGAGACAGTTAGAAACATTTCTCTATCAGTGTAATTTTGAGATAGTGCTTAAATATAGGCTTCAACCAAGGAGCTATGATTCCACAATTAAAGTTTCCTCCTTCTACCAGATACAAGAATCAGAAGTAACATGAAGATAGACAATTGTAGCTGAGCTATTAGTGGACACAAGTTTGCTTCACAAAGATGCCCAAGATTAGTTGTTAAGTAACTCACAAAGACTACAAGAACAGTTGATAGAGAAAATGAAAATGTAATTTCTATTGCTATTAAGGCTCAATATTGAGACATAACAAAGAGACTATTTCTTTGCAGCTGAGTTGGCAATACTTTGCACTCACACAGACAAAAAACGGAAATATAAATGGGAAAGGGCTGAAAAATAGGATATTCACCGGAGTTCTGCATAAAGGAAGTGAACAGCAGAAGTTTGCTTCAGCTAAGTTTTTTTTATTTACTAACGAATGTCACTACCGGAATATTCTTCGCCTTTGTCATCCTGTATAAACTTTGCATTATATTCCAAAGTATTCTCCATATTACCACAATATTTTTCCGCAAAGGTTTCCTACATTAATTATTTAATAAATCAAGTTAGTTTTAGGCGAACAGCCTAATCCACCCTGGGGAATCTGCAAGAAGGATGCCAAGAGATTGGCCACGTCAGTCACTAAAGATCTGTTGCTACAGGTCTATAGCTTTTACATGAAGAAGGAAAACTTTTTTCTTTTACAAAGCTGTTGGGTATTAATTATCCTGTTCTTCCGTTATTTTAATCCTTCAAATCCAGTATCAAGAAAGATAAGGCAGAGCTGTGTCTTTTCCCAAACCAACTTTCCCAGCATCAAGACACTAATCATAGGGCAACCAGGGGCAGGCAATAAATGCTGACCCAGCCAGCCATGCCCATATCCCACAAATGTATACAAAAAACAATTAATACCAGCCCTGCTTGATTGGAAATGTAGCTTCTGTGCTACTGAACTCCTAAAGCAATAGCTTTACTTAGAGCTTAATCATGGCAGTGGGCTCCCAAAGGATGAGGGAGAGTGAGGCACCAGTGAGAAGACAGTTGCTGCTACCCATGTGGGATAGTGATTACACAATCCCTGGGTGTCCCTCCATATTGTGAAAAACAGAACTGGCCTGGGTGCCAATGTCAGACCAGGCTGGCAGCATCTGGTGCCATCGTCTACCCTGAGAGAAGAGGACAGTCCCTTCTGCACCATTCTGCCACCAAGACCTTCTGGCTCCTGCCAGCAAAGTGGGGTGCCAATTTCTCTGTCTGACATATCTCAGGTAATTGACAGGAGCTATGCAGAGGGATTCAGGCTGAGTGTCTGAACTAGTGTACTGCTTGCCTTTAAAAGCAGTGCTGGTGCCTGGAAGCCTGGGAGGTCCCATCAAAAGTGAATACTTCTACCTGAGGCAAATATGACTGTATGACGAGTTGGCCACCATAGGGGAATGGTGCATTGTAATGAGGTAAGTTTTGAAAGTTTCCATGAGAAATTACAGAGAGAAACCCTCCATGAAACTCACCAAAATTGGAACTTCACCAATTTCCAGTAAAATCAAGACCCCATATCAATTGGTTATAAGTAAATTGGCCCTTTCCATTCCACCCACAGGCATATTGTAAGCATGAATCATTTGTGTTGTTGAAATTATTTTGAAGTGATGTTTGAAAACAATAAGAGAGTTACACATATGTGGAATAATGATTTACAATAAAAGATGACATGAGACTGCTGACCAAATAGGTCAAGAAAACACAAATCACTAATTAGTTATTTTATGATGTGGACTTAAGCTTTATCAGCTCGAGCAATACAAACCTTCAGAAACCTCTCTGTTAGAAATTATTCCATGTCAGTGCAGTGGCAATAATCTATCTTTTATTGCATACAGAGGGACTTGGATATAGCTTATGACATTGACACCATAGTTCCCTTCATTACAACAGTGCACTTTTGCCAGAGGTCCTCAGCTATCCTTTAAGGGCCATTATTGTTATGGTCTCCAGTATGATTGTGAACTGTGGAGGCACAACAATGCAGTTGGTTTCTAATAAAATCTTTCTTGTTATGGTTTTAATGTCAAAAACAATGAAAAATGTAATGTATGATTCTTGTGAACCAAAATGATAAATCCTTGTTCCATTTTTTGCTACTTCCCTCTAGTTGTGGTAAGTCTATTTTGGAGAAAAGCAAGTTGGCAATTTTTTGCTTTCATTAGCTGCTATTGTCATTGACTATTTATCTTAGGTTGCATCTTAATCATACTTTATATACTTTTGGTCATTTACTTGATTGTACAAGAATTGGTTTGTCTTTCTAAGCCTCTTCATCCTACTTCTAGTCTCTGCATACCATACACCATCCATGACAAGATACACCATCATTGGCTTGGCCAACATTCATTGTCCATTCCCAATTCCTTCTCAAATGTTGTGTGAAGCTGCTTTCTTAGATTGCTGCAATCTTAGGGGCGTAGGGACCCACAGTACCATTATAAAGGGATTCCCAGGGCTTTGATTCAGCAACAAAGAGTGAAAGACAAAATGCTTTCAAATCAGGGTGGTGAGTATCTTGAAGGGGACCTTGCACGCTGTGATGTTCCCATGTACCTGCTGCCCTTGTCCTTTAGGTGGTAGTGGTCATGACTTTGAAGGAGCTATTAGAAGAGCCTTGAGACATTACAGCAATCCATCTTGTAGGTGGTAAAGGCTGTTGCTGCCAATGTACATCAGTGCCGAAGGAAGGGCATGTTGAAGGTAGTGAATGTGGTGTAAATCAAGTGGGCTACATTGTTCTGGGCAATGTCAAGCTTCTTGAGTGTTGTTGGAGATGCATTGATTGAGGCAAGTGGAAAGCGTTACATTGCACTCCTGATGGAAGGCTCTCCACTAGTTTTCACTCTCTACTTGTGCATATTTGTAAGGGCAAAGAAGGATGATGTTAAGTCATGTTGTAGGATGACTGGAGAACTGAGAGAAAGCCCCTTGGTATGAATGTCGGGGATGGGGGCGGTGCTGCAAGGAAGCATGGCGATGGTGTCAAATGTTGACAGGAAGGATGGGATTTCAGTGATAAGATGCCTTATGATGTCTTTTATAATAAAGATTGCCTGAGTCTCCACTTTTGTTCCTCCTCATGTTCCAAAAACTATTATGTAAGGAATGCAAGAATTGTTCTTGGGAAATGTGCACTCATGATAGTATATGCAGGATGTGGTAGATAGATGGAGGGAAGGTAGGAGAGAATGGGGCCAAATATCTAAAAGTGATTTCATTCTGTCAAAAGGAGTGGAGAAATATTCCAAGTGTGTAGTAGAATGGCAAATTTAAAAAAAAACCTATTCAGAAATTTCATTCTTGTTGAGTTTTTATGAAGTTTTTAACATCCCAGCGCAATTTTAATTGAGCAGATCACAATGTCTACTTAGCAGCGTAAACCCATTGAGTAAAATCTTTCATAATTGGTATCAACAAACTGACGAGCATGACTGGAACCAGAATTTAATGGGATTATGTATTATCGTGCAGCATGGATTATTAAAGCAGCCCTGAACTACCAGTTTGCTGATTTCTGATTTTCTCTCTCTTACTTACACACCAAACACTCATCACAGCACTATTTTTGCTTCATTCTTTTAAGTAGTAAGGTGCTGTATGCATCTGGTCCTCTTGTAAAGTGATTGAAGCACACCAGATCCAAGTCCCAGATGTCCTGAAAGTGGTAATCTCTACAATCGTTCTCCATGTCTGATATAGATTAAACTCTGGGATCCTTTTTCCAATTACTCTAAATTCTTCAAATAAGATATTCAGAGAGCCTTCAGAGAACCCAGGGATGAGACTTTCTCTCAATTTTGGGCTATTTTCTTTTCTTGCAATAAACTCCAAAACTAAACATGAAGGAATGCAGGCTCATGAGAAAATGACTCTCTAAAAATGACCAGGTTTCCTGTTGCATCTGTCAATCATCTAGCAAAACCACAAATCAAATTTGAGCCCCAACTCCCCATTGCTCCTCAATATAACCCAAGATAACCTCCTCAATTTATCATCTCATGGATTAGTTTGTTGTTGGTGATCTTACCATTCGGTGCAGGTTGGTGGCTTCCTGCTGCTCAAACGCATTCTCACTTGCCAATAGGATAGAAGAGTTGAAATCATTTGAGCTTCCTGATAACAAGATCAAAGAGATTTGGCGGTCAGTTCATTCCCTGTCCTGGATTAGAACCAAGGCATTGTGAATCATTGATCGACAAACAGAAGGTTTTGTTTTAATGTAACAAGTCTCGCAACTAACAATAGACAAAATTCCAAAGTCTTCCATATGCACTTCAATAATAAAAGGGTGCTGAAAGGGGAAGTAGAGCCAGTGAGGGACCAGAAAGCAGATTTACACACAGAGGCAGGTGCCGTTCTCAGTTCTTAAATGAATGCTCTACATTTTGCTGAAGAGCCAGATGCTGCCCCAGGTCATAGTGACGGAAGTGAAAGCTCAGTGACTAAAAGGATTGAAACTAATAAGGAGGAGGAATTGGATAAGCTGTCTTATTTAAAGTTGTTAAAGCATCAAAACCAGATGAGATGCATCCAAGGATATTGGAGGAAGTGAAGGTGAAAATTGCAGAGGCCATGACAATTATCTTTCGATCTTCCCTCAATTCAGGGATGGCGCTAGAGAATATTAAAATTGCAAACCTTATGCCGTTGTTCAAAAAGGTTGCAAAGAAATGACAGACCAGTCAGTTCCCCAACAGTGGTGGGGAAATTTCCAGAGACAATTATTTAGAATAGAATTGCTAGTCACATGGTAAATGTGAATTGATTCAGAATAGTCAGAATGGACTTGTTAAGGGAAAATTGTGTCTCACCCATTGGACCCCTTTCAAGTTATAACGAGAAAGTTGATGAGGAAGAGGGTATTGTTGTGGTGTACATGGACCTAAAAATGGTGTTCAATGCAGTGCCACACAACAAACTTATTAGGAAAGTTATGGGTCACAGAATAAAAGGGCTGTGTGGATACAAAATTGTCTGAGGTATAGGAAACGGAATAGTGATTAATATGCATTTTCAGGCTGGAAGGAGGTTGTTGTGGAGTTCCCTAGGGTTGAATATTGGAAACCTTGTTTTTCATTATGTACATAAATGATGTAAATCTCGGTGAGCAGGGAACAATTTAAAAGTTTGTGAACAACACAAATGTTTGCAGAACTGTACGTTGTAAAGAGGACAGTATTGAACTTCAGAAGAACATTGACATATTGGTAAAGTGGAAAGAGAGATGGAAGATGAGATTCAATGCAGAGAAGTGTGAGGTGACGATCTTTGGTGTAAAGAAAATAGAGAGACAATAGAAAACAAAAAGGTACTAATCTAAAGTGTGGGCAGGAGCGGAGAGACTTTCTTATATGTGTACACAAGTCATTAAATGTGGCAAAAATGACATAAGAAAGCTGTTTGTAAAGTATACTGTATCCTAAGTTCTTTAATCGGAGCATAGAGTGCAAGATTATCGAGATGTTGATGGATTTATATGATTCTCTCATTAGCCCCAGCTGGAGTATTGTGTACAGTTCTAGGTCACACACTGTAGGACTGATGTAAATGCAATGAAGGGCATGCTGAAGAGGCTTACAGGAATATTTTCAGGGTTGAGATACTTCAGTTTTGAGGAAAGATTGGAGAAATGAGAATTTATTCCTTGGAGAGGAGAAGGCTAACATGAGATATGGTGGAAGTTTTTAAACTCATGAGGGTTCTGGGCAGGGTAGGTAGGGAGAATGAATCTCCCACATAAATGAGCCACCCATGACAGTAAGGTTGATGGGGAGAGAATGGCGCACTGACCTCTACATCACCGAGGCCAAACGCCTACTCTCCAACACCTCCTCCTACTGCCCCTTTGATCATGACCCCACCCCCGAGCACCAAACCATCATCTCCAACACCATCCATGACCTCATCACCTCAGGGGACCTCCCACCCACAGCCTCCAACATCATTGTTCCCCAACCCTGCACAGCCTGTTTCTATCTCCTTCCCAAAATCCACAAACCTGCCTGCCCTGGTCGGTCGATTATCTCAGCCTGTTCCTGCCCCACCGAACTCATCTCCACCTATCTGAACTCCATTTTCTCCCCTTTGGTCCAGGGACTCCCCACCTACATCCGTGACACCAACCACGCCCTCCACCTCCTCCAGGACTTCCAATTCCCTGGCCTCCAACACCACATTTTCACCATGGACGTCCAGTCCCTATACACCTGCATTCCTCATGCAGATGGCCTCAAGGCCCTCCGCTTCGTCCTGTCCCGCAGGCCCGACCAATCCCCCTCCACCGACATCCTCATCCGCCTAGCCAAACTCATCCTCACTCTCAACAACTTCTCTTTCGATTCCTCCCACTTCCTACAGACAAAGGGGGTGGCCATGGGTACCCACATGGGCCCCAGCTATGCCTGCCTCTTTGTAGGTTACGTGGAACAGTCCCTCTTCCGCACCTACACAGGCCCCAAACCCCACCTCTTCCTCTGTTACATTGATGACTGTATCGGCACCGCCACTTGCACCCCAGAGGAGCTCGAACAGTTCATCCACTTCACCAACACCTTCCACCCCAACCTTCAGTTCACCTGGGCCATCTCCAACACATCCCTCACCTTCCTGGACCTCTCAGTCTCCATCTCAGGCAACCAGCTAGAAACTGATGACCATTTCAAGCCCACTGACTCCCACAGCAACCTAGAATATACCTCCTCCCACTCACCCTCCTACAAAAATTCCATCCCCTATTCCCAATTCCTCCGCCTCCGCCGCATCTGCTCCCAGGATGAGGCATTCCACTCCCACACATCCCAGATGTCCACGTTCTTCAAGGACCGCAACTTTTCGCCCGCAGTGGTCGAGAATGCCCTTGACTGTGTCTCCCGCATTTCCCGCAACACATCCCTCACACCCCGCCCCTGCCACAACCGCCCCCAGAGGAACCCCCTCATTCTCACGTACCACCCCACCAACCTCTGGATACAACGTATGATCCTCCAACACTTCCGCCATCTACAATCCGATCCCACCACCCAAACTATTTTTCCATCCCCACCCTTGTCTGCCTTCCAGAGAGACCACTCTCTCCACGACTCCCTTGTTCGCTCCACACTGCCCTCCAACCCCACCACACCCGGCACTTTCCTCTGCAACCGCAGGAAGTGCTACACTTGCCCCCACACCTCCTCCCTCACCCCCATCCCAGGCCCCAAGATGACTTTCCATATCAAGCAGATGTTCACCTGCACATCTGCCAATGTAGTACATTGTATCCATTGTACCCGGTGTGGCTTCCTCTACATTGGGGAAACAAAGTGGAGGCTTGGGGACCGCTTTGCAGAACACCTCCGCTCAGTTCGCAACAAACAACTGCACCTCCCAGTCACGAACCATTTCAACTCCCCCTCCCATTCCTCAGACGACATGTCCATCATGGGCCTCCTGCAGTGCCACAATGATGCCACCCGAAGGTTGCAGGAACAGCAACTCATATTCCGCTTGGGAACCCTGCAGCCCAATGGTATCAATGTGGACTTCACAAGCTTCAAAATCTCCTCTTCCCCCACCGCATCCCAAAACCAGCCCAGTTCTTCCCCTTCCCCCACTGCATCACAAAACCAGCCCAGCTCGTCCCCTTCCACCAATGCATCCCAAAACCAGCCCAGCCTGTCTCTGCTTCCCTAACCTGTTCTTCCTCTCACCCATCCCTTCCTCCCACCTCAAGCCGCACCTCCATTTCCTACCTACCACCTCATCCCGCCTCTTTGACCTATCCATCTTCCCTGGACTGACCTATCACCTCCCTACCTCCCCACCTATACTCTCCTCTCTACCTATCTTGTTTTCTCTCCATCTTCAGTCCGCCTCCCCCTCTCTCCCTATTTATTCCAGTTCCCTCTCCCCATCCCCCTCTCTGATGAAGGGTCTAGGCCCGAAACGTCAGCTTTTGTGCTCCTGAGATGCTGCTTGGCTTGCTGTGTTCATCCAGCTCCACACTTTGTTATCCTGAAAATACTCATGTGATTTTAATTGTTGTGACGGTGGATGAAGGCTGCAGCAGTAAAGAGAACCCCGGGCATTGAGCTTTTGTTGCCACTGGAACTGAATCTACCTTGCATCAATGTCCGTTTGGCTACTCTTGTGCAACAGCATTTTCACATCAAATAATGTCCTGCGTAGGGGGTGTTCCGAGTGGAATTCAACCCGTCCCACACACATACACCGCCTAAGTCCTGCAGCGATCAGTTAGGGGTGACGAGGACAGGATTATGAGATCTGGAAGTTCCTAGGCTCAGACATGTATGTAGGTGGTGGAGTTTGACTCAGTCATTTCACTCTTGGAATAGGACCAGGAGAGCATTTCAGCAGCTTTCCTCACAACTGACCAGACCTCTTCAGGACCCACGCTGTTCATCCCACATGGGAAGGGGTTAAAAAACCTGAAAAATAGGAAGCTCTGTCAGCAACCTGCTGGGAAAACCACATTCAGTGTGCTCATCTGCCTGTGGTCTGAAAAGATGACGTGGGCAAAAGATGTTTGGATCTTAATGTTACAGAAGTGTCCTGATAGCTGCAGTAATGAATATGTAAACCAGTTTGAAGATCTATCATCTCTGACATCAAGGACATTTCCGAGATAACCACAAGACTACTCAGACCCCTCGGTATCAGAATAGCCCACAAACTGACAACTACCCTTCGACAGCTACTGACAAACATAAATGATTTCACACCCAAAACCAGCAAACCCGGTGCAATATACAAAATGACTGTGAGAAACACTATACAGGCCAAACGAGTAGCAAATTGACTGTATGGACACATGAACACCAACTGGCCACCAAGAGACACGACCAATTCTCACTTGTCTCACTACACACAGACAAAGAGGGACACAAATTCAACTGGGACACACATCCATAATCGATCAAGTCAAATAGAGACACACCGGGGAATTCCGGGAGGCCTGGTATTCCAACTGTAACTCCATCATCAAACACATTGAATTAGACCCTGTGTACAAACCACTGAGAAACAGAACCACAATACCAACCATCCCAGCAAACTGAGGCATAAAAACAACAAGCAGGACTGACATTTCACCAGAGGTGCACTGACAATGTTACCTAGCAGGGTGATGAAATGTTTGCAACCAAACTCACCAGCTTGGCGAGCAAGTCTTAGGTTTTAGGGAACAAACAGAAAGATGCCAAAATCATAAAGGAATATGGCTTTAACCTAAAGGTAATATAAATAACTTAATATGCTTCCATTGTAATAAAACAAAACATACCATAGTCACTGGGGGATAGCAAGAACTGCAGGTGCTAGAAGTCAGCGTGAATACAGTGTGGAACAAAAACAAAGTTGCTGGAAAAGCTCAGCAGGACTGGCAGAATCTATGGAGGAGAAAATAGAGTTAGCATTTCGGGTCCAGTGACCCTTGCTCAGAACTCAGAGGAAGGGTCACCGGACCTGAAACGTTAACTCTGTTTTCTCCTCCACAGATGCTGGCAGACCTGCTGAGCATTTCCAGCAACTTTGTTTTTGTTCCTGATTTATAGCATCCGCAGTTCTTTTGGTTTTTTTTGAATACAGTGTGGGGCTGGAGGAACACAGCAGGTCAGGCAGCATCAGAGGTACAGAAACTTATTTTACGTTTCGGATCGTGACACTTCATCAGGATTGGAGAAGGGTGAGGGAGCTCGAAAATAAATAGGGGAGGGGTGGGGCTGGGCAAAGGCAGGTGGGGTTGTGATAGGTGGATGAAGGTAGGGAGTTGTGGAGATTGGTCAATGGGGCGGCTGGGCAGATAGGTAAGAAAGAAGATGGATAGGTTGTGTCAGCTCAAGGAGGCAGGGATGAGAGGGAGGACTGCCTGACTGCCTGTGCTCCTCCAGCTCAATGCTGTATTGACACATACTAAAGTCAACGGGTAGAAGTTACATGGGAGACTTGCTGCAGTAAAGGAGTGCCTAAGGGATCCTCATAGAAGGATGCATTAGGAAAGGGAATCAGTCATAAAAATTGGAGCAGTGGTACATCCGGAGCATCATAAAACCCATCAGAACATAGTAAGAAGGGAGAGATGACCGTTCTGAAGAAAGGTTACTGGGACCTGAAATGTTAACTCTGCTTTTTCTCCATAGATACTGTAAAGGAATTGTTTTCCAGCAATTTCAGTTTTTTTCTGATTTACAGAAACCATAGTTCTTTAACTCAGGTCAATCAACCAAATTCTTCCTCAATTATTGGTGAAAAGAAATTAGACAACTGGGGGGTCTGAATGTTTCAAAGGAAGAGTTATTTGCTTTGTACATGAAGGAAGCAAGTGAATAAAAATACTGAAAGTTACTGGAGCAGATTGGACACTGACACCCTCCCAAGGGGTTAATAAAGGAAAAAGAAAATAATTGGAGTTTTACACAAAATAATTGGATGTTACAAATTTGTCCCATTATATAGAGTTGAATTAAACAATGACTCACTACATTTATAGTTGGACTAGTGCAAAAAATCTCTTCATATGGATTTTATTTTATCTTGGGGAATGTCCAGGCTAGTTCAAATATATTGACCTTATTAAGTCTGGTGCAAAAACTAATAGAAGTAAAACAATTTGAAACTCAACAGGAGAAATATCTGGATTGTTTCTTGATTATATTATGATTGGATCACAAGTCCATAGGATTAGACAGGAAGAGGGTGAGCTGGGCAAAAGGGACACTATGTGGAAATTCAGTTATCTGACATAATTTTGATAACTTAAATAAAAAGGGTAAAGGGAAAGAGAATGAGGATAGCCTGTCTGGCCTACCTTCTTGAATCAAAATTCAACAACTGAATCCTGAATCAAAAGAAAGGCATCAAGCCACCTGCTCAGAAATTGAATCAAAATCGATCCCTGTCAGTTCGTACTTAAAGGACAAAGTGTTGGTGAGGAAATGGACACCATCTCAAATAGCAGATGACGAACAATAGGTAGCAGCCCATCAGGGAATAGTTCTGTCTGAGTAATGTGATGAAATTTAACAAGTGGTCCACGAAATTCCAACAGCAGGTTGTTAGGAAAATATTAGGAAAACACAGGTTAAAATATTTTTTATTAGCCAAGATTATGTAAAGATGTGATTCAATTTTGACAGACATGTCTTACACGTCAGGTTCCAGGAAATCTAACCAATTTAAACTGCATCTTTAATTCCATTTCACCTTTTTAAAAATTATTTATTAGATTCTTTATTGAGATTGCATAGAGCACCAACCTAAAACTAAGAGTGTGAATCAATATATTTTAACAACTATGATTGACCTAAGAAATATTTTGATGTCGTGCCATTGGGCAAAATTATGTGAAAAATTGTAGTGGAAAAGGTAGTCAATTCTTTATTTGATTTGGATTACTCAAAGGAATACAATCAGAATTTTATGCCACACATATTCAAAGGAACAAATAGTTTGGGAATAAAACAATTTATGTTTTCAGTTTATCGCTTATAATCTGAAGGAGTATTGAAAAGGGGGCATCAAATTTTAAAGACCATGGATGGAATCTTGCCAGGCACTGAACAGTGTGGATAATGGCAAGTTGAGTGATATAATTGTGTGAACTCTTTGGCAAGGCCAATGACAACATCAAAACTATTTTTCCACATTTTGTTTGCATTTCTCGCCATGGAAACCAGGGCTGTTGGTGGATTCAACTCAGCCATTGCTCAAGAAAATCTACATTGGTCACGGATAAACAGGAGAGCATGGCAGAATCCATCAGGAACAGCCAGAGTTTCACAGATATTGGCATTTCTGTTTCAGTGAGGCACTGCCACAATTCTGGTATCCTCAATGCATTGACACCTTGCCTTGCAAGCTAAGACTGGTCTAAGAGGGCAGATCAGTAACCAGCACTGTATGAGTGCTGTGGGTACAGGTACCAGACAGGAAAAGGTAACTATTACAAACAATATCAAAGACAATGTGGAGAGCATTATAGATATCTAAGATCTCACAACATATTTGCTCTGCTAAGTTTGCTTAGCACTGTAGCCTCACAGCGCCAGGGACCCAGATTCGATTCCAGCCTCAGGTGACTGTCTGTGCAGAGTTTGCACATTCTCCCCATGTCTGCATGGGATTATTCTGGGTGCTCCAATTTCCTCCCACAGTCCAAAGATGTGCAGGCTCGGTGGATTGGCCATGCCAAACTGCCCATAGAGTTCATGGGTGTGTGGGTTATAGGGTGTGGGTCTGGGTGGGAAGTTGCAAGGCTCAGTGTGGACCTGTTGGGCTGAAGGGCCTGTTCCCACACCGTAGAGATTCTATGATTCTATGATAGGTATATTTGTTTTTGACGTGATGATTGACTGGGTGGCTAACAGTGAGGAAGAAGGTGTTAGGTTAAGCAGGATATAGAAGGGTTGGTCAGATGTGCAGATCAGTGACTGATGAATTTAACCCTGAAAAGTGTGAAGTGATGCACTTTGAAAGAAGTAATAAGACAGCAGAGTACTCAATGAATAGCAGGACACTAGGAAGTTCAGAGAACAGAAGGATCTTAGGGTGGTTGTCCACAGATCCCCAAAGGCAGCAAGACAGGTTAATGGGTGGCTAAGAAGGCATACAGGATGCATGTCTATATCAGTCATGGCATAGGTGACAAGAGCAGGGCGATCATGTTGGAGCTGTACTAAACTTTGGCTGGGGTACTGTGTGCATTACTCATGATTGCTCTGGTGTAGGTATAGAGCAGATTCACTAGGTTGTTGCCTGGGTTGGCTATGAAGGGAAGGTGTTATAGGCTTGGGTTGTTTTCTTTGGAGTGGAGAAGGCTGCGGGGGGACCTGATTGACATGTGTAAGATTATAAGGAGCATGGATGAGGTGGATTGGAAGCAGTTGTTCCCCTTAGTTTAGGCACAATAACAGGGGGCGTAATTTTAAGGGAAGGGCAGGAAGTTTAGTGGGGTTTGTGAAATTTCATTTCACTCAGAGGTTGGTGGGATCCTGTAATGCACTGCTTAGGAGAGCAATAGAGGCAGGAAACCTCATAACCTTTAAAAAGAAGATGGATGAGAATTTGAAATGCTATAACATTCAAGGCTAGGGCCAAGTGCCAGGAAGTAGGATTAGTACAGAGAGGTTGAAGGGCCTTGATACTGTATAAGGCAGAACTGGAACTGCCACAGACTTGGAGGGGGTGGTCAGATTTTGGTGTAGCTATATAAAAAGTAAGAGAGAGGCAAGAGTAACATTAGGCCACTGGAATTAGGCTAGAGAAGTAATAATGGGGTCAAAGAAATGGTGGAGGAACTGAATAGGTAGTTTGCATCAGACTTTATGGTAGAAGACCACAGTAGTACACCAAAACATCAAAAGAATGAGACGGCACCACTAAGGAGAAGGTAGTGGGAATCTGAAGGGTATGAAGGTAGTAAATTGCTCAAACTAGATGGACCACATCCCAAGGCTCCAAAAGAGGTAGCTGAGGAGGTTGTAGAAGCATTGGTGGTGATCTTCAGGAATCACTGGAGTCCGGGGTTGGTGGTGGGCGGGGGGGGGTCACAAAGGACTGGATAATAGCTGATATAAGGCAGGCTAGATAGCCTGAGCTCTGTTGTTGGTAAGCTTTTACAGACCATTTTTAACAATGAGATTTTGGAGTATTTTGAAGTGGATGGTCAAAATAGGGCTCAGTCAGCATGACTTCATCAAAGGGAAACTGTCCCTGACAAATCTATTAGAACTCTTTGAGGAGTTAATGAGCAAATTCGGTCAAGGAGAGCCATTGGACGTTATCTATTTGGGTTTTCAGAAGACCTTTGTCAAAGTGCCATACAGGAGGTTGCTAAATAAAATGTGTCCATGGTGTTATGGGCAAAGTACTGGCATGAATAGAGGATTGGCTGATTGGCAGAAGCTAGAGACGACGGATAAAGGGATATTTTTCAGGATGGTAGACAGTGACTATTGGAGTTTGCAGGGATCTGTGTTGGGACCACAACTATTCACATTATATATTAATAATCTGGATTAAGGAACTGAGGGCATTGTTGCTAAGTTGATATACGACACAAAGGTTGGTGGAAGGACAGATAGTGCTGATGAAATAGGGAAGCTGCAGGAGGACTTTGACAGGATAGGTAAGTGGACAATGAAGTGGGTGATGGAATGCAATATTGGAATGTATAAGGTTATGCACTTTGATATGAAGAATAGAGCCATTTACTATTTTCTAAATGGGGAGAGGTTTTAGAAATCTGAAGCACAAATGAGTTGTAGTTCAGGAGTTTCTTAAGGTTAGCATGCAGGGCCAGTTAGCATTTAGGAAGGCAAAGTAACTGTAATAATGCAGGAAGCCCAACTAGAAAGGAACATCATCCTGCATCTGTTATACACTTATTTTACTCAAGCTGTTCAGCAGTGTTATTACACACCTTGAGAGCAAGGAAGAACTTGAGCTCAAGTCTGCTGACTCAGAGGTAGGGAAATTACCAATGCTCCACAGGAGCCCCCTAGGTCTGCCTATTTTTTTGTCCTGTGCCTGCTTTTTGCTATATCCGGAAGTGTTATCACAGACAACCGAATGGCTTTCACACCACCAAATCACCATGACTTCTTTTGTTTTTAACTATTAACCAGTTCTAGTAATCACCCATGCAGACAATTCAATGTTTAGATGCAAAGCCCATCAAGGGCAATCCAAGCCATCAGAAGTGAGGGGGCGGGGTTATGGAGAGTGGGAAGGGAACTAAATCAAGATTGAGTTGGATGGGGAGATAAAACTCTGTAACTGCTGCGGTGCACCTCTCTCTTTGAGGGGATCGAGAGCATTGGCGGACACTGCATGCTCCTTCTCCAACGACGGCCGAGCACAAACGTAAACATGGAAGCGGGGCAGGCAGTTGGCAGATACGACACTCTCCACAGCTTACTGCCTCAACCTGCTCATAGCCAGCCTGGCCAGGCCCAGGAGCAAACCCACAAAGAAAATACTCTGACTTGCCAGCTCTCCTCTGCACCAGGTGCATAAAGATCAACAGCGTAGGGCTAAAGTGGAATCAAAAACACAACAAAAGATTTTTCAAATAATTAAAAACAGGGTCCAATTACCCAAAACCAATATATATTTATATGGCTCACGGACTCCACATCGCTGCAAAACTCAATCGTTGGACTAAGGCTGCTTTATTTTTTTCAAAATCAGCCTGTCCCAGACATGTTATGAGACAAGTCTGAGACAGGTGGAACTTGAGCACAGGCCTCATGACTCAAAGGTTGGGCGACAACATCTGAGACTGATTTTACTCATTGTTAGGTGATTTGCTACTTCTTGGAAATCTCTTTTTCCGTCTAAGACTCAAATCATCTCGATCCATGCTTCCCTGTTGTCAGTTTTCACTATGGTACAGGAGCAGTTTATTGAACCTCTGATAAGTAACAAGGGAACCAAAGGCACTATCTGAATTAGGAGAAACACCAACATCCATGGCTACTTTCTCTTCAGACATGTGCTGGTCGAGGGGATACTGGACCACTGTGACATGGCTTAAAGGAGGCATGGCCACTAACACCAGGTCTACAGACAGTGAATCAACTTCCTTGACAAGCCTAAACACCAGTATCAAAGGCTCACTTGGCAGATCATTGCTGATATCTGTAACCTTCTGCAACAAAATCTCCTTCTCAGTAAAGCCTGTGAGCAAAGCTCCTCACTCCAAGGTTCTGCGTATGATGAACAGCGACAGCACACCAACCACGTCACTGACTTTCAATGTCAGAAGTTGATGCCACACATGGACCTTGGAGACCTGCACAGCCAGAGAGAAAATGAGAGGAAATGCTGCTGCTGACAATGCACGGCCAGTTGGCTGTCTGATTGACCATCAGAGAAGTGCAACCCTCCACATTCATAACCACTGGATTTCTATCTCTTCCTGGAGCTCTGTACTCACTTCTCCTGCGAGAATTATAGTGCCATACATAGATTGTGTGGAAGGAAGGGATAGATACTAGAGGAGAATTATTGTTGACTGTTGGGATAAATGATTTGAGCTTTGGCTTGAGGCAAACAAGTGGAGCTGCAAGATATGTTGGTCAGAGCTCATCTGAACTTCATTGCTGATTGGAGATGGACTAGAGCTTAGTAGAGACTTCAGGCACTTTGTCACACTCTCCTATGGAAGTGAAGACACTCTTGCATGGAACCTATGGACCGTGCTGTTGTACGCAGACCTCTGAGTATGTATGTTTTCTCGTGTCTCCCTGCAACTCCAGTTTTGTCGATGAAGCCGACACTGCAAATGGCCTGAGAATCAGCTTGGGCATGAATTTCTGCAGACCCCCTTTTGTCAGTGGTCTCACCTGTCACAGCCTCTAACTGCTGCTTGGACAAGTGTTTGGTTCTCTCACCAGATAGAGACTCAAGACAGAACATGAAAAACTGACAATAACAGAGCTAAGTCAGCTGCAACCCTTAAGCAACACAGCTGAGGATGTGAACAAGTTGAGTTCACCAGTAAGACAATCCTAGAGAATGAATGATGGTGTTCAACCTAACCGCCAAGTTGAGGGAATGAGTTTACATCTGTTGTCACAGATGTATCAGCAGACTGAGAATAAAGATTTGCTAATACAGGTTGAAGATGGGCTGCATACAACTTCCCAGAAGGCAACCGAGGTGGAATGACTAATGTCTACAGATTCAGGACATGGTCAGGAAATAATTAGCTAGTCCAGAAGCCCAGGATGCTGCAAAAAAGAAGATACAGGTTTAAACAAAGCAGCCATCTTCCATGAAGGAAATTCATGAGTTTAAAGATCTCTCAGATGACGTTACGGTGCAATTACCTGGTTCTGCAGGACGAAGTCAACTTCAAAAAAGAAATTCCTAGAATAACGCATCCTCCCAAATAAGGTAATGGACTGTTCTGGCTGTTCTGAGGAACGGTTACTGGACCCAAAAGGTTAACTCTGATTTCACTTCACAGATGCTGCCAGACCTGCTGAGCTTTTCCAGCAGCTTCTGTTTCTGTTTCTGATTTCCAGCATGCGTAGTTCTTTCGTTTCTTATTTAATGGATTGACAAATGGTTTAAGAACATCCAAATGATGAAAACTCCCCCAGTATACAGAAATTTCACAGGCCATGCAGAGTTAGAAAAGTCCCCAAGCCAAAGACCACACAATCTTGCAAGTCCAAAGAGAATGTACTCTAGAAGAAGGTTGAAACTTCTAAGGCTCCTGAATTTGGAAAATCAGAAACTTGTGGAGAAATGGGGCAGTAGGAAATTTAATTATATCACATGCATGTGCAAATGTGAATTACAGAGGAAAAGAAAAATCTTGGAGGTGAGATATTATATGAGGCAATGTTTCCGAAACTGTTATTGGTGGAAATTGCATTAATCTCCAGAATATCTGATGCTTCACTGGGACTTGGATGAGGGAGAGGCAGAATACCTTGGAATCTTGACCGATGAAAATCTATATCTAAAAGTTTCCTCATGATCTTTATTCATAGAATCCCTCCAGTACAGAAGCAAGCCATGTGGTCCATTGAATCAACACCAATCTTCCAAAGGATATTCCAATCAGACCTCATATCCTATAACCCTGCATACCGCATGGCTAATTCTCCTAAACTACACATTCTTAGACACTACGGGCAATTTAGCATGGCCAATCCACCTAACCTGCATATCATTGAACCGGGGGAGGAAACCAGAGCATCTAGAGGAAACCCGCACAGACACGGGGAGAACATGCAAACTCCACACAGCCGACCACCCAAGGGTGGAATCAAATGCAAGTCCCTGATGCTAACGATTGTGCCACCTTTTGTACTTGATTGCCATCATCCACTAAACTATTGTTTAAAATAAGAGTCTTCCCCCATTCAGACACACTAATGGTTTTCCTCTACCACTTAAACCAGGTCTTTAGTCATAGTCTAGGACAAAGGCAGCAAACTACCCCAAACTTAAGCTGATAATGGTTGGCATTGTAGCACGTACAACAGCCTAGGTGATTATGTGTTGGGGTAGACACCCTATGATTATAAAGCCATTTTCTTTGGCTTTGAGCTATTTTTGGGAGATTTCAGCATTTGTCCTCTTGCCTTTCGGTGCTGGAAGCTCGGCAGTGCTTCTTTGTCTTCCTTTGAGGGGTTTTAATATCAAGCAAAAGTAACTTAGAGAAGTAAGGGTGGGAACTGAACTCCAAACCAGGGGATGTAACACTCTCAGGGTGGCAGTCAATGATACTACAGGAGGCAATTGCCTAGTGGTATTATAGCTGGGCATTTAGTTCAGAGGCCCAGCTAATGTTCTGATGGACCTGCATTCAAATCCCATTGTAGCTGATGGTGGAATTTGAATCCAACAAAAATCTGGAATGAGAAGTCTAAAGATCACCATGGATTTATTGTGATCAGAGATAATGGGAACTGCAGATGCTGGAGAATCCATGGTAACAAAGTGTGAAGCTGGATGAATACAGCAGGCCAAGCAGCATCTCATGAGCACAAAAGCTGACGTTTCGGGCCTAGACCCTTCAAGGCTGGGACTTTTGCCAAGTAGTAATCATTGCTTGGCCTGCTGTGTTCATCCAGCTACACACTTTGTTACCATGGATTTATTGTTGTTTTTTTTTCAGGAAATACCTCAGAGGCACCTGCTCCTACATCCTATAATCTTATAGAACATAAAAGCAAGAGTCGCCATTCAGCCCTTCAATCCAACCTTCTACACCATCATTGATCATAGCTGGTTATCTACTTCACTACATACTCCTGTGGTATCCCCATGTGCCTTGAAGTCATTAGTAACTAGAAATCTATTAATCTTGGAATGTGACTAATAGTAATGGAGTACTTTCAGGCCCATCCACTGCCATTCCTGACCACAGAAGCACCTGACAAACCTAACCAACGCTTTCAATGGCTGAAAGACCAATAGACTTTGGGCACAGATTTATGACAATTGACAGACGAACTGAAGAGGACATAAGGAAAAAACATATTTACTCAACACTGTACATAACAGCACCAGATGTAGATTGAGTAATAACATCCAAAAGGGAATTAGTTAAATACCTGAAGGAGAAAAAAATTCAGGGTTATGAGGAAAATGTGACAGAGTAGAAATGACTGGTGTAGTCATTGAAAGAGCCTGTTCCGATTTGATGGGTTGAATGGCATCCTTTGCAATTCAGTATTTACAATTCTGTGAAGGATTACAGAAAACAACTGGAAAATGCAAAGAAAATAATTTTGTGTTCAGTGAATGCTGTGAGATCGACTTCTCCATTGGCTGATCCTAATATCTTTTATCTACGTTAGATGAACAGCTACCTGAATTATCAGGAATTAGTGCAGTTGCTGGCATTGGCAGTTTTGGGCTAACTTTTTGTTCTTTGGGAATTTTCAAAAGTTTTAAGATTAATTGTTGCCAATATCAATCTCTGGTTGAGTAATTGTTCCACCAGGGCAGAATAACCTTGCATAACAGACTAAATTCTGCAAATGGAGATCAGCCGGAACGTCTACAGAAAAGCTGATAAAACTGCCTTGTATAATACTTCTTATCTTATAAATACATGAACATCTTGATATGAACAAATGATTTCTCAATGCCTCTCTCTGTTGTAAACTAATGCTTTAAGCAAACCACAGCTTTTAATATCTAATGCCTTTAAGTCATGGCTGTCATTTAAAATCAAATAAGTTGTCTTTTGAAAGATTTGGTACACTTAGATCTTGTTCAACATATGACAATGACTCCACTTGTCTCACTCTTCCCTTAAATGAACTCTGTTCATGCTTGGTTCTGTGGAGTAACCATCTTTAACTAAAGCTATGTCAGCAATCGGTCTGACAATTTGCAATGTGCACAAACGCTCACAGTTCCTCACGGTCATCATTTCAGTCCCTTCATCTCCTTACTTCCTGTGTCAGCAAGCTATCTTTTATCTGATTGGAAATAAACTGCAAGCTTATTAAACCATTACTGTTCTTCATGAGCAACATCCTCATGACATTCAGAATGATAGAACCATGTGGCCCACAGCAGAGGCCCTGAAAAAGAGAAGACCAAAGGCCTTCTGAACACACAAGGAGGATATCAGCAACTGGCAGTGGTGAGAAGGAGCTTTCTTCTTCCAGCAATCTTCTAGACTCACGGTGAATACTAGCAAATGTCCAAGCACTAGTGACGATGATGACTGTGGTTCTCCAGGGAAACCATCACCCAAGTTTCAGGGTGAGCTGAAGAACCAGAAGTTTTACACCCACTGCCCTTTGCTTTGAAGGTCATGGTTGCTCTCAGCTTTTACACATTTGGATGTTTTCAGGAATCTGCTGGAAATATGTGTGGAACATCTCTGGTAGCAGCTCACATACAGCTGCATCACAGAGGTAACAGAAGCCTTGTACAAGAGGACTGCTGATGATGTGGGCTACAAACAAGATCTAAAAAACAGAGATGGACATTGGCTTTGGGATCATCGCTGGATTTCCATTTGTACCAAGATGTCATATGCATGTGGTCATCAAAGCTCCCAGAGTATAGACAGTGCCCTTCAAAAACTGAAAGGTTTTCCCTTTGGTCAGCATGCAATTATTGAAAGCACATGCTACAAGTTTGAGCAAAATTCATGGGAAGCAGCCATTCACTTTCCTGCTTTGCCATGTTTCAGAGTCATTACCTCCACTTCACTCACCTCCACAGACTGATTGTCAGTGACAAAAAACAGTGAAGTCATGACTCCTCACCTGTGAGGAACCCGTCATCTACAGCAGAGGAAAGGTACAATGAGTGACCATTGAGCAGATCTGTGTGTTGCTGAAAGTGTACTGCCATGAACACATGGCCTTCTCGGTCTGTTCTACAATCCTTCTGATCTGATATGGTAGCTATTCTGGGAGCCATTAACAAAAGCACCTCTTTCTCTGCTCACGTTGGCCTTTCCCTGTTAGGGGCTTCACCTCTCATCTTCACCCTCCCTTGAGTGTTGTAAGCTCTATTCCCCTATTAGCAGATAGAGTACCATTGTTATTCTTTGCAGAGATGCAGTGGCATACTTGTGCCAATACGATTTCTTCCGTTCCTGATTGGGTCTGTCCAATATTCCCTCCTTGCAGTGTTCACATAGGAGGTCAGGGAATGAGCTGATACAGAAAGTTGTTTCAGAGATAGTAGGAACTGCAGATGCCGGAGAATTAGAGATAACAAGGCGTAGAGCTGGATGAACACAGCAGGCCAAGCATCATTAGAGGAGCAGGAAGGCTGACGTTTCAGGCCTAGACCCTTCTTCAGGCCCCTCCCCCATTTCTGAAGAAGGGTCTAGGCCCGAAACATCAGCCTTCCTGCTCCTCTGATGCTGCTTGGCCTGCTGTGTTCATCCAGCTCTACGCCTTGTCATCTCTGATACAGAAAGCTGTTTGTTCTTGAGAGGCAGCTGGTAAATTTGTCAGCACTGCTACTGCCTTAGACCTTTAAAAACGCTTTGTGCATGGAATATGTTCATGCTGAAGGAGGCCAAGTAGAACTAAGAGAAACTAAACGTCAGTGGTGCATACAATTCTTCATTACCTCTCGCGATATAAACTAGAGCTCACAACACTCAAGGGAGGGTAAAGATGAGAGGTGAAGTCCCTAACAGGGAAAAGCCAACCTGAGCAGAGGAGGAGGTGCTTATATTAATGGCTCCCAGAGTAGCTACCATATCAGATCAGAAGTATTGTAGAAGAGACCGAGAAGGCAATGTGTTCATTTGCCCGGTGCCAACCTTCTGGAGTGGCATGTAGGCCAGACCAGGTAAGGATGGCAGTTTCCTTTTCACCAGAAACTGTCAGATCGTTTGTGTAAACTCTTTATGCACCTGACTGAATCATGGTGAACTTGAATCACAACTTAGCAGAGCTGAGGACTAGATCGTGATTCGCATTACTGCCACACAACTTGCACATTGGATCGAGGTGGGTCCCTAACTGAACCCTCCAAATGTGATGCCATTCAGAAGTTATAAACTATCTGGCAGAAAGTCAGGCTCAAGCCAAAAATATTTATTTCATGAAAACATGGGAAGGAAAGAAACATAAGAATTTTTGGAAGAAAAGGATTTCATTCAGCCAGACAGTATGTAGTGCAAATTCAGCAATGGTCAAGAAGATAGCTATCAAACCCACAATCAAAGATGTAACAGATGTAAAAATGCTGCAGCATTGTGGTGTCAACGAGGAAATAGCTAAATTGACAGATTAATGGGCACCAATGATTTTGACTGTAAAAACAGATAATGTTCCAAGAAATAATTAGTTATGTCTATCCTGAAATGTAATCCAATATTTAGATTGATCAAATACTGAAAATGAAGCAAATCCCTTGTAAGTGATATAATAAAAGCAGACAGAAAGTTTCAAAGACAGGTCTGCAATTACAGGCGAGTATCATAATACTGGATTGCCACTAATAAAGGCTTAGCCAGACCAGGCAACCCTTCAAAACTATCCTTATTAGTATATGGGGTTATGTGGGAAAATTAGGACAGCAGTTCCAAATACTTGTGTTATAAAATGGAAGTTGCCACCCAGCTATGAGAACTAAAAGTGAAACACCCAGGCGAGCACCTCACCCCATTATCTGCAAAAGGATGAAAAAAATGGCATAACCTGCTTTTCAGCAACTTCTCATGCTTAAATAAAATAAATCCCTGATATTCACTTTAAAATCAACAATTAACAATTTATTTATCTAACTCTAACAGTGAACAAATTAACTAAACTATTAACAAACTGAACAAATCCCTTCTAACTATTAATTATTCCCAAATGAAACAAGATCCTAATGGTATGCTGTTTCAACAAATACAAGTCCAACTTATATCTTTTTTCCTTTATTCATTAACAGGCTGAGGACGTCGCTGGCCATTCAGCATCTATTGTCCATCCTTAATAGCCAAGAGGGCAGTTCAGAGTCAACCACATTGCTGTGGGCCTGGAGTTGCATATAGGCCAGACCGGGTAAGGATGGCAGTTTACTTTCCGAAAGGACATTAGTGAGCCCTTGATGACAGATCAATATTTCTTACATTAGGATTGGCCCGATGTTGTCAAAAACATCAGACTTAGATTTAAAACGTTGTTGGTATTTAAGTACCTTTTTCAAATTGATTGGCTAAATTTGAAAGCCTGTTGTCTTGGTAGCAAACTGCTGCTTGGTCTGCTAACTGTTCGGCCTTTTGATGCAAATATTTCAATTCAGGTAACAAAGTGTGGAGCTGGATGAACACAGCAGGTCAAGCAGCATCTCAGGAGCACAAAAGCTGACGTTTCGGGCCTAGACCCTTCATCAGAGAGGGGGATAGGGAGAGGGTTCTGGAATAAATAGGGAGAGAGGGGGAGGCGGACCGAAGATGGAGTGAAAAGAAGATAGGTGGAGAGAAGAGTATAGGTGGAGAGGTAGGGAGGGGATAGGTCAGTCCAGGGAAGACGGACAGGTCAAGGGGGTGGGATGAGGTTATTAGGTAGGAAATGGAGGTGCGGCTTGGGGTGGGAGGAGGGGATGGGTGAGAGGAAGAACAGGTTAGGGAGGCAGGGAGAGGCTGGGCTGGTTTTGGGATGCAGTGGGGGGAGGGGATGAGCTAGGCTGGTTGTGTGATGCAGTGGGGGGAGGGGACGAATTGGGCTGGTTTTGGGATACAGTGGGGGAAGGGGAGATTTTGAAGCTGGTGAAGTCCACATTGATACCATTGGGCTGCAGGGTCCCCAAGCGGAATATGAGTTGCTGTTCCTGCAACCTTCGGGTGGCATCATTGTGGCACTGCAGGAGGCCCATGATGGACATGTCATCTGAAGAATGGGAGGGGGAGTTAAAATGATTCACGACTGGGAGGTGCAGTTGTTTATTGCGAGGTGTTCTGCAAAGCGGTCCCCAAGCCTCTGCTTTGTTTCCCCAATGTAGAGGAAGCCACACCGGGTACAGTGGATGCAGTATACCACATTGGCAGATGTGCAGGTGAACCTCTGCTTAATATGGAAAGTCATCTTGGGGCCTGGGATGGGGGTGAGGGAGGAGGTGTGGGGGCAAGTGTGGCATTTCCTGTGGTTGCAGGGGAAGGTGCCGGGTGTGGTGGGGTTGGAGGGCAGTGTTGAGTGAACAAGGGAGTCATGGAGAGAGTGGTCTCTCCGGAAGGCAGACAAGGGTGGAGATGGAAAAATGTCTTAGGTGGTGGGGTCAGATTGCAGATGGTGGAAGTGTCGGAGGATGATGCGTTGTATCCGGAGGTTGGTGGGGTGGTGTGTGAGAACGAGTGGAATCCTCTTTGGGACGTTGTGGCGGGGGCGGGGTGTGAGGGATGTGTTGCGGGAAATGCAGGAGATGCGGTCAAGGGCGTTCTCGACCACTGCAGGGGGGGGAAGTTGCCGGCTGAAGAACTTGGACATCTGGGATGTGCGGGAGTGGAATGTCTTATCGTGGGAGCAGATGCGGCGGAGGCGGAGGAATTGGGAATAGGGGATGGAAATTTTGCAGGAGGGTGGGTGGGAACAGGTGTATTCTAGGTAGCTGTGGGAGTCAGTGGGCTTGAAATGGTCATCAGTTACTAGCTGGTTGCCTGAGATGGAGACTGAGAGGTCCAGGAAGGTGAGGGATGTGTTGGAGATGGCCCAGGTGAACTGAAGGTTGGGGTGGAAGGTGTTGGTGAAGTGGATGAACTGTTCGAGCTCCTCTGGGGAGTAAGAGGCGGTGCCGATACAGTCATCAATGTAACAGAGGAAGAGGTGGGGTTTGGGGCCTGTGTAGGTGCGGAAGAGGGACTGTTCCACGTAACCTACAAAGAGGCAGGCATAGCTGGGGCCCATGCGGGTGCCCATGGCCACCCCCTTTGTCTGTAGGAAGTGGGAGGAATCGAAAGAGAAGTTGTTGAGAGTGAGGACGAGTTCGGCTAGGCGGATGAGGGTGTCGGTGGAGGGGGACTGGTCGGGCCTGTGGGACAAGATGAAGCAGAGGGCCTTGAGGCCATCTGCATGCGGAATACAGGTGTATAGGGACTGGACATCCATGGTGAAAATGAGGTGTTGGGGGCCAGGGAATTGGAAGTTTGTTTTCTATGTGCTTGCAAACTTTCACAGACATCCATTTTAAATCTTTAAGCACAGAAAAAGCACATGATCTTTTAAAGTGACCACACATTGCTTTCCCCCCTAGCAATTTACAAATGCTGAATTCTAACTTTCTGCCTCCCAATCCACAAGTACTCTCCCAAACTCTGCAATACTGGTGAAGCAATAGTCTGCCACAGTCATGCTTACATAATTATATCTTTTAGCCAATGTCCCAGACAGGTCTATGACCATTCCTGGGTAAATTCTACCCCATCATCAGGACAGATTCAGCAAAACTGAAGCCACAATGGTGACCAGTCAGAAGGAACCCTAAACATTTGGTTAGGATCCAATGAATGTTGCATGGCATCAGGTCAAACATGAGCAAAGAAAGCTCCTGTTAAGTACTATTTACTGTCCTATCCCATCCCCTCAAGGTAATGAATCAGTGCTCCTCCATGTTGAACACCATTGGAAGAAACACGAAAGGTACAGAAGGCACAGAAAGTATTCGATATGAGTGTGGTTAGGTGACACATGACCTCCAGAATTGTTACAGAAATATGAACTTTTTTTGTGGGCATGGATCAAAATTCAAAATATGGAAGCCATGTTTAAACTTAGCCAGACTCTGCAATTTGCAAACTGCGGAGCTGCAATAGTCAATATTCATACAGCCAAATCTTGGACAATCAACTTCCCAATGAAACCAGACAGGCTGGGAACTGCTTAGTCAGATGTTAATAGCCACATTGTTTCAGAATGACCCATTGTTTCCACCTCCAGTAAAGCTGCTTTGTTAGAAGAATGCTATGCAGACTTAATGGTACTCAACTCAGTAAGAGGCCAGAGGCATAGTGTGACAAGGACAGTGCTTGTCAGGTGAAGGTTCAAAACCACGTTCCGTGACGTCCAAATATGGAAAGTCGTCACCTCATTGGATCTTCCTGCTCCCACCTGTTACTTGTATTGGACACAGACCACAGAATATGTGAGAAGAGTGTGAAAAGGTGGATAAAAGGATATAAGGAGCAACCTAGAACCCCATTCTCTCTGCTATTGCACCTTCTTCAATAGCATCTCCAAAGAGCACCTTCAACTGGCAGCCATCTCGAGCTCAGCATCTCTAGCTCCTTGTACCTCATGGTGGCTATCATCAGACTGACCAGACCCAGAGAAACCACCTCGGCAAGATGACCCGAAGACCAGAACGAGCCCTAGAGGAGAGGGGAAGCCCAAATTGACAGCTACAGATCCTGAAACATCATCCAGCTCTCATCTACAGAAGAACAACCTGTCCCAGTCTTATTGAATAGGTATTACCAGTCTTTTAAGACAAACAGCTCAAATGTAGTGGTAGAGACCTGTAAATAGAGTGTGGCAAATTCTGAGAAGTGCATGTGTGAAGTATGTCATGGTGTAGATTTGAGATTGTTTACTTAGAGATTGAAGACTGTTTACTGAAGAATCCCGTGAAGAGATTGATCAAGATTAACAGAGTTTAATTAAAGTACAAAAGTAGAGTCTGAGAAATATTGTTAGCCTTGAAGAAATATTCAATAAAACTGTGCTGGACCTTCCCCTGACTCTTGTCCCCTTCTGTCTAACTCACAGCACAACGCGCTTGAGTTAAAAAAATGCTACTTCTAACGGTCAAGGTTATTTGGAATACATTTGTCAATCTTGCACTTTCAACATGGGAAATTTTAATATCAATCATTAAGATTGACTCAATTTCACCACATCTGACTCTCCCAGAACCAGAGGACACAGTTTAAAAATAAGGGGTAGGCCATGTAGAACAGAGTTGAGGAAAAACTTCCTCACCCAGAGAGTGGTGGATGTATGGAATGCTCTGCCCCAGAAGGCAGTGGAGGCCAACTCTCTGGATACCTTCAAGAAAGAGATGGATAGTGCTCTTAAAGATAGTGTAATCAAGGGTTATGGGGATAAGGCAGGAACAGGATACTGATTGTGGATGATCAGCCATGATCATAATGAATGGTGGTGCTGGCTTGAAGGGCCAAATGGCCTACTCCAGCACCTATTGTCTATTGTCTATTGTTGATTGATTCCTGAAGGGCATATATGCCAGTGGGCTCGCTATGGACTTGAAAGAACCAACACAGGGGGAAAACCTTCTTGTTTTTGTCCTTACTAAGCTTTTTGCTGCAGATGCAACTGTTCATTAGCGTATAATAACCTTGCACAGTCCTTGGAAGATGGAGTCCTGTCTTCACAATGAAGATACTGAGTATTATTTTGTGTAGCATCACCATTGAATTAAATGGGACAGGTTCAAAACAGTTACAGTAGTTCAAAAGAGGGCATACATGACTCATTGGGGGTTATGAACAGCAGCAGATTTACATTCTACCACAACCTGTGACCTCATGGCCTGGCTCATCCTGCACTCTACCATCGCCACCAATCACCATTGCGATGGATTCAAGGAAAAATGTCGGAGAACATGCCAGGAGCCCTCCTGATGAGCAATAAATGCTGGCATAGCCAGGGGCCTCATACCATGAATAAATAAAAGCATCCAATCATAAACTGTGGGGAAAAATTAGACAATAAATGGGAGAAGAATGTTCCTTGACCATCCATGAAATGAATGATGGAAGAGAATACTAGGTGTGTGTAAAAGAGAAGAGTAAAGCACTTGCAAATAGCTTTAGCCAGAACTACCGAGTGAATGATTCATTTTGTCCTTCGCTTGAAGTAACCACCATCAGAGATACAAGTTTCCTGCACTACAGCCAGTTTGATTCACACTGTGTGATACAAAACACAGCCGAGTGCACTGGATGTAGCAAAGGCTCCTGCTGAAGATATGTATTCCTCAAATAGCTATGGCCTCAAACAAGCTGTTTCAGTTCTTTCAGTAGAATCTACATAGCCCAACAGACAAGGGTGAAGCATTTGCAACAATTTTCAGCCAGAAGTTTCAAGTGGATGATCCTTCTTCCTGAATTACCCATTATCAGAATTTCCAGACATTAGCCAATGCAGGTCACTCAAAGCGAAATTTTAAAATGGCTGAAGGCCCTGGATACAGCAATCATCTGGACAACATCCCAGCAGTGCCAATGAAGAACTGTGTTCCAGAATGAGTCTGGCGTTTAGCCAATTATTCCAGTACGATTGCTATACCAGCATCTACTCGATGATATGAACAATATGCTCTGTTCATATAAAACAGGACAAATCAATCTTGGCATTGGTGCCTCAGAAGTCTACTGTCAATCATTAGCAGTTTGATGGAAGGTGTCTTCAACGATGCTATCAAATAGTACTTGGTTAGTAATAATCTGCTCACCAATGCTACTATTTTTCTCTGCTAGGACTATTCAAGTCCAAATCTCCCAAAATAAAGATGAAAGGAAAGAGTTAACAAAAAGGAAGATGGAACATGTAATAAAAAAAGAAGATAAATATTTATTAAGTCAACAGGACAAAATGCTGACAGGAGAAGCTGTTGTGAAACAATGAGCGATGCCTTAAGGAGGCACCGTTACATAGGCAGACTGGGTACCTTCTAACAAGGGTGAAAGGCAGAGTGACTAAAGCCTTGGGAGATGATGACAATTGAGAATATGATGAAACAAAGAAGTCAGGTATATGGCGCATCTCTTGTGTGACCAATTACAATAAGTTGAGAGGAGTAGTGAAGAGGAAAATAAGCCTGGCAATGAGACAACATGAATATAAAATGGTAGTTGTTCCCATTAGTTGATGTCATAAGAAACGGGAGACATAGATTGAGAGATTTGGGAAAGACATTTGGAGGTGATGTAAGGGAGCATCTTTTACAGAGTGAGTGGTGATGACCAGGAACTTGCTACCAAAGAGGCAGGTGAACGCAAACATAAAAGGGAAGATAAAACTCTTCACCTGCCAAGTACATAGTAAGCAAGTAATCTACTGGGGACAAAGAGGATGATATATGCTTAGGAAAACAGAATAAGGCTAAAACACTTAATGACTATTTTGCATGAGTGTTGACTAGAGAAAGATTATCTGACAAAATATCAACAACAGACAATGTCATGAGAGGTAATGCAAGGGGAGTGAATTCATAGGCAATATGTACTTGAAAGGCTGGTAGCGCTGACAAGTTACTCTCTGGAAGGCTTGGATCCCAGGCTCATAAAGGAAGTGGGTGGGGAAAGAGTGGAACGACTTGCTATAATATTCCAATCTTCTTTAGGTACAGGGAGGTACCAGAGAGTTGAAGAATAACAAATAAAACCCTCTTATCTAGGAAACAATGTAAGGACATTCTTGTTAAGCACAGGCTAAACAGTTCTACATTTGTCACGAGGTTTCAGAAACAGTAATTAGGGTGAGATAAAATCACATCCATTCAGAGAGTTTTGAGTTAATTAAGGAGAGAGAGCAAAGATTTGTAAAAGGCAGATCATACTTGACAACTGTAATTTAATATTCTGATAAAGTAACAGAGAAGCTTGATGAAGGGTATACAATGGATGTTGGCAGTATAGATGCTTGGAAAGTATGGCAAAAGGCTAAGAACCACAGAAAACTTTGGTTACTAAAGGCGAAGTTCATGAAAAAGCAGGGTCAGCGTCAGTTCAGATTAAAAAAATGGAAAAGAAAAGTTGTAATTTTTTTCAGGCTGGAGGATGGTGGGCTTTTTTTCAGGCTGGAGGATGGTGTGCAGTGATGTTCCCCAAAGGTCAGTGCTAGGGTCATTGATACATAAAATTGACTTCAAATTTGGAATAAGATTAAATTGGAATCTTGTCCAATGATAATAAATTTAGAGGTGTGGCAAACCAATCAACTGCAACAGGTCACAAATGGGCTTGCAGAATAGTTAGACAGGCATTAGATGGATTTAATACAAAGAAGGGCAGTGATGTATTTTGGCCAAAGGACAGAGAAAGAAATATGAACCAAATAGCATATTATAAAAAAATGTGCAAGAACAGGATGACTGAGAAAACTCATATGCATATGTCTCTGAAGGTGACAGAACATATTAAGATTGGAATGGGGAAGTTACACTGAATCTTTATAGGAATTCAGAGCCAGAGTAGGCAATTCATCCTTCAAGCCTGCTCTGCTAATTAACATGATCATGGCTAGTCTTATCTTGATCTCAATCCACTTTCCTGCCTATTTCCCATAAGCCTTCATCACACTTTTCATCAGAATCTTATCTATTTCTTTCCCAAAACTATTGATTGATTCTGCCTCCACTGCACTCTGGGGCAGTGAGTTCCACAGACTCACAGCCCTCTGAGAGAAGTAGTTTCTCCTCATCTCAGTTTGAGCCTACCTCCTCTCACTCTATATCTTTGATGTTTTATTCAAGACTTTCCCACAAGGGGAAACTTTTGTTACACATCCACCTTATCAATCTCCTTTAGCACTTTATATACCTCAGTCAGTTCTCTCTTCATTCTTCTGAACTCCAGCAAACACGAGCACAAACTATTCAACCACTCCTCATATGACAGCTCTTTCATCCTTGGAATCAATCTGGTGAACCTCTTCTGAACTGCCTCCAGTGTCACCACATCCTTCCTCAAGTAAGGAGACTAAAACTGGACACAATACTCCCGGTATGGTCTCACCAACATCTCGTGTAATTGTAACAACACCTCTTTACTTTTAGAATCCAGTCCTTTTGTAATAAATGCCAAGATTCCATTTGCATTTCTTATTATACGCTGTACCTGCGGACTGACCTTCTGCAATTTATGCCTCAAGGACACCCAGATCCCTCTGCACCATTGCACTTTGAATCTACTTCTTATTTAAATAATATTTAAATTACATAGATTGTAAACAGTTAATGTCTGAGAATTGAACCCCACCAGTTACAGTTAGTCATCCAGAGAAGAATCCATTTACCAGACATCTCTGCCAGTCTGCCAACCCTCTATCCGAGCCAATACTCTACCCCTAATCCCCTGGGATCTAACCTCTGGATCAGTCTTCCGTGCAGCACTTTGTCAAATGTCTTCTGGAGGTCTAGACATACCATATCCACCAGATTCCCATTGTCTTCCTTGCTGGTCACATTCTCAAAGAACTTCAGCAAGTTTATTAAGCACAACTTGCTCGTCATAAAACCATGTTCAGTTATATCCTTTTTTATGATTGACCCCAGCAACTTACCCACTACAGAGGTCAAAATAACTGATAAAAACTGAAAGAACTACAGATGCTTCTGAGGAAGTCTCACTGGACCCGAAACATTAAGTCTGATTTTTCTCACAGATGCAGCCAGACCTGCTGAGCTTTTCCATCAATTTCTGTTTTTGTTTTAAACAAAGTGGTCTACAGTTCCCATATTTTGCCTATCTCCTTTTCAGAATAAGGGTGTCACGTTAGTCTGTTTCCAATTCACTGGTACCTTTCTAGAATCCTGCAAAATTTGAAATATCATAATTAATGGATGCATTATCTCTGCTGCTACCTCCTTTAATACCCTGAGGTGCAGACCATCAGGCATAAGGGACTCCACTGTCTTTAATCCCATCAGTTTACTTAATACATTCTCCATAGTCATAGTAATTTCACCAAGTTCCTCTGTAATAATTGCTGTTTTGGGAAGAAATTTATCTTCCACTGTAAAAGCAGGTGAAATATTGGTTTTTTGCTATTTTTCTTTCGTAGTACATCTTACTTCTTTTGATTTTGGTTTTGGTAACCCTTTGCTGACATTTAAGATTCTGGATGTAAGTTTGCTCACTGAGCTGGAAGGTTCGTTTTTAGACGTTTCGTCACCATTCTAGGTAACATCATCAGTGAGCCTCCGGTGAAGCGCTGGTGTTATGTCCCACTTTCTATTTATCTGTTTAGGTTTCCTTGGATTGGTGATGTCATTACCTCCATTGGTGATGTCATTTCCTGTTCTTTTTCTCAGAGGGTGGCAGATGGGCTCCAAATCAATGTGTTTGCTGATGGAGTTCCGGTTGGAATGCCATGCTTCTAGGAATTCTCGTGCGTGTCTCTGTTTGGCTTGTCCTAGGATGGATGTGTTGTCCCAATCAAAGTGGTGTCCTTCCTCATCTGTATGTAAGGATACTAGTGATAGTGGGTCATGTCTTTTTGTGGCTAGTTGATGTTCATGTATCCTGGTGGCTGGCTTTCAAATCTTCTCAAAACTCGCTATTTAAGATTCTCCCAATCCTCCACACTGCCACTAGCTAATAAAGCTTTGGTTAAAACCCAACTAGAATACTGTATCCTGTTCTAGTCACAAAACTTGAAAGGTGATATAAGGGTCCTTGAGAGGATGCAGAAGAGATTTACCAGAATTGCTGCCAGGTGGATATGGGATTTAAAATTCAAGATTAATTCAGAGGAATCGGGTTGTTCTCCTTGCAGCAAATGAGGTAGAGATAGACTTAGAGCATTTGGTTGAGAGGTAAAAGATAATAGCAGGTTTAGATGTAGTGGACAAAGAAAAGCTGGACCTAGTAGACAATGGTCCAAGAATTAGGGGACATAGATGTAAAGTTTGAGCAAGAGATTCTGTGGCTATGTGTGGAAGAAATCTTCGCTAAGGATTGATAATGACATGGAACTCACAACCTATAAGGCTGGTGGAAATAATGATTTCCAAAGGACTTTGGATAGATTGTTGAAGGAAGAATGCATGTGGGGTGATAGGGATACTTTGGGTAAGTGGAACTGCTCGAGAGAACCACCATAAACCAAATGAGCTGTACTGCCTGACTTCCGTAACCCCATTACACAAAAACTAAAACATTAAGTTACCAATGAATATTGGAAGAAAAGGTTAGATATCTGAAAAACAATCTGCTGTTGGAGGCACGGCATTCCACACCCTTACTACTCTCTGAGTAAATGACAAGAGAAAAACGAGAACTCAAAGGAATACAGATGATAAATACTTCATATTCAAAATAGTAAATATTTAATTTGCTTCTGTATTTATCAGGAAGACTGGTATGCTACGGTTACATGGCACTAGAAGAAATAAGCAAAAACATATAAGTGCTTTTAAACTAGGAAATGACTAAATTAATAAAAAAAATTAAATGTAAACAGGATGCAATCCCTGGTGTCGACATTTCCATTTGCACATATTAAAAGAAATTGGAAAGGCAACAATGCCAGAGGACTGCCAGCTAGCTAATGTGATTCCTATAATTAAAAAGGAAACAGAACAAATCTAGCAGCAACATTGAAACAGAAATAGGCCACTCAGCCCACTAAGCCTGCAATGCCACTTAATATGATCGTGATTGATAAAACACTTCAATGCTTTTTATACATACTGGCCCAATAACCCATTATGCCATTGATAGTCAAAATTTTATCAACCTTTACTTTATATTCTCAAAACGAACCTTCCACAGCCCTCAGAAGTAAAGCATTCCAATGGTTCCACACCCACTAAGTTAAAGAAAGTTCTCCACATTCCAATCTTAAATAGTGTTCCCCTTATCTTAAATTTATCCCCCACCCCGACACCCCACCCTGAATCCATTCCCAATTCTCGACTCCCCAAACAGGGGAAACATCTTGCCTGCATCAACCCTAGCTATCCCTTAAGTATTTTCTAAATGTTAATAAAATCACTTCTCATTCTTTGAAACTTTAGAGAAGACAGGCTCAGTTTTCCCAATTTCTCTCCCTTGGACAGTTCTGCCATCCCTGGAACAAGTACAGTGAATCTTTTTTGCACTCCCTCTTTGCAAGAGTAGAAAAGCAATATATTAATATTCAAATGGAGACAGAGTGCCCATCTCTGAGGTACAGAGGAATCTTAATGTCCTAATACGGAGAGATTATACAGGCTAAGAATAACAGCTGATCTTATTCTGACAGGATTTGTCAGGATGGATGCTGTAAAGATATTTACCCTGAGGCAACACTAGAGCTAAGGGAAACTGTTTAAAAATACGGAGGTCTTCTATTTAGAACATAGAACATTACATTGTAGTATAGGCCCTTCAGCCGTCAATGTTGCGCCAATCTGTGAAACCAATCTGAAGCCCATCTAACCAACACTATTCCATTATCATCCATATGTTTATCCAATGACCATTTAAATGCCTTTAAAGTTGGTGAGTCTACTGCTGTTGGAGGCACGGCATTCCACGCCCTTACTACTCTCTGAGTAAAGAACCTACCTCTGACATCTGTCCTATATCTATCGCCCCTTCAATTTAAAGCGATGTCCCCTCATGCTAGTCATCACCATCCAAGGAAAAAGGCTCTCACTGTCGACCCTATCCAATCCTCTGATCATCTTGTGTGTCTCTAATAAGTCGCCTCTTAACCATCTTCTCTCCAACAAAAACAGCCTCAAGTCCCTCAGCCTTTCTTCATAAGACCTTCCCTCCATGCCAGGCAACATCCTGGTAAATCTCCTCTGCACCCTTTCCACTGCTTCCACATCCTTCCTATAATGTGGTGACCAGAACTGTACGCTATACTCCAAGTGTGGCCGCACCAGAGTTTTGTACAGATACAACATGACCTCATGGCTCCAAAACTCAATCCCTCTACCAATAAAACCCAACACCCAACCAAACCTTACCCCTTCTTAACAACCCTATCAACCTGGGTGGCAACTTTCAGGGGTCTATGCACATGGACACCGAGATCGCTCTGCTCATCCACACTACCAAGAATCTTACCATTAGCCCAATACTCTGTATTTCTGTTACTCCTTCCAAAGTGAATCACCTCACATTTTTAAGCATTAAACTCCATTTGTCACCTCTCAGCCCAGTTCTGCAGCTTATCTATGTCCCTCTGTAGCCTGCAACATCCTTCTGCATTATCCACAACTCCACCGACTTTAGTGTCATCCGCAAATTTACTAAACAATCCTTCTGCACCTTCATCCAGGTCATTTATAAAAATGACAAACAGCAGTGACCCCGAAACAGATCCTTGCAGTACACCACTAGTAACTGAACTCCAGGATGAACATTTCCCATCAACCACTACCCTCTGTCTTCTTACAGCTAGCCAATTTCTGATCCAAACCACGAAATCACCCTCAATCCCATGCCTCCGTATTTTCTGCAATGATGACACAAAGATCAAAGCCAAAGGCTCTGCAATCTCCTCCCTAGCTTCCCAGAGAATCCTAGGATAAATCCCATCCAGCCCAAGGGACTTATCTATTTTCACACCTTCCAGAATTGCTAACACCCACTCCTTATGAACCTCAACCTCGTCTAGTGTAATAGCCCGTATCTCAGTATTCTCCTCGACACCATTGTCTTTTTCCTGTGTGAATACTGACGAAAGATATTCATTTAGCGCCTCTCCTATCTCTTCAGACTCCGCACACAACTTCATATGACTGTCCTTGTCTGGCCCTAATCTTACTCAAGTCATTCTTTTATTCCTGACATACCTATCGAAAGCTTGAGGGTTTTCCTTGATTCTACCTGCCAAAGACTTTTCATGTCCCCTCCTGGCTCTTCTTAGCTCTCTCTTTAGATCCTTCCTGGCTAACTTGCAACTCTCAAGTGCCTTAACTGAGCCTTCACGCCTCATCTTTACATAAGCCTCCTTCTTCCTCTTGACAAAAGATTCAACTTCTTTAGTAAACCATGGTTCCCTTGCTTGACCACTTCCTCCCTGCCTGACAGGTACATATTTATCAACGACACTCAGTAGCTGTTCCGTGAACAAGTTCCACATTACAATTGTCCCCAGCCCCTGCAGTTTCCTTCCCCATCCTATGCATCCTAAATCTTGCCTCATCGCCTGATGATTGCCATTCCCCCAGCAATAACTCTTGCCCTGCTGTATATACCTATCCCTTTCCATTGCTAAAGTAAACGGAACCAAATTGTGGTCACTATCACCAAAGTGCTCACCTACCTCCAAATCAAACACCTGGCCTGGTTCGTTACCCAGTACCAAATCCAATTTAAGACAGAGATGGGGAGAACTTTATTTTGCTCAGAAGAAGGAGAGTCTTCAATCAACATGACAAAAATACAGATCATCTGATCAATATCATATTGCTATTTGCAGGAATTTGCTGCATGAAAATTCATTCCAGGTTTTCTGCATTGCCATCGAGATTACACTTCAAAAGTGCTTCACAGACTGCAAACTGTTTTGGATATTCAGTCATCATAAAAGGTACAACATAAATACAAGTCCTTCTTCTTAAAATGTTCTTCCTCTGTACACTACTCAGACATTGTGTCTCCATTATCTATTAAACTAGTTTGTATGGGATATTATTGCTTTTATTGATCATTAAAGTAGACATCTGACCCTGTTAAAATTGAATACAACAGCCAAAATAATACCCAAATTTGTGAAATCTATATGGTACAGCAGATTTGCCGCTGCTTCAAATCCATCTGGCTATGAGTTTCTTATATAGAATAATTATTGTACAATTACAATCCAATTTTTGCAAACATTATCAAAACGCATCAATCTTACTCTGGGATAATTCAGGAAGTTTGAGAGGGTTACTTATGTGAAATATTGACGCAATGTGGGCTCTCTTCTGAGTCAGGGTTAAAGCATATTTTTGGAAATTAATTCAAGGATATAATTAATGAAAATTTTAAAATGTAAATATTTGAACCTTGAATGGCAAAAGTCATATTTCTGAAGTGTAGCAACAAGCATCTGGAGTGGTTTGAGGATTAGATTAGATTAGATTCCCTACAGTGTGGAAACAGGCCCTTCAGCCCAACAAGTCCACACCGCTCCTTGAAGCATCCCACCCAGGCCCAACGCCCTATAACCCACACACCCCTGAACACTACGGGCAATTTAGCATGGCCAATCCATCTAGCCTGCACATCTTTGTACTGTGGGAGGAAACTGGGCCACTCAGGGGAAACCCAAGACATGGGGAGAATGTGCAAACTCCACACAGACAGTTGCCCAAGGCTGGAATTGAACCTGGGTCCCTGGTGCTGTGAGGCTGCTGTGCTAACCACTGAGCCACCGTGCTGCCCCTGTTTGGTTTGACACTGAGGAAAATAATAAGGCAAAAATGGAAAATATTACTACAAATAAAAGCAGAAAAAAATATACAAAGCAACAAAAGAGAATAATGAATACAAGAGCACTGTGCAGAAATGAAAATACAGTTGATGTCAGAAAGAACATAATTTCATGGGATTTGACATTGTTGGTTACACCAATATTTATTGCTTTTGAGAAGGGGTTAGTGAGCCACCTTCTTGAACAGTTGTAGTTCACTTGGCGTTTGTCAATCGCATTGCTTTTGGGCAAGATTTCCAAGATTTGACCCACCAACACTTAAGGAACAGTGATATATTTCCAAGTCAGGATGATGAGTGATTTGGACGTAAACTAGCAGGTGTTGGTGTTCCATGGATTGCTGTCCTTGCCCTTATCAGTGGCAGAGGTTGTGAGTTTAGAAGGTGCTGTCAAAGAAGCCTTGGTGAGATGCTGCAGAGCATCTTCAAAGGTTCCACAGTCATTATTGTCGGACCTTAATGCAACACCTTTTTTAACCATATACCACTATGCAGCCAACTCCTGTGGTTCTGTCTTGTCGGGAGGATAGAGCATATGCAAAGACGTGCTGTTTGGGATATTTTCTGTCAGGTATGATTATGTCAGGCTGTCACTTGACTAGTCTATGAAGCAGCTCTCCCAAGTGTGGTAGAAGTTTGCAGATTTTAATATGGAGGAATTTGCAGAAACTCTAGGGCTGGCAGTGGCATGCTCATTTTTGACAATGCCAGATTGTCTATCTAAATTCATGTTGAATTTTCTGTAACAGTTTGACAGTGCTTTTGTCACTGTGTCACTTGCTAGACCATGGCAGAGGTCATTTAAGAGCTAACAATACTGAGTGTCAGAAGTCACATATAGAACAGGTAAGGATGGCAGAATTCCTTCCCTAAATGGCTCTAGTGAAGCTGAAACATCTTTTCTGACAATCCACAATGGTTTTGTCGTCGCCATTATTGACTAACGTTTATTAGCATTCTAGATTTATTAATTGAATTCAAATTCCACCAGCTGTCATTGCGTGACTTGAATTCATATCCCCAGGGCATTAGCCTGGGCTTCTTGATTACGCATGCAACCACATTCCCATGATGCCACTAGCTCCTCTGAGAACACCCTACACAAAAAGGAGGAACTACGGGGATTGAAGTACAGGCTTTGTTATGCTAATGGAGAGGATAATAGTTTGTTTTGATGATCACATTTGGGAATGATGGCACATCCAGAAATACAATGATGACCATAGATCGATGAAAAAGGGCATTTTATAAGGGTTGACAGGACCCTAGCTTTTCATTCGACATACATAATAAACTGCTGTTAGGAATAGACTAGAGTATATTGTTATGATCAGTTCACAGGCAAAATTCCGCAATCTCTTAGTGTTCCAGACAGTATGCTCCAAATTATGAAGTTCCCAGAATGAACTGGCTCCCCTTCTTCATTCACGCATCCTCTTCATTGATCAGAATACGGCTAACTTTTTAAAAAATCCCTTCTCTTAAGGATATCTTTCGCCCCAGCTAAATAAATGTCTTTGACAAACAGCAAGTTAACTGGGTTTTCTTGAATTAAAAAGTGGGTCTATTAATTATTACATATAAGAAGTAAAAATGCCACACAAATGCACACATTTGGAACAAGGAGTTCAAAAAAAGATTCAAATATAAAGAAGATATATGGCTCTGTCTCTGAGTCATTCATGAACAGTAGATTGTAGATCTTTGGATGACGCCAGCAGTGTTGATATTGGTGATTGTGCAATCAGTTGTGAGGTTCTTGGCTTTGCGGCGTGATCTTTTTGTCTTGGTTAGTTTTGAAAATGGTTAGCTAGCCAGCACTCCATGTGGGAGTGGCAGTTATGAGGAAGGGTCACCAGACCTGAAACGTTAACTCTGTTTTTTCGTTTACAGATGCTGCCAGACCTGCTCAGCTTTTCCAGCAACTTTGTTTTTGTTCTCAATGTGGGAGGTTGTATTTTCTCTCTCTTTTTACCTGCAGTGCAAGGATGTTTAAAGGCTATTTTAAAACTGTGACCTTCATAGCACACTGATTCACACACTTGCACATCAGACCATTAATGAAGGGGCTAGGCCCAAAACGTCAGCTTTTGTGCTCCTAAGATGCTGCTTGGCCTGCTGTGTTCATCCAGCTTCACACTTTGTTATCCCATAATACATACACAACTGTTGGGTTTTAACACTTCCCCTTGTATATCCTAGAAGGGTAATATGCAAACATGCCTGCAGGAGATAGCTTCCTGCTGAGAGCGAAAAGTGGAAGGCAGACAAGGGTGGGGATGGAAAAATGTCTTGGGTGGTGGGGTCGGATTGTAGATGGTGGAGGTGTCAGATGATGATGCGTTGTATCTGGAGGTTGGTGGGGTGGTGTGTGAGAACGAGGGGAATCCTCTTTGGGACGTTGTGGCGGGGGCGGGGTGTGAGGGATGTGTTGCGGGAAATGCAGGAGATGCGGTCAAGGGCGTTCTCGACCACTGCGGGGGGAACCTGCGGTCCTTGAAGAACTTGGACATCTGGGATGTGCGAGAGTGGAATGCCTCATCCTGGGAGCAGATGCGGCGGAGGCGGAGGAATTGGGAATAGGGGATGGAATTTTTGCAGGAGGGTGGGTGGGAGGAGATGTATTCTAGGTAGCTGTGGGAGTTGGTGAGCTTGAAATGGCCATCAGTTACTAGCTGGTTGCCTGAGATGGAGACTGAGAGGTCCAGGAAGGTGAGGGATGTGTTGGAGACGGCTCAGGTGAACTAGACATTGGGGTGGAAGGTGTTGGTGAAGTGGATGAAAGGTAGTTAGGTAGTCAGCTTCTTGGTATTTCTTCCTGCCTTTCTGTTTGAGTTTTGTCTAGCTTTGTACCGGTGTGACATTCCATGGGTCTACACAGGTTTCTGCCAGATAGTCAATGAATTTATCCTTTGGCTGCAATAGTCCTGTTTTCATGAGTATGTTCTGGAAGTAAAATTTCAATATTGTCCCTAAATATTTCAGATTTTAATACATCATTGTGACACTATCTAAAATTGCAGATGAAGCTGATAAATTTTGAAAAGAAAACCATTTGCAAATACATATTGTGAATGTGGGGAGTCCTGGACACTGCCAGTGTCCCAGATGATCTGATGCACAAAAAGTGCTCCTAACTGCAGAAGCTGGAGCTCCAGATCTTGGAGCAGCAGTTGGAGACACTGTGGCGCATCCAACAGTCTGACAGTTACATAGGTAGCATGTGTAGAGAGGTGGTCACACTGAAGCTCAAGGGACTAGTGGAAAGAAGGGAATGGGTCACCACCAGACTGATAGGAGTGCTAGTAGCTCTGAGAAATGCAATCTGAGCCTAGCTTCTGTCATCACAAGCAGCTTGAATATATTTGGGGGGGCGGTGGAGAGAAAGAAATGAAAAGCATTGGTGATAAGGAATTCTTTAGCCAGGAGAGCAGGCAGGCATTCCTGTGGCCAAAGATGTGATTCCAGGATGGTCTGTTGCCTTCTTGGTGCCAGGGTTATGGAGGACACTGAATAGCTGCAGGCCATCCTGAAAGGGGAGGGCGATATGTTCAATGTCATGGTACATGTAGGTACCAACAATATGGAGAAAGTGAGGAATTAGGTCGTGCATAAAGAATTCAGGAAGCTAGGCATTAAATTAAAAGGCATGACCTTGATAGTTGTAATCTCTGGATTACTCCCAGTGCCATGTGCTAGCTAGTTGAGAAATAGGGCAATGAGATGAATGAATACTTGTCATAAGATTGGTGCAGGAACGAGGGTTTTAGATTCCTAGATCATTGGACGATTTTTGAGGAAGGTGGGACATGTAAAAACAGGACAATCTGCACCTGAACCACTTTGGGACCAACATTGCAAGTCGGTTTGCTAGTCCTGTAGGGAGGACTTTAAATGCACCTGGCATGGGGTGGGGTAGAGAAAATATCAATGAAATCTGAAGGATTTTCCAGCAGTTTCTATTTGTCCTAATCCTGTTTCATTGATACTGTTCCTAACTGTGCATTTGCTGGCTTGCCTTCCAAGTCAAATCAGTTCATTCTACATACATCAGTGATCAAGCTTAGCACTTCCGTAATAATTCGGGGTTGAAGTGATTCTTTACAACTAATCCACTCACAGGATCTTTTGAGATTTTGGTTTGTGTTTATCTAATATATATTCTACTCACCTATACTGAACCTCTCCATCCCTTTTTATCCCAGAAGGTTCTGATTTTTTTGCTGGCATAACAATCAATAGGTTGTAGTCACCATTCATACCATATCAAATGGTCCTCTTTTCACTGAATTTCCTTTCTCGCCCCTCCTTCTTCTTAGTCCACAAGGGTCAAGGGTGAATTTCTTCATCTTAGGGATTGTAGGTCATGAGGTGACTAAAAAGTCCAAAACTGGATCCGCAAACATTGTGATGGTTGCAGGAGGTGGAGTCTGAAGAGGTAGGTGGGTGAAAGGTTAAGGTTTTCATACACTCCTCCTATTGTTTGCACTTATACAGTCATAGTCATAGAGCATGGAAACAGACCCTTCGATCCAACTAGTTCATGCCAACCATAATTGCAAACTAAACCAGTCTCACCTGCCTGTGATTCGTCTATATCCCTCCAAACATTTATCATTCATGTACTTATCCAATTGTCTTTTAAACGTTGTAACTGTGCCTGCATCCACCAATTCGTCTGAAATTTTATTCCACACATGAACTACTCTCTTAAACATTTGCCCCACATGTCTTTTTCAAATGTTTCTCCTCTCATCTTAAAAATGATCCCTAGTCTTGAAACCCCTCACCCTAAGGAAAAGACACCTGCCACTCACCTTATCTATACCGCTCATGATTTGATAAACCTCTATAAGTTACGCCAACTGGGCTGCAAGAGATGCTCAAAATACTTGGCACCTTTGTAGATGTTTCTCCAGTATCAGTGGCCTTAGACAAGAGACTCCCACGACTAGGAGAGGATATTGTATTTTTTTTCGGACACTTTGAGGACACTCATGAAGCATTTCCTCTGCCCTCCTCGTAATGGCTTGCCATGATAAAATTTGGAACAAAGGACTTGGACGTTTTGTGTCAGGCATGTGGAGGATGTGGCCCATAGTGGATTGACTGTAACCAGTGCTCAATGCTTGGAATGCAGGTCTGAGAGAGAGCACTGATATTGGAGTGTTTAACTTGCCATTAGATTTGCTGAATTTTGAAGAGATATCAATAGTGATATTCCTCTTGGGTTTGAAATGTCTGCTGTATATTGTCCATGTTAGTGATGCAGACTTGAGGGCTGGTAATGCAGCCTGTAGTCAAAGAGCTTGCTGTCACTAAACACTCCTTCCTAAAATGATCAAAGGTTGTGCTGGCACACTGAAGGCATTTTATTTTTGCCTTTGTACCCACAGAGAGGAGGTTCCCAAAAATTGGAATTAATCGGCATTGTCCAGTGACTTGCCCTGGATCTGAACAGTGGGGGACAGTGGAAGCAAGCTGATACAGTACGTTTAATCTTCCAGATATTTAGGCGAAGGTCCATTCTCTCGTATACCTCTCAATGCCTTGATGCTGGTTTGGAGCTCAGCATCTGAACGTTTGCACAAATAAACATTATCTGTGCACTGCAGCTCAATGACAGAGGTTGTCGGTGGGGGGGGGGGGGGGTGGCGGTGGTGGTGGTGAGGGTGATCCTGGTTCTGGTAATAATGTTGGTTGCACAATTTCCGAGTTCTCCTGTAGAGGCAGCAGTGGGAAATTTGATGGTTTTGTGGTGGAGTGTTGCAGTGGAGAGGATGGAACCTCTATTCATTGAATTGAAATAGTGAATGTCCAGCCCTCTTGACTACAGCATCCAATGTTTGTTATATCCTCAGAAGCACACAGGCATACTCTCTGCCAGGGTCACTGGATAATCTTCAGGAAGTTCTGCCGAGTGACCCCCTTCCTAAAGTGGGAAACTGAAACTAATTATAGTACTCCTGCTGTTCATCTGGGTTCAGATAACTCAGCAAAGGCTGATAATGTGGTGTGACACTATTAAGTGAAGAGAACCAAGACCTCAGTTTTTTTTCGGATTAATGCTATTTTAATGCCAGCAATAACCTTGTATTTCAAATAGTTATCAACAGTATTATAATGATCTTTATATATATTATGTAAAATTATCAAAAATATTGTTTTAACTGTAAAGTTCCCCAACCTTCAACTAAATTTCATGTTTAAATCACTGCGACACGTCCAAAACATGCTTGCCAATCGCAGCATTTCACCGATCATCTGTACACAAATAAGATATACTCCTGTGCACATGAGTTTATACTTTGGGGAACGATTTATCCAGTCCAGAATTACAATATGAAGCCTGCGATTTTCATGTAAAGACCTTATTTGCAAACAGCCCTGAGGGCTTTGATTCCTTATCAAAGTCTAGCATTGCAAAATTGTTCACGATCCACTCATTCTGCAACGTGAGCAATGCAATCTCACATCACAACCATGTACAGCTATACAAACATACAAGGAAATGAACTTTATACTGGAGGGGGGGGTCACCCCGACTTTTCCGGTCACGTGGCGCCCTGGCATTTCCAAATATGGGCACATAAAGGCCACCGAGCCGCCAGATCAAAGGGAGCCGCCGTCTGCAGCTTTTCCAATCCCATCCTTGTGGTTAAAAACATGACAACAACTCGATCGTTTTCTCACGCCACACGCAATCCCCATCTCCCCCACAGTCCCCCACATTCCGCGCTAAATGCAGCACAATCGTCTCCTTTATTCTGGTGAAAAGTTCTGCAATTAGAGTCCCGCAACCTCCCGCCACCCCTCAATGTTTGAGGGAGGGGGGGCTGGGTTGGAATAGTGTAGCGAAGGCGTGAACTGGCGGCTACATCAAAGCGAACGCAGCCCGTGTATTAATGAGACCCTTTGTTTCCTGGCTGCGATGCAACAGGTTCGCTCATATTTGCCAATGAGGGGATTGTTTGCCCCCACGTTCCATGTGGGAGGGCTGGATATCTTTCAGCTCCTGTTGCTTTATCATGGGAACGGGAACGCAAGACACTAGTGTTACACAGAAATGTCCAAATTGCACAAATTCAATCGTAATATGAACTATTTCTGTTTTCCACTATCTTAATTAAGACTTTATGCTGTAGGACTTATTTTGCAAGATGTTTTGCTGTAGCCCATGTTTTTACCTTTCATTGGTACTTACTGTGCAAGTAGTCATTTTATTCCGTCTGGAACTGGGTCCATGACAGAATTTATTCGCTTTTATAAAAGTTGTACTTGCAAATACAATGCTGATAAATCCGGCATTTTCCTTTTTATAAAAAAAAACAAACTTTGCAACAAAATCACAATTGTGGGCAGCGTTGGGTCCAGAGCCTTACGGCTATTTCAAACTGGTTTTAAGGCAACTTCATATTTTCCGATCCTGAGTTCGGACATGACCGAACAGACTGGCTGAGCTCCGTCAATAATTTGTGGGTTTTTTAAATAATGTAATTTATTTTAAAGCTGTGGCGTTCTTCCCTAAATCCTAGCTACCTCCCTCAACCGTCATCAGTCAAAAATATCAGCTAGTCATTTATCACATTGCAGTTTGTGGGATCTTGCTGTGCGCAGGTTGGTTGTAGGACTGATACAACAAGGTGTAGAGCTGGATGAACACAGCAGGCCAAGCAGCATCAGAGGAGCAGGAAAGCTGACGTTTCGGGTCTAGACCCTTCAGAAATATCGTACTAAAGCGGCTATATTTCAAAAGTGCTTCACCGGCCAAATTTGGCGTCTCCCAAAATCATGCAAGATGCTTTACAAATGCAAGTTTTTATCTTTAAAAAATAATGTCAAAAGCATGGATGAATCAACTTTTTTTGAAAACCGCAGGAGCCTAACATTTAAAAAAAAGTTACTGTAAATCTATGCCATTGTGAGAGAAAATATTTGTGAACATTGTGTGCGTCTCCTGTTACTGATTTTAAAAAAACACGCATGAAAGTTATATGTATGAATCTTTTCGGCCCGTGTAGAAGTGTTAACATATGAGATTCCGAAGAGAGCTGACATGGTAGACTGGAGGATATAGGACTCAGGAACACTGTCTCAGGGTAATAAGCCGCTCACTTAGGACTAAGATAACGAAAAATGTCCTCACTTAAAGGCCTGAGAACCACCAGAAATGTAACTTTCCTCCTCCAAGAGGAGCTGTACTGTTGAATGCTTTTGAGGCTGATTTTTGTTTCTCAGGGAATCAAGGGAAAGTGGGCGGGAGAGCTGTGTAGAGGCAGAGAATCCACGTTATATACGTTATAATGTATGATGCTTGTATGAGTATTTGTTGCTGAACATGAGTGTGGCCTCAGCCAATATCAGCTGGAACATATTTTTATTGTTTGATTATATATCTGAGAATATGCGTTACAAGTATAATGAATGGTGTAGCAGGTTTGGTTGACTGTATGGTCTACTCCAGCCCTTATTTTGTTATATCAAGTACATCTGTGTGCAAGTTTGTTTGTTCACTTCATATCAATATTTAAATTTCTATCAGTTTCCATGTGAGTTCATCAGTGTGTTTGTGCAAGAATGTATTTGTACACAAATATGGATGAGTGTGTGTGAATATATCTGTGTTTGTGCCAATGATTGTGAATATGTGCATATGTTAATATGCTGGTCTGTGACAGCACCATAGGTCCTTTTGTTGTAAAAGTCACCTGATAATTGCAAATTAAGCTCATCCAGTACAAATGTGAAAACAAATGTGTGTGTATGCAGTCATGAATGTGTCTTTATCATTGTGCACAAAGGCATGTGCATGAAAGTGGAGGTGTGTGATGACATGAATAAATCTCTATTTGGTGTGCTCTATTTTGGTGTGTCCAGGGCATTGATCTATTTGCATACATGTCTTCTGACATTTTGTTTTGTGAAATTCACTGCAAAATTTCACATTGCGTGCATGTCTAAAGGAACAAGAATTCAACAAATTCAAGGTTAAACTGCCAATTAGCTGCTCCAAAAATGTTAATAAAGAATTACTGCTACTTGTTTAAAAAAAATCTTGTTAATAGCAGAAAGTTTTTTGGTTGAGTGGAAACTGTAGCTGGGGGCAGCTACAAGATAGAAAGGAGGGAAGCTAGGAGCACTTGGAGGGCACAATATCTGTGAATTGGGTGGAGTTGGAGGTGAAAAAATGCCTCTTTGAAGTGGGAAGGGAAGTGATTACTCAGCACAGTTTTGCAGAAATTGTTTAGGGTTGGACACCTCTGAAAATGGATGGATACAATTGTAATCTACCCCTTTTTTAAGGTTAGACATCTATTAGTAATGTTCTAAAAATGTTTGAAGTTGACCAGAATATATCATATTTAATGTAAATGTTCCAAATTTTCCAACAGGTGCTGTTGTAATGTGCACGTAAAGGTTCCGATGGGGTAGAAGTAATGTTTGGAAGTAGATACATCTTCTGCCTATAGCTCCGGAACCAGTGTGTGCTATGTGTGAGAGATAATGGGAACTGCAGATGCTGGAGATTCCAAGATGATAAAATGTGAGGCTGGATGAACACAGCAGGCCAAGCAGCATCTCAGGAGCACAAAAGCTGACGTTTCGGGCCTAGACCCTTCATCAGAGAGGGGGATGGGGGGAGGGAACTGGAATAAATAGGGAGAGAGGGGGAGGCGGACCGAAGATGGAGAGCAAAGAAGATAGGTGGAGAGGGTGTAGGTGGGGAGGTAGGGAGGGGATAGGTCAGTCCAGGGAAGACGGACAGGTCATTTTATCATCCTGTGCTATGTGTGATACTTGTATGAGTATTTGTTGCTGAACATGAGTGTGGCCTCAGCCAATATCAGCTGGAACATACTTTTATTGTTTGATTATATATCTGAGAAATACTTTGAAATGCTTTTCTGCATTGAAAGTGCTACATAATAAAACAAAGAATTGCGGATGCTGGAGATCTGAAACAGAAAGGAACAGAAATAGCTGGGGAAAAGTGGTATTTATGCTGAAGCCAAAGTTGGTTGTCGCGTGGTGGGTGGAATGTGGAAGAAGTGGAGAGAATAGCATATAGGTGGAGACAGACCCAGACAGAGTGAGAGAAAGATGTGAAAGATGTTAGTAAACAAGGAGATCATTGGCAGCAGAGATAATAGGAACTGCAGATGCTGGCGAATCCAAGATAATAAAGTGTGGAGCTGGATGAACACAGCAGGCCAAGCAGCATCTCAGGAGCACAAAAGCTGATGTTTCAGGCCTAGACCCTTCATCTGATGAAGGGTCTAGGCCCGAAATGTCAGCTTTTGTGATCATGACCAGGACAAAAGCTGAATAAGTGATAATAAGAACTAACAGGAGGAGAAAATGACTGAGCTGTGCTGAAAGCAACCCTGAATGATGTGCTGCAGTGTTCCAGTGAGCCTCAGCACAATCTTGAAGAACAACATCTCACTTTCCTCTTGGGACCATGCAGCCTCTAAGACTCAACATCAAAGTCAACAACTTTGGAAAATCTGCAGATTCTGTAAATCAGGAACAAAAGCAGAAGTTGTTGGAAAACCTCAGCAGGTCTGGCAGCATCTGTGAAGAGAAATTCAAGTTAACATTTTGGATCTGGTGAGGAAGGGCTCATCACTCCCCTTCATCACACCCCCCCCCACTTCTCCAACTTTGGCTGCAGCATAAACACTACATTTTCTTAACTATTAACAGTTCTGATGAAGTCACCAAACTCAAAACATTAACTCTGCTTTCTTCCCACAGATGCTGCCAGCCTGCTGGCTTTTGCCAGCAATTTCTTCATTTGTTTCAGGTTGCCAGCATCTGCAGTTCTTTGTTGTATTATAATGTGTAATTGTTCTTTTGGCAGGAAAAATAAAAATAAGCATGATGTCAAAATGATGAAAGGTCACAGAGTTCTTAAATGCAGAGGGAATTGAGTGTCCTTGCACATGGATCATGAAAGGTTAGTATGTAGGTAGCAGCAAGTATTTGGGAATGTTATCCTTTACCGTGAGGGGAATTAAATATAAAAGTAGGGAGATAATGCTTCAATTACACAGGGTACTGGAGAGAGTATGGTGCACGATATTGGACTCTTGTATTTAAAAATGCATTGCATGCAGTTTACAGAATGTTTCTAGACTAATAGCTGGAATTGGTTGGTTGTCTTATTAGGAAAGGCAGTCAGCCTCAGTTTATATCCAAAGCCATTCAGAAGAGTAAGAGGTGAATTGGTCGAAACCTGTAAAATCCTGAGGAGTGCTGACAAGGTAACTTTGGTGAGGATATTTCCACTTATGGAAGAATTCAGGACTGGAGATCACTGTTTAAATATTCAGGATCACCCATTTAAAATAGAGATTAGGTAAAATTATTTCTCTCAAAGGATTGTGAATCTTTGGAAATCTCTTCCCAAAAAGGCAGTGGTGATCGAGTCCTTGTAAATTTTTAAGGCAGATGAAAATAGATTCTTGGTTTTCAAGGAGTTTAAAGGTTATTGGAGTGAGCAGGAATGTGGATTTGAGGTTACAATCAGTATGACCATATTCTTATTGAATGGCAGAGTAGACTTGAGGGCCTGGATAACCTAATCCTGCCCCTGATTTGCATGTTCATGACAGTGCAATATCAAGTTATTAGGGAGATTAAAGAATTACTACTGGGAAGACCATTGGCTTATGTTTGGTTTTCACTTAAAACCGCTTTTTAATTGTTCTCTTAGATTGCCATAAAGTCATCGAGGTCTACAGCATAGAAAAAGGGATAGAAAAAAAGAACCACCTCGCTATTCTAATCTCATTTTCCAGCAATAGGCCCATAGGTTTTTGGGCTGGTATACAATCTGAGTGAATTCTTTTAATTTGACCTTGAGTTGATTTCCATATTCAACTAATCACCAAGATTATGACTGCTACAAAAGTAACATCATTTATTCTTGTTCCTATTTCACAGAGACATGTGACCTACTGAGCTTCTCCAGCACTTTTTTATTCCATCAATTGGAAAATTATGCTCTTGTGTGAATCATGCCTTCAGCATCCTGTACGACTCAACTTCTCTCCCCTATTCTTTCAAGCTCTGATCTCCACGAACTCAAACTCATCCAAATTTCCACTTGCATTGTATCTTATATTGACTGCAAGCCTTCACTGAGCCTTCACTGAGATTTACATTAACTCACAGCACCATGGACATTGATTTCAAAATCTTCACCTGAAATTATATATCCTTTCACAGTCTGACCTGATTCTACATTAGCAAGTTCCTGCAGCCCTTCATCTCAGTTTACGTACTTTGCTCTTATAGAGTTGGTCTCTTGATCTTCCCTGTTTCTCTTTGCCATCAGTTTTAAATCCGTGAACATGGGCCTGCGCTCAGTAATTTTCAGTTATGCCCTTCTGTGCCCATCTCTTCCTATATTCAAACTCATATTTAAAATCTAATTAGTTGAATTAATTCTAATTAATTCTTTTTATACTTGCTGCTTAATTTTCAATACACTGACTTTAACTGTCTTGGAAATTTCATAAGGTGCAAGATGTTTTCTAAGTTCATGTGCAGTGCTGTGAACGTCTGTGTTAATGTGTTATTGAATGTTTGATTTTTTGCTTATATCTGTATTTAATATGCCTGTATTTATGCCTATGTATGTCTAAGTTTGTCTGCATTTGTGTCTTGTAGGTCTATGTTTAGACTTGTGTCTGGTACTTGTGCCTGTATGAATCTGTGTGTGTTTGCATTGTGCGTGTGTGTATTTCAGTCTATATTTGTCCCTCATTTATGCAACATTTAACAGTGTCTCTGTGTGTATCTATATCGTGCCTGTGCGTGTCCGTATTTAACTGTTAAAATGTATCACACATAAATGGGAGGAAAATATGGCTCTTTTGTGTTTCCATTTGTGAATGTGTGACAGTAAATCTGTGTTTATACCTGTATTCTCTGTGTGAGGTCATGCTTAAATCTATATTATTCTAGTTGAATCCTGACCGCGATCAGCTAAAGCAAAATACAAACCAGAGTTTTAACGTTATCATTCAAAACTGACACGTTAAAGAATTAACATAATTTAGTTAAAAAAAGTTACATGATTTGACCAAACTGAATTGCGGTTTAAGAAGGAACAAAAAGGAACACTTTTTCTTTCACAGACCCGCGTATTGAGGAAATGTAGAGTAAATAGTTATTTGTCAGGGGGAAACGCGGGCACGTTGCTTCTCTCGACGCAAATGAATATGTGATTTTACAAAGATTTTTTTAAAGTGTGTATGCCTTCGGGGGCAGTGGAGTGAGCTGGGTGCAGATTGCAAGGGCAGGGACTTAGTGGGGAGAAATAGTAATGATTTTAAAGTGTTTCGTTGATAAAACAATTGAATCCCCCTCCCATGAATGAAACTGTCAATCAAAAGGCGGTACTCTTTGATGTTGAGGAGCCGTCGCCTTGGTCCTAAACACAAACTGCTTCAGATCTTTTTTTCTCTCCCTGCTGCCGTACTTTCACTGAGGTCTTTTTTTTCCCCCTGTCTCTCTCTCTCTCTCCTGCTCCAACTGACTGCAACTTCACATTGTATTGATTCGGGGCGGATAGGGAAGGGGAGGGGGGTGTCCTGTATCACAAGAAGCAGCACAAGTCCCGGGTAAAGGAACTTTGCAGAGTTGCAGAGTGAAGGAGTGGAGAGGTCGGGTGGTTGGGGTGGGGAGGGGGGGGTTTGGGGAGGGGGGGATAATACAGACAGGGGAACAAACCTGAGGAAAATGCCGCAGCTGAACAGCGGTGGAGGGGATGATCTGGGGGCGAACGATGAAATGATCTCCTTTAAGGACGAAGGGGAGCAGGAGGAGAAAGCCTCCGAGAACGCTCTCACAGAGAGGGACTTAGCAGACGTGAAGTCATCGTTAGTCAGCGAGTCGGAGACTAACCAGAACGTGCATCCTGCATCCGATCCAGGGGTGAGTGAGAGTTTGATCTTTGCTCATGTTAATGGATTTCCAGTCTATTCACACACACACACACACACACACACCAGTGTGTATAACACCGACCACCCCAACTCATGCAAATCCTTCTTTCACATGATCCCAAACAGGCGATTAGACGTTCACAGGACAATCAAAGAATTTACCAAGACAAATCCAGAAGTCACATCGATGACGGTATGTTGGTTTATTTGCATTTGTGTTTTTATTGTTTTGGATGTACTCGCTATGAAAGCAATCCTTATTTCATCCACCCCTCCCCACCAGCAGCACCACCTTGCTCGCCAGTTGTTTACAACTAAGTGTGTTAAGTGCCAACTTACTGATAAAAAACTTTCTTCCCCCCACCCCCCACTTTCCTTGTCTCCTGCAGCTTTAAAGCAGCGTCAAGATGGAGGGACATTCAAAGGGTCAGCCTACTCGGGATATCCCCACTTTCTGATGCTCCAAGACCCCTACCTGCCTAATGGATCCCTCTCTCCATCTGTAAGTTCTAAGCATCTTATGCACGTTGCAAGAATCGTACGTCTAACCGTCTAATTCTTTCAGGCTCATTTTCTTTAGGAAGTTGGAAGGGAGAATCAGTGTTCTTTAGCAGGAAACGAAAGCTCATCATTAAATTCAAGCCTTGGGTTTTGGGTTTCAGGTGGTCTTCCCTGAGTGTCCGGTATCTGGGATTTAAACTATCGTTTAACACCTGGCTCAGATTCACGGATTCTGCCTCTCCTGTTAAAAGAGGTGTATTTCGACACACCACGTCAGTCAAAACAAAATAAAATGCATCGCCTGTGGTTGCCGCCTTGTTCCTGGTGAAAGGTAGTCATCGCAGTGTTTCTTTTTGCTGCTGTATGGTGTCAATAAACAAACGCTAGAGGTTTGTCATTGTCAAGTTGTCCACTCGTGGCTTTAGTGTCTGGGGTGTATTGAGGGAAGGAAGTGACGATCTCAGCTCGTTCTGTATCCCTTATAACATTTTTTAAAAAGCAGTTAAAGAAACTGTCACAATGGTTTCGATTTTCTGAAAAGTTTAACAACATTGCTGAGCCCCGTACTGAAACAGGCTGTAGCAATAGAATAAATAAAGTGTAATTCAGAGAAAACTCCGGATTAGCTTTACAATAATCCTATGTTCTTAGCTGGAAATTTGAAACATAAATGTCATGGTCTGTACTATCAGCCTCCCTTACTTCCATCTTTCCTTTCCTGGCGAAGAGTAAAACCTATTCATCGTAGCTAAAAATGGAATGATGTTTCGTATGAGTATATTGTTAGCACTGAGACTTCCCAAAAAAAAGTTTCCCAATATCTAACATCAATAGCATTTAAATACGGTTCAAAAGTAGAGAATGATACATTTTTGAAATGATATCCAGCACCTTTCAAAAAGAAAGAATCTACACCAGTCTATGGCACAGAAAGTGTGCTTAGAAATCACCTCCACCCAGTTGAGACTGTGGTGTTGAAGTATACTTGAAATGCCTGAAAATAAGTTGTATTTCAAAGCAATATCCCACTAAACCTACTTTAAATCAAGGACTCAACACGCCCCAAGTAATGTTCTAAAATTCAACTCCAGACAAAAATAATTGGGAAGTGCCAAGAATGTCATTTTCAGAAAATAAAACTTGCTTGATAAATAAATGGGTGCTTCAAATAAAAACTTATTCCACAAATATGCATGTGTGATCACAAAATTAGACCGGGCTACTATTACTATGTTGAATTGGAAAGTGTCAGAGAACCCAATCTTAATTTTTGCCCACATTCTCATCAAGCTGATTGAAAAGATTGTAAAGTCTGTACAGAACTATTTTGTTCCATAAACTTACACCAACAGACAGGTACCATGCAATCAGCAGCTGTCAGTCAGTTTTCCCTTTTAATAACAAAAACCTTTGCTTATCTGATATCAGATAAATGTCCGGTTGAACATTTCCATCCAAAGCTCAAACATCCACAATATGCTGTGTGCTGTTGTGTTTCATATTGTTGCGCAGTGTGGTTTGAGTGGTCGTTTTATTTCTCTCTCTGCAGTGGAGTTCAATGGAAATCTTTTCAGTAAACATAGATTTGCTTGAGGGCTCGTGAAGCAGTGAGCAGGTGGGGGTTGGGGTGGGAGGAGTGGGGTTGGGGGTGGGTATGGTATCAAATGAGACACTGGCTTTCTTGTTAGCTTAGCAATACAGCACAGGCACTATTGGAAAAAAATAGCATTGTTGTTTAATAACCACTTACAACTGCAGAGTTCCTGTGAATTAGGCATCTTGCTCATTTCTTATTGACAGAGTGGCAAATGCCAGAAATCACATTCATAGCGTTGATCACTGTCATTGATCCTTTTCAGAATCGAACAGTTAAACAGAAAAACTTGACTTCTTTGCTTTGCCTTGTTGTGTTTTGGTAAATATTTTGGTTTGAATAATGAGCATAAACGCTGGTGACTCAAGTGTGGGACTTTGTTTTCAGATGAATACTGAACTTGATCAAGTGAAAAGATCTGAGTCTTTTTTGTAGGTATGGGCAGTTTGATATTGGATGTTGCAGTTGTGTACAATTCATTTAATTGCCTCACAACTGTCTGATTCATTAGCTTTACAAGGGGTGTTTCTATGAAACTAGCAGAAATTCAACTAAAATGCCGCTAAGGTATTAGGTTAAATGGGAAAACTGATGTTAAAAAATTGTACAACTTTTTGATCTTTAATGCATCAAGTTCCAATAATGATTTCTCTCTGGGCTGTGATTATACTGCTGGAGCTGATAATAAGATAAGTAAGAATGGTACTGTTGTCTGCTTGTATCTTGGAAATTTTACCAGATAACGTGGCCATGCCAATCTTTAAATTCTCAGGTTATATTTGGAAAGAAACCTGATTTTGGATCCAGCTTTTAGTTCCCTGCCAAGTTTGAATGGAATGAATGCCACCTCAAATATAAACCTTCGGGGAAAAAACTGAAAGAGTTAGCTATTACAGTTTTCTGCATTAACATGCTGTTACAGTTGAAAGCTTTTTTAAAAAAATAAAAACGGCCCTCTGAGGTCCTCTATAATTCCCTGAGAATGTTAGCCGTTTAAGGGTTAAAAGGACCTTTGATAGTGAGACTGCCTCAATGTAGTATTTAGATGAGGGAAATACCTTTTGAAATTAAAAAAAAGCTCAGATCGCCTATCTGTCCAGGAAATGTATAACATGATTATTCCACCATTGTGAAAATCCAGGTAGAAAATTTAAGTTATATTGAGTGAATATTGTTGAATTGTATTTCGATTTTGCTGTGTGTTTTTATATAGCAGTTGGTAATTCATTCGCCAATCAACAGTTGCTATCAGACAACAGAAAAAAAAGCAATTTATCACACCCTTGGGTCTTAGATATTACTTTTCTTCACTACAACATTATTAAGTGTTGTTATACTTGAGGTAGTGTGTGTGTGGGTTGGAGCAGTTAGCTCGGTTGTCTAGATGGCTAGTGTGTGGTTGAAGAATAACAGCAACAGAATGAGTTCAGTTTTACTCTGGCTGAGGCAGACTGTGGTCCTGTTTACTCACCCTGCTCCTAAGAGTGGAAGGCAGTGTCAAATTGACAATTGACAAAAACTGCCAAGAATGAAACATCTGCAGACAATGAGCCAAGGAACAACCTTCAGGCACGGTTTGAATGAATGAATACACCAAGGTACACTATACAGCATTTCCCCTAACAAAAGCTTTAGTCATTTTGTTTACGATACATTAAACTTAATTTCTAATAGACATGAGCTTCCAGCATAAATAGGGTTAGGGTATATTTATACAAATTGGCACTAAATTGTCAGTATCATGGAATCAATGAGTATTGTGATGGAATTATTTAATTGATCCAGTGGAAGTTATTTTATTACGTTTGAAGTAAAGGTCTTTTGTTGGTAGAAAGCAGTGAAATACCTGGCTTGGGAATGCGTGCTGCTTTGTGAAAATGGCCAAAAACAATTTTTCAAAACTCAGTTATTTACAGCTCTGAAATACTTTTTACCAACCAGCTTAATGTCCCTTCATTTTATCTGTTAAAGATATCATAAGTAAACAGTGTTCTTATGCAGTGATAATTGGAACTGCAGATGCTGGAGAATCCAAGATAACAAAGTGTGGAGCTGGATGAACACAGCAGGCCAAGCAGCATCTCAAGCTTTTGTGCTCCTGAGATGCTGCTTGGCCTGCTGTGTTCATCCAGCTCCACACTTTGTTACCAGTGTTCTTATACAAGTGAGTTGTTAACAGTCAGTGTATTTGTTCCCTGCATAAATACGTCTTGTCTTGCTTGTCACCTCACAATGAAGGCAGATAGATTCTACTCTCTGTTGTTTAGATTGGGCAATTAGGTCAATAGAGTGAGGGATATATATGAACAATCATACTTGGTTAGTCAGTGTCTTTTATGGAATACCACACCCCCTTTAAGTGAGAATGCAGCTTCTTGGTGCTGTTCAGCAGCACTCCAAATCCTTCCTGTCACTAACATGGAGAACTCATTACACTGGCCAGATAAGCAGAGCAAAGTGGGGGGAAGTGAGCAAAGATTGTAACAGGTTAGTTTTGTCTGAAATAGGAAAGGTGTGTAATCTGTAGATCAACGCTGGTCACAGTTTTTCATTCCCACTGCAGGACAAACTATACTTCAGTCATGATGGTTGAATCTGAGTAAGAGAAGGAGGATATCATGATAATTCGCTAGTAAATTGAACATTTTCCTCTCAGTTAGGACAAGGTGAAAATATCTTTTTTGTAGCTTCAAGTGACAAATCCTGTAGTTTGAATCTGTAGAGGTCATATTTGAAGCAATTGAAATTTCCTGTCCGAATTGATGAACATTACCCAACACCCTCTTATACGCAGGGCCCCATTAGTCTCCTGCCTCCCATTTTTTTAAAGGCATTTGAAATATCTGAATAATATTAGAAATATCATTATTAAACTTGATTTAAATTTTAATGCAGTTATTTAAGACAATTATTTATCGTAGTCAACACATCAAAATCTGAAACCCTGGATAACAAAGTGTGAAGCTGGATGAACGCAGCAGGCCAAGCAGCATCTTAGGAGCACAGAAACTGATGTTTGAGGCCTAGGCCCTTCATCAGAGGGTCGAGGCTCTCTGATGAAGGGTCTAGGCCCGAAACGTCAGCTTTTGTGCTCCTGAGATGCTGCTTGGCCTGCTGTGTTCATGCAGCCCCACACTTTGTTGTCTTGGATTCTTCAGAATCTGCAGTTCCCATTATCTCTGATCAAAATATGAAACCCACTCTTTGTTTTTGAGAGAAAGGGAACAGCAGTGAAACAACTTGCATTTATGTCACGCATTTAATGGAGAAAACAGTTCCATGTTTAATGCAGAAAACAGTTCCATGTTACCGCAGACTTCTGACAAGGCCAAATCTGCCCAAATTACAGTGATCGTGGATTGTTGGAAGGAATAAGGATGTTTGTGGAGCAGCAATGTGAAATCAATAACGTTGAAGATGCCTGCCAGAAGCTCAAATTGGGTTTTGAGCCTTATCTCCATATTCAGGGCCAGCTTTGGACATCTGTTGGGTGTCCAAGCTGGCGGATTTGTCCAGGCTTCCTAAAAATAAACAGCTTGGATAGGGAGATGGCCCATAGGGATGTCTTGTTGGGAAGATGATGGCAAAGTGGATTGGGCACTGGTCAGCAGCAGTCTGCAGTGTTAATGTAGAGGCAGAAGCAGTGCTCCTCCTGACTCCACAACAACATAATTACTTAACTTTACTCACCTTTAGCTGTCCCTTTAAAGGCTGGTGGATACACAGTGATTGACCTGGGAAAATCAGAGCCAGGATTTATGGTGTAAACTCCATGTGTTTTTTTTTGTCTGATTTTGCCACTGGACCTTCATCACAATATTTCTGGAACCAAATTCCTACATCAAGGATCCTGAGCAAATAAATGTTACTGCATCTGTAGTGACCACCAAACTCTGAATCAGAAAACCCTGCCAGATTTTGCTCAGTTGCTCTTTTCTCTGTGATTTCCTCCTCAGCTATTAAAATGAAGCCCAGATTTTCCACAGTAAATTTATGGCAAAATGACATTGATGATGTGATGTTAAATTCGATAATCTTGTTTAATATTCGGAACTTGACATCCATTTTGAAAAATGAGCAAAAAGGCATGTGGTATCACTGTTATTTTGCCTCTCCAACTAAGAAAAAGAATGGGGAGGGTGATGGTCGGGGTGGGCATGGGAGTGTGTCTGGTAAAGCAACTGAGTGATAAGCATATTCGCAAATAGCATGGGGACTCATGGTGACTGCATGGATTTTCCACAGTGAACTGCCAAGCAACCTTCATTCCTACAACATTTGGTTAAGTCCAGACAGTTCAAAGTCTTTGAATCATTAATGTTGTTTGGCACATAAGGCACTCTGTACTTACATTCAAATTATTTCCATGATACTTGGCTACTTTGCTGAATGCGCTCAAAATGCCCAGACTCCATACAAAGAACAAATCCTCTATTCAGTTTGAGATAACAAGGTGTAGAGCTGGATGAACACAGCAGGCCAAGCACCATCAGAGGAGCAGGAAGGCTGATGTTTCGGGCTTAGACTGTTCTTCAGAAATGGGGAGGGGAAGGGAGTTCTGAAATAAATAGGGAGAGGGCCCCAATGCGAAGCCTGTTCTAAGGATGCCTACCCTGAAGAAGTTGCTCTCCTCCCTCTGGAAAAACCTCAGTGGTTCCCTCTCTCTCTCCCACTGTAACTCTCCATCCCCGCCTCTTTGACCTGTCTGTCTCCTCTCCACCTATCTTCTCCTCTATCCATCTTCTATCTGCCTCCACCCCTCCCTATTTATTTCAGAACCCCCTTCCCCTCTCCCATTTCTGAAGAACAGTCTAAGCCCGACTGCCTTCCTGCTCCTCTGATGCTGCTTGGCCTGCTGTGTTCATCCAGCTCTACACCTTATAATCTCAAGCTGAATAGAGGATTTGTTCTTTGTATGGGGTCTGGGCATTTTGAGTGCATTTAGCAAAGTAGCCAAGTATCATGGAAATAATTTGAATGAAAGTACAGAGTGCCTTATGTGCCAAATAACATTAATGATTCAAACACTTTGAACTGCCTGGACTTAACCAAATGTTGTAGGAATGAAGGTTGCTTGGCAGTTCACTGTGGAAAATCCATGCAGTCACCACGAGTCCCATGCTATTTGTGAATATGCTTATCACTCAATTGCTTTACCAGACACACTCCCATGCCCACCCCGACCACCACCCTCCCATTCCACTCGTTCAGTGCAGGCACAGCAAAACTAAGTGCTGAATATGTTACACATTTAAAAAGCTTGCTGCGCCCACGCAATGCTCTAACAAGGAACAATGTGGAGCTCAAACACAGATAACAGCTATTCCCTGCAAGGATCCTGTTCCAGCATCATCTCTTCACCTCTTCTCCCCATCCTAAGACAGAGGAACAGAATTAGGACATTTGGCCCATCGAGTCTGCTCCACCATTTGATCATGGCTGATATATTTCTCAACACCATTTTCCTGCGATATATTTCTCAACACCATTTTCCTGCCTTCTCCCCATACCCTTGATCCCCTTATTAATCAAGAGCCTATCTGTCCCTGTTGTAATCCTCATATGACAAGCCCTTCATCCCTATAATCATTCTTGTAAACCTGCCCTGGACCCTCTAACTTAAGCACCTCCTCCCTGAGATACAGGGCCCAGAACTGCTCAGAATACGCCAAATGCAGCTTGACCAGAAACTTGTACACCCTCAGCTGTACACTTCTGCTTCTTGAAATGAATGCTAACATTGTGGTTGCCTTCCCCACTGCCAACTGAACTCGAATGTTAAGAAATTCCTGAGCTGGGACTCCCAAGTCCTTTTGTGCCGCTGGTTTCCAAAGCCTTTCTCCGTTTAGAAAACAGTCTACACCTGTATATTTCTACTATTAGAAGTATACAGTCCAGCCACGCTACCACTAGCTGTTAATCCAGAGACCCAGATAACATGCTGGGGACGTGGGATCAAATCCTGCCATGGCAGATGGTGGAATGTAAATTCAATAAATACCTGGAATTAATCCTTTAATGATACCCATGAATCCATTGTCGATTGTTGTAAAAACCCTGGTTCACTGATGTCCTTTCTTACCTGGTCAGGCCTAGATGTGAATCCAGACCCACAGCAGTGTGGCTGACTCTTAACACTCCTCTGGGCAATTAGAGATGAGCAATGAATGCTTCCTAGCCAGTAATGCCCTCATCCCATGAATGAATAAAAAGAAAATTCCAGCCAAAGTGAATAAATGAGCATTAATATTCTATCTGCCACTTCTTTGACCGCTATCCTAGCCTGTCCAAGCCTTTCTGCAGCCTCCCTGCTTCCTCAACAGAACCTGCCCCTTCACTATCTTTTGTGTCAGTTGCAGCAGTGCCCTCACTTCCTTTATCCAGATCGTTAATGTATAACTTGAATACTTGTGGTCTTAACATGAACCCCTGCAGAACTCCATTAGTTGTTAATTGCCATCCTTTATCTCCACTTTCTGCCATCTGCCAGTCAGCCAATCTTTTATCCATGCCAGTGCCTTGCCTCATAGTCATAGACTCATATCTTATTTAGCGGGCTCCCGTGTAACATCTTGCCAAAGGTTTTCTGGAAATCCAAATCACATCTACTGGCTATTCTTTGTCTGATTTGCTGGTTACCCCCTCAAAGATTTTTCAGGTATGGCCTTCTTCTGATAAAGCCGTGTTGTCTCAGCCCTGCTTTACCAGGCAATTCCAAGTACTCCACAGTCTCACCCTTAATAATAGACTGTAAACTCTTAGCAGCACCTGAGGCCAGGCTTACCAGCCTATAGTATCCTGTTTCCTGCCTCACTCTCTTCTTAAACAGGGATGTTATATTTGCCATTTTTCAGTCCTTTGGGGCCCTCACTGACCAGTAATTCCTGACAGATCACCACCAATGTATCCACAATCTCCTCAGCTATCTCCTTCAGAACTATAGGCAGAACTATAGCATGGGTAAGTGGATCTGAGTCCACGAAAAGATCAGCCATGGTCTTATTGAATGGTGGAGCAGACTCGAAGGGCCGGGCGGCCTACTCCTCTTCCTAGTTCTTATGTGCTTATGTAACTCTATTCCATCTGTTCCGGGTGATTTTTCCACCTTTAGACCTTTCAACGTCCCCAGCATCTTCTCCTCTGTGATGGCCACTACAGTGACTTCTGTTCCTGACTCTGTTGAAGTTCTGGTATGCTGCTGGTGTCTTCCATTGCGAAAACTGATGCAAAGTACCAGTTCACTGCTTCCACCATTTCTTTGCTCCCCATTACTACTTCTCTCCACCAAGCTAAAGAGAATAAAGCAAGTCTACTTCACATATCTGCAGAAGCATGTACAATGAGGTGTTCTCCAGGAAAGTCACAGATTTAATGAAAATGAGGTAGTTTGTTGAATGAACTGTTCAAACTAATCATCAGGAAAGGTACTGTAGTTTACCTTACTGCATTGCAACAGTGACTGTACTTCAAGAATACTTGAGATAAAGAACTTGGGATAGTGCGTGATTATTGAAAACATTATACACATTGAAGTTTTTTGTAACTTTTAGGATTTTGGGATTTGAAGCGGAATATCAGTCATTGTTTACTGTTATCAGTATTGTCCAAGCACTGATGCCAGAGAGAACATAAGTGTGTACATTGGAAGTGAAGTTTTTCACAAGTAGCTTCTCAATACTCATTGCCAGGGCTCACAAGAAAAATGCCACTAGAACTAGTGAACTGCCAGTGTCCGTTAGTCTGCATCCCTCCAGGAATAGTCAGTGCCTTTTTTAACCTTGTAAAATCCTTTTTCACCCACTCCAATGCTTCAGTATCCTTTTTTTAATGATACTCTAACCAGAAAAGTACACCATAATCTAAGTACAGTCGAAACAGAGTTCAGTACAAAATTAGCATAACTTCTCTTCTTTCCAGTTGCAATGCTGTAGAAACAAACCTCAATGCTTAACTTGCTTTTTATTAGCTTTATTAACCTATCACTACTTATAGAGATGTGTATATTCGTTCTCCCAGATCCCTTTCTTGCTGTACTCCATTTAGATTCTAATTTTATAAGTAATATGCAACTTCATTATTAACACAAAGCAACGGTATTGACTAGTCTTCCGATGTCATAGGCAAATTGATAAATTATATTTACATTCCAAATTTTAAATTATCTGTTTAAGTTATTGATATAAATTGTGAGCAACAGTAGCCTCGGAATTAACCTTTGTCGAACCATACTTTGCATCTCTGCCACACTGAATAACTGTCCTTGACCCCTCTTCAAAGACTTCAATCAGGTTAGTCAACCAAGACCTTCACTTTTGAAATCCATGCTGACTATACAGTATTGCATTTTTGATTTCTCAATGTTCTACTATTCCCTTAGAAGGAATTTAATCGGCTTTCCTAATTGATGCTAAGGTGACTGGACTATACTCTTTTGAATATGTTCAAGCTTCCTTCTTAAATATCAGCATAATATCAGCAATCTCAGTCCTCAGGCATTACATATTTTCCTAACTAATTATTATATATCCATGTTAATGTGTCGCTGTGTCTTCTCTAGATTCTTTTATTTATGTGAATACAATCCATCTGGACCAGGAGTCTTATTCTGTTTGAGTTTGAGTACATTATTTAATACTTCTCTGATTTCTATATTAAATGTAATTATATTATTTCTAATCTTATTTTCGCATGCCATGTCTGATTAATACTTTTGCCCTTTTTCAATTGATGCCTGTGATTTATCCTATCCAATTTAGAGTGGCTTATTCTATTTCTGACATTTTCTTTATGTGCCTCTGGAATATTTACGATTTGGCTTTGTGTCCCTGATAATTTTATAGTTTCTCTTTGCATTCTTAATTGATTTTTTGCCTTCTTTTCGAATATCTAAGCCATAGTTTACAAAGGACAAGGGGTACCTCACTCCATTAGAGAAAGATACTTTCTTCAAAATAGTTTGAGTTTTACAAGTGTTAGGCAAGGCAAAGAAGCATAGCTGCTACAGGAATTAGAATAGGACTGCAGGAAACAATTCTTGTCACACTCTAGCCACGTAGCCAACTGAACTAATAAAAAACACACCCCACAATATCTTAGTATTCTCCCTTGTAATGCTCCTTTTTGCTGTTCATAAATTTAATTCACACCTCGGGTCCTACTCTCAAGTTTTTCCTTGTGTCAATAGTCATCCACATTTTTCACCCTGTAAGTATTTAGGTTGTACTTGCTTGTTAGTAGAATGTAGTCTTTCTTGTCTTTCGAATACCTTTTGAAATGTTTCCCATTATTGGTTTTCATCACTGACTGCCAATATTACAGTTCATTTTGTTTTTTCAAGATCTACTTCAGCTTCTCGAAATGGGCTTTTTTTCTAATTTAATACCATAAGCTGTGCTAATCTTGCATTTTGCTCAATTAATATCTTAAAGTGTGTTGTGTTATGGTCACTATTGCCGAGATTGTCTTCTGTCTACTCACAAGGCTTCTATTCTTATGCTATTAATGGCTGCCTCATCTTTTGCTATTGCCAACATTTTCAGCACCACCTGAAACTTTCTAAAAGGGACAAGTCTCAGATATTAGCACGAAAAGAAACTGGTTTCCTTACTTGATATATCCTTCGGTTAGGGACAGAGAGAAAGAAAATATTATAGTATGACATGTGAAGCCCAACAACAAAACTCTGGTGCAAAATTTTGTGTAAAGATAGCCATTTACTATGACATTTATTCCAGTGAAATAAAAAGAACAACTCTGTCTTAATTGAAGGCAGGTACCATGTGAATGAATCTATTAATCTTTTTCTAATGGTTTTACCTGATTTACTATAAAATATTGAATGGGAAGCTGCAAAAGAAAATAAAGGTAAGTTTTTTTTAATGTCGACATTGTTTAAGCATTAAGAACCATGAACTGGATTATTTTTACTATTATGTTTGAATTGAAACATGATGGGGAAGAAATTGATCCTAGCATGCTTTGGCAAAAAAAGCAGACATTATTTCCAGACACAATCTTGACTGTATAAATCTGATATCAGACCCTTTGAACATCTTAATCAGGGGTTTGTTGCCTGACTTTAGATCTTGAGCCAAATTGTGCAAATATTGGATCGAGTGGCTCAGATAAACATAGAAACATAGAAAATAGGAACGGAAGTAGGCCATTCAGCCCTTCAGGCGTGCTTTGCCATCCATTATCATCACGTTTGATCATCCAAAACAATAGCCTTTTGTTGCTTTTTCCCCACATCCATTGATCCCTTTAGTCTCAAGCACTAGAGTCATTGAGATGTATAGCTTGGAGACAAGATCCTTCAGTCCAACTCATCCATGCCGACCACATACCCTAAACTAATCTAGTCCGATTTGCCAACATTTGGGCCATATTCCTCCAAACCCTTGCTGTTCATATACCCATCCAGATGCCTTTCAAATGTTGTAATTGTGTCAGCCCTCACCACTTCATCTGGCAGCTTATTCCATACATGCACCACCCTCTGCAAGAAAAGGTTGCCTCTTAGGCCCCTTTTAAATCTTTCCCCTCTGACCTTAAACCTGTGCCCTCTGGTTTTTGACTCCCCCACCTCAGAAAAAAAGGACCTTGGCTATTTACCCTATCCATGTCCCTAATGATTTCATAAACTTCCAAAAGATCACCCCTGAGCCTCCGATGCTCCAAGGAAAATAGCCCCAGCCTATTCAGCCTCTCTGTATAGCTCAAACCCTCCAGCCCTTCAAGCCTGCTCGCCATTCATTATAAGCACATTTGATTATCCAACGCAATAATCTGTTGTTGCCTTTTCCCCATATCCATCGATTTATAGATCCACTATATTCAACCCATACAATGCATTGGCCTCGACTGGTTTCAGTGGTATGGAATTCCACAGGCTCACCATTGTCTGTATGAAGATATTAGGAATGTAGGATCAGGATTAGGCCATTCAGCCCCTCGTGCCAGCAGCACCATCCAATAAGATCCGTGACCTAACTCTACATGTCTGCTTTAGGCCCATATCTCTTGATATCCTTTCTTAATATAAAAATTGTCTATCTCAGATTTAAATTTAACAATTGAATTAGTACTGACTGCCGTTTGAGGAAGAGAGTTTCAAACCTCCATTACTATCTGTATGTAGAATTACTTTCTAACATCTCTTCTGAATGGCCTAACCCTTATTATTATGCCCTTGATTCTAGAATCTTCAATCTTATCCACCCTGTCTTTCCCTGTTCATATCCTGAAGGCCTCAGTTAGATCACCCTTAACCTTCTAAATGTTAGAGAATATAGGCCCAATTTGTCTAATGTGTCCTTAGAACTTAACCCCTGAAGTCCAGGTATCATCCTTGTAAACGTGTATTGAACTCTTTCCAAGGCTGAAACATCCTTCCCAAAGTGTGGTGCCTAAATCTGCTCACAGTACTCACAGTGAGATCTAACCAGGGTTTTGAATAACTGCAGCATAATGTCTGCATTCTTATACTCCAGCACATTAGATATGAAGGCCAACATCCCATTAGCCTGTTTTCTGCACTTGAACCCCAGTCTCATTGGACACTCACTGTATTTAACTTTGCACTTCAGAAAATACACTCTGATCTAACCTTTTGGAATCCAAAATGGATAACTTCACACTTGCTTAAATTAAAGTCCATATGCCACAGCTTGGCTCATTCACCTAATCTATCAGCATCCTATCATAGAGTCATAGAGATATACAGCATGGAAACAGACCCTTCAGTTGAACTCGTCCATGCCGACCAGATATCCTTCATAAATCTAGTCCTATTTGCCAGCATTTGGCCCATGTCCCTCTGCAACTTTCCCATGCATATGCCCATCTAGTTGTTTTTCAAATATTGTAATCATACCAGTCTCCACCATTTCCTCTGGGCAGCTCATTCCATAGACACAGTGCCTATTGGATGAAAAAGTTGTCCCTTAGGTCCAATTTATAACTTTCCCTGTCTGCTGTTAAACCTGTGACCTTTGGTTTTGGAGTCCCCCAACCCGGGGAAAAGACCTTGCATATTTACTCTATCCATGCCCTCATGTTTTGATAAACCTCTGTAAGGTCATTCCCTCAGCCTCAGACTCTCCAGGGAAAATAGCCCCAGCCTATCCAGCCTCTCCCTATAGCACAAACCCTCCTAACCTGGCAATGTCCTCTTCTTTTCTGAACCCTTTGTAGTTTCACAACACCCTTCCTGTGGGAGGGAGACCAGAATTGCACACAGTACTCCTGAAGTGTTGTCATTTTATGCTATCATCAACGCTGCCTACAATGCTGCCCAAATTTATGACATAAACAAATTTGGAAATTTGACTTTATATGTCATTATCCAAATTGTTTATAATATTGTGAATAATTGAGGTCTAACACAGATCCCTGCGGGTCACCACAAGTCACTTCCTGCCAATTTGAGCACTTACCCATATTTCAACTCTCTGTTTCCTACCACTCAACCAATTTCCTATCAATATCAGTAATTTTCCCTCAATTCTGTGGGCTTCCACCTTAGCTAACAGTGGGATTTCGTCAAAAGCCTTCTGGACGTCCATAAAAACATCATCCATTCATTCACTTCTGCCCACCACCTTTGTCACCTCTTCAAAAACTCTATGTGGTTTCATGAATGCATGTTGTCCCTGATTAACTGAAATTTTTTGAGGGAGGTGATCACTTACCTTATCCTTGATTATAGAATCCCACAATTACTCAACCCTAGATGTTAGGCTAACTGGCCTGTAATTCCCCGGTTTCCCTCTGTCAGCCTTATTAAAAAGAGACTGACATAAGCAGATTCCAATCCAGAGGTACAAATTCTGAATCCGTGGAACTCTGAAAGATTATGAATTGGGCATAGGTAATGTGCTTCTCTACCTCCTTTAAAATGTGCGACTGGAAACCACCGGATCCTGGCGATTTGTCACTCTTCAGTTTCATTAATTTCCACATTATTGATGATTTACTTAAGCTATTTAGACTCTGCCCTTGATTCTCTGCTAATTTCTTTGGGGCTTCTGGCAAGCTATCCTCCTTTTCTGCTATGAATAGTGAAGCAAAGTAATCATTCAGCATGTCTGCCATTTACCCATGGACATTGACAATACCCCCCCACTCTCAGCCTTCAGTGGGCCAATAGCACTTTTACAATACAGCTTTTAACCAGCTGCTTTCACTTTATGTAACTATCAGATCTCTTCTCAATCCATTAGACTTCTTCCTACAGACAACCTAACTGAAAGAGAATTGTAGCATTCTCATCACTGTTTCTAGTTGACAAAGCCACCTCAGCACAGATTTTATATTGAACATGGGGCCTTTATTGATGTTATTGACTCCACCTCTCATTGCCCAAATGCACTGATTTTTAATGGAAGCTCTTTGAATTTCTTTATTGGATACGAGCATGGCCAGCACTTGTTGTTTATTTATAACTATCCTTGAGAAAGTGGTGCTCAGCCATCTGCGTGACCACTGCTGTCTATGGGAGGAGTAGGTACGCACACAATGCTATTGCAGGAGGGGAATTCCAGGATTTGATCCAGTCACAATGAAGGAACAGTGATATAACCCACAGTTGGGTTGGTGTGTCAATTGGAGGGGAACTTGCAAGTCTTGGGTTTCCAAAGCATTTGCAGTCCTTGTCCATCTAGGTGGTCATGGTAATGAGTCTGGAAGGTGCTGTTGAAGGAGCTTTGATGAATTGCTGCATTGCAACTTGCATACAATACACACTGCTACCACTGTATTGGTAGTGGAGAGATTGAATATATAAGTAACGCTGTTTTCTCACTACCAATGATGATGTGGAAATCTTTTCTTCCACAGTAAGCCTTAAATATTATCTGAAACCATTTCATATTAGCAGTTGTCTTTTAACATAAATCATTTAGTCACCAAGGATTACTTCACCTCATTGCAATTTTCTTCCTTAATTACACTAGCGTAATGCAACAAAACTATGTGGGCTTTCCACCAGTTCACAGTAGAGGATCCCAGAATTCCATGGTAACAATGGAAACACATTTATATGCAGGGGTGGAGGGGGGATTTGCTGAATTTGGGAGTTTCCAAACAATCTGTGTAATAGAAGGAATGTCTGCCCACCTGTTAAAACTGAAGAACCAGTGGCAGGAGCAATGTCATGGACTTATTCTTCGCCTTACAAATTCTTTTTCTGGCTTTGGATGGGAATCAAGTATAATAGTGAAAGTCAGAATGCAGAGTGGGGAGCTATAACAGGACAAGATTGCATCCAGTGGCTACTGCATCTGGCAAATATCTGCTTGGATTGCTAAAAGAGCTCTTTTAACAAATGAGATTCGTTGACTAGCTCTCTCATTTGAGGTAATGGTCTAGCTAAAGGGCCTAAGCTGTCTCAATCAAGAGTTTCTACAAAATCAGTGCCTAAGATGGCCTTGTGCCCTCCTGCTGCATACAAGTAAGGTGCCCTTGCACTGATGGGAAGCATTTTATAATGGTCAGTGCGGGAGGGTACAAACCTGGCACACTTTTATTCAACTGCAAGGTTTGGCTTCAGCCAGTTGAAAAGTTAATTTTACTTTTGAGACAGAGCTACCACTCTATGTTCAATTACACTTTATTACAGATTAGAAACATATTATATCTGTAAACAATTATGTTCTTAATTCTTCAAGTGGTGAACTTCATTAAAGACTCATTTTATGAAACATTAAGTTGGAGCCTCGTCAAATTACAGAATTCCCGTATCAAATCCGCAAACCTCTCCAGAAGAGCTCAACCAATAAAACATCTACTGAGTCAAGCTGCGATGACATCAGCAGCAACCATTTTAATCCCTTTCAATTAGAATCTTAGTAGGTTTTCAAGAAAGAATTACTGTAACTCTGTAATCTACCAAGATTTGAAAGAATTTGTGGGAGAGGATTTCTGTGGAGTTCCTCATCAGTTCCTGTGATTTTGGTGAGCGATTAGTGGAACCCCCAGGAGAACAGTATAATCAGTCATTTTTAGTCAGTTAATGCCATTTCTTCAAAGGCACTGAGGTTATGGAAGGAGATTAGGATAACCCATGCACAAATTCCAGGCATATACATTTTGATTTTTAGTAAGCTGCAGGGTAGACTTCTCCATTTGACATTTCTAAAAGTAATTAAACATGTAGCCTTATTTACATTTGTCATAAAGGCAGCAGAGGAAATCACCCTTGTAAACATACATATGTATTTACAAATAGTAATTCTTTACTCAAGGCAGTTGCTTTTAACAAGGTGGAAGATGTTAGTCAAGCTGCAAACATTGTACTTAACTGACAACTGCAAATGTATACATCATGCATGTTAACCTATGACAGCTAACAAAATCTCAAACTCTCAGAAACCCTGACAGCTGAAAGTGACCTGAATACAGCCTTAGGGGCAAGTAATTGCACTAAGCGATGGTCTTGTCAAAACTCAAGTTTCAGATTTTTTCAGGATTTTTAAAGGAAGAAATGGGTCAAAATCATTTGTATGTACCTCAGCACTCACCTTAATGTGATTGCTGAATTATTTAAAAATTGTTCCTGGCTCTTACTTGTGCTGGAAGATAAAACAGAGAACGATGTTTCTTAGGATAGATTTTCTTGGATCAAGGAATTCATGGAAGCATACAAAACAGGAGTAGGAGTAGATTATTTGGCCCTTCAAGTCTGCTCGATTTAGTTGAACATCCCACTCAGTACCTTGTTTGCCACTTTGTCTCCATACCCTCTGATCTCTTTGGCTTTAAGAACAATGGCTAACTCCTTCTTGAAAACATTCATCTTCTAACATCAACCATTTTCTGTGGCAGAGACTTCCAAATGTTCACCATTCCCTGGTGAAGAAATATCTCCTTGTCGAAGTCCTAAATGACCTACCGTAAATTATAGCTCCTGGTTCTGGACTTTCCAGTCATCAGAAACATCCTTCCTGCAACCACCCAGCCTAGTCCTGTTAGAATTTTATAGGTTTCTATGATGTTCACCACTCAATTTTCTAAACTCTAGTGAATTCAAGCCTGAAGTTTACAATAAAACCTAACCTACCAGAGAAACAAAACCATTAGTTAGAAATTGAGGAATAGGAATCCTGGCTGAGTTATTTCCTAACTTTCGCCCAGGGCCACTAAAACTAATTAAGGCATGAAGTGGAATCGTCTTGAGGGGATGAGCTTGGCAACAGGAAGGGCACTTAATTTGGTGAGATGGTGAAGGAGTACCCACACACCAATGTTTTCTTACTTTTATCAGAACTAATTTTGCTGCAGCAAGATCATGGCCAACTTTCCCACACTGCTACGACTTGAGGCCCTTAAGTGTTTGACTGAGGAACACACAGGACTGCAGTCTGATGCTGCTGGGATTAACCCAGCTGCAAGTAGACAGTCCCCATATAGCCTGACAGGTTAATTTGCGTGGGCAGCTTGTATTCTTGGGATGGGGAAGATGGAGTATTCAGTCAAAGGCAAGCTGTGCCTGATTGAGAAACTGTCTGCTGAGAACCAACCACCCTACCTTTGCTTCTGAAACCCCTGTTTCCCCTCTCTTTGTAACCTCCAAACCCAGAAATGCCACCCACCCATTCCCTTATACTGTGATACTCTGTGATCTTGGATACCCTTACACCAGTTTCCACAGCCTACCCCATGGAGGGAGAGCATACTCAAGAGCCACAGGCTACTAATTGGCCGGCAGCTCCTGTTGCCTAGGACTTCTGCCTCAATGGTCTTAATTCCATTGGTGATCTTGCCAGTGATTGATTGTCATTAGGTTTGATGGGTCTACCCTAGAATAAGCAGTGCTGATCTCTTGCCAGCTATCCATCTGTTGAGATCCACACCATGCCAACAAGATTCCAGCTATGGTATCTATTGTCTTTGTCAAGATGAACTAACTCAACATAGACTAAGGACTGAGGTTAGGATGTGGGTCTGTTAATGTCCCACCTGACAGTGCCTTCATAAACTCTCTCAAGCATGAGTCTATATTCTATCTGTTAACAGAATTATTATGCTAAGTAATTTGATTAAGGTGACATTTATTCAAGAAACTAGTTGTTAACAGGTTTTTCTGTACCCGTGTCATTATGTTCAACTAGTAGCTGTATCATTTTTATTCTACTATAGATGTCATGGAGACTTCTGGTAAAACTGTAATCACACAAGCCATTATCATACACACTGGTTTGACTCTTTTTAACCTCACTGTTTTCATAGCATTATTAAGTGTTTCTCGGTTTATTTTAATGGTTATACCTGAGGAACGAATCACTTTAAAAAAAATTCAAAGCAAACTTGCAAAGAAGTAAGTGGATGGTTAATTTGAAAAGTGTAGTAAACACTTTGATTTATGGCACAATACAGTAGTTTCAACGAACTGCCTCATTAACTCTGTCAAACGTGGTAGAGGAAACAGTATAGGTGAATTGAGGCCACTCTGTGCTGTGGTTTTTCATCTAAAACCTTAAAGTGTAAGAGAACCGTCTTTTCCAATGTTCAAGGAAAGCTCAAATCTTATGTGTGGAGTGAGAGCTAATGTAACTGAGATAATGTTATCTGATTTTGTTTTTTTTTCTTTGCTTGGAGGGTTCAACAAGCAGAATATGACAGTGTGGTTGAGATGGGGAGTCTGCATTGAACACTGAGAATGTCTGTAACCACAGGAACACCTGTGTGCGTTTCTTAGCCATCTCAGTAACCAGACATAAACAAGTTGAAGCCAACCACCCAAATTTAACCATTCAACACAAGGGAGGCAACCTTTTTTTTTGTTCCCTTCCTTCGCCTCGCGTTGTGCAGTTTTTAAAAGAGATGCTTTTCTGTTTTAAAAAACTGCCCTCCTCAGAGTCTTTCTTCAGCTGACCATTGTTCATGCCTGAACCAAGAGAACTGGAGGAGGGAAGGAGATAATGGGAACTGCAGATGCTGGAGAATCCAAGAAAACAAAGTGTGGAGCTGGATGAACACAGCAGGCCAAGCAACACCTCAGGAGCACAAAAGCTGACGTTTCGGGCCTAGACCCTTCATTAGAGAGGGGGATGGGGAGAGGGTTCTGGAATAAATAGGGAGAGAGGGGGAGACGGACCGAAGATGGAGATAAAAGAAGATAGGTGGAGAGGAGAGTATAGGTGGGGAGGTATGGAGGGGATAGGTCAGTCCAGGGAAAACGGACAGGTCAAGGAGGTGGGATGAGGTTAGTAGTTAGGAAATGGAGGTGCGGCTTGAGATGGGAGGAAGGGATGGGTGAGAGGAAGAAGAGGTTAGGGAGGCAGAGACAGGTTGGACTGGTTTTGGGATGCAGTGGGGGGAGGGGACGAACTGGGCTGGTTTTGGGATGCGGTGGGAGAAATGGGAGATTTTGAAGCTGGTGAAGTCCATGTTGATACCATTGGGCTGCAGGGTTTCCAAGGTTGCAGGAACAGCAACTCATATTCCGCTTGGGAACCCTGCAGCCCAATGGTATCAAAGTGGACTTCACCAGCTTCAAAATCTCCCCTTCCCCCACCGCATCCCACAACCAGCCCAGTTCGTCCCCTCCCCCCACCGCATCACACAACCAGCCCAGCTCATCCCCTCCACCCACTGCATCCCAAAACCAGCCCAGACTGTCTCTGCCTCCCTAACCTCTTCTTCCTCTCACCCATCCCTTCCTCCCATCTCAAGCCGCACCTCCATTTCCTACCTACTAACCTCATCCCACCTCCTTGACCTGTCCGTCTTCCCTGGACTGACCTATCCCCTCCCTACCTCCCCACCTATACTCTCCTCACCACCTATCTTCTTTTCTCTCCATCTTTGGTCCACCTCCCCCTCTCTCTCTATTTATTCCAGATCCCTCTCCCCAGCCCCCTCTCTATGAAGGGTCTAGGCCCGAAACGTCAGCTTTTGTGCTCCCGAGATGCTGCTTGGCCTGTTGTGTTCATCCAGCTCCACACTTTGTTACCTTGGAGGAGGGAAGGAATTGTTTTACAAAAGGGGCATTACATAGCTACTCCTAAAATAAGCATAAGTGGCATTCCCAGGAAGGAACACTGGATAATAATTGGTATTCAAACCCTGATTGACTTTTTCTTCATGTTGTACTCCTCGTGAATATTTTGGGCATTTCCTGATCAAGTTTATAACTCATTGGGCTGGGGTCTGAAGTTCCATTCTGTTTCTTTTTATTTATTTGGAAGGACTGGGGGAGTGGGGTTTGGCTCTGCATATCACTAACAAGACCAGTGATCAGTGACTATCATCAGTTTTCCCTGAGAAAGTGGTAGTCAGTTTTCTTCTTTCCATTACTGCAATGGCAGCATTGGATAATATATTCCAAATCTGTACACTTGTGATATCGAAGCGTACAAAGGTGTGGGCCAAGTGCTGGAACTGGGATTAGCAGAGTGAGGTGGTTGTTTTTGACTGGTGCAGACACGGTGAGTGAAGGGCTTTTTTCCATGCTGTATGACTCTACAAATTAAGTTGTTCTGTAACATGAAGGGGAATTGGACTTGATGACAATTTGTGCAGGTCTAGCCCTTGTTTGTTAGAAGTTCTGGGTTTAGAAGAACGATCAAAGAAGCTTAGGCAACTTGCTGCGGTAGAAACAGGACATAGTACACACTGTGTCCATGGCACTTTAGTACTTGAGGGAGAGGATATTACACTGGATTAGATAGCTTTAAGCAAATAGCTTTTTCCTGGATGGTGGTGAGTATTTTGAGTGTTGTCACACTTGCACTCAATCAGGCAAGTGAAGAGTATTTCATTACATTCCTGACTTGTGCCCTGGACTTGGTGGAATGTTTGTGAGAATCAGATAGTGAACCACTAGCCAGTCTGTTACTTGCTGTTATAGCCTTGACATTTGTGTGGTTGGCCCAGCAGAGTGTCTGGTGAATAATGACCATGAATGATTCAAAATCGGTAATACTGGTGAATGTCAAAGGGAATTAGTTAAACTGTCTCTTGTTGGAGATTGCATGTGGGCATGGATTGCGTTATCATGTAAGGGACTATGAATGGAATTGAATATTGTATAATACAATACCACAAATGATTAGTTCCATTTCTGATCTTATGATGGAGCCTTATTTATGAAGCAACTAAAGATGGTTGGAAACTGACCTGAGGAATTCCTACAGCATGCCCCACGAGGGTGGCATATGGCACAGTGGTTAGCCCTGCATCTTTCTTCACTGTCAGGATTCTATGATTCTATGATAATGGAGAAGATTGGCCTCCAGCAATCATAATAATCTTCCTGTGTGCTAGGTCTGAATCCAGTGAGTGGGTTGATTTCCCCTGACTCCCACTGACATCAGTTTTGCACAGGCTCCTTGATGTCACATGCAGTCAAATACTGTCATGGTGTCTTCTCACCTTCACTAATCCTGGTGGTATCAAATTTGAAAATGAATGACTAAGATATCACTTTGTAAATGTCCACTTCATAACACTGCTCACATCTCCTTTCCATCCTTTTGCTGATGATCGAAAGTAGATTGAAGGGATGGCAATTGATTGTATTGGATTTGACCTGCGTTATTACGGACAAGTCCTACCTAGATGGTGTTCTACTTTGTGCTTTGGAGTTGTAGCATGGTACATCAGCACAGTAACTGGGATGTTGTGGAGACCTGTAGCTTTTGATAGTCAGTCTAACTTGGCCATTTCAGGATATCATTCAGAGGGAACCAGGGGGCATCTGTGATAGTTATGACCACTAGAGGAGGCTGAGAATCATCCACACTACACTTCTTCTTCAAGCTGCTTGAAAATTATGTGCAACACTTTCCGTTTATTGCCTCATTGTGTGCCATTACCATAGCCTCAGAAAAATTTTGACAAAAACATATCATTTTCGTAACAGGAATACTTTTGTATGTTTATTGATATTGACAATGGGTGCTGATTTATTGCTAGAAGAACGTTGTTGGCCTCTTGCAAAATGTTCACATCGTATCATTTCTTGAAACAATCATGAGCAACCCAAGCAAGACCTTCATTTTTGACCCAGCGTCTTTGTTAGTGGGAAAGACTGCACCAATAAGTCTGACAGAGACAGTTTTCATATTCCTCATGGGTTCAACTCAGCACAAGCACAGCCAAAGTTCCTTAAGTTGGCTCGCTGTAAATGCTCTCACGCTTCCACAGTTTTTGTTTAATGGATCATTTTGTAAGGTTCCGTTCTCATTGTAAAGCCTTGGTAAGTGGCCCGCACAGCAGAAAAAGGGTTATAACACCATCTAGCGAGGGCTGCAGTTGGAGAGCAGAGTCCTGCAAAATGACCTCCATTCTGTATTGCAGCCCATTTGAGTTGGAGCTGTTTGTGCATTTATTGTTGCGTGTGGTACATCAAGAGAAACATGAAAGGAAAAAGCTCAGCCTTAGAGACAGGCTTCTCCAGAATGGTTATGCTAATAGAGTCTGGAAATAGTCTCTGCATTTTAAATATGTTAAAACTAGCCACATCAAGTATTTTAAATTGGCTTTGAACATTGTTTTTTTTTGCTTAGCTATTATGATGCATATTTGATAATTATTTCTAAACAGTGGATAGTATGGCTTGTGTTGCTGCCAGCGATCATGAGAGCCTAGAATACCTAGCCTGAGGACAAGCTTTAAGTTATGTTGTAGTTTTAAACCTTTTTTGGGAAAAGAGCATTGTCAGTATTTTTCAATTTGAACTTGAGAGTCAGAATTAGCAACCGAATAATTTATTGGTGATCCGTGCAGGGAGATTTCAAAATGTGACTTCTTACATGTTTTGTAATGCATATGTTTTTCCTCATTTATAATGTGGTCGAATTTATTTAAATGTGACCCCATTCATCCTCTCTGAGGGCTAGACACTCTGCTTGGGGGTAGTAGGCAAGCAGCAATGGAAGGAAGGGACTTGTTCTACGTATGTACCCGGTTGTTGTGGAAGAAGCTGCTAGGAAGTCAGAGAGTTGTGGTCATTACACAGAAGAGGCACGTTGGAAGCAGAAGAAGATAGAGGAAGCATTGAAGACTAATTCCACATCTTGCAGAATGGAGCATCCTGTAAATCCAGGGCAGACAAATTTAAACATTAAATCAAATTTTACCTTGAATTGGAAAGCCAAAGGAAAAATATTCAGTTTTAATTGTAAGGCTCATGTTTGTTGCATAACAAGATATTCCAAATCACAAACAAAGAAAGGGCAAAGAACAGTGCAGCACAAGAACAGACCCCTTCACAGCCCACCAAGTCCATGCCAATACATGACACATTTTAAACTAAAAGCCTTTTGCCTCTGGGTGACCAGTATCCCTCGATTCCCTGGCTATTCATGTATACGTCAAGATGCATCTTAAATGTTACTATTGTATCTTCTTCTACCACATCCCCTGGCAGTGTGTTCCAGGCATTTACCACTGACTGTAAAAAACAAACATGTCTCTCACATCTCCGTTAAACTTTCCCCTCTTAGTTTAAATTTATGTTCCCTAGTAATTGATATTTTTACCCTGGGAAAATAGACTTCGACTATCCATTCTATCCATGCCAATAAATTTGTATCAGATCACCCCTTAGCCACTGACATTCAAGTGAAAATAAGCCAAGTTTGTCCAATCTCTCCTCATAATTAACACCCTCCAAACCTGGCAACATCCTGGTAAACTGTTTCTACCCTCTCCAAAGCTTCCACCTCCTTCTGATAGCATGGCAACCTGAACTGTATCCAGATTCCAAATGTGTGGCCTAACTAAAGTTTGGTACAGCCAAAAGATGACTTGCCAATTTTTGTACTCCACGCCCTGACTGACAAAGACAAGCACGCCATACGCCTTTTTGACTACCTTATCTACTTGTGTTGTCCTTTCAAGGGAACTGTGGATCTGAATTCCTAGATCCCTCTGTATCTCAATACTTCTAATGATTCTGCCATTTACTTTATACTTCTTCCCGTATTAAAACTTTCAAAATGCATCACCTTGCATTTGTCCGGATTAAATTCCATCTCTGCCCAAGTCTCCAGCCTGTCTATATCCTGCTGTATCCTTTGGAAATCCTCCCCACTATCTATACCTCCCTCAATCTGTGTGTCATCCAAAATTTACTAATTAGACCATCTACATTCTCCTCCAAATCATTTACATAAATTACAAACAACAGGGGTCTCAGCACTGATTCCTGTGGAACACATTGCTGTTTACAGATCTTCAGCCAGAAAATCATCCTGCCACTGCTACCCTCTGACTTCCACGGCCAAGCCAGTTCTGCCGCCATCTTACCAGCTCATTGTGGATCCCATGTGACTTCACCTTTTGTATCAACCTGCCATGAGGGATCTTGTCAAAGGCCTTGCTAAAGCCCTTGCAGCCATCATCCACAGACTTGCCCTCATCGATTAGTTTGTCACTTCCTCAAAAAACTCACTCAAGTTGATGAGACATGATCTCCCCCACACAAAGCCATGCTTCCTATTGCTAATAAGTCCATATTTTTCCAAATGTAAGTAAATCCTGTCCCTAAAAGTTTTCTGCAATAATTTCTGTTGTCACCTTGATGTAAGGCTCACCAGCTTGTATTTCCTGGATTGTCCCTGTTGCCTCTTAAACAAAGGAACACCATTTTTACTCCCCAGTTCTCTGGTTCTCTCCTGTGACTGAAGAGGATATAAAGATTTGTTTATCATTACTATTATAGCTCTGATTACTTAATGGCTGTAGACATCTTTTAAACAAGATGCTTCCCCAGAGTTTAAATGATTATACTTTCCTACCAACATTTCTTCTTCACTTCATAATCTGAAAATTTTTACAGGTATGTGCATACATGTGTGTGTCCATCCATCCATCTTGAGACAGATGCAATGTTATAAAGTGTTAGGAGTCCCAACACTAGGCAGTTAATTGCCTAAGAGACTCAAAATGAGCAAGACATTGCCTATACTGCTGAGGGAGGTTGTCCCCTGCTTTCTGGGTAAACTTTGGGGCTCCCACCATGATGACCAAATTCTGCTCCAAGCACATCATGAATTCTACATTATTTTGTCAGTGTGCACACAAAAATTAAAGAATACACTTTTTTAAAAAAAAATCAGATGTAAGCCATAGAAACATAGAAAGTAGGGGCAGAAGTCAGCCATTCAGCCTTTCAAGCCTTCTACCCCATTCATTAGCATTGTAGCTGATTATCAAATTCAGTACCCTGTCCCCACTCCCTTCCATACCCTTTTAATCCCTTTGGCACTATGAATTAGCCCTTCATGAAAACCTAGGACAGTACAGCATAGTACAGGCCCTTCAACCCGCAGTGTGTGCCAACCTATTATTCCACTGTAAGATCAAACTACCCTGCATACTCTTCATTTTACTGTCATTTAATATTTTTGGAGCAGACACTTTCTGTAGCGGAGAATTCCTGAAGTACACCCCTCGGAGGGTGAAGAAATTTCTCCACATCTCAGTCTAAATGGCTTGTCCTGTACTCTTAGACTGTGGCTTACATGCATTTCCAAATGATTAACAATCACAAGGAGGAAGGCAAGAATGCAATATTTGAAATGGTTCAGGGATGTTTGTTTCTATCCTATTCCTTAAAATGTTACCAAATTCCAAAGCACGAAAGCCATTTTAAATCACACTTTCGGATTGTCACGTAACTCATGTTTAACTTTTTACTTTGTTCCTTTGTTTTTCTACTTTGTGCCTAAGATTTTGCACCTAAGTACCTTTGTGCCTAAGGTGGCTCTGGGAATGGCGACATTGTATACTTTTCACAGTACTCATGTATTTTTGTACTTGAGTACATGTGACAATAAAATCTCGTTCTAATTCTAAATCATGTGTGATACCATAACGGACACAATGGTGTGCTTCTTAGTTCAGTATTGATGAGCGCACCTTTTAAGTGCTTTTGACAAGCCTGGGTGTGAAGGACTTAAGTAATGATAGCTATTATTTATTGGTAGCATTCCCATCTCAGAATGTCATTTGTTAAAACATCTCATCTCTGCTGATATCGCAGGACTGAAGACATTCTGCATTGTGGGAGATGCCACTTCTTGGGTAAGACACTAAACTGAGGTGGTACCTGCTCCTTCATGCAGGTGTAAATGATCTGATTTACTATTTAAAGAGGAGAAAAAGAGTTCTTGCGGTGTTGCTAGCCTGGCCAACATTTGTCCATAAATCAATGTTATGAGCAAAGATTAATTGATCATTCATACCAAGCTGCTTGTGGAACTTTGCTATGTGCTAACGAATTGGCACATTTCCCTACAATACAACGACCATATTTCAAAAGAACTCCATTGATTTTGAAGCACTTTAAGAGGAGATGAGATCATGTAAGTGTAACTTTCCATTCTCAAGTTTTATGTTTTACTAAAATGAGAGAACACAAATTTTAATCTTTTGTCAAAACATACCCACAGAAACATCACTGAGATGCTTCTGAGTTACAATATTTACTCTATGTAACAGCATCTGTTTCACTGCGTACTATATTTTATAGGGCGGAAGTTTTGATTTTAGAGGTGTATCTGCGTTCTTGTGTTTATGTAGAGTATGTTTATGAGCATAAAATGGTCAACCAATAAAGGCAGGGGTAGATGAAAGGAGAGGAAATCTGATGTGTACAAATCTCATCACAATTTTATATTCAATGTGTGATGTGACCTTTATCAGGTTTGAGAGTAGAAAATGTAGAACCTGTAAATATTTTTACTGTCCATGGATTCATGTGGGGTTTTATGAAGTATTATTGATGGCAAGCAAAGATGCTTGGTATTTAAACATCAACAGCTGGCAATCCAAAATTGCCTGTCTCTGTTATCATTGCTCTATACCCCTAATGGCTGTATGTTATCTGATGAATGATAAAATTATTTCATGCAAAATTCTGCAAATAATTTCGACCAAAGTGTGAATGACCCGAGATTTTATCCGTCATGGAGCTCAGGTTCAGTAAACAGTAGGATGTAAAGCAAGAGTGCAGTCCCTGAAAAATCCTTTAAAGATATTTATGTTAAAAGGGTATGTGTAGTAGATTTAAATAGCAAGCCTATGTTCTCAGCCCATCCTATATATCATGCCAATTAATGTCAATTAATATATGGAGGAAAACGTAGGAAACATGTACAAAACTGGTGCAGATGGTTGTGTTGTGTGTATTGCCAAGGGCTCCCTAATTCCTATTTTATGATTTGGCGCATTTTGTAAAAGGGAACTACAAGGTAAAGTATTTAGTCAATCACCCTTCTACTTGAATTTGACTGACTGTCGTGCATCTTAGAATTCAAGTTATACCACTGCATGGATTCACTAGTTGTATCAATATCTCTGGTTTCCTTTTTAATTATTTTAGCTGCCTTTTGACTGAAAAACACTAGCACCAATAATGTAATACATTAGGTGTCACTAATTTACAGTAAAACAAGTTCTGTTAAAAGTCTCTAATTATAACATATTTTGTTCTACAAGAATAAATATACTAATAGTTAAGCATTCTGCTATGTTGATATCAAGGAATTTCATATGTACGTCATCCTAGAGCAAGTTGAGTACTTGTGATCTTTTATACTGGTATAAAATATCACACTGGCAAAACTGGCCATGCTTCTATATCAAATTAATCTTCATGGAGAGCTTCTGTTCAACTGTACCCATTCACAGCTCGTTGAGGAAGCTCTTAAAATAAACGTTTATTTTAGTCGCAAGAATGCTAATAGACACTTCTTTTTAAAAAAATGTAGAGGCCAACTAGTATACACCAAAATAACTGGGGAATGAACTTACATAATTTATTGAAATCATTTTCACTTATTTAAAATCAGATTGCTCACAAGCCACTCTTTAAGATGTTTATTTTTATGATGATTCCATTTTCAGTTGCATTAATGCAACTGCATGAGTACCGTGAGCAAATACACCAAGGAATGTTTTGACACGCGTGAAAAATAAATAAACAAGTTCTTCCTGAAGCAACTGATGGCACCCAATTAAATTCCAACTTTGTATGTAGGTTAAATGATTTCATTGTAAGTTACCAATAAATGAAAGCATGAAGAAAATGCTGGAAAGAGCTAAATTACTGCAGTGATGATTGAAAAAAAACCATCTGCCCTATTCACTGTGCCTCAAATTCTGAATCAGATGTAATATTTTTTAAATGGCATATGTAACTTGCAAGAGTCACTATGGTATCTGGAAAGTTATAAAGCGAGGATGCGCTGCTGTCCCCTATCTGTTCCGCATTTTTAATCTAATTTCTCAGGGGTGTCAGTTAGCTTAGTTGGCTGGACAGCTCGTTTGTAATGCAGTATGATACCAACAGTGTCGATTCAATTCCAGCACCATCTGAGTTACCATGAAGCATTCTCCTTTCCACATTTCCCATACCTGAATTGTGGGAAGCCTCAGTTAAGCCATCACCAATCATCTCCCTCTGATGGGAGAGCAGCCCTGTAGTCTGATAGGACTACAGTGACTTTACCCTCATCAATTTCTCTGTCCTTTCATTAATACTTTTATCCCTATAGATATACTAGTCCTATCATGTCCTGACAATATAACCAGTTGTCAAACCAGTGCCTGAAATTGGTCTATTAACAGAGAGGAAGGACTAGAAGATTTTTCTAGCAGTTTGATACATTAGCTGCTTAGCCTTAGGTGATTGTGTGAAGTAAAAACACAAAAACAACTGCTGCAAACAATATGTTAACTTCTAAGTGCCAGCCAGAAACGCTGGTCATATTTAAAGTGCTTATTCCTGAAGACTGATGTGAATCAGTTTTAAATCACAAATAGCTTTCAATGGGTGTAGCTCAAGGCAGGAAAGGAAGGAATTTGAGCGGTAGAGGTTTGTCAGAAGTGAAGTTACATGTCTTAGAAAGATATTTCAACTGTTTTATTCAAGAAATAAGGCAAAAGATCATCATGGTGACATTCTTGCAAGCTGATTGACAAACTTACATCACATTTATGAACAGAAGCCAGCAGCGATTTAAGTATTTGTTATGTCTTTTTAGAAAAGTATCATTGGAAGGATTTGTTATATAGGGACAAAGGATAATTTGGTTCCTTTCTATTGAACTGTGCTAAAGAAAGCAGAGATGAACTACGGCCTCAAAGTTAAAATGAATTAAACAATATGTTCTCTTTTCTAAATTAAGTCAAAAATAGAAATACTTCCATCTTGCATTGTCATATTTTCAGGTACTGTGTAGCTAGAGCATTTACTGTTCCCTGCAACATTGAGTGAAGTAAAATCTGAGGCAGGATTTCAAAAATATGTTGTGGCAAATTAATCATTGAAAGCATTTTTCGTTGTTTCATTTTAAAGTACACATTAGAAGAAAATGATTTTGCATTCCTGTTGAATTACTGAGGTAGAGTGTTTAGAATGTTTAGAAGTGCCATATTGTACATGCTCTGGTCTAACAATAGTCTAGGCCTTTCTGAAAATATAAACAAATTCACCTCGCTTTCATTGAGCATAATTAAAGAGCTGTGTGTTCTTGAAAAAATATAAATCCCAAAATGAAGAGTCCCAGGTAGAATTCTTAGAATTACAGAAGGAGGCCATTCAGCACATTGTAGTCAAGCTGGGTCTTTGAAAACAAATCACTGTTTTTGTATGTAATCCTGTAAATTTCTTATCCTCAAGTACCCACGCAAATCTATTTTAAAAGTATTGATGGAATTAGCTTCCATTGCCTTCACTACCAGAATATTCAGATATCAGCAACATCAAGTGAAAAGAAATTCCCCCTCATTTCCCTTCTGGAACGTTGTCAGTGGTTTAAATATTTACCCACTAGTCAAAAGAAATATGTTTTCTGTACCTATTCTATTAAAAACTTTAAGCTCACTTTTTAACCTTCATTGTTCCAAGGAAAACTTTCTTTGGTTTTCCAACCTTTTATTCCTGAAACATTCTTTCCCAGGTGGCATCCTGACAAACTTCCACTGTATTTCTTCAAAAGCCTTTGCATCCTTCCCAAAGTGTGGCGCTCAGTATTGTCCGCAACCCTCCAATTGAGGTCGAACAAAGATTATTACATTCTAAAATGAAACCTTTGTTTTTATACTCTAGTCCTCTATTGATAAACCTAATTAACCCATGTGCTTTTAAAACTTGTGCCACTTTTAAAGATGTATGTATGAACATAAAGGCCCTTCTGCTCATGCTTACTTCTCAAAATCAATTGGACGAATGACCTTCTCCAACACCATAACAATTCTGTGATTGTGTGATTGTGCCTTTTGTATTGTAAGAATATCTTAAATAAGTCCAAATATCAACATAATATTGCATCTTTGAATTTGCTCAAATGACCATCATTAAAATAGAAATGAGTATGGCATGGACTATCTATTATATCAGAAGGAATATTCCAATTTAACCTCATGAGTTTTCATAAAGCGCAACATTAGAAATCTGCAGACCTGTTACAAGGATTTCAGTGAAGTAAAACAATGGCCGTGATGTGATGATTTTTAGAGTTTTCATCCACTTGTGGAATGTATGTTTCGCTGGCTGGGCCAGTATTTATTTCCCATGCCAAGTTGCCCTTGAGAAGGTGATGGTGAGCTGCATTTTTGAACTGCTGCAATTAATGAGCTGTCAGTAGATACACAGTGCCTTTAGGGAGGGAATTCTAGGACTTCAACCTAGTGACAATAAAGAAATGGCAATATATTTCGAAGTCATGATGGTGAACGACTTGGAGTAGAACTTATAGGTTCCCATGTATCTGCTGCCCTTGTCCTTCTAGATGGAAGTGATTGTGGGTTTGGAAGGTGACAGATTTGAAGCTAAGGATTTAAGGTGAATTTCTACAGTGCATCTTGTGGATAGTGCCCACTGCTCGTACTGAATGTTGATGGTAGAGGGCATGGAGATTTGTGAATGTAGTGCCAATCGAGTGGGTAGCTTTGTCGTAGATGGTGTCAAGCTTCTTAAGTCTTGTGGAGTTGCACCCATCCAGGCAAGGGGTGGGGGGGTGGTATTCTGTCACACTCCTGACTTGTATCTTGTTGACGGTGGACAGGCTTTGGAACGGAGGTGAGTTATGTACTGCAGCATTCCCAGCTTCTGACTTGCTGTTGTATCCACTATGGTCGATGGTAACCCCAGGATGTTGATAGTGGGGAATTCAGTGATGGGAACACAGATTTGCTTTGCAACTTTTATCTTTTTCATTGTATTCATTTTTATATTTGATATTTCCATTGTTTGCATCTTTCTTGTTATTTTGACACAGTGAGAGTCACTTTCACATTGATGGTGGCAGATCCTACCAATACTATTAAGCTATTGCGAAATCTGCACTTAATCTACTGTAATTATAGAACAGTTTATGGACAGTGCTTCTTTTACAGTAGAGGGTTGTACATTTGACTCCTTGGATTCTGCTGAGTTAGGTTATCTATAGTGAAAGTATTACAAATGATTTCACTGCTCCTTGGATGGAAAGTGGAAAAGCATTGAGATGTAAAGTGAAAAAGTACTGAGTGTTATCTAGAGAACTTTCTTGAAAGTGATTTTCTCCAAATACCTCAGGAGGACAGGATCAAAATCAACTGTGATGCCCTCTACATTGTAAAGCCTGTAGAGTATCATATTCAGCTGAGAGACATTAAGAAAGAATATATCAAATCATAGAGGGAAACCACCATCCTTGGAAACATACTTCATTGTGTGTCATTTCCCTTGAGAGATGAAGGGAGACAAACACAGTGGGGACAGTCACAAATATTAGAGATGAGTGTTTGTTGACAAAGCAAAAGAGAAAGCCGTATATGAACTGTAAATTTGCTATAACAAGGCAACCTAAAGTGTACATAGTAAAGCAACAGTTTGGGTACTCATGTTTTAGTCATCCGGAGTTATCTGAATTTTCCATATGCACATTCAAAGAGGAAGCCCACCCACTTGGCTCAGGGAAATGTTGAAATTTGTATCATCTGAATGAAAGAGCTGGGGATAAAACACAAAATAACAATGATAATTGCCAAGTTTAGTCATTCTTATTGCTATTCTCAGTATGGACATTAAAAGGAATATGTGAATTTTTTAAAAATAAGAATCAACCTTACTGATCAAGTGGCTCACACTTGTCCTTAATCTAAGTGCAAGCTTGCCAGACAGCCAGCTTAGTGGATATCCTCCCACTTCCTACAGACTAAGGGGGTGGCCATGGGCACCCGCATGGGCCCCAGCTATGCCTGCCTCTTTGTAGGTTACGTGGAACAATCCGTCTTCCGCACCTACACAGGCCCCAAACCCCACCTCTTCCTCCGTTACATTGATGACTGTATCGGCACCGCCTCTTGCTCCCCAGAGGAGCTTGAACAGTTCATCCACTTCACCAACACCTTCCACCCCAACCTTCAGTTCATCTGGGCCATCTCCAGCACATCCCTCACCTTCCTGGACCTCTCAGTCTCCATCTCAGGCAACCAGCTTGTAAATGATGTCCATTTCAAGCCCACCGACTCCCACAGCTACCTAGAATACACCTCCTCCCACCCACCCTCCTGCAAAAATTCCATTCCCTATTCCAAATTCCTCCGCCTCCGCCGCATCTGCTCCCACGATAAGACATTCCCCTCCCGCACATCCCAGATGTCCAAGTTCTTTAAGGACCGCAACTTTCCCCCCACAGTGATCGAGAACGCCCTTGACCGCGTCTCCCGTATTTCCTGCAACACATCCCTCACACCCCTCCCCCGCCACAACCTCCCTAAGAGGATCCCCCTCGTTCTCACACACCACCCTACCAACCTCCGGATACAACGCATCATCCTCCGACACTTTCAACATTTACAATCCGACCCCACCACCCAAGACATTTTTCCATCCCCACCCCTGTCTGCTTTCCGGAGAGACCACTCTCTCCGTGACTCCCTTGTTCGCTCCACACTGCCCTCCAACCCCACCACACCCGGCACCTTCCCCTGCAACCGCAGGAAATGCTACACTTGCCCCCACACATCCTCCCTCACCCCTACCCCAGGCCCCAAGATGACATTCCACATTAAGCAGAGGTTCACCTGCACATCTGCCAATGTGGTATACTGCATCCACTGTACCCGGTGCGGCTTCTTCTACATTGGGGAAACCAAGCGGAGGCTTGGGGACCGCTTTGCAGAACACCTCCGCTCAGTTCGCAACAAACAACTGCACCTCCCAGTCGCAAACCATTTCCACTCCCCCTCCCATTCTCTAGATGACATGTCCATCATGGGTCTCCTGCAGTGCCACAGTGATGCCACCTGAAGGTTGCAGGAACAGCAACTCATATTCTGCCTGGGAACCCTGCAGCCATATGGTATCAATGTGGACTTCACCAGTTTCAAAATCTCCCCTTCTCCTACTGCATCCCTAAACCAGCCCAGTTCGTCCCCTCCCCCCACTGCACCACACAACCAGCCCAGCTCTTCCCCCCCACCCACTGCATCCCAAAACCAGTCCAACCTGTCTCTGCCTCCCTAACCGGTTCTTCCTCTCACCCATCCCTTCCTCCCACCCCAAGCCGCACCCCCATCTACCTACTAACCTCATCCCACCTCCTTGACCTGTCCGTCTTCCCTGGACTGACCTATCCCCTCCCTACCTCCCCACCTATACTCTCTCCACCTATCTTCTTTACTCTCCATCTTCGGTCCGCCTCCCCCTCTCTCCCTATTTATTCCAGTTCCCTCTCCCCATCCCCCTCTCTGATGAAGGGCCTAGGCCCGAAACGTCAGCTTTTGTGCTCCTGAGATGCTGCTTGGCCTGCTGTGTTCATCCAGCCTCACATTTTATTATCTTGGAATTCTCCAGCATCTGCAGTTCCCATTATCTCTCAGCTTTGTGGATGCTCCAGTTACTGAAACTTGTCAAATGTCAACACAGTGCCAAAGTCCAGTTTTAACGTATCAATATTTGTGATCTGTATGTTAGATACAACTATGGGTAATCAGAATATGTTTGATATATGCTAAATGTTCCATTTAATTCCACCTGCTTGAACAATGAATGCAAGGCAATGAGCTGAAAGGACAAGGGTGGAAATTAGAAGTCGGGGGAAGGAAAGAGACTAACAGAGAGGTGAGCTGAAGCTAAAAACAGACAAGCAACTTTGAAGAGTGCAGCATAACTCAAAAGAGTAGAGTGACAGGGCCAAACTGGCACAGTGATAACAGTGACTCACATTTGAAGCAAAGTTTCCCCTTTATTAATTTTGTTCTCAAACACAGACCTAAATTTCTGTATCTACAAACTTCATGTAGGAGGAAGCCATTAAAAGTTGCTGTTCCTTTGTTATTATCAGCATCATTTTGAGGGGTTCCTCATGGGAATAAAACACAAAATGACAATGGTAATTACCAAGTTTAGTCATCCTTACTCTGTTTTTTTCTTCTCAGATGCTGCCAGACGTGCTGAGCTTTTCCAGCAGCTTCTGTTTTTGTTCCTGATTTATAGCATCTGCAGTTCTTTTGGTTTTTGTTCTGCCTGCCCCTTGTTGAATCTGTTCTTTGACACACAAACTTTCTTCTGTGTTTTAGTTTCACCTGATGACATCTCATTTCTACATACTCCCTCTGCAGTTTCTGACATGTCCTCTGCTCTTCACTGAACCATGGTTAATTCCCTGACTTGGCTTTCATGTCAGGATGACGGATATGCCAGACCACGAGGTTACTGATTGTGGTTGAATAAAATTCTGTCGCTGCTGATGGTTCATGGGCGCCCAGTTTTGAGCTGCTAGATATGAATCTATCACATTTAGTATGGCAGTAGTGCCACACAACAGCATGCATGGTATGCTCAATGTGAAAAGGGGACTTCCTGGTCCCACTGCTTTCTGGAAAAAGGGAATTCCACGTACTAAAGATCCTCTCAGAGAATTAATGTTCCCTTATCTGAATCTTAAACGGGAGGCCCTAAATTTTTAAACTGTGGCCCACTGTTAAAGACACGAGTACAGAGGAAATATTGCCTGTGTCCATTCTAACCAGTCCTCTCAAAATCTTATACTTTTAATAAGATTACTTCTCATTCTTTTAAACTTCAATAGGTATAAGCCTAACTGTTAAAGCACTCCTCAAAGATAAGCCTGTATCAGAGATAATAGGAACTGCAGATGCTGGCAAATCCGAGATAACAAAGTATGGAGCTGAATGAACACAGCAGGCAAAGCAGCATCTTAGGAGCAGGAAAGCTGACGTTTCGGGTTGAGACCCTTCACCAGAAAAGGGGGAGGGGAAGAGGGTTCTGAAATAAATAGGGAGAGAGGGGGAGGCGGATTGAAGATGGATAGAGGAGAAGATAGGTGGAGAGGAGACAGGCCGGTCAAAGAGGCGGGGATGGAGCCAGTAAAGGTGAGTGGAGGTGGGGAGGAGATAGGTCAGTCCAGGGAGGACGGATAGGTCAAGGGGGTGGGATGAGGTTAGTAGGTCGAAAATGGGGTTGCGGCTTGAGGTGGGAGGAGGGGATAGGTGAGAAGAAGAACAGTTTAGGGAGGCAGGAATGAGCTGGGCTGGTTTTGGGATGTGGTGGGGGGAGGGGAGATTTTGAAGCTTGTGAAATCCACATTGATTCCATTGGGCTGCAGGGTTCCCACACTCGGTTGGCAATAAACAGCTGCACCTCCCAGTCCCGAACCATTTCAACTCGCCCTCCCATTCCTCAGACGACATGTCCATCCTAGGCTTCCTGAAGTGCCACAATGATGCCACCTGAAGGTTGCAGGAACAGCAACTCATACTCTGCTTGGGAACCCTGCAGCCCAATGGTGTCAATTTGGATTTCAGAAGCTTCAAAATCTCCCCTTCCCCCACTGCATCCCAAAACCAGCCCAGCTCGTCCCCGCCTCCCTAACCTGTTCGTCCCCTCACCTATCCCTTCCTCTCACCTCAAAGATAAGCCTCTCACCCCACAAGTGAATTGAGTGAACCTTCTCTGAACGGCTTTTCATGCAATTATATCCTTTATTAAACTTAAATAAGGAGACCAAACTCTGTACAGTACTGCAGTTGTGGTCTAACTAAAGCCTGGTACAGCTGCATCTACACTTCTCTATATATAAACTTGACTCCCCTTGCCTTTTTAATCACTTCCTTGACCTAAATATCAATGTTTGCGATTCATGTATCAGGACTTCCAGATCTCAGTGCAGTGTAGAGTTCTGTGGTTTCTCTCTATTCAAATAATCTGCTGTTTTGTCACTGTTCCTGCCAAAGTGGACAATGTCATGTTTTCTCACACTATACTTCATGTACCAAATTTTTTGCCCATTCATATACCCTTTACTCAATCCCTCTGTAGATTTTTGATGTCCCCTTGACTATGTACTTTCTACCTCTCTTTGTCTTATCAACAAATTTAGCCAGTAAACATGTGGCCTGTTCAAGTCACTGATATCAGTTAGTTGACCACAAGCACTGACCTCTGCAGCTTTCCACTGATTAGTTTGCCAACTTGAAAGTGACCCATTTATCCCTACCCATTGCTTTCTGTTAGCGAGCAAATCCTCTATCCATGTAAATGGATTAACACAATATGTGGAATATTGTCTGATGCCTTTTGGAAATCCAAACACAACATACCTGCAGATCCACATTTAGACAAACAAGAGGCTGGAAGAACATAGCAGGGCAGGCAGCATCTGGAGAAAAGGAGCAGTTAATGTTTCGTCCTGAAGAAGGGTAATACCTGAAATGTTGACTGTGTCTTTCCTCCAGATGCTGCCTGGCCTGTTGTGTTCTTCCACCCTCCTGTTTGTCTACCTTGGATTCCAGCATCCGCATTTCTTGTTTGTACTGGTCTACATTTATCCATCTTGGTTGTTACTTTCTCACTGAATGCCAATAAATTGCTAAAAACAGGAAACCCTGATTGCACTATGATTTTCTAAATCTTATGCTATTACTTCCTTCAAAACGGATGCTAGCGTTTTCCCTGTGACAAATGTTCGTCCAACTGGCCTGTAATTTCCTGCTTTCTATTTACTTTCTTGAAGAGAGTGTTACTATGGAAACTTCCAATTCACTTGGACCTTTCCACAATCTAGGAAGTGTTAAAATATCATGACCGATACATCAGCTACGTCAGCAGCACTGTTTTTTTTCTTAACTTTCTTATCAGATTGTCTGCCTTGTTTGATATACAACACAATTCTTCACTTGTATTTTATGCCACCTTGGTTGATGTACAGCTTTGATTAGCGAGAATTTCACTTACTCTTTGACGAATTTCTAATGGTTTATCTTTTTTGTTATCTTTTGTTGTCTGCTTTCGTTATATTGAACTCAGTGGCAATGCGTCATTTTGTTGTTACTGTCCCTTTCTTCCCTCACACTCCTCTCCTTTAATGGCCATGCCTTTTCACCAGGCAGCCTTAGTAACCTGTTTCTTGGTCATTGCCAGTGTTGAACCTGAACAAAAAACATTGTAAGCTCACCATTAAAAGTGGTCGAAAAGGTGTTACAGGAAAGCAGTATTGTGAAGAATCCCCAGCAATGTTGCCTCCCATCTTACCAAAGTAGTGTTTCGTTTAGGCCAGCTACCACTTTGTAAAGCTGAGATCAGGAACTCAAACACTTGGGCAAAATTTATTTAAATTTGTCATTGAAGTGTTCGATACAGCTAATGTGTCCTCAGGAGAAAATCTGGGCATCAGAGGGATGGGATTAAGTCCTTCACTGATAGAACCTATCAACCACTACAGCTGGAGATGATGGAATAAGGATTAGTTGATGTAGTTTGTTCGTATGCAAAGACTCTCCATGGATCATTTGGAGAAAGCAAAGGAGACCCAATTTGGAAACTAAAATTGGGTGTTTGATTTAGAAGTGTTACTGTACTTTGCAAGCAAGTAATAAAGGACAAAAGGTGCTGTTCTCAGAAAATCAGTGTTTGGAAGAAGAACTGAGACAGAAGGAACCAAGGACAAGCATTTTTTTTCAGGCAGCAGGAGGCCACTGAAGATGTTGATACTGTCTCTGGTTGGAAAGACAAATTAAGGAACAGGTTTTTTTTCAAAGGAATATGAGAAATAGAGGTAGGAGTACACCATGACATTCTCCATGCCTTATCTGCCATTTCTGCACCATTCCCATATTCCTCAATTTGCCCAGTACCAAAAAGTTGATTAACCTCTGTCTTGAATATGGTCAATGACTATGCATCCACAGCCCAATGAGCAGAGAGTTCCAAAGATTCATTGTAGAAATTACTCCTTATTTCAGCACCAAATGAACACCACCTTATTCTGAAGCTTTTTAAATACATTCACAGGATGTGGGCTTCACTGGCTAAGCCAATATTTATTGACCATATCTAATTGCCTTTTAGAAAGCAATAGTGAACTACCTTCTTGAACCATTGCAGCATTGGGGTATAGGGACACTCAGTGTTCTAGGGAGTGAGTTCCTGCAGTTTGACCCAGCAACATACAGCAATGCCAATACAGTTCCAAGACAGGATGGTATGTGGCTTAGAGGAAAACCTGCAGCTTTCCTATGCATCTGCTGCCCTCAACCTTCCAGGTGGTCGAGGTTGTGTGTTTAGAAGGTAGTATTGGAAGAGCCTTGATTAGTTTCGGCAGTGCATCTTGGAGATGCATTTGCTGCCTCTGTTCAAGGGTGCAAATATTGAAAGGGTTGGATAGAATGCTAATCAAGTGAGATGCTTTGTCCTACGTGAGATCAAGTTTCTTGAGTGGCATTGAACTGTACTCATTCAGGCAAATTGGAAATAGTCTATCACACTAGTCACTTTTGCTTCATGGACAGTGGATCGGCTCTGGGAAGTCAGGAGGTGAGTTACTCGCTATAGCATTTCCAGCATCTGACTTGTACATGTAGTCACAGAGTTTTATGGTAGGTCCAGATCAGTTTCAGGTTAATTGTAACCCTGGTAGATGTTAACAATGGGGGATTTAACAATGAAAATGCCACTGAATGTAAAGGATGATGGTTACATCCTGTCTTTCTGAGTTGGTCTTTGCCTGACACTTCTGCAGCGCAAATATTACTTATCACTTATCAGGGTAACCCTTAATGTTGATCAGGTCTTATTGCATTGGAACACGACTGCCTTCATGTCCCTCTGATCTGATTATTCCACATTCCTGCTGACCCTCAATAACCTTTCACCACCTTGCTAATCAAGAATCTTTCAATTCTGACTACAAATTATTCAAAGACGATGCTTCTGCTGCCTTTTTAGGAAGAGAGTTTTAAAGATTTATGACCCTCTGTTAGACAAAAAAAACTTCTCCTCAGCATACTGTACATGGGCAACCTATTGTTTGTTAAATAGTGACCCCTGATTCTAGATTCTCTCACAAAAGCAACATCCTCTCCATCTCCCTTCTGCCAAGACTATGCAGGATCTTATATGTTTCAATCAAGTCGCATTGCTGTTCTAAACAAGCCTAGTCTATCCAACCTTTCCTCCAACCTACCAAAACCAGATATTAACTAGCAGACATTCTTTGAACTAGCCTTTACATCCTTGCATGAGTAAGGACAACAATACACTATACAGCTTTCCAGATGTAGTCTCACCAGTGCCCTGATAAACTGAAGCGTAACTTCCCTACATTTGTATTCAATATACCTCACAATAAATGATAACATTCTATTAGCTTTCTCTCTTGCTTGCTATGCCTTCATGATAACCTTTCATGATTCATAAACTGTATCTCTGAGCTCTGCAACCTTTCATTCAGATAATATGCTTACTTCTTTTTGTTCCTGCCAAAATGGACAATTTCACATTTTCTCAAATTATATTCCATTTGCGAGATCTTTTCCCACTGACTTTATCTGTATATTTCCTTTTGTAGCTTCCTTATGTCTTCTTCCCATCTTGCTTTCCTACGTACCTTGTGTCATCGATAAATTTAGCAATCTGTATCTTCACTCCTTTCCTTCAAATAAATTATGTAAATTGTGTGAAGTTGAGGCCACACCAATGCCTCTCGCCAAGCTGTTTGAGTACAACTACAAGACTAGCATCTATTTGACGATGTGGAAAATTATGCAGCTATGTCCTATATGCAAAAGTCAGATTGGCCAATTATTACCTGATTAGTGTACTCTCAATTGTCAAGTTTCACCTGTACTTCTACCTTTGGGCACTTGCTCACCAATTAGATTCTGCCAGGACTACTTGACCCCATACCTTAAATCAATGCCAATCATCAGCTGCAAAAGTTCTTCAAGGCGATGTCCATGCCCAAACGATGCCTAATCTTCATCAATGATTATCTTTTATTATCAGGTCAACAGTTGGGACAAGTGCTAATAATTGCAGTATTCTGTTCTACAGCTTGACAGATAGTGAAGAATTCTGGGTCACATTCAACAAGGCCATGATAATGTTCAGATTTCAAGTAATGAAGGACTTGGACTGAATTTTAGGTATTGAAGCCAGGCAAGTGGATGACATGTCAGTGAGGGAGTATTCTGCAGACAGAGGTCATAACTCGGTCAGACTCAAGATGATAATGGAAAAGGGCAATGATGGGCCTGAAATTGAAGTTCTAAACTGGGGGAAGTCCTTTTTTTTTAATAGGACCAGGCATGATTTGATCAGAGGGCACTGGTAATAGGAACTTTTAGGTAAATTGATGTCCAAGCAATGGGAGACATTCAAGAAGGAAGTAAGGGGGAGTACAGGGCTAACATGTCCCAATAAATATAAAAGGATGGGACAAACAAATCCAGTGGGTTCCGGATATCAAGGGAAGTACAGGATTGGCCATGGAGAAAAAGGGAGGCAGATACTGATGCATAAACTAGAACAAGCCCTGGAGGAGTGGAGAATGTAGAAAGGAAAACTTAAAAAGAAAGTTAGGAGAGCAAAGAGGCGTGCATGAGAGAATAATGGCAGGTAAAACAATGGAAAACCCTAAGTTGTTGTACAGCTACATTAACGCTAAAAGGATAACTGGGGGAAAATCAGGGCTCATTAATGACAACAGTGATAATTCATGTGTGGAGTCTGAAGGCATAGGTAGGGTCCTAACTGAATTCTTTATGTTGGTATTCACTACTGATAGGGTCATTGTGGGTACAGAGATCAGGGAGAATGCTGTGACAGCTCTGGAATCCACATTATAGGATGGATGTGATTTCGTTAGTGGGGTGCAAAGGAGATTTACAAGGATGTGCCTGAGCTGGAGAGTTTTAGTTCTGAAGAGAGATTGATTAAACTGGGTTGTTTACTTGGAGCAGAGGAGACCAATGAGGGACATGATTGAGATGTATAAAACTGTGAGGGTGTAAATAGGGTCGCCAGGAAAGAACTTTTCCCCTTGTGGTGGGATCAATGATCAGGGCATAGCTTTAAGGAATGGGCAAGGAGGTTTAGAAGGGATGTGAGGGGGAAAAAAATTCACCCAGAGGGTGGTGAGAATCTGCAATTCACTACCTGTAAGGATAGTAGAAGCAGAAACCCTCATAATATTTAAGAAGCATTTAGATGTACATTTACAATGCCAGGCATACAAGGTAAAGACCCAATTGCAGGAAAATGGTTTAGGATAGTTAGATGGCTGTTTTTGACCAGTGCAGACTAGATAGGCTGTGTTGTAAATCTTTATGACTCTATAACTATAAGTTACATTTGTACCACCCAAGTACCGGGCAATAGCCATCTCCAGCAAAAGAGAGAGTCCAAACCCTTCCTCCTGATAAACAATGGCATTACCAACATTATCCTCAACTATGAACATCTCTGGGTCACCAACAAAAATCAAAGAAGTGCAGGTGCTGGAAGTCTGAATCAAAAACTGAAATTGCTGGAGGAACACAGAACTGAAGATGGGTCACTGGCCCCAAGATACTGACTCTTCTCTCTTTCCAGAAATTCTGTTAGACCTGCTGAGTTTCTCCAGCAATTTCTGTTTTTGTTGTCCCTGGGTTCATCATCAGCCAGAAAAGTAACTGACCCAGATACAAAAGTACTGTGCTCTCAGAATAGGTTGGAAACTAAGTATTCTGAATGAAATTATTTACCTCCTGACCACCAAAGCCTGCTCACCAACTCCAATGCCCACATCAAAATTTTGTTTGGGAGCAGTCAATTTGCCTAGCTGTGTGCAGCTCCAACAATGCTTAAAGCTCAATACCATTCAAAAACAAAATAGCCTACTTGATAGGCGTCCCGTCCACCACCTTAAATATTCATGACTTCAACCTCTTGGCTGTATGGACAACCTACAGGATACATTGCAGCAATGTGCTAGTGCTCTTTTGATAGCACCTTGCAAACCTGTAACATCAACTGCCTGAAGAATCATGGCAGCAGATGTATGGGAACCCAATCAACTACAAGCTCCTCTCTAAGTGAAACACCTTTGGAACTAGATGTCATTCCTTCAGTGTCACTGGTTCATAATACCAGCATTCTGAGTGCACCTATGTCACTCAGATTGCAGCCTTTCAAGAAAGTGAGTTACCTACACCTTTTCAAGGACAATGTGGGATGGACAATAATTGCTAGCATCACAAGTGACATTCACATGAATGACTATAAAAAGTTATCTGAGGTAAAATATTTCACTTCATCTGGAGAAAACATGTGGTCTCAATCTCGTACCGCTGCCACGTAGACCACACTTATGTAAACAGGTCTCAAATGACTAACCCTGACCGAGCAGCTGGCTAAATGATGAACAGTTTGCTCATGTTTTGACTCGTCCTGCACTTGATTGAAAACTCGGAATGCTCAGTTAAGAGCTCGCATCCACCACCAAATTTTTCACGCGCTTATTTCACATCTCAGAACAATCAAAGATTTACAGGCGATCCTTTCACTTGAGTTGTCACTTACAGCTCCTAAATTAGAGGATTCACTCAAAACCAGAGTGCCACGTACAAATGAAAAATGCCTTTCATCAATCACATCCACACAGCAGGGCTATTAAGAATATCCTCCAGTCAGTGATCAGATCTGCCTTTGTCTCTACATTAAGCAGAAGTTTTAAAAAAAACTGGTCACAAGCTGACAGGATAATTACACTTTGAGCCTGTTTGGAACAAAGTAGTTCTTTAACTGCTAGGATCTTAAAACTGTCATCCAATGGAAGAAAGCCGCTCTGGGAATAATGTAGATTGTAAGGTTAAATAGGTCTGTTGATATTTCTTCTAATCTGTTTTTCAAAAGTAGAAAACTACTTGAAAGAGAACTTTTCACTGGTGGATGAAATTGAGAATCCGTCATTGTTATGTTTGACAGAATGGATAAGATAATTTAGTTTGGTATTACATCTGTAGAAGATTGGGGGCATTGATAATTATCAGCTGAGGATCAGAGATAGTATAAAATATCATTCTCGGCATATTGTAGCAAAGGCTAAAGTTGTCCTTTGACCTGTTGTGCTTCTCGTCTCATAGCTGTGCCACCTATGTTTGACACTGTGGATGCAGCTGCTCAGTGATCAACAATGTTCTTTCTGTGACACAACCTAGTTCAGCAGTTTCCAGACTGGAGGCCTCCAAATGTCTGCTAGGAACAGCAACTTGTTCTAAAAGAATGCCTCATCCAGGCACCCACAAGACAGAATCCAAAACCAACAAACCCGCTGGGATTACTCAGTACCAGACATGGACGGTTGACAGCTCTTCAAGTCAAATAAAGCAAAGAACTGTGAATGCTGAAGATCTGACACAAAAGCAGAAATTGCTGGAGAAACTCAGCAGGTCGGACAGCATTTGTGCAGAGAAAGCAGAGTTAACGTTTCAAGTTCAGAGCTCAGTGTCCGGTTCCGAAGAAGGGTCTCTGAACTCAAAATATTAACTCTGCTTTCTCGCCGCAGATGCTGCCAAGCCTATTGAGTTTCTCAAGCAAATTCTGTTTCAGTCTTAGAGTGGGCCTCCAGAAATGACTTCAGGCTGAAACATAACCCCAGGCAGCATGGACTGCTGTATTCGGCCATATGGATTTGGAAATATTCATCAGACCTGTGTCTTGATCTCTTCCCTGATGGACCCCTCACCTGTCATGATGACATCCAACAGAGTGAACATAGGTGACTGCTCATACACATTGACCCTTGTGTTAACACCATTAACTCACAAGGATGATGTGATGGAATCCCCGCAAAGCAGTTTGGCGAGCATACAACAAAGCCTTGGGCTGCACCATTGTAACTATACATACCCGTAATGTAAATGCGAAAGAATTGTACAAGGGCTTCAGCGGTGCCATTCAAAAAGCTGCTTTCATTACTGTCATGTGTGGCTGCCAACCATCTATGTCCTATGCCTTGATACCGAGAGCTTTTCTAAAGGAATATGAGTCATCTGATGACCCTGATAGGGCAAGCCACCCCTCTCAGTTCTGTGTGCCAACTCAGAAGGGAGGAAACAGCAGGGCTGAATTTGCTCACTCAGATCAGAAGAATTGGAGGCTGACTTGCCATCTTGAAACATCCCAAATAAATGTACTCAATTGCATATCTATCATCCCACATCAAGGGCTGGTTATCTGTTCCATGTAGTTAGGACACCATTGGAAAAGTAATTAAAATGTATATCTATTTATAATCTATGTATAGTAAATCCGTAATTAATTGTAAAAGGTGCCAGCAGCAAGCAGAATTTGGCAGACCTGATCCCTTAAGGTAACAGGACTGGAAAAAAATGAACAGACCCGAAATATGGTAAAGCAGCAAGACTTTTCCAAGAACACTTATTGATAGTTACATTATTGTTCAACTAAAAGTTCTTCTCAAATTCATTCATTGAGTAGTGCAGTATGAGTATCTGGTTTGAATAAATTAAGTAACAAAGTACATCACTGATGGTGAGAAACCATCCATTACTAACATTTGGAAAGAAAAGTGAGTTTATATAACATTCAGCTCAGGCTGAGTTATGCTTGATGGACACTGTAGGGGGAGCTTTACTGTGCAACTTTACAATGCCTTACTAGATACACTTGACACTAGGACTAGGTCAAAAACTGCAATAATAATCAGTTGAATAACATTGAACCCCCCCTACCATGAGCATTGAAATTCACAAGGATTTTTTTTTAAAAGTGAGTGCTGTCTAGAATGTGGTTCGCCTCAAATCTAAAAATGTTTTACGTTACAGAAAGTGTGTGTAATTGTCCATTTACATGTAGGATCTTGCTGTTGGCCAGCTTCAGTCTATCTTCTATCTGTTGCGCTGGGGTTGAAATTGCTCTTTGCTAATCTATCAATATAATTAAAAGCTTTGCATATGGTATGTCTTGCATTATAACTGGACCCATACTATGGAACCAAAAACACTACAATGAAATGCATAATTTGCTCAGGAAAAATGGGTAAAGTCTATAAACATCAACAAAAAACATTGAGAACATAAACAGTTTCAACTTTTCAGTAACTTCATCCTACTCCCCGTTTCTTTCTAGATCTCCTCTTCTTGTTCTTTACCACATGATCAGTTTTTAAGCTCTTGTAAATTATTGCTCCTTTAATTGCCCTGCAGAAATGATGTTTTCTCATTCTGCCTTTCTGACACTTCTTATGAATGTTTCTTGACCCGACTGGACAGAAAACATAGCAAGAGGTCAGCTAGTTCTGGCAAGGAAGTGCATAAGTGCACTGTATTCAATATGTGATGACTTTGAGGAGACAAATAAGAAATTCAGGAACTTCATTGCCATTCCCTCTGATTTTACTTTATTATTCTCCCTCTCTGTTTTCTTTTCACTGTTCTCACATTCAGCTCTCTGTTTCTGTATCACTGAAGCACCACACCATTAGTTGGTAAAAATGGCCAGTGGTAAAAATGATGACCCAGTATGTGACATTATTCAAAATTATGGCCTTTTGAACTTCGTCTCCGGTGAGGTTAAATGTCTCTGAACAGCGATGCAATGAAGTCCCATCCTCACATCTAGACAACAGAATCCTCACGCCCTTTAATGTTTTCACATTATATTTTGTGGTGTAGCCATGGCAGAGTCATGTAAACCACTCGACTCCCTGCTGAGGCAAGGACCTCCTTGCTGCTAAGCAACATTGCTGGCCAAAAAGAAGAGATACATGTGTAAGTTTAAATGTCTATTAGGTGTTTGTTTATAAGTGTAAATGGAATGCCAAGAATCTAGAATCATAGAATCTCTACAGTGTAGAAAGAAGCCAGTTGGCCCACTGAGTCTGCAGCAACTCCCTGAGGACCATCCCACCCATGGCCTTGGTGACACCGTGGTTAGCACTACTGCCTCCCAGCGCTAGGGACCTGAGCTTGATTCCAGTCATGGGTGATTGTCTAAATGGAGTTTGCATGTTCTCCCTGTGTCTGTGTGGGTTTCCTCCCATAGCACAAAGATGTGCAGGTTAGTTGGATTGGTCACGATAAATTGCCCTGTAATGTCCAGGGATGTGTATGATTGGTACATTAGCCAGGGTAAATATGGGCTTACAGGGTCAGGGTTGGCAGGACAGGGCCTCAGTAGGATACTCTCTGGAGGGTTGATGCAGACCCAATGGAGTGAATGGCCTCTTTCTGCAGTGCAGGGATTTTATGATTTTGGGTTTGAAACTCCTGACCCTAGAGTCCCTTTAAAATATTAAGATATAAAAAGGTACATTTCAAAGATGAACTGTTAGTACATAGTGCAGACTTTTCTCAGGCAACACAAATACATGATTTCTTTCAATTCTTGATGGTACTGAAATAGCTGATGGGTTGTACTAGAGGAACAAAATTCTGTGAAGGCTGCAAATTTGAAATAAAAGCAGAAAATGCTGGGAATACACAGCAACTCAGGCATTACCCATTGAGTGAGATATAGACTTAATATGTCACATTGTCAACCTTTCGTCAAAATCTGGTTGTGCTCATGGTTAGATTACTATCATGCCTAGTTTCTCTGCTGTGGAGGAGATGAACTACTGAGGTCCTGTAGCGATTGGAACTAGGTCAGCCAGGTGGACATCATAGAATATGAGTTCCTGATTGGGATTGTTAATCTGGTCCGATCAGGGAGCCCTGGCTGACAGATAACAACAGGAGTGTCAGATATCTTGGTCACTCTGAAACCTGGCTCTGAGGAAGCTAGATCAGTGTCATAGACTCTCCATGTGTAAATAAAGGGTGCCTCAGTGCCAATGAGAGAAAAGCTGTCTCCTAAAGACATTCATGCACAACAGTTGTCTTTCAGTTGGGTTAAGCATTTCTGGCATCATGCTATTATTTGGGAAGCTTGACTTGTTTGATTCTAGAGTTGAAGACTGGGCCCAGTATGTAGAAATAATGCATTATATTTTCTGGGCAAATGAGATTGGGGCAGATGAAGAGCAATGAGTAATTCTCCTGAGAGTTTGTGGACCTACAGCTTTTTCAGTTATTAGGAGCCTGACTTTCCCTGAGGCACCAGATACTAGAGTTGACGGATTAAGTTAAGGAATATTTTGACCCCCAGCCTCCTCTAATTCTGAAACACTATCGGTTTGACGACAAGGGCAATCCGTTTTGGAATTTTTAATGGAGTTAGGATGACTGGCAGAGATATGTGACTTTGGTTTAACCTTTAATGTGATGCTGAGAAACTATTTGGTATATGTGATTAATAATGTAACTATGCAAAATCATCTACTAACTGAAGCCCAACCAGACTTCAAATAGCCACTACAACTGGCTTTATCATTAGAAAATGTGGGCAAGTGGAGTATATGAGTTGTGGGTATGCAGATGGAATGTGACACCCTCGCCAGTCCAACTTAGCTTTAGGAACACCACTTGAATGAAGACAATTGCATGGCCTCACCCAGGACATATCCTAAACAGAGGAACTCTGTCAGCCCACAGCAAAACCCAAAAACAAAGACAAGCCTTGGCCAAACGGGTAAATTTTTTTTGGAATCTTGGCCAGCAAGCCAATGGAGTTGCTGCCAGTACGCAGACTCAAGACAGCAAGAGTCCCACTCAACCTGTATTGAGTAAGAGAACTCATAGGCCGGTGTCCAGGAGAGTGCACACCCTGGAAAGTCCCACATACATCTGGCGTGGAACAGTAAAAAGGCTTAGCAACATCTATTTAGAACAAATCAAAATAAACATAATGGAGGCCAGTACAGGTGCAGCTGTTTCAGTGATCGAGAACCAGTCCATAAGACCATAAGACATAGGAGTGGAAGTAAGGCCATTCGGCCCATCAAGTCCACTCCGCCATTTAAATCATGGCTGATGGGCACTTCAACTCCATTTCCCTTCACAGTCTTTAACAACATTTGCTGTGGTCTCCAACCCTTAGGTTTGCACAAGACCTCGGCTATACTGAGAACCTGTACCGGGGAACCTTTACAGTTTAAGGCTACAACATCGGTTCCCAACTCTTATGAGAAGCAACTGATTCAGTCACCACTGACTGTGTAGTAAAAGGCTCGGCTCCAAGCTTCATGGAGCAAAATCGGTTGAGAAGGATTCATCCAGATTGGCTCAATATTTTTCGACAAAGAAATGACTGGCTGAATGAAGCCCTAATTAAATACCTGTGCATTTCTCAGCAAGGTCTAGGAACTATCGAAGGAGCCATGACCACCTTGCATATTGACCTGGAAGCAATTCCCCAATTTTGCAAGGCACACCCAGTGCCACTTGCCTTATGGGCAAAAGTTGTGGCTGAAATTTGAAGGCTGGAGAATGAAGGAATAATCAAATCAAATTAGTTTGCAGAATGGGCAGCACCAATTGTACTGAATCTGAAGCCTGATGGGTTGGTTCACCTTAGTGGGGTTTTCATACAAATGGTAAACTGCTTTTTGCAGCTGAATGAATTTCACGCATAGAGGACTTATATGCAAAGCTGGGGTAGGAGGGGTCGGCTGTCCTTCACAAAGCTGGACATGAGCCATGCATATTTGCAAATGCAGTTAAATGAGGATTTCCAGAAGTACACTACAATTAATGCTCATAGGGGCCTGTACAAATATATGAGAATGCCATTTGAGGTATTCCACCTTGTGCAATTTTTCAGCAGATGATGGAGAACATTTTACAAGGTCTACCCCAGGTCACCATTTATCTGAATGATGTGCTTATAACAGGAAAGACCAACAAGGAGCACTTAGAGAACTTGGACATAATCCTTAGTTGTTTCTCCCAAGCAGGCATATGCAATAGAAAGAAAAAATGTGTTCCAGGCACCCCAAGTGACCTATTTCGGCTACAGAGTCGACAAGACTTTGTTAGACTTTGTTTGAAGATAATGTGAGGGTGATCAAAGCAACTTCCCAGAGCTCAGGTCTTTCCTTGGGCTGGTGAATTATTACAGAAAGTTGACAGATAACCTGGCCTCCATCATGGTGCCTTTGCATCAAATCTTAAAAAGTGGTCATGTAGCCAAGCCACTTTAGGGAATTGAAGAAACAGCTATCATCCTCTGAGGTGTTGGCACACTATGATCCCAGGCGAGATCTGGTATTGGCATGCGATGCCTCCCCGTATAGAATCAGGGTAGCACAAGCTCATAGGGGGCCCAATGGAGAGTAATGCCCAATAATGTATGCTTCCTGGACTTTGGCTAATGCAGACCATAAATAGGCCCAGATCGGGAAGGAAGGTTTGGTGGTCGCATCTGGAGTCAGGAAGTTCCACCATATGGACATAAATTTGTAATAATAACAGACCAAAAATCCCTGCTAGGTCTCCTTAAGGAGGACAAGTCAGTGCCACCCATAGCTTCAGGCCAAATTCAGCAATGGGCTCTAATACTAACGTACAATTAGTAGTTGAAAGGCTGTGCGGGAGGTTAAATGCAGATGTATTGAACCGCCTCCTGCTGGCAGATACACCACCAGGGTACCACCACTGGAAGAGTCTGTAATTTTTCTAAATTTTCTGGACATACATCCAGTCACAACCGACAACATCCGACTTTGGACACAGTCTCCTGTCCTGGCACCCACAGATGAGGGTGATGGGGGAAACCACAGGGCCATCACAACCAGAACTGAAACCTTTTAGGAACTGGAGAGATCAGATCACAGTAGAGGATGGCATTTTATTATGTGAAGCAAGAGTGATTGGCCCACCAGATAGTGGCTGAACTCCACCAGGACCATCCAAAGGTTTCCAAAATGAAACCGTTGGCGGGAAATGCTGTCTGGTGGCCAGGATTGGATACACACAAAGCCGCGATGGTGGGGCAGCATCACAGTGCCAACAGGACAAAAGTTACTGCCAGCAGCTCCCCCACATTGTGGACACTCACTCAAAGTGGCTGGGCGTGCACAGAGTTTGTTCATCAAACATGGGACAATGATAGAAAAACCATGCACATCTTTGGCAATACACGGACTCCCAGGAGTGTTGGTCACAGAAGAGGCCATCATTTACCAGCAGGAAATTTGGGTATTTCCTAAAGTTGAATGGTATCCGACATACAAGAATAGTCCATAGCATCCCTCGTCCAATGGTCTGGTAAAAAGAGCAAACCAAACTTTGAAGGCAGGCTTAAAGAAACAGCCTCAGAGATAATGGGAACTGCAGATGCTGGAGATTCCAAGATAATAAAATGTGAGGCTGGATGAACACAGCAGGCCAAGCAGCATCTCAGGAGCACAAAAGCTGACGTTTCGGGCCTAGACCCTTCATCAGAGAGGGGGATGGGGGGAGGGAACTGGAATAAATAGGGAGAAAGGGGGAGGCGGACCGAAGATGGAGAGTAAAGAAGATAGGTGGAGAGGGTGTAGGTGGGGAGGTAGGGAGGGGATAGGTCAGTCCAGGGAAGACGGACAGGTCAAGGAGGTGGGATGAGGTTAGTAGGTAGCTGGGGGTGCGGCTTGGGGTGGGAGGAAGGGATGGGTGAGAGGAAGAACCGGTTAGGGAGGCAGAGACAGGTTGGACTGGTTTTGGGATGCAGTGGGTGGGGGGGAAGAGCTGGGCTGGTTGTGTGGTGCAGTGGGGGGAGGGGATGAACTGGGCTGGTTTAGGGATGCAGTAGGGGAAGGGGAGATTTTGAAACTGGTGAAGTCCACATTGATACCATATGGCTGCAGGGTTCCCAGGCAGAATATGAGTTGCTGTTCCTGCAACCTTCGGGTGGCATCATTGTGGCAGTGCAGGAGGCCCATGATGGACATGTCATCAAGAGAATGGGAGGGGGAGTGGAAATGGTTTGCGACTGGGAGGTGCAGTTGTTTGTTGCGAACTGAGCGGAGGTGTTCTGCAAAGCGGCCCCCAAGCCTCCGCTTGGTTTCCCCAATGTAGAGGAAGCCGCACCGGGTACAGTGGATACAACCTCCGGATACAGCGCATTATCCTCCGACACTTCCGCCATTTACAATCCGACCCCACCACCCAAGACATTTTTCCATCCCCTCCCCTGTCTGCTTTCCGGAGAGACCACTCTCTCCGTGACTCCCTTGTTCGCTCCACACTGCCCTCCAACCCCACCACACCCGGCACCTTCCCCTGCAACCGCAGGAAATGCTACACTTGTCCCCACACCTCCTCCCTCACCCCCATCCCAGGCCCCAAGATGACATTCCACATTAAGCAGAGGTTCACCTGCACATCTGCCAATGTGGTATACTGCATCCACTGTACCCGGTGCGGCTTCCTCTACATTGGGGAAACCAAGCGGAGGCTTGGGGACCGCTTTGCAGAACACCTCCGCTCAGTTCGCAACAAACAACTGCACCTCCCAGTCGCAAACCATTTCCACTCCCCCTCCCATTCTCTTGATGACATGTCCATCATGGGCCTCCTGCAGTGCCACAGTGATGCCACCCGAAGGTTGCAGGAACAGCAACTCATATTCCGCCTGGGAACCCTGCAGCCATATGGTATCAATGTGGACTTCACCAGTTTCAAAATCTCCCCTTCTCCTACTGCATCCCTAAACCAGCCCAGTTCATCCCCTCCCCCCACTGCACCACACAACCAGCCCAGCTCTTCCCCCCCACCCACTGCATCCCAAAACCAGTCCAACCTGTCTCTGCCTCCCTAACCGGTTCTTCCTCTCACCCATCCCTTCCTCCCACCCCAAGCCGCACCCCCAGCTACCTACTAACCTCATCCCACCTCCTTGACCTGTCCGTCTTCCCTGGACTGACCTATCCCCTCCCTACCTCCCCACCTACACCCTCTCCACCTATCTTCTTTACTCTCCATCTTCGGTCCGCCTCCCCCTCTCTCCCTATTTATTCCAGTTCCCTCCCCCCATCCCCCTCTCTGATGAAGGGTCTAGGCCCGAAACGTCAGCTTTTGTGCTCCTGAGATGCTGCTTGGCCTGCTGTGTTCATCCAGCCTCACATTTTATTATATTAAAGAAACAGCCTACAGCTTCACAAGATACCAAATTGGCCTGGTTCCTATTTGACTGTACGACCACCCTGATGCAACTACAGGGATAGCTCCAGCAGAGTTGCTAATGGGGATAAGACTCCACACCAGGTAAATCTAACCTTCCCAGACCTGAGGGGGCTAGTGAAATGGCATTAGGAACACTAGTACAACACACAAGACTCCAGTATGTGAGAGAGACAGATTACTTCAGGGGCCGAAGTTTGGTGTGGGAACCATGTGAATGGCTCTGCATGGGTAAGAGACATTGTTGGCACGAGGTCAGGTCCAGAGACAGATAAAGTTTGGATAGGTGTAACGGTCCTGAACAAGTACGTGGACCATGTGAAATCTGTAAACGCGCAAACAATACGGGAACAACATGTGACTGGCTCCTCGATAGTCTTTCTGAACGTTGCAGAACCCATGGGTTCTCCCTCCCCATCAAGCATTGAAGATACCTTGGAATCTGAGATGGACACGATGAATGTCACTGCTTTGATATCTTTGCCACCAGAAGAAGAGAATGAATTTCTTCCAAGATGCCGCAGCTGTGAGACGAGCTACTGTGCTTTACACGCTGCCTGCATCAAAAGCAGAGTTAGAGGAGCCTGACCGGGTTTTAAAATGCCCAAGGGGGAGCTGCAAACAAAACTGGCCTATGTCCTCACAACCAGAGAGGGAGGGATGTAGTGATTATTGTGAGGTCAGCTGGGTGGACCTCATAGAATATGAGTTCCCTGATTGGGACTGTTCATCTGGCCTAATCAGGAAGCCCTGTCTGACTGATAAGAACAGGACCATTGGAGGTTCTTTCACTCTGCGACCTGGCTGTGAGGAAGCTACATCAGTGTCAAGTACTCACCACATGTAATTAAAGAGTGACTTGGTGATGGGGAATACCGGCCTCTGTGGAGATATTTCAGATCCAATATCATATTAAAGAACAGAGTGCTTACCAACTCATGATGTGTAATGACATCACTTGTAAACCTGTTAAACCCATTATTCATCTTCTTTCTGAGAACAGAACTAAAAGAGACCAATCTAAATAAGAATTTTTTTAAACAAGATCTTCTGTCAAAGCCCATAAGAGATGGTCTCTCTTGCCCTTTTTTCTCTCCCAAGCTGAGGGTGGGCAACATCCAGACTTGGGCTGATGAGTGGCAAGTAACATTCATATCACACAAATGCCAGGCTTTGACCGTCACCAATAAGAGAAAACTAATCACCGCCCTTTGACATTCAATGGTGCAACCATCATTGAATACTCTAGCATCAACATCCTGGAGGTTACCATTGACCAAAAACTCAAGTGCACTTGCAAAATAAATGCTGTGGCTACAAGAGCAGGTCAAAGGCTAGGAATATTGCAGTGAATGACTCACCTCCTGACTCCCCACAGCCTGTCCACCATCTACAAGACATAACTCAGGAGTGTGATGGAATACTCCCCACTTGCCTGGATGGGTGCAGCTCTAACTACACTCAAAGCTTGACATCTTCCAAGACAAAGCAGCACACTTGTTTGGCACTGCATCACAAGCATCCATTCCCTCCACCAACGATTCTCAGTAGTAGCAGTGAGTACTATCTACAAGATGTACTTTTGGAAATCACCAAAGATCCTCAGACAGCACCTTCCCAACCATGACCACTTCTATCTAGAAGGACAAGAACAGCAAATATATGGAAATACCACCACCTTCAAGTTCCCCTCCAAGCCACTCAGTATCCTGACTTGGAAATATTTCACCATTCTTTCACTATCGCTAGGTCAATATCCTAGGATTCCATCCCTAATGGTATTGTGGGTCAACCCACAGCAGGTGGACTGCAGCAGCCCAAGAAGGCAGTTTGCCACCACATTCTCAAGAGCACGTAGGGATGGGCAGTAAATGCTGGCCAGCCAGTGACGCACACATCCCACAAATGAATTTTTAAAAAAGGAGGCAAATGTGGGAATGCTTCAGGCCTGGTGTCTGATGTATTTGTTTCCCTGGTAAAATTGAGAACAGCAGCAAGGAATTGGGGGCAGGGGGAGATTTTATGCAGTCTACAAAAGCAAGAAAGATGGCGGATAATGTGACTTCATGAAGGAGGAGCCAAAATCCCACTTTCTTGATTATAGTTCTAAGTTTAATGATTGATTCAATCAGTGCTGTATTTATGGTGGTCAGGTCTGTTGTCTGCTGGTAGGTTCCTACGTTTAGCACATTTGCATGCCGTGAATGTACTCAATACAGCCTTTCATAACTACCTTCAAGATTAAGTTAGCAGTGCATGGGAATCTTGTGATAGCCGGCTCATATTTGTTCAAAGGCAGCTTGCATCTTACAACTTTATGACATTGTATCTGAGCTGAGCAGTTTTTGATGTTGAACTCAGTGGCACAATGAGGTGAAAAGGACAATTGTTAGCGAGTTTTGAGAAGATTTGTAGCTCAGGTTGAGGCTCTGGATGTGAGTTTGCTCGCTGAGCTGGAAGGTTAGTTTTCAGACGTTTCGCCATCATTCTAGGTAACATCATCAGTGAGCCTCCGACGAAGCGCTGGTGTTGTAAGGACAATTGTAGCTCACATGAGGCCTCAGGCCCACCAAGTGCAAGTCAAGGTGATGGGAGATAGGCTACAGAATGTGGTCAGGGAGTGTATGAGTGGTCTAAAGGAGGCCAGAAGGTGAGGTTGGGGGCACAGAAGAGTAATGTGGAAAGGGCCTCACATTCTGAGCATGGTGGGGAACAGACATGAAAACAAGGGTCGAAAAGGATGATTCATTACTGTCCATACATCTGTTGGCTGGCAATGCCTTCCTTATTAGGGCTTTCAGTTCACTTAAAACATTTCAGTTATTCCTGTTGACAGATGTTGGACAATTTCTTTTTACAAAGTGTAGTAGGAAGGGCCAGTTGAGCCTACAAGTTCCACAGCCTGTTGAGTGCAGGCTAGTACGAACGTTCAGTTGAGACAAAAAAACAGAGAAACAGGTTTCTTCAATAATTAAAAAATGTCCCTAACTCACCTTTAATCGTCAACTTTGCAAAATAAAAAGCAAGGCAGTACATTCACTTTCTGACTAAGCTAGTCACAACAAATTATGGTGATGCACATGAGAATAAAGTGAAGCTAATACAATATGAAATGTTTACAGGGGTAATCTGAGTTTGAAACAAGCAAGTGCCACTATGGTGCATTCAGAAACACAATGGTAGTTTGATGGGAATGGATTGGATAGGGAAGTTATGGCGATGATGAAGATCCTCCCTGTTTGTCCAAAAGGCTGTATCACATCCCATCTGTACTGTTTCATCAGCTGATGACAGTCTTCACCACTGAAAACATTCCATGTGATTGTCCTCGTCTCCTGTGCATGCTCACGACACTTTACATTTTAATTATACTCGCATAGGGATAGTCAAAATGCAAGAGAGTAGCAGTGCTTCCCACTTCTGATTCTGCCATCACCAGTGGAGCACTACAGTAAACACTTTGTCCAAAGTGACAATGAGCAAAGATTATAAGTATCCTTTCAGGACTCTGTGGGTTGCATGTTGTGTTCCCCTTGCCAACAGGCAAGTGGCCATTAAATCCAGCAGATGACCTTCTCCCATCAGCCTGCCAGCTGCCTGCCCCCAATCTATGTGAAATGTTACACACAGGAGGAAGGCGCAGAGGAAGTAGTGGGTGGGCCTCAAATGTTTGGAAGATCTGTAAGATGTTCTGGATGTAAGTTTGCTCGCTGAGCTGGACGGCTCGTTTTCAGACGTTTCGTCACCATTCTAAGTAACATCACCAGTGAGCCTCCGGTGAAGCGCTGGTGTTATGTCCTGCTTTCTATTTATCTGTTTAGGCTTCCTTGAGTTGGTGATGTCATTTCCTGTTCTTTTTCTCAGAGGATGGTAGATTGGCTCCAAATCAATGTGTTTGCTGAAGGAGTTCCGGTTGGAATTCCATGCTTCTAGGAATTCTCGTGTGTGTCTCTGTTTGGCTTGTCCTAGGATGGATGTGTTGTCCCAATCAAAGTGGTGTCCTTCCTCATCTGTATCTAAGGCTACTAATGATAGTGGGTCATGTTGTTTTGTGGCTAGTTGATGTTCATGTATCCTGGTGGCTAGCTTTCTGCCTGTTTGTCCAATGTAGTGTTTAAGGGGTGGAAATCTCACCTTAAAGTGATTAATGCTGCTCCCAGCATTAACTGACTATGGGATGGCCATTGGGGGAGTGGGAGAGATTCTCTGACATTTTAGCAAGGGACTGGACAGGAAAAAAGGGTGTCCTATGAAATTCACCCTCACACACATGAAAAAGTGTGAAGTTGTAGACAGCAAACAATATTAAAAATGAAATATTTGATTAGATCACAGAGAGAAGATCACAAGTGTCACTCACAATCTTGATTCATGTCCATCCAATATTCTCACCTGGAGTTTTTAATTCCCTTAATCACAGACAGCCTCTCTAGCCCATCCAATTTAGTAAACACATAAAGAGAGAATTAAAGTAAGAACTGTCCCAGGGTTCATCACATTGATGCTGTTCTTTATATTGCTCTTTAGTACTGCAATCTCCTATTTCCCAGTGAGCGCCCAGTTGCAGTGACATCACTGTAAGAAAGTTAGACCTTCCCCCGGAGAGGAGCACTGTGGGAAGGAGAGAGTATCATCACTTGGGTCACCCCTCTTTCAACTTTCTGTCATTGGCCAGAGTAGAATTGTGCTGCCTGCCAGAGCTTTGAGTAGCTGGGCCACAGGTAAACTACAATATAGCCAAGTCTGAGATGGGAGTACAGAGCAAAAGTGGTTTGGAAATATCCTTGAATTGAATTAATGAACAATCAAATATTATTTTTAGGGGTAAAATGATCTGCTTTTGAGAGAGAAAGGATATTGTAAGAAATCTGCCTTGCTCTTGCACAAGAATGCTAAAAACTCATGGTATATTTGATTGTGCTGTGAGTGAACAAACACTGGGGTAAAGACCATAGGAATCTGTGAGTGTTAAACAGTTTCAGAGCAGCCCAAACAAAGTTCTGCAGTATTCTCTGTTATAATAGAAGCTTGTAATAAAATTCATGAACTGCGCATCAAATGAAGTCAACGACCAAGACATCTGTACAACAGAAACCGCCCACAGTCGGATTCTTATGGAACTGGAATGGGAGGGTAGTGGTGATGTGGGGTGGGAGTGGTTTACAGAGATGACTTTGTAGTTTTAGAATTAGTTGAGTTTCTCATGGTTTAAAATTATGACTTTACTAAATTACAGCCCTCCAAGAGAAGCTCACAGAGTGATTTTTAAAGAGTAGTTCGCTGGTTACCACACTGCAATGGGTATTGATAATGTGCCCATTTGAAAGTATACACAATTTGCTTCTTACTAGTCTAATGTGAGTACTGTGGGTGTTCCTGTATTAAAGGTTGGGGATGTGTAGCATATAAAATTTCTTTCATTCATAGATGGAACTGTTTCATGTGCAATTTATATTTGACCAGCTTCCAGTTAGACTGTCCTGTTATTGTAGACAAATGTGTAAGTGAGCCCTAAAAGTCAAGTAAAACACAGCACACATCACTGGCATTTATTGCAAACAGAAGACCTAACATTTCAAAATATTCTTAATACCAGTACAATTTTCAAACTAATTTCTAAATAAACATGTTATGGAAAATAAATCAGTGACAGCCTGCTAAATTTTGATTATCTATGGTGCAAATGATTTCAAAGTGGATTATTAAGAGCTTGAGACATATCCCTGCTCAAGGCTAAACAAGACAGTCAAACCATTTGGCCATGAAACCTTTGAACTCCACAACCCACAGGCATATTTTTGACTACCTTTCTAGCTGAAACCCTCACTCAAATAATTAGCACTTCCGCTTCCAATTTCACCTCTCCTGAAGTAGATAATTTAAGTTAGCGTACAGTCATTCTGTGCCTTAAGGGAACATCTACCTTCCAGTTTAACTCTGGACAAACTTTATAAACCAAACTTTACAATGATATCATAAGTATTGTGGGAGGGGAAGTAATAATAAAGTCCTAATCTAATGTCACTTTCCAGCAAAAGTCTTTGGGAGAAAGCAGGAACAGCAACCTTTGCCATGTTCCAATTGAGATTAATTCATTCAGGAATCAGGGATCTCTGTGGCTGGTTTGGAAAACTGAGTAATTAACTGAACAATTGAGCAATTGTGTGTTTCCTCTGAAGTTGTGAGGTGACATTTCTACTATGATGTCAAGGGAAACTGCATTCCCTGACAGAGGCTGTTATCAGCAAAGACGGGGAAGATAATCAAAAAGATCCAGGTTAGTTGTGGTGCAATGAAGCTATTGTACACCTTCAGTGGGAACCTGCCAAGAGCTTCCATCCACATTTTGAAAATTGCAAAACCTAAATATTCTACTTTAAAAGGGTAAATATTGTGATTTTGTGTGTTTCACATAAACAGTCTCTACTCAAGTGTCTCGGTGTGGGTGGAAAATGTTGAATTCGACCTTCATCAAATTGCATTTATTGTTGACCCCTGTGCAAACCTTATGTAGCCAAACCTAAACCCCAAACCCACACAAATTACACTAATGTCTCATTTATCAGAGGTACTTTGGGGAAGTGTGCTCTTTTATTTAACTGTTCTTAAATAAAGCCGTTTCTCTCATTGACCATTGTGGGATGATAGGGTCTGAACAGATGTGACAGAATTACACACCCGAATCACCTCCCCCATTTCTCTCCCTTGTTAGTGAGGTCCTTTGTCTACAGTTGCACAGTGAGGCAGTGGCTGCCTCAGCACAGGTTGTGGAAGTCTGCTATCAGGCCTTGATCTCCTCACAAGCTGCCTCCTCACTGTGGCAAACAGGTCTCTATAGACAACACGAAAATGGAGAGCGCAGCCTTTGCAAGCTGGAGCTGCTGAGCAAGTACAGTTATGTGAGGTTAAACCATGCTGTGGTTTACCAATGGAAAATGCAGAGACAGTATTTTTTTGAGTGTTTTTTTTTCACCTGAACAACATCTGCACTGAATTCACTGCTGAAGGAGGTGAGGAAGTGTGAGGAACCACGGAGAGGGCCGGCGAGTTGATGGAATGGCAAGGTGTCTGTTTGAACCTTACAGCACATGGTGAAGTCGCACATATTGCTTTTCTGTCTCCTCTAGTTAAGCAGAAGCCATCGCCCAGTGATAGGTCACGTTTGCATCTGCAACCACATATTTACAATCTAGAAAACTGAAAATGCTGTCGCTGACCACAAGAGAAATCTGTAAGCATTCTCTTCCATAAGCTGTGGGTGATTTGACTGTCCTTAAGTTTCCAGCTGCTAAAAACATATTACGGTTACAATTCTAAGCTGATTGCAGGTGCATCTCTGTAATTGATGGGGGTTGTTTGAACAATGATGCAACGCTGTGCCTTGCTGGGATTCCACTACATTCTGAGGAGAGGGGATAATTCCTCTGAAACAAATCTCTGTCATGATCCCACTTCCTTCTCTCACCAGATTAAATAGAAATAGCTGGTAGAGTTTCTGACCTTCCTTGATAAGTTCCAAATGAGTTTACATCCTAATACCCTCATGAAAGTTATACCTACTGAGAATCAGTTTAGCTTTTTAAATACTGATCCCAGAGATCAGTGCCAGAACAGTAAGAAACTTTCTTATCCAGTTGGTGCTGTGTTGCATCACGGTATGCTGACCTTGTGCTATTTTGCTTATTGAGCCTTCTTTGTACCTTATGGAATTTGCCACTTCTACCAACATGTAGTACTGGAGAAGGGTTGTTTGAAGAAGATTGCTATCACCAATGCCCCGTTGCTTTTGCTCTGTCTTGGGCCTATTTTAGTGGTTAGCTGCAGAGAATATACCACTGTAGAATATCAACAGAAGAGGCATGGTTTTTAGATGACACGATGGTGTATTGAATAATAACAATGATTTCCACCACATTTAGTCAGGTACAATCACATAGCCGGTGCAGATGCATGCACTTTCTCTGAAAGTTAGAGTAGAACTCCTTGTCTCCTTTCATAGACTGAGTGATATCAGTGGAGCATTTGGAGCCAATGTAACATGAACATTAACCACTTCACAACAGTTACCTTTTGCAGCAATTATTATATCAGCTATTCTTAACATGACATATTTCTTTGAAATAAGACTTTTCTAAAAGATTCCACTACAAAACCGCTACAATTTCCAGAGCAGGCTGTTCCTGGTTACCTGGATCTCTACCTTCTGCCAACCCAAATTTAAGTGTCTAAAGCAATGGAGACCAAACAGGAGCTGCACTGCCAAGTGTGAAGATGCTGCCTTCTGTTTATTTTTAACCAGAGTTTCCTATCTTAGTTGTTTGTTGTGGAGATCCAGCCTTATTTCCACAAAAGAGGGAAAGAATATCTGTGGTCAGGAGTCATTATCTCCAAGTTAGATTTGCAAAGCCCACAGGCCTGATTTGATTCCAGCTTTAGGACAGGTCTGGAAGCAGGTCATCTCCATTTCATTGTCAGGGGATGGTATACGGCACTACATGGCTGAAAAAGGAAAGAAGAGAAAACACATTAAAAGAATAGAGCTTAGATATCAATGAATATATTTCAGATTAAAATAAAACCCAGCAAAGTTAGTCTATTGTCAATTCATACCTTCTTGCTCAACAGATACCAAAATGTCAGAGATCAATGTGGCAGTAATTAGTTCAAAAATACTTGTGTGCAGTGCATATCAAGTTGTGAAAACATGAGCAGTTTCTGGATGAAAGCACATATCATCCAAATTGGACCCATTTCATTCTGTCCTGTGTCACAGAATTGCTTGTCCAGACCAAAATATACCTTGATAGAAAGATCATGCATTGGACATGAATAATGCCAATCTCTGAGGTTACCTCTGAAACCATGGGAAATATAACAGCCGAGTGTGATCTCACCTGGTATTCACATATGCGCTCATGAGAGCTGAAGGTCATTGCGCCATTCATAGTTTAAAATCAGTAGAGCCTGGCAGTATAAACTTGCCCACTGTATTGTTCATCTGTACCACCTCCGATCCTGTTTTTAAAGTAAGCTGTACAGGAAGTTAAAACATTTAGTTTATATCCAGCGCAGATTGATCAAAAACGAGATGTATTTTTTCTTCCTTTCCTTCCCTGTACATTTATAATCTCCTAAATGCAGTTGGTGAAGGAGAGAACTGATCCCGTGCAAGCAGGACAATCAAACTGGGAAGAAATGAAAAGCAGTCAACTTGAGCCCTGTGCACACCCTTATCCCTAATTATGCAGCAGCATGAATGAGGCTCACAGAATCTCTGGTGAGAACATAATAGAGATGCATTTTGGGGAGAAAGTATGGCAGATTTACTGTGTCAGCATCCAGAGATAGTATGCAAATATTTCTCTAACTTCAGCAGAAAGATTCAAAATGAAGATTTCCATGGGGTGTTTGACAGATTTCTGTTCACCAGTAAGAAAGAGCTAGGGAATCATTTTGTGTCATGATAATGCCATAGGCAATATGACTTATATCATAATATTGTATCTTTATGGGTAAACAAGATTTGACCAAATATTTTGTTTCTTCAGGACAGGCTCTCCTTTCTGCTTGCTAATTTTTCCCAACTGTCTTATCCCGAACCCGTTTCCTCTCAAGACTTCTGCTACTATGTTCGATGAGATGTCCTGCCATGTTACCATGACAGAAATGTCAGGAAATATGTGGGAGCTCACCTGATTTAACATTACAAGCTTGGTGCAAGATTGTTAAATCCAGTTCATGAATGCTTTTGGAGTTTCTACTAATTTATAAAAATTACAGCAGACAGTCGTAGTAATATAGTATCTACTGTCTAGTGAGTGAACGACATAAACTTTGTTGAACACATCAGTATGCAAAGGATGGTAAGCGCAGATATCTTACCCAGAGAACTTGTAGAGGTACAATGCCTTTTACAGTGATGAGGAAAACACCTTAGGACATTTCCGGCATTAATACCAGCTGCCATCTACAGGAGGTCTGAATCCGTTCACCTATAAGATTCACAGATGTTAGCCTACAGCAGAAGTCATCACTGAATTCTGTTTGGAAGCTGGAACTCTAACAATTTTTATCGCTAAACTGCAAAACATCGAGGCCATTGCAAAAGCTTTGTACCATTCTAACACCAGCTCACTCAGCACAGATCAGATCCTCTCTGATGACGGGTCTAGGCCCGAAACATCAGCTTTTGTGCTCCTGAGATGCTGCTTGGCCTGCTGTGTTCATCCAGCTTCACACTTTGTTATCTTGGATTCTCCAGTATCTGCAGTTCCCATTATCTCATCACAGATCAGAGATTAACTGGCCTTAATTGCTCAGGCTCTTTAGAAACAAATCTGTAAAATTACTTGAGAAGCAAAAACATTACTTTAATATTAAAGCAAAGCAGCAAATATTGTAAATATGGAACTCATTTCAAGGACTTAGTGATGGTCACAATTTATCCATCACAAGATTTACATTCGACGGCTTCAAATTTTGATGAAAACAATGATAATTCTTACTTAATTAACTTAGTTACTGTAATCATCATTGATCAAATTCTTTCCTTCTTACTTCGATAGTACAGCTCCAAGTTTTCAAATAAAATGGTAGTGAATTTATTTACTTAAACATCAAGCACCTAAAAAGGTTAGAGGAAATGAATGGGTTGAGGGTATTGATTTGTTTAACTGGAAATCGATCAAATTTATGTTTAATAGTGAAACTGCTTTGATGATTGAATGTGGAGGCAGATATGAGTTACAACACAATGTCAATCTATAAGGCCAGGTAAGTGTTTAATGGTATTTGTGGTTAGACATCACAAGTATGTGAATCATTGATATTTGTTGGTCTTCAGCAATTAAAACAAAACAGAGAAAGAGAGGAAGCAGAGAAAAGGAAAATCTTCAATTCCTTCCATCATGTCAAGTCACCTTCCTGAAATAAAAAGGCTTCTATAATAGAGAATAGCATTAAAGGGAAGCATGTTATTTAGCGGTTATAGCAGAGATCAGCAAAAGCATAACAGTCAGCAGGCTTTATGTGAACTGGTGGCTTTGAACATGTCCCAGTAGCACTTCTGCAAGAATGTTTCCTGGGTATCTGGCTCTATTCTGTTGTAGCTAGCTGAAGAGTTGTGTTGCAAACAGAAACAGAGACACTTGCCTTAAAAAACAAAAACAGAAATTGCTGGAAAACTCAGCAGGTCTGCAGTATCTGTAGAGAGAAAGCAGAGTTAATGTTTTGAGTCTTGTGACTCTTCCTCAGTACTTAAAAACTTGTTTAATAAAGAAGGGAGATAATTTGTCAGGAAAGCAATTACTGTTGTAAAATAATGGCATGAAAAGAATACCCTAGAGGAAAAAGAAATTCAGAAATCTTTAGAGGGCAACAGGAAGAACAAAGGGGTCAGTAGGATTTGAATCATTAGTTCCATAACAGTAACCAAATATTGACGTGTTTTGATGCAAATTGTGTCATCGTATTAAGTGTTTATAAACAAATCAGCAATGGAAAGACTGTTATAATACACATAAATGAAAGCAGTGCGTTCTTAAAGAATGATAAAACAGGTAGGTGACAGGAGTTCCTTAAGAGGGACAAACAATAATTTGCAGAGGTTTTCACAAATTCAGTTCACTAAGTCCTGCTTGCTTCACACTGTTCTGACTGCACTGAACATTTGTTAGAACACTTGAGGCGAGGACTGCAGCAGTGTTACCGAAGATCTGCTGGGAGTGGTTGCTGGCAAAGATGTGTTAAAGTAAATTGTCACCTCTACAAAGCACCATTTCTTTTGAATGGTTAGTGTCACAAAAAGGAGTTGTGTAACATATGATTCCCACCTTTTGGAGGGTGTTTAACTGTTGGAAGGGGCTGGGGTTTGTATAGAAAACTCAGAACCTCTCAACACTGACCTCACTCTCTCAGTTGTTCTTTTCATGACCTTGATAAAAAGAAGACTTTGCTGAACACACAGCTAATGGATAACCAATATAATGATTTTCACATAATTATTCTACAATCGTATATAAATGCTTAACCTGATGTTGCAGTAATTTTTTAAAAATTTCTCCTTACCTCTGGTGCTTTTACCAATCCAAGGCCTTTTAACAACTTTCTGAACTTGTCCTGCATGTGCATACACCCCATATCCATCGAAACATTAATGTACTTTAAAATTGTGCCATTGTGTTTGTGTCGTCTCACCTCGTGCTTCCTAATAAAATCCATGTCTTCTGATTTCCCTGCATTAAATTATCAAGTGAACTGCAGCTGGAGAGGATCAGGGTTCAAGCCCTACCATTACCAGAGCTGTGTAAACGGGTTAACTCAAACAAAACTAACTGCAGCTATATGGGGGTCATTAACAATTAACAATTAACATTGTTTAAAAAGATGCCCTTGTGCCAAGCTGGTAAAGATGAGTTAAGTCACCATAGTTCCACACTTTCGTTTCAAGACAGCATGATTAACTTGAAGTTGAGAAGGAGGAACCTTCATGGTAACATCAGCTGGTTGCAGAAATTGAATCCACGCTATTGGTGTCACTCTGTATTGTAAACTAGCCACTCAGCCAGCTGAGTTAATAAATCCCCATCTTCTGGTAAGGTGCCAATGACTAAAGTCTGCTGTTCCAAAGTTTTTGGATTTATGATATCTTGTTTCAGAGGCTTTTTGATGAACTAATGCATCTGTTCAGGTTGGACACAGGATTTGGTCATCTTTATTCGAGTCTGTAAGTGATACGTGGACTGTGGTCACCGTGTCTTTGTGGGTCTGAAACATGACTGATAGGTGGAACAGACACTGCCAAGAAGGGAGATTTTGCATCTGGCTGTCAGCCAAGATTAACTTGCTAATGCCCTGCATTATAAAGGATGGAGTAAATTGACTTTTGCATAAATGTTTCAGTACAAAACATCACCTATATGTGTGTTGGCAATATTGAAATGCATTCCATAGCAGAAAGGGCTGTATCATCAATTTCTATTCCAACTAACTGTCAATCCTTACACAGTATTGCTAAAAGGCTTCATGCTACCATTTGAGTCATTTAAAAAGAATATCTGTCTACATCCAAGTCAAAAAAAACTTGAGTCAGACTTGGAGATAGTGAATTTAGTGAAGGTTTCAAATTATTTTTGTGATAATGTAATAAGTGAATGTATGGAGTCCATTTAATCTGGTTCTTGTCCTCAGTGATGTGAGAAATTGTGGAAGTGACAAGGGCCAGTCAAATTGGTAAAAAAAAGCTGAGATTTCTTAAAAGTTGTAATGTTTCCAATTGTCATATCAAGTCGCTATCTTACTCTGAAATAGAAGTATAAGAGTTTACCATTCTTCAGTCCAGTCATGAAGAAGCAAATCAGGAATCTCATAATGAATAATATGCAGGACTCTGGAAAAATGTGGAATACACCAATCATAAGTGGCATATTTGGTCAGCATAGTGTGATAAATTGCATAGGCTGTGAAAATTAATTTTAGGAGCACAATGTAGGAATAACACTGGATCTTTCAGTATTATTGCTAACTTCATGTAGACTGCTGATTTGAATAATTGTTGCACGGGGAAAGTGCTAACTGTGCAATTCATTGGTTCAGCCTGTCAAAAGACAGCCAAAAATCATGACTCCCTATCACCACTTAAAACATGCATTTGTAAGTGAAATGAACAATTGTTTGTTCATTGATTATAAAATCCTGGATATTGTAAGAAGCAGGGAAGGGTGAACTCACTGACTCTGCATGCTACACGACCATCAGTTCGACAACCTGAGAGTCCTGATCACAGATCTTCAAACCTTTGGGATCTTTCATGAACCACGTTTTATGTTCACTTGAGCATGTTTTGAGTAATGTTTGGAAGTTTTGATTTTGGGCCTTCTACTGATGTTAGTAACCAATGAACTGCATGATTGGTATTGGTTACATGCGCTAATCATTCAGATGAATAGACTACATGAAGATGACATAACATTGAATGGCCAAGGGTCAAACATTCATAGTGATCTACAGGTCAGTCTTCAGATGCTTTCAATTTCTATTCAATAAGACTACTAAGCACGGCCAATTCACTGCTCACGTTTATTCCAACCACCAAATATGGGCGATAATGCTGTGTTTTGTCTTGTTGCCTTTAAAGTGCAGAGCCATACTGAAATATTCTGGAGGCTATCTTGTCATTGCCAATTAACTGTCCTTTGCATTTTACTGACAATTGAATTTGATGTTGTTTCCAGATTGTTTTAGTTTGTTGTAAATGCTGTGTATATTTCTGTTTTTCTTCCATTTGAAGAAATACTTCACATCCATAAGTCGGAATCACGTCAGCCAATCTGTTTCTATTCTGGACATTTTTAGAACTTCAGCATTAAAACAAAGCCTGTTTCTTTTTATCTTGTTCCAGGATTGTATTTTCCTGGGTGAGCTGGAGAGCTAGACAAATATTTGGCAGACAAATTGATTGGGGAACTGAAAGAAAGTGTAGTGTGCGGTATTTTTCAAATGTTGGAAATAAGCACATAGACCCCAGTGGTGTATTCTGGTCCTATGCAAGAAAAATATTCTTATGATTATCATACCTCACAAAACTCTCCATAGATGCATCAAATATAACAAGCTGCTTATGATGTATGGTGGTTGCTGCCATGCAGGTGGAACATGGCATCCATTTTCTGCACAACAAGACCATAGAATCCCTACAGTGGGGAAACAGGCCATTTGGCCCAACAAGTCCTCACCAATCCTCAGAGCATCCCACCCAGACCCATCCTCCTGTAACCCACGTGATCTACACATCCCTGAACACCATGGGCAATTTAGTATGGCCAATCCACCTAGCCCGCACATCTTTGGACTGCGAGAGGAAACCAGAGCACCAGGAGGAAACTCATGCAGACACGGGGAGAATATGCAGACTCCACACAGACAGTCGCTCAAGGGTGGAATCAAACCCGGATCCCTGGCACTGTGAGGCAGCAGTGCTACCCACTGAGCCACCGTGCCGATCCTGCAACCACCACAGATAGAAGATTTGTTAAACAGTTTCTAATTGTTTTGATTTGAGGCAGGTATGTTGGCTGGACCCTAGTAGAACACGATCTGCCTTGTAGAGTGTGGTTAGATCTTTAATACCCGCCTGCGCCATAGAAACAATTGGGACATCAATTTAAGATTTCATGCAGTGAAAGATCAGCAAAGCAGCATTCTATCGGAGTTGTTAAGTTAGATTATCGTTTCAAATTCCTGGCATGGGTCTGCAACTCACCTCACTGTGTTTTTCCTGTCTTTCCATGTTCCTTTGTCTTTTTTTGACAGCCTTGTATTACTGCTGTGTTTGTGAGATGTCAGGTTTACTTGCAGTGTGGAATGACTGAGTACATGCTCTGAACTCAGTGTGCACTAAATTCTTGCTCTTGTTCATATCATAGCGGGAGGAAAATCAAGAGGATCATGTTCCTCCCAAAGGTCAAAGGGAAAACTTTCAGAACAAATTTTCAAGTTCACTCTCTCTCAACCTTTGAACATCTTTCCCAGAGGACTGGGAGCAAGTTGATCTAACTTTCTTGGTCAAGAAAATAGACCCACATCAAGGAAAAACTTTGACAAGGAACAAAAATACAATAAGCATAAATTAAATGTTAATGTAAGAATTCAAGTGATCCTAATTTCTATTAACATCTTATTGGTAATAATACTGTTTAAATATTATACTATGGAAAATAAAGATTTTGGAAAACAGATTGAATGAGAGAGAAAAGCGTGTTTAGCTTGGCTAGGAGGTGAGGGCATGCCGAGAGCAACAAAGCTTGCTTTTCTTTCCTTTAACCCATTTCCTTTCTCTCGAGCTAGGTTAAGCCTTCCATAAACTCGTTTTTTTAAACAAATATCTTTGGAGCAATAACTTCTGAGTAATTAGACTGCTGTTATGTCAGTGCATAGCCATTATGTGTTTAAAGCCTCCGACTATCTCAACAAAGGCTACAGGCAGCAGTTTGTTTAAAGAAGATTCTTGTTAAACATATACTCTGGCATCAGTCCAGAGAATGCAACCAGCTTGCAGAGAGACTGCTAGTTAATGATGTCACAGGCAAAAGCCATTCAAATCTAATTATCATAACTGAGTAAATCATTGGTATATCATTTTATAATCTTGTCAATTAAACTGGGAGATTATTTTCTTCTCAAACTGTTTTTAATTGCCAGAATCTTAAGGAAATACAAATCTTGAAACAGAAGTATGAATTGCTCTTCGAATTATACAGACTAAATGAGTTTATATTCACAAAACAGACTGGAATCTTCCCACTATTTGGCCTAAGCAGACTTAGACATGGGATTCATTTTGACTTGGGAGTGGATGAACATTCCTTACACTATCATGTGGTTCTCAGCTCATTGCATATGCATGTATTTTTATCCAATAAAACTTTGCAGAGGTCAGGCCGGATATTTTCTCTCTCGCCTCCCGCACCTTCCAGATTTGAAGCTATATTTAAAGAGCACTGGGTGAGGTGTGCCTGCAGCCTGGCTGACTGGATTGCCCAACAGGAGGATCACTAAATGTTGATCACCTCTATTCCTTCTGCCTATCCAGGCTGGTTAGAGAAATCTCAGACTAAACAGAAAATGGTCCCGTGGTTCACTGATGCTCACTGCAGGCCATTCAGGAAAGATGAGAGCTCCTGTTCTCCAGGAATGACAGCAGGAAGTCCCTCAACAGACAGAAGTGGCCTAGTCTGGAGAATTTGTGTCCCTGGCCAACACAAAGCACCTTGCTGAAATGCAGAAGGATGATGAACGGAGAACTCAAGGTGTGGAGATGCCAGTGCTGCACTGGCACCGACCAAGTCAGAATTAAAGATTAAAGATTAAAGTCCAACAGGTTTATTTGAAATCACTTTTGAGCTTTTGGAGCGCTGCTCCTTCATCAGGTGAGACTTCTGTCATTCTCCACATTTCTGTCTACCACTTATACCTCCTTGCTTATCGAGAATGCACCTACTACTGTCTTTAAAATATTCTAGGACTCTGCTTCCACTGCCTTTCGAGGAAGAGAGTTTCAAAGACTCATGATTCTTTATGAGGAAAAAACAAATCTCCTTACCTCTATCGTAATGTCAACCCTTTACTTTGAAACAGTGAGCTCCGGTTCTAAATTCTCCTACAAGAGGAGTCGTCCTTTCCAAGTGCATCCTGTCATGTCACCTCAGCATCTTGTATGTTTTAAACACGCCACCTCTTACTCTTTCAGACTTCAACAGATCCAATCCTAGCCTGTCCAAAATTTCTTCAGAAGATGAAACATCCATTTCAGTATTATTTGGTTAACCTTCTCTGAACTGTATCCACACATGTGCATCTATTCTTACATAAGGAGACCAAAACTAAACATAGTACTCCAGAGGTAGTCTTATCCTCTGTACAACTGAAGCATAACCTCCCTAATTTTCTACTCTTTCTCCTCTGAATAATTAAGAACATTCGATTTGCTTTCTCAATTACTTGCTGTACCAGCACATTAACCCTGTTTACCATTGATGCACTAGATCCCCAAGATCCCTCTACATATCAGAGCACTGCAATCTCTCACCATTGAGATAATATACTTTCTTTATTTTTCCTGCCAAAGTGGACAATTTCACATTTTACAACAGTGTACAAAATTTGCCAAATCCTTGTCTACTCACTTAACCTATTTTTATTCTTTTGTCACCCCTTTAGCTTGTCTTCACAGCTTACTTTCCTACCTATTTTTATGTCATCAGCAAACTTAGCAATTATACCTTTGGTCCCTTCATCCAAGTTATGTACATAAATTGTAAATTTTGAGGTCCCAGCACAGGTCCCTAAGGGACATCATTTGTTAAACCTTACCAGTCAGAAAAGGATCCAATTATGCCTGTGCTTTTTTCCTGTTGGCCATCCTTTATTCTACCCCAATAATATGTTACCCCTATGCTACATGTTGTTTAATGGTATAGATTCCATATCAGACTGGCCCCTACCTTCAAGACAGTTACATTGCATTACAAAACGTATTACTTTAGTACAAAAGTACAGGCCTGTCTACTCTGAAATCTATGACATAATAAAACAACATGAACATTTATTTTTCATAGTAATCCTTGTTATTACACCTTATCAATCTAAGTACAGCACATCTGCCAGACCCCTTTTATCCATAGCATATGTTACTAAAAGAACTCCCATAAACTAGTTAAAAAGAATTTACCTTTCATAAATCCATGTTAATTCTTCCTAACTGTCTTGAACTTTGTCGTCTGTTAACGTCTTTACTAATAGTTTTTAACATCTTTCTAGTGACAGGTGTTCAGCTGACTGGCCTGCACTTTCCTGCTTTCTGTCTCATCTTTTTGAGTAAAGGAGATACATTCACTACTTTACAATCTAAAGAATCTTCTTTGAACTGAGGGATTTTTGGATAATTGAAGCCAACACATCAACTATCTCACCAAGCCCTTTCTTTTAAGACTCCAGGATGGTGCTCCACAGCTCTGACAATTTGCCCATAACTAATGATTGCAATTTTCTTGAGTTCCTTTCTGCCTCCCATATAGTTATCAGTAGCTATTTCTGGAAAGTTACCTATTCTCTACGGTGAAGACTGTTGGAAATATTTCTTCAATGTTTTATAATATTCATTCATGGGACATAGGCATCAATGGCTGGACCAGCATTTATTTCCCATCCTGACTTACCCTTGAGAAGGTGATGATGCGCTGCCTTCTTGAACCACTGTGGTCTGTTTGGTGCACATAGACCTACACTGCCATTTGGAAGTTCCAGGATTTTCACCCAGTGATACTGAAGGAACAGTGATGTATCTCTAAGTTAGGAAGCCACTTCCAGCTCATTTGTCATCTGTTTATTTTCCATTATTAATTCTCCAGACTTACTTTCTAGTACTCACTCTGTCCCTTTTTAAAAATATCCCTAGAAATCCTTACTCTTTTATAATCCCCTGCGCTCTGCAAGGCTAAGTGGCGCTATGTAGCCAGTGCAAACTGACACTCTTTGAGGCATTAAAATGTGAGGCTGGATGAACACAGCAGGCCAAGCAGCACCCCAGGAGCACAAAAGCCGACGCTTCAGGCCTAGACCCTTCATCAGAGATGTGCTCCTGGGGTGCTGCTCGGCCTGCTGTGTTCATCCAGCCTCACATTTTATAGTCTTGGAATTCTCCAGCATCTGCAGTTCCCATTATCTCTGATACTCTTTGAGGCATACAGTCCAACTGTGCCAGTGCAGAGGGGTGTCAGATAAGTGGATTGCATGCAAGCCTCAGCATGAGATGGAATATGAGCACTGAATGAGTGTCAACACCTTATGCTGTCAATGTTCCACAATTCCTAAATAGTACTCCTCCTGTACCCATTCACACTTGTCCTCCTGCGCTGTCTTCACTCCACCCTATTCTGGAGACCAAACCGTTTCTCCTTTTTGCTTCCTTTGCTCCACTTGTGAACCACAGTCAGGAGCATTGCTGTAGAAATCTATCTCTACAAGGAAAAAGCAGCAAGTATTTCCTCTGGATTCCAGGAAGAAATCCACCTGCTTGCCTCTTTTGTGCAGTTGCTTATCTGAACTCAAGCATTTCTCGATTGGGGAGAACTTAATTGGGATGGGCACTTAATCCAAACACATTGTTCTATAATGAGGTGCAAATGCATGCAAGTAGGTTTCCTGACTCTTGCCATTAGGGAGGTCAACCTGCCTTTCAAGGTTACAGAATTTAAGTGCAAAATTTTATCCTACAACTGGGATTCTGAATGTTGGCCTCTTACCCTTTTAAGATCCCCCTCCTGGCTTCTCGATTTCTGTAGGACTGGAAGATCCAACTTCTGTACTTGGTAGTTTATTTCTGTTCATTCAAGGACGGAGGGGCTGTCTGTCTGCCTTAGTGGTGCGATGCCTGAACTAACCATAGGTATATTATGTTGAAATTTACACCAGCAAACACTGTCATTCTCATTGCTGTTTGTTGCCATGCATTCTATTGTGTCAATCATTGGGAGAAGTACTGAAAAGTCTCCAAGATAATAATGTTTAATGGTGTGTTGAAGATATTTTTCTAATCAACCTGTTCACATGTTGTTACACACCCCCAGAGCAGGTGAGACTTGAAGCCTGGCCTCCTGGTTCAGGGGTAGAGACACTATCACTTTGCCATAACTTGCTTGATGTATGTAACTGAAAAATCATTTGATATTTTAAATGAAATAACCAACTTCACAACGAGGGCTCTTTGATGAGTTCATTGAATAGGGAGGCAAACCATTTTTCAAAATGATTTCTTTTTCAATAATGATTGGCACCATTGTTGATTATTTAAGAATTAAACATTTCCAGGAATTCTTTTCATATTACTTTTCTACCTGTTCCTTTTCTAGCAACAAAAGTTTAAAGCCCTACTAATTAATAAGGGAGTGGATAGAGGAATTTCATTGTATTTAGCAACATTTTTGGGATTAATAGCAGGCAGTAAAAATTGACATGCTGCTCAAAAGCTAAGTCAGATTCACTTCTGTCACGTATAGTACTGTGTCCTATATTGCATATGGTCATTATATCTTGAGCTGCTGGTACCCCACTGCATGGTGCAGCATAAGAACACCATAATATAAACACTTTTAATGTCACTGATGCTGTCTTCGTCTCCTATTACAGAACAACTCTTCCATTGTGACTGTTATGGCAATGCTATTCATACAACTGTTCTGGGCTATTGCAGTATTGCTGTGCAGGTGATATTATTCTTAGATGTTGTTGCTTGATAATTTGGCTCTAATAGTGCATCATTTGTGTCAGTGTCACTTCTACATTAGAGCTGCTGTTATCGCTACAATGCTGTAACCATTGTGTTACAATTGCATTAGTATATCTCTTTGAGGTACATCCTGTTTTTAATGTCTTTGCTCACTTGACAGGATCTTTGTGTAGGAAGACATCCTTGCTTCATTAACTTAAATGATAGCAAAAAAATACTTTTTTCATTTACAATATTTAGGTTCTCAATATATAGCCTCACAGAATTTCCAGAAGTGAACTGTAAAATTATTTCCAAAATTTGAACCGTTTCATTTAGTTGCAACATGTAGCTCACTTGCAAGTGCCTGTTATGTACTGTATTTCATTACCTACTTTTCTCTGAAATGCAATGCTCCTTTACATTCCCTTAAACTCAACAGTTTGAAGGGGTCATTGTGACATCGTGTCTTCATGAGTATCTATTTGTAGCCCTAGTAGGTACACATAGGCTTCTGCACAGAGCTAGCTAACATCGCTATTCTCAGTGTATCTTATAACAAAGGGTAGGTGATTCTTTTCGATTTCATTGTGGGAATCTTCTGATTAAATAAGTTTTCCAGGGTGATTTTAAAATATAAAGTTTAAAATTGGAAAGAAAAATAACAGGAATATTTATAACCTATATCCATGTCTTTCAAAGATGACTCAAAAATGATTCATTTTAATGTTCTTCTGAGAGGAAAATCAGTCAGTCATGAATTGTTCTGACCTGCTTTGACTCAGATGTCATACTATGTGGTTAACAATGGATAGGGAATAAATTTCACCTTGCCAATATCACTTATATCCCAAAATAAAACAAAATGCATTTACATTCAAGTGTCGTCATCATTGGCTTCTACCTGACAGTCTCTTTATTATTTTAGGTGCACAAGCAGCTCCAAGATCCCCCTCCAAGTTACAGACTCACAGCTTTGAAAGTATATTGTAATTACTCATAATCACTGTGCCAAAATCTGTAATTCACTAAGATATCCAAATTTGCTGTGATAGAAGGAAAGGTGGAAGAGCATATAGTGATAAGGACCAAGTGAATACAGATAGGTTAAGTAAATAGGCAAAAACTCGGCAGATGGAGTACAATGTGGGACAGTCTGGGATCATGTGCTTTACCTAAACTAACTAAACATTAGAGCTCGAGAGAATGAAGAGTTATCTTGTTGAAACATACTCGATTCTGAAGGGTCTTCACAGGATAGACGTTAAAGAGGATTCAACACTTTAACAAAGTAACTCAACAAGTGCTTAGCCAGCACCCACTCCAAAATTTCAACCAGGCAGCTCCTTGCCACCTTCTGTAGAGCCACTTGGGACAGGCAATCAATACCAGCTGTGCCAGTTAGCCCGTTCTCAATGTAAAACAAAGAATTTGCTGGCATTTCATTGAGTAGAATTTCTAGCATCTGTTTACACCACCAACCAAGCAGGATTAACCCAGTTTTACATCAATCCAAAAGCGCTATTGGCAATACAGCCCTCTAGGTTCAAGGATTCAATCCCTGGAATGTAGTTCAAATTCACAATTTTCTGCCTCAGAGGCAGAATTCCTCTCATACAGCATAGTTGACATAAAATGATAGAAGATAGCAATGCGCATTTGAAAAACAGATAAGAATTTAGAAGACAGCACCATAAAGAAATGCTTGTAAGACCACAATGTTGCAATACTATAGCGTATCGCTGAAACATCTGAGTGAGTGTACAGTCTGTCTTTTATTTTGAGATATTCTGATATTGCCTAATTTAGCTGTAGGAAAATATAGGTTATTGATGGTGAGGCAGAGAGGTTGCATCATACATTTCACTTGACATTTAGGAAGCAATTTTAACCCCAAATGGGTTCCAAACTGGTATTTTGCTGAGAATCTGATGCTGCTCAAGTGACAGAAGACAGCAGGTGACTGGATAGTGGAGGAGTTGGTTGTGGAGGAGGAAAATTTGTCTGCTGAAACAGTCAAAGGGAGGGGATTTTAGGAGGTGTTCACAGGAAGGAAGAGATGGAGTCTCAGGCAGGGAGACTATACCTTTCCTTGCATAGCCTGTGGTGACACCATCACCTCCTGACCCCACAAAAGAAAATTTAACAGTCACCTTCTGTCTGCAGATCATTTCCATTCCTGTTTCAGCTTGGTAAGAAAGCCACAATGTTAAATATTGCTCCCACAAACCTTCACCCTAACTGAGACCCCATTCAAAATACAACAGAAGTCGTTTTGTTGTAATGGCACTCAGATTTGCATAGATCTGCAAGGCCCTTGTTTGTTTTTAGACAAGAATACAATCTGCGTGAAGAATCCTGCAAATCAAAATTGTTAAAACAGATGAGTTTTGACTGGATAAAAAAAACTCCTTAATATTCAATGACCCACCTGTCCATTTTGTTCCAATTAAGTTGATATTTCATCTTATTACAGAGATTGATAATTTCTATGTAACTCAAGATGAAGGTTGTCAGCAATGGAAGATTGAGCTTTTATCTACTTTGAGTCCCCAGTGTTGGTATCAAAGATTCTCGGGCCAGGTGCTTCCAGTTCACAGTAAAGGTCACTCTGGGCTACTTCAAAAATATGTCGCTTTGCCAATCTAACAATAGCCCACACATCAGTCTAGTATTCCCATTTTATTTTGAAATTGTACAAATTGAACTGAGACTTGACAATCTTGAGTCTTAAGCTACAGCTAGTAAAGAGAAAATTTCAAATATTTTGTTGGAATGGATTCAAGCCAGAGGTCAAATACAGAGCAAGAGATTCTAATGTTTATTCATTTACTTTTAATAAAGATCATAGTTTCTCATCATCTGAGCAAAAGAGTCACTTCATTATAGTGCAACAGTCCTGGAAAGTTGGAATATTCAGCAATTAACAATAGTTTAGCTGTCTGTTGCACCTCATAAATAGTCTTCAAAAGTTAAAAGTGTTTGAGGGAGTAGGATAAGTGCATTAGTCAAATGTTTGTTCAAGAGATTATGGATAATTAGCCTAGTATGATTTTACAGGAAAACTATGCTCATGGCTTTAATTTACCAATGATATAATTTTGGACAAGTGTATGAGAATATACTTGATACATTGCTGTCTCATAAACCAAGGGATGAAATGTTGAGTCAGAATTCAATGACGCACTCCTTTATTGGCACCATTACATACTTCGGCAGGCCACACTATGTCGACTGCTTTTCTGTCGAAAATTGCAAACAACACCTAACCCAACTTTTAATTATCTTTACCTTTCAGCACCAACCCTTTCTGTAAATGCCGACAGCAAGTCAGGATTTAAATCTCAGCCATCCTCACTTATTACCACCATTTATCAGGATCACCTGATAACTATGTGCCAATAAACAAGGGTTACAGTGGAAAGAGCTCCACTACCCAGAAATGGAGCATATACTGAATGCTTGCTATTCCTTCAAATTTTCTTCAACTCACTTACCTTTGCCTGCCTCTACCAAACCCTGTAAAATGACAGCTTTTACTTTCATCTGAGTTGTTTTCACCCGAGTATTCCTCACTAGCTTTTGAGCTGCTTCAGTTATGTACCTACTATTGCTTTAAGTTCCTGTTCATAATAAATAGGAAACTACAGGACAGTTATTTTACTATCTGTAATTGGGAAAATGTTGGAGGCTATAAGAATGTAATAGCAGAACATTTGGAAATACACAACATAATCAAGCGTGGCTTGATTAAGGGTAAAATGTAAGAGAACAAGCATATTCTAAAGGGGAACCAGTGGATGTAATATATTTTGAATTCCAAAAGATGTTTCATAAGGTTCCACTCATCAGTCTACCTCATAAGATATGAGTCGATGGTATTGGACATGATATATTCACATGAATAGAGGATTGGTTAACCAATAGAAGAAAGAAGGTTGGGACGAGAGGGGCATTTTCAGGAGGGCAACTTGTAACTATTGGAGTGCTACAGGGATCAGTATTGTTAGATAAATAAAATATGTTTACAGTATATATTACTTACGTAGATTTGGGAAGTGAATGTACTTTAGCCAGCTGTGCAGATGATGCAAAAATAGTTAGGAAGGAAAGTGGTAAGGATGACACAAAGAGTCCGTAGAGGGATATAGACAGATTAAGTGAATGGACAAAAACTTGGCAACTAGGTTATAATTTGAGAAAATTTGTTGTTATGTACTTTGGTATGAAGGTAGAAGGATCTGAGGACTAATTAAATGGAGAAAACTGCAGCACAAGGGAATTTGGGGTTCCTCCTGCTTAAATCACAAAAGACGCTTATAATTTCTGCAGGTAATAGGAAAGGTAAATTAAATATTGGGCTTGATTTCAAAGTGAATGGAGTATAAAAGTAGCAAAATCTTGCGAAACAAGACACCAGTTGGACCACACCTAGAATATTGCAAACAGTTTTGGTTCCTTTATCTAAGGAAAAAATACACTGGCATTGGAGGCGATTGAGAAGAAGTTCACTGAGTTGATCCCAGGTATGGAAGGACCATCTTTTGAGAGGTTGATTAGATTGGGCCTGTACTCAGTGGAGTTTCAAAGAATGAGAAGCAACCTTATTGAAACTTTTAAGATTCTTAGAGGGCTTGACTGGGTGAATGCTGAGAGGTTGTTTGCCCTTGTGGGAGAGTCTAGAACCAAATGGCATAATCTCATTTCATGTCCATTTAAGACTGAGATGAGGAGGATTTTTTTTCACTCAGAGGGTGCTGAATCTGTGGCATTCTTTACCACAGAGGGTTGTTGAGGCTGGGTAATTAAGCATAGTCAAGGCTCAGGTGGACAGATTTTTAATCAGTAAGGCAGTCAAGGGTTATGGTGTAAAGTCAGGAAAGTGGACTTGAGGATTATGTGATCAGCCACATTCTCACTGAATGGTGGTGCAAATCTGATGGGCCTAATGGCCGCCTTCTGCTCTTATGTCCTATGGCTTTATGGTCCACACTTTAGTGACAGGAATTCCAACAATGAGCACACCCTGCAGAGCGAATAAACCCAAACCCGAATAAATGAGTTGGAGTTTCAGTTGGGTTGAAAGTCTGAACAGATGTCCTGGTCGTAATGCAACCCTGCTGCTGGAAAGAAAATCTAGCCAATATAGTCATATCATTCACTGGTGTCACTTTTATGTCAGAAACCACAGTCGAAAATAAAGTTAGCAAATTCTAAAACTATTTAGCGATTAGAGTCAAAATAATATAAAGTTTCTTCATTATTTTCATATCTTTTTCAAGGAGGAGAAAAGTTCAAAGCAGACTTGACAGTACTAATACTCACAAAGTCTCTTCCCAGTTATGGTACATCTTTGGTATTGCTGCTTTGGACTAGTTTCCACTCTATACCAGCTCTACCAGTAAATCAGTCGCTTTCTTCATCATTTTCTGTACTGTTAGATTCAAATGTGTCAGAAGGAAATTTGGTTTCCACTCTTTACCAGGGTGTTCAGAAAATGTATCATTTTCTGAATTGTTAGGCTCATAAACCTCAGAAGGAAGTTTGTCATGTGATTCTTCTATTTTTTTCTAACTTATCTTCTGATTGACCAGTAAATTACCACTTTGGTCCAGAATTCATGCCATTGTGAGTAGTATCCTGTCCATAACTTGGTGCAGTTCTCATCAGTGCATGTTGTACTCTATGTAAAATAAGCTCCTATATTGGTTAAGTTTTCAACTTTTCAGCATCATGTGACAGCAAGTGAGTAAAGTGTCAATCTGGGAAGGTGTCATGTGCCATGAAAAATGTCATTTGATTTGAAACAAGTTACATTGAACCGAAGTGATAGTTTTTGCTGTATGACACAGGGATGCGTAATATTTTCTACATAATGACATTCAAACATTAACATTTGTAAGTGTGAATTAATTCAGTCCATAGTTTGGGAAATTTGGATAAAAACACTTGTCCAGAAATTTTTGAAAACTCTTTGAATTGTGCATCATTGTTCTCGTGAAGATTTTGTAGGAAATTATAACATCCATGACCAATGATATGAAAGGTACATTTCTGAAGTCATCTGAACTGACAGTGGGTTTTTATTGTGTTTTATGTTCTCAGTACATTGCCTTTAAGAGGCTTAAGGACTCCATATGTGTGCATATACAATGTTTGGGCTCTTCCTGAACAGTGAGTCTTCTCTGGATTTGTAACCTGCACACACAGAAATCAATTGATTTATTGTAATATCTGCTTCATAGCTTTGTTTTGCTGTTACCAATAAACTAACCAACAGTTGCTCAATCCTTAACCAACAATTGACTGCTAGACCATTATCATTAATTTTAACATGGTGATCAGCAGTAGAAAATGTTGCATCAATGAAACCTGTCACAATTGTATAGTCAGCAAGCATGTTAAACTACAAGTAGAACACATAGTCAAAAGTATTAAACTGTGCTAAAGTACATGAAACAACCCTCAATGCATTTGTTTATTACCAGTATTGGAGTGCATTGAAAACACAGCCTGCTGGTGTGTAATGAGTCAATTGCAAACAAGGGAAGATTAAAAGTATATTTTGAAAATGTCCTGAGAATACCCTGATTTCAACTGGGACACAGCAGATCTCCCAACAATATGTTTACATTCTTTAAATTTAAGAGCAATGGTTTCTAGATTTGGGTATATCTAAGCCAATAAGATTTTTTTTATTAATCAGAACAAAGTTCTACACAGATGCAACACATCAGGATTAATAGTCATGGAGCTAAAAGATCCTTCACAATATGAACCACATTCAGAGAGCAATTCAGAATCAGACCAAAGTTCTGTATTCATCGACTAGTATTCACACCATTCAAACACAAGCCAATAGAATCCACACAGCACTTCATAAGCAGGCACAGATAAAAGGACTCACGTTGTGATTTTTCAGATTGAGAGCCAGCAAACAGAATTGTTGATATGATGATCACATCTACTTCTCCTAGAAGCTTTCCAGAAGGAGTTGTGAGATGAACCAAATACTTATACCATTAAAAAGCTATGTGTAGGTACGAAGCTGTCCTCACAGGCTAGTAAAGCATACAGGTCCGAAGTACAAACATGATGGTTGACACAGTCACTAGGATAACCAAACACTGCAAGACATGTAAGAAAAGGCATGGTCTTCTGAATGCACCAGTGAAATGCTAAGAATGTGATCAATTTTGTAGGCCATGTGGCAGAGAAGACAATTAGCAGAGACAATATATTGAAGCAAAGGTTCTATTAAGCCATGCACTGATTCAAACAAACCATACAAATGGAGTACCTTACAGCAACAATAAGGCAATTGCATATCTTGCCAGGAATGTACAAATGAAGTTCTTCACAAACCAGAACTGGTGACCTCTACAATAAAACAAAGTGTAGTGAGCACAAGTTTCACTCTGACAATTGCATTGGAAAAATCCTTTTCACACACCACCTGAAGTGTTTGTAAAAATTCAGTTAATTTGTCCTCAGAAAACTGGTGATTATTTATTATTGGCTAAGATTGACACCGTGCAATTGCCAATTTACTATTTCCATGAACTAAAAAAAAATTGATTTGCAGATCCATGATGGAACCTACAAATATAAAATTTTAAGCATACAATGGTTCACCAATTCCATGTGCAGGATCAATAGTTTACTTAACCCAGCCAGATACTGCAGATGTTCAACATTATAATAAGCAGCATGCAGTGAACTCACATTGGTCACAATCCATGAAATTAGTCAAACATCAGAGAAACAGCAGCAGACTGTTCAAGCAATTCTTGAAGAACCAAATATGAAAGAAGAATAGAACACTTCTGAATTGTTGACGAGAAAAATGAAAGTTGAAAAGGAAAAAGCTGAACAACTAAATCGAAACTTGAGAATGAGAAGATTAAGTCTTTAAAGGATAACCTGTGCTGAGCCTTCAAAGGTGAATGAAGAGCCAAAAGAGAAAGAAAGAAAACAGGATGAACTATAAGCTCAGTAGCATCAATTTAGTTAAACGATTGGCAGTTTACAGGAATGTTTGGAACAACTCACAAGTAAAGCAGATCATCTCAGCAAAAACAGCTACAGAAGCATCATTTAAACTCTGAGCAGTACTGGAGAAAATGACCAATCAGCAAAAAAAAACAGCTGGAGATAGAGAACACACACAACAAAAAGCTTCAAAAGACTCATGAAACAGCCCTTGCAAAAATGAATCCTCGCAATGATGCTTTAGGACTCAAGCAGGGTGTAGAGGCACTAAACAATCACCAGACCAACAGAAAGTTAAAACTTCGACAGAAATAGAGGAATCCAGGATGTGGAACTGGAGGTGTCAAAATGAGCTGGAAGCTCTTGAGGAATGAGGTTAGTCAGTGGCTAATCTGGAACAAAATATTAGCATAAGAAAATTATTCTGGCTCTCTTGATATTGTAATTAGTTAAACTTGTTTTTGCAAAGAAGGGTCATATTGTTTTGTATCTTTCACCTTAAAAGCTCCATCTGCTGTGTGTATACAATGTTGCAAGTCCAGATGGACAGTTGGTCTCCTTTGTGTTTACAAGCTGCAAACACAAAAATCAGCTAATTTGCTGCAATGTCTTAATAATTTGCAATGTACAATATTGTTTTAAATAAACTAACATACAGTTACTGATTCATTCCTGCTGAGCAATTGATCATGAGATCGTCCTCATTAACCTGAAATGTTTTACACCAGTGAGCAGAGATATGTGTTTACATAATCTTATACTTGCTCAAAATCTAGAAGTCTCTATTGATTTTTGTGGCCACAGAGGAATACCCTATGTCTCCAAAAGATTTGAGACAATGTTATGATTTCAAATCCCTGAGGAGATGACCAGAGCAGTTTCAAAATTACAAGATGTGAATGGTACTGTCATATCCAGTCAGGGACATGTCGAAACCAGCACCACAAGTTAAAATTCCTTTTAAAAAACATTCTAGTTCCTGGATTACATTTGGTTAACGTAAGCCATCTGCCGCATCACTTCTAATTCACTTCATGAATTAATGGGCAGCAAGATCAGCACATTGGATAGTAAATGTTTTGGTGCGTATTACCAATTTTACTGTTACGGTATAGTCTGGTCCCAGATCCAATCTCTAGATATTGGTAAAATAGGCAGCTGCAGATGTGGAGCCATTGGTCATAGATTGTGCTACATCAAGCAGACAACATAAATGGCTAGTCAGTCTAAATGAATACGAGCCTGTCTTAGTAGTTTGTATTCTCACACAAAGTGACCCTTTTTTTGAAAGGAGCTCCATTACTGTTTGAAGTGAGAAAGCAAACACAACAGTATGTGATAAAAGCTTGAGCAAACAGTGAACTGAACATTGTCCACGTCAGGTAGTTTTCAAACCATGTTATACCATTGTGTATCCCCATCTCAAAAACTTAATTGCCAACAGCATTTGCTGGACAATGGCACACCCTTAGAAAGAAAAACTTCCATTTATATCAAGTGTGTTACAACATCGAGAAGCCCCAAATTATTTGATATAAGTGAATTATATTTGAGAATCTTGCTTATTTTAACATTATCAATGATCTCACTCCACTTTATGTCTATGGTTTATACCAGTTTACTGCAATGCAGTAGCCAATAGCCTCAAAAGCAGTAACGTGATCATGAGAAATTCATGTGATTTAGGTACAGCAATGTTGGTTGAGGGCTGTGTTAGTCAGTATAACTGGGGTAAACTCACCTTCTGTTACTTGAATTGTGCTATGGGACCTCACATCTACCTGAGAGGATAGATATTGTTTTGGTTTAGCTTCTGACTGGAAACACCTTAAATGCCCACACATTCATCGTTGATGTACCAGCTCAGATGGTGTGCATATTTCTGGAGTGGGGCATGAACTCAGAACACTCTCTCTCATGTCCCAGATCAAAGACACCAACACAATAATATGGAATTAGCCTAGAGACAAAGGAACAATGTGTTGCATACAGAAGTATAGATTCAGAAGAAATTGTGGAGATGGAGTGGAATGAGGCCATGGAGAAAGGCAAAGTAACAATGATTTTCAATGTGATATTTTGAGAGATGAAAACAAACATAAAAGAGTTGACAGAGGATTGGGACCTAGTGGAGAAATTTGGTTTACAAAGGAGAATTTTGCAGTTCTGAAGATGGAGCACAGGACACAAAACCTTAACTTTGCTTTCTTTTCACAAATGTTTCCAGACCAGCTGAGTTTTCAGCAATTTCTGTTTTGCTGTTTTGATGGTTTCACCAAAACATGCACATAGCACCACTTCACCAGGCAGCATGAAGCTTATGAGCTCACATTGCTGTTACTAGATATTTGATTTATGGCTGTAACCTTGCGAACCAAAATCCAATGTCAATTCTTTATTACGTGAAATATCGCATTCAATAAATATAGAATCTAGATCAGGAACAGTGATTTGCTCTAGTGATCTCATTGCAACAGACAAGATTCTGCAGGGGTTTGGCAGAGTAACACTGGAAGTTACTTCTCCAGCCTGAACAAGGGGACAGCCATGGGACAAAGGACCAATCATTTAGGACTGAGATGAGGAGAAATTTCTTCCCTCAGGTGGTTGTGAATCTTTCGAATTTTCTCCTCCAGAGGCTGTGAAAGCTCAATCATTGAATATGTTGAAGAGTGAGATTGATTGATTGATTTTTGATCTCTCAGGGAATCAAGGAGTATGGGAAAAACTGGCAGGAAAATGGATAGAAATAAGAAACAACTTGATTTTTCACAGATGTTTTATAATATTTAGATATAGTTTCGAAGTGTTCCAAGCTCTGACTTTATTTCACATGAAAGCATGCCACTTTTTATCCTGTCTGTCCACAATTACAAATTAAACTTGACCAATTGTAGAGGCTGGCCAATTAGGTTTGTTCAGAGCAAAGAGGGGGCCATGGCTAGGAGAGAGAGAGAGCCCTGTAAGATTAGCTTCCAGTTAACACAAAATGCTGACTGTATGGTGCTGATCCATATTTTATTGGGAATGTGACAAGAGCCACTCAGGCTCTTGGAATCTTTAGATTTTTGGCCACATCTGAAGACATGCAGTCATTATACCCAAATTATAAAATAAAAAGCTGAATGAGTTCTTCTGCCCTGACTCTGGCACTGAGCAAGCTGGACCATTCAAGCTCCTGCCTGACTGACCTACATACTTGTGTCAAAGGCCAATGTATGTTAAAAGAAGCTTCTATGTGGAGTTTGCTTGGTAACTCTTCTCAAAACACATTCCAGCAGTCTAACTGAAGAAATGATACAGAAAAAGAAATGTTCTTTGCACACAGTCAAAGACTGTTTTGGAAAGAGGGAGGCACTATTTGGCCTGAATCCAAACCTGCTTCCTCTCGATGGTGTTCAATTACAGATTGGGCAGCCTCGAAGAATGTGCCTTTGTCAGCAATGTCGTTGTTGGAGATTCCAGAGACAGAGGAAGCACAGCCTATGTTGCCGTCAGCTGTTCAACAAGGGAATTCTGGCGACTCTGTGGCTGTCTCATTCAAGGATCAGTCTGCTGTAAGCCATGGTCTGTCGGCCCATCCCAGCAGGTGACTATGCTCACTGTAGAGGAGCCACTGACCTAATAGCTTTCAGCTGGATGGATGAGAAAATATCAAATAATCAGGAGATAAGATGTTACATATGACATGGGAGTAGTGTAATAAGATAATATTGTGATAAACTAATACATGGGAATCAATTCTTTTCTGTCTCATTTGAACAGTTGAAAATGTGACAGAGAATGCATTTGTACATAGAAAAAATTACCTACTGAAATGTCATTGTGCTCAAAAACTTAAAGGTCGTTTGTTGGCCCAAGAACAGATCAGCTTAATGCCCCAGGGCCTCCGAAAGAGATTGGTTTCAATCTGTGAGGATTTCTGTTTTCTTTCATCTTTTCATCCACTTTATTTTAGTCCGAGGAGCTCAAAGCAATACAGCAATATTTGAGATAGTAGGAACTGCCAATGCTGGAGAATCTGAGGTAACACAGCGTGAAGCTGGATGAACACAGCAGGCCAAGCAGCATCAGAGGAGCAGAAAAGCTTTCCTGCTCCTCTGATGCTGCTTGGCCTGCTGTGTTATCCAGCTTCACACCGTGTTATCACACTTATATTTAAATGTATTTGTTGCTATGGCCTTTAGGCCACAGGACCTTATAACACCAGTATGGTTCTGCGCTATTTTCAGGCTTGTTTCATACAATTCGTGAACTGGTGACAAATCTGCCCTCTTCATCAAGGAAGACGCAGCAAAATGTATATGAAACTTGGTAGAACTGCCCCTAAAGTTTTTTTTGTCTAATAACAGGTATTTAAAAGAAATTTCATGGCTGCAGTCTAGCCCAGCCTTCAGGTAACAGAAACCACTTGAGTTTCACTTTTGTGGTTCATATACAATTTATACCATTGATCAGAATACTGCCATGTAATCATTCCCATATTAAACATTATTCTTCATGATATTCTATGTCCAGGGTCTTTTCTTCCCCGATAGTATGCATTGAAATAAAGCCTCATATCACTACAGTTCAAGTCATGCAGATTCCATATGCAAGCGAATGAAGAATGTTTAAGCAGTCCTGAATTGCGATGGTATTGTTAAACCACGTGATGTTTGCTTTCGTGGTTTATGGAATCATCTTTAACAATTAGCTGACACAATTTGGCTCCATAGTGTCTGTATTTCCAGTACTGAGGCTGCCTTTTTGTTTGCAAAATGACACGTGTGTGACAAAGGTACATTTCTACTGTGTCTGCACGGCTCATTCTGGGATCATTTTGATGAGGTCATCGGCGCAGGCATGTGAATCATGTGTCAGAGGTATGTAGCATTGGCAGATAATGACATCTTTTGGTGTATAAAGCTAACTTGACACATCACATCTACTAAATGGAGCCTGATGATGTGAGACTGACAATGAGAAAGTTTTGAAAGAAAAATGAAATGGCCATCAAGAGTCTAAGTAGAAATATAGAAAATCGAAACAGAGTAATCAATTTGGCCCTTCAAGCCTGCCTCACTATTCAACATAATCATGGATGATTGTCCAATACCCTGTTCCCACTTTCTCCTGTTAGCCTTCAATCCTTTTAGACCTGAGAACTATATTGAACTCCTTCTTGAAAACACTTTTGGCCACAACTGTTTTCTATGGCATAATTCCACAGGAATTCTTAACAGCTTCTCAATGCCAAGAGCAAAGAAGTTCCATTTGCCAACCAAGTGTTGAATAGCAAAATGAGATTGTCACTAATGAATGGTCTGAATACTATTTGCATGCATTGGCATTTTTAAAAGTTCATTCATGGGATCTGGGTGAAGCTGGTTGGGCCAGCAGTGAGTTGAACTATCTTCTTGAAATGCGGCAGATAGAAATGTGAGGAAGTTCAAATCCTATGTGGTTGACAGAGAGGGCTACCAACCAGGGAATGCGTATATTTGGGGGTTCACCAATAATAAGACGCTGACTTGAGATTCATTGAATGAGGAACTACTATGGTTTCTTTCTGTTATGCTGTAAATACCAAATGTGTGCAATGGAGCTGAAAATGGCTGATACCACACCTCAAGTTGACGGATAAGTGTTGTGGTCAGTGAGGGAAAGGGCCTTCAATTTTGAGTGATGTGAATGGTTCAAATGGCAACTGCATTACACAGACATCCATATACTGAAGCTAAAACACACCTGAGAGTACTAATGCTGTGTGAACTTTAGGAACACATTCCATGTGCAGTCCAAATCCTTGCCCCAAAAGCTGTTGATGGCATCAGGCAGTATCTGGCTCTGATATAATGATATAATGGTTCTGATGCACAAGCAATGTTTTAAGGCCTGGAAAGATTCACCATTGTTGCTAAGGTATCAATCGCCTTTCAAATTCTTAAAGCACATGATACAGGAAATGCTTAATGCACACATTGGTCTAACAAACCTGGCACTGCACTAAGGATGGCTAGGGTCTGTACCTTCATTGTGACTGGGCAGACATTCAGTCACATGGTTGATGAAGCAAAGCAAACACATATATTTACAAATGTCAGAATATTTTCACCTAACTTCACCTATGTGTTCTTACAAAACCTTCCTGTTTCTTCTCTTCCCACTATGTCTTGACATATTTCTGGGTTCCACAGCTGGGGTGGAGGAGCCTGCCCTGCACTGGAAACTTTAGTTGGGAAACCAATGGACATTTGTGTCGAGAGGCTGCAGACGCCCTGCCCAGAGGTAAATGAATCCTTCTCAGCTGGACATGCCAAAGGGGTGAGGGAATCAGGTAGAGTGGAGATGGAAGGCCTTGTTGCTTCAGGATTGTCCTGAAAGGAGACTTCTTTGTTCGGAGGGAGGGGGAGGGCGTTGGATGCTGCTTGTATATGGCTCCTCTTCCAGCTGGGTGTCTGTTGGCACTGCTCTGTCTCCTCATAGGGAACAGTGAGGTTAAGGTGTTTCAGAGATAGTAGGAACTGCAGATGCTGGAGAATCTGAGATAACAAGGTGTAGAGCTGGATGAACACAGCAGGCCAAGCAGCATCAGAGGAGCAGGAAAGCGGGACATAACATCAGCGCTTCACCGGAGGCTCACTGATGATGTTACCTAGAATGGTGACAAAACGTCTGAAAACGAACCTTACAGCTCAGCGAGCAAACTTAGATCCAGAACCTCAACCTGAGCTACAAATTTTCTCAAAACTCATCAATAGGAGATTAGTTAGCTCAGTTGGCTGGATGGCTGGTTCCTCTCACACTGTGATGTCAGTGGCATCAGTTCAAATCCTGCACCTGTTGAGGTTACCCTGAAGGATTCTCCTTCTCAATCTCACCCCTCACCTGAGGTGTAGTGACCCTCAGGTTACATTCACTAGGAGCTGTTTGACTGTCTAATGAGACAGCACCCCATATGTCTCTGGAAACTTTCAGAGGAGAGTAGCCCAGAAAGGAACAATGCTTCTTATCCAGTTGCCAAGATATGGATTTTTCTGCATCGCCACAAAACTGGCCCCAGTTATCACCAGTGAGGCCCAAGATCCTGTCTTCATAGGGGTTAAAGAGCCAAATGTCAGACTACCCAACACCTGCCCTGCCTCATTTAGCCCCATTTGGCTGTTTTCTCCTGAGATGAAACAAATGAGGGGAGTGAGTGAGATGAGCGGGTGGCTATTAATGCTGGTGCAGGTGGAACCAAAGAGGTGAGGCTTCCAAAGTAGGCAGCCCAGAAGCCATGTAGGTCTCTGAGTAATGTGGGATGTTAAGATAAATTAGACCCAATGAGGGAACATGGTACATGCAATAGCCAGAGTAATACAGCATGAGTTTGTGGGAAATAGATTCAGTAGCAGAGAAAGAGTGAGTGTGGGGTAGCAGATGGTTTTCTGGTGGGCCAGAGGTCATTAGCCTTCTTTGTACACTGCTGGGCATTCCTTGAGAGAGTTAAAACGGCACTGACACAAATGGCAGCCTCAGACCATGCTGGCAGGATCTAATGGTGTTGTCGCCTCTGCTGGTTCAAATATATTTGCATAAGGGTAGTGACATTTTAATAAGAGTTCTTTTATCACATGTGTGACCTCGTAATTTGAAGTGAGATTGACTACAATTGAAGTGGTTCCCAAAGTCCACATCCAAAGAGATAATAACTTCCTCATTGATAATTTCACACAAGTGGTAACATTTACAAGACCACTTTACTCATAACTTCTGCTTTTTCACTAAAATTAGCGGAAGAAAAATGTATCCTAACGTATCCACAACCAGTGAGCATAAAACATGAGCAACAACAAAATCCTATTTTTCACTTTGTGTATTTTCAGGAACTTAAAAGCAATTTTCTACTGAAGCAAAATATTTTTTTTTGCTTACTTTTCAACTAGATATTTCTATTATTTTCCCTTTATAAAGCTAAAGGAACTTCTTTTCATTTGGTGCATAGCTTTCCTTTTGTTAGAAAAGCAGATGATGCACTGGAGTGATTCATGCCATAATATTTAGTCATCTCTACTACGCATGGTTGTACTTCACATTTGCATGTCTTCCTGACCTATGTGATCGTCTTTAATCCAGGAGATCTTCCAAATGGTTGATAGTTGAATTTGTTTGACCAGTAATATTGTCACCATGACTAAGCTGCTAAGTTTCAAGGTTTCAAAGTAGTGGAGATGTTGCACCTGGGGTTCTTTGAGCATGTAAAACTCACCCTTGGAAAGCCAATTGAATTTAGAGAAGCACTAGACTGTACTGGAGTCCTTGTCTGAAATTTTTGAACTGCATCTGTGTAACGACTTTGCATGTTTAACTCTACTGCTGCATCTGCCATTTTTTTTTAAATGCCACACATGTCCTTCAATTTGACCTCATGATCTTCTTCTGCATTGTATGTGTTGTTGCCTTTATTTGTTAAATTGCCTTTTTTTTTCATCTGAACTTCAGTGTAACAATCAAAGTTACAAACAAACTTTGTGATTTAGCTCTTGCATCTTGCAGATTTCATTTCAATTTTATTTCTTTTGTGGCCATCTTACTCCACTACTACGAACTGACAGCAGTACTTTACCCAGGGTTAAAGTTGCATGAGAATGAGTAACTTTCCATACCTGATCAAAGTCCCTGTTCTTTATGTATTAGTGTAGTGACTGAGGTTGGGATCACCAATTTCATGGAAGAGCTTTGAACAATTGAGACATCCACCCAACCGACTGAATCCAACCTATTTCCCTTGGCCAGGACGTATTGTTGATGCAGAGCCCATGCCAAACAGGATTCTTACCAATAAGTGCAAGCACCCCAATTTGAAAAGGAAAATATTAACACATTATAATGTGGCCACTGCAGCTACAGTATACCGGCAGAGTACATTAGAGGAGCAAAAGTCTGCAGTTAGTTCAACTTGCCAATGAAGACTTCAGCTATTGGGTGTTATATCTTCTCATCAAGATCAGTTATTGAGAAAATTAAAAGATATATCATCCAGGAAATAGAGCTCATCATACTGCTATTTCCATCAGGTAAACAGAACAGTCAGTGATTCGGGATTTCTTGGTTGGATTTCAATGATGAGTTCTAATATTCCACTATTAGCATCATTTTGCCAGCAGATTCAAACTTGCAGTAGAAACATGTAACCTGCAGTAAAACCTAGTGATGTAATTACTTTGCGGTGCTTAAATGTTGCAGTTACTACTTGTCATTTGTTCAGATAGCTTGGTAAGTACAGTACATCAATACTGTAACAGTCTGGTTATTACAGGAGCATGGGGGTATGTCAAAACGAGATTTAAGTGAAATTCAAATTATGAATGTTTAGTTTCCAGCTGCACACTTACAGAATTGCACCTAGTTTGTGGTTGTGTTCTAAGAGAAGCTATTTGTGGAGTGTCACAAAGGTGTGGCCTTTTAATTGCATTTTATGTAGTGCACACAGTGGTTAATTCATTTCTTCCTTGCTGCCTTCCTGTCTATGTATATAAGCAGCTCTCTTCCTTCAAGGTGTTTTTTTTATCTGTTTTGTTTTTGTGATTAAATAAGTTGATTCTGCACACCAATAGCAAGTTCTCCTGTGGGTGTCTAGCTGCTGCTGTCTTAGTGATGTTTGTGGGCTTGCGAAATCCCACTGGCTTTGTCAACACTGTCATATATAATGATGCGGTAAGTGGACAATTAGTTAATAGTCGCGGGATGTAATCACAGCTCTGTAAGTAGCAAAGTGTGACATTATTCCGAAATGGAGATAATTTACGTAGCATTGCTGAACAGAGATATATCAAACTTTAACTTGCAACGATCATCTGGAATCTTCATGAATGAGGCGCTTGTATTCTGTATTGTAATTCTGTAAATTTTAGGACAAAATTGAAAAAACACTTGGCAAATGTTCGTATTCTTAAAGTGAGGACATGGATACTGTGAGGAATATGGAAGACTTCTGATTTTCAGACACTTAGGATCAGCTTCATTTACTCCCAAAGCAAGATTAGATAAACAATGCAAAAATTAGCTGTAGCCTTGGTTTCAGTGCTGTCGATGGTATCAGCGTGAACTTTCCTGTTTCTGATACCAGCTATCATGTGCGATTTTCTTCGTGAGATTGTCAGTTTATGCACTGTCCCTGTTAGGTACTGTGCTGAGATTGCCCTAATTCTGTTTCTCATATAATTGCACAGCTATCCAGGAGGCCACACATTTTGTCTTTTCATCCTGTGCTGGATCTAAATCCAGATATAGGGACAGCAAGTTAGTGTGTCAATTGTGCCTCACAGGATATATCTTTCCCGGCAAGTTCTCCAATTCTGCTGTCTTGTGTGTTCCTGATTTCCATCGTTCCACCAGTAGATTTGGAGTTCCCATGCAAAAGTCTTTTTTTGTCTCAGTCTTCTATTTTTACGCTATTTAAAACTTATCTGTAGATCAAGCATTCGGTCACCTCTCTTAATATCCCTTTATCTGATCTTGTGTCACATTTTGTCTGATAATGCTGCTATATAAACATGAGTTGTTGTTGTTGTTATGGAGAGGGTGGGAACATATGTAATCCGCAGCAGAGCTTTGTAACACTGCGTCACCATGTTGTTCTCCGAATTAGCATGTCTTAAATCAGTTCAGCAATTGTATCTCCACCTAGTAAAAGGTCTAATGTGTAACACAAGCAAAATATTAAAGATGGGCTTTGTGAAACCATGATCGAATTGAATTCAAAGTTATCGTACTGTCGTCTTGTTAAACCATTTCCAAATCGTGATAAAAATGAAAACGTCAAGCGTGCATTTTTTTTCCTACCAGATTATAAATTAATAAATGTTCTAATCTTGAAACTTCTAAAGAACCAGCCAGCCATTTAAAAAAGTACAAGAAGCATTAACTAATGGTGGTACTACGAATTATTTAGTAGCAATTTACAATAAACTACAATTTTTCCGGAGCAGAAGAGCATGCCACTGCATTGTAACATTTGAGAGGCACAGCAATGCTTGAATTTTAAACTGGATAGTATTTCTAAACTCCTGAAGGGATCAAGGTGGAAACTTTTGTCGGCCAGTAGCTGTTCTCACGTAGTACAATAAATTGAACGATGACTCTGCTAAGAATTACTTTTCTACCTTTCATTAAATTTTGGTAATAGAACATAGAACATAGAACATAGAACTACACTCCATTGTCCTTAAGGAGGTGCACAATACCCTTCACCCGTTGAATTCCTTGTATGTGGCAAACAGACCACAATCAGAGTAGTTCTTGCCCTACAGATTCAGGACAAGCCAGAGCATCCGACCTCCAACAATAGGCCTTAATACAAGTGTGTTATGCATTGCTGAACATTACTGAGCAGTGTCCCTCAGATTGGAGTGGATGAACACCTCAAACTCAGCAAATGAAGAGGTGATCATTTATCTCTGGGGATTTGGATTGGTTAAATAAATAATGCAGTACCGAACTCCTGTACCATTACTGAGAGATGATGACCTAAAATGACCCTCTGAGTCACTTAAGAAGAAATGACATTTCTCTTTATACCATCCTTGACAGTTAATAACTTGAACAGACCATCTTACACCATTGTGGAAAAATATTGACACAGCTTGTAAGAAAGTCAGTGTTTTTGATAAGTACTGTCAAGCGAAAACAATCAAATTGTACATTAAATATTATATTGTGTGGTTTTGTCTGTTTTCATAGTATTTCAGGGTATATTCTGTCTGAAAGTAACACTAACATAGCGGGCAGTAAGGTAGCAAAGTCATGCTGAAGTGTATGCTGGATTCACACCAAAAGAATCCTGGACATTCTTCAAGATAACAAAGTGTGGAGCTGGATGAACACAGCAGGCCAAGCAGCATCTCAGGAGCGCAAAAGCTGACGTTTCGGGCCTAGACCCTTCATCAGAGGATGAAGGGTCTAGGCCCAAAACGTCAGCTTTTGCGCTCCTGAGATGCTGCTTGGCCTGCTGTGTTCATCCAGCTCCACATTTTGTTATCTTGGATTCTCTAGCGTCTGCAGTTCCCATTATCACTGGACATTCTTCATCCAGTTTACTACGAAGTGAAATTAATTACTGTTAGTCTGGTCGGATACTAAGCATTCTGTTGGTTTAGTGGATACTGGTTTTGGTAAGATCAAGTTCGATTCTGTTTACATGATTTGCACACTGAGGCAGTTCAAATATTTAGATCAGTATAGTCTTCAGGAAGGAAAGGAGGTTTGTTTTGATTGTTAGTGCTATCATTGTAATAACCAGATTGTTGAGACACGAGTATAGTTCACCTGAAAATTTACCCCAAAACAGACATCAACAGGAATGGGCCCCATTTGGAGTTGAATTCTGAGATAGGGTGCATTATTTCTTCAATCAGGAAGGTGGAGTGTTGTGGAACCCAGGACTTTTCCAACTACCCCGATCTAGTTAAACTTAATCTTAAGTAGGCACTAATAAGCTTCATCCTGTTGCCATAGTTGCATGGCCCAGGGAGTTGCTATCTGGGGATTCTCTGCAGCAAGTTAGATGATGCTGTATTGTCACTTGACTAGTAATCTTAAATCCCAGTTTAATGCTGTCAGGATACAGTCTTGAATCCCGCCATCACAGCAGCTGGTAGAGTTTATATTCAGTTAATACAATCTGGTATTGAAAGCTGATCTCGGTATTGGTGACCATGAAACTATCATTAATTGTTGCTGGTTTACTAATTGCCTGTGGGAAGAAAAGCTGCACTTTGCTACACATGACTTCAGTCCCACAGCAATGTCATTGACTCTTAACCTCCCTCTGAAATGGCCTTGAAAGCCATGCAGATCAATTGGAACTCAGCAACAAATGATCTGAGGGCCACACCACGTGAAAGAATAAATTCAAATAAACACTCCATCCAATTTGCCTGCAGGCTCATTCGCAGGCACCCTGTGCCTAACTCAGGAACCTGACGTTGGGAAAGGGAAACCTAATGAAAGCTACTCCCCTGCTCACTTGCCCCCTTGGCAGCTTCCTTGGCAACTCTCCTCTTCCTGCTACCCCGATCCTGAGCTTGGTCACTAATGTCTGGAGATCCACAAGATAGGCCAAAGTGTTGTACAATCTATGGCTACTCTGTCTGGTGGCACTGCTAATAGTGGAATGCTGCTGGTCTCTGATCGACTTGCTGTCAGCAATGGGATTTCTTCCTTACTGGAGACGGATTTCTTGGAAGGATGATACTACCCAGGTAAGTACCTAATTGCCTATTAATTGCTTTTGGCCTCCCTGAGACAAACAGCCTATTGCCCCCCTCCCGGTTCTCCAATCAGTGTGTGGGATTCCTGTCACTGATATTAAATTCCGCTTAGTGTATTTTGCCGTCATTAATCTTTCTTAATCTGATGGAACACTGGGATAGGAAAAAGCCATTCAATGACAAGGACCTACTAGTCAATTGGGTCAAGGCTAATTTGTATCATATCTCCCAATAGCTGCCTTCTTTACACAATCCTTAATGCTATCATTGAATAAAAGATTCATCAATTTCAATTGGCTTAGCTTCTACAGCACTTCATATTCTGAGTTACTGCATCCTCTATCTGAAGAATTGCATTCTTATATTACCTCTCAACAGTGTAGCTGTAATTTAAAAGATTTATCTCCCTGTTTTGGATTCTTCCACCAAAGAAAATACAGTCAAAAACAGAATTTGCTGGAAAAGCTCAGGAGGTCTGGTGGCATCTGTGAAGGGAAATCAAATTTAACATTTCAGGTCCTCAGAACTGGAAAATAGATTGTCTATCACATCATTGATCACCTCAAATACCTCAATTAGATCACCATTTAATTTCCTGTGAACAAAGAAATACAAGATTAGTATTTGTAACCTGTCTTCATAAATTCACACTTTTAGGACAGTGAAGAATGTGCTTTGAAGAATAACATTGCAGTTTTTGGCTAGGTTAGACTGACTGCATTCAATGTCTATTCACACTCATCTTGTCTATTCATACCACCCTGCTACTCTCCTCATGACCTCCTGCCTGCCATAACTTAACTGTACCATCTGATCCTGTGACAGTGCTAGGCCTTGGGTGAGCAGTGAAGTGGCAACACTCACTGCCTTTGAGATGGCAGTGCCCCCAGGGATCTTGCATCATGGGGAAGGCCCACCACTTTTTTAATATGTGTAGTGGCACTTGAAAGGGCGAGCTTCCCTAAAAGAGGTGGCGCTGGCTATCAAGTTGGTGGGTAAGAGCCCTGTTGTCTCCACTGAACACCACCTTTAGATTCCAGTTGTGGTAAGCTCACTACTGCCTCTGCTGAGATCAATTAACCTTCCCCTAACTGTCTCATCATTGAAGGACACCAGTCCATTAAATCCCACTTATCAATACCACTTCCCCAACAACTAACTCATGACAAATTTTATTTAGCCAAATATACACAGAAATATAATGAAAAACAGCACATCAGTCAACAGACACTGGAAAGCCAACAAGCTGAAGGCTCACTGTTTACTTGTGGGAGAATCCAAAACACTTCTCGTCCTTATCAGAGCTATCATCAAGTGTGTTTAGCAGGTGTTTGTGTTTTTTAGTTGCCTGACAAATTGAAATACCACATCGTACTGCTTACAAACAATTTGAACGTTGAAGAGGCTCATTGCAGTTCCGTGACGCAGCAGGTAGATGAAACGAGCCCTGCCTGACGTGTGACTGTTTATCATTTCTTCGATCTTACACTATGGTTAAAGGCATTTAAAAATATTCCTTCAGATATGCTTGACACCAAAACCTTTATTGCACATCTTTTAATCTTTTGCCTATCATTAGGCTAAAACATCATTTGAATACCACAAAAGATGTAGGTGGAAACAGGCGAAAAATTCATGCTCCCGATTTAGCAAAGCCTTGTGCCAGTTTATAAAATTCACCTTGATCTTTGAACTTCTAAAAAGTCAAACAAGCAATGTTATTTTTTTAAAAAATTTATTGGTGAGCGATGGAAGGAGTTATTTATCTTCTCCACCCATGATTTAAGACAAGGTTGAAGAGCTTTTTAGAAATTGTGATTTTCAAACATCTTCCATTGATCTGACTATTTCCGTGATCTGATCCATGTGATCCCAATCTATGCTGGAAAGTAGCCGTTGACAGAAATGCAGGGAGGGTGTCACATGTATCTAATGTGCACACATTGGGCACTATTTTTGCCTGCTACCTCAGAAGTGAATGGGATTTATTGAGCATTATCTGTAAATAACGGAAGTTGGGTGGTCTGTTGAACTGCTGCTAATGAATCTGTGAATCAAATTAGACGATGCTACCACTTTAAAATAAATTGAGCCCCCTTTATGCCTTTTTACCATTTTTGGAATACATGTTACGGGAAAACATTATTCACCACAGTAAACCCGTTCTCGTCATTGACCTTGTAATATTTGTCTTGTCATGGATGCTGTCCTGCCAATTCAATTCGGAAAACTATAACCATATGTAAACCTCCAGTGGTAAAGACATGAATTCTTTTTCTCAACCTCATCAGGCAGTCAACCAACAGCATATGGTATTGATATTCTCGGTATTCCACAAGGCAAACCGAAAACAAGGCAACCTGCCCACCATCTCAAGTTGGTATCTCCCACTCCCAACTAGAATTACACTCAAGATAACACGGCGTGAAGCTGGATGAACACAGCAGGCCAAGCAGCATCAGAGGAGCAGGAAAATTTGACGTTTCGGGTCGGGACCCGAAATGGGGGAAGGGAAGGGGATTCTGAAATAAATAGGGAGACATGGGGAGGCGGATCGAAGGTGGATAGAGGAGAAGATACGGTGAGGGGAGACAGACAAGCCAAGGAAGTGGGGTTAGAGCCAGTGAAGGTGAATGTAGGTGGGGAGTTAGGGAGGGGATAGGTCAATCCAGGGAGGGCCGACAGGTCAGAGGGGCGGGATGAGGTTAGTGGGTAGGGAATCGGGGTGGGGCTTGAGGTGGGAGGAATGGTTAGGGAGGCGGGGACAGCTGGCCTGGTTTAGGCATGTGGTTGGGGGAGGGGAGATTTTGAAGTCTCTCCTCCCCCGACCACATGCTAAAACCAGCCTCTTTGACCTGTCTGTCTCCTCTCACCCTATCTTCTCCTTTATCTATCATCTATCTGCCTCCTTCTGTCTCCCTATTTATTTCAGAATCCCCTTCCCCTCCCCGATTTCTGAAGAAGGGTCCTGACCCGAAACGTCAAACTTTCCTGTTCCTCTGATGCTGCTTGGCCTGCTGTGTTCATCCAGCTTCACATTGTGTTATCTCAGATTCTCCAGCATCGGCATCCTACTATCTCTAGAATGACACTTGCCCTGCTTGGCATGAGATCCATTAATTTTAAATTCCTAATTTTACTCTCACACTTGATAGCAAATATCTATATTGTCCTCTAAACATGTAAGAAGCGAAAGATTATGTTAACAATCTTTTATCTATTGGAAAAAAGACTTTCTGGATTTAAGATCACCAGCCATGCTGAAGACTTTTTCACTGAAATATTATTAATGCTCCAATGTCCTTTTGTTGTTGGACATCCAAACTACATACAATGGTCCACTTGTTGTAGATGTTCTAATCAGGGTTAATATGGACTCCCAAAGACTTTTGTCAAGCTACATTCAATCATGATGACTTTATACTGAATACTCGAACGGATATGAAATCTCCTGCACAGCATACCAGCCAATGAAAACAACAGAACACTAATCCTTGCAAATCAACGGAACTACAAATAAGCGACAACTAAGTACCTGAAATAAAGGTACCTGAGTACCTTTAGGTAAAAGTACCCGAAGCAGAGGTGAACACCACCAAGCAAAATGAGAGATTCCGAGTTAGGCTAGTTTCCAGGTCAGGCGCTGTAAACCCTAGGAGGACAGTCAAGGTAAGGTGGAATGCAGCTTATGTTTATGGTTCTACCCCTTAAAAAGCACCAGAGTGACAGGAAGTGGCTGAAAACCAACAAACTTATTCATTCCTGGATGTGGCTGACTCGTATTCACAACACCTGAGAGTGGATTGTTCACCTTAGGTGCCATAAATAGCAGTCACCTTTAGGTTTGTAATCATATTCTCCTCCCTGCCTCCCACTCCCAAATCTAGTGCTGAAAAGAGAATTTGTAAACAATCCTGCCACCACAGAACATGACCCAGAGTGAAAACCAGTAGAAAAACAGTAATACTGGAAAATAAGTATGCTGTTGTGTCAAGATGAGTCGGACAAATGTGTCTCATCGGCCAATTTTACATGTTTTCCTTCTGGCAAAGACTCCTGTTTCTTCACCTTACCTGTTTCAGTAAGTTAAGAATCATAGAACCACCACAGTGTGGAAACAGGCCCTTCAGCCCATTAAGTGCACACTCTGAAGAGCATCCCACCCAGACCATATCCCACTACGTATACTGATAACCATGCATTCACATGGCTAATTCATCTAACTTTCACATCCCTGAACACTTTGGGCAATTTAGACTTAAACTAAAGCAACGGGCAAGGGAAATATTAGTACTACAGTACGGACTTTCATAATTGCATAATCCACCCCTCTGAACATTTTTAAATTGCTGTCCTGTACGAACTCAACATACTTGGCCTCATTATCGCAGTGAATAAATCACTGTCTATGGAGTGATATTGGAGGCCAAAAACCAAGCATTAATGAATTGCTCTCAAAATCGCTGACTGCTATCGTACTTCTAGCACCAGTGTTAGACTTTGCGTCACTAGCAATATCTTAGCAGGAATTCTAAATTCAGCCTGACAGTGATCTGTGTTAAGGTCAGAATAACTTGTTTCAACTTCAGGGATCATTTTGCAGTCACTGCGTGTAACTGCATCAAAAAAAACCCAATGAGAATATTTCCTCCAGTCAGTATTTATAGTGAAGTTGCAAAACACGTTTGAAAGAAGAAAGCATGTTCAATTCTACTAAAAATATCAAGTAAAGGAAATGTTTCCACATTTGCTTCTGATGTCACTGCAGCTCTAGAGTAAAATCACCCCTTTGGTAGTTAAATGTTCAAACAGTTATTGTTTCCACAAATGCTTCTTCAATGGAATTCCACGATAATGATGATTGATTTCAAATACTTTTACAAGTGTTGGCGGTGAGCATTAAATGACTCCTTGCACAGAGTACAAAGAGGAAAGTCAGTGGGCAGGAAGACATGCCCATTGGAGAACTTACCCAATTTTCCTTTTTTCAAATTGTTATTTATATGTAAGTGCAAAAGAGGAAAGTCTGTTCAATAAATTTCAGGCAGTTCTGATTTTAAAAATAAATTGTAACAAAAATAATGCGAGAATACTGATTGAAAATATGGGTTATGGAGTAATCAGTTGTTAATTGTAGGCCTCCTTATTAGCTTTTAGAAGTGGATTCTTCTTTACAAGGTGGAAAGTCCATAAAATTCCTTCAAAATCTTGCAAATTTTTTTTTTGCCTTAAGCCCGCCTAATATTCTTTGTGAATCCCTTCGTCTGAGCCACTCAACTGGATCGGCAATAATTGGCAGTCTTACAATCTCCTGAGTCTATCGTGGGTGAAACATAGATGGGTGGACCTAGAATGTGATCAGCAATCTGTATTTGATCATTTGAGGCATTACAGCCAACTGCCATCCTGTACACACCCAAACTATTGCAAAACAAAATGGGTGCTCAGGATTACTAATGAACAGACAAAGTGTGGTGAGTGGGAATCACCATTTTTCTTTCTTCATTTGAATGAATCAGAATGTTCAGTCTGAACATCCTGCATTCCAGTGTTTGGCTTGTTTTATAGCCAGTAAGGAGATTCTCATATCAAAATCGGAGACTGTTTTCTAATGGTAAACCTGTTCTGCAGTTTACAGCTGCAAAAATTTAGCCAGATTAGACTAGTAAATTGGCCTGGACTGGTACCCTAAGATTACAAAGGAAAATTCAGTTTTTGAATTCAGTGTTTTAAAGATATAGTATACACTCTCATGAAAAGAGATTTGGTCATTCAAAAAGGAGATAACTATTTTGATGCATTTTGTATTAGAAAAATTAAATACATCCCGAAGTTGCTAGAGGTTTGGAATGTATTCTGTTTTTATCCAAATCACTTGTAAATTTTCACCAAGGCTGAGAGTTGTAGTAATCATCATCATCATCAGCAGCAGCAGCAGCAGTCCCTTGCTGATGAGGATGACTCTCTTCCACTCTCAGGATGAGTCCACAGTTGGCAGTAAGATCAATATGGCTTCGGCAGGCTCTGTTACACTTGGGGCAAGTGGTGCTTACGGGATGGGGTGGGTAGGGCAGTGGTGTGGCAGCGCGCACCTTTCATTGTTTTCAACTAGCTTTCATTTTTTCTACTAGTGAACTTCAATAAACTGCAAACAGAAAATGTTTGTACTATTCTCTGTTAAATACTGGCATCTATGGTTTTTACCTGATTTGACATCGTGTCATATAGGCAATTAGGATCAACTGAATCTCTTGGAGAGTATAAAGAGTGTAGGGGCATTCTTAACAAAGAAGTCAGGAAGGCAAAGAGGCAATATGAGATAGCCTTGACACATAAGGTTTAAGATAATCGGAAAAGATTCTACAAATACATTCAGAGCAAGAGAGCAACTAGAGAGAGCATAGGACCCCTTAAAGATCAACAGGCCATCTTTGTGTTGAACCACAGGAGATGGGAGAAGTATTAAATGAATATTTTGCATCAGTTTGTACTGTTAAGAAAGAAATGGAGGCAAGAGAACGCAGAGAAATAGACATTTTTGTTTTACAGATGAAGAGGTGCTGGAGGTCTTGGAAAACATAAAAGACATTCAGTCCCAGGACCTAATCAAGTGTATCCCAGGATGTTATGGAATGTTAGGGAGGAAATTGCGGGGCTCCAAGCAGAAATACTCGTGTCATCTATAAACACAAGTGAAGTACAGGAGGGTGGCTAATGTTGTGCAGTTGTTTAAGAAAGGCCATAAGGAGAAACCTGAAAACTATAGACGTGTGAGACTGACATCAGCGGTGGCTAAGTTGTTGGAAAGGCAAGGATTGATTAAGGATAGTCCAGCATCATTTTGTGTGAGGAAAGTCATGTCTCACAAACTTGTTTGATTTTTTTTAATGAAGAAACCAAAAAGTTTGAAGAGGGCAGAGTGGTAGACATTATCTACCTGGATTGTAGTAAATCATTTAACAAGGTTCCACATGGTAGACTAAGTAGTAAAGTTCGATCACATGGGATTCACAGTGAGCCTGTCAATTGGATTCAAATTTGGCTTTATGGGAGGAGACAGAGGGTGGTGGTGGGGCTTATCTAAGATTACAGAGAGATCTTGATCAATTGGGTCAATGGGCTGAGGAGTGGCTGGTGGAGTTTTATTTGGATATATGTGAGGCATTGCATTTTGGTAATACAAAGAGGGATAGGAGCTATACAATTCATTGTTGGGCCCAGTGTTGTAGAACATAGAGACTCATGGGTTCAGGTACATAAGTTTTAGAAATTTGCATCACAGGTAGACAGGTGTTTAAGGAGGCATTCAGCATGCTCGGCTTGATCGCTCAACCTTTGAGTATAGGATTTGGGATGTCATATTGAGGTTGTACTGGATGTTGGTGAGGCCTCTTCTGGAGTACAGTGTGCAGTTCTGGTCGCTCTGTTGTAGGAAGGATATTAGTAAACTGGAATGGGTTCCGAAAAGATTTACCGGGATGTTCCTTGAATGTAGGGCTTGAGTTATAAAAATAGACTGGAAGGCTGGGACATTTTCACTGGAGCTTAAGAGGATGAGGGGTGACTTTATTGAGGTTAAAAAATCATGAGGGGCTTAAACAGGATGAACAGTAAGAATCTTTTCCCTAGGGTAGGGGAGTTCAAAACTAGGGGGCATATCTTTAATTATACAGGAGAAAGATTTAAAAAGAACATGAGGGGCAATTTTGTGTGTGGAATGAACGACCAGAGAAAGAGATGAATGTCAGTACAGCTACAACATGTAGAAGACATTTGGATAAGTTCATGAAAAGGAAAGGTTTGGAGGGACATGAGCCAAACACAGGCAGGTGGGACTAGTTTAGTTTGGGAACATGGTGGCATGGACTGGTTGGAGTGAAGGGTCTATTTCTATGCTGCATAACTCTGTGAGTGAAATCCCTCCTGAACTTCCTACATCCCTGAATGGTGCAGTCTCACTGTTTGATGAACATCACAGTATTTTCCATATTTCAGACCCCGATCCTCCCTTAGCTTTCTCGAAGACAAAATAGGAAAAAGTGGCAATCCTAGCGTGCGCAAAAGTATTAATCAGATGTTTTCCACGGTCTTGCCAAGCTGGAAGGAGGCAGAGCCGGCAACCTTTTTGTTGTCTTTTGTGTGTGTTTTAATTCAGTTACTGTGGTTGTGAACCATATTGCAGTGAAGTGGGTGTACAACAGGAAGCAGGAATGACTGCTGCTGGCTGCAGATTATTACCCTCAAGGGATCATGCCGGCCTTTTACATGCCTTTGATCTTTTTTTCAGCTGGTTGCTAATGAGTATTTAGATCTTTTGCAATAGGATCTGTATGACATCCCTTCCCCCAATAGACTGTTTCACTGCTGCAGTGTGAGATGCCTTAGCTCACCTCCCTCAGGCTTCAAGTACTTAAAAGTACAGTTCAAAAGAGCCAAAACAAGCTCGTACACCTTTAGGAATTAGAGTGAAACATTTTTTATTGGAGCTAGGTCTCTTCATAGCAATAAAGAACTCAACACTGTGCAAACAATCATTTTCCTGCCCTTAAGGCATACAATATTTAGCTGACTTAATAAGAGAATCGTTTAAGACATTCAGATTCGGACAAAGAACAGACCAAAGATTTTTGGCAGCAGAAGATGTCTAAGGTGAGATGGCTGAGAAGCAGTAAGGAAGGAGGGACCAAACAAAGAATATTAATTGACCAACATTTCTTTTTGCTGAGTCTAAAACTTTCCCTTTTATTTTCAGTTATGTTCTCCTGCCTACCCCTGATGAGTCCTTGCAGCCGATGTTTGCAAACCATTACAACTCTGAAATGAGCTACTGGGGGACATGCTAGAGAGACCTTTCTACTTCTGTGGAAACATTTAACTCCTTGCTCAACATCACCCCCATGCTGACTTAGTGCAGTTTGGGAAATTACTTGCAAAGAAATGACTCATTTCAACTCTAATGTTGCATACATTACATACATTTATTTGGAACTCTCTTAATTCAATACCCTTTGGATATGAACTGGTTCTCACCGTTGTTGCTGTTAAATCAGTAACAGATGTCTAGGCATTGGTACAACTGGCACAGAATGCTAATTTCATGCAACAACAACTTGTATAGTGCCATTAATGTACTGAAATATCTCAAAGCATTTCACAGAAGTGTTATAAAACAAAATATGACATTCAGCCGCATTAGAAGACGTTAGATCAGATATGACTGAGGTAGGTTTTAAGGAGTCTCTTGAAGGAAGATAGGTTGGAGAAATCTCTGGGATCTCATCAAGTGTATCCCAGGACATTGTGGGAACTTTGGGAAGAAACTGAGGGACTCTAGCATAGATATTTATGTCATCTATAACCACAGGAGAGGTGCCAGAGGACTGGAGGGTGGCTGATGTTGTGTCTTTATTTACGAAAGGTTATAAGGAGAAGCCTGAGAACTATAGACCCGTGAGTCTGACTCTGATGGTAAGTTGTTGGAGATAAGTTTGAGAGAGACTGTTTCCATGCTGTATGACTCCATGACTGGGAAAGTGAGATTGAGACAAGCAGGTGTAAGGTGAGTATTTCCAAACATGGGGCTGAGGCAACTGAAGTTCTGAACCTCAATGATAGAGCGGATGTTTAGTAGCTGTTTTTGATAGGGAAGAAGAGGAGGAAAAAAAATGAGTTGTCCGATTTTTAGAACAACAAAAGCTGAATATTAATTTAGGATGATTTGGAAAACTATTTTACAGTCCTCACACTGGGTCATGGAGCTAGGAAGAGGAAAGGAATGATGGAAATATGGGATTTAGTGCTACAACATGAGCATCTGCTTTCATCTTAATTTTCAAACAACTCCAGCATAGTAGCATGATAGATGCTGTATGTACCAGGAACTGATCTTGCCTAAAAAAAAGTCAATATACTTTTAAATATTTTTAAATCGCTGAAAGCAAAAAAATTGTAAGTCCTTTGCTATTTTAACGACAATGCATTGACTATTCTCATAGTCACCAAACATAGTGGAAACATAATGTTAATTGTATGTTTTCTCATATGCTCAGATAATCACAGAACATAATTTGAATGGAACACTCCATAATTTACACGCGTTGTATAGAAATCTTCATCTGGTCATTAAGTTTCTGCAATGCTGTTCAGTAATGATGGTCTGAGATCAGAGCTGCCAACCAATTTGACTTTTATAGTAATATTTTGCAGAGTTTGTCTGAGATAATTTATTTCTATTTTGAAATAGACAAATAGAAAGGGACAAAGAGAAGTCTTTGCCTTGTGCTGGGAAACTGTAACTATTTCCTACGTTAGGTTCTGAATGTTAAAATCACGTAGGCCCATTCTAGGTATTGTATACTAAACTACAAACTAAACTTGCCTTTAACTTTATAATGTGCTTCCTTTTTGGTCTTACAAACGTGACAGTGACTGCAGCAGTGTGATATTTCCTTTCCGCACATAAGCCATCTTAATGGTCTTTCTGAGTTGAGATTGTCATTTTATAAATTTGCACTTCTGGCATGGAACTCCTGGATGGAAAGTTTTCCCATGAACATGCTCAAGTGAGATCCAACTGGGACACCATGCTTGCAGGGGAATACGTGCTTGGATTGAAATTTTTATCCATTCATTTCATAAAAAGGGGGAAAATTACAACCAGGATTTCTAAATGCACTGTCTGCAAAATAAGATCTCCCACTAGATTGGCAGCAGCATTGAATAATTTTCTGTTCTTGTGGTAAAGTTCCAGGCCATGCGCATACCTTTATGATATTTACTATAAGTATTAAACCGCAAACAGCATTGAGTCCACACCCATGTCAGGATGTGAGCAGAGTATGCCTGACCCCATTTCATGGAAAACCAATATACTTAGGAGAAAATGAAAGTGTTATTCTTGCCACCTAAGCAGAATTGGAATCGAGTTCAAGATTCTGTTTTCATTCCAGAACCTTTTTCCTCACATTATGATGGAAGTAATTAATAAGGTGAATACATTTTCACAAAAAGGTTAGGAGAACCAAGGAGCATTAAAATACACCAATGCAGGTATTTTCTGATGACTTTGTTGTGCTTACAGGTTTAATTTACTGTGCTAGGACATTGAGCAATGTTTTCAAATGAGGTTTCTTTCGTCACTATTTAAAATGACTTAAATGGTTCTAGGGATTGGGTTAAAATAAAACAAAAGGGTATTTATACCACATATTAACAAACAGGAAAACCAAGGGAAATTAAGTCACTGAGTAGGTAAATCAGTGGGTTTATTTTGGCTAAGAAGTTACAACATATAACATTTCAAACTTAAACCTAACCTGCCTTGAACCCATAAACCCTCTGGTTTTAATGGAGGTGAAATGGGGAGGGCGCACAAATGACCAACCATTTCCAGAAGTTATTTAAGTATATAAAGTGTGGAGCTGGATGAACACAGCAGGCCAAGCAGCATCTCAGGAGCACAAAAGCTGACGTTTCGGGCCTAGACCCTTTATCAGAGAGGGGCATGGGGTGAGGGTTCTGGGATAAATAGGGAGAGAGGGGGAGGCGGACCGAAGATGGAGAGAAAAGAAGATAGGTGGAGAGTAGGGTATAGCTGGGGAGGTAGGGAGGGGATAGGTCAGTCCAGGGAAGACGGACAGGCCAAGGAGGTGGGATGAGGTTAGTAGGTAGGAGATGGAGGTGTGGCTTGGGGTGGGAGGAAGGGATGGGTGAGAGGAAGAACAGGTTAGGGAGGCAGAGACAGGCTGGGCTGGTTTTGGGATGCAGTGGGTGGAGGGGACGAACTGGGCTGGTTTTGGGATGCAGTGGGGGAAGGGGAGATTTTGAAGCTGGTGAAGTCCACATTGATGCCATTGGGCTGCAGGGTTCCCAAGCGGAATATGAGTTGCTGTTCCTGCAACCTTCGGGTGGCATCATTGTGGCACTGCAGGAGTCCCATGATGGACATGTCGTCTAAAGAATAGGAAGGGGAGTTGAAATGGTTTGCGACTGGGAGTTGCAGTTGTTTGTTGCGAACAGAGCGGAGGTGCTCTGCAAAGCGGTCCCCAAGCCTCCGCTTGGTTTCTCCAATGTAGAGGAAGCCACACCGGGTACAATGGATACAGTATACCACATTGGCAGATGTGCAGGTGAACCTCTGCTTAATATGGAAAATCATCTAGGGGCCTGGGATAGGGGTGAGGGAGGAGGTGTGGGGGCAAGTGTAGCATTTCCTGCGGTTGCAGGGGACGGTGCCGGGCGTGGTGGGGTTGGAGGGCGGTGTGGAGCAAACAAGGGAGTGACGGAGAGAGTGGTCTCTCCGGAAGGCAGACAAGGGAGGGAATAGAAAAATGTCTTGGGTGGTGGGGTCGGATTGTAGATGGCGGAAGTGTCGGAGGATGTTGCGTTGTATCCGGAGGTTAGTGGGGTGGTGTGTGAGAATGAGGGGGATCCTCTTGGGGCGGTTGTGGCGAGGGCGGGGTGTGAGGGATGTGTTGCAGGAAATGCGGGAGACGCGGTCAAAGGCGTTGTCGACCACTGTGGGGGGAAAGTTGCGGTCCTTGAAGAACTTGGACATCTGGGATGTGCGGAGTGGAATGCCTCATCGTGGGAGCACATGCAGCGGAGAAGGAGGAATTGGGAATAGAGGATGGAATTTTTGCAGGAGGGTGGGTGGGAGGAGGTGTATTCTAGGTAGCTGTGGGAGTCGGTGGGCTTGAAATGGACATCAGTTACAAGCTGGTTGTCTGTGATGGAGACTGAGAGGTCCAGGACGGTGAGGGATGTGCTGGAGATGGCCCAGGTGAACTGAAGGTTGCCGTGGAAGGTGTTGGTGAAGTGGATGAACTGTTCGAGCTCCTCTGGGGAGCAAGAGGCGGCTCCGATACAGTCATCAATGTAACGGAGGAAGAGGTGGGGTTTGTGGCCTGTGTAGGTGCGGAAGAGGGACTGTTCGACGTAACCTACAAAGAGGCAGGCATAGCTGGGGCCCATGCGGGTGTCCATGGCTACCCCCTTAGTCTGCAGGAAGTGGGAAGAATCAAAAGAGAAGTTGTTGAGGGTGAGAACGAGTTCGGCTAGGCGGTTGAGGGTGTCGGTGGAGGGTGACTGGTCGGGCCTGCGGGACAGGAAGAAGCGGCGGGCCTTGAGGCCAACTGCATGCGGAGTACAGGTGTATGGGGACTGGACGATCATGGTGAAAATGAGGTGTTGGGGGCCAGGGAATTGGAAGTTCTGGAGGAGGTGGAGGGCGTGGGTGGTGTCACGGACGTAGGTAGGGAGTTCCTGGACCAAAGGGGAGAAAATGGAGTCTCCCTACCTCCCCAGCTATACTCTACTCTCCACCTAGCTTCTTTTCTCTCCATCTTCGGTCCACCTCCCCCTCTCTCCCTATTTATTCCAGAACCCTCACCCCATCTCCCTCTCTGATGAAGGGTCTAGGCCTGAAACGTCAGCTTTTGTGCTCCTGAGATGCTGCTTGGCCTGCTGTGTTCATCTAGCTTCACACTTTATTATCTTGGATTCTCCAGCATCTGCAGTTCCCATTATCACAGTTATTTAAGTATGTTCAGTTTTTCAGGCCTCAGGCAAGCCAGCAGCTTGAGAGAGGCAAGAAATTTTGAATGAAACAAGTATTTACTGCATTACTTAACCACGAGGTGCAGGTGTACTCCTCACAGCCCCAACAGGCTACGTTGTTAAACTCCTTGGCAATTGGGCACTCTGGCCTCACGCCCTGTCCCTGTCATCTGATGCAACTCCTAATGCCCACTCATTGCAATATCCTCCCTGGCCCATTATCCCAACTTACCATGCCCTCCCAGCCTGTGAATTCCCCCACACATCCCCATCCTGATCTCCCTGATGGATGTGCCTTCATCCTCTCTCATCCCAGATATTCCCAAAAGTCTTCCCCCAAGCCGCAACTTCTCAATTGTTCCTCTATCATCCTTGATTGTCACATAGTCCTGTAGGTCTACCTGGAGGAAAACCGGGTAGCCTGTCCGTCTGAGATAGACGTGTAGAGCTGGATGAACACAGCAGGCCAAGCAGCACCAGAGGAGCGGGAACGTTGACGTTTCGGGTCGGGACCTGTCTTCAGAAATGTCAGCCTGTCAGTCTGGCTACTTGTGATCAGGAGGCAATTCCAACTACATCAAGCAGGCTACTAATAAATTTTGTGGGAAAAATTAAAATCGCTATCACCTTGCCTGTGTCTTCATCATAAATGTCAGTGGTTTCGAAACATTGGTTCGTGAAATATCCAACCTGTAGAGCAGTAATACTGAATGGGTAAAGTGGTTTACCAGTAGTGGCATGGTGGCTCACAGCACCAGGGACCCGGGCTCGATTCCGCCCTTGCGTGACTGTCTGTGCGGAGTTTGCACATTCTCCCCATGTCTGCGTGGGTTTCCTCCCACAGTCCAAAGATGTGCAGGCTAGGTGGATTGGCCATGCTAAATTGCCCGTAGTGTTCAGGGATGTGTAGATTAGGTGGGTTATAGTTGGATGGGTCTGGATGGGATGCTCTGTGGGTTGGTGTGGACTTGTTGGGCCAAAGGGCCTGTTTCCCCACTGTAGGGATTCTGTTGATCTAATATTGACTGACCTTAAATATTCGAAGGGAAATTGACATGATGCTTGATTCAGCTGTTTGCTGAGAGGGAAAGGCTGGGTTTGCTTGAAACCAAAAAATGGTCAGCTCAGATCCAGAAGGATAGAATGAGAAGAATCAGCTACTTTTGTTGCCATCACATCTCGATTTATCTTTTCAATTTTTGTGCTGTATTGTGTCACTTTTGCCAACACCAAGACTTTTCAATTGTAAAATATATTCTCCCACCTTCTTGTACTTTTACATAGTAACACTGTAGGGATGATGAATGAGCTATGAAACAGCTTGGGCTTGCCAATCAATGGAGCATTACAATACAACAGTAGACCCAGAGATCCACAAACTGGTGTTTGGCTCTTTCTTGGACAGTGAGTTGCTGCCAGGCGTAGCATTGATATCAGGGAGCTTCTACACGAGACAGAAGAGAACTTTATTATAATAATGACGCAAGAGTGATGTAATAACACCTCCTCCACCTTTTTCCAGCCACAATGCTGATTGTATGCCACTTCCTACATCGGCGCATATAAACCACTGTTCACAGTTCTTGAGCTGCACTTTTCCTGCATGTTTGGTAAAAGAACAGCCAGCTGTATCCAACAGATATTCCAATCACTCTTCAAATTGAAATGGTTTGTAATTTGTGTAATTCCAGTGGACAGTTGCACCCGGGAGGGTAAGACCATTTTGGGGAGACCTTAAATTGAAATGGGCTTGTCTTGGCAGATGCTTTCTGGTTATATAACACAATGGCTATATTAGCAATAGACTGTTCCATTGCTCCATTGCCCTGCAATTGCATCAATCAAACATGTACAATTCTTGGAACTTAACTGATAAGTCATTACATCCAGAGGTTGAGACTGTACTCTGTGCCTCAAGGTGTCTTTGAGACACACTCTTCATTTCCTTTGCCTCATGTTCCTTCTCAGTTGGTAGTGGGGAAATCAGTCAGTTTGCAATGTGCATTCAGCGAGTATCTGTTGCGGTTTTTCTAACAGATTGCAGTAATATAACCTGCCCCAATTCTAAGATCTTCCATTTGATAGAATTTCCCAAGATGCAAGATAGTGTCAAGCGTATGTAATAGTGAACTAAACATGAATCAGAAAGTACCACTTAATCAATGTGCATCCCTTTAATGACCATCTGCACAATTTAATGCAGATGAATTCCAGCTTTTCTAATAGTACTATTAATGTAGTCATTGCTATGCAACTTGCCAAAAAAAAAATTGCTAATCTGAATTGTGAAAGATCAGAACTACACACTGCAGTTCTGGTTCAAGGCCCTTCTGATGGATCTTCAGACACCTGCCAAACAGAATGTGAAGTGGATCCATATCTCTTTGAATGTTGGCAGAAAGCAGATGATGTTGTGGTGAAGAAGCTTTTCTGACAGATCTCTGAGGCAGAGCCAAACAGAATTGTGCAATTCACTGAAATGTCTGGTGTTCTTTGTACGTTCTCTGTTCTATGGGGAATCCAGTTAAGCAAGCGCCCACAGAATACCAGTCAAGGAGGTATTACTGATGAGCCTGAGTGACCATGGAGATCTAGTCAGGCAAGCTTACTTATCAACTCCAAAAGCCATTTGGCAAATATGCCCAGATGACCACTCCTTTTAAATTATCCTGTGCATCAATGAAAGCAAAATATTGCTGTAAATTTGCAATAAAACAGAAAATGAACACTAAACAAACCTAATGGAAGGTCATCAACTTGAAATAACCCTTTTTCTTTAACTACAGATGTTGCCTGACTTGATGAGCGTTTGATGCATTTTCTGTTTATCTTTGCATCAATAGTCTTATATCCATCTTTTTCATTTGCCATGAATATATCATAATGCTCCCCCTTTGGAACATTAAGTCTAATAATCAGCGTGTCATACCATTTCTCAACTGCACATATCTTGCCCAGAGGTATGTGAAATGAAACCAGGCATGCAGCAGCTGAAATGCTGCCATTTTGTGATTTTCCAATGTGTGAAATCGCTGATTCTAGTGCCCATTGGGAAGTGCTTCCACTCTCCAGTAATTTTCGTCTGTTATGCTGCAGTACCCAATCTCCCGCTGCCTCTTGATTTTCTTGGTTATAGCTGAAACCAGTGACATAGCTGAAGGCCATATCTATCCAAGGCTCCTTAGACTTAGGGAGCCAAGTGAGGCAGTGAATGTATGACCGAGATGGTCCAAGTACAGGAGGGTAGCAGCAGCTTGGTAACTGTAGATGTAGCCTTACCATGATCCGCCCAACAAGTGGCAAATGGCCAGCAGGCCTGGCAGCATTTGTGAAAGAAAGATCAGAGTTAATGTTTTGGGTCCGGTGACCCTTCCTCGAAACATTAACTCTGACCTTTTCTTCACAGATGCTGCCAGACCTGCTGAGATTTTCCAGCAACTTCTGCTTTTGTTCCTGATTTACAGCATCTGCAGTTCTTTCGGTTTTTATTAAGTGGCAAATGGCCTACTGTCTCTTTCCAGAATCATCAGTTACAATTCAAATTTCCAACATCTGCAATTTTTTTTGCTCATGAAAGAAATCACACTTTAACTTTCCACAGCCTGAAATAAAACACAGACATCAGCCAACTAATGATTGAGTGCCAAATCAGAGGTAGCAGTCATGTCTGGCTGGCACTTGTCCCACCCATTAATGAACTAACTCTGAAATATTGACATAAAGTGGACATCAAGGAAGGAATATATACATATATGCCAAAAATGTACAACCAAATTTCTACTAGTTGCCAACTTTAAGTGCAATGTTTTCCTGGCGTTTGAGTTAAATGATGTACCCCTCCAACCAACTTGTACAATTAAGCAGATATTTACATCCTTGACAATACTTCTGTAATTAGTTCATGAAAAAGAATAAGATGCTGTTTTACTAATACTCCCATGATTCCATTCTCTGCTTGGTCACAGTCGTGGCCTGGATTTGATTCTTTTATGTCTGAAGACTCCAAAGCAAACCAGGAAAGTTTGTAACTCTAGTTACAACACCCTGGCCAGTTGTATGAAGTTCCTGTTCATTTACCAAGTTGAAGAACAGTTTAATTTCTACAATAATTTAGCTTGTTGAGCTATATCTCTTTGCTGTTATAGAAAAGTATAGCCAACACATTCAATGAAAACGAGAATGACTATATAAAATACGTGAGCAAGAAAAAAGATTTCCAGTGATTAAAGTGAACAGAAAGGACAGTTTAGTAAATAGGTGCTAAGTTATAATAAAATGCATAGACAAAGCTGATTGTGATATTGTCTGCACATCAAATAACTTCGAGATACACAACCGTCAATGTTTTCACTTCAGCCTTGGGCAAGCTCTAATGTAGTGATACATAAAACCAGAAGGTGGCGCCGAGCATATTTTCTACAGTGTCTCAGGTGTCCTGAGCCTGGTGACGTGAAGGTACAGTGGCAAAAACAAAACCTGTCGTTGAGTTAAATTATAGACTTGGGTAGCATGCAGCAGCATGTTATCTTACTGATTGAAGGTTTGCTCAGTAGAAGGGACACTGCTACTCACTCGGAGCTATGAAGGCTGCCAGAACTAATGGTACGGGGCAGCCAAGAAAAAAATCAAATGAAAAACATGAAGATTGTTCCAATAAGTGGCAGATTTACTTTAGACAATCCTTTTTCTCTTAATTTCTAGGTATCAATTAGCGTTATAAGCTTGTGATAGATGACACAGTAGCTTCTGGTTGTGTTTTGCCAATTGTTAAGTTGTTCGTACCTGTGACAGCAGATGTTTCTAAGGAGACGTTTCTTTAAAATGTTAACACCTTTACAGCAAATCTCAAGTGCAAGAAGCAGAATCATCCTGCCCTTTGCCAGTTGCTCAATAGTTAAGTTCCAGGAATTGCACTATCATTTAAAATCAGTTTTGTGGAATAAATTTTAACAGTCAACATCCCTCCTTGTCTTATTCATGGAGGACATTTCTCATGGTGAAAATTGTACAAATGTCTGGCATGTACAGCTCAAGCACACCTGACGTGATGCCTTACAGTCTTTAAGCATTCGACTGAAGTGTTTATATCCTTACAACAAGTTGAGAAATGACTGCACCTTTAAATTACTGAGAGGTGAATAGAGCATGTGCAACTCATGCTCTCTCCATTGCCTCAAAGTGTTCAAAGGACCTTAAAGAGACTGCTGCAAGTTGCCCGGAGAACGATCTGAAAACTTGTTTATTTTGTGGGATCAGAACGAAAACCTAAAGTCCCAAAGTGCTTCACTGTCAGCAAATTACCTTTTAAGTTAACTCATTGTTATAGTGTACGGTTGTGGCAACCAAACACATTTTACTTTGTTCAAAGTAAGCTCCCACAAACAATCATGTAATCTTGACCAGATAATCAGTTTAAATTATTTTGGTTGGATGTTGAGTATTGTAGAGGAAACTGGGGAGAATTCCTCTAGTCTCCTTCAAAACCATACCATCATGCTGAAAGGATAAGTATGGCTGCAGTTTAACATTTCCATCTGCAAACCACCAGTAGGAATATTCAGCCTTGCTTTTGTGTTTAACTTATTGGCTTGGGATTTGAACCCAAATTTCCATTCGCCCTTCCACCACCTGCCTTCTCCCAACTTATCAGTGGCTCCAATGGAGTTGGTCAGATTCCCTGCCTACATGGGGACCTGTATGGCTGCACTCATCACTAGCAGCTAACGAAGAGCCACGTCTCTTTCACATTCCGTAGCATTATCATCATTGAAACCCCTGCCATCAACATACTGAGAGACATCATTGATCAGAAACTTACCAGAACAAGCAAAAAATATGGTATACCTACAGAGTGAATCTGAGGCTGGGAATTCTGTTCTGAGTAACTCACTTCCTGACTCCAAGATAATGAAATGTAAGGCTGGATGAACACAGCAGGCCCAGCAGCATCTCAGGAGCACAAAAGCTGACGTTTCGGGCCTAGACCCTTCATCAGAGAGGGGAATGGGGTGAGGGTTCTGGAATAAATAGGGAGAGAGGGGGAGGCGGACCGAAGATGGAGAGAAAAGAAGATAGGTGGAGAGAGTATAGGTGGGGAGGTAGGGAGGGGATAGGCCAGTCCAGGGAAGACAGACAGGTCAAGGAGGTGGGATAAGGTTAGTAGGTAAGAGATGGAGGTGCGGCTTGGGGTGGGAGGAAGGGATGGGTGAGAGGAAAAACAGGTTAGGGAGGCAGAGACAGGTTGGACTGGTTTTGGGATGCAATGGGTGGAGGGGAAGAGCTGGGCTGGTTGTGTGGTGCAGTGGGGGGAGGGGACGAACTGCGCTTGTTTTGGGATGCGGTGGGGGAAGGGGAGATTTTGAAGCTGGTGAAGTCCACATTGATACCATTGGGCTGCAGGGTTCCCAAGCGGAATATGAGTTGCTGTTCCTGCAACCTTCGGGTGGCATCATTGTGGCACTGCAGGAGGCCCATGATGGACATGTCATCTAAAGAATGGGAGGGGGAGTGGAAATGGTTTGCGATGACTCCCTGTGTTTGTCCACCAATCATAAGACGCAGGTCAGGAATATGATGGAACACATTCTATTTCTGAATGAGTATAGCTCTAACAACACTTCAGAAAGTCAACACCTCCCAGGACAAGGCCACTGTTTGGCAGCCCATCCAACAACTTCAACATTCACTTACTCCACCAGCAGCACACAGTGGCAGCAGTGTACAATGTCCAAGGTGCACTTCACAGACTTTTTGAGACTCCTCAGCAGCATTTTCCAAACTTGTGATCTCTACCGCTCAGTAAGGGCAATAGATGCACATTAACAGCACAATGGGCAAGTTCCCCTCCCGTCCAAGTTTAACATTATTCTAACATGGAAATATATCAGTACCCTTTCATCATCACTGGGTTGAAAGCCTGGAATTAAACCCATGGAAATAACAGCACAATGGGTATATCTATGCAGATATACTGCAGTGCATTAAGAGCTGGATGACTAACACTTTCTCGGGGGAAATTAAGAATGGGATAAAAGGTAAGAGTTAATAATTGCTGGCTATGCCAGTGATGTCCGTATGAATAATTTTTTAAGAAATACTTGATGGCCAACTGTGTAATTGGTTAGATTTGTCACTGAAGTCTTTGCGTTCCAACATCCATTGTTCTACCCACAGCCCAACCAAGGTGGACTGCAATAGAAAGAGGCTCCTATCTCCTTTCTTAACTAGGCATTGAATGGCGTCATTTCGGTGGAAAGCACGTAAGGAAGTAAAAGGCTACTGGTGTATCCCAACCAAATTTCTAGCTGTACAATAAGAAAATGGAAAAGACAAGGAACAATACTTCACTCCCTATACTGAAATTTAAATGAGGCAGTCTACATGTGCCCGGTGCGTAGGTACACACATTCAGCCACTGCTAAAGATGTGTTGTTGTCATTAGCACCACACTGGTGTATTTTTCACTACTCCTGACCCTGAACCTATCAGCAGCCTTTGATCATGTAACATCTCCTTCAATATAAGGTGTTCATCTGGCTCTGTGGGACTATTCTTGCTTGGTTTCATTCTTGCTTATTCAATGACAGTAGAGGCTTCTTTCCCCACCCTGGAATTTCTTAATATTCTGTCCTTGGCCTCTCCATTTTTTAACATGACTTGTGAATACAGGGTCAGCTTCCACTTGCATATTGTATGCTGAGAATGTCAAGTTCAACTGATCTGTTACTCGTTCCAACCCGCCACTGCCTTTCTGGTGTCTATTTGCTTGTCCAGTTTCCAATCCTAGATAATATACAATTTCTTTACAATTAATCATTGGCAGAAAAAACCTAAAACCATTATCATCAGCCGCTGGCAAAAGGATTGGATAGCTCCGTTGCCAAATGGCTGGTTTACAACACAAAGAGATGCCGTAAGAGTGGAGTCAATCCCACTCCGGCTGAAGAGCTGGATGACTAACACTTTCTCGGGGGAAATTAAGACATCCCCTCTATACTTTCCACCAACCAGCTTAAAACTATGACCCCTCGTGCTAGCCATTTCTGCCCTGGGAAATAGTCTCTGGCTATCGACTCTATCTATGCCTCTCATTATCTTGTATACCTCAATTAGGTCCCCTCTCCTCCTCCTTTTCTCCAATGAAAAGAGACCGAGCTCAGTCAACCTCTCTTCATAAGATAAGCCCTCCAGTCCCTGCATCACAAATAGTGCTTCCATACCAGTTACAGGACACACTTTCGCTTTTATTTTTTCAGGTTCATTCACTCTGGTGTTCTTTGGCTAGCCTCCCATCACCCTCCCCCGACTCCATATTGCTGTTTCGTTAGCTCAGTTGGCTGTGTGGCTAGTTTGCAATGCAGAATGGTTTCAGCAGTGCAGGTTTCTGTACTGGTGTGGTGACCTTCAGGTTAAACTCACCACCTGTAATGGGAGAGTGGACTACTCTGACTTCCACTTTTAACACTTCCTACTTTACAAGTAGGAGCTGCTGGACTTTAGGCCAATGGAAGAGTTGCTCCTTCCATTCTGTGGAACCATTGCAAAAGTTACTATTTTCTTCACCTTTTCTATGTGAAAATTGATTACACAGGCCATGAAATTGCTGAATATGCATTGACAAAATTAAAAATCTTTCTTGTCTCGAACAGGAGTTAATCAGATGTACAGATTAGATGTAGAGGAACAGACATCTGGTGAGAACTACAAGGTTGTGATCTGCTGAAAAGCTTTAATCTTGAATATCTGCTCCTTCCTAAAAGCTAGCCCTTTGAAGAGATGTCCTTTATAGTTTGAATCTAATGCTTTTCATTCTCACAATATCTGCTGTGATAATTCTTTCACATTTGCCAAAATGGCCTCAAAAATTTGTGAAGGGTCAAGCACTTTAAAGCAGTATCCATTGGTGCTGTGCAATGAGCTAGGTTTTCTTAGGCATTTAGTTTCAGCATGAGCATTATTAGCTATTTAGGAGCGCCTGCAGCAAAGAGCACCTGCTGTTGCCAGCAGTGGCCTTTAGGTCTAATCTGAGAACAGCTTCCCTCAGTGCATTATTGTGACATTTTGATTTCCTACAAAACTGTGTGTGTCAGCTGTTGTTCTCTGGGTATCACTCTCACCATTGAAACCAAGTCCTCAGCATATAAACCAAATCTGAAACTAAGTGCAGACCTGCAGGAGTGTTGCATTGTTGAATGTAAATGATCTCATACCACTTTTATTTTTGAAGATCAGGGAAATTTTCCCACCGTCCTGGTCAATATTTTATCCTTCAACCAACGCCAGTAAAGCAAGTTATCTATTCACTTACCTCATTGCAGTCTATGGGAGTTTTGCTGTGGATAGATTGACTACCATTTCCCTACATTATAAATATCTTAAGTGTGTATGATCAGGTGAGGAGAAATGAATTGACTCATTCTTTTTTTAAACTCTTTATTTGGTGGCCACCAAAAAGTTTTCATTCTTATTTAGCACGCAGCTGCATCACATTTCAGTTCAAATGTACTACTAACTAACATTAACGAGCCAATTACAAGGTGTTTTTGAGAGAAAGAAAATGGTTTTGTTGTTTATCAGCCATGAGAAAAATGATAAATTACCACTTGCAACAATACACGCAAACACAGGTGCAAAGGTTAAAAAGCAGAGAGTTTCTCTTAAAATAAGAAGATAATGATGAGGCAGCTCAAGTTCTGAAAGTCATTAAGTTGGTATAGTTGAACCTGAGAACAGGGTTGTTTAATTTTTGGCTTTTATCCTCAAAGAAGCAAAATTTGTGAATAGATGTTTCTCTGATTTGTTCAAAACACTGGTACAAGCTTTTGAGATATCGAGAAGGAAATGGAAAGAGTCTTCCTGTCCTTGTTGTCATCATTCCATTTTCTTCCTCCCTGCAGTGCTGGAAGCAACTACTGAAATGCAATTTACTTGTATATTCCTGAATCTGGCTCTATCCAATCTGGATATACCAAATATCCACAACTTCTCAAAACATGAGGTGCAAATTTCTTGATGCCAGACCTGGGTGACTGGTTTCAACATCTTTAGCTAAATTGGTCATTTCAGTTCAGAGAAAGTTTTATTCCACATTGGTTTCTTGAACTTTCCTCAATCTGTGTTCAGGTGATCACTGTTGCCAGTTTGGGTATTTTTATTAGCTTTCAAAGCCATCTTAGGCCAGGCAGATCTCCGCTATTAAAATCAGAGGATGGAAGTTGAAAATTGATAGTCCGTATTTTGCCACTTTCACAACAAAACACAATTTCATTGGTTGCAAATACTTGGGGACATCCTGAAGTCATGAAACACATTGTGCAAATACAACTTTTGTCTCTCTTCTACTGAGTAATATTGGTGATTAGTGGTAAATTCAACGGGGCAGACAGCAGATGGATGATTTTTAGCCCATCTATGGAAGGTGGTTTCAAGTTCAAGTCCCTGAGATGTGACAACAATGTGCTAACGTTGTTGCATCGACAATCCCGAAGGGAAGATTTCAACCGGGAGCAAGGTAGCAGACAACAGGCTGTCGATGTCACGGTTTTGATTTATTTTAATTCTGGGCTACATTTACATCCTTCAGCTAGCTGCCAGCCCTGAAAAGCCACTATGCGATGAGCTTCTTGGTTCCCTGCATTGCAGCAGCGACTGTCTCTTAAAAGTATTTAATTGACTATAAAGCATTTTGGGACCACGTTAGGTCCTGAAATTTGTGACAGACTTTTTCAATTTTTTTTTGCGGGAGAGATAAATTACACAGTACCCAAGTATGCACTTTATGGACAAACTTCACTCTGTGCAGTGACTCATAAGAATGTGCTCTGCACAAACTACAAATCCACTGCACTATCCCATAAGGTTTGCATCAGAGCTTATGTCTTGTGTAAAAATGATAAATCGTTTTTCAAAACTGAAACCATGTAGGGACTATATAGGGAATGAACTATAAGGCAATACTGAAATTAATGGAATTTCCTCAGAAATGGAAATGTATTTATATCTATGCAAAAACTATTACAGAGGAATCTCGCCATCCTACCAACGAAAAGCATAATCGTGCAATTCGATTGCAGCAGTGAAATGTAAAAGTTGCTGGACCATAGACAGCCCGGAGAAGATCAAAAGCAGTTTCAGAAAGAATATGTTAATTTGCCTTTTGAGTTAATTTTGTAATAAGGCATTTCCAGTCTGGTAATCGCACAGGTTTTTTTTCACCAAACCACCAGGTTGAATGGAAACTTTCCCCGGGTTTTTGACTCAAGGTTTCATTTTGAGTGGTACATCCGCTAGTAAAAGCACCATAATGCATAGACTTTTGCAGATGTACAGGAAGGTCCCATTTTAAGGTGCAAGTTGACTTCATATTTATCGAATATCATAATGAGGGTCCTGAGCACATTTGTTCATGGAGGGAATCAGTGAAGATCATTGAACTTGAAGGTGTAATCAGTTCAGTCTTATCATTTAAAACCCACTTTACAAATCAAACAGTTCATACAATTGATTTCATTTATTTTAGCTGGGTTATTTTCAAATCTTCATTTGAATTGGTTGGTAGTAACAAAGCACAGTAAAATGAAAGAGTTAAATTAACATGCATTCTGGTTAAAATAATGAGAATATTTCCAGATTTGGGTTTGGTAGCTTATGATGGTTAATGGTAAATACAGACTATCAAATTTTAATACCTGTCACCTGATTGTTGTGCCTGAGCTCTTAACGTGGACAAAAATGGTTTAAAATTAAGGTTAATTGGTTGCCCATGACTACTTAACCACAGATTGAGGCAGGCCCAGAAGACCAATGTGGAATAAACAAATTGGTCTTCACTGAAATTACCATTTTATCTAAGAACATTGAAATAATGTTGAACTCGTGTTTTTCTGATTCAGATGTAAGCCTGCCATCCCTGAATCAAAGCTGTCATGTAAGAAATCCATATTTAGTCATTAATATTCAGTAAAAGAATTGGCTGTTTTTGATGGTCTAATGTATTGAATACTCCCCACATCTCAATGATGTTCTTATTAAATTGCAAGCTGTCACTTTAGTTTCTTTTAGACAGTGGATTGTTTAACGGGTATTGGGTAGCTAGTAAATAGCTTTAAGGGTGTTGTTTATTCTGCCAGTTTTGACGGGATCTAATACTTAGGCATTGTCAGAGCAGTGCCCAAGAGATTGTGCAGCTCCATTTCTCACAGTCCTTGATTCTCTGCGTGGCTGAGAGAAACCTCTTCAGGCTGAGCTCAGCTGTAATGATTAAGCACCAGATGCTGGTTCTTCATCTAGGTCTTTGGAAGATAAACCCTGAATGTGTCAAGTCAATGGAGTCTGACAGTTTTGGTAACTATGAAACTTAGAGAGAGATTGGGCACTTATTTCTTCTGATCTGAGTTGTGGTTTGGCCACAGCACTAGATATTACAGATGTAATAAAGATATCACTGGTCACTATCAATCTGTATCCAATCCATTTGCTACACAGTCCACATAGCAGCAGCAACTGTGAAAAATATAAAATGTAATTTTCAGAACTTGATTCAAGTGTTTCTTTTTTCTCTGTGGATAAACACTGTAAAGACTAGTTACTGTGAGGGCACTACTCCAAACAAAATTTCTTCTTCTTAGAGTTTGACAGTTCTCCCTTTGCCCAGGTTTTTCACCCTGGTTGAACAAACTTTTTGAAATTTCTAACAAACTAATAACTAAATCATCCAATTTCTTTGTACGTATGAATTGTGTTGCAGTGGACAATATTACAGAAAGCTGCCAATTGGGTGTCTGTCAGAAATTGTTTTAGTAGTAAGAAAGGTACCATTAAGTCATAATCTGTTTTCTTTTGAACAAAAACAACCTGTTCAGATGTGTGACAACTTCTGGAGCTAAGACTTAAGCCCAGCACCCACTCCCACCTCCTCCAAGTCAGTGATAGGAGCTCTATCATTGTGCCACAAGAGCCTCAATTGACCTCAACTGCTCCATCCATCTTCTTACCATTGCCATTAAGCCTTTTTTTTTCCCTGGACTGTAACTAAGTATTTAATTATATCAACAACAATTGCCAACACTGTTAGTAACCAAAGCAGATCTATATACAGCTGAGGAAATATGTGAGTAATAGATAAAGTGATTATCCTTGCTATTAATTGTGGCTGAACTAGACAATGGTCAATCAATTATTTTCACTTAAAACTTGTTTTCATCTAAATTTCTGAGACAATATTCATTCAAATCTAATTGTTCCACTATGACTAAATTGCCTGTTTATTGCTTAATTACATTGGGAAAAGGATTAAATTGAGTCACCATTTTAAATCTGGTGTAATGTATTAAATGCAGCAAAGCATTAGCTAGAATCAGGAAGTTTGTGTTAAGGACTTTTTGGAGGTGCTATAGGTCTTGATCCATTGTGATTCAGTCGGCTGCTTTGCAGCAAGTGGCATTTTCTTTTTCTGTTAGTTTTGATGAGTTTGAAACTCACTGCCATTGGCTATCCAACAAGACCAACTTCACCCCAGTTTCTTCAATAATTGTGAGGTAGAGTAATGCAAATTATTGAGAGGTGTTGCAGGTCCACATTAATGTTAACAGTTGTGGATTTTTATTTACCAAATTAACTTGTGCTTACTTTCACTTTTCTAAGAGATTTGTTGTGATAGTTTACTGAGCAAAATAAGGTGCTCAAACAACATACACTGACCAAAAGTGCTAATGGATCCAATAGATCTGCACTGGAGCACTTTTCAGAACACATTGCACCTGCTACCTAACCAGTCTGATAATATTGTTTCTTAATAGTACAGACATTGTAAATCCTATCTGGCTGCTTAACGTGTATTCACTGACCTGTTAGCTAGCTTTGACTTGGTTAGCAGCAGTCTCACTTCTGTATTGAAAAATTCTTGGTTCATTCTCATTCCAAAAACTTGAGCAGAGAAATCCAGGCTGACGCTACCATTCATTTCAATAATTCTGGTTCCAAATTTTACATGAGGTATTAAACTGAAATATTCCTGAGGAGGAAGTGTCTTTCAGGTTCTAGTCAATATTTATCCCACAAACACCAAAAAGAAACAGAATATAGGGTTACTGCTGCATTTCTTTTTGTGATACCTTATAAATTTGGATTTCCTACATTTCACTTGTTAATACAGGTTTAATTAGCTACAAAATGTTCGCGATCATGATTGGTGCTGTGTAAGGGTGAATCACACTTTTCTACTGCATCACAACATTTCACTTGATGATGTATTTGTAGCACAAGTTTACAAAAGCATTCAGCCCTCTCTCACTGTGCAGTAAGAAACGAAAGACATTGCACCCAGAAAAATGCGTGACCATTTTCATCCATATACACCTGTATATTTGAAACCTTACTGCAAACTTGTTTGACCATGATAAAGGGGCATATTTTATGTATTACTACATTATGAATCTGTTACTTTACAATCCAGCATATAAAAAAATTGAGTTTTATGCTGTAGTGACATGATGATTGACACAAATCAATACGCAATGTCGATTTTGATTTGAAAACTGTCCAATTTGTTTTGCAAGAATCTGGGCAATGCTCTTGTGATTTGTGTTTCTCACCTGAACTATGAGCATATAATTGCATCTCAAAACAATGACAGAGAGCAAATACAAGAGGACAGTGCTAGTATGTTCCCTTCCATTGTTCCTTCCCTTGCCTCTGCCAAAAAGAGTGCAAAAGCATGGAGCAAAAAATGTGCATACAGTAAAACTAGTTCAAAAATGAGAGTTAGAATCCGATAAAAATGGTAGAGACAGATAGTTTAAATGCATCGACTTTTCACCTTGATATGTAGCATGCAATCATGCTCAAGGGGTTAATAGCTAAAAATCAGGCAGCTAGGGAGTGGTTAGAGTTTAGATTTTTTTTTGATAAGAGTATTGAGAGTTCCAAAACTGAAATAGAGAGTGGGCTCATTTTTGGTCTTTCTCTGTTTTCGAAATTATGGGTTCCACAGTGTGGGTAGCTTGAAAGTGAGATGACTCATTCGACCTCACCACTAATTGCTGCTAAGGTTATCCCACAGATCAAGTGATGCTAAACCACACCAGAGATCACTGTTGATGGGGCGATACAAAGCGGAGCTGCTGGCAAAAATATGTACAGTATCTGGTTAGTGACAGTGAGAGCCCAGTCATTTCCATACAATGGGTGGGCTGGCTCCCAGTTTGTCTCCAGGTGATAGTTGTGATGTGAACACTTCTAAAAGGTATAATGAAATCATTTGTTTCAATAACCCCTAGTTGATTCATTAGTCAGTTCAATGGGAGGTCTGCATCATGTCAAAAATATCAAAATATTGCATTAACAGCATCAACATGTATCAGTCTTTTCAGTAATTTATCACTTTCTGTTTACTTTAGTAGTTTCATTAGAGGCCCAAAGGTTCTTGCTTTTGTTTGAGAATTAATAATTAGTAAAGCATGCAGTAGATAATGATAGAAAATTGGAAGATGACAGCTCAGTTAAGATATTCAGCTCCTATAGTCGTTGTATGTAATCTGAAGAGATACAATTTGTGAATGTTAAAAAACTTTGTTAGTATTTATAGTATTAACTGCAAAAGGTATTATGTCCCTGAATACTCTCAGTTGTGATCAGGGAGTGTCTTTTCCTATCAAACTATGTCAATTCTTGGTAATCACCTGGAGAATGACCATGTGTGAAGTATCAGTTGGGTTGCTTAAAGAACAGTATTTGGCAAGAGTTGACAATCTCTAGAGGCAGAATCTTGGAAAATGAAATAAAATGTCATAGTGGGGAAAGGCTTACCTTTTGGTAGGGTCTGCTGGCAACTGCATCTGTGTAGAGTCTGCAATCATTTTGTGTTATGACATAATGAGCTTCAAGTAAAATTTTTACATCGGCATTGAGCTTTGTTTAACCCCAATGTGCTGAAATTAAAACTTAATTCAATTTTCCTGTCTATAAAATTATTCTTCCTCCAAGACCTCACAAAACTGGAACTCCCTGTTTTCCCCGTTTTTATTTTCTGTTGCAGTCTTCCAGTTTTTAAAACTCAAGTTTGACATAATCTGTTCTCTGCTCCTGACTTACATAGGCTTCTGTTCTATACTTGTCAACTTTTGTTGGATGTAACTTTAGGAGCATTGGCTTCTTGTTTTAGTTTCTCGAGATCAATGTATAATGGTGTTATCCATACACTCACACTGTAACTTACATCACAAATCGTATCAAAATATGTAACAGTGGAAGTGATCTTACTTCTTCCAGTGCTAAGCAATTATTGTACCTCCAGTAAATTGTTTACAGTTCCTTTTTACCAAACTCTGTTATCATAGAATCCCAACAGTGCAGAATGGAGGCCTATCGAATCTGTACTGAGTCTCAGAACACTATTCCATCCAGACCCACCCCAACCCCGCATGAGGGTTTTATCATAGCTAACCTAACTAATTTGCATGACTCTGGATACCAAGGAACAATTTTTAATATGGTCAATCCACCTAACCTGCATAGCTTTGGACAATGGGAGGAAACCAGAGCACCCAGACGAAACCCATGCAGACACCAGGAGAATGTGCAGACTCCACATAGACCATTGCCCGAGGCTGGAATTGCAACCAAATCCCTGGCACTGTGAGACAGCGTGCTAACCACTGCCACCGTGCCACCCACAATGTAATCTGATACGCCTGAGCATTCAAGAATATATAAAGTATATCAAACGTATTAGATGAAAGGTTATTCTGATTTATATATATAAAATCCTATCAAATTCATTTGGAATTACCAAGTCAATTCTAATGGAAGGATAATGGGAACTGCAGATGCTGGAGAATCCAAGATAACAAAGTGTGAAGCTGGATGAACACAGCAGGCCAGGCAGCATCTCAGGAGCACAAAAGCTGACGTTTCGGGCCTAGACCCTTCATCAGAAAAGGGGGATGGGGAGAGGGTTCTGAAATAAATAGGGAGAGAGGGGGAGGCAGACTGAAGATGGATAGAGGAGAAGATAGGTGGAGAGGAGAGTATAGGTGGGGAGGTGGGGAGGGGATAGGTCAGTCCGGGGAGGACGGACAGGTCAAGGAGGTGGGATGAGGTTGGTAGGTGGGAAATGGAGGTGCGGCTGAGGTGGGAGGAGGGGATAGGTGAGAGGAAGAACAGGTTAGGGAGGCGGGGACAAGCTGGGCTGGTTTTGTGATGCAATGGGGGAGGGGGAGATACATTATTTTGGCCCTGGGGATGTAAATTATATCTTGTATTTCATCCAGAATCACAGGTAGCTGAATGATAATAGGGATATAAAGAAACAAGATAGTTGATGAAGACAGTAACCACTCCTGAAAGGAATCCAGAGGTTGTATGGACAATTTAGTTGTTGGTTTAGGGCAACTTCCAAGTGGAATGATTCTTTCAGCCAAACTCTTGCCCTTGTAATAGTTTAACTAATACCTGAGAAAATATCAAAATGAAAGTGAGAAACAATTCAGTTAATTGTTTTATCAGTATAAAGTGAACTTGTAGCAAAAGAGATAGAAGAACTCAGGAGTTGATAAGTCATGATTGCTTGCCTGAATTGAAAAGTTAGGATTGTGTCAGTCAAGATTTGCTCTTCACTTATCAAATTTAAGCTATTTCAAAGTCATTGATATTTTGTTTCCTTTGAGACTTTTTTTTCATTTGACGCCAAAATAATCCAAAATTATCAGAGTTTTTTCTAAGGATAGCTTTCAATTTTACCTGTTGTTTCTATTTGTTTTGGGGTAAGCACTAGTTACAATTTCTTCCTTAGAATCACTTCGATTGTGTATCGAATCTAGTGCATAGATGAAAGGGGTCTATTTTTATATTTGCCAGAAAGGAATAAAGTCCTGTGTGGTATTCCATAATGATGGAGACAATCAGTTAAGTTATTTGATGAATAAGTTGATACAGTTTACGCTGAAAATTGGCACTACCAATTTAACATTCTCATAAGATACTGATTTGAATCTTGATAGTCAGCTCTGTGTAAAGCATCGCCAAGAATGGCTCAGGAATCCCAGTCTAGCACTTTTACAACGAGCACATAAGAACAAGTATTTGTCAAGCAATTTCCAGATACATAGCTCTTCAGCGAAGGTATAAAATGAACAATTTAAACAGTTTAACTTGACTACAGTAAGAATACATCGATAATCTTTCAGCATGGTGTGCCTTTCAACCCTTTGAAAAATATCATTTTTCATCCTGTACGTCTGAAAATGGCCATTTTAATAATGTACAATTAGTAATTAGAGTCGATTAACTTCAAAATTCCTTCTGTTAGAAATGTAACATCAGAAGCACAGTGCAACCAATTTTGCGAATCTGAAGATAAGAAAATTTCTTATCTGCTTTTAAGCATTGGGTCCATGCTTAGTGAAGCATAGGGAAGGTGAACATTTCCATGCTGAAATGTCAACTTGATGTTGCCTTTAAATTGTTTTGGCAGAATCATGGCATAAACACTGAATGTATTTACCCACGGAAAGGAACCAAAGAGCTCAGAATGTGTACAAAGGAGGAACTGGCAAACGCATAGGGCTGAATTTTCCCAGTAACTGAATGATATAGGAATTGCCTAGAAATTGGGAGAATCATGTGTGATCAACAGTAAGGAGATTTCTGGCAGTGAGGGCAAGAAGTCTCATTTTCCAACCAAATGTTGAGTGGCGAGACAGAAATCTCACTAGTGATCAGCAAGTGGCCTATTTATATGCATTAGCTTGTATTAACAGAGAAAACAACGTGTGGAGCTGGATGAACACAGCAAGCCAAGCAGCATCAGAGGAGCAGGAAAGCTGATGTTTCAGGTCTTCAGAAAACTTCTTCATTTTCTTCCTTCTTCTTCATTTTCTGAAGAAGTGCCCAGACCTGAAACATCAGCTTTCCTACTCCTCTGATGCTGCTTGGCCTGTTGTGTTCCTCCAGTTCTACACCTTGTTATCTCAGACTCCAGCATCAGCAGTTCCTATTATCTCTCAAGACAAAATATGTTCCTTCTTCTCTCTTCTATTATTATTCTTTCAGCTCCAAATTCAGGAGAATGTCACCTGCTACAAGATTTTGTATTTGTTATACCAGCTAACTAAAGTATTCTGGCCAACTTGACAGTCACTGTCCTGAATTGTACATGGCACCAATTTCTCCCTCCTACCCCCTGCACTCCACCTGAAGGGATTCTGAAGGGTCTTGACAGAGTTGCTGCTGAGCCTGTGCTTCTATCGGCTGGGAGATGTAAGACATGGGGTCACAGTCTCAAGATAAGGAACCTATCATTTAGCAATGAAATGAGAAGAAATTTATTCATTTTGGAATTCTCTACCTTAAGAGTTGTAGATATTTTATTGCTTTATTGATTTAAAGTTGAGACAAACAGATTTTTGGTCTCTTCAGAGATTCAAAGGACATAGGCAGCTGTCTGGAAAATGGGGTTGAAGTCAAAAATCAGCCATGGGCATATTGAATGGCGACTAGGCCTGAGGTGCTGTATGCCCTTGCTCCTCCCTCTTGTGTTCTTACAGTGTCTGTGTCAACTCTTTCTACTTCCAACGGGTAATATTTCACATACGTCAGCTGTAAATTCTACCTGCCATTGTTCTGCCTACATATTTCCTTCAATGACTTAATAATTTCCCCGTTCACCTCAGTTATCGTTTTTAGATTGGTATCTACAAACGATTTTCTTGAATCCAAGTCATTACTGTCATAGCTATTAACAGATTGCCATGCACTGAAATTTGGATGACTTCTACAGCAGGTGAATACGCTCCAATGTTACTATTTCAGCAGTAAATACAAAAGTTCCCCAACACCTAGCTCTTTACTTACCAATATACCAGCGACAGGATGTGACTATGAGCAAGGCAGGTAGAGGGATCCAGAAGGTAGTGCTGAAGGAACCTTAGCTCTTGAGCTTGTCTGACAGGTTTGAGATTCTTGCTCCCTGTGTGGTAAAAGTGGGAGCTGTAGGGTGGATGATCAAACCAACCGTAAAATTAAGGTCAGAGATAATGGGAACTGCAGATGCTGGAGATTCCAAGGTAACAAAGTGTGGAGCTGGATGAACACAGCAGGCCAAGCAGCAGATGCTTCTTGCACTTTGTAAAATTAAGGTACAGGGAGCCATTCAAGAGAAGGGAGAAAAGTAGTTGTAATCAGGGGTAGTATGGTCAGGAAGTAGACGCTGTTCTCTGTGGCTAGGATCAAGAGTCCCCCATGGCTGTGTTGCCCTTCTGAGGCCTGGGTTCAGGATATCTCATTGGGGCTGCACAGTAACTCGGAGTGGGAAGGGAAAGATCCAGTTGTTGTGGTCCATTTTGGTATGAACAATATTGGCAGAAAGAGGAATAAGGTTCTGCTGAGGGAATACGAGCAGCTGGGGGCTAAATTTATGAAGCAGAACCAAAAAGGTAATAATCTCCATATTACTACCTGAGCTGCAAGCTAATTGGTTCAGTATCAACAAGATTAAAGAGGTAGATGCATGGCTCAAAAATTGGTGTGGGAGAAAATGGTTCAAAGTCATGGGATGTTGACATCAGTACAGGGAAGGAGGGAGCTGTTCTGGTGGGACATGTTCCACCTGAATGATGGTGGAACCAGAGTCCTGGCAAATTGCACAACTAGAGCTGTGGATAGGGCTCTAAATTAAGGTGTGGGGTGTTGGTTCAGTTTCATGGAAAATTATGAAAAATGTTAAGGGGGAGGAGGACTCAACAGAGATTATTAAAGTTTCCAGAACAAGTAATAGGACAGAGAGTACTGAAAGGATCAGGAATCTAATTTCAGTCTTGACAGGTAAGGGGATAACTATGAGAAGGAGGCACTCAATGCAAGCCTGAGAGCATCTAATTTAAATGCGCTTAACAAATGAAACAAGTTAAATGAACTTGGCTAGTATGATGTGGGTATCTCAGAGATGTGGTTGCAAGGGGATCAGGGCTGGGAACTACATATCCAAGGCTATGCATCTTATCAAAAAGGCAGACAGATGGGTAGAGGGGGCGGGGTTACCTTGATAGTAAGAAATGAAATTAAATCGAAAACAAGAAGTGATAGAGGGTCGTAGGCATAGAATCTATGTGGGTAGAGTTGAGAAACCGCCAAAGAGCAAATACGTTGATGTACGTGATCCCTAGCAGTGGTTAGGATGGTGACGAAGAAAATAAATCAGGAGGTAGAAAAGCCATGTATGAAAGGCACGATCGCAATAATCATCATTGCAGTTAAGCTGGAAAAATCAGTTGTGTAGTGGATCCAAAGAAAAGGAATTTGCGGAATATCTGCAAGATGGTTCTTTGGAGCAACTTGTGGTAGACCCCAGGAGACAATATGAAATTCTAGATTTAGTGATGTGTAATGAGGCAGACGTGTTGAGAGAGATTAAGGTAAAGGAACCCTTAGGGGCAGTGACCATAATATGACAGAATTCACCCTGCAGTTTAAGAAGGAATCAGATATAATCATATTACAATTGATTATAGATAGCTACAGAGACACAAGGAAGGAGTTGGCCAGACTTGATTGGAAGGGCAGCCTAGCAGGGAAGGCAAGGACAGGAGTTACTGGGGGTAATTCAGGAGGCACAGCAGGAATTCGGCCCAAGGAAGAAGAAACATTCTAAGGGGAGGACAAGGCAACTACATCTGCCAAGGGAAGTCAGGGACAGCATAAAATGAAAGAAGAAGCATACCATGTGTTGAAGATTAGTGGGAAGCCAGAGGATTGAAAAGCCTTTAGAAACCAGCAGAGGACAAATAAGAAAGCAGAAGGGGGATAAAAGATGAAATATGAGGATAAGGTAGCTAGTATTTATAAAAGAAGATTGTAAGTGTTTTTTTTTAAGATATCTGAATGGTAAGAGAGAGGCAAGAGTGGACATTGGACCGCTGGAAATTGAGGCTGGAGAAGTGGTAATGAGGAGCAAAGAAATGACACAAGAACTGAAGAGATACTTTGCATCATTCTTCACAGTGGAAGACAACAGCGGTATACCAGAACTTCATGACAGGCAGAGTTGAGTGTAGTGGCCATCACTAAGGAGAAGGTGTTGGGGAAGCTGAAAGGTCTGAAGATGGATAAATAACCTGGATCAGATGGACTGTGCCCCAGATTTCTAAAGGAGAGAGCTGAGGAAATTGAAAGCATAAGTGGTGATCTTTCAGGGATCACTGAAGCCAGCGGACTCAAAAATTGATAATGTAACACCCCTGTATAAGAAGGAAGGGAGACAGAAGATAGGAAATAATAGGCGGATTAACCTAACATTAGTCATTGGTAAGATTTTAGAGTCCATTATTAAGGATGAGATTGTGTGGTACTTGGAAGTGCATGGTAAAATAATGTTGAGTCAGCACAGCTTCATCAAGGCAGGAGGTCATGCCTGACACATCTGTTAGAATTCTTAAAGAAGTAAGGAGCAGTTTAGACAAAGGAGAGCCAGTAGATGTGATCTTTGAAATTTCAAAAGGCCTTTGACAAGGTGCCACACAGGAGGCTGCTAAATAATATTTAGCCTTTGGTTTTAGGGGCGACGTACTGGCATGGAGGGAGAATTGACAGACTGGCAGGAGAAAGAGAATGGAGATAAAGAAGACCAGCCAGTGACTAATGTAGTAAGCAGGAGTCATTATTGGGACCACCACTATTCATTTCATACATTAACAATCTGGACAAAGGGATTGAAGGCATTGTTGCTACATTTGGAGATAACACAAAGATAGGTGGAGGGGCAGGTAGTGTTGAGGAAATGAGAAAGCTCCAGAAGTACCTGACAGGCTAGGAGAGTGAGCAATGAAGTGGCAGCTGGAAGAGAATGTGAGAAAGTGTGAGGCTATGCACTTTGGTTAGAAGAATAGAGGCATAGACTATTTTCTAAATGGGCAAAGGCTTCAAAAATCTGAGGCACAAAGGGACTTAAAAGTCCTAGTTCAGGATTTTCTAAAGGATAACATGTAGATTCACTTGGTAGTTAGAAAGACAAGTGCAGTGTTAGCATTCATTTCAAGACGGCTAGAATAAAACAACACAGATGTAATGCTGAGGCTACATAAGCCTCTGATCTGACCACACTTGGAATATTGTAAGCAGTTTTGGACCCCATATCTAATAAAGGCTGGAGCGAGTCCAGAGGAGGTTTTTAAGAAGGGGATGAAGAGCTTGTCATATGAGGAGCAGTTGAGGACTCTGGGCCTGCACCTGATGGAATTTAGAAGGATGAGGAGAGATCTTATTGAATACTGAGAGACCTAGAACAAATGGGTGTGGAGAAGATATTTCCATAGTAGGTGAGACTAGGACCCGAGGGTACAGCCCTAGTATGAGGGCATGACCCTTTTGAATTGAGATAGAGTCATAGAGATATACAGCACGGAAACAGACCCTTTGGCCCAACCTGTCTATGCTGACCAGCTATCTAAAATAAACCTAGTCCCATTTGCCAGTATTTGGCCCATATCCCTCTAAACCCTTCCTATTCAGGTACCTTTCCAGATGCCGGTTAAATATTGTAGTTGCACCAGCTACCACCACTTCCTCTGGCAGCTCATTCCATATATGCACCACCATTTGCTTGAAAAAGTTGGAGCTTAGATCCCTTTGAAATCTTTCCTGTCGCACCTTAAATCTATGCCCTCTAGTTTTAGACCCTCCCCCATCCCAGGGAAAACACCTTGTTAATTTACCCCCTCGAGATTTTATAAACCTCTATAAGGTGACCCCTCAGCCTCTGATGCTCCAGGGAAAATAGCCACAGTCTATTCAGCCTCGCTCTAAAGCTCAAACCCTCCAAGCCTGGCCATATCCTTGTAAATCTTTTCTGAATCCTTTCAAGTTTCCTAACATCCGTCCTATAGCAAGGAGAAAGGAATTGCATGCAGTGTTCCAATAGCGGCCTGACCAATGTCCTGTACAGACAGAGCACGACCTCCCGGCTCCTATACTCAATGCACTGACAAATAAAGGCAGGCATACCAAACACTTTCTTCAATATACTGTCTACCTGCGACTCCACTTTTAAGGAGCTATGAACCTCTACTCCAAGGTTTCTTTGTTCAGGAACACTCCCCAGCACCTTCCCATTAAGTAAAAAAGTCCTTCCCTGATTTTCCTTTGCAAAATGCAGCACCTCACATTGATCTAAATTAAACTCATCTGCCATTCCTCGGTCCATTTGCCCGACTGATCAATGTCCCATTGTACTCTGAGGTAACCTTCTTCACTGATGACTACACGTCCAATTTTGGTGTCAGATGCAAACTGACTAACCATACCTCCTATGTTCACATTCCAAGTTACTTATATCAGTGATGAAAAGTAGTGGACCCAGCACCGATCCTTTGTGCCTCACCTCTTTGCACAGGCCTCCAGCCTGAAAAGCAACACTCGGCCGCCACCCCCTTTCTTTTAGCTTTGAGGCAGTTCTGTATCGAGATAGCTAGTTCTGCCTCTGTTCCGTATAATCTAACCTTGCCAACCAATATACCATGTTGAGCTTCTTCCTGAAGTCCATATAGATCACAACCCCTGCTCTGCCCTCAACAATCCTGTTCATTACTTCTTCAAAAAATTCAATCAAGTTCATCAGACACAATTTACCACACATAATGAGGAGGAATTTCTTCAACTGGGGGTGAGGGGGGCGAATCTGTGGAAATCATTGTCGCAGAAGGCTGTGGAAGCCATTTAAGACATGATAGACAGGTTTATGATTAATAAGGGGATTGAGGGCTATGGGGAGTAGACGGGAGAATGAATTTCAAAAAGATATCAGCCATGATTGAATGGTGGAGCAGACTCAATGGGCTGAATGGCCTAAAACTGATCCTATCTCTTATGGCCTCATGGAAATTACTGAAGAAGCTCAGTGAGTCTGGCAGCTTCTGTGGAGAGAAAATAACTTTCATGTTCTGAATCATGTAACCCATCCTCTCCGCAGTTGCTGACAGACCTGTTGAGTTTTTCCAGCCATTTCAGTTTCTGTTTATTTGAGCACAATTTGAAAGTCAGGAGGTTCAGAGGGGATTTGAGGATTTTGTTTTCACTGGAGGGCTGTGGGAATCTGGTACTTAGAGCCTAATAGGGTGATAGAGGCCAAAGTCCACAAGACTATTTAGATCAGCACTTGAAACACTAATATATTCACAGGCCAAGTGCTGGACCATGTGATTAGAATTGATGGATGTTTGATGATTCGCACAGACACACTGGGCCAAAGGGCCTCTCTCCATGTTATAAAACCTCTATGACTCTATTGGTATCAGGATCCGGAAAGAACCACAGCAAGGCACAACTTGATAACAGGATTATCTGGCTCCATTTTTTAACGAGCAGCGTGTCAAAGTTCTCACTAGGCTGTGACAAGATGCCAGATGGCCAGGATTAATGTTCATTCAATGCCTTGTTAACATCAGAGTTTTCCTCATTAACATTGAGCCTCCCATCTTACCAAACTTGCCAAACAAGTTAGATGTCAGAAAAACATTGACAAGGAAACTGGAACTGGTATATGGCAGATTCAGCCTGTTGCTTGCTTGAATGACCTCCATTTTGGCAATGGGACACCAAGATCACATGGGCATGCTCCATGGGCATTGGCCGCATGCAACTTACATTCAGGGACTTTGCCATCTGACATGTGTCAGTCCCAGAAAACCTTCATGGCACAAGAGACATTTTATTTCTGTTAGAGTGAAAGGTAAGGCTAATAAGAGTAAGAAACAGTGGATGAATAGAGATATTGAAGTTCTAGCCAAGGGTTAAAAAATTTTTTTAGATGCAGACAACTTGATTCAATGGAATCTCTTAATCAATATAAAGAGTGTAGGGGCATTCTTAAAGGAGAAATTAGGAAAGCAAAGAAGGGATAAGAGATGGCATTGGCAGATAAGTTTAAGGATAATCCAAAGAGATTAGACAAATACATTAACAGCAAGAGGGTAACTAGAGTGAGGGTTGGGCCTCCTAAAGATCGAAGAGATTGTCTTTATGTTGAACCCTGTGAGATGGGAGATACTAAATGAATATTTCGTGTTTTTACTGTGGAGAAAGAAATGGAGTGTAGAGCATGCAGAGAAATAAATCTGTTTTGAAAACATTATCACATTAGAGAAGAGGAAGTTCGGGAGGTCTTAGAGAATATGAAGGTGGATAAGTCTCCAGTAGCTGATCCAAAGTATCCCAGAATGTTTGAGAAGTAAGGGAGGAAATTATGAGACCCCTTGCAGAAATATTTGCATCATCTATAACTATGGTTGAGGTGCCTGATGACTGGAAGATGGCTAATGTTGCATCTTTATTTAAGAAGGGTTGTAAGGAGAAACCAGGGAACTGTGGACCTGTGAGTCTGACTTTGGTTGTGGGTAAATTGGTGGAGGTGATTTTAAAAGATAAGATTTATGGATGTTTATTAGATTCCCTACAGTATGGAGACAGGCCTTTTGGCCCAACAAATCCACACTGCCCCTTGGAGCATCCCACCCAGACCCAACCCCTATAACCCACACAACCCTGAACACTACGGGTAATTTAGCCTGGCCAATCCACCCAGCCTGCACATCTTTGGACTGTGGGAGGAAACCAGAGAAAACCCACACAGGCACGGGGAGAATGTGCAAACTCTGCACAGACAGTTACCCAAGGCTGGAATCGACCCCGAGTCCCTGGTGCTGTGAGGCTGCAGTGCTTACCAAAGAGCCACCAGAGAGGCAAAAATTGATTTGGGATAGTCAGCATGGTTTTGTGTGATGAAAATTATGTCTCACAAATTTGATTGAGTTTTTTGAGGAAGTTACCAAAAAGGTTGATGATGGCAGAGCAATAGACTTAGTTTAATTGGATTTTAGTAAAGTCTTAGACAAGGTTCCGTGTGGTAGGCTAACTAGTAACATTAGATCACATGGGATTCAGGGTGAGCTCACCAATTGGATACATAATTGGCTTCACAATTATCATAATTGTAATATTATTCATAATTGGCAGGACACAGAGTGGTGGTGGAGCATTGCATTTCAGACTGAGGGTCTGTGACCAGCGGTGTTCCGAAGGGATCAGTTCTGGGTGGTCTTTTGTTTGTCACTTATAAAAATGATTTGGATGAGAATATAGAAGGCGTCATTAGTAAGTTTGCAGATGACACCAAAACTTGTGGAATAGTAGACAGTGAAGAAGGTTTTCTAAGTTTACAAAGGGATCTCGATCAAATGCATCAATGGACTATAAAATGGCAGGTGGAGTTCAATCTGGATAAATGGGAGGTATTGCATTTTGGTACAACAAACAAAGATAGGGATTATATAATTAATGGTCGGGCCTTGAGTCGCATTGTAGAACAAAGGGGCCTAGGGGTGCAGGTACATAATTCTTTAAAGTTTGCATCACATACAAACAGGTTGGTTAAAAAGGCATTTGGTACATTTGCCTACATCGCTCGGTCATTTGAGTATAGAGTTGGGATGTTATGTTAATGTTGTACAGGACATTGGTGAGGCATCTTCTGAGCACCGTGCCCAGTTCTGGTTGCCCTTTGATAGGAAAAATATTGTCAAGCTGAATAAGGTCCTGAAGAGATTCACCAGGGTGATGCTGGGTGTGGAAGGTTTGAGTTACAAGGAAAGGCTGGATAGCCTGGGACTCCTGTTCCTGGAGCATAGGTGGTTAAGAGGTGACCTGATAGAAGTTTATAAAATAATGAGAGCGAGATATGGAGGTGATGGTATTTGTCTTTCCCCTGAGATGAGAAATTTCAAGACGAGGGAGGACATTAAGTTGCGAGGAGAGAGTTTTAAAAAAGATATAAGAGACAAATTTTGTGCATAGATGGTGGTTCACATGTGGAATAAACATCCTAATGAAGTGATGGATGCAGGTGCAATTACAATGTTTAAAAGACATTTGGATGAAAATATGAATAGGAAAGGTTTGGAGGGATATGGGCCAGGAGCACACAGGTGGGACTAGTTTAGTTTGGGATTATGTTTGGCATGGACTGGTTAGACTAAAGAGTCTGTTTCTGTGCTGTATGACGCTATGACTGTATCTCCAATACATTTACAGGATGTTTCTGCACTACAGTACTGCAATACAGGCTGCATAAGTAATTCTCACTGTATTGTTGCAGCAAGGGTTCTGTGTGCTCAGGGACATGCACCCAGATCAGACTGTATCCCTGGGCTGGTGATTAATTGTCGTAGCATTCTCTCACCCTGAATCTATCTGAATGTTCAGAGCACCCTTGCCTTTTTGCACATCGTCCCCTCAGCCAGAGATATCAGTCTCTTGTTATTTCTGTTTTACCATGCCATTTAGCACAGCCAGAAGGCAAGGAGGCCTGTCATAGTTATCAGCAGGCCTTAGTCAAGTCAAAGGGACCAGCCTTTGCACAGGATATTCTGGTTATTTTGAGCTGTTTCTATCCTGAATTGAAAGAGTTAGAGCAAGTAGGCAGTGCAGAGAACATACAGGATTAGTGGTGTTGGAGGTCAAGGTAGATGAGAGTAAAGGGAGGGATGATATTGCAGGCCATTATGAGAGTGGTAGAGCATGAGCCTTGGTGGGAAGTGGGTACAATAGCAGAGATAAAGAGATAGTGAAGTATGGGAGAGAAGATTGTAGCACTTACCCTGGTGGACAATGAGTTTGTAAAGTTAGCACAGCTGCAAGGAATGGCTGCTGAGCAACAAGTCATTCCAAGAACACATCATGGTAAGCTGGGTTGAAAAACTAATCATGAAAGAGACGCCATCTTTCAGCAAGAGAATTCACTAGGCCTTGCAAAGATAATCCCTCCGAAAAACCTGACGCAATCAAAGAAAAACCATAAGATTCAGCCCTTGGTCATTGTTTCTATAGCATTGTACAACTTCATATCCATGGGAAATTACATCATAGACATAAACCTACAGAACCGAAAGATGTTGTACATCTGGGAAATCAGAACTGGATCTGTGAAATCATGCAGAGATGCTTCAGTGTGATTTGGACAAGCTGAGTGAGTGGGTACATACATGGCAGATACACCATAATGTGGATAAATATGAGATGATCTACTTTGGTAGCAAAAACAGGAAAGCAGAATACTATCTGAATGGCTATAAAATGAGAGAAGGAAGCCTTTGTGCACCAGTCACTGAAGGTAAGCATGCAGGTGCAGCAGGCAGTAAAGAAGGCAAATGATATGTTGCCCTTCATTGCGAGAGGTTTCGAGTACAGGAGCAGGGACGTGTTGCTGCAGTTGTACAGAGCTTTGGTGAGACTGCACCTGGAAAATGTGCACAGTTCTGGTCTCCTCATGTGAGAAAGGATTTCTTGCTATGGGAGGGACTGAACAAAAAGGTTTACCAGACTGATTCCTGGGACGGCAGGCCTCATACCTGAGGAGAGACCGGAATGGTTAGGATTATATTTGCTGGAGTTCAGAAGAATGATTGGGTATATCACAGAAACCTATAAAATTCTCCCAAGACTAGAGAGGGTAGATGCAGGAAGAATGTTTCTGATGGTAATGGAGTCCAGAACTGGGGATACAGTCTAGGGACACGGATAAGGCGGCACGGTGGCTCAGTGGTTAGCACTGCAGCCTCACAGCGCCACGGACCCGGGTTCAATTCCCGCCTCAGGCGGCTGTTTGTGTGGAGTTTGCACGTTCTCCCTGTGTCTGCGTGGGTTTCCTCCGGGTGCTCCGGTTTCCTCCCACAGTCCAAAGATGTGCAGATTAGGTGGATTGGCCATGCTAAATTGCCCGTAGTGTTCAGGGGTGTGTGGGTTATAGGGGGATGGGTCTGGGTGGGATGCTTCAAGGGGTGGTGTGGACTTGTTGGGCTGAAGGGCCTGTTTTCACACTATAAGGAATCTAATCTAAAGGAAACCATTTAGGACTGAGATGAGGAGAAATTTCTTCACCTGGAGAATCACAAGCCTGTGGAATTCCCTATCACTGAAAGCAGTCAAGGCCCAAACATTGCATGACAGTACTTAGGTCTAAAGGGATCAAAGGAATTGGGGAAAAGTGGAATGGGTTATTGAATTGGATGATCCATGATCATATTGAATGGTGGAGCAAGCGCAAAGGGCCGAATGGCCTTATCCTGCTCTTGTTTTCTATGTTTCTGTCAGAAGTTTGGGGTTAAATGTTTTTAGACACTTAAGCTGTTAACAGAATTACGACAGAGATACAATCATTTGCTGGGTATGAATGAATGTGATCATTCCAGGGCATGACACAATGATCGGTTTGCTCCTTCACCACCATTTCAGCCAAATGGGAAACAAAGGTTCACTCTGTGGTCACATTAGGGTGACCTGCCCTTTTATCACCGGACACAGACTTCATAATGAGTGCACGCTATTGTCTGTCCATAACAATAGCCTAATGTGCAAGTGTTTGATCTAGTTACTTAAACTCATGCAGCTTCATAAATCAAAACTAAATGTGTCACTATTAAGGAAACTCAGTGGTGTAGTTATATTATAAATTAAATAATGACAGCATTAAAATGACGTAAGTTATTGGAAGACCAGTTGTGCCTGCACAATCTAGCCAGAAATTTCTTTTTTTCAGATGTTAACCAATTGGCTCAGTATTTTCAGCATTTCCTGATTAATATTTAGAACGGTCCTACTAACTCATGTACTCTGAATTATGTTGAGTTAGAAAATTGTGGTTAGTCACTCTGAGTAGAAGCAGTATTAAGGATATTAAAAATAGCCCTGAGTTCCCCAGGAAGAGAACAACAAAAATGCTGTCTTCCATTAATATGTGGGGGGAGGTGAGTAATCAGAACCTGGGGACATAGTTTTATCAAAAGGAATTTCCCATTTAAGATGGAGCTGAGGAGGAACTTCTTTTCTGAGAGTAATTTGATTTTTGGAAGTCACTAGCCCAGAAAGTAGTGGAGGCTCTGTCATTGAATATATTTAGGGCTTCAGTAAGTAGATTTTGGATGTACAAGGGAGTCAAGGCTATCTGGGGAGCTGGTAAGAAATCGGAGTTGAGCCACAACCAAATCAGACATGATGTTACTGAATGATAGAGTAGTTTAACCTAGTGGAATAACCTAGTCCTGCTTCTTAATAACTGGAACTCAACTGTCTTTGGAGGATCTCACAGCAACACAACCTAGGGAGGCAATTTAAGTTTTTGTGTGTTCATAGGTGACAGCCACATTCAAGATACCACCATCTACAGGCTCACATAACACAGAATAGAAGTTGGAACAGAGTGCCACCTAGTGAATGATGGTTCAGATAATGTATCTGGTGGAAATTGGTTCCATTCCTGAGTCAATTTGGAGCTAGGGATTTACGTGGGAAAGCAATTTAAAAACCAACCTATTTCTGTCCAAAGCTTTAGAGATATGATCAGCCGCAACAGCTGAGTTTATGCCTATATTTACATTCATACAGATGCCTATGAAAAGAAAATGATCATAGGACGAACATTGAAAATTAGGTTGTTGATCTTGGCTAACAGAGAATGCACAGATGTAGAGATTGGGAAATTATTGTCCAACTTAAGTCATTCTGAGTAGAGGCTTAATTTGAAAGGGATGTCAGAAATCTATAGCACTCCCTTGTACAATCACTTTCCTAACAATTGGGCATGTGCAGATACATGAAATAAGATTTATCTTGGATGCTAGTAAAGCGTTGGCTCAGTTGCTGAGGTTTTGAAAAAAGCCTGCAAGATCCAATTACTGATGTTTTCATGCTGTTTTTCAGCCAGAAGAATGTAATTTCCATGATTTACAATGTAGCTTTCACTCTTCTTGGCCAGGTCACCTGGCAGAAAGAGCAAAAACTGATAACCTCAGGTGGTGGAAGGGATTTATTCTGGTGAGGTGGTGTGTGCATTTTGCAATTAGCTGCATGTTAACTTGTGCTATTCTTCTCAATGTGATGCGGAGATGAGAAAGGTAGTAGACAACTGTTTGCCTTTTCCAAAATGTGAGGAAATAAGTATACCTTTATTTAAATGCACATATGCCTCAATGTTACAGGGAAAAGAGAAAATAAGATTATGCTGGCTCAGCTGCTCATCAGTCAAGGTGCATTGAATTGTGAAATGTCTTTCCTCTAAATTTGAATTGTCTAGTGGAACAGGAGAAGTTTGTTCAGACAGTATAGCTGGAGGGAAGGACAATGTCCAGTGAAGCCACAGTTTTTAATGGGCTACAGATTCCCCTTAAAGGGACAGTAATGGTAATGCACAGGAGTGGACCAACTGTCCATAATGACATTGTGAATAACAACTGTTCCTTTGATGTTGAGTAAATGAAAGTTTTATGTTGCAGAAACTGCAGCAAAGGGTGGAGTCTTATTGGGAGCTGCATTCAACATCCATTATGAGCTCAGTATTGGCTTATGACAAAACACTACAATCACCAAACTGTTTCAAATCTGTGATTATGGGAACTGCAGATGCTGGAGAATCCAAGATAATGAAATGTGAGGCTGGATGAACACAGCAGGCCCAGCAGCATCTCAGGAGCACAAAAGCTGACGTTTCGGGCCTAGACCCTTCATCAGAGCAGATGAAGGGTCTAGGCCCGAAACGTCAGCTTTTGTGCTCCTGAGATGCTGCTGGGCCTGCTGTGTTCATCCAGCCTCACATTTCATTATCTTGTTTCAAATCTGATTGTGTTTAAGAACAGGTTTTTGTAATATCGAGAGGAAGATGAGTGTACCTTTACTTTTCACATGTAATGGCAATGGCAGTCAATAAGTAACAAAGATATGATGTGTCTTCCAGACTAAGGTATACCTCTCCAAAACCTCACCCAACCCTTCCATTGACTCCCTTATCCAGCTTTGAATGGGACCACCATAACTGCCCCCAGCAAATGTGAGCAAGACAAAAGCCATTGTGATCATATCATTGCTACAAATTCTGTAACTCTCCTTAGAATTGCCTAAGGTTAAACCAGACTGATTACAGCCTTGGTATTGCATTTAACCCTGAATTGAATTTCTAAAACTTGATCCTACCCATCAGAAAGATTACCTGTTTCCAGTTGCACAACATTGATCATCTCCATTGTAATCATCAGCACTTTAGCTGCCGAAATGTTCATCCATGCAGGCTGACTTAACTGCTTAGATGCCTTCTGGCTGGTTTCTCATTCTCCACCCTCTGTAAACTTAAGTTCACTCAAAAATCCATTTCACTTCACCTGTTCCAAACAGATGCCTGAACTTTTGAGGCGCCCTGATTGCATCCTTAGCTTTGAAAGCCTTCCTACCAGCCTTAATTGGTCAGGATAATTAGAATCAGTTTCATGCTAGGTCGGAGTTAATTACTGCAAATGCTGGAATCTGAACTGAAAACATTAAATCCTGGAGATCTCAGTGGGCCAGGTAGCATCCATCGAGAGAAAGCAAGCTAATTTTTCCAGTCTAGATGACTCTTCATCAAAGCGTGAAGCAAAACGTAAAGGCAGCAGTATTTAGGTAACAGTGGGGGGAGGATTGGAGTGCTGGGTGAGAAAGGATCCTGATGGTTCAGGTTAAGTGATTGGAATGGGAGAATGGCAGAACAATGGTGTGTCTAACTGCCAAACAGGAAAGAACAGACAGTCCCACTGTTTTGGGTGAGGGCAGAGAGAAAACATGGTAACAGAGAATGTAACAAGCAAAGCTAAAAGAAAGGGGAGGAATGTGTTCACAATTTGAAGGTGTTGAACTCAATATTGAGCCCAGAAGGTTGTAAAGCGCCTAGTGTGAAGATGAGATGTTGCTCCTCCAGTTTTTGCTGTGATTTGCTGGACCATGCAGCATGCTGAGATAAGACAAGTGGGTATGCGAGCAGGATGCTGTGTTAAAATGACTGGCTCTGGGATGGTCGGGGTCCTGCTTGCGCATGTGGAGGTGTTCTGCAAAGCGGTTACCTGGTCTATGTTTGGTTCCTCCATTGTGGAGTAAGCCACATTGGGTGCAGCAGATACAATACACAAGGCTGGAGCCGGCACAGTTAAAATGCTGCATCACCTGGAGAGTCTGTTTAGCAGTGCTAGACAGGTAGCAGTGCCTTCACCTGCTTATGCCCAATATTCAAGAATTCCCTCTCTAATCCCTCCAGCTCCATCTCAGTTGGCCAAGGTTTTGATCAGCACTCCTACTACCCCTTTCTGACTTTTCCAAAGAATATCCTACCTCTTAAAGACATAAGGCAAGTTTAGACCTTCTCTTACCCAGGTCTAAAATGCAAAAATAATGCATTGGACATCCAACTATGGAAAAAAAAACAGATCTGACTGACTCTAGCAAGGCCAGCTGCCTCCTTTAATCAGGCATGACTCATGCCTTCACCACCCCTGTCTCCACAAAATTGGTGGGAGCCGGGTTACAAAATGGGAACCTCTCCATCTATAAACAATTTCAGACTCAGTATTTCATCTGTTTCCACAATGCAGGCGCAGTAGATCACCCCGCAGCACCACACTGCTCTAAGGCGTATCCTCACTGCAGCTCATCATGGTTTAAGATCCATGCAGAAGATTTTATGCCTGTTCCCTTTTCCTGATAAAGGGTCTGCCAGGCTGGCGTGGTAGGGCAGGAATCCCTAAGAAGAAGAAACTCTTGCCTAAAACAACATGCGGTTTATTGCATGATGGCAATTAGGTAGGAATTATACCTGCATGATATACATTGTTACTGAGTCTGTCGAGGAAGATGTCAGATCTTACTCTTTCAAGATCCAGAGCTGCCCCCTCACTGAGTCTATGTGCCATCATCATAGTTAGCAATGATTACTGCAACCTTCAATATTAAACCTTTTATACTCACACACCCCTAAAAGTTGCTGCGATGCAAAAGATTGAGGAATTTGTCTGCCATTTGACTGACGTCCCCAGGTGATGAGAGACAGCTGAGGTTTTCAACCTGGTGGACTCTACCTGTTAAAATGTATGGATGAGTTTTAAGTGTGTGCCTGCAAGAAATTTGATTGGAGAACAAAGAGAGATCTAAGTTAGTGTCCCTTACCCAGACACAATGTGAAACATGGTAACAAAGTGTGGAGCTGATGAACACAGCAGGCCAAGCAGCAGCTCAGGACCACAAAAGCTGATGTTTCGGGCCTAGACCCTTCATCCTCTGATGAAGGGTCTAGGCCCGAAACGTCAGCTTTTGTGCTTCTGAGATGCTGCTTGGCCTGCTGTGTTCGTCCAGCTTCACACTTTGTTATCTTGGATTCTCCAGCATCTGCAGTTCCCATTATCACTGATACAATGTGAAAGATTACTTGTGCAAATACTAATGTCAGCAGTTGATCAAGGCAGAAAAGGGGGAATGGTTGGTGTATGTTTTCATGTGGTGAATGTATCAGCTTATCTCTTCTCATCAATTTATTAAAGTTAATGGACTCAGAATTGTGGTTCATTGGCTGATTAGAGAGAGGCACTGGTAAATTGGAAGCGGGCAGTTGTAGTGTCTACAATCAAAAGGGATAACTAATTAGACACAAGCAACTACAGAATTATAACTATAATTCTATTAATCTTAGGTTTCAATTCCACCTTAAATAATAGAATTAATTATCAAGAACAACTTCAAGAATATCTATCTGTAGGGCATTTGCCAAATGGAGTAAATACTAATTTACAAAGTGAGAGTCCTAACCCAGTCTCTATCATTATCAACCTAGAAGGAGAGATGAAAATTGATGTTGCCATCCTAAAAATGACAGAATTCATGAAAATGTGTGTTTGGACAAAAGAATAGAACATGAATTTAAGACAGAGATAATAGGAACTGCCAATGCTGGAGAATCTGAGATATCAAGGTGTAGAGCTGGGTGAACACAGCAGGCCAAGCAGCATCAGAGGAGCAGGAAAGCTGACGTTTCGGGCCTAGACCTTTCTTCAGAAAATCTGAATTGAGATTTTCTTCTGAAGAAGGGTCTCAACCTGAAACGTCAGCTTTCCTGCTCCTCTGGGTTTAAGACAGTTACTTGTAATATGTGGTACATAGGCAGGAAAATCAATGAATAGTCCCAAGGATCTCAGTTATTAGAAAAGATTGGAGGGAATTGGATTTTGCAGCTTTTACAAGAGCTGCTAAACTTTTAGAGAAGGGCATTAAACATGATGGAAAAAGTTATTCTCACATAGTATATTAACTAAAGCAGTGAAAGTAGGACACAGAAACACATGTTCAAGCTCATAAACAATATCAGTTATCAAATGCTTTTCAAGGAAAACAATGATCAGCATTTGTAGCGGACTGCCAGAAAAGTAGTATAGACAAACAATTTAAGCATCGAGTAGATGTAGCAATGGAGGATTATGGTGTCTTAATGATAGGTAAATCAAGAGGGGCCATTATTCAAAGTTGCCTTTCCTGTTGGCTGTCCATCAATCCTTGCTGGAGAAAGATGTGTTTGGGCACAAATGAGCACATTCGAATAAATATCCACATTTGTGTAATGTGCCGACAATGATTGTGCATTCAAGAGCAATGCGTTGTGTGAATTACTGCTGGGTTACCGCTATCAGCATCCTTCCATCTACATAAGATGACGCAGGAAATCCATCATGGATGTAGCAGTTTCACATGGTGCACCTCATTATAGGCTGAAGAGTCTAACCTGTGAGAGGCAGATTCTACCAGAAGTGCCACATATGAAGTTGTTCTCAAATGTCACCGTGGTTGCTGACACAGTGGAATTGTGCACCCGCATTTATTGGCAAAAGTACAGGGGAGAAACCTAGGAGAGAATAACATTCAATTGTTCTTCCATTGTTCTTTCCAATGATTATTTGCAGCGTGTCTTTATATCACTCAGAACTATTCTGAAGGTGACACTCATAGCCTACAGGAATTTTTTATGCAAATTGCGGTAAGATAAATTGCATTGCTTGTGGTAAGCACAAAAATGCGTTGAACGTTTCATAGCACATCACAACAAAATGTCTTATCAATCTATAAATTATAATTAGCAGTATTCAAATTTACCACATAAGAGATTGTTGCTCTTCAAAAGATGATTTCTGCATTTCTAATAATTGAACACATTTGATTTTTCTCCTCATTCATGGGATTTGGGCATCACTGGCTAGATCAGCATTTATTACCCATCCCTAATTGCCCTGAAAGCTGTTCAGTGTCAACCACATTGCTGTAGCTCTAGAGTCGTATGTCGGCCAAACCAGGTAAAGACAACAGTTTCCTTTCCTCAAGGACCAAGTGAATGGATGAGATTTTCTGGCAGTGGTGTCATGGTCATCATTAGACTCCTAATTCCAGATATTTATTGAATGCATATGCCACCATTTGCCGTGACAGGGTTCAAACAGAGGTCCCAAGAACGTCAGCAGGGTCTCTAGATTTACAGTCTAGTGATAATACCACTAGTCAGGTTGTTGTGGTGAATGATTTTAACTTCCATTCTTTTGACTGGGACTCACTTTGTGCTAGGGCGTGGATTGGGCAGAATTTGTAAGGACCATTCAGGAAGGTTTTTTGACACAGTATGTAAACAATCCAACTGGGTCATACTGGACTTGGTTTTGGGAAATGAACCCAGCCAGGTGAGTGAACTTTCAATGGGAGACCATTCTGGAAGTAGTGACGGTAATACTGTGAGTTTTAACTCGTGGGTAGGGATAATGGTGGTCCTCGGGTGACGGTGTTAAATTGGGGGAAGGCGAACTACAAAAATATTAGGCTGGAGCCGGAGAGTGTTGATTCGAGGCAGCTGTTTAAGGGTAAATCCACATTGGAAAGATGGGAGTATTTCAAACAGCAGTTGGTCAGAGTTCAGGAGTGGCATGATAAATTCTGTGAACCTTGGATGACCAGGGATGTTATGAACCTGGTCAAAAAGAAAAGAGAAAGGAAGCATACATAAAGTCTGGGAGGATGGGAATTGACAAAGCACTAGAAATATATAAGGGAAGTAGAAAAGAACTTAAACAAGGAACTAGAAGGGCAAAAAGAAGTCATGAAAATTCATTAGCAAACAGGATCAAGAAGAATCCCAAGGCTTTTTCTACATTCATAAAAAGCAAGAGGATAGCCATGGAAAGGGTTAGCCCACTCAAGAAAAAAGGGGGAAATCTATGTCTGGAACCAGAAGAGCTGGGCGAGGTCTTAAACAAATACTTTGTCGGTGGAGCCAATAAGGACTGCAGAAGCTGGAGTCAATAAGTATGGAACTGGCAAAGCACAGCAGGTCAGGCAGCATCCAAGGAGCAGGAAAGTCAATGTCTTAGGCTGAAACTCTTCATCGAAGGGATAGAATTAGTGGAGGATGATCTCATGGAAGGGAGTATCGAATTTCTAAGCCAAGTTGCTTTTAAAATGGAAGAGGTGTTGTGTGTCTTGAAAAGTGTTAAGGTAGATAAATACCTAGGTGCTGATGAGATCTATCCCAGAATATGTGGGAAGCAAGAGAACAAATTGTAGGAGCGTTGACAGACATCTTTGTATCCTCTTTGGCCACAGGTGAGGTCCCAGAGAACTGGAGAATTACCAATGTTGTCGCATTGTTTAAGAACGATAATGGGGATAATCCTGGAAATTAAATGCCTACGAGCCTCACATCAGTGGTAGGGGAATTATTGGAATAGATTCTCAGGGACAAGATCTGCACGTATTTAGGAGCAAATTAGCAATAGACAACATGGTTTTGAGTGGGGCAGGTCATGCCTCACTAACTTGATTGAGTTTTTTTGAGGAGGTGCTGAAGATGATTGATGAGTGAAAAGCAGTTGATGTTGTCCACAAGGACTTCAGTGTAGCCTTTGACAAGGTCCTTCAGGGCACACTTGTAAAAAAGGTGAAGTCACACGGTATCAGAGGTGAGCTGGCAAGATGGATACAGAACTGGCTTAGTCATAAGAGACAGGAGGTAGCGGTGGAAGGATGCTTTTCGGAAAGGAGGGTTGTGACCAGTGGTGTTCCACAGAGATCAGTTCTAGAACCTCTGCAGTTCGTGGTCTAAATAAATGATTTGGAAGAAAACGTAGCTGGTCTAATTAGTAAGTTTGCGGACGATACAAAGATTGGCAGAGTTGCAAATAGTAAGGAGGACTGTCAGAGGATATAAGAGGATATACGTTAATTGGAGGTGTGGGCAGAAAAATAGCAAATGGAGTTTAAAGCAGACAAATGTGAGATTTTGAATTTTGGAATGTCAAGTAGAGGTGGAAATTATACTATAAATGGCAGAACCCTTACGAGTAAAGATATGCAGAGGGATTTGGGTGTGCAGGTCCACAGGTAGATAAGATACTAAAAAAGGCCTATGGCATGCTTGTCTTCATTGGAAGGGGCATTGAGTAGAAGAAAAGGCAAGTTATATGGCAGCTTTATAGAACTTTAGTTAGGCCACACTTGGAATATTGCATATAGTTCTGGTCACCACACTATCAGAAGGATGTGGATGCTTTGGAGATGGTACAGGAAAGGTTTTCCAGGAAGTTGCCTGATATGGGGGATTTTAGCTATGAAAAAAATTTGGATACACTGGATTTGTTTTCATTGGAATGGAGGAGGTTGAGAGGCAACCTGATGGAAGTTTATAAGACCCTGAATGGCGTGGATAGAGTGGAAAATATAAGACTTTTTCCCAGGGTGGATGGGTCAATTACTAAGGGACACAGGTTCAAGTTGGGAGGGGGAAAGTTTCACACAATAGGTGGTGAATTCCTGGAATACACTGCCAGAGGAGGTATCAGACACAATAACAGCATTGAAGAAGCACCTGGATGGATACTTGAATAGGAAGGGAATAGAGGATATTGGTATGGAAAGACAAAATATGTCCACAAAGGCTCAGAGGGCCAAAGGGCCTGTTCCTGTGCTATATTGTTCTTTCTTCTAGATCATCATCTCCCTGATTTAGATTTTAGTTGTAGTGTTTAGAATCAGTTTTCTCAAAGTGCGTTCATATTGTAAAGCCTCATTCCCTGAGGTTAGTACGTACATTTAAGGGATGGAATATTATAGGAAATACATGATGATTATCCATATGAGCTTCCGATCAGCAAAGCTTTGTTTCAGGAGTGTGCAATCAGAAAATAATCCTATTCTGAGTCATTGACACGCAATGCTACATTATTAAATATGCAGCAGGCCAAGCAGCATCTTAGGAGCACAAAAGCTGACGTTTTGGGCCTTGACCTTTCTAGGCCCAAAACGTCAGCTTTTGTGCTCCTAAGATGCTGCTTGGCCTGCAGTATTCTTCCAGCTCCACACTTTTTGTTATCTCGGATTCTCCAGCATCTGCAATTCCCATTATCTCTGATTATTAAATATACATCTTGGCATTTCAGTCCTAAAGGATCTAGATTTGAACTTAATTTATTAATAAATTTGGTCATTTGTTTGACTGTTAACTGCCCTCTCTTTCCAGACATTGAAAGGCTTCTGACTGTATCATTCACACCCACTAGTGGTTCAGCCACCTGAGAGCCAACCACACAGTTGTGGACAGGCAGAAATCTTTGTCTTCACAACTGGTACCCACTCCACATTTAGATCAGCAACCTGTTGCTGGCTGAATCTCACTTTGCATGCAACCACAGTAACCTGCCCCACTGTTTGAACAAACAATGCAAACAGCAACAATCAAAAACCTCAAACGAGGATAAGATATAGTCTTTGCAATTGTAATATTTGAAAATGTTGTTCCAGAGAAGTTATAGAACGTGTTTGTAGCCACCTTTTGTTGATCTTTTTCATGATATATTTTACTTTAAACAATAAGTTTAATAACACAGTTGTGGAAACTTGGTTGGAACAACTCTAACAGCAGAGAGCTGAACTTATGCACTGAAATTGAATTGAAATGATGGCCATTGTAGCTTTTAGAAAGTTAGGAGACAGGAGTGCGAATCCACGGATTGATGAGTAGTGACAATAGCAATTATGTTCCATGGAGAGCTTTGAAGAGCAATATATGATCAGATAAAATATAACTATGTTTGCATTGCCTCAGATTTAAAAGGTTAATTTCTGAATTGCTTTAAAATTGCAATGATGTAAAGTTTCATTTTAAAAATGAACTCTAATGGTAAGACCTCCTATTTAGTAAAGGTGTTAATGAAGAGACTGAGGGCTTAATGTTTACACAGCTTCACTGTGTAACTGGGGAAACACAGACATTTTTACAGGATTAAATTAACACGTTTGGAAAAGGAAAACAGGTTTGGGTTTCGGTTTTAATTCAGGTATCGAGTCAGGTAATCTCCTGACTCAATAGATCTACCTCAGCAACAGTATCTTTAAACACATCATTTTTCGCTCCTGAGAGATAGGTGCAAGATTGAATGCAAATGCTTCAACAAAATGTTGCTTTATTCAGCAATATTCAGATCTTGTACCACCAAGTAATTTCTCAGAAAAGCATTCATTATGACCTAATGCTAGACTTGGGGAAATGTCAACAAAGAATACTTCTGAAACTGCACAAACAAATTCTGTTGCTTTTTAATATCCCACACCTGCCAATCAAAGCATAACAGCGGAGCACTTTGCTTTAAACTCATACTGATGGCTGCAGTCTTTTCTTTTTAAGTTTAAAGAGCAAATATTTTGAAACTTCAAATGATGACAATTGTGTAGACCTTATCCACCCATCAAGAGCATTTACTTCTGCTCCATCAATTAATAACTGCTGCGCTGGTGTTAATCATAGAATCATACAGTTCCGAAAAAGCCACTCTGCCTAATGGGTCTGTACAGATAAAAAGTACTCCCAATCTGCACTCACCCCACTTTCTAGCCCTTGGCTCATAGCCTTGAATGCTATGGCATTTCAAATGCTCATCCTTTTTAAACTCAAACTTTTTAAAGTTTGTCAGGATTCCTGCCTCAACTATTTTCCCAAGCAGTGCTTTCCAGGTTCCCACCACCCTCTGGGTGAAAAGACATTTTGTCTAAACCTCCTGGCTTTCACTTTAAAATTATGCCCCCTTATTTTGACTAAGGGGGACAGCTGCTCTCTGTTCCACCCTGCCCCTGTTCCTCATAATGCTATACACCTCAATAAGGTTCCCTTGCAGCCTTCTCTGCTCCAAAGATAACAATCTGACCTTATCTAGCCTCTCTTCATTACTAAACTGCTCCACCCCAAGCAACATCCTGATGATCTCCCCTGCAAGTAAAAAATGATGTGCACTGATTCCAGTGTAATCACATCTGTTGTATAGTGCGGTAACCAGAATTACATGCAATGTCCTTGGAGCAGCCAAAATAATACATGTATAAACTCATTGTTGAATATAAGTGGCCCTGCTGAGCTTGCCTCCTTCCCATGTGAATGTGATCACACTGCTTTTTCCTGTCGGCCACGATTTAATCTGTTGGAAATGGATTGGGATTTCTAAGATTTGACCCTAATGGCCATTTTTATAGGTCAGTGGAGACTTACCAAAACCGTGAAGATCCACCTGAAGGAAACGGGCGCCGTTTTCTATCTCATATAAGTTCTAGAATATTTGATTGTGCGCAGTCACCAGAGTCTTCCCATGTGGAGATGGTTTAAGGAACAGTTGTTGGGAGTGATGAGTAAATATGTCCCTCTGAGACAGGCAAGACGGGGTAAGATAAAGGAACCTTGGATGACGAGAGCGGTGGAGCTTCTAGTGAAAAGGAAGAAGGTAGCTTACATAAGGTGGAGGAAGTTAGGGTCAAGTTCAGCTAGAGAGGATTACATGCAGGCAAGGAAGGAGCTCAAAAATGGTCTGAGGAGAGCCAGGAGGGGGCACGAGAAAGGCTTGGCAGAAGGAATCCGGGAAAACACAAAGGCATTTTACACTTACGTGAGGAATAAGAGAATGGTCAAAGAAAGAGTAGGGCCGATCAGGGATAGCATAGGGAACTTGTGTGTGGAGCCTGAGGAGGTAGGGGAAGCCCTAAATGAGTTTTTTGCTTCTGTCTTTACGAAAGAAACGACCTGTGTAGTGAATGAAACCTTTGAAGAGCAGGTGTGCATGCTGGAATGGATAGGGATAGAGGAAGCTGATGTACTGAAAATTTTGTCAAACATTAAGATTGACAAGTCGCCAGGCCCGGATCAGATTTGTCCTCGGCTGCTTTGGGAAGCGAGAAATGCAATTGCTTCGCCACTTGCGAAGATCTTTGCATCCTCGCTCTCCACTGGAGTCGTACCTGAGGACTGGAGAGAGGCAAATGTAATTCCTCTCTTCAAGAAAGGAAATAGGGAAATCCCCGGCAATTATAGACCGGTAAGTCTCACGTCTGTCGTCTGCAAGGTGTTAGAAAGGATTCTGAGGGATAAGATTTATGACCATCTGGAAGAGCATGGCTTGATCAAATACAGTCAACACGGCTTTGTGAGGGGTAGGTCATGCCTTACAAACCTTATCGAGTTTTTTGAGGATGTGACTAGTAAGGTTGATGAGGGTCAAGCTGTGGATGTGGTGTATATGGACTTCAGTAAGGCATTTGATAAGGTTCCCCATGGAAGGCTCATTCAGAAGGTCAGGAGGAATGGGATACAGGGGAACTTAGCTGCTTGGATACAGCATTGGCTGGCCAACAGAAGACAGCGAGTGGTAGTAGAAGGAAAATATTCTGCCTGGAAGTCAGTGGTGAGTGGGGTTCCACAGGGCTCTGTCCTTGGGCCTCTACTGTTTGTAATTTTTATTAATGACTTGGACGAGGGAATTGAAGGATGGGTCAGCAAGTTTGCAGACGACACAAAGGTCGGAGGTGTCGTTGACAGTGTAGAGGGCTGTTGTAGGCTGCAGCGGGACATTGACAGGATGCAGAGATGGGCTGAGAGGTGGCAGATGGAGTTCAACCTGGATAAATGCGAGGTGATGCATTTTGGAAGGTCGAATTTGAAAGCTGAGTACAGGATTAAGGATAGGATTCTTGGCAGCGTGGAGGAACAGAGGGATCTTGGTGTGCAGATACATAGATCCCTTAAAATGGCCACCCAAGTGGACAGGGTTGTTAAGAAAGCATATGGTGTTTTGGCTTTCATTAACAGGGGGATTGAGTTTAAGAGTCGTGAGATCTTGTTGCAGCTCTATAAAACTTTGGTTAGACCGCACTTGGAATACTGCGTCCAGTTCTGGGCGCCCTATTATAGGAAAGATGTGGATGCTTTGGAGAGGGTTCAGAGGAGGTTTACCAGGATGCTGCCTGGACTGGAGGGCTTATCTTATGAAGAGAGGTTGACTGAGCTCGGTCTCTTTTCATTGGAGAAAAGGAGGAGGAGAGGGGACCTAATTGAGGTATACAAGATAATGAGAGGCATAGATAGAGTCGATAGCCAGAGACTATTTCCCAGGGCAGAAATGGCTAGCACGAGGGGTCATAGTTTTAAGCTGGTTGGTGGAAAGTATAGAGGGGATGTCAGAGGCAGGTTCTTTACGCAGAGAGTTGTGAGAGCATGGAATGCGTTGCCAGCAGCAGTTGTGGAAGCAAGGTCATTGGGGTCATTTAAGAGACTGCTGGACATGCATATGGTCACAGAAATTTGAGGGTGCATCCATGAGGATCAATGGTCGGCACAACATTGTGGGCTGAAGGGCCTGTTCTGTGCTGTACTGTTCTATGTTCTATGTTCTATCTGAAACAAAACCATTAGCATGAGATAACAAGGTGTAGAGCTGGATGAACACAGCAGGCCAAGCAGCATCTCAGGAGCTGGAAAGCTGACGTTTTAGGTCTAGACCCTTCTGAGGAAGGGTCTAGATCTGAAACGTCAGCTTTCCAGCTCCTGAGATGCTGCTTGGACTGCTGTGTTCATCCAGCTCTCCACCTTGTTATCTCAGATTCCCCAGCTTCTGCAGTTCCTACTATCTCTAAAACCACTAGTATTTTCTCTTTTATTACCATGATGCATGCGTGAAGCTGGATCATGGATGTGAGTTTGCTCGCTGAGCTGGAAGGTTAGTTTTCAGACGTTTCGTCACCATTCTAGGTAACATCATCAGTGAGCCTCCGACGAAGGCTTCGTCGGAGGCTCACTGATGATGTTACCTAGAATGGTGACGAAACGTCTGAAAACTAAACTTCCAGCTCAGCGAGCAAACTCACATCCAGAACCTCAACCTGAGCTACAAATCTTCTCAAAACTCGCAAGCTGGATTATTTTGACATCTTGATTAAAAACTGAATGCTTGTTGATTCTAATCCCAAGAATATTCTCTGTGGTCACAAGTGCTCTGATTTCATTTTCACAAAAATTTTATTTTATAAAATGTTTTCTTTCCTTCACTAAACTCATCAAATCAGTTCAGATTGAGAATTTGTGATGTGGTGGCTTTATGGGGCATGCACTGAGAACACTGCTTAAATTAATATTGCAACATTTTGAGCCAGGTCTCTGTTCATGATAAAGAATTTCCAAAAGCTTATGGACTAGACCTCACAGCGTCTACATATTTGTTGTGTTGTCCACCCTAGTCAAAGAATCCAACCTGAAATCTTTCTGGTCTGAATGCTTTTAACACATGAAAAGAGTGTCAAGTTAAACAGAGAATTCATCTTTCTGCATGTATGTCTCCTTTAAATTGATTATTTTGCACAGTTTTTGAATGCAACAGCTTCTCACTAAAGCAAAACTTTGTAGGTGCTGGTAACATGAAACCGAAACAGAAAATGTTAGGGCCGCTCAGCAGATCCAACAGCCCTTGACAGAGTTAATGTTTTAGCCCTTTGATCATCTATAGCACCTGTTTCTGAAACAAAATAAAAAGTGCTAAAGATTGGGGTTGTTACTTATTAAATCATGCTGGTGTTTTGGATCTAAATATTGTAGAGATGTCGGTGTTGGACTGGGGTGGATGAAGTCAGAAGCCACATGGTGCTTGTGATTTGAAATAAACCTGTTGGACTATAACCTGGTGTCATGTGACTTCTGACTAAATATTGTAGTTTTGCTTTTAGTTCAGTTTGTCCATACTCATTGTCTGAACAAATGATGTAAGAAACTAATCACTGAACAACAATGAGAAAATATGCAGCAATCCAGTATATTCCTCCAAAACCAAGGGTGGACTTTTTAAAATCCCACATTATTCAGACATGTAAATCTATAATGTAACTATTCAAGTAAATTAAAATATAGGTTTTACTGTACAGCATACTCTGTATTCACTGTAATCCTAGAATAAAGAAAACAACTATTCTTCATATGGAAACCACTGAAACAATTACTTTTTTCCAATCCAACATAGGTTTTGTACTTCTTGGGCTTCGTACCCACTAATATTTCCAGGCTAATTCATAACAAGCTGTACAAACCCAGTGCAAAACCATTTCAAAATGATCTATTTTAAAATAGCCTCTTGAAGTGGTTTCAAATGGATAATTAAAGCATGAGCCAATTGCTTTCATGTGAGCACATGGGAAAAACTCATTGAAGTCTGCTCCAAAGTACATAAAAAGCAAACAGGCTGCAAACTGAAACCAAAAGCTATTGCTGTTGACTGAGGTACTTTAGAAACTGATTCCATTAATTGAAAAATCAGCTTCCTGCCTTAAGCAAACCGTTTTTCTCGATTTGTGCAGTGACTACATGTTTTATTTTTAATTATGAGAAGTTGTTGATCTGCAGGTTGTGTTCCAAAAGTTCTTGAGTTGTTTCCTGCCGTGACAAAACATAGATGATGTAGAGTAGATGACGCTGTCACCGAGTTACACATTTTAGGAAATGGATTTGGATATTAAATGCCCCCACCAACTGTGCTCTATGTGAGATCTATGTGGGAGGATCATTTAACATGGATTGGGTGTCTAGTCCAATACCTTCCCATCCACCCAGTGTCATAATACAGAAGGTGGACAGGTCATACCCACCCATCATGCATGAATAAAATGTCAGTTGAGTATGGTTAAGGCTCATTTGACCCCAACATTATGTCAGCCGTGCCATCATGTAAGTGGGATGGGCAGGCAAGTGAGAGTGAGCAACTTCCTTTTCTTCTCAAAATGTTTAAAATTGTAGCAAGAGAGTTACAATAATTAGAGGGTGCTCCTTGCCTATCAGAGCTACCACCCCTGGGAGGATAGCAGTCCCCCTTACCTCCTGCTAACACATGGTACAAAACAGTACTACTGCCCTTTGCTCCCATCCGTTTGGTACCAAAGCAGCTTCATTTCACCCCTGCCCTGACCCCACCATCACAACCACCCCCCCTCCCAACTAAACATCAGCCAAAGCCTTCAGGCTTAGCTTCCTCCAGAATCCGTGGGATCTTCTACATGCACCTGTCTGCAATCCTGGCAGTGCCAACCACACAGCCTTGTCAGGAGCATAGCCAGTAATTCCTGACGGTGAGATTTCCACCCAGTGAGGGTTAGTTATCCCACTTGGGGGATGTGGTGGGGTCATGGTGAGGGACGATATTTAACCTAGCACTTCACAAAGACGACTCCTCACAATTCCATGGACAAGTTGCCAACCATGCTGGAAGAAAAGTTGGTGGTTGGCAATCCATCTGTGGAATTGCAAGGAGTATTCTTAGTGAATTGCTGAATGTTTCCTAAAACCAAAGGTATAGGATTATAGAAATTTACAGCTTAGAATGAGATCATGCAGCCTATCATGCCAGTACTGGCTCTTGGAAAGGGCAGTTGTACTTTCTTCCAAGATCACAAAGTGTGGGGCTGGATGAACACAGCAGGCCAAGCAGCATCTTAGGAGCACAAAAGCTGACGTTTCAGGTCTAGTCCCGAAAAGTCAGCTTTTGTGATTTTAAGATGCTTCTTGGCCTGCTGTGTTCATCCAGCTTCACACTTTGTTATCTTGGATTCTCCAGCATCTGCAGTTCCCATTACCTCTGTACTTTCTTCCATATCTGCACTTTTTGTCCCATACCCTGTAACATCCCTGTCTTGAGTTCCTGTCCAACTCTATGTGAAATTAATTTGGCTGTTAGCTCTAAAACCATTTTAGGTATAGAATTCCAGATCCCTGTAACTTTTGGAGTGAAAACAAATTCTCCTTGTCTCCAATCTGGATCATTTGACAATGATTTTAATCATAGCTGGGTGTATAAGTAGCTGTATGAAAGTTTTTTACAATGCCTCGCTGGTTAACTCACTGATGGCCAACTACGGTGCAGTTGAAATATGAAATAATTAGATACCAGGTCATCCACCTGGCCTTGTTCAGCTTATTTAGGAATACCCAGCAAAAAAAGACTCATGAGAAAGTAGAAGAGACTGAAAAACTGAATGTTCTATTTAATGACTTTATTAACACTCTTGCAACCTCTCAAGTAGTTTGCAAAACTCAAATCCCCAACAGAAAATAGAAAGTGATAGAAAAACCCAGCAGGCTTAGCAGTAGAGATAGTAGGAACTGCAGATGCTGGAGAATCTGAGATAACAAGGTGTAGAGCTGGATGAACACAATAGGCCAAGCGGCATCAGAGGAGCAGGAAGGCTGACATTTGGGGCGTAGACACTTCTTCAGAGAAATTCGTCAACCTTCTTGTTCTTCTGATGTTGCCTGGCCTGTTGTGTTCATCCAACTCTACACCTTGTTATCTCAGGCTTAGCAGTACCTGTGGAGAGAAACAGAGTTAATGTTTCAAGTTTGATATGACTCTTGTTCAGAACCCACAAAAATCTCCATCAGCCATTCGATGATTATAAAATATCTCAAGCAATATTCAATAAACATCAGGGCTTCCACTGTTGTTATAGACAGCATTTATCATCCAGTCAACAACATTAAATCTAATTACATTTATCTCATTCCTTAATGTGAGATATGTGAAAATTGTCTCTGCATTTGCATGTACCTTAAAACATGGCAATCCTCCAGAGGTACTTGATTGTCTATGAAGCAGTTTAAACATCCTGATGATTATACAGAATGCTGGACAGCATCTGTTGTGAAACAGTTTAAACATCCTGAGGATTTGAAAGATGATCAGTTAATGTAAACTATTTCTTTTTCACTTATTAACGATTGACAAAGTTAATTACGTAACCAGGAATGCAGAGATACACTACCTTAGAAACCAGGCTAGGAAAAGGAAGATTAACTCATGTATCAAATTTTGGTTTCAATACAGTGTCAGCACTAGGAGCTCAGAATGAAACTTTTTCTAATGCCCATTATGGTCAATAACACCAAGGTCTGAAACTGCCTTTTCTGGCAGAGTAGATGAGAACAAAATCGCCTTCTGCCTCTCTGATATCTTCATTTTCCTAGCGAAGCTGTTTGGCTGACAGTCAAGTCTATCTGTTTAGGTAACAAGTTTTTTCTTGCTTTCCAATTGGCTTAGGAAGGCATGTGTTGGTTGATTATTGGCTGGAGCAAGGAGCAAGTCATGTGATGAAAGCTCCAAGAATGCATTTATTTACAGTTGGAAACCCTATATGGAAAGCAACAGAAGGTCTAGGCAGCAGGGAGTCAACAGAAGTGAAAGTGATCCTTGGAACAGATCGCGGGAAATAGCAAATAACTTGTTTAACAACAAAACAATTTCATTTCAACATCAATTAAAGATATTGTCGGGCCGGTGTCATATAGCTTTAATCTTTTCCCTTCTTCAAGACAGACTTTGCCTTCAATACGTTCAAGAGCAGCTGGGAGGGGAGAATATTGTCAGGAAAACAAAAGCAATGTATGTTTAGAAGGACCACAGATAGAGGAAAGCATCACAATTGATTGAGCAGCAGGGTGCAATTTATTTGATGTTATAAATAGAGATTGATAGCAACATACTGAGCTTCTCAATTTTGTTTTAAGTGGATCTTATTAAAACCAAAAGAAAAATGAACAGACCCTAGGAAGATTATTAAATGCTTCCCATTCCATTTAAGCTGGAAGAAGTGGCAGGTAGTCGGCAAAAACCGGGGGAAAAAAAATTCAAACCTGTGGAAAGACTTTCACTTCTCAAAGTTTATGATTTAGTGTCGCTTGCATTTTACAGTGAATAATACAGTAAAATCCAGTGAAGAGTTTCAACAGTCGCCACAATCCGGCACCATTTTGAATAGGTTAAGAATAAAGCGATAGCCTAATGGTGTTATTTGCTGGACTGTTAATCCAGAGAACCAGATAACATTCTGCGGACCTGGGCTCAAATCCTGCCATGGCAATTGGTGGATAATAAAATGTGAGGCTGGATGAACACAGCAGGCCAAGCAGCATCTCAGGAGCACAAAAGCTGACGTTTCGGGCCTAGACCCTTCATCAGAGGATTTATTATCTTGGAATTCTCCAGCATCTGCAGTTCCCATTATCTCTGATGGCAATTGGTGGAATTTGAATTCAATAAGAGTCTGGTGATGACCATGAATCCATTGCCCATTGTCAGGAAAAACCCCTCTGCTTGGGGAAGGAAACTTCCATCCTTACCTGGTCTGGCCTACATGTGACTCGAGACCCACAGCAGTGTGGTTGACTGTGAACTGCCCTCTGAGCAATTAGGGATGGGCAATAAATGCTGCCTAGCCAGTGACACCCTCTCCTGTTGATGAATTTAAATAAAAGATTTATCTGAAAGAAAGCTCTGAGCTGGTTCGTCAACAACACCCACTCTGCCACCCCTCCTCCACTGCCTTGCCACTTCCTGCACTGGACCCACTAATGTAGGAGTTGCCACTTTTTAAGCACCATCTCTTTTGTCGCTGGGCTCACTTCTCCACTGCTGATGCCTGGTCCTGTGCTGATCCGACACTCGCCCTGCAACTAGCTCCCCCCCGACTCCACTGCCGCCTCGATGACGCCAAGAGTCCTGGCACTGGGCATAGCACACCACTGACACTGCAGCCACCAGCTCACCTGTGCCAGGAGTTCCTGCTCTGGGCATAATGCAACTAGGAGTCCCTAGCTACACTGCCAGACCAGGCTACTGCTGCTCTCTCGCTAAGAGAACCACCCCCATCTCCTCCAGCCACCACCCTCCAAAATGTCACCTCACTGGCGCCATCTTGAAAAGCCTGAACACCGGCGATCATTGAAGGAACTTTGCTGCCACCGATTGCTGGGTGGACCTCCCTGTTGTCATTGCCACCACTGCCTCCAGTCACCATGAAGAGTTGCCATTTTTTGCGAGGCCTGCTCTAGCTGGCACTCTATTGTCGCCAATTAACCCACCTAAGAAGACCCCAAGGAAAGAAAAATGAAAGAAAGAAAAGTATGAATGAGAAAGAGCCTGTGTAAAATGGAAAAGGGAAGAAAGAAAGCAGATGGCAGCTGATGAGCCTTGGGCAAGAGCCCAAATGCAGCCCCTACTACTCCACCAGCATCTTGATGTTTAAGTATCAATGGATGGGACGTGTGCCCTGATGGAGCTAGATTTTGGGCAGACTAAATAGCAATGTTTGAAGGCACCACTGCAAAGGCAACACAAAAACAGGAAATGTTCAAATTGTAAGATGGTTTGTGTGGTGTTCAGAAGGATACTGTTGCAAAAATCAATCCTCATGATGGTAACCCTTCACAATCATGGCCTAGTAATCGCTCCTCACCCTCCACAGTCCTAGGATGTCTACCATTAAAGTGTGCATTGGAGCCACTGAATTTTCTTGTCGTTAAATCTTTTGGCTAGTTTACAAAATGTTAATTTTGAGATGATATATGACATTGGTCCTGCCATTCCCCCAAAAGAGCCGGTGACTTTCCTGCATCTGGCGGATATTTGAATCAGCTTCCAAGACAACTCAGTGGCTCAGTGATTAGCACTGCTGTTTCACAGTGCCGGGGACCTAGGTTCAATTCCACCCTCAGGCAACTGTCTGTGTGGAGTTTGTACATTCTCCGTGTATCTGCGTGGATTTCCTCCAGGTCCAAAGATGTGCTGGTTAGATGGATTGGCTATGCTGTAGTGTCCAGGGATACGCAGGCTGTGTGGATTAGCTATGGGAAAACATAAGTTTACAGGGAGAGGGAGGGGTGTCTAGGTGGGGTGCTTTTTAGAGAGTCAGTGTAAACTTGACGCGTCAAATGGCTTGCTTGCCCACTGTAGGGATTCTGTTATTCCAGCTGGAGTTATTTAAATAAGGGAACCTTCCCAACCCAGGGCCATTAGCAGTGATTCCCAGCAGGCAGCATCTAATATGAACACCCAGGCTAAAAGGCTGGCAGATCTTTAAGTCCAAATGAGTTTGTAAACGATGGGGAAATAACTTTCTGTGAAATCAATCGGTGGGAGCGCTGCAGATCACAGGGCCTCCCTTGAAATGTTTATTTGTTTGAAATCAGTTTCACAAATTCTTGTCCATAAATACATTGTGTGGTCCCAAGTGATAGATCAAAGTAATTATTTGGTATTCAGATGAAAGAGCAAAAGGAAGGACTTTGGTACAAAAAATACAGTATACTAATAAATCTCAACACTGCAAGAAACAAAAATTTGTTTTTTTAGCCAAATGCTTTGAAAAGGAAAGATGTCGTGTATAGGTATCATTGTCCAAAAAAGTACGGTTGTATTAGTGTTAATGGCAGAGTTTTGCTATACAATTTATGATTTGATAGTCAGGAACACAGCTTGTCTTGAAATCTTTCTGTGCATACAACTGTTAGAATCACTTTGAAAGCCCGCTGACAGTGTCATAGATTTTTGGTTCTGAGGTGATTCTCCCTCCAAATTACTGTCCCTTTTTATGGCCAAGCATGTTGTCTCCTCTTAACATGACATTATTGACGTCAGGAACTCAGCATGCGAAGGGACTGTGGCAGTGATTGTAGCATTCTGAGCAAAGCAGCAGCCCCACTTCCATTGTCAAAGCAATTCTTTTTCAAACTTTATCAAATAGCCCACATGTAAACATTATCACCACTCAGAAGAGAATAATGTGGGGGCAAGTACCAGATGTTGTCAGATCCCCAAACACCTCAACCCCTCAAGCCTCACACCTACCATCTTTTTGTTCATTTATGGGTTATAGGTATTGCTGGCATTCATTGCCCATCCCTAACTACTCTGGAGAAGATGATGGTGAACTGCCTTCTCGGTAGATACACAAACAGTGCTGTTATGAGGGGAGTGCCAGGATTATTACCCCAGTGAAAGAACAGGAATTTATTTCTTAAGTCAGGATGATTTGTGGTTCGGAGGAGAACTTATAGGCTCTCATGCATCTGCTGCTGTTGACATTCTAAGCGGTAAAGATCGCACGATTTTGAAGGCGCTAACAAGGAAGTTTGGTAAGTTGCTTCAGTGCATCTTGTACATTGTACACACTGCTGTCACAGTATGTCACTGGTGAAGAAATGGTGTGAGTTACTCACAGCAAAATTAGCAACTTTTGACCTGCTATTATAGCCAAAGCATATATTTGACCAGCAAAGTCCCATTTCTGTTCAATGGTTAAATGCAGGATGTTGACAGTGGGGGATTCAACAATGGTAATGCTATTGATTATAAAAGGGTGATCATTAAAATCTCTTCTCTTGGAGACAGTCATTGCCTGATACTTGTGCGGCCCAAATATTGTTTGCCATTTGCTAGCCCAAGCCTGGATGATGTCAACTTGCCGTATATGGATACAGACTGCTTCAGTGTCCAAGGAGTCCCAAATGGTGCTGCATATTGTGCAGTCATCAGCAAACTTTCCTTCCACTAATGTTATGATGGATGGGGTTCATTGATGAAACAGCTGAAGATGGTTAGAAGTAGAACTTAGAAGTAGAAGCTACCCTGAGGAACCCCTGCAGTGATGTTTTTAGACTGAGATGGTTGACCTCCAACAATCGCAATCATTTTCCTGTGTACCGGGTATGACTTGTGGATAGTATTATAGACAATAGATAATAGGTGCTGGAGTAGGCCATTCGGCCCTTCGAGCCAGCACCACCATTCATTATGATCATGGCTGATCATCCACAATCAGTATCCTGTTCCTGCCTTATCCCCATAACCCTTGATTACACTATCTTTAAGAGCTCTATCCATCTCTTTCTTGAAAGTATCCAGAGAATTGGCTTCCACTGCCTTCTGGGGCAGAGCATTCCATATATCCACCACTCTCCGGGTGAAGAAGTTTTTCCTCAACTCTGTTCTAAATGGCCTACCCCTTATTTTTAAACATGTCCTCTGGTTCTGGACTCACCCATCAGTGGAAACATGCTTCCTGCCTCCAGAGTGTACAATCGCTTAATAATCTTATACGTCTCAATCAGATCCCCTCCCATCTTCTAAGCTCAAGTGTATACAAGCCCAGTCACTCCAATCTTCCTGATTAAACCCAAACTAAACTTTAGTGATCAGGTTATTCCTTTCTAAATGCAACTTGATGGAATTTCTTCCAATATGAAGAGAATGGACTGGATTCTGTCAGTTTCATTCTACTCCTGAGTTCGTTACAACCTTGGTCTAGACATGAGCAAAAGAAAACGTAGGGTGTTAATTGGGTTTGCCTTGCTTTTGGAGTACAGGACATACCTGGGCAATTTTCGATACTGTCATGCAGATGCCAGTCAATGTTTTAGGTGTGCTGACACGGCCTAGCTAGGGGCACAACTAATTCTAGAGTATAAACCTCAGGAAGAGGCCAAGATGGATCATCTACTTGGCTCATCTGGGTGGAGATGTTTGCAAATGCACCAGCCTTGTCTTTTGCTTTGGTGTGCTGAGCACACTGAAGCTGAGAATATTTATGGAGTCTCTTCCTCCTCTTAGTTGATGAATTGTACATCAGCAATCATTACTGAATGTGACAGGAGTATAAAAGTGATATCTGATCCATTAATTATGGCATCACTTTGCGTTGTCTCTTGCAAGCTGATGTTTGGCGTTAAAGTAGTCCTGTGTTGTCGTTTCACTGGGTTGAAACCTCATTTTTAGGTATACTTTGAGCTCGTCCTGACATGCCCTCCTGCACTTTTCATTGAACCAGGCTTGATCTTCCAGCTTCATGGTAATGGCAAAGTGAGGAATATGCCAACCCACAAGATTAAAAATTGTAGATAATGAAATGTGAAGCTGGATGAACACAGCAGGCCCAGCAGCATCTCAGGAGCACAAAAGCTGACGTTTCGGGCCTAGACCCTTCATCAGAGAGCTCTCTGATGAAGGGTCTAGGCCCGAAACGTCAGCTTTTGTGCTCCTGAGATGCTGCTGGGCCTGCTGTGTTCTTCCAGCCTCACATTTCATTATCTTGGATTCTCCAGCATCTGCAGTTCCCATTATCACTGATACAAGATTAAAAATTGTGGTTGAATACAATTCTGCTGCAGCTGATGGTCCACCGCAGTTCATGGATGCCCAGTTTTGAGTTTCTAGATCTGTTCAAAGTCTGTCCCATTTAGGATGGTGGCAGTGCTACACAATATGATGGAAAAGCCTTATAGTGAAGACTTTAAGGACTTTGCGTTGCTTACTCCTACCAATACTGCCATGGGCAGATGCAACAGTAACAGGTAGATCAGTGAGGATGAGAGCAAGTAGAATTTTCTCTCTTGTTAGTTACCTCACCACCTGCTGTAAGCCTAGTTTAACAATTACGCCCTTGAGGATGGGGCTAGCTTAGTTATTACTTATGCTGCCAAGCCACTCTTGGAGGTGATCATTGAAGTCCTCTACCGAGAGCACATGCTCTGCCCTTGCCACTCTCAATGCAGTCTCCAAGTGATGTTCAACATGAAGGAACACTGATTCATCAGCTGAGGAGATAAGGGATGGTGGTAGTTGGTAATCAGCAGGAACTTTCCTGGCCCATGCTTGATCTAATACCATAAGACTTCATGAGTCTGGAATCAATGTTAAAGACACCAAAGTCAACTCCCTCCTAACTGTATACCATTAAGCTATCTCATCTCCGGTGGGTCTGTCCTGCCAGTAAGACAGGATATACCTATGTTTGGTTATGTTAGCGTCTGGTATAGTAAGAAGGTATGATTTGTAAGTATTGATTGACTAATCTGTAGGAAGCTGTCTCACCTTTGGCTCAAGCCCCAGATGGTGCTAAAGAAGTTACTACCAAGTCGACAGGTTTGCATTTCAATGTCTAAGTCAATGCCAAGTTCTTAAAGCTTAATTCCTTCTTTAGATGTGATATGGGCCAGGCCAGGTGGTGATAACAGATTTCCTTCCCTAAAAGGCATTTGTGAACCATAGAAGCATATCCAAGCATGATTTGTTATCTTCAGAGCAGAATGGCAAAAGTAATGGGCTCAGTTAATTACAAGGCTGAGAGACAAAGAGAAATCAGCTAACTGGATGGAAAACTAAGTTAAGCAAAAGATGACAATTAGATAATGATGAGGGGGCGGTGGGGAAGGGTTGGGGAAAGGCCTAGCTGGAATAAGGCACAGAGACGAGTGAATCTATACAGAGAACTGCTCCAAAAGATGTGCTCTGATGTCAATATCGAGAAGTGTTTTTCTTGCATAATCACGATGAACGTTTTAAAATTTGCTGATGGCATTAAGTTAAGGTAATACATATGGAGGAATTGATAACATTTAAAGGGACCTGCACCGATTAAACAGATAGTCTAAGATAGATTTTAATGGAGATAAATGTAAACGTATGCGAACAGGAAGTGGAAACATGAGATACATCTATGATTAAGGTAGATCCATTAGCAAAGAAGGGACAGGAAAAGGATTCAGTTTTGATTATTGATTATTAGCCACTGAAATTTCCAGTCAATGTGAAGCTGTTGTCAACAAAGTTAATCACATATTGTACTACAATATCTCTAAAGAGCACATTTTTCTCATTTTTTTGTCCCAGTCTACTCCACTTATATCATCCTTTTCCACTTGACAGCATGCTGTGATTCAATGACACGGCATTGCTTACCCTCTGCTATCCCACTCAAATGACATTTTATCATGTGTGAGCCAGAGCAATATCACAAACTATTTAGCTATGGTGGGCAAGAACTGAAAGCTGCCCTGTCTTTCTCCAGCCTGTGTCCTCATGTTGTCAAACAACAATTTGTATTTACATAGCACTTTAATTCGATAAAGCATTCATCTATTTTACAATTGACGAATCCAAAAAACCCCAGGGAAAACTCCTAATATGCTGTTTCTCAATGACTTGAGTTTTGCTAGAACCGTTTGATGCCACACTACGTCAAATGCTGCCTTAATATAAAGACTAGTCTCTCTCACCACAGTTTTCATGTTCTGTTCTTTTGTCCACGTTTGGATCGAGACTGTATCAGGTCAGGAGTTGACTGACCGAGGCAGAACCCAAATTGGGTGCCAGTGGGCAGATTATTCCTTTGCAAATGCCATTTGTTAGCATTCCCTTTGATTACCTTTGTATCTACACCACAGTGAGTCATGAATACAGGAGAAAAAGGTAATGTTCTGGTAATGAAAGTTATTTACTGCGGACTACATTATATTAGGAAAAGCACTGTCTTTCATAAAAACATATTTCAGCAAGTGTTGACACTTCTTGATAATCAATTTCATGACAGATCAATATTTCTTGACAATTCTTAACAGGTTGACTTTTTAAAAAAATAAATTGATGACACTTCTTACCCAGTCAACACTTCTTGACAGTTCTTGACACCTCTTTACAGGTCAGCAATTCTTTTCACTAAATAGTTGTTGGCACTTCTTGAAATGTTTGACAGTTGCCGGGGGTTTGTGCACTTCTTACCACATAACCTTTCCACAATTAGCACGCCAAATTCTCACATCTAATTCCCACCTCCCCCCAGCCTTGATACCTGACTCCCACACCTAAAGGATACAGACTGCATCCCTCCAAAGAAACACTGAGCTCTAGTCCTGGGACCATGTCAACAGGGATACCGCAGCTCTGCAAAGGACCACACTGGCAAGCCAGAAGAAACACACTGAGAATTAATGTGCTGTTGCCTTGTCAATTTCCACTCTCAGTGCTCCAAGACTCCAGGGATTTCAAAATAAGATTTGAGTGGGATAGCAGCTCATTTAAATTGCCTACTGCCTCCACAAAATGCACATGTGCAAATTACCAGTAGCCCTCAATTTCCCTGTGAAAATGGAAAGTACCTGGTACAGAACAGGACTGGTGTTTTCTGACATCTTCTACCATTTTCATCGTTCATCACAATGGAGAGGCAAAAATATGTGCCAGAACCACATACCCACTTGGCTTCATTGGAAGATAGCAGAACAGCAGAATCTAGTTTCTTTAATGCTGAGAGCAATGGAAACTGGATCTCATCTGGTTTCATGTTACTTTTGTTGTTGAATTTTAGTGCAAAAACAGAGAGTTATCGCCTGAAGCATACATGATTTTTGGAACCAACATGTTTATAGCGAGAAAACCTCAGATTTAACCAGCGAGACATCTTTGGAAAGAATAAATATAGATCATTAAACACTAACTTAAGTAACTGTTAAACACAAATGAATAAACATACATTAAGGATCTACCAGAAACAAATGCATGCACAAGGCATGTTGCTAAAAGAAATTGACCTGCATCATTAGTGCAACCTCAATGTGTCGTAAGAAATTCTGGTAACTCCTTAGATGTGGTGCAGATGATTACCCATCCATTCACAGGTTGGATAAGGTACTCTCTGTCCCACAAATAAAGAATGTTTGCTTTCCTCACACCTGAACTAGACGAAGCCGATGTTAAATTTTGAGTTTATCTTCATTTATGCTCATCTCATAGCAGTTCAGTGTTGAAGGAACTTGATACAACATCAAATCCATATATGACATGGGGTATTTGACAAGGCATAGTAGCAAAAACAGTCCAAATACAGGGTCCTTTTCTAGACAAATAGTACGTGTTACTGTGAGATAGTAAGAACTGCAGCTGGAGTTGGAGATAATGCATTGTGGAGCTGGGGAAACACAGCAGGCCAGGCAGCATCACAGGACCAGGGAAATTTTACATTTCGAGTCAGGACCCTTCTTCAAAAATGGGCTTCCAACCCGAAATGTCAATTTCCCTGCTCCTCTGATGCTGCCTGGCCTGCTGTGTTTCTCCAGCTCCACACTCTGTGTATCACTATATTGGCAGTTTACGTCACTGTGATTTCAATTCACTGTGGTATTGGGTGATTAGGTCAAAATCGTTATTGCCTTTCCAGTCCATTCCTAAATATTTTACATGTTTTTTGTCTTTCAGTCAAACAAGGTTCCTGTGGTGCAGCCATCTCATGCAGTCCATCCCCTCACACCTCTCATCTCCTACAGCAATGAGCACTTTGCCCCAAGTTCACACTCACCACACCTTCCAGCAGAGATCAACCAAAAATCAGGTAAGTGGATCAGCACTGCTGATTATCTTTGTGAAAATCATTTCCAACACGTTGATGTTACTGAGGAAACAACAGTTGCAATGGCGATGTATTTAACACAAGAAGTAAAAGAGCCAAGTTCCCATCCAAATGAGCCTTCGTGCACAAGGCAGAAATTGTGAAAAAAATAGAGATAGACAATAAATTACAAGAAAGGAATCATCTTCTGCAATGGTCTGTTTTAATATTAGTGAAGAGAAGCACATTCATTCAGAGAGAACAATGGACCAGCTTTCAAATTATCCAACTCAAGCATCTTGAAATAAAACTCTGTTCATTGGGTTTTCAAAATGTTTCCTGCTCTCGCTCCTATTATCTTCTTCCAAAATTCTTCCTGCTTTAAAACAGTTTTGCATTCCTGTGAAGGCTTTTCCAAACCACTTTGTCATTGATGTGCTCTTAACAAGAAATGAAATCAAAAGTGAAGGTAGAAATTATAGCTGCATTTTGAAAAGTTTCAGCTGAAGATGGCTATCTACTGGAGTGTTCAAACTGAAGGGTTAATCCCAGTTATTAGGTTAACTGAGTCTGTTTCACACGACCCTGGCTGAAAAATCCTTAAACCCTGTACCAACCATTCAGCAAAAAAGCTTCCTTGAGCTCTTAATAAGTGCATTCATTGCATAGTGTCCTGCTGAGGCATACAAATCTGAAGGTTTCATCCCTGGTCATTGCCGAGCCTACAGATCTTAGCAGAATGATAATGATTGATCCTAGTGTTCTGAGGCTAGGAAGAGGATAACACATTCCAGTGTGTCATCCCGTACTTCCTATTGAAAAGCATATATTATGGAGAACACCTGGCCTATGAGAAAACAGCCTATAATGCACACTAACCTTATAGACAGAAATACAAAGCAAAACTCAAAACAAAGGCTTGATGGAAGTAATGAAAGAATTGCTTGTAAATTATATTTTTTCCACATTAACCTTGACAAAAATAAATGCCAGCATCTTTATGCATGAAACTTGCTTTGGGTGTCAGACAGTGGTTTAACCTTTTCCTTCCCAAGCAAAGTAAAAGCATGTAAATTAATTAACGAAATGTGCGATTGTGGTATACTTGTGTCAGGGATTTGACCGGAAATAGCAGTGAAAAGGCAAAGTGATCTTTACATTGTGAGTAATATCTAAATGTCAAGTTGGGTCAATGTGAGACTGAGCTTTGGAGTCTATGCTACTTAAAAGAAGTTGTGTCATCACGTTTGGGAGCTTTGTGGTCAGATTTAGTTTGTTGTAAAACTTGGAGTTTGCTCAGAATACTTAGTTGGAACATTGTTGCCACAATTTTTATCAGAAGGAAAGTTCATTTGCCATCCTGTCTTACATTCACTGCTTTGAGCCTTTCTTGTAGCATTATTTGCAATGTTCATTTTGAACATCAAATGAGCATGGAGAGATATTATCCTCTGTCTACTTGGTCCAAGCCTACGTGGACCTCTGACATTCATTTCCCATCCAAATTTCTTCAACTTTAGAAAGTGACATGTTAGAAACTATCGGTGGAGAGAGGAAGAGATTTAGAGTGTGGCGAACAGGGGTTTCTCTCTTTAAATATTCATTTGAACCCCAGTGCCTTCATCAAGACCTAAGTGTTGTTCCAATCAGTGCCCAGAGAACCCCTGCCATTGGAGCCTGGTGTCAAAATGTTGGCACCAGAAGAGGTCAAACCAATTTGTCTAAGTGACATCTTTCCGTGAGGTCAGGACAAGCTGAAGTGCTCTAACAGGCCCCACGAGAAAGATTTAAACCCCTCCTTCCCAGGAATTTAAATTGTTTGTACCTCACATTGCCAAGATTAGGGCAGATTGCCACCCACCTCTGCACTCATCTACCTGATTCTGGCCCTGAGTAGAACCTGGGGAAGAGTTTATTGGAAGCAGTTAGTGACTTGGCGGAAATTAATCATACCTCCGGCCTCATCACTGTGTTCCTGCATGTCTAACATGACAATGGCATTTTCTTTAAGTTATATAGAGTTAGGATACAGTTAGGAACACATTGGAAGGCTGAATAGGATGCCCATGTTCTCATTTTTCTAACTGGAGTATGCCCGTATGCAAAAAAGAAATCTGTCAATAAATTTTTGTAACAGAAGATTTTGGGTTACTTTGAAAGAATGTAACAACTTATGAACATTGACAAAACAATGTTTTGTGTTAGAGGGTTCCATTTTTGCTACATTTTGATACTGATTGCTCACGTACAGGAAATTTGTTGTGAGTCAAAAATTCCTGCAAGTACTCTTTTTAAACTTATACAGAAGTAGTAATAAATTAGTCATACATTAAAAGGCATTAAGTGCTGCTCGAAGGCCTGTGAAGCTGCCTGATAGCATTGTGCTGCAACTATATCCTTGTGTGGAGAAGTGAAGCCATATTTTGTTAGATTTGAATGAGCCAAACTGTCTCCATGTTCACAGAGATTGGACATTTAAGCGATTTTCCGTCATTTAAATTTTAAAACAGAACCGAATAATGCTCCTATTATATGTGGATCTGCCAAACACAACAAATATTACCATTAACTAGCATAGCAATACTAGAAGCATTGGCTTTTTCTCATCTATTACATAGGACACGTGGCATTATAATGGTCCATTCAGAAATGAGGACAGATAACCTGGTACACTAACTGGGCTCTTTATTCCTAATCCTCATAGTACACTGAATAGGAAGCTCTTTACATTAGTTCCTTAGCAACAAAGGAACTGGATTAGACCACTCAGCTCCATTAGTCTGTTCTGCCATTCATAGATTATGGTTCATCTGTACATCAGCTTAATTTGCCACGTTTGATGCATGTTCCTTGCTAGTCCTTCCTGTAATCTCATAAAAAGGTGACCATCTCTGTTTTGAAGTCTTCACTTGGCCCAGCATCCAGATTCTGGGGGGGAGAGAATTGCAAATTTCCATTATCTTTTGCATGAAGAGGGCTTTTTTGAGTTAATTCCTAAATAACATGTTTCTGGCTCAAAGATTATGAGGATCAATTATTTCAGTTGGCCAGATCACTAACGGGTTGTTCAGAACAGTAGCATGGATTCCATTCCCATTCTGAGCTGAGATAGGCTTGGAACCTGCTTCCTTACCCTTCCCCTGAAAATGGAAGGTGATGAACAGCAGCTCAGAAAATGTATCAGCAGATACTGAGACAAGGACCAGCTTTCAGGCAGAGCACGCGTGACATGGCCATTGTAACATAGTGCTTCCTTCATCTGGGTTCCCCATCTAATTAGGAAGTTTCTCAGTATTAAATTCTTTTACCTCTGTTAGGCCACACCTCAAATTTCAAATCTGAAGAGAATACAAGATAAACCCTGATACCCAATCAAATTCAGCGGTTCGTTATGGAGAAATGTAGTGATTAAGTTTTTCCAACACTAAGAGGACAAAGTGTCCGGTGAATGAGTTACTTGCATGGTAAACAAGTCAATACATATCTAGTTACCATTCAGCACTGGGATGCATTCAACTAAACTGGAAAATAGAAAGAACAAAAACAGAAGTTGCTGCAAAACAATAAAATGTGAGGCTGGATGAACACAGCAGGCCCAGCAGCATCTCAGGAGCACAAAAGCTGACGTTTCGGGCCTAGACCCTTCATCAGAGAGGGGGATGGGGTGAGGTTTCTGGAATAAATAGGGAGAGAGGGGGAGGCGGACCGAAGATGGAGAGAAAAGAAGATAGGTGGAGAGGAGAGTATAGGTGGGGAGGTCGGGAGGGGATAGGTCAGTCCAGGGAAGACGGACAGGTCAAGGAGGTGGGATGAGGTTAGTAGGTAGGAGATGGAGGTGCGGCTTGGGGTGGGAGGAAGGGATGGGTGAGAGGAAGAACAGGTTAGGGAGGTAGAGACAGGTTGGACTGGTTTTGGTATGCAGTGGGTGGAGGGGAAGAGCTGGGCTGATTGTGTGGTGCAGTGGGGGGAGGGGACGAACTGGGCTGGTTTTGGGAAGCGGTGGGGGAAGGGGAGGTTTTGAAGCTTGTGAAATCCACATTGATACCATTGGGCTGCAGGGTTCCCAAGCGGAATGTGAGTTGCTGTTCCTGCAACCTTCGGGTGGCATCATTGTGGCACTGCAGGAGGCCCATGATGGACATGTCATCTAAAGAATGGGAAGGGGAGTGGAAGTGGTTTGTGACTGGGAGGTGCAGTTGCTTATTGCGAACCGAGCACACCACACAACCAGCCCAGCTCTTCCCCTCCACCCACTGCCCCTCCACCCACTGCATCCCAAAACCAGTTCAACCTGTCTCTGCCTCCCTAACCTGTTCTTCCTCTCACCCATCCCTTCCTCCCACCCCAAGCCGCACCTACATCTCCTACCTACTAACTCATCCCATCTCCTTGACCTGTCCGTCTTCCCTGGACTGACCTATACCGTCCCTACCTCCCCAGCTATACTCTCCTCTCCACCTATCTACTTTTCTCTCCATCTTCAGTCCGCCTCCCCCTCTCTTCCTATTTATTCCAGAACGCTCACCCCATCCCCCTCTCTGATGAAGAGTCTAGGCCCGAAACGTCAGCTTTTGTGCTCCTGAGATGCTGCTTGGCCTGCTGTGTTCATCCAGCCTCACATTTTATTATCTTGGATTCTCCAGCATCTGCAGTTCCCATTATCACAGTTGCTGCAAAAGCTCAGCAGGCCTGGCAGCATCTGTGAAGAGAAAATCAGAGATATCGTTTCAGGTCCGGTGACCCTTCCTCAGAATTGTAAGGGGCAAAGTGTTCTGTGAATGAGTTACGTGCATGGTAAACAAGTCAAAATATATCCGGTCATCATTCAGGATGGCAAGGTTGTCCAGTGGGTTATTATGTTAGGGATCAGGCCGTGTTGTTTTCAATGGTTCCATGAGTCAGAGACTGTATTCTATAGATGTATTTCTGATAATAAAACCCATTATAAATAGCTCCTCACTGGACTCTCAGGGTGACCTTATCGTCTGAATTTGAATCCAGTGTGAACAAATGGAAGAAGAATTTACCTGGAATTCTATCATTGTCGAAATGGGCATTGCTGACGAATCACCCCCATTGTCATGTTTTCTTTACTCAGAGAGTAGTAAAGGAATGGAACGCTTTGCCTGCAACGGTAGTAGATTCGCCAACTTTAAGTACATTTCAGTCGTCATTGGACAAGCATATGGACGTACATGAAATAGTGTAGGTTAGATGGGCTTCAGATTGGTATGGCACGTCAGCACAACATCAAGGGCCGAAGGGCCTGTACTGTGCTGTAATGTTCTATGCTCTATGTTCTATGTTTTTCCCCAATAAGATGCACTTTGGAATAACTTATGCCTGTACAGTGGCAAAAGATACTTTAAGTAGGAAGTTCACAATATTGTCAACATCGTGCCATTCTCAATATGGCACACCACTTCCAATTTCTCTCATTTTGTCTTCTCAAATGATTATAGTTAAAATTCTAAGTGCCAATGGCACGCATCCAAAACTCATTTGTTTTTGCAGCAGGGTAAGTTTTTCATTGGTGAAACCTCCCATCAGCTGACAATGTTCTTCTATGGGCAACTTATTAAAGCATTTGCTGTTCAAACATGGAAGCTCTGCCACAATTTTCCAGTCTAACTCCAACACCTTAATGTCAGATTTGAGAGCATAAATGTGGCATGGGTGTTTTTCAAAATTAAGTGTCACTTAAAACTGTTTCACATAATGTTTGTTTCATTTTACTCAGATTCTGCATCACGATTATTCATTGAAGCTTGCTTAGTCTGACCATTCGTGGTTGGTATGCATTGAAGGTTGTGGGAAAATTAGGGCCATTTTCTCATTTGCAGAGGAAGCAAATTTGTGTTTTTGTGTTCACTCATGTTGGTGTCCAGTCTTGTATCTCCCAACTTCTTTCATTATATTTTCTGAGAATAATCTCAGCAAGGATAATGTAAATGTTGTGGGTGGGTTCAAATGCCCTATAAGGACTCTGCCCATACCCCAAGATGGGCACTCATTTGGACATACAGACACTGTCCTTTAGGCCTTTCATTTTCTTGTCCTGACTGATTATCCCCACCAACATGCAGAACTAGCCCTTCTCCCCACCAGCATTTTACACGAAGGACAGCAGGCCCTACCCTTTTTACTTCTCTATGTCCCCAATCCCACTTCAAACACCTCTCACCACTCACTCACCCCAACCAGTACTCTATTCAGGAGTTCATTCGGCTGCTCCTCTCCTTCATGTCGTGGAGTTAAAAACATCACTGACCTTACACAAAACTGCACAGAGCATCCATGAGCATGCCTCCTTCAAATAATTTTGAACTGGGTGCCACAAGATTCCTGTGCGTCACCCACATTATCTGAAGGTAGGACTCTACTGACCTTTAAGGACCACTTAAGAGTTCTGCCTACCACCACTGAGGTTAACCATGGTCCTGTGTCAATCCTAATACTTCTACCCTGTTGACTACTTGTGACATTAACTTGAGAAGAATGGATCACCTTAGTCAAAGGACATTAGGTAGGGATTACCTGCTGGGAGCCAAAACCTTTACCTTGCTTTCTACCCCTCGGGTCCCCCATGACTCCAACCATAGAACTTTGGGTCTTGATTCCACGGCAAGACCTGCCAATGGCCTCACCACTGATTGGTATTGATTCAGAAGGAGTTCCCTGGAATCAGCAGTGATGTCTTTGCTCATGTCCAGATGCCGGATGGGAACTCCAATGTATTAACAAAATTCAGCTTGTAATACGAATCACTGTCCAGAATTATTCTGAGGGAAAGAATGCTGAATTGGATATAAATCTTGGTTTGCACCAGTAAAACTAACAAGCTTAAACAGGAACAGCAGGTCAGACTGCATCCATGGACAGAAAGCAGAGTTAACATTTTGGGTCCATTGACTCTTGTTCAGAGTTATTAGTAGCTGGGAAAAGGTGGGGTATATATGCTAAAGTTAATGGGTGGAGGTGGTGTGGGAGGGGAGACGGAGCAAGCAAATAGGTGGAGATCGAGCCCAGAGAGAGAAAAATATAGTTAGAAAGAAAAAGGAATGTATAATGGTAAGCCAGGGAGAGAGGAATGTCAATAATAGGGACCATAAGTCAGTGAAAATTTATTGGCAATGTTAAAAGCAATTCATGTTATGACAGGGTCTGGGGTTTGGGGTTGGGTAAAGGACATAGACTGAGTGACCGTTTTGGAGAACACCTACATTCTGTCCGCAAAAATGACTCGAAGCTTCCAGGTGCCTGCCACTTCAACACATCACTGTATTCCCTGGCCAACATTTCCATTTCAGGCTTGTGGCAATGCTCCAGTGAGACTCAGTGCAGGCTGGAGGAAGAACATCTCATTTGCCGCTAGGGGATCTTGCAGCCTTCAGGACTTAATCTCGAGTTCAGTAATTTTACAGCCTGAACACCTTCCTTTATGTCCTTTATCCAGCCCCACACCCCTGGCCCTGTCATCACATGAGGCACTTTCAACAGAGCCAACATGTCTTCACCTACTTTGATTCCTGTTATCAGCTTTTCTTTCTCCCTAGTTTACTATTTTCCATCCCATTTGTCTGCCTAACCGTCTCTCTGTCTGTCTGGGCTCCATCTCCACCCATTTATTTACTCCTTACCAACCCACATCCCCCCCAACCTCCTGCTATCAGTGTATACACCACCTTTCTCTAGCTACTAATAGTTGTAAAAAAGGAGTACTGGAACCTAACATTAACTCTGCTTTCTCTGCACTGATCCTGACAGACCTGTTGAATTTCTCCACCAATTTCTGTTCTGTATCAGATTTCCAGAGTCTGTAGTTTTTTTTTTGTTTTATTTTATTGAACTAACTACCTTAACAGGTTACCACCTTCAAATAAGACAGAGTAAATCTCATATGGTTCTGGACATTACTGGACCATAACATTGTAGTTTAGCCAGCAGGCATCAGTCTGAATCATCTGTGGGGAATAAGACAAAGCAAGAGAAAACAAAGTAGAAAGACAAACCAGGACTGAATATTTAGCTGTCATAGAATCCCTAGAGTCCGGGGGCAGGTCATTCAGCCCATCGAGTCCACAGTGACCCTCTGAAGAACATCCCACCCAGACCCACCCCATCCGTGTAATTCCCATGGCTAGCCCACAGAGCCTGCACATCCCTGGACACTATGGGCAATTTAGCATGGCTAAGCCACCTAACCTGCACATCTTTGGACTGTGGGAAGAAACCAGAGGAAACTCACAAAGTCACAGAGAGAACATTCAAACTCCACACAGACAATCACCTGAGAGTGAAATAAAACCTGGGTCCCTGGAGCTGTGAGGCAGAAGTTCTAACCACTGTGCCACTGTGCTACCCACCGCCTATCTGTGAGAGGAAAACATGCTGAAAATACAAAACAGGCCAGTCAGTATATGAAAAACAGACAATTTGTAGAACATTTCAACAAAATTGGTGGACTCTTCCTCCATCATAAATTGCCACTGACTGAACACTGAGCAGTCATAACAATATCTGTGGACTTGGTTTCCCTTGCTTTCATCTTTACACAGAGAGTTGTGAGAGCATGGAATGCGTTGCCAGCAGCAGTTGTGGAAGCAAGGTCATTGGGGTCATTTAAGAGACTGCTGGACATGCATATGGTCACAGAAATTTGAGGGTGCATACTTGAGGATCAATGGTCGGGACAACATTGTGGGCTGAAGGGCCTGTTCTGTGCTGTACTGTTCTATGTTCTATGTTCTATGTTCTATCTCTTACTGATGGTGGAGGATTATGTGGTTAGATGAGACTAGTTATTTTGGAGAATTGGGGCTAAGAACAACTGAAGCAAATGGGTTAATGTCCTTGTGTGGTTCCTGCTTGTACAGCACAGCAATGAAAAGTGCAATGCCAAAAGACTCTATTGGCTTCCAAGTTAACCGCAGCAAAGATCTGCAAACAACTGAAAATAAACCCACATTATGTTCCGCACGCTAATCTTTGAAAATATGAAGGATTTAAAGTGTTTTATAAACATTTAGGAGTGTTTCCATTTAAAAGCATCTGCAGGAAGCCTCCAGTCCAAAGAGTTTTGAAGTGTATACAAGACAGTTTATTTGAGATGGATATAACCTTTCTATGTATTACTGGAGTTTCTCATCCAGCTGTATCCAGTATCTGTATCCACTTCACCAACACCTTCCACCCCAACCTTCAGTTCACCTGGGCCATCTCCAGCACATCCCTCACCTTCCTGGACCTCTCAGTCTCCATCTCAGGCAACCAGCTTGTAACTGATGTCCATTACAAGCCCACCAACTCCCACAGCTGCCTAGAATACACCTCCTCCCACCCACCCTCCTGCAAAAATTCCATCCCCTATTCCCAATTCGTCCGCCTCCACCGCATCTGCTCCCACGATAAGACATTCCACTTCCGCACATCCCAGATGCCCAAGTTCTTCAAGGACCGCAACTTTCCCCCCACAGTGATCGAGAACGCCCTTGACCGCGTCTCCCGTATTTCCCGCTACACATCCCTCACACCCCGCCCCCGCCACAACCGCCCTAAGAGGATCCCCCTCGTTCTCACACACCACCCTACCAACCTCCGGATACAACGCATCACCCTCCGACACTTCCGCCATTTACAATCCAACCCCACCACCCAAGACATTTTTCCATCCCCACCCCTGTCTGCTTTCCGGAGAGACCACTCTCTCCGTGACTCCCTTGTTCCCTCCACACTGCCCTCCAACCCCACCACACCTGGCACCTTCCCCTGCAACCGCAGGAAATGCTACACTTGCCCCCACACCTCCTCCCTCACCCCTATCCCAGGCCCCAAGATGACATTCCACATTAAGCAGAGGTTCACCTGCACATCTGCCAATGTGGCATACTGCATCCACTGTACCCGGTGTGGCTTCCTCTACATAGGGGAAACCAAGCGGAGGCTTGGAGACCGCTTTGCAGAACACCTCCGCTCAGTTCGCAACAAACAACTGCACCTCCCAGTCGCAAACCACTTCCACTCCCCCTCCCATTCTCTAGATGACATGTCCATCATGGGCCTCCTGCACTGCCACAATGATGCCACCCGAAGGTTGCAGGAACAGCAACTCATATTCCGCCTGGGAACCCTGCAGCCATATGGTATCAATGTGGACTTCACCAGTTTCAAAATCTCCCCTTCCCCTACTGCATCCCTAAACCAGCCCAGTTCGTTCCCTCCCCCCACTGCACCACACAACCAGCCCAGCTCTTCCCCCCCACCCACTGCATCCCAAAACCAGTCCAACCTGTCTCTGCCTCCCTAACCGGTTCTTCCTCTCACCCATCCCTTCCTCCCACCCCAAGCCGCACCCCCATCTACCTACTAACCTCATCCCACCTCCTTGACCTGTCCGTCTTCCCTGGACTGACCTATCCCCCCCCTACCTCCCCACCTATACTTTCTCCACCTATCTTCTTTACTCTCCATCTTCGGTCCGCCTCCCCCTCTCTCCCTATTTATTCCAGTTCCCTCTCCCCATCCCCCTCTCTGATGAAGGGTCTAGGCCCGAAACGTCAGCTTTTGTGCTCCTGAGATGCTGCTTGGCCTGCTGTGTTCATCCAGCCTCACATTTTATTATATTGTGTTGGAAAGTCCCTAGTTTTAGCATTTTGCCTGCACTGAGTTTGCTGATATGGCTAGGACAATGATAAGAGTGTTATAATTGATGTGAGTGTCTCTGATTTAGGGAAATGGAATGGTGGAAGTGGAGAGGAAATCACGGTTTCAATACTTACCACCATACAGTGACCCCTGCTGGAAAGTGCCTCTATGCAGATACAAAGCGTAGTCATATCGATTCTAATAACCCTTTCCAGTCAACTGACCAGTCACCATTCATTACCTAAATCAGTTCTTATTCCAGACTTATCCCAGTATAACACTCATTTTAACAGATCAGGCTTTGTCATAGAGGTGAACAGCACAGAAAAAGACCCTTTGAGCATGGAGTCTGTGCCAGTCAAAAACAACACCCAACTATTCTAACTCCATTTTCGAGCATTTGGCCCATAGCCTTGGATGCCTTGACATTGCAAGTGTATATCTAAATACCCCTTAATGTTATAGGGGTTTCTGTCTCCACCACCCTTACAGGCATTGAGTTCCAAATTCCGAGCACCCTCTGAGAAAATGTCTCCTCACGTCTCCACTAAGCCTCCTTTGCCTTAGCTTAAATTTTATGTTCCTGATCATTGGTCCCTACACTGAGGGGAAATTTCCTTTCCATCTAACTTGCTGATGTCCCTCATAATTTTATGCATCTCAATCATGTCTCCCCTCAGCCTCTTCTGCTCCAAGGAAAGTAAATCCAGTCTATCCAACTCTCTTCATAAGTAAATCTCACCAGCCCAGGCAGCTTTCTGGTATAAAAACAAAGTTGCTGGAAAAGCTCAGCAGGTCTGGCAGCACCTGTGGAGGAGAAAACAGAATTAATGTTTCGGGTCCGGTGACCCTTCCGCAGAGCAGAACATCCTCGTATATCTCCTCTGCGCTCTCTCTGGACTATCACTTCCTTCCTATAAAGTGGATTCCAGAGCTGCACACAATACTGTAGCCGTGGCCCAAAAACATTTTAAGCAGTTCCATCATTACCTCCCTGCTTTTTAACTCTAATGAAGCAAATATCCCATATGCCTTCTTAACTACTTTATCTATCCATCCTGCTACCATAAAGGACTGTTGCACATGCACACCAGAGTGTAGATTGGAGCGGAAGGGGAGGGTTGGAAAATTGTTTGTTTGAGCGTTAAAACTGCTGGCATTGACTGGAAAAAAGCAAAGACTCGTGTTTTTACAGCTCATGGTTATAACAGCAATCGGGCGTCAGAGAACAGTGACAGGAAACAAATAAACATTTAAAGGGGCCTTGCAACTGGCAAAATACAGTCTGCACTTTGCAAATGAGCTTGTCATTCTTAAACCCCATCCTGCAACCCCGCTGAGGTCACAATCCAGAGTTTGACATAAACCCTACATGTGTTAGTTCTCACTTGCATGAAGACCTGGAGAGCTGTTAGCAGTTGTGAAGAGATAGTAGGAGCTGCAGATGCTGGAGAATCTGAGGTAACAAGGTGTAGAGCTGGATGAACACAGAGCAGGCCAAGCAGCATCAGAGGAGCAGGCAGGCTGACGTTTCGGGCCTCGACCCTCCTTCAGAAACGTCAGCCTTCCTGCTCTTCTGATGCTGCTTGGCCTGCTCTGTGTTCATCCAGCTCTACACCTTGTTATCTCTTATGTCAGCAGTTGTGGACGTGTACACCAGAAACTTTCTGAAGAGATGTAAAGAAGACGAAGGACAAAGTCTCGGCTCAATCTGCTGGATGTACAGATTAATAGATTTTTAAAATGTTGATAATTAGTATGATTAGACATTTTTTCTAGTTTGTATCTAAACATAGAATTTCTTAAAATCAATTTTAATACATAAAATTATATTGAATGAGAGAAAAAAATTAATATCTACCAGACCTGCATATCACAATGTTTTATAAGAGTAACATTCACATTTTTCCATTGAAAAATTGGCCCGAAGACCTGATTAAACACTAACAATTTGGAAAAAAGCAATAGCCAGAGAAAGGCTGCAATTTTTTTGTATTCCTTACAAGTAAGAGACTGAGATTATGAAGGTAGCTTTGATGCAATGAGAGCTTATTGCTTTAGAAATTGCTATACATTGTATGAAAAGGACAAAATATTCAAAAGACTCATCATATAGCGCAGAGAACCAGGAATTTGTCCTGCAAAGCAGCAGTTCTATTGATCGGCCAATTCAACCTCTTCCACCCTTTCATGGTGCAATGCAAGCTCCTAGAACCTACTTAAAGGATGCCACTGGTGACAAAACTTGTCCAAAATTAACTTATCTGGTGCGATGAGCTTCCTATGGATGTACATCCAATGCTTGAATTTGTAGTTGACAACTAAAGACTAATTTTATGGCCAAGATTAATTTCTACCATGTCATATAGAAAAGTGAATGATACAGGAGAGAATCATGTACGGTATATCGAACATGATCTTGATTTTTGTATTAAAGGTTGTATGCTCTGAAGTGTATGTGGTGAATAAAACCTCCTATCAATTTTTATGTTGTTCAGGTTTGCATCGGCCACCACAGGGTCCTGATCTGGCTGCTTTATATTCTCTGTCTCCTGGTAGTACGGGACAGATCACTCCTACATTAGGCTGGTAAGTGATGCATCACAAAATGTGATCTAAAGATCAGAGCTGTAAGAGAGCTGAGGATGCTCATGGATACACTTCTTATGTTCGGACTGCCTCGTCCAAAAATAAAGCAACAAAATGTCATGTGCCTCCTGACCAAAATCTTCGCTGAAACTTTCAGCACTTCTGTCAATTTAAATTCTTCTTGGTTTCATCACTGACCCACAAACTAATCCAGTTCTTTGAAAAGGGTTATTGCTTGTGGATTCAGAAGATGATCTGCTGAATAACGCAGGGGAACTGGGCTGTCCTCACATTTATAGGTGGCTATTTTCCAAAATGAATTGATTTCATTAAGGAGAGAGCCATAATTGGAACATCACTATGGATCAAAATTGGTGTAATTATTAAAAAGTATTAATATTTGAGTTTTCTGTTAGATATACTGATGTACCATTGGGTGAAACTGTCTCCGTTAATCTGCCTTCGATAGCAGGTAAATTATCGGTTATAACATCAGTTAACCATGATCCAGCTGATGATGTAAATTTATCCATGGTGATGCCAATAAAATCCAAAAGACTAGTGAAACAATGGACTTTAGAAATGTATATATTATGTATGTTTTCCTTCCTTAAAACTCAATTTAAGGAGAGACGGCACATACAGCATCTTGAAGGATCATGGTGCATCGAGCAAGGTCTTTGCTTCTGAATAAATTTGATGCATGGATTCTATCGTGATGTTGCCTGAAAGTGCCTGAATACATGAAAAACCCTTGATTTGTCCAATCTGTAATCTGTAAGCAATAGGGTAAACTTGGACCACCATCTAAAGTTATGGCAGCAATGTCTTGGTTCTAAATATCCTTTGCATAATTCATCACAACTAGTTATCAACAACATTCTTGCTTATTTCTTAATTTAAATTTGACATTTCAGTTTGTATGGAAATCATTATTTTAGTGCTGTTATTTTCTTTCGTTATATTTAATATTGTACTGACACAATTGGCTTATTGATTTATCAATTTACAACAATACAACCTATGCACAATAAGCAGGCCTTCTCTGTAGAAGAAATCTCAAAGATTTCTCTTGTCTGTGTGATTTATAAATTCCAGCACTTTGGTTATCTGAGTCATTGTCATTATTCTTTGTATTAGCACCACTCAATGAAGTCAGTAATACGACTGAGAGAATGGGATGAGAAAACTATTTTTAAAGCATTTTTTTCTCTCTGTTACTTAATGCTGTCTCTTCCTCTTGGACTGTGTACAATGTCTAACCAGATGGAGGTGAGCAAGATGCTCCCTAGCTTCTGCCCATGCCACAGTATGAATTCCTACTTAGAAGAGGTTGTAGACTTGCTCACCGAGTCGGTGTGTTTGATTGCAGACATTTCATCGCCCTGCTAGGTAATGTCATCAGTGCGCCTCCGGGACACGTTGGTGTTCTGTCCCACTTGTTATTTATATGCCTCGGTTTGTTGGGGTGGTTGATATTACTTCCAGTTCTGTTTCTCAGTGGTTTGTATATCGGGTCCAGTTCAATGTGTTTGATGATGGCATTCTGGTTGGCATGCCAGGCCTCCAGGAATTCCCTGGCCTGTCTCTGTTTTGCTTGTGCTATTATGGATGTGTTGTCCCAGTGGAATTCGTGTCCTTCTTTGTCTGTGTGTAGCGAGACAAGTGAGAATTGGTCGTGTCTCTTGGTCTTGTTAGTGTTTGTGTATCTTTATTGTCTGTTTGCTTCCAGCTCGGCCTATGTAATGTTTTTTACAGTCCTTGCATGGTGTTTTATATATTATGTTCATCAGTGGCTGTCATAGGGTGGTTGTTGGTTTGTGTGCTATCCTGATGCCTTTGTGTCTGAGTGGTCTTATGGCCATCTCCGATACATCCCTGATGTATGATAGGGTGACTAGTGTGTCTGGCCGTGTTGTGTCTTCTTGCTGTGGTCTGCCCCTGAGGTATCAGCGGGTTGTGCTTTTTGGGTATCTATTCCTTTTAAAAACTCCAAAAAAGTGCTCCTGTTCTGCTTTGCACAATTCCAGGCTGCTGCAGTGTGTTGTGGCCCCTTTGAACAATCTCCTGATGCATCCATCAACCATAAATGGAGCTGCATCGGGGCATCATTCAAACAAGCCACAACACACTACAGCAACATGGAATTGTGCATATCAGAACAGGAGCACTTATACACAGAGTTTTTAAAAGGAATGGATACCCAAAAAGCACAACACGCTGATACCTCAGGGACAGGCCACAACAAGAAGACACAACACGGAGATGACCACAAGAACACCCAGACCCATAGGCATCAGGGTAGCACACAAACCAACAACCACCCTACGACATCTACTGACGAACATAAAGGATCTCATACTGAACACCAATAAAATTAGCATAATATACAAAGTACCATGGAAGGACTGTGAGAAACATTACATAAGCCGAACTAGAAGGAAACTGACAATAAAGATACACAAACACCAACAAGCCACCAAGAGACACAACTAATTCTCACTTGTCTCGCTACACACGGACAAAGGAGGACACAAATTCCACTGGGACACACATCCATAATAGCACGAGCCAAACAGAGACAGGCCAGGGAATTCCTGGAGGCCTGGCATTCCAACCGGAACTCCATAAACAAACACATTGAACTGGATCCGATACACAAACCAACGAGAAACAGAACTGGAAGTGATGCCAACCTCCGCAGCAAACCGAGGCATATAAATAACTAGTGGGACAGAACACCAACGCTTCAGCAGAGGCACACTAATGATGTTACCGAGCAGAGTGACGAAACGTCTGCAACCAAACCCACCGGCTCAGCGAGCATGCCTACAACCTCATCCACAACCCAAGCTACAAATCTTCTCAAAAACATTATGCTGCTTAGAAGTTGTACAATAAGATATTGTTAGCTGGCAAGATCACACCCTGTAGAAAGACAACTGGTCTTATCTGGTCCCGCCTCTGTTGAGCGTAGCTAGTTTCATTAACTCATCACATATCAGAGAAACTTCAGATATTTTTTTCTATCCAAATCCAGAAAATGCTGTTTGGAAATGTAAATCCGAACTGGAGGCTGCCCTCCCCAAAAAGAGTACATATATGAAAATATTTAACACACATTAAATTATTAATGCTTCGAATTTGTGCATTTTGAGACTCATCATTTGCCAGAGGCCCCAATTTAATAACTTAATTCCATGCTTGATTCAATGGTGACTGAAAAAAACCCAGGCATTCCACTGTTAAATAATTATTAATGAGAAAATTACTCAGGTATTACTGACTGTTTCCCACCAACTGGCTGTTTACCAATCTATTTTTATGATTTTGCATCTATCCTATGGTCTCATAATTTAAATCAGTCCAAGATGTATTATTCTCACCTTTTCCTGTTGCTGACCACTTAAATAAACTAGAGATAATGGGAACTGCAGATGCTGGAGAATCCAAGATAACAAAGTGTGAAGCTGGATGAACACAGCAGGCCAAGCAGCATCGCAGGAGCATAAAAGCTGACGTTTCGGGCCTAGACCCTTCATCAGAGAGGGGGATGGGGAGAGGGTTCTGGAATAAATAGAGAGAGAGAGGGACGCGGACCGAAGATGGAGAGAAAAGAAGACAGGTGGAGAGAAGAGTATAGGTGGGGAGGTAGGGAGGGGATAGGTCAGTCCAGGGAAGACGAACACGTCAAGGAGGTGGGATAAGGTTAGTAGATAGGAAATGGAGGTGCAGCTTGAGATGGGAGGAAGGGATGGGTGAAAGGAAGAAGAAGTTAGGAAGGCAGAGACAGGCTGGGCTGGTTTTAGGATGCATTGAGGGGAGGGGATGAGCTGGGCTGGTTATGTGATGCAGTGGGGGGAGGGGATGAACTGGGCTGGTTGTGGGATGCGGTGGGGGAAGGGGAGATTTTGAAGCTGGTGAAGTCCACATTGATACCATTGGTCTGCAGGGTTCCCAAGCGGAATATGAGTTGCTGTTCCTGCAACCTTCGGGTGGCATCCTTGTGGCACTGCAGGAGGCCCATGATGGACATGTCATCTGAAGAATGGGAGGGGGAGTTGAAATGGTTTGCGACTGGGAGGTGCAGTTGTTTATTGCGAACTGAGCGGAGGTGTTCTGCTAAGCGGTCCCCAAGCCTCTGCTTGGTTTCCCCAATGTAGAGGAAGCCACACTGGGTACAATGGATACAGTATACCACATTGGCAGATGTGCTGTTGAACCTCTGCTTAATATGGAAAGTCATCTTGGGGCCTGGGATGGGGGTGAGGGAGGAGGTGTGGGGGCAAGTGTAGCACTTCCTGCGGTTGCAGGGGAAGGTGCCGGGTGTGGTGGGGTTGGAGGGCAGTGTGGAGCGAACAAGGGAGTGACGGAGAGAATGGTCTCTCCGGAAAGCAGACAATGGTGGGGATGGAAAAATGGCTCGGGTGGTGGGGTCGGACTGTAGATGGCAGAAGTGTCGGAGGATGATGCGTTGTATCCGGAGGTTGGTGGGGTGGTGTGTGAGAACGAGGGGGATCCTCTTTGTGTTCATCCCCTCCCCCCACTGCATCCTAAAACCAGCCCAGCCTGTCTCTGCCTCCCTAACCTGTTCTTCCTCTCACCCATCCCTTCCTCCCATCTCAAGCCGCACCTCCATTTCCTACCTACTAACCTCATCCCACCTCCTTGACCTGCCTGTCTTCCCTGGACTGACCTATCCCCTCCCTACGTCCCCACCTATACTCTCCTCTCCACCTATCTTCTTTTCTCTCCATCTTTGGTCCGCCTCCCTGTCACTCCCTATTTATTCCAGAACCCTCTCCCCATCCCCCTGTCTGATGAAGGGTCTGGGCCCGATGCGTCAGCTTTTGTGCTCCTGAGATGCTGCTTGGCCTGCTGTGTTCATCTAGCTCCACACTTTATTAACTTAAATAAACTAACTGAGGTACTAAACCAGGAGAGCTGAGCATTTGATCTTCAGTTCCTACTAAGGTAAATGACTTCTGAATGCCATGTGATAAGGAGAGGAAATTGCCAAATAAGTCACTTCTTATTTTGAAGTTTGCTCATATCGATGGTGGATGAAAACAATAATTCTGTCTGATACTTCAAGATTGATTCATCTGACGGCATTCAGTATTTAGCGTCATTACTGAGGAATGACTATTTGGGTTGGATACCAGAAGTGGTGGCATCAATGGGTTCACACCATCATCAGGTACTGTCTTCAGTACAGGATGGAATAAAGAGAAGATAAAAATAAAACGGAGAGAGAAGGTTTGCATCACACACACTGTGTAGGCTGAACTGAAATCCAGTGTCCTGAGGTGAGAGCGAAGCAGTTCGCTAAACAAGCAAATTCCCTAATTTGATTTCTGAAGAAGGTCCTGACCTGAAATGTCAGCTTTCTTGCTCCTCTGGTGCTGCCTGGCCTGCTGTGCTCCTCCAGCTCTACACTTTGTTATCTCAAATTCCCTAATTTCAAGTTTTTACATCCCAGTTTCTTCAAATCTATCAGGAAACAAAGCAGTAATACTTTTTTACAGTATAGGTGCATACATTGATGAAGTGCAGTCTGTCTTTGTTAAGCTCATAGGTAAAGGCTGTAAAGCCTGGAAGCTGATAGATCCTTTTTTCCCCTGATCCCAGGCAAGGTCAGCCTGTGTATCCAATTACATCATGTGGATTTAGACAACCTTACTCTTCACCGCTTCCACCAAGCACTTCCATATCCAGGTAGGTATGGACTGTGTGAGACTAGCTAGCAGCAAAGCCAGTCTCATAGCTTGCAGCTTCTGCCAAGATATGTCCAGTAGGCACTGTGACAACGGTTGGTGATTTGATTCTCGGGATAGAACTAGCAATATGCTGAGCCTGGGCCTCAGTTCCAATCAGCACTCATCTGCTTGTATTTGCTGTATCTCAGTGGCTGCGCTCTGGTGAGTACTGAGTCCCAGGTATTGCTTTCCATGTGCCCTCACTGTCTATTAACAGGATCATTCTCCAGTACTGTGGCATCAGAGTATTCTGCCTTTTGTTATTTGAAAACAAGTTTCAAAACCTTGAAAAATGCTATTGATTTCCGAATTAAATGCTAACGTCCACTTGTCGTTACGTTGCATGTGATTCTTCTCAGCACCTGAATACCGTGTACCTGATGATGTCGAGTCTGTTGTGTGTGAATGTGTCTTCATAAATACACAACATTGATGACTCATTGCTGGAGAACGACCCTATGAATGTGATACTGTAATCATGTGTTTACAGAATGAGATGCACTGCACAGTGAAGCCTGGTTGAATAGTTTCGGATCCCAGCTCTACTTATCTCCCCAGCCATGCTCGTTTATGAACCAAGTAAAGGGTGGTAGTAATGAGAGAAGGGGTAAAACAATCCTGACCATTTCTGAGGTTATCATTAGTGCAGTGTCTGAGCAGTGATGAGGAGACATAGTAATAATCCCCCTGATAAAAATAGTTTATTGCAACACTGTTCCATTACGTATATAGGTTAAAGTAAATCCTTCCAATTTGAAGGGAATGTAGGCCTGAGAAATGGCGCAGCAATCTAGTAACCAATATCTCCAACCAGCACTCTCATTGAGCACGGCTGCTGATTGGGAGTGTGGGCCTTGTGAATTCAACCCTGAATATATTGCTGTGTTCTCACACATGAGGGTAATTCAGTTTAAAAATAAACTTACCAAAGGGAAAAGCATCTCATGTTAGTTGTCAAATCTCTGATGAGATGATGGAACCTCATTAAGGAAAAAAAATGATTGCGTTTCTTGTCTCTGCCAGGGCTCCTTAAGAAGATTTAACAGAATTATTTTGCTAAAAACCACTCATTGTTCAGAGCTGAGTTGTCAGGAACTGAAAAGAGCCCCGCATAAGCTATGATGGCCAAGCTGTAACATAGCAGCGATAGTAAATTATATTTGTTTTGAATGTAGTCAGGCTAATGGTGGGAAAAGTTAGCTAAGAGGCACATAGTTGATTATTATGCAATACAACTGAAAAAAAACATGCACAATTTCCTCATGGATATGTCATTATTTGGATTACATTTGCATCCATCATGAAAGCCTTGCTTAGTGGTGCTTACTTCGGAGGTGGTACAGTGGCTCAGTGGCTATCACTGCTGCCTCACAGTGCCAGGGACTTGGGTTCAATTCCACCCTTGGGTGACTTTGTAGAGTTTGCATGTTCTCTCCAGAGTTTGCTCTGGTTTCCTGCCACAGTCCAGGGATGTATAGGTTGGGTGAATTGGCCATGTGAAATTGCCCAGGGATATGTGGGTTAGACAAGGGGATTGGGTCTGGATGGGGTGGTCTTTGGAAGGGCAGTAGGGCTGAATGGCCTGTTTCCACACTGTAGGGATTCTATGTTTAAAAAGTGTTATAATGATAACGATGTGCTTACTCTTCAGGAACATATCCCAAAATGGGCTAGCTCCCTTGGGAGAGGGAAGAAATTTGGAAAGACAAACTAGATTTACATTTTTTTCCACTACAAAATGATTTTTCTTGAAACGTTGTCCTTTAGGTTATTTTGATAAAATACAATTACATCAAAGAATACTCACATTTCTCTAAGAGCTGCCTTTGATTTTCAAGTATAATTGAACCAATGCAAAAGCTGAATACTTCAGAAGCTCCTATCCAAAATAAAATAAAACAATCTATTGGGAGAAAAACAGAGTTAACATTTCAAATGGCTATGATAAATATCCGTGACTAACTTTCATTTTGTATCAGAAATGAGGAAAGTTTGAGGTGTAATCAGTTTCAAGCAAGCACAGTGACAGGGAAAGAGGGGCGTGGGGAAGAAGAACAGAACGTTTGTGACAGGCTGGAACACCAGACAGATCAACTGATGAAGAAGAAGGCAGTATCAAGGCTCTCCATGACTTAAAAATAACTAATATTTATCATGAAATGGGAGTCCTCCTGATTATTTGATTATCATCCAATTTTTCACCAGGATTCACTGTAATTTTCCTTACTGCTTTTTTTTAAAGACATATCCTCTGTGCTTTTGTCTGTGATTCTTAACATTATGGTTTAGGGGGTGTCTATCAATAATTAAGTCTTTTTAGACCATGAGCAAATCACTTAGCCACAATTGAATGTATGTGTGTGATTGTGATGAATGGCAACCACTGAATTTCTTTTCTGAATTCGATTGCAATTGGAACAATGTCAACGTATCAGCTTCTGGTGAGCTGTGATTACCACTCTATTATGACGTAAAGTGACCCTCATTTGATTATTCTTCTTGATGAAACAGATCAAATCAAAATTTATGAATTGTTGAATACCTGTGCACAAAGAAGATAATTTAAGACAAAGGCATTTGAATATGTAGAACAATGTGGATGGTATCGCATCAGCTTGGTGTTACACACCACACTTGATATCAATATGCCCTTCTATTGAAGTCAGTGGGGGTTGCTGAAGGTATAATGAGTGAGCTATGTGATGCTAATCACCTGCACAATTGTCCTGGACCATCTTCTTCCCTAAAGCCTCATTAAACATGAATATAGGCTGTAGAATTGGGATTATTACATTGTGTTCCTCTCTTTGACTCATATTTGTCAAGGATCTACATCAGCAATAAAGCTTCATAACACCGACCCCAACTTGTTTTCCTGAAATTCTCTCAACTTCTCCTTTATTTACTGAAAGTCACTCAATCATGCACCCACCCTCCTGCAAAAATTCCATCCCCTATTCCCAATTCCTCCGCCTCCGCCGCATCTGCTCCCACGATAAGACATTCCACTCCCGCACATCCCAGATGTCCAAGTTCTTTAAGGACAGCAACTTTCCCCCCATAGTGATCGAGAACGCCCTTGACCGCGTCTCCCGTATTTCCCGCAACACATCCCTCACACCCCGCCCCCGCCACAACTGCCCTAAGAGGATCCCCCTCGTTCTCACACACCACCCTACCAACCTCCGGATACAACGCATCATCCTCCAACACTTCCGCCATTTACAATCCGACCCCACCACCCAAGACATTTTTCCATCCCCTCCCCTGTCTGCTTTCCGGAGAGACCACTCTCTCCGTGACTCCCTTGTTCGCTCCACACTGCCCTCCAACCCCACCACACCCGGCACCTTCCCGTGCAACCGCAGGAAATGCTACACTTGTCCCCACACCTCCTCCCTCACCCCTATCCCAGGCCCCAAGATGACATTCCACATTAAGCAGAGGTTCACCTGCACATCTGCCAATGTGGTATACTGCATCCACTGTACCCGGTGCGGCTTCCTCTACATTGGGGAAACCAAGCGGAGGCTTGGGGACCGCTTTGCAGAACACCTCCGCTCAGTTCGCAACAAACAACTGCACCTCCCAGTCGCAAACCATTTCCACTCCCCCTCCCATTCTCTAGATGACATGTCCATCATGGGCCTCCTGCACTGCCACAATGATGCCACCCGAAGGTTGCAGGAACAGCAACTCATATTCCGCCTGGGAACCCTGCAGCCATATGGTATCAATGTGGACTTCACCAGTTTCAAAATCTCCCCTTCCCCTACTGCATCCCTCAACCAGCCCAGTTCGTCCTCTCCCCCCACTGCACCACACAACCAGCCCAGCTCTTCCCCCCCACCCACTGCATCCCAAAACCAGTCCAACCTGTCTCTGCCTCCCTAACCGGTTCTTCCTCTCACCCATCCCTTCCTCCCACCCCAAGCCGCACCCCCATCTACCTACTAACCTCATCCCACCTCCTTGACCCGTCCGTCTTCCCTGGACTGACCTATCCCCTCCCTACCTCCCCACCTATACTCTCTCCACCTATCTTCTTTACTCTCCATCTTTGGTCCGCCTCCCCCTCTCTCCCTATTTATTCCAGTTCCCTCTCCCCATCCCCCTCTCTGATGAAGGGTCTAGGCCCGAAACGTCAGCTTTTGTGCTCCTGAGATGCTGCTTGGCCTGCTGTGTTCATCCAGCCTCACATTTTGTTATCTTGGAATTCTCCAGCATCTGCAGTTCCCATTATCTCCAATCATGCAGGCTACAGCTTTACTGGATGTCAGTCTCGCCCAAGTGGCCATTCTTCATGTTTAAGGCCAGGCATGAGCGTTGACAACTTATTCAACTGTGGGGACATCAAGACCCAAATTGATCTGTTCTTGTCTAATTATCAAAATGCTGCACCTTCAACCTGCTTCAAGGGGGAGCAGGACGCTTGGCTGTTATTTTTACTCCTGCCTATCTTTGTGGCTCAGCACAGGCATCTGTTCTAATTCAGTGTTTATATTTTTAAGTGTTAATCCACTAATCTATTGATAAAGCTTGGGAACTGTAATTCGTTTGGCTATGTATGCCAGTTCTATCCGCACTCACCCAATAACAAGTTAAATCAGATTCTGGTATTTTGCACTGCGCAACAATGTTGTCACTGTGGAAAATGTAGCACCAAAATGACTTTGCTTGTTTGCAGGTTTCCCCATCCCCTGGTGTTGGGCCCTCCAGGCATGCACTCTACAGGCATCCCCCATCCTGCTATTGTGAGTGCTTCAGGCAAACCAGACATGAATCAATATGACAGTGGGCTGAGATCCATGTAAGTAATCATGCTGGAAGTACATAGCGCTGCTTGCACATACATAGATGGAAAAGCTGTGAGAGCTTATGTTTCTTTGTGTAGCTGCACAGGCCCCAATTATCCCTGTCTCTTTGTGGGTTACATGAAACATTCCTTATTCTAGTCCTACTCAGGCCTCTAACCACAACTGTTTATCCAGTACATTAATGACATCATTGGTGCTGCTTCCCTGTCTTGTCCAAAATTGGAAAAGTTTATCAATTTTGCTTCCAATTTCTACCGGCTATAACCTTCACCTGGTCCATCTCGGAATCCTCCCTACCCTTCCTTGACATCTCTGATTCTATTTCTGGGGATGCGCTGACCACCAACATCCACTGTAAACCCACCAACTCCCACAGTTATCTGGACAGTACACCCTCACATTCAGCTTCCTGTGAAGCCTTGATTCCATTCTCCCAGTTTCTCCATTTCAGTCACATCCGTTCTGATGATTGCCAACTTCCACAAGGGGGCCTCCAAAATGTCTACCTCCTTCCTCAAACAAGAATTCCCCACCACCATGTTTGATAGGTTGGACAAAAACTGAGGGCCCTATCTCCTATACTTAAGCCTTCACCACCACCCCCAACCCTCTCCCCCGGCTTCCCTCCCACAACAGCAATCAGGTCCCCTTGTCTCACTTACAATCCCATCAGCTTCCATATCCAAAGGATCATTAGCCACCATTTCCGACACCTCCAGTGGGATACCAGGCACACATTCCCCTCCCTTCCTTGTCAGCTTTCTGCAAGGACCATTCCCTCTGAGACGCCATGGTCCACTCCTCTTCCTCTCCCAAAATCTACCCACATCTCCACGGCACCTTCCATGGTGCAGCTGCAGAGAAGCAACACCTGCCCGTTCACTTTCCCCCTCCTCGCTAGACAAGACCCCAAATACACCTTCCAGCTGAAGTAGTGCTTTACCTGCACTTCATTTGACCCAGCCTACTGCATTCGCTCCCCACAATGTGGCCTGCTGTACCGTAGGGAGGCGAAATACTGACTGGCTGACTGCTTGGCAGAACACCCATGTCTTGCCTGCAAAAATACCCTAAGTTGCCTGCCACTTCAACACACCACTGTGTTCCCAGGCTAACATCTCGGTCTTGGGCTTGCTGCATAGGTCCAGAGAGGCTCACTGCAGGCTGGAAGAAAAACACCTCATTCTCCACTTGGGGATCTTACAGCTTTCAGGACTCAATACCTTCAGGGCTTGAGCACCCTCTCCCACGTGCTTAACCAACCCCAAAACACCAGGCCTTGTCATCATATGGTCTGCTACAACAAACAATCTAATGGAAGCAAGTAATTCTTGCCCCCTACCCAACTCTCCTTCAGCATGCAGACCAACTTGACCCCTAGCTATAATCAGTTCTGAAGAAGGGTCACTGGACCCAGAATGTTAACTCTGTCTTCTCTCCACAGATGCTGCCGGCCCTACTGAGTTTTTCTGGCAATTTCTGTTTTTGTTTCTGTATCCCAGCATGTGCAGTTTTTTGTTCTTTTTGTATAGGCTAAATCTTTTGAATAAATATGAATGACTTTGAAGTTTTTGGAGAGTTTTTCTCCGTGTAGCCTGGTGGGTTTTCTCAGACTATCTTACCAAACTCACCTTATTAGCTGATTACCCCTCCCTTAAGGCAGCTCTCACATGAGATTCTAGCTCCATCTTACTGCATACCGTTCCCAGAAGAGCTCACCAATATCCAGTATTCTTTGTGCCTATGCTATCTTTTAAAAAATCTGTTGTGCGCCACAGAAGCACTAACAGTCTGAAGCTGCCTGACAAGTTTGTGAGGTTTGCCCTGGACATGGCAGACAGGGGCAAATTGATGCCCAACTTTGTGAGCAGGGTCCTAGAGCTCCCTCTGGATGGGGTTGGTGCAGAGGCAGGGCTTCCTCTTGCCCCAGGGCCAAGAGTGATGGCCAGAGCACCTGACTATGCCAGCTTGTTTCGGGGTTGACACAGAAGTCAGTGCATCCTCACCCATTTGGAGGAATGCACAGCAATATTGGAATAAGGTCAATGGCCTTCTCATCTCTGCCAGTGGAAGTGCCACCATCTTGTCTCCGATACTTCACAATCACTCCATCTCTGGCACTGTATCCTGCACTTGCCAAGGCTCATCCACTAGCACTGTCACTACTACATGCAACATCACCTCTCACTTGATTCTCATCCACCTCAAACCCCAACACCATGAACCCTGCATGCTGCCTACTCGCTCACTCGGAGCAGTTCCCTATCTGGTCAGATAATGACAACTTTGCCATCCAATTTCATCCCTAATAACAGCTGCCTCTCTCATTCTAAGCCCCCAGTGAGGTGGAACATGTCAAAACAGGTGGAGGACTGCCTAGCATGCAGCTCTTCACCCCATATGTGGCCTGTGACCAGCCTGAGTAACTGATCATGATTGTTATTGCAGGCTGCCCTTTACCTACTGTCCCAGTGCCCCTGACCAAAGGCTATCTCCCTTGACCTGACTGAAACCTGCTGGGAACCCTGCCTTTGGATCTGCACTAAATGGCACAGCAAGACAGAATTAATATGAGCCTGGTAACTCTGGCTGAGGGAACAAAGCACAGAAAAGCAAGGAAAGGCAGGGAAGCTGTGAGCATCCAGATATGCTGAGAGTGAGTGAGTGCTATGACAGTGAGTGAAGAGGCCGGTGATGCAGCTTGGCCCATTCCATGAACTGGGTGTGCATTACAATGATGACTGCCATTGCAACACGAAAGCGCAACATTGAAGTGCAGAAGTATCTTGTAATGACACAGAGATCTGCCATCAGGGTTCTTAGAGCCTGGCACATACTGGGTGTGGGCTGATGCCCATGGCTCATGCCCTAAGGTGTTGGTGCCTGATGGAGATCCTATGGAGCAACCATCAAGCTGAGGATGCCAGGTACCCACTCCAATTTCTATATTGAGATGACTTCTAGCTCGGTGTGTTTGGTAAGATGGGAAGCTGAATATTAATGAGGTGAGTTGGGTCATTACCAAGGCGTTAACAAGCAATAATGCCCCAAATGGGAACTTAACACTGCCTAACAAGAAACTTACCACACTGCTTATCAAAAGATGGTGTGAGATGCCCCCAGCATCAAGATAGACTTCGCTGGACTTCCCATGTGATTACACAAACCTTGCTATAGGCCACATTGTTTATACCTCTGTTTAGATTCTAATGAATGACTTAATTGCATGGATGATTATTTTGCTGCTTCTTTTTTAGTTGCTCAACAATGTAACAAAAATCTATATTGCTGCTATCATCTGACTTACTAAAGCTTCAATACAGCAAGTACCACTTGAAGGAAGTTTGTGGGGAAATGTAGTCTTGCAACTGAATCTGCCTCCCACCTAAAAAAAATGGCAAAAATCAGCCCAATAAATGGTGAAGAAGACGATAGGCTACCTTGGGTCTGTTCCCTAACACTGGACCTACTAGCTAACTTTTTCAAGATGGCAAGAAATATGATGCTCGCCAAATAAATATTTTTTTGAGGGTTAGTTTGTTGAAGCTACATTGTAACAACTGTAAGAAGACAATATTATTATTTCACACCTTTTTGTATTTCTCCATAAACATTCTGTAATATTAAAAATAACATTCACCTTCATCCAAGGTCTTTTTTAATTTGTATATAAGGACAACCAGGTAATTCATTTCACTTACAAAGATTAATGCAACATAAAACACATGAGCTTTTTTAGTTTTTCTTCCTATATTAACAAGAAAGGGATTGCCATGAAAGTATTTCCTCCTAAAAATTTAAGGACGCACAATAAAGTAAATTAGACTCCTCAGACTGAATGTATTTTCTTCATTTTGTCACTCTTCTCTTATAAGTGGTGACTCACATTGTGATCCGGTTCTGAAGGTAATGGCAAATCTCCAGTGCCTTGGCCAAGAAACCACCACTAGCATTGAAGCCTAATGAATATTATCAGCCTTTAGTTATTTTACTCACTTAATGATCACAGATGGACTCTTCCAGGAGGACTACTAGAAGAGAATGAAAAGCTTGCATTTATATCCATTTATCTTGGTTGTTGGGCGTCTCAAAGCACTTTACAACCAATAAAGTAGTTTTGAAGTGTATTTATTACTGTAGTGCAGTAATGAAGTGAAGAAACATATCTGATTCTCCCCCTGTATTGAGGCTAGCTATGACATCCCTCTCTGCCAACTGAGCTGGAAGTAGCTAAGTCAGCTCAAAGCAGAAAATAAATGGGAGACCTTCTGGTTTGTATGGCTTTGTAATAGGTGGTAATTTTGTTCAGCGGAGCATCAAGGAACCTCAGCAGACTGAATGTCTAAGGCCAACATCATACATTTTCAGCACGAGGGAGTCTCAGGCTTTAAATTATATACTTAATTATAATTATATATTTAAGTTATGTATGAACAAGGAAAATCTAATTCACAGTATTAGTGTGTTTCATGGGGAGAGACAGAAGATAAGGATGATTTTGATTTAATTTTGAGTCACAGGAAAGTGTGAACCTGGAAATAATTATCCTTTTGGCTATGGAATGCTGAAGCAACTGTTACTTATAAATTACATAATTAAAGAGCTATGTTATATTTGGCACAGTATGAATCAGACTCCAATTTGGGATAGAGGTTACGAACAGATGCAACATATTAAATAGACAATATTGCTTTATGACTGAAATTAAGCTACAAAACATTCCCCATCTTTAAATATGTGGGTATTAATTTGCAGTTAAGCAAATAAAATAGTAGTTGTCATCTTGTGTATAAAGTCCACCTTCTCCATTATTTATGGGAACTATTTGTTTGCTGCATTGGAGAGTTTGTTGGTTGCGAGATAGGTTCTGTCCCAGGAATGGCTTCTTCAATAAACTTTCTCCACATGGCCACTGCAGTATCGTGCGGCATCACAGGCATAGACTTCTGTCACGCTGCTTAACAATTTATTTTAAAAGTTGTAGCAACAGCAACAATAATCATGCAATCATGTCATTGTTGCCATTCAAACTTTCACCCAGGACTTTCAATGAATGCTTCCCTTAGAAAGGGGGTTTTGAAATGCTCAGCAAACTTTATGAACTAAGACCTCTTTCTGTTTACTTGCTGATGGCTGGATAATAAGTATTACCCTCAATTGCTACATGATGTGGTGGTGGTGATCTTATCAGATATTTGTCATGTTCCCCTGTTTTCTCTGAAGAGTAATAAATATCAGATTCCCAGAGCATCATTTGTAGGTTAAATCAGATAGTGATCAGCATTATATGTCATATTTCTCCTTGTGCATTGTTGAATGATATCATCTCGTTACAGCAGTTAATGGGTGTAAACTTGCCTCCCAGATTCCCTTACAGTCATAGGATCTTTTGACACAAATGTTAGGTGTAAAAAGAAATCAGTCGCACCAAGTTATTGAAATTGTAAATACTTGTATGCAATAGATGGAATCAACCATAAAAGATCAAAATATTTTGTTTCAGAATGCATTTCTTACATTGTTCAGCAATCTGCAAGATTTTGAAATCATTTTTATAGGCTGCTGATGCAATGTCCGATGGTAAGTGATGTGATTGCCACTTTGACCTCAAAGGGTTTAATTGGAACTGAAGTAATGATGCTGAATGATGTCTCCAGCATATAATCCACTACATAAATCAAATTCAGAAAGATTAAATTACAGAAAATGACTTTGCAAGTAAATGTTCTGAGTTAATCTTGTTTTGCAATATTATATTTGAAGTTGCTTTAAACCTAGAACGAAGCTTCAATATTTTGAGTCAGCTAAAGATCTTCTCCCCAAAATCTGCCTTAGATTGTTTCTACCCGAAGAATGGTCTCCATTTTACTTCACATTATTGCAAAAGGTGGTAGGGTGTTAGCTAGCTCTGGCTTGTGGAAACCAGTGGGAATGAGACTTAAAATTGATGAGTCCCTTTTCCCACTCCAGTACTGGATCACAGCAGTTGCCAGGCAGTAGAAATGCCTCCTGAAGCAGCTACTTTTATGCACTCATGGGTTTTGCTAGCAAGGCCAGCATTTGTTACCCACCCATAATTTCTCTACAGAAGACGATGATGTGCCATCATATTGAACAGCTGTAGTCCACTTTGTGTAGGTTCACCCATAATGCTGTTAGGAAAGAGTCCCAAGATATCGACCCAATGGCAGTAAAGGATCAGCGTTTGAGTTTCAATTCAGGATGGTGTGTGGCTTGACGGGGAACTTGCAGGTAATAGAGCTCCCATGCATCTGTTGCCTTAGTCATTCCAGGCCCAGAGTATTGAAAATGCTGTTAAGTGAAGTTTAGCAAGTTGCTATGTTTTATATTTGGTGGACATTGCTGCCATTGTTCACTGATAAAGGTTGGAGTGAATGTTTCATGTAGCAGTGACCAAATGGGCCACTTTTTCCTGGATGGTGTTTGGGCAAATTACAGGATCCTATCACTCAGAAATAACAGCTTATTGGCCAGTGGAGCTCCATCAACCTCTCTTCTGGACATCATTGGACATATTCAATTTCTGCCATGCCATCCTCTCACTTGCAGAAACTTGCCAAACTACATGACTTATCTGGGTTATCTGGTACACCTGATCTTTGCTTGACAGCAGTAGGTCAATTGGAATGTTTGGTGTTGGAATGTTAATATGGCCCATGCTTGAATACACGTCTGCCCTTTCACAGACTGCCAATGGTAAATTCATTGGTTTCTCCTGGCTTTTCACATATGTCTAGCCTTGCCTGTCAAAAATTACAAGTGATTTCTTAACTTCATCCAGAATGACATTATAGTAAATGGTTATAGAAATATATCTTCTTGTTTACAGGCCCAAGAAAGCACTTCTTAAATCACTTAGGAATAATGCACAGCCCCATTACAACCTTGAAATGATTTTTCAAACACACGTTTTCCACATATTTAGTTTAACTTTTTCTAGTAGATTTGGAAGAATTTAGTATCAGAATATCAGTACACGCATCCCTGACAGTCAGGCATCTCATATGACACTTCTTGATTTAGTATTTTCGTAATCATCCAAACAGGTCTATTAGTTCTTATTCTTGAGGCTTCTCAGAATGAGTTTACAGGGTCAGTCATAATGAATGTGAAGCACTTTTGTGGTTCTGATGAATTGTACAAAACCTTCAAGTAGAGCCTATGCACCAAACTCATTTCACTTCAGATACTCAAACAAGAAGTGAGAGTTAGAAAGGGAAATTTTCATCCTGTCCATCTAGGATCGATTCAATCTCAATTTCTCAGAAATGAAAGCACAATCTTTTGTTCTATCTCATTACTCTTTGCCTACAATCAAATAACGTCGATATTTAGTTGTTCCAATTTATTCTTAAGCAATTTTTTTTTGTCTTTTAGGAAACCTAATCCTGAACCAAAAAGGGAAAAAGAGAGTAAAAAGCCTACTATCAAAAAACCTCTCAATGCATTTATGCTTTACATGAAAGAAATGAGGGCAAAAGTTGTAGCTGAGTGCACTCTGAAAGAGAGCGCAGCCATCAATCAAATCTTGGGTCGAAGAGTAAGTAAGAATATTTATCACATCAGCTTTAAATAAATGAATATCTGATCCTTATCATTTCTCACTTGAAGAGAACAGCTCATACAAGTACATCTCCAGGATGCCAGTAGTCCATAGGACTCTCCGTCAGATGCCACTCTTCATCCAGATTGAAGCATGGACCATTGAGGTTTGCAGGTTCTGTACATTCAGGTCTTATAAAATGCCAATTGTAGTCTCCCCATTTTTGCTTCCTGAAGGTAAAGGATTTATGCTTCTGGAGCATAACTGTTTAGGCATTCTTCATCAGATCCGATTAGATAAAGATAATTCAAAAGTATTCTCTTTCTTGTTTCACTACTACCAATCAGATCCTTCAAACCCTCTCCGCAATCTAACTTCATCTCCAACAATAGCGAAAATTTCCATCATGGTGCTTGATGCTGATTTCACAGGGGGACAGCAATGGTGAGGCAAACCCAACAAAGCTGAACTATTGAAGGCCAATATCCAGCCAGATTAACTAGTGATCTTTGAGTAGCAGTGGACATCTGGTCGTAGTAGTGGTCATCAAGGAATTGTATGGGAAGATTAGGTGGGGAAGAGGAAGACTGAAAATATGGATCGGAAGCGGGGGAAAAGTTAAGATTAAATCCTGATGGTCTTTATTCCTGTTGATCTGTTCAAAAGACTAAATTAGTATCAGGGTATAGTAAAAAAAAGCCACAGGATCTCAATTGGTTAGAAGACTTGTGTTATTTTAAATATCCCTGCCTCACAATTCTATAATCCAGTTTCTACCAGATGGGACAGTTAAAACTGAGGCCAAGGGCTGTGGATATTCAACAACCTCTGAGCACATTTACACCTTTCTGCTTATCCAAGTTGTCCAGCTAATCCCCCTGTGGGACTCTGACCTAACATAGTCCTGAATCAAAGCCTTTCACTTTCTTCTTCCCTCTCTAAGCCCATTTCACTAATGAGACAGGCCCATTGCCCCTTTGACTTCAATCTCACTAAACTATTAACCATCATCAAACTCCCCTTCCTAGCCTCTGTGAAAGGTACCCTTATAGTAGTTCTCCCACTTCTCAGAAAATGTATCCTCTATCATTCGACCCCTCCTGTTCTGATGAACCATTCTTATGAAGAGTCACTGGACTCAAAATGTTAACTCTGCTTTCTTCCCACAGATGCTGCCAGACCTGCCAAATTTCTCTGGAAATTTTTGTTTTTGCTTGTATCTTTCTAATCAGGTTTCTGCCTTGTTCACTATTTAATTCCCTTCATGTCCTTGGCTCTCCTGTCTCTGTCATTTGTATCTTTTCATCTATGTAAGACATGTATCTGAAGCAAACCAAACCCTTTGGAGATGGGGATAGCTTTAGAACGAACCTTTACTGATGGATGATCAGACCAATCATGAGAAGCAAGTTCTGTACCAAGTGTCACAGATGAAGTGGTGATTAGGTCAGGTATTCTTGGTGGTTCATGTTTTAAGTGTTGGTGCCTGTTCCCAAACCATGGTAGCCACTGCTCATAATAAAAGTGTACATTGGTCTACAAGTGATGTCATCATTTCCCTCTGGCATCAATTAGTGTCCAGGTGTGAAAATTGACATCTAGTGACTTCATGTCATATGCATGTGAGCATCCTATAAAGAGGACTTTAGTCTGTCCTGCTGGTTTCCTGGCTTTGGCTACCTCACCATATCGAAAATCTTTGGATCTGCGACCGTCTTCCACTCTGTGAACTTACCTGAGGCAACAAAATCACCTCAATTACTACTGTAACTCCCTTCTTATCCACAAACTCACCGTGATCTTTTACTTTCAGAGCTCAGAATTGCTGAACACCTCCCCCTCCTTTGCCTTAAGCCATCAAGGCCACATAAATGTCTGAAATCATGTCCCCTAATCCTTCCATCTCATCCCTTCGTGAACCTCATTTCATTGATCATGCCTTTTCTATTATCTCCTTCCTTGTTGAGTCATCTATTTTGTCTGACCGTACTTCTGTGCATTCCCTTTACGTTAGACCTACTATTAACGTACAGCTTCTATCACGCCACAACACTGCAATGACCCAACCAAATTCACACGTGATCTCTGGTGTTTCTCAGATGATGTTGAAGCATCCTTCCTTGACCTTTCTGTAATCTTTCATGTTGACCACAGTGTTATCTTTTTCATTGTCCGGTTCAGCAAAGCTGCCCTCACAGATTTCATTTTTACATCTCTGCTTGTCTTCTCAACTGCCACTTGGTGACATCATCTTCAGATAAAAGATCAGCTTTTCAGTTCAACAGGAGGAGAAAAGTGCAAACAGAGAGAAACTGATGTAGCACTGTGAGCACAATCCTTCCACTGAGGTCAGCTCGAATCAGCTCAAACCAGTGATGAAATTGGGGTCTTCCTGGTATCAATCTCACATGAAGCCATTGTATCCTAAACCATTAGGAGTACTCTCACTGGAGACATGAATGTGTCAAATTGGTAATGTTTTTAGATGCATCCTGCAAACCTCATCCAAACAGGTTTCAAACAGGGAATTCATAAGCTGCTGTAGTTTCAGGATTCAGAGAGTACAAAGTGAAGAGATAAAATCAAGATGTTTATTTTGCTCCACTTTTCTAGCTGTGAGCTGGATGGCTGGCTTGTGGTGCAAAGTGACACCCACAGCACAGGTTTAATTCCTGTACTGGCTGAGGTTACCATGAAGGGCCTCCCCTCTCAGCTTCACCTTTCAAACTGAGGCATGGTGACCCTCAAATTAACCTAACCACGAGTAGGTTCTCTGTGATGAGACAGAGAGCAGCCTCTGTTCCTATGGGACATAGCAGTTTTCTCTTTCCTACTTGAGATCTGTAGGAGCCTGGGTATATCTGAGTTAATATTAATACAACCCAACTAAGGATCATTACATTGTCCATGGCATGATTGTAGTGAATAGAGTGTTATTTCTAATGGCCTTTGAAGATAGCTCACTTTCCTTAAACAGCTGAAAACTTTGGGATTTGAATGCCGCGGTTATAAGTCAAGCAGATAAGGAGGGGGAAGGAATTTAAAACGATGTGCATGCATGCCTTCCACAATGCAGATTCCATCGGGCCACCAGGGAAAATAATTTACATATGGGATAATGCCTCTTCTGTGAAAATATGACAGTTTGCTAAATCCAACATTATGGTACTTTTATTTGGACAGTGGCATGCTCTCTCCCGCGAAGAACAGGCAAAGTACTATGAATTGGCAAGGAAAGAACGACAACTACACATGCAGCTTTATCCAGGCTGGTCTGCCAGGGATAACTATGTAAGTTGATTTTTTTAAAAAATCAATTATTATTAATATTTGATAGTAGAAAGCAGCTGATTCTAATCAGAGTGGACTGTGGAATTTTCTGGAATGTAATAGCACCATCTACATTTTCCCCAATTTTTCTCCCCCTTTTCTCCTCCTCTAAGGTGGTGACCCCACAGGTGTCGGAAGCCCTCAGTGCCTTACCAAGTGGCTATTCTTCACGTGAGCCAAGTCAGCAAGTTCAGCAGGTTATTTAACCATGGAGAGGACATCATTTCTAAGCTTGATCCTCTCTTCACCCATACACACTTTCTAACCAAAGTCAACTAACTAACAATTAAAAGCGTGAAATCGGCTGATATTTTATCTCCTATCTTTTAAGGCACTGAAGCTACTTGTGCCAACCTTACCCAAAGGCACAGAATTCATATTGGCGACAGGCTGTAGATTCTTAGCCAGCTCTGCATTCTATAAATTCAGGGCACATTTTGTTTGACAGCTTCTGTGTACTGCATTCCTCCATGTTCACAAAACTATTATTTGTAGGTTGTTTAAAAGACATCATTTTCTGTAATCAGTGTACTTTTCTGCCCTCCTTTCCCCCGCTATAATCTACAGCACAGTCCCAGAGATGCCAGTGAACCTCTCAATACCTTAGCCATGCAGCCAGTCTTCATGAGGGGAACTAGATCGAGTGTTTTGGTAAAGCATTTGATTGAAGAGGGTATCAAAGTCAAATTCATTTTCACCCAGCGCCCATACGTGTGAATTTTCCGCACAGGTCATTAACAGTATTCAGGAGCAGAAACAGGCGAATAGTCCCCCCAATTTAGCATGATATACTTAGCTCAGCCAAAGCACCTATAATGGCTCAACTGAAGTTAGCAATGACCAGAGATCCAATCTAGGACCTCCTGGTCAATATCTTCGATTATTATAGAATGCAGTGAAGCTCAGAGGCTTTTTGGCATCTTTTCAGGGAGCTTTGTTAGCATTGTAAACTATTCAAAGATCAAATAACAAGTTGCCTTCATTGTTCTTGTATCTTGTAATGTGAAGCCAAAATGTGATTGGGTGTGGCTCGGTAAAAGGAATGCAGTACGAAAACCTGAAAAGGGTTATTGTGAAGAATTACTGGAATAGATAGTGAGTTATTATATTGCATGAAGGTATCCAACAGCTCTCAGACAAACTGTAGTGTAAGAAGGTCATTACCTTAGCATGTCACTGACTGGACATAGACAGAATTACTTGTAATTCCAACGTTTTATCCTTTCACATCTGACCTAAATAATCATAGAGATTACAATAAACTTTAGAATAAATATTAAGGACTTCACTTAGTATATGATACCATCTAAACCTCTGAATTCCATTTCATTTTACACCAACTTGCAATTTGGGAGCTGAAATAGGCCATTTGGCCCATCAATTCTGCTGCATCGTTCGGTAAAATCATGGCTGATCAGTTTGTGTTCTAAATGCCACATTCCCGTTTACCCGCAATGATCTTTGATTCCCCACATCTCGCAAGAATCTGTCTACCTTTGTCTTAAAAATATTCACGCTTCCTGCTTCTTCTGTTTTGCAAAGTCATACAGCCCTGTAAGAGAAAAGAAAACACAATCTCTGCCTTAAAAATTACCCCCTAGCTTTAAAACAAAAGTCCTGGACTTACCACAAAAGAAAACATCCTTTCTATGTCCACCTTCTTGAGGCTATTGAGAATCGTATAACTTCAATCAGGTCGCAATCATTCCAAGTTATTGAAGGAAACCTTCTATCACCCACCTGGAGGATATTTACATCCTTCCTTAAAGGCAGAGACCAAAATTGCACACAGTATTTGAGATGTGGTCAGATTAAAGCTTTGTATAACTGTAAGTAAGGATGTTACTTACGTGTTCAATTCCTCTTCTAGTAAGGATAGCATCCCAACAACCTTCTTAAGCAAAAAACCGAAAGGTCTTGACCATTTGGGTCAATGGGTTGAGGAGTCACAGATGGAGTCAATTTGGATAAATGCAAGGAATTGCATTTTTGTAAAACAAATAAGGGCAGGGCTTGTACAGATAATTGTAGGGCCCAGGGTAGTGTTATAGAACTGAGAGACCTAGGGATTCAGTGCATAATTCTTTAAAAATTGCATCACATGTAGACAGGGTGGTTAAGAAGGTACTTAGCACACTTGCCTTCATTGCTCATCCTTTGAATATAGGAGTTGAGATGTCATGCTGAGGTTGTACAGGATGTTGGTGAGGCCTCTTCTGGAGTACCGTGTGTAGTTCTGGTCACCCTGCTTTGGGAAGGATATTATTAAATTGGAGAGAGTTCGGAAAAGATTTACTAGGATGTTGCCAGTAGTGAAGGATTTGAGTTATAAAAATAGGCTGGATGGGCTGGGACTTTTTCGCTGAAGCGTAGGAGGTTGAGGGGTGACCTTGTAGAAGGCTGTAAAATCATGAGGGACATAGATAGGGTCTTTTCCCTATGGTGGGGGAGTTCCAAACTAGGGGGCATATTTTTAAGGTGAGAGGACAAGGTTTAAAAAGGACAGGAAGGGCAACTTCTTTACACAGACTGTGGCTCTTATGTGGAATAAATTGCCAGAGGAAGTGATGAAAGCAGGTATAGTTACAGCAATTAAAAGATATGTACATGAATAGGAAGAGTTTGGAGAGATATGGGCTAAACCCAGGCAAGTGAGACTAATTTAGTTTGGGGACGTGGTCAGCATGAACTAGTTGGACCAAAGGGTTTCTTTCCATGCTATATGACTCTATAAGAACTGCAGATGCTGGAGATCAGAAGAATAAAAACAGAAATTGCTGGAAATTCTCTGCAGGTCTAGCAGCATCTGTAGAAAGAATTCAGAATTAACATTTTGGGTCCAGTGACCCTTCTTCATAACAGATGGTAGCTAGAAAAATGTTTTTTCTTCATGCAGAAGTAGGACAGGGTGGCGTAAGGAGTAAAAAAATGGGTGGAGATGGAGCTCAAAGAGACAGAAGAGCGGTTGAACAGAGAAAGGAGTGGATAACTATCAGCTGCCAATGGAGACCATTAACAATTAGTCGTGGGTAATAGCAGACCATGTGATAACAAGGCCTGGTATGTGGGAGTTGCAGTAAGGACATGAGAAAAATGCCCCAAGTCCTAAAATTGTTGGAAATTCTTAATCACCTGCTAGACCTGCATGCTAACTTATTATGACACATGCCTTACAACATCTAGATCAATTTGCTCCTCAGAATTGTGCAATTAGTCTCTATTTAAATAATATTTGATAATATTTAAGTAATTTTAGTTCTTCTGACAAAGTGAACACATTCACATTTTCTTCCTTTATATCCATCTGGCAGATTTTTGCACACTGAAACTATCTACATGGGTCGACATCCTTGTTATATTATCTTCACAACTTTCTTTCCTACCTATCTTTGTGCCATCTGCAAATATAGCTACCGTGCCTTAATTCCTCTCATGTAAATCATTGAAATAAATCATTAAAAAGTTGAGAATATAGCACAGAGCTGGCTGGACTCTACTTGTTATACCCTGCCAATCTGAAAAGACCCATTTATGCATACCATCTGTTTTCTGCCAACCGGTCAATCTTCTATCATTGCTAATATTCTCATCCCCTTTAACGTGATCTCCTGTTTGTACAATAACCCTTTATGTGGTACCATGAATACCCTTCAATAAGTACCAGGCAATCACAAATCTTACTAAATTTATTTAAAACAAAGCAAGAACAATCTTTTTTAAGGCAACTTGTGTCATGAATATTGAGCATGCTGACAGCACTACACATCACAATTCATACTAAAACGAATTCAGTATTTCAGACAGAACGCCTGATCCCTATGTCTCTGAACTAACTATAAAAATCAGAATGCTGCAGTAGTCAGTCACACTTACAAGATAGGAGGAGAAAATCAGCTAGTTCACCCACTCCGGATTGCTCCCATGATCCCTGTTGGAGCTGTGCGCATGTGTGTATGTTTGTAGGTATTTTTGTATGCATGTGAGAATAAATGTATGTACGTACATATGCGCAGAGAGTTGATATGGGTGAGGTTGAGCCCATGGTCTATTCTGCTCTATTAACCTGTCAGAGTTCACTGCCAAAGTAGACACGATTGACAGGTACTCGATTTAAGATATGAGAGCGCAACAAACTATGAAAGATGTAATGAGTTCAGGACATAAAGGCACAGAAGGGGAACTTTTAGCAAAGAAAATCAAATTTAAAAGTCTAAAAATAAGCAATGCCTAAATCCAGTTGCAAACGAATTATCTTGGAAAGTCTAGACAATGTCATCCACCACAATGGGAAAGCTTCTATGCAATATGTGAATGTCAAATCTGGGATTAAACTATTATTAGTTTGTCAGCCCAAAAATTAACATCGGCTAACCCAATCCTTTATATATCTCCAAAAAGACTTGGCCAATGCTAAAATCCAACGCATACACATCTGTGGGAGTAATTAAATTCCGAGAACAGGAAACAAAAATAGACAACTGAATTCTGTAGTCACAATCCACTAATAGAAAATCTTGTAGAAGAAGCTAGCTAAATTTTCTATTTAGTCAAAATAAATCTTCAATGTTGTGCTTTTCTTTAAGTACAATGTAGGAAAGTGGGAATTTGTAAATTATCTGCTTTTAGTTTGAATTCGCAGACATTTCTACGCACTGTAAAGCACCACATATTTTTATAAGGAATGGTCTGATAGAATAAAGATCAAACACTTTGGTTTGTTTGTTCTTTTTGAATGGAAAACTGGCAACTAGCCTGCCTCCTTTCCCTTCCATCCCGCTAGCTGATGGGAATTATTGCATTGGCTTTGCAAATTTTTCAAGCCTCTGATATTTTGTTCCTAGTCTTTTCTTTGTGCTGATGCCCCTGGCATCTGGTGAAACCTGATTGCGAAACTGGAATGTAGGTTATGTTTCCTGGTCCTTGTATCGGAAAGGAAGTACAGTGGGTCCCATACTAACAAAGCACACTGTGGTGACGAAATGTTCCGCCTTCGGAGAAACCACAAAGAGCACATGTTATAATTTCAAAGGTTAGCTCGAAATGCCAAAAGACCAAATTGTGTATATATATTCCTCACTTGCACAGTCAGCTTTTCTTTGAAAAAACATATTTTGCTTCTTTTGACGTTATATTAATGTTCCTTTCCCCATCAACTGCACCATTTCTGTCCAAGAGAAGGTCAGGCATTTTGTAAGAATTATCATTTCAGTTGGAAGTTAAGAGGTGTACAAGAGTGACATGGGTGATGCAATCTTTTATCTTCCCTTCCTATTTTAGAGAAAGCCTTTCACTGCCCTGTTCTTCCTTATGAACATCTACGGACTAACCACATTTCCGTCTTAACTTTCCCTGATGTTTTAATGAATAAATATGCCTCAAATAAAATATAGGATCATTTTTATTTCCTTTGTTTTCTTTGAATACTCACATCAGCTTTTTAAAATTTATGTTGATATTCTTTTGAATATTGCCTGTCATTTTGCTCTATATATATGAGCCAGATAACAGGCACAGTAACGAGTCTATCATAAGATATAATGCAGTGAAGGGAGAATACTCAAGGGTTGCAGAGTGGACAGTTAAGGGAGATTACAAGTCTAAGATTTCCTTGATGATCTGGAGTACTCCTACAAAGTAGGAGCCTTGCCATTAGTAACATCATTGAGTAGTTTTTAAGAATGCCCAAAAACGAGAAATGTTTAGTATTTAAGAACTGTCATCACTGAGACGTAAATAGACTTGAATATGTTGGAAATTATTTATTGTAGGGTAAAAAGAAAAGAAGGAAAAGAGAAAAGCAGCAAGACTCTGACCCAGGTATGGAGATTTTTCATGTCATAACTTGTGCTTGCTGTTCACCTGTGATTGTGCATCTCATTCAACTGCAATGTGAAATCATGGAATGATTCACATTATGCAATATTACCAAGCTGTTGTATTAATGATATTTCTTGAGCTTTCATTTTATCAAAGAAGTCAATTATTTCACTAATGTTTAATGCCTTCATTAAAATAGCAGCCAGTAGAATTTCATATCAATTTACTAATGCATACCTCAATTACACCTCAGCAGACGCTAATTAAGTTTGTAATAACATGCAGAGAATAGGAATTTGCAACAGGTCCATCCAATGCAGTATAGGAGTGGAAGTGTATTTTGAAATGATTAAACACTGAAGTTCATTTGAACTATTTGTCTGTATTTTGAACCCTTACAGATGTGACAGACATGAATAAATTCCAAAGTGTTTGGTTTCTTTGTAAGATAATCATGTCATGATTTACATAGGAAGTTTTTATTTTAAAGCTTTTAACTGATTGTGGTCATTCTGGTGGACAGTGGCTGCTCTGGTATGAGTGTGAGAAAGAGAATTGATGATCTCAATGCTGCAGCATCAACTGCTGCATTGATTTATTACACAGTTTATACTAGGGCAGTCAGTGCTTTCAAAGAAGACAGATGGTTAGTCTATGCCCTTATGTCTGATGCAAGGTGTCACCCGGGTAGAGGACAGAGAGAAGCCTGAATGAAGAGGTTGCACATCTGTAATGGAGCTCACCTTTCAAATAACGGAAGGGGATTCAAGTGAGCTCAGTTGCAGCTGCTCAATCTTCACTGCTTACTTTTTCTTCTACATTCCACTCAGGGATAAATGAAAATCCAACTCCCCCCAGCCACATAAATATCTGGCTAACTTTTCTTCTTGTTTGAAAATGCAAATAAGCCAGAGGGGCTGTGTGTCATCTCCATCATGACAAAACATTTCAACGTGACTTACACTTTTGGGTGGTGCATCTTTGGCAAAAGGGCTTATCAAGTGCTTTTTCGTGAATGCTCATTTCACTTGTGCTTTGATGCAGAAAAATTCAGTGCCTTTGTATTTGATTACTGTATACCCCGGGGGCTAAATTTGACTGTCTTGTGTCTTTCCCTGGTATAGAATATTGTAGATTTATTTGGTATGTGTAACTTGAGAGGATACAAACTGTTTTAATTGTTGGTCAGCGAGGGGCGTGGTGGAAGTAATCTCCATAAAGTATAATTGTTCAGAAATTATGTGGGTTCTTTTGAGAACAGTAAAAGTATTATAATGTACCTCTGAACAAACTTTTCCGATAGAAAACCTAAATTGAAAAAGAGACTCTGCCTCTAAAATGAAAGAAGAAAGCTTTGAAAAGCACCTGTGGGGCTGACATATACCACAGTGTTAACCCTTGCACAGGCGAACACACAGTGACACAGGATAAACAGTCGCACTCTGCTGGAGACAGACACACACACAAACAAACAGGCACAACACAAAATGCAACCATTCAACCGCATGATATGCACGTAAAAGCAGACGTATAGAAGGAGGACTTTAACTTTTGATTTGACAAGAACAGTTCGGCTGGGTGTCAGCAGATGGAAGGGAGACTTCTAGTTGCAGCTCCCCTTCACACTTAAGAGTGATGTCACTGTTGGGTTTGTGAGCTGGATTTCAGTCATGGCTCCCAGTCAGGTGAGAAATACAGGACCGGATAAATCCAAGCTTGGATTGTGGGTGGGGTGTAACGGGAGGTTCCTGCCAACATGGATTTGGAGGGGGGAGACAAGAGGCCTTGTGGAGATTGCAAGGTTTCTGGGAGCAGCTTCAGAAGGTCAGGTGGGGAATAGGTTCAGATCGCCAGTATTTTATGATGCAGGTATGCGGGATCAAGTGGTGAGGGGAAGGGTCCTATCTCCTAGATCCAGTGATCTTTCTTTCCCCTTTGCAGCTGGGTTTTCCAAGGCTTAGGAACCCAGCAGAGCAGAGTAATTTTAACATGAAACATTAAAATGGTGCACATAGCTTCAGCAATGCAAGGACACCTATTTATTGGTATTAATGCATCCCCATGGATTCATGAACAAGAACATTTACAGCTATAGGGACACAGAATGACAAATAAGGGCAAATACACATTGTTAGAAAGAAAAATCATCCCACTGTCAAGCCTATCTCCAAAAATGAGGAACGGTGTTAACGATGTAAACACTACCATCAATAAAAAGCAAACATCACTCACACATTTAATTTGGCCTTTTAAGCTAATATTACCCAATTCCCAAAAATCATTAATTGAACTTTGATGGCCACGATTTAATGAATATAGAAAATAACACTTCATAAAGAAGCAAGGTTGTTGTTCGGCTTCTTTGGTATTTGTGGTTTGGCTCACATTGCTATTTTAGTTTGTTTTTAGTCTTACTGGCATTTCCATTTATAAAATTAGGGTGCCTGTGAAATATTTCCCATTAGAATGAGCTGGCATGTGCAAGCTATTCTGTCCTTCAGCAGTATTTCAAAACATCAAAAGTCCTAAAAAGGTGGCCATCTAGTTTGAAATACATATAATTATGATAAAATAATAAAAGAAAAACTGCACAGGAAGATTTTAATAACACTGTGACCATTCTGCCAAGTATACACAGACAACTCTGTAGCTGTCATTTTGAATGGGCTGAAGTGCATTCTTCAAAAATAAGCATCTCCCATTCAAGATGAAGAGGATTTTTTTTTTCTCTTGCACAATCATCAGTGTTTGGAATTCTTTTTTACAGTGGAAGCTCGTCATTGAGTATATTCAAGACTGAGTCAGACAGTTCTTTTATTGACAAGAGAGGCATGTTATAGAGGGCAAGCAGGCAAGTGGAGTTAAGGACAGAGTCAGATCAGATTTGCACCTATTAAATAGTGAAGCAGGTTAAAGGAGTTGAATAGCCTACTCTTCAGTTTATTTCTTATGATCTTCTCAATTACTAATAGAATTAATGGGAATTTAGAATGTCACTGGTGTTAGAGGAATTGGTGAGGCATTGATATTGCCTGTGGACTACATTCACATTTTGAATAATGAAAAAGATTCCTTTTTTCCTGAAAGAATCAGTTTACAAGAAATAGAACTCAATTTTACTAGTATTACTTCTTCACCCCAAATCTGCCCTTCTGCCAAAAATTACATTATATTACCTCTCACTCAAGTGGCAGTTCTTTATATTAATCTGGTTTGTATGTTTCAGATCCCAGGAACATGTGTATATCTCATTTGAGTCTGATCACACCCTACCTGATGTTCAAACCAATTTATTTTCCAAGAAGCAATTAATCTGGACAGCGCACTCAGGTTTATTCCTTTCATTCACTGTCCTACAAGTCACTTGTTGTACTGCTCTTCTTGCCCAAGCTTGGCAGATTAGCTATCAAACCTGAGATATTTCTACATCGTATGAGTTAGTGCCCGCCATATATTTACATACTGAAGCAACGAGGCACATACCGATTTAACAATTTCTCATGACGTGGGGGAGGTGGCCAGGTTTGCAGGGTTAGTTTCAGCTTTGGGTGATCTACTTCATTCTAGCAAAAGTCTGCTTTATCTGAATACTGTAGCATCCTCCCTGCAAACATGGAGGTTTTTCGCTTTGCTCTTTTTTTAAATATTTGATTTCATAACACCTTTTATGTTTGTTTAATTCAGCACCTTTATATGTGGTAAAAAGCACTCTGCTTATAAGTAAAATGTTTGCCTTACTAAAACAACCTTCAAATTGACTCTGTTGTGTCAAATAACTTTGTTCAATTATTGTAACAGTTGCTATAACATCTATTGCTTTTCTTTGCTTTTTTTCTGTCTTTTTCATTGCCTTCCTTGCCCATCCTTGCCACATGTTCCGCTTTTTTTTTGTTTCTTTTTGTTTTATTTGTTCAGATCCAAGCTCTCCTAAGAAATGCCGGGCACGCTTTGGCCTTGACCAACGGACAGACTGGTGTGGCCCTTGCAGGTGTGTATTTTGTTGCCTAACACTCTGCGTTAGCCATTCTTCTTGCCAGGTGCCTCTCCTTTCAGATTTGCAGGACCTGCAGATAAAGCACAGCAAACTGAGTGCAAATATTTTTCAGAGGCAGTATTACCTAAAGCCCATGTTGACCTAGGTTGGGGACGATGATAAGCTTACACGCCTTTTAACTTTGCTGCACCACTTCAAGGCATTTTTAAGCAAATTACATACGAGACAGAAGAGCTAAGAACCACAGTACCACAGAACTCTGCCACCGTCTCGATTTTGTGGCCATACTATTGGATGTTATTTCAATTCACCTTTCACGTAGTGTGTGGTACCTTCATTAGGGCAGAGTCTCTTGTTCAAACAAATTGATAGTTTTGAGATACAGTCTGAAAGGGCCTGCAACATATGAGAAGAAAATGCAATCTCTTTGAAGCCCATATTCTCTCTCCTGATTGAGTATTCTGTGTGGAGCTGTGGTTGCTTCTCTGGCTGACCTGGATTGCATACTAACTCCATTTCTTTTACAAATTGTGTTCCTCTATTGTTGTTTTTGTTTACTTCACACTAACAGATTCAAACACCGCAATGATGTGTCGCCCATTGTTCGAACTTGATCTGCAATAGATGCGGTGCCTCCCCTGCAGGTACCCATAATTACTCTATCTTTAACGGGCTTGACATTTTTTTAATAATAACAATTTTTTGACAAAACTTCTCTTACCTGTTCTGTAGAGGCTTCATTGAGGAAGGTAACCTTTATGGAAACAGCATTTGGCACACCATTTTCTGGTTAAAGTGGAAGCAGTGATGAAAGTTGGGAGGAACCCACGTCATTTCCTTCGAAGTGACATTGTGCTCACATAATAATGTGGTGTTGATAACCAATTAGGTCACAGCACCTGCCTTTGCAAACAAGCAGGAAAGAAAAGGGTTTGCCAAAGAGGTTCTCATGGTGATGACCTTCCTTCAATGTAATTGTTGACAGTGTCACCATGGAGTCAGACAGCACTGTTCAGCAGTGGAGTGAAGATAGAAGGGAAAATGGGCCATTTTAAACGAAGTAACAAATTTATAGGAGTAGATCTAGAAGGTAGGAACTTAACGTGAGGAATGTATTTGACACCCACTAAAAACCTCTGCATAAGATACAATTCTCTCTTCATGAGAATCTACTGGAGCTTCAGTTAAATAGGAACAGCATTGTGTTTTTTGCAGAGGGATAACATGCTACTCAATGTATCCATTCTTTGCATCTCAGGTAGCAATGGCACCTTTCAATTCTTTCATTCACATTCCTAAGAGAGATTTTATTCTAAGTAGTCAGGTGTTGTTACTGCCATCTTTATGCAATGACAGTTATTGATGTGTTAAAACTATTTCAACGGTGGTGTAACAGTGTGGGTTTCTGTGAATAGTTATTGTAAGGTTTCTTCCTGTTTAAGTTTAAGCTTAAATTTACGTGAAGTTTACATCACACAGTCATTACATTATATCAACTGCAACTAGGGACCAAATCATTGTCTGAGCCCAGAGGCATGTTTTGGTGTGCAAATAGCATCACCTTGCTTTTTTTTGGATGAAATCCAATTTTCCTCCAGACTCAATACTCCATACCATTTTCTCTGGCCTTTATGCGGATTGGGAATACCTTGTACAAAATGCACACCTGTTCCTCTCATGCACTTGCCAGTGAGGTCAGATTTCCCATTATAAATGGAGAACAAAATTTGGATTTCCTTGTGGACAGCATTATCTTCTGCTAGTGTTAGGTCTTGAAAGCCCATTAAAAATGCAACAGGTTTGAGAGTTTGTGATGAAAGTAGTAAGTCTGGAGGAGTCTGGACATTCAGAAAGGTAAGTGTAAAATGTTTTAACACTTCCAAATGTCACTTTAAAGTGCTGTATTATAAATGTGTTGTATGCAGTGTTGGAGTGTGTCATACAAAGATAGGTTTATCCTTACCTTGAGCACTGTTGTGCAATTGTCTACATAGATTACAATAGGTTTCCATTTGAGATAGTGCCATAGTATAAAACTTTTTTTTAAATGTCCTTTGCTATCGTGCCTTTATGATCTAATTTAATTAGACTGTTCTGGCTGTTTTAAAATTATGCCTGATTGTGAAGGCAGAAAACAAAAGATTTGTGCTTGCTCTCTTCCATTGATTGGCACAGAGAATCTGAGGAGCCACAGGATGGCATGAACTTTGCGAGTGGTTTAGGAAAATGTGAGGTGATGTGGGAGATTTTGAGATGGTAAGGAGTGGCATGGATGAACTGGGTGATGCCAGGAGCAGTGCTTATATGCTCTTGTGCTGCCCTGGCACCTCTACAAATGGGATGGTCTACACCTGAACCAGAGGGGTACCAAAGTCCTGGAGGGGTGCAAAATTTGCTATTGCTCTTCAGGAGGGTTTAAACTAATTCAGCAAGGGGATGGGAACCTGAATTGTAGCTCCAGTGTACAGGAGGTTGAGAGTAATGAGGTCATGAATAAGGTTTCAAGGTCGCAGGAGTGTACCAGCAGGCAAGAAGGTGGTTTGAAGTGTGTCTACTTCAACGCCAGGAGCATCCGGAATAAGGTGGGTCAACTAGCAGCAGGGGTTGGTACCTGGGACTTCGATGTGGCCATTTCGGAGACATGGATAGAGCAGGAACAAGAATGGTTGTTGCAAGTTCTGTGGTTTAGATATTTCAGTAAGATCAGGGAAGGTGGTAAAAGAGGGGGAGGTGTGGCAATGTTAGTCAAGGACAGTGTTACAGTGGCAGAAAGGACGTTTGATGAGGATTTGTCTACTGAGGTAGTATGGGCCGAGGTTAGAAACAGGAAAGGAGAAGTCATCCTGTTGAGAGTTCTCTCTCGGCCTCCGGGAAGTTCCAGAGATGTAGAGGAAAGGATTGCAAAGATGATTCTGGATAGGAGCGAAAGTAACAGGGTAGTTGTTATGGGGGCCTTTAACTTTCCAAATATTGATGGAAACGCTATAGTTCAAGTACTTTAGATGGGTCAGTTTTTGTCCAATGTGCGCAGGAGGGTTTCCTGACACAGTATGTAGATAGGCCAACAAGAGGCAAGGCCACATTAGATTTGGTACTGGGTAATGAACCAGGCCAAGTGTTAGATTTGGAGATAGGTGAGCACTTCAGTGATAGTGACCACAATTCGGTTACGTTTACTTTAGTGATGGAGAGAGATAGGTGTATACCGCAGGGCAGGAGTTATAGCTGGGAGAAAGGCAATTATGAGGCGATTAGGCAAGATTTAGGATGCATAGGATGGGGATGGATACTGCAGGGGCTGGGCACAATTGAACTGTGGAGCTTGTTCACGGAACAGCTACTGTGTGACCTTGATAAGTAAGTACCTGTCAGGCAGGGAGGAAGTGGTTGAGCAACGGAACCTTGGTTTACTAAAGAAGTTGAATCTCTTGTCAAGAGGAAGAAGGAGGCTTATGTAAAGATGAAGCGTGAAGGCTCAGTTAGAGCGCTTGAGAGTTACAAGTTAGCCAGGAAGGACCTAAAGAGAGAGCTAAGAGGAGCCAGGAGGGGACATGAGAAGTCTTTGGCAGGTAGGATCAAGGAAAATCCTAAAGCTTTCTATAGGTATGTCAGGAATAAAAGAATGACCCGAGTAAGATTAGGGGCAGTCAAGGACAGTAGTGGAAAGTTGTGCGTGGAGCCCGAAGAAATAGGAGAGGTGCTAAATGAATATTTTTCATCAGTATTCACACAGGAAAAAGACAATGTTGTCAAGGAGAATACTGAGATACAGGCTATTAGATTAGATGGGATTGAGGTTCATAAGGAGCAGGTGTTAGCAATTTTGGAAAGTGAAAATAGATAAGTCCCCTGGGCCGGATGGGATTTATCCTAGGATTCTCTGGGAAGCTAGGGAGGAGCGTGCAGAGCCTTTGGCTTTGATCTTTAACTCATCGTTGTCTACAGGAATAGTGCCAGAAGACTGGAGAATAGCAAATGTTGTCCCCTTGTTCAAGAAGGGGAGTAGAGACAACTCTGGTAATTATACACCAGTGAGCTTTACTTCAGTTGTGATAAAGTGTTGGAAAGGATTATAAGAGATAGGATTTATAGTCATCTAGAAAAGAATAATTTGATTAGGGATAGTCAACACAATTTGTGAAGGGTAGGTCGTGCCTCACAAACCTTATTGAGTTCTTTGCGAAGGTGACTAAACAGGTGGATGAGGGTAAAGCGGTTGATGTGGTGTATATGGATTTCAGTAAAGCGTTTGACAATATTCCCCACGATAGGCTACTGCAGAAAATACGCAGGCATAGGATTGAGGGTGATTTAGTTGTTTGAATCAGAAATTGGCTAGCTGTAAGAAGACAGAGGGTGGTGGTCGATGGAAAATGTTCATCCTGGAGTTCAGTTACCAGTGGTGTACTGCAAGGATCTGTTTTGGGGCCACTGCTGTTTGTTATTTTTATAAATGACCTGGATAAGGGCATAGAAGGATGGGTTAGTAAATTTGTAGATGACACTAAAGTTGATGGAGTTGTGGATAGTGTGAAGGATGTTGCAGGTTACAGAGGGACATAGATAAGCTGCAGAGCTGGGCTGAGAGGTGGAAAATGGAGTTTAATGTGGAAAAGTGTGAGATGATTCACTTTGGAAGCAGTAACAGGAATACAGAGTACTGGGCTAATGGTAAGATTCTTGGTAGTGTGGATGAGCAGAGAGATCTCGGTGTCCATGTGCATAGATCCCTGAAAGTTGCCACCTAGGTTGATAGGGTTGTTAAGAAGGCATACGGTGCGTTAGGTTTTATTGGTAGAGGGATTGAGTTTCAGAACCACGTTACAGCTGTATAAAACTCTGGTGCGGCCGCACTGGGAGTATTGCGTACAGTTCTGGTCGCTGCATTATAAGGAAGGATGTGGAAGCATTGGAAAGGGAGCAGAGGAGATTTACCAAGATGCTGCCTGGTATGGAGGGAAGATCTTATGAGGAAAGGCTGAGGGACTTGAGACTGTTTTCGTTAGAGAGAAGAATGTTGAGAGGTGACCTAATAGAGACATACAAGATGATCAGAGGATTAGATGGGGTGAACAGTGAGAGCCTTTTTCCTCAGATGGTGATAGCTAGCACAAGGGGACGTAGCTTTAAATTGAGGGGTGATATAGTCAGAGGTAGGTTCTTTACTCAGGGAGTAGTAAGGGCGTGGACAGCTCTGCCTGCAACAGTAGTAGACTCGCCAACTTTAAGGGCATTTAAATGGTCATTGGATAAACATATGGATGATAATGGAACAGTATAGGTTAGATGAGCTTCGGATTGGTTTAACAGGTCGGCGCAACATCGAGGCCGAAGGGCCTGTACTGCGCTGTAGTGTTCTATGTTCTATGCTGTACGTTCGTTGCATTTGCATTGCGAAAACGTTGTACTTCTGCTCACAAAATACACTTCACATCCAACCCCTGGGTGAAAGAGACATGGATTGGTCATGCAATGAAGGTGCACAGGTTGGATTTTCTCAAACCCAGGTGAAAATTCAGCCCTAAGTTTCCAGAATATCAATGATCGTTTGTGATGTCATTGGTACTATGTGTGGCCATTTACAGGGCCCAACCCCATAAGCCTGTTCCATTATTGAATTGAAACCAGACTGCTCTGTGTATTAATCATATTTATCTTTTTAATCGCAGTCTAATATATCTGGGGAGAGGAAAATTCCGTATTTCCGCTATCTTTGGTGAAAAATTGTTCCTGATTTCACTCTTGAAAAACTAATTTGCATTCTGGACTTCCCTACCAAAGGAAATGTTGAACATTTTCTTTTATCCTTTCAAACGGCTCAGTTAGATCATTTTTCAGTCTTCTAAGCTCAAAGGAAAACACACCAACTTTCTGAAACTGGTCATCATAATTTAATCCTTGACGTAATTCTGATGTACGCAAGAACATAAGAGCTGTGAACAGGAGTAGGCCAATCAGCTTGCCAACCCTGCTGTACTACTTGAGAAAATCATGGCTGATCTGATTAAAATTCTTCCATTTTTCTGTCCACCACACCCCTACCCTAACCCACTCCCTCATACCCCCATATACTTTGACTCTCTTGTCAATTAAAATGCTATCCAGCTCAGCCTTAAATGTATCCAATGTTCAAACGTCCTCTGTTGGCCAGGGAAGAGAGTTCCACTGAAGCCCAGCACAAGCTGGAGGAACAACACCTCATTTTCCAATTAGGGGCCCTACAGCCCTCTGGACCCAAGATTGAGTTCAATAATTTTAGGACCTAAACTCCTCCATGTCCCAGCCTCCCACCCCACACACCAGGCCTTGTTACCACATAGCCTGCCACTACACCCCCACCCCGTTGTTAATCACTAACAGTCCCCGTTAACAACTATTCACCCTCCCAGCCTGATAGTTAGCACCTCCTTTGTCTGTCCAACTGTCGCTCTCTCTCTTTGGGCTCTACCTTATCATTTACTCCCTTCCCCACCCACCTCCCCTTTTTCTGCATATGAACTGACTTTTTCCCAGCCACTATCAGTTTTGAGGAAGGGTCACTGGACCTGAAACGTTAACTCTGATTTCTCCTTCACAGATGCTGCCGGACATGCTGAGCTTTTCCAACAGCTTTGTTTTTGTTCCCAATTTACAGCATCCGCAGTTCTTTCGGTTTTTATTTAAGAGAATTCTACTATCTGACGACCCTCTGAGAGAAACAAACTCCTTATCTCAGTCTTAAATGGGAGAGCCTTAAATTTCTCCCCCTCTCCCCTAACCATCTAGACTCCCTGTTGGGGGAAGAAAGGAAGTCATCCCAGCATCTGCCTTACCAAGTTCTGGCAGGATTTGATGTTTCAGTAAGATCACCTCTCATTCTTCTCCACTCCAATAGATATAGGTCCAACCTGCTCAAACTTTCTTCGTAAGATAACCTCTTTATTCCAGCACTCAACTCAAAACTGCTTCTACTGCAATTACATTCTTTCATAGGTAAGGAGACCAAACCTTTACACAGTTACTCCTGATGTAATCTCACCAAGGCACTGTACAGCTGCAGGAAAGCTTCTTTACTTTTATACTACATTATCCTTACAATAGATACCAACATTCCATTTGCCTTCTTTATCACTAGCAATGTCTGTATTGTAACTTTATGATTCACGTACCAGGGCAGCCAGATAACTCTGGACTTTGAGTTCTGAAGCATTTGTCTATTCAGATATATGTATGTAACTTTTCCACCTGTGAATGTGGAAACTTTTCTAAATTTCTCTTATGCTTCTTCTGCCAAACTTTTGCCCACTCAATTAACCTACCAAATTAGTAAGATGCAGCCTTCATTTAACAAAACCATATTACACCTGATTAATCCATACCTTTCCAAGAAACAGATAATCCTATCAATATTGATTTTACTAACTTACCCCTACTGAGGGTAGACTGACCAGCCTATAATCATTTGACCCATCATTTGCAAACTTTCTGTAACTGGTACAATGTTTGCAGACCTCAAATCCTCTGGTGCCTCACCTGTGTTGAGTGATCATTGGAAAATAATCCTCAGAGCATCTATATTTTCCTACCTGGCATCCTTTAACAGCCTAGGACACAATTCAGAGATAGCAAGAACTGCAGATGCTGGAGTCAGAGTCAATACAGTGTGGAGCTGGAAGAACACAGCTGGTCATGGAGCATCGCAGGAGCTGGAAAGTCAACGTTTCGGGTCAAGACCCTCCATCAGGACTGATCCTGATGAAGGCCCTGACCGAAAATGTCAACTTTCTAGCTCCTGTGATTCTGCCTGACCAGCTGTGTTTTTCCAGCTCCACACTGTATTGACTTGAATACAATTTATTCAGCCTTACAGATTTATGATCAGCCATGATCACATCACATGGCAGACCTTTTTGTGTACTATTGACTTAGGGTGGCACGGTAACTCAGTGGTTGGCACAGCTGCCTCACAGCACCAAGGACCTGGATTCAATTCCAGCCTCAAGTGACTGTCTGTGTGGAGTTTGCACATTCTCCTTGTGCCTGTGTGGGTTTCATCCCACAGTCCAAAGGTGTGTAGGTTAGGTGGATTAGTTATGCCAGATTGCCCAGAGTGCCTAGGGTGGGGAAAAGCAGGGTTAGGATGGGAGATGGGTCTATGTGAGGTGCTCTACAGAGGGCGTGTGGACTCGATGGGCTGAATGGCCTCCTTCCATGTTGGAGGGATTCTATGATCTTATTTTCCTGTCTACGTTTCTCTCATTAACGACCATACATTCAGTCCCTTTGACCAAGTCATTGATGTAGGTTGTAAGTGCTTGAAGGTCCATCATTAATCCCTTGAAGCTTGTTCTGCCATGTGATGTGATCATGGCTGATCATGAATCTCGAAGGCTGAATAAATTGTTTTCAAGTCAATATAGTGTCCCCTTTGGTCCAGGAACTCCCTACCTATGTCCGTGACCCCACCCACGCCCTCCACCTCCTCCAGAACTTCCAATTCCCTGGCCCCCAACACCTCATTTTCACCATGGACGTCCAGTCCCTATACACCTGTATTCCACATGCAGATGGCCTCAAGGCCCTCCGCTTCTTCCTGTCCCGCAGGCTCAACCAGTCCCCCTCCACCGACACCCTCATCTGCCTAGCCGAACTCGTCCTCACCCTCAACAACTTCTCTTTCGATTCCTCCCACATCCTACAGACTAAGGGGGTGGCCATGGGCACCCACATGGGCCCAGCTATGCCTGCCTCTTTGTAGGTTACGTGGAACAGTCCCTCTTCCGCACCTACATAGGCCCCAAACCCCACCTCTTCCTCCGTTACATTGATGACTGTATCGGCGCCACCTCTTGCTCCCCAGAGGAGCTCGAACAGTTCATCCACTTCACCAACACCTTCCACCTCAACCTTCAGTTCACCTGGGCCATCTCCAGCACATCCCTCACCTTCCTGGACCTCTCAGTCTCCATCTCAGGCAACCAGCTTGTAACTGATGTCCATTTCAAGCCCACCGACACCCACAGCTACCTAGAATACACCTCCTCCCACCCACCCTCCTGCAAAAGTTCCATCCCCTATTCCCAATTCTTCTGCCTCCACTGCATCTGCTCCCACGATGAGGCATTCCACTCCCGCACATCCCAGATGTCCAAGTTCTTCAAGGACTGCAACTTTCCCCCCACAGTGGTTGACAACGCCTTTGACCGTGTCTCCTGCATTTCCTGCAACACATCTCTCACACCCCGCCCCCGCCACAACCGCCCCAAGAGGATCCCCCTTATTCTCACACACCACCCCACCAACCTCCGGATACAACGCATCATCCTCCGACACTTCCGCCATCTACAATCCGACCCCACCACCCAAGACATTTTTCCATCCCCACCCTTGTCTGCTTTCTGGAGAGACCACTCTCTCCGTGACTCCCTTGTTCGCTCCACACTGCCCTCCAACCCCACCAAACCCAGCACCTTCCCCTGCAACCGCAGAAAATACTACACTTGCCCCCACACCTCCTCCTTCACCACTATCCCAGGCTCCAAGATGACTTTCCATATTAAGCAGAGGTTCACCTGCACATCTGCCAATGTGGTATACTGTATCCACTGTACCCGGTGCGGCTTCCTCTACATTGGGGAAACCAAGCGGAGGCTTGGGGACCGCTTTGCAGAACACCTCCGCTCAGTTCGCAACAAACAACTGCACCTCCCAGTCGCAAACCATTTCCACTCCCCCTCCCATTCTCTAGATGACATGTCCATCATGGGCCTCCTGCAGTGCCACAATGATGCCACCCGAAGGTTGCAGGGACAGCAACTCATATTCTGCTTGGGAACCCTGCAGCCCAATGGTATCAATGTGGACTTCACCAGCTTCAAAATCTCCCCTTCCCCCACCGCATCCCAAAACCAGACCAGTTCGTCCCCTCCCCCCACTGCACCACAAAACCAGCCCAGCCTGCCTCTGCCTCCCTAACCTGTTCTTCCTCTCACCCATCCCTTCCTCCCACCCCAAGCCGCACCTCCATTTCCTACCTACTAACCTCATCCCACCTCCTTGACCTGTCCGTCTTCCCTGGACTGACCTATCCCCTCCCTACCTCCCCACCTATACTCTCCTCTCCACCTATCTTCTTTTCTCTCCATCTTCGGTCCACCTCCCCCTCTCTCCCTATTTGTTCCAGAACCCTCACCCCATCCCCCTCTCTGATGAAGGGTCTTGGCCTGAAACGTCAGCTTTTGTGCTCCTGAGATGCTGCTTGGCCTGCTATGTTCATCCAGCCTCACACTTTGTTATCTTGGATTCTCCAGCATCTGCAGTTCCCATTATCACTTAAACAGATTAGGGTTGTTTCCCTTAGAACAAAGGAGGTTGAGTGGTGACCTAATTGCGATCTAGAAATAAGGGACTTGGATTAGGTAGACAGGGAAGACTAATAGCTTAAAGCTATTGTTAGAAGAATTAGGGAGGATATGAGGAAAATGGTTTTCATCCAGGAGGTGGTAGGTGTCTGGAATTCAGTGTCCAGTTAGGCAGTGAAAGTGAAAAGCCACAACTCATGTAAAAGGAAACAGATCTGCACTGCACAACATAACCTGCCCGCCTCCCTCCAGTATCCTCCCCATAAACCCTGATCTCAAGGACTCCCCCCAACTCCCAGGAGCCCAGAAGCATGGGTTTACTTGTCATGCTTCCTGCAAGGTGAACCCCCACCTACCAGTTTCAGCAGCAGGATGAGGCCCCCAAGAGGGCATTACAATTAATTGTCCACATGTTAAGGCCCTCAATGGAAATGAAGTAGGAAGGTATATTTAATCAGAGTGGTGTTGGGAAATTGACAATTACCAGATTAAAGATCCTCCAGCTACCAAAGCCAGCATGGGGAAGGTTTTAAATTGTAACCTTTAGAAATTTGATATGATTTAGCAGCAATACAGAAGGAAACAGCTGCAAGCCTAACTACCGCATGCTCACCATGACTTTGCAAAGTCATGTGAGAGGGCATTACTGCTGGTAGACAAACAGACCAGGATGAACCAATGTTTATGACCTGTTCTTTGTGAAGTTATCAGAGTTTAGAAGGCAACAATAAGCTATGTAGTCGGAATTATTGTCTTTGTAATCGAGGAAACAAAATCATATCTAAGACTCCCATCCTTGATCGCTACCTAATGATTCTCTTGGAGTGTGACCATGGACATAGATAAAAAGCATACAGACTATTACCATTCATTGTTTCAGGTGAGACATGAAGAAGTTGATAAATTACTAGAAATAATTGTTGGCAGGAAACATGAAGGTGCACCTCAGTGCAAGTCACCACCTTCAAGAAAGGCAGTTACAACAATGCCAACCCAGAGATCATGAGTTCAAATCCTACCTTGAATTCACTAAATCTAATCATTTGTGGACTTGCAGCACTGAAAATAAAATGGACCCAACTGGATGAAAAACGTACTTTGGGGAATGAAATCTGTTAGTCCTTCTTGGTCATACCTACATATAATTCTGGCTGTCCGTTTAAGTCATTCGTTGGTGGCCACAGTCAGCCCTGGGGTTAGCAGGGACCATGCCATGTTGGACAAGTGAGTTCTGGGGATTGAAGGCATCGTGATAGGATACAGAGGGGACAATAGCTGTGCATGGAGGAAACTCAACATATAAGGAGGGGAGATGGTAATGCATTGGACGTGGGCTACTGTGGGAAAGATTATCACCAACGGTCACAACCAGCCTGGATTTGATGGGTGGATAGTGTGGATTAGTGATAGGCATAACTAACCTCTACACTAGGAGACGATAAGGACTGCAATGCTGGAAGCCAGACTCTGTAGATGTGAGGCTAGAAAAGCACAGCAGGTAAGGCAGCATCTGAGGAGTAGCTAAATCAACATTTTGGGCCAAAATCCTTTGTCAGGACTCTTGACAGCCTGAAACATTCACTTCCCTTCTCCATGGATGCTGTCTGACTTGCTGTGCTTTTCCAGCCTCATGGTGGGGGAGAAAGCAGCTTCCCTTAGAGAGAGTTCTGAAATAGGATCTAGCTAAAGACAGGTTACCTAAGCAGCTTGGTTCGTAAATATTAATACATTTACAAAAGTGAACTTGTATTTGCAGTGAAGTGTCAGCTGTGCCACCAATATGTCCTGAGAAGTATTCTTTTTCAGTTCTCCGCCAACTATGTGCATGCTGAAGGATTCCTGCTGACTTAAAGCATTGACCTGGTTCACAGCTGTGCTTTAAAAATGGCTTCAGTGCAAGGAATGCTGGGAGGTCCCAGCAGTGGCAAGTACTTTCGCCTCTGACAAGAGGGACATTAGGATGAGCAGGGGACCATAGAGGAGTGGTGCATACATAATACGGCAAGTTCCAGAAAGTAACATAAGAAATCTTGCTGGGCTCACAGAAAGAAACCTTCATGAAACTTGCCCAAAATTAACATTCAGCGGATTTCTGGTAAAATTCAGTTTTATACATTTTACATGGGGCATATTTGACCCCACTCCGTAGTAACATTAAGAATAATTGTTCAATGTGTTTAATAAATAAACAGAACAAGACAGCACTGCCTCTGGGTAATTTACGCGGGCGCTACAATTCATTCCAGTTGAAAACCAGCATTTCAGTCATACCACTCCCATTCGCTGTGCAATACTTTTGAATTATTTCATTTGATTGCAACAATAATAATAGCTTCCATCTTTGTAGTACCTTTAAGATAATAAAATTTCCCAAAGTGCTTCATATGAACATTAAGTCTGCCATCGAGATATTTTGAGGAGATCTTAGATCAAATGCCTTAAATCTTGGCCAAAGAAATGTGATTTAAGGAAAGTTCTAATGAGGAAAGTGAATTAGAGTGAAGGGGAGTTCATAGGGAAGGTTGTCAAAGTTTGGCAACTGAAGGCATGCCCGCCAGTGTTGGAATTATTAAAATTAGCGATCACAGAGACCAGAATTAGAGGAATACAGATATCTTGCAGGGTTGTGGACTTGGAGGCAATCATAGAGATAGGAGAAGGCTAAGCCATGGAAAGTAGAGTTGATCAGGGAGAAGACTTGGCTCAAGTTAAGACAAGGGGAGCAGTGGTTTGGATAACCTCAAGTTTATGGAGAGTGCATTTGGGAGACCAGTCAGGAGTGCATAGAACAAAAACAAAGTTCATGGAACAACTCAGCAGATCTGGCAGCATCTGTGAAGGAGAAAACAGAGTTAATGTTTCGCGTCCGGTCACCCTTGTTCAGAATGGTTGTGAGGAAGGGCCACCGGACCCGAAACATTATGTTTTTCCCTTCACAGATGCTGCCAGACCTGCTGAGCTTTTCCAGCAACTTCTGTTTTTGTTCCTGATTCTCAGCGTCCACAGTTCTTTTGGTTTTAATTCAGAAGTGCATAGAAATGGCTGTGACTAGAGTAACAAAAGCATGAATGACAGATGAGCTAAGACAGGGACTATGTCAGACAGAGTTACATAAATGGAAAGGTGCTTTGGTGATGACTGGAAATAAAGTCAGAAGCTCAGCACAAGGTCAAATGTGACACTGAGGTTTCACACAAACAGACTTATTGAATTGTTATTTCATTAGATTAAATTAATGGCTCACCACCCCCTCATACCCCACACCCACCTTTGATGGCTTTTTACATCCAAATTTCTCTAATTTTAGCCTATAGGCTCTAACTCATGATGTTGATCTTACAGATGAGTGCAGTTTCTGATATCTTGTACAAATTATTAATCTTGAAATATGATCCCAGACAATGAACGCTGACAGATCATTCAACCACTGAGAGAATCACAGACTCGCGCGACCCTTTTCTCCATAATTGATACTTTCCAGCTGGGACCACACATTTGTGATCAGAAATGTCAACCCTGACATTTCCTTCTTTAGTACAGACATACTGAGGTCATTTGCCCTACTTCAGCTGTACCAGGCAAACTCCACAAACCCAGCATGAATCTGGGGCTCAAACCACATCCTGTCTTTTTGGTATGGCTTGGTACCAAAGTTCTGTGGTACATTTACCCACTTAGCCTTCATCATTGATACACATGTACTTTATATTGAACTAATTGTTCCACTATTAGCAATTTCTTTTTAATTGCTTGATATTTTATAATGTTTGATGGTTCCTGGTTGTAACAAAATCATAGCAATTATGATAACATACAGTCACGGTAAGATTTTGGCAGAGTCACAAGGATTCTGGAGCTCAGGAAACATGTTAGATGTCACGGCTGAGAACTCAGCATTCAGCGGAACTCTTGTGTCATTAACTCATTTCTGTAAACTCATACCTAAAGTCCCTAAATGTCAATGAGTAGTGGCTAAAGTATAATGAAGTGTAGTGTTGCATCTACATTAGATATATTAATTGTGAAAGTATTGTATCTTAGAAAAACATTTCAAATGTTATTTCAGAATGAGCATGATGGCAAGTACAGTAGTTACTTGTGCAACTGCCTAGGAATTTATTACCCACTTTCAAATGTATTTCTTTTTCTTTGAAATCAAACTTCATTGAGGTATAGTATTTCTTTTTGCCTGTTATAGCTAGGTTGAAACCCAGTCTGAAACCCAGTTGAATCCCATTCTCGGCTGGTTTTAAAATGTGCTAATTTTGAGGTTGTCACAGTCCAATATCTTCTGGCATTTCTACACCACAAAATCTGATCATAGCTGTGGAGAAATGGATCTTACATTGTCAGACTTAGTCAGAGAGGTCTTTAGCCTGTACTCAGTTTCTGGAAGAAGTAGGCACTAAGGATAAACTGATACTTTCTGGATCAATGCTTTCTTATGTTTTGAAGTTCAGCTGGTATGACAAATATAACATGCTGCTACTGTGTGAGTTACGCATTGTGATTAAGACATAGTGTTGACACAGATGTCTTGAAATTGTGAAATAAAAACCAAGATTAATTTTAATGGCTGCAAAATCAGAAATGCTACAACTTTGGTGTACTGATACATGTGATCATAAGTGAATCTTCCGTGGCACTTCAGTCCGATGGTTTTAGTGTCTAAACAATCACAAAACAGCCTCAGGCATTCTTGCTAGCATCTTTGATAAAAAGTGAAATTGTGTTCTGTTCTGAGCATTGACATATCTTGCAAAACAAACATCACCGAAAAGTGAAATTGAAATCATAGCAATTGAAACATGGCAGCAAAAACAAGAAAGCAGCTTACTACCTGAATGACTGTAAATTGGGAGAGGGGAGTGTGCAGCAGGACCTGGGTGTCCTTGTGCACCAGTCGCTGAAGGTAAGCATGCAGATGCAGCAGGCAGTAGAGAAGGCAAATGGGATGTTGATCTTCATTGCAAGAGGATTCGAGTACAGGAGCCGGGATGTGTTGTTGGCAGTAATTCAGGGCCTGACTGAGGCCATGCGTCGATTATTGTGCCCAGTGTTCTGAGGAAGGATGTTCTTGCTGTCAAAGGAGTGCAGCAAACATTTGGCAGGCTGATTCCGGGGTTGGCGGAGAGGAGACATTGACTAGGTTAAGATAGTTTTCACTGGACTTCAGACGTATGAGGGGAGATCTCAGACTTATAAAATTCTAACAGGACTAGACAGGGTGAATGCAGGGAAGATATTCCTGATGATGAATGTGTCCAGAACCAGGGATCACAGTCTGAGGATTCAGGGTAGACCATTTAGGACGGAGATGAGGAGTAATTTCTTTACCCAAAGAGTGATGAGCCTGTGGAATTCATTACCACAGGAAATAGGTGATACCAAAACATTTGATTTCTTTAAGAGGCAGCTAGATATAGCACTTGAGGTGATTGGGACCAAAGATTATGGGGAGGAAGCAGAATTAGGCTATAGAGTTGAATGATCAGCCATGATCGTGATGAATGATGAAGCAGGCTCGAGGGGCTGAATGGCCACCTTCTGCACCTATATTTCTGTGTTTCTATGTTTCAATTATTTATGATGGATTTTTAAAACCATTGTCAATCCACTTATTAACTATTGCTTTGAAAAATTTCAATCAGAAAATCTATTGTGAGAAAAAGTGATCATCTATTACTGTGCACAATGATAGAGCACAGGTAAGACCCAACAGAAATACCAAAGAATGACCATTATATGTTGCTGCCAAACATCAGAACTTTAACATGTAACAGCAACTTGGTGGAATAGATAGATCTCTCACACAATTCCCCAACCATTGGGTTGCCTTTTTAATCCCAGAGGCTAAGTCATTTTCGAGAGGAAACAAGATAGGAGAAATTGGATGGTAAGTCATTCCACAAGAACCTTCCTCTGGCTGGTTTCCCAATGACATTTTTGAAAACCTACTTTCAGGTGTCCTACATGCATGCCTGTAGCGATATAAGAAAACCTCATTAGCAAAGAAAAGTCATATTTTATTTAAAAATCAGTGCCTTGACCAAGTGAAAACTTTGCCCCTCTTTTGTCGTTAATTTTATTCTCTTGACTTCACATTTCAAAACATTATTTTTAACTAGTCCAAACTTGTATACATTATGTTATTATTTTGAAATCTAGTGCAACACTATCATACAATATTTTAGGTCTCTCCTACCTACCATGCCACTGCCAGAAGTAGAGAAAGTCACCTAAATTCTCATTTATACCAATTCAGCCTCAAACCAAACAGTCAGTTCTTGAGAATGAAATTGAATGACTTTTCTTTTCACTTGCCCCTCCCCCATAAAATAGTATCTTATCTGAATGGACTAAACAGCATTAGGAAGCCGCCATTTAACAAAATTGTACAAAAATACTTGTAACACAAACTTACGTGGTACAAATTATTTATTAATAAATTTTAATGCTGTCTAATCTCATTGCTTCTTAAGTGAACAGGTAAAGCTAAGTCATGAGATACCAATCTTAACTTGCTACTTAGAGATTAAAAAATCCATAAATTACTTACATGCAACTCTTTTCACTGTCCTTAGGAAGAAAAAGAAGTGCATTCGATACCTGCAAGGAGAAGCCAGGTGCTCCAGCCCAGTTTCTTCAGATGGAAGTGTGATGGACTGTCCTTCCCCTCCTCCTAATGCACTCCAGCCTCCAGCAGAAACTTCAGCCAAGCTTGCTAATTCTACAGATGTAGCGCAACCCGCACAGCCAAATACAGTCTCTTTCTCTGCTCATTCCCAGCCTAATACAAATCTAACTGGACTTTCTATACCGTCTACACTGGACTCTCATCTATACAATAGTACTTTACTGAACATGCCACATCAGCATACAATGACAAGATAATGGGCAACTTCAACCATGATGACTAATTGAGTAGTAGCATCCCAGCACTTCAGTACAGTATGGCGAATCCATGATGCCTGTAACCAGGTCCAACCAGTGTAGTGTACATTCAAAGAACAAGCGCTCTGAATTTTGACATCCTATCAAGACACAAACCGAAATCTGATTCTGCTCTTTGAAAATTTTTCAATGAGGAACATTGAACAATAGAAACAAATATGCAAGTTGTCATTCAAGCGTTCCTGTCAGTCTTTATCATGATTGCTCTATCTGTGATTGAGTTCAAAAACTATTGCAATAATCAAATAGTTTATTTATAGTCATTTAACAAACAAAACCAGGCTATTTCATAGTTAGTGCTTTAATCTGGGGGATCCGTTTATCTCTGTATATACCAGTATATGTAACATTACTCCTTCACACTTTCCCATGGTAGAGTATGTGGTTTCTTTTCTCCTCCTTTAGCAATGGAAGTAATTCAGATATATGGAAATTATAAATTCATCCAATCATGGAAATCTTACAGCAATTAGCACCTAAAGAAAAGTTCCACATTCTCTCCCTTAAATCAAGAGCCGTCTGATTTGGCGTTTTCAGCACTAACTAGATCATTTTAATAAGCATTAGTTTATATTATTCCCATGCTCTATAAAATCTTATGAAGCTGTAATTTGTCTAGGGAGCATTATTTCTTCATAGACAAAACATATTAATAATTACTCCTTAAGAAAAGGTGAATATAGATGCTACTTTCTCCAAATGGTTATTTTAAGTTTAGGGTATGATCCCAGCTCCCACTTACACTTAGCAACAGGGCATAAATTCCTTCCAACTAGCACTTTTCACTAAATATGATCTTGAACAAGACAATAGGGAGACAACATGCTGAGATGTTATAATCGATAAGGCTGTACCTAATTACCGCTGACCGTTTTTGTAATGCCTAGACTAGAGATAGACAACGTCTAATTTGATTATATTTTATATTTTCTAATGTGCTTTAAATTCCTTACATTTAGAAGTTTACTATTGAAGTGTGACGCAAATTGATGGACCTACAAAAATTAAATTTTTTGACTTTCTGGTTTCTAATTTTTATTTAAGTACAGTAAATGAAGATTTTTTTGTTATTATGATTTTTGGGTGCACTATTTCCACAGTTACATACTGTCCCTTTAAAAATGTTAACCTCTGTTGTGTGGTTCCCAAAAGAAAACCAACAATAGATAAAGCCTGAAAGCCTAAAATACCAGGGCCAGTAGGAGGGAGCTAACCCACTTCAGTAAATCAATGATAACAAAGTGTGGAGCTGTATGAACACAGCAGGCCAAGCAGCATTTAGGAGCACAAAAGCTGACGTTTCGGGCCTAGACCCTTCAATCAGCTTTTGTGCTCCTAAGTTGCTGCTTGGCCTGCTGTGTTCATCCAGCTCCACTCTTTGTTATCTCAGTAAATCAATGCCTGTGATTCTCAACCTCGGCATTAAATTTGGAAAAGAGGCTGTGGGATTGCCTGAACCTGCTAAAATCCACACTTCTAAGTGAAATCCAGATTATTTATTTGCATGATACTCAGCAATAGTGAATAGCCAAGAGTTTGGTCCTCCTTTCTCCAGCATGCTGTCAGCCAAGACTGGTAGTGTTGAAGAGAGACATGACATCAGAACCCTCTAGTTTTATGGCCAGGGATGAACTGGCTCAGCTGCAAATTGGGAGATCTCACAGGGTTATATAATCGGTGCCTTTCTCTCTCTGCGAAAAATTTTGGGTAGTCAGTTCTCCCCCATTTGTGGCTACTCAGCTCAGAGGATCTTTTGTTTTTCCTTCAATAAATCCTTCAGCTAATCATGTGCACAAAGGAAGAGCACATCAAATTATACAGTAAAAACGTTATGTTGTCTTTAGATGAGGCTGTATTGGTAAAGATTAGCATTATGGGTTAGAAACTTTCAATTCGGGTTTGAATACAGCCAAAATAAACAAACTCAGAAGTTCTTTTCTCTCTCAGCTCTTTGAATCCTATGGGAAATGAGTTTGGGGCAGTCTCATCCTACTTGTTTTAAAAAAAACACCTCAAATGGCTCATTGTGTTGCTTTACAGTGAAAATCTCAATGAGAGAACCTATAGGATTGACCGCAGTGAGAAATAGCAGTTTTGCGCTAATTCATAGGGGTTGCTTTTCTCATGTTTAGTTTAGGGCATTTTGTTGGAAAGGAGAGTTTTGCCCTACAGCTTGCACCAAACAACAGGTGTACAAAGTTAAATAAATCTTCCATTCTGCAGTGTTACCCCACCCTTTCTCCCACATCCCCAACAGATTAGAACCATCATGTAGTCATACACGTAAACTAATGAGGAAGATATAATTATAGCACCACTGTGGAATTTGCTAGATCTCATTTAATGTAGCATGGGAAAGCGAGTGAGCTCCAGATTTGGAATCAAGCCTGACATTTGTGCACCTTCTCCCCTTTTCCACATGTTAAGTTTATATATTAACTCTGTGAAGAGTAAAATGAGTGAATAAAGATATTTTTGTTTGAATTATGGCATCTGAAAACATTTATTTTAAATAATAATTGCTTTCTATGTATATTACATTGGTTGATGGGTCTTTCCATTGTTAATAAAAGACTGCTTTGCAGGCAGTTAAAAACTAGCATTTATACTGTCAAACAGATAAATGAAGTCAATATTTGACCTGGATGTTACTTTTATGAAGCCCTGAAATGTTCAAACAATCGCATAGTTTTATTGTTGTTATTTCATTTTCTTGCCTATTTGTACAAAAAGTTTGAAGAAAACAAAAAAAATATAAATATGAAACTTGCTTTTGCTTTTCTGTGTGTGTATTTCAGGCTGTTGTAATATTTTTATGAGTTATATTTTTAGGGGGAAATATAAGTAGAAATAGAGACAGGGTTTTATACCAGTTATAATATTTCATATTTCCAACTAAGTATTGTTTCGCCCTCAGTGACAAGAAAGCAACAAAACCTTGTCAACATCTTTTTATTCACACAAGATTTGTTTGCATTTTTGTAGAAAACTGCTTTCAGGGACACAGATGTATTTCCCTTGAACAACGTAATTACAGTTCAGTCAAAATGCCAGTAACACATGGTCACGTCCATGTTGATAACAACCAAAATTTGTAAGTAAGCAGAAAAGATTATTAAGTCATTGAAAACTGTACTATTTGCTGAAAAAAAATAAAAAAGAATTTGGTTGAAGTTTGCAGCATGGATAGATTTCTTGTCTGATTTCCATGCTTCTTCATTCCTTCAGATACATTTTCATCTTTGTCAAACACCTTATAGAAGATCTTTGAAAGGGATTTGTCATGCCCAACTGATTTGCACAATATGGTACAACTTTTCCAAAGCAAACAGAATATCCCTAAAAGAAAATATAGATTGAAGGTATTTCACATTTCACTGTCTTGTGGCCATCTACGTTGTCTAAACACATTCCCCTCCCCAGTTAAGTGAAATGCTATTTAGAGTTAAACTTTTGCCTGTGTCCTCTGTCAAAGTCCTCTGTGTATGCTCACCTGGTGCATTTTCTACCAAGGTCAGTCATGACACAGTAAGTGACAACTGGCCGTTATATGTGAGAACTGCATTTAGTGTCATTTCTCAGCAGCCATTGCAGACAAAACTGCACTGATTCCAGAAATAAGAAATTATGAAAATGAGATGATGCTATCAAAAGAGTTCTTGTTGACCTCAGCTTAAGGTGACTGTAAATGTCACTGGAATGTAAGAAATAAGAGCAGGAGCTGGTTATACAGCCAATCAGCTAAACTATAATGGGTGACTGTTACATCGACTTCACTTCTCATCTCCAAACTTGGATTCCCCAATTATCCAGGAAATAATCAATTGCCGTTTTGATTATGTAATGTCGGTCTATACAGAGATATTTTCGCGTTAAGAGTTAGGATATAAATTCACGCCTGTCACTTGTTCATGTAGCAGGTGCACGTTTTCCATTTGCAACATGTAACTTTATTTGTACAGGCCCAAATATATTACAACTAATTCAAAGATTAAAGAAATACTATTGAATTAGATATTCATTAAGTTACTACAGCGCTTCATTCTGTGATTTTGGCCGGACGATATAACAGTCTGTTGGAATTAACAATCCCAGAATTCTGCTGCACAAGGTATTTGAAGGACCTTGGCCTTGTGCGGAGTTTGATCAAAGCTTTGATCTAGGAACTAGTGTGAATCAAATTTGCCTTCATAGATTGATATGCTTTTGTTAACACTAGGGTGTGGCCTTACTACATGAAGGTGTGATATCAGGGTTAAAGCCTCTTGAGGGAGGACTTTCCTTAGCTCCATGTGAAATGAGAGGGGCTTTTAGTGCATGAACCCAGCAAACATGGGCTGGGTCTTTATGCAAATCATTATCATTGTGGCATTCTGTATTATTCCCCAATGTGTATAAACACATTCAGAGAAATATTAACACTAATCATTATTCAGTGAGTGGCTAATTGATCCTTCTGATCACTATTTCTATGGTGATCTTCCATTAAACATACAATTACTTTCATAACAACCATACTCTGTGTACATCCATTTTGATCACCACATTTATTTTCATTCATGTTTGTTCCTGAAAAATCATTTGTTAAATTGTCCGTACTGACAGTGTGAATGATTTTTAGATTGTACGGTTGCTAAATTACAAAGGAACATTATATTCCTGTCACAAGACATATAAATAACAGTCTCTTTAGAGTGGTGGCTATGTATAGTGTATTGCCAGGACCAGGATCGGTACTTCTCCATGGTCAAATATTTCCCATGACAAGCAATCAATTTACTGGAAAAATAATTGATTGGCCAGTCAACTGAATGGCTTTCTGCAATAGCACTGCACCAGCATTGATGGTATTGGGATGAGCAGCCAGTGAGAATGGGCCGTCATAATTTCCTGCTGTTAGAAATAATGAGGTTATTAGCACAGCTTTCAAATCAACAACTCTGACATCCTTCAGTCTATTAAATTTCTTGCCTTTTCCTTCCGACTTATTGAAGAAGTCAGTACATTGCTGAAATTCTGAATGAACTTCCAATAAAATCCATTCATGACAACATATTCCAGAACTTCACAAATTGTCTTGGGCATGAGAATTTTTTTTAAAAATTCATTCATGGGAAGAGGGTATCACTGGCTAGACCAGAAGGCAGTTGAGAATCAGTCACATTGCCTTGGGTCTGGAGTCACGTGGAGGCAAGACTAGGTAAGGTTAGCAGTTTCCTTCCCTAAAGGGCAGTAGTGAACCTTACGGCTTTTTCCAACAATTGGCAATGGATTCATTGTCATCCTTAGACTCTTAATTTTAGATTTTCATTGAATTCAAATTCTACCACATGCCACAGCAGGATTCAAACATGGGTGCCCGGAACATTACCAGGGTCTCTAGATTAACAGTCCCGGAATAATACCAATAGGCCATCACTCCCCTTTTCAAGGTAGCCTTTATATTTATTCACTTTCCAAGGCACTACATGACCTGGTGCCACAGTGTGACCTAAATAAAATCACTTTCAAAATGGCAAGCTTACTTTTAGTCAGATTTACAATTAAATTGGCTGTGTGTAACAGATTGAACAGTTCATTCAAATTTTATAAATGTCCTTCCCAGGTTGAATGCCTTCCGGGGCTGAACACAACCAAATCATCAATATAAACAACTTGACCAGATAAACAGACAACCATTTCCACTCCCCCTCCCATTCTCTTGATGACATGTCCATCATGGGCCTCCTGCACTGCCACAATGATGCCACCCGAAGGTTGCAGGAACAGCAACTCATATTCCGCCTGGGAACCCTGCAGCCATATGGTATCAATGTGGACTTCACCAGTTTCAAAATCTCCCCTTCCCCTACTGCATCCCTAAACCAGCCCAGTTCATCCCCTCCCCCCACTGCACCACACAACCAGCCCAGCTCTTCCCCCCAACCCACTGCATCCCAAAACCAGTCCAACCTGTCTCTGCCTCCCTAACCGGTTCTTCCTCTCACCCATCCCTTCCTCCCACCCCAAGCCGCACCCCCAGCTACCTACTAACCTCATCCCACCTCCTTGACCTGTCCGTCTTCCCTGGACTGACCTATCCCCTCCCTACCTCCCCACCTACACCCTCTCCAACTATCTTCTTTACTCTCCATCTTCGGTCCGCCTCCCCCTCTCTCCCTATTTATTCCAGTTCCCTCCCCCCATCCCCCTCTCTGATGAAGGGTCTGGGCCCGAAACGTCAGCTTTTGTGCTCCTGAGATGCTGCTTGGCCTGCTGTGTTCATCCAGCCTCACATTCTATTATCTTGGAATCTCCAGCATCTGCAGTTCCCATTATCTCTGAAACCGACAACAGGTTTTGTTTTGTTAGCCATTGAAAAGTTGCTGGAACATTTTTTCATTCTAAAAAGCTTGACATTACATTGAAAAGGTCCATCCAATATTACAAAAGCTGATATTTCTTTGACTCTTGTCAGTCAATGGAATTTGCAGAAATCCTGTCGACAATTGAATTTCTTATCATGAAACATGCTTGTAGAGTCAATGCCATTTTATAATCATGGAATCAAATATGGTAATCAATTTGTGCTCTTTGTGACTCATCTGGGTTTTATACCATCATAGTAGGTGAGCTTCAACTATTATAATTCGATTAACAATGTCATGCATATAATCTCTTCCCTCACTTGAGCTAACTTCCCTGGGTATAAAGATGCTGTTTTAAGGATAATATCACCTCTGCAATAACATTATGACTGGCTAAATATGTGTTTCCAAGCCAATCCACAAAAATTGATTATATAACATGTTTTGTCAGTCATGTTATTAGCTTTGCATAATATTCCATTGAACATTTTAAGTGCCTCTGTTTTATCCAATCTGATGATAAGGGTCAACTTTTAAATTTTCAATTCATTCTTGAATCAATCTGATAATTTTATTTCAGTCCCTGTTTCTTTCATCACTGCAAATGTCCTTTTCTCCCAATTAACCTTCCATCATACTATCTCTTCAACATAGTCATAGAATCCCTACAGTGTGGAAGCAGGCTCTTTGGCGCAAAGAGTCCACACCAATCCACAGAGCATCCCAACCAGATCCATCCCCCTACAACTCTATGACCCACCAATTCTACACATCCCTGAACACAACAGGCAATTTAGCACAGCCAATTCACCTAGCCTGCGCATCTTTGAGCTATGGGAGGAAACCAGAGCACTGGAGGAAACCCACACAGACATGAGGAGAATGTGCAAACTCCGCACAGACTGTTGCCCAAAGGTGGAATTGAACCAGGGTCCCTGGCAATGTGAGGCAGCAGTGCTAACCGCTGAGCCACTGTACTCTTTTGCCCTCCTCTCCAGAGTACTTACTACATAATTCACATTTTTGAGGTACTTTTTGATTTGATAAGGTCCAGTAAATCTCACTTTTAATAGCTCCCAAACATAGGTAATAATATTTACAGCATGCCTCCTGCAACAAAATTTGGAGGTTTAGCCTTTCACCTGCTAAAATTTGCATTGTTTGTTGCGCAACTTCCAAATGATTATTGGCCAATTTACAAGCTTTGGTTAATTTATCTCTGAACATTGACACATAGTTTAGAAGTACAGTCTCTGAGATTCAGTTCATAGCTGTTTCATTAATCAAGTTGGGGGGTCCTTTCACTTTATATCCATTCAAAAAGACTGAATTAAGTGGGCCCATTGACGCCATCACTAATGGTCTAAGTGAATCCTTTATTTCATTTATTCAAATATTTTTGACAATTAGCTTGAATCATGGTCTTTTAAGTTCAATAGCACCTTTCCATTGTCCAGGGTGATTTCGAATGATAAACTGAAGACATAAATTGTTTTATTCCCAACCTATTCATTATTTCTTTGAATAATTGTGAGATAAAATTTGAACTTTGATCTGATTGTAATTTTTGGGTAATTTGTATCTTGAAAAGAAATTGAACTAACTTTCCTACTTCCATTTTAGATGTAATTTTCCCCAAGGTATTGCTCTAGGAAATCTTGTTGAAACATCGATAATTGTTGAAAAGTGTCGATCCCACTCTTAGTTTTGGATAGCAGTCCTAAACAACCAGTTATGACCCTGCTAAACAGTTCTTCAAAAGTTGCAATTAGAATTGATGGTGTGGTTTTGACTGATGTTTGGACTTCTGAGACATGTCACTCAATATCCTTTTGGTTTCCCTCTTTGATTAGCAGCATCCAGGAATATAATTGCAGTCTCCCTTTGAAATAAAATATTCAGAATTTCAAGTCTGACTCTCTTTACGTAGTGTTGAGGAAGAATTTTCTTGATTGATCTGAACCATTTCCTCCTTAGTACTTTTCAAGAGAATATGCTCCACCTGTACTAGAAGCAAGAGTAGGCCATCTGACGCTTGATTTTTGCTCTATTATTCAATATGATGATGGCAGTCTCTATCTCAATATCATATTCCCACTTTCTCCCCATTACCCACGATGTCTTTAAAATCTAAAAAAAACTCTCTCTCTTGAATATGTTCAGTGACTTGGTCTCCACAGCCTTCTATGGTAGAGAATTCGAAGGCTTGCCACTCTTTGAGTGAAGAAATCTTCCTCACCTCTGTTCTAAATGGCCTACCCTGTACCCTGACACTGTGCTCCTGTTTCTAGATTTCATAACCAGGGAAAACATCCTCCCTGCATCTATTAAGTCCTGCCCTGCTAGAATTTTATATGTTCCAATCGCATCCTCTCTCATCCTTCTTAATTCTTGGGAGTAAAGGCCCATGCAAACCAATTTCTCCTCCTAACACAGTCCTACCATCAGTTTCGGTCTAGTGAACCTCTACCACACTCCCTTTATGCTCCGTATATCCATTCTTAGGCAGGGAGCCCAAAATTGCATAATCCAGATGTGGTCACATCCCTGAATTGATGCATCCCCAATTCTGAGCTCCAACCCTCTTGCAATAAAAGACAATAGGCAGGACAGTGGCTTAGTGGTTAGCACTGCTGCCTCACAGCACCAGGGACCTGGGTTCAATTCCACCCTTGGGCGACTGTGTGTGTGGAATTTGCACATTCTCCCTGTGTGTGCATGGGCTTCCTCCCACAGTCCAAAGATGTGCAGGTTAGGTGCTTTGACCATGCTAAACATATTCCCTTTAGCATGCAGGTTAGATGGTTAAGCCCTGGTGGGTTGGCTATGCTAAATTGCCTATAGTGTTCAAGGGTGGCCTAGATTAGGAAGGGTTAAAGAGGGATGGGTCTGGATGGGGTGCTCTGAGGGCCAGTGTGGACCTGTTGGGCCAAAGGGCCTGTTTCCACACTGTAGGGATTCCATGATTCTAATATACCATTTGGCTTCCTAACTGCTTATTGCACTTGCCAGTCTACTTTCATTAGCTGGTGTACAAAGACATACATATTCCTTAGTGTATCCACACTTCCCAATGTACCACCATTTAAATTAGACTCTTCCTTTCTGTGTTTTTCACACTGAATAAATTCATATTTAGCCACGTTGTGCTGCATTTGCCATGTGTTTGCCCATTCACTCAATTCATCTAAATCACCTTGAAGCTGCCTTGCATCCTTCTCACAATCCCACCCAATTTTGTGTCATCGGTCCCAACCCGAGACATCAAGCTTTCCTGCTCCTCTGATGTTTCTTGGCCTGCTGTGTTTATCCAGCCTCACACTGTGTTATCTCAGATTCTCCAGCATCGGCAGTTCCTAATATTTCAGGAATTTTGCATTTGGTTCCCTCATCCAGGTCACTTATACATAGTGTATATAGCTGGAGCTCACCTTGTGGTATCCCACTAGTCACTGCCTACCATTTGGGAAAGAAAAGATCCAGTTATTCACATTTTCTGTTTACTGTCTCCCAACCAGTTCTTAATCTATGTCAATGTATTAACCTCTTTCCAAGTGCTTTAATTTGCCCACTAAGCCCTTATGAGGGACTTAACAAACTCTTTAGGTGATCCTACCATTGCAATTGGTCTCCTATTTAACTTCCAGTAATTGACATTATTATGTCCAGTCACAATACAATGGAAGGATATTATTTTCTTTATGTCACTATTACGTTCTTACCTCTCTGTTCTTTTACTTTGGCAGCCTTCTGTTTGCTTCCTGAAACTAATTAGTTTTCTTTCCTAGATTTTCTCTTCCTCCAATTGCCTTGAATTCCCATATGGCCATCTCACTATATTTTAATTGGTGAGATTTTGTATGTTGCTGCTAGAATAATTTTTTCATATTTGATGTTTATCTATTTAAATTTTAAGGCTCACAGAAAAAGTACTTTGGAATTCTTCCCATATTCACAACTTCCCATAGGTCTTCAATTTTTTTTCTCTAACATCTGTGATCCTGTAACATTTCTTTTGCTCTTGCTAATTCTACAAATGTCTAATTGGTTTCTTTCTTATACTCGTGGACGTGAACAGGTATGCTTCAGAGACAAGTTCATAAACATTGAGTACTGCTGCCTTCAGCTGGCATACACATTTATAGATAGCTGTACCTTTCAAAACAGGCTGAAACATTGCACATCTATTGGTCACTTCATCTTCCCAGTTACTGTTTCAAATGAGATGAAACGTCTATCCACTCCATCTTTTGTAAATTTAGGCACTAAACACGGATTTCTGGTTAAATCAAATTGCTCATTAGAATCAGCATTGTTTTCTGAGTTATAATCTATTCTTCCTTCTCTATTCTAAGTTTTTCTTTATCCAACTCAGGTTGCTTGAGTTCTCTCTTGCTTTGAAGAGCAAACTTTTTAAATCCTGTTTCTTTATCGATAGCTATTTTCATTCACATTTTGCTCTTACTTGATTTGTCTTACATTTTCAAGTGAATCTCAGTTAATTCAGAAATAATATTTCAATTCTAAAATGCTAGGTGATCCTGCTAAGATTCTACTTTGATTTCTGCCTCCAAATTATCCATTAACCCCCCCAGTTTCACCTCAGTCAAAGATTTCAAATAATAGAACCTCTTCATTTCTTTAAAAGAGACTCATCCTTCTTAAATTAAATGAATTCCTTTACTTTAATATGATTCAAGCTGATGGTAGTACTGGATAAGTCAGATTCCAGAATGAAACTTGGCTTGATAGATCAAATGTTTAAGTTTTGCAGTTGGTTACCACAATGACTAATCACTCAACATATTCACATGAGGCTGCCAATGTTCTTTAACATAAATACACAAGTTTATTACACAGGACAAAAATGTATATAAACTATATCTTGTAAAGATCTTAACATAAACAGAAAATGAATCTTTCAACAACAACAGAAATTGTTGGAGAACTTCAGCAGGTTCGGTAACATCTGTGGAGTGAAAGCAGAATCAAATTTTCTAGTCCAGGAACCCTTCTTCAGAACACAGTTTCAATCTGTTTTCCTGCAATATCCTTTAGAGAGACACAATTCTGGAGATGCATCACTCCTATTTTAATTCTTTATTGCTTACCTGACTCTTTCCCTTCTTGGATTTCTGAGACCAATTTGAATTACTTCCAGTTTTACCAATCTGAAACTCCATTCAGTTCTGATGGCCTAAATCCTTGTTTTTCAGTTCTGGAAACTTGTAAACTTCTATACAATCTCTCACAATTTTCTTCCTACAAGTCTCAAGTAGTTTTTCCATCATCAACATTAAGCTGACTGATCTGTAGTTACCAGGCTTGTCCCTGTCTCCTATTTTGAACAGAGTGAAACACTTAACAATTCTCCACTCTCTGGCATCACTCCCATGTACAGAAAGGATTGAAAGATTGTTGTCAAAGCATCTTTTTTCTCCAGTCTTATCCCATTCAGCAACCTAGATTGTATCCAATCTGAACCAGTTGACTTGTTAAGCTTGATTGATTCCATTAGAACCCCGTTTCAATTTGTTTTGTTCTCTCCAATATGTCTAATCCTATCTCCTTTACTGTAGCATTAATATCATCCCCTAATTTTGTGAAGAGTTCGATATATTCAAAACTTCAATCATGCCATAAACTTCCTCAAGAAGATTTTCATTGTGTATCTAATTGAGCCTTTTAACTATCTCTTTACCTGCTAAATGTTTTTGTTTTACCTCCTGTTACTTTAACATTTTTCGATACAGACTGTTTGCACTTTGTGAATACTTTTTCAATTTCTTCCTGCAATTTCTGGATCCTGTCTGTTCATTCCATGCCTAATGTTTGACTCATGCTTCTTTTTAATAATTTATTTTCACTTATTTTACTGTCACCAGGGAGCTCTAGCTTTAGATTCATTTCTTTTTCCTTTTGGGAATATACTTGGATTACGCATGAACTATTTCTGCCTTGAAGACATACTACTGTTCATTTACTGGGTGGAATTTAATCCAAATGCCAGAGAAATCTACTACTGCTGGATAGCCCTTATCCTTCACCTTCAGCATTCTACATGTACATGTTGTTTTATTTAGCTGTTTGAAGGAATTTGCTGCATACAAATTAGCTGCTTTGGATGTCAATTTTCAATACCATTCTAAATTTTCCATGAAGTTACAGAGTTCTTTACAGTATCCTAAGAATACAAAACAGTGCAACATAGAAACATACTTACAGCAGAGTGAGCCAGTAGGCCCATTGTGTCTGCGTCAGTTGAAAGAGTTATTCAATCCAACTCACCTTCCTGTTCTTGGTCCACAATTTACATAATCTTAAGCGCATATCTAAATGTGCTTTTGGGTAAATGCAAGGAGAATTTCTGCTTCTGCTAGCTTTTCAGGCAGTGTGTTCCAGATCACATTCTTTCCAGAATCCCTCCATCACCTGAAGATCATGAGCATGCAATCCATTTCAGATGGGTGTCCTCATATCTCAATTTTGCTAAAGGTGTCAATCCTTAAGATGCAGGTTCTGCCACAAGTATTACACAGTGATGGCCAGTGTCATAATGAGTTACCTTTAGCATTGTTATTGTTACTAAGCTATTGTAACCACTGGTCATCATGGTGGTTCACACCAGCTCAGACGAGGTGTCATCATTTTCCTCTATCACCAGCAAGTAACTCCAGGTGAGGTATTCAATGTTTAGGAAAATCATCCTTCTGTTCATCTGTCTATAGAATACCTTACCATGCATATGGGTATTCTGGTCACAAAGGTTGTGATCAATTTCCATCCTGCTAAAATGCCTGAACTAATTAAACAGCCGACATTTGATGAGTGCCAGCAAAGGTGAACACTGACAACAATAAGACTGCTACATCCATGTTTATGTTCTACCAGGATATTCCCATAATGTTTTGCAGACAGCCAGTGCAACAATTGTTAAATTTCTTATCTTGATAGTTGTAAAGTATCCATGTTCACAACCAAACAGCAAGATGTTAAAAACACCGGCTTTATGAGATGCTGCTTGGCCTGCTGTGTTCATCCAGCCTCACATTTTATTATCTTGGAATTCTCCAGCATCTGCAGTTCCCATTATCTCTGGCTTTATAAACAATTAGGTTGATAGCTTGATCCTATGTGTCCACCTGCATCCATCTTGCCTGTTGATACTAATGAAAAGCACTGACTAGTGATTAACTAGAGTCCTTTCTGGTTTAATGTTTTTCACGTAGGTGTTTTGTTTGGGTGATCAAAGCTGTTTTCCCTGTACACAAATGCCAGAAGTATTTTATTTCTTTCCATATTGAAAAGGCATTTTAGCCCTGAAATTTGTTAACTCAGATAAAGTATATTTCAAATATTCCCTTACAGCAGTCTCAGATGACATTATGACATTATTTTCATCACTGTTGCCATATGCACTTTCAAAATGACACTCATTGCCCTTTAATGACATTTAAAGCTCCTTGTTTTGCATTCCTGGCTGCAGTGAATTGCTTGGATTTGTTACTGTTCGTGTGTTTCAAAAACTTACACCATCAGATGGCAGCATCTGACCAAAATTAAATAAAGGTTCTTTGATGAAACTTTGCAGTGCAACAGCTCCCTCTAGCGTCTACTTTTTGTGTACATCATCTTCATAAACTTGTACTGGGAATAATGTTTTAAACCAGTCTTAATATGCACAGTAATCACCCAAGTTCAGGTACAGTGGCAAACATTACAATAAACCTATTATTACTGACCATGTTTATTGTATTATTTTTGAACTTAAGTGTCAACTTGCTGTGGATTGAAATTAAGAAACTGCATCATCTTACACAAGGAAGTCATCTGATGAGGAATAAGAAGCCTTTATGTGAAGCCTTTGAAATGTGAGGAGGATGTTATGAGAATACAGGGTGACTTGGACAGGCTAGGTGAGTGGACGGATGTATGGCAGATGCAGTTTAATGTGGATAAATGTGAGGTTATCCACTTTGGTGGCAAGAACAGGAAGGCAGATTACTATCTAAATGGAGTCAAGTTAGGTAAAGGGAAGTACGAGATCTAGGTGTTCTTGTACATCAGTCAATGAAAGCAAACATGCAGATACACCAGGCAGTGGAGAAAGCTAATGGCATGCTGGCCTTTATAACAAGACGAATTGAGTATAGGAGCAAAGAGGTCCTTCTGCAGCTGTACAGGGCCCTGGTGAGACTGCACCTAGAGTATTGTGATCAGTGTTGATCTCCATATTTGAGGAAGGACATTGTTGCTATTGAGAGTGTGCAGCATAGATTCATGAGGTCAATTCCCAGAATGGCGGGACTATCATATGTTGAAAGATCGGAGCGACTGGGCTTGTGTACACTTGAGTTTAGGATGAGAGAGTATCTGATTGAGACGTATAAGATTATTAAGGGATTGGACACTCTGGAGGCAGGAAGCATGCTTCTGCTGATGGGTGAGTCCAGAACTCGGGGACAGTTTAAAAATAAGGGATAGGCCATTTAGAACAGAGTTGAGGAAAAACCTCTTCCTCCAGAGAGTGGTGGATATATGGAATGCTCTGCCCCAGGAGGCAGTGGAGGCCAAGTCTCTGGATGCTTTCAAGAAAGAGATGGCTAGAGCTCTTACAGACAGAGGAATCAAGGGTTATGGGGATAAGGCAGGAACAGGATACTGATGGTGGATGATCAGCCATGATCATTATGAATGGTGGTGCTGGCTCGAAGGGCCGAATGGCCTACTCCTGCACCTATTATCTATTAATTCTAAAATCCTGAGGTTCAGGTGATCACCAAAACACAGATAGTTTCATGTGGAAAACGTTTAACCCAGGATGAACTCTAGATAATCCCTACTCTGTACTCTTCATTGGTATCAGCAGTCAGATTGGTTGTATTTGTTATTTATTAATTTATTCTCTTACTCAAGAGAACATTCCTGGAAAGGCCAGAAATTAAGAAAACTATGGTGAGCTGTCTTTTTGAACCGCTGCAATTCATCCAGTGTAGGGACATTCTTGTGATTTGAACTTATCCAAGTTACATTATTCAATTTGACTTTTCTCCAACAGTTTGGTACAACTGAAAGGCACACAAAGCCATTTCAGAAGAGTAAACAGTAAACCACATTACTGAGATTTGAGTTATGAGTAGGCCTGACCAGGTAATGACAGATTTCCTTCCCAATAAGGGGAAGTAATGAACCCGACATGTTTTTATTATAATCTAATAAAATCATGGATACCATTTCAGATTCCATCTTCATTCCAGATTTATTACCTCCATCTCTGAAGGTGGGTTGAGATATTTTCAGCTGGAATCTATTGGCAAACAATGTGTCTTAACAACTAATGGACAGATTTCCAATAAAACATGGTACGCATTGCATATGGCCCAAGGAATAACTGATGCATTTTTGACAATGGTGAAAGGATCTGTTAATACTGGGAGAGAGGGAAAATTGACTTGTTGAAGAATGTTGTGATTGTCTCAGCTGCCAATGTGGAATGTCACAGTATCAAACGTGAGCAGAGCTCTCAGAACAGATTGCTGTTCACAGCTAGGCCTGAAGCCTCCTCCTAAAAGGTCTCACTGAAGCAAGTTATTTTTTCCACTTGCAGTTACAGAACAACCAGACCCAAGTCAAGAATGTGATGCAATACGAACCACTTGCTTGATATGTGGAGCTCCAACAGCAGTCATCATCCAAGTCTAAGCAGCCCCTTCGATCAGCATCATATCTACCAACTTAAACATTCATTTACTCCATCACCAATATAGAGACAACTGTCATGCTATATGCAACATTCACCACAGCAACACCCAAATGCTCTTTTGATTGCACCTTGCCAACCTACAACCTAGAAAACAACAGCAGATGCCTTCTCCAAGACACAGAGTTGGAGCTACGTTGCCTGTCCTTCATTATCAGTGGGTAAAAATACTAGGACTCCTTTCCTAACTGCTGTCAGGGAGCACATGCAGCAGGTGCACGAAAGCAATTCAAGAAAGCTGGACACTAGCCCATTCTAAAGGGCAATGACAATGGACAACAATTGCTGACCTTGCTAGCAAGGCCTTCATCCCAACAAATATAAACAAAAAAGGTTTGAAAATACTAATAGAAGACAACAAAACACAATAAAGCATGGACTGAGAGTAATTTATGGATGTATTTTATTGAACAGACAAATTACAAGCAGAGAAACTGGACTATTTTAATTATTTATAATGACAGTCAAGAACACTGTACAGAAAAAAAGTCAGTTAACAAATCTAAATCAGTAAATGGGCTGCAGAAGTTAGATCTCTCGTCCAGTTTGTTACAGTGGGCTTTATCATGCAGCATCTCTTATTTGACAAAGAGAAACTCTATTAGGGCTCTTTCAGTAGCATCACTATTCAACGAAACTTAAATACTTCTGACTGTCATGTACTGTTAATCATAAGAGAATAATGTAGCACAGAAGGGGAGCAGTGGAAGAAGGTGAAACTTACTTGAAATCAGAAGAGAATTGTTGTTCCAAAACATTCAAAAATCGGAATACAAACATTAAAGGGGAATATGAGTCCACAGTGATCCTTGGCCATAAAAGCACACCACAATTCTGGCTACAATGTAAAGAATGCGTGCTGTACTTGAACCCGAACCCATAAAGAAGGGGAAAAAAAAAGTATCATCTCAATTAATTTCAAAAATTACTATGGATAATCTGGCCATAGGCTTCATGCTGCAAATCTTTTTTTTAAATTGCTGTGCAGCTATTATTGGCAAAGAACCAAATGCTAGTTCAATTGTTTAAAGCAGATTGAATTTGCTGTCATCAATCACTGAACAAAACTCCCTTAATGCATACCCCTGCCGTCTTTGTTTGCCTTCTAGACTAGATTATATGAAAATCAGACATGCCAACTGTATTAAAGGATTTTTGTCTAGCCCACACTATTTAGATTTTAATGACACAGAGACATTCTAATCCTCTTGAAATCAAACTCCTACAATGAATTGTGTCGTGAAAAGATGGATTTCACTTCCAATCCTAGTATAATAACAACGTAAAGCCTAGAACATACAGCTCTGAACAAGTAAGGAAACATCATGCAATTCAATGCTATTTTTTTCCTCTTTTGTTTTTGAATCTTCCAAATATTAAACATTTACAAAACAGTGCAATGCAACAGGAAAATTCTTTCAGCCCGTTGGAGAATGATCAAAGACAGGGATCTTTATTTTTCTTCACACCACTGATTCTCTTTACGAACCTGTTTTTAAAAAAAAGCAACAGTGAAAAAGATGCATCCAAAGAGGTGGAATCTTGTGATCTGGGCCACAGATGGCTGTGGAAGCTCAGTCATTGGTTACGTTCAAGGCAGAAATCAATTAATTTCTAATGATAAAGGAATATGAGGGAAGGACAAGAAATGGTGTTGAGCTAGAAGATCACTCAATCTAGAATGGCACAGCAGGCTCAAGGACTAAAAAGGCTACTCCTGTTCTATATTCCTAAGAATTCTGCTTATATATTTGAACCAGTCTAAATAAACTAGACATTTTACATGCAGAGAGAATAAAAAGTAGTACAGTTACTCCCCATTTTAGTTTGGCTCTTTGATTTAGGGCAAAGCATTTGTTCATTTCAAAACCGGAAAATATAAACTTTCAAATGCTTTCTGTAACTATGAAATTGAAATTAAAACTAAGAGTTGTTGTTACCTGGGCTTCTTCTTCCTCAGTGAAGTCATTTTTGATGTTGAAAGTCTTACGAATTTCTTCTGGAGTTTTACCTTTGATCATATTTGCTACTGTTTTGCACGTCACGTCAAGCAGACCTTTGATATCCAAATAGTTTGCAGCCTAAATAACAAACAAATACTGACATCTCAACCGTATATTTCCACCATATCACCAAGCCAAAAGTTAACTGATAAAAAGATTATAGCGAAAAAACTACAAGTATTTTAAAACAGAATTGCAGGTAGTGATTTCTGTACTTAAAAGGGATTGTGGTGTTGAAGAAACTTACTGTCCACACAGTTGAGAATGGGAAGAAATTTTAACTTTTTAAAAGTAGGGCCAGAAGGCCTTTTCTGTGCTCTAGATCTTTAACTTTGAGACCAACTGTACAGCCTTAGTAAATACTGTCTGCTCTACTGCTTCTTTGCTAAACTCAATCTTACTAAAATTTTCAGGAATAAATTTTCTGGATGCTACCCAAATAACCTGGCAAAAACATACTAAGGGCAATTTTAAAAGAAACTGTTATTTTTCAATTTTATTTGAAACAGTTTGATTTGTTACAGTCACTAAAATTTTCATCACTTCCAAATGATGTTGGGTTTCTCTTTTTGTATGTGCGCAATTTGCACCACCTGGAGGTGATGTATCAGCCATTCCCAACTCGAAAAGATCTCAGTGGATGTAGAAGCACAATGAAAGGTTTCAGAGGGGTGAGATAATTGAGGGAGGTGAAGGGTGAGAAGAAATTGGGATATTGGGAAACTGAGAATTCATCTAGTACAGAGATGACAGAGATGAATAAGTGCACATTGGGATCGAGGACGCACACATTTTGATTCAGATAGCGGGAGAATGAAATCAGGCCAAAAGGAGCTGATGCTGTCATGAGAGCACAAAGACAATAGCTTGCATCGCTGATACTTAGCCGGAGAAAGCTAGAACTCATTCAAGAAAGAAATGAGCTGTCACAATTACACACAAGGGAATGAGGGCAAAACAGGAGGTGAAAAGTAACAGCACAGCATTTATCAAACTTATTGTGTGAAGCTAATATCGTGTCAACGGACACTACTGTTGAAATGTAGCACATAGAGGAGGGAGCCAAAGATAGATCCATTTTGAGAGGTATGGAACTCTACCGAGAATAACACAGAGGTGAGAAGAGAAACTATTACTAGGTTGCCAAATCTACCATCAGATAAAAGAATAAAAACAAACAAGAGCCACCTTACAGAGTGACTCAACACAGAAGTACCGTTTGGAAGGTGTGGGTTGTTGTAATGAAATCTGCCAAGGTCAGAGTACAAGGAAAGATAACATACATGGTCAGAGAAACAAGGTTGTTTGTTCTTAAACAAAAACAAAGTGCTGAAGAAACTCAGCAGGCCTGGTAGCATCTGTAAGAGAGACAGAGTTAGCATTTTAAACATTAACTTTGTTTTTCTCTCCAGATACTGCCAGACCTGTTGGGTTTCTCCACTATCTGTTTTTCCATTTCAGTTCTCCAGCATCTGCATGCCTTTGTGTTATTCTGTCGCTTGCTCTTACTTGGAATGGGCTGTTTCAATATTGTGGCAGTGAGAAAAGCCTGCAGGGGCTGAACAGAATAAAAGTTCAATGCTGCTATATAATGAGCCACTAGGAATCAAACTTAAGTCGCCTGCAAAAGTTGATGCTTAGTTTCTTTCAAAATCCTTGTGGAAATACACTGCTCTGCTACCAAGCAAAATTAGAAATTCAGATTCAAATGTACATCCCATTTATGATACACAAATGCACAACCCTTTTGGAAATCTGAATTGATTGATAATGGTTCAAAGAAGTCAAGAATAAATTTTAAGCTCAGTTTTAGCACAAGAAATTTAGAATTTTATACTTTTTAATGATCATAGGCTGGCAGATTCTGGCATCATGGTGAATGGTGCTCACTATGGCAAGTTATTGAACATGGCCTCTATCCATGATACAGAACAAGAGAAATGAAATGGGCAGGTGACTGAAGTAGATTAGAGGTTCATCTGGAGAACCGAAGACTGTCTAAATATAGAAGTCAAACTGCCAAGCAAGCAGGCTGGAAGCAAAAAGAATAAATTTACAGTTTTTGTTAATATACTTTCAAAAGAATACTGACCAGAATTAGCTCAAACAGTGTTCCTTGGTCTACTTTGAGGAATTCCTGATCCCATACTGGAATATCATCTGTTCTCTTTTCTTTGTTCTCATCATCTTCAGGAGGAGGTGGATCATCCTTGTGGTGAGTGCACCACTGAATCACCTATAAGCAGCAACAGATGGATAAGTGTATATGGATGAATGAAAAATGTGGAACTAGAAAAAATTTGGATGAACAAAAAGGAATAAAATCTTCACTACAATACCAGAGTTATACTTTGCCATATACAACGGTGCACTTTATCTTATAGGCTTTGGGAAGATTAAAAATATAGTAACTTTCTAATGAATTTTGTTATGGTAATTGGTGCCAGGAATTGAATTCTTTCCACTTTGCATACCTATTTAATTGCATCAATCCTAGATAAAATCACAGGTAAGATCCCTTTAATCTGCTAAACTTCAATCTCAAAAAAGAACCTGTTGTGACGTGAATGCAAATTTTACTCTGCTGTTTATTGCTACACTGTGTCACAAGCTTTTAATTTGTAGGAACTGGGTTGACATTTCCCAAGTAACGTATGCTGTTGCAGATAAAGGGGAACCAGGGGATATGCTGCATTTAGATTTCCAGAACACATTGAATAAGGCCGCATCAAAAGGTTATTGAGAAAAATAAAAACTGCATAGGGGATAAAACAGTGGCCTCCATAGGAGATTGGCTGGCTAACAGGAAGCACAGGGTAGGAATAAATGAACCTCTCTCATGCTGGCAGGATGTCACAAGTGATAGTTTGGGGCCTCAACCAGCATACCTCTTTTTTTTTGCTTCTGGACAAACCTCAGGTCTGTTTGCTTCCAAAAATCAGAAGTCAATGCTATAATCCCCATCAGCATGCCAAATGCCATGCACGGTATATTGCAGCAGCTGCACACACAGTTTACAGGGAACGCTAATCTCAATTCTTTACTATTGATATGAAGGATTTGGAGAAAGGGCTGACAGCCTGTTTGCTAAATTTGCCAATTACACAAAGATAGATAGGAAAATGAATTATGAAGAGGACATAAAGGTGCCTACAAGGGATATGGATCAGCTATTTGAGTGGGCATAGATGTGGCAAATGGAGTACGAAGAAGGAAAATGTGAAATTATTCATTTTAGCAGAAAGAATAAAATAGTACATTATCTAAATGGCTTGAGGTTGCAGAGCTCTAAGAAAATAAAAATCTGGAATTTCTAATGTACGAGTCTCAGAATATTAGCGTGCAGGTACAGCAAGTCATCTGGAAAGCCAACAGTGTGTTGTGTTTTATTGCAAGGGGAACTGAATGCAAGAGTAGGGGGGTTTTTCTTCTTCAGAATGAGATCACATCTACAGCCTTGTGAACAGTTATAGTCACCACATTTATAGAAGGTTACTAATACATTAGAGGCACTTAAAGAAGGATTATGAGACTAATACCTAGAATGAACAGTTTGTCTCATGAGGAACAAAGAGAAAGGCTAGGTCTTTAGTTTAGACGAGTCAGAGGTGACTTAACAGAAACATGCAGATCTCAAGCAGACTTGACCGGGTGCATGTCAAAACGACGCCTGCTCTTGTGGGAGAATCAACAAGTAGGATCAGAGTTTAAAAACAGGGGGTCACCCAATTAAGACAGAGATGAGGAAACTTTTTCATCTTTAAGGGTTGGCAGTCTTTGGAATTCTCATCCTCAAAAAGGCAACTGATGCAAAATGTTTTAATACTTTTAAAAGGTAGAGCTAGATAGATTGATTACTAAGTCGAACAAAGATTATCAGGAATATATTAGGATTGTCAAATTGAGGTTAAAATCAGATCAACCAACACCTTCTGGATGGCAGAGCAGATTCAAAGAGCCAACTGGCTTATTTTTGTTCACTGCTTGTGTGCCCATAACCCATTTTTCACAGCCTTTCAACACAGAGAACTAAGTTTTTATTTCACTAGCCAAGGCTGAATTCAAATCCAGATCGCAGCAACCAAAGTACAACTTTTGGCCCACTACATCAATAATGGTTCTGTAAAATCCACACAAATACTATAGCACAAAACAAAATGCTGCTGGTGCAGGAAATCTAAAATGAAAGCAGAAAATTCCAGAAACGCTCAGCAGGTCAGGTAACAACATCTCTGGTGAAAACGTTAACATTTCAGGTTTTTGATCTGTCAGAGCTAAGAAATGCAAGAGATGTTATGTGTTTTAAACATGTGAAAGGGAAGGTCCAAAACCAAAGAATGGAGACAGTGGTGACAGGGTAGGAGTCAAGATGAAGGAACAAACAGTTTGATGGTGTATAGCTAAAGGATGCAGTAATGACACAAGTTAAGAAACAAAGGGTACGCCTCAAGGTGACAGAATGATGACCAGCGATTGTCCAAAAGCAAAATAAGGGCAAAAAACAAAAGAGAGACTGGTCTTAAACCAGCAACACAGTTGTACTTTGAAATGGTTGAACTCAACATTCCATCTGTGCACCTGAAAGTGAAGATACCTTTGTGTTGAGTGTCATCAGAACATGGTAATACCCCAACGACAGAGATAAAGTTGCCAGAAAGGTGGAGAATTAAAACAACAGGGGACTGGAAGCTTAGTCATGCTTGCATACTGAATAGTGATGTCCTACAGAGGCCCAATCCCACATTTGGTCCTCCCAACATAAAGCAGGCTGCATTGTAAACAGTATACTAGATCTAAAGCAGCACATGTAAATCACAGTTTCATCTGGAAAACGTGTTTGGGACCATGAGCAGCGAATAAGTTAAAAAGCAAATGTTGTATTTCCTGCAATTACACAGAAAAGTGCTATCCGAAGGGAACCAAATGCTCAGCGTGACTGAGAATACTGAAAAGGGAGGTAAACCTGTGTTTCACAATGGCATCAAGCGAGAGGAGATAGAAATGACAGAGGATGGTCAGTTGTACATGGAGATACATGGAGTGGAGGACGAGGATAGCAGGAACCCCATCACAGCTCTGAAAAAGAACAGCAGAAGGAAGAATATATCCGAAGGGCGTATCAACTATGATGGCAGGGGAGTCCTCACTCAAGAAGACACAATATGGAAGACTGTCATTTGAACACTTTTTATTTTAAAAATTAAGTTGGTTTAAAAGAATTGTTCAACATCTTTTCCTGTGTGGGGGTAATCCCATGCAACTCCTAGGGCTCGCGCAAATATTGACAAATCACAGGAGAGCCCATTTTCCAAGGACAAAATGAATTCTACAAATGAAATCAGCGCGGAAAATAATTATGTGAAGATTTATGAATATACAGCAGGAAATAATGGGCTAGTGATCAAACAATTTTTAAAAAATCAAAAACAGAACACAAAATTCTCAAGACAACACTTGGAAATAAGGAGGTTTGTGCAACAATTGAATTAGAATCGGTGACACCATGAACTACAGAAAAGCTTACATTGAGAAGTGCCTCATCCTTGAGATGTCTGACGTGTTTGAAATTCAATTAAGTATGGTCACGGTTGGTATAGCAGTAAATTTGAGTTAATGTGTACATAGCAAATTCCTCTTCAAACAGCTCGCATGCAGCTTATCTAGATTTAAATGATGTTGGTAGGGTAGGAATGTTAATGAGGAAACCAGAAAAATTACCTATTTAAGCAGGTTTGAAACTTTTATCTAGGTTTAAAATCTAATCCAAATTGTGATTACACTGACAATGCTGAGTTCCTATTATACTACATTAAAATAGCTGGAGTGACACTTCAACTCTCAATCACTACCAACTGACCCAATCTTAATAACATCTTCATGAAGAATTCTCTCTCCACAGAATATTACCCAAGATCTACGTTTAAGATGACAAGACACAGGAGGAGAAATAAGCCATTCGGCGCATCAAGTCTCATCTGCCATTCAATGACATCATGGCCGGTCTGATAATTCTCAACTCCACTTTCCTACCTTACCTGATTAAAGTTCTGTCTACCTCCGATTTGAATAATTTAGAACGACCAAGTCTTTACAGACCTCTGGGGTACAGAATTCCACAAATTCACTAGCCTCAGAGAAATAAAAATCCTCACCTGTCTGAAATGAGTGTTCACCTTACTCTGATTATGCCCTCCAGTCCTAGACTCTCCCACAAGAGAAAAGCAAAATCTCTACATCTACAGTATCAAGCCTCCAAGAATCTTATATGTTTTAATATGTTCTCGTCTCATTCTTTTGAAGCCCATTTAGTTCAAGCCCAAACTATTTAGCCTTTTCTCATTAAGAAACCCCCTCTATATCTGGAATCAACCTAATGAATCTTCTCTGCACTGCCACTAATGCCAGTAAATCTTTCTTTGGACAAAGGGACCAAACCAGTTCACAATATTCCAGGTCTGGTCTGGTGAGTGTCTTCTACAGCTTTAGTAGGACTACATATTTTTATATTTCATTCCCTATGAAAACAAAAAGCCAACAGTTCATTTGCCTCCCTGCTGACCTTGGGATGCTTGCTTTACTCATTTAAATTATATTCCACTCTTCTATTCTTTTTGCCAGATTGCATAACTTCATGTTTCACCACATTATATTCCACCTGCCAAGTGTTCACCCACTCATTCAACCTATCGATATTCCTCTGTAGACTGTGTCCGCCTCACTACTTGCCTTCCCAATCTAAATTTGTGTTATCCACACTAACTTTGTGGTGGTACATTCACTTTACTCGTCCAAGTGATTAATACATATTGTAAATCATTGTTTCCCCAGCGCTGTACCTGTGAAATTCTGCTAGTTACAGGTTGCCACCTTCAAAATGCCCCCTTATCCTATTTCATTCTTCAATTAATTAGCCAATCCTCTATCAATGCTTACATGTCACCTTCAATACCATGAACTTCTATCTTATATCCTTATGTGCAGTAACTTTTCAAGCATGTATGGAAATCAAAACATATTATGTCCACTGGCTCCTCTTTATCGATCCTGCTTGTTACCTCTTCCGAAAACAATATAAATTGTCAGGCTTGACCTCCCCATCATGAAGCTATGCAGATTCTGCTCGATTATATAATGTATTTGTAGCTTCTCTTCAATTACCTTTTATAATGGGCTTATTTACCCAACAACAGATGTTAGGCTACCTGGCCTATATCTGCTAGGATTATTTTTGGTTACCTCCCTGTTTTGCCTATGGGTGTTATAGTGGTACCTTTCCAATCTTCTGGGACTTTTCCAAAATCTAAGAATCCTTGGAAGATCTACCAGCACTTCTCCTCCTTCTGTAGCTGCTCCTTCAAGATCCTAGGATGAAAACCATCAGGCCCAAGGGACTTTGTAGCCTTAAGCTCCATTAGATTCCCTGGAGCTTTTTTGTCCCCCTCACCAATGAGTGTTATAGTGTTCATTTCCCCACACTACCACCATTGAAGACGGATGCAAAGTATTTATTCAACTCCTTTGCCACTTCCTGGTTCACCATTTCCACAGTATCATTCTTTTAAGGTTCCTATGTTCACAGTGGCCTCTCTCTTATATTTAATATATTATATTTGAAGAAGCTCTCACTGTCTAGTTTGCCTTCGTAACTTAATTTCTTGCGTTTTTTGTCATTTTTCATTGGTATTTAAAGATTTCCCAATCCTCTGCTTTACCACTAATCTTTGCAGCATAGTATCAATTTGAAAGAAAATAAAAACACACAATCAAGTTCCCTGGTTAACTGTGGTTGATTTATACCCTTCCTAGAATCCATCTTTCTCCCTGGGATGTCTCTGTGCTGGGAATCAAAAAGTAGTTTCACAAACATCTGACAATGCTGCTTAACCATCTTTTCCACTAAACTCCATTCTCAATCCACTCCAGCCGAGTCTGCCATCATCCTTACATAATTAACTAATTTAATTCAGCACAATCATTCCTGACCCAAATTTGCAAACTAAAAGCTAACTTCTACTACATTATGGTCACTGGTTCCTAGGGTATCTTTTACTCAAAGATCATATATTAAATCTACCTCAATACAAATGACATATTCTCAGGTTTACTCACACATTGAAGTAATATTGTTCTGCCTTCTTACCTTTTTCAGAATTGCAGCATTGACATTTGGGAGCGGAACAGGATCATCATCACCTTCATCATCCATCCCCAAATCTGTTTAGAACAATACACGATTACTTAACTGTCATTATCCATCATGCTTTCCTCACTTCACACATAGAAAGTTAGCATGTTTTCAGTATTAAGTGCTTCAATTCCCCCCACCCCAGCTATGTACTAAAATATGCTTAAAATATTGATACCCATTGACTCCATTCAAGTCTTCAGTATAACAATGCATCTAAGACCAGTCACCAACGTAAGAGGAGGATAATGAGATCAAAAAAGCCAAAATCTAGAAAGTGTGTTCTATCTTATGTCTGCTGTTTCTTAAGCATATTCTTAGAGCACAGAGATTTTGGGACAGTCAGTCAAGTATGCCAATTAGCACAGACTGGAAAAAGGCTTGATTTGCATGTCTTCTCATCATCCAGATGAGGGCAAGGACGGAAAGAAAAACAATAAACGGGTCTTTTAAAAAAAAACCTGAAATTTAAGCAAACAATCAGAAAGAAAGATGAACAAGGTTATTTTATGCAATCATTAAATATTCATAACTTTGGTATTGGTTTAGGTCATCTTACACTTGTTATGAGAAATTCCTTTGAAAAATATCATTACTACTTTAAATAGTTATCTTCTTTAAGCAGATAATTCTTAGTGAACCCAAAAGGCATATATTAGCAATTGTAAATCAAAATTTGTTCAAACTCTGCACTTTACTAAACAAAGAAACTTGAGGTTGCTGAAGGATAATTAACGAGTAAACAAGATTATTCCCGAAGAGAAAAATGCTGACCCTCCAACATGGTCTTGATTGTCACAGACTGCTTTGCTATCTCCACATCAACTTCAAATATTTCTCCATCAGAGCTCTGGAGTTTAATCGAAGGCATCTGAAAGTAAAAATAGGAATTTCAGGGCATTAAAAGTCACTACCAGCTGTTGAATTCTGCCCCACCCCAAAACCCATTCAAAAATACAATGCACACAACTTAAGCAAGGTGCTTTCCCGTCACTAAAAAATACTGAATTTTGAACTTTAAATCTGAGTTGCACAATTCACTGCAACAGGCTTGCTGGTGGCACTTGGCTTAAGGCAACACTTACAAATCTTAATGCGATGAGTTCAAATTCCACTCCAGAAAACTGAACACATAACTGCAGCAACATATTGATGGATTGTTGCATTGACAAGGTAGCACCTTTCACACAAGAAACTCAAGTATATGCACATCCAAATCCTAGCCAGCCTTTACTCTCAACCAACACCTCTAAGCAGATGATTTAGGCATGATCAATGCATTGAAAGCAAAACCAGATAAATAAATGTGGGGGAAAGGATATTTTAAGAAATTAGGTAAAGCAAGGTCAGATGTGGTGTTAAATTTTTAAATGTTTTCTAATCAACCTGTCCAGTGATGTGAAAATACACCTCTGGAGCAGCTAGGACATGAATCTGGGTCTCCTGGCCCAGATGATGGGACAATACTACTGCACCATAAGAGCCCCTGATATTAATTGTATTTTGAGTGTATTTAAAAGAACAAGAAGGAACAAAAGAGAAGTACGGCACAGGAACAGGCCCTTCAGCTCTCCAAGCCTGTGCCAATTATCATGTACTGATTAAATTGAAAAAAAAACAATCCTTCCAAACTTATTCTGTCCAAATCCCTCTATTCCCTCCCTATTCATACAACCATCAAGATGCCTCTTAAGTGTTTGAACATGCCTGCTTCCACCACCTCCTCTGGCAGTATTCCAGGCTCCTACCACTCTCTGCATGAAAATCTTTCCCCGCACATCTCCCTTAAACACTTGCCCTCTCACCTTGAGCCTGTCCCCTTGTAATTCAAACTTCAACTTTGGGGAGAAAAGCCTCTGACCATCCATCCTATCCATGCCTGTCATAATTTTGTAGAACTCTATCAGGTCTCCTCTCAGCTGCTGTCTTTCCAGTGAAAACAACCCAAGTCTTTTAACCTTTCCTCATAGACAATGCCCTCGGGATCAGGCACAATCCTGGTGAACCTTCTCTGCATTTTCTCCAAAGCTTCCACGTCTTTCTAGTAATGTGGTGACCAAAACTACACACAATACTCCAAACGCAATCTAATAGGGGTTTTCTATAGCTGCAACATGTTTTGCCAACTCCTGTACTCCATGCCCCAGCTGATGAAGGTATGCATGCCATATGCCTTTTTAAATCACTTTGGCCACCTATACTCCCACTTTTAGGGAACTGTGGACCTACACACCTAAATCCATCTGTGTGTTAATGGAATAACCCTTAGGAAAACTAACAGAATAATTCACACCTAAATTTGATCCTTCAAAATGCATCACCTGGCATTTGTGTGGATTAAACTCCATCTGCCATTTCGGTGCCCAAGTCACCAATCTATATCCTGTTGTATCCTTTCACAATCATCAGCACTATCAGTATCTCCACCAATCTTTGTGTCATCTGCAAACTTACTAATCAGACCATCCACATTTTCGTCCAAATCATTTATATATTACAAACTTCAGAGGACCCAAGACTGATCCTTGTGGAACACCACTAGTTACTAATCTCAATTCTGAAAATTTCCCTTCCACCGCTACCCTCTGTCTACTATGACCAAGCCAGTTTTGTATGCATCTAATCAGCCCACCCGGAATCCCATGTGATTTTAGTTTTAGTACCTATCTGCCACATGGGGCTTTATCAAATGCCTTACATATAAACTACATCCACAGTTCTTCCTTCTCAGTTATCTTAGTCACATCTTCAAAAAAATTTGATCAGGCTGGTGAGACATGACCTTCCCCATGTAAAACCATGCTGCCAGTCGCTAACTGGTCCATTTTCTTCCAAATGTGCATCCCTCAGTATCTTCTCCAAGAGCGTCCCCACCACGGATGTCAGACTCACTGGCCTATAATTCCCTGGACTACCCCTGCTTCCTTTCTAAAATAAGGGAACAATATTGGCTAATCTCCAGTCCTCTGGAACCTTGCCTATGGTCAAGAAGGGTTTGAAGATATCTGCTAAAGCCTCAGCTATTTCTTCCCTTGTGTCTCACAGTAATCTGGGATAGATCCCAAGTGGCCCCAGGGATTTGTCTACTTTAATGCAATTTAGGATACCCAAAACTTCTTCCTTTAATATGTTGACATTCTCTAGTGTATTCACACACTCACCCCGGACCTCAACATCAATCATGTCCTTCTCCTCGGTGAAAACCAATACAAAGTAATAAATACAAAGTATTTATTAAGGATCTGTCCACTTGCTGTTGCTCCACGCACAAGTTCCTTCCTTTGTCCTTGAGGAGCCCTATACTCTTCCCTGCTACCCTCCTTCTTCCAACATTTGCATAGAAAGCCTTGGGTTTCTCCTTGACCCTGTTTATTAAAGACATTTCATGGCCCCTTTATCCTTTCTGATTCTGTATTGAAGTTCCCTCCTAATTTCTCCATATTCAAGGGCTCTGTCAGTTTGTAGCTGCCTAGATCTATTGTATGCTTCCTTTTTCCTTTTGACTAAGTTTACAATTTCCCTTGTCACTCATGGTTCCTGGATCCTGCCATTCCTATCTTTCAGTTTTGCAATTTAATAAGCATGTCTTTAAAAGCCTTCTACATGCCAGATGTAGATTTGCCCTCGAATAACCACTCCCAATCCACATTCACCAGTTCTTGTCTAATATGGATGTAATTGGCCTTTCCCCAATTAAGCACCCTCACCCAAGGGCTACTCTTGTCTTTGTCCATGACTACTCAAAATCTTATGGACTTATGGTCACTAAGACCAAAATACTCTCCTACTGAATCAATCACCTGTCCTGGCTCATTCCCTAATCCCAAGTCCAGTACGGCCTCCTCTCTGGTTGTGCTGTCAACATTCTGCCTCAAGGAGGTCTCCTGGACACATCTAACAAATTGTTCTCCACCCGAGCCCTGGGCTGTCAGGGAGTCCCAGTCAATAAGAGGCAAGCTGAAGTCACCCACCACAACTACCTTGCCTTTTTCACACCTTCCTGGTATCTGGCTACATATCTGCTCTTCTGTCTCACATGGCCTGTTAGGAGGTCTCCAGAAAACTCCCAGCATTGTGATTTCACCCTTCCTATTCCTGAGCTCCACCCATAATGCCTCACTAATGCAAGATCCCTCTGATGTATCCTCCCTCAACATAGCTGTGATGTGATCCCTAATCAGAATTGCAGCTTCCTCACCCCTTTTGTTTCCCTTTCTGTCCCATCCAAAACAGCAATATCCTAGAATGTTAAGCTGCTAGTCCTACCCCTCTCTTAACCATAATGGCAATAACATCCTAATTCCATGCAACAATCCATGCTCTTAACTCCTACTGCTTGCCTGCAGGTGAACTAACTAGGAATTTAGTTTTACTCCAATAAACAGCAGCAAATTGAAACTGTGGTTGATGGACCAAGAAATGCATGTTTTCAGTGTGTATCTCAGTTAATAAAGATTATAAAATGTTGAAATATTGGTTCCAGTTCTATCCTTCACCGCCTGACTCTCCGGGATACAACAGAAACTCACGTAAAGCATACATACCAGAATACATGTGTTAGACTGAACAACCCATTTAGCATTGAAACATTCCACGTCATTGCATAAATTAAAGTTGTTAACCTTCATGAAGTAGATGGACAACAGTGATGCGGATACGAAGCGCACACATTCAATCCATTATTCTCACATGCAAAACTACCAAGTGGAACTTTACTCCATATTTTTTCTTAATCATGGAGTTGACACTTAGCATCAAGTTTGGAAGAAACATATCTAATGTATACAGTACATTTAATTTCTTACTGCAAATAGGCCGTGGATGAAATGTTAAAATTAGCAAACAGGTTGGATAATCAGAAGGGGATGCAGGGAGTGAAAGAAATCGGAGGAAAACAAAATGCCAGATCAAACAAGGGAAGAGATGAGGAACAAAAACAATAAGGGAACGAACAGAACATAGGAGCAAATTACTACAGATGCTGGAATCCACACTGAAAATAAAAAATGTTGGAGATCACAGCAGGTCAGACAGCATCCATGGAGAGAAAAGCAAGCTAATGTTTCAAGTCTAGATGACTCTTCATCAGAGCTGACACCAAGAACGAAGGGCCAGATTTACACAATGTGGGGGAAGGTCGGGGTTTGGTTGGAGGAGTGCTGGCGGTCAAAGCACATTGCAAGTTTAGATTAATTGACTGGAATGGGAGAATGGCAGAACAATGGTGTGTCTAACTACCAGACAGGAAAGAATATACAGTCCCATGACAGTAGGGAGAAGGGAGAGAGGACATGATTGCAGAGAATGTAACAAGGAAAGCTAAAAGAAACGGAGGAACGGGTTCGCAATTTGAAAGTGTTGAACTCAATATTGAGCCCAGAAAGTTGTGAAGTGCCTAGTTTGAAAATGAAACATTGCTCCTCAAATTTTTGCCATGATCCACTGCAGCATTGCAATATACCAAGGACAGACAAGTGGGCCTGCGAGCATGAACAAACACACCGATAAAACACAAGTATTAAAACATGGCTAAAAGTAAAATAAATAAAATTTCTAAAGATAAATCAAACATTTGAGAAACATATAGCAATTAGAAAATAAAGAGGAACCGGAGGCAATAAGTAGTGAGAAGGCAGATATAACAGAATACAGTCATAAAAGGATAGGACTGAAGAGTGTAGAATATATCATGATAAGATAGGGAGGGAAGGAAGGACAGAGGTAGGATTGAAGACACACTAATTAGATAGCAATGGCATTAGAAAAAAGAAGCTATGCCAAAAAGGTAGATTCGACAACAAATTGCCACATAGAGAAAAGGTGGAGCAGGGCATGTGTATCCAAATATGTTAAATGAGTATAACAGAGAACAGTCTTGCACAGTTGTCACTATTCCCAAATAAAGTTCCATGAAGCAACAACAGTAGAGAGAATTAAGTTTTTACTATGTTTGCAGCATTTCTTTTTAACCTAGCATGTAAAACATAAAAAGCTGGATCACAACAGACTACTGATGGCAATGAGTCAGAACAGATGTCACAAAGTTGCATTGGGAATCACTGGGATTGTAGACAGAGGCTGGTGGTAGAAGATTGTTATTCAGACTGGAGGCCTATGAAGAGAAGTGTGCCGAAAGGATCAGTTCCAGGTCTACTGTTGTTCATCATCTATATCAATGATGTGGGTGAAAATATAGGGGGTATGGTTAGTAAGTTTGCGATCACACCAAAATTGGTGACATAGTGGGCAGTGCAGAAGGTTATCCAAGAGTTCATGATCTTGATCAGATGAGCCAATAGTTCGAAAAGTAGCAGATGGGGGTTTAATTTAGATAAATGAGGTGTTGCATTTTGGTAAGGTAAACCAGGGCAGGACTTACACAGTTAATAATAAGGTCTGGGGAGTGTTGATGAACAGAGGGACCTAGGGGTTCAGATTCACAGTTCTGTGAAAGTGGAGTTGTAGTAGACCCGGTGGTGAAGACGGCATTTGGCACACTTGCCTTCATTGGTTCGAGTATTGTGTATAGGAGTTGAGACATCACTTTGCAACATTGGTAAGGCCATTTCGGGAATACCATGTACAAATCTGGTCACCCTGCAATAGGAAGGATGTTCAAGTAGAGACGGTAACAGGAAAGGTTTACAAGGATGTTTTTGGGACCAGAGGATGAAAGTATATGGAAAAACAGGACAGACTCAGACATTAATCCCTGGAGCATCCAAGGCTGAGGGGTGACCTTACAAAGGTGGAGAAAATCATGAGGGGCATGAATAGGGCGAATAGCCAAGGTGTCTTTCCAAGAGTAGGAGAATCCAAAACTATACGGCACAGGTTTAAGGCAAGAGGGGTAAGGGACCTGAACGGTAACCTTTTCCACACAGAGGCTGGTGCATATATGGAATGAACTACCACAGAAGCGATAGCGACATATACAATTACAATCTTTAAAAGACATTTGGATGGGTAGATGAATACAAAAGGTTTAGAAAGATGTGAGCCAAATGCAGGCATATGGTATTAGTTCATTTAGGTTGGTTCAATTGGGCCAAAAGGTCTGTTTTCATGCTGTATGGCTGTATGATTCAACAACTCTAGTGATCATCCTCACATTATTAAGGGAATAAAGCAAAGCATTATAATGGAACAAGTGGATTTTAATTCGCGGAAGCTAGGGGAAGTAAATGGAAAATTTACTGAAAGAAATAGAAAATCAGGAAGATAATTGAGAGAGTCTGGAAAAATATACCCTAGTACAAAGAAAGAACAAACAAGTCAGGAAAAAAATACATGGTTAGATTTAAAAATAAGGATACACCAATTAGATTGCATATTTTTAAAATGACATCTTCTCAACATATCCCACCGTGTTAAAAATGCATTGTTGATAGTTGTTTGGTCAATATCATCATCAAACCATTTCCCTTTTCCAATCAATCCTTGACGGAGTACAAAAGTTCTTAACAGTGTTCTTTGAGACATCTATGTTACAGCCATTACATCATAGTCACATGTTGCAACAGCTTCCTTCCGACTAGGAGCATCAACATACTCACTCCTCCATCATTTCTTCACACACTACTTAATTACCTATTCCCATATGGATTAATACATAAAACAAAAGTGCTGGAGAAACTCAGCAGGTCTGGCGGTATCTGTGGAGAGAAAGACACAGTCCAGTGGCCCTTTGTCAGATGCTGTCAGACCTGCCGAGTCCACGGCTCTTTGTTTTGTTTTATGCTAACACATGGCCCTAGGGACAATTCAAGGATTACTACAGAGAGTCGTCATGTAAACAGGCCCTTTGGCCCTAACTGGTCCATGCTGCCCACTCAGCTAGTTCCAACCGCACTTATTTGGTCCATATCCCTCTAAACCTTTCTCACCTATGAACCTATCCAAATGTTTTTTAAGAATGTTCCTGTAGTGCCTACCTCAACCATTTTCTATGGCAGCCCATTCTGTATACGCACCACTCTCTACGTGAGGAATCTACCCCTCAGGTCCTTCTTAGGGAAAGTAAATGGAAAATTTACTGAAAGAAATAGAAAATCAGTAAGATAATTAAGAGAGTCTGAAAAAATATACCCTAGTACAAAGAACGAACGAACAATCCACTCTCACCTTAAACCTATGCCCTCTGGTTTTCAATTCCCCATGCTTGGGGAAAAAAAACTATATACATACATCCTACCTATGTCCGCCATGATTTTATATACCTCAATAAGGTCACCCCTCATTCTCCTACTTTCCAAGCAACAGATTCCCATCCTGGCTAACCTGTCCTACAACTTGGGCCTACTGGCCTTGGAAACATCCTTGTAAATCTTCTTTGTATATTTTCGAGTTTAACTATATCGTTCCTATAAGAGGGTGACCAAAACAATAAACAATGAAACAACATTAGCAACCCTACAGTCTCCCTGAACTTCACCAGTGGCTAAAGATGAAGCAAAAATCCCTGCTCAGGCCTCTGTAATTTCTTCCCTAGCCTCCCACAATGTCAGAGAACGGACCTGATCAGGCCCAGGGGATTTATCCACCCTAATGTGCTTTAAGGTTGCAAACACGCCCTCTACGGTAGTATATATATGCGGTACAAACCATCTCCACTTGTTTCACTTATCTCCTTAGCATACATGATTTTCTCCTCAGTAAACATGGAGGAGAAATATTCATTAAAAACCTCTCCCCATCTTCTGTGGCTCCACACACAGACACCCAAGCTGATCTTTCAGGGGACCTATTCTCTCCCTAGCCACCTTTTTACTCTTAACATAGCTATAGAACTACTTTGGGATTATCTTTAACCTTATCTGCCAGCTGCGTCTCATACCCTCTTTTTGCTCTTCTGATTTCCCTCTTAAGTGTGCTCCTACATTTTTTTATAGTCATCTAGGGATTCACTTCAGCCCAATAGTTTAAACCCAGTGCATGCCTTCTTCTTTTTCTTGAGCATAGCCCCAATATCTCGCATCAGCCAAGGAGCCCTAAACCTACCAGCTCTTCCCTTCACCTTAACAGGGACGTACTGTCCCTGGACTCTTGATATCATCCTTTTAAAAGCCTCCCATTTGCCAGTCATTCCCCTTCCTTCAAATAGACTCACCCAATCAACCTTTGCTAAACCATGCCTCATGTCCAGGCCTTTTACACCCTGGATGGCCCAGTTAATAGAGAGGAAGTTAAAATCTCCAACCAATACCACTCTATTATTCCTACAGGTATGTGCAATCTCTCTACACATCCACTCCTGTACATTTGATTATAGTTTATTTGTCTCTGCAATTACCTGAGAAATTTAATATGGTGTACATTATACTGGAAGAAGCGATCAAAAAATATTTTGAGGTAGAAAGAAGATAAATGATTAATTGATTAAACTAAGAGGATAAACTGCATGATCACAAGTTGACACATTGAGGAAGGGATAGTAGAAACTCAAGTGTATCTAAACAAAAATCATTAGAAAAGGGACTCATATCAGAGAGGACATATAGATTCATACAGTGCAGAAAAGGCCCTTCAGCCCATCAAATCTGCACCAACATAACTCCACTAAAAATATGCTAATCCTAATTTCCTGGACTTGTCCCATTTCCTTGAATATTATGATATTTGAAGTGCCATCCAAATATTTTTTAAAAAGTTTAAGGTTTCCAGCCTCCACTACCTTCCCAAGGTCGTGCATTCCAGATTTCCATCACCTGCTGGATGAAAGTTTATTTTTCCAAATTCCCCTTGAATCTCCAGCCCCTTACTCTAAAACTATGCTCTCATGATTGACCCACAACCAAGGGAAACAGCTGCTCTTACTCACCTTGTTCATACCCCTCACTACTTTATGCATCTCAATCATGACCCCCTCAGTCTTTTCTGCTCTAGGTGATTAAATCCAAGCTGATCTGGTGTTTCTTTATAGCTCAATTTCTCCATTCTAGGCAACATCCTGGTGAACCTCCTCTATACCCCTCTAGTGCCATCAAGTCTTTCCAGCAGTGGGATGGCCAGAACAGCTGACAGTGCTCTGTACAACTCTAACATAACCTCCTTGTTCTGATACTCTATGTCACAACTGATGAGAGCAAACATACACATGCCTTCTTAACTAGCCTATTCACGAGCTCTGCCAACTTCAGGGATCTGAGAATAATTACCCAAGATCCTTCTGTTCCTCTAAGCTACCTAGTGTCCTGCCATCAACTGAATACTCCCTCATCTTGTTTCTTCTTCCAAAATGCATCACTTCACATTTGTCACAGTTAAATGCCATCTGCCATTGGTCTGCCCATCTGACAAACCCATCACTATCTACCTGTAGTCTATTACCATCTTCTTTGCTACTAACCACTCTGCCAATCTTGGTGTCATCTAAAACGTTTTAACATTCCCCCCACGTCATCTATATCATTTATGTATACAACAAACAATTGGATCCCAGTCCCAATTCTTGTGGTACACAGCTGGACACCAGCCTTCAGTCACTCACTAAGACTTCTAACACTACCCTTTGTGTCCTATTACTAAGTCAGTTTCTGATCCATCTTGTCAAGTTTCCCTCAATTCCACAAGCTTTAACCTTAGAACATAGAACAGTACAGCACACAACAGGCCCTTCAGCCCACAATGTTGTGCCGACCATTGATCCTCACGTATGCACCCTCAAATTTCTGTGACCATATACATGTCCAGCAGTCTCTTAAATGACCGCAATGACCTTGCTTCCACAACTGCTGCTGGCAACGCATTCCATGCTCTCACAACTCTCTGTGTAAAGAACGCGCCTCTGACATCCCCTCTATACTTTCCACCAACCAGCTTAAAACTATGATCCCTCGTGCTAGCCATTTTTGCCCTGGGAAATAGTCTCTGGCTATCAACTCTATCTATGCCTCTCATTATCTTGTATATCTCAATTAGGTCCAATGAAAAGAGGCCGAGCTCAGTCAACCTCTCTTCATAAGATAAGCCCTCCAGTCCAGGCAGCATCCTGGTAAACCTCCTCTGAACCCTCTCCAAAGCATCCACATCTTTCCTATAATACGACGACCAGAACTGGACGCAGTATTCCAAGTGCGGTCTAACCAAAGTTTTATAGAGCTGCAACAAGATCTCACGACTCTTAAACTCAATCCCCCTGTTAATGAAAGCCATAACACCATATGCTTTCTTAACAACCCTGTCCACTTGGGTGGCCATTTTAAGGGATCTATGTATCTGCACACCAAGATCCCTCTGTTCCTCCACACTGCCAAGAATCCTATCCTTAATCCTGTACTCAGCTTTCAAATTCGACCTTCCAAAATGCATCACCTCGCATTTATCCAGGTTGAACTCCATCTGCCACATCTCAGCCCATCTCTGCATCCTGTCAATGACCCGCTGCAGCCTACAACAGCCCTCTATACTGTCAACGACGCCTCCGACCTTTGTGTCGTCTGCAAACTTGCTGACCCATCCTACAATCCCCTCATCCAAGTCATTAATAAAAAGTACAAACAGTAGAGGCCCGAGGACAGAGCCCTGTGGAACCCCACTCACCACTGACTTCCAGGCAGAATATTTTCCTTCTACTACCACTCGCTGTCTTCTGTTGGCCAGCCAATTCTGTATCCAAGCAGCTAAGTTCCCCTGCATCCCATTCCTCCTGACCTTCTGAATGAGCCTACCATGGGGAACTTTATCAAATGCCTTACTGAAGTCCATATACACCACATCCACAGCTCGACCCTCATCAACTTTTCTAGTCACATCCTCAAAGAACTCGATAAGGTTTGTGAGGCATGACCTGCCCCTCACAAAGCCGTGTTGACTGCATTTGATCAAGCCATGCTCTTCCAGATGGTCATAAATCCTATCCCTCAGAATCCTTTCTAACACCTTGCAGACAACAGATGTGAGACTTACTGGTCTGTAATTGCCGGGGATTTTCTTATTTCCTTTCTTGAAGAGAGGAATTACATTTGCCTCTCTCCAGTCCTCAGGTATGACTCCAGTGGAGAGCGAGGATGCAAAGATCTTCGCAAGTGGCGAAGCAATTTCACTTCTCGCTTCCCAAAGCAGCCGAGGACAAATCTGGTCCGGGCCTGGCGACTTGTCAATCTTAATGTTCGACAAAATTTTCAGCACATCAGCTTCCTCTATCTCTATCCATTCCAGCATGCACACCTGCTCTTCAAAGGTTTCATTCACCACAAAATTCATTTCTTTCATAAAGACAGAAGCAACAAACTCATTTAGGGCTTCCCCTACCTCCTCAGACTCCACACACAAGTTCCCTATGCTATCCCTGATCGGCCCTACTCTTTCTTTGACCATTCTCTTATTCCTCACATAAGTGTAAAATGCCTTTGTGTTTTCCCTGATTCCTTCTGCCAAGCCTTTCTCGTGCCCCCTCCTGGCTCTCCTCAGACCATTTTTGAGCTCCTTCCTTGCCTGCGAGTAATCCTCTCTAGCTGAACTTGACCCTAGCTTCCTCCACCTTATGTAAGCTACCTTCTTCCTTTTCACAAGAAGCTCCACCACTCTCGTCATCCAAGGTTCCTTTATCTTACCCCTTCTTGCCTGTCTCAGAGGGACATATTTACTCATCACTCCCAACAACTGTTCCTTAAACAGTCTCCACATGTCTATAGTTCCCTTACCATGGAACAACTGCTCCCAGTCCATGCTTCCTAACTCGTGTCTAATCGCGTCATAGTTTCCTCTTCCCCAATTAAATATCCTCCCATTTTGCCTAATCCTCTCCTTCTCCATAGCTATGTAGAATGTGAGGCAGTTATGGACACTATCACCAAAATGCTCTCCCACCACAAGATCTGATACCTGCCCCGGCTCGTTTCCGAGCACCAAGTCGAGAATGGCCTCTCCCCTCGTCAGCCTGTCAACGTACTGCATTAGGAAACCCTCCTGAACACACCTTACAAAAACAGCTCCATTCAAATCTTCTGCTCGAAGCAGGTTCCAATCAATATTAGGAAAGTTAAAGTCACCCATTACAACAACCCTACTGCGTCCACACTTTTCCAAAATCTGTCGACCTATGCTTTCTTCAATCTCCCTGCTGCTATTGGGGGGCCTGTAGTAAACCCCTAACGAGGTGACTGCTCCCTTGCTGTTCCTAATTTCCACCCATACTGACTCCGTCGGCAGATCTTCCTCGACAATGGAAGCTTCTGTAGCTGTGATACCCTCTCTGATTAGTAGTGCTACACCCCCTCCTCTTTTTCCCCCCTCCCTATTCTTTTTAAATGTTCTAAACCCTGGAACATCCAGCAACCATTCCTGCCCATGAGAAACCCATGTCTCTGTTATGGCCACAACATCATAGCATCATCACAACCTTCTCAGTCTCCTCTGTAGGACACTGTCAAAAGCTTTGCTAAAATCCATATAAACTACATGAACTGAACTTTCCTCATCCACACACTTGATCACATTTTCAAAACTTATTTAAAAATTTGTTGGATATGACCTCCCTCTGACAAAGGCATGCTGACTTTCACTAATTAACCCATGCCTTTCCAAATTGGCACTAATTTGCTCTTTCAGAGTTTTCTCCAATAGTATCCGTACCACTGATATGAGACGCAACAGTCTGTAATTTCCTGGTTCATCTCTCTCATCCCGCTTAAAAAGTGGAACCACGTTCGCCATCATCCAATTCACTGGCACTTCTGCTGTGGCTAGCGAAGAATTTTTAAAAAGTGTCAAGACGCCTGCAATTTCCTGCCTCACCTCCCACAGCAGCCTGGGTTGCAATTCATCTGGGCCAGGGGATTTTCTGTTTTTAAGCCCATCAGAGCCTCCAATACCTCCCCACTTCCTATGTCAAACCATGCAAGTGCCTCACAGTCAATTTTGTTGAGGTGCGTATCATGTTGTGCTTTTCCAGAGTGAAGACGAAAGGAAAGTATTCATACAATACCCTGCCAATATCCTGCAGCTTCACACACAGCTTGCCCCCTTGGTTCCTAAAGGGTCTTATTCTTTCTTTGGTTAACCTCTTCCCTTTGATGTACTTATAAAAACACCTTTCAGATTCTCCCTAATCCTGTCTGCCAGTCCTTTATCCTAGCTCCATTTTGCTCTTCTAATCGCTTTAAGTTTCCTCTTACACTTTCCGTATTCCTTTTTAAGGTTGTAGCTGAATCACTCCCTTTGGAATTGCTATAAATTCTACTCGTCTTCTTTATCCAGTCCTGAATTGTCCTAGACATCCAGGGTTCTGAGAATTTATTGCTCCTAAGTTTCCCTCCAAAACAGCACATGTTGGACCTGTACTCTCTCCAGTACCATTGTTGAATTCATAGAGGCAAAAAAAAGATAAGGTTAATGCAGTTACATATGAATTTTCTAAAAGAGCTTTCATAAGGATATCACCAAGCAGATGTGAGAACATGTGGAATCAATAAACAAAGCAGTGGAATGGATAGCAAGCTACTTGTAAAACAGAAAAGGAGGTGAAGGCAGCAAAACTGATGAAAGATGCAAACTGGTGATCCTGAAGAGTTGCTACTGGAAATGTTGTTGTTGAACAGTCACAATTCAAGAATGTGAAGAACAATTGCAATAACACCCATTAATAGAGAAGCTTACAACAAAACACAAAAGAGCATCAATAAAAACAGAATGGCAATTATAAACTCACTCAAAGAAACTTCGATATAGCACAGTGCACTTCGTAAGAATATTAAGGCCAGAAAGGAAAAACTTGAAAACGAGGGCCTAAATAAAGCGGAATAGCAGAGGTATTTGGGGCCACTGTTATTGAAATCACAGGGTTTACTCGAAAGAATTAAAACTCACAATTGTTAAACTTGCATAGAATTTTGGTTAGATTACACGGAGTATTGTGAACAATTCATAAATCCATTATAGAAAGGATAAAGAGGCGACGGAGAACATGGATTAAAAATATGTGGAGTGGAACCAGAAATGAGATGTCACTCCCACTAAAGAAGGCTGAAATCTGACACTAAATTACTAGGTCCAATGTTTTCTGGGTTTGTTCTGTTTCCCTTTTAAATCCCATCAAGGGAGGCTCTTTCCCCCCCCCCCGGGGAAAACAGAAAGTGTCCCCGAGAGGTTTAAAGAGCTGGACCTGCACAAGATGCGGTGTGGCAAAGCAAAAAATGAAGGGGGTGGGGGGGGCACAAGATGACCTACTTGTCAACACAGCGCGGAGCTGGCAAACCGCAACCACTTTAAAAAACAATGAGAATCCCGGTCTCACCCTTCACCGGTCTTCACAGCAGTCTCCGGGCCCAGGCCCTCGCACACACTCACCGTGGGAGGCCGCCTCCAGCTCCAGGCGCTAAGTCTGCATGAACCGAGAGCGACACGGACACAGTAGGACCCCGCTGTAGAGCTGTCTACTCAGCGCCGCCAAATTGTCGGCCACAGAGGAAGGAAAGGTCATTTCTCTCTCAAATGATCCCGATTCATTTTTAAATCCCAACTCAAGGTTTAACTTTATTTGCCGATCCTGTAATTATTTGGCATGGCCGTTTTGCAAAATTCTAGACCGCTCTTCCCCCACCGACTGTGTTAAAGATGCATTCGTCTACTCGGGGAAAAAAAATCATTTTAATTTCAGATGCACGACACAGAAAATATAACTCACACCTAAACGTGACAACCGTGTGGGGTCCAACACGATGCAAATAACCCAGTGATTCTAGTTTTTGTTTTCGTAGACACTAATACCTTTAAGGAACTTGTCTCCGTGAGCCCTGCTGGAGACAGATGATCCAGAGTGAACGAAGTTCAATGATGTGGTGCACTTGTCGTTTTGACCTAATTATCATTTCTATTGTTAAAAGGAGGAAGGCAATGAAATAAATCCTCTGGCATCAGCCGTTTACATTTTACATGGTTTTCTATAATCGACCCATACGAAGTTCTTCCACCACTTTTGAATTTAGTGAACATGGATGGGAAAGATTTAGAGACTATGGGCCAAACACGAAAATGGAATTAGTTCAGTTCAGGAAACCTGGGAATAGAGGTGGGCCTGTTTTTGTGCTGTTATCTATAACGTGAAGAATATAATTGTAATAGGAGCCGACCTTGGTGCCCGTTCAATGAGCTGATCTTCAGTTGCAACTGCTTCCCTTCCACACCAGATCAAAATCAATTCATTTCACCCAGCACGTAACAGTTTTAGGCACTTCATGTAGACAAGTCGTTGCGTCAACTTGGTGTAACCATGTGCGTCATCAATACAATGAACTGACTACCTTGCCATCTTTCCAAAACCATGTTAATCCCTCTCAGCAAAGGCTAGTTTACACTTGCAAAGGCACGTTCAAAATCACTTCCTCAAATCAACACACAACACTTTAATGATCAGAGATAATGGGAACTGCAGATGCTGGAGATTCCAAGATAATAAAATGTGAGGCTGGATGAACACAGCAGGCCAAGCAGCATCTCAGGAGCACAAAAGCTGACGTTTCGGGCCTAGACTGGTCTAGGCCCGAAACGTCAGCTTTTGTGCTCCTGAGATGCTGCTTGGCCTGCTGTGTTCATCCAGCCTCACACTTTAATGATCATTCTTTCCAACTCTAATGAAAAACAAATTTGGGTCTGGAAAATCCTTTATGCAGTTTAGTGCTCTGTACCTCTGCGTAAAGGCTAGGAAAACAAAAATCAAAAAGAAATGAAAGATCTACAATGGTCATAGGGGTGAAGTTACTTCAATGAAATCTGATTCACAGCATATTGGATCAGCTTGAAGTCCTGCAGCCATAGCAAACAAAATTCCAAGCTGTACAAGTTTCTCTACCTAATAAGGAATAATGGTGATTAGGAATGATGTGCAAATTATTATCTCTTCCAGTATGCTGAAATGTAGGTACACTCTTGTCCTTACTACCGGCATAGAAAATTTCTGGTGCCATGACGTTGAATGACAAATGGTTAGAGGTGAGGATGGACTGCTCTTGTGATCAAGGCAATATTTAACTGAGCGTTGCACGGCACTGATGGAAGTTATTTTTTTCTACACACCTCTGGAGCAAGTACAACTTGAACCTGGACATTCCCTTTGCATCACAACAGAACCCCTGTTTCTTAAATGTCCCGTTATCCCCAAGAATAAATTTGTAACAAAAGGAATTAAAAGCCACCTTGTATATAATCAAACACAGCCTCAAATATAGGGGTGTGTGCTTAAATAGATTTATATAAAAATACATATTTGCATAAGTGCAATTACGAATACAAGTATAATTTGCAAAACCCAAGGAAATGAGGAGAGGCAGCTCAACTTTGGAGTCTGATGCAACAAGAGGGCACTGTTGCACTAGTTTGTGTTGCTGAAGCCAGCACCTTGATACTGTCCCTTGAATATCACTATTGTAAGTTTTAAGCAGTGACTACATTTGACTGCTCCAAAGTATTAGTTACGGTACATTTCATACAGCCTCAGAAAGACAGGGCATGTTGCAAGATTTTAGATGGGTCAATAAAAAGTTGAAGCATCACATGAGTATTTCTAGTTCCCAGGTCAGTTGATGTTTGATGAGAAAGATTAGGTAAGATTCCCTAGTGTGGAAACAGGCCCTTCGGCGCAACAAGTCCACACTGCCCCTTGAGGCATCCCATCCAGACCCATACCCCTATAACCCACACACCCCTGAACACTACGGGCAATTTAGCATGGCCAATCCATCTAGCCTGCACATCTTTGGACTGTGGGAGGAAACTGGAGCACCCAGAGCAAACCCACGCAGATACGGGGAGAATGTGCAAACTCCACACAGACAGGCACCAGAGGCTGGAATCAAACCCAGGTCCCTGGTGCTGGGAGGCTGCAGTGCTAGCCACTGAGCCACCATGCCGCCCCATGGAAAGAAGACTCATGTAAACTCCATGCAGGGAAAAAAAACTGTTCTGGTGAAAAAGCAACTGAACTACATTAAGTTTGTGTAGATGGGGACCCAGGGAGAAATTAAGAGCAGCTAGATCACTCTGTACATTCGGAACTTGAACAAAAGTTCTAGGAGTTAGTAGGCAGCAAAGTGTTAGAATCAGGGCTGTGGTGAAGACTTGGGAGCTGTTTGGAAGTGGTGTGGATGGGAATGATCTAAATAAGCCATGTGCAAACTAATACTTCATTGCAGATTTAAGGAAGGGTAAAGGATACCCACAATATTTTCTTTGAAAAACTAGAGTAGAGCTCAAGAAACAAACTTAGAGAGCCTAGCTTGGTGAACTTTGCTATTAGTGAAAACCTAGCAGCATCTTTAATGGCTGGAGCTCAGTTTCCAAGGATTCAACAGGATGCAATCTCAGGAAAAGGAAGATGTCCCATCAGGGAGGCAATAGCCTAGTAGTATTATCACTGGGCTGTTAATCAAGGGGCCCAGATAACATTGTGGGGATAATGGGAACTGCAGATGCTGGAAAATCCAAGATAACAAAGTGTGGGGCTGGACGAACACAGCAGGCCAAGCAGCAGCTAAGGAACACAAAAGCTGACGTTTCGGGCCTAGATCCTTCACGGTCTAGGCCCGAAACATCAGCTTTTGTGCTCCTAAGATGCTGCTTGGCCTGCTGTGTTCATCCAGCCCCACACTTTGTTATCTAACATTCTGGGGACCTGGGTTTGAATCCCGCCGTGGCCGATGGTAAAATTTGTATCCAATAAATATCTGGAATTAAGAATCTAAGGATAACCGTGAATCCATTATCGATTGTTGGCCCAAAAAAAACCCCATCTGGTTCACTAACAACCTTACCTGCTCCAGCCTACATGCGACTCCAGAACCACAGTAATGTGGTTGGCTCTTAACTGCAGTTTGGGCAATTAGGGATGGGCAATAAATGCTCCTGGCCAGCAACACCTTCATCCCGTGAATGAATTGAAAAAAAATCATAAGCAGTCATACCATCGTAGATATACAGCTCAGAAACAGATCCTTCAGTCCATGGCAACCAGATATCCTAAATCAATCATAGCCCATTTGGCCCATACCCCTCTAAATCCTTCCTATTCATTTACCCATTCACATGCCTTTTAAATGTTGTAATTGTACCAGCCTCCACTACTACTTCTGGCAGTTCATTCCATACACACATCACTCCCCGTGAACAAGTTGCTCCTTAGGTCCTTTTTAAATCATGCCCTCTAGTTTTGGACTCCCCTAACGTGGGGAAAAGACCTTAACTATTCACCCTATCCATATCCCTCATGACTATATAAATCTCTGTAAGGTCACCCCGCAGTCTCTGATGCTCACAAGAAAATAGCCCTGGTCTATCCAGCCTCTCCCTACAGCTCAAACCCCTCCAACCCCCAACCCTGGCAACATCCTTGGAAATCTTTTCTGAATTCTTCCAAGTTTCACAACATTCTTCTTATAGCAGGGAGACCAGAACTGCATGCAGTATTCCAATAGTGGCCTAACCAATACCCTGTACAGCCACAACATGACCTCACAACTTCTATACTCATTGCAATGACCAATAGCAAGAAACATACCAAACACCTTATTCACTATCTAATCTACCTGCGATTCCACTTTCAAGAAACTATGAACATTCCCATGCACCTTACCATTACATGTATAATGTCCTCCCTGATTTACTTTTCCAAAATGCACATTTATCTAAATAAAACTCCATCAGCCACCCTTTGTCTCTTAGGCACATTTGCTCAGTCATGCTGTACTCAGGTAACATTGTTCACTCTCCACGAGATCCCCAATTTTGATGTCATCTGCTATCTTACTAACCATACTTCCTATGTTCACATCCATATGTATGTAAGGGACAAAAAGCAGTCGACTCAGCACAGATTCTTGTGGCACACCACTGGTTGAGACAGTCCATTAAGTGTGTCTTTTGAAGGTGTTTTCAGGCTCGGTTGCTTGCTGTCACGCCTTTTGAGGTTTTAATGATGGTGGAGGATCTACACTGGGGAAAGGAGGAATTTGAGAAATCCACTGGATCTGACTTAATTTCATTTGCTAGTTGTTTTGTTAAGTGTTCGACTATGGTTTTTAAAAAAATCTTTACTTGCTTTTACGTTAAGTTTGGCATGTTAGTAAGATGTTTTTGTCTTTGCACAGTCCAACCCTTTTTATACAACAATCTAAGTACTTTTACCTTTTATTGTAACCACTGTTATTAGAAAAAAGTTTCTGCAGCACAGAAAGAGGGCCCATCAAGTGCACACAAGTCAAGACACATCCCTCTCTTCTAATCCCATTTTCCAGTTCTTGGCCCATAAGCCTTGCATGAGGACTTATTTTTGCACCAGTAAAAGCTGTTGATTGCAATGAGAAAGAACCATTGTTAAGAAGTGGTTTACCATTATGGCTGCATAATTTCAGAGACAGGCATTTGATACCTACTGTAAACTCAGGTTTTGAGATTAAAGGTTCCTGCAATGTGGAGACAGTCTGGAATTGAGGAATTGTTTTCACACAGGTACACAAGCACAGAAAACACAAGCATCAATAAAACAGATATTTTACATGACTATGGATTCATAAAGATTAGTGTACCTTTGTAAAATGTCTCATCAGATGGCAGAAAAACGTCATGTAATCAGCAGATTGATTACACAGGCCCAAAACGTCAGCCTTCCTGCTGCTCTGATGCTGCTTGGCCTACTGTGTTCATCCAGCTCTACAGCTTGTTATCTCAGATTCTCCAGGCATTTGCAGTTCCTACTATCTCTGAACTGATTCTCTCCCCCCCACCCCACCCCCCATCACAATCACCAACAATTCATTTCCCTATTTGTCTTAATGATCTTAGCAATTGTCTTACTAAAGTAACCCCTGTTTAACAGAGAAACCTCATCCATGATTTTTAACAATTTTTATCTGTGTGTTCTGGAAGATAAGCAAATTAGGGTACTGTGCATATGTTTGAAAAAATCTTGACATTTGATATGACTCCAGAAATAGTGGGACTCTTTATGACCTACTAGTCCAGTGGGTCATAACAGTGGTATGCTATGGCGTTTCATGTGTTCATCTGATCTTGAATGTCCTGACAATTTCTGCTTTTATCAGCCAGAGTTGTAGATACCCAGCAACCTCTGGGTCAATGTCCTTTCCTCAAACCCTCTGCCCTTAGCTTAAAACTGTGCCTATTGTTATAGACCTTTCTGTTAAGTGGAACTTGATACACCTCAAATCCCCTCTACCTTCTTTTTAAGAGGAAAACCAACCCCAGCCTATATAGTCTCTTCATAGCTGAATTAATCCAGTTTAGAGGCAGTATTCTAGTGGCTCTCTTCTGCAATCGCTCTCTTCCACAGTGTGATTGTCTACGGTTAACTAATGTTAAAACACCGTAATCTTCTTTGCTCTTGCATCAACTGTCTTGACTAATAAAAGGGAAGGAAAATAAATACCTTCATAGCCACTAACTGTCCTGCTGGACATGGACAGTAAGATTCCCCCAACCTCTCTACTTAGTAGGTCTCTACATCTAATGTGTACTCCTTGCCTCGTTAGCCTTCCCAAAGCACATCCCCACTTTCCAGCATTAAATGCCATTTTTCACTGTTCAACTCACCTGACCAGCCTGTCTTTATCACTCTGCAATCTATGGCTTTCCTCCTCATTACTTACCATACCACCCAATTGCATATCGACAGCACGTCACATTCTTTGACAAAAAAAGCTAAAATTATTTGTAAATATTAAGCACAATACAGTTCAAAAAATTTACACAATTTGCAATGTCAACTCCATAATTAAAAAAAATTTTGACCAGAGTAGACTAGAAAGGAATCAGTGCACCCTTTAAAACTCAGTTGTAAAACCACCTATTTCAAGATACAATGAGTATTTAGCCATAATCAGTGAAGATTTCTTTATTGATTAAAGCAATAGACGGAGGGCATCGATGTTCTCACTTGTATGATGGAATTGGAAAGGAACATTGAAATCTTTTTAAATACTTATTTTGTCCTTAAGCAAGGTCAAGATTGCAGACTTCTGGTTGCAAATACAAACATATTCTTCAATACAAGAAATGCAGTCAATATCATTGTCACAAAGAGAATAGAAATGTTTACAATTAGCCTACATATGTAATTGCCATGATTTTTGGACACTTTTCCAACAGCTGTCCCCAAATTTAAATGACTGATGATTGCCCAATGATAATGCTGAGCAGCAAACGACAGATTCCACATCAGAATAAAACAGTTCTGCATGTCATCTTTTTACAGAACGAACAGTACCAAATGATCAAGGTTCTAAGGTTATTTTGTATGATGGAAATATTACACAAACAGGTCACTATTTGAAGAACCAAATTTATCTGCACTTTAAGTTATGCCAATGAGAATAGAGAAATTAAAATATTTTTGGCAGCAAATCTCACATTTTCCTTCCTTGCCTGAAGGAATGGTTTAAGGATGGATTACAGTATCCTCAATCATTAACATTGCAGACTATGATTTTGCATCTGGATACTATTTAATCATAAATGATGTTTACACTGATCCAAAAAATGCTCATTGACAAGTCAAAGAAAGAATGAAATGGCATTCAGTATAGTTCCTATACCTGCTTATATTGTAACTGCTTACTTCAATCATATCCTTTTGGCAATTGAGATTCTGCAGGCCTATCACAGGGTCAGGTTGCCAATGTTCTTAAGGCCACTAGGCTGCTCTCTAATGGTGACTTAACTTGACAGTCACCATGTCTCAGCCAAGGGTGAGATTGAGAAGGTGGTACCGTCACGTCAACCTCAACTGGTACAGGAATTCAATCTGCACTGTTGGCATCACTGCACTGCAAACTGTCTGTCCAGCAACTTGAGCTGATTAAACCCACAACAGGGTAATGACACTGGACAAGTAAACCCAAGAGTCCAGGCTAATGCTCTGGCAAGTGGGTTCAAATCCCACAATAGCAATTGGTGGAATTTACTTCAGTAAATCTGGGATTCAAAAGCTAGTCTTTATAAGTGTAACTACGACAACTCTGATTTTCACACAAACCCATCTGGTTCACTAATTCCCTTTAGGAAGGAAATCTGTTGATTTTACCTGGTCTGGCATACACGTGGCTCTGGACCCACACAGAAATATTTATGATTCTGAAATGTCAACCGTCAACTTGTGAGCATTTACGGACAGAACACAAATTCTGGTCTTACCAGTGACACGCACATTCCATGAAATAAAGAACTGGTGGAAGGGTATAATTACAGCATGGACATTTAGGGATGAAGCATAAAATGTTGGTCTTGCCAGTGGTGCCTCATCCCATGGGAAAAACATTGGCAGCAGAATATAATCACAGCATGAAATTATATAGGGTTTCCATTTTAAATGTGATCATGAACTTTTTATATAAACATAAATAAAAATAACACTGCACAGTCTTCATCCTATTATTCATCCTCTAAATCCCTTCACCTATGAACTACATTTGGTCTCCACTTGTTAATAAAACCACAAAGGTCTGCAAAAATCCTCAGGGATTGAGACTACATTAAATAATAGCACTGGCTTCAAATTCTGTATATTAATCATTTAAATTCTCAAAATGTTGAGACTCCAATAGCTTGCAAACAGTCTACTCAAAGCATCAAGAATCTTGTTTAATTATATCAATTATCAATAATGGGTGCTAAAGATCTTCCAAGCAACATTTACTCCATTGATTTTGTTAATATTGCTGTTAACTAATCGTGTCAGGTACATATTCATATTGAGCCAAACAGTTGGCATATTCTGGTGCCTTACCTTTAGATTACCGAGATACAGAGTAAGAGGAACAGAACCAAACCAAAAGTTTGGTTACCTACTCCAAAGACTGTAATAGGTTCTTGATGGATAGGTAGATAAACTTTTTATCCATTGGTTGAGCAGTTCACTTTCCAGATACAGCTGGCACATGCACATCAATGGTTTGTAAGCATAATATTTACAATTTTTATTTAAGATTCATTATGTAACAGGAGGCTGTCATTTTGTCTCTGCTGATTCCCAGCAAAGCAACTTAACTGATCCTCCAATTCCCTTTTACCCAGAGCCCTGCTGTATTTTTCCCCCCTTCAGGTGCTTATCCAATCCCCTTAAGTCACGATTAAAAACACTTCTACTCCATGCTCAGGCTGTGCTTTTCATTTTTTCCCCCCCCAATCCAAACTGTGCAGCATTCCAGATGTGATCAGACCCTAGACATTTGTAGCAAGACTACCCAACACCCAATTTTTAAAAAAATTTTGTTTTACACCCAGTCTTCTTGCAATAAAGGCACATTCCATTTACCTTGCCAATTACTTCCTGTACTGCGTATTGCACTTAGCTTCTTGCTAAGACAGCCAGAAGCCTTTATAGATTCAAACTCTTTTTGCCTATTCTTCCCAAAGTAGACAACGTAACATTTTTCCACTTTATATTCCATTTGCCAAATCCAGATCTCTTGTTGCACAAGATAATTTCTCTTACAATGGCTACGGTTCTTTTGCCAATCACAAAGGCACTCAATCCTTTTCCTCACTAGAAATTTCTTCCAATCTACTTTACGTAGAGATCCCTCCATAATTGTGAGCACCATCAAATCTCCTACAGAAAACCTAATCGATCTGTTTAACTGAAATCCATCATCCCTGAAGCCAAATTTAAACATCATTTCTGTATTTTCTCTGAAGTGTCTATGTGGTGCCTGAGAATGCAGTGACCAGAATTGGATATTACTCCAGGGAAGGCCTAATCAAGGTTTTATAATTAAAAAAAGGTCCATCATGAATTATTTGACTGTACTTGAAAGTCACTAACTATATTGTTCAGGATCCCACTTTTTTTTTTAAAATAAAGATCTTAACTGCTATGCCACATTGAGTTTCACCACAAATCTCACCGCTCCTGCAATCTTTACTATGATACACTGACCTTCATTATTCTTTCTACCAAAATATAATCAAATCACACTTTGCCACAAGAAATTTCACCCGCTGTGCATTTGACAATTCCAACAAACTATTCCCATTTGAAGTCCATCACTACCTTTCCCAATTCGCAATACTTCATTTTGTTTTCTACAATTTTAAAATTACAATGACATATCACCAAGTGGAGGTCATTAATGTATGATAAAAAAAGTGGGCCAGTACTAACCCTGGGATATCTTATTGTATACCTTGCTTTGGTCTGAAAAACAACTGTTCATGAATACTATTTTCTTGTTGTTCAACCAACTTCATATCCGTACTGCCACTGACTCTATTGTTCCAAGGCCTTCAGCTTTCTGGGAAGCCTATTGTGGAACTTTATCAAAATCCATTGACATCACATCATCTACGATCTTATTACCTCATCAATATACTCTAAAGTAAGTTAAATTCAATTTGACTTTAGCATGACTGGCTTTCCTCCATTAGTCTGTAACTGTCCAGCTGACTTATTTTTGTCCTTAATTACTCTTAAATACTAACATACAGGATATCCTGTATGTTAACGATAGCTCTCGGACCTCTGAACCTCAAGATCCAAGTTCAGGTCCACCTGCAGCAGAGGTCTGTCACAGCATGTCTGGACAGGTTGATTTAAGTTCCTACTTTCCATTCTCTGTGAAACTACAGAATTTCTTATAATGAAAATGGTGACTGGTGAGAAATCTTTGGATTGCATCTTTCTATTCAACTCATTTTGACAAATAAAAATGGATTTAGTCATATTCCTCCACCTTTCAATTCACCTGAAGTCATATTCATACTTGGATAGAATGCAAAGTCAGAGATATTTTCATTCCAGAGATATGATCTTCTCAGCTCAGAAGCACTCAAGTGGTATCAAACCTACCAGATTACAATATGCACACACAAGAACTTTGTGTACTTTTTTATTTATTTGTTCAACAAATTTCAGTTATATAGTTCAACAAAAATGAAAAACGTAAATTATCACTGATGAAATGCTGTAAAAGGGATGGCCGGAATGTTGGAAGGCAACTAACATACACCTTGAATTCTGGTAAAAAAAAAATCGGTCATGAAAGATTTCTGTAATAACTCCACTAAAAGGATTGATTAAGTAAATTGACTTTTATAATAAAAGTACATGTAGAGGAGTTCACCACCTAATTTTAATACATGACTACACTATAACTGGAATGTATCACTATTGGAGTTGGCTAAGCTTCCAGAAAAAAAGAAGTTTTATAGGCACACTATTCAGTTACAAGAACAGAAAATTGTACAAATGACATGGCCTGATCAAAGGCCACGTCAGGTCAGTTTTAGCTTATGTTCAAACGTGAGAATAAAAGAAATCAAGTCCAGAACTATGAGAGTTAATGTTAATAAAGTTCATACAATTAGAGAATACAGCTCACACAACTGTTGAAAAATTAATCTCCTAGTCTCACCTGGGAACACCAAAACTGTTTTCAGCATTCAAACTCAAGTGATGTTCTGGCCTTTGCACTTATTAATTTATTATAAACCATCTTGCTCCCACTGAGCGTATGAAAATTGATAACATTCCTCCATCCCTCACAGATATGAAGATAAAAGCTGGTTTGGATTCAAAATCCTTGCATTATCAGAATGTTCAAATACTGTTCCCTCAGCTGGTCTACATCACCATATCTCAACTGCCACTATGGCCATGGATTGGGGGAGGGAAAGAAGAGTTGTTTGATAGTATTTACATGCTTACGCTGGAAAACATGCCTAAAATTCAACAAAATGGCATTAATAATGACGTCAATTACATATCTGCATTTCTGTTGCTGTTATATGAAACAAGCCACAGTTCAGCAAATAACAGACCAAAAAACTGATCTCTGAAGAATATTAGCACAAGTCAAGCTTTCCATTTTCATTGGCAACTGTAGTCAGACTTCTTGAGTAAAGACCATAGACACACCATTCAGTTACATGAACTGAACAGTGTAACAAAGCAAGCTTCTTTCAACTTGCTGTTAACTAGCTTCCTATTCAACCCTGCAAAGATCAATTCCTCGCATACCAATTTTCTTCTTTCCTACAACTTATAGGAAGTTAAATAGCAGATAAATGTCAATAAATATTCATGCTTGTGCCTTAGTGTAGTTATTCAATTAGAAATGAGCAAAAACATTCGGCAACAAACATGCACTTCTAGCAATGTATGCTGGCCCACAAAAGCCAGTGTCATCTTCAGTACCTAACTGTTGTTCTAGGTGAATGTTAACAGCACAAAAGGTGCTATCCACTACAAACCTGCAATTCAGCAAAACAAGAATTTACACAGCATGGTCAAAAATAGGCGCTCTCAATTGGCCCATGCTGCACACAAGCTTCCTGCTACTGCTCTATTAGCATAACCTTTACAACTTTCTGATGTGCTCGCCTAGCTTTCCCTGATGTCTTTATCCAAGTTCCCATGAGAGAGAAACATATTGTGGTACAAGAGCAGGTGCTAAGAGAATGAGAGGGATACACAATAAATCAATCCACCTACTGGGCCAGCCACAAACAGTTTTAAGAAAGAGAGCACTGGAGAATATGGCACCTCAACTAAAATTCCTTGGTCCCATGAATGAATTACCTGACAAAGCAAACCAAAACAAAAAAAAAGCCTTGCTCTTATAGCCATGAACAACAGTCTAAGAAACGAAAAAAAAACTCGCACAAATACCAAAACAGGCAGAGGCAAATCTCTTGTTCTAGGCAAACTGGTTATTTTTGTTGAGATTGGATTGTGCTGGCCTGATATAAAGTAACAACTGAACATTCTGTTTTTGGATTAGGACATCAATCCCTTCAATAAATTACCAGAGAAAACTTGAAGGGTTGGGCTTGAGAAAAGCAGGAGGAAGTATAAAAGTGACTGTGATCTTGGTGATTCAAAACGAATTGCAATACACACCAAAAGCAATTACAGACGTCAATGGAAAGTCATTTTACATAACTTTACATTGGACATTTACGGACATGTTATGCCTTTTTCTCAGATTTTAATCATGCTCCATCAAGATACTGAAGAAATGCACATGGGTCTGGTAGGCCTGCTCTCAAATGCAGAAAATAACCTCTAATTTCAGTCTTTATTATTTTAACCTGGAGCCTGTAGCACATACACTTATAAAATCAAATGTGTTGGTGTCGCGTTTTACATAAAGGCATTTGCTCTTCAATCCCAAATACAATTAAAATTTGAAATATTTCAACTCTTAGGTCACAAGTTTATTATGAAAAACAACAAGTAGCAGACCTCTGACATGATTCCTTAAAGAGGAAAGAATGAATGATTTGATTCATACAACTAAACAGATATGGATACAAAGACAAAATAAGGGAAAAACATTAGAGACAGAAATTAAATTAAACAGTATTCCCTGAAACAAGATTTCAGTACTCTCACAAATAAAGAGGCCTTTGTACTTCCGAATGTTCTTTTAAGCTCCATTGATTGTTTACTGCTATTTTTTTGTTATCTACAAGTCATGCTTAGTAACGCTATAGCTAAAAGAAAAATTATCACGAGGTGCAGTTTTTAATGTTTACATCTTTATCTCTGCAATCTCTGGAACAAAGCAAAAGTAACTTGTCTACAAACAGGCCTAGGCTCAAACCATGGCTCTTAACCCATAACTTTCACACATCAGCATGCATTGATGAACCGGTGCTCAAAAAGAACAATGTGATATTTGCAGACTGTGGTTTGTACTTATTATGGCACGTCTTTTGGTCCGTGAAGGCAGGTTTCTGAATGTTTGAGACTCTTCTTTGTAATTGAAGTTACTGTTGCTCTTCCAATTTTGAGAGGTCAACTTTTAATTCATGGCAATACTGTACATAAGATTTTACAGGAAGTAATCCGGGGTACGGCGGGTAACGTGTGGTTCACCTCTGCGAGGTGCTGGATCAAACTGCAGGCTATCAAAGTGGGAAAAACAAACATTTTATGAATGATAAAATGTACAGACCATAAGTAAAACTTAAAATTAGTTGCTTCAAATACTTCAAGGAGAATGATGCAAATATTATTCTGACTGTTACAAGCCCCAAATCTGACCATGTGGCATTATGATGTTAGACTGGGAAACAAGTAAACAAGGGGAAAAAAATGCCTCATTCCTTCCATCCCAAAAGCAAGAGCAACGTTTACGTGGAAATACATGTACTCAAATCTAACAAACAACGTCAAGCCATGTGGATGTTTAGGTTAAAAGTTCCACTAATCCAAATTCTGAAAGAAGTACCAATTAATTCAGGAGTCTTGGGCCAAAAAAAGGAAACGAGGGGGAAGCAAATTGGGTGGGTATGGAGATGGGCATGCCAAATGGCTATGGGCTGCAATTCCTAGAAAGGAGTAGCCAGCAAAGAGTGTGTGAGTCATAACACCATAATGTTTAGCTTTAATGTAAGTGGTGATTGATTCCCCACCCCGCCCCCGCAGTAGTGAGCAAGTAAGGAACAACGGCACCCGAAGTCACAATTCTCAGACAAAGATACATTGGAGGTATCTTAATGTAAAAATTAGCCCTCCCACAGCTGTGCTTTGGGGAACACAAGAAAAAACAACTATGGAACTAAATTAAAGGTATTGAAACTGTTAGCTGGTGAGCAAGTTTGCAATTCAAAATAGTATTTAGTATATTCAAAATCATCTCAGCTTTCACCCAGGGAGTGTCCATTCTCTTACACAACTTACACCTTAATCAAAACGGGTAATTCAAAATTCACAATGGATTAAAAATTTTACTGATGAAGTAGTCTTTACACAGCTTTCACAAATAACAATATTTAATATTTCAAGTACTTACAAAGAGTATTTAAGAGTATCATCAAGTTCCATTATTGCAGCTTGATTACCACAACGGTAACAGTAGTTTGGAGCACTGAAGATGGTTACTACATTGCGATCGTGACACCAGTTGTAACCCTATTGGCAAAAATTCTATTAACATTTTGCAAAATTGATTCAGAGACTCTACTGCAATGCAATAAAAAAACACATGGAATGGGAATGTTCATCTGTTCAACGACTCTAAGCATACACATTAGCAAATATCTTAAAGAACCAAACTTCCATCAGCGGAGGACCACTGTTTGAAACTCCAAATAAACATCAAGAGCCAATGTAGTCGCGTCACTCCTGTTGTTAGACTGAATACATTTGAGGAGTAAGGATTTTTTAAAGACGTTTAAAAACTGGAGACAAATGAGAGCATTGTTTTGAAAGGGTGTCTGCAATTTTGAAAAGTGACCTGACACCCATGCCAAGCATCAAATGTAACTGTTTGAACGAACTGTAACTGAACAGCTCGGAGCTGGGAACAGAATGGGAGAGAGAAGTGTTTAGGTCTTCCCCCAGCTTGGAAGCAATGCTCTGTTCCCTGCAGTCAAAACTCACTAAATCTGAATAAAACAAGTTAATCTTTTCTGCAACAGCTGATATATATATAAACTGATCACCTTGTGTCTCTTAACAAGCAGTGGAAGCATCAGAGGACAGACAACTGAAGCAACCCATTGGCCAACAAGAGTTAGATCAATTCAGTGGGAACAAAAACCACAGAAATCTCTTTCCAGTTTTCCCCTCTGCCCATAAACTATTTACCCCATTTGTTTGCTTGTGCTTGCATGTCTACGGGGTTGGAAGATATAAGGTGATTAAAGCTTAATCACTAGTATTACAAACCAACAATTTACATGAATCTCTAGTCTATTTATTTGTGATACGAACTGATTGTTGTGCTATACAGAAACCAGCTGTGCTCCCTAGCAGTCTAGGTCTGAAAGTCAGGTATTCTGGGGATTCTTGGATACTTTTAAAACTTTTTTTTTCACTTTTGTGATAACTCCAGGAATGGTGTGACTTGATTTCCAGTGCACTATGAGTCAAAATAAGAGTAGAACCATTTCAACAAGTCACATGACTATCCAAACCACAGGTGGCATCTTCAATTCTCAGAGGAATTCTGCACGATCTGGACTGTCCTCATTCATCCGAGATTGTTAGCTTTTACCAGCAGTAATTCATTCATCAAAACTGATCATGGGAAGCTCTCTCCAGTTCCTTCATCTCCTACTTACCTTACTGTTTGAGGTCCTGGACCTGCAAGTCTACAACAGAAAAGACTCCACCCCCCCAAAAAGGTACCATAAAGACTTGACAGATCATTTGTTATTGACTGAAGGGTCTGGTTTCACTTCCTTACATTATGGGCATAATACAACGTCATATCACTTTATGCAAGATTTTCTCTTTGTACATATTAAAATGTTAACATGTGCCTTTTACCTCCATTACTAGCTGGTGAGCCCGTGAAACCAATGTAAGGCCATTAGCATGGTTAAATGTCTCAGAAATATCCTGACCAAAGGTGTAGCCAGCACCTCTAGGAGAAATACCCCAACCTCCACGGTCATCTGGATCAGACCATAACAAGTCACACATTGGACCCTGAAAATGAGAGGTAAAGAAATTAGAACCAAAAAATTTTCATTAGCCACTCTGACAGTAAATACTAACAATTCTCAAAGCATACCTCATGTGGAACTTCCTGAAGGCGATCAAGTGCTCGAATGTGATCCAGAGTATCTATAGAAGGTGAAAGGCCTCCATGGAGGCAGAAAATCTATTGGGAACAAAAAGCAGTAGCGTTTATTTTTAAGACATGCAGCAGTCTGAACACGTATATTACTTAAGCTTTCAAAACTTAACACAAACTTACATACCTATATATAAATAACTTTGCTTGCTTTCAAAATTACAGCAAATGACAATTACATTTTGTTAATATCAGATACGGGTGGGGCCAGTGCACTGCTGCAAGCATTCTTAGAAACTGTAATGAATCGTCCAATGTTGACATGTGAATCACATTAGTTAGAGAAGCTAGTTTAATATTCTTCCTTTCGCGCACAATTATTTAACTACCAATGTTAAGTTTTCAGGCTGCATAAAACACCACTATTACTCAAACAGACTTCAGCATCTGACCTTACATACATATTGAAAAGTTATTCACCTGGCCATCAACCAAGGCAGTGAGTGGAAGATAATCAAAGAGATCTGTAAAATACTTCCACACATTGGCATTTCCGTATTTCCTTAGACATTCATCGTAGAAACCATATACTTGTGTAATTTGTCTGCTTTCATGATTCCCTCTAAGTATTGTGATACGTTCACGATAACGCACCTAAAACAAAATAATTTTTATATCAGTAAAGCCACCGACATTAACATTTAATGTGACAGTAAAAACAAGTGCTGTAATTTCTTCAGTTAATAAACATAGGCAAACTAAGTTCCTCTGTACTTTTTAAAACAACCCTCTTACCCTAAAAATGAAGATTATTTTTCAAATCTCCAAAAGGCAGACTAATTTCATGAAGAAACCAATTTATCAGCATTCAGTTATCCTAAATCACTACACTGCAGCAAAGGCTTGACCGTTACATTCAACTGCAGACATGCAAGTTACTTTGATGTACAGATAATGGTCACAGTTTTAGAAGGCATCAGAGATTAGAAAGCAGTTTCGTTCTAGTGACAGTATACTAGTCATCTATCACTTCTAAACATCACATGGAAATCTAAATAACCCCTTTTTTGGGGCAGGGGGGAGGGAGGGAAAGAAAGAAAGCTCCACTGTAGAGTTTCCATACTGGTGGATTAGACAGGCAACTTGCCAAAAGGAGACAAAACACTAAAATAGAGAATTGGAGCTCTCAGTAAAATCATTCATAGAACAATGAACAGCCATATCAACACACAGTCGCTTTAAAACATCTGATGCATTATGTGTAGAACATAAACATAACATGGAACATGGTAAAATGGCCTGCATCTAAGGTTCCACCCCTCCCTATTATAATGAAATGAGAACAGAAACTTGTCGCCATAACCACATACCCAAGAATTATATTTTGAAAACTCAATACAACATATGAGGAAACACTGCTCCAAAAGCACCATAATACTATAACAAAAATAAATATGGAAAAACAGACCATTATCAAAATGACTGTACAGGCAGTCTCCGGGTTGCGAGCGGGTTCCATTCTAGAGTCCGTGCACAAGTCAAAACACAGCCTATGATCTCCAGTCCTAGTATCCTGAAAACATTGTTTTCAAAATTTTCCTTACTGCACCTCGCTAATTTTTTGCATCTGTAAATGGGAACCAGTACAGATATGAAGGGCCAAATGGCCTCCTGAAACGTAAAATTCTATTTCGTTATACCAATGCTGCACAATGTAATGCAACCAATCGCAAGTACAGGAAATGTGTGTGTTAGGTCTTTAAAATCACACCTCTTTTCGGGATTGCATTCGTAAATCCGGAATCTTCAGTATACTTCAAGGAATTTATGCAGCAACTTAATTAGTAGTGTCAAATCTCCCAAAACATACAGCAAAGCTAACTTCATAGACTATTTGAAAATGTTTGAACTTTAACACTATAAGCAAAGGTTACAGATACCTTAAGAGCTACAAGGAGTGTAACTGTTTCAACTGAATAATAACCTCTGTCAACATAATCTCCCATAAAAAGATAATTTGTGTCTGGTGATTTCCCTCCAATTCTAAAAAGTTCCATAAGGTCATGAAATTGCCCATGAACATCTCCACAGACTGTGACAGGACATCGCACATCTTGCACATTTGACTCCTTCGTCAAAATTTCTTTAGCCTTAAAGAAAAAAAAAATTGAAGAGGAAATTAGTTCAAAAGATACTTGCACAACTACATAAAGCAATGCTCTGAACTGCAAAAATAATGAAATTACAAAATCATAGTCATTTCTCCAAATTTGCAAGGGTTCCATTTCTGAGAAGTCTCATGAATGATGAAATTCACAAATGTGAATCTCACAAAAAGTTTAAAAATAGGCTTAAAATCGCAGATAGATGATTTTTGCCTGCAGATATTGATTTTTGATTATACTATTTTTTGGTATGGTTAAGTGAATTCAAAATTCGTAATTTCTTGGATACAGAGAACAGAGATACATTTTGATCTTTCATTTTTAACAGTTAACTGATGGTTATTACTACTACTATTTACTCTCAAATGGTGAATACCATCATTTTTAATTTTAAAACTTACGCCAGTACACTGGTATGCTCTTCCACTACACCACTCATATCATGAATCCCCATGTTGGGCTGCACATTTTCTCTATAGACACAGATAGAAAGACAAAAAACAAATTTTCCCTGCCAGCAACAAATCCAGAATGATATAAATAAATTCAATCCACCCAACAACCAATTACTCATTCCTTTAAATTAAAACATGGATGCCAATTGCTATTATGTACATTTAAACATTGAGTGCCAGATGCCTTTTTCTTCACTTACTATACTCCAATTTGAGGATTCCTGCATGCAGTCATACACCACAGAAACAGCCTTCCCAACCACTTCCACAGATACTGCACATCTCAACCTTCAAATATTTGATAGTTAAAAGGAGATGATAACTGGCATGAATATTTTTAGAATTCTAAAATTAGTCAGATACAGCACAAAATTGCCAACTCATGAATATTTTTAGTCTTCCACGTTGGCTAAAGTTATTCAATCATGATATGAAGCTTTGCATAGATGCCAACCGGATAATTGATTTGATACTCTAAGAATCAGTTTATTTTCACCCATGGCTTAGTTGATAACATACTTGTACGTCAATCAAAGTTCAGGATTCATGTTTCATTTGAAAGTGTGACTACAGAAATTAAAGTTGGAAGAGTACTGTACTGAAAAAAAGGGGACTTATGCTCAGTGTTAAGGGCAATATTTATCTAAGTCAGCATCACCAGAGATTTTCTAGTTAGGTTATGACATTACTGTTAGACTGTTGAGTGCACTTTTAAGCAACAGCAATAACAGCACTTTAAAGCACTATGTAAATCCATTCTTTTCTTTTCCTTTGCTGCTTTTTAATTCACCTAGCCACATACACATGCCTGTTTTCCCAAAAAGCTCCTACGTTTCCATCACTAAAAGTTATCACTGTGGCCGATAGAAGACAGCTCATCTGAAGAACTGTGAAGTAACATCCTTCTTCCTTTTTGGTACAAAACCCGAACCAGTTCTCAGGAAATCTACCACTAGACGATACCTGAATAAACTACCTCAAAAAAGGTTTCAATTCATGCTAGAGTACCTGAATGAATTGGCATTTCCAGATGAACGCTTGAAGAAAATTATCAAGCTAGTGTCTTTCTGTATTTTACATGCAAGGAAACCCTGGTAGAATTTCCAAATCTAAATCTGAAACATCTCAGCTATATTCTAAACTCCTAAACAGTAGATTCACAACCAGCATGAAAACAATACCATTCCTACGAAAAGTCAACTATGTATCACAGATAAAAATTACTGAGCAAATTTGAAGAAGTTTACAAATTAACAAGTTAGTCCATGGGGCTATAAAAATCAACCATCTGTAAACTAGCAGCTATATGCATTTTCCAATGGCATAACCAATACATAAAACTTAAAGAATCAGCTGATACTTAATAGATCAAGAAACTCAACTTCTAAAACGCTGGAAAATATTGTTCAATTAGCTTATTCACATGCACGGCTAGTTTTACCAGCTTTTAGTTAAATGACAAAATGAAATTAGCACATTTCTCAAGAGGAAAATAAATCCGATTATCCCATCTTACTAGGCATCAATAAACTCCATGCGAGTTGCCCAGAACAAAACAGTCAAGTCTGTCTAATTGGTGTTGATTAACTCTAAAAGAAAACTTAAGACTCATGGCAATTAAATGTAATTATTCAATATTTTACAATTTTCCTAATATTATTGGAATTTATAACTTGAGTACATTTTAATCAGTTGGTTTTAGTAAAAGGCTCCATTTTATTTAATATAAAATATTTAGAGATTCTGAAGGGCCAGGGAAAACTTCATCTCTCAATTTCCAAAGAACCATGTTAAAGGACAGAATTTAGCTTCAGCTAAAGTTCAAGTGTTCTAATTTGGTTACATTATAGGTAAACATATTATACTTCTTTTTCTCCATTATTTGTTTGTACTTAACCTGTTAAAAAAGTGATGGTCTTATAGGGTTGAAAAGAGCTGCTCCCCATAAATGCATAAATTAGAAGGGTTACATTTGCTAGTTGAGATATCTACAAATTATTGGAAACGATTTTAAATCTTTGTGGCAGGCCACTGCATAAGGAGTACTTGGGTTCATATCACTTAGATTTGAAAAACTATACAACCATCAGTTAAAACTCAAGTCCAATCACATTCTTAAGATTCTGATTTGCAGTCAAAAGACTGATTGTGGCAATGCATTATCCAACCACAAAACAAACAACTTATCAGTTTTCTTGCAGTTGATCAGAATCAGTTATGCCAAATCAAAATAATTAAAACAACTGAGAACCTAATTGAGTCAAGCTTCAAGAAGTAGTTACAAGGAAACAGCTACTACCCTAAATATTTAATGCAGCTCAAATTACATCAGTTACATTGATTAAAAAAGAATGGTGAGATCACATTATTCATCAGCTTTTGAACAAATATCATTATGAAGGGTATTAACAATCAACCAGTGAGAACTGATATCACATGTGGATCAGAACCTTTTTACAAATAATAATGCAGCACGAACCACTAGACCTTAACAAACAGAATTATAAAAGCATGCTGGAGCAATGGGTCAAGATGAGTGGTCTCAATATTCCAAAAATAATCAAGATTTCCCAGATGTGGATATCTTATATTCATGTGAAGGCTCCTGTACCAGGTTGAGTAGCAGAATCCTGCTGTTGAGTAGACCAGATCAAATGGAACAGTGTGTATTATGCAGATTCTGCTAATGGAGATGATTTCCACTAATTTACATGAGATTCATTCTTTGCTTGATGGCAGTTCCAGTGTTCTGAAGGTGGTACCAACAGGTTGACTTACACCTCATTGCAAATGACTCTTTTAATATGAGCACTACAGCTATGCCTTCTGTTGGGATGCTGTCCTGTCGTCCAAAAAAAAATTCCTCTGCAGTAGTCAAGACACATCCAATTCAATCCCTATTCTTGTCCTTCAACAAAAATAACATTGTACTCTTGCTTTCTAAGTATCCATTCGTGCAGGGGTGTTCAATATGCAGCCTGCTAATATCCAAATTGTACCTCATTTCTACTTGGATTGCATTTATATGAGCAGTTCATGGAGGTGGTTTTATAGCTGCGATTATGATTATTTCTAATATAGCAGAGACATTTTTAAAATGAGAAACTTTTTTTAAAAATCACAGGCTCACATTTTATCACAGCTGCTCAACCACTTTGGTCATAACTATGCAGCTTAATATGGGCAATATTAAAGTTAAACAAAATGTCAAAAAATGGGATAATTCAATTTTATTAATTTTGGGAATATGAGCTCTGCTGGCTGGACCAGCATTTATTGCCCATCTCTAACTGCAATGAGGTGGTGGTGGTGAATTTCTTTCTTGAACTGCTGCTGTTAATTTAGCAAGGTACACCTACAGTGCTGTTAGAAAGAATTCCAGGATTTTGATCAGAAACAGCAAAAGACTGGCAATCTATTTCTAAGTCAGGATGTTGAGTGGCTTGAAAAGAAACTTGCAGGTGGTGGTGCTCCCGTATATCTGCTACCCCTGCCCTTCTGGCAGTGGTCAAAAGGTCCTATTTGAGCAGTCTTCATTAGGTACATAATTTTTTTTAAACCTGTTTTTTACCTACGTAAAATTACACATTCCACCAAAATACATTTGAGAAATGCCAAGTATCTAGTTTAGAAATGCCAAATTTGCATCCTGCAGCCCTCAAAACATTTTAGTCCAGGAAGTTTCTTATATAAAAAAAGCTCTGATTCAAAAATAGGTTGCCAATCCCATCACTACAAGAGAGAAAAACATCTAGACATGCTTGCATTTTTGATCTTGCTTAAATAGTAACCTCATTTTAAAAGGACACAAAACTTCAAAATAATAGTGATTCGATCATATTCCTTCGAAGTTGATAAAATTAAATGGGGTGGTGGCTAAGTGGTTAGCACTGTGGGCCTCTCAGCACCAGGGATCCTGGCTCGATTCCACCCTTGGGCGACTGCGTGTGGAATTTGCACATTCTCCCCATGTCTGCGTGGGTTTCCTCCCACAGTCCAAAGATGTGCAGGATAGATTGATTGGTCATGCTAAATTGCCTGTCGTCTTCAAGGATATGTAGATTATGAGAGTTATAGGGGTTTGGTCTGGGTAGGACGCTCTGTGGGTCGGTGTGGACTTGTTGGGCCAAAGGGGCTGTTTCTACACTGTAGGGGATCAAGTTACCAAAATAAGTAGTTTACTTCAATTAATGTTCATCATTGATACAAGCTCCTGATTCAAAGGCCTTTTAAATCATGCATGCAATTAGCATTAACTTGGCCCAGCATAAAAAGCAGCACAGGCCCACATTTTATCACTGCTGTTCAACCACTTTGGTTACCTTTCAGTCATGCTGCAAACAATCTATTATTTCAGCCCCATGACACAGTTATGCAACCAGCTGAGGGTTTGCTCTGACACCACATTATTTAAAATTGGAGGTAACTTGACGACATGGATTCAAAGACAACTCCATGTAGTGTTTCTTCAGGAAGTATGGATTGGAAATATGTGTGGAGCAATTCATCAAGTCTCAGGATTCCACAAAGCAATCTGCATGTTAAATTACTTAAGGCGGTCAGTTTAAAGTGGATGAACGTGATTGCCAACTCGCACACTTCACGATGAGAAGCAGACAAGGTATTTATTTAACATCTCTACAAAATGTAGCACCTCTTGGGTTGAAGTCTAAAATCCACATGCACGACACAGCAGGACAAAATTCCTCAATGAATGTACATTGTAATCCTTTTGTTTGTGGCCAATTTAAGTGATTGGGTACTTTTCAACGGTCCCTAGTTATAAAATGGGTCAAACTTGTGCAAGTTTACAGTTTAAAGGTAACAATATCCCCAAACCCTGCTGACACCTGAGCAACTTAGCATTAAACTATAACTTACGCGTTCTCCCCTCATTGAGGGATAACATTTTGTTTTGGGGTGGGGAAGATGGAGAGAGAGCAAATGAAAGAGCAATAAATTCATAGTAGACCATGACTTTAGTTTCCACCGCTAGATACAATAATGGTATTGTATTCACAAACACTTTCACAAGTGTAAGCTGCTGTACAAACTGCACTGAAATAAGGACCAAATAGTTAATTTAAGAAATGTGAACATGTAATAATGATGGAGCAAGACAACAGACAAAAACTGGACAAATAGGAGGTGAGTGGAATGGGAAATTTTTAAAAACTTGAAAAGGAATTTACCTATTTGTTTGTAATTGAAGTGCCAGTAATGTTGAAATTATCTATAAATTTCATGAGTATTTCCTCGAAGACCTGAATCACAAAGGAATAGTGACTTGGTAGGCCACTTCACCAAACTGATTCTGAAGGAGGGTCACTGGGCTTGAAACTTGACTCTGCTTTCTCTCCATTGATACTGCTAGACCTCAGTTTCTCCAGCAATTTCTGTCTTTGTCATCAAAATGGTTTAGGACTAAAATCATGGAATGACTGAACCATGTAAAGATAAAGTTATTTCCCCAAAGATTAACAGCAAACAAGTTAGGTTATAAGGTCAATCTTATTATTACACAAAACCCAGATTTTAAAACAATCCAATTCTCCAGTGTCCATGACTGAGCTTGTTCTCGTAATTACTAGCCCAGGCCATAACTACACAGGAAGGCTCACCAGACCTGAAGCATTAACTGATTTTTTTTTCTTCACAGATGCTGCCAGACATGCTGAATTTTTCCAGCAATTTTTGTTTTTGTTCCAGATTTGCAGTTCTTTCAGTTTTTGACATAACTACACATTACCATTCCCAAATGTCAAATAATCTTGACATCTTGAAATTTTTGGAAAAGTATGACATTCCTCTTTATTTCTAGCCTTTATGTCTATAGAGATAAAATTGCTGGCTCAGTAAAACTCAGATTTTTCAAAATAAGCAAAACATGTGTAATCCCAAGCTCTTCACTCTCTCTTGAATTGAAATACACCATTAAATCCAACACAAAGGCACAAAACACTGACTATTAGACAAATTACATCAAAAGCCTCATTTCTGATAATTATCACATTTTAGTAAATCAAAACAACTGATGGAAAATGTCCTGTCTCAACTTCAGTTCTCATCAGAATAAATACTGCCAGTTAAATTAAGGTTCACACGTTTCCTATGCTACATTAAAGATAACACAATGTCAATTCAAATCTGAAACCAATGCAAAGGCACAGCATCTCACCATTTTGAAATTACACCAAACAAAATTTAGTGTTACTTTTTAAAAAATATGAATTTGTATGGAAAAGTAACAGCATTTGGCATACTGCTCTTTGAAGCTACAGGCTTTTACAGCCTTTACTTTCAATGTTTCTAGATGCTTTTTGTAGATGTCAAAGATGGAAAGCAATCATTCCTCTAATATCCACTACCTTGACAAATACGTTTCCTAGAAATTCAGTACACTTGGTAGGAAGTTCTTCCTGACACACTATCAATTTCAATGCTATTGTTAATCTCTCAAATGATCATTAAATTAAGTTCCAATCTTTAGGATTATTTTGATAACCTACATTCATCTTACTTATGGAGAATGCAATACATTTTGTTACCATATGTTTTAACTACAGGCTGTCTAAAAATCTACTTTTCTTCATACCATAATACATAAACAGATTCACCTCTGAAGATTCAATACTCAGATTCAAATTTCCAAGCATAGTTTCTGCTTTCAGAACTTTAGTGACTGAACATTTAAACAGAAATGCCTATTAGCCATCCCAAGTTCCTTTCATAGTTTCCCTTCAATAAATCTTTACTTTAATAGTCGCCTCTATCAATTCAACCTATTCAGTTTTAGTAGCAACTTCCCTCTAATTTATTAATTCTCTGCACATTAAAGGGCAAGTCTATGAATCTTCTATTCCCCTCAACACAGCCTGTCAACCTGAGCCTTTCCATGAAGAGTTCTTTAGGTCTTCGGCATGTGACAAATTTGGTCTTGCCATCTACACATACCATACCGTGAATTACACTACTACAGCTCCACGTTTTGGAATCTATCTTGGAAAAAATTTATTTCTGTCTTATGGCAAAATAGGTTATTTGAGTGAAGAACAAGATGATGTCAGCAGATCACCAGATTTCTTCCCGCCTCGATAAAGGGAATCAAACTGCCAGCGAGCAGAAAACAAAAATTGAAGCTAGCATCAACACCAATATCCCATGTTTCACCTGGGCAGCCACATAACAAATTTACCCACAGGATATGCAAATATGCACTGCAACATTAAAACCAAGTTTTTAAACGAAAATCTGTCCGCCGGAAAGAACATTACCAGAAAAACTCATTTGTATCACTCCACAGATGCTGCCGAACCTCTGTATTTTTGGCATTTTCTACATCAGTTTCAGATTTCCTGCAGCACCTATTGTATTTTGCTTTTGTTATATTGAAGAGTAGCAATGCATGGTACTACAACACTAAAATGCAGCTGATTCCCAAGCTAAGCTTCTGACATTGTAAAAACCGAAAGAACTGCAGATGCTGTAAATCAGGAACAAAAACAAAGTTGCTGGTAAAGCTCAGCAGGTCTGGCAGCATCTGTGAAGGAGAAAACAGTCAACATTTTGGGTCCAGCTCTGAGGAAGGGTCACCAGACCTGAAATATTAACACTTTTTTCTTCACAGATGCTGCCAGACCGGCTGAGCTTTCCAGCAACTTTGCATTTGTGCAACCACATTTCCCACCTTCATAACAATCTAAAATTACCCTTATCTCATTTGCTACTGTACCATCTTTCATGCCTTTATTAATATTCCAACGTACTCATGATCTCCCAAGTTCTACTCCACACGAATACAAGGTCACTAAACACCCTGCTGCCTGTGTTAACTTACATGGTTACAATCATTTATTACCGTGTGCTCACTGACTACAAATGCAATACTGCCAGTGCAAGTCTTGTGGCTCAGTGATACTGTCCCACCCTCTGAGCCAGAGGACACAGATTCAAGTCCCACCTGATCAGCTTGATTAGAAATATCTGGAATATTTCCAGTCTCCATTTATAGAATCTCACTTTTGCTTCCTTAACAGTCTTTGCCCTCTATCTCAGGAATCCCCTTTAGTATAATCTGAATAAACTGAAGGTTGGGTCACAAGTCAATCATTACCTTTTTGCATAACGGAGGAGGATGGGGGGGTGCTGGGGCGGAAAGAGGATAGTCTTGGTTGAACAGCAAAGTGAAGGAATTTCACCATTTTGGTCAGTGAGGAAATTCATATTTGATTTTATTAATCGTATCATTTTCTACCATCCAAGCACAGATACATTTTACCATAAGAGTAACTATGTGTCAATCCAAACATTTAAAACTTATATACACTGGAGAAAACTGGTCAACATTAAATGGTCAACTTCTAAGCTTGACTGCTAGAATTAATGAGGTCAGAAGTAATTTTTGAACTCACTGCTAATTACAGATAGACAGAAAAAAATCTTAAGTCAAAATGACAAAGCCACTCCAAAAGGAATATCCAGTTAATTCAAATTACATATAACTTTCAATCATATTAATGATCAAACAAAATTCATGACACAATTGAACAATTTGATAATGTGATCGAGACTTGCATTCTTAAGGCAGCCAATCACATTCTGACTTTGGAATTCCACATTAGGAGTTGGTGTCAAATTTTTTAGTACTTTTAGATTTAATGTTGTTAAGGACTTTTTCTTTCAAACGCATGATAAACATTGCAGAATGGTAGCAGTCAAAAAAAAGCTGATTTTATTGGTTTTCAAAGTTACTAAGAAAACAATGGACTGAAAATGCAAGCATGTGCATTCCATCCAATGACGTCAATTTGTTGTTACAGCACACACCTTCCTGTACACCATTGTTGCTTAATGGTGTAATTTCAAAAGACTATGACAAACCAAGGAAAGGCATTCGATGGCTAAAGAATGATCTACTCCCAAATTTCAGCCAGTGGTACGAAAATAGTTGATTTACAAAGACGTCAATCATAACAAAATGATTGAAATCTCTCAAAACAACACCTGACATTAGCACCGATACTTCAGTGAAATACCCAAAAGCAACTGTGCTACACAACTTCCAATACAAAATGCCATTTTCTTTCATCAGTTCAATCCATTCAAGACGCTTCTTGCTGCTCTCTGCTGTTACGTACTACTCAAACAGTACACTTTCCGTAACATTAGTTATACACAAAAAAAGGATTAAATACTCAATGAGTAACAGTACTAATATCGCACTTATAATACCATTCTAAGATACATTACAATTTTACAAGATCACACAGAACTCAAAAACGAAAATAAAAATAACAGTTCCAAAAAGGTCTACACTTGAGATATGACATACGGTAAATGGTTAATATTCTATTTGGGGATGAGGCGAGGACAGAGAATGGGTGTATTTAATGGTCATTATTTGGAACAATAACGGGATTTATTTTGCTGGGCTCCGGCTGCTGGAAACTCAGTCCCGGAAGGCGCCATTTTAGGTCGGTCTGCCGTGAAAGCCGACTTTCTGCGGCAGAGAGAAGCCGGCTCCCCCTGACCTCAGAGCCATCGACAAACAAACCCATGTTTCTCGTGCTTTCGGCGGATCATTCTTTTCAGAGCCAGGGTTAAGGAACTCCCAAGTGAGGAAGCCGCGTTAAGCGCTAACCGGAGGCGGCCGACATTTTCCGCCGAGGATCGCGCACTAGGCCGCCCACCGGGGACGGCGACCAGTCACCGAGCCACTCGCCGAGGAGGGTTAAGATAGAGCTGGTTTAGCGGCCTCACCTTTTCACATAGCGTCTTCACTTGGCTTTCGGTCAGCTGTTTACAGTCGTTGAGCTGCTCGATCCACTGGTCCAGCTCCTTGGTGAACGCCTTCTCATCCATTGCTCCCTTTTACCCGAGTACCCGCTGGAGCAACAGGACGGATCTTTATCAAGGAGCAGTTTTATCACCCTGAATTTGGAAAATGTGTATAAGTTTTCCTTTATTTTAAAAAAACTGCCGAACAAGATTTGTGAAGATCGTTGGTAGTTGAGCCGTCGGGAGCTGATCAAACCCCTTGTCTCCCTCCGGCTCTGGATCTCTATCCCACAAAATGGCCGCCGCCCCGCTGCAATGAGCTCTGCGCAGGCGCGTGCATTTCCCCTCCCTCCCCCAACCGGGAAAGGGGAGCATGAAGGATAGCGCATGTGCACGGATCCAACACAGTCGCAGCGGCATAGAGTGATGTGTGGTCAATTATTACTGTCCATGTTAACTCTATCCTATCGTCTAGTGTCAGTGTGCATGGTCACTATGGTCCAATGTCACAATATAGTCTAGTGTCACTGTCCATGTCACTATATGATCTCGTGACAGTGTCCATGGTCACTATATGGTCCACTGTCAGTGTTCATGCCGTTGTATAGTCGAGCGTCACTGTGCATAGTCACTGTATATCTGGTATCACTGTTTAGTCACAAGATGGTGCAACATCCCTGTCCGTGGTCACTGTATGGTTCACTGTCACTGTGTAGACCAACATGTCCATGGTCACTGAGTGGTCCAATCTCACTGTCTATGACCATTCTACAGTCCAAAATCACTCTTGACACTTACTGTATGGTCCAACAGCATTGTCAATGGTCACTGTATGGTCCATTATCACTGTCCCAGTCATTGTATGGCCTGGTATCACCATCTACAGTCGCTGTATGGTCCATTATCACTGTCCCAGTCATTGTATGGCCTGGTATCACCATCTACAGTCACTGTATGGTCCAACATCACTGTCTATGGTCACTGTATAGACCAACATACCAAAGGTCACTATATAGTTCAACATCATTTTCTGCAGTCACTGTAAGGTTCAACACCACTGTCCATTGTTATTGTATAGGCCAACAAGTCACTCATCACTATATGGCCTAAAAAGAATCTAGCCTATTGTCATCTAATGAATGATTGGAAGTAAACTCGACTGAAGGAGTGTAAAATGGTGCTAAACAAAAGTGGTTTAGTCTAACAGACCACAATATAAAATATGAGTGAATAGGTATGTGATTCTATGCTTGGATCATATATGTATTTTCCGGAAACCAGCTCAGCTATGATCAAAGTAACAAACTGAGGGAAGTGGGGGTGGGTTTTGTTGCATGGCAAGTTATAGAAAATTTTAAGGGATGGTGTTCAAAGTTGCAGAGGCCATTAAAGTTTCCAGAACCAAGTAACAGGACAGCGAGTATGGAAAGCGTCAGGAATGAAACTCCAAGCACAACAGATAAGGGGACAACTATGAGAAGGGGGGCAGTGAATGCAGGACTGAAAATGTTGTACTTAAATGCGTGCAGTATATGAAACAAGGTAAATGAGTTTGTCGTGCAGATGGAAATTGGATATGATGTTGTAGGCATGGTGTGGCTGCAAGGGATTCAGGGCTAGGAACTAAATATCCAAGGATATACATCCTGTCGAAAGGACAGGAGATGGGCAGAGGGAATGGGGTTGCCTTATAAATAAAGAAATGAAGTTAAATTGATTGAGCAAAGGAGTTGAAAGTTCATGTTGCGCTGTACAGGACATTGGTAAGGCCTTTTTGGAATACTGCATTCAATTCTGGTCTCCTTGCTATAAGAAAGATGTTAAACTTGAAAGGGTTCAGAAACAATTTACAAGGATGTTGCTAGGGTTGGAGGGTTTGGGTTTTTGGAAGAGGTTGGGGCTAATTTCACTGGAGCATCCGAGGCTAAGTGGTGACCTTATAGAGGTTTATAAAATCATGAGGGGCAATTTTTTTAGGGTAAATAACCAAGTTCTTTTCACAGGGTAGGGTGTTAAAAACTACAGGGCATAGGTATAAGAGATGACCAGGTGTAGAGCTGGATGAACACAGACAGCCAAGCAGCATCCGAGGAGCAGGAACGCTGACGTTTCAGGCCTAGACTTTCTTCAGAAATGGGGGAAGGCAAGGGATTTCTGAAATAAATAGGGAGAGAGGGGGTGGTGGATAGAAGATGGATAGAGGAGAAGATAGGTGGAGAGGAGGTAGACAGGTCAAAGAGATAGGGATGGAGCCAGTAAAGGTGAGTGTAGGTGGGGAGGTAGGAAGGAGATAGGTCAGTCCAGGGAGGACTGACTGGTCAAGGGGGCGGGATAAGGTTAGTAGGTAGGAGATGGGGTTGGGGCTTGAGGTGGGAGGATAGGTTTAAGGTGAGAGGGGAAATGTTTAAAAGGGACCTAAGGAACAACTCTTTCACGCAGAGGGTCGTATGTGTATATGGAATGAGTTGCCAGAAGAAGTGGTGGAGACTGGTACAATTACAACATTTAAAAGACATCTGGGTGGGTACATGAATAGTGATAATGGGAACTGCAGATGCTGGAGAATCCAAGATAATAAAATGTGAGGCTGGATGCTGTGTTCATCCAGGGTACATGAATAAGATGGGTTAGAGATAAACGAGCCAAATGCTGGCAAATTGCACTAGATTAATTTTGGATATCTGGTCAGCATGGACGAGTTAGACTGAAGGGCCTGTTTCATGCTATATAACTCTAGTGATAGAGTTTAAAGATGTAAAGGCTGAACAGAATAGAATATCTTGTATTGTCACATGTACTCCGGTACAGAAGTATAGAATGGCGCCATCTTACAATTACATAGGTACAAATCTTGAACATAAAACAGGAATAAAAGGAAAAGTATTAGCACTACTTACAGTGTCCAAAAAAATTAGAAATGTGATAGTTATGACATAGTTAAACAATTGACATTACCGTCTAATAAAAAATTCCAAACAGCAGCAGCTCAGCATGTGGTCAGAATACCTAGTCTAACAACTGCCTCTCTCTGCTCCAAGCCTCCAGTCCACTCCGACCGGCGCTCATCTGCTCCAGGACTCATACCCCTCGTCCTGCTCTGGGATTCATTTCCCTTCACATTGCTTAAGGACTGCTTCCTCTCGCGCTGCTCAGGGATTCGTTTCCCCTAGTGCTGCTCTAGCCCTTGTTTCCCCCCGTGCTGTTCCGGGACTGCTTCCAGTGGCACTGGTCCAGGACTCATTCCGATCACGCTGCTCCGGGACTCCTTTCCCTTCACATGCTCCAGGACTTGTTTCCCCTCACGCTGCTCTGGGATTCATTTCCCCTCGCATTGTTCAGGGACTGCTTCTCTGCACACTGCTCCAGGATTGCTGAAAAGAAAGAAAAAGAACAGGTGGAGCAGAGGGGCTCCAGGTGGAGCGTCCTACTTTGCTGCCATCTTTCCAAAATCTGAGTTGGGGTTAGAGTTGACAATTTGTGAAGAAAGAAAGACTCTAACGTGCAGGCCTCCTAGCAATAGTCAGGATATGGGGCAGAAAATAAACAGGAGACGGAAAAAACATGTAAGAAAGATGCTATTAACAATAATCATGGGGGACATCATGAGCAGGTTGACTGGTAATATCAAGCTGGCAGTGGATCCCAACAAAAAGTATTCATGGAATTCAAGAGATTTTTTGGAGCAGTTTGTGGTAGAGCTCACTAGAGAATAGGCAGCTCTGGATTTGATGATGTGTAATGAGGCAGACTTGATTAGCAAGCTTAAGGGGAAGAAACCCCTAAAGGGCAGTGACCATAATATGATAGAATTCACCCTGCAGTTTAAGAGAGAGAAGGTTGAATCAGATATATTGATATTACAATTGAAAAAAGGTCACGACAAAGACATAACGGAAGAGCTGGCCAGAATTGATTGGAAAGGTAGCCTAGCAGGGAAAACAGTGGAGCAGCAATGACTGGAGTTTCTGGGGTTAATTCAGGAGTCTTAGCAGAAATTCATCCCCAGAAAGGAAAAAGCACACTGAGGAGGACAAGGATAATGACTAGGACAAGGCAAACATGACTGACAAGGGAGGTCAGAGACAGCAGAAAAGCAAAAGTAAAAACAAAAATTTTGTTTATTCCAGTTCCCTCCCCCCATCCCCCTCTCTGATGAAGGGTCTAGGCCCGAAACGTCAGCTTTTGTGCTCCTGAGATGCTGCTTGGCCTGCTGTGTTCATCCAGCCTCACATTTTATTATCTAACAAAAATTTTGGCTAAGATTAGTGGGAATCATAGGGACTGAGAAGCCTTCAAAAACCAGAAGGAGGATAACTAAGAAAGAAACAAGTGGGGAAGAAGATGAAATATGATGCTAAGCTAACTAGTGATATAAAATGTTGCAAAAGTCATTTTTAAAGAGAGAGGCAAGGATGGACATTGGACTGCTGGAAGATGAGGCTGGAGAAGTAGTAATCGGAAACAAAGAAATGATGGAGGAACTGAATAAATACTTTACATCAGTTTTTACAGTGGAAGACTGTAGGGTGGCACGGTGGCACAGTGATTAGCACTGATGCCTCAAGTACCAGGCACCCAGATTCGATTCCAGCCTTGGGCAACTGTCTGTGTGGAGTTTGCACATTCTCCCTGTGTTTCCTCTGGGTGCTCCGATTTCCTCCCACAGTCCAAAGATGTACAGCGTAGGTGGATTGGCCATGCTAAATTGCCCATAGTGTCCAGGGATGTTAGGTGGGTGAGACAAGGGAAATGCAGGGGTGGAGGAATGAGTCTGGGTAGGATGCTCTTTGGAGGGGCGGTGTAGCCCTTTTGGGCAGAATGGCCTGTTTCCACACTGGAGGGTTTCTATGATTTCTAAGACACCAGTAACATACCCGAACTTCAAGAGAGTCAGGGACAGAGGTGGGTGTAATAGCCATCATTAAGGAGAAAGTGCTGGGGAAGCTAAACATAGAATAAGAAGGCATAAATCTACCAGGCCATATGGACTACACCTCAGAGTTCTGAAGGGCATTGCCAAAGAGATTGTGAAGGCATTGGTGGTGATCTTCCAAGAATAATTGGATAGAGGATTGGCCACCTGGCAGAAGGCAGAAAATGGGAATAAAGGGGTCCTTTTCGGGATGGCTTTTGGTGACTAGTGGAGTTCCACAAGGGCCAGTTTGGAACCATGATTATTCCATTTATAGATTAATGATCTGGACAAAAGAACTGAGGGCAATGTTGCTAGGTTTGCAGATGATACAAAGATAGGTGGAGCACAGGTAGTGTTGAGAAAGTGGGAGGCTGTGGAAGGACTTGGAGAAGCCAGGGGAGAGGGCAAATAAATGGTAAATGGAATACCATGTAGCAAAGTGCAAGATTTTGCATTTTGGTAGGAAGAATAGAAGCATCGACTGTTTTCTAAATGGGAAAAACTTCAGAAATCCTAAGAGACCCAATTCAGGATTCTCGTAAGATTAACATGCAGATTCACTTGGCATTTAGGAAGACAAGTGCAATGTTAGCATTTATTTCAGGAGGGCTAAAATATAAGAGCAGGGATATACTGCTGAGTTTAGGTGAATGGGCTAAAATTTGGCAAATTAATTTTAATGTGCCTAAAGTGTAGGGTATACATTTTGGTTGGAATAATAGAAAGGTTACTTATTATCTAAATAGAAAGAAACTTCAGAGTGTTTCAGTACAGAAGGATCTGGGTATCCACATGAATTGCAGAACACTAATGTGTAGGTATAACAGGTAATAAGGAAGACAAATAGAATTTTGGCATTTGTTGCAAAAGGAATAGTGTATAAAAGGTAGGAGGTGTTGCTGAAACTGTAAAAACTATTAATGGGACCACACCTGGAGTATTGCATTCAGTTTTAGTCCCATTGCGAAGGAATGTAGTTGCATTGGAGGCAGTTCAGAGGAAGTTCACTAGACTGATTCCAGAGATGAGGGACTTGTGTTTTGAAGAGAGATTGAACATTGTAGGCTCATAATCTCTAGAGTTTAGAAAAAAGAGAGGAGATCTAATTGAGGTGGAGTAGATGTTGAAGAGCATTAACAAAGCAGACAGAGAAAAGATGTTTCCTCATGTGAGGCAATCAAGAATGAGAGGTCATTGGTCTTAGGATAACAGGTAGCACATTTAGTACAATGGTGAGGAATTACTTCTTTCAAAGGTTTGTGAGCCTGTGAAATTTACTACCCCAGAGTGCGGTATCAACAGGGACATAGAATAAATTTAAGGAGAGAGGCAGATTTTTAGTTAGTAATTAAGAGTTATGGAGAGTTGGAAGGAAAGTAGAGTTGGGGCTGAGATTAGATCAACCATGATCATATTAAATGATTGAGCAGGCTCAAGGGGCAAAATTGGCTACTCCTGCTGCTTGTTCTAATGTTCTTTTGAATAAATATTTTGCATCAGTCTTCACAGTAGAAGACACTAATAGAACATAGAACAATACAGTGCAGAACAGGCCCTTCGGCCCTCGATGTTGTGCTGACCTGTGAACTAACCTAAGCCCCTCCCCCTACACTATATCATCCATATGCTTATCCAAGGACTGTTTAAATGCCCCTAATGTGGCTGAGTTAACTACATTGGCAGGCAGGGCTTTCCATGCCCTTACCACTCTCTGAGTAAAGAACCCGTCTCTGACATCTGTCTTAAATCTATCACCCCTCAATTAGCATTGCACAATTACTGAATAATAGGGCCATAATACATAGGAGTGGAAGTAAGGCCATTCGGCCCATCGAGTCCACTCTGTCATTTAATCATGGCTGATGGGCATTTCAACTCCACTTAGCCTCACTCTCCCCGTAGCCCTTAATTCCTTGCAAGATCAAGAATTTATCAATCTCTGCCCTGAAGACATTTAACGTCCTGCTACACTGTGCTCTGTGGCAGTGAATTCCATAGGCCCACCACTCTCTGGCTGAAGAAATGTTTCCTTATTTCCATTCTAAATTGACCCCCTCTAAATCTAAGGCTGTGTCAAGGGACAAAAGGAGGAAAGGAAATAAGGATAAGTATCACTAGAGAAAAAAGTGCAAGGGAATTTAATGGAGTTAAATATTAACCAGTCCCATGGACATGTTGGGATACATCCCAGAATTTTAAAGCAGGTAGCAACAGGGGTAATGGATGCATTGATCATAATCTTCCAAGAATCCTTAGATTCTGGAAAAGTCCCAGGGGATTGGAAAACTGCTTATGTAATACCTTTATTTATAAAGGTAAGGAGGTAACAAAACATAGGCCAGTTATTACAATATCTGTTAGAGATAGTAGGAACTACTGATGCTGAAGTCTGAGATAACAAGGTGTAGAGCTGGATGAACACAGGGGAGATTTTGAAGCTTGTAAATCTCCCCACTCCTGACCTCATCCCAAGACCAGCCCATCTTGTCCCCACCTCCATGACCAGTCTGTCTTCTTTCCCACCCATCCGCCCCTCCCACCTCACTGACCAACCCCCACTCCCATTTCCTACCTATTAGCTTCATCCCTGCACCCTTGATTTGTCCATTTTCCTGCCCACCTACCCGCCTCTCCCTCCTCACCGACCAAATCCCATCCCAACTCCCCAGCGACACCTACCTTTACTGGCTTTATCCCCGTCTCCTTGACCTGTCCGTCTTGTCTCCACCTATCTGTGCCTCTCTCCACCTTTTATCGTTGCCTCCCTCTCTCTATTTATTTAAGAGCCCCCTTTCCCTCCCCCATTTCTGAAGAAGGGTCCAGACCGGAAACGCCAGCTCTCCTGCTCCTCTGATGCTGCCTGGCCTGCTGTGTTCATCCTGCTCTACACCTTGTTAGCACAATATTGTTATTGTGAAATGATATTCTCAAGGATGCAATAGTAGAGAATTTATAATATTATCGAACAGAGTCAGCATTATTTCCTGAAGGGGAAATTACGACTGGCAAATTTATTAGAATTCTTTGAGGAAGTAACAAGTGGGATAATAGCAGTAGATATAATATGTTTGGATTTTCAGTCAGCATTTCATAAGGTATCCCACGCATTAGGCTACTTAATTAGTTAACAGCCATGGTTTTGGATGTAGTATATTTGCACAGATCGAAGATTGGCTAACTGATATACGACAGAGTTGGGATGATGGAGCGGAGTTGTATTTTCAGAATGGCAATTTGTAACTCATGGAGTGCCACAAGGATCACTACTGGGGGAACAATCTATATTAATGACCTGGATGAAGAAAGTGATTGTACTGTTGCCAAATGACACAAAAATAGGTGGGAAGGCAAGGGGTGAGGATGACCCCAAGAATCTGTAGAGGGATATAAATTGATTCATTGCATAGACAAAAACTTGTCAATTGGAATATAATGAGGGAAAATATAAGGTTACACGCTGTGGTACAAGAATGGAGGAGCTGAATATTATTTAAGTGGGGACTCACTGAATAAAGCAACAGAACATAGGGATTTGGGAGCCTTCACCCCATCATCACAAAATACCCGCATACAAATTCAGCATATAATAGGGGAAGCAAGTGGAATGTTGGCATTTATTACAAATGGAATCGACTATTAAAATAGGAATGTCTTGCTAAAATTGTACAAGCATTTACCAGATCACAGCTGGAACAATGTGAACAGTTTTTGGCTCCTTAACTAATGAAAGATATATTGGCATTACAGAGAGTCCAGAGAAAGTATAGGGATACAGGGTAGGCATTTTAGAACTGAGATGAGAAAAATATTTGTCCTCAGATCATGGTGAGCCTGTGGATTTCTCTGCCTCAGAAAATGGTTGTGGTCAAAACATTGAATGTTTTAATAAGGAGTTAGATGTATTTCTTCAGCCTAATGGGATCAAAGGATATGGGGAGAAAGCGAGAACTGGACCTTGAGTTGGATGATCAACCATGATCATATTGAATGGTGGAGCAGTCTCGAAGAGCCAAATGGCCTGCCTCTGCTCCTATTTTCTATGTTTCTATGAAGGGACTGTCTTATGAGGAGAGGTTGAGTAGGTTGGCCTTGTAGTCATTAAAGTGTACAAGAACTAGAGGCAATGTCACTGAAACATAAAGAATCTTCAGGAGCTCGACAGGTTGGATGCAAAAAGTTTGTTTCTTTTTGTGGGAGATTCTAGGACAAGAAAGCATAGTCTCAGAATAAGGGGTTGTCCATTTTCTCCCGAGGTGGTAATGAATTTGTGCATTCTCTACTGCAGAATGCTGTAGAAGCTGGGTTGTTCAGTATATTCAAGGATGAGATAGACAGATTTTTAATCAGAAAGGGAAGCAAGTGTAATGGGGGAAAGGTAGGAAAGCAGAGTTGAGGATTATCAGAACAGCCATAATCTCATTGAACAGCTGTGTGTTCTCCATGGGCTGAATGGCAAGCTAATGCTCCTACTTCTTAAGGTCTTATTTCTGTAGCCACTGTACAGTCCAAAATCACTACCCATGTTCACTAAACCCACCTCTCACTCCACATCCATCTGATATAACACTAATATGACTGTTGTGCATTTTTAGTTTATACTATCTATTTGTTTAGTAAATGCAAATGTCCTTATGCCAGGGTATCACTTCCTCATTTGCTCAGTTTTTGTTTGTCGTTTAGTCAGTTGGGGGCATTTATTAATGTGTAACATTATTTGTGCTTTCTATGTGAATGCTACACTTTATTAACAAATTCAAGAGATTTTGCTGCTTACTGAAATTCTTTAATGGAGTTAGTTTGTACTGCATTCATTTGCACAGTTCAGCACCATTTATTTTAAAATTCAAGCAAAGTACTTGGTGTTTGGGAGGGAACTTTGATCACACTCGCTGGGGTTGATGTTGGCAGTGTGCTCCAAGGCTTCCCTCAGAATCCTGGACACTTCACAGCAAGCTATACTTAAGTTCAATAATTACACAGAGGGAATATTGTAACTTCCCAAATATCTTAATTCAAATCGGTAGTCATTTATTTCTACATTCCTGTAATATGTACATATAATTCTGGCAGGAGAATTGGAATTTCAATTTAGCATGCTTCGATGACTAGTCTGAATGGCACCAAATCCACCTTCTTACAATGATATTTCTTGTGGAAATAGCAGTCTTAATGATTTTTAAACTTTGTAATGCTTATATTGGTTTATACTTGGATATCAGATTAACTCCGTGATAATATCATCACCTCTCAGTCAGAAATATCCTGGGTTCAAGATGGCATTCCACTACCATCACTATAATCTAGACTGTCCCTTGAATGCAAAACTGAGGGAGGGCTGTACTATTGCAGATGCCAATTTTCCTTGACGCATTAAGCTTCTGCACCAGAATGATGCTATAGATCCTGTGACACTATTGAAGGAAGAGCAGGGAAGCTGTTCCAATGTTCTAACCTTTAATTATCACTAAAATAGTGAATGTAGACAGTAAAACTAAAGCTAAATAATGAAGATGCTGGGGATATGAAATAAAAACAGTAAGTTCTGGAGAAAAGCAACATCTGTGGAGAGAAAGAGAAGCAGTGTTAATGTTTCAACTCCCAACATGACTGTTCTTCAGAACTAAAGGCAGGGTGGAGGGGTGATGGGTTTCATGCTGTAGAAGGGGAGGAGAAGGAGAAAGTGTTTGATTGATTTGATTTATTATTGTCACACGTACAGTGAAAAATTTCGTTCTGCGTGCAGTACAAGCAGATCATACCATACAAAGTGCTTCAGGGTGATTGAACAGAGCAAGGGATACAATATTACAGCTGCAGAGAAGGTATTGAATTTAAAATTTTGAGATGACCTTTCAGAAGTCTGATAACAATGGGGAAGAAGCTCCTGAAACTGTTGGTATGTGTTTTTAAGCTTTTGTGTCTTCCATCCAACAGAAGAGGTTGAAAGAGGTGATAACTGGGTTGGGAGGGTCTTTGATTATATGTTGGCTGCCTTCCCGGAGCAGCAAGAAGTACAGATAGAGTCAATTGGTGAAAGGTTAGCTTGTGTGATGGCCTGGGCTATGTTCACAACTCTCTGTAGGCTCTGTGCAGAGCAGTTGCCATAGCAAGTCATGATGCATCTGGTTAGAATAGGAGCGAGATGGTGAAGGTATCCACAATAAAAAGGCAAAAGTTAGCGGAGAAGTAATATAGATGGAGAGTACGAGCTAATAATGCATGTTGACAACAGAAAATTGGTCAGCAGCATTGAGGGTAAACATAAACAAACAAGACACTGGTGAGGGTGAGAATAGATGGAGGAGGTAATCAAATTGGAAGACAGAATTCATGGTCTGAAGCTGATGAATTCAATATTGAGTCCTGACGGCAGTGATGTGGTGTTCCTCTTGCTTGAATTTGGCCGCGCTGGAATACAGGGACAGGCCGAAGTCAGAAATGTTGACATAAGAGCCAGATGATGTTGTGAAATTGTAAAAAACTAGAAAATTGGGATTATTCTCGTGGAAGAGAAGAGGCGTCCTCAAAGCAGTCACCTTGTCTGCATTTAGTCTCACCAATATAGAGCATAGTGTATTGAGAGCAGTGAAAATAGGTTAGCTAGATTGAATTCCATAGAACTGAACAGTATATCATTGCTGTTTTTGGGACTGTCACTTGTGTGAATTGGCATTTCTATTTTCCTACCTTACAAGTCTGAGAGTACTTCAGAGGTATTTGGCTATAAAGTGGTTTGAAACCTCTTGAGGTTTTTATTACTCAATAAAACAACAGTATAAAATTCAATTTGTAAAGACTAATTTTAAATTTCAGTTTGTATTTTTGATTGTGGACTGAAATGGCAAAAAGATTGTTTTAAAAAATAAGGATCGTGGAAAAAATTACTGTACATTTTAAAAGCAGACTACCAACCTTCATTATAAATGTTAAAAATAATTCAAGCAATAGGGAGGGTTTAAACCCTGGTTTCTTTAGACAAAATCAATGTCCCCAATTACTTCAATAAATTTTACAGTGTTTAATATAGCATAATTCACTCAGCAGTTTGTGTTTGTGACACAATATGTTTGTGACTTCAACCAACATCTTCTGTAAACCTGACAAGGGTGAAGTTGTTGTTTGGTGGCACACTGACCTCTGCATTGTGAAGGCTAAATGCTGGCTCTTGGACACCTCCTTATATCTCCTTGTGGACAATGAACCCACCAGACATCAGGCCATTTTGTCCACAACTATCACCAACCTCATCTCATCTGGGGATCTCCCCCGAAAGTATCCCAGATCATTCTCCCTCAAACTTGTACAGCTCAGTTCTACCTTCTTCCCTGAATTCTGCAAACAGGACTGACCAGGCAGACCCATTACTTCTGTCTGTTCTTGCACCGTGGAACTTATTTCTACGTTCCTCAATTCAATTTTTTCTCCCTTTGTCCAGTCTCTTAATACTTACATCCATGATTCTTCTGACTCCTACATCAAAATTTACAGTTCATGGGCACCAGCCATCTCCTCTTCACCATGGACATGCAAACCTTTTACATGTCCAATCCCCATCAGTTCGTCTCAGGCCTCTTCCCTTCTTCCTGAAAGGAAGGCCTGAACTGTTGCCATATGCCACCACCCTCCTCTGCCTGGACTTTCAACAGGCTTTTAACAAGGTTCCACACAAGGGATTAGTAAGGAAAATTAAAGCTCATGGTGTTGAGGTAATATATTGATGTGGATAGAGAACTGGTTGGTAAACAGGAAGCAGAGAGTTCAAATAAATAGGTCCTTTTCAGAGTAATGGCAGGCAGTAATGAGTTGGATGCTGCAGGGTTCAGTGCTGGGACCTCAGCTGTTCACAACATACATTAACAATTTGGACGAAGGAATTGAATGCCATATCTCCAAATTTGCAGATAGCACTAAGCTGGGAGGCTATGTGTGCTGTGAGGAAGATGCTAAGAGGCTGCAGGATGACTTGGCAAGACTGGATGAATGGGTAAATATTTGGCAAATGCAATATAATGTGGATAAATGTGAGGTTATACACTTTGATCGCAAAAACAGGAAGGCAGATTATTATCTGAATGTTGGCAGTTTAGGAAAAGGGGAGGTGCAGCGAGACTTGCGTGTCATGGTGAAACGGTGAACATTGGCCTGCAAGTGCAGCAGGCAGTGATGAAAGCTAATGGCATGTACTCCTTCATAGCAAGAGGATTTGAGTATCAGAGTAAGGATGACTTGCTGCAGTTACGCAAGGCATTCGTGAGGCAACACTTTAAGGGTGGTGATCAGAGATAATGGGAACTGCAAATGCTAAAGAATCCAACATAACAAAGTGTGGGGCTGGATGAACACAGCAGGCCAAGCAGCATCTTAGGAGCACAAAAGCTGACGTTTCGAGCCTGGACCCTTCATCAGACCTTTTCTCTGATGAAGGGTCCAGGCCCAAAACGTCAGCTTTTGTGCTCCTAAGATGCTGCTTGGCCTGCTGTGTTCATCCAGCCCCAGACTTTATTACCTTAAGGGTTGTGTATACTCTTGGTCACCTTGTCTGACAAAGGACATTCTTACTATTGAGGGAGTCCAGTGAATGTTCACCAGACTGATTCCTGTGATGGCAGGACTGAAATATGAGGAAAGACTGGATTGACCAGGCTGGTATTCGCTGGAATTTAGAAGAATGATGGGGGGACCACATAGAAACATATAAAATCCTGATGAGACTGGGATGCAGGAAGAATATTCCTGATGTTGTTGAAGTCTGGAACTAGGGACCACAGTCTAAGAATAAGGGGTAAGCCATTCAGGACTGAGACGAAGAAGATTTTTTTCAATCAGATGGTTATGAACCTGTGGAATTCTCACCCAAAGGAAGTTGTTAGACCAAGGTCCTTCGATATATTCAAGAGGAAGCACAACATGGCCCTTGCGGCTAAAGGGATCAAGGAGTATGGGGAGAGGACGGGAACGGGATACTGAGATTGCATGATTAGCCATGATCAGATTGAATGGTGGTGCAGAACTGAAAGGGCCAAATGGCCTACTTCTGCACCTATTTTCTATGTCAAGGTGCCTCTTAAATGTTGCTATTATACCCACCATTACCACCTCCTCTGGCAGTGTATTCTAGGCACTTAGCACCAAGTGCAAAAAAATCTGCCTCTCACATCTCCTTTAAAGTTACAGCAAAGTCTTTGCTGTTGAAATTTCTTCAGTGCTCTTATTTATCATCAGTACACATTTTAGATGTTATGACTGTATGAGACAGTGGGGTGACAGCAACAGTTGTGTACACTAAGACTTTTAGAACAATAGCGCAGAACAGGCCATTCGGCCCTCGATGTTGCCTTATTGTAGAGACTTTTATTGTCAAACACTCACTGCCATAGTCTATAGAAGTCTGAGCTAGGACAGCTGATCCAGTGTTAGAACCCATATCAATAATTGCCTTTTAATACAGGTGGCTGCCAAGGGATAGGAATGAATTAACTTCACAGGGGCTGGTATCCCATCACAAGGTCACACTTTATTTACATGTCGACTTACACATTGGACTTTATCAGACTATTGAATGGACTGTAGCCTCAAACAATGTAACCTGCAATGTAGCCTGTGTGCCTTTAAGTCTTTTTGATCTGTACATCCTTTACTTGCTGTGATCTGCCTGTATCATACCGCTCATAAACAAAGCTTTTCACTGTATCTCGGTACACATGACTGTAAAATCAATCAACCAACAGAGAATTCTTGACACTGACCCAAGTCTCTCTGAGCCAGCTCTCAGACTGTACAGAACCTTGGACATTCCTGTTTATATCTATCAGCCGTGACTCCCTGACCGGGCCAGATTAACAGCCCCAATCTGGAAATTTATATTCAGTGAGGTCTACCTAGTTGATCTCTTTTCAATCACTACAGGAAGTGCTCAACATATTTCAGAGTCTTCCCTTTAACATATCAGGGACATGGAATTTTTGACTGACTAGGTCTCTTAACCAACGTTTTGTTTTGGGAAAGTTCAAAGACAGGTTCAGTCTCTTACACGCAGAGTTGATGGGATTGAGAGCGGCTTGCAGATCTGGTGCTATGTGATCAAGAATATTGCATTCATCTGCCTACTGTAAGTCTATGGTGGTCACTTCAATTTTTGCACTGAGGTGACTGAGGTTAAAGAGTTTTCCATCCTGGCAGTACTTAACACTCACAATAAGGAGTAGTTGATTGTACAGGGGTCATCACAGAACTGTTTCACTCCGGTTTAGATTTTGAAAGTGTCCATTTCAGATCTCTCACACAAGATAGTCACTGGACAACATTATTAAAAGGTGGCTGGATTGCAGTAAAGTTTTGTCAGATAACCAAATCTCTGGAGAACAATCTACAGAACTGTGTGATTTACTGAATCAAATGCTTTGGCCAGGCTAGTAAATGTAAAAGGGAATTCCTGGTGTTGTTCTCAACATTTTTGTTTCAATTTGTCTGGCAACAAAGAACATGTCAGCAGTTCATCTGGGACATATCATAGAAGTCTACAGCACAGCAAAGGGCTCTTTGGCCCATCCATTCTGCATCGATCAAAAACAACCACCAAACTATTCTGATCTATCTTCTAGCACTTTTTCTGTATGCCTTGGCCACGAGTGGATGTCTAAATACTTCTTGAATACTATGAGGGTCTCTATCTCTACCACTCTTGCAGACAAGGGTTCCAGATTCACACCAACCTCTGGGTGGAAACAAAATTTTCCCCATATTCCCACTAAACCTCATGCTCCTTGCCTTGAATCTATGCCCCAAATCATTGATCCCTCCACCAAGGGGAAAAAGTTACTTTTGCTTCTACCCTATCTGTTCCATTCAATTTTATGCATCTCAATCATGGACGCATCCCCACCAAGCCAGCTTGGTTTCCACTGTTCCAAAGAAAGCAACTACAACCTATCCAATCTGTCTTCATAACTAAAACTCTCCAGCTGCGGAAACATCCTGGTAAATGTCCTCCCCCATGCAGTCACATCCATCCTATAATGTGGATCCCACAACTGCATACAATATTCTAGCTGTGGCCTAAGCAACCTTTTAACCAGTTCCAGCATCACGTCCCTGCTCTTAAACTCCATGCCACTTCAGCTAATAAAAGGTAAGCATCCCAAATGCCTCCTTATCCACTTAATCTACCTGTCTATCCACTAAAGTAGAGGATAAAAAGCCACACTGTATCTCTGAGAAAATATTCTCAGCAACAGGAAACAGGATTTTCATTGCTCTGAACAACAGCAACTCATATTCCACTTGGGAACCCTGCAGCCCAATGGTATCAATGTGGACTTTACGAGCTTCAAAATCTCCCCTTCCCCCACTGCATCCCAAAACTAGCCCAGCTCGTCCCCTCCCCCCACTGTATCCCAAAACCAGCCCAGCTCATCCCTGCCTCCCTAACCCGTTCTTCCTCTCACCAATCCCCTCCTCCCACCTCAAGCTACACCTCCATTTCCTACCTACTAACCTCATCCCGCCTCCTTGACCTGTCCGTCCTGCCCGGACTGACCTATCCCCTCCCTACCTCCCCACCTATACTCTTCTCTCCACCTATCTTCTCCTCTATCCATCTTCGGTCCGCCTCCCACTCTCTCCCTATTTATTTCAGAACCCTCAGCCCATCCCCCTCTCTGATGAAGGGTCTAGGCCCGAAACGTCAGCTTTTGTGCTCCTCAGATATTGCTTGGCATGCTGTGTTCATCCAGCTTCACACTTTGTTACCTCGGATTCTCCAGCATCTGCAGTTCCCATTATCTCTGATCACAAGGGAAACACCTAGATGGTTTTCACAACAAAATATAATTTCCCCTCTTAAAGATAGCTACTGTTTTCCTGAAGTCACAGGGGAACTCTTTCTGTCGAGATATGCGTATGTAGAGTCTTGATGTGAGCAATAAGCCAGTTTGAAGCCCTCAGCTGGAATACCATCAGAGCTACAGGCTTTGTGCTTTTTCATCCTTTTGATTGCTTGCTGCAGCTTTCCTTTCAATGGTTGTTCACTCAAGAATTCTACCACAGGGTACCACTGATTGCATGGAAAGCATCAGTTCCTATTGTACATTTATGGTTGAGGAATTGTTGGATGTGTTCTTTACAACATTGAAGGATGGCATTGTCACCTGAAGAATTTCCATAAACGGCTAAACAACTCCATGTATCCATCCATCATCAACTTGGTGACAACAGGATTTCTCTCTTAATCTCCTCTGCTAAAGAACATGAATATTATTTACGAGTTAAAATTTTCGTCTGAAAATTGAGTTGGCAAATCAATAGCAAAACTGAAATACATCGTCACCTCAGAGACTGATCAAATTAAATTTGAAAATTAATATCCAGTTAATAACTGAGAGGATTACATAATAAGATTTCATATTTTAAGATATTTATTGAACAAGAAGCTAAAACAGTATGACTAAACATTCTGTAGGATGAGGCTGAAGGTAACGGGAACTGATAAGAGACTTTACAAAGGGCTGCTATGTGAAAGGAATTATGGTGAGTCATACAGGTCTGCTGACAATTAGAACTGCAGGAAATCAGTAACTACTGCCTTTCACAAATAAGGGATACATTTGATCGAAACATTCAGGATTGGTCACATGCATGGATAATTGCAAACAAGGCACCTACTTGGCACAGAGACCTGTGTATAAAGAGCCCGAAGAAACCCTTTTGTTCAGCAACACTTGGAAGCTTCATGTTATAAGAAGGCATGGTAAAGAGTTTCAGCTGGCCAGCTGCCAAGTTTCCTGCGTAATAATGTTTGGGTTCAGTTACAGAAATCAGGGTGGTGAAAGACAGTGATTGAGATATCTCTCATAGTTAAAAAGTGCCTGTTATTCATTTAAGTACTTAATAAATGAATTGCATTCTATAGAGCTCTAAGTGACTCCACTGTACCTTAGTCTATGTATTTACTACTGTTGTCTTTGCAGGCAATTTTTACTTTAAACCACAAAACACATTTTTGCTTTTAGCATATGGTCCCTCCTATGTCTCTATGCCCACCTGTCTATCCCCCAAGACCTCTCTTCACCCCAATGCACCAAACATCGCCATGTTCCTCACAGCTCAAAGAAAACTCAAGTGGTCAACTTTTGCCCTTCCGTCTCCATGTCAACTCATTCTGTACCATGGATATAGTTCACAAACAAAGATACAAAAAATTAAGCTTTTGATGATTTTATGTTTGATAAAGAAATGCACTGAGTAAAAGAATTAAATATATTGAAATTCCATCAAATAATCCTGTACATTAACAAACAATTCCATTCTATGACATTTGAGCTGTCCCTCAAAATGTTCAGTAATACGCATCCATTTGTGAAAATGATAGTTTAAAAAAATCTGTCATGCAGTAGAAATCCGATTGTTGAAACATCTAGCACTTTTTAGTTCCTTGACAGCTGTGGTAGTCCAATCATCATCCCAGCCATCGGCAAGTGGGCAGGGATCTTGATAACTGTGTAATCAAACAGCACTTTCTCAATAATAACCACTGAAACTCAGTTTGGGTTCCACTAGGGCTACTCAGCTTCTGATTGCATTACAGCCTTGGTCCAAACAAGTTCAAAAAAAGCTAAACTTCAGATGTGAGGTGAGGGTGGCACTGTGGCTCAGTGGTTAACAGTGCTGCTTCACAGAAACAGGGACGCTGGTTTGATTCCAGCCCTGGCGATGTTTGCGCATCTCCCCATGACTGTGTGGGTTTCCTCTGGTTGTTCTGATTTCCTCCCACATTCCAAACATGTGCAGGTTGGGTGGATTAACCATGGGATATGTATGGTTCAGGGGATAGGGTAGGAAACTATTTGGAATGTCAGTAGACTTGGTAGGTCAAATGGCCTCTATCTGCACTGTAGGAAATCTGTGATGTTTGAACATCTTGTTTTCTTCTGAGATTTTCATCATGGAGGTTACATTGTATCGTGGCAAAAATTTGTGCCTTTGTTTTTTGATTTGTCCACCTTGCACAATTACCCCTTTTGTCACTTCATCCTGCCTATATTCCACTCTATCATAAGACTTGCCATTTATCTTTCCTTTTTCTACCTTTTACCTTTCTCTGTGCTTAATGTAATGTAAAACCTGTTACACTTCTAACTTTTTCCATTCCTGATGAAAGATCATTTACCTGAAATGTTATTTTGGTTCCTCCAGTAATGCTGCCTGACCTACATATTAGTTGTAGTATTTTCTGTTCTCCTTTCAGTTGACTGCATATTTATCAGTCATACTGCAGTCACAGACTTGGGCACCATCCCAGGCTGACAACCCACTGCAGCACTGAGGCTCTGGCATATTGTTGGTCACACCAACTTTTGAATGGAACTTTAGACTAACACTCATTCTGCCCATTCAGATGGACTTTAATGAACCAATGGCACAATACAAAGAAGTGTAGTGAGGTTGTCCCCAGTGTCCTGGCCAATATGTATCCTTTAACCCATATGTGTAAGTGGGTTAACATTACATTGCTGTTTGTGTGAATTTGATATGCATAAATTTGCTGCTGTAATTATTTGGTAGGTAATTAGTGAAAGTCCACAAGGAACTATTTGAGGGTGTTAAGTGCTGGTACAGCTTTTGCACGCTGCTCTACATCAATCACCGGGCAAGACAGGAGGCAAGACCTTTGCACTACCAAAGTCCATTTGGAGATTGAACCTGTGCTGCTAGTATCATTCTACACCACACTGTAGGCACCTGATTATTGAGGTAAACAAGCATCATCGTCCCCCAACCCCACCCTCTCTGTTGAACACTGTATCTTCTACATTATACCAGTGATTACCCTTAAACAGCACTTCATTGTCAGTAAATTTTGGAATGTACTAAGGCCGTGAATGGTACAATCATAATGCAAGTACCTAATTCTTTATCCTGTCTTTCTACCACTTTTATTTTGCGGTGTTCCTGATTTGATTATTATCCACCTTCCAGCAGAGTCATTCATCTGTTTATTTTTGAATATTAAACATTATTGGTCAAGGCCTTATTGCTTCAACCGATCATTCAGAAACCCAATACTTTTTGACCTTGCTATGCAATTACTGACATCACCATTGCCGCTAATTGCTTGGAGCTGATGGGTGCAAGGAAAGTCTAATGAAGAGCATACCCTGTGAGATTCCACACTTCAATAAAAGATAAAACAAAAATATTCTTTGGTTACACACGATTGAACAGAAGAGTAATGCATCTTTTCTGGTTGATTTACAATAAAAAATAAATCTTATAGATGACTTCCAATATTTCCCACTCACTAGCAAATAAACAGCTCTTGATTGACAACAAATTCTATCTAAATCATGGATGTCTCTCCCACCACTCATGCTCTCCAATACCGAAACTCTATTAATCCTGAAATTCCCTCTCACTTCAAAGCTACTAAAGCAGTCATATATCTATCGGATCCTGCCAGATGTTATTATTCCTGTCCCAGGTTCCCCAGATGCCAGGATCAGATGCCAATACAATCCGTTACATTTGCTTTGCTAATAACAATAAGAGAGAAAATGATTAGTAGATGTCACACCTACAATGAACAATCATGACACTCAATATCAGCAGTATCAGAAAAACACTCTCAATCCTATGAAATTTAAAAGAAATTATGTTTATTCAATCTCTATAATGTGAAATAATGTACATGGGATAAAACAATAGATCCATTCTGTGCAGAATGACATTGAAGATCAGTTAATATTCCAAAAAAGCAGTATGAGTACAAGGCTGTAATTTAATATTGGGGTTCATATAACATTCATAGGCCTCTTGGGTTGTGCTTTAATGGCTAGTGATGTCATCTCAACCCCCTAGGTGTACAGTAGAATCTCATTACTCATTTCACTCATCCATAATTCCATATTTAGCCAGATATAATGTCAGACGTAATTTAACTGTAATCTGTTTTCCACGAGTAAGCAGAACAAAATGAAATGAAAAATGAAACAAGTGATATACTTGTTCATGTCAACTATTAATGCAGATTAATAACTCAAAGCAAACAAATTCACTTACAGCAATGTAATTTCCTCAACAAAATTGATAAATTTTATTTTTCATTGTAAGGTTAGATTTAACAGAACATTATAGATTTCAATTTACAATTTACTCCTTAGTATATTACAATTACAAGATTCAACATCCCCGTTCAAACCTCAATAAAACAGGTAAAAGCAAGAAGTGATGAGAGAGTGACTCCCCTCAGCATCAAGCAGTATTTGAACAAGGATGGTGAACAAAATTGAAGTGAATTAGAATTGAGATAATGCTTCCCACTGGTTAGAGTCATACCCAACAAAAAGCAGACATTGGAAGTCAAGATATAATTGCAGTTCCTCATAGGAGTGTGTGAGTCATAACTATCAGCAGCTTCATCAACAATCTTCCCTTCACCATAGGTAGAAATAGAGACTTAGCTAATAATTGCAATGTTTAGTATCATTTGTAACTCCTCAGATACCAAACAGTCCATGCTTATATACAACAAAGCCAAAACAACATCCTGTCTTTGAGGGATCTAACAATTGGACCACACAAGTGCCTGACAATAACCATCTCAAACTAGATAAAAACTGTCCATCTCCCAAGATATTCCATTGATCATCACTGAAACCCCAACCATCAACATCCTGGAGGTTGTTATTGACTGGAATCTTAAGTGGCCTGGCCATATAAATACTGTGGATGCAAGAGCAAGTTAGAGACTGCGCATTCTGTATGACAGTACCCACATTCTAGCCCATATTCACCATCTGCACTGCACAAATCAGCAATCTGATGGAACACTCTCCACTTGCCTGGATGAGTGGAGTCCCAGCGACATCTAAGAAACTCAACTCCATCTACCACTTTAAAATTCATCCCCTCATCCACGCCATACAAAACACGCTGCAGCAACTCACCAAGCCTCCTCTGAGCCCCAGTACAAACACTAACATCTACCAGAACAAGTGTCGCAGACATATTGGAATGTTGCTACCTGCAAATTCGAAGTAATACTGTCCTAACTTGGAACTGTAATCAGCATGCTTTCACTGTTCCTTAGTCAAAATGCCAGAACTCTTTCCCAACATGCACTGTGGTTGCACCTACAACACTTGGACATACTGTGGTTTAAGATGGCAGCTCATTGTGATCCTCTCAATGACAATTAGAGATGGACACTAAATGTTGGCCTAGCAATTGGCACATATGTTCCAAGTATGAACCAAACAAAAGTCTTAAATACAAAATATGTACTCAAAAATCAAACAGGGAATTAAGATGGAAATTCTTCATCCAGAAAATAGCTGGAATTTGGAATATTTACCATTACAGTATAATTGAGTCAAATAATGTAGATGTCTTTAAGGGGAAGCTGTATAAATGCTCCAGAGAAAAATAAAAAAGGCTATATGTGGGTAGCTTTAGATGAGATGGGTAGGAAGTTCATGTTCAACATAAATAGCAGTGCAGACTTGTTCAGCCAAATAGTTTGTTCAAGTACAGCAATTACATGTAACTCTGAAAATGAAGACTCTTTCTTTTCATTCTCCATACCATTGCTGGTGATTATGGCCATGGGCATTTGGGTAGGGCAGAGTCCTATCAGACAAGAGCTTCATACAAAGAATAAAGGAAGCATTAGAGGCCATGACATAGGCTAGCAATTCAGATTCAAGGTATTCACCGAGACACCTTTCTTTGTGGACTCCTCAGTCTTAGGTATCTTCTAAATGCAACAGCCCCTCACGTATAAGCAAGGATTGTTTGTATGTGTTCAAAACATTTTATTTGCAGAGGGGAGTCTGATAATATAGCAAGCCATTAAGTAAATTGTGGAGTTCATTCATTAATTGACTGGTAGACCTAAAAGGGACTGAATTGAATTAGCCTTTATTGTCATGTGCCAAATTTCCAAAATGGCGGCACGGTAAGAAAATCCAACCGGAGCTCCACTGCTCGGCCCATTCTTTTTTTTTTCTCCCTTATTTCCAAACTCTGCCATCATCTTGAGGTGTGGATGGAGTTGTAAAATTGAACAGGATGGACTTTGTGATATAATGGTAGTGTGCCTACCTCTGGGATAGGAAATCATGTTCCAGTCCAACCTACATGTAATAACATGTCTGAACAGGTTGACTAGAAAATATCTACAAACCATCACTGAACAAAGCCAATGTAAGGTAAGCAGGAGGATTATTTTCATATGACTATATATACATACTTTTTGTATGATACAATTAACTTTCCATGTTTCACTACGCTTATTTGAACAAGAAGTCACTTCCAAAAACTAGCTGTTCCTCTTTGAGCATCTTCAATAATTTCATGGAGCAAATATGTATTTTTTTTAAACAGTTTGGTAACTGTTGATGCATGTTAACCCACTTACTGTGGAAATCTCTTTTCTGACTACCACTTCCTTTATTCTAGCAATGTCAATTCTCCAGTTTCTCTCGGTGGCATCCTTCATCAAGTGCATATTATCCTTTGTTAGCCAAGGGAATCAAAGATTATCAGATGGAGATGGGAATGTTTATTCAAAACATTAACAGATCATCCATTTAATAAAACCAAGAACTGTGGATGTTGGAAATCCGGAACAAAAGCAGAAATTGCTGGAGAAACTTGGCAGATTTGGCTACACCTGTGAGGAGAGAGCAGAGTCAATGTTTTAGGGCCAGATGATCCTTCATCAGAACTAGTAATAGTGAGGAAAAGGTGATAGATATGCTGAAGACAGGGTGAGTGTGGGATGGTGCTAAATGAATGAGAGAATAGATGGAGTCAGATCCCAGAGGGAGGTACAAACAAACAGTTGGATAATGGTATGCCAGGGAAGAAGAAAAGCTAATAATGGGGATCATAACTAGGTAAATAAATGAATAAAATAAATGAAAATGAAATAGATTGATCCAAACTATTCATAATACAAACACGTTTTAAATCACACAGTAATGGCATAATTTCATTAATCCAAAACCTTCTTCATAAGTTAAATAGAAGTAAAACACTTTTTGTACAGACACAGAAACAGAATTAACTAGAGAAACTCAGCACGTCTGGCAGCATATATTGGGAGAAAATAGAATTATTTTTTCGGCTCTAGTGTCTCTTCATCAGAACTTCCTGAGAAGATTCACCAGACTCCAAATGTTAGCTCTGTTTTCTCCCCATTGATGCTGCTAGACCTGCTCAGTTTGTCCAGCAATTCCTGTTTTCGTTTCTGATCTCCAAGATCAGCAGCCTTTATTGTATTTTAATTTTTGTAAAGTACCCAACACAGCCATGATGCAGGATCCAAAATACTATTCATATAATACACAGAATCCCTGTATCAAACACGTCAATAGATGATTTCAACCTTCATTTTGGAACTGCCCCTTCCTGAAGTGATCGTATATCCTCGAAAGTTATTCCGATTTAAGTATGCTTTTCAGGGTTGATTGAATCGGCTAACGCTAACTCTTCTCTAAGGTAACCTAGTTCACTCACGACATATCCTTTCACTCTCAGGAGTCCTTTTCTATACAGCCACCCATTCCAAGGAATTCACAAAGGTTATCCCATCAAAACCAAAAATGCGATTATAAGTCTTACTCTCTCAGCTATAGATGTTTTTATTAAGTGATGGGAGAGATTATAAAGGAATATTTCATGTCAGGTTTTACTGTGGAGAAAGAAATGGAGGCCAGATAATTCAGGGAAGTAAATATTAATGTTTTGAAAACAGTTCACATTACAGAAAAACAAAGTGTTGGAGATCTTAGAAAACATAAAGGTAATTAAATCTCCAGGGCCTAATCAAGTGTTTCCTAGGACATTGTGGGAAGCTAAGGAAGAAATTTCAGGGCCCTTAGCGGAAATATTTGTAGCATCTCTAATCCGGAGGTGAGGTGCTTGAGGACTGTAGGGTGTCTAATGTTGCACCTGTATATAAGAAAGGCTATCAGGCTACAGACCTGTGAGTTTGGCTTCAATGGGGAGTAAGTTGTTGGGGATGATTCTGAAAGGTAGGATTTACGTGAATTTGGATAGCCAAGGAATGATTAGGGATAGTCAGCATGGTGTGGTGCAAGGGATATCATGTCTCACAAACGTGATTGAGTTTTTTTGAGGAAGTAACCAAAAAGATTGATGATAGCAAAGTGGTAGATGCTGTTTACCTGGAATTTAGTAAAGCCTTTGACAAGGTTCCATAGAGATAGTTAGTTAAGTGGGTCAGATGGGATTCAGGGAGAACTTGTCAATTGGATACAAAATTGGCTTTATGGTAGGAGTAGGAAACAGAGGGTAGTAGTGGAGGGTTGTTTCTCGGACTGGAGGCCTATGGTCAGCCACGTTCCACAGGGATTAGGTACCACTTTTATTTGTCATTTATATAAATGATTTTGATGAGAATATAGGAGGCATGGTTAGTAAGTTTGTGAATGACACCAGTGTTGGTGGAATAGTGGGCAGTGAAGAAGGTTACCTAAGATTACAAAGAAATCTTGATCAATTGGGTTAATGGGCTGAGAAGTGGCAGATCAGTTTAATTTGGATAAATGGGTGGTATTGAAACAAGGCTAGGTCATACACAATTAATGGTAGGGTCCTGGGCAGTGTTGTAGAACAAAGAGACCTAGGGATTGAGGTACATAATTCTTCAAAATTTGTATCACAGGTAGACAGGGTGGTTACGAAGGTATTTATAGCATGTTTGCTTTCATTGCTCAGACCTTTGAGTATGGGAGTTGGGACATCACAAGGAGTTTGAATGAGATGTTGGTGAGAGCTCTTCTGGATTACTGTGTGCAGTTCTGGTCAACCTGTTATAAGAAGGGAGTTATTAAACTGGAGAGGGTTCAGAAATGATTTACCAGGATGTTGCCAGGAATGGAGGGTTTGAGTTATAAAACAAGGCTGCATAGGCTAGGACATATTTCACTGAAGTGTAGGAGATTGAGGAGGGTGATCTTGTGGAGGTTTATAAAATCATGTGGGGCATAGATAAGATGAATAGCAAAGATCTTTTCCCTAGGGTGGGAGAGTTCAAAACAAGAAGACATACTTTTAAGGTGAGAGGAGAAAGATTTTGAAAGGACATAGGGTCAACGTTTTAACACAGAGACTGGTTAGTGTGTGGAATGAACTGCCAGAGGAATTAATGGATGTGGGCACAGTTATAATGTTGAAAAGACATTTGGGTATGTATATGAATAGGAAAGGTTTGGAGGGATATGGGACAAGCACAGGAGGTGGGAATAGTTTAGTCTGGGAACACGGTCAGCGTGGATTATTTGGACTGAACGTTCTGTTTCCATACTATATGACTATATGACTGTGACTATAATTCCCTAACAAACCATGACACTCCATTATCTACCATTAAGAGAATAAACAGAAATCCATTACTCATGCACAAACCTATTAACTCTAAAGCCAAGCTTCAAAAGCCATTTTTAAAAAGAAAGAAATCACCATAGATACAGAGATGTATAAGCTAATCAATAATTTTAGATAAACAAAAAAAAGCTGTTAGCAGTTGAAAAACCAGAAACCCAAACTCATATCAAATAACATTAGAAATTATTTACATGCAAATTACACCAATTATATCTCAGTAACTTCACATCTTCTGGGTCATTCAAAGCTTGAAACTGGATAATGAATTTTTCTGAATTTAATTTCTTTCATGCTTTATTTGCAATCAAGCCTTTCTCAAGAGAAACATGTTTCACCACAGATAACAAAATGTGGAGCTGGATGAACTTGTCAATTGGATACAAAATTGGCTTTATGGTAGGAGTAGGAGACAGAGGGTGGTAGTGGAGGGTTATCTAGGCCCGAAACGTCGGCTTTTGTGCTCCTAGGATGCTGCTTGGCCTGCTGTGTTCATCCAGCTACACACCTTGTTATCTCGGATTCTCCAGCATCCGCAGTTCCCATTATCTCTGTTTCACCACAGGTCTCATTTCCAATATGCCGAAACTGACGTTGACTAGTTCAACTTCCAATCAACTTCATTGAATGCACATTCATCTTTCTGTGAGGACCTATTTTAACTTAACTGATGTGATTAACCCTATCTAAGCAAGCTGTTGATCCAAAATCAGTCTTAACTTATTCTGCCTAAAGTCTAAATCTACATATTTAAAGTCCTCAAAGCCCAACTACCAATGTTACATTCCATATTATTTGATCTATCACACATTATTCAAATTCCATAGAATCATATAACATCATCAACAAGCATCATAAAGCATCATTATTGTTATCTCATAAAGAAGCTTGCCATTTTCTGTGATACTAGTGAATCTTTGCCAGGTTTGCCTAAAATTGAATGCACCTACTTTCAGCAGGATGGACCTAACTGAGAAATATCAAAAACCTCATCCATAAGCAACCCAGAGTCGCATTAGTTTAATTACCATAACCTTCCTCATAGATCACCTACTTCCTTTTGAAAATGTTCACATTGCAAAATGCAGCTTTTATATTGATTGACTTACATTCCTTCAGTATGTTGCTGAAAAATCCAAGAAGATCTTCCAGATAATTTTTGCTACAGGAAGTGAATTTATTCTAACATTTTGATCACAAAGATTTTCTTCAAGACTCTGAGCCACTGGTATGGCTACAGCCTGTCTGTTCTCAGCACGCTGCAGTGTTCCAGTGAATCACAGTGCAAACTGGAGGAACAACATCTCATCTTCTGACTAGGCACTTTACAGCCTTCTGGGCCTAAATTAAGTTCAATGCCTTCAAATTGTGAGCCATTTCTTCTCTTTCGTTTGGCTTGTTACATTTTGTTATCATGTCCTCTCTCCCCTCCCTCCATCCCAGTGGGTCTGTCCATCGTTTCAAGTTTGGCAGGAGGCACACCATTATTCTGCAATTCTCACATTCTAATCACTTATTCTGAATTATCAACATTTTTTCTCCACCAGCACCCTACACCCACTATCCCCACACCATAGGCATAAATGCTGTCCATCCACTCTTCACTTCAGCTCTGATGTAGAGTCATCTAGACTTGAAACATTAGCTTGCTCTCTCTCCATGGGTGGTGTCTGACCCACTGCAATCTCTGGCATTGGTTGTTTTCAGTACTGCATTAATTTGCTCCTGCATGGCTACAGCCTTACTTGTCCAAGCTGAGATTACTTTTCCAGTACATAACCATCCATATGATATGCCTGAATATTCTCAATTTAGTTGCCTACCTCAATGTGCACATCAAAATTCTTTCTGGCTGTTTCCTTGTTTGACATCCTTTCTCATTTGGTCTTCTAATTAGTTTCTAGCCAAGAAAATGTCAATCATAAGGGCTTCAACTTCACATAGCATTCCCTGTATTTCCCATAGAAAGTGTTCTTGCCAAACTACAACATATATTCACCTTCATACCTTGTTCTGACAACTACTATTACAGCAAAGAGATCTCCTCTCCTATTTTCAGGACTGCTTTTAGAAATTCATCATTTTTCTCAAGGGCTGTGTTCACATCCAGGTCATTTTCTGAACATGTACTGCTTTTCACATCTTTACCTCATTTTCCCAATCTGTGGATTATGGTTCTTATCTCGCAATTTGCATGTTTAGCGATGTTTTATTTGCTGCTAGCTTTCCCTGCCCCCCTATGATGGTGGTATTCCTCCATTTATTGACCCCTCCTAGCATATCTGATACATTATGTTAACCTTTGTTTGTTGTCCTCTGGAACAAATTGCCTTGTCCTTTGTCTCTGTTATACTTTGCCCATACTTGGTCAGCCCATCACTTGCTGTAAGATGGCCCTCAACTGTCGAACATATGTTTCTATAAAGTGTATCATGCTTCATTACTTTCAATGGTTTGTTCGGATTCTGTGAACTTGAGTTTTTTGAAGAAGTAACAAAAAGGATTGATGAGGGCAAAGTGGTGGATGTGATCTGTATGGACTTCAGTAAGATGTTCGACAAGGTTCCTCATGGTAGATTGGCTAGCAAGATTAGATCACAAGGAATAGAGGGAGAACTAGCCATTTGGATACAGAACTAGCTCAAAGGTAGAAGACAAAGGGTGGTGGTGGAGACTTGCTTTTCAGACTGGAGGCCTATGACCTGTGGTGTGCCACAAGAATTGTTGCTGGGTCTGCTGCTTTTTGTCATTTATATAAATGACTTGGATGGGAACATAGGAGGTGTGGTTAGTAAGTTTGCAGATGACACCAAAATTGGAGGTGTCGTGGACAGCAAAGAAGATTATCTCAGCGTACAACGGGATCTTGATCAGATGGGCCTATGGGCCGAGGAGTGGCAGATGACATTTAATTTAGATAAATGTGAGGTGCCGCATTTTGGAAAGGCAAATGGGGGCAGGACTTATACACTTAATGTTGATGTCCTGGGGAATGTTGCTGAACAAAGAAATCTTCATAGTTCCTTGAAAGTGGAGTTGCAGGTAGACCGGATAGTGAATAAGTCGTTTGGTATGTTTGCCTTTATTGATCAATGCATTGAGTATAGCAGTTGCGAAGTCATATTGTGACTTAATCGGACTTTGGTTAGGCCACCATTGGAATACTGTGTGCAATTCTGGCCTCCCTGATATAGGAAGGATGTTGTGAAACTTGAGAGATTTCAGAAAAGATCTACAAGGATGTTAGCAGGGTAGAGGATTTGAGCTAAAGGGATGGGCTGAATAGGCTGGTATAGAGATAGTAGGATGCTGGAGAATCTGAGATAACAAGGTGTAGAGCTGGATGAACACAGAGGCCAAGAAGCATCAGAGGTTCAGGAAAGCTGCCATTTCAGATCCAGAGCCAAAACGTCAGCTTTCCTGCTCTTTTGATGTTGCTTGGCCTGCTGTGTTCATCCAGCTCTAACTTTGTTATCTCTGAATAGGCTGGGACTCTTTTCCACGGAGCATTGGAGGCTGAGGGCTGACCTTATAGATGTTTATAAAATCATGTGGGGCATTGCTAGGGTAAATGAACAAGGTGTTTACCCCAAGGTGGGGGGAGTCCAAAACTAGAAGGCATAGGTTTAAGGTGAGAGGGGAAAGATGTAAAAAGGGACCTAAGGGGAATATTATTCATGTAAAGGGTACCAGGGCAGATGTTAATTTACAACTTGTTTGATTAACAAAGGTTTTATGAAGCACCTCATCTATTACTTTGTGATATATTTTGCACAATCCATTACTAAATGGACTTTCTGCTTATGTGTCTGTTACCACAACATTTGTATTTTCACATGCATTCCTAAATTCAACTTTGGAAAACCATTTCACTCCCCACCTTCCAAAAGTCAGTTAGGAACTTAGATGGTGCCCCCAATTCTGCAGCCTATCTATTTCTCCTTAATTATGATTTTAAAAAATCAGAGTAGATCATTCAACCCTCAAACCTGCCTTTCCATTCAACAGTTCACTGCTAATCTGCCCCAGACCTCAACTCTTTTGGACCAGTTCCTCATAGCTTCCAACTCCATGATATTTCAAAAAGTTTATCTAACTCACGCTGTAATGTTTTCAGTGGCCTAACCTCCACAACTCTGCTGTACAGAATACATTACCTTCTGAGAGAAGAAATTTCTTTACATCTCAGTGTTAAACAAGTGTCCTCTTATTCTGTGATTATGTCAAACAAGAACAGAAATTTATAGAGAAACTCAAAAAAAAAACAAGCAAGCGGAAGCTCAGGATCTTCTTTGTGGACAGAACGTAGAAACTCCAGCATGTGTGGAGTGAAAGCAGAGTTAACGTTTCAAGATGTTCCAGAATCGAGGTTCAGAATAATTCCTGATAAATAGAAGAACTGTGAATGTTGGAAATCAGAAACAAAAACATAAACTGCTGGAAAGCTCAGCAGGTCCGGCAGCATATGTGGAAAGAAATCAGAGTTTGCATTTTGGCTCCAGTGATCCTCTCAGAACACATGATAGCCAGGAAAGAGTACTTTTTTATGCAGAAGACAGGCTGGGGAGGGAATAAGGAGTAAACAACGGGTGGAGATTGGCCAAAAGAGAGAGAAGAACAGTTAGACAAAGGAGTGGATAATGATCAGCCTAGGGGAATGAATAGCTATTAATGGGGACAATTAGTCGCTAACAATGTGTTGTGTGTAGCAGCAGTTCATGTGACAACAAGGCCTGTTGTGTAGGGGTTGGGGTAAGGACATGGGAGAAGGTGCCTCAAATCTTAAAACTAATAAATTCAATACTGAGCCCAAAATGCTGTAGAGTTCCTAAGCGGAAAATGAGGTGCTGTTCTTTCAGCTTGTGCTGAGTTTTGCTGGAGCACTGCAACAAGCCTGAAACAGATGCTGGCCAGGGAACTAGATGGTGTGTTGAAATACCAGGCAACTGGAATGTCAGGAGATAATGGGAACTGCAGATGCTGGAGATTCCAAGATAATAAAATGTGAGGCTGGATGAACACAGCAGGCCAAGCAGCATCTCAGGAGCACAAAAGCTGACGTTTCGGGCCTAGACCCTTCATCAGAGAGGGGGATGGGGGGAGGGAACTGGAATAAATAGGGAGAGAGGGGGAGGCGGACCGAAGATGGAGAGTAAAGAAGATAGGTGGAGAGGGTGTAGGTGGGGAGGTAGGGAGGGGATAGGTCAGTCCAGGGAAGACGGACAGGTCAAGGAGGTGGGATGAGGTTAGTAGGTAGCTGGGGGTGCGGCTTGGGGTGGGAGGAAGGGATGGGTGAGAGGAAGAACCGGTTAGGGAGGCAGAGACAGGTTGGACTGGTTTTGGGATGCAGTGGGTGGGGGGGAAGAGCTGGGCTGGTTGTGTGGTGCAGTGGGGGGAGGGGATGAACTGGGCTGGTTTAGGGATGCAGTGGGGGAAGGGGAGATTTTGAAACTGGTGAAGTCCACATTGATACCATATGGCTGCAGGGTTCCCAGGCGGAATATGAGTTGCTGTTCCTGCAACCTTCGGGTGGCATCATTGTGGCAGTGCAGGAGGCCCATGATGGACATGTCATCAAGAGAATGGGAGGGGGAGTGGAAATGGTTTGCGACTGGGAGGTGCAGTTGTTTGTTACGAACTGAGCGGAGGTGTTCTGCAAAGCGGTCCCCAAGCCTCCGCTTGGTTTCCCCAATGTAGAGGAAGCCGCACCGGGTACAGTGGATGCAGTATACCACATTGGCAGATGTGCAGGTGAACCTCTGCTTAATGTGGAATGTCATCTTGGGGCCTGGGATGTCAGGATCTTCTTTGTGGACAGAATGTAGATGTTCTGTGAAGCGGTCACCCAGTATGTGCTTTGTTTCCATAATGTAAAGGAAACCACATTGTTAGCAGTGAATGGAGTAAACTAGATTGGCTGAAGTGCAGGTAAAGTGCTGTTTCACCTGGAAGGTGTGTTTGTGCCTTGGATACTGAGGAGAGAGGAAATAAACAGGCAGGTGTTACACCTTCTGCAGTTGTAGGGGAAGGTGCCATGGGGCTTTGGGGGGTGGTGTTGGGGCTGAAGGGCTAGTGGACCAGAGTGTCCCAGAAGGAAGAGTCCTTGCAGAAAGCTGACAAAGGGAGGGGTTGGGACTATGTGTTGGGGAGGCATCTGGCTGGAGATGGCAGAAATAGTGGCTAATGATCCTCTGTATGTAGATGCTGCTGGGATGGTAGTTGAGGACAAGAGGGACATTATCACTGTTGTGGGAGGGAAGGGGGAAGTGAAGGGTGAAGTGCCGGAGATGGGATGGACACAGCTGAGGGCCCTATATACTACAGTGCTGAGGAAGAAGATGGACATTTCGGAGGCCCTTGTCAAAGTTAGCATCATTAGAGTAGATGTGTCTGAGATGGAGAAACTAGCAACAAGGTCTTAACAGGAAGCAGGGTGTGAGGATGTATAGTCAAGGTAACTGTGGGAATCAGTTGGTTTGTAGTGGAAAGAGAAATCAACTAATTTTGTGGAATTTTATGGTCTCTCCCATGGCATGCTTGGAGATAGGAAAAGCATTTAATTAGGTGGAATGGTGGCATATTTCAACTCTGGCATTCCTGGCTCTGCTCAAATTAAGTCAGGTTTGGAAATGTCTGTGGTCCCTCCATTCAGGGTCTTTAGTGGACAATAGATGATTAAAATAGGAATGTATCCCATGGCCACTGGTATTAACCCAACGGCAGGCATGCAAGTTGACATTCATTGCCCACAATGGCAAAACTATGCAGCCAGCTTGCAGTGTCCTGGCTTTGCAGTTTTGGACTAAATTAAATGTTTGTTTTCATTGCTATTTATGGAAAGGAGGCATCAGCTGTTGATAAAGTAAACATGAAAGTATCCAGCTCCTGAGATATTCCAACTGTGAGTTGAAGAATCCAGCAAAAATAGAGTTAAGTGTAATGGTGAGTTCTGTTGCCGTTAGTGGTACAGATCAGATAGGTGACTAACTTGATAGTTCTTGTACTCCTGACCACACCTGAGTCATAGCTTATGTGTCAAGTCTGAGATTTCCCCTTTCAATATACCTAATATCATAGTCATGTAGCTGACTCATAGTTTCAATTTCTATTTGCCATACATAATTCACACACAACTTTTAACAAGTGAAAAATCTGTCTTTTCTTGCATTTTTTTGATAGAGCTACTTTTGCATAAGCATAAGCCTTAAAACTGTGTTCTGCTAGCTGCTGAAAGCATAACTTTGTCAGGCATTTCAATCTGAAAGCACACTAGAATATTATCATAGCCAATATACAGATGGTGCCAAAAATCCTTGCATAATCATCAATGATAAAACAAGTGACAATAATGCAAGTTGTCCCATGACACTACAAATTGGATTCTTTTCTCTGTATGGAGTTTCATAACACCTGCGAATAACAATTGAAATACTCCAGGGATTGTTCTATCGACAAGAAATGATATAAAGAGGATTGCCTGCTTTTAGTATATACAGGATTGCCCCTTCTATAGCTTTTATTAATATGAACTGTTACTGAATTCAGAGTGATTGTCACGCTTTTAGGGTAGTTCCCACTTGTGTTAAAGCATCACCCAAATCTGAGAATCAAACACGCAAGAACTGCATCTTTTTATTTTCGTGTTTTTGAAAACTGGGGACTAAAATAAAAAAAAAGAATTGTTTCAAAACCAATGTTTGAAATTTCTGGCTGCAGTTTTGAAAGCAAGTAACCCAATACCTATTAGAAATAATGGGAACTGCAGATGCTGGAGAATCCAAGATAACAAAGTGTGAAGCTGGATGAACACAGCAGGCCAAGCAGTATCTCAGGAGCACAAAAGCTGACGTTTCGGGCCTATTTGAAATTCACATTGCAGACAATCTACAGCCGAGGGTGTGTACTGATGTTATCAAGAAAAGCTGATTGGTCTATGGCTATGTGACAATTATCAATAACAGAGACCGTTTACTTGCTAACAACTGTGTAATTGGTTGTCAATGGCTGAGCAGCTTGCAGCTGGAAACAAGTTCAAGACACACACACACACACACACACACACACACACACACAGAAAGAAAAAGAAAAAGAAAAAGAAGGAAGGAAGGAATCAGAAAATTTTCCAAGCTAGTGGAAGCATATGAGTGAGTGAGCAAGCGAGTGAACAAATGAACAAGGGGGGTTAGAGTGTTAGAAATGTTATATGACAATGGTTTATATCTATAGTCTAATTACTTGTCATAAATAGTCATTCATGCACAGGTCAGAAATCTGATCCACACTTTCTCTCAGCCCTGATCTAAAAGTTACGTAAATTGGGATACTATCTGTACCTTAAAACAAACTAATGAGGCAATCAGTAGAAGTCTGGCATCTATATAAAAATACAGGCAAACAATTCACAGCTGTATCCTCTGGTTCTTGATATTTTTTAATATATAAGTTTCTCCCAACCACTTTGTCCGGATCTCTCATTATTTTAATAAATTCTATCGAATCAACCACTTCCTACTTCTTACCAAGGGAAAACAGTCCCAACTCCTTCAACTCATCCTCATAAACAAAGTTTCTCATTCCCGGAATTGTTCTTGTAAACCTCTTCTGCGTTTTCTCCAATGTATTCATAATCTTCTTAAAGTCTTTGCTCTTGCACACTATGAAGAATAATATGTGTTCCCTCTGTGTTCTTTGTACCAAAGTCTGTCACCTCATATTTCTCTGCATTGAACTTCATCTCCCACCTTCCACTAACTTGTCAATGTCCTTTTGAAGACGGATACTGTTCTTCCCACAGTTCATAATTTTCCCAAGTTTTGAATCATCAGCAAATCAATTCTCCAGCCTCCACTACTCACTGGGGAAGATAATTCCAAAGGCTAATGACTTATTGAGATAAGAAATTCCTTCTAATCACCATCTTACTTTCAATCTGCGCCTGTAGTTCTCGGACTAATTCCCTACCCTGTCAGCCTCCTCAGAATACAGCTGTTTCAACAAGATCACTTCTCATTCTTCTAAATTCCAATGTGTGTGGGGCTCAACCTGCTCCACCTCTCCTCATAAGACAACTTCTTCAACCCAGCAATCTCGGCCTAGTGAACCTTCTGTGAACTGCTTCCGATGTAAGTATATCCCTGCTTGAGTAGTGAAACCAAGTCTGTATACTCTACTCTAGGTGTTGTCTCAATGCCCTGCACAGTTGTAGCAGGACTTTCTGACTTTTATACTCCATTCCCCTTTTAAAAAGATGAACATTCATTTGCCTTCCCAATTTGTTGCTGTTCCTGTAAGCGAACCTGTTGTAATTCATAAACAAGGGATATCCAGATCCCTCTACACTGCAGCATGCTATAATTTTGCTTCATGTAAACAATATTTTCCAGTACTGTTTTTCCAGACAAAGTGAACAGTCTCATGTTTTCCCACTTAACGCACCATTTGGACGTTCTCGGTCTCTCATTTCACCAATCATTGCAGGCACTTTGTATTTTCTGCTCAATTTGCTTTCTAACCTGCCTTAACAATAACCAGAAAATCTGGCTATATTTCTGGTTGGCAGTCCATCCAAATTCTTGTTGCGGTACAGCACTGATCTCTGTATCACTCCACTCGTTACACTATAGCAACCTGAAAGTGGTTAATTTATCCCAACTCTCTCATTCCTGTTTGTTAGCCAATCTTCAAGCCATGAGCTCTTATCTTGTGCAGTAACCTCTATCTAGCACCTTAATGAATGCCTTTCAGAAATCCTAAAGCACGTCTATAGGTAGCGCTTTATCCACCCAGAATGGCCTCTCATAAAATTTTCAAAAATGGTTTCTTTTCAATAAAACCACATTCACAAGTTCCTTGATATATTAATCATTAAATATACATCAATTATCATCAATATCTAAGAGAAATGTAGGTGTGTCTGGATTCGGATACCAAGCATTTTAATATAGGGGTTCAATCTACTTAAATCTTCAATAATATTGAAACAACCTGGCCCTACAGTCAGTATAGATATACATCTGCAAACTGTGGGCTTCAGATCTTGCAGGGCAGGCAGCAGGTACCAGTAACTTCTCACTAATAGTATGGTGAGTGGAATAGCTTACCACTGAAAGATGGGAAACATTCCTCATACCCACAGGACCACAACACAGTCGCATATTACATTTCACAGAGTGGTGATTTTCTTATGAAATGTATATGTCAGATAATCAAAAAAATCTACCCTTATGGTGACTGCTTAGCATGCAATGCATTCTGTAGTGACTAGTTCATTTTCTGACCCCCAAGGCCTGTTCAGCATCTACAAAGTATGAATCGGGAACATGAACGAATACTTTCCATTTGCATGGACAACGACATTTCCATCAACACTCAAGAAGTACAACAACATCCAGGACAATACACTGGCACCCATCCACTATCTTAAGCATTCATTCTCTCTTCCACTGACACAGTGACATAAATCTAAAACATAAAAAGACTCAATGCAGTGAATCAATCAATAGTGCCTCCCAAATCTGTGCTCTCCACCACGCAGAAGGACAAAGGCAGCAGATGCATGTGAACGCTAACAGTCAAAGTCTCACATCATGTCAACTTAGAAAAATATTGCTTTTCCTTCACTGCGTAAAGTCAAAACCTGGAATTTCTAACAACACTGTGGACCTACTTATGCTACATGGACTTTGATGATTCAAGAGGCATCTCATTGCTACATTTTCAAGTGCAATTAGGAATGGGAAATAGTGACCAGTGACCGCCCCATAACCTTTGCGATTTATTCCAAGAGCAAGAAGTTGCTGAAACTAAAGAGCTTTCAATAAAATATTATTTTAATTCAGCTGAAATAAATGTGACACAAATCTTTCTATCAGAAGTGACTGACTTTATTATATGGAAATCTTTTATCCCGGGCAATGCATTCTACATGCTGAGTTCCTGGCTTTCTGTGAATCTCCAGTGGCCTAAAAGATCAAATAAAAATATGTGTATTAAAATTGTTCGTCTATTGAAAAATATTTTATAAACCTCTATTAAGATCAATTATGCTTTATTTTGAAAGGAAATGCCTTCAAATGTGATTTGACATTGCAGGAGCAAAACCTCCAGCATGGAGTCAAGTATTAATGTAATAAAACTGCCATTAGTGGCAAAATGCTGATCTCCAGACACTAATGTTAGAAATATAAATGCTTTCTTCACTTTATCCCAGCAGCAGCAGCAGAGACCTACTTTTCATGGCTCTTGTAAGCTGCTGCCAGATTTTCTAGCTCTGTTTCAATCTTGTATCTGAAAGAAATCTATGTTGGATAAAAATGTAAATAAGCAGTGTGAGGTGTCCAATGCAATAGCATATCCATCAAATCATTACTGCAATGCAAAGTCATCTCTAAAGAGTGATTAGCATTTCTTCATGACATACTTTCAAATTAGACAGCACTAATTTTGATTTTGTGAGATGGTAAAATGAGTGTTCGCTTACAGAGGTTTGTCAGGAGAGATGTCAAATTGGCTGCCTATGTGATCAGAGATAATGGGAACTGCAGATGCTGGAGAATCCAAGATAACAGATTATTATTCCATTTTAAAGACCAAAGCAAACCCAAAGTAATATTATTATATTCTTAGCTTTTCCTGATGTTCAACTAGTCTGAGAAATCATGTTTCCTCCATTTCCCCTGTGAAGACTTTGCCTCCCTGCTGGGATTTGGTGTCATTTGTAATAGTTCCATCCTGCTATTGTGCACAAGCTTCAATGGGCCTCTATGAGCTATTTGACTACAGGGAGGGTCACAGTGAGCTTAGCCCTCTGCTTGCCTGGCATTCACATGCACAACTCTAGCAGAATTCACCGGATAGTAATGAAGAGCAGGAATCTTGACTAATTCTACTTTTCATAACTTAGTGCATTTGGGTCAAATATAGCTGCCCTAAAGCTTTCCCTGACATCAGTAAAATTAATACAGAACATGTTTTCATTTGTTTCTAGCTTAGTCCTCTCCTCTCATGATGGCAGTGAGTCATCTCAGTACACCAAACATCCAAGTGATATGACCAGCAGTTGTCACTCTGTTCCCATACAAATCATAAAAGCATCCTCCTCCAGCAATATTCTGCTTACAGGATTTGCAAAAATGCAACAGATCATAAGTGTTGATGCAGTTAATATGAGTACTGCATCTAGAATATTATATCATTTAAACAAAGAACAACCTGACATGCAGTGCAGAATGTTTCTGGCTTCAGGATGGTAAAAGTGGGGGTTGGGGACAAAATAGGCGAGACTGGCATTGTGATGGCTCTCTGATGCATTCCTACCTGTGCTTTCCAGATGTGCGGAAAATATCATTTAAAATCAGAGAATTTCAGTTTTTTTTTGACAAAAACATCAGACATTTAATGTTTGTACTGTTATATATGATTATATTACCTGGTTGTGAGTGCTTCTAGTCTGATCCTGTTCTGAAGTCACCAATGAGGGAATTCTCAACTCTTTCTTCAGCATCTTGCATTTCCCTGGAATTAGAACACATGTTTCCATCAATTTTAAGTGTTACTGATCTGGTCAAACAAGCTGCACACATCATAGAGATATTTTGTGAACATGTAGGTATGGGATTACAGTAGGGTTTTTGTCAAGGTGATTGGCTTTTAGGGACACTTTGGCACAGGTGCACTGTACTAATGGTGGAGGGGTGACCAGAGATTATCCCAACCAGCCTTCAACCCAGGACAGGGGATAAATGCCTCAAATACAGATGTTGAAGAAAAAACTGGAAAACTTGTGTTAACATAGAAACGCAGAAAATAGGAGTAGATCATTCTGCTCACAGAGCTTGCTCTGCCCCTCAACATGATCATGGATGTTCCTCTACACCAAACACTGTACTTTGCTCTCTCCTTACCTCTTTACCGACTTTGTCTTGTAAAAGCCTATTTTTTCTTAATTTTTTCAGTGACTTTGTCTCCACCACCTTCCTTAGTAAACAATGGATGTTCACCGACAATTGCGCAATGTTCAGCGCCATTCATGACGCCGAAGCAGTCCATGCTCAAATGCAACAAGATCTGAATAAAAGCCAGGCTTGGTCTGACAAGTGACAAGTAACATTCTCACATCACAAAATGTCAGCAATGGCCATTGCCCCTTGATAGTCAGTGGTGTTACACCACCGAATCCCCACCATCAACATCCTGGACACTACCATTGACCAAAAACTAAACTGGACTTGCCATATAAACACAGAGACAAGTGTAGGTCAGAGACTCGGAATACTGCAGTGAGTAACTGAATTCCTGACTCCCTAAAACCTATCCATCATCTACAGGGTACAAGTCAAGGGTATGATGGAATATTGCCCACATGCCTAGATCAGTGCAGTTTCAACAACACCCAAGAAGCTTGATGACATCCAGGACAAAGCAGGCCACTTGACTGACACCACATCCACAAGCATTCACCCTCTCCACCATTGATGCTGAGTGACAGCAGTGTGTACTATCTGCAAGGTGCACTGCAGAAATTCACCATAGGCCCTTAGACATCACCTTCTAGACCCACAACCCCACTTCCATCCAGAAGGACACGGGCAGCAGATACATGGGCACACCACTATCTGCATGTTCCCCTCCAAGCCATTCACTATTGTGACTTGGAAATATATTGTCGTTCCTGTACTGTCGCTTGGGCAAAATCCTGGAATTCCCTTCCTAAGGGCATTGTGGGTCAATCTGCAGCAAATGGGCTGCAGTGGGCCAAGAAGGTAGCTTAGTACCATCTTTTCAAGGGCAACTAGGGATGGGCAATATATGCTGGCCAGCCAATGACACCTACATCCCACAAGTGAATTTTTATAAAAGCTGTGATCAGAGATAATGGGGACTGCAGATGCTGGAGAATCCAAGATAACAAAGTGTGGAGCTGGATGAACACAGCAGGCCAAGCAACATCTCCTGAGATGCTGCTTGGTCTCCTGTGTTCATCTAGCTTCACACTTTAAAAAAAGCTGCACATGTTGCTTAAATTATTGGAATTCCGTGAAGCTATCATTTGCTATCTGATCAATATCTAAATATTTGCCCTCCATTTCTTGTTGAAGATCTGTTCTCTTATTTCTTCATGTTTGTTCATTTTGATTGTGAGTTTTGCTGTTGGGTCTTTCTATTTTTCCTAATTTTGCTTGTACATTAGTTTTCACTTCATAGTCCCTTAAGTGAGAGCTGCTGTCTTTGGGGATGTGTCTTAAAGAACTAATGGCCTGTATAAGCATGTTTCAGACACTTGAGTGGGCAGATATTTTTATTACTAGCATATAATTGCTATAACTCATCAGGTGAAATTTTTTTCTGTTTCAAGCACAAACAAAATAAAAGACTGGGAAAGAGAAAAGCACAAAATTGGAGACAGGCAGACATTTTCTTCTTTTGTTCTAGTTAAATTTTTTAACAGTATGGTTATACCTTAAAATCAGACATACAGAATGGATGGGAGAGCAAATCTAGCTGGTCCATCAAGTCTAATGAATAGAATAGGTCAAACTTTTTCTAGACCCTTGCCTGCGAAGCAACAGTTAAATTCAATTTGAGTGAAGTATACAGGAAAGGAGTGTGGAAAGGAAATGGAAGGTGAAGGATTTTCTGTCTCCTGTACACTCTTCTATAGAGTTTTGTCTTGTGTACAGTCCATTATTAAGGCTGAGGTTGCAGAGCCTTTGGAAGTGAATGGTAAAATAGGTCTGAGACAGCATGGCTTTGTCAAAGAGAGATCATCCCCAATAAATCTGTTTGAATTCTTTGAGGACGTAATGAGCAAGACGGACATAGGAGAACCAGGGGACATGATCTATTTGGATTTCCAGAAGGCCTTTGATTTCCAGGAGGCTGCTAGATAAGATAAGAGCCCATGGTGTTAGGGGAAAGGTACTCCCATGGGCAGAGGATTGGCTGACTGGTAGAAGGTAGAGAGTGGGGATAAAGGGGTCTTTTATAAATATGCAACCAGTGATTAGTGGAGTTCTGCACAGGCCAAGTTGAGACTACAACTATTAACATTATGCATTAATAATCTGGATGAAGAAACTGAGGGCATTGTTGCCAGGTTTGCAGATAACGCAAAGATAGATGGAACGACAGAAAAATTCCAAACCTTAAAATAGCTCCTCACAGCAAATAATAACAATAATGTCATGCAGAATCCTGTATGTTAGTGGATGGTGTTGAAAATCTCCTGAAACATTTTCTAGAGTATTAATACTTACTTCCTGAACTTCAGAACATCCCAGAGGATTAAAAAAATAAAGTGAGTGTTAGAAGAGAAAGAAACTTGAATCAGAAGAGGGGAGACTGCAACACCAGGATGGCAGAGGCAGGTAATAAGGTGCCCACATTCTCTGTCTTGTACTGTTTAACATTACAGGAAAGTGATTAATCAGAAATGAAACATCTTTTATCATTCTACACTTCCTGTCAACTTTTTCCATAAAGAATTCCTGTATATACATTTATCATGAAAGCTGCCTGTCACACTTTAGTAACACCCTTTTACCAGTGGTGGTACACTGCACACTCAAGTTTAAATGTTCAAGTTCCTCAGACAGAACTGCAGTGAAATTTTTATGCTTCAATTCTACTTTTCTGACTTCTGAAATTTTTTTATATTTTTTCATATATGATCACATAAAATCAAATAATTATGTAATAATAAGAAGATATATAAACATGTTCTCATGGGTGATTTTTGTTAACTTTGGTACCATAAGCATTGAGACTGGGATTTTACTGAGAACAAGTATCAGAAAATGTCGTTACAGAGCAATGAAATACGTTACAACTCTATCACAGACATTGGTACAGCCTGGGCACGTGCTGGTGGGCTAACTGACTTTCCTGACAGATTATACAGTACAACAGCAGCTATTCAAGAGGGAGCGGATACCTCTATCCTATAGAATCACATGGCATGATATCACACTGCCATCATCACTTAACTCTCTTAATGTACCATTTAGATGGATTTGATTTAATTTCAGTTGGTTTATTATTGTCAGATGTTTCAAAGTACAGTGAAAAGTGTTGTCTTACATGCTTTACATGCAGATCGTACTATTCAAGTGAATCAGTGTAACAGAACAGAGTGCAGGATGAAGTGCTACAGCTGCCAAGAAGGTGCAGAGAGATCATCTAAGAAGTCCATTTAAAAGTTTGCTAAGAGCAGGGAGGAAGCTGTTGTTAAATCTGTTCAAACATGTACACAAACTTTTAAACCTTCTGCCCAATGGAAAAGGGTGGAAAAGAGTATATCTGGGCTGGGAAGGGTCTTTGATTATGTTGGTTGCTTTCCTGAGGCAGTGGGACGTAAAGATGAACTCAACGGATGGGAGGCTGGTTTGCATGATTGACTGGGCGGTGTTCACAACTCTCTGTACTTTCTTTCAGCCTTGGGAAGAGTAGTTGCCATATCATGCTGTGGTGCATCCAGATAGGGTGCTTTCTAATGGTGCACCTATAAAAATTTGTAAGAGTCTTTATGGACATGCTGAATTCCCTTAGCCTCCTGAGGAGGTACAGGCATTGTTGTGCTTTCTTGACTGCTTTGTCACCGTGGGTGCAGCAGGACAGATTGCTGGTGATCATCAGTCCCAGGAACTTATACTGCTAATCGTCATCAGCACCATCAGTGCAGACAGGGGCATGTCCTCCACTCCACTTGCTGAAGTCAATGACCAGCTCCTTTGTTTTGCTTATATTGATAGAGAGAGTGTTGTTTTTACACTATGCCGTTAAACACTCTCTCCTTCCTGTACTCTGCCTCATCGTTGTTTGAGGTTCAACCAATAACGGTGGTGTTGCCAGCAAACTTGTAAATGGAGTTGGTGTGAAATTTGGCCACACAGTCATGTTTGTATAAGGGCTATAGTAGGGGGCTGAGTACGTAGCCTCGGGGGGAATCAGTGTTGAGGATTATCGTGGAGATGGTGTTATTGCCTATCCTTAGTGACTGTGGTCTGTTGGTCAGGAAGTGGAAAACCTAGTTACAGAGACTTAGGTCCTCGAGTTTGGAGATGCATTTGTTTAGAATTATGGTATTGAAGGCAGGGCTGTAGTCAATGAGAAGGAGCCTGACGTACATATCCTTGTTGTCCAGATGTTCCAGGGCTGAGTATAGGGCCAGGGAGAAAGCTTCTGCCATGGGCCTGTTGCATCGGTAGACGAATTGCAAATGATCAAGGCAATCTGGGAGGCTGGAGTTGATGTGAGCCAAAACCAACCTCTTGAAGCACTTCATATTTAAGGAAGTCAGAGACACAGGGTGGTGGTTGTTGAGGCACACTGCATGATTTTTCTTTGGCGCCAGAATGATGGTGGTCTTCTTGAAGCAGGTAGGGGCTTCAAATCATGGTAAAGAGAAGTTGAAGATGTCTGCAAATATTCCTGTCAGCTGGTCCATGCAGGATCTGAGTGCATGGCCAGTGACTCCTTCCAGACTGATCACTTTCCATGGGTTCACCCACAAGGTTGATCTAATGTCTGTGGCAGTGACCGCGGCTACAGGTGTACCCGAAGCTGTTGGGATAGGTGACATTATTTCACTGCCCTTCTATTCAAAGTGACCGTAGAATGCATTGAGCTCATTAGGATATACTGTTGCTTGCGAGTCTGTTTGACATTGTTTGTAGCCCGTTACGTAGCGTAAGCCTAGCCATAAACGATGGGTGTCTGTACGGTTTGTCTGGGTCTCAAGCTTAGTTTGGTATTGACTTTTAGTGTCATTAACAGCCTTGCAAAGTTTGTACCTGGATTTCCTGAGTAGGTAAGGACTGCCTGACTTGAATGCCTCAGACCTGGACTTGAATTGGAGTGGATCTCTTGGTTCATCCTTGGTTTCCGTTGGGGAATGTTCGGATTAACGTCTTCAGCATGTAGTCATCTATACACTAACTAATGATGTTTGTAATGATAGTGGCGTACTCGTTTCATATGGCTGCTGAGTTCTTCAATATGGACCAATCCACTGACTCTAAGCAGTCTCGTAGAAGCCCCTCTGTTTCCTCACACCAACGCTGCAACTTCCTGTACTGCATCTTCATGCTTCAATTTCTCCTTGTTAAATACATGCAATACCACAATATGGATGACATTAAAATGATGAAAGATAGTGTGCCTTCATGCAATCAATCATTCTACAACCTCTGGCCCGACTTCAGCTGAAAATACATCTTGCCTGCCACCCTCCACCTCCACTGCCAACCCTCCCCAATTGCAGTACCACAGGAAATCAACTAATGTTATTGTAAATTCTTAAGTGTAAGGATTATGCTGTAGTTGCATAGAGTATATTTCCTCTTTCAGTTAACCTGGCCAAGCTGAAACCTATACCTTATGACATTTTATTGGATAAACATTAAGGAGCCATCATGCAATCTGTAGTTAACACTGCACTTTGGCTGATATATTCTGTTGTTTTCATTAAAATTGGTTAATAATGCTGACATACAGAATCCTTCCTTCAGTAGAATGATGAGACATCAGTTGTTTATCACTGATACATGCAATGATCTCTCAGCACAATGAGGTCTTTAAACCCTATTGTTCTGATGAGCAGAGTGACATTTAATTTATCTCTGAGCTCTCCAGAAAAAAAAGATTGTAAAAACTGTGTGGGCTGATATGCTGTGTAACTGCAGCCCCGGATTCAATTCTGGACTCCTGTGCATAAGGAATACACTTTTCTTTCTATTGAAGATAATGTTTGACTATAGTTAAGAAATGAGCACATTCTTCAGAATTCAGCCTTAGTTTAAACTGCCCTCAGTCAGGGGTTACAATGTGAGTGGGCATTGCAAGTCAACAGGCTTCCTTCGCGACATGCTCCGATATTGTCTGGTCTTTCAAACAGATGACCAGGATGCTGCAAGGAGGAAGCCGACTCTCAGTTTAAATATGTGGCTCCATTACCTGAACCACTGTAGGGGTGGAGTGTGTGGATTTGTATCAGTTCAGGCAAAGACTTTCAGAGTTCGATTCATGCCAACAAGAGACTTAAAAGGTAAATTTTACATTTATTTTTGTACAGGGTGAAGGAGTACTCTTCTGAAATGCACAAGAAAGTCTTAGGCCTCCATTTTACTGGGCTCTCCCCTCCTCCCTATCATTGCAAGACATCCAATCCTCGCCCAGCCTCAGATTGTGCCATGTCCCTGAAGTAACTGTTTTGGGACCAGTCCTACAAGTCCGCCACTGGGGCCTTGAGCCACTTGTGCATGCTCCCACCAGTTATGCAGGCTGTTGAACCTAAGTGTTGCAAATGAAGCTAGGTTCATAAACGCAGGACAGGCAATAAGAGCCTGAAGTGAAGTGCCGTGATGAGGCCAGCCCAGTGACCTAAACCTAGAAGTGGAAAATATATCCAATGTAAAGACCAGTGGTGGTAGGAGGTTACTATCAATGGGATTGGAGGCACATGTAGGCACTGAACTGCAGAACAGTAAAGCCAACCAGAAGATGAAGAAAGCATAAGGGAAAGCCCACTGCTGAATGCACTATTAGCTATAGGAAAGAACCAATCAGCCAAGTCGGTAAAGTATGACAGAAATAAAAATTATTTACAGGGATAGGAAGAAATGAGCACTCAGAAGATACACCGATGGCAAGCATTCAAATGCACAAAGGCAGCGTCCACATCTTGGAGGAACTGCACCCACAGAAACACAACCTGGCCAATTTCATGTAGAGTCATGAACGTAAAGTGAGAGAACTGGGGAAGGCTGCAATTACTCCACAGAAAATTCAACATCGTTGAATAGGTTAGAAACAGGAAAGGAGAGGCCACCCTGTTTGGAGTGTCTCCGAGAAGTTCCAGAGATGTAGAGGAAAGGATTGCAAAGATGATTCCGGATGGGAGCGAAAGTAACAGGGTTGTTGTTATGGGGGGACTTTAGATTTCCAAATATTGACTGGAAAGGCTATAGTTCGAGTACTTTAGATGGGTCAGTTCTTGTCCAATGTGCGCAGGAGGGTTTCCTGACACAGTATGTAGATAGGCCAACAAGAGGCAAGGCCACATTAGATTTGGTACTGGGTAATGAACCAGGCCAAGTGTTAGATTTGGAGGTAGGTGAGCATTTCGGTGACAGTAATCACAATTCAGTCACATTTACTTTAGCGATGGAGAGGGATAGGTATATAACTGCAGGGCAGGAGTTATAGCTGGGGGAAAGGCAAATATGAGGCGATTAGGCAAGAGTTAGGATGCATAGGATGGGGAAGGAAACTGCAGGGCTGGCCACAATTGAAATGTGGAGCTTGTTCACGGAATAGCTACTGAGTGATCTTGATAGGTATGTACCTGTCAGGCAGGAAGGAAGTGGTCAAGCAAGGGAACCATGTCAACAGGAAGAAGGAGGCTTATGTAAAGATGAGGCGTGATGGCTCAGTTAGGGCGCTTGAGAGTTACAAGTTAGCCAGGAAGGATCTAAAGAGAGAGCTAAGAAGAGCCAGGACGGGACATGAGAAGTCTTTGGCAGGTAGAATCAAGAAAAACCCTAAAGCTTTCTATAGGTATGTCAGGAACAAAAAAATTACTAGAGTAAGAATAGGGCCAGTCAAGGACAGTAGTGGGAAGTTGTGCGTGGAGTCCGAAGAGATAGGAGAGGTGCTAAGTGAATACGTTTTCAAGGAGAATACTGAGATACAGGCTATTAGACTAGATGAGATTGAGGTTCATAAGGAGGAGGTGTTAGCAATTCTGGGAAGTGTGAAAATAGATAAGTCCCCTGGGCTGGATGGGATTTATCCTAGGATTCTCTGGGAAGCTAGGAGGAGATTGCAGAGCCTTTGACTTTGATCTTTATATTGTCATTGTCCACAGGAATAGTGCCAGAAGACTGAAGAATAGCAAATGTTGTCCCCTTGTTCAACAAGGGGAGTAGAGACAAGCCTGGTAACTATAGACCAGTGAGCCTTACTTCAGTTGTGGGTAAAGTGTTGGAAAGGATTGAAAGAGATAGGATTTATAATCATCTAGAAAGGAATAATTTGATTAGAGATAGTCAACACGATTTTGTGAAGGGTAGGTCGTGCCTCACAAACCTTATTGAGTTCTTTGAGAAGGTGACCAAACAGGTGGATGAAGGTAAAGCGGTTGATGTGATGTATATGGATTTCAGTCAAACGTTTGATAACGTTCCCCACAGTAGGCTATTGCAGAAAATACGGAGGCTGGAGATTGAGGGTGATTTAGCGGTTTGGATCAGAAATTGGCTAGCTGTAAGAAGACAGAGGGTGGTGGTCAATGGGAAATGTTCATCCCGGAGTTCAGTTACTACTAGTGTACCTCAAGGACCTATTTTGAGGTCCCTGCTGTTTGTCATTTCTATAAATGACCTGGATGAGGGCGTAGAAGGATGGGTTATTAAATTTGCGGATGACACTACAGTTGGTGGAGTTGTGGATAGAGCGAAAGGATGTTGCAGGTTACAGAGGGACATAGATAAGCTGCAGAGCTGGGCTGAGAGGTGGCAAATGGAGTTTAATGCGGAAAAGTGCGAAGTGATTCACTTTGGAAGGAGTAACAGGAATACAGAGTACTGGGTTAATGTTAAGATTCTTGGTAGTATGGATGAGCAGAGAGATCTCTGTGTCCGCGTGCATAGATCCCTGCACTTGCCACCCAGGTTGATAGGGTTGTTAAGAAGGCGTAAGGTGTGTTAGGTTTTATTGGTAGAGGGATTGAGTTTTGGAGCCATGAGGTCATGTTGCAGCTATACAAAACTCTGGTGCGGCTGCACATGGAGTATTGCGTACAGTTCTGGTTGCCACATTATAGGAAGGATGTGGAAGCATTGGAAAGGTTGCAGAGGAGATTTACCAGGATGTTGCCTGGTATGGAGAGAAGGTCTTATGAGGAAAGGCTGAGGGACTTGAGGCTGTTTTTGTTAGAGAAAAGAAGGTTAAGAGGCGACTTAATAGAGACATACAAGATGAACAGAGGATTAGATACGGTGGGCAGTGAGAGCCTTTTTCCTCGGATGATGATGGCTAGCATGAGGAGACATAGATTTAAATTGAGGGGTGATAGATATAGGACAGAAGTCAGAGGTAAGTTCTTTACTCAGAGAGTAGTCAGGGCGTGGAATGCCCTGCCTGCAACAGTAGTAGACTCACCAACTTTAAGGGCATTTAAATGATCATTGGACAAATATATGAATGATAATGGAATAGTGTAGGTTAAATGGGCTTTGGATTGGTTTCACAGGTTGGCTCAACACTGAGGGCCGAAGGGCCTGTACTGCGCTCCAATGTTTTATGTTCTATCGACCATAGCAATCCACAGGAATCTTAGCAGTTAAGTACCATAAAATAGCAGAATGAATATTTTCCACAGGATTTGACAGAATGATAGCAAGAATTTGATTTCCTTGTCAGAAGTGACTTGCAGGATGAAATTGGTATGCAGTGATCAAAGTAAACAGCAGAGAATTTAGTTGTAAATTAGGTGCTGAATCATACACGTTGATCTTTTTGAATGCTAGCTACAGTGAACCCAGGAATCCATAGATCATTGTGTATTAAAAATTGGGGCTTGAGAATCTGAGTAAGAAACCAAATGAGAGCTATGCTTCACTACAATGGGAAAGAGATTATTGGGACCTGGTATAAAAATCCTAATCATTATGATTCTTTGTTAAATGGAGCTACTTCTATACTTCTAGATGTCCTTTGGTTTGCGAACACCAGATTCTCGTCCAGCAGTGTAAGATGGTAGGTTAGAAAGTTAATTCGTCTTGAAACAGGAGATGGAAAAGAAGGTACTAAAAATGGTGATGGCCAAGAACCACAGAGCATTCAGATAGTGGTTTGTTTTTTTCAGAATACAGTTGCAGAGAAGGAAACCAGCATTCATTTACTTAATATTAAACTTTAGACCTTCCTGTACTTTCAAATTCAGGCGGCACTGTTTCTAAAATCCCAGCTGTTTGTTTTGAGGAGTATCAGTCCTTTCTTCAAGAAGTTAAAGATGTAAAATTGTTTACTTACTGCACAGAACCTGCCCAGGAAATGCAGCAAAAGCAAATATTGTCACAGTTGACTGAAGAAGTTCTTCCCAGAGTATGTAGCCAGATCACTGCTGGGAAGCAAAGAAGTTATCATGTGCTATATCGGTCACTTTAAAAACTCCTACAGCAAGGAGAAATGATACAGAATCTGAGATAGCCAGAATATGAAGTTAGAAAGTGTTATTTAATCAGATATGAAAAAGAAGTTTCAGATCTTCCACAAAGGCTTACAACAATGAGCAAAGAACAGCAAGATGAATTTGATACTGTCTACGAAAAACTTCAAACCTCACAAAAGGTAGTTTTGACAACTGCAAGCAACTGGTGAAAGAAACGAAAAGTGTGTGCGTATGCGTGTACATGTGTGTGTATGGCCTACTTGGGCATTTGCCAAGGTCCAACAGAAGGAACAGAAAGGGAAAATGGACAGTGTAGGTTTACACTTAATCACAAAGTATGTATTACAGCCAGGAGCTGCTAACCTGTGAATGGTATGAGTGAGTAATATAATCACATATATTCGCTTGAACATGATTGAATAACATAGTCATGTGCACTCCCTTGGACAGTCAGTTACACAACCAGGTTTGGGTAGAGAAAGAAGTTAAAAAGTTGGAAGCACTTTAATTATATTATTTGTAGAAATAGTTGGAAGCTTCCTTTCTACAAGAGTAGTATAAAGCCTTTGTTCTTGTGATGAAGATTTGATTTGTGTACTTTTTTTGGCGCATACATCTCCCATGCATGGAGAAACTTACAAAAAGGAAACTGAGCATCATCTCATCCAAAAGAGAATAAAGGCTAGAATTCACCTGCAACAGAAACATTATGAGAGGTAAGTACTAAATGACCTTAAATGTCATTATTAGGTGCTGTATGATATGGTGGATGTGTTTTACTGCAGTGATTGTTGGTAGGACTCTATCCTGCAAAGATAATTTGACCATTACATTTTCAGCATTGTGTAAGCATTGAAATGCATTACAACAGGTTTCTCTTTTGGAGTGTGTATAATAATGCATTCACAATTGATAAACAAAACAGTGCTTGAGAAGTGTAGTATCATGATCTGAAGTGATTTGTATGCCCATATCTTGAAGATGAAAGAAATTGTTTGATAGCTTTTACTGAATAAAAATAATGCCACTTGCTCATGGTCTGCTTGGGCAGACAGGATGTCTGGTATAGCTTAGAGAAAAAAAAACAGCCATCTGTTTCCAATATACTGACTTTTTTGGTGTTGTTCTGGCATCTGTGTCTAATATGAATGTTTGGCTGAATTTCACATACTTTACCCAGCCTTTTAGTGTTGTGTTGAAGAACATTAGAGCTTCTTTTCACCATGATGTGCTATTATTGTGCATTTTCCAAGTAACACTCGTGAAATTAAAATCAGTAGCTAGTCCAGCCAAAACAGAATGTTCTTTTAACAAGGGCAGTTTGGATTTCAGTCGCAAATTAACTTAATCTCATATTAGTGCCTGTCCATGAATTTGTATACCCTAGTGTGGGGACCTGCCTATTCATATCATCCTTAGTAGTAGCTGGATATTCAAGTCATTGTATTGTGTAGGAAGTGAAAAATTTGCACACTGCCAGTATCAAACAAAGAGAAGTAAATTAATCATGCAAAACAAACCTGTTGGTGTTTATACCCCTACACATGTTTCCTCCACTATCTTTTGGAACATTACATCCTAAAGAATTGCCTAATAAAAAGGAAGATCATTTTAATTTAAATCACTTAGCAATAAACTCTCAGGATTGAATGGAGTGTCAATTTTACACAACTCAATATTATTCTTCACTGGTTTCAATAGGTAGTAAAATCAGGTGTGGAATAAATCGAACAGTGCACCCAATCCTCTTTCCCAATGGGTGGGTTAGGTTAAGATTTCCACTAATTAGTCTAAATGTTACAATTATTTTTTCCCTGTATCTTAATCTCTGGCCTTGTTTTCCGATTTATTGGAAATCACCCCTCTCTTTGTTTGAAAGGCTATTGTGCTGTATTTTTGTCCAAATGTGAAAGGTGCAAGTAATGCTATCAATGATTATTGTACAAGGTGGCAAAGGTGATATCGGCTGCATCCTGTCATCCTCCCATATACGCACATCTTTCAGTATTGTCAGTTCGTGTGATTTGACCAGCTAGTTCTGAGATTCGACAGTTATTTATAATTTATAAGATGTGGAAATCGTTCTGTACCTTCCAGCCCCTTCACTTCCACTTGATGGCCAGTTGACATGAGCTCTGGAAAATGGAGATCTCCCTTTCCTGCCTTAATCATCTTTGCCTTCTTTTTATTTCCATTCAGTTCTTGCTCTATCTGCGCAGCTTGCTCGCCAACACCAGAGTCCTCATTTGGAGCCTAAAGCAAAGAAAAACACAAATCTGCATCGCTGTTGGTGAGATCTGCCACAAACTCCAAGTACCGCTACGATTTGATTATACTTCTTCCAGCTCTAACCAGAATTTTTGTCTCCATTGAAATAAAAAGTAGCTTTAAAACTGTCAAAACCGTCCTTTAATGGTGGCCATCCCACAATTTCATTTGTTTCTGTTGCTTTTTCCAACTGAATCTTCTAATCCCTTTTTATATTCAAGGCAGAAAGCTGGCAACCTGCTCCCAGACCTTTACTCATGAAGCTAAGAAACCAGGCACAAGCGAGCAGGATACTTTCTCTGTAGGAAGATAGTAGGTTTCAGCTTAGATTATTCATGCAATAATGGGACTGAGAATGGGAACTCACCAATATTGGTGATAAACAATATGAAATTATAACCCAGTATTCTGTCATATTCTTGGCACCACATTTACTATCTCAATAACAAAGTTTTTCTCACACAATTAGTGGATCAAACAAGTTTAAAAAGTTGAATTCTATCACCATCTCAGTAGATAAATGCAATTTGTGACATTGATTCCTAATCTTTGCTGAGTTAGCTGATTGCTACAACAGGATTGCAACAATTGAGCTCAAAGGACTGGAATAGAAAAGAAACAGACGTGGCTCTCTCTTCTATTTGCTGTCCAATGACTCATACTGGAACGAGTGTGTGGAAAACAGACAAAGACAGGGTGATCTCTAAGTTGGATGGCATACCAAGAATTTCTATCACTCTCACAAATGAAGAATAACCATTTTGACTGGATATCAGTGATGTCTTACATTTGTGGAATTGAACACAAGGTAAGTGATTACCTTCAGAAGAAAAGAATGAAATATGAAAAAAAAGTAGCCATAGGTGAAAACTGGAAGGAAAAGAATCTTGGTGTTTTGAGGTAACTAGTATTTATTGAATCTATTAAAATCCTAGGTCATACTGAGACCAGCTCCTGCCATGACAAAATAAACATGCTCTTGAAATAATTTATTTCTTCACCTTCCATGTATGCAACAGCATGTAGAAATCTGACTCCTTGCTCTTTGAGATTCTGTGTACAGTAATCTTTCTATTTAAGGATAAGAATTCATGTGTGATATTACTATGCAATTGCATGGTATAATAGATTAGTTATAAAGTAATTTTAATCTAGAGTCCAGTGGGAGGTACAGCTGAAGGTCATTCAGTGAAGAAAACTGATTTTGAGTTTTAGTCATAATTCAAGTACGAGAATAGATTCTAATTAGATTAGATTCCCTACAGTGTGGAAACAGGCCCTTCGGCCCAACAAGTCCACACTGCCTCTTGAAGCATCCCACCTGACCCACACACCCCTGAACACTACGGGCAATTTAGCATGGCCGATCCACCTAGCCTGCACATCTTTGGATTGTGGGAGGAAACCGGATCACGCGGAGGAAACCCACGTAGACACGGGGAGAATGTGCAAACTCCACACAGACAGTTACCCGAGGCTGGAATCGAACCCAGGTCCCTGGCACTGTGAGGCTGCAGTGCTAACCACTGAGCCACTAATGATCTTGAGTCCAATGTCTATTACTTCCATTGACTCATGAAGTTGCACTGTCTCAGTGAAGCTTCTTTGTGCTCTTGTTTCTTATTAAATTATTGAATGTTTTTGTATTACTGACCTGAAATTAATTATAGATGATTAATGCATGAAAAATTATGGTTCCTTGTCTTTGTAACATCAAAACTATAAATTGTCAGGGATAATTTCCTTCTTCTCCAGGCAGCATCTTTGATTACTTTGGGGCCATTGAACCACAGCTTGTGCTGTGACAGGAAGCAGGCCCTGAGACTATCTCTGCTGTTCATGGATGAAACCTGCGTTGTTGGGATTATTGTGAATCACATGCTAAGTACCTAGACAACTGAGTTAATTACTGTCTCAGCAATAGTTATTGTGGATTATAATGATAGGTCAGGAAGTTGAAAATTTCATTCAATTATCTTTGTAGGTCAAGGAAATAATTCAGAACTGATAGTTCTTCACCTTTATTTGGTACACAGATAAGTTGCATATTGTACAAAAGCAATTTCCTCATGTCCTTAGGTTCCTAAAAAAAGGAATTAGGAATATGGCCAAAGTAGTATATAAATGTCTAACTAGTAATTAATTTCAAATTAATTTCAATAGGCCTGATAAGCATCAGTCACATTTAAGTAATAAAAATTGCTTATTTTCATATAGTATCTAGTTTGAAAACATACCTACACTTATGAGGTATTTGTCATCCTTCCACAAGTACAATGAATGAGGTGCATATGGACTCAAACTTACCAAAAAGAAGTGACAACAGATGCCTTTGACTGCATGCAATACCAAGAAATGCTTGCAATACTAAGGTTAATGACTATGAAAGACAAAGCATAATAATAGTAGGAATCATGCTTTACATTGAGCAAGATAGTGAAGGCCAATCAGCAACATCCTGGGGTACTTCTGTAGAAGTTCTTTGGGAAAGCATCTTTAGCCGAACTCTTTTTTGCTCCTCCATCAATGGCCTTTCTTCCATCATTAGTTCAGGAGTCAGAAAGTTTGCTAATACTTGCACAAACATTCAGCACCATTCATGATTCTTCAGATCCTAAAGAAAGTTTGTATCTATATACAGCAACATTCAGTTCTAGGCTGATAATCACCAAGCAATATTTTTGCCAAATAAGTTTCAGGCAACAAGCATGTCCAGCAGGAAAAAATCTGACAATCTGCACTTGATGCTTAGTTGCATTACCATTGGTCGATTACTCTCCCCCCAATCATTCCCCTGGGTTTACCTTTGACCAAACTGAGATGGACCAACCATATAAATACTATAGCTTAAAGGACAGGTCAGAAGCTGAGAATTCTGTATGAGGAAATCACACCTATCAACAATCTACAAGACAAGACAGGAGCGTTATAGGATAATTTACACTTCCCTGGATGTGGACAGATCCAACAACACTCAGGAGTACATCATCATCCAGGATAACGTGGATGGCTTGTTTAGAACCCTATCAACAGCCTTAATATTCATACTCTTCATCCACAATGAAATACAGCAGAACTGAACCAACTACAAGATGTACTGCAACAACTTCCCAAGGCTCCTTGGACAACACTGTCCAACCCTGCAACTATATATAAGGACAAAGGCAACAGGTGCATGGGAACAATGTCACATCCAGATTTGTCTCCACACCACATGCCATCTTGTCTTGGAACTATATTATAATTCCCTTTCTGATGCTGGGTCAAAATCCTCTCTTTAACAGCACTCTGGATCCACCTATATTATGTGAATTGTGGCAATTCAAGGAGGCAGCTCACCACCACCTTCCCAAAGGCAGTCAGGAATACGCAATAAATACTGACTTAGCCAGCAACAGCCATATCCTATAAAAAAAACTAGGTTGGACTTAAACAATGTAAAAATGAATAATAATTCAAAAGATTTTTAAGCATGAAGGGAGATGGTAAATACTAAAGATATACCAATCATTAAAATGGTGAAAACAAGGATAAAAAACGAGATAGCAAGGTGTACAGCTGAATGAACACAGCAGGCCAAGCAGCATCAGAGGAGCAGGAAGGCTGATGATTTGGATCTGGAATTGTCTTCAGAAATGGGGGTGGAGAAGGGGACTGAGAGAGAGGGGAGGTGATAATGGAAGGTGGATAAAGGAGCAGATAGGTGGAGAGAAGACGGACAGGTCAAGGAGGCGGGGATGGAGCCAGTAAAGCTGAGTGTAGGAAGGGAGTTGGGATGGGTGTTGGTCAGTTGGGAGGGAGAGGCGGGTAGGTGGGAGGGAAGATGGACAGGTCAAGGAGGTGGGGATGAGGCTAGTAAGTAAGAAATGGGGATGTGGGTTGGTCAGTGAGGTGGGAGGAGCAGATAGGTGGGAGAAAAGATGGACAGGTCAAGGAGGCGGGAATGAGCTGGGCTGGTCTTGGGATGAGATCGGGGTGGAGAGATTTTGAAGCTTGTGAAGTCCATATTGAGACCAATGGGCTGCAGTGTTTCAAGAAACGAGATTCTGATTAACTCGCACTTGTCGCTTTCAATACTGGCAGCATGCACATTTCCTGGTGCTAGCCGTGTGTGAACTATGGTCATGCGCAGCCAACACAAAGGTTTGCAAAAGGTATTGGGGTAAGCGAATTTGTGGAGTTGTGATGTTAAAGCCACAATCAGATCAGTCATGATCTTGTTGAATGGCGGAGTAGGACAAGGGAACAAATGACCCACCCTTGCTTCCAGTTTGTACATTCATAACAATGATGTTAAGCAGCTCCACACCTCAGCAAGGGATCAAAAGTGTGAGGGGCTAACACCAGTTATTGAAGCAAGAGCTGAAAATCAATGTATAACTAATTCTGAAATGGGAAAGACAGAAGTATGGCACAGGAGAAAGCAGGCTCCAAGCTTTTCCAACATCGCACTGGAGCACATAATCAATGGCGTGCAGAGGAGGAGATCCTTTTGATCCAGACAGGTCCAAGTTGTCCTCCAGTGAAGGTCTTAGAAAGCAACAGAAACAGTTAACTGGGGGTCAGTGTCAGGAGTAAAGACCTGGATGTAGTGTCACAAAAAAATTTATAGCGTCACATGTGTGGTCAAGGGCATTTCAAATGCCATATTCTGCCAACTTGATGGCTAGCCTCAGACATTGCTGAATCTGCCACTGCATCACTGAATTTTCAACAATCTCTATCGATCACAGACACATATGTTCATATAATGACTCATAGCTCACATTAATAGTTTCACCTCACCCTCAGACACTTAGTATTTCTACCCACATCTCCCAGCATGTACACACTGCCAGCTATTCATGACAGCTATATTATCCAAGCAGATTGTATCACATGATACACTGGCAGATCTGCCAATCTTTGAAGGACAAGGTGTAGGTGCTGACTGATGAGAAACAGGAGCAGCTGTCTGTCCTCAGCTTCACAGGAGGTGGTGGATGAGATTACTGGAGCAGCCATTGCTGAGGCCATAGCCAGGAGCAGGGCTGAAAGCATTGAAGATTTTATTACTTCCTCACATACTTGGTTTGAATCTGCATCTCTTGCTTCCCTCTGCTCACCAAAACCCTCAGTGTGCATTTTTCCAGATACCCAACAACTGTAATCTGGCGTGTAGTGGTGCGAGAGTACCAGGTAGATAATGAAAGAAGACAGTGAAGATGAAGAAACACAGTCACTTGATTCAATACTCACAATCACCAACTCAGATGCTAACACTGCAAGTAATTTAGAGGCAGGCTTGGATGTGGTGTGTGTAAATAGTGAGTCCTTGACAAAAGTGGCTCACAGGGGACGAGAAGAGAAAGTACCTGCCTCCTATTCTGCCATTCCGTACACAAACTTTGCTGCAGAGGACACAGACAAGCACTTTGATGTGGCAGCCTAGAAAGGAAGGGGGATGGATATGTACAATTAAATGCCAGGTGCAATGGCAAACCTGCCAGAAAGCTTGAATACACTATCAGGGAGCTTATCCAACACCAATTTTGCACAGTATATATGTTGGGCTTGGAGCATTTCCCTCTCCCCATGGAAGTGGGAACCAGCTCAAATGCAACGTCAATCATGATGTAGCGTGTGTTCTGAGAAAGGGTCATGGACCTGAAATGTTAACTCTGTATTTTCCTTCACCGATGCTGCCAGACATGCTGAGCTTTTCCAGCAACTTTTGGTTTTGTTCCTGATTTACATCATCCACAGCTCTTTCAGTTTTTATTTGGTAAAAAAATCCACTGCCCTCTTTCAAGGAATGCCACTTCTCTCCCACCAGTGCCACACACCAGTGGCCTTGGTGTTTTCTATCAACGAGCCAGACTACTACAGCACATGCCAAGGCAGTGCAGTGTACAACTAAGCTTTCCAGGTCCAAATCTACTTGACTACGGGTGGCACAGTGACTAGCACTGCTGCCTCACAGCACAAGGGACCTGATTCGATTCCAGCCTTGGGCGACTGTCCAGGTGGAGTTTACATGTTCTCCCTCCCTGTGTCTGCGTGGATTTCTGTCAGAGCTCCAGTTTCCTCCCTCAATTCAAAGATGCACAGGCGAGGTGGGTTGACCATGCTAACTTGCCCAGTAGCGTCTAGGGATATGCAGGTGGGGGGTTAGCCACAGTAAAATGTAGCATTATGGGGATTGGGTGGGGGTACTGGGCCTCAATCTGGGTGGATCTTGTGCTCTTCAGATGATCAGTGTGGATTCGGTGGGCTGAATGGCCTCTTTCAACATCGTAGGGATTCTATCAGTACATCATCTGTTGAATTCTCCACTGAAAGTCAACAGACTCTTGTCATCCAAACTGTAAGAACACTAATACAGGCAAAAGCTCACAAAAGATGTGCTCTAAAGAAATGCACGAGAGATAAATCGATTTTTGCATGCTATATTAGATACTTAACACTTAAATTTGGTCTGGATTATACATTTTGCTGAGGTTTTAATTAGCAACCAATTTTCAACTACTCAAAGTAATCTAACCTCTCAAGTCCATCTAACTTCTCTTCTCCCCTGGCTCACTGTGAGCAATCCCTTCAGCCACACTTTCTTCACTATCTGGCTGGGCTCCATCCTCACCTATCTACTCAACACCACCAATCCCACCACCCCACCACCCCCACGGCAGCAGTCAGTATAAATACCACCGTTTTCTAGCTGCATCTATTTGTGAAGAATGGTCACTGGACTCGAAACATTAACTGCTTTCTCTCCACAGATGTTGCAAAATCTTCCGAGTTTTTCCAGCAATTTCTGTTTTTGTTTTAATTTTTGCATTGTAGCCAAGTGGATATGAAGATGGTCAGTGACAGACGGAGGGCAACATGTGGGTCTGTTGGTAGTTTGGGAATTAGAATTGTGTACGGTGGGATTGCCATTACATGAGAAAGAGGAACAGCTGTCTGCATTTGTTGCCTTTTCCTTTTCTGTCCCTCTCCTTCCTTTTCTTCCTGATCCTCTTTCTCCTGCTATTCCACTGCTCACCATGCAGCTTCTGCCAAGGACAATGCTTTCGTGACAGCCCAGTTAAACAGAATACAGCAGATCACCACGAATCTTGAAAGCAGCTTTGCTGATGGCTGCTGATTGCTGCTTCTGGCAGTGGAAGCATTGTCTCAGCATGTCTGCTCAGTTACATTTTATGCAGTTGCATGATTTTTTATCATGTGCTTACCACTCGCATTGCATGGCGAGCACACCCATGTCAAAGCCATGTTGTCAGGGCGCAGCATTTGTTGGACAGTTGCCATGGTGCCTTGAATGCAGCTGGCACAGTGAACTCCTGCAGAAGGAAGGTATTGTGTTTGCTGCCAGAATGCTGTAAACCAGTCATTGTGATGTACTGCGTGTAGTTGAGGGAGTGGAACCATTTGAGAAAGATCTCAGAGTTGACATTGGCATCCATAAAAGCAGTGTATCTGCTGCCAACGGCACAATGCAGCATGGGGAGACCAGCAATCCTCACAACGCCACATGCTTGCTTAGCCAGTGGCTCTCTGGTAAAAGAGAATGGTAAATAATCAGCTGTGTTTGCATACAGACGCTCAGTAACATTCACACAGCAAATTATAAGTTGGTCCAAATGTGTACTCAAATACCAAAACAGTTGGCAAGTTGTGTCGCAGGTGTGTAATACTTTAGTTAGGCCACGTTTGGAGTGCTATGTGCAGTACTGATCCCCACACTGTAGGAAGAATGTGGAGGCTTTAGAGAGGGTGCAAAAGGGGTTTACCAGGATGTTGCCTGGATTGGTGGATATTAGCTATAATGAGAATTTGGACAAGCTTTGATTCTTTTTGCTAGAGCATTGGAGGCTGAGGGGCTACCTGACAGAAGTATACAAAATTATGAGAGGCATGGATAGGATGGATAGTCAGAGTCTTTTCCCCAGGGTGTAAATGTCAAATACTAGGGGGAATGGGTTAAAGGTGAGAGGTGGAAAGTTTAAAGGAGACGTGTGAAGCAAGTTTTTTACACAAAGGGTGGTGGGTGCCGAGAACACACCACCAAGGTAGAAACAGATATAACTGCAATGTTTAAAAGACATTTGAACAGGTACATGAACTGGTGGACAACAGACAATTTGAAGCAAGTGCAGGTGGTGGGATTAGTTTAAAATGGCATCATTGCTGGCGCAGACATGATGGGCCAAAAGGCCTGTTCCTGTGCTGTTCTATGTTCAGTCCGTATCCGTATACAGCAAGACATGGACAAAATCCAGGCTGGGTTAATAAATGGCAACTGATATAAGCATCACACAAGTGCCAGTCAATGATTGCCTCAATAAGAGAGAATTTAACAATTGCCCCTTGAGATTCAATGGCTTTACCATTGCTGAATTCACTGTTACCAACATTGTGGGTGTTACCTTAACCAGAAAACAAACTGGAACAGCAACAAAAATATTGTGGCTACAGAGCCAAGGGATTCTGCAACAGCTAACTCACCTCTGAGTCCCCAATGTCTATCCACCATCCACAAAGCACAAATCACAAATCAGCAACGGTTTGGATTCATCTCCACTTCCCTTGTTAGGGGCAGCTCCATCAAAACTTGTTTGCAACTTATAATGTTTCTGATTTATTAGTTAAAAGCAATAGCCTACAGTAACTGGTGAGGGCAAATAAATTGGCTTTCTTCAGATTTTAGGTGGTTTTTTTACTTCAAAGACCTTCCTTTCTGGAGATCTGAAGGCTTATTGCTGTCTCATTTACACCCACAAACTGTTCATCTACCTGTGAATCAAGAACACTTGCTTCTACCCCTTCAACAGATCAATCTTAAAAAGAAAGGAGGCATGCCAACCACGCCATGCAGTCTTTTAAAAATGGAATTAGGTGTGAATCTGTCATCATGACCACATTTACACATCTACAATCTATACAGGGTCTAGTTGATTCATCCGGTTTAGGAACTAACACTGCCGATGAACTCCAGCTGCTTTGACTAGGTTCAATCATTGGTTTTCATTGTATTGATTCTCTGTTTCTATCTGAGCTTATTTTTCTGGGTTCAACTGATCAGAATGCTGTTTTATGGGTCTTGCTCTCCTTTATCCACATCATGCTTAGCTAATGTGGGACATGCAAGCATATCTCTACAGATTATTTTATTCTTCCTCAGTAATCATACAAAATCCTTCCATTGTCCTTCTTCAAAATATGAGAACACAGTGTCTAACAGTCTTGAGTATTTCTATGCTAACTGGTCAAATTGTAGGAGTTCACTTTGAGAACTATCTATGGCTCCTTTCAACTCTTATTTTCTGTGTCATTTCCCACCACTCCTACTTCCTCACATACTTGTCCCTCCTTATCCTCTTTCCTATGATACTTCACCTCCGACTTGAGATGTTCTAGTTACAGAATATTTATTACCTGATTTTTTGTTTGCATAAGTTTCAAAAGCTCTTCTGCCACTCTACATGCTCCTACGAGTGTGTCTTAAAAAACATGGACACATAATTCAACATTGAGGATTTGTCTTTGTCATTCAGAAACAACTCCTTAATCAATTTTAATGGATCTCCAATCTCAGGATCACAAATCAATTCAATTTGACTAAACCAGCAGGGGGATCTCGAGTAGAAACTACCATGAAATCCAACCCTTTGTCTGAATCCTGTGGGTAAACATGACTGTATATGTTAATCATGGTTTTGAGTGACTGATGGTATCTTCCCAAAGTTCCCTATGTTTGCAAATGAGATGCAGTTGACTTCGACTGTTTTATACTCAAACTGCTAATGATCTCCTGCAAAGCTTTAGAAGTGAAGTTAAAACCCTGATCAGATTGTATCTCAATTGACAGTCCATAAAATAAAATAAGTGCATTAACTTTCTCACTCCTACCTTAGATGTAATTGTCCTTAAAGCAATAATTTTTGGGAACAGGTTGTCATATCTATTATTGTAAGGATATCTGATGACCCGCTTTAATGTTTGGTAATATTCCTAGATAATTTACTAACACTCAACTAAGTGGTTCTTTGAAAGCTGGTGTAGGTAATCAGGGTGTTGGTTTCATTATGTGTTGAGGTTTTCATTCCACCTGACATGTATGACATGTTCTCCAGAACTGCATGACACCTTTATAAAGTCCTGGCCATGGCGTAGAACTGTTTACCAGTGCTTGTGTTTTCTATATTCCTACAGGCCTGCCATAGGTACAGTATGTGCTACTTGTAAAATCTCCTTGCATGTTTTGGACTGTACCATTATATTTTGAACAACCATCCATTCTTCATCTACAGGTCTGTGAGGATATGTCCATTTCTGTGAATATAGCCAACACTATGTAGCTTTCAACTTTGCTAAATCATTACCCAGAATTGACAGAACACCGGGTTAAAGTCCAAAAGGTTTATATGAAGCCACAAGCTATTGGAGCACTGCTCCTCTGTCAGATGAAATGGAGGGATGCACACAAGTACAGAATTTATAGGCGGAGAGATCAATTTATGTTACTGATCTTTGTCCAATGGAAGGGGGCATATTTTCTCTACTTATCCCCGATTAGCCCCTGAATCTCTTAGTGATGGGTTTGGATACTGCATTTGAGGAAAAAGGGTTATCTTCCCTTGACAGAAAAAAAATCTTTGTATCACTTGTCTACCCTATGTACTACTTTTGTATTCATAATTGTGTTTACCACCAGTTTCTCAGCTGTAGCTCAAGCAACACTTTAATTCATGGCTTTTTCTTTTGGAGTCTCATTGTAGAACTCATTCTGAGATCTATTAAATCTCATGGGTTTCCCTCATAACTTTTAGTATTCTGAACAAATGAGTCCCACCTCGTTACAATGGAGGCACTTCAGCTCTGATTTTCACCTCCACTGTACTGTCCCTTCTGACCTGAGGATGAGACCTTGGGAAGTTCCCAGCAATCTGTTCTTTACCTTGGCTACTTGCCTGCCTTTCTCTCTTCCATTTCCTATCTCTTCTGAAATTATGATGAGAGTGGCAGACAAAACGTTCAATTTTATGAACTGTCTCATAATTGTTGGCCATGTTTGCTGCCTGGTAGGGAACAGGTCTGTATACAGAGTGCCACCAAGATTTACAAATGACTACACCTACTAAACATGAAAACTGGTAGCTAATCTCTAGGTAATGCCACACAGTATCAGTCCAGAGTATTGCAGCTGAAGTGTTTTGGGGGGTCTCTTCCTCAGTCAATGTGATGGTTCCATTTGCAGTGAAATTTCTCTCAGTGGGACATATTCAGAGGTCAGCCAGCTGGAACTCATAGAATAAGAGTTGCCTCATCGGGGCTGTTAATCTGGTCTAATCAGAGAACTCTGTCTGATGTTTAAAAAATTGAGTGTCAAAAATACCACACTCTGATGCCTGACTCCAAATGAGGCAGTGCTAAAATCAAGGACTGTTCATGTATAAATAAAGGGTGACTTTGTGATGGGATATTGGCCTCCATGGAGTTATTTCACATACTACATGTAAATATAGCCCAAGGTTCTCTTCAAAATATTAGCGTAAACTAACAATGTTACTTGTATTTCATACTTAGTCATCTCAATTTATTTTACTGATCTTTCAAAAGATAAATTCCTGACTTGTGCTGCCGCGGACTTTCATGACAAATCAGTGTGAGTCACTACAGGTCATACTTGTCATCTGCTGGCATCTCCAAACTAATTAAAGTAGAGAGATCATGACAAGTTATCAAGGTAATGGTGTCAAAACAGAACAGCTACATGTAACCCCGCTATACTGTTTTATGTGTGTAAAATCTTCCTTACTGTTTTGTTTTGACATTATCACCTTGCTAATTTGTTGTGATCTCTCTACATTACTTTGTTTGCACAATTTTGGATTACTTGATACTTTGGCCAGACCCTCATCATGCAACTCTTATACTTATCATGTTGTTCCAGACATTTGGTTTGTCTCCAGCACCATCTTATATCTGATTTTCTGTAATTGTGTCTCAGTCTTAATTAATTGAATCATAGTTCATCGCTTCACTTGCTTTTCAGCTGTTGACACTTTACTCACACGGTTTGACACTTTTGATCACCTACAAAGATTTGTTATTTAACCTGTCAACACTCCACTCACACCATTTATACTCTCTTTTGACATTCTTAATCACCTAAATTATCCTCCAATGATCTCTCCACCTATAAATTCTGTACTTGTGTGCTTCGCTCCACTTCAACTGACAAAGGAACAGAGCTCAGAATGCTTGTGGTTGCATATAAACCTGTCAGACTATAACCTGGTGTCATGTGACTTCTGACTGTCCACCCCAGTCCAACACTGGCAGCTCCACATCATCATTTGGTATAGACACACTCTTCCGGCAGGAATCAGTAAAAAGCAATCAGGAGTGGGAATCTTAGTGAGCAGTATCCCAGAGAATTTGCCCTCTGAAATCAATTGTAGCACACTTGTCTTTATTGCAGCTGTGATTAACTAGGGTCATTCTATTTATGAGTGAAAAAAGTGGCCTGCTTCTGGTGCAGTGGTAATGTCCCTGGACGCAGGAGCCTCGGTTCAGGTCCCACCTGCTCCAGAGGTATGTAATAACATCTCTGAAAAGGTTGATTAGGAAAATAAGTTAAACGAAATGGAAATAAGCAAAAACAATGTTTGGAATTTTTAATCAATGCCTCCTTCCAAACTTCAAAGAGCAGTTTTTGGCTGAGTCTTTTGTATATATCTTTAATAACTCACTGGGGCCAAGGAAGAGGTCAACGTAAATCAAAATAATAAAAATTGGGATGTCAGTTCTGGATTAATTGGAGGCAAATGTAATTCCTCTCTTCAAGAAAGGAAATAGGGAAATGCCCGGCAATTACAGACCAGTAAGTCTCACGTCTGTTGTCTGCAAGGTGTTAGAAAGGATTCTGAGGGATAGGATTTATGACCATTTGGAAGAGCATGGCTTGATCAAATGCAGTCAACACGGCTTTGTGAGGGGCAGGTCATACCTCACAAACCTTATCGAGTTCTTTGAGGATGTGACTAGAAATGTTGATGAGGGTCGAGCTGTGGATGTGGTGTATATGGACTTCAGTAAGGCATTTGATAAAGTTTCCCATGGTAGGCTCATTCAGAAGGTCAGGAGAAATGGGATACAGGGGAACTTAGCTGTCTGGATTCAGAATTGGCTGGCCAACAGAAGACAGCGAGTGGTAGTAGAAGGAAAATATTCTGCCTGGAAGTCAGTGGTGAGTGGGGTTCCACAGGGCCCTGTCCTTGGGCCTCTAATGTTTGTAATTTTTATTAATGACTTGGATGAGGGGATTGAAGGATGGGTCAGCAAGTTTGCAGATGACACAAAGGTTGGAGGTGTCGTTGACAGTATAGAGGGCTGTTGTAGGCTGCAGCGGGACATTGACAGGATGCAGAGATGGGCTGAGAGGTGGCAGATGGAGTTCAACCTGGATAAATGCGAGGTGATGCATTTTGGAAGGTCGAATTTGAAAGCTGAGTACAGGATTAAGGATAGGATTCTTGGCAGTGTGGAGGAACAGAGGGATCTTAGTGTGCAGATACATAGATCCCTTAAAATGGCCACCCAAGTGGACAGGGTTGTTAAGAAAGCATATGGTGTTTTGGCTTTCATTAACAGGGGGATTGAGTTTAAGAGTCGTGAGATCTTGTTGCAGCTCTATAAAACTTTGGTTAGACCGCACTTGGAATACTGCGTCCAGTTCTGGTCGCCGTATTATAGGAAAGATGTGGATGCTTTGGAGAGGGTTCAGAGGAGGTTTACCAGGATGCTGCCTGGACTGGAGGGCTTATCTTATGAAGAGAGGTTGACTGAGCTCGGACTTTTTTCATTGGAGAAAAGGAGGAGGAGAGGGGACCTAATTGAGGTATACAAGATAATGAGAGGCATAGATAGAGTTGATAGCCAGAGACTATTTCCCAGGGCAAAAATGGCTAACACGAGGGGTCATAGTTTTAAGCTGCTTGGAGGAAAGTATAGAGGGGATGTCAGAGGCGGGTTCTTTACACAGAGAGTTGTGAGAGCATGGAATGCGTTGCCAGTAGCAGTTGTGGAAGCAAGGTCATTGGGGTCATTTAAGAGACTGCTGGTCATGCATATGGTCACAGTAATTTGAGGGTGCATACATGAGGTGCAATGGTCGGCATAACATCGTGGGCTGAAGGGCCTGTTGTGTGCTGTACTGTTCTATGTTCTATTCTCACTTTTGAGTTAAAATCCACTCAGTGCTTGAAACATAAATAAGTCCACATTAGCAACACTGAAAAAGGTTTGCAAAAGAGCTTCTCTTTCACCAGTTTTTTGAGAAATTCACCAGATACTTGATGATAGAAGAAAAATAAAGAAGGACATGTGTTACATTATATGTTTCATGACCACTAATTGTCTCAGAGAACTTTATGGCCAATAAAGAGGCAGCAAGAACTGCACATGGTGGAGTTAGAGTGAGTACATCGTAGAGCTGGAGGAACACAGCAGTTCAGGAAGCATCAAAGAAGCAGGCAAGTTGAAGTTTCGGGTTCACACCATTCATCAGGATGAAGAAGCTCTACAGTGTATTCATTATGGCCAGTAAAGTTTGACAAACATTTTAGAGTCTTTGAGAATGTAACAAGCAAGGTAATAATGGAGAACCAGTAGATGAGGCGCTACTATGAGAGGTAAGAGCTCATGGTGCTGGCGTAAAATATTAAAATTTGTAGAAGACCGGCTACCAAAAGGAAAGAGACAGTCAAGATAAAGGTATCATTTTCAGGTTGGAAAACTAACAAATAGGTGAGGACACTTTTTATTACTGAAGCTTCAGTTATTTTCAATCTGTATGAAAGGCTTGATGAATGGACCGAGAATGAGTGCAGTACAGTCAAACTTTCTGATGATATGAAGATGGGTTCAAAAGCATAGAACGAGGTGGATACAAAGTGCTTGCAGAAGAATGTGGATTGGTTTAGGGGGTGAGCTATAATTTGGAGAATGAAGTGTAATGTTGGAAAACATGAGGCTGTTCACTTTGATGGGAAAAATAGAAATGAAGAATATTGTCAAAGTGGAAAGAGATGGCAGAATGATACAGTAAAAAGGGAGCTGGGTGCTCTCATACATCAAGAGGTAGCATGTGGGTACAGCAAGTATATCAGAAAGCAAATGGAACGTGACCATTATTGCAAGGAGAATGGAGTATAAAAGTAAAGAAGTCTTGGTATATCATTGGGGGCATCAGCAATCCCTTTTAACAGGTATGATTGTCCACCTAGGAAATTCTATGGTCAAAGTATTGTTATAACTGCAAAAAGGATTGAAGAGTCTACACTAACAGTACTGCATACAGCTTTGGTCTCCTCATTTAAGGAAGGATATACATGCATTGGAGGCTAAAAAAAGGTTCACTTGTTTGATTCCTGGGATGAAGTGACCTTCTAATAGAATATATTGGGCCTGCATGTTTTGGAGTTTAGAGGAATGAGATATGATTTAATCAAGATAAGTAATATTTTGAAAAACCTGACAGTGAGGATGCTGAAAGGATATTTAATAAAGGAATATAAAACCAAGAGGCACTATTTCCAAATAAGAAGTCTCCCGTTTAAGATGGAGATGAGGACAAATTTCTTTCCCACCCCAGACAGCAGTTGTAGTAGAGAGATAATGGGAACTGCAGATGCTGGAGAATCTGAGATAACAAAGTGTAGAGCTGGATGAACACAGAAGCATCTCAGGAGCAGTTGTAGTAGGGTCACTGAATGTATTCAATCCTGAATGAGACAGATCTTCAAGGGAGTCAGGTGCTACGGTTGCAGGCAGGAAAGTAGAGTTGAAGGCACAATCAACTCAGCTGTGATTTTATTAATGATCTTATAAAATGGCTGAGCAATTAAACCCACAAGGGGCTTTCTCATGCTCTTATGTTCAGTGCCTTTGAAATGTAGCTACTGTTGTAATATAGAAAACACAGCACCCAGTTTGTATTCACAAACAATAATGTGATAATATGATGTTTTCCCAATGCTGATGAAGGCATTATTATTGCTCATAACGCCAGAGATAACATTTTGCTCTTCCTCGAAATCATATCATGGAATCTTTTACATTAATTTCTGTAGGCAGAATTGGTCGTAAAAACTCAGGTGGAAAAATAAGGAAGTCCCCATGGAAATACGCTCTCAAAGCGTTTCAAAGCCTAGTAACTCCAGAATCCTGACTGATATTTATCCTTCAACTAAAACCATTGAGGAGACTATTTCCTCATTTATCTTGGTGCTTCATAGCTGGAATCTTAATGTTTTCAAATTAGGTGTATTAGTAGATATTAGTAGATATCATCCAAACCTCTGCTATCCATGCTTTTGCACATAGCAAGGTTTAGTCACCTATCCATAGTTTATTGACCTAGCTTGGCTCCCAGTCAAGCAATGCCTTTATTTTAAAATTCTCATCCTTGTTTTCAACTATCTCCAATGCCTCACTCTTCCCCATGCTAATTTATGAATAAGGGAAAGAAATGGATGCAAATCCTGCACTCTGGATCCCTCGGGGTTGAGGATAAAGATCTCTGGGTTGAGAATAAATCTCGTAAGACCAAAGGCAGAAACCCAAGACTCTCAGTAGATGTAATCTTCAAACTGAATGGTAATAAACTAGTCAACCATGGGAACTGTTACAAAATAGGCATGGAACAAAAACATAATTGCTGGATAGGCTCGGCAGGACTGGCAGCATCTGTGGAGGAGAAAACAGAGTTAACATTTCGGGTCTGGTGACCCTTCCTCAGGAAGATACGATAGATATCTTCCTCAGAAAAATAATCATAGGCCTGCATAATGTGTGACTGTTTGACACGTACACAGCAGTTATACAGTATTGAAATGGAACTGTTTGTGATTGTGAAAGTGAGCATGTTGTGTGGAGTGGACACAGTAAACAGTCTGTCTAGATATCCATAAAGAAAGTGGATGATGGGTTTTCTCTAACAATTCAGATTTCTTTCTTCAAGGAAGCTGTGGTGTCACAATCTGGGACTGCAACCTAGACCATTCCCTGTAAGACACAACGCAAAACTATGTTTGCTGTTTCAGGCTTGCTGCCATTCCTGAAGTATAAAGTTCTTTTCATTGTCAGCATCAATTACATGATATTTATATTGAGAAACTCACCATTCCAGAAATTTAAGAAACCATTTTTAAATCATCAGAATGTCAGAGTTGGCTAATTTATGCACATTAAAAGAAAACAATTTAAGTCACATTTCTGAACAACAGAAGTTCAGAAATTGCTTGTTTAGCCCAACCTCTTAGCCTGACTAATGGTATTAAGTTGGATTTTTGAGGGCAGGAGGAGAGAGAACAAAAACATTTGAAGATGGGAAAAAGTCAAAAAAACTTCAATCTGGTGTTATGGTGATCATAATAGACACAATGCCAGAATAATACATGAAAGTAAAAGAAAGATTTTATATTGAACCCTGATCTTCACCTTGCAATCAAGTTGAAACAGTCAGTAGAGGAGAATCTATTCATGGAAAATTCCCCTCCTGGCCCACTCTGTTTGCTATCCCATGCCTTTGCTGGGCAAACCAAAGGTAGCATCAGCAAAGGTTGCAGGTGAGTATCCTGCCTAAATCTGTATGGTGAAAAGTTTCAAGATTCGCAGAATATTAACCCTTAAGAAGTACAAAGAAAATTACAATGATTACAGTGCGCTGTTATTATAAATATAAAACAAGGGGAAAGATAATATAGTTTTTATGATTCCAATGCCTTATTTAGAGTTATTGTCTCTTTTATATCAAGGACTATATTTACTTTGCTTATTTAGCAAACTAAAGCAGTAATGATTCTAAGGCAGGATACTGCATTATTTCAAAATATGTATTTCACCTAATTAGTTAATGGAGGAAATACGCTTTCACTTTTAAAACACATTCTTCATGAGTGAAAAGTTAACCATGCTTTCATAATGCGAGTGCACATTATCTAATCACTTACTGGAGCTACAAGTATTTCTGCTGCCTGGCTGCTACAAAAGCTTGCTTTCACCTTCGCCTTTTCTTGCATCCTAAAAACAAATTACAAATTTATATTCTCAGCAAAAAAGAAATATGTCTTTGACCTAATCCAGCCAAACAGGGGATAGGGTAACAGTGGCCTTTGTACATAGCAATGGGAGTCTAATTGTTATGATAAGTTAATACAAGCACATGAATTACGTGCAGTCATTTGGGCAACTTGGGACAGACAATAAAAGTTGGCCAGTGAAGCCCACATCCCACAAATGATTAAAACAAAAGACTATTCAGCCCCTTGAGCCTGCTAGACCATACAATAAAATCATGGCTGATCTGTTTGTGCTTTGAATTCCACATTTCCATCTACTTTCCAATAGCTTTTGATTCCTTTGCCTAACAAGTTTCTACTAACATCTGTCTTGAAAATATTCGATGCCTCTGTCTCCACAGCCTTCTGTGACAGAGTTCCAAAGTCACACAACCCTCAGAGTGAAAAGAAATTCTCCTCAGCTCTAACCTGCAAGGGTGACCTCTAATTTTAAAACTGTGGCCCCTGGTTCTGAACAGATCCACAAGAGGAAACATCTTTTCCATAACATTGTCATGACCATGGAGGATGTTGTATATTTAATCAAGTTACCTCTCAATCTTCTAACCTCCAGTGGATAAAAACCCTGTCTGACCAACATATCTCATAGGACAACCCATTCATTCCAGCTATCAACCTAGTAAACTTCCTCTGAACAACCTCCAATGCATTTTCATCCTTCCTTAAATAAGGAGACCAAGCCAACATAAATATTCAAGACTTGATCTCACCAATGCTTTGTATAATTCAATCATAACATCCTTACTCTTATGTTCAATTCCTTCTGCAATAAAAGACAGCAAACCATGTGTTGGACCTGCATACCAATGTTTTGAGAACCATGCACCAGAACAACTAAATCACTCTATACCCAGAATTCTGAAATCACTCATTTAAGTAATACTTTTTTTCATTCACCCTGTCAAAGTGAACAACTTCACATTTTTCCACATTATACTCCAACTGCCAGATTTTTACCCACTCATTCAAACTGCCCTTATCTGTCCGCAGGCTCCTTATGGCTCCTTCACAACATACTTTCCCACTCCCTTGGAACTCATCTGCAAATTTAGATACCTTGCCTTTGCTCCCCTCAGCCAAATCTTTGACGCAAATTGTAAGCATTTGGACCCCATGGGACTTCACTCATCACATCCTGTCAATCAGACAAGGACGCATTTATGTCTGTTTTGAGCCAGCCAGGCAGCCAATCTTCTATCCATACTATAGGGCACCTCTTACCTCATGAGCTTTTAATGCAATAACATTTGAGGTGGCAACTTACCAAATGCCTTCTGGAATTCCAAATATAGTATTTCTGCAGGTCCACCTTTATCCTGACTGTGTTACCCCTTCAAATAACTCATCCATATGTCAGCCAAATACTGGAGACTTGGGGGTTTATATCAATTTATGAGGTAAAAGTTTATTTAGAGGCCATTTTGAACAGAACTTGCAATCCCATTTCCACTGAGTAATTGCACAAAGTAGTCCATTTTTTGGAAGAGGCTGGGTTTAAACATCTAAATTCAAATGAAGGGATGATAATAAATGTCACAAAGAGAAATGTGACATTGATAAGTGGCTGTACTCACCAGTAGGTGAAACGGAAGTACATTTTCAGAATGTCTAAGCAATTATGTATCTATCATGGAGCCAAAGTGGAACAGTGATTTATTTTTCACCAATCCCCACAAACAAATATAAATTCAGACTCTAGACCTCTTTCTTAATTTTACAAATCTATGTTTTTAAAGTTGACACACAGACTGCTAGGTTTTACAAAGAATTATCTCGATGAACTCAATTGGATTGCAAACCATAAACAACTGAACTGTTTTTCAAAATGTTGTTGAGTTTGGTATCAGAAAATATTACAATGAGCAAGTGTGTTTTGTACAGCAATAAATATTACTTTAAACATTCCAGGGACTTTACGGGCGAATAGCTCTGTGGGGTGTTTGTGTTTTTTTTGCAAGGGAAATGGAATAGAAAATTGCAACTGTACAGAGTATTAGTGAGGCCACATTTAAAGTACTCTGTACGGTCTTGGCTACTTTGTTTGAAAAATGATATAGTTGGATTAGAGATAATGGGAACTGCAGATGCTGGAGAATCCAACATAATAAAGTGTGAAGCCGGATGAACACAGCAGGCCACGCAGCATCTCAGGAGCACAAAAGCTTGGCCTGCTGTGTTCATCCAGCTTCACACTTTAGTTGGATTAGAAACAGTTCAGAGAACATTCACTCCCAACGTGTACAGCTTATGAGACCATAATATATAGGAGCAGAAGTAAGCTATTCAGCCCGTCAAATCTGCTCCATCATTCAGTGAAACTATGGCTGATCCGATAGTTCTCAACTCCACTCTCCCTCCTTTATCCAATTATCCATGGTTCCTTTGCTAATTAAAAATCTGTCTAACTCAGCCTTGAATATACAAAGATACTAGATACTGCAAAGGCTACTGGCCCTGACAACGTTCGGGCAATAGTCATGAAGACCTGTGCTCCGGAACTTGCTTATCCCCTGGCCTAGCTGTTCCAGTACAGTTTAACACTGGTATCTACCTTGCAATGTGGAAAATTGCCCAAGTATGTCCTGTGCATAAAAAGCAGCACAAATCCAACCTGGCCGATTACCGCTCCATTAGTCTGCTCTCGATCGTCAGTAAAGTGATGAAAGGTGTCATCAACAGTGTAATCAAGCAGTGCCCTGCTCAACAATAACATGCTCAGTTAGGGCCAATTTGGATTCTGTCAGGGCCACTCAGTTTTTAACATAATTACAGCCTTAATTGAACAAGAACAAAATGCTGAATTCCAGGGGTGAAAGTGAGACTGACAGCCTTTGACATCAAGGCTGCATTCGGCTGAGTGTGGCATCAAGGAGCCCTAGCAAAACTGGAATCACTGAGTATCAGGGAACAAACTCTCCAGCCATTACAGTTATACCTGACACATAGGAAGATGGTCATGATTGTTGGCAGGCAGTCATCTCAGCTCCAGGATATGTCTGTAGGACTTCCTCGGAAACTGAATGAGGCTCAAACATCATCTGCTTCATATATATCCACCTTTCTAATATAAGGTCCAAACTGGAGATGTTTGCTGACGCTTGCACAATGCTAAACACTATTTGTGACTCCTCAGAAAGTGAAGCAGTCCATGTTCAAATGCAAGAAGATCTGGACAATATCCAGGCTTGGGCTGACAACTGGCAAGTATCATTCGCAACACATAAATGCTATGCTGTGATCATCACCAATAAGAGACAATCTAATCTCTGCCCCTTGATATTCAGTGGTGTTATCATCACTGAATGCTCCACTATCAACATTCTGGGGGCTACTGTTGACTAAAAGCTAAACTGGACTCATTACAGAAACACAGTCGATACGACAACAGGTCAGAGGCTAGGAATACTGAGGCACATAATCCACTTCCTGACTCCCAAAGCCTGTCCACTATCTACAAAGCACAAGTCGGGAGTGTGGTGGAATACTCCCCACTTGCCTTGGTGAATGCAGCTCCAACAACACTCAATGAGCTTGATGCCATCCAGGACAAAGCAGACTGCCTGATTGACCCTATATTCGTAAGCATGTACCATCTCCACCACCAACACTCAGTAGCAGCAGTGTGTACTATCTACAAGACGAACTGCAGAAATTCACCAAAGATCCTCGGACAGCACCTTCCAAACACACAACCACTTCTATCTAGAAGGACAAAGGCAGCAGACATATGGGACCACCACCACATTTAAGTTCTCCTCCAAGCTACTCACCATCCTGACTTGGAAATATATCGCTATTACTTCACTGTGATTGTGCCAATATCCTGGAATTCCCTCCGTAATGACAATGTGGGTCAACCCACGTCAGGTGGACTGCAGTGGTTCAAGAAGGCAGCTCACCATCACCCTCTCAAGGGCAATGAGGGACAGGCAATAAACGCTCGTCAGCCAACAACACCCATTTCCCACAAATGAATAAATAAAGATTAAAGAATAAAAATAATGGGCTAGCCACACCAGCTCTTTCTGGTGAAGAAGAATTCCATAGATTCACCTCAAAGAGCTGAAATTCCTTTCATCTCTGCCATAAATGTCTGACCCATTATTCTAAGGCTATCATCTCTGGCCCTGGACTCTCCCCATTGAGGTAACAGCTTCCCCACAATACATAATAGGGTTAAATTAAGACTTAGTTTATACTTAGATGACAGTGAAATGCTGACTAAACCAGTAAAAAAAGGGGCAAGCTCCAGGTAGTAATAAGAACAGTGATATGTTTCTGCAACATGTGCCTGCCATTGAAAAACAAATGGCAGAGTTTTATTTAAAAAAAACAACTGAAGATGTCAGAAATCTGAAATAAAAACAGAAATTGCTGGAGAAACTCAACAGGTCTGGCAGTATCTATGGAGACAAAGCACAGTGAACATTTTGGATCCAGTGACCCTTCTTCAGAACTGTTCTGTTTCTGGGCAGAATTTTATAGTCTGCCATTAGCAGATTTGCTGCTGGTGGTGATGGGGTGAGGGGGAAGGATTTAAAATTCCTTGTGTGGCCACCCTAATTGCCTCTCACCTACTCCAACCTCTCGACAGTTTTACAGTGGAATAGATGTGGCCTAGCCCATTCAGCTCCTCCTGCCCAGCCTTGTCCCAATAATGTCCTAATGTGGCAAATTATGGTTACTGAGAGGCTGTTTGCCACCCAGTCTTGGTTTTCAGCTTGGTGGGAGGGGCCCAGGGGCAAGGGGTAAACTTGGAAATTGATCTTGTTCAGGCCTCAGATGGAAGGTAGGCCAAAAAATGCTTCCTTTCAACACTGAGTGTTCTTCAACCAGACCTGCTAATGCTCCCTCTTTGACGTCACGTCCCCTAGCCTCGTCACCCACTTCCTCACTCCACCCTCTGCCCACTATTCTGTTACTCACCTCTGCTTCAGCTCTGAAAGGACCACACTTACTTTGTCCTGAATTCCCTGGAGTTAGATTCTGGGATTGCTTGCAAAGCCCAGCAAATCTACCCAAGCATCTGACACTTCAGGGAGTAGAAAGCTGTTGGCTAATCAGATTCCAGAAGGGGAACTCCATTGTCCTAAAACTCCTGGCCCCAGAAGCAAATGTTTTATTTATAGATATGGTAATAAAACATTATGCCACAAAGCATTGCCTAAGGATTTTGTCTGTCTGACTGTGAGTATGACTTTTTCTCAAACTATTAACTCAGTACTTCCTCTGTAAGGCACTCTCCATGGTCACAGTCAAAAAGGGACTATTTTATGTAGGTTTTATTGCACTTTGCTCCTTACCAGTATACTTAACGCGACCAAAGTAAAAACAACTGCAAGTCACTGGAAAACCTTGCCAAACTAACAGCTGTGGCTTCAACTAAGCAATGCAGAAAAGATTTTTAATATAGTCTCACAGAAGAATCTATCCATGGGCTAGTATATTATTAATGACCATACAAATATTTTAAATTATATTTCCTGAGTAATTACCTTGAGTTTGACATTGAAGTATCATTGGTGTCAGTACTGATATTTTTGCTGGAAACTGCTGAAGTAGTCATTCCACTATGCATGCCAATTGGAGGGATGCTGGCTGCTGTCGCAGAGTTTAGAGCTTCCTCACTATTGTTCAAATCCCTGACAGAAGTGACTGCTGAATTTGTTTTATTACAGTTAGTATTCTTCCCTTCCGTTCCTGTATGCTTCCCCTCAGTTCCTTCTGAAGAATTTCCCTGGATGGCTTCTTGAGGCATCAGAGAGGATTTCCATACAATTGGATTGTCCACTTTTTCGGCCTTTGTTGTTTCTGCTTTTACGCTCTTCCGTTGGTATTTCCTGCTTTTAGGCTCCTTGTCCTTTGTGACATCCTACATTAAAATAAATTTGTTCCGCATGTTTGTGAAATGTAAAATAATAAGCTAGGCACCACCAAATATTTTGGAGCTTTTTGAATTTATTTTATCCAGTTAAAAGCACAAGCCATTGGAACATATAAGTTTTTGCTTTCAAATATTGAAGCACTCAAGTGTCATAAAATAAATGGTGCCTATGTCATTTGTGAGTAAAAAAGTCTGACATCTTCTGTAAAGCAAAAGCAATTGACATTCTATTGCAGACACAAAGTAAAGGTTTAGATTGATACGAAGTGCATTCTTGTAGGAATGTATGTTATTTCTATTGCAATGAAGTACAAGGCCTTATTTTTCTGAAGCTGCCATGTTCCTGATCTGAGTTGTGGTGGGGCCGGATACTGAACAGAGATGCCACTTTGTGATGTTTCTTGATTTGACAGCTCAAATCCCATAATTGTTCTTAATTTAAGAATTCACAAAATGCCTATTAAAATATCAAGCCTACTCATTTAACTCGGTTTGAAATTACAAACTTTACGTGTAATGTTATGAAGTCACAGAGCACGGAAACAGACCCTTCAGTCCAAATCATCCGTGCCAACCAAACAATCCAATCTGAATGAGTCACATTTGCCAGCATTTAGCCAATATCCCTCTAAACCCGACCTATTCATATACCCACCCAGATGCCTTTTAAATGTCATAATTGTACTAGCTTCCACCACTTACTCTAGCAGCTCATTCCAGCCATGCACCATCCTCTGTGTGAAAAAAATTACCCCTCAGGTCCTTTTTAAATTTTTCACCTCTCACCTGAAACCAATGCTCCCACCCCAGGGAAAAGACCTTGGCTATTCACCCTCTTCCTGCCCCTTATGATTTTGTAAATCACCTTTCAGCTTTTAACACTCCAGTGAAAACAGCCCCAGCCCATTCAGCCTCTCCCGATAGCTCAAACCCTCCAGTCCCAGCAACAGCCTTGTAAATATTTTCCGCACCCTGCCAAGTTTAACAACATCCTTCCAATAGCATGGCAACCAGAATCGTATGTTGTATTCCAAAAGTGCCCTCAACAACGTCCTCTACAACTACAACATGACCTCCCAACTCCTACACTCAGTATCATGACCAATAAAGGCAAGCATGCTAAAGACCTTCCTCACCACCCTGTCTACATGAGACTCCTCTTTCAAGGAACTATACACCAGTGCCCCACGGTCTCTTTATCCAGCAACACTCCCCAGAGCCTTACCATTAAGGGTCTAAGTCCTGCCCTAGCTTGCCCTACCAAAATGCAACAGCTCACATCTATCTAAATTAAATTGCATTTGCCACTCCTTGGCCTATTGGCCCATCTGATCAAGGTCAACAGACAATAGGTGCTGGAGTAGGCCATTCGGCCCTTCAAGCCAGCACTACCATTCATTATGATCATGGCTGATCATCCACAATCAGTATCCTGTTCCTGCCTTATCCCCATAACCCTTGATTCCACTATCTTTAAGAGCTCTATCCATCTCTTTCTTGAAAGTATCCAGAGAGTTGGCTTCCACTGCCTTCTGGGGCAGAGCATTCCATATATCCACCATTCTCTGGGTGAAGAAGTTTTTCCTCAATTCTGTTCTAAATGGCCTATCCCTTATTTTTAAACTGTGTCCTCTGATTCTGGACACACCCATCAGCGGAAACATGCTTCCTGCCTCCAGAGTGTCCAATCCCTTAATAATCTTATACGTCTCAATCAGATCCCCTCTCATCCTTCTAAACTCAAGTGTATACAAGCCCAGTAGCTCCAATCTTTCAACATATGATAGTCCCGCCATTCTGGGAATTGACCTCGTGAACCTATGCTGCACTCCCTCAATAGCAAGTATGTCCTTCCTTAAATTGGGAGACCAAAACTGCACACAATACTCCAGGTGCGGTCTCAGCAAGACCCTGTACAGCTGCAGAAGGACCTCTTTGCTCCTATACTGGAGGTCCTGTTGTACCCTGAGACAACTATCTTCACTTCCCATGACACCATCTACTTTACTGTCTTCAGCAAACTTACTAATCATACCTGCTATATTCACTTCCAAATCATTTATGTAAATAACAAAATGCAGTGGACCCAGCACTGATCATTGTGGCACACCACCGGTCACAGGCTTCCAGTCCGAAAAGCACCCCTCCATGACCACTCTCTGTCTCCTTCCTTCAAGCCAATTTTGTATCCAATTAGCCAGCTCCCCTAGGTCCCATGTGATCTAACCATACTAGCCAGTCTACCGTGCAGAACTTTGTCGAACACTTTGCTGAGTCATATAGACAACGTCTACCACTCTGCCTTCATCAATCTTCTTTGTCAACTCCTCAAAAACACAATCAGGTTACTAAGACATGATTTCCCACAAAGACATGTTGACTGTCCCTAATCAGTCCTTGCCTTTCCACATGAATAAATCCTGTCCCTCAGAATCCCCTCCAACAACTTACCCATTATTGACAGTAAGACTCACTGATCTGTAGTACCCTTGTTTTTCCTTACAGCCTTACTTAAATAGGGGCGCCACATTAGCCAACCTCCAGTCTTCCAGCACCTCACCCATGGCTATCGATGATACAAGTATCTCAGCAAAGGGCCAAGGAATCTCTTTCCTAGCTTCCCACAAAGTTTTGAGAAGCACCTGATCAGGTCCTAGGATTTAGTGTCTCCTCTTCTGTAAAATAAACTCTTTCCAAGACGTCACTATTTATTTCCCCGCGCTTGCTAACTTCCATGTTCTGGTCCACAGTAAATACTGGTGCGAAATATTGCTTTCATGTCACAACTACTCCCTGCGGTTCTATACATAGACGGCCACACTGAACTTTAAGGGGCTTTATTTTCTCCCTAGTGACTCTTTTGCCTGAATGCATTTAGAATCACAGAATCCCCACAGTGTGGAAGAGCACCACTTGGCCCACTGAGTCCACACTGACCCTCCGAAGAGCATCCCACCCAGATCCACACCTCTACCTATCCCCATAATCTACTTCGCCTGCACATCCCTGCACACTACGGGCAATTAAGCATGGCCAATCCACCCAGCCTGCACATCTTTGGACTGTGAGAGGAAACCGAAAGACTTGGAAAAAACCTGCACAGTCACAGAGACAATGTGCAAACTGCACATAGACAGTCACCTGAAGGTGGGATTGAACCTGGATCCCTGACACTGTGAGACGGCAGTTGAGGCCAAAGCATTGGATGTTTTCAAGAACATGACAGTTCTTAGGACTAGAAAGATCAAAAGGTATCGGGAGAAAGTGGGAGTAGAGCTGGGTGATCAGCCACAATCATATTGAATAATCGAGCAGGCTCACAAGACTGAATAGCTGAGTCCTGCTCCTATTTTTCATGTTTCTATCTATATAATGTATATACCGTACTTTAAGATTTGAATTTCAGGAGCGTTGTGGGTTAGTTCTGTAAAAGTAATTTTTTTAAGATAGGTTGAGCAAATTTCCAATGACTTAATCAACAAAACTGTGGATGGATTAAGTAACCGCATTATCTATACAGATTACTTGGCTGTGTTCAGTCAAATCTAGGAAGAAAATCTTTGCTACTTGAATGAGCTGCTTGATCAGCTACAAAGAAGTAATTTTGAGAAAAATCTGCATAAAAGTGGATTGCCAAAGCAAAAGTCTTGGTGCACTGCAAGAGACAAGGTCAAAGAGCATGTAGAAAAGCAAAAAGAAGGACTGCTTTGGACTTTTGTGTGCCCAAGACAAAACTTGAAATTCTGTGATTATGTGGCTCGAGAGGATTTTATTGGAATCTTGGCACTTTATTGTTCCTTCAGTATCTTAGTTGAAGAGAGGCAAATATTTGAAGGATAAAAGAATTTCAAGGGTGTGTCGAAAATTTTAAAGCTGTGGTTAAAAACCACACTGGTTTTAGCACATCAAATTATGAAAAGTCATTCAAACTGCCCGTTGAGCAATATTGATACAGGTCAATGTATCTGTCAATGGGAATTGCCTCAAAAGGCTGGTTATTCTTCTCAACTTGTAAACGCAAGTCAATGCAAATTTTCAACTGTGAAGAATCAGACAATGAGTCTCATGTTAGCTGTATGGAAAATCAATGTTTGCATAAGTAACAGCTCTGCAGGAACTTACATAGATAATCTTTAGATTTTCTGGAGAGATTTTTGCCCAGAAACTGAAGACTATCTTATTAGAGAGTTTAATATTATAGCCATAAAAATTAGGATCATTTACATGGCTCCAAAGAACAATGTTTCAGTGGGCACTTTATCAAGATGGAAAGTAAGGGAAAATTATTTCCCTGGTCAAAATGGGTCTGCATGGAATAAAGTGATGAGCATCACTGTGCTTATTGTAATATGGTAATAGCGATAAGAGCAAACATTGATAGAAAATGAAAATACTTCAAGATAACCTTTTCATTGTTATCTTTGGGCGAGGTCCAACAAAACGTATATTATAATCAGGGATTTGAATTTCAAAATATAGGGGGAGAAGAACATGGTACAGGTCCTTTCTAAATCTTTCACCTCTCACCTTAAACAGTCACTGAGGACTTTGCTGGCAACAACTATGCAAGTCAATGCCTGCCAAGTTTGGGTTGTCTGAGCCGAAGCAGTAGGGAGTTTCTTTTTATATTCACATGTGGGCCATGGGTGCAGCTGGTCAGAATTTATTAGCCATCACTAGCTGCCTTGAAATTGTGGAGGCGAACTGTCTCTTGAACTGCTACAGTGCGTTTAGTGTAGGTATAACTATAATGCCATTAGGGAGCCAATTCCGGAAATTTGACTCAATGATACTGAAGAACAGTGAAATAAGCCAGATGGTGAGTAGTTTGGAGGAGATCTTGTAGGTGGTAATGTTCCCATGTATCTGCTGCTCTTATCCTTCTAGATAGAAGATTTCATGAATTTTGAAGGTGCTGTTTGAGGATCATTGGTGAATTTCTGCAGTGCATCTTTTAGGTGGTACACACTGCTGCTACAGAGTATCAGTGGTGAATGTTTGTCAATATGGTTCCAATCAAGCCAGCTGCTTTGTCCTGGATGGTGTCAAGCTTTGTGAGTGTTGTTGGAGCTGCAGCCATCTAGACAAATGAGATGTATTCCACTGCTCTCTGAATTCTACATGGTGGGCAGAATTTGGTGAACCAGGAGGTGAGTTATTCACTACTGTATTCCTAGCTTTTGAATCGTTCCATGAAATTACATTGCTAGAACAATTGAGTTTCTAGTCAATGATAGCCCCCCGGATAATGATAGTGTGGAATTAAGCGAGGTAGTGCCATTGAGTATCATGGGGTGATGGATAAATTATTTCTTATTGGAGACAATCATTATCTGGCATTTGTCACCAGTCACTTTGCAGGTCAATCAATGCTCTGTGTTACTAAGTTTTCTGGAGTTAGTTGGGCTTATTGCAGGCGTAATTCCATTGATATTTGGGAACTTCTAAGCTTGTATTATATTGCAGTTGAGCTTTTTGGACATAGGTAAATGGAATATAATCCTACATCCCAACAATGGGGTAGCAGTATCCAACTCTTCGCCCATTCAGTGCTTTTTAAAATAGTGTCAGTGAATATTCACCCTTTCAATGTGTTGGAATAATAATCTCATGAAGCAACCCCAAAATTCTCACCTTTCCATGCTTTTTAGCACCTTGTTTGACAGTTAACATTGCTTTTTCACATTCAATAATTTCTTTGCTGATGTTTTTACGTTTTCTGACTAAAAGTGGATTATCTTTCATATCCTTAAGAACTTGAGCTTGAATCTCTGGTATAAATCTGCAAAATACAACCAATTATTTCAAAGGATCCTGCAAACAAACCTCAGAGTTCTTGTGATTTATTATTACTATGATTGTCATTCAATCACAATAAACTTCCATAATGAACGCATCTATTTTTGGTGATTTCATTTCTTAAAAAATATTTATTGAGGAAACCAATAACCAGCCTCATTCACTGAAACAAAGTCACTGCTCTCCGCTAAACCTTTCCCTTGCCCCAACAGCTTTATTCTATAGTTTTGTGAAAGCAAACCCAACCTGTTCATTGTGAAGCATAACTACATCATTTTCAGTCACACACTAGTTACCGTATGCCCTATTCCTTCCTTTGTTATTTGTGCAATGCGGTCCACTTACTCAACAAAAGGACTGACTTTTCCTTGTAAAATTTCTTGTGGGATTTGAATTCAATAAATATCTGGAATTAAGAATCTAATGGTACCCATGAATCCATTGCCAATTGTCAGCAAAATCCCATCTGATTCTGTAATGTCCTCTAGAGAAGGAAACTGCCATCTTTTCCTGGTCTGGCCAACATGTGACTCCAGACCAACAGCAAAAGGATTGATTCTTAACTGCCGTCTGGGTAATTAGGGATAGGCAATAAATGTTGTTTAGTCAGCGACACCCTCATCCTGTGAATGAATAAAAAAGAAAAAATTGTTTTCATGCACTCTTTGCCTTTCTGATTTCCTCTTTAATGTCATCACTGTACTTTCCGTATTCCTCTAGGCTTCTAGGGTACTGGTCTTGAGTAACAGATGTAAGATTCCTTTTATTGTTTTATCTTACCTGCATGTCCTTCAACATCCAGGAAGCTTTGAATTTGGTAACTTTGCGCTTTTTTTGTCTAGGAACACATTTTCCTTGAACCTCCTCAATATGTTCTTTTTTAATCTTTCACTTAAACTAACTATTTACAGTCCACTTCTGATAAATGACATCTCAGCTTATTAAAATTGTCTTTGCCCCATTTGAGAACTTCTCCTCCTGGCCTACCTTTGTCATTTTTCTTCCATAACTACATATAATCTAAGCAAATTATGATATTTGTCACTTAAATGTTATCCCACTGAGAACCCTTACCCCATCCCACTTCATTCCATAAAACTAAATCCGAACTGTTACTTCTCTCGTTGCATTTTCCATAGGCCAACAAAAAGTAGTTTCCTGAAAACAATCTAGGAATTCTGCATTCACTATAATCTACACCGATTCTAGTCAATACTGGGGTCATTGCAGATCCACGACTATTGTTAATGGATTTGTTTTGTACTTATCAGAAATTTGCCTAATAATTTGTTTTACTATCACCTTCTGACTGTTTGGGAGTCTACAGTGTACTTTCACCAGCGTGACTGTCCTTTCTTTGTTTTTCATTTCAATCTACCTGGTATCATTTGATAATCCTTCTAACATATCATTCCTGCTCACAGCTGTGTGTCTGCAACTAATATTGTGATGCTCTTTTCTTTCTCACTCCTTTCTATCACATCTGAAAACCCTATAGCCAGGAATGCTGAACTGTATATCCTGTCCTCCTTTGAGCTAAGTTTCTGTAACAGCTGCAATATCACACTTTCAAGTGTTTTTCTACACATTCAGCACATTTGCCATTTCAACCAAACAATTTGCATTGTAATATATACCATTAATTAGCAATTCCTTTCTCACTTATTTTCTAGCTTTTATTTCCATTGTTTTCCACATGCTTTACTAATTTTCTGCGTTGAGTCTCAAACTTTTCTTCCCTCCCAACTGCATCTACACTCGGGTGCTTATCTCTTTGCAAAGTTAGTTTACATCCTCCTCAATAGCACAAGTGGACCCTGACATCCCTGCTGAAAGACAACTTTTTTGGTTTATACAGGTTCCATTTCTTCCAGAACCAGCCCCAACAGTCCTGAAATCCAAAACCCCCTGTGCAGACCCTGACATGAAGAAGCAACTTATATCACCATTTTAATAACACATAATATTAATCTGCAGCACAAACATACCAATACCAAGCTGAACAAATAAGCTACTGTCACATCTCTGTCATTTGACTTTGAGAAGTCATGTGAGAGAGTGAGCCTTTAGATAACTTACTCTTGGGATGATGCAGGCTAGGCCACACGTACTGAATCTTCAGACACTATGAGGAAGAACCAACGCTGATCAGATTGGTCAGCTGCTCACGAGGGTGGGACTTCCTCCCAAATGGGAGGCTTCTATTCTGGACCAATTCAAGCTGTTTCCAGCATGTTACCACAGTAGGGAATCCAACTTCTGAGCTGGCAGCTTAAGATCCACATTTATACTGAGTGGGTCAGTGGTTGAAGGAGAATAATCCGCCAGGTACAAATCAGCCTAACTGTGCATTATGTCTTACATGTCCATGAATGTATGAATCCTTATGCAATAAACTATGAGAAAAATAATCTGCAATGTTACAAATATCCAGTAAAAATCACTATTTCTCTGAATGAAAAAGTCCTCACTTCTCTGAGAATCCATCTGCTGTGAAATATTCAGCTTTCAGCAGCTCAGTGCATGACGATCTCTTGTCCGGGTCCATTTGTAAGCATTTCTGTGAAAGTATCATAAATCGATACATCTGTCAAGAAAAACCTGTAACTGTCTCTCAGTTACTGAGGGACCAAAAACCGAAATTGCAATAATCAAACCAGCCTAAGTAATTTAGTCTGGTACCCAAAATTAGTTGTAGTTAAATATCTAGGATTTCAAGTTTCTTAATCAGGAATCATCACAGAATTAATTTCAAAGATGATATCTTATTTCATATTGGAAGGAGAATCTCATTTTATGAGAGCTAAAAAAAGTGGATTTGCAAAGCTCCTCAATAGCTCCTGCAGTTATTCATTGGGTATAGCCCTAGCCTCCGTGTCTGAAGGTCATATATTCAAACCCACAAATTGGACACAACTACTTCAGCTACTCTAAAGGAATATTGAGGGAGTGCTGACCTGTCAGATGCGCCATCTTCTGGAGCTGTTATATGTTTTGAATGTCTTCGGGTTACAGGATATTTGAAATAATCACAATTTTGGCTCGGAAATCTAAGAGTTATTTGTCTTTCATTCAATTGTCATGCTGCAAGCTAGAAAAGAGTCCTTGGGCCAGTGTCACATTACGCACAACAGCTGATTCTCCAATGTAGATGGGAATGTTTTCCACTGGAACTGGTACACATACAACTGGTTCCTAGCTAATTAAATCCTTGCTCTTTAAAAACAGATGGGATGCTAACCTCATGTACACAAATAGGTAGGCATAAGAAATCATGTGACACTGTTTTGAAGAAGAATGGGTGGGTTATCCCTTGTGTCATGGCTAGTACCTATCCCTTAATCAACATCACAGAAATAAAGATGGTCTGATCATTGCCGTTTCACCATTTGTGGGTCCTTGCTGGACATAAATTGACAGCTGAATTTCTTACAATACAACAGTGACTACACTTAAAAAGTACTTCATTGGCTGTTGAGCCCATTTAGTACATTCTGAAGTTGTAGAAGATGTAATGCGTTAGTGTTTGATGATATTGCTATTGGAGGAGTAATCCAGAAACCCAGATAATGTTCTAGCAACCGGGGTTTGAATCCTACCATGGCAGATGATCGATTCAACAATAATCTGTAATTAAGTGCTTAATGATAACAGGAAATGGATTTTCATGGCATCAGGTCAAACATGGGCAAAGAAGCCTCCTATTGATAACCACATACCGCCTTCACTTGACTGATGACTCAGTATTCTTCTATGTTGAATGACACTTGAAGGAAACACTGAGGGTAACAAGATTGTGGAATACACTCTGGGTGAGGTACTTCAATGTCCATCACCAGGTTTGGCTTGACAGTATCAGTACTGATGAAGCTGGTCAAATCCTAACAGATATTGCTGATAGACTGGGGATACAGCAGATAGTGAGGGCATAAACAAGCGAGAAAATATATGTGACCTCATCCTCATCAATCTGCCTGAGGTGGATGCATCTGTCATGACAGCATTGGTAACAATAACCATTGCACTGTTCTTGTGGAGACAAACTCCCTTCCTCACATTGAGAAGACGTTACATTGTGTTGTGTGGCACTGTCACTGTGTTAAATAGGATAAGCTCCAAACAGAGTGCGTAACTCAAGATTTTGCGTGCATGAGATGCCATGGGCCAACATCAGCAGCAGAATCATACTCCAATACAATCTGCAACATAATAGCCCGGAATACTCCACTCTATCACTACCATCAAGCAGGGGTGTAAAGACTGCAGGAGGGCTAAGAACAGCATCAGGAATGCCTAAAAGTGAGCTATCACCTTGATGAAGCAACACAACAGCCGATGTGAATGTCAAACAGCATAAGTAGCAAGTGGCAGATAGAGTTAAACAATTTCACAATCAATGAATCAGATCAAAACTTCCCCCTAAAAACAGAAATTGCTGGAAAAGCTCAGCAGGATTCGCAGCACCTATGGACACACACTAGTTAACTTTCCGGTTGAGCTCTGAGGAAGGGTTTCTGGCCTTGAAATGTTACCTTGATTTCTCTCCATAGATGCTACCCGACCTGGTGAGCTTTTCTACTTTCAGTTCTGATTTACAGTACCTGCAGTTCTTTTAGTTTTTATACAGTTCAAAACAAATCAAAAAACTCTGTTGTTCTACCACATCCAATCATGAATGATGGTGAACAAATCAACAATTCATTGGAGAAGGAGGCTCCTGAAATAACATCACCCTCAATAATTGAAAAGCACAGCACATCAGCGCACAACAATATCTGACCAAAAAATACCAATAAAGCATACGGTAACCCTGCGACTAATGGGGTTCCACAGGGATTATTGATCAGACCGTAACTGTTTACAACATATATTACTGTCTTGGAGGAAGGAAGCAAATGTACTGTGGCCAAAGATTCAAATGGTACAAAAATAAATGGGACAGCGAGGATACAAACAGGTTACAGAGTGATATTGATTGGTTAAGTAAGTGGGCAAAAAGTTTGCAAATGGGTATAAAGTGGGAAAATGTTAAGTTTTCTCTTATTTATATATCCGGAAGTTCTATTACATATGGCCAAACATCTTTTCCCACGATTAAATCACCAATGATATTCTTCATTTGTTAAACACCATTAAAATACTCGTATCTCCAACTGTTCAACTTACACTCAGAGCTCATTAAGGGCAATGTAATAACACTAAAGGTGAAGAGGAGGTTCAAGAGAGAGGGGGAGGGTGCAACCAAAATGGACTTGGAAGGGGTTAAATTCCCTTTTTAAGAAAATCGAATAATCGCAGCGCACATGCCTCGAGTAACTGATAATAATTGACTCTCTCTCCATGTTACCTTTACCAGCACAGTCAACAAAGGATTACACCTTAACAGTCTTTTCTCTGGTGATTCAGGTCTTTGGACATCCGGTAGGCATACCCCAGCAAATGTAGGATTTTTGCTGAAAAGACTCTTGAGGCGTGGTGTTAAATTTCCTGAGTAAAATAAATAGCACAAATTGAATAACGCAGCTCAGACGTTAGTCAACTGCAACAAATGATACTGTACGACAGGGCACAAAAACAAAGTTGCTGGAAAAGCTCAGCAGGTCTGACAGCATCAGTAAAGGAAAGAACAGAGTTAGTGTTTTGGATCGTCAGGAATGTTCTGAGGAAGGGTCACCAGACCTGAAATGTTAACACTACTTTTTCCTCCACAGATGCTGCCAGACCTGGAGAGCTTTTCCAGCAACTTTGTTTTTGTTCCTGATTTGTAGCATCCACAGTTCTTTTGGTTTTTATTCTGTAAGAGAGAGCTTTGTATTTATCTGTATTGACATAGCACTTAAACATTATAATGCTATATTTTACTCCCTGTGGTTTGTAGCTCATGAACTAGGTTTTGCTGTAGAAATTACAGTCAGGTTAACAGTGCTCATTATTATTTAAAAGTCAGACATCCACTTCTGGTCATAGCACATACACAGCTAAAAATGGAAATCCAGACATTGCTGTCTGACATGTGATATTCCTCCAAAAGTATACCACAAATGTCACCTCTCCGTCAGATTCCCACCAAATATTTTAAATTGCGTGAAATTGCTGCATTTGCCTCATAGGGCTGAATCTTACACTCCTCTATTATATTTGAAAGTGGAGAGCATGTAAAATAAATTAGATCAGATAAGTTAAGGCAGCCCAACTGGCGTAAGGTCTTTGGAAGCTAATAGATCATTAACAGCCATTTAGAGGCACCAATCCACATCTACCACAAAAATTACAATCTGTAGAGAAATTGGGAAGTGGGACAGAGCAGCGGCTTTGACAGCACAATCTGCTTTGAGAAAGAAGGGATTTGCTTTCTTTAGGGGTACCCCTGTGCCCATCAGGGCCATGACTTATTTGCCCATTCCCACTATTTTCTTTCATCCAAACCGCATCCACCTCCCACCTTCCCACTACTCCCTTGCTGGCGTCTCCAACCATGCCCACACAAAATCCTCAAACTCAGCTGAACTCCAGGAGACAGCTTCGCTTTTTGATGAGGGCTGGTTGTAATCCCAACAGTGGGCACCTGTTGTTCCTGAGTATGGAAGGTCCCCTCTGCACTGATTAATGTCTCCCTGAGTGTTGTGCCTGTGGGTGGTGAGATTTCATGCCTGCAAGCTACTGATCAATCTTTAGGTAGGGGCTTGGATTACATATCCTCCAAAATCCATCCTACAAATACACTTGAAACCCAACAGACATAGTTGGGTCAGAGAAAGTAGGAGCTGCAGACGCTGGAGAATCTGAGATAACTAGGGGTAGAGCTGGATGAACACAGCAGGCCAAGCAGCATCAGAGGAGCAGGAAGGCTTCTGAAATAACTAGACATAGAGCTGGATGAACACAGCAGGCCAAGCAGCATTGTCATGCAAGCAGCATCAGATATAGTTGGGTATTGGCTACTCTACTGCAAGTATCTTTTAACAGTGCAGTAAGTCTTCTATCACTCCTGAACAACCTCACTGCCACTAGAAGTGAACACTTGAAAACTTCAAGTCTCATTTCTTCAGATTTTACTTAGACTACCCATCGTTAGATTAGAGATTTCAAAGATTTAAGAATGCAGATATTTAAGATAATGAAATTTAAATATATTTTAACATTTGCTTTCAATCTTTTTATCTTTCTAATCCTTTCTTTATTTTGCTTTCTTCACCTAATTTGACTTCACTTTGAATGCAAATTAACTGTTTCCACTTCTTGGTTCAGACTCTTGAGCTGATCATGAACAATTCTTTGATCTAATTGATTAAGGAACCACATCATTGTTTGCCTTACTGACATGGTGCACAATTGCTTTGAACAGGTCCCTGTGTTTGTTGGATTTCTAATTTACCATAATGCCATAAGTAAAAGTAACAGGATAGCCTACTCCATGATTCAATAGGATCATGTCCAATCAGACATTCCTCATATTCACTTACCTGTGTTTTCCCTGTGAACCTTGATTGCCCAAATAATCAAGAATTTTTCTATCTCAGCCTTAAATATACACAACGACTCTGTCCCAATAGGTGCCTGTGGTAATAGAAAATAAATTCCTCCCCATCTCAGTCTTAAATGTGCCTCCTTTTATTCTAAGACTTTGCCTTCTGGTCCTAGACTCTCCCATGACAGGAAATGTTCTCTCAGCATTTACTTTGTCAAGCCCCTAAAGAATCCGATATGTTTCAATGAGATCCCCTGTCATTCTTCTGAACTCCCAACTTGTTTAGCCTTTGTTCAGAAGATAATCCTTCTGTCCTAGGGATCATTCTCATGAGCCTTCTCTGAACTACCCCCAATGAAATTATATCTTTCCTTCAATAAACGGTTGAAAACTGCTCACAGTAGCCCAGACGTGGTCTCAACAGCACCTTGTTTCATTGCACTAAAATTTCCCTATTGTTATACTAAAATCCCCTTGAAACAAGGGCTGACATTTCATTAGCCTTCCTGAATACCTGCTGCATTTGTGTGCTAGCTTTCTGTGATGTGTATAAAGTGCCCCCCCACAACCGAGTTCCCTTGCATTATAGTTTTCTGCATTTTTCCTCCATTTTAATAATATTCTGTTCTTTTGTTCTCTCTTCCAAAATGAACAACTTCACACACTTTCTCACATTATAGTTCATTTGCCAAATTTTTGCCCACTTCCTTAACTTGTCAATATCCCTCTGTAAACCAAATAAAAACCGAAAGAACAGTGAATGCTGTAACTCAGAAACAGAAGCAGAAATTGCTGGAAAAGCTCAGCAGGTCTATCAGCATCAGTGAAAAGAAATCAGAATTTATATTTCAGGTTCAGTGACCTTTCCCCAGGACAGAGTTCCTGGACCTGAAACATTAACTCTGATTTCTCTTTACAGATGCTGCCAGACCTGCTGAGCTTTTTCAGCAACTTCTGTTTTCGTCTCTCTGTAAACTATTTACATCCTGCTTGGAACTTTTATAATGTGTACAAATTTGGCTACAGTACATTTGCTTCCTTCTTCCAAGTCACTAATATATTTGGTAAACAGTTGTGATCCCAGCACTGATCCTTGTGAAACACCACTGGTCACAGGTCACCAACCTGAAACTTTATCCCCACTCGTTGTTCCCTGCCTGTGAACCAATTCCCTATCCATACTGATACTCTATCATTGTCTCTTCACTTACAAATCAACCTTTGTGAGGTACCTTGTCAAAAGCCTTCTGAAAGCCCAAATAAAACACATTTATTGGTTCCCCTCTATCCACTTTAATTGAGGCTTCTTTAAAAAAACTAACAAATTAGTCAGACACGATTCCCTTTCTACGAAGTCATGCTGTTTTTGTTTTTGGTTAAGATTGTGATTTTGCTATTATTTCCTTAATAATTGATTCTAATATCTTTCCAACAATAGAAGTTAGGCCAATCAATTTGTCAGTACCTGCTTTTAACTTCCCACTCTTTGGAATAAGGTCCAGTTCCCCAATCCTCTGGCACTTCTTCAGAATCCAAAGATTTTTGGAAAATTACAACCAATGTATCCAGTCTTTGAAGTTACCTTCTTTTGAATCCTATGATGCAAATGATCAGGACCAGGGGACTTGTCCTTCTTTAGCCCATTAGTCTGTCTGTATCTACTTCTCCAGTGATGATGATGGTACTTAATTCATGTCTTGTACTCACCCCTTGTTCTCATTAAACATGAAAATAATAGGCTCAAGCAGCTGTTTAGAGTTTAAGAGAACTCTGTGCTGAATAGTTTTGATTGGCAGATTATTTGGTGTAGGTTAGAAATAAATACATTCCCATCTGTTTGTGTAGTTTTAATCAAGTAGTTTAATCTGCAATCAACCTGTTATCACATACTTCCATAGTCATTACACCCTAAGGTGAGACTTAAACCTGGAGCTTTCTGACTCAAGAGGTAGGGACACAAGACCCATCTTTTTCAATATTCGTCTTTGTTAACATTTCCCAAACACAACTACAATGTCACAAGTGCTTGACGAAATGGTGCTATTGAGGAAAATTCACTTAACAATTGAACTTTTTACAGGATGTTTGTAATATCAAGCATAACCATGCAAAGGAAAACTTTCTACATGGAAATGACCTTGCGGCCTGTAAAACATTACCTCCCCAAAAATCGAGAAACAGCCCAGAGAGGCTGAACAATTTGAACAACCTTAGCAAGGTTCTGCAAAGTTCATCTAGCTGATAAACAGTACAAGACCTAAAGGGGGCAGTACAAGCCATAAAAGTTGAAGTAGTGAAATAAAAACTAATAGAATGAAGGTACTGATTATTGCCCTTTCAAGCTAACAGACAATGAGGATGATGCCCAACTTAGTTGAAGAGCCTGAGGGAAATCACTTGGTTGTTGTAAGGAATTAACTTAAGCTATGTGAGTTGAAAGAAACAGAATTCCCAAAGCTAGTTTAGCCAAAGAAAAGATTAGGATTACAGAATGACCCTAAAGTGTTAACCATCGCTGACATACGGTTCAAACTAGTATCTGTGTTCACACAGTCCGGACGTTAACCACTGCTCTCAGTGTGGAAACACAGAAAACAGCTGTCAAAATAGGATCCCCTGAACTTGGGTTTAACCTTGACTTTATTAAAATAGTTCATGAGTTAAAAGCCAAAATTGAGGACTTGGAGGGAAAGGGGAATTCTCTGAACTGGGGGAATTATTGACCCCCACCCCAAAAAAAATCAAGAAACTGAGAACTAAGCAGTAACCATACTCGACAGGAATCCCAAAATTTCTTCCTGGAGCCTCAGCAGGATTATAACGATACCCTTGTAAAAGGGACTTTGACCCAGGCCCAGTGAGGGATCAAATTGCCGAGACAATCTAAAGGGTTTAAATCTGGCAAAAGAACAATAAATGTTTCTCAGTAAATAACAATGATTGACTTAATTTTGAACTTGCCTGGCACATTCTTTCCAAACCTGACTAAATAAAAATGCTGCAAATAGAGAGTTTAATAAAGTCCGAAGGCAAAAAGGAATGCAAAGTGTAATAAAAGCTGGGAAAAAGAGAAGGAAATACTTCCTGAAATAGCAGGTAACTAGAAGATACTCGGGAGCTACATTGCAACCACCATCTGCATGAGTGTAAAATAAAATTGTCTGCATTTCTCTATCTTTTGTTTCTACAAACAAATGAACATATATAGAGATAACACAGTGTAGAGCTGGAGGAACACAGCAGGCCAGGCAGCATCAGAGGAGCAGGAAAATTGACGTTTCGGTTCAGGATCCTTCTTCAGAAATGGGGAATGGGGGCTTAGAAATAAATAGAGGAAAGGTGTGGCTGGGAAAGGTAGGTGGAATGGTGATAAGTGAGTGCAGGTAGGCAGTGGTGGGGATTGGTTAGTGAGGGGGGAGGAGCTGATAGGTGGGAAAGAAGATAAGCAGGTTGTGTTAGGTCAAGGAGGCGGAGATGAGAGCGAGGGTTGGGCATGGGATGAGCCTCTGCTTGGTCTCACCACTTCGTAGAACACCTGCACTCTGTTCGCGACAAACGGCAACACCTTCCTGTCGCAAACCATTTCACCTCCTCCTCCCACTCCCTGAGTGACATGTCTATTCCAGGCCTCCTCCAGTGTCACAACGATGCCACCAGGAAACTGGAAGAGCAGCACCTCATTTTCCGTCTTGGGGGCCTGCTGCCCAATGGCCTAAATGTGGACTTTACCTGCTTCAAAATCTCCCAAACTCCAACCTCATCCCATGACCAGCACTTCCTCTCATCCCCACTTCCTTGACCTGACACAACCTGTCCATCTTCTCTCCCACCTATCCACTCACTGACCAATCCCCACCATTGCCTGCCTGCACATACCTATCACCAGGATAATAAAGTGAGAAGCTGGATGAACACAGCAGGCCAAGCAGCATCTCAGGAGCACAAAAGCTGACGTTTCGGGCCTAGACCCTGCTTGGTCTGCTGTGTTCATCCAGCTTCGCAATTTTGTGCTCCTGAGATGCTGCTTGGCCTGCTGTGTTCATCCAGCTTCACACTTTATTATCTTGGATTCTCCAGCATCTGCAGTTCCCATTATCTCTCACATACCTATCACCATCCCACTTACCTTCCGCAGCCCCACCCCTCCTCTTTCTATTTATTTCTGAGCTCGCTTCCCCCTCCCCCATTTCTGAAGAAGGGTCCCAACCCAAAACATCAGCTTTCCTGTTCCTCCGATGCCGCCAGGCCTGCTGTACTGCTCCAGCTCCACAATGTGTTATCTCTGACTCCAGCATCGGCAGTTCTTACTATCTTTGAGAACACATATAGATTTTATTTCTTTTCAGTAAAGCAGGGAGTACATGACCCAAGTAATTTAAAGAAGACCTGTGTCAAAGGCTACAATATTTTTCTTTCAAAAAACCTTGGAAAAGATCGTTCCAAAATATCTCCAGGCCAGACAGAATTGTAGTTGTCAGACTCAAACTCCACTCCAAAGATGGCAAAAGAGGATCCTCAAGATATGCGCAAATTAAAAGCAATCTTCACTCGGTGATATAGGGATTGTTTAAGGGATTGTTTGTCAAACAACAGAAATTTCTATGGGCAAGGCGCAAAGCAAGGGTTTTATAGTTATAGTACCTTGTTGCTCTTGTATTTGTGATTGACCTGGCTTGATTTAGGCAATCCTCGATGTAATAATGTTTCACTGTTTCCCAGGAGATAACAAAGCTTCACTGATGATTCATTGTGAGAATGAATATTAGGCACTGAATGTAACAAAAGCTAAGAACCGCAGGTGGGAAAAGGACTATCTTCAAACTGCAAATGCCTCAAACAAAACATGACTGAGCTTTTTGTGTAGGTCACATGGTAACATCAGATCTAGAATCATCTAGAAGACAGTTCTATCCAGTGGGTGAGGAGAGAAGGACATCTCAAAACAAGTGATGGTTTGTTGTAATTCGCCAGCTAAATTGCCATGCCTACACAACCAAAAGTCAGGAGTCTTCTCTCTCTCCTAAAATCTGTTGTTACATTGAGCTCATCTTACATGAAAACACCAACTATTCAACTACACAAGACATCGCAGCCGCTGGATCAGACTTGAAGGGTTAACCGTCATTTCAACAAGAGGAAACTCAAATGGCATTGCACGTCCCAATGGTATACTGTAGAGATTTACTGGAACTTTCTCGTTTGAGGTGTTCATCCTATCTATATTTGGTTTAGTCTTGGTATCTTGTTCGACATCAGGTGGAGCATTATGTGCAGCTTGGGGATCACATGATGTGAAGGATGTGAATGCATTGGAGAGAGTGTAGATGTGAGTTGTAAGAATGGTTGCAGGGATGAGAAACTTCAGTTACGAGCATTGAACAAGTTGAAACTGTCCTCCTTAGAAAGAGGAAGGGATCTGACAGAGGTTTTCAAAATCACGCTTGGGCTGGATAAAGTGGATACAGTGAAACTGTTTCTGCTTGTAAAAGGAATGAGGGTGAGGAAGCACAGATTTAAAGTGATTTGCAAAAGAAGCAAGGGTGATGTGAGAAAGAAAGTCCTTTTCACACAGCAGGTTAATTCGGGTTTGAAATGCACTGCCTGGAATTGTGGAGGAGGCAGGGCAAACTGAGACAATGGAGAGGGCATTGGATGATTATTTTGATAAAAATAATGCCCAAGGGTGTGGGGGAGAAAACTGGAGATTCCCAGAGATAATGATACTCATTTAAAGAGATGGAATGGGTACAATGGGACAATAGCCCGTTTCTGCACTGTTAAACTATATGATTCTGTAACTTTTAGTTAATAAATTTATCTCATTATTCTCCAGGGACCTTCAACAGAAGCATGTAATAAATTAGCCTTTAACTAGTTCAAACAAAAGTTTAACCGCTTGAATCATACAAATTAAAAAGAAGAACCCTATGAACATACACAGATGTTGACAACAACAAGTTCAGAGACTTGTGCTTGAACATGGCAGGGATTAACACAACAGTTGAAAAGTCCCTTCAGGAACAGGCTTTGTCAAATAAATTACACACAGTGATTGATAACAAGCTCTGCAACACCTCAAGTGTCCCTTCAGGAACAGGCTTTGTCAAATAAATTACACACAGTGATTGATAACAAGCTCTGCAACACCTCAAGTGTCCCTTCAGGAACAGGCTTTGTCAAATAAATTACACACAGTGATTGATAACATGCTCTGTAACACCTCAAGTGACCAGCCAAATTATAAGTCAACAACTGCCCCAGCATGGGCAGCCTATGTGGAAAATTAATCTCACTGGTTAGAGGCTATAGTCTGTATCAGCTGATCTTTGGAAGCAGTCCAAAAATACCAGTGATGTATGATCATTCCCCACTCTTGGAAGGGACTACAAATAGTTCCACCTTTTCTGCATACTTGGATGACCGAGATGCAGGGAGAAGAACATTCATCAAAGCTAGAATCATAGAGAAAATTTGGCATGCCTTATGATATTGTATTATGTTATGAGGGATAAAGTTTAATACTGGGCATTCTTTATGTTATAAAAGATAATAGCAGAAAGAATGTAAAGATTTACATTAATTGATAGGGAATGATAGTAATTCTCTAATGATGAGAGTTAAATTATTATAGTATTATCAACCTAGGTTATTCAGGATTGATTATTAACTTGCAGAATCTGAGCAACAACAGAAGATGAAGAAGCAAATGCAATTCACTTACTCATATGTTTGACAGTCATGAGGAACAGAGTACAGTGCATAATAGACTGGAGGAGGATAGACAAAGTGATAGATTGGGCTATTTCTCTCAAAGGATAATTACTCAGTGCCAGAGTGACAAATATTACTGCAGGGACTGTTACAGTTACAAATGCAGGTTTCGTTAAGGTTCAAACATATCAGCTTCATAGTTCTAAGACAGAATGATGTGTGGTTTGGAGGGGAAATTGCAGGTGGTGTTTTGATGCATACCCCATCAAAGGTGGTCGAGGTTGCAGGTTTGGAAGGAGTTATCAGAGAAGCTTTGGTGAGTTACTGCAGTGTACCTTTGGATGATATTGTGCATCAATGTCCTGAGTAGTATCGAACTTCTTGAGTATTATTGGAACTATAGCCAACTGGGCAAGTGCAGTATATTCCATTACATTTCTGACGTGTCTTGTACATGGTGGACAGGAACAAGGAGACAGGGGGTGTGTCATTTGCCACAGAATTCCTAGCCCCTCACCTACAATGTTCCCACAGTACTTATCTGATCACTGGTATACCCCAGGATGGTGATGATCAAGGATTCAGTGACGCCATTGAATATCAAGGGACGATGGTTAAATTCTCTTTTCTTGGAAATGGGTATATCCTGGTGCTTTTGAAGCGCAAATGTTACTTGCGAATTATTAGCTCGTATGGACACTGGCTGCTTAATTATCTGAGGTATTGCAAATGGTGTTGAATATAGTACAATCTTTACCACTGCTAAAACATCTAAAGATGGTTGGTCCCAGGACATTACTGTAAAGAATATTTGCCCTGATGTTTTGGGGCTGAGGAGGCTGACATGAAGCAATCACAAATATCTTCTTTTGTATTAGCTATGACACCATTCATTGGAGAGTTTTTAACCAAGATTCTCCTTGACTCTACTTCTATTTGGTCTTCTTGATGCCATCTTAAGTCAAGTGCTGCCTTATGTTAAGGATAGTCACTTTGGCCTCACCTTGGTCTTCAGTCCCTTTGTCCATGCTTGTGTCAAGGCTATAGTGAGGTCAGCAGCCAAATGTCCTTAGCAGAACTCAGACAGCGCCAGCAAGCAGAACTTTCCCTTGTAAGTGCTGCTTTTTAAACCTGTCAATAACCCCTTTGCTGACAATCAAGTGTCTATTCATCAGGCTGGAATTGGCTGGTTTCAATTTGCCACGCTTTTTATGTACAGGAAGTACAGGGGTAATCTTCCACAATGTTGGTTACATGCCAGCTTTGTAGGAATAACTTGGCTAGTGGTGGTTGATGGAGCAAGAGCAGAAATTCATAGAATCACAGAATGCCAATAGTGTGGAAGCAGGGCAGTCAGCCCATCAAGTCCACACAGACCCTCCAATGAGTATTCCACCCAACCACCTTATCTTTGTAACATTGCATTTCCCACAGCTAATCCATCTAGCCTGCACACCCCTGGACACAAAGGGCAATTCAGCATGGATAATCCACCTTTCCACCATGTGTTTGGACTGTGGACGAAATCCATGCAGACAACTGGAGAATGTACAGACTCAACATAGACAGTCGCCTGCGGTTGGAATTGAACCTGAGTCCCTGGCACCGTGAAACAGCAAAGCTAACCACTGTGCTACTGCGTCACTCAAGTCATCAGTACTATTGCTGGAATACACTCAGGGCCATCGCCTCTGCAATATCTAGCACCTCAGCTGTTCCATGATATCATGTGCAGTGAATTAAATTGGTCGAAGACTGGGACCTGTGATATTGGAGATCTCGGAAGGGAGCCTCAGGAGGACTTCCTGATAAGACATAGAAAGTCAGAGCAAGACCACTGACTTAGGATTTCAAAATTTTCGAGTTGATTCCTCCACCACAAGAAACATGACCTTGAAGATTTTCTTAACTCTTTTAGCCAGATATTCTCGGGAATGTAAGTCAATTGGTTTTGCAGAGTGAGAATTTGGGGAAAAAAATGGTTTTTGAAACCATTTACAGAAGAATTGAAACTCCACCCTTGTCTGCCTTTCAGAGAGACCACTCTCTCCGCGACTCCATTGTCCACTCCACACTCCCCTCCAACCCCACGACACCCGGCACTTTCCCCTGTAACCGCAGGAAGGCAAGCTACACTTACCCCCACACCTCCTCCCTCACCCCCATCCCAGGCCCCAAGATGACTTTCCACATCAAGCAGATGTTCACCTGCACATCCGCCAATGTGGTATACTGCATCCATTGTACCCGGTGTGGCTTCCTCTACATTGGGGAAACCAAGCGGAGGCTTGGGGACCGCTTTGCAGAACACCTCCGCTCGGTTCGCAATAAACAACTGCACCTCCCAGTTGCGAGCCATTTCAACTCCCCCTCCCATTCCTTAGGCGACATGTCCATCCTGGGCCTCCTACAGTGCCATAATGATGCCACCCGTAGGTTGCAGGAACAGCAACTCATATTCCGCTTGGGAACCCTGCAGCCCAATGGTATCAATGTGGATTTCACAAGCTTCAAAGTCTCCCCTCCCAGCACTGCATCCCAAAACCAGCCCAGCTCGACGCTGCCTCCCTAACCTGTTCGTCCTCTCACCTATCCCATCCTCCCACCTCAAGCTGCACCTCCACTTCCTACCTACTAACCTCATCAAAGGTGGTCGAGGTTGCAGGTTTGGAAGGAGTTATCAGAGAAGCTTTGGTGAGTTACTGCAGTGTACCTTTGGATGATATTGTGCATCAATGTCCTGAGTAGTATCGAACTTCTTGAAACTGGTGAAGTCCACATTGATATCCATATGGTATCCATATGGTATCAATGTGGACTTCACCAGTTTCAAAATCTCCCCTTCCCCTACTGCATCCCTAAACCAGCCCAGTTCATCCCCTCCCCCCACTGCACCACACAACCAGCCCAGCTCTTCCCCCCCACCCACTGCATTCCAAAACCAGTCCAACCTGTCTCTGCCTCCCTAACCGGTTCTTCCTCTCACCCATCCCTTCCTCCCACCCCAAGCCGCACCCCCAGCTACCTACTAACCTCATCCCACCTCCTTGACCTGTCCGTCTTCCCTGGACTGACCTATCCCCTCCCTACCTCCCCACTTACACCCTCTCCACCTATCTTCTTTACTCTCCATCTTCGGTCCGCCTCCCCCTCTCTCCCTATTTATTCCAGTTCCCTCCCCCCATCCCCCTCTCTGATGAAGGGTCTAGGCCCGAAACGTCAGCTTTTGTGCTCCTGAGATGCTGCTTGGCCTGCTGTGTTCATCCAGCCTCACATTTTATTACCATGTGAATGTGTTGTTGCTCTCCCTGCAGGGAAGGGATGTTCTTCTTTGAGTAAGAAAACCACAACCGAATGATAGTCCAGGTGTGGTCTCATTAACACCTTGTATAAACACAGTAAAATTTCTTTATTCTTCCATTTCAATCCATTACTTGTAGCTACTGTAGAGATACATTTTATTTCAATTACATCTCTGTACACTTCTATTTTAAAGCAGATTTGTTAAATTCATGCGAACAACTGGTACAATAGACCTTGAATAATGATTAAACCTTTGGACTTGTACTTACCCACTTGTGTTACTATCTTGTGGATCTGATCTAAGTCAGAGTTTCCTGGCAGGTACGGATTTCCTGTTGCCATTTCAATACTCATGCATCCAAATGCCCAAACATCTACAGGTCTTGTAAAGAAAATATGTATTAATGTTTTCAGAAATATTTATTGTTAGCGAGTTTTGAGAAGATTTGTAGCTCAGGTTGAGGTTCTGGATGTGAGTTTGCTCGCTGAGCTGGAAGGTTAGTTTTCAGACGTTTCGTCACCGTTCTAGGTAACATCATCAGTGAGCCTCCGACGAAGCGCTGGTGTTATGTCTCGCTTTCTATTTATCTGGGTAGGTTTCCTTGGGTTGGTGATGTCATTTCCTGTGTTGATGATGTCATTTCGGTTCTTTTTCTCAGGGGGTGGTAGATGGGCTCCAAATCAATGTGTTTGTTGTTGGAGTACCGGTTGGAATGCCATGCTTCTAGGAATTCTCGTGCGTGTCTCTGTTTGGCTTGTCCAAGGATGGATGTGTTGTCCCAATCAAAGTGGGGCATAACACCAGCGCTTTGTCGGAGGCTCACTGATGACGTTACCTAGAATGGTGCCGAAACGTCTGAAAACTAACCTTCCAGCTCAGTGAGCAAACTCACATCCAGAACCTCAACCTGAGCTACAAATCTTCTCAAAATGAACATCAACTAGCCACAAAACGACATGACCCACTATCACTCATATCCTTACATACAGATGAGGAAGGACACCACTTTGATTGGGACAACACATCCATCCTAGGACAAGCCAAACAGAGACACGCATGAGAGTTCCTAGAAGCATGGCATTCCAACCGGAACTCCATCAACAAACACACTGATTTTGAGCCAATCTACCATCCCCTGAGAAAAAAAACCAGAAATGACATCATCAACGCAGGAAATGACATCACCAACCCAAGGAAACCTAACCAGATAAATAGAAAGCGAGACATAACACCAGCGCTTCGTCGGAGGCTCACTGATGATGTTACCTAGAATGGTGATGAAACATCTGAAAACTAACCTTCCAGCTCAGCGAGCAAACTCACATCCATATTTATTGTGATTAGTTATCCCTTAGACATCATGCTTGAACATAAAGACTAAAGTGTCTAAGTGCTGTTTGTCAGGGGTAGCACATGTGCAAACTGTACTAAGGTGACAATTTCATAATGCTTTGATGCAGCTGTTCTTTTTTTGCAATTGTAATAATGCAGACTACAGTGATGCTTGGGAATGGTGATTAAACTGGTTAAGCAATCAGAAAAAGGTTTCTTCACAAAATCCTATGATCTTTAAAAAATGATGAGTGACCTCATGCATTTATCCATAACAGACCAAAAAAAATCTTAAAATAGAGTGCATTTCCTGCCAACAAGAATTTGTCTTCCAGTTGTCATGCTTTTGTAATGAGTTGTGTATCAGCTTATTTCCTTAAGTTCCTAGATAGTTCCCGAAGCAATCTTTTCGGACATATTATGACACACCTCTGGAGCAGATAGGACTTGAACCTGGGCCTCTTGGTCTTGGCGTATGGACACCACCATTGTGCAAAAAGTGCTCCTTTCCTTGGGTTCCCAGGTATTTGTTACTCAACCTGTCCAAGGACATTTTTACACAACTCTGGACCAGGTGGGGCTTGAGTCCATGCCTCCTAGCTCAGAAGTAGGGACAGTACCATTGCATCACACCCTTATGTTCACATTTATTTTACTAATTGTGATACAACATAAATATTTCCAATTAACTGGAAACAAAGCATGCTGGAAGTGACAGCAGGCTAGGCAGCATCCATGTAGAGAAAGCAAGCCAAAGTGTCAAGTCTAGATGACTCTTCATCAGAGCTGAAATGAAGTGTGGAGGGAGCAGCATTTATGCAATAGTTGGGAGATTGGTGATAGTGGAGTGCTGGGGGAATGTTGATAGTTCAGGTTAAGTGAATGGAATGTGAGAATGACAGGACAATGGTGCGTCCAAAATTTGATCATCTATTTTAAATTGACCTGTTCAGATGTGTTCTGACACACTTTGGGGGTATAGTGGGACTTGAACCCAAATCCTTTCAATGTCTGAAGTTCCCTTTTCTAAATATGTTTGATCCAAGCTGTTCAAAGATGTTATGACATGTCTCTGGTGTGAGTTGACCTCCTAGCTCAGAGGCAGGGGCACTACTACCATGCCACAACAACCATCTAAATTCCATTCAATTTTACCACAAACAGGAACAAATCGCTTGTGTTTTCCATTGATTAATTTATATGCAGAGCCAGTTAGGGGCACAGCAATTCCTTCAGCTCCCATTTTTCTAATCAATCTGTTCAGAGATGTTATTACACATTTCTGGAGCAGTTGGGACTTGAACTGGGGCTGCAAGAGGGCCCTTTCCTTCAGTTCCCATGTTCACACAACCAATTGTAAATACCTGTGTGAACTTGTCTAGCAGTGATTTCAAACTATCACCAGTGTTGACTCTTCAGAAGTTATTGTTTTGCTGTGATTGGTTTACTTGCCGAGCTGGGTCATTGTTCCGCGGACGTTTCATTACCCTGCTGGGTAACATCATTAGTGCAGCCTCCGGTGAAGCACTGTTGTGTTTTCCCACCTGGTATTTAAACTCTGGTGTCCACTGGGTTGGATTACCTCACTTCCGGTTTTCCTTTGTAGTGGAGTAGAAATAGGGTCTGGCTCTATATGTTTGTTGATGGCTTTCTGAGTGGAGAACCGGGCCCCTAAGAATTCCCATGCTTGTCTCTGCTCAGCCTGTCCTAGGATCCTGGTGTTGTGAGTATTGGTCATGTCTTTTTGTTGCTCGTTGGTGTTTGTGTATTCTTGTGGCTAATTTTCTTCCTGTCTATCCAATGTAATGCTTATCACAGTCTTTGCAAAGGAATTTTGTATCTAACGTTCGCTCTATCCATAGTGGGTAAGGGGTTTTTGGTTTCAGTTAGCAGTTGGCCTGGGGTTGATGTCAGTCTGTGTGCTACTCTGATTCCCAGTTGTTGTATAAGTCTTGTGGTCAGTTCAGATAAGCTCTTGATATATGGTAGCGTGATGAGTGTTTTGGGGCATGCAGTATCTTCCTGGTGTTGTTCGTGTAATAGACATTGTCTGGCCCAGTTTTTTTGGGTATCTGTTGTCCTTAAATACTTGGGAGAGGTACTCTTCTTCTTTTTGGTGTAGTTCTGTGTTGCTGCAGTGTGTTGTTGCTTGTTTAAATAGTGTTTTCAGGCAACTTTGTCTGTGGGTGTTAGAGTGGTTGCCGCTGAAATTCAGTGCTTGGTCATGTGTATGGCTTTCCTGTGTACCTTCATCAGGAATTCATCATTGGTAGAACACAGGACCAGCAGGCTAATTCCTGACACCTTAGAGTTATTGTTTTGCAGATACCAGCCCCTCAGCATCAGCATGTACTACAGATAAGATGGAGCTCCGAGCAAATCATCTCTAAAATACAAACAACGATGATCCACAGAAGTGGCAGTACATGTTATCAGGCTCAGGACTGAGATGACACACAGAAGATGTTGAAATCATTATGGAGTTTCTTTGGAGATTAATTACATTAAAGTTTATGAAGATAGGAAAATGTCACTGAGTAGATCCACCATATGTAGTTGAATGATAGGGTAGGTTCAATGAGCTGAATGTCTTAATACGGTTCCTATGTTCCTATAACCCATGTTTGCTTTTCCACTTTCCTGATATTAGCATGTGCAAGAAATTTGTGCAATTATCTTAGAAATTTCATTATTATGGTTAATAGCAGAATGTGAATACTGTTGCCTTTTATTAACCCCTGAAATGCAGCAACTGGCCTGCAAGTTTAGCCAACATAGAAATTTCAATAACTTTTACATGCAGAGGCATGTGAATGCTTTGATACGATTAACTGCATATTAGCATCCCTACCACCAGCATTGCTGTGAAATCCTGGCTGCCCTTTTTGTGAAAGGCTGTTGAATTATGGGATATGGCTTACAGGTCGACAGTTTCAGCTTTTACACAATACTGGCCTTCAGTTTGCAGTGAGTGTTGCCTTGGACCATAAGATGTAGGAGCAGAATTAGGCCATTCAGCCCATTAAGTGCAGTCTGCCATTCAATCATGGCTTATATGCTTCTCAACCCCATTCTCCTGTATTCTCCCCATAACCTTTGATCTCTTTGCTAATCAAGAACCCATCCAACTCTGTCTTAAGTACTCTCAATGACCTTGGCCCGCAATTCTTTGATGCAATGGACTCCACAGATCAATACACCCTCTGGCTGAAGAAATTCCTCCCCATCTCTCTTCCATTCCTTAAGTCTCAATGTGATTACCCTCTCATCCTTCTAAGCTCCATCAAGTACAGACCCCCAATCTTCAATCACCCCTCATATGACAAGTCCTTCATCCCCAGAATCATTCTTGTAAACCTTGTCTGGAAGCCCATCATTGCCAGCATGGGTGGCACAGTGGCTCAGTGGTTAGCTACTGCTGCCTCACAGCACCAAGGAACCAGGTTCAGTTCCAGTCTTAGGCGAATGTGTCTATGTGGAGTTTTCATGTTCTCCAAGTGTCTGTGTGGGTTTCCCCCCACAATCCAAAGATGTGCATGTTAGGTGAACTGGCCATGTGAAATTGCCCAACCTGTCTAGGGGTGTATAGGTTAGATGGATAGCCATGGGAATTGCAGAGTAACAGTGACGTGGTGTGTCTTGATGGGATAGTCTTCAGAGGGTCAGTGTGGACGTGATAGCCCAAATGGCCTGCTTCCGCACTGGAGGGATTCTATGAAATGATTCCTTCCTCAGGCACGGGGCCCAAAACGGCCCACAGTATTCCCAACGCAACATTTCAGTCAAAAGGCCTGAGTGAACTGTTTTACCATGTCTAAAACGATGCAAACATATCTGGACTCCTTTGTTTTTGTACTATACATTCACAGAATCCCTGATTTGGAGAAGAGGCTGCAGAAAATACTTTGTAAAGTCTGCATTTGATTCATTCCAGTTTGCTTTTGAGTACATTTTCACCCCATTATTTTTGAAATCTTTTCATTCATCTCTCTTCTCCTCCATCCTTCTCTAATCACTCTATTAATCTCAGCCCACCTCACTGAACATTCCTCCTGTTCTACCTGATCCAACTCCTATTCATATCCTGATGCCAATCTCATTCTTAGACTCTCCATTATTCCACTGTTGTTTCTCTCTTCTCATCTCAACATGTTATCCCATTGTGTTCCCCACATTTAATAAACAGATCCCAATCCTTATTGTTCTGATTGTCTCTTTGACTTTTAATCTTTTCAGAAGTGTTGAGATGAATACTTGAAATGCAATAGCATATAAGGTTATGGGCTAAGTGATGGAAAATGAGATTAAGGTGGATGGACGCTTGATGGACTCAAAGAGGCTGTAAATTTTCTATGGCTCTCTCCTCTTCATCACAGTTAGCTCCACCCCCTTCTCTGTGATGATGCCATTCAAGCTGAATTCCCTTCCTTTGCAACCAATTCAGCTTTGCGTCAACTCCTTCTGTTGATTCCTTTTTTATGTTCTACTCCAATATAATTTATTATCCATCTTTTCAGTTGATCTTGCCTTTGAGTACAGGCACACTGACCTGACCAGCTAAGATTTGCTTGATTGAGCCAGTGTCACTATCTCAATCTAGTCAGCTTTCATCCCTAACACTGTAAACTATTAAGTAGTAGAAGCTTGAGATCCTCTGACTGGAAACTTCGGTGAGCTGCTCAACATACATGAGCTTCACTCAAGACATTGTAAGCATTTGCATCAAAGTCTACCAGTACCCAGAGGAGCAAATTATTATACACACCAGAGCTCATACAAAACAGTCCACCTTCCCCAGTAACTGTTTGGTATTTTCAAGTTTGTGACCATTGTCATGGTTTGTCTTTTTTAAAATTGCCCACATTTTGCCATCAACAAATTCAGAAACTGTGCCTTCCAACCTTTCATTGAAGTCATGTACATAAGTTGTAAAGCGTTGAGGCCCCAAAGCTGATCCCTGTGGCTCATCACTCATTACATGTTCCCAACCAGAAGAGACCCATTTAAGTCTATGCTTTCACTCATTAGCATGCCAATGTTCTATTCATAACCCTTACAACATGAATTCTTGTTTTCCACAATAATCTTTGATGTGTCACTTTATCAAATGCCTCTGGAAATCCAAGTACAATACATCCACCCCTAAATCCACAGCACATGTCACTTCTTCAAAGTACTCAATTTGGCTAACCCCGATTTCCCTTGCACAAAGCCATGTTGATTCTGTCTCATGCCTTACATTTTTCTAGCCACCATCCCATAACAGCTTCAATAATAGTTCTAACATTTGACAGATATTAAGCTAACTATTCTGCAGTTTCCGACGTTCTGTTTCCCTCCCTTTTTGAGAGAAGGCATTACATGTCCAATCTAGTGCAACGTTCCCCGAATCTGGGAAATTTCGGAACATTAAAACCAATGATTCAGGTATTTCACTTGTCACTTTTTTAAAGACCTGCCATGAAGTACATCAGGACCCAATGACCTGTCAGCCTGCAGCTCGAAGTTTTCTCAATTTAACTTGTGATTGTAATTTTCCTGATTTCTTCCCTCCCTTCCATTTCTTGAATTCCTGAAATTTCTGTGATGCTACTTACATCCTCAATAGTTAAGACTGATGTAAAATATCCATTTATTTCATCTGCCAAATGCCCATTTTCCCTTATTTGTTTTCCTGTAACTTTCCAGAGGACAAATGATCAATTTATTACTTCTTTCCTCTTTAAAACATAAATAGAAACCCTTACTATCCATTTTTAAATTTCTAGCTAGCTTTCTCTCCGACTCAATGTTTTTCCTTCTTTCTAACCTTTTATTCATCCCTTTATGTTTATTAGATACTATCCAATCTGTTGACGCTCCAGCTCTCTTTGCATAATATGCTTATGAAAAAATTGACACATTTTGTCAAAGCCTTTCACCTTGTATGCCTCAGAACAATTTAAAAGTAGTACCGAAAAAGGAAAACTACATTTATACTGTGTTACTCGAACTGCTAGTCCATCCTTGCTCACTTTGAGAATATGAGGTGCTTGTGATCTTCTTTATTTCCAAAATCCTAAAATGTACATTTACTCAACCCTCTGCAGTTTCTTTCCCATGTTTTCAAGATTAGATTTTCCTGTAAATCCAGCAGACTGACGTGGAGTGTGTTCAAATCCCACTCCTAATTGTCTCACATCCCTTTTCCGAGCTCTGGGTTTGCCAACATTGCAAACCTTTACCTATCACTCAGTATTTGCTTTGAAAAACCTTCCTTGAAAAAAAAACTACTCTATATTATCAAACTAACCTGGTCTTCAAGGTTTTTGAAGATTACTGCTTAACCTTGCACTCATTCTCTCAAGACTCCCTGTCTGATTCCCTCTAATCCATTTTCTGACCAGTCCACATCAGCAAGGCCAAAGGCAGCAAGTTTCAAGAATGTCACAGGGTCTTTTTTTTCCTGATTTGTCTCTTTTTTTTGTCTTTGAATTCTTGTCCGAAAATGATTATTCTGTGCAGTGATTTGAGGAATTGACTATTAGCGAGCTATTCATCCTAAGGGGCATCACAGTGAGACAGAATTGTTTTCCTCCTGAGGTCCCACATAAGTGCCTGCACAACACTGAGTACAGGATAGGTACTGACCTGAGATTTTAGTTGAGTTTTCCTTTATCTAGCCTGTGGGCATTGAAATATATGCTTCACCTGACTTAAATCAGTTAGCTCTACACAAACTAAGGACTAAACAAAGGTCCTGCCTAATCCGCAAGTAAAACATGCAGTCCTGTTAGAGGGAATAACTGTGTGTTCTTCTGCTCGTAAAATAAAGAAAAGAATGTAATTTCTTACTATATATACCTACTTGCCGTATTTGGTGTCACCGACTACTAACTCTGGAGCTCTGTACCAGCGAGTGGCGACATATTCTGTGTAAGGCTCTCCTGGTGCAGCCAATGAACGGGCAAATCCAAAATCACATAGTTTGACAACACCAGACCCTGAGATCAGGACATTCTCAGGTTTGATATCACGATGAATTATCTGGAAGGGAAATAATTTGGGAAAAACAGAGTAAATAACTTACACATTTTGTCCAAGTGACAAAGGATTCATTTAACTGCACACAGCCAGTTCAAATAGTGTTAATCAAACAACATACAGTTCCATGGTACTAAAGTGTCTAAGGTATTGGACAGTAAAACATAAATGGACTTGGTCATGTGCTGGTCACCTGACATTCAATCAGAGATAATGGGAACTGCAGATGCTGGAGAATCCAAGATAATAAAATGTGAGGCTGGATGAACACAGCAGGCCAAGCAGCATCTCAGGAGCACAAAAGCTGACGTTTCGGGCCTAAACCCTTCATCAGAGAATCCCTGTGTGTAACCATCAGCACCCAGTTGGTAAAGCCCTCCCTCCTTAAGTAGTGAAAGGTTTGAATTATAAAGAAAGGCTGGATGGGCTGGGACTTTTTTCACAGGAGCACGGAAGGTTGAGAGGTGACATTATAGAAGTTTATAAAATAATGAGGGGTATAGATAGAGTTAATGGTAGTTGTCTTTTCCATAGGATGGAGGATTTCAATGCGAGGGAACACATTTTTAAGGTGAGAGGAGAGAGATTTAAAAAAGATATCGGGGCAATTTTTTTTTCCACAGAGCTTGGTCCATGTGTAGAATGAACTTCCTGACGAAGACATTTGGATGAGCACATGAATAGGAAAGGTTTGGAGGGATATGAGCCAGTAGCAGGCAGATGGGACTAGTTTATCTTGGGATTCTGTTTGGCATGGACTGGTTGGACCAAAGGGTCTGTTTCTGAGCTGTATGACTTTGTGACTCAATGTATGTTTCTGATTGAACATGAACAATTCTAAAGAGCTAGGAGGTTCACCCTAGGAAAATTTAAAGAAACACTGTAATACAGCTAATGCCATCCGTGGTTCAGATCATAGCTCTTGAACATGAATTAGAAGGTTGCGAAGTGAAATCCCACAACAGAGATATGAGCTCCAAATTTGGGTTGATACCCAAGTATTAAGGAATGCTGCACAGTCTTGTAGGTGTGATTTTAAATGCAATCTCACCTGACTCTTTAGATCATCATAAAAAGATGCCATGGAATTTTTTGGAAGATGAAAAGCAATGAAAGCAAATCATAATAAATCATAAAATAGCGATTTGACACCATACAAACAAATAGGAAATCTGAACCATCACAAGCCAACTCAAACCTAAACAACAACACATACTGTTAACAATAAAACAAAACCGGAATTCCAGTTATGTAAGTAGTGGTAATGAACTGATGAGCAGTAGGTACCAGCAATATCATAGGCAATAATGAACAAATGAATAAATTCATAAACCTGAAAGTAACTAACAGAATAATAAATTCATGACTGTGGCACAAGAACAAATAAATCATCAACTAATGGAAAGAAAACAGTGAATCTATTAATTAATGCAACAGCTGACATGGATAAACAAATGGATCATTAGATACATGGATGAATTGCATAATAGGAAAATGAGCACCTCTGAATTTATGAATTTATGGAGCTGTGAACATGGCAACAAATGAATAGATGGTGCATCAACAAATCAATAGATTAAATGAACAGTTGTCACCAGTGAATCGTTATTTCATGCAACAGCAATCACAGCAATAACTCAGCAAATTATGAATAAAATTTTGCAGCAACAGGTAGCAGCACGTCAAAGTCACCCTTCCAATCTTTCCTATCAATGCTTCCTGCCCACACAATTTCTAACTGTCTTTTGTTGGCTTCACTGTCACTTTACTTTCCAAAACACTGGAAGCCATGATGAGAATATTTAGTTTGCAAAACCCTATAAGCCTATGGATAAATATGCAGCATTTAAGTTTAAGATTCCTGCTTGAAAATTCAGTTGTGTTTGAGTGGAAGATGCCTAGAAAGGCTGAGTAAATAGAGGTACAGGTAGGTTTTTGAACATTCTAGCAAGCCTCTAGTGACCGAACAGCGGGTGTCTGCTTGGACACCTGAGCAAATTTGAGGGCAGCCTTAGTTAATCCACTGACAGATGCAATTTCTTGAGGATCCTGTACCTAGGGAGTTCTCAAATGACTCTTAAATACCCTGTAATTGTCATAGCAAACTAGTCAGTTGTATCAAACTGCAAAAGTCTTGAATGAATGAATGGAATGAAACTGCATGAACCACCTGACACAACTGAAGCACCAGATATGACAATGGCAAGCTCATGCCCATTGACCCTGCCAAGTCCTCCTTACTAACATCTGGAGCTTAGAGCCAAAGTTGAGAGAATTCTCTCATAGTCTAGTCAAGCAATAGTTTGATATAGTCATCTCGAGCCATAACTTACAAATATTATTCAAGACCTACCATCATCATCCCTTGGTATGTCCTGTCCCACCAGCAGGACAGAATCAGGACAGGTGGCACATTTGATCACTGTTTATCCACTTTGGCAGGAAGAATACAAGAGCTGGCTATTATTTAAATGGAGAAAGACTGCAGAACCATACAACAGACAGGGATTTGCGAACCCTTGTGCATCAATTACAGCAACCTAGCGTACAAATTCAACAGGCAATAGGGAAAGTAAATGGAATGCTGGCCTTTATTTCAAAGGGAATGGAGTACAAAAAAACAAGGAGATTTTGCTAAAAGCATGAGTCACACTATAGCTGGAATACTGTGAACAGTTTTGTGCTAAATATCTAAGGAAAGAAAAACTTGCATTGGAGGCAATCCGGAGAAGGTTTACTAGCTTTATCCTGGGTATGGAGAGATTTTCTTGTGAGGAGAGGTTGAGTTGGTTGGAACTTGTGTGCATTGGAGTTTAGAAGAATGAAAGGTGACCAGATTGAAATTATTCCCAGTTAAAAGTCTTGGCATTGATTAAAAATTCTTTTGATATTATCACTATCTCACAATCTCCCTGCATTGCTGAATTCCCACTTTGAAAAATGAAATACCATTTAAAACAAAATAAATTTAAAAATATAAGGCAAGTATGCTAATTCTTTCTACTTAGCTTGCCCTTGACGTCTCTGCGCTATCTTTTTCTCACTGTGCTTGTGGTAGGGATTCTGTAATTCTATGATTAAATAGCCTTCCACTTGATATACATTTTACTCCTTGATCTTCCCCCTCACTGAACCTCCTATTCCTCATCACTCCTCTTGCTGCTCCCTTTTATCAAACCCTATCAAACTGCAAACAAAGGCACCGGAAATAAGTAGTTACAGTTGCTTCAATCTTCAGGAGGCAAACTACAAGCCAGAGATGTGATGGGATGGATCATCTACAGAATCTGGGAGGGTGAGGAGAAGGATTAGGCCACAGGCCAGAGGATCAGCAGTGACCAGAAAGGTCAGGAGGGCTGGACAGTCAAAGAGCAGGAGAGACTGTGGGCCACAGGATCACTGAAAGGGAGCGCCAAGTGTCGGGAGATGCTGCAAGCCAGAGTGTCACTGAGGGACATAGTCGGGGGATGGGAGAGGTCAACCCCAATGGTTCCAATCAGGTCACATGACTTTACCTCAGATCCAATACGAAACAACTTTAGAGCAAAGATTTCCTCATGCTATATACCAATATATGCATCATTAACAGATTGATGTTAAAACAGGGCCTGAATGTACATAAACAATATATACAAAACAACGTATATTTATCAAATGCAGATGTGGGCAATGTCACAAGCATTTTGTGATTAATTTTAAATGTCCACGGTTGTTGTTACTCACGTTGTTCTTGTGTAGATACTCCGTGGCTCTTAATACCTGAATAAGACACTTTCTGAGCTTTTTACTCTCCAATCCATTTGGAAACCGTTCCAAATCATCCAGAACAGTGTGATCCACAAACTCAAACACTAAGAATAAACGTTTCTTTTGCTTGAACACTTCGATAAGGTTTACCAGATTTTCATGCCTAAATTGCTGTCAGATGTTAAGTAATAAGGATAGAAGAAAATTGTAATTATTCACAAATGAATCTTGCATTTTGCATTAAAAAGAACAATTAAAAGGACAGTATATCTTCATTCTAAGAGGCATTGATTTGGAATGTGAGAAAAGAGCATCAGAATTGGAGGAAAGAAAATTCAAGGGGACATATCACCTCTAGCTGATTTGTATGTTCCACAAGATCAAACAATCCAACTCATGGTTGGGTTAGTTCGCTGCACCAATCCATGTCACTAAGGCATGTTATCGTAAATCTCTAGCGCAGGTGCGGCATGAACCCAGAGCTTCCAATCCAAAGGTAAGGAGCTACTGAATGCTCCAGGAAGCAATTATTTACAATCAACTAGTTTGATATGTTATATCACACATCTGGGGTAGGTGGGATGTGATCACATATCTTCTGATCCAGAGGTAAGGACATTTCCTGTCAGTTTTTTTTAGACATTTCCAAATCAAGTTATTCAGAAATGTTGTTAAATACCTCAGGGGTAGGCCTTGAACCCAGGCCTCCTAACTCAGAGGTAGGGGCATACCACCGCGCCATTGAATCCCTATGACCTTCCCTTTCAGATATTTCCTAATCAATCTGTATAGAGTTGCTATTATACACCTGTGCAGCAGGTGGGATTTGAACCTAGGCCTTCAGGCCCAGAGGTAAGAACACTACCACTGTATCACATGAGCCCTAGATTCTTCCTTTTCCTCTGAAAATAGGGGCTATTTTATCAACGAAGGTCAATTTGCAATACTCGATGAGAAGTGGCAATTGTCTGAGCAAAATGTTGTTTATTGCATGAAAGCAATAAATAAGAATTACATTAGCCAGTTATGCATAATAACCATGACTATCAGGAGATGCTGACAATGTCTCCACCTCTGTTAGGGTCTCAAGCAAGACTCCTATTTTGCCAAACCAAGAGTGCGTGCTGAGCTTTTCTGTTAAATTGTTCTTTCAGGAAACATATTTGTTCTCAGATTGAAGCAATTACCAAAAACCAAAAGAAATTACTTATAGGTATTTGTGTCTAATGTTGTATTTTAGTAATTTTTAATACAATCAGCAATAAGTCACATTAAATACAATTGTGTGTTTACTTGTTCAGCGCGCAATTTTGTATTTAGTCTTGAAGCAATTTATGAAGAGCTGTTTTTCTGTTCCAAGATGTCCAAGCTTGTGTTGCATTTGGCTCATCTCGAATATTAAATCTTGCAAGTATGGTGAGGCTAAAGCTTTGCACCAATCTTCAGCCACAAATGGATGATTCATCTCAGCCTCCGCCCATGGTCACCAGTGTCACAAAAGCCAATCCTCAGCAAATTCGATTCACTCTCACATGATATCAAGAAATGGTTGGAGACACTAGATATTGCAAACGCTATGGGCCCTGACAACATTCTACCAATAATACGGAAGGCTTGAGCTCCAGAACTTGCATCTCCCCTGGCCAAACTGGCCCAGTACAGCTACAACACTGGTATCTACCCAACAATGTGGAAAATTGCCCAGGTATGTCTGTATACAAAGAGCAGGACAAATCCAACCTGGCCAAATACCACTCCATCAACATACTCTCAATCATCAATAACGTGATGGAAGGTGTCATCAACAATATTATCAAGCAGCACCTGTTCAGCAATAACCTGCTCAGTAACGCCCAGTTTGGGTTCTGCCAGGGCCACTTAGCTTCTGACCTCATTACAGCCTTGGTCAAACATGTACAAAAGTGCTTACCTTCAGAGGTGGTGAGAGTGACAGTCCTTGCCATCAAGACTGTATTCAACTGACAGTGGCATTAAGAGGCCCTGATAAAACTGTAATCAATGAGTTTCAGGGCCAAAATCTTCACTGATTAGAGGCATACCTGGCACATAGGAAAGTGGTTGTGGTTCTTTGAGGTCAGCCTTTTCAGTTCCAAAGCATCTCTGCAGGAGTTCAACCAGGATAGTGTCTGAGACCCAATGATCTTCAGCTGCTTCATCAACAATCTTCCCTCCATCATAAGATCAGAAGTGTGGATGTTTGCTGATGATTATACAATGTTCGGTACCATTCACGACTCAGATACTGAAGCAGACAATGTTCAAGCAACAAGATCTGGACAATATCCAGGCTTGGGCTGACCAGTTGAGCCTTACAAATGCCGAACAATGATCGTCTCTAACAAGACAGAATCTAACCACCAACCCTTGACATTCAATGGTGTTATTATCACTGACTCCCCCACTATCAACATCCTGGGGGTTACCATTGACCAGAGCTCAACTGGACTCACCGAAAAAGCATGGTGGCTACAAGAGCAGGTCAAAGGCTGGGATACTGCAGTGAGCAACCTACCTCTTGACTACCCAAAGCCTGTCTACCATCTACAAGTCAGCAGTGTGATGGAATACTCCCCACCTGACTGGATGGGTGCAACTCCAACAGTGCTCAAACAGATTGACGCCATCCAGGCAAAGCAGCCTATTTTATTAGCATCACATCCACAAGCATCCACTCCTTCCACCACTGTCACTCCGTAACAGCAGTGTGCTCTATCTACAAGATGCACTCCAGAAATGCAGAAGCTTCATATTGCATATTGTGGTAATGTGTTTATTTTCTTCTATTATATTTAAATTTTGTATTATGACAATGCTACATCTCTGTACTGTTTAATAGGGCTCATTCCACCTTTTTATGGCCAAAATGGAAGTTTTCCCATTCTCTACAGTCAAGATGAAAGTTTTTAATTTTTTCACAGGCAAAATAGATACACTCCCACCCTTACTGGCTTAAAATATAGCATATGTTCCTTTTCGCAATTTTACAAATAATTTTCTGTCCTGACTAAATCTTCCTGTTAAAACCATGGTTTAAGTTATTAATGTCTCATTCTTATCCAAGCCTTAAGTCTTTTAATCCTTTCTCCTGTTGGAATCTGTCTTCTCTATATTTTAAACTGCTCCTTTTATCACATTAATTTGCACTGCTGGATTTCAATGCTGCAGACTGAATATAAATTAAATCCTGCCCTATACATCGTGATTGTAGCCGAGATAATGGGAACTGCAGATGCTGGAGAATCCAAGACAATAAAGTGTGAAGCTGGGTGAACACAGCAGGGAGATGCTGCTTGGCCAGCTTTTGTGCTCCTGAAATGCTGCTTGGTCTGCTGTGTTCATCCAGCTTCACACTTTATTATCTGTGATTGTAGCCCTGCCTTGTGGTGTGCTTGCAATGGCAATGACGCTCATCATGAATGGTCAATTAACTTCTATCTTTCTTAGCATGATTCTTTGTACTTTTAATTTGAAGTTCTTCCCCTTGCTGCTCAGGGATTTTTAACTTTACAAGTGGAGGTCTGAAACGGTCACTTACCAGCTATGTCTCAAATTGGGACTATCCCTACAGATCTATCTTCTCATGGCTCTGTAACTGCTGAGTTTTACAAGAGTTTTATGCCCTTACTAGCTCACACTACTTCCCTGTGCTCCTCACCATGTCTGAAGTGAAGGTTTTAACCTGAAGGGCTGTTTCTGCCTCGTTTTTTCCAGAGTTACGATAACTATTCAAGCATTTGCAACTGCTAACTGTCTTAGTGTTCTTAAAGCAGCAAGGCATTTAAAGTGTAAATTCAATTTCCTTCAGAAGAGTTTTTTCACCTCAATCTGATGGATTTTCTCCACTGTTGTTACCTTGTGGATATTTAAACAATGATCCCAGTGATGATCAGCGTATTGTACATAGATCTGAGCCAACCACTGCCAGCTCACAGTTGGTATTGGTTGGTTATTATCACAAATCCTCCTTTTTAAGTATTTTTAATCAATCTGTTTTGACACTTACAGGACAGGTGGGACTTGTACCTGTACCTTCTGGACTAGAGGTAGGACTGTGCCACAACAGCCTTTGTTTATTTTAATCGCCTGGTCAGACATGGAAATGACATATCACTGGATTAGGTGGGACTAGTAACTCAGGCCTCCTGGCTCAGCAGTAGGGCCACTATCACTTTGCTACCATAGTCCTTCCTAATGTTATTTTTACTTATAACTGAACCTAAGGGCCCAATCCGTTAACAATGGTAAAGTATGAACAACTTGTGAGACTTAATGAAAAGAAGTACTTATCTTAACAAGGTATTGTTAACGTATGATAGCAATAGGTGTAAGTCACATTAGCTAGTCATTATAAGTAAGACTATCAAGACAGTGATGACACATCTGTTTCTATCGGATATCTGGCTCTATTCCTCTCTACCCAGTCAACACTGTATGACATCATCAGATTGGGTGAAGATCGCTACTGTCCCCAACATTAACCCTTTCAAAACCATTACCTTATACACGTAAAATCTATCTCATCGAGGTGCCTGCTCAGCATAAGATGCAACCACTATGCTCGTCGGTCTTCCAGCCAAGATGCTGAGACGTTCACCAGGACACAGTTTACATTTACCTGAAATGGAGTGTACACCCCTTCCCCTCATGGACAACTCCCTCTTTCTGAATTTCAGAGAGCTTAGATGCAGATTTGCAAGGGCCCAGTTTTAGGTTGACTGAGTTCTAATGCACCATTATCATCCAAGTCACTGCGGAGTGTACCCCAAGATGAACAGTCAATTGTTGATGATTATCAAAAGTCAAGGATATTTTGAAATCATGAACCCCTCACAAATCACATAGCCAAGCATATCAAGGTGATGAACAACTTTAAAATGTTGACATGATCTGTAAAGAGTTGGCCACTGAAAAAGCAACTTACAATTGAATAAGTATCTATAGCCAACTGCATCAATAATATTACCCTTTTTATTTCTTCGGACCTCGCAGCTTTTATGATTGATTGACCTCGGTTTCCACAGTTTACATTGTATTTCTCTGAAAATGAATACCTCATGACCTCAACTGATTTATTGGTGTATGAAAATTACAATAATAGTACAATAGAAGACGAGCTTAATAATTCTGATATTGCAGTAACACAATAATTGTTTCATTTATAAGGAATAACAGGATACAATGTGCACTTGTGGTGTTTTCCAGTTTTGCAAACTAATTCTGTGGTTTAGGCCAAACACTTTAAAGAGATCATAGAACTTTACACTTTCAAGAAGCTGTTTGACCCACCATATTTATGCTGAACAATCTAAACTTAATCACACTGTTCCATTCTTTTACAATTTCCTTTTGTTTTCTTGTTTCAAGTATTTGCACTGTTTATTTCCCCTTGAAACATGCAATTATCCATGTCTCAACAATGGTGTGTGAATAAATTCCTTCTAACTTCTCTCCTCAGTGACAATTTTATACTTTTGAAGCCTTGACCACCTCTTGGAAAACCAGACAAACTAATCCTTCCCAAGGGGAGGGTGAACAGCCAGAAATCGTGTTACATATTGGCACAAATGATATAGCCAGAAATAGGTTTGAGGATATAAAAAGTGATTTCAGGGAGTTAGGATGGAAGCTGCAGAGCAGGACGAACAGAGTAGTGTTCTCTGGTTTACTACCGGTGCCACGAGATAGCGAGGTGAGGAACAGGGAGCGGGCGCAGCTGAACACGTGGCTACGCAGCTGGTGTAGGAGGGAGGGTTTCAGATATGTTGATAATTGGGATGCCTTCTGGGGAAGGTGGGACCTGTACAAGAAGGACGGGTTGCATCTGAACTGGAAGGGGACCAATGTCCTGGGTGGAAGGTTTGCTCGAGTAGTTCGAGAGGGTTTAAACTAGTATGGCAGGGGGGTGGGAACCTGAGCTGTATACCAGAGGTGAGCGTTGATGCAGGTGAGGCAGTAGCAAGAGGTAGACCAGCTAGTGGGAAGGATTTTCCTGGGAAGGAACCAAGGGATCGGTTAAAGTGTGTTTGCTTTAATGCAAGGAGTATCAGGAATAAAAGTGATGAACTTAGAGCATGGATCAGTACCTGGTGCTATGATGTTGTGGCCATAACAGAGACATGGGTTTCTCATGGGCTGGAATGGTTGCTGGATATTCCAGGGTTTAGAACATTTAAAAAGAATAGGGAGGGGGGAAAAAGAGGAGGGGGTGTAGCACTACTAATCAGAGAGGGTATCACAGCTACAGAAGCTTCCATTGTCGAGGAAGATCTGCCTACTGAGTCAGTATGGGTGAAAATTAGGAACAGCAAGGGAGTAGTCACCTCGTTAGGGGTTTACTACAGGCCCCCCAATAGCAGCAGGGAGATTGTAGAAAGCATAGGTCGACAGATTTTGGAAAAGTGTGGACGCAGTAGGGTTGTTGTAATGGGTGACTTTAACTTTCCTAATATTGATTGGAACCTCCTTCGAGTAGAAGATTTGAATGGAGCTGTTTTTGTAAGGTGTGTTCAGGAGGGTTTCCTAACGCAGTACGTTGACAGGCCGACGAGGGGAGAGGCCATTCTAGACTTGGTGCTCGGAAACGAGCCGGGGCAGGTATCAGATCTTGTGGTGGGAGAGCATTTTGGTGATAGTGACCATAACACTCTCTCATTCTACATAGCTATGGAGAAGGAGAGGATTAGGCAGAATGGGAGGATATTTAATTGGGGAAGAGGAAACTATGATGCGATTAGACACGAGTTAGGAAGCATGGACTGGGAGCAGTTGTTCCATGGTAAGGGAACTATAGACATGTGGAGATGGTTTAAGGAACAGTTGTTGGGAGTGATGAGTAAATATGTCCCTCTGAGACAGGCAAGACGGGGTAAGATAAAGGAACCTTGGATGACGAGAGCGGTGGAGCTTCTAGTGAAAAGGAAGAAGGTAGCTTACATAAGGTGGAGGAAGCTAGGGTCAAGTTCAGCTAGAGAGGATTACATGCAGGCAAGGAAGGAGCTCAAAAATGGTCTGAGGAGAGCCAGGAGGGGGCACGAGAAAGGCTTGGCAGAAGGAATCCGGGAAAACACAAAGGCATTTTACACTTACGTGAGGAATAAGAGAATGGTCAAAGAAAGAGTAGGGCCGATCAGGGATAGCATAGGGAACTTGTGTGTGGAGCCTGAGGAGGTAGGGGAAGCCCTAAATGAGTTTTTTGCTTCTGTCTTTACGAAAGAAACGACCTGTGTAGTGAATGAAACCTTTGAAGAGCAGGTGTGCATGCTGGAATGGATAGAGATAGAGGAAGCTGATGTACTGAAAATTTTGTCAAACATTAAGATTGACAAGTCGCCAGGCCCGGATCAGATTTGTCCTCGGCTGCTTTGGGAAGCGAGAAATGCAATTGCTTCGCCACTTGCGAAGATCTTTGCATCCTCGCTCTCCACTGGAGTCGTACCTGAGGACTGGAGAGAGGCAAATGTAATTCCTCTCTTCAAGAAAGGAAATAGGGAAATCCCCGGCAATTATAGACCGGTAAGTCTCACGTCTGTTGTCTGCAAGGTGTTAGAAAGGATTCTGAGGGATAAGATTTATGACCATCTGGAAGAGCATGGCTTGATCAAATACAGTCAACACGGCTTTGTGAGGGGTAGGTCATGCCTTACAAACCTTATCGAGTTTTTTGAGGATGTGACTAGGAAGGTTGATGAGGGTCGAGCTGTGGATGTGGTGTATATGGACTTCAGTAAGGCATTTGATAAGGTTCCCCATGGAAGGCTCATTCAGAAGGTCAGGAGGAATGGGATACAGGGGAACTTAGCTGCTTGGATACAGAATTTGGCTGGCCAACAGAAGACAGCGAGTGGTAGTAGAAGGAAAATATTCTGCCTGGAAGTCAGTGGTGAGTGGGGTTCCACAGGGCTCTGTCCTTGGGCCTCTACTGTTTGTAATTTTTATTAATGACTTGGACGAGGGAATTGAAGGATGGGTCAGCAAGTTTGCAGACGACACAAAGGTCGGAGGTGTCGTTGACAGTGTAGAGGGCTGTTGTAGGCTGCAGCGGGACATTGACAGGATGCAGAGATGGGCTGAGAGGTGGCAGATGGAGTTCAACCTGGATAAATGCGAGGTGATGCATTTTGGAAGGTCGAATTTGAAAGCTGAGTACAGGATTAAGGATAGGATTCTTGGCAGCGTGGAGGAACAGAGGGATCTTGGTGTGCAGATACATAGATCCCTTAAAATGGCCACCCAAGTGGACAGGGTTGTTAAGAAAGCATATGGTGTTTTGGCTTTCATTAACAGGGGGTTTGAGTTTAAGAGTCGTGAGATCTTGTTGCAGCTCTATAAAACTTTGGTTAGACCGCACTTGGAATACTGCGTCCAGTTCTGGGCGCCCTATTATAGGAAAGATGTGGATGCTTTGGAGAGGGTTCAGAGGAGGTTTACCAGGATGCTGCCTGGACTGGAGGGCTTATCTTATGAAGAGAGGTTGACTGAGCTCGGTCTCTTTTCATTGGAGAAAAGGAGGAGGAGAGGGGACCTAATTGAGGTATACAAGATAATGAGAGGCATAGATAGAGTCGATAGCCAGAGACTATTTCCCAGGGCAGAAATGGCTAGCACGAGGGGTCATAGTTTTAAGCTGGTTGGTGGAAAGTATAGAGGGGATGTCAGAGGCAGGTTCTTTACGCAGAGAGTTGTGAGAGCATGGAATGCGTTGCCAGCAGCAGTTGTGGAAGCAAGGTCATTGGGGTCATTTAAGAGACTGCTGGACATGCATATGGTCACAGAAATTTGAGGGTGCATCCATGAGGATCAATGGTCGGCACAACATTGTGGGCTGAAGGGCCTGTTCTGTGCTGTACTGTTCTATGTTCTATGTTCTAACTCTGCTCTCTGACTCTGCAACTCATTCCAAATATTTTACACCAAAACAATATTTGAGTTATTGATATCAGAGGAATCTACGAGCACACAGAAACAACTTCCATGCCTTTCTGACATAAATTCATCTGAAAATATCCTCAGCTAAAATGCTGATTAATTATACCTGGAAGACAATACATAAGCCACCATTAAATATGAGGGCATTGTCACTGTCTTCAAGAAACTTTTGGACACATATAAACTGACCAACACTGGTTCCAACAGTAGAGATGCAAGGGCTCAGCATTAGCTGCCCACGGTTCAATTCTCATCTCCAACCTTCAGATAACACCTCTATCTCCAAGTGTCAGACTTACCTCCTCAGTTGTATGACTGACATCTCCCTTTAGTGTCGGAGATAGGCCAATAGAGAACAGTGTAATGGTCATCACATTGATCTTCATAATGCCCTTGTCTAATGCCAGATACCATACTTACGTTTCATCAGTTGTGTAACTGAATGTTTAAGAGGTTTTTACAAGAACACAAATCTATTGTGAAGCTGGTACATTTTCTACAATTCTTAAACAGGTGTCAGTGTGGATGTGTTGTAGGTTGAGATTTCAAGAAACCAAAATCTGTACTCAACAGCAGAGTTAATCTAAGAATTCATCCCAATTATTTCCTTCCCTAGTCCAAAGAAGTAATGAATATTGAAAAAGCCATGAATTAATCTCAGCAGAAATTTAGGAACATTGAACTAAAACTAAATCTAGGACATTCCTGGTGTAAATGACTTTATGTAAAGACAAAGGTAGATTTATCCACTAATCCATTTGGGAAATCTCATTTCCTTTTAAATAAATCCACCCCAACATCTTAAATGAAATTTCCCCCCTCAAATTAACAATAATTCATGCTCTTACCTTCAGAAATCGTATTTCTCTTACAGCAATTTTCTTTACCAGTCGGTCATCTTCTCGTTCTTGAAATCGTTTGATTGCAACTATTTGTCCTGTCTCTCTGTGCCTGCATTTCATTACTGATCCATAAGTGCCCTCTCCCACCAGTCCTAAATTCTCATACATCTCCATTCTGAGGTTTGTTTTTTAACCTGCATCAAAATGTATCACATTTTATTGTTAGTTAAGAGTTCTGGACTATATTCTGTTAAAAGGTATGGAAAATGCATTTCATTAATGATATGTTATTCCCAATTCTTTCAATTAAATCACATTATAATAAAGTGGATGTGAGGTGGAATTGGATCATGCTTGTGCACACTGTTGAAAACTTGGAGGTGACGTCTGCATCTACAATTCACTCCATGCTGAATTACTAAGCCCCGCTGTTGTCTAAGTTCAGCACTGAAGCAGAAGCAAATGTTTCTCCAGGAGGACAAAGTAAAATTGGTAGAAGCAGAAGAATATATCTTTCATTGCATTGTGGGCTGAGGAGTATTTAAAACAGCTTTAATTACTGATTTTCTTTTTCCATCGTTGAAGGACAAACACTGCTCAGGACGACAACTCACAGAAATTGATAGGTTTTCTTGGGTTTCTCACTGCTCTCGGGTGTGAATGCCTTTATTGAGGCTGGTGGCCAAAAATGAACAGAATATTCAGTGAAATCTGACCATACGGTGTATGATATCATGCGACTCTTGCATCTCTGCTTTTGTGATATAATTCAACATTTTATTTGTGATGTTAATTTTTGTACTGGAGCAATTAAACAAATGGAAAAACTCTTTGTACAGGTCCATGTTATAAAGCATTAATGACATTGGTGTGTGTTAACTGTTGCTACTTCAAGCTACAGTTACCATTTCGATCCAAAGGTTGGCTTGATAGCGTCTGACATCTTATTTTAGCAATCCATTGGGATTAGAATGCCAGTGAACTTGTTGGATTCTGAGAGTTACTATTACAGACGAAGCTATCCCAAAGATGTTAATGTACAACAAGCTATTTAAATACAGAATTTAAAATCTTTTATTTTTATTCCTTTAGCACAACTCTGGCACTTTCATCATATTATCATATGCAGAATCACAGCTTCAAAATTAATTCGTCATTCAGATTGAAATGATGATGAATTTATTATTCTGAGTCAAAGCATCAGTGTGATTCTCACTTTACAGAAGAGGAATAATGATTTTGGAACACGGCAAAGAAAAGATGAGACTAAGTTCAAAAGTGGACAACAAAAGTTAGGTGTGGTACAGAGAAGCAACAATTTGCTCTTGCAGACAAGGTTTAAATACTGAATATTTGAGTACTCCTTACATTGCATAGCAGTGTTTACAGTTCAAAAGTGCTCCTTTGCTCGTAATTTGAGATAGCTTTAGTTTGTGAAAGGTACCACAGAAATACAAGCCCTTCCTCCCTTCTACAAATGGGAACTTTAGATTTGTGGTTCTGAGGGTAGTAATGTTAATTGATAGATGACTATTGACAAAAATATTACAGGAAGAATAAAAACTTCCCTGCGTGCCTTCAAAACAGTACCGTGGAAATCTTTCCTACCAATGTCAGGTTAATGTCTTATCTGAATGATGAAGCTTCCAGTATTGCTGCACACTATTGGCCTATATTTTTGCACTAAAAGCTCTGGAATGCAACCCTCAGATTCACAATCAAGTGTGCTAATCCATGGCTGAAACTATTGGACATAACATATTACACAACACATTACAGGGGTTCCTGGGGGTCTGCTTCCTAGAATGATGCTGAAACCCAGAAACTATCTACTGCAAAAAACTGTAAAATGTAACAGGCTGGCCTGTGGGGAGAACAGTGGTGAATAGAATTTAATGCTGAAAAGTGTAAAGAGATGCATTTTGGGAGGACTAAAAAATCAAGGGAGTGCACGCTAAATGGTAGGACCTTGGAAACACAGAACATCAAAGGGGCTTTGGTCCTTGAAAGTAGCAGGACGGGCAGATAGTGGGTCTAATTCCTAGAATGATGCTGAAACTGAGAAAATGTCAGGGGCAGAAAAACTGTAAAATGCATGTTAGAAATAAATCACAGCAGCCTGATGTTTTGTAATGCAAATCTTAATAACAAGGCAATACTCAGGGTCTAACTGACCACAGCTGGTGAACATAAAATCACATATGTGAAAAAAAAACTCTCATCTACATGTGCCTCCTATGCATTTTTCAATTAAGATTCCTGTGTCCACATTTATAATGGAAACTTATATCAGCATTGCACACTGTAAATTAGTATCCAGCAATGGAGATGCTGTAGTTAACAGGGATGTATAGAAATAATGAAGCACATTTACAGAGTCAGGTCCATAATATATTTGGTTAAAGAGAGCTATAATGCAAATATAACAGTGACAAAACATATGACTAATATATATTTCAAATTATATTGCCCACCCTGTTCTGTCAGTTTGGTCCCTGATCAGCCCTGCTCTTTCCCTGGTTATTCTCTTGCTTCTAATATACTTACTAATTCCTTAATGATAAATACCAATGATTTTTAATGTCGCTGCTTCACTTTCAACATTTCTTTTCTAAGTAATCCCCCACCTACCCGTACTTTCTACTGTTAAAACTCATTGGGGTAATGTGCTTAAAACTGAGCCCCACTATGCCCAGAGTCATCACAAAAGCTACAGCTTTTATGAAGTACGCAAAGTTCCCCCAATTTACCTTTCAGTACCAGATTGATAGAAAGCAAGGACCCGGTTTGTATACAAATTATTTATTATGAACTATTTATTACAAGTAAGTAGACTATAGTCACAGATAAAGAGTTAAAAAAAAATTGGCACAGATCTCTACTAATTAGAATGTTAAAATCCATTTATGTATTCCCACTTACACACACAAACAGACAGGCAAAAATAGATTATGGCCATAGGGAAGGTCTGGAAAGACAGCTTGTTAGTCTTTATTCCCGATTCTGTGGCTGAGATGATCCATTGATTCTACCGCTGCCAGCACTTTGCTTCAGTCGTTTTTCTCCAGTTACTTCCACTGGTTGGTGAGAGACGTAAGGTTGCTCATTCATTCTTAACAAGTGTCTGACTTATCAGTTAAAATCCACAGCAGGAAGATAAACTGCTATTGTCAGGGTTTATTGCGAATTGTGACTCTGGAGAACAAAGAGCTCACTCCCAAGCTGGGAGTGAACACTTTCCAGCTCCAAACTGTTCAGTTACCTGAGAAATTGTTGGCAAGCAAAACAGTCTCCGTCATTGATAACTGTCACTAGTCCATAAACAGATCAATTTCTTGCTACTAGTTGCATTTGTACACCTTCACTGTAAACACGCTTGCAAATGCTGAGTTTTAAAATAACTCTTTCTCTTTCAGCCAATTTTTTTTAGTAAAAATAAAAAGACACCGTCCTGACATTATGCACCCCTAGGGCATCCACTGTTTTGAAACTTTAGCATCTACTGTAAGCTTCCTCTTTTTCATTATTCAATCTTCTGACATCTAACATTTTCTGCAATTGTTGGTCCCATTCTTTTTCGCCTTTTTGAGAATATGTTGGCTCTGCACTCTCTCTACTACCCTTTTAAATATTGCCTCGTGCACTGATATGGATTTTCCTGCAAATGGCTGCTCCCAGCCCACTTTGGCCAGATATCATTTTATCTTATTAAACCAGCCTTTTCTTAATTCAATACCTTTACTTCCAATCCATCTTTGTCCATAATCACCTTAAACTGATTATTGGTCATCATCACTGAAATACTCCCCCATCATTGCAGGCCTGGCTTCATTCTCTGAAATTAGGCCCAGCACTGCTCTCTCTTTTTTGCAGGCCTTTCCACTTGCTGGTCAAAAAAAGCTTTCCTGCACACTCCTGAAGAAATTTGCTTCCTCTCAGCCTTTCATATTTTGCCTATCCCAGTCAATATCAGGAAAGCTGAAGTCCCCTATTATTACCACGGGAAATGCGGGAGACGCGGTCAAGGGCGTTCTTGACCACTGTGGGGGGAAAGTTGTGCCACCACACCCGGCACCTTCCCCTGCAACCGCAGGAAGTGCTACACTTGCCCCCACACCTCCTCCCTCACCCCTATCCCAGCCCCCAAGATGACTTTCCATATTAAGCAGAGGTTCACCTAAACATCTGCCAATGTGGTATACTGTATCCATTGTACCCAGTGTGGCTTCCTCTACATTGGGGAAACCAAGTAGAGGCTTGGGGACCACTTTGCAGAACACCTCCGCTCGGTTTGCAATAAACAACTGCACCTCCCAGTCGCAAACCATTTCACCTCCCCCTCCCATTCTTCAGATGACATGTCCATCATGGGCCTCCTGCAGTGCCACAATGATGCCACCCGAAGGTTGCAGGAACAGCAACTCATTTTCCGCTTGGGAACCCTGCAGCCCAATGGTATCAATGTGGACTTCACCAGCTTCAAAATCTCCCCTTCCCCCACCGCATCCCAAAACCAGCCCAGTTCGTCCCCTCCCCCTACTGAACCACACAACCAACCCAGCTCTTCCCCGCCACCCACTGCATCCCAAAACCAGCCCAGCCTGCCTCTGCCTCCCTAACCTGTTCTTCCTCTCACCCATCCCTTCCTCCCACCCCAAGCCGCACCTCCATTTCCTATCTACTAACCTCATCCCACCTCCTTGACCTGTCCGTCTTCCCTGGACTGACCTATCCCCTCCCTACCTCCCCACCTCTCCTCTACTCTCCACCTATCTTCTTTTCTCTCCATCTTCGATCCACCTCCCCTCTCTCCCTATTTATTCCAGAACCCTCTCCCCATCCCCCTCTCTGATGAAGGGTCTAGGCCCGAAACGTCAGCTTTTGTGCTCTTGAGATGCTGCTTGGCCTTCTGTGTTCATCCAGCTTCACACTTTATTACCTTGGATTCTCCAGCATCTGCAGTTCCCATTATCACTGTCAGACATTAAATCGTGTTTTTCTCTGCACAAATGCTACCTTATCTCCTGAGCCCGTGCGGAATCGTTTAAATGAATACACTACATTCTTGCTAATTCCCTTAAATACGTATTATTATTTTCAGAGACCTTCCCACAAAACCTACCTATGTAAGAATGAGTACAATTATTGAAACTTGAGAGTGGGCTTAAGGTGTTCGGGCACATCCATCCTGCGTCGTTGAACTTGTTTTATTTTTGGCGTAATCACTCTTTTAGCAAAGAAAATCCATTCGGCTGATGGCCAGAGGGTGCAATATTGTGCTGCTTTCAATCTGACCGGAGGTCAACGTTACACTTATTCAAGAGGCACGTGTTGGTGCCGCAGCCATCGCTCCTGCTGTGAATGGTTTTGATCTCGTCGTTTCTGTTCTCAAAGTGTCAATAACAGGGCTGTCCACCGCTCCCATAGCAACTCACTCGGTTACTACAAACAATGGAACTTTGAGCTCTCAGCCTTGAGCATAGAACGCGGAACCGAGGAGGAAGGTACAAGGCGACGATTCATTTCAAATTGTCTTCACCCGGCGCCCTGCTTTCTCGACTTTACCTTCTTCAGAAAAGATGGAAGCTAGACAAATGTATTTCTCTAACAAATGGGGGATGCTGGAGAAGCTCGCCAGGCTGACAACAGCCGTGGAGAGAGAAACAGAGATAATGGGGACTGCAGATGCTGGAGATTCCAAGATAATAAAATGTGAGGCTGGATGAACACAGCAGGCCAAGCAGCATCTCAGGAGCACAAAAGCTGACGTTTCGGGCCTAGACCCTTCATCAAAGAGGGGGATGGGGAGAGGGAGCTGGAATAAATAGGGAGAGAGGGGGAGGCGGACCGAAGATGGAGATGTTCTTGTTCCTGATTTAATCATCCACCGCTCTTTCGGACCACATCTATCGCAGTTTGTTGCTCCTCAGAGATGTCAGCACAGACTTCACGAGCCCTCTTGTGCGGATTTATTTTTAAACTTACAGTCTGAATAAAACTAACCACGGATAAAGTGAGCCTACTTTGCTTGTCTTCTAAAATTAACAGATATTGTCGAGTTTGATTAAAGGGCAAGGACTACCTGATAGTTGCTGTTTGTTCATATTGGGCGTTCCCTCTGCACCTCTTATCTGCCTCCATCAAATGCAAATGACATGTCTTTGTCCTCCAATGCAATGTCTCAACAGCCTCGAACATTTTTCACTTTTACAATGCGGAAATCCCTGCACGTTTAGAGTCATAGACTTGTCCCACACAGAAACAGACCCTTTGGTCCAACTCATCCATGCTGGCCAGATATTTTAAATTAATCTAGTCTCATTTGCCAGCATTTGGTCCATATCCCTCTAAAACCTTCCTATTCACAGACCCAACCAGATGCCTTCAAATGTTGTAATTGTACCAGCCTCCGCCATTTTCTCTGGCAGCTCATTCCATATAGTTAACACCTATGTGAAAACATTGCCCCTTCTGTCCTTTTAAATCTTTCCCTTCTCACCTTAAATCTCTGCCGTCTAGTTTTGGACTTCCCACCCTTGAGAAAATACCTTGGCTATTCACTCTATCCATGCCCCTCATGATTTTAGAAACTTCTATATAAAGTTACTCTAACGCCCAGGGGAAATAGCCCAGCCTAATCAGCCTTTCCTTCTCGCTCAAACCCGCCAATGCCAGTAACATCCTTTCCAATAACAGGGAGACCAGAACTGAATGCAATATTCCAAATGTAGCCTAACAGATGTCCTGCACAGCTGCAACATGACCTCACAACTCCTATACTCAGTGCACTGACCAATAAAGGCAAGCATACCAACTGCCTTCTTCACTACCCTGCCTATGTGTGACTCCACTTTCAAAGAACTATGATCCTGCACTCTGAAGTTTCTTTGCCAGCAACACTTCCCAGGACCTTACCATTAAGCATATAGGTGTTGCCCTGATGTGCTTTTCCAAAATGCAGCACCTCATATTTATCTAAATTAAACTCCATCAGTCACTCTTCGGCCCATTGGCCCAACTGATCAAGGTCCCTTTTTACTCTGAGGTGTCCTTCTTCACTGCTCACTATGCTTCCTATTATGGTGTCATCTACAAACTTACTAACCATACCTTCTACGTTCACACCTAAGTCATTCATTTAATGACAAAAAGCAGTGGACCCAGCACCAATCCTTGTGGCATATCGCTGGTCATAGACCTCCAGTCTGAAAAGCAACCCTCCACTATCACCCTCTGTCTTTTATCTTCAAGCGAGTTCTGTATCCAACTGGCTAGTTCTCCCTGTATTGTATGTGATCTAACCTTGCTAACCAGTCTACCATGCAGAACCTTGTTGAACATCTAACTGAAGTCCATGCAGATCATATCCACTGCTTTGCCCTCATCAATTTTCTTTGTTATGTCTTCAAAACCTCAATCAAGTTAGTTAGACATGTTTCCTCAAGCTCAAGTTGATGATCCTTACTCAGTCTCGTTCAATTAGGTTGCTTCCACAATTCAAAGTGAATCTTATTTAATCTTCTACAGTATATCTATAGTACAGAATTTAATTTAAGTTTTATTAACTTCAATCTGGCTCTTTCAAACAAACAGTATTGTGTCCATCCTACAGATAAAATACTCCTTTAGTTGAAGAACCAACAGCTCCGACTATTGCAGGGAATAGTACTAACAACATAGCCCAGTTCCAAGTCAAATACAAACTGCGCAGGTGGACCTTAAAGATCTACAAGCCTCATGAAGAAAATAATCAGAGCAGCAAAATGTACAGACAGAATCTGGCTCCATTTCCAAAGTACTATTCTCAGCTCCCTCATGAAAGACCTCAATTGTATATCTCTGTAATATTCCCTATTATACGTCCTGTAAAATGTGGCACAATGACTCAATGGTGAGCACTGCTGCATCACAATGCCAGGAATCAGGTGTGATGCCAGCCTTGAGTGAGTGGCTGTGTGGAGTGAACATGCTCTTCCTGTGTCTGTGATAACATGGTGTGAAAACAAGGATGAACACAGCAGGCCAGGCAGCACCAGAGGAACAGGAAAGCTGATGTTTTGGGTCTGGACCCTTCTTCAGAAATGGGGGAGGGGAAGGGGACTCTGCAATAAATAGAGAGAGGAGGAGGCAATGATGGAAAGTGGATAGAGGAGCAGATAGGTGGAGAGAAGATGGACAGGTCAAGGGGGTAGGGATGGAGCCAGTAAAGGTGAGTGTAGGTAGGGAGTTGGGATGGGTGTTGGTCAGTGAGGTGGGAGGAGCGAATAAGTGGGAGAAAAGATGGACCGGTCAAGAAGGCGGGGACGAGCTGGGCTGGTCTTGGGATGAGGTTGGGGGACCTTCCAACATCGCCTCCCACTCTATTTATTTCAGAGTCCCCTTCCTCTCCCCCATTTCTGAAGAAGGGTCCAGGCCCGAAGCATCAGCTATCCTGCTCCTCTGATGTTGCCTGACCTGCTGTGTTCACCCAGCTCTACACCTTGCTATCTCGGAGTCCAGCATCAGCAATTCCTAATATCTCCTTTCTGTGTCTGTGTTGCCTTCCGTCAGGTGATCTGGTTTTCTCCCACAGTCCAATCATGCGCAGGATTGCCCATGCTAATTTGCTCTATAGTGTCCAGGAATGTGCAGGCTTGCTGGGTTGGCCAGGGTAAATACAGGGTTGGGAGCTGAATTTTGGTGGCATACAGTTTGAAGTGTCAGGGCAGATGATGGGCTGAATGGCCTCTTTTTACACTGTAGGGACTCTACGATACAGCAAAATTAGAAAAGTGACCAGAGTTTCTAATTCTTTCTCTGCACGTGGCATCTAGAAAAAAAGAAAAAAATCCTGTAACAAAAACAAAGTTGCTGGAAAAGCTCAGCAAGTCTGAGAGTGTCTGTGAAGGAAAGAACACAGTTAATGTTTCGGGTCCGGTGACGCTTTCTCAGAACGGTTCTGAGGAAAGGTCACAGGATCTGAAACATCAACTTTGTTTTTTCCTTCACAGATACTGCCAGACCTGCTGAGCTTTTCCAGCAACTTTGTTTTTATTCCCGATTTACAGCATCAGCGGTTTCTTCAGTTTTTAGAAAATCCTGTAATATTTGTGGCATTCATAAATGATGTATCTGAGAATGTTGGTTTGGACGCTAAATAAGTTTATGAATGATGCAAAGATTGGGTGGGGTGGTGAAAAGGTGGAGGGAAGTGTTAGAATAAAGCAAGATACAAATGGATTAGTCAAATGGGCAGATCAGTGGCTGATGGAATTTAACTCTGAAATATGTGAGGTGATGTACTTTGGAAGGAGTAACAGGAGAAAAGAGAACTCAAATTATGAAGAGAGGAAATATAAGCTTGGGTTTCTTGCTTCGGAGCTGATAAGGTTTAAGAAGAGTTGAGATAGCAAAGTGCGGAGCTGGATGAACACAGCAGGCCAAGCAGCACAAAAGCTGATGTTTCGGGCCTAGACCTTTCATCAGAAAAAAGGGAGGGGGAGAGGGTTCTGAAATAAATAGGGAGAGAAGGGGAGGCAGATTGAAGATGGAGAGAGGAGAAGATAGGTGGAGAGGAGACAGACAAGTTAAAGGGGCGGGGATGGAGCCAGTAGAGGTGAGTGTAGGTGGGAAGGTAGGGAGGGGATAGGTCAGTCTGGAGAGGATGACAGGTCAAGGTGGCTGGATGAGGTTAGTAGGTAGGAAATGGAGGTGCGGCTTGAGGTGGGAGGAGGGGATAGGTGAGAGGAAGAACAGGTTAGGCAGGCGGGGAAGAGCTAGTTTTGGGATGCAGTTGGTGGAGGGGAGAGTTTGAAGCTGGTGAAATCCACATTGATACGATTGAACTGCAGTGTTCCTGCAACTTTCGGGTGACATCGTTGTGGCACTACAGGAGGCCCAGGATGGGCATGTCATTTAAGGGATGGGAGGGGGAGTTGAAATGGTTTGCGACTGGGAGGTGCAGTTGTTTACTGCGAACCAAGCATAGGTGTTCTGCAAAGTGGTCCCCAAGCCTCCGCTTGGTCTCCCCAATATAGAGGAGGCCACACCGGGAACAGCGGACGCAGTATACCACACTGGCAGATGAACGTCTGCTTGATGTGGAAAGTCTTCTTGGGGCTTGGGATGGGGGTGAGGGAGGAGGTGTGGGGGCAGGTGTAGCACTTCCTGCGGTTGCAGGGGAAAGTGCCGATTGGGGGTTTGGGATGGTGGAGCGTGGAGCGGACAAGAGAGTCACGGAGACAGTGGTCCCTCCGGAAGGCAGATATGGGTGGGGAGGGAAAAATGTCTTTGGTGGTGGGGTCGGATTGTAGATGGCGGAAATGTCAGAGGATGATGCTTTGGATCCGGAGGTTGGTGGGGTGGTGTGTGAGGATGAGGGGATTCTGTCTTGGTTGTTATTGCGGGGAGGGGGTGTGAGGGATGTGTTGCGGGAAATGTGGGAGACACGGTCGAGGGCGTTCTCAACCACTGTGGGGGGTAGTTGCGGTCCTTGAAAAACGCGGACATGTGGGGTGAACGGGAATGGAATGCCTCATCCTGGGAGCAGATGCGGCGGAGGCAAAGGAATTAGGAATAGGGTTGCAACTGATAGGCTTGCAAACAGGGTTCTCACACTGCACAAGATCTCCCTGCCGCCTCCAACCGGAAGAACAGAGAGCTTCAACGCCAGCTTCTCAGCTGGGGCCCCGGACACGCCCACTCCCACCCTCCCATGACGATGCACCGCACCACTTCCGCACCCTCCCACAATTCCTCTAATACCCACCTCCTCAAGCTGAGGCTACGCGCCCACCCCGAGGCCCCGCCTCCCGTTGCCAGGTAACGTCCAATGTCCTCGACGTCTCAACTGCGTCAGAAGTTGGGAATCCTCCACGAAATGAGGGGGCGGGGCAAATGATACCTTCCTCACCAGAACACATGCTGCATTGAAATATAATCCGTGCAACGACTTCTGCAGACACGGGGACGAGCAAAGAGCTTATAATTGTCTCAGAATCAACGCTGCCCTCCACCCCCTGCAAAGGTCAAAGTGGGCTGTGCAGCAATATCCATATTCTCTTCGACTTGTGATGCGTCACACAGCGTTTGGGTTATGATTGGATATAGTTCTGCATAGACCAGTTCCGATTGGTGTATTGGGCGTAAGCTGTGATTGGTCGTGGCCGACGACATCCCGGAAAAATGATTGGCCAATTTTAACCGTACCGTGCCAGTAAATGGTCTCTTAATTGGACGACAGTGTCTGTGCCTGGGCGGTGACGGGGGGAAGCAGTGTCATTGCCGGATCGGTGATTGGTCAGCAGTTTCAGTACCGGTCTGGTGATTGGTTATTGTGGTCAGTACCGGCCTCATGATTGGTTGATGCGCGCCGGTCTGCGGTGGGGAGGGAGGTAGCTGTTTACCGGGAGCGGGCTGTCGGGGAGGGAGTGGAGGTGAGAGGAAAGAAAAAGAGGGGAAGACTCCGTGCGTCCTCCGCCGCCGCCAAGTGGAGCTCGCGTCCAAGCGTAGGACAGCCGCGTTTTTTTTTGTTGCTGTGAATCCGTAATTGTTGAGATCGGTAACTGCGAATTAAGTGACTTTGCTGCGGCTTGACTTGTCGTCGCTATGTCCACCCCGGCGAGGCGGCGGCTGATGAGAGACTTCAAAAGGTGAACACACCCACACAAATATCCCAAAGGAATGGGGGGGGGGTTGGGGTTGGGGTTGGGTGCGGTGAGTTTGTCTGGGTCTCCACCTCGTCGTTATTCAACCTGGGTGTTGTGTCTGACGGGCCTGCCGTGTCGACCAGGCCTCTGGTGTCAATAAAGCTCAGTCAGGTAGCTCGTCTGCAGAGGTCGGTCAAAGTAGATGTGAATAGACCTTCGGTGCTGCTAGGGCTTGGAGTGCAGCAACCGTGAGGTGGTGTTGTGTGTCCATCTGTATGCCTATGGCAGTTTCGAGTGCTGGCGAATTACTATGTGTGTCAGCCAACAATGATATTGTTTCCCCTCCCAACGTAAATCTTCCTCGAACACAAGGATAGATTCCTATAAGCAAGTGTGAGTTTTGTGTATTAGTTAGTACCTAGTATGGATTTAGCAAGTTATTCCTTAAAATTGGAGCAACATTTACAAATGCTGTTGTAGAGCTCCCTCTGATGTCACTGATGTTATTTTAGGGCAATATGTCTAACACGTGGGTACTCATCTGCTTCCCACCACAAATTTGCTCTCCCAGGTGAATCACTGGCCAGACGCTGCCAACTCTATTGCATTAAATAGGTGGACATCCCTCATGAGTGAGCATGAACAATATGTGCTGGCACAGTTCTGCCTTGTATGTTACAACAAGGGTTACTAGTAATTCTGTATTGTGGCTTTGGACATCCTGAGATCGTTAAGAATGCTGTATAAATCCAGGTTGTCCCAAATCTCTAAGTGTAAATGCTTTTTCAGTGCAGCTCGTTGAACCTTGCTGATCAGACTGGATAATGTATTCTGTGATTCACACCAGAATTACACTTTGTTAGTCATTGCTTTATTACTTCAATTGTCCACCTATCCAACAGCTTATAACCAAAAGTACTTCACCTTGGTATCACTTAATTTGCCCATGTTTGGAAATAAAACATTTGAATTGAATTACTGCATGTTTTCACAGCTTGCAGACACAGTGCACCAAGCAGAGGTATATAGGAACAGTGAGTTGGAGGGTCCATTAGCAAGTAGGTTCAAGATGCTGAATGTTCTATCTTGAGTGGAATAGAGGAAGGGGGATATACGAGGAAATCAAATTCTACATGCAAGAGTGAATGTGAAGTCAGGGATTGTTCAGAGATAATGAGATTTACTGAGTGCTTTGTAGATGACTCAGGATATTACATTATAAGCACTGCTGTGTTAGTTTAAGCACCATCCTGAATGATTTGAACCAATTTTTTTCAGCCCTCTGGGCCTTGGATCATCATTATTACAAAGATGCCATAAAATGTTAATGTATTTCATTGTCTTGGCTGAGGTGCATGTACAAGAACTATTCACAAACTTTCATCAGGTTTTGTGTCTGTCCTATATTAAAGGTGCTGTCGAACCAGGAATTACATTGTATTTTAAAAATCCTGTCTAACATTTTTAAGTTTTCTCATCAACTTATCCAAGGACTTTTAAATCTAAAACACACATGGTGACTTTTTAAGATGCATATTCATTTATGATGCATGTCCACAAGCTATTTGACAGTGTAAGGTATTGACCATGTAATCTTTCCTTTGTCCAGTATCCAGATCTGTGCTTCCATCAGATTTAACACTGGAGTCACCAAGTGTTGACATGACCCATTTTTTATTCTTTAAAACTTGTATGGTTGTTACTCTTTTTCCGTTTATCGATCACTTCTTCAACTGAGTGCAAACTTGGAGATTGAATCTATGACTTTTCTTTATGCTGCTGCCCTGTCTTCAGCCATCAGATGAGCCTGTATACTGACTTGTTAATAGGAGCAATTATCTGTAAATTAGTTATGTATTAGTTATTAATTCTGTATTCTTAGAACTATTAAAAGGGCTGTCATCCAGAGAAGTACGCTTAAGGTGGTACAGCTTTGTAGGGCAGTAAGGTATTGGTTTTTGTCCAAACAACTGTTTTGGGCTTCTTGCATCTCTTGTCCTATACAATGTTTGGGAAGGAAATAATGAGGGAATAGTCTTCAAGCAGTCCCTGGTAGCCAGTGGCTCATGCGGACCTCTATATTCTGCCCAAGACCCCACCTGACTACAGTTTCAACATGCCCCAGGAAGAGTAATCATACAAGAAGGAAGTTGGAGGATAGCATGTATCTTCAGGGGAAGTTTCTGTTGGAGATACACTGAGTGATGTTGTTGGAACAGAGGCGTATCAGAGTTGGAAATGTTAGACAATCTAAATATGAGGTCTAGCATTGCAAGAAACGGTTTGCAGTTTCTGGCGGGGCAACAGCATAGCTAAAAACTTAATTTGCTCATCCACCGCACAAATAATACTGAATAATGTTTTATGTACATTTTTATACAGGTTTTTTTCATCCTAACATACACCATGAAACTGGATAAAAGCAATTCAGAAATGTGACATTTGCAGATAACACAATTTTAAGCACATGGTACCAAGCGTCTATGATCTTGTTTCTCTCATTTTAAAAAGAGGGCACTATCTCTTAACTCACTTAATCCTATGAGCCATCAAGTTCTGCCTCTATTTATACTGTCAATTTTCTAAAAATAACTTGTTTTAGAATCTATTTTAGAACTGTTATGAACATGGATGTTCCAGTAATTCCTGTCACGATGAACTGGTTTCCATTTCTCTCTAGGTCTGAGAACTATTTTAGAAACTACCTCAACTTTCACCACTTCAGTTAAATGATTTTTATTCACGTGACATATTTTTGGCTTTAATAGTGCAATCTATTAAAATCTGGGATAGTTGTATGGCATATTAACAGTACTAGTTATCTAGTTGTGCTGTCCTTCAAGATTAGGTAAGAGCAAGGCAAATCTGTAACTTTTGGCAATTTGCTGCTCTTGGGGACTGAAAACATGAATGGCATTCACCCATGCGGCTGCCTAGAGCGTAATTCTTTGACTGGAAGTAAGAATTTTTTTTCTGCTTTCCGGAGTTTGTTACAGAGCATCATACTCAAATTAACAGCAATTATGATCTGAAAATCACAAATAGAGGTTGATTTTAAATACAGGACTCAAATTGAGTGAAACTGGTCATGAAGCAGTGTACATATCCCCTTCCCCTGGGAAATCTGTGATATCTCAGATTAGAAGTTCCACTGAGTGGAATAATTTTATTTTTATTATTCTGATTAACCTTATGACAAGTTTATTATTGATGAATCAGAAATGTAAAGTTTGAGTTTTAAAGTGTATTGTCTAACTAGGCTACAAGAGGATCCTCCAGCTGGTGTTAGCGGAGCTCCTTCTGATAATAATATTATGTCCTGGAATGCAGTTATATTCGGGTGAGTAATTGAATTAGACTGGATGATGGGGATATATGTTGCTTTGCTCTTGGTGCTAATTAAATGATGCAGTTTAACAAAAACTTCCAGCATTTCTCGCATTAATAAAATGGAACAGAACTCAAGCTCCCATCTTTTTCACTCTTAACTGCTAGAGAGGGAGAAAGTTTAATTAAATTCTTTGTGGTAAACATTCATCAATTTACCCACTGACTTCTTTTCACCTGTTATTGTATGTTCCCTCTGAATTAAAACTTAGCTGATTATTGTAGTGTGGGGGTGGTAGGAGTAAGCCAACAACAAAATAATTCCCTCATTCAATCAAGCACTTTATATGCGTATTACAGACCTTGCACACAACAAGACAGACTTGAAGATTACATCTCTGAATGCACAAGAATGAATAATCGTACACCAAAACACTTCAAGCTCGTAAAATACATCTTGAGGGAGTGTGTTGCCTTGGGTCATTGGTATTTCATTGTCCTGCGCATATCGGATTCAGATTTACCTCCTACTAATACAATGAGACTCTGCTGCCCTGTAATAAAATGTAGAGCAATCACAGATGACTTTGTAGAAGCAAGTCCAGAGTGCACAACTACTCATAATTTACTATCCAGAAGCATCTGGTAGTTGATGTATGAAATAGCATCACCATACCGTGCTCAGCTTTAAAGTCATTATCTTCCTGATCTAGGAAAGAAGATGCGCTAATGAAATTTTAATACATCAAAGCCAAAACAATTGTCACATTTACAGTGAATCCTTTCAGAATGAAAATAAAGAATCGTGAATTTGAACCCAAGCCTTTTGCATCCATGGAAAAATTTCTTCATGTTTTATTTTAGTTGTAAGCTTGTGCTGTGATCTGCCAACTTCTCAGACGTGTGCACAGTCCTGTTTGAATACTTTGGTTAGTGAGGAAGATCGCAAACCTTGGCTGACATTTTTTAATCCCTTCTCTCTAGCAAAAGAGTCAGTGCTCTTGGTATTTACTTGTCCAAGCAGAATAAATTGTAGTCATTAGGGGTGTAATCCAGGCATGATTATGGTCCCAATTTTGTTTCCAGTGACAAAAGTACGGTTCATGTCCCTCTCAGCTGCCCACAAATCTTGCTAGAGATTTTCTCTAGTCTTGTGTATTATCCAAGTGGTCACTCCTACAAGAGATGTGGTGTCTGGGACAAATAACACCGATGCTTTATTGAAGAATTGTAACAGCAGTTTCTTTTTCAAAATTTCAAACACTGAATGACTTCAGAAGTGAAATGTGACACTTGTAACATTTAATTTGTCAAGTCCAGGGAAGTTTTCCAATATTGATCACAAGCACCCAGTTCAGTCTCATTCTTGAATGCAATAGCCATAATGTTTTCTTCAAATTTGTGGTATGGAGGCAAATTATAAGAAATAGTCTGAATGGCCTTTACCTACACCTATCAGTCATGCTTTTCCCCATCTCATAAGATCATGGCAGATCCTGTTGTGGCCTTAACTTCACTTTCCTCCCTGGCCTGATAACCTTCAAATTCCCTGGAGATCAAAAATCTATCAACTCAACCCTGAACACATTATGATTTGGCCCAGCTCCCTATGGATGAGAGTTCCAAAGAGTAATAATGCTCTGAGAAAAGAAATCCCTTCCATCCCATAGATGGGAGAATCCATTGTTTTTCAACTGTGTCTCCTAGCTTTAGAATCCCTCACAAAGGGTGACTTGCTTTGGATATTCACCCTCTCAAACCCCTTCAAAATTACATTTCTTCAATAAGATTGCCTCTCTCTTTTTCTGAACTACAATGACTAAGCTCAGCTAGCCCAACCATTCTCATAAGCCACCCTCTCACCCTCAGAATCAGCCCAGTGAAACAACCTTTGACCCGCTTCCAGTACTAGTATACTTCTTCATTAAGGAGACAAAAACTACATTACTTTAATTGTGGTCGTCTCAAAAGCTGTTTGGCTGACTAATTCCTATTTTGTGCTCCATCTTCCTTATTCTGAAGGCCAGCATTCGATTTGCCTTTTTAATTACTTGATATACTTGCATGCTAACCTTTTGTGATTCCTGCCCAAGGATACCCAGATCTCCCTCGCCTGCAGTCAGTCTCCATTTTTAAATAATATCCTAATAGTGGACACGTCGCAATTTTTCACATCATACTCCCTTTGGGGTTATGTTTTGCACACACTTAGTAAATCTATCTATTATCTCTTCATATCTTACACTCTTCAACTTGTCTAAGGACTTTTGAAGAATCTAAGACACACATGTGGTGACGTTTTATGATGCATGTCCACTAGCTATTTGACAGTGTAAGGTATTGACCATGTAATCCTTCCTTTGTCCAAAATCCAGATCTGTGCTTCCATCAGATTTAACACTGGAGTCACCAAGTGTTGACATGACCCATTTATTATTTTTTTTAAACTTGTATGCTTGTCACCCTTTTTCCTTTTATCAATCACTTTTTCAACTGAGTGCAAACTGGGAGATTGTATCTCTGGTTGTCTTTATGCTGCTGCCCTGTCTTCAGCCATCCGATGAGCCTGTATACTAACTTTTTAATAGGGGCAATTGCTTTCCTACTTTGTGTGTCAGCAAATTTGGCTACAGTACATTCTGATCCCCCTTTAAATCACTAATCTAGATTATAACTATTTGAGTCTCAGTAATAGTACCCCAGTAACAAGAGTTTGTTTTGCCAACCCAAAAGTGAACTATTTGCCCTGAATTTCTGTTATCCGGTCATCTATCCATGCTGACGTATCATCTGAAAAACCATTAAATAAATTCCTGTCTAGAAACTTTTTATGTGGCACCTTACAGCATGCCGTTTGGAAATCCAAATGCACTACATTTGATGGTTCTCCTTTATCCACCTTACTGAGTATATCTTCAAAGAGCTCTTTGCAATTTATCAAACCCTATTTCCTTTTCACAAAACTGTGTTGATGCTATGCAATTGTATTCTGTTCTTACTACATGTTTAATAATAAATTCTAACATTTTCTTAGTGACAGATGTATAAACAGCCGGCCTTTATTTTCCTGCTTTATGTTTCCCTCCTTGAATAGTATATGTTGCATTTGTGGTTCTCTAATCCATTGTGATTATTTTGGAATCAAGTCTATGCCAAAGACCCCAGTACCACATCCGATGGCTGAGCAGGGTACCTCCTAAGGGCAACTATTAGATTACAGCATCTAACTGTGTACACACCCTGAAAGTTGAGCTGAAAACTTTACTCTCACCTTTGTCACAAATTATAAGAAAATTTTTGTTCTCTATTGCAATGCATGATGTATTTATTCACAAATTATGAGAGAGCTCTAATATTTTAGAACTTGTACGGATCCTGATGGTTATTCACAAATTACAGCAGACATTTTAAAAGGTGATTTTCAAAGCTTGCTAATGAATAACATGGTCAGCATATTTGAACAGCAAAGGGCAATAGTATAATTATTAACAAAAACAAAGTTGCTGCAAAAGCTCAGCAGGTCTGGCAGCATCTGTGGAGGAGAAAACAGTTAACGTTTCGGGTCCGGTGACCCTTCCTCAGAACTGGTGGTGGCTGGGAAAATGTAAGTTTATATGCAGAAAATGGGGAGGTGGGTAGGATAGGGAGTAACTGATAGGATAGAGCCCAAAGAGAGAGAAAGACAGACAAAGGAGTTGCTAACTGTCAGGCTGGGCGGGTGAATAGTTGTTAACGGAGACTGTTAGTCACTAACATCCGGGGGGTGGTGTGTGTGGTTGTAGTGGCAGGCTATGTGGTAACGAGGCCTGGTGTGTGGGGTGGGAGGCTGGGACATGGAGTTTAGGCCCTAAAATTATTGAACTCAATATTGAGCCCAGAGGGCTGTAGGATCTCCAGGGGCCACTAATATCCATTACAAACCGACTGACTCCCACAGCTACCTGGGCAATACATCCTCACACCCCACTTCCTGTAAAGACTCCATCCCACTCTCCCAGTTCCTCTGTCTCCGTCGCATACGTTCAGATGAGGCCAGTTTCGACAAGGGAGCCTCCAAAAAATGTCCACATTTTTCCTCAACTGAGGATTCCCCAGCTCGGTTGTTGATGGGGTTCGACCCATCTCCCACACTTCTGCCCTCACCCCTTCTCTTCCCTCCCGCAACAGCGATAGGCCCCCCCCCCCCCCCCGCTTGTCCTCACCTACCATCTCACCAGCATCCACATCCAGATCATCATCAGATGCCATATACACCACCTCCAGCAAGATGCCACCACCAGACGCACATTCCCCTCCCCTCCCTTGTCCACCTTCCGCAGGGACCATTCCCTCTGGGTCACCCTGGTCCATACTTCCTTCACCCCCAACACCTTCCCCTGTAACTGACGAATGTGCAACACCTGCCCATTTACCTCCTCCCTCCCCGGTATCCAACGGCCCAAACATACTTTCCAGGTGAAGCAACACTTCAACTGCACTTCCACGAATCTAGCCTACTGCATTCGCTGCTCACAATGTGGTCCCCTCTACATTGGGGAAACGAAGAGTAGACTTGGTGACCGCTTCGCAGAACATCTACAGTCTGCTCGCCAAAAAAAAAGACCCTGAACTACCTGTTGCCTGCCACTTCAATGCACCACCTTGCTCCCTGGCCAATATCTCTGACTCCGGCCTGCTGAAGCCCAGCACAAGCTGGAGGAACAACACCTCATTTTCCGCTTGGGGACCCTACAGCCCTCCGGACTCCGTATCGAGTTCAATAATTTTAGGGCCTAAACTCTCCCATGTCCCAGCCTCCCACCCTACACACCAGGCCTTTTTACCACATAGCCTGCTGTTACACACCCACTGTTGTTAGTCACTAACAGTCCCCATTAACAACTATTCACCCTCCCAGTCTGATAGTTAGCAACTCCTTTATCTGTCCAACTGTCTCTCTCTTTGTGCTCTATCCTATTGTTTACTCCCACCCCCCCACCCGCCTCCCTATTTTCTGCATATAAACTGATGTTTTCCCAGCCACCATCACTTCTGAGGAAGGGTCACCGGACCTGAAACGTTAACTCTGTTTTCTCTTCCACAGATGCTGCCAGACCTACTAAGCTTTTCCAGCAACTTTGTTTTTGTTCCTGATTTACAGCATTGGGAGTTCTTTTGGTTTTTATTTAGTATAATTACTAAGTTGTCCCAATTAGTGTGAATTAACTTCTAAAGAATTGGAGAATATCTAAACAATAGCAAATATTAGTAAAAATGGAAGAAGAGACCCAGAAAAGAGGAAGAATATTTACAAACCTATTCCAGTAAAGCACTAACTGTAATCATTCCTGGTAGACAGTACTTGACAGCCAATTAAGAATAATTCTTGTGGCCTCTGCAGTCAAAATAATCTCCGGGTGGCGTGGTCAGTCTGTCACAGCATGCAACAGCCAGTCTTGAATTGTATAAGTCTATCATAATTTACGTACCAAATGTTAATGCACTGGTTTTAAAATTGGTACATAAAACATATATCAGTTTCTTTAATGCTGCTGTTTTAGAATGTAAGTGGCATTTGTTGATCCCAAATATGTTTCAATACTTAATGTTTTTAATTATTTCTTGACTTTATCTGCTTCTAGACCAGAAGGAACACCTTTTGAAGATGGTAAGCCAGCATTGCTGAACAAAATCAACTGAATCAATCCTTTTTCATTAATTTACTTCAGCAAAACTATTGGGAAAGCGAGACAGAAGGTTAATTTGCTCAGTTCAGCATGTTATTGTCCTGTGACTTTTGCTGCTGAAATTGAAAACTAAATGTGTTAACATTTACCAGCGTGGACTTGTGATTTGCTGTATGTCATATTGGTTTGTTCACATGTTGGGTCACCTTGAGTGATTTAACACTCTTGAAAAGATACTTGGCTCCTTATGTTGCTTAATATGTAGCTAGAAGAAGACTATAGCTTGACGCGCTATAATGCACACATTTCTGATGGTGCATGAAAAGTATAGTGATCCTGCTAATTTCTCGAGTAGCAACGTCAAGGACCAAATAGAATGAAGTTGTGATTGACATGGCTAATATTTATTGTCCATCTCCAGGGCAGGGTTTTTATTTCTTGAATCACATCAGCCTGTATGATGCTGGTATATCTAAAGTTCTATTCGGGAGGCATTCCAGACTTTTTTGATCCATTGATATTAAAAGGGACAGTATATCTCACAGCCAAGTTATTGTGTGTTTTCAAGAGGAAGTTGCAGGTTCTGGAATTGCCATTGGGCATATTTTCTTTGTTATTGTATCCAAAATGTAAAATACATACTAGTTGCAGGTCTAGGTGACGCTGTCGAAGAAGCTATGTAGATTATACATGCTGTGACCACTGTGTCGCTAAAGATGGGGATTAATGTTTAAGTTGGCGAGTGAGGCTCTGTCAAGCTAGCTGCTTTGACCTGGACAGCAGTAGCCAAAAGAATGGTAATGATGGTTCAGGTGGGTGTCATATTTGGCACTGACTATCCCATTGCATATCAAAAGGGAAGTGGTTAAACTCTTCTTGGATTTGTATTTAGGAATTTTTATTTCCCCAAAATAAAAATGCTTGCCCATCAAGCTGCATCACACTTCAAGTCCCACCATGCAATACTAAGACAGAGCAGCAGGAATTAAAAAGGAACAGAGCCTGCAATCTGATTCCTGCTGCCTCAAGAGGCATCTTGCCCCACAAAGATCTGTAGATCAAAATCAGTCTGTTAATTTACATGGAGACCCTGAGTAGATGTCATTCTTGAATCAAGGGGCAGCTGAAGACATCAGTCTCTACTTGTTGCAGTAATCAATTACATCTTGTAAAATGATTTTTCAGGGGAGAGTCGAACATAAAACAAAAGTTTTGGGAAAGAGTAGAAAAATGTATATTTGAAGAGAGTCTTTAAGAAGTTTCTAGGAATTAATGCTTAATGTTTGTATCACTACATAGTGCTTTCATTCTACAGAAGTACTCCCTTTGTCTAGTAGTTAGAAGGAATATTTACCAAGGGTTTTGTAATGTACTGCCAACTGTAAGAGGGTTTCTTTCCTTGTGTGAATATACGGAGGAGAATGATGGCTCTAATTCATGTGTAATATTTCACTTGACAATTAAGTGGTTTTTGTTTTGTTGTATGCAGGTATATGCAAGAATCATTTGTTTTTCTGTTCATAGGCACTTTCAAACTGGTTATAGAATTCACAGAGGAATATCCTAACAAACCTCCAACTGTTAGATTTGTATCAAAAATGTTCCACCCAAATGGTAAGTGTTATTACGTATTGTACAATAGATATCTTTTCAGTTTATTCTTTGTAATGTAATTGACTCAATGGGATATGATGCCCTGACACATGTCTGGTTTCTTGGCCATTCCCATTTGACATTCTTCACGTGTGAACCTAGATAATCATCTAATTGAGACTAACTTAGAAACCATTTTTGCAGATCTGAACCTGTAAGTTTAGGCACTTTTCTAAAAAGGGATTTTTTTTCCCACAATAATTAGGAGCATGAACTTTTCTGTGGTAAGAGCTTAAGCACATTAGGCAGAATACACAACAGGAAAGGTAGTAAATGTTTATGGAACACAGTTTGTTCCCCTTCCTGAATCTGACCCACCTTCAAATGTGGCGATAAAGAAACACGTTGTCTAAAAAATCCTTGCAGACTTTGAATAAGTGTACACACCACTGAGATCAAACCCAAGGGTAGGCTTTTACAGTTCATTACCACAGCATTGTTATGCTACAGAAGGAGACCATTTGGTCTAACATTAGGTTCTCCAAATGAAATGTCAATTAATACCATTTTCCTATTGTCTTCCCATAACCCTATATGTTATTTCTTTGCAAATAATCTCTCAATTCCCATTTTGATATATTCACTGATCTTGCCTCCTCCACACTGTCAGGCAATGAATTCCAGACTACAAGCATTCACTGAGAGAAGAAGCTTTCCCTTGCATTGCTTTTACTTATGCCAATTTCTTCAAATCTGTACTCTCTCCTTAATCTTTTTTTGAAGTGGGAACAGATTCTCCCTTTCCGTCATGCTGTTTCATGATTTTCAATACCTCTTTTCAGGTGCCTTCTCTCCAAAGAAAACCTGTTATTTCTCCAATCTATCTTCATATTTGAAATTTCTCAAACCTGGAATCATTCGCATAATCTTTACTGCACTCTCTGCATTCTTTCTAAACAGAGGTGCCCAGAACTAGATGCAGTATTTCATCTAACACTGTACTAGTGTTTTAGACCAGCTCAACGTGACCTCTCTGCTCTCGTACTCTTTATCCCTCATTGTGAAGCTTAGGATACTATCCTTTGTTAACTGCTCTTGTCCTGCTACATCTAATGATTTATGCATAAACACGCTTGAGTCCCATTGATCCTGCACCCCTTTATTTGTACCATTTAGCTTACATTGTTTCTCCATCTGTCTCATAAAGTGAGTGACCTTAGTTTCTCCGCATTGAACTTTGTGTCAATGTCTGCACATTCCACCAACCTGTCAGGATCCTTTTTTGAAGTTTTGTACTGGCCTGACAGCTTACAACATTTCCAAGTTTCATATCATCTGTAGGTTTTGAAATTGTGCTAAATTCAAGGTATCAGTCATTAATACATATCAGAGAAAAGCAAGGGTCCCAGCACTGACCCCTGGAAATTCCTCCACAGATATTCCTCTAGCTCCTTTCCTCCTTTTTCATTCCATGAGCTATAAAATTTGCTCACAATTCTGTGTTACATGATATCAAATGTCTTTTGCAATCCTATACCTCAATAGCACTGCTGTCTTGAACCTTCTCTGTTACTTCCTCAAAAGAAAAACTTCAGTGGAGCATGAGTTTCTCACAAAAAATCCATACTGGTTTTTGTTATTCAGTCCTCCTCTATCCATGGGTCAACTTGTCCCAGATTTTTTTTTCCAGCCACTGAACTAAACTGGCTGGCCTATCATTGTATCCTCACACCCTTTTTGAATAATGTTTTCAAATCTTCAGTCATCTGGCATCACCCTAATTCCAAGGAAACCTGGAAAATTATGGTCAGCCTCAGCAATTTCCAGTCTCACTTCCCTCCGTATCCTTGGGTGCGCTGGTCCTAATTCCTTGTCAACTTTAAATACCTGACAGCCTATCAAATACCACTAACTCATCAATTTTAAAACCTTCTAATTATTTCTTTCACCAAGACCTGGGTAGCATCATGGTAAAGACATGTGCAAAGTATTCATCTAATACCTTAGCTCTGCCCCTACATCCATGTATAAATACCCTTTCTGGGTCCCTAATTAACCTTATTCCTCCTTTTACCATTCTTTTACTATTTCTATCCCTTTAGAAGATAAACAGATTCCCTTTTATTTTAGCTAGATAGTCTCAGTCTCAATTAGATGATTAACTTAGAGCCCATCATTGCAGATCTGAACCTGTAACGTGAGGCACTTTGTCAAAAGGGATTTTTTTTTAAACACACATTTCTCTGTTTGCTTTCTCACCCCTCTGGACTTTCTGCATCTAGCTTGGTTCTCAGATGTATTTTTCTTCTGACATCAAGAGCAAACTGTTTTGTCTCGATCATCATTTCTATCTCTTTTGTCATCCATGGAGCTCCTGGCTTTGCTTGCCTTACCTTTCCATTCCAAGGGAAAGTATCTTAACTGTGCCTGAACTATCTTTTTTTTTGGTGACGAATTGCTGAATTACTGTTTTTCTTGATGACCCCTAAGTACAATTTATTCAGGTCCTTGCTATCGCCGAGTGATTTATTCAGTTTAGACTACATTTACAGTGAAGTTGGCTTTTCCCCAGTTAATTGATCAACCTAAGCCATATAATGTAAATACTAATGTACCCCAAATGTCCTTTCACTGCAACTTGATCCACTGGGGCCAGCCTCATTTCTGAGAACCAGGTTTGGCAGCAACTCCTTTTCCATTGAACAGTAGTTAAAAGGAAAAAAGAATTTAAACCAACCCCTGCCCTCAAGGAAACTGTTGTTAATAATCAGCATATATCCCTTGTGAAAATAAACACTGAAATTTCAAAGACCTTTACGTGTTTGGGTATATCTGTTTGTAATCCACTGGGAATTTGGCATCGTTACGATTGTTAAAGGGCAGGTGACTTCCAGCACTCTTTCTGTCCACTTAAAGGAGAATTAACTTCTTACAGCATCTAAAATGCCCGGTATGATCTCCCTTCATTCATGTGATGTTGCCATATTATGTTGGTTATTGTTGCTCCCTGGTCAATACCAAATTTTATTGTTGAACATATTCTGAAAACAATGTAGTAGCTGCAGTTTTCGTATAATCTCATTTGTTTTACTGTTAGAAACAAAACTTTTTGCCGTGTTTTCTTACTTCAGTTTATGCAGATGGCAGTATATGTTTAGACATATTGCAGAATCGATGGAGCCCAACCTATGATGTCTCATCAATTTTAACGTCTATTCAGGTAATTTTTTCTTTCGTTTATGTTACCTGTTCTATCCAGTCTATGAAATTTCTGAAGGCACTTCCAGTTTTGTTCATGGTTAATTTGGTTCTCTGTGTCTACCATCTGCAAATTGATAGTTTGTCCTCCTCAATAATCCACATTAAATGATTTTAGTCCTATAACTTTGTCTGTACAGAGCAGTGATCCCAAAACTGATCTTTATAGAATACCAGTGTTTATTTTCCTCCTGGTGAAAACCATCCTTTACTCACTAATTTGTTTTCTATTCTTTTATGATATTCTGTCCACCATATGTCAGCTAACTTCATTAACAGAATAACCTCTTAGCAATCCACATATTGATGAAGAGAATATAATGAGTATTAGAAATATTTGAGTCACAGTCGTGGAAATGTGCAGCACGGAAAAACAAAATAATATAACATTAGAGGGATATGGGCAAAATGCTGGCAAATGGGACTGGATTTATTTAGGATATCTGGTTGGCAAGGATAAGTTGAACCAGAGGGTCTGTTTTTCCATGCCATACATTTCCATGACACTGTTAAACTGGCAACCTTCATATCCAAGTGTAGTTAAAAATATAATTAAGTTATTCTCTGTTATCATCTTGTATTCTTCCATTCCATTCTCTTTCATAAAAACAGAGCCCCGTAACTCATTGATGTTTGTTAGTTTGTGCTACATGTTATCCTTCATTACAACAACCCCTACTCTTTCTTTAACTGGTTTTGCTCCAAAATTATTTAACATTTTCTTGACTTAATATATCTCTTTATATCTAATTACACTTTTACATTTATTTTTATACTGTACTTGATTTTTCTTTTTTGTTTTGGACTTAGTTTTGTCATAAACACAGCTCTGTCTTCAATTTCTGTTGTTCATCTCCAAAATTTTAACTATTGCACTTTGTTTGCAACCAAGGAATGCTAGTTTCAATAGATGTGAAGCTGGAAAAGCAGACAGTCAAACAGCATCCAAGGAGCAGGAAAGTCAACATTTTGGGCCGAAACCCTTCGTCAGGAATGAGGAGAGGGAGGGAAGCCCTGGCATGAATAGAAGTATGGTAGGGCCTGGGCAAGGGTAGGTGGGATGGTGGTAGGTGGATGCAGGTCTGATGAAGGGTTCTCGCCCAAAATGTTGATTTTTCCTGCTCTTTAGATGCTGTCCAATTCATGCTTTTCCAGCCTCACATCTATTGACTCCGACTTCCAATATCTGCAGTCTGTACTGTCTCCAAGGAATGCTAGTTTGTATAGTTCTAATTGGTTTGGAAGTTTCCTATTATCAGTGCAGATTTTTAGTTTATTATCCAATTTTTGACTCCTTTGTGTCCGCCACAAACCTGTACAGTGGGCAGCTGCTCTCCAGTTCTGTCTTAATTAGATCCCTAAACTTGAGTAGTAGAAGGAGATATCAATAGTAATGACGATGAAATATCAAATGATTTTAACAACTCATCTCATATCCTTGAGAGGAAATCTGGCTGCCTTTCTTAATATGATCTATGCATTCCTTAAGATCCTTGAGCAGCTCTTTAATAGCTTTTTAACCTACGAATTCAGTTAAACCACCACAGAAGAGTTGTAAAGCAATAAAATAGATGGATCATGTGACATTTATGCAGGCTTTGAAATGAGAAAGGTACAGTCATCTCAGTCGATCCTTAGTCTCTAATATATGAGCATCTAATGCTAGAATTGCAAGAGATAGACATGGTTATATTTGCAGAATAGCGTTTTAAGCAGTATCCCTATTTCCTTTATCACCATCCCTGGATATGCCCTTTAGTTGACAAGGCATGAGAGTTTCCAGAGGTGTGGTCAGGATGGAGTGACCATGATTACCTCCAACATTGATCCCAGATCCCATGAAATCTCACGGTACCAAGGGTCAAAGAAAATCTTGTGGATTGTCATATACGTCTTCCCTCAATGGATAAATCCTTACTCCTTCATGTTGAACACTATTTGAAAGTAGCAAGGATATAGATGTGCTCTAGCCAGGGCACTTCAGTTTTCATCACCTAACAGTGGATCAGTAGCACTGCACTGGCGGAGTTTTGAAGAGCTATCTGTCGGACTGGGTTCGAGGTAGGTTTCTCACCAACTAATGCGAGAAAAGTCTTCATGGTCCTATTCTCACCAAACAGCCTTTTGCAGATCCATTTATCCTTTCCAGTATTAATGAAAGTGATCACTACAGAATCTCTATTGAGTAAAAATCCTGTCCTCACAGAGTTCCTACCATCAACATGGCACTGGAGTTTTAAGCAGAAAATTGCTCCACGAGGAGCTCTGATGCAGCAGTAATTGACATGGAGCTCTGACTAAGTTACAACAGCTTCATTCCTGCTGTAGCAGACAGGCCCATCTTACCTCACAATTCTCTTTAGGGTGTATCAAATGTTTACGAGCCTCCAATGGGCATTCTAGTTGGGAAAAACATTGTGAAGTGCTATTCTAAAGAACAGCTAGGGATAGGAAATAACTGCTGGTCTGGCCAGTGACACACGAATCCCATGAACAAATTTAAAACTTAAAAAGATGACAGTATGTTCTGTTATATTATGTTATGTTAGCACTGTGTTGAATGAGAGAGGTTCAGAACAGTTGTGGTTTGAAATTATGCATTACTGAGGCACTGTGAGCCACCACCTGCAATTGTCTTTCATCACAATCTGTAAACTTAATTGCCCAACATATCCCTCGCTGCACTATTACCATTAAACTGGGCAGCTCACCCTGGTTCTGTGAGGAATCTGGGAGACCATGCCAGGAACAACTACAAACGAAAATAAAATGAGGAGTCAACATGGGGAAGCTATTATGCAGGACTGCACACGTGCTAAACAGCAGAGGCTGCCTGCTTTAGTCAGAGCTAAGCTGTCCAGGTCAATACTCTGCAGTCCTCCAGCATCGTGTTGTGAATGGTGAGCAATTAAACAGCAAAGGAAGTGGAGAAAAAACATTCCATGCTCATCCCCATCTGTGATGGTAGAGCCCAGCAAAGGTCCTGACCAGTGATTTTACTAATTTTATTTTCTTCTGTGCAGACCTCCTAGGGTCTTTGTGTGGCAGAGACTTCAGGAATCAGAAGTTGTCACACGCAGCTTGAAGGGAACATTGCTCCTGACCTCAATACACCCACACGTGGACAAAACTGTTGGTTGGAGTGACTTCTCCTTGTAATCAAGACAGCACTTGATAGAGTGTGCCTTCATAGAATCCTAAAAATTGTAATTAGGAGTTGGAGGGAAACTGCCAGCTGTCATATCTAGAACAAATGAAGATAGTTATGATTGTAAGAGGCAAAATATTTAAGTCCCAAGGCACCATTGCAGGAGTCACTCAGGGAAATAACCTAGACTTCATTGTCTTTGACTTCTCTAATGACCTCCCCATTAGAAGGTTAATAGTTGGGATCACTGAGAACAATAGTACAGCATGGCAGGAGGCCATTCAGCCTGTTTAATATGTTTGCTCCTTTGAGGAGCTATCCAGTTATTCCATTCTCCCTGCGCATTTTTTTTTAATGAAGTATTTATCCCATTCCACTTTGAAGGTCTCCATTTAATCTCTGTCCACCACCCTGTCAGGTGCTGTATTTCAAATCCTAATCATCCTTTATTTGGGGAAAATAATATTCTTTTCTCAATTTCTCTCTCACTTCTGTCATTCTTAAATCTGTATTCTCAGTTAGGGATACTTCAACCATTGAAGACTTTATCCAGACACTTCATGATTTTGAGCATTGCTACCAGTTCTGCAGTTAGTCTTTTCTGCTCTTAAAGACATAACATGCACTTCTACAGTCTATCTATAATAAACTGTAAGCCGTTATCCCTGGAAAATTGAATGATTAAATGCTTTGTGGTTTGTACCTTTGCAGATTTTATTGAAGGCAGTACTGTATGCTGTATTTCTATTTCCATGGCAAGCATGACTTCTTAATTCCAGTTTGATGCAATCTTAACTGGATTTACTAGTCATTATTAGAAGTTATTTTATTTTGAGTGCACAATTACAGAGCCAAGCAGTAGCTTTGTCAATGGCTAGGAAGAATTCTTTAAGCCTATATTCTATTTTAGTTGGTAGACCCCGCTCAACAATGACTCATTATTGAGCACTCTATCATACTTGCATCCTGGATATTCTTGGCTACCCCGTTGGTGGCTTTGTAGAGGCTGATCCACAAATTATTTAGAATGGACCATTGTTTCAAAGGGCAATCAAAGCAGGTGGATGAACAGTGGGTTTATAATACAAGAGTTCTTACTTGTGGACTTTTTAATTTGCTCTTATTTCTCCTGTGATAGGTCCTCAGCTCATTACTTGCATGTGAATTTAATTATAAACTGTATCTGCTGACACTCAACACATTTTTTAAAAAAAGATTGAAAATCTAGCATGCACATAAATTAAAAGAATTGAATGAAAGTATAGATGTAACAATAAAAGTGTCAAACAAATTTGATTTTTATTACGCGTGATGTGGCATGAGAAAGGATGCTGTTAGTGAGCTAAGGCCATTGCAGAACAGTAGGCTTAGTTTGGAGCACCCCCTCCAGTTGTGTGCCTATTGCATTTAGCCTTTTGAAATGGAGGGGTGCCAATGTTGCTCAGAACTGGGTGCGGTAAGGTCAGTTGGTCAGAAAGCCTATAATGATGCATATTATTGTGTTGAGCATTGATAGGCTTGGTGTAAGCAGATCGATGCCATTCTTGGTCATAGAATGCAGTTAAGTACAAAGTGATAAGACCAGAGATCTTTAGGGATCACAAGGCAAGACACTGAAGGGCTGGCCAATTTACTGAGGAGGTTGTTGCAGATTTTAATGTTTTCTTCTGCAACCCTGATGAGATGTTGCCACCATGAAAAGCTTTTTATTAAGAATGATACCTAGATAAACAGGGTGGGGATTATGCTTATTAGTAGTGACATGTATATTTGGAGAATGTTGCAATAATCTCAACTAATTTGATGTTATGGTAGTTTGGAATTTCTGTCACTTAATTTGTCTTTGGGTCTTATTTTGTATTAGGGATGGTAAGAATATGCTTATTCTATCACTTACAATTAAGTGATTGCAGTGTGAATGTTTCTATGGTTACAGCTTACCCGAACTGGTGCAGACTAACCATGCCTTATGGTGAAAGCAGTTTTTGTTTGGTTGTTATTTCTCATACCAGAATAAATTTTGACAGGGTTTTTATGCTATGAGATACTGATTAAGAGCCATCTCAGAATACCATCATATATGTTGAAAGATTCAACAGTCATATGATTTAACAAAAGAAGAAAGCAATTTGTGATTGATCTAAACAAATATGTTAGCTAGAAAAGGGAATGATAAAGTCTGAATATGATCTAATTGATTAGAAGAGAAGATTCACATTCAGCCAAGACTAGCTAACTTTTTAATTACCCCCCCCCCCCCCCCAAAAAAAAAACTCATCCATCAACTATGTCTAACCGGTTTAGGGTTAGGAGTTTGTGGCAGGTTTAGCCTCGTTCCCAGTGCACCATTCAGAGTCAAATTCTCATTTTCGGTTCACGACTACGCTGATTCAGTGGTGCGGTAGAGATTGTTGGTCAGTGTTTAGTGTTCATAGATTGTTAAAGCAGGCATGTTTAAACTTAATGTGCATTTAGTTCATACAACGTTTTCATCTGGTGACATTCAACGTTTGATAGTTTCCTTCTGGTGAAGGAAGAACACGTTTGATTTTAATTCTAACTTTTTATAATTTTTAAAATATTAATATACATGTATTTTAGGGAGGCAGTAACATTGTGGCAGTGCCATTGGACTCGTAAACCAGAACTCTGAGTCAATGTTTTGTGGTCATAGGTTCAAATTCTACATGCCGGATGTTGAAGTTTGAATTTAGTTAACAAAATCTGGAATTAACAGCAAGCCATTGGCCCTATAAGCTCTAGTGATTTTTTAATGAAAAAAATGCTTCTCTGATGTCCATTGGAAATTTTCCTGATTTGACCTGTGCATGGCTTCAGACCTGATGTAATTGCTCTCTAGGCAATTAGGGATGGGAAATAAATGTTTGCATAGTCAGAGATACCTACATCCAAAGAATAAATTAATAAAAAGTGATCCCTTCTCATCATGCCCAATAAGACCATGTAAAGTGAGCTAATGTAACTCAAATTAATTTATTTAGACTAATTTGAATATTTCAATTTGCTGAATGATTCTGCAAAAGTAAGTAGAAATGATTCTTTACCTGACACTGCCATTCTCACTTCTTTTTTCAAGTAAAAATTAACTCCCCAATTTATCTGCCAACCATGCTGCTGTGTCCAAAGTTAAACATGCGATTAATTCTAATCTCAACTTTGCCTTAGATTTAATGTTAAATGGCAGTTGCAGAGTGGATATGAGGAAGAATCACTTGTGATGTTGTCAGGGATCTGATAGCGACTGGGCCCAAATTGCTATTGGCAAAGGTCTGGGGAAAGCACTGCCAACTGCTTCACATGCGGTGTGGCACAATGCACCTAATGTTCTGAGTGGGAGGAGACTTTCTGAGAGTTCTGTCTTTTAAGCTTTCCTAACAGTAAACAATCAGAATGAGTGATTTGATGTGAAATGTCCAAATTTAATCCTGATTTTTTTCTTTTCTTTGCTCCTCTTCTCTAGTCCCTACTTGATGAACCAAATCCCAACAGTCCAGCAAATAGCCAAGCTGCACAGCTTTATCAAGAAAACAAACGTGAATACGAGAAGAGGGTATCTGCTATTGTAGAGCAAAGCTGGAGTGACTGCTAACCTACTGCAACAAGAATCCTCTGCTGACTGCCCAGTGCATTATTTTACCTGAGTAAATGCAAACAGTGTCATAAGACTGGCAAAAAAAGTCTGCATACATTCTTTGCTGACATTCTTAAGGAATTTTAGCCCTTTATTGTTTGTGCTGTTAGAGGGTTCTTTTGTTGCATGATGTGAATTTTTAAGCAGTATTTGATAAATTCGTACACTCTATGATCTCCCTTGTTTTGGCATCACCACTGTCCCATCTTTACATCAACCAACTAGTGTATTAGCACCTTATTGATACGAGTGAGTGTGAACTCTTGAATTGTGAACAACAAAGTCTGATCTGCATCAGAGGAATTCTGGTTTTGGGATCCATTAAACAAAATTTCTGATTTTATTTTATACAGGTGGCGTGAAAACCAGCCGTAACACCTGAAGTACGTTGAGGTAGAAGACAATTTAAATGTAATCTGCTCAGCAACAGGGAACAACCTGTTGTGGCATTCTCTCAGCAGAGCTCAGACTCTGTATTGGTTATGAACTGATATTGTCTGTTCATAGTTTTTTTTGCAATACAACTAACATTGACCCCATAGGAGAATACATTTCCACATTATCTTGCAATTTATTTTGAGGGTTGTCCTAAGGAATGCATCTATTTTATCATGTGGAAAAACTGTACCATCTGCCAAATCTGATTGGTGCAGTGTTACTGAAAGCATCTGTTTACAACAAGCACTTTGTCATGTCGATAAATCAGAGAAGGCTTAAATGTGTACCCCAGGCATAAAGCAGGTGCTTCTGCTATTTGGGTGCCCACAAATCTGTAATGTCCAGTGCTTCTATAATTTGGATATGCACAGAACTGTAAGTTGTCGTTTGTGCCTGCTATGATGACTGATGGCTGTCTGCACTTTGAAAAATCTCTCATTTTGTAACTGCTGTGTGAAACATGTCAGCTTCTAAAAATCAATTACGATGTGTTTGGGGAAGTACTTCAAATCTTGTTTCATACCAGACAATCTCTTTCAGCTAAGAAGAATCTCTTCCCCTGTCAAATTTATTGACTGTCTCCCCTCAAACTATTTTGAGAGGTGAGATCTTACAGCTGCTGTAAAAGCAAGTGTGCATTTTTTCATGCAAGTTTGGATAAGCGGAGGGGTGTGTGTGTGTGTGTGTGTGTGTTTGATGTTTCACGGCCGAATTTGATCTTGTCTGATCCCCATTTCATTGCATCCTAATTTAAATGCTCCATTTTCTAATCAATTGTAATTAGGCATCCCTTTACTACAAAAAGCAGAAAAAATTCATATCTGTTGTTTAAAAGGACAATAGTCATAACTTACTATAGTGTGTCCAATATCCTCTTGATAACGTCATGAGGTGATTAGTTGCTACTGTAGGTGGGGAAAACTTTATAAATCATTCCTCTGCTGAACAAAAATAACTTTCTGCTTGATGTTCTGTGTATGTATAAAATGGTGATTTTTCATATTTAGATGCTTTGTTTCAGCTCTGTTAAGCAACCTAGAATGGCAAAAAAAAGCCACAAACCTCTAACTTTGAATGAAATGCCATCAAATGAGGAAACACAGCTTTGTTTTGCAATTTTGAGCAAAAGTTCAGTCGAGTAGCTTCTAAATGTCTTCATGAATACCTCTTGTGCCATGATGGAGCAGAGTCTTTACCCCACAAAAAGTAATGCTTTCCTGACAGGGAGCCCCATTTCGAGGAAAGCCAACTACCAAATCTCTTTCTCTCCCAGAAGATTGCGAATCTCCATCACTATTGGTAGATGCTTAGCTGGAAACACCCAGAAATTTGTTTATTTATTTTCCAACAAATAATAGTTGCAGCCTTCACCACTCTTCAGGATCACAGTGAGTGTTTCATAGCCCAAACAAGGATCACTCCCTTTGAGGAGCTTTGATTTAGTAATGCACGTCAGTGTGAAAATTTTTTTTCTTTTGCAGTAATTAACTTGATTGTAATTGCCCGTTGTTTCTATCGGAATGTTGTCATGTTTTTGAAATGGTTAGATTTTCTGCTGTGGTTTGTGGAAATTAACTACTTCTGTTCATGCTGTACAAAGTATTCATTTTATTTCTTTTGTAAAGATTTTTTTTCAAACCTTAGCCCCCTTTTAAGATGTATCAAACATTTTTGTACCCTATTCGCTAGTGCTTTTTTTTAAATAAGGAGGTCAGTGAGAGAAATGTATTTATGATTCTGTTTCAGTAATTAAAAACGAGTACTTGGTTGCCATCTATTTTGCTGAAGAAAAATGATTAATTCACTCAGTGTAGCAGGTGTTTTGTACAGAAAGTCATTGATGATATTAACTATGTAATGATGTTTGCTGAAGTCGTTTCTCTTCATTTAACCGTGCCCCCCCCCCCCCCAAAAAAAAGTTTCTACTCTGTACTTGGAGGCTTGGAAAACAATTGAGTGACTGATGGACTTTGTGTTCTAATTTTATAGGTAACACTGGCGAGAATGTTCATAGCCCCCTGGGCTCTGCAGTTTCATGATGCTTGTATGTTGTACAATATGTATTGAAGCAAACACTTCTTTTTTTTTCCAGTTTTTTTTAAATAAAACAACTTTGAGAGTACAAGTGCTTTAAAAATGTATAGTGAGGAACTTTTGTATTTGCCGCTCACTATCATAGAATGCAGAACCAAATACAGAAGGCAATTTTGCTATCTTGATTCATCCATCAACTGAGAGTCTAGCATCAGTCTGGTGTGACATCCAGTTGTTTCTTCAGTGATTTCAGGGTTTAGTCTGCTGCAGGATCTACACATTCATTGATCGCCCTGAAAAGAGAAGATTTCCTGCCACCACTGATAAAACTATCCTGTTGTTTGAACATCTGAAATTCTGCTGAAGCAGGTTAAAGTAAATTTTGGGGTAAGCTTTTTCTAAATCCACCCATCTTTGACACAAGTTCACCTGTTGAATGCCTTGGGTCCAAGGTGAAACACCAAAGTTTCTACATTCTTTTCTCAGAAGAATGGAGATAAACCTTATGATTCTGTACTTGAATGTCTTTCTTGTTTCTTAGTGACAAGATGACAATATATTAGTTAAAATACAGTTTGACCACATCTCAATGTTGATCATTTCCTTGTTTATATTATGCCATTTGATATCTTGTTTACTTTAGGAGCATAGAAGGCATACAGCAAGTCTGAAGTCATTTATTGTATTATGACTATGCCAGCTGTCTGTAATGGCCTTCTCCATGTGTCCTTCCAAATCTTTTCACTTCAAATAACTATCTATTTCTGTCTGACAGCCATGATTGAATCTGCCATTACAATTTTTTCAGCATTGGCTAAATTTTAACACATTTTAAATACAATTTTAACATTGTATTCCTGGATGTCCTAACTAGTTCCAAGACTATTCTTGGAGTAAGCTGCCCTTTCTATATAACATAACATGAACCCAGGTTATGTGAATGATTAAATTGTTTTTCGATAGTTAATTTTGACTTGATCAAGCAAGTGAGGAAATGAAATAGATTGTGTTGAATTGTGTGGAACACTTCCATAAGGAAGAACATCATATAGCCCAGGTTATTGATTGAATCATGTCTGGGTTCATTGCTCATTTATGGCTGAGGCTAGATTAAATTTTAGGCTGACCAAAGTGGAAATGCTTTTGAAGTGGTCACAGGTTTACTCCAAGTCTTTGTGTTTTAAGTGGTCTAAGTTTTACTGAAGTATGTAAAAGCCTATGAATATGTCATGTTTCTTAGTTTCTGTAGTCAGTTTTGTAATCTTGTACGTACTTCAGTCTCTACTAGTTGTGAAATTTGGTATATGATAATTAATCACGAGATGGCAACACTATGTACTCTTAAGGATTTTCATATCTATTTACTAGTGCTGCCTTATCTTGGTAAGAAATCTATGCAGTTGGTGAGCTACGAGTCAAACTGTTGTAATCGGGATGATCTTAAAAAGCGATTAGCATATTAAGGAATGAATTAGAAGGCAATAGGAAATGGTGCCATTAAGATGACAATTACATTTAAAGAAACAAATTGGGAATTTGGCAAGAGTACTGTCCAACCCAAGAGTGACCATGGGTTAATGAGTTAATTGGAATTCAGAACGTCTCTAATCATACACAGGATATAGTGGCTTGGAAGTGTCGGTGTGGCCTAAGGGATTTCATGCAGAAGAAGGGGAGGCAAAGATGACAAGAGAACCTCAGACAACAGTAAATAAATGTGATCCGAGATAATGGGAACTGGGTGCTGGAGAATCCAAGATAACAAAATGTGAGGCGGGATGAACACAGCAGGCCAAGCAGCATATAAATAAATATGCCCAGTCAACCAGTGTTATGAACTAGTATGTTAAAGTGGATAGATTGCAAGCAGCTGCTTTTAAGTATTACTTTTGTGCTTGAGATAAATGTAATGAAAACATTTGTACCTGGAATGAGTCTTGTATCTAAAACAGGAGAAGTAAACTTTTAGATTAGTTTTTCTCCAAAATCAGCCCATAATTATACTTGATATCAGTCTTCGAAATTGACCTTAGAAAAACATCAAAATTGGTGGTGTTGTGGACGGTTACCCTGGTTACCCCAGAGTACAATGGGACCTTGACCAGATGGGATGAGAAGTGGTAGATAGAGTTCAACTTAGATAAATGTGAGGTGCATTTTGGAAAGGTAAATCATGGCAGGACTTAATGGTAAGGTCCTGGGGGATATTGCTGAACATAAAGACCCTCTGTTGCAACTTCATAGTTCCTTGAAAGTGGAGTCGCAGATATTCAGGAAAGTGGATGTGTTTAGTATGCTTGCCTTTATTGGTCAGTGCATTGAGTATAGGAGTTGGGCAGTCATTTTACGGCAGTCCAGGACTGGTTCAGCCACTGTTGGAAAACTACATTTAATTTTGGTCTCCCTGCTCGAGGAAGGATACTGTAAAACTTGATAGGGTTCAGAATAGGTTTACAAAGATGTTGCCAGGCGTGGAGGGATTTTGCGCTATAGGGAGCAGCTGAAAATTTTTTCCCCTGCAATGTCAGAAGCTGAGGGGATGATCTAATAGAAGTTATAAGGTGATGAGAGGCATGGATTGGGTGAATAGTCAGGTATCTTACCTGGGATGAGGAGCTCAAAACTAGAAGGGATAGTTTGAGGGTGAGGGGAAAAGATTTAAAAGGAACCTGAGGGGCCACTTTTTCATACAGAGAGCAGTAGGTGTATGGAATAAGCTGCCGGAAGCACAGGAGGCTGGTGCAACTATAGCATATTAAGGAAATCTGGACAAGCATATGAATAGGAAAGGTTTAGAGGGATATTGACCAGATGCTGACAAGTGAGACTAGATTAATTTTAAGATATCTGGTCAGCATGGACGAGTTGGACTGAAGGGTCTGTTTCCATGTCGTACAGCTTTGACTCTAAATAAAAGTTTCAACAGATCATTAGTTTAATTTTTGGGTATCATGATTAGTCAGTAAACACATTTACTCAAAGTTGCTGATATTCTTGAAGAAAACATTCTATTCTTTTTGTACGCTTATTGTACGTAAAACCACAACTATCTGTATTACTCCACCCTAGAGAAGTATTACTCCTGTCTTAGTTTGCTAATTTTGGAACTAACCATACAGTTCTCCATGGACTGGTTACATGTGATTTCAGTTCAGGTGTTACAACCTGTACATTATGACAGCTTGAGAACACTTATACAGACTGGATGGCACTGCTGCCTCCCAGTATCAGGAACCTAGGTTCGATTCCAGCCTTGGTTGACCATGCAAACTCCACACAGACGACATCCCTTTGGCCAGTGAATTTCTTTGTGGTGCTTCATTCCTCCCACAGTCCAAAGATGTGCAGTTTGGTTGGATTAGCTGTAGGAAATGCAGGGTTATAGGGATAGGGTATGGGGTGAGTCTGAGTGGGATGCTCTTTGGAGGGGTGGTGTGAACTCAATGGGCTTTATGGCCTGCTTCCATGCTATGTAAGGATTCCATTCTGTGGAACTCATAAAATTGCAGAAATTGGGAGCTGAGATAAGCAATTTCAAACTGTCTTGTCATTCACTGTGATCATGCTTAATACTCTATCTCAATAATGTGTATTCCTGCTTTCTCCCTATAAGTTCTGATGCCTTAAATTGTTTTTTAAAAAAAGTAATCAAACCCTTTCTTGAATATATTCAGCACTGACCTCCATAGACTTTTATAATAGTTCCACAAGTTCACTACCCTTTTTAATCTCACCCCTAAATGGCCTGGACCACATCCTGAAACTCTGTCCCCTAGGTCCTAGACTCCCCACTGAGGACAAAACATCCTCTTGCATTTAATCTGGCCAACCCTATTAGAATGTTTCAATATTCAATTGAAATATTGAATATTTCAATTATTCTCCTTCAAGTACAGTGAATACAGGCCCAGTCGATCCAATCTCTCCTCAGAGCCCAGTCGTGCCAACTCCAGTATCGGCTTAGGGAACATCTACTCCACGCCAATTATTGTAAGTGTGTCCTTTCTTAGGCAGGTGTGGTCTCATCAAGGCTCTGAATAACTGCAGTAAGACACCCCTCCTTTTTGAACCATCATCTTCTCAAATTAAATGCCAATATACCATTTGCCTTAATTGTTTGCTGCACCTGCCTTTATGCTTTCAGTAACTGGTGTACAAGGCTACCATGGTCTTTTTGTATATACATTTAAATGATTGTTCGGTATGAAAAGTATAACAGTTAGCCCAGTTTTATATCTTTAGCAAAGTTGAAGGTTTCGCATTTGGATCTGTTAGCAAGGTCATTCATACTTGTCATGAATAGCTGGGGTCCCAAATACTGATCTTTTCGTCCCCCATTCATCACGGCCTGTCACAGGAGAGCACTATTTGTTCCTACCTAGATTCCTGTCTGTCAACCAATTCTCAATCTGTGCCAATATATCACCCCATCCCACATGCTTTAGTTTTGCCCATTAACTTCTCTAAGGGTGATTTTATGATAACCCTTCACAAATCCAAAGTCAACCACTTCCATTGCTTAAAAGACAACAAGGTGTAGAGCTTCATGAACTCTACAGCAGACCCAGCAGCATCAGAGGAGCAGGAAAGCTGATATTTTGGCTCTAGACCCTTCATTAGAAATGGGGGAGGGGAAGGGGGTTCTGAAATAAATAGGGAGAGGGGCGAGGTGGATAGAAGATGAATAGAGGAGAAGACAGGTGGAGAGGAGACAGATAGGTCAAAGAGCCAGGGATGGAGCCAGTAAAGGTGAGTGTAGATGGGGAGTTAGGTCAGTCTGGGGAGGATGGACAGGTCAAGAGGATGTTATGTGGGTAGGAAGTAGGAGATGGGGGTGGGGCTAGAGGTGGGAGGATGGGATGGGTGAGAGGAAGAACCGGTTGGGGAGGCAGGGACAAGCTGGGCTGGTTTTGGGATGTGGTAGGAGGGGAGATTTTTGAAGCTTCTGAAATCTACATTGATGCCATTGGGCTGCAGGGTTCCCAAGCGGATTGAGATGCTGTTCCTGCAACCTTTGGGTGGCTTCGTTGTGGCACTGCAGGAGGACCAGGATGGAAATGTCTGCGGTAATGGGAACTGCAGATGCTGGAGAATTCCAAGATAATAAAATGTGAGGCTGGATGAACACAGCAGGCCAAGCAGCATCTCAGGAGCACAAAAGCTGACGTTTCGGGCCTAGACCCTTCATCAGATGAAGGGTCTAGGCCCGAAACGTCAGCTTTTGTGCTCCTGAGATGCTGCTTGGCCTGCTGTGTTCATCCAGCCTCCCATTTTATTATCTTGGAAATGTCTGCGGAATGGGAGGTGGAGTTGAAATGGTTTGCGACTGGGAGGTGCAGTTGTTTAGTGTGAACCACGCGTAGGTCTTCTGTAAAGCGGTCCCCAAGCCTCCACTTGGTTTCCCTAATGTAGAGGAGGTCGCAATGGAAAAAGTGGATGCAGTGTACCACATTAGCAGATGTGCAGGTGAACATCTGCTTGATGTGTGAAGTCGTCTTAGGGCCTTAGATGGGGTTGGGGGTGGGGAGAGGTGTAGGGGCAGGTGTAGCACTTCCTACTGTTGGAGGGAAAAGTGCCAGGTGTGGTGGGGCTGGAGAGGAGCGTGGAGCGGACAAGGAGTTACGGAGAGAGTGGTTCCTCCGGAAGGCAGATAAGGGTGGGGAGGGAAAAATGTCTTTGGTGGGGTTGGATTACAGATGGTGGAAGTGTTGGAGGATGATGCATTGTATCTGGAGGTTGGTGGGGTGGTAAGTGAGGAAGAGGGGGATTCTGTTTTGGGTGTTATTGCTGGGAGGGGGTGTGAGGGATGAGTTGTGGGAAATGCGGGAGACACAGTTGAGGACGTTCTCGACCACTGAGGGGGCAAGTTGTGGTCTTTGAAAAACGAGGACATTGGAGATGTACGGGAGTGGAATGCCTCATCCTGGGAGCAGATGCTGTGGAGGAGGAGGAGTTGGGAATAGGGGATGGCATTTTTGCAGAAAGCTGGGTGGGAGAGGGTGTATTCTATGTAGCTGTGGGAGTCAGTGCGCTTGAAATGGATATTGGTTTCTAGGTGGTTGCAGAGATAGAAACAGAGGTCTGGGAAGGAGAGAGAGGTATTAGAGATGGTCCAGGTGAACTTAAGGTTGGGGTGGAAGGAAGTGGATGAACCGTTCAGTGTAACGGAGGAAGAGGTGGTGTTTCGTGCCAGCGTAGGTTACGTGGAACAATCCCTCTTCCATACCTACAAAGAGACGGGCATAGCTTGGGCCCATGTGGGTACCCGTGGCCACCCCCCTTTGTCTGTAGGAAGTGGGAGGAATTGAAAGAGAAGTTGTTGAGGGTGAGGACAAGTTTGGCTAAGCAGATGAGGGCTTTTTAATATTCTGTTTGTTGCATTCTCAAAAATAAAAACTCCAGTAGATTTGTTAAGCATAATTTGTCTTTTGTAAACACATGCTGGCTTTGTTAATTTCCATTAGTGCTTTCCAAATGTTCTGTTATGTCTCTAATAATAGCCTGTGGTATTTTCCCTACTCCTGGTGTTAGGCTAACTGATCTGTATTCTAAATAAAAACCGAAAGAACCATGGATGCTGTAAATCAGAAACAAACACAGAACTTGTTGGAAAAGCTCAGCAGTCTGGCAGTTTCTGAAGAGAAATCAGTTAAAGTTTCGAGTCCGGTGACCCTTCCTCGGAACTGATGGTAGCCAGGAAAATGTCAGTTTTTATGTAGAAGAAGAGTTGAGGGGTAGAGCAGTGGGTAAGGAGTAAATGATAGGTGATTAGAAATAGAGCTCAAAGAGAGAACAGTTGGACAAAGGAATGGATAATCTGGCTAAGATGGTGAATAACTGTTAATGAATTCGGTTAGCCACTGACCACTGTGTTTGTGTGTGTGTGTGTGAGAGAGAGAGAGAGAGAGATAGCCGACTGTGATCACAAGGCTGTAGGGTCTCCAAGCGGACAATGAAGTTTTGTTCTTCCAGTTTATGTTGCACTTCCAGCCTTCTGGACTCAATATTGAGTTCAATGACTTTGCAGAGTTCAGGCCCTAATGTCCTAGCCCCCATCACCCCACACCAGGCTTTGTGAAGCTGGCTACCATTAATTAACTAACACCAGGATCTGACCAGGTGGTTAATGTATTCTTTAGAAATTCTGCGTTTAGATTTTGTTTTCAAATTGACTTTCTGAACTTTCTTTTTACCTTCACAGAGCTAAAACCAAACCCCTCTGCCTCAACTTTAAAATTCCAAATTCTGCAATAATATATTTATCAAATCCTTCCTCCCTGTCCCTGAGAAAAAGAAACAACAATTGTCCTTAGTAGTCACTTTTTAGTCTTTTCTTATATCTACAATTTTACTTCCCTACTCTCTAATTCAACAGGCTTGAAATCCTATTGTAACAAAGCCAGGAAATCCAGTCCATTAGTCCTTTAACCATTCTTTTTAGATTTATATCAAAAAAATTATGTCCTATAGTGATTTCTTGCACTACTCTGACAACAACTAGGTTGCTCTTAATCTAACTGTATAATCTGACTGGTTTAAAACCAATCATGTATACCCCTAATTATTTGTCTTTTTCTCCCCCCCCCCCTTCATTATCTCTCTGGAAGACAAAGTACATCAACCAGCATAAGTGACTGACGTGGGCAAATGTTCCTCCCTTTGAAATAAAATATTCACTGCCTCCAGTTGCCTGATTCTCTTTACTAATAGGTGAGGAAGAGTACTCTTGACTGTCCCGAGTTATCTCCTCCTTGTTAGTCTGTTTTCATCTCCCATTTAATGTCTGGTCTTCCTACTTTATTATTTTAGTATCTTTGTTAGCTCCTTAAACTGCCTTTTCTGCCCCTGATTTTTCATTCTTGCAATTTCCTCCTTGATTTACATATGGCTATTATAAAGACACTGACTTTTTAAAAAAACTTTCCAGTGATTTTTATTGTGCACTGTAATAGGAAAACAACTATTTTAAAAACCGAGGATTCTTGAAAGGAACGCCACATGTTACTTTCTTCTTTTAAAAAAAAAAACCTGACACCCTCTCAGTACTGTTTATGCAGTTTCTGGTTCAAGCAATAATAGGAGAAGGTAGCTATTACCTGGAGCCTAGGGTGCATGCAAAGAGATTCAGCCAGCAGTATGTAGCTGATTGGTCTGTGAACTAGTGACAAGTTATCAAAAATCAAAACCTTCTGCCTGCCAACAAATATGATTTAGCTCCCAGATAGTTGAACAGTTTGGGGATGTGAACATGATCTGGAAAAACCATCAGATCTCCACTAGTCTAGGAGTTGAGTCTGATCTCTGCGTTCAAAACTTTTTAAGCCTGAAGAAAACCCACTTATTTTATCATCAGTTGCTGTAAGCTGTGATTTTGAATTTATAAATCGGGGGCATTTCCACCCATTTCCTGTCATCTTTGTAATCATAAGAGGGAGTTTATAAAGGGATTAGAATTTTTACTATTACAGTTATATGGCAATGCTTCAGAGTTGTTCACCTGTACCTAGATTTGATTATATTTGTGATAAATAATTAATCTTAAGTACTGAAACTGAGCATGCTTTCCATCAACCTGGATACAAAAGACAGGCAATTTGGAGAATTCCACATACTTCTAAAAATTCTTAACTTTTGTGATGATCCCAAGAATAGCAGGGCTTGATTGCCAGTGCACAATGCAAGTGAGGTACAACATTTTGAGATACCATAGATTACTGGCAGAAGTGATGCTTCTTGGATCGTTGATACCTGCCTTTTATCTAAATAAACCTTAAGATCTACTGGAGTGCTACTTAGTCATTATTAATTCCTTGGTGTTCTCAAAAATTATCTTTAACTTCAGTGATCCAAATTACTGATCCAATGGTATTTCCGTTTGTAAATTCTCCAAATGTCTAATTGTTTCTTTCTGTTAAGCTACAATTTAAATAATAAGCTTCAGGGACAAGTTCATTGCGTTAAGTATTGGTTTATTTTTAAGTGCCCTAATCTGAAGATTTTTTCTTCTAAAAACACTGGTATATGCATGTATAACTGTCAAAGCACCCTGCAATATTAAGGTCCAATCATAAGACATAGGAGTGGAAGTAAGGCCATTCGGCCCATCAAGTCCACTCCACCATTTAAATCATGGCTGATGGGCATTTCAACACCACTTCCCTGCCATCTTTCATCCCCGTAACCATCTTTCTGCAACTTCATATTCTGAGCTGCACTTGAAATTAAATATCTTTCCTCTCCATTATCTGTACGTTTAAGCACTAAGTGCTCATTTCTAGTCTGATCAAATCCCTTTTTTAATCAGAATTGCCTGCCTCTATTTTCTTCTTTCACTCTAAACTTTGGTCTTGTCAAGTCATTTTTGTTTTGAGTTCTCTTTCCCCCTTTTAAAAACTAAGCCTTATTATTGGTCTATCTCATTTCTTTGCCCTCACCATCCAATTCCACATTCTTATGTTTTCTTGTAAATTAGAACCAAGAGCAGGGGTAAGCCCCCTGGCCAATCAAGCCTGCTCCACCATTCAGTAAGATCATGGCCAATCTTTTCATGGACTCAGCTCCATTTGCCTGCCCGCTCACCGTTCAAAACTCTCTGTATCTTTCCCTTAAAAATATTCAAAGAGGTAGCGTCAACAGCTTCACTGGCTGAGAGTGCCACAGATTCACAACCCTTTGGGTGAAGAAGTTCCTCCCCAACTGAGTCCTAAATCAAGTTCCCCTTTATTTTGAGGCTATGTCCCTTCGTTCTAGTTTAACCTGCCAGTAGAAACAACCTCTCTGCTTCAATCCTATCAATACTCTTCTTAATCTTATGTTTCTATAAGATCCCTAACCTCCCCAACCCCACCATCAATTCTTCCAAATTACAATGACCACAGTCTCAGTCTATTGAATCTCTCCTCTTAAAGCATCTCAATTCTAGAATCAACTTAGTGAACCTCATCTGCAGTCCCTCAGGTGCCAGTACATCCCTTTTCAAGTAAGGAGACCAAAACCGTACATGGTACTCAGGTGCAGCCTCACCAGCACCCTGTACAGCTGCAGCATAGCCTCGCTACTTTTAAACTACATCCCTCTAGCAATGAAGGACAATATTCCATTTGCCATCTTAATTAGCTGATACACCAGCAAACCAACTTTTTGCGTGGAAAACTATAGAAAAAAGTCCAAGAGGGGATGGGTGAGCAAGAAATTATTAATTGTCTCAAGAACAAATGTGAGTATGGGAAAAGTTATGAACCTAATTCTGGGCACAACAGATAATGGGACAACTATCAGAAAGGATGGGGGTGGGGAAGGGTCAATGCAGAACTGAGGGTATTGTAATTAAATGCAACACACAAACCAATGTAATTGAACATGGAGTCAAATTGGCAGGTATGATATGGGTACGTCTGAAACATGCTGCAAGGGGTTCAAGGCTAGGGACTAAATACCTAAAGATACGCATCCCATAGAAAGGATGGGCACATGGGGAGAGAGGGTAGGGTGCCTTGTTAGTAAAAAATGAAATTAAATCGAAAGCAAGAAGTGATGTAGATTTAGAAGGTGTGGCATCTGTGTGGGTAGAGTTGAGAAACTGCCAAGGAGAAAGGTACTGTTGGTAGTTCTATACAGGCACCATGGCAGAAGTCAGGATGTGGGGCAGAAAATAAATCAGCAGATTAAAAAGAATGCCTTGTAAAAAAGGCACTATTACAATAATCATGGGGGACTTCAATGTGCAGATGAACTGGAAAATCAGGTTGGTAGAAGATCCCAAGACACAAAATTCAATATGTCTGAGTTTTTTTGGAGCACCTAGCAATACAGCCCTGTAGAGAATAGGTAATTCTGGATTTGGTGATGTGTAATGAGGCAGAGTTGATTAAGGATCTTAAATTGAAGGAATGCCAAGGGGCAGTAACCATAATATGATAGAATGCATCCTGTAGCTTGAGAGGGAGAAGCTGGAATCTGATGTAATAGCATTACAACTGAGTAAAAATAACTACAAAAACATGAGGGAGGAGCTGGCCAGAGTTGACTGGAAAGGGAACCTAGCAGGGAAGATGGTGAAGTAGAATGAGTGTTAACAACTGAGAATTTAAATTGCTATTTAAAGTTACCACACTCCTTTGAGATTGTAACATCATGAACATCCAGAATGTTTTTGGTAAATGCCATTTGACAGGCTTGTCAACAAAGCTGAAACTGATGGAAGAGTAGGAACACTAGCAGCATGGATATGAAAGTAGCTAAGTGGTAGAAAACAATCCATATGAGTGATAGAGATAACAAGGTGTAGAGCTGGATGAACGTAGCAGGCCAAGCAGCATTAGAGGAGCAGGAAAGCTGATGTTTCAGGCCTAGACCCTCCTTCAGAAATCTGAAGAAGGGTCTCAGCCCGAAACGTCAGCTTTCCTGCTCCTCTGATGCTGCTTGGCCTGCTGTGTTCATGTAGCTGTACACCTTGTTATCTCAGATTCTCCAGCATCTGCAGTTCCTACCATCTCTGAAACAATCCAGATCAGTGACTATTTTTTAGACTGGAGGAAAATATACAATGGGGACTTGATAGTCTAGTGGTATTATTGGCCAGACAGTTACCATTGTCTTTGGCTTAATGTTCTGGGAACCCAGGTTCAAACCCTGCCATGGCAGATGTGGGAATTTGAATTCAGTAAACATCTGGAATTAAGAGTCTAATGGTGACTCTGAAATCATTTTCAATTGCTGGAAAAATCTATCTGGTTTCCTTTTAGGGAAGGAATCTGCTGCCCCCCACCCAGCCTGGCCTACGTATCACTCCACCTTCAGAGCAATGAGGTTGACACTTAACTGCTCTCTGTGCAATTAGGAATGGGTAATGAATGCTAGCTTAGCCAGTAATGCCCATATCACATGAATGAATTAAAAAAATGGGATTCCTTACAAATCAGAAGTGACACTGCTACATAGACTGTGCTGAACACAGAACACCAGTCTGGTCAGAATGAATTATTTATTGGTGTCAGTAAGGTGGCTGCCTGCAATGCATGTGCACCCCATGATAGAGGTCACACTACTATGGGAGATCATTTGTACGCTTTCATATTTCAATCCAAACATAGACTTGGTTATACAAACAGAAAATGCTGGAGAAACGTAACAGGTCTGCCAGTATCTGTAGCGAGAAACAGAGTCAACGTTGAGTCCGCTGACACTTCACCAGAACTGAAAATAGCTGGCAAAGGTATTTTTGTTGATGACAGGGTGGGGAACCGTACAGAATACGTAAATGCAAGATTCATTGGACGTGACAGTGGAGGTTGATCTCGGGTATTGAAAAAAGATGCATAAATTGGAAAATCAAAGAACTATGGTGAAATTACATAAAGCACTGCTTTGTTCTTAAGTGGGATGTTGTGTTCAATTGTGGTGTCGTGCATTAGAATAGATTGTTCCATTCTTGTGGTGTTTTTCTGAACACAATTCTCACACGTGCTGATTTGGTAAGTAGTGTACGCGCCATTTGTTTGAAAATTATAAACCGGTTTTCTTAACACAAACAAACTGATAAAGTGACTTCAGGTCTAACAGCAATTGTGAATGTGAAAGCAGTGTTAATGTTTCGGGTCCAGTGACCTTTCCTCGGGAATGTTCTGAGGAAGGGTCACTGGACCCGAAACACTCACTCTGGTTTCTTCCTTCACAGATGCTACCAGACCTGCTGAGCTTTACCAGCAACTTTGTTTTTGTTCCTGATTTATATGGTCATGTGGTGTCATCCTAGTACTAGCTTACTCAGGTCTCCAAGTACAACATTCCCATCTTTTTCCAAGATACAATTGCGTGTTATACATGAAAGTACCTATATGTTAATGTGCAAAACTAGCTACTCAAATAAGAATTGTAAAATTTACAGATTTAAGTGTCTAATGCTCAGTTTCATATATAGATTATTTAAAAGTTCTTCCAAATTCTGTGATGGTTTAACTTTGTGGTGGTCAAAACTCTACATTGGTTGTTCTCGTTTTACGTGTATTAGTCTCATCACTGTTACTAGTGTTGTTTGTGGTCCTGATGATTTTCTGCACCTTCATTATTTGAGCATAACTTTTTGTGTGTTGGTAGTACACAGTTGGAATACTGTACAGTTCCCTGAGTTGGCTTCCGTTTTATTCCCAATGTTGGTTCAATCAATGTTGTGACTTTGTAGGATCTGCCCACTTTGTTTACCACTGCAGGTAGCTTGAGTACGATATATAACACTGACCTACTGTCTTATGCCAAAATTAGCTAGTTGCTAACTCGACCAACATGTATCATTTTCACTGTTCCTTGTTTTTTTTTGTGAAGTTTTTGTTCTGTATTTCAGAGAACTTGAACAGGTGCTGTCTTGAGGTTGTCCCAACTTGTCTTGTAAACATTATCTCCGCAAGCAAGCCTTCTTGGCCAGAGGTGTAACATAATGCTATCTTGTTTTGTTGTCGCACACTAGACAGTAAATAGTTTACCCTATTAAAGAACTTAGACAGCAACACTGCTGGAACTGGGATAATGTAGTGAGGCCATTGCATAGTTTATGCCCCTTAAAGGTCGTCTTGTATTTTATAATCCATTGCCATCTTTTCAATTGTATGAAATAACCTGAATATCACAATCATTGTCTCTGCCACAGTTGTACTTTGTGTCCATTACCTGTCCAAGAATTGGAAATTTGGATGAAATAGTTGGTAGCTAGGAGAAAATTGTTGACGTATGGTGAACAAATCTATTGTGAACTGAATCTTGTGGGGGCATAGAAATTTTTGTGTCGGAACTGTAGCAAGCTGCACACATCTTTCTCAATAGCATTGTTCATGCTCCTACCAATACACACTATCCCATGTCAGGCATTTTGTTCACTCTTTGCCTAAATGCCCTTGATGCAACTATGACATGAGATTCTGGCAAAGAACCTTAGGCATAAGCACTTCTTTCCCAAAATAACAAAAACCCCTTGAGATATTGAATTCATCTGTGGATGGCCAAAATCATCTGAGGGGGTCTGATACTATTGTTTCATTTCAGGGCACCCTTCCACAACAAAATTGAAAAGAACTGTGGATGCTGTTTATTTTTTATTTAATATTCAACTAATTGTCATTTCTCTTCTCGGCATTGCTACCTTGAAGATGTTCTGCTCCTTTCTCCAACAGGATTTCTTTTTTACTTGTCCACTATCATCAATCTCAATGTTGCCTCTGGTGCTTGACCAGATATTTGCTAAAACCCTACTAGCCAGATCGTTATCATCCCTTTGTCTGTCCAATTGTTTTTCTCTCTCTTGGGCTCTATTCCCACCTATTGTTTACTCCTTACCCTCCCCCCCCCCCCCCCCCCCCACGCTATCTTCTGCATATAAATGGACATTTTCCTAGCGACCATCAGTTCTGAGGGTCGCTCAAGCTGAAATGTTAACTCTGATTTTTCTCTCAGATGCTGCCAGACCTGCTGAGCCTTTCCAGCGATCTCTATTTTCGTGTTACCCTTCTATGATGACTTTCCATAATATTTACAATTATGGATCATTAGTTGTTTCTTCCTCAAGTTTGTGCTGACTTAAGTTCTTCAGAAAAACTTGATCCTATCTTCCATCTTGGTGACCACACTGTCCACTTGTAAGTTTAGCAGAATTCCTGCATTCTTGTTCAGATATGATAATCTACCTCTTGTCCAATATTATGATTTTGGGACTAGGCTTAGATCAGATATTGAAGTTATACCCCTTTAACCTTTAGTAGAAGATGCACTTACCAATAGGTTATACAAAATCATTTTTACTGATTTGTGATGGGTTTCCATACTGAAACGGAATGTATGGAACCTTGTGACACCAAATGCTAAAGCAAACATTTCACATTCAATGTTGGAATAATGGGATTCCCTTGTAATAGATTTTCAGATCCAAGTGCAATCGGCTTGTCATGAGAGTTGGTGCATTCTCCTGGCCTTTTCTGTGTTGTGTCTACTTCTAGAACTGTGTTTTTCCTTGGGTTGTAGTACAGTAGGAATGATTCCTACATATGTTGTTGGTTCCCCTGCCTTACATATGGGACATCTTTCTATAAGAGCTCCTTAAAGATGATGCTTTGTAGGAAACAATAGGTACTTATAGTGTCACAAAATTTGAAAATTAAGAAATCTACACAGGTCATCTTTATCTTGGAGCGTAGGCATGTTTTGTACATCTTCAACTTTGTCTGCGGTGAGACAGATACCATAGTTGTATCAATAAAACAAAAAAAAGTGATTCAACTTAGAATCACGTCATTTTTTTGTTAATGAAGCTCAATCCTTCAGGACTAGCTGCCATCATCAGTGAATATTTTATTTTATATAATGTAAATATGATATTGATTATGCTCGTCATTGCTGATCATGTTGTGATAGGCAGAACAAATGTACATATTTCCTGGAATACTTTCTTTGATTCTTTCCATATACAGGTGGAACATATCCTGACAAATAGAAAAGTAGTCTTGAAAACAATCTTTTATATGACGTCTTGGCTTGGGGAAGAATTTAACTCCCAGTCAATTTGGGATTCCTCTGCTGTTGCAATTTTCTGTGGCCTTTAGAGAGTTGTTTACATGTCTTGGATCCAAATATGCCCTCATTGTGCTGAAACAAAATGGCATACGTGATGGAATTGCACCAGTCTGTGTGCTGATGTACACAACAGGAAATATAATTACATTCGCTTGCTCTTAAGTTTTTGCCATTGTCAATGCTATGATTTCTGGGAGGGTAAATTGACAAAGTTGCTTTTGCTTTCTTTCAAAGGTGATACACCTTTGAAGTTTCCAATGGCATTGAATTTGTTTCCTATATTTGTTGTCAGTCCTGAACCAACTCAAATTGAATATTTTTGGCCTTTCCACAAGGCTACAGAAAAGGTAAAAGAATACTTCCAGGGATGAGGGGCTTCAGTTATAGTCTCAAATTAGGGAAGGTAGAGTAGATGTCTTTAGTGAAGAGAAGGTCAAGAGAACATCGAGCGATTGTTAAAAATGATGAGTGGTTTGTCAGTTGGCATACCATCTATCTCCTCTGATTAAAAGGGCCAAGGACTAGATTTAAGGTGAATAGGAAAAGAACAATTAGCAACAGGAAAAATACTTTTGACAGTGAATACTTAGGATATGGAATGTACTGGCTGAAAGTGTGGTACAATAGATGCTTTTATGGCTTTCAAAAAAGAATTGGATGAACACCTGAAAAAAAAGTTTCAGGACAATGGAAAAATAGCAGGGAGTGCAACTAGCTTAATTATCTAGCAGAGAACTAGCATGGGTTCAACAGCCTGAATTATCTCCTCCTCCATATTTATTCAAAGATTCTAAAGTGACAGCAGTCAGCAGTTTAAAGCAGATCCATGCCCAACTGTGAATTAACATGATAGAATCCATACAGTGCAGGTAGAGGCCATTCAGCCCATTGAGTCGAAACCAACCCTCTGAACAGCATCACAGTGTGACCTCTGATAATAAAATGTGAGGCTGGACGAACACAGCAGGCCAAGCAGCATCTTGCTTGGTTACTTACGCGGTTGTCATTTGGAAATCAACAAGATGGTATCAATATTCTTCTTGTTTTCTCCTGAGGCAGGTTTTGGTTTCTGCTTAGAACTAGATAAGGGAAGAGATACTAAACCTGTACCCAATCACCCTATAGTTTCATGTGTTGACCTCCACTAATATACCCAAATGTATCACTTTAATTCCCCACTGACTTTGGTTGAAAACATCACATGGTGTAACATTAAGCTAATACAGCCAGGCTGCATTGAGTTAGTTATTCTTAGCCCTGAGACGCTGATGCAGATTTTAAGCCATGCTGCTGCCTGGCTAAGTGAAATTAAGTCAGTCAGAATTCCTGCTGAGTGTGGCTACGCAAATACCAGGTTCAAGAAGTGATGGATCCTGCTGTGATATCCAGCACTCTGAAAGAGCTTGTTGGAATGCACTAAGATAGGCACAAGAACAAACTGCCAGCTGATGTTCAGTGCCTCTGGAACTACCCCAACAGAAATCAGCACCACAAGTAAGTGGATTCAGTTCTGTATGCTTGTTTAGATGAGGGTATCAACAGATATGAAGTAAAGTTAATTAACTAAAATAAGGTTAAAATGAAGAAAGATTTTGTATTTATATAGTTTCATACATGCCCTTATCACCCCAAAATACTTTATAGTCAATAAATTCCAGCGACAGGAATTTAGGAGGCAATGATACCATGACCTAATTGAATACCAGAACAAGGACAAACGGATGAATAGCTTATGCCTGCTCCCAACTACTATTTTTTTTTAAAAACAATACTCCTCCATAACAAATCATAAATAGTGAAATGTTTCCTAAGTACAGATGGTAAAAGCCCACTAAATCAGAGAATAATTAGATATTGGATGGGAGAATAGTGCTACAAACATGCATAGATTAGATTTTTCCTCACCATTGAACTTCTCCATGATGTGGAGGTGCAGGTGTTGGAGAATCCAAGATAATAGCGTGAAGCTGGATGAACACAGCAGGCCAAGCAGCATCTCAGGAGCAGTTGGACTGGGATGGGCAAAGGCAGAAGTCACATGACACCAGGTTATAGTCCAACAGGTTTGTTTGAAGTCACAAGCTTTCAAAGCGCAGTTCCTTCATTGAAGTCACCTGATGAAGGAACAGCATTTTGAAAGCTTGCGATTTCAAATAAAACCTGATGGGTGAGATTCTGGTGTCGTGTACCTTCTGACGTTGAACTTCTGTCACATTGCCACAGGAGCTGAGGAATTATCAGAGAGATGGGAGAGAAGACTCAAATATGCCAAGCTCCAGCCAGCTTTAGGAATAAACTGGAAAACTTGCACTCTTTACTTTCTATTTTTAAAAATTCATTCATGGGATGTGGGTGTCATTCACTAGGTAAGCATGTTACCAAATCCCTAGTTACCCTCCAGATGGTGGCAGTGAGCTGCTGCAGTCAATTTCATGTAGGAACACCCACAACACCATTGGGAGGCAGTTCCAGGCATTTGACCCAGCGACGCAGTGATATATTTGAAAGTAAGGATAATGATGTTACCATGTATCTTCGCCCCATGCCCTTCTAGAGGGTAGTGGTCATGGGTCTGGAAGGTGATGACTAAGGAGATGTAATGAACTTCTGCGCTGCGTCTTGTATTACTTTTTGCATTCAAAGCTGCAACATAGGCTAAACATTTGATAAATACTAATCATTAACTTTGCTACATTTATAATCTGAGCCATAGCCTCACAGAATAAACACTAGCACTTTCCAAAGTCTGAGAAAAAATTCTTATGATAGCTCAAATCAAGTCTTCTATTCAATACTTCACTTGAAGTAGCCAAACATTGGCCACGTGAAGGTACACGCAACATCAAGTGTTAACACTTCACTTAGAAAGATGGGATTAGTTTAGAACGGCATGGTTGATACAGACATTGTGTGCTGAACAGCCTGCTCCTGTTCCGTTCTATGTTAAGTGATCTTTGATACTTAGCATCAAATAAATTGAGCAAAGACCTCAAAAACTGTACGTTCACTCTTAATAAAGACATATCTTATCAAAGGTCAGGGAGATGAAGTTGATAGAGCCATTACAACTGTGCATATGGATGCTGCTTTCACTGAATGCGTTAAATGGCACAGAGAATCATACAGATCTACAGCAGAGAAAAAGGTCTTTCAGCTCATTGTGTCCATGCCAGCCAAAAAACAACCTAACTGTTCTAATCCCATTTTTCCAGCACTTGGCCTATAATCTTGTATGCCTTGGCATCACGAGTGCACATCTAAATATGTTTTAAATCTCGTGAGGGCTTCTGCCTTGATCACCCCTACATGCAAGGAGTTCCAGATTCCCACCATCTTACTAGTGCACAGCACTGAACATAAGAAACTTAAACAGGAATAGGTCATCAGGCTGTTTGAGCCAACTCTGCCATTCAATAGGATCATGGCTTATCTGTCATTCCCCACATCCATTTTCCTGTGTTTTCCCATAACCCTTGATTCTCCGACTGATCAATAATCTGTTTCAACCTTATATATACACAAGGACTGTGCCTCCAACAGTTCTCTGGGGCAAGGAGTTCCAAAGGCTCTCAATCCTCAGAAATTCTTCCTCATCTCAATCTTAAATTGATGTCCCTTTATTCTGAGACTATGCCCTCTGGTCCTAGATTTTCCTGTGTGGGGAAACAGCTTCTCAACATTTATTCTGTCAAACTCCTTAAGAATCCTCCACGATGTGATGATATCAGCACTGAGCAGACAAAAGACCTAGCTCTTAGAGATCCATCAGTAGCTAGCCTGACTGTTTAAATCAATAAAATCTTATCTTATTCAGACCAATATTTGAATGTAAGATGTATAATGAATGCAATCAAATAAACAGAATTTCATGTCAAACATATTAAATTAATAACAAATTCTAAATCAATGGAAAATACAGACTAAAAACATAATGTGAGGTCAATTTATTGCCTTAGGAAATTATATAATTAAGATCCTGCTCATACTGTTAACAAAAACAATGCAAAAATTTAAAACAAGAGACAAAAGTAGATATTTTCTAAATCAAAATGCATCAGATAACCACAGAAGATCAAAATTGCAATTATGACAAGGTATTAGTGAAATGCTGATTGAAAAAGGGCACAGATCTAAAACGATCCAACTGTCCACCTATAGATCATCCTTAATCACTCAGCACACCTATTTCTATGTCATTTCATAGAGATTACAGAATCACTGCCACAAAATAAGTCCAAGAGTCCATCAGTCAGTCATTAGGATGCTTAATTGGGCATCCAAGATTCTAAACATTTGAAATCATAACACATAACAAATAACACATCAAATTTTGGTCAAGAACAGCTGTATTAGACCTTTAACACAAAGTAGGAATTCAACTGATGATTATTTAAAAACTAATGTATTCACTATCAAATTGTGTGCCTACCCCAAAAAGATCCAAATATACACATGAGCGAGAAGAGAATGAGGAAATGGGAACTCAGCACAGGTCTGGAAATAACATTAAATTTACTGGTTCCTTATGTGACATTTAATTTCATCTACTTACTAAATGGAGACAGCAAGATTATAAATAGATGTCAGACCTTCTTCTAAATGCCAAACAACATCATACAATTTATTTTGTGAAATGCAGATGAAATTAATTCCATTAAAATATTCATTTTCCAAATGTACTAAGTACCTGCTCCAAACAGTTTAAAAAGAAAAGCAGAGATAACCAGGTGTCGGGCTGGATGAACACAGCAAGCCAATCAGCAGAGGAGCAGCAAGGCTGACATTTTGGGCCTAAGGGTCTAGGCCCGAAACATCAGCCTTCCTGCTCTTCTGATGCTGATTGGCCTGCTGTGTTCATCCAGCTCTCCACCTTGTTATCTCAGATTCTCCGCCATCTGCAGTTCTTACTATCTCTAAAAAGAAAAGCACTTCTTTCTTCTCCTGCAAAAAGCAGAATCACGTAATTAGCAATTACTTTACTCTGATCCACGAATACAGAGAATAGCATGGTTATCAATTTAACTGATGAATTCATACAGCAAACATTTAAAGCCAACTCTGAAATTATTTAACATTTTGAGCCCTGGATAAAAATATGTTACAATGTTCCAACCACTCCCTAAGCAGGTCTGTGCCCAATTCCCATTTACAACTGTGTAAAAGAACTACACAACTCTTCTGAAATCGTTATGGTTAACAATGTAACCATACTGAATAGAATCTGGTACTAGATTCAGATTAGACATCTGCAATAAATTTGATTCTTTGTCTCACTGGGTACTTAAGACTCAGTAATCTCTGTATGTCTTCTCTGCAACTCCTAGGGAGAAGTATAAACTGCAGTTCCATCAAAAGACCTCTGTCCTGGCGTAGTCTTTTACTTTCTCTGAAAGAAAAAACAAGCTTGCATTTATACAGTATTTTTCCAGATCATAGAACATAGAACAGTACAGCACAGAACAGGCCCTTCAGCCCACAATGTTGTGCCGACCATTGATCCTCATGTATGCACCCTCAAATTTCTGTGACCATATACATGTCCAGCAGTCTCTTAAATGACCCCAATGACCTTGCTTCCACAACTGCTGCTGGCAACGCATTCCATGCTCTCACAACTCTCTGCGTAAAGAACCTGCCTCTGACATCCCCTCGATACTTTCCTCCAACCAGCTTAAAACTATGACCCCTCGTGCTAGCCATTTCTGCCCTGGGAAATAGTCTCTGGCTATCAACTCTATCTATGCCTCTCATTATCTTGTATACCTCAATTAGGTCCCCTCTCCTCCTCCTTTTCTCCAATGAAAAGAGACCGAGCTCAGTCAACCTCTCTTCATAAGATAAGCCCTCCAGTCCAGGCAGCATCCTGGTAAACCTCCTCTGAACCCTCTCCAAAGCATCCACATCTTTCCTATAATAGGGCGCCCAGAACTGGACGCAGTATTCCAAGTGCGGTCTAACCAAAGTTTTATAAAGCTGCAACAAGATCTCACGACTCTTAAACTCAATCCCCCTGTTAATGAAAGCCAAAACACCATATGCTTTCTTAACAACCCTGTCCACTTGGGTGGCCATTTTAAGGGATCTATGTATCTGCACACCAAGATCCCTCTGTTCCTCCACGCTGCCAAGAATCCTATCCTTAATCCTGTACTCAGCTTTCAAATTCGACCTTCCAAAATGCATCACCTCGCATTTATCCAGGTTGAACTCCATCTGCCACCTCTCGGCCCATCTCTGCATCCTGTCAATGTCCCGCTGCAGCCTACAACAGCCCTCTATACTGTCAACGACACCTCCGACCTTTGTGTCGTCTGCAAACTTGCTGACCCATCCTTCAATTCCCTCGTCCAAGTCATTAATAAAAATTACAAACAGTAGAGGCCCAAGGACAGAGCCCTGTGGAACTCCACTCACCACTGACTTCCAGGCAGAATATTTTCCTTCTACTACCACTCGCTGTCTTCTGTTGGCCAGCCAATTCTGTATCCAAGCAGCTAAGTTCCCCTGTATCCCATTCCTCCTGACCTTCTGAATGAGCCTATCATGGGGAACCTTATCAAATGCCTTACTGAAGTCCATATACACCACATCCACAGCTCGACCCTCATCAACCTTTCTAGTCACATCCTCAAAAAACTCGATAAGGTTTGTAAGGCATGACCTACCCCTCACAAAGCCGTGTTGACTGTATTTGATCAAGCTATGCTTCTGAGATCTCGAAGTACTTTACTGGCAATTCATTATTAAGTGCAATTACAGATGCAATATAACAAATCCAGCAGTCAATTTGCACACATCAAACTCCGATGAGCAATAATGTGATAATAACCAGGTGATATTTGATGTAAAGGAACACATTTTGGCTTCAAAGGTTGGAGTAACTACTCATTCAAAATAGTGCCATGGGATCTTTCACATTCTTCCCATAAAGGCACCTCTGGCCATGCAGTGCTCACCTCCACTGTGTACTGAGGTGTCAGCCTGGACTTCTGCATTCAAGTGCAAAGTATGAGATTTTAGGTGAGTACATAAATAAATGTACTACTTTTCCTCCACCTGTCACACTGATTGGGGAGTAAAATAGCATCGAGTTTCATTGTGATAACATTGTCTCCTTGTATTATCATTTGCCACTTGGATTTCTCATGAGATAATTCAACACATTTGTCCTGTGTTCACTTTAAAATGATTCATGAAATATTAAAAATCTGACATCTTAGAACTTAACTTCCTCAGAGTCTGCCTGTTATAACTCAATAGCAGAATGGATTTCACACCAGTTTTTTCCATTACTATACCTGTGGAATTTCCTGTCTTATCTGATGGAAAAACGTTAACACATCCAGATGAAAAAGTAGATATTGTATATACTAAAGCACAATGTAAATGGCTGAAGAACAAAATTTTAAATATGCCAGGATTAAGATTACCGTCATATGCAATCTTAGTCATTCGTTCAAAAAAATGCACAGATCTAAAATGATTAAATGGAGGATTCAGAGTTCATCCATAATCACACACCATACAGATTATTCACATAATGCAACTGAAATTTTGGAATACATCCAATATATTTTCAGTCACAAGGGTGTTTAATTCAGCATCCAAGCCTTTAAATATTTGAAATCTTAGAATTTATCACATTTAAAAAAAAGGATAATAAACACATTATACTCTGTCCAAGAACACAGACATATCAAGTATCTATCAGATAGGAATCCAACCAGTGCAGTGTTGAGAACTAATGTTCTCAAATATGAACCTTCCACCAACCTAAAAATATATATCCAGTATGCACACTGACAACAGCAGTGTGAGGAAATCGAAATCTAGTGTAGGTCAGGCAATAATATGAAATCTATTGGGTTCTTTGTACTGTGGAGTCAATTTCAGCGTCAAACTATTTTGAGAAAGCATGATCATAAATAGATCTTTGTATCCATTTAAAGAACTGCATTTGTGGCCAACACCACCATGAGCTAGAACAGCCCACATGCATGTGCAAGATCAGAGCAAGCAACCTATATGCCTATCACTGTCCATCACCTGGCAACTGTTGTTGCATTCTTTCTCAAAAATGAGCATGTAAATGAGTTTATGCCAACAATAATTCTCTTCTTGATCAATTCTATGACGTATTAATGAATCAGTGATTTCTGTATACATGTTCAGCTCAATATTTAGTAGCTAAATTTGTTGCCATTTTTAATGCATCAATAAATAATTTAATATATTCAATTATGTGTAACTTGTGCCCTGTGCTTTCAAGTTTAATTACGGAAAAACTCAGAAGTGGTTTCAATATAGAAGGATCATACTTGTGTCCTATCCCCTATGCTGTGAACCTCCCACTCCCACCCCGGTGGCAACACAGTGGCTCAGTGCCTAGCACTGCTGTCTCACAGCACCAGGGACCCAGGTTCGATTAGCCTTGGGCGACTGTCTGTTTGGAGTCTCCCCACGTCTGCGTGGGTTTCTTCTGGGTGTTCTGGTTTCCTCCCACAGTCCAAAGATGTGCAGTTTAGGTGGACTGGCTATGATAAATTGCCCATAGTTTCTAGAGTGGGAAATGCACAGATAGGGTAGATAAGTCTGGGTTAGATGCTCTTTGGAGGGTCAGTGTGGGCTGATGGGGCTACTTCCACACGGTAGATATTCTATGATTTAAAACTAAAGTGATCAGGTAACTGGACATTGGCAAATGGACATATAAGTAAGTCTATTAAAATACAACTACTTCAAATATAATTTTATATTGGAAAGATAAAATGTTCAACAGGTTGTAGGAACAAAATTAATGGTGTGAAACACATTCTATTATAAATCTGTCACAAAATTCTAATGGACTGGAAAGGTCATGAGATGATCAGATTTTTAATATTAAGCAGATCTTTGTAAAGTGACTAGAGAATAAATATATTGGGGATGTTACCATTAAAACTGTCAATTTGAAATATTTAATATAGAGAACAGTTGAATTTTTGAAAAGAAGCTCCATAGAACATTCAACAATCACACATTTACATAGCTTTCAAAACAAAAGCTTGGTTGTTCAATCTTTTCACATGATAGGCCATGTTTCATTTTTCCTCAGGCAAGGTGCCTATGTACAGATCGCTAAAGATCACGTTTGGCGTAACCTCAAATATGAATTTCCAGGAAACAGTCAATAAATTTATCAGTTTTTTAAAAAAATGAATAAAAATGACCACCAAAAGTAACAAGCAGCACAGCGTTTAAACGCTAAAATGTATTTTGCCTTTTCAATGCAGGCGAACCAGAGGCAGGATAGGCCCTAGTCCTGATTACCAGGTAAGCAGCTGGAGACTGGGGCTGAGCTAGGGAGTTGAATTTAATTATCATTGATCTTGTATTTGCCTCTGGAGGCAAACACTCTGAACTGACCTGGAAGAGTTCTCTCTCTCTCCTGGCCTGCTTTCCAGATAGGTTCTGAGGGAGGGAGGAAGGACGGGAAAAACCGTGTGCATCTCCAACTCACTTCCAGTTTCAGGGTTTACACGCACACCTACAGTCACTCTCAGCAGGCTCACTCATTCTTAGTGACATATGTACTTTTTACCACTGATAAGGCATTTAGGAAGGCTGAAAGGTGACACGACATGTTTCCTCAGTACTGTCAGAAACTTCAACTCAACCTCTGGCCTCTGGTTCCTCTTGGCCTCCAAACCCTTTTCACTAAACTGAGCCCTGTATTGCTTTATGGCCAGCAATTATGTGGGAAGGAAATGGCTATAAAAGCAAAATAAGTGACTTAGCTTCATGGTGCTCATTGCTCTGCCAATCACAGATTGTTTCTCTCCTATATTTCTTCTGATAAATTCACTGAATGCCAGCAAGGGACGGCATGCAATTGGAAGATCAGTTCCTTGCAGATCTGTCACTTCCACTTACCCATATTTTCAACATTTAGACAAATGGTTCATAGCACATTTGTCTGTAGACAGAACAGCCTGTTAGTGGAACAGAGACACTGAAGGGATATTTGAACAGATATATAGAATTTATGAGGAGCCTAGGCAGTGTGGATAAGGGGGAACTTTTGTCTGTCAGCAGAGAGGGGTCAATAATCAGGAAGCACAGATTCAAAGTAGTTGACAGAAAGATGAGAGAGAAGTTGTTGGGAAATGTTTACATCCAAAAGATGATGAGGATCTACATGCACCTGTAAAAGTAGGAGAAGTGAAACTTCTGCATTTTGAAAGAAACCCTGGATATGCACTTGAAGTGCTGTAACAAATGCTGGAAACTGGAGAGAGAGAGATAATGGGAACTGCAGATGCTGGAGAATCCAAGATAATAAAATGTGAGGCTGGATGAACACAGCAGGCCAAGCAGCATCTCAGGAGCACAAAAGCTGACGTTTCGGGCCTAGACCCTGGAATTAGACACTTTCTTTTACTGGCACTGACTAGCTAGGCTGCAGGGCTCCTTCATTGTTGTAAATCTGTGCCGTTATTGTACAATACCTGCGTCATTATTTCATCTCTTGTGGTGAAATGCGGTGCATCTTCTACATGAACTCCATCTGCCATATCCAAAACCTTTTCCATAAGCTGATCACTATAACTAAAATACATATTATAGAAAATTACATTCAGCAAATCTCGGTGAATAATTTCGGGGGAGGGGAAAGGAGGAAGAAGAGAGAAGATTGCATTCTACTCAACCCGCAACGCTGGGCCGTAATTTTACAAATATTTTTGAAAATACAATCAGACCTTGCAGCATGCGTGACACGATGGCTTTTTCGAAGCCTGAGTGGGGTAAGAAAGTCCTGTCCCTGACAGAGATATGACAACGTTATATGTTCCCACTGAATCTCTGTCTCAGTGATCCCAAGGGCGAGGGGAACTGGATTGTCTCCCAACCCCTGTGGCTGGGGTAGTGCTGGAAAAGAGGCCGTTATTCCAGGCCTATAACCGGTCTCGTTGCGTAGCCAAGCACCTGACCCATCTAGGGAGCAGCAGCCTCGCTGCTCAGAGATATCTGAAGAGAACCGCACATCCACCCGGGGTGCCCCACGGTCTAGAAGGGGCTCAGAAGCTGAGCGAAGCCCCGGCATTCCCCACCCCAACTTACCGGCAACCCATGAAGACATGGTTGGCCCAGACCATGGATAGGGCGACCAAGTAATCCAGGCGATCCCGCGGGTAATCGGACAAGTTCCGGACCAGAAAGCTCCTCCGCGCCGTCCAGTGTTTGTCGCTTTCGGATAGGCCCCGGAGCCGCTCCAAACTGCAATCCGCCATCTCCCGGTTCCTCTTCAGAAAATCGTCCAAAGCCGACTCCTCCATCTTACTGAAAGGGCACCGGGAACGACTCCCAGCAGGCACCGCGAGCGGGCCTCCGGGCGGTGGGGGCGGGGCCGCGGCTAGGGTGGGAGGGTGGGGAAGTGGAGGGGCGCAGCCGCAGTGGCGACGATGATTGGGGGGCGGGGAAAGGACAGTGCGTGTCCGCGGGGGGTATGGGGCGGGGCCACGGGGTATGGGCGGGGCAGGAGCGGGATGAGAGTCGGCTCACCCACTTGGTGTCCGTGTTGGAGCAGAGGAGGATGGCCAGCGTCCATGGACTTATTTATTGAGTCTGATCTGCTGTGTTGCTCCAGCTCCACACTGTATTGACTCCATAGTTCTTGCTATCTCCAATTTACTAATTTAAAAATACCTTCATCTGAGGTAGCAGTGCTTCGAAAGCTTGTGATTTCAAATAAAGCTGTTGGATTATAACCTGATGTCCTGTGACTTGTGATTTTGGCCAACCTAGTCCAACCCCAGCATGTCCACATTATTAAAAATACCTGACCGATCACCAACCAGGCTAATAATTTGCTTTCGATTAAGAGTTCTTTTAAACTATCAGGCTCTTAAATGGAAACTTTCTTTCTGAAAGTTTATTTACAAGGCTATATCCATAGAAACGTTTACCTGTCTACCATTTCATCTGCTAAAGAAGTGAATTTCTGGCCAGAGGGGTAGGGGACATTTGCCAGAACAGTTCTGGAAGTGAGTAGTTTTAGCCAGCAGTTTGGATTGGAGAAATAGAGTTTTATCCTTTAGAAAATGAAGGAAGATTTGAAGAGGATGCGAAGGGTAACCTTTTCTGTGTGTGGAATAAACTGCCAGAGGAAGTGTTAGATGCAGGTACAGCTACAACATTTAAAAGTTGTTTGGACAGGGACAGGACCAAGAAAGGTTTAGAGGGATATGGGCCAAACACACACATGTGGGACTAGTTTTGTTTTGGAAAATTGGTTGGCATGGACAAGTTACACCAAAGGGTCTTTTTCTTCTGACTCTGAAAGGTTGAAGTGTGATTTAATAGAAGTGTCCAAGATTGTGAATTAGATAAAGTCGATAAAGGAAAACTGTTCCCATCAGCTGATGGTACACTGACCGGGGGCAGTCACCGACCTCTAGCGTCACAAGAGCCTGAAGGAGGTTGCTTACAATTGAAATATCTAATTTTGAGTGTTGTTAATTCTTAAGTGGTTTGAGAGAAGTGTAAGAGGAGAAGTGTAAAGAAGAGCAAATCGTAATGACCTGAAACTTGCTGTCTAATATGCTGGAAGCAGGGTAGATGAATAGCTTCAAAAGAAAATTGCATTGGCTCTGGTGTATTCAAATTACAGGCCTTTGAAGATTCAGTGATGAAATGGGACTGTGGACAATCTACAGATAGCAGCACAGACCCAATGTGTTGAATGGCCTTATAACATAACAACTCAAAGGTTAAAATTTTATGTTGTTGATGGCACTCTTGCACACTGGCTAGGGTAATTCAGTTAGATCTATTGGGGAAGGCCTGCTGGAATTATGTGTTCGTCAAGCACTTAACTGTCCAGCATTTGGTCTTTCCAAGATTTAGGACTCAGAGGGTAGAAATCTCACTCCTTGAAATCTGTTTACCAATTAGAGGCTGGCAGCTACCCATTACCCATCAGCATGTCGTGGTTGTTGCCAGTAATGCAGCCAGCAAAAGGTTGGATTGAAGAAGGAACCGTGCCACGAGGGGAGGTGCAGGCTGTGTGGGAAGCAGCAGTGTCTCAGACGATGATGCTACATTCTTTGATTAGGCACTGATTATGTTTTGAGGGAACACCACCACCCTACTGTAGCTGACAAACAAACCTGACAGAGCTTGTTTTTCCGTCTATCTACTGTTATAAAGCAGAGGTCCACCCCTCTCTGATAACTAACATCAAAACACCAGAAAGGTTTGCCTCGCCCTATAATCTGTTAAAAGAAGTGTGAAAAGTAGTATAACTTGCCTCTCACCCCCAATCTGTTATAAAGGAGTGGTTACCTGAAATAAACTCCTGACTCTCACTCTATAACCAACAACTAACAATTTATTTATCTAACTCTAACAGCGAACAAAACAACTGAACTATTGACAAACCAAACAACTCCCGTCTAACTGCCAACTATTTCCAAATGAAACAAGATTCTAGTGGTATGCTGTTCCAATAAATACAAGACCAAGTTATACAAAACAAAGTAAAGAAAAATTAGAGATAGTAGGAACTGCCGATGCTGGAGAATCTGAGATAACACGGTGTGAAGCTGGATGAACACACCAAGCCAAGACGCACCAGAGGAGCACAAAAGCTTAATGTTTCGGGTCGGGTTCTCAACCATTTTTTTTGGTTAACCTAGAACCATTGTGTGGAATATTGGCAAAATATTGATGGCCTTACTCATTGTATGTTTGGAAGGGAATAATTATTTGGGTAGAGGGTGTTGCTGCTATCCCAATCCCAACCCAAAAGAAAAATTAGAATTTAGATTCTCAAAATTACTCTGGTTACGTCTTCCAGAATGTTCTGTGTCTTCTCTGATGAATTATTTCGTTAGGAATACTTCCTCGGTGAATCCTTCTGTCAGGAATGCCTTCTCTGTCGAATTCTTTTGTCATGAAGATTAACTGTTTGTGCTGTAGGTACCTATAATTTAGATGGATCTTACTCTAAGGTTTAGAGAATTCTGTGAGAGCCAGCGATTCTTCCTTTTGTAGCTGAGAGCTGTTCCCTTAGCAGATAACAGTTTGCTCTCTCCTGGTTGTCCAAATGCTCTAATCTTTTATAGCCTTGGTGACATTTCAATTTCACGCAATAGGATTGATCCTATGTTGTCAAATCTATCAGATTTAAATTTTCTGAAGAAAGGTCCCAACCCAAAAAGCCAACTTTCCTGCTCCTCTGATGCTACCTTGCTTGCTGTGTTCCTCCAGTTCCACACTGTGGTATCTAAGATTCCAGCATCTGCAATTGTTACTATCTCAGATTTGAATTTTATTGGTTTTTGGCATCGAAGGGCCTGGTTACATTAATTGACTAAATTCGACCCTGCTGTCTTGGTGAAAATGCTGCTTTGCCCGCTACCAGTTCAGCCTTTTGATACAAATGTTTTAATTCAGGTTCTCTGTGTACCTGCAAACCCACAAACATCCATTTTGAATCTCTATGCATAGAAAAAGCACCTCGTTTTTTAAAGAGACCATGCAATGCTTTCCACCCCTAGCATTTTACAAGCATCAATTTTTTGCAAACACCAAATTCCAATGTCCTGCCTCTACAAACACATTTACACTACCCAACTTTGCAACTCTACTTACCATGTTAAATACTAATAGTGGTACAATGATGCCCTTTGGTGGCACTAATTGCCCTTGTAAGGACCTTAATTGTTTTTACAGGAAGGTTTCAACAAGACTTCATGCACTGGACTTAATCAGGTAAAGGTGGGATAGCAGTGTGGACCCTACTCAACACCTTCCCACCAAACTTATTCCCTTCCCAACATACAATGATTAAGGCCATCAATATTTTGCCCATATTCCACACAATGGCTCTAGGTTAATTAAATTATTCAATTCATATTGTCTCTGTCTATGAAGCTCAAATTTCTCTAAATCTTCAGCCAAGGGGTCTTTAGTTATACATCCCAAATACTTCTTAGAACAGATGTTGGACTAATAAGTCTACAATATCCTGGTTTTCATTACAATGTTTCTTGCAAGTTTTTTTTTCACATTCCCCTTTGGTTCTTAAACCATTTTTTTTGTCTTTCTTTACATTTTCTAATCAACCTGCTCAATGGTATTATTGTGACCACTAGATCAGGTGAGACTTGAGTCTGGGTATCCTGGGTTAGTGGTAGGTACAACACCACTATACTATAAAAGCCCTTATAACTACATTGCAAACCAGTGGTCCAAGCAGCTGAGTTAAAGGCACAGTAGCCCTATACTATACTTTTTAGCTCTTGCAGTTCATTAGATTTGCAGTATTCTTTGCACTTTACTCATTTTATGTTATCTCTCTATAGTGTCTGCTTAGGATATGTATTGTTGTTCTACAAATTAAACTGTTTGCAAACCCCACACCCCCCACCCCCAACCATTGTTCATTTGCAGCTTTGTATGATAACAATTTTAACTAGCTTCAGCTGATGAATCTATCTTGTCCTGTTAAAGTTAGCCTGATCAAAACCTAAAATCTTAGTAACTATATCAAATTTCTCTTATTAAAACCTAACATTGTATTTGACCGGATATGCTTAAGAAACTCATTGTCTTTCTCAGTGAAGTTACTCCGCTTTTTTCAAACTAAATGAAAAGTGAACCGTTCCATTACAACAACTTTGCTTTTTCTACAGATTTCTTTATTCTCTGAATTAATAAATGCCGCAATTCAATTTTTGCCATCAGGATGGCTGTACACATCTACAATTACAGTTTTAATTCCTCTCTTATTCTACAATCAGATGTTTCTGATTGCTGTTATCTTGAGCCATGTGGTAGATTTTCTGCCATCATCGTATTTCCCAGCAGGGAGTCATTGTCTGATTGGCCTTCTTTCATAGAGGAAAACCACTTGGTAGTTAAATGAGAAGCGGCTCTTGTTATAAACAAGATGTATTGTATTGTACGATAGCAAGTTACACCGATGTCTAAGAACTGCTTCTTCCCCACAGTTATCAGACTTATGAATTAACTCTCGTATGTTAGAATTGATCTTTCTCTGTGCATTCTCTTTAGCCGTAACACTACATTCTGCATTCTGTTCTATTACCCTGATGCACTTATGTAAGGTATGCCTTATCTGGTTAGCACGCAAAGCAATACTTTTCATTGTATCTCGGTAGACATGACAATAATAAATAAAATCAAATGTGATGGACATTTTTTACAGAGAACACTGAAAGACTGCTTTATTTTTTCAATAATTTTGATTGACTCAGCAAGTAAGGAATTATGTTATGGTTAATTGTGGTTAGTTGTAAACCACTTTCTGTAAGACAGAATAGGCGTATAGCCCAGGTCAAAAGTAATAGTGTTATGGTTGCTTTTATGGCTCGGGCTAATATAAACTCAGGATAAGAAATGTTTGAGGTAAAAAAGGCTTTTATTCAGATACACAACTATGGTTTAAATTGATTTAGTTTTGTAACTGAAATTATGTAACAAGCCTTTTAGAGATTAAAAGAAGCCAGGATGGTCCTGGGATTGTACTCATCAGAGTTTAGAAGGTTGAGGGGAGATCTAATAGAAATTTACAAGATAATGCATGGTTTAGAAGGGGTGGACGCTAGGAAGCTGTTTCCGTTAGGCGGTGAGACTAGGACCCATGGGCACAGCCTTAAAATTAGAAGGGGTAAATTTAAACCGGAAATGAGACTACATTTCTTCAGCCAGAGAGTGGTGGGCTTGTAGAATTCATTGCCACGGAGTGCAGTGGAGGATGGGACGTTGGATGCCTTCAAGGCAGAGATTGACAAATTCTTGATCTCACAAGGAATCAAGGGCTACGGGGAGAGTGCAGGGAAGTGGAGTTGAGATGCCCATCAGCCGTGATTTAAATGGCGGAGTGGACTTGATGGGCCGAATGGCCTTACTTCCACTCCTATGTCTTATGGTCTTATGGTCTTTTGAAGTAATTTTAGGTCAATTGTTTTAGATACTATCGTTGTTTTGGAGTCACACACAGCTCTTGTAATTAAACGGTATTAATAAGTTTTGAAGAACACTTAGATGTATCATTTGGAACATTTGAGATGACAGTTAATCAGTAGAATATGACACTATGTACTCTAACCAGGCAAATAAATTGTCCTACTGTTGTCACATTTTCAACCATGAGATAAAATATGGAAGCATAGAAAAAAGGAGCAAGAGTAGGCCATTCAGCCTTTCAAGTCTTCTGTGCTATTCATTATGATTATGGCTGATCATCAACTCAGTACCCCTTCCTGTTTTTCCTCTATATCCTGTTATCCTTTCCAATAGATCCAATTCTTTCTTGAAATCAAACCATGTTTTGACTTTGATTACTTTCGGTAATAATAAGTTCCACTGGCTCACCACTTTGTAGGTGAAGAAATTTCTCCTCCTCTCAGGCCTGAATGATTTAGCCTATATCTTAGACTGCGACCCCTGGTTCTGCAATCCCTGCCATTGAAACGTTCTTCCTGCATCTACACTGCCTACTCCTGTTAGAATTTTATAGGTTTCTATGATGATGCTCCTCGTTTTTCTGAATTCCAGCAAATATAATCCTATGTGATTCAACTTTTCCTTATACGTCTGTTCTGTCACTCCAGGAATCCTGGATCTGGAGGAAGGTCTCGATGGTCTGATTAGCAAGTTTGCAGATGACACGAAGTTTGGTGGAGTAGCAGATAGTGAAGGGGACTGCCGGAGAATGCAGCAGAATATAGATGGATTGGAGAGTTGGGTGGAGAAATGGCAGATGGAGTTCAATGCGGGAAAATGTGAGGTGATGCATTTTGGACGATCCAATTCAAGAACGAACTATGTGGTAAATGGAAATGCCCTGGGGAAAATTGATGCACAGAGAGATCTGGGTGTTCGGGTCCATTGTATCCTGAAGGTGGCAACGTGGGTTGATAGAGTGGTCAAGAAGGCATATGGCATGTTTTCATTCATCAGATGAGGTATTGAGTACAAGAGTTGGCAGGTCATGTTACAGTTGTATAGGACTTTGGTTTGACCACATTTGGAATACTGTGTATAATTCTGGTTGCCACTTTACCAAAAGGATGTGCATGCTTTGGAGAGTGTTCAGAGGAGGTTCACCAGGATGTTGCCTGGTATGGAGGGTGCTAGCTATGAAAAGAGGTTGAGTAGACTAGGATTATTTACATTAGAAAGATGGATGTTGAGGAGGGACCTGATTGAGGTCTACAAAATCATGAGAGGTATGGACAGGGTGGATAGCAAGAAGCTTTTTCCCAGAATGGGGGACTCAATTACCTGGGGTCATGATTTCAAGGTGAGAGGGGAAAAGTTTAAGGGAGATATGTGTGGAAAGTTCTTTACGCAGAGGGTGGTGGGTGCCCAGAACACATTGCCAGTGGAGGTGGTAGAGATGGGTAAGATTGTATCATTTAAGATGTGACTAGGCAGATACATGAATGGGCAGGGAGCGGAGGGATACAGAATCAAGTGAGAATGGCAAATAACATCACTATGATCCTTACTTTTGAATAAACCAATTAGAAAATAGATATGCATATTTTGACTAATAACATCTGATTGTGTGTATTCAATGCAATCACAAGCCAATTACTGTTCTCTCCGATCATACATTGGTGGCACTGGCTAGCAAGGGTTAACAGCAGTGATTCTGAGTGGTTTGGTGCACAAGAAAGTAAAACCAAAGATTGAACAATCAAAGAGAGAAATAAAGTAAATTTCAAAGATGAAGATAATGGTGAGAGAAGGTTAAATTTAAAGAAATGTAGAGTCGGTGTTGTAGTGTGTATAAAAGGAACTGGGAAAGTCTTGTCTGCAAGTAGAGTCAGCCCTTCCTGCATATTTTATTATGGTGTCATGTTGATGCTATGTATTTGCAAGCCAGTGTCCAACATCAACATCACTAAGTTATTTATAACATGGATGTTGAAGTGTTAAAAGAAACAGTTGCTCATCTGGAAAACAAAGAGAGTTTGGGTGCCCTCTAGAGTGTTAGTGAGCAATGGCACTCATGATATTGTAGCTTTAATTGTCAGCTTGGATTGTTTAGTTAGCGAATACTCAAATATTTCACTTGTCTCCCTTAACGGGTGATGAATTAACAGTTTAAACTTTTCTTTTATCTTAAGTTTTTTTTCTGTGAAAATTCATTTCTCTTTTTCATGAACTTTTGTTTGTGAAATTTTACACCATGAGAAAGATGCAGATGGTAGGTCTTACTCCTATGATATATATCCTCGACTGTTCTGCAAACAAATCTAAATGAGATTATAATCGTGGGTCATGCTTAAGACACTTCTCAGTGCTAGCCCTTTCAGACATTAACCTCATCATACATCACTTCCCCTCCATTCTTTCCACTATTAATATTTATACGTTTGTGTCTTTTATTTGTATTTGTGCATTAATCACCATTCCATCTCTCCCTAGTCTCTAGACTTAAAATTTCAGACAGTCTATGTGGGGGATGCAGAGATGCTAAAGTATAATTCGGCCAAGCTGAGTGAGTGGGCAAAAACACAGTAGATGAAGTACAATGTGGATAAATGTGAGATAATCTACTTGTTGCAAAAACAAGAAGACAGACTCTTGATTGTAATTGTACTGAAAGCAAAAAATGCTGGAGATCACAGCATCCATGGAGAGAGAGCAAGCTAACATTTCGAGTGAAGGTGACTCTTCATCAGAGCTGAAGTGCAGTGTGGCAGGGACAACATCCTATTGTTGTAATTGTGACAGATGATGAAAAAAGGAGGTATGACAAGAACTGGGTGTTCTTGAGCATTTGGTCCTGAAAGTAAGCATGCAGGTACAGCAAGTGGTTAAGATGAAAAATGGCATTGGCCTTAATAGCAAGAGGATTTGAGCACAAGAACAAGGATATCTTGCTGCAATTTTACTATGGCTTGGTAAGACCATACCTAGAGTATTATGTGTAGTTTTGGTCTCCTCATCTGAGAAATGATGTTCAGGCTATGGAAGGAGTACAACAAAAGTTCCTAGGACTTCTGAAGAGAGACCAGATTGGTTAGGACTCTTTCTGTTGCAGTTCAGTAGAATAAGGGAGGGATCTCATAGAAAACAATAAATTTCTAACAAAATTAGACAGGGTAAATGCAGGAAAGCTGTTGCAGATGACTGGTGAGTCCAGAACCAGGGGTCATAGCTTAAGGATATGGGATAGGCTGTTTAGGACTGAGGTGAGGAGAACTTTTCACCAAGAGAGTGGTGGGCTTGTGGTTCTGTACAAAAGCTGTCTAACATCGCCCCTCCCATTGCTTGAAGAAGACCACCTTGTAGGTGCAACACAAAATTGATTCTGGTGAGTCTTTTTTAAACCACAATATCATCTCTTTCAGTCCTTGGTTTAAAGCAATATATCTTCCCATCTTTAAGTTCACTGTCCAAAGGAGTAAACATCAATCTTTACATGCCTCTTCCCTAAGGAGAGATGAAACAGCATTTCAAAAAAGCATTTCATCCCAAGATATATGATACATAGACAGCAAAATATGAAACTTGTATCACCCATTTCAATATTTAATTTCAATCTTATACGGTATTTATATTATTAAAAATTCATTTAATTTTTACAAATTAGAATTTTTTTTTATCTTAACATCATTTTAACCTCCTGGGCAATGTGCCTGCTAGCATATTATCTTTGCCAGTAATGTGAGCAGTCTTTACCTTGAATGGTTGTATCAGTAAACTCCACTGAAACAATTTTGCATTTCAGCTTTTAATCTTTTCAAGGAACCCATACAGATTATGGTTACTGTCGATCAGTGTTTCATTGCAACCCTGTTGGACATAAACTACAAAATGCAGAGGAGCCTATAATAATAACAGAAACCATGCCTTCAACCTCTTCGGAAACTTCCAGTTCCCTCACCCTCAGTGCTACATCTTTACCATGGACATGCAATCTCTATACCCATCCATGCTCCGCAAGGATAGCCTCTTCAGTAAACCCATCCATTCACCCCTCCATCAATATCCTCCACTGCCTCATCAAACTAGTTCTCACCCGCAATTACTTTTACATCAATTCTTTCCACTTTCTCTAAAGCTATGTGGTTTCCAAGGGCACTCATATAGGCCCCAGCAATGCCTGTCTGTTTGTCAGTTTTGTTAAACAGTCCCTCTACAGTACCTACACTGGTACTCTTCCCCAACTCTTCCACTGTTACATCGATGACTGCATCGGTGCTGCATCCTGCACCCAGGCTGAACTGGAACAGTTCTTCGGCTTCACTAACAACTTTCATACTCCCCTCAAATTCACTTGGTCTATCTCAGACACCTCCCTTCACGTTCATGACCTCTCTGTTTCTATTTCTGGTGTAAGTTTATGCACCGACATTAACTATAAACCCACGAACTCCCATAGTTACCTAGACTACACCATCTCCCATCCAGAATCCTGCAAAAACTCCATCCTGTTTTCTTAATTCCTCCATCTCTGTTGCATCTGCTCTGATGAGGAGGCTTTCTGCCCCCAAGCATCCCGGATATCCTCCATTTTCAAACAACGTATTTTTCCCTTCTCTATCATCCAGACAGCCCTCCACCGTGCGTCCTCCATTCCTGCTCAATGACACTAAACCACACACCTCCAAACATAATAAAGATTGTGACCCCTTGTCCTCACTTTCCACACCACCAGCCTCTACATCCAATGTATCATCATCAAACACTTCTGCCTACTCCAATTAGACTCCATCAATCAGAACATCTTCTACTCCCCACCGGTCTCTGCCTTCTGCAATGACCATTCCCTTCACCACTCCTTAGTTCGCACCACACTCCTCACCAACCACTCCAACCCAACCAGTACCTCGCCCTGTAACTGTAAAAAGTGCAACGCCTGCCCACACACCACCTCCCTCACCTCCATCCAGGGCCCGAAACAGTCCTTCCAGCTGAGACAGAGCTTCATCTGCAACTCCTCCAACTGAGTCTATTGCATCCAATCCTCCCAATGTGGTCTTCTCTACATCACTGAGACCAAATGTAAACTCTGTGGCTGTTTTGCCAAACATCTTCAGCTGGCCTTGACAGCCAGCCTAATCTCCCGGTCACTGCCCATTTCAACACCACTCCCCCCGCTCCTCCTGCATCATGTCTCCACAGCCTGCTCCAATGTTGCAGTGACTCAGAATGCAAATTTGAGGAAGAACACCTTATCTTCCACCTGGTAACCTACAGCCTGGAGGACTCAACATTGAGTTCTCTAATTTCAAATAACCTTTGCATCCATCCTCCAGTTTCCTTTCCAGCCCCATCTCCTGCCTTTCATTCCACCTACTGACCATCCCTTCCAGCCACCAACCAGATTTGTCCCTCCCATCGACCAAACAAGTTTACCTACTACTGGTGCACACCTATCACCACTATGCTGCTACCCCTTCCCCCTTTCTTTATCTGTGGCTCCCCCTACCCCAACATCCAGTCCTGAAGAAGGGTAATATCTGAAAAGTTGACTTCTCCTCTAATCCACATGCTGCCTGGCCTTATATTCTCTTCCAGCTTCCTGTTTGCCTAATTTGGATTCCAGCAACCACAGTTTTGCTTTGTCTTTAGCAGTAACATCAGCATCCTTTCTCTGAGATCAGTTGAGTTTCTTAGAAAACCACTCCATCGCTCCTGTGTTTCCATATCCCAACGTTGTGACGGGGCACCACTATCCCCAAGTTGCTAGCATCAATTGCCGTTTCAAAAGTTTAATAAAATCAGGGATGGCTGACACTGTTCATTTATTTGTATTGCCTTCAGTTTCTCAAAGGCTGCTTGGTATTTTGCTGACCAATACAGCCCTAAAAGTATTTCCCATGATTTCCCACAGCTGGAGGTGCATCACTGCTGTGCAGAAGCAGTCTGTTAGTGGATCTGACGTACGCCATGAGGGTTCATAGGAGCTGGTACATGTTGAATGCCAATATCCTTGGATTTGAGATGCGTGTAGGCAATGTCCAAGGAGTATGCCCGACATGTTGGTGCCTGTTTCCAACATGGAGGTCTTCCAGTGGAAAGTTGAGAACATCAAAGAACCACTCTGGCTTCCCTGTTGAGCTTTCCCAATGGCTTGCTTGCATGGTGAGTTTGGCAAGATCACAACCCCTGGTGAGTTGGATTTAACAAGTGTCTTACAAGCAATAATAATCTTCAATAGGGAACTTGTTGCTCCATTGTACAAAGCTTATCACTTTTCTTTGTAAAAGTGTACAAGTTGAGGCAAGATGATCTTGACATTGAGGTGGGCCTTATTGAATATCTGACCTGATTCTATCTCTCATCTCATCATATGTCCCGTCACTTAGACCCTGATAAGATTCTATCCTAAATTTTTTTGATCTGTTGCTCCATTATTAGCTATTCCTTGACCAGTGTATTCTTAATTTTAACTGCTTTAACAACTTCTACTATTTGAAGATTCAGGTACAAACATGTACTGTGTTCAAGAGTGAAATTTCTATAGTGTGACATGGGTATAAATTCTCTTCTATCTGGCAGTGTTGCAGATTTGCTTGCAGCTTACCATATTAATTTATGTTGTATACCTCCTGGACTGTGTAAGTGCATTATTGTAGCCTGTAAACAGTGCTCCTTCAACCATGGTACTCACTATAAAAAAAAAATGTTTTCTCCTCTGTGTTAAACATAAAATTAGTGAGATGCCCATTGACACAAATATCATCTTAGCAGAAAGCTAGGTCTGAATTACTTATTTCTCCAGAAATACCTTTGCCAACTTGCTCTCATACTAACATTTCTGTCCTCTGTCTGCTGTGCTATTCCAGCAGAGCCCAACAGAACTATTGGAACAGTGCTTCCTTTTTTCCTTAGGCCTTTTGCAGTGTTCAGGACTCATCATTGTGTTCAGCAAATTCAGATCATGAAGACATTTTGATTACACTCCCTTTCTCTTCCCATGTCTTGTTTGCATAAGGTTTTTTTCAGCAGAACTGATTTACTTACTGCTTTTTACATCTGTCACTATCTTCTATTCTTCATTTATGTCTTAATTCTACCACCATTTGCACTCTGTTCCTCCTCCCATGTCTGCTTGCATGGGTTTGCTCTCAGCAGAACTGGCTTATTTTCTGTTATTAACACTTCACTTTACCGTCTAGTTTTAATCTATATCTCAATTTTACTATCATTAACATTCCATTTGCCAAATGCTCTGGGTGATCTTATCAGCTGTTCCACTTGTTTCTTCCCCCTGTTTTGTCAACCACATAAAGACACTGCCTTTATTCAGTACTCATATAAAGCTCATTCTAAATATTTTCCTTTTCATTCTGCATACAATTTTCACTCTCACGTTAGGACAGGATAACCTTCATTATGAGCAATACCACATGTGGTTTAATTTATATGGGGTAAGGTTTTAATCCTAGCACAAAATATAAAATCCCCGCAGTGTGCAAGCAGGCCATTCAGCCCATACTGGCCCTCCAACAAGCAGCCCACTCCATCCCCATAACCCTACATTTACCATGGCTAATCCACCTAGCCTGTACATCCCAAGCATGGTCAATCCACTTAATCTGCAATTTTTTTTGGAATGTGTGCACCTAGTGGAAACGCACACAGACATGGGGAGAATGTGCAAACTCCATACAGACAGCTGCCTGAGGCTGGAATTGAACCCGGGTCCCTGGCCCTGTAAGGCAGCAGCGCTAACCACTGAGCCACCATACAGGTCATATTTTGAAAATACAAGGCAATCTTGAAATAAAGAGCTAGCCAATTAATACCTAACTGACCTGATGCCTAACAGTTGCAAATATTTCACAATCCTTCATTAACATGCAATAAATTACAACTGGCCTGGGGCAAATTTAAATGAATAACAATTATATTTGAGATATGAACCGCACATGATATTTTATTATTATCACTTTTCAAACGAAAAGATCCCACAATTTACCTTCAGAGTAGTTAAAGCCAGAATGTAGGAGACTCATTTTGGACTAGGATTGCCTGAAGTGTGAAATTAAAGTTATAAAGTCTACCAGGCAGGTAAATTACTATTTTTTGGCATTCCAACTGGTTGGGGAATTCCTCTCAATAAGCACTCAGAGGGACTGCATTTAACTTGGGTCACCCTGACCCAGACGGAATGTTCAACCTCAAGAGCTTTAGTATTTAAGTACAAAATAACTCCATTGTTTGCTCAGTTAGCCTTGCTCCACTAGTTCTGATGTAAAGTTAGACTTCTTTTGATCCACAGATGTCATGATGAGTTGATGCCTGAGTGAATCCTCATCACTGTTTCAGATGCAATACCTCATCCTTCCTTTTGAAGCTTTATTATTTCAATTGATGCAGCATAGTTTGACACTTTGCTGCCTTGCAAAATGCTACCATGTAGTGGTTCACCACCTTCCACTTGTTAAGCCCCGATCACAGCTTTGGGAAAGTCCTGACGGGAGGCCATGCAGCTTCCACAGGAAGGGAGGAGCAGTAGGTGGTATAATCAGGCACACACTCTCTGGTAAACCTCAACAACTGATTTCAAAATTATATTGGCTAAGGGCTGCAAAAAAAATCGAATTGCCTTGATAAGTTTCGTGGTGCTTACAAATCTAAAAATAGTGAAATTAAATATTATTTGATCATTGCATTTTATTGATTTGGTATTATTTGTGGAACCAAACCTTATATGTGAGAGATTGAACACTTCAGAACCAGGTATCTGGGAACAACTAACAAGTGTTGAACAAATACACCTTCAGACAAATCACTTTGAGACTTAATTGGCCAGACTCGCCGACATGATTCAGATATGTATATTGTAGCAAGATCAGGTCTCCACTTAAGTAAGTGAACATTAACAGGCTTTACTGAACTTTACTTTTAAAGGGTTTTAAGACAAGACATCTTGTGGATCCCCACAGAGCCAGGCTGCATTTCCATGCAATCTGATATCATTCTGACATAGCTCCTTATGCAAATGCTCTGTAGCTGAGTGGGGTTAGCTATTTATTCCATGTAGATGATGTATGTAACTTCAGTCTTCTTTATTGATATTCAAGATTCTTCATGAGAAATAGTGGCCACGATCCAGCCATACTAAGGTTCCAAATTGTCAAGTTTTGTATGTCCCACACCTGTGATACTGAGCTGGCTGGTTTGAGTCTTTGGCTGTGTCTGTGTAATCTCAGCCAACACAATTGTAAAGGTGTAAATTTCACTTGGGATTCAATTGGTGGGTAACGGAAATGTTTAGGAATCAGTTAGCTCCGTTGGATGGACATCTGATTTGTAATGCTGAGTAATGCCAAAAGCGTGAGTTCATTTTCCACACTGGCTGAGGCCACCATGAACGTCCAATCTTCTTGACTTCACCGCTTGCCTGACATGTGGTGTCCCTCAGATTAAACTACCACTAGTTATTCTCTCACTCATGAGGCTGTAGGACTATGGCTACTTTGGTACTTTGCCATTAGGAGTAAGTAACAGTTTAGCTACTGGTCCCCAGGTGCAGTGTTTACCTTGCAAAAACCTCATGAAATAGTTGCTGTCATTCCTTATTTGGAATTGATACCACATAAAACTTGAATGTTACATCTGTACATATGATTGTAAAAAGGCAAGTTTGCAAAAGATAATATTAAAATAGTTGGAAAAATGATCAGGGATCAATTTTTTCCATTGTCAGGTTACCTGAGGTTGCCCCAGATGCTATTTAAATGAAACCTTTTTTTACAATACTAAATCTATGTTTATCTAAATTCCTTGCATCTGCAGTGTACAAGTAAAGGAGCGTTGCTGCTAAATCATAAGTGGTACATTTCAATACACCAAGAACTGGGTATAAAGAAGACATATGTTAGCAAAATGATTTAAGGGCTTTTCAGTCTGTGGTGATAGGTTTGCTTCTGAGTGTGATTTTTCACAGGAAATCTCTGTGAGGAACATATAAATTTTCTTGCTAGCTGTTAACGTAACTGAAACTATTGGAAAAAAATTAACACACACAAATGTCTGCATTAGTTTTCTCAAACTTTGGTCCCTAAATATCAGAATTATTTTTTCTACATTTTCATCTTCTATTTTGAAAATAAGATTCTCCTACTTTCCTTCAGATTTAGTTTCCCCTGTGTCCGCAAGGCACTGTACCTTGTTGTCATGCATATCAAAGAAATAAGCCTCTAACATATCAAACAAACAATCACGCTTCCAATCTAGGCTAATGGATGATACTTGATTATGGGAGGCACCACAGCCAAATGTATAATTTTCAATAAGGGTTATCATATAGGAAATGGACCTGGAAGCCTAGTTATTTTTCTGTTACCTTGTCCAGGATCACCTTAGCAACCTGTGGCTTTTATTTATTTTTTTTCTTGGGATTGGCTAAATTAGTACAGGCCAACAGTTTGACCTGGGAACCTCAATGATATTGCAAATGATCAGACCTTAAGCTGTAGGTTTATTATTTAAAAAGTCAAGTTTAATATTTTTCTAACCTCACTTCAATAAAACCTTTTATAAAACAAAAATTATAAATGTAAATATTACAGCACATAAAATTTAAACTGGCTATCGAATGATTCACACCCGCAAATTGTTGTAAATTTAATCTTTTGCCTGACACGGGTATCCAGAAATCCACAGGAGGTTCTCCCTGGCTCAACTATTATTCTTTCAATGTATAATGTCCTCCAGCAATAAATCCTCCAATTGCATTCGGCTCAGGGTCAGGCAATTTCTCTTTCCATTGATACATAGATAACTCTAGAATGGCACAGGCAATGAAGGCTTTAGGCTTAGATTTTCTGATTAATATTGTTCTGATACTGTTGTACCCAATTTAGTTTAGTGAGTTATTTCCTTCCTTTGTTCTCTTTTATGCCTCATGACAAATCAGGCAGACAAGAGACATGCTTGCAACTGTTTCCATGGCTAATTTTTCTGAGACTACCCAGCTCCCCAGTTGCTAGAGACTATAGCTTGATGGGTACCACTATACATCAAGCATTGCTGACCAGAAGACTCTCCTGCTTTTGCCACCTATCTTAGTGTATTAGAATGATTTACAGGATGATAGTCAACCTTATTGGCCATGTTATGAACGTATCTTCCGTGATCATCAAGCCCCAGAGTGGGACTCAAACATGGAACTCTGGCATAGCATGAACTGCGGACGCTGGAGTCAGAGTCAACACAGTGTGGAGCTGGAGGAACACAGCAGGACAGGCAGCATCAGAGGAGCAGGAAAGTTGATGTTTCAGGTCAGGGGCCTTCATAAGGAGCTCTGGCTCATGTGTAGGGATGCCACCCATTGTATCACAAGACTGAGATACAACAGGAATTAAAATGAGAGTGATCGGAAAATCTTGGCTTTCGTGTCTATATTTAGAACCTGAAAGCATTCACAGTAAAATGCTAGTGTGAATTACATTTACAAGCAGGAGAAGCAGTTCTACAGATGTATAAGATGTACATTTCTAAGGTTTTGGAGTAGACGTGTAGCTCGGGTTGTGGGTGTTGAGGTTGGTTGTCTAGCCAGACTGTTTTCTTGTTCCACAGATGCTTCGATACTCTGCTTGATAACATCCTCAGTGCAGCCTCCGATGAGTATGTTGGGGCATGTAGAATCTTTCTGATCCTGTGCCTGTGGGCATCTCCTGACCCAGCTCTTTGGATATTCATTATCGTTGAACACCTGGAAGAGATATTTCTCCTCCTCTTGCTGTAGTTCCATGTTGCTGCAGTGTCTTGTTGCCCTTTTCAATGGTGTTCACATGCAGCTTTGTTTATGTGTGCTGGGATGGTTACTGTTGAAGTTCAATACGTGGTCTGTTTGTGTGGCTTTACAGTGTACTTTTTGGGGAACCATCCCAGCACACACAAACAAAGCTGCATGCAAACGCTATTTAAAAGGGCAACAAGACACTGCAGCAACATGGAACTACGCCAAGAGGAGGAAGAATACCTCTTCCAAGTGTTCAAGGATAATGAATATCCAAAGAACTGGGTCAGGAGATGCCTACAGGAACTGCATCAGAAAGATTCTACATGCCCCGACACACTCATCACACTCCCCTACATCAGGGACATGTCAGAACTCACCGCAAGACTTCTACAATCGCTGGGCATCAGAGTGGCACACAAACTCACATCAACCCTACAACAAGTGATCACCTGAACTAAAGACCCACTCCCCGCCATGGACAGGGCCAATGTCATCTACAAGATCCCCTGCAGAGACTGTGAGAAACACTGCAATCAGACAAACAGGAAGGAAACTAACAACAAGAGGACATGAGCACCAACTGGCTACAAAAAGCCACGACCAATACTCACTCACCTCAATCCACATGGACAAAGAGAGCCACAACTTCGACCTAGACAACACCAAGATCCTGGGACAGGCTAGGCAGAGACAGGCTCGAGAATTCCTCAAAGCATGGCACTCCACAAAGCAGGCTATTAATAAACACATTGAACTCAACCCCATATACATTCCACTACAGAGGAAGCCTGGAAGTGAGGCAATCCATCGCAACGGACCCCAGAGTTTAAAACCCTGGCGGGAAAACACACCGACGCTTCATCAGAGACTGCACTGAGGATGTTATCAAGCACGGCAACGAAATGTCTGCGGAACAACAAAACAGCCTGGCGAGCCAGCCAACCTCAACAAGTTGTAAATTACTTCAACATTGAATTATAACGTTTACAAGGATAGAGAAAACCAAAGAAGTGAACTAGTTATAGATATGCCAGAAAACTTTGTAATTGCATTCCAGGGAAGACATGCACGGATATAATCTTATGATGAAGGTATGAGCAGGGAGGTCAGAATTAACAGTACAGCTGACTGCAGTCCAAAAATCTGTGAGCCTCTGACGTAAATGTTGCATTGCTATGTTGCTAACTTCCAGTGCTGGTCAATTTAAATTAAATTTGATACAAATATAACAAGCCTGAGCACAACACTGTTGGGGCATGACTTCCCCAGAAACCTGAGAATCCAGTCACAGCGCAAGTAATCTGTGTTGGCTAGACCCTGCACAGATAAAAGTACTAAACTTTACCTGAACAGCACCTTTCTTTAACTGCTGGCTGGCTTTTGTTTCAGATCTCACCCAGTGTTTTGGTGCATCACTGGCCCAAACTGCAAACACAGTGTCTGAATTTAAAATTGTGGTGGTGTATCGCAGGGAGTCCAGCTTTTCCTGGCCCCAACATTTTTGTAGAGGTTTTTTTTACTGATGCAAATAATAATTTTGCCTAGAATTTGCTTACATTATGGCCACTTATCCCCTAGCATTATCCCTCTTGTCTGATCACTTATAAGGAACAGACCTGAACACCATCAGATGTAGAGAGCAGAAGTTGGCCATTCAGCCGATTGAGTCTGCTCCACCATTCAGTGAGGTCATGGATAACCTGATAATCCTCAATTCTACTTTCCTGCCTTTTCCCCATAACCATTGATTCCCTTGTTGATTTAACAATGTCTATCTCAGCCTTGAATATACTCAATGACCCAGCCTCAACAGCCCTCTGTGATAAAGAATTCCACAGATTCACTACGCTCTGAGGAAAAGAAATTCTTACTCCTCTCTCTTTTAAATGTGTGACCCCTTATTCTGAGATTATGCAACCTGGTCCTAGATTTTCTGATCAAGGGATATCTATCTATATCAATATCTATATCAATCCATATCTACCCTGTCAAGCGCCCTAAGTATCTTACATGTCTCAATATGGTCATCTCTCATTTTTCTATATTCAAAGGACCCAGTATATTTGTTGGACATGATTTCCCCTTCATGAAGCTGTGCTGACTCTACTTGATCATAGTAAGTATTTTTCAATGCCAAACTACTACATCCTTTAAAATAGACTCTAACATTTTCCCAATAACAGACGTTAAGCTAATTGGCTTACAGTTATCATTTTTTTTTGTCTCCTTCCCATCTTAAATAAATGTGTTACATTGGCAGTTTTCAAATCCTCTGGGTCTTTTCCAGAATTTAAGCATTCCTGGAAGATTACTACAGTAGTATTCATTATCTCTACAGCAACTTCTTTTAATATCGTAGGGTGCATCCTGTCAGATCCGAAGGACTTCTGGTCTTTGCCCCTTAGTTTCCTTAACACTTTGTCTCCAGTGAAAGTTATCGTATTTATTTCCTCTGCTTGTTTGTCCCTTAAATATTTAAGTGATTTTGTAATGCCATTGGTGCCTTCTATTGTGAACATTGATGCAAAGTATTTATTCAAGTCCTCCTCCATTTCCTGGCTCCACATTATTTCCCCAGCCTCATTCTCGATGTCCACTTTGGTTTCTGTCTTCCTTCTTAAATATTTAAAGAAGATTTTGCTGTTTGTCTTGATTTTACTTGCAAGTTTACCCTCAAAGTTTCTTTTCTTCCTTTTTTGGACATCTTTTGTTGCTTTTTTAAACATTCCCAATGCTCTGGTTTCCCACTAATCTTTACCACATTGTATGTTTTTTTGTTCGGTTTGATGCTGTCCTTAACTTCCCTGGTTAACCTTGGTTGGCTCATCCCCTTCCTCGAATCCTTCTTCATCAGTGGGATATGTTTTTGCTGTGAGACATGAACTATTTTCTTAAACATCTGCTATTGCTACTCAACCTTGTTTGCTACTAAATTCCTTCTCCAGTCCACTCCCGCCAGGTCTTCCCTCATTCCTTTGTAATTACTCTTATTTAATCTTGATGCAAGTTTTACTGTTAAGTAAGTTATTTTTAGATCATGACCGTAACCTGATACCAACAGGCCTTTTTCCAGTTTAATAGAAAACATTTCAATGTATTCATGTAAAGCTCTCACTGTAGTCAGGATCCTAATTAGTGGAGGTAATTGGCTCCTTATGATATCAATAATATTGAAAAGATATTTTTGATTTGAATTTTATTTCTTCAGACTTAACATTTCAATGTATTCATTGTAAAGCTCTCACTATAGTCAGGATCTCAATTAGTGCGGGTGGATTGCTCCTTTGATATCAATACTATTAAAGAGATATTTTTGTGTTGAATTTTATTTCTTTATACTTAACATTTCCAGCATGAGATTCCCAGGATTTGAGAAACTATTTGGTGCAACAGGGGTTAAATTCATTCACAGGTTGGGCAGTTATATAAATATGATTTCCCCATCTGAATAAAATTTAACTCATTAAAATTGCTGTCCTTGTTCTCTCTGGTAAAATTTGGCGGAAAATTATTGCCTTGAAACATCCTTTTGGAAACTTTGGGGTATTTCAAACTGGCCAAAGTAGGATGTAAAGTGAGTTGCAAGCTTTTGACAGCATGACGGAAGAGGAAAGCTGTTACTGTCCAAAGCAGTGATTACATTTTCTGGTGGGTCCAGCGCACGCAAAGGATCGAAGTGAGAAGAATAGAGGCCAAGGTTGGAGGAGGCAGATTGCATATTCAGCTTTCTCACACACCCAGAAAAGCAGTAGTTCCACAGGCTGTTATTTAATGCGGTGACAGACAATTGCTTCCTCCAAGAAGGAGACCTGTTAATTGTTGGACTCAGCAGCCAATAGTTCTGAAAGCCCATCACTGCCCTCAACGCGTTCGCTTCTCGTTCGCCCTAGGGCTTGACTGAAGATTATGGTGTCATACCCAGCCACAAGTAAATGCTGAAGGCATGTGCTAAATGTCAGAGTTTGGTAATGTAACCATGATCTGTGACAACAGTTGACAAAATGAATGTGCACTTGTATTCATCTGCACTCCACCTGCCCGTAGAAACAGAGACGTCACAAGATGAAGTGCATGCAGGTGACTAGATTCCATCGGCAAAATCATGATCAACTCATGCCGCTGAAGTCCAAAATACAGAACTTTTTGTCCCAGAAAGCAGACATGGGGCTGGAGACAAGAGAGACCCTTCTCAAACTCCAAGACAGCCCAGAGGAACCTCACCAGGACAGCTCTAGAAACCTGAGCTCTATATCACCAAGTGTTTTATAAAGTAACATTGTAGATGCAATTTAGGTGGTGAGAAACATTCTTCAGTGTGCTGGGTTCAGCATAACAGCACCCAGCAGACAAGAAAATGAGGGTCCTCAACATTCATCTTTATTTGGAAAGACTATTGAAGAAAGATATGAAAATGGCGTCCCATCAGCAGACTTACCACATATACTGCTATGTGGAATGTGCTAATAAATTGAAAGTTCAGTTGGTGGTGACACACCGGAAATCATCACAAATTAAAACTCCATTCTGCTCCCACTAAATAGTCCTTCAATAAAACATTTATTTTTGCAGACCATTCAGTGGATGCTTTCAATGTATTGACATTCTTCATAAAACAAATGAAAGGAGGAATAGTGAGACATAACAAGGTGTAGAGCTGCATGAACACTGCAGGCCAAGCAGCATCGGAGGAGCAGGAAGGCTGACGTTTTAGGCCTGGAGCCTTCTTCAGAAAAATGAGCAATCGTACTTTGGATGCAATAATGGGAAATATATGGAAGTGATTTCTTGGAGTATTGGAACCCTGGTTTGAAACAACACTGACAAATCTTCCATGTGCCACAACATGTTTAACACCTTTCACTCTGGAACATGGAATTAAACTGCATCTCAAATTGCCCATGTGTTACCAGAGTGATCAGAGAGTCTTTTCCCCTACAGGGGGAAAGACATTCCCAATACACATCAGCAATGGCCAGGAAAATGTTTCTGCTTCTTTTCTCAACCAGGATTGATCTGAAAATACAATGATTTACTCAAGTGATAAGCATATAGCATGTGAGTGCAATGCAACATAACAGGCATCTAACCTGTTCCAGAGATAACAGGAACTGCAGATACTAGAGAATCTGGATGAACACAGCAGGCCACGCAGCATCCCCCAAGGGCCTAGGCCCGAAATGTCAGCTTTCCTGCTCCAAAGACGCTGCTTGGCCTGCTGTGTTCAATCAGCTCCACACCTTATTATCTCTAACCTGTTCCATCTCAGCCTGTTGAATTAGAGTTAGAACACATGGAGGCAGAAGAAGCAACAGCTCTAACTTACTGTACATGACTCTTCAAAACATTTATGAAACTTGATGCGATCATTTCAACCTCACAGTGACTAAAATCTTACAATGTTTGACGTTCTGATGTTATCTTTACATCAATTCGTGTTGGCTTCCTCTAATTAGTCATGGTCTAGTATAAGAGGAAAGGCAAGCTGATGTTTAATATTTATTGAAATACAAAATGAAAGATGTGATGAAAATGCATAATATAAATATTTGAAACAGAAAATGATTTTTCCAATAGATATGGAATCGTACTTCATTACCCCTGTATTTCTTCCATACAGGCCTTGTCAGTCTATCCATCTTTTCTATAGAGGAGATCAGATACTTGGTTGATTTCTTCCCCAAGCTGTGCTTCACTGAAACAGTCTGATTGGGACTGGAAAATGATTAGAGTAGGACAAAGATCATTGAATGAGAATCATGATTAGGAGCGCTATAAACTGATTTGCTTGTTGCATTTGTACCTTCTTGACTTGATTGCAGGGAGATGCCGATAACAGAAAGTAACTCCAACAAAAAAAAACTCCAATCTCACCAAAAAACTGATAGATGCATTTATGGTGCATAAATAGTTTGGGACTTATTTAACTGCGACAATTCAGTAGTAATCATTCAAAATCAGTTCTGCCAAGGATATTATAGCTCTTCCAGTCTGTTAGATTTCCAATTTTCTCTGAATTTCTCTGAAAGTTTTTCTAAAGATTCATGTAGTTTCTTACCATATTTGTCGATTTATTGCTACTGAATTGCATACTGGAACATTTGTTTTTGAGATGTGTATTTTTGTGATCCAAGATAAAAGCATCAAATTCATGTTACGATCTAGTTAGGGACAAGTATTCTTTTCATTTATATTTCAATATATCAAACACAGATCCTTACGAAGAGTATCACCCACAAGATTCCATGGTTCAGAACAAACGTAAACTCTACTGTACAGAACGAGAACAGAAAACCTGTAGTATTAACGTAAAGCATTAATCTGAGGTAAATATGAGTTAACAGCAAGCTGTGGTTGATCTCCTCACATCAATGTAACAAATGCAGTCAAGACATATCCCATGTATTTCTCAGAAACCCCCCAGAGATTTGTGATTCTGTGAATCACCAAATCTCTTTAAACTTTACCTCCTTCACAAGAGATATCAAATCTTCACTTTTAAAAATTCTAGTCTCTGAATATTCTCAAAAAGCACTGCAATCTGACCTTCCTCAATGACAGCACACATCATGATGGTTTTGTCTCCCATCCTGGGACTCTGCTCCCCTTGACTCTTGAGGATATATTGCAATACATACTCATGGAACAATCCAACTCTTCTGTATTCATTTAGCTTCAATAGATGGTATTGCCCCAGGGTTTCTCCAAAGTTAAATCTTTTGGACACATTGCGTTATAAATGCTGCTGGTGGGCTTCCTTGAACCCAAACTCTCAGCAGCAACAACCAGCTCCTGCAACTTCAATGAGCCCCTAGCTCCTGAGAAATAGCAACAGCCAGTTTATCTGACTACAACTGGGAGCAGTTAAACTACTATTCGATAACTCTTTAACTGCTGTGAGTGACTTACTGACTCCAAAAGAGTCTCTCCATTATTACTAGACAGAATCAAATAGTGGTGGAACATCCTGTGCTTATGTTACAATTTCCACAGGCTGCTAGCTTGCACAGCACAGCACAGCACTAGGAGATATAAGAATGTTCACTCTGTTGAAGGGTCAAAGACACTTTACCATTTTGACTTAAACTCTCTCTTTTCAATCTCAAACCTAATATCAAATTCAATTGTATTTTTGCAATTATTTGCAAGCTGTTTCCTTGCCTTCAGATTTTAGCTGAACGCGAAATATTTTATAGATGCACTAAATTACTTGGATGGGGAAGATCTTTAGCAGAGCCATTTAGTGTTCCTTCAATAATTTCAGATGTGGCTAAAGCATTTCTCTTATTCGTCTATCCTACTGTCTGTTTCACTTCCTCCAGAATTTTCTTCTATTTCTCCTGTTTACTCGGTAACCTGGCCAGGTCTCCAGTTAACTATTTTAAGCTATTTCATCATGATCTGAGGCAATATCATGATTCTCGATTGGAAAGCAAGTATCCCACCTACATGTCAGTAGGCACTTATGAAAGATAATAAATGTTAGATGTGAATATGTTAGACACTGCATATACATTACTGAACTCTTGGAATACAGACTCCAAAATGTGCTGATGACTTCACACTTGGCGGGTTGTAAACAGTGAGGATAATACAAATTGCGTATGAAGTGACATTGATAATTTAGCAGAATGAGCAGGCAAGAGGCAGATGGAATTTAGTTTTGGGAAGTGTGAGGTAATACATTTCAGCAGAAGTAATTGAGAGAGGCAGTATAGACTAACTGGCACAACCATAAAGAGTGTGCAGGAGCAGAGAGATTTGTTGTTGCAAGTGCATAGAATTTTGAAGGTCTCAGGCCATTTCCAGCAATTGGTAGAAAAGCATATGTGATCTTGAGTTACATAAATAAATGCATTGAGTACAAAAGCATGGGAGTGAGGTTGATCTTTTATAAAGACCTAATTAGGCACCAATCCTAGCCATCCCACTTTGGGAAGGATGTGAGGGTCCTAGAGGGTAGCTAAAAGAGATTTACCAAAATAACTCCAGGTTATGATAGAAGAGCTGGAGTTGTTCCCCTTTTGGAGTAAAGGGAAGATTTGATGGAAATGAACGAGTATGGCCATTTTGGAAAAGGTAGACAAATAAAAACTTCCTTTAAGCTTCCTAAAACTTCCCATAATACGAGCACAAATATTTGAGGTTTTGGACATGAGATACATAGTGAATGTTAGGAACACTTTTATGCAGCAGTTGGGAATGACCTGACCCCAACTATCCATGAGGGTGGCAAAAGTAGAAACAATCAATGATTTCGAAAGGTAATCGCATGGTCAATTGAAGGAAATGAGCCTGACTGGATTATTCTGCAGAGAGCTAGCATTGACTCAATGGGCAAAATGGCCTTCATCTTTAGTGTAAATGATTCTATCACACTTGTGGGTCCTGTGTTCAGGGACTGTGAGATTAACTCTGTATTTTCCTTCACAGATACCGCCACACCTGCTGAGCTTTTCCAGCAAACTTTGTTTCTGTTCCTGATTTACAGCACACACGGTTCTTTTGGATTTTATAAGGTGGGGAATAGGTCTGGTGTGGGCAGTGGTGTCCAGCTGGGGGGAATATATCGCCTGGGGGAGATGTAGTTGAAATGTGTGTTTGGGCTTATTTGATTAGCTACTCTGATCCTTTTTGAGGAGCTATTTACTTAATTTCATCATATCCCTCTGAATTCTCTCATTTAACTCAATACTTTCTGAAAGTTCCAGGTGCAGCAGTATATCACAGTGGGATCTCCCGGGCAATTCCTTTAAATTGGCTATGCTGGGGATTCTGCAGGGTCCCTGTGTGCAACTCCCAAATTACTCTGTAATAACAATGGGAAACATTGGAAAATCCTTATTTATATTTACACTTTATTTTGGAGTAACAATATTGATGGGAGCAGGTTCCAATTAATGTGTTCACTTTCCTCAAATGATCATTTAATGATCATTTAAATACATTATATAATTGTGTAAATTGGGCTGTCAGATTGATCTTATGACATTTTGTCTTCCTCAAAAGAACAGTTTTGGATGAATATATTGCCCCTTTAAATATTTTAATTATAAACAGTGTCAAAGACAGCTCTGAATTAATGCATATTGTTGGCATATCCCTTTCCTGTGGCATTTTAACATTGCTGGCAGTTTTTATTATTCAGATGTCCAGGTTACAAGTGAACAGTTTAATCAAGTAGGGAAGCCAAATATGAAATGCATTTCTTAAAAGAGGGAGAGGAAGACAATGTATTAAGGCCTAGTTTCATTCAAAAAATTGATCACTGTGTTTTAAAAAAGTAAGTTGTGTCAACCCTTCAAAAACCATTGATTAGACTTAAGCTAAAGTATTTTGGATCATTCTGTGCACCATACTTTGAGGAAACATGTCTTTGAAATGGTAACAAACTTGGCAAATCAGGTTGACATCTTCTCCTCTAATGAAGGATGATTGAACTGAATTGATGGAGGACAGTCTTAACAGCAAAACATGAGTAGGTTTGCCAGTTGGGTATTTTTGCCAATTGATAGGTGGTTGAAAGAGTTGACAATGTCATCATTTGGAAAGTCAGCAACAACACGCCAACTTCCACTTTTAGCGAAGCACAGAGCACCAGGTGATTTCTCCACCACAGAGTTTACAAGCCAAGGATAAGCTCCTTGAGCATAACTGAGCTGCACTGTCTCAGGTAATTCGGGTTATTGTCTTAGTTGGAACCTACTGAAAGAAGAATGCTTGTGAAATGGGCTGGGTGGGCACATATTGACAGTGGCTATCAATCACAATAGCCATCAATCCCATCGCCTTTAACTCCTTTCAGAGATCTGCAAATAATATTTCTAGACTCTTGTAGTCTGTGCACTTCATTTCAAAGATAACTGATACCATGCTTGCCGGGGCCAGGGCTCAAATGATATGGCCAGTCAGAATAAATGAATACCCGGATTTGCTACCTTTTGCTGTCTTCCTGTAGCTCCAGGGAATCATTGACTGGCAACAATCAAGGCATTTCTTTGTCGTACAGTCCCGCTGGCATCAGCTGAGCTAGTGACTGACTGGTCATTGCCTTTCTCTGTGATTTGGAATCTCTTGAATGCTTTTCTCTGGGTTTTGAAATCTATGATTACCTTGCCAAATACTGTTCCACTTCAATGTGTTCAGGAGGCAGATTCAACCACTGAAAAAGCTATCTAAAAAATTAGGCAACAGCAGCCGCAGTCGTCACATGGAAGACAAAACCAGAAGTTGCTGGAAATGCTTAGCAGTTCTGAGGAAGGGTCTGAGGAACGGTGACCAGACCTGAAATGTTAACTCTGATTTTTTCTTCACAGATGCTGCCAGACCTGCTGAGATTTTTCAGCACCTTCTGTTGTTGTTCTTGATTTATAGCATCTGTAGTTCTTTCGGTCATCATGTGGAAGACATCTGATTTTGTGGAAGAATTGTCACTATCATGCCCTTTTCTTCAGCTTTTCTCTCCTGGTCCATACTATGCTGGCCAAGAGCTGGAGTGCCTTGTGATGTACAACAGAGAAACATTGAATGGTCAAGGTTAGGTTTCCATTGCCACTATTTGAGGCAGAATACCAAATGTTCAGGCCAGAAGGAAGGGTGAGCAGGCAGATAGTTGACTGCAATGTCTGAGCTTCCATTCAGGTGGTCAGTCTTTCCATGAAGGCACCAGTACAAAGGCCTAGGACATTGTGCCTGTAATTTTACAGACCAGACTCCACCAAACTCTATCCTGTTATGTACAGTGTCTCTGGCAAGGCTGACAGAACCTCACTCATTTTCTACTGTTGCTACAAAACATTCCTCTTGGTCAGTAAACCTGATGCTTCCACTTAAGAAGAGGTTGGAGAGTTGAGCACTTTGTAACAGAGCCTCTCCACTACTACACCTGCCTCCACCATTATCTTCTGCTCATAGTGATGTGAGACAGCATATAGCAAACTAACTATCTGTCTTACCTGTCCCCTCTAGCTGTGTGTAAGTGAGCTGGGGGACAGAGTAAATCTTGTGATGGTACATCTTCAAGTTGAGGGAAGCTGAAAACACCCATGGATGATGAAAATTCTGAATTAGAATTGTTAAGGTAAGGAAATTACACATGTTTTTTATTTTTTTCATGTGATGTGATTCTGGCAAGGCCAGCCTTTGCTGCCCAACTGAATTGTGCTTGAACTGAGGGACTGGTAAGCCATGTCAGAGGGTGCTTAAGAGATAATCACTTTGCTGTGGATCCAGAGTCACATCCGCTTGACCAGATAAGAATGGAAAATTTCCTTCCTTATTCAATAACAGTAAGTGAGATTTTTCTTTACAGCAATCAATGATAGTTTTATGGCACCATTACTGAGACAAAATTCCAATTCCAGATCGTTATGAATTGAAATTTACCTTCACAGCTGCTCTAGTAGATTCTGAGCTCACGTTGTCAGACCACGAGCTGGAGTCCCTGGAATTTTTTTGTCAATGATGCCGCTATGATGCCTCCATCTCCCCTTTGTTGTGCACCTTATCACTTTTCACTGCCTGTGTCATTAACATTACTGATTGTTGTATGGCATGTAGCTCTGTAATACTTAATTCTGTTTCTAGGTAGTTGGGAGAACCCCTAAGCGAGAACCCCTACCTATGGAATTGTCTATCACAGAAGGCTGTGGATGCCATGTCACTGAATATATTCACGAAAGAGATAGTTACATTTTTAGATTTGAAAGACATCGAGGGGTGTGGAACAAAGCTAGGATGTGGCTTTGAGGTACGAGACCAGCCATGATCATTATGAATGTCAGAATAAGCTCTTAGAGGGTGAAATGGCCCACACTTCACTTCTGTGTTTCTTTGATGGCCTAGCAAGCTCAGGAAAGGCTTATCCCCAGTGCAGTTTTTCTTCAGCAAAGGAGATAGCTGCAGAACCACTTCTGGTTCCTAACCCCTCCCTAATGTTCTTTGCTCACTTGCAAGAATGGAAAGAAGAAACCGATGGGTATGACAGAAATACTGTGAAGGACAGGTTGCTTTTGCATTAAGGTGAGGGTGAGTGCCAGAAGGTGATGTTCAGATATAGATTCGAGAGGGTGCCTACACAGAGTTGGATACATCTGTAAGGTGAGCTGATACAAGGAGTAATGTACGGGAAAGGGTTGGGAAGGCTAAGTAAGGAGATTAACATTTTAATGTGCCATGCCACTTGTCTTCCAGATGAAATCTCTCCTTACTCCGTATCTGGGAGGATGGCACTATAATACTGCTGTTGACCTCAGTGACTAACCACTCCTGATTTTCTGAGGCAAGCTTCTTTTTCCTAAAATATTAAACAGAATCTCCCCATAGTCCCTTACATCTACAGCATTATTTTTGGACAGGGAGCATTGAAGCTTGCTGCTGCTTTACAATGAGTGCTTTCTATTACTTCAGTTTCTGTCTCTATTGAAAATCCTCTACAACACTTACAACTTTTATCCTTACACACTGCCTTTGAATAGTTAAGCTAAAAAGATGGATGCGTGGTGTCATTGCTTGTTTATCCCATTGGTCAGTCTGATCCAATTACAGGGCTGGGTTGATTTGGCACTGACAGACATATAGCTGAAACATTGGATTTCTAGTGCACAAGTGAGCAGGTTAGAAAGTTAAAATTCAACCTGTTAACTCTGTGTTCCCCTCTATCTACAAATACTGACAGACCCACTGAGTATTTCCAGCAATCTCTGTTTTTATTTGAGGTTTCCAGCAGTTGGGATAGTTCCTTTCGTATCGAGACAAAAGGCAGTGGATTTGGATTCAACGGATATTTTTAGAAAAGCTATTGATCATATATTTGAAAATGATTAACATTCAAATTTAAAGGGATAAAGTTGGGATGTTGGACTGAATTCGGCTGCAGTTCCAAAGAGCTAACACAGGAATTAGGGGCCAAATGTTGTCCTTCTGTTCCGTAAGATTCTATATTTATTTTGCACTCCCCATGGAACTTTGCAATAGCAGTAAACTGGACCAGAGATTGGTCTCATTGATCAGAAATGTCTATAAGTTGCAATGCTGATGGTCATAGTAGACACAATTTAACTGTATTAAAAACAAACTAGCCTGTAAAATTTTTATGGTTTATATTTAATCTACATACCTTAGAATGATGAAAGACTGAACGCTATCAGAATTAAATCCCAATCACCTCAACAAGACAGTCAGGCCAGGGAAGGGTCTAGGCCCAAAATGTCAGCTTTGTGCTCCTGAGATGTTGCTTGGCCTGCTGTGTTAATCCAGCTCCACACTTTGTTATCTTGGATTCTCCAGCATCTGCAGTTCCCATATCACTGGGCTACTGTGAATACTGACTAGCTCGACACTGCACAATGTTTGGAGCATGTTGGCCATCTGTTCTTGTGACGAAAGAAAATACTTGGTCCAATAACTTCTTTCTCTCTCTCTCTCCCTTTCTTCATGTAGCATCCACATCATTTGGGAGTTACCAGAATATCACTATGGTGCAAGTTGAGGAGGCATGCCCCAAGATCTACCTGACATGGTGCAGGGATTGAACCTGTACTTTTGCATTATTCTGCACCACTCTGGCCATTTAGCTAACTGACTCACTCTAAGGACAAGACAGAAGGGGAAGAAAAGGGGGAAATCTTGTGGATAATGTTTCTTCTAAATAAGTCTGCAAGAACCTTTCAGATTATTAATGAAAAATTACTGTGATGTGAATAATGAGATATGGATTACTCCAAACCCATCAGGTTCTTCCAGTACGTTAATGGTTTCATTTAATTCCAACACCTCTCCGCATGGTTTTAGGTACCTGTGCTGAGGAATGGGAAAAAGAATCATTCAACAGGCCTCCTAAGAGACTGAACAGACAGAAGATTTAGGATAAAAAGAATTAAAACAATTGCTCTAAGAGACAAAGCCTCATCATCGTTAACAAAATAGAAAGAATATTTTATACTGAAAAGAGACATTCACTAGAGACCATGAAGTATTTCGTTCAATGATATCCTATTATTTATCGTTAACCGTTGTGTTCTATGCAAAGTCTATAATTCAACAATATAAATCGAGATTTTGTAATTGCTGAATATAGTCATGATGTGAGTCACTACTTATCAGTGCTCAAACTGTAGCTGTGCATTGTGGTTATCTGATACGGAAGCTGCAGTTTAGTCACAGGAAAACCAAACTGGTCTCTGCCCCATCAAAGCTGATGTCTGAGTATCTTGATCTACGGCACAGTATGATGCATTTCCTGTTCAGGGCTTCACTGCAGTTAGGAATTGTGTGATCAATGTCCACTTTAAACTTAACCTGCCTGAGTAAAACAGAGAATGATACCTGATGCCTCCAAGTCAGTAGAGAAGGAGCCTTCTTTATGAGACTGCGTAGTTCATTGTTAGCTCATTGATTTTTGAGCTTTGAGAGCTGAATAGGAACCAGGCTTAGGCTGTTGCAATGAAGATCTCCCAACTGAATAGTTTATTTAACATTCTTGAGATTTGAGAGTCACTGACTGGTACAGTATTACACATCCATAATTGTCAATGAGAAGGTTGTGGTGAGCCTTCTTCTTGAACTGCTGAAGCCCTTAGAACATAGAACATAGAACATAGAACATTACAGCACAGTACAGGCCCTTCGGCCCTCGCTGTTGTGCCGACCTGTCATACCGATCTCAAGCCCATCGAACCTACACTATGCCATGTACGTCCATATGCTTATCCAATGACGACTTAAATGTACCTAAAGTTGGCGAATCTACTACCGTTACAGGCAAAGCGTTCCATTCCCTTACTACTCTCTGAATAAAGAAACTACCTCAGACATCTGTCCTATATCTTTCACCCCTCAATTTAAAGCTATGCCCCCTCGTGCTCGCCGTCACGATCCTAGGAGAAAGGCTCTCCCTATCCACCCTATCTAACCCTCTCATTATTTTATATGTTTCAATTAAGTCACCTCTCAACCTTCTGCTCTCTAATGAAAACAGCCTCAAGTCCCTCAGCCTTTCCTCGTAAGACCTTCCCTCCGTACCAGGCAACATCCGAGTAAATCTCCTCTGCACCCTTTCCAAAGCTTCCACATCCTTCTTATAATGCGGTGACCAGAACTGTACACAATACTCCAAGTGCAGCCACACCAGAGTTTTCTACAGCTTCATCATAACCTCTTGGTTCCGGAACTCGATCCCTCTATTAATAAAAGCTAAAACACTGTATGCCTTCTTAACAGCCCTGTCAACCTGGGTGGCAAACCTGGGTGGCAACTTGCAAGGATCTGTGTACTTGGACACCGAGATCTCTCTGCTCATCTACTCTACTAAGAATCTTAACATTAGCCCTGTACTTTGCCTTCTGGTTACTCCTACCAAAGTGCATCACCTCACACTTGTCTGCATTAAACTCCATTTGCCACCTCTCAGCCCAGCTCTGCAGCTTATCTATGTCTCTCTGCAGCCTACAGCATCCTTCGTCACTATCCACAACTCCACCGACCTTAGTGTCGTCTGCAAATTTACTAACACATCCTTCTACGCTCTCATCCAGGTCATTTATAAAAATGACAAACAGCAGTGGACCCAACACCGACCCTTGCGGTACACCACTAGTAACTGGTCTCCACGATGAACATTTCCCATCAAGACCACCCTCTGTCTTCTTTCAGCAAGCCGATTTCTGATCCAAACTGCTATATCTCCCACAATTCCATTCCTCCGCATTTTGTACAATAGCCTATCGTGGGGAACCTTATCGAACGCCTTGCTGAAATCCATATACACCACATCAACCGGTTTACTCTCATCTACCTGTTTGGTCACCTTCTCAAAGAACACAATAAGGTTTGTGAGGCACGACCTTCCCTTCTGTTGTACATACACACAGAGTGATGTTTGGATGGAAGTTTGATTCAGTGCAAGAATGGTAATATAGTTCCAATTTAGTATGATATGGCATCATACTATTTAGTTCATGATGACTTGGGGAGGATGTTGCAGGTGATGATGTTCTTGTGCATCTATTGCTCTTGTCTTTCTAACGGGTAGGATACATGGGCTTAGAAAATTCTGTTGAAGGAACTTTGATGAATTACTGCAGTGCATCTTATAAATGTTACAGACTGCTACCACAAACTTCATTGGTGGAGGGATGGTTGTTTAAGGTGGTGTGTTGGATGCCAATCAAGCAGGCTGTTTTATCCAAGCTTATGTTAAGCTTCTTAGATATCAATGGAGCTGCTCTCAACCAGGCAAGAGAAGTGTATCCCATTACACTCCTGATTTCTGCTTTGTAGATGGTGGATAGGCTCTGGAGATCAGAAGGTGAGTGACTTACCACAACATTCTCAGCTTCTGGTCCACATTTGTAGCCACAGTGCTTATGTATCAAGATTAATTTCTAGCAATTGGCAACTCCCAGAATGTTGATGGTTAATGACATTCAGTGAATGTAACGCCATTGAATGTCATGTGGAGATGGCTAGATTCTCTCATGTTGGAGATGGATATTCACTAACGCTTGTGTGACATGCATATTACTTGTCACGTATCAGCCCAAGCCTGTGTGCTGTGCTTGAGACACTGTTTCAACATCTGAAGAATTACAAATGGTACTGAGCACTTCAGTCACTGGTAAGGATCCCCTCTTCTGACCTCATGATGGAGGCAAATTATTGATAAAGCAGCTGAAGATGGCTGGCCCTAAGATACTATCTTTTTGAGCTCTTACAGCGATGTTCTGGGCTGAGATGGTTGGCCTCAAACATCCTGAATTATCTTCCATTGTGGTAGACATGACTCCAGCCAGCAGAGAGATTTCCCCTTGATTCTCGTTGACTCCGTATTTAGGGCTCCTTGATGCCACATTCAGTTACATGCTGTCTTAATGTCAACTCACTTTAAGAGAACCATCAAGGAAAATGTATTTGGAGCAGTCCAGCTGCATTCATTATATGCTTAAATTCGTAACAACTATTTTTACTTTTTTTTTCACAATGAGACAAAATTAGTAATTTCACTCAGAGCAGCTACAAGAATGAATTCTATGGGAAATGCAAATCTCATGCAGATGCAGTTGAGTTTCTCCACTGCATTAGTAATCTAATTGGATTGTTGCTTTAACCTATTATATACCACACATAAGTGCTGAATACTGATTTTGGATTTAAGAACATAAAACAATATTCCACTTCTTAGAAGATGCAAACACACAAATTTTTCTTTTCTTATCCTCTCCATGTTTGGGAACAATTCTGCAGTTCATTGCTATCTCATCCTAATGGGCAATTTTCCTGTTATACACTGCAAACTGTATAATGGTGTTCGGGTAAACAACCATCCAATCTAGAGGAGACCATATTGCAAACAGAAACTCCAGTGTATTAGAGCGAGAGGAGGACAACTAATTCACTAAGTTTCTACTTTACCTGAAAGAAGTGCTCGATGCCCTGAAAAATGACAAAGGGCTAAAAGGGCAAGTGTTACATTTCAGGCACTAAAGTAGAATGTGCAAGGGGAAGGAGGCCATTTGTCAGAATGATGCAGAAGTAGACCAGAGCTCTGTAAAAAATGCACACACACACTCACATACACAAACAAATATATAGCAAACATAAGTAACCGGTGGGGCTGGAAAAAGCTAGAAAGTCAATTTAGTGGTCTTTGCTTCCTGAATCTGATGTGGAAATGATCAGACTTCAGTTAGCCAGACCTTCAATGTTCTATTATCTTTCTCTGGATGTTCCCATAGGTTTGTAAGCACTACAGAACGACTGATGCATTTAGAAATTATCTCAGATTTATCAAATCAAAAGCCATTGTTCACAGCAACTGCTGCAGAAAAGATAACTCATTTTCCTCAATTTTAAACTGAGTTTTATTTTAACTGCAGAGAACAGGTAGCTTCTTGTGGGGAGAACAACAACATACCCTTCAGTGTCTTTTTTTTCTCTGTGTCTTTGTCTCCATAACTTGCTTCCAGTTCCAACTGTTCTGTTAGCTGACAGCCAATCTGCTTCACTTGGAAACAATGCCTTAGCTCCTGGTCATCTGCACACTTCAGGAACCCATTGCCACGGAAACAGCATTCACAGTAAATATGGAATCACTTGCTGTGAAATTATGCAGTCATCTTGGTCAATGCATGTTTTTAAAAACAGTTCTTTTGCTCTACAGTTCACAGTTTTCAGAGACAAAAAAATATAGAGGCCCATTCGATAGTCTCTTCCATGTTTGTTCTTTGTAATAACATCTAAACTGTCTTATCAATACCACGCAACTCGGCTAGACCTTTGGTATGATATCCTATCCAATATTCAAAATTACAGTCCAACTCCATCAGGCATAATCCTCAATAAACTTTGATCCAAACTACATAAGCAATCTTTCCACTCGTATGCTCAAGTCTTTTATTTGACTAACCATTACCTTCTGTGTATCCAATAGCCCCATTCCAATACCTTTATTTTGTTGGTACAATCTTGCTCCCTGGAATCCATTCCCAAAATATTCTGCTTTGCTTCTCATTTTCCTGTCTTTAAATGCCTCATTGAACCTTGCCTCTGATTTCCTATTTCACTGAAAATGCTCAGTCTGTTTTTATTCTTCTGTGAAGTGCCTTTGAGATTTAACTTTTCTGCATTGAAAGTGCTCTGAAAATGACAGCTGTTTAGCAAACATATTTTTCAAGAGGATCAGGCACTCTAAAAGTAACTTATGTGAAACACTCTCAGTTGTTATAATGAGATAAAATATGGTACAAGTATTATTTCCCCAATACATGTTTTAAAATGATAATTTCCAATTGTAAAATAAAATCTTTCTTCTGCTGAGTGTTTCTTTTAAATATTTGTACTGATACAAAATAGTTTAATCTCCAGGGTAACACCATTGTTGCTCCTCCCAGCATTGTATTTTAAAATGATAACCCCTGTTCCATCTTACGTTTGACTCCCATTACTGTAAAGTTTTCTTCAAAATTTTAGTTCATTTATTACAAAAAAAATCAGGTATGGAAAGAAAACTATATTATGATCACATAAATATAGGCACAAAAGTTGGTGATTCAGCCTCTCAAATTTACTCCATCATCTAATATGATCATGGCCAATTTCTACCTCACCTCCAACTTACCTACATGCAAAAGCAAAATACCACAGATGCTTGAAATCTGTAATAAAAAGAAGATGTTGGAAATAATCTCAGGTCAATCAGTATCTAGGGAGAGAGAAACAAAGTTAATATTTCAGGCTTGTGCCCTCTTTACCTGCCTTAGTTCCTCATCTCAGATACCTTTATCTAACATCTACTTATAGGGTGATACAGTCAGATGCTTTGGTCCAACCGGTCCACTCCGAGCATGTTCCCAAACTAAGTTAGTTCCATCTGCCTGCAAATGGCCCATATCCCTCCAAGCCTCTCCTGTTCTTGAACTTAACCCAAATGTCTTTTAAACACTGTACCTGAGCCTGCATTTATCATTTTCTCTGGTAGTTCATTCCACATGAACCACATCCTGCATAAAAATGTTGTCCCTCATATCCTTTTTAAATCTGTCTCCTTTCACCTTAAAAATATGAGCCCTAGTTTTGAACTCCCCCATCCGAGAGAAAAGACCCTTGTCATTTACCTTATCTATGCTCCTCGTGATTTTACAAATTTCAATATGGTCACACCTCAACCTCCTGCACTCCAATGAAAAATGTCCCAGTCTTTCCAATCTATTTTTATCTCTTGAATCCCCCATTCCTGGTGACTTCCTGGTAAATCTTCTCTGATCCCCCTCCAGTTTAACAATATCCCTCCTTTAACAGGGTGATCAGAACGCGACACAGCACTCCAGAAGAGGCTTCAACAATGACCTGTACAGCTTCAACATGATGTCCCAACTTCTATACTCAAAGATCTTATTGATATGAACCTTAAAATTTCAAGCTGTCTCAGCGTTCATTGCTTTTTGGGGAAGAATTCAACCTCCCTTGGAAAAAGTGATTCCTAGTATTCATCCTAAATTACTTTGCAGTAGTCATGATATCCCCTTGCTTTTCACAGAATCCCTACAGTGTAGAAACAGGCCCTTTGGCCCAACAAGTCCACACCAACCCTCCAAAAAACATCCCACTCAGACCCATCCCCCTGTAACCCTGCATTTTTCATGGCTAACACACCTAATCTACAGAGATAATAGGAACTGCAGATGCGGAAGAATCCGAGATAACAAGGTGTGGAACTGGATGAACACAGCACGCCAAGCAGCATCTTAGGAGCAGGAAAGCTGACATTTCGGGCCTAGACTCTTCATCAGAAATGGGGGAGGGGAAGAGGGTTCTGAAATAAATAGGGAGAGAGGGGGAGGCAGATCGAAGATAGATAAAGGAGAAGATAGGTGGGGAGGAGACAGACAAGTTAAAGAGGCAGGGATGGAGCCAGTAAAGGTGAGTGTAGGTGGAGAGGTAGGGAGGAGATAGGTCAGTCCAGAGATGTTGGACAGGTCAATGGGGCGGGATGAGGTTAGTAGGTTGGAAATAGGGGTGCGGCTTGAGGTGGGAGAAGGGGATAGGTGAGAGAAAGGACAGGTTAGGGAGGCGGGGATGAGCTGGGCTTGTTTTGGGATGCAGTAGGAGGAGGGGAGATTTTGAAGCTTGTGATATCCACATTGATACCATTGGGCTGCAGGGTTCCCAAACAGAATATGAGTTGCTGTTCCTGCAACCTTCGGGCGGCATCATTGTGGCACTGCAGGAGGCTCAGGATAGACATGTCATTGAAGGAATGGGAGGGGGAGTTGAAATGGTTCGCGACTCGGAGGTACCTATGCGAACTGAGCATAGGTGTTCTGCAAAGCGATCCCCAAGCCTCCGCTTGGTTTCCCCAATGTAGAGGAGGCCACAATGGGTATAGCAGATGCAGTATACCACATTAGCAGATGTGCAGGTGAACCTCTGCTTGATGTGGAAAGTCTTCTTGGGGCTTGGGATGGGGGTGAGGGGAGAGGTGTGGGGGCAGGTGTAGCACTTCCTGTGGTTTCAGGGAAAAGTGCCGGGTGTTGGTGGGGCTGGAGGGAAGTGTGGAGCAGACAAAGGAGTCATGGAGAGAGTGGTCCCTCCAGAAAGCAGACAAGGGTGGGGAGGGAAAAATGTCTTTGGTGGTGGGGCCGGATTGCAGATGGTGGAAGAGTTGGAGGATGATGCGTTGGATCCTAATCTACACCTAATCTTCACATTCCTGAACACTAGGCCAATTTAGCATGGCCAGTCCACCTAGCGTGCACATCTTTGGACAGTGGGAGGAAACCAGAGGACTCAGTGGAATCCCACACCGTAACAGGGAGAATGTGCAAACACCACACAGGCAGTCGCCTGAGGGTGGACTCAAATCCAGGTCCCTGGCGCCATGAGGTAGCAGTGCTAACCACTGAGCCACCAGCTTTTGATTGCTTCCATTTGTATCTAGCCCATTGATCTCTGATATTATCTTAAAAACCTCAATCATATCATCTCCCAATATTTAACTCTCAGCCAGAGGGCACAAGTTGGAGGCAAATAGCAACATAAGGAAAATTTGTCCACATGAGTGGTTAGGATCCAAAATCCACTACCTGAGAGTATGGTGGAGACAGGGTTAATTGATGCTTTTAAAACAAACTTAGGTTATTATCTGAAAATGAAGATATTTGCAGGGCCATAGGATAAAGGGGAGTGAGATAAGGTGAATTGCTACTTCAGAAGGCCCAACTTTTTAATGATGAGCCAACTGGCTTATAGCATTCTATAATTCAAAGGAATGCAAGCCCAGTTCAAGCATCATTTTCTCATAATTTAGCCATCTGAACATCGGCAGTATTCCGATGAATCCGTGCCACATTCACTCCAAGGAAATGTAAGAACAATTTTGTAAGTATGTAGTGTATTTAATCCAGTCAAGCATCCCAAGGCACTTCAAAGGAATTCTACCAAACAAAACCTGGCACTGAGATAGTACAATAAATATTACAGTACATGATCAAAATTTTGGTCAAAGAGATGAGTTTCAAGGAAATTGCCGAAAGAGGAAAAAGTGGTGGAGTGGAAAAGAGATTTAAACAGTGAATTCTAGAGTGTGCACACATGGCAGCTAAAGGAAGTGCACCAAGGGTGAAGTGATTAAAATTAAGGATGCACAAAACATTAGAACTGGAGGAATGCAGATATCTTGAAGAGTTGTAAAGTTAGAGGAGGTTACAGACATAGACAGGCCCAGTGCTGAAAACTGTGTAAAATATTTCAGTTAGGACCTGATCAAAACTCTGACCAATAGGCAACATAACTGAAAGGTAACTTCCAGCCCATTGCAGTGTAGCTTCCTTGAGTATAGGTTGGTATTTCATTAACTTTTTGTACTTGCTGACTGCCTTTAAATGATGTGTGTCCTTGGATGTCAAAATCTCTTTGCGTCTCAAAAATTCCTGGATGAATTCAAGAGACAATGATGAAAGATCACAAAGAATGTACAGGATGATGCAATTTCAGGGTTAGAACAGGGGAACGTTAGTAGAAATTTGACACAATTGGTAGAAAAGTGATGGTGAGAGGTGGCAGAGGCAATTGATTGGAAGTCTTGCTCTAGATGACAGAGGTCCATGACCTTTTTGCACTTAGAACATAGAACATTACAGAACAGTACAGGCCCTTTAGCCCTCGATGTTGTGCCGACCTGTCATACCGATCTGAAGCCCATCTAACCTACACTATTCCATGTACGTCCATATGTTTATCCAATGATGACTTAAATGTACCTAAAGTTGGCGAACCTACTACCGTTGCAGGCAAAGCGTTCCATTCCCTTACTACTCTCTGAGTAAAGAAACTACCTCTGACATCTGTCTTATATCTTTCACCCCTCAATTTGAAGCTATGCCCCCTTGTCCTCACCGTCACCGTCCTAGGAAAAAGGCTCTCCCTATCCACCCGATCTAACCCTCTGATTATTTTATATGTTTCAATTAAGTCACCTCTCAACCTTCTTCTTTCTAATGAAAACAGCCTCAAGTCCCTCAGCCTTTCCTCGTAAGACCTTCCCTCCATACCAGGCAACATCCTAGTAAATCTCCTTAGCACCCTTTCCAAAGCTTCCACATCCTTCTTATAATGCGGTGACCAGAACTGTATGCAATACTCCAAGTGCGGCCGCACTAGAGTTTTGTACAGCTGCAGCATAACCTCTTGGTTCCGGAACTCGATCCCTCTATTAATGAAAGTTAAAACACTGTACGCCTTCTTAACAGCCCTGTCAACCTGGGTGGCAACTTGCAAGGATCTGTGTACATGGATACCGAGATCTCTCTGCTCATCTACACTACTAAGAATCTTACCATTAGCCCTGTACTTTGCCTTCTGGTTACTCCTACCAAAGTGCATCACCTCACACTTGTCTGCATTAAACTCCATTTGCCACCTCTCAGCCCAGCTCTGCAGCTTATCTATGTCTCTCTGCAACCTACAGCATCCTTCATCACTATCCACAACTCCACCGACCTTAGTGTCGTCTGCAAATTTACTAACCAATCCTTCTACGCCCTCATCCAGGTCATTTATAAAAATGACAAAGAGCAGTGGACCCAACACCGACCCTTGCGGTACACCACTAGTAACTGGTCTCCAGGATGAACATTTCCCATCAACGACCACACTCTGCCTTCTTTCAGCAAGCCAATTTCCGATTCAAACTGCTATATCTCCCACAATTCCATTTCTCCACATCTTATACAATAGCCTACTGTGGGGAATCTTATCGAACGTCTTGCTAAAGTCCATATACACCACATCAACCGGTTTACTCTCATCTACCTGTTTGGTCACCTTCTCAAAGAACTCAATAAGGTTTGTGAGGCATGACCTTCCCTTCACAAAACCGTGCTGACTATCCCTAATCAATTTATTCTTTTCTAGATGATTATAAATCCTATCCCTTATAACTTTTTCCAACACTTTACCAACAACTGAGGTAAGGCTCACTGGTCTATAATTACCAGGGTTGCCTCTACTCCCCTTCTTGAACAGGGGAACCACATTTGCTATCCTCCAGTCGTCTGGCACTATTCCTGTAGACAATGACGAGTTAAAGATCAATGCCAAAGGCTCAGCAATCTCCTCCGTGGCTTCCCAGAGGATCCCAGGATAAATCCGATCTGGCCCAGGGGACTTATCTATCTTCACCCTATGTAGGATTTCTAATACCTCTTACTTGTGAACCTCAATCCCACCTAGTCTAGTAGCCTGTATCTCAGTATTCTCCTCGACAACATTGTCATTTTCTAGAGTGAATACTGTTGAAAAATATTCATTTAGTGCTTCCCTATCTCCTCTGACTCCACACACAACTTACCACTACTATCCTTGATTGGCCCTAATCTTACTTTCGTCATTCTTTTATTCCTTAAATACCTATAGAAAGCCTTAGGGTTTATCCTGATCCTATCCGCCAACAACTTCTCATGTCTCCTTCTGGCTCTTCTGAGCTCTCTCTTTAGGTCTTTCCTGGCTACCTCGTAGCCCTCAAGCTCCGTAACTGAGCCTTCACATCTCATCCTAACATAAGCCTTCTTCTTCCTCTTGAAGAGAGATTCCACCTCCTTCGTAAACCACGGCTCCCGTGCTCCACAGCTTCCTCCCTGCTTGACAGGTACATACTTATCTAGGACACACAATAGCTTTTCCTCGAATAAGTTCCACATTTCTAATGTGCCCATCCCCTGCAGTTTTCTTCCCCATCCTATGCACCCTAAATCTTGCCTAATCTCACCGTAATTGCCTTTCCCCCAGCTATAACTCTTGCCCAGTGGTATAAACCTGTCCCTTTCCATCACTAAAGTAAACATAACAGAATTGTGATCGCTATCACCAAAGTGCTCACCTACTTCCAAATCTAACACCTGGCTGGGCTCATTACCCAGTACCAAATCTAATGTAGCTTCGCCCCTTGTTTGCCTATCTACATACTGTCAGGAAGCCCTCCTCTACACACTGGACAAAAACTGACCCATCTATAGTACTCGAACTATAATGTTCCCAGTCAACAGGAAGGTTTAAGTAGTTATTCCAGAGAAGGCATTTATTATCCAAAATCAACGGAGGTTTCTCCACACGTTGAGTGAAAACCTTGATTACATTACTGATATCTACTATAGTTAGCAATATTCAAACTTAAGCAATTGTACCTGAACCGTTTCAATCTGGGATCTGTGTGATTATTTCTATTGCGTGAGATTAAGACATCCTCCGTGCATAAGTGAAATAAAACGCAATTTATAATATTGCCTTTGTCTTTTTGGCAAGATATGATGTGGGGTCTGTGGTCAGTCTTCAATTTTTAGCAGTTTACATTAATGACTGATGTGAAGTGAGCAAAGGCATGGTAGCTACATCTGCAGACAGCACCCAAATAAATAGGAAAGTGTGTTGTGAAGAAGACAGGAAGAAGTTTCAGATGGATATAGATACGTGGATGAGTGGGAAAAAAATCTTGCAGATGGAATATAATGTGGCAAAATATGAAGTTATTCATTTTGGCTGGAAGAATAACCAAAGAGTAATATTTAAATGGAGTATGATTGCAGAATTTTGAGGTGTAGCGATGTTTAGATGTTTTGGTATATGAGCCACCTAAGTTAGTATGTGAGCATATAGTCAAAAAGGCTAATGGGATGCTTTCCTTTATAATGAGAGGAATTGAATGTAAAAGCAAGCATGTAATGCTTCCGTTATACAGGGCATTGCTGAGACCACATCTCAAATATTATGTGTAGCTTTGGTCCTATTTAAGGGAGAAAGTAAATACTTTGGAGCTGGTTCAGAAGAGGTTTACTAAATTGATAAAAGGAAGCAACAGGATATAAGACCACAAGAAGAAGGAACAGGAGTAGGCCACTCAGCTCATGAGCTTACTGTGCTATTCAATAGCATCGTGGCTGATCCAACATTCCCCAGGTTTACTTTCCTGCCCTTGCCCTGTAACCCTTGGTTCTCCTCCCACCAAGAAACAATCTATCCCAGCCTTAAATATGCACAAGGACTCTACCCTCACAGTTCTCCGCAATGAGTTCCAAACATTCACAATCTTCTGAGAGAAGAAATTCCTCCTCATCTCAGTCTTAAATTGGTACTCCTTCACTTTGAGACTATGCTGTCTGGTCCTAGACTCTGCCATGAGGGGAAACACCTTCTCAGCATTTACCCTATCAAGCCACTTAAAAATCTAACATGTTTCGATTAAATCACCTCTCATTCTTATAAACTTCAGTGAGTAGAGTCCCAACCTGTTCAACCTGTGGTCATAAGACAATCCCACCATACTGAGTGATAATGGAAACTGCAGATGCTGGAGAATCCAAGATAATAAAGTGTGAAGCTGGATGAACACAGCAGGTCAAGCAGCATCTCAGGAGCACAAAAGCTGACGTTTCGGGCCTCGATCCTTCATCAGAGAGGGGGATGGGGTGAGGGTTCCGGAATAAATAGGGAGAGAGGGGGAGGCGGACCGAAGATGGAGAGAAAAGAAGATAAGTGGAGAGTAGCGTATAGGTGGGGAGGTAGGGAGGGGATAGGTCAGCCCAGGGAAGACGGGCAGGTCAAGGAGGTGGGATGAGGTTAGTAGGTAGGAAATGGAGGTGTGGCTTGGGGTGGGAGGAAGGGATGGGTGAGAGGAGGAACAGGTTAGGGAGGCAGAGATAGGCTGGGCTGGTTTTGGGATGCAGTGGGGGGAGGGGAAGAGCTGGGCTGGTTGTGTGGTGCAGTGGGGGGAGGGGACGAGCTAGGCTGGTTTTGGGATGCGGTGGGGGAAAGGGAGATTTGAAGCTGGTGAAGTCCACATTGATTCCATTGGGCTGCAGGGTTCCCAAGTGGAATATGAGTTTCTGTTCCTGCAACCTACGGGTGGCATCATTGTGGCACTGCAGGAGGCCCATGATGGACATGTCATCTAGAGAATGGGAGGGGGAGTGGAAATGGTTTGCGACTGGGAAGTGCAGTTGTTTATTGCGAACCGAGCGGAGGTGTTCTGCAAAGCGGTCCCCAAGCCTTCGCTTGGTTTCCCCAATGTAGAGGAAGCCACACCGGGTACAATGGATACAGTATACCACATTGGCAGATGTGCAGGTGAACATCTGCTTAATATGGAAAGTCATCTTGGGGCCTGGGATGGGGATGAGGGAGGAGGTATGGGGGCAAGTGTAGCAAGTGTATGTATGTGCGCAGTTGGATGGAGACAATCTGGGTGCTGGGATTTTGTGTTGCAGACAAATTAATTTTATGCAATCTGACAAGTTTTACTGGAAAAATGTTGAACAAATTACACCATGGTGTGCATTTATGCAGACACCCTCATCATTATTATATAAAATCAGTACGATTCAGAATGTGTACAGGGTGCAGACACATCAAGACTGAGCATTGTGCATGTCTGTTTTCCACCAGTTAGCATTTCAGAGAATGCAAAGCAGGCTTGTTTAATTACAGTTTTAACCCTCTTGGTACACAGGATGTGATAAACTGTGAGCTTTCAGGGTTTGGTGCGTAAGATATTCAATGCCCGCAAGCCTTAAATAGCTACTGATTGCTCTTAAAAGGAATTCACTACGAATTTCCAACTTGGAAGAAGCACAAGTCCAGAGGCAAATAGTCGAGCCACCAGGGGCAGCTAATTGTCCAACAAAGTACCAAATTAATTATTTAAATTTATGTCAGACAATTCAACAGGATTTGATTGTTCATTTCTGAAAATATGAGGCACACTAGAGGAAAAAATGAAGGCTCTAAAAATGGTGTCAGAAGATTGGAGAGTGACAAATACAAGAACCTCTCTAGTAGAAGAGACAGTTAAATCAGAAAATTATAGGCCAATTTGCTCTGCTTCAGCTGTCAGTAAAGTTTTAAGGGTCAATCTGCCCTTTCAGATCCCAGTTTCAGTTCAGTCTTCATGCAAGTTCTGCTTAATTCTATGTAAGAGCAATCTTTTTCTATGGACATGAAATGCATATTTAAATAAAAGCTGTACATTTGAGTGTTATCAGACTTGTAACTGTGTCCTTGTTCCCATGTTCTGAAATTCATGCTTTAACCGCAAAGTTGGAAGTCAGCATATTGGAACATTAAACACATGTATCCTAATTCATAACAAGTCTAAGTCACCATCATCTCTTTGCTTGTTGACATTTATGGACCCAAATCCCTGCAGTTCATCAATTTAAAAATATTCTTCCTTGATTTCAAATGCTCCCATGGCCTCGCCCATCCCACTTGTAACCATTTAAGCTCAGATTGTCAAAGTCATTTGGCAAAATGCCTCATCGTCAGAATTTTCCAAAAACACCAAGATGCAGTTTGCCCGCTGACAGAAGGACACTTTCACTGAGATCTTTCACGTATGCCTGGACTCTCTCCATCTCTGCACACCGATCTCGAAGCGGCTACAGTGGTAGTGGGGGGAAGAGTGTCGCACAGCTCCCCCTGGAATGTGCCTGTGCAAAGAAGGGCTGGAGAGAGGGACAGTGGGTATTTTTGTCAAGGTTTGACCTGAACAGATCTGTGATGCAGGACTCTGGGCTATGGATTGTTCTCCAGGATGTACATCAAGCCAAACATTGACTGCACCTGGAGGACCATCAGCTCAGTAAAAGACACTGTTTGGTTTGCCCAAAACTTGTTGGTCTTCCAATTGACTTCAACCAAGTGTTGCAGACTGGCACATTCCAAGGTCCAGGACTATATGCTGAGATATGTAATAAGGTTTGGGGCAGCTGCTGCCAAGGCACAGTGGGGAAAGAACGTTATCTAAGGTCCTTCTGCTAAATGACTGCCCATTGTTATTAATCCCTCTCTTTGCCTCTATATGTATGTAAATAGTGTCCTGCATGAGTAGGAAATGCCTTTGTTTGCAGCTTCGGGGAGGACTGAGGAATGTCAGATCCAATGTTTTTGTTTTTCTTATCTGCAAAGACTGCACAGAACTGTTTCCTTACCTTGCACATGCACATAACGTTAATTTTTATATATGTCATATTTTTGCAATTTAAAAATGTAACCATTTATGGTAACTGTGTAAATCTAATTCAGACCTCTTGTGAATCTTTGATTTTAATCCCTCTATCATTGTTACTTGTGTCTTTGAAACTCTTCCAACCACTCTTTTCCATCTTTTAAGTTCTCCTTAAAACTGACCGCCTTGGCCAAGCATTTGCTCCTCAATCCCAATAACATATCATGTAGCTCAATGTCAATTTTTATTTGACATAGGAACAAATTACTGCAGATGCTGGAATCTGATCTTAAATCCAAAACTGCTGGAGATCACAGTGGGTCAGACAGCAACCATGGAGAGATAGCAAGCTGATGTTTCAAGTCTAGATAACTCTTCATTAAACTCTTTCATCATCTGTTTGACAGTGCTCCTTTCAAGCACCTTGGGACATTTTTACGATGTTAGATGTTCTAGATAATGCAAACTGCTTATGTTATATAAGTGTGGCTACCACATCTGCTGCGGGATTTTCTTTGAAAGGTTCCCATCATTGTCGAAGGAAGAAAACAAGCAGGAACAGAGAGAAACCTTACTTGATCAGGCTATACAGGAGTTGACTAACACCTCACCATCACCACCCTGCTGTCAGAAACTGCAGGCCATGCTTGTTCCTATCTATTTACAAAGATAATTCTCCTGGCAAAAGAAGCCATTAGAAAATTGTAATGCTCGCTGCAAACTGATTGCAGCACATTTCCGGCACAAGTATCACACAACCAATGGTTGTCAAGATCATGCTGCATTAGGTTTTTTTCACATTACACAAGCTGCCCTTTTGGATTGTAGTGACACTATCAAATCTTCAAAAGAATCATGTTAATATTGATGGGAACATCAGTGATCATCTAACTAGTATCTGCCAGCCCTATAGATCATGACATCTGATTATTCATTCTCACCATAGTGTTCTCTCCACCCTGCCTGCTGCTGGTGTGTGTTGTTTTGTGTGAAGTCTATTCTCACATTCCATCTAAGTGTCACTTGAGAACCAGAATGTGAGAAGTGGCTGGGTTCAGACTTTTCAGGATGGATTTTCTTCCACTGGGGAGTCTGGATGCCAAAGCCCATTTCATTTCCCTTTCCTACTAGTGCCAACCTGGGGATTGCCAGCAGCAAGATGACAATACCCTTCCAGAGATCTGGAAGCAAAGGTATTTGGGTCAAAGTCCTCGAACTCCCTCCCAAATGACATTGTGGGTCGACTGAATTAAATGGACTCTAGCAGTTTAAGAAGGCAGCTCACCACCATCTTCTCAGGTGCATCTGGGGATGGCAACAAAAGCTGGCCCAGCCAGTGACATTCACATCCCATGAATGAATTTTAAAAAATGCCTGCTCAGTACAGAGCTTTTTTGGAAACTGTTCCACACTTGCTTTCCATGGCCTGATCATAACATTAAACTTCTCACAACACTTACTTCACTCTCTGCCAGATCATGGATGCTGCGTCAACAGCTGAGGCCACTAAAAATATTCCTCTTAAGTAAAAACTGAAAGAACTGCAGATGCTGTAAATCTGGAACTAAAACAGAAGTTGCTGGAAAAGATCAATGGGTCTGGCAGCATCTGTGAAGAAAAAAAGAGTTAACATTTCGGGTCACCGGACCTGAAACATTCAAGCTATTCCTCTTGCTTCCTTGATACATGCTAACCTGAATCCATCCTCCATCCTGATTGTAACAACCATACAGTTGCTTCAAAGAAACTAGCATTCCAAAATGCAAGTTATGGCCCTTCAGCTACTGCTTTGAATTTACTGCTGCTCCTTGTTCCTTTAACACTTCGCTCTTCAAAATCTTGTGAGGTTACATTTGGAATATAACGCATCATTTGTGAGGTCCTCACCATGAAGGACAGACAAGCAATAATGAAAGTGCTGAAAAGATCACTCCAGTGTTGAAAAGGATCAAGGATTACTAAGGTTGAGTCACTTAGAAGGTTAAGGTTCTTTTCACTATAGCTTGAAAAATTTAGTGATGATTGAGTAGTGACTTTCAAGACTATGAAGAGTTAAGATAAGGTAAGTAGAACAGATTATATCTATTGATTGGCAAAATAGTAATGATAGGGCCCATTTTTAAAGGGCGAAATATGAATCCTTTTGAGTGATGATACCTAGCAACTTGAGCAGATGACAGAGAGGTTGAATGTTGTTTCACCTAAATTTCAACATAGGGGTAGATCAGAGGATAGCAAGAACTGCAGATGCTGGAGTCAAAGTCAATACAATGTGGAACTGAAGGAACACAGCAGGTCAGGCAGTATCAGAGGAGTAAGAAAGTCGACATTTTTGGTTTACGCCCTTCATCAGTATTTTCTGAATGAAACAAGGTTGTTAAATTATAAGCTAAACCATTGCTTATAGGATCAGACAAATTCCCAGCACAGAAGAAAGTAGTTTGTCTCTTTGTATTAATGCTGCCCCTTAGCCAAAGCAAACTAGAATTCCACCATATCCCGCTGAAGCTATGTACATGGACTACAGTCTTACATTGTACCTGGATAATTTGGTTATTAATCAAACAGCTTACTGTTGCAAATTATTGGATGGTGGAAATTGTGCTCGATGCCTTCAACACCTCTGGCCACCATTTTGTGAACTGTCTGCCCTCAGTCCCAAGGTTTTATTTTCTGGTTTTACCTGTGGCTTTTTTTGATGTGACTTTGAGTCCATTTCTTCATTGATTGCTATATCACTCCAACGCTCTCTAAACAAAAACATGTTTCTTTCCCCCTCTTTCTGGTAGTGAACCATTTTGCAATCATTTTGTTATCAAATCATGTCCCAAACAAACAATTATGTGGTCATTGCGGACTCACATATCGATTGAAGGAATTTCAACTCAAAATGTTGGAGAGCAGTTTGGATAATAGCCTAGGTAGCTTTAGATAATAGCTTAAAGAATCATCGAATCCCTACATTGTGGAAGCAGACCCATTTGACTTATTGAGTAACACCGACCCGCCGAACAGCATCCTACCTAGATCCATCCCAGCAAGTCTATATTTTCCATGGCTACCCCACCTAGCCGATGCATCTCTGGACACTATGGGGCAATTTAGCATGCCCAATTCACCCATCCTGAACATCAGTGGGCTGTGGGGAGAAGCCAGAGCACCCAGAGGAAACCCACACAGACACAGGGAGAATGTGCAAACTCTACACAGACAGTCATGCAAGGCTGGAATCAAACCCAGGTCCCTGGCACTGTGAGGCAGCAGTGCTAACCACTGACACAGCATGCCAAAGATTTGGAGAAGACAGTCCATGATAAAATTTGGCAATGAATTTCCTAACTTCATGTTAGGTTATTTCTCTGTTTTCTCATTGCCCAACTGATCTAGAAATTGAAGTCCCCCATTCAGAATACACGAGTTGTCCTTCCATAGTTTGAAGTGATAGGTTTTGGGAAGGGTGCTAAGTGTTTGTGGTGGTGAGGAATATCATCAGCAGGAGGTTTATTCATTTTCTTTTCCAATTGATATCTTGGAGACATATGCAGAGATGGTGATAGAGCAGTCTAGGATCTTGGATGATAGATAGGACTTGTGAGTACAACTATTCTGGCTGTTGTTTGACTCTGTATGGGACAGCTCTTCCAAGTTGGACAACAGGTGTTATTGAACAGAATACTGTTGAATCTTGGTCTGATACAAAGCTACAAAAGTCGATCTGATATTTCTTATATTACTCTATTCCATGACGGTAATTTTACTATTGCAGAAGAATTCACCTGCTGACTTAGAAGCGTATTGAAGTGCCGCAAAATATTGCAAGGCTGAGATTTCATACAGACCAAACTGGGCAGAGGTTCAAAATAGTTTTCCTGTAAGATGTTAGTGAATCATTTCGAATTCTATGGTAATAAATAATCACATTTATTGTATTCAATTACCGAACTTGCCAGGCTAGCATTTAAAGCCTAATGCATGGCTAGTTTCGTATTTAAATTTTTAGAACAGTGTGTTTGGAAATGTACTTGCACCAATATTATATATTAGGCTGTGAAACTCCAATTAGATTTGATTTGGATTCTATCCCAATTCTTCAGAAAAAAAGATGTTCAATCACAGCCTTCCAATAATGAGGTGACCAGAACCGCACACAGTACACCTGTCATGGCCTAACTAAAGTCTTATAAACCTTCATCATGACTTCATTGCTCTTTTATTCAGTGCTTTGACTAATAAAGGAAGTACCTCGTATACTTTGTTAACCACCTTTTCCGCCATCATGTTGCTTCCTAAGATTTTTAGACATGCATACCAAGATCCCTCTGATCCCTCTGCATTTTCTAGGGTGGTATTGTGTACTCCTTTCCTTTGCTTGGGGAAGCAAAGATTTGTTATGGTGCTCTAGGAGGCCAGTTGGCTAACCATGCCATCACCCGTTCTATTACCCAGTGCCAATCTCCTGACTTTTCCCCAAATTGCTGTGCACCATTTCTATCCAAATGATCAGCCAATGCCCTCTTGAGTGCCTCAAATTGAAACTCCTGCACCACACTTCCAGGTATTTGTTAGAGCTCAATGTTAGCTTTCTGGAAATCTACGTAGAGGACATCTACCAGTTTCCCTTTGCCTTTGCTGCCGCTTCAAAGAACTCAAATAATTGGTTAAACATTGATCTCCCCTTCACAAAACCATGTTAACTCTACCTGACCACTTTGAACTTATCTAAGTGTCCTGCTATAACTTCTTTCATCATAGTTTGCACAATTTCCCTACAACAGATGTTAAAGCTAACACGCTTGTCATTTTCTGCTTTCTGTCTCCCTCCCTTGTTGAATACAGGAGTTACATTTAATACCTTCCAATCTCATGAGATCTACTTGAAATCGCGGGAATTTAAAAAAATTAAAACTCTTGCATCAACTATCTCATTAGCCATTTATTTTAAAACCCGAGAATGATGTTTATCAGGACCTTGGTAGTTTCATCCCTCAGGTCCAATAATTTACTATTTTCTGATGGTTGTGATTTCCCTGAGTTCTTCCTTGCCTTCCATTTCTTGATTTACAATTACTTCTGAGATGTTACTTGTGTCCTCTCAAGTGAAGGCTTAATAAAAATAACGGTTCAAGACATCTGCCATCTCCTTATTTACCATTACTAATTTTCCAGCCTTACTTTGTGTACAACCAATGGGCACCTTATTCACTCAACATGTTAAAATAGTTATTGAAACTCTTACTTTTTGTTTTTATATTTGTGTCCACCTTTCTCTTGCAGTCTATGTTTTCCTGTATTTTTAAAAAGCATTTTTCACTTTTTTAAAATATTCTGTTCAGTGTCCAAACCCAACACCTGGTTTCATACAATTGTATGCTCTTTTTCTTCAAGTCTGATACTAATTTAGCCTTTCTAGTTAACCACAGATGGTGGGTCTATCCCTGGGAACCTTTCCAACTTGTTAGAATATATATGTTCTGTGCATTCTGAACTATTTCCTTAAATCTGCCATTGCTTCTTTCTTAACCTATTCTTTATCTTGATTTGATTTCTCACCTGGTTTGCTCAACATCTCACACTAGATAAGCACTGATTTGCTCCAACTAAATATTGGGAACAATGAAACAATCACCTACAGTTCCCAGAACCTCCATTCCCAAGCCATCAATTCCATTCTCTCCCTGTTTACTCTTTGAAGCTGAACTAGACTGTCAGCAACTCCAAGATAAGCTTTTAACTATATTTCTATTCCACTTGCAAGATTACCTACTTCTATGTCCATTAAGTCATCAATCTCCACCACTGCCTCAGCTCCTCTGCTACTGAAAATCTTATCTATGTATTTGTTACCTCCAAGCTTCACTGTTCCAAAGCTTTTCCATCTAGCCTGCCATCCTTTTCACCTCCACAAACTCAAACATATCCAGTATCCTTTTGTCCATAATCTAACTTGCACCAAGGCCCGTTCACTCATCATTTCTGTGCTCTGTGTTCCAATGGATCCCACTCTGTTAATATCTCAATTTGGAAATTCTTGTTCTTGTTTTCATATTTCTCCATTTCCACATCCCTCCCTGTTGATTTCCTCCAATTCTATTGAATTTCTCCAGCCCCGGAATACTCTGCAACCCTTCAATTCTGGTAATTTTATGCATCCCTCATTTTAATCACCCATGTGCTGCCTTGCCCCTGGAATTCACCTAAGCCTCTTGTTGCTCTCTTTTTTTCCTTTAAAATGCTCTTCTTCAAACTGGTTTTTATTCACCTGTCCATACCACTGTTGGTGACAAATTTTGTTTGGTCACAATCGAGTGATGTACCTCACATTGTTTGACTGTATTAAGGTACACATAAGTACAAATATTATTGGGGATGTGTCTAAGATTACGATGTTGGTAACAGCAAATCCAGAACCTCATAACATAGCACAATGTGGCTCTAATGCGTTCATAATGTGCTTCTGTTCTTGCCAAAACAAGGGACCAAACCAAAAATGATGGGGTACTGCCAATCATCTGGTTTCTATGACAATGATGACTCTGGACCAGAACAGAAAATATGTAAGCAACATTTGGAACAGTACCTCCCCTGTGTAATACATCTCCTATACCCCCCAAGCCCTCCCTTCATTGTTAGATTTTATAGAAGAGCCAGATCTTATCGAATACTAATAATTTGTCACAAGTATCATAACTAGACTCAACCATGAGGAGGAATTATACTGTTTGCTAGCACCATTGGTTAAGCAGTCCAATGTGCCTCAAAGCTAAATATGACTCAGTGTACAAGGATTTGAGAGAAAAATCTCAGGGTTAAAATCTTATCTGCAATTGTCACACATCACGCTCAAAATTCAAACAAATTACATAACTGGCAAAATGTAGATATCTAGATTATTTTGAAGCTCATTTTTGAGTTTACTTTCTTCCCAGATTTTAGATGCTATCTTTTTAATTACCTCCCCAGCCCAATCCACCCTCAGTCATGGACTTTTTCACCAGGAATACTGGTTTTCAGCTGACAATCAATGATTACTCAACAATTGCCCTCAGTCATTTTTCTGATATATACTTGGTGGTGATAGTTGAGGTGTTGTAAGCATATAGAACTCTATAGCTTACTACATTGGAGTAGAAATAAGTTACAATAAGACTGGGCCCCCAATTCTTTTAATTGTGATCTTCTTCTGATCACAACTGATGTTATTACTGGACAAGTCATTTCCAGACTGAAATCTGGCTTGATAGATTTTGTGTTGTTCAGTTTTTATTTAACAAAATGGTCTTTCACTGAAACATAAGAATGCAGTGCTGCAGATTTGGTTTTAACAACAATGCAGAAATTTATTGTGGAAAAGATAAGGTCTATTTGAACTTCATCATTTTATAGTACTCAAACACCAGACAGAGTTCACTTCTCTGTCACAAACGTTCATCTAATTGTTTCTTTCAACTCATGGTCTTAAGAGTCTGATACCCTTTTCCTTGATTATTCACACAATTGAGTTTAAATTTGACCAGCTTCAAAAAACCCCTTCATTGTTCTAACCAAACACTTCTGGTCTGAAGCTTTCAAATAAAACTCTCACATTGAGTTATCTAAACTATCTTAACTGACTCCCTTCTCCAGGAGAAAGTGCAGGGCTTTAACCAGGAATTGAAGAACTAAAAATGAAAGTTTTGCAAGCAACGGGCTTTTACCTGAAGCAAAAAAATTCTGATCCTTCTCACCAAAAGCTAGCTTCAATATTTACTCTTCAATGCTCACTCTGTCTACTTGTATCCCTCTCCCAATGCAAACAAATTCTCATTATCACTCCCGGGAACTCTTTCTCTCATAATGAAATGAAGAAAAATCATTGCTTCCGAAATCTGAACAAGTTCATCTTTAATCTCCCTTTTGCGCACACACAAAACCCGCATGCCATTAGTTCAAAATCCAATATTTAAAATAAATTGCTTATGTTTTATATATATATATAGATATACATACACAAATACCTACACACGCATACACAAATCACATACCTTACTTCACAATATCATAGTTAAAACATTAAAACATAAATAAATTTGCAAACAAAATGAACATTTCACTCCATAGAATTAAAGGATTTAAGACTTGAGCCACCACTTAGAACAATCCTTCCAAATAATAAAAAAGAACTTGTACAATTTCAACACTTTAGAATATACTTTTTTTTATTACCCAAACATTTCTTTGTTTTTCTTATTGCTAAAGTAAGCAGGATCATGTGCTTCTTTTATGTTCCTTTCAGGAGCAGTTAGAATTTATAACAGACAGCAAATTGAATGTGGCCATCTTCAAATAAACATATCTGTGATTATTTTCTCATCTGCTTTCTGAACGCATATTACAGTGATGATATTGTCTGCAATGAAGCATATCACTCCATTTCAAAACAACCCATCTAATCACCTCCTTTTGACATCATCATGAAAAAATGGCTCTTTCATTGTGAGGTAAATAGCTCCTGTCATTTATCCCCCCAAAAGAGAAATGTGATGATCTGAATTGTGCTTGCATTGGGTTCACTCCAATTACTCTTGGGATAGTGAGGAGAAAATATCAGCTGAGGCTCATAGTCTGTGGATAAGTGATTCCTGCTGAAAAGGAATATAGGTATATGTAGGCAATTGAAAGAAATTCTGGTTTTAAAGGAAAAGAATCTCAAGGCACTTCACAAAGGTGTTAAAAAAAAACAAAATCTGGGAAATATGAAATGGAGTGGCCAAAAGCTAAGTCAAAGATGGGTTTAAAAGAAAGTCTTAAAGAAGAGAAATTGAGAGAGACTGAAGTTTAGGAAGTAAATACCAAACCAGGGGGTTGGTGGCTCAAGGCACTCCTGCCGCGGCAGGGTTGAGGAGGTGACGGGGGTGCAAGTGGTGGGGGAGCTTGGGGGGAGTGGCAATGGGGTGGGGCTGTGGCAAAGGCAGAAAAAGAAAGTTGAGGATCGACGTGAGGAAAGAGTAGTTTCTTATTCAAAGATAATGGGAACTGCAGATGCTGGCCTGCTGTGTTCATCCAGCCTCACATCTTAGTTTCTTATTCAAAGTAGGTTTGTACATGATGAGAACATGAAGCTGAGGATTTTGCCTTTGAACCACGGGGGCACTGAGAACCAATATGAGCAAGGATAGGTATAAAAGAATTTTACTGAAGCAGTGGAAATAGGCTGCAGAGCTTTGGAAGCTCATATTTGTAGTTGGACAACAATGGAAGATTGATCAGGCAACATAAGAATAGTCAAGTTTAAAGATGATGAAAGCATAATAAAGGCTTCAGTAGCAGAAAATGTGAAGGAGAGGTTGAGGTAGATCTTGCTATAAATGTAGAAGAAAATAGCCTTTGTGATGGAGCAAAAGATATTGCAACTTCTCCAAGATTGCATGTCAGACAGGAAATCTGGTAACACGGTGGAAGTAGTAGGTTGAGAGGTGGAATGGAGAAAAACCATCAGTATATATATGATAGTTAACATCATGGCTTTGAATATAGGTGCCAAGATAAGGAGGTGAAGGGGCTAAAGAGAGATCCATTGGAAATTCTTGAGCTTATTGTGTATGTATGAGAAGAGGACCCTTAAGCAAAGTTTCTCCAGTAAGAATAATAATTGTTGAAGGAGGTTGATGTAGTCAAGTCTGCAGAGGGTTTGGGGATAGTGAGAACAGGTAACATTTCATGGTCACAGCCATAGAAAGTGATTGCGACTTTGGGGAAAGTTTGGTGGTCCGGAAGAATTAGAAAATAGCTTGGAAAAATGCAAGAAGTATGTTACTTAAAAAAGGGCGATGCATTTGTGCTTATCTGAGGAGTTGCAAAGTTGACAAAATATACTAAGCAATTACTGCAGATTTAAAATAAAACATGAGCATGGTGGGTAGGACTCACATCAGTCATAACGTGTTAATAAAAGTGAAGATAATGTTTCAGGTTTGACTGCACAATGTTCAGCAGCATGCACAACTTGTTAGATAATGAAGCAGTCCATGCCCAAAAGTAGCAATATCTGGACAATATCCAGGCACTAAGTAGCATATAACATTTACGTCACACAAGTGGCAGTCAATGGCCATTTCCAATGAGAGAATCTAACCATTGCCCTTTGGTGTTCAGTAGTATCACCATCTCCAAATCCTCCACTATTAATATCCTGCGGGTAACCATTGACCAGAAACTGAACTGGAATGGACATATCAGTACTGTAACTAGAAAACAGGCCAGAGACAATGAATATTGCCGTGAGTAAATTAACTTCTGTCCCAAAATCTGTCCCCATTTACAAAGTACAGGTTAAGCATAGTGAATATATTCTACTTGCCTAGCTGAGTGCAGCTTCGACAACACTCAAGAAACCTGACACCACAACTTAAGAAGGGCTGTAATTCCAAACTTGCGCAATTTTTTTTCTTTATTTTCCACTTTATACATAAGGTTTTGTCCCTAGATTCAGATGACACTGGAGAATTGTGACATTGTACACTTTTCACTGTACTCCCGTATCTCTGTACCTGAGTACATGTGACATTAAAACCTAATTCTAATTCTAAATCCTAAATACAACCATCCAGGACAAAGCAGCCTGCTAAATTAGCACCATATTCACTCCCTCCTCGACTGATACTCAGTAACGATAGTATGTGCAATCGACAAGATGCACTGTAGAAATTCACCAAGGCTCCTTAGACAGCACCTGCTAAATCTACAATCACTTCCATCTAAAAGGACAAGGACAGTAGATACACGGAAACAAAATGGTAAGTTCCCCTCCAAGAAACTCACCATCCTGTCTTGGGAATATATCGCTGTTCTTTCAAAGTAACGTAGTCAAAATCCTGAAAAGCCCTCCAGAATGACGTTGTGGGTCTCCCTTCACCAAAGGGACTGGAGCAGTTCAAGAAGACCACAGCCATCTGCTGAATGGCAACTAGGGGTGGGCAATAAATGCTGCCCAGCCAGTGATACCCATTTCACAACAGTACCTTTTTAAAAAAGACTCTGTCAAAATCAGAAGCTATTATAAATTGATGACTTAATAAGAGAAACAGAGCAATGGACGTGGGAATGGCAAATAAAAATCACGTACAAAAAACAAAAAGAATGATTTGTAAAGCAATTTGATAGAAAACAGAAGATGGTTAGATGACAATACAATAGCACAAGACAAAACAGGGCATGAGGAGAAAAATCACGGAGAAGTAAAAGCCAGAAACAAGGTCCAATTGATTTTTAAACAATGATATGGGCATCACTGGCTAGGCCAGCATTTATTATCTAATTTATTCGCGAACTGCCCTGGAGAATGTTGGTGGTGTACTGCCTTCTTGAATCGCGGTGTTCCTTGGGGTGTTGAACAGCCCACAGTACTGTTGGAATGTAATTTCAGCATGTTGATCCAGCGTCAGTGCTACAAGGAGTGGATGGTTGTGGAATGTGGTGCCAGTCAAGCAGGCTGCTTTGTCTAGTTATGTGATCAAGCTTCTTGAGCATTGTTGGACTTGCCCTCATCCAGGCTAGTGGATAGTATTCTACCTGACTTGTGCCTTACAAATGGTGGATGGATTTTGAAGGTGGGTTAATCACTGAAGCATTCCTATCTTCTGACCTGTTCTTGTCACCATAGAATTTGTATGGTTGCCCAATGCTGTTTCTGGCCAATGGTAATTCTCAGGATATTAATTGTGCAGGATTATGCAATGATATTGCCATTAAATGCCAAGGAGCCATAGTTAGATGCTCTGTTGTTAGAGATGGCCATTGCCAAGTACTTGTGTGGTGCCAAAGTTACTTGCCACTTATCAGCTCATGCCTGGATGTTACCCAATGGCTGCTTATGAATGTGGATAGTTTCAGTAACGGAGGAGCCATGAATTGGCCTGAACACTGTGTGAACATTTCATTTCTGACCTATGTTGGAGGAAAGGTCATTGATGAAGCAGCTGAAGTTGGCTCGGCTGAGAGCATAACCCTGAGGCGCTCCTGGGTTAAAGCAGCATAACAAAGAGGGAGCAAGTCATGGAGCAACAGACAAAATAGAGCAACCTCTGGTTTCTAGAATGAAAAGAGGAAGTTGGTATCCAAGATGCAGATCACCTTCTTAACCATGTCCCAACAGGAATTCCAGCCCAAACACTACCAGAATCTCTCAATATCCCAAAAGTGTACCTATCCCATATTATTGAAAAAATGAGGGTTGGGCATTCTTGGATCGATACACAGAATCACAAATAATTGAGAAGCTGACCACTTTCCTTCAATATTCAATGATGTTACATTTGCCAATGGTCCTCCATCAACAACCTGATGGCCACCACTAAAAACTAATGATTCAAATGAGTAGTTCCTGTAAATGCCACGGGTACTAGGGCAGGCGAGAGGCTGGGTATTCTGGTGTCAGTGCACAGCTTCAGTCTGCAAAGCCTCTTGGTGAATTACTCAGCATATCAGGAGTGCAATAGAATGCTCCCCAGTTGGCTGGATGAATGCAGTGGCATTCCTCAAGAAACTTGGTACAATCTAGGATGAAAGATTTGATTCATTGATGCCTCATCCATTAGCTATAAACATCCAGCAACTCCACACAAAATAAACCATTGGCTCAAATGTGTTCTATCTATAAAATGCACTGTAGCAATATACCAAGGCTATTTCAGCAACAGCTCCCAAATGCCCAGCTTTCACCTCCTATAAGAACAATCACAGATTCAATGAATAGTGCAGAAGGGTATGTCAGGAACAGCACAGGGCATAAACTAAAATTAGCTGCCAACATGATAATGTTATAGCACCAAATTACTTACATGGCAATTAGCAGAGGCAAAAGTTATGGAGGGGCCAAGCAATCACTCAGCCAATAGATAGGATCTAAGTCCTGCAGTGTTGCAAATTTCAGTCGTGCATGATGGTGAGCAACTAAACAACTAATAAGAGGGTCCACAGATATCCCTGGCCTACAAGCATCTGCAACATCTTCGACTTGAACTGCACAGTAGAAAATCCATCTTGGCCTTCTCCTTAGCTTCTAGATTCACAGGTGCCAGATTTTAGACCATTTGATTCACCAACTTAATGGCAAAAAATTGCTGAAGGCATTGGTTATTGCAAAGGCTATGGATCCTGACGACGTTTTGGCAGCATTTCTAAAGACTTGTGCTCTATAACTAGCCTGAAGTTGTTCGAACATAGATTCTACACTGGCATCTATCCAGTAGTGTGGAATATTCTTGGGTATTTTCTGTCCACAAAAGTTAGAACAAATCCAACTCAATCAATTATCACTTGACCAGTCTAACCTTGGTAGTCAATAAAATTATGGAAGGGACTGGGGTTGGGGTTGTAGCATTATTAAGAGGCATTTGCTCAGCAGTAACCTGCTCACTGAAGCTCAGCTTGGGTTCCACCAGAGCCACTTAGCTCCTGGCCTCATGGCAGCCTTAGTCCAAACATAAGCAAACAAACTGAGTTCAAGAGTCAAGCTGATCTCATAACAGCATTTGAACAAATGTAGTAAAAAGGAGCTCTAACAAAACTAAATTCAGTGGGATAACAAGGTGTAGAGCTGGATGAACACAGCAGGCCAAGCAGCATCAAAGGAGCTGTGTCCATCCAGTTCTACACCTTGTTATCTCAGATTCTCCAGCATCTGCAGGTCCTACTAAATTCAGTGGGAATCAGAAGGTAATCTCGCCATTGGTTGGAATCATACCTTATAGGAAAGAAGATAATTGTCATTGTTGAAGGTCAATCATCTGAGTCTTAGGACATCTCTGTCGGAGTTCCTCAGGGTAATGCGATAGATCCAACAATCTTTATTAGTGTCCTTCCCTCCAACATAATGTCCAATGTAGGTATGATCCATGATTTTTGCATAAGGTTTAATAATATTTAAGATTCCTCAGATACGGAAGAGTGAGTATCTATATAGAGCAAAGCTTTGTACAACATCAAAACGTGGGGTAATTAAGTGGCGAGTAATGTTGGCGCACACAAGCAGCAGCCTCTCATTTTTTTTCCAGCAAATGAGAATCTAATCATTACCCCTTGACATTCATTGGAGTAACCAACACTAATTCCCCAACTATTTACATCCTGAACATTATCATAGACCAGGCACTAATTAGGACAAGCCAAATAAATACTATGGCCACAAGAGCAGATCAGAGGCTAGGAATTCTGAGGTGAGTATCACACTTCCTGAATCCCCAAAGTCTGGTCACATTACAAAGCAGGATTGTGATGGGATTCTGTCCACTTGCCTGGATGGGTACAGTTTGAAAACATTCAAGAAGTTTGACACCATCCTGGAAGAAGGAGCCTGGATGATTGTTACCACATTCATAAATTGCTTCGATCACCAACATTCTGTAGCAGATCATCTAGTCATTGAGTCTTATAGTTGTACAGCACGGAAACAGACCCTTCAGTGCAAATCGTCCATGCCGACCAGATATCCTAAATTAATCTAGTTCTATTTGCCAACATTTGACCCATTTCCTTCTACACCCTTCCTATTCATGTACCCGTCCAGATGCCTTTTAAATGTTAAAGTACCAGCCTTCACCACTTCCTCTGGCAGCTCATTCCATACATGCATCACCCTCTGTGTGAAAATGTTGCCCCTTAGGCCCCTTTTAAATCTTTCCCTTCTCACCTTAAACATACGACCTCTATTTTTGGCCTTCCCTATCCTGGGGAAAAAAGCCTTGGCTGTTCAACTTGTCCATGCCTTTCATGATTTCATAAATCTTTATAAGGTGATCACTCAGCCTCTGACGTTCCAGGGAAAATAGTCTCAGCCTATTCAGCCTCTCCCTATAGCTCAAACTTACAACCTTGGCAACATCCTTGGAAATCTTTTCAGAAGCCTTTGAAGGGAAACTGGAATTGAATGCAGTATTTCAAAGATGGTCTATCCAATGTCCTGTACTACACAACATGACATCCCAAGTCCTAGACTCAATGCATTGACCAATAAAGGCAAGTATACCAAACATCTTCTACACCACCAAAACACCACCATTCAGAATAAAGCAGAATTTATTTTATAGCCTACGCACCACCTTCGACATTCATTCCCTCCACCACCAATATACAGTGGTGGAAATCAGTACTGTCCAGAAGGTGCACTGAAGGACCAACCAAGGCTCCTTACATGACACTTTCCTACCCCATCTCTTTTATCATCTAGAAGGACAAGGGGATCAGATGCCCGGAAACATGATGAGCTGCAGATACATTTTTAACCCACAAACCATAAGACTAGAAAATGTAGTAGTGGAGTTAGGCCATTCAACTCATTGAGTCTGCTCTGACATTCAATGAGATTGTAGCTGATCTGATAATCCTTAATTCCTGCCTTTTCCCTTTCACCCTTGGTTCTCTGACGTACTAAAAGTCTGTCAATCTCAGCTTTGAATATACTTAATGACACAGCCTCAAAGATGTTCTGCCGTAAAGAATTCCACGGATTCACTGCCAAATGAGAGAAGAAATTCCTCCTCATCTCAGTTCTATATGTGCGACACCTTATTCTAAGATTATGACCTCTTGTCCTAGGCTGTCCCACATGGGGCAACCACCTCTCCATAAATACGCCATCGAATCCTCTACGAATCTTTTATGGTTCAATATGGATGCTTCTCATTGTTCTAAATTCCAATGAGTACATGCCCAACCTACTCAACCTCTCCTTATGAGACAGTCTCTCCATACCCAGCATCAGCTTAGTGAACCTTCTTTAGATTGCGTTCAGTGCCAGTGTACGGTTCATTAGATTAGGGGCCCCAAACTGTTCACGGTATTCCAGTTGTTGCCTGAGTATTGCCTTGCACAGTTTTAGCAAAACCTCCCTACTTTTATACTCTATTAGAAGTTAAGGCCAAAATTTTATTTTCCGTGCCTATCACCCATTGAACTTGGACACTACTTTTTTGTGATTCATACACAAGGATACCCAAATCCCTCTGTTCTGTAGCTTTCTGTATTCTCTACTTAAACAGTCAGTCCATTCTAGCTTGGACCTATAGGGCCATTCCTTCAATGTTGCTTGTCAAATTCCTGGAACTCTCCTGAACTGTACTGCAGGTTTAATGACACGACATGGATTACAAAGGTTCATGAAGGCATATCACCACCATCTTCTAAGGGACATTTCGAGATTGGCACTAAACACATGTTAAGTCAGCAAGGTGATCATTCTGTTAGTGAATAAATTCAATAAAACATGCATGTAAACACAATAATTTCCACGATGTCATTAAAATTCCACGTGGAATTCCAGAGACATATTAATATTCTTTTCCCAATGCTCAACCAAAACCAACAAACTCTGTAACAGCAATTTGGAAGCACTACCATCATCTGCACTACAATGGTTCAAGAAGATGACAGCATAAAATTAGAACGAGATAGACAAGGTGAATGGGCAAAACTTGTAAGCAAGTGAGAAGTTATCCATTTTGGACTGAAAAAGGACAGATTGGGGTATTTTCAGTCAATGTCCAAAGAAACTTGAGAGTTCAGATGCATAGATCTTTAAAATTCCATGGCCAGGTGTAGAAATTAATCAGGAATGCCAGTGGAATGCTGACCTTTATATCTAGAGGACCAGAACACAAGGATGCAGAAGGTATGCTGCAGCTGTAGAAAATCCTCAGTCATACGACACCAGGATGTAGTCCAACGGGTTTATTTAAAATCACAAGCTTTCAAAGCGCTGCTCCTTCAGCAGGTGATGAAGAAAGAGCTCTCTGAAAGCTATAAATAAATAAACCTGCTGGACTTCTGACTTTGTCCACCCCAGCCGAATACTGGCATCTCCACATCGTAGAAAATCACTTTGACTACTGTGAGCGCAACTGGGCTCTACATTTGAGGAAGTATATATTGGTCATGGAGAAAGTACAACATATGTTTATGAGAATGATACCTTGGACTTCAGGAGTTAAGTTGCGAGGAGAGATTACACAACTAGGTCGACTTTCTGCGCAATTTAAAGTTTAATGGGTGATCTGATTGAAGTCTTCAAGATATTAATCGAAATAAAACAGGTTGGATAAAAATAAACTATTTCCATATGTTAGTGATTCTTCTACAAGGGGTATAATCTAAATGTTAAGGGCAGACCATCAGGATGGATGTTAGGAAACACTTCTGAAGACAAAGGGTGAGCGAGGTTTGGAACTCTCTTCAACAAATGACAGTTGATTTGAAACCTGAAATAGTTTTGTTGAGCAAAGGTGTTAAGGGATATGGGCCAAAGGCATGAATATGGAGTTAGGCCATTGATCAGTCATGACCTCATTGAATGATGGCACAGGCACGAAGGATTGAATGACCTACTTCTGTTCGTATGTACCCAAAAAGAGCATCAACACTTACTCTGGGCAAATGGTAGATGGGCAATAAAACTGACCTTTCTAACAACATGCACATCTGAGGAATGAGTTCAAAAAGGACAGAGAGGAATGCATAATGCTAGCATGAAATATAAAGTCGCAAGTTGACGCTGTACTTGTGGACAAAAATAAGGCATTCAGAAGAGAACTGATGCTGCCTACCTTTCATCTACAAGTTGTTGAGCAGAAGGATTCTAAGCAGTAGATACATTTGGTAGGAAGAAACAGAGGTGAATTACTAATTCATCCCAATTAAGTATTTGAGGTTCTTGATACTGGAACATGAGAACATAAATTTAAGGATATCATATATGAGTGCAGGAGACAAATATTCTTACTCATAAGTGTGAAATTCAAGTATAGCAATCAAGGTTTTTTTATAGATGCAATTTTGCATATCAAGTAATGAATCTTTGCTTATGATAAGACGGTTGATATATTGAATTATAATGATGCATATTTTTGCGCGAAAACTAAAGTAAGAATGGAAGAAAAGGTAAAGTGGAGAACTACCGACCAGTTAGTTTGACATTAGTAGTGGGGAAAATATTACAATCTGTTTTAAAGAATGTGATAAGTAATATGTAAAAAATGATTAAATTGTGCAGTCAATGTGAAATTGCGAAAATGAAATCATGTTTGACAAATTTCTTGGATATGACACCTGACATTCATAAGGGAGAACCAGTGCATGTGGTTAATTTAGATTTTCAGAAGGCTTTGATAAGATCCCACACTGGAGGCTACTATATAAAATTAGGGCACGCGTGATTGAGAGAAAATACACTAGTAAGGATCAAAAATTGTTTAGCAGACAGAAAGAGAGAGTAGAAATAATCAAATCATTCGCAGAATGGCAGGCTGTTACTTATGTTGGAGCACAAAGACTAGAGCTAGATTCACAGCTATTCATAATCTGTCAAAATGATTTGGATGTGAGGGACAATCATAATATTTCTAAATTTATTGATGATACTAAAATCAGTGGGATCATCAGTTGTGAGGAGGGATGTAAGGAGGTTTCAAGAAAAAATGAACAGGCTGGGTGAATAGACTAGAGCATTTATAATGTGAATAAGCAAGATGCTATTCACTTTGGTAGAAAGAATATAAAAGAAGAATATTTCTTAAATGCTGAGGAGTTGGGAATTAGGGTGTCCAAAGGAACCTCGGCTTCCTTATTGATGAGTCACTAAACTTTGACATGCAGGTGCAGAAATCTATTAAGGAGGCGAACACCAGGTAAACCAGCATCAAAAGGGGATTTGAGTGCAAGCAGTAAAGATGTCTTGTTGCAGTTTTATAGAGCTCACACTTGAAGCATTGTGTCATTTTAGTTGCTTTTCCTAAGAAGGGATATATTTGTTCTAGATGGAGTGCAAGGGAGCATCAACTTAATCTCTGGGGTGTGTTGTGAGGAAAGATTGAGGGGATTGGGTCTATATTCACTCAAGCTTTGAAGAATAGGGAGAGATCTCATTGAAATTTGCAAAATACAGGGAGTGGGAGGATGGATGTACATAAAATGTTTCCCTGGACTGCTGAGTCAAGAAACCTGTAACAACACCTCAGGATGAATAGTAGGCTATTTGAACTGAAATGACAAGGAACTTCTTCACTTTGGAATCCTCTAAACTAGAGGATTGTGGAAATTCAATCATTGAGCATGTTTAATATGAAATGCAATAGACTTCTGCAGACGAATGATGTCAAGAGTTATGGAAGATATGCGGGAAAATGGCATTCAGATTGATGATCAACCATGATCTAGCTGAATGGCAGAACAGCCTCCATGAGTTAAATGGCCTACTCTTGTTTCTATGTGACCCTTTGTAGTCAAACAATTTAACTTCTGTCAGTATGAGGGCAAGGTTAATTAGTACTCCATTTCATTTTGAGGAAGTGAAATTATAAATTGTAAGCTTCTTGAAAATTTCAGGCTTCAGGCCAGAATTCTGCATGTTTTTCCTTTTTAAGTAAGTGTATCGCCAAAGTCAGTCAGAAGTTGCAGATGTTTAGAACTTTAGTATGGAAAGGCATTTTATGATGTCACAAGCTTTGCAAGTGACTTGCTTTGTTCCTGATGAGAATTATGGAGGAATTTGTATTCTGCTGGGTGATACAGACAAAGTATATACTAGACACATCATTTTTATTGGTGTATTTTCTCTAATGAGTTACTGAAGGTTCTGACGGAAAGTCAGAGAAAACAATGTTTTATAAGGATGGAAGCATTATATTTAATAAAAACATGATATACGATTCTCGCAGGCACGTAAGTTAATATTCTTTTAAGGTTGCAAAGTCAAATTTTGCTATTTAAACACTGGGAAATGAAGAGGACAATTGAGAGGCTGCTACTGAATGAACGGCACTGCAGCTGCTGGTTTCAATATTCTGTGCCCTTATCTTTAAACTTGTTTACAAGATAGAACTTAATCTTGAGACAAGCCACAAGAGGTTCAGGGCGACACTTAAGGTGTAATGGACTAGAATTGAATGCTATACTGTTACATAATTCAACAAGCTAAAGAGTGATATGGTTCAGATGCTATATTTTATCCTAAAGGATATTGATAAATGTACCAAAGTTAAATCACAGTGTGTACATTGATAAAAAATAAAACAATTTGACTTGCATTAACTAAACTAAGCTGAATCCACAACTTGTAAATTTCATATGGAATATCTGCAGATGCAGATGTTTTCCATACAACTATCAATACAACTATTTAGAAACAAATGTTTTCTGACTATTGTAGTATTATTTATATATATATTCAGACTTGTGGTTTATTTCCTTGAATAGATCTATGAAAGTTTGGAAACAGCATATCACAGATATTTGGGACTACCCGGCGGTGTAGTAAAACTATTATCTAAAGAGCATTGTAGTGTCTTTTTCCAGGCCGTACTGTCATTTAAAATCAAAATCCTTGACTGCCTCACACACAATAGAAGGAAGCTTCTCTCAGTGCACTTGAATGAAAGAGACGCTGCATCTCACTTTGAGGGCGAACAAGTCTCTAGGTTGTTGAATACTATGAAGCAATGGAACTAACCATTATTGCGTACACATAATAGATAGATAATAAACTGAAGTCCGTAAAGGAAACACGTTTCTCCAGTGGAGTCACACTGTCTGCATCTTTCCTGTACTCTATCTATTTAAAATAATGAAACAGTCAATAAAACTTTCGGAACTTGTTGAGTTTGTACAAGGAAAGAGACACGTGATGGATTTACATTATTTCTCCACTCAATTATGATTAGATTTCCATGCAGTTATCCTGCACTAAGCTTTAGTGTTCATGGTCGCACAATTCACTTGTTTATAACATCATCTTCAGAAATATGTTTGACTACGTAATAGCATCAATGACGAGTTAACAAAAATTTGAAATTTAACAAATTGGAACATCCTTCCTTAAAAGAAAGTGGCCATTTGACCTCAAGGACGCACTTCAGTGCAAGGTGGTTGATAACTTTACTTCTGCCTAAATGACCTCGGAGATTAATCTCCAGAGTGGGGACAATACATTCCAGATCTGCTAATTGTACCCTGTACTTTAATGTTCAGTAATTTTGCATGTGTCAAAAATCTCCACCGTGAAGAGTAAGGCGTTCTCATTGCAACACCTCTGGACAATTTAAATATTTTTTTTGAAAAATTGCATGCAGTCGCTGGGAGGAAACTGACATTTGATAAGAGCAAAACAAGATGTTTTACAAAAAAAAGGCGTGCATCTCTCGCTCTCCCCCTCCTCTTCGCACGCCTCTAATGAGTTTCCCCTGTCTTTGGTACGTTGCAACATTTAAGTAAAAGACGCCGGCTTTGACGCAGGGAGATCGTGTCTTTTTTTCCAAGAGGCAATTTTAAGTACGTCATTAATATGGCGCCAAAAGATTTTGAAGTATGAGCTATTTCGTTGCTAGGTCCTGTCGTGTACGCCCGTGCCAAAAAAAAAGAAAAAGAAATCCCTGGCTTTTCTGGAGGTAAATTTCCCAAAGTGAGTCTAGCTCGTCCTGAGATCTGAGGTCCAACCTCCCTCATCTCCTCTTTTATTTTTTTAAACATTCAAATTATCCGGAAAGGGATCGTACTGCACATACACACAAAATAAAACCCAAGAAGGGGAAGATAAGAGAGAGAGAGAAATAAGTAGCAAAGCAAAAGAAAAAGAAACCCCACACAAGATGCAGTTTGCAAAACAAAAAAAGAGAAAAAATCCGGATCGGGGCGAAAGGATCTGAAACGCAACAGGACTGCGTTAAAGTGATCTGAAAAGGTGGGAATGAGAGAGAGAGCAGAACAGAGCAGCGGAGCTGCAAACTGTGTGTGTATGTGTGTGTGTGTCTCTCTGTGTGTATGTGAGAGAGCGCCCATTGCATTTCATTGGCAGCCATCTCAGCCCTGTGTAACTGCATGTTTTTTTTTAACAGCGAGGGAGGGAAGGGGAAGGGGAGGGGGCAGAGACAGAGGGAGGGAGGGAGAGAGAGAGATTTAAATGTATTAATGGGCAATTGGATCGATGTGCGTTTCCTCCTGCGCTGCTTTTAACATATATCAGCACCATCGCATTCACATTACAACACCATCATCACCATCGTGGCCTGAGGACAGTCACCGCAAAAAAAGAAGCATATAGATCCGAAGCTTAAGCAGGCAAAAAAAATTGCATGGTAATTATTATTGATCGTTTCTAAGTAGAGAGAGCTAAGTAACTGTTTGGATTTTTGGAAGGAGGGGGGTGTGAATACAGTGGGTTTGATCTGCACCCCACGCATACAAATTTCCTTATTTTTTTCCCTGTCTACTTATTTTGGGGACCAGAAGTGCAAGGCTTAACTTTTTTTTCCTCTCTCTCCCCTGATATCATATCGCTGTTCCGTGTAACCAGTTACTGCAGTCCAGGACTCTTTAAAAAAATGTTTACATATTTTTGCACCCCAGGCTGGGAAGGAAGGAAGGAAGGGATGTGGTAGGGGTGCTTGCTGTTTCTTTTTTGAGAGAGATGTAGATTCTTGGGTGGGGGGGTGGAGTGTAAAGTGTTGTGTGTGAGGGGGGGTGGGATGAACATTGAAATGTTTTATTTTCACAAAATGCATCGTCTTTATTGAGTTACATCATTTTGAATTGGAGTGATTGGGGACGCTGTGTGTGTGTGTATGTTGGGACTACCGTTTGCAACGTAGGAGCTGTGTTTTTTAAAAAAATAATACGTTTAATACATGCTCTCGCTGTGTGTACATGTAGGTTCCTGAGTGCAAACTGCGCTGCTGACTCTAGGGGGAGTGGCTGTTGTTTATCCCGAATTCATTGCGCTCAGGTTCACCGGGGGAGGCGTGGCACGTCCAATTTCACCCCCCCCTTTCTCCACTAACCCCCCCCTCGCTTCCAGCAGCAACAATAACAACAACAACATCCACCCACCGAACAGAGAGAAGGCAAAGCCAAAGGCAGATGAAAAAAAGTTGCTGGATTCTACAGGCAGGTATAACTTCCACAGCACGCATCAAAACTTGGTCAGCGCCTAATTCCCCCAACCCCATCCCCCTTTCTAATTCCCATCCAAACTCTTTCCAACCCCCTCCCCCCTTTAAAAACTCTGCTGGATGCACAACTTTTTTTTCTCCCCCAAATGACAGATGCACACGTGTGGTTGCCTGATGCCGAGTGGCAATCACTTGACCTGTAGCTGCATCACGCACTGGGCGCAAACCCACAGACTGAGGAAGAGGAGGGACCGTTGACCTATATTAACTCACTCTATACTGGCAGCTTTTTAATTTGATTATGGGGGAGGGGCGTGTTGGACAACTTCCATTATCTTAATTTGCAAAATATGCAAGCAGTGAAACATAAGTGATGAAAATATTCTCCCCCCCCCCCCCCCGAACAGTGTGAAAGCCAGTTGAAGGATTGAGAACCTGATTGTTCGCGTGCAAAACTGAATTGTACTCCAAGGGAATAGAAGGACCGTCACAACGCAATACAATTTGTCTGTGAAAGGTCACTTCTTTTAATTGGAAGAGGAAGATCAATTGTCTAACGTGCAAAATGTTTTGAATATTTCGCACTACATCACCCACAGGCAAAATTAGAAGTGGTTGTAATTCTTTTGGAAATAATTTAATCATTTTGTCTTTATGATAAGAAAGCTTAGTGTTTTCACGAGCTGTGTTTGCAAACAACTTGGGTTTTAAGCCAGTGAATTAAGTTTCTGAAGTTTATTTGCTATAGTCATAATATGCTTCAGGATTTGTGTCAACCTTTTGCTTTACAAAGTATATAAATGTGGAGAGGGAAATGTGACAGTTGCACTGTGGTTCCCCTCCCCCTTTGAACATCTCTTGGCTGTGCATTACTTGCAAACTGGTGTTCTTGTGGTTTTTGTATTGTGTTCCTCCCTTGCTACATTGCTTTGGTGAAGGGCAAAGACATTTTCATTAAAAACTGTGCCACATGTGAGTTAAAAGGCAGTGGAAACTGTAGAGGTCAGTATTATGTCTGAGACTACTTTGAGATGTGATATGCAAGTATTGTATATTGATGAGCTGTCTATAATAATCAGCTGCTGTATTCGTTACAAAGTCCTTTATTTGTTTATGAGCAGGAGGCTAAAAGGGGCGCTTTTGTCCGTTGCTTGTAGTCCTTGTCTCCCTGCTTTGATTTGAAATGAATTGTATTGGATTGATGATGTTTGGATAATGTGTTAAGTGACATGGTGGCATAATGTGTTGGACTATTTAAGTTCAAGTCCAATACAAGTTTGATGTTTTGCAGATCTTTCTGATTTCAGTTACGTTGTTGTGGGGAATTGATACTGGAAAAAGCAAAAAAAAAGTGTCAAGGGCCCATGCCTGCAGAAAGCAGAAGGTCCTTATGCAAATACAGGGCCTAATGCCTGCTTGTGACATTGTTATGTTGCCAAAATGCAGCCTGCATTGGGCTGGCAATACTCTGGAAAATCAGGTTTACTTATAGACTTAGCAATAGGTCTTTTAAAGCACCAGTACAAGTTACCACTAAAATGCTTTATAAAAGTACACTTGGTAATGTGCAGCTCAATATAAGGTGCTATCTTCAAATAATGAGCGGTTGCTTGCAAAGTTCACCTTCTCACCCCAGATTGTGACCACATTACCTTCTCCTGCAGCAACATTTCAACCTCACTGCCTGTAAGTGAATTTCTGTCCTAATATTGTTCCAGGGTGGTTTCTGCACACCTCCTAGTGGTGGATTTTAGACTAATATTATTGGAAGGCATGAAACGCATAGTCTTCCTGCTCTTATGCCCAAAATTAATCTTGACCGGAGGGGATTGAGAGAGGAAAATGCAACAAAATAGGATAATTTGCTGTCAAATAATGAGTTTGTGATTGATATGAAAGTCCACATAGTAAGTGTGTACAGCTGTGGAAATCTGTGGATTTTAAGTAAGTCTTGTTTTCTGTGGACCATTTTGGAATTATAATCTATGGATGAATTCACTGCTGCCAGAGGAGCCTGTAAATAGAATTATTAAAAAATTAATTGTCAAAGCAGATAGCTAAATCAAACTTGTGTAAATCAACTGTAGTAGTGACCCTTATACTCAAAATTAGTAATTAATTCTGTGTTTACTGATTACTTAATCTTTTTATGTGCAATGGCATCACGACAGACACAACACTGTATAATGTTAGTTACACAACTGCTCAGGCTTCTGAATGAATTAATCTTCAGATGTGGGTTACTCTGGTACTCTTGTATTTGGTGCTCATTCCTAGTAGCATTGAGAAGTTCACATCGAGTCACCAGTTTGCCTCTGATTCCCTGTGTAGGTAGGTGGTCCTTGAATGATGTTGGGTAGAGAATTCCAGGACATTGACTTAGTGACAATTATGATATAAATTACAAGGGTGAGTGAGTTGGAGGGAATCTTGGATATGGTTATAATGCTTATGAGGTATTGTTCTTTGTGGTGAACCAGGGAAGGAAGTAATCCTGGTGATTTGAAGAGTGCATTCTGTAGATTGTGCTTGTTGCAATCATAGTCCACCAGTATTGGAGCCATGAATATTGAGCCCAGGAGAAAGGACGCCACTGCCTTCTTGAACTGCAGCAGCCCTTTGGATGTGGGGACACCAGTAGTACTGTTAGGAAGGAAGTTTCAGGATTTTGACCCATGTACGTTAGAGTAATTGTGATTATAGTTCAGAGTCAGTATGGTACATGGCTTGGAGAGGAACTTGCAGCTGGTAGTCTGGCCAGGCTTTTGCTACCCTCGTTCTTTTAGGTGGTGGAGCTTGCAGGTTCGGAAGATGCTGTTGGAGGTATCTGGTGAGTAACATCTTGCAGGTAATGCATGCCCCTGCCACTGGTTGACATCAGCTGTTCTGTTCCTGGAGAAGCCATGAATGAAGCAGAACATTGTCGAATCATTGATACATGCCTTACTCCTGACATTGTGATGGAAAGCCTTTTGATGACACTTCTGCAGATGATGTGGCCTACAGCCTACCATCTTGAATAACTTTAGCAGTCCTAAAGGCATCTTCCCACCCTCCTTTAATGCATGTTTCTTGTCTCCGAGGGATTTGACTTTAGCCCCTATTTACCAGTTCTGCTCAAACCTCTTGGTATATTATTTGCTTGAATGCTTCCTTGATGGACATGGGTTACTATTATTACTTTTCTTACAGTTAGCATCAAGACTGTAATGATGTCCAGAACTTAGCTGGTCAGCAACTGGTGAGTAGTTGGAACTATTGCTTACTCCTTCCATCAGGTGGAGCAGTCCGATGTGATAGTAATTAATTGAATTATGTTTGTTTAGTTTCCTGTGCATAGGAAATAGCTGGTTGGTTTTCCATTGGCATTTACCTGATAGTGTCATAGCTAAAGTGTAACAGTTTAGTGATGTGAACAGTTAACTTTTGTGTGTGGGTCCTCAGTGCTGCTTGGAGGTGGCTGCAGTTACAGGAGGCACTTATTATCTTGCAGATCAGTTTTGCTCTGGATGCTTGTCGCCACCCTCGTTAACATGCTTCCTTGATGTTCGGAGATCACTCTGAACTCTTGAGATTGCAAAATGATCGATGTGTCAATATATACATGTTGAATATTTATAATTAAATCAGCATAGATCTTTTGTAAACTTAGATATAAGAAAGTACAAGATTGTTAACAAAAGATGGGTTTGGTGGTTATGGTATGGAGTGCAGGGGAATGCATAGTGTTCTTAATGATCTGTTTTGCCTTCCAAACTAATTCCTAAGTTTAAAGCACTTGGGAATAGGTGTTGTGGAACTCTGAAGAAGAATCTTTTTTTTAGAAAATTACACTAAATTTTCTACCTTTCCTAAACAGTGTCATATGAGAACAAAACTGAGACTTCACGTTGATTTGTGTCTCATGATATCACCACTGGTTTTATTATTTGAATTGCCTTAAGATGGGTTTTATCTCATCCCATAAGAAATCTGTATTACTATGTACCCAAACTTTCCAACAAACCTCTATTCTCTTCAAGTTACCGTACTTCAGGGAAACAGTTTATACTGTGAGTAATTTTATTGAGAAAACTCAGCAGTGAGGAATTCTCTTCCTCTTCCTGTCCAGCAAGCCATGGTCAGAGATACACTACAAAAGGTATACGCCAGTTTTCTGCTAGAACAGAAAGTTTTCTCTACCAGACCTCAATGGGGAAGATATCCATTGCATTCTAGATGTGGCTTATAGGGAACTGCTTTAAGATTTTGTTGCACTTAATACACAAATGTTTTGTGCTTCTGTAATTTAAAGCTCTGCTTTTGAGCACCTATCCATCATTACTTTAAGATAATATTGCTACTTTTCACTTGCTATTTTTATGACTTATTTTGAGCAAGATTGGCGTTTCTAAAAAATGATTTCTAGATAATTTTTGCACACGCAAGTTGGTTCACAACTACTGTAAACTCAAGTCACTTAGAGATGTCAGTAAGGAGTTGGAGGAGCCGTTCCAGATGGATATGATTGCAAGCCCACAGGTGGAAAACATAGTGCAACCCACTACACTTCTCACTCTACAAAAGTGACGCCTTCAAAAAGGCCACTTTAAAATCATGGGTATTTATAATGCTGTAACTTGAATTTTTTTCAGACTGCAGTTTTGAATGAAGACAGTGTGGTAACATTTTCTGCTCATGTCTAGATTCCTTAACACTTGTGGATGCATTTGGTTGGCTGGAAATGTTGTTGAAATTCGTAATACAAGATGTAGCTGTTGGGCAAATAATCTGGGAAAACAGACAAATTATTTGAGAAGACCAGAAGATTGTATCACAAGGTAAGCATTCCTTGTTGGTTTCTAGTTGTCTCTGATTACTCACTAGAATTTTTACATTTTTGGAATTGTTGTCCTGTTAATTCACTAATTGGGTGGATATTTCTGGAACATTATATTACTAAAGTCTGATTTCCTTCATTACATGTATTCTTGAGTTTGTTGTCTTGCTGTCTCTCTGGCAGTCTCTGGAGTGTACATCAAGCCTTTTAGGATGCTGACTTGCATTTGGACCCAGTTGCTAGACGTTTGTGTGGGAACTCCCACACAATGACCTTCCTTCCCTCTGTTCTGGGAGGTGCTTGATTTTGATTTGGTCTCACCAGTGACTGAGATTGGTAGCATACTGTGTGTGTGAAACTGCTGTTTTACTGTGTGCAACAGTGTTCTATTGCCCTGAAGTCCATTTGCTTTATAGCAATGGCACATTGCTGTTTAAAACTTTTGATTCAATCTGTGTAAATGTTGTGTTTAAAAAGTCTGCAAAGTTTCTCTTAAAATTTCATCAAAGCTTAACAATTTACTATTGGGAAGTTTTAATCATTGCAAACTGTGTTGAATGAAAGTGCATTCCCCACCCTGGAACAAATGGGATAGTTAGATGGGTAAAAACCTGCAGTGTTGATGCCTTATCATTATTTTAAAAATATATTCCACAGGATGTTGGCATCGCTGGTTAGACCAGCATTAATCTTTTCAGTGGGCAGGAATTCACAACAGACAATGCTCAGTCCATTAATTCAGCTGGGGAGTGTGCAAGTTCAGGGCTGATGAGGAGAGCTTGCTTTATGATGATGGTTATGATTATTATGTGGTCTTGTGGGCATCCTAGGGAATGAAGCAGTACCTCTTATTGATCCGAAGGGGAAAGCACCACAAGAGACAGAATGCAGCTAGTGAGGGGAACAATTTATTCATAGGTTACTGAAGGCTATGCATGTTCTTGGAAGGATGTATAGATGAAAGTGTACTGTTGTTGGAAAGTACTCGGGTAAGCAGTGAAAATCACTGTCATAGCTGTCACACTGATAGATATTGAAGTGATTATAAATTAGTTTGCATTACCATGTTGTGGCAAGAGTGTATATAGCATTTGTAGAACTGATTATTCAAGGTGGTAGCTGGTGTGGGTCATGTTTGCCTGTTTTCATACGTGTGTATTATTCAATCAGATTTAGTTGCTAAAGCTGTAAGAATAAGCAAGAAGGAGATAATGAAGTTAAGCCATAGTCTAGGAAAGAGGAACTACTTACTAGGAGCTGAGGGCACTTATATTGCACAGGTAGAATAAACTTTACTACAAATTGATTCTTCATTCCCATCTTCAGCTAGCATGATTTTTTTTACATTTTTTAAAGTCATTTTTGTTCTGTGGTGCAGTATTCCCTGTTCTCATCTCAAGTGACAGTGATGTTATTTTTTGGCAGCAGACATTATTCAGGAATTGCTGTTGTTTCAGGAGGGTGATGGGTACAAGACAGGTAGAGTCTATTACCAAGTAACAGGACATCATTATGTAAATCCTTGGGTGGTTTCTAGTGCAGTCTGGGAGATATTGAGGTTTGTGTAAATGATGTAATTTGTGCAGTGTGAATATAGTAGCAGTGATTTTCATTTGCATAAGTTCAGGGCTTTGTTTATATTTTGCTATGATGTGCATACTGTCATTGCAATAACACCAATAGCATTCCACCCTGCCCCAAGCAAACACTTTCTGCAGAAAGACCGGGAACTTAACAGGACCATCAAAGGCACTTCTGCGACCTGCACATTTCTTGAAGTACTTTGGAGGGCATCAATGAGTTTGCAGGAGGGTACAGAAGATGATTCACTGCTTGTGATTGCGGTGGACAGAGTGCTAGTTACTGATAGAAGACTGGTTGTTTTGGAGATTTGCAGAGTTACTTTATCATTTTGACATCAGATGTCCACTGATGAAACATAGGAACCTTGGCAAGCATGAACTGGTTACCAACCTACTTACTTTGTTGAAACAATAAAACCTGGAATAAATAAGCATTGTAAATTCCGTCATTCATTCGACAGTGTTGTCTGTAGGCTGCATTGATACATGTACAGTATTACTGACATCAGGAAGGAAGGGTGAACATCTTACGAGACTGATGGTTCCGATGATTTGTGATCTTTTGGCCAAGATGTATCAGTGACCTTTTATGATAAGAGGCCACTTTTTTGGAAAAATTCGTTCATGGGATGCAGGTGTTGCTGCCTGGGCTCGCATTTATTGCCTATCCCTTACTGCTATCGAAAGAGTGGCGATGCAGTCTGTTTTGTGTGGATACTTCTACATAGAGAGGGAGGTCTCAGGTTTTGATCCAGCAACATTGAAGAAATGGTAGTATATTTTCAATCAGGTTGGTGAGGGGTTTTCAGGGGAATTTACAGGTGGTGGTGTTCCTGTAGTTGTGGTCATGGGTTTGTTAGGAACTCTCTAAGGACCTGCATTCTTGGGGAAATGCCAATGTTGTAGCTGTACTGGAACAGAAAAATTATGCAGAAAATTCTTGAGTAAATGTTGCCAGTCCTTTAGCCAAATGTTGCTAAGGCCGTAGGCTGTCCAATACCCAGTACCTCCAGCCGCTTCCTGCTCTCGCATGAAGTGAATTGAATTGACTGATGATTGGTTGGGGCCCTCTGGAGGAGGCCGAGGTAGATCGTCCACATGACACTTCCAGCTGAAGATTTGTAGTGAATGCGTCAGGCACACCTTTTGCACTGATGTACGGGGACCCCCCATCATTGAGGATAGAGATATTTTTGGAGCCTCCTCTTCCTGTAGTGAGCTTTTTAGTTGTCCGTCATCATTCATAACTGGATGTGGCAGGACTGCAGAGCTTAGATTTGATATGTTGATGGTGTAATCACTTAGCTCAATCAGTGATTCACTGTTAATGCTGCTTGACACACAAGCACACCTGTGTTGTAACTCCATCAGGCTGACATCCCATTTTGAGGGACTCCGGGTGCCGCACCTGACATGCCTTCCTGCACTTTTCATTGAACAGTGGTTCATCTCCTGGTTTGATGAAAATGGTAGAGTGGGGGAAATTGCAGGCCATGAGGTTAGATTATGGTTGAATATCATTCTGGTGCTGCTCGATGATGCCTTAGTTTTGAGTTGATAGATCTGTTTGAAGTTTGTGGTTTTTAATAAAATGGTGGTACCATACAATATGATGGAAGGATGCAGGAACAGGAGGAGACCATTCAACATGTTGAGCCTGTCCTGCCTTCAGCACAATGCTTTTACCCTTCAGTGTGAAAATGGGACTTCATGTTAGCATGTTATGCAATGATCACTCTTACAGATACTGTCAAGTACAGGTGAATCTGTGGCAGGTAGATCAGTGAGGACGAGGTCAAGTAGATTGTTCTCTTTTTTTTGTTGGTTCTCACCACCTGCTGTATTCCCAGTCTAACAGCAATGTCATTGAAGACCTAAACAACTCACTCAGTAGTGGTGATAATGGGAACTGCAGATGCTGGAGAATCCAAGATAACAAAGTGTGGAGCTGGATGAACAGAGCAGGCCAAGCAGCATCTCAGGGGCACAAAAGCTGACAAGGGTCTAGGCCCGAAACGTCAGCTTTTGTGCTCCTGAGATGCTGCTTGGCCTGCTGTGTTCATCCAGCTTCACACTTTGTTCACGCAGTAGTGGTGCTGCTGAGCCACCCTTGGTGATGGACATTAAGTCCTCACCCAGAGTACATCTGCGCCCTTGCTAACCTCTGTATATCATCTCAGTAGTTTTCAACATGGCCTTCTAGGTGATAATGAGCAGGAGGTTTCCTTGTTGCCTCATCTACCTCCATGTTTCACAAGACCTCATGGGGAACATAGGCAATGTCGAGGACTTCCAGGGTAACTCCCTCCCAGCTACATATCACTGTGCTGCCACCTGTTCTATGTGTGACCTGCTGATGGCACAGGATGTACCCACGGATGCTGATGACGATGCTTGGGACATAATACCAAGTATGATTCAGTGAGTATGACTGGGTCAGGCAGTTGCCTTATTCGTCTGTGGAACAGCTCACCCAATTGTCGCACACGCATCCCCAGATATTAGTCAGGAGGACATTACAGCCTGTGTTTGCCATCATCTTTTTGTGTCAGCTGGTTCGTCCAGTGTTGTTCCTTTGTTTGGATTTTGTCGTGATTTGTTACAACGTACTAACTTTTTAGGCCATTTCAGATGGTGGTTAAAAGTCTACCACATTGCTGCGGGCTTGGAGTCAGATATAGAGCAGACCAGGTACGGATGACAGATACCTTTCCCTGAAGGATGTTTGTCAACTGGATGATTTTTGTTTTAATGACAGTTAGCAGTGGTTACATTGGTGGCCGTTAGCCAAGCTCTCTAATTCTAGATTTTTTTTTTGAATTCACATTTCATCTTCTGCCATTGTGTGATCCAAATCCACATCCCCACAACATTTGCCTGGGATTCTGGATTACTAGTTCAGTGATAGTCATTGCCATTGCATCCTGCTCATAATAAGTTGTTTTGAGAGTCTTGTTGTCTAAGGGTAGAATTGACCCAGGCCCCTGGTAATGTGAGGCAGCAGTGCTAACCACTTAGTCACCATGCCACCCAGTTGCTGTTGAAATGTACCAGTTGGAGTTTGGGATACGTTTAGTTAAGTGTTACGTTTGTGAAAATTCTGGGTGTTTGATAGATGTCCGGGAGTGTTCCAGAGATTGAACAGAAGTGAGGTCATATTTCTAATGTTTTTGAGCAGATTCATAGCTCAGGTTGTGGATTTTGTGGTTGGCTGGCTCCCTGAGCTGGTTCGTTGTTCCATGAACATTTCATTACCCTGCTGGGTAACATCATCAGTGCAGCCTCTGATGAAGTGCCGTTGTGTTTTCCCGCCTGTTATTTAAACTCTGGTATCTTTTGAGCTGGATTACCTCACTTCCGGTTTTCCTTTGCAGTGGAGTATATATGAGGTGTAGCTCTGTGTTTGTTGATGGCTTTCTTAGTGCAGAACCAGGCCTCTGGGAATTCCCATGTTTGTCTCTGCTTGGCCTGTCCCAGGATCCTGGTGTTGTCCCAATCGAACTGGTGGGTTTTCCTTATCCATGTGGGGTCATATTTATTCACACTCACATAAAATCTTTTATACGTTGTAGCAAACGTTCGGCATGGACTAGCCATAATACACAGGACAAATTGAACAGAGTTTCTTTTTTTGCAGTTTCTGCGTTGCTGCTGAATTAAAGAATTGTTGTGCAGTTGATTTAATTGAAGGTGCAAGTCATAACTAGGAGAATGGATGGTAGAATTGTGTGAGCAGACGTAAACCAAGTGAGGACAACATTTAAAAAGTAGTTGACATGGGAAGACAGCTATTGTGATTTCATACAGGCAGCGATGAACCTCATCTGCTGGCTCTGTTTATATTGGCCATCCACAATTCTCTCTGCCTGAATATTTAGTTCCCTTTACTTCAGTAAAGTGAAATATCCAGCTGGGCAGTATAACAGTATTAGCCAGGCCAATATTGCCTGTTTAACTTTATAGCTCAAGTCCAATTTCTACCCAATTCTTCTATGTAAAAATGCTGTTGGTAAGAATGAAAGCAAAGAAAGATAAGTAAGAAGTTGTGAATATGTCTATGTATAATAGTTAATGTGACTGAGGTGAAGTACAGGCAATAGTACTTCATTGACTTATTTTGAATGTTGCAGTGTGTAAGAATCTTAGAGATAATCTGAGGTTTACAGTTATTTGTTGGAAGTGCCAAATAGGAGCAGAGTGGAGACAGAATTAAGAGACAAGGTGTTGAGCAGAAGTTGAACAGATAATTTGAGGGAAGCGACTGAGAAGTTTATTGGAGTGCATGTGGCACTTAAGGAGAGATGTTATTGTTGGTGATAATAGTGGTTGAATCATTAATACATTTGCATGGCATTGCCATAGTAATTGAGCTACTCAAACACAGTTTAATTGTTAAAATGACAGAATGGTCAATGAATGCGTCAAGAATTTGTCTGCAGTTTTCATCAATAAAGACGTTTGAGTTGAGATGTTGGGCAGCGATGTTGATGGAGATAATGTGCAAAGTAGGGTTAATGGCATGTCATCAGCTATTGAACAGAGGCATAACAGAAAATTGGTGTTAAAGTCACCTGAGGTATTTTCATGAAATTCCTACAGGCTAGCATGATGGCTTGGAATATTTGGCAGGAGCCATTTACACTGGGTTTCCGTCCTCTCCTGTTCACACTGTCAAGTTGATGCCCAAGTATCCTGTGAGGCTCGTTACGAAGAGATGTAGAATTCACAACAACTTACTTGGCTGAGAATGTACCAGAGCTAACTTAAAATTAGATAAAATGAGGCCTGCCTTTTGTTAACCCTCACAGAAGTTTTGGATTTGGAGACGGGAAGTTTTGAAGAGCAATTACCTAATTATTAAAAGAAATTACAGAGTTTCTTTTCTCCATTTTACCTGAAAGTAACTGATTTTATCTCTTCTAGCTTGCGAGTCAATATCGGCATGAAAGGTTGCAATCAGTATCATTTGCCTAGACACCTTTTTCACAACTTCTGAATTTTTTTTGGGTCACTCGGCTTGTGAATCAAAAGAGATCAGTGTAATATCAGCTAGGTTGTCACTTAGCTGGGCATTTCTCACGTACATATGTTTAGGAGAGTTAGAATTTATCCAGTTTGGCATGACAGCAATCATTGGTAGCAGTGTGCAAAGATATTCCTTTTTTACCGTGTTATCTGTTGTTCAACGCGTACACTTCAATAGATGACACACAGCATTGCAAACTCCAACAGTTAACATTCTCGATCTTCTTAACGTAGAGAGACATATCAATGCCCAGATTGTTATTGACTAGTTATTAAGCACTTTAACTCATGATGACGCCACAGGTTGCCAAGTAGCTTTAGCCCTCAAGAATTCTAGATATTTTTCTTCAGCCTATTCAGATGCGGCATGAGACAGCTCCTGAAGCAGATGAGACTTGAACCAAGGCATCCTGGCTCAAAGTAGGAAAACTACCATTGCATCACCAGAGCCTGCCTCAAAAATTCTAGACACTCTCTAATTAACCTGTTCAGAGATATTTCACATGTCCAGAGCAGGTGCGTCTTAAACCTAGGTGTTCTTGCTCAGAGGTAGGGACACTATCACTACACCACAAGAGCCCTTTCATCAGTAATTTGTGATTTTTCCCTGAGCACTTCATAAGCAATTACCACTTGATTAGATGGGTTGTAGGTGACAAAGTGAAACTGCTGATACGTTAGCTATGACCTAATACAGTTGACAAAAAGAACAGCTGAGGAGGACCCCCAAGCAAGTTCATTCTTCTTTCAGAGTTCTCATTACATCTCGGAACACTAATGCCCCTTTGGGAATTTTGAGGGGAGCTCCGATTGCTTTGATACATTAGGAGGAGCTCCGCAATTGGCTTCTTTTTGAGCATCTTCTGTGGCTGCTTTGGATGTATCGTGCACAACTTTGCTTTTCTTGTTTTGTGAAAATAACAACAGATCTTAAGAAGAACCCATTCTTGGAGGATCCTTAGTGGACAAATGAACAGTGCTTCAATGCACTAAACGACTTAATAGCATCTCAAATCTCCATCTCTACCTACGTTTGCAGGGATTGGCAATCTCCATAATTGCATGAGCACAGAGACGAGTGTCTTCTATCTTTTGTCAATGCGTATCTCAGTGCACAAGATAAATGTTGTCACAACTGATTCCAGAGTGATCGTTGCCAATGTATGTTTTGTGTGCATTATGCTTTGCCCCTGTTGTGACATTTTATTATGTCAAAGACAAAGTGTAAAGACAGGTTATTAATGCTGCAAGGTGATACAGTGAGCTGATGTTATGCCATATACCTCATCGAGCAGGACACATTGAGATGGTCCACCTGTCAAGCCAGGTTGATTTCTTGGAGGACCAACTGCATACTGGGTGTTGTCAGCCTGTGGCAACCCATTCCTTTCTCTAGAATGCTGCTTTGGTATTTGCATCAAAGTTTGAAGGAATAAACCAGATACATAGAATGTGCTGCTGCCCTGAGAAATGGTATTTTCATAAAAGTGTCACTATTGTAGTGGCCCCTGGATTAATTTTTCCATCAAGCACAAAGTTGCTGGCCTTGCAACCACTCCCAAGAAAGATCTGCTTCCTGGTTTGCTCAAAAAATGGCTTGTGGCTTTCTGTCTGTTGTATCTGCTAGCACAAGCCTTGAGATGAGCTATCATTTCTGCAGTCATGAATGGGAAGAACTGATTGTCTCCAGAACCCATTGCAACCTTTGTTCTACGGAATCCATCTCATCTATGGCTATGGTCTCAGATTGAAGTAAACTGTTTGTTTACAGTCATAGTGCTCTATTTTATCATCTGAAATTCTAGCCTCTACTTCATGGGGACTGATTATTTCAGGTCCATGATATTGCATATCTTCAATCTTGCCTGTGATCAGACAGCTGTTGATGAAACCCTCGCCCACATTTTTGCTGCCTTCAGACTCACCTTATTGGCCTGTCATCCGATATAAAATTCAGCCAAAACACTTCTGTTTGTTCTCTATTTTGCATCAAGCTTATTCTCCGTCAGCTATTCTTACTGACCTCTAGGAACATCAGTTTCTTAATTTAATATTCACACCCTTGTCCTTAGTTCTCTGTGCTTAACCTCTTCAACTCACCGTTTCTCTGACTCTAGCCTTATGTGCATCCTGCCTTCCTCTATCACCATGATAATCATCACTTGAGCTGCCAAGACCCCATGTTCTGGACTCCTTTATCTAACACTCCACCATCCTCAGCTTCAAAGGCCACACTTTGACAAGCTGTTTTGTTACATCGCTTAATATCTTTTGACTTAGCATCAATTTTTAGCAGATCTGGATTCTGAGAAGTACCTTGGGATATTTATTTTGCATTAATAGCTACAGGTTTTTGTTATATGCCTGTAGATTACATATTTCCACAGACTAAGAACACAATCGTGTTTCAGTCTGGTGGTTTCTGTCCTTGACTAGGTTGTCTTCCACATCAATTCCTCCCTTATCTAAACTCTCTTTGTTGAATCTCTCCAATCAGGATTCTGCCTCTCCTGTAACAAAAAGGGCTCTCATCAAAGACACAAATGACAGTCCTGTGTGACTGTGATAAAGATATACTGTCTATTCACCTGCACATCTGCCAATGTGGTATACTGCATCCACTGTACCCGGTGCGATCTCTGATACTGTCTATTCCTGTTCTTCTCAACTTGTTTGGAGACTTTGCTGTTGACCACAACATTCTCCTCCAAAAAAATAAAAGCAAAATAGTGCAGATGCTGGAAATCTGAAATAATCTGGATGATTATTCTGGAAATCTAGGTGGCACGGTGACTCAATGGTTAGCACTGCTGCCTCACAGCACCTGGGACCCGGGTTCAGTTCCAGCCTCGGGTGTCTCTGTGTGGAGTTAACTCAATCTCCCAGTGTCTGATTTGGTTTCTTGGTGCTCTGGATTCCTCCCACCGTCAAAAGATGTGCAGGTTAGGTGGATTGGCCATGTTAACTTGCCCGCAGTGCTCAGGATTGTTTAGGTTAAGTGGGTTATGAGGGATGCTTTGAGGGGCGTTGTGAATGTGTTGGCCTGTAGGGCATGTTTCCACACTGTCGGGATTCTGTGATTCTATGAAAAAGGAACAAAGTGCTGGAGAATCTCCGCAGGATCCAGTCTACTGAGATCACTACTCACAATGTTTACATAGGTGAGACCACACACAGACTGGGTGACCGCTTTGTGTTATACCTCCAATCTGCCCAAAGGAAACCCTCTGACCTTGCAGTTGCTTGCTACATCAATAAGTGATCTTGCTCCCATGCTAACATTTCCATCCTTGGCCTTTTGCAATGTTCCAACAAAGAATAATGCAAGCTGGAGAAACAGCACCTCATTTTCTGCTGAGGCACTTAACAGCCTCGCGGATTTGGTATTGAGTATGATCTCCTTTCTCCATTTTTCTCATCTTTCCCACCCTCCCTCTGCTGTGTCTTCTTTGCGCTGTTCTGGGGGAAAATGGGAAATAACAGAAGTAGAGGAAGTCTGTATAAGACAGTCACCAAGAAATTCAATAGGGAATTCAGATGAAATCTCTTTAGCATACAGTTGTCAGAATGTCAAGCTTGCGACGACAGGGACCGGTTAATGTGAGTGACATTCATGCATTTAGGGAGAAGACAGACAAATATTTGAAGGAGAAGAGAGTTAATAGGTTTATGTGAATAATGAGGGAGGAGGCTTGAGTGCAACAAAAAAAAATAATATGGGCTGGTTGAGTATAGCCTGTTTCTATATCATGGATCCATCATAATCCTTTATAAAAGGGGAGTCCCGTTCGCCCTGACCTACATTGGCTCATAGCCAAAAAATGTTTGGATTTTAAAATTCTCAGCCTCTCCTGTTCCTGTAATCCTCTCTAGTCTCCACCAGCCTCATGATTCTAGTGTTACGTGCTTCCCTGATTTTAATCGTTCTGCCATTGGTGGCCAAACCCTCAGATGTCTAGGACCTTAGCTGTGGAATTCCCTTCCTCTACTTGCTTTCCTCCTTACAGAACTCCTTTAAAAATTAACCTCTTTGACCTAGTTTTTGGTCATCTGACCTAATGTTCCCTTTTGTCACAGTGTTATATTTCATCATGTGCAAAGTACTGTATAAATTGTTTTTCCTGTTTGTTTTAAACCAAAATAGTTATTTCAGTAACATCTTGTCAACTTCACTGGAACTGATGAAGGTTGCTTGTAATTATTGCAGATCTCCAGATGGATAATGAAATAATGAAACGGAGGAAGTTCTCCACCAGCAGTGAGGACTCGGATACCACTGACAGTAAGAACCTCAATTAGGGGACTTGAAATCCCTTTTTGGAAACAGTGAATTGGCATGGAGAATTTTTCTCACGGACTCATGGTCCAAGAAATTTCAAATCTGTTTTGAAGTCCATATTCCCAGGTAGCAAGACTATAGCAAGTCAATGTGGACACTTGTAAACGTGTCTTTAAGATCAGACAGAAATTACTAACAGACAATGAATAGAGAGAATGATTGATTCACTTTGCACTGTTGATAACCTGATCTGTGCTATACAAGAGATGGATTCAATTCTGAGGAAATATTTGATAATTAACACAGCCTTTCTTGGGATAAATCGAGCTGTAATAACATTTGTATCTTTAAATACCTAGCATGGACTTCTACACGTGACTAAGGAAGGGTTTGTAGTTGGGAGAGCAGGCGAATGGTATGAACATCATTTCCTGCCCTTGACCTGCCACCCCTTTTTTTGGTTTCACAAGCAGCGAGGAAGGCATTGGCTGATTTGGATGCACCTGTGCCATTTAATTAGATTCTGAAGGGCCAATTCCTTTCTCCGCCACTATTTATTGGGGTGGGCTGAGGCCAGCAATGGGTCAGCAACATCTCAGATTGCACTGTTTGGGCTTCGGTGGGAAGGTGGCAGGGAAGTCTCATTTATGGGCCCGCCCCAATTGATATGCATTCTCACGTTTCATCCCTCACCACCTCACCCCAGTTCCTGATTCTGGTGCCCGCTCCAGCTGTCATTTAGCTCCCCTCTGGCTGTAGTGGTACATGTTGTTGGGAACTGGAAGCAGTTATGGCAGTGGTTACAACTTCCCCATGCTTCTGGGACCAAGTAATATCTTCTTGAGGCCTTCCCTCCTCACCGATGGGAGCAGAGGTCCTGTCTCAAGTTAATTAACATCCCTTTGGGCATTAATAGCTGCTGGACCTGAGGACTTCATAGGTCTGGAAGACACATCTGTGTTTCAGTCCACTCACTGGGTGTTAAATCCAATCCTTAGTATTTAACACTGAAGCACAAAGTGATGGCTTAACAAGAGGTACTTTATTACAAAATGTTATTCCAATTGAAGACAGTTCAACACTGATGCACATATTCATAAAGTTAGTGTCCCGCTGTTCTCCAGGAGAGACTGAAGAGACTCCTCAATATCAACATTTGACTGCTAATTCCTGTTATACTATTGGATAAAGGTCTCACCTGAGGCTAAGTTTTTCTTTGGCAAGAAGAGGAAAAAAGTGGACTGTCCCTAGCGGCCCCATGATGAATTATGGATCATTTTGTCACAGGTCTCAAAATAGTTCTCCAGCCTAATCTATTGGACAGAAAAGTAGAGGGAAACTGTGAAAAGAGACTTAATCCTGTTCTCACTGAAAGTGTCCTCAGTTGCTGTCATAGTTCAGTTTATGCATTATTTCTTATTTAGCAAACAACCTCTAAGATCCTGGTGAATCTGTCAGTTTTTATTTTATTTGAGTGTTGGCTTTTGCCAGAGATTTACTGTGCCTTCTAAATCAGCCAGCTGTCTTTTACTTATCTTACTATCCAATAGTGTCCTCTGAATGTGTATAATGCCCATTCATTGTCATCAGCAGAGTAACTCTTGATCTCCTTTCCCAAGGTCACATAACATTGTGGTGTCGAAGTTCTAAGACCGCAAACACAAAGCACCCCTGGACAAGGCAGGAAGAGAAGAAGCCATCGGAGGTTTGTCAACAAGTTTAACAATTTTCTCTCATCAATAGCTTACTATTTTCCACTTCAAAACAATGAGGAACGTTGCTTCTCATTCAAACAGGAGGAGGAGACAGATGTTAACCAGTAAACTCCAGCTGTAGAGCTCCTTCATTTGACTCAAATGTGTTTATACCCCAATGCAGATAACAACTTTTTTTGGTTGAATAGGTGAATAGCTCTTTCCATTGTTCCCCCCAATTAATATCCAGTACATTTTTCTGCTTAATGTGTATACTTCAGACATGATCAAAAATTGAACAGCCAATTAATTAGAAAGAAAGCTTGACAGGATTGATGTTTTGTACTTGGATGTCAGTGGCCCTTGTAGTAAATATTATTTCATATCAACAAAACAGAAAATAATCATCATGCTAACATTTGCTCCAAGTGAACTTATTGAATTCACTCCAACACTCCTTAGAGTTGAATGTGGGCGTTTCAAGATTTTTAGGTAAAATTGACCTCTAATGGCTGTTTACATGGTGGCTGCAATTCATTTCAAATTTATTTGCTAAAGAACATTTGTGGTTTAAATTGGGTTGCTGACTCAGTGAGGTGAATTTTGTGTAATTATTGAGTACTAATTTCATCATCCTTGTCTCTAATGGGTTTAATATTGTATCTACTTATTGGGCTTCAAGGCAGAGATCGACAAATTCTTGATCCCACAAGGAATCAAGGGCTACGGGGAGAGTGCAGGGAAGTGGAGTTGAAATGCCCATCAGCTATGATTTTAAATAGCGGAGTGGACTTGATGGGCCGAATGGCCTTACTTCCACTCCTATGTCTTATGGTCTTATGGCTTGGGTAAAAGAATTGCTTTATATTGTAAAGTACGTTACAATGAAGCTTCCTATCGCATGAAGGTACTCAGAGCATCTTGTAGAGAAAAAAACAATCATAAGGTCGGTATAGTTATGGTAGTATTGATGAATAATTGCCACCTTTTATGACTTTCTTTTAAAGAAAAGTTACCTTCCTTAAAATTGGTGAAAAGTTTCTGCTGTTCCTGTCTGTGTATACAGTGAGGTTTTCTCACACCTGTCCATAGGAATTTGGATGATTGTGTCACGTGCAGTCATTTCTGCTTTTCTGTTTGTTCAAAAGTACATAACCGGGTGAAACTTGGTTTGTTTTTGTTTTTATTCTGGTGGTTTCGCAGATGGCAGTGCACAGTAACAGGATGCCACCTGTAGTGTGGTAGCGCAATTTTTAAGTCATTCTGACCATAACTCACTACCATCAAGTACACAGTCAGATTGCTGTGTAGGGAGGATTTAATGACTTCAAGTCTAATCTCCAGGGCATAACGTGATGAGGATGGGAGGCCACATTTACTGCCCAGGCATCTGGGCCTTGTTCAGGACGCATTTTCATTCCTCTCTTGGATTGTTCATTCTCATGGGGAAAGACACCAGAAGCAGCCAAGCATGTTGATATGAGCTCTAAGCATTGTTTATAACTGCTGATGTTTGTTAATTTTCATCAGTGGTATAGTAATTTGCATAATTAAGGTTTTTGCTATCATGTAACTTCTTTGATTTGAATCCTGGTCCTCCCTCCTTGGAGCTTTTGATCTCTGTGTTCTTAATGCTTGGTTTTTCTTGATTATTAAGCCCTTAGGCAGTGTCTTTTCTTTGTTTTCCTATCTCTTATCCATCTAGTTAGGCGGTCATGTTCAGATTCCCTACCTAAGCATCTGGTTACCTATCCAGCCCTGCCCCTCACTCTTCTGTGAGAGCCGTCTCTTTAATTACCACATCTACAATGCAGTTAAGAGGCTCCACACTGTCTTAAAATCTTGCATTCTCTGGCTTGCCTCTTGGCGTTGGAAGATTGTCTAGCATCTTAATAAACCTATTCCTTACTTGAAAAAAAAGCCCAGCACATGGAAGAGTAAAAGGTGTTGATATCATTCCTCTTGCCCAGCAGTTAGTGGTCTGCTCAATCACCTAAGAAATGGTTACAGTGTCTGTTCGCTGCCACTAGGTGCCATTAGAATGGTTTGGTATTACCTGTTCTGGCACTGACGAGGTTCCTAATGGGAGGAAAAGTCAGCTTAGTAAAATGTGATCTGTGTACTCCCCTTGATGCCTTTTGCCTTTTAAATTGTCCATGTGCCTCAATTTACAGTCTGTAACTGAAACCGTATTTAACACAATCACTAATCCCCCCCATAGTATTGAACAAGATTTTCAAAACCCCTGAGAAGAAGTGTGTTCTAACTGTGTCAGTGGGCATAAGAGCTAATTTGCAAAATGATGAAAATAATTTGAGTCAAATTGATATGAACAATCGCAGGACATTGGGGTGGATGACACTTAGCAAAAATGTGAAAAATTCATATTGACCTGAACAGGACAAGCAAATTGTGATCAGCTTAGCAATGATCTGTTTATTGACAATCATAGTGTAAGATAAAATTTTATTCTCTTGATCAGAAGAAAGTGAGGAAAGGAGCCAGTGATCCAATTTGAGGTCCAGTGATCCACTTTGAGGTATACTTCCACATTTCAAAGAAATACATATATACAGATTTGCGAAGGCCAAAATAAAATCAATTTATTTAATGCATTGTAAATTCCATTGACACAATTCTTTGTACCTCATGGCAGGAAACATTAAACAAAATTCTAAACGCTAACAGAACATGAAACAAGTCTTTGAGTGGTTTGTGTAGTGCTGTTGCAAATGCACAATGTATTCGTTTAGATGTAGTCAAGTAAGCTTAAAGTTGATTTCAGTTCATTAAATCAAATTGAAGAAGACTGAGGATTAATGTAGAGTATTTCTTGTGTGTCCTGTATCTGGTCAGATCAACACTGATCTGCACAGTATTTGCCAGTGGTAACCTGGAGTTGATTTACCTCTTGCGTTTCACTCTGCTGCTTTGGGACTTAACTCAATGAACTGTTGACTAGCATTTTGTACCGCATGGGTGACTGAAAAAGGCAGGGGAAATTTTAATATTAAACATAAATCTATAACATGCATGGCACAGTCACTCTGCTTGTCATTAAGCACATGACTATTTCTTCACAGTTTATCAAATAAATTTGAGCCATTGTCATCTCTTGTCTGTGAAGCAGTTAATGACTTACAGTAAAATTAGCACCAAGTATGCAATGACAACATTTGTTTCACATTATGGCTGTTCTTTTTGCACCAGGTACAATCTGCATGACTATGGACAAGTGTAATCAATTAATGTAATCGTCAGGATGGAATCATAGATGATGGTACAATAGTTGCGAAGAGTAATTTGTGCCATTAAGGATGTTTCACCAACACTGTTAAATTGAAGCACTGACCTGATAGAAATCTTTAAGGTGTTGCTGTTTCACATTGGACCATTTATGAACATACAAATGTAATGAATTACGAGCCTACCCTGCCATTTATTAACATTCTGGCACATCTGATCGTGGCCTCAAACTCCACTTTCCCCGTACTGTCACACCATTTCACCCAAATCAATCAGAAATCTATTATACATAGCCTTAAAAAATATCCAGCAACCCTGCTTCCTTTGCTCTCTGAGGAAGAGTATTCCATAGACTGGGTTTGATCACGTGATTTCCACATTAATGATATGTGATCATATGACCTCTGCCTACAGTTTGCAGATGTTATCACATCCAAATGTTGAGTTCTCATCAGCTGAACATTTGTGGTTATGATTTTGTGCAAGTAGTTGCCATGCAAGAAGCTCTGAGAACCACAAGGCTGCCCTTTGAAGCTTGCTTTCCTTAAATTTAAATCCTGTTTTGACACACTCCTTTCTCTCTCAAACGTAATGTCAAATTTAATTATATTATGGATTGGAACCTTATCTTTTTTTCTCCCATATCAGGGCCAGAGGAATACAACATTGCAGCTAGAAGTTGAGGAGAATCCTGTATACTACAGATGGGTGTTTTTATTTTGACTGATCCTGCCTTTTGGTAGTTCCAAGTGTACTCCAGCTGCAATGTAATCTGATTTCTAACAAATGTTGCTGTTCTATTTTTGTTTGTGGCACCGTAGCTTAGTGGATAACACTGCAGCCTCACTGTGCCAGGGGACCCGGGTGCGAATCCAGCCTCAGGCAACTGTCTGTGTGGACTTTGCACATTCTCCCCATGTCTGTGTGGGTTTCCTCCGGGTGCTATAATTTCTTCTCACAATCTGAAGGTCTACTGTCTAGGTTGACTGGTAATTCTAAATTGCCTTAGTGTCCAGGGATGTGCAGGCTATGTGGATCGTGGATGTGTTCTAAGTGCCAGAGGTGAGTCACTCAGACATCCCTGAGTCAGAAGCAACAGTCTTGTTCATCTTCTATCTGTGCAAGAGAGCAAATTGGCTATCAACACTTCCATTTATCATTGCTGTGCAGTGATAGTAATTGGGTAGAATATTCTGTGATTGGCCTGTTCTCTCATGATCCAGTCCACTGTTCTGAGATAATGGTTTGCTGATTCCGCAAGGTAAGTCATTCAATGATATGTTTAAGAGCAGGATGATACCACACCCATCTCTGATTTCTCTGTCATGGTAAATGACTACAGTGTGTGCACTTTGACCTCTCCCAGATAGTAAAGAACTGACTGACGCAGTTCTAAAACGCCTCTTGTTTCGGTTTGTCAAGTTTAAACTTTGGAAAAATAAACAGCATTCTTTTGAGCTTGAGACTATTCAGATAGTCTGAGAAGGTCAAAGCTCATTCTTTAATCCAGCGAACAAACCAAGGGGATAACCATATTGTGGAAGGGGTACACCCTGTCCCTTAAAAGGAAACAAACACGATGCCACACTTTCAATTGCCAGTAACGAATGAGCTAAACTTAGCAGCTAGAAATGTAACTTGAAATTTAATATAATAAATCCTCTGCAAAGTTTCAAAAAATAATTATCTAATGGTCTATTCCTAAATTTTCAAACTTTTATCTGTAATGTTTAACCTTCTGTGACCTACTATATGACATGTCTTAAGATATATACCTAACCAAAAGTCTGGTTTATTGGTTGGGACCTTGGCACTGATTGATAACTAATTAAAATCTGGCCTGTGATAGCTTGTGAATCCTCAGGTAAAAGTGGATTTTATGGCACACTTCCAGCCTGTAATCAATGTGTGATAAGAAGAATTATTTCTTTTTTTTTGTCATCAACACACTTCCACATGGACCACAGTTATTGAACGAAGATGAGAGATTAGTTTGGCCATTCTAAACTTTAAAGTATGAAGTTGGGGGAATATAAATGGAAGTATTATATTATTAATCCACAATGACACCCTCCCCCCCCCCCCCGAAAAAAAATCCCAATATAGTTTATAATTGCCTTCAGTCACAAAAGTAAATATTGCAATACAACTGTTGTCAGTTTTCCCACAACATCTGTGATACTGTAAATGTGCATAGCGAGTGTATGCTGTAATGGGGTGTATCCTATAATGTTGTAGTGTAGTCAGTCAAAGGAAAAGCTTTAAAAACTGGAAACAGGGAGAACTTCTGGTAGCCCACATGATATCACAGAGAGAGGACAGGAAACTTGAGTGATCTATGCAGCAAATGCCTGAGATTGAAAGATACTTTAAACCTACTGTTAGTTACTGTTGCTTTTCATGACACATCATCTAATTTTAATACAGTGGCATTGGGTATAAGCTTTCTCTCAAAAACATTGCTAAAAGGAAACAAGAAGTTGAGGTTTTTAGTCTTTGTTCTGGTCAGGGACTTTGATGCAAGAAACAGACTTCGAAAAAGGAATTTATGCAGCATGAGAAGACGGTGCTGATTGGTGGACTATCATGGACCTGGAGATGCAGGAAACATAATTATCTGTTAATTGTAACTTTCTTCATCATTGAGGATGGGATATTTGTGGAGCCGCCTCCTCCAGTGAGTTGTTTCATTGTCTACCACAATTCGTGACTGGATGTGGCAGGACTGCAGAGCTCAGATCTGATCTGTTGGTTGTGAAAATGCTTAGTTTTGTCGGACACTTGCCGTTGGCATGCAAGTTGTCCTCTAATACAGCTTCACCAGATTGACACCTCATTTTTAGTTTTGCCTGGCTCTGCTCCTGCTATGCCCTCATGCACTCTCCACTGACCCAGGGTTGGTCCCATTTTGACAGATACCAGATGGTCTGTCTGATTTCATTCATTTTTTTTCCTTTCCAGTAACCGAGCTCATAATTGTTGCGACTGAGTGGCTTGCCAGGCCATTTCAGAGGGCAGTTAAGTATAATCCTCATTACTGTGGGCTTGAGGTCACACATAGGCCAGACCAGGTAAGGACAGCAGTTTCCTTCCCTAAAGGACATGAGCAAATCAGACGGGTTTTTATGACATAAATTGACATTGATTTCATGGTCATCGTTGGACTTTTTCTAACATTTCAAATTCCACCATCAACTGTGGTGGTATTTGAACCAGAGAATTCAGAATGGGGTCCTAGCACCTGAGTATATAGATTACTATTAGATGTTACCTACTGTAGGATGTTACCTTCAAGTCAAAGTAATGTTTTGCCCACTGCATAAAGGAACAACGTGAGATGAGTTTCTGTGCTGGTGTGATCTTGTGTATATATATGGGCCACATATTCCATCAGCTAGTTGACAGTATCAAAGAATACATCTCGTTGGCCGTTCACAACGGGCAGCATGCCAATGGTGTTTAACCGAACCTTAGTATGTCCACCATTATTTGTGATTCTACCGTTGGAAATCATCAAAAACCAATTTAAGATGAATAGCCTAGCTCTGTGTGATACAGATGTGAGCCCTCAAAGCTGCATATATTGGTCCCTTTTTTTTAATGCAGGCAAAAATAATTTGTACATACTTTGCAAAATTTTCCTGAAAAATGTATCATGAGGACTGTCGATTTATTTCTGTTACATTCCCATGACCAAACTGTGACCGTTCAGAATCTACCTGTCTAGTGAGAGTTATGATTGACAATTCATTGTTCTTCCTGCGTCTCTAACCTAATTTTGGCCCAACCAACCAGCAGTCTGTTGTGCTGTATAAATTGGTATTCCATTTTCTCATCTCCCTTGCACGCTGGCCCCTGATGAGTGCAAGACTAAAAGCTTTGACTTCTTGTCTCCATTTAGTAATGCTTAAGTTCTGCACTACCAAGCAATTTTTTTTTCACTATCCTTGAATTATGATGTTATGATAACCAGAAGAAGCCCATTTGACTCAGTATCCACGCTAGCCCTCCTTCCGAATAATTCCACTCTCTCTCCACATTCCTGCATTTTTGTTCCAGATTTACAGCACAGAAGGAAACCACTCACTTTAATGCCTTTTTCCAGCACTTGATCCACATCCCTGGAATCTCTGGAAAGCACATCCAGATGCATTTTAATGTATTGAGGGCTTCTGCCTCTGCTACTTCATCAGGCAGTGAGTTCTAGACCCCTACCATTGTCAGCACGAACCTCACCTTCCCGGTAATCCTTCTAGTGATTACTTTAAAATTTGTGCTCCCTAGCCCATGACAATTCTGCTGAGAGGACAAGGTCCTTCCCATCCACTCTATCCAGGCCTTTCATAGCCCTGTACACGTCAATCAAATTCCTCCCTACTCTCTGTCCTCTCGATGTTGAACACAGCAGTACTTCATGACATGTGAAAGAGCCATAAAAGGAAGAATTATGGCTGATTTGGTTTGATGTAGCAGCACTGGATTTTTTGTAAGTACATTGTCAGGCAATTGTTTTTATTAATTCACCAGAAAACGGTGTTGCTGGCTAGGCCAGCATTTATTGCCAATTCCTGATTGCCCAGATGGCAAAGAAGAGTCAAACCACATTGCTGTGGGTTTGGAGTCACGTGTAGAACAGACCTAGTAAGGATGGCACATTCCTTCTCGGAAGGACATTAATGAACCAAGTGGGCTTTTCGACAATCAACAATGCATTCATGATCATCATTAGACTGTTAATCCCAGATTTTATTTTGAGTTCAAACTCTGCGATGTGGGATTTGAACTCGGGCCCCCAGGCCATTACCTGGGTCTCTGCATTAACAGTCCAGCGATAATACCTTAGGCCATAGCCTCCCCACCATCCTCCTTCCATTGAACGTACACAGGGTTGTGCTTTCCCAGGAACAGTCTGATGCTGCTCTCAGGTTTCCTGAAAGCTCTTAGCATTGCCAGAAAAAAGATCAGGCACTATCTCTTCACAGTTCAGTTATCACACAGATCCAATAAGTGGATTAAAAGTAATTTATAGTTTATAAATTAAGACCAGTAGATCTATAATTAACTTGCCAAGAAATGTTTTAAATGAATTAAGCTCGTATTTGCTTTGGGACTTCCCCAATTGGAAATGAATAGGAAATGATTCATTGAATTCTACATGGTATGAGTGCAAGGTGAATTCACAGAAACCTCTTTCCAAATAATTGCCACAGTTGAGTTGGTGCTAATTTGAGAATGGTGGCAATTCAGACGATGGGCTCATTGGCCCATCACTCATTCCCTATAGGAAGCCTCTTTCCTCCTGGTGTTTCTTGGGAAATTTGTGGAAATCGAATGGATGAATACTGCATATCCACATTCTGTGATTCATCTTGGCAGCGCTATTCACCCTTGCTCCATTGATATTAATGACTGCATGGAAGACATTTTGTTTATCTGTGTATGTGTGCACATCATAAATCTGGCAGAAGCTGGCCCTATTTTACTGCTGCTGGATACTGTCTTTTGTATGTATCCAGTGAAAATTAGCTCCCCCCCCCCCCCATGTTGCTTTCTATGTTGCTTCCAATACTATTCTCTCATTAATGGTCAGCCTCAGTTTTGTGTCCTAAAAATGCGTGTTTTATTTACTTTTACAACTCCATGCAAGAGATCCAGCGCATGTTAGAGGCTGTCTTATGAAGATGCATGGGAATTTATGACCGCTCAGACTAGGACTGCAATGGAAAATGACAAAAGAGAAATAAGTCTTTTAACAAAGCAAATGAAGTTTGAAGTCTATTTCAAGCTAAAAAGACGTAACATTTTGCATCTTGTCAAATAACTGTGCTGCAGTGAAGTAGTTCTTTGGAAAAACTCACGTGAGAGTGGAAGAAGGAGGCGTCTGTTGTGAAGAAGATGCCCAAGAGTAAATGGGCCGTGTGAATTCAGAAGCAACCAATGGCCTGTTCTTGAGAAGCACATTTCAAAATGAGTCTTTGAGAATCATCAGAAAAGTTACATTGCCACTAGAAATGCCTAGGTGAAGAGTAAAGCTTATTGGAACAGGGCACATTCAGCCTCCATATAACCGACGAAACCATGATGTATCTGCCAAAAATAAAATATACACAGTGCAACTGCCCCAATGGATTTAATGTCTAAAATGTAATATTTGGAAATATGCCAAGGATAGTGTTTACACCAAGAGGAATAGGTGAATAGTTGATGAAGCAAAAAAACCTGTTGAAAGAGTGAAAAAATGCATGGTGCCCTGCTTGAGATTTTGTGTGACATGTCATCACACTGAATATTATTGATACACAAACTGTTACCAGATCATTCAAAACTATCCAGTTGATTGGGTTGAGGGGAGGAAGAGTTTTGTGAAGGATACTTCCAAAACTAAAAGTACCACATGTGATCTTTACAATGCCAAAATTACTCCATCAGTTTAATTAACATTTTGGTGATGGATGCTGAAGGGAATGAAATCCATTGGTTTAAAATACGATTACAGGATCTCGTGTACAGTTCATTTATTCAGTAAACTGTGCCTCTAATTTTTTTTTCATATTTTAAAACACCAGTAGACATACCTGCATAGGTTGTATACATTTGATCTTCCTGTAAGTTGACCACTTTTTTTTAATTGGAGACTTCAGAGGCCTAATAGAAACTGATATAAAGAATGATCAGTATTTGAAGTACCAACACCCCACGTCCTTCTCATCTAGGGAGTTCAAGAGTAATGTAAGAAATATTTGATCTATAACGATGAAAGGGATGTAACTCATTGCTTCCAGCAGAGCCAAGTGTCCAGGTCAAACCAGGAGAAGTAATTTCTCTTCTACTCTGTCAGGAAAACTGAATAAAGATTTCTCAATAGGATGTCAACCACTGGAATAATATTTAGTGCAAAACAGTTCAATGTAAAATTTTAAAATTGGATTAAAGGAATAAATGAATTTCTGTACAACAGCTGGATTTAGCATTGAGACAGAAACTTATAATTTGTACCACATGGTAGTATGCCATCATAGCCATTTTTGGAAATAATTCATTTGTTGCTTATTTGTTGTGAGTTTCAATCAGTTATGTTCCTGATTTCCACAGTCACCTGCATCTATTAGGCATGGAGAGCTAATATCAAAGTGCAGGAAAGTAAAGATAAGGGAAAACATTCAGCCCAACCAACTTCAAATCTTTTGATAGACTGCTACGTTAATATTGGTACTCAATCTGTGAGACCTAAAATGGTTGTCAGTGTTTAATTTCACTCCCTTAGGGTATATGAACATACAAAATCACAGGAGGAGACCATTTGGCCCCTCAAGCCTGCTCTGCCATTCATTACGAGCGTGGTTGATCTGTTTGTGTTTTGAATTCCACATTCCCAATAACCCTTGATTTTCCCCACCTAACAACAATATACTATGCCTCCACAGCCTTCCGAGCCAGAAAGTTTCAAAGTCGCACCACAATCTGAAAGAAAACCAGTTCTTCCCATTTCTGTCCTGAAAGTCGACCCTTGATTTTTAAAACGGACCCCCAAGTTCTGGTCTCAGTTTTAAGAGGAAACCCCATTTTCCTGTTCACCCTTATAAAATCTTAACCACATCAGTCGAGTCATCCTTCGCTCTTAGACACTCCAAGCCAAAGCCCAGCTTGTCCAATCTAGCTTCATAAGATAACCCATTTAATCCATATATCATTCTAATAAACCTCTCCCATTGAAAATTTATCTACCTTTAAGGTACTTTTTTGTACTTCTAGGACAGTTCATATCAGTTTATAGAAACATAGGTATAAGAGCTAACCAGTCAGCAGCCTAAGCTTGCTCTAGTGGTCTAGAACATGGCTTAACATCTACCTCAACACTATTTTCCTGCACTATCCCATATCCTTTGATGTCATTAGTGACTAGAAATCTATCAATCCCAGCCTTGAGAACAGAGTTTACACAGCAATGGGACAGAGAGTTCTAAAGATTCAGTACCTTCTGAGAGAAGATATTGCGCCACATTTTGATCCTTAATGGATTCCCCATTATTTTGAGTCTGTAGTCCTTGAATCTAGATCCTTGCTGGGCTTTGCAGTACGATGGTAGACACGTGACAACTTGTAGTTCTTTCTCAGAGACCCGAAGTCCAGAAATTTCCTTCATGCTTGAACAAGGTTAGGGTTAGAGTTACTGCACCTAGTTCATACTTGGTGTCATTCGGCCCCGTATTTGACTCCAAAGGTGAAGCGATTATCTCTTAAACAATTGTTTATTTCAAATTTACATTATTCTACTCAGATCATACCCCTGCTTCATCTGATTGTTGATGTAAAGACATTAATCTTCCTTCACTTCACTGTGCTCGTTGATTTAGAGGATTTATCATCCTTTAGTGTCCATTTTTTGAATCTGTTCCAGTTGTTTTCATAGCCCTTCTAGTTCTTTCTGCATCTTCTCATCCCTACATGCTGTTATCAATATAAAATCCATAATCTCTGATGAATTACATGTTTAAATACAGTGACATGAAAAATAAGTAATAATACTGTAGTTGAAGAACTGATTTATCTTCCAGTAGACATTCAATTCTTTTCCATCCAAACGCTCAAAAATATTATTGTATTGAGTTTCTTTTGCGAATAGCAGACTGTATGGCATTGATGAGGAGTCCACTGGGCTTTAACATAATGAGAAGTAATCAGTGTTGCTATGAAACATCATTAAGAATAACAATAGTTGGCCTATCTTCATATACGCACAAGTTCAGTTGGTTATATTGAGGTTAATGTGGCTTGTATGCTATATTCATGTCGAAATGTGGTCCTTCATCCTATATAAATTTCTTTATGTGCTGTTGTTTGTAGCTGGCACATATACGTAATAGTGTATATAAACTTTGCACATACACTGCTGGAAATCTGAGGGCAAAAAAGAAACTGTTGGGCACATATTTAATGTATTAGCGTCCTGTAAATAAGGAAAAGACAGGTTGACAGCCCTAATGAAGGAGTTGAATTGAAAATAGCCTGATATATTTTCCCTTTCTTGGATATGCCGTTGCCTGCCTGTTTTTTTTCTGCTTTTCATAAAAATCAACATATTGGTCATGCTGCTGTAAACATTTATATTTGCGGTTGCTGCAGCAGCAGCTGTTCTACCAGTGCACCAACTGATTCATTCTTGGGATGTTTGTGTTGCCATCCATGAGGCTCACACTTATTGCCCATCCCTTGTTGTTTTTGAGAAGGTGGTAGTGAGCCACCTTCTTAATCTGCTGTGGTGCATGTGGTGAGGATACACCCACAATACTGTTAAGGAGGGACCTCAAGGATTGAAACAAAATAAACTTAAAGTATCTGTGATATCCGTCTATAATAGGGTGGTGTGTCATTTGTGGACTTGGTGAGTTGTATTCATTGCATCCTGCAGATGGTGCACATTGAAGTCAATGTGCTTCGTTAAAATAGTTAGCTTTGTTTCGGTGTTGCTTTTGTCCTCTTTCTGTGAAGCTTCAACAATTAGGACCTCATTGAATCTGGTGAGAATAAGTGACTTCTTTGAAATATAGGCTTTCACTGACAAACATTGAGCTAACCCCATTAGTTTAACTGTATGCCTATGCTGACTGAGGGTTAAAATGGCATCAGTGTGTGCCGTGGACTACAAGTGGTGCACCTATGCCAAGGAGAATTCTGAAGAAATTATTGGAACTGGTTTTGCTGTGCGGTTATAATGATTTTGAAAGTCCTGTGCCCCTAGAACTGATAACAATGTGAAGTACAGGGTGAAAACTAAACAAAACAATGCAGAGAAGAACTGGGGAGAGTCAAGCACAGAGATGTAAAAAATAGGAGCAGCAGTTGGTTTTTCAGCCCTTTGAGCCTGCTGCACCATTCTGTATATTGACTGCTAATCTTGCAAGTCATTACCCTGTTCCTACTTTTTCCTCATATCTTTTGATTCCTTTAGCCCTAAGAACTATATTTAACTCCTCCTTGACAGCGTTCGATGTTTTGTCTTCAACTGCTTCCTATAGCAGAGAATTCCACAGGCACACCACTGTCATGGTGATTGAGAAAAGGAGATTTTCTATCTTAAACAGCCCCTTATCCTTGGACTGTGATGCCTGGTTCTGCACTCTTTTTGGTTGTTGGATAAATTCTACCTGCATCCACCCTGTCTCGCCCTGTTGCAATTTGAAAAGTTTTAATGAGATCCTTCCTCAACCTTCTAAACTCCAGTGAACATAATCCTAATTGATCCAGTCTGTCCTTCTGTGTCAGCCCTGCCATTCATCAGCCTGGTAAACCTCTGTTGCACACCTTCCATAAGTAGAACATCCTTCCTCATAAGGAGACCAACCTGTGGATAATTTCACTTGTGGTCTCACCAAGACCCTGTACATTTGTAGTGACATCCCTACTCTTGTATTGGAATCCTGTCACTATGGACACTATTTGCCATCTCCATTGACTGCTGCTTTCAGTGACTGATATACAACCACACCCAGGTCTTGTTGCACCTCTCCCTTTCCCATTCTGTCACTATTCAGGTAATCTGCCTTCCTGTTTTTGCTAACCACGTTTGTCTACATTATACTTCGTCTGCCAAGTATTTGCTTGTTTACTCACTCAACTTGTCGAAAAACCACTGAAGCCCTTCTGCACCCTGCTCACGGCTCGCGCACCCACCCAGTTTTGTGTCATTTGCAAACTTGAAAATATCACATTTAATTGCCTCATTTAAGTAATATTTAGTATGGATAGCTGGGGTCCAAGCACTGATCCTTGTGGTACCCTGCTGGTTACTGGCTGCCACTTGGAAAATAACTGTTAATTCCTACCTTTTCGTTTTTTGCCTGCCAATCAATTCTCTACCCCCAATCCTATACACTTTTAATTTTACATGCTAACCTCTTGCGTGGGTGCTCCTTTGTTGGACTTGCACATATCCAGCAAGTCAGGGCCATTTAACACACTCCTGACTTGTGCGTTGTAGATGCCATACAGACTTTTGGAGACAGGAGATGAGTTAATTGCTGCATAATTCCTAGCCTCTGACCTGCTCTTCCGGTGACAGCATTTAAGTGGCAAATTCAGTTGAGGTTCTAGCCAATGGTAAACATCAGCATGTTCAGAATGAGTGATTCAGCAAATGAATGCCATTGAGTGCCAAGGGGCAATGCTTGATTTCTTTATTATTGGAGATGGCCAGTACCTGGCAGTTGCGTGGTGCAAACGTTATTTACACCTATCGTCGTGAGCCTGGATATTGTCCAGGCCTTCTCTTTAGACAAGGGCTGCTTCAGTATTTGAGGAATCGCAGTGATGCTGAACATTGTGAGATCTTAAGCAAGCATCCCCTCTTCTAACCAGTGTTGAAGGAAGATCATTGATGAAGCACTACCCTAAGAAACTCCTGTAGAGAAGCCCTGCGGCTGTGATGATTATCTTTCAACAGCCACAGTCATCTTCCTTGGTGTCAGGTAAAACTTGAACCAGTGAGGAGATTTTTCTCAATTCCCATTGCTTCCTGTTTTGCTCCTTGATGTCATACTTAGTCAAGTGCAGCCATGGGTAGTCACTCTCACCTCACCGCTGGTGTTCAGGTCTTTCATCTTTGTTTGGATCAAGGTCTGGAGCTTAGTCAGATACATTCAGGGTTAGCTGAGCTGTGAGGGGATGACTTTATAATTTTTGGATTTTAAAGGGCGTTCATTAAGATACTGCACATAAGACTACTTAAGCACCCACACTGTTGGAGGTGGTATATTAACATGGATGGAGGATTTAGCTGACTAATATCTGACAGAGTTTGCATAAAAGGGGCATTTTCAGCATAGTGCTGGGGCCATAATTATTTATAATATATAGTACTGACTTGGATGATGGAGTGAATGTACTATCGCCAAGTTTGTGAATGGCTCAAAATATATGGGAAGGTAAGTAATGAGGCTGACCCTCAGAGTCTGCAGAGTGATATAGACAGGTTAAATGAATGGGCAAAAACTTGACAGATGGCATGTAATGTGGAAAAATCTGAGGTTCTGCACTTTGGTAGCAACAATAGAAAAGCTTTGTTTTAAATGGGAAGAGACTGCAGAGTGCTACAGTATAGAGGGATTTGGGGGTCTTGGTGCATGAATCAATAAAAGATAGCGCCCCAATTCAGCAGGTGATAATAAGGAAGGCAGATGGACACCTGGCCTTTTATTTTAAAGGAAATTGAGCATATAAATGGGAAGCTCTTGCTAAAACCATACAAAGCAGTAGGCAGGCCACACTCTGAAGGCTGTGACCAGTTTTAGTCTCCTTCACTGAGGGAAAAATCTACTGGCCTTGGAGACAGTCCAGGGAAGGTTCATTAGATTTCATTCTGGGTGTGGAGGAATTTTACGAGGAAATGCTACATAGGTTGGGCCTGGACTCATCGGAGTTTAGAAGAATGAGAGGAGTCTTTGTTGAAATATATAATTAGGGATCTTGACGCAGTAGATATGGAGAGGTTGCTCTTGGATCAGAGGGCGTAATCTCAGAGTAAGGGATTGCCTCATTTGAGACCGAGAAAAGGAGGAATTTCTTGTTTCAGGGAGCAGTGAATTTGTGTAATTCTTTGCCACAGAGGACTGTCAAGGCTGAGTCATTGAGCATGTCCCAGACTGGAATAGTCTAGATTTTTCATTAGTAAGGAGCTCACAGGTTATTGAGATAAGAGAGGCAAGGATTATCAGGTCAGCCATGATCTCTTTAAATGGCAGAGCAGACTGAATGGCCTCCCTGTGCTCCTCCATGTTATAGCCTTAATTCCAGTTTATTCAGTGAACAACAACAAAACCAAAAATAAGTGAACAATGAAGATTTTCACAGAGCACTTATGCACATTTCTGATTTTTTTTAAATCACAATTTTGATACTTCTGAATGCCAATCTACTGTGATTTGGATCTATTTTTTTTTTAAAATGTTGTGATTGACAAATGCCAGAACTAACGTACTGTGAGCTGATATGATGTTTGACAGCTCAACCTCAAGCTACAGGTGCGAAGTACAAGATCTCCCCATCTCCTCCCCCGGCCCCCATAAAACAAAGCTTCAGAAATATCTGAGAGATTGTTAGTGCCTGCTGTTTTGGTCCTAAGGGTGTCATTTTGTGACCAAAGCAGCATTTGTGGCACGCTCGCACTTTGTCATAGAACTGGGCATAGGCAATGGGTGCAGTGAGTGGCAGCTTGAAGTGCGCAGAATAGGTATATTATGATGCAGATCAGTAACAGATATGATGCCAGTGGTGCTACCTAGGAGCTGCAGCTAAAATCTGTTAACCTTGTTCAGCCGACCCTATGATAATTAGTAGGAAGAAGTGTCCCAATATGAGTGGTTTTCAAAGGGACCAACAGCTTGCTTACTTACTTGGTTACTGTTTGCTGTCTTCCTCGCTATTGTTTTGATATTGCAACTGTTTGGAGTTTTCTATAGTTTTAAGTTTCAAATACCTAGAGAATGATAGAGGAAGTACTGAAGGAGTTGGTGTTGATGGCAAGGTTCCTGCACAATCTCATTGCTCTTGGACGTGGTTGCCTTGTGGGCCATCCCCTTGCCACGATTTGGAGTAAGAACAAAGGCTCTGCAAGACAGAACAAGCTGTTGATACAGGGACAAGTGCGACAATGGGCAGAAAGACTTTCGAGTAGAGACCATATCCACCCAGGTTGCTTAAGGAGCAATTTCGCTGGCCAAGCCTCAGTGAGGAATAGTCTGTTGCCTGCATTTCATAACTTGCTGAAACCTGCCGTCTGCTTCAGTCAAAGCTGTAACCTGAGTGCAAGGTGTGGACGATGCTGAAGTGGTTGTGAAGATGGAGATAAACTTTGAAGTGCCTGGTTTCCTCCTGGCTGAAGTTATGAGTGTTTGCAACATCTTGGTTTGTCAGCCAGAGTTTCACAAGGAAAAACTTTGTCCTACATTCGGAGAGTGATTTCACTGTCTCCAAGAGGCAGTTAGGCAGAGCAAACAAGGGTTTGATATGGGTGCAGAATCTCCTGTTCTGGGTGTGGGGGTTTGTCATTTAATGGATACGTATCGAATCTGCCCAGTACTGCAGCTGAAAAAGAGGCGTCCAGCTGCTCTGACCAAACACGGGCAATGATGAAAATTGACAATTGTTACATGGTTACCAATACGCCAGTTTTTTATATTCCAGGTACATCTGGAAGCTCGCTGGGTCTGATACAGGGCATGTTGTTATTTGACACAAAACTGCATACGAACCCCTCAGGAGAAGTTCTTCCTTAAGCCATGTATCTAAACTCTGTGAATTTAAACATTTATAAAAATTCCTATTAGCATTCACTGCAAAACAAGCCTAGCTTTGCCAGTCTATTTCACAATGTACCTGTAATCCTCTTCCATTGAAAACCATCCTAATAAGTTGCTTCTATATCCTGGCCACATACTTCCCAAAATATGATCCCAGAATTAGACACAGTGTTCCATCTGAGGTTGGCCTAGCCTTGTACTCTTAATTTCCCAGCTTTGCACTCTGTTTGTAAAGCCTAGGATCCCAGATTTATTTTAAGTGTGTTTCTGCCTATCTTGCCATGCTTAAAGATTAATGGTCTCTCTGTATTTGTACCTGCCTCATTTAAAATTGTATCATTTCCGTTGCGCAGATTCTCTTCATGCGTCAACGAAAATCCATGACCTTCTGAATTCGAGGTTAAGTTTTACCACTGAGCCAAGGCTGATACTCTTGGTAGTCCCAATGCATTCAATTTTTATAGCATCAAGCAAAAAAAACCAATTCAAAAATGCTGACTCATAGCTAAAACAGTAGAAAGCATATTTGATAAAGCCATTCTGAAACTACAGAGCGTGCAGGACAGTGTTCACATCTAGTCAATGAGGCGCGAGGAAGTAATGAAAACCCCAGAGCAAGTTTACATAATCTGTCTTTGGAGAAAAGACTGGAGAATGGCGTTTCAGTTTTGAAAGTAATCAGGGGTGGTATGGTGGCTCAGTGATTAGCACTGCTGCTTCATGATTCCACTCTCGGGCAACTGACCGTGTGGAGTTTGCATGTTCTCTGCGTGTCTGCATGGGTTTTCGTTGGGTACTCCAGTTTCCTCCCACAGTCCAAAGGTGATTTGGCTGTGCTAAATTGCCCGTAGTGGGGTAGGCTAGATGGGTTAGCTATCTGAAGTGCAGGGCTACAGCAATAGAGCAGTGGGGGGGGAGTGTCTGGGGATGGTATGCTTTTTGGAACGTCGGTCCGGGCCAATGGCCTGCTTCCACACTGTTGGGATTCTTTGATCTATGATGACTAAATGTTCATGTTCTATTAGAATTGTATGAAGCCCACTTTCCAACTTCTGGACTTTAAATTGAAATGGAAGTTGAGCTACCATAATGCTGAAATGCCAGGAGTGATTTGCAACTTGAAAATCAAGAGGTGTATATTTGTTTTTAAAACTCTGTTGCTTTTTGAAACAGTGAAGGAGAGAATTTGAGAACTTAGTGCACTACATGTCTTCTGAGTTAAGGAAATTCTACCTAACAACAGCCCTTGGTTGAGCTATAGAGCATTGAAAGCTGGAAGTATCAGATATCCACAGCCTGTAAACAGAAAGCATCCATTTCACATATTCTTTCTGTTTCACTCTCTTCACTCACTCACTCACTTTTTCGCATTCTCACTTTCTCTCCTTCTCAGTCTCATTCTCTTTCTGCCCACTTTTACGATCTCTCACTCACTCTCTCACTCAATCACTCACTCTCTCTCTCAATCACTCACACTCACGCAATCACTCACTCACTCACTCACTCACTCACTCACTCACTCATGCACACTCTCGCTGCCTATATAGGATTAAGGGAAGAAAGCCAAGAAAGTTATAAAAAAGGCAATTTTAAAACAAGAGAAGATAAGGGGCCAACAAATCAAAGAACAACCATCAGACAAGACAATGACATCATTACAAAGAACAAAAGAACTTTGCACTTTGTGATCCGGAGTTTAATTCTTCGGAATTTTTTCCTGAATAGCAGTCACGCTGGCAAATTAGTTGTTTTGCTGGTCTCATTGGGACTTTAAAGGTTTATATATTTGGGACTGTCAGTGGAACAATAAGGCATGATTCAGTGCATTCTTCTCAGTTAAAATTGTGACAGGATGTGACGTAGAAAATGTATTTTGAGCTCAATGGGAGAAGTTTTTCCGCCCGATTGGAGACTGGGTTGCCTGTGCACTGGGAGACAAATCCTGCAAAATTGGCACTGCTTTGGAGCCCTGCCCATTTCCCATTTTTACCTGCTTGGTTTGGAGGTACCTCCTAAACCACAAGCTTTCAGAGCGCTGCTCCTCTGTCAGGTGAAGTCAACCTTGTGACTTCTGACTTTGTCCAACTCTGCCCAACACCAGCATCTCCACATTATGGAGGAACCTTGAGTGAAGACCCCTTTTGGAACTTCCCAATAAGTAATTAAAAGAGTTAATGGTAGTTGTCCTCCCCCTAGATTGGGGGATTTCAGGACTAGGGGGCACACTTTTAATGTGAGAGCAGAGATTTTAAAAAGACATGAGGGACAAATATTTTCCACAGGGTGGTTTGCGTGTAGAATGAACTTCCTGAGGAAATGGTGGATGTGGTGCAGTTATATTGTTTAAAAGACATCTGGATGAGTACATGAATAGTAAAGATTTGGAGGGATATGGGCCAGGAGCAGGCAGGTTGGACTAGTTTAGTTTGGGATTATGTTTGGCATGGACTGCTTGGCTCTAAGGGTCTGTAAGATCTCTCTTAATCCTAAATCTTGAATTTCTGATGGGGAATCTAACCTATCAGCAATTTGCCAAGGCCACCAAAGCTTTTATCAGCTTTTTAACGGTGTACAGTTCAACCAAGAACTGTTGTTAGGCAGAATTTCCTTAACTCTGAAGACATTCAGTGCATTTAGTTCTCAAATACCCCCTTTCATTGTTTCAAAAGGCAGCATTCACCAAAACGAAATCATTTTGACCTTCGGACGGGCTTTGTACAAGGGAGTGACTTTCTTAGACTTTTGACAAATTACCCTGAAAATCCCCAGCCATGGTTATTTAGAGATTGTTGTTTCAAGCATGTCCTGTCTTTGAGATTGCTAACGCTGCTTGACAGCTGTTTGCCAAGTTCTTGCAAGACACTTTGCTGCCTGTACTTCACTCACCTTGAAATGCATTTGCCAACTCCAGCCTTCACCATAGTATGAGCCCAGTTTGTGCAGCTCCATCCTCCATCTCTGAGGGGCAAGAGCAGAAACTACATCTCTGTCAACAGCTCCAGCAGTGGAAGTAGTGGGAGCAACATAACTAGAAGTACTAACTGCCTTCCCCTTTGCCGTAAGCCTCTTCAGAGGGTAGAGAGAATGGGCATTGAGCTCGCTGGAAGTAGGTCATATCCCAGGATAGTTTCTCTAAGTGGAGGATCAGGTTCTGACGAGTCCCAGCACCTTTCGAAACCCCTGACCTTTATGGCAGGTCGCTGCTGATATTTACAATGTATTTTAAGAAGACCTCCCTCACAGTGGAGTGGGATAATGAGCATATCACTGGAGGGCCATTTTATCCAACCCAAGTGCGTTTCTGTGTATTACTAAGCTGTATTATTACCTGCAAGGAGAGCTGTGAGTGTTCTTAGTGGCTTGTGTGGATAGGAGGTAAGGATAACATTTCTGGGTAGTAGGTGTGAGATGCTGGATTTGTTTTTGAGGGAAATAGGCTGAGGGGCTGCTCAGATGGGAGTGTGAGGTGCCTGCATGGTATGTGTCAGCACAGGAGACTGCTGGAGTGGGAGGCTTAGTCCCTGAAAGTGTGGTGCCACCCTTCAGATATAGTCTCTTGTGGTGTTTTTGGTGTGTTGCCTCTAGGTTGGAGGGATTGTGTTCCTGCTGACTTCCTTGGTCACCTCCATCCTTGGAAAGTTTCCTCACCTTCCTGTCAATGCGAGGCATCAACTCACTGTAGTCCTTCTGATCCTGCAGCAAGACCCAGACTGCAGCCTTACTGGATCTCCTCTCTGTTCCTGTAATTGTGACAGCCTGGAGCCCAAGACTGATGAGTCCTTTAGCTGTACTGGGCGTTCCCTTTCATCAGAAATCCTTTCTTTTGGGAAGTATTTCTTGTCATCCCACCTGCCCACTCTCATTGTGCAGGCAACTCCAAAGGTTTAATGCTCATACAATGGCTGTTTAACTGAGCCATGCATTTCCCAATGTTCTGCCAGGGACAGACGGCTAAAGAACTCCCCTCAGAAACATACCTCAGAAAAATGATGACAGATTGGCACAGGGACAAAGGTTAAATCTAGTAAAAACCAACATCAAAAAAGTGGCCAACACGTGAAATATTATAATAGTTAGTATTATTATTGGTAAAATTATTTTCTGGCCTGGATGGAGGGACACTGCAGCTGTGTCACAAGAAGCCCCTGTAAGTTTTAATAAATATTTTTAATCAAACTGTTCAGGTACATTATGACACACCTCTGGAACAGGTGGGACTTGAATTTGGGCCTTGCTCAGAGGTAGGGATAGTACCACCATGCCACAAGATTTAGTTAACTAATTAGTTCGCAATGCAACACGTAATCTTGTTATTAAGTCCTAGGTAGTTAGCATTCTATTAACAGAATTTGATACAAGCATTCTGCTTGTCTGCACAATTTCTTACACAGTTGGAGCTGAAATTCAAAAAGCTTTAATTGGCAAGTAGGCTGTCCTCACCTGTTCCTCTCAATATCACTTGCTGAAAATGGGAGCCAGTCCTTCTATCTAGATTTGGGAAAATATTAAGGAATTTGGTAACAGAGCAATTAAGTATGACTTATTTTGAGCTACTGTTGTCTTAGAAAAGTGAATTGCTTCAGAATTAATGTTACACGGAAAAGAAAAGCAGTCTTTACACACATGTCTGCGTCATGTTGAAGAGAGGGGCTGTTCTGTCCCAGCTTGTGGGCATTAATTAGATTTGGTTCAGTGGCATAATTACGTTGCTTTTCTAAGTGATGAATTTTCACTGCATTGCTGCAAGTCACTGGTAAAATAAAGATGATGTGATGGATGTTTGCCATTTACTCAGCACTTTTCTTCAAGTGAATACATTATTTACTTTTCCTTTCCTTCCCGCAGCTTCCCAATTTCCACCCACCTGGTCAACTTTTTAGAAGCAGTAGCTAATTAATCCAGGAGCACCAGCAGCACTCCGTTAATTGGCTGAAATAGCCATTCTTGTTGTGTAATTTTGAATTGCTGTTTATCTGAATTTTGCCTCATGGTGGGGCCTGATCGAAAATGATCCCGAATGGGGTCAGCTAACACAGCACAAACTATAACAGAGAGTAGAGGCTATCTAGCCTTGCATAACTCAGTGCATGCTATCCCCTGTCTGTACTCCCTGGGCTGTTGAAGCTGCAAAGGTCTCTTTACTGCTGCTTAATGCTGTGATGTGCCCACGCACAGTATGATGATTAAACACGGAGGAAAAGAGAGATACTGAAGAAAAAAAGCAATCAGTGCTTGAGACTGAGGATAAGTTGTGAATACATGTTCTTGAGTGATACATTGCTGAAAGTGAACTACTGAGAAATGTTAACCACATAAAGAGTAAATGAATTATGGTGGCTGTATCATGAATATAAATCACAGGTCTCTGGTGCCTGCTCTGTTTATAAGATCTATCAGCGCATGTGTTTGTAAATGGAGGAGTTATATGTAACTAAAAAACTTTTAATTTTGTTATATCCATATCTACGTTGCTTTCCTTTTCTAGCTGTGAATGACTTGCAGAATGACCTCTGATAGGTTATGGTGATATGGTCATGTCATGGAGAGTTTGGGGTTATTGCATCTGTGACACTGCTCACTCTGACTGTGGTGATTGAACAAAATGCAAGTGATGTGATCATTGACTGCTTTGTTGCTTCTGTTCTGAGAAAGACAAACCGAACCAAGTACAATGTGCCACTTTGTGGTGGGCACTTTTGCTTAGCCAGAAAAAACAAATTTGTCCTCCCACCCGGAAGGGTGGGCTTTATTTATATTTATTTTGGACTGAGAGCTGCCCACATTTTTTGCTGAGAAATTCAGAAGGTGTGCATATTCAGCTATCTGAGGGATTTGCTTCTAGAAATTACAGGGACACAAGACACTGCTGTGTAGACGTCAAGCTCAAATAAATGTTGGTATTTCTGAATGATGAGATATTATATCCATAGCTATGGTTTTTTTAGTTTTTCACAAATAGAAAAATGGCAGTGGAGACCCACTTAACAAAAGATGCCCTGACTCTGTCAAAGTTCCCAACAGCGATGGTTGGCTCCCAACATTCTGCACATGGCGGTGGGAGCTAGGAGAGGGTGACAGTTGGGAGCTGGGTGCTATTGGCAGAGGTGGAAGCTAATATGCTTCAACAAACAGCTTAAAAGAGCAACACTAATAACATTTGCTTTCGGAAGCACAACAAACCTCAGGAATGTCTAAGTAGGGCCCAGGTTCTCCAAGTGCAGTATTAAAGGTCTAGAACTTGTTTTCAATGAGCTCAGACAGAGGAAGGAGGCACCATTTATCCCAGAGAAGTTTGGATAGGGACATGAGGAGAGGCAGGAGATAACAAAAACAGTCGATGCCAAATGCCAACACCCAGCAGCTCATGTTTTAAGACCTGATCAGAGTAGACAAGGTAAATGTGCACATTGCATCTCTGCAGTGCATGGCTAAACACACCTATCATTTAGATTGATCTGCCTTTCACAAATTAAAATATTTAATTTACTTACTAACAATGTCCGGGTAATTCCACAATGCCGTCTGAACCAGTCTTCAATTCATAATATTCGTTTATCCTCAGTCTCGCATGCAACCAGCCTCTCAAACGCTTGTTTTTAACTACTTATTGCTTCTGCCCCACCCCCACCCCCAACTGTTGTCCTCAGCTTCATCATTGTCCTCGTGCTGACTACTGAGTTTTATCGAATCTCACTAGCGCAGTTAGATCTGGTGTCCAACAGAACCCTGGTGATGTGGAGTCAGTGCTGAGTAGTGACAGCTCTCGGAGAATGAATGTTTGCAGTGTTGCCCCTTGTCAGAATAGTAAAATGTTCCTGCAGCCGCTGTCTGCAGTGTTTGTGTGGGTCCATTGGCACAGGGCCAAGAGACTGTTAGAACAACATTGCCTACAGCAGGTTCATATCAGGGCCTAGCTGACGTCAGCTGAAGGCCTCTGAACTCCAAGGTACTTCTACGCCAACATGGTAGGGACTATGAAGAAAAAGCGTTGTTTTGGAAGAATAGGTCATGGACTGTCTATATTTAGTCTTTGTTCATGCAATGTGGGCATTGTTGGCGAGTCCAGCATTTTTGCTCAATCCTAACTGGCCTGGAAAAAGTGATGGTGAATTGCCTGTTTGAACTGCTGCAGTCCTTGGAGTGTGAGGACACCTTGACAGATGTATGAATAGGTGAGGATTAGAGGGATACGGTCTGGCGAGAGGCAAACGATTTTTTAGATAGAAAGTCATCATGTGTCAGTGTGGTATTATTGTGCTGAAGAGCCTCTTCCTGTGCTGTGAGATAGTAAGAACTGCAGATGCTGGAGTCAGAGACAACACATTGTGGAGCTGGAGAAACACAGCAGGCGAGGCAGCATCAGAGGAGCAGGAAAATTGATATTTTGGGTCGGGACCCTGGAAGAAGAGGCCTGATGCAAAACGTCAACTTTTCTGGCCTTCTGATGTTGCCTGGTCGGCTGTGTTCCTTCAGCTCCACAATGTGTTGTCTCTTCCTATGCTGTACTGTTTATGGTTCTTTGTTTACAGAATTATCAGGAAGGGAATCGCCAGGATTTAGCAACAGTGAAGGAATGATGCTACAGGTCTATGCCAAGATGGTGTGCGGCTTGCAGAGGAGCTTGCTAGTGTTTCTGTCCCCATGTACCTGCTGCCCTTTTGCCTTTTGGATGATAAGGTATTGTTAAATGAGTCTTGATGAGTTCTTGCAGTGCATACCTTAGCTGGCATACATTGCTGCTATTGTGCAACGCTGATGAACTAAGTCAGAATTGAAGATAGTGGGTAAGGTGTCAGTTAAGCAGCTGCTTTTTCCTGGATGGTGCCCAATGACTTGAGTGGTGAAGTTGAATCATCCAGGCCAAGTTGGATGTATTCACTCACACACTCCTGACTTGTAACTTTATAGGTGGTAGACGGGCTTTGGAGAGTCAGGAAGTGTCACTCGCCACATGATTCCTAGCCTCTGACCTGCACTTGTAGCCACAGTATTTATGTGGCTGTTCCAGTTCAGTTTCTGGCCAATGATAACCTCTTGGCTGATGGTAGTGGGACATTCAGTGATGGTGATGCCAGATTCTCCCTTCTAGAATAAAATTCTTGCTTGGCATAAACTTTACCTGCCACTTAGTAGCCCAAACTTGAATATTGGCCAGGTCTTCGTTGCATATGGACGTGGGCTGCTTCGGTATCTGAGGACCTGTGAATTGTGTTGAATGTTGTGCAGTTAATGGCTACCAACCCCACTCTGACCTAATGGTTAGGGGAAGGTCATTGATGAAGGCACGGAAGATGGTTGGGGCCTAGGACACTCCCCTAAGGACCTGGTGTTCTGGAGCTGAGTTGGTTGATTTCCAGCAAGCACAACCACCTTTCTTTTGTGTTAGGAATGACTTGACAAGAGGATGGTTTTCCCGCTGATTCGAATTGTCTCCGGTTTTGCTAGAATTCCTTAATGCCACACTAAATCATAGCCTTGATGTTAAAGGCAATCACTGACGCTTCACCTCTGGAATTTTGGATCCTTTGCCCATGTTTGGAACAAGGCTGTAACAAAGTCTGGAACTGAGTGATCTTGGCTGAACCCTAACTGGTTATCATTGAGCAGGTTATTCCTTTGCAAATGCTGCTTGATAGAATTGTGAATGATTCCTTCCTCGTTTGAGTACCAATGAAGAATAAGACGTACAGACATGCAGTGTAGCATCAAGTTTTGCACATAGATATTGTTCTTGGCAAGAACTGGAAGTTGCTTTGATGAACTGCAATGAATGGTAACTGTGAAAATGGATATGCACAGAGCAAGGTCTGTGGATGATGACATATTTGTGGTAGGAAGGGTTAGGGAGCTGCAGACTGTTCATGCAGCTGTCGGATGTTTCAGTCAACAAAAATTCTTCGGTTTCGTCTGGCAAGAATTTCTTAGCGGCCTGCAATATGTTGACTTGTGTTTTGAGTAGAGCAACAAACAATTAGCTTGTTTACAGAGTAGTATTCCTTTCTGTCGACATATAAATGAGCATCAATAAAAGGAGTATTTTGACCACATTTGTGCCAGCTGTAACTTCTTGAGCCTGGAGGGATCCTAACACTTGTTAAAATTGTAGTGTGCTATCATAATGGGAAGCTAGGTCTGGACAGCTGTGCATTAAGAGTTGCTGGATCTGAGGCACGGATGTACCTATTAGCACTCTGGAATGATGACTTGGCATAAGATTTTGGTGACTTTTGATAACCGCAGGTGGGGCATACACAAAGTTAGACAGGCTGCAGATCTCTTGCTGTGTGGAGGATAACTGGCAAATCCTTTCATAAAGCAAAACCTTCTTTATAAATCAAAGCACTGCTTTCCATTCAGGTGAGAATAACTTTGGGTATGCCTGTCTGTCTGCCTATATCTGTCTATGCAGAATGTGACAGGAGTGGATATTATATAGCTACCTGGTACTGCTCCCTTGTCACTGCAACCCATTGGTAGAAAACATTGGTAGTATGGCACAGAAAGCAGAGGGAAAGAATAGGTGAAAACCATAAAAGAAGATGCAGGAAGAACTAGATTAGGACGGTACCTGATAATGTATTGACTTCTCCCTTTAAAATGATTCCTACCGACATGTATCACCCAATAAGTCCAGCTGTCAGATTTATTCTGGAGTGAATCCAGTTGATGATTGATAAAGGGTGAATGAAGTCTACAAGTCATTACTGACTCATTTACATGTTGGCATGTTATCATCTGCCAAAAATGACAGTGCAGCTGGAGTGTTGCTTTCACTGGCCACTGAGCATGCAGAAGGTTCTGTGGCTATTCCCTGACCTTGCCTACTTGATTACTGTCGAGCATGGAGAGGTCACAGGGTAAGCAAGGTGGAAAATTAAAATGGCAAGTGACTGGAGGCTTGGGTTCACATTTGTAAATTGAATAGAAATGTTCCAAAAAGTGGTTACCCAGTGTGCACTTGATCTCCCCACTGTAGAGCAGGCTGCATTGAGAGTCCGAAATTAGGTGTCTACATTGAAATAAATACACACAACTTTCTGTCTCTTTTGTGTTTGCTGTCTTTCACATTGGTCAAGGGAGTAAGTACAAGTGCAGGTGCTACACTTCCATGGATTGTGTGAAAATGTGTCATCGGAAGGGTCGGAGATTATTGGGCAAGATGGGAGAATGGGGCAGAGTGTTGTAAAGGGAACTGTATGTGTTTTGTTTTATCTTGTACTGTTTTCTGGCTGAAATTAAGATATTAGTGAGTTCCAGTGCCTGATCTTCACTAATTTTCGGTATCCTATATGATTTATTTCCTGTACTGTGAAAGCTGACTTGAAGTAATTATTTAACAAGTTTGTAACTTCATTATTTCATTTAAAGCATTTCCATATTTACTTTTAAAGAAATCACCCTTTGTCTTCCAACCCAATAGTAAAGATGCTCCCTCAAAGGCTTGCTTTATGCTATAGCAAAAGCTAATACTTTGTTTCTTGCTTTTTTTTTCCAAAAGGTGTTTCGAACAGATCTGATCACTGCCATGAAACTCCCTGAGTCCTACCAGCTAAACGTGGACGATTACTACATACTCGCTGACCAGTGGCGGCAGGAATGGGAAAAAGGTGTTCAGGTGCCAGCTAATACGGAGTCAATCCCCGAACCAGTAGTGAGGTAGGTCACAACTGAGCTATGATTACTCTCTAAACTGCTGAATGATTGGGTGCAACAATACATAGAGCATACCATGTGATTTGTTAGCTCATTTTAAAGTATATTGTTGTGCTATTATGATGTATGCAAGAACAAACACAACTTCCATTTATACAGCGCCTCCTATCTTGGAAGAGACACTTCTGGAGTTGTTCTGATTTGACAGGTAAGAATGAAGTCAAGCAAAGGCAGTCTTGCTGAATGGCATGAAGGAAGAGAGGCATTGCATGGAGGATGGTGTGGTGGACATTCTCAAAGGTTACAGAGTGGATAAGCAACAAAATAATGTCCTATGTCTACAGTCTGTACTGGGCATCACTGGTGACTTTGCTTAGTCTTGCAGCAGGTTGGAAACCTAATTGGGGAAATTCAAATCTGTACTTTATGGTAAAATACTAAAAGGAAGCCTGTCAGATCTTGATGGTGACCATGTCAGGGGAACGATGGGGACGGAGAGTACAGATTCACTGGGGGTCCAGACAGGAAAGGTGGATGAAAGTGAGTGTTTGAAAGTGTTAGCGGTAACTCAAGTGAAGTTGTTGATTTAGTCGCCGAGCTGGCTTGTTTTTGTTCAGCGATGTTATTCTACTCCACTTGTAATTTATACTGTCTGGTCTATTATGGTGTGTGGTGCCATTTCTGCTTTTGATCTGTATGGGTTTATATATGGGGTCCAATTCTATATGTTGGTTGATTTGAGGTATGAGTGAAGAACAGGAAATGACACTACTCGCCATAACGGACTGGACAGTATAAATTCCAAGCAGAGTAGAATAACATCACTTCATCAGATGCTCCACTGATGATGTCACCTAGCATGGTGACAAAACGCCTGAACGAAAACAAGCAGCTCGACGAGCAAGTCAACAACCTCACCCACAATCCAAGCTACAGATCTTTGCCAAAACTTTAAAGTTATTGAAGTGTCATGGTCGATTTAAAAAAAAACACAAAGCCTCAATAATTGACAAGTTGCAAAAGATATTTTTGGCAAATAGAGCTAATGAGAACCCAAAGGCATTATGCCAATACATTAATGACAAAAGAGTAACTGCGGAGAGAATAGAGCCCCTTAAAGACCAGCAAAGCCACCGTGTGTTTTTTTGAACAATGTGGCATTTTATAAGTTCCTGCTTTGGAAAGAAAACCAGTCTGACTCCACATTGATACAGAGCCAGATTCTAAACAAGGCCTCAAATAAAGATGCATTATCTGACCTGGGATGTCACCTCAGGCATACTGAGGGAACTAATAAAACCTTTAGTTATCTCGGCTCAGTGACGAGGAAGAAAGTCTGAAATTTGCATCTTTATCTTTTTGAACTGATTAAACAGCCATTTTAGGGTTCTTCAACATATTTGCATCAGTTCTATAACCCTTTGATCTTTTGCTTATAAATTTTGTCTGATGTCACCTCTCTCACTAATGCCGGAAGAAGGAGCGAGACTCTGAAAGCTTCAAATAAACCTGTAGGATTATAATGTGGTGTCGTGTGAGTTTTGGCCTTTAACCTGATTTAACTCTTTCCTTTGCCACGTCATTGAGCTCTAAGAGCCAGTGTAATAGATGTCATTTACTTGGATTTTGAAAAGATCTCTGAGAAGGTACCACATGGGAGGTGAATGACAAAAATTAGAGATGTGGTGTCAGTGGACAAAGAGTTGAAGTCATTGCAAATTGCCAAAAAAATAGAAAGCACAACGTAAGGATACAAGATACTTTTTCCACTTAGTAGGTTGAAATACTGTTCCAGAGGGATGCATGCTGGGATCCTAATTATTCATCAGTTACATTAATTTATCTGAACTTGTGAATAGGTAACTCTATCTCGGAATTTGGGGACAATACCTAACTTTGATTTTGACAGGCAGAACTGAGCATAGCTAATATTGAGGAAAAAAATACAGCATAGAAGACATTAGAACATTTGCGGACTGGGAGTTGAGTGGCAAATTTAACATTGATAAATCTGAGGCTCGGAAAATCAGAGACTTTACCAACGCCATAAAAATTAAGCTGAATGGAGTAGTGGATCAAAGTGATCTAGGAATCCAAGTGAGTAAATCATTAAATGCCACGTTTCAGGTCAGCAAAACAATTTAAAATGTTAACAAAATGCTGGGATTTATTTCTAGGAGTGTATTGAATTCAAAAGTTGTGAAATTACATTAAACTTCCATTGGATTCTGGTCAACCACACTTAGGAGTATTGCACATAGTTCTAGTCTGCACACTGAAAAGAAAAGTATTTGGATCACTTTTAGAATAACGGCTTGGTAAGAAGGAGTGGATGTGAGGAAACTAAGTGCTAATGTATCTACACTCTCAGGGTCCCTCATTCGTTCTTAAAGTATGGTGACCAACACTACATGTAGTACTGTACTTGCGACTATCTAGAGCTTTCTTGCTTTTGTATGCAGTGCCTGTGTTTAGGGAGTCCCAGATTCGACCTGTTTGGCAAAGGACACGCTCATAATATATTGCCAACCTCAGTGATATATCTTAGCTACCCGTGTCCCTATATGCTCTTTAGCACTGTGCCAACAGATCTATATTGCCTCTCCCATCAATCCATTCTGCCAAAATGTTTACGATCACACTTGTCTGATTCAATTAAACAGCCACTTGTCGCCCCAGCTGCTACCCAGTCTATGTCCTATTGTAGCTAAGTAATACCATGCTCCACTGTTTGCCACTCCTCCAGTTTGGTGTCATCAGATCTTTACGACATTTTACTTTGTATGCTAGTATCTAAGGGCGATACGGTGGCTCAGTGGTTATCCCTGCAGCCTGACGGCGCCAGGGACCCGGGTTCGATTCCAGCCTCGGGTCTTTGTGGAGTTTGCACATTCTCCCCGCGTCTGCGTGGGTTTCCTCTGGGTGCTCTGGTTTCTTCCCACAGTCCAAAGCTGTGCAGGTTAGATGGATCGGTCATGCTAAATTGCCTGTGGTGTTCAGGGGTATGTGGGTTATAGGAGGATGGGTCTGGGTGGGATGCTCCAAGGGGCGGTGTGGACTTGTGGGGCCGAAGGGCCTGTTTCCACAGTAGGGAATTGAATCGAATCTAAGTCACTTATATATGCAGTGATTGCAGCATTGACCCTTGGGAAGCATCACTGCCTACCATGCCTTAGTCTGAAAAATAATCATTTACCATAACTTGCTGCTTTCGGTGCTGAAGCATTTTTAAAAATCCAAGCTGAGAGTGCTACTTGAGCGTCAATTTTATCAATGACTTTTTTTTGTGATGCTTTGTAAGACACCTTCTTAAAATCCATGTACGCATCATTATTGCCCTGATTTTTTTTTCCTCAATTATTGTTTCTAAAATGTTACCCCATTAATGAAACTAATTACTTGCTAGGTCTAGCCTTACACCCATCCCCAAATAAGGGTGTCACATTTGTCTCCATCTAGGCCTCTGGCATCTCTCATATATTGAGGAAATGGTTAAGGGAAGCCCTTCCACTGTCTCTTCTCTCACATCTGCACCAGGCCACTTCTCCAGTGTAAGCATTGCAAACTGTTCCACGATCTCCATTCTCTCAATTTTCAACCCAATCATTACCAACTTCACTTGTGGAATTTTATTTCATTTCTCTTTGTTTGTAAACTGTGATACAAAATACTCATTAAGTATTCTAGCCTTGACTTTTGCCCCTAAGAGAATATCACTTCCTTTTCCCCTAATAGAATGTAGCCCCCCTCCGACTACAGTGCTCCCATCTGTTTACGGGACAGAAGTAAATAATAATACTAACCTCAATTGAGGAAAATAAATTGCAGTATATATTTAAATGTTGCACCTGGAACTTTTCATCTCTGGATAAATTTAAAAAGCGTTTGACCTCTGTCAGAATACACATACATAATTTGGAGCTCCTCTTTGCAAACACCTGAACCATGACCGTATCCAACAGACTTTTTGCTCCTTTAGCTTCCACTTGGTAAAAGTGATATCAGTGGCTGTAGCTTATCTCTCCAGAATTCTAACATTTCCCAAGGCTGAATTCTATCCTGAACTCAGTTCCAGAAAGGGCTTTTGTTTTGTGCACTAGGTACAGAAACATTGTTGACATTCTTACAAAAAACAAACAATGCAGGTCTTTCGGCCATTGCTTTTGGAACAATGTCAGACGGAAGAAGTTTGAGGCTAACTTTTCACAAATTTTAGTTTTCAGTGATACCAGAGGGAAGCAGAGACTTGAATGGATGGTGCTCACAAAGCTTAAAGAAGACTTGCATCTCTGTGGCAACTCTGTGGAAGCTTTGGAAAGGGTGCAGAGAAGATTTACTAGGATGTTGCCTGGTATGGAGGGAAGGTTTTACGAGGAAAGGCTGAGGGACTTGAGGCTGTTTTCATTAGAGAGAAGAAGGTTGAGAGGTGACTTAATTGAAACATATAAAATAAGCAGAGGGTTAGATAGGGTGAATAGGGAGAGCCTTTTTCCTAGGATGGTGACGGCGAGCACGAGGGGGCATAGCTTTAAATTGAGAGGTGAAAGATATAGGACAGATGTCAGAGGTATTTTCTTTACTCAGAGAGTAGTAAGGGAATGGAACGCTTTGCCTGCAACGGTAGTAGATTCACCAACTTTAGGTACATTTAAGTTGCCATTTGATAAGCATATGTTCATACATGGAATAGTGTAGGTTAGATGGGCTTGAGATCGGTATGACAGGTCGGCACAACATCGAGGGCCGAAGGGCCTGTACTGTGCTGTTATGTTCTATGTTAACATACAAGATAATGTATGGTTTAGAAGGGGTGGATGCTAGGAAGTCGTTTCCGTTAGGCGGGGAGACTAGGACCCGTGGGCACAGCCTTAAAGTTAGAGGGGGTAAATTTAAAACTGAAATGAGACGACATTTCTTTAGCCAGAGAGTGGTGGGCTTGTGGAATTCATTGCCACGGAGTGCAGTGGAGGCCGGAACGTCGGATGCCTTCAAGGCAGAGATCGACAAATTCTTGACCTCGAAAGGAATCAAGGGCTACGGGGCAAGTGCAGGGAAGTGGTGTTGAAATGCCCATCAGCCATGATTTAAATGGCAGAGTGGACTTGATGGGCTGAATGGCCCTACTTCCACTCCTATGACTTATGGTCTTGACACTACCATCCCTTAGGGACCACTGAGGTGTTCTGTCAAAAAGTTTTTGAAAAGTTACTTTGGCCTCTTCTAGCCACTCTCCTGCAACCTGCTAGGTTTCCCTCATGGTTGGACATTGCTTGGCTCTTCTAGCCTGGTCTTCATTCAGATCACAACATGGCACAGATCAAACGATAATGCTTTGATCTAAAAACTCTTGGCTATTTACTGCAGAGCCTGGACCAACCTTCAAAGTCAGCAAAGATCAAATACTGTGAGGTGGGAATTGTGAGGGCTTGGGTTTACAGAAAGAATGGGGTCAGTTCGACGTTACCTGTTTGAAGTGAATGTTATCCGATGTGTTGGGTGTCTGTGAAACTCGAAGACGCTATATTCTGCATTCCTGTGAAACTGAACGTACTCGATGAGGAATTACTGATGTTTTGCTATCCATGAGTATTTACACTAGGAATGTCCATGAATCTTTGTGTGTTACTGGTCTGGACTGATAGATTCAGATGAAGAATTTTTTTTGCTCATTTGGTCTCACCCTTCCAGAGTGCCATCTTGTCCCATAATTCCATTGCAGCATATGTTTGTTACTTGCAGTGTTTTGGCATTACCCCCATGGTTCTTTGGGTTTTTATTTTGCCTTTTCTTGTACATTGATTGTTCCTACTGTTCAAAAAGTTCAGTTAGACTCACATAGGGAATAATCTAAAGGACTGCTAAGGCTGATATAATTGTACAGCATGATTAGTTACTGATTTCGGGAGAAATTGGGTGGAGGTGGATGTGGAAAAATGAGAACATTAGATCAGAGAAATGTCTACCTGACACATTTCAGCTTAAGCAAGTCATGATTGTTTGATTGATTTGAGAAGATAGAAAGGAATTCAATTAAAACAGGTATGGAAATTCCCTCTTAGCAGTAAAATGCACATTGCACTGGGCACATGATTTCTCATTGGATGAGAGAAAAAGTATGTGCAGTTGTAAACTGAAATATAACCATAACATTCAGTAGGATGACGACTTTATTGTTAGTCAAGCTAGCACCCATGCTGTCCTTTTCCCCTGCTGTAGCTCCTGCGTAGTTGTGCCCAATGTCTCACTACATGCAGACTTTAGTCTCTAAAATTGTGCCCTGGTGACTGTGAAGTTGCGGCAGTATTTTTTTCATTTTCACTATTTTCATCCACTCCCTCTACGCACTGGGGAAAGTCCTAGTCTTGTGTGTCCTAAACTGCAGTTTGTGAATCATACAAAACCGTGGGACGATGGAGACCTGAATTGAAAGGGTAAGGGTTAGCTCTGTGGATACCCTCATCATTTATTACTGCAATCCCACCAGTGACCACATTATGCTCCGTGCCATGATAGCCAGCAGTGCTTCCACCTAAAACATGTGGGTATGTTTGACCTCCTCCAGTTCTTTGCTGGCTACTACTTTGCATCATCTACTAAAGGTGTGGTTCATGTGAGGGTCCTGCACTAAGTTTGAGTGACTTGGCTTCTGGTTAAATGGTTACCCAAGTTGCACAAGCTATAAGTTGTACATGTGAGGCTGTAGCAGTGCTAAATGTGAGATTATGGGGGAAACTAATTTACATTAAGTCTGAGTACGGATTGGGCATTGTTGGTAAGTGGGTGATGATAGGCAGGTCGTACGTTGAGCAATGGCTGAGGGTACTGGAACAGATGGTAAAATATGCCATCTGAAGATGACCTTGTTGACTTCTATGAGATAGTTAAACTTCTTCCTGCCCTTCATCCTTATTCCTGGCATTGACTTCCACTGTTTTCCCAGACTGTAACGGGAAACAATCTCTCCCTACTTTGCATCTTGTTCACCAGGAACTCCAGCGCAGTGTCTGAAAACTTTGGTGTGTATTTTTGTGCATATCCATACATTGCGATCGTTCGAAGCCACAATGCATCTACACTTTAAGAGCTGGAGGTTGTCTTTAAGTAGCAGTAGCTCCTAGTGATATGGGGTCCCTGTTGATGTGTGCAGCCAATCAAAGTTTGGCTAATGTTGGCAGCGTGCAAAAGTCATGTAAAGCAGGGGCAGCAGAAGACTTGCCATGCAACCTGTCATGCAATGAAAGGAGCAAATTAATCACATGCCCTGATTTCTGTGCATGTTTTCAAGGATTAGACCTGTTTCTCTCCCATTAAATTTATTCACAGGCAAGACTAACTGTGCTGATTTATGTCAGCAGAATATTAACACTGACATAAAACAAATGACAAATCAACATGAAATACTGACAGTTGACACGCTTGATGTTTCTCCCTAATTGGGAGCTAACGTGTGATGTTACATTACCTAACTTTTGTGAGATAGCTGTTTGTCCTTTACTTTTACATTGGACAAATTATATGGAAAATTGCATATGGTGATATACTTGTCTTGCTTAACGTGCTGAATTGGGTGAGTTTTTGAAATGCAACAATATTGCAGTAGGGAGACCTTTCAGAGAAAGTTTGGATTTCTTTGACAGAATCCTATCAAAAAGAAATCAGAATCTATGGAGAGCTAACCTTGTGGTACATTTTAGAGTCAGCCCTCATTCAAATTCAGCAGGGCTAACAATGCAAACATCTTGCTGTGTCTCATGCTCTTTGATACATACACTTTCTCTTCCTTTCTCTTTCTCTTTCTCTCTCTCTCTCTCTGTCTCTCTCATGTCTGCAGGAAAAATTATTTTAGACAGCTCAAAAGAAATTGCAAAGAATTTATTGGAAATGTTGAACTCTTCACAGTTCTAACCAAGGTTTAGCACAGCAGTAAAAACCATTGTTGTTGAACAGGCAATAATTAACTTGAACAAAAAAGAATGCATGATTCGTAATGGAACCTCTTTGTTTTCTTTGCAGTTGTTTTAGATTCTTTATTATTATTTAGTTCACTGGCGTCTTAGTTTTTCTGAATTTATTCATGGTATGTGGGTATCACTGACTGTTTAGCATTTATTGGCCATCCCTAGTTGCCTGGAGGATAGTCCAAGCGTCAACCAAATATCTGAGAGCCTAGAATCATGTGGGCCTGACCAGGTAAGGATAGCAGTTCCTGTCTCAAAAAGTTATTCCTGAACTAGGTGGGCTTTTCCTGAAAATCAACAATGGTTTCATTAGACTTTCAATTGCAGATTTTTAATGAATTCACATTGGCAGCATGCAAACCCAGGTTGCCAGGACCTTACCTGGGTCTCTGGATTAATAGTCCAGTGAGTATATGTACATACATCTGTACCTGCTTCACACCAAATCAAAACAAGAACAGTGGTTTGTCGAATAAAAGTTCCTTATTTTATGAATGCTATTCTTTGTTGGTAAATTGTTTGTAAAAGGTTCATCCTTATGTTGAAATGCTTAATTATTTCACAAAAGGAGGTTAAGAGCTCTGGGAAAATTGTGCTAAGGCAACACACCACGTATTTCAAGTGCCGCATGTGTTTCCCAAATGACATGATGATCTGCTCAGGTAACCTCCAAAAAAAATGAGTAGTTGCTAATTTTGATTTTTCTTTTCATTGTTGTGATCATCAGCATAAATGAATGTATAGGCATGTATCTATTGTGATAAACCGCAAAGAAAGTAAAACATAGCATGCAAAAAGTTTCTAAATCGTTCCAGGTGAACTTAAGGCTTCTGAAAGCAGAGTGATCATTTTGTTATCAATGAGATTATCGCAACTAGTTTTGTACTTAAATTGTAAAACTAGTTAAGCTCCTGCCCTCCACTTTGCAAGTTACCAGTTACAACCATGCGCTAAGTGATCTTTCTTTGCCAGAGAGACCGAGAAATCTGAAAGCTGCATTCTTGGTTCCTTCCAGTCAACTTTAGAGCACCTTTTCACAACAAACCATAGAATGCCATTGACAAGTTTGGCCTCCTTCTGTCATCGACAACCTCACAGATGCCCTCTGAGGTCAGACTACTCCCAGTCATAAATGAATTTTTAAAAAATGACCATCTTCCTTTGTGCTAGGAATGGCTCCAACCAGCTGAGAACTTTGCCCTGCCTACTTTTTTTGCTGGGATTCCTGGTTGCCATACTCAAGTCAAAAACCATGTTAAAATTAAGGGCAGCCTCCCCACCTCCAGGTTCAGTGCTTTGTTTTTGGTTTAAACCAATGCTGTAATGAGGCCAGGAACTGAGTGGCCCTGGCAGAGCCAACAGCAAGCATCAGTGTTCAGGTTATTGTTGACTAAGTGCTGCTTGAGAGCATGGACAATCTCCTCCATTAATTTGTTGATCATTGAGAGAAGACTGATGCAGTGGTAATTGGCTAGATTGGATTTGTCCTGCTCTTGTGGACAAGATGCACCTGAGCAACTTCACACGTTGTTGGGTCGATACCAGTTTTGTAACAGTATTGGTTAGAGCTGCAGCTGGTTCTGAAACACAAGCCTTCAGCATTGTTGTTGGAATCTTGTCAGGGACCAACGCCGATGTGGTATCTAGTATCTTCAGCTGTTTCTTGATATCATGGCAAGCGAATCAAACTGACTGGATGATGCTGGGGACCTCAAGGCCAAAATGGATCATACAGTCAACAGTTCTGACTGTAGATGCTTACAACTGTTTCAGCCTTGGCTTTTGCTGGGTTCTCAACTGTTGCAGATGGGGATATTTATGGAGATCGTTCTCCAGTGAATGTTTAATTGTCCACCAGATGCAGCAGGCCTGCAGAGCTTCCAGCTGATTCCTTGGTTGTGAGATGACTTATGAACAATCCTATGATGTAGAGTCGCCAGATTGACTCCTCAGTTTAAGTCTGCCTGATGCTGTTCTGGGCAAGCTCACCTGCACCCTTCATTGAATCGGAGTTTCTGCCCTGCCTTGGACTGCAGTGGAATACTCTCCATTTACTTAGCTCAGTGCAGTTCCAACAACATTGAAGAAGCTTGACACGGTCCAGGGCCAAGCAGCCATCTTAATAGTCCATCATCTTCAAGTTTACCCCTTTCACCCCCAACTAATAGTGGCAACATTGTATACTATCAACAAGGTATACTGCAGCAACTCATGCAACTTCTTTTATAACACTCACTAAATCTGTGACCTGGAGTTTGAGGCTGAGATGAGCTCAGCCAGGATCATATCAAATGGCAGGACAGGCCTGAGGTGCTTAATTGCCTACCCTTGCTCCTGGTTCTCATGTTCTCTACTACATAAAAGAATAATAGCAACTGATAGATTTGAAAAAAAGCCGCCACCTGCAAGTTCCTCTCCAGGCCAAACACCATCTTCTATTCATTCACCATTGTGCTGTCAGAATCTTGGAACTTCCTTCCTAACAGCCATGTGGGTGTACCTACAAGTCAAAGATTGCATTAGTTCAAGAAGACTGCTCACCACCTTTGCAGGGGCATTTGGAAATGGCTGATGATTGCTGGCCTAGGCAGCAACACCCACAGCCCATGAACGAATAAAGGAAAAGATTCGGGATTATTAGTGACTCAGGAAAGGGAAGTCGGAATAAAGTAAACGATAGAACAATAATAAGTGTGCTTTTGGGTTATGAACTAAGTTAGGCTTTCGTTAGATGTTCACTGCTGCCACTTGACTAAATCATGAACAATGTGCCCATTCGTGCGAAAGGAGAAGGTAGAATTCAGCTGAATGTTATATTGACTGGAACTTAAATGCTAATTAAGAGGAACGGTAGGCCATTTAGCCCTTGAATCTGCTGTGCAGTCTGTTAAGATCATGGCCAATTTGATGGTGGCTTCAACTCACTTTTCTGTCTACCCCCAATACCCTTTGACCTCCACATCAATCCAGAATCTGTAGCTTGGCTTTAAAAATGTTCAATGACACAGCAGCTGTTACACTGTGGGGAAGAGAATTCCTCGGATTAGTGACGCCCTGAGGAAAAAAAAAATTGTCCCCATCTCAGTCTTAAACTATGTCCTGAAATTCTAGTCTCTCCCACAAGGAGAATATCTTCTCAATATCCACACCCTGTTAATTCCCGTCATGATTATGATGTATTCAATAAGAACATCACTCATTTCTCTAAACTCCAATGGTGGCCTGGTCAACCTTTCTGAAGTAACTGCACAGAGGCTGCTATCCCATCACCAAGCCACCATTTATTTACATGGACTCTGATTAGCCTGCTCAAAGTATTCCCTAGATTGAGGAGACTCATTGAATCTCCTGTTTATATCTGTCAGATAAGGCTCCCTGATTTGGCCCAGGTTAACAACCCCAATCAAAGATCTCATAGTCAATGAGATCCATCTGGCCTGCATTCCAATCACTACATGCCCAACTTCACTTCAGAAGATAGCCCCTTCATGCCAAGCATCAGTCGGGTGAACCTTCCTGAACTGCTCTGCACACTGTTGTATCCTTTATGACCAAAACTGTTCAAAATGCTCCAGATGTGTTCTCACAAAGGCAACATACAATTGGAGCAAAACTTCCTGACTTCTATATTTTGGTTTCCCTTGCAAGACACCACAACTTCTATTTGCCTTTATAATCATTTCTTGTTCCAGCGTATGAACCTTTTGTGGTCCATGTAACAAGACTACTCCCAGATCATTCACCATGTGGTGTTGTTGCAATGTTCCTCCATTTAAATAACATGCTGCTTTTCTAATCCTCCTGTTAAAGTGGACAGGTTCAGATTTTCCCTCCTTATACTCCATTTGCTATTTTTCTTGCTGTTCACTTAGGCTTTTTAGATGCCTTGTAGACTCTATGTTCTGCTTATCAATTTCTTTCCTATCTTTGTTACCAGAAAATTTATCAACCATATATTTAGCCCCTTCATCAAAGCCAGTTGTGCAGACTTTAAATAGTTGATGACACAGCACTGGCCTCCCTGTAGCGCTCCACTGGCTACAGTTTTCCAGCCTGAAATTGATGTATTATTTCTCTACATTATGTTACCTGTACCCATCCAGTCCCCTGTCCATGCTAAGATATTACGCTCTACACCTTGAGCTTTTATTTTGTGCTATATTTCTCGACATGGCACATTGCCACATACCTTCTGAAAATCTAAGTACACCACATCCATGTGGTCCTCTTTATCCATGTTGCTTGCTACTTGCCTGAAGGACTCTAGTAAATTAGTCCAGCATGACTTCACTTTAGAAAATCATTTGGAGTTTGCCTAATTGCACTAAGATTTTCGAAATAAATTCCAGAGTAGGTTCTGGCCGGACTGCAAATCCAGATAGGAGACGTGAAATCTTAAGGTTCGATCTGATTGTTCTAATCTGTTGGCCTAGATATTCTGATCGGAATTGGAAACCCTCAGTATTTCTATGATTTGAGTTAAAACATAACCACTTATCTTTAGAAATAACAAAGTGTAGAGCTGGATGAACACAGCAGGCCAAACAGCATCTGAGGAGCAGGAAGGTTGACGTTTCGGGCCTAGACCCTTCAGGACTCCGAAGGGTCTAGGCCCGAAATGTCAGCCTTCCTGCTCCTCTGATGCTGCTTGGCCTGCTGTGTTCATCTAGCTCTACACCTTTGTCATCTCTGATTCTCCAGCACTTGCAGTTCCTATTATCTCTGAAACCACCTTTGATGGCTTTTTGTGCTGGAGATTCCTAATCAGGGCTCTCCTGTTGGGAACCTGTCCAGAAATTCAACAGCAAAGAAATTCTTTGTAGAAACCACCCCCTGTATTTTGCAGTAATCACTGAGCCCTGTTATATAGATTAAATGTTCAATATTCCAACCAAACATGTCGATCGCTCCTGTGAAGGATTACAAATGTAAGGCAAATATGGGGTTAGGGTAGCAGTTGGTTAGGGGAGTTAGGGTGCCAGGGCAGTAAGGTGCCAAGCACCAGGTATGCAATGGGGTGTTTAGGGTTGGTTGTTGTCAGGGAGGTGTCTAACTGGCAGATGTGTGGTGCAGGCCACCAGGGGTCTCTCAGGGTCTGGAGGTGTCATATCACCAGGAAGAGGGTGGTGTGTCTGGCCAGGCAAGAGACTGGGTTATTGCTGGGGGCTTTTCCCATCAGAATCTTCAATTTCCTAGACAGTTCCCACAGAGTCTGCTACATGTGGGATTCTGCATTAGCCCGACTGTAACTCCAGTCTGTGTTGCTCCAATCTGGATATTGGATTATCTAGCCCAGTTGTTACCCTGTTGTTTATTGCTGATTGAGATACTCTTGCACTGAGGTCAGCTGTGAAGAAGAGTTACATTGGACGAGAAGTATTAGAGATAATGGGAACTGCAGACGCTGGAGACTCCAAGATAACAAAATGTGAGGCTGGATGAACACAGCAGGCCAAGCAGCATCTCAGGAGCACAAAAGCTGACGTTTCGGGCCTAGACCCTTCTTCAGAGAGGGGGATGGGGTAGGGTTCTGGAATAAATAGGGAGAGAGGGGGAGGCGGACCGAAGATGGAGAAAAAAGAAGATAGGTGGAGAGGAGAGTATAGGTGGGGAGGGGATAGGTCAGTCCAGGGAAGACGGACAGGCCAAGGAGGTGGGATGAGGTTAGTAGGTAGGAGATGGGGGTGCGGCTTGGGGTGGGAGGAAGGGATGGGTGAGAGGAAGAACAGGTTAGGGAGGCAGAGACAGGTTGGACTGGTTTTGGGATGCAGTGGGTGGAGGGGAAGAGCTGGGCTGGTTGTGTGGTGCAGTGGCCGAGGCCAGACGCCAACTCTCCGACACCAACCCCAACCTCACCATCAAACCCAAGGGTGGCGCAGTGGTAGTATGGCGCACTGACCTTTACATCGCCGAGGCCAGACGCCAACTCTCCGACACCACCTCCTACCGCCCCCTCGATCATGACCCTACCCCCGAGCACCAAATCATCATCTCCAACACCATTCATGACCTCATCACATCAGGAGACCTCCCACCCACAGCCTCCAACCTCATTGTTCCCCAACCCCGCACGGCCCGTTTCTATCTCCTTCCCAAAAGCCACAAACCTGCCTGCCCTGGTCGACCCATCGTCTCAGCCTGCTCCTGCCCCACCGAACTCATCTCCACCTATCTGGACTCCATTTTCTCCCCTTTGGTCCAGGAACTCCCTACCCACGTCCGTGACACCACCCACGCCCTCCACCTCCTCCAGGACTTCCAATTCCCTGGCCCCCAACACCTCATATTCACCATGGACGTCCAGTCCCTGTACACCTGCATTCCACATGGAGATGGCCTCAAGGCCCTCCGCTTCTTCCTGTCCCGCAGGCCCGACCAGTCCCCCTCCACCGACACCCTCATCCGCCTAGCTGAACTCGTCCTCACCCTCAACAACTTCTCTTTCAACTCCTCCCACTTCCTACAGACTAAGGGGGTGGCCATGGGCACCCGCATGGGCCCCAGCTATGCCTACCTCTTTGTAGGTTACGTGGAACAGTCCCTCTTCCGCACCTGCACAGGCCCCAAACCCCACCTCTTCCTCCAGTACATTGATGACTGTATCGGCGGCGCCTCTTACTCCCCAGAGGAGCTCAAACAGCTCATCCACTTCAGCAACACCTTCCACCCCAACCTTCGGTTCAGCTGGGCCATCTCCAGCACATCCCTCACCTTCCTGGATCTCTCAGTCTCCATCTCAGGCAACCAGCTTGTAACTGATGTCCATTTCAAGCCCACCGACTCCCACAGCTACCTAGAATACACCTCCTCCCACCCACCCTCCTGCAAAAATTCCATCCCCTATTCCCAATTCCTCTGCCTCCGCCGCATCTGCTCCCACGATAAGACATTCCACTCCCGCACATCCCAGATGTCCAAGTTCTTTAAGGACCGCAACTTTCCCCCCACAGTGATCGAGAACGCCCTTGACCGCGTCTCCCACATTTCCCGCAACACATCCCTCACACCCCGCCCCCGCCACAATCGCCCAAAGAGGATCCCCCTCGTTCTCACACACCACCCCACCAACCTCTGGATACAACGCATCATCCTCCGACACTTCCGCCATCTACAATCCGACCACACCACCCAAGACATTTTTCCATCCCCACCTCTGTCTGCTTTCCGGAGAGACCATTCTCTCTGTGACTCCCTTGTTCGCTCCACACTGCCCTCCATCCCCACCACACCCGGCACCTTCCCCTGCAACCGCAGGAAATGCTGCACTTGCCCCCACACCTCCTCCCTCACCCCTATCCCAGCCCCCAAGATGACATTCCACATTAAGCAGAGGTTCACCTGCACATCTGCCAATGTGGTATACTGCATCCACTGTACCCGGTGTGGCATCCTCTACATTGAGGAAACCAAGCGGAGGCTTGCGGACCGCTTTGCAGAACACCTCCGCTCAGTTCGCAACAAACAACTACACCTCCCAGTCGCAAACCATTTCCACTCCCCCTCCCATTCTTTAGACGACATGTCCATCATGGGCCTCCTGCACTGCCACAATGATGCCACCCGAAGGTTGCAGGAACAGCAACTCATATTCCGCTTTGGAACCCTGCAGCCCAATGGTATCAATGTGGACTTCACCAGCTTCAAAATCTCCCCTTCCCCCATCGCATCCCTAAACCAGCCCAGTTCGTTCCCTCCCCCCACTGCACCACACAACCAGCCCAGCTCTTCCCCTCCACCCACTGCATCCCAAAACCAGTCCAACCTGTCTCTGCCTCCCTAACCTGTTCTTCCTCTCACCCATCCATTCCTCCCACCCCAAGCCACACCTCCATTTCCTACCTACTAACCTCATCCCACCTCCTTGACCTGTCCGTCTTCCCTGGACTGACCTATCCCCTCCCTACCTCCCCACCTATACTCTCCTCTACACGAGAAGTATTACCTTTGTTTCTGTTTCCGTAGATGGTGCTAGACCTGCTGAGTATTTATAGCGCTTTATTTTCATTTGGGATAGACTGAGGAATATGGCATATTCAGAAATCTGATACAAAGTTTGATAAATATTTAAATGGGAATAACACTGGGATGCTGTTGTCATCTTGAGGCTAAGTATGTGGACGCACCTGTAGCAAATGGCTCAGTTCTGTAAAGTACAAAGCTGGCAACAATTTAGTATATTACTGGGGCTCCCTGGCACTCTGTGCCCTTGCACTTACAGTCTATGTAACTGGATCTGTTATTGACCATTATCTCATGGTAGGTGGAGTGAACAGAAGCAAATTAGTCCTCAGAGAGGGAGAGTTGATGAGGAAGAGAGAATGTACCTATTTACAGATTTGTGCCATGCGCCTATGAATAAAATTTATGCTGCAAGAAACCTGAGAGGTAGTTAATGGCCACAATTCAGTTAAATGATTCAAATTTCCAGTTTGTTCGATATCTTTGAATTATGTTATGTCCAATATATATTCAGGGAGAAATATAAATCATCTGCTTTTGATTATGTTAAACTGCTTTGATTTACATACCTCAACTGATACACTGTTCTAATCCAAAGGAAAAAGTATTTGTGGTGTTTTAGTAAAAACGGTGTGGCAGTTCACTCATGTGTGCTTTGTTCTGCAGTAACTTTTCTCAGACCAGAATTATTTTTAGCTGGGTGGTTGGGACGAAAGACTTGTATATCAACAGTGGGCTGCACTCACAGCGCAGTAGTGACTGTGATAAGTAATCAGTCACAATCATCCTGGATATGGCCAGTTGAGAAGCCACCTCCAAGTCCTATTCAGTAAAGGACAGCGAGCAGAGGTGGGAGGTCTGCCTGAAAACAGAGATAGCATAGAATAAAATAGAATCCCTACGGTGTGACAGTCATTTGGCCCATTGAGTCCACACCAACCCTCCGAAGAACATCCCACCCTGACCCACCTACCTACCCTATCCCTGTATTTACCGTGGCTAATCCACCTAGTTTGCACAGCTTTGGACTGTGGGAGGAAAACCGAGCACCTGGAGGAAACCCACAGAGACACAGGGAGAATGCGCAAACTCCACACAGAGACGCCCGAGGGCAGAGTTGAACCCCACTGCCCTGGCGCTGTGAGGTAGCATTGCCAGCTACTGAGCCACGGTGACACCCTGATACTTCGGCGATTAGTAGGGGTGGAGAACAAGAAAAGGTATTCCTTGCCACTTCGGAAAAAGTTTTTTTAAAAAAACTAAATTCAGAAGGTCACAGACGTATCGTTGTGGAGGTGGATGATTTGGTATTTCAGTTACGGCCATCAATTCGCAGTGAGTCCATCTGGGGTTCGTGGAACTGCCACTGCCACCTGTTTCCATTTATCTGTTATTCCAGTGGCTCCTTTCACTTGCCCCCAGATGGATGGGCTGACTTGGCTACCTATCATGTAACTGATCAAACTGATGAATTTTATTGATCGTTCTTGATTCTTTCTGTACGCGCCTCAGAGAACTAAGCCCAGTGAATTTGCAGGTAATATCACTTAAACCATGTAGCTTGGTACAACATATACATATCGACTATCCAGGTAACTTAAGGAAGTGAATGAAGGATTTTGTTTGAAGCCGAACTGTTCCGAGGTGAGATTACACACCTTATGGACCATGCGGGACTCGAACTTGTTACGACTGCACGACGAGAGGCACCTAGATCGTGGAGGAAACTCAAAGTAGAGAAACCAGGAACTGCTGACAAATATTTGAATAATGAAGTGGTCATGCAATGGGTGGCTCATTTGTTGGGTTTAATTTTGAATTCACAGTTTTTAAACTGACCTCTTCATTATTCCGAAAGCCCATTTGATTGTTCCCTACAGATTTAATTGGGTGGAACAATTGTCTTTGTTATTGTTGATTTGTTTGTTTGAACAGCCTGGGCTGCACAGAAAAAGCTTTGGTTTGAACAGGAGCAGGGGGGTTAAGGGATTCTTTTTTCTCCATTTCTGCCCTTCTATCCAGAGACCATTGTGGATTCCAGAGAAAACGAAAGCTCACTACCGACCCAGAATGCTCATGTCCTAAAGCATTTCCAGTTACACACAACTCCCAACATATATATCCCTTTTCCAACTTTTAGGGGCTGTTGTGGTAGTGTTGGTATCCCTACCTCTGCTCCAGGAGGCCTGGGTTCAACTCACAAAAATGCTGGTGTGTAATAACAACACTGAATGGATTGACTAGAAAATATCTCCCTTTCTCTTCATTCTTTTTGTCCCTTCATCCTGAAAGCAATCCTTCAGTACCTTGCACCCTTTTACGGCATGAGTCTAGACAGAAAATTTTAATTGGCCATTTGACTATGAGTGTATTGCACATGAGCCAGATTCTTCTATGCTCAAATATTCATAAAACAATACAGGATTAGAAACCAGGACTTTTACCCTCTATCAGATATTTGGACCCTAATGGGTCTACGAGTGGAACTAGCTAAGGTGGCCCCTGCCATTATCTTGGCTCAGCACAAGTCAAAGCTTGATCCTAGATTCTTCTTGGAATTGACACTTATGCCTCAATAGCAGATACATTTACTCACTGAATAGTATTATCATTAAATTTCTGAGATTACATTTAATTACATATTCATGATCAAAGTATAAAGTGTTTAAGCTGTAAGCATTGCACCCTATTTACTTGTTTACCTTCTTAAGGCATCAGTGCTTGTTCGGGTGAAATTCTATGGATGTCAGTTACCAATTACATCTTGTCCAATTGTTCAAAATTAGTGGTAGTAGAAGCTGTTTGAAGCGATGGAGTGCGTACCATAGCGGAGGTCTGATCCTGCCCTCAGTGACGACAGCTGATTGCTTTCAGCGGAAGTCATTGGATGATTGGCTGGCGAGAACAGTACAGCAGATTTTTACATCCCTGAAAGATAGAGCCGAGTTGAATTTTACTTCCCTGCTAATTCCCTAACTCCATTCTTGGGATGTTTTCAGAGGGCCCTCTGGGTGGATCTAAGCAAGTGGTTGAGTAGCTGAGTCACAGGAAACATTTGTCCATAAGTTTTGATACACATTTCTGAGTAAACTAAACAGTTCTCTGAAATTTAGTTATGCATTATCCCAAATTAATTTGCGAGAGAGACACTTCTAAATTGCTTTAGTCTGCTTTGTGCAGCAGTTTCTCAGTTTGCCTATTGTGACGAGATGGTTTTTGGATTGAGCTGGCCAGTGCAGCTGATGAATCTCTGCTTGGTTTTTGTCTCTATTAAGAGCTGTGGCAGATTTACCACTAGGAATAGCCAGATTTAAATGAGGAGTAGCTTCCTCAGGCAGAAGATTGCAAACTGCAGTCAATGCTTCATCTGGTGTACAGCGCTCAAATAAATTGTTACGAACCAATTCTGGAGGAAAAAAAATAAAACTAGATCTAATAATTTGCCCCCGATTCTAAACAGTGCAAAGAATCATGTAGGGAACCTTATTATGACAACACTGGCTTTTAATCCCAACGTTGCCATGTTTTGAGCTCATTATTTAGGAATATAGGTCTGAATGCATCCAGAAATCTGATGTTGCAGATCAGAATAATGAAACTGCCTCTAGTGTTTGAATTTTATTATGTTTTCGGCCACGCAGCTATCTTTGAGTCGCTGTTATTCAGAACCATTTAGTAAGGCATTTTTACAGATTCTGTGTACTTGTAAACGTCCAATCCATCAAACATTGAGCAGTCGTAAAATTCCTGCAGTACCCTGGTCTTGCATTGTATTATAAGTTAACATCCACCTCACAAGCAGTGAATTGGCCAATCTGATTTTTTTTTGTGCAGCAGGGAGCGTAATGATGGGCCACTGAGCCACAGAACCTCTGCTTCAACCATTTGTAAGTCCCCTGACTGTGTATGTTTTTCAGGGATCAGGCAACTAATTACTTGCCCAATGGGCTGTGGTGCCCCTATGAAGAACAGCTGCCAGTCCACAGGAGCAATTTGACAGTCAGCTGACTGGCAGCACTAGAGGGCCACAGAGAGTGGTGGCCACTGCAGAGACTGTGGCTGGAAAAAGAAGATACCATGGAAGCACACTGCCTTCCAAAACAAGTAAATGGGACGTGGGCACCAGGGCCCAGTTGCGCAGCTCACAGCGAATTTGAGGATAGTCGCAGCTGTTGCTATTGGAAAGGTTACTAGGTAGTACCTAGCACCAAGATGGCTGGGGACTTGCCAGGGTTCATCTGCCTGCTTTCTCATATGGCAGAAGTTTCCATGACCCCACACCATCCCACACCACAGCTGAAATGCCACCTACTTCATACAGTTGAACGCTGGGCATTTGGGCTGTCCTCCAGTTTGCCCACTGTAAAATAGTGTAGTGACAGGAGGATAATGGGCACTGTTTCAGGTCACTACAGGGGACGAGCCTCCTCCCAGCCCATCCCCAGAGGGCTGATAGAATCTAGTCCAAACACACTGTCGGGTTTCTGAATCAGGGAGGTGAGAAGCAGCATTAGAGATTTGGAAGCAGCCTCTTTGGTTTGATATTCAAAGGGAATAAACAGAGAAAATAAATATGCAGCTAAAGGAAGGTTAAATTTAATACAAACATCATTAAATGAACTATTGTCATATTCAATGAATTCTGTTATCCGTGGAATATAAATTGTTTTATGAAGTCAGCAATTTATGTAGTTACTTTGTGATAATCAAGAATCTCTTTGCATTGAGTGTTTGCTGGAAAATTTCCAGTTGGATTTCTTACAGTATTTACTAACTCTTTGATTTACATTGTAAGCCTGATCCTCCTATCATTCCTCTAATTTTAACCTTCTCAGAAAGCAGTGAGTCATAATGGCTTTGCCCTGACTCAGACTGTAACACCCACGTCCAATAGAACGTCTCAAGCCACTGGCTTTTTTTTGTTAAGTTTTTTTTTAACCACTTGGTGCACCACAAGCAACAGAATCCTCTCTCACAGGAGAAGCTGCCAGATCAGCCAGAAGCTTGTACTGCTGGTCATCTGATGCTTTTTCTCAACAGAATGGAATATATTTCACTGTACAAGTTGAGATACAGGACAAGGTGCTGGACAGCTGCCAAGATTTTGTATGCCTGCTTTCAGAGCTCTTTGTGGTTTGTGACTGAGTCAGTGGAAAATGTGTGTGAATTCTATTGATGGCACTCTGTATTGTTTGATAAGTTGCAATAATATCCATTTGAATAGGTTGAATCGGGAGACTCATTTTAGGTAACATTAACAAGTGGCCAAGAGAAGCACATCTTTCTTCAGTAACATATTCCACACGCCTCATCAGATCTGCTGGCATGTAGCATTCAGGATCAGCACGAAATGGAATCATTTTAGCAACGTCATTGACTGGCACATATTACAGAAATTTATCATGCAACCTTTAATTTCACCAAGTTTGTTGTTACTTACAAGCCATATGTTTCAAAATGTAATTTCAGCATTTTGTCTTTTATGATTGTATGATAACATAACCCAGTGACTGCCTTGAATTCTTTTAAGAAAATGCTTGAAGAATGTGGTGAGGTTTTTGACTTCCACTTTCATGCTCTCTGGTAAAGCATAAACACTTCTATTCTGCAGAACTCGACAACATTTCAAAGATAATTAAAGAAATAGCTGTCGCTGTGTTGTGATTTCAAGAATGAAAGTAACGCATCCTAGTTTTAGATCTTGCTTGTTTGTCATTTTTACTTCAGATTCAGAGGAACAGTTTTGGTTGAAGAGGCTGATCTTACATTGAATGACACCTGCAAATGTTTTGCAAACATGAGCCATGGGTAGTGTGGGAAGATGTGATCGGAACTATAATAGTTAACATTGTATGACCCATATCTCACATGACATTTGATAAAATGGAGGCGTTCCACTGTCTGACTATTAAGATCTAAAAACATATTGTTTGCCCGTTTTGTTTCGTGTTGTTGACAAGACAATGAGCAAACTGAATACTCTTTACCATAAATAGGAATTCATCTTTCCTTATTCAGTCAAGTATTGGATACCCATTGAAAGGATCTGATTAGTCTGAAGTACCAGTTCATGATTTGATGAATGGTCCTGGTTTGTGTATGCTGGCTATGCCTCGCTGTGTTCTTGGGGCAGTCATGCAGTCGTAGAGCTGTATAGTATGGAAGCAGACCCTTCAGTCCAACTTTGTTCATGCCGACAAGATATCCTAAATTAATCTAGTCCTCTTTGCCAGCATTTGGTCATATCCCTGTCAACCCTTCCTGTTCATTATACCCATTCAGATGCCTTTTAAATGTTATTTTATAAGCTTCCGCAACTTCCTCTGGCAGCTCATTCCATACATGCACCATCCTCTGTTTGAAGAAGTTGTCCCTTAGGTTCCTTTTAAATCTTTCCCCTCTCAACTTAAACTTATGCCCTCTAGTTTTGGACTCCCCCAACATGGGGAAACGAACTGGACTATTCACCCTATCTGTGTCCCTCATGATTTGATGAACCTGTATGAGCCTCAGCCTCTGATACTCCAGGGAAAATAGCTCCAGCCTATTCAGCCTCTCCCTATAGCTCAAACACCGCAACCCTGGCAACATTGATGTAAATCTTTTCTGAATCCTTCAGAGGTAGTAAGAACTGCTGATGCTGAAGTCAGAGAGAACATAGTGTGGAGCTGGAGGAACACAGCAGGCCAGGCAGCATCAGAGGAACAGGGAAGTTAATGTTTTGAGTCCCAAAACAAAATGTCAACTTTCCTGCTCCTCTGATACTGCCTGGCCTCCTTTGTCCTCCAGCTTCACACTGTTTTTCTGAACCCTTTTTAAGTATCGCAACATCTTTCCTGTAGCAGGGGGATCAGAATTGCATGCAGTGTTCCAAAAGTGGCCTAACCAATATCTTGTACAGCCACAACATGAACTCTCAACCCTGATGTGCTGACTGGTGAAGGAAGGCATACCAAAATACTTGTAGTGGCAGAACACTTCAACCTCTGAAAATAATGCTGGGAATTGCATTTTTGCACTCAGCGAATCTGAAAATATTTCCATGGCATAGGGTGGAGCTCCCAATAGCTTCCAAGGCTTGAGAAGGAAGACTTGCCTGGCTCTGCCTGCTTGCCTCCAAATTGGTCATCCGTTGTTTATGTAAGGACTTAATTTGGGGTAAGGGTAGGCCAGCCTATGTCCTACACACACACACACACACACACACACACACACACACACACACACACAGACAGGCCAGAGCATGTAGCAGGGCAGCGGGAATGCCATCTACAGAATTTAACACCCTGCCACCCTCTTCCAGCCTACATTTTGGGTGATAATAAAATTCTACCCAGGCAGTTTCAGCAAGCAGTTAGAAAAGCAAGTGGTTCTTTTCTCTTGACAGTAAAGAATTCTTAAATGCAATTGTATAAGGCCTTGATGATACCACACCTAGGGCACAGTGAGGAATTTTGCCCACCCCTACCCTAGGAAGATTACATTTATCTGAGAATAAGCGCAAAGAAGGTTAGCTAGGCTGATTGCTGGGATAGGTGGATTGATCCATAATGAGAAATAGCACCAAGAATTTAGAAGAATGAGAGGTGATCTGGTTGAAGCATGCATAAATTCCTAAAGTGCTTGACAGGTTAGATGCTGGGTAGACGTTTGTCCTGCCTGGAAGTCTAGACTAAGGGCTCACAATCTCAGAAAACATCTGGGATTGAGGTGAAAATTGTATTCATACAGGTAATTGTCAGTCTTTGGATTTTTCCATCCAGGGGCAGAGGGTGCTTTGGCCTTGGATGTATTCAGAATAGAGAGAGGTAGATCTTTTGAGTCATCAACTGGACAATGACCTTCTGACAGCGCAGAGTCTCTTGCACTTAGAGTCAATACTGTATTGTTGAATATTATTGACTATTTCGTATCAATCCTGTTAGTATTTGTTAGATCAGTCAAGTTCATATATGTATCAAATAGGTTACTGGTTGTGTCCCAGCACTAGAAAGGAGTGAGCAGCTTGAGTTCATACAACTGTTCTTCCCAATGACAGGTGCAGGGGATCCTATTCATTCACCTCGAAGTCATCTTGGACCATCACGAATAAATAATGTTGGTGACGGGAAGATTTCCCAACAGCAGCAGCTGGGCCGCTATAACTGCAATGCATTGCCATATTTGAAGAATGGCCCTTGGTGGTGGTTCAGTACCTGCAAATTTGCTCTCTTAACTTTCAGTTTCAGTTCAGAGAATGTATTGCCTTTTTCCAACTTCCGGTGGGACAAGACAATCAGAATGTTTGAACAATGCTTCCAATGTCTATGGAGGAGGAAGAAGAGGAAGTGAAAATCTTATTGGGTGGCATGTATGTTTCTGAGCACTGCCGCTCAGTTCTATTTGGCAATGTTTAATGAGACTTTTGAAAAGTTTGTTTTTGAGTACTGACTCCTAAAGTCAAGTTAAGACAGTTGAGTGTAGGACCTGAACTTTTGCCTCCCCCATCCTTTGTGAAATGTTAGCATATTTCCAATTTACACAACTCGGTTAGAACACAAGCTTATTTTAGCCAGTGTCAGATATATGGCTTTGCTCCAGGCCTACTGTTGATGGATGCTAAAAATCATCTACTGAAATTATTTAGCTGCACTGGATTAAATATCCGATTATCTATCATAGTACGTGCCTTTTGCAATATTGTGAACTGTGATTCCAACAGACCTTAATGGTAGTAAGCATTGAGATATTGGTGAATGAGCCATGTTAAGTATCTGACTCTAATACAAGGCCTGCACTTCATGCATTTTGAGCAGTTGAATTCCCTGAGGCAGGAATCCATTTGTAAAATAAATGATTCCAAGCATGTCTGTAATTGATATGGAATTGATGTTCCGAAACACTGATGCTACTCATTGATGGGTTTGAAATCTGTGTATTTTGGACTCAGACGATGTCCGGCATTTAAAATTGACAGTGAGAAAAGGTTATTAAGGGCATCAAGCCCATTCTTCTTACTGACCGCATATAATCCATTTTATTACATCTGCCTCTAAGGGGTGCTTAAAATTTTGACCCCCACTTGTTCGTCTGTTTGTAGCCAATATATCTGAAAAATTGTTGTACAGATTTCACCTCATCCTGGTGCATTGTTAGGGACTGGCACAAGGAAGATCTGGTTCATTTTTGGCAAAGACGCAGATCAAGATCTTTTAAAGAATCTACTAACATTGAGACAGAGGTTGAATTTTTCTTTTGAACCATCACTGTGTGTTTTGTTTAGGATGTTGTGGATTGTCTCAGCAGCTGTGGTGCCGTTTGTCTGTCAAAATGCAAACAGAGTTTTCAGAGCAACTTGTTGGATGTAAATTCGTCACTAGATTCTTCACCAAGCATGTGGTTCTTAGTAAAGGGATGCTTTTTTTTTTCCAGTTTGGTAGTTGCTGAGCAGCACCAAGCAAGAAAAAGCCGAAGGAAGAGCTGCATACGTGTAGTTAATTGTGTCAACAAAATATGGCTAAGGTTTCGCCTTACTTCTTCCTATCAGCTATACCTAATTTGTTTTGTTGTCCAAAAAAAATTTCATAGAATTTCTCTACCCAGAAGACAAGTTAAATTAGTATTCAGAAGATCAGTCTGACATTACATTCTGCGTAATTGCTAGTCTACCAAAAACAACGGGGGTACAGTTATACAAAGACTTGGTTCACCCACCCACCTGGAGAACTGGGAGTAGTTCAGGCCATCAAACCAGAAGAAGGAAATATTGCCCTCTGTATGAGTGAAGGATGGACTTATATCAGAAACCCATGGCTTGAGTTACTAGGGGAGATTGCACAAATTAAGAAACCAAAGATCTGCGGTTGCTGGAAATCAGAAACAAAATCATAAATAAGCTGGACAATCTCAGCAGGTCAGGCAGCATCTATGGAGAGAAATCTGAGTTAACCTTTTGGGTCCAGTAACCCTTCAGAGTGGTGTTATTTTTTAAAGCTTTTAATGACTTTCTTGTACAAATTAAGGATGTATCTCTTGGAATTTAAAAGGTTCAAGAGTGATTTGATTTCCAGTTTTCAAGAGGAGTTTTTTTAGAAGAATTAGATTGACTGACTAGGTAGACAGGAAACTGTTATCATTGATTGGCAAATACAGAACTACTGCCAGAGTCTAAGAATTAGAAATATTAGAGATATTTGCAAAGTGATATTAGAAAACACTTCTACACACTGTTGGAATGGTGTTGGACTGGGGTGGACAAAGTCAGAAATCATACAACAACAGATTATAGTCCAGCAGGTTTATTTGAAATCACAAGCTTTCAAAGCGCTGCCCCTCTCAGGTGAAGTGAGAGAGAGAACTTATAGGCAGAGAGATCAAGGGCTGAGAACATGCAAACTTGTTAGTCGACACTCCACTCTCACCAGTTGTATGATCTTTTGATCTGTCTGCCCCTCATCTCTCTGCCTATTAATTCTTTGTCTGTGTGCTTCTCTCTCACTTCACCTAACGAAGGGGCTACACTCTGAAAGCTTGTGATTTGGAATAAACCTGTTGGACTATAACCTGGTGTCATGTGACTTCTAATGTTGGAATGGTGGAAGCTGCTCATTCTACTTGACAATGATACTGGATCAGCTGGTTTTTTTTGTTGTTTGGAGTGGATAATGGTCCAGTGGATTCAAGGTCATGTAACTATACCATTTAACTTGCTAAATTTGACAGAATACATCACCTGCTTTTCTCAGGTTTTCATTCTTGGAGTTCAAGTACCAATTGGCTAGACTTATGTTCCAGTGCCTCCATAAGTCAGTATATGCTTCATGTGCTGTGTTGCCCAGAATTCGTACAGATCTTCAGCTATCGACTAATCATGGCTATTATAGCTTCCATGCTGTTATATTCAAGTCCTCTGGATGTGAAGTCCATTCCAGTACTTTATTTGATTATTTCCTCTACTTGTTTAAAGCATTTTAATCGGTAGTTTTAATGCTACTAACTGTAAGCCTTTCCTACGTATACCAGTTTATTTTATTTAGTGCTTTCGTTAACAAACAAAATTTGACAGTGACCCACAAAGGAGATATAGTTAGTTGTCCAGGCTGAGCATCTTCAACCAAGAGAAGGAGCTGCAAAGGAGAAGAGGTTTAGTAAGGGAATTGCAGAGATTAGCACGGACACGCCTGAAGGCATTGCCACAAATGGAGGAATGCTGAAAGTCGGAATGTACAAGAGGCTAAAGTTTGAGCAACGTAGAGATTTTGACAGACGGCAGAGTTTTGGATAAGAGTTAAGTTGATAGCTAGGGAATAGAGCAGGTAAAGGAGAAATAAAGATGATGCTAATATTTAGTTTAAGAAATCTTGCTCCGTTACTACACCGTGGGGTAAGAATTGTTATCATCACATTTCTTTCTTGCTTAGATAACCTACACAGTTAACTGTGTGCACTCAACTCTGGTTTGATAAGCTGAACAAATGTGTATTAATTTATATTGGCATTTTAGAAATATGATATGTTGATCTTGGCTTCTAGGCCCTTCCTGGCTTTGGCAGAAGATTGTAGCAAAACAACATTTTAACCATGTTGTGCCATAGCAGTCCTTTTACACTTTGCATTTCCTTTGCACTGTTTATTAAATTTCACTCAAATTTCTGGAATGCCAGTTCCCTCACTATCCGGAACCCTTCTCATTCTGACCTTAAGTTAACCTGGGTTGCAGAACAAAGGAATAAATGCCAATAAAATAGTGGACTTGATTTTCTTTTGGTGTCTCAGCAGGTACGAATAAAAGCAGGTGCGTTTTGTAAAATTGTGCTCCTGGATGGTGTATCACTGTCTCAATACTTCCAGAACGCTGCTGTTTTCAAATTAAGATCAGAAGTCACACGACACCAGTCCAACAGGTTTATTTGAAATCACACCTTTCGGAGCACTGCTCCGTCACCTGACAAACCTATTTCTTTTATTTTTCTGTTTCTGTACCAAAGATTTTGTACCTAGGTGCCTTTGTGCCTAGGATGGCACCAAGAATGGTGACATTGTACACTTTTCACTGTACTTTTGTACCCTGCACTTGAGTTCATGTGACCTCAAACCTAAGTCAAGTCAAATCAAAACTAAGAGACAGTAGGAACTGCTGATGTTGGAGTCTGAGATAACAGGTATGGAGCTGAATGAACACAGCAGGCCACGGAGCATCAGAGGAGCAGGAAAGCTGATGTTTTGGGCCTGGGCCCTTCTTCAGAAATGGAGGAGGGGTCTCTGAAATAATAGAGGGGGAAGCAGTGAAAGAAAGTGGATAGTGGAGCAGATAGGTGGACAGAAGACAGGTCGGCCAAGGAGGTGGGATGAAGAACTGAGCAACATCCATCCCAACTCCCTACCTACACAAACCTTTATTAGCATCATCCCCACTTCCTTGACCTGTCTGTCTTCTGTCTACCTATCTGCTCCACTATCCACCTTCTTTCACTGCCTCCCTCTCTCTATTTATTTCAGAGACCCCTCCCCCTCTCCCATTTTGGAAGAAGACCCAAAACATCAGCTTTTCTGCTCCTGTGATGCTGCTTGGCCTGGTGTGTGCATCCAGCTGTACACCTTGTTAAATAAAAACTGAAACGGCCTGATTTCACTACTGTGCAGCTGTTTGATGCAGACTGGAGCCCCACCATGATTGCCTCCTGCCTTTTGAGGATTGTGCTCAGCAATGAATTCCTGGCTCCTGACAGCACATTGAGATAATATGGCATGAGTCCAGGCCCTGGAACCTATTCAGTTATCAGTTCCCGATCCTCTGGATTAAAAATCAAGCCCAGGCTGATTAAAAGCAATTTTGTTTTGTGCACTGCTTTTGGATAACAGATACAGCTCATGGTTGTGATCTTTATGAGAACTTTGTAAAGCCTTGAATGGCTTTATACTGAGAAAGAAAGGAATGTCAACACCGATGAGAACTGGATCTCTGGTAAGTTAGTGCTCTGCTTAGAAATCCCATCTAAGAGCAGCAGTAACAGCATTGTGGTTTACAAACCAGTACTAAAACAGTGGAGATCGGAAAGGTCTCAATTGATTTCGATTTTGTTTTTGTTTGTGCCCATGCTGATGCAGCCGTTCTCTGCTGAGGATTGCCCTGAGTGCTCCAAGGGCAAGGCAGAAAAATCATTTTGGACAGACAGGGTTTCTCTGCTAATTGCTTTTCAGTGACCCTGTAAACATCTGTATAAAGCCATGAAATGTGGTAGTACAGAAATAGGACAGTTTTGCATTGGGTATTCAGCAGGAGATGGTGCTGGCCGAGCGGTGTTGTTGCTAGACTGTTAGACCAGAGGCTCAGGAAGTGTACTGGAGCTCAGGTTTGAATTCCATTTTGGCAGATGGTGGAATTTGAATTCAATAAAGCTTGAAAATTAATAGTCCAGAGGTGACCATAAAGGCATTGTCGATTGTTGGAATTGGTTCACCTTCCTTTCTTACTGTCCTTACCAGTCTGGCCTACATGTGACTAAGGACTCAGGTCCCACAGCAGTGTGGTTCACTCTTAACAATCTGGGCAAATCGCGCTGGGTAATAAATGCTGGCTTAGCTAGTCACACCCACCACCTGTGAATGACTTTGTTTTAAAATTCTACTCTTTCAAGCAACTAGCTAATTCATGACAAGAATTGTAGTTGTTGGTGGCGGAGAATTTCACATTCTGAACATTATTTTTGTTAGGGACTTCTTAAAACCCCTTTTTGGTAATCGTAAATTTGTCTGCTCTTGTTACTGTCCAACGACCAGCGAACGTTATGTGTGATTGTTTACATCGTCATGAACGTTCCTGGTTTTGAAAGCCTTATATCAGGTCAGTTTTCATGGGGAAAAAGATGTGGTTGTTCACTGTTGCGACTGGTTCACCTTAACTGAACCTTCAATAGTTTGTTGATCCTCATTGTGATTTGAGAAATGAAGAATCAGTGCAGAGTTAAGATGCCAGCGATCAGCTATCTTTCCTGGGACAGTGTCCCCAGAAAAGTCAGCCGTGAGAAAAAGATGCAGTGTTGATTTTCTGAAAGCACTTATTGATAATTTTGGTTTCGCACTGAAAAGTGAATGAATCCTTGGGGCTTCCACTTCTCAGGATGCTTCTGAAGACATTTTGTAGAATCAAGGAATGATACCAGACAAAGCGCAGTCATTTGGCCCATCATATCTGTGCTGGCTCACAAACCTTCTGCCTTACCTTAGCCAAATGGTCATGACTCAGTATTTGAAGGGAGTAGTCCTTAGTCAAGGGAGATGGCCCTCAGTAAAGGAAGCCCTAGCACAGTAAATCAAGTGCAGCCTCCAGTACCAGTCCGAGGGTTTGGGCATGTTCAGTCAGCTGCTTGGGGTGACACCTCCTAGGGGCTGAGGAGCCAGGTAGCCCACCACCAATCTTGGATCATTCTGCTCTATTATTGTCTCTTTGTCCCACTAAATGTTTCTGCTTCCCATGCTCTGGTATGCCGTGACAGCAATACACGAGGCAGAATTTTACAGTTAGGTAGCCGCACATTTGCAGATGGGGAGAAGCTGTGGTATTCCTCAGCTGTGCTTCACACCAATCCTGGCCTGTCTGCAGTTTTACTGGGTTGGGGTTTAGGCCTGGGGTCGCCTGCCTGCCCTGGCTCGAATCGAGGCTACTAAATGGAAACCCCACCATCTGAAAAGAACACCAGACCCAGCTACAGTTTCGCTAGGGAAAACTTTGAGCATTTTGCAAACAATCGCACAAATTCCAGGAAAACACACACGTGACTGTGCTAAATTAATAATGACTGAAACTAATTGCATCAGTGCCCCCTTGTGTGCTGGTAATTCTGGCACATACATTGTGATTTGTACAGGGACCAGTTGCTTAATGACCACGCTAAGTAATATTAAATCACTGTGTCACCCATCACTTGTAGATATATGCTTCAGTAAAAGGGAGGCCAATATCGAAGGGAAATAATACAAAACGGCTGGTGCTGCATGCTCCAGTTGATGCCCCAGGCCGAGTGGAGGAATGGACTTGCAAAATGTAAGTCTATAAAGCCCTTTGACCAGGTACACAAGGATGGTGAGCCCATATCTTCAGATTGGTTGTTTATCTGTGCAGCATCACAAGTTTGTTTCAAACGATCAATTAATCATCAGGAAATAGCTGACAAAAAAGAAAAGGCAGTACTGATATCGTGGCATATGTTAGCCAGTGATATTTTTCACCAAGGTGATGTTTTGATTGGATTAAAATACTTGTTTTTGCTATCACCATTTATAACAAGTCCCAGCCCAGGATTAAGTAATCTGGAGAATTGATGTTAATTCAAGCCTGGAACATGAAATGCAGTACGCGATGTGATTGAGATGCAGTAGTAACAGAAGTGTGGCGATGAGTTGGCCAGGGGACAGGCAGGAAGTCCCACCTAACTTCTAAATGTACGGAACGATGCTATCCAAGTACAAAAGAATGCCGCTCGGAGAACGGTCAATTTATTAAGACCTTTGCAACTGTGCAAGGAGTAAATGAGTTCCTATTCTGTGGTGTTTGATTACTTCATCAGACCACAGACTGCCCTGGAGACTGTAGCACCTCTCGGGTCATCAGCAGTGGAATTCCCACTAGTGAAGGCACAATAATAGTAAGTGCAGATGAAGGTAGTGTCCTTCAGGGTGACACTACATTCCTTTCGATCAGCGATTCGAAGCCGATGGATGGGAACACCTTCGAGCAGTTACATAGCAACAGGGAAAGCACTTGGGGCTTTAGGACCATCTTTTGACCTAGCAGAAGATACAGAGCTATCGCCAGCCTCTGAAGCACTCAGATATCCAGCAGGCAACCAGCCGCCCTTCCCCGCCAAAGGATCAACCAGAAAGAGTACTGAGTTAACCAATTGGATACATCGTGCATGCAGTCTTAACAAGAAACACTGGAGTAAGAGAAGTTGAGAACCAGTCAAACCCAATTCTTTGAAATGGGAGTTGGACCCTGCACACAGATGTAACATTCACGTGCTCCTGTGCCATGTGTCTCTTGAAGTGATGTCTAAATGGAAAACATTGGGCAAAAAATGCTCTGAGCTCCCTTTAATGCTGAATTTTCAGAATCATGGGCATACCAGTTAGTGAATTGTTTCCATTTTAATTTCCTTTTAATGTACTCCATCTGTTCTATTTCTCCTTGGTAACAATGGTTACCACCAAGTGGAGCCTGTCATTGCCACTTTGCAAATGCATCAGTTGTTGTCTTAGACTCGTTTGCTCATTTTTATTGAAGAAATTTGAATTTGATGTATATGTCATGAGATAGATATTTAGTTGCAGATTCTCACCTGGATATCCATTGTATAGATCAAATATTTGATGTCAGTTGTTTGTAATTAGAATAGCAATTATGCAATAATTAGTTACACATCTCAATCTGTTCTTGTTTTCAAATTATATTGCAAATCATGAGATTTGAGTTTGGTTGGTTTGTAGCCACCAGCTGAGGTTTACAATTAATTTACAGTTTAGTTTTTTTATCTCTGATCTTTTATATAATACTCAGCAAATTTCTGTTTTGCCCCTTATGAACTGTCCATATTGCGAGACATCTCAAGCCAAGGAGAAGGATGGGCAGCTGTCCTCCAAACTGTAGTGAGCACACGACTGACAGGTACAAATTTGTTTCAGTCACTCTCTGGAGCTTCACAGACTAAACTGCCTGAGGTCTAAGGTCTTGGCAGGAACACCTAACTAACTATCAGGATAAGCAATCAGTGTTACGGATACAGAAGGAAATGTTGTTGGTGGCAGGAAGTCTAGAGTTCCTCCTGAAAGACTGATTTACACGATGGCGCTGGAACAATTGTTCAGGCCAGTCATTGAAAATTCTTGTATTTTGGGAGAAGGATTTCATTTTTATTCCCATCCTGAGTCCATATGTAATTTTTCACTACTTTTCCCATAATAGTCTTGCAGTTTTCTGTTTGAATTTCTTCCCCAATTGTTGTAATTGATGTTCATAAAGCATTACATGCGTAGAAATGTTGGAGAAATTGCGAACAACGTGAGGGTGTCCTGTAGAACATTGGGTTACGGATAAACACACTAGTGGAGGTAGACTCACTGATTTGGGATTTGCCTTTTATTCAGTAAGACAGTAACGCTGGACACAGTCTGACTCTCAGTGCCAACCCACGCCTCCTCAGTGGTAGACTGGTCGTTTGTATATGAAAATTTGGATTTACTCTGTTGGAAGTCGGGAACTAATAGAGCTTGGTGAAAAAATGATAGATTATTTGGATTTTAATGCAGGGCAGGATGTAGGCAACAAACCTTTAGGCAACTTGGCGATTATCTAAAATAGAACGTGTGGAAGTAGTGAGGGATGTATTGAAGACGTCAAGCCTGGAAATCACAAAATCTTGAATAAGGGTCTCAGTATTGTTGAGTTTCAGGCAGAGGCAGTTGATGTTATTGAGCGATGATAACATTGAGTGTAAAGAATATGGATTTGACACCAAATTAATAGGATCATGGCAGTCACTGTTGAATTTAGTCTGAACATGTAACAGACGCAATGGTACTATGTTTTATTTAATGGTCTTCAAATTAATTGACACTTGCGCATTCATCATCTGCCAAAAACAAAGTTCTGACTCATCCAGGCCTTAGTATTGGTCATGCAAACTGTTAGTATAGTGATGCATGTGAAGTTCAGCTTTTGTGGCAGTTTAATAAAATTAAATGCTAAAGCAAACACCTTTTACACTGCAAATGTTGATGACGTGGTAGACTGCTTATGAAGACAGTGGATGTGGAGATAATCAGTGATTTCAAAGATTCCAAGATGTGCAAATTAGGTGGATTGGCCATGGTAAATTAGCCATATTGTTCAAAGATGTGTAGGTTAGCTGCATTAGCCGTGGGATATGCAAGATTGCAAGGATAGGGTAGGGGGATGGGTCTGTGTGGAGAGCTGTTTGGAGGGTTGGTGTGGACTCATTGGGCTGAGTGGCCTGTCTTTCCGTACTGTAGGGATTCTGTGGAAACTAGATAGGCATTAGAGGTAAATGCACTTGTACTTAAGAGCCAGAGAGAGTTACTGGTTTAAGTTTCATCAGGAATTGGAATTTAATAAAAACTTGGAATAAAAGCAATCCTTATTGCAGCTATGTGACTGTTATCAATTTGTTGTACAAACCCATAAGGCTCATTAATGTCATTTTGGGAAGGAAATCTGCCATCTTTACCCAGTTGGGCCGACAGTGACTCCAGACCCAGAGCAATCTGGTTCACTCTTAACTATTCTCTGGAAAATTAAGAAGGAGCAAAAATTGCTGGTGTAGCCAGTGATGTCTGCATCTCATAAACAAATGAAAAAGAATTGAAGATTGAAATTTAGTTTTTAAACTAGTGAAACTACAGAGGAGACAGGAAGAACAAAGGTCTCTAGTAGGGTGCAGACCATGGGAGATAAATAACAATAAATAACCACTTAAAGGGCTCTGGAGATAGAATGAGTGTGTGGGACTGATTGGATGATACATAAAGAACCAGCATTGATTTGATGGGCTGAATAGCCTTTTTCAATGAGCCGGTTACTTTGTAACTTGTTAGCATGTATGTGTAATGACATTGGATAATGTTATTTTAGGAGAATTCATAGGCGAGGATGAAAACTCTGGAACAAGAGTGAGGAGAAGCTATAACTGGCTAACCTCTAGATATGCCATTACTTTAGTTGTGCCGCACAATGATAAATGGGCCAAAATCTACTGGGACCAGTATTCGGTCTGCCAGTGTATGATGTTTAGTTGTCATGTAGGGTGTGATTCGAAGTAGTGGAGGTGGGGTTAACAAATGTTTTGTGATGCTGAATTGGTTAGATTCTTGATTGGCAAGGAAGTCAAAGGGTACAGGGAGTAGACAAGAAAGTACAAAATATGATCTTTTTAAATTGCAAATCAGGCTCAAGGCTGAATGGCCTACTAATCTGAAATTAAGGGTTGTCTTGAGTGCTCAACAATTAAGTGCACTGGATGTCGATGGATATCAACATTTCTATTGTCCTGGAGTGATACTGGTCTGGATCAATCGTTGCAATGTTATAGTTTTCTTATATGCAAGGTCGGGCAACTGTTGCCAAATCACTTGCAGTGGACGTTCTGAATGAACAAGTTTCATGTTGGCCATTTTCACCTAGTCATAGAGTCATACAGCATGGAAACAGATTGTTTGGTTCCACTCAACCATGCTGACCAAGTTTACAAAACTAAACTATGCCCATTTGCCTACATTTGACCCATATCCCTCTAAACCTTTCCTCTTCATATACCCTGACTAAATGTCTATCAAGGTCGTAACTGTACCTGCATCTACCGCTTCCTCTGGCAGTTCATTCCACACACAAACCACTTTCTCTGAAAAGGTTGCCCCTCAGGTCCCCTTTGAATCTTCCTTCTTTTCCCATAGGAGAAAACCCAATTTGCCCAATCCAAACTTCTGGCTAAAATTTCTCATTCCTGGGACTGTTCTGGTAAATGTGCCCTGCACCCATCTCTCCTAAGCAGAAATTCTCGTTTGTAGTAGATGGGAAAGTTTCGATGGATGTAGCATTCTGAAGAATCATTCAAAGGGAAAGTTTCTACGTAAGAGGCTCAAGTACTGGAGGCAAATTATTAACCTGGTTGGTGGTGGGTCGGGTATTTTTTAAATTGTGAAAATCGGTAAGTACTATATGTCAAGGTGAAAAAAGTAAGATTGAAGTTGTGGCCTGGTGAAATTCTGCTAGGCTGTCAATTAATTTTTGATTTCATTTATTTCTTCTGTAGGGTTTTACCAGAATTTGAGAAAACACTTTGCGCTCCACAAGAACAAGTGTTGGACACTCTCACCGGCTCCGAATCTGGCTATGGGGACATGAAGTTGCCTTCCAGGAGCGCATGTCGCTATGACCTTGACGAGGTTGATGTCTATTGGTTAGAACTGGTGAATGCAGAATTTCAGGGAGCAGGTATTGTTTTGTTCGTTTCTAACCAGCGAGGGTAGTAGCTCAGGTATTGCTGACTTCCCCTGCTGCCGAGGGGTTTTCAAATTTAACAACAGGTTGGCACCCTGTTCGTAGATGTTCTTCAGCTTTCTCATTGATTTTTCAGCCTTATCAACTTGCTGATGAGGTTCACAAACTTTCAACCTTTTAGCATTCAGGGATTCACCCTTTCTGCATGTAGCTCTCTTGTTGAATGAACTGGAAAATTCAATTTTACATTTAAAGAACTAGCTACAGATCTCTCGAGTACACTGTGAATACTAATCATCAGTAGGTGGAAGCCAAACCATTCCTCTCTGTGGTGTATTCAAATATTCTTCGAAAGAGAGCTCTTGGGTGAGGATGCACGCGGACACGGACACACGCGCCAGCAGATGCGCACAAACACCTGTAAAAGTTGCTGCGATGACAATCTCCAGCTTCACAGGCACTGTCACTCTGATGCAAAGAACTCTTAAAAGAATCATTGCAGCGTGTATGTTGCTTACCCCATTGTAATACTTTATCCTTGACAGGCTTTATGCATGGCACAGAGCCTAGTCTATAGAGACATCACATACAATCTCTCAAAATCAAGGAACTGTCACTGTACTTGTGATGCATTCTCCAGCTTTTAGGATTTATTGCATGGCATGATGAAAGAAATCCTGAGGGTTTTTGATCTTTGATGCTTTGGCGATTAGAATCCACTGAAGAAACTTTTTTTTTGTCATGAAGTTTGAATTCTTTGTTGCATCAGAGCATAATCTAAACTTTACATGTTCAACATGTAATAAGGTCAGCTTTTAAAGAGACCCGATGTGTACCATCATGCTAATGTAAACCAAGTCAGTTTTCATACGACTTGGTGTTGAGTGTGACTTCTCTGCAAATAATGAGCAGAACTGGGGTGATGTGACACAGCTGGGTCTGAGGCTTTCAGGTCCTTTTGATCAGCAACAAAATTTAAAGTAAAATTAGTAAGGGCTGTGGGAGGAAAAAATATATTTCATTCATCCTGGGAAGTCCATTTCCAGGATTGTAGTACACCTCTTAAAATAAAAGCACCTTTTACTCTAAAATTGAAAACCAGTGATGACAAGGTCACTGTAAAAGTACATTGTGAATGAGAGCAATGCAAATTTGTCCTGCTCTATAAACTTTATACAATGCATTTAAAATAAAATCTGAAAGGTTAGTTGCATGCAGCATGTGCCCATGTACTTGGGAATGTTCATATAATTAGTGTTAATCTGCCTGAGGCAAGTGGGTTTGAGATAGGAAAATCTATCAGCAATATTTAACTTACTTCGTTAATCGAAGTAATGTTGATGGATTAGCACTAGTGTGGAAATAATGCAGTTTGGAAAATCACTAGAGGCATACTTAGCTGTTTTAGTGTTTAGATCTTAAGGGAGCAGTTAGCAAAGCTTTATAAATGAGGTATTGAGAAATAAAGCAGGGAGGTTATTTTGAAATAAAAATGTTGAAGATACTCAATGTGGCCTGATGGTGTTTCATTTTTTATTCACTCACGGGATGAAGGCATCGTTGGCCAGGCAGCATTTATTGCGCATCCCCAGTTAAGAGTCAACCTCGTTGCTGTGGGTCTGGAGTCACGTGTTGGCCAGACCGGGTAAGGATAGCAGTTTCCTTCCCGAAAAGACATTAATGAACCAGATGGGTTTTCCCAACAATCGACAGTGCATTTGTGGTCATTGTTCGATTCTTAATTCCAGATATGTTTATTGAATTCAAATTCCACAATCTGCTGTGGCGGGATTCGAACTTGGGGCAGCAATAACCTAGTGGTATTATCACTGGACTGTTAATCCACCTGGGCCCCCAGCACATTATCTGGGTCTCTGGATTAACAGTCCAGTGATAATACCACTAGGTTAATAGTGGTATTATCTGACACTTCTAGAAAGTCAGAAGTGATGCTGAACCAGTGTAAAGCTCTGGTCGAATCACTTTTAGAGTATAACATCCAGTTCTGACCCTCACGTTTTGCTTAGGGTGTGAGAGGGTGCAGTGGACACTGGCTTAATTCCAGGTTTGAGAGATTTTAGCTACAAAGTTTGGAGAAGATGGGTTATTCTCCCTGGAGCAAAGGAGCTTAGGTAGGGGATAGGGAGTTAGCATTTTATTTCATTTCTCGATTAAAATTAAGATTGAGCAGTTTTCCTGTTGAGTTTACATACCTCGATAGCTACCCACATTTCTACTTGACGTAAAGTTGTTATTTCCAAATGAAAATCCCCATCATGTTGGCTGATAGTAGATATGAATGTTCGCTGATGCAAAGTGAATATACTGTGTCAAGATTTAATAGAGCTTTGGGAGGACAAAACTTGGAGCTTCTTTGTGTAACATTTACGTTAGGCTCTGAGTGCTTAATGCTGATGCTGAATGTGAGTAGTGGAAAAAGATTCATTGCTTAAAAGTCATCATCTCTGTTGACAAGAAAGATTCAATTGTTTTCGCTCTCTACGTAGTGCATTGTGTCCCTGTGTCTGAACCAGGAGGTCTGAATTCAACCACGTATGCCAGAGATGTGTAATAATGTCTCTGAACAGCTTGTTTAGAAACGAAGGATGTCATCTAGCTGGAGAGGGTTCAGAAAAGATTTACCAGGATGTTGCCAGGAGTGGAGGGTTTGAGTTATAAGGACAAGCTGGATAGATTGGTACTTTTCTTGCTGCACTGTAGAAGGTTGAGATGTAACCTTTTTTAGAGGATTATAAAATCATGAAGGGCATAGGTGAAGTAAATGCCAGGTGTCTTTTCCCTAGTCTGGGGAATTTCAAGGTGAGAGGAGAAAGATTTAAAAATGGCATGTGGGGCAGTTTTTTTTATACAGTGCGGTTCATGTGTGGAATGAACTTCCGGAGGAAGTGGTGAATGTGGGTACAGTTAGAACATTTAAGAGACATTTTGATAAGTTCATGAATAAGAAATGTTTGGCGGGACATGGGCTGAGTTTAGGCAGGTGGGGCTAGTTTAGTTTGGGATTATGGACAGGTTGGACCAAAGGGTCTCTTTTCCTGCTGTACGACTCGACAGTTATGGCTGTATTTGTTTTTGTTTGAACTTACAAGAGGAAATTACCACTTACGACAATGTATATTTAATATGCTTTCATTGTCCTCTATGGTACTACTCAGTCCAATTCATTGTCACAAGCAACAAGGCATTTGCAAACACTCGAATGTCACCTTATGTACAGTTCAGAATATTTGTCTGCGAAGAGAAGGCTTATCGGATATTTATCTAGTTATTAACTAGATTGTTGATTGCCATATTTTTCTAATAACTGCAGAGTAATTGAGCAGTTTGCACTTTGTCGTGCTAATTACGTATTGCTCTGTGGAAATGCTCTGGTGGAAAACATTGCTAGTGAAGCATAGTTCGTTAATTGGTAATAGTTAAGGAATGACGTATTTTAGCTGTTACGGCTCCAACTAAGTAATTGCACCTCTACACAAGTACCCTCTGAACACCTAAAATCTGCAGCATGATTGTGGGAAATACAGTATTACTCTGGGTTGTACCTGGTGTGTGATTTTTGTATGTATAGCAGAGTAAGTTAAACCGGTCTGCATTTACACTGCCCGGAGTTTCATTTTTATGTTCTATTTCTGATTGAAGTACAACACATGGTTTTCCATCTTGCAGAAGAGGGTGAGATGGAGACCAAGAACGCAAGATTATGTTTGTCGTGAATTTTTCAGAAAAATAATGAGTGTGGTCTGTCAGGGATACTTTGGCTTATCATAACTATATAATTTTGAAATGATAAATATAGACCGAATAGGTGCAACCCACAAAATATAAATTCAGAAAATTCCATGATATTGTAACTGAGACGTCATTTGGGAAGTTATTATGTGCCAACTTCATGGAGAGCCTTGAGTCTCAGTGTCTGCAATATCTGATGATCTCGAGCCTGTAAACATCCCATGAGAGTTGAGATGATGTTATTCCTGGATAATCATTTCCAGTTAACCAATGTTCTACTTACCAGAAAATCTAAAGTTTCCTTGAAAAACTGTAATTATTTTGTTTGCTGCTGAAGATGCTGGTAATGTACAGGAATTAATGTCTAATTTCTTTCCCTTTTGTCATTGTTTGATGTAAGATTCACTTAGAACCTTGGATTGTTTTATTTTAAAATTCTTTCATCGCATGCTGGCAACACCAACATTTGTTGCCTGTCAACAGAATATCTTGCTCCATCATTTTAGAGGGCATTGCTGTAGGTCTTGAGTCACTTGTAGGTCTCGTCAAGTAAGGAGGGCAGATTTCCTTCACGAAAGAACTTTTTTTACCACAGCTGATGAGAGTTTCATGGACACCAGCCCTGAGACTAGTTTTAATGCCATTTTTATTAAGTGAATTTAAATTCCATCAGCTACCTTGATGAGATTTCATCCCTTGCCCCTAAACCATTTGCTCAGACAGCTGAAATATAGCCAAGACATTGCCATTATCTCCATTAACATTATGTTTACTACGCCACCATGTTGTGTTATAATAAATGACCTGGTTAATGTTTGTCTGCAGTATTTCAGTGCAGTAATTTTGATCTGAATAAATTGTCAAGAACCCCAAACCGCTGGATGCAATTTGCACTTGACTGCTGTTTATCTCTAATACAAAGAACAAGGCATGGTTTTCTGACATGACCAGAACACACCACTGACTATGATTGATTTTCCAAGGTGAGCTTGTCTGGGTAATGTTTTTGGAACATCTTGGCATTAACTGGATAAAGCGCTTGAAGTGATACACGGAAAAGTTGTTGAAGCTGTTTGACTCGTTACAACATCAAGTAGTTAGAAATCATGTAAAAAAAATGAATATTTTCCAAAAGAATTAACCTGTACACGTAATGAATTGCATGGCTATTTCAGTCTTTCAAAATCTAATCTCAAAAGAACCCTGAGTGTCTTGTATGAAAATGTTGTACCTCTACAATTTCAACAAGTAATTGGGAAAGCTAATAGAATGTTCTTGTTTATTGTGAGAGAACATAAGTGAGGAGGTTATGCCTCAGTTTTACAGAGCACCAGTGAGACCACATCTGGAGTACTTTGTGCAGTATTAGTCACCTTATTTAAGCAAAGATATAAATGCATCAGAAGCAGTTTGGAGAAGGTTTGCTACACCGATACCTGGAAAGAATGGGTAATGTTATGAGGAAAAGTTGGACAAGCTAGGCTTGTTCCTGATTGAGTTTAGAAGGGTAATTTTATTTAATTGAAATGTATGAGGTCCTGAGGAGTCTTATCAGGGTACATGTGGAAAGTTTGTTTGCTCTTATGGCAGAACAGAGGTCACTGTTTCAAGATATGAGATTGTCCATTAAAAACAGAGATGAGGAGAATGCTTTCCCAGAGTATTATAAGTTTTTGGAACTGCCTTCCCCAATCAGTGGGGATAGCAGTGTCATTGAATATTTATAAGGTAGAAGAACATTGATTCTTGATTAGCAAGGAGGTGAAAGGTTATCAAGGCCTCAGAGAATTTGAAGCAGTCAGATCAGCCATGATCTTGTTGTACAGTAGAGCAGCTCCAAGAGGCCAAATTGGAAAACTGCTCCTAATTTGTATGTTTTTTCACCTACTCTCTATTCTGATAAAGGTTTCATGGAGGAAAGGTAGAGTTTACAAGATGAGATATCAGAAAGAGTGGAGTCGGTTCTATCCAAGGCTGTGTATTAATGCAGCTTTATTGTTATGACTGTATTAGGATGTGAATAATTATAGCATGTACTTTTACTTTCCAGCAGACATTTGATTTAATACTTCACAGCTTTTATGATTAAACATGCTGTAAAGTCCTTGGAGAGTGATAAATTAAGTGTGTTGAAGTTTGTGACAGGAAGACTGGGCACCCAATTCAATTATGTGTCTCATCAGACACTGTTTGAAAATTACTCCAAGCAATTGTGGCAGAATGAGAATTATGAGCCATGTGTTGAGTACAATCGATGTAACACATTTGAGTTTTAGTGAGTTATAATGACTTGCTGTTGTGCCATGAATGGGTTTAATTGAATGGCTGTGCTTGATGGACTGAACGACCTTTTTCTCTTTTTGTTTTATTGTAATTTTTTTCTGGTTGATTTGTCAAGTGTGTTAGTACGTTGGATGGTGGATCATACTTTTCGCCATTCGCTCCCACGTCGTTAGCCATTGGCGAAAGGTAAATATTATGCAAAAGGAAATGGAGTATGTAAATCTCGATGTAACCGAGCGTCACCTTTCCATCAGCACACCTTGTGCAGTGCCTCTCAGGAGAGGCAGCTGGAGGTGGCACCATGGTGTCGTAGACCTAGTTACAGAGGAGTCTGAGGAGGCGTGGTCCCTTCCTGAACATGACCCTCAGACCCACCAGAGTCTTATAGTGCCTTGGTGCCTACAAACCCCATCTGTGATTAAATAACTTCATGTCCTTTTCGGTGTTTGGAGGAGAAGTATATGATAAGAGTAAGCTTTTGACAGTAAATCCAGAATGAAGTCATCCCAATTATCAGGCACCTTTGGCAACTCCTGTAACAGAGCGGGAATAAAACAGTCGTGCTTTTATCCTTCCCTTTTAAACAATACCAGCAATGCCAAAATAAAGATCTTGAAGCTTGGTCAACTTGGGATCTTCACTCTGCTTGACCACGTCTGTGCCCGTAAGACCTCAAGATGTCGGGGCAGAACGAGGCCGTTCAGCTTGGCAAATCTGCTCTATCGTTCGATCGTGGCCGATGTTTCTCAATCCCATTCTCTTGCCTTCTTCTGGTAACCCTTGATCCGCTTACTAATCAAAAACCTATCTATCTCAGTCTCAAAGACACCTAATGACTTGGCCTCCCCAGCTCTCTGCAGCAGTTCCACAGATTCAGCACCCTCTGGCTGAAGAAATTCCTCCTCATGTTAGCTGAAAAGTGTCGTCCCTTCACTCTGAAGCTATGCCTTTTGGGCCCTTGTCTCTCCTACTAGTGAAAATATCTTTTTCAAACCAGCTCTATCTAGGCTTCTCAATATTCTTTTAGGTTTCAGTGAGATTCCCCCTCATCCTTCTAAGCCCCATCAAGTACCAACCCCACACCATCACCCACTCCTTATATGACAAGCCCCTCACCCACAAACAATCCTGATAGGACACATAAACTTCAAGGCTTAACACTGGCACACCACAGAAGGAGGAGTTTCTGGTTATAAGCTGTGACCTGATTGGTGTAGTCTGAAGGTCAGGGGTTACTTCCACCGCTGGGAGAAATGATCATCTCTCATCAGGTTGTTACCACCTGCCTCAAGCTGGGAAGTCCTCAGTCAGTAAGGTGTGATCTTGTCATCGTGTGCTTGCTTCACTGGGTGCTTGCACCTTAGAAAGTCACTTCTTAACAGGCTAATCAGTCATGGATGAATCAGGTAAGACAAGCTCAACAAAGGAGACTCTAAATTTTCGTATCACAAACTGGAATGTAAAGACCACACATCCTAGACTTGGCAACAACCTTCTGCAGGATCATAACACACGTAACAGATGTGATCAAGAAAAAACTTCTAAGGTCCATTGCGGACTTGGTACTGTGTTGCAGGGAACTTGCCTCCTCAATGTGGCTTTATCAAAGAGAAAGCCTACATGTTCTTATGGCAGGTGATAATCCAACAGGACAATGGAGTGTGCTTCACAGGAAATGAAAACACTGCTCATGATGACGGGACCCCTTTGCTGAAGTCTCCGAGAGACTTTTGACTCTTGCCAATAAGCATAATCTCAGTTCACCTCCAGTATCGTAACACTCTCCTCTGCTTCTGAGATCCGAGATCAGTTCCATAAAGACATTTGATACTGCCCTCAGCAGAATTCTGAGCACTGAGGGACTGTACCTTCTAGGGGATTATGATGAAAGTATGGATGCCCATTATAAGGCTTAGTCAATGTCCATAGGAAACAAAAGAATCAGCAACATGAATGGAAATTGACTGAGGTTAGTAAAGCTATGCTGTTACCACGGCCTCTATGACAAGCAGCATGTTCCAAGCCAAGCTGTGCCACAAGGTTTCCTGGAAACATCAAGACCACACCACTGGATTTGGATCTATCATGCTCAACAGTGTCATCGTCACTCCTGGCAATCTCAGCGCTGGTTACGACATTGATCACTCGCTGAAGTGCAGCAAACTCAGGCTTCACTCATCAAAGCTATTCCATTGCTTGGATCATTGTGCCATCATTATTGGCCCAGGAATTCATCAGAATCTTTGATCAGGCTCTTATTGGCATCGGTCCCCAAGGCCAGAGCGCTGTGTCGAAGCAGGAACATGCCCTCAATGCACTCACTATTTCAGGAAAAGAGGTCAGACAAATGCTCAGATAAAAGAAGCAAGATACAACAAGTGCTGGAAGCCTGAAATAAAAACAGAAACTGCTATAGAGAACCTCAGCAAGTTTGGCACTGTCTATGAACTGAGAAAAACACAGCTAGCTTTTTGAAATAGCAAGGTGTAGAGCTGGATGAACACATCAGGCCAAGCAGCATCAGTAGAGCAGGAAAGCTGACGTTTCAAGCCTAGATCCTTCTTCAGAAATGGGGGAAGAGGAAGGCAGATCTGAAATAAATAGGGGGAGATGGGGAGATAGAAGATGGATAAAGGAGAAGATAGGTGGAGGGGAGACAGATAGGTCAAAGACGTGGGGGTGGAACTAGTAAAGGTGAATGTAGGTGGGGAGCTAGGGAGGGGATAGGTCAGCCCAGGGAGGACGGACAGATCAAGAGGGCGGGATGAGGCTTGTAGGTAGGAGATGAGGGTGGGGCTTGAGGTGGGAGGAGGGGATAGGTGGGAGGAAGGACACGTTGGGGGGCCGGGGACAGTCTGAGCTGGTTTTGGGATGTAGTTGGGGAGGGGAGATTTTGAAGCTTCTGAAGCCCACATTGATACCATTGGGCTGCAGGGTTCCTGAGCAGAATATGAGTTGCTGTTCCTGCAACCTTCTGGTGGCATCATTGTGGCACTGCAGGAGGCCCATGATGGACATGTTGTCTGAGGAATGGGAGGGGGAGTTAAAATGTTTTGCGACTGGGAGGTGCAGTCCGAGCATAGGTGTTCTACAAAGCGCTCCCCAAGCCTCTGCTTGGTTTCACCAACGTAGCGGAGCCCACATTTGGAACATCAGATACAGTAATACCACATTAGCAGATGTGCAGGTGAACATCTGCTTGATGTGGAAGGTTTTCTTGGGGCCTGGGGATGGGGTGAGTGGAGGGGAGGTGGTGTAGGGACAGGTGTGGCACTTCCTGCAGTTACAGGGAAAAGTGTCAGGTGTGGTGGGACTGGTGCAGAGTGTGGAGCGGACAAGGGAGTCACGGAGAGCGTGGTCCCTCCGGAAAGCAGATAAAGGTGGGGAGGGAAAATGTCTTTGGTGGTGGGGTCGAATTGCAGATGGCGGAAGTGTCGGAGGATGATGCATTGGGTGGTGCAGGGTTGGGGAACGATGAGGTTGGTGGGGTGGTATGAGAGGATGAGGGGGATTCTGTTTGATTGTTATTGCAGGGAGGGGGTGTGAGGGATGAGTGGTGGGAAATGCGGGAGACATGCTTGAGGGCATTCTCAACCACCGAGGGGGTTAGTTGCAGTCCTTGAAAAACGAGGACATCAGAGATTTACGGGAGTGGAATGCCTCATTCTTGGAGCAGTTGTGGTAGAGGTAAAGGAGTTGGGAATAGAGGATGGCATTTTTGCAGGAAGGTGGGTGAGAGGAGGTGTATTCTAGGTAGCTGTGGGAGTCGGTGGGTTTGAAACGGATATCATTTTCCACATGGTTGCCAGAGATGAAAACAGAGAGGTCCAGGACGGAGAGAGAGGTAACAGAGATGGTCCAAGTGAACTTAAGGTTGGGGTGGAAGGTGTCATTTAAGAGACTGCTGGACATGCATATGGTCACAGAAATTTGAGGGTGCATACATGAGGATCAATGGTCGGCACAACATTGTGGGCTGAATGGCCTGTTCTGTGCTGTACTGTTCTATGTTCTATGTGTCGGTGAAGTGGATGAACTGTTTGAGCTCCTTGTGGGTTTAAGGGCCATTGTAGGTAAGGGAGTGGGATTGTTCCACGTAACCTACAAAGAGGCAGGCATAGGGGCCCATGTGTGTACCCATGGCCACCCCCTTTGTCTGTAGGAAGTGGGAGGAATTGGAAGATAAGTTGTTAAGGGTGAGGACGAGTTCAGCTAAGTGGATGAAAGTGTCATTGGATGAGGACTAGTCGGGCCTGCAGGACATGAAGAAGCGGACGGCCTTTCGGCCATCTATATGGGGAATGCAGGTGTGTAGGGACTTTACATCCATGGTAAAGATGAAGTGTTAGGGATCGGGGAATTGGAAGTTCTGGAGGAGGTGGAGGGCGTAGGTGAAGTCCCGGACGTAGGTGGGGATTTGCTGGACCAAGGGGGAGAAAATGGAGTCGAGATAAGTAGCGATAAGTTTGGTGGGCCAGGAGCAAGCGGAGACAATGAGTCGACCAGGGCAGTCAGGTTTGTGGATTTTGGGAAGGAGATAGAAGCGGGCGGTGCAGGGTTGGGGAACGATGAGGTTGGAGGCAGTGGGTGGGACGTCACCTGAAGTGATGAGGTTGTGGATAGTTTGGGAGATGATGATGTTTTGTTGGTTTTGGGTGGGGTCACGATCAAGGGGGCGGTAGGAGGAGGTGTCAGATTTTTGAGTCTGGTCCGACTTGTTCGGAAGAACAAATAAAGGACAAGTGGTGGGATAGAAAGAAGGGATAGAGTCAGAGCGAAGGGGTGTGTGGGGCGGACGCAAGAATCCAAAGGGACATCAGTACCTGAGTTTTGTGTTCCTTAATAGCTGAAAGGAAAGGGAAAGGTTTTCTTGTTCAGGCATCAAATGAGACAAAGAATGAAATGGAACTGGAGACCAGGACAGCTAAAAATTGGTGATGGTGCTGATGGAGGGAGAGGCGGAGAATGGTGCGTGGCACCAAGTGTGAATCTCGGAGTGGCATGGGAACAGCTGACCAAGCTGCATTGTATGTCATACAGTAACTGTAATCCTGAGTACATCAGGAACTTGAAAATTGGAACCTGGGTTGAAAGCTGCGCTAGGCAAGGTGGAACCAGAGACAGTCACTGAGGAGGGAGATGTGGCCGTGAAAGCAAGTTTTGGTGAACACTTCATGAAACACCAGGAGGGAGATAGAAAACAATGAATGTGAACAAACCTAAACATTAAAATCAAAGTCCTCTGGAGAGAAAAGCAGAGTGTCTTCAAACATAGCTGAAGAAGAAATGGCAGTGAATTAAATACTTAAATAAAAGCAAAGTTCTGCAAATCCTGGAGATGTGAAATAACTAAGTGCTGGAGAAACACAGCAGGTTCAGAGCGAGAAACAGAGGTAATGTTTCAAGTCTGTTGTGACTGTTTTTCAGTAAAATGCTGATTGGTTTGAGCCGAGTGGGATTGGAATCAACCAGTTACTGCAACCAAGAAGAGAGCCCTCATGAACTACAAGCAAGACCCCAGCAAACAAAATCTAGATGCCCTCAGAGCTTTCAGAAGACTGTACAGCTACTAGTTGAATTCTGCAACAGTAGATAATGTGATGTTGAATCCAGGGTTGCTGGAGGGGTTATGGAAAAATAAGAAAATAACATGTCCAGCAGTGATCACTTGAAGAGAACAACAGAGGTACACCCACTCAACCTAGCAGGCAGCTGGGTGGAGTACTACCTTGAACCCTGTACTATGGAGAACTCAGTCATTAAAGAAGCTGTCAGTTCCATTCCAGTCTTCCCTGTCATGGAGGAACAGGACAAGGACCTCACTATCGTTGATCTCAACCAAACCATTGACCACCTTGCCAATGGTAAAACTCCAGGAAATGATGGTGTTCCACCTAAAACTATCAAACATAAAAAACTGGCACAGTTGCCATATCTTAATGATGTGTTATGTCTCTTTTGGATGGAAAGATATGCATGATGCAAAAATGTACACCATGTACAAGGGGTGTCACAATGAGAGGAAGGAGATTTCTCAGTAACTGTTGCAAAGAATTGTCAGGGAGATCTTTGCTTCTCTTACTTTTGCCAGATCTAGTGACATATCTAGCCTGAGTTGCATTGTGGTTTCAGAGCAGGCAAATCAACAGTCAGCATGGTTTCCTCACTTTGGCTGTTATTGAGAAGAGCATTGCGCGCCACACACCACTCTGCATTGCTTCCAATGACCTCCTCAAGGCCTTTGATCTCATCAACAGAGCAAGATTCTTAAAACCGCTGCAGAAGTAGGCTGCGATCCTGGGTGTCATTATTGTTTTGCCATGACAGCACATCACAATTCTGTCTGTCACAATGGAGCAACAGCAGATATTTTGAAGAGCAGCAGTGGGATAAAGCAGGGCTGCATCCTGGCACCGATATTCTGTCCTACCTGCTGTTTTTGTGCGCTTGCAGTGGCTCAAAAAAGAATGTCCACCTGTAAGGCAAGCTGTTCCATTTGGTAACATGATACGTTAAAGTGCATAATTGTACTAGTGCATGAGTTACTGTTTGCTGATGCTGCTGCTCTAGTATACTACTGTATACTGAAGTTCATTTGCAACAACTTTTAGACCAATTCTCTCGGGCCCTGTGACATGTTGAAACTGTCAATGAGCATCAAGAATACCAGTGTTATGGGCCAGGTTATAGAGGCTGAGCTCAGTGGCCCTGGTGGAATCCAAACATTGGTAAGCAGGCTATTGCTGTGTAAATGTTGCTTGGTAACCATAAGACCATTAGACCATAAGACATAGGAGTGGAAGTAAGGCTATTCAGCCCATCAAGCCCACTCAGCCATTTAAATCATGGCTGATGGGCATTTCAACTCCACTTCCCTGCACTCTCCCCGTAGCCCTTGATTCCTTGTGAGATCAAGAATTTGTCGATCTCTGTCACTGACCCCTTCCATGACTTTGCTGATGATTGGCAGCAAACTGAGGATGAAGTAATTGGGCAGGTTAGATTTATCTGCTTGTTGTAGATGCACCTGAGCAGTTGTTCACATTGCCAGTTGATGCTAATGTTGTAGCTGCAGTAGAGTGGTTTCATTGGGGCTAGTACTGGAACACACATCTTGAGTACAATGGCCAGAATTTTGTCACTGCACTTATCCTTAGCTGTATTTAGTGCCATCAGTCATTTGTTGAGATTAAATTGAGTGAATCAAGTTGACCTGAGACTGGCATCTGATACAGAGGGCCTCTGGACGAGGCTGAGTTGGATCGTCCACTCTGTATTCCTGGCTGAAGATGATTGCAATTGCCTCTCAGCCTTGATTTTTGCACTGATGTCCTCAGCAACCCCATTATTGATTTTGTGGATGTGGAAACTCGTCCTCCTGTTTGTTGCTTAATTGATCATCACCACTCATGCCTGGGTGTAACACGACTGGTTGTGAGATTGATTGACTGATTCCCTCTAGCTAACACCTACTTGTGTTTTTTTTTGTCCCGCAAGTGATCCTGTGTTCTACCTTCACTGGGTTGACACCTCATTTTTATATCTGCCCCACTGATGCTGCTCCTGGCATGCTGTCCCACATTCTTTAGTGAGCCAGGGTTGACGGCTGTAGTGCGATAGAGGGGTATGCCAGGCCAGGTTATACGTTGTGATTGAATTGAATTCTGCTGCTGCCAGTGGCCCACAGCGTCTTGCAGGAGCCCAGCTTCAAATTGGCGGATCTATTCAAAATCTGTCCTATTAAACATGGTAGCGGATGCCACACAGTATCCTGGAGACCATCCTCAATTATGAAGACAGGATTTTGACTCTACAAAAACAGTGCAGTGGTGACTTCAGTTGATTCTGTCATGGACTGTCACAGCTTCGACAACTAGATTGGTGAGGACAAGGTATAGTAGGATTTTCCTTCTTGTTGGTTCCCACACCACCTGCTGAAGACCTAGTCTGGCAGCTGGGTCCTTTAGGACTCGGTCAGCTCAGCCAGTACTGGTGCCACTGAGCTATTCTTGATGATGGACATTGAAAATGTCTGCCTAGAGTGTTACCCTCAGTACTACTTCCAAATGGTCTTCAGTATGAAGGGGTGCTGATTTAACAGTTGAGTTGGGTGTGGAGCGACATCCATTGTAATCAACAGGAGATTCTTTTGCCTTTATTTGATTTGATCCTATGAGATTTGGAGACTCACAGCTGCTGCTTCCCTCTTGTATATCTCTGTGTCACCAAATTGGGTGGAGTTATTTGGTTAATGTTTCATATTGGTCTTTTTTGAAAAGAAGAATGTGCACCTTTAATTGGCAGAATGTGAAATGGCAGAAAGAATGAACATTTCAGGAGGGGCATTTGAGCCAAAGGGAGTCAAAACTCCAGGTTTTAATTGTACACATCCTCAAATGAGGGACGAAATTGCAAATCTCTAGAAACTACAGGAGAAGTTTGAACGTGTTTGTTGTCAAGGGAAACTGATACAATTAAATTGACTGCTTCTTTTTACACTGTGCCTCCACTGAATAAAGCCCGAGTGATTTATAAACGGTCAAACTGAGCCTACACACTTCATTTATTTATTGTGAGGCTGTTTCAAAATATGGTTTTGAAATATGGTCTCGCAAAATTTGGCTGTTCCTCCCCTTGAGGGGTATTCTGCCATTTCATTAGATCTTGACTGATTTGTTTCTATATCTTCTATGCCGATCTTTACTCCATATTCTTAAATAACTTTGTATTACAGCAATTTATCAGTCTCAGTCTTGAAAACTTATATTGAGCAGCACCTCCAGCCTCTTGATGGAAAGTCTTCCAGATTTCCATTACAATTTGAATGGCAAAAGTGTCTCTCAATGTTTCTTTGAAGACCTTTATTCTGCATGCCCCACGACAATAAATGTTATTTCTTTTCATGAGTTGTGGGTTTTACAGGTAAGGTCAATATTTGCTTCCCCCTAATTGCCCCTTGAACTGTGTGGCTTATTCGGCCATTTCAGGGGACAGGAAGGAGTCAACCACATTGCTGTATGTCTGAAGTTATGCATAGGCCAAACTAGGTAGGAGCTGGCAGGCACTAATGAACCAGATGGGTGGCCAAGTGTGTTGAGCCTAGCTTCAATTCCAGATTTTGTGAGTTGAATTTGAATTCCAACATTGGCATGGTGGGATTTGAACCCACGTCCTCAGAACATAAGCCTAGGCCTTTGGATTGCTGATCCAGACATAATATCCGCATCTCCTCTTTGTATCCATCATAACTACTCTATTAAATTCATTTATAATTTTAATTGCATTGATTTAGGTTACCCACATATGTCTAAACCCAGGTCCAGTGATCCATGTTATGCATTCTGAAATTTAACCCCTTAAGCTGTGATGACACTCAGTTGAATCTGGACTGAACCCTCTCCAGGGTCAGTATATCTATATGAACTGCAATGCTGAGAGCTCAAGCCAAGAGCCCAAGTGCAAGATTTAATTGTAAGAGAGCTTGATCAGGGACCAAGAGAAACTTGCTTGCACAAATTTGTGCCGTTGTGAAAGAAACTTGCAGGTCAGTGGTTGTAGGAGAAATGGGCAGTACTGAAATTAGGTTGGATAGGGTAAAGTGGGTGAAGGGACATTAAAACATGATGGGTCAATATGAGTTACTAAGGTGAAGGATACATGGCAGCACAGACAGACTGGAATGAAAAGATTTTTCCTCCCTATTGGCTGCAGCAGCTGGATGAACTGCATCTGAGTGTGGGAAGAGGTAAGCTGCATTAGCGAGGCATGTATTAGGCTGCTTAAAGTACACTTAAAAATAAGAATCTGCTAAAGCCCATATAATTATAACAAGACAATAATAACATTTATTTTTCCAGGAATGCTTGAAGTTGATGAGCTGATGATGGAAAGGATCATTGAGGAGCTAGAAAGTCAGTGCCAAGAGAACATGAACCTGGCAATTGAGACGGAAGAGGGTCTTGGGATTGAATATGATGAGGATGTGGTATGTGATGTCTGCCGTTCCCCAGAGGGAGAGGATGGTAATGAGATGGTTTTCTGTGACAAATGCAACATTTGCGTTCACCAGGTAAGAGCTGTTGTTTGATCATGTCCTCAATGTTCCAACAACGTTTATGAATGCGACTTCCTATTTAGTTTCGTGGTCTAGGTGCACCAACACACCAGGATGACAGATGTGAAAAACTGGGAGTGCTATTCTGAAACTGGAGCATGAATCAATGGAGCTTTACTGTAAAACGTAACGTGCATATAACATGAGACTGCATGATGATGATACACAGGCAGAATGGTAGTACAGAAAGCCACTAAGTCTATCAAACCCATTTTTTCAATATACATCATCCTTACTGTTCAATGGACCCCACTATCTATTTGTTCTCCTGGTAAACATTCATAAGTAAAGGTTTTATACTGTTTCTCCTGCGTTATACAACACGTCTTAAGTATCAAGCTCACCTTAAGTAGTGCATTCTGTAACTTTGGTGTCATGCTGTATGGCCTGTATACAGAACAGTACCTTCAGTTTAGAGCCAGGGGCTGCTTTGGTAAATGAACCTTGAGTCTCTGGGTGTAGTTCTACCTGCCTGATTTGAGGGAAAAGATGGGAAAGCCCAGAAATTGAACACAAAAGCCTTACCATTTAACACTTGGTCATGGAGGAAAGCATCATGTCTTTTACATGATCAAAATTAAATTTATACGTTCAATATTACATTTAACCCTTAGTCCCTGGTCATTCATGTGAATCTGTACGGTATCCTCCCCGCAGAAAATATATCCACATGAGCACCATGATCTTCATCATGTACTTACATTTTTGTATAGATTACTATTTATTTACTGTATTTACAAACCACAAATTTCCTCAAAGCTCCTGAACAACAGGTACTTCCCCCAAACTACCACTCACCATGAAACCAACCAGTGACATAGTTTCTTTTCTACTTGCATTGCAGACTTGACCCTAATCTCTGCTGAATTCAGTCTGCTGTCTAGTTTCATTGAAGCCAGGATTAAGTTCTAGATTATTTGAAGATATGCTAGAACAAAAGAATTTTAAAACTTTGTTCGTCTTAACTATGCTAAACAGTCATTCACAGGATCCTAACCCACAAGATTCAAGATGACACACGGTGTGACTCTTTGTGAGCTCCCTGCAGCAGATCTAACTCCAGCACTGCTTTACAGCTGTTCTATCTTGCTAATCTTGATCTTCCCTAGCACATGCCTTGTGCAATTGAACCTGTATGCCTCTGTCTGAGTTTTTGTTTTCACAGTATGATCTGCCTGTACTGCTTGTAAATAAAGCTTTACACTGTACTTGGGTACACATGACAATAAATCACATCAATTGGTGTTCGCCCAACAAATGCAGCTGGCAAATAAGTATGTCCTGCAAACAGCTCCACCAATATATGTAAGGGAATGGAGTGGCTTAACTAGTTAATCAGTTCTCAATCAGTTGAATGCTTTTGTACAAAGCTCTGACAAAGAAGAACAGCACTATTTGATTCGTGCATTATGTATTTTTTTTTCAGTTTTCAACAGTCTTAATCATTTTGTTTTGAACTCTATACTTAAGCTTCGCCGGCCCCTTGAACTCTAACCTTTTTACCTTCACAGTCGCTTAACATCACCTTGACCAAAACTTTGCCCACTGTTTCCCAATTTCTCCATTCAGACTTTGCTTTATTGTTGAAGATGTGCTACAAGTGCAATATTTTGCTTTTAAAAATAGCTATTAGCAATCGATTTTACCCCTATCTGAGCTTTGACTGGCAAGAAAGAGTGCAATAAATAATATACCATTTGTATTATTGCTTGCTTTTGTCAAATTTTAAATAATATTTGCTTTGTGCTTGAGCTCAGGATTTATCAGGTTTCAAGCATATATAGATTTAGGCCAATGTTAGGCTTTTACTTTCACATTAAATGCCATGATTTGATCCTTTAAATTGTGATTACCAACTGCCTGCACGCGCACACAGATCACAGTTGTGGTAAATACATGCAAGTTGAAGGTAGTGCCCTAGGGTTTGATAATTCTCGGAAAATAGCCAACTGGTTTGTGCGATGTCTGACAAAACACCCATCTTGAACTTTAGATTCCCTGCCATAATTTTAATGAAAGTTGAGAGCTCCAGGGATATGGGTGAGGTAGCCATTTATGTTATTCTGCCTGCTCTTACAAAGTCAAACAGGAGAACTGTGGAAATTCTCCTCACAATATGTATATGTGATAAACAGTGGTTTGCCTTAACAGTAACTTGTCGCTTACCAGTTTTAAAAAAATGTTTAAATGCTGTCCATGCTGTGTGAGAAGAAAATTCCAATTTGTTTTACTTGTGCCATTTAAATACTTATTCCAAAATCAGTTAAGATGGTTAGTTCTGTAAAGCTTTCGGTTGACTGCTGACTTCATTACTGACAGTTTCACAGATATCTACGTAAAGGTTTATTTGCTTGAGTTCTCACAGGAGATATCTGACCACTTGTTATTTTTTTAAACCACAACAGGCATGTTACGGAATTTTGAAAGTGCCCCTGGGCAGCTGGTTGTGTCGGACGTGTGCCCTGGGGGTTCAGCCAAAGTGTTTGCTGTGTCCCAAGAGAGGAGGTGCTTTGAAACCAACTCGCAGTGGCACAAAGTGGGTCCATGTTAGCTGTGCCTTATGGATACCTGAAGTAAGACATCCATCTGCATGCAGCTTCACAGCAGGCTCCCAACAAACTACCATGATCACATTCTGAGACAAAGGGCTGTCCAGCACTTTTCCTGTTGAACAAGCAGATTACATTGATTCATTAAATATCGAGTTGATAGAAAAATTGTGGGGAATTGGCTTTGCTGTGAATGATGTGATCATGTTACAGTTGTCTAGAATTGAATATTAGAAGGTTAGCAAAACAGTGTGGATGAAAGTTTTCTCTGTAACCTGTTGGACTTTTTTTACAAATTCTGTTCTTTGCATGACAAATATATTCATGAGAATTAAATGACACGAAAGATGCAACAGAGCTCTCTCATCTCTGAATCTGATAAAGTCTTTTTGCTCAGTTGGTTACAAATGTCCAATTTGAAATGAATGTGGATAGTCTTAACCACCCTGCCCCTTTCCCCCTGAGAATGAGGGAACTAATCTGCCCTTGATTTGACAGCAACTAGCTATCTCATTCAGACACCAAAGAAGTGGCTAATGTCGCAAAAGAGATTGACGCAGTATTGTTACTCTTCTGAGGTTTAGGATTAAGGCCTACTGTTGGGAGAGCAGAAGAAATCTTCCTCTGAATTTGTTAATACAGTGTGGAGCTGGAGGAACACGCAGCTCAGGCAGCATTAGAGGAGTAGGAAAGGCAATGCGTCGAGTTGGGACCCTTCATTAGCCGATGTTTTCAGGATTGATGAAGGGTCCCAACCTGAAACGTTGACTTTCCTGCTACTCTGCTGCCTGACCTGCTGTGTTCCTCCAGCTCCACACTGTATCGACTTCGAATTCCAGCATTTGCAGTTCTTGCTGTCTCCCTCTCTCTGAACTTGTCTGGTCAGTATCTGTTTTGGGAGTGCTTGATGGGCACCCGTAATTATTACAGATTCATTTTATTTGCACAAACTTCCTTTGCTTTGATAAACACACAAATTAATTAGGAAGCAAAAGAACAAAATTATTCTATGTATCTGCAATACCGTCTGCATCAGGAAGAAATGCAAAAGTGAGCTTGCACTGAAAGGCTAGTGGTTCTTACTTTGTTTAAAATAAGTCATGCCCCATGGAGGTCCAAGCTCTTCTTATTTTGTCATTGCATATTTCTGTGATGGAGTGCCAGGACATTCGCACACATGCGGTGAACCCCTCTTCATTGCCATAAGGCATCACTGCACATTTGTTTGATCTTTCTGCTGAAATTATGTTCTACAGATTCTAATTACAACAATTTCAGAAAGACTGTGGGTGCTTTATTATCAGTTAGAGTAATTGGCTAGAAAAATGACACAAAATGAGCCGGAGGAACTTGTGCATTGCCTGGATACTGTAAGGACTGTTGCCATCAAATGTAGTCAGTTCAGCTGAGATGGTGGGAATGCGTCTCGAATGATAATATGAAATAAAACGAGCAATTGCCTGGGAAAAGAAAACCGCACTGTTTAGGAGCAGGAGTGGGCCTAATGGCCGTTCTTCCTGCTCTGCCACTTAAGATTTGATTGTAACCACAACACCACATTCTTGCTTCATCCTGCTAACCTTTAACCCTGTTTCTTACCAAGAATCTATCTATCTCTGCCTCTAAGATGTTAAAAGACTGTGTATTCATCACTTTTTGAGGAAGAGAGTTGCAAAGACACTCAACCCTCTTAGAGAAAAATACAATTTTCCGGCTCTTTCTTAAATGGGCACCCATTCCCCTTCCACGTTCTTATGTTGTCATTACTGTTACTAGATTTGTCCACAAAAAGAAACATCCTTACCTCATCTTCAGTCAAATCACCTGCAGATTCATGAAAGAAAGCCAGCACAGATTTGCACATCCTGTTTCAACTAAATTGCTTCAGTTTTTTGATGAGATAACAGGAAGGATTGGTGAAGGCAATGCTGTTGGTGTGATGTACATGGACTTCCAAAAGGCATCCAATTAAATGCTGCACAACAGACATAAGAACCACGTTAGAGCTTGTAGAATAAAAGGCGCATAACAATGTGCATGAGTGATAGGAATCAAAGAACAGTGGTTCATGGATGTGTATTTGGGCTGGAGAATGGTTTGTAGTGGAGGCCCGTAGAGATTAGTGTTGTTGGCCCCTCTCTTTCTGATTTCTCTTGTAGTAACCTAGATGCACAATTGAGTGTGCAGGAAACTATTTCAAAATTTGAAGACAGGATAAAACTTTCAAGTATACTGAATTAGGGGAAAGTATTTATTTCACAACAGGTTGGTGGAATAAACAGCCAATGAGGTTTAATGCAGAGAAGTGTGAAGTGATTCATTTTTGTAGAAAGAGCGTAGTGTGACAATATGAAATAGAAGTGTAATTCTAAAGTGGGTCCAGAAACAGAGGCGCCTAGGTATTTATAAATCATTAAAGATGGAAGGACATGCCAATAGAGTGGTTAATAAAATATAAAGCTTTACAAATAATGGAATACAGTACAAGACCAAGGAAGTTATGTTAAATTTGCATAAAACTCTGTGTTTTGGCCTGAGCCGGAGTATCCGGTCACAACACCTAAAGAAGGATGTGAAGACAACGGAAAGGGTGCAGAAAAGATTGACCTGGATGGTTCCAGGATGAGGAACCTATTGTCTAGAGAAGAATTGGAGATATTGGGACTGTTTCACCGGGAAAGAGCAAGTTAAAAGGAGATTGGATGGTGATTTTCAGAATCATGAGGAGTCTGGACAGAGTAGGTAGGAGAAAAACCTTTCATTCTTGATCCTTCCATCAATAGGAAAGGGCACATATTTAAGGTCATTGGAAAAGAAGCAGTGGCCACATGAGAAAAAGCTTTCTCACGCAGCAAGTGCTTAGATCTGGAAAGCACCGCCTGAAAGTGTGGTGAAGGCAGGTTCAATCAAGGTAGTCAGGAAAGGATGGATTATTTGAACTGGGAGAATGGGCTACCATGAAAAAGCAGGAGAATGCAACCAAGTAAGGTGCTCCTTCGGAGACCAGGCCCAGATATATTGCATTAAATAGCCTTCTGTGCTGTTATTTTTCTGTGTCTCCACCTTGAAGGCATTTCAGTTGCAAGTTTGAAATAATAAAAGAAGATTTAATTTCACAATCTTGAATCTGCAATTAAAGTATGATGTTAGGTAGTTAGGGAGCTTTGCCCTATATTTGATGTGTGTGTGTGCTATCTGTTCTGGAATTGTTTTCTGGTGATTCTTTGTGCTAGCATTAGCAGGAGACTACTTAGGGAAATTAGTATTTGCTTCATTAAAGGAATTAGTTGCTGTTGCTTCAGATATGAAATTATGTTAAATATAAACAAATAAGATTTACAGGAATAACTAAAACCAGAATGTGATACAAATGTACAATGAGTTAACTGTAATCTAAATGTTGATTGACCTGTCTGCATCTACAGTTTTACTGTTTTTATTTCCAATTTTTGTAAGTTCTGTTTTATTTCTTGAAAGCTACACTGTCTGTTAAAAGCAGTGCCAATTCTAGTTCGTGAAGTGATTGTCTTAATAGACAGGACTCATCTTCTGTCATTAAAAGTCAGACACCAATTAACTGAAGTTGATTCAGGTCTTTTACAGTACCTGCATTGTGATTCACATTGCCAAACTTGAGTTACAATTCTGGTTGATAAACAGAGTAAGATAGAAAATAAGTTCTGTAATGATTGTACCAAACATCACTGTGTAAGGCCACAAATTGAGCCTACTGAAGTCTTTGTCCAGTTCTCACCACTTAGCAGTTCACAGCATCACCCTGAATCAGATGTGTTATAATGACTGAATCAAATGTGTTACAGCAAACAATCACGTGATATGGGCAGATCCTGAGGAAAGATTTGTGCTGTTATGGTAACAAAACAGGTCCTATGAATACATAAAAGGCAAGAAAAAATGCCCACAAATATTGCAAGCTCTCTCTCATTAAATTTTACTGTTTCAATTTGTTTTAGGTAAGTATAGGTTGCCCTGAGAAGATGGAACCCATTACAAAGGTGTCACACATTCCTGCTAGCAGATGGGCTCTGTCTTGTAGCCTTTGCAATGAACGGACTGGGACATGTATTCAGGTCAGTATGGATATGTTTGTCTATTTTCAGTATTATTCTCCAACTACAATGTGAGTGTAATACCATTTGTTCTAAGAGGAGTTTAGGAGGTGATTAAAATGCCATGTTAGACCTTGCCTGATAATTAACTCACTGCTTCTTTGTCTGAACCTTTGTTTTGGCTGATCGTAGACAGAGAATTTACATCTTTGTGGAAACTTGGAATGTAATTGTCTTGGATTCTCCTAGTGGTGACAGTTTATTAAGGCTTTGAATGGCTGACTCATACAAACAATGCTCCAAATTAGATCCGCCTTCCCAGCCTAACCTGTGCAAAATTAGCTGATTTTAACCAAAGCAACTGTAAGAGGTTTGCAGGTTGACACAGCACTCCCAATTGAGGAAGAAGAAAATTCATCTCGGTTTCCACTATTGATCTCTGCTGAACAATGTTTTCCAAATGTGCATCTTGTGGACTGAAGACAGAATCAGGCTTGCGATGTGATGTCATCTGTGGGCAAACAGTCCCCGGTGATCACTGTCTAAGCTCATATGTTACAGATTGTCTTTTACCCATAGACCACTGCTACTTGGAGAACTGTATCCCATTAGATTGCCAGGAGACAGGAGAAAATTGACAGGGGAGAAATGGAGGGATAAAAGCATAGACATAACAAAGTGAGACCCAGTTTAAAACTTGCATGCTGTGTTATTACGGGTATGTTTGCATGTTCTCACATTAAAGAAATTTCATGCTATTAAAGTTAATTGTAATAATTTTGGTTTTACTTTTACATGGAATTTGCAACCCAGAAACAGGTTTGGCCCAACAGATCTAGTCTAGTGTTTGTGCTTTGTGTTAACATTCATAAATTTACCAATCTCCCACCAGGACTGTTAATAGCTTCTGTTTATTCGAAGATCTGTTATCGGATTGCACAGCAGTTAGGTTTGTTACAGAAGTTCAGCCGCTACTACAAGAGGAAAGCACAGCAACTTTCCCTCACACTACGTACTGCAAGCAACATAGACGATGGCCACTAGTCACATATGCTATATCTTGGTGACTCAGCTTCTTAAAGTGGTATAGAATGTCCCACCTTACATTGTCTGGTCCAATCATCAGAATTCGTCTATCACTCTCTCCCTCGTTCATTCATCCAGCTTCATTTTAAATAGATCTATAGTAAACACCTAAGCCCCAATTATGTGGTCATAAATTTCACATTTTCATCTACCCTAGCACTGGCAATCCTGGGCTTTCTTACCGCAGTGAGCTATTCCTCAGGTTGGAACCGAAGTAAGGCTGTTGCTGTTCCACCAACAGAAGTGCAACAGGGCAGGACTTAGCTACAACAGACAGTTGCAAATCCTCAAGATAATATTATTGGCCTATTTAGAATGGCTAGCCCTGTAGGATGCTTCAGAAGAATGGGATTGCTTCAATGAAATGAAGTTTGCAATTCCTTAAATATTGGGAAAAGGCTTTTCCTATTTTTCAGAGTTTGAAGCTTAACCAGCCGGCTTTTCTCCTCTTCTCCAAAGGGTGGTGAGGGGCCACAGTTATGTTCATTGTTAGCTTAATTTTGCAACTTGTTAGGGGATGTTATCCAAAGCTATAATTGATGGAACGTCTGGCAAAGCCCTGGAACCCCTGAGAAGCATTATGACAGAGGCTTTTGAGTGGATCGAAGATAAACAGTTTCTGATCAGGTTCAAAAATCCGAATTGAAAACATATCCTTTGGATGAAGTAGCATTAAAAACAGATGGAACAATTTTATGCCAATTGTTTGCAGCTACATTTGCCATTTGATTAAATTGGCAAGCTGTTAGCCTCAAACAGTTTACTTTTAATATCCTCAGATGTTAGTACCAAAGGGTAAAATAGTTCAGTGTGTAAATCCCACAAAGACTGATTTTTGTTTCCCTTATAGTCTGTGGTTTAAAGTTTTAAACCATACTTAACACCACACACCCCATATTGAAGCTGTACTGTCATCATCAGAAAATGGGGTCACCTTGGAAGTAAAATCGAAAAACATAAACAGAATAAAATGCTGCAGGCTTTTGTTCCCTTTTGAAGTATTCTTAATAAGAGTATCATTATACTGATGAGTATTTACTTTTATTCCTCATTCTAGTGCTCAATGGCTTCCTGTATAACAGCATTCCATGTGACATGTGCATTTGACCATAATTTGGAAATGAGGACTATTCTTGCAGAGAATGATGAAGTCAAGTTTAAGTCCTATTGCCTGGATCACAGCAGCACTATCACCAATTCCTGCAGCAAACGGGACGAAGCCATGAGCAAATTAAATGAGGCACGGCAGCTCTCTGCAACCACTGAAGGGATGGTGGAGGTGAATCAGAGCGAGTGTGACTTGGAGAAAGCAAGCCTGAGGAAACAGAAGCTGCAACAACTTGAGGAGGAGTTCTATGAACTGGTAAATCCCTCCGATGTGGCCCAGCAGCTACAGATGTCTGATGTCCTGGTGGATTTTTTCTATCAGTACTGGAGACTCAAGAGAAAGTCGAATTTCAACAAGCCGCTGCTGGCTCCAAAAACTGATGAAGTGGACAATCTTGCCCAGCAAGAACAGGACATCTTATACCGGCGACTGCGGCTCTTCACACATCTTCGACAAGATTTGGAGAGGGTGAGTGTGAGCTTTAAAGCTAATTACACCTCCTCCAGATTACTGTTGAGTCAGTGGTCACTTGGTTATATTATTTTCTAATCCTTAACATTATTGTATGGACATTTTTGTGCTTGAAGGACACACAAAAGTACAATAGTTAGTACCAACTTCATCTGCAAACGTACATCAAGTTGAACCTGTTCCAAAAATTGAATAGAAATTATTAATGAATATCAGTGATTACTCCAATAGAGTGCCTTCATACTCATGGTTATGATATGCACAATCACATTGGTAACTAGGGGAAATGTAAGAGAGCTTTGGGCATATGAACATCTTTGTTCCCCATCCAACTGTGGCTGAAAACTGGTGTATGTGGAATTGGTGAAATGATCCATTTTCTCTGTCATTTTCACATTAACCTGGTAAAACAGTGTTTGGTATCACAAGAAAGATTGTCTAGTTTCTGTATCCCATGGCCATCTGAAAATAATAGTCCTTTACAGATTGGGAGTTACCTCAATTATTTAATATTAAACATACAACTTCCTAACGAAATTGTGAATAGTGAATTACAAACATTCAAGAAACACTGCCTGTTTCCAGGGAGAACCTTCATCACCTTCTTTTAAAAGTTAATTTGGTTCAGTTGGCAACAGGCAAGCAACAATGAAACAGGACAATGATCTGTAAGTATTGGCAGTCACTCGCAACTATCTGTTAGTCTCACTCCCGCTGAGTGGGTTAAAATTTGACTGAATCTGTTTTTATCGCTGTGGCACTACACACAGGTAGACTCTCTAGGCCTTTCTTTGTTCATCCTTTCACAGTCTGATTTTTGTTTTGTCGTCATTATCTTTGCTTGTAGCTTTTTTTCTTCTATTCATTCTCACTCACTGCCCTATCTCTAGATTTCTCCTATTGTTTTAAACTTTGTCTCATCTAAGTTTCACAACTCCTGTCTCCTTCTGATTTTGTCTCTCTCTCTCCTATCCACAACCTTTTTTATCAGTCAGGCGATCTCCTTCAGATTTTTCCATCACTGCTGTAAGATTGTTAGAATTGTACCCATTTACACAAGTCAGAGAGATTTTCAATATGCTTTTAGCAAAGCTGCAGCAGATTAACAGGATAAGTGCAGAGAAAATTATTTCTTTGTGGTTGACTGTATGAGATTGTGAAACCACGTCTACCTAAGTGAAGAGTATCTTGTGTAAAAAATGTTTTATGTTGGGTATTAGTGAACTAACACTGAAGACGTGAGAGTGTGAATAATAATTCACTGATATTTGATTCTTTGACAGAAAGTTCAGGTTACAGGCTGCTTGTGGAATTTGTGTTCTCACCTGCTTTTAGTCAGTTGCCCAGTTACCGCTCTCAGCAGCAGTTATTGGCTTGGCACAAAGAGGAAAAGAGTCAAATTTGTATCAGCTAACCACTAACTTTATTAGTTTAGTGAAAGTAGACATACAATTCACACTGTTTTGTTTAAAAAAAAGGTTAACAGCAGGCATGCAATCCATCCAAGACTAAAATCTATGTCCACACATTCTAGGTTTCTCTGACGCTGTCTAAACAGTCAAAGGATTTAAAAGCTAATAGCCAAGAATAAGAGCTCCCACTGGTCAGGCAGTCTCCATGCTACCAAGCACGAAGATTGTTCTCTGGAGTTTTTGCTGCTGGCACCCTTGAAATCCAAAACTGTAATGTCTTTTCTTTGGTTCTTACCCCATCTGGCGAGCCTGTGCTTTTCCTTATAGGCTCGTTCCAAGGCCACTGTTAAGATTACCTCAGTACTGTTCCACCAAATAAGGATTTGCACCTATGTCATTCCTCTGAGCTGAGCCAGTTCAAGCCAGCCCAAGTCAGTGGCTAGGGGCTCAGGTAACTTCAGTTCACACGGTGCTGTTTTTAATGTGTGAGCAGCACTGGGTTGACAAGTCCATTGGGTAATTTTGCTGTTTGAAAGAGTTTGTACTCAAAGCTCTTGAATTCTATCTGCGTTTCTGTTTCTTGATTCATTTTCTTGCCTGGTTTCCAGATTCGAGAGAGTTAAACTTGCACAATGGCAGGAAAAGTTAACCTTTGCTCCATAGCACAAGTGAATCTGTTTTGCCAATCGTTTGTAAATTTCTGACTTTGGACTATTTTTAATATCAATATTCAAGAACACTCAGTTCAAAATGTCACTGAGCCACATAGACCAAAAAATGACCCTAGTTCAATCCCTGATGCTTGTCAAGTGTAATTTGATTTAAGCTTGGCTAAGAGTGGAAGCAATGCAGTCATAACCAGTGTCCCTGACAAAGTGTTCCAAAAAATCATAAGGATACCCTGCTTTCAAGTGTACACAAGTGGGCATTGAGTGAAAGACAGCTTCTGTCTCAGTTGCATTGCCCCATAATGTTGACAAAAGATCTTAACTTGACAAAATATCAGAGAGTTTCCAGAACCTCTGAATGTGCAGCCTAATTTAGGTCAGTAACTTCAGAACGAAAGAGGTAAGAAGAGAAAGCTGTAGGCTGACTAAATGGGAGGGAATATGGAGTGAACAGAAATATAGACTTTGTTTCAGTAATCAGTGACTGTTAAACTAATCCCCATTGACCTATTGCAGATTTTATTGTTCTTTTTGCCTTCCCTTTCTCCGAGAATCTTAGTGGGACCTAACATCTTTGCTTCTTTATTCCTGATGACTTGAACACAATAGACAGCTTGGAAGCTAAGAAACAATCATATAATCATCAAACCCTTTCTTTCAAAGACACCACATCCTGTACAGTTATCATGCGTCAGTGACTCATAAGAACGCTACAGAAATCTCACCAGCAGCGGCTCCATCACATCGCCTCCAGGTTTATTGGGAAGACCAGCAAATGCTAACGTGGATCTTGACGTCACCTCTAAGTATTCAAGTAAAAGTCCCGCAAGTCGTTTTCGATGGACTGGACATTGTGTCTGTGTGGTTGAAAATTGTCCCCATCAGGTTCTTTCCAGTCAACTTTTAAACAGCCAGGACAGGATAAAGTCCCTGAACCTCTCCTTAAAGTGCAGAGCATTGACGCTAATAATTGGGAAATGCTTGCTACCATTCATTCACAAAGGTAATATCTGCCCATCAAGCTTTATCACATTTTCGAATTTGCACCTTAATGTCGAGGCACAGAAATGACAGAGGAAGAAAGAAAGGAAAGGAAACAATTCTTGCCACATGCATCCCCTATCTCATTGTGCCCCCATGTTTCTAATGATCGACGAGTTGAAAATTAGACTGATCAGCCATGAGGAGACATATGATATATCCCAAGGACCCCATAGCCCTTAACTTGAGGAACCAGCCGACGACAAATCTTGCCAGCTGGCCATTCGATTATTACCGTCTGTCACAACAGTGAGTGACCCCCATCCCCTGCCATCCTGTTGTTTTTGATTTTTGCTTGTTGGACTTAAGATGAGGGGGACAAACTTTACATGGCGTTCTGGTCTTACCACATTTCAAATTGAGTTTACAGTAGGGGACATCTGAGCACCTAATTGCCCATTGCGAGTATATACCATTAAATCAGAAAAACAATGCGGGGAACTGATGGTGTAGTGGTAATGTCACTGTACTAGTAATCCAGGTGCCTAGGCTAATCTGGGGCAGTGCATTAAAATCTACTAATGGAATTTAAATTCGACTCACTCAGTTGATTAGTTCAGAAAATGTGGACCCTGGCTTATGTGCTACCCTAGACTCATGGCACCCCATTGAAATCTTCTCTGAGGCCCCAGTGGTTGGTCCACTAGCAGCCTCTGAAATTTCAGATTAAAATTAATTGTGAATTTAATGCTGCAGATTGAACCCCAAATATAAACGTATGAGGACTTGACTGGAAGGCAATCAACTGCAGTACCGAGAAGTGGGACGCAATTAGCGGGACTACATTTTGCCTTCATATCTGGGCACGTGTTTGAAATTGAACCAGCCTTGCTGCTCCACGGATAGTATAGCTCTATCTGAAATGAGTTGCACAGCCTCGAGCCTGTTCTCAAAAGGCATCGCCAACAGTACACTGTTGAGGTGAATTTGGCAACACACCGCAAGCTGTGATGAGGATTCCTTGTGTGGGCACAAAACTGTTTTTTCCGTAGCTAAAGCTATGCATGTTACTACAGTAACAACTTACTTCTTCCTTGTTCTTGCCTGTGAGTCTTATTGTGTTGTTGATATCAATAATGTGATCTTTGTTGTACCATTGTCTCAGCTGCATGTATTTATATACCTGAGACAAAGGTACAAAAAGGCTAAGTTAAGATACCAACAACATAGTAAGATACTCGGGAATTTTATGAACAAGAAATCTATCTAATTTCCCTCTAAGACTCAACCTGTAGCCTGTTCTCATGTTGCAATACTCTGTGTCTCTTTGATCAAGTCTTTTTCTTGTACCCTGGTTCCTGACGTGTGCAAAACAAAATAAGCTTTTACTTCTTGTCTCATTCTAACAAAACCTAATATTCATATTTTGCCTTTAATAAAATGCCTAAGCTGCTCCACAGGAGTCTTGGAAGATAAAGTTATACAGCAACCATAAGGTGATATTGGGCCTTAAAGGAGGGAAAACCGTAATGAATCATTGGTAGAATTCCAGAAATTTGGGTCTTGCAGATTGAGGACACAGTCATCAGTCATGGAGCAGTTAAAATGTGTAATGCTGAAGAGGTCAGAATTAAATGTGTGGATAAGCTGGAGGGTTGTGGAGCTGGAGATTCAAGATAGAGGAGGTAGAACTCATGAATGATTTGTAAACAAGAATGTGAATTTTTAAAATCAAGCTTGCAAGAACAAGAGTGATTGGTGATTAGGTCTTGGTGTGAGTTAGGACACTGACTGCAAAGTTTTCGATGACATCAAGTTTACAGAGAATGTGCAATACTAAATAAAAATTAAAAGAACTGCGGATGCTATAAGTCAGAGACAAAAATAGAAATTGCTGGAAAAGCTCAGCCCAAAGTGTTAACTCTGATTTCTTTCCACAGATGTTGCCAGACTGGCTGAGCTTTACCAGCAATTTCTATTTTTGTCACAGAATGTGCAAGACCAGACACAATCGCTTTGGGATAGTCAAGTCGAAAGAAGTAACAAATGGATCAGTTAGAGTTGCAGCAACAGAGACAAGGGTGATAGAAATAGGTGATATTAGCGATGGTGGTCTCAAGCTCATTTCAAATATGACACCAAGGTCACAAACAGGAGAAAATAACTTCACTTTTTCCTAATTATTAGTTGTGGGAGATTCCTGTTCATCCAGTACTGGATGTAGGAGAAGCAGCCTGGAAATTTAGCATGACTGTCGGAATCAAAAGTGGTGAGAATGAGGTAGAGTTGAGTGTTGCCAGTGCCCATGTGAAAATTAGTGCTTTGTTTCCGGTTCATGTCACTGAGAGACGACATATGGATAAAAAATAAGGGGGAGAAACTTGGGAGCACTGAAGGTAACTATCCAGGAGCAAAATGAGAAGCCTTGCAGGTGATGTTCTTGCTATTGTGAGGTGGTTAACATTGAAAGCAGTTGAGTGTGGTCTCACCCAGTGAACTGATCATGGAGAGACGTCGAAGGAGTGTGGAAGGAGTCAGGTCAGTGGTTTCAGAGTTTGCAAACTGGTCAAGATGGGCGAAGAATCTCTCAAAAGGCTAGAAACCTTTGTCACAATCACATAAGATGTCGTTGATAAGCAGATTAGATGAACTTTGTATCTGTTGTTTGTGTGACAAGATCCTATTTCTCATCACATAAAATAAATTCATGCAAGCCATCATTTTAAAAGAATGTTGATTTGAGATTAATTCCCAATGCTACAGCTCAACTCTTCAGCTGCTTCTGCTGCCAGTGGGGCTTAGATTTGAGTGCAGCTTTGCCTAATTGCTGGTGTGAAATGCTGAGGAAATTCTGTGCCAGTTTTTGACATAACTAGTAAAACTAGTTATGTTCAGCAAGCAAAACACACTAAGCATGGGCTGAGTGCTTAATGGCTTTTGTGAGAAACTGGTTTATTTCTGAGCAGTGACATTCCTTACCTTGGTGAATACTGATGCAGAGTAATATGTAAGTAGCCGGCTGGTCATACAGAATTGCTGGAAAAAAAAGATACATTTTATCATAGCATTTTGTCTTGCACTCATCAGGACAATTTGAAATACCAATACAAAGAGAAAAATGACATCTGTGCTCTGTGGGAAAGGAGTTGTAATTGTTTAGTAAGTGCACCCTAATCCAAAAGGGCAATGGCAAGTTGGTGGAGTGGATATTTGGGTGGTGGATGAGGTTAAAGTATGACGTCATGCACGTTGGTAGAAATATTATTGGAAGACTGTATAAAATAGAGGATGCAATTCTAAAGGGACTGGAGAAGCAGAGGGAGCTTCGTGTATGGGTGCGCAGATCATTTAGGTTGGCAGGCTAGGTGGAGAAACCAGCTCATAAATCATACAGTGTCTTCAGCTTTGTTAATATGAGTATAGAATCCAAGAGTAAGGAGGTGATGTTTTACTTGTGTAAGACACTTATTAGACTCAGCTGGAGTACTACATATTGGAATTGTGGGTGCCACGTTGGACGAAGGATATGAATGCATTGGAGAGGGTGTAGAGGAAATTTACATGAATGGTTCCAGGAAAGAGAAACTTCATTTATGAGGATCGATTGTGAAGAAGTTGGGACTGTTGTCCTCAGAGAGAGGAAGGCTGAGAGGAGATTCGATAGAGGCTTTCAAAATCATGAGTGGGCTGGGCATTAGATTGAGAGAAGCAGCTCCTGTTTGTTAACAGCTTCAACCATGGTTAACAGAAGAAATTGGGAGCGTATTAGAAGGTGAAGGCCTAAGAAGTTGCAAAGAAAGAATTAAGACTGAGAATTGGGAGGAGTTTAGAATTCTGCAAAAGAAAGCTAAGGAAAAGAGTTACAAAGAGAAAATGAGAGTAAAAAGTGAGAAATACATAACCTAACTGTTAAAGCTGCGTGCAGAACATACAAATGAAAAGGTTAGCTGAAATAATTCATGCAGCATCAGGCAAACCTATAATGGGGAACATTGAAATGGCAGCAAAACTGATAAATACTTTACTCTTAGTTCTGCAGAAGGGTCACCGGACTCAAAACGCTAACTCAGTCTTTTCCTTCATGGATGCTGCCAGACATGTTGCGCTTTTCCAGAAACTTTGTTTTTGTTCCTGATAAATACTTTATTTGTTTTCGTGGAGGAACCACTCAACAAAAACTGTAGAGAATCTAAGAGCTAAGATATTAACATTAGTTAAAACAGGTAAGGAAATTAATGGGACTTGAAGTGCATAACTCCCTTAGGCCTGATGATCTGTATCCCAGATTGTGGATGTGGCTTTCGAGATAATAGATGATAGTCCACTTTCAAAATGCTTTAGCCACGTGGAATCCAGTGAATTCTGAACTATTCTGGAGTTCTGAAATGTTGGCCCCTATTTCAATAGAGTTGGAGTGTAAGAGGAGGGAAGTCACACTGCAGCCGTACAGTATGCTGGCCAGACCATGTTTGGGGTACTGTGAGCAGTTTTGGTCCCCATATTTAAGGAAAGATGTCATTTCATTAGAGGCAGTTCAGAGAAGATTCACTAGGCTGATCGCTGGTATGGAGCATTTGTCCTATGAGCAAAGGTTAAGCATGGTGGGACTCCATTTGCTGGAATCTAGAAGAAGGAGCGGTGGTCTCATTGAAACATGTAGGATTCCGAAGGGGGTTGACAGTGTAAATGCTGAGTGGATATTTCCCGTCACGGGAGAGTCTAGGACTGGTGATCATGGCCTCAGAATAAAGGGTCACCGATTCAAAACTGAGATGTGGAGGCAGTGCCCGAGAGTCAGTATCGGACCAAATTAAAGGCCTAAACCAGCCAAAAAGACTCCCGACGCCTGTTGCAAAGCTTAAACAACATAATGAGATATAAAACAAAGAACAGCAAGACAATGGACAAAGACACAGCCCTCCCCGTTGCTCTCAATGCCTTCTATGCTCATCTCAAGCAGAATACCAGCAGTGTGGTATCACCTGCTCTGAGAGCCCTGTACGTACCTGTTCCCTCTGTTCCCACTGTAGATGTCAGATCAGTCCTCCTGGGAGTCAACCCATGGAAAGCGATGGGCCTGGAAAGGGTTCCCAGCCCTGTGCTTTGATCCTGTTGGATCAGCTGGCATAGGTATTCACTGACCTCTTCACCTCTCCCTCCTACAAGCTGAAGTTCCTATCTCCTTCCAGAAGACTATCATCATCCCCAGAGCCAAGAAAAAAAACATAGTGTTTCTTAAAGTCTACCGACCACTGGCTCTGACCTCCATAATCATGAAGTGCTTCGAGACACTGGTCATGGTCCATATCAACTTCAGGCTCCCACCCTGCTTCGATACCCTGCAGTTTACCGACTGACGTAACAGTTCCACAGTAGACGCAGTTTCCCTACCCTGTACTCAGACTGAACAACAAGGACACTTACATCAGACTCCTGCCACTCAACTACAGATCTACTTTCAACACCATTATCCCTACCAGATTGATCTCAAAACTCTGCGATGAAGGTCTCGGATCCTCAGCTTCTTGACTTATAGATAGCAATCAGTGAAGATAGACAACTGCACCTCCTCCACCATAACTGTCAACACTGGAGCCCCCCCCCGAAGTGTGTGTTCTTGGCCCCCTAGTGTACTCCTTATACACACACAGTGTGTCGCCAAATTCCAAATGAACGGCATCTACAAGTTTGCTGATGACACCACTGTGGTAGGACCGATATCAAACAATGATGAGTCAGAGTATAGAAAGGAGATCGAGGCTTGGAGACATGATGCAATGAGAACAACCTGTCTCTCTCTCTCAATGTCGGTAAAACTGAAGAACTGATCATTGACTTCAGAAAGAACTGAGGAGAATATACCTCCAACTACATCAGTGGAGCAGAGCTGGAGAGGATTGAGAGCGTTAAGTTCGTCGGACATTTGATGACCAACAGTCTGTCCTGGACTTCCAATGTAGATGTGACAGTCAAAAAGGCACAACAAAGCCTCTTCTTCCTCAGGTGGCTCAGGAAATTTGGCATGTCCATAAGGTCCTTCACCAACTTTTATAGATACACCATTGAAAGCATACTGCCCGTGTGTATAATAGCCTGGTATGGCAACTGCTGTGCCCAGGACTATAAGAAACCACAACGTGGTGTACACAGCCCAGACCATCACGGAAGCCCATCTTTCATCACTGAATGCCGTTTATACCTTTTGTTGCCGTGGAAAAGATGGACTCATCCCACCCTGGTAATGCTCTCCTACTACTTCAGGCTGAGGTACAGAAACTTGAGCACACGCACCAGCAGGTTCAAAAACAGCTTCTTCCCTGCTGTTATTAGGCTGATGAATGGATCTCTCTAACTTCAAGTAATGTTGACCATCATGTTAATACTGTTATTGCTTCACACATGTCCTGTGCAGTGTAATCTGCTTGCTTCGCTCTGTCCAAGGTTTTTATCACCTTATGATCTATATGTCCTTGCTTACTATGACCTGCCTGTACTGCTCGCAAATAAAGCTTCACACTGTACACAGTGGTACACATGACAATAAATCAAGTCATCATCATCAGATTGCATTTATTTTGTTCGGAGGGTTGAGTCTTTGGAGTTCCTATCCACAGAGGGCTGTGGGGGTAGAGTTCTTGTGTATATTTAAGACCAAGATAAATAGATTCTTGATTAGGAGGGGAATCAGTGGTTACAAGGAAAGGGGAAGAAAGTGAACATTGGGAATATCGGATCAGCCATGAATCAGCGAAGGGTGGAGCAGGCTCGATTAGCCAAATGGCCAATTCCTGTTCCGATTTCTAATGGTCTTATTTCACCTACTCCATCCAGTTTCTCTGCAGTCACTGCCTTTAAAGTCTTGGATGCAACCCATCAAGTCCTAGCAATTTGTCTGCCTTTGGTTCTATTAAATTGTCAAATGCTTTGTCTTCCATGACAGAAACTGTAACAAGCTCATTCTGGCCATGAACACCATGCTTCTCTGATAACTTTGAGTGTTACTAGCATTTTCCACTTTGAAGACTGATGCAAAGTTTTGATTTAAATTATCTGCCATTTCCCTGTTTCTTGCTGTAAGTTCCTTGCCTGAATCATCCAAGGGCCCCACACTTAGTTTAGCGACTTTTTTCTATGAACCCATAGAAGCTGTTGCTGTTTGGTTTTAGATTTTTTTGCTAATTTATTTTTGTTATCAATTTTCTACCTCTTATTAGCTTTTTAATTACCCACAGCCTGTTCCTAAAAAGATGTCAAATCCTCTGACATATCCACTAGCTTTCACTACTTTATATGCCTATGTTTTTGATTGGATGCTTTCCTTGATCACCTTTGTTAACCGTGGGCCTTTCATCTTTCTCACAGTGCCCTTTTTGACGAGAATAAACTTTTGCTGACCTTTATGAAGTATCTGCTTAATTATCTGCCATTGCTCATCCACTGAGTTTCCCATTATTCTATTTCCCAACTGTACACAGCTCTTTCTTCATAGCTGTCAGTTTACAGGTGACACAAACCTAGATGGGACTGAGAGTTGTGAGCAGGATGCAAAGCTGCTTCAAGGAGATTTCGAAAGGCTAAGTGAGCGGACAAAAATTGGGCAGATGGAATAGCGTGTGGAGAAATCTGAGTTTTTTAACCTTGGCAGGATATGGAGAAATACAGATACGTTCTTGAATGATGGGAGGCTGCCTTCTTGAAACACTGCAATCCATTTGGTGTAGCTAAGTCCAGGATTTTGACCCTGGCCTGCACTTTTGGTCACAGTACTTGCATAACTTGTTCAGTTCAGTTTCTGATTGTTCGAATCCTCCAGAATGTTGATCGTGCAGTATTTAGTGACGGTAGTGCCATTACATATAAAGGAGCAATGGTTAGATTCTCTGTTGCGCATGGAAATTTGGACATAGACCGCTTCGGTGTCTGAGCTGTCACGAGCAGTGCTGAACTAGCAAACATCCCCACTTCTGAAACAAAAAGAATATTGCTGGAAAAGCACAGCAGGTCTGGCAGCATCTGTGAGGGATAAAAGAGCTAACGTTTCGGGGTCCAGTGACCCTTCCTCAGAACTCCCCCCACCTCCCTGACAGACTGTGCCATGCCACTTTGTCCTTCCATACTAAAACAGTGTTTACTTACAGGATCCGTATCCCTCTATTCCTTTCCTATTCATGTATTTGTCCAGGGACTTCTTAAATGCTGCTACTGTGCCTGCTTCCACCACCACCTCTGGCACCACGTTCCAGGCACTCACCACCCTTTGTGTAAAAAGCTTGCCTCGCACATCTCTTTTAAACTTCCCCATCCTTGCACCTTGAACCTGTGTCCCCGAGTAATTGACCCTTCCACCCTGGGGGAAAAAGTCTCATACCTTTCACGCTATCTATGCCATTCACAATCTTTTAAACTTCTGTTAGGTCACGCCTCAACCTCCTGTGTTCCAGCGAAAACAAACCCAGTCTATCTAACCTTTCTTCTTAGCTAAAATAACCCACACCAGGTAACATCCCAGTAAAGTTTTTCTGTACCATCTCCAAAGCATCCACATCCTTCTGTGCTGACCAGAGGGTCACAGTATTCTCAATGTGGCCTATCTAAAGTTCTATAAAGCTGCAGCACAACTTGTCTATCCTTATATTCAATGCCTCTTAAAACAAAGGCAAACATGCCAAAGGCCTTTCTTACTACCAGATCTGCCTACACTGCCACCGTCAGTGATCTGTAGGCCTGTACACCCAGATCCCTCTGCTTATCAATAGCCATAACAGTTCTACTATTCATTGTATAATTTCCACCTGTACTGGACATTCCAAAATGCATCATCTCACATTTGTCTGCATTAAACTCCATTTGCCAATTTCCTGCCCATGCCTCCAGCTGATCTCTGTTAGGATGCTATTTATCAAGAAAGCAGAATTTCCTGCCTAATGGGCAAGTTGCTAGTAATTTTTACGTCAGGTGTGAACAGAAGATTGGCAATAATGGCTAAGGTGTTCATCATTCACCCAGCCAAACTCACCTTTGTATTAACCTTAACAGAACACCCTTGTCTCCAACTTCCCTTCCCAACTTACAGATTTTCTTCTCTTGGAAAGACCATGTCATTCCTTCGTCACCACTGGCCGGTGTTGTGTACAACTGCTTATTCAGTAGCACTGAAGTTGTCTTGATAGGGAGGCAGTGGCCTGGCAGTATTAACACTGGACTGTTAATGCAGAGATCCAGGTAATGTTCTGGGGATCTGGGTTCAAATCTCACCTTAGAAGATAGTAGAAATTGAATTCAATAAAAAATCTGGAATTAAGAGTCTAATGATGACCATGAATCCATTGTTGATTGTCAGAAAAGCCCACCTGGTTCACTAATATCGTTTAGGGCGGGGAACTGTTATCCGCACCTGGTCTGGCCTACATGTGACAAGGTAGTTGATTCTTAACTGTCCTCTGGGTAATTAGGGATGGGCAATAAATGATGCCCACATTTTGTGAATGAATAATAACTGCAGCCCAACTGCAGTGATTCAAGAGGTGGCTCACTTCCACCTTCGGAAATGATGGGCAACAAGCTTTGACCTTGCCAGCCCTGCTCACACTCCTATGAATGAATAAAACTCTCAAGCCAATCTGGTAGTTCTGTTATATTTGGGACAAGTTGTTTGAAGATCCTACTACAGCTGTCATTTTGACAATTTGATGGGACGTTAAGAGAATGTTACTGTTCATTTAATTTAATAGCTCATAAGGCATAGGAGCAGAAATTAGACTATTCGGCCTATTGAGTCTGTTCCGCCATTCAAACATGGCTTATAAATTCCTCAACCGCTTCCTTCTGCTTTCTCCCCGTAACCCTTGATCCCCTTGATAACCAAGAACCTATCTATCTCAGTCTTAAATGCACTCAATGACCTCGCCCCCGCAGCCTCCAGTGGCAGTGAATTCCATAGATTCACTACCTGTCTGGCTGAAGAAGTTTCTCCTTATCTCCGTTCTGAAAGGTCTTCCGGTCACTCTGAAGCTGTGCCCTTGGTTCCTAATCTCTCCTACCACTGGAAGCATCTTACCAACATCCACTCTATCCAGACCATTCAGTATTCTGTACGTTACAATTAGATCCCCCCTCACCCATCTAAACTCCGATGCATAAAGTCCCAGAGACCTCAAACGTTCCTCATATGTTAAGCTTTTCATTCCTGAGACCATTCTTGTGAAGCTCCTCTCAACCCGCGCCAGGGCCAGTAAATCCTTCCCGAGATTTGAGGCCTAAAACTGCACACATAATACTTCAAATGTGGCCTGACCAGAGTTTTGTAAAGCCTCAGTAGTACATCCCTGCTTTTATATTCAAGTCCTCTCAAAATAAATGCCAACATGGCATTTGCCTTCCAAGCTACTGACTCAACCTGCAAGTTTACCTTGAGAGAATCCTGGACTAGAACTCCCAAGTCTCTTCGCTCTTCGGACTTCTGAATTTTCTCCCCATTTAGAAAATAGCCCATGCTTTTATTCTTCTTACCAAAGTGCATGACCTCTCACTTACCCATGTTTTACTCCATCTAACACTTCTTTGCCCAAATTGTTGATCTAGATGTTCCGGAAGTTACCACTACGTTCCCAAGATGGAGAAGCATTATTCCTCCGCTTAATGAATACAGAATTCATCAGCAAATGAGAATAGAAAAATAGACTCTCTTCCACCCAGCAGTTCTGTGAAACAAGAAAAAAGCTCAGTTAATGAGGCCCATGATGGTTATGGTTATTTTGGAAGATCTCACTTTTCCATCCATTTATCTCGATTATGATAATGTTTTCCCTATACTTTCCTATATGAACACTCCTATTCCAGAAACTGACGCAATAACAAATCTGTCACATCAGTAACATGTATTTGCTTAGGTCATGAAGTCAAACTGTAGGAGTTTTCATATGATGTAACTGTCTGAACCATTTCAGAAAGATTCACTGTATCACTCTGTGACCAGTTGTTCAATTTTGCAGGCCTTTTTCGCTTGGTGGCGGAATAGTTGGTGGTCTTTTGTTGGCTTATTCATGTGGAAACAGGTTGGCCATCGTGTAGAAAGCTGATTATTGCACGCTGTAAGTTTGATTGTGTCTTGATATGTTCCCATGTAAATTATTCAGAAGGACAATGATGTTCTCGTTTTAACAGGTCAGGAATTTGTGCTACATGGTAACGCGGAGAGAGAAAATGAAACAATCAGTTTGTAGACTCCAGGAGCAAATATTCCACCATCAGACCAAACTGATCGAAGAAAATCTGCATCGAGGTAGGGCTTTGCTGAATTCAAGTACTTTTATTTTATATTAATCCTCATTTTTAGGTTGACAGCCTGTCCTTTGGCTTCAAATATTATGAAAATCTGTTTAGGAAATGATAAGAAGAAAACAACTGGTCATCATTACAACCGGTCTGGTTTTGCTTTTCTATTTAATTAAATACTTTTGAAGTGTAATCACTGTTAATAATTCGGCAAACACAGCATCAAATTACAGACAGCAAGACTCCACAAGTGGTCTTTCATCTCGCAATGATCAGGGTACCTCAAGAATACAAAATCAGGCGGAAGACCAACATGTAAACTACATGTGAGTGCTAATTGTTTGGCAGTTGGGCATTGATTGTGGCATTGACATGGAAAGAAATGTCTTTTCTCAACTGCACTCAAAATAATTTTCATTGTGCATTGTGTCCCTGACATTTTTTTCGACAATATTGACCAAAACTAAGATTAAAACATTGAAATCGAAATGGGAGTATCAAACTGTTGAGGTATGATTTAAGAGAATGTCCTATTGTCAATGTTGTGAGATGAACATTTCAAATAAATAAACATGATATGTCAAAAACCTATGACAGTGAAGATTTGATTTTGAATTCATACCTTCTTTGAGTGAACAGTCACAATATATGGGGCATAATCTCAAAGGAAGGAATGTGTACAGTGTAACATGGAATGACAGTAATTGTAAACAATTGGACAGAATTATATGTTGGATTTCAATATCATTTCTTACATTGAAATGAAATATTCCTCTCCAGTATTTCATCCTCCGATTAATTCACTGGTGATTCCCTTGCTATTTTCTGTATAACAATGGCTAGATAAAGCTTGCATTTCAAAGTAATATGTCATACCCTCAGGATCAATTATTTTTCAAGCACAGCTCAAGTATATGTTGCAGCTATTTCCCTGTAGCTACATCCTATAAGTTGCATGAGACCATTCAGTTGGTTTGTTTCAGTGGTATTGGCCAAGTCATGAACATTGGCTACAACACCAGGAGAATACCTGCGTTTCTTCAAAAATGTGTGCTGGCATGTGGATGAGCAGAGAGAATTAAGGGTCCAAATATAGAAATCATTGAGAACTAAATGACAGATTAACAAAACAATTAAAGACAAATGGAATCCTGGACAACTCATTTGAGGCTGGGAATACAAAAAGGTAGAAGTTATGTTGCAACAGAATAGACATAAGTTGAGATTCCCCAACTGGAATCCATTCTGAGCACTCTTCCAAAGGGAGGATATGATGGCCTTGAATTGGGTGTAGCCCACAGAATGACAGAAGTGTTATAGCTGAGAGGAGGCCATTTGGTCTTCCATGTCTGCCTCAGTTGACCAATTGACCACTGTGACTTAGTGCCATTCTCGTGCCTTTTTTCCTATACCCTTACACATATTTTCTATTTAAATAACCATCCGACACCTTTTTTCTCAATGGAACCTGCTTTCACCACACTTCCAAGTAGTTCATTCCAGGTTTACCCAAAATGATATTGTGGCTCTTGGATAAATTATCAGGACAAGGTGCACATACCTGTAGTCCATCAGATATAGAACATCAAGGTGTCATCTTAGTGAAATGTTTAAAAAGCTTCAATGTTTTGATGGGCAAAGTAGGGAAAATCTATTTCCTCTCAGGGAATGACCAGGAACAAGGGTGCATAATGTGAAAAAAAAATTCAGGAAACACTCTTAAGGGGTGATGCTGGGAAGCACTCCTTTCCACAGTGGAAATCCAGAAATTAGCCCCGCAATCCTACTGGGTCAAAAATAATGCTGCTGATCCAAGGCCAATTGAAACTACCCTAACAGCCGTTAGGGTATTGAGAGTTACAAAAACAAGATCTGTAGCTGAAATTAAGATATATGGATTGGTCAGGCCTAAATAAATACTGTAGTGGACAGGCATGAAGAGCTGAATGACTTCTTTCCGTTCATATGGATTGGTCTTCTCTCCGGAACAGACTAGTGAAACTTCGATTTATGTCTCATAAGGAGAACTGTTCCCCCAGCAATCCTGCAGGTTGCTCGATGTTGCACTGAACTGTAAGCCTTGGTTATGAGCTCAAACCCTGATTGCTCCATCTTCTGATTAGTCAACCCGTGCTAAGCAAAAAGAAACTAATTTAACTGGTTGTTCATCTCTTTGCAATATTTGGGATTTTGTTGGAAAATTGTTAGGAAATACAATCTTTGCACGTAACACCAAGGTACTCAGCATTTTGAGCCATTTTGATGTAATGTTGTTATGTCTTTGGAAGAGTTACCATATTCAAGATACTAAAACAGAACAGAAAAGCTGGTAGTTTAAATGTAGCAGTAGCTTTAGTTGTGAAGAAACCCAAGCGAACTTCATTTGTTAAGACATTTATTATCACAAAGAGCTCATTTTAACAGTGGGACTACAAGTTGTTTCTTATGTTATGTATTTACTTCTCTGCTGGTATCTCAGTAATAAGTCACCCCCTTTGTCTGTTGTAGTGTTTAGGTAGTCCATTGTTTACAAGCAGTCATTTGCTATTTCTCCTTTGTTTGTTCATGGGATGTAGACATCACTGGCAAGGTCAGCATTTGTGACCCGTTGTTAAACCCTACTTCCCTCAGGATGCCATTCTTCCTGAGAGCTGAGACCGTAGCTTTCAACTCTCCGAATGAATGCTTACAACTCCATTCTTTTCCCTCTTAATTTCCACCCGACAGCTACAACTTGTATTTCTATAATGCATTTTATTTTTGGGAGAAAGATCCCCTGAAAAGATACAGGACCATCATGAAGCCGAATTTAACACTAAACCGGGTAAGATATTAATACACCTGGCTAACGTTTAGACAAAAAGCTATGTTTAAGCTTTTGGAGCAGATTTGTAGCTCGGGTTGTGGATGTTGCAGTTGGTTGGCTCGCCGAGCTGCTTCACTGTTCCACAAATGTTTCATTACTCTGCTGGGTAACATCATCGATGCAGCCTCCAATGAAGCGCTGTTGTGTATTCCTGCCTGGTATTTAAACTCTGGGGCCCATTGAGTTGGATTACCTCACTTCTGGTTTTCCTTTGCAGTATATAGAGTGTAGCTCAACGTGTTCGTGGATGGCCTTCTTAGTAGAGAAGCAGGTCTCTGGGAATTCCCGTGCTTGTCTCCGCTTGGCCTGTTCTAATCAAACTGGTGATTTTCCTTATCCATGTGGATGGAGAGGAGTGTGTATTGGTCATGTCTATTCATGTAATAGGCATTTTCTCACCCAGTTTTTCGGGTATCCGTTGTCCTATTACACAAATGATACCAGGAAGATACTGCACACCCCAGCACACTCCTCACACTACCTTACACCGAGAACACATTCGAACTGGCCACAAGAATCCTACAACCACTGGGCATCAGAGTAGCACACAAACCCACATCAACTTGACACAACTGCTAACCCGAACTAAATGACCCTTTACCCACTGTGGTTAGGACCAATGTCATATGCAAGATCCCCTGCAAAGACTGTGACAAATATTACACTGTACAGACAGGAAGGAATTAGCCTCAAGAGTACACAAATATCAAATAGCAACAAAAAGACGAGTGCTCACTCATCTCCATCCATATGGATAAGGAAAACCAACAACACCAGGATCCTGGGACAGGCCAAGCAGAGACAAGCACGAGAATTCCTAGAGACCTGCTTCTCTACTAAGAAGGCCATCCACAAACACATTGAGCTAGACCCTATATATATTCCACTGCAAAGGCTGTGTAGATTAGGCAGGGTATATGGGTATGGGTCTGGGTGGGATGTTCCAAGGTTTAGTGTGGACTTGTTGGGCCAAAGAGCCTGTTCCCACACTGTAGGGATTCTGTGATTCTGTAAAGCCGCAAGTGAGGTAACCCAGCTTAACGGACAATGAGTTTAAATACCAGGCGGGAAAACACAGCAGCGATTCATCGGAGGCTGCACTGATGATGTTACCCAGCAGGGTAATGAAACATCTGTGGAACAACGAACCAATTCAGCGAGCCAACCAACCTCAAAAAGGTATGTTTTACGGAGTGTATTAAAGAGGGGAGAGAGAGTAAGAGAAGGGTAAAACATGTTTGTGAAGAAACTGCCAAGCGGAGTTCTATTCGGCTTAGACTAGAGATGGAATTTGGGACCAAACTGGGCAGTTCAGGCTAGAACATCAGTAGGCACATTTCCAGTTACTTAAGTTTTGAGGGCCCCTTAGCTAAGAAAATACTGGCCTTGAACGCAGTCCCGAGAAGGTTCACTAGGCTAATACCAGATATAGGCACTGCTGTATGAGAAAAAATTGAGTAGGTCACACCTATACTCATTGGAGTTTAGAAGACTGAGGTGGGATCTTATTGAAACATACAGGATTCTTAGAGGACTTCACTGTGTAGGTGAAAAGAGGTCGTTCCTCTTTGTGGGTGAATTGAGACTGAATAAGAGGTATCAGAGGTCACCCATTTAAGACAGAGATCAGGAGGAATTTTTGGCTAGTGAGTCTGTGGAATTCTTTGCCACAGAGGACTGTCAGACTTGGGTCATTTAAGTATGTTGAAGGCTGAGGTAGACTTCTAAGCAGTAAGGGGATCAAGGTTTATAAGGAAATAAAATAAAAATGGAGTTGAATATTATCTGGTTAGCCATGATCACATTGAATAGCACAACAGAAATGCTCGGTTGAATGGTCTGCATCTACGCCTATGTGTTACAGTCTTAAGATACATTTCCAGATTTTAGAGGACATTTACTAGTTTGTGGGTTGGAAAGGTGAAACGCAACAGTTAGTTACAGTTCAGATCTGTCGATGGTAAAATCCAGGGTCTCAAAACAAAACACAAACATCCTTTCTCACATTACTGTAGCTCACTTAGACTGTATTCAGGGAATTCCCCTGACATTTGCTTAAGTTAAATTTCAGCACCTGGGTCTTTTTTCTTAAGTTCCCATCACATTTTGAGTCCTTTCTGGAACAGCTAATGACAACATCAGTAATGTACTATCCTTTTTAATTCTTGATGACAGTCTAAGTAGTTCAGACTCTCCTTTACAATCACTTGAATTGTCCTATATACAGAAGAAAATTAAGTACGCACCCAAATTGACCAGATGCACGCCAGTTAAATGTCAAAGAAGGATCAACTGTATTGAATAAAGTTGCTGTCATCAAAGAAGAAAAACCATAAAATGAAAAAAGTTGTATTTATGTAGCACTTCTCATGAACAATGGACTTATCAAAATACTTTACAGCCAGTGAAGTATTTCTGATGTGGAATCACCACTGTAAAATAGAGCCTCATCTTAATCCCTAATCTGAAAGACAAGTCTTTGGACTGCACAGCGCTCCCTTAATGCTCCACCACAGTCTTAGCCTTGATTTTGTTTTTGTATGCCTGAGTCCTGGCAGAAGATTTGACCCAAAATCTTGTGACTCGGAGACAAAAATGCTAACAATGGAGCCACCCCTAGCTCAAAAGCATTTGTGAAATGTTTAATGGTTTACACCTAGCAGCCTCCGTAACTGCGGAGCATGTTACTCAGACTGATAAATGAAGGGGTGTCCCCAGTTGTAACCACAAGTTGCACACTTCCTTGCAACAAAAGTCATTTAGAGAAATGGAACAGAACTAATTGAGTGGGCACAGGAGATGGCAACTGCTGGGACAGAACTTTAAGCTTGGATCTTCTTCACATAATTGTAACATAACTCTGTTTTCCTGTACCTTGTCATTCTGATAGCCTGCTGTTCCTTAGCTGAACATTTTCTTTAAACTCAATTGTCAGTGTTTGTGGAAGAATTTTCCTTGTGCAAATAGTGCCCTTTACTCGGTTTCATTTCTTTGTGGAGAAGACAGGAGACAAATGTCCAATATGTAATATTCACAATTCAGTTTTCAATGGCCAAACATTTCTTCCTCCTCACTGCTAACCCCTGTCCCTACAAGCTAGAGGAACTCGACCAGCAGCTCATTTGAAGAAGCGAAGGGGTAACAAAGAAATTCTTTAAGATACCTTTAGATTTAATTTGCATGTGGTTTGGCCTGCATTTCCTCTGGTCTGTGATGCTGTCATCAGAACAAGGGAGGTGACTTTCACAAGACAGGGATTCAGCAGGCAGACTGCCTTCCACCAAACTGCAAAGTGCTGAACATAGAAGTAGTTTAGTTTAACGCTGCTGCACTCCTTATTGTGTGCTTCAATTGATCACTTGAAGATGTTTTTAATATTAGCAAATTTGATGGCAGACATCAAGTTCTGCAACACTGTATGGTGTTGACAAATGGTGACAGCCATGCTGAAGAACTTGTACCTGATTAAATGTCACCAGATTATTGATTTGTACTGTACACTTGATTCATCATAAAACAATCTGCATTATGTCATACTATAGTTGGTATATGTTACATCGAGCGATGATAATAGACAGATGAATAAAACTGGACAGGATTTTAACCTCCATCATGTTACTAAGCAAACCTGAATGAAGAAATTTCACTTGAGGAATGCACCATGTCTTCACCTTGACAGAGCATTTCTTTTTTAGGAAACTCTATTCAGTGTAGCTGATGCTCAGTCACTTTTCAAGCCATACCTGCTTTGCTAATAACATTGTTTGTAGGTTCAAGGATCATCTTTGAAGATGCTCAATGAATAAGCAGCAGTGATCAGTCACATTAGACTGGATTTTCCCAAAATTTGGACGTGACAATTTCAAGATGTTTCATGGAGGCTTCCCTCTCGGAGTTTGAGTGAGTTTTCTCATGCAGTTTTACAGTTCTCACCTCATTGAGTTGGCACCATGGTACTACTCTCATAATGTTTTTCACTCAGCAGAGACAAGTGCTTGCAAGTGCTGGGAGTGTTCACGCCGTTAGCACCATATTTAAACCCTAGCTGTGTACCAATTCAAACACTGCAAGGCAGGAGTAGGCTTTCACACATCTTCGCAGTGTGTGAGGATCTCCAAAAGATGTAGCTGAGAGGCAAATTGGCACTGCAATTTGTGAAGGAGACCTGGCCAGAAGTTGTCACTTCAGACCACCAACAATTTATCCTGGTTCGTCCATCCACATTGACGATACTGTTAAGAAAGCACACCAACTCCTCTACGTCATCAGAAAGCTAAGGAAATTCAGCATGATGACAGTGATTCTTAACCAATTTTTATAGATGCACCACAGAAAGCATCCTATCCAAGTTTATCACAGCTCAGTATGCCCCAGATTTCAGGAAATTAGAGAGTTATGAAATAGTCCAGCCCATAATGCAAACCAGCCTTCCTTCCATTGACTCTGACTCTGTCTATATCTTCTACTGCCTCAGGAAAGAAACCAACATAACCAAAGACCCCTCCCTGGCCAGTTATACTCTCTTCCAACCTCTTCCATCTGGCAGAAGATATAAAAGTTTGAAAACATAACAGCAGATTTCAGTGAAGCTTCTTCCCCATTGTTATCAGACTTCTGAGCGTATCTCTCATATGAGAGTTGATTTTCTTCTGCACTGTCTCTGTAGCTGTAATGCTGTATTCTGCATTCTGTTCTCTTACCCTGAAGCATTTGTGTAAGTTGTGATTTGTCTGATTATCGTATAAAACAGTATATATTGGTGTATCCTGATACATGTGACAATTACGAATCAAATCAAATCCAGTTTGGATCACTACCATTTGCCTTCTCCAGTGGAATACCTAAGAGTGTAGGAAGCTTAATGCCCTTTGGCACTTTGCAAGGGTAATTGTCACCATCGTCTCTCTGCTACTTCATTGCTACTTTGAAGAGGAAGACACAGATCTCTGAGGGAGAAAAAACAAGGCTGTCTCCTGCACCATCCAGTAGATTGAGTAGCCAGTGGTACTTTAGTTACATTATTTTTAGGAGACGTTTTGGTGAGCACATCACTGTCACATCTTTCCACCTGGTTGTCCCAGATGATTGGCACTCTCAGGGACTATTGGAGACCAGGCATCTGCTCAACCCCTAAGCAAGGAAAGATCCCATAGTGTCAGCCATTAAGAGCTTTGTGTGAATGTGCAAACGGGCACAGGCAGGTTTGTCAGAGACATCTGGGATACTGAGTCAAAGGTTGGAGGAATCCCACCAATGCGACCTGTGCCATACTGGCTTTGCATTTGTGTGCCTGGTTGTCTCCATGGACAGGTCGGGTCATTGCCACGGAGAGCCCGGTCCAACAGAATGCTCTGGCTGCCAGAGATGTATGCAGACCCCCACTCCATTACTCAGTGACAATGGCAAGACAACAGGAGGATGAGGACCTTGAGCTGACTCCAGGTTCCCCTTCCTCAACAATGCCAGCCGGTAAGCAGACACATTCCACATACATACCCACAGAGGTTTCGCTCTCAGGACAGTCCAGAAGTTCACGGCTCCTCCAGCTCCACTTTGCCTGTGACTTCAGTTTGAAGAGGAAGAGAGTGACCCTGTATTTGACTCAGGTTACCTCCTGATCTCATCTGAAATTTTGGATCACAAAGACCTCTGGGGTTGTCTTCCCAAAACCCCAGTAGGGCAGCCTCCCTCCAGCCCAGCTGTGAAACTCAGGACAGCAGCTAGACGAAGTGGAAGAGAAAAGTAACTGTAATGCTTCCTGACACCTTAATGAGCACCTTTTATCTACACCCCTCATATCACCCGAGAAATGCACCATTGCATTTAAGAGCAGGTTTCTTTTTCATTCACTCATGGGACATAGACATTGCTGGCTAGCCAGCATTTTATTGCCTCTCCATATGCTGTGAAATTCTTGCAGTTCAGGGTCTGAGGAAAGCAGCTAGGAGCCATTGTACAGCCTTTGAGACCTTGGAACATGCTTGTAAATTGTGGACTGCAGGAGCCACTTTGTGGGTTGACTGTGATTACTCTGCTTCACAGAGAAAATGAGGATTAATTTGTAATCAACACATTTGTCACTGCGTGAGGTAGACATATTGAGTTTTGTGACTACAGATGTATTTAACCTGTAATGGATAAGTGCCTGATTAATGAACATGTGCCTTGAAGAGCTTCACTGTACTGGCAAATATAGCTTGAGTCCTCAGACAGGAATAAAACACTTACTCCTCTCCCCATGGGTGTGTTGGCAGCCATTTTCTCATTTCCTGTGACACATTGGTGATTCACATAAGAATGAAAAGGATCACAGGAACAGAGGAACAGTCTCAATGTTTTAATCTAGAGACCCCCTCTTGAGCCTTCATGTTCCTTTCTTCCCCATGTTTGAGCCTCCCACATTCACTTTGCAACTCCTACTTTGCCTTATGAGCCACACTCCTACAGATGAGCTATGATGAGCATTGTTATGGGTCTGCCACATTCTATTGAAGCTAGGGTAGTGATCCGTCAGTGTCATGCTTGACCCCTCCCTCCCCTCCCCAATGATGAGAACCCTTCCCACTTCTTCCATTCTTAAATATTGCAGTGCCCTTCCCTTCAGAGTTATTGTCCCCTCTGCATCCTGGCACACTATCTGCAGTCCCCATGTTTGACTTCCCCCATCACAGCTGTGATGAAGACCGATAACTCCCTTGACTTCCACTGAGCAGACACCAGAATTGACTGTGACCCACCGTCTCTATTATGGAGAGTTATAACCTGGTCACATCAAGTAGCTGAGTGACTGTGACCAAGCTGTTGGACTGAGATCTGACTACGCCTTTGAGTGGCTGTAGTGGCAGCCCCTGACTAAATATAGTCCCCCTTGACTAACCTAGGGACTGCTTCTGTAGACCTTGAGACATGGCCATATGGTCGAAACACAGGGAGTGAGATTGCCACATAGACTGCAGGCCTGTGGAGTAGTCGTGACGTTAATGTGGCACAGTGCTGAACAGGCACGTCCATCCCCTTGACTGTTCTTTGAGACAAACATGATGAACTACCTGGCTTTCTGTCGGTTTGAAAAAGCAAGTAAGACAGCAATATTAAGAGCGTTTTAAGTTCTGAGTGAAGCAATAATCCACATAAAAGCAAGGCAGTGTGTGAGCTGCGCTTACCTAAGCGGGCTCAAAGTAAGCGAGTGTTGAGAAAGCAAGCTAAAAGCACAGGGGTGCAGTCTGTTCCAATACATGAGATGGCTGACTGTCCCTGTCCATAAAGCTAACCAGCAGCAACATTGCAATGTAAGGTCCGGTGTGTCCAAATGTGTTGTATTAAGGTGGTGAATGTTATTATGAGTCCCAGAAATACCATGATCATGTGGTGAGGTTGGTGCTTTGCTGATGCCAAATCCCAAGGAAGGAAAGTGTAGGAAACCACTGCCCATGCCCTGAGATACTAGCAAATGCTGGCCATGATGGAAACCCTTAGAAGACATTATTGATCTACAACCCCTGGTAACTGGGCAGGCAATGACTCTGTGGTATTATTGCTGGAATGTTAATCTGGAGACCTAGGTAATGTTCTGGGGACCCAGTTTGTATCCTGCCATGGCACATTGTGGAATTTGAATTCGATAAAAATCTGAAATAAGTGATGATCCTGACAAACCCATCTGGTTCACAAATGTCCTTTAGGGAAGCAAATTGGCATCCTTACCTGGCCTGGCCTACATGTGACTCAAGATCCTCAGCACTGTGGTTGACTATTAAATGCCACCTGGGCAGTTAGGAATGGGCAATATATGCTGGCCTACCTAGCAACTCCCTTATCCTGTGAATTTTAAAAAAATCTCTTGCTTTCATCTTAAGAATTAATACTATCTACCTTTCCTCCACTACTTGGGGAAAATGGCAATTTTTATATAAATAGGCTGCAATTAGGTAATAATGACAGATTAATACTTGCAAATAAGCCCCTCAATGCTGATTGGTGAGATTTACATTTCAGCCGTTGAAACCTTCAGGAAAAAAATCAAATTGCTTTTCTTGACATCAAGAATCTCATTTTTCCATTCTCACCATGTTCTCCCAACCAACTCGCACATGCCATTCAGGAGTTGGGAAAATTCTGTCCACTATCTAAATAATCCTCAATTATTGCTGGTTATTGACTCTAAAACAGATGGATATTTTACTCTTTTATTGTCCATGACATTGTGATTATCTTAAATGGTATAATTGACTCCACAAGTAATAAAAGCAAGAGTAAATGCAGAACTTGTGTTAATTCAACATCGTTCACTAATTTGACATGTCCCTGGCACCTTTTGGAATTGTTATTGCGATGTTGCAGACCAGTAGCGCACAGAGCAATTCCAAAACAGGAATGAGAAGTGGCCAGATAACTTGCTACAGTGATGGATGAGAATACATGTTGGCCAGCACACCAGGTGCGTTCCTGCTGCTCTTCTGTGAGATGCTGTTTCAGACTGGAGTGGCTCAGTGGTTAGCACTGCTGCCTTACAGCGCCAGGGACCCAGGTTCAGTTCCACCCTCGGGCGACTGCGGAGTTTGCACATTCTCCCCGTGTCTGCATGGACTTCCTCCGGGTGTTCCAATTTCCTCCCACAGTCCAAGGATGTGCTGCCTAGATGTGGATTGGCCATGCTCATATAGTGCCCAGGCATGTGCAGGCTAGGTGGATTGGCTGTGCTCATATGGTGTCCAGGGATATGTAGGCTAGCTGGATTAGCCATGGGAAATGATGGGTTACAGAGATAGGGTAGGATTGGGGGTGTTGGGTATGGGTGGAATCCTCTTCAGAGGGTCTGTGTGGACTTGATTGGCTAAATTGCCTGCTTTCCACCCTGTTGGGATTCAGTGATCCTTCTAATATTGCTATATGCTGTGGTTTTGTTTTTTAACTCCTACACGGAAGTGGCAGATAATTCCTCAGTTTAGCACCTCATCCAAAAGACAACTCTGCACTGAAAGTCAGCCGTTATGTACTTAAGTCAATTGATTGGAAGTTGAACCCACAAACGTCTGCCTCTGAGATAAGTGTTACCACTGAGGCAAGGTGCGAATACTGCTTTAGCTATTCTTTGTGAATATGCGTATGTCTAGTGTTTTTTCTCCCCACTGCTGAAAACAGTAACATGAAAGGCCTGGATAGAACAGATGTGTGGAAGAGGTTTCCTCTAGTTGAAGAGACTTGTACTTGCAGGCACAGCTGTCACAGTGAAGGGTTGACCCTTTAGAACTGAGATGTGGAGGAATTTCTTCAGCCAGAGAATGGCTAGTCTGTAGAACTTATTGCTACAGAAGGCTGTGGAGGCCAAGTACTTAAGACAGCGATGAATAGATTTGGAAGGCGATCAAGGATTACAGGGAGAAGGCAGGAGAATGGTGTTGAGAAACATATCTGTCATGATCAAATGGCACAGCAGACTCAATGGGCCAAATGGCCTCAATATGCTCCTATATCCTATTCCTGTTAATGAACCAGGTATGTCCTGTGTAGAGGAGAGATTGTTTGTTTTTTTTAAACTGTGGGTCCTTGCTTAACTGGAGTGTTTTCACTGCTTGCTGCCGAAAGCACTGAATCCGCTAACTTCAGTTTTGTGTTGTTGTTGTCATTGTTGTGTACATGCCAGATCATAACTGGAAAATTTTGGATGACGTCAGTTACTTCCTGTGATTGCTGTACAATTCCAGTTGTACATTTTGTTACAACGGGGTTGAGGCTAATTGCACTGAGTGATGTGGGGCCATTTAATCTTATTCTGTGTGGGTGTTTGTTATTTTAAAGTTTGCTTTATCAGCGTTTTGAACTCCACGCAGTGGACACCAGGCAGCTTGACAGTGTTTTTAGATCACAAGTAAGGCCGACCACATTCTAGTCAATCTGGTGAGTGAAGTCAGAATGATGTGAAATAGGTTGTTCTGCAGTTCTCTGCTTGCAACTTGAAAATAACTGATAAACTAGACTTGTGTTAACTATCAGTTCTGTGTGAACTAACCTCTGTAGGCGGTGACGTGAATTAGCAGCAGGGAGATTAGGTTTTCAGTATTGTGCCATTGACTGGCTGGAAGGAGGATGTATCTTGCTGGGCGTGTGTTGGTGTGACAGAGGATGTGTTGTATGTAATGCAAGGCCACAGCAATGCTTGTGTACTCATTGGCAATGAGAAGAGAGCAGCAGAGAGGGCTGATAGTGGTGTGAGAAAGGAGACCTTGTAGGCCAAAGCAGCAGCACCTGAAGGAAGCTCGTTATTGAGATCGCTTTAAGAACCTGTAAAGTCAGAGAAGTTGCAGCAACAGGGAATCGGAACGCTTTTCCTCCAGCCGGCAAATTAAATTGAATATTCACTTTCAACTAAATAAAAAGAAGTAAATCTGGGCTTCCCTTACAGTGCTCAGTTATTTTGGGATAAAAACATCATTAATGGTGCGCAAAGTAACTGCTGTTTTTGCCATGGCGGATTATCTTTCCTAAACAGTTGTCATCTTTAGCATTATCTGACTTGTATGTGTTTCCAAAAGAGGTCATTTTTACACAGTGGATCCACAGAAATGTAATTGGTTGCCCTCTGAAAAGGCCTAGCAACCGCGTAATTTCACTGAAACTGCTGCATAAGTGGTCACTCTGGGGAGTACTTTCTCCGCGACAACCTCAGCAGCTCAGGAAGGTGGTTCACCATTACCTCCTCAAGAGTGGGCATGGATGCACAATAAATACTCTGGCTATCAACTCTATCTATGCCTCTCATTATCTTGTATAGCCAGAGACTATTTCCCAGGGCAGAAATGGCTAGCACGAGGGGTCATAGTTTTAAGCTGTTTGGAGGAAAGTATAGAGGGGATGTGAGAGGCAGGTTCTTTACGCAGAGAGTTGTGGGAGCATGGAATGCGTTGCCAGCAGCAGTTGTGGAAGCAAGGTCATTGGGGTCATTTAAGAGACTGCTGGACATGTATATGGTCACAGAAATTTGAGGGTGCATACATGAGGATCAATGGTCGGCACAACATTGTGGGCTGAAGGGCCTGTTCTGTGCTGTACTGTTCTATGTTCTATGTTCTAATACTCCTGTTACTGGCAAGGCCACATCCAGTGAATGAATAATAATAAAAAAAATCTCATCAATGCTCTTTTGATAGCAAATCCGTAAGCTACACTACCAAAAAGGATAAGTGCAGTAGATGCACAGAAACACCACCACCTGTAAGTTCCCCACCAAACTACACACTCTGACCCGGAACTATTACCGTTAGTTCACTGTTGCTGGGTTAAAACCCTACAGCTCCCTCATAACAACATTGTTACAGCGGTTCTCCTTACGGGCAGTTAAGGATGGACAGCAATTGATGGTGATGTCAGTCAAAAGTGTTAGACCTGGAAATGTTCATTATCTGCGCGTTTGGCTGTGTTACATTATCCCGAAATATCCACCAGTCATATTCAAAGATTATCAAACCTAAAGTGAGTATAAATGTGGATATGAATGTGCACAAACACTTAGGATGCAAGAAAATGCCACATCCACACCATCATTGTTGTCATCATCAAATGTTTATTTATTTAGTTTCCATTGTGACTAGAGACTAAATTAAGGTTCACTTTGCAGCCAGTTACAGTAAAATACAAAATTACAAAAAAAAATCAGTGGAGCAGAACAAGGTATTACATCAAAACCGGTAGATAACTTGTTCATAAAGACAACACAATGAGATGTTCAAGTTTAAATTCACCTGGATGTTTTGTGATGTTTATGCTTCAACTGCATTTAACCGTCATGAATGTACATGAGGCACTTCAGGTGGAAGGCTCAGCCTGCTGGTGCCCTATTTGAATGCTGCAGAGTTCATTTGGAGTCCAGAGTGGGTCTGCTGTGTGTGGTACTATTCTGCCATGAATCATACCAGGCACCATATTAGTGAAGGCATTAATGAGTCCAAGTAAAATCCAATGAAATATAGATAAACAACAGACAAACAATGACATCAGTCAGCATGTAATATTCAGTTGACACTAGCACTGCCATGTTGGAGCTGCAGTTTCAAGTCATTTTTTTTCATAACTTCACACAACTAATGCCAACACTAAATGGCAGGAAGGACCCCCTCATCACTGCCATTGAATGGAATCGTCAGCTATTACTTACAGGCTAGTTGCTGGTTGAATTCTTCTAGCTGTTGGCAGAGCTTGTACATGTTTGATCCTTTCCATAGCAACTTGGAATGGTTTGTAGTGAGTAATGTAGCAGACACTGATCGCTTTTTGTTGTTGTCTTCAAGTCTTCAGTTGCATCAGCATGACTGGCTAGGGTTTCTACTTGATATCCATGGCATGGAGGTTGAGCAGAAGCTGCTCAGAGAAAAGAAGGGCTATCAGGAGTCCTTATCTCCAGAGGGATTGGGAGAGAATCTATTGGAATATTGACTGCAAGAGTGTTGTGACCTTCCTGGAAGTCCCTTTCCATACAGGGGTCCAGAGCCAAGATGAGAGCGGCCTGAGCTCCCCTGGTAGCACTCGGACATTGGCTGAAAGTTGAGGAATGGGCCATTCAAAGTTTTTGAGAAGATTTGTAGTACAGGTTGTGGATGAGACTGTAGACTTGCTCACCGGTCAGTGTGTTTGATTGCAGACATTTCGTCACCCTGCTAGGTAACATCGTCAGTGCACCTCTGGTGAAGCGTTGGTGTTCTGTCCCTCTTGTTTTTTATATATATATACGTCTTGGTTTGCTGGGGTGGTTGGTATTATTTCTGGTTCTATTTCTCAGTGGTTTGTACATCAGGTCCCATTGGAATGCCAGGTCTCCCTGGCATGTCTCTGTTTGGCTTGGACTGTTATGGATATGTTGTCCCAGTCAAAGTCAGTCCTCCTTTGTCCATGTCTGTTGAAACAGAATTGGTCATGTCTCTTGGTGGCCAGCTGGTGTTTGTGTATCTTTAATGTCAGCTTTCTTCCAGTTTGGCCTATGCAGTGTTTCTCACAGTTCTTGCATGGTAATTTGAATATTATGCTAGTTTTATTGGTGTTGGGTATGAGATCCTTTATATTCGTCAGTAGCTGTCCCAGGGTGGTTGGTGGTGTGTGGGCTGTTAGAGAATGGGCCATTAGAGACAGCTGCAGTAAATCTTATCCCGTATTCTGAAATGGTTGATTCTATTTGATAACTAGTTAATCAGAAATTGAACTCTTGTATTTTTTTTCTTTGTAATGTGAAAATCACTGCAGCCACAGGCATTGTTGATGCACTGACTGTGATATTTAAGGATTCCTTTGATTCTGGAAAGGTCCCAGACAATTGTAGAAATGACAACATGACACCCTAATTTAAAAAGGGAAAGATGTGCAATCCAGGTGATATAGGCTAGTTAGCATACCATCTGTTATTGAGGAAAAGGTGTCCCTTATAAAGGATTAAGACCCAGGGGATTCAGTGGTCTAATGGTATTAGCGCTGGACCGTTAATCCAGAGACCCAGATAATGTTCTGGGGACCTGAGTTCAAATCCTGCCATGGCAGATGGTGGAATTTGAATTCAATTTTTAAAAAATCTGGAATTAAGAATCTAATGATGACCATGAACCCATTGTCGATTGTCAGGAAAAACCCATCTGGTTCAGCCAACCTTATCTGGTCTGGCCTACATGTGACTCCAGCCCCACAGCAATGTGGTTGACTCTAAAGTGCCCTCTGGGCAATTAGGGATGGGCAATAAATGCTGCCTGGTCAGCGATGCCCTTATCCCATGAATGAATAAACAAAAAAAATGTAGCAGACTATTTAGGAATATCTAATAAGCAGAGTCAGCATAAACTGGTTAGCAAGATTAGATCACATGGAATCCAGGGAGAGCTAGCCATTGGATACAAAATTGGCTCGAAGATAGAAGAGAGAGGGTGGTGGGGGAAGGTCACCATTCAGACTGAAGGCCTCTGACTAGCAGTGTGCTGCAAGATTTAGTGCTGAGTCCACTGCTTTTTGTTATTTATATAAATGATTTTGATGTGAACATAGACAGTATGGTTGGTAAGTTTGCAGGTGACACCAAAATTGGAAATGTTTTGGATAGCAAAGAAGGTTACCTCAGTGTACAATAGGATCTTGCTCAGGTAGGTCAATGGGCCAAGGAGTAGCAGGTGAAGTTTAATTTAGATAAATGTGAAGTGTTGCATTTCAGTAAGGCAAATCAAGGCAGGACTTATACACTTAATAGTAAGGTGCTGGTGAGTGTTGCTGAATAAAGAGACCTTGTGGTGCAGGTTCATAATTTCTTGAAAGTGGAGTCACAAGTAGTCAGGGTAGTAAAGGTGGTATCGAGCATGCTTGCCTTTATAAGTCAGATTACTGCATTAATTTTGGTCTCCCTGGAATAGGAAAGATGTTGTGAAACTTCAGAGGGTTCAGAAAAGATGTAAGAATTTTGCTGGGGTTGGGCGTTTGGGCTACGGGGAGAGGCTGAAGAGGCTGAGGCTATTTTCCTTGGAGTGTCGGAAGCTGAGAGGTCACCTTTCTTAAGGTTTATATAATTACGAGGGGCATGGATAGGGTGACCAGCTGAGGTTGTTTTGCCAGGGTAGGGAAGTCCAAAACTAGAGGACATAGGTTTAAGATGAGAGGGAAAAGATTTAAAAAGGATCTGAGGACGGAACCTTTTCATGCAGAGTAGTACTTGTATGGAATGAGCTGCCAGAGGAAGTAACAATTACAGCATGTAAGAGGCATCTGGATAAGTACACGAATAGGAAGGGTTTAGAGGGATACAGGCCAAATGCTGGCAAATGGGACCAAATTAATTTAGGATATGAGGTCAACGTGGACGAGTGCACCAAAGGGCCTGTTTCCAGCGTACATATCTATGATCCTATTACTGTTAGCCTTTTTTTAAAAAAGGAAATAGAGTATAAAATTAGGGACATCATACTGAAAATAGGCAAGGCATTAGTTAAAACTCACCTGGAATACTATGAACTGTTTTGGCCCCCTTTTATAACAAAAGATATATCTAGCTGTCCAGAGAAAGTTCACTCAGCTGATCTCAAATATGCAGGGACTTTGAGTCAATTGGACCTATATTCAGTGGGGTTTAGAAGAATGAGAGGTGACATTATTAAAACATATTAAGATTCTTAGGAGACGTGACAGGGTATATATGGAGATGGTGTATCATTTGTGGGTGTGTCTAGGACCAGAGGGCATAATTGCAGAGTAAGGGGCACTCAAAATAGAGATGAGGAGGAATTTCATCTCAGTAAGTAGTGAATCTTTGGAATTTATTACTGCAGAGTTTGAATCATTAAGTATATTAAAGGCTGAGATAAACAGATGTTTAATCTGTAAAGAAATCAAAGGTTATTGGGAGAATGGGAGGAAAATGAAATTGAGGATTATCACATCAGCTATGATCTCAATGAATGGTTGGTGAGTAGACTTTAATGGGTTGAATGGCCACCTCTGCTCCTGTGTCTTGTGGGCCATAAGTCCAGTGAACAATGACATTCATGTAACAAAGAAAAAGATACAAGATTTTTGATTCTACTTGATAACTGGTGTACATTTGGAAATGTGGGAAAGATTTATTACACCACATTTCATCTTGCTTCTCACCTTGCCCGATTTTCCAATTGTCTTTTCATGAGTCACTAAAGCAACTCGCGAGTTTTCCAGTTTCATCTTTTAATGAGTCCCTTGTGACATAATTTAGCCACCAGTGCAATTACAGGAGTAAAGCACTGAATCACAAACCTTGTTTGTATACAATAGGCATTCTGGATTGCTTTGCGCTGTACTATAAATGAAAACGTATTTAGAGACCTGACTGATGCTTTGTGAACCTAGTTTTCCAGCTTTTTGTGTTTCGTTTCGATCAATTTTCCTCTCAACATTTAGTCATTGTCGAGGTTTTATATTGAGTACAATCTAGCAAATGACATAAAATCAGCTGTAAGAAAGTCTACAAGTAAGTAGGCAGGTCGTTTAGGTAAAACGATAGTGACTCCATTAAAAATGAAGACAGGTGAATTTATAACAGGGAGCATAGAACAGGCAGAGAAGCTAAATGATCATATCGTGTCCTTTGTCACTAAGGAAGATTCAAGAAATTTCTCAGAATCAGAGATCCAGGTGACTCAGGAGAATAGGATTTGAAGGAAATAATTAAGAACGTCGTACTGTATAAGAGAAATTCGTGGGCTGACAGTTGATGAGTCCCCAGAAGGAGATGGCTGTTAGGATGGTCAATCCATTGGTAATCATCTTCCAAAATTCCATAGATTGTGACATGATTCATGCAGATTGAATGCTTGCAATTGTCACCCTTCTTTTTAATAAAGAATCAAGCAAGAAACAGGGAACTACAGACCCAGCAGTATTATATCTGTTCTGAGGAAAATCCTAGAATCTATCATAAAGAACATGATAAAAACAAAAACTGAATAGGCATAATCAGCAGATTTGTGAATGGAAAATCGTGTTTGACAAACTTGTTGGATTTTTTGATGATTTTGTTAATAAAATCGATAAAGGGCAATCTGTGGGTGTAGTATGTTTTGCTTTTGAAAAGGCTTTTGATAAGGTTACCCCACAGGAGAGTGGTTAGCAAAATTAAAGCACCTGGTACAGAGGATAATGTGCAGGCATGGGTTAATGCTTGACGAACAGACAGAAAACAGAGAGCAGAAATAAACGGGTCTTCCTCTTGTTGGCACACTTGACTAATGGGGGTACTGCAAGGATCAGTACTCGGGCCAAAGCTACTCACAACATATACAATTGATTTAAACATTGCAACAAAATGTAATATTTCTAAATTTGAAGATGATTCAAAGATAAGTAGGAATGTGTTGTGAGAGATGAAGGTTCACCCGATTTGTTCCTATGATAGCAGGATGGACCAATGAAAAATTGTTCCTTTTTATTTTTCTGTATTTTCTTTATTTTTGATTGTGGACTGAAATTGAAAACAACCATTTTAAAAATTAAGGATTATGGAAGAGATTACACCACTCTTTTAAAGCAGATTTCCGACACTCATTGTAAGTACAGTTTACATTGCTGTTTGTTCAAGCAGCAGGGGGCCAGTTAACAAGCTGTAACCAGGTAACATGTACAAAGGAAGATTCGGGCGGCAACAAGTAGCTGATTGGTGATGACTAGTTGTCAGTGGCAAATACCTTCTGACTGCTAACAACTTGTGGTGGCTCCCATGTTCCTAAGTGTTTTGACACTTCTGTTCTTTAGAGATTTGCAACACTGCCATAATTGGGATGCCTCGTCAAATTCCCCTTTACTCTTCTTGGAACAAAAAGAGCAGGACTAACAGTATTGGAATATCAACCTGTAACAGACCATAGAGACAGACTAACCCCATCTGGTAGAAATGTGATACTGCATTTACAATTTGGGCTGTACCTGCAAAGCATTTATTTGAGGTGGACTACTGATAGACTACACAGTGGAGGCCTGAGATCTCATGCTGCCTGCCTGGTGTCATGCTACATTTCGGTCCTATGTAAACATGTCCTATAATAACTGGACTAAGCTATTCTTCCTCACTATCTTTTCTGATAAGGTCACCTTCACTTGGTCAGTCATTCCTGCCTATGCTTGACTTTGGTGCAATATTTACTAAGGGCATTTAGGCAGCGTCTATCACCAGGAGCAGTTTAGTAGCCCCAAGACTGACTCTGCTGGCCAAGTCCTGAGGGTTATTACTGCCATAATGAATTTGCAGCAGCTGGTGAGAAAATAAAGACGAGAACAATCCATTTGACCTCCCCTCACTGTTCTACCAATCAGAGATACATCACAGAATTGGAGGAGTGGTCATTAGGATAGTGGCTGTGGAGATTGGATCCCATCTTCACACAGAAGGGTGATCTTTGTAATAATACATGACGCAACCATAATGGTATGTCAAATAGATTCAGCAGCTCACCCCCAGACATCTACAGCATGTTATGGGCCAGCAACAGCAGCAGAGTTTACTTAAGCATTATTATCAAATTAACTAGCCCGCCTTGGCTTATTTAGGGATACAGGAAGGCATGCTAGGAGTAGCACCAGTCAGACCTAAAATCAACCAGCTAAAGCTACGAGAGGACTACGTGCACACTAAATAATTTCCATAGGCAGAAATAAAATACTGTAGTTGGCTGGAAATCTGAAATAAAATCAGGAAATACAAGATATGGGCATCAGTTCTGGCAGCATCTTTTGAGAGACACTCCATGAAGTTTTTACGCTGGGCCTTCCCTTATAACCGCCCTGACGAAAGCCTGACTTGTTGAGAATTTCCAGAATTTCCTTTTTTTGCTTCCATCTGTTTCTACTATAAACAATCACACAACAATGGATCAGATCAAAGCTCTGCAGTTCTGCCACTTCCAGTCACGGATGTTGGTAGACAGTCAAACCGCTAATGGTACAAGGAAGCTTTGTGAGCGTCCCCATTCTAGATACTGAGAGAGCCCAGCATGAGAGTGCAAAAGACAAGGTTGAAGCATCTGAAACCATCTTCAGTTAGAAGCGCCAAGCAGATGATCCACCTTGGCCTCCTCCTGATGTATTCACTTTCACAGGAGCCAGTCTTCATTCAGCATAGTGCACTCCATGTGAATGGGCAGCTGGATGCGATGTAGTCTGTTGGCTCAGGCAGTATTCTGGCTTTAGTGCTGAAGCTGTGCCCAGAAGTAGTTGAACCCCTATCCAATCTGATGTAGTGCAGTTACGACACTGGCATGTAACCAGTAAAATAGAAAACTGCCCAATTATGATCTGTCCACAAAATGAGGGACACACCTAATCCAACTAATTCACATTCAAATCAGACTACCTTCAGCCATCAACAAAGCGATGTTGGGGCTCATCAACTGTGCTAAGAAACCGTACTTAGCAATAAGCTCACGCTTATTCAATGTAGCTAATACTACAAGTATTCATCTCGAGGTTTCATCATTAGTCCATAAGATGCAGAGCTCCGACATTGAGTTGAGAACTACATGATAGCAGCATTTGACTTAGTGTGGTTTCACGAAGCCCAAGCAAAATTGAAGCCATTAAGAATCAGGGGAAATCTCACCACTGGTTTGAATTACATTCTGCACAAAGGAAGTTGTTGAGAGCCAATCATTTCAGACTAAGGATATTACTGCACAGTTTCCTTATATCTGTGTCCTAGGCCTAACCGTTTTCAGCTAATTTATCATGGACCTTGCACCCATCATAAGGTTTAAAAAAAAGTGAAGATATTGCACAATGTTCAGTTTCATTCATAATAGTCAGATAGTGAAACAGGCCAGACCTGCATGCTACAAAACCTGGACAACTTTCAGGCATAGGCTGATGATGGCACGTGACATTCCTGCTACAAACCACTAAGAAATGAATACTTCCAACAAGGAACAATTTCACTCAAGTCTTCGTCAATGGTGTTACCATTGTCAAAAATGCCACCAGCAGTATCCTGGACATGGAACCCAAATATAAACATCAGAAATAGAAGCAGAGATACATCATTCATCTCATCAAACTGGCTCAACCCATTTGATAACATGCTGGCTGATCGGATTGTAGCCTCAAATGCACTTGCCTGTGATTCATTTGCTAATCAAGAATGTATCAAAACCAACCTTATAAATATACCCAACCTCCTCTGTACTCTGAGAAAGAGGATTGCACAGAGCAATCACCCTTTAAGGGAAAACAAAATTCTCCACACCTCTGTCTTAAACACAAGGCCCTTTCTTTTTAAGTTATGTCTCCTAGTTCTGGACCCTTGCACAAAGGGACACATCCTGTCAGGATGTTTCAACAAGATTACCTCACATTTTTCTAAACTCCAATGAATACATGTCTGACGTGTCCATCCTTTCCTCATAAACAACCTCTTCATCCCAGGAATTAGTTGGTGAACCCTTTGTGAGTGAACTGCTTCTGATGTATTTATGTTTTTTTTCCAAGCATGGAGATCTAAACTATACACAGTGTTCCAAATGTGGTCTCATCAGTGCCCTACACAATTTCAGCAAAATTTCTCTCTTTTTATATTCCATTTCCCTTGCAGTAATCGACAATATTCCATTTGTGTCAAAGACTGGAAATCCCAGAGCAAGCAACTTGCATCTTGACTCCTCAAAAGTCTGTCCAGCATTTATAAAGTGTGAATCAGGAGAATGATGGCATACTCTCCACTTGCCAGGATGGTTGTAATTCCAACAGCAGTCAAACTAGACAGAATCCAGGACAAGATAGCTTAATCGTCTTCCTACCCATCGCTTTAAACATGCTCTGACTTTTTATTTCATTCATACATGGGATGACGGAGTCGCTAGGTTATGCCAACATTTACTGCTTATTCCTAATTGCGCAGAGGACTGTTAAGAACCAACCACATGGGTCTGTGGGTCAGGAGTCACATGTAGATCAGACCAGGTACGGATGGTAGATTTCTACATTAATGGGTATTAATAAAGCAGATGGAGTTTTTATATAAGCACAATTGATTATCAGAAAGTCACTATTATTCCAGAATTGAATTCAAACTTCACCATCTGCTGTAGTGGGATTCAAACCCACTTCCACACGATTCACTGACTTTACACCCTCCCAGTTCCCAGTAACATCAACAGGGTGCACATCAGCAACTCGCCAGGTCTTCTTTGACACCACCTTCCAAATTCTGACTTCAACCTCCAAGGCAAACAACAGACACATGGGAATACCACCTGCAAGTTTCCTTCTGGGTCACGCATCATCCTGACTTGGAGTACATAAAAATACATTCCTTCACTGTAGTTGGATCAAGATCCCTAACAACACTGTGGATGGACTGCTACGGTGTAAGAACTTTCTCTGCCTGAGGAACAACATTGTTATGCCAAAAGTTGTTAGGTCTGGAATGCACTGGATGAAATGGTGATGAAGGCAAACACCATTGTGGCTCATCAAATTGAATTGAAAAGGGAGATGATTGGGAAGATATTTGCAGGGCCAAGAGTAAAGGTTGGAAAAGGACAAGCTAAATTGTTCTTGTAGAGAATCAGCCCAGGCTCAATGGACTTTACCATAACCATTCGATGTTGCCATTACCATCCATATGCATGCAACAAAAACATGATTCTTGAAAGAAAATGTCAGCATGCTGTGTAGCTAATGGCAGATTTCACAGCTGAGCCCAATCCTGTATTTTCAAACTGAACATCTCTGGTAGGGTTTATGAGATAGTGGCTGGACAAAGGAGTGTTGATTGACTTGTGGTTGACATAGTGGTAATGTCACTGGGCTAGTAATCCAGAACCCCAGGCAAATCGTCTGAATATATGGGTTCGGTTCGCACTATGGCAGATGACAAACTTTTATTTAAAAAAAAGCTGTAGAATTAAATCTGTCCTAATGGCAACCACTAGCAGGTTGACTGATGTCCTTTTGGGAAGGAAGTCTGCCATCTCTGCCAGACCTACATGTAACTCCGGACCCATGTCAATGTGGCTGACTCTTAATTAAACTCTGCTTTGGCCCTCACAAGCCACTCAAATCAAGGGATAGTTGAAAGTGGGCAATTAATGCTGTGCAGCCAGCAACACCCATGTCTGAAACATGAATGATAGAAGAAGTGTAGAAATATTTGCTTCTTCTGCTGCCTCAGTTAAGATTAGCTAACTCAAGGTGAACTGGAAAACCAAAGAATTTCCTAATTAGTTGATAAAATGCCTTCCCGAAGTGTTCAGTTCTTTACAAGGACTGATTCACTGTCCATTGCTGGAATACCCCTGTAAGCTATAATAATGGACAATTAGATTTTAGTTTCAATAAAGATTCCCTGGTTTTCTTAGAATTCTTAGGTGGGGGAGGTCATGGCCAAGTGCTTTTGTCACTGGGCAATTAGTTCAGGAAACTCAGCTCATGTTCTGGGAACATGGGTTCAAATCCAACTACAGCCAATGCAGAAATTTTAGGGTGCAGTGGTAGTGTCACTGCCTCTGAGCCAGGAGGCCTGGGTTCAACACCGTCTGCCCACCCCAAAACTCCTGCTCCAGGCATGTGTCTAAACCTCTCTGAATAGGTTGATTGGAGAGTATATATAAAAGAGTTCTTGGCTGATGTGGCTGTGTTGATAAGTTTATCAGGAGAATTCACCCCAACCGATAATACCTGTGCTGCAACCATTCAGAATCACTTACCTTTGCTATGTGACAATATAATTAACACTTCAGAATATGAACGCTATATAAGAATTAGTTCAGTATTTTGATACACTATACAAGTAGCAATTAATGTCTCTTCCTGCCTGAATGAGCTAATTATCCTGATAGCCATGACAGACGAACAGGAATCTGAGGAAAACAGTCATTTTTTTATTTTGCTCGCATGAAGAATGTCTCCTATTTATAAACTATAATAATTTGAGTATTTATAAAAGTTTGTTTATTTTTCTGTTAAAATTAACTAACTCAATATAGATCTGTGACCTTCATAGTTTGTGACTCATTATCGGATCAATCTCTTTGCGTGTTGGGACAAAACAGTTGGGAATCTGATGAACATTTTCAGCGAATTCTTCTACCTTACTAAAATACAGCTTGCTCTCAGTACTGTGCATTGATTCAGCAGAATCAGCACAAATATGCAGTTATGCTTTGTTACATCCTTTGAAGGGAATTCATTTGGGCTACATCACCCTTTGGAGTTTTCAGTGGCTGAGGCATGGGTACCTTAGGATTCAGAATTAATGGACAGTCGTCATTGTGTGCTTGTGTTCCTTTTATACTGAAGAACTTTTGTAATTGATGTTGTTTAGGATTGTAGTTCCTGGTCTGCACTATAGCTAATTGATAGACTAAATGTGCTTGCTAGCATCAAGCTGCAGCACAAAGGGCAGTCAGTGAAGAGATTTGGTAAGTGCTTGATGTTCCTTTTAGAATATCTTTTGTTGAGATCAATTGTACAGTTAACCATGAAATTCCTTTCACGTGTCGTTATAAAGAGATCCAGTCCTGGGAGATATTAAGATATTGCTGTAGGAATTGTGCACACTATTCAGAATTGCTTAAACATTGTTTAGTATTTAAAATAAAGAGAAGCTCTTCAGATTCCTGTAATTCATTTCTAAGGAACTAAAATAGGATTGAGAAAAAAATTGCTATAGTGCTTTTATAAATGTTACTCTGATATATGACATGCATTTTCCTCTTCCTTTGTCATCCTGTGTTTTAATTTTCTTTATTCATTCATGGGATGAGGGCATTGTTGACCAGGCAGCATTTCTTGCCCATCCCTAATTGCCCAGAGGGCAGTTTAGAGCCAACCTGTCGGTCTAGAGTCACATGTAGGCCAGACCAGGTAAGGATGGCAGTTTCCTTCCCTAAAGGACATTAGTGAACCCGTCAATTGTTAATGGTCATTATTAGATTCTTAATTGCAGGTAGTTTTATTTGATTCAAATTCCACCATCTGTTGTGGCGGGATTTGAACCTGGATCTCTGGAGTAACAGTCCAGTGATAATACCAATAGGCCATTGCCTCCCCTGTGGCGAACCTATCTTCAGCCTGGCTAAATTTCAGTGTTCTGGTCAATTTAACTGGTCCAACATACACAGCATGCAAGCTTGTCACTTGGCAGAGGTTTTTAAATGGGAGTAAGGATGAAAATGCTGCATGTTTGGGATCTTGCATGCCCATCAATGGCAGTTGCATTTATCGACATTGTAACAAGGGTTGTACTTACTAATTAATTAATTGGTCCTAAAGGAGTTTACAATTTCTTGAAGATGTGGTGAAGTACTGCAATTATGCAAGTTTTCTTCCTTTGTAGGGCAAATTTGAGGTCTGAACATAAGTGATTGGTGAGCACTGAGTTCAGTCAAGTCCAAATCCATGAGTTCAGGGTTTAGAAAGAATGATTTGTTGCCCACCTTGTCTCTGCCCAATTCTTGCCCCAAATTTAAATCAGGGGTGGAGTTTTCTTAATTCGGACATTCTGTGTTGTCAGACAAGAATGGCAGCTCTGCTGGGCATTGGGACAGTGCATAGTTTCCATTCCTGCTTCATCATTCTTTGAAAAAATTTCTGTGTTGATATCATTTATTATTCATGACATCAGCCTTGGCTCAGCGATGGCACCACAAAGTCTGAGTCAGAAGGTCATGGGTTCACAATCTATTTTAAAGATTTGAGCCCATAATTTAGGATGACGCTTCAGCATAGCCATGAAGGAGTGCTGCATTCAATAACTGTGGTATCTTTTGAATTGAATGTTAAACCAAAGTCCTGTTTACTCATACAAGTGGCTGTGAATGATTCCAAGGCATCATTCGAAGAAGAGCTGTTGATAAAGTTGTGTTGCTGCAGTCGTCAATATTTATCCTTCAACCAACATCATTAAAACGGATTTTATGATCATTAAACTCACAGCTGTTTGTGGAATCTTGGTATATACAAACTGGCTACCGTGTTTCTCAGTAAAGCAGTGCATTGGAGGAAAATATTTTATGTAGCAAGTAGTTTGATTTGGAATACATAACCCAGAGAGGTGGTGGAAACAGATTCTATTGTGTCTTTCAAATAAGAAGTGGATGAACATGTGCTAAACATTTACAGTGCTAATTATTTACAGGGCTAAGTGTTATTGATTGTTTTGTTAATTGACTGTGCGGCATTTTGGAACATTCAGAGGATTTGAAAGGTGCAATATAAAGCACTTTTAAAAACTTTTCAGGAGGGAAAGTAATAACATGGGTTATATCAGGGTGTGGGGTTTTAGCCACCAGAGGCAGGTTTCCTAATTCACGAGCACTGTCACAGCAGATTGTCTTTTAGCGATAATACACCAGTTTTTTTTCCCCTTCCCTTTTTATTTACTGAAGGTGATGAACTATACTGGAGTACAGCATCACAAACCCAGCAATTATATTCATTCTCCAGTTAACAACAAGCATTTTGACCACCTTTAGTTGAGCTGAACCCTATCCTTGCATTTACACTGACACACACAGAGTGGAATCCTGATCGATCATTGCCCATCTTAGCTGATGGCGATGGTAACAAATATACTGCTCCCTATGCTATTCAATGGGATTGGCTAAATCACCACTGATCAATCACCTTTGTGTGTCTTTAGCACAAGCTTACATCAGATGTTACCTTTATGGGGCGAGTCATTGAAGAATTCCAATGAATGAATTAAGAAATAAAAGATTGAAAATCTTAAACAGGCCTCTGTGTCCAGCTTTATATTCATTCCTGTTAACTGGTAGTTTGCCCAGATTAGATATGATCATGCATACATCCTAAACTGTCACTTGTTGTAATATCGGTACTGTAATTTATAATTTACTGAATTACAGCAGTTCAAAACAACTCAAATACGTCACTGAAGAATAGTTTTGAGGAAGAGTCATAACAGACTCAAAACATGACTCAGTTTCTCATTCCATAGATGCTGCCATCCCTGCTGAGGTTCTCCGTCATTTTCTGTTTTTATTTAAAATATGTTAGATCCTGAACAAACTTACATTTGTAGGAAAAATCCGTCAGAAACTGTGCAACAATAGGTTATTGTTGGTTCAATTATGTGCCTCTAATGCAAGTAAAATGCAGGAAATTCAGAGCTTTTCAGGACATGATTATTTAAAAGTCCTTTTTGGTAAAGTAGTAAAGTTGTACCTACATTTGAAAATCATGCAGCCTTAGATGATAAAACTTGCTCACGTTAGGTGTCTTTTTGACTGTTTGATATATCATCCTCCCCTGAGCTTTCATGTCATCGCTCGTGTGTTTCTAAGTAGCTAAGCTGGGCTAACGTTATTATAGAGATAACAAGGTGTAGACCTGGATGAACACAGCAGACCAAGCAGCATCATAGGAGCAGGAAAGCTTGACGTTTCGGGCCTAGATCTTTCTTCAGAAATCCACTGCCACCCAGTAACATTATAATAACTCACTTATAAATATGACGACTACCTTCATAAAATGCATATAAAGTTTACTTAAAGAATTGAAAACAATATATTTATTTCCTCCCATTAACTACACTCCAGAAAACAGTCAGACAGAGAGCCTCATAGTGGATTCCTCCCAACGGAATTGGCCGCTAAGAAATTTGTGAGGCTACTTTGCCTTCTGTGACTTCGTTCAACATTGTGACTAAGATAATTTCAGGCATGATATTTAATGTCCAGCTGCTTTGTAAAGATGCACATTAGTGGTCCATTGAGCTGCTCCACTTTGTTGTCTGGAATCTGTTTGATTCAATCCAGATTTCAGTCATACCTAGATTAGATTCTCATTTGAGATCTTGATCTTGATCCCACAGCTTTCCCTCCGTTACATAAAAATAGCACTTACTTACATTGGCAGGTATTGGGTAATTCTGTTTGGCTTCTCTGCCCTAGGATATTCTGGGAAAAAAACAAAAGGAAAACTGAATGACCCAAAGGAGCGTGGGAAGAACAGATCGAAGGGAAGCCTCGAGAAGAAAGGCAAGTTAAAGAGTGAACCGCGGTCCTTATTGAAGCAACTTGGTAAGTCATCTTGCGGTTTAACACCAAAGAAAATTAGAAACTGCAACATACTGGCTGTGCTATGTGTATCTGGAAATCCGGGTGTGAGCAAAGAGGAGATCGTTCTTTGTTCATGAGATATTGTCAAACTCTTTTGTTATGGTTGGGGGGAGTGGTGTTCCACAAAGCTTTCTTTCCCCAAAACAAAGAGCTATCTCCAGATTTCCTGGTAACCAACTCTATAACTGGGAAGCAGCTAATCTGCTCACTTTCAGTATATGTGCATTATTTTCTCAGCCCCTCAGTAGTAGCACTCCTGCCTGTGAGGTTCAGGTTCAAGTCCCACTACAGAGCCACAGAAGGATGGAAGTAGGATAACGTGTGTAGGTGCCAACAGTTTGGGAAAATGGGAGAGTCAGAGATAGGAAGAGCATCATGTTCTAAAAACACACGCCAAATCCAAAAGCGCTAGTTGAAATGGGTGGAGAAGGGTCATCAGCTGACAATATGAAAACACCATATGTGAGAAAAGCCAAAAGAGAGAAAGCTGGATGGACTAAGATACTCTGAACATTTGAACGTGTTGTAAAACACTGAGGTGACCTTTTTGTGTTACAGTAGCAGAACAGGCTTGTCAGGCTAAATCACCTACTCCTGTTCCCGTACTTCAATTTTAACTGTCATTTTATTGATTTCATGAAATAGATTGCCAAGTTATGTGAAATTCTGGAGTCAGGTTCCCTAGAAGCCAAAGTCATTGTATTTGAGTCCCGTCAGCCCACTCCCAGTGATGAAAATGCTGTGCAGTATCACCAAAGGAGGAAACACTGTTCTGAATTGTAGGAATAGAACCATTGTCAGGGAGCAGGCTGTCAGTGATTGTCTTTCAAAGTCCTGCGGCCATACTGCTTGAGGTGCCCAAGGCTAAACGTGGACCAAACACAAAGTGGAATTTAATGACTCATCTGCACCCAAAGGATTCGATTCCCAGAGGAAACTGGATAATTGGTCTGCTTCAAGCTCAGTTAAGTTTGTCTGGAAGACTTTTTAAAGCCTTTGCTTGTACTTTGATGGAAGTCTTTCCAACTCCTATTTGAGAATTCCATTGAGCCAGATTTGCAGCAAAGAAAGGCCCAATATCCCAGGATATCTCAGAAATCTCCCCCAACTCCACTCATACTTCTTGACATGCAGGAGTCGGTGAAAGATTTATGACTGGAATTTCCTGGAAGGGCTTACTGTAGTCTTACAGTCCATTATTTATTTTTGCCCTAAGTGATTTTTGGAGCTTGTGGATAATTTTAATTCCCAAAAACAGGTGAGTTTGGGTGATGTGAGAAGAGAAAATAGAAAGAAAGTATTCTCAAATCCAATCTGCAAACTTGTGGCTTTTAACAGAGGAAGACAACCCACCCACCCTCATTTTGGTAAGATTGTATCCCTCAGATTTAACATTGCCTAGCTAGGTTTCTCTTGCCGTTGGGAAGCTCAAAAGCCAAAATGAAGGCATGGTCAGTAGAATGGAAAAGATACAAGTCTTTCCAGCACTGTTTACATGAACAAAAGCTATCAGGAGGGATTGCTGTTTCCTTCCCCAGGTAACAGATGGTACATAATGGGACAACCGTCTCCTCAGTCATTGGAACCCCTCTCTGTAATCTATGACGTACCAGGGGGGAGCTAAAATCTCCACTAAATACCCTTTCCACCCCCATCCCAAAATCCCCACTCCGTAGCCACCCCTGAAGATTTCTTTCTCTCTCCCTCCTCTATGCTCCCAGGCTATGCTGCAGACCTACACCTTGCATCTGGTCACAACTAGGTCCTGCCTGGTCACCAACAATTGGATGGTTTCTAAAAGTGTTAGTTAACAACAACCATCCACATTCACTTAAAACCTTTTCATGTAAGTATGCCAAGGCAGCTCATATCTGCATCGCCAATCAAAATCTGACACTGAGCCATGTACAGAGAAACAGAAGCTTGACCTTGGGAGGTAAATTTTAAGGAGCATCTTAAAGGAAGCTGGGAGCAGCTCAGAAGTTGGGAATTCTATGGCATGTAACTCACCTCCTGATTCCCCAAAGCCAAGGCACCAGTCAGGAGTGTGACGGAATACTCCCTAGTTGCTTGCTTGAGTGGCAGCTCCAACAATACTCAAGAAGCTTGACATCATCCAAGACAAAGCATCCACCCATCCCCCACTTCAACACCGACGCAGAGCATTAGCAACATCTACAAGATGCACAGCAGTGACTTACTCGGGCTTCTTCAACATCTTGCAAATGCATGGGTTCCATCACCTTGAAGGACAAGGACAAGAGCAGCAGTTGCATGGGAACAGCCTGCCTTACAAGATCCCCTCCAAAGCACACACTGTCTTGATTTAGAACTAGATCATCACTCCTTTACTGATGCTGAATGAGAATTCTGAAAAACCCCTTCCCTTTTTCCTAGGGTGGAGATAACTTTTACACGGTTACATAGTTTTAAAGTGAAAGGAGATGTCAGAGGTAGGTTCTTTACTCAGAGAGTTGTAGGGGCGTGGAATGCATTGCAGGAGAGGGTAGTGGCGTTGGCCTCATTAGGGGCATTTAAGCGGCAATTAGGCATATGGATGATAGTATAAGGTAGCGGTGGAGGTTAGATAGACCTTAGGCTTCGGGTAAAAGTTCGGCACAACATCCTGGGCTGAAGGGCCTGTACTGTTCTATGTTCTAATGACACTCAGAGTGTACCTAATGTCCATGGACTACTGCAGTTCAAGAAAGCAGCTCATAATCACATTCCAAAAGTTAGTTAAGGATGTCTGCATCCTTAATATGATTTAATAAAGGAACAAAATGCAAAGGGTCGGAGAGATTTCAGAGATGTGAAATTCCAGAGGATAGGAGCTTGGCATTTGAAAGTACAACCACCAATGGTGCATTTTAGAATCAGGGATGATCAAGAAGTTAGAGTTAAATGATCAAAGGTGCTGAGTGAGTTTTGGGAGTGGGGAAGTTGCAGAAATAAGAAGAACGATAATGAGAGATGAGGTTATGGAGTGTTTTGTAAACCAGAGGCATCCCCCCACCCGGAACCAATGCAAGTCTGCAAACACACAGCCTGTAGCTCAATGGGATTTGCTGCAAGTTAGGACCTAGGCACTCAAATTTCGGATGAACGTCAGGTGTACACAGGATGGAAGATGGGAGACCAGGCAGGAGTACATTGGAATAGCCAGGCCTAGTAATGACAAAGACTTGGTTGAAGCTTTCAACATCAGGATGAGCTGATGTATGGGCAGAGTCTGCCAATATTACAGAAGGTAAAAATAGATAGTTTTAAAGAAAGCACAGGTTTTTGACTTAAAACTTTTGTTTCTTTAAAAGCATTTAAACGCATGCTTGGTTTACTCACTGAACATGCAGTGCTTAGAATGAGAAAAGAATCAGGAATAGGTGTCATTCAGCAACATTTAACATGCTTCCATGGTTCCTCCATAGGTTGGAAAATATCATTTAACTCGTATGTGCTAAGATATCCATACAAGTGCAAAAGATAATACATTTGTTTCTAGTTGATTGATCACATGAAACTTTGCAGAAAGGGATTAGGCAAAAGGAAATCATAGGCCAGTTAAAATTGCTCATGACTGAAAAACAGTAATCAACAAGGGAACAGAATTTGTGTTTGTCCAGGGATACTGTATTTAAATTATAATGCATTAGTAAAATGGTAATTCCATTCATCTTTATTTGTCATAAACCTGCCAAGGGACATTGGGCGTGAGGAGAATCCAGATGCATACACATTAGATTTCTAATCCTAGAGAAGAAAATCAGGGCAATAAGACACTTCAGACGCAGAGAAGAAAGGTAAATTATTCAAACAACATACTGTATGTTTTTCCAAAATTGGTGTTAGATAGAAGCAAAACAAACCTCTAATGAAGTCTCGTAGGGAAAAGAATTAATATGATGCAAATACAGGATAAAACTTTCTCTCCTCAGCTTTAACAGAAAAGTATCTTTTCTGTGGCAGTTTGATAGTTTTCTTATCCATTTACCAACTATTCATTCTTGTAATCACTAGCTTTGACCAGGTTGAGGGGAATGAATCAGCTTCCTTTTTAACCCCTGGTAGACCCCAACAAAGATGGTTCATTCTTTTTAGCTTGTAGCTACTTCATACCTCAATTAAAATGCAGTCAATAAATCAGACTTGCCAATTTCAAGGTTTCCTTGAATGAAAGATGAATTTTGTTATTTACTAACTCCAAGAAAATCATAAAAAATGACATCGAGCACACATACAAACACAGTATAACGCTTAAGAAGAGATATGTCTGAGATATTAGGAAGGCAAAGAATATGCAGTTTAATAGGTTCTGAGAGTCCTTGAGTTGGGATTGTTGAAACTGAGACCACAGCTGTTTCGTGAGCAGTAGCAAAGTTTGTACAATCCTTGAATTTTTAATGAATGGCTACTTCTCTGACTTGTTCTGTCAGCAGTGCTGGCTTTTGAGATGTTGAGAATGAAACAGGGAGAGACAGAGCTCTCAGCCTTGCAGTTACCGTTTTATTTACTTGCTCTCTGCTGTGCTGCCAAGCAGCAACTGCAATATGGTTCTATTACATATTCCCATGTCTGACTCAATTGGCATTCCAAGCTGCACATTTGCAAGCACCCTTTTGTGTCAAATATTTCTAATTTACCATACAATACGTTAAAACAGGAGATGGGATTTTATTGATATCTGACTCAGTTGACAAGATTCATTGTCTTTGGGATAAACCATGGAGGTCTAGGGAATGAAATATGATATGTCAGATTGGAAATTAACAGTCCACATTTTATGATGATCATGATAGTCTCTTGAGAATTCCCTACCGCAACCGAGTTTTCAGAAGCAACTGAGTTGAGAATGTCTAAACTTCAATTGGGTGAAGTGCCCAACGGACAGCAGGAATTGGGGTAACATCTATCTCAATAATCTGGGTAGGAAATTAAGAATTGCTAAGGCAAATTACTACTCTTTCTCTCTCTTCAAATAGCATCTAATTGTTCAAGGTTTCTGGTCACTATTAAGGCCGTAACACTACTGTGGGCTAAAGGTAAGGATGTAGCCTTCAGCCTAACAGTGACTGAAGTCACACTTATGAATTATTCAGCACCACACTTACCCATATGGCCATTTGAGCTAACAGGCCCAAATGGGCATTATGAATTCAGTCAGCATCCAACATTTCATTGGGAGCTCACATGTTAAAAGAACTAATCCATTATGAGACACAGGCAGGTTCAGAACGCCAACATGCTACTTTTAGTAGCTTCCTCCCCTCTAGCTCTCATCATTTCTTTCTACACAAGTTCACTCATATCTTGTCCAGTTGACTTTAATTCACTTACGAACATAGCCGTGAGCAGTGAAATTTGGTAAATATTTGGCCATGGGGCAGGATCTGAAAACCACAAGATGACAATCAAGAATGAAAGGCTAATGGATCTGCATTTCCCTCCCAGCTGCCTATCACAGGGACATGAAGACACTGGCTGGATTTTCACTATCCAGGGGTGTAGTTTGGTTCAGGCAATCTCCTACCTCAGCAGACCCAAATCGGTTTAAAAAACCCTATTAAATGGAATCTTCACTTCAGGGAGGTAGAGGTGGGAAAGGATGAGGCCAAATGGTCCCAGAAGCAGCGGGTAGGCAGCCACAGGGGCATGTGAGGCTGGGATAAATTGGTCAGAGGTCCCAGCTCAGTTCACTGGGACTTTGTTGCAGTTTTATTCAAATGATTAGTCACGCTTTCATCTCTTCCTATCCAGTCCAGTTGCCCTCCGTGATACCTCCATAAGCATTCATCCAGTAGGCACACTGGCCAGAACGAAAGAGCCATACCATAACAATGGTAATTGTTGAAATTCTGAAACAAAGAAAAATCATTAGAAATCTGCTTTAACAAACAAAACTGCCAGTTGTGAAGCGTATGAATATGTCATTTGAATAGGGTCATTAAAGCAACAGAAGCTTTCCCCACTTCACAAATCTTAAATCTTGTAAAAATAAACATACAGACTTGGACCAGAGAAAGAATGATATTTTATAACCTAATAAAATTGTCAATCAAGCAAACACCCACTTTTTACTTTGATAAAACATAACCCTTGCTGAGCTATGTATTTCAAAGTCTCGAAGCTCAGGTGGGTATTCAGAACAAACTGGTGGAAAAACATGTGTGGTGCACTGTTTCTGCTTATACTGCCCCCATTTTTCAAGTTATGTAAAAAATCTCTTCTGAATTTCCTGTTTGATTTCTTGCTGAATATGACGTGGTAATGTCCCGTTGTTAGGCCTCGCACATAGAAGCATTCTTTCCTTATTCAGTCAATCAAAACATTTTATAAATTTGAAATTTTCTATTGAATCACCCTTCAGATTTATTTATTTTTGATAATGAAAGCACACCCAGCCTTTCATTTCTTTTCTGACATGTATTCTCAAGCATTACTGTTGTCATACTTCTAAATCTTCTATACACCCTCTACAATATTTCTAAATAATTTTATTAAATGACAACCAGAACTACCCGCTGTGCTGTAAGTATGCTGTAATTGAGGTTTAGCACAAATTCCCTACTTCAAAATTTTACCCGTCTGGAAATAAGCCAGGGTGCTTTGTTCATTTTTTTTTCACTTTGCTAACCTGTAATCCTTTCCTGAAACTGCCTTGAAATGAATTTTTACAATGTTGTTCGACTTGAGTTTGGAATAGTTCTAAAATTTGGAGTTTTGTTGTCTCAAGGGACAAGTGGGTCTGCCTACTGGAGACAAAGAGGTCTCCACAGAATAGCAGCAAAGCTTGTGCTAAGTTGTAACTGCAGGAAGGTGCAGCTCCTTGCGAAGTCAGAGTATAGCTGTCCTCACCGCAAACACATAACTGAAGCACCTATCCAAATAACTGATGGTCGAACGGAGGAAATACCAAGCAATCTGGAACCCCACCCACCCCCAATGTCTAAACCACTTCCCAGGAGGGGAAAGCAGGCCAGCAGGAAGGAAATAAGCTAACGGCAGATACACTTGACAGCAGCTCCAAGTATCAAGGCCAGTATAAGTGAGATTTTCACAGAAAGGTTTATACAGGAGAGGCACAGACACTGCACCTTTAGAGCCAACCAAACAAGTCAGTCGTGGAAATTGTTACAGCAAGTTTACATGCCCACAGACTGCTTTGATGCTCCCAAACATCTGCTATTAGTAGACAGGAATTTCAGATTGCGAGCCAAAACAAATTCCGAATGGTAAAAACGCATTTTAGAGAAAGAACATTGCTTCCAGCACTGACTTCAAACGATGGAAACAGGGACAGTTTGGTAGGAAGTTTTAAATGCAGTGGCTGAAACTTGGGTAGGGTTAAGCCATTAAGTGCATGAAGCAATTAACATTACAAAACAATTGGTATGAACTGCATTGCTGTGGCTGCTAAATCAATATACTGAGACATCACATGATTTTTTTCTTTCCCTTTTATAATGGTTTACGAACATACAAATTAGGAGTAGGCCATTCGGCCCTTCACACCGACGCTGACATTAAGTAATGTCATGGCTGATCTAATTGTAACCTTAAATCCACATTCCTGCCAATGATAACCATTCATTTGTTGCTTAACAAGTATCTGAGTTACCTTTGCCTTAAAAGCATTCAAAGACTCTGCCTGCACTGTGGCTTCAGGAAGAGTGTTCCAGAGGCACTCCACGCTCAGAAAACAAATTGTCTATTCTACACTTTAAATAAGTGACCACTGGTTTTTAAATAAGACCCCTGGCTCTGTGTTCTTTCATAAGAAGCAAAATCCTCTTCATATCATCTGTCAAGACAACTCCTGCACATTTCAATTAAGTCAGCTTTTAATCATACAAACATCCATAGATACAACTCCAATATGTCCAACTTTTCCCCATAAGATAACTTGCCTCATTTCAGATATTAGGCTAATAAACTTTCTCTGAACTGCCTCTCCGTTTACATCCTTCCTTATAAGATGTAAATAGTAGAGATTTGGTCTTTCCAGAGCTCTGTATAACTGCAGGATAACATCCCTAGTTTTGTATTCATTGCTCCCCTGTGATAAATAATAACATTCCATTAGATTTCCTAATTATTTGCCGTACTTCGTACTAACCTTTTGTGATTCATGTGCAGCGACATCCAGATCCCTCCCCAGTCCAGGGCTCTGTAATCTCTCAGCCCTTAGATAATATGCTTTTTTTCCCCCATTCTGCTAAAGTGGACAAATTCACATGTCCCCATCATACGCCATTTTGCCAACAATAGCAAAATGTGCGAGTATCTTATTGAAAAGCAAGTCTTACTCTTTTGTAGCCAGTAATTTGTAGATGCAACTTTAGATATTTAGAATGTTGATAGAGTGATATGGGACTATTGTTTTATAAGCTGCATTGCCAATGTGGTGGCCAAGTGTGGACTAAGTTCTGCTTCGGGCATATTCAACCATTTCCTTGTTTGTAGTGAGTGACCAATAGACCTTGATATAACCTCCTCCATCCAAAAAGCACGTTTTCCCCCCTCCATATTTGCCCATGAGCATATACTGAGGAGATGGCACTGGTGGTCTACTCCCATTGTTTTGATATGCATAGGCCATCTTTGGAGGATTGCTGTCTGCCCTCAAATTGCCTTTTACTCAAAAGTGGCTCTGCCAAAATAACTGTGACGATCTTCCTTCGGATGTCTGAACAAGAGTTTTCCAGGAGCTTTCCACCTGTTCAACCAGTCTGCATGAGGAAGACAAAAACATTGCTGGTTCCCAATCCCCTGCCCAACTCACTCCAACTCTCTACCACACACATATACAATCACCACCAACCCCCCACCACCACCCCGCCCAACAGGCAGGGTGTCTCATATCACACTCCCTTCACCTAAAATGGAGTAAATCTGAATTTAGGTTGGGAGCTAATGAAGAATCTTTATCGTATGCATGTACACAATGTCAGAAGTAAAGTATAACACTGAGATTTGCTGATTATGGTATTTCTTTTCCAGATTTATCATCCTCCATTTCTTTGGACGGGGAGCTTCTGCAGAATTGGTTGGCCCAGACCGTTCAGGTTAAGACAGAAGATCTCCTGAGTCATTGGTCTTTGCACAGCAGAGCAGGAAATGAAGAGACAACAAGTTTCCTTTCAGATAAACTTCTGCATCATGAGCAGTCATTACTTAGCATTGGTTCAGTGAACCGTGCCAGCGATCCTCAGTCAGAACCATCTTACACACTGGAAAAAAAATCCAGGCACAAAGCAGGGGAAGACAGCAAGCCTAAATCCCCACGAGATTGTACAGGCATCATTCATGCCAAGAATCAAAAGAAACTGCTGAACTCTCCATTAGATTGCACATCCTGGTGTGATAACTCCACTGAATTTTCTACCCAGGGCAGTTACACAAATGGGTCGAAGGGACCAGGGCCAAAAGCCAATGGAAGTCACAAAAGGGCCAACGATGTGCGAAAGACCAGCAAAAAGCAGGCCTCACATCATTCCAGTTCGAAGGCAGCTCTCCCCAGTACATCCCCAATAAGGAATATCAGTCACATTGGTGAAATGTTGGACTACCTTGAACCTGCTTCATCTAAACCCAGCTCTTCAGTTAAAGTGCCTAATGCATCCACAAACCCTAAATCTTGGGTAACTTTCAAGATTCCAAAACCAAGAGAAAGCAGGAAGTCGCAAGTGCAGAAGCAGGATCTGGGAAACAAATATCAGCAGCTTAGCCCAGACAGGGAAAAAAATCCCAAAGAGCCATCAAAGATGAAGCAGCTCTTTGACAACGAGACTGATGGCTATTTTTCTGATGCTGAAATGAGTGACTCAGACACTGAATCTATGGCAAATGCGTCACAAAGGCTTCAGGGCTTGAATTCAGAAAGCGTACACCGAAAATGTGGTGGAGAGGTTGTCAGAAGGAGCATTCTAGCTTCCTGAGTATCCAGGGTAACTGGATAAAGAATAGTCAGGTGGCTCATTCCCAATTACAACTCATGCGCTCATCTCTGCTGGTCATCTGACCCTCAAAATGCTTTCTCTGCAAGTTCTGACTTGGTGGTTAAAGATTCAATGTCACTGCCTCTCTTCATTCTCTCCCCTACAGCTGCCAGCCTAACAAGATCATCATGTAGTGAACTTATAAATTGTAGTCAGTAAAAGCCCTTTGAAACAGTAGGTGACTCAACTTGTAATAAACCAGCACGCAGTAAAGTAACGAACTATGGTAAATTGCGTGTGGTTAATACCTTGGTGATCGATGAAATAATAATTTCATGATTCTAGAGTGCCAGTTATTTGATGTCCTATACCTTCAGGCATTGTATCACTGTCTTCTTTATTCTCTTCCTGGACTGTGCTTCTTCTGGCCAATTCCTGCATGACAGTAGGAAGAATCGAAAAAGAAACTATAATTTAAAAACAGATGAAACTATACACTATATATTATAGAGCTAACTAGTCGACAGTAAGTTTAAGGCAGTGATTCAGTCTTTGAAAGAATTCTTAAGCGCTTCAAGCTTTAGTCTTGAGATTTGTGGCATCATCCAGAGTTGTTGATTGAAATTGCTGCCTCATAACTCAGCACCAGCCATCTGTTATCATACACTTAATGTAGAAACATTTGCCGAGTTTAGTTTCTGGTTCTGCACTGTCATAAAGTCACAGGAGGCTAAACACTCACCCTGTTTACTATTTTGGGGGTGAGATCATTGCTCCATCCAGGTTGGCAATCTGTCTGCATCGTGTTGACACATTAGCAATCTGTTGGGAGGCATCATACCCCTGTGATTAAGATTTTGGATTAGAACAGCAGAACTACTCTTCAGTGATGGTGATGACAACATGCAAGGAGAAAAATAAAAATGACTAGAATTTTGTGGCATTCATCTACTAAAAATAAAGCACAAAATGCACTTTTTTGAAGTCTGTCACAACAAAGGATGTGCTGACTTCATAGGCCGTACAACAGTTGCAACGCAAAAGGGACTTTTTTTTTTATACTTTTAGAGATTTTAGGAAGTAGTCAGATTCCATAAAGGAAACTACGACAGTATCAGTTATAATGTATACTGGAGTCTCATACCCAGTAACAACATTTATATTGCTCTAGGTTTGTTATAGACAGTTACACACTATTAAAATATAGAAGTGTAACACCCTACAACTCATCTGAGTATATACCCAGTAACAATACATTGGCTTTGAAATTATGCTATTGAGCATTAATGTTTGAAATTTATCTCTCCACTGTTTTAACAAACAAATTGGCTATTCATTTTGAAACAGGTGAAAACTTCCACTAAAATAGCGAGAGAAATTTCAAGCAAACATGAACGTTCATACTCAGGTGTCCAAAGGCATGACTTTTGGGCTCAAAGCATCATATGTTATTCCCAGTAAAACACAATGTATACATCGCTACAGGAGTGTAATGGTGAATTATTAAGGAAGACCATGACTTGGCCTGCTTGGCAGTAATGGTGGTATCATGGAGGTAGAATTCCTGGGGCCCCCATACTGTTCTAACATAGTGTTTTGGTCAGCAGCCTCATTAGTGTATGCAAAATGGGATCTTATGATGCACTTAGAATCTCAGTACAATTCGGAGGGCTAGCTCATTAAAACATACTCTACACATATCCTGCCCAGTTCTGTGTGGTAAAGAGGAAGATGCCCCAAAAATAACAAACTGATTGTTTTATTGTCCCACAGGGGCCAGGAGTGCTACTGGGGAATCCACATGAATAATGTGGACCCACTGCCACTTCAGCCATTTTCGAGATTCCCCAGCCCCATTCCTTTCAGTTCTGCCAGTCTGTTAACCTCCAACCTTACTAATGCGGCGCAGGGTTACACCACGGATGTTCTATTTGGGGAATGCAACTGACTGGCAGCAAGGCACTGAGCCCTTCAGTGGACCTTGCCTCCCACCAGCAGCATGCTGGCTGCATGTTTTTGTGGCCAAAATTACGATCAACCCTGTATAAGACATACACAGGTCTGTTATATCTTAATAACACATTGCTTTGTACAACTGAATACAGGATCTAAAACAATATGTACTATATATTACCTACATTCGGGTGTGTTCTGTCCAGTAATATGCAGTATTATAATATGTGCAGGAGTATTAAACTCCTGTACAACAGTTTGTTGAATGTAAAATAATTTTGCATTGCATAATACCAGGGTGTATTACTTGGTAAAACGTTTTAAGTGTCAAACTTCCAAATGCCATTTTAATACCATGTTCAGCGTCAGCACCGAATGCACTAATATACATTTAAAGAACTTATTGGGTAAACGCAAGCTAAATCCAAAGGACAAATCTCAATATTCCAAGTTTCTGCCTTTGAAAAGAGAATGTACATAGGCTCCAACACAGATTTTCAGTAGTAACGTGAAAAGGCAGGGGGTTAGACTCCATATAGGTATGCTAAAGACACCCAACTCTGCTTCTACACTATTGCTCTTAATCCATCACCTCTGTGCTATTGGATTTGTTTGCCTGACATCAAGCTGTGAATGAGATATAATGTCTGTCAAGTAAACACTTGGAAGTCAACAGTTTTACCAGGCGTGCATCTCTATCATTGACTTTCATTTCCTTCCTGGTCATTAGCTCCATCAGAATTTAGTTCTGCAAAAGATTAGTACATCTACTGCAATCACTGCCTCAATTCCACCTCATCCTTCTTTTTAACCACAAAACTCTTGCCTGACTGAGGGCTTGATTCCTTTAATGTCTTCCTCACTGACCTATTAAACTCCAGCTGATCTAAAAATACAACCATTTATCCCACATTGAAAGGTAAAGTTGCTATAGTCCAACCAGACTGTAAGGCTGCACTGTCATTAGAGAGAGAGAGAGCTCTGATCACCACATCTCAGGCAAGGAGAGAGGTTGAGAAAGAAAGTCCTTGACAGTGAACTTATTCAGAGCAGGAATTGAACCCATACAGTTGGTAATATTCTGAATTGTAAACCAGCAGTCCAGCCAACTGAAGTAACCAATTGGATCTGCACCCATGCCATTGCAGATACTTTTCAGCAAGCATGATCAAGCCATGTGAACAAAGCAGTTCAGAGGAATTTCCCAATATCTGTCTCACTTGCCCATCATCTTGTCCATGCTGAACTACAAGGAATCCAGTCAGCCAGTGTTTAAAATGTAAAGTTTTGTTGATTCATCATCAATCTTATTAGGGCCTCACCCTATCCCATCTCCTGCAGCTTTATATAACCTCCCACACCCTTAATCTCTCCAATTTCAGCTTTTTTGATTAACCTCCTTCATATAACCCATCATCAGTGCAAAAGCAATCAGCTAATTCAGTGTTATTCTCCAGAACTTCCTCCCTGATGTTACGTTGGACAGATTTTTCAGTTTTTAGTCAGATTAAAATATTTGTGTTGAATGAAAGTTTTAGAAATGTTGCTATTTGTACCCGATGATATGACGATGTCAGACTTTAACTGTGACTGTCTTTGAACTTTACGACCACAATGAAATTTGTGGTAAGTTCAAAGAAGGCTTACCAGATGACCACTCACACTTTTATTATAAGCTAAAAGATCTTTTTTTTTGGGAAGCTTTTAGTCATTAAAAGCAAATTGGAGACAAGATAAAAGTTTAGTTGCTTATTCCTTAAACCTGATGGTTCAGGTTAATTATTTGTAAAATTTTTTTGCTAGTGACATATTTACCTTGCACAGAAGGCTTCTGTGACAGGAACTTCTGCTCAACAATCGGAAGTCCTTACAAAAAGAACTTCCTGCTAACATTGGTACTTACTGAAAATACACAGGACGTGTTGTTAACCAGTGATATCTAAACCAAAGTTACAACATTTCTGGCCAATAAGAAACCACTATGACTGAACATAATTTGAGATGAGGTTTGCTTGTGGGTTTTTTTTAAAGCACCTGCAGCCTTGTCATATGGGCCTAAAGTAGCACATGACTGTGATGATTAATTCAGATTCTCAGTGATCAAAACTTCAACAAACTCTAATAAAATGCGCAATTTAGACCATGCTGTCCATCCACTGTGATGTGTTAAATCTTAAGTTAAATAAGGGTCTGTATGTTCACAAGGCCAGCAAAACTACTTTTTCATTTTTGCTTTCACTGCCAAGACAGAACAATTCTGGGTTGGATCTGCTGCCGCTTAGGGCATATTCTGGGTTCTCAGTTTTGTGCTGTATTGAAATCTTGAGTTTTATATCCTTCTATTCCCCCTGGACAAATAACTTATTTAAAATGGTCTTAATCCTGGTCCCTTTTCAAAAATGCATTTCCATTAACTCGCTGGAAAGAATACAACTTTGAACTGTGAGAAATGATAAAGCCAGGTTCAGTGAACTAACTATTTATATTAAATTTCAGTTGCTATTTCTTGCCTTGTCGTAACTATCGACAGTTGTTGACTCTCATGCATTGTCTTAGTATTTACTCTCATATGGGTTAGTATATTAGATAGCTGCATAATTTCACCGAGTTCTCTTTAAAATAATTGGGATAATTGTGTTCACAGCCACCAGCTCCTTTTCCTGGTATAAATAACTTTGTCTAGAAGGGCAGTGTAAATTATGTATTGGTATCTGTTTTCTTTAAGGGTTACTTGTTTGGAAAACGGAGGAGTCCGCACCTGTGTTTTGCTTCATTATGTGCCAAAGTGAATAGAAGTGTAGTCAGGCTGGAAAATCCAAGACTGTCAATTATAGGAAGCCTCATCCTCCCACTTTTACTGCTGCCTGGACATTCCATTTAGTTTAGGGTGATTCCTGTGTAACTGTCATGTGACATTGTTAAGGCCATCAGTGATGTCACAAACATTCTTCTGTATCAATAGCATTACTTCACCAAAAGGCAACTCATATTTCATGGTAAATTTATCACTCTATCTTACTGATATGACACGTATGCATGTCTTTTAGCTCGTGAACATTCGCACGTTAAAATGACACCAAATAAATGAAAGTTGAGAAATACAACACAAAATTTTGGATTCCCCCAGCAGCTGACCCATACCAAGACTATTGTAAGAATCTGTTTACATCAAAACCAGCATCTTGCACAATTTGATAGCAGTGCCCTTAAGCATGTATGTCTCACAGGTCTTTGAATGGGTTTTGTGGTAAACCTTCTATATGATTTGGCAGAGATTAGGAAAGTTCCAGGTTTGAATCCCAAGTTTGTGCTGATCTCATCCTGAATAGTAACAGATGAGATGCCATTGGCCTGTAATGTCCCTGAGCAAGAAAGAAAGGAAGAAAAATATCTTGTGTTATTTCTGACTGGAGTCTGATGGTTTAAATATTGAGTGAGATTACAGCTCAGAAGTTTAGCTTACCCTTGTCGTACTACCATAGTACTCATGATACTGTCTGGTCACGTATGTGAATTGGCTATTTGGTTATAGTGTGGCTTCTGGTAGCTGATTCCCCAGTACTATTCACTTTTTTTTCAGGAGAGCAGGGAGAAGAAAATGGGGGGGGAAAGGGCCTTCGCTATTGTCAGTGAACTTAGCGCATATTGTTGGTTTGAAAAAAAGACTTACTTCTCCTGCACCGTGTCTGTAATCGTGCATAACTACAGAGAGACCTGATGATGACTAGACGGAGGCATATTTATTGCTGGTAATTGCAAAGATTAGCATTTCTTGGTTCCTGGATGGACTGGAGTCCCTGAACACCTCAAAAAAAACGAAGGGAATTCTGTTATTGTCACACTAACAATTAAATGTAACAAGGGACTGGAATGTCTGATTTATTTTGATGTGTTATTTCATTACATTTCCACTTGAGGCAGTCTCAGAAGAATGGAACATACAATGAACCTGGGTCTGCAAACTCAATCTTCAGCACATTGTTATAAAGAGAAGTGCTAATTCAAGGAAAATGTAATTGGAAATATTTGTTCCCTTCAAGTCACTCCAACAATGAAAGTGTTCAAATTGAATTCCTTATTAAAAGTTTGGGGGGAGCCTTCGCTTAGTGCACAGAAAATGTTTGCCATTCTCTTTGTAATCTATCAGTTCCTCAGCAATTCACATCTAATGAATCATTTTGGATATACTGAGGTCACAAATCAGTGAGTATTTATTTGTGTTGGCCCAAACTCAGTAGTGTCTTTAAAACATATGTGATGCATTTCTTTCAGAAAAGCCATTTGGTTAAACCATCAGAAAAGTAAATGTCACTTTATTGTAAGCATATAATATCGGTCCTCAGGAGTCTAGTTTCTCTGCACTAAACACTGCCTGTATTCCTGAGAGGAAAATGACCTCTTCCCTGGTTTCTGCTGGTGTCATCCTGAGTTCATCACACTGGATGCATGGAAATGATCTACACATGACTGGCCCTCTGGTATTCTCAATTCATCTCCTTGGGGAAGACCATTGGCCTTTTCCCCAAATATTCAATTGTATAGCGAGCACTTCTGTGTTTGTCGCAGCCGTAGAATTGTGCAGTGCTCTTCTAATAGCATTATGTACCCTAAATGGTTCTTGCTTTTATTAGTAACCATCCATTATATACTTGTCATTAGAAACAAGTGTATTAGAGTACAGTCTCAGCCTATAAAGTGCACACGGCTCACTTTAACTGGTTATCATACAGTTGAACTAATTACTAACTAACCTATTGATACTCCACAAAGTTACTGGGAAATCCAAATTAAATATGGCTTGTTCTTCTTGTTCAGTGTTATTCATGCTGCAGTCTGAATCACATTATCTCATGCAATAGTCATTCTCCCAACTGCTGCAATCTGAAACTATCATTGGAGATTACGTAGCGTGTGCTTGTAAACCCAGGAAAACAGTTGGTGGAATGAAAAATTATGGTGATTGTTTTGTGGTAAAATCACAGGCTAATTTATACTCCTCAGAGTGTGTGTGTACCAGCTGTTAGATTGTTTATCAAGCCCTCAACAATGGTTTTTCACAAATTGTCCCAATACCTTTTCCACAGATTTATTTGCCCAGGGAGTCCTGCAAGAGTAGAACCATAAGACAACAAGAACAGCCTGTTTCTGTCTGAGTTAAATGGTATCCATTGATTCCTTCCAGTTTTATTTTAAGACTTCTGAATACATTTTTTTCCATTAATCTTTCATTTGTTTTGTACCTTCAACAGAATAATTCTTACCTCTTAAGATAAAGATTGTATTTATTAGTAAAACTTGTATAAAATCTTCATCAATTTATCATGGTAGGTATAAAGCTTTCGATGGATTTGCAGACAAAAGGCCTTGAGTTAATCATCTAGAAAAAAAACTTTAAAGATCCGGTGTAGAAGTCATTAATCCATATCTCTATGTGGAGTAAAATTGATGAAATGTATACAGAGACTGGGAGAATAATGTTGGAAGAATTTATTTAGTCAAAAATTGTTTCATGTTTTATTAATTTCTGGTCAAGATAAGATAAACATAGTGTGCAACCAGATTTAATGAATGATTTAGGTCTTTGAAAATCCTACCATGGGCTTTGAGACAACAATCTAATTTATGACAATAGACAGTAGGTGCAAGAGTAGGCCATTGGGCCCTTCGAGCCAGCACCACCAATTAATAATGATCATGGCTGATCATCCACGATCAGTATCCTGTTCCTGCCTTATCCCCATAACCCTTGATTCCTCTATCTTTAAGAACTCTATCCATCTCTGTCTTGGAAAGTATCCAGAGACTTGGCCTCCACTGCCTTCTGGGTATCACAATGGTATCACTGAAGACAAAATAGTAGACTAGTTTGGGAGTAAATACCTTAACTTTTTAAAATTGTTCTCTTTATAAACATTTAGGATCTTCCTAACCTTCAAATAATACAATGTATTTTGTAAGTTAATCAAAACAACTTTTGAATGTGGCTTTTATATGTAGCAAAGCCATGTTCTATTATAAACCCATTAATATGCATTCACTGTTAGATGTCACAGGCAGACAATGTTCTCATAAGAAATGAACACGTTCCAAGTTAACAATCTGGATTTCCAGGATGAGAAATACATAATTCAATGTATATCTGTAGTGACACCTTTAGGAGTAATGCCCTCCCTCAGCATACTTCACCACCTTTTTCATGCAGCCTCCAATCTAAAATTGGTAGTGGAGCTCATGAACATATAGACAGTATGTAACTAAAAGCCCAAATCTTTAAACTTTAAAAGAGAACAATGAACGATGTGTATTGTGGTCCAAAGGTATATTACTTTCTGCCTGTGAAGGGAGAGTCTTCGTCCGACTAAACACATGAACCATATAGTGAAGGGGGAACTATGCAGCAGCTTTGGAACTAGTTGGCTGTCAGATTGGTTGGGGGGGGTGTGGCCTATCCTGTTGGTGGGCAAGGTTGAGATCCTGGGTCAAAGCGGGTGGGGAAAAGAAACGCTGTAAGCAGGGTAGAAAAAAAGACTACAGTGTCTGATCTTTTGGCATAGAATTTGTGCATTTAAAGTTACGCTAGATCAGAGGAGAAACTTGCACAAAGCAAAAAACTTAGAGCAGCTCAACTGTCCCCTGTGTTTGTCCAATCCAGCTCAAAGGTAGGTGCCATCTGCTATTACTCAAGATCTTTGAGGTAGGCAGAGGAAATACAATGTTTGCCAGACGTTTATTTAATAAGCATATGTAATGCACTGAATGATGAACATTCGAGAACGTAAATGGAGAGTCAGAAATTGGGCTGTAATCAGGGGCATTATGTGGTTTGTGTGTAGAGTGACAAATTCTGGGAGCAAGTTCTGAACAATAATCTAACTGAGTGAATCAGAACAGCTATATGTGTACAGTGGTGTGTTAAAATGATGGTATCATGGCACACTGCCTCCGGTCCAGAAATACTAATCCTGCTTGCCTCAGACGTATGTCATAACAGATCTGAACAGATGAATTATTTTACAATCAATGACATGTTAAGGAGTGCATTACAGACCAGAATCTGATTCAGTGATACCTGTTAATTTCCATCTTTGATCAGTCAGTATCTAGGTGGTTATCTTAGTGCAGGAGGTTGTTAATAAGCTGAACATGTGCAACTTTCACCTGACAACTCTTGATTAAATCCTCACCTTGAAGTAATTCCTGATCTGTAACTTTTTAGATTGCACTGTTTTACTTTTAAGATACAAGATCATTTGTGGATTTTACTTTAGAACTGATAAATCTGAGTGCAGACACACACAATGCATCATTGATGGCAGATGGTGCTGACAGATCAGGATTATGAAGGTATTACTGCATTTTACTGGAAAATAACTTGCAACTGATGAATTCTAAGACCCATGTAATAAATATGGAAAAAGCAACAATAACTTTATCAAGAAAGGGTAGCCAATTTGTCTAATGTTGTAATTCATACAAATTTCCAGTTGTAGGATGCATAGACTAGTATAAATATTTCACACACAATCATTGATTTGGAGTCATTGCACAAGCTTATTGAATGGTCAGTTATGACCAATACTAACAAGTTGAAGAAACTGATGAAATAATAGATGTTTCAGAATGGATATTCTGTTCCAGTTTCTCAAAAGGAGTCACATTCAGACTCTGTAGATTACCTGTGCTTGCTGTATCAATGTAAAGGGCATATAGATTCGGTAATGTAGTATAAACAGAGATATAAACAACATTTTTAAAAAAAGCTTTCCATATTCAGGTTTTGTTAGACTGTAGCAATAGTATGTACCATAGGAACTCCAGACCTTACTAAACACACTGCCTTTTACCAGTGCTTGTTTCAGTGTGCTTGAACAGTTAACAATATATTCATATACGCGGTTTGCTGATACTGTATTCCAACCCTAGACCATACTGCCTGCTGAGTAGTTTCTTCCATCATATGTACTCAATACAGAAACTGCAAAAGAAAGGAATCTTGTCTGTTGTCCGAATTAAGTTGCTGTCTACGCTGTATGTAAAATATTAAAATTCAGTGTGAGCTCTTGGAGAGGTCACACAATTATGGCAAGCAGGGGGCCTAGTGTATCTTTTGTTTCAAGGAAAAGTGATGTGCCATTTGTTAATAAAGAGAATATGGAGATGATATATATAAAGAAGAAATGCTATTTTAAATTATTTTTGGCTTTTTTTTGCAATATTTATTTTCTTGTATTAGAGTACTTATAAATCCTTTGTAGAGAAGAAATGTATTTTCCATTAGTGCAAAAGGAATCGTATAAACTGCAGACCTATTAATCTTTTGTACATTTTCCATGTCAGCGACCTTTAAAGCAATATGATGTATCAGAAGTTGTGTACTTTGTGTAACTCCATTGCTGTTAATATTGACTTGGAATTGCTAAGTTCTCTAATTGTCCAATTTTTGATCTCAATTGGAGCATAAATTGCAGTTCAGAGTCTTGAGAGAGAGAGAGAGAGAGACAGACCCTCGAAAGAGACAGAAACATCGTGTACAAAGAGAGACTGTGCAGAGAGGGACTTATACACAAAGAGAAAGAAATCGCTGATTAATGAGTTTGATAACTTGGCATTTGTCAGATCATTGGCAGCATACAATCAATAAAGCAGTGTTTTACAAGTAAACAGTAGCCTTTTCTTTTTACTCACTTTCTTCCGGTCTTAGCCTGAAGCCAATGCACATGTACAACTGGGGTTAATAACTCATCCAGGAGGAAGTTCACCAACTGTCAACTGAGATACGGTGTGCAGAATTTTCAATTCCAGTCAGAAGCAGAGGCACAGGTGGAAATGTTCAAATACTGATACCTTAGAGCAGTGTGCTGGCCTTCCAGCACATTGCAGCCTTTGGCCATTTTCATTCTGGGAGGAGCTGAGGTGGGTATGGAGAGCACCTTGTGGCCAGACCTGGTTGGGAAGGATGGGGTAGCACTATAGTGCCAGACAATGATTTTTCTTGCACCCACTAAGGTCCTGAAGCATTGTTCAGGGGAGGAAGTGACAACTTGGCAACTTCGGCCTTTTAAATTCAAAGGCCATTGAAATTTCTGTTCACAACACATTTCCATTATGAGGCATCTTCTATCTTACATGTTTTTGATAGCTCCACTGTGGACAGTAGGGTTATTGACATCTTGTTTCTTGGAGTTTGCCTGCCATCCTTAGAACGTAAGTCACCTCAAGATATTTTGTGGTCATGAAAAGCACAATAATTTCAAGTCTTTGTTTTCTCTTGTTCATTCATAGGATGTTGTCTCCATTAAGTACAGCATTAATTGCAATCCATAATTTCCCTTGAGCAGGTGGTGAACTGTCATTTTTGATTACTTTGGAGTGGACGGTGACAGCACTTTAGATTACAGTTCAATCAGAATCAACCATATTGTTGTGAATCTGGAGTTATGTAGACAAGACTGTGTAAGGACAACATGTTTCCTTCGATAAAGACCTGTTATGACAAAGATCAGAGATCCTTTCTAGTCCCACTTCTTTATTGGTCATGATAAATTTTATTTTATTTTACCAAGTTGAAGATGTAACAAGTCAGCCAGATTCCTGTACTCAAAAGAATAGCTAGTTTATTGTTACTTAAACGCATAAAGATTATTGACAAAAGAGGTTTAGGTTTTGCAAAGCTAAGACATTCTAACATCCCAAAGTTAAAATGAGGCAAGTGTGAGTAAAGAACAAACTATGGTCAAAATACCCCTCAGAACAGAAAATGCAATTGAGACGTTGCTGAGAAATCTATGCAATTTTCCGCTGTCACCCCACCCCCAACCCCAACATTACCACCCACCCAAACATTAGTGGTGGTGAGTCACAGAATCTTATTAAAACTTCACAAGGGATTATGGAAACTGCATAATTAGTAACTTGAGCACATGTGCCAGAATGCCAAAACAGTAAACTCCAGAATAGTCTAATCCTTTGTGCTCAAGAGTAAGAAATGACCAAAGTTATGTTTTATTTTTCAAAATTCCAATCTCTGCAGAGAATTTTTTTTGTTCTTAAAGAGTATATATTTTGGGGATATTTAGTGGTATAAGCATTTGTATCATGATCACTGTATATGTTAATTATTTGCATCTTTATTGATTTCATTTTGTTAGATAAACTATTAACTGTCTCTTAAGAAATCTGGTTGACGTCTTGTTGATTAAACCTAATATAAATAAGGTATTTTTTTGGTTAAATTGGTAACCAGAAAAAGTATTTATTTCATGTTGTGACTTATGGAGTCTTGGGATTAGAGCAACAGTGCAACCCTTCAGCCCTGACCTGACATTGCTATGGAATCTAGAAACTGAACTGAAGTATTCACTCACAGACAACTCCAACCTTTCAGACTTCAAGCTTCACTAAACTAGTACTTCCCCTGGATTCTTTCCAGCTTCTAATCTTGCTCAATTACACAAAGCAATTACTCTTTGAGATATTTCAACTACCACTCTCTGCTGCACAGAACTATTCAAGGTACACTGCTTCTGCTTTGAAGCAACACTTGGGTGCTTACTGACATAAATTCTTTCCAAGTTCTGACTGAAATTTGCTCTTGACTTCTCGCTAGAGCCCCAACTTCGCAGAACTAGTCCAGTTCATTTGCCTTCTCAGGAAAACAGTTTAACAGTTCTTTCCTGCAAGAAGCCTTCTTCAGACTTGGTCTATCTTCTTCTGGTCAGCTGAGGTTTTTGTTTCTACTTGCCTTTCCGATGCTCCTCTAAACCATCAGCCTGCAGCTCTCTCAGCAATTGGAAACTATCTCGCAGTTGTCAGTGTCTATCAACTTCATATCTTGTTTACAGGTGTCCTTTAAACCCAAGAGGTCATCACCCAGTGGCCAGTTTGTTGTGGTGAAGATCTTTGAATACACTGCTGTCATCCTTCTGACAAATGTGGCTAAACCAGTGCAGACACTGTCAGCTCAGCAATGTGTGTACTGATGGCATTAGTTCACTGAATAGTGTCCTAGGCCTGAATATCTTCATTAATAACCTTCCCTCACTCAGAAGGTCAGAATTGAGCACAATTGCTGATGATCATGCAATGTTCACTACAAATTGCAACTCCTCACACACTAGAGCAATCATGTCCATATGCAGCATGATCTGGACAATGTTCAGGTAACTAACATACAGAGCACACAAGTTCTAAGCAATGACCAGCTCCACCCGAACAAAATCTAACCATCTACCCTTGACATTCCCTGATATTACTACCATTGAGTAGTCCATTATCCACATTCTGGGGTGATCATTGCCTAGAAACTGAGCTGCACCATATATGTACTGTGACTACAACACCAGGTCTGCTGGTGGGAACTGCATGGTTAGCAATGATCTCTTGATTTCACAAAACCTGTTCACTATCTACAAGGCTCAAGTCAGAAGTGTGATGGAATGCTTAATTTGTTTAAATGAGTGCAGTGTTCCTAAAAAGCTAAGATACCTCAAAAGCTTAACAGGATCCAGAAAAATGCAGCCTAGTTGATTGGAACCCCATCCACCATCTTTGACATTCATTTTATCCACAGACGGCAGATGGTGTTAGCAGTGTTCAATCGAAAGATGCATTGCAACAACATAGTACCTGCCAAACAGTACTTTTGACAGTATCTTCCAAACCCATGACCACAATAATCCTAAAGGATACAAGGTAGCAGATGCATTGGAACAGCACTAACTGCAAGTTCCTCTCCAAGTCACATATCATCCTGACTTGGAACCACGTCATCGTTCCCTCATGGGCTCAAAATCCTGGAACTGCTAGTGATTTTGCACCAATATACAGGTAAATTTTATGACCACCATTTCTCATATCAGCATCCTGGATTTTATTTAATTAATTGAATTTTAGTTCACCAGAAACTGCGAGATTTGAACTCTCATTTTTGTATCCTGGAACTTCCTACCCACCAGCACTGTGGGGTATTTACATGAAATGAGCATCAGTGGTTGAAGAAGGCAGCTCAGCACCATCTTCTCAAAGGGCTGGGTGGTGTTATCAAACAGAGAGACCTAGGGGTTCGGTTACTTAGTTCTTTGAAAAGTTGTGCCACAGGTAGACAATGGCTAAGGTGCCATTAGCATGCTTGCCTTTATTGCTCTTGCCATTGAATAAAAAAATTGGGATGTCTGGTCGAGGTTGTACGGGGGTTGGTGAGGCCACTTTTGGAGTATTGTATACAGTTCTGCTCACCCTTCTTTGGGAATGATATTATTAAATTGGAGAGGGTTCAGAAAAGATTCACCAGGATGTTGCCAGGGCTGGAGGGTTTGAATTATAAGGAGAGGCTGGATAGACTGGAAACACAGGAACTTTTTTCACTGGAGCATGAGTTTGAGGGGTGACCTTGTAGAGGTTTATAAAATCATGAGGGGCCGAGATAAGGTGAATAGCAAAAGGCCTTTTTCCCTAGGATGGGGGGAGTTCAAAACTAGAGGGCATAATTTTAAGGTGAGGGGAGAAAGATTTAAAAAAGAACCCGATGGACAACATTTTCATGCAGAGGATCATTCACACACTAAGAGAACTGCCAGAGGAAGTGGTAGATGCAGGTACAGTGACAACATTTAAAATCTATTTGGACAGGTCTATGAAAAGGAAAGGTTTGGAGGGATCTGGGCAAAATGCGGTCAAGTGGGACGAGTTTAATTTGGGAAACTTGGTTGGCATGGACAAGTTGGACCAAAGGGTCTGTTTCCAGTCTGTATGAATCTGTAGCAAATAGAGATGGACCATAAGTACAGGCCTAGCCAGTGATCCCATATACCAAGAAAAGATGCATTATTAGTGATACAACCAAAATGCTTCACGCTCGTTCTACTTTAATAACCAGCAAAGCCAATGATGGTCCATTGCTATTGTGGATAGGGGAGAGGAGGCTGGCTTGGATTGCGTAGGGAATGAAGACGACATGATCACAAATCGACTAAGGTACAATCTCCCATACATGTAACACTTGTCCTTAGTGCCCTTGGAGTTCTGAGAAAATAAACTGATGTTTTGATCAGTATCAAATGGTCTCCATTCAGCAGTACAGATGTGCCACAGTCAAGTGAGAGTCGAATAGTCTTCATCAATAAATATTTCTTACGTATTCACATACATATAGTATGAAGATATGTATAATGTATATTTACAGTACCCAGGAAAATGTGCAGGAAACATTTCAAAGCTGCACAGGAAAACATGGGGTGGAATCATCCAGTTATAGCTACATTATTACCACCCACTTGCTGCTTATGAAGAATGATAAGGTTAATATCAAAGCTTTTTCTTGAGAGACTTCCACTATTCATTTATATCTTGTTAATTATTCACAGCTGTAATGGATAGCCAATCACTCCACAAGTAAATAGCCAATTAAACCAGTTTCCAAGGATTTGTGTGTGTAAATCAAACGATAGTTTTCCGATATGTTTTTGTATGTTAAATATAAGCAGAGTGAAGCTTAGAGAAGTGACCATTATATCACAAAGCTTCAAAAGTATTATAATTAATACAAAACTCTTAAGATTAACAGACCTTTTAAAGTCTTGTTAATATTCGCAAGAACATAATAACAGATTTTGTGATTTGTGAAAAATGGTGTACTTATTGCATGAGAACTACAAATGCTCATTTGTAGTAAAAGGATGACATAAAAGGGATTGCTTTTTAAATGTTTAAAATAGCCTCACATTCTACAAGCCTTTGTGCATTACTGCTGAGTTAATCATGCTCCTGACTCTCCTGATATCTATCTTCACCTACTACTGACCTGCCCAGTCACCACTTCTTCGTTCCCCAAATCCAAGCCAGATTCTTCTCCCTGTCCAAAATGATGCTCTGTTTCCTTTCATTCCTCCAAGCACAACTTACCTGTTATTTACTGAAAGGCAGTACAAACCATATTTAGCAATCTTAGATTAAAATGGTAATTTTCTTTAATTTCATGATATTAGCAGTTACTTTGCAAGATAATTGAATCTTTATCAATTTAATCTGCTAAGCCTTATAATTACATATATTGAAAAAAGTCTATCATTTTGAATGCAAGTATTTCTCTGGGCTAAAGTTAATTTGGTATCACAGGAAATTTGTCACAAAAATTCTGCTTTGTCGTTGAGGTTAGATTCCAAAGGCATTGATAGAAATTTTGCTGACAGACAGGAACAAGGTTGGCCTTGGAACATTTTACATTGTTAAAGGTCCTATCGAAATACAAGTTGCTGGGACAAGGGTTAAATTTCCTCCAATTAACTATTGGGAAGAAAAAAGGCATTATCTCTGCTGCCCTCTGCAAACCCAACTCTAGCTATCAGCTTCACCACTCTCCCTGCTAACTGTGCTGAATTGTTATGAATGTATGTACTTTATAAAGAAACCTAGTCATCTTTAAAATGGCACAAGAGATCTTACAAAATTGTTTGCAAGTGCGAAATGATTACTCTTGTGGATTCCGTTAGTATTGGTATTGGACTGTACTTACCTCAAGAAGAAATATGAGACCTCTTTGAATTTCAATGAAAGTTTTCCGGGTTTCATTGTCAAGAATTCCCTTCAGGTGTGGATAGCCCTTCCTATTTCATCAAAAACCTGACAGAATGAGAACCATACAACTCATGGCTAAGAGTTATAAAGATTACTATCTCAACTGAGACAACAAAAATTGCTGGAAAAACTCAGCAGGTTTGGCAGCATGTGTGGAGAGAAGTCCGAGTGACTGTTCCTCAGATTTCTCTCCACAGATACTGCCAGACCTGCTGAGCTTTTCCAGCAGTTTTTGCTTTTGTTTCTGATTTACAGCATCCGCAGTTCTTTTGGTTTTTATTCAACTAAATCAATAGTGTGTTTAATCCAATACCTAATATGGAAGCATGATTTGAAAGTTTTGGTACAGCAGCCACTTTAATTTTGGAAGTGTGTAAAAGTCTGGTGGAAAGCGACAATTTTGTGACAAAATCTCATAAGTCATCTGAACATTATCATGAGATGCACCTTGAGGCAGTCACTGCTTCTCAGTGGGCAAATAAAGGAAAATATTCTGGACGGTTGGACTGAACCAGGCTACCAACAGCCACAACCTGTCATGCTGCAAAAAAAACAAAGCCAACGATGCTTTCCTGAATCCCAGGAGCTGTACAGTTCAGTCCATCTGTGGGACCAACGTCCAATTAGTGTATTCAACAACAGAAGCCATCACAGCTGCTGGATATGACTTCAAGTTTTCAACCCCTCACTTCAGAAACAGAATCTTCAAACAAGGCAAGCCTGCAATAAGAGTTGAGACTGATCTCATTTTAATCTTTATACATTAATTTTATCATTACTTTAAATCTTTCTCTCTATTGTAGCTAATAGTTTTGCTGCTTTTTATTTAATTAACTTTCAACAATAGCTGTATAATAAATGGGCAGACAATGACCCAGTTGGATTATCATTAGATCATTAATCCTGAAACTCAGAAAATGTTCTGGGGATTTGGGTTCAAATCCTGCCATGGCAGGTGATGGAATTTGAATTCAATAAAAATCTTGAATTAAGGGTCCAATGATGACCATGAAATCATTATCAATTGTCAGGATAAACCCATCTGGTTCATTAATGTCCTTTTAGGGTTTTCCTGCTCCTCTGATACTGCTTGGCCTGCTGTGTTCATCCATCTCTACACCTTGTTAACTTCAACTTGGTCTGGCCTACATGTGACTCCAAAACCACAGCAATGTGGTTGACTCTTAAATGCCCTCTGAGTAATAAGGGATGGGCATTAAATGCTGGCCTAGCAAGAGAGACCCATATCCCATGAGTGAATTAAGAAAACTAATTTTTATCTTATTTAAAGCTTAAAGATGAGCTGTTGGTTATTTACAAACTGAAACATTTAAACTACTAGCTTATACAAATTCTCTATTCATGAACCACTCTGAGGACATGATGTGTGGTCAGGACAATGTGTTCACTATTTTGACCTGGAGATAAACATCATTAAAGATAGGCTTTTTGCATCTATCCTGAATCTCAACTCATCTGCTGCCAAAAAGCTTTGATCCAAACCTTTGTTACTTCTGGAATTGACTTTTCCAAGCAATCACAGCCAACTTTCCACATTTCATCTTTGTGAGACCATCCAAAGCTTGGTCATGTCCTTACCCAAGCCAAGTTGACATTCTTCCATTGCCCCTTTGCTCACTGACCTGTATTGCCTCCTGGCTAAGCAATGCCTTGATTTTAACACTCGCATCCTTGTTTACAAGTTCCTTTATGGCCTCATCCCTTCTTACCTCTGTAACCTTTATCAACACCACCACCTTCTGAGAACATTAGGCTTCTTTTAATCTGACCTCTTGAGCACCTCCAACATTGGTGATTTTGCCTTCAGCTGTTTAGATCCAGAGCTGTGGACTTTCCTCCGGAAACCTTCCCATTTTTCTTCCTCTATTTTCTTAAGTGGTTGTGACCAATTTTTAGTTGTACACACAAATATTTGTGCCATATTTTGCTTTATAACAGTCTTAGGAAGTGACTTGGGACTTTTTAACTACATTAAAAAGCTATAAATACAGCTGTAATGTTTATTGCTCAGATTAAATGGAAAGTAATGAATGAATTCCATTTTTAAAAGGGTTCTATCTAACCCATAAAACTGTCACAATAAGGTTCGTTAGTTAAATACAGGATATAATGGATGAATGGGCATATCTTGTAGTGCCGCTCGTGATGGGCTGAGAGAGTTGAGAAGAGGAACATACTTTGGCATGGTGGGGGGTACATGTTGGTCAACTGAGAGCATGAGGTGGACTGAATACAGCATGACAATTTTAAAGGGGTAAGGGGTCCAGACCTACTTTTTAAAAAAAAGGTACCTGGGTCAATATTCCACAGCACGAAAGGTGGACCTTTTAACAGCCCTGTGGCTACATCTGAACATTTTTCCAGGGATCCTATGTCCACTCCTGCCTTGCTCAACAATGAAAACCATGGGAGATGGCATTTCCTGAGGCCCGGCAAGCAAATCCAGGAATTTTCCCAACTCCTGCTGCTCATTCGGTGGATGAAAATCCAGCCTTTAATGCATTGCAAAGATACTGCAACATTTAGGGGTATGAAGAAATCTATGAATCCACGTGCAAGGAGACGAACTCAGAAAAATGGCCTGTAACATTTTGGGTTTTTAAGTAGTACGATGGAAACGACAAGAAGAAGAAATTAATTATTCTGTTTAAAAAGAATAGTTTGACCATGGTCAGAGTACTATAAGTAGATTTAAGCACCCTTAGTTCAGTAGGGACAGTCAAATATAAATCCAGAAAATGGTCTTTATCCTCTTCTCTCCTAGCATAACTGTGACTGTAACTGTGATTGGATTGTATTTATGACTTTGTCATTTCCAGGCTTACCTATTCCAATGCTGTTGTGTAACTTCCTCCAGGTATTACACCCTCCACAATCTCAGCTCTGTTCCGATTTTGTCCTCCTGCACGTTGCTGATTTTCATTATTTCATGATTATCTGCCTTCACACAGCTGCCTAAAACATAGGCTCAGGAGACTCTCCCCCAAAACCGCTCCATCTCTCTAAGACAACAAAGTGTGGAGCTGGATGAACACAGCAGGCCAAGCAGCATCTCAGGAGCACAAAAGCTGACATTGCGGGCCTAGACCCTTCATCAGAGAGGGGGGGGGGGTGGGGAAAGGGTTCTGGAATAAATAGGGAGAGAGGGGGAGGTGGGCCGCAGATGGAGAGAAAAGAAGATAGGTGGAGAGGAGAGTATAGGTCGGGAGGTAGGGAGGGGATAGGCAGTCCAGGGAAGATGGACAGGACAACGAGGCGGAATGAGGTTAGTAGGTAGGAAATGGAGGTGCGGCTTGCGGTGGGAGGAAGGGATAGGTGAAAGGAAGAACAGGTTAGGGAAGCGGAGACAAGTTGGGCTGATTTTGGGATGCAGTGGGGGGAGGGGACGAGCTAGATTGGTTTTGGGATGCAGTGGGGGAAGGGGAGATTTTGAAGCTGGTGAAGTCCACAATGATACCATTAGGCTGCAGGGTTCCCAGGCGAAATATGAGTTGCTGTTCCTGCAACCTTCGGGTGGCAGCATTGTAGCACTGCAGGAGGCCCATGATGGACATGTCATCTAAGGAACGGGAGGGGGAGTTAAAATGGTTCGTGACTGGGAGGGGCAGTTGTTTATTGCGAACCGAGCAGAGGTGTTCTGCAAAGCGGTCCCCAAGCCTCCGCTTGGTTTCCCCAATGTAGAGAAAGCCACACCGGATATAGTGGATACAGTATACCACAGTGGCAGATGTGCAGGTGAACATCTGCTTAATATGGAAAGTCATCTTGGGGCCTGGGATGGGGGTGAGGGAGGAGGTGTGGGGGAAAATGTAGCACTTCCTGCGGTTGCAGGGGAAGGTGCCAGGTGTGGTGGGGTTGGAGGGGAGTGTGGAGCGGACAAGGGAGTCTCAGAGAGAGTGGTCTCTCCGGAAGGCAGAAAAGGGTGGGGATGGAAAATTGTCTTGGGTGGTGGGGTCGGATTGTAGATGGCGGAAGTGTCGGAGGATGATGCGTTGTATCCGGAGACTGGTGGGGTGGTATGTGAGAACGAGGGGAATCCTCTTGGGGCGGTTGTGGCGGGGGCGGGGTGTGAGGGATGTGTTGCTGGAAATGCGGGAGATGCGGTCAAGGGCGTTCTTGACCACTGTGGGGGGAAAGTTGCGGTCCTTGAAGAACGTGGACATCTGGGATGTGCAGGAGTAGAATGCCTCATCCTGGGAGCAGATGCGGCAGAGGAATTGGCAATAGGGGATGGAATCTTTGCAGGAGGGTGGGTGGGAGGAGTTGTATTCTCGGTAGCTGTGGGAGTCGGTTGGCTTGAAATGGACATCGGCATCTAGCTGGTTACCTGAGTTGGAGACTGAGAGGTCCAGGAAGGTGAGGGATGTGTTGGAGACAGCCCAGGTGAACTTGAGGTTGGGGTGGAAGGTGTTGGTGAAGTGGATGAACTGTTCAAGCTCCTCTGGGGAGCAAGAGGCGGCGCCGATACAGTCATCAATGTAACGGAGGAAGAGGTGGGGTTTGGGGCCTGTGTAGGTGCGGAAGACGGACTGTTCCATGTAACCTACAAAGAGGCAGGCAGAGCTTGGGCCCACCCGGGTACCCATGGCCACGCCCTTTGTCTGTAGGAAGTGGGAGGAATCAATAGAGAAGTTATTGAGGGTGAGGATGAGTTCGGCTAGGTGGATGAGGGTGTCGGTGGAGGGGGACTGGTCGGGTCTGCGGGACAGGAAGAAGCGGAGGGCCTTGAGGCCATCTGCACAAGGAATACAGGTGTATACGGACTGGACGTCCATGGTGAAAATGAGGTGTTGGGGGCCAGGGAGTTGGAAGTTCTGAAGGAGGTGGAGGGCGTGGGTGGTGTCACGGACATAGGTGGGGAGTTCCTGGACCAAAGGGGAGAAAATGGAGTCCAGATAGGTGGAGATGAGTTCGGTGGGGCAGGAACAGGCTGAGACAATAGGTCAACCAGGGCAGGCGGGTTTGTGGATTTTGGGAAGGAGATAGAAATGGGCCATGTGGGTTTGGGGAACAATGAGGCTAGAGGCTGTGGGTGGGAGGTCCCCTGAGGTGATGAGGTCATGGATGGTATTGGAGATGATGGTTTGGTGATCGGGGGTGGGGTCATGATCAAGGGGCGGTAGGAGGAGATGTTGGAGAGTTGGCGTTTGGCCTTGGCAATGTAGAGGTCAGTGCGCCATACTACCACTGCGCCTCCCTTGTCTGCGGGTTTGATGGTGAGGTTGGGGTTGGAGTGGAGGGCGCGGAGGGCTGCCCGTTCTGTGAGGGAAAGGTTTGAGTGGGTGAGAGGGGTGGAGAGGTTGAGGCGGCTATTCCCGATTCCTCCGCCTCTGCCGCATCTGCTCCCAGGATGATGCATTCCACTCCCGCACATCCCAGATGTCCACGTTCTTCAAGGACCGCAGCTCTCCCCCCGCAGTGGTCAAGAACACCCTCGACCGTGTCTCCCGCATTTCCCGCAACACATCCCTCACACCCCGCCCACGCCACAACCGCCCAAAGAGGATCCCCCTCGTTCTCACACACCACCCCACCAACCTCCGGATACAACGTATCATCCTCCAACACTTCCGCCATCTACAATCCGACCCCACCACCCAAGCCATTTTTCCATCCCCACCCTTTTCTGCCTTCCGGAGAGACCACTCTCTCCATGACTCCCTTGTTCGCTCCACACTCCCCTCCAACCCCACCACACCCGGCACCTTCCCCTGCAACCGCAGGAAGTGCTACACTTGCCCCCACACCTCCTCCCTCACCCCTATCCCAGACCCCAAGATGACTTTCCATATTAAGCAGATGTTCACCTAAACATCTGCCACTGTGGTATACTGTATCCACTGTACCCGGTGTGGCTTCCTCTACTTTGGGGAAACCAAGTGGAGGCTTGGGGACCGCTTTGCAGAACACCTCCGCTCAGTTCGCAATAAACAACTGCCCCTCCCAGTCGCAAACCATTTCCACTCCCCCTCCCATTCTTTAGATGACATGTCCATCATGGGCCTCCTGCAGTGCCACAATGATGCCACCCGAAGGTTATAGGAACAGCAACTCATATTTCGCTTGGGAACCCTGCAGCCCAATGGTATCAATGTGGACTTCACCAGCTTCAAAATCTCCCCTTCCCCCACTGCATCCCAAAACCAGCCCATCTCATCCCCTCCCCCCACTGCATCCCAAAATCAGCCCAACTTGTCTCCACTTCCCTAACCTGTTTTTCCTCTCACCCATCCCTTCCTCCTATCTCACGCCGCACCTCCATTTCCTACCTACTAACCTCATCCCACCTCCTTGACCTGTCCGTCTTCCCTGGACTGACCTATCCCCTCCCTACCTCCCCACCTATACTCTCCTCTCCACCTATCTTCTTTTCTCTCCATCTTCAGTTCACCTCACCCTCTCTCCCTATTTCAGAACCCTCTCCCCATCCCCCTCTCTGATGAAGGGTCTGGGCCCGAAACGTCAGCTTTTGTGCTCCTGAGATGCTGCTTGGCCTGCTGTGTTCATCCAGCTCCACACTTTGTTATCTTAGATTCTTGAGCATCTGCAGTTCCCATTATCTCTCTCCATCTCTCTGTTCTCTTTTACCTCATACCTTCAAACCTTCTTTGTACCTGAAATTCAATCTCTTTATTTAGTTCAGCGTCAAATCTTATACAATAACGCTCATGCGAAGCACCTTAAAAAATGTTTAACTTGTTAAAAACATTTCATAAATTCAAGTTGTTACCTTTGAAGTTGTTACCATTAACTAAGCAAACCTATGAAAAAGTACAAAATAAAAACCATAAGACCGTCTACTGCATTCACTACTCACAATGTGCTCTCCTCTACGCTGGGGAAACAAGACGTAGATTGGGATATCACTTTGTAGAACATCTAAGTTCTGCTCACAGAAAGGACCCTGAGTTTCCAGTTGTCTGCCCCACTTTGACACACGACCGTGTTCCCTGGACAACATCTGTGTCTCAGGCTTGCTTTCAGTGTTCCAACAAGACTCAACACAGGCTGGAAGAACAGCACCTCATTTTCCGCTTGGGAACCCTGAACCCCTATGGACTCAATAATTTCAGGGCCTAACCTCTCCCACATCCTAGTCCCCTACCACCACATCCCATAGCATGCCATTGCACACTACCTACTTTTAGTCACTAACAGTCCCTTTTAACAACTATTCACCCTCCTAGCCTGATCGCTATCAACTCCTTTGTCTATCCAATTGCTCTTCTCTCTCTTTGGGCTCTTTCCTTTACCTTATTGTTTACTCCCTACCCCATCCCCATCCCTATTTTCTGCAAACCAACATCTTCATAGCCACCATCAGCCCTGAGGAAGTGTCACCAGATCCGAAGCAGTAACTCTGATTTCTTTTTTCTTCACAGATGCTTCCAGACCTGTTGAGCTTTTCCAGGAACTTCTGTTTTTGTCCCTATGAAAAGTGCAATTCAGTTGAAATGGAAACTCCAATTTTAATCAGAGGCATTTTGTTTTCATTCTTCTGCCATGGGATACGGGTTGTGTTGTATCTCACAGTCAGTCCATCATTACACTTCTAACGGGCATACTCTTGGAACTGAGGGGAGTAAAGAGATCTGAAAGAAGATCCCTGCCTCTTCAACAGCTCATGAGGAAACAAGGGAAGTCCCAAGATTTCTTTCTATCACCAAAAGCAACAGGAAAATTGGAGAGGTTTGGTAGATAGTTGGAATATGTCTCAGGTACCCTGTGGACGGCTAAAATAACTGCACAGAGGGCTGGTACCATTACCAAGCCACCCTTTATTTACTATTCTACAGTACATTGTCTGTGACCAGTTCAAAGTCTGTCCTTAACTGAGGAGATTCCAATCTACTGGTTATATTGGGCAGCCAAGACTTTCCTGGTTAACCCAGGTTAGCAACCCCAGTCAAGAACCTCGGAGACAACAAGGTCCACCTGGTCCTAATCATTGTAACACCAAAGGTCTATCTGGCACCATATTAAGTTAGGACTGTGTCTGGATCTTGCCTAAAGCAGGCATTGGGTTATTTCCGTCAGAAAATCAAAACTAAAGCCTTTTGCAGGGAACTTCATCGAGTTGTACCAGTCTCCCTAAAGGGAGCGTATGATCCTACTCAAGAAACAGCCAGAAAACGGTTGAAGGTTCTATTGAAACCAGATGGAGCAGATACACCCTTCCCAAATCCACAATAATACTGCAGGCCCTTGTCAGACCAAACCCACCTCTACAACTCACCACCCTAAACCATGTCAGCTTCGCCATCACCCCCCAATCCCCATGACGTATCTGCAAGTTAGCTCAATGTGGGTGCTGGTTGGAATTTTCCAGGACACAACCACAACTTGCATAATGTTTTCGGTTTTGCACCTCACTTGTGCCCCAAGTTGAATAATTCCTGTGTTAGGTCAGTTCAGTGTGAAACGATCAGCCTTCTGATAAATTGTTATTTACTAACCATCTTGTGTCATGTTTTAAAAAGCAAATGATTTGTTTACTGTTGTTTACTATTTGTATATACAATTTGTAATCAATGATGAAAAAGATATTACTGACCAATTCAGTTTCTGTTGGGTCCACTTTCTTTTTAGCAAACATTTTTCCAGGCCTCAATTCTAATCAGTGTTCAGCTCTCAGGAACCTTTCAATAATGTGATTGAGGGATGCCAAACCAATACAAATGAATACTTATTAGCATCAAGTCTTCAGTTGACATCAATTTATACTTTGATTGGCTCAACTATGTCTTTCTTTAGGAAACAGTAATGCTTTGTGTGTGTTTGCAGTTTTCATGTCCACATTCCAACCACACTCAATACATCTTCCAAAAGATCAATAATGAATTGACCAAGAGGGTATCAGTACAAGTTAGTGTAATAATCCAACGTCCTATTCACCGAGCTCCCTGAGATATGCAAGCACCTTAACAATCCAAACTCGTGACCTTAACTGTCTAGAAGAACAAGGATAGCAGCTACATGGGAACACCATCACTACTCAATCACCTCCAAGTCACACATTGTCCTGACATGAAAATACATTAAGCCTCTATCATTGACTCAAAAGCCTGGAACTCCCTCCTTAACAGCACCGCTGTGTGTATCTACATCACATGGATGTCAATGATTCAAGGAGAAACTTCACCTCCATTTTCTCAATAACAATTAGGTTCAATAAATGTTGACTTGGCCAGTGATCCCTGCATCCTATGAACACATACAAAAACATCAGTCATGTGCTGTGCTCAGTGGGATCTGTTCCCAACAACAGAACAAAAGGATCACAAGCATTTGCTACAGTGCCCCAGGGTAAGGGAAGAGGATGGATGAGCCAGAATAAAAGCAAAAATACTGTAGATACTGGAAACCTGAAACAAGAACAGCAAATGCTGGACTAACTCAGCAGGCCTGGCAGCATCTGTGATGCTAAACCAGAATCACTTCTTTTGAAAGTTGTAAGACAAAACTTCCTGAAATTTGATGTACACCTCAGTTATTGCACAGAAATTTTCTTAAAATATTGGCCGGTCAGTAGTTAATTTTTTTTATTTCACTGAAACATAGTATTTTTGATATCAGGAAAATTGTACTATCACTGTTGTTCAGGTAATAATACTACTCTTTCCGATCTCCTGACATCCAAGGCTGATGACTGACCAATTTGCAATTTTCAGGCTTATCCACACATTCCATCAGCTGATGGTAGGAACACCATTTGCATCTTCTAGGAACTTGGACCATACCAGAACCGAACACCAGACTAGTGCAAATGATTAATATTTATTAATTGGAAAGTATATGCTGAAATTTAGTAAAGCAGGACTTCACAAGTACCTTCTTTCATCAGGTCTTGGTATCTTATGATTTGACATCATGAAGCTCAATATGCACATGTTAGAGTACTGAAACAGTTTACGCTTTACTCTCCATTATCCTCAATGTCTTTATCCCCAGGCTGAGTTTACACATCCTCCTATACCTCCCCTCAAAGTCTCCATTTTAATAGGGGTAATCTTTGAGGTGATAAATTGCCTTAAATATATATAAAGTTTTATTTTTGTGCAAGTTGTGGATCTGTTTGATGCTAATTTGAGATTTTTCTTGAGAATTTTCCTTCCCTGTCAGTCATTTTTTAGTTGTGTAGTCAAAGTGTCCTCCAAGGTATGCAGCCTATAGCCTATCTGACCGATAGAATTTATTTTTATTCAAGTCAAAGCACTCCTGTTTCCTTGGAAGCATAGAAAATGGGAGCAGGAGGAGGCCATTTAGCCCAAATGTACCACATTGACTTATTCCCCCTTATCAACTCTACCGATTACATCTTCAAAGAAGTCTAACACATTTGTCAAGCATGATTTCCCCTTTATAAATCTGTGCTGACTCTGTCTGATCCTGCCATTGCTTTCTAAATGCTCCACTATAAACTCCTTGATAATGGATTTCAGAATTCTCCCCACTACTGATGGTAAGTTTACTGGCCTATAATTTCCTGTTTTCTCGCTACCGTCCTTTTTGAATATTGGAGTGACAATAGCTCCTCTCCAATCTGCAGGAACTGTTCAAGAGTCTATTGAATCCTGGAAGATGACCACCAATGCATCCATTATTTCTAGAGCCACTTCCTTAAGTACTCTGTGGTGTAGATTATCATGTCTTGCGGATTTATCTACCTTCAACCCCATCAATTTTCCCAGCACCATTTCTTTACTAATATTGATCTTCCTCAACTCTTCCCTCTCTCTAAATCTTGCATTCTTCAACATCGCTGTCCTGATTTGTGTATCCTTTTGTGAATACAGAACTGAAGTATGCATTTAGTTGCACAGCCATTTCTTTGCCCCCATTATACAATGCCCTGTTTCTGTTTGTAGGGGACCTAGATTGTCTTCACCAATCTCTTCCCCTTCATGTATCTATAAAAACTCTTAGTGTCAGTCTTTATGTTCCCTGCAAGCTCACTTTCATACAGTCTTTTTCCCTCTTAATTAATCCTTCTTTGTGGAATTCTAAGCTGCTCCCAATCCTCAGACCTATTATTTTTCTTGGCCAATCTGTATATTTCTTCCTTGGATCAGATACTATGTCTAATTTCCTTTGTAAGCCATAGATTGACCTCTTACCCATTTTGTTTTTGCACTAGACAGGAATAATGTTTTTTTTGCAGTTCCCCCATGCATTCCTTGAATGTTTGCCATTGCCTATCCATTGTCATCCCTTTAAGTAACTCTTCCCCCATCTATTAAGGTCAATTCACACCTCATATCTTCACATTTTCTTTATTAGGATTCAGAATGAAGATTCTGAATCAGCTACCTCACTCTCTATCTTGGTAAACAAAAAAAATCTATCATGTTATGGCCACTCATTCCCAAGGGGACTTGCATAACTAGATTAGCAATGATACCCTTCTCATTACACAGCACCCAGTCTAAGATGGCCTACTCTCTGGTTTGTACCTCCACATATTGGTGAAGAAAACCATTCTGTATACATTCCAAGAATTCCTCCTTTATGGCATAGTGGCTAATTTGATATGCCCAATCTATGTGCAGATTGAAATCTTTCAAGTTCACTGATATTCCCTTATCATGTGCATCTCTAATTTCCAGTTTAATCCCATTCCCAATATCCTCACTGCAGTTTAGGGGTCTATATGTGACACCTACAAATGTTTTATGCCCGTTGGTATTTCTCAACTCTACCCATACAGATTCCACATTGTCAGAATTAATATCTTTCTCACTATTGTGAGAATTTTCTCTTTAACCAGCAATGCCACTCCACCACCTTTTTTTGCCTGCCCTTCCCAAATACTGAATCCCTGGGACTTTCAGTTCCCATCCCTGGTCACCCTGGAGCCATGTCTTCGTAATCCCAATTATATTGTATTCATTAATGTCTACCTGCACAATTAGTTCATCCACTATATTGCAAATGCTCCCCGCATTAAGGTACAAAAGTCTTTAAGCTTGTCTTTTTAACTTTGTTTTTCTCAGTCTTATTTTTCTCAATAGCCCTGTGTTAATTTTGTCCTTGGTTTCTCTGCCTATCACTTCTCCAACTCCTTTTTCTACTATCTGTTTTTCTTTGCTCCCTCCTTCTCTGGCTCCTTACATAAGTTCCCATCCCCTGGTATTTTAGTTTAAACCCTCCCCAACCACCCCAACAAACACTCTCCCTAGGACATCTGTCCCAGCCCTGCCCAGGTGTAGCCCACCCAATTTGTACAGATCCCACCTTCCCTAGAATAGGACCCATTTCCCCAGGAATCTGAAACTCTCCCCCAGCACCATCTTTTCAGCCACATATTCATCTGATATATCTTATCATTTCTCCTCTGGCTAACACACGGCACTGGTAGTAATCCTGAGATCACTACCTTTAAGATCCAATTTCTTAACTTCCTTCCCAAGCTCTCTGTATTGTGCTTTTCGGACCTCATCCTTTTTTTTACCCAATGTCATTGTAGTTATGTGTACTACAAACATCCTCATCCTCATCCTCATCCTCATCGTCCCGTACCTGCTCCGAGTCATCCTTGATCCTAGCACGAGGAAGGCAACATCCCATCCTGGAGTCTTGTTTGCAGCCACAGAAATGCCTGTCTGTTCCCCTTACAATTGAGTCCCTTGACAACACTCCCTCCACAAACCACTGTTAATAGCAGTGACTGCATCAATGCAAATCTTCACTCCGACAGCCAATCAGCATCTTCATAGCCCTCTGCTGGGCTATTGGCCTAGTGAATCTCTGCTGCATACTTCTTGCTTATAAGTTTCTATTTACAAAGAACAAAGAACAATACAGCACAGGAACAGGCCCTTTGGCACTCCAAGCTGTGCCAACACATTTTGCCCTTCCATATTAAAACTGTCTTCACTGACAGCATGTTTATATCTCTATTCTGTTCCTATTCATGAATTCGTCCAGGTGCTTCTTGAAAGCTGCTATTGTAACTGCTTCCTCCACCTCCTTCAGCAATGCTTTCAAGACACTTACCACCCTTTGAGTAAAAAACTTACCTCACACATCTCTTTTAAACTTCTCTCCCATTGCAACTTGAACCTGCATCCCCAGTAATTGAATCCTCCAGCCTGAGGGAAAAGCCTCATACTTTCCACTCTATCTATGCCATTTACAATCATATGAGCTTCTGTTGGGTCACTCTTCAATCTCCTGCTTCCCAGTGAAAACAAACTGAGTCTATGTAACCTTTTATCATCGCTAAAATCCCCCATACCAGGCAACATCCTGGTAAACCATCTCCAAAGAATCCACATCCTTCTGGTAGTGTGGTGACCAGAACTGCATGCAATATGCTAAGCGTGGCCTAACTAAAGTTCTATAAAGCTGCAGCATAACTTGCCTATCCTTACACTCAATGCCCCTTCCAATGAAGGCAAGCATGCCGTAGGCCTTTTTTACCACCTTATCTACTTGTGCTGCCACCGTCAGCAATCTGTGGACCTGCACACCCAACGGTTCTGCCATTCACTGTACAAATTTCTAACTGTACTTGACTTTCCAAAATGCATCACCTCACATTTGTCGTCAGGTAGGGTGGCCAAAACTGCACACAATACGCCAAGTATGGTCTCATCAAGGCCTTGTGCAACTGAGTCTAGAAGCAGGGGTATCGTACTGCAAATTGCAGGAATATGCTCTTCGTATAAAGATGATACCAGGGCTGAAAGGTTATTTTCATGTTGGGAAAAAAAAACTCAACATTCTGAGATTATGTTCCCAAAAAAATTGAAATATGTTGAGGGGTTTGTGTTCTCTAACAGGAATTTAATGTTAATGTTGGGTCTGGGACAACAGCAGAGAGGATCCCAAAAATGAATAGGAAATCAAGAAAAATCGAGGGTATTAATCATGAAGTAAGTATTTCCTGTCACTAAGATATTTCAACCAAAGCAGGTAAAGTAAGAAATAAATTTAGAGAGAGGGAGGACACCTTATGAAAGTTAACAAGAAAGCTGAAGCAAGTTCAAATTTATGTCATGGTCAGCCAAGTAGCTTGTGTGACTGGTCATATTTGGGAAGGCATAGACCTTACTGGCATCCTAGATGATCATATGTGCAGAGAGTGCTCCCAACTGCAGAAACCTAAGCTGTGTTTGGAGTTCAAAATGTGGTAGGAAACCCTTATGTACATTCATAGGGCTGAGAGGTACATGGAGAGCACGTTTTGAGAGGGGGCCATCCCACAGCTGAAGGGCCTGGAGGAAAGAAGGGAATGGATGACCACCAAGCAGTGAAATGGAATCTGATGGAAAGTGCAGGATTCCCCTCGGGTCCTATTCACAAAGTGTTTCTCTGTTTTGGAAGCTGATGAGAGTGCAGGTCCGAACCAAGCTCCTGGCGCCACAGGTGGCCTGACTGTACAGGAGGGGGAGGAAGAAGAAAGCAGGAGTGATAATGATAGGTGATTTATTAGTTAGGGAAACAGGCAAGCATTTCTGTGGCTGCATTCGTGACACTGGGATGGTGTGTCACCTCTTTGATGCCAGGGTCAGGGATTTCGCTGAGTGGCTGCAGGGCATCCTGAAGGGGGATAGTGATAAGACAGAGGTTGTGGTACCCATTGGTACCAACAATATCAGTGGAACAAGGGATGAGCGCTTGTATCAAGAATTTAGGGAGGTGGCAGGAACTCAAAGATTGTGATCTCTGGATTACCCTAAGTGCCGTGTGCTAATGAGTATAGAAATAAGAGAATAGAACAGATGAATGTGTGGTTTAAGAGTTGGTGCAGGAGGGGAGGTTTTAGATTCCTGGATCATTGGGAGTGTTCCTGGACAAGGTGGCACCTGTACACGCATGACAGTCCTAATTGGAATCCAGAACGGTCCAACTTCCTTGCGGCTGAGTTTGCTAAAAACTGCTGGGAAGAATTTAAACTAGTTTAGCTGGGGGAGGAGACAGTGTTAGTACAGTTGGGACACAGTATACTATACTGGAGGAAACAAGGTGGAGAGAGTTCAGCCATGTTGAAATTTCAGGGAGTAAAGCAAGGGTTAGATGGCTTCTACTTTAATGCCAGGAATATTATATGTAAGACAGATGGGTTGGTATGTAGAAATACAATGCTGCCATTACAGAGACATGATTAATGGAGGGACAGGACTGGCAACTCAACATTCCAGGATTTCCGGGCAGGACAAAGGAGAATGTAGAAAAAGAGGTGGTGTCATATTATTAATTAATTAGTCAGTTACTGCATTAGGGAGGCATGATATCTTAGAAGGGTCCTCCCTTCTTTTTTGGCAGAGTTTAGGAATAAAAATGGAGCAGCTACACTGCTGGGACTGTGTTATAGACCCCCAAATAGTCAGTGGGCAATAGTGGAGCAGTTATGTAGACAATTCGCTGAAGTCTGTAAAACTAAGTCAGGGGTCTTCTACGTCCCACCGTTAGTTAGGGTTAGAAATGGCAGAGTTCTTGAAGTGTATTCAGGACAGCTTTTTATATCAACAAGTAGAAGGTCTAACAAGGAACATTAAAGTGCTGCCACTAATCCTACTGACCGAAGCTGGACAGATGTTTGAGGTGGCAATGGGAGACTATTTTAGTGATAGCGACCACAACACCATACATTTTAGGTTTGTTGTGGAAAAGGGAAAAAAAGGATAACCAGCAAAAAAAATAGTTGCAGTATTGGGAGAAAGTGCTTTTTATTAAAATATGGCAGGTTCTGGTCAAAGCAGACTGGAAACAATTACTCCTGGGTCAATTCACAGCTGAACAATTGGAGGTGGCTTGGGGTTGGCCTAGTTCTGTTCAAAGTGGAATTAACAAGAGTGCAGGCCCACCACATTCCCTTTAGGGTGAAATGTAGGAACAACAAGCCTGGATAACACTGTTTCTAGGAATATTCAGGATTGGATACAAGGAAAAAAGGCTTTTAGTGGTTACAAAGGGAGCAAATCAATGGAGGCCCTAATGAAATATGAAAGAACAGGGTTATTTTAGAAAAGAATTAGGAAAGCAAAGAGTGGGTCTGAATAAACAGTGGTGGGTAAGATGAGGGACAGTCACAAGATATTCTGGAGGTATATCGAGAAGAAGAAGATAGCCAGGAATGGAGTTCTTTAGGGATGAAGGAGGCAATCTGTATGTGGAGCCAGATGATGTTGATTGGATGTTAATACTTCACATCTGTCTTCACTTTGGAGAAGGAGGGTGTAGGTACAGAAATTCAGAAAGTGGGGCTGTGAGGCTCTTGAGCAGTTTGACACAGGATGTGAGCAGGTATTAAAATTTTTGGTGGGTTTAAAAAGAAGATAAATCCCTTAGTTTGGATGAGTTGTATCCCAGATTGCTGTGGAAGCTGAGGAAGGAGATTACAGGGGGTCCGACAGCAGGAAAGGTGCCAGATCACTGGAGGAATGTTGATGTGGCTCCATTTTTCAACAAGTATGATTGAGATAAACTGAGAAGTTACAGTCCAGTGAGTCTCACATCAGTGATTGGGAAACTATTGGAGAAAATTCTGAGGGAAATCTCCACTTGGAGAGACAGGATTTGCTGAGGGAAAGTCAACATGGCTTGACAAATTTGATTGAATTTTTCGAGGAGGTGATTAAGTATCTACATAAGGATAGGGCTGTTGATGTAGTTTACATAGATTTCAGCAAAGACCTTGACAAAATCCTACAAGGGAGACTGATAAAAAGGTAAAAAGCACTTGGGATCCAGAGTAACTTGGCAACTTGGATCCAAAATTGACTTAGCGTTAGGAGACAGAGGCTGGTGGTAGAAGGTTGTTTGTGTGACTTGAGGCTGGTGTCCAGTGGCATAGCACAGGGATCAGTGCTGGATCCCTTATTGTTCATGATATATATGAACAATTTGGAAGAAAATGTGGGGGTTGATAAGTAATTTGTAGAAGACATGAACATCAGCTGCATGGTTGACAATGAGGAAGATGGTCTTAGATTATAAGAGGATATAGATGGTTTGGTCAGATGGGCAGATCAGTATCAGATGGAAGTTATCCCTCAAAAGTGTGAGTTGATACACTTTGGAAGAAGTGACAAGACAAGGGAGTAGTACTCAATGAATGGTGGAACACTAGATAGCTCAGAGGAACAGAAGGATATTGGGGTGCTTGGCCACAGATCCCTGAAGACGACAGGACATGTTAATTGGTTCATTACGGCATACACAACACTTGCCTTGGTCGGTCATGGCATAGCTTTCAAGAGAATGGAAGTTGTATTGGAGCTGTTTGCTAAAGCCACGGTTGGAATATAAGAAGCAGTTCTGGTAACCATAGGAAGGACATGTTCTCACTAGTGGAGGTGCAGATGTGACTCAGTGGGTTGTTGCTTGGGATGGAGATATGAAAAGAGACTGGATAAGTTTGGATTGTTTACTTTAGCTCAGAGAAGACTGAAAGAGGACCTGAGTGATGTGCATAAGATTATGAAGGGCATGGACAACTTGACTGGAAAGCAACAGTTTCCCCTCATTGAAAAGTCAATAACAAGGTGGACATAATTTTAAAAGGTGATAGGCAGGAGGGGATTTGAGGAACTCATTTTTTATCCAGAGGTTGGTGGGAATATGAAATGCACTACCTCTAAGGGCAGTTGAGGGGTTGGGGGGGGCACATTGCAACCTTTAAAAAGTACTTGGATGAGTGCTTAAAATGTCAAACCATTCACGGCTATGGGCCAAGTGCTGGCTAGTGGGCATAGTGTGGATTTAGAGCAATTTTTGTTGGTGCAGACTCAATGGGCTCAAGGGCCTCTTCTGTCCTGTATGATTTCATGAGCTAGAAAGCGGGGGATGAAATACATACAAAAAACAAGTTTCCTTTTGAAGAAACATTTGGGAAATTCCATGTCTGCGAGTCACCAGTTCCTGAGAGTGCATTCTCCAGTCACAGTGACAACCCTGGAAGAACTACTCGTAAAAACAAAGTAGCCACAGGGACTCTAAGATAATAAAATGTGAGGCTGGATGAACACAGCAGGCCAAGCAGCATCTCAGGAGCACAAAAGCTGACGTTTTGGGCCTAGGCCCTTCTCTGATGAAGGGTCTAGGCCCGAAACGTCAGCTTTTGTGCTCCTGAGATGCTGCTTGGCCTGCTGTGTTCATCCAGCCTCACATTTTATTATCTTGGAATCTCCAGCATCTGCAGTTCCCATTATCTCAGCCACAGGGATTCTGCCGCATTTGTTTATTATTCCAGTTTCTATCAGTCAGCACAAAGAAAGAAAGAGGAGAAAAATCATAGGAAAGAAGTTATCACCTATATGCAATGCACATTACTTAAAAGCTGACAATGCTATGTGCAGTGCGTAGCAGCCGTATCCCAGTAATAGAGAAGGTGGTTATTATTGATTTAGATACTGCATTTACCCGAATCACTGAAGCAAATAATTTCTGCTGCTGCATTACAAGACAGTTGTGTTAGCCTTGGCTCACGAGTGTACTCCCTGCTGTGGGTCAAAAGATTTTGGGTTCAAAGGAACATTTATGTTTATACAGTGGCTTTCAAAAATTCAAGACAATCCGTAGGGATTTACAATCAATGAAGTAGCAGCTAATTGTAAACAAGCATGCACAAATAGCAACAACAACAACTTACATTCTGATGTCACCTTTACCAGAACGAAACATCCAAAGGCACTTTGCAGAAGTACTGTATTGCAAAGAGTAGGCGACAGCCTAGTGGTATTATTGCTAGGCTATTAATCCAGAAAACTCAGCTAATGTTCAAATCCCAAAAATTTGACTTCAATTTTTAAAAAATCTGGAATCAAGAATCTACTGATGACCATGAAATCAGAATGGTGACGAAACGTCTGAAAACCAACCTTCCAGCTCAGCGAGCAAACTCACATCCAGAACCTCAACCTGAGCTACAAATCTACTCAAAACTCGCCATGAAATCATTGTCAACTGTCAAAAAATCCCATCTGGTTCACTAATGTCCTTCAGGGAAGGAAATCTGCCACCCTCACCTGGTCTAGCCTACATGTGACTCCAGACCCACAGCAATGTGGTTGAATTAGTTGTCCTCTGAAATGGCCTAGCAAGCCAGTTGTGTCAGTTGTACCAGTTGCTATAAAGTCTCCCAAGAAATGAAATCAGACAGATCATTTGGCATCGGCGTAGACACTGGGAAAGACAAGCGCAGAAACATTCCTGTTGACCCTGCAAAGTCATCCTCACTAACATCTGGGGGCATTGGGAGAGCTGTCTCACTGACTAGTCAAGCAACAGCCTGACATACGGAATCATACCTTACAGACAATGTCCCAAACGCCACCATCACCATCTTTGGATATGTCCTGTCCCATTGGCAGGACAGATACAGCAGATGTAGTGGGACAGTGGTATACAGTTGGGAGGGAGTTGCTCTGGGAGTCTTCAGCATTGATTCTGGACCTCATGAAGTCTTGTGGCTTCAGGTTAAACAAGAACAAGGAAACCTCCTGCTGATTCCATATACCATCCTCTGTCAGCTGTCAGTACTCCACCATGTTAAGCAACATTTAGAAAAAGCACTGAGGATGGCAAGGGCGCAAAATGTACAGTGGGTGGGGCATTTCAAAGTCCACCATGAAGAGTGGCTCGGCAGCAGTACGACTGATAGACCTGGTCGGGCCCTAAAGGACATTGCTGCTAGGCTGGGTCTGCGGCAGGTGGTGAGGGAGCCAACAAGAGGGAAAAACATACTTGCCTCATCCTTACCAATCTGCCAGCTACAGTTGCATTTGCCCATGACAGTACAGTAAGAGTGACCACTGCACAGTCCTTGTGGATTCAAAGAACTGCCTTCACATTGAGAATAACCTCCATCATGTTGTGCGGCACTATCACTGTGCTAAATGGGACAGACGTGGAGCTTAAGACTGGACATCCGCAAGGCACTATGGGCTATCAACAACAGAAGACTTGTACTCCAGCACAATCTGTAAGCTCATGGACAAGCATATCCCCCATTCAACCATTACCATTGCCCAGGGGATCAACCCTGGTTCAATGGAGGGTGCAGGAGGGCATTCCAGGATCAGCACCAGGCATAACTGAAGATGAGGTCTCGACCTGGTGAAGCCACCAAACAGGACTACTTGTATGCCAAACAGCGAAAGCAGCAAGTGATAGACAGAGCTAAGTAACCCCACAAACAATAGATCTAAGCTCTGTAGTCCTGCCACATCCAGTTGTGAATGGTGGTAGACAATTAAACAACTCACTGGAGAAGCTGGGTCAACATATATCCCCATCCTCAATGAAGGAAGAGCCTAGCACATCAGTGCAAAGGATAAGCTTGAAGCATTCACAGCAATCTTCAGCCAGAAGTGCCAAGTGGCTGATCCATCTTGGCTTCCTGCAGTGGTCCCCAGCATTACAGATACCAGTCTTCAGCCAATTTGATTCATTTCAGAAAGAAATGGCTAGAGACACTGGATACTGCAAAGGCTATGGGCCTTCTCAACATTCTGGCAATAGTACTGAAGACTTATTCTCCAGAGCTTGCCACTCCCCTGGCCAAGCTGTTCCAGTACAGTTACAACACAGGTATCTACCCGGCAATTTGAAAAATTGCCCAGGTATGCCGTGTACACAAAAAAGCAGGACAAATCCAACCCGGCCAATTACTGCCCCATCAGTCTCCACTTGATCATCAGTAAAGTGATGGAAGGTGTCATCAACAGTGCTATTAAGCAGCACCTGCTCAGAAATAACCTGCTCAGTGACGTCCAGTTTGGTTCCACCAGGGCCATTTACCTCCTGATTTCATTACAGCCTTGGTTCAAACGTGGGCAGAAGAGCTGAATTCCAGGGGTGAGGTGAGAGTGCCAGCCCTTGACATCATGTTTGCATTCAACTGAGTGTGGCATCAAGGAGCCTTAGCAAAACTGGAACCAAAGGGCAAACTCTCTGATGGTTGGAGTCACACCTGGCACATAGGAAGATGGTTGTGGTTGTTGGAGGTCAATCATCTCAGCTCCATGACATCTCTGCAGGAAATTCCTCAGGGTAATGTCCTTGGCCCAACCATCTTCAGCTGCTTTAGCAATGACCTTCCTTCCATCATAAGGTCAGAAGTGCAGATGTTCGCCAATGGTGCTGAACATTGTTCAATCATTCGCGACTGCTCAGATACTGAAGCAGTCCATGTTCACATGCAACAAGATCTGTTCAAAATCCAGGCTTGGACTGACAAGTGGCAAATAATGTTCACGCCACACAAATGCCAGGCTATGACCATCTCTAATAAATCAATCTAACCACTGCCCCTTGACATTAAACAATGTTGCCAACATTGAATCCCCCACTATCAACATCCTGGGGGTTATCATTGACCAGAAACTCAACTGGACTCACCACACAAACACAATGACTATAAGGGCAGGTCAGAAGCTAGGAATACTGCAGCGAGTAACGCACCTCCTAACTCCTCAAAAACTGTCCACCACCTGCAAAACACAAGTCAGGAGTGTGATGGAATACTCCCCACTTGCCTGGATGAGTGCAGCCCCAACGACACTCAAGAAGCTTGACACCATCCAGGATAAAACAGCCCACTTAATTGGCACTACATCCACAAGCATCCACTCCCTCCACCACTGAGGCTCAGTACCAGCAGTGTGTGCTATCTACAAGATGCACTGCAGAAATTCACTAAAATATCCTCAGACAGCACCTTCTAAACTCAGAACACTTCTATCTAGAAGGACAAGAGCAGCAGATATATGGGAACACTACCACCTCCAAGCCCCTCACCATCCTGACTTGGTGCCATGTGATTTTTGACCTTGTCTGCCCCAGTCGAAAACTAGCACCTCCACATTATGGAAATATATCGACGTTCCTTCACTGTTACTGGGTCAAAATCCTGGAATTCCCTCCCTACTGCCATTGTGTGTCATCCCACAGCAGTTAGACTGCAGCGGTTCAAGAACACAGCTCACCAGCACCTTCTCAAGGGCGACTGGGGATGGGCAAGTATGCTGGCCAGCCAGCGACACCCACATCCCACAAATACATAAAGTAAGGTTTGAAACAGAGCCAATCAGGCGGCCAAAGAAAAAAATAAGATGACAAAAACTTGATTAAGAAAGGACACACAGCATCTTAGGAGCATAAAAGCTTATGTTTCGGGCCTAGACCCTTCATCAGAAAAGGGGGAGGGGAAAGAGGGTTCTGAAATAAATAGGGAGAGAGGGGGAGGCGGAACACCTATCTTCTCCTCTATCCATCTTCGATCCGCCTCGCCCTCTCCCCCTATTTATTTCAGAACCCTCTCCCCCTCCCCCTTTTCTGATGAAAGGTCTAGGCTCGAAACATCAGCTTTTGTGCTCCTAAGATGCTGCTTGGCCTGCTGTGTTCATCCAGCTCCACACTTTGTTATCTTGGATTCTCCAGCATCTGCAGTTCCCATTATCCCTTGGTTAAGAAAGGCATAGGTTTTAAGAAGGAAAACAAGGGTAAGAGGCAGATAGGTATCTGGAGGGCATGATGTAACTTTACGCCAAGGAAACTGAAGGCATGGTCCCCTAGGTGGAGTAATTATGATTGGAGAAGCACAAGAGGTTATTGCTGGACAGCCCTGAAGAAAGGTAATACCCAAAACATTGACCGCCCCTTTCATCCAGATGCTGCACCTCCATCTTTAAATTCCTTCAGAGAATTGCCTGTAAAAATGCTGAAATGGCTTTAAGCAAAATCATGAATGACTTCCTCTGTGGCTGTGATGATGGCATACTATGACTCTTCAGGTTTTTGCACCTCTCTGCAGTGTTGCTGATTGTGGATTAAACCATCTTTCCTTTTTGCACTTGCCAGTTCCACAGCTCAATGTGCTTTCCTTGCACTGGTTCCACTGGGTTCTATGAAATTGTTGCAAGATGTTATCAGAAATGGCTTCACTTTTTGCATTGACACTGCTATCTCAAGTGTTCCCCAAGAAAATATCCTTATGCCGTGGCCTGCTTCTTTTCCTCATTTAAATATTGTGTTTAGCAGTGTCATTCTGCAGACATGGAGTATAGGTTCTACATATATCTTAACGTTAGCCGGCCCAACCACTCCACTGTACCCACAATGAAATGATTGCCTGCCTGTAGTCAACCACCTGTCCAGTGCAGATAAACCAAAATCTCAATTCCTGCAAAAAGCTCAATACAATTCTTAATGATTTCTAAACTCCAATGCCATCATTCCATGTTGAACCTTACTGTTAATAATATTTGTGTACTATCTGAGGTTGAATTTCCAAACCTATAAGGACTACTCCAAAGGCAGCCTAGTTTCACCTAATAATCAGCCATCTCTGCTCCTGCTTCAGCTTGTCTAAAGCTGAAGACTTACTTTAACTGTTAGATTTAATTGTTCTAAAGTCCTCCTGGCTGACTTCTATATTCTATGCTTCATAAATCTCAGATCCACAAATATGTTGCTGTTCAGATCTTATTCTGTTATTCCTGTCATTTTAGCTCCTTCAGAACAAAATCCCTTTCAAAATGCAAATAACCTTAGTACCCTGATGTTGTTGTATGACTACAGACTACAGGCTCTTTATTCATAAAATCCCTACAGTATGGAATCAGGCTATTCGACCCATCAAGTCCATACCAACCCTCAGAACAGCATCTAACTCAGACCTACTCCCCCTACAATATTCCTGTAATGTTGCATTGCCCATGCCTAACCCACTTAGACTGCACATCCCTGGACACTACAGGCAATTCAACACAGCCAGTCCACCTAGCCTGCACATCTTTGGACTGTGGGAGGAAACCCACGCAGACACGGGGAATTTACATGCCACCAGCGGGCTTCATGTAAACAGAATCCACATTTGTGCTACATTTAAATAACAGAAGAATAACATTGTGTTATTATTAACTTACATTGGATTTCAGTTACTATCTTTAAAATTCTCAACCTATTGTTTAAATCTTTTCATGCCCTTGTTCCTTCCAACTGTTGTAACCTCCTCTAGCCTTACAACTCGACTGTTAATCTTATCTTTCTTCTGACACTAGTTTAATCTGTTTCTCACCATCCTTCACCCTGCCACTTTGTGCCTTGAGCTATCAAAATCCTGTGTTTTTCAAATTCCTTTTTAAATGATTCTTCTATAACCCTCCAGACCTAAATTCTTATCCAAACTTTTGGCGTTTCCGTCTCTTCACTGGGTTGACAGCAATTTTCGTTTGAGTGCCCAAGATGGAATGTTTTATAGAGCAGATCTCAGTAGGAATGCCCATTCTGACACCCTTACACTTTGGAGTCCCACATGGGGGTTTGGAAAGCCACCATTTTCATCTAGCCTTGGCTCCTATCCCAAACAAACTTCATCTCGTAGAAAACCACAGAAGCATCCTTATTTGAAGTGACGGAGCCTGATTCCCAGTTTGAAAGAAACCTGACTCTAGCTGGTGAACTCCTACCTGCTTACAATCATAGAAACCCTGCAGTGTGGAAGCAGGCTATTCAGGCCATTGAGTCCACACCAACCTTCCAAACGGCACAGCAGCCCACACAGACCAGCCCCCAATCCTTGTGATCCTACATTTCCAATGGCTAATCCACCTAGTCTGCACATCCCTGGACACTGTGGGCGATTTAGCATGGCCAATCTCCCTCACCTGCACATTTTTAGACTGTGGGAGGAAATTGGAGCACTGGAAAGAAACCCATGCCCACACAGGGAGAATATGCAAAGTCCACGCAGAAAGTCTAAAACAGCTGTAAACAAACTCATCTCCCCTGCTTAGTTAGCCTCTGGGATCATTCAGCACCATATTCCTAAAATATTTCTCCTGAACATTGGGTCTCTGTCAAGTGCACATCTCTTGTCTGAACCATCTGCTCTTAATCTAATAGACCTCAGCAATTCATAGGATCTATTTGTAGTAGCCCAAACACCGAAAGGTAAGGCAAAGAAAATCACTCCATCCCTGAAATTTGGGACACAATCTCTGAATTATCCTGAATGAAATTCTTCTGTGTTGCTTCATTATCTTCTTGTGCAGCAGAAGCTCCATAGTTCTCCTTTTGACTTAACTCCATGCTTATATTTGTGGCATGATAAAATGGTGTATGGTGGGATGGTTGGGGATTTATTTGAAGATGTTGACTGGACAATCAAGCAGTACCTTGCCAATGAAGTAAACTGAATAAATAACTAAATGGTTAAAGAAACTACATAAAACAACAGAATTACAGGTTTGCTGCTCTGAAACTGTGTTTAGTAATAATGTAGATATTGACGATTCTGTGAGTGCTTCCAATTGGGATCCAATCCCTTATCTGCCAATAGCCAACTGTTAATTCTCTCAGAGACTTATCTTCCAGGTTGTAGTCCTAAGTGATGCCATGGAAGGGTCCTATTACATAAAAAAGATAATGCTGCAGTGACTCACTTCTATGATAAGCACCATCCCAACTATTGTGATTACTTCAACCTGCAGCAGCTAACATAGCCCACCCCTTCCTCTGTAATGAAACAAAGGCAATAAGTTGCAGATGATTTGGAGTTGATGGGGTGTATGGATGCAGCTTTTACTGGGAACAGGAAACAGAAATGGTCTATGGACTAGTGACCAGTTATCAATGACAGAGACTTTGTCCAACATGCGATTGGTTCTCAGGTAAATGAACAGTCTGGAGCTGGGAACAAGTTAGACACAGAGAAGTGCTCAGTTCTTAATCAAAAATATAGATTTCTATACTAAGGTGGCGGCGGAGTAACAATACAGCATTTGGACCCAGGCACCTGGAGCTTTTCCTTTTCTTTTTATTCATTCTCTGTGTTTTATTTAAACTTTAAGCTTACTTACCTTCTTGAGGAGAGCTCAGATGGCATCAAGGTGTCCAGAGTGTTGGAGGCACAGTTTGTTTCTGGGGGTGGCAGAGGGAGTTGAGCTGTGCTCTCCCTAGCAATGGTGTAAGGAGGTGGGTTTGGGCCTAGTGCCTAGTGTGGGGCACAGTAGCTTCAGTGATGGCTGCATTGCTGAAATTGGCCCACCATGGCCTCATGGTAGTGTTGTAGGTAGAGGCAGGATGGCACCAAAGAATGGCAACACAGTTCTTCAATGATAGCGCAGTGAAGAAGCTCGAGGCTGATCGATTGCTTCATGTTGGTGACGATCTCAGCATCAGGGAGGATGAGTCCAGATCCAGGAAGATTATAATGTTGAACTTTTAACTTTATTTCTTTATTTTTCTCCGTTTTTACTCTATATCTGGTTTATTTCTATGTTTTAAGATGGCACCAGAGAGAGGCAACATTACCCAACACTTTTCACTTTTTTTAACAAATACATGTGACAGTATATAAATCAATAAGTAGAATGCTTGAAAAACTCAGCAGGTCTGGCAGCATCCATGGAGAGAGAAATGAGTTAATATTTCGAGTCTGGTCTGATACTTTTTCAGAATTGTTTATAGGGGATTGGAGTTCTGAAGAAGAGTCATCCCAAAGTCAATATTAACTGTTTTGCTTTCCACAAATTCTGCTAAGTATGCTGAGTTTCTCTAACATTCTCGGTGTTTCAGAATTCTAGCATAAGCAATATTTTGTTCTTATTTGGATGTTCAGTTCTTCTTTAGCTCAGCAGCGATCTCTCTAGTCTCTGCAGTCAAAATGCACCGTAGGCCTGAGTAAAATGAGTTTATCTTTCCTGCGACAGTTTCTATAAGATATGGCTTTTAACTGATAAGTCAGAGACTTTTTTTTAAGTGAACTGGCTATCGTGTGTCTTGTATCAACAAATGGATGCATCTGGAGAAAGACAACTGAAGCAACCCATGTGGAACCTGGGAACAAAGATTTCTGAAGTATATTTCCATTTTACCCCTCTGCCCATAATGTATTTACCCTATCTTTCTGTGTATATATGTAAGATGGAATTTATAAGGGAAGGTTTTAATATGTAGTGTTATATACCAAATATTTATAACTGTTTACCTGTTGCTAGAATAATAGTAATTGCTGTGCAGAAGAAACCTGATCTGTGATTTCTATCAAGCTGGGTCTGAAAATGAAGTAAATTGAGGAACTTTGCATAGTTTGCCGATGAGAAAGAGACCCATTTATCCATATGCTATTTCCTGCTGGCCAATCTTCACTCAAAGATAACTGTTACCCCTACACCACGTGTTCCTAATGTGTGCAACGATGTTTTATGTGACACCTTGTCAAAATCTTCCAGAAAATCAAGGACTCTGTCAGTAGTTCCTTTTTATCCACAGTGTATGTTACTCTTTCAAAGAACTCTAATAAACTAATTAATCGTGGTCAGGTGTGTTCATGTACGTAGGCATGTATACTTGCTTCATTTTTACTTCTTTAACACCACTCTTCCAACCATTTCCAGTTCATTATGGGCAGGGTCATTTTGAGGTCCAAATCTTTGCATTCTGTGTACCAGAAGTTTATGCAAGCAGCCAGAGACACCTCCTGGTTATTTTATGCAGTAACAAATCAACAAACTGGATTTCAGCAATTATTGTAGAACATCCATTCACAATTTTTTTCCAATCTGCTCACATTATGTATCAGCGACCAAAGAAACAGTTGATGGATAGAGTAACTGGAAACAAAGCACCAACCAGTCTAACTATTGGGAAACTGCAGAAGCAATGATCTTAGCTGCAAAAGGGACCTGTGCCTAGGAGATGCATAACAGTAACTAGTCAAACTAATCAGTCAACTACTTAAATAACTTCTCAACAACAGTATGCTGCATGGCATCCTCCATTTTAAGTTCAGAGTAATTGGCGGAAGGCTCTCAGGATAAAAGAAAACTATCATTTTCTGTCACCAGACATTGAAATAGCCTGTCAGGAAGTATCTTATTAATAAAACAAGCAGGGAAATGGAAGATGTGCAGAGAATATTGAGCGGAGTTGAAACAGCATGGAAAGAATTTCTGAGAGATGCTTCAATTTCAAATGGAACAGCTTTTCTGTATGGATTTGCATCACCATCTTCACTGTTGCGTGGTCAAAATGTTGGATCGCCAATCCTATTAGCACTCGGGGTCTATTTAATCCCCATTGATTGCAAAGATTCAAGAAGTCAGCTCACCACCAACTTTGAGGGCAGTTAGGGAAGAACAATATATGCTGGCCTAGTCATTGAGGATCACATCCCATGAATGAATAAAAAAAATTCCAGTAACTGCCATCTGCATTTTCTCAAATGACCTTAGGATCTAAATGTGGTGCCCAGAAATGGCACAATATTCTAGTTGGAGCCTAGCCAGAGCTTTACAAAGATTCAGTAGAACATGTTTACTGATGAAGGCCAAATATTTTATTACTTTTAATATGTCATACATCATTCAAAGACCTAAGCCTGTGAACTCACATGTTCCCTGTGCCCTGAAGTCTCTACTGACACTCCAAATTCCTTCTACCAACATTATTAACTCACATTTCTTTGTGTTCAATTTCATCTGCAACTTGTCTGTCCATTTTAGTGATCTGTCCATGTCCTGTTAGTTAATGTGATAAGAACTAAGTATTATAAGACAGAAGCAGCAGGAATACAGAATTTGGCTAATACAGCCTGCTCTGCCATTGAATAAGGTCATGGTTAATTTAATTGTGGCTTTAACCTACTTGGTTAATTTAATTGTGGCTTTAACCTACTTGTTTGTTACTGCTGCAAGTTTGTTATCATCATCAAATTTTGAAATTTCACTTTGACATATATACAAAAAAAAGCAACAATCCAAGTTTTTTTTGGACCAACCTTCAGGAATATAACTGTTTACCATTTCTCCAGTCGGATAAATTACTATCCACTATGACTTATGTTTTCTGTTTTCTGTCTTCTAGCCTTTTTCCCATCCATGATGGTTACTGTGAGTTGAGGTAGCCCGAGCACCTTTTGGGGCAATAGGTGTTAATGACAACAGAACTGATGACACCTCTTTGGTGAAGCAACAACCGTGAATACATCAGTAGAAATGTGCAATTAAAACAGCAAATACAGGAAAACATTTAGCAAGCCAGGGAGCATGTGTGAAAAGAGAAACTGAATTATCATTTCAGGTCATTGGCCGCTCATCAAATGTAATTTCAGCTCTGTGCAATGTTTTCTGCAATAAATGCAGTGAAAATGATCTTTTTCCCCTCACACTTGTGTTTTTTAAACAAATTCCTCTCTTGATCCCCCCAGAGAACACAAGCTATTTTTTCCTCTTCCTTCAGCACAGATACACTGAAGTGCATGAAATATTCCCAAATTGCTCTAACCAACATGCCATGCAAACTGCTTTTGTTTTAAATATTTCCTCTTTAAAACTGTTTTGGCTGCCCTGACTAAACTGCACCATCCAAGTAATTGTACTTCCTGCTGCAGCCGCAGTCTCCTTCAACCTGTTTTCAATAAATGACTCACCATCTTGTTACAGCCAATCTAAATCGCTGTAAAAATTTTTCTAGAGCATCTTATCAATGATCTCAACTGATCTTTAGTCCAAAACAATTTGCACCTTGTGAGCTGCATTTTAACCAAAGCAAACTTTGACTTTTAAAATCAATTTATCTATATCAGGTCAGCAATATTCATGTGCTACGTTGAGACTAAAATGGTTTTATTAATCACTATTTTTCTTTCAAATCAGCATGTTAAGGCATGCAAAACACTGGGGATAAACGGAATGGAGAATGCAATGCTGGACTGTCATCTGAGTGTAAATTGTCCTAGAGTCCAGTTTAGTAGTTATCCCTTAGTAAATAAATGTTTTTGTGCCTGCTCTTCAACTGACATGTAAGTAAACTAGTGTATGATCCAAATCCACTTAAGACAGGAGCTGATAGACAGCAAGAGAGAGATTTATGTACCGTGATGATGAGGTGATTCCAAGTGCAGATCCTCTAGGTAAAAGAAGAGAAATTTAAAATGACAATGTGACGACCAATTGAACTTCTATATATATCTTACTGTAGATTTTAAAATTTTACTTGGTCTGCACTGCATAAACCAAAGTTACTTTGGTGGAAGTTATCCAATTATCAATAAATATGTTAAATATCTTTTAATGATGTGAACATTCCTTCAAGGAAAGTTCCTTAAAGCATTTTAACATGACAATTTCTTTTCCTATGTAGTCTCCTTCTCGTCTGAAGGACTCATTTCACTCTGGAATATGGTTATTTAATTGATGTAAGTTTATTTGTGCTTTGCTCTCACATGCATTCCTCATGTGTGAACTAGTTCAGTGCTTCCAAAATTGTGTACAGTTTTGGTCTACTTACGAGAAAAGAGACAAACTTGCATTGGAAGCAGATCAGAGAAGGTTCACTCAGCTGATTTCTGGGATGAGGAGTTTGTCTTACGAGGAATTGCTGAGCAGGTTGGAACTGTACACATAGGAGTGTAGAAAAATGATACATGATCCTTTTGAAAGATAAGTTTCTAAAATAGTTTGACAAGGTAGATGCTGAGTGCATGTTTCCCCTCATGGGGGATATGTAGAACTAGGGAACACAGTTTTGAAATAAGGGAACTCTCATTTGGGATAGAGATAAGAAGGAATTCTTCATTCAGAATTGTTAGTGTTTGGAATTCTTTTTTTGACAGAAAACGGTGAAGATAGGTCATTGAATATATTCAAAGACAAGCCAGATGGAAAAAACAGTAAATCTGCCAACTGCAAAATACTTGTCTGACTGGTCCTGTACAATTCAGAATGGAAGTTCAGTATGGCCAGTATATTCATTTCTAAGTACAACTGTTTTATTCGTCTTGGGAGTTAAGCAATTTTTTTTGATTAAGAAGGACTTAAAGGTTTTGGCAAGGCGAGGAACAGGAAGGAAATTGGAGCTTAGGCCACAATCAGATCAGCCATGATCTTTAGGAATGGTGGAGCAGAACCAAGGGGCCAAATGGATTACTTCAACTCGTATTTCTTATGTTTTTATATTCTTAATGTGTTTCACTTTGCCAGAGGGAACAGATCAACAAAAGCTACTTTTGAAATTAGGCCACAGACTTCACAATAACACAATGGATATCATGACCAGACAGTACAGGTTCTGCATGGCCCTCAGTGTGAAATGGCTATGTGCTTTTGTGAACTGCCATAGACAGGCGTGAAAAGAAAATGGTCTCCAGTCAAAGATACACAATCTTCGAATTCTACAAATTCTGAGTGTTTTATTCTAGCATGCCTGAGGAAAAAACATCATCAGAACAGATTTCACTGTTGTGATGGATTTAACAAACTCAGACTGAGGAAAATGATCTAGAGATAATGACTAAAAGTTACTAAATAAAAACCGAAAGAACTGCGGATGTTGTATATCAGGAACAAAAACAAAGTTGCTGGAAAAGCTCAGCAAGTCTGGCAGCATCTGAGAAGGGAAAAATAGGGTTAACGTTTCGGGTCCAGTGACCCTTCCTCAGAACTGGGGAAGGGTCACCTGACCCGAATCGTTAACTCTGTTTCTTCCTTCATAGATACTGCTGGATCTGCTGAGCTTTTCCAGCAACTTTGTTTTTGTTGCACTAAAAGTTACTGTTACTGCTCAGTAAAGTAGGATATGAGGACATACTGGTAACTGGGAGCAACTGTGGGCTGTTTACCATAAAGCCTATAGTTGCACACTGAATGCAATGTGAATCATGTATAACAGGCTCCTCTCTGTAGATTAAATTTCAAGTTGTCTACAAAAATAAAATAATATTTAATCAATAGCTTTTTTTTAAGTCATTGCTTACAGTCACCATTGTGAAATAGCTATGGGGATAAGAAATAAGGTAACAAGGCAAAAAGCAATTTGAAATTGTTCCTGTGTTATTTTAGTTTGAAAAACTTGAAATTTGGTTAAACTAGTGAGCTACTTGGGGGCTTACTTACAGACACATGTAGGTGTTCAAAGCATTTATCTAATTTTGTACTGATTTTCCAGTTGTAGAGGAAACTACAAGTAGTAGAAAATATCAAATGCTGTGTTTGAAAAGTACATGCAAATTGTTTTCTCACATGAGAATCGATTAGATGCCTTGGGCTACAGGGAAGGTGGCTGTACAGCTAATGCCTCTCCTGTATTTGGACAGGGTTTCTTTCTGTTTGGAAAGGAACCTGCTCTAAATAGCTTCTTTGCCCATCTTCTCCGTAGATGTTGAATGATCAAATAAGCATTTACATCTTTGTCTGTATTTGTTTCAGATTGACAGTTTGTAAAGGGTTTTTTTTGCTCATTGAATGCTGCCGTATGTTGTAGCTGACCTTCTCCTGCCATAAAAACAAATAACAGATTTGTGCAATGTTGAGAGAATCTGCTGTCATGATAAAATAGTTCATTTGGTATGTGAGTGAGTGAGAGGAAAATGAAGTGGATTGAATGGTGGGGCAGTGATTGCAGAAGAGTGAAAGGAAACTCAAAACATTAATTCTATTTCTCTCTCTACGGATGCTGCCAGATCTGTGGGGTTTCTCCAACACGCTGTGTTTGCTCAAAATCTATTACATTTCTCGTTTTCCCAAGGTCTGCTGAAAGGTCATAGACCTGAAGTGTTAACTATATTTCTCCTTCTACACAGATTCTGCCTAATATGCTGAGCTTCCTACAGTAGTTTGTGTTTTATTTTATTTCAGACTTTCAGTATTCACAATAGTCTGCTCTTCAATCAGTGAAAGGAAGTGATGTGAGTAGTGGACTACAGGTAAAGCAGTGCAAAAAGGTAGAATCCTTACCTTGACAACTGTGATGAGGCCATTGAGCTTCTTTCTGCGATAAGCCTTGTCCTGAGAGCAGGGTCCTGCATTAATTTCCTTCTTGAATATTTTCCATTAGCAGAGGTGTTTCCAGAACTTTCTTCCTCATGGAAGAACATGATCTCCCACTTCCTGTCACATTCTAAACATGTGTCTACAAAGCTGCATTCGTGAGCCTGGCTTCTCTCCCTGCAAACATTTTATCTTTTGGAGAATGATTCCCTACTGTTTGCAATCAGAGTGCACCGTTGTTTTGAGGGGGTCCTGGCAGCCTTTAGCACCATACATACTTGATTTCCTGCTCCCAAATAGGCTCAGAGCCAAAGGCAGCCTGGGTAGTGTTGTCTGCAATCGTGACTCACGATAATGAGCTGGCAATGCTGCATGAATAATCTTATGCAACGCGCAGCACTCATTTCCAACACAGGGATGATTGGCTTTCTATAGGAAAAAGATTTTAATTATTCCTCAAGTGGATACACGGGTGACATCTCTCTGAAAGGCAGAGAGTCAATTGGTTGATGTTTGGCCCTCTTATAAATCACATATGTTACATATGTTTTATATCTCAAACACACAATATTGGAACCCATATACAAACCCATACAGAACTAAACTGGAAATGACAGTACTCACCATGACTGACTGGACAGCATAAACTCCAAGTGGAGTAGAATAACATCGCTTCATCGGAGGCCTCACTAATGATGTTACCTGGCGCAACATCGAGGGCCGAAGGGCCTGAACTGTGCTGTTATGTTCTATGTTCTATGGTGATGAAAACAAGCCAGCTAGGCAAGCAAGTCAACAACCTTGTGAAATTCAATAATTGACTTTACTATTTTGATTGGAAACTTTTGGTCAAAAGCAAGAAACCTTTGATTATGTCTACGTTTACTTGTGCCCAGATATTCAAACGGATTCAGCCGATAGATTGAATTTTTCCAACTCTGTGGTAATGTTCTGCTCGTATGATATAAGCAACTGCATTAAAAGTTCAAAGTTGGAGTGTTAGTTCAAGAGACGCTTTTAGGTTACAGTAGTTTACATCTTCTATAAATTAATGTAAATTGACAGTTTGTAGTGAATATTGTTCATTTACCAGAATAAACAAATTTGTCTGAGTTTATAGCCTGAGCCATAGTGTGATAGAGTTCATAATTAATGAGATTGCAATACATGATACATTTTAATAAGCCGGAATAGAATGGATCTCATTATTGTTTATCCAGATGCTGGTCAAGTAAAAGAACACTTCTGTTTCGAAAGGATGTAAAATGTTTCAAAGAAATGGCTGTGTGACTTTATACTAGAGTAGAATTGTCATAACATCCAAGATATAATAGTCACTCCTTATTAAATTAAACACATTAGCTATGAATACTCCAGCAAGGATTAGTGCATGACTTAAACTCTCAAAACCCATTCAATTATGCAGTGTTGAAATCAGCTCCATTATGTTTATAAACCATCATATTTTCCAACGTGCTTCACAAAGCCATTTTAGAGCATAAAGATTTTTATTACATTGGGAAACAGATGAAGTAGTTCCTTGTCAATCCATTATTCTGCAGGTACTTTTCCAAATCTAGGAACTACCCTGTGGTGTGCTGTGAACTGTTCTGTGGTGGTTTCAATGTTATTACTGAGAATACGGTTCACAAAGGACACCTCACACCCCATTTCAGCATCAGGGACTTTGAGGTGCTGGTGGACAGGATGGTGTAAAGAAAGTCGCCAAAGGAGGAACACACAACAAGCCTGCTTCGACAGTGTTAATGGCCCAGGTCAGTGCAGTATTCAGAATGAAGTTGTGCAGAAAGCAGGCCCTTCTATACTCCCGAAGGGCAAGCATCATTTTCTCTCCGCTATCTCACATTCAGAGCTACCACTCGCTCGAACACACAAGGCTTAGGGATTGCAACTCTCATTATTGCATGCAGAAGTATAATTGAGGAGACTGTGTTTGCATCTGGGAAGGACTCACTCAGTAGGCCTTGGCCCTCTGAGCACAAAATGTCCCTGAGGAAAACTAACCAAGACATTCAGGCCAACCTAAGATCTGTTTTTCTCCACTCCAGTAATGAGTTTGGGACTGCCGTGATAGACTGAGAGGGAGAGGAAAAAGAAGCTACTAAGGAGGCATACATGATGCTTCAATGTATATGGCATTGCATCTGTGTAAATCTATGTTCACTTGGACTCTTAAAATATCTGCTCTAGAGTCTTTGTTGCTTTCAGGCCTGGTGAAGTCAAACACGTGAGAGATGAGCAGCCTCGTCTGACATCCCAAGGATGAAAGAAGTTGCGCTGGCCAAGCATTGCTCAACTATTACAAGCAATGACTGCAGATAACATCAGGTATCAGGGACCATGGACATTGTTGACTGCAGCCAAGACATTGGCATTAATGTGGACAAGGCTAAGGTTCCAGGCGCTGCACAAATCATCCACACTTGCTCCCACCTGTGAGTGGGCTTATAGATTCAATCATGATTCCAGACATCTATGAAAGGCAATGGTTCATTTTATCTTACAGATTTCCAAAGGCGGACGCAGCCATTCAAGGTTGGGAGGTGTACAAGGGGAAATTTGCATCTCCACTCTCCCTCCTAGCTCATTGGTCTGCCAAGAAAAACTGCACAGAATGCTGCCTCACACAGTTCCAATGCTGTCTTACAAGATGCTCAAGAATTTCAAATTAACTTTGCAGTCTATTCAAACTCTGAGAGGTTAAAGACTCACAAATGATGGGAGCATCAAAAAGGAGGTGCCTCAGGATTGTTCAAACCTGCAACCTTCCAGGAAAGACTTCACTGCACAATGCTCAGATATCTTACACATTCAGAAGCTTTAAAAGCCAGGTCATTGCCAAGGTCCTCCTGAACCATCTCCTCTTAGTGGCTGTGGATCTCCACCCATAGTTCCAAATGTGACTTTCAGCCACAGAAGGATGCTACAGGCATAATTTTCACCACACAATAGCTAAACGTCACCTAGCCTTAGGGCAGTGCGATGGGTAGTGCTATGTCTGACAGACTGGAACAGACTAATGCTTCCTCACAAACAGTGGAGCAGAAGATCTGTAAATTGGAGATACTTTGAAGCAGTATTACCTGAAGATGCAATACATACATTCACATGGCTCAGCAAACCTCAATTCAGAATTGTAAACATTTAAGGAGTGCAGAAATAACCAAGTCTACTGTGGACTGAACAAGGGTAGCTTGCCATATTCCCACCACAAAGTTGTATCATGAGAGAAAGTCCAAACCCAACTCATTCACGCTGGAAGTCGGGTTCGGTTAGGTTCTGTTTTGCCTCCTGTACTTGATGGCTTTATCAAGGTGTCTTGTATGCCTGATGCTGTAAATGGCCTTCCTTCATCCTCATCCTTCTGCATCTAGGATATCCATCCTCTGTCAGCTTCAGTTGTGAAGAGCACTGCATAGCACAATGATTCAGCATGCATTTTCTGGGCTGCATTGTAAGACCCTGCTTGAGCAGTCCAGCTATCTTAAGGAGGCCTATGGTCTCTTACAATATGAGTAGTGCCAGTCTGAGAGTTTCATAAAGTAGTCATCAGCCACGTTTGGAAGGACAGCCATCATTTCCTGGCAACCATCCCCGTATGGCTAAGGGAGGCAGGAACCTATGAGTGTTTTAGTTTGGATACATCAAGACAGTTCTCAGAATGTTTGTCATTTATATTTGGAGACTTCTAAAACCTGACATCAATGCTCACACTTAAGCTGACAAATTCTGCACTTTCATGGAACATGTTCGCTGTCTTGCACCTGAAGGAAATCAGCAATTTTGGAGAATCCTATTGTCTCAGTTGCTTAGTTTTCTTCATCACACAATCTGGAGAAAATGACATTAATGAGGCTTTAATGTGAATCAAAGAAAAATAAATGGTTCAGAGGTGCATAAAAACTCAGGGCTGATATAATCTTGATGGCCAGCAGGAGGAGATTGTCACACATTCCTCTGAGCACAGGTCTTGATCGAAGAGATAACACAGTTTGATGGTGATGACCTGGGACATCTTATGTCTCTGCCTGCACTGGATTTCTGAGAGGTCTAGTAGACCAGTCTGGTCATTCTCTTCCACCTCTTTGTGGGCACTTCACTTGTTGTGTGTCCCTTTGGAGACTGTGCAGCAGCTGCTGGAGTTGTCGGGCTTGCTGACAATGGTGCAATTGCTCTCTCTTTCAATGCTATCATTAGAGATGAGCCAAACTCACAATGAATCTTCCAGCTGCAGGATTGATCCCAGATGGGAAAGCCGATGTTCTGTGGGGAATGTGAGAAATGTAACAACATTTCAATAACAGTACTCCTGAGACTTCATACCAATCATTACAAAGTGTGATGTTATGTCCTGATATACTATAGCCTAGAGGTTTCTCAAGAAGGTCAATATTTTGCCCTGATATGTAGCTCTAACCTATGTAAACTTGCCCAATATATGTCTCAGAACCAAAGGGCTAATGCTACTTTGGAAGGGTGAAATTCAGGTTCTTATTCATCACGATTGCACATTCTTTCACAAAAAACCCTGAATATCATAGACTATGTTCTTGCATACTTTCTGTGCAATGTGCAAATGTGGCAGCTCTCATGTAATATATGAGAAATGATGCTGAGATGGTAACATGAAGGTGAAAGCAGGCTCTTCCTGAGATGCAGAATGATCATCTCCATCTTCCATGTTTCCTTTTGTGTTTTTGACTCTCCATCACAAATGATCCTTCAGTATTCCCTTGTTTCTGCTTATCCCCTTTATTCAAATATGATAACTGTAAATAATTTACCCCCTGAATCTAAGACCTTGCGATTGATTATGTTCTTGTTGACCGTACACTCCCCCCACATTGAGGCCTGAGTCATTGTGACTTGCATAGCTTCCCATTTCCAACCAGGCTCCATGAAATCCCACCTTTCTATCTTGAGTTGTAATCATCCCCTCAGTGGACCAGTCTAGTGAACCACATCACCCAACTCATGCTTCCTACTTTCTCCAGGATTCCATGGGCTATCGCTTAAGAAACACCCTGACCATGAATGTCCAAACTCCAAGACTGATCTTAGCCCACACTTTTGCAGTAATGTTTGAGGACCATCTTGATGGAGCAGAGCCCAGCCTTAGGACTGAAATTTCCAAACCACTCTGATTGGTCTACCTGTATTCCTCAGACTGGTTGCACTTGACCTGCAGTTCTGACCTTGACTCAATCACTGGATTGCAAGGACATGGATCCCTGACTCTGGCAGCACCAAGTGCCTGACTGACCACAGCCAATCCCTTGACTGGAAAAGGGCTGGGTCCTTGACTGGTTGTGCCCCTAACTGAGCTTGGCCTGCCTATTCAACTCACTAAGGACTGGTCCATTTGATTTTTTGCAGATGATGATTTGCTTGAAGCCCATGCAGTGTTTTTGCCATGTAAGCTGTGGGCACATGCTGCAAATGTGACATTGACATAGCACATTGCCATGCAGCAACATTTCCAGTCTCTTGACAGTTCAGTACTCTAAACAGTCATAAGCTTCTTGCCTCCCTGCCTGTGCCGAAAAGAACGTAAGTGGCCGATGATAGCAGCCTTTGAGTAACTGCTGAGAGCCATTAGATGCATTGTGTGTCGATGCATGAGATATGTGAGTGTCCCAGTGCGCATAAAGTCCTGACAGAAGCGTGCAAGTCTTACTTATACCCGTGTTCTAAAGTGAAGACCCGAAGAACTGAAGTGGTGCCTAAGTTGGCACAAAAGCAGTAATCATGATATGGTGATGCTCGTGCTTTAGCGATCCCCATTTGCGCGGATAAAGATGAGAAGTGGATGATATCTACAGAGCATTTGGGGCAAATGGTATCGATGGTGGAGTTTGTGAAGGCGAGGAACAGGGTGAGATGCTTGCCAAGTGGCGTCCTCTCTGATGAAGGGTCTAGGCCCGAAACATCAGCTTTTGTGCTCCTGAGATGCTGCTTGGCCTGCTGTGTTCATCCAGCCTCACACTTCGTTATCTCAGATGCTTGCCAAGTATTTGTTTTTACTTTCAAGTCAAGTATTGTTGCCATCTGGTTTCTTATGGAAAGAGGAGAGAATTGGGAGCCAGAGTTAATAATGAGATGCTGATGGAACTAAGGCAGTTGCCATTCATTAGTGAGTTTCAGAACTCACCATTTAAATCCCAAGGGGAAAATGAGATTGTTGTTCTCAACTTCGAGAATCTGATATTTCTATTTTTGTCTTATTTTCCCAAGTTTCTTTCAACTGCACACTTTACTCAAGGGAGCAGAAAATGCTGCTCACAGAATTCAAATGATTCAAAATCAAGTGGAAACTAAGGGAAGGAGAAGATGAGAGAGATTGATCAGGTTGAAAAATTATTTCCATAAAAGAGAAGAGAGTTGCTGATATTAGGGCTACATTGAAAAGTTAGACATAGAGATTGAAACAAAAGCATGTAAGTAAAAAAAACTATTTCATAAAGAAAGAAATTCAAACAAGTCTGGATTTTGAATCTGAATCACACGGTACCGACTGCAGATTTTTGATAAATAAACAAAAATAATTTACACACTTAATAACTCCATAATTTGATCTTTACTAGAAATAGTAAACATAATCCTTCAAAATATCTCAAAAATCTGTTTAATGAAAGAACACATATTTAAGATTAAAGTAGAATATCTCTACAAAGAGTAGAGATATCACGTGTATACTAGATTTGTGTTAGGGTTAAAAGACAAAAGCAATCAGTGTGTGAGAGACATGTTCTGCATTTTAATAATTCAGAACATTAGTTTTTGTTTGCCCAAATTCATTCTGTAACTAAGGCACACAGAATTTAAAATGAACAGAAATATTCACCATCAATTTCAGATAATAACAAAGCAGAAACTTACAAAGCATGATGCATGGCTAAATAAATTTTGTTTGAATGTTTGTAAAGAGAATCGAGAGAAGGATGAGGGCAACTATTTTAGAACTTCTGAATAACATCACTCAAACTTAAGGAATCAAATGCCTTTAAAGATTGGAATTCAGACTCCATTATTAAAAATGAGCTAAATGAACCTGCTGTTTTAGAAGCCTTTTGAGCACACCTTGTGGAGGAATGTGTTTTTCATTCCGTCTTCCTTTGGACTACTGCTTTTCAAGAGTTTCTTTCTCTTTGTACCTTTGTATTTTAACTATAAGAATGAACGTTTCTTACTTCATCTTTTCTCATTTTTTGTGTTTCTCTATTTTTGTGTCTGCATAGCTCTCTAGGTATAATTTCAGTGGGCTTGCTATTGTAAGATTAATGGAAATTCCAAAAAATGACTTTAATATAGCAAGAGCAAATCGTGTTGATATTCAGCTAGGGATGCTTCTACTGAAAACACACACATTGAGTGCTCACCATTGATGAATAATGATGTCATGTACCATAATTTATGTATTTATTGAGAATATAGGAACTATTTGTGTGAAAGTGCTTCCTGATTTTACAACTAAGTGCTTCACTCTAAGTTTGCAATTGGGCCTCCTTTGTTTGTGCAGATGTTATCCTTCTTTTCTTTAAACCGGTCATGCTTGATCTCACTGTCATTGCAAACTATCATCCCATACCAAACCTCCTTTCTCTCTTCAAAGTCCTTGAGCACGTTGTCACCTCTCAAACTGTGCCCATCAGTTGTGGGATTCCACATTTGAAACCTTTTGATCAGGTTAATGACTCTACAACATCACCAAAATGGGTCTAATTCTGTGTGACTGTGATAAAGATAAACGAACCCTTCTCTATTTTCTTGATCTACCTTCAATCATTGATACACTGTGCTCCTCTCATACTTCTGTCACAGCTTCTTATGACTGTGCTCCCTTGATTCCATTCTTATCTATCTAATTGTAACCTGAGTGTCACTTGCATTGCCTTATCCCACATATTTTCCTCTGATATTCCTTAAGGATCTATCTATGACACCTCCTTTTTCTCCTTTACATGCTACTGTTTGGTGATATTATCTGGCATAATATCAATTTTTAGATAGACACTGAGAATGCTTACCTTTACCTCAATACCACCTCTCTTTATTCCTCCACAGTTGCTAAATTATACTATTGCTTTTTTCTGCATCCACTATTGGATGAAGAGAAATTTTGTTCCATTAAAGATTGGGAAGCCCAAAGCCATTGTCATCAGTTTCCATTCCAAATTGTTTCCTAACTATTCACTCCATTCCACTTTCTGACAATTGTCTCAGACTAAACCTGGCTTTTTGCATCCTGGTCATATTTGAACCTGAGATGAACTTCTCATCACTTATCAACCCTATCACAATGACAGCCTCTTTCCACCTCTGTGGTATTGCCCAAAATTGTCCTGATCTCGCTTTATTTTCAGCTGAAACCCTAATCCATTGTTTTAGTTACCACCAGATTTAACTATTTCAGAGAAAAGTATTAAAAGGACATTTCTGCTTTAAGATCCTGTGCATTGGAAGTTAAGGTTAAAATATCCCTTTGAGATGGAGACCACAGCAGGCCATGTCTGTTAAAGTGGAACATTTCAAAGCCAATTTAGATGTATTTCTCTCTCAAGTCACAAAAAAGAGATTTAAAATATACCTAGCAATACAACGGGCCCTGAACTGTGACAGAATGAGACACCATCTTTTGCTCCCAAAAACCTACTGCACTGAAGAGTATACCTGTATAAGAAACATATCCTTTGCCAACATTTGAGCCAGCACAACTGCTGGATTTAACTTCCGAGTGTAACCGTCTTCACTTCAGCAACAAGGAACTCAAGAATAGGCACTAACAGCATACCGCAGAGACTTCCTGGGACCTCCTTATTATAATGTATTGTTTTGTCCTATCTGTAATTGTTTAATCACAGTATCTGTAATTTCTTATTGATAACCTTTTTATTCATCTTCTTTATCATAGTAATTTGTAATTAACTCACCTGTTAAACAGAAGTTTGACTGATGGTCAACTTGAATGACTACAAATTAAAAAGGGGGCTACATGAATTGTATTAACCTACTGTTCACTGACCAAATGCTGGACATGTCTAGTGATTGTGACACTATTCTGACATTCCTTACAATCAACTTCTTTGGCCAAGCTTTGGTCAACTGGCCTCTTTATGTGTCTTATGTTCCTTGATTGATACATTTTATCAATTTCACAACGTTGCATGTTCAACTGACAGATCCATAATTTCTGTTCTTTGCCTTCTTCCCCTTTTTCAAGAATGAATTGGCATTTACAATTTTCTAAACCTGAAGCACAATACAGCACTTCGGAACATTATGATTAATGGACCTGCAGTTTCCTCTATTAATGTATTTTATTGCTGTAAGGGACAAATCAGATTATTTGTCTATCGCCATGCCATTCCCACTTTTTTTTTGTCCAGGGATAACATTCTGGGTGTTGCTTTTGAGTAGGAGTGTAAGCGGATGAGCCATACAAATGCTATGGCTACCAGACATTGAGGGAGAGAAGTGTTTGCCTCATGTCACTCAAAAACGTGCTTCACGGACTGTTAATTCCTTAAGGGCAGGCAGTTCCAGAGGCTAACACTTGTGAGGCCCATCCAATACCCTTCAGTGATATAGGTAACATAGGAAATATGGAAACAAGAGTAGGCCTTTCAGCCCCTCAAGCCTGTTTCACTCTTCAATGAGATCATGACTGATCGGTGGCCTAATCCCAATATGCCTGTCTTCAGTCTGCATTCCTTAATACCTTTGCTTTACAAAAATTTATCCATCTCAGATTTAAAATTAATACCTAAGCTAACATCCGCTTCCATTTGTGGAAGAGTGTGCCAAACATCTACCACAATTTGAGTGGAGAAGTGTATTGTAACATCTCTCCTGAATAATCTGACCCTAATTCTCAGACTATGGCTTTTAGCTCTAGAATCCCCAACCAGTGGAAATAGTGTCATCTGTTAATATCTTGAAGGCATTGATCAGCTCACCTCTTAACCATCTAAATGGTAGGGAAAATGGGCCTAATCTGTATAATATTTCCTCACAATTTAACCCCGATGTCCTAATATCATTCTTATAAACAAACATTGTACTCACACCAAAGCCAATATATCATTCCTAAGTCGTGGAGTTTTATTATTTACAAAATAGAACAAAACACAAAATTGAACACAAGCACAAGCACAGGTGATAATTTTGGAAGGAAGTTTAGAGGAAAACTAGTGCTAATAGGAAAATTAAAGTAGACACAGTTTAAATTCCTTAAAGTCTTACAGTTCTTGAGTAATATAGAACGTAGAACATTATAGGTAAGTACAGGCCCTTTGGCCCTCAATATTGCACTGACCTGTGAAACCAACCTGAAGCCCATCTAACCTACACTATTCCATTATCATCCATATGTTTATCCAATGACCATTTAAATGTCCTTAAAGTTGGATAGTCTTACTACTGTTGCAGGCAGGGCTTTCCACGTCCTTACTACTCTCTGAGTAAAGAAACTACGAGTGAAACCGGAGTCCAAATACTACTTGTTCACTCAACTGTTGTGAAAATAGTTGTGGGAGAGGGAGAGAGAGATCTTGTGATGAATCCGTTCTTCCAACTTGCTCTGCTCTGCCAAGCAAGCTACTGAAATGCAAAAAATTTGTGTATTCCTGAGTCTAGTTCAATTGTATTTCTATGTGCTGAAGTGTGATTGAAACAAACAAATACAAATTTCTTTACACTGACTTAACTTCACTGTCTTAGGACGAAATGGTAATTTCAGAATAATGAATTCAGCATGGCTTCTGTGGATGTCTCATTATGTGGTCAGGTGATGACAGCAGCCATTTTGGTCAGCATTTGTTCACACTACCAATCACTTAAGTGCACTAATTTCTCATGAATTAAAAGCAGGTGAGAAAAGTTGAATATTTATCATCCGTGTTTGCCATACTTGTTAAAACCACTCCACCATGGTGCTCAGGTGCAAACAATATTTCTCCTTTTTGTTTACTGTGAGCATTTTGTTACCAGTTCATTAAGAAAGAACAAAATAAAAATGGCGACAAAGCTCACACATTCCACAATTACTGCCTTGGCTTTCAGTGACTTCTCTCACTCAGCCTTCTGCCCTTCACCTTGTTAATTTTGCAACCATGTTCTTTAGCACACTTGTCATGCAGTCATGCCAAAAGAGAGATGGAAAGGTTTGCTGCAGTACGGGTATTTCAGAATTCTTGCCACTGGTTCTGTGTTTAAATCTCAACGTGCGCACCAATTCAAAATGCTGCAAGACAGGAAATGTGCCTCTCACTATGGTCTCCCACCATTATTCGCTGAGGATGTGGCCCAGGAAGCAAAGCTCGCTCCCTGCTTTGCTCACAGGCACCTAGAGACTCTTGGAGATATGGTGATGGAGAGGAGGGCAGTTCCTTATCCTGTTGACCAGCAAAGAATCACCAGATCCAACTAGTCTAGACCCAGGGCGGTGGCCCAGTAAAGTAATATGTCCCTGATTAGAAGCAATATCCAGCAGTGTAGCAAGGTGGTCAATGATCTTCTGTGCAACTTTTGATTTCCAATTCCTTCTTCAACAGCCAGGTTAGTTTCACTCACAATAATTAAACAGACAACTCACGAAAGGGAAATTTATTGTTTGAAAGTCTTGCAAAATATAGTTATTCACAAGGCCTGTCTAGCCTTCAGCTACACCTGGGGAGTTTTGGAATGGGATCGTACAGAGTGTCTTACGTCATGAGGACCTGGTCAAACAGGTGAGGAATTATTTCGAAAATGATACAAATGCATTTAGAGCTATAAATAGAACTGTCATGGTGACAATCAAAACTCAAAACTTCCTCTGAGCTAAAAATAAAATTATAATAACACTTTATTTATTCAACCAGTTTAAAATAGAGTCACTTTGTGACATATGGGCGGATTATTCTCTTCTCTGAGGTGGCAAGAATGATGCAAAAAAGATGACTTAATCGGGCGAGAATCCAAAAATCAAATTCTCAGTATTGAAGAAAACTTTAATTAAATTCTCACGCCTTAGAAGGTGAGTTCAGATCTTGCTGTCAGGCTGAAAGAAACACATTTCCATGTATTTGCATTTCATCACTATCCCAACCTCAGCTCAATAACATAACACTTCCAATCATCCACTTCATAGCCAAGAAACTTGAAGGTACAAAAACAGAGTCGATTGGCGTGGCACGGTAGCTCAGTGGTTAGCACTGCTAGCTCACAGCACCAGGGAGCTGGTATCAAACCAGCCTCAGGTGAACTGTGTAGAGTGTGCATGCTCTCCCTGTGTCCGTGCAGGTTTCTACCATGTGTTCCACTTTCCCCTCATAGTGGCAAGGTGGATTGGCCATGCTAAATTTCCCCATAGTGTTCAGGGCTGTACAGGTCAGGTGAGTTAGCCATAGTAAATGCAGGGATAGGTTTGGGGGTGTGGCTCTGGATGGGATGCTCTTTGAAGGGCTGGTGCAGACACAATGGGCTGAATGGGCTCTTTTTGCAGTGGAGGGATTCTATGAAAACCAAATGACTACTTGGTGTCTTGATTCATCAGGGCCCATTGCAGCTGGTGTGATACCTGTGTTGGTCATCTAGCTTCTTTTTATTTGGATCTGCTTCTTCTGCATGAGTTCACTCCATGTTCAATGGCCATGCTCTTCCTGGACTGTTCAACCATGCAACTTGGCATCAGCAAAGCACCAGCCTCACAACATTGTCGTATCTGCTTTCAGAATAACCCAGCCACTGCTTGCCTGGAGCTGACGAGCAGCCAGGGCTTGGATGTTTGTGACAATTTGGCTTGTGCTAGGGGAGGCCCTGGAACCTTTTGTATCTATGCAGGGTGTTTAGTGCCGACATGTGGCCAAGCATCTTCTCTGCCTTTGCCTCTAACACATGTGGTCTCTAGTGCTGAGTCAGGCAGCCTCTGTGGTTTAAGCTACTCTTTCATATAAAGGGAGATGCAGGTAAGTTAGTGGGGGTGGAGAGCACTGAAGAGTAAATGTATAAGTCAGACAGAGAGTGGACATACTGTTTGGGCACAGTGTTATGTCCACTGAGCTGCAGCATGTGCTAGTACCATATGGCACAAACACACAATTGTGCTTGAAGAGAATGGTGATGTGAATGTCAAAGGTGACAAGTGGACAGATCTGAGGGTGGACTCCAGTCAATCAGGGATTATGACATTCAAGGATTTGGTCTGCTTCCAACCCACAGGTTCAATTAATGTCAGGCAGGCCCTTGCTCCTGTGTAAATCTAGGGATCAATGCCCTTGTCATTCAAGGGGCTGTTCTGATTCCCCAGTCCATGGATTGGCCATCGTTACTCCTTGTGGACAGTGCAAACAGTACATGCAGGTCAGTCATGGTCCAGTTATTGAGATCAGACTTGGATGGCTGTGGATGATCTGCTAAATCAGTTCAGGGGGGTATCCCATGGTCACTCATGGCAGCTTGGTTGTGATAGGGTGGGGATTTATCAGGGACAGTCAATAGCATCCTGGGGTCATTGGCAGATCAAATCTGAGCATGGACCTCATTGTTTTAAAAGGAATAGTGACGATATAAGGTGGCAATTGGAGATGTTAGGGTGGCACGTCTTAATTGTTCGTGATTGGGAGCTCATAAAGAAGGGATATTCAAACAAGTCATGCTTTCTCTGGTCTCTACCTGGAGAGGATGTACAGCCAGCAAGCCGTAGGTAATTCCAGGGTTATGGGCTGTCAGGGCAAGGCATGCACATTATTGATGATGTAAAGAGTCTCAACCCAAAATGTGAAACAGTCTGGACAATCATTAGAGCCCACAGGGTCAGCAACACAAAAGGGAATGAGAAGAATGGGAAGAACTGGTGAGTCAGGGGCAAAGCCTGCAAGTCACTGACATGAACAAAACTTTGGAAGCTCAATGCACCAAATTGATGCAAAGTGGGAGCAGTAAGGTAATAGACACATAGTTTAAAACTTGGGTTTGAGGCCCTGCAAAGGGCAGTTGCAGTAATTAAGCCTTTACTGATAAGCATTCACGCCCATCTGCTAGCAGCTCTCACATCAAGGGAGCCGGTAGATGTAGTGCATTTGGATTTCCACAAAGCATTTGATAAGGTGTCCCATAAAAGAAATTACACAGAATAGGATATGATTTATTGGGGTAAGGTATTAGTATGGATTGAGGGTTGGTTAACACACAGAAAGATAGAGACTTGTGATTAATGAATGGGTCTTTGTCAGTTAGAAAGATGTAATCAGTAGAATGCCACAAGGATCAGTGCTAGGGCATCAATTATTTACTAGCTACATTAATGACTCACAAGAGGGGTCAGAGTGTAATTCATCCCAATTTGCTGACGATACAACAATCAGTTTACAAGTATGTTGTGATGAGGACATAAGAAATCTGCAAAGAGACGTAGACAAGTTGTGAGTGGATAAAATCTGGCAGATGCAGTTTGATGTAGGAAAGTGTGAGGGTCAAACAGTTTGGTAGGAAGAATCAAAATGTAGACTATTATTTAAATAGAGAGGAACCCAAAAACATGCTCTGGTGCATAAATCACAAAAAGGTAACATACAGCTACAGCAAGTAATTCAGAGGGTAAATAGAATTTTAGCCTTTAATACTGGGGATTTGGATTTTAGAAATAGAGAAGTCTCGTCACAATTGTACAGCTGGTGATCAATTTTAAACCAGCATAAGAAGTGTTGCGGTGCTGGAACATGATCGGGGAGGAGGATGGAATCCTCTGTCAGGGAGAGAGAGGTGAAACAACTCATCCTGCCCAACAACCTGAAGTGAGAAGTGTTCAGAGCGGTGTTGTGAACAAGCAGGATGGAGAGGACAGCTACCCTGATCAGAGAATGGTGCTAATGGCCCAGGATGGTGCTCATATTAATAACCACCATTGCAACTGGGAGAGGTGTACTTTGTCCACAGGAAGGAAGAGTCTTCACCCCAGCAAGGGATCCTTGATCACCAAGAGACCTTTAGAGGATGGACTTTATGTTCCTTGGCCACAGTACTAACTCACAGATGGTGCACGTTCTTCACCAAGTTCACAGGGGCCACTTGTGAACAAAGGGCTGCAACTACAGCCAAGGTGTTGGTTTGTTCGTTTTGGTCAGATTCACAGTGATCGGGTGCAACTTTGAGACCAAGATTCTACAAGAACTTTGCAAGTTCTGTGGCATTACCAAGAGGTGCATCACTCCCTACCATGCAGGGAATAGGGTCGAGTGAGGTAGGTCTAAGTGGAATGTTCCTCGGGGGACAGTGGAAACCTCGATGAACTGAATGGCCTCTATCTTCAGTGCAGGGATTCTATGATTCTATGAATCTATAGGGTAGTGAACAGTGTAAACAATTCATCCATACTTTGCATGACTGTCTATACAACATCCTGCTGAAAGTGAACAAAGTTGCCTGAATATTTTCCGGAGCTGGTTGACATTTATAATAGCATCCTTCACGCGTCCACAGGCCTATTTTTCACAATACCGCTTCTTTGTATGAGGCCCACTCCTTCCCACGGACCATTTCCTTAAGGTCCCCATGCTGTCTGATGAGGATGTCCAGTTCAACGAATGGATAGTGAAACATCACATAATGCTAAAGCTGGTGCTCGAGATGGGGTCCGCAAGATAGTGAGAAAACACTGATTAATCACAAGGGCTGACAGGATGGACCTTCCAGTTAGCACAAAGATATTCCTCCAAAATTACAATATCAGGGGTTAGAAGAAGGCGGGACAGGTGGGACCCAGAACCCCAGAGGCATCATGCAGCTGGAGACAAGTGATCACAGCTGTTTGGTTGAACCAATTTCTTGTTTGTGGGGGGGTGGGGTTGCCTCAGAAAACAGCTCACAGAAGGAGGGCAGTTGCTTGAGGCTGGTGGATGAAGTGGAAACTAGCAGCCCACTCAGCAACATTATGGAATCTGAAGTGTCAGTGCTTGATGGCTCACTGAAGTGGCGTTGGAGAGTGATGTCAAATCCTGGAATGAACTGTTTATTGTGAATCCTGGAGTTGCATCCAGCGTGGGGACGCCTGTTACCACCCTGGAAAATGGCACTGGGAGGCAGAAACTGAAGTAACGAGTGCTGCCGAACATATGAAGCTGGGAACCCCAAATAATCTAAGCCCCTGTGTTCATGATCTACCACAATGTCTAGATCCATTGGAAGGTGCCAGTATAGGTAAGAAGCTGCAAAGGTCTTCTCGAATCAATGTTGTCTACCACCCCAACTTTATCATCTTTCCAGGTTTGTGGTACGAGAAGCGAATGTTGCCATCAATGTGGACTCAAAGATTTTAGCCACGATGCATAATTGAACCTCCTGCACATGCTCCTGCTCTGTATACAATCACTATGTGTAAAGCATCATTGTTGGCTGATGACCATCAACATCATGAATAAATGGAGCTTCTACCAAGTGTAAGTGAGCCATATTGAGAGCCTTTGGTATAATTCTTGACAATCTTGCGATAGTTCAGTTTTCCCCAATTATGGGATTGCATCTAATGTTGGACATTATGTTCTTAGTTTTGCAAGCACAAGGCAAATGGCGAGCTATGTTTTTATATAGGTCTGAAAGCATCCATGAGCATATGACTAATGAGTCATCTGCAGTCCAGCACCCCTTGAAAGTTGCCATGATTGACATGAATCCTGAGAAAGCTGTTCTTAACCCCTCATCTCTTTCTCTTCATTGTTTCAGAATGTGCAGAGAGCCTGGAATGATGGCTTGCTATGATTGAGCATTCTGTAACACTATGTTTAACCTGTTTTAACGCAGCACTTTGTACAGACTACTGCATTATGAGGGTCAGTGGACTTGTGAGCAGTCCACTGAACTCCACCTTGAATGACATTTCATTTCCTTGAAAATCTCATTCATAGGAAGGACATTTCCTTTCAGAATTGTGTGTAACCATCACCACTTTGATATTCTCATCATACAGTGGGTGTTATGCCAAAGGATGGTTTGCAGGCTGGACCATGGCACAAACCCGGATTTGTCATTTTTCATATTCATTCGTGAGATGAGGGCAAAGCATTTATTGCCCATCGCTAATTGCCCAGAGTACAATTTAATTATCTTAACTTGCTTCCCCCAGAGGGCAGTCAATCACATTGCTGTGGATCTGGAGTCACATGTAGGCCAGATCAGGTAAAGAAAGCAGTTTCCTTCCCTAAAGGACATTAGTGAACTGGATGGGTTTTTCCTGCCAATGGATTCATGGTCATCACTAGACATCAAATCCAGATTCATTTTTAAAAAATCAAATTCCACTATGGTAAGATTTGAACCCAGGTCCCTGGGTTAACAGTCCACCGATAATAGCATTTGGCCATCACATCCTCCATATTAACATGCAACACCTTGACAGAAGTCTTCAAAGTTAAGGTCAGGGATCCCTGATATCTGAGATTATCTGCAGTTAAAGAAGCAGCCAGCAGTTAGAGAAGAGCAATGACTGGCAATTGCAACATCTTATAGGCTTGAGATTCATGAAGACGTTCCTCATCTCTTAAATGTGTCTGATTTAGCCAGGTCCTTTAGGAGAAATAACACTACAGCAGATATTTTGGCTGTACAAATGACAATACATGAACATTATGTACATTCAGTTTGGTCTCTTCTTTCTCTCCATATTGCCAATATGTCTGAATGCAGATCTGATACTGCAGTTGGGGTAGAGGGAACCTGCTGTGTAACTGATCCTGTTGAGTTGGAAGACCTGGGCTGTCACTCCCTGATGCCTGTCAGCCTGGAGGCCCAGACTTGCTGAGAATCAGATGCAGAGTCACCCTCCTTGGCATGTACTGCTGCAGGCATTGGGATCATAGACAGGAGAGGGTGAAGGAGTTGGGAACCTCTGGAGTACCCTGAGAAGTATTTGGGGGATAGGGGAGATTTTGTGTGCTGCTCCTCCACTCTTTGGATGCCAGTTGGTATCAGCTGCTCTCCCTGAGAGGAAGGGGCAGCTGCAGTGAGATCGAGGTACCTTAGCTGCTGTTACTGTATCATTGATGCTGAGTCCCTGTGATTAGAGCAATGGCGTGAAGGCCAAGTGTATAACTGGCAGGTGCTGAGTGTTCTGCTGGTGTCCAAGGCTTCTGCCATTCCTTCTAAGATGGCTGCCAGGCACTTGCACATCGGAGAGACCACAGCATTGAGAAAATGGAAGGTCTCCTCCAGCCTACCAAGTCCCTCTACAATTCAAGGTGCAGAGATGTTCAACAGACATTTCACCTGCCTGTTGTGATCTGCAGAGAAAAGCTAAACAAAATCATGTCATGGGGGATGCTTTAGCACTTTGAGGCAACATGATGACCCCCTATGCACTCAGAAACATTGGAAGGATACATGCGAAGGAAGTGTCAAAAAGGGCTTCCTCAGCTTTCGTGCCAACTTGGTGTACTTCATTAGCGACTGGACTACAGATGACTCATATGACATTTCCTCATGCATGTTTGCAGAGCTATATAATGTTAGCACCATAAATGATGTTTCTTTGCCCATCTCCACAGGTTGAGCTTGTCACCTATGTCCAAGAACAAGGACATGTCTGGTAGGTGGCTCGTCTCCCAATAGCCCTTTATGTGCAGGGGGCTGGAATGCTTCTTTATCCACCAGCTACAGGATGTGTTATTGATGTGCTGACCAGATTGTCCTGGGCCATGGCAGAAAAGAAGCCATGAAAATTGCTAACTGTAATTTTTAAGTTCAAGTGAGAACACCCTGACCATAATTTTGTTATTGTGACTTAACATGAAAGATAAATGCACCTGGTGATTAACAAGAGCCACAGTGTTTATAAATCACTGCAATGTTTGTGGTGTAAAACTCCAAAAACACAATTTATCGAGTAACACCCTTTAGCAAATTAGCCTGGAAATTCAGAAAATCCTATTTTGCTGGCTTAAGTGCAACACCTGAGCATTAGTCCAGGCTTAAGCCCTGTCCAAAATTTTCGGAATGGGCTCCGGCCAGGTAGTCAACATCTTAACAGTAAATAACACCGTCAGATACCCCATCTTGAGGCCATGTGGACATGTAAATCCAAAAAACTTAAGGGGACTCTCAAAATTCTTAGCTCTCACTACAGGGATTTCAAGTAAAGAAGACAATTTATTCGATCTGTGTGGAGCAGGAGGAACACAGCAGGTCAGGCAGCGAGAAGGTTCAGAAAAAGGGTCCTGACCCGAAATGTCAACTTTTCTGCTCCTCTGATGCTGCCTGACCTGTTGTGTTCCTCCAGTTCCACACTGTTGTCTCTGACTCCAGCATCTGCAGTTTTGGCTATCTCCAATTTATCTGATCTGGTACTTCTCATGAGGGCCTAGGACAAAACAGAGAAATTGCAGTAAGTTTGACATGCCTTTCAAGAATCACTGAATATTGGAAAGGTGCCTGGCGACTGGAGAAAGCCAGATTTTAAAAAAAAATACATAAAGTAGAAAAGTTACCCAGAAAACCATAGATAAGTGAGTTTACCAGTAGGATTTAAATTTATAGAAATCTTCATTAAGTATTATGGAGCATCTGGATAGAAATAAAATGACAAAGGATGACTACAATGGGTCAATGCAGAGGAGAGTTTGACAACTGAATGTACGGCTTTTCTTTGAGAGACAAAAGGGAAAGGTGAAGTAGAGGATGTGAGGTACTTGGATTACAAAAAGGCTTTTGGAGTAATTGATCAAAATTCTGATACTGAAAATAAAGCAAATCATTGAGTTTTTTTGTACAATATTAATGTAATTGATTGACAGGTTGAACTTAAAAGCTTCACCTGTTGGAGGAATGTTACAACAGGGTCCCAAAAGGAATTTATTTCCAGGAAGGAGGAGTCACATGTAATAAGGTTAAATTAGCACTTGATATCAAAAATGATAAGCCACAAAGCTCAACAAGATAAACCACTGCAGCATTTGTACATATTTCAGACTTGAGCAGACAGATAGCAGATGAAATTCAAATATAAAAATGGACAAATGAAAAGTTCTCACTTGGGGTCAAAGATCCAGGAAGGAACTATTACTTGATGAAAATCACAGGTTGAAAGAAGTGCTACAGTACAAAATGAGGCCTTTGTATTTGGAAAGACCACTGTCTGAGGTCTTTCTGCTAAAGTTAAATGGAGGTCCATTCAGTTATCAGACCCTCCCAGTGCCTCAAATATGTGTAAATATTATCTTGCGCAAGTAGGATATGCCTTTGGTTTGTTTGTTGGATAACTCAAACTCTGATGTGTGTTTGTTCCTCCATATGCTACTGTAAAGAACGGAACTGCTTCAGTGACTGTGTGTGTGTGTGAAGATATTTTTATGAATTAAGTATATTTTGAAATAAAGAAAAGATTGTACAAAATGAGCATCATTTCTCAGTGCCATTCTCCTGCCTTTTCTCCATAAGCCCCCGACAATGTTTCAATTTAATAATCATCTAATGCCCTCTTAGACCTGCCTCCATCGCGTTTCCAGGCAGTGTATTCCAGACACAAGCCACTCATTAAATGGAAAAAGTATTTTTATCAACTCACTTTTTTTGCAAATCACTTTGAACTTGTGTCCTCTCATCCTTGATTGTTTTATGAATGGGAACAGTTTCTCCCTACCTCGTCTATCCAGCCCCCTCATGACTTTGAACACTTTTATCAGATCTCCTCTTGACCTTCCTCTCTCCAAAGAGAGCAGTCCAAACTTGCCAATCTATCCTTGTAATTGACAGTTTTCACCCCAGAATCGTTCATGTAAATCTCTTCCACAAGCTCGCAGATATGTTCACCCAGAACTGTGCACAATATTCCTGTTGAGGTCGAACAAGTGTTTAAGCAAATTCAACATTACCTCTTTGCTCTTGCACTCTATGGTCCTGTTAATGAAGCTCAGGACACTCTATCCTTTATTAATTGTTCCTTCCACCTGAATTATCAATGAAATAGTTTAATTTATGCAAGAAATGAGAGATATTTGTGGATTTTTTGAATTTCAAAATACAGTTTATTCAAAAAATAGTAATTATACATACAAAGTCACTAAAGCAGTTCAGCTTTGTACACAGTAGCATTTAAAGAGAACAAACAAACATTGGAGTTTTACTCTATCCAACAAATAAGCCAAAGGTCTTTCTTACTTATGTAAGATAATGTTTACACATATTTGAGGCACTGGGAGGGTCTGATAACTGAACGGACCTCCATTTAACTTCAGCAGAAAGACCTCAGACAGTGATCTTTCCAAATACAAAGGCCTCATTTTGCACTGCAGCACTTCTTTCAACCTGTGATTTTCATCAAGTAATAGTTCCTTCCTGGACCTTTGACCCCAAGTGAGAACTTTTCATTTGTCCATTTTTATATTTGAATTTCATCTGCTATCTGTCTGCTCAAGTCTGAAATATGTACAAATGCTGCAGTGGTTTATCTTGTTGAGCTTTGTGGCTTATCATTTTTGATATCAAGTGCTAACTTAGTCACATTACATGTGGCTCCTCCCTTCCGGAAATAAATTCCTTTTGGGACCCTGTTGTAACATTCCCCCAACAGGTGAAGCTTTTAAATTCAACCTGTCAATCAATTACATAAATATTGTACAAAAAATCTCAAGGATTTGCTTTATTTTCAGTATCAGAATTTTGATCAATTACTCCAAAGGCCTTTTTGTAATCCAAGTACTTCACATCCTCTACTTCACCTTTCCCTTTTGTCTCTCAAAGAAAAGCCGTACATTCAGTTGTCAAACTCTCCTCTGCATTGACCCATTGTAGTCATCCTTTGCCATTTTATTTCTATCCAGATGCTCTATAATATAGAACATAGAACATTACAGCACAGTACAGGCTCTTCGGCCCTCGATGTTGTGCCGACCTGTCATACCGATCTCAAGCCCATCTAACCTACACTATTCCATGTACGTCCATATGCTTGTCCAATGACAACTTAAATGTACCTAAAGTTGGCGAATCTACTACCATTGCAGGCAAAGCGTTCCATTCCCTTACTACTCTCTGAGTAAAGAAACTACCTCTGACATCTGTCCTATATCTTTCACCCCTCAATTTAAAGCTATGCCCCCTCGTGCTCGCCATCACCATCCTAGGAAAAAGGCTCTCCCTATCCACCCTATCTAACCCTCTGATTATTTTATATGTTTCAATTAAGTCACCTCTCAACCTTCTTCTCACCAATGAAAACAGCCTCAAGTCCCTCATCCTTTCCTCGTAAGGCCTTTCCTCCATACCAAGCAACATCTTAGTAAATCTCCTCTGCACCCTTTCCAAAGCTTCCACGTCCTTCTTACAATGCGGTGACCAGAACTGTACACAATACTCCAAGTGTGGCCGCACCAGAGTTTTGTACAGCTTCACCATAACCTCTTGGTTCCGGAATTCGATCCCTCTATTAATACATGGACACCGAGATCTCTCTGCTCATCTACACTGCTAAGAATCTTACCATTAGCCCTGTACTTTGCCTTCCGGTTACTCCTACCAAAGTGCATCACCTCACACTTGTCTGCATTAAACTCCATTTGCCACCTCTCAGCCCAGCTCTGCAGCTTATCTATGTCTTTCTGCAACCTGCAGCATCCTTCATCACTATCCACAACTCCACCGACCTTAGTGTCGTCTGCAAATTTACTAACCCATCCTTCTACTCCCTCATCCAGGTCATTTATAAAAATGACAAACAGCAGTGGACCCAATACCGATCCTTGCAGTACACCACTAGTAACTGGTCTCCAGGATGAACATTTCCATTAACTACCACCCTCTGTCTTCTTTCAGCAAGGCAATTTCCGATCCAAACTGCTATATCTCCCATAATCCCATTCCTCGCATTTTGTACAATAGCCTATTGTGGGGAACCTTATCGAACACCTTGCTGAAATCCATATACACCACATCAACCTGTTTACTCTCATCTACCTGTTTGGTCACCTTCTCAAAGAACTAAATATTTAATGAAGATTTCTGTAACTTTAAATCTACTGGTCAAACTCACTTGTCTATGATTTTCTGGGTAATTTTTCTACTTTATATATCTTTTAGCTTATGCAGAAAGAGCTTAGACAGTGGTCTTTTCCCACTGCACCTTGGCAGGAGCTGCCCCTAGCTTTACTGCATCCCTCAGCATGTAGTTCTGAACCTTAGAAGATATTTGTGAATCTTGCTTGGGAATAACTTGATGCTGCTTTAATAATACCCAGTGGCAACGTGTAACTCAATAAGATATTGGGATCCACTGGAAGTCTGATCTAGTGAGGTTATACTGTCACCTTATGTGAGCACGTGTAGAGAATAATGAATAGTGCTCAGGTCACTTTTGTACAAAAATAATATTGCAGCTCTTCAAGAAAAGAACCAGAATGATTAAGATAATACAGGGATTAGATACAGAAGAGTGATTATGTAAATTGAACTTGTCATCATTGGAAAAGGTAGAGTGGTGACATAATTGCTCTAGGATTTTAAAGAATTATATTATTCAAATTGTGACAGCATGGAACAATGGAACCAAAGGAGATGGCCTGTGCTTGATGGGCAATGGTTTCAAAAATAATCTACAAAAACTTTTCAGTGAGTGAATGTAAATCTAAAATCAGGCTTTCCAAGGAGATGGTGAAGAGGTCGAATTGACTCAATCGTGTACAAATCTTATAGATTGCGATCAGAAAATATTATTTTAGGATATCATACTGATTTATTTGGGACAGCACATTAAGTAAATTTAGTATACCTGGGAGGAACACATCACTTGCAACCTAAGGTCCCAAAGATATCCAACATTTTCCTTGTCTCATTGTGCTGTACACTCATTAATAGAGCTGAATTGCCATGATTGGCCACTAACTAATGAATGTTTTATCATCAGGCAAACTAACTGGACCCCAGTCTATTTTTTTAAATCCAGAATTTCCTATGTTCCTGTGTACATTTAGGACCTTAGGCTAATAAGGCAGGGCAGGTTGCACAGAATCAGAAAGATATCAACTTGGTCTCTTCAATCAATCTTAAACCTTCTGTAGCTAAGGATGCTACACCTGGCTTCAAAACAACTGGAGCAGGGTCAGAAAAGTTCAGCCAGCACTCCTGTTCCTCATGTTATCCATGTCTGCTGGAAAATGTTTAGCAGAGTGGATGTCCAGTGAGAACAGGATCAAATTTGGCTGTGATGCCATTCATAGTAAAGTAGCTTGCTTGAAAACTCGGTTTCTAAAGTTATTCATCAAGAAAATGATTTGGAGAGATCCAAGGCAGTTTGCTCCTGGAATACACACAAGGACCTACATTCCAGTGTGGTTCAGGGCCTTTAGGAGAGGACAAAATAAAACAGTAGTAAATTAATGACAGCTATATTAAAGGGAGGAATGATGTTTAACTAGAATGACAGTGAAAATATCAAATGGAATGTTTTAAGTAAACCACCAGGCAAGTAAGATATTATCTAACCTCTCTTTGAACAAACGTCATCAAATACCTCACAAACTGCAATAACAACAGCCAGTAGAGATGTGAAATCATTAGCATTTGCCTTTATCTCTCAGTACAGCCCTGGAGCAATTCCTGCATCTCACCACTCTCTGCAAGCAGCAAGCTATTTCTTTGAATCAACAGATAGGCTGCATACTCAAGCCATTTGTTCTGTTCAGGTGAGACGTAATGCTTTGAGATATTTATAATTTCTAAACTGTTCTTGTGCATTTTTTAATAAATAAGACCTTAAATGCTATTTTGTTTAAAAAATTGCTTGCTGTCAGTACTCGAGGACTAGAACTTGCTAAAATCATTCAGAACTCTTGTTTCTATTTACTATAGCCAAAGACTCCTAGAGAGGCATGTATATGTGTGGACAGGGTCAGGGTCAGTGGTATTGTGTCCAAAGTCAAATAGCTTTCCACGTTTCCCTATCTAGTACTACATGTGAAGGTTGAAGACTTCATCAAGGAGTCAGAGTCCTGCTGCCTTGTGATGCTATATTTAGTTCCAAATTACATAACACAACTTGAAGCACACTCGTTAATGTTTCGGGTATAATTTTATTATCAATGCGATAACAAATTTCTCCTTTGTTAACTATGGGCTTCAGAGAAAGGATGAAAATACAGCTTGTATTCTTCTGAATCTATTTTGCTGAAATTTGCCATGAAAACCAATTCATCCTGTTTCTTTAGAACTTTGTATGAAATGCTGATAAATCATTTGATAAGAATGTAAGTACAGTGCTGGTTTTATTGTTTTGTGGGTGCAGACAGCCAGGGAGAGTATTGTAACCCTTAATGCTTTCCCCATTTAAGTTACGCAGTTATAGCAAAATGCCAAACTGAAGCTGATCTCACAAGGAAAGAATCAGAGCACAAATTATCAGTGGACAAAACAGGATGGTTTGAGAGAAAATAAAAGTTCTGCACTCTGAGAGAAAGGATTTAGGTGTAAAACTACAGAGGAAATCCTTTTATTACAAACTTTAGGATTGTATCCTTAGGAGTTTAGAAGAGTCAGAGGGTGACTTAATTGAAATATCTAAGATCCGGAGGGGAATTGACCAGGTGAATGTTGAAAGGATGTTTACTGTTGTTGGAGAATCTAAAACAAGGACTCATTTTTGAAAAAAATAAGGCAGCACCCATTTAAAACAGAGATGAGGAATCATTTTTTTCTCAGAGGGCTGTGAGTCTTTTGCATTCCCTTTCTCAAAGGTAGATAGATTTGTGATGGCCAAGGGGATTTAACGTCATTGTGGGGGGTGCAGGAATGTCGAGTTTGGTTTTGAGTCCTTGCTTGTGCATTCATTACTGAGACCATATGCTTTTTATTTTGATTCCAGCTGCAGTCCTATAACCACCAGCAGAGGAAATAAAATCTCTTTAAGATAAACTGGATTATTCAATGGTAGTTTGTATGATTTGTTAACCTATATAGTGTAAATATTATTTGTAAAAGATCTACTGTTTTCAGCAAAACTGTGCAAACGTGAGCTGCTATGGATCATCATCATCAGCAACAGAATTGCACGCAGTCACAATCTGTAATCTTGTAAGCTTGCACAGTTCTTACTCCTTCACTGCCATGAAGCTAAATGATTCAATTGTACATGTAGAAGGACATCTCTGAAACATGAAAGTTATGCCTCTGATAAGATATAGGTCTACCTGCAGCAATCTATATTCCGAGCTAAGTGTTACACAATATACAGAGTCTTGTAACCCCATCACAGTTAGTCAGGAATGGTAATGGACAATCAAAAAATAACTGCTAGGAACCACATTCCCAATCTCAACTGTACAGGAGGCTTCAGATGAGAATGCAAGAATGTAACTGATTGAAGGGTTTACAAATATTCTTTATTGCCATCATGGTAATAATTCCACTTCACATCCTCCTGCAGTCTTTAAAGTGACAGTTTCCAGCTAATTTAGGGTGTTCCATGCTATATTAAGAAATGGCTGAGTACACCAGATATAAAAGAAGGACATGGGTTATGATGATATAAAATATTGATCTTTGAATTCCATTGGTTGACGTAGTGCCTGGTACTTTCAAGAATGGAAATGGTTTTAAAAAGGTTCCAAAACACAGACGTGCAATGGATGTCACCTTAAGTACACATGCTGCTCAAATTTCATTAAACAGATGTGGATTAGACCAAAGACAGTCTGAGCTGAAATTAACACTTTCTCCAAATGAAATAAAATCAGTCAGAGATCTATAGGAAGCATGAGAAGGTCATACCTCCTGTTTGATTTACACCATTATAAGAATATCACATGCTGGATATGAAACTTCTGTCAGTATAACCAGGTTGGAAACAATAACCTCCATGGGTACGGGATATACAAACAACTTCTATTTGAAAGAAATTTTTGTCAGACCAAGGGAGATAGAATTAAGAATGTGAAAATGAACATAGTTTGAGAAGATTCTCTCTCTTTCAAGAAGCAAAGTATCCAGTTTGACAGATCTGAGTGGAAGGAAGTGTTAAGAGAATTGACAACTTTAAAATTAAATGCAACATTTGCTACAACTGATTCCATTCAGGAAACCACTGAATTGAAGTTGTTCTCAGGTTAAAGCCTCATGCCATGAGGACATCCAAGAGACCCTAAGCTGTATATTTTACTTTGTGTGTGTCCTGAAGGCCATAAACTTATTAATCATTCATTTTCCTTGGAGTTAGCAGTTAATAAACTTGTTTTTTATTTATTTCAAAGCAATTTTGTGATTGAAACCTTATTGCTTTCGGTAAAAGTAATTAACAACATTTTAATTACAGAGCATTATAGTTTGTGTTAAAAAGAACCTAAACCTTTATTGTGACTAATATGTAAAGCTGAAATGAAGAGACCTGGTGCACCCCTCCTTGCCTGTCATAACACTACTTTTTGGCTGTAATGCCAAAGATTTGCACACCCAGATCAAGCTGCTCTCTCAGATTAGCTATTTTTTAACATTTTAGCTGTGTCATTGGCCAACATATAATTGCCCTACAAAAACAAAGTTGCTGGAAAAGCTCAGCAGGTCTGGCAGCATCTGTGAAGGAAAAACACAGAGTTAACGTTTCGGGTCCAGTCCCTTCGTCAGAACTGAGTCATTGGACCCGAAATGTTAACTGTTTTCTCCTTCACAGATGTTGCCAGAGATGCTGAGCTTTTCCAGCAACTTTGTTTTGGTTCCTGATTTACTGCATCCACAGTTCTTTTGGTTTTTATATAATTCTCCTATCTGCCATCTCCAATCATCAGTGAGAGACTGAAGATGCATTCAATTGTACTATCAACGAAAAACAATCTTTAAACAACCTTCACACAAGATTTACTTTGGATTCTGCCAGGACTACCCAACTTCAGTTGTTATTCTAAGCTTGATCATGATATGGACATGGTCTAAATCCCGGAAAAGATGACAGTAACTGCTTTTGTCATCAAGGTGGCACAGTCAACAGGGGTCAAAATGAAGATTCTTTAGGAGTTGTTAGCCAATCATCAAACCCAACAGGAGTTATTTTGAGTGGTAACATCAATCCAAATATCTTCTGCACGTACATCAGTGATATTGCCTCCAACCATAACAGTATCATTCCTGATAGATCCACAATATTCACTGTTTCTAATTCAACAACTCTGTGCAAAAGTGATGGCTGAAATGACAAGTAAGAATGACAATTGGGTAAAACCCTTGGCTCAGCGGTAGCACATATATAAATAATTCAGAAAGTTGCAGGTTGATGCTGCTTTCAGAGACTTAGAGGCATGGGTACATAATAGCCCTCAAACCTCTCATGCAATTCAGTTAGTTCAATTCTAGTTATCCAACTTTGATGTTTATTATTTGATAATGCTACTGTTTTGTTACGATGACATGCCCTTTTAAAGGGGCAGCTTTCAACCTGAAAAGAATTATTAACCTGTATTTATCTCACGCCTTGTAGTCAATCTGCAAACAGCCAAATAGACTTCATTAGACAATATTTAGCCTCCCAGTGAATACTGCCTCCGTATAGTATTAACTTCAATTAAAGAATACATCTTTATTTCACTAATATTGTATATAATTGGCACATTTGGGCTTTAAAAAAGATGACTATAACTTGGTCACCACTGCGGCAGCGGTCAATACTTTATATTATTGAAGCTAAATGCTGCAGACTGAGCTGGGAAAAAGAACATATCCAATAGCAGCTCCTAAAAATGAAAGTAAGCCTGAAAAAAAGCTTCTTTTTCCTTTGTCGGCTTTCATTTTTGAAGGTTTGCAAGTGTTTTACCATGTAAATCATTGTCTTGTGGGTGGAGTTTAAGTAAACTGAGAAAAAAAATCAGAAGACGCAACAAAGCCTTCATTACAGTCAAGCAGCAACCTAAAGGTAGCAATCATAAAAGAGCCAACAAATCAAAGCTTAATGAACTTGAAAGAGCTGGAAAAGACTTGCGTCGGTGACAAAGCTTGAGACTTGATTAAAAGTCCTTCAAAAAATTAAAAGGTAACCAGAAAATTTCCAAAACTCAGTCGGAAGGCAACAAATCTCTTCTCTGTGCTTATTTTATTCTAACAATACACTCTTCAAGTGTATTTTTCTATCTCAATACTTCTGAATGAGGTAAATAGGCCATTAAAATTAAAATTTCTACAGGCAGTGAAAGCAGCCACATGCTGAATAAGTCAGGCCTGCACAACAATGATCTTTAAAACCAGATATGATGTGGTCAACACTTGCGGATCAATTATGATTAAACCACAACTTATGACTATAATTCATATACTTCAGAGAGCAGATGACAGAGATCACTGACCCGATCATAAGTAGAATCAGAGAAAACTTCACCGAAGTAGACCTGGCCGGCAGGATAATCAAGCCCATTTGATTTGATTTGATTTATTGTTACCCCGCACGGCCCATTTCTATCTCCTTCCCAAAAGCCACAAACCTGCCTGCCCTGGTCGACCCATCGTCTCAGCCTGCTCCTGCCCCACCGAACTCATCTCCACCTATCTGGACTCCATTTTCTCCCCTTTGGTCCAGGAACTCCCCACCTACGTCCGTGACACCACCCACGCCCTCCACCTCCTCCAGGACTTCCAATTCCCTGGCCCCCAACACCTCATTTTCACCATGGACGTCCAGTCCCTGTACACCTGCATTCCACATGGAGATGGCCTCAAGGCCCTCCACTTCTTCCTGTCCCACAGGCCCGACCAGTCCCCCTCCACCGACACTCTCATCCGCCTAGCTGAACTCGTCCTCACACTCAACAACTTCTCTTTTGACTCCTCCCACTTCCTACAGACTAAGGGGGTGGCCATGGGCACCCGCATGGGCCCCAGCTATGCCTGCCTCTTTGTAGGTTACGTGGAACAGTCCCTCTTCCGCACCTACACAGGCCCCAAACCCCACCTCTTCCTCCGGTACATTGATGACTGTATCGGCGCCGCTTCTTGCTCCCCAGAGGAGCTCGAACAGTTCATCCACTTCACCAACACCTTCCACCCCAACCTTCAGTTCACCTGGGCCATCTCCAGCACATCCCTCACCTTTCTGGACCTCTCAGTCTCCATCTCAGGCAACCAGCTTGTAAATGATGTCCATTTCAAGCACACCGACTCCCACAGCTACCTAGAATACACCTCCTCCCACCCACCCTCCTGCAAAAATTCCATCCCCTATTCCCAATTCCTCCGCCTCCGCCACATCTGCTCCCACGATAAGACATTCCACTCCCGCACATCCCAGATGTCCAAGTTCTTTAAGGACCGCAACTTTCCCCCCACAGTGATCGAGAACGCCCTTGACCGCGTCTCCCGTATTCCCCGCAACACATCCCTCACACCCCGCCCCCGCCACAACCGCCCCAAGAGGATCCCCCTCGTTCTCACACACCACCCTAACAACCTCTGGATACAACGCATTATCCTCCGACACTTCCGCCATTTACAATCCGACCCCACCACCCAAGACATTTTTCCATCCCCTCCCCTGTCTGCTTTCCGGAGAGACCACTCTCTCCGTGACTCCCTTGTTCGTTCTACACTGCCCTCCAACCCCACCACACCCGGCACCTTCCCCTGCAACCGCAGGAAATGCTACATTTGTCCCCACACCTCCTCCCTCACCCCCATCCCAAGCCCCAAGATGACATTCCACATTAAGCAGAGGTTCACCTGCACATCTGCCAATGTGGTATACTGCATCCACTGTACCCGGTGTGGCTTCCTCTACATTGGGGAAACCAAGCGGAGGCTTGGGGACCGCTTTGCAGAACACCTCCGCTCAGTTCGCAACAAACAACTGCACCTCCCAGTCGCAAACCATTTCCACTCCCCCTCCCATTCTCTAGATGACATGTCCATCATGGGCCTCCTGCACTGCCGCAATGATGCCACCCGAAGGTTGCAGGAACAGCAACTCATATTCCGCCTGGGAACCCTGCAGCCATATGGTATCAATGTGGACTTCACCAGTTTCAAAATCTCCCCTTCCCCTACTGCATCCCTAAACCAGCCCAGTTCGTCCCCTCCCCCCACTGCACCACACAACCAGCCCAGCTCTTCCCCCCCACCCACTGCATCCCAAAACCAGTCCAACCTGTCTCTGCCTCCCTAACCGGTTCTTTCTCTCACCCATCCCTTCCTCCCACCCCAAGCCGCACCCCTAGCTACCTACTAACCTCATCCCACCTCCTTGACCTGTCCGTCTTCCCTGGACTGACCTATCCCCTCCCTACCTCACCACCGACACTCTCTGCACCTATCTTCTTTACTCTCCATCTTCGGTCCGCCTCCCCCTCTCTCCCTATTTATTCCAGTTCCCTCTCCCCATCCCCCTCTCTGATGAAGGGTCTAGGCCCGAAACGTCAGCTTTTGTGCTCCTGAGATGCTGCTTGGCCTGCTATGTTCATCCAGCCTCACATTTTATTATTAAGGAAAAAGTTTTGTTTTGCATGTAGTACAGGTCGATCATAACATACAAGGACATACAGATCATAGGGCGTTTAACAGAACAATGTTACAGCTGCACAGGAGGTGCCAAAAAACAAGACCAACATTAGTTTGAAATTAGGCAGGTCCATTCAGCAGTCTAATAACAAACTGTTCTTGAACCTGTTGGTACATATGTTTAAGCTTCTGTATCTTCTGCCTGATGGAAGAGTTTAGAAGAGATATTAGTGTGGTTGGAGGGTCTTTCATGATATTGGCTGCCTTTCCACAGGAATGACAAGTGTAGATGAAGTCCATGGGTAGAAGGCTGGCTTGCGCGATGGTCTGGGCTGTGTTCACAACTTTCTGTAGTTTCTTATGTTCCTGGACAAAGCAGCTGCTGTAGCAAGCCATTATGCACACATATAGAATGCCTTCTATGGTGCCTCTGTAAAAGTTGGTGAGACTCCTTGTGAACATGTCAACCAAATTTCCTAAGCCCCCTGAGGAAGAAGAGGTGTTGTTGTTCCTACTTAACTATTGTATCCATGTGGAGGGGACAGAGCAGATTGTTAGTTATCGTCATTCCTAGAAACTTGATGCTCGCAAGCCCGGACCCATTGATGTAGATAGGGCACATCCTCCTCCTTTTCCTCCTGAAGTCAGTGATAAGCTCTTCAGTTTTTCTGACATTGAAGGAGAGATTGTTATCTTTGGATCATGGCACCAACCATTCTTTCCCCTCGTGATACCTCATGATAGCATCTAATCCAGTAGAAGCATTCCAAATTGATATTTTAGACCAAATCTGACGTTACATTATGGAAGCATGACTACAAATCAGATGCAAGTACAAAGTCATACTAAAGGGGAGACAGCCTATAGGCTATGTGTAATTTGTCCACCACTAGCATGATGGCCAATGCAGGCACACCCAGTAAACAATGATAATGATACAACCACATACATACTCCAATAAATTGCCCAATTTTCAAAACTGTATGCGAGACATGCACTACCAAATGACATTGGAAGTATCCAGGCAGAAAGCAAAGACTAGAACAATGCCAATGAGAGTCTCAGAGGCTAAACAGGTACATATTCTAATCAAGCACCTTCCAAATAGGTTCCACAAACTGCCTAGCCAATCTACAACATCTGATGAGGAAGGTGACCAGTGCATGAATATACAAAGTGAGCACACATTCAGCTTAGCAAAAGTCAGAGAATCTATTAGTATAAAGTGCCAGCAGAAACCTTTGCTACCCTCCAAATTGTATTCCCACAGCTGCAGGGTCAGCATAATCTATATGAAAACCTAGATACCAGTTACACATACAAACATCTCTGCACGTCACATACTGGAATGTGTATATTTGATATGATAACTGATTATTCATTCCACAACTATAAAATTAACTGCGAGCAAAGGTTCAGTGATTCCATTCCTGAGGTCTATTAGACTAAAATGTACAAATAAAAACTGCCGTGGCCGCCAGGTACTTGATGTTGTGATTACCATAGGCCCATTGTTTGCAAGCCTTTAACATGCAAGGACCTGAACTTGGTCCCAATCAATGGCACTGTCAAGACCATAATGAGGAGCACGGTCCAAAAGCAGCAACGCTGAAAACCCTGCGCTTACACTGGAGGATGTTCACCCACCCCGACAGGCAGATCATTAATCAACTGGCTATGTAGCACAAACTGAACTGAATACGTATATCTGTTCCAAATATATGCACTCTATCATATGGTAGAATTAATGCAGCATTAGCTTTTGGTAGATAATTGTGAACAATCCTCATTAATATTCCTAACAGCACATGATACATTGCTTGAAAAACAGAAAGTTGAAAAACGTACATGCAGGTAACGAATTATCCAAGTTGAACAGCAAACAGAAAGTTTGAATACATTATCCACCTGGAGGCACATGGAATTCAGCTGAAATCATCAGCAAATGAAGATCATATCAAGCATAAATACCCAATGGCATTTGCAAGATTAGGACAATATCACAACCAGAAACACCAAACAATCCAATTGTGACGAGGAGACGGTTTAAGCCACAACTCAAACAAAGTCAACATTCTGAAAATGTACACCAGCCTCCGGCAAAAATCACTATAACTAAATAAAAACTAAACACAGCGGATGTTGGATTCTCACTAGGCAGCGGCAAATTTCCAAATTAAACCTCATTAGTGCTTGTTAAATGCCTTGTTACAGCCTTTGTTAATCTTCTTCCTGCTTACCCTGAAGGTGGTATTGATCCAGATGGTGATCTCTGACCATACTGGCATGACATGCTGGCGTGACGTCCTCTGCTTGTCCTCCAGGAAGAGGACTTCTCTGCTCATCACCAGCCCATCCCTGAGGTACAAGCCTCTCCCTCGCCATCCCCCCTCACTCCTTTCACAGCAGAGCAGGGCAACTTCTTGATGGCCGTACTCCTGCAGTTTCACAGTGGGCTTGGGAAGATTGCATAGTGAAAAGGGATGCTGGACCTACGGATGGCGTCCACTGAGCAACGGTGTGTTGCTCAGGGAACAGCACATGGTAAAGTGGGGTGGAAACTGGACATGATTCTTGCTGGAGGGCTCAAATGACAATTGATATGATGAGTTGGTAAGATTTGGCAAGACAAGATGCTCAGCATTATGACAAGAATCACTCCACAAAACATGATACAACTCACACTTTGCCAACTTACCATGAGATTCAGCGCATGCTTTTTTTGTGACTGTGTGAGTAGTTTGATATTTCACAGGTGGTGTTTTAGTTAGAAAAAAAGACACCTTTGAGGGGCATATTTTAAACTGTTGTCAATCGTTGCCACCTGGACAGTGTACGATGTATTACCTGCGTGACATATAAGCAGTTGGAGTCTTCAGCAAAGGGAAGAGGAATATATTATCTACCTGTGAAAAATATAATCATTAAGTTTCTCAAATTTCAATTCAGACAACATCTTTCTGAGAGTGAGAGTTTTGAGGCTTTCATGAAAAGGAACCTTGAGATTTTAATTCTACAATGCAAATTAAAATCATAGAATTCCTACAGTGTGGAAGCCGACCGTTTGGCCCATTAGGTCATACCAATTCTTCAAAGAGCATCCCATCTGGATCCAGTCCTCTGTCCCTGCATTTCCCATGGATAATCCACCCAAATACACATCCCTGGACTATGACAGGAAACCAGAACACCCAGCAGAAATAACAAGGTGTAGAGGTAGATGAACACAGCAGGCTAAGCAGCATCAGAGGAGCAGGAAAGCTCAAGAAGGGTCCAGGCCCAAAACGTCAGCTTTCCTGCTCCTGTGACACTGCTTGGCCTGCTGTGTTCATCCCGCTCTACACCTTGTTATCTCAGATTCTCCAGCATCTGCAGTTCCTACTATCTCTGACACCCAGCAGAAACCTATGCAGATGCAGGGAGAATGTGCAAACTCCACACATCGAACCCAGGTTGTTGTGAGGCAACAGTGCTACCCACTGAACTATAGTGTTGCCCAATTTGTCTGGAATATTCTCAGTTATGGCTGCCCAAAACATACTGCCGTAAAATACATCTATCCAGTGCCTTCACACAGGGATTTAGTTCTGTTTTACCCATCCGCTCCCACATTACCTCACTGAAATAAAGCAACCCAATGCCACAGTTCTAAACAGGCTGACAATTCCCGCTAGCTTGTTAATACAGGAACATCAAAATTCTGTAGGCTTTGACATTGCTCTAGTAAAATTTGAAGTGAACCCTCCAGTTGTAGCTTGTGAAATGATGGAACAACATGAGAAGACAGGAATGATTGAAATAAATGGTAACGCCATTCAGTCCATCGTGCTGGAATCATTTCTATTACATTGCTACTCTGTTAGTAATTCAAATCACGACTTTTCAAATGCAGCAGATTTGGAGACTTCTGTGAAAAATAGTTTACCAAACACTCACCTTATTTCATTGCTCACTCAAATAAAACTTAAACAAGCTTTAATTCATTACACCCAAACGTGAATACAAAGTTCAATTTTATGGTCAAATATTTTTTGGTTGAGTTATTCTTAGTCTAATGGAAAACTTTACAGAAAATGTCTGAAATTGATGAATGTAATAACATTTCTCATTCCAATTCTTTAATAGGGATTGATCCTGAGAAAATGGTATTGGAAATAAACCTGAAAATGGAGGATGAGAAACCTTTCTATATTGAAGTGACTTCGGTGAAAGGAGTGAGTTTAACCACTGGGAGTGAAATACAATCTCATATTCAACATGATAAATCCAGTTCAACAGACCTGCCAGATACTGCAGTTGAACTCATAACTATTGCTCCAGTTTCTATGCAGAGTGTAACAGATCAAGAGAATGATAATGTATCTTTGTGCCCTGTACCTGAGATTAAAATCAATATTGATAGGACTCAAGTTAAAGTTCTATCCTTCTCAGACAACAGCAATAATGTCAAATTTAACTGTGCCAATGACTGTCCAACAAGTTGCAACAAGAGAAATGGTGACTTTGAGAATATCTTGAGGACATTCTCTCCAGATGATAACATCATTGAAATAATTGCAGGAGAAACAATGGATGGTAAAAACAGCAACCAGTCCAATCTATCAGGGCAAAACCCCGAAATGACACAGGAACTGACTGATACCAAGGAGTCCCAATGCTCCAGAAACTGTAGAAGTTGCTGTACAACATTCATCTGTAGCCTTGTTTCTGTGGGTTTGGTGTTCCTTTCACCGATAATAGTCACTGGATATTTTTTATATGAACTTTTCAGCTGTGTATCTAAGTGTAAGGACCCCTGTCCTACTTAATACTCTGCTGCTTATTGTGCATATTCAGGCATTTGTCAAAAACTACTATGTCCTTGTATTGTCTTCTGTCTTTACATTGATAATAGCAATTGATAAATGCAATGAAGGCATGATATAAATGATGGATTTCCAAAAAAGGCATAACATTAGATAAATATTAGACTAAAACTTTTCCATTGTATTTTAAATTGTTTGTTATAATCTAATTAGTAACAGAGAGCCTATGAATCATCATGTTACCATTGATAATGTGAAAAACCCTTCATGAAAACTGTTGAAATACCATTGCCAATGGGTGAGAATTCACTTTGTGGTTATAAATATCTTTTACATCTCACTACTGACCATGACATAATCTGTTTATATTACTTACCGAGTACTTTCAACTGAATAAATAAGTATGTTGATCTTTTAATTGATAATTAAGCCATAAACTTCACATTGTTCCCACTTTGACCTTTCTGTCCTTACTCTTCTGCAGTGTTTATCTTTTGACCAGACATTGTACAGTCTTTTTGACTCAACGTTGAATCCTAGCAACCTCACAGAGAAGAATCCCTGCAGTGTGGAAACAGGCCCTTCAGCCCAACAGGTCAGCACTGATCCTCAGAGCATCCTGCTCAGACCCATCCCCCTATAACCCATCTAATCTACATATCCCTGAACACTACAGGAAATTTAGCATGGGCAATCCACTTAGCCTGCACATCTTTGGACTGTGGGAGGAAACCAGAGCACCCGGAGGAAACCCACACAGACATGGGGAGAATGTGCAAACTCCACACAGACAGTTGCCCGAGGCTGGAATCGAACCCGGGTCCCTGGAACTACAAGACGGCAGTGCTAATCACTGAGCCACCGTGCCACCCCAATTCTCTGCCTCCGTCTTGTTCCTTTCTTTACTGATTCTATCTTGTTGCGCTTTTTCCTTATCTCTTAATTTTTAATCTGGACAGTTGCTATGCAATCATTCCCATTTCATCTGGACACATTAGGTGGAATTTTATAGGGCCTTGAACAATCTGGGCTATTGCAAAACATCTGAGAGAATCAAAAAGAGTGAGGTCCTTCTCAATGTCTTGGTGTTACGCTGATATTCTGGCTCGTAGCAAGAAGCCAATTAAATGGGATTATAGTTTATTGTAAATCTAATTAACTGCACTTCTCACCTCAGTAATATGCAACCTCTTATCCTATCCATGAGGAAGTGATGCTGTAACTTCTTGATATAGCAGTCTGAGTTGGTGCCTCCAGCTTGCTGTTTGCTTTTAAGGGCTTCCATGGGATACCTGGGCTCTAGCAACACAGGGTATGTTCCTTGAGCAGCAACCGTGCACACATCACATCATGGATATTGGCATTGGATATTTGCCAGCTTATATACATCACTATGGCATTTCCCTGATCCACTTACAGTATGCTTCTGCAATGTAAAATTGTGCCTCGGGGTGCACCAGTAGCTATTGCAATGCTACACTCAGGAACAGGCTATATCTCTATGCTAACAAAATGTGAGGCTGGATGAACACAGCAGGCCCAGCAGCATCTCAGGAGCTCAAAAGCTGACGTTTCGGGCCTAGACCCTACATCAGAGAGGGGGATGGGGAGAGGGTTTTGGAATAAATAGGGGGAGAGGGGGAGGCGGACCGAAGATGGAGAGAAAAGAAGATAGGTGGAGAGGAGAGTATAGGTGGGGAGGTAGTGAGGGGATAGGTCAGTCCAGGGAAGACGGACAGGTCAAGGAGGTGGGATGAGGTTAGTAGGTAGGAGATGGAGGTGCGGTTTGCGGTGGGAGGAAGGGATGGGTGAGAGGAAGAACAGGTTAGGGAGGCAGAGACTAGTTGGACTGGTTTTGGGATGCAGTGGGTGGAGGAGAAGAGCTGGGCTGGTTGTGTGGTGCAGTGGGGGGAGGGGACGAACTGGGCTGGTTTTGGGATGCAGTGGGGGAAGGGGAGATTTTGAAGCTGGTGAAGTCCACATTGATACCATTGGGCTGCAGGGTTCCCAGGCGGAATATGAGTTGCTGTTCCTGCAACCTTCGGGTGGCATCATTGTGGCACTGCAGGAGGCCCATGATGGACATGTCATCTAAAGAATGGGAGGGGGAGTGGAAATGGTTTGCGACTGGGAGGTGCAGTGGTTTATTGCAAACCGAGCAGAGGTGTTCTGCAAAGCGGTCCCCAAGCCTCCGCTTGGTTTCCCCAATGTAGAGGAAGCCACACCGGGTACAGTGGATGCAGTATACCACATTGGCAGATGTGCAGGTGAACATCTGCTTAATATGGAAAGTCATCTTGGGGCCTGGGATAGGGGTGAGGGAGGAGGTGTGGGGGCAAGTGTAGCATTTCCTGCGGTTGCAGGGGAAGGTGCCGGGTGTGGTGGGGTTGGAGGGGAGTGTGGAGCGAACAAGGGAGTCTCGGAGAGAGTGGTCTCTCCGGAAAGCAGACAAGGGTGGGGATGGAAAATTGTCTTGGGTGGTGGGGTCGGATTGTAGATGGCGGAAGTGTCGGAGGATGATGCGTTGTATCCGGAGATTGGTGGGGTGGCGTGTGAGAATGAGGCGGATCCTCTATGCTGTTCATTTACTCTCTTAGAGTTCAATCTTTTTGCATGTTCACAGCAACCTTTTCCTGGCTTTGCCAATTTTCACTTTGTCCCCTCTCAAAGCTACCAGGCTCACAGTATTTTTGTTTTGCCTTGTCATTTAGCACAGACACAAAGCCTGGCCGCTTACCACTATTGCCAGCAGTCTGCAGTCAAATGAAGGGAGACAGCTTTCAGTCATCAGGTTCCAGCACAGCATGAATAGCCTCTGAAACCGGTCCAGGGGTTTGAACACTCTCAGTCAGTTACATGGCGTGAGCAGGATCTTAAACTTGTGTGAGGTGAGGAGCCAAATGTCAAGCAGCCCATCACCCATCTCGTCTCTTTCTGCCCTCTTGTGGGCTGTTTTCTCCTAGAATGACTGAAAGAGATGAAAGTGGGTGTTACCTGGTGCAGCTGAATGAAAAGTGAATAGTTGTCCCAAGTGAGTGAATGGACAGTGCAGAGCCCATCAACATTAAAGGCATTAGGGATTCAGGTGATGAGAACAAATAAGGGAAAATGTTGCAGGCAGTAGTGAAAATCATAGAGTCATACAGCACAGAAATAGACCTCAACCATGACGTCAAGATATTCCAATCTGACCTAGTCCCCATTTGCCAGCATTTAGCCCATGTCCCCTAAACCCTTCTTATTCACATACCCATCCAGATGCCTTTTAAATGATGGAATTATACCCGCTCTGTGCGAAAAAGCTGTCCATCAGATCCTTTTTAAATATTCCCCCTCTCACCTTAAACCTATTTCCTCCACTTTTGGACTCCCCCACCCTAGGAAAAAGACCTTGGCTGTCCATTCCCCTCATGATTTTATAAACCTCTATAAAGTCACCCCTCAGTCTCCGAGGCTCCAGGGACAATAGTCCCAATCTTATTCAGCCTCTCGCGATAGCTCAAACCCTCCAATTGTGGTAACATCCTTGTACATCTTTTCTGCACTCTCTCAAGTTTAATAACATCTTTCCAACAGAAAAGTGACAAAATTGCACGCAGTATTCCTAAAGTGAAAGAACTTAAGCCTTGGTGGGATGTGGATGCAGATATAATTTAAGGAGGCAGAGAGAAGATGCTACCTATCCTTTGGAGCACAGAAGATGATTGACCTTCTTCCTACACTAATGGGCATTCCTAAAAATGGCTGAAACTGCATTGACCTAGGTAAGAATCTTGGACCAGGCTGACAGGGTGTGGTGACCCAGCATCTTCTGCAAGTCCAAGGAGAACAGCACAGCTCTCCTCTCCATCACCCTATCCACCAAGACTTCTAGATCCCTGTTCTCAGTGCAAAGCACCAAATTCCCCTCATCTGCCAAGTCCAGGCAAATGTCACAGGGCATGCAGGGCAGCTCTGGGCTAACAGCATTGGTCAGGTGCACATTGGACTTTTAAAGATGGTGCCTTCAGTAGGGATGCTGGTCCATTCTGGAATATGCCAGCAGTGGCAAGTTCTTCCAGGTACAGTGATTGATGGAATTGAGCTAGCATTGGACTTTATCATCAACTCAGGATGAGAGATGGAGAGAAACCCTCCAAGAGCTCAACAAAACATACACAGTCAAAAAAGTAAGCTTCAACACATTACCACTCTCTTTAGCACCATGCTATCTTTTGTAATTTAATCTCACTTGCTCTCCACCCTATTACAAATCTCCCATCTTCTTCCTGCCCTTCCCTTCTTCCACTGGCTCAATCCCTTATTAATCACCTGTATCACATGCACCAATTCTGGACAAGCTTCATTCAGGAGTTGGTCAATATTAAAAGTGAAGCATTCCAACTTTCCTTGAAGTGCTTCCTCAGGCTGCCGTTGCACCACACCTCAGACTTGAGCTCTCCACAGATTCACTTTAGGAAGTAAGTGTCAAGTGTTCGGCCTTTGTGGCCAGCCCTATTCAGTTGTGACTGTCTCAGTACGGTGTGCATGTTTGACCTATCAGTTTGTGAGAATGAATGGAAGAAACAAGCACAAATGAAACCCTTTATTTCTAATTTTACTCTAATTTGTTTATTTACTGTTCTCTCATTCCACTACTTGTTCTTAATCATTAAATCTCATTAGTCGCGATATTCATCAAGGTGTCAGATTGTCCCTGCTGAAACCTCACCCTGCTTACCAGAGTACTCAGGCACAGTAAGTTAAAGGCAGTCTCTGATACCAGTTCAGAAGCTTGGAAATTATCAGAGTGTGAGTGTTTCGGAGTAGAAAATACTACTTTGAATATCAGTTAGTGTGGGGATTTAAAATAATAAATTAGTGGGATGTGGTTGTTGCTGGCAAGGCTAGCATTATTTACAGACGTCTGGACCTAGGTTCTCAGCCATTCCAGGTGGCAACTAATAGACAACCACCTTGTTGTGGATCTGTAGTCACATGGAGGCCAGACCAGGTTAGGATGGCAGATTCTGCTCCCCAACTCCCCAAAGGAATTATGACAATCGATGTCAGTTTCATGGTCACCATTACTGAGAGTACCTTTCAATTTCAGATTTTATTTGTGACACCACTACACAGTGCCTAAGTTTGCACATCTGCATTTAAACACATTTGGCCTGCAGGTATGAGCATAGTGGGCCTGAGTAAAAAGTGTTTCTGAGGGTAGGGAAGAAGGAATGAGGATAGAGTGGGGTGTTGTGGGGTCAGGGCCTGGGAGCAGAGATCGGGGTTCCTCCCATCATTCTCCTCTCCTCCCACCCCTCTGCCCCTACCCTCGGCTGTGGCTGTCTTCCCTCCTCCCTGCTGAGCTCATTTCAATATCATGTCCCTTCTATCTGTATGCACTCTGTGGTATTTGCATATGAGGTCATGGCAAGTTGACGTGTAGATGTTGCAGCTGTGGAATTTTGTGCGTGCACATTTCCAGATAAACGTGCATGTGCAGATACAGGTCAGTCATTATCGAATTCAAGTTCCAGCTCCCATTTGTACCCATGCTCCCTGAGAATTTTGCTTGGCCCTCTAGATTAATAATCCAGTAACATTACCACTACATCAACATCACCCACATTTGAAAACAATCTAGACAATTTAAATAAAGCTCTTAGCAGAACAGGCATGAAGATCAAAACAATTTAGATCTACCGGTATTCAATTGAGCAATCCTATTCAGTGTTGTGGGGAATAGTTGCTCAGAAAACCTACGGTGTTCAGTGCTTCATTCAAATACAAAGATTGAACTGACATTTATACAGTGTCTTTCATGACTTCGGGGTGTCTCAAAGCACTTTACAGCCAGTTAAGTATTTTTGAAATGTAATGCTAGGAAACATGGGAGCCAATTTGCATACATCAAACCCAGAAACGGTAATGAGATGTTAAACAAATAATCTGTTTTATTGGCATTCCCTCAGAAATAAATGTTGGCTCAATTACTGAACAAACTCTGAAAAGTGCCACAGGAACAATTCACCTGTATTGGCGGTCAGCCACTCAGTTTAAAAGGAAACAAGGAACTTGTATTTTATAAGGCACCTTTCCTGCTCCTCTGATGCTGCTTGGCCTGCTGTGTTCATCCAGCTCTACACCTTGTTATCTCATGACATTGGGATGCCCTGTAATTTTTCACCGATAGCAAACTACGGCTGAAGTGTAATTACTGTTGTAAAGTAGGAAAATTTGCTCAAAGCAACATCCCATTAATAGCAACAAGACATTTCATCTTATTTAGTGAAGTTGTCATTGGTTCAGATCATTGGGACAAATGCAACAATACCTTACCTCACAATCATTTAAAATCCCATCCAAAAATAGGACAGCACTTTTACAGCATTGCATAAGAGTGTTGGTCTAGATTGTGCGTTCAAATTGCAGGAGTGGAACTTGAATCCACATTTTTTTCTGACTCAGAGGCGAGAGTGGTCAGACAGCGTTAATTGAGAGAGTGCTACGAATGAATTGAGAAAAAAATACGGTTAAGGGAGCAAGGTACATTTTAAAATGAACATTGGCCCTTTAATGGACAAATTTTCTGTCATGCCAAGTTGCTGTGGACCCCGTGAAGTTCTGAATAATCAGTTGACCTAACTATATTCTTTCAGAGCTGCCTAGCTACAGGAACCTTCACTCTGGATTGGAAGATTGCACATCACTCCACTTTGTAAGATGGGTGAAAAATGTAAAATCGGGGAATTACAGACTAGTTAGCCTAATATGTGTGGTCGGGAAATTGTTGGAGTCTTTACTCAAATGGGGTAACTGAACACCTTGAAAATTTTCCGCCTATCAGGGTGATGCAAAATTGGATTCATGTAAGGTAGGTCATGCCTGACAAACATTAACTGAATTTTTTGAAGAAGTGAACTAGTGGACAGGGGAACGTCTATGGACCTTTTTTACAGTGATTTTTGGAGGCATTCCAGATAAAGTTCCACATAATAGATTGCTAAGTCAAGTTGAAGCGCATGGAACTGAGGGCAAATTACTGACATGGCTGGGAAATTTATTGTCTGGTAGGCAACAGAAAGTAGGGATAATGGGCAGGTACTCAAATTGGCAGGATGTGACCTGTGGTGCCTCACAGGGATCTGCGTTGGGGCCTTAATTATTCATATTGTTTATTAACAACTTGGATAATGGCATAGAACGTCATATATCCAAATTTGCTGATGACACAAAGTTACTCATTGTTATAGACAGTGTAGATGAAAGCATGAAATTACAAAGGGATGTCAATAAACTAAGTAAACGGGCAAAACTTCTGTAGATGCAGTTCAATTCAAACAAATGTGAGGTTATCCATTTTCAATGGGGAAACAATAAATCAAGGTACTTTCTGGATGGTATGTCATTAAATGCAATGGATAGTGAAAGAGACTTAGCAGTTCAAATACATTGATCTTTAAAATATGACAAATAGTTGCTGAAAATAATCAAGAAAGCTCATGGAATGCTGGCCATTATATCTGGAGGACAGAAGTTCAAGCATACAGAAATTTTTCTGCAGTTATACAAAAACCTGGGTAAACCCCGCTTAGAGTACAGTGAGTAAGTCATACCTTAGGAAGGTCTGATAATTGAACAGACCCCTGTTTAACTTTGACAGAAAGACCTTAGACAATGGTCTTTTCCCTCTGTACTTTGGCAGAAGCTGTCCCAAGCATTAGCGTGTCCCTCAATATGTGGTCCTGGACCTTGGAATGTGCTAGTCTGCAACATTTGGCAAAGTCAACTCTTTGCCTTGGAAGACCAACAAGTTTCGGGCAGACCAAGGAGCAAATTTCACCGAAATGATGGGCCTCCTCCTTCAGTGTCTGAGTTTAAATTGTCCTAGCAGCAGCTTTGTAATGGTAGTCACTGATGTGCCCGAGATACAGCTTTTAAAATGCAGATTCCTGTCAGTGGATTAGAGAATTGTCATGACGATGCAGGAAGGCTATGTGCAGTCATAGCCAATTCAGCATGTCCTGAGCTGCTGGTATAAAATGTCTAATGGAGGTCCTTAGGAGCAAGTAACAAGCTGCTCTAACCGGATACTCATTCAGATTTGCATGTCAAGAGTTCATGCTGTGTGATAGGATAGGAAGATGCATATTAATGTGGTGAGACATGCAGTTAATGAAGCTGACAATGAGCAATAATCCCCTCTAATAAACATCTTGCTGCTGCCTAGTAGCAATCTCACCTTTACTTCTAGAAATCTGTAATAAAATGCAACTCATTGCTCTCAATGTCAAGGTAGGGCTCACTCAACTTCTCGCACATTTCTCCCAGAATTCTCTCCATAGCCCACATCATTCAGGCCCCATAAGATACCATCTAAAGTGTCTGTCTTTTATGATTGCTATTTTATGTGCTTTAACAAGTCACAAAAGTGATAGTGTGCTGTTAATTGATTATGATCCATCATTATATTTGCTTTCACAATCATATTATTAATGGATTTAGCTAAGACAGACTCAGGATACCAGGATTGACATGGCTGATTACCACCAATCTACGCATAAACCAAGGATTCTTGTAGTGCAGTATCCTTATGTCTGAGCCAGGAGGCTTGGATTTAAGTCCTAGTTGCTCCAGAAGTGCATAATAACATCTGAGCACTTTGATTAAAACTCCTCGAAGTGAAACTAAACTTTGCAAAGGATCTATATTTGCAGCTACACTGAAGGAGGGAGGGCGCCACCTGGTGGATTTCCAGTTTATGGTGTGGAAGGCAACAATTCATGTAGACAGAAAATTGGCTAGGTAACAGGAAACAGAGGAAGCAAAAAAATAATCTTTTTGTGTTTGGCAAGACGTAAGGAGCAATCCCACAGGGATCTGTGTCATGGCCTCAACATTCTACATTTTATCTAAATGACGTTTTTATTCACTTGTGGGATGTGGGCTTCATGGCTGGGTCGGCATTTCTTGCCAATCCCTAGTTGCCCTTGAGAAAGTGGTGGTGAGCTGCCTTCTTGAACCGCTGCAGTCCGCCTGCTGTAGGTTGCCACAATGCCCTTAGGGAGGGAATTCCAAGATTTTGACCCAGCGACAGTGAAGGAACAGTGATATATTTCCAAGTCTGGATGGTGAGTGGGTTGGAGGAGAACTTGTAGTTGATGATGTTCCCATGTATCTGCTGCCCTCATCCATCTAGATGGAAGTGGTCCTGCATTTGGAAAATACTGTGTAAGGGCCTTTAGTGAATCTTTGATAAAGGGAGCAAAGTTTAGGTTAAATTTGCTGAAGACACCAAACTAGGCAGGATAAGATGAGCTCTGAGAAGGGTCACCGGGCCCAAAATGTTAACTCTGTTTTCTCCTCCACAGATGCTGCCAGACTTGCTGAGCTTTTCCAGAAACTTTGTTTTTGTCCCTGATTTACAGCATCCACAGTTCTTTTGTTTCTTTCTTAGGTACGATAAGTAAGTTGTAAAGAGGATATAAAGAGTCTGCACAGGAATGTCGAAATGTTAACAGCTGAATTTTCCCAGCCCCTGAACACATGGACAATGGCAGTTTGGGAAAACGTATCAAAGTCAGCAAATTAGATTTTTGTTATCGAGAAGAAAGGTCTAATTTGTCACTAAGGTATGAACAATGAAGTGGGAATCTCACTAGCGAGTGGCAAGGGGCCAGTTTGCACATTTTACCATCTCATTATTAGCTATTCTCTCCTAATTTCTGGCAGTTTGGTATTTTCCCATGTGGTGGAGAAAAACTAGTGACGACTCCCCGCATGAAAGAGCAGGTGCCTGGCGGCTACAGCTCACTACTTGCTATAACTTACATACAATGAAATTAGGTCATTCATGTTAAAGTCTATATAGTGGCATTCCAAGGCTGTCCTTCTGAGAATCCTCCGTGTCCGTCTGTATAGAGGACTATGTCAAACTGTTATCTGTGTGTGCTGCAAATACCGACTGCTCACATTGCTAAGGATCTGGTCGGTTTCTGAGCTTCCTTACACATGTTCACCAGTCACATCAGGGGTTATTGCCATGGAAATGAATGTGTAGGGAAATGGAGGACATATAAATGTTCCAGGAGCCCGGGAGCAACAGCAATAACTCCTGGATAGCCTCCATACAATGAAACTAATGGCAATCTCAGAATTGGGATGAGGCCAAAACTCTATCATCATCCAACCTGTTTCCTTCGGATGAACTTGGTGCATAGCTACCACAGAATGAGAATCTCCTGAGACACAATCAGAGCTATGCTAGCACTTGGAACTGGGTTTGTGACCTGAAGAATAGATGACCATCTTTTTCCGGAACCCCTGAAGGTGACAGTCGCTTCAAGTATTTTGTGCAACTGGCAGCTTCCAAGGATCCATTGGAGATCTGTGTGGTATCTCTTAGTCCTCAAACCCCCAAATGTAGCAAGGCTCTTACAGCTCCAGCTCGTGAGAGATCAAACCCTTTTGTCTCATTTCCCTTTGACGGGGTCACAGCTACAAGCCATGTGCTAGGCTTTGCCAACATAACTGGCTTCCCTCAGGGCATTACAGGATGTACTCAAATTATGCTGGGAGTGTCAATATCATCACATAGCAGACCTCAACAACAGAAAAGTGTCACATTTCAGAGGATTTTGTGTCAGGTTCCCTGAATGCTGCCGTGATGCCTATAACGTTGAGAATGTTCATATCCCTGCTGCATTTCAAGTGCTGGATGTCTTGCAGAAATGATTATTGGTAAGAAGGGCTACCCTCTGCTACCATGGCTGGTAGTTCCATTTTGCAACCCACCTAACGAAGGCTGAACGTAGATACAACTGTTGAATATTGGAGTCCCTTAAAAACTTAATTTTCCTAGTGTTTACAATGTAGCATGAGATCTCATTTAAGAGCTGTTGCAGCAGAATTTAACTTTCCAAAGTTCTAGCATGTGAAAACGAAGGGACAAATTACAAAAAAAAAGTCACAAAGCCCAACACCAGCATCAACAATTCATCGAGTGCAAATCATATTATCAGTGTTAACAAAGTGTGGAGCTGGAGGAGCACAGCAGGCCAGGCAGCATCAGAGGAGCAGGAAAGCTGACATTTTGGGTCGGGACCCTTCATCAGAAAATTCTGCATTGGAGGATCTGTGCAGGGGCTAAGAATAGTCAGGACTCAGAGCAAAGAAGAGATCTTCCCAGAGAGCGGTTCTCATCGAGAAGACCCGGTAGGCAGCAGTCTTCATCCAGCTAGATAGAAGAGAGAGCAGAAAAAGGGGAGGAAAACAGAGGGACGAGTTCCCTAACATCCCAGCTACAGAGCAGGATGCTATCCCCACAACTTTCACGAGACTGCAACATTCCATGCTGACAGTCTGTTTGTCCTTTGGTATCAGTCTATAGTACAAGACACTGCCAAATTTCAAAATAGCAAATTAGATTCAGAAAATCAGATTCAGCAAATCAAGGAACATTGATGTGGGACTTACAAATATTTCATCAGATTTCAACGTATAAACATTCATAATTCTGCAACCGGTGACTCAAAGAAGGCAGTCAGGGAACCGATCCAATTGTTATGGTTGGATACTTTCTTCATCTAACTCATTAATGTGTTAAATCTAAGCTACTGTTTCTTTACAAATTCAATGAACTGTCGGAAACTTACTTACAAATTGTCGACTGCTTAACTGTGATCATGAACCCCTCAATGCAATGCAATGCTGCCATTCTTCCACCAGGGTCATGAGAAAGCAGATAATTGGCCTCCTGAAGCTGATGTTGATGCTCCAATGTTTGGTTCAGTCTGGTGCACACAGCATTATCACAGCACAACTTAAACAGGCAAAGAGGGGATATAATGGCTGCTGAAGACATGAATGAGAGGGTGAACCTTTCAAAGAGGAAGGTGAGGATATTGGGCAGGTGATGAGGAAGATCACGTCCTGCGTGATTGAGTACAGTAACATCAGCTGCAACAAACCAGATTGGAATTCATTGACAGCAGGCTCCTTTCAATGTGAGTTGGAAGAAATGATCATTCATTGACTGTACAATTATTGTTGCTTGAAAGACAAGCAGGCCTTGCTTGTTCCCAGAAGCAAATACAATTTTTTTTTGCCTGCTTGCTTTGTTTTTGCTGTTGTTCATTAAAAGTTAATTGTTTACTATTTGAAGGCTTTCCAACATATGACGAACAATGACAAGATGCCATTTTATAATGGTCATTAGGGAAAGATTTGCACTCTCTTAGATACGATTCTAACATGGTATGGCACTAAGGACAAGCACCATATGCAGCTTTATTCTTGTAGCTGCAATCAACATTCTCTCTAAGTTACACAGCTGCTCCAATGTTCTGCACACTGCAATCAGTGTCAGCACACTGACTGTAGCATTGACTTCTGATTCCAAAAGTTGGGGCTAAGACCACAGAGCTGTAAAGAAAATAAGATGAAATGCTGTCTACAATTGCAATAACAGTTAGACTCATGAAATCACAAAGCTGTACTGACCCTTCGATCCAACTTATCCATGCTGACTAGATATCCTAAATTAACCTAGTTCCATTTGCCAGCATTTGACCTGTATCGCTCTAAACACTTTCTATTCGTATATCATCCAGATGCTTTTTAAATGTTGTAATTGTACCAGCCTCTGTTACATCCCTTAGCAGCTCATTCCATACACACACCACTCTCTATATGAAAGAATTGCCCCTTAGCTCCCTTTTAAATTTTTCCCCTCTCACCTTAGACCAATGCTCTCTGGTTTGGGATTCCCCTACCTGGGGGAAAGGATCTTGGCTATTGGCCCAATATATGCCTCTCATGATTTTATAAGCTTCTGATGCAGTAGGGAAAATAGTTCCAGCCTATTCAGCCTCTCCCTATAGTTCAAACCTACCAACCATGGCAACATTCTTGTAAATCTTTTCAGAACTCATTCAAATTTCACAACATGCTTCCAATAGCACAGAGACCAGAATTGCACACACTATTCCAAAAGCAGCCTAACCAATGACCCGTACAGCTGTAGCATGACCTTCCAACTCCTACACTCAATGCACTGACCAATGAAGGCAAATATTCCAAAGGCCTTCTTCACTATCCTGTCTAGACTCTACTTTCAAGGACACGTGAGCATGTAAAATAGCAATATATTTACGAATGTGAGATTCTATTTCAATGAGTGTCACCTGTGTCATTTATGTGTCCTGACAAATTATTTGCTTTTTTTCCCTTCCCACTATATGTGCTGTGAAGTAGTATTTGCAGCAGGTAGAAATTGACCTAGTACACATTTGGGCTTTAAATATGGTACTGGTGGTGAGTATTCCAAAAAGTCCAGCAAGGTCCTGCTATCGTTGAGCAAATGATAGATCAAGAGTGGCACCAGAGAGAAGAATGTGTTAATGTAATAGGGTGAGCAGCAAGTGAGATAACTCATGGAGAGAAATCCTGGAGGAAACTCCCTGAAATTAACACTTAGCTGATTTTTGGTAAATTTCAGCTCTGAGTGAGTGGGAAAGATCTGAAAAATGGAGTCTACTGTTGGAAAATGTAAAAATATTTGTTTTGGCAAGAATAAAAATAATGGCGAGATATTGCATAGCTCTGAGACACAGAGGGACCTGGATGGTCTTGCATTGTAAAATGTTCTTGTTTGTGCAAGGGGACTTGAATACTAAAGTAAGGAGATTATGCTTCAGTTATAGAACAGTTTTGAGGCCATTTCTAGAGTAAGAGGTTCGGTTCCTTATTTAGGAAATGACATTGATGCATCAAATGCACTTCAGAGAACTGGATTACTGGACTAATACCTGGAATGGGCCAATTGTCTAGGAATGTTAGACAGTCTAGACTTGGAAGAGTTTAGAAGATTAAGAGGCAGCTTGATTGAAATTTATATCACCCTGAGGGATCTTGACAGATGCATGTGGAAAGAATATTTCCTTTTTTGGGAGAATATGTGACTATTCTTAAAAATAAGTGGAAGGAGAGTCTTTCAGTATTTTTAAGGCAGACATAGATAGCTTCTTGGTATGCACAGGGTGAGTGGATATTGGGGTTAGACAGGAATGTGGAGTAATAATATCAATGACGATTTTATTGAATGGTGGACCCCAAGCTTGTGGATGGAATGGCCACCTCATGCTCCAAATCCATATGTTCATATGTATGCTTTTATTTTACATTGTCTGTAATGACTCAGTTTTCTTGGCCATTGTAAAAGCCTTTAATCTACCAACAGTAAAACTTTTTTTAGCACCTAAGTTAAGGTGCTAAGTCTATAGTACAAGACACTGTCAAATTTCAAAGTAGCAAACGAGATTCAGCAAATCAAGCAATATTGATGTGAGACTTACAAATATTTCATCAGATTTTGTCATATGAACGGATAAATAGGATTTCACTGGAATGGTTCCAGAGATGTGAAAGGACAGTGACATGGATAGCCAGGAAGAACAGAGGTGGTTTTCCTTAGAGTAGAGAAGGTTAAGAGGGCTTGATAGACATGATTAAAGTCATGATTGGGGTTATAGTAGGAACAGAGGAACTGTTCCCATGGTTTGTGGATCGAGGTATTGATAGTTTGAGTAAATGGAAACAAAGTTGGCAAATGGAGTATAATGTGGGAAAATGCAAAGTTGTTCATTTTGGGCAGAAGAACTGAAATGCAGTATTTACTGAAGTGGAGAAAAACTGCAGAAAGCCACTTTACAAAGGGACTTGGGGGAACTTGTGCACAAAGCTCAGAAAGCTAGCACACAGGGACAGTGGAAGTCAGGAAACTCATGGAATGCCCGTAGTGTTCAGGGAGGTGTAGATTAGGTGGGTTACAGAGGGATGGGCCTGGGTGGGATGCTCTGAGGTTCAGTGTGGACTTGTTGGGCCGAAGGGCCTGTTTTCATACTGTAGGGATTCTGTGATAATTCTGCAGTGGGCAACTCAAAGAAGGCAGCGGCATAATTTTGCTGACACACAAAGACTGTTAACCTGGAGAAAAATATATTGTCCCATCAGACCTCACCTTTAGTAGAACGCTGCAGCTTGCATTGGTTCACACCTGCACAGCCTTGAGTGTATTCTTCATTGATCAGGCAACTTCTAATCCACTTTACCCTGTTGTTACTGCCTCTTCTGTGTCAGTAGGAGAATTATTGCCTGATCAAAAGATTATAGTGCAAACCTTGATGTAGAAATTTAAGAGTTGGATCAAAAATTGGCTTAGAGTCAGGAAGTGGCAATGGTTGATAAATGGCTTTGCAAATTATGAAAAGGGTTTCCAATAGTGTTTCACATGGCCCAGTGATGTTTCTTTGTTGTTTGTGTTTTACATATCAATGATTTTAGCTTTAAATGTGGAAAGCATGTTTGAGAAACTTGTAGAAGATACAAACATTGACTGGGTAGCTGACAGTGGAGAAAATGGCTGTTGAATACAGTATGATGCCAATAGGTGATTGGGTGGAAAAAATGACAAATGGAATACAATCCAGAGAACAAGAGATTATGCATTTTGGGAGGGCAGAAGGAATACACAGTAAACAGAAGGATATTGAGAGGGGTAGTAGAAATGTACAATCACAAGTCCTTGAAGTTGGTAGATAAGGTAAATAAGGTGGTGATGAAGGCATATGTGATGCTGGGATGTAATACTGGAGCTGTATAAGTCACAAGTTAGGCAGGAGCTGGTGTTTTGTGCATAGTCCTGGCCACATTAACTGAAGGATATAATTGCTTGCGAGAGAGTGCTGAGGAGATTTATAAGAATGTTGCCAGTGCTTGAAAATTGCAGTTTTGAGAAAAAATTGGATAAGCTAGGATTGTTTTCTTAGAGTAGAAGAAGCTAAGGGCTGACTTAATTGGGGTGAAAAAAAATGAGGGCTTGGCCAGTTTCCTCCAGAAAGTTTCTCCTGGAAAACTGGTCAATGACCAGAAGGCATAGATATAGGGTAATTGATTGAAGAATTAGAGGGGACATGACAAAAACTTGTTTCGTCGAGTGGGTGGTGGGTGTTTGGAACTTACAACCAGTTTGCTGACCAAGGCACAAGCCCACAACTAATTTAAAAGGAACTTGGATCTGCACCTGAAGCACTGCTCCTGCAAGGCTATAAACCAGTCACTGGAAACTGGGATTGAAATATATGGCTAGTTAATTCAGCTGGCGCAGACATGATGGACTGAAAGGTCTCCTGCTATGTTGTAATTTTCCTATTTTTCTAGGTTTTAGAAAGACTGATATGACACTCAGTGTAGTGCTGAGAGATTGCTGCACTGCAAATTCTATATTTTGGATAAGACCCAGAAATACCTGCTCAGATAGATCAAGAAGATCCTACTACATAATTTGAAGAATAGAAAGCATGTCTAGTGCTTTTTCACTTTTTGGTAGTCTACGCCCTAAACTAGCAAAAATAGATAATCTTTCATTTATTTAATTGCTAAATGTGGGACCTTAGGTGTCCATTGATTCCAATTTTGCACTCAATAACATCTCCGATTCTGAAGCACAATACCTCATTAGCTGTGAAGAGTTACTGAATGTGAAATAAAATGCTGCATAAAATACTTTTTTCTGGGTAATCTGTGATTCCTCTGTGATTCCTCATTCATCATTGCCTTTTTAAGGCTTGGTTTCTGCACAGCAGCTCTGACCATTCCTGCCTCAGTGCTGCCAGACCTGGGGCCCAACTCCTGAGAGCATTGAGCTGCCAATATTGCTGCTCCCCTCCCCCTTCTCCCACATATATACAACCACCTTATGCAGCGACCCCATCCCTTCTCTACTGGTTGGTACACCAGTATTTTCAAACTCCAGTGTTCCCAACCAGTGCTTTTGGAACCCAGCAGTCATCCCCAATGTTGTAGTAATCTGTCATGGTATCCTCAATGGTATCAAACTCTGTGTAATTTCCATCAATGTCTGGTCCTACCAGGACCAATCGATTGCCCCTTTGAAGCTGCAGACAAACCGCAGAATATACCATTTAAAAGTTGTTGACAAAAAGGAATCTTCTCCAGTGCTGTTTTAGCCTAGGGTCCTTAACCTAACAGCACTTAAAATTCAGGTCTACTCTTTCAGTACTGCCAAATATCAGTACCCAATTATATGCAAGACCCAGGTGCCCTTCTGATTCTGAAAAACATCAGAAACCCCATTGAAGTAACTTCAGAGTTAAAGTTACCAACTTCCAGGATCCTCTAGTGAATTCCCAGAACCATACCTCATCCCCCGGACTAAAAATTGATGGGTACTTTCCTCCAATCTGGGATATTGTGCCTAATTTTGCTTTCACAAAAGAAAATGGTGCAAATAGGATATAAGATCATAAGTCATAAGAAATAGGAACAGGAGAAGGCCATTCAGCCCCTCAAGACTGCTGCACCACTCAGTAGGATCATGGATGATTTAATATTTCTCACATCATTTTCCTGTCTTTGCCCCATAACCCTTGATTCCCCTAATGATCAAGAATATATTATCTATGTCAGCCTTAAATAAACACAAGAACTCTGCCCCCAGAGCTCTCTGCAGCAAGGAGTTCCAAAGACTCTCAACCTTCTCACAGAAGAAATTCCTCCTCATCTCAGCCTTAGTTTGGCAGCCCTTCATTCTGAGATTGTGCTGCCTGGTCCTGCTCTCTCTCGTGAGGAACATAGAACATAGAACAAAGAACAATACAGTGCAGAAATGTGTGCCATGAGGAACATGTAAAGTGACTTCAGGTTTGGGATGGGTTACTGGGTAGGCAGGAACATTAAATGAAACATAATGTATAAAAAATGTGAGGCTGCCCGGTTTGGCAGGAGGGACAGAAGTATAGGATGATAAGTGGTTAGAAAGTGTAGATATACAAGGATGTCTGAATGTCCTTAAATAAGCTACTGAAGGCTAACATGTAGGTGCAGCAAGAAATTAAGAGTTATTAGAAGAGGATTTGAGTACAGAAGAAAAGTCTTGCTTCCATTTTATAGAACCTTGGTTATACTACATCTAAAGTACTGTGTGTAGCTTGCGTCCCTTTATCTTACGAAGGATATTATTTCCGTAGAATAAGTGCAGCGAATGTTCAGCAGACTTGTTACTGTGATGGTGGGACTGTGCTAAGAAGAGATTGAGCAAATTGAGTCAGTTTTCATTTCAAAGGCCGAGAAGATTCATTGAAACCTACAAAACACTTCAACTGTAGATTCAGGGAAGATGCTTCCCCTGATTGGGGAGTTTAGAAGCAGAGGTCAGAATTCCAAAGCAAGGGGAGAGAGCCATTTAGGACTGAGATGAGGACAAATTAGTTTGCTCAGCTGCTTGTGAATCTTTGGGATTATCTAACCCAGATTTCTGAGAGTTATTGTCAGTCATTGAGTATGTTCCGTGATTGACAAATGTCTAAATACCTATGATATGGGGACAAGTGTGGAGCAAAAGGCACATTGAAGTAAATGATCAGCCACAATTATGTTGAATGATGGAGCAGTTGAAATTTTGCTATTACATTCCTACCAGTTATGTGTAATATATTGGGAGACATACCTATGTTAAAATATGAAATAGATTTGCTATAATATGTATAACAATATTGTGATTATTATATTGTAGTTACATTCATTGTATATGTTACTAGACACAATATCTTTCTCTTTATTGCTTATTTTGGTATCAAAGCAATTTTATCATTTGCATTAACATTGAAGTCAATTTCAATAGTTCCCTAATCCTGCCTGGCATTTCAGAGATAATGTTAATCCTCACCTGTCAGGCAGAAATAAATGGCTGGGCAGCCAAAAAAACACCAACCTTTCTGCCTTCCTGTGGACCCCAATGGGACAACACTGTTAAAAGACAGAGATAACAAGGTGCAGAGCTGGATGAACGCAGCAGACCAAGCAGCATCAAAGAAGCAGGAAGGCTGACATTTCGGGCCTAGAACCTTCTTCAGAAAAATGACCTCGACACCTTTTTATCTCAGATTCTCCAGAATCTGCAGTTCCTACCATCTTCACTGTCAAAAGACAGTTGGGCCTGTTTCAAACGGGCAGATTGTGCTCTGATGACATAATTGGGTTCAGTCCTCCCGGTTATCCAGCCTGCCCCTATAGATCAGACAGGGGCACAAGAGTCAGAAGGCAAGCTTTCTCTTTCCTTTGCACTTTTATAGACCAGGAGAAGCTCCAGTGTTTGTCCAGTCCTCACAATGAGCCCTGTCTTCTGTTCATGCCTGGCTATTCACCCTTGTACCAAGAAACTTAATGATTCCTGACAAGTTTGGGCAAGTGTCAAGAAGAAGTTCAGAAGTTTAAAATGAAAAGAGAGAAATTTCACCCATCTTAGCCCACATCATGCATCGATTCAGTTCTGATGAGATCGACTCCTTTGTATGAAGTACTTTTGACACATCCCATAGAAGCTGGGCAGAGTGTAGCTGCTACGATATATATTTTTACAGCTGTGAAGCAAGCTGCTTAATTACCTCAAAGCCTGAAAATATTCACATTCTGCTGTGATTTGAGTAGATTAATTGCAAAGATTGGGCAAGTACATCTCAACACACTGCTTTACAAATGAGCAGTATTAGGGCAGTATTAAGTACTTGGAAAGGTATCAATGCCATAAATCAGGGAACATTGTGAAAGATCCATTCAGTTTGTTTTGCAGTATTCGTGCGTTGTATTTGTACTGAAGAATTATAAGCATTCTCCTAATCTCTTTAGTGGTCTACTTTTATGCCCTCTGTTCTTCATTTAACCATAACTGTTTTGTTTCTCCCTTTCAATTCTATGAAACCCTTCCATAATTTTAAAAACCAATATTAGGTCTCCCAACTCTCTTCCAGTGAAAAGTGCTTTAACCTGCTCATTTTTTCTGATAGTTGCATTCTCTCCATTCTGGCAATAACCTTACAAACAATTTCTGCATTTTCTCCTATCCTTCAATAATATTTCTATCAGCTGGAGACTGGAATTGCACAACCTATCAAGCTGTGTTTTTGCCAAGAGTCTACAAAATATAAAATTTTGTGCTCACATTTGGTTATGCGATTCTCTCGAAACGAATCTTCACTTTCTTCACTCATCTTGCACCATTATCTTTAATGTTTTATATGTCTGCAGTTCTAAATTTCTACCCCTGTTGCACTCCAATCAGGAGGGCGTGCAGGACTGTGAAGACAGTACGAGAGTATGATGGCGCATTGTGCTGCTGTCATAGGAATAAATCCAGAACCAAATCTAGTGCTAATGGTCTGGGCACATTGGTTCAAATCCCACCTTGGTATACTTGCTTGCTTTCAATAAAAATTTGGAATTAAAAGTTAGCTTAATGATGACCATATAACCACAGTGAATTATCATTTTAAAAAAAACTCACCAGATTCACTAGTGTCCATTAGATAAGGAAATCCGCCATCCTTATCTGGCCTACACTAGGCGACTCCAGACCCAGAGCAATTTGGTTTCCTTCACTTTCTTCTGCTCTTTAGGTAATTAGGGGTGGGCAATAAATGTTGGTCTAGCTAATGGTGCCACATCCCATAAAGCAACATTTTAAAAATAAGTAACAGCACTGGCAAACCAGCTAGTGCTGTGGGAACTGCAGATGGGGTTTAAATTCCATTATAAAATCTGACATATGAAGCTAGTCTCAGTAATGGCACCTTGACAGTTATCATCAATCATTCTATGATCTATCTGGTTCACTAAAGTCCTTCAGGGTAACAAATCTGCTATCTTTTTCCAGTCTGGCCTACACATTAACTCAAGATTTGCAGGAATGTGGTTGTTTGTCCTCAAATATCCCAGCAAGTGACTCAAAGGAGCTCACCAGGCAATTAAGAATGGATATCAAATGATGGTTTTGCCAGATGTGCCCACATCGTATAAAGCAAGAAAAAAAATTCATCCACTAAATGAGTAATTTCCTTCTTCTCCACAAGGTGAACACTCTCACCCCTTCCCCTGCTGGAGATGTTTGCCAGATTCTTACTTTTAGCCAGAGGCTGCAGAGAAATAGAGAGAGAGAGAGAGAGGTACAAGCTGCTGACTTCACTACATGGAGAGACATTAGCCAGAAGCTGCAGAAAGATAGATAGAGAGAGAGAGAGAGAGAGAGAGAGATAGGTGGGGGGAGGGAGGGGTGGTGCTACCAGCCCCTGACATCACTAACAGGAGGTACTGAATGCAAAGGTGCTGACTCGAAGAAAAGAAGCAGTTCGTGAACTAAAAATGACCAGGGCCCAGATGCTAGTCTGAGCTGATTTAAACCAGTTTGAATTAACTAAGTTCTGCAAAAAGTAAGAAAGGTAATGCAAAAGCCTTGTTTGCATGAGAAATAATGTGATAATGTCACCTAAGTCTCTGGGTCAGGGCCAACAAGGTAAAGGCACACGATAAGTGAATTGGCCTGAGGCAACATGAAGAAGACAGCACGACTTGAGAGAGATAAAAGAAAGGATAAAAAGAAGACCCTCAGGGCACGCACCAACAAAAACTCCAGAGACCAACCATTGCAGAAGCAAACCCTACGTCAAGGTCATAGTGACGACATTGAGTGCAGCGCCTGGCCAGCACTGGCCTCTCATCAGCAGCAGCTGCTATCCTGACCGGTTATTGGACATTATATTCTGTGACCACTTGGGGAGTGCCAGAAGACTCTAGTGGGTGTATAAGTAGGTCCTAGTTCAGTTTGTGGGAAACTATATAAGGGCTAGTCTTGTGATTAAAAATAGTTAAACAACATGTGACATTAATACTTCAATAAAGTATTTTGGGAGATTATGAGAATTGGCTCTTCTCTCTGTATAAGCCGATAACGGGAGCCATTGTTCTCTGGGCTCCTGACAACATATCATGGTGCCGTGACTCAGAGTCGAGGGTAGATCTCTCCGTTGAGTCAGCGGGGGACTCGGTTTGGACAGAGTGGAGATTTTGGGTTTGAGAAAAGACCTCTCTGCTGTCAACAGGAGGCGTGAGTTGAACTTAATTGGTAGATACAGAGAGAACGAGAGCTTGGGATTTATTCATAGCTACCAGCATACAATGACGAATCAGGAGGGAATGGACTGCCATGATTGGATGGGGGTCCTCCAGAAATACACAATAGGAAAGTGGCCACAGTACAGGGAATATGCAATTCACGGTATGGACAAGGGAAAGTCAGCAGGGTGCCCAAACAAAGATGTCAGACAAGAAGTTTAAAACAGTACAGAAGTTGGTACCGATCGACAGTTTAATGGAGGAATGGATGGAATGCTGACAGCTAGCCAAGTTAGAGAAGGTCGAGAGGGACAGACTAGAGGAAGAGAATAAGAGACTTTGTGAGGAGCCAGCCCACCTGAGTGAAAAGGTAATCGATCTGCTAGGGACAGAGGATTGTGGACTTGGTACATATGAATCAGTACCAGATGCAGTGTGAGAAGCTGGTTAGCGAAAGGAGCAGTTGAGAGGGAGAAGTCCAAACAGCAAAAGATGTGGTGGAAGTATGCAAGCAAAAATGTAATGATTTTAAAAGCTGCAATGAACGTGATTCAGAGGGCAGCTCAGCAGGAGTAGTGCTGCAGATCAGAAAAATGTCAGAGACAGATGGAGAAGTGGCTAGGTCAGCTTGCCACGCAGAGAGGCATAATGTGCACCTTCGCATCTGAAAGAAGTGAGGAACGCAGTGAAGGGGACATAGATTGGAATGATTTAGCAGACAGAGTAGCTAGGTACGGTCATGTTGACAGGGAGCCTCCACCAGAGGATCCACTGCCAGCTTATAACCCAGGGTCCGAGATCCCATCGGCTATGATGTAGCTCTGTCTGATGTGACGGGAGATACTCCCATCTTCAGGGATGTAGCTCAAACTGCAATGATGGCCGCAGGCCTCTCTGTTATTGGTATGTGATGCACAGTGGGACAAAATGGGGAAACACCTAGTGAATGGTCAGAGGCCGCCCTGTCACATTTCTTTGGGACACTGGGAGATCCTGAACCACTGTCAATACTCACCATGTTAATAACACAAATTAGAAAATTCAAAGTAAAATCATTTTAAGAGGATTCACAGGACATTCATAAGTGGGTCATGTGAGCATACCATTGGAGGTTAGTGTGGGAGATGCAGTATTAGAGCATTCAGTAATCCTTAACAAACTACTGAGGGAACAAGGACATACCTCAGGGAGTGACTGTATGGCCAAAGTGAGACTCTGTTTTGATCCCATTAATTACATGATTTGGCAAATGCCTGTATGAGGAGTGAAAACTGTACACTTATCCCAGTGGGGAAATATCAGGACAAGATATGCATGGTTGGGTAAATGCAGGTAAAGCCAGGGAAGATGAGTGACAATCATGAAGTGCAGCAGCTAATTTTATGGCACTCAGTGCTATTTGCCCGACATAAACATGACTGTGGGAAGATGGCTGGGAGTCTGTGTATACAGAGTTCAGACCCCTAACCACAGAAGCAGTGTGGTTTTCCAAAGCAGGTAGAAGAAGGGGTAGGGAAGGTAATACAGAGCTTGTTGCAGTAAGGGTTACTGAGACTGGTAGCTTCCACTAACAATTTACTTATTTGGCTGGTGAGGAAGCCAGATGGTAGCTGGTGACTAATGATAAAACTATAGATCACCGAACAAGGCCACCCTCCTAACAGTCCCCAACTTGGCAACCAGCCCAGAAAACAGTGGTCAAACAAAATGAGAGTGTGCAATGAATCACGGTTTTGGACATAAGTAACAGGTTTTGGTCAACTCCCCCTGGAGAAAGAGTGCCAATGTAAATCTGCATTTACTTTCCGAGGGCAGCAAAATATGTGGACGGCCCTGCCACAGGGATTTTCACCCAACGTCAGAGTGAGGGGTTAAAGTGGTTCTCAAAACCTGAGTGTCTGATGCAGTATGTAGATGACTTGTTTCTACAAACTGAAACTAAACAGGAACATTATCAGCTGCTGAGTGAACTGTTGCATGAATGGGTTTGAAAGCAAATCCTAAGAAAGTGCAGATAATGTAACATGAAGTGACTTAATGGGAATGACTTCACTGGGGAAAAGAAAAATTGACAAATGAAGGGTAGAGGTGTTCTGCATACTCAAAGGATGTCAAAGTCCTCCCTGGGTTTGGTGGGGTATTGCCGGGTCAACATTGATGGATTTGCTATAAAGGCATCTCTGTTGATGGAGTTATTGAAAAAGAATGTGGCCTGGGAGTAGAAATTGGAACACAGGCTTGCCACTGCAGCTCTGAAGCAAACACTAGCTACCGTGCCTGCTCTGAAAATCCCAAATCCAAATGAACCATTTTCATTAGAGGTAGCCACCACAGACACCACCCTCTTGGCAGTTTTGTTACAGGAGACGCAAAGGAAATTAAGACCAGACCAGTAGCATACGCCTCATGCAGGCTCTTACTGGTACAGCCAGGGTACACGGTATGTGAAAAACATCTGCCAGATGTCTTCTGGGCAGTGCAGTATTTTACCCACATAGTGGGGCTGAACCCACTTAACAATGCTAACAGAACACACCCCTGTACATCTACTTTTAAAGATAATAAAATGTGAGGCTGGATGAACACAGCAGGCCAAGCAGCATCTCAGGAGCTTTTGTGCTCCTGAGATGCTGCTTGGCCTGCTGTGTTCATCCAGCCTCACATTTTATTATCTTGGAATCTCCAGCATCTGCAGTTCCCATTATCTCTGATACTTTTAAAGATAGTTCAGTTAGCCAAAATCAAATTGCTAGATGGGCATTGTTGTTACAGGGAAGGGATATCACTGTAAAAGGGGTAAAAGCCACCACCATGTTAGAAGACAAGTGTATCTAGGGGAGAGACATGAATGTCAATTGATGATAGCAAATGGTCCTAAGGGCCCAGTTGTATCAAAACAAATAGGATGGGGGGCCTGAAAGCAAGGAGGCAAAATTTCAAAATTCTCGTAGATGGTTTTTCATCAGTACAGGAAGGAGGAAGGAAAACTGGGCATGGGATATACATGGAGGATAAGAATAGACAGGGAAGATATAGCGTGGCTCTGAAGTTACCCAGAACCATGAGTGCACAGGCAGCAGAGTTGGCAGCTATTGTATATGTGGGTGGCCACCCAGAACTCTTTCTGCCTGGATCAGTTATATACTTGGACAGCATGTATATCTGTAATAGCCTCATCAAATCTTTGCCCAAATGGAAGGCGAGAAGATTTGTCTCAATGGACGGAAAGCCCCTTCTATCAGCTCCACTGTTGCGGTACATCTTTGAAAAAGCACAAGGGGAAGGATATTGGGTCACAAAGATAAAAGGTCACTTAAAACTATCTCCTGTGGCGAACTGGAAGATTGATGGCAAGATGCTTTAAAAGGGCAGGAATGACAGCCACCAATTGAAGACGTCAGAGGCCAGAAGGAGAAACAAGTCGAGGTAATGGATTTAGAACAGGAGTAAAAGAAAGACAGGGAATTGAAAGAATTAATAGGAGGAGCAGAATCAGATGCATATAAAGACACAAAGGGGTTCTATGCCCAGGACAGTGGATTTTACATGAAGGAAAATTTGTGGTGTCAAGGGAGGTGGGAGGGACGATATCAAATAATTCACTGGCACTATGATGAATGAGGTCATAAAGGGGCAGAGAATACATTGGATAAGATTAAGGAATTGTGCTTGTGGCCCCGAATGAAAGGCGATGTGGAACACTATGTTGTGAATTTTTTGATCTGCACACAGCATTACCCTGATAAGACCATTAAGAAAGAGGTCCCCTGACGTACTAGACCAGGAGAAGGGCCATGGACTAATTTACAAATAGACAATATAGGACCCCTACCTCTCAATCCAGGAGGATACAAAGACATTCTGGTATAAGAGAACACCTTTACTAAATGATTGGTAGCTTTACCGACCACGACAAACACAGCCAGGGATACTGCAAAAATTCTGTTGGAATGGGTATTCACTTGTTGGGGTAAACCCTGAAGCACAGAATCAGACCAGGCAACACATTTTACAGGGCAAGTAATGCAAAATGTAATGACCCGTCTGGGGATCAGACAGAGATTCCATACCCTATGTGCCACAGTCTAGTGGAATTGTGGAAAGGATGAATTGGACATTGAAAAACATGACAGCTAAAATGGTGCAGCAGCATCAGACAGCCTGGTAGTTTGGTCTGCCCTATGTGTTACTGATATAGAGGAACACTGTAGCACTTCATCAACAGGCTGTTCTCCTTATAAGCTCGTGATAGGAAGGGACATGAGAGGATTGGAGGGGTTGGTAGGTTTGGACTTGTCTGAACCCAAGGTAGACAGAAAAATAGGCACAACAGTCGGTAGAAATAGTAAAAGAAGTAAATTACACAGCAGCTCACCAACAAGGGAAGAAGCAGCAGCAAAGGCCTATTTCAGCACAAAAATCAGCCTAATTGAATTCAGTCCCCAGACAAAGAATACATCAGCCCACCTCCTTCTTGAGTCCAAAGTTTGCCAGTCCTTACGAGATAGTAAATAGGGCTAGCCTATTCTTATTCAAGGTATTAATGGCACCAGGCAAGAGTGGCTGGTCAGTTAAAGATAGTAGAAGACAAACAAGCTAGCCATGTTTGGCATGTGATGCTCGATGGTAGCAACGTTCCGAGCTCCCAAGATCAGAGAGACCGAGAATGGGACCAATTACAGATATCCCAAGAGATAACTGGAATGTGGCCCGATATTGGCCATCCATGTATAACGGATAGCCAAGGAAAATGATGATAGAGAAAGGGTAAAGAAAGTAATCGGGTCAGAAAAAATGAATGGTTAGAATCCAAACAGATTGGGAACAGGGGACAGACGATCTGGCTTAGAGTATGGAGAACTTGGGCTTATAATAGTGATAAGAAAGAAACTGTAAATAAGAGCAGAAATTACACTTGTATGTTACAGGTCTAACCTAGGATGAGGGGAGTAATACATATTGTCACTATTGGGCTGATCATGCTAGAAAACTACAGTTGAGCTGGCATCAGAGCCATCACAATAAATAAATGCACCTCAAGCAGCATCCATGCTGAAATAATATCCCAAGATCAAGAGTGACTCTGCTCCACAGTGCAAGATAATACAAACTAATAAAGGAAGCAGGGGGGAACTTAAATCTGTATTATAGGGGAGCAGGTGGGTTGGCATGCATGGGAAAGACATTTGGGTATACCAGAAGGAACAGGGGTACAATTCTCATGCAACAGAGTTCTGGAGACGACACTGGTGGTAATCCCAGAAGGACAAATTACTGGTCAATTTAGAGCTCCATTTATTGAGCAACCACTGGGGAATGACGGTCGAGATAAAAATTATGGTTCACTGGGATCACACCTATGTGAATGAAGACAGGCGTAGTGATGCATACAAAAGATATATTGTCTGGGGCGGCTACTCAATGCAATTGAAGAAAATGGGTTGGATCATCATCAATTGTACAGAGGATGATATGATACAGGAGGGGGATAGAGAATAAAAGGGCATTGAGAGATTCTTAAAATCCCTACAGTGTGGAAACAGGCCCTTCAGCCCAACAAGTCCACACTGACCCTCAGAACATCTATACTCATTCCCCTATAACCCACCTAATCTACACATCCCTGAACACTATGGGCATTTTTGCATGGCCAATCCAACTAGCCTGCACATCTTTGGGCTGCAGGTAGGGGTTTTTGTCTGGGGCCGGGGTCTTTCAGTTTTCAGAACCTGTAAGAAGCTTATCATTTAATGTGTTTCATCCATTGATGAATTATTTCTTTTGCTCATCCTTTTTACATCCCCCATCATTAAAACCACACCAGAACCTAGATGTAGTGAATCTCCGTAGAGGACGAAAGGTGTGGGGTTTGGGGCTAGAGGAGGCAGGAGAATCTGTCACTATCGTACCAGGGTCTTGGCATGTCCAGGTAGTCTTTAATTCAACTTAAATGACCGCTCCAGAGTGGTTCCTGTCTGCCACAAAACAATTAGTTGTCCACCTGCTCAACGAATAATTGAGCAGGACTGAGCTTAAATCCAACAACAATAGAAAGAAAAGAGGACTACTGGAGTTGGCGGGGCAGAAGATGCATCAGGAGTAGCAATCATCAACACCTTGGACATAGCAGAATTAGAAAGTCAGATACAATCCTTCCAACAGAAAATGCAGGTCGTTACTCAAAGGTTACGTAGACCAGATACTAGCCAACCAGATGGGCTGGAATGTGTCACAAGTGACCCTAGACCCTGTTAAATTTCTAAAACCTTTACAGGATACAATAAATTTAACCATTGATCACATGGCCAACACTTCCAGGAGGCCCACAAGGCTGAGGTGCATGCCCTATACACTGGCTGGGTGTTGACTATGATCAGGACTAATTTGTTACAGCTGCATGCTCACCAAGTTCCAGTCTGCATGTCGGGTGAACAATTAATAAAGTGGGTTGGAGAAAAGGAACCCCTATGTCAACTCAGAAGTTTGACTTTAACTAATAGGGTGTTGAGTACTTGTGACAATGATAAAGGGAAATAATATGTTGGGGCAGCGTTTCATACTCCCCAACAATAATCTGACCTCAAAAGGAGCTTGTAATGTGGGAAAATATCATGAAGGAACTTGGATATCTTTAAGTAACCCACCATCTCATGCTATGATAATGGATAGTGCTGAGAAAGAGGTAGATTTGTCAAAATGTCTTCAAGGAGGGGATCACTGGGCCTCAGACAAAGAGACTTACAGACTGCAGTTTCAGTACCTATGAAAACTGTTTATTATCCATTCTGCCTGTTAATAACCAGTCTTTTCTATAATATGCCCTGTGTGGGAAATGTATTACATAGCCACAGCAGCCATGAACTACACGCCCAAGGGATATAAACAATGGCCTTTGAAAGGACACAATGTAGCTTTAAATAATGTGACCTCTGATTTGGTGAACACTACACCTACCAATCACCAGGGTGGTGATAAAAAAAATCCTCACAATCCTAATGTACAGACACAGACCACAACGTAAGGTTTGTTCCCATCGAACTACTACCCATCCTGCACCTGACAGCAGATTGGATGCACATAGTCGGAGAAGCAAAGGAAATAATTCATCAATGGATGAAACACGTTAAAATAATTAGAATTCATGCTGAAAAAAGCAAAGGAGCTATTGCGGGGCCAAACTGCAATGTTCAAATACATCCATGGGTCAGAATCCTGTTGCATGCTGATTTGAATTAACTAAGCCCTGCAAAAAGTGAGGAAGACAAGATAATGCAAAGCCTCATGTGGCAAAGAAATAATGAGGTAATACTATTCAAGTCTCTGAACCTGGGCCAATAAAGTAAAGGCACGCAACAAGTGAATTAGCCTGAGCCAACAGGAAGATGACAGCACAACTTGAGAGAGATAACAGAAAAAATAAAATGATGATACTCGGGGCATACAGCCAATGAAAACTCCGGAGGCCAACCATTGCAGAAACAGACCCTACGTCAAGAACATAGTGACGACATCCACTGCAGCGCCTGGCCAGTGTCAGCAGCAGTAGTTGCTTCTGTGGTTGGGTACTAAATTTTATATTCTATGACCATTTGGGGAATGCCAGAGGACTCTAGTGGGTGTGTTGGTAGGTCCTAGTTCAGTTTGTGGAAAATATAAGGTCTGGTTTTGTGATTGAAAACACTTAAGCAACATGTGTCTTGTTTAATACACTCAATTTGTGAGATTATGAGAATTGACTCTTCTCTCGTATAAGCCGATAACGGGAGCCAGTGTTCTGGACTCCCAATAACATTACAACAACCTATTTGCAACCAAAGTATCGTCAGAGAAGTTGCATGATAAAGTACAAAAGGCCAAGCTATTAAGAAACTAAAAATCTCAGCTGTAGTGGTAATAACAAGTCTGCAAATGTCCCAATTTCCTGGATTAGACAGGTGAATGAGAGTCCAGTCTTGGTTGTTATTCAATCACCACTACCAATAAAGTACACGACTATAGATGGCAGGCAAGGATAGAATCAACTTTGGCTGTGGCAGCTTTCAGAACATGTTTGTAGCAGTTAACAGTCCAAGCTTGAACATTATAAATGGCCACTTGAGAGACATGAATGAACCCATTATTAGGGTTGTGTCTCTGTGTGTTGTCACCGCACTGTTTAAATTCAAAGTAATACCATGGCACTTTCTTCATTACTATGCATTTGATTAAGGCTGCACAGAAATCACCAATTAGCAACAGATTAGTTTCTTCAATGTTGTTTGAGTTTGCCTTGAATACTCCTCAGAACAGGGCTGGAGTTAAAATCTGTAACTTGCGTGCTAGTTATAGATGTTGGTGTGTTTGCAGAGCTGGGAAGTTTGACAGCAGCCATTTTGTCCCCTAACTCGGTGACATCCTCAGTGCTGTTGTCTTGTGCTAGTTCAAATTTATATGGTCTGGGTTTTGCTGCTTCCGGTATGTGCCAGTTTTGGTTGTGTTGTAATGGTCGATATGTCCGGTTTAATTCAATGTGCTTGTTGATGGAGTCCGCGGATGAATGCCAAGCCTCCAAGAATTCCCTGGCTGTCCTGTTTGGCTTGTCCTATGATTGTGGTGTTGTCCCAGTTGAAAGTGTGTTTTTTTCTCGTCTGTGTTGAAACCAAGGACATCTGTTCAAACATCAACTACCAAGTAAATGACTCAATCAGATGTCCTTTGTTTCAATACGACAGATGAGAAACCCCACGCTTTCAACTGGGACAATGCTACTATCATAGGACAAGCCAAACAGACCAAGCCAGGGAATTCTTGGAGGCTTTGCATTCATCCACAGACTGTCGACAAACACACTGAATGAGACCTGATATGCCGACCATGACATCTCACAACTGGAACCGGCACCTCATTGAGCTCTGCCTTTCTACTGCGTGCCACCTTCTAGTTGAAGCTCCCTTAGAAAAAGATTGCAATCTATCATTTGATATTGTTGAAGTACATGAATCCACCTGCATGCTGTGTGTCTGTATTTTACTTCCACAAATCCACCATCTCACGTCCTTCTTTTGCAGGTGATCACCAAATAAAACATGTATAGTGATCATTATTCAAATGCATTTTGGTAAGTGTTGTCAGGCTACTGAAACAAAAAGGGACTTTAGAAAGTCAATTTTAAACAAGATTTAATTACACCAGGCAGAGACAAATGTTATTTATTTCTCTGTGTCACTATCAAGCTGTTTTGTATCAGCTGGCTGAGGGCTAGTTGGTGTTGTCATGCTCAATGACTCCTATTGCAAAAATAGAATTACACTGCCTTTATAGGTTATTCCCCCAACTATTAATTAGGCAAGAGGTGTTGATTATATTTCACATTTCTAGTACTGTCTTGGCAAGTGAATGTAGGCACAGCAGCAGATTTAAGAATTTTTTTTAAGCAAATTTCTTTTTAAAAGTCACAATCTTACTCCACAGGAAAAAAAAACACAGGAAATAACCACAGCTAGAAATCAACTCCTTATTTAGACAAATTCTGGTAAGCTTAAGGAAAAATGCTTATAGGATTACTTCATGCATGTATAATTTATTGGTGTTCTCCATATTATTTTGCGACGAGGCACAATTTAAATGTCTGAATAAAAACTAGACGTGCGTACATTTCGCATAATACTCTTTAGAAGAGCAACACAGAAATGGATAAGGAATGAATATTTGTTTCTTCTATTTTCAAGCAAGGAACTAATTGGTTACAGTCTAATTTAAAGGGTGCTCTGGGATACTCCTGAAAATGTTAAGAGTGTCATGCAGCAAGTACCAACAAATTGAGATCTCAAAAATATTTGTAATCTTCAGATACTAGAAGAATAGATGGTTACATGTTCTAAATTTATTGAACCGAACAATTTAAAAATAGTACATAAAAATTTTTACATGATCATTAAATACCACTCACATGTACGTTGCTTTCCTGTTAAAAAGTGCATTCAGATGCTAAGTTCGTCTAAGTACACTCTGTCCAAAACTGTACAGATTGATGGTTTGGTTAATGTTGTAAATCAAAGTAAGGAAACAAATATCCACCGAAATTAGAGTGTGTTACCATATTGTAACTTTAAACATACAAATTTTTAAAGATATCTTTTGAGGCCTCATACATACAGATGATTTTTTTCTTTTTAGCGCAGCCAATGCTATTGTTATTCTTCTAGAAAAACATCAAACTTTTATAACCAAACATATACCCAGAAAATGTCTATTAGGTTCAAGTTGTTTTATGTTGGTAGCTGATTTTCAGCCTTTGACAGATAACCTTCCCAAAGTCAGCTTCAGTCTATGTACTGAGCTAGCCAGCGGAAACCTTCTCCATAACCTTGTCTCTTCAGCACACTGCACATGAAGACTTCTAGTGGTCGTGCGTTAAGCTCCTTCATGGAAATATTTCCCTGTTTTGAGTGGTATAGAAAGAGAAGAAAAAATGGCAAGGTTAATTAATTGTGACATCGTTTCACAGATTGCCATTATTGCAGATCAAAATACTGTGATAACAAGTCATGAGATACAAACATTTGCATACAAAAAACTTCCAAAGTAAGTTACTTTGCTTCTAAACTACCCAAAAGTTCATAGACATCCGAACATGAAATGACCTGACAAATAACTGCATTTAAAATCCACGTTCAATCATAATATCCCATTACAGTCCTGTGAAGTGCAATCAGACAAAAATTTTACCTTGACCTACAGTTGGCCAGCTGACTGAAAACATGGTCAATAAATAAGTTTTGAGGCAACTTAAGGGAGGGAGGAGCCATTTGTGGAATACAGCACTAAGGGTCTAGACAACTGAAGGCATGGTCAAAAATGAGATTAACAAAGTCAGCTGCACAAGAGGCTGGAATTAAACAAACAAGGTTGTCAAAGGACTGTAGAACTGGAAGAGGTTATAGAGTGTGGAAAGGGCGCGTTCATATAAGGATCTGAATATCAACGAAAATTTCAAATTTATGGTATTGCTGAAATGGGAATCAACAGAAGTCAGCCAGTCAGCAGCACAGTAATAATGGAAGTGATTGCTGATCTTAATTCAGAGGATGAATCACTTTTCAGAGTGTTTTTAAACTGGATGTGAGCACTGAAGAACATAAAGACAATACACGAAACGCCAGAAAGTAGGAGGGGAACTCAGTTGACATTAAATGCTCAAAATACAAAAAACACTTACAGCGATCTAACAAATGGCCAACTGAAATGGACAAAAGCAAACATACACCAGATCACTAAAAAATGTAGATCATCAAGATATTGTGCTGTAGAAGATTTTCCTCTTCCTCTGATACCAGAGTTGACGGACAGAATAGAAATGGTTATGTTGTTTGAATCTGTTCAGCCTTGGCAGAATGCATAGAAGTCAAACCATGACAGAGATGGTAAATTAGATGGTAAATATTTTGAAATAAAGCAAAAGTTCCTCCTATCCTATTTGCTTTACAGGTGCTAATATAATGGCAAAGTACAAGAAAGACTCTTTCTTTTCCTTGGAGTTCTTAAAAACAATGCATTACAGATACTGGAGTACCTGTGACATAAGTGCTTTCAGTAATTGTTAGATTTGTCATTTCAGCTTGATTGAAGGCAAACTCATATCCTGGTCATAAAAACTGGAAAAAAAAACTGGATGCTGAAAATCAGGAACAAAAACAGAAGTTGCAGGAAAAGCGCGGCAGGTGTGGCAGCATCTTTAGAAAAAAAAGTCAGAGTTAACGTTTTGGGTCTGATGGCCCTTCATCAGGAACCCTCAAGATCCCTCTTGATGAAGGGTCACCCAACCCGAAACGCTAACTCTGACTTTTCCTCCACAGATGGTGTCAGACCTGCTGAGATTTTCCAGCAACTTCTGTATTTGTTCATACCTTGGTCATGTTTGACTTGAAGGACCAGCATTTTCATCAGCTGTGGTATTTGGTAGAATTCTGATAAGAATTTTGTTACTGTTAAGCCCTATCTGTAGTTGCAAATAGGACAGGATAAGACAGATGATTGGTTTTGGACAAGCTGTCAGCTCAGGATTTCTACTGCTCGCACTTACACTGCGCTTTTGTTTAGCTCTCGCTTACACTAGGCACACACTGTTTCCTTTAGATTTGTTTGAACATTCAGCAACAATTCTTAGCAAATCTTTCCCAGGAATCTTGTTAGTAACTTCAGTCTTTAGTGAAATTTTCAGTGCCCCCGTGGCTCACGTACACTGGCAATGAAAGTTTGGAATGTGACTGTCTTTGAAGTGAGCTGATCTACAATATTTTTTATTCTTGGTGACCACTGTGCTCTTTCTCTCGCTCTCTCTCTCTCTCTCTCTCCCCCCCCAACCTTTCCTTCACGAAGGTTTTGGTTAGGTTACCACCTCCTAAATGAATGTCCTTCTCTCCCACAACTTGTTTAAATTCCTCAAGACAGGTCTTACGCTTCCCAAAGCACCAAACAGACTTATGAAATGACACAACTTTGGCCAAAATTCTAAATGTGGTGTGTCATCCCTTTGCTTACTTTTTGGAAATACAGAAAACAAATCACTGAAAACTTGTACCACAGAAAGATGCCATTCAGCCCATCATGTCTGTGCAGCTGTTTATTTACAAACAGCATCATGCTAACTCCAAAGTCGCTCACCCTCAAGTATCAATTGAAGTTCTTTATAAAATAATTTATGAAATCAGCTTCTACCACCTTTTCACACAGAATGATCCAAATCCTAAAGTTTGAGTGGAACTTTTGTCATCTCACCAGTCTTTTCTTCAATAATATTGAATCTATGATCGAAATGTTGTGCTGAGGCTGTGGCCCAGTTGAAAAACAATGGGTTAGTCACTCCATACACGTACAAACTAACACAGACACAAATCATGGTAATAAAATGTGAGGCTGGATGAACACAGCAGGCCAAGCAGCATCTCAGGAGCACAAAAGCTGACGTTTCGGGCCTAGACCCTTCATCAGAGAGGGGGATGGGGAGAGGGAACTGGAATAAATAGGGAGAGAGGGGGAGGCGGACCGAAGATGGAGAGTAAAGAAGATAGGTGGAGAGAGTATAGGTGGGGAGGTAGGGAGGGGTAAGGTCAGTCCAGGGAAGACGGACAAGTCAAGGAGGTGGGATGAGGTTAGTAGGTAGATGGGGGTGCGGCTTGGGGTGGGAGGAAGGGATGGGTGAGAGGAAGAACCGGTTAGGGAGGCAGAGACAGGTTGGACTGGTTTTGGGATGCAGTGGGTGAGGGGAAGAGCTGGGCTGGTTGTGTGGTGCAGTGGGGGGAGGGGACGAACTGGGCTGGTTTAGGGATGAAGTAGGGGAAGGGGAGATTTTGAAACTGGTGAAGTCCACATTGATACCATATGGCTGCGGGGTTCCCAGGCGGAATATGAGTTGCTGTTCCTGCAACCTTCGGGTGGCATCATTGCGGCAGTGCAGGAGGCCCATGATGGACATGTCATCTAGAGAATGGGAGGGGGAGTGGAAATGGTTTGCGACTGGGAGGTGCAGTTGTTTGTTGCGAACTGAGCGGAGGTGTTCTGCAAAGCGGTCCCCAAGCCTCCGCTTGGTTTCCCCAATGTAGAGGAAGCCGCACTGGGTACAGTGGATGCAGTATACCACATTAAGCAGAGGTTCACCTGCACATCTGCCAATGTGGAATGTCATCTTGGGGCCTGGGATAGGGGTGAGGGAAGAGGTGTGGGGACAAGTGTAGCATTTCCTGCGGTTGCAGGGGAAGGTGCCGGGTGTGGTGGGGTTGGAGGGCAGTGTGGAGCGAACAAGGGAGTCACGGAGAGAGTGGTCTCTCCGGAAAGCAGACATGGGTGGGGATAGAAAAATGTCTTGGGTGGTGGGGTCGGATTGTAAATGGCGGAAGTGTCGGAGGATGATGCGTTGTATCCGGAGGTTGGTAGGGTGGTGTGTGAGAACGAGGGGGATCCTCTTAGGGCGGTTGTGGCGGGGGCGGGGTGTGAGGGATGTGTTGCGGGAAATACGGGAGACGCGGTCAAGGGCGTTCTCGATCACCTCTCAGTCTCCTTCTCAGACAACCAGCTTGTAACTGATGTCCATTTCAAGCCCACCGACTCCCACAGCTACCTAGAATACACCTCCTCCCACCCACCCTCCTGCAAAAATTCCATCCCCTATTCCCAATTCCTCCGCCTCCGCCGCATCTGCTCCCACGATAAGACATTCCACTCCCGCACATCCCAGATGTCCAAGTTCTTTAAGACTCCTCCCTCACAGACACAAATCATGGTTCATTACACAAATCCTTCTAATGAACATTATTTTCCAGATTGGCAAGACTGCATTCATAGGGTTTCATTCTTGCATAATCGGATTGCAACGCCTGCCCACCTCTGCCTACCTAGTCACCTCGATGATCCCTAAGTATTATTGTTCACTTCCACTTCTTTCTCATCTACATAATGCATCTCCTTGATAATACCTGAAAATTAAGATTAAGGTTATTTGAAAAGCACTGAATTATCTTACAACTAACAGGCTGTAAAATGCTCCGTCTTCCATGAAGGATTGTTTCTCCAGTTAAGCATAATGACTTACTTCCTTATCCTCATCATTGAATCCACCCATGCCACAGGGCTATTTTATGGTAAATCAATGCTTGCAATCTTTAGCCATATTCAAGCCTAAAGGAAGCTTGTAACACCATATCCCCTTCAACACAATAACTACCTTTGCCTATTTCAGCTAATGAGACTAAAAGCCTTTCTTATAAACTTCAACTAAACCAATATGGTCCTAAATGGTCTTCTCTCCTCCACACTTTGATTAACTGCAATTTATTGAAAACACTGCCAACACTGTTGCACCCAACCAGCAACTTTGTACTTCTTGCTGAACTACACTGGATTCTGGTCCAGAAGGATATCAATTTTAAAATTCTCACCCTAATACTCAGCTTGCTTTGCTGTACGTACATCATGAGGATTCAGCTGGTTTAAAAGGTACGCTACAAATTTCCAAGGCCTCTGGAAGTTGGGCCCAGAAATATGGGTGAGCGGCACAGGATTAAAACAGTAGTTAAGAGCAACATTCCGACATGATTACTACTTTGAGGAGTTTCAGGCCTTCCCTCCGAACTCTCCATTCTTGTCAATCTAGTTTCTCATGCATTACCTCTCATTTCAGCCCACGTAAACATTTGTCCAACCATCAAGACTACATGCCTAGCTAAGTGCCTCCTGTTCCTTCTTGGAATCTGCAACCAATTTTGCATTATTTAGCTTGATATCCAATTTCATCTTTGCCTCTGTGATGTTTTTCTTATTTAAAAGTTCAATGTAAATGCAAGGTGTTAGCAAAATAAAAACAGAAAATGCTGCAAATACTTACAACGAACAAACAAACGAATGATTTAAATGATTTTATTGTCACATTTATTTTACAGGCAGCATCTGCAGACAGGTTTTCCCAATCTTGATGAACAGTCACAGACCTGAAAGTCAACATTTGCTTCTCTGTTTCCCTTTCTGCAGATGCTACCTGGCCTGAGCGTTTCCAGCATTTTTGAGTTTTAACTTCAGATTACCTATGGTAGTCAGAGATAATGGGAACTGGAGATGCTGGAGAATCCAAGATAACAAAGTGTGAAGCTGGATGAACACAGCAGGCCACACAGCATCTCAAGAGCACAAAAGCTGACGTTTCGGCCCTAGACCCTTCATCGGAGAGGGGGATAGGGAGAGGGTTCTGAAATAAATAGGGAGAGAGGGGGAGGCGGACCGAAGATGGAGAGAAAAGAAGATAGGTGGAGAGGAGAGTATAGATGGGGAGGTAGGGAGGGGGATAGGTCAGTCTGGGGAGGACCCTTTCCCCATCCCCCTCTCTGATGAAGGGTCTAGGCCTGAAACGTCAGCTTTTGTGGTCCCAAGATGCTGCTTGGCTTGCTGTGTTCATCCAGCTTCACACTAGATTACCTATGGTATTTTGTTTTCAAATTGTTGTTACTGAATTTGCCCTGAAGTACAAATAGATAGGGAACTATTTCCAGATTAATAAATAATTGCTTGAATAGACTTCAATCAGAAATTAGATGATTGTCACTCAGGGTTGAATAAAGCAGTTATAGAATTGAGCCTTACCTTTCCTGTTGTTTGTCCATATAACCCAAACAGCTCTCGAAACTTCTCTTCGCTGATTGCCTCAGGTCGGTCAATTTTGTTACCAAGGATAAGAATAGGCACATTTCCAACGGTTTCATCAGTCATTAGTGCCTACAGGAAATAGTTAACCAAGTCAATGGTTACATTCATCTATGTGCAGTATGTATATACACATGCAACATTTTTCTTGAGGCTTACCCTACTCTTTTTAATTATTCTAATTAAGGAGTAAAATCTGGTTTCAAGGTAATCAAACGTAAGTCATTAGTCTGACACATCGAAGTGCCAGCTCTAAGAATTTTATCTTGCATCTTCAAGACAGATTCTAAATCATTAGTGTTTGGTGTGCAGATTCAATTGTACATATTCTGTCAGAGTTATACATTGGTGTTTACATTATAAGAGAAAGATTTTCAAGGAGCTTATTTAAACATGAGATTTATAACAATTTCCTGATGAATAGTTTTGAACTTCAAACATTTCAGGATCCGTGATACACCGAAATCAATGCCACAGTGACGTTATAGCCATAAATCAAATATAGAGTGCAGTACTATTCCTATTCACAAATTTTGCTAATCACTTGCATGCCTTGATTTTAAGACTTTTATTCTCATTTCTAAATCCCTCACTTGCCTTACCCATCTCCATCTCTTACCTCAAAGAACTTCACAACTGTCCAAGAAATGCATACTCTTATGCATTCCCAATCATTAACTGGTCTCCACTGATGGCAGGCCTTTAGTTTCCAAGGCCCCTAGTTCTGGAATTCCCTTGCAACACCTCTGCCCCGCTACCACTATTTTGCCTTTTAACAGTTCATAAAACTAACTTCTTCGATCAAGCCACTGGTCACCTGACCTCATCTTTCTTGTGGCATTGTCTCAAGTCATACTTTAGACCATACGACATAGAAGCAGCGATAAGCCCACAGACTGCTCCACTAACCGCTGAAGTCACGGCTGATCTGATAAATCTTCAACTGTACTTTCCTGTCTTTGCTCCATAATCTTAGATTTTAAATCAGGAAGGGAATCCATTTCTGCCCTGAACTTACTTACTGATAGTCTCTACAGCCTTCTGTGATCAAGAATTCCACAGATTCATCACCATAAGAAATGAAATTTCTCATCTCTTTCTTAAATGTATGCTAATTTCCTCTGAGACTGCAGTCCCTGGTCCTAGACGCTCGCACAAATGGAAACATGCTGCCAAGTCCCCTCAAGAACCTTGCACGCTTAGGTGAACATTTATAATTGTATGCACATATGAACATTTTACACGTTACGTGCCGATATGAACAGAAAGAGTTTCTCATTCAATCACTCTTTACAGAACTCAAATTCCATTTCAATTTACTTGGAATTCCTCTTTGTCCTCAAAGTCTTTGGATGTGTCGGTTAGATCCTGGTGTTTTGTCTTTCTTTAGCTTAGCCAGTTATTCAAAGTCTTCATTTTTATTCAGTTCTCTCTAATCCTTAAAACAGTTCAGACATCTATCCCCTTCGCTAGCAATATAAAGTACTTGCAATATTTCCCTGTCAAGTTCCATTTATTCAAAAAATAACTACCCCACCTCCCAATTCCCACTTTGGCTAAAGAAATCTTAAATACAATGTATTTACGGAATCCTTCTAAAGAATAACACAAAATCTCACTCTGCTTTCCTCAACTCTCAGTATCCATGCTTATTATTTTCAGCATTATATACACAAAGTGAATAATCGGATTGAATTTTAGTTTCTTCTTCATGCTTTACCTACAGCATTTTTACTAGTCTCATTTTAAAATGGGATTTCTTTTACGGGTGGCACTTTTTAAAAACAAAACCTTCTTGATCATTGGACGATAGTCAGAAATAAGACAAATCATACTTTGGCTGGCATACTAATTTCAACCTAAAAATGCTCCATTCCAAACCTGAACTTTATTTTGGAAATAATTTCTTCCGTTTGGACTTACAATTGTTGCTCTAAAGATCATCACCTACATTTAACTCACATAAATGAATGATTCAGGAGTAGACATTTGTCAATTGTCTGTTCGTGGAACTGTCCAAACTATAAGGAAACTTGTTCCTGAATAAATATTTCACCAACTTAATATACTTTACTGGATTTTATTTGAACAATTCTGTTCCACATTCTCATCCTACTCAATATTCGCACTTGAGCAAAATTCCCATTTTGGAATTACTGCCTTGACTGTTACCAGTTCATGTGGTTGTATGGAGTCTTATTGTTTCTTGGTTTGGATTAAGGTATTCACAACAAGAGAGAGGCAAGGAAAACCAAAATCTGATTGCAACATTCATAATCCAAATGGAAATTACCCCAAGTTTCCCCCTGTTACTTCTGCTGAAAAAGGTACAAGATGTGGATGAGGACGAGTTCAGGCTTGCTTATATCTCAGTAGTCAAAATTCCCCACTGAAACTCATTGCTCAATATCACTAGAAATTACGTGCAGACAGCTAAAATGCACGAGTTCTAGGTGACATGGAAATATTCGCATGAAATGTTTACTTACATCAAGCTCTGCTTTAGATTCTGCCAGACGCTCACAGTCTGCGCAGTCAACCAGGAAGACAATAGCATTGATAGCCGGGAGGTAGTTTTTCCAGACTCTGCGGGCTTTAAGAAAAAGGGACAGAAAATAATTGAAGTTGACCAAAAAAAAAAAGGCATATTTTTACAAAATCTTCTAAAGATCCCATCAACAATGGAGCTATACCTTGTGTATGGCCACCTAGATCAAAAGTAGTAAAAGTCATCCCGGCGATTGTCAGCTCTTCTGAGGCTTTAGTAGAAAAAGAAAACTGGTTATTTATATGGAAAATTTCTAGCACTCATTGACATATGAATATTTAATCACCTTTAAAATCATTGCACAATACTTTTAAAATTTCACTAATTATCCTTCTGCAGTGGCAGGTTCAGCATTTATTTTCTATAATAAGCCAGCAATTTAAGAGCAGTCTACTTACTATGTTGATTTGAATTTATAATTACCAATACAGAAACAGGTTAACTACAGAAACATACAAAATAGGACTAGTAGGCGATGTGGCTCTCTGAGCCTGCTTTACCATTCAATAGGATCATGGCTGATCATCTAACTCAGTACCCTGTTCCTGCTTTCTCTGCTTTTGATTCTTTAGCCTCAAGAACCACATCCACCTCCTCAGATATTCAATGTTTGGGCCTCAGCTGCTTTCTGTGGCAGAGAACTTCACACACTCACCAGACTCTGCATGAAGAGTGCGTTTATCTCAGTCCTAAATGTCCTACCCTGGAACTTTAAACTGAGATCCCCTGTTCTAAACTCCCCCTATTGTTGGGAACATCCTGACCGTATTTAGCCTGTCTCGTCCTGCTGGAGTTTTTTAGGCTATGAGAACTGCCCTCATTCTTCTAAACTCCACTGAATATAGTCCTAATCGACCAAGTCTCTTCACATGGCAGTCCTACCTTCCCAGGAATTAATCTACTAAACTTTTGTCGCACACCCTCCATAGCCAGAATGTCTCCCCTCAAATAAGGAGGCCAAAACTCCACACAACACTCCAGGTTTGATTTCACCAAGGGCACGTACGATTGCTCCAGTACTAGAGGCCTCTTGCTATGAAGGTCAACATACCATCTGCTTTCTTAATAGCTTGCACTTGTACGCTTACTTATTAGAATTAGTATTTAACTTTTAATATCCCACATGGTGTGATTGGTTCTATCAAGCCATTCTTTCACTCCACAATCCACACAGATGCCAGACTAGAACGAAGGATTCTTCTTTCAAAGTCCATATGAGTACTAAGGGAAACAAGGCTAAGTATACGAAGAAATAAGGATCAATAGCTGAAAACCCTCCAATCGATTACAATTTTGTTTGCACTTCCACAATCAATTGACATGAGAACAGAAAAACAAGATTATTTCACTTGATAGCCATTTGAAGGCAAGAAGAAAAGTTGTTGGAACAAAGCAAAGGGAATTTTAATCGGCACCTAACAATTATATACGCTTGGGAGCACACAATGTTGACCTGGGTTACCCATTTCCATAACACACGCATAAAAAATTTAAGAAACAAATGTTCCATACATGAAGTCCTATCGGGCTCAAAATGTTACAAGTTCTGCTTTTCATAGATGCTGTCAGATTTGCTGAGATTTTCCAGCACTTCCTATTTTTATTATATATGCGCATTGATGTTTCCTTGACATCATAATCCAAAGGATGAATCCTTGATGACACACAACTTACTTGGATGTAGCGTTGGCACATGTTGTGCCAGTCTATCGTCTTTGAGCATGTGCAACAGAGTAGTCTTTCCAGCATTGTCCAGTCCTAGAAATACTAATTTTCCTGATTTCTTGTACAATCCTAGAATAAATAAATATTTCAACTGTTAAAGAAAATATGTTGCAATTAAGTAAAAACTAGAAGGTAACACATTTCCAATTCATCAATTCCAAAAATTTTTTGAAAATAAATATTGTACTTTATATTTTCCAAAACACATGTTCAAGATGACACAAGGCATGGGCTAAGTGGGGAGGGGGGGGCGCGGTGGAGTGGATTGGAGTGAGAACTTGAGGGGGACATGGTGGGGCGGGGGGGGGGGGGGGGGGGGGGGGGGGGCACAATAGACCCTCTCTCCCAAACTGCACTTCTCCCACACACAACAAACGGGTTGTGCCCCGGGGAAGGGCGAGAGGGGCATGGTGGATGGGGTGGAGTCCTCTCTTCCTGGTCTTCATCAAACCCTCCTGAAAAACCACATAAATGCACACAAACCATTTAAAGCACACGTAGTTCGCATGCACTGACATCAGCAAAACGTTTTTGTGTTAAATATACAGGAGTTCTGAATCAAGAGTGCTGCAACCTTTTCTAATGTTACAAGTTTCCTTTACACTTCACTTACACATGGATACTCCTCGAATGATGTAAATTTTCTATAGAGCAGAATGTTTAATTCTCATTGGATGGTGCGTGGCAAGGTAAATTTGGCTTTCGTCATATGCAGCTACAACTTTAATCCTACCATATTTATAAACCGTTTACTAGATAACAGTAGCATGAGATTAAAGGACCAAAAAAGCCTTTGCTCAAACTGCTTCAGTATCACATACAAATAATGACCACATCTACTGCTCAAACAGAACAATTCATACGGTTTAACACAAAGTGAATTTCAAACCAGACGTTTTGTTATATACCTTAGGCAGATCAGCATTCTTAATAAATTCTGAACTGAGTTTGAAATGTGCAACAGAACAGTCTATATATGCAATGGCTTTTCCGTAGACCCTGCCAGCGAGCTATAGCATAGAACAACAGGTCAAAAGCAAATGTTGTGCAGTGCAATTATGGAAAATAATTAAGCCCTAGAAATGCACTTGTAATTTTCTCACATAATAATCACATATCAAGGAAAACAAACAAATCATTTTCTGTTCAGCTGACAAAGTGTGGAGCTGGATGAACACAGCAGGCCAAGCAGCATCTCAGGAGCACAAAAGCTGACGTTTCGGGCCTAGACCCTTCATCAGAGAGGGGGATGGGGAGAGGGAACTGGAATAAACAGGGAGAGAGGGGGAGGTGGACCGAAGATGGAGAGAAAAGAAGATAGGTGGAGAGGAGAGTATAGGTGAGGTGGTAGGGAGGGGATAGGTCAGTCCAGGGAAGATGGACAGGTCAAGGAGGCGGGGTGAGGTGGTAGGTAGGAAATGGAGGTGCGGCTTGAGGTGGGAGGACGGGATGGGTGAGAGGAAGAACAGGTTAGGGAAGCAGAGACAGGCTGGGCTGGTTTTGGGATGCAGTGGGGGGAGGGGACGAACTGGGCTGGTTTTGGGATGCAGTGGGGGAAGGGGAGATTTTGAAGCTGGTGAAGTCCACATTGATACCATTGGGCTGCAGGGTTCCCAAGCGGAATATGAGTTGCTGTTCCTGCAACCTTCGGGTGGCATCATTGTGGCACTGCAGGAGGCCCATGATGGACATGTCGTCTGAGGAATGGGAGGGGGAGTTGAAATGGTTAGCGACTGAGAGGTGCAGTTGTTTGTTGCAAACCGAGCTGAGGTGTTCTGCAAAGCAGTCCCCAAGCCTCCGCTTGGTTTCCCCAATGTCGAGGACGCCTACCTACCACCTCTCCCACCTCCTTGACCTGTCCATCTTCCCTGGACTGACCTATCCTCCCTACCTCCTCACCTATACTCTCCTCTCTACCTATCTTGTTTTCTCTCCATCTTCGGTCCACCTCCCCCTCTCTCCCTATTTATTCCAGTTCCCTCTCCGATGAAGGGTCTAGGCCCAAAACGTCACCTTTTGTGCTCCTAAGATGCTGCTTGGCCTACTGTGTTCATCCAGCTCCACACTTTGTTATCTTGGATTCTCCAGCCTCTGCAGTTCCCATTATCACATTTTCTGTTCAGCTATCTGCTTTCAGGATCATAAGTATTTGGCAGTAATCACCAATATATTGAGTTTCTATCTGACACACCCAATCCTTGTATATAAAGTCATTTGAGTTTGGATATGACATGCTAAGAAAACACGTCTACTTGCCCTCATACTCCAATGACGTACGTAATGAATCAGGTTTCAGTGTACTTAACATATTAGAAATAGTTAGGATCAAATTTCAAGCAAAAAGCCAGAAAACAGCAAACATGGCCACTGTATCAAAGAAATCAGAGAACATCAATTTGTTTGGTCAAAAAAAAATTCAGTTACAGTTCTACTAGGGCAGCAAACACATGCAAGTACAAATCACATTTTATTTTATGCACTGTATAGTTACAGAGTATAACATAATCTCCTTTGCTAATCTCTCAGGGTTGACACCTTAGCAGTGTGTATGGTGGTGGGGGTGGGGCTCTGTAGTGGATGGATAATTCAATCCTGGAGTCTCAGGCTCTACCACAGAAAGGGCAGGTGGTGTTTGAAGAGGTGAGTAGGTGACACTTTTATTATAATTTTGCATAACATTCTAAAAGAATTTGATGTTACTCTAGTCTGTGCCAGCTGTGGCTCAGTGTTCTTAATTGTAAGATTCCAAGTTCAAAGCGTAGTTCAAAGCGTACCTTACGGCTGAAACACAACATTCCGGGCTGACACTCCAATAAGTGCTGAGACAGTAAGGTTGCAACTCTGGTAGGTGGCATATAGATACTTAGCTTTAAACTACCGCACCACTATTCTTTCGAATTGCTCACCCGACACATTCAACCTATCTCAACAGCTCTCCCACCTCAAAAAGTGAACCAACTCTTCAATATTCAATAAGATCATTAATAATTGTTGGGCAGTACAGATCTTGTGAAGGATTGTTTCAATGAGTATCCTGGGCCATACAGCATGTGAAACCTTTCTGCCTCATACAAAATACAGCTGTATTTTTATCAAAAACAGAAATGGCTAGAAAACTTCTCAATTTTGAAGGAGGGTTAATGGACTTGAAACAAACTCTGCTTTCTTTGCACAGATGCCGTCAGACCTGCTGAGTTTCTCCAGAAATTTCTGTTTTTGTTTCAGATATCCAGCATCCACAGTTCTTTAGTATTCAATTTTAATATTGCACTCCATCTAAAATAAATTATCACACCTCTTCCCTTCCTTCAATGCAACAGTATAAATTTATAGCATCTCCGAAGTCCCAATACTGGCACTATATGCTCACAATTCTCTACTTTGGGCAAACCAGTGCAGATTAGTTGGTTGTTTTGCTCAGAACCTTAATTTAGTTCAGATGTGTGATTCTGACCTTCCACACACTTGCCATGTTTTTATCCCAGGGACACTCTTTACCTTCCATACTATATTAATAAAGTTCACTACAAGTTCAAGGAACAGTTTTTTAGCTTTGGAAGAGATATTTCACAGGCTTTCAATTTCTGTATTCAACTACTTTAGGTAACAGCCACCACTCAATTTCAAGAGAGCTTCTAGAACTATTTTGTTATAATCATCTAGACCCTTTTTTTCCTTCGCTTACACAAATATTTTACCTTTTCCCCTCAATGAAGTATTGCAACTAATTTCTTTAAAAAAAACTTCCAATGGACAGATTCGTTTAAAATGGTCTCTAACTGTTTCTCTCATGATCTGTCAAATTCCAGTCTTTCCCATTTCATATTTTCAGCGTCTAATTTGCTTTTGTTTCAGTTGATTATGCACTGCTTTGATCATATTTCACTTGAATATACCTTGTAAACTCTGGTTTGATTTGACACAATTAAGGATAGATACTGGGTAACTGCTTATGGGAAGCTCTAACAATGTTTAAAAACAGAAGATAGGCACCGCAGGTATAAATAGAAAATACAGATGCTAGAAATCTGAAACAAGCACAGAGAATGCTGGGGAAATCAGTAGGACTGGCAGCATCTGTGAAGAGGGAAACAGAATTAAATTTTTGAGTCCAGTATTCTCCTTCTTCAGAACAGGATCGCGATTTCGGTCTTCAGATGCTGCCGAACCTGACAGATTTCTTCAGCATTCTGTGTTTGTTATAAACAACACAAGTACCTTACTTTTGGAGGAATCAAACTTCTCATCTATAATTCAGAAACATTTTTCCTATTACTACGTCTTTTCTGGACCCCATGTGTGTTTACGTGCAGAAGTCATTAAAAGTGGCATGATAGGCAGAGATAGTTGTTAATAAAACATTCAACAAACGGCACGGTGGCTCGGCGGTTAGCACTGCAGCCTCACAGCGCCAGGGACCCGGATTTGATTCCGGACTCGGGTAACTGTCTGTGTGGAGTTTGCACATTCTCCCCGTGTCTGCGTGGGTTTCTTCCGGGTGCTCCGGTTTCCTCCCACAGTCCAAAGATATGCAGGCTAGGTGGATTGGCCATGCTAAATTGCCCGTAGTGTTCAGGGGTATGAGTTATTGGGGGATGGGTCTGGATGGGATGCTCCAAGAGGCGGTGTGGACTTGTTGGGCTGAAGGGCCTGTTTCCACACTGTAGGAAATCTAATCTAAAAGAGTGATTTCATTAAGAGTGGCAAACCGTATAAGAGGCAGGAAGTTACACTGGACTATGTGTACAACACTGGGTAAACCTGACTTAGAGTGTCACATGTAGCTCTTGATGCCACACTTTGAGAAGGACATGGATACATTGGAGAGAATACAGAAGGGCTTTATAAAAATAAGATATGAAACTTCAGTTATGAAGATATGTCAAAGAAGCGGGGTCTTTTTCCCTTGGAAAAAAGATCAGTGAGGATTTGACAAATATTTTCAAATCCATGAGAGGTCTGAATAGAGTACATTAGAAAAACTGTTCTTGTGCATAAAAGGATTGAGAATCAGAGGTACACTGTTTTACAGCATGTTGCAAAAGAAGTGAGGAAGAAAAAATATTCACACTGCATATGGTCTGGATTTAGAATGCCCTGCTTGGAAGTGAGGGGGAGGCAGTTTCAATTAAGGCATCCAAGTGGGCATCGGAAGATTATTTCTCTCTGAACAGTGTGTAGAGTTTTGAAGAAAACACATACATTTGACACTAATTCAAAATATTCAAGCAGTCAGTGCACACAATGGGCCTGATGAAGAGTCACTGGCCTTGAAACAATAACTCTGCTCTCTTCCAACAGATGCTGCTAGACCGGAGTTTCTCCAGCAATTTCTCTTTTTTTGTTTCAAATCTCCAGTATTCATAATTCTTGGTTCTATTTTAGTGTTTAAAACAAAATAGGCCAAATGGCCTCCTTCTGTACTATGACTATTCTGCAATCTTTTGTTGTTTTACTCACCCCATCATCACAACCTGTCATTGATTCACTTCTGCACTTCACTCCACCATAACAATTGAACAGTTGACTAGAATCCATGGAATATGGAAAGAGCACATTGTACGTCAACTTTTAAATACATATCCTATAATAAAAGGGATCAATAGTTCCCAGTCACAACATGAATTGGATGATTTGTTACGGTGCTCTTTAGCACAACCATTCAGATGTTTGAATATTGTGCTGTTAAAGGAAACATTAAAAAAAAATCAGATGGCACAAGAAGTGTACAAGAAAACACAAGGTAATCCAGATATTCACCCTAGAATTTACTCTGAAACGTGGCATGAAGTGCAGGTCAACGATACTCAGTTGACAGAAGAAATAAAAATAAACTCAAGAAGTGTTAGCAATAGCAAGGAAGGATTCTGCGCTCAGGTTACTTTCAATCACAGTACAGCCAACTATTTCTACTGAGAATCCATGAAGGTACTGTGTGTCTGCAACCTCTCAGCAAAAAGGGATGATGTGTCAAACGTTAAAAAGTTAGATATGTACAAAAAGCACTGAAAAAGGCAAATGGAATGCCTGCCTTAACCTGAGCTGCTTATTGTTAGAAGTGCATGTAAATCACTTTCTTTGGAAATATTTCTCTGCAAGGATTAGGAAAGAGGAAGGAGGAAAATAAATTTGTGTGGGGATGCCTGGTACAAAAATTACATCTTTACTTGTAATTATACATAGTATTATGTTTTAGTGAACCATCTGAAGTTTAGGCTTTGAGGGAAATTAGGGAAGAAATGGCAGAGTTAGCAGAAATATTTATAAGACCTATTACTACAGATGATACGCCGGAGAACTGGAGTGTTACTGATGTTGTATCTTTATTTAAGAAAGGCTGCAAGGAGAAGCCTAGGAACTATAGATCTGTGAGCCTGGCATCGATGGTGGGTAAGTTGTTGGTAATGATTCTGAAAGTTAGCATTTACATGCATTTGAAAAGGCAAGGACAAATTATGGATTGTCAGCATGGCTTTGTGTGTGGGAAAGTCGTGTCTCACAAACTTGATTGAGTTTTTTGAGGAAGTAACTGAAAAGATTGATGAGGGCAGAGCAATAGACATTGTTAACAGACTTTGGTGAAGTCTTTGGCAAAGTTCTACATAGTAAAATAAGTGGCAAAGTTAGACCACGTGGGATAAAGGGTGAGCTTGCCAACTGGATACAAAATTGGCTTGATCGTAGGAGATGAAAGGCGATAGCGGAGGGCTGTCAGTCGGACTGGAGGCCTGACACCAATGGTGTTCCACAGGGATCGTACTAGGTTCACTTTTGTTTGTCATTTTTATAAACAATTTGTACGAAACTAACGTGGTTAGTAAGTTCAGAGAATTTGGGAACTGCAGATGCTGGAGAATTCCAAGATAATAAAATGTGAGGCTGGATGAACACAGCAGGTCAAGCAGCATCTCAGGAGCACAAAAGCTGACGTTTCGGGCCTAGACCCTTGATCAGAGAAGGCTCTAGGCCCGAAACGTCAGCTTTTGTGCTCCTGAGATGCTGCTTGACCTGCTGTGTTCATCCAGCCTCACATTTTATTATCATGGTTAGTAAGTTTGTGGATGACACCAAAATTAGTGGTACATTGGACACTGAAGAGTTTTATCGAAGACTACAAAAAGAGATCATGTTCAATTGGCTTTGTTTGGATAAATGCAGGCTATTGTATTTTCGCAAAACAAACAATGTCAGGGCTTGAACAATTAATGTAATGGTCCTGAACATGTTACAGAACTAAGAGGCCTAGCGGTTTAGGTGCATAATTCTTTGAAACCTGTATTACAGGTAGACAGGGTGGTTAAGATGGCATTTGAGTACAGGAACTGGGAAATGAAGTTGAGATTGTACAGGACATTGGTGAGGCCTCTTCTGGAATACTATGTCCTGTTCTGATCACCTTACTGTAGGAAGGATATTATTAAACTGGAATGGATTCAGAAAAGATTTACCAGGACGTTGCCAGGAATAGAGGGGTCTGAGCTAAAAAAAAAAATAGGTTGGTTAGACTGTGACTTTTTAAACTCAAGTTTAGGAGGTTGAAAGGTGACCTTGAGGTTTATAAAATCATGAGGGGCTTAGATAGGGTGAATAGCAAGGGTCTCTTCCCTATGGTGGGAGAGTTCAAACTAGGCTGCAAAGTTTTTACGGGGGGAAAAAGTTTTAAAAAGGATATGAGGGGCAACTTTTTTTTCTCCAAAAAAACAGGATGGTTCATACGTGGAGTGAACTGACAGGGGAAGTGGCGGATACAGGTACAGTTACAAAGTTTAAAGACATTTTGATAAGTACATGAAAAGGAAAGCTTTGGAGGGATGTGGGCCAAAGACAGATAAATGGGATGGGATGGGATTAATTTAGTTTGGGAACATTTGGGAACATGGTGGGCATGGACTAGTTGGACTGAAGGGTCTGCTTCTGAGCTGTGTGGCACTATAACTCTAAGATAAACAAATACTTACCTAGAAATTGAAGTGCACTACAGAAGCTATTAGTGAAACCATTATAAATCCATTCAAAAAAGGAGGTCATATCCGAGTCTTACGGAATCTGAAAAAGCAGAAATTGACATGTATTTTACACAAGAGAATATGTACAGCACATCAATATTTCAATAACAAACTGCCTCAGTTACAGCTGGGCAATACTCAAATTTCTAAACAACATTGTGAAAAAAATGGAGAATTTATAATGTTTCTGAACCAGTTTCCGAAGTCAAAGGTAAAACTTTTCCCGAACAATAGACTGAGAAGCAAACCATCATTTTCAAAATTTCAGCATATACCCCCAAACCCTCCTTATTCCTGCTGCTAGAAACTTACAGCATAAACATTGTCAATACACAACAGATGCAAGCAACACTGTGAAGTGGGGCTCAGTTTTGAATATTTACATCACTTTTCTAGATCACTATTTTTTAAAAACATAACTTCAACTCTTTCCCAATGACACAGACATTAGCTTCCAAACAGAAACACATATGCTGTTGCTAGCAAAATGTCAAGCCCAGTGCCATAATGAATGCTGTAGTATGAAGCAGTAATATTTACTTCATTAAAAACAACTAGGGGAGATATTTGGCCCAACTCTCTTCTTCCAACAGAGCCATGTATTCTTAACTTCACTAAATCTCTTGAAGAATGTACTTACTTACTGACACACACAGAAACACACACACGCGCGATCAGGGACCAGGCACCGGCTGGGAGTTCAGAAGCTTGACTGGAATGGTTTAAGTCCACGAAAATTGTCACAATGGTTATATCATCTGAAGCAAAATATGAATGTGTCCTTAAGCGGGCCAACTCAAACTCAGGACACCAGCAAATACTTCACAGCAATAGTTAGCCACTGTAGCAGCTTTATAAAATGAAAGTCTCTCATGCTGAGACAAAAGACCAAGATCACTCAATCTACCAAGTGACCTCAACGGCAAAATTACCACTCAGCAGCAAGCAGACAGTGGCAAAGTATGAATATCTACTATGTCATATCATGAACTTGAATGAAACTATTCTTAAAAGTGTTCCGAGTTTGTTTAATGTATGCCTGTAAAATCAAATCATACCATAAAATGTGTTACATTGAGCTAACTTAAATCACTGTGACATCACATGTTGTTCTAGGCCATCTACAGCAACATTGGTGATAGACCTCTTATAGCGTGTGTGTGTCCAACCACTTTTTGGGAGGAAATGGAGGCTTCAAAGATCAACATACACGTCACGATGTCTGGTAATATGTGCTTCAATAATAGCGCAACAGTACATTACAAAGTTGCAGGCGAAATAATTTACAACTCTGCAACAAAAATAGTGATGTTGACTGCAAATATTTTTGACAATTTTCAGAGACATTGAGGTAGAATTACCAACAATACAGGGCTGTGTCAATCTCAAATAATATACAAATTGACAAAAAGAAAATAAAAACTCAATGCTGTAATTTTCCAGCATAAACATTGTCAATACACAACAGATGCAAGCAACATCATTTTCCAGACTTATTTGAGACACGCTCAAGTGTTTAAAGACGCTTGATACAATTATGCAAACCAGGAGCCAAGAACATATTAAGGGTTTTTTAAAAATATATTAATCAAACTAAGATAAGGTATTTGATGATTGAAGATTCAGGATTCTGACAAAAAGTGGGACTTCATAAAAAGTCTACTCAGCTATTTAAAAAAAAAAATTATCACCAGCATGGATTTAATATGGGGGAAACTGATCTGAGTATGTCCCTCTGACTGAATTTGGTCAATGATTGCACTTCTAATCACAATTCTATAATGCCAATGGGGAGTATACATATGGAGATATTACAGCAGATTGGATTCAGTTCTGGTAACTACCATTTCCTTAGCCAAAGAGGTGGTGTACAGCCAGTCTATACCTGCAGCAAGTCCCCCAGTTTGCTAGAGGGAAAAGTGAAGTATGTTACTTGTCCTGCTGAATCATCACCACTTTGGAGGGGCCCTTGGTGGAAATATTACTGTACAAAAGAATGATGATGCTAGGTTCACCGATTGCAAGGGTCACAACTATAAAAAAAAGTCAAGAACTCCCTCAGCCACATTAAGCTACTTAATAAGAAGCACACTGGGTTGGAATTGGCATATTAGCGTGGATAGAGGATTGGCTAACTAATAGAAGAGAGAGAGCTGGGACACATTATTTTTATTACATTTTAATGATTGGTATGGAGGATGGTCTGTGCTGACAAAAACAGTTGGGAAGGTAAGTGATGAGGATGACCCAAAGAGTCTATAGAGGCATAGAGACAAGTTAAGTGAGTGGACAAAAACTTGGCAAATGGAACATAATGTGGGGGAAATGTGACGTTATACATTTTGGCACTAACCTGGTGTCACGTGACTTCTGGTATTTTGGCAGGAAGAGTACAAACCAATTATTGCTTAAATGGAGAAAGACTGCACAAAGTGACAGAACAAATGGCTTTGGGAGCTCTCATCCACAATTCACAAAGTTAGCACAGAAGTTCAGCAGACAACAGGAAAGGCAAATGGATTATGGACCTTTGCTTAAAAGTGAATGGAGTGTTGAAGTAGGGAAGTTTCACTAAAACTATACAAGATATACAGTTTACAGGGCTGATACCAGGTGTGGAGGGGCTGTCTCATGAGGAGCGTTGAGTAGGTTGAGTCTTGGAATATAAAGTGATGAGAAGCAACCTTACTGAAACATACAGTAGTCTTAAGGGACTTGTTAGGATGGATGTGGAAAGGTTGTTTTCCCACATGGGAGAGAATAATGGATCATGTATTTAACACACAGATGAGGAGGAGTTTCTTGTCTCAAAGGGTGGTGAAACTATGAAATTCTTTACCACAGAAAGCTGTCAACGTTGGGTTGTTAAGTATTTTGGAGGCTGAGATACACAGATTTTTAATTAGTAAGGGAATCAAGGTCTATAGGGAAAAGACGGAAAAGTGGAGTTGAGGATTATCAGATCAGCCATGATCTCATTGAATGGCAGTGCAGACAAGATGGCTGAATGGCCTACTTCTCAGCATAGTTGTTATGGTTGAGCCCGCACAAAGTTAAATCCTGACATATGCATTAGCGGGTCAACTAACTTTCTATTTAGATCTGTATTCTTATTTTAATTAATCAGATAGTGCTGTGTAGAGACCCTCAGAGCTGAACGTTAACAATGACGCCCAACCTGCTATGAAACATTAGCAATTAAAACACCCTCCCCAATAAATGTGTCAATAGTGTAATTGCACATGCGACAAATTAGGAACACTTTAATCCTTGGCCTGAACTGGATGTATCTCAGCTAGATAGATGGGGAACGGCTGGAGCTTTTCCTCCCAGTTGTTAGAAGACAATTCCAGATGAAGAAGTGATAATGGGAACTGCAAATGCTGGAAAATCCAAGACAACAAAGTGTGGAGCTGGATGAACACAGCAGGCCAAGCAGCATTTCAGGAGCACAAAAGATGATGTTTCGGGTCTAGGCCCGAAACATCAGCTTTTGTGCTCCTGAGATGCTGCTTGGCCTGCTGTGTTCATCCAGCTCCACACTTTGTTGTCCAGATGAAGAAGAGCAAGTTTGTGGATGCCACAAGGTTAAGATTAGTCTCAATCATAATAACCCATGCTCTAAGAGAATGTGCATGCTCCCCTTGTTGAGTCACATGGAGTCATATTACAGCAGTCACTGCTGAACAGAGAAAGTGGCAAGTAGAAAATAATCTACTTGTTTGTAAGTAGCATGGTTTTACAAATCAAGTTGTAGATACTAGAAGTAAATTTTCACTTTAACATTGTAGGCTTGGAGAACCTGGGCAGCAGATTTGATTTTCAATTTAAGCAATTCTTGTAACCAAAGGTGTCAAACCTTTTAGTGCCCCAAATGGTCCAAGCACCACAACATTTCCTAGTACAGAATGAGCACGTGCCTGGAGCTTTTATTTGCACATACCTTCACCTAATCATAGGCCAGACTGAGAGTTTGACTAGGTGGAAGAACATCACATTAAAAATGCCTTCTACTACTTTTGTAGTCCTACACCATGCATAGTACTTCATGCGCGATTGATAGCTCTGGTATTCAATTCTGAACAAATTGGTTGCTTCATATGATCCCTGATAAGAGATGCATATCTTTGAATCAGAAGCAAGGACAGGTTTGGGCTTCCAGGGCTTCTACCAATAAATTGCCTGCCATCATGCCAGACTCTTGTGAAAAACTGCTTTGGGAACATTTTATGAGGCTGTTGGCAACTATGAAAGTTTGGCATTAGTTCATGGCTTCACAAAATGAAACAAAAACTTGGAAGTAAACGAAAAGAATATGAATTCCCATTCAAATGATCAAACAGAACATTATACAACAGATTAACATCTCAATAAGCAGCTAAATACTCTTCCAGTGTGAAGGAAGGGAAAATGCCAATAAGCACAGGAACATGCTATTAATCTAGGCAATGTTCTTGCAGAGCTACAAAGTGCATGGCTACACAGCACTAGCTACACCAGCTATTAGGCATCATGGAGTGTGCACTCAGGGAAATAACATTTATGCAAAAAAAACCTTAAAGGTACCGTATAATTGGAAAAATTAGAAGCACAATGCCAAACATTACAGACAACACTGCACCTAAAAACATGAATTTTTGAATACATCAAGATTCAAATGTTACGTTTGCATAGGTCAGTGTTAAATTTAGTAGCAGTCATTCCATTTGGATAGGCAGAGGAAGCCCTTGTCTGAACAACAGCAAATGCTCAATGCACAAAGTGCTTGAAGTTCAGAAGCTGAAACCCATTTCCTTAACCTGGGGATGCTAAGACCAATTACACCATTGCCACCATTGCCCTGGTTGAGGTAATCTAATCTTAATCAGAGCAACATTTTATTTCTCACCAATTTTCTCATTTGCAGGTAGTGAATAAATGTAGAGTTACCATAGCTTCAGAGGGCCACAGGGCTACCTTCTCATTAGAGAGAGATGACTGTGATGGTTTAACACAACAGTCACCCCCAACTCAGGTGAGGCTGAAAATGTGGGACCTTCATGGCAACCTCAGTGTGGAAATTTAACCCATGATGTGAGCATCATTCTGCACTGCAAACCAGCCATCCAGACAACTTCCTAGGCATAGGCATCTGACCACGTTGTCATACCACATTGTGTGGGCCTTGACTGGGAATGCAAGGGAGTCACTATTGAGTCCAATATTTCGCTATGCCTCTGAATCCTTCCCACTGGGATTGCTGGTTAGTGATCAGAACGTGGTTTATACTTTCTGCACTCCAAGCTAGAATTACACAGAGTAACTGTAACTCAAGGATGACTGGTTAAATTCTATCAGCCGCCAATGGGACTAATCCAAAAACAGCACAGCAAACAAGGTGATCATTTCGGTAACTGAATGTTTTTGACATTAATGCCTCATATTTTTAAAGACTTCTGGATAAAGAAATATCACAAATAAAGTGTGTGAGAAATGAGCAACAAAATCAAAAGCACAACCAGTCCACCCAGAGAAATGCATTAGCATTTTAGAAATGAGAAAAATGGCTACAAATCATAGAATTCCTACAGTGTGGAAGCAGGCCATTCAGCCCACTGATTCCACACCAACCCTGCAAACAGCATTCCACCTAGACCCACCCCCTACCCTGACCCTGTAACTCTGCATTTCCCATGGTGAATCCAAATAGCCTGCACACGTCTTGGACATTATAGGCAATTTAGTATGGCCGATGCACCTAAACTGCACACCTCTGAACTGTGGGAGGAGACCGGAACACCATGAGGAAACCCATGCAGACACAGGGAGAACTTGCAAACTCCACGCAGACAGTTGCCCAAGGGTGGAACTGAATCCGGCGCCGTGAGGCAACGGTAATAACCAGTGAACCACCGTGTCGCCAACATCAAGCTGCAAGTGTTCACCTAAAGTCAAATGCTCTAGGTTAAGAAACATACAAAATGTAACTTAGATGCGCAAATTTAGATTCGCAAATCCAGTTAACTAAAATCCTGATTTAATACCGTGATGTGGATACAAATTGGGATTTTTGTGTCAACAGTCCATGCTTTGGAAAGTCATATGAAAAGATGACGGGTGAAATATTGAGCGTTAAGGTTATGTTCAAACCTGATAAGTAGCTTTCAACATTCACCACCAGGAAACAAATTCCAAGATTTGAGTTCACTCAATTAAAGTCTGGAACAATCAGCAATACCTCACAACAATTTTACAGTAATACACACATTGTTTCCTGTTTAGGGTCGAAAAGGTACTTATTCTGTTCAAACATAACGTATCTATGTCACATACATTCACATATAGAAACATTAGCATGTTGCAAAGACAGGAAGCGCTATGATTTCAAGCAATGAGACATTAACTCCTCTCAGAAATGTACCTGAAATATTTCTGTACTATTGCATGTGACAGATCCTTGATCAGTAGGGGAATTAAGAGTTAGAAAGAATGTAAAGGAAAAGACAGCTAAGTGGGCACAGGGAACGTCAGATCAGCAATGATGCTACTGAATGGCAGAACCAGCTTGAGTGGCCAAATGGCCTGCCCCTGCTCCTATTTCTATTGCTTTTGGTCTCATCTGGATCCTGTATTCTAAAAATTTCTAACCTAAAATCCTTTATAATCCAAAACCCTGTCCTTAAAACCCATTTTTTATTCACTGCTGGCAACATCCCTCCTCATATCATCTCTTTTAATTCAATTTTGATGATGGTTTTATCAAACACCTACAGCATCTTTTAAAAAAAATGTTAAATGCACATTAATTGAAAGCATTTCCTACTTTATTTGTTTTTTCTCTGGGGTAATTTGTTTCACTGATTAAATTGAAATTTTCCTACTGAAACAAGCTTTTTTGGCCTTTGTGAACTAGCAAAGATATATCTAGGCTTGTAATATTTAGACTCAAACTCGGGGGTAAATAAATGTTGTCATTCAGAAGGTCTATACCTACCAGCTGCTTTGAAATGACCTTCAAAATAATCATCCAGCACTGAAAGCGTTAATTGGAAAGTTTGGATAACGGACTGCTTTTTATTACACAACAGAACACTAACAGCTGCCTATTGCATGCAGGCAACCAAAGGTCAACAACACGTACACATGGCAGATTTCACCACATGCCAGCTGGGTCACTGGCACTATTGGTATACTAGGAAAAAAAATCCTTGGATTGTCCACGTCAAACCCTGTATATCTGATACACTTCAACAGCCAAAAAGGAAAATCACTGCCCCACAGTAGTGTGCGCTGTTTACACTTTTATATAAGAGCTGAGTCCTTGTGACGAATCTGATATCCTGAACTGCAAAACATTCACCTTTCACAGCAACACAAGAACTGGTTCCTGGCATTAGCATGGAACAAGTAACAAAACAAGATGCCTGATCAACACAAATTAGCATCACAATTATTTCTGCTGATGTCCCCACCACAGGCTATGGTTTAACAAGAGACATTAAACATGCAAAAAGTACAAGATGGGTCATTTTGACTAAATGAGGAAGAAAGATGATCTCAAGGTCCAGGCATTAAAAAATCACCCAAATTTACTGTTCAAACTACTAGCCAGCAAATGGCTGTTTCAACAAGTACTGAGGAACTGCTGCAGCAAAACTTTAAAACGGAAATCACAAATTCCAAACAACAAAATATTCTCTCCCTATTTATTTCAGAGCCCTCTCCCCGTCCCCCTTTTCTGATGAAGGGTCTAGGCCCGAAACATCAGCTTTTCTGCCCCTAAGATGCTGCTTGGCCTGCTGTGTTCATCCAGCTCCACACTTTGTTATCTCGGATTCGCCAGCATCTGCAGTTCCCATTATCTCTGAACAAAATAAGTAGTTTACTTTATGGATTTTAAGAAGGAGAGTTGGCAGGTGAAGTGGCTTAAGGGGGGAATTTCACAGTGCAGGTGCCAGATGTGAAATGACACACAAATACTTCAAATGGTTTTCCAGAAGAAAACTGACTGACTGAGACATAAATAGTCCCTCTGGAATACAACGCGGTCTGTTTTGGACGGAAGATCACTCATCCCTTGCAAATCTCCCATGACGTATCCAAGAACTGAAAGCCTTGAATTCTCGTAGGTTATGGAAATTTATTTAATGTTAAAAAAGAGATCAATAGATTGGCTGCAAGAGTTTGTATTGTTGTTGATATGACAATCAGGCTTTAGCAAAGCATACAGCAATATAGTGACAAAGTCAGTACGATGGCTGCCACTGTCAATAGTTGCCACTTATAAAAGTGACATCACACATTAAGCTAAGTACTGCTCACATAAAGAATGATCAGTCACAAGCTGCTTCTTTCCCCAGTGATACTGATAAAAGGTGTGTACATTAAAAAGATAATGGCAGAGGCTAGAAATGTAATAATAGAAGCATAAAAATACAAGTGGACATTCTGCAGACTTAAATACATTCAACGTCAAAAGGCATCAACTCAACAACAGAGGTTTAACAATGGCACCCTCCTAAAACAAGCAGAGTCACACAGGCACATAAATCAAATACAACACTGTTTTGGGGCTTATTTGTTTCTTTTGTGAAGAGAGAGATAATCACCATTTTCCTTAATAATGTGGTACCAGATTGCGGGTATTCATTAATTGCCCATGAACTAAAAAAAGTTTAAAAAATAAACTTGTTTTATGAAAATACTATTTTCATTCTTTCTTTTATATAACTCAGTGTTACACAAATAGTTGCTTTAATCTGCTAAACCATCGAGAAAAGATTCACAGTTAAATTGGGTTTCAAAAATGCGGTCAAAATGAAGAAGCATTAACTAAGTACGGAGCTGAGGAACACAGCAGGCCAGGCAGATCAGAGGAACAGGAAAGCTGGCATTTTGGGTTGGGACCCTTCTTCTGTCTGGCCTGCCGTGTTCCTCCAGCATCTGCAATTCTTGCTATCTCAGTCAAAACTAAATGACTTGTTTCCATTTCTCCTTGGTGCCGTTCTCTTTCAACTCTCAATTCACAACTGTCTAATCATCCAATTAGAAGCACTTGTGCATTGAAGACGAATATGAACTTCACTTATTGTATTTAAGACCAGTTGTTGTATCTCTCCTTAGCTACAGGAAGGTTAGAAGTTGTTCCAAGATAGAATAGTGGTTTGGGCAATGCCTATTTCATCACTGCCATTCCGAAGTTGTAGCTACTGCTACCATGCATTAGTCATTGCATATTCTGATATCCTCACCCCAAAGTCAAAAAGTAAGAAACCTGTCATATATGGAACCTAGTTTAAATAATCAAAATCTAGAGGCCTCAGTCCTCAATTGGTTCCAATTATCTGTTTGAAATCTAAATATGGCCTTCCCAAGAATTTTACTGCGTTAGCATCATTACCATCAGGATTGACAGTGCATTAGTTAACAGGCAATTATCATTTTTTGAATAGCTATTTTAAACTTTGGATTATCATCTACACTAAAAAAAATTAGTAAACCAGGTAGCAAACAGCGAAGTGGCACAAGACTTACTCAAAACAAATAAACTATCTCTTTACCCTTGAGGTGTTAAGCTCAACAGGGGAAAGAAACGAGAATGGGCACTACTCTCTGATGAAGGGTCTAGGCCGAAACGTCAGCTTTTGCGCTCCTGAGATGCTGCTTGGCCTGCTGTGTTCATCCAGCTCCACACTTTGTTATCTACTACCCTTTGACAACTGGTTTTTAAGAGAAAAAGAACTGAAAGGAGGGCGATGCGACTTCACCTGTAGAAAGAGATAATTGGAGCTGCAGATGCTAGAGAATCCAAGATAATAAAATGTGAGGCTGTGTTCATCCAGCCTCACATTTTATTCACCTGTAGAAAGATGCGTCAGTGATAACCTGGGACTCAGTTAAAGTGTACTGTAACGTCGGGAAGTGTACTGTAACGTCGGGGTTACGTTTCAACACTGAAATCCAAATGGGAGTGGGCCACAGCCAGGCAAAGCGGCGGCTCACTGGCATCGAATCGGAGTCCCAGCACCCGCAGCTGCAGCAGCACAGCCGTGTGTCCCCAGCTCCTGGGAGGGCGGCAAGAGAGGGGCAAAGGGAGATGGCCGACCCGCAGGGTGGTGGTAAGCGGGGGGGTGGGGGAAGCGAGAAGAGGGAAGGAGTCTCGGCTTCCAAAAAAAAGGGGGAGGTGGGTGATGCGGTTTGCTGGTGAGATCGTCAGGGAACCGCCAGAGAGAAACGGGTCATGGGCGCCCGCTGGGGGCGGGGAGGTAGCGAGTCGCCGGGAGATAGACGAACAGAGCAATCCTTGGCTACCCGCCCTCTCCCCTCGGTATCGATGTGTAACTCACCGGGAAGTGTAAGCGGGACGAGAGCGGGGCTCAACGCCGGGACTTTATCTGCAGATCGGACCGAGTCGGTTATCTCCTTTTTTTGCTGCTTACAATCACCTCAGCGCCGTCAAAGCCACGACACAACAATGGCGACCGCTTCACTTCCGCTCGTTGCAACCTGCTCACTCTTCCCCCCCCGTCCCCAACCCGTCCGCTGTTTGCCACGAAACCAGTCCCTAGCTCCTCCTCCCCGCGGCACCGGCTCGGAGATTAGACCGCCGACCAACCCACCCAAAGAGAGTTCGTCCGGAAAAGGCAAAGGGCAGCCAACTGCAAGATTTAGTACTTTAATATTTTACCTGGAAGAACAAACAACTCAAAATAAGTATTTAATTAGGATCCTGTGACTTGACAGACAGCTGTTAATTTCACTGAAATTCATTTGATGTAAACATAAATCTCTGTTAATGACAATAACTTTGGGCGTTCAATATACGTTTTGCAATAAAACAAGTGTCTCACGTTTCCACTGCAATGATCTTGACAATTGTGCAGTTTGCAATGTTATATTTCATGTTTCTGGTAGTAATATATTTTGTCGGTTGCATGTGTCTGTTGAAATCATGACCCGAACATTATTTTTTTTCAAAAACTCGTAGGCGTTTCAGAAATCAGACAATTAACAAGCAACACCACTTCTTGAAAGCACTCGCAATTTATTCAGCATTTTTCACGAACACCAGTAACCTTAAAACACGTAACCAGCACCTTTTTTTGAAGTGCACTGGTCACTTAAAATGAAACTCCAGCAAACAGCAACATAATACAAGACGGAAAATGTATTTTTGTCTTCATTCAGGGATAAATATTAGAAACAGCATTGAGGAAAACTCCCTCTTTTCGTAAATTCCTGGGATATCTACATCGCCGGCTGCGTTGCTAATTTTTGCCCAACCCTACATGCCCTAAAGGATGTGACGCTTCTTAATCGCTCTCGTGCATTGTGCTTACGTACACCCACTTGTACGTCAGGGAAAGAGTTCCAAGATTTTGATCTAATGACACTGGAAAAATGGCAATATATTTTCCAAGTCAGGATGGTGCACACCTTGGAAGGGAACCTGCAGGGGGTGGTGTTCCCATGTATCCGCTGACCTTGTCTGTCTAGATGGTTGTGGTCATGGGTTTGGAAGATGCTATCTAAGGAGCTTGAAAAGCTTCTGCAGTGCATCTTGTCAATAGTACACACTGCTGTTACTGAATATCAGTAGTGGAGGGAGTGAATGTGGTGCCAATCAGGTGAAAGGGTCACTCAACCTGAAATGTTAACTCTTATTTCTCTTCACAAATGTTGCCCGACCTGCTGAGCTTTACCAGCAATTTCTATTTTTGTTTTTCATTTACAGCATCAGTGTTATTTTGGCTTTTAATAATAAGTGGATTGCTTTGTTGTGGATGGTGTCAAGCTTCTCTAGTGTTGGTGCAGCCTTGTCCCTTTTAGATGCCCGACAGCCACAGGGGAATTATGTAGTCAGTTACTCGCTGCAAGATTCCTAGCCTCTTGATCTGCTCTCATAGTCGCGACACCTATTTGGCTAGTGCAGTTTCTTGTCAATGGTAACCGTCAGGATGTTGATATTGAAGATTCCGTGATGGTAATTCCATTGATTGTCAATGGGTTAGATTCTCTCTTGCTGGAGATAGTCATTGCGTGCCACTTACATATACAGAACAGTACAATGTGACATAAATGTTACACGCCACTTGCCAGCCAAAACCTGGATATTTTATGATACTCTTTTTTAAACCACTACCATAAGATCTTGTGCATCCACACCCACCAGATCTTGATTTAATATTTCAGTAAAAAGACAGCACCTATGATACTGTGGTATTGCCTCAGTACTGCTCTGATTTTTTTGTGTTTCAGTCCTGGAGTGGGAGTTGAACCTGGAAGAGGAAGTGCCTACCAACTGAGCTACAGCTGAAGCACACACAGCTGCTATAGCTGATAATAAGAACAACTGCCCATCTCACTGTTCATAAATGTTGTCAAATTTAGTTTGATAGTCCTGTAAAGAACCTTTAATACAAGATGCAATTTTGCTGAAATAACATTGTGCTAAATCAATTTCAGGTAGTTTTCATTCACCTCCTGGTAGATAATAGCCCACAGCACAAACAACCCTTAAATATTTAGTTCTAAGTTTGTCTGTTTTCCTGTTTGAGTTGACCCAAAAGATCATCTATAACCATTTTGAATGTGTAGCATGTTTGAAAGGTTATGGTCTTCTCGTGTTCTTCTTAGATTATAATAACAATTTTTATGGGAAGCTTAACAGAATTACAAAATATGTTTCATCATAATGAATAAGGCATTGCTCGAGTAACATGATGGGAATTTTATTGCATTGTAGTTGATGTAGAAATCCTTCAATCTGGGTTTCAGTGTCTGAAATAAAGGTAGTATGTATTCCAATACTCCCCAGTGTTAAATTATCTTGTAATGAAAATATAATACTTCAGATACTGGAGATCTGAAAATAAAAACAGAAAGGACTGGATAAACCTCACAAGCCCAGCAGCATCTATGCAGAAAGAAATTAAGCTAATGGTCCATGTCCAATATGATTTTCCTTTGGAACTTCTCTCTTGTCTTCATTAATATATTGACATCAACAAAATGCCAATCTTGGACTTGTGGTTGATCCCTTGATGTAGAGTTGCAGTTCTAAGTTCAAGCTTCACTCCAGACTTTTTTTAAGCACATAACTGAGGTTGATAGATGACTGCAGTGTCACAGTCATGCTGCAGGGTCCAAAGTGCCATCTATTCCCTGTCATCATAGGTGGATATGAGATATCCAATAGCTCTATTCAAACTACAGCAGAACCATCCTTTTGATCACCATTTATTCTTCTATCAATAGCAATACAAAACAAGTTGATGATTTAAAAGAAATCTATACTTTGAATCACAAGCTATGCTATCACGGTGATACTGTGCCACATTAACTCCTGTGCAAAGTCAGAGTTCATGGAATAAAAGGCAAAATCCTGAGTGATGGGAAGCAGAGAATAATGGTTATAATGTATATTTTTTGGGGTGGGGGCATGAGTTCTCTCAGGACGAGTGTCAGCTCCTTTGCTTTTCCTGATATATGCATCATGAGAAATGCCCAACCTCACTGGGGGTTGTGATCAAATTACAGTAAGACAAGACTTGGCAAAACTGAATTTACACAGTAACAATTCCAAAATGATAAACTGATAGTTTAAATGGGGAATTAACAGAAAAAGCATCAAATCAAGCAACAGAGCTAACTATAAAACCTTTACTTGCTGTATTGGTTAAGAATCAGAGCTCAGGAGAGATTAGTCCCATAATTCTGATCATGAGAGAAAAGGAATGGGGCTTGGGCCTGATCCAGGTTGGGTTTAAAAAGCACTGAACGTGTGTTCACCTCTGCTAGTGCACACTCTGACGTGGTCTTGGTTTAATTCATAAGTATGGTTTCCTTTAAACTTGGGTTTTCTCCTCTTGTCCCCAGTCTGCCTTGTGGATGGGGTTTTGGAGAGTAGGTGGAAGGAAAGGTGTGCATTTGTGTGTGTGTGTGTGTGTGTGCGCGTGTGTGTGTCTGGCTCAAGCAGTCTCAGGGGTCACACCAAACTGTGTCTCGCTGTGCCTCCGATACAGACTCACCTCTTCCTTTTCATCCACCTCTACTCTGTCGTACACACACACTCTTTTGTCTCCTCTTTTTCACATACATACACACACTTTCTTCTCTTCCCCTCACACACTTTCACCCTTTCTTCACACTTTTACCTCCCCCGATCCATCCCAACCTTCCATCACTCGCTCCCTCGCTCATTCTCACATTATATGTCTGACCTACTCCACCATCTTGACAGGTGTCCTTCAGGATGCTGTGTTCTAGGCTGAAATACAGTGTTTCCTGACACATTTGGAGATTCATCTTTTGATGTGGCCAGAGGTGGAGCATATCTCCCCATTCTTCTTGACCTGTCGATGTGTGTCTTGATTGACCACACCATTCTCCTCCAAAGCCTCTCAATTATTATCCAGCAAAATGAGACTATTCTCAACCTCCCCTCCCCTTACCGCATCCTAATACCAGCCCAGCTTGTCTCCACCTCCCTATCCTGTCCTTTCTCCCACCTCAGCCCCACCCCATCTCCTACCTACTAGCCTCATCCCGCCCCCTTGACCTGTCCATCCTCCCTGGACTGACCTACGCACTCCCTAACTCCTCACCTACACTCACCTTTACTGGCTCCATCCCCGCCTCTTTGACCTGTCTGTCTCTTCTCCACGTATCTTCTCCTCTAACCATCTTCTTATCCCCCTTTCTCCCTATTTATTTCAGAACCCCCTTCCCCTCCCCCAATTCTGAAGAAGGGTCCAGGCCCGAAATGTCAGCCTTCCTGCTCCTCTGATGCTGCTTGGCCTGCTGCGTTCATCCAGCTCTGCACCTTGTTATCTCTGTTCTCACCTAATCCCTTCCTTAGCTATCTAATCACAGCCAAGGAATCGCTTGTAAAGGTTTTGCATCCTGTCCCACAACGTTGGCTATGGTGTCTCTGCTTCCTATGCTAAATTATTAAACTGCCTCTACTGAATGAACAGTAATTTTCCACTTTAAATATTGGAAAGACTGAAGCCAGTGTTTTTGGTCCCTACTCTGAGCTCTGTTCCTTAGTTACCAATTCATTCCTCTCCCTGACATAAAGCCTGCCTAGTGTCAATCTCATATAACACTTGCTCCTAAAAATGGTTCCAAACTCATTTTTACACAAAGGAAGAGCTATTTACACCTCCAAGACATCACTTAATTTAGCCCGTTTCAGTTCAAAATTCGTTGAAACATTCATTCAGGTCCTAGTAACATTCAGATGCAATTATTCCAATACAGTTGTGGAATTCAGCTCTCTTAAACGTGAAGGTTTCTAAAACTCTGTAACTCATATCTTAACTTTTAGTGAGTTCTTGTTGTCTGTTACCGCTTTGTTCACTGACCTACAGTGGCTGCAAGGCAAATATATCAAATTGATAATAAATTGACAATAAAATCAATTGATATTAAAGTTCTCATCCCTGCTTTGAACTCTCTGCATAGCCTTGCCTCTCCCTAATTCTATTCTCTGTAAATGCCATAATTCTGAGATATTTGCACTCATCTACTTATGGTACATTAGCATTCCTAGTCATAACCAGGCTGAGACGACTGGCTTTAGGCTTCATCCCTCTGATGAAGGGTCTAGGCCCGAAACGTCAGCTTTTGTGCTCCTGAGATGCTGCTTGGCCTGCTGTGTTCATCCAGCCTCACATTTTATTATCTTGGAATCTCCAGCATCTGCAGTTCCCATTATCTCTGGCTTTAGGCTTGCCGTCTTCGGTACTCGACAGTTCTCAGCTAGATATTTTCTGATCAACCCATTCCGAGTGCTTTTACACAAATAAGATTTGAACATGGGCCTCCTGGCTCAGAGGTTGGGGCACTACCGTTGGGCCACAAGAACCCTTAGCTCATAGCTCTCACAATACAGCGCCCTCACCCGTTAGGAAGCCAGGTGAGACCGAGTTACGTTTTAACCAGTCTTTGGAGCCTGAGAATGACCCTCTTATTAAGGAGCAGATTTTAAATCAATGCAGCTCAAACAGGCAGTTGCCTTCAATCGGTTTCCTTCCCTTCACTTTAGGGTGTCACACCGGAAGTGCCACGTGTACCGAGTGCGCATGTGCATGCGCCTGGTTTCCGCTAGTGACTTCTCCTCAGGCCGGCAGTCGGCGGCGCGTGCGTGCGGAGGAGGTGGCGTCACAGTCGGAGGCGGGGGCTGGGAGGTTGTTTGGTGGTTGGGGGGAGGGGTGTCACAGAGCCGGTCCCGCTCCGGTGGCGGCCATGTCAGGGGGCAGCGGCGGTTGGCCCCCTAACGCCGGGCCTGGCGCCCCACCGGCCTGCCTCAACGGTATGTAAAGAAAGGCTGGAGTGTTGGGCGGGCGGGGGAGTGGTGAAGAAATGGAACGGGTGCGTCGGCGCGCGACCCTCCTGGCTTTGCCGGGAGACGCCGTGTGTCTGGCCTGGATTGTTCGGACCGTTAGGTGGGGTTGGTGGGTAGCGCGTCGTCGTCCTCTTTCCCCCGGGTCGAAGTGGTGTGCTGGCGGTGGCTCGATTTCACCCCGCACCCCCATGGCCTCCCCGGTTCTTGTAAACGTGTCAGTGAGAGTCGGTGACGCCCCGGGCGGCTCTCCCTCCACCCCCCACCCCTCCAAACTACCAACCACCATCAGCTGTCGCTCTTTCGAAACCATGGAGCTCAAGTCACCCGATTCACCCTCCCCCCATGCTACAACTCAGTTCGGTTAAGGAGTTGAGTTCATTTCTTGTCGCTCACTTGTCGTCTTCGGTGTGCCAAGCTCGTGCCTCCTGGTGTCCCGTTTTCCGCCTTTTTGGTTTAAATGTATTTATTTTCTTTTGCAAATCAGGGTCCATTTAGTTTTTCTGCGCCCCCGCCCCCACTTTCTTTTTGTTTGCCTTTGAATAGCTGTACCTTCTTGCTTGTGACTGTCACGGTTTTCTCCACTGAATGTAACGCCTCGGTGGACTGGCCCGAGGTGTTTACCTCCCGATCTGGACCTGCGGCCTCAATGGTGTAGTTGTGATATTGTGGCCTGGGGGGGGGGGGCGGGGGCTGAGAGAGAGAGAGGGCAAATGCAGCGTGAAGCTTCTCTCAACGCTGCCACAGGGGAGATTTTAAAGGCAGATGTGTCTGTATCTGTTGGACGTCAGTTTCAGTTGTCGTGCCACGTCTCCTGACGACTAGTCACAGAGCACCGATTGAAGGTGACTCGCAGAAGGATCCCCATCTCGGTGCGAATGTGGGGGTATAAGGATCAAGCAGTGAGCAGTTACGACCTGGAACAGACCGCGTCGTTGTTTGGCGGAGATAAATTAGTTGTGGCTTTGAGAGAAAATGAGCACCTTTCTGCAGAAGAAAGATTTCTAGGGGCCCATGGGGAAAGGCAGGGGAGTGTCCCGAGATGATTTTCTTACTCGAGCTGAGAGCTGTGATGGACGGGCTGGGCTGATTGGCTGCCCCCTCCTCTTGTAACGATTCTATCATTCTGTTTGTGAGGCAGAAAGTGCAGGGGACGCTTTTGATTTGTGTCTCATCAAAGGCTGCACGGTTTGAGTTGCTCCAGTTTGGAGGTTCATCTGTAGGAGCCTGTTTGATCGGGCCCATCTCTGCTGATCAAAGGATCGCATCTTCCCGCCCCCCCCCCCCACTCCCATAAAGCCGAACGTCTAACTTTTATAAAATTGGTTTTCTTTACAATATCCATATACAACAGCAACGATCAAACTCCTCCCTGATTCACCTTGCCCTGTTTTTCAGATCAAGAACAGTGGTGAATCAACTTTTTGTCTTTTATTACAATTTACGGTTGTAATTGCTTACTGAGTTGCAAAACAGTATGGATGCTTTGTTTTGAGAAAAGGCCAACGAGACAAAATTGCTGCAGAACTAAAACTGAACTATATTCATTAGATGCAATATCAGGTGTAAGGATGATTTCAATTTTGTATAAGTAATGGCAGTGATGTTAGAACTTTTCATTGATTTGGAGCATTTGTTTGCTATCCTTTTTACCATAAACCCATTAATGACCAGAATTTTTGATTTCTCAATTTGCTATGGGCTTGGAGTCTAGATCTCTGATTTTCTAATCCAGCAATAGAACCAATAAGACCCAAAACCCAATTGTCAAATGAAGGCATGGGTGAATAAGCAGACAGGAGCTAAAACTGCTACAGTTTAATTTGTAACAGTTAACCAAATACTCTGCATGAAAGTAAGTCTGCTGTCAATGGTTAAGTAAAATTTTCTCAACAATTTTTCCAATTTTCTCATCTCACTTTGAGGGTGATGACCGCTGACAAGAAAATGTAACTTTGTAAGGGTTTCAAAGATGATGGTCATGTTCAGAACACTAATTGGAAGCATTAAGGATCAAAGCTTGAAATAGGGTCGAGGGGGGATAAGAGTTATAATGATAATATAAATCATCAGTGCTGTCTTGACAGCTTATTACAGGGCAAGATGCAATGTTATTTGTTTCCATTTTCAATTGATGCAATAGGAATGATTAAGATGCCCCACCACCTTTGAATCCTGTAGGATGTGATCTGGGAATGTTGGCTTCCATGTAGTTCGTGCTTACATTTGTAAAGTCTAAACTTAAAGTTTTCAAAATAAAACTTAGCAAATGTGAAGAAATCGAAGAACAACATGTTCACACTAGCACAAAGTTGCAGTCATGTGCTGACTACATAAAATTTTTTGGGGGGGTTGTGATGGCCCAGTGGTATTTTTTTGCTGGACTGTTAATCTGCAGATCTAGGGAATGCTTTGGGGACTTAGGTTTGAATCCTGCTATGGCAGATGGTCGAATTTTAATTCAGTAAACATTTGGAATAGAGTCTGATGATGACCAGAATCCATTGTCAATTTTTGGGAAAACCTATCTGGCTCACTGAGGTCCTTCAATGAAGAAAACTGCCATCTTTGCCTTTTTGGTCTACTTGTGACTCCAGTCCCACGGCAATAAGGCTGACTCTTAACTGCCCTCTGAAATGGGCAATTAATGCTAGCCTACTATAAAACTAAAATAGTCTTCTGGAACAAACATCATCCATATTCCTGGACACTTCATTTCTTTTAAATGCCTGACAGAAAAATTTCCAACCTAGAGGCATTCATAGACGAGAAACGTTAAACCTTTTTTGTTTAGACTGCAGCATTTTGTTTGGGTGGTGGCAGAGAAACTCTGGTTAAAACAGCCATGGCAGCAAGAGTGAGGCTAAATCACAGGCAGTTACCCTGCAAGTTTCATGTATGGAAATAGCTGCTTACTGCATTTACTAATCAGATTTGCATTATTTTCATATTGATGTAGATTTTGCTTGCTGTGTAGAGAATAAGAAATTGAAAATTTTAAATCTACTTTTGGACTCAGTTGGTCTACACTAATCAGTTGCTAAGCCCATCTGACCAGGAGTGTAGCAGGTTTGATTCTTAATGAGAGTTTGTAACTGCTTTCAGTCATGACATAGTTGAAGAGAAAGCTGGCCAAAGTTCAGCATTAATCTTTGTAAAGCAGGGAGTTCATGCTGGGCTTCCTCTAAGCTGCTAGTTTGAGTTAACACTGGCTCAGTACTCCATCACCCAGTGCCATTCAAGGAATTGTGGCAAATCGAGAGAAGATAAGAAAGAAGAAGAAGATGGGGGGGGGGGGGAGGCGATGAGGAAAAAGAAAAGAATGGAGTCAACAAGCTCTGTCGTAAGAGCCTACTGTGCCACCATCTTGGAATTCAGGGGACAGGAAATATTTAAAAGAGATGAGAAATTACTTCACCCAAAGGGTTATGATCCTGCAGAATTCATTATCTATGTGGTGGATGCAGGGACAATAAGCAAGTTTGAGGTGATAGACAGATTTTTAATTATTAATGGTTTGAAAGGTTGTGAAGAATGGGCAGGAAAGTGGAGTGGAATCAGAGATGAGATGAACCATGATGGTATTAAATGGGGAGCCAGGCTCAAGTGGCTCTCAGATCTTGCGTTCTAAATACATAAGACCATAAGACTTGAAGAAACGGAGGCCATTCAGCCTATTGGAGTTGCTCAGCTATTCAGTCATATCTGAGAATGTTCGACTTGATTTTAGTACTTGGCCTCCACAATCCTTGATTCACTTGTTGGTCATAAACCTCTGTAAACATCGAACCTTGACAACTGTTTGCAGTGAAGAATTTAAGATTCTTTACCCTAAGAAAATGCGAATATTATCTTTCAGTGATTTCTAAATGAGGACTTACAAGTCCCTGTGCTATAACTTGTAGTAGTTTTCACTATTTAAATAATATTCATCTTGTCTGTTCTTCCTGTCAAATTGAGCATAATGAGAATGTAAGGTATTGCACTTTGACAAGTTTTTGCCATCCACTGAAGCTGTCTGTAGCTCTCTGCATTTTGTGCCATCTTGCTTCCTGCCTATATTTATCATCTGCAAACTTAGCTACAATACATTTGCTTCTCTTAACCATATTCCCTGAATATGTCTCCCTTGTTTTACTTTCCACTTTCATAGATTGAATCCACACCAATCAAGTTTTGTGCCATTGTCTTGTAAAAGTTACCTATATTATTTATCAGTTGTGATCAGTGTTCTGCAGGGCTGTTAACAGATTTTAAAACCTATCTGAAACACCTTTCTTCTCAATTTCATTAAAAATCAAAAATTAACATTTTATAATTTCCGCAAAGATTTTGTTTTGCATCTTGGCAGTTATGTGACAATGGTATACAGGTATCACAGTGTGGAGCTGGAGGAACACAGCAGGCCAGGCAGCAGCACAGGAGCAGGAAAGCTGATGTTTCGGGTTGGGACACTTCATTTTCTGAAGAAGGATCCTGACCCGAAACGTCAGTTTTCCTCCTCCTCTGATGCTGCCTGGCGTGCTGTGTTCCTCTACCTCTATACTTTGTTACCTCAGACTCCAGCATCGGCAGTTCTTACTATCTATGGTATACAGGTAGTTCTCCTACAACGTGACAGTTACGTTCTTGCACGAACTCGTGCTGTAGAAAATCGCTCTATTGAAAATAGTGTTATAGGGAAATTGCTATGCCTGTACAGCAGAAAGTTTGCGTTATCCAAGCAGCATCCATTATTTATCAATCCGTTACAGCAAATTCGCGTTAACGAAACTTGCATTGTTGTAGAACTAGCTGTAGTGGTAATGTCGCTGGACTGTAATCCAGAGCCAAAACAAATGGAGACGTGGGCACAAATCCTACTACAACAGCTGAATACTTTCTGAAACAGAAAGCTAATAATGGTGATTGTGACCATGACAATAACGTCAAATATCACTTAAAAACCCATCGGGTTCCCTGAAGTCGTCTTGCAGAAAATCTACCACTCTTGCTTGATCTGGCCTACATGTGACTGATCAACAGAAGAGATTGACTGCTTCCTTAAATGGCCCAGCAAACTGCTTGCATTCAAGGACACTTGGTGATGGGAAGCTAATGCTGGCCTTGCCATCGATGTCTTCGTCCCATGAAAGAATTTTTTCAAAACTATAGTTTTAATAAAAGCATTAGATACCACAAAGAAATTTGCTTATTTTCTATAAATTTGATACGTTATGGCAGTAATGTTTTGACACTTTGCATAATATGTCTTCCTAGGCCCTTTGATGAATCAACACCCTTCAGTCCCCAGTGAACAAGGATATAGAGTGATTCCACCAGCACCATATTCACAGCAACAGCCAGCAAAGAACTTTCCACATCTTGGCACTGAACAGCATCTTAGTAATTTCCAGACCTTTGGGCAGACTGCCAGCAGACCTCTACTAAATGCTACCCATTTACAGAAGGGTTCTTCTGATGGACAAAACGTACCTATAGCTGCATATCCAGGTTCTTACTCAAGAATGCCCATACCTTCTCAAGGTTCATTTACACCAGTGTCGAGCAGTGTTCTCCCTGGAGCCTCAGTCCTTCCACGGCCTAGTTGGCAATATAGCCCTCAGCGACAGCCCCATCCTATCAGTCAGCTTCCAGGAGTGCAAGCAAACCATGTAATTCCAGCTGCAGGGACTGGTCAGAGGCAATCAACTTCTGAGCCCTTGACCAACACCTATGGAAGTGTTGGTCCAAAGCCAGCAATGGGTAATCAATATGAAAATACACTTGGAGGATCTTTTGGACAGAACTACACAAACCAAGGTAAGTCAGAATTTATGCTTCTGTTCCCCAATACTGAAATTCTGATATGATTGCTTATAAATAAATGCTTGTACCGAACCCATTTCAGATATTCCTGTAGAGGCCAGTATCATTGAATAAAATATGCATCTGAATTCCTTAAACTATTGCATAATTTTGTCTTGGAATTTGTGCCTGTATGTCCTGATCCTGTCAAGACCATGTTACTGTCTTCCAAACTTGAGAAGAATGAGATGTTTGGAGGGTAAAACACAATAGCAACAGATCATACAATCAGTGTGTCTGGATAACATATAATATGTAAAATATAAAATACTTTTTTAAAAAAAAGTAGTGCTGAATAACACTCAAGCCGTTATTGATTGCTGCCAAAAATGGATCTGTCTGAGAAATTTGTATGTGACGGGCTTCTGCAAGGTGCATAAATAAAGCTCATTTGATGAGAATGTAACATTTTTGCTCTTCTTGCAACAAAGTAGATTTTTAAAGCAATTGCTGAACTGACTAAAACAGATTTCGTCTTCTGCATTTCTTAATATAATCTTGTCCAGTGTTGTATTGAGCTTTAGATTGCACAAACTTGCTTGACCATTGAAATGCGAGAGATTGGAGCAGGATTAGGCTTGGGCCTGTTCTGCCAGTCAACTGGAACTTCCTGCTCTTTGTATATCCCTTGTTGCCATTGGTATCTGGAAGTCTCTGTTTCTGTCTAGAAAATGCTCAATGATTGATTTTCCACTTTTTGGATTGGAGTGTTTCAGATATTGAGTAAAGAACTAGTTTGTGTCTCAGTGCTAGATGGCTTATCCTGTGTTTTCAAACTGTCCTTTGATTCTGCATTCCCTCCGGATGCAGCTGGAGCAGGGATAAGACACATCCACCAACATCAATCCTGTAAGAATTTTGTCCGCTTGAGATTATTGGTTCGTCTTCTAAAGTTCGGAGAATGCAGGCCCAATCTTAGAACAGTCCCATCAGTCTCGTGAACCTTTTATGCACTCCCTCTACGCCAAGTATACCATTCCATGGGTAAGGAGATGAAAACTAAAAGAAGTACTAATTGCATGTAGCCTCACCAAAGCTCTCGACATTTGGAGGTGAATTATTGTATTTGGTTCTTTGATCAGGAGTGCTGATGTTGGAACTGTACATTGACCTTTGTTCTGCTGAACATTAGATAGCTCTCTCAGACTGGATTGGTCACTATACTGAGTCTTTTCACAAACAATAAAAAAAATTGAATTGCAAGTGCTCTTTGGCTTAATGATTCAGGTAATTTGAATTGTTGATGACTGGAAGAAATGTACTGAAGTGGACACCTGTGAGTTCACGTGCTTATCCATGTTTGAAATATAGCCAACACCTTTCTTTGAGACAAAACACCATTTTTGACTTGAATTCAGTTACCATTGCCTATTTGTTTTTGTATCCTCCATCCAATCTTTGTGGAAAGTAGTGCCACTTCATTGTGTGATAATGTTGGACAAATGTGATCTTGAGTATGAAGTGGTATAGTGAGAAGGTTAATTGATTATTTTGATTTTTAGATCTATCTTTTGGACCTTTGCTAAATATTAAAACATTAGAGAAATGAGCATTGGAGGCTTTTTGTCTTCTCTAACTTCCCCATCGTGCAGTAAAATCATGGCTGATCATATTGTACTCTTATTACCTGTTCCCCATAAGCCCATAACTGTTTTATATGTTCAATGGGAAGTGATTGAGTGCCACAGGTGAAAACTCGGGAGAAGGGAAATATTGCAATTTGAGATAAAAAGTGCGGAGCTGGATGAACATACCAGACAAAGCATCTTACGAGCACAAAGGCTGACGTTTCAGGCTTAGACGCTTATGATGAAGGGTCTAGGCTCGAAACATCAGCTTTTGTGCTCCTGAGATGCTGCTTGGCCTACTGTGTTCATCCAGCTCCGTACTTTGTTATCTCGCATTCTCCAGCATCTACAGGTTCCCATTTACCTCTCTCAAATATTGCAGTTTACTGTGTTTTTGGCAGCTGACAACGCAAACCTGAATAAAATTAGTAAGTGTAGCTCTAAATCTGAGGTACAATTTTCTGGACATCTGATTTAATTTAGAGTCCAGAAGCTAATGGAATGCCTTGTAGGGTCAGGGCTAAAACTAGTTCCCTTTCCTTTACAAAAAAGGGCATGTTTACTTTGGATCATGGCAGGGCAACATGTTTGTACCAAACCCAGTTTTGAAATGATGAGATTCTTTAGTGTGAGATTAAAGCACAGTTCCTTGTGCATTACATTGGCTACATAGAAACATTTATTCATGAATACTCATGCCACTTGTATCAGAACAGAATACAATAGAGTCTATATGTTCTGTGACTTCTTTCATAAAATTGAAACTTGTTTGCATGCAGCAAAAGAGATTTTAAAAATGTTCGCCTCTTCCATGTTGTTGAACTCTCTCTGATTTAATCTTGGCTTGGTGTGGTATTTGACACTTCCTGCTTTCAGAACAGGTGAATAGTGCTTAAATGTTTACATTGACTGACTGCATTCACACACAGGAAGCAATTGTCTCTTCTATTATACTCGGTAACTTAAAGTTTAGTGTTGCTTTTCCTGTCCAGAAAATGTTCAGAAAAATTTGGTGCAAATCCTCTGATCAGTGTTGGACCAGTGTATCCAATTCTGACCAGTAAGAAAACTGCATGTTTACCTGCTGACTTTTAAGAGTCTAATTTTTATGCTGTACCGTGAACAATGCCCTCAGCCTAGAAATACACAGAGACCTGCAAAAGAATTCCATACCATAAGATGTAGGAACAGAATTAGGCCACTCAGCCCATCACATCTGCTCTGCTGTTTGATTGTGGCTGCTGTGTATCTAAACTCCATTCTCCTGCCTTCTCCCTTTAACCTTTGATTCCCTTATTAATCAACAACCTACCTGTCTACATCTTAAATATATGCAATAACTACACCAACCGCAGTAAGAACTGGTTGAATGATTCATGAGTGAGTCTGTCTGATGTAAACTGAGGGGCAATTGGGTCCAACTTTTGTGTTTCAAAATTATTTTGTATTTTGATCATTTTGGATTCTAGTTGGGTTAGGTGGGGTAGTAAATCTTCACAGGAACCAACTTAACAGTTTTCATGAGATAATGGGAATTGCAGATACTGGAGAATCCGAGGTAACAAAGTGTGTAGCTGGATGAACACAGCAGGCCAAGCAGCCTTTGTGCTCCTAAAATGCTGCTTGGCCTGCTGTGTTCATCCAGCTACACACTTTGTTAACTGTTTTCGTGCTTTTTTTCCATTACTACGTCTTTAAATCATCTCCCTGTCCGCTCCATGCCTTCACCATTAGGAACAAGGGAGTCACCGATTTCTTTGTCACCAAGTTTCAGACTAGCTGCCTCTTCCACATCACTCTGTTCCAGAAGACTGCCTAGCCAAACTTCCTATAATCCTCTTCCTACTGTCCTGGCATTGAATTCCTTTTTTACTGTTTTGTCCTGTCTCTTCCATGTCCTCATCTTATCCAGAAGACCTATCACCACCTGTCTTAGCTCTGTACTCATTGAGCGTCTGATCTCCCAGCTTTGTGTCCTTAATTAATTACTTAATTTACAATAATTAAGTATTTTAAAAAGAGGTGGATTTTTAAACTGAGCTTGCATGAAACAGAAGTTGAAACCTACCGCAGATCAGCCATGATCTTATAAAATGGCAAGGCAAGCTTGAGACATCAAATAGTTTACTACTTCTCCTGTTTCTTTATGTTCTTAACCTATCCATAGCTCTTTGGCCTCTTTACATCATCTTCTCAACTTCATTTTCTATTTTGTGCCATCAGCAAACTTAGTAACCATACCTTTCATCTTCTAAGTCATTTATATAAATTGTCAGAAGTTGAGACCCCAGCTCTGATCCTTATGGCATGCTGCTCGTTCCATTTTACCTCTTAACAATCTAGTAATGAGCCATTTATTTGTGCCGCCTCCAGTTGGTCAGCCAGTCATCTGTTCATGATGAAATCGTACCCTGTACGCTGCAAACTTTTACTTTCTACAGTAACCGTTGTAGCACCTTATCAAATACTTTCTGAAAATGGAAGCACAGTACTTCCAGTTGTTGCCCTTGATTCATCGTGCATGTTGCTACTTTAATTTACTACAGTAAACTAATTATACATGATTTACCTTTAACAAAACCATGTTGATGCAACCTGATTGCAATGAGCATGCCTAGGTGCCCTACTATAATGTCTTTCCTAATGGCTTCTTAATATCCCCTGTTTGACATGTACTAACTAGCCTGTTGTTTTCAGCTTTATCCATTTTTTTAAATAAGTGTTTAACTTGCTATGTCCAATTCTAGGGGAACTTGCCGAAATTTTGGAAAATTAAAACCAATTCATTCGTGCTCCAACTAGCCATTTTAAGACTGGGATTAAGTCAGTTAGGGCCTGAGAACTTGTTAGCCTGCAGCTCCAACAATGTGGCCACTTCTGTCGTGATTTGTAATTTTCTTTAGTCCATCCTGGTTCGGGGATATGCAGGCTAGGTTGTTTAGCCATGGTAAATTCAGGGTTTGTGTGCAGGTTGTCTCTTGGTGGGATGCTGTTTGGAGGGCCTGTGCAGACTTGATGGACTGACTGGCCTCTTTCCACTCTAGTCATTCTGATTCTTTCCATCCCATCTATTTTTGGGATTTTATTTGTGTCCTCTAGTGAAAACAAATTCAGAATACATTTTGAGTTCAGCTGCCATCTCCTTACTTTGCATAATTCCCCAAACTCACTTTATATAGGATGATTGCTCACTATGTGAAATCTTTAATTTTTCATCAGTACAAACTCTTAGTACGGTCCTACCTGTTTGACCCTGCCTTCACCATAAAATAAAGTCCTCCTTTAGTTTTCTATTTGTCTATTCTGTTATACCTTTATCTTGATGTCGTCATAAAAGGTTGCCCTGAGCTGAAAGTTGACAATTGGTTCTGTTACCCTTATGTCATCACTGAATCCTCATAACGCTGGAGCCATGCTTGTCAGACTATTTCCAATGTAGTCACATCCTGAATGAGATATGGAACCCAGATGACACTCCAGATGAGACCTAACTAGTGTCATACACAGTCTTAGCCTTACCCTAACTGTGAACTTTGTCCTTTATATTAGAGTAGAGAATACTGCATGCTTAATTAACTGCTCTCTCCACTTGTCCTGTCACCTTCTGTGAATCATGGACATATTCACTGTGTTCCTGCACATCTGTTAGCATAGTACCCTTCAGTTTATGCACTGTCCATGTTCTTTCTACCAATATGTAACACCTCCCTCTTCTTTGCATTGAACTTCATCTGCCAGCTATTTGCCCACTTCACAAGCTTGTCGAAGTTCCTTTGATTTTTCTATACTACATCTATATGTCTTATTAAGATGCTTTTAAGTTTTTTGCATCACCAGCAAGTTTTGACATTGTCCCTGCACACCAAGATCTAGATTATTAATACGTCAGGAAAAACATGAGTCACAAAACCGATCCTTGGGGAGCTCCATGACCAGCCTTGCTCCAGCTCCCCATCCCCTGGCACCAATTCCTGAAACTAATTAAGATAGTTAAAACTACAGCCAGTGCCCCTGCAGTCTCCATATTAAATTCCTTTAATATCCTTGGATGCATCTCATCTGCTTCCGATGCTTTGTCAACTTTTCCAGTGCCACCATTGTATCAATTTTGAGCCATTTTAGTGACAGAAATTCCTTTACTGTTATCGTGGTCTGGGTAGATTCTGGTTCATAGGCAAAGGCATATGCAAGTTTTTCATTTTAATACCTTGGCAATGCCCCTTGCTTCCATGAATAAAGTCCCCTTTTGGTCCCTAATAGGCCCTACTCTACTACCCTTCTGAGTGTATAGAAGATTGGGATTTCCTTTTGTTCACTACTGGTCTTGTTTCATATTCTTTCTTTCATTCTCTTATCTGCATTTTTACCTTCCCTCAACTTTCCTATTTGGCTTGATGCTCAGTTGTACTTCTCTTAAAACCTGACACATGTCATGAGTTACACTCTTCTTGTTTGTAATTTCCGTTTTCATCCAGGGAGCTCTGGTTTGTTTGCTTTACCTTTTCCTTTTGAGAGGGCTACATCTTGACTGTGCTCAAGCTATTTATCACCTTACCCTGACTTATTGCACTGTTGCAATTTAGTAAGAGAATCAGTTTTTGCCAATTAAATTCTAACTTTCAAACTAATTCTAATTGTTAGCTATTCACACAGTATGCCTAGCCGCTATCACCTCATGTCATTGTCTCTTTCAAAATGCCTGTCTCAAATTTTTCTATGTCCTGCTGGCTGGCTGGCTGCCCGCCCTTTTGCTCACCTGCATTTCTCCATTAACCATTCTTGCTGTACAGATGTTATCCCTTTCTCTTTTACACCTATCATCATCAGCTCCACGAAAAAAAACTAACCCTTGAACCCTTCATCTTTGCAAACTGCCTCCCTTTACCACTCAAGTCTTTGAATGTGTTTACCCTGCCCAGTTTTTACTTTTTCATGGGATAAGGGTGACGGCAGGTAAGCCAACATTTGTTATCCATTCCTAAATGCTCTTGAGGATGGTGGTTAGCCACCTACTTGAAGGGCTGCAGTCCATCTGTTCGAGGTAAACCAGCAAAGGTTGCATTCCCCTCCCCTTCTTTGTGTGTCAGGGGTCAGGTAAGTTCAAACCTGAATGTTGTCTGTATCTTACTGCACATGGGCCTGAATTGATTCAGTATCATGAATGGTTGAAAATGGTACTGAAATTCGTGTAATCATCAGTGACTCTCCTGTTTCTGATCTTCTGATGAAAGAAAAGTCATTGTTGAAGAGACTGAAGTTGAGCTTGAACTAAACTGAAGCTGAATCTAGAACATTGCCCTGAGGACTTCCTGCTGTGATATTAAGAGATTGGAACAATTGATCTCCGATAACCATGGCTTTTTTTTTGCAGTTGATGAGTCTAGCTGGTCTACCTTGGATGATCTGTTATTGGTACATGGACTTTTTAACAGGCATCAACAGGCAGTATTTTCAGTCAAACATCAACTCAAATGCATAATGCCAGCTCATGAAAATATTGATATCAGTATCACATGTCTTGCTATTCGGAGTTATCCTGGTAATAGAGCTAAGAGGAATGAAATATATCACCTCAAAATAAGCTGATTATCCTGTAGATATTCCTTTTGTAACTGGGGTCTAACCTTTAATTCTTTTGGAAAGCCCAGTGGCCTGAAGAAGCAACTAATTTTGATGCCTGACCATTATGTATTTCATTATCACGTTACATTTTTCAAAATAATTTTCAGTGTACAATACAACCTCTGTTATCAAAACTTATTGAATTGGGCAATGTATTTCACGTAATGGTGCAGTTTTGCATAACCTGTCCTGTAATGTTAGTGATGTGGTTCTATTTACTATATTTAAATGTTTCATAGAAATGTTTTCCGTTTTTAAGAGTATTGCATTTGAAGCTTGTTTAAAGGTATTCTTTTGAGAATTTTTCTTGTTCTTTAACATCTGACTGTTAATTGCATTTCAAGTTGTGCAGAATAGATTATAACTTTGTATGGGCAGTCAAAATTCTAAGTGCTTTCATTTAATTTCAGTTGCTTCAAGTCATCCACCAGTCAACCAGACAATAAATCAGATGTACCAGCCTAGCAGGACACCTTTGGGTCCCCCACTATCAACTGCAGGTCCTCCTTTGAGACCAGCTCAACCTCTAGTTACTACTAATCATGATGTACCACTAGCTCAAAATCTTTTGAGAGACCCCACAGGTAATGAATGCTTATATTGGCCAAAATCTTTAATTTCCATTTTGAAATGTCGTATGCTGATACATTGGAGCATTAAGAGCCTGCTCCACAATACCAACCTACATTGCTGTTAAAGGCACACCAAGTATAAATAGATGGCAGTGCTATTCACATTACTGTGTATCTCAGGCCAGTGTCAAAACATTGTGTTATATTTGTATCATGTTGGAAAGTATGACATATTTCTGGCTTGAAAAGAATGTAGTGGATAAACATATCTGGATTTTAAGTGGTAGGAGAAAATTCTGTCAAAAAGTAATACACTGTTCTATTTTAGCCAGTGTTGTGAATTGGAAGATATTTAAACATTTTGGTCCTAGACCACCAACTTCATCCCTATCCTTCGCAACAGTTCTGTGATTAAACCAGTCTGCTGATCCCACAATGAGCTTTTAGCCTTCTATTCATCACATCACTAAGACCACCTATGTTCATCAGTGACGTTGCTTGATTTTTGCTGCTGTCTTGGCTCATCTGTTGAAATGCTGCATGATGCAGACTGCTCTTTGACACCACACCTGTTGCATTTTCAGGATATGTAAAACTCTGCCTGTACTATACCTTTAGGAAAGTCTCATTCCCCATCATACCCTGTGCATTCTGAACCAGAATGACTCCATATTAAAGCACCAAGGTGCTTTTAAAACACTTATTTTTGATTTCACATCCATCCATGGCCTTGCATTTCTCTCCAGTGTAGTGGCACCCTAAGATATCTGTGCTCCTGTAATTCTGGCCTCTTCTGCACCCTTTATTCATTTGGCTGATTGTTTTTGTTTGTTTGCTTATAGGATTTGTTACTACACTTCTGTTAACGAAGGGATCCCAGTATTTTGATCCAGGAATTCAGACAAAGTGTTTGATTTCTGCCTTTTGTAGATGGTAAACAGGTGGTGTGTTGCTAGTTGCTGCATCTAATCTGATTTTATAGCTACAGTATTTACGTGGCTTTCTTAGTTTCTGGCTAATGTTAATCCCCAGGATATTGACAGTGGGAGATTCAATGATGGTATTGTCAAGTGGTGTTGTTAAATCTTGGTTCTTGGAGATTATCAATTCACAACATTTTGTATGACATAAATGCTACTTAAATATTTATCAGCCCAAGCCCTCATGTTGTTGAGGTTGTAAATGGGCATGGATGATATCAGTTTGAGGGCTCACAAGTGATTTGTAATATTATGCAACTATCAGTGAATGTCTCCACTCCTGACCTTACAATGGAGGGAAGGTCATTGATGAAGCCGCTGAAGATTTTTGGGCCTAGGACATGATCTGGAGGAACTCCTGTAGGGATGTCCTTGGGCTGTGGTGATTGATATCCAACAATCACCATGATCTTTCTTTGGGTATGGCTGCAACTAGTGGAGAGCTTTCTCCAGGTTTTCTATTGATTCCAGTTTTGCTAGGTGTCCTTGATCCCATGTTTGACCGAATATTGCTTTGATGTGAAGGGCAGTTGCTCCAACTTGTCTCTGGAGTTCACTTTTATTTGTTTGAGCCAAGGTTGGAATGAAGTCAGGAGTTGAATGGTCCCAGCAGAACTTAAAGTTCAGTAAGCAGGTTATTCCTTTGTCAGTGCTGTTTGATTAGCATTATCAATGAGCCTTGCATCACTTTGATTAAGCATAGGCTGGTCAGGTGATAATTGACAATAGTTGAATCTGCCCTGCTTTTGCAATCAGAACCTACCTGGACAATTTTCCACATTGCCAAGGGTGTGCCTGTGTTGTAGCTGTTCCAGAATTTTGTCTAGGGACGTGGCTTGTTCTCGAACACGGGTCTTCAGTGGTGTTGCCAGAATATAGAGTACACATAGTCATTGCACTATCCAGATTGGCATATTTGATGCTGAGGACCTCCAAAAGTAGATTGGATTGTCCACTTAGCATTTCTGGCTGATGATTGCAGTCATTTCAGTCTTGTCTTTGGAGACCATTGTTTCAGTTGTCTGGGCTGTAAGGTTTGGAATTTCCTCCCCGTACCTACTTTCCAATCTCTCTACTTCTGTCTTTCACGAAGCTTCTTAAAACCAAATTCTAAACCCAATATTTTGATTGTTTGACCAACACCTCCCTGTAATGTTGACTGTCATGCTAATTTTCTAATGCTTCTGTGAAATGTTTTAGCACAATTATTACATAAATCATTCTGTATAAATATAGGTTGCTTAAACTGTAAGGAATAATCTACAATGTAAGGCAAATTGTCAATTCATAGGTTACTGCAGAGTAGGGATAGAAGACAATTTCAATGAAGCAGGTGATAAAATCTCAAAATGGCTGAACAGACTGGAGCTGGTTATTGATGCAGTATAAGGAATGGTTTGGTTCCGGGAACTGAAGATGGGAAGGTATTGCCAATGTGATTTTGTGTAGCAAAATCAAAAATCTGTTGTTTCATGTGGCTTCACTAAGGCAAGGAAAATTTAATTAGAGCAGTCTATCCTGTTGTGTGCAGTTCCAATATCTAGTCATCGACAATCCAACCGTGTTACTTGGGTACTTTGGTAAACAGTGCACCATTACATCTTGAGGCAGGAATGAGGTAACTGAAAAGTTTTTCTGTGGTATAAATGTTAACATAACACGCCAATTGATTATGTAATATCACTATGTAATGTTGCCTTGAAATAAATATAAATTTTAGGGTCTAGTCTAACTCCTTAAAACTCTTCTTTTTGGCGGGGAGAGAGAGAAGGTTGTGGAGGAGGTGGTGATGGTGTCTGGCCTGACCTGATTCATAACATGAAGAATTGCAGAGCTTTGAGATGCCAATGGATCTGGGTGTCCTAATGCATTAATTGGAAAAGGTTAGTATGTAGGTGTGGCTAGCGACTAGGAAAGTTCATGGAGCGTTACTGTTTATTGGAAGAAATATTAAATACAAAAGCAGAGGTAATGTAACACTTTAATGACCTGTGGATTTATAGTGGGGTAGAACTGAACAAGTTGAAATAAACTAATATAAAGTTAAAGACAGGAAGATATGAGGTGGATGGAATTTGCAATCTTGACTGACTAAAATAGTCACTGTTTAAGCAGTGTTGTTAGTCAGAGTTGTGATCTTTTCATTAGAATCTGTTAAATGGCAACATTTCTGTTCAGAGGATAACTAGTCTTGGTGATATAATTTCATACGGAAATAACTGATGACCTAAAATCAAAAGTGAAATCTCTTGAGATAACAAGGTGTAGAGCTGGGTGAACACAGCAGGCCAAGCAGCATCAGAAGAGCAGGAAAGCTGATGTTTCGGGTCTAGACCCTTCAGAAATTCTGAAGAAGGGTCTAGACCCTGCTCCTCTGCTGCTGCGTGGCCTCTTGTGTTCATCTAGCTCTGCACCTTGTTATCTCAGATTCTCCAGCATCAGCAGTTCCGACTATCTCGCTGAAATCCCTTGACTGCTTGTGATTTTGGAATGAGTCCTTGTCATTTGTTATTCATTATTTGTCCACTGTAATGCCAAAGTAGTTGTAAAGCATGCTGCTGTGAATTAAAAGTTACAACTACAAACATTTATTCAACAGGTAGATAATTTTACCTGAAAGATTTGTAATACACCACCAAGAGTGACTTGATGGTAGTAGTGCTACTGATAGTGCTTATGGAGTCTTAAAGGACATAGCTGCAAGACTGGGTCTACAGCGGGTGATGAGGGACAAAACAAGAGGGGGAAATATACTTGACCTCATCCTTACCAATCTGTCAGTTGCAGATGCATCTATCCATTATGATATCTATAAGAGCAACCACTGCACAGTCCTAGTGGAGACTAAAGTCCTGCTTTCATGTTGAGAATAACCTCCATTGTGTTGTGTGACACTATCAGCTGTCAAATAGGACAGACTTGGAACAGATCTAGCAACTCAAGACTGGGCACGAATAAGGAGCTGTGGGCCATCAACAGCGGCATAATTGTACTCCAGCACAGCCTGTAACCTTGTGGCCCAGCATATTGCTCACTTAACCATTACCATCAAGCCAGGGGGTCGAGCAGGAACATTTGATGTTTCGGGTCGAGACCCTTCTTCACAAATAGGGGAAGGGAAGAAGATTCTGAAATAAATAGGGAGACGGGGGAGGCGGATAAAGGTTGGATAACGGAGAAGATGGGGTGAGAGGAGACAGATGGGCCAAGAGGCAGGGTGAGAGCCAGTGAAGATGATTGTAGGTGGGGAGTTAGGGAGGATGGGCAGGTCAAGGAGGCGGGATGAGGTTATTGGGTAGGAGATGGGGGTGGGACTTGAGGTGGGAGGAATGGTTAAGGAGGCGGGGACTAGCTGGGCTGGTTTTGGGATGTGGTCGGGGGAGGAGAGATTTTGAAGCTTGTGAAGTCCAATTGATACTCTTGGGCTGCAGCGTGGGGGGCATGTTGAAACCTGCCTATTTGCAGGATACATGGAACAATCCCTCTTCCAAAGCTACACTGGCCCTTTCCCCTATCTCTTCCTCTGTTACATTGGCATTGTTTCATCGCCACCTCGTGCTCCCACGATGAGCTTCAACAGTTCATCCACTTCGCTAATACCTTTTGCCCAACCTTAAGTCTACCTGGACCATCTGATGCCTCTCTCTCCTTCCTGGACCCCTCTGTCTCCATCTTTGGCATCCACCTGGAAATGGATATCTATTTTAAGCCTACCGAGTCCCAAAACTACCTAGAATATTCCTCCTGTAACCCACCTTCCTGTAAAAAGGCCATCCCCTATTCGCAATCCCTTGACCTCTGCTGCATCTGCTCCTGAGATGAGGCATTCTACTCCCGAACATCCCAGATCTCCTCTTTTTTTCAAGAACCATAACTTACCCTCCACAGTGATCGAAAATGCCCTCGACTGTGTCACCCGCATTTCCCACAACTCATCCCTCACACCCTCTATTGGCAATAATAACCAAAACAGAATCCCCCTCGTCCTCACGTACCACACGACCAACCTCCAAATCCAACGCATCATCTCCGACATTTCCGCCATCTGCAATCTGACCCGCTACCAAAGACATTTTTCCCTCCCCACCTTTGTGCTTTCTGGACAGACCACTCTCTCACCCTGACTCCCTTGTCCGCTCCCCACACTCCTCCAGCCGCACCACCCCTGGCACTTTTCCCTGCAACTGAAGCAAGTGTTACACCTGCCCCTATGCCTCCCCTGACACCCCCATCCCAGGTCCTAATAAGACTTTCCACGTCAAACAGATGTTCGCCTGCACATCTGTTAATGTGATATACTGTGTCCGCCGTTCCTGTTGTGGCCTCCTCCGCATCAGGGAATCCAAGCGGAGACTTGGGGACCGCTTTGCGGAACACCTGCACTGAGTTCGCAACAAACAATGACTCCTCGCAGTCACAAACCATTTCAACTCCTCTCCCCACTCCCCGGACGACATGTCCATCCTGGGCTTCCTGCATTGCCACAGTGATGACACCCGAAGGTTGCACAGGATCAGCATCTCATATTTCGCTTTGATACCCTTGGGCTGCAGGGTACCCATGTGGACTTCACAAGCTTCAAAATCTCTCCTCCCCTGACCACATGCCAGAACCAGCCCAGCTATTCTCTGCCTCCCTAACCATTCCTCCCACCTCAAGTCCCAGCCCCATCTCCTACCCACTAACCTCATCCCGCCTCCTTGACTTGTCCGTCCTCCCTGGACCGACCTATCCCCTTCCTGATGCCCCATCTACATTCACCTTCACTGGCTCTAACCCCACCCCTTTGACCTGTCTGTCTTCTCCTTTATCCATCTTCTGTCTGCCTTCGCCTGTCTCCCTATTTATTTGAGAATCCCCTCCTCCCCCCCCCCCCCCCCATTTCTGAAGAAGGGTCTTGACCTGAAATATCAAATTTTCATGCTCCTCTGATGCAGCTCAACCTGCTGTGTTCATCCAGCTTCACGACGTGTTCTGTCAGATTCTCCAGCATCAGTTCGTAGTATCTCTCTCCAGCCAGGGGATCAGCCCTGGTTCAATGAGGAGTGCAAGAGCACATGTCAAGAATAACCTCAGCCATACCTGAAGATGAGGTGTAAACCTGGTGAAGCCACCAAACAGGACTGCTAGCAAGTCAACCAGCATAAGCAGCAAGTGGTTAGATGGACTTAAGTGATCCCACAACCAATGGATCAGATCTGAGCTCTGCAGTCGTGAATGCTGGTCAGCTCACTGGAGGACATAGCACCACAAATGTCCCCATCCTCAATGATGGAAGAGCCCAGCACATCATTGCAAAAGATGAGGCAGAAGCTTTTGCAGCAATCTGCAACCAGATCTGGCAAGTGGATGATCCATGGTGGCCTCCTCCAGTAGCTCCTAGCATTACAGATTCCAGCCTCCCACCAGTTCGTTTCACTCCATGTGATATCAAGAAACATTTGCAAATGCCTTAGTACTACAAAGTCAGTCGTGCCTGACAACGTCCTGGCAATAGTACTGAAGACTTGTGCTCCAGATCTTTTCTGCACCATAAACCAAACTGCTCCAGTGTAACTGGAATACTAACATCTTGGCAGCAATGTGGAAAATTGCCCAAGTATGTCCTGTACATAAAAAGCAAGGCAAATCCAACCTGGCCAGTTACTACCCCATTAGTCCACTCTCATCAGAAAAGTAATGGAAACTGTCGACACTACCATCAAGCAGCATCTGCTCAGTGACACCCAGTCTGGTCTCTGACTAGGCCATTCAGCTCCTGACCTTGTTACAGCTTTGGTTCAAACGGGACAAAAGACCTAAATTCCAGACGTGAGGTGGGAGTGACAGCCCTTGACATCAAGGCTGCATTTGACTGAGTGTGGCATCAAGGAGCCCTAGCAAAACTGAAATCAGTACGTATCAGGGGACAAACTCTCTCCAGTGGTTGGAGTCAAACCTGACATATAGGAAGATGGTCATGATTGTTGGAAGTTAGCCGTCTCAGCTCCAGGACATCTCCACAGGAGCTCCTCAGGGTAGTGTACCAGTCCCAGAACCTTCAGCTGCTTCATCAATGTCCTTCCCTCCATCATAAGGTCAGAAGTGGAGATGTTTGCGAAAGATTTTTCAATGTTAGTCACCATTCATGATGCCTCAGATACTGAAGCAGTCTGTGCCCAAATGCAGCAAGATCTGGACCATATTGAGACTTGAGTTGACAAGTGGCAAGTATCGTTTGTACTACACAAATACCACACTCTGATCATCACCAGTAACAGGCAATCTAACCACAGCCCCTTGACATTCAGTGGTGTTCCCATTACTGAATCCCCCACTGTCAACATCCTGGGGTTTATCATTGATCAGAACTCAAATGGACTCACCACATAAACACAGTGGCTGTAAGCACAGATCAGAGATCAGGAATACTCATCTCACTTCCCAAAGCCTGTTCACCATATACAAGGTACAAGTCAGGAGTGTTATGGAATACTCTCCACTTGCCTGGATGAATGCAGCTTCAACAACACTCAGCACTCAACAATACTCAAGAAGCTTGACACAATCCAGGACAAAGCAGCCTGCTTGATTGGCAGTACAACCACAGGCATCCACTCCCTCCCCCACCAAGGTTCAGTAGCAACAGTGTGCACCATCTGTAGGACGTAGTGCAAAAATTCACCAAAGTTCCTCGGAGCCTTCCAAACCCACACAGGAACAACACCTGGAAGTTTCCCTCTAAGCCATTCACCATACTGACCAAAACATACTGCCATTCCTTCACTGTTGCTGGGTCGAAATCCTGGAATTCCTCCCCTGATGGCATTGTGGGTCAGATGAACGTCAGCATTTCAAAAAGACAGCCCACCATCACCTACTCAAGTGCAGCAAGGCACATGCAGTAAATGCTGGCCAGCAGTGATGCCCATATCCCACAAATGAATGAATTTTAAAAAACTGTTTGCTGATATGTTTCAGTGGATTTTATTTGCCTTTTTGAAATTCATTTGTCTTTTGAAGTACTTGCAGTCATGCAGTAATTTAACATGCCAAACTATCCTGAGTTATTTCATAGGAGCATAGGCAAGCCAATTTTGAGTCATGAGGTAGTGATAGGGCAGAATCGGTGCAGTTTAGGAAGGTTTTAAAGAAGGAAAGAAACACCTTGGAAAGGGAACCCCAGAACTTAAAGACTCTAACTGCAGGTTTGAAATTGCAGATACATTGTGCACATTTTCAACAAAATATAATGTGGCATTTTATAATTTCTTACTTTGGAAATAAAACCAGTCTGACTCCAAGTTGAAACACAGCCAGATCCTAAACAAGGTCCCACACCCAAAATGCATTGTCTGATCTGGGATGGCACCTCAGGTATACTGAGGGAACTTTAGTTATTTCAGGGCAGTGATTTGAATTTAAGAAATTTGTAGTAATATTTTATAACTGATTAAAGATTTAACTGTCATCTTAAGTTTGTTCAAACTGCATCAGTTCTATGATACTTTGATTTTTTTTGCTTATAAATTCTGTCTGATACAGCCTGTCTTGCTGATGCCTGAAGAAGGAGTGAGACTCCAAAAGCTAGTGTCTTCAAATAAACCTGTTTGACTATAGCCTGATGTATATGAGTTTTGACCTCAATAACTGAAAGCACAGTTGCAACACCAATGCATTTTAAAATTAGGGTCAATAAATGTGGAGCTGGCAAAGCACAGCTCATCAGACAACATCCAAGGAGCGGGAAAGTTAATGTTTTGGGCTGAAATCCCCAACTTTCCTGCTCCTCGGATGCTGTCTGACTGGTTGTGCTTTTCCAGTTCCACATTTATTGACTCTAACTTCCAGCATGTGCAGTCTTTGCTCCCTCCAATTTAAAATTAGGCTTGTGCAAGAGGCCAAAACTGGAGCAATATCGATATTTTAGATGACTGGACAAAGATGGAGTAATTGAAGGAATGGTAAATTACAGAGATATGTTTTGTTTTTAAAGTGACACTGCTATAGTTTTAAATGTCGAACAATTGCAATTTGTTTCCGACTAAATAAACTTGTACCAATTTTTAAAAAAATCTTTTAAGGAGTAAGCACTGGGTCATCTGGTGATCAATCGACAATTGACCATTATGATTGTTTGGAAGGAGGCGGTGAAATTAGTAAGTACTATACTTATTAAATTGTTAATTTTTGTTGCTAGATGTTGGGTGAAAATAAATTATATTGCAACTGGGTTACGAGTTAGGAATGCCAAATTTTGGGGTCAGCTTAACTATTTTATCGTGACATTTGGGAGGGGAAATGATCATTTTTAGTAAAGCTCCTTGTATTATTTAAATGCAAGGCTATAATCTGAATTGCTACTTGCAAGTCTATAGAAATAGGTCTGTAATTATGCACAAGGCCGTGGTGTGATGCCAATAGGGCTATCTTCTTTTTTAAAACAAAACTGATATTGGCCTGCGATTAAGAATTTTTCTTTATGCTATTGGGCATCCACACTCGTGCTTGTAGCTTTCCCTGAAATGTGCTTGTGATGCTGAATGGAATGTTACTGTGTTCTAACCAACAATTAAGTAACCTTTCACTACATCACCACCCCCCCCCCCCCCCCCTTGCCATTTGCATTACAGTGCAGCCAATTCAACAAGGTCTCAAAGCTAGAAGGACACTTGGCTACTCTTATCCCACCTTACCACCTGGCTACCAAAGCATGGCCAGCTCTGGAATCCCAGGGGGTCAGCTGGTAAATACAGAAGGACCACAGCAACACACTCAGGTATGAGGTGCTAATGTTTTCTGTGCTGATACTAGGAAACTTAGAATTTTATCTCTAAAGGTGATGCAAACCCCTAGCAATCATGGATTTGTATGACCCGAGCTGCTCCTGGTGATGCCTTAAAGCCAATAGAAACTCAAATTAAGACAAAGCAGCCACTCAAAGAGGAGCATCATAAGTTATTTCAATTTTGCTCCATTTATTTTGCTGTGGATTGTGGCGTCATGTTGCTGAAGATCTAGGTGCAAGTTGCTTGTGATCTTGTGGAGCGAAACCAGAGAAGAAAATGTCTTCCCTTTATCCTAAAGAAAGTCAGTTTTAAAAATGCACATTCTCATCAGTAAAAATGGTGATTTTTCTACCATATGCAAACCATAAAATGTATAAAATATGTTGGAAAGTCTTTTACTTATGATCCCGCTTTTATTGAATAACGCATCAACCTGTTTATTAGTCAGGCCCTCTGAGTTGTTTTTGCTGAAGTCTGGTACTCCGCTTGTGTAGCACACTTCCATGAAACATATGGTGAAGACTGCCTGTTTTTATTTGCTACACTGTATTTTTTTGTGTTCTTCATAAGGCCAAACCTTCCAAACATTGGTATTAGCCTGTCCTTGTATTACTTCAGAAATCTTGCAGCACCTGTTTCCAGTGATTTAAAAACAACATCCTATCACTACCCCATGAAAAGTCACTCCTTATTCAGTGAGGGATTATCTGTCGATGTTAAATTGAAACCCATTTCATTGCATGATGCAAAGGTAATACCAAAATTTTCCTTCTGCGTCTTTTGTAACAGTATGATAAGCTGTAGAACTAGTAACAATTCCATAGTGCTACTGCTGCTTTGAGACTGAGCTTTCATAATCCCATTACTGTGGCACTCTTGAGATTTATTTTCACAACCGGTTTGAGAACAGATGATACACACCTGAGAATTTTAAAAGAATTGAGTCAATATGTTTGACATTTCTTTTCAGTGACCATCATAGATAAACTCCATTAGATGACCATTTGTCTGTTTTCAGCAAAAAGGTTTGATATGGTGCCATCTTACAGCACCAAGGACCCAAGTTTGATTCCACCCTCAGGCAACTGTCTGTTTGTAGTTTGCATATTCTCCCATGTCTGTGTGGGTTTAGTCTGGCTGCTCCTGTTTTTCCCACTGTCCAAAAATGTGCAGGTTAGGTGGATTGGCCATGCTAAATTGCCCGTAGTGTACAGGGATATGTAGATTAGGTGAGTTATAGGGGGGTTGATTTGGGTGGGATAATCCGAGGGTTGGTGTGGACTTGTTGGGCTGAAGGGCCTATTTCCGCACTGTAGGAATTCTGTATATTTTTAAAACACGTATTATGGGAATTAAGCAAAAACTTTAGAAAACGTGGGTTAGCACAAATTTCTTATAGCATAATACATGAAAAAAACAGTTGCAGCACTCTACTGCATGCCGTTTTCAAAAAAAAACAGTAGTCCCTGCTTCAAATAGCTTTTAGAGAAGGTGATTAATCTAGGTCTTCTCTATGTTTGCAATGTATTCTCCTCACAGTAAAACCTGTTTTCTTCAGGCTCCACATTTTAATCAAATAATGGCTGGCATGGGTGGACTTAGCTTGCAGCAGGGTCAACAATCAGAGGCAGCACGAGCTCTGAATCTCCTGCAGGAGAGAAACATCCTGCCTTCAACTCCAGTCAAAGCCCCTCATGCAAACCTGCACAAGGATCTGCAGAAACTAAACTGCAATCCAGAGTAAGTAGTAATAGTTTCTAATATCCATTTCTTGACCAAACAAATGTTGTGATTTTGTAGTAAAGGATTTTGTAAGCCAAATCTAACCCTAATAATAAATTTATTTGTTTTCTGCTCTTTTATCTAACCACCATGGGACCCAATTGCAGTACTGTTATTTGAAACGTGTCCTTAATTGAATGAAGCAGTATCGGTGATAACTTGCTTATGAAAGAACTCCTTAAGGTTCTGTTTTCAAATCTTACTTCACCATTTTCCCTTTGCTGAATCAGGAATTTTAGTTCCCTCTTCAGCGATTCAGCAAGTCATGTAGCAATGAATAAAAAATGTTCCAAAGTTGAGACTTTAACTAGTGTACTGTCTCCTGTGGAGCTTTCTTGAATTTTTGCTTTCTCCTCATTTGTTCACTCCAGAAGGGGCTGCTGTTCAGTATGTACTGATAATTCAATGTTGATCTGCCTAAATAGGCTTGGGCCGAAAATGGGAAAAGTGACCAGTTTATTGAATGTAATGATAATCTCAGAACACTTTAGTAGCCTTTGCCAAATGTCTGGTCATCCTTAAATCTTCTCTACTTTTTTTTCCCAAATACCTTAGGATGCGATCTGGTAAGATCCATGTCTCACCTTCAAGGATTACTTGCTACTGAACCTTCTTTGTAACATTGAGTTAGATTATAGCATTCTGACTGATTTTCTCTTCTCAGCTAAAATGGAAAAAAAGAATTGATTTGTTCACTTTTAATTTTGCTGAAGTGAAATATTTTTGTTTCAGTGTGTTCCGGTGTACATTAACCAACATCCCTCAAACTCAGTCCTTATTGAGCAAAGCTAAGCTTCCTTTAGGATTACAGCTGCATCCATTCAGAGATCTGTCAGTAAGTGATAACTAATATTCCTATGATGTGACGCAATTCATCTTTTAGAGTAAAATGAGCTTTGGTTCAACGTTCCAAGCCTCGTCAGGTGTGGAACAGCCTGTCCTCAACATGGCTTCCCCACTCAGCAGTCTTGTTGTGATTACAAGTGCAGTGATTATGGAAACTGAAGCTATGTGCAAATATTGGATTGTTGATCATTGCTGTGCTAACCTAATTTAATATATGCATGTCGATTTTGGTTTCAAAGGAGCACTCACTTTAAAGTATATCCTTTCATGCAATTTTCTTTAAACAAAACTATGACCATATCTCTAGTAGTTAATGTGTATGCATCATGTTGCAGCAATTGCCTGTAGTTACATCCAGTACCATTGTGAGATGTCGTTCTTGCAGAACTTACATAAATCCTTTTGTCAACTTTCTGGACCAAAGAAGATGGAAATGTAACTTGTGCTATCGAGTTAATGATGGTAAGTTCACCAAAAAATACAAAAATGTTTGGAAACATAAAATTATTTTAAATATAAGCTCAAGATACAGAAAAATAGATAAAAGATGAGTGGATGCAGAACTGCGTTGGGAGACTTGAGTGTTAAAATTGTTTTAAAAAAGCATTTGGTAAAGTAGGACTGAGTTGACTGAACATTCTGTCACCATCCATGGAACAGAATAAGGTAAATGCACAGGAACGGCAAAAGAATAAACAGTGTTGGTTGTGCAAGGTTGTGAAAGAGGTGTTACACTATATGAAAGTCACATTGTATCACTTCTAAAAATTTAATCCCTGTTCTGAAGGCATGCATGGTTTCAATTTTTATGCAACAGGGTCTCTTGAATAGCAAATCATTTACCAAGTCAACTACTTGTGGCACTAATTGAAGAATGAATACTGGAAAAATTCTCTGCTCTTCAAGTAGACTTATGAAATAGTGCCCACTTTAGTAAGCAGATTTAACAAATCCAAAAGACAGCATTTCTTGTAGGAAAGAAATCTTTCGGTTATGAAAACTAGTTCAGTGGCACTTTAGTCAGCAACCTAGAGGCACAAATGTACAATTGCATTGGCTGAAACTTAGCTTAGTTGGTGGTGATGTCTTGGAACAGTTTGCAGATGAGAGTAGTCAATTCTTAAATTTTTGATTGCTCAGTTGCTGGTGAGTATAGGAAATTGGTAGTGTGGGGAGCTTAAGGGAATAATAGCTTAAAATTAACACTCACATGACTATTTCCTCCAGGCAAAAGAGTGCAAATAGATAAGTAGCCCTTGAGTACAACTTGCACAAACCACCGAATGGACGTCTTTGCTGTTAATGTGCTGTCATGTTTTGTGGCATGCAAGTGTCTCCTCCTAGAAGGTGGAGCTTTGTTTACACATGGACTTCACTGGAATAGAGAAATTCAAGATGCAATTTAGGGACACTTTTAAACAAGCACCAGTGCAAACCAATTTCACTTAGCTCTCTTACTGAATTTAGAGAAGTTGACTGGGAGGCAGGAGTTTTGATCTTTCTCGCATGCAGGTTATTTTGCCTTTTTATATTCAGTTGCAGTGTTGCATGAAGATGGAATTATTTTGCACCTTCATGAAGCCTGCAGTGCTATTTTAGTCTAATTGTTAAAAATTACAAAATAATGGTTACAATGAGCATAAGTTTTGGATTTATGGTGATGTTGTGAAATGAATTCTGGAAAAAATATTTCACTAGAGCTCAGCATTAACACTCGATTAGTGGAGTCACACAGTTTTATTGAGAGACTAAACTGCAAGAGAAATGACTAGTCTCAAAACAGGGAAATGAAATTCAAGAGTAGCTTTTTGGTCACATCCCTAAGCATTTAAATGGGCAGCTCTTGTGCTGTCTTCTAATTCAGGACTGAACTGCCTACTAATAGCAGTTTAATAATGATGTGGGATAGCAAATGCAAACATGGCACACAAGGTACTCTTTAAGCTAATATGACCCATTCACTACGGCAGGGCATAAGTGTGTAAGAGCTGATTGAGAATACATTCGTCAGGCACCTAAAGTGAGAGATTTTTCACTATCTAGTACCAACATGTTCATCCAGATGAGTGCAAGCATACAAAAATGCAAATTCAAACAACAGTCTTGCACTACTTTGTAGTTGTGCGTTACCTGTGTGAACTTCTAAAACTGTTGTGTTGATACTTAGTTCCTGAAGAATTCATGTACAATCCTGTGACTCGATCTTATGGAGAGCCACATAAGCGACCTGAAGTTCAAAGTGCTACTATAGAATTTATTGCTCCTTCAGAGTACATGGTGAGTCTAGCTGTTTTTTTAATTTTTAAACTATTGTTCATCTCTATCCTGTGCGAAATGTTTTCAGTGATGCTGAATTGTGTCCTTTTGGTTTACAAAGCAAGTTTAACATGAAAAACGATTGTATTGTGAGATTCTAAATAAGCTTTAACATTGCAATTGAGTAATGTTTAGCACAGAATACTTTGCCAAATATTTAGTATTCTTTATCTGTTTCAAGCTCATGTGCCGGTCAGGAAGCTTTTAACAACTTGTAAATGGTAAAGTATCAGTTTCCATGAGGTACTGGAGCTAAATGAAATCAAGTTATTTTAAACCAATCTACACAATCTCCAGATGTCCCAAAACGCTTTGAAATTCTAATAGTTAATATAAGCTATACAATAGTGTAATCGCTGTTACAACAAGGGAACATGTGGATTCATACTTCAAGGGCTGACTGCCAAATGTCAGAATCTTGATGACTTTTAATGGTTGTATATTTTACTGATGTTCATTGAAGGAAAAGTATTGACCAGGCCACTGGCATAAACTTCCTGCTGTTCAAAATTGATATCCGCGTTCCAGTAAAAACTGGCACGTTTGACAGCATTCAATTAGCACTCCGATGGAGTATCCACTTAGGTTCTGTTCTCCCGTCTACGGAATGGAAGAAATCTAAACTCATTTGACTGTTGAGGTATGCATCACTGAACCAATAGTGACACCCATAAATGCTTGGAAAAAGTTAAATATTCATTCTAGATCATTTGCACCTTAACTAAACTATAAGTGACCTGGTGTTATGCTATCCTGAAATGAAGAGTTAGCTGTCATTAAACCCATATACAATGCACCAGTTGTCACAGCACCATAAATTGAAGTAGGAACAGGCTTAAGATGTCAGTATTCTGTCTTTCTACACCAATATAGTTGCAGTTAGGCAGAAGGGAGAAGTAAAAGATTGGTACCTTGCACACTTTTCTGATAGCTAATAGTCACAACATTGGAAATTGCTGGAGAAACACAACAGGGCTGCCAGCATCTTTGGAGAGAAAGCAGAGTCAACATTTTGGGTCCAGTGACTCCTCTTCACAACTAGGAGCAGCTGGAAAAAGATGGTATAAAAGAGTGACTGGATGGGTGAAGACAGAACCCAGAGGGAGAAGAAAGGCAGTTAGGCAAGCAAAGGAATGGAGGAAAAACTGATAATGGGGACCATAATTGGGTGAAAACAGTTTGGCAGTGCTGAAAGCAGCCCATGTGATGACCACACGTGGAATTGGGGCAGGGGGCAGGGGGTTGCGGAGTGTGCAGCTGGTGCAGGTAAGGGGGTACGGTTTGCGGGGTGTGCAGCTGGGGTATTGGGTAGGTAAAGGACATGGAAGAATGTGTTCAGGCCCTAAAACTATTGAACTCTATATTGTGGCTTGAAGGCCACATGGTCCCCAAGTGGAAAATGAGATCCTCTCTAATGAAGGGTCTAGGCCCGAAACGTCAGCTTTTGTGCTCCTGAGATGCTGCTTGGCCTGCTGTGTTCATCCAGCCTCTCATTTTATTATCTTGGAATTCTCCAGCATCTGCAGTTCCCATTATCTCTGGAAGTATGAACTCGTTCATTTTTCCAGACATGATGTAGATTCTCCACAATGCTGTCACCCAGCCTGCATTTTATCTCTCCACTGTAGAGGAGACTGCATTGTGAGCAACAAATAAAGTAGATGAGATTGAGTGAGTGAAATACAGGTAAACCACTGCTTCAGAAGGTGTGTTTATAGCCTTGATAGGGAGGAGGTAAACAAGCAGATATTACATCCTCTACAATTGTGTATATATAATGTGCCATGGGGAGATGGAAGAGGAAAGAGTCAATATGTCTTGGGGGGAACACTCCCTGCAGAATACTGACAAAGGAGGAGAAGAGAATGTGTGTCTAGTGGTGACATCCCACAGGAAGTGAGAGAAACAGTGCTTATGATCCTTTGGATGTAGATGCTGGTGGGATGGTGAATGAGCACCAGGAAATCCCTTTTTGGTATGTTGTGACAAGGAAGAGAAGGGGTGAGGGTAGAAGTGTAGGAAATGGTACAAGCATGGCTGATAGCCTTGTTAAGTTCAGTGGAGGGGACTCCTTGCTTGAGGAAAAAAGTAGCCATTTCTCAGGCCATCCTGCGGAAGGTAGCATCATCGGAATAGACGTGACAGGGATGGTGTAACTGGGAGAATGTGATGGAGTCCTTGCAGGAAACAGGGTGTGAGGACGTATAGTCAGTTAACTGTGGGAGTTGGTGGTTTGGAGTGGATATCAGTCACCAGCCTATGTCCAGAAACGGAATCTGGGGTGTTGAAGAAGGGAGGGGAGGAGTCAGATGGACCAAGTGAAGGTGAAAGCAAGGTGGAAATTGCAAGTAAAATAGGTATCCAATTCCAGGTGGGAGAGGGAGGCAGCACCAATGATGTCGTCGATGTACCAGAGAGAGACTTGTGTGGAATGACTGGAGAGTTCAGGATTGGAACAGGGAAGGTTCCATGTATCCCAGGGGGCAGTTCAGACAGTTTTCCTCCCAGAACCCTATGACAATCCTGATGGGCGATGGGCATGAAACAAAATTACACATCCATGGTTGAGTAGGCAGCTGGTTCCCATGGAACTGGTAATTCTCGAACTGATGTAAAGTGTCAGAAGAATCGCATGTGTAATTAGCAAGGGACTGGACAAGGGGAGAAAAATTGAGTCCAGGTTCGAAAAAGTTCTGTGGGGCAAGAACAAGTAGAAGTGGGTTTATCTGGATACTCCTATTTGAGAAGAACGTAGAAGCAGATTGTACAAGACTGGGGGACTTTGAGCTTGGAGGCTGAGAGGGCAAGGGGAATGGTGTTCAATCCCCTGAAATGATGAAATTAGTGACTGCTGTGTACGTATTGACCCCATTAGCTCATGGTCCAAGGGGAGATAGGACGAGGTGACTGCAGTGTAGAGGTTATACTCTAGACAGCGACGACAACAACAACAACACCCTTACTGGCAGGTTTAATTACCAAGTCAAGGTTGGATCTGAGAGCACAGTGTAGTCAGTTCAGAGGGAAAGAGGTCTGAGTGAGGAGGGATTTGGGTCCATGCAAAGTAAGGCTATCAATGTCATGCCAGTCGTTCTTGATGAATAGCAGAACTGCAGGTAAAAGGCCAGAGGGAGGGATCTGGGCGAAGAGGTCTGTATGATGAGGAGTGGACTCTTGCTCAAAGAAATGGCCATGGAGATGGGGGTGATGGAAGAAGCATTCAACAGCATAACCAAAATTCATTAACGTGGGGACCCAGAAAGACTGAGACCCTTGAGCACAGAATATTCAGCACTGGAGAGTGAACTATCAAAAGAGATACTAAATACCAGCAAGCGGTTATGAGATGGTGTGGAGATGAGAAGGGGAGGAAGGTTACAGAGAGGCGTGGGTACCTCTGAGTTGATGCAGCTTTTCTTCCTTCATGCATGGAAGGAAGAGAAAAGGTTTCTTGTTAGAACCTCGAACAAGCCAAAGATTGAACTGGGGGGCAGGGCAGCTTTGAGGTAGCGTGAAGCAGTGCTAATGAGAGAGACTGATTGATCAAGACTGCAAATGGCTGTACGTGGCACTCAGTGCAGAATCTTGGCTTGCGGCAAGAACAGCTGTCTAAGGAGGATTGTACATCATGAAGATACCGATGTGATCCCACATAGATTGGAAACATGAGACACAAAACTTCAATTGGAATCCACGTGGAGTGAGTCTGAGTCAGACAGTCACAGGTTTGCCATGTGGGTCTGGAGGTGAGTTTTGGCAAATAACTTGTCAAACACTAAGAAGGACAATGAAACTAATGGTGGGCAAGAAGCAAAAATAGAATGAATATTCTGTTGGAGAGAGGAGCAGAACTTCTTCAAGGCGGGCATTCCTGGAAGAGGTGGATGAGTTAAACACAGATAAAGAATTATGGATGCTGAAAATCTGAAATGATATTGCTGGAGAAAAGCAGAAGGTCTGGCAGCATCTTAATATCATAGAATCCCTACAGTGTGGGAAAAGGCCCTTTTGGCCCAACAAGTCCATGCCAACACAAAGAACATTCCATCCAGACCTGTCCCCCAATCCACACATCCCTGAACGCTATGGACAATTTAGTATAGCCAATCCACCTAACCAGCGCATCTTTAGACTGTGGGAGGAAATCAGAGCACCTGAAGGAAACCCATGCAGATACAGGGCGAACGTGCAAACTCCACACACAGTCGCCCAAGGGTGGAATCGAACCCGGGTCCCTGGCGCTGTGAGGCAGCAGTGCTAACCACTGAGCCATAATATCTCCCCGGACCTTAATATGGTCCCCATACCTGCAGGGTATGGAGTTATGAGCGCACAGCTGTTTCTCAGTCATTCGTGACTTCTGAAATGTAAGCTGCTCCTTCCACAGAGGACTGGTGAACCATGAATTAGAATGTTGGTCGTACATCTCTCTATAACCTAATTTTATACCACAGCAGCTATCTGCTAATGTGGAATGTTCTTCTTAATTAATGGTAGAAATTATTTCTTTATTGGGGAAGGAAGAGTACAGTATAGAAGTATTTCATTCAGTATGTTAAGATTTAAACCTCTTGAAAAGCAAAAGTAATGCTCATAAGATGTTGAAACTTTTAACCTTGTTTTCAACAATCTTCAGAGCCTGGAGATATTTCCAGAAATAAATCTATGCTGTTTTCAATTGTATTAACATATTTTATCAATTTGGTTTAAGCAGACCATAATTTGCATTTTTTTCCTAAATCACTAAAGTGGGCCATGTTAGCATTTCTTGCTCAGAAGGCAGTTAAAGGTCAATCACATCATTGTGGGTCTGGAGTCACATGTAGGCCAGACCAGGTAAGGATGGTGGTTTCCATCCCTAAAGATGTTACTGAACCAGATGGGTATTTCTTGACAATTGGCAATGGATTCATGTTAATCAACTCTTAGATTTTTATTGAATTCAAATTCCACCATCTACCATGGCAGGATTTGAATCCCATTCCCAAGATCATTATCTGGTCCTCTTGATTAACAGGTCTTCAATAATAACAGTATGCTGTCACCTCCCCTTAAAGTGCTTTACAAGTGTCTCTGCTTGTTTTATTGCATGATTACATTTTGTAAGTCTCCATTAAAGATATTGTGCATACTTCATCCGTATTTGCTTTTTAGCTGCGACCACCACAACCTGCAGTTTATCTTTATGTCTTGGATGTGTCCCATAATGCAGTAGAGTCTGGATACTTAAATGCTGTCTGCCAGTCGCTATTGGATAATTTGGATGGGTAAGCTTTTTTTTTTTCCCACACGATGTGATGAGTTTTTGAAGTAGAGTTTTTATTTTTACTTGGCTGCTGTGAATCCTTAATATTCAAAATTACAGTCTCTTAAATATCTAATCATGTAGTTTATGTTCAGATGCAAAAGTTGCCAGGTTTTGGGCCAGGGAAGCGTAGCAAATGGAACTTAGCTATCGTGTCTGAATGTCGATAATTCTATGCCTTGGACTGTAAAACAGAAATCGGATCTGTAAGGTTCACTAATATATTACAAAAAAAGTTTTGCAGTAGACCTGCGTGGACTTGTTAGGATATGGCTTTGTGGCAGATGATACCTCCACCTTGACTTTTTTTTTGTTCAATGGTAGGGACGCTACTACTGCACTATTCACAGGTCCATTGTTCTGAATTTATTTGGCTCACCTGTTTTCTCTTGAAGTGTGGATTCATTGTGGCAAGTTTTAACAGATCTGGTATAGGCACAGTTGTCTAAAAGGTGACCAATTGTGTGATATTGCTGTGAAAGAGCAATGATATATAGAAAGCTGGATGTTAGCCTTGAGGCTTTCCACCTTCATATCTGCAGTTAATTAGGCAGATGATCATTTCTAGTGATTTATTTTTTCCAATTATTAGGATGAAGTTTGGACCTGATAGATGTTGAAGTTTTTCATTATTTAAACTTGGATATGCTCATATAATAGTCAGGCTCCTACCCGTTTCTGTTGACGGGATGTTAAAGAAAGTGGGAAAACTGGTTATGCTTTCTTTATTGAAGTTTTACTGGGAATTCGTAACATCATATCATGACTTGAATAATTGTTATTCCATGGTTGTTCCTCTAGCAAATTGCATGCAGTGTGTGCAATCATGAATGCTATTTAGTCAATTAACCCTATGTCTTATGGTCTTATTACAGCCACCACATTAACTGTTGGTCAGTCACCTATAAGAATGGCCAAGTCCCCCCTCGTAAAATACATTCGTGAACCAGATGGATTTTTATGACAATTGTCATCACTGAGACTAACTTTCAATTCCAGATTTACAAACTGAATTTAAATTCCATGGTTTGCTGCAGTGTAGTTTTAACTCATCTGCCCAGACCATTCAGTTGGACTTGTGGATAACTTGGTCCAGTGATCATAATCATTAGGCCATCATCTCCCCTTAACTGAGGACTGGTCCTATAGAACCTTGTATCCATGTTCTGCAGAGTTAAGCTGTTAGCATTTTCACAGTGCCATGTGTTTGATATTTGCTGATTGAGATGTGAAAATAATCAAGTTTTCACTGCACACATCAAGCTGCCCAGTCCAAATATATCAAGTTCCCGCAAAATATTCGTATTCGAGGTTGGCTAAAACAACAGTTGTTCCTTGAAATGATTGCTTGCAATGTTTTGCATTAAAATTCCTAACTGTGCAAACTTTGGCTTTTTCCAATCAACCAATATCAAAACAATCCCTTGAGACGATGTTGGATCTCTTCTTGCATTCCCTGTTGAATGGAACCTTATGCCAGCTTGTTTGTTTTTTGGTGTCCCTTCTGAATTCATTTGCTCCTGAGTGATCATGTAACATGTATTGAATGAAGTCAAGTGCTCATAAATATGTCACGGTTACTTGGTGAATTAAGTATGTGCATTAATGATTTGTACATGGTGATGGTTCAATGGTAATCACTTAGGAAAAGGAAAATGTAGGAAATGTCCTATGCCAAGGAGTTGGCATCCTGTTAAATAATTGAAAGGAGCGAACAAAAATAAATTGCCTCTCTTTCAAATTGATTGGAACAGCAAAGTAAAAATACTTAAACTCTGGCAGAGAAAAAAAGTCAGTTGACTTTGTTATTGAGTACCGTTTTCTGTTATCTGGATCTCTAATATGAAGAAACGTTTTCATACAGCAACATGCTGGCACACCAAATAAATAGCATCTTTTAGATTTGACTTGTGTCAATGGATCTCAAGAATATATATATTTTTAGGTATATATTCTTTTAGGTGCCAGACCATTTTTCAAAATTATTTGACACTGGAATGCTTAGGATGGAAGGCAAGTAGCTAAGATTTCTTGAAGGAAATGAATTCCAGCTAGGCTCTTTTCAGGATCCTTCCTTTGTACTCAGTTGTAGCTTTAATCCTGCTTCTGCTTAATACACTAGGATCATTTTAGCCTGCAATTCCTTGACCAATTGAACCTAAATATTGGATGTTTAGTTAATTACTGAGTTTGGGGTGTAAGATCCTTAAGGCAGTTTTGCAAGCATTACTTCAATCAATGACCTGACACAGTGTAGCATCTTGAAATAAAGGCTGCAAGTTGGTTTGTTGTTTGAGTTTGCATTTGCACATACAATGCACTTAAAGTTATCATATTTGATATCTCTGTCAAGGTGGTCATATTTGGCAAAGACCACAATGTAGTTTGCCTTAAACTGACTAAAGCTTCGAGCAGTGTGTTTAGTATTCAGATCCAGAATGATTCTGCTTTGTTTTAAAATTTTAAGGTTACCTGGTGATTCTCGTACAAGGATAGGTTTTATTACCTTTGATAGCACCATTCATTTCTACTGTCTACAAGAAGGCCTTTCTCAGCCTCAGATGATGGTGGTCTCTGATATTGAAGGTATGTGTAAAAAGGCAAGTTTTCATTAGTGTCGTTTTGGAAAGATTTTTGTAACAAAGTATGAGAAATAATTGTAAAGAGCTAACCTATGATGAGTAACTTTTACTATTTAAACCTCAGGTGATATAATTATGTTTACAACTGCAAAGCCCCGCAAAACTTTGCAAAAGCAATTTGAACAAGATTTGATTTATCAAGCCACCTCAAATCAAATCTAGAGTAAACTGCCATTCACATTCTGTAATTTTTGGAAAGTTAAAGACATTGTCTTCGACTTTATGCTGCATAATATGCTTTCTACCTTTTGTCACTTGGTCCTTGGCTTTTGTCGGCCACAGTTTCTGGCTAAATCAGATGGTTTGCAACCTCTGTATCTGTGACTCCATTCCTATCCCTACCAACTGACTGAATCTAAACCAGGTCATATGTTCCCTTGATCTGTTTGACCTCACAGTTGAACTGTTTGTTTTGTTTTAGTTCTGTCTTGACAGCTTTTCCTAACTCCCAGTTCTGGCTCATTTCATTTGTGCTGAAGCCTTCATTTTTATCATAGTTAGTTCTTGAGTTGACTATTTCACTGTGTTTCTATCCAGCCTCCTGTCTTCTATCTACCCTCTAAATCAGCCTTTACAAAATTCTGCCAGCATCCTTATTTTGCACCAGGTCCTGTTTTTGAAAACTGTTTCTCTGACTTGTGTCCACTGATGTGGTTTGTGTTTTGTTAAACCATACCTGTTCTGTTTTTTGAAGACAGTCATCTTTATTTTCAAATCTGGCCATGGTGACTCACCCTGGCTCTTTTACCACTCTAATTTCCTGCAGAATACCCCAGCTCAATTTTTTTCAGTTATCTGCACTTTTCTAATTCCGATTTCTTGACATTCTGCCGTTTTGATTGCTCCACCATAGTGGCCATACCTTGAGCTGTCAAGCTTTGAAGTTCCTTCCCTCAGCTTCTCCACTCATTTACCTCTCTTTCCTTCCTAAAATGTGGTTTAAAACCCACCTCTTTGGCCAAGCTTTTGGACATGTGCTAAATCTGCTTATGTGGTTCAATGTCACATTTTGCTGTATAGCATTCCTATGAATCATCTTGTAATATTTTATTGTTTTCAAGGCTCTGCCAGAATACTCAGTTTTAGTTTTGTCTCTGTAATCCTCACTCATCATTTGTCATCTTCAGACACCATCTGTTGTAAGAATTACTGTAGGTATGAGGACATATTCACGTGCAGTAGGAAAATTGCTTCAAACTGAAGATCCCAGCTCGAGCTGAAATAATATTCATCTTTTGCAGATATCTTTGTACCAACGCCAGACAATTTGTTGGTTAACTTGAATGAAAGCAAAGAGGTAAGTATTTAAATGTGAAGTATTTATATTTTTATGAATACGAATTTGGGATCTTGAAAGCTCTAACTGCCACACTTGGCAAGCACTTGTATTAAAGTGATTGTCTTTAAATCAAGAATTATTGATCATTTCTTTAAGCAGCATATCCAAAATCTCACTCCAAAGGATCTAATAACTAAGATTTATGAATAAGTACAGTTATCAATGCAGGACTTGATCAGAAGCTAAACTGCTGTTTAGGTCTTAATATCACAGTCAAAAGTGATTTTGTGAAAATCCAAGACTTAGCAAATCAGGTGCTATGCACACTTTTTGGAGACTGCTGTAGACCTCGGAGCTGGGGTTTCTAAAGTTCTAGGTATCAGTTGATGTAAAAACTAGGTGGTTTGTTAGCTGCTTGTTGTATGTTGTCTAAAGACAATCTCCATAAATTTTACGGGGAGTCATTCTCTTGCATTTTTGGTTGACTAGTGAGAGCTCATGTCCATGTTTAACCAGGTGACTGAGAATCATTCTTATTGGATAAGAGGGATTCATTGGTGAGCAGGAATCCTTTTGCAGTTGAAGGGCCTTAAGATGGCTTCATTTAATGGCATGACATTGAAATGAAGCAAATTAGCAGATTTATTAGGTCAATGAGGCAAATTTCTAGACCACTTTTTTTTAACCATATAAAAACCAAAAGAATTGCAGATGCTATAAATCAGGATCAAACAAATTGCTGGAAAAGCTCAGCAGGTCTTGTTGCGACTGTAGAGGGAAGTTGGAGTTAACGTTTTGAGTCAAGGGACCCTTCCTTAGAATGTCTTTCTGAGAAAGTGTCACTTGACCCGAAACATTAACTCTGATTTCTCTCCACAGATATTGCTGGACCTGAGCTTTTCCAGCAATTTCTGTTTTTGTTGATTTACCAACCAGTTTTTCGTTTGGCTTTCGAATCTGTCATTCAGTTCTAGGTAATAAACCAGCACCCTAGTGGTCAAGCATCAGGAATGCACTGTGCTGACCAAGCTGTTTTTTTGGCTGGCTGAAGTCCCCTGTTGTAGAGCTCCTGCCAGCCTAAACAGAATGCTCTGGCCTTGGGTCAATGAAGTGTGTCCTAATAGCAAGAAGGTGTGTAGTTTGCACTGAGCAAATAGGAACACTAACATTGTGAATTACTTGGTTGACTAATTTGGATTACATTAATTACTTTGGCACCCAACTAATCAAAATAAAAATGCTGCTCAAACTCATGACATAAATATAAAACTTTACAACTTTCCCTTGTTGAAAATGTGTAGTAATTTGTGACAAACTTCTTACATCATGTTTTTGAATGTGATACATGTCAGATTCAGACCATAAATTGGTTTCCACATATATTAATACATTCTTATTTGAAAAGAAGCAATTGTTTTATTACAGGAAATTAAAGACATATCAATCCAGTTCATGTTTAGTGTGTAATCTTGAACCAAAGCAATGGTTTGTTTTTCCATGATTTCAGTTAATTCAAGATTTGCTGAGGACTTTACCACAAATGTTTAGCAATACATTGGAGACTCAGAGTGCCCTAGGTCCTGCATTACAAGCTGCGTTCAAGTTGATGTCCCCTACTGGTGGTCGTGCCTCTGTCTTCCAAACACAGTTACCTTCATTAGGCGCAGGTGCTTTAAAGTCGAGGGAGGATCCCAACCAGAGATCCAGCTTAAAGGTAGGATCTACTTTTCAATGTTTGAGCAATACGGTGTGTATGTTTTTCCAAAGAAAATCAGTTTTGTTTTCTATGGCAAGTTACTTTCCATTATTCAGTTTTTAAGACATTTCAATTTGTGACCAGCTTTCAGGTTTCCTAATTGATCAGATCTTACTGGTTTGTCTTATTGTTTGACTAGTGAGAGCTCATGTCCATGTTTAACCTGGTGACTGAGAATCATTCTTATTGGATAGGAGGGAATCATTGGTGAGCAGGAATCCTTTTGCAGTTGAAGGGCCTTAAGATGGCTTCATTTAATGGCAGGACATTGAAATGAAGCAAATTAGCAGACTTATTAGGTCAATGAGGAAATTTCTAGACCACTTTTTTTAACCATATAATACCTGGATACCTGTGTGATAAGTACTTACAATATGTTATTTTGCTTTGTGAACATGTTTAATTCTCTTTGATATTAGCTTGTTGGCTAAATTAGCTAGTTCAAAGTAATCGAAGTATCACTTAAGTACTTCAGTTTAAAGAGGAAAAATATCCTTGTAACATGTTGCTTTCCTAGTCTGTAACTTTCAAATGTTAAAATACCAGTGTATTATTAATAGGGTGTATGGAAATTGTCTCCTGCGTTTGCTTGAAGTAGCATAGGTCTTAACTTCTCAGACAAAACCTGAAGTATCATTATTCAAAACAAATGGTTTCAAGTAGTTTAATTTTATTAATACATAATGATATTCCCTCTCCCTGACTAAATTTAAGGCTCTCGCCCAAATAGGAAATTCGTCTTCATGAGAAGTTTCTACATAGCCTTTATACATGAGCATATTTTTGATGTAAAATAGCCCATACATTGACCATGAATTTCTAGAAATGCAAATTTGTCTATCGTTTCCTTAACCCACTTACTCTGTGAACCTGAATGAAAGCTTTGGAATCCTCACATTAACTACATTATATTTCTTCCAATATAAGTGAGCTGTGGTTGTCTTGAATATGATATGAAGTAACTTAAATTTTTGGGAAGACTACAGGTGAAAAGTATCGATGACTTATTTTGCAGAGTGCAGGTTTAGATTGTTTCTGGAGCTGGGTAGCTCTTATTAAATTAATTTGATAATACAAGCATTAAGTGCATTTCCTTTTTAACATACTTTTTTTTGGTTAAAAAAAACAAATTAGGATGTTCAGCACCTTTCTCCAGCGATTGATTTCTATAAGAAGCTTGCCCTGGACTGTTCAGGACAGCAGATAGCAGTGGACCTCTTCATGCTGAATGGTCAATACTCTGATTTAGCATCACTAAGTAAGTAAGACTAGAGTTTACGGTGTGGGAATTAGCCACTATACTAAGTTGTGCTGTAATGGCATTAACAAGGAAGTTTTGTAAAACTTATTTTTATTTCCCAAAATGCATTCTACCACTTCTGCCAGTCTATAACTGCAGTGGCCTGTTTGACCTTGAGTTGAGGTTCTGAATCCATCTTCACTGTCACAAATAACAACAAAGTCTGACTAAAGAACAGTATGCACTGCCACCCCTGCTTCCGCTTTTCTGCTGCTGATACCCTCATCGGTGATTGTTATCTCCAGATTTAACAAGCTGTCATGGCCAGCTATTCGTTTTACACTTCTGACCTTAAGCTTGTCCAAATCTCATGACTGTTCTATCCCTGAGTTCACAGATCACTGCAGTGTTTGCTGAACAGTTTTGACATCAAGCAGTGTCTCAGTTGTAAAGTTTTCATCTTATTCAAATCGGTCCATGGTTCTTTTTCTTCTTCACAGCTCTGTAACCTCCTTAAGTCCTGCTTTCCTCCAATTCTAGGTACTTGTGCACTTGTATTGACTTTAGCCTAGCAATATCAACCATGCTGTCATCTGTTAAGGCCTTCACTGTAGAATTCTCTGCAAAAGATTTTATTTATCTCCCTTCACTTGTTAATGACCTTCTTATTGGTCAAGTTTTTTAGTCACCCACCTCTTGTACTTAATTCTTGTTTTCAAGAGCCCTTCTAACTAAATTTGAAAAATGGAAATTGTTCATGTTTTTCAGCTTGTATTTCAAAGTATTCGGCTGGTTGCATTTACTCTTATCCATCTTATCATCACAAACACAATCCTGTCCTGGTGGAGAAGTTTGAGAAAGACCTGAAGCGTTACTTGACTAGAAAGATTGGTTTTGAAGCAGTGATGAGGATACGATGCACTAAAGGTCAGTCACATTTGTCAATATTGTCATTTTAAAACTGCAATGGGATAATTATAGAGCGATTATAGAAACCCCTAATGAATGTAGCCTGACAGTTTGTAAATTTGAGCAACTGCTATATGATGCCATATTTTTCATGATGAAATTGAAATATGTACAACTTTTCTCATCAGGTCTTGCCATCCATACTTTCCATGGAAACTTCTTTGTGCGTTCTACAGACTTGCTGTCCTTGCCGAATATAAATCCTGATGCAGGGTTTGCAGTGCAAATGTCAATAGAGGAGAATCTGGTAGATGTGCAGCTTGTCTCATTTCAAGCTGCTCTATTATATACTTCAAGTAAAGGTACAGTTACAAGAATACTGACTATAAATATCTGTTTGAATTAAGCGTCATTGCTCTCTGGAAAGTCAATCAAGTTACAGCACAGAACTGTTATTTTGTTTGTTTAATCTAGCAGATTAAATGTACCTATGCTTTCACCTCAATTACTTTGTGGTATTGAGTTCCACATTGTTAACCATTCTTCAGGTAGAGGTTTTTCTTGAATTACCTGTTGGATTTATTGGTGACTATTTTGTATTTATGGCTTCTGGTTTTTGTTTGGAACCCCTCCCCAAAAATCGGCTGGTGCATTCGGCTTGGGCAAAGCAACTGACTGCTTTAGGCATTTGGTCTTTCATCTGAATTCCATTCAAAGTTTACTGTACAGCGTAATGAATCTGAAATGCTAACTTTTTTCCCTCTCCATAGATAATGCATGAATTTGAGTATTTCTGGCATTTTTTTTCTCTCGCTCTTTGTCTACATATCAAACTCCTTAAACTTTAAATACTTCTTACTCACCCTTGTTCTCTTTTTATCTAGAGGAACAATCTTTGCTTGTTCAGTTTTTCCAATTACATTTAATCTCAGTTTTGGTATCAAAATAGTTAATTTTCTTTGTGCCCTCACAGCTGCCATTATAACTGCAAGATTATGTAGTAAAACCAAGGTTCAATTTAAGTTTACCTGAATTTATAATTTCGATTCTATCCATCTGGAAATGAACCCGTTGCTTATTTGTTCTAATTTTGCATGTTATCATTAAACTCCATCACTGTTTTGTGATTTTTTTTGTATTTGTATCCCTATAACATTTTGCTCCTTTCCTGTTGAGATGCTGCTGTGTGATTGCTTCAATTTTCAGGCAGTTAATCATAACCATCTTCAGTGGAGGCTGTAAGTGCAAGTCTAGTGGTGGCTTAAAGTTTTATATCTAGTTTGAGTGCATACATTCACCACAAACTTCTTTTCGTTGACTACTGTGGACTCCTATCCCTGAGTCAGTCTGACTTAACTGCACGTGCAAAGCAACACTGGGGGATGCGGTTCCAACTTTACAAAAGTTGGCTTAGGATGTTGATCATTTTGATAAGCAAGTGATTACATCATCACCTAGTAGCACTCTGCGTGCCTATGCAGCCTATTTGAGGGGTGACACTGCTTGCTTCAGAGTTGGAAAGGGCCTTAATCCAGTCCTTATCTCCTCACCACCCAATTGACTTGCCGTGGTGAACAGGCATTTCTTAATGTAGCCCAACTACAACAGCAGAAAACGCAAATTCCCAAATACTTGAAATGGTGGGAAGAGAAATGAGATTCTGAAACTAGCCTGCTGGAGTGCAAAAATAATGCTTGACTCTGGTAACAATCAGCGCTTGTAGCCTGTGCATTAGCCAGACTAAACATTGATCAACTAAAACTGAGTGAGTTTCATTTTGCTGAGAAAGGAAGCCTTACAAAACACACTACTAGCTGCATTCAGAGATAGAAGGAACTGCAGATGCTGAAGAATCTGAGATAACCAGGTATAGAGCTGGATGAGCACAGCAGACCGAGCAGGAAGGCTGACGTTTTGGATCTTGACCCTCCAGAAGGAAAAAAAGCTAGCTGCATTGTCTATTTGTCGACTAAACCTCAAGGTGAAGAACACCTCTTGGTGTGGGTTTCATGGCAAAGAAAACCCACTGGCCATTCTCAACACATGTCTATGGCCTTTCTCCTCCAAAACAAGCAGCGTGGAATATTTAACACTGCTTCACTATGAAGGCTAACCCAGTTGAAAAAGACAAGTTCTACATCACCTTGAAAACTTTGAGGACAAATTTTTTATCCTTCGTGATTTCAATGCCATAGTTAATCATAAAAACCTGGCACAGAAGGGACTGCATTGAAACCATGGGTTTGGAAAGTGCAGTGCAATGGGGTGGTCGACTCTTGGAACACACTGCATCTAAGCAGCTTCAAGAACCAATGCCTGCCTTCTCAGATCTGGCTGATGTGGATATATAGAAACATTGTTATCAACTACATGTTGGTGCGCCAGTGTTGCCTGCAGGACATCTTGCATATTATAATCAATGTCCAGTGCTAACTGGCATATTACCTGCTGTTCACTCAAAGCTGAAGATCCATTCCAAGTTTAAATGAAAGGACTTTTCAGCCAGCAACCATTGCAGAGATAAATATAAGCAAATGTACTAACCAGACTGGCACATCGTGAGCTTACTGCAGATTTTACTCCAGAAAAGTCTGGGAACACAGCAATAGTGGATACTTCCAGAGAGAACTTTGGATTTTGGGACTGGTTTGAGGGAAATGGCACAGAAATCCAGCACTAAAAAGGCCCACTTATCAGGCTTATCTGGGTTGGTGAGCCAAGAGAACAAGGCAGCCTCCCAGCACGCGGATCTCTTCATGCCAACTGAGAAACGTCCATAATGACTGGTGGATTGTACTGGTGGAACAGACTCCACTGTGTTTTGATAATGGCGACAAACTGCTATGAAGTGCTAAAGTCTGTCTTTGAATCAACATATTGAAAACCTTCTGGAGGAAGTCCACCAGTGAGATGCTGCATGCTCAGAGGAGTTAGTTCTTGGTTGCTGGTCAGAGCGCTTGATCCTGTTGCAGCATCAAATGTGCAGTGTGTTAATTCAATCCAACAACAGTCTGTTAAGGAAGAACTGGATAAAAGCCCTATTCTGGAGGAAACTGTTCTTGATTAGATGATGCATAGCAAAGCTTCTAGAGTCAATGGAACTCAACTTGAAGCATAATACCCAACAAGCTCCATAAGTCTTTCATGGCATGCTAGAAATCATCAGAAGTGCTTCAATCAGTGCTAACTCACTGGCATCCTGAAGGTCTGCTGACAGAACTGTATTGCAAACTTAGGCAGTTTTCAAGGGCTTCTATGTCACAAGCTTCCCTTCCATCCTCCTGCGGGTCACAAGGGGACTGCCTGTCCAAGATCATTTATGCAGAGAGCTAGCTTCTTGTAAATGGAGTGCAGGTGCCTTATGCACCTGCTTTCTGCGAGAAGTCGTCTACCGGACACCAGTAGAAAGCACAGATTGTGATGCCCAGTGATGCTACTTTTGGAATTGTGCAAACTTTTTGAGGGTGAGCCACGAATCGGCGTGAACGAGAAAGGAGGTAAAAATAGATCTAACTATCCCCAGCAGTGACTACACTTCCACTTCCACTTGCTGTGGGCGAATATGCTAGTTATCGCAGACCTAACTAGCTATTAGTGGGCCTGCGGTTAATAAGTACAACCTTAGCAAGTTTTGAGAAGACTTGTAGCTCAGGTTGAGTTTCTGGATGTGAGCTTGCTCCCTGAGCTGGAAGATTAGTTTTCAGACGTTTCGTCACCATTCTAGGTAACATCAGTGAAGCGCTGGTGTTATGTCCTAAACAGATAAACAGAAAGCGGGACATAACACCAGCTCTTCATCGGAGGCTCACTGATGATGTTACCTAGAATGGTGACGAAACGTCTGAAAACTAATCTTCCAGCTCAGCGAGCAAACTCACATCCAGAAGTACAACCTTCCTATTATGAAGATATGCTAAGTGTGTGTGTGACACATTCAAATTGGTGTACAGAAGCTGTATGAACAAAATCTGCTGGAATTTTATTACTCAATTCTGCCTTGAGAAACTGTAGCTAAGATTGAAACACACGCTGTCTTCCTTTTTCATACTGGTTTTCAGTTCTGCTTTGTGTTTCCCATAATTTATACCTCTTAACTCCATCAGGCTCCACAGTGCGGCCTTGTTTGGACCTTTGCAGGCTTTCAGTATTGCTCTAAAGTCTACTTATAATATGTTGGACTTCACATTTTTCTCACTGTCTTACCCCTACCTCTGTGCCCCACCCTCCAGACTGCATATGTCAAATGGTCATTCTTCATGTGAATGCTCATAGCTAAGTGGGTACAAGAGGTACAGAGTGAAGTGTAATTGCTTTCTCTTTTGGCCTAGTGAGTGCAGCATGGAAGTAAGTCAAACTGGTATTTGTTTAAAAGCAAAACTTAACTGTGTTTTGCAGGTGAACGTCGTATTCGTGTTCATACCATGTGTCTACCTGTTGTGAACTCCCTGTCAGACATCTATGCTGGAGCTGATGTTCAGGCTGTAACGTGCCTGCTGGCCAGCATGGGTATGTGTTTCCATTCTGACCAGTTTTTTACTATTTGCATGCAAATAAAGATGGTGCCAAATGTTCTGATTTGGGTAAATTGCAATAGATTATTTGCAATAGCATCATTTTAGAGATAGTTAAAATAGAGTTAAGTTTCCACATTCTCAATATTCAAGTTTTTAAAATGTTACACTAGTTTTCAGTACCATGGTTCAACTGTACAGATTATTTACCTCTCTGACAAGTAACATCATAACATTTAAAGCTAAGGGCCTAGCACTGGAAAATAGGGCTAGTGTAGTTTTGATAGTCAAGACGCAATGGGCCGAAGATCCACTTGTATACTGTCTGATTTTAAGTACCATAGGTCGATTGGCTTGTTCTAGTTTTTTTTTGATAGCATGTAGATATTAGTGAGACTGTGCATGGAGACTACTTATGTTACATTTTAAGGCTGTTTCCATTAAAAAGGTAATGCTTTATGCTGGCTGTCACGTGAAATTAATACAGTTTCTCCCCCCACCCCCCAGCAGAAGTTCAATATCTTTTCATAGATCCTAATGTTAACACTTACCAGGTTTTTTGTAAGCTTCATCTTATTGAGACTGTTTTTAAATATCTGCTTAAATAAGTAATAAACTTAGAAAAATCAGAGTAATTCTGACAGCGCACTGGCTGTTATCCAGTCCTGCTAATTAAGCTAATAGTTGAAAGGTCTGTATGTGAAATCGCTGGGCGAAGTTTGTATTTTTTTTAAACTGCATTGACCATTTACAGTTTGCTAATGAACTAGAGTATTGTTTCTACTGTTTGTAAAAAAAAAGCTGTCTGCTTTTATTGCAACACTGTCTTGCCTCCTTCATTTAGCTGTTGATCGATCAATTTCATCAAGTTTGAGTGATGCAAGAGACGCTCTGGTTAATGCTGTGATTGATTCGCTTTCTACTTACCGTGCTTCAGTTTTAAGCCAACAACAGCAGCAACAGCCAGGTGTAATGGCTCCCTCTTCATTGCGGTTGTTTCCCCTCTATGTGCTAGCCCTGCTGAAACAGGTATGAAATACCTCTCTCTTCCAATAGCTTTTTCCTGGAACAGGGTGCCTAAATTTTTTTTCCTTAAACCCATTGCAGAGCATTCGTTGTCATGGACTTCAAATAGGGCTGAAGTGCTCCATCAATTTGGGTAAAGCCCAATATTTTCCATTATACTTTTTTTGTTTTCCCTTTCACCCCAGCATCATCATCTTACCCAGAAGACACATGCTGCCCATCTTGATTCAAATCTGTTGCCTCTTGATCATCATCTGCACTAACATGAATCTTAAATTGAAAAGAATCCCATGACTCTTGAATGTGAGGAAAAAATAAAACAATAAATAGATTGAAAATGTACATTGCATTGGTGGAAGCATTATGGGAATGATTAAAAACTTGAAAATGGGTTTTCAGAAAACTTTTCAAAAGTAGTGAGGCTGAAGAGCAATTAGTTTTAGAGAGAATTGTCAGTTGTACAATTAGTTGAATGTTTAATTGTAAGCGCATGATTACTATCAACAAGGGTTTCATTTGTACTCCTATACTAGGAACAAACAAACTCCAATGGTCAGGGTTCAGTGGAGCACGTTCATAGTGTACATCTATAAGTAAAAGTGTAAAAATGTCTGTTAAAGATGCTGCTTCAATTCTATAACAAATTCAGAGTAAACTTGAAGGGTGTAAATCTTTGGTTTAAAGCAAGAGATGGTGCTGAAATTCCGGTGGCTGAAGACAGAATGGACGGGAGCAATGGTAATCGGGGTTGGGGATGTTGCCAGAGCTAGGTTGGTTGAGACTTTGGAGGAACTTGAAGGTGTGAATCAGGATTTAGTGTTCTGTGCATTGGGGCCAACACAGGTTGGTGAAGGTGGTGAGGAACTCTTGGCATGAGAACTTAGGGCAACTTTATATATTTCCGCATGGAATGTAGGGAGTAGGAGACTTTCAAGGTAAATAGCAGAGAAATTGAAACTTGAAACAACAAGGCTTTTTAGCAGGGCTTAAGTGATTGCGATTTTGAGTGATTTTAAAGTGTGAAAGCAAATAATCTTAGTGAAGGATAGAATGCAAGTGTTAAAGCTGTCTTAGGTTGATTAATGGGGGATTCAATATGATCAGTAACAAAGGATGAGGAACCATGGCAGAAATGGATAAGTGAGTTTCAGTATTCCTGATATACAGTTGGAAATAATTTAAACTCTGCAGCTGAGACTTCATTATCTAGTGAAAAGGGCTTGCATTTCTAAGGCATTCTTTGTGCTCCCAAGTGCTTTGTAACATGTACAGTGGAAGTCCAAGTCAGCACAGATCAATGCATTGTAGCATGGGGATTTCATGGCTGTCTGAAACCTCTTTGGCACACTTACGCTACATGGTGCATCTAACCATTATTGTTTATTATCTCAACTTTTGAGCCATGGTGACATGTTACAATAGATTTTCATTTTACTAACATAGGTAATTAATTTGTGTAAGGAAAGTTCCTATAAAAAGTAATGTGATAAAGATTAGATGCTCTACTTTACAATGAAAAGCAGCCATGCTGCATTAGGAAACAGACCTCACTTGTTGAGGCTCAGGGGAAGCCTTTTACTGTCATGCTACATCGAGAAATGATCATCTGGAATTTCAGTGGGTAGGAGCTCTTTGCAGGCTACAGTAGTCTCGACAGAGCAGTCCGTGACGTGAGGCATGTCTGCAATTATGAACATTTTCCACTTTGTTACACTGCTGAAGAGAACTTCTAACAAGTTGATGCTTACGATCAGAAGATCCGTACCTAAAAAATATTTAGAAGCTCAATCATCCCTTTTAATTTGACATCTCAACATTTACAGCTTTGGGAATTCTATTTACTAATGTCAGATGTTGCAGAAAGAAATGAAGGAAACTTTTTCCTTCACCAGGATATAAACAAATCATGAAGATGACAATTCAGGATAAAGACCTTTCTCCGTGTTGATTTTTGTGTGTTCGTCTTGCAGCTGTATCTTTAAATGTTGAATATGAAAATATGAATGTCGGAAATAGTACACCGGAGTGTACTATTGTACTTAAACTACTGCAAGGCTTGTCTGCTGAAATGAAGTACAATTGGTTAATCTAATTAGATCCGATTCATGCATCAACAAATATCACTGTGCGTAACTAAGTGATATCTATGATTATCCTCTGAAGAAAAACTTGTTTGCAAAAACACATGCGTAAGATATGTTAAAGAATGAACTTTCCAAAGCTGAACATGCATATATGTTTGAGAAAGTGCTAAATTACAGTCAACTTGGAGCGTTGTTCTAAGCTATTCTTTTAACTGCAGTGTCAAACATTAATTATGCAACTGTTCTTCCTGCTTGTGTTCCAAATCACTTCGCATCAGGGTGCCAACTTTGACCAAATTTATTGCACAAGTATCTAAGTTTTGTGTTTCTTAGTGATTAGAACGTGATTTAACATGATATCAAGTTATAATTTTACACAATGGCAAGTTGAAGTGTTGTTTACCTATGCTTAGAATAGTTAACAACTATCGGCCTTTATTACAGAAAGCTTTCAGAACTGGAACTAGTACAAGACTAGATGACCGAGTGTTTTCCATGTGTGAAGTTAAATACCAGCCTGTGTCTTGCCTCATGCTTATGATTCATCCAAATCTGTACAGGATTGACAATCTGTCAGATGAGGTAATGCTTTTGTACTAACCCATTTGTTAAATTCTTAAAATATTGAGCAACTTTGTGCTGCAGTTTAATGTATTGTGCTTTTGTTGCAGGGATCCATTAATGTTAATGATAAAACCATACCTCAGCCACCAATTCTCCAACTGTCTGTGGAGAAACTAAGCAGGGATGGTGCCTTCTTAATGGATGCTGGCACTGTAAGTGATAGTTATATTGTTATTTTGGTCCACTTTCGCCAGTCTTCTATTGAATAAACATGGTTGGTTTTAAGAATTTGCTGTTACTTATGATTTGCCAAAAATAATGCAGAACTGAAATAGAATCATTGCATCCGTACAGTATGGAAGCAGACCATTTGGCCCATTGAGTCCACACACACCCTCTGAAGAGCATCCCACCCAGACCCCATTCCCTTACCCTGTGACCCTGCATTTCCCATGGCTAATCCACCTGGCCTGCACATCTCTGGACGCTGTTGGAAATTTAGCATGGCTAATCTATCTAACAGCATATCTTTGGGAGAAAGCCGGAGCACCCAGAGAAAACACCTGATCATATTTCTACTTGTTCCTCCTTGAGTATATGACACTTTTCTGGGATCCTCCTGACACTGCTCTCTGAAGTCCCAAAACTGAGTGAATGCCAGTTGGTTGCAATATAGGCTTCATCCTTTGCGAAGTAATTGCACTGTCATTCTAACAACGTTGCGTCCATTCCAGAAACTTCAAGACCGAGGGAGAGCCACGTTGTCAGCTGTCATTTAGCTGAGATTTTAACCCAAGCACTGACAGTCTCCTGTAATAGATGAGAGCTCCTGATGCTATCTGAATTGGACAGAAACATGTCCTGCCATCTTGGCCAAGCTAATATAATTTATCCTTCAACCTATACCTAAGCCAAATATTCCAATTAGTTGTTTGATTGCTTTGTGGGACTGTCATGCACAAATTGGCTGCTATGCTTTCAGTCTTTCAACAATGATGACAAATGAAATGCACCTGCTAACTTAGTTAGAGGCCAGGCACCAAGTCGCAAGTTATTAATAGGTATCTTGATAATTGCTTTCTTCCTGACTTCCTGCATGTAGCTGACCCAGTACATGGTTTTGATACTGATGTGTTAAATCAACCATAGATTATTGTTGTGTTATGACCATAGTGTTTGGCATGCAACCGATTTGGGTATGAGGGTTTTGCAGTTAGTAATAATTAATTTTAGTGACATGCTGGCCATTTTTTGCATGCCTGCTTGTGCTGGTGAGCAGTTTCTTTGATTTGTGCCATTCAGCTAAACAAGTGTTGATGAAAGATTAACCAAATATTATGACTAAAAGCATTGAAGGGATCAAAGTTAAAGGATTTTTGTCTTCCTTTTTATTCTGTTGAATATGAATCCTAAATATTGCCTGACCATTCATGTAATCCAAGTGACTTGGCCTGTTTGAAAGAGTTGTAAGCTATTTAGCTTCCCAAACTTGTATAGCCAATTAATTAAATCTGTACTCAAATTCTGTTCAGTCTCACCAAGCAAAATTCTACTGATTTAGAAGCATTGATATTTCAAATAGACCACTGTTTGTAGCTTTTTGAGCAAAGTTCTAGATTTCCAGATGTGTGAAAATATGCTACCTGAATTCATGTCTCAGTAGCCTATTTCTAACCACAAATTAAGCTGTCTTGTTCTGGCTTATCCTAGCAGATAAAATCGTTTGTCTGAAATATTTAAACATTGTATCATAAATTCTGCAATTGAATCATGCCAATCATCATCAATTTACAGCTTACAAACCAATTTTGTGCAACCTGATCTAATATTTTAACCCTTTATAATCCTGATGAAATTTGGGTGAATTTGTACTTGGCTAATACTTCCGGTGATGCTGTGCTCAAAATGAAGAGCGTACTCTGCCAGGAGCTAAGAGGTCCTATCTGAAGTGTACTCTTGAGATAATCAACACTACAGTACTGGACCTTTTGATTAATCTATACTTCAACATTTAATTATTTGGTGCCTCAAATGCTTTTGCTCCCTCACAACTCCTAGTCAGTTGTCACTTGGTCTTAAATCAAAAGTGGAAAACCTCTTTCCAGCATTGAAATCTGTCTAACTTTGTTATTCCTACTAATTTGAGTTCCTTTGCAATTTCTTGCTCATTTTCGACATAACCTGGCCACTTATTGTAGTATCACCCCATTTGCAAATGGGTCTCTGTACATGCAAGTCACTGAGATACATGGTGAAAAGCTGGGCCTAGGTTTGAATCCTGCTGTGAATGCTTCAAAGAGAATAAAGCATGTGGTTCCATCTGCATTAAATTGAGCAACAGACGGAATAATGAAGGGTTTACTCAGGTTTAGCAACCATGCCAAAATTAGGGAGCTGTGTCTCAGATTAGTCATGCAACAACTTGACCATAATTGTGTCCAGAAGGTATTATATACTGCAAAGGTTATGGTTCCTCACCATATTCCCGCAATAGTACTGAAGACTGTGCCTCAAGTCTTGCCATTCCCTTAGCCAAGCTGTTCCAATACAGCTACGTCAGTGATATCTGCCTGACAATGTGGAAAATTACCCAGTTATGTCTTGTTTACATGCAGCAGGGAAAATCCAACCTGGCCAATAACTGCCCCATCAGCCTATTTTCAATCAGCAGGCAAGTGATGAAAGAGGTTATCAATAATGCTATCAAGCAGCAGCTGCTCAGCAATAACCTGTTTATTGATATTCTATTTGGGTTTGGCCAGGGTCATTACAGCCTTGATTAAAACATGGACAAAAAAAGTTGAATTCTCAGCGGTGAAATGAGTGTGATTGTATGGAGGCTTCGCAAAACTGGAGTCTATGGGAATCTGTTAAGGGAGTCTCTTATTTGCTTTGTGTCATATCCTACATGAAGAAAGATGATTGTGCTTGTTGGAAATCTGTCATCTCGGCTCCAGGACACCTCTGCAGGAGTTCCTTTGGATAGTGTCCTAAGCCTGACTCTTCAGATGCTTCAGCAATAACTTTCCCATGGTCAGAATGTTAGTGATGATTGCACAATATTGAGCACCATTTGTGACCCATCAGCAACCCATGTTCAAATGCTGCAAGAGCTGGACAATGTCCTGGCTTGGGCTGACAAGCAGACAAGTCACATTTATGCCATAAGTGCCAGGCAATGACCATCTCCAGCAAGCCATCTCGATTCCATCTCAAGAGTTTGTCAGAATTGAGCCATTTTTATGTGCATGTGATTTTAAAAGAATTCTCAACATTGTCTTTAGTTAGCGTTGGATTGAAGGGTTACTTGTTGATCCTGAGCACACTGGACTGTTACTACAAATTCAGTCCCGTATTGAAATCTAGCTCTGACCAAATTGCAAGTTTGTTTTGAATAATTTTGATCAGGGAAGTTGTTACATTTGGATAATAGTAAATACTGTTTTAGCAAAAATGTAATATACTTTTGGTAGATCTGATTTTAAGCATTTTAAGTTTTTGTTTGCACGGTTTGACAGTACAGAGCACAATAGAAGGTTCAGTGTGCATTGCTTTTTATAAAAAGTGCTTTTTGTGCTGATTAAGGTGAGGAATGCAACAAGGGAAAACAGTTTTCACCTGGTCAGTATGAAGGGTTCTCTGATTAAGTAACCTATGGAAGATTAAGCATTTTAACAAGCAACATGTCTTGAATGGAATCTCATGCAGTCTGTTTCTTAGGTGGGAATTTTTCCATTTTCCCATTTTCCATTTGGCCTCTGAGCAAGTTGCTTATTAAGGCTCATGACGCTTGGAAGTCTTCATCTAAAATTGGTCCAAACAGGTTTTATCAAGAATTGTTTATCTGATGTAACTAGTTTTAGCCACTGTTAGGCTGATACTTGGGTTTGGGTCAAGAACGATGAGGTTGTTCACACTTAAAGTTACAGCTTAAAGTTAATTTTCGGTCAACTTGTGTCTTTCAGGCTCTGTATCTTTGGATTGGAAAGAAATGCTGTCCAAACTTTGTGAGTGAAGTTCTTGGTGCTTCCAGTTACCTTTCCATACCACAAAACATGGTAGGTCCGGTACATACTAAATTTTAAAAGTAATATGTATTTTCCTTGTCTCTATGGTGTTTAATGATGCTCAAGTTGAAGATCTGGTATAATTGCAAGCTGCAAATATCTTGTATTATGAAACAGATGCTGTCAGTTTATGTGCAGCTCTTCATTCCCTAGCTTTGACCTATTGTCAGAATGTCAACGTATCTTTCCAATTACTTTTTGTACATGTGTGGGGTTCAGTACCACAGGCAGTGTCAGCATTTAGTGCCCATCCAATGTTCCACAGTCGTCTTGGACTGTGGCAACTTGGCGTTTACCCACCTGTAATTGCCCTTGAACTGATTAGCTTGCATACGTTATTTTGGAGGACCGTTTGGAGTGAGCCACGTTTTTGTGAGTCTACAGTTGCACGTAGACCAGACTAGGTAAGGGTGCAGTTGTCTTTCCCTCAAACATATTGATGAACTAGATAGATATTTATGGGAATCAGCAATGGTCACATGGTCTGCATCAGGCTTGCTTTTAATTCCAGATTTTTATTGAATTCAGATTTCACCATCTGCCACAATGGGTTTCATTTTCATTGGTTCTTTCCAGCTTTAATATGGTATGGTTTTTTAAAATTTATCTCCATTTTGTTCTCCATTACAGATACAGCTTCCAGAGCTGGACACTGCTGAATCTAAGCGAACTAGAACTTTCATCTCCTGGTTACGAGAGCAAAGACCATTTTTTCCTGTACTCTATGTAATTAAGTAAGTTATGCATTTTATTACACGAGTTGCCAAGTCTTTACAGACTAAAAACATTTGGTGGATATGTTGATGCTGGTCCACACTGTGTTGCTCCAACCCTTCTAAATGCATCATATCTTTATTCATTTTTTCTTTCTCTATCTCTCTCTCTCTCTCTCTCTCTCTCTCTCTCTCTCTCTCTCTCTCTCTCTCTCTCTGTATTGATCAAGCTTCCCTTTTCAGGTTATTAGCAAAATGTATGTAGTGCTAAGTTTTTTGAATGTCACATGTAAACCGCAATCTAAATTATGAATTTTCTACTGAATTTCCTACTGGGTTTATTAATGACTTGTGAACTTATGGCCTCCTGGTTTTATTCTCATCCAGTGGAAATGCCTTCCATACAGCTAGCTTATCAAACTCTTCCATGTTTTTAAAGATCACTGTAAGGTCACACTTCCATCTTTTTCAGAACAAAATCCGTTCAGTTTTTTTAATGGATTTTATCTTTCCTCTCAAGTGTAACCCCTCAATTCTGATAACTTTCCAGCTTATTGTTGATCAGTTTTTCATGGGAAGAGATGCATGACCCAAAATGTTAAGACCAATTTCTCTCCGTAGATGCTGCCAGACCTGCTGAGCTTTTCCAGCAATTTCTATTTTTGTTTCTGATTTACAGTATCTGCAGTTTTTTGGGTTTTAGTTTGGTTTTTGGAAAAAAAAACACTAGCTTCAAATGTAAAATATTCAACTTGGGCAATGGTCAAGTTAAAGCAGCTGACTTGACTGACATCTGTAACTCCTCCATCATTGGCACTGTGGCTGCATGTGTATTAACTGTTGCAGCATGCCACCCATGCTTTGATATGACCTACCAAACTGATTACCTCCTAATGCATAAAATAACAAAGGCAGCAGATGTGTGGGAAGGTTTCCCTCCGAGTGAGGCACCGTTCAGGCTTGGAAACCACTTTTATTGTTGAGCCAATATTGTGGAAGTTTCCCTGTAACAATGCTGTAGATGTGACTGCCACAACCTGCAGTAGTTCAAGTTAGTAACTTAGTACTGCCTTCTCAAAGGCAATTTAGGATGAGCAATAAAGTGCTGGACTTGTCAGTGACCTCCACTGCTCAGAAGTAATTTTTTTTCTAATACATGATGGACAGGTTTATTTGGTAATAATTGACCTGGCCAAGTTACTTTAATGTTTATACTCCAAAGTATGTTGCTTTCCTTACAGTCTCCCTCAACCTTGCCTGCAGACTGCTGTTGTAAGTATTGCTTGGCAGTGTTGAGATGATGGCACAGAACAGATCATAGTTTGCATGTGTCTAACGCGACCGAGGAACAGGGGAAGGCCAAGGCTGGAACTTAAATTACCCTTGGTGACCCTAGATGCTGGAAAGGAAACTGTTGCAGCATATGCTATGCTGTGTTCATATTGATTTTTGTAACATTGATGCGGTGGAAGATGGTGACAGTTAGTTAATTAGTTTTGAAAACCCACAGAAAGATGAAGGAAACTTGGCAAGAGTAGTAACTGCCAACACAGGCGTTGTTGGTGAGTTTTGTCATGCAACCTTTGTACCATGGGTGGGACAGAATCACACTGGTTTCATGGAGTGTTGACAATACTTTAGGAAATGGATATTCACAGGACTGGGCATTCAATTCATTAGTCATTCTCTAAAGTTTTGCCATTTACAAGGCACAAGTGAAAAGGATGAGGAATTACTCTGCATGATTGAAAGCAGTTGTCTCCAGCAGTAGCAACCAAGACTGGACGCCATCCAAGACACAGCAGTTTGTTTAGTTGGCACCAGCCATGTCTAACCATCTCCCTCTGTCTATCAACTGTGGCTACATTGCAAACCATTTGCAGAATGTGTTGTTGCAGGTTCTTCAGCCCACTACCCTTCTCGACCTATGACCTGGGTCACCTTGAACAACAAGAACAGTGGGTGCATGGGAGCCTCCAAAATTGCTTGCATCCTTATTTGATCATTGTGATAGTAGGAACTGCCGATGCTGGAGAATCTGAGATAACATGGTGTGAAGCTGGACGAACACAGCAGGCCAAGCAGCATCAGAGGAGCGGGAAAGCTTCACGTTTCGTGTCAGGACCTGTCTTTGAAGAAGGGTCCCGACCCAAAACGTCAAACTTTCCTGCTCCTCTGCTGCTTGCCCTGCTGTGTTCATCCAGCTTCACACTGTGTTATCTCTTATTTGATCATTCATTATTTTTAATTCTTCGTAACGTCTTCCTCCTGCTCTCCCAACAGAAATGTGGGAGTATCTTAACATAGGAACTGCAGCAATTTAAGGTGAGGCCATTGTGGTCTCATCAAGAGAAACTAGGGATGGGAAATTATTTAATTTTTTTTCCAGGATGGGGAGCAAGAAGCAGAATTCCTATTAAAATTATGTCAATGAAATTCAAATTTATTTAAAATCTGTGCAGGCAATCTTTTGGAATAAATGCAAAAGTTACCTCCTACCTGCAAAAGAAATTGACACCTGATGTGTTGAATAGAAGGGACTTTCCAGGATTGCAAAATTTTAAACGTTGGTGATGTGTTCTCTTGAGAATGAAATGCTTTCTACATTTTCTGTATGTTTTATATGAACAACTCCAATGTGAGAAATTGATCATGTTTAGAATGAAGTTCCTGTTTCTGTTTTAGCATATCTTGCACTGAATCTTGAATATAACAAGCGCTGTCCTATTCAGAGAAAGTGGCAACTGGATAAAGCTTTTGAATAGCTTGAGTGAGACAAAGAGGTGTCTTGTCTTTTACAAGATTTGCGAGGTTTGAATTTCTAAAGGAAGCAATGTTATGTTCTCTGAATGCATCTTTGAAGTCTAAAGTGCATACACTAAGTTTAGATGATTAAGGATACTTGCAAATCTCTTATTGCAGCAAAAAAGTTTTGAAACAATCAAATGTTGCAAAATTGCATCTTATGCCAATTTAGAGTTCAAGCTTTAATTTTGCCAATGGCTTCTAGCCCTGAACAAGAAATAATGTGTTTTGTTGCTACTGACGAAATGATAAGCAATCAGAGAGATCTTTTTATTTTAATTTTCTTTTCCTATCTAAATATTAAGATGGCTACGTTTTTAAAGCCGATGTTTGAAACATTAGAATACACTTGATTATGTATCTTAGCACTTCGAAATTCTCTTTTAAATGTGTTACATGTACAAATAATTCAAATTAGTATTTGTAACTGAGACATTTCACTTACTTCCTTGGCACAGGGATGAAAGTCCTCTTAAGGCTGGCTTCCTACAGAACATGGTTGAAGATCGGACAGAGTCAGCATTGTCTTATTATGAATTCCTACTTCACATACAACAGCAAGTGAACAAATGATTCACAAAAGTGCAAGCTTCTGCTGGGTGGAGACAGCTCATATTGGTACAAGGGTACCAGTATTTATATATGCGTAATAAGAAAAAAAAGTAAATATTGGTATCCTTGTAAATCAAGCATATTTTAGCTTTCATTGAGCCAATCTACAATTTCCACAAGTATGGAAACTTTAAATAGGTTGGACGAAAAAAAATTATAAATAGAATGAAGCCATTTTATGTTAAATCTAGCTGCGTACAGTTGCGAAAACCTAGGTGTACCAGTTCTGTTCATAAGATTTTGGATTTCTACCTTTTGGGAGTATGGGCTGTTTTAAATGTCTCACACGGGTGTAAGCATGGTTCAAATATTCTGTAGTAAAAGCTGTGGAAACTAGAGGAAATCATCACTGTCAAGTTTGATGTAAACTTTTGATTTCAAATCAAGCAGTGGTTCAAGAGGTGTCCTCCTCTTTCTCCTGCCCTCCAAAGAAGAGAGTACTACAAGAAATGCTTTTAAGGGATACACGATGTAACAGTGACGTTTTGTCACTATTTCAGTACATGTGGTCTTTACAACTGGCAATTTAGAAAGATAGGACAAACTTGAAGTCATTGTTTGTAATCTTATATGCTGATAGAGCCGTTTTTAGATTCTGGTCTTGTCACCTGTAATTGCTTCTCCTGTATCATTGTACCTGGTCTTGAATCAGCTAAATATGACCATGTTCAATGTAACATTATCTTAAATTTGCTATATTTTTCTAGTTTCTCCTTTTTTACTAGGAAAATACAGATTTATGCAAAAGTGACTTATTTATGTAATTCACAACATAGGGTAAAGTGTGATTTATATTGTTGCTGTATTGCTAATATTACCACATCTTTGTGCTTGGAGTATCATGTGCATCACCTTTTTTTAAATTTGTCTTGATATTTAAGTTTGAATGATTCTAATATGCTAATAGGCAGAGTCTGTAACATTGCCTGCCATGTCTGATATTTCTACTTGAAGAGAACAAAAACTTTTGAAATCATTGGGACATATGTATTTTACAGACATGCTTTTAATACAGAATTGTTTAAATTAGTGAACAAGTTGATGCTGCAAAACCTGCTATAACAGTATCTGGGACCACAAATATTAATTTGAAAGTCCATACACTATGAAATGTAATCTGTAAATAGTAAATTGCATTTTGTAAAGTAGTGTATAAAATTGTAACAAATTAAATCCTAATCCTCTTAAAAGTTTCTAATACTGAGGCCTTGAATATTAATGTGCTGTGCAATTCCTTAGTTTGTTTTTGGGGTATGGGACTGAGACTATATTTCTAGCATGTGATTATAATATATAACATTGCACTCAGCAGTATTGTAGCTACTGTGTTGAAATGAATGAAAAGATGACTGTTTGTGATAGTCACTGTACCTCCAATTTTTTTTGCGGGAATAATTTGCAATTGGAAACTTCCTATAAACTAAATGTCTTAATGTATGACTGAATTTGGTAGTACAGAAGATGACAGAAATTGAATAAGAAAACACTGTTTCGAGTTCAGCTGTTTCTGCATTTGAAATGCTTTAAGGCAAAAGGTTCAACTGCATTTCATATATGCCTATTTAATACTGTTTTCTGACTCTGCTTTCGAAATAAATACTTCAGGTTGGAGTTAAATATCCCAGCTGATGGACCTTTATCTTAGCAAGCACATTGGTATTTTGGGTTAGTTTTAATGGAATGTTGCTGGCAGATGTTTTATCGAGGTTAATAATTTCATGAAATCAACGAGAGTTATTGGCAGTAACAGTATTGAAGAAATTGTATAGGACTGATAATGGAAAAGTTAGATTTAAGAACAAGTGGTCAAATAGATTACAAATGATTAATAAAGTGTGGAGCTGGATGAACACAGCAGGCCAAGCAGCATCTTAGCCCCATTATCTATGATTACAAATAATAATTATTGGTTAAATTAAGACCAATACAATGTTGGGTGTATAGATGCTTATTCAGAGTGGCAGAAGGTAGGAAGTGAAGTTGCACAAAGATCAGTGCATTAACAATTTTGCCTTTGGACTTGAGTGCCGTTTTGAGACTTGGAACCAACCTCAGTTGGGGGAAGGATTGGGGTCTTAAGGGCATAGCTAATACTAAGAATAACTGCAGATAATTACATAATTATGTTAAATGTTAAGAATGAGTAGAAATGTGCAAATGAATTGAGGTACAAAATTTTGGTAGAAATATGGACCCCATTTATTACTTGAAAGGCGTGAGGCTAAAGGAAAAAGTCTCTAGTACAAATGCATCAATGACTCAACGTTGCACTTCAAGTCACCTGGTCCATCTTTAAAGAAAGCAACTGTTTTTGTTTCCTTCGAGAAGGATAAAATTGAAAAATGTGAAATTATACTTAACTACTTAGACCATAGCCTCCAGGATCGAGAAGCATCGGAGAGAATGCTGGGGATGTTTACACAAACAATGTCGGAAATACATTGGTAGAAATCGCAGAAAAAGGATCGGTCTCTTGAAAAAAGAAGTCTGAGTGGTGATTTAAAAGATACATTGGAAATAATTGAAGGTTTTGATAAAATGAACGCACAAAATTTTTCTATCTACTTAAACTACCAAATCCTACACTCAAATTTCCTGTCCAAACCTATTGACCAAGCTTTATTTGAAGGTGAATTCTTGTTTTAAAATCTGGCTTTTGACCACTACAAATCTTTTTTTACTGCAGTCTTCCATTTTTCCTTGTCTTTGTGACATGTCTTGTGTTTTGTTTATACTTTTAAGGCAATTGATAATTGGAAACAGCGTTTGCACTTCTTTTTGAGTGTGTGAGGCTTGCCTCCAACTGTTCTTTTGTTCTACCTCGTATGGCCAACCTACCCTGCAACTTTTAGTCTGGTACTGTGCCAAAATTGTACAAAATTTGTAAAACAAAGCTGCAAGTGTGTACCACAATTTTAACAAGAAAAGACAAGCACAGAGAGGCATTTTTTTTTTTTTTGTTTTGAACTTGTTCATTCTTGGTTTGAAGCTTCCTTTTAGATTTATTTTCAAAAGGCTACCTTTCACTTGTCTTGCTATATTTTTCTGTGTAAAGAGTGTCAGTTGCTCTCAACTGAAAGTTTCCTGCATGCCTTTGAGCAGGATGCCAAATCTCTCCCTCCCCCACTGGGTACATGGACAGATCGGTTAAAACTAGGTTTGAAGTACGTGAGACCGTGCAGTCCAATAAAAAGGCCAACTATCTGCTGAGGGGTGCCTATTTAAGTAAAAGTCATCAAGTCGACTGGCTGATTTCATGTACTGTAATCTGAATCAGTTGTAATGTTAAAATGCTCTTTCAGGGTATTTACCTTGCAACATGGAAGCTTTATTCACTGACCTCTTACCCATGTGCACAAGAATATGCAAGTAGAAGTTAGAATTCTAGGAATTGTACTAGTTTCAGCTGAATTCGTCAATTTTCAACCATGGTAGAATTGAAAGTTGTAGTGATGTGGCCTCTATAGAAATTCTGTCCAAACATATTTTCCTGTGTAACAAAAGCCTAATTCTGGGCCAATGCGCAAATAGATCCACCTTAGGATCTAACTGGCCATTTTAATGGACTGCATCATCTCATAAATACTGCAAACCTAGTTTTAACCTATCTGCTCACATATCTATTGGGGGAGGGCAAGAGATTTCAAATGCTACTTAAAGGCATTCAAAAAGCTTTCAGTCTAGAGTGACTGACACTTTTTATGTAGAAAAACATAGCAATGCAGTGAAAGATAGCATTTTAAAAGAAAACTTCAACCCAACAATCAGTAACTAGTTCAAATGAAAAATGCCTATCAGTTTATGCTTGTCTTTCCTTGTTCAGGTTGTTACACACTTGCAGCTTTGCTTTACAAATTTTGTACAAGCACACTACAAGTTTAGCACAATACCAGACTGAAACATGCAGGGTAGGTTAACCATGGGGCATAGAACCAAGTCAGTGTTGCAGGCAAGCTTTATAAACTTGATTGGAAACTGCTTCTGCATTTTGATTTTTAAAATCAATCACTTCTAATGTATAAGCAAAACACAAGACGCATCATAATGATGATGAAAAAGGAAGACTTCAGTAAAACAATTGGTACAATGGTCAAAAGCCAGATTTTAAAACCAGAATTCACTTTCAAGTAAAGATTGGTCAACAGGTTTGGACAGGCAATTTGAGAATAGGATTTGGCAGATTATGTATTTGTTGTTTATACTGTAGCAGGGGAAAGGATATGGTGATCCTTAGGCTAATAGCCTTTTAAGGAAAAAAAATTCTCCATGTCCACTTTGCCTCTGGCAGTTCATAGGTTTTGATAGTTACAATGCTTACAAAACATTTGGATAAGTTTTTATGAATGGAAAAGATTTGGAGGGATATGAGGCAAACACAGGTAGGTGGGACTAGTTTGGTTTGGAACTAGTTGGATCTAAAGGTCTGTTTCTCTGCTGTATGGCTCTAGCAGTTATAGGATAGGCTATAATTATCATTGGGATTGAGCAAGTTCAATAGCAGAATTACTTAAAATTAACATTTAGTAGGAAACTTCATAGAGACAACACTCCGTATAAAGTCTGTGACTGAGCAATTTCAGGGCACCAAAACGTCATTGATTTTATTTCTATTTCACATTATTGAAATGCAGCAACAGTTGTGTGTGGGCACCTGTCTTGGGTTAGTAATTTTTGCTTATGCAGCATTAATTTTTGATTTGACAACATTGGTGATCATGTATTATACATAAATGTTTGAACAAGCCTGTGAAAATCTGAAGTAGTATTTTGTATTATTTCAGTTATTTTTTAAAAGCCGTAGCAAGTGATAGCCCTTGACATCAAAGACACATTTGACTGAGTGTGGCATTATGAGAATTCTCACAAAAACTAAAATCAGTGGGTAAAAACCAAAAGAACTGTGGATGCTGTAAATCCAAAACAAACTGCTGAAAAAGTTTAGAAGGTCTGGTACTATCTGTGAAAAGAAATTAGTTAATGCCTGGTGACTGTTCCTCAGAACTGACTTAACTCTGATTCTTCGTCACAGATGCTGCCAGACCTGCTGACCTTTATCAGCAATTTCTGTTTTAAACTCAGTGGGTGTTGGGGGTAAATTCTGGGTAAAAATATTTCTGTAATGTAGGAAAATGGTTGTGTCTGTTGGAGGTCAGTCTTCTTGATATCTCTGCAGCTGTTTCATCAATGACCTTCTCTTCATCATATGGTCAGAAGTGGGATGTTTGCCAATGATTGCACAATCAATCGCACCATTCATGACTCTTCAGATAGTGAAGCAGAATTGTATTTTTAAGTGGAACAACACCTGGACAATATCTAAACTTGATCTAACAAGTGGTAAGTAACATTCATGTTACCCAAATGCCAGGCAATGACCATCTCCAATAAGGGACAATTGAGCTATTCTCCCTTGACTCTCAATGCTGTTAACATCCCTGAATCTCTCATCTCTCACTTCCAACATCCTGGTAGTTAGCATTTACCAGAAGCTCAAATGGACTCACCATGTAAGCACTGGCTACAAGAGCAGGTTAGATGCTAGTAACACTACAGTGTAACTCATCTCTGGAAGTGGTGGTGTGCAATCAACAAGGCAAAAGTCAGGAGTTCAAGCGAATAACCCCCCATTTGCCTGCATGAGTGCAGCTCTAACAATGCTCAAGAAGCTTGACCTCATCCAGCTGAGAGCAACTCACGTTCACCAATACTCAGTTGCCATAGTGTGGACTATCTCAAAAGATTCTGTGCAAAAGTTCATCAAAGATCCTTAGACAGCACCTTCCTAACCCACAACCATTTATGTCTAGAAGGACAAAGGTGGCAGATATATGGAAACACCACCTGTAGTAAGTTCTCCTGCAAGCCACTCACCATCCTCATTTGGAAACATGTTGCCATTCCTTCGCTGTTGCTGGATCCAAATCCTGGAATGCACTCTGTAAGGGCATTGTGGCCAATCTACAACTTGTGGACTAGCTCAAGAAGGTAGTTCACTACCACTTCCTGAAGGGCAACTAGGAATGGGTAACAAGTACTGATCAGCCAGAGATGCTCATGTCCCATGAGTGCGGGGGGAAAAAAAGCTTTGCCCTGGCAGTAGCCATAACAGAACTTTGTTTTCAACTTTACCATTCACAGTCATTAAAACATTGTTTAAGGATGATATTAACCCTCTTCTGAAATTTTTACTTCCTTTCCCATTATTCACACCTCATGGTTATATGATAAATAAAATTTTCTTTGCAGTTTTAAAATCACTTCAGCCATCACTTGGGCAGTACATCATTTTCCTTCCAGGTTAATTTGAGAAGAACAAAATGGAAGAGCAGACTTCTATAGAACATCAGTTAGATCACAGATGGATAACTATTACAGAAGGTATATTGAAGCACTGGAGGATAGATAAATAAAATTTACACAGATATCGCCAGCCTTGACAGGTTTTACCTATCAGGAAATGTGAACAGGCTGGAGCACATTTCTCAAGGAAAGAGATTACGAAGATGACCTCATTGGGATCTTCAATGTCATGGGAAGTGTTGGATAAGGTAGATGTAAGGATGAATTTACATTTACAGTCTAATAGGCCCCATAATATAAGATAGTCTCCAATTATTCCAACAGAAAACATGGGAAAAACTTGCCTTATTCAGTTGCCAGAATGTGGAACTTGCTATCACAGAATGTGGGAGTAACAAATGTGGATACATGAAAGAGGAAGTTAGATGTGCGAAAAACTGGGGAGTAGAAGTAATGATATGCTGATGGTGTAAGCTGAAAAGGTCTGAGAGTAACAATATGTAAAGCATAAACACCAACATGGACCTGTAGGGGCAATTGGTTTTTTTCTGTGCTATAAATAGTTTATAATAGACTATCAATTTGCGTCTATTTAAAGAAGGCAACTGTCCTATGAACATATTTTTATGTATGAACTAAACTACATAGTACCTGTTAATGTTCCAGTGCAAATGTTTCATGATGTCGAATTTACTAAGTGAAGTTAACGAAATGTAATCAATTTTGTACTTTGTGTTTAACTACTGAAAATAGGTCCGATTTCTTCAAACTTTAAATTCTTGAGGAAACTTACAGCTAACGAAGAAAAAAATGTTATCCCTTTAGGTTTTGGTTGAACTTGCAGCAAAAAGGCACCTGCAGATCTCCACAATATTCTCAATCCCATTCCAATGTTGCAATACTGGTAACTATCACCCTATCAACCTCCAGATTCAATGCATTATTCTCCGCCACTTCCACCACCTGCAATCTGACCCCACAAACAAGGATATAGTTCCCTCCCCACCCTTATCAGCCTTCCGAGGGACCGCTTTCTTCACGACTCCCTCGTCCACTCCACCCTCCCCACTAGACCCACCTCCCCTGGCACGTTTCCCTGCAACTGCAGGAGGTGCTACACCTCCCCCCTTACCTCCATCCCTGGCCCCAAGAAAACCTTCCACATTAAACAGATGTTCACTTGCATATTCACTAATGTGGTCTATTGTACCCGCTTGTTCCTGATGTGGCCGCCCCTACGCCGGAGAAACCAAGCAGGGGCTCGGAGACCGCTTTGTGGAGCATCTACGCTCGGTTTGTGGCAAATGACTGCACCTCCCAGTCGCGAACCACTTCAACTCCCCCTCCCACTCCTTGGATGACATGTCCATCCTGGACCTCCTCCAGTGCCACAATGATGCCACCCAAAGGCTAGAGGAACAGCACCTCTTATTCCGCCTGGGAACCCAGCAGCCCAATGGTCTCAATGTGGACTTTACAAGCTTCAAAATCAGAGCCCCCTTCCCCTCCCTCATTTCTGAAGAAGGGTCCAGACCCGAAATGTCAGCTTTTCTGCTCCTCTGATGCTGCCTGGCCTGCTGTGTTCATCCAGCTCCACACCTTGTTAACTACCTGGGAATATGGAAAGCTGCTCAGTTATGACCAATAATCTGAATAAACAAATTAGGAACAGGATAGGCCAATTTTCTCCCTTAGTCCGCTCCAGTATTCAATAACATCACGGCTGATGATCGTGGCCTCTACTGCATATTCCTGTTCTGATAAGCTTTGATCACTTGTTAGTCAAGAATCTATTCACCTCTGTCTCAAGAATACTCAACGAAAAGTAAGAATGTACAGGGCTATGGGGAATGACATGGCAGTGGCATTAGGTGAATTAAATGCTGGCCTGGTCCACTGCCCACACACACCATGAGTAAGCTGTAAAAAGTGACTTGCAAGAATGGCGAAGTAACTATTGTGCAATTTAATGATAATAAAATGTGAGGCTGGATGAACACAGCAGGCCAAGCAGCATCTCAGGAGCACAAAAGCTGACGTTTCGGGCCTAGACCCTTCATCAGAGAGAGTTCTCTCTGATGAAGGGTCTAGGCCCGAAACGTCAGCTTTTGTGCTCCTGAGATGCTGCTTGGCCTGCTGTGTTCATCCAGCCTCACATTTTATTATCTTGGAATCTCCAGCATCTGCAGTTCCCATTATCTCTGAAACTATTGTGCAATTGTCGTTTTAATCGCTACTATAAACAAGAGAGGCCCTCAACTTCAATCTAACCTGCACATTGCCTGAATGAGAAGTCCTTTTTAGGAAATACTTGAACTCAAATATTTCACGTTGAGCAAATGAATAAGAACTGATAAACTACATTTGGAAGTGTTGTTTTGCTCGTCGGTAACCCAGTGTAATAAATTACCTAGCCACAAGGTGGTGTATTTTCCTGCATAGTGGGGAACTTCCCAATCATAAGCTGATCAAGAACGAGAGGGCACAGATTTAATGTGATTTGTGAAACATGATTTTGAGAAAAAAAATTGTTTATGGGAGTGGTTCACACCTAAAATGCACTGAGCGGAAGTAGTGGATGCAGGCTCAAATGAGGCGTTCATGGAGGTAGCAGATGTTTGTTTCTATTCAAAAATTATGCAAAGATATTAAACTTTTGAAAAACTCGTTGAGGAAGTTCCTTTTGCTGATGATTCTACCACAGTAGCTCACTAAACAAGAGATTTTCAGATCATGAAAAATTTTTAGAGGTCTCACAGATTCATAGATTCATACAGCATAGAAAAGGCCCTTCAGCCCATCAAGTCCGCACCAACATAACTACAACTGAAGGTGCGCTAATCCTAATTTCCTGCATTTGTCCCATATCCTTGAATGTTATATCTGAAGTGCTCATCCAAATATTTTTTAAGGGTTGTAAGGTTTCCAGCCTCCACTACACTCCCAGCGGTGCATTCCAGCTTCTCAACACCCACTGAATGAAAAGGGTTTTTTTTCCCAAATCTCTGAAACTCCTTCCCCATACCCTAAAACTATGTCCTCTCCTGATTGACCCCTTAGCCAAGATGAACACCTGCTCTCCATACACCCTGTCCATACCCCTCATAGGTTTGTACACCTCAAACATGTCCCCCCTCAGTCTTTGCTGTTCTGAACAAAACAATCCAAACTTATCTAGTGTCTCTTTACAGCTCAATTTCTCCACCCAAGCAACATCCTGGTGAACCTCCTATGTATCCCCTGTAGTGCTATCACATCCCTCCTGTAGTGTGGTGAGCGGAATTGCACACAGTACTCCAGCTGTGGTCTACCCAACACTCTGTACAACTCCAACGTTATCTCCTTGCCCTAATCTCTATGCCACAACTGATGATAGCATGTGTCCCACATACCTTCTTAACTGTCCTATTCATATAATCTGCCAACCTCAGGGATCTGTTCTTCTAAGTTACCCAATGCACTGCCATTCGTTCAATTCTCACTCATTTTGTTTCTTGTTCCAAAGTGCATCACCTCACAGTTATCAGGATTATATACCTTCTGCCACTGGTCTGCCTGTCTGACCAACCTATCTATAGCCATGTTCTTCACTACTAACTACTCTATCAATCTTGTTGTCATCTGTAATTTCCTTCTTGAAAAGTGGAACGACATTAGCCATCCTCCAGTCCTCTAGCATTTCTCCCACAGCCGGAAGAAAATTAAAAATTTGTGTCAGGGCCCTTGCAATTTCCTGCTTCACTTTCACAGCAGCCTGGGATGCAGTTCATCTGGGCCAGGGGATGAGTCTGTTTTTAAGCCTAATGGAGTGTCCACTACCACCCCCATTTCCTATGTCAAACTGTGCAAGTTCCTCGCAGTCCCTTTGCACGAATTCTCCCTAACCCTGTTCACAAGTCCTTTCTCATGCCCCCCTTTTGCTCTTCCAATTGCTTTCTCTACTTCTATCCTGTACTTCCTATATTCCTCTCGGGCTGCAATTGAATTGCTCCTTTTGGACTTACCAAAAGCCCTTTTCTTCTTTATCCAGTCCTGAATTGTCCTAGATATCCAGGGCTCTCTGAATTTATTGCTCCTGCATTTCCCTCTAAAGGGGACATGTTGGACCCGACTTCTCTCCAGCTCCTTTTTGAATATCTCTCATTGCTCTGCTGTAGACCTACCTGCACGGAGCTGTTTCCAATCAACTGTGGCCAGGTCCTGCTTTATTTAAATAATGTCTGCCTTTCTCCAATCCAAAGCTATCTTTTGCAGGCCATCTTTCTCCTTGTCCAGAACAAATTTGAACCGTACCATATTGTGGTCACCACTGCCTAAATGTTTCCCCACTGCCACATTGAACCCTTGGCTTCCTTCCCCAGAACCAGATCTAGCACTGTGTCATCCCTTGTTGGGCCTTCTAGGTATTGAAACAAAAAGCTGCCCTGGATATATTTGCAAGAAATCCCCTGAACCAAGACTCTATGACAATCCCAATGTATGTTGGGAAAGTTGAAATACACTAATATAATTATCTGATTATTGCTCTTACAGACCCCTGTGAACTGTCTACATATTTGCCCCTCTATTTCTTACTGACTCTTCAGGTGTCTATAATACACTGTCAGTAAACACTAAACCAGCTACACTACTACTGTGCCACAAAAGCCCTTGATACTATGTATTCACCCAACACACTCCTATTCAGGTGGAATTTGAACCGAGGCCTCCAGGCTGAAATGTAGGAACAATACCACAGTACCACAAGAGCCTTAAATACTTTCTAATCATTCTGTTCAGATATATTAGTTATTACACGTCTCTAGATCAGATGGGTCTTGAACCCAGGCTTTCTGGCTCAGAGATAGGGTCACCACCTCAATGCCACAGGAGCCCTGGATATATTCTGATCAGCATGTTCTGAGGTGTTAGTTATTATACACTGCTGGAGCTATGAAGTGGAGGTGGGGGAACGGGGTAAGTGTGGAATCAGAGAAGTATTGTACAGGGTCCTGGTGAATGAACACTTGTATAAGTTTGGTGGTTCATGCTCTTTCACTTTTAGAAACGCAGACTACCTTGATTTCTGTTCTCTAGCAATGGGTTGCTCCCTCTGCTGGCCGTGTAGCCACTCAGCAGCTGACTGACTGCACATTTCCATTATTGTTGTTTGTTGTCAGGGCTTATCCAATTACGCTCTCCCATATCTGTCCGACAAGAAAGGTACTGAACATGCTCATTTCGAGGAATTATCATTTAAAGTACAAATTTGCTGGGCTATGTGGAAGAGCAGTGCAGTGGAACCTATTGACCAGGCCTTTCAAAGAACTCACTTGAACCCAAGTGGCTGAAAGATCTCCATACAGTTTTGACAGACGGAGAGCAACAGTGGTCAAATGGACAGGATGCACATCAATGCACCCAAGTTTTAATAGGTCAGGCATGGATGACAAATTTCCCTCCTTAAAGCCAATTAATGAATCAGGTGGGCTTTCGAAACAATCCGACAGCTTCATTGACCTCTCACGTGACTCGAAACACTAACTCTGCTTTCTCTGCACAGATGCTGCCAGACCTGCTGAGTTTCTCCAGCAGTTTCTGTTTTTGTTGTGATGGTGATCATGGTTTTTGTTGAGCACATATTTCAGAAGCCTACCTCGTTTTTTTACCAGAAGCTAGTTGTTTACTTGGCCTTCTTAAAAGTCTTTCATCATTAGATTGACGCAAAGTCTGCGTATCAAAGATAATTCCTGGAAAGCATGCCTTAAGTTAAAAAATCACATACTATCTACATATTCAAGTAGCAAAAATAATTTGATTCATGGATGCCACCGGGAATAGAACAAATAATTTCTGAAGTCTACAAACTTTCTAGAAGCCTTGGATCTTTTATGATTTCTGTATTGATCTTCTCGTGCCATAGCTGTGCAGTGAAGCAGTCACCCATTCTCTGGATTCACTGCATAACTTTATAGGATCACTCTCATCTTTGTTGAGCAAATACAGCATGATACGTCAGAACTAATTTTAAAACTATTAAGTGAATATATTAATAAGACAACTTCTATTTGTATAGCACCTTTTGCATAGTAAAGTATCCAAAGTAATTCACAGATATATTATCAAACAAAATTTGGCATCAAGTCACATGAGGAGATATAAGACCAAATAGTCACAAGGCTTGGTTTTAATGAGTGTCTTAAAGGAGAAAGCCACTTTGAGAGGTTGAGGGAATGCATTCCAGAGCACAGGGCGGACACCTGTACTGACACAGTTTAATTTGATGGCTCTTATGTTTCAGTACGATCCATAAAGCACTGTGAAAAGTCACAAGAAATTTATTTCCTACTGCACAATTCAAAATATACTGTCTGGGTGCATTACGGCCTGGTATACCAACAGTTCTGCCCAGGACCATAAGAAACTACAGAAGGTGGTGTGCACAGCCCTGACCATCGCGGAAGCCAACGTTCCATCCACATGGGATCTATTTATGCGGCTCACTGCCATGGAAAGGCTGCCAACATCATCAAAGACCCATTGCACCCCGGTATTCACCTCCCACAACCTCTTCTGTCAGGAAGAAGATACAGAAGCCTGAACACACACACGAGCAGATTCAGAAACAGCATCTTCCTGGCTGTTATTAGACCGATGAATGGACTCTCTAGCCGCAAATAATGCTGATCTTGCTAATGTTGATCTCGCCTAGAACATCCCCTGTGCAATGTAACCTGTGTGACTCTGTCTAAGTCTTTTTGATCTGTGCATCCTTTGCTTACTATGATCTGCCTGTACCACACATAAACAAGCTTTTCACCATATTTTGGTACACCTCGCAATAAATAAATCAAATGCTCTACAGCTTCCTGTGAATGCATTCTTCCTCCTTCATTGCTGACTTTTAAAGTCTTCATCTGGATGTTGACTGAGCTTTGTTATCAGTGTTGCAGATTCTTTTAAACATTTTTGAGGAAAATTATACCCAAACACAAAGCATGGGTAAAGCAGCTTATTTATGACACATAAAATGTGAGGCTGGATGAACACAGCAGGCCCAGCAGCATCTCAGGAGCACAAAAGCTGACGTTTCGGGCCTGGACCCTTAATTCAGAGATGAGGGTCTAGGCCCAAAACGTCAGCTTTTGTGCTCCTGAGATGCTGCTGGGCCTGCTGTGTTCATCCAGCCTCACATTTTATTGTCTTGGATTCTCCAGCATCTGCAGTTCCCATTATCACTATTTATGACACATGTTTGTTATTATTCATTTGAAGGATTAGTATCAATAACTTGCAACTACAAAACATTAAGGCCATGTGATCCTCTTTCACTTCTCAGATATGAAGTGGAAATTGAAATAACTCCACAGAGGCCAGAACTCTTCATTTGCACTTGGAAAGTCCTTGACACTGATCCAGCTCCCTCAGAGCCAGCTCTCACAGTGAACAGGTTCTCTGACACTCCTGTTCTTATCTGTCAGCCAGGGATCCCCGATTGATCAAGATTAACAGCACCAATCAGGGGAACTCATATTCTATGAGATCCACATGGCTGACCTCATTACAAATACTACAGAAATACTGTTTCATATTTCTTTGTAAGTTTCTGAACTGTCAGGGCCAGTTTCCCACACTTCATATGATGTTTAAATGCACACCTGGTCTATCCCTTATAGGGTACCAGTCTGAAAAATTAAGCAAGTTGCCAAGTTTTGTTAAGTTGACTTTTTACAAAGCAAATTTCTAACCGAATTATGAACAGTGTGCCTTCAGTTCTGGAATCTCAAATTTTGTGTTTTATTTTAAAGAAATTTTATGGCTTTTATTTTGGCACATATTTGAAAAAACTCAAAGAGACAAATATAATTCTTGATGCAATCAATCTGCAAGTGAAGTCACTTTTAAAAAGATGATTCCTACCAGAAACATTCTCTTGGATTGTTCATCACAGCCAGTGTTTAATTTTCAAAAAAATGGAAAAGAAACATGACTAAGAGAGGTCTGAGCCATTTTAATTTTTATAAAGGTTTGGATTTCATTAAGCTTCTTGGAAGTAATTACAGATGTGCTGTTGGCAAATTAAATTCAGCGATTATAAATATGGTTTAGTACTCAGCAAGACTGATTTTTGCTGAAATGTTTAATCATTAAATAGATCAATGATGAAGTGGAAATGTTTCATTTTTAAGGACCATGTCTTTTTTTAATTTTGTGTCGATAAAACAACAAGGAGGAACCTGATTTTAAAAACACTGAAGTTTTCAGACGTTTGTATGATTTCACAGCAAAGAATTCAATATTCATTGTGAAATCTGTTCGGGTGGCTTTTGTTTCTGCAATGTGCAGTTGATCAGGAGTCGAGGAGTTGTTTACAAGTGAAACTCTGGTTCTGAGCAAACTGAGCAGGTTGGAACTGGAAACAAGTTACAGAGACTCAGACAGGGAGACAGAGAGAAGGACATGGAATTAGACAATTGTTTTCCCCAGCAGAAATTACATTTTTTCTACAGTAAAGTAACTTGAAGAAAACCTGTTGCATTTTCTTTATCAATATCTGTTGAGTTGTGACCTTTGATTTGATAAATCAAAGCATTTTCCAATGCATCAGTTAGTTTGTACTTCTTACAAAGCGAAGAAAACTTCTAGAGGAAGCCAGCTATACACCAAAGGACTGGCTAGCCAAAATAGGGTAAACTCAACATTATATACAAGAAACAAAGATCTCTGAAGTAACTTGATGAACACAGCAGGCCAAGCAGCATCTTAGGACCACAAAAGCTGACGTTTTGGGCCGAGACCCTTCATCAGAAAAGGGGGATGGGGAGAGGGTTCTTAAATAAATAGGGAGAGAGGGGGAGGCAGATTGAAGATAGATAGAGGAGAAGATAGGTGGAGAGGAGACAGACAAGTTGAAGGGGCGGGGATGGAGCCTGTAGAGGTGAGTGTAGGTGGGGAGGTAGGGAGGGGATAGGTCAGTCTGGGGAGGACGGACAGGCCAAGGGGGGTGGGGGCGGGATGAGGTTAGTACGTAGGAAATGGGGATGGGGCTTGAGGTGGGAGGAGGGGATAGGTGAGAGGAAGGGCAGATTAGGGAGACAAGGACAAGCTGGGCTTGTTTTGGAATGCAGTGGGGAAGGGATTTTGAAGCTTGTGAAATCCACATTGATAACATTGGGCTGCAGGGTTCCCAAGCGGAATATGAGTTGCTGTTCCTGCAACCTTCGGGTGGCATCATTGTGGCACTGCAGGAGGCCCATGATGGACATGTCATCTAAAGAATGGGAGGGGGAGTGGAAATGGTTCGCGACTGGGAGGTGCAGTGGTTTATTGCAAACCGAGCAGAGGTGTTCTGCAAAGCGGCCCCCAAGCCGCTTCTTGGTTTCCCCAATGTAGAGGAAGCCACACCGGGTACAGTGGATGCAGTATACCACATTGGCAGATGTGCAGGTGAACATCTGCTTAATATGGAAAGTCATCTTGGGGCCTGGGATGGGGGTGAGGGAGGAGGTGTGGGGGCAAGTGTAGCATTTCCTGCGGTTGCATGGGGAAAGTGTCGGGTGTGGTGGGGTTGGAGGGGAGTGTGGAACGGACAAGGGAGTCACGGAGAGAGTGGTCTCTCCGGAAGGCAGACAAGGGTTGGGATGGAAAAATGTCTTTGGTGGTGGGGTCGGATTGTAGATGATGGAAGTATCGGAGGATGATGTGTTGTATTCGGAGGTTGGTGGGGCTGTATGTGAAGATGAGGGGGATTCTCTTTTGGTGGTTATTGCGGGGATGGGGTGTGAGGGATGTGTTGCGGGAAATGCAGGAGATACGGTCGAGGGCTTTATCGAACACTGCGGGGGGGACGTTGCAGTCCTTGAAGAATGAGGACATTTGAGATGTATGGGAGTGGAATGCCTCATCCTGGGAGCAGATGCGGTGGAGGCAAAGGAATTGTGAATAGTGGATGGAATTTTTGCAGGAGGTGTATTCTAGGTAACTGTGGGAGCCAGTGGGCTTGAAATGGATGTCGGTTTCTAGGTGGTTGCCTGAGACGGAGACAGAGAGGTCCAGAAGGTTGAGGCATGTGTTGGAGATGTTCCAGATGAACTTGAGGTTGGGGTGGAAGGTGTTGGTGAAGTGGATGAACAGTTCAAGCTCCTCTTGGTAGCACGAGGCAGCGCCGATACAGTCATCAATGTAACGGAGGAAGAGGTGGGGTTTGGGGCCTGTGTAGGTCCGGAAGATGGTCTGTTCCATGTACCCTATAAAGAGGCAGGCATAGCTTGGGCCCATGTGGGTACGCATGGCCCCCACTTTGTCTGTAGGAAGTGGGAGGAATCGAAGGAGAAGTTGTTGAGGGTGAGGACAAGTTCGGCGAGGCGGATGAGGGTGTCGGTGGAGGGGGAACTGGTCGGGCCTGCGGGATAGGAAGAAGTGGAGGGGCTTTAGGCCATCTGCATGGGGAATGCAGGTGTATAGGGTCTGGACGTCCATGGTGAAAATGAGGTGTTGGGGACCGGGGAATTGGAAGTTCTGGAGGAGGTGGAGGGCGTGGATGGTGTCACGGATGTAGGTGGGGGGTTCCTGGACCAAGGGGGAGAAAATGGAGTCCAGATAGGGGGAGATGAATTCGGTGCGGCAGGAGCAGGCGGACACAATAGGTCGACCAGGGCAGGCAGGTTTGTGGATTTTGGAAAGGAGATAGAAGTGGGCAGTGTGAGGTTGGGGAATGATGAGGCTGGAAGCTGTGGATGGGAGGTCACCTGAGTTTATGAGGTTGTGGATGGCTTGGGAGATGATGGTTTGGTGCTTGGGTGTGGGGTCATGATCCAGGGGGCGGTAGGAGGAGGTGTCGGAGAGTTGGCATCTGGCCTCAGCAACGTAGAGGTCAGTGTGCCATACGACAACTGCACCTCCCTTGTCCATGTGTTTTATGGTGAGGTTGGGATTGGAGCAGAGGGAGCGGAGGGCTGCATGTTCTGCGGGGGAGAGGTTGGAGTGGGTGAGATGGGTGACGAGGTTGAGGCGATTGATGTCTCGACGGCAATTGGAGATGAAGAGGTCAAGGGAGGGTAGGAGGCCTGGGGGTGGTCTCCAGGAGGCGGACATGTATTTGAGGCAGGTGAAGGTGTCAGTGGAGGGAGTGTTAGGCTCATGGTTAGAGAAGTAAGCGTGGAGGCAAAGGCGGTGGAAAAACTGCTCGATGTCCAGACTTGACTGGTATTCATTGATGTGTGGGTGGAGGGGGACAAAGGTGAGCCCCTTGCTGAGGACTGACTGTTCATCCTCCGTCGGGGGAGGTCTGCGGGGATTGTGAAGACTCGGCAGGGCTCAGTGTGGCTGTATTCTCTGGGGCTGCTGGCTGTGGAGGCTGTGAGCAAAGCAATCATGATCCGGGGGTGGTAGGAGGAGGTGTCGGAGAGTCAGATTGCTGAGGCCAGACACCAACTCTCTGACACCTCCTCCTACTGCCCGCTGGATCATGGAACGTGCAGCTCTTCCCTCCCTCTGCTCCAAACCCAACCTCACCATAAAACCTGCAGACAAGGGAGGCGCGGTTGTAATATGGCACACTGACCTCTACATTGCTGAGGCCAGATGCCAACTCTCCGACACCTCCTCCTACCGCCCCCTGATCGCGCTCAAGCCGCACCTCCATTTCCTACCTACTAATCTCATCCCGCCCCCTTGACTTGTCCGCCCTCCATGGACTGACCTATCCCCTCCCTACCTCCCTACATACACTCACCTCTACAGGCTCCATCCCCACCCCTTTAACTTGTCTGTCTCCTCTCCACCTACCTTCTCCTCTAGCTATCTTCGATCCTCCTCCCCCTCTCTCCCTATTTATTTCAGAACCGTCTCCCCATCCCCCTTTTCTGATGAAGGGTCTAGGTCTGAAACGTCAGCTTTTGTGCTCCTAAGATGCTGCTTGGCCTGCTGTGTTCATCCAGCTTCACACTTTGTTATCTTGGATTCTCCAGCATCAGTTCCCATTATCTCTGAAGTAACTTTCCAGTTGCTTCTACCTCCACCTATCATCAATTGCTGTTGCTTGTGTGTGTGTGTTTTTAGGGAAGTCTTTATAGAGGGATTAAAGTTTAGCAGTGTCATATGTCAATAGTTTATATCTATATACTTGCAATTATCATCTATTTGTTTATAATAAATAATAATTTTCATTAAGTACAAACCTAGATGGTCTTTCCTATCAACCTTGGTTTGAAAGTCAGTTAAATTCGGGTACTGTGTTTACCTTAGAAAAAAATCTTTAACATTTGGTACAGCTCCAGAAATAGCAGAGCTCAATTTATGGTGAGTTGCATCGGTGGAGCCGTAACATATTTACAAGATTGAATTACTATCCCCCATTTTCTATTTACTGTTCAACACTAGGAGGTGAAATTGACCTCTAGTGATTGGTCAAACAAGTCAAAAATGAATCTTTAGATGTATAAAGGGAAAAAGAGAGGCAAAAGTAGACATAGGAAAATGACACTGGGAAAAGCAATATTGGGGAACAAAGAAATAGTTGAGGAACCGAATGAGTACTTTGCATCAGTCTTCACAGTGGAAGACGCCAGTAATACCACAAAAATTCAACAGAGTTGGGGGAAGATGTGCGTATGGAGGCCATCAACAAGGAAAAGATGTTGGAAAAACTGAAAGATCTGAAGGTGGATAAATTCACTGGACCAGATGGACTATACCCCAAAGTTCTGAGGGAGATAGCTGAAGAGATAGTGCACACGTTAGTGGTGATCTTTCAGGAATCACTGAAGTTAGCATGGGTCCCACAGCACTAGAAAATTGCTAATATAAACCCCCCATTTAAGAAGGAAGTGAGGCAAAAGACGGGAAGTTATTGGTCAATTAGCCTTACCTCGGTCATTGGTAAGATTTTGGAGTCTATCGAGAAGGATGCGATTTCTGCATACTTGGAAGTACATGATAGAATGGGCAAAGTCAGCATGATTTCATCAAGAAGAGGTCATGCCTAACAACTTTGTTAGAATTCTTTGAGGAGGTAATGAAGAGGTTAGACCAGGGAGAACCAATAGATGTTATCTACCTGGACTCCCAGATGCCTTTAACAAGGCGCCATACAGGAGGCTGCTGAGTAAGATAAGGGGCCATGCTGTTCGAGGTAAGTACTAGCGTGGATAATAGATTGGCTGTCTGGCAGAAAGCAGAGAGTGGAGATAAAATGGTCCTTCTCAGGGTGGCAGGCCAGCTGGTGTTTAGCTGTGATCCACAATCTTGTGGGACCACAACCTTTCACTTTATATCTAGATGAAGGAACTGAGGGAATTCTGGCTAAGTTTGCAGATGGTGCAAAGATAAGTGAAGGGGCAGGTAGTATGGAGGAGGTGAGGAGGCTACAGAAATATTTAGACAGGTTAGGAGTGTGGGCAAAGACGTGGCAAGTAGAATGCCACGTGGGAAAGTGTAAGATCATGCACTTTGGTAGGACATAAGCTAGTTTCTGAAATTCAGAAATTCTGAAGTGCAAAGAAGTCCAAGCCCAAATTCTCTTAAGGTAAACTTGTAGGTTGAATCCATAGTTAGGAAGGCAAATACAATGAATAAGGAGTGAGGGTCCAAAAGCTTGCATTTTTAAACAAACCTGTTGGACAATAATCTGGTGTTATGTGATTTCTGACATTGTCCACCCAGTCCAACACTGGCATCTCCATATCATGGCATTTACTTCAGGAAGTCCAGAACATAAAGGCAGAGATGTGATTCTGAGGCTTTATAAAGCTCTGTTCAGACCACATTTAGAGTACTGTGGGCAATTTTGGGCCCCAGACATCAGGAAGGATGTAGTAGCCCTGGAGTGGTCCCAGAGGAGGTTCACAGAAATGATCTCAGGAATGAAAAGCTTAACATATGAGGAACGTTTGATGACTATGGGTCTACACTTGATGGAGTTTAGAAGGATGAAATTTACAGGATTCTGAACAGCCTGGAGAGGGTGGAAGTCAGGAAGATGGTTCCATTGGCAGGAGACAATAGGACCTGAGGGCACAGCCTTAGAGTAAAGGGAAGATCCTTTAGAATGGAGATAAGGAGAAACATCTTCAGCCAGAGAGTGGTGAATCTATGAAATTCATTGCCACAAAAGGCTGTGGAGGCCAGGTCATTGAGTCTATTTAAGACAGAGATAGATTAGTTCTTGATTATCAAGGGGAGCAAGGATGATGGGGAGAAAGCGGGAGAATGGGCTTGAGAAACTTATCAGCAATGATTGAATGCCGGAGCAGATTTGATGGGCTGAATGGCCTAACTTCTGCTCCTATGACTTATGGTCTTATGGTCTTATGAATCAACAGCATTTTTTAGGCTACATTTGATCTTTCATTGAAGCCAAAGTAACGGCTAACTGAATGGAGTGTAAAGCTGGCTGCAGAGCCAATAGCTCCCACAATTCACAGTGAAATCCAAATGGGTATCCATTTCTACTCGATCTCAATCAGAACAAATTTATCTCTTCATTAAAACCAGCTCTTTCATCCTTTCATCTGACTTCTGATCCTTTAAAATAATTAGTAAATTATTTGTCAGTGAAGCCCAAGCCCTATGAAATTATGTATTAGTAAATTACGTACCCACTTTAAAATTTGAATAATTGGCGTAACTACATTAAAGCTTTATGTTTTAGAAGAATAATATTAATCCTATTCTATGACAAAATCACAAATGTCAAATTAACTTTAATGTTTCATTGGCTGTGACAACAATTTCTTTTTCAGTGTTTGTTTTCCGGACACAACCCAAAAGATTTACATTGTGCATGTAGAACATAATGAAATATCCACTTAAACCACTGTGCATCTACTGACCTTCCCCTTAATCCATTTTCCCAGCTCACATCAGACAACTCTTTCCTCATTTCTCAGTGACTGTCCTTATTTAAATTAAAGACACTGGTTTGAGGCCTGAGTCTCCCTTGTACAGAATTTGTAATTCTATAATATTGTGATTACTATCTCCAAAGGATCCTTATCCATGAGACTGCCTATTAATCCTACTACAGTACACATTTTTAGATCCAAACATAACCTTTTCTCTGGTAGGTAGCTCAATGCACTGCTCTAAGAAACACTTTTGCATGTTATCCTTCCCCAACTGATTTGTTCAGCAAATATGCAGATTAGAATCACTCATGACACTTGTATTGTTCTTCTTGCTGACCACTTTTATTTCTTGATTTATATATTGTCCTACAGTAAAACAACTCTTTGGCGACCGAAAGACTCCTATTTGTGAATTCTTTCCCTTGCTGTTCGTTATTTCCACCCATATTGATTCCACATCACTGCCTATTGCACTAATATCACTGCTCACCACAGGATTGATACCTTCCTTTAATAATAATGCTTAACTCAGCTCCTCTAGCCTATTTTTATAGAACATCAAATACCTTGAAATATTGTGTTAACAGTATTCGTCACCCTGGAACAACATCTTTATGATAGCTACTATGTTATATTTGTTTAATTCTACTTGGGCATCAGCTCATCAATCTTCATCGTGTTATTTTTGTTTAGAAACCTACGTTCTAAAGTAGAGGAGTGATGTACAGCTGTAAAATTGACTTCTGTTTCTATATTGTGTGTGTTGAGAAGGAAGAATACATAGTTAATGATTGATTTGAGATTTGTTCTGAGAATCATGCCAGAGTATCTGAAAGTTATTTACATGCAGTTCAATGAGGTAGCTAAATCCTTGATGTAAACAGTTCAATGAGGTAGCTAAATCCTTGATGTAAACAGTTCAATGCAGTAGACAAGAGAGTAGGAGGGGAAAACAATACTTTTATCACCAAGCAACAGGGCTCCACTGGTACAGAAAGTCAGAACCATTCAGAAGAGGAACTGGTGAACCTGTTCAGTCAAAGAGAAGAGGCTCTTAACACAGCAGAAGTGCTGTTAATAATAGCCTCCAGGGGTCAGAGCTGGGGAAAATGTCTTTAGAAGAAAACTTCAGAAGCAGAAAGATGTGACAAAGGTGAGTTTAAGGATCCCTTATGTTAAATAATTAGGGAGTTTCATTAGCGATTCTCTTAAGGGTCTTAGAGAGAAATATTAGCTAAAAAAAGGTATAGAGTGAATTCAATAATTTGCCCAAAAGGAACTGATTACACTGTGCCAACTGAACAAGAAGTTTTAAAGTGGAAAAAGGATGACCCTTCACTGAGATTTGAATGTCTGCAAAGTTGTTTTGAGGGTAAGAATAGAATCTTTATTTCTGATATTTGTAGTAAGGTGGTTGGAAATGATTCTTCAATAGTATAATATAATTCCTACTTTTTTATTTTGTAATAAACATTTATGTTTTGTTTGTTGAATGTACATTGGTAGCCTATTGAGACTTTGTTCAGTGATTAATGACCCAATAACTGAATAGAAAAAAATAAAACTTTTGCTGTACCTGGTTGCATTTCTCTCTGGAACTTATTTATTCCATCATGACCTTCCAATAGGTCAGTACAGCTAATTTAAAGACATTTATTTTGCAACTATAGAGATAGTAGGAACTGCCGATGCTGGAGAATCTGAGATAACACGGTGTGAAGCTGGATGAACACAGCAGGCCAAGCAGCATCAGCAGAGCAGGACAGTTTGACATTTCGGGTCAGGACCTGAAGAGGCGTTCCCACCCAAAACATCAAATGTACCTGCTCCTCTGATGCTGCTAGGCCTGCTGTGTTCATCCAGCTTCACACCGTGTTATTTTACAGCTATGTTTAAACATTTTCTTCTAACTTTTTGATTTATTAATCTGTTCTTCTTTTATCAGAAATTTTGGACTCTCTTGAACTTTTTCTTCTATCTTTGATATATTTTTATAGCATTTTCCTAACTATTTCATGACTTGTACATTCTCAGTATATTGAGTTGGTTGTGCATCTGCTTTTATGCATATCAAGATTCATCTAATCAGCTCTGCTTTTAAAGCTTCTTTATAAATAAGCATGATGCCTTTGGTAAGTCAAAAGAATGAGCTGCAATTCCACAAGCATTACACTATGAAATATTAATTTCAATTACAGGAATGCCTTTAAGTATTGGTGATTGGCCTCTCTAAATTGGCTCTGAGTTAACCATTCAGCGCAGAGTGTTAGAGTTCACAAATGTTGCTTAGAATGGACATGATCTGGTATACTGCACACCTCAGTATTGGTTCCCTTGAGTTCTCAATATCTATGTGAAGAGAACTTGTCTGTATTAAGCAAAATGACATTCAATATTGACATAATTGAAGGGAAAGGAACAAAAATGAATATCTGTTTTACAGCAGCAAAATGATTCTGATAAAATTACACAAGGAAGTGGCTGGGCAAAAGATGGAGTATTCAGTGTAGTATGGGATGCCTATTGTAGAGTGGACTGTAAAGTAAGAGAGACGAGACAGTAGATTCATGAGGATATATCGGGAATAAGAAGATATAATTTTGCAATAGATTCGAGAGAATAAGACTATTTTGTCTCAAAGAGTAGCCTTATCTCTACTTTCCTTTCTATTCGTTGTAATCATTGATTCTCTTGTTAGCCAAGACTTTCTAACAGCATTTTAAAATTATTCAAGGACTCTGACTTCACTGCTCTGTGGGGAACAGAATTACACAAACTCACAATTGTCTAAGAGAAATAAGTTATTCTCATCTCCCTTTTAGATGGAACACCACTTATTTTAAACTGTGTCCTCCTAGTTATAGTCTCTTCCCCAAGTGGAAACATCCTTTCAGTATCCACTCAGCCAAGTCTCCGTGGGATCTTACGTGGTCCAATAAGCTTTTTAAAACTTCTCTCTGCCAAAGTGTACAAATTCACATTTTCACACATTGTACTTCATCTGGCAATGTTTTGCAAACTCACTTAATCTATCCATATCCTTTGTAGAATTCTCATGTCTTTCTCACAGCTTATGCATATATTTATCTTTCTGTCATTAGCATATTGAACAGCCATAAATTTAGTCTTTGGAGTGAGACTTGAAGCAATCATTTTTTGACTCAGGGGTGCAGTCAATTGAGCCAAGGAAGTCATTGAGGACTTTGAGTCAATTTGCAACAAAGAGTATTACACAGATTCAGCACATTAAAAAGTATGAATGATTAGGACTCACACAGTTTTCTAAAGAAACCTTTTTTTAATTTGGAGGGGGCAAGGGAATCAAATGAGGAGTTGTTCAAAATGTGAATATATTAATAGATTGAGGAAAGCAGTGGTGAGTGAAGGCTGTTTTGGACACTGTTCAAGCTTAAAGTCGAGAACTTTACACCATCCTTGTGGAGGATAGTAATGTGAGGGAATTGGATAATCCTGCTGAAAAGGTAATGGTCAGGACAGAGAAAGAACAATCCTTTAAATTGACAAATGGTGTTAGAAGAATTACAGAGGTGGTTTGGAAAACACTAGGTAGAGAGGAGAAAGGGAAAAAAGAGTTCCACAAGGCAAGAACACGTTGAAACTGTGGGTGTCCTATGCAGCAGTTTCTATTTGATGTTCTTAGGAAGGAAGTTGTGTGGTATTGAGAGAATCAGTAATGTTGGGAAATCATGAAGGCTAGGTCTCCAGAGAAGATGAGGTCCATGATTGTTCTTGAAACAATTACTTAATGTTCAAAGCGAAGGTTATGCCACAGGGAGAGGGAGGAGGAGGTATCAGAGAATTGTCCCTCAGCCTATATAAGGCAGATGTTCCATTGTTAAATAACAAGTATTACCATGGTCAGCAGGTTCAATACATCGTTTGTTACTTGTCTGATTACTATCCCCTTGGCCCTTACAACATAATGCCATTTGTCATTAATGTTGCTTTTCCAGCAACATGGGCACATATTTGTTTTGGATAATAATGCTAGAATGGGTGGCCTGCCTGCATTAAGCAGCGTCTGATATTTAAATGCATTGACTGCAATGGAACTGAACAGGAACAAAAACAAAGTTGCTGGAAAGGCTCAGCAGGTCTGGCAGCATCTGTGAAGGGAAAAATCAGAGTTAACATTTCAGGTCCGGTGAGCTCTGAGGAAAGGTCACCAGACCTTAACTCTGATTTACAGCATCCACAGTTCTATCGGTTTTTATTTGGAACGGAACAGGAGCCGTGGATAACGGGTGGTCAATTTGATATTGTGATCAGAGATAATGGGAACTGCAGATGCTGGAGAATCCGAGATAACAAAGTGTGAAGCTGGATGAACACAGCAGGCCAAGCAGCATCTTAGGAGCACAAAAGCTGATGTTTCGGGCTCTGATGAAGGGTCTAGGCCCGAAACGTCAGCTTTTGTGCTCCTGAGATGCTGCTTGGCCTGCTGTGTTCATCCAGCTCCACACTTTGTCAATTTGATATTGCCCATTCCTGGCCCCAGCATCCACAATACATTTCCAAGCCCTTCTGTATTATACGAGATTTCAGCCAGCGTTTTGCCTTACTTAAGTGCATTATGCATTTGCTAAAATAATTTGGAAAAAGTTGAGGTCGGTGATTTGTTGTGTGAACATGTGTGATTGCGATTCCCACAGCCAGCAGCAAATGACAGCATGTGCTGGTGCTGAGCCCCTGGTGACACATCATCAGAGTGCGTCCGCCGGCTCCACCCGCGCCTATCGCTGTCAGCGGGAGGGATGGAGGGCGGCGCCGATCCGGAGGAGCAGCAGCAGCAGCAGCAGCAACAGCAGAAGAAGAAAATGAGCTCGGAGCGGAGGAGAGCCGAGCTCCGCCGGAGAAAGCTGCTGCTGAACTCGGAGGAGCGGCTGAACCGTATCATGGGTTTCAGTAGGAGCGGGCCGGGCCCGGGTGAGTGGGAGTAGGGATTGCGGCCTGGTCCTACCCTCCCCGTGCTTCAGCCCCTTAGCAACCGACCCACCCCGGGCAGGGTTAGAGAGGGCGGCTGTAAACACAGGGGGCACCATCACTCCTCACCCCAGCCTCGTTTTATTTCCACCAGCTCCATGAATCAAAATCAATAGCCGGGCCGGCTGTTCTCCGCCAAAGCAACAAAGCCCACTCTTATTGAAAGCAAATGCAGCACATTTCCAGGGCGCGGTGGGAGCGAGCCTGATGAGGAGTGTGGTTCTGAAAATGTGATAAATTCTTGTACTAACGACTCAAGCTTGAGAGGAGGGGTGCGGCGGTGATGGTTAGTTTAAAAATCACCTTTTTAGCCTTCGTTTTGATTGTTCTCCTGATGCCTGGTTGATTGGCTTAACTATATCTTAAGACAGTGTTTAAAACATTGGCTTTGAGGGTTTGGAAAGTATTGGTATGTCTACATTCAAGATAAAGATGCCTTATTTGTGAGTGGAGTTTAAGGGAAGAAAGAGAGGGTGGGGCAGTATTAATTTTCTGTCTTCACTGAGTGCAGGATAAATAGTCTGAAGGAGGCAGAATTTTCAAATGGCAAAATCAAACTGTGTCTGGATGGTGTTTGTCTATCTGACAGTATTAATTCAGGAGGGGCTTGAACTGTACTACTTACAATAAGTGATATTTACAGCTGTCAATGTTGGAAGAGTACATATTCTGTTTTCACAATAGATAATTATAAACCCATGAGAAGCTGATATTTTTACATCTGAGGAAGGGTCACTGGACCCAAAATGTTGATTCTGATTTTCTCCTTTACAAATGCTGCCAGACCTGCCGAGCTTTTCCAGCAACTTTGATTTTGGTCCTGATTTGCAGCACTCTGCAGTTCTTTTGGTTTTTATTTGACATTTTTACAGATATCATACAGTGCACACTAATGAATTGCAGTAATTTTGTGTTGTGACAATACTTGTGGCTGAAAATTTTTTTTTGGATAAAATAAACATTTCTGATCTGACTTATTTTGGAAGAGTGGGTTGATGTGCAATAATGGAAATTTTTCAGAGCAAAGGACTAGAACCCATTGTTTTGGCCTATCTAATTTAGATAGGATTTTCAGCAATCTGGAATAATGGCTAATTTATCAGATATGTATACATGAACATTTCATAAAAATGTTATTCTATTCATTTCTACCAGTAACAAATTGTTACGGTAACAAACAGACATTGTTCTGTTTCTGGGCATTTCAAATGGAAATTTCAAATCACAAGCTTTTGGAGTGCTGCTCTTTCTCTAGATCTATTAATTTCCTCTCCAGTGGTCTCAAACTCTGTAAACAGCCATGCCAGACCCTGGATCACACGCTTCCTGTGCATCTGGATTCTACAGTGACCTACTGTTGATTAGTCACTGTCCCAAAAATAGCAAGCATCTTTTTTTTGTACAATCCCTTACTCATTGTGACCAATGCAATGAGGCATCAGCTATTCAGTAAGTTGTCTTTGTACCTATTACATGCATCTATTAACAATCATTATCTGTATTTCAAATGCCCAGAAATAATAGAACATAGAACATAATAGCACAGTACAGGCCCTTCGGCCCTCGATGTTCCATGTATTCCATATACGTCCATATGCTTGTCTAATGACGACTTAAATGTACCTAAAGTTGGCCAATCTACTACCATTGCAGGCAAAGTGTTCCATTCCCTTACTACTCTCAGTAAAGAAACTACCTCTGACATCTGTCCTATATCTTTCACCCCTCAATTTAAAGCTATGCCCCCTCGTGCTCGCCATCACCATCCTAGGAAAAAGGCTGTCCCTATCTAACCCTCTGATTATTTTATATGTTTCAATTAAGTTACCTCTCAACCACCTTCTCTCTAATGAAAACAGCCTCAAGTCCCTCAGCCTTTTCTCGTAAATCCTTCCCTCCATACCAGGCAACATCCTAGTAAATCTCCTCTGCACCCTTTCCAAAGCTTCCACATCCTTCTTATAATGCGGTGACCAGAACTGTACACAATACTCCAAGTGCAGCCACACCAAAGTTTTGTACAGCTTCACCATAACCTCTTGGTTCCGGAACTCGATCCCTCTATTAATAAAAGCTAAAACACTGTATGCCTCCTTAACAGCCCTGTCAACCTGGGTGGCAACTTTCAAGGATCTGTGTACATGGACACCGAGATCTCTCTGCTCATCTACACTGCTAAGAATCTTAACATTAGCCCTGTACTTTGCCTTCCGGTTACTCCTACCAAAGTGTATCACCTCACACTTGTCTGCATTAAACTCCATTTGCCACCTCAGCCCAGCTCTGCAGCTTATCTATGTCTCTCTGCAACCTACAGCATCCTTTGTCACTATCCACAACTCCACCGACCTTAGTGTCGCCTGCAAATTTACTTCTATTCCCTCATCCAGGTCATTTATAAAAATGACAAACAGCAGTGGACCCATCATCGACCCTTGCGGTACACCACTAGTAACTGGTCTCCAGGATGAACATTTCCCATCAACTACCACCCTCTGTCGTCTTTCAGCAAGCCAATTTCCGATTCAAACTGCTATATCTCCCACAATTCCATTCCTCCGCATTTTGTACAATAGCCTATTGTGGGGAACCTTATCGAACGCCTTGCTGAAATCCATATACACCACATCAACCGGTTTACTCTCATCTACCTGTTTGGTCACCTTCTCAAAGAACTAAATAAGGTTTGTGAGGCACGACCTTCCCTTCACAAAACTGTGCTGACTATCCCTAATCAATTTATTCTTTTCTAGATGATTATAAATCCTTTCCCTTATAACCTTTTCCAACACTTTACCACCAACTGAGGTAAGGCTCACTGGTCTATAATTACCAGGGTTGTCTCTACTCCGCTTCTTGAACAGGGGAATCACATTTGCTATCCTCCAGTCATCTAGCACTATTCCTGTAGACAATGACGAGTTAAAGAGCAATGCCAAAGGTTCGGCAATCTCCTCCCTGGCTTCCCAGAGGATCCTAGGATAAATCCCATCCGGCCCAGGGGACTTATCTATCTTCACCTTCTGAAGGATTTCTAATACCTCTTCCTTGTGAACCTCAATCCCACCTAGTCTAGTAGCCTGTAACAATAGTTTGTTACTTTAAGCTATGTAAAATATGCTTTGCCTGGTAATAAAAGGCAAAAGATAATTTATTGAAATTTCATTGAGAAAAGGAAATGCTAGGAACACAGCTGGTCAGTCAGCATTTACAAGTTATAGAAATCTATCTGATTTAAATATTGTGTATACTCAAAAAATACATACTTGAAATGTTACAACCTGTTTTTCCTTTGCTAACTGACTTGCATAGTTCCACGTTTTTACACATTTCCTGTTACACTTTGGTAGTCCACTCAACACCAAGTGGTGTTGCGCTTCTGTGGAATCACTTAGCCTGGTACCATGTGGGTTTGGTGCTAGTCAGGAGCAACTGTCTTAAAATTCATTTTGGTCAACCTATTTGAATATTCCTTTATCATCTTTTCTTTAACCACTTGTATAACATTTTTATAAACAAATCTGGCATGATATCTGTTATAATCACGAACGTGGATGTTCATTTCACATTATTCTTTAATTCTTGACCACCTCAGCTTGTGAAGCAGCATTGAAAATTGTCGTAGCCAAGTTCTCCCATTGGAAACATGGTGGTTCAAATGTTTTGTTTAAGCCAACTTATTTACAGGTTTCCAATACAGGTTTAACTATCTGAGAGGAATGTTTTGCATATTTTTCTCTTAGTGAAGCATAACTTCAGAATATTTATTCTTGCATCCCAATTATGACTGATTCCACTACAGTTCCAGAGAAACCATTATAATGCAATCTGAAGATGGTGGTTGATACATTCTTGTGAACTGATTTAGACCTAGCTTGGTATCAGAGATAATGGGAACTGCAGATGATGGAGAATCCAAGATAATAAAGTGTGAAGCTGGATGAACACAGCAGGCCAAGCAGCATCTCAGGAGCACAAAAGCTGACGTTTCAGGCCTAGACCCTTCATCAGAGAGGGGGATGGGGTGAGGGTTCTGGAATAAATAGGGAGAGAAGGGGAGCGGACCGAAGATGGAGAGAAAAGAAGATAAGTGGAGAGGAGAGTATAGGTGGGGAGGTAGGGAGGGGATAGGTCAGTCCAGGGAAGATGGACAGGTCAAGGAGGTGGGATGAGGTTAGTAGGTAGGAGATGGAGGTGTGGCTTGAGGTGGGAGAAAGGGATGGGTGAGAGGAAGAATAGATTAGGGAGGCAGAGACAGGCTGGACTGGTTTTGCGATGCAGTGGGGGGAGGGGATGAGCTGGGCTGGTTTTGGGATGCGGTGGGGGAAGGGGAGCTTTTGAAGCTGGTGCAGTCCAAATTGATACCATTGGGCTGCAGGGTTCCCAAGTGGAATATGAGTTGCTGTTCCTGCAACCTTCGGGTGTCATCATTGTGGCACTGCAGGAGGCCCATGATGGACATGTCATCTAAAGAATGGGAGGGGGAGTTGAAATGGTTTGCGACTGGGAGGTGCAGTTGTTTATTGCGTGGGAACCCTTCAGCCCAATGATATCAATGTGGACTTCACCAGCTTCAAAATCTCCCCTTCCCCCACTGCATCCCAAAACCAGCCCAGCTCATCCCCTCCCCCACTGCATCCCAAAACCAGCCCAGCCTGTCTCTGCCTCCCTAACCTATTCTTCCTCTCACCCATCCCTTTCTCCCACCTCAAGCCACACCTCCACCTGCTACCTACTAACCTCATCCCACCTCCTTGACTTGTCCGTCTTCCCTGGACTGACCTATCCCCTCCCTACTTCCCCACCTATACTCTCCTCTCTACCTATCTTCTTTTCTCTCCATCTTTGGTCCGCCTCCCCTTCTCTCCCTATTTATTCCAGAACCCTCACCCCATCCCCCTCTCTGATGAAGGGTCTAGGCCCGAAACGTCAGCTTTTGTGCTCCTGAGATGCTGCTTGGCCTACTGTGTTCATCCAGCTCCACACTTTACTATCTTAGATCTAGCTTGGTGTTAATGATTTGTACCTTTCAAAACATACAGACAAAGTTAGAGTGACGATGGTAGTACAAAACAGTTGAGAATGCATCAGGAATACTTGAACCACTTGCACTTCTGCTTTATTGTTTTAATTGTGGGATACAGGAGAGCAGACGTAGTGTTAGTCAGTCCCTGATAGATGTGGCAACTATTGTATGTTGTTTTGACTTGAACCCTCACCAGATGAAACAAGTATATGATCAATTATGGATGAATGCCAACACTGTTTTTGCTTAATACCTTCACATCAGAAATAGCCTTCAGAAATAGTGTGCAAGTTAACTTTTTCTAAGAGTGAGCAGTTAATTAAGTTAGTATATTCCTCACTTAACTGGGGATATGTTAGAATCCGTCCTAGGCTGATATGAAAATCTCTTTAGTAACCCACCAAGTCCCTAAATAAAACAAATGCAGTGTGGAGTGTTTTTCTTAGGTTAGCATTAAGGCACATGATATAAGAAATTACACACTTTTTACTTGCACAGTGTCTAATCAGGCATGAAATAGGGCATTGGTGAAGAAGAAAATTACCTGAACTTCCAATAATGGTGAACATCACTGTAAAGAATTCAGGAATGTCCTGCTGACTTGAAAAAGGCTCAGATGAATATTTCTGTAAATTTCGAATGCTGTTAATAGGAAAGACAAATATAATCGTTCTCATTTTTCCTTCTATTTCAGAAGAGGAGAACCGAACAGATTCTCTTCCACCGTTTGAACTGGAGAAGACAGAGTCGCTGCAAAATTCTAGCCTTCCAAAAAGAACCCCAGGAATCTCAAATGAAACTGCTGATGGCTCAGTGGCATCCATTCATTACACTAACGGAAAAGAGCTTCAACAACCATATTCTGTAGACACAAGAGACTCGCTTAGCAAAATTAATGAGGCTGACAATAGTTTAGGGCCAGGAAATCGGCACTTAGGCAAATCTGATGTACCGATAGAGCAGGCCCAGCGTGCTCCACGTCGTGGTATTGAGCAGTATATATCAAGATTTGATGAAGCAATGAAACTTAGAAATCAGCTGATGAATGAGAAGTCCAATCATGAAAATGGAGGCGGAGCTGAAGAGTTTGGTACATTCCGTGTTTTCCGATTAGTAGGGAGTGCGCTGCTAGCCTTAATGGTTCGAGTCTTTATTTGCAAATACTTGGTGAGTATCACAGCTTGTTTCTGGTATAAAATATTTGTGCATTGAGGACAGAAGTTTTTCATGTACGTTAGTATATTTTTGGTAGACGTTTATAGCTCTCCTGCATTGTTGCTTAGTAACTGAAAGGGATTCTGCTCATCTTCACTGGAAAAAATATACCCAATTTTGTACGAAATAGCGAAGTAAATATTTTTTAGTTGGTTCCTGGACAATAAATGGTATTTTTCTTTTTCTTGTTTTTATATGTTGTGACTAGGTGACCTCTCACCACCTATACTTAGTGATGCAGCCTGTCATCACAGTTGAATCCTTTAACCCCACAATCACTTTTGTGTGAATGTATCCTGCTGCTTCCAAAACCAGTATATCCTACAAGAGGAACGGTCCCAGAATGGCATACAGACTTGAATTTGTTGAGCCATGCTCTACAGAAAGCATATTTTCCTCATCTTTGTATTCCGTCTCTCTTGGATTGACGACAGATTTTCCAGTCCATTTTGGATTGTGCCTGTCCATTGGCTTTTAATGAATTGTACATGGAAGTTCATACTGTATGTCTTTATTGCTCCACATTCCTAGAAAATTGTCTGTCTTAGGTCGGATGTAAGACCGAACCTGCTACATGTTGAACTTTATCTGTTAAGAGTTTTGCCTACTTGTTTATTCTATCCGTGCCCCCATGTAATTCTCCCCTACATCTACGCTGTTTACTGTGCCTCCCAACTTGGTGCCGTCTACAGTTGTGGACACAGCCTGCAGACAGGTTGCTGGTAAATATAATTGCAAGCTGCAATGACTAGTGTATTGAGTATCATACAATGTATTTTTTTAGGACATACCTCAGGAGAACTTGGCTTCTGCTGGAAGTTTTGTTTCCCTAAGCTTTCTGGTGCCTTTTTTGAATTTACAAGGCTTAACTATTTAATCTTTGTCTGCATTTTGTATTTTAATGTTTCTTATAGGACAGCAGGCAAAAGAATTGCAAATTGTTTTCAATTCTTTGATACAGGGGATTCTGCTATAACACAATAGTTGCGTTCCAGTGCAACATCGTATTAAAGAACATTGTGCAATACAAATAGCTGGACCTTTGGGAAAAGTGGGGTTAGGAGCATATCACTAAAAAAAGTAACACAAAGGATAGCACTACTGTTAACAGCTATTCAGACAGGCTGGTCGGGCTGTGACAGCAGCATTACATCTCCATCTTGGATTGACCCAACTGTCGTCACTATTCCCAAAAAGTGCAGGGCAGTTACCGAGTTGTTCAGGTCAATACTTATCTCTTAGTCAGCAACACAATGACAGATTGACCGGTCATTATCATGTTGCATGTGGGAGAGTGTTGTGTGAAAGTTAGTTGCTATATTTTCTACAATGACTGCACTTCAAAAATACATCAGTGGCTGTCAAGCTCTTTGCAACATCCTGAGGTTATGAAAGGTATAAGCCTTTGTAAGCAAGAAGGTTTAGGTTCAAGTCCTCCCTCAGAACTTGATGGCTAGGGAAGGTGAATATCAATCGTCAAATTTTTTCAACACTGCCAGTAGCAGACTATAAGATTAGGAGAGATTCCTGGTCAGCCGTGTGACTGAAAGAACATTGGAGACTTTACCACTGTTCGTAGTTCTGGACTGTGACATACACGCGTGTGAATGTTGCAATAGCATCTCAGACTCCTTCAGTGATCTTGTCACCACACCACAAGGATATTGAGGTATATAGAGTAAAGATGGGAAAATCAGGTTAAAATGTAAGTCAACCATGATCTTACTAATTACTTAAATTAGCTGCTGGAGCCTCATCTTGTATCCAAGTCCTGTGCCTCTGTGTTTCCTTTCAAGGTAAGTTAGATATTCTGTTTTTCACTCTCCCCTGCATCCTACTTTTTCTGATGACAGACTTGCTGGCTTTTTTTCTTTTCAGTTTTAGTGAAGGCTGACCGGGACAATTTCTCTGGGACTCTGATTCACAGGTACACTGTAGGTATCATTTGCAAAGGGCTCCTGCCCACTCGTTGGAACTGTTATTACCAACACAAGTTCACATTTTAGAAATAACGTTACCCTATTAGTCAGTTGCATTATAGTCAATTTGTGTTTCCAGAACACGTTATAACAGAACCCCCCCTATTCATTTTGAAAATTGGGTATTGCTGACTACCTAATAGTTATAGTTTTACTTTTATAGTTTTCATTTCTGGTTGTTCTTTGCTGTAAATTTCAAATTAGTTGAATTGTGACTTATTTCTGTCATTTTATAATTTAGAAACTTTTGAAAAATGTTGAAAGCAAGATCAAGCTCAAACTGTATATCTGGCATTAACATTTACAGCTTAAAAACCTACAAGGCTCCACTTTTGCATGCCATTATTCAATATTTAATTCATGGAGTGTAGACTAAATCGCTTTAAAGTATATAGTTTCACCTTAGCAATTAAATAGTATGTTATGCATGAAACAGCACAGGACTAGTTTCCTTACGAAACAAAATGTACAAACCAAATGTTCCCCACCATACATCTTCTGTTACAAATAAATCACAAAGGCAGCATGGGTTATTTAACCTCTCATTTGTGCCAGAGGAGGCTAATGATTCTTATTCACCAACATGTTCTGTGGAAAAAGAAGTGTTGTAGGTGCTCACTGAAAACATTTCGTCAATTTTCTAATTGTTGTCATTTTAATATACTGGGAAAAAGTATTTCAATAAAGTCCTTTCAAGAATATTTTACATGTAAAAGGCAGAAAATGTGTTTTCAAAAAATGATTCTTCAGAAATATTGATTAAAGTGCAAACATCCTCTGTTTGTATAAGACTTATAAATCACAAATAAATATGGGAAGAGGAAGATAAAGTAAGCAATGGATTGATTCTATCATAAAACCAGTGAATGGAAAATTAACTATATGGGAGAGTGATGGCAATGGTGGCAGTTGCAGATTAAAGCTAGTCAGGTGGTTCTATGTATGTTTTAATGCCTGGAGAAGGTGCTTTTATGTACCAACATATTGACATATTTTTAAATTGACTCGGAGTCATGTAACATTTTCGCCCTTGCAGATTGTGGAAATATTGAAATTTTAAAACAATTATAATATTCAATTGTAGAAATGTTTAGGAAATGATTCTTAGATCATCTCTCATAATTTGAGAAGCTGCAATCTGAACTGGAGTACAGTTGTAATGTTTAGCTGCCAATCTCATTTGCCCTTTTAAATCTTGAGGCCCATTAAAGTCCAGCAGTTAATCCGGTTTGAGAAAATTTCTGGATATGTGGTATTCATAAATGATGGATTTACACTCTTCTCTTGTCAACAGAATTTAGCATGTGGCTGACCCCACTGTGAAATGCTTAATTGTGTTTTCTATTTGTTGTTTAGATACTTACTCATATTTGATTAAAGGTGTGAAAATTTTTACATGGATTGATTCTTTGCAAATGTGTCTTTAGAATCTAAAATTGTCACTTTTCACTTTTAGTATGAAAATTGCGTGGCATCAAATATTTATGATCTTCACACTGCTATAGGGAAATTAACATAGTGTAGTTACTCAGTTAGTCAGCTCTAAAGAAGGGTCTGTGGACTCAAAGCATTAACTCTGTTTTCCCTCCACAGATATTGTCAGATCTGCTAAGTTTTTTTGTGTGTTTAGTGTCTGTTTTATGTTTCATATTTCCGCCATTTGCAATTTGTGTTATTATAGTTACTCAATTGTTCCAATCAAGCGGTTAGAATTCTTATGGTCAGAATGGTTGGTAGATATTCTGAGAGATTTAGTGCAAACTTGCTTTGGTTCTTGTATCAGTAAACAATTACTGACACATTGTGAATCTATGGAACATTTCTCTTCACCATTCTGCATTGCACATCATCTGTGATCAAGACCTGACTACCCTTGTATTCCTGTACATGTTTAGATTGCAGACCTTTCAACCGTAAAGGTGCCAACATTAGTAAGGTCTCATAACAGATAATCTGTAGATTGAATCCTTTCTTAAGAAACAAGCAGTGGATGTTCTTACTAATATCAGGTATTGAGCCACAAAGCACACACAGTTAGTTTTCTAGATATAAAATGTGAGGCTGGATGAACACAGCAGGCCCAGCAGCATCTCAGGAGCACAAAAGCTGACGCTTCGGGCCTAAGTTAGTTTTCTGTCTTCCGTCATTGTGGTAGCCCCTTAGGAAGTGTTTGTGGAGGCATTCATAATATACTAAATGTAGTCAGTGCCGGTACAAATCTGGAATAACTGTGCAAGTACGGCAATAATTGTGCAGTTATCATAAGCCATGCTTAAATATTTTCCATTGAACAGCAGGTAAGAAGTATTTCAGATTTTTTTATAGTTATGCTGCCTATTACAGTCCATAGAAATAATGGAATCTTAGTTAACCAAAGATGATCTCCAGCCCATCACGCATACTTGGCCTTTGAAAGAACTGGCCAATATAACCCCACTGTCAGCCTTTTTGTTTTTTAATGTCATTAATGTTGTTTGTTTTAATGGATTTTTTTCCTCTCAATATTTTGCAGGCTATTTTTGCTCCATTTCTTACTCTTCAACTTGCATATATGGGCTTATCAAAGTACTTTCCAAAGGTATGATTAAGTGTTCTGTAATTATATGTGATGCAAATTTCACGGTGTTACATCTTCAGAAACGACTCCTATACATAATGATAATGATTTTTAGATTTCTGAACCAATTTCTTTCAGTTAGCATTCACCAGTTTATGTTCTTTCAGGTGATTTAATTTCTTGAGAGAAGAAAATTTTCAAGCAAACTAAACATCATGGAGAATAAGCTGCAAATTTTCAGTGGATTTCAGATTGGTTTAAAAATTTCAATTTGTTGAAAAATAAATCTTGTGACAGAAAGGGATATGATCCAACCTTTCCATCAAAATCAGCTCCATAGTCAGTTGTCTATTTGTCTATCTTCTTTAAATTAGTTAGAAGTTAATACTCTGCGATTAAAGAATTCTTAGATCTTCTGTGATTCTTGAAAAATTACTTGTGATCTAAGAAGTTTTAGCCAAACTTATCAAAAACATGTCACAAAAAACACTTTCAAAATGTGAACATGGAGATTAATTTCCATATAAGGATATATTTGACACATATGTTTGGTTAAAATTTGTTGGAAAATATAGCTGCACCTTGATTTTTTTTTTTTCTGTTCACAATAGCCAAAAACAGCAGCTGCCTTTCTGTTTGGATGGGAGGGGAAAAAAACTAAAATTACATTAGAAGTGGTGACTCGAGGAATTACCCATAATCCACAACCACAGTCCAGTATGTCAATAAATAATTTTGATCATTCGGTTCTAGGTTTTGCTTTGTTACTTGCTGAGCTCTAAAGTATGAACAGTTTTTCTGCAAAACAGCTGTTTACTATTCCTATGACTACATGACTTCCTCATGAGTGAACTTCTCACTACATTGTTGTTTGGTCTGCAGACAACATGTGATGTTGTAGATTAATGATGACACTGAATGAAGCAATGTACATTAGAGGTTAATGCTATCATTTGCTCTGATACATGTACGTGTGTCAGTGGAAGGGCCAAAAACAACTGCACACATTTATCACTCCAGACTTGAAGGATTGCAGGAATATATGAGATATTTCATTTGAGAGAAAATATTGCTAACGATGCATCTGCTCCATCGTAGAGTGAAAAGAAGGTAAAGACTACAGTACTGACTGCTGCCCTGCTTCTGTCAGGAATCCCTGCTGAAGTCATCAACCGCTCTATGGATACATATGGAAAAATGGGAGATGTGTTTGCAGACCTGTGTGTCTATTTTTTCACCTTTATATTTTCTCATGAAGTAATTATTTTTATTGGTGTTGATTTGCCTTGATGTCATTGGGGCATGAGAAGGAGACAAGAACAGTACAAGTTTTGTTTATCTAACTTTGCCATTTCCACAATGTCATTCATCAGTCTTAATGGGCACTGGATTTTTCAGAAAGTTGCAGGCTATCAAACCTTTTCCTGAATTACTGTATTCAGAAATATCTGAAATAAAAAAATTGAACAGAGAAAACTAAATTGTTATAAGCTAGGAAAAGATTTTGCAGAGATTTTAGCTCCACATATTAGTGTTATTTATGAACCAGGTACAAGAAGAAATATTCTTCCTTTTAATTTAGGCACATTTTGATGTTAAATGTTACGTTGGCACAGTTTTCGAAAGCCGAGTTCAAAATGTATAAAAATTTCATGTTTGGCTGCACATACATCTGCATCTAAATGAGATAACAAGGTGTAGAGCTGGATGAACACAGCAGGCCAAGCAGCATCCGAGGAACAAGAAGGCTGACGTTTCAGGCCTCGTCTAGGCCTGAAATGTCAGCCTTCCTGCTCCTGATATGCTGCCTGGCCTGCTGTCCTTGTCAAGCCCTACACCTTGTTAACAGATTCTCCAGCATCTGCAGTTCCTACTACATCTGCATATATATGTCTGCTTATAAACCATCTGTAGTGCAATAAAAATGCAGCCTTTAGCATAGGCATTCTTTTGTTTGAAAAGTTAACATGACTGTGAATATTACAATTATCTATTTGACATCTATCTGCATTGGTTTGATACCATGCTCTACTGGGAAGATCCCAATGTCCAGTGTGTTTCTTATTTGACTTTAATTGTAACATATTGTGATTAAGTTATTTTACCCATGTTTTGTATTTATATTGTATTAAATCATCTTGGTTGTAGTAACTTGTTGGATACTATACATTTCCTGTAAGTTGTCAAGGAGCAGAACAAACATTTTCATTGTGTGATTTAAGATTCATTAAAAATTAAATGCATAACACTTTAGAAGTTTTTCAAAATGCTTGTGAAAATGTATCCCGAAAATTCCACTGTTGCAAAATATTCTTTGACAACTAATCGAACACTTCCCGTTTTCATCTTTATCTGACTAGGTTGTATTGGAAATTAATGTTTCTTTTATACAATGGCACTTTCCTTTCCAAGCTAAAGAGCAGGATAAATTGGCAAGGTGGCGTGTAAAGGGTGTAGAATGGGAGGGGCAATCTGCTTTTTCTTTTGTTTTAGTGGCTGCAAAGCATGCCATCTGATATTTATTAACTCAAATTCTGGAATATTAAGTAAAACCCCATGGCAGATAAATCAGGTTTCCTCTGAATGTCCATGTTTATTCGAAGAAACATCTCTTATTGAAACACAGTGCCCGAAGAGACTTTACCAAGGTTATTTGTTTCTTCAGTATCATATTAAAACTAGTCCTCTACTCACTTTTTGTCACCTACACATTACCAGTAGAGGTCGTTTGATTAAATGTTTCCATAATGAGGTCATGTATGTGGTGGCTGGGGAACATGTATGTAACTTATTTGAAAGTGGTAATATCTCACATATTTCACATCATAATCCTGCAAAAAAAAAACCTAAATGAGATAGTGTGCAACTTTGGTAGACTTAATTATGCCAAAGTTGAGCGGTGGATGTGGTGGACAATGGTGAATAGTCCTAAGTGTCATCTGACAAGGAAGCTTCTTGTGAAGTGGAGAGAATTTTCATATTGTCTGAAGAATGTTTCAGTACCAAAAGCATCTGAGAAATGACCTGACAAAGTAATCTCTGGCTTCTTGGAAGACCTTGAAACATCCTTTCAGGCTTGAGCAAAGTTCAGCAAATGTGAAAGAACAGCGTTGCCAGGTTGCTTGCAATGTGCCTAGGAATGGGGACAATGAAAATTAGATTTTTTTTAAAACCCATTCTATGCTGTGGCCAATGAAGCCAACTTGTATCTATTACTTTGGTGAAATCAGTGAACTGAACACTACATAAGAATCTTCTTGTTGTGAGCATCATATTATTCCACCATTTGCTACTTCTCATTACTTGGTAAAATTAGTTGTAGCAGGTTTGATATTTTGTTATTATTTTGAATGCATCAGCTCCTATGGTACAGTTCCATTGGTTCATTGTGGAAACAACAGTTGTCTGTAATCCCAAACGGGCTTTTCTTTGCTTTGGTGGGCTGAAGGCATTCTCATATTGGTGTGTCACCATCATCTTCCCAAGTGCCATCAGGGATCATAAATGCTGGCTGTTCGCACACTCCATGAATACATTTTTATAAAATGGATTAAAGGTTTTGATGGTATCAATTAAATTTAATCATTTGAGCCCTTCCCTTGCATTACAGCCTTGTTGATCATGAAAACTAATCAATTTACCAGTATATCCAAATGAATGCAAACAGCACAGTAATTTTACACTAATTACTAATTGCTTCCAGATGATATATTTATTGCCCTTGTGTTGTCATTAGACCAAACAAATTGCCAACAAACACTGAACCTGAGGTAATATTTTACAGTTAAAAGTGTGACTTTAAAATGAGAAGCAAATAGCATACATAGCACATTCCAAGTTATTACAGTCCGATTTTTGTAAACAGACAAGTACAATAAGTTCATGTTGTCAGACCCCAAGTATTTGGACTTCTTGTGTAACCAGCAATGGAGATTCAAAAGGGGAAAGATAATGGGGGACTATGCCAGGAAGGGAATACTGGATCAGATGCTTTATTGAAACTAGTTGAAGACATACTTTGAAGCTCACACGCAGAATTCCCAGATTCAAATGGGAATCATTGGATCGCGCTGCTTGTTTTTAAAATACATGTTTAGCTTGTGACAGCAATGAGTGTTGCTGAAGCAACTGACTGGCGGATTTGGGTAATGGCCTACGCCTGCCATTTAACTGGGAGATTTCAGTATAAAGCATAAAAAAAATTCCTCCCTAGGTCAAATCACATTGCTGCTGCTGTTTTTTGCAGTCCTTAACCTATCTCTTCCCATTTGAATTTTCAGGTTTTTTTATATGCTTGATACATTTTCTGTTTCAATATACAAAATTCACATTTCTTCTGTGTTATTAACAAGTTCATTCGGTAGAACTCTGTTTGGACATCAAATTATGTTCATCCAATAGCAAAATATTCTTTGGGAGTCAGGGCAACTGGTTCAGTTTAAATGTTAGACTGTTGCTATAAGGAAAGAAAAATATAATAGCCAAATAGAAACTTTGATAAGAACACAAGATGTGGGATCTACTTAAACTGTATTTCCTTAGTTTGTACCACGTCCCTTGATCCCAAGTTTTGAAAAGTCTGATTATTGTATCTTGAGAAGAAACTGAGTATCTAAAGTCATGTAAAGTATAAATTACAAAGATCCGTACGCTTTGAAAGGCAAAATTTCTCCTCTTAATTCAAACAGGCCGATCACTTAGCCTGAGACAAGGGCATTCAAAGTAGCTTCTCCTGACTTGATAAAGCACCTACATGCTCAGGCCTTTAAAAATATTAATCACCTGTCATTCTTTGAAATAATATAAATGAAACAAATCAAAATGGTAACAGTTGCTTGAGTTTGTGGAATACATTTGCAACAGTTTATTAAAACATTACGTTGTGGATCTAAACAGAGGTTATTTTAGGCTTTGTTTTGAGTAATGAACAACTTAGCAATTTCATAATAGGAGATCCTCTGAGTGAGACTGATCATATTGAGAGAATTTCACATTAAGTTTGAGTGGCATGGAAGTTCACATGCTTGAGGTGTGAATGGCTTTTATATGTTAATATTCAGAAGGTTTTGGGTGTCTTTTTATGAAACAAATAATTAACATGTGTACAACAAACACCCATCTAGTAAAGCCTGTCTGGTTCACTAATATCTTTCAGGGAAGAAAATCTGTTATCTTTAACTGGTCTGGTCTACATGTGGCTCCAGACCCACAGCAATCTGGTTGACTCTCAGTTACCATCTGAAATTGCCTAGCAAACCATTCAGTTCTACCAATTGCTACAAAGTCTGAAAGAAATAAAACTGGACAGATCACCTGGCATCAGCCTAGGCACTGGAAAAGACAATAGCAGAAACAGCCCTGTCAACCCTGTAAAGTCCTCCTTATTAACATCTGGGGACTAGTGCCAAAATTGGGAGAGCTGTCTCACAGACTAATCAAGGAACAGCCCTTCAAAGTGATACTCACAGAATCATACCTTACAGTAATGTTCCAGATACCACCAACACATCCCTGGATACATCCTATCCCACTGACAGAACAGACCGAACAGAGGATGTGACACAATGATATACAGTCAGGAGGGAGTTGCCCTAGGAGTCCTCAACATTGATTCCAATCCTCATGCAGTCTCATGGCTTCAGGTCAAACCTGGGCAAGGAAACGTCCTGCTGATTATCACCGACTGTGCTCCGTAAGCTGATGAATTGGTACTTCTACATGTTGAACAACACTTGAAGGAGGCACTGAGGATGGCACAGGGCACAGAATCTGGGTGAGGGATTTCAATTTCCACCACAAAGAGTGGCTTGGCAACAGAACTACTGATCGAGCTGGTTGAGTCTTCAAGGATGTAGCTGCTAGACTGGATATGTGCCAGGTGTAAGGGAGTGAATAAGATGGAAAAACATACTTGACCTCACCCTTATCAATCTGCCAGCTGCAGATACATATGTCCATGACAGTATCAGTAAAAGCGACCACTGCATAGTACTGTGGAGATGAAGACCCATCTTCACATTGAGAATAACTTATATTCTGTCATGTGGCACTATTGCTGTGCTAAATGGGACAGCCTTGGAACAGATCTGGCAACTCAAGATTGGACATCCGTGAGGCACTATGGGCTATCGACAGCAGCAGAATTGGACTTCAGGACAATCTGTAACCTCACAGACTGGCATATCCCCCACTTAACCATTACCATCAAGCCAGGGGATCAACCTTGGTTCAATGAAAAGTGGAGGAGGGCATGTCAGAAGCAGCACCTAGCATTCTGAAGATGATGTCACCTGGTGAAGCCACCAAACAAGATTACGTGCATGCCAAACAGCATGAACAGCAAGGGTAGACAGAACAGTGTGATCCCGCAATCAATGGACCAGATTTTAACTTTGCAGCCCTGCTGCATACAATCGCAAATGGTGTTTGACGCTTAAACAACTCAGTGGAAGAGAAGTCTCCACAAATATCCCCGTCCTCAATGATGGAAGAGCCCAGCACATCAGTGCAAAAGATAAGGCTGAAGCTTTTGCGGCAATCTTCAGCCAGAAGTGCCAAGTGGATGATCCACCTTGGCCTCCTCTAGTGGTCCCCAGCATTACAGATACCAGTCTTCAGCTAATTCACTTCACTCCACATACTATCAAGAAAAGGTTGAAGACACTGGATACTGCAAAAGCTACAGGTCCTGACAACATTCCAGCAATAACACTGAAGACTTACGCGCCAGAACTTGCCGTTCCCCTAGCCACGTTGTACCAGCACAGTTACAACACTGACATCTATCCAACAATATGGAAAATGGCCCAAGTATATCCTGTATGTAAAAAGCAGGACAAATCCAACCCGGCCAATTACCACCCTATCAGTCTACTCTCGATCATCAGTAAAGTAATGGAAGGTGCTGTCATTAGTGCTATCAAGCAGCACCTGCTCAGTGGTGTACAATTTGGGTTTTGTCAGGGCCACTCAGCTCCTGACCTCATTACAGCCTTGGTTTAATCATGGATGAAAGAGCTGAATTCCAGAGGTGGGGTGAGAGTGATAGCCCTTGACATCAAGGCTGCATTTGACTGAGTGTGGCATCAAGGACCCCTAACAAAACTGCAATCGAGATTCAGGGAGAAAAATCTCTGATAGTTTGAGTCGTACCTGACACAGAGTAAGATGGTCGTGTGTGTTGGAGGTCAGTCATCTCACTTCCAGGTATCTCTGCAGTGGTTGTTGGAGATTAGACATCCCAGTTCCAGGGTATCTCTGCGGGAGTTCCTCAAGGTAGTGTCCTAGGCCCAACCATCTTCAGCTGCTTCATTAATGACCTTCCCTCCATCATAAGGTCCAAAGTGGGGATGTTTGCTCATGATTGCACAATATTCAGTACTGTTTGAAACTCCTCATCACTGAAGAAGTCCATGTTCAAATGCAACAAAAGATCTGGACAATGTCCAGGCTTGGGCTGAAAAATGGCAAATAAAATTCATGCCACACAAATGCCAGGCTAAGACTATCACTAATTAGTGACAATATAGTCACCAGTCCTTGACATTCAACAATGTTACCATCACTGAATCCCCCAGTAACAGCATCCTGGGGGTTATCATTGATCAGAAACTCAGCAGGACTGACCACATAAATATGGTGGCTACTGGAGCAAATCAGAGGCTAGAAGGACTGCAGGTATTAGCTCACCTCATCCCAAAGCCTGTTAACCATCTACAAGGCACAAGTCAGGAGTGCGATGGAATACTCACCACTTGGCTGGATGACTACAGCTCCAACAACACTGAAGCTTGACACAATCCAGGACAAAGCAGCCCACTTGATTGGCACTGCATTGACAAGCATCGACTCCCTCCACCACCAGCACTCGGTAGCAGCAGTGTGTACCATCTACAGGATGCACTGCAGAAGCCCACCAAAGATCCTGAGACAGCACCTTCCACACACATGACCACTTCCATCTAGAAGGACATAGGCAGCAGATACACAGGAACACCACCACCTTCAAGTTCCCTTCCAAGTCACGCACAATCCTGATTTGGAAATATATTGCCATTCCTTCACTGTGGTTGTGTCAAAATTCTGCACTTCCCTCCCTAACAGCATTATGGGTCAACTCATAGCTGGTGGACTGCAGCAGTTCAAGAAGGCAGCTCACCACCACTTTCTCAAGGGCAACTAGGGGCTGGCAATAAATATTAGCCAGCCAGAAATGCCCATGTCCCATGAATGACTTTTAAAAAATGGAATGAAAACTGTGTGTTGCCTTTAGGTAGGTTTAAGCATCTTATTTAAATTGAAATGTCAATGTTAATTTGTTTATTTGAGACATTAATCAATTAGTTAAAGGGAGACAATTTTATGCAGTAGCTCCGTAAACTTATAAAAAATACCTATTAAAGCAGGGCAGAGATTTTATGACATACTTGCTTTCAGGTTCAGCTAATGGCAGTTAACACTTGGTTTCCTGGTCTCCAATATCTTGAAGACCTTCGACTCCTGATTGGAAGCATGATAACTTCAACCTTTTTCTCTTCTACTTTGGTCACTGAAAGGTATTACCTACTAACTTTTTCCAAGCCAGAATCCACCGCATGATCAGTAACATCATTACATTCTGTTTGGCCTAAGTTAAATGAGATTTACTGCTAATTTGTCTAAAGGACATAGATCAATCTCTAATTGTCACGTAACGGTGATGGACTTTGATGTCACCACCTGCTATCTCCTGACTGGTTCCTTAGGTTGTCAGTTGTCCATGGATTTGAAATGTTCTTTATCTCTTTGTTAAGAAAAAGTGAAGCATTTGCGTTCAGGACCCAATGATCAATATCCTTGAGCTCATATCTCAATCCTCATCGTAGAGTCATAGAGATGTACATCACAGAAACAGACTCTTCGATCCAACTCATCTATGCCAACCAGATATCCTAAATTAATCTGGTCTCATTTACCAGCTTTGGCCCATATCCCACTATTTGCAGCCCAATGGTATCAATGTGACTTCACAAGCTTCAAAATCTCCCCTTCCCCCACTGCATCCCAAAACAAGCCCAGTTCGTCCCCTCCCCCCACTGCATCACAAAACCAGCCCAGCTCGTCCCCTCCCCCCACTGCATCCCAAAACCAGGCCAGCCTGTCTCCGCCTCCCTAACCTGTTCTTGCTCTCACCTATCCCTTCCTCCCACCTCAAGCCACACCTCCATTTCCTACCTACTAACCTCATCCTGCCTCCTTGACCTGTCCGTCTTCCCTGGACTGACCTATCCCCTCCCTACCTCCCCACCTATCCTCTCCTCTCCGCCTATCTTCTTTTCTCTCCGTCTTCGGTCTGCCTCCCCCTCTCTCCCTATTTATTCCAGAACCCTCACCCCATCCTCCTCTCTAATGAAGGGTCTAGGCCCGAAACGTCAGCTTTTGTGCTCCTGAGATGCTGCTTGGCCTGCTGTGTTCATCCAGCTTCACACTTTGTTATCTTGGATTCTCCAGCATCTGCAGTTCCCATTATCACTGACTATTTGTTGGTTTGTTTAAGTTTTGCTGTGATTGAATGTTTGTCACTTTAAAAGCTTTGACTATGCTAATTGACCCAGTCTGTATAGCCCTTTGTGGTAACAATTCAACAAATCTGCTGTGCTCTGGCAGAAGAAATTCTTCCTCATCTCTGTCTTAGGAGGGTAACCCCTTATTCTGAGATTATGCTGTCTGGTCCAAGGTGTTCCCACTAGGAGAAACAATGTTTCCCCATCTATATATCATTATGCCCCTAAGAATCTTCTTTGTTTCAATTAATTTGCCTCTCAGTCTTCTAAGTTCCAATGAATACAAGCCTAACCTACTCAACTTCTCCTCATGAAGCAATCCTCCCATACTTGGTATCAGCTTGATCAATCTCCTCTGCACTGCTCTGCACTTATTATGATATTATGTATTTTCAAAATCTATATTACATCCTCTGTATTTAGACTGTAACATTTTCCCTGTAAGTAAATTTAAGCTAACTGGCCTATGATTATACCTTTGTTATCTTTTCTCTTTCATAAAGTTGATATATTGGAGGTTTTCCAATCCTCTGAGGCTTTACAGGAATTTAAGTCTGCAACTTGCATTTCAGCTCTTCAACTTGGCTGTGAAGTTCCTCTAGCTATAAAGACTTAACTCTAGATGTGTTCACTGTGGATCACATTGGTGACCAGCAAGTTCTACATGTTGCAACAGCAACACATCACCCTGCCATTACTATTGTATTTGCTTTAATCATAAATTAATGACTCAGATTCCTTGTTCTTTACACTTTCATGATATTTCATTTCTATAAAGCAAGGAAGAAAATTACCAGTATCAATCTAATTCTTAAGCATTTGTTATGAGAAGTAAACATTGAAGAGCTAAACACAAAAATAAAGGCTACTTTTACTTTGAAGACTACATTTATTCACCAGCCCTATTCACCAATCATCATCTTTCCCTGCAGACACATCCTACAATGGTTTGTGTGTGATGTCATTCCACCTCGAGTCACTGTAGTTATGCCCCTAAATCTAAGCATTTTACCCTCAGCCATTCACCTGACACTGGAGATTTTACTTCATTCAGTAAATCCTACTTAAGGCATCTCTGTCCCCTTTTTCAACTCTTTGAACCAAATTTTCAACAGTATAGTCAAAATGTTGACTCAGTTTTTGTCTCATTCTGCTGCAGTCCCTGACTGACATCTCTGTCACTCCATTTCTCCCTCTTTTTGACCCTTCTATTTTTCTCCACTTCTGTTTTACCCTATTCTCCTGCTCTGAACCTCCACTCTTTCTCCCTCTCTTTTTCACCTTGTTTGTTTGTTCTTCTCTATCTCCCTCTATCTGTTTCTCTATCTTTATTTCTCAGTTTCTCTGACTTCCTCTCTGTTGCTTTATCCTGTTGCTTGCTTTTCTTGTTTTCTGTTTCTGTTGTTTGCTCAGTGTCTCCCTCTCCCTTTCAGCTTTTCATTGTATGACTTCAACAAGGAGTTGGATACAGTATTTGGGGCTTAAGGTATCAAATGATATGGGGGAAAGTGGAGCAGGCTGAGGAGTTAGATGATCAGCCATTATCAAGATGAATGGCAGAGCAGGTTAGAAGGGCTGAATAACTAACACATGGACTTGTTTTCTAAGTCACTTTCTCTGCTTCCCTTGCTCTCTGTCTGTTGCTCTCTTGCTGTTCTTTGTTCTCTGTAGCTCCCTCTCTGATCCACCATTACTGTTCATCACTCACTGTTCCTTCCACTATATTGCACTTTTGGAATCTCTCTCTCTCTCTCTCTCTCTCTCCCCCCACCCCCCCACCGCCGACACAATCTCTTTCTGTCGTTCTTCCTCTCCATTTTCCCCGTTGATGTTGCTCTGTTGCTCGCTCCTTCTCTGATACTCCATTTTTGTTGTTCCTTCTATCATTTTTCCTGTTGATCCCTGTTTTTTGCTCCCTTGCTGTTGTTCCCCCCATCTCCTACTGCTCCCTTCTTGTTTTCCATTTTGCTGTTTCTTCCACACTCTGTCTCTGTATTTCTCCTTGTTTTCTCTTTTATTCTCCCTCCCTTTTTATCCCCCTCTCTCTGTTTCTCCTGCTTGCTAAGTTTTGGAGGCTTTGTTTAAACTGATTTTCTGGTATAACTGTTCCTCTGAGATTTTAACCAATAAGGGCAACAGGAGACAGTGTAGTGCAATAACTCAGGAAGCTGTACTTAGCTGATAAATAATAATGCCTATTGTAGCAGGGCAGAGACTTTATGCTGTACTATGTGTCTTCCTTTACATTTCAGCCAAGGATACAGTTAACACTTGGTTTCTTGGTCTCAAATACCTCGAGGACCTTCCACTCCCAATTGGAAGCAGGGTAACTTCAACCTTTTCCTCTTGTGCTTTGCTCACTGAAAACTATTTCTTACTAACTTTTTCCAAGCCAAAAAACAAGCATGATCAATTATAGCAATACATACAGTTTGGCCCAAGCTAAGCAAGATTTACTGTTAATTTGTCTAAGGGATCACGATCAATATCTAATTGTTTCATAAGGGTGATAGACATTGACTGATGCCACTGCCCACCATCTTCTGACTGGTTCCTTAGATTGTCTATTGTCCATGGATTTGAAATGCTCATTACCTCTTTATTAAAGAAAAAGTGAGGCATTTACAGTCAGAACCCAAAATCCTTGAGCTTATGTCTCAATCCTCACTCGGTATGGCAAAGCTCTCTGACAATGTGTGTCCATCTATTGGTTTGTTTAATTGATGCTGTGATTGAATTATTGGAAACAGTGTATGTTTTCCATTACTATAAATGCAAAATTAATATAGAAAATACTATCATTTACAAATTGCTATACAGGGTATATTAAAGTATACAATTACAAACTTTAGCACATTGTTACAAAGGTAACTCCAATACAAAGGTTACATTTACTGAAACAAAATAAAACTTTAGTCCAAGGACACAGTTGTTATTATGATTTCTTGATAAGAGCTAATGGGCCCAGAAGTATATCATCTCTGCCTTATTCAAAATTGGAATTTTGGATCTGACACTGACCCTTGTAGTTCTTAGTCTAAACATTAGGTTATAGTCTTTGCCTTGTTTCAAGTCCCACGGTCCATTTCTTTGTCACATGAAGCTAAGCATAGTCACATGATGTTACAGTACTAATATCTGCATTGACCATGGTTAAGTGTTATACTATACATTGCTTTACTATAATTTTAAAGTGTGTGATTATAAATAAATTAAAACAAAAAGAAATGTTAGATTTCCTACTAATCTTACAGGTGGTAAAAGTATACATTTAAAGAGGTCTTGTCAGACTGGGGAAGGCTTTAGTGAGATCACATTCAAAGGCTATGTACATTCAAAGTGCTATGTACAATTTTGATCTGTTTTTGAGAAAGGGTATACTTGCCTTAGGTAAGGCATAAACATGGTTCACTAAATTAATTTCTATGAAGCAAGATCAGGCAGAATCTGTTAATAGTTTCGGAAGTTTAAAAGATTGTGATGTGATATCATTGGAATACATAAAAGAGTGCTTGACCTGGTGGATACAGAGAGACAACTTTTGCTGGTTTTATAGATTTGAACAACAAGCTGTTGGCCCATTTGGATTGAGATGAAGAGACTTTCTTTTTACTCAGATGTGTAGTCATTGAGTGTTTTCAAGGCTAAAATCACCAGGTCTTTGATTCTAATGGACAGGAGAATCAGACAAGAAAGTGTAGTTGAAGTTAAATGTCAGTCATGATCCTACTTAATGCTGAAGCAGCTTCGAGGGCCTGTATCTTCTTCTATTGCTTGCTTCTTTATCTTCTTGTATAACCTCAGGATGTGAAAATGCCTAGGCAGACTAACCAGCTGATGGTTGTTCTTGTGACTCATGAAAATTTAGATGTAAGTCCACTTTTAATAAATCAGCTTATTGCTAACAGAAAGGTGTAGGGAACTTAAGAATTCAATTATTTCTAATCAACTTCAGATTAATGGCATAATGTATTTCACTCTGCTGCCTGGAAAGGTTCTACATGGAATTGCCTTGGCAGTGTCTGAACTTAATATCAAATAATGGTTAGAATACTGTCTGATTAAGGACGAGAACAGTATCACTCAGCCAAGCTGTAAAGTTGACTGATAGAGGGCACATGAATGTCAACCAGGTGAATGGCAGAAAATGCTGCATTATCCTCCACCTAACCCAAGCTGTAAGAACAAAGCAGGGGCACTGCTTAGCTCTTAGCCAGACTTCTGTAACTTATAAAATTAATTACTTAAACACTATCTTGCCAATTTTTCTCAGCCCATCTTCACCAGTTACTTTAATATGGAGCGTTTATAGGGAGGCAATGGCCTAGTGGTATCATCGCTGGACTGTTAATCCAGACACTCAGGTAGTGTTGGGAACCAGGGTTAGAATCCTGCCACAGATGGTGGTGGAATTTGAATTTGATAAATATGTTGAATTAAGAGTCTAATGATGACTATGAATCCATTGCCAATTGTCAGGAAAACCCATCTGGTCTCACCTATATCCTTTAGGGAAAGACACTCCCATCCTTACCTAGTCTGACCTACATGTGACTCCAGACCCACAGCAATGTGGTTGACTCTCAACTGCCTTATAGGATAGGCAATAAATGCTGACCTAGCCAGTGATGCCCTCATCCCCTGAATGAATAAAGGAAATCATTGTCAAGCACTTGACAGAAGGGAGAAATTAAGATATGATAATAAAGTTGACAAGATGACAGAAAAAAACAACTACAAAAGAAGTATGGTCTCTAATGCTCAGTGTAGAGAAACATTAATACCAAATGTAGTCATATTAATACCAAGTACAGAATTATGTTGATGTAACAAAATAACAAAACAAAGAACTGCGGATGCCGAAAATCCGAAATGAAAACAGAAATTGCTGGAGAAACTCAGTTGGTCTAGCAGCATCTGTGGAAAGAAAGCAGAGGTAATGTTTTGGGTCCCATTACTAGTTCTGAAATCCATTAAGATTGGGTAAGCCTGAAGGCATTCATTGAAGTGGTGGGGAGTAGACTTGTACCTGGTATAAGGTCTACAGCAAACAACAGAAGGGCATTGTATGAAGTAGTGTCAAGCTTCACAACATTTGGCCAGAGTGCAGGCAGAATTTGGGCAGCAGGGACCAAGGGGTAGGAGGCAGAAGCAGGGAGACCCCAGTATCCAAGTCATGTACAGTCATCGACAGCGTATTCTCTCACCATATCAACCCTCACTTTTCGTTCCTCTGAAAATCGGTATGGAGATGGATGACTAGAGGTGGTTTAACTCAGCGGTTACCAGGCCTAGGTAAGAGTCAGATGTGGGAAGGTGAGACACTCGTGGCCACCTCAGCCAGAACCCACATTCACTCTGCATCGCAAACCAGCTGTCCAGGCAACTAAGCCAACTGACCCCATATGAGGGAGCGGTCCTCTGGTCCTCTAGGACAATGGCTACTTTTAATTTTATCTTACTGTGCAAGCCAGCCTTATTGAAAAAAATGTACATTTGCTTTTTTATTTTAACAATAAACAACCTTTTGCATTCTATAGCCCCGAATGACCCAAAAGGTGATATCACAGATGTGGAGACTCCACAAGTTGCCAGTTCAAAGAGGGGCTTCCCCTGCAGCAGACGATGATGTGGAGGCGTGCCACCTCCATCTTGGTAACATTCATTCTCTGCTTCATTTTCAAGGTGAAGAACAATGCCATGTACAAGGCTTCATTCTTACTCAGTGACAACATTACAGAATGCTGTGGTGCTTTAGCTTCCTGATCAGTAACACTTCAATTCCGATCTGTGGAAGTGAGTTAGCCAGCCCTCACTCAAACTCGCAAGTTGCTCCTTTCTGTCTGGCACCCTGCTGAATGTCGACTGGCAGGCCTGCCATTGGGATCTCTCTAGTTACTTACTTTGCTAGACCTAGTCGAGTCAGTTGAGTGATTCTGCCATTGCACCTAGGTCCTGTGCACCACTCATCTGTTTTTGACCTCTCCAGCAAACTCAAGCATTCCGTTCTGTCGCTGGGGCCTCCTGTGAGTGCTAACAGAATATTCGTGTGGCGTATGAAAGTCTCCAGCGTGACCTGAATGGCTATATCTGAAAACTAGGGTTATCCCTTTCCTTACAACTCATAATTTAGACAATCAGCATCATCAAGAACTATTGCTCACTATTTAAAGTGACCCACTCCTGAGCTGGTCCCACCTCCCATCTATGTCTGCCACCTTTAGTTGGGCAGTAACTGTTTGTTTAGCAGATGTGCCCTAGAAATTATGAGAGGTAGTGTTTTCCCGTGGGGTCAGGATTCAAAACTTCACCAAATTCACCCTAGGATGAAGGAGTTGTCCTATGATGAACAATTCAATAGATTGAGTCTACGTTCTTTGGATATAGAAGAATGAAAGATAATCTGAAACAGATTGATAAAGTAAATCCTGAGAGATTGATTCCTTTGATTGGGAAATTTAAAACATGAGGGCATAGACTCAGGATAAGGGGCTTTTCATTTTGGACTTAAATGTGGAGAAATTATATCACTCAAAGGATAATGAATGTTTAAAATTTTCTAAGAGGCACTGCAACTCAGTCAAGCATGAAGAAACCCTCAACTCCTATTTTGTTTCACACATGTATAGCATATTTAACATTGCAGATGACGGGCAATTTTTGAAAATTATCAAAGTTGGAAACAAGTAACTCAGAGATTGGAATACACAAACAAGCTGTATTTCACAGAACAGCTTGTGGCAGAACAAGGGAAATGGACTTGTGACTGGAACATACTTCAAAAAGCAAACTCTCTGATCTTCTCTTGAAGGATGTTAACAACATCAACTAAACTAAAACATCATAGCACAAAGAATTGAAAGCAACTGAAATATTTGCGACAGCTGAAGATAGAACACATGTTTAAACGCCAATGATGTTAGATCAAAATTTTACATCTCAAAGGACAACCTAAGGCCTTTAGACTGTATTTTTTTTATCTTACTTTTGTACTGGTCCCTAGTACTCCTAACTGTACATTGTGCATATGTATGCTTGACATCTTGTCCTCTCAGGACAGCAGATAATAAAAACTGCTGTTTAGTTAACTCAAAAAAAATTATATTTTGCACTTCATTGCTTCTAGTGAACTAGTTAACTACATTTTAATTGTAGAGGTGTGTAACATTATGATTTAAAAAAAAAGTTTTGTTGCAGCAACTGCGGAGATTCAAAATTTGGAATTTCTGAGCCTTGACTCTGGCTATCTGGCAAAGAATTGTACTAGCTTAAAGACATTTTGTACATCTCCACAATAAGGCTGGCATCAACAAATAACCAATTAAAAACAAAGCACAACTTGGCAAAAGTAGCAGAAAGATTAAACAGGAAGGGAAGATATATTTAAAAAAATAGGAATACCAAACAATGAGAAGTCAATTTATTCAGTTTTAGGACTTGTTTTATTGGGATCTGTCAGCTCAGTTGGCTGGTATGTGATGCAGAGTGATTTTTTTTTCTTTATTCATTCATGGGACAAGGGCATTTCTGGCCAGGCAGCATTTATTGCCCATCCCTAATTGCCCAGAGAGCCAACCACATTGCTGTGGGTCTGGAGTCACATGTAGGCCAGACCAGGTGAGGATGGCAGTTTCCTTCCCTATAGGATATTCGTGAACCGGATGGGGTTTTCCACCAATCGACAATGGATTCACGGTCAACATTACATTCTTAATTCCAGATATTATTAAATTCAAATTCCACCATCTGCTATGGTGGGATTTGAAACTGGGTCCCCAGAACATTACCTGGGTCTCTGGATTAACAGTCCAGTGATAATACCGTAGGCCATCGGCTCCTCACTACAGATGCCAACAGTGTGGCTTCCATTGCCACAGTAATTGAAGTTACCATCGAAGAACTCTCCTTTTCAACCTTTCCCTTCGCCTGAGGCATGGGGACCCCCAGTTTAAACTACCACCCACCAGTTGTCTCTCACAAATGAGACAGCAGCCTAATGGCCCAGTTGGGCAATAGCAACTTTACCTTTACCAGTATATTTCATGCCCACAGGTCCTGCAACAATACAGCCGGTAGAACCATAGTTCCTCTGTTAACAATGAGAAAGGAAAGGGAAGGAAAGAGAGGAACAAACAGGCATGAGTTTACTTCCTATAACAATTAATTTACTTTAATGTGGCAAATATTGCTTGGTTAATTAGTACAATTTTTACAAACATGGGCCAGTTGTCATGTAAAGAACACCATCAATTAAATGACGCTATGAATAACAACATATTTGCAGCTGCAATGAGTTATCTTGGCATTCCAAATATTATCTTATTCTAAAACATCTAATTTCTATTCAACAAGAGGCCTTTGCTTCTAAGAGGCATTGTTTGGCTCTTAATGATATTTCTCTTGACAAATTATACTAACGAATATTCAAATTATGGTTATAACTTCTTGAAAATGTCAAAGCCAATATGTTTTGAATACAGCTGACTAAATTAGTTATAGATTATTACTTCCTGACCTAATACTTTTGATAATGATTTAATCTGCCCTGTGCTTAAAGAGTTATAATACAAAAGCAAGTTAGTTGCCACAAATTGTGTAGCTGGATGAACACAGCAGGCCAAGCAGCATCTCAGGAGCACAAAAGCTGACGTCTCAGGCCTAGACCCTTCATCAGAAAAGGGGGAGGGGGAGAGGGTTCTGAAATAAATAAGGAGAGAGGGGAAGGCGGATTGAAGACCGGTAGAGGAGAAGATAGGTGGAGAGGAGGCAGACAAGTTAAAGGGGCGGGGATGGAGCCAGTACAGGTGAGCGTAGGTGGGGAGGTAGGGAGGGGATAGGTCAGTCCGGGGAGGACGGACAGGTCAAGGGGGCAGGATGAGGTTAGTAGGTAGGAGATGGAGGTGCGGCTTGGGGTGGGAGGAGGGGCTAGGTGAGAGGAAGGACAGGACAGGGAGGCGGGGACGAGCTGGGCTGGTTTTGGGATGCAGTGGGGGGAGGGGAGATTTTGAAGCTTGTGAAATCCACATTGATACCATTGGGCTGCTGCGTTCCCAAGCGGAATATGAGTTTCTGTTCCTGCGACCTTCGGGTGGCATCGTTGTGGCACTGCAGGAGGCCCTGGATGGACATATCGTCTAAGGAATGGGAGGGGGAGTTGAAATGGTTTGCGACTGGGAGGTGCAGTTGTTTACTGCAAACCGAGTGGAGGTGTTCTGCAAAGCGGTCCCCAAGCCTCTGCCTGGTTTCCCCAATATAGAGGAGGCCACAACAGGTACAGCAGATGCAGTATACCACATTGGCAGATGTGCAGGTGAACATCTGCTTGATGTGGAAAGTCTTCTTGGGTTCTGGGATAGGGGTGTGGGAGGAGGTGTAGGGGCAGGTGTAGCACTTCCTGTGGTTGCAGGCAAAAGTGCCAGGTGCGGTGGGGCTGGAGGGGAGTTGACACAAAGTTCTGTATTGAAGGATTTTAAGGCTGGAATCTGCAACAGACTGAATGAATGGACTTTCAAACCATTTACTTGAAAGAAGTTCAAGACTTGAAACGATAGTGTTTTAAATGACTGCATCTACCCAAAACAAAGGGTAATAGAAATCAAATGTTTCACTTTCTACAAAAAACAGAGCCTGAAATGTTAAAATAATTGCAGATTTGATATGAATCACAAAAATAAGATTTTTTTTAAACGTAGAAGGGACACAGATTGCTGCGCTTGAATCATAGTGGAGCGTATTCACTTTTCAAAATGGGAATTTTTTTGCTATTTCATACTGTGCTTCATCTGCCATATCATCACTGTGGGTTTGAAATTATCTTGTACTCAAGTGCATTTAGACCTTACAGTACAGATCCCAAACAGAAAGATACTTTACACTGAGAGCTAAGATAAGTCAAGAAAACAACGACCACTGCAGTTATGCTGAAAATATATCTTGCATATTGTCCTGTAAATGCCAACATTTCACTTTAGCTTGAATAGTAATAATTTCACAGGATTTCTATCATTATACATTGATTTCTTTGTTGAGTACTGATTTCTTTTTCGTGAAATCGTAATAGGTTGAACAGAAAACAACGTGGACGTCAATGATCTATCTCCAGTTTATTAATCTCACATTTGTTCTTTAGGGAATTTCAATTAGTTACTTATAACCGATGTTATTTATTATATTAAACATAATACAAATGCCAGATTTAAAGTTGCGCAGAATATCTTTGAGATAGATTGGGCTAGCTGTTTTTTTAATTCAATGGTATTACTGATATATAACAATTTAACAATGAGCCGAACTGGATTTGAAGGTGAATCTAAGCTAAACAGTACAAGGAAGTTGACATACACAAAATTACAATGAAATTACAACAAAGAAATTACAACACAGAAACAGGCCTATTGCCCCATCAGCTTGAATCGGTGCTCATTCTCCAAAACAGCAGTAGTCTTAATTTTGTGTGCCCTTTTTGTAATTTATACCTTTTTATTACCCATCTAACCAAACTACATTGTAGCGACAGTATTGGCTTTACTCACTTACTATTCAGCATCACATCTTTCTGCTAACTGTTCTAAATTTCTTACATTTTATCCTTTATCTGCTTTTACAACTCTTGTTAGAAAGGAGAAAAAACAGTGCTATTGCCAGAATCAAAATGCTACTCAATGGAATATCCCTTCTGACACCCCACAATAGCTTGATACATTTTTTTGTCCAAACTATAAAGGATCGCCAACTGCTAAGCTCCACAATTGAAACCCATTTCAGTCAATAGCTTCTCTCCCTGCCCAGCATAGAACACCGACCATCACCAGTTGCCCTCCTGACTCACATGACAAACTAACTGCTCCCCATAACCATAACTTTTCCATTCACCATCCCAGTGAGAATCCTTTGGACAAACATCAAACCCACTGCCTGCACCATAATCTAGATAGACCTCTCATCCTTGTCCCTGAAATCAGGAGATCCCTGCCATATATCACTCACAATTTCTTTTTCACTCCTCTTGTCAAGCTGACTTCCAACCTGCAAGGCATCCAACCAATTAATCACGCTTCCTCTTAACAGGAACCTCATTTAAAAGAGCTCTGCTGTAAAGTTCTGCAAAACTTTTAAGAAACATGTCAAGATAATAAAATGTGAGGCTGGATGAACACAGCAGGCCAAGCAGCATCTCAGGAGCACAAAAGCTGACGTTTCGGGTGCTCCTGAGATGCTGCTTGGCCTGCTGTGTTCATCCAGCCTCACATTTTATTATCTTGGAATTTCCAGCATCTGCAGTTCCCATTATCTAAGAAACATGTCATTTTGTTCTTCACAACAACAAAGATTATCCTCAGTCTTTATATACCTCACTTCCAGGTTAAAGCACAACCCATTGAATAAAGTAGTGCGGAAATTATGCTTGACCATTATAAACAATGGGTGGCCCTGAGAATTCTGGCTAATTCCAGCTGCCACAATTAAGAATGGATGAAAAGGACTTGAGGAGTGGGCTGGGAAACCTTATTAGAATGGTAGCAGTGATGATAACTTCATTTGTATGAAGCAACCAGAGAAACTGGGATCAAAACAGAAAACAGTGGAAATACACTGCGGTTTTGGCAGCATCTGTGGAGACAGAGCTAGTCTTAATAGCATTTCAAGACAAGTTTATAACTAAGTACAGGTGACACTGATGTATCTTTGCTATGGAGGCAGTGAGAAGGGCCTGGATGGTGGATAGTTCTCCTTTGAGATCCTAAACTATTCTAACATCAAGTTCTTGTAACATCCATCATACTGGGCAGTGCTTAAGGCACTCAATGGTATTTTACTTTCAAACCCTTACATTCTTATACAAAATCCTCCCTCTAAGCTTTACATCTTTTTAATAGTACTATACATTAATACATATCATTACATTTCCTACTACACAATGTCCCGTTACGTCTCTGAGTTCACAAATTCAGGCAGTCTGAAGGTTTCACTTTTCTCTGAGAATGCGTTCTCTTTGGACTTTGAGGGTTGGTAGACCTTTGGGTTGAAGAATGTTGACTTTGATTCTGTTTCTGACAAGGTAAGTACTGAAAATCTCCTTAGACCAGAGAACTTCTGGTGTTTTGTAGAAGGTGTATTTCCTGATGAAACAGGCGGTTACTCCATTGCCACATCTGGGGGCCTTTAATCTCATATTTTTCCCTTACAGAGGAAAGCTATTCTATTGAAACAGGCAATTGCTTTAGTTAGTATCATACATCACTGAACCAGGCTTTTCTCCCTTTGAAATACGTTGAATCTCCAAACCAGGCAATTTAATTTTGACTATGTCTTGAATCTCTGGACATTAGACTTAATTCTCAATCAGCCAGTAAATCTACATTGAAGGGTAAGGAATCTATTTTAACTTGTTAATTAGCTTGTGCACTTTAATTTGGCCTCAGTTATTGCAATATTGATGAAATCACCATATTCATTGCTTCAGCTCAATTATTTGGGATTGTTTCTTGTTTGGAATGATCTGTGTCAATGCTACTAAGGATTCTTCCTGAGATAATAAGGAAATTAAACTGTCTGTTTGAACCTGTGTCTTCTGAATCACTTCTGTATCTGATATCAGACATAAATCTGTGATAATTATTTGTTTACCAAGCAGTGTTGCACTCTGAATAATCTTAGTTGAAGATGCATCAAGTGGATTGACCACAGCACAGCTTGGACTGACAGCACCACACCCCAGACAGACAGCACCACACCCCAGACTAACAGCAGCACACCCCAGACTGACAGCACCACACCCCAGACAGACAGCACCACACCCCAGACTAACAGCACCACACCCCAGACAGACAGCACCACAACCCCAGACAGACAGCACCACAACCCAGACTAACAGCAGCACACCCCAGACTGACAGCACCACACCCCAGACTGACAGCACCACACCCCGGACTGACAGCACCACACCCCAGACAGACAGCACCACACCCCAGACTAACAGCAGCACACCCCAGACTGACAGCAGCACACCCCAGACAGACAGCATCACACCCCAGACAGACAGCACCACACCCCAGACTAACAGCACTACACCCCAGACAGCAGCAACACACACTGGACTGACAGCACCACACCCCAGACAAAAGCACCACACCCCAGACTGAGAGCAGCACACCCCAGACTGCAAGCAGCACACCCCAGACTGACAGCACCACACCCCGGACTGACAGCACCACACCCCAGACAGACAGCACCACACCCCAGACAGACAGCACCACTCCCCAGACTGACAGTACCACACCCCAGACTGCGAGCAGCACACCCCAGACAGACAGCAGCATATCCTGACTCACTGCACCAGACTGTGTGCAACCCAACAAAAGTATCACTGGTTGGATGGGCAATGATAGAGAAAGGTAGGAATATAAAATGTGAGGCTGGATGAACACAGCAGGCCCAGCAGCATCTCAGGAGCACAAAAGCTGACGTTTCGGGCCTAGACCCTTCATCAGAGAGGGGGATGGGGTGAGGGTTCTGGAATAAATAGGGAGAGAGGGGGAGGCGGACCGAAGATGGAGAGAAAAGAAGATAGGTGGAGAGGAGAGTATAGGTGGGGAGGTAGGGAGGGGATAGGTCAGTCCAGGGAAGACGGACAGGTCAAGGAGGTTGGATGAGGTTAGTGGGTAGGAGATGGAGGTGCAGCTTGGGGTGGGAGGAAGTGATGGGTGAGAGGAAGAACAGGTTAGGGAAGCAGAGACAGGTTGGACTGGTTTTGGGATGCAGTGGGTGGAGGGGAAGAGCTGGGCTGGTTGTGTGGTGCAGTGTGGGGAGGGGACGAACTGGGCTGGTTTTGGGATGCGGTGAGGGAAGGGGAGATTTTGAAGCTGGTGAAGTCCAAATTGATACCATTGGGCTGCAGGGTTCCCAAGTGGAATATGAGTTGCTGTTCCTGCAACCTTCGGGTGGCATCATTGTGGCACTGCAGGAGGCCCATGATGGACATGTCATCTAAAGAATGGGAGGGGGAGTGGAAATGGTTTGCGACTGGGAGGTGCAGTTGTTTATTGCGAACCGAGCGGAGGTGTTCTGCAAAGCGGTCCCCAAGCCTCCGCTTGGTTTCCCCAATGTAGAGGAAGCCACACCGGGTACAGTGGATGCAGTATACCACATTGGCAGATGTGCAGGTGAACGTCTGCTTAATATGGAAAGTCATCTTGGGGCCTGGGATGGGGTGAGGGAGGAGGTGTGGGGGCAAGTGTAGCATTTCCTGCGGTTACAGGGGAAGGTGCCAGGTGTGGTGGGGTTGGAGGGCAGTGTGGAGTGAACAAGGGAGTCACGGAGAGAGTGGTCTCTCCGGAAAGCAGACAAGGGTGGGCATGGAAAAATGTCTTGGGTGGTGGGGTCGGATTGTAGATGGCGGAAGTGTCGGAGGATGATGCGTTGTATCCGGAGGTTGGTGGGGTGGTGTGTGAGAATGAGGGGGATCCTCTTTGGGCGGTTGTGGCGGGGGCGGGGTGTGAGGGATGCGTTGCGGGAAATGCGGGAGACGCGGTCAAGGGTGTTCTCGACCACTGTGGGGGGAAAGTAGCGGTCCTTGAAGAACTTGGACATCTGGGATGTGCGGGAGTGGAATGCCTCATCGTGGGAGCAGATGCGGCGGATGCAGAGGAATTGGGAATAGGGGATGGAATTTTTGCAGGAGGGTGGGTGGGAGGAGGTGTATTCTAGGTAGTTGTGGGAGTCGGTGGGCTTGAAATGGACATCAGTTACAAGCTCGTTGCCTGAGATGGAGACTGAGACGTCCAGGAAGGTGAGGGATGTGCTGGAGATGGCCCAGGTGAAATGAAGGTTGGGGTGGAAGGTGTTGGTGAAGTGGATGAACTGTTCGAGCTCCTCTTGGGAGCAAGAGGCGGCGTCAATACAGTCATCAACGGAGGAAGAGGTGGGGTTTGGGGCCTATGTAGGTGCGGAAGAGGGACTGTTCCACGTAACCTACATTGGGGAAACCAAGCAGAGGCTTGGGGACCGCTTTGCAGAACACCTACGCTCGGTTCGCAATAAACAACTGCACCTCCCAGTCGCAAACCATTTCCACTCCTCCTCCCATTCTTTAGATGACATGTCCATCATGGGCCTCCTGCAGTGCCACAATGATGCCACCCGAAGGTTGCAGGAACAGCAACTCATATTCCGCTTGGGAACCCTGCAGCCCAATGGTATCAATGTGGACTTCACCAGCTTCAAAATCTCCCCTTCCCCCACTGCATCCCAAAACCAGCCCAGTTCGTCCCCTCCCCCCACTGCACCACACAACCAGCCCAGCTCTTCCCGCCCACCCACTGCATCGCAAAACCAGTCCAACCTGTCTCTGCTTCCCTAACCTGTTCTTCCTCTCACCCATCCCTTCCTCCCACCTCAAGCCGCATCCCCATCTCCTACCCACTAACTCATCCCACCTCCTTGACCTGTCCATCTTCCCTGGACTGACCTATCCCCTCCCTACCTCCCCACCTATACTCTCCTCTCCACCTATCTTCTTTTCTCTCCATCTTCGGTCCGCCTCCCCCTCTCTCCCTATTTATTCCAGAACCCTCACCCCATCCCCCTCTCTGATGAAGGGTCTAGGCCCGAAACGTCAGCTTTTGTGCTCCTGAGATGCTGCTGGGCCTGCTGTGTTCATCCAGCCTCACATTTTATTATCCTGGATTCTCCAGCATCTGCAGTTCCCATTATCACTGAAAGGTAGGAATGCCTCCTTTACAGTCTGCCTGTGCTCACTGAAGGGTTTCCCACACCATTCTTCCCAGTCCACCCTGGACCCCAGTCCCACTCGAGCTTCTCACTGGGCTCAGTCTGGTAGGCCCTGGAAAAATCCCAGGCTTATCTTAAATTCTAGATCCATTACAGTACCCTACCCCCAGGGTAACTTGTGTTCAGACTGAAGAACAATGACTTAGCACACCTCTCTGCTTTTTTTTTACTCAGCTACAGCTCTCTGCTTTTTTTAAACTTAGCCACTGTTACATCCACACTGTCACTCCCTCTTTAATCCCATACAATTTTGTTGATGGCTCTTTCTATCACATCATCAACAAACTGAATTTTTAATAATCAATTTTTTTAACACTTCTAACAAGGTATGTTGAAAATAGTCATTAAGCAGTGCAGTGTTTGAGTATTGTTGAAAACAAAAGGGTACATTTTTTCAAAGCTTTTAGGCTTACATTCATCAGGACAATTTCCAATAGTATCAAAGCAAAAGGAAACAACATTCGTACTGTATGAGAGGATTGGTAAACAAGTGAAAGAGGCTCTACAATATACAGTCCATTTTCTGGAATACTAGTAACCACTAATACCCACAAGTTAACCGAGGGTACATTCTAAATTGTGTTTCTCCTATCCTATTTGACAAGATGTATTTTCTTTGACTACATGCAAACCAAACTTCAAATTTATTACAATGCATGTGGATCCTCTTGTATTACCTGCTATGGATTTGGACTGTTTGGGGATTGGCACCAACAGATTGTTTCCTGGAGACAAGAGATCTACAACTTTCCATTGAACTCAAGCGCAGACTGACAGTATTCTCTCTTCTAAAGATATCAGGGTCACTGTAGGTTGAGAGATTATCTCCATAGATGTGAAGGCAGCACCGGGATGGATTGAAACGAATGCATAATCGTTGCAAGTCAGCCTGTAAGCCAATAGAAATCTACTGTTATAATAGACTTTGTATATAGGATAGAGGAATAACAGACCTGGTAATGCTTTACGGATCAATAAGTCCTCTTTACAGAAAATGAGCACTAAAATTTTAGTAGGAAGGAAGGGTAGAAGTGATGAGATCAGAAAATCTGATGAAGGATCTAGGCCCGAAACGTCAGCTTTTGTGCTCCTAAGATACTGTTTGGCCTGCTGTGTTCATCCAGCCCCACACTTTGTTATCTTCAAAATAAATAACCTCTAATTTACCTTTAATGTAAGCTAAAACATTTTTAATGTATCTGTAATACAATATAATTGACAAAAGAGACAGTTATGACACAGTCTTCCTTTATATTGAAATGTTGTCCTATAAGTTTATAGTTGAATGTTTCTTAATCCATGAAGTCAAATGGTAGCCACCAGGAAGAAGTCTTATTTTAGCCATTTTTCTATGTCTGACAGACTTATTCTCCCACTCCAGGGTCTAACTCAGTTTAATTTATGCATATTTACTACAATTGCAGCATTCAGATAATTGCCTTATTCCAATTAAACTTTAATTCTCTTTTAGCCGAGCTGTACCCTGGAAACAGTCTCCAGTTTTCACTCCATTCCACAGGGTGAAGTCTTCAGCATATTTTTTCATAATTAATTTAACTATCGATTACTAGACCTGGTTGGACATAGGCATTACTGGCCCTCATTCTTCTGGCTCCCTCATTTCTTTCCGAGTAAGCTAAATTTAGCTTCTCTCAGGCCTCAAATTACCAATGTTTTGCATCCCAAAACAATATTTTCTGAGATAAGTATATCGTATTTGCATTCCAATATTTTCTGTTTTCATCATTTCTTGAATGAACTTGTTATCTAGAGTGAGCTTGTCAAATTGCTCAGTGAAACAATACTTTGGCAGATTTCTAAAGGACCAGTGGCTACTTTTCCTGTGCACCATTTGTTTCTCAGGTACAATTTAGTGTTAAACCCAGGCAAATAACAAAATTACAGAGTACAAGCCACAGAATGAGGCCGTTTGATTTTACCAGTGCACACGCAGTAAATGATGCATTTGAGCTTCCTTTGCCTTTCGTCATCTAAATCTGTGAGCATAACTATATATAACACTCAGTTTTCTTGTATGTATACATGCATGTCTTATGTATATGCACATGCTTCTTACCTTGAATGTCTACATACCCTGAAATTGTCATTATAGAATCCGTAAATCAGCGGGTTCCAAAAGCTATGTGACATGGCCAGGTAGTGGGAGAAGAAGTAAAGGGCAGTGATATCCATAGGATCATTTGGTAGTACAGCTGGACTGAACTCATATGTAACACTGAAGATATGAAATGGCAGCCAGCAAAGTGCAAAAACAGCCACGATGATAAACAGCATCTTGATTACCTGTAGGAAATTACATAGATTATGATAAATTGTTATTTCTTTCATAATTTGCTTATCTTCAATAGCAAAACAAACAGGACAACTTCTTCACATTAATTCTAGCCCTCAAAGTCAACTAAAAAAATTAAGCATAATATTCAAGTTTCTTGCACTTTGCCAATGTGATTTCAGTTAGAATGTGGTGGACAAGATCTTTGCATATATGAGCAAACCTCCTACTGTACCTCCGTTAAAGTTATGTTGGTGAATCGGGAGCAGCTGCAAGAAAATTCATGACCTTAATCTCCCAGCTGCATTTATAATTCAGGACCACAGCTGATTTTTCTTTTAGCTGATGTGCTGTTTTCGAGTTTCTTTAAGTATCATCAATAGAAATGCTTACTCAGGGCTTGGTAATGACTGCAGTGTTACCAACAGGATTTGGTTAACAGTCAGACCACGGTTAGAAAGGCCATTTATTATATTTATCTTTACTGAATAATATCAGCTAGAATTGGTGCAAAAAGGGGCCCTTGCTCACTACCCAGCACCTAGCCACAGTCCAATTGTAAGATCCACTGCTTCGGCTGAGATCAGCACAATCATTTGGGTTTTACTAGTCTGTATAATTTAAAACACATCTGAGCAAAACTGACCCTGATATTCCAAGAAATGGCAATCAAAGTGTATTGCCACTCTGCTCATTTTTATATAGTAGTCCTAAACTCTGCATTTCTCATTGGGAATTCCAATCCTGGCTCCTTCAAAAATGTAGAGTATTGCTGAAATCAACACCATTATCCCGTACTGCAGGGCAGATTTGAAGTCAGATCATGCCCACTTTTGCAGCACAGCTTATTTTGGTAGTTGCTATGAAACATGAATATGTCAGGTAAGTGTGGATTAAGGTGACAAATACATAGGGAGCTAGAATGGCAGGTGAAAATGGTGCAGTAGGTAGGGTACCTGGTGTCAAAGGGTGTAACATGCCAGTTAAGTAATCAAGTGCTTAGAATACTTTGGGGGGTGTCAGGGCTGGTGGTATGATCTCAGGGCCATCAGCAGGGTGGGTATCGGAAGGGCAGTGAATGGCAGGACCAGTGGGTGAGGCTGTACAGCTGTCATAGCATGGGTAACTTAGCTTAATGGAAGCAGGAAGTTCTGAATTTTGCAACCTTAAGGGGTATTTTTTTCAGGGAATTCTAGGTGCGGAGGAATTGCCCACTACTATCTTCAATCTCCTGCTGTGTCTGGGATTCCATAGACTCCCAATGCACAATGCAGGTCTGCATTGCTCCAATGATCATCAGGCCATTGAAAAATCTAATACATTGTTGTTTATCTATAGGGCAATGACTGACATCCATTTTTGACTCCACCATCAAGGCAGAGTGCTGCTGAGCTTATGTAACCCAACATAACAAGCTTGGATTTCCTTCTGTTTCCCTTCTGAATTTCAGCAATGGGGCTATCAAAGCAGGTAAAAAAGCCTCTGTGGGAATAAGGCTGGGCAACGAATTACGGGTACGGTTCAGAGATGCATTATTGGGTTACGATACCAAAGTGTTTAATCCAACATGAGCCTCTCTGGATTTTACACCTATGTCTTTACCTTCCGTTTTGATTTATCTTGCTGAGCTTCTCTGTTTTTGTCCATGTGTCCAGGCGGTCTCCGACCCCACAGCCTCATAGCGACATTCCAGTAGGTTATGGTGAGAACAAGTAAGGGCAGCATATAAGTGAAAAGCAGCAACAAGAGTGTGTAGACCTTCCGGTAAGTATTATTAGGCCAACCAATTTCCAAACAGATCATTTCAGCTTCACTATCCAGATTCAGGTACTTGGCCTGCCTCACAAAATAAAACGTAGTTCAAAACATACTTCAGGGGATAATTCAGATTACACTCTGCAATTAAATAATTCACGCACACAAATTATGAACTTGTGCACAGACCAGTTAGATGACCTGGTAAATATGACTCGATCAAGTTTGAGTTACATTGTCTTCCAGTGGCTGGGAAAAGTTAGGGACAATGTACAGGTCAACAGTAAAGATTCAAGTAAAACGATCACCTAAAATATGTGTGACAAAGATCAATGGCAGCATCACTGCAATGGTCATAATTTTGTCAAAATGAATCCCAAATAGAAATGACACCAGAGAATGGATTTTACAGGAAATTGTATTCTCGCCTTAATCCACAGAAAGGACGGTCAGAACCCATCTCCCCTAATAATGGCTGCCCTGTAGCTACTTTACACAGGAAGAGGGGTCATTGCCCAAGTTAGAGGTTTCTGCTTCGGTGTAGGGAAGAAAACATGCCTTGGTGAGCTGGTGGTCAATCTGATTGGCCAAAAGTCCTCTAGTATCAGCAGCATCAAGTCCAAGTGGCAGCTACTGCTCAGGGAAACAGCAATGAGGCTTGTGCCAAGATGTTACTGAGATTGAAGCTTCTGGATGCTCCTGGTAACAAATCAAACACAGGCCTCAAAACATGTTGATTTTCATAAATAACAAAGTGTGGAGCTGGATGAACACAGCAGGCCAAGCAGCATCTTAGGAGCACAAAAGCTGACGTTTCGGGCCTCGACCCTTCATCAGAAATGGGGGAGGGGGAGATGGTTCTGAAATAAATAGGGAAAGGGGGGAGATGGATCGAAGATGGATAGAGGAGAAGATAGGTGGAGAGGAGACAGACATGTTAAAGGGCAGGGATGGAGCCAGTAGAGGTGAGTGTAGGTGGGGAGGTAGGGAGGGGATAGATCAGTCTGGGGAGGACGGACTGGTCCAGGGGGCGGGATGAGGTTAGTAGGTAGGAAATGGAGGTGCGGCTTGAGGTGGGAGGAGGGGATAGGTGAGAGGAAGAACAGGGTAGGGAGGTGGGGACAAGCTGGGCTGGTTTTGGGATGCAGTGGGGGGAGGGGAGATTTTGAAGCTGGTGAAATCCACATTGATATCATTGGGCTGCAGGGTTCCCAAGCGGAATATGAGTTGCTGTTCCTGCAAACTTTGGGTGGCATCGTTGTGGCACTGCAGGAGACCCAGGATGGACGTGTCGTCTAAGGAATGGGAGGGGGAGTTGAAATGGTTCGCGACTGGGAGGTGGAGTTATTTGTTGCGAACCGAGCGTAGGTGTTCTGCAAAGGCTCTGGCACCATTCAGCAGTTTCAAACATTTTCTCTTCTATCCCCATTTCTTAGTGAAAGGCTCCAAGGCAAATAGGGTCCAGGAAATTTGCTCCCGATATATTTAGCTTTAATGTAAACCTGTCTCTATTTCAAACCAAAATTGAGAAGTGCAGTATGAAAACCCAAATGAATCTGAAGCAAAGATGATTTAGATATATTTTTCTAGCCAGCTACACTCCACATCTGGCCAGTTTCACATGTGGCCCAGGCTCAAGATTCATGATGCGTTTCATGATGCTACAGTTAAAGTATGAAGAAATCCTCTAACATTCAACCAACAACACACTGTTTATGAAAAGGTTCAGCAAGCTACCTTTAATATTGGATGACAAAATTCTTGATTTTCTAATGCAGCCTGTTGCTTGCCTGTGCCATTCTTGCAACTAAACTGTTCAGAAATTTTTGATAATCTTTCTACATCAAGGAAATACCAGAGAAAATCAGCAAACCTAGGTGACCCTCCAGCCATCCACCGACAACTTAGTTTTAAGTAATGGTAAGCAATATATTTTAACTTGCTGTATTTCATATAATCATGTTTTTAAATTTATTTATGCATTTATATACAACATAATCCACTTTGAAGACACCAATCTATATCATTGAAACACTGTCTGACTTCCTAGATAACAAATTGTGGAGCTGGATGAACACAGCAGGCCAAGCAGCATCTTAGGAGCACAGAAGATGACGTTTCGGGCCTAGACCCTTCATCAGAAAAAACCTGTTCTGATGAGGGGTCTAGGCCTGAAATGTCAGCTTTTGTGCTCCTAAGATGCTGCTTGGCCTGCTGTGTTCATCCAGCTCCACACTTTGTTATCTCGGATTCTCCAGCATCTGCAGTTCCCATTATCTCTGATCACTGTCTGACTTCCTGTCAGGTTTATTTCTTTACAAAGAATATCTGCATCCAATCACCCACTTCTGAAGGCTTTTCTTGGAATATGACATTTGGAAAATTTATTGTGGAATCTGCAGATTTAAGGCCATCTCCTTCAATACTAACCTAGCTTTCAGCTTTCTAAATCAGGTAAAGACTGCATTTTCCAGTTGTGAGTCTTTAACTGCAAGATAACACTGGAGGCTTAAGTATCCAAGATTTGTGTCTTCGTGGGTACTGTAAGAACAGCTGTATAGTTTGGTAGGACTATGCTGACTTTATCTTTCTCAAGTGCGCTCAATTAAGCGTCTAGAGCCAGATTTAAAGTTAAAGTCCATAAGCTATGTATGTCATAAGTTGTTGATTCTAATACATCTTGGTATTCATAAAATCATGCTCTCTTCATATTCTTCATAGCTCTTCTCAAATTTCCTTTTGAAATTTAGTATTGCATCTGCTTCTACCATTTTTTTCAGAAACATGCATTCCAGATCACAGCCATTCCCTGCCTAAAAATATTTTCTCATGTCACCACTGACTCTTATATTAATCACCTCACACTTCTATCCTTTGGCTACTAATCCTTCTTTGACAGAAAACTATTTCTCCTGATTTTCAAAACCATTCATGATTTTGAACAACTCCTTGTAACTATCTCCAGTCCTAAATGAGATGCTGGTCAGTTGTGGCTATACTCACTGAAGTTTAGGAGAATAGGGGGACAGTGGCGGTTTCATAGAAACCTATACAACCCCAACAGGAGTAAACAGGATAAACACAGGAAGGATGTTTCCATTGTTCAAGCTGTCTCTAATCAGGTGCCATAGTCAGGCTTATGCTAAGATGCTCCTGAGACTGAAGCTCCTGGATGCTCCTGGTAACAAATCAAACATAGGCCTCAAAATAGGTTGATTTTCATGCTCTAGAACCAAACAGTTGTTTCAAACATTTTCTCTCCTCGCCCCATTTCTTAGTGAAAGGCTCCAAGACAAATAGAGTAGTGAGGCTGTGGAATTCTCTACCACAGAAAACAGTTGATGCCAATCATTGAATGTTTTCCAGAGGTGTTAGATATAATTGTTAGGGCTAAAAGAATCAAAGTATAAAGTGACAAAGTGGAAACAGGGTACTGGTTTGGATGATCAGCCAGGATTATATTGGATGGTGGAACAGGCTCGAAGGGCTGAATGGCCTGCTCCTATTTTCTAAGTTTCTATGTTGTTGCAGCTAAGAGCACCTCCCTGTGAGAAAGGACTTTTACACCACATAGTAGGGGAGATGGTCAGTGTGAGCAGAGACTTTGCCTGAGTGAGACACAGGCTGTGCGTATATCTGGGAATTTGGTTCTATGTGGGAATTCAATAAAGAGTGGGAAGGGGAGTTGTGAGTTGGTTTTACTGCTATAAGTGAAATCTCCAGAGTGAGAGGTGAGCAGGAAAGGCAGGGATTGAGAGGCTGACCTGCAGTTAGATCAGTGGTGGAGTGATGCCATGAACACAAAAGCAACTTTATTGAAGGGAAAGCAGCTGATTGGTGAGTAAGGCTAATGAATATTTCTAGTCTTTAATGTAAAAGTAATGTCTTCAGTTTGTGTTTGCATCTCCAGTCTTTTTCTTCTCTAATTTCTTAATAGTTTAATATAATATTGTAAGTGTTTTTCAAATTATTTGCAATGATGTGTAAAAAGCAGGGATTAGTGTGGGTAAAATGGGTTTCAGTTAATGGGGTATCAACACCAGTACTGGTTAGAAAGCAGCTTTTCTGTTGGAATAGGCTTCAATTGAATTCTGCTGAAACCAGTGTCGTGGTGAATTGAATACTTAGGTCTGTAGAGAGGGCTTTAAGCTAATTAGAGATATGCAACTTTACAAAACAACAGCCGAGAAGGAAACAGTGATGGTGATGTTGATGGTACAAGATGGAATAAGTATGATAGCACAAAATTATCTTGGATTGGCAGACATAGAATCCATATGCAAAGATAAGAAATAGGAAGGAGAATCAAACACTGGTGGAAATAATTCAGAGGGCTTCCAACAGTAGTTACAGTATATTGTAGGACAGAAGATATATCAGGGGATAATAAGGGAATGCAAAAAAGGCTGTACATTAGTCATGGGTGAATTTAGTCTTCATGTCAATTGGGAAAATCACTTTCACAAAGGAAGAATTCATAGAGTTTATTCAGGACAGTTTCCTAGAACAATATTTTGTCGACCAAACGGGGAACAGAATATTTTGGATTTAGTAATGTGTAATGAGGCAGGCTTAATAAATGATTCCAAAGTAGAGGATCCCTTACGAAAAAGTGAAGGTTAACAGGCTTAAATTTAGCAGACAGTATAAGAGTGAGCTTGGCTCAGAAATAAATGTGTTACACTTAAATAAAAGTAATCATAAAGGATTGAGGGTAGAGTTAGCTGGTGTGGACGAGGAAATGACTTTCACAGAAAAGACAGGAAAGAACAATGGCAGGTTTTAGGAGACTATTTGCCTATCAGCAAAGTTATATCCCAGTGTGGAAGTAGGATTCCAATAGGCATTAAACTAACCTTGATTAAGTAAGGATGTCAATGGTAACATCACATTGAAAGGAAATACAGTCAACATGGCTAAGATTAATGGTATGCCAAGGCATTAGGGAACCCAACAACAGAATGACCAAAACAAAAATTTAAGTGTAAATTAGCTTGTAATATCAAAGTGGACAAGAGTTTCTTTAAGTATATTAAAAGAAAAAGAGAGGTCAAATTGAACATAGGTCTCTTAGAGAATGAGCTGGTAAATAATAGTAGGGAAGCAGGAAATAAAAGAAGAATTGAACAAATACTTTGTATCAGTCTTCTCAGTAGAAGACATCAATAAACATTCCAAAACTACCAAATAATCAAGGGCCCAAAGGGGAAGAGGAAATAAATACAATAGCTATCACTGGAAAAATAGTACTAGAGACATTAATGGGGTTAAAGACCAATAAATAACCTGGACCTGACTGAATGCATCTTAGGATATTAAAGAAAGTAGTCATAGGAATACTGGATACGCAAGTAGTAATCTTACAATAATCCTTAGCTTCTGGAAAATTCATTGAGGATTGATAAACAGCCAATATAATACACTTAATAAAAAAAGGAAAGAGACAAAACCACATGTAACTCTTAAGCCAGTAAGCTTAATATTAGTCATTGGGAAAATGTTAGAATCTATTATAAAGGATGTAGTAGATAGCACTTAGAAATACCATAGACAGATTAAGTTAAGCAGAGTCAACATGGGTTCATAAAGGAAAAAAATCATACCTGGCAACTTTGTTACAGTACTTTGAGGAGGTAACAAGCAGGATAAATAAATGGGAAGAAGTGGGTGCAATATATTTGGATTTCCAAAAGGTCTTTAATGAGGAATCGTGTGCAAAGCAACTTAAGTTAAGACCTAGTAGGAACTGACGGTGCTGGAGAATCTGAGATAACATGGTGTGAAGCTGGAAGAACACAGCAGGCCAAGCAGCATCAGAGGAGCAGGAAAGTTTGACATTTCGGGTCGGGACACTTCTTCAGAAAATTCTGTTAATTTCATAAAATAAGTTAAGACCTTATGATTTTGGTGGTAGTATATTAACATGGATAGAAGACTGGCTAAGTAATAGAAAGCAGAGAGTTGGGATAAAGGGGTGATTTCAGGATGACAACCTTCAACTAGTGGGATGCCACAGGGATCAGTGTTAGGACACAATTATTTACCATTATTGAAATTAGAATTGGGTTACAGTTAGATTTTATTGTCACATGTACCCAAGTATGGGGATATAGGAGTACAGTGAAAATTATCTAAAGTCACCATTCCTGGCAGCATCTTAGGTACACAAGCACAAAATTTTAGGTACAATGTAGAAATATAAAGAAATAAGTTAATAAGTTAAACATTACAGTTCTTCTTAGTATAAAGCAGGAGAAATAAAGGATAACGGTCCTTCTTTAGCCATGGACCTGCAGATAGTCCACGCTGAGTTTTCCCACAAGGGCTCACAGTCCCCCCACAAGGGCTCGATCTCCTCAGCACTGTGCTCGCGCTCCCCTGTGCTGGGCTAGATCTTTCCCTTGCGCTCGGCATGCACGTCTCCGTGATGCCATCTTGCCAACAACTGTTCGAATCCAGCCTGGCTTAGTGGACCTTTTGCCACCAATTGCCATCTGGGCTCACCGGCTGCTTCGCCACAGATCGCTAGAATCCTAAACTGGTACAACACTGAGCCCCGATTCCACCTCATTTCTCTGGACGTTGAAGAAGCCGTGGCAGCACTGCGCCAGCTGCTTCACAGCATAGACCCACTCTGGGCCCTCAGCTGCTGCCATCACTGCTGCTTCCAGGACCAATCTCCCTCCAGAAGTTAAGATGAAATATATACTACAAAACTTGAGAAAAGAAAAAGAAAATAAGAAGAAAGAAAAGAAAATCAAATGGAGCAGGTGAGCCCCAGCTCAGGAGCCCTACTGCATCACTATCTTAAAATATATGAAAGATTTGGATGAGGAAAATAAATGTACTAATGTCAAGTCTGTGGAAATTGGATTAAAGACAAATGGTGAAAATGACATAAGGAGTCTGCAGAGGAATATGGACAGGTTAAGTGTGTGGGCAAAATCAAAATTCTGATAGAATATAATGTGGAAAAAGAGAGGTTATGCACGTTGGCAGGAAGAATAGGGGAACCAAATATTATTTAAAAAGAGAAAGTCTGCAGAAAGCTACTGCATAGAGGCATTTAGGTGCGGGGTTTGTGCATAAATTGCAAGAAGCCAGCATTCAAGTTCAGCAGGTAATTGGGAAAACTATTGGACTGTGGCCTCTATTTCAAAGGGAATTTTTTTTAAATTCATGAATCGTGAACAGCATATGGGTATCACTGGTTTGGCCTGCATTTTCTGCCCATTAAAGGAAAATTGAGGGTCAACCATATTGTTGTGGGTCACATGCAGGCCAGAACAGAGAAGGATGGCAGTTTCTTTCCTTAAAGGGAAATTCTAAATGGGTCTGTCCCAACAATGGATTCATCATCAGACTCCTAACTCCAGATTTTTACAGAATTCAAACTCCACCATCGGCCATGGCAGGATTCAAACCTGGGTCCCTAGATTAACAGTCCAGTGATAATATCACTATATAAAAATGGGAAGCCTTGATAAAGCATTTCCAGCCTTCAGTCAGACCACAGCTAGAGATTTGAGAATAACTTTGGTCTCCTTATCGAAGGAAAGATATACTGGCACTTGATGGCAGTTCAGACAAGGTTTATTAGGATGGTCCCAAGTTTGGAGGGATTGGCTTATAAGAAGAGGTTGCATAGTTTGAGCCTGTATTCATTGGAGGTTAGAAAAATGAGAGATGACTTTGTTTAAACATATTCTTAGGGGACTTGACAGCATCGCAGCTGTGAGATAGTTTATCCCTGTTGGGGGTTCTCGGACCAGAGGGCATTACCTCAGAGCAAGGGGGTCACCCATTTAGGACAGAAGAAATTAGGATGAGAAGAAATTTCTTCCCTTAGAAAGTAGTGAATCTGTGAAATTCTTTACTTGCAGAGAGTTATAGAGGCTGAGTCATTAAATATAGGCAAGGAAGAGACAGACAGATTTTTCATCAGTAAGGAAATCAAGGGTTATCGGGAATAGATAGGAAAGTGGAATGGAAGATTATCAGATCAACCATAATCTCAGTGGATGGTGGAACAGACTCGATGGGCTACTTCTGTTCTTATTTCTGATGATCTTATGGGCAGTTGAAGGAAAAATATCACATCATCCCCAATCTCTTCACGCAATTGAAGTCCCTCATCTCTGAAACCATTCTAATCAATATCTTCTGAACTCTCTATATGGCCTTAACATCCAATGGCTAACTGGAAATGAACAGAATACTCTAGCTGAGGCCTCACCTGTGTCAATCTCTTTGCTTGAGTTCTTTGTGCTCTTACTAAAGGCAAGAATTCCATGTGATTTTTCAAAAATTCACAATTTGTCCTGACATTTTGAAGGATTAGAATACATAGCATACACCAGGTCTCTGTTTTTGCGCTCCCTGTTAAAGTTCTATCATCTCATCTAATTTTAAATCAAGTTGCATCATTTCACACTCCTCTGCTTTAAATTTCAGTGAGTTTTCCTTACCTCTAACCTTTATTCCCTGATCTCTAGGTATCTCCATGTTCATATGGCAATATTTTTTTAAAGTTCTAGATCTTAACTGGGCCGTACAGCTCACACATGAATGTAATGAAGTATTCTGTAAATCTACATGGATCAGAATCACTGCATTTTACTGATCTTCCATTTTATTCTGGTTGAGGCATGGGTGTGTCACTACATTAGCAGCTTTTGGCTACACAAGGCCCAATTTGTCCCTTTGATTTGCGAATTTCCAGTCAATCTACTTTGATTGGCCTTAATTTTACCCTTAAAGCATGGTGTCCTGTCACAGTTTGGAGGTCCCAGCTGTGATTCACGTCTGCTGAAGTGACACAGCTAGTAATTAGACTTGCTGGTCAGTGTTGTTATTTTCAGATGTTGACTCCTGACAGGACCTGAAATTTCAGTCCATTTACTGTGTTTCTCTTGCTCCACAGTGCCTTTTTTTTAACCTGTGGAGTATGTCTAGTATTTTCAGTTTTTTATTTCAGATTTCTCATACCAACAGTATTTTGCACACACTTACAGTGTATATTCTCTTCGAAATAGAAACAACTTTTTACTTTCTCCTTTTTGTCCCTTAACTGCTGTTGTACTCTACACCCTCACTGTTCTTTTAATCACATACTTTAATTTTGCAAACATTATATGCAATAATATTCAGTAGTTTAGTAAACTGCTTTGTCCAGTAGATTCAAAGAGTGCTATACCAGTTTATTTTAATCTTGTTATTGTGTCCAATCCTGTCAACTATTATGGGTTAAAATAAGTGATCCTGAATCATCTCATTAAACAACTTCAGACAGAAGAGACACTCAGTCAGTGCAATATGTTCATACACAGACAATTCTGCTTCCAGCTCACTTCTCTGAAAAATCAGATAAGTGTTAGAGCTGACTCTCACCCACAGAATCCACTGGGCAGCTGTGTCTAATTATAATCTGTGTATGTCTTGGCTGAAATTAGCAAACCCAGCACAGACTGAAGTTCTAGGGTTCTTTTATTGATTTGGAAAACATATTTAGCCAGACTGGGAGCAATTTCTAGTTATGTAGATACTTTCCTGTTCAGAGACATTACTAAACAAATCTGGAAGAGGTGGGACTTGAAACTGGGTCACATGATCCAGAGGTACAGATGCTACCACTGCACCGCAAGATCTCTAGCAAGTTTCTGTGTATTCAGTCTAGTTTATCATCAATAACTTGTTACATGATCATATATTAATTTTCTGTAGTAACTTTGTATTTTTTGCATCACCATTATTAAATCAATACTTTTGTACCGAAATAGCATGAATGCAGGTATGTTCATGCACATTTTGAGAAATGCAAACCCTGAAATTCTGTGTGCATTCTGTCAAAGTCTCATGGCAATTCTGTGACTCGGACTGGAAAATGGCAAGAAGCTTGTTGGCATGTATCATGAATTGTACATATTTCCATATTTAAGAATATATTCCCATTATTTAGCAAGTACGTAGAATGACTTTTGAAGCAGAAAAGTGATATATGTATTGCATTTGTACTCACCCTGGACACAAGTAACTGCACAGATGCAATGCTGCATGATACCATCCAAATCACAGCAATTAATATCTTACTTCGGGACCGACCCATGCGAGATTTCAGAGGGTGGCATACAGCATAATAACGGTCAACTCCAATGATCATGAGGGTGTATATACTGACAGACACAGAGAGAATCTAATAAAGAAATGGATAAATTCAAAGCTCTTAAAGCTGCACCTCAGAAGAGTTTGCAATTAATTCTGAAAATGAAACAACAGATTGCGACAAAAAAGATATCGTAATGCTCCCATCCTGATGTGGAACTTCATCCAACAAGTCCAAAGTTTGTAGAATCAAAATTTATTGTTCATTAAAATAAGTGGCTAGAGAATTGGGAATGCCATGTAAATGGTATACTTATCACTGTATCCAATTTGTCCTCTTGTCACATGAGACCTCTCTACAACACCTATTCCATCATATGTACAGGACTGCTTTTATGTGTAATACGACAACAACTTACTCCATTAATACAGTAAGTAATGTGAATATATTCACACTTGCATTATGGCTTAATAGCACACATCAGTAGATTAGATACCAGTGATGCTCAGTGTGTTATATTACTAGTAAGCCCAGTAGCCTTGTTCAATGGTTGGCCAGAAACCAGAGTATTATTTTCAGTGCTGCCGAAGCAACATTGCTTTGTCCATGTTGGAAAATCAACAAATTAACTGAATCAATATATAAAATGACTGGCATTACGACAAAAGCTTCCTGCTTCAAAATGACTGATATTAGGTTACACAGGTTACTGGTGTTTAGATATTACTATGGTCCTGAGGAGACTGATCACTTTTGAAAGGAAATTTGAACTCCTAATTAATAGCTGAAAGAAGAACACACAAGATTTCACATTTGAAGATGATTACTATAACAAAATAATAAAAGCACTGTTGACTAAACACTATATTTGTGGACAAATTATATTTTAAACCACAAACAGAACTCCGCCCCCTTTAATTTTAGCACAACTGAAGAAAACAAGTACACAGACGTATGTACTTGCCCTTTATGGAGGCATTCAATTCCCCAAAATCTGTTTAAAATGATTTTTTATCTCACAAAGGCTTATTTTTGTTCTCTTGCTTTCTGATTTCAATAATTTCTAACCCCAGAATTTTCACACTGACAGCAACACTGGAGACTCTCCTCTCGTCCAAACGTGGCAAATTTTCCAGTTTCCTTTGAACTCTTTATGAGTTCAGTCTTTTTATTCTGACAGCAAAATTCCAACCACATTGTGGAATGTTAAACTTCAGATATTTTGACCTCTACTTGCCATCCCTCTCCTGTACCCTGACAGACTGGACTAACCTATGTGTGATATTTAGTGACAGCGTAAGAAAGTCTAACCCAAAATTACATGATAACCTCTGTTCCCATCACATTTCAAAGCCCATCATCATGCTAAGGTGAGTCACATGAATCTTATGCCCAGGTAGAAATTCTGATGAGCTATTCCTGTAAACCTAAATTCTACTTTATCGTGGAATTAAATGGACAGTTTACAACATTTCTGTTTACTTTTCAGGGTCCTTGAAAACTGATCAATTTCTTACATCTATTATCTCCAGTAAGCATCTTTCACCTTCTTTCCAGTAAAACAACATGGGACTCCTAATTTCTATCGATTAGACCACCCAAGCTTGCTGTCAGAGACTTCAGGATGTGTCACATAACTCCACTTCATTTTATCTTAAATTGACAGACACTGTTCTAAAACAAAATAACCTGCTAAATCTCACAACAGCAACAATATACAGGAGCCTTTTAAAAAAACATTTACAGGACGCAGGGATCTTGGTTAAGCCAGTATTCATTGTCCATTCTTAAATGCCCAGAGGGGCAATTGAATTTAATTATTAATTTCATCAAAGACCCAAAAATTAATCTATCTATGTCAGGAGGTACAGAAGGAAGTGGGGGAAACATATCTTGAAAACTGTGCTGCTGGTGTTTAAGTCGTATATTATAATTTTCTGGATGGCCACTCAAAAACTAGAAAGGTCCAATTTGTGACAAGTGCCAAACCTGTTTTTAGCCATGATATTTACAAAAGAATATTTAATTATTTTCTGCAGAATGATTCCCTTCTTCGAGTTCAGTACAATCAACAGAGGATCTTTTAAAATTAACACTCCTTATCCTATCTTAAAGGGAAATTCCATTTTTTATTACTTAGACCAACTTTGCAAATCACTGGTGAACAACTAGGATGAATCGTACTGCATATGTTGTGTAAAAGACAGGCCGCAACACCAAAGACATTTTTCCCTCCCCATCCTTATCTGCTTTCCGGAGGGACCACTCTCTCCGTGACTCCCTTGTCTGCTCCACACTCCCCTCCAACCCCACCACACCCGGCACCTTCCCCTGCAACCGCAGGAAGTGCTACACTTGCCTCCACACCCCCTCCCTCACCCACATCCCAGGCCCCAAGATCACTTTCCACATCAAGCAGATGTTCACCTGCACATCCGCCAATGTGGGATATTGCATCCGCTGTACCCGTTGTGGCCTCCTCCAAATCGGGGAAACCAAGCGGAGGCTTGGGGACTGCTTTGTAGAACACCAACACTCAGTTCGCAATAAACAACTGCACCTCCCAGTTGCGAACTATTTCAAATCCCCCTCCCATTCCTTAGACGACATGTCCATCCGGGGCCTCCTGCAGTGACACAACGATGCCACCTGAAGGTTGCAGGATCAGCAACTCACATTCTGTTTGGGAACCCTGCAGCCCAATGGTATCAATGTGGATTTCACAAGCTTCAAAATCTCCCCTGCCCCTACTGCATCCCAAAACCAGACCAGCTCGTCCCTGCCTCCCTAACCTGTTTTTCCTCTCACCTATCCCCTCCTCCCACCTCAAGCCGCACCTCCATTTCCTACCTACTAACCTCATCCCGCCCCTTGACCTGTCCATCCTACCCGGACTGATCTATCCCCTCCCTACCTCCCCACCTACACTCACCTCTACAGGCTCTATCCCTGCCCCTTTAACTTGTTTGTCTCCTCTCCACCTATCTTCTCCTCTATCCATCTTCGATCCGCCTCTCCCTCTCTCCCTATTTATTTCAGAACCCTCTCCCCCTCCCCCTTTTCTGATGAAGGCTCTAGGCCCAAAGCGTCAGCTTTCCTGCTCCTAAGATGCTGCTTGTCCTGCTGTGTTCATCCAGCTCCACACTTTGTTATCTCGGATTCTCCAGCATCTGCAGTTCCCATTATCTCTGAAAAAAAATTGGTGTGTTCTTTTTTATGTACAGTTAGTTTTGCTATAATGTGTGTTTCATTAATACAAATTTGTCGTAACACGATTGATGAACAGTGGACATTGTTTGGATAGCATGAACTTTCTGCTGTAAAGGTATAGCAATTTTCTATACTAATTTCCCTTTAACTTGCTTTTCTATGGCAATTTTCTATAGTGTGAGGTCACACAAGAATGCAATTATGGCATTATAGGAGAACAACTTGGACAAACAAATCTATTTATGTCTATTTGTAATGTTAAAAATTCACTATGGTCACTCAGTTTAACATATTGTGTTTTCAGTTAGATGCAGACAACCTTTTGCATTCTGCTAATTTTCAAATGATCAATTGAAATATAATCTGCAGAAGGGATCAATAGTAAATGATGGAGCTCAGCTGTAAATGAGATTTTAAAAGCAGCCCATAATGCAGTGTACTGGTTAGAAGGAGTTTCTGTGGATTGTAGAATATGGAAACAGAATTAATTTAATTAGAGTCACAACCAATAATATCTGTTCACTATGTGAAATTACAAAATCCTGACAGGGATAAAGTTGGATTAACTTGTGAATTTGGAGGGCTCTAACTTATGTTAAGCCAACTTTCTTGATGTTTAAATAAACTATACACAAAAAGACTTTTTATCCCCAAAAATTCATCCGTTCTCTCCCAGAAATTATGAGGCCTATAAGTTTAGCAGTGTGGTGCCTATTTCTCAAGTGCATACTGGCCAACTGTCCCCTGTATGGTAAGTAAGAAGTAGGTGTACATTTCACATTGGACCTGTGTAGCACACAATACTGAGAAAGGAATAAAAGTGATTCAACAGCACCCACATCTAAAACAGGCATTAGTCACTTTGTAGAAGTGAATAAGGGGTCTATGACTTTATAAGGAGTCACTGCAAGGCTAGTTAATCTTGAGAAAAATGGTTACATCAAAAAAATGCACTCAGGAAAGCCAGACCTTGGAACTACCTACTCATACAGAGGTACATTTCCAAGATACATTGACCTGCATGTTGAGCCAAGAACAACAGTGCACTTCCCAACATCATATGAGTTGTGGGCTGTTGCCACTCATCCATAAATCACAGCTTTCCCTTGCCCCCAGTTTATATTCTGATTTCCATCTCCATCCTCTGTCTCCTCCTTCTCCCCCTTTACATCACCTGATCATTTGTTAATGTGGTATTATTGGTTTAATTGCAGCGAGCAAAATAAATGGAATTGGAAGGATGGTTGGGACTGATCAAAGAAATTCCAATTGTATGATTTTTCAGATTCAAGGACTTTATTGGGTTTGGTTGTTTTTGTACTTTTGTATGTTTATTTTATTTATTTAATAGTTCAGATTATTCCAAAAAATACTGTAAATTTTTCAAGCAACCATTTCATTACAGGGCATTAACAAGCCACAGTAGAGACCTTGCTTTTTTGATACTGGCAATAGATTATTAGTTTAACAGGGTTGCAAATGGTGATTAGATTTAGCAATTCTTACTATGTTGTTTAGAAAATCATGTTAAATATTGTATTTATATTTGATGACATCATGGCAAAAATGACACACAAGCTTTCTGCTTCTGTTATTTCCAGAAAGGAAATGGTGTTTGTGGCATTTTCATAAAGATTATACACTATTTTGGATAAATATCATAAAATGATGTAATGTAATCAAGTAATGTTTAATATTTTCAGGTGAATCACTTACCTGAGCAAAACGCACCAGAGGGCAGAGAAATTCTCCAAAGAGCCACCTTTGAAGGAGCACCTCTGTAAAAGTGAGCGGTATACAAAAAATGGCCATTGTCAGGTCAGCCACAGCGAGGTTGATGAGAAACACCGTGATATCTGTTCTGGTTCTACAGCCCATAGTCAGCACCCAAATAACAAGTATATTCCCACTGAATGACAGAAAGGTAGCTGACGCATACATAATGATGATGATGCAGTGGGCTGCATCTGGGATTATTAAATGTGTCTCATTTTTCACAGTCTGTGAGATATTGTACAGCTCCATGCTGATGTTGGTTGTGTTGAGTTTATCTGTGGGATCCCATCAAAGCAATTTCTTCCTTTTTATCTTCCAAAGGGTTTCTGAAATTAAATTTTATCTGGTTATCAAAATATGACTTATGATCTATGCATTATTGAAAATAAATCAAAGCAAAATATTTCCTACTCCATTTAAACAGGAAAGTGATCAAATAGTTAAACCATCCAACAAAGTAAACTTTCACGAAGTTTTTACCTGACTCACTGAAAATGCAGTGAACAATTGCTGTCTACAGCAAAAGGATTCAGGGTGTGAAATTACATGATTTATCATGGTCCTTGGATTATTTAACAATCTCTCTCTATTCCCATCTAAATCAGCTCTTAAACAGGTATTTATTAGTTCCCTGTTGAGGGAGTTATTTGATGCAACAGGTCTCAAGCCTCACTTGAGTTTTGCTCATTTCGTGTTCTTCTGTACTCAGCCCACATCAAGCTGACATGTTTCTGTAGTGATTGTAATGAGGCCAGCCAGGTTGGCCTCGTAGAATATGAGTTCCCTGACTGGAGCTGTAATCTGGTCCAATCAGGAATCCCTGACTGATAGATAAAAACAGGAATGTCAGACATCCTGTCACTCTGTGAGCTAGCTCTGAGGAAGCTGGAACAGTATCAACGACTAAATAAAGGGTGATCTGGTGACAGGATACTGGCTTCTGTGGAGTTATTTCAGTTTCTGTCCCTTTTATCTAGTTGCCTCATTCTGAACAGCTGCCCCCTATTGCTTCTGAACTATTCCTGTCTAGAGAAAGCAAGTTCAGTTCTTTGATTCAGAGATAGTAGGAACTGCCGATGCTGGAGAAAATTCTGAAGAAGGGGCCAGACCCGAAATGTCAGCTTTCCTGCTCCTCTGATATTGCTTGGCCTGCTGTGTTCATTCAGCTCTACACCTGATTATTTCAGTTCTATGAATCTTTTTTCATAACTTGCACTTCATTCTGGAATAATCCAAATCACTTTTCTTTGAACTCAATCCATTCCTGGTTATGAATTTGTGCCTGTATCTGAGGCATGCGAGATCTCCATTCCCCTATTAACTTGTATCAGTCTTTCTATAACAACGTATGCAGATTTACTGTAAATAACTCTTCTTATTAGGAACGATACATTGAGAAATCAGGAAGTTCAGGCTTTGGGGAGACTTTAATCCTCAAGGGTGGGTTTGGGTTGTGGGATGAGGAAGGCAGGGTTATAATGGGAACTTGACTGAGGATGGCCAAATAGAAATTGACTGTGTATTTTAATAATCTGTAAGTTCTTAACCTTAAAGCTTACACTATGAATTCTGACTCTTCCTCCAATACTGCTTGAGTCAGCCACTCATGATGTTGTATTCACCTTGCTGTAATGGTGGTACAGTCACTCAGGGTGCAGAGTTCAAATCTCATGATGGAATTTGGATTCAGTTAATACATCTGGAATATAAAATTAGTATGTGTAATGGTGATCATGACAATAATCATTGTTGGTTTCATTAATCAATTTAGTTCATTAAGGGAAGGGAGGAAAATCTGTCATCTTTATCTTCTTCTGGCCTACATGTGACACGAGACTCACAGTGATGCAACTCTTAATCGCCCTCTGCAACACCCTTTATTTAGTCGTTGATACTGTTCCAGCTTCTTCAGAGCTAGCTCACAGAGTGACAGGATGTCTGACATTCCTGTTTTTATCTATCAGTCAGGGATTCCTGATTGGACCAGATTACACCTCCCTGAATATTGAGCTGGATACCTAGACATCAGCTCAGGGACAAAAAGGGATTGACAACAAATTCTGGCCTTGACAGTGAAGCCCACATCTCATGAAAGAACAGAGGCAAAAAAGGCCTAATTCTCCTTCTCCCTGATGAGACCTGGTGGTTTCTTTCCCTGATTAAATTGCAACTTCCCTTCGTACATCCCAACAGCTGAATTATCTGACATCCTCTCTCTGGTTGCTTTTCTTCTAACGCGCAGAGAGTCTGTCAATCTGATTTGACATTCCTTTGTTCATTAACAGGATGAGAGTGTCACTGGCTAGGCAGCATTTATTGTCCATCCCCAATTGTCCAGAGGGCAGTTGAGAATCAACCACATTGCTGTGGGTCTGGAGTTACATGCAGGCCAGACCAGGTAGGGATGGCAGTTTCCTTTCCTAAAGGACATTAGTGAACCAGATGGGATTTTCCAACAATCAGCAATTGATCTATGGTCATCAGTAGACTTTTAATTCTAGATATTTTATTGAACTCAAAGTCCACCATCTACCATGGCAGAATTCAAAGCCGGGTCCCCAGAAGATTATCAGGGTCTCTAGATTAACAGTCCAATGATAATACCACTACTCCATGGCCTCCCTGAATATTGAGCTGGATACCTAGACATTGAGCTGGCAACCAGCCATGCTGCCATTCAGCAGGGCAAGAGGAAAGCTTTCAGTTTTTTGTCCCCTGTCACAGCCCCCAAACCAGCTCCCTTTCAGGCTCCAAGTGAATATTGCAGCCTTGAACTTCTGCTGCTGTATTTAAATGGCAGGCTCATTTTCCTGACATTAAAAGTTTCAGATCTCTATGAGAAAATACTGGAAGGGAGAATTGTGCGGATAGTTCAACTGAAATCTACATTGTGGAATGTGAGAAGATGACTGTTTGATGCCACAGACAACAACAACAGTTAAGGTCAGGGCACCTCCCAGTGCTAAAGCTGCTGTATGTATACATGGAGTAGCAACAAGGTCTAGGCTGGTCTGCAGTTTTGAAAATTCATCTATGGGCACTGTACAAAGGTTGATAACAGACTCATTCGTGCCACTTGCAGGATTGCTGTCAGAGTCTTCAATTATTTCACAAACATTTGTGAAGTCCCAGGATGCAAAAGTAAAGACAGACATGGGCCGGTCCTTTGGATATCATGTTACTTACACTACCCCCTAATGTATTGAAGGTTTGTCAGGAATGTCTATATGTTTCAATGTCACAGAATCATAGGATCTCTACAGTGCATCATTTCAAATCAAAGTTTCATACGTGTTGCTTCAGTCACAGCTTTTTAAAAGTTCTTGATGGTCTGGTGGTAGCACTGCTTGGAAACCAAGACACGATCAGCACAGACAAGCCACATATGGTCCTGAGAAAAAGGAGAAATCTGGCCCCAGATATGGACATTACCAGGCTATTAAAGTACACCACACATTATTTGGTGTAGATGCCTGAACTATAATATGGAATTAAAGATCTGAAGTTCTGTTGCCAAAAAATGAACGTTATCCGGACCGATAATGAGAAAATTTACAATAGTATCTCTTTAAGGTAGTCAGTACCTGAAAAGGCTACTTGGCATCACAAGATATTCACCACGTATCAGACATAAAGGATTGTTCCTAAGAGGAGCTAACCTGTTTCCTAAGAGGCTTTTCAGTGCAAGTTCTGCATGTGCTCCAGAGGGTGAATAGTATTTTAATGACTTCTTAGTATGAATGACATGTAGCTAAAGTGACAACATGTATTTACTCTTAAGCTGAGCCTGTTGTCTTACAAGGGACAACCGTGTAGCTTATATGAACTCAAGTAATTATAGTATTTATTATTGTAACAACAAATATTAAGTAAAACGTAATAAACCTTCATTATTTAATCAAGACCAAGTTTATTTTCTGTGACAGTGTGATGTGGGCATACTTCCATCACTTTGTTATCAGTAACTCAGCACCAAAAGATTTACTGTTGGCAGTAAATCTAAGCATAATAATGGGAGTACATTCAACCAACATTATAAGAGGGCCCAGTTATTTCAACTCCTATCACTGGATAGATTTTTCATTGGGAAAATCTAGGTTAGTACATTTTCCTGTACGTTTGTTTTTTTAAAAGCTATTAATGGGTGTAAGCAGTTTTCTGAGTGAACACACATTCCTTCCCCCATTCACTGATCTTTCCCTTCCTCCAAGTAGCCAAAATATGATGTCATAGAATCATAAAATCCCAAAAGTGTGGATATCTATGGCATTCATCTAAACTGTATCAACTAAAAATGCCCATGCCATTATTTATCATCCAAAAGGTTTGAAAATAAAGAAAACATAAAATAAATAGTCAAGCTAAAGTTAGTATTCTCCTAAAATGCAACAAAGGACTGAGGATACTGAAGGTCTGAAACAAAAACGGAAATTGCTGGAAGAACTCAGCAGGTCAGATGGCATCTATGGAGAAAAAGTAGAGTGAACTATTTTGAGTTTCTAACGTTTTGAGAACTGTTCTGAAGAAGGATTTCTGCACTCGAAACGTTAACTCTGCTTTCTCTCCACAGATACTGCCAGAGATCGTCAGCAATTTCTGGTTTTGTTTCAGATCTTCTGCAACACAGTTCTTTGTTTAATGTTAAGAGAATATTCTTATGCAGCTTCCGTAAACTGTTTGGAAAAAATGCAGTTGGCCATATAAATTGCTGGCAATCTATTTTCAAGGCATCAACCTAGCAAACTTAAATACCAATTTTGCATGCATGTGATGAATGAACATCATGTTCTGGCATGGATATCATAAATTTGTCTGCGCTGATAATATATAAATAAAATTCCTGCTTGTTTACTGCTACAGTTTCCTTTCCCCAAGTGCATTCTGTTCAGAACATATTGCACTTTTCAAATTGGGTAGACAGCTAAAGAATGTGATTTAATTCCAGTGCCTATTATCTTCACCTAATTGGTGACATTAACAATTGGAAACTTTGCACTATTTGCACAAGCAGCATTATCAGTGATAAAAATTGTAAAAATAGTTAGAACCTACAGTCAGAAATACGAGATGTGTATTCTATTACTTGATTAACCTTTTAATAACAGGTTCAGTTTGATTGTGTACTTCAGTGAGAAGTCAATACTCACATGCAAGGTGGTTTCACTTCTGCTAGTAGGCTGAAAGAAAAATGGTTTTTGGTTTAAGGAAATGTTAATAACTGCTTTGGTATAAAAGACAGCATTTTATTAATATTCCAAACAATACCTGTTTATTATGTACCCATATTTTCAACTCCAAGTGCATTTTGTCATATTTATCCACACTGAATATTACATAGGAGGTTTCTTGCTCTATGAAAACTGCATTACTTTTGCAACAGAGGCTTCAATATTGCTGACAATCTGGATCCATCTTTTCCAGAGGGTGCACATTAGCTGCTTATCATTGGAACATCCACTTTTAGGAAAAAACAAAATGTCCTTTATAAAAAGGTTTCCACGAGAAGGTGTTGCTTAATAACAGAGATTCTAAACTAGACAAACCTTTGCCTTTAGACAGCTGCATGATGTCAATACATGTAGCATTCTGCTATAAAGATATCCCCCTTGTTTTGGGTCACTGTCTGTGTAATGGATTCAGTGCAGACAGTGAGCTGCATGTGTGTGCAATGAACAGTTAACATCAATAAACACGAACTTAAAGTGTATGTCTATGATATTATAGCCTTGTAAATAGTTAGTGTTAGAAATAAACTTCTTCAGGAGGAACCCAACTATCTTTGGTATATGCTGTACAGAACAAAATATATCTGGTAAACCATAAATGGCATTAGAAAGCATAGTTGCTTTCGTGTTCTACTGGGACTGGTATGTAGTATCATAACAGTAAGGATGCGATTAAGCCATTCTGCTATTAACTTGATTATCTTGACTGCAATTATGCTAGTCCATGTTTTGAAGGCTCACATACAGTAAGCTTTCCTGGGGTTGCTGTTACACATCTTTTTAAACATTCATTTGTGGAATATGGATGGCACCAGCTGAGCAGGCATTTTTTGCCTATTACTGATTGCCCTTGAACATAGATGTTAATTGTTGCTATTAAGTTAATTCCAACAAAACGGGTATTGCTCAAGAGTTACAGAAAATAATTTCATAACACAAATTTAGCACAAAATGGTACTAGTAAAAATACACAACTAGCTTCACATGACCATGATAGGAAAAGCAGATTGCAATTCCTTGTTATGTCACATTAAAAAGATTATCACTGCAGGAGAGTGAGTCCTGGTCCATGGTTATCAGTATGATCTTGGATAAAAGAAATTGTAGACACAATAGCTGTTTATTGTTAATAAATCAATCTTTCTTAAAATCTGTCCTCATATTTTTCCACTTATTAATCAAAGTTATCCATCCCTGTGTGTTCAATTTTTAAGTATGTACATTATATTTAAAAAATCAATTCAGCCTCTGACATTATTATTGATCGGTAAAATTCTCTTTCATTAACTCCTGACTCAATAAAGCTTAATTTTAAAACTGAGGTACAGAGTTTCTGAAAAGAGAAATGTTCAAATTTTATGACGTCTACTAATATTACTTAGTTAGTGTTACATTAACTATATTTATGTGAAATTTTACCATTGAATGTTCTTATCTACTCATTGTATGTCTTTTCACAACACTTTTCAATCGTGGCTGAGAAGTTGAGAACAAACTCTGTTTCCATATTTCATATAATATTCAGTCCACATGAATTGAATATGTGTGAAGAAATGATTGCAAATGAAATGTATCTACAGTTTTCAAGTGCATATGTCATATATTTCTCCCTCAATATCCTAGTGCCCAGAAGATATAGATACCATGCATTTGCCCATCAAACTGCCACTGACTCCACTTGCTGCTTTTCAGTTGCAATTTGCATCTACTAAACACCAAGTGATAGTGGGGAATGCAGCTTGTTGTGGACAGTGTCAGCACTGGGCTTCACACAGTCACCAGGTATCCCCTCCAAATGTCTCCGTATTCTTTTAGTATACCCTGACAGCCCATTTCAACCCATCCTCCCAATTTGGAGACTCATTACATTGAACTTCTCATCCAGCTCTCCATTATGTTGCCCTTGTGGAAGGCCACAATAGTGATTACTGTCAATAACATTCCCCTCCTTTAGCCTATCATGCCCTTCAATGCTGTTCTGCATATCTGCCATACACCTTGAGCTTTGTCTGTCATCACCCTTGTCCACATCACAACAAATGCCTCTGCTTTCCTCTCTTGCTGCCCCCTCCCCTACCTCATTCCTCTACCCCTTTTGGCAATGATCTCTCCACTGGGTCTACAGACCCTCTTTAATCAGCAATGGATGCACAGGTATTTATTGCAGACCTCTGACCAACTCCAATGAACAGCCCCTAGATATGATATGGAGGTTGCGGTGTTTGACTGGGTTGGACAAGGTCAAAAAGCACACGACACCAGGTTATAGGTCAAATGTTCGTTTGAAAACACAAACTTTCGGACCGTTGCTCCTTCATCAAGTGTAGTGATGTATACCTGATAAAGGAGTAATGGTCTGAAAACTTGTGTTTTCAAATAAGCCTGTTGGACTGTAACCTGATGTCGCGTGATTTTTGACCTAGCTCCTAGATATGACTGACTATACCCAAGGATGCTGTATTTGCAGCTCTCTGACTGATGGTACATGATTCCTCTGACCACTGCCCACTCCCAGGACTGCAGTCAGACAATTCCCCCGGCAGTGAGCAACGCAAGCTGATAGCCGATTGTAGACAAGCCCCTACACTGTGTGTAAACTGTGACCCTGACTAACAGTACAGAGACCCCTGAGTAACATGGAGGCTGTTTGTAATCTGCTGAATCAGCAGGTGCCCGCTCTAACTGTTGAGAATAGTTGATGTGTAGCTTGTTTGGTGCATTAGCAAAGATACAAATCTGAATGAGTTGCAGCTTTAATAAGGCATTTAATAAGCTATAAGCCCCTTAATTGACAACGTGATTCACAGCTCAGCAAATTCAGAAAAGTGCAGCAAGTTGCTCCTGACTTTGAGATAGGCCTTGCTGGATTTCTCACATGATTCTCCCACAAATCCTGCCAAAGTCCACATCACTCAAACCCCAATAGGATTCTACCCAAACAGTTAATCCCTTTATTACTTTGTTTACAGCTGCTATTTTTTTGAAATAACATATCCGTGGATTCTGAAAAATTGTGATGGATACTGTGAAAATGATTTTGATACATTTATGCTCTAATAAAGCATGACACAAAGGTTTGTATGTGATGCTTTCTGTCTCTAATGGTAATGTGTAATGGATAAATTGAACAATGGTCTGCTGTTGTGATAGCATGTGATATTGTTGTAGGGAGAATCCATCTGTTGGAAAAACCCACCTGGTTCACTAATGTCCTTTAGGGAAGGAAACTGCCATCCTGATCTGGCCTCTATGTAACTCCAGACCCCAGCAACATAATTGACTCTTAACTGCCTTCTAGGCAATTAGGGATGGGCAATAAACACTGGCCTAACCAGAGATGCCCACACTACATGAATGAGTTTACAAATGCAGTGCTGGCATTACAGCATGTGCACTGGGTGTACATTAACTCATGCAAAGCTCCATCCCAACACATCCCACCATAAAAAAAAGTCAGTGAAATCTTTGTCCTGTGATATCACCTTGGAAGCTGAAGACATTGCTGGGGCACAGTATCCATGTAAAATATGTGCCCCTTCATTCATGTGAGTAGTTGTTCAGCAATTGTAGTTGCATTTTGTCTTGGTGTTCCCAGGCTTCAGGACTATACTTCAAACTGTACCCTACTTGTCAGATGTTACCCAAGGAAACTGTGAGTGAGTGCTGAATAATTTAGATCTTTGGGCATCCTGTTGGTCATTTCTGTCAATGTGCAGGCTACAAGAAGGGAAAGTAAGGCAATAGGAAAGATGATACTAAATTTATATGCATTATAGAATTTTACTGAATTGCATAGAAAAAGAAGAGAAAAACTTTCTTCAACCGTCTCTTAGGCTGTTACCTACCTCATTTGAGTGTGTGAAAATGGGTAGTTATGTTGGTTATAAGTTTGACATTCTTTGTGATATTTCTTGTATCAAAGGCCAGATTCATTGGTCTGGCAGGAATAAAGAACGTTGTTCTCAAACACAAAAATACTTGTGCAAGTGGAGAATTTGTGAGTCTCCACCAAGTATGCAGTGAATTTCTGTCAAGGCAACACTGTGATGCTAACCAAAATTTGAGAACCCTTACCTCGGCAATCTATTGCAGATCAGCAAATTTATTCTTCACCTGCTGCCAGAACCTGTTCACAAGTAAGACAGTACTTATTCGTGAATGGCTCATCCTCACTGATTGTTCACATAATACTCTTCAGAAGAGAATATCCCTACTCTTTTCAAAATAACACATTCCCTTCTATATTTTCTATTTATACACATCAGTAACAGTACCATACATTAACAGCAACATAAAAATATAGCTTTAAGATAAGTCCCAAAGAAACAAATCTTTTTGTTTTCTGTTTTATGAGTTCTGCAATATCATGCAAAATAACTAATCTTCCATATAAATATGAACCAGTCATAGACCATTTAGTTCCTCAAGGCTACTCTGATCATGTCTGATTTGCTTGTGACTCTATATTCCCATTTACTCCTGACCATCTTTCACACACTTGCTTACAAAAATAACTACCTATATTTCTTTTAAAAATATTCATGGACTCTGTTTCCACCCCTTTCCAGGAAGAGAATTCCAAAATCGCATGAAAACCTGTAGAAAATAATAACCCATCTAAATTCTGTTTGAAATCTCTTATTTTTACAAAGTGAGCCCTATTTCTAGATATTCCCATGAGCTGAAACACTTCTGTATTTACTCCACCAAGTCTCCACAGGATCTTTTCAGGTTCATTCATGTGATTTCTTACTATTCAAAGTTCCTGCAGATGCATGGCTGGTCTATCCAGTCTTTCTTTAAAATACAACCCACCTGATAATCCCAGGAATTAGTCTGGTAAACCTTCTCTGACCTGCTTCAAATACACTTATGTCCTTCTTTAAATAAGCTGACCAATGCTGTATGCAGTGCTCCGGATGTGATCTTACCTGTGTTCTGTACAACTGAAACAAAACTCCTCACTTTTGTATTTAATTCTCCTCACTGTACATAATAAGATTCCATTACCTTTTCTAATTACTCAATGTACCTATCTGCATGTTAGCCTTTTCTGATTCATGCGCTAGGGCAACCAGATCCCTTTCTATCTCACAGCTCTGCGATCTCTCACTATTTTGACTATTTGCGTCTTTTTATTTTACCTGCCAAAATGAACAATGTTACAGTTTTTCACATGCCTCATGGCCAGAACTTTGCCCACTTACTAACCTATCTATGATTTTTTGTAGAGATAGTAGGAACTGCCGATGCTGGAGAATCTGAGATAACACAGTGTGAAGCTGGATGAACAAAGCAGGCCAAGAAGCATCAGAGGAGCAGGAAAGTTTGATGTTTTGGGTAGAGACCCTTCTTCAGGTTTTCTGTGTTCGCCCTGCTGTGTTCATCCAGCTTCACACCATGTTATCTATGATTTTTTATAGCCTCTTTGTGACCTCTTCTCAAGTTACTTTCCTGCCTAACTATGCATCATTAGCAAATTTGGCAATCATAACTTGTGTGCCCTTATCTAAATCTTTCATTTCTAAGAGTTGAGGTGCCAGTATGGACCTTGCTGATCTGAAAAAGACCCAATTATGCCCACTCTCAGCTGCCTGTTGGCATCTGACATATCACTGCCCTGTCATCCATAATGTGTTTTAATTAGCTAGATAATGGGCGTACATGGAATAGTGTAGCGAGTTTTGAGAAGATTTGTAGCTCAGGTTGAGGTTCTGGATGTGAGTTTGCTCGCTGAGCTGGAAGGTTAGTTTTCAGACGTTTTGTCACCATTCTAGGTAACATCATCAGTGAGCCTCCGACGAAGCGCTGGTGTTATGTCCCGCTTTCTATTTATCTGGTTAGGTTTCCTTGGGTTGGTGATGTGATGGAATAGTGTAGGTTACATGGGCTTGAGATCGGTATGACAGGTCGGCACAACATCAAAGGCCGAAGGGCCTGTACTGTGCTGTAATTTTCTATGTTCTATGTTCTAATTATTTTATCCAGTTATATTTTTACCCTTACAATATCTGCTGACATCCCCAAAAAGCTCTCGGTACCTATGTGTTCAAAATATATTCACAGTCCCCTGCCAGTACTGCTAGTTTCATCATTCCATCCTATTCACTCATATTTATTGTGACTATTTGGGCATTGCCATGTGTTTTTACTGCAGGAAATTCCACAAAGTGTGTAGGCGCAATGTGAACTTTTCTGGACTGTCAGGAGACACAGACTTTTACCTTTATATATTTTATGAATCTTACTGCCTGTTTGGATTAGAATAGACCTTAAATCTCACAGTGAAGCATATCACACTGCAGTCATTCAATGTATCCACAGAGCAGTGTGACAGTTGCTTTGATATCAGGTCTATTGATACTTTTAATCAACTCATTCTGCCATGTCATGATGTACCTCTAGAGTGGATGGAACTTAAACCCAGGCCTCTAGACTCAGAGATAGGGATGCTAACACTGCAGCACAAGGCTCTTTACCAGGTCTATATTATTGGCAGTGGGGCTCAGTGTTCAATTTCTACTTAAATGAGCAACAAAGAACTGCTTTCTTGGTCCAACTATTTTATTATCAAACCAAGTAATTTACCTTCAAATTAATGCTTCAATTCTTAGAATCAGGATTCCTGTTAATATTTTAAGTAATCAATACACATTTTAATATTTGATAATAAATTTTGGCAGGCTGATATCCTGAGTCCTATCCAGTAGCTAAAATATTAATAAAATCAAGAAAGACCAACTAAATTAGTTATAAGCTAATAATATTAAAGCAAACTTAATTAATGCATTACCTCTCATCTCAATTCACTAACAATATTGTCTCTTGTAGATTTCTCAGATTCTAGTCCCATAGATCCCCATATTTATAGAATTAGCTCCCCTGAGATTCCGTGAGAGTTCTACTAGTATCTAACTATACCATCCAGCAGACCACTGGAATCTTGAGAGAAACAGCTTTATTGATCATGAATACAGTCTCCTTTTGGAATTCATCGGTCTTCTACATGAATTAAAATCAGAGATGGGTAGACTCCCTGCAGTTCAAAGCCAATTGATCTACTTTTATGCTTGCAATGTTGCATTCAAATCGGGTAATGCATCCAGTGGCAACAGCAACCAACATATACAAAGTACCTTCCACGTTGTAGAGCTCTACTTCACAGCAGAGTTATTAGATAAATTTGACACCAATCACTGAAGGTGATACTAGGACAAATGACTAAAAGCTTAACATGGACTTAAATTTTAAGAAGATTTCTTTCAGGGAAAGAGAGTGACAGACAGATGGAACATTCAGGGACGAAATTGCAAATCTTGGGATCTTGGTAAGTTTCAAGACGGCTGCCAATGGGCAAGGGATGAGAATCATGGACATGCAAAGTGTCTTCTGTTTTACATAAAATCCAACAATCCATTATTTTATCCTATCTGTAAAGTCACTTAATTACCAGGTGTAAATAAGAAATAAAGAAAAATCATACCAGTGATGGAACTCCTACACTCAGACTCCAAGCTGACTCATGGACTTCAAATCTGTTTTTTAAATATTTTCCATGTTGATATTTCTGCTACATAGAAACGTTGTAATTTAATTCATCAATGTAAATAGGCTGTGTGCTGTATTCAGTGATAGTCTAATTAGTGGCATGGTTTTCTTCAGGCAGAGGTATAAGAAGAAGAACTATGCAGTACACCAATCCAATGGGCCGTAAATGTTGATATCATTGTGCTTGAAGTTATATCTGTATTTACATTCCTTCTTCAGTTAGTTAGCTAAAAAAGTAACAAATAGCAGGTGAGATAAAATCTCTATACATTGAGTCGAGCTTAAAGAAATAGTCAAAATATCTGAAAGATGATTTGAAAGGCTGAAAAGATTTAAGTCTGAAAATGCACCTTGCACATTCCAGTCCACTAAAATGCATAAAATATACACTGGAAATTATACCATTTGATTTATTGTGAAAATTTAAGAATGTAGAAGCTTCCTACAGAACAGATATAAATATGATACTTGGTGAGGTTGGAGTTCTTTCTTCTAATTTCAAAAATATACTTCTTTCGTAAACCTCTTTACGTACATACTAGAGCTTTTTGATTCTGTACAGTCTTTACACATAGAAATCAAACAAACCCAAGGTATTTCTTACATATGCAAGGCTATAGTTACATTTGAAGAACCAAGAGAGCTCAATAACTGAAGGGATTCTCATTTAACTTCGGCAGTAAGACCTTAGATGGTGGTCTTGCACACTGCACTTTGGCAAAACCTACCACAATCTTTAGTGTGTCCCTCAGCAGATAGTCCTAGACTTTGGGAAGTGCCAGTCTGCAACATTCTATTGAGGTCAGTTCCTTGCTCTGGAAGTCCATCAAGTTTCGGGCAGATCAACAGTGTCTTTCACCGATTTGATGGTCCTCCAGGCGCTGTTGATGTTTGTCTTGGTGTGCGTCCTGTGAAGCAGCCCTTGGATCACAGAGTCCTGTGTCATGAAGCTACTCAGAAAGACCCTCAACAAAAACCACTGCATCTTTCTCCATTCTAATAAGCTACTGTTCAGGATGAAATTAAAGGAGAATTGAGACTTCAGACTCAAATGAGGTGGCTTGTATGCATCTATTTTAGGTGGCAACAAGCCACAAATTGCAGGGACTACTTGCTATTTACATTATCAGCCGGCTTGCTAGAAGTTGGAGCATGCCAGGAAACAGCTGAGTAGCATTCCAATCTGAAATTGCTGGGAACCTACTAAACTATGCAAATCAACATTTAAAACAATATGCAAAGCGCAAGATATCACTTTGCCAGGACCTGATGTCAGCAGTCCTGAATCAGATTATAGGTTCAAGTCCCAGCCCAATGCAGTATTTGGCAATGCTTGAGTTTCGACCATTCTATCTTTCTGATGAAATATTAAAGTCTCATTCTTCCCTCTCAGACTGACATTAACAGCATTCTTTCCAAGAAGTGATAATGGGGAGCTTTTGTGCTCCTGAGATGCTGCTTGGCCTGCTGTGTTCATCCAGCTTCACACTTTGTTATCTTCTTTCCAAGAAGAATAAAGCAATTATACAAAGTGTCATGGTGATATTTATCTTTCATTTGTTAACTAAATCAGATTATCTAGTCATTTTTACATGTTGTTTGTGAGAGCCTGCTTTATGAAAATTGCTTGCTGCATTTCACAGTTTACAGCAATGACTGCATTTCACAAAGTGCCACATTTATTGTGAAGATCTTTTGAAACATGTATGTTTGTTCTTTCCTTTTTCTTTACAAATTCAATTTTACCTCAGTGCTTTTTCATTATTTAATACTTCCAACTATAAAACACAAAACACATTGCTAAGAAACCTATTTTGCTAATGTTTATTTTTAATGATTTATTTGCCTGATATAAAAGCTAGTCTATTTTTCTTTTATCTTTTTGCACCCTTAGATCTCTCTGTCCCACCTGCTGTCAAAGATCTAGCTGCTTAGGATATATTTTGTCTAAAGAAGCATATTTCTACATGGCACTGCAATTGTATTGCTTATAATGATCCTCCTACTTTACATCCTCAACAATCTTTGGAATTTGCGTCATTGTTTCCATAACTCAGTTCAGTAGCATCAGTAAACTTTGCTTACATCCAAATCATTTGTATAAGTTCTGCTTGTAGAATGCAATCCCAGGAATCAATCATTATTTTCAGGACCATAATACATTTCCATCTGCAGCCAAGAGATCCTGAAAACCACTTTAGACCTTTGCACATCAGTTAACAAAGCTCATGCAATGGACTTCCATCTAACTTGGACTTTGTGTACCATCCCCAAGTGATATTGCTAAGAAGGAGATAATTTATCAATGCTTTGCGTTGACTCTTATCAGAACAGGTGGAAGAATACTAACTTTCTTTCTGTATTGCATAAGAAACAGGCGGCTGGCAAGTGGATTCTGCTTGGTCAAAGTATTATCATAGAGAATACATCAGGAAACAGATACTCCAAGAGCTTTTGTTTAAGTTAAAGAAGGCAAGTTCCTTCTGTTGGAATGATGCTGGTAAACTTGAGATGGTGCAGAAAAGATTTACAAGGATGTTGTTGGGACTTTGAGTTACAGAGAGAGGCTGAATTATCAGATATCTACTCTCTCATGAGCATTTTATCCTGACAGCTCACTGAATTTAATACAGGCAAGGTCTCACCACAAAAGTGCCTCAGAACCCACACTGACTCCTTCAGGAGGGTGTAATACATGCCCCGCCACTGTCTACCTGCTGAGTGTGCACATTGTAAATGATACTCCTGGAATCTAAGCATCTTGAAAAGCCGGGTTACTACTTTAGACAACTTTTGCAGTAACACTGAAAAAGATCATTATTTTAATTATGAAAAATAACTTCAAATTACCTGTACCTTCTAACCAGTGACCTGAAATCAACATCCTCTGTCTTTGAATACAATGGCTTAAATTAATTTGGCTTCAGTCCCCTGATGCACAGATAAAATTAAATTAAAGTCTACTGAAAATAAATTTGTTTTACTGCAATTAATCAGCATGAACCTATAGGGTTTCTCTGTTGGGACATGTCGGCCAATTCATTCTTTGACTGATTGTAAATTTGTGTAATAGTGGGCTTCATTCCAAATCATATGCAAGCTGGCTTGGTGCTCCGAAAGATAACTTGAGAATTGAAACTACACCAAAAATTCAGTAACTTATGTGATAACTATATCAATACAAAGGTTCATGATTTGATTAAAAAAATACAATTTTCAGAAATAGATGAGGAGATGTTGCACATCTTTCTGGTATGGGGATAAAATTCCACCATAGCAGAACAGGACAAATTCAGTAAGAAGACATCTCTACTACTACTAAACAAAACTTAAATGCTTGTTATCATAGTTATATAATTTAAAAGAATCACAACTAGACAATGTGTAATCTATTATTTACTGAGTATTACTTATGGCATGGGATGGTTAGCTGGGTAAATAAAAATTCTCTCCATCTACTATATTGAAACCAGATAAAATTTGAGCCTTAAACATAATGTGTATGTTGCACTTAATACAGCTTTGAACTACTGACTGACTGTAACTAACATTATCAGATATCTTTTAGACACATCCAATGTGCAATACTTAGATGCTGTTGTTACTTTCACAGACAAAGAAAAATCAGCGGCCATGGTGCAAACAGACTTAAGTCAGGTTCCAAGGGAGAGCTAATCTTGCTGTTGATTATGATTCATTTTTTTTGCCCACCCTGATAGGGGACTAACTGGTCTGCTCACCAGGTTTACCCTCTCTCCTTTCTCAAACATGGCTGTAATGGCCTAGTTCACTGGCACCTTGCTAACATTCAAGGAAGATTGAAAAATTGTGGTGCCAGCATTTGGTATCTGCACCCAAGCTTCCCTCAGTGATTTATAATGCATCCCATTTTGATTGGGTTATGTGTTAACAAAATCTACTGTCAAACTACTGGGAGCCTCTTTTAATGTAATTTCTCATCCCGCCTCATCATTGACTCAGACATCAAATTCATCCTTTTATTTTGTAAATACAGGAGCAAAGTAGCCAATCAGTACCACAGTCATTATCTCTGGCTCCACAAATTTGGCACGAATTTTTTTGTCACTAATTGACCCCACCATTCCTTTTAACTAACCCCCTTTACAAAAAAAAGGTTCTAAAGATTTTTGGATATCCATTTATATCTTGCCATTTTTCCACCTAGCTCACAATTGCCATTATTACATCCCTATTCAACTTCTCTCCACATTTTCTCTGAATTTCAATCAATTTGTGCCTGGTATTTGTCATAACGATTTTCCTGTTTATTTTAACCTCTACTTCCTTTATTATCCAGGAGGCTCTGAGATTTCTGAAGAAGGGTCACTGGACCTTAAACATTGACTCTGCTTTCTTTCCCCAGATGCTGCCAGACCTGCTGAGTTTCTCCAGCTATTACTGTTTTCATTTCAGATTTCCAGCATCTGCAGTTCTTTGTTGTTAGTGACTCTGAGAATATGCTTGGTTTGTACCTGAACCAAATGCACCTAGAAGGCCAGTCATTGATCAGACATGGTCTTCCCAGCACATTTTTTGTCCAGTTCATTAATGTTAGATCAACTATCAAATCTCCATAACTGGCTGTGTCTCAGTTACATAGTTTCACTTTTTCATGAACAGTTGTCCTAATCTTCAATTATTTGAAAAGCAGAATTGAATTAACATTAAATCAGGAAAGCTCTTTATATCTGGTGTTTATTTAAGGTCAAATTGTAATCTTATCAAATGTATGTTTAGTTTGAACTAAAATCCAGCATTTAGTATTCTAGAGAGAAATTTCTGAGTGTCTGTTTTATTTTAAAGAATCATCTGAATATCACAGTGATGAACTCATGGAGTGGACACTTACAGCCGTATTTATGTTGTTATTCAATGGATCTTAAAATGTTGCTGCCTGCAAGATGATAATTCCCCCTAGATAATTAGTAAACTTCAAACTCTTGCTTGTTAAAAATGTGCATATTCTGTGCATTAGAAGCATTTATTTCAACAGCGTAAGTGGCCAATGTGGGAGCAATTTTTGTTTTAAGTGGTTTTGGTATTTAAATTCAAGTGCAGAGCATCAGGAAACCTTTCCTGCAAAATTGGAGAACGCAGCAAGCCAGATTTATCACAAAGGGCAGTGTTAATGGAAACCTTGGTAAAATGTATTCATGGGTTAAAAACCTGTGTAGGAGAAGGCAAAAACTGGAAGAGAATGCATGGCAAAAAAAAACATTCAAGCCAAAATGGAATTTGTTATTCTTGAGCAATTCTTTAAGATCTCCGACAGAGGCTATAAATAACTTCTGCAAATTTCTCAGAACTCTTTACAAACTGACATGGAGAAATGTACATGTGAAACAACCTTTCAACAGTTAATACTGTGCAGGTCTCATCATTTTAAAAATGATTAAAAGAATAAGTATATACGTGTGGCAATGGTAGAAATTTTGTCAACGCAACACAATTTGTTAGGGTTGATTAATTGCGTAATATTGGATAACCTTCAGTGTTGTGAAATTATTCAAAAGGGCTAAGCATTTTTACTTTTTGAAAGGAAAGTGACAGATATGTTTATGTTTTAAACCACACCTTTTTTTGTCAGAAGTAACTTCAGTATTTACCATGCAGTGACATTTAGAATGGGCAGCACTGTTCAGACAAGTACAACATCTACAAACAGCAATAAATGACCAATTAATCTTTTTTTCAGTGTTGCTTCAAAGAGGAATGTTCATCAAGACACTAGTGGAATTCTCAGTTCATTTTCCACATTGTCATGTCATGTGTTTACATTTTGACCTCATTGGGATCTCAAGTCGGTAATCTCATTCTCCACCTAAGACCGTAAGACATCATCTGTTCGGGTGGTGTTTAACACAGTGTCTAACATTAATTCTTTTTCAACCATTATGTAATACAGCATGATGGAACAGCCAAATGACTACAGTAGGGTCAGGATAAATAACAATTTGTATTCGCTTAATACCTTTCAGCATGGAAAAATATTGGACTGTAAACAGATAAAATATGTGTACCCAACCAAAAATTGTGGCATGAGGAGGGCTGATCGAAATAGGATCTTAAAGGTGGAACATCAGGTGAAGGAGCAGAAAGATTAAACAATGAAATTCTGGAGTGTAGGACTTGAACAACAGGAGTTTGAAATGCTCAAAAGGCCAGAGTCAGAAATATAGAGAACTAAAGTAAGGTTGCAGAAGTGGAGGAGATCAGAGCAATGGAAAATGTTAGGATGTATTACTAAGAACAGGCTAACAAAGGCACGTGGTAAAAATCACAATATAATTAGACAGAGTCAACATGGTCTTAGGAGAAATCCTGTTTGACAAATCTATTTGAGTTTTTCTTTGAGAGTACAACTGACAAGGCAGATGAGTGATATTGCAGCGGGTGTAATACATTTGTATTTTTGGATTTTCTGAAGGCGCTGAATAAGGTGCATGCAAGGTGAAGATAACATAAAGACATTTCAAGGTATGAGACAGGTTGATTAGGCAAGAATGAACTGGTAGATGGAGTACAAAGTAGGGAGTTGTAACATGATCTAGTTTGATGGGAAGAAATTATCCACAACATCTAATATTCAATTCCATTACTTGCAATTGATCTGAATATCAGATAAGTGGATGACCCAATACCACCTGTATTGCATCACTGTCCAAAATAAGTTTCTATTTCTGGATGTTTAGTGAGATGTTTTGTGCCTTCTCTGCTAATTGTACCTTTGCTTCACAATATAAGCAAAATCCACAGTCTCCTTGGGTCCTGTTGGACGTATACCTCCTGTCTCAAGGCTTAGTGAAATACCAAGTACCAGTTCCTAATCATCCAATCAAAATCTGAACAACTACACAGCAATTCATACTTTTTGGCTTTCCTTGCTGCAGTGAAAATAATTCTGGTACCTCAAATATTTGCACAAAGCTTGAAGCCAATCAATATTGTGGAAATTAATTCCAGCAGCTCACAACACAATGGATGAAGAGCCACAAAGCAAAAATTTAGTAATGATCTATCAATGAAACTGCTGAAAGCTCAACTCACATCATAGAGTAGGAACACGCGTAGTAGGAACAAATTGTCCATCTGATTAAGAAGGAAAGCAGCCACGTGGTCTTTTATCATTATCACTGACTCACCAGCAAAGTACACTAGTGAAAGGAAACATGGTCTTCCATGCAATGAAGAAGACCATTAGGTGGCAAAAGACTGCAGTGGGACAATGCTACTTGCCTAACTACCTTGATGGCCATGGCTTCTTACTTTTTCTTTTTCTTTCCGTTAAAGAGCAAAATCATTCTTTCCCTCGCTTTGAGGCTTCTAACATGTGCATTCGCCTCAAAGAAGCCCCCATTAGCCTATGCCACCAGCACACGGCACTATAGGCCTATTCAAAGGCACAGCTAATACGACTTTGGTGAGGGACGTCTAAAGAAATACAAAGGACTGCATGAAATTGCAAGATCAGAAAATTACAGTCTTTCTAATACCCTTTAACAAAAAGTGCCCAGTGCATTGATGTACAGATCATTACTTTACACTTGAGTATACTCTTGGTTCATTAAAGTGCCTCTGTCAATATTAAAAGCTGCTGTCTTCACCTACCAACATTTTCATTTTCTGTTTTAAATGGTGCTTCGGCAATTCAGCAAAAAGAGAAACAGAAATAATTATATGTAATTTTTCTGTATTAAAGTCGTAAACAAAATGACTGTACACTTTGAAAAGAACTGCATCTTCATGAAAAGTCTTTGAGAAAGTACTTCATTTGAGAAAGAAAGATAATCTATCTTTTTCTAAAAATGATTTTATTTGGCTATGACAAGACGATGTATTGAAAGCTCCAGAGATAATTATGTGAAGGATATTGAAGCAAACGGAAAATGTTCACCCAACATTGATTCAGTTTCTATACATTGTTCATGAAATGAGCAAAATTATGGAAGACAGTAAAGTACACCCTAATAGATTGTACTATTATACACAGGCTCAAATCCCTCAGGACTAAGCCACATCCTGTTTCTTCTCCTTTGCCACTTCTCCGCAAAGAATTAATTACATAGAAACATAGAAAATTGGAATAGGATTAGGCCATTTGGTCCTTCAAGCTTGATCCACAACCTATTATCATGGCTGATTGTCCAACTTAATAGCCTGTTCCTACTTTCTCCCCATATCCTTTTGTCCCTTTAACCTCAAGTGCCATATCCAACTCCTTGAAATCATACAATGTATTGGCCACAACTGCTTTGCATGATAATGAATCCCACTGGCTCACCACTCTCTGGCTGAAAACAATTCTCCTCCTTTTGATTCTAAATGGTTTATCCCATATCCTGGTTTGTGACCCTTGGTTCTGGACACCCTCCCCCCATCATCAGGAACATCATTTCCTGTATCTACCCTGTTTACTCCTGTTAGAATTTGAGAGGTTTCTGTGAGATCCCGTTCATTCTTCTTAACTCCTGCAAATATAATTCTAAGTGATTTAACCTCTGTGAAGTTGGAAGTTCTCAAATGTGAGTCCTTGTCATCCCAGGAACCAGTCTGGTAACATTTCCCTAAACTGCTTCTCATGGCAAGAACATCTTTCCTCAATAAGGAGTCCAAAACTGCACACAATATTCCAGGCACGGTCTCACCAAGGCCCTGCAAAATTGTAGCAAGACATCCCTGTTTCTTTATTAGAATCCACTTGCTATGGAGGCCAACTTACCTTCATCAGCTGGTGTATGAGGTCTCATGGGTCTCACTGCATATCCCCCTCTCTCAATTTGCAGCCATTGCAGTTTCTGTCACTACCTTATAGAACAGCCATCTTCTCCATTCTTTGCTGTCAGCAACCATCTTATTCAACGTGCTCTTTGAGGTTGACTTCATAACTTGCCCTTCAATTCTAGATCCAACCAATGGATCTACGATGGCTGCCCAACTCAATATTTTTCACAAATGTCCATTTGTGAATAAAGCATCTGATATCCTGCTGCTGACACGACAGCTGATGGAATGTTAACCCTGATCACAAAAGGATTCAAGTGCAGAAGTGCGGAAGTATTTTTAGTTGTGTGTAACTTTGCTTAGGTAGCAGTTGGTGTACTGTATCTGGCAGTACAATATTAGGAAGGGTATTATTTTTTAAAATTTAATCATTCATGGGATATTAGTGTTGCTGGTTAGGCCAGCATTTATTGCCCATCTCTAATTGCCCAGAGGGCAGTTCAGAGTCAAACACATTGGTGTCACTTTTTTTTTATTTGAAAAAATATACTTTATTCATAGAATGTACAAAAAATAAAACATATTTATACACCTACCCAGTCATGCTAGTCACTCCGGGTTACCCGGGTGTATGTACACCAACTAAAAGAAAAGAAAACAAAACAAAACAAAGAAAACATCCCCGGCAGTCACCTCCCCGCACGGTCCCCGTTGGCCCCCTGACCAGTTGGGGAAGGCGCCAGCTGGGCCCAGTTACCAGATAGGGCCCTTTTTTCTATTCTGCATGAGGGGTTTCATACCGTGGTATTGGCGGCAGCTGCCTCAAGCTTTAGCGCGTCCCTCAGCACATAGTCCTGGACCTTGGAGTATGCCAGTCTGCAACACTCGGTCGGGGTCAGTTCTTTCAGCTGGAAGACCAGCAAGTTGCAGGCAGACCAAAGAGTGTATTTCACCGCATTGATGGTCCTCCAGGCACAGTTGATGTCAGTCTCGGTGTGCGTCCTGGAAACAGCCCGTAGAGCATGGAGTCCCGTGTCACAGAGCTACTTGGGACGTACCTCGACAAATACCACTGCATCCCCCTCCAGACCTCCTGCGCATAGGCACTCTCCAGAAGGAGGTGATAGACAGTCTCGTCCCCCCCACAGCTGCCTCGAGGGCAGCGTGCGGTGGCGCAGAGAGCCCGGGCATGCATAAAGGATCTCACTGGCAGACCCCCTCTCACCGCCAGCCAAGCAATGTCCTCGTGCTTGTTTGAAAGTTCTGGCAATGAGGCACTCTGCCAAACAACTTTGGCAGTCTGCGTGGGGAACGACACGACAGGATCCACCCTCTCCTTTTCCCGAACTGTCTCAAGGATACTACGTGTTGACCACTGCCTGACTGCCTTGTGGTCAAAGGTGTTTCCCTTCAAAAATTTCTCTACGAAGGACAGGTGGTACGGGACGGTCCAACTACTTGGAACGTTCTGCGGCAACGAGGCCAGGCCCATCCTTCGCAACACCAGGGACAGGTAGAACCTCAGTAAGTAGTGACACTTGGTGTTTGCGTACAGCTTGATGCAGCCGCACACAAAGGCCGAGGGTGGCGTTCGGTACGTCCTTTCCCTGGTTTTCTAGGTCTTTGTACAAGGTCACATGTCAGCCAGGTAAGGAAGGCAGTTTCCCTCTATTAGTGAATCACTTTGGTTTTTCCAACAATAAAACCACTGATCCATCACCTCCCCTGTTAGGAGTGTGATGACAGTTCACCAAACCTATTCTTGGGATTGTGGGGACTGTCTGCTGAAGAGAGATTGGGCAGTCTGGGCCTATATTCTGTTGAATTTCAAAGCATGTGAAGTGATTCTATTAAGCATACAAAATATTTAAAGGGATATATGGGATAAATGCAGATTTCCCCCTTGGTTGGGCAACCAGACGGCATAATTTCAAAAAAAGGGGGATTTCACTGAGGACCAAAATGAGGCGATTTTTGTTTACTCAGTGGATTGTGAGCTTTTGAAATTCTCTATCCAGAGGGCTGGGGAAGCTCAGTCTTTGATTACGTTTAAGGTAGAGATTAATAGATTTCTGATTACTAATAGCAGAAAGTTCAAGGGGATAGTGCGTGTAAAAGACATTGAAGTATTTGATCGGAGATAATGGGAACTGCAGATGCTGGAGAATCCAAGATAATAAAATGTGAGGCTGGATGAACACAGCAGGCCAAGCAGCATCTCAGGAGCACAAAAGCTGATGTTTCGGTCCAAGACCCTTCATCAAAAAAGCCTTTTCTGATGAAGGGTCTCAGTCCGAAACGTCAGCTTTTGTGCTCCTAAGATGCTGCTTGGCCTGCTGTGTTCATCTAGCTCCACGCTTTGTTATCTCGAAATATTTGATAGGCCATGATTGTACTAAATAGGGAGCAGGGAAATTGGTTGAAAGGCCTACTCCTGTTCATATTTTTCCATTGACAAGAAATGTTTCTTGTGCGTTACCTTTATAGTAAAGATAGAGAAAACAATTCATTTGCATCCGTCTGGAAGAAGAAGTTCAAGAATGTTGTGTGTTCTTCCTGTGTCAGAAAAAGTTGCAGTAATATCTCCTCATGAAGAATCCACTCTCATTTTAAAATATCAGTGGCTATCTAATGCACTCCCGGTTGGCCTGTATCTTCCATGTTTTGTAAATGTAACATGATCCAAAATTCTGTTGCCAGAACCTAAATACTAAATATTAACAGACATTATCCCTGTGCTTGCTGACCTACATTGGATCCTGATAGCTTTAAATGTTGCATCCTTGTTTTCAAATCTCTCTTATGTCTTTACTCCTTCTCATTTCTGCATCTTCCTATCATCCTCAAGGTTGCTGTTCTCTTCCAATTTTGGACTTTTGTGTAAACCCTGATTTTAATTGCTCTACCAAATTGATGAAGTATTTGCCCATCTGCCCTAATATTTGCTTAAGTGACTTGTGTCAAATTTTCTTTATTAATGCGATGAGCATTTCTGGGTGTTTTACTGCAAAAAAGTACTATATAAATTCAAATTGTTGTTGTGATTTGAAACTTTCTGGTACCAAGTTTGTCAGGCAACACTAATTGAACTAATCATGGAGGTAAGATGATCATGGTTATCCCTGCATGAGGTACCAGAAGAGAAACAAACAGAGACCCTGTGGGGACAGGAAAATTCCTTGAGGATTTGATGATTAAATTTACTTAAAAGGAGCATTGTGAGTAGAGTGAGTTAAAAGGAACTGTGCATCTGACACACTTACCACATTTGACCTGGGTGTATTACGATTTATCATTGAATATAATTAATATCGCCTTCTGGCTTTGAGTTCATCCCAATATGAGCTTAGGGCTGTTACTATGTAATTCAAAGTGGAAGTAGCACGTTAACTTCAAGAAGTGACTTATTGAATAGAACATTTTGATATCCTGTTTACAAAAGCACTTTTAATGCTTTGGAGAGGAGTGTGATCTGGGCATTCTTGAAACGGATGCTCAAAATGGATTTCTTTTAATTGGAGAAAAGGCACTGTTTAGATTAGATTAAGTTTTATTGTCACATGTACCTGAGTACAAGCGTGCAGGAGGACAGTGAAAAGTTTACAGATGCGCCACTGTCTGGCACCATCTTAGAATACAATAGTTAGAATTAAAAACAAGAGCTGAAATTAAAGAAACAGAAACAAAAGAAAGCAAAAATGTCGTGATCACCTTTGCCACAGCTACCGCCATTAACCTTGCGCCGCGCTCACCAATGCAGACTGCATTGGACCCACCAACATCAAAGTTGCCAAGCCTCTGTGCCATCACTCACTGCTGGGCCCACCTCACCAAATCTGCTGCCATCTTGGAATCAACTGAAGTTACAGAAGCTACAATCTTCCTGAACAAATGCAACAGCGAAACTCTTTGAACCAAGTCCTGATTTTAGAGAATGGGGACACGTAGGAGTGGTTTGTGAATTTGTGCTGTAAACATAGACCTTCAAGTGAATTGAAAATCATATTTTTTCGATGCAGTGTATACCCAGACAATCCATCCCATGATCCATGTCAGCTTCTCCCTTGTAGTAAAATAGCATTAGAATATATTGGCTGCAAAATTCGTATCTGTAGTTCCTGGTTGCACAGCACCATGGGTATCACTTTGCCTCCAAAATGAGGTGTGCAGCTTCACATTTCCAGTACTCTTTGCGCAGACGTTAGAGAACAAATTGCTGGACTGCTGTTAAAACCTACAAGTCCCTTTGAACACTGGCATCTATAGCCAATACGGCAGCAGGCTGAGCTTGTGTGATTTCATTCCGAGCTTCTTAAGCAGCCCAGCTATGACTCTTGTGCTTGAGTTATGGTGGAAGACATTGTCCATTAGATACAGCATCACAGTTGGGTGTGCATGTGTTCTCAAGATGTTGGCCAACACTTCCATGCTAGAAGGGATGGACTCATTCGAAAGCGCTAATGCAATCAAAGATCAAGTACTAACAAAGACTACCAAGTGTGAGAAGCTAGGATAGGCATGCACAAAGTCTGTTGGAACAACTATTTGATGTAGAAAGTCCAATATTCCCAAAAGTACAATTTAAAGCAATGTTAACAAAACACTGAGATACAGCATGTTCCACAACATTTGCCATTTTTACTCTCCATTGCAGCAAAGTAAATTTATCCTACATTTTCTCAGAACATTGAAAGCAAACATAAAATTGTCACATTTGGAAATTATTAGAAACTTAAAAGTGACATCTTCTTAAAGGACCATTGTGGCTGCTCTTGGGAATTACCAAGAAGAAGTTTAATAAGAAAAGGGATAATTTGAAATATATGAAGAAGCTTTTCAAACACTTTAATTGGGAAGCATAACACTTCAGCAGAGGCAATATAGGGCACTTTTAAACATGAACAACACTGGGTCTGAAGGATTAATAAATGACTACAATTAGTAAACTAAGACTTAGCAAGCACCTCTCAGAATGGAGCAATACCTAAACTAAAAGTGAAATAGAGAAAAAAATCACTTCTATAGATCTTGCAGGGAGATAGGATAAACTGTTCACTAAAATTAATGTAAGAGCACAGATGGATAAGTTAAAAAAAATTGATCAGAAGGGCAAGAATGCCTTACATAAATCTAGCCGCAAAGACCAAAAGAGAAATAGCAAAATAATTTTTCAACAGTAAGCATCAGGGAAAATAACTATAAAGGGTTCATACAGGCTAGAAAATAATGAATCAGCATAAGTGGTAAATATTCTGAATGATTTCCCACTCCTGATATTTACAAGGGAACACATAAATAATTGACTCCCGTCAAAGAGACAATAGAAGCGGAAACAACAATTTTATTTTATTTGAAATAGAAGTGCAAAACAACTTAGAAGTATTTAAAACAATTTAATCTTTAGGGCAAGATTGGCTTAAATTTTCCAGTTTCTGGATTGTGCATTAGGAGCTTGTGAAAGTCCTGACAGCCCACACATAGAAATTGTCCAGAAACATAAACTTTTGATAGGTTGACTTCTCAATTTTCAGGACCTTCCTTGAATGTGTCCGCCTTGGGACGGATATGCACAACTTGAAATTTGAAATTGAAACTTGGAATATTTGAAAATTGAAATTCTGCTCGAAATGTTGAGTAAGACTGCCTCAACTATCCAAGCCAACAACCACTCAACTACCCACCTAACCTCCTGACTAACCTCCTAAACACCCAGATACCCTCTAAGCAATTCCAAATAGCTACCTCCCAATCAACCAACCAACTTTAACCTAACTCAACTAACTCCCAACTCAACCAAGCAGCTGGCCACCTGACTACATCCCCTACAGCCAATGATTTTCAACCAGATCCAACTACTCTCACCCACCCAATTACTCCCCAAACCACCAAGACAACTTCACCAACCACCTGACTCCTTCCCAATTATAGCCATAGACATGCCTGCCAGTCTGTTCCCTTGAACATCTGACTACACTGAACTGGACCCAAATACCCACCCGCCAGATGCCCTCTGACACAACCTGACTATTCCCGATCACCTGGCTACTCATGACCTGACTAGCCACTTACCCACCTACAAACTATCGACATCACCCATATTCCCCATTCATTCAAACACAAATGCAATGCTCTTTCTTTACAAAACTTGACCTTTAGAAAATTGCCTGAATGCAACACCTGCTGTTGTAAAAAGGTGTGCCTTCTCCTTTGAGCGATTTTACTCCAATCTCTGGATGCTCCCACAAGGAGCTTGAACATTTCATCCACTTTACCAACAACCACTCCAACCCAACCTCAAGTTCACCTGGACCATCTCCAATACCTCTCTCTCCGTCCTGGACCTCTCTGTCTCTATCTCTGGCAACCACCTAGAAACCGATATCCACTTCAAGCCCACCAACTGCCACAGCTACCGAGAATACCACCCACCTTCCTGCAAAAATGCCATCCCCTATTCCCAATTCCTTTGCCTCCGCTGCATCTGCTCCCAGGACGAGGCATTCCACTCCCACACATCTCAGATGTCTTCATTTTTCATGGATGGCAACTTCTCCCCCTCAGTGGTCGAAAACCCCTCGACCGTGTCTCTCACATTTCCCATAACTCATCCATCACACTCCCTCCCCACAAGAACAACCAATCCCCCTCGTCCTCACACACCACCCACCAACCTCTGGATCCAATGCATCATTCTCCAACACTTCCACCATCTGCAATCCACCACCAAAGACATTTTCCCCTCCCCACCCTTATCTGCTTTCTGGAGGGACCACTCTCTCCGGGACTCCCTTGTCTGCTCCACAATCCCCTCCAGCCCTACCACACTTGGCACTTTTCCCTGCAACCACAGGAAGTGCTACACCTGCCCCCACACCTCCTCCCTCAGCCCCATCCCAGGCCCCAAGAAGACTTTCGACATCAAGCACATGTTCAACTGCACATCTGCTAATGTGGTATATTGCATCTGCTGTACCCATTGTGGCCTCCTCTACATCAGGGAAACCACGTGGAGGCTTCGGGACCGCTTTGCAGAACAGCTATGTTCGGTTCACACTAAATAACTACATCTCCCAGTCGCGAACCATTTCAACTCCCCCTCCTATTCCTTAGACGACATGTCCATCCTGGGCCTCCTGCAGTGCCACAACAATGCCACCCGAAGGTTGCAGGAACAGCAACTCATATTCCGCTTGGAAACCCTGTAGCCTAATGATATCAATGTGGACTTCACAAGCTTCAAAATCTCCCCTCCCCCTAAAGCATCCTAAAACCAGTCCAGCTCGTCCCTGCCTCCCTAACTTGTCCTTCCTCCCACCTATCACCTCCTCCCACCTCAAGCCCCATCCCCACCTCCTACCTATTAACCTCATCCCACCCCCTTGACCTGTCAGTCCTCCCTGGGCTGACCTATCTCCTCCCTACCTCTCCACCTACACTCACCTTTACTGGCTCTATTCCCGCCTCTTTGACCTGTCTATCTCCTCTCCACCTATCTTCTCCTCTATCCATCTTTGATCCGACTCCCCCTCTCTCCCTATTTATTTAAGAACCCCCTTCCCCTCCCCCATTTCTGAAGAAGGGTCTAGGCCCAAAACGTCAGCCTTCCTGCTCCCCTGATGCTGCTTGGCCTGCTGTGTTCATCCGGTTCTACACCTTGTTATCTCTGGATGCTGCAATGTCCATTTCTCTGTCCACTGGAATTGGAAGGTCCCAGAAGGAACAAGCAATATGTTCAGCAATGCACTTTGCTGCTGACAGGAAGATCTGTGGCATCCTATTCATCCTTGAGTGCAAAGAAAATTTAGGAGGATGATTGTGCAGCTTTTACATCATTATAATGGATTATTAGACTCCATAGAACATAAATGACCAATGAAATAGCTACCTTCTGAAACGGTAATGAAAGAAACTTTGGCAGATCTCTCGGTGTTTTCCTTCCAAGTGTTTATCAGTCCTTTGAATATTTAATCTACCATATTTAAAATGACCAGTCAATGTTTGAAAAATCCTTCATAAAAGCAGTCCATGACTGGATATTTTCTAATTAACATTCTCAGAGATATTATTACACCTCTGGAATTGGTGGAATTTGATCTGGACTTTCTGGCTTAGAGGTAGGAACAGGATCACTGCTCCATGTGCAGTTTCAATGTGGTAGGACACCTGCCATAGTCATCACATCTAGTAGTGGGATTTGAACCTGGATCTTCTAGACCAGTAGTAAAAATGCTACCACCGTAGCATAAGACCCTCTAGAGATGCTGCATCTCAGCTGAGTCAAAAATGTGAACTGTTGCTATCGGTGTAGGTGGTCATCATCATGAAATATAAAAAAAACCCACCAGTAACCCAAATAAAATTGATGTGATGGTTGTGTGGTGTTGTGGTCGATGTTGTCCTTAAAGCTGGATAGCTTGCTACGAACAATGTCTGTTACTACCTTCCAAAGATACACAAAGCCAACATATCTGGACATCCCATCATATCAGGCAATGGGACCTTATGTGAGAACCTCTTTGTCTATGACGAGGGCATCTTGAAACCCATTGTATAAGGAAACCCCAGCTTCTGTTGAGACACAACAGATTTGTTACAGAATCACAGCACCCACGGACCAGTCAAACCAGGAACACACTTCATCACATTGAACCTTTCGGCACTCTAACCCAACATCCCTCATGACGATAGTATTGCTGAAACAGACTCAGTACTCAATACCAACAACTGCCAATTTACAGACACTATCCTATAACTCATCTGCTTCATCCTCGAGCACAATATGTTCACCTTTGATAACCAGTTCTTCACCCAGATGCACAGAACAGCCATGGGGACCAAATTTGAACGCCAATATGCCAACATATTCACGCACAGCTTCGATCAAGACTCCTTTGCTGCTCAGGGCCTCCAACCAATGCTTAACATCAGATACATTGATGATACCTTCTTGCTTTGGATTCTTGTTAAGGAATCACTGAAACAACTACATAGCAATAACAATAAGTTTCATCCCACCATCAGCCTTACCATGGACTCTTCTTTGGAATCAGTCTCATTCTTGGACACATGCATCTCCATCAAGGATGGACACCTCAGTACCTCATTCTACCGCAAGCCTACAGATAACCCCACAATGTTGCACTTCTCCAGCTTCCATCCTAAATACATTAAACAAGCCATCCCCTATGGACAAGCATTGTGCATGCACAGGATCTGCTCAGATGAACAGGAATGCAATGCACACCTGAGGGTTTTGAAGGATGCCCTCATAAAAGCAGGATGTGGTGCTCAACTCATCGATTGCCAGTTCCAGTGTACCACAGCAAAAAACTGCAATGATCTCCTCAGAAGACAGGCACAGGATATGGCCGATAGGGTACCCTTCATCATCCGGTACTTCCCCAGAGCAGAGAAACTATGCCTTGTTCTTCGCAGCCTTCAACATGTCATCAATGACGATGAGCATCTCACCAAGACCTTCCCCATGCCTCCATTTCTCATTTTCAAACAACTACCCCTAAACCTTAAACAAACCATTGTTCACAGCAAACTACCCAGCCTTCAGGATGACATCAACCACAACACTATACAACCTTGTCATGGCAATCTCTGCAAAACATATCAGATCATCAACATGGACACTACCATCGCACATGGGGAACACCAGCCACAACATACATGGCAGATCCTTGTGTGACTCAGCCAGTGTTGTCTATCTCATATGCTGCAGGCAAGGATGCCCCATGGATTGGTAATTTTGGAAGACCACGAAGATGCTACAACAACAGATGAGTGGACACTGCGCAACAATTGTCAGACAGAAATGTTCCCTCTCAGTCGGGGAACACTTCAGTGGTCAAAGGCATTCAGCCTCCGATCTTTGGGCAAGAATTGTCCAAGGCGGACTTCAAGATATACAACAACACAGAATTACCGAGGAGAGACTGATCGTCACGTTCCATTCCCACCAAGACAGCCTCAAATGTGATCCTGGGTTCGTGTTGCATTACAGGTGACCCCACCATACAGTTCTGGATGTGTGAAATCTTCTTTACTGTCCTGTTTTGACAGCATCACCTTAATAAATTGTTAAGATCTCTCTATCTTAATTAGTTTGTACAGTTTTGAATTTGGCATGTGATTCCAGTCATTTAGTTTGTCTCTAGCACCACCTTATTTTTAATCTTTTGTAATTATCTCTCTGCCTTGCTTAATCAGATTACAGGTCATCCCTTCACTGGTTATTCCGCTGTTGACACTTTACTCACTCACACCGGCAGAAACTTATCATCTGATGCCCTACTCACACCAGTTGTATGATGTTTTGATGTCTCTGCCTATAAACTCTGGGTCTGCGTGCTCCACTCCCTCAGTGCAGCTGATGAATGGGCTGTGCTCCGAAAGCTTCTGTGATTCCAAATAAACCTGTTGGTGTTGTGTGGCTTCTGACTTCATGCATTTTCTGGCTGCAAAGGTGGTGTATGCCATGTATAAGGCCTAAATAGGCATTTTAGCACTGAAATAATTGAGTTCACCAATTAGTAACATTTCTGTTGTACTTGTAAACAATTATATTTTATCATCTTTCAAGAAAAATTGATTCATAGATCGAAGATGGGAGGTATGACTGAATTGCAACTGAAGGGTTCAATGGTACATACCTATAACAACAAACATTTGTTGTTAGGGTTATAAATAAAGATAATAAACGTAACAGCCTATATTCTAACTGAAGAGCTTGTGTGGTAAGGGCAAGATCGAAGCTAGAAGGTAAGAGTATTTCTGATGTTGTGGGCATCAGAGCCAAGAGCTGAAACATTTTATAGCTGTCATTTGAACTTTGGAATAAAATCACAGCCTTGAAGTAACATGCCTCTGTAAAGCTAAATAGCCCAGAGTTGCTAGAGATATTTTCTTGTATTCTGAGTCATTTATAAGCAAGAGGAAAGTATTGTGACAGCCATCAAAGTCAACGTGCTCAAATTATTTGTACAATATAATTCTCACTGGAAGATTATCAATTGTAATGAAATCAGTATTCGATTAACAGGCAATACATAATGACATAAAGTTTATTGCTCTGTGAGCATTTGGGTACTTGCAGTCTCATCTGTGATAGCAAAAGCATTTGTAGCTGGAAACATTTGCATTTGTTTTGGAGTTGATATCCATGATTACAGTAACTGCTACATTTAACGCTTGTGTGAACTGTTATGACCTCATTAATGTCTTTGGCCTTTCTTTCCTATTAAACTTAACCATAATTGTTTAAGGCACAGGTAATTTCAGTGACCTTTGGATTCATGACATTTTTGCATTTAAATGCAATTCCTGACAGAATGATCTGAAACGGGTCACTTGTTTCTGTTCATTGTTAACCCAATTCAAATATAACGTATGTTTCATAGCAAACAACATGCTATATTTTGAAGAGATGAAAATACCGTATGTTTTCAAGTTTCCCACTTTGCGGTGGTTTCTCTCATCTGTGGTTAAGAAAGGTGGACATTGATCCACTTTCAGGGTTCTGCAAAGGATGTTCAAATTCTCCTGGCTTTCTCCTTCTTTCTTTGTGAAGAAATGTTTACGCCTTATCCTGACTTGCTTTCCATGTATGTTATAGGAGTAAAGAGGGGTGCATTTTGGAGAAGATTCTGTGCTCATCCTCTGTAACAACAGCTTTAGATACCCTAAGTGATGCTGTCTTTCAGAGCGGTCCTGCCAGTTTTGTACTGAAAATACGAAGGCTGAGCTTAAGAATATCTGTGGCTATAAATTGTGTAACAATTTTGCTGGGACGTGGTTGAATTAAATCTCAGCTCCCTTGCACACTTCAACACACTCCCCAAAGTCAAATTTATTTATTTTAATAATTTATATAATTTCCCTGTCAGAATGAATGCTTTCTGTTAAAAACATGATCTTGTGTCAATTCAAAATGACACTGCATTAAACATCCACTTTATAATTTTAAATTGATTCTATATCATTTCTTCTTGATAAGCAGAGAGGTGTAATTAGCTGAAAATGCACCATGTGTAAATTCCCATTTTAGTTTTACTTTATTTGTAAACTAGCATTATGCAGGAAACATACATGACTAGTTTATTTGCAACAAACTAAACAATAGCTGCACAGTATTATATTTGATCTTTTATGCAAAGAACATGATTATTTCCAGTCCAGTTTGGAAAATGCTTTCAGAATACTGTGCTAAAAGCTGCAACAGAAACCTAATCAAAATGTATGAATGCAGACTACACACTTACACAGGCAAATATCATTACTGAACCACTCTCTGGTGTATAGTCATTTAAGGTTCTTTAATTATGTACTGCTACCAGCTTTCTAATGTTAGCACTATGATTCAGATAGATAATTATTTGTAAGTTGTTTTATTAAGTACTTTGGGTTGCAATTTGTCCTGTTAAATTTACCAGAAAATCAGTGTGGTAGGACAGTGGTATTTCTACACCTTACAACATTTTTGCTGTACCATGAAGTCACTGACCATGAATTTTATTTACTCCAGCCAGCTAGTGCCAGGTTTTTGAGAATGGAATAGTTATATCTAGTTATACATTTTCTTCTTCGATTTTTCTTTCCACTCAACTGAAAGAACGTAGCTGTTTCCATAGACACTTGCACTTCCCCACTATCCCGTCTCAATGATTGTTCTTTAAAGCTGAATTCAGAGTGTTAGTTTATGATTCACAATGTGGAAGAATATCATTCCTTGAACCCAATCTGCCAGAAGTAGAGACACTGCCCCTGGGTCCTTTTGCGAAAATAATCTTTCTTATAACTTACTGCTCGATGACCTGACAGTCTCCATGAAAAAGGTAGCTTTTCATGAAAAAAAAATCAAATTTTTAAAAATATTTAGAGGGAACTAGAAGAACCATGCATTTTGTTAGATGAAAGCAACACGCAAAAGAAGCAATAATTTTGGAACAATTTAAACCATTGTGTTATATGCCCCAATTCAAGACAAGCAGCAGTTTCAAAACATTTCGTTTAAGACTAAAAAATTATAGACATTAAAAGAGCTAAGACAGGAATGATTTTGTGACTAAACAATATATTAATCTTTAAAAACAATTCCATTGGTTGGGAATAATTACGTTATTTGCATGTTTTAAGAATTGCTTTCAAATTGCTTTGTTCATTATAATAGTCTTGCCAACCTCTTTCCTGCCTTCTGCTTCAAAGGACACTGTGTGCCTTCTTGTGATTATGGTCATTCAGACTGATTCACATGAGTTTTAACAACTAGCCTTTTTTTGGATGTTCAACCATAGAGGGCATCACAGGCAAGGCTCATTCTGTTCTTAGAATCACACAATTGCAAAACTGCTAATGCACAGAGGAGGCCATTAAGCCCATCATATCTGCACTGGGTCTTTCAAATGCCGATCATTAACTGCCACCAATATCCTGCTTTTTGCTACCCTTGTACATTATTTCTATTCAAATAACCATCCAATACTCTCTTGAATGCCTCAGCTATTATCTATGCGACTGTACTTATAATATGGGTCAACAGCAGAAACATTATTGATTTCTACCTTGCTTAATTCTGTCTCCAAAAGTGATACTTCTACTATTGACCTGATTCATTGATATTAGCTTTCCCTGAGCACAGGCAAGTGGGCAATTTTACTATTCTTTAAATAAAAATGATGCTTTTACTTTACAGCCACTGAGGTGATGATTTTACCAAGCTCCTGTTTAGTTCGGATTTAGCATTTAGTTGTGAAGAAGAAATACTTTACCAACTATTGATGTGTGATGAAAGGTGTCTTAAACATCTGTTGTTAGTTCAGGGCGGTTGTGGTGTGAAAGTGGAGCGAGACCGATAATGAGAGGCCTCTGAATGACAACATTTGGATAAATAAACATTCTGAAATTTTGACACTCATAATTTTGCCTGTTTAGAATTGTTGTCTCCTGCTAATTGCTAAACATTCTTTTTAAATAGAATTATAAGATTTGGGGCTGAATTCCACAATACCTTCAATTTTCTAATGAAAACTACAGACATTATTTTGCCTGGAATGAAAAAGAATAGCTGCAACTCCTAACAGGTTTACCTGGAATCATCCGTAAACTGAAAGCACAGATCTAACGATATCAGATGAAGGATTGAACTCATTCAATTACTATCAAGAGACTTACTCACTCCAGCCACTCCCTTCATCCATTCAGATTCAATACTCTGCAATACACCAAGTTCCTGTCTGTTAACATAATTATCAGCACTGCTATCCTAAACCTTTCACTTCAACTGTTATGAAGGAATCATTAAATAATTGTATTCATAACATACTTACCTACCCTTTATGATGGCTTTGGTTGAACGGCTTGTCGAGTTACTGTTCAGCTGTTCCAAGCACTCACTCTTTAGCCCTTATACAGAGCCCAGATGCTGAGTATGCTGTCAGTCAAACTGTAGAAAGCTATTCTCAGCCAATCAGCTACTTCAGAACAATTCTGTACTTTCTGATTTTGAACAGTTCATCGATATTTTGCTTTTCTGTGTTTCTGTCATATTCTGGCTCCCAGTCCTTTATGTTGCATGCTGGCTGCAATATCTTTGAATTTTTTTTCAATGTTCTTGTCTCTTGAACCTTTTTCACTTGTTAACAAAATGCCATTGGATTTTTCCTTGGGTATTAGCAATGTCAATATTTAAAAACATAAATTTTGATTATCATTGATACACCAAAGTATCTCTTTTCAACTATGATAAAAGAACAATATCCACAAAGTTAATTCTATCCCCTTATCATATTCAAACAAAGTATATATGAACTGCATCAAATTTGAGGATTACAGTAGTAAATAATAATTTGGCCCGGTACCAACTCGAGAACAATAATCATCTCAAGGCTGTGTGATGAATTTAAATGTGGGCACTTTCAAATTTTCCTTTGTATGTCACATTACTTGACTATTTTCTGTTGATGTCTCTCATTTGCATATGACTATGTTAGAGTCATTTTTCTAAGTATATCATAAATAAATGTCAATATGCTGCATGCAAATGCAATTGTGTAATCTGTCTGTGTGTATATCAATGTTCTTATAATTTAGAATGTATGTGCTGACTTCAGCCTTAGCCATGTTCACATTGAGATTGCACATGTACGTCCTGAATGACGTGGAGGAGCTGCAATTTTGTCTTTGTGAAGGTGTGTACCATGCTTTTTGAGCTAGCAAAACATGCCACAGTCTACAGCATTCTTCTCCCTCTTGTAAAATGTTAATCTTTTAAGTAACTGGCATGCTTTCTGGTGTATAGGCCATGCTGGTATAAAATCAGATTGCAGCAGGCTCGTAATGAATAGTGACATTTCAGGAATGCAAAACAATTTTGATGCTTTAAAAAACATATTTTACAGAATATAGGCAGTGTTGGCTTGTCCAGCATTTATCGCCCAATCCTAATTACCCTGGAGAAGATGATGATCTGTCTACTTGAACTGTTTTCTTGAACTGTTCAGTCCATGTTGTGTCAGTACTCACACAGTGTTGTGAAGAAGGGAGTTCCAGGATTTTGACCCAGCAATAGTGAAGGAACAAGAATATAGTTCCAATTTATGATGATGTATGGCTTGAAGGAAACTTGCAGGAGGTGGTGATCCCATCCACCGGCTGCCCTCGTCCTTCTAGGTGCTGTAGATCTTGGGTTTTGAAGATTTGGAGTAGCCCTGATGAGTTACTGAGGTAAATTTTGGAGATAGTACACACTGTTACCACTGTGCTTCAATGGAGAAGAGAGTCAATATTCAAGATAGGTGAGCTTCCAATCAAGCAGGCTGTTTTGGCTTGATTGTACCAAGCTTCTTCAGTGTTACTGAAGCTGCCTCTATCCAGGCAAGTGAAGTAATTCCATCACACTCCTGAATTGTGTGTCGTAGATTATGAACAGGCATCATGGAGACATTAAATGAGCTGCTTGTCGCAGAATCCCCAGAATAAGATTTTCTCTTGTAGCAACAATATTTACATTGCTGATCCGGTTCAGTTTCTGGTCAATGACAACGTCTTGGGTATTAGTAATGGGGGAGTCAGCAATACTGTTCATTGAACAGGTAATGTTGTTCAATGGCAAGGAGAGATTCTGACTTGCTGGACATGGTTGCTACTTCCCACTTATTGACCCAAAGCTGAAGGTTGTCCAGGTCTTGCCATATAGGGAAACAGACTGCTTCTGCAGCTGAAGAGTTTCAGATAGTACTGAATATAATGTAATTATCAGTGGATATCCTCATTTCTGATGTTATGGCAGAAAAAGAATGTTTCTGATGAAACAACTTAAGATAGTTCACTTCAGGTCAATATCCTAATAAACTGCTGCAGCTATTTTTGGGAACTGAGCCGATTGACCTCAAACAACCATAACCAATCTTTCTTTGTGCTATACAGACATGACTCCAATCAGTGAAGAGTATTCCCCCAATCAACATCAATTTCAGTTTGGCTAGGGCCAGTTGATGCCGTACTCGATCAAGTGTTGCCTTAATGTCAAGCGCAGTTACCTCATTTTCCTTCTTGGGATCAGCTCTTTTGTCAAAATTTGGATCAAGGATATAATGAGGTCAGAACTAAATGGTCTTAACAGAGCTAAGCTGTGTATTAGTGAGAAGGTTAATTGCAGAGCAGAGAGTACTGTCAGTGGGAGGAGACTTCAGCAGAGTGAGATGAAAACCAAGCAAGTACACTCTTGGAGATTTGGTTCAAAGCAGAGCTTTGTATAAAGGAAGACAAAAGTGTATGCATTAAGGTTACAAGTGTATCAGAGATAATGGGAAGTGAAGATGCTGGAGAATCCAAGATTACAAAGTGTGGAGCTAGATGAACACAGCAGGGCAAGCAGCATCTTAGGAGCACAAAAGCTGATGTTTCAGGCCTGATGAAGGGTCTAGGCCCGAAACGTCAACTTTTGTGCTGCTAAGGTCCACACTTTGTTATCTCATTCAGATTATGTTAAGGTTAGAAGAAGAAAGCAAATATATATAATAGCCAAGTTTGTGGATGACACAAAAATAGGTGGAAATGCAAGTGTTAACAATGACCCAAACAATCCACAGAGGCATGTAGACTGTTAAGTAAGTGGGCAAAAACTTGGCAGATCAAATATAATGTGGGAAAATATGAGGTTATGCACTTAGAAGGAAGGATAGTGGATCTGAATGTTATCTAAACAGAGAACGACTGCAGAAATCTGGAGTACATAGGGATTTAGAGCATTTGTGCATAGCTTTCAAAAACCGAGAATACAAGTTCAGCAGGTAATGGCAAGGCAAATGGAATGTGGCCTTTATTTCAAAGGGAATAGAGTATAAACTCAGGGAAGTCTTGAGACTACAGCCGGAATGAGGTTGTAGACTTGCTCATTGAGCCGATGGGTTTGGTTGCAGTTTTTCGTCAGCCTGCTCGGTAACATCATCAGTGCCTCCGGTGAAACATCGGTGTTCAGTTCCGCTCATTATTTACACACCTTGGTTGGTTGGGGTATTTGCTACAACAAACTGAGGCACACAAATAACAAACGGAACATAACATCAACACTTCACCAGAGGCGCACTGATGATGTTACCTAGCAGGGTGATGAAACGTTTGTAGCCAAACCCACCAGCTCGATAAGCAAGTCTACAACCTCAACCACAACCCGAGCTACAAATCTTCTTGTAAACTATATTTATGGCTGGAATATTGTGCACAGTTTTTGGCCCCTTATCTGAAAAAACATGTACTGGCATTGGAGGCAGTGTAGAGAAGATTCACGGGGCTGATCCAAGGTATGGATGGACTATCTTATAAGGAGAGACTGAGTAGGTTGGGCCTGTACCCATTGGTGTTTGGAAAAATAAACATTATTCCAAGGTATGTGTCTTTCAAAAGAAAAGTGAGGTGGGGTAGCATTATTATTAGATGATGGAATAGGTAGAAAAGCAAGAAGTGATCTTGGGTAGGAATACTTAGAACCCATGGACATTTTGCTTGTAATACTCTCCAGTCTCAGCAAAACCAGTGGGATCAATGGGCACACAGGATGCTGGACTGCATGGCACATAGTGCAGTTTTCCCAGGGCCAGTCAGCATGGCCTGGTTAGGAGTTTCGGGACCACAGTCAGGAGACTGAAGATAGGGAACAGCAGGCATAGTAATCATTGTTGGGTGTGGCCTCTGTTTGGCTTGGGGTTCCTAAAGAGGAGGACCCCCACGCAAGCATACAGCCAGAACAACACATTTACCTGGTGGTCTGACTACATGACATGGGAACCTCCTTTTGCTTGTCAGAAGCTGAGAACCTAGCTAGATGATAGTAATGGTACCCGACTAACTACCCCAGCTTTTATCCAGAGGTTAGGGCAGCACAGCATAAGATTCTGTTTCAGGATGATATTCCATCAGATCAGGTCTGATTACTGTACGGTATAAAGATTTCTCTTCTCACAACATATAACTTAAAACTGATATATATTCTCAAAAATACAACTTCCCTTTCAGGATGTTGTTTTCCTCTATAAATCCTCAAAACAAAATCCTCAACAATTTAGGCTTCAATCTTTCTCAGATCTATTAATGAAAATGGACCATTGTTGAATCAATCTTCATTTTTTGTCTGAACATCAGTGTTCTTGTATGCCCAATCAGAAGGTGGATGGTAGAATGTCAATTGTACTCTTGAATAAAGATTTTTCTGATGATTTCTGGCTGTAAACTGACAGTAATCAGAGATTAAAAATGTTTGAGGTTTTAATCTATTCCCGTTCACTTTTCTCCCTTCTTTGTCTGAAGACACTGACTTGTGCAGGAGATACATAACACATCTATTTTTCACTTATTGCATCTTGCCAGCTCTATAATATGTGTAGGCAGATAATTTAAATTGTAGGGCATCACAGGGTCCTAAAGATTTAACTTTAAAACACTAAATTAACTTAGCCTACAAGCTAATATGGGGTGTAGGTATATTAGTAAATAAAACACACAACCTGCTCCCAAAGTTGCATTCTTTTCTCCTCGGATGTAATTTATGCAGCATGTCATGATATCTGTTTATGAGCATCACACAGGAAAATTGTGCCATTATATGCATTTTACCCTAGAATTAGTAATAATCATGGAGTTATTTCCTGTAATCATCAATCATTTTCTGCACATTTCTCTTCATTATGAGCAGTGACTCACTATGGCAGCTTCAAGGAGTTGTGCTTAATGGAGATCAATGGTTTCCATTAGATCGAACTCCATCAACAGTGTGCGATGGAACCAAACAAAATTTATCCCAATCAAGGCCAGGAAGATGTTTGATCAGTAAACTATATTCTAGTTTCGCCAGGATCTGGTTTTGCTCAATCTCTGAGCAGTTGAGAGTATGTCTGTTCTATGTATCAGATTACATCGTAACATTGAAGCAATTTTCCCCTCCATACACTTCTCACATTTAGAGGAAGAAAATGGGATGAATCTCACATCACTAGAACCAGGCTATTGCTCTGGGGATATGGCTTTAAATTCCATCATGGCAACCGGTTGAATTTGAATTTGATTAATAAGTCTAGAATTGCAAGCTAATCTCAGTAATTATGTGCATGAAGCTATTGTTGATTGTCAGAATACCCATCTGCGTTCCTAAATTTTTAACTCTGCAATGTCCCAATATTGTTTTACACTTGTTACTTTAGAGGTTTCTAATGTGGCAGTGTATCAATGCTACTTTTTTTGCCTAAAAGAATCTTAAATCTGCTGTGTAGCAATACAGTTTTATTTTCCCTGACTAAAAAGGCTTTTAACTGTGCAATATTGCAATGTTGCAAGCCTTTTCTGCACTTTTGCATTCAAATTGGAGGTTCCCCAATTTCTGTAGCCAAATGGAGGTTTCCTGCATTTTTGTAAGCAATGTGAACAATTTTCCACCTTTCACAGCCTAATGAACAATTCTCATCCTATTCTCCATCTTTACACACATAAATCTTGATGTTTGAGGAATAATTCTGTTTGATTAACAGCTTTCCCTGGATAACGACCTTCAGTGCTTCTAATGATACCAGTGCATTACAATTTTAATAAAGATTCCCATTTACTTTGGAGAATGAAGTGGAACTGGGGGCACAGGGCAGCTCTGAGATAGCGTGAGGTAGTGCTGGTGGAGACAAAGGTCAAAATTATACATATGGCAGCACGTGGTACTGAGCGTGGATCCCAGGATGTGATGAAAACAGCTGCAGAACATTACAGAGATAGCTGTGATCCTGGATGGATTCAAAAAACACAGAATGAAATTTCAGTTGGAATGCACATGGGTTACTGGACCTGAAACATTAACCCTACTTTGTCTGCACAGATGCTGCCAGACATGCTGAGTTTTTACAGCCATGTCTGTTTTGTTTCAAATTATTAGATACGCACCACTGGTACCATGTGTAAACATTGACCAAAAGGATGATTAGACTCATCAATGTCTAAGATATTTTAGACTAAAGAGCAGGAGTGATAATTCAGAGACCATCCTGATGAGAAACGGGGCAGGAGTGTAGTCTAATTAGATAATTATTTCAAAGAACTGCACAGACATTTTGTCTGAATAGCATCCTTCTGCGCTGTACCAATTAAGGATTCTCACTCTAGAAACTTGCTGTTAGTCTGAATCATTAGGTTCCAGAATGGTATGTCCTTATTTGAAGGCTGATGATGAAAATTGATTAAATTTGGAAGTTGAGGAAAATATCTCAGTGAGCTGTTATCTTCTTGGAAGTGTACATGTTGCTGAATGTTTTCCTCAGAAAATTGAGGGAGCCCCTAACAAAGTATATTGTAAATGATCTGTGGAAGCAACAGAGTTGCTAGGTTCACTTTATACATTTTTATGTGATTTTTTTTAATAAGTTCTATCTCAATAAAAGGATACACATGCAAGTAGGATAGATATGATCATGTCATTTGGATATATTAAACATAAGTATTTGCTGCATTGATAATTGTATTTCTGTTTTATTGTTTCACCACAAGGACCACTAAAGAAAAGAACAATTATATTACCTAAGTACGCGATTTAATGTTCTTTGCTTTGTGCTGTCGCTATGTCTTAAATATGAATGTTTGAAAATAGTATAATTAACATTTAGATAAGAAAAATGCATGACTGATAAACCTCCTTATGCCTTTCACCAGCTCCCATTGTGTCTGCTGAGAAGCTGTAATTATCACATGATGTTCTTGTGAGGCTAGAATTCAGAAAACTTCTTTCTGGATAAAGTCCAGATAAAAGTTCTGAGAAAAAGTTGTACTGCCACATAATTCCCAGTAAATAATTACAATTATTTATTCATAATTTTCACTAAGTATCCTCAGTGGTTTATTTGCATGGATTCCAGTATTTCAAGAAAAAGAAATCAAAAATAGCCAAGTTTGTGACTAGAAACAATTTTATCTTGCTGCATGACTGGCTTTTCTAATCTTAAAAATTTTCATTTTAGCCATAGTTAAAATGGTGCACTTTGTCCTGCTACAGATACATATTATACCTTTCAAAGGACATTCTTGTGCTGTCATCGCTGTATCATTTCAAGTGATGTAAAGCTCTCGGTCTCCATTTTACTAAATTCCATCCTAAACCACCCACATCACATTTATGTCCTGGGGCCTAAAATAAGTATCACAGCAGGATAGTTGCAGTTCATCGGTATATCTTGTTATTGGGGCAGCGTGGCAGTAAGTACCAGTAACTATTTATAAAATAATCCTCACTGAAGATTGGATAGCCCTGGATTATGAAGCATGATTTGATTGACCAATCATGATAACTTTGTGTGTACAGTATAAATCTTCAACTTCCTTGGTTAGGAGACAGACTTATCTGCTTCCTATTGAAAGTTCAAGTCTTACGCGGCTAGAAGCCCTCCATTTCTTCTACAAAAATAGTAGAAAGCCTGCCAAAGTAAAAATTAAGGTACACCAGTAAAACGCCTTCTTACAGGTCTAAAATCAGCAGCCAAAAGTTGAACATCAACAGTCAATTCATAATTATTTAAAGAATGCAGAGGATAATAGTTTACCTATAGTACACTCTTTGTTTGAAAAAATGTTTTATCCACTAAAAGAGAGGCTTAGGTGTGAGCACTGCTGGGTTTCACCATTTTGTTTCCATCAATTCAGCACCAAAGCTGATGTTATTTGATGTGAGCTCCCCCAATGACTGAAACTTGCTACTACAAGCCTTTATCTCTTGAATGTATGGACCCACACTTGGTAAGACTTCGTAAAGAGGTCATAACAGTGAATGAAAGTAAAACAGAAGCAAAAGAGGGAAATTTAAAAGGCAGAACAGCAAACCAAGTAAAAGAAAGAACAAGCAAGCCCTAAACTCTATTTCAACAAAACAAAAGGCCACAGGTCATCAATTAGCAATGGAAGACAAGCATTTGACTATGGACTGTGCGGCAAGTGACATTTTTACTGAACTATGGTTATTTAAGGAACTTATGGATCATTGCTTCACAGATCAAGCCATAAATAATCCTTAGATGAGATCTCTTAAAATATTATTTGCTATTTCCAAGAGGAAACCCACAGAATGACTACATTCAGTCTTTCTGAATGTGATAAAAAAGATTGAGCACAGATCTTGAGAGATCTGAGAACCAACTCAATGTACAAGGCAATTGCCAGATTAACAGACTTCAACTCATGCCTTGCAGATAGAAACCGAAGAGTCTATTGAGGTTATTATCACTAATGTCACAGCAAAATGCCATAGTGTGATTTCTCTGAAGAGGAATTCACAGCGATGTTAATCAAGTTGTCAATCACCTCTATTCTGATCAAAGCCTTCTGGAAAGATCTCATGAGCAAGAAATATGACCGAATCCTTGACACCTTGCTGGAAGATGGACACCAGCATGAAGCTAAAGTGGGAGACCACATCAATGATATGTTTTGGGCACAGAGAACATTATTGTTATGATCAGCAAAGAGCACCAAACTAGCAAGATCTGTCATAGATGTGATTTGTCCCACCCACGCAGGAGTTGGAGGCTTTTTTTAACATCTGTAAAGTATTTGGCACAGAGGATATTGGGCATATGCAAAAAGTTTGGCTTCAAAAATGGAACCAGACATCAGAATAAGAACTAGGTGACATCACAGATAACACTACATCACTGGCAGCACATTAATATGTACCCCGGAACTGAGCAGCTAGCAAACAAGAAAGCAACTTTTGGAAGATGAACAAGCCTTTCATAGTGTTTACCTCACAAACCATATTGATGCTACAGGACGAGGAGAAGCTTTTAAAATCATTAACATCTTACGTCCCAAAACGGAAGATCCACGCAACCTGAAAGCCAAATTGATACAGGAGCTTTTTTTTTCTGAAGAAGAATCTAGACCCAAAACGTCAGCTTTCCTGCTCCTCTGATACTGCTTGGCCTGCTGTGTTCATCCCCCTCTACACTTTGTTGTCTTTGATACAGGAGCTAGTTCATGCCAACATATTAACACTTTGCTTTCTAAAATAAATTTACCCCACCAAGTGGCAGTCCATTGTACTATCAAACAACAGCAAAAACAATCTCACAGCCTATGATGGATTGTCACTTGGTTTTTTAGATTGGCTTATGTAATGGTGCCCTTGCAATTCAGCCTCGATTTCTAAAATCTTCTACGTGGCAGATACCAATGGCCCAGTTATCAGTATGCACCAATCTCAATATAGTAACCATGCATGAGATTTAACCACCCTCACAGTGGTGAGAATAAAAGAGCCACAGGACCTTCCTCTTCAAACACAGAAGAGAATGAAAAAGATACACCACCAGCAAGAATGTGGAGAATCACCACAACTGTGAACTGGACAAAGATGGAGAAGAAAATTAAAATCAGAAATTCAGTCACAAATAGCTGAATGCCAGAAAGTGTTTCTGAGATATGCAATCAACTCAGGTTGCATCAAGTGCTATATAATGAGGTAACAAAAGCAAATCATTTATGCAGAGATTGAAGAAGCAAGCTCCAACAATGTTTCTTCAAAAAATTGTTGCCCCACACCACATTTGAGTTCTTTCCTCTTCGTTTCACCGTGATATGGTGTTTCAAACATACCGTGAACAACGGCAAAAGTTGAGTCCACGAATTACTACCTCCAGCACAAAGCATAGAATCTGCTCTGAGTAAGTTGGAGATGTGCCGTAAGTATGTGGTGAGGCCAATGCCAACCTCCATGGATGAAGATCGTGGGCAGTTGTTGCATATGGACCATGCACTGAGATGTTAGGGAATGTTGGCCAAGGTGGTTGCCAAGAGAAGCCAATGGTAAGCTGAAGGCTCCTGCTTGGAGTTTCATATAGGGAATTTGTGTCCAGTAGCTTCACTCCATCGCTTGGGAGAATAGAATAGTGCATATAAATGAGGCAAGAATGGGTAATAATGATATGTTAACATATGCAAATAGACCCCTTGCCATTCACTATGAGATTCCTGCCTTGCAGTTAAAAGTACGGGTGGAAAATTTGGCAATATTTCGTTGTGGTTGGTTGGCTCATCGAGCTGGCTCGTTGTTTTGCAGATGTTTTGTTACCCTGCTGGGTAACATCATCAGTGCAGCCTCCGATGAAGCACTATTGCCTTTTCTCACCTGTTATTTAAACTCTGGAGTCCATTGAGCTGGATTACCTCACTTCCGGTTTTCCTTCGCAGTGGAGTGTATATGGAGTTGAGCTCTATGTGTTTGTTGATAGCTTTCTTCGTGGAGTACCACGATTTTAGGAATTCCTGTACTTGCCTCTGCTTTGCTTGTCCCAGCACCTTGGTGTTGTCCCAGATGAATTGGTGGTTCTCCTTGTCCATGTGGATAGAGATGAGTGCGTATCGATCATGTCTTTTTGTAGCCAATTGATGTTCGTGTATCCTTGTTGTTAATTTCCTTCCTGTTGGCCTGATATAGTGTTTGTCACAGTCTCTGCAGGGAATCTTGCATATAACAGTGGTCCTGTCCATAGTGCGTAGTGGATCTTTGGTTCAGGTGAGCAGTTGTCGTAGGATTGATATGGGTTTGTGTGCTACTCTGATGCTTCGTGGTCATAGGAGTCTTGTGTTCAGTTCAGATGTGTTCCTGATGTAAGGTAGCACGATGCTTGTCGGGGCATGTGGTATCTTCCTGGTGTCGATTGTGTAATAGGCCAGTTTTTTGACCCAGTTTTTTGGGTATCCATTGTCTCTGAATACCTGGAAGAGATACTCTTCTTCTTTTTAGTGTAGCTCTGTGCTGTTTCAGTGTGTTGTTCAAATAATACTCTCACGCAACTTTATTTGTGCATGTTAGGGTGGTTGCTGTTGAAATTCAGTACTTGGTCAGTGTGTGTGGCTTTCCTGTGTATCTTTGTTGGGATTTCTCCATCTGCTCTGTGCTCTACCATGACCTCCAGGAATGGGAGCTGTTTGTTCTTCTCCACTTCTCTGGTGAATCTGATTCCAGTGAGGGCATTGTTTATTAGTTCGTGTGTCTCCTCCAGTTTGGTCCGTTCAATAATGACGAAGCGGTCATCCATGTAGCACATCCATATTTTTGGTTGGATTAGCGGAAGGACTGTACTTTCCAGTCTCTGGATCACCACTTCAACTATTAGTCCAGAGATAGGTGATCCCATGGGTGTCCTGTTGATCTGTTCATATATTTGGCCGTTAAGGCAATATTGGCAATATTTCCTCAACGTCAAGAATCAAAGTTTCTAATCTCACCAAATTTTCTCAATTGACGTTCACGTATCTCATCTTGTTCCAGCCCCTTTAATGTTTCTTTTCAAAATTATTGGTCCTTATCATTTTCCAGAATACAATGAAAATTTATCACTCATCTGCCTCCATTACACTCTCCCTTCAGTTTCCGCACCAAGTGGTGATTTCAGACTCCATCTCAATCATCATATTCTCTTCCATCTGAGTTCACTGATCTTCTATCATCTCTAAATCTTCCACAAACCATATTATTTTGTGACTAAGATTGAAACAATCTGATCAGCCATCTCTGTTCTGTCACTCCAATCTACTAGCCAACCTGGTCAAAACTTTATTTCTAACCCATGCAGTTCCCCTAACCTCACATCATTCTCCAGTTTCTCTTCTAGCTTCTCTCCTTTTGTTTCTGAATCAAAATTGTTCACAAGACCCACCTTCTGTTCTCTTGATCCTACTTCCGCTAAACTTCCCAACCTGGCCTCCATATCAGCTGAAATTGCAAATGGTATATCTCTTCAAGTGTTGTCCCTCTCTTCTTTAAATTTGCTATCGTCACCCCTCCTTAAAAAAATCCTTCACCTCATTTTCTGAAGAAGGATCCTGGCACGAAACTTCAGCTTTTCTGCTTCTCTGATGCTGCCTGGCCTGCTGTGTTCCTCCAGTACCACTCTATGTTATCTCTGACTCCAGCTGTGGCAGTTCTTACTGTCTCTTCACCTCATACTCCTTGTTCCACACAAAAATCTTTGATCATGTTATTGGCTTCTGAACTTGTTTCTTTTTTCCTGAAATTCCTTTTGAATACCTCCAAAAATATTCCATCCCTGCCACAATACAGCAACAACACTTATCAAAGTCACAAATAATATCCTTTGTGACTGAAGCAAAGGTAGTCTTTCCCACATTCTTTCTGGGTTTTCCAAGTTATGGACAAAATACATATTTATGATTATATACGGTGTATAAAAAGACTTCAAGCAATGCCACTGGCTCAAAAAGTCAAAATTGAACAGCAGGCTAAACTCTTGAAATTCACTGCTTCTGGTCATTGCCTGAAGTAATTTCAAGGCAGTAATCTCATTGGAAAGTGCAAACAATGAACATGAACATCTCCAATTTCATTTTTCTGCAGTACATGATACCAATCGAATCCATTCCACTCTGGTTCTCAAATCAGGGAATTTTGATTCTCTATGTAAAGCATTTGAACACATTGACTAAATTCCAGGTCTATGCTTCAGATCCAGATACTCATCACAGAATTATTATGATGCACAGGGTGCCAATCAGCCTATCATATCTGTACTGGCTCTCCAAATGGATAATTAGCACAATTCTCCTGCTTTTATCCATAACCCTGCACATTAGATTATTACTTGAAGAGAAATAATGTCCTTTTGTATGCTTCAACTGAACCAGCCTCCACCACATGACCAGGCAATGCGTTTCATGCCCTAACTACTCATGATGTGAAAAAGCTTTATTTGTCATGTCATATTTGATTCTTTTTCCAAATTATTTTAAAGCTGTGGCCTCTAATTCATATTTGTTTTATGAGTCGGAACAGCTTTTCCCTATTTCATCTGTTTATGGCTTTGAAAAATTTTATCAAATCTCCTCTTAGCCTTCTTCTCTTCAAGCAAAACAATCCCAACTTCTCTAATCAATCTTCATAAATGAAGTTTCTCATTCCTGGAAGCATACTTCTAAATATCTTCAATACCGTCTCCAATGCATTGATATCTTTTCTGAAGTATGGTATCCAGAAGTACACACAGTAATCTAACAGAGGTCTAACTAGTGTCTTATTCAAGTTAAACATAATGCCTTGCATTTGTATTCTATGCCCCAATTAATAAAGCAAAGTGTGTATTACTCTCTCCAAATGTCCCACCTCCTTAAAAGACTCATGTTCATATATATCCAGGTCTTTCGGCTCCTGCATGTCATCTAAAATAGCTTGCTGTCTTTTATACTGTTACTTCAGCATCTACCATTATCTTTTCACCTCACACTTTTCTGTGTTATACTTCATCTGCCCACTGCACCAACTTGCCTATGTCCTTCTGGTGTTCCAAACTGCCCTCTTCAAAATTTACTATATTTCCAAGTTTTGACTCATTCATAACTTTGAAAGTGTCTGCTGTACACCATTAATACATCATTAGCACATATATGTCCAGAAAAATAAGGGCGCCGATACTTACCTTTGGAGAACCCTAGTGGAAGCCTTTCCCAGGCTTGTAAAGTAGCCATCATCCTCTATTCCCAGTTTGTTATCACTCAGCCAATTTTGTATCCTCATTGATACTGTCCCATCCATGTAAAACATAACAATCTGGACGTGAATGTACAAGGCATGACTGGTAAGTTGGTGGATAATACAAAATTAGAAAATATCATTGATAGTGAAAAAGCTTATCAAAAATTACTGTGGGATCTTGATCAGATGGTTAAGTGGGCTGAGGGCTGGCAAATGCAATTCAATACAGATAAGTATGAGGTGTTGCACTTTGGAAAGTCAAACCAAGTTAGAATTTATACAGTAAATGGTAAGGTCCTGAGGAGTGTTGTGGAACAGAGGGGCCTAGGAATATAAGTACATAGCTCATTGAAAGCCCTGTCACAGGTGGATAGGGTGGTGAAGAAGGCATTTAGCATGCTGGCCTTCATCAGTGGAGGTGTTGAGTGTAGGAGTTGGGACATTATGTTACAGGTGTATAAGTCACTTAGAGTATTGGGTACAGTTTTGGGCACCCTGTTATAGGAAAGTCATAGTTAAACTGGAAAGTGCGCAAAGAAGATTTACCAGGATGTTTGTAAGACTAGTAGGCCTGAGTTATAGGCAGAGGTTGGCCAGGATAGGACCTTATTCTTTGGAATGTAGGAGAATGAGGGGTGACCTTATTGACGTGTATAAAATCATAAGGGGCATAGATAGGATGAATACATATAGTCTTTTTGCCAGGAGTGGGGAATTGAAAACTAGAGGGTATAGGTTTAAGATGAGAGGGGATAGATTTAAGAAGGACTTGAGGGCAACTTCTTCATGGAGAGTGGTGCGTATATGGAATGGGCTGCCAGACAAAGTGAAGCAGGTACAATAGCAACATTTAAAACAGATTTGGATAGGTCCATGGATGGGAACGATTTCGAGGGATATGGGCCAAATGTGGGCAATTGGAACTAGCTAATTGGCCACCTGTTTGTAGCATGGACCTGTTTGAGCCAAAGGACCCGCTTCCATGCTATATTTCTCTGTGACTCTATAACAGTGTTATCCTCTATTATCTCTCCAAAACTCCAGAAAGTTAAATAAGCATGATTTTCCCATGAAAAACCCATGCTGTCTCTCCTTAGTTAACTCACATGTATCTGTGTGATGCTTAATTCTATTCCAAATTATTCAGAGAATTTTCTCTACCACTGACATTAAACTGTTAGGTTTGTAACTGCTGGGCTTAACCTTACAACCTTTTTTGAGCAAGGGCATAATATTTGCAATTCTCCAGTCCTCTGAAACCACACTTGACGCTGGGGAATACTAAAACAATTATGGTCAATACCTCTGCAATTTCCACTCCCACTTTCTTCAGTATCCCTGGATTCATCTCATCCAATCCCAGTGTCTTCTTAAACTTAAGTACAGACCAACTATATAATACTTCCACCTTATCAAACTTGAACGCTTTGAGCAACTAAATTTCCTGGGTAACATCTGTGTCCTGGTAAAGACAGAGTCAAGGTTTTTAATTTAATACTTCAGCTATGCCTGCTTACATGTAGAAATCGTCGTTTTGGCCCCTAATCAACACTACTTCTCCTTTAGCCAACCTTTTACTATTTATGTGTTGCTAGAAGACTACTGGACAGCTTTTTATGTTAGCTGTGAATCTCTTCTCATAACACATTATTGCAGATACCTTAAATTTGAGGCCTTCATTAAATTAAAGCTTGCAACTCATTGAGATGCATATTCATTATAATTAATTTATTCATAGCATGACAAATATTAGTCAGACAAATGTAGAATATATATGAACACCTTTGAAAAGTTGCAGTGCAAGTCTAAATGTTTGACTGATTACATCAGTTAATGACAGTTAAGTTATTAACCCGTATTCAACCAATAGGTTTCTGGCACACAGCGCTTGGAGGAACTTTGTGAAGGCTTTGAATATTTCTCTTTTTGGATGTAGCTGCTGGTGTCACAGTAATTCTTCAGTTATTTCTGTGCAAGGAAAATGAGGCAACTCTGCTGCTGCAGGGAGAGCAGATGTAGCTGATGATTGCCTTTTCATTTAATTTTGCAGCTGATTTTTGGATTCTCTTTTAATATGCTGTGTGATGCCCAAAATTGTCCGCAACCTTAGATTTGTTTGTCATCCTTTCATAATCATGGCAATGCAATCATTCCATCCTTAATTGCAACAAAGTCTATATTTGAGTTTGTAACCTATGCATTTTGTGTTCTTTGTCAACAAGCTTTGAATGAAAGAATATTAAGAGGAAATAAACAAACAATCTTGCAACCAATTTCTAGTTAAATGAAGAGTTCCATGATACTGAACTCAAAATATTCTTTAAAGTGAAATATGGTTACCAGGGCTATGGAGAGGGAAAAAGCTGGGAAACAGAATGTGTGGTGACCTGGTCAAGTCAGCACTTAAGATCTCATGCAAGTGAGGTGTCTTCCTACTGTTGTCCTTGGTGACACAGTGAGAAGGTACTGATGGATGGGATTTTGGTATAACTGCTGCAGTTACAGCCCAGTGATTTTCAGCCCTGTGTGTTACTAGGATTGAATCACAGAATGCACAGCAGCTCAACCTATTCCTCTCCTTGAACAAGCTCATACTCACCATTCACTGCAATGCTGCAGAATAACAAGTGGGAACAAGAACACAGGGTTAGAGATACTGGGTTGAAATCCTCCTTGTGCAAAGAGAGGCAATAATTTGTTTCACACTGTGACCAATTTTAACTTCAAAGCAGAAGAAACTGCTTCAACTGCTCCAAAGTAAGTTCCAGGACTGTTTACCCTGCGCTGGTCTCCACCTGGGACTTATTGGCCATTCTGCTTTATAATCCAAGCTGGATCATTGCCACAATTCTACAAGACTGTCGTTATTTACCGAAAGATACTGAGGTAACGACTCCAGTCAGTTGATTTTCATTGGCTAAGATAAACTCCTGAATCCAAAACTAAGTAAGATGTAGTTGAAACAAGACTTACTTGTGTTTGTTATGTTAATTGCTAATAAGCCTCTAATATAGCATGAGGAAGCATATCTTTTGGTTCTGGAGACAGTAAGATTGAGATACTGCCTCAGAGCTCCAACAATGTGCGGTTGAAAGACTGAATGTATGTACTATTTGTCCTCCGCACTGAATGCCAATTAGAATGACCACTGAGTAACAACCATTTGTTCTGTGAATACAATTTTAAATTTCCCATTATAAGTAAAAAAGGGTCTGCCTATGGAAAGTGCCTTTTGCCTTGAGCATGAATATAAAGTGTAGAGAGAGTGCCTGAAACAGAATAATTATTGTCCTACCTGAGGACCGAAAGAATGAATTTAATGAATGGCAAAGCCATTCTAACAGAGTCAAATCTCAGGTCAGCAAAGATTTATATCCCAAATTTCACCTGAAGTGGGAGTTGTTACCTTTATTGAATAGAATATCCTTTATTATAATGTGTACTCCATTGCAGAAGTAGAGTGAAAAGCTTTTACAATGATTGTCTCTTATGGCAACATCTTAGGTACAGGTACCTACATACAAGTACAAAAGAGGAATAAAAAGTAGTTGTATTACTTCATAAAGTTTAAAATATAAGTTAGAAATAAGACATCATTAAAGGATTGACATTACAGTCAGGTAAGAAAATTTCAAGCAAACATTACATTGTAGCAGCTCAGTGCAGGGACTTTGTATTTGGTCTGACCGCCTGCATCACACCACAGTCCAACAGCTGTCCCAGCTCCGCTCCAAGCCTCCAGTCCGCTCCGTACTAGCACTCAACTGCTCCAAAGTAAGTTCCAGGACTGTTTACCCTGCGCTGGTCTCCACCTGGGACTTATTGTCGATGCACTGCTCTGGGTCTTGCTCCCCTCACGCTGCTCTGGGATCTACTGCCTGCATTGCACTGGGACTGCTTCTCTACACGCTGTTCCGGTACTTGCAGCCCAGGCTGTTCCAGGACTCACGGCCTATACTGTTCCTGGACTCGCGGCCCTCGCTGCTCTGGGACTCGCGGTCCTTTCTGTTCCGGGACTCTCAGCCCTTGCTGCTCTGAGACTTGCAGTTCTAGATGTTCCAGGACTCGCGGCCCTCGCTGCTCTGGGACTCGCGGCCCTTTCTGTTCCGGGACACTCAGCCCTCGCTGCTCTCGGACTCGCAGCCCATGCTGCTCCAGGACTCTCTGCCTGCACTGCACTGGGACTGCTTCCGCACATGCTGTTCTGGGACTCGCGGCCCATGCTGCTCCAGAACTCGTGGTCCTCGCTGCTCTGGGACTCACGGCCCTTTCTGTTCCAGGACTCATGGCCCTCACTGCTCCAGGACTTGTGATCCTTGCTGCTCTGGGACCCATTGTATCTGGTATTTACGTTGTTGCCTTGTACAAGTAGTGGGGGAGGATTATTGGACTTACCGGCATGGTGGATGTATGGTCAGGCAGTTTTGCCTGCAGATAGACTGTTCAGATTTTTCCCTTCTCTCTGCAGCTGACACACAAACATAAATTTGGATTCAAGTCAACATTGTGAGTGTTGTATGCCAATGTTACTGTGTTATTTCCAAGCACATTTTGAAATCAGCCACAAAGAGTGAAAATTCATTGTGTAAGCTCACTTATTGGTTGAATTTCTTGTGTAATAGTAGCATATTAACATAGGATTACCAATCCCTGGTCACAGCATACGTGTGAAAGCAAAGAAAAGTGCTGACAGCTCAACTGAGTGATCTATGGTTTCCAGTTTGACATATTGGGTTGAATTTTAACATTCAGTCCTGTTCATAGTGCAAGGTGCCAATGTCACACTGTTAAACCAAAACAGTCAGCAGTGTGATAACAAGGTGTAGAGCTGGATGAACACAGCAGGCCAAGCCGCATCAGGAGAGCAGGAAGGCTGATGTTTCGGGCCTTGACCCCAGACATTTGTGAATGTCCTTTAAACCCAACCACCAGGATTCCTTACCATTCAGAGCCAGCAGCCACAATTAATGAACTGCAGGAGTTTCATTCAGCTTCAGTATGCAAAGGGATTCTGCAAAGACCCAGGAATTACATTGGTGGAAACTCAGTGGAGTAATGCAACATCTACAGGCCCTTTATTTCTCTCTTTATTGGAGTAGAGAGAACAGAATGCCAGGGAGAAGAAAATATTAGAACTGGCTTTTCTGTCATCTCCATCCCAATACCTGCAGTGAAAGAAAGGCTGGCGATAGGAACATCTCAGCATGCCTGTATGTTTGGAATGGAGAGATGTGGGTCTCCTAAATGCCTAGTGACAATATGAAATCTAACATAGCAACATGGCATTCAATACTCACAGTGAAGACTTGAGCCCAAATTTCCATTCATGTGTCAGCTTCAGAGAGAAGGGAGAAATCCGAACAGTCTATCTCCAGACAAAACTATCCTGACCATACATCCACCATGCCGTTAAGTCCACTAATCCACCCCCATTACTTGAACAAGGCAACAGTGTAAATACAAATCACAATGAGTTCCAATAACTTGCTTTAAAACTCCTCATCTCCTTCCATAGTTTAAGTAGGATTCTTCTTCATGTTTTGGTCCACAATCTAAACGTTAAAAAAAACTGAAGTCTTCACACTTCTCCAAATGGGATTCACAGATAACCAAAAGAAAATCACAGATAACAGACCTGCTCTTGCCTTGTCTAATTTCCATACTTCAGGTTTATTTAAATGGACAGCTGCCTCAAGGAACTATACTTGTTCAAATTACGGCTTAACTCTAATCCCATCCACACAAAAATGGGAGAGGCCATGTTTTTGGATTCCCAATGTCTTCCAACATTTTCGCCATATTATAGATACTGTCTCACATGAGTGAAAATCCAAGCCTTGATTTCAGCAGATAATGAGAAATGATGATGTGTAGAACAATATCTTAGACTCTTCTAATTTTGTCACAACTTCAAGATGTGCACTTTCCAGAGGTCATTTCAGCATCCCTCGGGGAGGTAGCACTGAAGGAAGTTGAAGATCTCTTTCGAGGAGGTCTCTCGCTCTGAGATTGCACCATTGCTCAACTCAGGCAGATGGCATATCAGCTCAGATGCATAATCGTCAGTGGGGTTGCCAAGAAAGTTAGTGGTTTGATGCATAGGGAACCACACAACATAAAGGTTGTGTATAGTTTTCACAACGCTGAAGAAATTTGACATGATCCATTTCTGCAGTTGTTTAAAAAGGCAACTCACCACTATCTTTGAGAGCAACGAGGGACAGGTAATAAATTCCGGCCCAGCCAATATTCCATGAGTGAATAAAAAACTAAACAAACCCACTTAACTGGCACTCCATGCACCATCTTTAATTTTCACTCCCACCATCACCAATGCACAATGGCAGCAGTGTATAATCTACAAGATGCACTGTAGTGAATTTCTGCTCATCCCTTTCAGCTGCAGTATACATGAGAAAAGACTTGAAGGAGGCTGTCTATGACATGAGTGCCATGATTTCACACGCCACTATGCTGATAGCTACCTCCAGGAAAAGTGTAGGACACATGCGTGGAGCATCAGACATCCAACTACAATCTCAAAACATAAGAAGAATTACTCTAATTTCAACCATTCAGGGCCTCACTAATGAGCGACAAAGGAATTGCTGGAATATGGTGAAGAAGATGATGTAGAAAAGGCACACGGAAGTCAAAGTATTTTCATTTCTGAACCCAACCTCCTCAGTCTGAGCCTTATGTGTTCTCCCACTCTGCTGCACAACATTCTAATTACTTTGCTAATGACCTTCAACAACGGCAGGGAGCTCCATCGTTGATGCTCAGGAAAGCGGTAAACAGCCATATGAGCACAGGTGCGATATGCAGCAAGTGATACTGAATCAAAGAATCCCTACAATGAAGAAAGAGGCTACTCAGCCCATCGAGTCTACACCAACTCTTCAAAGAGTATCCCACCCAGACTTAGCTTGATTGATGATTGATCAATTGTTTTATGTTAAGTGTTAGAGGAGCAGAACGGTTCCAGAATTTCACGTCTCCACAAATCTCACCTGCAGATAATGAGCCAGAGCCAAAGAAATTTTGGGTTTTGGTGCCCTTGTCTGTCACTAGCAAGATGTGTACATTTAGCAAGGAATATTTCAGCAGTTCCTTCACATCAAACCCGGACACATTTGTGCTCAGTCATGCCCAAAAAGCCTGCATCTGCCTGTAAACCTTGAGCATTGTCTCCTGAAAACTGGAGCTCTTTCTTTCAGAAATGAAAATATATTAATTTGTAGGTTTTCAAGGTTTCTTTTCCACTGTAGCAAATGCAAGACTTATTAAATAGAAAACTAGATATGGATTGCCCCTGCCAAATGTGGAAATCTGTCAGTCTCTACATGTCAGTCATAGCACTTATAATAATTGGAAAAAATTGTCTCTAATTTGGATCCAAATTGCATGTCCTATTGTGTCAGTGAAATGTAGGAAAATTCACCCACAGTATTGAGGAGTTAAATCAAAGAGTTGATTTTTTGATATTCAAACTGATGCAATGCTCATTTAACACAAGAGACAAGAAAATTATTTTTGTCCTCCTTTTGCCTCTGAGTGTAACAGCAACATTCAACAATTCCAGTTACTGTTTTCGTGTTAACACATTACATTGCAGTTGCCTGAGAACTGTTAAATCTAATCTTTGTGAATGATCTGCTGCTGTGATACTGAAGTATTTTTAATCCATATGATCTCCAACTTAATGGCCTTGGAGACTGTTGGTCCATTATTAAGCACATCAGTGTTGTATGGTGGTTTGCTCATGTCAACTGGGACAAGGTTTTACACTGACCTCATTTTACTAAAAAATCACTAGAGAAATGATAGTTCACATGTATAGGAAAATTAATTTAATCCCTAATCCCAACTGTTAAGAAAAAATCTGACAAATTTCAGAATACAGTTCCAGTGTGTTATGCCAGCTAAGATTAATTATAAATATTAACGTGCTCTTGAGATTTCATTATGCTCCTGCAGCTATCTTTTTCAAGTGGAATTGAACTAAGATGATCTTCAGAATTCCCTTTACGCTTTTTTGTTTTCTTTTAGTCTTGGTTTTCAATTAATTCTATTTCTTACACCACTCACTTCAAATCGTTTTCTTGATTAATCAATTATTTCTTTTTTTGTACAACTTAATGCACAACTAGTGCATTTAGGAAGAATGTTAAAAACTTTGTTCAATAAAGTAATCATTCAAAATATTGCTGAAATTTTAGCTACAAACTGAACTCGTAAAGATTGCAGGAAGGACATTCAATAATAATTCCTGTAACCTGACGGATTGAAAATTGGTTCAGTGGCAGGAGACAGAGGGTGGTGATAGAAGGCTGTTTGTGCGACTGGAGACTGGTATCCAACGACATACCATAGGGATCAGTGTTGGGTCCCTTATTGCTTGTGATACATATAAACGTTGTGGATGATAATGTGGCAGGGTTAATAAGCAAATTTGCAGATGACAAGGGTTAGCAACTGGTTGACACTGAGGAAGAAGGTCTTTAGTTACAAGAATATATAAGCATATTCGTCAGATGGGCAGGTCAGTGGCAGATGGAATTTAACCCTGAAAAGTGCGAGGTGACATACTTGCACAGAAGTAAAAAGACATGGGAGTACTCAATGAATAGTAGGACAATAGGAAGTTCAGAGGTACTTTGGTATGCTTGTTCACAAATCCCCGAAGGTGGAAGGAGGGTCAATAGGATAGTTAAGAAAACGGGACACTTTCAGTCGAGGCATAGATTATAAGAGCAGGAAGTTCATGTTGGAGCTATACAGAATGTTAGTTAGGCCACAGCTGGTGTACTGTATGCAGCTCTAGTTTCCACACTATAAGGAGGATGTGATTGCACTAGAGAGGATGCAGAGGTGATTCACCAGGATGTTACCTGGATAGTATCAGAGATAATGGGGACTGCAGATGCTGGAGATTCCAAGATAATAAAATGTGAGGCTGGATGAACACAGCAGGCCTTGTGCTCCTGAGATGCTGCTTGGCCTGCTGTGTTCATCCAGCCTCACATTTTATTATCTTGTTACCTGGATAGAGTGTTTTAGCAATGAAGAGAAGCTGGATAAACTCGAGTCACTTCATCTGGAGCAGACAAGTTTGACAGGGGATCTGACTGAGGTCCACAAGGTTATGAGGAGGATGAACAGGATGGAGAATAAGCAACTGTTCTCCTTAGTTGAAGGGTCAATATCAAGGGGGCACACTTTTAAGGTGAAAAGCAGGAGGATTAGCAGAACGTTGAGCTGAAATCTTTTCACCCAAGTTTGTAGGGATCTGGGAATGGAGTCTGGAGAGTGGTAGAGGCAGGTCATAAACTTTAAAAAAAACTTAGATGAACATTTCAAATGTCATAACATTCAAGATTATGATCCAAGTGCTGGAAAGTGGGATTAGTGTAGCTCTAGTATAGCTTTGGTGTTACAACCTTGATAGGCCCAGGGCCTCTTCTGCACAGTACGATTCTATGATATTGAATGAAATACGTTGATTTAATAAACGAGATAACTGTTCCGGAACCTTGAATATTATGGAGCTAATAGGATTATGAAGTCTCAGTGTACCCATTGTTTTGTTTCATAAGGAGAGGATTTGAGTACAGAAACAAGGATGTCTTGCTGCAATTATACAGTGTATTGGTAAGTCTACAGCTCAAATGCTGTGAGCAGTTTTGGTCTGTTTATCTGAGAAAGAATGTTCTTACTGAAGAGGCAGTTCAGTGAATGGATTCCAAACTGACTCCTGGGATGGCAGGATTCACATATGAGGAGAGATTAAGTTAGTTAGTTAGGATTATGTTCACTAGAGTTTAAAAGATCAACGGGGATCTGCTAGACACTTATGATATTCTAACAGGACTGGGCAGGTTAAATTAATTGCAGGAAAGATGTTCCTGCTGGTAGGACAGTCTGGAACCAGGAGTCATGGTCAAAAGATAAGGAGTAACGATTTTAGGACTGAGATGAGGAGAAATTTCTTCACCCAGTGAGTGGTGAGCCTGTGGAATTCAGTACCACAGGAAGTGGTTGAGGGCAAAACATTACGTGTTTTCAAGAGGGGTTAGATATAGCTCTTGTGGCAAAAGAAATCAAGTGATACAGGCGGAAAGTGTGATTAAAGTATTGAGTTTGATGTTCAGCCATGACCATATTGAATGGTGGAGCAGACTTGAGGGGTCTGATGGATTTCCCTGCACCCATGTTTCTATGCTCCCGGGCTAATTTCCCTTGCTACTTATTGCCTTGTGCACTCCATACAAGATCCATTCCAACTTGATGGGATGCCACTCTTTGCTGTTAATTAATATCCTGCAGCAAATACATTTGGGAAATTTCAATCCAGTTCCAGTGGCATTCAAAGAACTAAAGCAATAATTTTTCACTGTGAATTGCTAATATTATGCAGTATGCCTGTTCCGTTTATCCCATCAAGCATTGCTGGTCAGTTTTAACATGCATTAGAAACAGAATAAAACTCCTATTTTGCTTGTCAATATTTTTCAGGTCCAAAAGTATGTGAGAGAGTGATAGAGGCAGGTAATCTCACAACCTTTAAAACAAATTGTTAGATGAAGCCTTAAAATGTCATAACATTCAAGGTTATAAGCTAAATGCTGGAATGTACAAACATGATTTTGTTTTCTCATTGTTGTTCATCCTTATAACCACCAAAGTTGAAATTGTCAGGTACTACCGAGTAATAGCACCCATTATGGTCAGCTACAGCAGTATGCTACAAGGACCCAGGTGCCTCAAGAATACACCATCTGGATGCCTCCATGGACAGTTTGATGCAGCAAAGCCAGGTTCCAGCACACACACACGCACACACCCTACCCCGAATGGTGACAGGGGAATGGGGAAACTGGATCTCAGTCCCCAGTGCCCCTTCCTCATGTGGAGACAAAGCAGTGCCAGGAAACACCCAGAGGGAGGAGGAAATACATACAGGCCCCTCAGAGGTCTCCATTCAGACACTGTCAAGGTAGCCTGGCTGCAAATTCTTGCCAGGGATGGTCCATTTGCCTCTGGCATCTAGGCCCTCAGCATGTCTTGCTTGTTCAAACACAAACACGCCTAGGTTCACCCAGTCTCACCTTCAAGGCAACTGGTTCCACTGCCAACAAAATTTCCTTCACCATAGCAGCAGAACCTTGGACAACACGGAGACATAATGGGAGGGGATGAAAGAAAAATACTTTAAAAAACATTTTAGTGGCATGGGTGACAGTATATTGTATATGAAGTATCACTTTCACATGAATTTTATTGGTTTTGCAATACATCCATTCGTTGAAGTCTTTGTGTTGCCTTTAATATACTGTGCCTATGTAGTGGCTTACTTTGTGTTCATAGAGAATGCATCATGGATCAATACCTGTGCGGAGGACCTGCTGTGGCATGTGGAAACAAGATGGAAAAGGCATCTATATGGTAATATGTTCCACTGGTGCCATTAGCCCTTAGTGTCAAACATGCCTATTCTTTCCCTGGCATTTGTGACCAACAGTAATGGTGTGAATGAAGTGGTCAGCAGTGTGTGAGGCAGGGAGGTACAGAGCACTCAGGGAATCAATACATGAAGACCACTAGGGATTAGAGACTTTCAGGCCTGAGTCCTGTACTGGGGCATGGGTCTGTGTGAAATATTCTCCATCTAAATGGTCTCAAATCAGTGGGTATTGCAGCCCCTTTGGTTATAGATTGAGACATTTGCCTTGCACCACTCCTGCCAAATTGTCCTTCATAAGGGACAATGCTACTAGAGTGGGTCTGCAGCAGAGGGCAAGGGAACCAACAAAATTAAAATATCTATTTGACCTTGTCCTCACCAATCTGTCTCAATGCATTCATGACATTAATGGAATGACCACTGCATAATCCTTAGGAAGATGAGCCATTTCTCTCCAATTGCCTAATTTTGATTTCCAGCACAATAGAATGAGACAGTAAATACTCTTTGGAGACACAATGGGTCAAATAGCTTCCTTTTGTACAGGAACCATTCCATAATTCTGGACTCAAAAACAATCTATTTCATCTTTTCCTCTTTCCAAATTTATTTTTGTATTCTGTACAGTGCTTTTCAATATTATCTTTGACCTTTTTTTAAAATCCAATATCAGACAATACAGATATAAAACTTATCCTATTAATTATTTTAGTGAAGTTAACTGATAAGTCACTAATATTTAATATGTCTCAAAATGTCAGTGTTTATTAAATAAGAAATTTAGAAACTTTAACTTATCTTGCAATGTTTCATACATTTATAAAACCTTCATATTGGTCTTTAATCTATGTTACTTTCAAATTATAGCAATCAAATTTGAAAAAGTAATGTTCACACACTGTAGATTAAACAGGGGAATGCAAAAACAATATTTTTAAACCATTCTGATGGATGGACAGGTGTGATCACTAGGAAATATTGACAGTTTATTGTCACACCATGTGTAATTTTTAAAATTGGAAATGTCAAATAAATTGATTGGATCCTACCTTTATGCTCTGCCTCCCTAACCTGTTCTTCCTCTCACCCATCCCTTCCTCCCACCACATGCCGCACCCCCATCTACCTACTAACCTCATCCCACCTCCTCGACCTGTCCGTCTTCCCTGGACTGACCTATCCCCTCCCTACCTCCCCACCTATACTCTCTCCACCTATCTTCTTTTCTCTCCATCTTCGGTCCGGGTCTAGGCCCGAAACGTCAGCTTTTGTGCTCCTGAGATGCTGCTTGGCCTGCTGTGTTCATCCAGCCTCACATTTTATTATCTTCCTACAGCGTGGTTCCATTGTGCCCTCTTGTGCCTCCTATATCCCCCACATTTCAGGCTGAAGGAAACAATGTGCAGCTAAATCCTTCATCTAGGTAGCCCTCCAATCTGCTGAGGCACTCACATTGTGTGAATGGATGTATATCCACCACAGATATATATATACTCCAGCATAATCTAAAACTTCATGGCCCAACATATCACTCTCTCAACCCTGGTTCATTGAAGAGTGCAAGAGGGAATGCCAGGAGCAGTACTACGCAAATGAGGTGCCAACCAAGTGAAGCTATTAACCAGGATTATTTGTGTGCCAACCAGCAGGAGCAGCATGCAATAGACAGAGCTGAGCGATCCCACAACCAATGGATCAGATCTAAGCTCTGCAGTCCTGCTACATCCAGTGGTGAATAGTGGTGGGCAACTATACAACCAACTGGAGAAGGAGGCTCCACAAATTTTACAATCCTCAATGATAGAAGAGACCAATATGTAAGAGCAAAAGATAAGGCTGAAGTATCTGTAGGAATCTTCAGACAAAAGTGCCTAATGGATGATCCATCTCAGATACCTCATGTTGACTACAGCATTACTGATACCAGTCTTCAGCCAATTTGATTCACTTCATGTGATGTCAAGAAACGACTGGAGGGACTGGACACTGGAAAGTCTATAGGCTCTGACAACATTCCGGTAATAGTACTGAAAGCTTGTGCTCCAGCACTTGCTGCACCCCTCACCAAATTCTTTCAGTACCATTACAACAGTGGCATTTACCTGACAATACAGAATAAAGCAGGACAAATCCAACCTAGCCATTTATTGGCCCATCAGTATATTCTTGATTCATCATTAAAGTGTTGGAAGCTGTCATCAATAGTGCTATCAAGTACGAATTGCTCATCAATAACTTGCTCTGTGACACCTAGTGTGGGTTCTATCAGGGCTACATAGCTCCTTAGCTCAGTACAGCCTTGGTTCAAAAATGGACAAAAGTGTTGAATTCTGGAGCTGAGATGAGAGACTCAGCCCTTAACATCAAGGCTGTACTCAATCAAATGTGGCATCAAGGAGCCCAAGTGAAACTGGAATCAATGGGATTCATCTTCAGTGGATGGATTCATACCTGGCATTTAGGAAAATGGTTGTGGTTGTTGGAAGTCAGTCATCTCAGCTTCAGTACATCTCTGCAGGAGTTCCTCAGAGTAGTGTCCTAGTCCCAGCCATCTTCAGCTGCTTCATGAACGAACTTCCCTCCTTAATAAGGTCAGAGGGAATGTTTGCCGATGATTGTACAATTTTCAGCACCATTCATGACTCAACAGATACTGAAGGGCATGTTCAAATGCAACAAGATCTGGACAACATCCAGGCTTCGGCTAACAAATGGCAAGTAACATTTGCATCACACAAATGCCAGGCAATATTCACCTCTAATAAGAGATAATCTAATTATTTCACCTTGATATTCAACAGTGTTACCATTACAGAATCATTCACTATCAACATCCTTGGGGCTACCATTGACCAATAATTCAACTGGGTTCATCACATAAACATAGTGGCTACACAAGTAGGTCAGAAGCTGGGAATACTGCAGCAAGAAACTCACCTTCTGACTCCCCAAGTTCTACGAGTTAGAAGTGTGGTGGAATACTCTCCACTTGCATAGATGGGTGCAGTTCCAACAAAACTCAAGAAGCTTGACACCATCCAGGACAAAGCAAATTGGATTGGGACCACATCCACAAGCAACCACTCCCTCTACAACCAATGCTCAGTAGCAGCAGTGTGTGCTGTCTCCAAGATGTATTGCATAAATTCACTAAAGATTCTCATACAGTACCTTCCAAACCCATGATCACTTCCATCTAAAAGGACAAGGGTAGCACATACATGGGAGCACCATCACCTGCAAATTGCCCTCCAAGCCACTCACTATCCTGATTGGGCAATAAATTGCAGTTCCTTCACTGTCGCTGGCTAAAATCCTGGACTTCCCTCCCTAATGGCATTGTGGATCAACCCATAGCAAGTGGACTGTAGCAGTTCAAGAAGGCAGTTCATCAGTACCTTAAGGGCAACTAGGGACAGGCAATAAATGTTAGTCAGACAGCGATGCCCATGTCCCACGAGCGAATACAAACAAAAGCACTTAGGTAATCAGGAGGAAATGGGCTACACATTAATATCCGTAAAGATCTCAAGCTAGACTCTTTTTTTTCCCCCATCCATGACTCTATGACATCCTCTGATTGGGTGGAGCTTGATACAGACTCCTATATTTTAACCCTTTCAGAACCATTACTTTACACAACAGTATTTGGCCTGTATTCAGCATTGAAAGGAGGCCACATTTCTTCAACTGCCAGCACAATTTTCAACTGCTGACTGCTTATGTTTTACCAACACAGGACCGTAACTCACTAACTGAATGTATTTTATTTTTATTTATAGCCATTACTGAAAAACATTACAGTGTTCACCTTCTTTGCCCTACAAAACTGGTTTTGACATACAATCAGCTATGGCATTCAGAAGTAGTAAAATTTCAGTTCCAGCTCAAATGTCCAGTCAGACTTCCCAGCTCTGTTTCACCTTCCACAAATGCTGCCAGACCAGTGGAGTGTTTTTGCTTTTATTCTGCAGCACTTGATATTTCACCATCAAATTAGAAATAGTTCTATTGTCAAATACTTGCCCAGAATCACCTATTCATTTTTATTGCAGAGGTACAGCATTGTTGGAAATATATTGTAGTGCACTCACAATTGAAGATTTGGGCGATAATGGATTGCTTGATCTGATTTGCTTCTGCGATTCTGGAAATATGGGAAAAACATTAGTATATTACTCAGTTTGGGAAGTGATTCCTATAGGCCACATTTTAATGCAAAAGCAATCTGTGGTTTTCATGTTTTCACTGGTTTATTTCATAACGTATGATGCACACGTGTTCATATACACTTGAAGTTTTAGGCTTCCATACATATTTTTTAACATAATGCACTGATGCAGCATTATAGTTAAATCGTCTCAGTGACCAATAATTTACTGTAGAATAATACCCAAGAGTCTGGCAGCCAAGTAAGAAAATCATACCCTGAAATCATAATAAACAAGAGATTACCCTGTCAAAATGCAGACACCCATTAAGTCAAAACTAACCTTAATAACATTTGTTTTGACAGCACTCTAATAATTAGTCACACTCCATAGATGAAAATAGTTAAAACAAACCTGCACACAGTATGCATGTGTAACACACATATCGCCCCAAGTAGATCCTTCTCCATAAATGCACATATGTATAAATGAACATAAACACCTAACCATCTTTTCATTACCTTTACAGTCACTTAGATGCAGAGCCACACACAGACACAGATACATAAACATACACTGACACATGCACATGGAGACACACATACACAGAACCAGGATTTATTATGGCTCATCACAGCAGCTGGATACATTTAATCATAGTAGAGGCTCTGCATCCATCTCCTAACTTCAAAATGCTATGAAGTGGTCACCAAACATTGTCAATTGAGGTTGCAACATATTTTAACCTAATGGACTTTAATGTACAGCCAATCTGTGACAACATATGAACCTGTCAGTCTGCTGTTTTGTTGTGCCTGCAATGTTGCATTCTCTAAACCTTGTCCACCATCTGCAAAGCACAAATCAGAATTCTGATGCAGTATTCTGCATTTGCTTCGATGAGTGCAGTTTCACAACACGCAAGAAGCTCAGCATCATCCGGGACACAGGGAGCCACTTCATCAGCATTCATTCCACCGTAAGCATTCTCTACCTTCCTCACCAAAGCACAGTGACAGCAGTGTCTACAAGGTGACCTGCAGCAGCCTACCAATGCTCCATAGATAACACCTTCCAAACCCGTAAAGTCCAACACCAGAAGAAGAAGAGCTGTAGGTGCACAGGAAAATCAGCACTTGCAAGTTCCTCTCCAAGGCACATACCATCCTGACTTAGAACTGTACCATAGTTCCTTTACTGTCACCAATTCAATATTGGAATTCTCTTCCTAACATCACAGTAGATACATAAGTATTGTATAAATTGTGGCAGTTCAAGAAAGTGGCTCACCTTCATAAGTGCAAATAATGATGGGCAAAAACTGCTGGGCTTGCCGGAATTGCCGTCATCCAATGGGAGAAAATAAATGGAGGCAGTTGCAGCTTTGATTACATACCAATGACAAATATCTGGATACCCTCTGGGAAATAAAAGATGTCTTTTTCAAACTTATCTTAGCACCCTACTGAAAGTTGGGTGTGTGAGTTCTATTTGAATATCGTTCTTGATGAACCATGGGTTTAGGTCCTAAAGGCATGGGCCCATTAGTTAGATAGGGTTCTTGGGTTTCCTGAAGTAGTCCACAGCAAACATTTTCCAAGTTGTCATAGTTTGTGGTATCTAGTACAATGGTGCTCTTAATAGATTTGTGCAGTTGTACCAATGTAATGAATCATTTTCACCGAGAGAAGCTGTTCTGAATCGAGTAAAACAGCAACTGACTGAGGATGAATCAAATAATTATCCATGGTCCCTCATTGTAATTTCTAAATTAATTCTCTCTCACATCTAATGCATAAACACTAATCGAATGCACATCAATTTCCTCATTAATGCAGATCGAGTAAAAACAATTAAATAAATGTCAAAGAAATGCATTACTTAGTATTAAAGACAAGGCAAATGTTGCAGTTAATCAGGTTCATGGTGCCTTTTCTGTATGTCTACATGGTCAGATCCTTGCACAGCAAAACCATGAATTTCTCTTAAATGTCACCTGAATCCAAGGTCAGGAATTGTCTGGCTGCTGCCTGTCACTTTGACTTTCGAGTGATTGAGATAACTTCCATCTCGGGAAAGACTATCGACGCCTTCAATGTAGCTATCTCTCAAAAGGAAAGAAAATCAATCAAAGCCCCTAGAAACCCCTACTGTGTCTACCTGACCTCTAATCAGATTAACTTGTTTGACCTGGAATCCATCAGGATAGCCAGTAAACCCAAACAGACTTATTTCACAACTAAATATACCAGCAATCCTTGGCTACGACTTGTCAAGATTTATCAGCAACATGTAACCTGGGAACTAGGCAACTGACTGTAGGCTGAAGGGGAAAGCGTCAGGTCCATCCTAACAATGTGTGTTATGTTGTCATTTTGTTTCCTGCATGCTATCTGGTTGGGTAGATGCAGGCCAATTGATATGTAGCCAGAATAGCTTTTGCAGCTTTGAAGCCTTGAGGACACATTCTAATTGCAAAGAACATCTTTGCTTCAATTGAAATTGCCAGTTTGTGAAGCTGACTACTGATGGCTGCAGCAGCATGAAATCAGGATTGATTGACCTACAAACAAAAACAGACCAAGCTGGAGAACCTCAGCAAGTTAACGTTTCAAATCCAGTGACTCTTCTACAGAACAGTTTGCAGCTTGGCAAAAATTGGTATATATTCTGAAGATGGGCATGAGGAGGTAGAGATATAGCCCAGAGAGAGAGAGAAAACAGCAATTGGGCCGACAAAGGAATGGATAATCGTGAGTCTTAAAGAAGGAAAAGCTGTGAATGCATTTGTTGGATTGGTTGTGGTAAAAGTAGTCTCCATGATGACAAGGCCTGGAATGAGGGGGTGGGCAAAGGACACGGATGGAGGTACTCAGGCCCTAAAATTACTGAACTTAATATTGAGTCCTGCAGGCTGCAGGTTCCCCAAGGGGGAAATGAGATGCTTGGCTTGCAGTTTATGCTGAGCTTTGCTAGAGCACTGCAACAACTCTGAGACAGAAATATTTGCATGCAAACACAATGGCCTGTTGAAGGAGCAGGCAACTGGAAGCTCAGGGTCAATTTGCGGACACGATATAGGCGTTCCGTAAAGTGGTCACCATCCTTGCATTTTAACTCTCCGAAGAGGATTCAATTATTCTCATCCATTATCATGAAATCAAAAAAGACAGAACACTGTTAGATGGCTGACAACTGCAAAGAATGAGGTAATGTAATTTCATAGGGTTCTGAAGCCAATCTTCTCTATGATTCTCCCTGAGATTTGTTTTGGAAATGTGCCTGATCTAGTAGCAAAGATGATCAAACTGTTGGTTTGCCCAACCAGCACATTCTGGTTATCAAATATTGCCAGGTGTCAATGTACATATCAGATTTTAGCATGAAGCTGATATAATTGGCTTTTCCACTTGTACCTACAGAGTGGTCCCACCATATTTCTGCTGCTGTTCACAATATGGATTGGCGTGACAGCTGAGGGCCCTGATGATGGAGGGTCATTGTGAGGAGCACTGAAGACAGAGCAGTGCAGAAATCCTGAGGGTCAGTGAGGGAAAATGCAAGCACTCTTTGCCTGATGAAGACAGTTATTCCCAGCCTTAATGAGATTAATTAATTTCACCAGACCAGCCGCTGCTTCTACCCTATGCCCATAGGAGCTACGTATTTGATATATTGTGTTAATTTCATGATCTGTGGAAATGCACATTTAAAAACCATTCAAGCTTCATTGATCCAGATCATATTTTTCACAAATAAATTAGATGGATGACAATAGCAATTAGAGAACACTTTTATTTTTCGAGGAATGTATTTCATTCAACATATGTACATATTTTACATTACAGAAATACTGTTGTTGCAATGAAATTCAACTACTTCCCATTTGGTGTGTCCATTCTTAGGTATCTCAATATGAGTGTCATGCTCTCAATATTTACAATATATATTCATGTTTACAATATTTACAACTAAGAGCCTGACAGCATACATTTAAAAGGCAACAAAAGTGTTAGGGAAATAAACTGTACTTCCTCTATCAAATGGGAATGTGTTCCCCAAAAATGTACTTTATTAATAACATTTATAAAGATCAACTGTCAATTTTTAAGCTTGAGAGCTGTATGAAGAACAGGTTGTATTGCAAGAACTAGAAGCTAATGTGATTTAAAGACGGGGCATCCATGAGGCACTGTGTGCTATCAACAACACGAGAATTGTACTCCAGCACAATCTACAATCTACATTCTCATGACGTGGCATATCCCCCACTCAATCGATACCATCAAGCCAGGGATTCAACCCTGGTTCAATAGAGAGCACAAGAAGGCATGCCAGGACATACCTAAAAATGAGGTGTCAATCTGGTGAAGCTACAACTTACATGTTAAACAGCAGAAGCAGCGAGTGGTAGACAGAGCTAAGTGTTCCAACACTAACTGATCACATCTAAGCTCTGTAGTCCTGCCACATACAGCCATGAATGGTGGTCGACAGTTAAACAACTCACCGGAAGAAAAGGCTCAACAAATATCACCATGATGGAAGAACACAAAATATCAGTGCAAAAGACAAGGCTGAAACATTCACAGCAATTTTCAGCTAGAAGTGTCGAGTAGACGATTCTTCTTGGCCTCGTCCAGTAGTCCTCGGCATCCAAGATGCCAGTTTTCAGCCAATTCAATTCATTCCACGTGAAACCAAGAAACACTGAATACTACAAAGCTAAAGACCCTGGCAACATTTCAGCAATAGTACTGAAGGTCTGAGTTCTAGAACCTTCCACTCCTCTAGCCAAACTCTTCCCATACAGTTACAACACTGGCATCTACCTGACAATATACAAAATTGACCAGGAATGTCCTGTACATGAAAATATAGGACAAAACCAACTCAGCCAATTACCTCCCATCAGTCTACTCTCAATCATCAGTAAAGTGAAGGAAGGTGTCATCAATAGTGCTATCAAGCAGCACCTGCTCAGTGACACTCAGTTTGGGTACCGCCAGGGCCACCCTGCTCCTGACCTCATTACAGTCTCAATTCAAACATGGACAAAAGTGCTGAATTCCAGAGGTAAGAGAGACTACCCTTCACATCATAGATACATTTGACTGAGAGTGTAGTCACATTGGGTGGTACAGCGGCTCAGTGATTAGCACTGCTACCTACTAGCACCAGGGGCTTGGTTCGCTTCCTCTCTCAGGCAACTGTCTGTGTGGAGTTTGCACATTCTCCCCGTGTCTGCATGGGTTTCCTCTGGGTGGTCCAGTTTCCTTCCACTGTCCAAAGGTATGCAGGCTAGGTGCACTGGCCACGCTAAATTGCCCGTAGCATTCAGGAATGTATAGATTAGGTAGGTTATAGGGGGATGTGTCTGGGTGGGATGCAGTGAGAGTTGGTGTGGACTTGTTGGGCCGAAGGACCTGTTTCCATACTGTAGGGAGTCTAAGTCTAAGTCTAAGAAAGCCCTAGCAAAACTGGAACCAATGGGTATCAGGGTGCAAACTATCCTTTCATCAGAATCATATCAAGCACACAGAAAAATTGGTGTGATTGTTTGAGGTCGGTAAACTCAAATCCAGGACATATCCCACAAGTTCCTCAGGGCAGTGTCCTCAGTCCAACAATCTTCAGACTCTTCATCACTAACCTTCCCTCTATCATAAGGTCAGAAGTGGGTGTGTTTGCTGGTGATTGTGCAATGTTCAGCACCATTCATGACTCCTCAAATACTGAAACACTCCATGTTTGAATTCAACAAGATCTGCATGATATCCAGACTTGGTCTAACAAATGGCAAGTAACATTTGTACCACATGAATGCCAGGTAAAGACCATCCCCAGTAAGAGACAATCTAATTTCTGCCCCTTGACGTTCAATAGTGTCGCATCACTAAATCACCCACTATCAACATCCTTGGGGTTACCATTGACCAAAAACTCAACTGGACTTGTCGCATAATCATAGTGGCTTTAAGAGCCAGTCAGAGGCTAGGAATATTGCATTGAGTAACTCTCCTCCTGACTCCCGAGAGCCTGTCGCCATCTACAAGACACAAATCAAGAGTGTAGTGGAATAGTCCCAACTTGTCTGGATGGGCCCAATTCCAACAACGCTCAAAAAGCTTGACACCATCCAGGATAAAGCAGCCCATTTGATCAACATCACATCCACCAGCATCTATTCCCTCCACGACCAACACTCAGTAGCAGCATTGCGTACTGTCTGCAAGATGCATTGCAGAGATTCACCAAAGATCCTTAGATAGCACCTTCCAAATCTACAAATACCTCCAACTAGAAGGACAAGGGCAGCAGATATATGGCAAAACCATCATCTGCAAATTCCTCTTCAAGCCATTCACCATCCTGACTTGGGAATGCAATGCTGTTTCTTCACTGTTGCTGGGTCAAAATCCTGGAATTTCCTCCCTAATAGTGTTGCGGGTCTAACTACAGAACATAGACAATAACAGTTCAACAAGAAGACAGCTCACCAGCACATTCTCAAGAGCAACTAGGGACAGGCGATAAATGCTCGCCAACCAGCAATGCCCATGTCCAATGAGTGAATTTCAGGAAAAGTAACCCATTGAAAACCTTACAAGTCACACCATTGTTCCTAGGCAGAACCAAATATATCAACCAGTGGTAGAACACTTTCAAAGCTACAACAGTCACAAGTTGCTGTCTTATACAACACAGGTAGACACAAAAAGAATGGATTTTATCAAGAATACTGAAATATGTACTGTAAAGTAAGTATGGGTGCTTCTTTTTGTCTGACCTAGTGGCACAGAAATAGAGAGACAAAAAATAAAAATCAAAAAGACACCAACGCCAAAGTTTGTATTGTAAAAAGGGCTTAATTAGCTGCATTGTTATGCAGAAAGTACACAGCGGGTTCTTTAAGGTCTGGTTAAGATGAATACAAGAAGACAAATTTATTAGCTTAATGTACTTAATATGTATTGGAGGCATTTGAAAACTAATGACTGAATCTATTAGCTTAAACTACGTAATATTCCTATTTGTTTCACACTGCCTTCTACCTTTTGGGGACTTTGGCAACAGTGGCACTCAGAGCTCTGTTTCTAATTCCATGGCACTCATCTCATGAACCCCATCCTGATGGTGAAAGTTTGATGAAGTGGGACAAAGCCCCTGATATTAATACAATTCTGAATTTAAGATTACGTGCTGAATCCTCATTTCGTAATGACTGCTGTGCTTTTCCAACCTTCAAAACAGGCTGAAAAGCAAATCCAGGGGGCCCCATATGTAACTGCACAACAGGACAATTCTTCTTCAGGCAGCTCATTCTATTTGTGCACTGCCCTCTGCATGAAAGAGTTTGCCATTAGGTCCTTTTGAAATCTTTCCCCTCTCACGTTAAAACTGTGTCCTTTAATTTTGGATTCCCCAAGCTGTGAAAAAGACCTTGTCTATTCATCCAATCCATGCCCCTCATGACTTTATAAATCTCTGTAAGGTCACCCCTCAGCCTCCAGGGAAAATAGCCCCAGGCTGCTCAGCCGCTCCCTACAGCTCAAACCTTCCAAACCTGGCAACATCTTTGTACATCTTTTCTGAACCCTTTCAAGTTTAACATCATCTTTCCTATGACAGGGAGGCCAGAATTGTTGGCAGTATTCCAAAAGTGGCTGAACCAATGTCCTGTGCAGCTGCAAAATGATGTCCCAATTCCTATAGTTAGCACAGTGACTAATAAAGGCAAGCTTACCAAATGCTTTCTTCACTAACCTGTCTTCCTGTGACTCCACTTTCAAAGAACTATGAACCTGCACTCCAAGGTCTCTTTATTTGACTCCTTAGGACCTTACCATTATCTGCATATGTCCTATCCTGAGATAATGGGAACTGCAGATGCTGGCAAATCGGAGATAACAAGGTGTGGAGCTGGATGAACACAGCAGGCCAAACAGCATCTTAGGAGCACAAAAGCTGACACTGATGAAGGGTCTAGGCCCCAAACATCAGCTTTTGTGCTCCTAACATGCTGCTTGGCCTGCTGTGTTCATCCAGCTCTACACCTGTCCTACCCTGATTTACCTTACCAAAGTGCAACACCTCACATTTATCTAAATAAACTCCATCTGCCACTCTTCAGCCAATTGGCCCATCTGATCAGGGTCCAATGTACGCTGACATAATCTTCTTCACTATCCTCTATGCTATCAATTTGGGTGTCATCTGCAAACTTACTAACTTACAAATTGTTTCTTAGTTCAGAACCCATCAGCAGTTTAGTGTCTCCTATATTTGTTAGTATCCTGAGAAAGTGCAACATTGAACACAACTCACAATATGCTCCAGCAAATATGATTTTTAAAACTGTAGCCATCTCTTGCACAGTCTCTTTGGCTTAAAGCACTATTTGCATTTTTTAGTTCATAATTCAAAAGTAAAAGGAAATGACAGTTGTGAGGTTTATACAGTCTAGTTGCCTTTTGAATGATTCAATTAAACTAGCCTCACTACATACGCCCGCTGAGCATTCCTGACCCTAACTATGTTAAGAAGATTTCTTCCCATCACTTGCGTTTCTTTTGTCACTGCTATAAATTTGTGCACTTTTATTCTCAATGCTTTTTTGAGTAGGAGCAGTTTTACTCTATTTACTTACAACATTTTTAATTGGTTTCTCTATCAAAGCACCTGTTGGCTTTAATTGTTTGCTTCAAGGAAAACAGACCAAACTCCTCTAATCTTTCGTTGGAGTTGATAGTTATTAATACTTGGATTAATATTCTTGTGCATTTTTCTCCATGCTGCCTCACATGTTTCTAAAGTGTGGTGCTAGAAGTGGATACAATACTCAGCCGAGGTTGAACTGATGTTTTAATATAATTTCAACCTAATCTCCTTCCTTCTGTACTCTGGGCCTCCAGATAATAAAGTGTAGGATATTGTAAACTTTATTAGCTGCTCTCCCAAAGCGTCCTATAGTTCACATCTGGTTCAGGAATTTTTTTTATCTGTGTCTTATTCTCTAGGAGGCCTCTTTTCAACAAGGAAACCATTCCTTATTGAGAGGCTCTGCTCAACTGCAGAAATGTTCCTGCTTTGTAACATCATTTACTGTCACCACCTGCTCCTGTAGACCCATTATGCAGAGATATATGGTTATATAAAGTTAGCTAAAACAAACTTGGTCAACAGCTAACATTATTGCAGGAAAGTGACTGTCACCACTTCTGGGAATGTAGATCTCAGATTGAAGAACCAGGCTGGAACAGATTGCGGCACAGGAAGCACAGATCCAGTGCTTACTGTCCTATCTCTGCATTAAGCCTCACATTCAATCAAGCCCAAGAGATGATCCAAAAAGACGTTGGAATTATAACAGGTCTGAATTCTTCAAATGAGACTTCTGGGATGATACTGTGGCTTTAAGAGGTTATTTTGTCCTGGTTTGTTTTGGAGAGAGTTTTTAAGGCAGAGGTGTTGAGCTGTTTATGAGAACATAAACAACTTGCGAAGGCTTGGGTGTTTTATTTTTAAAATAAGTTGAAACAATAGAAGCAGCTTGAATGGGTGTGGTCAATCTCCCAACCACAGAGCCAGATTTTTAGTTTTAGCATTCAGCAGTTGTTACTGGGGTCTCAGCGGGTTTGGAAATTCCTGTCAATCCCTCCCGTCTGCTACACTCTCTCAGTGTTCTCCTGATGTTTTCTACCTGTGCTACTGGAGTTGCATGTGAGACAATGTGTTTTCTGATTTTGCCTTTTGCCAAGGGTGTGTTTATGGGATGTTAGTATATTGGAACAGTTAACTAGTAATAGTTACTGCATCTATTATTCTGTTTAGTTTTCCAATAATGTTAAGTCATTCTATTCTTTTTTTCTTTTGTTGTATTTTAATAACACTGAATAAATACAGTGTGTTTGGCTTTAAATCTGGTAGTTTGACCAATCATATTACATCTGGAACTCAACACCTTACATTTACCTTTAAAATAAGACAAAGTTAGGATCTAGATTATCTTCTGAATATTTTGAGGGTGTTTGGCCTGGTCTATAACACCTCTATCAACCACAGCCACTACTGTCATCAACCATAGAGATCCCATCCAGTGAAACAGTCTTTCCTTCTCACCAAGCATTAAACTATTTGGACCTCCCATCGGGAGCAAGGAGTACAAGGTTTCTTCAGGATAAGGCTCACTTTATCTACAGTGTAGGCACGTCCACTACAGTGAGTGGGAAATTTGGCAACATGGACTTGTGACTTATTGACACAAAGCAATGTGTCAACCATTACTCATTTGTTTTTCTGGGACCATCTTGCTGAAGGTGCGAGCTGATCAATATCTCTTCCATCATCTGGGTCTCTGCATTGCAATGTTTGGACATCCCTTATCATTGCCATATCGATTTGCGTCCATCTGTTTTCAACTCACTTTTCATAACCCTAGATTTGTGATAGTTTCTGACCCAATTGATACTTCAATGGAAGTAAAAAAAAATGTGAATACCTACGTTATATTTTTAAAATTACAACAAACAGAACCGCACTGATAGAAAACATCTTTAAGTCATGTATATTAAAACAATCCTGACATAACAAACATTGAACTTGATTTTGCTTTCTGACAACACATAAGTAGTAGTATGGTTGATTTTGTTCTTTAAAATTGTTATGAAGCAGAAAACAAATAATATATTTTTTGCTTTGCATGGATTTCTCACATACTTTAGTGGACATTTTTGATGCAAGAACTAAAACAGGCTAGATGAATTTTCTTACTTGTAATTAGCTTGTGATCATGATACCAGTACTCTATGAGATGCTGGTTAAAAGAAAATCTTCTGCTGTACACCATAAATGCAGGGAAGAAATAATGCTCAGAGCAGTTTGGAGCCAAGATTCTATGTATTGGAGATACTAAGTTTATCAGTTTTCCGTAAAATAGAAAACCCGAATTAAAGAAATTAATCATTAATCAATACAGTAAATTGTAATGTCCTAAGGAGAGTTATGCAGGTAATGGTAAGGTCCTGAGGAGTGTGGTGGAACAGAGGAACCTAGTTCATTTAAAGCAATGTCACAGATAGATGGGCAATGAGGAAGGCATTTAGCATGCTGGCCTTCATCAGTTGAGGCATTGAGTGCAGGAGTTGGGATATTATGTTACAGTTGTATAAGTCATTGGTGAGCCCGCACTTCAAGTATTGTGTACAGTTTTGGTCACCTTGTTATAGGAAAGACATACTTAAGCTGAAGATGTAGAGAAGATTTACAAGAATGTTGCCAGGCCTGAGTTATAGGGAGAAGTTGGCTAAGATAGGATTTTATTCCTTGAAACGTAGGAGAATGAGGAGTGACCTTAGTGAGGTATATAAAATCATGAATAGGATGACTACATACAGTCTTTTTCCCAGGGATGGGGAATTGAAAACTAGAGGGCCTAGGTCTAAGGTGAGAGGGAATAGATCTAAGAAGGACCTGAGGGGCAACTTCTTCATGCAGAGAGTTGTGTGTATATGGAACAGGCTGTCAGGAAACGTGGTTTAGGAAGATACAGCGGCAACATTTAAAAAACATTTGGATAGGTACACAGATGAGAAAGGTTTAGAGGGATATGGATAAAATGTGGGCAATTAGAACTAGCTGAGTGGGCACCATGGTCAACATGGACCAAAGGGCCTGTTTCCATGCTGTACTATCCTATGATTCAATGATTCTATGAAATGTCTCCAATCAGTTTAGAAAGCGTATAGAGGGGTAGTGATAATTTGTGGCTTGAAATAAATATTAGTCTTTTCTTTTCGCAAATATTTTTCACAGGAGTGAAGGTATAGATATCTTTTATAGGTACACTGCAATGTGCTGGAATGTTAATGAAGTGCTTCAATCCACAAGGAACAGAATTAATAACTTTTCATTAAAATAAACTGAGAATTTAATGTTTGTGTTTTATGGTTACCAGACAAGCATGTTTCATATCCTATGTTTTTTTAAATAAAGAACTGAAAGAATATGACTTGGAGAAAGGAAATGAATGTATTGTAGCCAAATTTGCAGATGGCCTCAATATAGATGGAAAGGCACATTGTGAAAGCAATATAAACAGTTCACAGAGAAATAATGAGGTATTAAGCAAGTGGGCAAATGTTGGCAAATGGAGTTTAATGTGGGATAATGCAAAATTCTTCATTTGGAAGGGAGAACAAAATAACACAATATTATTTAAATGGAGAAAAACTGCAGAAAGCTGCAACACAAAGGGACTTGGGAGTACTTGTGCATGAAACACAGAAAGCTAGACTAAAGGTGCAGTAGGTAATCAGAACAGCAAACGAAATTTTGTCCTTTGTTTCAATGGGGTTGGACAATAAGAGTAGGGAAGTCTTACAAGGTGTTGGTGAGCCAACATCTGGAGTACTGTGAGCAGTTTTTGTCCCCTTATTTAAGGAAAGATATCATTTCTTTGGTACCAGTTCTGAGAAGGTTCACTAAGATGATCCCAATATGGGCCAATTGTCTTATGAGCAAAGGCTAAACAGATTAGGAAACCACTCTTTGGAATTTTGAAGAATGAACAGTTATCTCTTTGAAACATTTAGGATTCTTAAGAGGATTAACAGGGTAAGTGTGAAAAGGATACTTCCCCTCATGGGAGAGTCTAGGACCAGAGGGCATAGTGTCGGAATAAAGGGGCACAGATTTAAGGCTGAGATGAGAAGGAATTTCTTCTCTCAGAGGGGTATGAGTCTTTCAAACTCCTGTGGAGAGCTGTGGGGGGAAAGTCTTTGTGTACTTTTAAGGCTGAGACAGATAGATTCTTGATCAGTAGAAGAATCAAGGGTTACGAGAAAGGGCAAGAAAGTGGATGCGAGGAGTGTTGGATCAGCCATGATCCTATTGAAAGACAGATCAAATTCAAGTGGCCAAATGGCCTACTGTTGTTCCTATTTCTTATGGTCTTATTGTCTTAACATTGCAAAATCACAGATCTAGTAATTTAATGGAAAATAAAAGCAGATAATGTATGCATGGCCCTTAAGAAAAAAAAAACCTGCTCAAATTATATGCTAAATGTATACTTTAAATAAGCATACAAAAATAAAATTGAGCCAGGCACTCAGTTCAGATTTAGCCAGCCTCCCAATGTGGAGCTAAGCATGTGGTCCACAATCAAACTTAAATATTATTGAAACAAAAGTAAATGAGTTACTCATTATCCACAATTATAATTTGTTGTAGTGCAGCAACTCACATAAACCGAGAATTGAACATTTTTTATCTTCAATAAAACCTAAGTTAATCCAACTGAATGAGAATTGTTAAGAATGAGTTGAGATCTTGAAAGGCAGATTTGTCCATTTGAGAACAAGGATTAGAAAGTAGCAGTGCTGTGTGTGTGGTAAGGTAGGTGTCAGTTTAATAGTTACTCGGGAGTATTTAATAATCTAACACTTTCTGAGTAACCATTTACTTAACTGCTGCAGAACCCTCCAGACTCTCCAGTCCAAACTGATACCTGGTACAGGAGAATTGACAACTAAAATCTTCACTTTCCCAGGCAATGCCTCCTATGATTACAATTCACAGGGTCCCCACCCGTAACTACCATCTACTTTTTCAAAAACAGTTATCTGGCCATTTGAAAATACTGGTGCATGAGTCAAAACTACAGCTGCAGGACTCTCAACTTAGCTGATATCAGTTAGATATTAAGTAATATAGATGGGAGCATAAAATTACAAAATAATGTTGAAAAAATTAGGTGAGTAGGTAAAACTGATAGATATGGGTATTGTCTAAATGGTGCAATTAATTAGGGTGTCCTCCCTACACAGATCACTAAACATTTGGGTGAATTTGGGCCTCAGTTTCCTACACTACGTTCTAGAAACGGGTCCGATCAGGATGCAAACCTATAGCCAATGCTCCCTCTGACTTTGCTTTGTTGACCTAGGTAGCTTTTTGCATTACGTAGTGTGTTTCAGATTGTCTTATGCCTGGGCACCCCCACTGCTAAAAAGGGTGGTTAAGAGTGGGCTATTTGTAACAACGTGCAATAAATTCTGCCTACTCACCAACACAGTCTATTTGGAACATTTTCTATCATGAGAAAGCATCAGTACCATATTGTTAGCTCACTACCCTAAAACTGGTGCTCCTGAATATATTATGTTCTATTACAACAATCTTTGTATCATTGTTCAATTTGATAAAAGGCTTTCTATTCTGTTATCTAAATTAACTAAGGCCCTAGACATTCTGGGCAACTATGAGTCACTTATTTCTAATTTGAATAGATGCCCATAAAAGCCATTCTCTCTTTCAGTCTCCAGTTGAATGGCATGACCATTTTCAATTCTGGAACTCAATAGAATGGCACAACCAGAGCTCACTATTTACCAGAGCTAGCCAATTGTCATCCTACCTCTGGGCACCTGACACAACTAGATCATTGTGTTCAAGGAAGGATTTATAATTAAAGGAGGATGGTGTGCGTCAGAAAAGTTCCTTTGTATCTAAGGTACCAAACTCACCAACTACAGGGATAGAGATGACACCTAGAAAAGCTGTTATTCAGATTTCCCTCTATAAGCTGGAGGGTATGTCATGGGATCTGATGGGCTGCAGTGAAGAATGTTCTTTTAAAGATGGGGAGAAGAGTACAACTTCTCCAACCAATCATATGCAGACGGAGGCAACCGAGATAGTCAGCAGCAAGAATGTGCTCTCTTTAACCTGAAGACAGCAGCACATAGGATCCACGCTACAGGAGTGCAAAATAGATAAGTGAAATAAAGATAGGCCGGAAAATAAATTGTGAGCATTACAGAACAAGCATGCAGACTGATATAGATTGATTCATTGAGTGGGCAGAAAGTAGCAAATAGTATATAATGTGGGAAAATGTAGAGTTGTTCAGTTTGGCAGGAAGAATAAAAAAGCAGAAGTTTACACAGGCCTAGAAAGTCTGCAGAATTCGAAGGTGCAGGGGACCTAGCTGTTACAGTGCATGAGTCACAGAAAGTTAGTATACAAGCCAGCACATAATTAGGAAGACTAATGGAGTGCTATCCTTTGTGATGAGCATTGAACATAAAAGTAAAGATGTTTCAGAGATAGTAGGAACTGCAGATGCTTGAGAATCTGAGATAATAAGGTGTAGAGCTGGATGAACACAGCAGGCCAAGCAGAATCAGAGGAACAGGAAAGCTGTCTTTTCAGGCCTAAACCCTTCTTCAGAAATGGGGGAGGGGAAGAGGGTTTTGAAATAAATAGGGAGAGAGGGGGAGGCAGATAGAAGATGGATAGAGGAGGAGATAGGTGGAGAGGAGACAGACAGGTCAAAGAGGCAGGGATGGAGAGTTACAGTGGGAGAGAGATCCACTGAGGTTTTTCCAGAGGGAGGAGGTTAACTTCTTCAGGGTAGGCATCCTTAGAAGAGGCTTCGCAGTGGAGTTTTCTTCCAATTTATTTCAGAATCCCCTTCCCCTCCCCCATTTCTGAAGAAGGGTCTAGGCCCAAAACATCAGCCTTCCTGCTCCTCTGATGCTGCTTGGCCTGCTGTTTTCATCCACCTGTACACCTTGTTATAGAAGTAAAGATGTTGTGTTTCAGTTCTTCAAGACAGAATTAGGTAGATTGGTGTTAGTCAAGGCAATCAATGATTATCCAGAATAGTCAGTATGTGAAATTCAGAATGAAAACAAATCAGCAATGACTTTCCTGTGTAGCAGAGGAGGCATGAAGGCCAAATGCCTATGTTTGATCTTAATTCACAGCTCATCAGTAGCTCTGAAGAAGCTCTTCCTGAAGTTTACTGACCTTGGAGAGTTCCGACAGAAAACAAACCTCCAGCTGAGAAATCTAAGATTTAGGATTGAGACAGGTTTTAATTCATTTCTTAACAAATTCAGCACGTCCATAATTACTTACTTGAATGATCCAATGGCTTCTTCTCATCTGCGATTCCAGCATGGGAACATTTGGAAGATGGTGAGATCACATGACTCAACATCAATCTGCAAAACTTTCACAACCGGTTGCTACCATTGCATGTCCACCAGGGTGGGAAAGTTCTGCTCTCTGTCTCTACCACCAATACGATTGCATATCCAACCAAGAATTCACCATCAATTTCAGGAACTTTCATTTTAGCTAATTATCTCTTATGTTGAACCTTATTAGATGCCTTTAGAAACTCTGATACAAATTGATCAACGTTGCCCTGTTTGCAAACTTCATCACTCCCTCAAACAGCTCAACTGCATTTTTTTAGGAAAGATCCGCACATTATAAATCAATGCTGGATCTCTCCAGCCAGCTCAGATTTTTCTAAGGTACATAGCCTCCCTGTTCCTGATTATATTTTCCAATTACCTCCCCAGATTAGATATTAGAGTGGCAGATCTATAATTTCCTGATTTTCCTCTTTCCCCTTTCTTCAATAATGAAGCGACATTTACAAATTTCTAAACTACAGCAACAATTCCTGAATCAAAAGAGGTTTGGAAAGGTTATGGTGAAGCCTCTCATTGGTTTGAGTCAGGGTGCCACAGACAGGTGAGAAAATTATGCGTGCAAGGCTGTTATATACCAAATAATACATTAAATTCTCAGCAGGATCCCAATTTAAATGAATGAATGCAGTGAATAAAATGAAAATAAAATGTTCTCAACTAAGGGCAACTGCTTTTGCAAGCTTATAAATAACAACTGTTAGCATATACAGCTATTCATTTGGATTGTCTCTAGAAGTGCTGTTTATAGGTCTATAAGCAAAACATTTAAAGTATAGATTTAGAGATTCCAAATATTAAATTCTCTAAAACTCATTTGTAACATTTAGGAACTTTCATGAATTTCCCTGGAAATGGCAGAGAACAAAGTAAAATAATTGAAGAAGTGCAAAATGGTTTTTAGTGGATCTGAACTAACTCCATTCACAGCTGTCAAAATGTCATTGATGTTCTGACATTAATTTGTGAAACATTTCATTCAACGTGTCTGGGCTATAACCTTCTTTTATCACATTATCACCCTTTCTCCCTTTTACAAGAAGTTGGCTAAAAACACAGGCGCATAAACTGAAGTTTGAAATTTCTTCAGAGATAGTAGGAACTGCAGATGCCGGAGAATATGAGATAACAAGGTGTAGAGCTGGATGAACACAGCAGTCCAAGTTTTTCTGCTCTTCTGATGCTGCTTGGCCTGCTGTGTTCATCCAGTTCTACACCTTGTTATCTCTGAAATTTCTTATTCAGTTTTAGAGAAAATAAAAACTTGCCATTATATAGTGCCTTTCACAACCAACAGTTTCAAAGTACTTTACCTCTGATGAAGTACTTTTGAAGCAGTCATAAACATAAGAAACATCCCAGAAGGGAAAAGCAGTAAAAGAAAACTGTAATACTTGGAAGTGAACATATTGCAGTTCTATTTTGAAATATGCAAGATGAGTTGGACCAATATATTTCATTTACCAGTCTTACTGAATTTCATTTTGGCATGGCTGGCAAATTTGTGCACTTCAAACTTCCACAAATAGCAATTTGATATTGATCCTTTTATGTCATATATTGATTGAGGAATAAACATTTGCCACAACAAATGAGGATAACTCTCTGCCCTCCATGTGATTGTACTGGGTCTACTGGAACAGGCAGCAGGTGGTCCAGTTAAATGTTTTATCTAAATGACAAAAGTTTGGAAGCTAAAGTAGTTTTCTTAGAATAAGAATTGGGATTAAACTTGTAATTTTATTTTAAATTGCAGATTGTTGTTTCATATGTTACAATCCCAAAAAAGTATATTGTCAATCCGACTGTAAGGCTCTGTAATTGCACTTGATAGTCATCAAACTAGCGGGGAACCATATCATAGCCTTCCATCTCAGTTGTAAAATTGGAATACAAACATTTGATGCCTTAATGTTTTTAATAACCCATCAGTATGTCCTATTCATGGCATAGATGGAAAATAAATGCATACTGGAGCTTGTACCATCCAGGACATGCTTTGCTTTATTTTTAATAAAACACTTCTTCTCGTGTATCAGTGACCTTCATCAGTTCAGAAAATATGAACTTGAAAAACTAAAACTTAGTACCTAGCTTTTGCTTTTCCATTTTCTTTACTGCAACCTCATGCTTCCAAAGTTTCTGCACCTAAGTGACATTTGAAGACCAGGACTTTTCTTAAAAATATTAATTTTGAGGTGTTCTTCAGACTGTTCGCCAAATTTCCACACTAACAAGTGGACACCATTATTTCTCTCTCTTGACTCTCCTGTGATTTTAATCTCATATTTTGGAAATACAGTCTATCACATTTAATTTTTTTTATTTCTTACTCACGTGTGACACATGGGCATCTCTGGCTGACAAATATTGCACCAGTAATTTCATTTCTTTTCTACCCATTTGGTATCTCTGAAAGCTGCTTCCATTATAAAGTGCACCGTGAATGCCTGGTGCCCCTCAAATGAAAGGTCAAGCTGCACTATTACTCTGCAACAAATCCAACAAGCTGCAGTTTCTGAGAATATAGATCATTTTATAAAGAAGTTGTTCTTAATTTTAATAGACTTGTGCAAAACAAAATGGTGCAATTCATTCTGAGTTGTTTAGGGAGAATGAATTTCTATGTGAAAGATCATAAAAATAGGAATAGGTTATTTAGTATCTTTAATCTGTTTTGCCGTTCAGCTAGAAGATTTACACTACAACTTCAAGTGGCTGAGCCCAATGTATGTAGGCAATGCCAGGTCATATGTATCCTTGTGGCAGGGTTTAAATTCACAATGCATAAATGGCATTAGTTGCAGTCAGTCAGGTTATAAGTGCTTGTGTAGGTATGCCTCTAAATTCCCTAAGTTCTACTTAGATCTTATAAAACTGGGAAAGAAAGACTGAGTGATGTTAATTTTTTAAAGATCCCTGGATTTCACAAGTCCAGGATGCCATTACTGTCAGTTAAATGCCAAAAAAATCCAAATTGAAGTCATGAGAAACCTCATCAATAGGTTTATAGTAATCTAAATGTTGACCTGGGTGAGTCCCCACCTATATTGCCCATCACTTGATTACAATTAAGCATCCAATTGACAGACATTAACTATCGCTGGCAATTGAGTAGAGACTTTTCTACATTGATCACTAAATGAGAGAAGATTGCCTCTACTTTCAACAACTGTGATCCATGTTCTTGAATCTGTAAAATTTTAATGATGGGGTTTCTGAGGTTATTGTCTTCTGGGCTCCTAGGCCAAGAGCAGCAGTTTCTGCCACATTAAGGAAGAGAAAATTGTTTCCTCATCATTGTCTCTTACCTGTTCCTACTCTATGATTCATCTGATCATATCCCTATTGCCTATACAGTTATCACCTTAAAGTTTTTGAGAAGATTTGCAGTTTGAGTTATGGATGAGGTTGTAGGCATGCTTACTGAGCCGGTGTGTTTGGTTGCAAACATTTCTTCACCCTGGTAGGTAACATCATCAGTGCGTCTCCAGTGAAGCATCAATGTTCTGTCCTCGTTATTTATATGCCTCGGTTTGCTGGGGTGGTCGGTATTAATTCTGGTTCTGTTTCTCAGTGGTTTGCGCACAAGGTCTAATTCAATGTGTTTGATGATGGCATTCCAGTTGGAATACCATGCCTCCAGGAATTCCCTGGCGTGTCTCTGTTTGGCTTGTACGATTATGGATATGTTGTCCCAGTCAAATTCGTGTCCCTCATTGTTCATGTGTAGTGAGACAAGTGAGAATTGGTTGTGTCTCTTGGTCACTACTCAGTGTTTGTGTATCTTTATTGTCGGTTTTCTTCCATTTTGGCCTATGTAATGTTTCTGACAGTCCTTGCATGGTATTTTGTATATTACACCAGTTTGAATACCCAAAAAGCACAATCTGCCGTTACCTCCAAGACAGGCCACAATAGGAAGACACAACACAACCAGAATCACTTATCATCTTCCTGTACATCAAAGACATTTCAGAGATAAACACAAGACTACTCAGACCTCTAGGTATCAAGAGTAACCCACAAACCGACAACCACCCTATGACAGCTACTGGCAAACATAAAGGATCCAATACCCAAAACCAGCAAAACAGGTGTAATATACAAAATACTATGCAAGGACCGATAGACACTACATCGGCCAAACCAGAAGGAAACTGACAATACAAGTTCACAAACACCGACTATCCACAAGCGACGTGACCAATTCTCACTTGTCCCAGAACACACAGACAACAAAGGACACATATTCAACTGGAACAACACATTGTTAAGTGCACCAGCCAAACAGAGATATGCCAGGGAATTCCTGGAGGCCTGGTATTCTAACCGGAACGCCATCAACAAACACATTGAATTAGACCCTGTGTACAAACCACTGAGAAACAGAACCGGAAGTAATGCTAACCACCCCAGCAAACCGAGGCATATAAATAATGAATGGGACAGAACACCGACACTTCACTGGAGGTGCACTGGCAATGTTACCTAGCAGGGTGATGAAACATTTGCAACTAAACCCACTGGCTTGATGAACATGTCTACAACCTCAGTTATCACCTTTAATGGGTATATCCATGTCGATTTTGAGATCCTTGGATGAAAATGGAAGTAGGGTTTAGTTGACAATGATGGTCGAATGTCAATGCAAAAGTCTCTGGGGCAAAGACACGAGAATGACACCAAGTCATGATTTACATCAGGACAGCCAGTGCAAACATATTGTTCCCGTATCTCCTCCTTCTGTGGCATAACACATTCTGCAATCTTTCAACATCTGCCAGCCACTTATGTATTGGATAGTCTTGAAAAGTGAGAAACCCAATGCGGTGGAGGAAGGGGAGATTTTGAAGCCGGTGAAGTCCACATTGCTACCATTGGGCTGCAGGGTTCCCAAGCGGAATATGAGTTGCTGTTCCTGCAACCTTCGGGTGGCATCATTGTGGCACTGCAGGAGGCCCATGATGGACATGCCATCTAAAGAATGGGAGGGGGAGTGGAAATGGTCTGCGACTGGGAGGTGCAGTTGTTTATTGCGAACCGAGCGGAGGTGTTTTGCAAAGCGGTTCCCGAGCCTCCGCTTGGTTTCCCCAATGTAGAGGAAGCCACACCGGGTACAGTGGATGCAGTATACCACATTGGCAGAAGTGCAGGTGAACCTCTGCTTAATGTGGAAAGTCATCTTGGGGCCTGGGATAGGGGTGAGGGAGGAGGTGTGGGGGCAAGTGTAGCATTTTCTGCGGTTGCAGGGGAAGGTGCCGGGTGTGGTGGGGTTGGAGGGCAGTGTGGAGTGAACAAGGGAGTCACGGAGAGAGTGGTCTCTCCGGAAAGCAGACAGGGGTGGGGATGGAAAAATGTCTTGGGTGGTGGGGTCGGATTGTAGATGGCGGAAGTGTCGGAGGATGATGTGTTGTATCCGGAGGTTGGTGGGGTGGTGTGTGAGAACGAGGGGGATCCTCTTTGGGCGGTTGTGGTGGGGGCGGGGTGTGAGGGATGTGTTGCGGGAAATGCGGGAGACGCGGTCAAGGGCGTTCTCGACCACTGTGAGGGGAAAGTTGCGGTCCTTGAAGAACTTGGACATCTCCCCCTCGTTCTCACATCCCAAAACCAGCCCAGCTCTTCCCCTCCACCCACTGCATCGCAAAACCAGTCCAACCTGTCTCAGCCTCCCTAACCTGTTCTTCCTCTCACCCATCCCTTCCTCCCACCCCAAGCTGCACCTCCATCTCCTACCTACTAATCTCATCCCACCTCCTTGACCTGTCCGTCTTCCCTGGACTGACCTATCCCCTCCCTACCTCCCCACCTATACTCTCCTCTCCACCTATCTTCTTTTCTCTCCATCTTCGGTCCGCCTCCCCCTCTCTCCCTATTTATTCCAGAACCCTCACCCCATCCCCCTCTCTGATGAAGGGTCTAGGCCCGAAACGTCAGCTTTTGTGCTCCTGAGATGCTGCTGGGTCTGCTGTGTTCATCCAGCCTCACATTTTATTATCTTGGATTCTCCTGCATCTGCAGTTCCCATTATCACCAACGCAATAATGCTACTTGCCATCAAATTAGTTGACTGTCTATGCCGACAAAACTCTTTCCTTTACTTAACAGATGCTGCTATTTTCCCAGTAGTTTTGTTTTGAAGGCTCCATATTAGTTTTCACAAACCCCTGCAGATTACAGCTGGAAATGCTAGACCAGTATCTTTGAAGCATTTGTGAATATCCTCAATCTATCTGGATAGTTGTTGTTGGCTGGGGATGTTACCTCATGGAACCAAATCTAAACAAAATGAACAGTTTTTTCCAAAGTCCATATCAGGTTAAATAAATAGTTCAAGTACTGCTTATTGAATATTTTTCTCCATTAACTGACCTACAAATACACAAACATCTCTTTGGTATGTGTTATATGTACAGGAATATAAAGCAGAACTAGGTCTGGGGAGAAATGCAGTCCTTTCATGTTGACAGTTCATTTGGGTGAGTTGATTGAAATTTTGATTAAACTGACACAAACTTTGATCAAACAGAAATCAAAATCCATAAGATTTAGAAAAGGAAAAATGCCTAGAGGTGTAAATCTGCTCTGCACTGACACTGAGATATTTGATCTATTGTTTCATTAATTCATTTGTCAGGCTAAACAGCTTGAATGGTTAGATTGGGTTGACATTTCTCACTGAGTTAAAATGAATGATGAGATCAAAATGCTTCAAAATATGACACCAATTGATTTGAAACTACCACAAATTATTTCAAATGCATCACTGACATCAAAACAAATGTTAAATTCATAATGTGTTATGACTCAGAATCTGTTTGAACATGATTCATGTCTTGCCCACTGTCTTTTTCATTAATTCTGCCATAATTTGTGAGAAAATATTATGAATTTTTAAATTACTAAAATGTCAACGCAAATTCTCGAGGACTGATTTTTATTCAAGGCAGGTTTTATGAATGACAGAAAGATGTAAGCCCCCATGATCTTATCAAATTGAGGCTTAAGCCATTATAACGCCTGGGTCATTTAATATTGATGTCTGTTCAACCACATGCAGAATCTGAGGTCCTCCCATATCAACACACAATGTTGATATCTTATCCTACTCCACTCAAAGCAAGGATGAGTCTCTTCTTCATTTTTTTCCATGGAAAGTGAGCACACAGCCAAGGCTTGGGTATTCTCTATCCCTAATTGACACAGAGAAGGCATTGTTGAACTACTTTTTTGATACACCCGCAGTTTTCTTGGGGAGAGACTACCAGGATTTTGACCCTGTGACAATGAATGATTGTGATATAGTTCCAAGGTTTTTCTATAAATTTTCTATTGTTCAATAATGTGAATGCTTTCAAATGTTTGAAGGTTTTGGAACATGAGATGCTGTCACACAGAACAATGAGAAGATGGTATGCTATGTTAGGCATTAGGGAAACAATAGCACTCCTTTAGTCAGGGTCCTTATATGGCACAGTGCTAAGGATGTGTAGTCTGTGTATCATGGTTCTTGTAGCTGCAGTTACAATGACAGTCGATCAGTCAAGTGATGATATCAAGTAGCAATACAAATGTGAGCTCCTATTTCCAATGAAGTGGCCCCTATGTGTCTTCAGAAGTTTTTTTTCTTTCATTTCCCTCCTGTTGTACATACAGTGAATGGCTGTTTGCGGCTGGCAGTGATTGAGGCGGTGCACAGCTAGTGGAAATCCCAGAAGGTCCCAGGAATACAGAGTCTTTTCACAAAACAAAAACAGAAATTGCTGGAGAAGCACAGCAGGTCTGGCAGCATTTGTGAAGAGAAATCAGAGTTAATGTTTCAGATCTGGTGACCCTTCCTTAGAACAGAGTGAGTACTTTCATGTTGGGTGAGCACAAAATAGAGTGAGCACAGCACCATGGAGGTGTGGTGCAAACATAATGAGGTGAGTGGCTTAAAGTTGTGTGGTTTAACTTTCCACGAGACTCTCCAAACTGGAAAATTAGCTGAATTTTGGTAAAATTCAGACTTTCCATCGCACATGGCTTACGACATAAGACATAATTTAAAAGGGCCCTGAGGTCATTTTTCACAACATAACAGGAATAGGCTCTCACTGTCTGACAACTAAACTCGCTGAAGAGTTGCATGCTCTCCTTTGTGAATTTTTACAGACTGTGAAAAAAGATGGGTCAGGAGAAAAGAGGGCACAAGAGAGCCCAAAAAGGCATGAAAATACAAGACACTGTAGCATCAGCACCATGTGCAGACGGACAAAAGGTGGAAATGTCTAAAATGCTTTCACTTAAAGTCATCTCCCCTTCAGCATCAGCATAGGTGATTCATTTAAATGAAAGTAAACACAATGAATGATTTGTACACTTTGTCCTTTTTGCTTCAGTGCATCATGGATTTTATTTCTCAGTGCCTCATTTTCCAGGAATATACACCCAAAACACACAAGTAACTTGGTGGCTGCAATCATATTATCAGCCCCAAAATGTGCAACATTAGAAACCTTTAATGGAGACAGAAACTAAAGACATTTTCAAGGCAGACTGCCAGCAGGAGCAGCTAATGCTATTGAACAATTTCTGTGGACAACCATTTGATAGGTATCTAGTTATAAATGGATTAAAGCTTATGGAGCTACTTAATCAAACAAAATAATTTCTCTACTGTTAGGAATGTCAGTAGAATTCAATCACGTGATATAAATCTTAGAAGCATAAATGTGATCCAACAAAGTTTCACTCAATCCCCTCCAAGAATCAGGGAAAACAATGTAGAATTTCCTCATGATAATAATTTACAGGACTAGGATACACAAAGCATCTTTCATGGTCTTTCCAAGGAGGTATATTATAAACAATGTGCAACTTTTTCTTTAAATGCAACCAGACAAACTTGTGTTCTTACTTAAGCAAGCGGTCTAGTCCTTACAATTAATTGTCCTCCTCCTAAACATCACAATGGGAAGTAAATCAGAAAGAAGACTAAACTCTAAAAATGGAGAAGCATGTCTTACTTGTGCCCACTGCTACCTGGACTACACTGGGTTTCAAACTATGCAAATGTTTTCTAAGGAGGGCACTCCATTTATATATTTTAACTAAATTCCTATTACGGAATTCAGAGTTTGATTTAAATTTAGCTCCTGCAGACAGAAATTCACAGGACTCAGGAAACTACCAAGCAAAAGAGAGCTAGGAGTTGCCTTTGTATATTGATACGATGAAAATTTTAGTATTCCTATGTGTTAATCAGGGCCTATTGTTAATTTCTGCTGCAATCAGGGACCCTTCATCTCCATTCTTCACTATAATGATGGCCCAATTACCCTAAACCCCACCCCAAAATCACAATTTGAGTCTGTCCCCATGGGTCCCCAGACTGCAACTATTTGTCACTGACTTCTCTGTCCTACAGTTTGCTGGCCTTACAATTTAATTGGATATTGGGCAGGAAATGCAAGAAAAAACTGCAATGAGATTCTGTTAAAATCAACAGGGTGGCTGTGTTCCTAAGCTTAGGGATATACTCATACAGCTGCACTATCCCGCACCTCCCCATTTCCCAGAAAATATTGGGCTGTTAGTGCAAAATAAAACTATTTTGATTGGAAGCAATTTCCAACATTCAATAGAAATGTTCCCAGAAGCTCAGACATTTGAAGACTTGACTAGAGTTTTCAATTAATCAAGACTATCTTCATAATTAGACATTATGAGAGAGCAATTATTTCACCATTATTCTAAAAAAGATTGAATTGGAGTCAAACATTTCAGCAGAGGAAGGACACTTTAAAAATCTTTAAAATTAATCAATTAATCATTTCTGCTTCTCAGAGGACAAGGGAAAGCTAACAAAAAAATTAAACATTAATGTGGGATTACTAATGGAAACTTTCAATTAATTTCATCCTGTGGCTGCATTCATTCACTTTTGGTTGTTATGCATTCATTTTAGTTTTCACAGCTGTGTGAATGTATGTGAAATCTAGCTAGAGACATGAGCTGAACATTTCTCGCACTCTGCCCACCAAATCATAACAAAAGCCCCTCTAGCCTTGGATTCTATTCTCTGTTTCTGTTTTAACTCCAGGTTGAGGCCTTGTGGGCAGTGGGTAGCTCACCTGTCCCACTCTAAGGCTTGGTGGCCAGGGATAGTGCATTCATCACGCATTCAAAGAAGTTGACTGACAATCTTCAAATCTGTCCAACATATGCCAACGGGAGACGATGGAACAGGAGAGATTCGTGATTAGCCATATGATGGAAAGAACATTTGGGCCTCTAACATCACTATTCCAAGCTTCAGGCTTTAACATTTATTGCAAAGCAATTTGGACTCCCTGAATGAATTGTGACCCACACCACCACCTCCAGCTCTTCTCGACAATCTGACCTTGGCAAGTATATACTGTATTTACCATTATAGTTTTCCTTCAGAATCATAGAACCACAGAAGTCTTACAATGCAGAAGGTGGTTGTTCTGCCCATTGTGTTTGCATCAACTCTTCATTGCCTTGTGTCAGTCTCCTGGTTTCACACCAAACCATTGCACTTCATTTTTATCCAAAAAGATCTTGAATACCTCAATTGTGCCAGCCTCCAAAACACTTTTAAGCAGCATGCCCTGCATGCTAATTACTTACCGAGTGAAAAGGTGTTTTCTCATATCACCCGTGCATTCTTTACAAATCACTTTAAATCTATGCCCTCTCATTCTTGTTCCCTTTATAAATTGGAAGTTTCTCGTTATCAACTCTATGCAGCCCACTCATGATGTTGACAACCTTAACTGGATTTTCTCTTAGCCATCTTCTCTCCAAGGAGAACAGTTCAAATTCCTAACCTATCCTCCTAACTGAATTTTCCCACAGCTTGATCCATTCTTGTCATACATGTATTCAAGATGTGGGATCACCGACAGGCTGATGATGTTCAGCACCATCTCACCACCTTTCTCAATCCTTTGAAGCCCCTTTTTTAAATCAGAATGCAGGCGCAACATAGGAGCTGAAATTTCATGCAAGTATACTCTTAGAAAACTGAATCCATTACATTTGAACATCAATAAAATCTCAATTCTAGGTTACATCAATTTCAATTACATTTTGTCTAGCTTAGATGGTTGGAGAATGTAATTTAACCAAGGTGTTTAAAAGGATAATGGGATTGTATTATTACACGGATTCCAAACCGAATAGGTGGTGTATATTAAAGACATGACATCACGATGTGATGTTCCAGTACATAAGGTATCCTCCTCATTTTCAGTCACTCCTGCTCTGTATTGGAGTTAGTCAAGTGTCTTCAGTTACTCAACTTTATTTACATACTGTACAGTAACATCAAACAGCACTAAAAACAGAATGAGTATGGAGGATTGTGATATTGTTGCTCTTAAAGTGGTTAATATTGTTGATAAACTTCAACATATCTGAGTCAACAAGAGTGTGACCACACGTTTGGTAGGCTAACATATAGAAAAGAGCATCATGCAGACAATGCCTGGGACAGTAAGTGGACACTAAAAGCTATTCATGTCTGTTAGTAAAAGTATATTGATGATAAAGGCTGAGAAGGAAATACAGATGTTGCAGTGTGAAAAGTCTTTTGTTATCAATCAATTTATCCACATTCAGGAATGTAGTTACAGGAAAGATTAAAGTGCCAGAACTAAGATTAAAGGCTACAAACCTGTACTGATGCAGACATCCAACTCTCTCTTTCATGTCATACCTCCAAAAGCCAGGTGAAATAATTGACAAATTCATAAGAGATAATGGGAACTGCAGATGCTGGAGAATCTGAGATAAGAAAATGTGGAGCAGGATGAACACAGCAGGCCAAGCAGCATCTTAGGACCACAAAAGCTGACGTTTCAGGCCTAGACCCTTCGTCAGACAGATTCGTAAGCATTTGTTAGCCCATAGGGATAGAATGTGATTTCTCCAAAACTATTTGAAAAGCTTATTGGACTGGTCATTGCTGCTACACTGGTCAATTTATACAGAAAAGCATCCTTAAGCAAAGCTAAAAAAGAACATTACTGCTTTAAAAGGAAAATGATGCAATCTGGAAGCAATTGCAGCATGCCAGCAATGTGTTTAAGTGTCTGACACCAGAACAAAATATCGCAGCCATTACTGGTTTCAGTAGAACATCCAAACTATGTATAAGACATTGCTGTTTCACTCACCTAAACAATGTTTAACATTTCCTGTGTATGTAAACTGTTCCACAAGAGGACATTGGGCTAAAGTCGAAAAAAAATCAGTAATTGTGTAAATCAGGAAGTGGAAGGGAGAGCAGAACACAGTAATTACAATCATTAGTAAAGTAGTGTTATGTAACCTAGTAAAACTTTGGGCTGACACTTCTCTAAGGCCACTTGTACTTCATCGTAGGAACTTAAAGGGGGTGACTAATGAGGTAGTAGATGAATTGGCGTTTAGTTTCCTAAATTCCCTGATTCAGCAAAGCTTCCACCAGGCTGGAATGTAGCAAATGTAATCCCTTTATTAAATAAGTGAAAACAAGTCAAAAACAGGAATCTATGGGTCAGTTAGCTTGACATCTTGTGGTTAAGATATTGGATCAATTATTAAAGAGGCTATAGGTGGGCACTCAGAATAGCTCAAGGAAATTTGGAAGAGTCGACATAGTTTCATGAAGGCAAAATCATGTTTAACAATTAATTAGACTTCTGTGAAGGAGTATCTTGTGTTGTGGATAACAGGGAACCTGAGGATGTACTGTACTTGGATTTCCAGAAGGCATTTGATAAATTGTCATATCAAAGGTTATTATGGAAACTAAAAGCTCTTTGTGTAGGGACTAACAAATTAGCATGGACAGATAATTAGTTGGCAGGCAGAAAACATGGATAAGCATAAATATGCTTGGTATGGTGTGCTAAGTAGAGTCCCCCAGAGATTTATACTGAGGTGTAAAATTTTTACAATTTACAATAAGCACTTTGATCAGGTGAGGAAAGGTATGAGAGCTAAATTCACACAAAACACAAAAATATTTTGTGAAGAAAGCATATGGAGTTTGCATTGGATATTGACAGGTTCAGGAAGTAGCAAAAAGCAAACAGGTGGAGTATGATGTGGGAAATTAGCAAGAAGAATTAAAAATAAGCAGAGTATTAACTTGAAAAAATGCTGAGGTGCTGGGGCCAAGGTATTCTCATCTATGAGTACAAAAGATGGAGCACATAATCAAGAAGGGTAATGGGTTGCTATCTTTTATTATGAGAGAAATTGAACATAAAAGTAAGCATGTCATGTTTCAGTTACATGGAGTATTGGTGTGACCACATCTCAAATAATGTATGCAGATTTGGTCTATTTATTTAAGAAGATTGCAATGCATTGCAGGATGTTCAGAAAAGGTTTAGTAGATTGATGAGTGATAATGGGAACTGCAGATGCTGGAGTGGCATTTCCTGCGGTTGCAGGGGAAGGTGCCGGGTGTGGTGGGGTTGGAGGGCAGTGTGGAGTGAACACTTGCCCCCACACCTCCTCCCTCACCCCTATCCCAGGCCCCAAGATGACTTTCTATATTAAGCAGAGGTTCACCTGCACATCTGCCAATGTGGTATACTGTATCCATTGTACCTGGTGTGGCTTCCTCTACATTGGGGAAACCAAGCGGAGGCTTGGGGACCACTTTGCAGAGCACCTCTGCTCGGTTCGCAATAAACAACTGCACCTCCCAGTCGCGAACCATTTCAACACCCCCTCCCATTCTCTAGATGACATGTCCATCATGGGCCTCCTGCAGTGCCACAATGATGCCACCCGAAGGTTGCAGGAACAGCAACTCATATTCCGCTTGGGAACCCTGCAGCCCAATGGTATCAATGTGGACTTCACCAGCTTCAAAATCTCCCCTTCCCCCACCGCATCCCAAAACCAAGATAATAAAGTGTGAAGCTGGATGAACACAGCAGGCCAAGCAGCATCTTGGGAGTACAATTGGCCTGCTGTGTTCATCCAGCTTCACACTTTATTATCTTGGATTCTCCAGTATCTGCAGTTCCCATTATAACGCATCCCAAAACTAGCCCAGTTCGTCCCCTCCCCCCAATGCACCACACAACCAGCCCAGCTCTTCCCCTCCTCCCACTGCATCCCAAAACCAGCCCAGCCTGTCTCTGCCTCCCTAACCTGTTCTTCCTCTCACCCATCCCTTCCTCCCATCCCAAGTCGCACCTCCATTTCCTATCTACTAACCTCATCCCACCTCCTTGACCTGTCTGTCTTCCCTGGACTGACCTATCCCCTCCCTACCTCCCCACCTATACTCTCCTCTCCACCTATCTTCTTTTCTCTCCATCTTTGGTCCGCCTCCCCCACTCTCCCTATTTATTCCAGAACCCTCATCCCATCCCCCTCTCTGATGAAGGGTCTAGGCCCGAAACATCAGCTTTTGTGCTCCTGAGATGCTGCTTGGCCTGCTGTGTTCATCCAGCTTCACACTTTATTATCTTTAGTAGATTGATGCCTGGAATAAGTGGATTGTCTTATGAGGATATGTTGGACAGACTGGGCATGTTCCCACTGGAGTTTAGAAGAATGAGGAATGGCTCAGGGAAGTGATGGCTTAGAGGTATTATTGCTGGACTGTTAAACCAGGAAAACCAGGTAACATTGTGGGATCCTCGGTTCAAATCCTGCCGCGACAGATAGTGGAGTCTGAATTCAATAAAAATGTCTGGCATTAAGAGTCTAATGATGACCATGAATTGATTGTCCAGGGGGAAAAAACACCATCTCCTTTGGGTGAGTCCAGAACTGAGGGCATTGTTTTGAAAATAGATGTCATTGTATTAGGACAGAGATAAGGGAAATTTTGCTTTTCTCAGGATTGTGTAATATTGGATCTCTCAGTCTCAGAAAGTGGTGCTATTAAATATCTTAAGGCAAAGGTAGATGCATTTTTGCAAGACAAAAATTTAAAGATTATCAAGGGTGGATAGGAATGTGGAATTCAATACATAGACACATCAGACATCAACTTATTGAATGGCAAAATAGGCTGAAGGAGGAATATGGCCAGTTCTTGCTTCTACTTCCTCCATTCATATGTCTGTAGGGTTCTCCAAGAGTGTAATCCTCAAAGGCAAAGACTCAATTCTGCAAACTCTACTTTAAGACATATGAAATCATATGCATATTGGCCACAAAGGCACAGACAAAAAAAATAAGAGATTGGCATTTGAATCCATATAATGTCCAGTTGTACCTGCCCAATGCTGTATGTGACACAAAATTGTGGCGGGTGGTTTTTGTAACTGATATAAAATGGTCAAGGAAAATTGTAGCTGAGGCACAATTTCACCTAGCTTAAATCATGGCCTTCACAGCCAGACAACAAAATGCTTCTGAATCTTAGAAAGATGGAGCTATAATGCAGATTGTAAAACTCTGATAAGGCAACTCAGATGAAAACCGTCTAATTTAAAATGCCCTATTTTTATATGAGATAGAAAGAGAAAGCCTGACCCATCTTAGAAGAAGCCTTGTAATTAATTACGGTTACATATTGAAATAGACACATATTTGTACAATATTAGTAGTTCATGTGCGTTAGACACTGAAAATTTTAATCAGATTTCTGTCAGCTGTCAGCCCCTGGACACAGATAACAAAGTGTGGAGCTGGATGAACACAGCAGGCCAAGCAGCATCTCAGGAGCACAAAAGCTGATGTTTCAGGCCTAGACCCTTCATCAGAGAGGGTCATCATCCTTTGTTTTGATAAACACCCTTTGAGAACCTTGTTAACAGTACCAGCTAGCAGCTGGCAAATGTCCGGCAAGCAGCATAACAGTCAGGGTTAGAATGTGGTCAATAAAATGTATTGCAAGAGCCAAAGAAGAGGTGGTAGAGGGTCTGGCAAACATCACAGGATTTTAGGAGGACTTAGGGTCTGAAACTTTCAATCAATGGTCATGCTTCACAGGATTGGATGTGCAGTCCAAAGAGGAGTTGGCAAGCATTGATGCCAATGTTGCATGTAACCATTGTAATGAAGTATGTGTAAATATCCTGCACTTTATTGAGAAAGGAGTGTCCTAGTGTTTTCACCCACACTGTGTTGGTAAGGAGCTCCAAATTTGTGTTGCTGAATACAGGACTCAGACTCCTCTTTAACATCCCTGTCAAATATGACCTAATATGGACACAGACATCAATCAACTTATCAAGTCACGTTAAGTGTATCAATTAGACCAACTTTATCAATTGTGAGAACTTCTCCTTACACACAAGATTTCTTCTGAGCCATGGTGAGATTTTGACTGATATGTTCCAAGGACACAATTACATTCTGGTGGCTGAATAATTCACCAAATTTCCTTTTGTATGACAAATCAAAGATACTATTGGTATAATGATTGTTGACTCATTGACAGTCATATTCAATTAACAGAATTTATCTTTAAGGATTACTTATCACAACACATCAACTTTGATTTTGTTATTAAAATCATGTGCAAACACATATAAATACAACTAGACTCTTGATCAATAAGAAAATTGCTGGAAAAGCTCAGCAGGTCTGCAGCATCTGTGAAGGAGAAAACAGAGTTAACATTTTGGGTCCAGAGAACTTCCTCAGAAATGATAATTCCGAACTGAATTGGATTCCTGAACTGATTAGATTCCGAAACAAACTGGGGCTCCTTTACAACATCTGCAATTGTTTGGGTCAGTAGGTGCCTTTACTCCTCTATATATAATTACATTTAATTGATTATGCTTATTTGATATGGTCCGATACAAAAATAAATTGCTGCAAGCTGCTCACATTAATGCCTCAGTAAAAGAGTGCAATAAAACAGAAACCCAACTAATTAGGTTGAAAATATATTCGTAAGTAATAGAAATTTAACTTTGGAGAAATGAGCATGAAAAAAAATTGACAGGTAAGATATCGGAGTTTGTTTAGTCTGTTCACTGTATTGAGCCTTTTTAACCCAGGAAGGTAAATTCTGATTCTCAAAAAGTCAGCTGAGATAAAACAATTGATCCTGATCAAAGATAGCTGAACACAAAGATTAAAGGTGTAGAAGTGGCTAACAACAGGCTGAATGGATGGATTAAGGAGGGGAAATTACGTATTCCCTGACCCTCTCCCGACACCACTCGCACTTCCACTCCAATACAAATGACTGAAGAATCTAAAGCCATTGATGAGCTTTAAAAGGTTGTTTGTTTCAGGTTATGTTTCATTATACCGTTTTATTATTGTTAGATTTCCTGTCCCGTGTGCACAAAGGTCTGTGTTGACAGATCTGTCAGTTGACTTGAAGACCCATGACAGAAAATTACGATTCTGTGTCGATGTTTTTCTGGAATTCAGGGACTGACAATGATGATTCTTTGAATAATAAAGTGAACATTTTGTAATGGGACTGTATGGACAACAAAACAGTGCAAAAACGTTCTTTCAATATTCAAAGAGCACGTGCATTCCAAATGTTAAGAGGTTGCAGCACGAAATCATCACTGCCTGAGCAACAGCATTGTGTTATTCATCACAGTTGTCAGAAGCTCAAAAATTCGCTATTAAAGTTGACATTTAATTATTCATAAAACAATGATTTTGCTCATGGCTTCATGCACAGAGACATTTTCATCTACATGTTTGGTACTCTCACTTTAATTTTAACATTTATTTGTTCTTTTCAGGGAATCCAATTTTTGGAAACATGCTTTTTTCTGGATGACTTTCCTACATCTGTTTCAGGCAAAAAACAGATTATGATAACAGCTGATGTGTTGTATCTTGTTATATGTGCAGTACTGCAGTTTAGATGCTTGCCTGCAGCTTTTGGAAATTTGCAAGTTCTGGTTTCAAATTCATCCAGGGCAATTCAATCAATCTTTTTTCGCATTATTTACGGGCAATTATTGTGAAATATTGCAAATATAGGTGCTGACAAATTCAATTGTCAATGAAAATAGGTGTACAGCTGTGGGCGCAATAACACTCTGCTAAATGCTATGCAAAAAGACGAAACGTTATCTGGGGCAGATGGGAATGGTTTAATCAGATCTGTCATGATCTTACTGAATGGCAGAGCAAGCTTGTGTAGGCAAATAGCCTATTCCTCCTCCTAAATGATGTTCCCCGGAAGCTGCGAACACGCTCAGGCACTCTGACGGTCTGTGTATGGTGAGCGGTATCCTGATGATATTTGCAGCATTTACTTCCTCTTCTGGAAGTTTTTGCTGTGCAAGACCCTCAGAAGTCCGCACAGAAGACAACAAAAGTAGCTGGAACGCTTCTCCTTCTATGTTTGTACGTTATCCTGGTCAACATTAACGTGAATCTGAACCCAATTTAGCTCTGGATCTCATTTAAATGCTGCTGCTGAAGTGCACAGAGTGAATAGCAACCATGCTGTTGTTTGCCAGTGGCAGACGCTGAGATATCAACTGACTGGATCTTGCAAAATGTGTAGTTTGAAGGGGAAGATGGAATGTCTTGGCTGTGCTAACTGTGAACAGGAGTTACATTTATGGGTTGAGAAAGTAAACTTCAAGTAAATAAAAATTAAGAATTCAGTCAGATTGACCAAGACTGTCCTACCGTTGGCCAAAGAAATCCTGCAAGAGTTCCATTTGACTACATCTGATTTGGATAACTGGGCAATCTACAATGTGTGTAAGATGTCAACTTGCATTTTAAATTGCCTCATGTCCATTTCAGATGCCCACCCATTGAAAGGCTTGCCTGAATATTACACTAGACAAGCTCTGGATATCAAAGGGGTAACGAGTTGCTCCAGTTCCCATTTAATTGCTATTGGTCCATGGTTTCAAGAATTAATGGATGGCCATGAGTTAAATTTCATCCTTTTATCTTTAAAAGATTGCCTCAGCATTTGATGATCCTTTTAAATTTTATAATATGATAGAAAATATTAAGTTTTGCAAAACAGTATTTCTGTTTAGAAGGAAGAACTTGCATATATGTGGAGGCGTAAAATTGCGCAGCACAGAAGCAAGATTCAAGGAATTGAATTCATGGAAACATCAACATTAAAAGTCAGTACTAGTCATTGCCTGGCAATTTTATCTTTTTTAATCACTTGGGTAGGTTAATTCATTCAATTATGAATTGGTGTGAATCTGAGCAATGGTCAGTCCTAAAGTCAACATGGTTTCTCTCTTCAATTAGATCACTTTTAATATCCTATTCTAAAATTGCTTCTTAACTTCAACAAAATACAGTCAACATTCACATGTTTGAATACCAGAAGTTGTGTTGATCTCCCACAAGTACTTTATGTCTATGAAAATTGGAACCAATGGATGGAATCTTAAAGGCATCTGGTATGATGTGAGTGATGGCGAAATGTGTGAAAGAAACAGGAAAAAGGCCAGGCAAGATCCATCTTGACATTGGGAGAAACATTGCATCTTTTACTGTTTCCAAAAATGCATGACAAGTTTCTTGTTAGCAGCAGGGAGTTGCCAATTAAGAGGGATTTTGGAGGATTATTTGTTAAACACCTTGTTGACAGCACAACTTGCCTCATTAACATTCAGCTTTCTGTCTTACCAAACTCACCAAATAAGATGGATGTTGAAGAAAATCAACATGGAAACTATTGTGATTAGCAGAGTTCGGGGAATCCGACCCAGTGCTACGACATGCCAGGAGGAGCTCCAAAGAAAAAGTGCTCATCTATGTCCTTGGACATAGAGGATAAGGATGTAGCAATTGTCACAAGGTCAGCGAGGTGGACCTTGTAGAACCAAAACAGATATTGCTGGAAGGGCTTAGCCGGTGTGGCAGCATTCGTTCTGGTAGAACCATTCTGAGGAAGGGTACCTGAACCTGAAATGTTAAAATGCTCCATAAAGTGTTATGGACCTGCAACTGGGTGCCCTTCACCCAGATGAACATCAAGCCTCAGAGAACTGCCAGCCAATCTGTTTAGCCAGCAGCTTTGTAGTCACAACAGTGTTCATGACAACAGTGGCCCTGAGTGGGACCACAAGATGATCCCAGATTCAAAGTTCTGGAATCACAGAAATACAGAACTGTTATGGTACAGAAGGAGCCATTCAACACATCGTATGAACACCAAGTCTCTGAGCATTGTGACTTACCGCCAAACGATGGACTTTTCCCCATAACCTGGCACAGTATTTAAATGGAAGCTTGAATGCTTTTGTTGAGCCTGCCTCCAGCACACTTCCTGGCAATACTCTCCAAATGCAGACCAATTGTTATGAGAAATGTTTTTCCACCTCACATTTGTTTCTCTTAAAAATGACATTCGAACTCTGCCATCTGGTCCAAAAACAAAGTTGGTGGAAAAGCTTAGCAGATCTGGCAGCATTTGTGAAGTAAAAATCAGAGATAACATTTTGGGTCCAGTGACCCTTCCTCAAAAGTGCTTTGAGTTCTGAGGAAAGGTCACCGGATCCAAAACATTAACTCTATTTTTTTTTCTTCACAAATGCTGCCAGACGTGCTGAGGTTTTCCAGAAACTTTGTTTTTGTTCCTGATTTATAGCATCCACAGCTCTTTCGGTTTTTATCTGCCATCTGGTTCCTGATCTTTCACAAGCAGGAACATTTTCTCCCTATCTACTCTGCCCTGACCCATCATTACTTTGAAGCCTTCTGTCAAATCTCCGCTCAGCCTTCTCTGCTCCAAGGATTAAAAGGCCCAACTCCTCCAATCTATTCTCATCATTAAAGCTTCTGATCCCAGGAATAGTTTTCCTAACTCTTTTCCGCATTCTTTCCACTGTATTCACACCTTTCCTAATATGTGGCACCCAGGATTTAAAGACAACATAGCCTCTCTGCCCTTAGATTTAATAAGGGTTGTGGGAAAAAGGCAGGAAAGTTGGGTTGAGGATTTTCAGATCAACCACGATCTCAGTGAATGTTCCTACATTCTATGCTTTTATATTGATGAAGCCTACAATTCTGTATGGTTTTTAAAAAGCCTTCTGCAACCTTTATTGAGTTTTGCACACTTACTCCTAGATCTCCAAAACCAATTTAATACTAAGTTTCACACTGGGGAGGGAACATGGGTCTTGAGGGAGCAGTGGGGTGAGGTGCACCCAATGTAGAAACAAGGGGATGTGCCTCCTCTTTATTGTGCTTAAATTTGCAACAAGATGATATGCCAGACTTTCTCCTTGCCACCAAGCTCCTTCTTGCCAGCTGGGCAAGAAACAGCAGTGAAGTGGCTAATAATGTTACTTGAGAATCTCAACTGGAGCAATGTGGATGGGTCCCCATAAAACTAACAGCAGTTAAGGGGCATGCAAGAGCATGGTAGGAAAGCCACTTGGGGAATTTTACAATTCCCCCACCAGAAAGCCCACCCAGGGAAGACCATAAAACTATGCTCAAGGAATCATTCATTGTGATCTCTCAACTAAACATCTATGACAATTCATGGCTGTCCACAGCATAAAGCAAATTCCTTCTGAGGAAATACCTAAATAGATATGCTAACTCTGTTTTCCTCTTCAAAGATGCTGCCTGACCTGCCAATTATTCTGTCTTTAATCCCTAAGAGACTGCTCAGTTACCTGATCAGTTGTGCTATTTTAAAAGCAACATAACACATCAACATTGATCATGATCTTCTTCATGGCTGAGTGATTATTTCAGATCAAGATCAAGCAAATCCAGGTAGGGGTGCAGCTTGTAAATCAAAGACCTTGCACAATGTTACTTAACTCTGTCTAATGGGTGATGCTTCCTTTTCCATGGTGTACAAAAAGTGCTTGATCATTTAGCATTATCAAGATGATTAATAATAACACAAATTTTATAAACTGGTAAAGCGTTTGAATGAAGCCAGAAATTTATTAAACAACTGAGACACAGTGCCACTGCATTACATGATTTGATTTTTGTCCTAGGTTTTTTTTATGCTCATCAAGGTGTTCGTACTGGGAAATGTAAAGACTCCTATTACAGGCACCTAATATGTGGATATCACTTTGAATCATAGATGCTACAAAAAGGTTCAAATCAAGAACGCTCCCACTGCAGTAGCAATAATATTACAAGGCTTCAATTTTGAATTGTGCAATATCAGGAGTTGTGTGATATCTGAAGTGGACCTGTGCAATATAGTGGTATCAGTTGGGCAATTGATAGTATTTATGCCTCGGCGTAGAAAATTTTGTGGGTTCAAGTCTTAGCCTAGAATTTAGATAAATAACCTGAAGGTATGCTGCATTGGTTTAAGAAAAATTGGTTTAAGAGCCAGACAAAATAAATACATGAAAATTGGGGTGGCACGGTGGCTCAGTGGTTAGCACTGCTGTCTCACAGTACCAGGGGCCCAGGTTTGATTTCAGCCTCGAGAGACTGTCTGTGTGCAGTTTGCCCATTCTCACCGTGTCTGCGTGGGTTTACTCCGGTTTTGTCCGACAGTCAAAAGATATGGAAGTTAGGTGGATACTAAATTGGCCGTAATGTTCAGGGATGTGTCAGTTAGGCTGATTAGCCATCGGAAATGCAGCGGTCCAGAGATTGGGTGGGATGCTTTTCAGAAGGAGGATGTGGACTCAATGGGTTAAATGGCCTGCGTCCACACTAAAGGGATTTTATGATTCTAAAAAAAATTGATATGATCTGGAATGCACTGTCTGAAAGCATATATTAGCATTAGGTTTGCTAGGAGATCAGTTGCATGTCGAAACTCATTTTAAAAATAAAACAGCATAAGAACAATTAATCAGCAATTTTAAAGCTACTTCTGCACTTTGCACCATTACAGTCTACTTTCTTGCGCTGCAGGTTGAGCTTTCAGAAGCTTTAGTGGTAATTGGTCTCCTGCTCCTTTTCTTCTAACAGTTCCATTAACGTCTATAATGAGTTTCAAAATTGGAAAGCTTCTATATTTTAACTTTTGCACAGAAAGTGGGGTGCTAGACAGGTCAAGCTGCACCAATGATATTCCATTACAATCTATTGATCCCTTCACACAGAAAAACGTCACAAACTGAACTTTGTCAGTCAATTACTTGGACATTTCAATTCCGAAGCGAGACTACTACAGTGGATATGATACACTGCAGTGCGAGCATAACTATTTTACAAGTGCAGGCAAACGTCTAACCAAAACATGGGATGGTTCTGCAAGAGCATTTCAGTCACAATATATCAAGCTTGAAGTGGTGATATATGAAACAAGTAATTCTTGATTCGTCAAACAGGTGATTTAACCCTTTCCTGAAAGTACAATCTGGGCAGATGACAAATTAACATTTCCGATGATGTTTCTTATAAATCCCACTACCTTTAACTTTGCCCTACTACCTGAATAGGTGGCAATGAGCAACTATACAATATATAAAATATCCTTTTATTGTCACGTGTACTCCATTGTAGGAGTAGAGTGAAAAGCTTTTACTATTGCTGCCTTCTTATGGTGACACCTTAGGTACAGGTCCCGAGGTACAATTCTTGGATACAGCAGAGTTCCTTAATTACAGTTATGAAAATAAGTTAAAATAGGAAAAAATGAAGGGATTAACATTACAGTGTTGTAAAGTGAGTTCTAAGGTAAGGATTGTCCCCTCACACCGGTCTCTGTCCCAGGACCCACTGCCTGCGTGCTACTCCAGGGCTGCTTCCCATGTGCTGCTGTGAGGCTTCTACCCTGCATTGCTCCAGGCTCACAGCTCGTGGTGTTCTGGGGCTCATGGGGTGTGCCTGCAGGCTCCAGAGCACAAAGTCACGTGGCCTGTGCTGGTTTCACCGCGCGACTTGGCCCATGATCCCTCTATCCACCGTGGAACTTGGCCTGTGCTCTCTCCATCCATTGCGCAACTCAGCCCGTGCTCCCTCCATCCACCACAGGATTCAGCCCACGCTCTCTCCATCCACAGTAGGAGTCAGCCCGCTCACTCCAGTCCACTGTGGGACTCGGCCCACTTCCTCTATCCACCATGGGATTCGGCCCGCTCCCTCCACAACTCCACTTTCTCAGGCCGGGGGTGCTGGTGGTGGTAAAGGGAAAAACCACAAGAGGAGAGGAAAAAAAGGAGAAAAAAAGGTAAAGGGACTGGTGAGCAGAGGAGCTCCAACCTGAATGTCCTACTCTGCCGACGTCTTGATAGAATTCATTAGTCGTAATAACCTGCCTTCCATAGTTATATCCATGTCCAGGTCTTTGAAGAAGAAGCATATGGTGTCCAATTTATATGCTTGTGTCAGGGTATGGGAGATGGGAGGGAAATTAGAGGAGGATGTGATGATAAAGGCAGAGCATTTGTTTGTTAGGCTATTCCTGGGACAAGATAGCCATAAACATGTCCAGGAAGTGGGCGTTTGAGGGCATCATTCAATCCAACTACCTTCCTGTCTGTTGCAGATACACCTACCCCTAGACAACCTTGGAGAGGGAACACATGGCGTCTGCTAGCCTGTTTGAGATCAATTGTATGGTATGAAATGCTTTCCCTGAACTGCGTGATGTATGGTCAATGCAGCAACAGTAAAAATTGGAGAGAATGTGGATGGTATATTAAATCTGGAATTGCATTCAGAATTATAGATTTTAAGTCCCAAGTAGGGACTCAATTACTAGGGGTCATGAGTTCAAAGTGAGAGGAGCAAAATTTATGGGAGATACGTGTAGAAAGTTCTTTACGCAGAAGGTGGTGGGTGCCTGGAACGCGTTGCCAGCAGAGATGGTAGACACAGACATGATAGTGTCTTTTAAGATGTATCTGGACAGGTACATTGATGGGCAGGGAGCAAAGGGATATAAACCCTTAGAAAATAGGTGACAGGTTTAGACAGAGGATCTAGATCGGCGTAGGCTTGGAGGGCCGAAGGGCTTGTTCCTGTGCTGTAATTTTCTTTGTTCTTTGTAAAATGTAACATAACATAATGTAGATCAATCTTCTACATTCTCAGCCTTGTGGAAATGAGCCAAAGAGGACTGATTTATTTTCTCCTGATAGCTCTGTAACCATTACCAAGCTGATGTTTCTGTTTTCACACATACTGCTGGTCAGGATGTTCACCTCCTCAGACATTACTGGATAGCCTCTTGGCCTTAGCCTTCTACTTTCAACAGAGGCAGTGATCAGCTTCCTGGTGCAGGGACCACTGCTCAGTGCCATCCTTCTCACATTGTCCTGCTTCACCATTATGATGGTTGTCTCCTGACTGTGAGTTGTCAAGGTTGGAGCTGAGTTCCTTGTTAATCTTCTGCAGCTTTGGTCTAAAAGCCAAAGAGGTACAAGATAATTGATTGAGAGTTTGGTTTGCCATGGGCCACTCAATCGTTGCCATGAAACATGCAGATCCTCAATGCAAATCCAGCTATATTTGTTCGTGGCCATCAGCATAATGACCAGAGGCTGGAGGCCAAACTTGGGTTCTGAGTGATGAGTAAGTTAAGATTCAGGGAAGGGAGGACACAATGTTGCAGGCAAATTGCCCAAATTGCCCACTGTCTGGAACCCTCAGTAGACAAACTACTTTAGAATGGGGTGAAGCAGTCTACACAACAAATCAACATTTACTAATTTATTAAACACATAAAAATGAAATAATGCCATTTGAGACAAATTAAAATCAGATATGAGTATTCCTATAAATTGATGAGCAATGAAGGGACACAATCAGTGTTTATTATTGATTGAGAATGCCTGAATGAAATGAACAGAAATGATCAAAAATAATGTAAAAGACAATGGTAAAAACAGAACAATGAAGAAATGTGTTTTGGGACTTTGTGCCTCATAATGTGAAGTGATGCAGAGGCCAGGCACGTTGCCAATGTGTAGGTCATAGGTAGGTCATTGGCCAATGTTTTTATGAGTCATATTTGAACATCAGATTGTGTACTTAATAAGTTATTTATAATGCATTACCTGCCCCTGCTGGAGTCTGAATTCCCAACTCTCTAAGTGACATCAGGTTTTAGTGTCACCAGACAAATGAGCAAATAATATCTCACTGTAGAGCAATGTTCATGCATAAGAGAAGGCTTAAGTATTAATATATTTCATCAAAGTTTTCTATTTCTTCAAAGTATTATAGCTTAATTTTGTTTGCTAGTAAAATGTTAAAATACATAGAGTACTAGTTACAATAGGAATTCTACAGAATAGAAATTGATCTAATTATTACATTCAGAGCTCAATCTGTATTCTGTAAATGTCTTTTCCTTTGTTGTAACTATGTTCAAGTTACTTGTACAGCAAGTGTGAGGAATTGGTTTCCATGGGCTATATCTTATAGGTTTTTTTTGGCTAGATGCAAGTTATGTCAATGTTTTTGGAGGATTTCTTGCCATGAGGTTCTCATGTATCAAACTCACTTCCTTAACTACCTACCCCACATATATTGCCCCTCTTGTACAACTCTAGCCCTATTCTATCACTTGCTATTCCTGGAACAGTTTGCCATTGCCAGGATATTCTGAAACAAACTAACATGCTGCCAAGGATAAATTGTCTCCCTATTTTGAGGGCAGGGTCTTGGAAGTCCTAGTCAACAAATGATGCAGACGAGTGAAGTTTTCTTTCCCCAGGCCCAGCAGTGGAGGCCACAATATCAGACCCTATTGGTCTGGTTTTAACATTACCACCCAGGTCAGTCTAGATAAATCCACAGCCAACTAGGAAGAAGGTCAATGTCCTTCTTCATTCTACCAGCGTAAGTGCCACCACCTTCTCTCCAATGCATCACACTCAATCTATCTTGGCGACTGCACCCACCTCCCACTCTTATTACTGCCTGCAACATCTTCTGTCACTTGTTATTGCCCATCGCAATACCTGACAGCACGAACCATGTATGTCTTCTGCACTGCCTAAACACTCACTCGGGACACCTTGCTACCTGCATTAGTGTTACCCAATTTTATCCCCTTTTCACCTGCTCTTCTCTCATTCCAGGACGAAAATGGCCCACAGTGGGACAGGGAAGACCAAGTGGAGTGATGGGCTGTGATAGTCTCCTCATTCTCTATTTGGACAGGATTCTGATATTGACCACCCCAACAGACCAAGTAAACAGGTGGTGATGCATTGTGGCTCAGTTTATGAGCTGGGTGCATGTTGCTGAGAGCAAAGTATCCTTGCTGCAGTATTACTCTCATAATTACTATTGCATCGTGAAGTGCAACATTGAAATTCAAGAGCACTGTGCATGGATTAGAGGTGTGCCATGAGGCTTCTTCAAGGCTGGCACATTCTGGACACCAATGCCCATGGATATGGGGTGTACATTAGCATTGCCCATGAGATGCTGACAACTGTTCCCAACATGGAGGTTCTTCAGAGTGAGCAGTGAGCTGAAGTCACCAGGTACCTGCTTTGACTTGCATGTTGAATTATCTTGGTGACTAGTTTGCTCACAGTGGGTGGTAAATCAGGAAGCTGCAAATTTATAAGGTCAAACGTGCAGTTAATAACATCATTAACAAGCAGTACTCACCCCTGATAAATAATTTGCTTCTGTATAGCTAGAATTTTGCCTCAACACCCAGAATCTAGTTATAAGACGCAGCAGTTTTTCCCAACATGTCGCTTGTCTTGTGTGATTGTGGTAATTTCTTGCCATAGCCCATGGCATCCAGGCCCCTATTAGGTTGTGCCCCATGTCCGATTCTTCCTTTCCAATCATTTTTCTTGTATTTATCATTATCTCATCATCATTTCTCCTTCAGTTCTGATTTACTTTGAATGGATTCAGGTAAAATTCACTTAGAGAGTTGTGTATATCATAAGGAATGATCAAGCAAGGCCCAGTTGAGATTATGCAGGCAGCATGTAAACATCATGCCAGTGGGTCAATTCAATGATTGGGATTTGCTACACAGTACAAAATGCATGACCAACTCATGGTCACCAACAAGCTATTCTGGTCCACCCATATTGATATAATGGTCAAGAAAGCACAACAACCACTCTACTTCCTCAGGAAGCCAAGGAAATCCAACATGTTCACAAGGATTCTTACCAGTTTTTTACAGATACACCATAGAAAGCATCTTAACTGGATGCATCACAGCATGGCATGGCAACTGCTCTTTCCAAGGTTGCAAGAAGCTAGACAAAGTCATAAATACAGCCCAGTCCATCACACAAACCAGCCTCCCATTTCTTTGATTCCACCTGTACTTTTCGCTGCCTCAGGAAAGCAACCAACGTAATCACGTACGAATAGATTCTAGAACAGCTTCTTCCCCGCTATTATCAGACTTTTGAACAGACCTCTCAAATGTTAATGTTGATCTTTTGCTCCTTCTGCACCTTCTCTGAGGCTGTAACACTGTATCTGGCACTCTGTTCTGCTGCCCTGATACACTTTGTATGGTATGATCTGCCTGTGTAACACTCAAAACAATACTTCTCACTGTATTTTGGTACATGACAACAACCAATCAATCGACCAAATTGCAGCCAGACAGTATTTCTTAAAGGCAATCTGTTCTTCTTAAAGGGAGCAACTGGTGGAATTCTGTGCGAGAGGCTTTGAGGAAAGGATTAAAAATATCAATAAAACACAGTTCAGTGAAAGGGATTTTCTGAAAAGTAGTGGGAGGCTTTAATTTAAGGGATTGGAAAAAGTAGAATGGTTATGTCTTCACAGAGGGCCAGGATACCCTCAATGTACAACCTATGAAGGAAATGTGAGCATAAATGATCACATTATCAAATTCCAGAAGTCCAGTGCCCAGGACCTGACAGCAATGCTAGCAAACGTTCAATGGTCCCACATAAGTAAGCAAGGTCAATGAGTGTATCATTTAATGTCTCGTGTTATCCATCAACCTACCAACTCCTCACACTGTGTAATGCACACAACCCATTACTCTGCCACCAGGAATCTTTGGTATTCCTACACTCAAGCCCAATATTAGATGCTGCATTCATTCTCACACACTTATCAATAGGCTGGCAAAGCCTCCTTCTAATTTCACAAACCTACAGCTATTCAGTCATGTCAGGCATGTCACCCCAACTTGTTTAAGTATACTTACAGATATTCTTTCCTCTCTCCTGTAGGACAAGACAGCATATAGCAGAAGAGAGCAGCATAGACCTCACATGTAACAGGCAAACTTACAGCCCTTGAACCCTTCAGAGAGAAAACATTACACAGTAGTGATTGCGGACTTTGCATTCTGCAGTGTTGAGAATTCTTGGATGAAGGCATGCGCCTGTCTTACTCACTTTTAAAATCCCACCTCAGCCTTTCCTGCTGACATGTAGTGCAAACTGCAAAGGGTTTGAGCATGATTCTGCAGCTTTCCACTCAACACATTCCTTTACCTCACTTCAATCCTCCTCTTTTGCATTTCTACTTTCAGATACCCTAGATCTGCTACCTGACCAGTTAGTGGTGTCTCATTGCGAAGATGAGAGCAACAGCATGTTATAAAGAAATAATGTTACTGATAGGCTGACATAATGGCGCTGAATATAACTTAGAGGCATTAGCACTTTAGTGCACAAGTGGGCTGCAAAGCTTATAATGTTATAAGCCAAGCCAGAGGGAAAGAATAGCTCATGTGTCTACTCTCTGGAGAGTGAAATTGTGCATGACATCACAGATGAATCCTAAACATTGAAGATTACGAGCCTTCTTTCAGCCATGCTGCAGCCATTGCGACTACATATGAATACTCGGCCAGGCAAAGACACCTTCAAAACAGGCACCTAAGAAATGCAGCAGTGTGAATAATTTGATTTTGTACATATCATTGGAAATGCTGTCAGAGAAAGTTGTTTTAAAAAGACTTGCTCTGTGCTGTCTTTCATTTCAGGATTTAAGCCAAGAAGATGAAAAGACTCTGGACTTGTAAAACAATGATGATGTGGCAATGAGATTACCAAGGAACGAAAGTCTGAGAATCTGCTCAGAGACAACTCACCACCATCTGTTCCTCTTCTGCCTCTTCTTTTCCACATTGCCCACTCTGCTGACAGGGCCTGTGCCCTCATGAGGAAAAAGTTATAGACAATGCAATAGACCAACACAAATTTGTTAAATACTGAAAGGAATTTCAGACAATGGAACAGTTGTTCGTAACATTAATCATTTGTTCCACAATGTTATAAGCCTGCTATCAATTCGTGATCAGGTCCAACAGTCATAAGCCACATGCAAAGTCCTTGCCAACAAGCATCTTTGGTGCATCATTGTAATTCAAATATGGTATGGATGGTTGATTAATGCAGTAAGATTGCTGCCAGCAATGGGCTTTCATCAACTTGCTCTGTGACTGGGTACACACTAGCTACATTTTCAGTGAGTGTTAGCCCTTGCATTTGTGATGTATCCTGGAAGGTGTTTTCAGGGCCTTGAACAGTAAGGAGGGAAGAGGAGAATGGGCAAATGCTACACCTTCTGTGATTGCTTGAGAAGGTGCCATAGCGGGTGAGAGAGCATTCGGAGTGTTGCAGGAATGAACCAGGGCACCATGGAAGGAACTGTTCTTGTGGAATGCTGACAGTGAAGGAGAGTAAAGATGAGTTCAGCAGTCACATCCTGATGGAGGTGACAAAAATGGAGTAGGGTAATCCTTTGAATGCGGTGACCAGCAGCGTGGAAAGTAAGAACAAGCAGAGCCTTATTACTATTTGGGGAAAGAGGATAAGGGCTGAAGGCAAGAGGTGTGGGAGATGGGTCAGACCAGACTGAGGGGACCCTGAGACCGCGTTAAGTGCTCAAAGCAAACAAAATTGTTCTCACAAACTGTGGAACTGGATGGACATAGCAGGGCAAGCAGCATCTGTGCGGGTTCTCCACCGTCAGCAGTCCCCATTATCTCTAATACAAAATTTATCATCGGTCCCAATGAACGATAGTGTGGCATTAGGTCCTCCGGTCAGTCGGTGGCGTTGTTGCTGGAAGCCAAGAGGCTTTTTCTTTCTTCTTGGCGCTGTGCGCTCCTTCTTCATCGGATTGTGGCGAAGGTGGAGAGTTGCTGGTTTTGTTCTCTTTAATCGTTCGAAATGGGCAGAGAGTCCAGGTAGTGATAAATGTATTTCTCACTGCGGGTGGTTAATGGCGGGGAGAACAGTCTGACGGGCGGTAATGAGTGGTAGGGAGAAAGGCAGTTTAATGGAGTAGGCCTCAGACCTAGCAGTCACCCAGCCAGAACTCTCTGCATCGATTTATCGCCCCTTCTATACCACGATACTTTCCTCCACAGCACCTCCAGCAAAGGATAAACCGTCGGAATATTTCACTTTTTGAAAATCGCCTTTGTATATTTTCACGTCTGGTATTTGGTAGCCAGGAGGAGATATGTTTGCCACCTGTTGTGGTAGTGAACAAGGGGGCTTCAGATTCCTGATGGGTCCTGAGCAAGGGCAGTGGAAATTTCAAATCTAATCTGGTACCCCCGAGCTCAGGTGCACAGCTGGCACAATTTCTGTACCAGTTTAAAGGGGTACATGTATTTAGTTATTAGATGAAAATGGTTTTGGGAATGATTCGATAAATTTCGTGGTCACAAAATCAGTTATAGTTAAGTCGTTGCAAGTTCACATAGGGAACAACTTTGTAATTACACGCTATACCTTATCAGCTGTGTCTGAGTTAGATCGTTGTATGAGTTCAAGTCAAATTTCAAGACTTGAGCATCGAAATCCTGACTGACACGCAGCATTGAAGGAACATTTACAGACTAAGAGTTGTACACCACAGAAACATGTTTCAGTCCAACTCATCCATGCTGAACAGATTCCCTAAGTTAACCAAGAGCCATTTGTCAGCATTTGGCCCATATCCCTTGAAAGCCTTCCTATTCATATACCCATCTGGATGCCTTTTAAATGTTGTAATTGTACCAGCCTCCACCAGTTTTTCTGGCAGCTCACTTCATACATGCACCTCCCTTTTAAATCTTGTCCCCTCTCCCATCATCTCCTCTAGTTTTGGATCCTCCCAGCCTGGGAAAAGACTTTGACTATTCACCTTATCTAACCTGGTCAGTCCTTAGCCTCTGATGCTCCAGGGAAAATAGCCCCAGCCTAATTAGCCTCTCCCAATAGCTCAAACCCTCCAATCCAAGCAAAATCGTTGTAAATCTTTAATGGACCCGTTCAACAGGAAGACCAGAATTGTATACAGTATTCTAAAAATGGCCTAACCAATGCCCTGGACAGCTGCAACATGACCTCCCAATTCTTATACAAATGCACTGACCAATAAAAGCAAGCATACAAAATGCTGCCTTCACTACCCTGTTTACCTTCAAAGAATTATGAACCTGTTTGGCAACACTTCCCAGACCCTAAATAATGCATAAGTCCTGAGATAAGAAGGTGTAGAGCTGGATGAACACAACAGGCGGAGCAGGAAGGCAGACGTTTCGGACTAGACCCTTCTTCATTTTCTGAGGTCTAGGCCGGAAACGTCAGCCTTCCTGCTCCTCTGATGCTGTTTGGCCTGCTGTTCATCCAGCTCTGCACCTTGTTATCTCAGATTCTCCAGCATCTGCATTCTTGCTATCTCTAAAGCCTAAGTCCTGACCTGATTTACATTATACCACATGTTTATCTAAATGAATTTCCATTTGCTACTCCTCAGCTCATCGGCCTATCTGATCAAGGCCCCATTGTACTCCGAGATATCCTTCTTCAGAATTCACTACACCACTAATTTTGGTGTCATCTGCAAACTTACTAGCCATTCTTGTATTCAGATCCAAATCATTTATTTAAAAGGGAAAACATTGTCAGAGGTGCTAACTTTTGTTAACTTGAGGACTAGCCTGCTCTTCTGAGCAGAATGGCACAGGGAATTGGCTGTAGTGTCATGCTGGTATTTAATGTGCAGCTAATATCTTAGAGCAGAGTGGTAATGACCACATTGTTCTCTATGCGACAGTTTGCTATACACAAACTGGCTGCTCTGATTTTTTTATATTCACTCATCGGACATGGGCATCACTGGCTGGCCAACATTTATTGCCCTCGAGAATGTGGTGGTGAGCTGCCTTCTTAAACTGCTGCTGTCCATGTTACTGTAAGTTGACCCAAAATGCTGTTGTGGTGGGAATTCCAGGATTTTGGTGCAGCAACAGTAAAGGAATAGCCATATATTTCCATGTCAGAATGGTGAGCAGCTTGGAGGGGAACTTGCAGGTGGTGATGTTCCCATGTATTTGCTGCCCTTGTCCTTTGAGATGGAAATGGTATTCAGTTTGGTGCTGACTAAAGATCTTTGGTTAATTTCTGCAGTGCATCTTGTATATAGTGCACACTGTTGCTATTGAGCATTGCTGATGGAGGGAGTGGATGCTTGTGAATGTTGTGCCAATCGAGTTTTCTCCTGGACGCTGTCAAGCTTCTTGAGCGTTGTTGGAGCTGCATCCATCCAGGCAAGTGGGGAATATTCCATCGCACTCCTAACTTGTGCCGTGTAGGTAATGGACAGGCTTTAGGAAGTCAGGAGGTGAATTTCTTGCCACAGTATTCTTAGCCTCTGACCTACCTTCGTGGCCACTGTGTTTATGTGAGAAGTCCAGTTGAGTTTCAGTTGTAATCCCAACGATGTTCAAGAAAGACGTGGAATCCTTGGAAAAGGCACAGAGGAGATTTACCAGGATGTTTCCTGGAATGGAGGAAAGGTCTTACGAGGAAAGGTTGAGAGAGCTAGGGCTTTTCTCTTTAGAACGACGAAGGACGAGAGGTGACTTGATAGAAAAGTACAAAATGATCAGAGGTACAGATAGAGTAGACAGCCAGAGACTATTTTCTTGGGTGGAGGTAGCTATTACAGGGGGCATAGTTTTAAAGCAAGTGGAGGTAGATACAGGGGAGATGTCAGAGGTCTTTACTCCTTGGCCCATCGTGCATTGATGTTTTAACTTTACCCAATCATGACTCCAGATGACTTGGAAATAGCTTAATCTGGTGAGATAACTGTTTACATTTACGGTAAAATTATTTGACAAATCATAAACATAGGATCCAGTGTAACTGGTTGATATAGTAGAATGTAATCGCAATTGTTTCTTTCCATTAGAAGTTTTCATTAGTGTATTGATGTAAGAATATTAACCTGTTGGGGTTTTATTCATACATGTGAGGATGGGTTAATTACCAAAGTAAAACATTTTTTTACTCAGCATGTTCAGTCATACACCCATGAATAATTTGATTTTAAGATCAATAAAAATAACTTTTTAGAAAAGCTAAACGGAATCATTGACTGGTTTCATTGGTATAGACTGTCAAGGGTCATTTCTCATGTGGTGGTAATGTCCTCACCTCTGGGACAGGAGACCTGCACGAAAAGTGTGTAAAAACAACTCTGAACAGGTTGATTAGAAAATAAGTATACTACCCAGCCTCATAGCAAACAAGATATTTGTTGATTGGAAAAATTGAATACAATTTGTAGAGCCTTCCTCAAACAGCAGGATTTTCTATATATTGAGCTCGAACATTGTCACTTTTTATGGTACGGCTCAACCTGTTTTAAAAGAACATTATACTAATGATTAAAATTCTCAGTAATTCTGAGCTGGTTCACCAGTTTCACTCAGATGAAGTAGGTATTACTAGTGAAATCCTCTTGCTAGGATTTTGTTACGTTTGTAGTTTAATAACATGGATGAATGGTGGCTAAGCAGTAAGCTATTTACTGGCCTGCTGTTGATTGCTTGGGTAATTTTTCCCATGTTTATAATGATAACTGATGCTGTGTCCAATTTTGGGCCCCACACCTCAGGAAGGACATACTGGCACTGGAGCATGTCCAGCGGAGATTCACATGGCTGATCCCTAGAATGGTAAACCTAACATACGATGAATGATTGAGGATCCTGGGATTGTATTCATTAGAATTTAGAAGGTTGAGGGGAGATCTATTAGAAACTTACAAGATAATGCATGCCTTAGAAAGGGTGGATACTGGGAAGTTGTTTCCGTTAGGAGGGGAGACTAGGACCCGTGGGCACAGCCTTAGAATTAGAGTGGGTTAGTTTAGAATGGAAATGAGATATTTCTTCAGCCAGAGAGTGGTGGGCCTGTGGAATTCATTGCCACGGAGCGCAGTGGAGGCCAGGACGTTAAATGTCTTCAAGGCAGAGATTGATAATTCTTGATCTCGCAAGGAATTAAGGGCTACAGGGAGAGTGCGGGTAAGTGGCGTTGAAATACCCATCAGCCAAGAATAAATGGCGGAGTGGACTCGATGGCCCTTACTTCCACTCCTTTGTCTTATGGTCTTATGGATGTTGATAGTGGGGATTCAGTGATGTAACACTATTGAATGTCAAAGGGTACTGATCAAATTGTCACATATTGGAGACGGGTTGAGTTTCTCCAACATTTTCTGTGTTTGTTTTTGAGAAGAGTTTCGGCACCTGGAGATTGTTACTTCATTCCAGTAATGGCAAGACCTGCCTCCCTTAATAGTAGTCTTCCAGTTTAATATATTGTTGAAAAAAAATGACAGGAGGGTAGGCTTCTGGTATGGTGGGCAAGGGTAAGAAACATTTTTTTCAATTTGGATTTGTTGAAGCCATCTTGTGTCTGACAGGCCTTATGTAACACAGTGTTAGTGTCTCACTGTATCTGGGCCAGAAAATCTCGGTTCAAGTCCCACTTGTCATAAGGTGTGCCATACCACATCTGGCCATGTTGATTCGAGGGCTTTTTATAGTGTAATGAGATTGTCCCTGCCTCTCGGCTAGGATTCCTGGGTTCAAGTCCCATCTGTCCCAGATATGACATGTTTGAACAGATTGATTAAGAGAACTACAGTGGTATCATCCAGACATAATTATTATGGCCCCCACAATTCTCTCTTGTCTAAATGACTAGATTGGGACCAGTGACAAGGCACTTCAGTTGTTTGGGAAGATCAGCAAAGTTAATTTTTCCTCCTTTGAGAAGACTTCTTCCTTAATCTCCATGCCAAAGATAACCCAGGAAATTATTCTTTCCTGAGGATTATAGTTTGTTTCTTTCTCAATCGGTTTTTCTCATGTTTCAGCACTGATAAATGATGGATGAAAAGCCTTGATTTCTTGTCTCTTCTTAGGAATTGTAATGATCTGAAATTCTCTGTTTGACAGTGTTGAAAACAGATTCAATAATGACTTTAAGATGATGTTGAATAAGCACTTGGAGAAGGAAAATTCGCACAGCAAAAGGAAAACAACAGTGATTTGGGTCTAGTTTGACAGCTCCTTCAAATGGATGATAAAGTCAAATAACCTCCATTGTGATTCTGTGTATTCCCCATCCTATCCTATTACTATTGAAAAGCTGGTGCTGGCTGTTTATGAACTAGTATATTTTTAGCGATTTGATACAATTGGAGACACTGACCACAGCTACTTTATGACTGTGTTGGTTTGGGACTGCAATGGCTCACTGTAGTGAGTTTACTTTCCAAAATATATTAATGAGACATTGCGGTTTTATGACATTTGTTGGCATAAATTTTATATTTGGATGCATTTAAATCTGAATTCAGATGATCAGAATGACAGAATGGGATTTGAACTCGTGCTTTAGATTATAATTTCACTGGAATAACTATTATGCTACAGTAGACATACACAAGATTTGCTTGGGAGAAAGAAAAAACAAAGGCTTGAGTTTTAGTTGAAAACCATTTGTCTTTCTTGGAAGAATGACCCTAGATTCCCTTTTTATGTAGATCTATTTTGTGAAGACTGAAGTAAATAGGTTTTATAATTTCTGTAGACACTATCGGAAGCGATCAGCATCACGAGGACGTTCTGGAAGTCGCTCCAGAAGTCGTTCACCCACAGAGAAGCGGTCTAAACTTGGGGATATTAGAGGTCGCTCACGCAGCCGAGAACGTGATCGGAGAAGGGATCGCTCTCGAAGTCGAGATAGGAGACGATCAAGATCTCGGGAAAGGAAACGGCTCAGGTGAGAATGTTATTGCTTTGTAAAATGAGTAAGTGGCATTTGTTTATTGAGGGGTAGTAGGTTCACTATGACCATTGTATTAGGCTAAAAGTTAATGTTGTTTGATAGCCTTGCATTACCATATATTTTAGAGTTAAATGACTACCTACTAACTCAACTTTAGACATTTTATAACCCAGAATAATTCAGGGAGGTGATGACCTAGCAGCTAGACTGTTAATCCGAAAACAGCTAATGTTCTGGGGATTTGGGTTTGAATCCTGCCAGAGCAGATGTTTGAATTTGAATTGAATAACAAAAAAAATCTGGAATTAAGAATCTACTGATGACCATGAAACCATTGTCGATTGCCAGAAAAAAAAACCATTTGGTTTACCGATGTACTTCAGGGAAGGAAATCTGCTATCCTTAATAAAAACAGAAGGAACTGTGAATGCTGTAAATTAGGAATAAAAACAGAAGTTGCTGGAAATGCTCAGCAGATCTGGAAACATCTGTGAAGATAAAATCAGAGTTAACATTTTAGGTCCAGTGATCCTTCATCCTAAGGAAGGGTCACTGGACCCAAAATGTTAACTTTGATTTTATCTTCACAGATGCTGTCAGACCGACTGAGCTTTTCCAGCAACTTCTGTTTTTGTTCTTGAATCTGCCATCCTTACCTGGTCTGGCCCACCTGTGACTCCAGACCCACAGCAGTGTGATTGATTCTCAATTACTCTGTGAAATAGCTTAGTGAGCCATTCAGTTATACCAATCTCTGCAAAATTTCAAAGAAGTGGAACCAGACGGATCATCTGACATCAATCTATACAACAGAAAAAACCAGAAACACCCCTGTTGCCCCTGCAAAATCTTCCTTACTAACATCTGAGGGTTAGTGCCAAAGTTATGAGACCTGTTTTACAGACTAGTCAAGCAACAGCCTGACATAGTCATACTCTCAGAATCGTTGCTTGCAGACCATGTCCCATACACTACCATCACCGTCCCTGGATAAGCCCTGTCCCACCAGCAGGACAGACCCAACAAAGGGGGGTAAAACAGTATGTAGTCAAGAGGGAATTACTCTGGGAGTCCTGAACATTAACACCAGACCCCGTGAAACCTCATGGCTTCAGGTTAAATCTGAGCAAAGAAACCTTCTGCTTATTACCAGGTAACGTCCTCCCTCAGCCAATGAATTGGCACTCCTACATGTTGAACAACACTTGAAGGAAGCACTGAGGATGGCAAGGGCACAAAATGTATACTGGGTGGAGAATTTCAATGTCCACCATCAAGAGAAGCTTGGCAACTGTACTTCTCCTCATCCTTACCAATCTGCCGATTACAGACATATCTGTCAATGACGATATTGGTAAGAGTGACCACCAGACAGTTCTTGTGGGAGTAAAGCTCTGCCTTCACGTTGAGAATAACCTCACAACCCACAATAATCCCACAACCAACAGATCTGATCTAAGATCTGCAGACCTGCCTCATCCAGTTGTGAATGGTGGTGGATAATTAACAACTTGCTGGAGAAGGAGGCTCCACAAATATCCCCAACCACAATGAAGGAAGAGCCCAGCACATCCATGCAAAAGATAAGGCTGAAGCTTTTTCAGCAATCTGCAGCCAGGAGTGCCAAGTGAATGATTAATATTGGCCTCCTCCAGTGGTCCCCAACATTACAAAAAGCAATCTTTGACGAATTTGATTAACTCTACGTGATGCCAAGAAACAGTTGGAGGCACTGGAAACTCCAAAGACTATGGGCCCTAACATCATTTCGGCAATAGTATCGAAAATTTATGCTCCAGAACTTGCTCCCCTCGTAAGGCTGTTACACCATTACAGTTACAACACTGGTATCTACCCGATAACATGGAAAATTGCCCCAGTTTGTCCTCTACCTAAAAAGCATGGCGAGTCCAGCCTAGTCAGTCACTCTTGATCATCAGTAAAGTAATGGAAAGTGTCAAGCAGGACCTGCTCAGCGATGCCTAGTATGAACGCCTCCAGGGCCACTTAACTTCTGATCTCAGTACAGCTTTAGTTTAAACATGGACAAAAGAGCTGAGTGCCAGAGGTGAGGTGAGAGTGATAGCCCTTGATATAAAAGTTGCATTTGACAGAGTGTGGCATCAAGGAGCCCGAGCAGAACTGGAATAAGTGGGTACCAGAGGACTGTCTGCTGATTGGAGGCAGGCCTGGCACATGGGAAGATGGTCATAGCTGTTGGAGGCCAGTCATCTCAGCTGCAGGACATTTCTACAGGAGTTCCTCAGGGTGATGTCCTGGGCCCAACCATCTTCAGCTGCTTCAGCAGTGACCTTCCCTCCATCATAAGATCAGAAGTGTGATGATTCAGCAATGTTCAGCACCATTCATGACTCCTAAGATACTGAAGCATTCCATATTCAAGTGAAACAAGATCTGGACAATATCCAGGCATTGGCCGACAAGTGGCAAATAATGTTCATGCCACACAAATGCCAGACAACAGAAACATGGAAAGTAGGTGTAGGAGTAGGCTATTTGGCTCTTCAAGCCTGCACCACCATTCAATACAATTGTGCCTGATATGTAATCTCAGTATCCCATTCCTGGTTTCTCTCCATACCCTTTGATCTCTTTAGCTGCAAGAGCCGCGTCCAACTGTCTGTCTTGAACACATTCAATGAACTGGACACAGCAGTTTCCCTGTGGGAGAGAATTCCACGGGTTCACACAACTCTGAAGAAATCCTTCCTCATCTCAGTCTTGGATAACAAAGTGTGGAGCTGGATGAACACAGCAGGTCAAGCAGCATCTTAAGAGCTCAAAAGCTGACGTTTCGGGCCAAGACCCTTCATCAGAAAAGGGGATTGGGGAGAGGGTTCTGAAATAAATGGGGAGAGAGGGGGAGGCGGACCAAAGATGGATAGAGGAGAAGTTAGGTGGAGAGGAGAGTATAGGTAGGGAGTTAAGGAGGGGATAGGTCAGTCCGGGGAGTATGGACAGGTCATGGGGTGGGACAAGATTAGTAGGTAGGAAGTGGAGGTACGGCTTGAGGTGGGAGGAGGGGATAGGTGATAGGAAGAACAGGTTAGGGAGGTGGGGACAAGCTGGGTTGGTTTTGTGATGCAGTGGGGGGAGGGGAGATTTTGAAGCTTGTGAAATCCACATTGATACTATTGGGCAGCAGGTTTCCCAACCGGAATATGAGTTGCTGTTCCTGCAACCTTCGCGTGGCATCGTTGTGGCACTGCAGGAGGCCCAGGATGGACATATCATCTAAGGAATGGGAGGGGGTGTTCAAATGATTTGCGACTCCCCATCCCTCTTTTTTGATGAAGAGTCTAGGCCCGAAACGTCAGCTTTTGCGCTCCTCAGATGCTGCTTGGCCTGGTGTGTTCATCCAGCTCCACACTTTGTTATGTCGGATTATCCAGCATCTGCAGTTCCCATATCTCTCATCTCTCATTTCAGTCTTGAATGGCTTACCCCTTATTCTTATACTGTGGCCCCCGTTTCTGGCCATCCCCAACATTGGGAACATTCTTTCCATATCTAGCCTGTCCAGTCCAATCAGGGTTTTATATTTTTCTATGTGATTCCTCTTCACTCTTCTAAATTCCAGGGAGTACAAGCCCAGTTGATCCAGTCCTCCCTCGGATGTCTGTCCTGCCATCCCGGGAATCAGTTTGGTGAGCCTTCTCCAATAATAGACAATCTAAACACCACTCTTGACATTCAGTGGCAATACCATCACTGAATACACCACAGTCGACATCGTGGGGGTTACCATTGATGAGAAGCTCAACTGGATTCGCCAAATAAACACTGGCTACAAAAGCAGGTTAGAGTCTCGGAGTATTCTGGTGAGTAACTCACCCCCTGACTCCCCAAAGTCTTTCCATCATCTACGAGACACAAGTTATGAGTGAAACGGAATACTCCCCACTTGCCTGGATAGGTGCTGCTCCAACAACACTCAAGAAGCTTGACACGTTCCAGGACAAAGCAGCCTACTTGATTGGCACTCCAACAAGCATCCACTCCCTCCACCACTGACGCTCAGTAGCAGATAGTATACAATCTACAAGATGCACTGCAGAAATTCACTAAAGAGCCTCAGACAGCATCTTCCGAACCTATGACCAGTTCTATCTAAAAGGACAAGGGCAGCAGATACATGGGAACACCACCACATTTAGGTTCCCCTTAAAGCCATTCACCATCCTGACTTGGAAATGCATCGCGGTTCCTTCACTGTCTCTGGGTCAATTTCCTGGAATTCCCTCCCTGATAGCATTGTGGATCACCCCACACCAGGTGTACTGCAGTGGCTCAAGAAGGCAACTCACCACCATCTAGTGGAGGGGGCAGCTAAGAATGGGCAACAATGCTGGACAACCAGCAATGCCCACATGCCACAAAAATGAACAAAATAAAGAAGAAAAGAATGTTAGAAGAATTGGAATTAACTTGACGGTAGCCACAACAAAACAGATGATGAATGGGAAAATATCCTGTTGGTGGATGCTAAATCCAATAAACAGCTTATTCTATTCTTCATCACTTATCCCTCTGAAATGCCACAAATTTTTTTGCATTGATTACTTGAGCCCTCCTTTTTGGATGTTTGCAGTTTAAGGAAATTAAATATATTTTCATCATCTGTACCTTTCTGATTTAAACTTAACTCTTGTAACTGAGCAAAAAGATATAGTTAAATTAAGTGGTGAAGTAGTTATGGCATGGCCTTTTGAACAGAGCAATATTTGAAATTGTACACTAGTACTATGTGTGATATTGATGTGAAATAATCGGCTTTTTGGCTTATAGCAGTAAAATAACATAAAACATTTTGGATACAAACTCTGAAATAATAACAGAAGGTGCTGGGAATGCTGGGCAGGCCTAGCAGCTTCAGTTCAGTCAGAACCATTGATGAATGACTCATTGTTAACTGTTTGTCTTTATACAGGCACTGCCCAACCTTCTGAGTATTTCTAATGCTTTCTATTTTTAAGTAGCAGTCTTTGACTACTTACATAAACCTACTTTAAATGAAAGAACAGTTTTTCTGTACAGTTTGTCAACTGATTTTAATTCATTAGACATCTCTGATTTATGTATCAATAATGGTGAAACTGTAAATACTTTAATATAGTTACTGATAACTGTGCAAGCTAAAAAGTTTGTTGTCTGCTATCTTCTAATGGGTTGAATGTTAACAATTTAAGGCCTATGGCAGCATTTTGATAAGCTCAAAAATTTTTAGTACCTTATTTCAAATTAATAATTGATAGTTTATTTCCCACATTTCTATCTGACATAATTTAAAACATGGGCATGTTTTAAAATATACAGAGAAAGCATTGTACAGGACTCCTCAAGTGAGTATTTTTACCCAAATGATCCATTATCTGTACAGTCACTTTGCTATTGCCGTTAATACTGTTTTATCAGGATTCATTTTACATGTAATGGTGTATGGTGGCTAGTATTTCTGGAAGAAAAGTTTGTCCATTGAGAATAAAGTAAATAGCTTAGTGTGTGTTCCATTAGATTGCGACGTGGATTGTTGTTTAATTTATATCATTGTAGAGTGTTTTGATCAGCTCTGTTCCTTCCTTCAGTATAAGATGTCCTTCACAATCAGTAAATATTGTTGACAATATTGAAATATACATCTTGCATGAATATAAGTTTTTACTATGCATTCATGTGCACACTTTCAGTTAAAGGGTCATAGATTCCTTACATCGATCCAGAAGAATACAATGAACTAGTTCGAAGTTTTGCATTTGTAATCAGTCTGTTGTAGAACACTACGATACAGTGAATCAAAAAAACATGTGATACACATGCTTGTGTGTTTGTTAGTGTTTGGCTGGTAATTCATTCATTTCTGCAATAAACCTTTTGGGAGAGTTAACATATCTGATGTCCCACCGTTGACGAGAAGTTGTTCAGCAACGAAACCGATGACGAAGTTACTGTGAAACTGGCTGTTACCAGAATAGTGCTTTGCGATTATCCCACTGATTTGTATATGTACATTTTGTAGATTATGGTTTGGCAGTGTAAATGGCAGGATTCAGTGGATTTGTGAATCTTGAAAACATAACAAAATGTCTTAAAGCCGCTATGTAATTGGTGGAACAAATAGCAGCCACACTGAATCCCTGAAAAATCTATGTAATTTTAGCCCCCTTATGTCGTCTAATGCAAGATGTAAAGCTGAGTATAATTTATTTTTGACTGTGTTGTTTTCCACTTACATTCCAATTGTTTATTTAGTTTTATCTCACACAGAATACCGCAGAGATGCAGAATGTCAGTGGTCACACCAAAGTGAGTAGATAGCCATTTAAACTTTACCTAATGTTAGGACTAGGTTTTGCAGTTAACTGACTGCTAACTTTGAAGAAAGCTGCTCACAAAGATTTAATGATCTCTGTGGAGTGGATTTCTCTTTTCCCAACATCAGTTTGATCTTTACGCAAAGTCAAAAGGATCTCTAAGCGTGCAACTGTGATGTCATCCATTCAGGTAAGCAGCCAATCACATTGAAATATTCTCACAAACAGCAAACCAGGATGTAAAATATACTGATTATCCTTCACTTTCAGTGAAGATTTTTGGAAGCAAAATAATGATTGGGACATGTGCATGGGATCATGGTATAACCTCAAATATATATTTTAATGCAAATTTTTTAAAAATTACAATGGAAAAAATTACATTCCATAAATATAAGATGGCCTAGGACCAGTGAGGCTGATCAGTACTTAGAACTTAGTGCACCAGAGAAAAAGGTCAGTTGCATCTCATTCAGCAAGGTATCTTTTTCATTTCGAGTACTTTACGGTAAGACTGATAACATAAAATGACAAGTTCCCATAAGTGCAGGGTTTTCAGTGATTGCCATCTGGGGACGTCTTTAATGGTGAACTTTAAGGGCAGGCATAGAGTCAGTAACAACAGCTTCAGGATTTCCATGTTTAACTTGCCATGTACAGAAGTCCACGTTTTCTGTTTGTTTCAGAAGTATATGAAAGCAAGCACTGAAAATTTCACCGTAATTACTACTACGAGATCTGGTCTGAGGGTTTAGCCTTAGATTATTGGTAGCACTGTAACCTTTCAATGGGTGAGTTCTTGGTTTAGTTTCTGTTCTAGACATATGAGCACAATGAGTAGACTAACACTGCAGTACAGTATTGACAGTGCTGCATTGCTGAAGTTACCATCTTTTAGATGTGATATGGAGATACCAGTGTTGGACTGGGGTGGACAAAGTCAGAAATCAAACGATGCCAGGTTATGGTCCAAAAAGTTTATTAGAAACCACAATCTTTTGGAGTGCTAATTTCTAATAAACCTGTTGGACCGTGATCTTTTAGATGAATAGTTATACTGATTCCTGTCCCTCAGCATTTTTCAAAGAAGAGCAGACTGTTTTGCCTAGTGCCCCAGCTAGCATTTATCACTCAGCTAGTGTAATCCCAAAAAAAAGTGGTAAATTATATCATTGCTGTTTGTGGGATCTTGACAAGTGCTAATTGACTGCTGCGTTTTCGTACTTGCAATGGCAAATGCACTTAAAAAGTACATGGGCTATGAAATGCTTTAACATTTTAAAATTATGAATGACTATATGAATGCAACTTCATCTTTGTATCATTCAGAATATATTTCGTTTCTAACTTTAAGTCTTAGTTTCTTTCAAATTACTTTATCAGTGCTGTACAATGTTGAAAATGTAAATTGATTAATATATTTTTATGGGAGGCTCCTGTTATATGCATTTGGTTGAGGAAATAGAAAATGTTTAGTGTAAGCAAGTTTTCATGATAGGAGTAGCTAATACAGTACTAAATTGAAACTCAATTTGGGAATTTATATGACTGTACGAACTTAGCTATGGCTTTCTGAGTTTGAGATATTCAGACTGCTACTCGGTCATTACTGTATTTGATAGTAAACTAAACAAATGAAGGATGCTAAGATCTCTTGGTTTTCCAATCAATAAAATCAAATACTTCCATCTTGTAGACGTTCCAGGAGTCGAGAGAGAAGGAGATCTCGCAGTCGTGAAAAACGACGATCATTAAGCCGAAGCAGAAGCCGTAGGTCACATTCTCAACCACGATCTCGAAGCCGCAGTAAGAGCAAGGAAAGAAGGTATTGGTTCAGAAGATTCTGAGTATTATTTGACAGTGTAGAATATCAAATGAAGGGAAGTTAACAGGCAAAGTTTATTCTTTAGTTGAAATTGTGTATGGCGTTAGATGCAAAACTCATTTACGTGAGGGCCTATGTTCTGTTGAATAATGTCTTCCTTCCATCACCAGAGAGGTAATCATTATGCTAAATCAGAGGGCTTTAGTAATTCAGTTGCCCATCTATTTACATAACTTTGTGTTAATGATTTTTTAATAACTGCTTCGCTTTGAACATCTATTGTACTTCCTATAGGGAGCTCTGCTATAAACTCGTGTTCTAGCAACAAAAATTGGCTATAACACGATTGACTAAGAGGGAAATGCTGTTTCTAAAATGCAAACTTGTGTTAGCTATAACGTAATTTCATTGGTGATCTTATTCCTGATGTTTTGTGAAATGTTTTTAGAAAGTATTGCAAGAAAAAACCTTTGGATTTCAAGATTCTCCTCGTCCTGGAAAAAGTGCCAAGTCATCCTCCCATCATTAGTGAGTCTTCTGAAAACATCAAAGTGCTACTTCTGCCCCCAAAACACAACTTCTCTCCTTCAACCCATGGACCAGGATGCAATAGCAGCTTTTAAAGCTTATTATTTAAGGCACATATTTAAGAGGCTGATTTTACCCATTGAGGGAGATAAGGACAGTATTCTTCAATTTTGGAAGAGCTTTAGCATCAAGAATGCAATTGACATTATCCTGACAATGAAGTGCCAACCTGACCAAGCAGGATCACATGCATGCTAAATAAAAGCAGCATGCATTAGACAGACCCGAGCAATCTGCAGTCAGGAGATTTAAAAATAATTGCATTTATGCCACATCCAGTTATGAATAGTGGTGGACAATTAATCAACTGAGAGAAGGAGGCGGAGGAGGAGACTGCTCCAAAGTGGTGAGAAAGGCCAGCACATTAGTGAAGAAGATGAGGTTGAAGTATAAGCAAATCTCTTCAGTAAGAACGGCTAAGTGGGAGATCCATCTCAACCTCCACCTGAGTCCTGAGCATTACTGATTCATTCTTCAACCAACTGGCTTCACTTCATGTGACATCATGAAAAGGCTCGCAGGGGCTGGAGACTCCAAAGACTGTGGGTCCTGAAAGGATCCCAGCTATGGTGCTGAGGACTTCGTTTTCAGAACTAGCTCACCCATAGCCAATCCAGCTGTTACATTGTTTCAACACAGCTGTAACATTGGCAATTATCTGCAAGTAATGAAAGGTGTCATTATCACTATCAAGCAGCACCTACCCAGCTATAATCTGCATTTGATGGAGTACGGCCTGGAGGAGCCCTAGCAAAACCGAAACAAATTGGAATCAGCAAGAAAATCCTCTACTGATTGGACCCATATTTGGGACAAACGTTGATGATTATGGTCCAAGATGTTGCTGGAAGTGTTCCCAGCCTGACTATCTTCAGCTGTTTTATCAATGACCTTCTCCATTATAAGACTAGAAGCAGAGAAGGTCATATTTCATAGCATTCATAACTCATCTGATACTGAAACATTCCATATTCATTTGCACCAAGATCCAGATAACGTTTTGTCTTGGGCTGATCAGTGACAATTGAATCATAACAGTGCCAAACAATAAACAACAACTATGGTTTTGGAGTAGATTTGTAGCTCGGGTTATGGGTGTTGAGGTTGGTTGGCTTGCCAAGCTGGTTAGTGGTTCCACAGACATTTCGTTACCACGCTAGGTAACATTCTCAGTGCGGCCTCCAATGAAGCATCAGCGTGTTTCCCACCTGATTTTTAAACTCTGGAGTCCGTTGAGCTGGATTGCCTTCCTTCCGGTTTTCCTTTGTAGTGGCATGTATATGGGGTCAAGTTCTATGTGTTTATTAATAGCTTTTCTCGCGGAGCGCCAGGCTTCTTGGATTTCCTGTGCCTGCCTCTGCTTAGCTTGTCCCAGGATTTTGGTGTTGTCCCAGTTGACTTGTGGTTCTCCTTGTCCATGTGGATTGAGATGAGTGAGTATTGGTCGTGTCTTTTTGTAGCCAGTTAGTGTTCATGTACTCTTATTGTTAGTTTCAACTGCCACAAGAAGGAATGTAACCATCTCCCCTTGGTTTCAATATTATTTTCTTCACTAAAATCCCACTGTCAGTATCCTAGGGTTCAGCACTGACAAGAAATTGAATGAGCCAGCTATCGTAAATACAGTGCCTGCAAGAGCAGTTTGAAGTCTGGGAATTCTGCAGGGAAGATCTCAACACTTGACTCCCCAAGCCTATCTGCCATTACAGGGCACAATTCAAGAGTAGGATGGAATACTCTTCTTTTGCCATTTTCAATAATACTCAAACTTAACACCATCCTTGACAAATCAGCCCATGTGATATGTACCCTGTTCACCACCATAAGCATTCTGCTCAGTTCACAGTGACAGCAGATGCTTCGAGATGCATAAGAACAACTCGCCAACCTTTCTTTGACAACGCCACCTGGGAGTAGGAGTACCACCTGCAGGTTCCCCTCCAAGCCATGTACCATCCTGACTTGGAACTGTATTGCCATTCCTTCGCTGTTGCTGGGTCAAAACCCTTTCAATCTGCAATGTCCCTACACCACAAAGTCTGCAGCAGTTCAAGAAGACAGTTCACCACCTTTACAAGGTTAACAAATGTGGGGAATAAATGCTGACTTAGCCAATAACAACCACAGCCCATGAATGAATAAAAATCAAAAACCCATGACTTGTACCACCCTAGAAGGACAAAGAAAGCAGATGAATGGCAATGTCAGCACCTGCATTTTGTGTTCCAAGTACCCCACATTCTAAGATGAAGAGACATGTTACCTATACTTCACTATTACTCTGGATCTAAAACCTGGAACTAACTTTCTAACAGCACCCTGATTGTACCTATACCAGGTGAACCAGCACTTCAGGAAGGCAACTGTGCAAGGGTGATCTGTGATGGGCAGCGACACAGTAAAACTAAAATACTCAATTAACCTCAAGTCAGACCCTGATGGTCTCTAAAAAGACTCTTTGAATAACCAGCACCAGATTTTATGAGTAATTGATATCATACATTGGGTCTCTAGCGTAAATAAGAGATGTAACAACTTATTCATAATACTGTAGCTTTAGTAGAGCAAAGTTAAAGTTAATCTAATTAATGTCTTTGATTTAAACCCAATCCTCTTTAATTCAGAAACAAAAACAAATTGCTGGCAAAACTCAGCAAATTTGGCAGCATTTGTGAGAAGAAAGCTAACAAGAGAAGTTAACATTTTAAATCCTGTGACTCTTTATCTTTAATCCAGTCCATATTCTCTCTTGAAGACAAATAGATACAGTTAAATGATAAATCAAAAGGGAAAAATAAATGAGATGTATCTGGCCAGCTCATTTATGCAGACTCCACAATCCATAACACCACTGGCATGTAGGATTCTGTCTTGCTTGGTTTCTGACAACACCTATACACAAAAATATCTTCCATTAGGCTCTGAGGAATAATCACTCACTTCTTGTAACTGGGATTCTTTTCTCTGAACTTTCAGTAAGTTGATAATGGGAGTGTAGCTTTTGCAGGCACAATCCTTCAGAATCTGAAAAACAGTTCAAATTCTGGCCTCTCCCTGCCAGACTGACCATCTCCAACATCTGCTGGAGCATAAGATCTCTCCAGAGTTGAAGTGATTATAGAGCACTTTTCTTTTAAACCTAACCTGGAATCAGTTTTATAGTTGACTCATTAGCTAATGTCACCTTGTTCTTTTTCTTAAAAAAGAAGCTCCTGCTCACAATCCGAAGGTCATCTTCAGCTCTCAGCTCGAGTTCACGGCTGCAAACGAGAATTGATTTTAAAAAATGAAATAATAATAAATAATCAACAGTATTACGCAGGACTTGGTCCGTCTGAATCTAGTTATTGCTGGACATGGGTCCACTAGGTGGCATTAAATTGACATTCATTTTCAACATAACAGTTGGGAGAAATATTATTGCACAGGGACTTCAGTGATGAAATATTCTCTACTTGCCTGATGTTTGAGACTATCCCAGACAAAGCAGCCTCATGTTTGGCACTCCATTCACCAACTTTACCATTCACTCCCTTTAACACCACTGTACCATGGTGAAATGTGCATCATTTACAAGATACATTGTCATATCAAGACAGCCTTGCTGAAGTAGCACTTTCAAAACCTGTATCCTCAACTACCTTGAAGCGCCAGATGTGTGGGAACAACACCATCTGCAGGTCCACCTCCAAAACACTCAGCGTCCTCATTTGGAACTACATCATCATTCCTTTACTGTCATTGGTTCAAAACCCTGGAACTCCCTTCCTAACAGCACTGTGTCTTCCCTACACCATCAACAGCAGTAGTTCAAGAAGCAGTTCCTTGGCAATAAATTCTGGCTTAGCTTGTGGTGCCAACATTCCATCACAAATGCATAAAAGGAAAGGCCAAATTCATGTACGTGGTTCAGGCAAAATTACGTAGCTGGCCTATATAATAAATAGGCTAGGCAATTGCCTCTGTGTCCAGAAGTTCAGGAGACCTTATTTTTAATCTTACAACCTCTCTTGGAATAAATCCTAGCTCTGTTTCTTCCTGAATTTTCAGTTACTTACACCTTAAGCAGCATGACTTTTAACTTGTGTTGCTGGGATACTAAGTTGCCTACAAAGTCTTAAAAAAAATTAGTAAATGGGCTTTAATCTGCATCAAACTAAGTTAATTTTGAACACTGATGTGGTTTCTTGAAATTATAATTCATTAATACAGAAGAAAATACCGCAGATGCTGGAAGCTAAAAACAGCAAATGCTAAATATACTAGGATTAGACAGTATTTAAGTGGAGAAAAATAGATATAAAAGTTAAGTTTCTTGTTCCTAACCTTTGGTCAGTACAGGAAAGGTCATTGGCTGGAGACATTAGATCAGATTCTGTCTGCAGAAGCTACCTGGTCTTCTAAATATTTCCAACATTTTGTTTTTACTATATTTTATTATATTGGTGCTAAATTTCTCCAAGAAAATAGAATGGTCATTGGATGAAGGAATCGTTCAGCTAATATTCTTCAAGATAATTTCTAAAAACAAATGTTCAAATTGATCAGTTTAAGCATGTTCACATTAGACCAACACAGTGAATCTAATAAAAACTGAAAGTTCTGAGAAATGGTGACCGGACGTGAAATATTAACTGTGATTTTTTTTTCTTCATAGATGCAGCTAGACCTGCTGAGCTTTTCCAGCAACTTCTGTTTTTGTGTAGTATATTTAATAATTGAGTTATGTGTATTATTCAGATCAAAATCAAAAGACCGTGTAGAAGTCACCAATGAGGCTGTCAAAGAGAAGAAAAAGGAGGAGAAAGATGATGACAAAGATGTCAGTGTAAGTGAAACACAGAATTTTTCTAATCAGCAACTTCCACAAGTTTAAGATACTCCAAAGTGCGTTATAGCCAGTGAAGTACTTTTCTGTGATTTAGAGAAAAGTGACAACCAAGTTACATTCAGCAAGACACTCCAAAATGCCATTGAATGAATAACCAGTTAATTGGTCTATGATTAAAAAGAAAACAAAATACTGCAGATACTGGATATCTATATTAAAGACAGAATGCTGGAGGCACTGAGCAGGCCTGACAATATCTGACAGAGCAAAATAGTTAACATTCCAAGTGCAGTATGGATCTTTTTCAGAACTTGGGTAAAGGTGAAGTCCCTGATCCCTGGAAACCTCTCATAAATCTTTTCTGGAGTACCCACAATTGGATACAATCCTCCAGTTGAGGCAAATCAGTGTTTTCTAAAGGTTCTTCGTAATTTCCTTGCTTGCATAATGGATAAAGAGGAAATAGCATGAGTCTCAATTATGATGTATTTTCCCTTCTTAAGCCCAAAACAGCACAGTATTGTTTGACTTAGTCCTTTCACTTTTCATTCCTGACTATTACTGATGTAGGCCAAAATGCGTCATTCAAACCCTGGATTTTGGATTCTGTTTTTTTTTAAGATGAAGTCAAAAGTGGGACTTATTAAACATTAAAAGTGTAGTGCTTTGCCATTCCATCTGTATATACAAAGACTGGAAATGGAGGCAGATAGGAGAGGAGTTGGGTCATATGTTACAAGCTATGGTAAATCCAAAGCCCTTAAAAACCAGTTCATGTGATTTTCAACTGTCTAGAGGTCAGTGTCCAATCATAGTTTCCTTGGTGAGCTGCACCTGCTAGCTTTCCTTCCTGAAGATAAAATTTAGGCTTCTTTCCGGCCATAAACTTAGATATGGAAATAGAGTCCAAGATATGTTGCCAACTGAGCCTGGTGACCTGCTCTCCCTCCGAGATCAAGCAACAATTGAGTTAAAATCCCAGAAATGTAGATATTTTTAACCATCCTGCTCAGATGTTGTTGCACGTCTCTGGAGCAAGTGGGACTTGAACCCAGACCTGCTGGCTCTGGTAGCGATGTTACCAATACTTAAACAATTCAACAAGCTTGGATTTCAGTGATGCAACCATGGCAAGCATTTCACTTGCTGTAGACACATCTTGATGGGCCAATTAGTAGGTCATTAAGCTGAGAGTATAGCTTTATTTCCCCATCAGAGTTTTCATTGCAAGGCAGTGAGTTAATTATTAAAAGCATTGTAGCCTTTTTGGAATTTGCACACAGGTTATAGGCATTGGTGATTGGCTGAGTGTTCACTGCCCATCCTAGTTGCTCTCGAGACTGTGGTGGTGAGCAGCCTACTTGAACTGCTGCAAACCAGTTGGTGTAGGCATACCCAAAATGCCCTTAGAAGGGGAGTTTGAGGAAGTTGACCCATGACACTGATGGATTGGTGATATATTTCCAATTCTATTTGGAGGGGTAATGGTGTTCCAGTATATCTGCTGTCCTTCTCCAACTAGGCGGTAGTGATTGTGGAACTTTGAACTTGCTTAAGGAGCCATGGTAAATTTCTGAGGTGGTGCCTTGTCACTGGTACACTGCTGCTACTAAGCTTCTGTGGTGGACGGACTGGATGCTTGTTTGTGGGTGTGCTGCCAATGAAGTGGCTGCTTTGACCTGGATGGTGTCTAGTTTCTTCAATATTGTTAGAGCTGTACTCATCCAGGCAAAATTAATTTTAAAGACAAAGGGTTTTGAATGCTTTCCTTTGTCCAGATTTGGCTAGAAGCAGAGGGCTTATTCCAAGTCCGTTATCAGCTTTAGTTGGATATCTGTACAATGCACGTGGTTCAGAAGCTTCCGTAAATGCAATCATGTAATCAACATAAACCGTTTATAAGTCTAGCAAGGTCTGAAAGAGCGGAGCTTCAACGCAGATAAATAGAGGAAAATAGAGTTTTCTTTGGAATTTCTCTTCACATTCTCAAGCCATGACATTTGTGTAATTAAGTCAAGAATCCCTTTTAGTGGTTGGATATTCCTAATCAGCCTGTCTAGAGATTTTACCACACATCTCTGGGGCAGGAGGAACTTGAACCAGAGTCTGCTGGTTTAGAGTTAAGAACACGACCAGTACATCACAGAAGCCCCTGTTAGTAGTTGATGATGTTAAAAATACATAGGTTGTCCGTTTTTTCATGAACAATTGAGAAGGGCTCTGTAGGTGCGTTCGTGGCACACTAGTAATGTACGTACCTCTGGTCAAATCCCACCTGCCTCAGTTGTGTGTAATAACATCTCCCAATACGTTGAACAGAAAATATCCTTGAGAGGGGCCTATTTGGGGTTCTTGAAGCACATCTGTAGTGTTTCCATCTCAAAGCCAGGAGTCCTGGATCAAGTCCCATCTGCTTCAGAATTATGTAATGCTTGTTTAGGGAAATTACCTCTTGACAGCAAACATATTTGGAAACTATCTTTAGAAAATATCTTAAAAGCAAATATATAGGGTCCTGAATCCTTTAAGGGCTATTACTTGTTAACTTGACTTGATTAGATTTAATTTGGTTGGTTTTTAAAATGCTATCATGGCTGAAAACTTGGGCATTAAGTTAGTAATTGGGAAATCTGTAATGGTGCATCTTGCCAATAAACTATCCAACAAGGAAAGGGTCTTGTTTAGTATTTAGGCATCTGATTTTAATCATACCAGTTTCTGAATGTACCGTTATCATCATCTATGATCTGTGTAGACAATAATTTCAGGTGACACGTCCACCCCTGTTTCAAAGAAAAGTCATTTACATCAAAAGGTTAACTTTATTTTTCTCTCCAGATGCTGCCAGGCATGCTGAGTTTCTCCATCACTTGCTTTTAATTTCTCCCTTTTGTGGGATGTGAGCATTGCTGGCTGGCCAGCCAGCATTTATTGCCTGCCCCTACTTGCCCTTGCAGTCCACCTGCTCTGCATTGACCCATAGTGTCGTTAGGGAGGGAATTCCAGGATATTGACCTAGCAACAATAAAAGAACAGTGATATATTTCCTATGGTGTGTGACTTGGAGGGGAACATGAAGGTGGTGATATTTCCATGTATCTGCTGCCCTTGGCCACCTATATCGGAGTGACCGTGGGTTTGGAAGAGGCTGTTTGAGAATCTTTGAATTTCTGCAATGCATTTATAGATAGTACACACTGCTGCTACTGAGTGTCAGTGGGTGGAGGGAGTGGATGTAGTGCCAGTCAAATGGGCTGTTTTGTCCTGGATGGTGTCAAGCTTCTTGAGTGTTGTTGGAACTTCAGGGAGTCAGGAGATGAGTTACTCACCGTAGTATTCCAAGTCTCTGATCTGCTGTCCGTAGTGAGTCCAGTTGAGTATCTGGTCAGTAATAACGCCCAGGATGTTGATAGTGGGGAAATTCACTGATGGCAACACTATTTAATGACAAGGGGTTGTGGTTAGATTGTCCTTTATTGGTGATGGTCACAGCCTGGCATTTGTGCGATGTGAATATTTCCTGCCACTTGTCAGCCCAAGCCTGGATATTGTCCAGATCTTGTATTTGAACATGGACTGCTTCAATATCTGAGATGTGGCGAATGGTGCTAAATATTGTGTGATCATCGGCGAACATCCCAATTTCTGACTTTTTGACGGAGGGAATCTTTAGGTCTCTACATTTGCATTGGTATGCCTATGTTGTATAAATGTGAATATTTGCAACTTGTATCCAATAAGTAATGCCTATTAGTCATTTTTCACTTTCGTTTTCAGAAATGCAATTATTCATGTCGTTAGTGCTAGCTGATTCGTTAGTTAGCTGACCCTATATTGACAGAGAAAAGGCTAATGGACAAGTTTTGCTGCCATAATGAAAGTAATTAATGTTAATTATCAAAATGTCATCAATTCTGACAGAATTTTGAGCAAAGTAAATTGGAAGAGGAAATGAGAAAACGGAAAGAACGTGTTGAGAAATGGAGAGAAGAACAACGCAAAAAGGTTGTTGAAAATATTGGTGAAATAAAGAGAGAACTTGAAGAGATGAAACAGGGCAAAAAATGGAGCCTTGAGGATGATGATGGTAAAATTCTTAATATCGACTTTGTATTGCTTGCAATTAATTACTTTGACTTGCAATGATTATTGTCACATAATCAACATGACAACCATTTTAAACACAGTAAGATCTTTGAAGGATTTGGATGCTGGGACATTGAGTAAATTTAAGGAGGAAATAGACAGATTTTCTTACTACTAGTGGGTTGAAGGTTTATGGAGTGTGGGCTGGAAAGTAGAGTTGAGGCCCTGATAGTATGAGCCATGATCATACCAAGCAGCAGAGCAGACTTGAAGGGCTGAATTGCCTACTGCTACTTCTAGTTCTTCTGTTCTTAAAGTTACTATTTTGGTAGTGTTGGTTGAGGGACACATCTTGGCCAAGGCATTTAGCAAACTCCCAAGTCTTTTCTAGTTAATGCCAGGGATTTTATTGTGCCCAAATAGCCTAAGCCCTTGATAAAACATTTATTTGGGAAATATTTCCAGGTTTATCGTTTGGTTATTTTGGATGATTGGAAGATAGAATAAAAATGGCAGAAGGGAAATGGGGATCATTAGATAAATATGATCTTGTTCATTTGCTCATGGGATGTGGGTTTTGCTGGCTAGGCCAGCATTTATTGCCCATACCTAATTGCCTTTAAGAAGGTGATGGTGAGCTGCCTCTTTAAACTGGTTTAAGCTGCAGTGGAAGATTTGAATTATTTGCCCACGTGGGACAATATTCATTTGAACTAGTCCAAGTTGACAACTGTCCTCCCTTTTAATTTCCATGTATTAAGTCTTGCTGCCTCACCTAGATTGCCAGGAGAGAAAACCACTGACATCTCTGTCTGCTGGGGTGCATAGTTTCCTATTAAATTTGGAAATGTCTCTGTTTGCAGGATAATTAGAACACCTAGACATGCATGTTCAATGTTTGTGTGTCTAACTCAGGATATAAATTGTCAAAAAGTTGTTACTTCAGTTTGCGTTGTATTAGATTATATTGGAACAAGGTCTGATTAGAGATAGTCAACATGGCTTTGTGTAGGGGGGCATTGTGTCTCACTAACTTAATTGCGATTTTTGGAAAAGTAACGAAGAGCATTGATGAGGGCAGGGGGGTGGACGTGATCTGTGTGGACTTCAGTAAGACGTTCAAGATTCCTCATGGTAGATTGGTTAGCAAGATTAGATCATATGGAATACAGGGAGAACCAGACAATTGGATACAGAACTGACTCAACAGTAAAAGACAAGGAGGTGGAGGGTTGTTTTTCAGAGTAGAGGCCTGTGATTAGCGGTGTGCCACAAGGATTGGTGTTGGGCCCACGGCTTTTCAACATTTATATGAACGATTTGGATGTGAACATTAGCAGATATGGTGACTGAGTTTTCAGATTGAGATGTAGTGAACTGTGAAGAAAGTTATGTCGGAGTACGACAGGATCTCAATCAGATGCGCTAATGGGCCAAGAATGACAGAGTTTAATTTAGATAAATGTGAGAAGCTGCATTTCGGAAAGCCAAATCAGAACAGGGCGTATCCACTTAATGGTAAGGACCTGGGGTGTGTTGCTGAACAAGTGCAAGTTCGTAGTTCCTTGAAAGTGGAGTTGCAGGTAGTTAGGATAGTGAAGAAAATGTGTGGCATGCTTGCCTTTATTGGTCAGTGCACTGAGTGTAGGAGTTGAGAGGTCGTGTTGCAGCTGTAGAAGTCATTGGCTAGCCACTTTTGGAACATTGCCTACAATTCTAGTCTCCCCGCTATAGGAAGGTTGTTGTGAAACTTGAAAGAGTTCAGAACAGATTTACAAGGATTTTTCTAGGGCTGGAGAGTTTGAGCTATATGGAGAGGCTGAATGGGCTGGGGTTATTTTCTCTGCAGCATCAGAAGCTGAGGGGTGCCCTTGCAGAGGTTTATAAAATCACAAGGGGCTTGGATAGGGTAAATGGTCTTTTCCTCAGGGCGGGGGAAAGTCCAAAACTGGAGGGCATGCTGTAAGATGAGAGGGCAAAGATTTAAAAGGGACTTAAGGGGCAACCTTTTCACACAGAGGGTGTTGCGTGTATGGAATGAGTTGCTGGAGACAGTGCTGCCACAATTACAACATTTAAAAGGTATCTGTATAGGTATGTGAATAGGAAGGGTTTTCCGGGATATGGGCTAAATGCTGGCAAATGGCTTCAGATTAACTTAGGATATCTGATCGGCATGGACAAGTTGGACCGAATGGCCCATTTCAGATGGTTGTACATTTCTATGATTCTATGACTGTGTGTGTACTTGGAATGAATGTGCTGCACTCAGCAGTTACTTCATTTTGTGTTAGATCAGAATGCATGTCATTTGCTCTGTAATATTTCAAACAGGTCCAATGCTTTAGTTTGAATTTTGGTATCAAAGTCACAACTCGTTTTGAAAAGCATGGCAGTACGCGGGATATTGCAAATTTCCCATTTCTTACATTTCCCTTTGAGATAGGAAATAGAATTCAACATGAATAAGGTTTTATAGTCTAAGAAATAAGAAGACCATTTATGTGATTTAGAAAATTAGATTATAAATAGTTTAGAAGAGCAATGAAGGATCTAAGAATTTAAATACATAAATCACTAAAAAATCTACTGTAGTTAAAAAGGCAAGCAGAACCGTTGCTTCAGTTTTCACATTCATAGAATTAAAAACTAGAGGTGTATGCTGAACTTGTACCAAATCTTAGAAGACGTTTGGAGTGCGCTATGCATTTCTGGTCATCATATTTGGAAAGGATATGCAGGCATTGGAGTAAATTCAAAACAGGTTTCCAAGAATATTGCCTAAACTAGCAGGTTCACATGTTGTGAAGGGTGAGCAAGCAACAGAAAGGATTCCTCCAGGTAACATCCTTGATTGTTTGGGATCATAGAACCCTGATTTATGCCATGATTTTTACTACAGGGCGATGGGGTAGGATAGAAGTTTGCCTCCATGAGGACAGAGTTTGAACTCTGCAATGTTGGCATTATTCAGAAACATAAATTAGCCTTGCAACCAACCAAGCTAACAAGCTATTGAATAGCCCAGTAGAGGTTTTAAAAATTACAGATTTTAATTGTTCGCATGAAAGGTCAGTAGTTGCAGTTTTGGTAAAGTGCACAAGTAAAGGCTATTTGTGTAAGAGGATCCCCAAGAAATCAAATATTCTCCCCTTTTAATATCCTCATATTAAATTCTGCTGCCTTACCTTGATTGCCAGGAGAGGAAACTACAGACATCTCTGTCTGCTGGAGTGCATAGTTTTCTGGTAAGTTTGGGAATGCCCCTGAAGAAATTTCTTTTCATAAAAATTGGCAGTATGTGGAATATACCACCATTAGATGTATTTGTCAAGCAGTAGCATAGCTTAATTTAAGGTAAGCGAGATAAACATACAGGAGAAGGAATTAAAGAGTTATGACAATAAATGAGGAAGCATGCAAGCAAGTGCAAGTGGAGCATTGACACTAGGTTAGGTTAAATGACCTGTTTCAGTGCCTGTAGATTCTATGTAAAATTGTTGACTGTTCTCATCTACACTGTCTAGTTCATATGGATTTATCTTGATTCAGATATCCACATCTGACAATTCAGTGTGGTAGAGTCATAATCATGGAGTCACACAGTATTGAGGAGGCCACTTGGCCCCTAGAGTCTGCACAGACAAAAAAAACCCATCACATATCTAGACTAATTACACTTTCTGCACTATCACTCACTCGAGCGCATCTCTCATTGACTAGATTTTCATTTTTATGGTGAACAGATGATGAAGATGAAATAATAGAAGGTGAAAGGAAAGAAGAAGGAGATGATGACAATGAAGAATTGGATCCATTAGATGCTTACATGGAAGATATAAAGGAAGAAGTGAAAAAGTTTAACATGGGAAGTGTGAAAGGAGGAAGTGAAAAGGTAAAGTTACTCTTCTAGAAATTATCTTAGTCTCAAGGGGAATTCATTCCCTTGCTATTATTAATGCTGGTTCTAACTATTTGGTAACTTGCAGGTGCATTTCCAGATTCTTGACAGTAGAAAGTGCTTGCTTTTCAGATAAGTTTTGATTTTGCTCAGATCACATTATGTCTGTTTTGGTGGTTTTGTGGCTGGAAAGCCAGGTGAGATATTTCATGGAACCTTGGTTCTACGTCTCATGGAGATCCTAAAACATCTTAAATACTTTTTCTAGTTTCAATTGAATATGGATAGAGATTGAATGTAGCCTGGAATAATGTCAGATGCAGATAGTGTAACTCCTGAATACTGAATGAGATGATAATCCAAGATGATAATTGCTTTTGTCAGGTAAAATTGGAAAAAAAAATCTTTTATTCTTAAGTGTTGATATAATAACTGCAGTGAAGATAGAAACAGTGCTGAGTATAATAATGTCCAATTTTATACATTTTAAGCTACAGTAGAACCTTGATTATCTACATTTGTTTATCCTCAAGAATTTTTGGTCAGGACTAGCAGGGTGAAAGTTTTGTTTGCACTTAACTATTTTAAATACTTTAGAGGACAGCCAGTTCATTTTGTACATTTGGAACTTTGATCCAGATAATTAAGCAGCAATGTAAAGGTGTAGTATCTGACAGAATTTCGCTTCTGTTCAGCTCAGCTTTATGAAATTAAAGCAGTCCTTTCAAGTCAATGAGATCATCAAGACTAAGACTTTTGTTTTTAGTAGAATACCTACTTTTGAACTTAAAAAATACTTAAGTTATCCACTTGACCTATCTAGAGTGATAAACACTCATCGCATAAAACTCATGTGAAGGAGGACATCAGCTGTCCGTAAGCAGTTCATTCCACTTTGTACCAATGAAAGATATTGGAGGCTGTATCATTCATGGAAGTTATTAATGCTTAATGTTCACAAGATTCAGTTAGTTAAATTAATGATTCTGTCTTTCATTGTAAACTTCCATGCTTCAGATTTTCTTGCTGTATTTAAGCCTGGCACTTGTAATAATGATGGAGACATTTCAGATTATTTTATACTTGTAATTTAACATTCAGTTTAACCACTGCCCCTTGGCATTCAATGGGATTCACTTGACATTAACGGAAACCCCCACGATCTACATCCTGAAGGTTATCATTGACGAGAAACTCAACAGGGCTTACCACATAAACACAGTGGCAACAAGAGCAGGCCAGAAGCTGGGAATACTGTGGTGGGTAACTCCCCTCCTGACACCTCAAAGCCTGTCAACCATCTACAAAGGCAGAAGTCAGGAGTGTGATGGAAAACTACTCACTTGCCTGGATGAGTGCAGCCCTAATGACACTCAAGAAGCTTGACACATCCAGGACAAAGTAGCCTGCTTGATTGGTACTACATCCACAAGCATCCACTCCTTCCACCACCGATGCTCAGTAGCAGCAGTGTGTACCATCTATAAGATGCACTGCAGAAATTTACCAAAGATCCTTAGACAGCACCTTCTAAACTCACGACCACTTCCATCTGGAAGGATAAAGCAGCATAAATATGGGAGCACCACTGCTTTCAAGTTCCCCTCTAAGCCAGTCACCATCCTGACTTGGAAGTATATGGCAGTTCCTTCACTGGCGCTGGGTCACAATCTTGGAATTTCCTCCCTAAGGGCATTGTGGGTCAGTCTGCAGCAAATGGACTGCAGTGGTTCAAGAAGGCAGCTCACCACCATCTTCTCAAGGGCAACTAGAATGGGCAATAAATGCAGCGCAGCCTGTGACACCCACAGCCCACAAATGGATAGAGAGAAAAAATAATAATGTTTTTTGTTTCCAGAAATCAGGTGCAACTGTAATGAAAGTCATGACTGTGGTAACCACTAAAAAACCACATTCTGATATGGAGAAAAAGAAAGGAGAGCTGATGGAGAATGACCAGGACGCAATGGAGGTAATGAAAAAGACTGATAGAGACATTTCAGATTATTTTGTATTTGTAATTTAAAATTCAAACTATGATTCAAGTTTCTCCACTGACTCTGCAGAGCTAATCTTTTTATTTAAACTGAACAGTATTCCTCAGAGGAGGAAGAAGTTGATCTTCAGACAGCACTGACAGGGTATCAGACGAAACAGAGGAAGCTACTGGAACCTGTGGATCATGGGAAAATAGAATATGAACCATTCCGAAAGAACTTTTATGTTGAAGTTCCTGAACTTGCTAAAATGACTGCTGAAGGTTTGTATTTACAATGCTAACTGGTGACATTACAGCTGAGATTAATTTAATGCTTTTTGTTTGATTTATGCTTCTTTAGAATATAATCATGCACAATAATAATTTGGCAAAGGCGTATAACTGCAACATAGCACCTAGGTACTAATCTTGCAGGTTTATAACAGCAATTGTATTCTAAGTTTGGGTGAGGGAATTTTTCGTCAAAATTTATGACTGTTGCAATTCATAATGGGCATTATGTTTGCATACTCAGACCAAATTATCCAGCTTGCAAATTCTGTTTCATCTGTTGATTACAGTGGCTCTTCCTTAAACAATTGATAAGCAAGATTCATAAAGGGTAACACAATCTGTTCTGGTGTTGATTGAGGGCCAAATATTGCTTTCAATACAGGCGATCTTTTGCTTTTTTTCGACTAATATTCCAGTTTCAGTGTTAGAAAAATGTGACTAAAAATTATCACGTTGGAAGTGAGCTTAGTGATGAAAGGAAATGTAGACCATCCATGATATTAAAAATATTACTGAAAGATATTCTGTATCCTTGCTGACAGTGAGTTGGCAGATATGTTTTTTAGCTGTCTGCTTGGAAAATTTTGTTGGTCCAGTGCAACAAGCTGAAGGATAAGTGGGAAAAGTCGTCTTAAAATGTCTCAGCTTTTAAATTTAAAGAAAAAGACTATTATTTACTAAGTCATTCAAAGTTGGTGTGTCTTAAATTATGGAAGGATAGGTTAGATGTTTGGCTGTTCTTTTTACAGAAAAGTGGCTGATTCATGAAGTGAGTGCTGACTGTGCATTCCTTCAAAAGAGAGCAGGTCCATCTCTTGACTGAGCAGAGATCACCTCTTCTAAAAGGTAGATGAAACACAACATAATATAAGAATGATCACCCTTGCTTCATAGACTAGTTATCGATTGCCCAGGGTGGGGGGAATTGTTGCAGAGATTAATCTTACTGGAGTTTTAATTCATTCTTTTGCGTCTCCAGAAGATTGTATCACTGATTCTGGTAAGAATTTCAAGAGCTTATGGACTTTTGATGCCCTTTTCTTGCCTGTCATTGTCATATGTTTGCAATAATGTTTATTGTCTAGTATATTCACTTTTAAGTGCCAAAAAAAAATTGCTGTAAAACATCATTGCTGCTGTGGTTGATCTATGGAAGGATATTTCTGGTGGCAGGAGCACACACTTGTGGCTGATGGGGAGATGATCCAAAAGTCAAAAAGCAAAAAAGAGTTCATGGATAGTAGTTTTCAAGAATGAGGTGCAAGGGTCAAGGCAGCAGGGTCAGAGTGTGAGTGTAGTTAGTTATTGTTTGCAACTATAACAGTGGCAAGATTGATGCCTAAGCACACACTTCAGGTTGGACCATATGGGGTGTTCAACCAAAAATTGAATAAGTGAAATTGCACTTATCCCTGATGCCTAGGAAATCAAGTGAAAGTTGCTACAAAATGGAAGAGAAACACCACAAACCAGGTGGAAAAACAAGATACTAGATGGACAATTGTGACTTTTAGTTGTGAACCTCTTTAAGATTATATGGCATTTGTTTTGTTCACTATCTTTTAGTTATCACTGTCCTACAACTGCACGTCACGGAACTTGTAGTTACATGACATTCTAAAGAACTACGGAACTGTAAACAAGCGTAGGGTATTTAGCCCCTCAAATCTGTTTTACCATTCAGTGAGGCCATGACCATTCTGCAAAATTACTCCTTTGACTCATATCTATCCCATTTATGTTTTAGCTAAAAGTAATCTCTCTCTCTTAAAATCAGCAGTTGATCTAGTATAATTTGCTTTTTATATAGAATATTACGATGAAGGGTAGAGGAGTGCACAGTAACTCTGTTCCCACTATCCACAAATCGCAGCAAAAAATAAACACTTTTTTCCAGTTGCCAAGATGACCAATTAAATACCCATTCCACATCAGGTTTTCAAAAAGATCTATCAACCATGTTTCTTTTTAAGCAAAATTCTTGGTTTATTGTTAAATATAAATTATTCAGTGAAAATGTAATAATTAATTAACATTCAGTAATATATAAATGTGCAACCCTGTAAGTATATAAAACACAGAACTCTTAAGGAAAACAAGAAAAAAGATTTCTCTGTAGAGATTGGCTTTCTGAAAAAAAAACATGCTGAGCAATTGGTTATTCTTGAAGACAGAAGAATACAGCACAGAATGTTCAGAAGTTTGTTACACTAACATTCTGGCTGATGTAGTCAATTCACTAATTGTGTATGGTGAGTCTCTGAAGTCTTGCTGATACAGCTTAGTCAGAAATGTAACCTGGAGGAACCATTTTAAGAGAGAGTTTTAAGAAACAAATAGATTTTACCCTGAACTCAACAAAATGGTTTTATTTTCAGAAATGAGAGATGGGAAGTTTCCCTAAATGAGCCAGTAAACCTATTCTTAACAAGCTTTCCTCCAATTTAGCTTGAACTGAGCTAGATAAAATCAGATAACCAAAGCCAGTCACTCTTCAAAACAGCGCCAACAGGAGTCTGTAGCAAAGCAAGCAGTAATAGTCTGTCATGTGATTCCTGGAAAGCCTTCTTTTAAAGACAAAACTGGAGTTATTGGATCCAGGATTCAAATTGGCTGGCACTTGACTGCAATCGCTTTGCCACACTGGATGCTGCAAGTGGGTCAGAGTCCAGTTCTATCTGCTTTGCCGAGGGTATAGATCACTTCTTTCTCATCAGGAAGGGAACTAAATAAAATGTTTTTGTCATGTTTGGGCTTTACTGAGGGAGAAGCTGAAAGTTATTTCAGATGTTTCTCATTGAATTGAAGTGAATTGTTGTTAGCAAGTAAAGAATGTTCCCCTCCTCTTCAGTAGAGTTGAAGGAGAAGCACTGGCTTTAGTTTGAGATTTTTCTTATGAGAGGAGAGAGGCAAGATTGTTTTTTTTTACTTATTGGGAGTGGAGGTTGCGAGTTGTCTTTTTACTCACTAGGGACGGTGAAGGCTACTCTTGGTAGTGGCATAGAGAGTGAAGTGGTGAGCAGAAATTGGACATTTTTCCCCTTGTTCAGTGGGTTGTGTCTGCATGTGGGTGGGATAGTTTGTGGATGTGGAGCAGGAGTCATGGCTGCCTCGGGAGAGGTGCTAAGCAGCATTCAGGAAGTTGACTTTGCCTTCTCACCAAGGGATTCATTTCCACAAAAGAAAAACCTCTGTCCACTCACTAGGTTGACTGTATCGCAGCCATGATTACCTTTGCTTTTTCTGTTGCACTTTTGAAGTTGTTTATCATTACAATCCCTTTGGTGTAGTTCTGTGTATTATGTCATGCCTATTGTAATGATTTACCAAACATTAATCACTGCCACGATTTGTTATAGATGCTATTTCTCTGATTTGAGAAAAATGTCAAAATAATACTCCATGTTTCTATGGCATGACCGGTTTGATTAACTGAAGCAGCAAGCCTTGCCACCTCAGTGACTTTGGGCTGAATGACTTGCTGTTTAAGACTGGCTAATTTTCTCTTATTTCTGTCATACCCTGACTGTTTGACATAATACCACAATTTGATCTTTTCTCCTTGGTTATATTTTGTGTTCTGGTTAGTTAAATTTCTGTTTACTATGATGACTCGAATGCATTTTTCTTCAAATGATAAGTTGCATGATGTTAGGTTATGGTATGGGTTTGGTTTTTGTGCCAATCTGGGGCCTATCTCCTTACCATGCCACTGATTGGTGATTTGCCATTGCCTTACACAAAAATATTACAGAAAGACCAGCAAGGCTGAAACATCATTAGACAATGAACCAAGGACCTGGCCTGGTCACTGTTGTAAAATTCATTTGCATATGGCCTGTTCAAAATAGAGGAATATCCCAAAGCGCTTTTTATAGGAACATCAAGAAATGTACAAAGACATTGAAAGGTCATCATTGATATGAAATGTTAACTATATTTCTTTCCACAGATGCAAATATTTCCAACATTTTCTGTTTTTATTTCAGATCTTCAGTATTCGCCATAGTTTGTTTTTGAGGAAGTAACTAAACTCATCTTATAGATTCATTCTTTGTTGCTTTACAGAAGTGAATGCATACAGATTGGAGTTAGAAGGAATTGCAGTACGTGGCAAAGGTTGTCCAAAACCTATTAAGTCATGGGTGCAATGTGGGATCTCCATGAAGATATTGAGCTCATTGAAAAAGTGAGTATTTTCTAACAGTTACTATATTGAAATTCTTTTGTAAATGCACTCACTGCTTTTTGCCAAGTTTGCAAAATTGTATTGTTTTCTAATCCTAGGCAGGGGTATGAGAAACCGACACCAATTCAAGCACAGGCAATCCCTGCCATCATGTGTGGACGCGATGTAATTGGAATTGCTAAAACTGGAAGTGGAAAAACTATAGCTTTTCTTTTGCCTATGTTCCGACACATCATGGATCAGAGGCCACTTGAAGAATCAGAAGGTCCTGTTGGTGAGTATTTAGTTCTGTGTGTGCCCAGTGTCATAACGCTGTATCAGTGTTCATAGATTGTTAAAACCTGCAATATACTGATTGTTTAAAACTGAATTATCTCCATGTATGTCTTGGTCTTTCTGTTTTTAATGACTGAAATTTTCCTCTTTCTTTTAAAAAGAATTGCGTGGCTTAGCCATTATTTTGGAACATTTTGAGACAATCTCGCGCATATACCAAGAAAACAGCAATTGAACAGAGTACAATAAAAATACTGATAGTTCTAGAGCAATTAATAAATCATGGCATGCATATGTCATAGCTTTCGCCATTTATATTGTCCCAGTAATTGAATTTGCCGTTTACTGAAACAGTAACTCACTTCAAATCCAATATAAAGGCATATTTAATCAATTACTAATAATGAATCATTTGGCAAGTTCAGTGATTGAATAACCACATAGATCTCAATGCATTTCACAAGTTTATAATATTTTCACCAGATTTTTGCATAAAACACTTAAGATCTAAAAACTTAGAAATTGAGTTTTATAAATTTAATTTTCAATTAGCCCAAATGTAAAATTCTACCCAGAAGGGTGATAACTTAAAGCTAACCGTTTTCTTTCTTATAAAGCTGCAGTATAGCCAATATACAAATTAGAATAGGATATCCTATAGCCGCTTAAACATGATTACTATTACTTCAAGTTACTTGCTTGTCCGCATATATGTAAGAAGTGTTGCGTAAAAGGAAATTATATTAAAAATGTGAAGTCTTGGTTAATAAGTTTCTAGATGGGAATTTAATTTCTGAATACCAAGTGAGATTAATAATCAACGTATAAGAGGCGCTGATTTTTCCAAAATTATTTAGAAGACAGAATTGTGCAGAAAACCTGAAAGTGAAATTGATTTCTCTTCAGAAGAGGAAACAGCCGTCTAGATATAAATCTATTAGCTTCAAAATATTGATTTAAAAAGTCACTGAACATAATTAGGCAAAGTATCAGTGAAGGTAGTATGATGTGGTCAGAATTGACCACCTTTAGTTTTGCTGTGCTGCATTTTATTTATGAATCAATATTTAATACAAATATGGAATGATCAAATATTTTAATTTTTCTTTTGTTTTTAGCGCTCATTTCTACCCCCACCCGTGAGTTAGCCCTTCAGATTACCAAAGAATGCAAAAAGTTCTCAAAAGCACTTGGACTGAGGGTAGTGTGTGTTTACGGTGGAACAGGAATAAGTGAACAGGTAATTACTTTCTGATGGCTTTCTCTGTTTCTGTGTTAAAAGCAGTAATTCATGTGTGGAAATTGTATCTCCTTCAGTGTAGGCTGAGAATTGAGCCCAAAACCTTTGTGGGTTTCCACCGAATGAATAAGAAATTGTGTAAATGTTTCAGTCAGATCAAAGTAATTGAGCCCGCTGTTGTGAAATTCTTCATCCTCAAAGCAACTGATTTTTAAAAAATTGTTGGCCATAATTGCTGGTTGATCTAGTATATGTTTCCAAGATTTTTGGGGCTTTTTAAAAGTATTTCCAGAAGGTCTAGTGTTTGGCTTTTTAGCTTTTAGTCCTGTTTTGATGTTCCACATTATCCAGTCAATAGTTTAACGTTTATTACATAATTACGTAATAGTAAATTTGTCTTGCACTGTTGCAACTTGTGTTTTTTCAATAAAGAAACATTTTGACATATTACACCACAAACATATTATTCTGGCCTCTTCAAGCATAAAAGACTAATCTGAGTTTAATTTCAGATCAAGTTACATAAATTTCTAAAAACTAACCATCCAAATGAAAACCCTTTTAGCTGGAGCCATCATCCTTTGCATTTTTGAGAATCCCTGTACTCATTTGCCATGTTAATACCAAACATTGCCCCTTAGCAGACTGTGATATATGAGCACTGCAAATGGTAAAAGCTAAATTGAGCCTGGGAAGTTTTGTGGCGACGGTGGTCCTCCTCTGTGCCCTAATTGTTAAGAAAAGCCTGCGGGAAAAGCAAGTTATTTTTGGATTTATGGAGGGACAAATGTCTCGTTTAGGAAAGAAGAGCATTGAAAAATGGCATCTAAAAATGTTAACTCCTAAAGGTCTGAGATATATAGCTAGATTGCTTTGAAATACTAGTAACGCATTTTCTTAAGTCTTCTTTCCCTAGCTAAGTACAGTAAACTCATTCTTGTACAATTCTCAGGTAGTGAGCTAGAGTCAGCGCTTCTGACTTGCATAATCGAGAATATCATCTGACAGAGGGGACATTTTTCTAAGTATCTTTTGGTATCATTGCTTTATTGCTTTGTTAGGATTTTAACAATATACGTTATGGACAAATTGCCTCCCATTTGTGAGGTCATTGAGTATTCGGCTTGACTCAAGTTATGTAATATTGTGCAAATGCATTTATCCAGTTTTTAACTATGTAACAATTTAATAGGATAAACTTTTTTCTATAATTATTACAGGTATTGACCCATTAAATGTTAAATGCCTTAAGGCAGTGTCACTTAATACATAATTTCATTTGTCTGCTAATCTTTTTAAATCTTTAGAAACTTCTCCAAAACAAAATAACTTGAATGATTAAGCAAATCATAATTGTTTCATAAATGACTTGAGATGATTTGTTTATGTATTTAAAAAAATATTTCTTAATCCAGATTGCTGAGCTAAAGCGAGGAGCAGAAATTATAGTTTGCACACCGGGCCGCATGATAGACATGTTAGCAGCCAATAATGGTAAGTAGAGGGAATTGTAATCAGTTTGAGCACTTGCAATAGTTTGTGCCTGATCAATTAGTAAATGTTAAGTATACATTGGAAGACACTTAAAGATGAATGTAGAGGGGAGCACTTTAAAAGGAGAAAGTGCTCAACCTCTATATGTTTCCTAGAGTTTATCTTTTTTTTTAAGTAGTGACATGATTCCTGTTTAGAGCTGAGGTGATGGTCATTTGTATGACTAGCTCCGCTGATGCAAAGTAGAATGAATTCTTCATAAGGTGCCTTCTAGGCAATAAGCGTTTTCAAGCTTGTTCATAATTTTATGCCGGCAGTGGTATGCATTTTATTACTCCCTCCCCTTTCTCAAACAACAAGAACAGTCTTTGCATTAGCTTTATTCAAACAATGGTTTTCTGGGTTCTGCAGAGGAACCCTACAGCTGCTGTTGTGTGGTAGGTCAGTTTTCAAATACAGTATAATGGAATGCATATGGAAGTGAGCACTTCTCTCAATAAAGTCAATTTCTCTTAACATTGGCACACTTTCCTGTCTAAAATAAAATAACATGCTAGAGTTTTAGATATTGAATAACAAACAGATTTCTAAGACAAAACACCTCTGATTTGGATTGATTTTTTAAAAAAGTATATATATCTTTTGTCTTACTACACAGCAAGTAAATTTTTTAATCACCGATACATTTTTATTTAGAGTCTGAGCTGGTTAAGTATGTGTCTTTGGCAATGTTAGTTCCCTGTCCATCCTAAATTTAGTGAAGATTGAAATTCTGAAATGACATGACCATGTAGAATCCATAACTTTCTCAATATAAGGCCATTTAATTTGCAGAGCAACTTCTTCATTATTCACTTTACGTAAGCGTGTGCTAAGTGGCCAATTTAATCTCTTCAATTTAAAGTTTCATAAAATAACCAACAGTTTACCTGCCTTTTTCTGCTGTTCCTGCGTCTCCACTATTCAGCCCTGATAGATTATCTGTAAATTTAGAAGTCAGCCTTTTACTGCCAGGCATGGATCAAGATAGAACTGATTTGCTAACAGCTCTTTCCCAGTTAGATGCTTCTGCAGCTTGACTCATTTTGTCGAAAACCTGTTACTCTTTGTTAAATTTCTAAGTGTACGTGGACTCAGTCTCCTGGTATGACAAATGGTGGTGTTGAGTGCTGTGCATGTTGGGAGATTATAGGAATTGACTCATGTGAAGTGCAGTGAAATGCTCTCAACTTGAAGGTCTGCTTTTTGATCTTGGTCTCTTCCTCCAACGTAGGAGCATTTTTCTAAATTCAAGTCTCATTAAAGCTAATTGATGTTAAACTTCAAAACCTGAACTATGTGAGAGCAGCTGTTATCAGGGTGGTGTTCTCATATGTATGTTTTTACCTTATGTTGATCCACCACATTTCTGAGCACAATGCCAAAGGCATCAAAAATGCGCAGCATGTCCTAAGTCCAGATGAATCCACGTAATGTAAAACAGTTGCAAGTGGCAAAGCTATGCCCCCTTTTTCCTATTGTATTGTGCTAATTAATTCACTAACGTGTTTGACAGCTGTTGGACACTTAAACAATTTTTCGGAGTGTTAGTGAAAATTTTAGCCATTTAAGTGGATCGGGGTATGCGGGGGGTGGGGTTTGAAAGGGGGGTTGCGTCAAAATAAGTTGCAGGATGGGTATAGTGGCACACAATAGTCCCTCCTGATGTTTTTGCTTTTGGTGCACTCACGACACAACATTCAAAACCGGGAGTTAATGCATTGGCGCACCAATTGGCGGGCAAGGAATCTCAAGCAGCCACACAGCTCACAGGAAATACTGGTGACAGGGTGGGTTAGGTAAGGTAGGTCCTTCAACAGAACAGCTAAGGTTGTAGGGTGGCAAGGTGGATGAATCGGTTGGAGATAGGGGTCACATGGGCTAGATGAGGGGAATGTTAGTCGGTGGTGGGGGGGGTTCTGTCAGATCAAGCTGTGGGATGTGGCAAGGAGAGAGGGGGGAGGTTGGGTCAAGTCAAGTGTGGGTGGCAGTGGAACGTAATCAGATAGGGGGCATTTGATTGGGGATAGGAGAGCAGTTTTGTCTTTAGTCAGAATTTAAGACATTTCTTAATTCCTCTAATTTTTCATGTCGAACTCTTAAGATCAATAAACCTCAACTGTCTGAAGTTTCTGCCTTGAACTCCAAGCTGTGAAGACCTATGAGAGGGTTCCATATCATAGATAATTGCCCACCTGAAGTTTAAATTTCCATATAGTTGCTACATAGTCAATTCATTGGGACTTAAGTAGCCTCGACCCATCTTTCAGGGTATGTCCAGGCTCTAACTGGCCAAATATTTTTAATTTTTGGGCCTAAATTTTAAATTTTTAGTTTCTAATTTTTTTTTCAAGTAAGCACTAATGATAAGGACTTCTTGTGCACCACCAGCCATGTTAAAAATGTTTGAATAACATATGCACAGCTCTGTGATATTTGCTGGGGGCGTGCTTTCTCACAGATCTTACTCGGAAAATTATGTTTTGCTAGTTATAACATTGTTCACAAAAACACACTACAGAATAATTTGCATATTAATTACTAATGCCCAATTCTTATTAATTTGCTATTAATGAAAAGAAAATCACAAGCTCCTAATAAGTACAGATGATCTGTGTTTCTAATACATCAGCTGACTGCTTGACAGTTCCAACTTTTGGTTGGAATTTGCATGTTTACATATTGGCAGTTGATATTCCTATGCCTTTGTTTCTAATTTCATTGTTTAATTTCTTGCAGTCATTTGGAATTACCATGTTTGGCTTAGTTTGTTTTTTTAAAATCTGATGCCAACTAACTCATCAGATGGAAACTATCAAATTTGAGACTTCAGGTTAGTCAGGATAGAGCAAATTTAGGCCAGAGTTAGGAGTTTCTTTGAATGCAAGTGATGGCAGTTTAAATTAACTCTGCACAGGGTGATGAGTGCGAAATGTTGAATGGTTCAGTGTTCTGGAGGAGGCTAAGCTTTCATAGGTCTGTGAGCTATTAAAGGGTTTTCTCATTTCTGTGTGTTTAAACATTAAGATAAGGCTGGCATCAAATTGTGGGCTATGCGATATATGACCTTACTGATGAATTTGACAAATGTTCTTGGATACATTCTGATATTAGTTTTGTCAATGGTGCAAGTTTCTTGCTCTGCAAAGCTAAGTGGTCGGTAATTTTCCTCCAATCTGTTTCCTCCTTCATCTTGCTGTGTAGTAAAACTGCACAAATCTACCAAGATTTAAGCTCAACTCAGGAGCTGCCTACAAAATTATTGCTTTAAAGTAAAAATCAATAAAATCACATCAGTACCAAAAAGAACAGCTGCGGGTATATGTGGAATTAAAGGTAGCTCATAATGACTTACCATAATTGTAGCACCTAATGTTTTATATCAGACATGATTGCATGAGAAGTGTACAGTTTAATATTAGACAAATACTGTATGATATTGACTATCACTTTACTAAACTGTCAACATTATTTGACCCATATGGAGAAAGTTTCCTCAAGAAATTTGATTTGGGCATGCAAGACTTAACCCATAAGAGGTAGGTCCATGATAAAGTTGTGCAGTATCCTGTTACTAAACTCGTGGCTCCTTGTGAATGTGTCCTATTCTTTGCAGAATATAAGCTCTACTGTTGGAACATTTTCAAATTTTTCCCACCCCCAATCTGTTTTTTGAGTTTTAATGTTCTATTATTCGGATGCTTAAAATGTAAAGTTGAGCATACAGCAGCTCCTCACTACTTCATGGTTAAACCTGTACAGAAACAATGCTGTAGCTTAGTATAAATATATTGACTAACGCTGTTAAGCCACATAGTGAAATCCCTGTCTTCCACACATGCGGCGTAACCTCTAATATGTTCTTTTTCTAGGTGAGTGCTGAGACTTGTCAGATAATGGCTGATGTGGCTCCATGCTTCATCACAGTCTAAAATTGTATGATGGGTGTTTGTTTGGAGAGGGGTGTTTTGTTTGAATTGTGCAGGTTCTGCTTGCCCTGATGGTATGCAAGAGAAAAGTTACAAAACACAGGCAGCTGTTTTCATACAGCACCTAATGGATAATCTGTGTTTAAAAATGTTTTACTTCTGTGAAGGCAAGACAAAAGTATAAAACAGAATTGTCCAGAAAATATGGATCATGTTGCTTAATTTGGGAAAGGTTTTTATTTAGTTTTAGTAAAGTTGGAGATATTTAAGGAATGCTGAAAGTTTGACCAGAGCATACTTTAAAATTATATTCTTGCTATCCCTAGGTCGTGTGACAAATTTTCGCAGGGTTACCTATGTTGTACTTGATGAAGCAGATAGAATGTTTGATATGGGTTTTGAGCCTCAGGTAAGCAGTTTGAAGTAAAATTGTCTCTGGACATATTGTTCGATAATTTTGATTGTTGAATTTATGTATTTTGCTACATGTGCATGACAAACAAAATTCACTGAAAATGATAACAGTGCATTAAAACAATTCTGTTTGTGCAAGCCAGAAAATCGACTGGCTCACTTAAAACCTAAATTCCAGTTGCCTCTTGACTGAGTGATTTGGTCAATGTTTTTATAGAATACGAAGTAGTTCATAATTTACATTGCATTATTTGTGGATAGATTTGTCTGAAATTGTGCTCCAAAACCAGCATTTCCACTGTTACTGTACTATAAATATACCAGTTCAGAGTTAAATTATGCCCTCATCATAGACCAGCCATTCATTAGTATAATGTATATCTGGTGGTTAGTATCAATTTACCTTGCATTTTATGTTAATTATTATCATACAGAGCACTCCCCATCCCACATTTTGGAGGTATACAGTTGATTCATATTGTATTTATAGATGCATATATTTGAATGTGTTGGCATTGTTGAGTTTATTTCAATACTAAAGTTCTTAAGCTGTAACTTCCAAAATAAACCAGCCTGCTAAAATCTTTGCATTAATGAGGTAGCCTTATTTTCTTTGCCCTGGTGATCACCATCTTCTGCTGCATTATGCCTAATGTGTGTGTGACCACGTGAGAGTATGTTTTCTTTCAGTATTTCCCTGCATCTTGGGTGTTGAAAAGCACATGGGCCTGCTTGTCACTGCCACACGACAATGAGTCACCTTACCAACTTATTATTGAGGGAATCATGCGAATGAACTAGATTACTCTTACTTCTGGCATATAAGCATATTTTCAGAGTATTTGTACTGTCACCATTCCCATTCATAACTTTTCACAGAAGCAATGCTGCAGGCATATGACAAGGTTGCTGCCTGTTAAATCCTCTCCTCTTGTTTCACTAGCTTAGAAATGTATCATCATTCACCATAGCTGGGTTAAAATCCCAGAACTTCCTCCCAAACAGTGCTGTTGCTATTAACTGTACCACAAGGATTATTAAAACAGTTCACCACCACTTTTAAGGGTAGTTAGCAATTGTCAGTAAATGCTGGCTTTGCCCACAACCCACGAATGAATAAAATAAATATTTGTGCAGAAACAAGCCATTCAGGTCAGGTGATCTGTGACTCCATTGGCATGACACTTTATTAACTTTCACCCTTGTATGCTTATCTGATTTCATCTGAAATTCACCTTTGCTACTTCCCTCACCTGTTCCCAGATTGGATTGTTCCACATTCTGACCTTTTCCTGAATTAAAAATAAATCACCTCAGTTTGTGATTAATTATATTAATAACTAATTTTTATTTGTGGCTGCGTATTTTGGGCTCTTACCACAATTGCAGGTATTCTGTCTATGTCTATCTTGTTAAACGGCAAGTATTTAGAGATTATTGGAAACTGGAGTTAGAAGCTGCAGAAATATTCAATAAAATAATTTGCCCACGCCTTTGATTGCTTCCCTAATTTCCCTCCTCCCCAAATCTGTCATGAGGCACTCCATTCTCATTCAGATGCCCCACCTCAAACAGCAAGCTGGCCCTTGATTGGAGAATGGCATCTGCAGCTCACCAGTATACTTGTGACACCAATGAACCAATTTCTTCTGGTGATGTGTCTGCCCTCATGATTTGTGTGCAATCTTGTGTCTAAACTACGAGTTAAGTATTCGTAAAACTCAAAAAGAACGGTAGATGAAATGTATTTTTTGTGTATCAATAGGTAATGCGAATAGTGGAAAATATTCGACCGGACAGACAAACAGTTATGTTTTCTGCCACATTTCCCAGAGCAATGGAGGCCCTGGCACGACGAATATTAACAAAACCTATTGAAGTGCAAGTGGGCAGTAGGAGTGTTGTTTGCTCTGATGTTGAGCAACATGTGGTAGGTATTAGACAACAATGCAGCTTCACTCGTGGTCAGTCAGTTTAGTTCCAAAGTTAACAAATTTGTATAGTAAACTAAAGCACTTTTTTTTAAATGGATAATGCTACTGTGCTTGTTGCATCTAGTATTAGTTTTAAATGTTCCTCTTTGGCCAAAATGAAACCTCTGTCTTTTTTGGAAGGATTTTACACGTAATGAGTATGAATGTAAACTGCCACTATTGCGCTAGTGCATGTCAAATGAAGCCCAGCCATTTCCATCAAAGCTTAAAAAAAAATTATGAATTGAACAGATCCTGAGAAATGTGCTTCGCAGAAGATCAAATAATAGAATGGGATGAAGAAACTTGGCTGATGTATTAATAGGTATATTTCCTGAGATTTGACTGCATTGACAATAATGTGAAATGGAAGAAAGTGTTACATAGCATCCTGGTGGCTGGAACTAGTTGGATTTCTCTTTCAAGCAAAAATGTAATGGGCTGTGAATATTCCTGGCAAAGCCAGCATTTATTTCCCATCTGTAATTGTCCTTGAGAAGATCGCAGTTCCAAGCTGCCTTCTTGGAAAATTGCAGTCCATCTGGTGCAGGTTCACCCAGAGGGACGGCATTCCAGGATTTTGATCCGGTGATAGTAAAGGAACAGCAAATACCGCTCAAATCCGGAATGTTGTGTATTCTGAGACAACACGGTGTAGAGCTGGATGAACACAGTTTGCCGAGCAGGAAAGCTGACGTTGTATTCTGGTGGCTTTACCATGTGTCAGCTGTCCTTGTTTTTGTGGGTTTGGAAGATGCCACCTTCCAGTGCTGGAAGCAGTTTATGTTAGTAGATGGATTTTCTATCACGACTAAGAAAAATAGAGGTAGTTGAGCTGAAATCAGATGGAAGTAAATGGACCAGGTATTTAAAGATGCCCACAAATAAGCAGGGGATTCCATGTGATTGATTCCTGTCTTACCCCAGTTATTGTTGAAAAATGTGGTAACTTGATTAGCAGCCAGTAAACATATGTAAATATAGTGTAAAAGTAAATTTGTGGGTGAACTGCATGAGATGAAATAGCTCCATTTAATTGTGGAAAGTTTTCAGTTGTAGAAATTTCCACAATCCATAATTCCTTGCCAGTATAAAGCATAGCATAATGTGAATGTTGTGACATGGAAAGCAAGGCAATGTGTGCAGGAAATATGCTCCATACACAAAAGTATTATTATGCTTGGAGCCCATCCATGCCATTACCTGTGGACAAGTTTGAGGTTTAATATGAACAAGGATGTTATGGCATGAAATATTAGTATGTACAGAAAACTGTTATCTGACTTTGCCATCTGCCCAAATTACATCACCTTCACCATCACCACCACCCCAATCCACAGCCATGTGAAATGTTTACAAATTCCTTTTTTATGACCTATTACAATTTGGGTGGGCCATGGGATTTGGGATGGGGATTGGGTATTTGACAAACTAGATGAAGTGGTAATTATATGGTAATTATTCTGCAGAATCTGGGGAAAGCATCTAGAAGTGATGCATTGAAACAGCTCCTAAAATCTGCAAGTGTTGGGAGTATAGAAGAAGGTTTTTGAGTCAGGAAGCACTAGGCATATAGTTTAATGGTTTGTCAGCACTAGAGAGAGTATACAGGGAAGTGGTAATGCAGGACACAGGATCTGGAGTATGGTCTAAAGTCTGAGGGTGGTGAGGAAATGTCTTGAAACAAACAGAAATAACAGGGTTCTCGCAAGAGGTTTTGGAGCATGAGGAGATATGTTTATTAGTGTTGGATGAGTGCTGGGATTTAGGACTATTTGAAGCACATCCTGCAATAACCACATTATTTTTGTTTCTATCCCACAGATCGTTATAGAGGAGGAGAACAAGTTTTTAAAGTTGCTGGAACTTCTGGGCCATTACCAAGAAAATGGCTCTGTCATAGTGTTTGTGGACAAACAAGAGCATGCTGATGGCCTGTTAAAGGATCTGATGAGGGCAGCTTACCCCTGCATGTCATTACATGGAGGTACAGTGGAGAGTACATTCAGTTATGTCCCCCTTGTAAAGGGGGTAACTCTTAAGGATGCTGCTCAGTGAGCACCTGCAGATAACTTTGAGTCTTTGTTACCATGTGAGTTATTGACAACGAAGACTATGCAGAATGTAGAGATATTGGTTAATCCATTGACATCTATCTCATACCTCACCAAAAGCGATTACTTGACTGTAGAGGACGTCATCACTGAGCAAAGAATTGTCATATGTTTCCTTGGCTGAGATTATGTAACTGAGCATGATTCAGGCAATTAACAGGCCTTACCAGCTTGATAGAATTCAATAAGAGCAGGAGTTTAGAACGCATGGCATTTAGCAATCTTGCTCAATCCACCCTTATTTCCTTCTGTCTTGAAACCGAATGTTTTGATATCAGCACACTTGCTGTAAAATATTGCTATATGTTTCCACCCTGAAAAAAATTTAAAGTGACCATTCTTCCGATAGTGACCGAGGTAATGGGACTGAAATGTTGTCTTTGTTACCATGTGAGTTATTGAGAACTAAGACTATGCAGAATGTAGAGATATTGGTTAATCCATTGACATCTATCTCATACCTCACCAAAAGTGATTACTTGAATGTGGAGGACGTCATCACTGAGCTGTTAAGTACGTTCCAGGAGGTTACTGGATAACAATTAGAAATGAGAATTGTCATATGTTTCCTTGGCTGAGATTATGTAACTGAGCATGATTCAGGCAATTAACAGGCCTTTCCAGCTTGATAGAATTCAATAAGAGCAGGAGTTTAGAACGCATGGCATTTAGCAATCTTGCTCAATCCACCCTTATTTCCTTCTGTCTTGAAACCGAATGTTTTGATATCAGCACACTTGCTGTAAAATATTGCTATATGTTTCCACCCTGAAAAAAATTCAGGTATAGCGTACTTAACTAGTGTAATTCTTTCTTTTCATGGTAAATAAATAAGGCATTTGATTTTTGATTTGCCGTTCTTTGTATGTCCTCCCTTGAAATACAGGAGAGACCATATTATGCTAAACCCAAAAATAAATCTGAGATTTGTTAGACAGCAATTGTAGCATATATGTGCAACTAGACTTGGAAATTGTTGGTGGATTTTGATTTGCATAATGTGAAATTAATGCACAGATAAAGGGAACGAGGCTGTTGCGAAATTTATGTGGAGCTCTTTGTCCAATAGGAAAAGGATTTTCTGTGAATTACTGTGCGTGTGAACAATGCCACCTGTAATAATGTACTACAATATGTGATTTAATGATAATCCACTCATTTGTTGATTTATAAAATCTCCTTAATCAACACGGATTTAGAGAGATCTACAGTGCAGAAAAAGGCTGTTGAGCCATCGTGGCTGGGCCAATCAAAAACAGCCACCTAACTATTCTAATTCTATTTTCCAGCACTTGGCCCTTAGCCTTGTGTGCCTTTGCATTGCAAATGTACATCTAAGTACTACTTAAAAGTAATGAGGTTTTCTGCCTCTAACATCCTTACAAACAGTGACTTAAAGATTTCCAGCACCCTCTGTGTGTAAAATGTTTTTCTCACATCTGCTCTAAACCTGCTGCCCTTTACCTTAAATCTGTGCCCTGGCCATTGATTCCTCCATTAAGGGGAACAGTTCCTTCCTGTCTAACCTATCTATGCCCTTCATAATTTTATACATCTCAATCGCCTCTGCTCAAAGGAAAACAGTCCTAGTCTGTCTAATCTCTCTTCATAACTAAAACACTTCAGCCCAAGTACCATCTTGGTAAATCTCCTCTGCACCCTCTTCAGTGCTTATCATATCCCTCCTTTAATGTGAATTCCATAACTGCAAACAGTTGCTGTGGCTTAACCACCATTTTGTATAGTTCCAGCATAACATCCCTGTTTTTAAACTCTGTGCCTCAGCTAATAAAGGCTAGTATAAAATATGACCTCTTAACCACTTTATCTACCTGTTCTGATGCCTTTAGGGATGTACAGAGGTCCTCTGTTACTGCCCATGACCCTACCATTCATCATGTATTCTATGTTAGTTTGTGAAGAAAGTGGTGTGTTGATGTATCATTTTGTTTTTAGGGTTTTAGGAGCTTAAATATGCAACCACATTAAAAGTTGTTCTCATTAAAATGACAGCATAAAACTTCAATTTTGTTGCAGGTATTGATCAATATGATCGTGATAGTATAATCAATGATTTCAAAACGGGAGTGTGTCGATTGCTTGTGGCAACATCAGTAGCAGCTCGAGGGCTGGATGTGAAACATTTGATTCTTGTTATCAATTACAGTTGTCCCAATCACTATGAAGATTATGTACATCGAGTAGGACGTACTGGAAGGGCAGGTAACAAAGTGAGTAATGCCCAGAAAATTGTGTGGGATCATTGATGAATTACTCTGCAGTAGATTTGATTAAGTACACTTGAATTTAATTATTTCTCATTACCTGTCTCTTTTGAAGGGTTATGCTTATACATTCATAACTGAAGATCAAGTCCGTTATGCGGGTGATATAATTAAAGCCTTAGAATTATCGGGAAATGCTGTTCCACTTGAGCTGGAAAAGTTGTGGGATGATTTCAAAGAGCAACAAAAGGCAGTAAGTTGTAGTTATGGTTAAGTGCATGATGGGTTTTAAAGATTATTTCACCGATTGTTATGAAAATGTAAGTTTTGAATTTTAATATTTTGCAGCTTGGAAACATTGTTCAAAATTAACCTATTTCAGAATTATGCAATAAGCAGCAGCCACATTAATTTTATTTTCTTTTCTGTTCCTAAGGAAGGAAAGACTATTAAGAAGTCTAGTGGTTTTTCAGGCAAAGGCTTTAAGTTTGATGAAACTGAACAAGTTCTGGCAAATGAAAGAAAGAAACTACAGAAAGCTGCTTTGGGTTTACAGGATTCTGATGATGAGGACACTGCTGTTGATGTAAGTATAGCAGACAGTGCGAATTAGACATAGGATTTCAAGATTTGGGACAAAGGCTGTCCTGTGCACCTTGTTAGCATATTTTAATTCAGTCGTTCCTGATCATTTATAGTAACTAATATGTTTAAGTTATTTGATTTCATGATTTTAGTATGTTGTAATTTTCTTCAGATTGATGAACAGATTGAGAGCATGTTTAATTCCAAGAAGCGTGTAAAGGATATGGCAATGCCAGGAGCCGCTAATGTTCAAGTGCCATCTGCTGGTAATGCAGAGAAACTGGAGATTGCTAAGAGGTTGGCTTTGAAAATCAATGCCCAGAAAAATCTTGGTGCAGAAGCTCAGGTAATAGATGTCTAATGTGAATCAGTCGAATGTTAACTAGTTTAAAGTTACTGTGATTCAGCATAACTTTGGGACTATTTATTTTACATGTAGTTATTTTATCGAAAATTAATTGGGTGGTAAGTGTAAAAGAAAAGCTACACAACAGCAAAAATAGTTTTGATCAGGTTTGCCAGTTGAAACAAAGAAATGCGTTTATGAGATTGAATTGCCTGCTCTGGAAACAGAGTCGTACTGTACAATTCTTGCCGCATAGGAAACCTAACACGGCGAGTTCTGCGCAGTAGGTGTTCTGCCTTCAAGTAATCAATCTAATTGTATCCAGTCCTGCAAAGAAACAGAAATTAACCCAAGATTGTTTTTTTGAGTGCTCTGTTTATTAAATATGAATACATTTGTCACATGTGACACAGTTGCTTATTTGAGTATTTGATTTGCCAATAACTAAAGGCGGTTCACTTTGTTTTCTCTAGCGCACTAATAAATAATAGGCTATAATGACCATGAGCCTCCTTAGGTACTTATTAGAGTTTGTATGACCTCTTTTTTTGAATCCACTTGATCTGTGATGCTGCATTTTTGTAATATGGCAAATTAATTACTTAATTGAAAGCAAAATATTACAGATGCTGGAAATCTGAAATAAAAACCAAGTGCTGGAGAAACTCAGCAGGTCCAATAGCAAATGAAACAGTTCATGTTTCAAGTCTAATAAAGCTCTTATACAGTATGGAAACAGACTGTTTGGTCTAAGTCGTCCATGCCAACCATGTTCCCAAACTAAATTAGTTCAACTTGCCTGCATTTGGCCTATATCCCTATAAATCTTTCCTATTCATGTATGTATCCAAATGTCTTTTAAGTGTTGTAACTACCTGCACCCACCACTTTTTGTGGCAGTTCATTTCATGCAAACTACAGTGTAAAAAAAAAAGTTGCCCCCTTGGCCTTTTTAAATCTTTCTCCTCTTACTTTAAAAATATTTCCGTTGGTTTTGAGCTCCACCACCCTAGGGAAATGATCCTTGCTGTTCAACATGAGTATTCCGCTCATGATTTTATAAACCTGAATAACGCCATCTGTCAATCTTCTGAAGTCGTCTTATTGGACTTGAAATGTTTACTCTGGTTATTTGATCAAATGGGTCTGTTAAGTAAAGTGCTCTTTCTGAAAGCATTGTCATGCAAGTAACAGAGTGATTTTGTAATACTCCATTTTTTTTGACCTTCAAACATGATTTCTTTTTATAGTATTTTAAAAAAAACTACCTTGACACGAACAAAAAAAAAGCACATGAACAGAGTAGCAGCTAGTTCTGAAGTCAGCTCTGTATTTATTTGGGGAGTCACATGTTCATGAACGCAAATTTTGCAATGCCCTCTTGAGGTATAGCATCACTGATTATAGTCATATGCCCTAGATGTATGAGTATGGTACTTGGAGTTCACAGTTTTGTACAAAATATTAGCTAACACTTCATAAAATTTGATTGCATTTCAAATAAAGTCGAAGTTTGGAATTTGGTTTAAAAAGAAATCAAAGTATGCTAAAGATACATGTAAAATTAATTTTATTCATTCTTCATGGACCTAACTGTTTTCTGTGGATTAGCAGCTAACTTAATATTTCTGGAATGTCAGAGTTACTGGAATTAGAATGCGAATAGGACTCATAATGGATAAGATATGTTGTCTAAAAGAATTTCCACTGTAGTTTGTTTTAATTTCATTTAGTTCTTAGCTGTGAACCGGAGGTCAGAACCTTAAATCAGTTAGCATATGTGATTGCTGGCAGAACTTCATACACAGTTTCGTAAAGGTACTTAGCACAGCTGCAACTACTTATTACTAAAGAACAGGGCTACTCAGCACTAGATCACACAATTGAACCACTTGAATCACAAGATTCTGAATTTAATTCCTAATTTATGCTGAGTTAGCTGATCCCAGCTGGAATGGCAATGCACCACCTCAATGTGCCTAGTCCAGGCAGAGGATATCTTTCTTCTTTCATGAGCTGTGGGTGCCACAGCAAGCCAGCATTTCTTACGTATTCGTTATTGTCCTTGAACTGAGTGGCTTGCAAGGCCATATCAGGAGAAATTTGAATCAGTTATATTGCTGTGTGTCTGGAGTCAGCTATACGCCAGACCTGGTGAGGATGGTAAATTTCTTCCCTGAAAGACATCAGTGAAGCGTATGGGTTTTGAAAAACAATCAGTAAAAACTGTCATGACTACCATTACTGAGTCAGTCTCTTAAATTTAAGTTCCTCGAGCTGACGTGGTGGGATTTGAACTCCAATCCCCTGAACGTGAACCTTGATCTCCAGATTACTAATTCAGTTATATTACTGGCAGTCCATTATCAGCCTTGCTTCATGCTTATGATCACTATTTCGAGATCGTAGGTAGGAAATACACTTAAAACATCATTGAACTTTGTTGTAATGCCTCTGAAAATTGATTAGTTCACCAATTCAAATAGGAAGACTGGGCAGTTGGATGAGATACCAGAGCTTGTTCATGAAGCCATATTCTAGTGGAATTTAAGTAACAGGAAACAAATGAATGAAAGTTAAAATCTCTGAGAGTAGTAAAGTCTTGTCTTAATGGGAATGAGTAGGGTAGATTTTTATTTTCATTGTTCTAAGCAGTAATCTGGTGGGTGGATTCCCCACATTTTTTAAAACCCAGTGAATTTTAAATCTTGTTTTTGATAAAAAGAAATATGGCAGCTTGTGTAAAGTTAATGTGATTCGTGGTTTTAGATTGCCACTTGGGAATGAGATGAAAATCTACAAAAGTATATTTGTTCTCTGCTGTACTGAATAGTTGAATGTTCTGTTGTGTATTCTGGCGCAGCAGTGTTAGTCGACACTGTTAATGGGAATGTCTGCTTTTTGGATATACTTCTCTCCTATTTTCTATTCATTTCTTGCACTATAAGTGCTACAATGTTTGCGTAAAGAAATGTTGACAGTAAACATTTGATCACCAGTGAAGTTCCTGTTGAAAGGCTTGTCCTGGAGTCATAAGGCATGGAAACAGACACTTCGGTCCAACCTGTCCATGCCGAACATAATCCCACATTTGTGTCAGAGAATCAACCACCATCCTTTAATTTAAAAAAAACCATGCAAACCACTGCTGATTTCCCCTTTATTCAATAATAAGTCATCAATGGCATAATTAACCAAGTTAAAATTTATGAACAAGTATTGAAAGTTAAGAGTTCTGTAATCGCTACATTTTTAAGGTATGTCACGCCTGAACCAATAATCTGATTTTAAGCCAATGAATGTTTCAACATGCTCTGAATGCAGATCACTTGTTTTCTTAAAGCTATGCTGTGCAGTTTGCTATCCTAAGGCAACTATTAAGACATTCACATTTTTTCTCCACTTTCTTTCTTCAGTTTCTAATTGAGGCCTATTCCCACTTGCTGTTTTGGATGCCAAATGCAGTTCTTTGTTTCCAATGTCTGTTTTAAATCAAAGTTCTCCATAAGCTTGCCATAACTGATTAGAATCCAAAAGTAAATTGGTAATTCCTACACAAAAGATATTGCGGATTATGCAATAACATATTCTCAAATGACTTCCATACTTTTGTTTCAAGACTGAATGTAGAATGGTACCTGGGAGTATATCTTTTCATGATTTTATTGAGGAGAAAAGGAGACAGAAAGCTGGAGAGAATATACCACTGAGCAGCAGAAGTGAGGACAGCCGTTTGATGAAGTCAGCCAAGCAGCCGGGATGAAATTTGAGAACAAGGCTAAAAATTTTAAAATAGAGGCTTTTATTTTAAAACTGGGAAGCAATGTAGATCAGTTAACATAGGATGATTTGAGGATTGAAAATTGAATGTGAATTTAGACATTGGCAGGAGAGGTTTTGATTACCCGCTGTCAAACCAAGATAATCAAAACCTTTGCTGCCAGATTGTGGACTTGATATGTGTAAGGAAGGCATTTTTTCCCCTTTGGAAGAAATGAGAGAATTAGATGAGGTTTTTACAACAATCTGGTAGTTAATCGTTACCATTACCCTCTACTTGCATTTTGTTTTAGACTAGTGCAATTAACAGAATTTGTATTCCCCAGCGGCTGTTGTAAGATTTGAACTCTTGTCTTTGGATCGCTACTTTAGGCTTCTGGATTATGAGTCTGGTAACATAACCACAGTGCTACTGTACCCAAAGTGCAATCAGTCAATGTAGTACTTTTGAAATGTTGTCAGTGATGTATCATAAGGATAAAGCAGAAGCCTCTTTATGGAAATCAAGGTTTCACAAATAGCAAACTTATTAATGGCCAAGTAGTCTGCTTCTGTACTTTTGATAGGTATATGTTTATCAGGGCACTTCTTTGAATACTGTCATGGAAAGTTCTGGGCGCCCTATTATAGGAAAGATGTGGATGCTTTGGACAGAGTTCAGAGGAGGTTTACCAGGATGCTGCCTGGACTGGAGGGCGTATCTTATGAAGAGAGGTTGACTGAGCTCGGTCTCTTTTCATTGGAGAAAAGGAGGAGGAGAGGGGACCTAATTGAGGTATACAAGATAATGAGAGGCATAGATAGAGTTGATAGCCAGAGACTATTTCCCAGGGCAGAAATGGCTAGCATGAGGGGTCATAGTTTTAAGCTGGTTGGTGGAAAGTATCGAGGGGATGTCAGAGGCAGGCTCTTTACGCAGAGAGTTGTGAGAGCATGGAATGCGTTGCCAGCAGCAGTTGTGGAAGCAAGGTCATTGGGGTCATTTAAGAGACTGCTGGACATGTATATGGTCACAGAAATTTGAGGGTGCATACATGAGGATCAATGGTCGGCACAACATTGTGGGCTGAAGGGCCTGTTCTGTGCTGTACTGTTCTATGTTCCATGTTCTAAATAACTATTGACAATGTAGTTGTTTCTCTGTAATACACTGAAGGATCAACTTGTATTTGTATACTCAAGTCCTTGGATAGGGCTGGAACCCATAACTTTATGACTTGGGGGAAAGTGCTACAAGGTTCAACTAAGGGCCTTAAAATTTGCTTTGTATTGAAACAGTCCTATGGGAGTCAGTATCTTGGACAGAAAACTGTTAGCATCTCTCCTTAGTCCAAGAAAATCTCAGGGCCATTCTAATTACCATTCTAACAGCCTTTATTTAAAAAGGGCCGGAGATAAAAATCAGGCAACTATAGACCAATTAGTGTAATGCATGTCATTAAGATATTGTTACTTAGTAACAGGATAATAAAAGGATGTAATAGCAGAGCATTAAGAAATGCATAATATGATCAAGCAGTGTCAGCTTGGCTTCACAAAAGTGAAATCATGTCTAAAAAAAATTTGAAGAGGTAATCATGATAGGAAAGGGAGAAATCGATATTTTTAATATATTTGCATTTACATAAGGTTCTTAATAAGGTATCCCACTTTAGGCTACTTAATGAGATGAGCCCATGCTGATGGAGGTAGTCTGTTAACACAAGAGGATTGACTACTAGAAGACAGTGTTGATGGAGGGAGCTGTACGTTTTCAGGATGGCAAAGTGCCAGAGGAACCTGTGCTAGAGCCACAATTATTTACAAAATATATTAATGATTTAGATAAGGAAAGCAAATGCACTTTAGAGAAGTTTGCAAATGACAGGAAGTTAGGTGGGAAAACAAGTGGTGTGGAATAACTCAGTCCGCAGAGGGATATGGATGGATTAATTGAGCAAGCAAAAATTTGGCAGATGAATTATAATATAGTAAAATATCAACTTTATCAGGAAGAGTAGAGGCTCAAGATGTTATTTAAGTGAAGAAAGACTGAAGACTCTTGTACATAAATCACAAAAAGCTAGCATCCAAGTTCAGGTAACAGGGAAAGTAAATGGAATGTTGGCTTTTATTGCAAAGAGAGTGGAGTGTGAAAATGTGGAGGTCTTAATAAAACTAAACAAGGCACTGGTCAGACCACAGTTTTGGAGTATTGTGAACAGTTTTGGTCCCCTTATCTAAGGAGAGTGGAGACAGTCTAAAAAAGGTTAACTAGGCAGATCCCACATATGGAGGGATTGTTATGAGGAGAGGTCGAGTACATTGGAGTTTAGAAAAATGGGAGATGACCTTATTGAAACATACAAAATTCTTAAGAGATTTGGCAAGTTAGATATTAAAATGTTGTTGACCCTTGTAGAAGAGTCTAGGTCCAGGGGGAATAATGAGATGAAGAGGAATTTCCTTTTGGAAGGTAATGAATCAGAATTTGTTTTAGTGCAGGGGGCGGTAGAAACTAGGTTTTTTTTAGATATTTTCAAGCTTAAATATACAGATTTTTAATTGATGAGAGAATTGAGGGTTATGGGGAAAAGGCACGAAAGTGGAGTTAGGAATTATTAGTTTAGCCATGATATCATTAAATGGGCTGAATGGCCTACATACTGCTCTTATGGTTTGTGGTCTTAAGGTTGATTAAGGATTTCAGGAGACAACTATAATTGTGTATTATAATTCTTAGTTTAAAACTTTAACTATTAATTTGCCACCTCTGAAATTATTTACCCTGTATTGCAATATAAGTATTAAAGCCCTCTAAAAGTACACATGATGAGACAACTCCACACCAGTATTACATACAAATGAATTTCTGGCTAATGTTCTTAATGGATTATATGACGTAAGTAATAGTTTGTGTCAATACACTGTACTATCATGAATGAAATGCTTTATCCTTGTCACACATTTCTACTCCATTTTAGAACTGAGGAGAATACTTAACTAGAATCCCGATCTTCTCTTGCAGAAAGGCGAGAAAATTCCTTGCTCTCTTTAAGCATGAGCTTCTCGAGCTGCATTGAAGGGGCCTGATGCTAAATCATCTGTTCATCCATTTAGATAGCTTGTAGGGAAGAGCAGGAAAATTATCCATTCTCATATTGGCACTATATTATTTAAATTGTGCACGTGTGTTCTTCTATACTCAGTCCTTCCTTACCAAAGTAAATCTTGAGACATTGCAACAAAGTTCTGTTGTCAAAGTACTTTACCATTCTCTGAGTCTCAAGTTAACCATTATCTATGGCTAAGAGCATAGAAGTCTGAAAAACAAGATCCCATTAAAGATCTTAAGAGTTGATCTTAAGCAGTGTTAAGCATTGTTGAAGACTAGCCCTGGCTCTGTGTAACTCTCTTTTGTTTTCTCCATCTGTTTTCCTGGAATAAGAGTTAGGCGTTACTTCATGTTTCTGCACAGTTGAGGCTGAGAACGTGCAATGTGGGGATATGAATTTATAATGCCAAATCACTCATGTCTTGATATGTTGTGTCATTCTACATGGGAACTTGGCAGTGTCCCTAATAATATGCTGCATCATTTTTGTTGTTAGTTCATTACATTAAATTTTTCCCTTTACATTCAGGACGTAATGCAGCAGGCAACAAATGCTATTATGAGAGGCCGCACGCTCCAAGCCCCAACTGTATCTGCTAAAACAATTGCAGAGCAGAAAGCAGAGAAGATCAATGCCAAACTCAATTATGTACCAGCAGAGAAGCAAGATGATGAGAAACCAGAAAATGCACAAACGGAATCGTTCAAGAGATATGAAGAAGAGCTGGAGATCAATGATTTCCCACAGGTGAGAATATATCTTCTGATAGATTTTAAATTTGAAAATGACATGGTTCTTCAACTTGAGTTTTGTTAATTTAATTGTATCAACTATATCTACTTTTGATGGTTCCCTGTATCTTCACACCGTTGGTTAAAAATGGGAAACGTTATTTTTGTGTGATTAATTTTAGGTGACAGCCTGTAATGCAAGTTCCAAATAAATTTTTCATGTAAAGCCACCTGACAATATACACAGTAGTCCTGATAATATATTTCCTGTGACCCCTTAATTCAAGCATCAACATGACCAGCTTCAACCACTTGTATTTTAGATATTCAGTGCTGTGTTTTTGGTTCTTCATTTGGCATGACACACTAGAACTAGTAATCTGTTCAAGAAACTCCCTCATTATGTCTTCAATCCTGTTCTTCCAGTAAAAGTTCCATTATTCCAAATTTCTCTTATTTTCCCCCAGTGCAACTATTTGCTCCCTCAAATTCAATCTCAAACCTTATTGGTGTAGAAAATTCTGAAACCAAGAACCTTTTCATCATGTAAACTTGCACTAAATGTTTAAATATGTCCATGACTTTATATGTTGTGTATAATGTTTTATAGACTGCCAGATGGAAGGTAACCTCCAAGGAAGCTCTTCAGAGGATTAGTGAATATTCAGAAGCTGCTATCACTATTAGAGGCACTTACTTTCCTCCAGGGAAGGAGCCCAAAGAAGGCGAGCGGAAAATCTACCTTGCTATAGAAAGTAAGTATTGATTAACTTATTTGGACTGTGACTTATGAAAACATTAGTTTATGTATTAGACCTGAAAACTGCAGCAATTGCTTTCTTATCCATTACATGGAATCTGCACACAACGTCCACAACTGCCTTTTTGATGTTTAGCTAAAGCTTTGCTGTCTATGCTCTCAAATTTTATAAGCTAGTGCATTAATGTGCTTCAGTTACTTGTAACATATTTTCCTACCATTTTACAGGTGCCAGTGAACTGGCTGTTCAGAAAGCTAAAGCTGAGATTACAAGACTTATTAAAGAAGAACTCATTAGACTGGTAAGCAGCTTAATGGAAATATTCTTTGGAACCTATTTACACTCCACAATGTTGACAAGAATCGCTGCAGTAAACTAATCTTTTGAATAAGTAAAACAGCCTGTTTCTAAAACCTACTTTCTTTATTTAACAATAAACAAACATCGACTGAATTAATATGTTTCACTTTTTTGATTGGATTCCTTTAGAGGGAAAAAAGTTTTGTCTTTGTGATCAAAGGAACTGAGAAATTCTCAACATGAAAAGAGCCTGTTCTGACCAAGCAGTCTATTTTGATCTTTATTCTTCCTACAGTTGGATACTTCATACTTATCCATCTTTTCTCATCCTTTCAACCTATTTTCCTTCATCCAGCAATCCGACTCAGTCTTAACTATCAACCTACTTTGCCATCTCAACTAGTAACCCTGAAAATGATTTGACTAGCCTCACAACTCTGAACAAAAGGTTTTCCTCCCCTCCTCTCAAATTCTTTGGGCAGTGCGTGGCTCACTTGTTAACATTGCTGCCTTACAGCACCAGTCACCTGGGCTCGGTTCCAGTCTTGGATGACTGTGTGTGGAGTTTGCACATTCTCCCACTGCCTGCATTGGGTTTCCTCTGGGTGTTCGGGTTTCCTCCCCCAGTCCAAAGATTGTACAGGTTAGGTGCATTGGTCATTCTAAATTCCCCATATTGTACAGGAATGTGTGGCTAGGTGGATTAGCCAATGAGAAAATGCAGGGTTTCAGAGACAGTAGTGTAGAGGTGTGGGTGGGATGTTCTTCAGAGGGGCAGTGTGGAATCGTTGGGCCAAATGGCCTGCTTTCACGCAGTAGGGTTTCTGTGATTCTTTGGTATTTAATATTGTAGCCATTGATGGTTTGTTCTTCACTGCTCAGCTGTTGCTGACAGTTCACTCTGTCTTATCCTCTCACAATTAAACACTTGTGCCAACACTTTTAATAGAATGTATTAACATGCTTTCCGAATCTTGCTTTGTATTTCAATTACCTAATACCAACCAATATCTACTGAATTTATGCATTGTACTACATTACATACAGAATTTATATTAAAGTTTTACGTAGTCCCAGCATTACTGCATTAAATTTGATTCCAGATCTCTTGTAATAAAACTAGTTCGCTCTTATTCATTTTGCTCTTAACCATTTCAGAGCTCATACTGCCATTAGTAAAGATTAATTGTTGTTTTTCCATTCGTCTACAAATTGACAATCGGACTTTTCATACTTTTAACTTGCCTTATCCCACTCTTAACCTTGTCTTATTTTTGTTTATCAACTAATTGTCGTTGTAGTCGCAGTAAACTATTACCTTTAATTTTAATTGGTTTCTAAACTCTGCATTTAACAGTGACAGTCTAGAGGACTAGTAATTTTCTTTTTAAATAGAAGTTACTTGCTCTGCACTTTGCTAAAATAATTCCATGCTGCTCTATTGTCCTTTGGGAGAAGTACGAAGTAAATGGTAGCATAAAATAATTTGGGTTTTATTTCTTCTCTAGGTCTGTAAATGCACTGTTCAATTATGTTTGTCTAGCTCAGGGACAATGCTTTTAATCTTGAGGCCAATGAAAAATATAAAAATTAAAATTTGAATCATGAAAATAGCCTTTAGTGCAAAGACTTGTACAACTTTGTGGCCTTTATGTCTTGGCTTTAGGAGAAATGCATACATTCCAGTGCTGTGCCTCAGCTATTTTATCATCTTGGTTTAAGAAAGAAACAAAAAATTTAGCAGCCAATTGTCCACTTTCACATCTTCCCCACTTCAGAATGTGGGGTTTCCTGTGATATGAGCAACAGTTTGTTTCTAAAATTTAAAAATCTTGCAGGATGTTGTAGTGGCTGAACCCACATAAGCCAAGAAACAGTGATAGTTGAGGAAATTCCCTTAGTTTTGGGGGCAAAAATAGCCTTTTTAAGACTCTTGAACTGGGTATCAGGTTGGAAAGCAATAAAAACTGACCTTAACAGGAAAGATTAGATAAGCCTGGAATATGCGTACCTCTTGCTGTAAGTTACTTGAAAAAGTAACAGTTCGCAGAATGTGACCACTAAACGTTGAATTTTTTTAAAAAAAAAATCAATAAGTTATTTAATTTTTTTTTGTTACAGCAAAATTCATACCAGCCGACCAACCGTGGGCGATACAAGGTTTTGTAGGGGACCTGTAAAATGTATGCTATGTCTACAGTCAGTTTTGAAGATTGTTGTTGTTGGTTAATTGATTTATTTTATTCTCTCCATAATGTTTAAATTACAAGTTAATTTGGAAGTGTTTTGGCATTCTCTCGAATCTGTAAAATCCATCTTGTGAATTTCTAGAAACTGTGTAATACAGTATTGGAGATTAGTTTCTGTTAATGTGTTAAACCTTTACTAAATCCAACATGCTGCACGTGAACAAGAAGTACTCATGCTTTTGAAATGTAAAAAATTTGCCTTTTGTATGCTGGGATATAAAAATGTCAAGAAAACAAATAAATGAACATTATCTTTAATTTCATGGCTTCCTTTGTTGAATCATCAAACTTATAACTTGCATGAGAAGTACTAGCTAGTGATAATAGTTTTGTATAGCATCAAACATTTTGCCCTGATCTTACTAGAATTAAAGTAAAAATAAAAGTGGGCCAATATAATGCTTCATTACATTTCTGCATTTAAATCAATTTGCTGACTGTTAGTGTACTTTCGTTAGTTAGGAAATTCCATGCATCTAAGATTTCTAGAGTAGATTTGTACCTTGGGTTGTGGATGTACTACATGCAAAAATGCATGTAGTTTGTGGTTGGTTGGCTCCCCGAGCTGATTTGTTGTTCCGCATCTTCATTGGAGGCTGCACTGATGATGTTACCCAGCAGGGTAATGAAATGTCTGTGGAACAACGAACCAGTTCGGCGAGCCTACCAACCACAAGCTACGTGCATGTTTGCATTTGTCACTCTCTGGTGACTCAGCCCTGCACAGCAGTATTTATTATTTTTGCATTTACTGTAGCTACACGTGACATTTATACACGGGCAACTTGGATTTAAACTCTATAAACTCTTTAAACTCTAAACGCCATGTCTTTTAATCGAAGGATGGACCTTGGTCAGGATGCAAGAATCATTTTTTAAAAATGTTATAGGATCTTTTCCATCCACCTGAGAATATACAACCAGTGGTAAATCTCTATGTGCTCTTCATCTTCCTCCTCTTGCTGTTGAATCAGCAGAGGCAGAAAAACTACTGCGGGAGACTTTTTCTGTATTCAAAAGAGTCAGAGAAGAAAGATCTACTCAGACAGTGCCTCACAGCCAGCCTGACAATGACCAACGTGCTAGAGCAACAGCATGCCCACAGTGCCTGGTCCACCCAAGAAGCCACCATAATCAGCACCTGCTTGGAGATCCTCGGTCTCTCATTCGTGAGGCACCGAGACTGGTTTGATGAGAATGATCAGGAGATCCAGAATTTCCTAAATCTCAAAGGCAAGATACTCCTGACCTGTCACGTCCACCGAAACTCAAGCGAGAGGAAACAAGCTGACAGACAACTGAAGGGCAAGGTGCTACTCTGTGGAGTAGAAGGTAAGTGGATGGAGCGCAGGAAACTCAGCAACTCGCCAACAACCACAACATGCGCAGCTTCAATGCCATCAACAGTCTGAGTACCCAGGTACCTACTCCACAGAGTCAAAAACAAGAGTCGCTCATCAAGGACTGAGAGGTAATCGTGCCTGGTGGATAGAGACTTTGAGGATATCCTCAACCAAGACCAACTTCACAACTGCTCTTGACACCATCCTGCAACACGCTACTTGTCACCATCTCAGTGCACCTCCAACCCACCGTGATGTGAAAACGTCATCCAACAGCTGAGAAACAATAAAGCCTCTGACGCTGATGGAATCCCTTCCGAAATACTAAAATACAGAGGAAACGCATTCTTGATGTGAATCCACAACCTTATTATCCTTACATAAACAAAGTGTTGGAGAAACCCAGCAGGTCTGGCAGCATCTGTAGGGAGAGAGGCGTGTTGACATTACAAGTCTAGTGACGCTTCAAAATAAAATCTCATCGCCCTTGTCTGTAAGGAGAAGAGCATGCCAGGAGATTTCAAAGATGCCATAATTGTGTATATCTTCAAGAAAAAAGACAGGTCTGACTGTGGAAATTAGAGGGAATTCCCTACTATCTGCCATAGGAAAGGGTATCACAAGAATTGTCCTGCTCTACCACTTCCGACAGGCTAAAGAGTTCCTCCCTAATTCTCAGTGTGGCTTCTGCCCAGTGAGAATCACAATGGACATGATTTTCAGTACGTGACAAATCCTAGAAAAGTGCTGCGAATAACACCCACCTCTGTATGTGTGCAGTATCCTCTGCAAATTCAGCAGTCCACAGAAGTTTGCCAACATTCTCTGCCTGTTTCATAATGACATGCAGACCATGATCCTCACCAACAGATCCACCACAGGCCCAATACAAGTGCAAACTAGGGTCAAACAGGGTTGCATCATCGTACCAAAGGTCTTTCCCATCTTATTTGCCATGACATACCACTCCATCTCCATGAAGCTAACCTATAAGACATGTGGGAAACTGTTCACCCCATAGGCGTCACACAAGATCACCACATCTTCTGTTATCGAGCTGCAGTACACAGATGATGTTTGTGCATGCACAAACCATCATTGACATATTGACTAAGGCATGTGAAGGAATGGACCTCAGAGTAAAAATCCAGAAAACACAGGTTGTCTACCAGCCTATTCCTGCCACACAACACTGTCTCCCGACCATTAAAATCCACAGTGAGCACCTGAACAACGTGGATCATTTCCCATACCTCAGGATCCTCGTCTCAGTGCGAGCAGACATTGACAAGTGCAGTGCCAATGCAGCCTTCATGCACTTGAGGAACAGAGTGTTCAAAGTTCAAAAAGAAATCAAACCCAGCACCTAACTCGTGATCTACAGAGCATCTGTGGTCCCCACCCTCTGATATATGGCTCATGTTTCTGACATACATATGGCAGACATTCAAACCCGTGAAGAGTTATTACTAGCACTACCTTTGCAAAAGCCTGTAAATCCACTAGTGGGATAGGCATTCCAATGTGACCGTCCTCTCCCATGCTGTCCAGTAGCGAGGCACCAGTCACTCATGACTCACTGTGGCGGGTAGGCCATGTTGCCCACATGCCCAATGTTATAAAGCAGAGGTTGACCTCTCTCAGAACTAATACCAAAATACCCAAAGAGGAGCACCTCGCCCCATAATCTGTGAAAAGAGTGTGAAAAGTGATGTAACCTGCCTTTCAGCAATTGCTAGTGATTAAATAAAATAAACCCCTGACATTCACTTCATAACCAGTACAATAAAATTTATCTAATGCTAACAGTGAACAAATTAACGAAACTCTTAACAAACTACTAACTATTCCTGAATAAAACAATATTCTAATTGTATGCTGTTCCAAGAAGTATAAATCCCAATTACATATAAAAAAAATTTAGTCTCTCAATTACAGCCAGGTTTATGTGTCTTCGAATGTTCTGTCCCTTCTCTGTCGATTCTTCTGTCAGGAATATTCACTAGTTGTGCCGTGGAAAACTTTGTTATTTAGATGGTGCTTTTCTAAGACATAGAGGAGGCTGTGGCAGCCAGCAATTCTCTCTCGAGAGCTGAGGGTTGTTAGCTGTGGCAGATGGCAGTTAGCCCTGGGGTGTTTGTCCAACTGTCCCCTTTATATACCCTTATAATTTAATATAGTTAATACAAGTTAATACCAATATTTCTTTTATAATAGGAATAGTCCTATGTTGTCAAAACCATCAAACTTTAATTTAATAGGCCTTTATTATCTAAGTACCTGGTTAAAATTGATTAGCTAAATTCAAAAGCCTGTTGTCTTTGTAAAAACTGCTGCTTGGCTGCTAACTGTGTATAGCCTTTTGATACAAATACAAGTACAAAGAGGAATTGAGTATAGGAGCTGCACAGGGCCCTGCTGAGACCGCACCTGGAGTATTGTGTGCAGTTTTGGTCTCCAAATTTGAGGAAGGACATTCTTGCTATTGAGGGAGTGCAGCGTAGGTTCATGAGGTCAATTCCTGGAATGGCAGGACTATCATATGTTGAAAGATTGGAGCGACTGGGCTTGTATACACGAGTTTAGGAGGATGAGAGGGGATCTGATTGAGGCGTATAAGATTATTAAGGGGTTGGACACTCTGGAGGCAGGAAGCATGTTTCCGCTGATGGGTGAATCCAGAACCAGAGGACATAGTTTAAAAAACGGGGTAGGCCATTTAGAACAGAGTTGAGGAAAAACCTCTTCACCCAGACAGTGGTGGATATATGGAATGCTCTGCCCCAGAAGGCAATGGAGGCCAATTCTCTGGATACTTTCAAGGAAGAGATGGATATAGCTCTTAAAGATAGTGTAATCAAGGGTTATGAGAATAAGGCAGGAACAGGATACTGATTGTGGATGATCAGCCATGATCATAATGAATGGTAGTGCTGGCTCAAAGGGTCGAATGGCCTACTCCAGCACCTATTGTCTATAGTTCAATTCGGGTGCTCCCTTTGCACTTGCAAACTTTCAAGCTGCTGCTCACAGTCATTCATTTTAAATCTCTAAGCACAGAAAAAACATCTTTTAAAGGGACCACGTAATACTTTGCCCCTAGTATTTTACAAACGCCAAATTCTAACTTCCTGCCTCCCAATCCACAACTATTCTACCCAATTTTGCAACACCCACCACAAGAGTCCTTAAACAAGTGCTCTGCTTCGAACTCTGCAATGGTAAGCGATTACTAGAAAGACAAAGGAAATGTTACATGGACATCCTGGACACCTCCCTAAACAAATGCAACATCCCCGTGATGTGGGGAAACCCAAACTGGACAAAAAGCATCCACAAAGGCACCAATGACTTCAAGCATCACGACATGGCATGCGGAGGCCAAGCACAAGCTGTGATAAGAATGCACAGAGTCCAGACCCTAATCGAGCATCACACAGCCACAGATCCAGCAACTCCAAGATTAGACTATTCAACCACTATGGAAATGTTCATCCTCCCCCGGAGTGGAAATAAGTCAACCTCAACCCTGAGGAACTGCCAAAGGAAGAAGAACAACTCAGCTGAAAACCAACATCTTCTGTATACTATGGATCAATGGAAAGAAACAGTATTTACAAGAAGACAATGTGTAGGATCGAAAGTAGACCATGTGCCCTCTAGTGTCTCCTCCACCAAGCAATACAATCATGCCTGATCTTGAATTTCAACATAATCTCTCAATTCCCAGAGATATCAAAAATCTATGTACTAATATTTTAAATATAATCAATGATGGAGCATCAAAAAACTTTGGCAGTATAAAATTTCGAAAGGTTCACAACACTTTGCATGAAATAACTTCCTCCCTTCTACTTCCTTGATGATTAATTCCTTAACCTAAGATCATTTCCGAGTTCGAGATTCCCCAACCAGCAGAAACAACTGCTCCATGCCCACCTAACCATACCCCTGTGGAGTCTTGTATGTTTCAATGAGAATTTGTGGTGTAAGGCTATTGACCTGCAATGTTAACTCTGCTTCTCTCTCTCTCTCTCTCTTCGCTGCCTGTCTTGGTGAGTGTTTCCAGCATTTACTCTTTTTATTTCAGATTTCCAAAATCTGAAATGAATTTCAGACCCACTCCAAGTTTTAACAATGCTACATGTTTCCTACCAAGTGATAAACCCCTATCGGATTTGGCCAGGAGAAACCCTTGGAAGTGGTGAAATTCGGAAATGTAAAACAAGACATACATAAAGTTTAGGACTTCCACTTGCAACTTTCCACCCAGCAACTTTCATGTGAGTATGGCACAATAGCAAGAAAATTTAAAAAGTTAACAGAGCTGACCAAAACATGGATGATGTTTTGTTGAAACTTTGGGAGAAACAAACAATGTAATAATATTGAGGAGAGAAGCCCATAGGAGTGCAGAGGTTATAACATGCACGGTAGATTGCTCCCCTGCAAAAAAAGTGAACAACTTGGTATCTTTTTGACTATCTGAAACTTTTCCTAATATTAACTTTATACCGAGATTTATTTAATTAACTTATAGATTTGAACTGAGCTCTGTGAATCTGAAAATGCATATCTCAGAATTACTGGTTGAGTATTCTGGATTACAAGTCCAGCAACATAATCACCAGACTTCTCCCAGTTTGACCTGGTGCGACAGGTCCACACCAAAGTGTTTGCATCTTAATTCCTATCTGAAATGGCATTGCAGCTACTCAGCTGTATACCACCAAATGAGTAAATACATACCTCATAAAACAGTTGTTTTTCTGTCGACCGCAGGGGAATGCTACACTTTTGTCTCATTTGAAAAATAATCATTTCTATTAACTCTTGTTTTCTGTCCATTAGCCAATTTTTTTTATCTTTGTTACCACTGCCTTTCAATCTTATAGGCCTTGTGACCTACTTTGATAGATTGTTAAACTCTTGAAAATCCATATACTCCACTGAATTGATAAAAGTCCTGCAACTTCCTCTCTAACATCACAGACTGCTATGGTTGGAGAAGGCAACACATCATGTTTTCAAGAGCACTTGGGGATGGACAACAAATTTTGGCATCATCAGTGATTCCCATATCCAAGAATGAATATTTGAACATATGAAAGTAGAATAGACGTATTCAACCTTCAAGCATTTTTTTGCCACTAAACAAGATCATGGCTGATCTAATTGTAACCACAAGTTCATATTCTTGCCTAAATCTGATAACCTATCACCCCTTGCCTGCCAAGAATCTATTCTCCTCTGCTATAAAGGTAGTCAATTCATTGGAACTCTCTTCCTCAAAAGGCAACAAAACAAGACTCACAACAGTCTGAGAAAACCTTCTGTGTCATCTCTTTCTTTTAAGAGGAGATCCCTTATTTTGAAACAGTGACCCCATCTAGATTCTCCCTCAAGAGGAAACATCCTCTTCAGATCTACTCTCAAAAGCACCTCAAGATCTTGTCTCAATTAAGGTGTCTCATACTCTTTTACACTTTGGTCTAAACAAACCTGGCCTTTCCTCATAAGGTTAATATCCTTTTCATGCATTACTCTAATAAACCTCTGAACTGCTTCCAAACTATTTATATTCTTCCTTAAATAGAATGACCAGTACTGTACATAATATGCCAGGTGTGGTCTCGCCAGTGCCCTGTTTTGCTGAATCATAAACATTGTAATACAAGATAACATTCTATTAGTTTTCATAATTACTTGCTGTACCTTCATACTAGCTTTTTGTGATTCATACACTGGGATACCCTCATTCTTCTGCATCTCAGAATTGTGCAATGTCTCGCCATATAGTTAATATTCTATTAGTCTTCCCACAAAAATGGGCAACTGAACATTTTCCCACATCATACTCCATTTACCAGATCTTTGCCACTCAATTCACCGACTTCGATCCTTTTAGCTCCTTATGTCCTCTTCACAAGTTACTTGTCTGGATGTGAGTTTGTTCGCTGAGCTGGAAGGTTAGTTTTTCAGACATTTCATCACCTTTTTTTTATTTGAAAAAACATACTTTATTCATAGAATGTGCAAAAAATAAAACATTTATACACCTACCCAGCCATGCAAGCCACTCCGGGTTACCCAGGGGGTACGTACACTAACTAAAGGAAAAAACAAAACAGAGGGAAAAAAATACAAAGTAAAGAAAATACCCTGGCAGTCGTCACCCCGCACAGTCCCAGTTGGCCCGCTGACCAGTTGGGGAAGGCGCCAGCTGGGCCCAGTTACCAGATAGGGTTCTTTTTCCTATTCTGGACGAGGGGATTCATACCGTGGTCTTTCCCCACCGCGCCTTGACGGCGGCTGCCCCAAGCTTTAGCGCGTCCCTCAGCACGTAGTCCTGGACCTTGGAGTGCGCCAGTCTGCAACATTCGGTCAGGGTCAGTTCTTTTAGCTGGCAGACCAGCAAATTGCGGGCAGACCAAAGAGCGTCTTTCACCGCATTGATGGTCCTCCAGGCGCAGTTGATGTTGGTCTTGGTGTGCGTCCCCGGAAACAGCCCGTAGAGCATGGAGTCCCGCGTCACGGAGCTGCTTGGGACGAACCTCGACAAATACCACTGCATCCCCCTCCAGACCTCCTGCGCATTGGCACACTCCAGAAGGAGGTGATCAACAGTCTCGTCCCCCCCGCAGCCACCTCAAGGGCAGTGTGCGGTGGCGCAGAGATTCCGGGCATGCATAAAGGAGCTCACTGGCAGAGCCCCTCTCACCGCCAGCCAAGCAATGTCCTTGTGCTTGTTTGAAAGTTGTGGCGATGAGGCATTCTGCCAAACGACTTTGGCAGTCTGCGTGGGGAACCACACGACGGGATCCACCCTCTCCTTTTCCCGAAGGGTCTCGAGGATACTACGTGCTGACCATTGCCTGACGGCCTTGTGGTCAAAGGTGTTTCCTTTCAAAAATTTCTCCACGAAGGACAGGTGGTACGGAACGGTCCAACTACTCGGAGCGTTCCGCGGCAACGAGGCCAGGCCCATCCTTCGCAACACTGGGGACAGGTAGAACCTCAGTAAGTAGTGACACTTGGTGTTTGCGTACTGAGGATCTACGCACAGCTTGATGCAGCCACACACAAAGGTAGCCGTCAGGGCGAGGGTGGCGTTCGGTATGCCCTTTCCCCCATTTTCCAGGTCTTTGTACATGGTGTCCCTGCGGACCCGGTCCATCCTCGACCCCCAAATGAAGTGGAAGATGGCCCGGGTGACCGCAGCGGCGCAGGTCCAGGGAATAGGCCAGGCCTGCGCCACATACAACAGTACCGAAAGCCCCTTGCACCTGACAACCAGGTTCTTACCCGCGATGGAGAGGGACCGGAGCGTCCACCTGCCCAGCTTCTGCTTCAATTTGGTGATACGCTCCTCCCAAGTCTTAGTGCATGCCCCAGCTCCACCAAACCAAACACCCAGCACCTTCAGGTAGTCTGTCCTGACGGCGAAGGGGATGAAGGAGCGGTCGTCCCAGTTCCCGAAGAACATGACCTCGCTCTTACCCCTATTGACTTTGGCACCCGAGGCCAGTTCAAACTGGCCGCAGATGTCCAATAGTCTACTCACCGACCGACGATCGGTGCAGAAGACGGCGACATCGTCCATGTACAGGGAGGTCTTGACCTGAAGGCCTACGCTGCCTGGGATATTCATGCCCTTCAGGCTCACGCCCTTCCTGATGGAGGCGGCGAAGGGCTCCACACAGCACACGAACAAGGCAGGAGAGAGCGGGCAGTCCTGCCTGACTCCAGATCTAACAGGAAATCTGTCTGATTCCCACCCGTTGATCGAGACTGCGCTAACGATGTTGGTGTAGAGCAGCCGGATCCAATTGCGGATGCCCTCCCCGAACCCCAATTTGGAGAGGACGTCCCTCATGTAAGCATGAGAGACCCTGTCGAAGGCCTTCTCCTGGTCCAGGCTGACGAGGCAGGTGTCCACCCGCCTGTCCTGTACGTAGGCGATCGTATCCTTGATGAGCGGGAGGCTCTCAGCGATCTACCTGCCCGGCACAGCACAGGTTTGGTCAGGGTGAATCACTGACTCCAGGACTGACCTGACCCGGTTGGCTATGACCTTGGTCAGGATTTTGTAGTCCACGTTCAAAAGTGAAATGGGACGCCAATTCTTAACTTCTTCCCTCTCCCCCTTCCTCTTGTAAATGAGGGTGATGATGCCCTTCCTCATGGACTTGCACATTTCCCCTGCCCGAAGTGCACTATCTTACACCTCCAGCAGGTCCTGGCCGACCAGGCCCCACAGAGCGGAATACAGTTCGACCGGTAGGCCGTCGCTTCCGGGAGTCCTATTCCTCTCCAAGGACTTGAGGGCTCTAGCCAGCTCGTCCAGGGATATCGGCCGGTCCAGCCACTCCCTCGTGCCGTCGTCTAAGACCTCCGTGATAGACGACAGGAACGACTCGGAGGCCGTGCTGTCCGTGGGCTTCGTCTCGTACATTCCGGCATAGAAGGATCTGCTGATCCTCAAAATGTCGGGCCGAGACGACGTCACCGAGCCGTTGTCCTCCTTCAGCCGGTTAAGCACAGAGCTCTCTTTGTGCATCCTCTGAAAGAAGAAACGCGAGCACGTCTCGTCCTGCTCCACGGAACGGACCCTGGACCGGAAGATTATCCGGGAGGCCTCCGCGGCGAAGAGCGAGGCTTGCTGGCCCCTCACCTCGTGGAGGTCCTCCATGACATTGACCCCCATCAACTGCAGAAGGAGCAGGTTCTGCACCCTTTTCTGGAGTCGCGACAGCTTTCCCCGCCTCTCTCTTGCCTTCTGAACACTCTTGAGGACAAAGAACCTCTTGATGTTCTCCTTCACCGTCTCCCACCAGTCGCCTGGAGACTCAAAGAGGGGTTTCACGGTTCTCCAACCGGCATACTCCCTCTTAAGCTCCTCGACATTCTCTGGGGTCAACAGAGTCGTGTTGAGCTCCACGTCCCCTTGCCGGCCGGCTGGTCGTCCTGTAAGTGACAGTCGGCCAGCAGGAGGCAGTGGTCAGAGAAGAACACCGGCTCGACGCGGGTGGACCTGACCGAGAACGTCCGTGACACAAACAGGAAGTCTATCCTTGAGCGGATAGACCCGTCTTGCCGCGACCAGGTGTACCTCTGCTGCGCTCCGTCTGCAGGGGTGCTGAAGACGTCGAGCAGCTTGGCGTCCTTCACCGTGCCCATCAGGAATCTGGACGTGACATCCAGTTGACTCCCCCCACCCGCTGTCCCCACGCCGGATCTTCCATCTGCATCAATGATGCAGTTGAAGTCTCCGCCTAGGATGACCAGCCTGGACGTAGCCAGCAGGGGTGGAAGCTGCTGCAGGATGGCCAACCGCTCACTCCGTACCGCTGGGGCGTACACGTTGATCAGCCTCAGGGGAGCATTCCTGTAGGTGATGTCAGCCACTAGGAGGCGCCCCCCCCACCACCTCCTGAACTTGAGAGATGGTGAGGTTGCGCCCCCGCAGCAGAATAGCCAGGCCCGAGGAGCGACAGTCGTTACCCCCCGACCAGATCGAAGGCCCACAGGTCCAGGCGCCTGACCATTTCCCGTAACTGCCGAGGTGCGGTATCCCGCACTCCTGCAGAAACCGGAGGTCCGCCTTGATGGTAGTCAGGTAGGCCAACGTGGACACACATCTTGTGGTTGACTTGACACTGCGCACATTAATGCTCGCAACTCGTACCCCCATTGTGGGCAGTGACCGCAGTACCCTCCCCAAGTCCAAGGTTCAGCCCCTCCACCTGTCCCTTGATGCCCATTGCTCGGGCTAACTGCTGGACGCTCTCCAGGCTCAGGAAACCGTCCGTGCTGCCTTCCGGGTGGCATCCCCCCGTCAGGGGTGCGGAGGCAGGAGGGTCCGGCTCCGGGTCAGGCTGGGGACGCGCTGTTTCCTCCTTCCCGCCTGGAAGTTCCGGGGGGCCCTCCAGTGCTCCAGCGGCACTTGACTGGGTCTCGGAGGGATCCTCAGGACACCTCCCGTCACCTGGAAGCGGGGTGCTTCCCCCTGTAGCTGCCTCTTCCCGCCTGATGGTTGCGGTTCCTGGGCCCGTCGACGCACTGTCCTCCTCGCTTTCCGGACTGTTGTCCACTCCCCTGGGTCGCCTGTTGCCGCATCCATCGACTCCGGGTTGTCGGGGGGATCGGAGCCTGCAGGGGTGCTTTGCTGGCCTGGGGCCCATCCTGCGGGGCTGGGCCCTCCTGCACGGCCTGGCCCTCCTGCACATTAGTGGGGTCCTTGCTGGGCCCTGGTGCCTTCCTCTCCTCCAGGGTGGCTGGCCCCGCATTGCCCCTGCCAGCTACCTGGGCTTAGGTGGTCCCCCGCCGTGGGCATGCCCTATTGAGGTGGCCCGCTTCCCCGCAAAGGTTGCAGCTTTTCTCCTGTGGGCAATCCTTTGCAAGGTGTCCCTCCTCCCTGCAGTTCCTGCAGATGGTGGCTTTGCAGTCGGCCGCCACGTGACCTGACCTACCACAGGCATGGCAGACTTTAGGTTGCACTGCATAGGTCAGGTAGCCCCTGCTCCCGCCGATCGCGAAGCTGGACGGTGGGTGTACGAAATTCCCATCCGCGCCCATCCTCAGCGTCACCTTGACCTGCCTCTTACTCGTCCAGATGCCAAAGGGGTCCATGATGTCAGTTAGGTCCCCTTCCACCTTCACGTACCTTCCGAGGAAGGCCAGGACATCAACTGCTGGCACATGCGGGTTGTACATGTGTACAGTCACCATACGGCTCCTCTGTGCTGGCATCACAAACAGCGGGACAGTGGTCAGTACAGAGAGGGGGCCCTCACCTCCTTTCTCCATGAAAACCTCCAGGAAGCGCTCGCAAAGCTTGGCACTCCTGAAGGTCACGTCGTAAAAACCTCCTTCTGGGAAATCCTACAGGCAGTAGATGTCCGCAGCAGCGAACCCACAACAGTCCAACAGGACCCTCTTCACGAGGAAGGTGCGGTCCACAGGTGCACCTTCATCCACCTCCTTTACAGAAACACGGATGGTGTTCCGGACCCCCTGACCTGGGGCACGAGTACTTGCCGCGGCCATTGTTGCAGGTTGGCTGCTCCCCTGAACCAGCGTTAGGCCGAAGCCAGCATTAAGATCCACTGTTCGCAAGGGTGCACAGCCAACCCGACGTCTTCCTTCCACCTCCAAGACAGCACTCTCCTCCTCTCGATCCACAAGAGAGTGGGTCTTTATTTTGTTCCAGATGTAAGCTGGTTCACTGAGCTTGAAGGTTTGTTCCCAGATGTTTTGTCACCTTTTTTTTTTATTTGAAAAAATATACTTTATTCATAGAATGTACAAAAAATAAAACATTTATACACCTACCCAGTCATGCAAGCCACTCCGGGTTACCCGGGGGTACGTACACCAACTAAAGGGAAAAAAAAAAACAAAACAGAGAAAAAAGAAAACAAAGCAAAGAAACCGCCCCGGCAGTCGTCACCCCGCACAGTCCCAGTTGGCCCCCTGACCAGTTGGGGAAGGCGCCAGCTGGGCCCAGTTACCAGATAGGATTCTTTTCCCTTTTCTGGACGAGGGGGCTCATACGGTGGTCTTTCCCCACCGCGCCTTGGCGGCGGCTGCCCCAAGCTTTAGCGCGTCCCTCAGCACGTAGCCCTGGACCTTGGAGTGCGCCAGTCTGCAACACTCGGTCGGGGTCAGTTCTTTCAGCTGGCAGACCAGCAAGTTGCGGGCAGACCAAAGAGCGTCTTTCACCGCATTGATGGTCCTCCAGGCGCAGTTGATGTTGGTCTCGGTGTGCGTCCCAGGAAACAGCCCTTAGAGCACGGAGTCCCGCGTCACGGAGCTGCTCGGGACGAACCTCGACAAATACCACTGCATCCCCCTCCAGACCTCCTGCGCATAGGCACACTCCAGAAGGAGGTGATCAACAGTCTCGTCCCCCCCGCAGCCACCTCGAGGGCAGCGTGCGGTGGTGCAGAGATTCCGGGCATGCATAAAGGATCTCACTGGCAGAGCCCCTCTCACCGCTAGCCAAGCAATGTCCTTGTGCTTGTTTGAAAGTTCTGGCGATGAGGCATTCTGCCAAACGACTTTGGCAGTCTGCGTGGGGAACCACACGACGGGATCCACCCTCTCCTTTTCCCGAAGGGTCGCGAGGATACTACGTGCTGACCACTGCCTGACGGCCTTGTGGTCAAAGGTGTTTCCTTTCAAAAATTTCTCCACGAAGGACAGGTGGTACGGAACGGTCCAACTACTCGGAGCGTTCCGCGGCAACGAGGCCAGGCCCATCCTTCGCAACACCGGGGACAGGTAGAACCTCAGTAAGTAGTGACACTTGGTGTTTGCGTACTGAGGGTCTACGCACAGCTTGATGCAGCCACACACAAAGGTAGCCGTCAGGGTGAGGGTGGCGTTCGGTACGCCCTTTCCCCCATTTCCCAGGTCTTTGTACATGGTATCTCTGCGGACCCGGTCCATCCTCGACCCCCAAATGAAGTGGAAGATGGCCCGGGTGACCGCAGCGGCGCAGGTCCAGGTAATAGGCCAGGCCTGCGCCACATACAACAGTACCGAAAGCCCCTCGCACCTGACAACCAGGTTCTTACCCGCGATGGAGAGGGACCGGAGCGTCCACCTGCCCAGCTTCTGCTTAAATTTGGAGATACGCTCCTCCCAAGTCTTAGTGCATGCCCCAGCTCCACCAAACCAAACACCCAGCACCTTCAGGTAGTCTGTCCTGACGGTGAAGGGGATAAAGGAGCGGTCGTCCCAGTTCCCGAAGAACATGACCTCGCTCTTACCCCTATTGACTTTGGCACCCGAGGCCAGTTCAAACTGGCCGCAGATGTCCAACAGCCTATTCACCGACCGACGATCGGTGCAGAAGACGGCGACATCATCCATGTACAGGGAGGTCTTGACCTGAAGGCCTCCACTGCCTGGGATAGTCACGCCCTTCAGGCTCACGTCCTTCCTGATGGAGGCGGCGAAGGGCTCCACACAGCACACGAACAAGGCAGGAGAGAGCGGGCAGCCCTGCCTGACTCCAGATCTAACAGGAAAACTGTCTGATTCCCACCCGTTGTGCTGGCATCACAAACAGTGGGACAGCGGTCAATACAGAGAGGGGGCCCTCACCTCCTTTCTCCTTGAAAACCTCCAGGAAGCGCTCGCAAAGCTTGGCACTCCGGAAGGTCACATCGTAAAAACCCCCTCCGGGGAAATCCTGCAGGCAGTAAATGTCCGCAGCAGCGAACCCACAACAGTCCAACAGGACCCTCTTCACGAAGAAGGTGCGGTCCACAGGTGCACCTTCATCCACCTTCTTTACGGAAACACGGATGGTGTTCCGGACCCCCTGACCTGGGGCACGAGCACTTGCCGCAGCCATCGTTGCAGGTTGGCTGCTCCCCTGAACCAGCGTTAGGCCGAAGCCAGCATTAAGATCCACTGGTCGCAAGGGCGCACAGCCAACCCGACGTCCTCCTTTCACCTCCAAGACTGCACTCTCGCCCTCTCAGTCCACAAGAGAGTGGGTCTTTATTGTGTTTGAGATGTAAGCTGGTTCACTGAGCTGTAAGGTTTGTCCCCAGATGTTTTGTCACCATTCTAGGTAACATCATCAGCGAGCCTCCGACAAAGTGCTGGTGTTGTGTCCCGCTTTCTATTTATCTGGTTAGGCTTCTTTGGGTTGGTGATGTCATTTCCTGTGTTGGTGATGTCATTTTCAGATGTTTCGTCACCATTCTAGGTAACATCATCAGTGAGCCTCCGACGAAGCGCTGGTGTTATGTCCCGCTTTCTATTTATCTGGTTAGGTTTCCTTGGGTTGGTGATGTCATTTCCTGTTCTTTTTCTCAGGGGATGGTAGATTGGCTCCAAGTCAATGTGTTTGTTGATGGAGTTCCGGTTGGAATGCCATGCTTCTAGGAATTCTCGTGTGTGTCTCTGTTTGGCTTGTCCTAGGATGGATGTGTTGTCCCAATCAAAGTGGTGTCCTTCCTCATCTGTATGTAAGGATACGAGTGATAGTGGGTCATGTTGTTTTGTGGCTAGTTGACGTTCATGTATCCTGGTGGCTAGCTTTCTGCCTGTTTGTCCAACGTAGTGTTTGTCACAGTTCTTGCAAGGTATTTTGTAGATGACATTCGTTTTGCTTGTTGTCTGTATAGGGTCTTTTAAGTTCATTAGCTGCTGTTTTAATGTGTTGGTGGGTTTGTGGGCTACCCTGATGCCAAGAGGTCTGAGTAGTCTGGCAGTCATTTCGGTTACTTGTCTGCCTATCTCTGTGTCATTTGCAAATTTAGCAACTACACCTTCTTTCCCTTCATCCAAGTCATTTATATAAATTGTAAACAGTTGAAAGATTAGCTGTAGCTGTTAAATAATTAAGTAAGACTGTTAGGCAGTAGGTCCTGCTTTTAAAAGTTGTGATTCTTCTACTGCAGTTGAATATTCTTGTATACTGCACCCATGCTTCCAGTTTGAGCACATTTGCACCAATCACTTTTTGGGCAAACATGTCAGTTGCAGTCTTCAGACATCCATATCCTGAAAACCTTGCTGGAACATTGATTCATTTTGCTTCAGGGCTGGAATCCCTGATGCAATTTTATTGTTTTCATTATGGATACCTATTACAATATATCTTCTACTATTGCAGCATGATTTCATACGTTAGTAAACATCTGGGAGATCTCCTGTCCATATGTGACATATAAACTCAAACATTGCCTAGTTTAAGCCTTAAATAATTGATATTAATAAATTTATCTGACAAATAATAAAGTAATTTTTAAACTGCTGGACCTATGCCTGACCACCCACTTCACCTTCAATGGCCAAACGTACGAGCAAATTAATGGGACATCCATGGGATCGCCTATCTCCGGACTCATAGCAGAAATAGTGATGCAAAGACTGGAAAGGACTGCCCTTCCGCAAATCCAACCTAAAGTATGGATACGCTATGTAGACAATGCCTTTGTCATCATTAAACGGACCGAATTAAAAGAGACACACAAACTCATAAACAACACCCTCATTGGAATAAAATTCACCAGAGAGGAGGAGAAGAACAAACAGCTCCCATTCCTGGACATCATGGTAGAGCACAAGACAAATGAGGAACTGGAAACAAAAGTACACCAAAAAGTCACACTCACAGGCCGGGTATTGAACTTCAATAGTAACCACCCTAGCACATACAAACAAAGCCGCATGTGAATGCTATTTAAAAGGACAACAACACACTGCAGCAACATGGAACTATGCAAAGAGGAGGAGGAATACCTCTTCCAAGCATTCAAGGGTAATGGATATCCAAAGAACTGGGTCAGGAGATGCCTACAGGAACTGCATCAGAAAGATTCTACATGCCCCGACACACTCATCACACTCCCCTATATCAGGAACACGTCAGAACTCACCGCAAGACTTCTACAATCGCTGGGCATCAGAGTGGCACACAAACCCACATCAGCCCCATGACAAGTGCTCACCCTAACTAAAGACCCACTCCCCGCCATGGACAGGGCCAATGTCATCTACAAGATCCCCTGCAGAGACTGTGAGAAACACTACAATCAGACAAACAGGAAGGAAACTAACAACAAGAGGACATGAGCACCAACTGGCTACAAAAAGCCATGACCAATACTCACTCACCTCAATCCACATGGACAAGGAGAACCACCACATTGACTGGGACAACACCAAGATCCTGGGACAGGCTAAGCAGAGACAAGCACGAGATTTCCTGAAAGCATCACACTCCCTGAAGCAGGCTATTAATAAACACATTGAATTCGACCCCATATATATTCCACTATGGAGGAAACCGGAAGTGAGGCAATCCATTGCAACAGACCCCAGAGTTTAAAAACCAGGTGTGAAAACACACCGACGCTTCATCAGAAGCTGCACTGAGGATGTTACCAAGCGTAACAACAAACCAGCTCGGCGAGACAACCAACCTCAACAAAATAATTTCTAAATGATCTGGGTCTGTATAAGCAAGCAATTGTCTGCAGCATTTAATAAATAATTAATCTGTTGTCAAGAATACAGAAAGCTTATTTCTTTGGTATGGATGACCACTGTTGAACCTAATTATTCTGTGTGAAAACAAGCAAAATCCTTGTGTGCATGGATGGCTTCTCCCAATCAAAATGATCTTGAAAGAGAACTATCAAATACGAGCGTGCAGTCACCCAGAAATCCATAATGTTCAATAAGCGAGATTTTTCAGTGGCCTGATCTTTTGGGATTTCATTTGCTTCCAGATAAATGTTATATTTCTTTTGCTGGAATTCACCAATGAATTTTTCATCATCCTATAACCCATTGCTCTATTCGCAAAGCCCATCAATGACAATAATTTACATCTATATAATGCTTTAAGCATAGGAAAATGTTGCGAGGTTCCTCCCCCTATATGTCTTTATTCTTTCATGGATTGTGGATGTTGCTGACAAGGTCAGCTTTTCAAGCCCATCCCTATTTGCCCTTGAACTGGGCTATTTCATACAGCATTTAAGAGCTATGGATCTCGAATCACCTAGGCTGAATAATGAAGGTCAATTTCTTCACTAAAGCACATCAGTGAAACAGATTTTTTTTTACAAAAATTGTAATAGTTCCACGGGCACCACTAATGAGATTTGCTTTCCATTCTAGGCTACATTAATTGAATTCAAATTCCATCAGCGTCCTTGGGTGGATTTGAGCTCATATCTCCAGTGCATTGGCCTGGGCCTTTAAATTACTAGTCTAATGACATTACTACTGCACCAATACCTCCCCCAGTAGCACAAAACTGACACTGGGCCAAAGAAAGAAGCTATTTGTAATGGGTGACTAAAAGGGAGAGGGGTTGCAGAAGGCCAGAGTTAGAGGAATTCAGTGTTCAAATGCAATTATTGATGAAGAGAAGATTACAGAGTTGGAGAGAGGAATGAAGAAATAGAGAGATTTGTACACAAGGATAAAGAATTTTAAATGTTAAGACTCCAGATAGACTAAATAGGGTGAAGCAAGCACAGAGAATGCTGGAGAAACTGGGCAGATCTGGCAGCACCTGTGGAGAGAGAAACAAAGTTAATGTTTCAAGTCTATAAGACTTATTCAGAATTAAATAGAGTAGGACTGAGCCCCTTTGGCAGGATGATCGAGGACCAGAAGACTTATAATTAACAACAAAAGATGCAAGGGCAATGTGAAAAAAATCTTTTATGCAACAAGTCATTCACATTTTAAATGGATTAGCTGACAGTAGCAAAGATCGCCAGAGTCTTTCAAGGGGCTTTCAAGTGGGAATTGAATAAGTACACAAAGAGGAAAACAATATAGAACAACAAAGAAACAGGAAGGGAATGATGTTAGTTTGAGTTGCTGTTGCAGAGAACGAATTTGAGTACAATAGACTGAATGGCCTCTTTTTGTGCTGCATCTATTCTTTGATTCTATGAAGACTGTGGTGGACCATGAGTCAATAGAGCTCAAAGGGCATAAAGGTAATGGGTGAGGAAGACTTGGTACATGTTAGGTTACAGACAATACAGTTTTGGATGAACTCAAATTTATGGAGCATAGAACATTGGATGACAGCCATGAGAGCATGAAATTGTTGAACTAAAAAAATACTGGAGACACTGGAAGTATGAACTGAAAACAGCAAGAGCTGGAAAAACTCAACAGGTCTGTCCAAACAGAGTTAGTATTTCCAAGTCCTGTGTGTGACTTCTTCAGAGGAGTTGAGTAGTTGATTCTTGAATTAATCAAAGCATGGATAAAGGTTTCAGAAACAGTTTAAACAGTGCAAAAAGAAACAGATGGTACTATAGAGGTGGGAGTTGTCAATATTTATGATTTATAGGGCATAGGGTCAAAAGCGTAGCTCAGGAATAAATAAACACCAATGTGTGAAGCAACCTGGTACAGTCTGAGATATTGGTCATGGAAAAGGATGAAGTTGATAGTAAGGTACACTTATGACAGGATTAGAAGAAAAGATGGAAAAGAAGAACAGTGGATGTTGGAAATCAGAAACAAAAACATAAATTGCTGGGAAAACTCAGCAGGTCTGGCAGCATCTGTGGAGAGAAAGCAGAGTTAACATTTAGGATTCAGTGACCCTTCTTCAGAACCCCTGTGAACCCTCTCAAGAATAAATGCATAAGTTTTCTGGATTAGCTGTCTATCCAATTAGACATTCAAACTAACTAGTTATTTAGGATGCAATATTTGGTTGCTTTATGATGGACATTATTTACTTTAAATAAATTGAGCACATATATTTAACTTATCATCTTTCTTTTTCAAGAATTTTTCTGTGAGTTCATGTTTATCAAATGCTTATTCATTTATTCATTTAGACTTGCTAATTAGAAGTTAAACCTAAATAAAATCTAGTCAAAGTCCTTGTTTGCCTAATTATCATGTTGCATTTGCTCTGTGATGCAATTATTTGTTAACAATATTTAAAATGTTGCTAATTTAGAAAGACAATTTTGTAAAATACTCTTGAGCTCTATTTGTTTGCTCATGATTCTGCTCGACAATCATGAACTCCCATCTCAATTGCTTAAAACCAGTGAACCCCATCTCTGGATGTTTTATTGCCTAGCAACCGTACTGTTGAATCATGAATGAACTGATGAGTTTGAGTATGATACAGGTTTCCTTCAATTCTACAGAGAAAATGTTTTGCCATGTCTTTTTGAATTCCAAAGAAATGCTATGTTTCTCAAATGGTGCAGCCATAAATTCTCTATTAATATAGGTGCTTCTAAAAAATAATTGTTTTTTTTTTCAAAATTCACTTACTTTTATAAGAGAACTAGTACATCCAGGACAGGCAAAACATTTGGAAAGCAGGTACAGGGGCCAGATTCAATTTTACCAATCCCTCATGCCCTGCAAATTGTCCTGGAATTGGACGGTGAGTGAATGAGGTCCTTTGTAGACAGATGTCATTAATTGAGGTAGAACAGGGGTGTAGAACTATCTCAAAGAATTCTTATTAGTCCAATCTCTTTCTTAGGGGCAGTAGCAGCTCCCACAAGAATGGTGTATTCTACTTTTCCAGCTTTGCCAGATAGACCAAATCTGTATCTACATTCAGACTCATCTCCCTAATGTGTGCCCGAGGCAAATTCACATCCATCCAGCCTCATCACTTTGTAATCAGAATTGTTAACATCAAAAATATACATCATGTTACAATTACGTTAGAGGCACATGATTAGTTGGCGAGATCTAGAAAGATGCAGAATCTCATTCATGTGAATGTCCAATGTGTGTAGCTTCAGCTGTAAAGGAAGAGTTCTTTGAGCAAAAAAAACCATAGAATCAAGCAGCAGACTAGACAGCCCCAAGCAGCCCTCTACACCTTGAGCATGCAAGAAAGTAATCACTAAGACATCCAAATTCCCAGGTTTATCATCTATTCTTTCAATATCTTCCTAAATAACTAATTACTTTAATTGCCTAGCTGAATAAAAAGTTGATCCACAAAACATATGCATTGATGCTTGAGAGCTGGACAAATAAAATGTGTAAAAATGTAACTTTGATTTATACTTGCTTTTAATCATTAAATGGCTACACTTAGTTATAGCTAACTCAAATAATTAAAGGTCATTGCCACATTTGAGAATTGTATTGAACTGCACACACTGTGCCTTTTTTTCATGTGACATTGATGTGGGGCTGGAGTCACATGCAGACCAAACCGGGAAAAGGTAATAGTTTTCCTTCCCTATAGGGCATTAATTAAACTGATCAACAATAATCACACAGTCACCATTATTGAAAGTACCTTTTAATCCCAACTGCTGCTGTTGAGTTTTGAGCCCATGTCCCCCAAACTGCAAGATTGCTAGTCTCATGGCATAAGCACTAGGTCTCCACTTCTCCCATGTGCATTCCTATCATAATTTCCAAGAAAGCCGTCGGGTTGTGAGAACTGAAAAATGTCAGGACAGGAAATAAAATCTCTAGATCTCAAGAGTTGTGAAGAAGCCTGTAGCAATCAATATGAAGAAAAAGTCACTTTAGTAAGAAATCTTTAAGATAGAAATGAGACATCACTACGATTGAGGATGTGTCATGAATATTAGTTCAGCTTGGGAAACTTGGTTGGCATGGATGAGTTGGACCAAAGGGTCTGTTTCCATGTTCTAAAACTATTACACTGCAAATTCCACTTTGCTCTCTGGCACTGGGGTGTCAGTGTACCAGTTGATAATCAGCAGAAAGACTATGTTTCTCCTTCAACATTCTGACTTGTTCATGTCTTTTGCTGATTACTCGGATTAGCAATTTCTACAATGTGACCTGCTCACTTCTTGTCAGCATTGATAATTTTACTCTTGTTATGACCTGTTCACTCAAAAAATTCCAGGCTTCTTTCTGAACTAGAATCACTTGTGAGAATTGGCAACCACTTAAAGTTGTTTAGAACTTTCGCTACTTCAAAGTCAACTCACTGCTGGGAGAAGCTGTCACTATGATGAATTCTATAAATAGCTTTAGTCATGTATGTGGCACTTCAAAATATAATTGTTTAATAGTTGTGGTATAGGACTAGCAAGCTGGAAGTTGTGGCTTGAAGGCCAATCACATATTTGCAGTTTATAAAATGCTATCCAATAAATGTGGAGTTTGTTGGCCAACATGAGGAAATGGTTAAATGTGGATTTGGAAGGATCTGAAGAGGTTAATATTTGACTGAAAGAAATAAGCAGGGCTCACTCTAACGATGTCATGAGGACTTGGTGGGAGAGTAAAGCTGCGTCCTCCATTCTTATAAATTGTCACAACCTGTAAGCTGTTGTGGAAATGGAATAAACTACATCTTGTTTACTGTACAAGACTGTTCTCATTAGACCAGAAGATGGCTATCCTCATACACACTGGGCCATATAAAACAACCATCCATTCAAGTAATTTTTCACAATAAAAGATTACTATGACATTGCTGGATTGTTGCTAAAAATCCAGTTGGTTTATTCATTTTCTTCAAGGAGTGAAACCAGCTGCTTGCACATGATCTTATCTCCCATACAATGTGGTTGATTTTTGATATGCCCAGGGCAATCAGGAATAGACAATTAATACTATCTAATAGTGATGCTAATGCTTCAAAATAAATGAATAAACATTTGGGGGTTGTAATACACAGGTCTGCCCTGCCAAAATATCAACATCTAAGTTGCTTAAGTACAATACAATACACTACAAACAGCAACTTGCAATATTGTTTTGATTTTACTGTTAACTTTTGCATTTTCGTCTAATATCACATTGCTCTTTTCCTTGCCTTTTGTTTGCTTATTCCTTTCTGACTTCCTTCAGCTTTTCAGAATAAAATTGGTTAAATCATTAATCCTTTATCTGCTAATTAATTTAGTTTCCCTTGAAATAGTTTTCACAATCTAGCAGTAAAATACATCATATGGGAGAGGGTGACATAGAGGCACTGCTCTTACAATGCAATTCTGGGCTAATGCTCCAAGATGATGCCCTGGTGACTCAGATTCAAGTCCCAAAAGAGCACCTGTTCAAATTTCAAATCATGGAATAAAATCTGGATTTGAAAGCTAGTCCTCGTAATGGTGAGCGCAAAACTGTCATCAATTGTTGTTAAAACCTATCTGGGTCACTGACTCCAGTTCTGACCTCCATGTGACATCAATGGAGTTAACATTTATCTGTCCTCTGAGAAGGCCCAGCAAGCCAGTGTTTGAGGGAAAGTAAGGGTGGCTAATAAATTCTGATCTTACCTGTGAAGGCTACATGCCTCGAATGTTTTGTTTTATAATTCAGAGGAGGAGGAATTGGAAATTGAACTAGAAAATGGACTTCTACCTTCATCAGGTAGGTACCTCTCCCTGAAACTAATTAAACACTCACTTAAATATTGTTCTAGAATTTAAAAATACATAGGCTGTTGTACATCAATTGAGTCTCATTAAACCAGAATTAATGTTTTAAAGGATTAGAATCACTTATTTCTTCCATGCTTGTGTTGTGATTCCAGTTGATGGTAAAACTGGGCAAGTTAAATCCCAGAATGAAACTGGCCTGACAGATCATATGTTTTATTTTTCTGTTCACTTGGTTAATATAGTGGTTAATCACTGAAACATATTCACATAAGGCTGCACATTTTCTTTAGCAACAGACTGGAAGTTTATTCTTCAAAAGTAGATTTTCTAAAATGAACCAAACACACTGCAAAGTTTCAATTTGTTTCCCAACACTACCTGTTGCAGACTCTCATACCCAGAGAATATAGGCCCCTACCTGAACTCTTATGAGTTCTCCTTAACTGTCTCCTGACAGTTTCCCTAGTGTGGATTAAAAAGACCATTCAACGAGACTTTCTAAATCCTTTGACATGGACTTCTCACAAAACTAAGAGTTTAAATATTCTCAGTTATAATAACTTTCAGATTTCTAATCAAACTCTGATGTTGGAAGTTTCACAAAATGAACCTTTCTGCTTATGGTAAAACAAAGAAGTGCAGATGGTTGAGATCTGAAACAAGAACAGAAATTGCTGTCAGCAGCTGTGGAGAGAAAGCAGACTCAATGTTTTAAGTATTGCAACTCTTCATTAGAACCATTCTGATTGAATTTGCCAGCAATTTTTGACTTTTTTACTGCGTAGGAGGCTGGATTTCTGAATTATCCTGTATTTATTCCAGTAAACTGTCTTCTAAACTTGGAGTCTTCTGAACTGTATTTTAAAAATTTTGCTAATCCCTAGTTTCTTTTGAACTAAAAACTATGTTAATTGCCTTACATATTTATACTACCTGTTGTAAATACAACAGCATAAATATATTTCCATTAGCACTACAGGGGACCACAGTCACCTGTTCCCTGAAAATTTTGGATTTAAATCACAGTTCTGGCAGAACTATCTGACCTTTATTCCAAAAGAAAATTCTTCACAAAAGTAACTAATGTCACCTGCATCTATTTTGAAATCCAAAATGCAAAAATGACATTAACATTTGCACATTCTGCAGGGGTACACAAGAGAAAAGAATTCGAAGAGAATCTTTCAACAGTGTGGTGTGGAACAGATTTTAGGAATAGGGAAGCGTGAAAACTCAGAGGGATTTGCAAAGGAATGTGAGAATTTTTAAATCAAGATCAGAAGCGATTGTAGGTCAGCAAGCACAGGAGTAATGGGGAATAGACTTACTTGTCAGTTAAAACATGTAGCAGAATCTTGGAAGGCCTAAACTTTTCAGAGGGTAGAATGTGAGGGCCAATTAAAAGTGCATTGGAATAGTCATGTCCCCAGATAATAGGAGCATGAAAGTGGTGTACAATGATTTATGAGTTGGGATAATTCCGTAGAGGGGGTAATAGACAGCATTAGTGTTGACATGAGCATGAGGTTGAAATTTCATGTAATGATCAAAACTGACAGCAGGCAGCAAGACTAACTTAATCACAGACCTTTGCCATGGAGGTGGGTAGAGATGGTAGCTATCGAATTGGCTTTGGATCAGGGTCTGAAAACATGTGCCAGTCTTTCAAATATATATTTTGAGAAAATTTCTGCTCATCCAGTAGTGGATTTCAGGGAAGCAGTTTGATAATTTAGCAACAGTGGAGGAGTTGAGAAAGATGGTGGTGAGATAGAACTGGGAGTTATCAGCTTACATGTGATAAGAAGGCTGTGCTTACAATGCTGTCACCAAGAGGTAAGATGTAAAATAATCAGATCCAAGGATAGATCATTGGGGAACAGCAGACATTGTGGGAGTGGGTAAAGAAGCCATGTGTGATTTCGGTGAAAGGGCCATAAATGGAATCTGGTGATGGAAAGTTTTGTTAAGGCTGCTGTCAGTGCAATATCTACCCAGAGCCTGAGTTTGTCACTGGATTGCAGAGGTGAGACATAGCTAGTATGTTGTCACAAGTGAGGGTAGCCCAAGGACAAGAGGGTCCCACAATCAGGTACCAAGTGGATTTGAATGAGGGACTTTCCCTTTGGATCATGCAAGTAAATGTGCCAGGGAAGGTGAACTCCCTGCTACCCCCATTTGGGATGCAGCTGAGGTCCTTACATAGGTATTGATCATCCACTTAAATGCCTTGATTGGTGGCAGGGTCAGAAGTCCGACCGGGGGCTTTCTTCCACAAACTGAATTAGCGTGGCAGAGGGATCCAAACCCACAATTCTGTCAATGGCCTTCCAGCATGCAGAGATCTACGTATTATAATGTTCTATAACATAACAAATACATCAATTCCAGCTCACAATGTCAAGACTACAGCATCAAGTCTGTTTATGGCCTGACAAACATCTACCCAGAGCAGTTAGATCCTATTGGTAACTTTAAACACAACGCAATGTTACACCTGAAAGATGAAACCCAACCCAATACCAACACTTGTCACAAAGTAGACATTTAGAATAAGTTCATACTGAACAAGGAGCAGAATAACATCCTTCAAAGGTTTAGCATTACATTGAGTAATGCAACTCTATTTACCTGTATTTTAAAGAAATATGGTACTGTGCATCAATAATTAGATCAAAGGTGACTCAGCTTTGCACTAAACAGACGTTCACAAAAATATTTCTAGCCATGATGGGTTTTACTCACCCGGCATCAGTAAGAATATCAATCAGTTAATAAAGTTGTATAAAATATTTTAACTCCCACAATCTCAATAACCAAGTGGATCTTTCATTTCACACAAAATTGTTTCTGAGCTGCATGTAAGATTGCAACTGAAAGTATCCATGTTCAAACATATGACTACGTTCTGGTGATTATCTTACAAAGTTTCCCTTTGTGTGACAACTCAAACATACCACTAATGGAACATATTATTGACACCATCATTTTCAGTACGTTTGGTGTTCTTCAACCAACAGTAATTGATAACCATCCGCAGTACACGAGTTCACCCCTTGAAGACGTGCAGGAAGTGAGGTATTCAAAGCATTACCTCCTCTGTTCACTAAGCACAATCTTGCAGAATGCTGTATGCACTAAGTGAAGTCCTTGATCATTACATGTAAAGCTACATACTAAGATTGTCATTTTAAGCAACCTATTCAGAGATGTTAGGACACACTTCTGGAACAGATGGGACTTGAACCCAGGTCTTCCCTGTAGGGATACTACCACTGTACCACAAGAGCCCTATATTAGTTCTACATGCTACACCTTGAGGCAATGGTTTATTCTCTGACAATGCTCACGTTTGGAAAGCAGATCCATATAATTATTCCTTCACACAATCCTGTCACCTAACCTCATGGATGTGATGCATTCTTGGAAAGAAGGGAGAAAATGGCACAAGAGCATGATCAATTAGCATGCAGACAATTATCCCATATTGAACCAGGACAATGCATTAGAGTTCAGGAACTTCACATGAACATATTTGTGGAAAGATATTGCAACAAAGTCCAGCCCAGGCCATTGACATCGCCACAAACAATGGCCAAATCTTATGATGAAACAGAAGATACATCTGAGTTGTACATAGTTAAATGTCTGTCATACCAGACAATGGTTCTGGTATGGTAAGTGTTGTACCAGGCAACAACCAGACATCTGTCCACGATGGCGATCAGCACACCACAAGTGAAACAATTTGCCTGAGTAATGATAATTGCATAAGAACTAGATCTGACTATGTTATATGCCAACTTTAATGAACAACCTTATACATATTTATCATATATGTTTGTCATATACATTATCATATATTTGTACTATATAAGAGTGTATAAGGTGTGATTTGTACTTTTGCAGAAATCTCAGAAAGGTGCCATACCTTTAATTCAGCAAAATGACATGTAATATCCTAGTATAAAGATTCTCCTTCTAAATCTTTGTGCAATTAAGTAAGAAGCCAGCCAATCAGTTGGTCAAGTCAATTGGACTGCCAGGGAATTAGCTACAGTTAGTTAGTCATTCAGTTAACCATGTATATAATGAAATAGCAATAAAGCAGGCATATAACCCAGATCATATATGTAAGTCTGTCATGTTACATTAATCCATATAGTTAGTTGTTAATAAATTTCAAGATATCTGTCTCAATATGTAAGGCAATCTCTGTGATATATGTTACATGGGCTAACATATAAAAAAATCACAATCACATCAACAAAATGGTTGAACCACTTGAACACTTTTGGAAGTTGTAAATGACTGACGACCCACTCTGCTCACCATTTATTTGGAAAGGCGCTAGAAAAATTATCCTTTAGATGTGGAAGAAACACATAGAAAAAATGGGTTTGGGAGATGGGACATCAGAATGTTCATGGATACACTCCATGCTGAATGTGCCTGTCGCACAGCATTTGTTGCCTGAGAAGTCTGGCGATATGTCATTAATGTCACCGCTCTGTTTGAGATCTGGTGAGCAGAAGAGGGGCAGCCTAGGTAACACTAAAATGTTTGCTTCTGGAAGGGAATGCTAGAAGGAGAACACAAAATTTGCAGAGTTGGATTTGTTACCAAAAAGGAATCTGTCAGCCAGCTTCATGAGAAAACTCTAAGAAACAATGTGCACTTCACGGCTCTTCATCTCAAACTGGCAAGCAGCCAAAACGTTATGCTGACCAGTGCATGTTCTCCAACTCTAAATGCTACCAATGCAACAAAATAAGATTTCTATGCCAAACTTAATTAAGTTTTCTCTGGGTTCTGAAAGAGGACAGTATCATTCTTCTCAGAGACTTCAGTACCAGAATTGGAAGAAATTTCGGTATCTGAAATGAAACTATTGACAGGAAAAGAATTGGAAATGTGAATTCCAAAGGCATTTTTATCCCAATCAAATACATAGAGCATAGGCTCATCACAGCCAATATCCTGTTCCACCAGAAGATCAAGTACAAACTTCATGGCAACATGCACATTTTAAATACTGATACCTGGTTGACTATTGTCTGGTAATGATTGTAAAGAGGTCAGCCAGGTGGGCCTCATGGAATATGAGTTCCCTGATTGACACTGTTAATCTGGCCCAATCAAGGAGCCCTGGTTGACAGATAAGAACCAGAGAGTCAAGATATCCTCTTCACTCAGAGAGATGGCTCTGAGGGAGCTGGATCAATGTCAAGGGCTCTTCACGTATAAATAAGGGATGATTTGGTGGTGGTACACTCGCCTCTGTGAAGTTATTTAAGTGGCAATGAGAGAAAACCAAGCTCCTGAAGAAATTCACTCATACAGTCATCTTTGAGTTTGGGTAAGCATTTCTGGCATCATGCCTTTATTTGGGAAACTTGATTTGTTTGAGCCTACCATCAAAGACCAGGCTCAGTTTGTGAAAAGAAATGTGTTTTTTTCCAGGCAAATGACATTTGAACAGATGAAAAGCTACAAGCAATTCTCCTAACTGCTTGTGGAGACACAGATATTTCAGTTATTAGGAGCCTAAATTTCTCTGAGTCCTCAGTTACTAAAACCATTTAAGATGTGACAGATTTAGTTCAGTAATATTATGACCCCCAAGCCTTCTCTAATTCGGAGATGCTAACAGTTTTACTCAGCAATTCAAGAACTGAGGAAACCATATCAGAATTTTTGACGAGTGTTAAGACAACTGGCAGCAGATGTGACTTTGGTTCAGCCCTTAATGAGATACTGAGAGACTGTTTGGTAGGGGGGGATTAACGATGTAACCACGCAAAAGCAACTACCAGTAGAAGCCCAACTGGACTGTGATTGGCTTTATCATCGGAAATTGTGGCAAATGGAGCATATACGTTGCAAGATATTCCGATGGAAGTGGAAAGCTTTGTCAATCTGACTGAGCTGGGAGAACCATTATTTGAGTGAAGGCAATTGCATTGCCTGACTCAGGACATATCTTGAACTGATAGACTCTAGGTCAGCCCACAGCAAAACCCCAAAACAAAGCCAAACATCAGCCAAATGGTTAAAATTTTTTTCACGTTCTGGGTTGGCAAGCCATTGTATATGCTACTGGGATGTGGACTCAGAAAAGAGTCCTGCTGGACCTAAATTGAGTAAGGGAACTCAAAAGCTTGTATCCAGGAGAGCACATACTCTAGAACATCAATCTACATCTGGTTTGGAACAGATAACTTGGTTAGCAACATTCAAATCAGTACCAATCAAAATAAAGGTTAAATGGTCACTCAGTTCTCATGAAGGTCGATATCAGCATGGCCATTTCAGTGATCGCAGAGCCAGTCTTTAGGAAAATTTGCTCTGGATTCCAGCCCTTACTTTTGCACCAGACTTTGGCTCGACTGAGAACCTATACCAAAGAACCAGTACAGATTAAGGGTACAACTTCAGTTCCTGTGTGTTATCAGAAGCGGCTGGTTCAGTTACCATTGATTGCCATAAAAGGCTCGGGCCAGTGCTTGATGGGATGAAATTTGTTGAGAAAGATTCACATGGATTCGCTGAATTAAATACTGGAAGTTTGTCAGAATGTTCTAGGGACTACCAAAGGAGACAAGGCTACCTTGCATGTTGACCAGGAAGCAATTCCATGATTCTGCAAGGCCTATCTAGTGCTATTTGCCTTACAGGCAAAAGTAGAGGCACAAATCAGGAGGCTGGAAAGCAAAGGAATCATCAAGCCATTCCAACATGTGGAAGGGACAGCACCAGTCATAGTGAATGTGTAACCCAGTGGGTCGGTTCACGTTTGTGGGGATTTTAAACAAACAGTAAACTGTGTTTTGCAGCTGGATAAACACCCAATTCATCATTTCGAGGACTTAAACACAAAGCTAGCTGGGGGCTGCCCTTCACAAAGCTGAACATGAGTCATGCATACTTGCAATCGTGGTTAGATGAGAATTCCCAGAAATACGCTACAATTAATACCCAATAGGTTTTCCTTTGGGCTGGTAAATTATTACTAATGGTTCATAATAACCTATCCTCCATCCTGCCACCTTTGCATCAACTCTTTAAAAAAAGGTCAGTCTTGGAAATGGTCACGTTGCCAGCTATAGCATTCAGGGAAGTGAAGAAACAACTATTGTCCTCCCCGGGGTTTGCAAACTAGAGATCTGGTATTGACATATGATACCTCTTCATGTGGCATCGGGATAATATTAGCTCACAGGTGGCCCAATGGGGAGGAACACCCAATAACATATGCATCCAGGACTTTGGCTAATGTAGAACCGAAATACACCTAGAGAGAGAAGGAAGGTTTGGCGATCGTATATTAGGAAGTTCCACCAATACCTTTACAAACGTAAATTTGTAATTTTAATGGATCACAAACCCCTGCTAGATCTACTTAAAGAGGACAAGGCAATGCTGACCATAGCTTCGGGCCGAATTCAGCAGTGGCCTCTAATACTAAAAGCATATAATTATAAGTTGGAACACTATCTGGGAGGCTAATAGCAAATGCGGATGCATTGAGACACCTCCTGCTGGCAGATATGCCACCGGGGGTACCACCACTGGAAGAGTCCGTAATGGTTTTAAATTTTCTAGATACATTTCCCATCACAGATGACAACATCTGACTTTGGATGCAGAAGGATTCAGTACTGGCAAAGCTGAAACAGCTAGTGGTGATGGAGGAAACCACAACCAGAACTGAGAGCTTTTTGGACCTGGAGAGACCAGATCACAGTAGAGGATGGCATTTTTTGTGAGGAATAAAAGTGATTGCCCTGAGCAAAGGTCACCGCCGGATACCGGCTAAACTTCAAGGTCATCCAGGTGTCTACAAAATGAAGATGTTGGCAAGAAATTATGTCTGGTGCCCAGGACTGGATGCAGACATAGCCATGTTGGTGGATCTGTTCCCAGAACGCCAACAAGGAGAAAAATTACCACCAGCAACTCCCTTACATTCAAGGGAATGGCCAGTTAAACCCTGGAGTCAGTTACACATAGACAGTTCAGGTCCTTTCATGGGCTCTGTGTTCTTAAGCATTGTGGACACCCACCATAAGCAGCTGGATGGGTACACAGCTCAATCGTCAAACATAGACTCCATGATAGAAAAACTCTGTGCATCTCTTGCAATACACAGACTCCTGCAAGTATTGGTCACAGACAACGGACCATCGTTTACCAGTAGGGAATTTGAATATTTCCTTGAGTTGAATAGAAAGCTCTTTCTGCTGGACCATTTAAAGAAACAGCCTACAGCTTCACTAGATACCACACTGTCCCGGGTTCTATTTGATTACCGGACCAGCCTTCATACGTAAAGGGATGGCTCCAGCAGAGTTGCTAATGGGGAGAAGACTGCACCAAGTTAAATCTGATCTCTTTGTATCTGGAGTGGAGGATGAAACAGCGTAAGGAATGCCAACACTCACAGATCTTGAGTCTAGCCGACACAAGACTCTGCTAAACCTAGAAAGACAGTTTACTTTTAGGGGCAAATGCTTGATATAAGATTCATGGGAATGGCCTTGCATGGATAAGAGACATGTTCAATGCAAGGTCAGGTCCAGTGACATATAAAGTTCGGGTGGGTGCGATGGTCCTTAACAAGCATGTGGACCATATGAAAGCTACAAACTTGCAAAATGTGCCTGGATCTTCAACGGCCTTTCCGGCTATTCTAGAATCCATGGGTTCTCCCTCTTGGTCAAGTGCTGAAGATACCTTGGAATCTGAGATGGACACAGTTTTCTTGCGTTGGAATAATACTTGAAGGACTTTGATCTGCTTGTACTACATTACGTTTGTTATCTTGCATTACTTTTAGTTGATTAAAGTTGTTGCTTCCTTGACACCCTTATTGCCAGAAGAAGTGAATGAATTTCTTCTGAGACCCTCCAGATGCAATAGGTGAGCTGCTGTGTGTTATACACCATCTGTATCAGAGGTAGAATTGGAGGAACCTGACCAGTGCTAAAATGCCCCAGGAAGAGCTACAAAAAAATAGACTAGCATGTGTCCTCAGACCCAGAGGGGGCCGGGTGTAATGATTGTAACGAGATCAGCCAGGGGGCCTTCATACAGTATGGGTTCCCTGGTTGGGACAGTTAATCTGGTCCAATCAGGGAACCCAGCTTATAGATAAGAACAGTAGTGTCAGACATCCTGTTTATTCTGCGATCTGGCTCCGAGGGAACTGGATCATTGTCAAGGACTCTCTACATGTAAATAAAGGGTGACTTGATGATGGGATACCGTTCCCTGTAGAGTTGTTTCAATCTGTACCTGAAATGGAAGGTATGTCTGCATTACTAGAGCAATGAATCCATTATAGACCCCTTTGAAGTTAGCAAAAGGGCAGTTGTCAAACAATGTTGTACTATCTTGCAACTCTCTTTGCAATGTTGTCAAATTTTAAGAGAAAATACCTCAGTTGCAGAAAAATTTGGCACAATCGATGGCATAGCAAACATGTTAAATACTTCGAAACAAAATCAAGAAGTCTTATTGAGTGAAGTCATCTTGAGAGCATCCTTTGAAATCTCTTCAGTCATTTGGAAAGGAATATCTTTATTTATCTCAATGTAAGTGCCATTTTGGACAAGAAAAACCGAACTTTGCAAGGGAAATGGCATTTTGAACAACAGAAACCATTAACAGCTTTCAGTTTTAGAACTACAACAACAATCTATACAACAAAGCCTTAACAACTTTAATCAACTAAAAGTAATGCAAAATAACAAACATTGTGTAGTACAAGGAGATCAAAGTCCTTCAAATATTCTTACAATGCAAGAAAATTGCAACATCTTTAAATACCTATCAACAATCAAAAATTGCATCAAATTCCTCCAATATAAATCTTTCCACTGGAAAAATTTAAGCATTCAGATCCACTTGTTAGATCAGTGAATTAGCAGGTGTGGAAAATCCATACATTGGCACATACTCTTGTATGACTTGGCATTGAAATATACTTTTAAATACTTTTTATGAGGTTTATGCTTCTACTACTCTTACAAACAGTTAGTTCCAGATTCCCATCACCCCCGAGTGAGAAAAAGAATTCTAAACTTCCTGCCCCTTACTTTATATCTAAGTCAATGCTTGGCATCAGTGCCACGTGAATGTTATTTAGCACTTCACAAAGTCTGGATATTGTTCAGGTCTTGCTCTATATGGTTAAGGGATGCTGCAATGTTTGAATAGTCATAAAATTTGTGTTGAAAATTGTGTAATCATCAGTAAGTGTCCACATGTCTGACTTTATGGTGGAAGGAAGGCCACTGATGAACAAGCAAAGGATGGCTGGACCTAGGTCACTATCCTTGAAAGAACTTCTGCATCAATGTCCTCGAACCAAGATGATTAGCTTCCAAAAACCACAACCCTCTCTTTTATGCAATGTGTGACTCCAACCAATGGAGATTTCCCCGTCTCTGACTTGATGTGATCATACCATGACATTCTAATTGGCATTGTTAAGACTTTGTTTATAATAGATTCCTGCAGTTTCTATTAACTGATGTCAGATTACAGACTTGGAGTTTCTGGTCTCTTTCTCCCTTCTTTCTTGAATAGGAGAGTTAATTTGATTACTTCCAAATTACTTGGACCATTCTAGAATCAATGGAATGTGGAAAAATGTTAACCAGTGCACCAACTATCTACGCAGCTACCCGTTTAGAACCCAAGAATGTAGACCATGACACCATGGGAATTTGTTGGCTTTTAACCCTTTAAATTGGTTTAATTTTTACTGCAGATATTAATTTATAAATCTCACCTTTATTAACACTTTGTTTACTCTATATTCCTCAGGTTTGAAGCATCAAAGACACTTAAAATAATTAACAATTTTCTTCTTAAGATCCTATTCTGCCATCTGCAATGGCTTATTTACAGATACTAAACATACGTTGATGCATTGAAGGCTTAGTGAATATGATGTTGAATGCTTTCTATGCCACGGTAATATTACTGAATACAAAACAGGTCTCCCTTTGCCAAGAATGTAGCTGCATGTTTTTATTTCTATGCACATAGCCGTGACTTAAACGCCTACACGCAGGACTTTTGACATGGGGAAACAATCAAATTCAATCTTCAAAGAGGAAATGGATGTCCAGCAGCAGCTTGAAATTATGGCATGAGGAGATGACAGAAAACACAGTTTGTCTCTCCTGAGATGCTGCTTGGCCTGCTGTGTTCATCCAGCCTCACATTTTATTATCTTGTACTTAAGATGCTTTGTATTGAAAATGGAGAACGATGTGCCAAAGAGCAGATTGCCACTAATGGTAGACCAGAATAGGCCCGATCAGAAGAACAGATGTATGAACAACAGATATAGGAACTCAGAAATTAGTGATGCAAAGGATTAAAGAAGTAGGGTGGGGCACAGCCCTGAAGGACAAGATCAAGATTTTTATTTAAATCAGTGTTGCTTTTAAATAAGCTTCACTTCGTGTAACTGATGTTCATAACCACCCATTTGGCCACAGACTTTTAAGGGCTATGGTCCTGTCTGAAATGCAGCTAAAACACGCAACTTGCCAGTTTGTAAATTAGAAATATTTCACTCGCACACTGTAAACAAGCCAAACTTGAAATGCTAACACTTAAAACCCAATGTGGACTATTTTTTGTTCCACGTCTTTATGTTAAGCCTGTGTATATATATTGTATGCGTGGTGGAAAAATAAAAACTCAGTAACATTTCTGACTCTCCTATGTATAAATATTAATATTTGCAAAAAGAAAATATTTAAAGACGTGGGTGAGCAAAAGCGTTGATGAAAGATTTAAATAAAAAGAACATTATTCCAGGAGAGAAAGGCCTTTGATGAGCAAGGTATAGCTAGTAAATACTGAATATTAAAATTTAATTATTTATTTGCACTGCTGGTCCTTTATTCCCGAGGCGGAAGTGCGCTTGCGCTGCACGTATTTCCGTGTTGTGACTTTCGTTGCTTTAATAAAGGTTGAAAAGGGATCGAGGCGCCTGTGGACGCCAAAAAAAAGCGGGGGGAGAAGCGGACATCAACCCAGAACTGCATTTCTGCAGCATCGCGGTTTTTTTTTCTCTAAGAGAGTTTGGTCGAAGGTGGTCTATCTACATCTGAATTATTTCGGTCGCAGCGTTTTCGGAGGGAATTGGGTGAAAATAAAAAAGGAACTGGAATATGGCAGGATGAGCTGTGCCATGTTCTTACTTGGCTTTTAGCTTTTAACCCTTTCCAGCGCTTGTCAGTGCAAAGCGGCTCCTGGCCAGACCCTGGATGCAGCAGCCGGATCGCTGCTGCGGTCTATTGTATCAAGGTAAGAGCATCGTTTTCAGTGCGTTTAAAACAGGTTGTATTAAACAAAAACAGCACTAGCTATTTTTAAAAAAATCATTGATTCTTCATGAAAGATTTAGAAATACATTTTAAGAGATCTAAAGCCCCGATTATGACATTTTAAAATCTACTCCAGCTTGCAACTTGGTGTTCAGAAATAGACACAGACTAGTTATAATAACGGGCAGGGTGCATGATTCACGCAAGTAATTCCCTCAGGTGGTTGTTGCAGTTAACGATCTGGAAGTGGCCACCACATTCTTCTTCTCCAGTTGTCTTATACTTTTTGTGCCCCGCTTGTGTGGTCATTTGCATGCTGGAAATGTTTCCAACAAGTGAACAAGGGCACAAAAGTACAAAATATTGGCAGTCCTTCTGAACTCTTTCTTGCTGTAGAGGAACTTGTAACGTTTCAAACGGTGTTCAGTGCATTAGTAGATAGCTAGTCAGTAAGGGAAGTTTGCAAAACAATTAGGGATTGTATTCTAGACCCGAAACGTCAGCCTTCCCTCTCATCTGATGCTGCTTGGCCTGCTGTGTTCATCCAGCTCTACACCTTGCTATCTCAGGTTCTCCAGCATCGGCAGTTCCTCCTATCTCTGTAGTGATTGTATTGTATCATTTGGCACATAGATGGCCCAGTATCAGAGTTCCAGTCAAATAACATATATAGTGAAACTTTTTACATCCAAAAAATGCATTTTGTGGTTATATCATAAATGTTTAAAAATAATTTGACATATTATCTGTGAATCAAGTATATGCTGTAAATTGTTAACCTTAAATCTATGAAATGCAATATTTATCAAAGTAGAAAAAATATAATTACAAACTCCCACCTCATTTTGGAAGTGCATGAGAGAGAAATGGACAGGTTTTTTTTTTGAAAAGTAAAGAAAAATGGCAAAGGACAGAAATTTAGATTATGTGAATAGTAAGGACAATTTTATCATGGGATTAGACAAGATTTGGATTTATATTAGAACTGCTGAAACATTATTTTTCTTTCTAGTAGCAGCTTGATGATGTAGTACCTCCTACCAGCATACTGGTACTGCTCACTCTCATGCACATGCATTACTGCCCAATGCTGAGGACACCTGTTTTTCAGTCTTGTGAGCAAGGTATCCCATTAATGTCAAATGCAAGGACAGCAAATTTCACTGCATTTAATCCAGGCTGCCTGACGACGTAGCTAACTCATCAGTGTGATTAAATTTAAGACTCCTAGTAGTTGCAGTTTAAGATAACAGATTTGTTGTACAGTTTTATATTTTTAAGTGCTGTTGAAAAGAACAGTAGCACAAGTTCATGTTTCACAAATTTGATCTTGGATTTGGTGGAAATATGGAATGACTTTGGGAAACTGTACTTGGTGTAAAAAGGACAAGTCACAGATTTCCTGTAGCCAGTGCATTTTTCAGCAATCCTGGTTCAACAAATGATGACCTAGTGAGTACTCCTTGGTGATGTTGTAAGACAAACGTAAATATACATTCTGACTTGATTTCTAACCTGTATTAGAAATCGGCAAACCCTGACTTTTACTTGGTAAATGCAATTTCATCTGATGCCCCTGGACAAAGGGGTTTGGTGGAGACTGGGCAATATTGGGAATCTTTCCGTTAATTACCATGCAGTGGCTGTTGCAATTATTTGCATTTTAGCATTAGATAATTGGGCTCACCTCTGATACCCTGGATATTTATTAACTTTATAACAATCCAAATTTAGGCTGAGAAATGAAGGACTTCTGAGGGACATGTACTGTGAGGGATCGTTGAGGAAAGTGTACTTACAGGCTTTTTGAATTGATGTACAATTTTATGGTCTGACTGTAACAGCTGTTATGTTACTAACGCGATGACAGATGTCCAGCTCCTGTGGTGTTGCTCCATCTATTCTGATGTAGCAGATTGGCATTTCTCCACACCATACAGGGGGAGAAAGTAAAATAGGCTGCATTTGCCCACGTTGTGGGTATGTAGTGTGCCAGAGTATTAGTGGGCTTTCTTACCAATTAAAGTTACAGGATTCCAGCACTAGATGGTGCTGAGAGCAACAAATAAAGCTGAACCTTCTTGAGGATGCAAACTGTCCGAGCAGCATTTCCAGCCATCTTTGCTATTTCTGGCCCAGTTGTACAGCGAGATCAGTGTTATTCAGCAAACACTTAATTGAAAAAATTAATTTAAAAAAATCAAGAGGGAATCCAGTGTCATAAATAAATCTCTTTGATTAATCAAAGTGATTGTTTCACATACACATGGTAAAAGTGATCAGTTGGACTTAAAAATGTTAATAAGGTCACTTGTAATGTAGTGAATTGGAAAGCTTTTTATCCATTGCATTTACCAAGTAAAAGTCAGGGTTTGCTGATTACCCAGTCCCAGTAGCATGTGCAAAGTCTGTGTAATTGTGCAACTGTCTCTTGATCAGGTTGATACATTTTTTGAAAATGGATACTCAGGTCAGTATAACGGGAGATTTTTGTGTGTATAGTTTTTTTTGAGCAAACGGAATGTAGTTGTACAGCTAAGTTATCAGACTGTACACATTTTGACAAGATTAATCTAAGTTTTGAGTTAGTTATCTAGAAGGCATCTAAAATGTCAATGTCGGATTCTGACACTGAGAAGAAAAAAACCATATCTCTCCCATTTCCAGTCTTGATATCATCATGGAATCAAATCATTATCCAGGAAATGGTCATTCTTGAAGAATTGAACAACATTGATCTACTCAACCACACTGTTCACAACCATAACACCTTTGATCCTAAACTTAGCTTCTGACCCTATATCCTTACCATTACAAAGACTGCCCACTTAATGTGGACCATTTTTGTCACTGCCTCAATCCATCTACTGGGGTAATTTTGCATCCAATATAAAGTTACATTGGTTTTTGCAAGCATTGTTACACATGGTTTGATTCCACAGGATATAAATGGACTTGTAATTGAATAGGCTTTGAGTGAATTTGAGTTCACCTGAGATCTTGTGGGTTAGGAAGTATACGAGGAGAGAAAATGTCCCCTTGTTTCTAATCTGTGCTATCCTCCTTCAACAACCAAGCATTGAGTTTCTCCATTTGACGTGTTTAATCTTAAGAAAGTATCTAATGTTGGATATTCCTATTAACTATCTTAATCAGTTTGATTGCATTTGTAGGAACTTTCAAATATATCCTTCTTCTTCTGTTAATATCAAGTGTTATCATACTCTAATTAATTTGGGTTTTAAATGCTCTGTGTCAGACCTAAATACTGAAGTTAATTTCTGAGAAAAATTATTAACTCTTGAGGACTACCCAGTAACTATTAAACAGATTATAGTGTTCAAGTACAAATAACTTAGGACTAATTGAAGAGGAATTACCGCAGAAGCTCAAATACAGGGTAAGGTGGGTTGAATGTTTGATTCTCGAAAAAATTAATTATAGAACATCAAATAAAGAGAAAGTGAACATTTTACTGAAGACTTTAACAGTTATCTGTAGACCTCAAAAGGAGATGACAGCACATAACTAGCTGCATGGTAAGCAACAAAGATATTGTGGAAATGAATGGGCACATAAGTCTAGTTAAGTGTTTCGTACTGAGTAACTGCAGGCAAATGAGGGAAACCATTTAATACCATGCAAATTGAAGTTTCTTTACTGACATATTGAAAATTTTGGTAGCTTTGAGATGGGCTCATACTTATAAGATCTGGAAAAGCAAATCAAAAGTCTATTTGGAGAGATGTGTCTTTCTACTCTAATTGCTGTAACAGTTGGTCAACTGCTTGAGGCTGTATTTTCTTCCTCTTTCTCCCTTACAATGCCCAATCTGTCAGTCAAATGACCAACAGATGCTAAATCTTGTTTCTTTTCTCTCTCAACTCCATATCTCTGCTAGTGGATGTAAAATTGTAAGCAACAGAAAATGAAAATTGTTGGAAAAGCTCAGCAAGTCTGGCAGCATCTGTGGAGAGAAATCAGAGTTAATGTTTCGCGTCCAGTCACCTTTCCTCAGAACTGTTAAAATTGTATGATTAGATACTGTAAAAAGCTGTTATGTACCTTCTAGATTTTATTAACAATGTGTAGATCAGTTCTTCAGCATCTGGGCAGAGGATGGCCAAATCTGTTTGAAACCCTCTATGTTGAGGATGCTTCTTCATTGCAGATTGAAGAGAGATGTCACTGAAATAAAACAAAGAACTGCAGATGCTGAACATCTGAAACAAAAAAACATTCCTGGAGAAACTCAATGTCTGGCAGCATCTGTGCAGAGAAAAACAAGAGTTAACAGTTCAAATCCCTTGACCCTTCTTCAGAACGGTCTGTTCTGAAAGATCCTTCTGAGGAAGGGTCACCCAACTCATAACATTAACTCTGCTTTCTTCTTCAGATGCTGCCAGACCACCTGAGTTTCACTAGCAATTTCTGTTTTTGTTTCAGGAGATTAGCATTCTGCTTACTACCCTTTTCTCGCACTGTGATTGGCAGGCATTTTCAGAACTCAAAATCTCATCCAGTTGACAATCTCAATCAGTGCATCGTGAATGGGATTGAATGATGGCAGAAAAATTATTTTGTAGGTTAGATTTCTCATTGCTGTTCTCATGGGCTAACTTCATGTGGAAGCTGGCAGTCCTGCTCAAGCCACTGTTGGATGGGAGGCAGCAGAAACTTCTGCTTTTTCTCAATTCATGCTGTGGAGTGGTGGACATCACACACGCAGTGTGCTGTAAAATACAGGAAACCTATCGGAATTGGTACCAGCTCCCAAAACACAGTTCAGGCTTCTCCAGAGCAGCAGTGAGTATGCCTAGTTTAGTTCCAGTCTCACCCAGTTTGAATGCACATCAGTGATGTTAATGCCACTGTCTTACCGTACCTTTGTGGTGGCAGGAAATATTCCATTCCTTTCAAATCACATTCCCCAAAACTGGTTTGTTTTTGATTGGAGAATGCTTATGTTTGTTCTTTTGACCTTTCACTTGATTCAAAAGATATTTCTAAGACAGTGCTGATACTGCAGTCTTAGGGTTTTGACATGGCCACTATAAACCTCAACCTTTGGCACTGTAGAGAAGCATGAAGAAAATCACTGCACAGTAGACATTGAGTTTGGTGTGGGGTCTGATATTGTAATTCTTAAAATCTAATGCAGTTTGCTACAGGATGACCTAGCACATTGGATTCAGTGGCATACTCTTTCATCAGTTTCAGCCTTTTAGTATAAATGACTCTTAAGGTTAGAGAAACAAAGATATATGTATTTCCTATTTCACCATCAGCCTCAGTTGAAGGTATTGGACTTGATACTTGTGAGTTGGCAAATGATGTTGGTCTTCCTGGTGTTCAGGGTAAGTCCTGTGCTTCAAATATGTCATTTCTTCAGAGTGAGGACTAAGTTGTGCATTCTCAGCATACTGTAGTGACATTATAGAGATGGCTGTTGTCTTGGTTTTTGCTTGTAGCCCATTGATATTGAAGGGTTTCCTGTAAGTGCAATTAAGTCAGAACCACTCAAATAAAAGTGAAGTACTATGGATGCTGGAAATCTGAATTAATAACAGAAAAATCTGGAGAAACTCAGCAGGTCTGGCAGTATCTGCGGAAAGAGAAACAAAGTTAACATTGAATCCAATATGCCTATTTGGAATTGAAGGGGTTTGAAAATGATGGTTGTTGACAAAAAGGGAGGAGGAGCAACAATGGGTGGAACAGATGGTGAGAAGGCCCAGATCAGAGGCAAAAGATATACTGATGGTATTCTGAGGAGAAATATTGATAAAGAGTAACTGTCGTTGGGGTGTGCTGAATAGCAGGTTAACTACCAACAGTTGAGAAAAATTCTATACCTCTGTAGTTGGTAGATTTTTGACTTGTCTCCTTTCTTGAAGATCACAATCTGTATGGTGTGTGCTTACTTGGAACATCTTCATTCTGCCACCTTTCACAAGGGTGGATATCGGAGAGATCTGGTATATCTTTGCCATGTTTCAGTCCTGCAGCAGGAAAGTTGTCAGGATGGAATCTTTGTGGTTGGTGATCTGCTTGATAGCAGCTATCACTATATTGAGCATTAGATTGTTGTCTAGCTCACTTGTCTTGGGTATGTTATGGGAAGCTCTGCAGGTGCATGTTCATCCTGAAGCTCTACAAAGTGCTGCCTCCATTCGCTATGGATATTGTCCTGGTCTCCGAGGAGACTCTTGCCATCTTTGGATCTGCCAGTGTTAATCCTTGTGTTGGGAGTCCATAGATCTCTGTGGTTGCCTTGAAAAAGGCACGTGTGATCTGCTTGTCAGTGAGTTTAATTCTCACAGCTTTTCCTGTCTATCAATGTATTTTAAATACAAGTGCTTCTTTGAACTTTCACTTTTGCTATCTGGTGAGAAAGCTTTTCGTCCGAAGACTTGAGTCCAGTCTGTTTATTGTCAGTGAGTTTGCATATTCTGTATTGCTCTCATCAGATTTGTCTCGCTGCCTTTTAGTGGTGTATCCAAGAATTTCTTGACATATTAGTGATTATGGATTTTAGTGACTGTTGGTCACCTTGCATGTTGATAAATGGTGCATAGTGCAACAAAACCCAAAACGTCAGGGAATAAAATACTTCCCAAATCCTATGAAATTGTAGAACATCCACAGAGTGCCTCTTAGCTCAGTTTCAAATTTGAATGAACAAGGCACAAAGTTGAAAGTTCACGGTTTTCTTTTTATTTTTATTTAAGCTTTAAGAATAAGTTGTTGACAAAAGAATTGAAATTCCGACAGATCCAAAACGATTGCAACAGAAGCGGTGAATGGAACAGAAGCAGTAAGTTATGTTCACAATATTAAAGCTACTGGTCATGAAATTGTCACTTTAGTGCCCAGTTCTTCTGCCACAGAGTTGACATTTTGAAACTAAAACTGAGTAAGCATGCTACTCGTACTAACTGTGCCTGCCTCCACTTGAGTGAGGGCAGTAGAATGTGCAGACAATGTCCTCTGTAGTTATGCAGAGCAAGTAGACTGTGACATCGGTCAGTACTTTTTTTCCCAGTTTGATGTGAGCAGTACCATTTTGAGGGTTAAAGTTGCTCAGCTGCACTCGTGTTCAGCAATAGAAAGGGCTTCCACATCTTTACCCCACCACTTACAGCACTCCTCAAAGGGGTCTCCAGCTAATATGAGATTAATTGCTAATTGACTTTTATTTTGCTTAATTTTAGAGATCTAGAGCATTTTCCAGAGATAATGGGAACATTTTCCATGTCATTTCTTGACATATTAGTGATTATGGATTTTAGTGACTGTCGGTCACTGTGCATGTTGATAAATGGTGCATAGTACAACAAAACCCAATACGTGAGGGAATAAAATGCTTCCCAAATCCTATAAAATTGTAGAACATCCACAGAGTTCCTCTTGGCTCAGTTTCAAATCTGAATGAACAAGGCACAAAGAGTTGATCTCGATAGATGCTTATTTTGCTCTGAGATTAAATGACATTTCTTAAATTGGCTGAAAAAATGAGACCAATTCCAGATAAAATGTTAAAAATTAGTTTCTTCTGGTGACTCTCAATTGAAATCGTACTCTGATATCTCTACTTCCTTAAAGGAGGCTGTAAAGCTTTCGTGCCGTATTGAGCTGGACAACAAAGCACGAGATGATCTAGCTTTTGTCTGGGAAAATTTTCTTCTATTCTTTAATCAAATTGTCTTCTTAATTCCCTTTCCTCTGCCTTCTCCACACTTGCCTTCAACTTGAAGTGCTAGAAGTTCATGAATTTCTGTGTCATTAAGATTGAAACTTTTCTTTCAGTTGCCTCTGCTGCATCTGTCCCTACGATTCTATATCTGACTGTTCCAAACTTCCTTTTAAAATTCTAACCGTGAACTTACAACTTTCCCTACATTATCTCCTGTCTACCAGTATACCCTGTTTGAGCTCATTTTTTAATTTATCCTCTCCCAGGATTTGAGCATTGCTGGCCAGGCCATCATTTATTGTAAATCCCTTATTGGTTTTGAGAAGTTAGTGGTGAGCCTCCTTCTTGAACTGCTGCAGCCCATGTAGTGTAGGGACACTCTCAGTATTGTTAGGAAGGGAGGTCCAGGACTTCAACCCGGTAACAGCGAGAGAATGGCAATATCTTTGAGAGACTCTCTTCTTCATGAGACCTGTCTCGTGAATGAATGCGGACCGATCAGAAATGGTATTGACATTAAGACAAATGCTTTGGGTGAGATCTTAATCCTGTGCAAGTGGTTGACTTTGGAAAGAGTTAAAATCATGGTTTGACTTTTCGTACATGCTCATGGTAGAAGATATAAAAAAAGCATTATGAAAATAGTGAAGAGCCAAGGACCTAGTGAAGTGATTGCGCAGAAAATGCAAAAAGTTACAGCCTGGTTGAGTAAGTGGACAAGAATACTTCATAGGCTAAATGGAATATCAATCAGTTAGACTTTAAAATCAAAACACAATTTTGAATTTTGAAGTTAACAGTTGTGGACATGCGTGAGTGGTCAAAATAAGGAGGACAGCAACAAAATGCAAGAAAGTATTAACAAACTTGCTGAATGGGCATAACTTCTGCAAATAGATTGCAATGAGGATAAATGTGAGCTGTTATGTTTTGGCAAAAAGGCTAAGGAGCATGAATATTCTGAGGAAATTAGAATCTCACTAGGGTACAGGAGTGAAAGGGGTACAAGTAAACTGCTCGGCGAAAGTAGTGAATTGGGTTAACAAGGCCAGAAAATAAACCAAACATTTGGATTTCTAGAAAGATAGAATTGAAAACTATGTTGAATTTGTATCAAAACATGGTGAGACCACACACGAAGAAGCTCATACAATACTGTCTACATATTATGAAGATGACTTGTGGCATTGAAGAGGGTAGAAAAAAGATTTACAGGAATGGTACCTCAGAAGTGTCAGGAAACCCCTATAAAGAGAGGGTGACCAGGTTGGATCTCCATTCTCTTGAAAAGTGATGGCAGAGGAGTAACCCCAAAGAAGCCTCTGAACATTTTGAAAGGTTTTGAAAGAATATACACAGAAGGAACAGGATGGCTTTTTCCATTAAGTCACAGTCCTGCAGCAATATCAATTGTAGCTCAGGAACTAGAAAGTGGCCATGATAGGATCTTCCTGGAGATTGCCAATTAAGAATTTCCCTTTAGGCTCCCATCCAGTAAGGGATAGTGACCAGATTCTAACCTGGATATAAATGCCAGCTCCCTCTGCAGTTTGAAATTTGCTGAGTGACCAACAGCATGAATATACCACAAGTAGGAGTGCAGCAAATGTGACATTACTGGTGATACCTTTTGCATGACGTGGCTGAGATGGCATGCCTTTCACTTGGGAGGCTTGAACACTGCAATTTGTTGCCAGTAATTTAATAAGGCCACACACGGTTAGTGGTTTGCTGGTCCAACAATGAAACCATGATGCTCAATTTCTGGGCTCTTAACATATAAGGGGCCCATTTATGTTCAGAGATATTTCAATCTAATTGTGTAATTGGGGCTAAATGCCCCATTTCATCTCCTGTTGATCTCCTGCAAATGGCATCCCACATTCAGGAAAACTATGAGGAGATAAAAACATGACAGGAGCTGCACTGGCATGAGTGGAATGTATTTTCCTTACCTGACTCCTCAAAACATTTATTCATGGTCTTGGCAAATTCAACCCAATGTTTCTACTTGGGGGTGAGAGAGAAACTAAAGGATATCAAAATAAGGTAGTTATCAAGGAATCAAATAGGGGATTCAGAAACGACCTGGGGTTGGTGAGAATGAGTCTCGCTCAACAAGGAGTGGTTGAAACGAATGAAGCAGAGGCATTTGAAATACAGAATATCTCTTGCAGATCTTGAGTTGCTGGAACCTGCTTTTCAAGTGTAGTATGGCAGTACAATTTCCATAAATTCTCATTCCCAGTAACATGCATTTTTTGAGTGTAAACGTATAGTTGTGTTGAATTGCATCATGCAATAATTATTAATATACAGGCATTAATTTTTGTAAAGGAGAGATCCTTACCACTTTGACCAGAATGGATTTACCCTACAGAGATAAAACTAAACCATCTCGCAAAATAGAAAGGAGTACATTTTATTGTTGCAATATTTTAGGGTAACTAGCTATAAGCTCGTTACAAATGTTTCTTTGGAGGCTTTATGTTGATGAATGCACAGCTTGTATGTCAAATCTGAAAATGACTCTTTACTTTGCATTTAATTTGACTAGGCAGAGGACTGTGGGCAATTGCTGATCTAGCCAAAGGTCATGAGAAACAATACTGATAACAAATAAACATTGAAACTTCTAACCATCCAGTTTGTTCCAAGCAGAATCGAATATTATTTCTTGTCAAGTTATCTCTGAACATATTCAGTAAGATGCATGAGAGAAAGAAGAACATTTGGCAAAGGACCCTACACAGCTGGGAATAATTGAAGGTGATAGAAATTTAATGTCAAATGTCCAAATGAAGTTGGTGGCAAATCTAAAATAATGTTGTAATAATGGTAAAACACTGCTGAAATCTGAAATAAAACCAAAAAATGCTGGGAAGAGCAGGTCTGGCAGCATCTGTGGAAGGAGGGATGGAGTACATATTTCCCCTCGAATATGACTCTTCAAATCTGTGCTAATGCAATCTTGTATGTGATCTTGTTTGTCCAGATATAATTGTGGTATGATTGAGGAAAGTGTTAAACATGTAGCTATGATATATTGATCTGATATAGGGGATCATGTTTTCTGTTGCTACTGATATCACTAAATATTTATACTCATCTGTCTGGTATTTAAGCCTTTCATTGTTGCCACATGCACTACATTGTATACTTAAATATTTTAGCATGTATTTTCTTTTTAACCTAATGACTTTAACATATTGACTCTAAGTTGATTTTATTTAGGGCCTGTTCTTTTGCATATTATGACAAAATACAATATCTTTGAAGATCTTCTACACATTAAAGTTATAAATGGGTTTTATTCTGTAAGTATTGTGTACAATTTAATGGAAAGCCTTTCAGTGAAATGGCCTGAAAGGCAGAAAGTTTAATCTTATATTGGATTTAGTAATGTCTAATTTGTGACTTTTTCTCTTTTCAGGCAGTTTCTGTTTCTGAGAGGGTCGGTATGAATTACAGAGGTGTGTATAAATTTAATTTAATATTCAACAGTGTTGGTTTTAAGAATACTGTCAAAGTCGGTGAATCCATCTCCTCCCACAACTACTTTGTTATTTGAAATGAATGGTGAAGAGACTCTCTACTTCATCTGTACATAGAGATAACAATGTGTAGAGCTGGATGAACACAGCAGGCCAAGCAGCATCAGAGGAGCAGGAAAGCTGACGTTTCAGGCCTAGACCCTTCTTCAGAATTCATCTGTATAATTGGTTTTGGAAAGAACTTTAAACTTTCACTTCACCCAAACGGCATCTTTGGGTTTGTGTACAAATGAAATATTTTGCACAAGCTCACTGTGTTTTCAGCCAATAGTTGCCATACACATTTACTTTGTAAGCGTTTTAAACAGACTTCAATTAAATTTGGACACTTTTTAAAAACAACCCCCCCCCCCCCCGAAAATAGTTTGCCTGAAGTACATTTGTGTGGGTGATGTTGCTGCGTTTTTGTTTTGCAAGGAGTCCCTCTTCTCAGCAGTTGAACTTGCTCATGGCCCCATGAGAGCTTAGCAATCCATATTGCATTCAACGTTCATTTAATAGTTTATGGATGCCCCTGAAGTAATGCACCTCTAAATGAACACCTTTTCAGTGATGTTCATGAGCAACATTAACACCTTAATGAAATAATATGCATTTATAAAATGTTACAGGTCAAAAGATGACTATTTTGTCATCAATCCCTTTCTTTTAAAAGAAAGAAACAGAAAAGACAGAACTTGCCCCTCACAACCTCAGAAATTCACAAAATGCTTTGGAGCAAATGAAATATGTTTGAAGTCTAGGTAATGTTGTAATTTAAGAATCTATGGTAAGCAATTTGAAAATAGCAAATCCCATAAACAGCAATGAGGCAAAAGATCAGATGATTTGCTTGGGTAGTGCTGATGACAGAATAGATATTAGCCAAAATGCAAGAAAACTCCCTGTCACTCTTCTGTATAGATTATTAAGCAGTCATTTGTATTCAAGTGGTAAGAATAAATTGGAGTTCACTTTGGCCAGATCTATTGGATGAGACTGCAACAATGGCTGTGGGTTAGAATGCAAAGGTCAATTTTCAGTTCTGCTAGTTGCTACTTGGAGTGGAATAAGCACGACAGACAATGATATCCACTTGAAAGGCAGTATCTTCAAGAAAATAATATTCTCTTAGCCCCTCAACAAAAGTTTCAATTTAGATTGTGTATTCCAATAGGGCTGAACACACAACCTTTGAGTAATTGGTGAGTGTGCTACCACTGTGATAAGGCTAGCCAGTATTTGTAGTCTTTCTATGTTCTTTCTTGAATATCCTATTTTAAACTTTTCATTTAAAAATATTTATGCAGATATTTTTCTGAAAATGAAATTTCTGCCTCACCGCTGTCTTTGGAAGAAATATATTCCATGTCTGAACAATCATTTGCAGAACAAAACATTTTGGTGATGACTTTAAATTTATGCATATTAATTATCAACTTCACTGACCATGGAAATAATTGCTTTCATGTTTTACTGAAATCCTTCATAATCTACAGCACCTTTATATCACAATCCTATTTATACTGAGAAAAATCCAGGGTTCTGCTTACTTGGGTATCTCTTTTGCATATCCCCTGTTTCCTAATTAGGACACCCAAAGTGAGTGCAATATTTTAACAATGGAAAGCCAATGATTTAGCATTAATTCTTCACTTCTACACTTTTTGCTATTCAGTTAACTTGGGATTCCATATATTTTTGTCACAGCTTTATTGACTTGTCATCCCACTTTTTGAAATCCTGCCTTGTAGGAGTTGCTGTAATACAAGAAGCTGAATTTCTGTCTCCGTAATTGAAATGAATTCATCCTTAAAAGTTAATGACTTGTCTCTCAATAGATACTTTATTTAATATCAATTCATATTTTTTTTTTATATCCAAGCCTACACATTGTTCCAGGCAGCTATTTATTTCTAATGATGCTTTAATATTTCTGTTTACATAATAACTGTCACTGTAAAAGGCCATCAATACAAAGACAAAAGGACATGTTGTTTCGGGAGTTTCGGGAGAGGAGGTGAGAAAATGGATGGGATTTTAAAGAATATAACATTGATTGCTATTTTTATTTTGAAAAGACTATGCTTGCTCCAAGCCTTTAAAGGAACATTGCCTTGCTAAGTAGTTTTCATCTGTGGGAAATGACATTCCTTCCCTACTAGGTGGATGCGTGGTCACATTGTAGTGCAGAAATTACCCTGCTTTAAGCATACAGGCCAAGCGTCTTGAAGAGAGGACATTGGTGGGGGGCCTGAATGAGTAGAGTATTTTAATTTCAACAGAATATTGACTGCAAATTGGATCAATAAAGAAATATAATGGCATTTATTTTTATAACAAGTGGAAGGATGAAAAAAAATTGCCAAAGGTTGTGTTTCAAATATAGTGCCTTCCCAATTTTTTGGAAAAGAGGAAGTTTAAGGAAGAATGGTTCTGAAAAGATTGGACTCAAAACATTGTCTGTTTCTCTCTACATAGATGCTACTAGACTTGCTGAGTTTCTCCAACATTCCTTTTTTATTTTTATTTAAGCTTTAAGAATAAGTTGTTGACAAAAGAATTGGAATTCCAGCAGATCCATAACGATTGCAACAGAAGCGGTGAATGGAACAGAAGCAGTAAGTTATGTTCACAATATTAAAGCTACTGGTCATGAAATTGTCACTTTAGTGCCCAGTTCTTCTGCCATAGAGTTGACATTTTGAAACTAAAACTGAGTAAGCATGCTACTCGTACTAACTGTGCCTGCCTCCACTTGAGTGAGGGCAGTAGAATGTGCAGACAATGTCCTCTGTAGTTATGCAGAGCAAGTAGATTGTGACATCGGTCAGTACTATTTTTCCCAGTTTGATGTGAGCAGTACCATCTTGAGGGTTAAAGTTGCTCAGCTGCACTCGTGTTCAGCAATAGAAAGGGCTTCCACATCTTTACCCCACCACTTACAGCACTCCTCAAAGGGGTCTCCAGCTATTATGAGATTAATTGCTAATTGACTTTTATTTTGCTCAATTTTAGAGATCTAGAGCATTTTCCAGAGATAATGGGAACATTTTCCATGTTGTTTTGATGTAGCTGAAATCTATAAGGAGAAGTTTGGCACATGTTGAATGACTTTGGGAGCAAGGTCAGCACATCAAATAGTTGTTTGCATTCCTTTAAAATTTTCACAAAACCTTATATATCTAGTTTCTACCAGTCTGGAGCACTACTGCAACATCTCTCTGTTCATCAGTCATTTGGGGATTATTGAATCTTCATTGCTGTAGAGAATTGAATATATTTCAGGGAGATTCAGGCAAGGCAGTCATGGGGATTAACGTAAATTACAGGCTCCTTGATAGTGTAGGGGACCAGTAAAAGCATTTGCATTTCTTTTTGGGTGCTGCATGTCAACTGTGCAATGTAACCAGAAGGGACTGCATCCCCTCAAATTCCAGCTCGTGTGTCACTGCCTTTGCCTTATGAAGGTCAATGCCTAGTTTCCTGGCAGTAATCTTGATGCCTTCATTGTGTTTCAGTCCACCATCCCATCTTCTTTTAAGCCATGGTGGCAAACTAGAAAGTGCTTATTCGGTAACACCACTCATCTGTTGCTCACGTGGCTCTGAATCTAGTGAACCTCATAAACACAAGTGAGAGCCAAGGCTATTTTAGCAGACCATTGATTGCTTAATCGTTGCTTCTTTTGCATGGACGCCTGTGGAGGAGCTCCGTTGTACTCAACAGAATCTGCGCCAAGATTTATTTGTTGTCACAACCATTTCTTTTAGCTCTGCAGTGATCAGCTGAGGTAATCAGCACTGTCTCTTACAGGCAGGCTGTCCATAATTGACTCCTCCAACTATTCGGGCTGATTTGTGCAGTAATGAGCTGAGATTATATGAGAGGAGACTGAGCTTGCATGGTTAGTGAACTGAGCTTCACAGCTTAGAATGAAAGTCTACAGCATAGAAGGAGATGACTTCTTCCCATGTGTTTGTGCCAGCTCAAAAGCAAGTCACCCTGCCTCATCCCATTTTCCAGCATTTGGTCCATTATCCTGCAGGTTACGTTATTTGAGGTTCACAACCAGACAGTTTTTCATTGAATTGAGGCATTTGCATTTATTACTCTTGCAGGCAGTGAGTTCCAGATCATTGTCAACCTCTGGGTGAAAAAGGTTTTGCTCAACTTATGTAATCTTTCTACTAATCACTTTAAATGTGTATCTCCTAGTCACTGACCACTCTACTAAGGTAAATAGGCCCTTCCCATCCACCATATAAAGGCTTCTCACAACTTTGCTCATTTCCTCAAATCTCCCCTATGTCATCTCTGTTTCAAAGGGAACAACTCTCTATCCTGTCCATTTCTTCCTATTAACTGCATTTTTTATTCTGGCAATATCCTCTGCTGCAGTTATATCCTTTCTGATTGAAGTGACCAGAACTGCACACATTAGGGTATGTAGTTGCCCAACTAATGATCTGGACAGTTCAGTCATAACTTTCCTGCTTTTTATTCTATCCCTCAGCTAATAAAGTAAGCAAGTCCATGTAACTTCTTAAGCACATTATTAACTTGTCCTGCAAACTTTAGGGACCTCTGGATATTCACTCCCAAGGTACCTCACTTTCTACCATCCTTACCTGGTCTGACCTACATATGGCACCAGACCTGCAGTTATGTAGTTGCCTTGACTCTTAAATGCACTTGCAACAAATGCTAACTTTGCCACTGAAGAATCCCATGAAAGAATAAAGAAACCTATTTGAGATAGTGAGAACTGCAGATGCTGGAGTCAGGGATAACAAAGCGTGGAGATGGAGGAACACAGCAGGCCAGGCAGCATCAGAGGAACAGTAAGGCTGATGTTTTGGATTGGGACCCTTTCTGAAGAAGGGTCCCAACCCGAAATGTCAGCTCCCCTGTTCCTGTGATGCTGCCAGGCCTCCTGTGGTCTTCCGGCTCCACGCTTTGAAATATGTTACTTTAGAGATAACATTTTTACGTGGGTCGTTTTTATGGGCATTTTTACTTAGTTATTCTCTTATTCTGCTTCACCTTGACTTTACTCGCCAATACCTTATAATGGCCTCCCTTTGCTTTCATAATTTCCCTTGATTTCACCCCTTTGTGTTCTATACTCTTGGCTTTCAGTAGCATTAGTTTTTGCTGGTGGACAAGATCTTTCCTGTTTTGCCCTATCTTAATCTGTAAGCTGTTTGACAGCCAGGGCTCTAGATTTCTCTTGTGGGAATGTGTTGACTCTGAACCCTTTGAATGCCCCTTTTGAATGCCTCCCACTGCTTGGATACTGATCTACTTTGTTTCCAGTCCATTTAATCTAAATCAACTTGTTCGCTTCGTAAAATTGGGTTCCTCCAGTTTGGAACTGTAACTATTGTTCTGTCTTTCCCTTTTCTATAGTTTTGTTAAAATTAATTAAATTATGATACATGCCACTGCTTCACATGCCCTGCCTCATTTTCCGACAGACTGCACCCTCTCAATTTGTCAGGCTTGCTACATAGGGAACAAAACATTGTCCTGAATGCATCTCAAGAATTCTGCTCCCATCAATTCCTTTCAGATTAAATCTATCCCAGTTAACATTGGGATAATTAAACTCCTTTACCCTGTGTTTTGTAATTCTCAGATTTGAGATATAGGTCTGCCAGTAATAACCACACAATTGGACAACAAATAAAAGAACACGTAATGAGACCTTATCATTTTAAAGTATGGTGATGGTCATTGGGATTTTAGTCTATATATAGTCTGGAAAAATCAGATGAGCAAAGGAATGTCTCTAAAACTGTTTTTTGTGCACGAGCACTTTCTGGATTCAGCTGGACAGTATGCAGTTCTAGACCTGGTATTGTGTTGGAAGGATTAATAATCTTTCAGTGAAAGTGTCTCTAGATACCAAGAATCACAATGTGATTGATTTATTGACTGAATTTTAAATTCAGTTGGGGAAGGGAAGGGGTTGTATAAGATTAGTAATTTAAACTAATTTAAAGAGTTTTTTTTTATTAATTCATGGGGTGAGGGTGAGCTGGCTAAGCCACCATCAACTATACTGCTGTGGATCTGGAGTCAAATATAGTCCAGACCAGTTAAGGATGGTAGTTTCCCTTCCTAAAGGATATTAGTGAACCAGATGGGTGTTTTTTTAATAGTTAATAATGAAATCATGGTCATCGTTGGACTCTTAATTCCAGTTTTGTTTTAATTGAATTCAAATTCCATGTGCCTGAATATGCGTCCCCAGAACGCGTCCCTGGATTAACAGTCCAGCGATAATACCACTAGGCCATCGCCTCCCCTAAATTATTAGGGCATGGAAACAAAACCAACGACAGCAAGCTAGCCAGTTAGGTTAAGGTGTACATCAGTGGAGATGCCGTGGCAGACGTTTTAAGAAGCTATTTCAGAATACACAGAACAGACACCTTCCAAGGAGAAAAAATATCAAAGATGAGGACCTGCCAACTGTGGTTAATTTAAAAAAAAATGTTGTCTGGAGAGAAATAATTTGTTTGCACAAGGATGGGTGGCAGCTCAGGATATTGGACGGAATATAAAAAGCAGCAAAGATTAGCCACAAGTGAGATGCTGGAAGACTGGAGATTAGCTCACACGGTGTCACTATTTAAGAAAGATGCAAGGAAAAGCCAGGGAACTATAGATCAGTAAGCTTGACATGGGTGTTGGGCACGTTATTGGAGGGAATCCTGAAGGACAGGATTTTCATGTATTTGGAAAGGCAAGGACTGATTAGGGGTAACCAGCAAGGCGTTGTGCATGGGAAATCATGTCTCACTAATTTGATTGAATTTCTTGAAGTAATGAAGAGGATTGGTGAGGGCAGAGCAGTGGACATAATCTATATGGACTTCAGTAAGGAGTTTGACAAGGTGCCTCATGGTAGACTGGTTAGCAAGGTTAGATCACAGAGAATACAGGGAGAACTAGCCATTTGGATATCGAACTGGCTCGAAGGTAGAAGAGAGAGGGTCGTGATGGAAGGTTGCTTCACAGTCTAGAGGCCTGTGACCAGTGGTGTGCCACAAGGATCGGTGCTGGGTCCACTGCTTTTTTTGCCATTTTATATAAATGATTTGGAGGTGAATGCAGGAGCTATTGTTAGTAAGTTTGCAGCTGACACCAAAACTGGAGATGTAGTGGACAGCAAAGAATGTTACCTCAGAGTACAACGGAATATTGATCAGATTGACCAATGGCTGAGGAGTGGCAGATGGACTTTAATTTAGATAAATATTAAGTGCTGCATTTTGGAAAGGCAAATCAGGGCAGGACGTATCCACTTAATGATAAGTTCCTGGGGAGTGTGGCTGAACAAAGAAACCTGAAGTGCGGGTTCATATTTCCTTGAACATGCAGTTGCAGGTAGATAGGATAGTGAAGTTGGCATTTGTTATGCTTGCATTTATTGGTCAGTGCATTGAGTCTTAGAGTTAGGAGGTCATGTTGCAACTTTACAGGACATTGGTTAGGCTGCTGTGGGAATACTGCATTAAATCCTGGTCTCCCTACTATAGGAAGGATGTTGTGAAACTTGGAAGGGTTCAGAAGAGACTTACAAGAATGTTGCCAGGATTGGAGGGATTGACCTATAGGGAGAGGCTGAATAGGCTGAGGCTATTTTCTCTGGAGCACCAGAGGCTGAGGGGTGACCTTCTAGAAGTTTGTAAAATCATGAGGGGCATGGATAGGCTAAATACACAAATCTTTGCTCCAAGGTTGGGGGGTGGGGGGGGGGGGGGGGTCCAAAACTAAACCGGTGAAAATCTTTGTGAAAATGAGATTCCTAGACTCTCCCACAAGGAGGAACAACCTCTCCCTGTCTACTCTGTCAAGTTGTCGAAGAGTTTTATATATTTCAATAGATCACCTCTCATTCTTCTAAAGTCAAGTGAATACAACTACTCAGTTTCTCCACATCAGAAAATCCCTCCAAATTTGATCAACCTTTGTGAACCTTCTCTGGCTTGCCTCCAAAGTCAGTGTATCTTTCCTTATATAAGGGATCCATAATTGTTTACAGTATACTAGGTATGGTTTGACCAGTACCTTATATTGTTTTAGCAATATTTATATATTTTTATATTTCAACCCTTATGAACTAAAGGCATACAGTCCATTTGCCTTCCTTCCTATCAACTGAACTGGAATCCTAGCTTTATAGGATTCATGCATAAGGAACTCCCAAATTTAGTTGTGCTGCTGATTTCTGCAATCTTTCTCCAGTTAGATATCGTTCAGCTCTTCCATTATTCCTTCCAAAGTACCTAACCCCATATTTTTCCATACATATTGCATCTGACAGACCTTTGTCCAGTCAGTTGACTGTTCCTCTGAAGACGTTGTCAATCTCACCACTTGCTTTCCCACCTATTTTTGAGTCATCTGCAAACTTGGCAACAGTGCATTTACTTCCCTCATCCGAATCATCAATATATGTTGTAAGTAATTGCCACAAGAATCAGTGGTAGGACACAATCTGCTAGTTACAGATTACCATCCTAAAATGAACCCTTATCGTAACTCTTTGTCTTCTATTAGTTAGCCAATCCTTTACCTAGGCTAAAACATTACTTCGAATACCAAGGGCTCTTAAACAGCCTGGTGTGCAGTACCTATCAAATACCTCTGGAAATCCAAGTATCTTGTATGTACTTTATCTGTTCCTTTATTTATTGTTTTATCTATTCTGCTTGTTTATTTCCTCAAAGAATCTTATTAATTTTGGCAAGCATGATTTTGCCTTTATGAAACCATGTGTTTGCTTGATATTGATCCATTTGTAAATACTGCACTCTTACATCCATGATAATGAACAATTCCCATTGATAAATGTTAAGGTAAATGGCCTATAATTACCTTGTGTTTTTTTTTTGTCTTCCTCCTTTTTTGAGTGACATAACAAGGTTAAGAGTGGGCAAAGATCTGACAAATGGTGTACAATATTGGGAAAATGTTAAATTGTTCATTTTGGCCGGCAGAATGAAGAAAAGATGTATTTTATCTAAATGAGGAGAGATTGCAGAGCTGTGAGATTTTTCTCTATCTATTCTTGTATGAGATGTGAACATTACTAGTAAGACCAGCATTTGTTACTGATCATTTAGCCCAAGGGCAATTAGGGACGGCTAGGCCATTTCAGACAGCACTTAGAAGTTTGCCACATTGCTGTGTGCTGTGGGTCTAGTATCACATGGAGGCTACACCATGCATGGATGGAAGATGCCGTTCCCTAAAGGACATCAGTGAATCAGATGTTTTTAATAACAATCAACAATAGTTACGTGGTTGCCATGGACTATCTTTTAATTCTGGATTTTCCTTTATGTTCACGTTTCACAACCTAATTACACAATTACTATTCTAATGGCATTAGCCTTCAATTCAAGTGATGTAAAGGGATCTGGGTGTCTAGCGTGCAGAAACGGCAAATAATTAAGCAAGTTAATAGAATTTTATTATTTATTGAAGGGGAGTTGAAAACAAAGTTAAGAAGATTTAAGTTTTACTTACATGGGGTATTGGTGAGATCACACCCGAAGTACTGTATAAGTTATTAGTCAACTTATTGAAGGAAGAATTTGGAAGCAGTTCAAAGAAGACTGCTAGATTAATACCTGGAATGGGCAAGTTATCTTGCAAAGAAAGTTGGGCAGGTTAGGTTTTTATCTGCTAGAGCTTAGAGTAAGAGGTAATGTGATTGAAACCTATAACAAGATCCCAGGGGGATTTTGACAGGTGGATGTGGAAAGGATATTTCCTCATTGAGCTAAATCCCACACTAGGGCTCATGATTAAAAAAATAAAGTCTTTGCCCACTAAATACAGAGATGAGGAGAATTTTGTTTTCCTTTTAGAGGACCATAAATGTTTAGAATCCTCTCTTCCTCAGAAGGATTGGGCAGCAGTGGCGTTGTGGTAATATCACTGGACTAGTAATCCAGAAAGTCATGCTAATGGTCAGGGGGACATGAGTTCAAATCCCTCCATAGTGAAATTTAAATTCAGTAGAAATCTGGAGTAAAAAGCTAGCCATGATTGGATTGATTGCAAAAATCCTTCTGCTTCTTTAAGTATGCTACCCCCTTGCATATGACTCTAGCAAAGTGGTCATATCTAAACAGGCCTCTGGAATGGCTTGCATAAAACAACTACAAAGTGGAAACCAAGGAATGAAACTACATAGTCCCATCATCACCAGTGGTTTCATCTATTGGCCATGATGGAAAGTGGCAACCACATTTTCACCCTTTGTGGTAATGACATCCAAATGTTCCTGTTCACCTCCAGATCGTTGCTGCTACAGCTGCTCCTGGCTCACCTACAAGAGAGAGGGAAATGTGTTTTGCCTTCTTTTTAGGTGATGTATTACAATGATTGAACGGATTTGTGCAGATTTGAGGCTTGTAGTAATGTGACCATAAGGAGGACCTGTAGAAGAGTCACACTTCACAGAATCACAGAATTGTTATGACGCTGAAGGACATTATTCGGACTGAGTGCGAATCTCCTGTCTTTTCCCCATATCCTTGAACACCGTTTCTATCCAAATGATATTCCAGTGTCATTGTGAGTGCCTTGATGGAGATTGTTTAAATTAGCACACTCCTATCACTTGCCTTTCAACAAACCATGAGGCTAGTAGTGTATGTGGGGGTTATTTGGTATTTGAATATGTACCTTATCTGGCCCTGCACCTGGATCCTTGGGGCTAAATTTCTGATGTTGACATCAACAGATGTCTGTGCCCACTGCCTTGGCAGAGTTTGTCTTTCCACCAGTGTATGGAGGACCTCTGTCCACCACCTCTATTAAGACATCAGTGATACTTCAGGACCCTGGAGTATTCACTGTGCCCTGTTGCTCCATAATTCACATTCTCTTTGTTCCCTCTTCGGCAGCCATTTCAAATTGCAGTTGCTCTTCGAGGTGCAGACTAGCACTAAGTGCTATACTCTCTCAAACATGGCCCCTTTACTGAGATTTACAGACATCCAGCGGTGCCTTTAGTGCTGGCTGCACACAGCTATCATGAAAATTAACAGACAGCCCAAAGATTGAATGCCAGTTCCATCAGAAATAATAGATTTGGGTTAATTACAGAGTGACATCCAAGACTGTTTCCATGCCCTGTTGACTTTTTCCAGCCATAATATCCATCCAAATTGTAATTATTGAAGGATTAAAAAGAATTGAGCTCCTGAAGCTTTAAAGTATTAATGAGATAATCCTAGAGGTATGTAAGATTGTAAATTATTTCGAAAAGATACATGTGAATACTGTGGGTGGGGCAGCTTGGCAAGGGCTTAGTTTGACTGTAAACAGGTTTTGAATTTAGATCTGATCTTCCTTGCACAGAGTTTGAATGAATTCCAATAATTTCTTCTTCTGAAAATAGCGTGTATTCAGAATTCCAGTCTTATTATAATTTTCATTCATGTATTAATTTGCTAGATATTTTTAGTTAAGTAATCATAAACTATTTTAAAATATGTCCCTAATTTAATTCTTAGAAATTATGCATCCTGTTGGCTGCAGTAACACTGGCTGCTGTGAGCCAGAGAAGGAGGTGACATTTGGTGCTGATGATGTGAGCAGCGATGACCAGTTTGATTTATGCTCTCCCCAACCGGACAAACTTTATGGAAACAGCTATAAGTCGATCAGCTGCGTAAAACAAGAATCGTTGGAGGAGCCGAATTCACAAATGGGTGTTGGTAGGAATGCAGAAGCTCAGAATGACTTGAAAAGAAGGAAAAACATTTTTCGGGCGGGGAAACGAGGAAGACCATCAGGTACGACGAAAGCTGCTGGGTACAGAACCAGTACAGGCCGACCTTTGGGAACAACAAAAGCAGCTGGTTTCAAGACCAGCCCAGGCAGACCTTTAGGAACTACCAAAGCTGCGGGATACCGGGTCAGCCCAGGAAGGCCCCCAGGTACCATGAAAACACTCTCCCGTATTTCAGGTCTTGATTTCCCGCCATGTAGCAGTGCTGCCTTTAGTTATTCAATGGTGCACAGCAAAACATTAAGTGGACCTGCTGAAACCACAAGTAGAAGCATGGAACTGAATCAGTAGAGATCAGTCAAACATCTGCCTTGTTTTTCTATAATCTGCTTCTTGATAAAGTAGGGTAACTTTTTATATGACATGTTGATCTGCAAACCCATATAATCAATTTCCCAGCACACTGTTAAATAGCGTGGAGGATGTGTAATGCCAGCCCTGAAATAAACTCATCTGTGGACCATTGTGTATAACATTGTAACTAATGGGCATAATGTATTTTTTCTTTTTATAGTGGAATTGTATGGTATTACTTGCAGAGATAAAGCTACAGTTTTTTTGGAAGAACTATTATTCATTAGTGTCCAGTTTTGCACATGATTTCCTCTTTCTTCAGTACATGCTATCTTAGATTACCGAGGGCGGGCGGGGTATTTGTCCCACAGTTTGATGCAGTTGAAATTCTATATGGGTTTTGTTGATCTTCATTTTTGATCTGTTGTACATAGAACTACCATGGCAACCCCACTAACTTTATTATTGGTTATTGAGTATTAATTATTTAGCATCGTTGACAAAAATGATTACAGGAAATAGAGAAATTTTTACTTTGTGTGTCGACTTAATATGTTGTCTCATGCTGCATTGGAGCTGCTAGGATATTTTTGAGTGTGTGTAAACATTTGTTTTTACGTTTATTTGAATGAATTCTTTTAGCTACCTTTTTATTATTGCCATAGGCAATATTGAGAAAGGGATAAGTATTAGTTATGCGAGATGACTTGTCAGGCTGAAGCTTATTCTGTGAGAAGTGGTCAACTGCTAAACAAGCTTAACCAGGACACCTTGTAGGTGTGTTACTGAAACTGTGGGAGGTGTGCACAATGGTACTTAATGAAAAATAATTCAGGTTTTAATTACTGTTCTTGCAGAGTGATTATCAGTATGATAGAGTTTGTGTGATGGTTGATTTTTTTTTAATGCAAACTAACCTCTACAGAAATCTTGTATACTTTATTGAAAATAAATTTTCCCATGGTTACAAACCATCGTGAAATCCCTCACATTGCTGTTTAATCAAGTGTTTTGGGAATACTGATATATCCCATGTTTTTAGTGCTTTTTTTAGTGGTTATTCTGAAGGACTGTAATGTAGCTATGGGTCATACAGATGTTTAGGTTGGATGGCATATCAGAATCTCACTTCTTGTTAACAAACTTGTAGAATGTTTAGCGTTTGTCAAAGGTACGTTGAGAATGGGCAATTAATAGATGAGATAGCCACACTAAAGGAAGAATGGTTAAGCTTTATTGCAGGGAATTGTATTACAGTTGAAAGAGGAAAAATACTTGTTCAAAAGGAACAACTGTGCATTTCTCAGAATATTGCTGCAGATAATAATCTTAGAAAATAAACTTGCTTTTCAGCAGGCTTAGTAGTAACGAAGTGACCTGTATTCAAATTCAGTTACGTAAAAGACCTTGTGCCCAACTGAAGCAGAAGAAAGACCAGACGTAGAGACTACAGCACAGCAAAAACTATATGTAAAGCTAGGAGTTATGTAACTACTGAATAACTCATCAACAGATATTCAGTTTATAAATATTCTTTAATTTTAATTGAAGGTTTTGAAAAGCCTTGTGAAAGCAAAAACTTGGAATGCATTTGCTTTATTCACTGGCCAAGACACTTCTACTAAGATTCATCTTTAAAGATCATTGTTCATGATTGTACACCGGAAGGTAGCTTCTGTTAACATTCTAGTATAGAGGACATATTTTGGAGGCGGGGGGGTGGGGGGGTGATGGTATTCACTAATCCACTGTGCTGCCTTTACCTTTTGTGATCAACAGTGATATTACAACATTTGTGTTAGTCCATTTCATTTGGTTGCTTACAAATGACAAATTGCTAGTGGAGAACATTTATTCGACAATCCCATGAAACAGTGAAACTGCTGTTTTCAAAATTGTGCGAATTGTTTAATCACTCATTAGATTTGAACAGAACTTTATGCAGTTGTTTTGTTCACCAGCGGACTGAACTATCTTTTCAAAAGGTTGCCTTCTTGTGGGAAATAGACCATTTTCCATCTTCCTTTATGACTGAAGCAAATTTCGAATTTGACAATCTGTTCATTAATAGAAAGTTTGTATTTTACATCTTTGGACCTATTTGAAAACTCGGTTAATGCTGCATCAAATAGACCAAATCCGTAAACTTAATCAAGTGCAAACAAAGCCTACACCAGAGATAAACCACAGCTATTAATATCCTCCTCCTAACATTTTCAGTAGCACAGGTGGCACTGCAATCATGGTCATTGTATTTTGTATAATTAAAAGTCTCAGTTGCATGGCATTCTCTGTAATAAATGCACTTAAAAAATAATTGCAATGTGATGTGAAACTTCTGTTTGTAAAACTATACAATATCTTTCTATCTCTCTCTATTAGTGTTTAACAGGCAAAGGCAAGACCGAAGGAAAACTCAACAACCAAAGAGTTAAGCACTGTACTTTAACGCTTCTACATAATCACAATTGGACATGCAAAAGGTTTGATTGACAACTAGGGTTGATTGACAACTACGTGAATCGCTCTTAGAAAAGCAGGTTTTCACATTTATTCAACATGTACTACTGTAATGGTAACACTGATGTTTTATCTAAAGTATTCCATGTGTACATCTTTGAAATTTAATTACATTATCGTGGCATCCCTTGTAGCTGCCTATTTTCACTAATCCATCACATGAGACATCTTCTCCAGTCAAGAACATGCCTTGGACTGGTTTTATATATCTAACAACTCTTGTTTCCAAATTGGAAATCTGAGTTTTCTCTTTCATAATAAAACCAATTTTTCCAAAAATCCTTGCAGACACTTTCTTAATTAGACTTATAAAAGATCTGTACCTGAAGGTGATTTAAGTTACAACTTAAATTCTGAACATTTATAAGGAAGCTTAGAGCTGTGCACCTGAGTAAGAGAAGACCTTTCTCAACGTTTTGCGTAGGCAGATAGGTAATATGTCAGTAACATGGATACTGTGTATTTCTGGACATCAATAGGCGTCTGCCACCAGATGCTGCGACAGTGCCGAAGACCATTAGCTTTGAAGGAGCCTTGGTTGTATTTCTAACATTTTGGATACAAACTGCATGCTTCAACTTTACTGTTACATGTACTGTATATACAACTGCCGCATCAGAACACTTGTATGTAAGAGACATAGTTTAACCAGTATGGTTATGTGATAAAACTGTTTGTATTTGGAGAATGACTTTTTTTTTGATGGTTGGAAAGCATGTTTTTGTTTAAAAGCTGTCTCATTGGGGCATCCCCTGATAGTTTCATGGGTAAATAGTTTAAATGCCTTTGAGGAGGCAAGTCCCAAATGTCATGCTCATTATGACACTAGTTCATTTCTACAGAGATGGCACTGTGGATGTGACGTGGAGCTGTGGTTGTACCTAGCTGTGACCTTTTGTATTGTTGCATAACAAGCTGTCAATCTGTCTAGGCAACCTTCAGATAATTGACTAATTAAAATAAGTGGTGGAATGACATTTTAGGATCACAAAACTTTGCAGCAAAGAAAGAAGTCATTCAACTTATCATGCTGATCTTTTTTTTACTAGCTGCCCTTCACATTGCACTCTGCATATTTTCTCTGGGTGAGCAAATAGTTGCCAATATACTCCAATGAAGAGCAAAAAGGGAACAGTACTAGGAAACTAAGTTACATTCTAAAATTGTTAAATCAACTTAATGGTCTAAATTGGCATTAAAAAGTTCTGGAATTCCTCTCTCTCCAACAAATCTGATATGGAATTGGAAGGCATAAATATATTTTTGGAATGGGTCAGTGGGATTTTGAAAAGTATGTTTTGAAAGAATATTAAAAAAATCCTTAACTGTTCTTCAGCATATGCTGCAAAGTCACTCGGAGATCCTGTTTAATCATTGCAAGCTTACTTCCTTGTCTTCCTCCTCCTTTTGAGGTCTATGCTGGAAAGTGAACTTGAATAACAAAGCAGTTTTGATGTGAAGAAAGGAGATAAGTATTTATGTTTATGGCTGAAATTGTTTTCTGACCTTGAACTACTTTGGGTTAAAATTTTAGAATCTGCTATTTTCGATACTATACCCTATCGTACGGTTAGAATTCCCTAAAAGGAAGTATCAGTGTGCATTCAGGCATGACATGGAGGAGGACTGATGCCTCCCATGTGAAGAAACTCCTTTATCAGCTGGATATCCCCACATTTAAAGAAGGTTTGTCACACTTGGAGGGAGTAGTGTTGGGTAATACATTTTTGGTTTGAATTTAAAAATCCTTAGTCAATGGACTATGGATGCAATATTTCCCTATTCTTGCTTAGTAACTGATGGAAAGGAAAGGGCATAAAACAAGTGTAATTTTAAAATTATTCTCTGGTCTGGAAGGAACATTTTATATTGTTGAAAATCATTGCTAAAAAAAGTCATGCTTATTTATTTTGTTGTACAATATTCTCTTACAACATTATAATTAGAATTGGGATATGTCACGGACATGTTTTAAAGCAATATGCTGAAGAGAAACATAGAATATAGAGACACGAGTAAGCCATTCAGCTCTTTTGAGCCTGCACTGCCCTTCAGTATGATCATGGCTGATCATCCAACTCAGTATCCTGTTCCTGCTTTCTCCTCACATTGATATTTATCCCAAACAACTACATTTATCTCCTTTTTGAAAAAATAATGATGTTTTGGTCTCGACCACATTGTGTAGTGGGGAATTCCATAGGGTCACCACGTTTACTGGATGAAGAAATCTTTCCCCATCTAAGTGCTAAAAGGCCTACCCGTGTAGATTGTTCTAGTTCTGGTCTCCAAAGTCACCAAGAACTCCCATCCTGCAGCTGCCATGTCTAAACCTATTAGAATTTTATAGTTCCCATTGTTTTCCTTGATAATTTCTTTCCACTAATAGGGAAAGTAGATCAACTACTGTAAGCTAATGTAACTTCAGAGTTACAGCTGCAGTTTGCTGTGTGTAGCATTTGAGGATTCTGAAAATGCAGCATTAGCTTCTTTCACTTTCTAAGAGGGAAGCACTGCTTTAAACTTTGCTGGGTTCAAGGGTCAGTTACCCCTGCAGCTCAACTCCTGTGTACACTGGCTATTTTTGTGAACAGTTTTTGGTTTAATTTTTAATCAAGCCAATAATGTAAATTATGTAGAAATGTGTCAAATGTTATGTCTATTTGGCAAAAGGTTATATTTAATACTTGTATCCACACATCATCATCTTTCCACCAAAAAAGGGCATAAACCCATTGCCTTCATCTAAACAATATTGTTTGAGAGTTTTGGTTTCTGGAATTTGAGAAGCTAGCAAATCCATGTCTTAAAAAAATTATTATCCAAATCTCTATTGAAACTGTAATTATGGCAGTCACATTTTTGGTTACTCCCAAATGTGATCGTCTTAGAATGTATTTCACCAGGAAATAAATCACTTTGTGCTTTTATTTAAAAGTCAAAAAATCTATTTTAAATATTTATTGATCTAAAAATTGTTCTAATTAAACTTGACCTCCAAGTTACTGGTCTTTAAGTAATCAGGTACTTGTCCCCCACTTCAGTGTTTAAATATTTCTTGAATGTAATTTAAATATTTATATTAGCAAGAAATGCATTAGTTTACAGTATTCTCATTTTAACTTATGTTTTTAAATGTTTCAGATTAAACCCTTGTAATAAGCTAGACATCCACGTTGTACTTTTTTTTTCTGGGAAATCCTCTGATTTCTCCACTTCTGCATTCCTTCGCTAAATTAAAAGAAAAATTATTATACCTTGGCATATGTCTTTTCAGTTCTTACATAACTTTCAAATGCGCGTGTTGGTTAGTAAACGTATGTATTTTTTAATAAAACAGCTGATTGTTGCCTGATGTGGTCACAGATAGTTGGAATTCAGTTTTACATGTATGTGTGTTTATCAGTCAGAATCCTGATGTTAACAGTACTTCTATGTGCAAGTACCAAGCTGAGGCCTTTAGCTATCCTTTTTGTTTGGAAAAGACACTTCTTGAGAGAGAGCTATTAGTGTTTACTGTGAACTAATAGCTGGCAAAAAAAAGCTTTATTAACAGACTTCTCTGAGCTGATGTCCATCATCTATTCTCAGCCTGATCATACCAAAATACCATAGAAATTTCTGTCTGTCTTTTTTATTCCACTTGTAGCTTAAACTGTGATCATTTTCTTAGTTTTCAAGACAGTCCACTTTTTTAACCTGCTTGTACTACATTTGAGTTAATCTAATTAATCTATATATTTATTTGTTCTTTCTACCCTGTCACCATTTACATTTTGCATTTTGACTGAGATAGTTGGGATGTAGTCTATGGTCAGCCCTCATTTTTCTCTAGAACTCTTAAAATGTCACCTGGACATTTGAAACAGCATCTTATTTATTTGACTTTGACTTTGTGTCTCTATTAAATACTGCTCAGAATAATAATGGACTAGATTTAGAATTTCTGTTCTGTCACAATGCATGGTAAAATATGTGGGAGAGTGGGTCAATGCATTGTATCTGGCTCTATATTTAGAGATGTGCTATTGCTTATTGTTTTATTGGACTTCGAATACTTTTTTTCATTTTTTTGATTCAGTTTTTATAATTCTGTATTCAAATGTGTAGTCTCCCTGTCTGTTTTGATGGTGCTTGCGAGCGCCAGTGATGCAAAGGGGAAGGCAATCTTTTTCAGTCACAATCTGTTTCTACTAGCAAACCCTAACATTGAGCAACAACTGTTATGCTCTGTAATATTTGTATTTTGTTTCTTTGAAAGAACAATAAACATGTTGTTTCTACCTTGAATTGGACCTACATAAGTCTTGCTTCAGTACAGTTTGGGGCTTCTGAAACTTACGTTTTAACTTCCTAAACTTTTCTCTAAAAATATAAAAATTGCAAAGATCGGAGTTCTTTTAATTGGAGATGTAATTGATCTTTAGCAGTTGAATGAAAAATTAGACTTTAGCAAATCACAGGCAAACAGCATAGAAACTTGGATTGCGCATAAAATGTACATTCTGCATTACTGCAAAAAATCAATTTAATTTCCAGCCTGAGAACATTTTTGCACCAAACACTTGGTGCATACGGTTAATAAATTTTTAAATTGCTAGTGTTTGTTTTTTTTTTTAAAGCCCATTACCTTGCAGATGGGAAGGGGGTGCAACACAAGAAGCAGATTTGTCCTACAAACTAAATGTGCAATATTGATTTAGCATTTCAGATAGTGACTATTATAAGAACAATAACTGGGACAGCCTGCCCTGACAAAAAAACCTAACTTCAGGTTGCCTGTCCTGGATGACATCTGGGTGCACTTGAGTTTCATCCTAGGTAGTGAGACTTTGTGTCAGATGTGCTTTCTGGCAGGTGGGACATGACAACGCGTATAAAAATTTACGGCTTAAAAGTAAATAAGACAGTTTGTCATGGATCATGAAGAACTCATGAAGCCTTTTTCCCTTTGTCGTAATTCATGCAAGAATGATTGATTCTCAACAGGGTCAGTCAGACTGAGATGGAAGTGTGCTTGCCTACTGGGTTTTCTTGGGTCAGCCTATTAATGTAGTTACAGGTGCAGGTTCAGATATGTACAATATACATTTAAGCTGAGAGTGAAAACCACAGACATTGAGACAAATAATAGTACTCTTTAAAATACGTTTGAAATGATTCTCAGTTTTTGTCAAGAATGAAGAGGCAAAGGACGAAAGAGATGAATAAAACTTAAAGGATGCCCAAAGGGCTGGCTTATCTGAGAAGGTAAGTACATCATACTCATCATACTGATGAATATTGAAGTGCCAGGTGATTTTGTGTGAAGTACTTTGGGTGGAACATTGGTGAATTATGGAGCATAAGTTTGCTGATGGGGAAAAATTCACCTGATCTCCCTTCTAATTCTTTGTCAGTTGGCTTAAATCAGATTTCTCTGGTTATTGATCCATCTGCCAGTAAAAAGTGCCCTCCTTATTCACTGTATCAAAACCATTCTTCACTTTAAACACTTCAGTTAAATCTGCATAACTGTCAGCTCATTATGTCACTAATTATGCTATTTCTACGCTATGTAGTAGTTTAAAACGTCCTTCAAGCATGGTTTGGCTGTCTGTGAAGCAGCCGCTGACAAGATAGTTCCCACAGTCATTGCCAACTAAGTGTGCTCAAGCAATGAATGACATTTTGGTTTCATTCAATTAGAAATCCTGCATATCTTATTTTTGCAGTACCATTGGAAGTGTATCAAACTAAGGTTCAGGTACCAAAAAGACACCTGTGTATCAGCTTGATGCCATTGTATGCCTGTCAATGTTAGGCATGTCTCTGCCCACCTGCTGATTCAAATTTATATGTACATTAGCTAGTGGTGGTAATTGTGGAAACAAAATTTTTGAAAATTGCCATACTTGACATGAGCCCCACCAACTGGTGAAATAAAATGCTAAGAAATGACTAGCACATTTGGTTTTTCCATGACAATTCCCATGACCTCCAGGAAACTTAGAGCTGCTTAGCTACCACGAACACTCATTTTAGATGATTATTCTTTATGTTTGATGTGTTGAACATCAAAAATTCCTCATTGGCCTAATATTCTTGTGTTTTTTTTGTTATTTTCAGTCTTCATTGTCTACATTGTTTGTTCTCCATACAGTTTTTCCTCTGAGACCTAGTGGACGCATTAGAAATACTCCAGAGATAATAGGAGCTGCAGATGCTGGAGAATCTGAGATAACAAGGTGTAGAGCTGGATGAATACAGCAGGCCAAGCAGCATCAGAGGAGCAGGAAGGCTGACGTTTCGGGTCTAGACCCGAAATGTCAGCCTTCCTGATGCTCTGATGGTGCTTGGCCTGCTGTGTTCATCCAGCTCTACATCTTAGAAATATTCCAGCCTTAGTATAGTAAATAATTAGCTGTTTCATTTCCAGATGTAAATGTAAATAATCATAGTCCTCTTTCCATTGGTCTGTTTTTACTATTGGATTCAATATTTTAAAAAGTGAAGCTTCTTAACACAAACTATAAATACATTGAAATTTATACATCAAGAAACTGACGAAAGACATCAGGGATTGTAATACAGCCATTAGAATATATTCTTGCCTATTGAGTTGGTGGCATTTAATTTACTTCACGTAGTTTATCACTTCAGTGCCAGTCTGCTGATTGGCTTGAACAATGCCCTATAATGGGGAGGATGCAGTTTGCATAATCACTTACACCTTTTCAAAGTTTCAGTGTATCTCAAGGGCTGTTCAACCATGTTACATAATAATCATAATATAACTTTACACTTTGATTTTCTGATTCTTTTATTTAGGCTGCAGAGTCTATTGTGACATTGCCTTTCAGAGATACCAGGACAATGATCAGTTTGTATTTTATAGTAATGGTTCACCTGTATTAAAGACTGAAAAGGATTAGAAATAGAGGCCTTTTAAATATAACACTGAAGGAATATGTATGATGTATATATAATATATGGTGAATTGTATAAAGCAAAACATTGTGATCATATGAAGAGCAGTATAATGTCTGTCTGTTTGTTTGTCATCTAGTGGGGGAAAAAAAACTGACATTTAGCATTCACCAAGCATTAATATAATTATTTCTGAAACAGATGCAATTGTGTCCTTGTTGATGTTTTCTGCTTGAAAGTATCTTGTATCCACTGCTTTGTAAATATTTATAATAAACAAAACTTTAAAAATTTAAATGAGAGACTTTTATTCAAACATAATTTCCCACCTGTTGGTTGCGACACTATCCTAATAAATGATTTACATGATGATGTGCAAGTTTATGCAGCAATGACAGGAGAATGGCACTCTGAGCATTTCACATTCAGAGAACCAATGTGGACACAATGGGCCAAATGGCCTCCTTCTGCACTATTACTATATAAGCATACATTGATTTAGTTCAGGGTAGATAGGTTAAAAGTGATAATCTTGTGCTATAATGGATAGTATCCCTGCCTCTGAACAGAAATTTTGGGTTCCTGTCCAACTGTTAAGACTTGATGGTGCAAGATGTTGAATTCACAACATGGCTAAAGAGGTCAATTATAATCTCAAGTCTTTCCAAAAGCAGATAATGATTCCTCATCTTTGTTGTAGATTTGCGACCCCTTGGCCTAAAACTATGAATCTCATTCTAGATTGTATCACAAGGGGAAATGTCAGTTTCATGTCAACCTTTTTTTTTGCATCTTTCATACCTCAATTACATCTCTCATTCTTCTAAACTCTCAAGTGTAGGCCTAAACTACTCATAGGACAAGCTTTTAACCTCTTGAGTTAATTAAGTGAACCTACCCTGAACTGCCTCCAAAGCAATTGCATTCTTCCTCAAGAAAGAGGATCAAAACTGTACATAGTGTTCCAGATGCAGTCTCACTAATGCCTTGTATAGTTGCAGCAAAGCTTCCCTACTTATATATGCTAGTCCTTTAGCAATATATGCCAAAATTTAATTTTCTTTCCTTGTTACTGCTGTACCTGTATGCTTTGAGATTTCTGCAATTCATGCATGAGGTCACTGAAGACAGCAGGCTAAGCAGCATCAGAGGAGCAGGAAAGCTGACGCTTCAGGCCTAGACTCTTCTTCATTGTTATCTCAGATTCTCCAGCATCTGCACTTCCTACTATCTCTAAATAAAGGGTGACAGGATACCAGCTTCGGTGCAGTTATTTCAGTAGTGACAGGAAAAAACAGTTGTGCCTGAAGAATACTCAATCACAACAGTCATCTTGGAGTTGGGGTAAGCATTCCTTGCATCATGCATTTATCAGGGAAGCTTGACTTGTTTGATCCTGCTGCACATTGACCTTCACATCCCCAGCCCCCAGGGACTGCGAATACCAGATTTAACCTGCTGTAAGGTTTTTGCCCCGCTCTGGTTCCTCTGGGTAGGACTCTGGCACTGGTGCTGTGTGCTAGACTGTTGCCCATCTCCTGCATTCGGGACATCTTGGGAGAGCTTCCTGCGCTTCTGGTGGTGGTGTCGGGGCTGCATACATCTCTGACTCCTGGGGCATTCCTCAACACTGGATGGAGAGGGAGTGCTGTGGTTTCTGAGGGGTCAGGTATGTTTTGCTCCTGCCCAGTTTGTGAGGTAACAGTTTTCGGGAGATGCACAGGTTTGTTCAGGATTGCCTCACCTACCTGAACTTTGACCTCACGTCAACTCCACCTCGTACCCATACAGGCCCATTCCCATAGTTCTAACACAAAACTTCACCCCCTGCATTAAATTGTCTCTCCTGCTTAGAAGAGGATTGTGTCTGGCATTAGTGTACCTGCTGCTGTTTCACCCTCCCACCCCAGCTCTGGGAATACCAGTTTTAACCTGGTGCTGAGTGTTCTCCCCATCAGCAACTCTGCTGGAGCTATCCCTATTGTTGCCTAAGAGGTGGTCCTATAAGTCAAACAGGGCCTGTGAGAGTTTGGTATCGAGTGGCGCTGTAGGCTGCTGCTTTAAGCCTGCCTTCAGCATTTGAAGTGCTTATTCCACCAGGGGGGCCTGTTGGAAACTGTGGGTTCTGTCCCTCCGTCTAGTATCAGGGGTGTCTCGGTATCTGAGATGGATGCAGCCTCGCTGCTGTTGCCACCTCTGAAGGGGAGGGGTCTTTCCCAGGATGCTCTGGACATGGGGATGGGTTGCAGCCTGATGCATACCACCCTTGACTGAGTCAGGAGCTGGGCCTGGGGCAAAAAGGTGACAGGAAAAGCAGAGAGATCAGGCCCACATTCCTGGACTTAAGAGGGGAGGGTTGTGGTGATTGTAGAGAGCCTTGATTGGCTTTGGTTAACAACCCAATCAGGAAGCCCTGGCTGATCAAAATAAACAGGGGATTTACAATATTATCAGTCCAGGCAACTGACTGGTCACAGCTAGTATACTGTGCACAAGTAAGTTAAAGGTGACTTGGTGATGGGATAGCAAACTCTTTGGTGAAATAATGGCATGGTGTATTTATGTAATGTTTGTTTGAAATTCAGTTTCATCTTTATCTGATTAAAACATTTAAGTCTTACAACATTTCAAAGGCATCTGGATGGGTACATGAATAAGAACGGTTTAGAGGGATATGGGCCAAAACCTGGCAAATGGGAGTAGTTCAGATTGGGATGTCAGGTTGGCGTGGATGAGTTGGACCGAAGGGTCTGTTTCTGTGCTGTAAGACTAAGGAAAGATTCCCGGTCAGCCATGTAATAGAAGGAAATTGAAGCCTCTAGTGTTATTCTCTGTAGCTCCAGATTACAGTCTGCATGACTCAATGCAATCCTCATTCCTGTAGTGGGGTGGGCTAGTTGTCTTAGTTGGGTGGGGATGACCATACGGATCAGATTGTTGTCAACAGCAGTGAGTTTAATCCCTATCCTAGCTGGGGTGGTTTCAGGACCTGGTGTCCCTGTCCTCCTTGTGGTAGAGCTTGTTTGCTGTAGGTCCCTCTTTGTGCAGATTTAAGACTTTTATTACATTTTATCATCTGCTTTAAAGTAATTTGAGGATAAAGTGACACAAAAGGTGTGATAGTGAATTTAATCCTCATTGCCTAGAGATCTCTGTATGCCTCCCTGAGGACACAGGAAGCTATTACAATGCCAAGCCTCTAAGAGTATACTACCTTTTTAAGATTCCTTGCCACACCATAATAACAATTGGGCTTCAATATTTGTATGTAGGTTTTTCTCTGGTGTTTTACAGCAATTAAGAATCTATACCCCCATCACATGGAGTGGCAGCTTGTGTACTGGTTGCTCCATTCCCCTTGCCTTTTTCTTGATGTATCAAGATGACTAATAACTAAAGTAGATTGAAAGAATGGTAGAGAGATAGGAACTGCCGATTTTGGAGAATCTGACATAACACGGTGTGTTATCAGAGGAGCAAGAGAGTTTTACGGTTCGGGTCAATCCTCTGATGCTGCTTGGACGGCTGTGTTCATCCAGCTTCACACGGTGTTATCTATGAAAGAATGGTAGCCTTGGTTGCTTTTAACATAGGCTTATCCTTTAATTGACCTGTGGGCCCAGCAAGTCTTTGTTCAAAATACAGATAAATGTGTAACTGGCTGGCAGGCTTTTCAAGAAGCTGCTTCTCCAATTGGAGGCCATTTCTCTTTTCCCTTCCATTTAGTCTCACTAGTAAGCCAATCATCCAAAAAAATGCAGGAGGAAAACAGTGTGTAACCGGAGGAGCAACTCACTGTGCCAACTGACCAACTTCACAGCCTGAGGCTCAGAGCCACGGAGATGAGTTGGTGGGATGGGGACTGGGAGAGGCTTTTAGGGAGACCCTGTGCTGGAGAGCAGGGACATGTGTTGGACCACCTGCTGAAGGGGCAGTTGGAATGAGAGTCAGGCTACATGCTTTGGGGATTGGGAGGGGAATGAGAATGAGAGGCCACCATTTTGAGTGACCGGGGACAGTGGAAGGAGATGTGTAGATCTTGAGCAGTGGTTGCAGCAACAGTACCACCTGAGACAGCTGGAGCATCAGAGTGGGCAGGAATAAGTAAGTGTGATTGAAGTGTGTATGACAGTGAGTGGCATGGTAGACAGTGAAGAAGGTCATCTAAGATTACAAAGAGGTCATGATCAATTCAGTCAACTGGCTGATGAGTGGCAGATGGAGTTTAATTTGGATAAATGTGAGGCATTGCATTTTGGTAAAACAAACAGGGGCAGGATTTGTACAATTAAAAGTTAGGCCTTGGGTAGTGTTGTAGATCAGAGAGACAATTCTTCTTGAAGTTTGCATCACATATAGACAAGGCAGTTAAGAAGGCCTTTAGCATGCCTGCCTTCATTGCTCAGACTTTTTGAGTATAGGAGTTGCAGCATTGTGCTGAGGTTATGCAGGAAAACGGGTGAGGCCTCTTCTGGATATTGTGTCCAGTTCTGGTTGCCCTGTTTATAGGAAGGAAATTAAGCTGAAGAGGGCTCAGAAGAGGTTTACAAGAATGTTGCTGAGAAGGAGGATTTGAGTTCTAAGTATACTGGAATGTAGGAAATTGAGGAGTAATCTTTGTAGCTGCTTATAAAATCATAAGGGGCCGGTATGTGGTGACTGGCAGGCGTCTTTTCCCAAGGGTGGTGATTTCAAGTTCAGGGTTTTTTAACATGAGGGTTTTGTTTTTAAAAAAAGCATGGAGACTATTATTTTACACCAGTGGTTTGTGTATGAATGAAATTCCAAAGGAAGTGGTGGATGTAGGTACAGTTAAAATGTTTTAAAGACATTTTAGATAAGTACATAAATAAATGTTTGGAGGGATATGAGCTAGGTTCAGGCGCATGAGACTAGTTTATTTTGGGATTATGGTTGGCATGATCTAGTTGGACTGATGGGCCTGTTAACGTACTGTATGACTCTGTGTGTGAGTGTGAGTGTGCTGTGTGTGGATGTGGGATAAATGTGGTGTGTAGTGCCATATCTGTAACATAGGCTTCTAAAGTCCACAGGGAAAAAACCTTTGGTCATGGGTAAGCAAAAGTCACAGAATTATAGACAGTCGTAGCGTTTCACAGCATAGACATAGACCCTCTGTCCAACTGGTCCATGCCAACCCAGATATCCTAAATTAATTTAGTCCCATTTGCCAGAATTTGGCCCAAATCCTTATAAACCCTTCCTATTCAGAGACCCATCAAGATGCCTTTTAAATGTTGTAATTGAACCAGCCTCCACCATTTCCTGTGGCAGCTCATTCCATACACACACCGCCTTGTGCATGATGATGTTATTCCCTTAGGTCCCTTTGAAATCTTCCCCCCTCACCTTAAATGTATGTCATCTAGTTTTGGACTCCCCTACCCTGGGGAAAAAGACCTTGGCTTCTCATGCCCCCCCCCCCCCCCCGTGATTTTTATAAACCTCAACAAGGTCACCCCTCGGCTTCTGACACTCTGAAATAGTCCCAACCTATACAGCTTCTCCCTATAGCTCCAACCCTGGCAACATCCTTGCAAATCTTTTCTGAACCCTTTCAAGTTTCACAACATCCTTCCTACAGCAGGACAACCAGAATTAATGCAGGATTCCAAAAATGGCCAAATCAATGTCCTGTATAGCCACAACATCTCACCGTCTAAAATCACTGTACCTACAAATAAAGGCCAGTGTATCAAATGCTTTCTTCACTACCCTGTTTACCTGTAACTCCATTTTCAAGGAACTATGAGCTCCAAGGTCTTTTGTTCAGCCACACTCCCCAGGACCCTACCATTAAGTGTACAAGTCCTGCTCTGACTTACCCTATCAAAATGTATGACCTCACATTAATCTAAATTAAACTCTGTCTACCACCCATCAAGGTCCTGTTGTACTCTGTACTCTGAGGTATCCTTCTTCACTGTCCAGGACACCATCAATCTTGGTGTCATCTGCAAACAAACTTACCATTCCTCCTATATTCACACTCAAATCATTCACATAATGACAAAAGGCAGTGGACCTAGCACTGATCCTTGTGGCACACCACTGGTCACAGGCTTCCAGTGTGGAAAAAACAGCCCTCAAGCACAGCCCCCCGTCCCTTATATTCAAGCCAGTTTTGTAACCAAATGGCTAGTTCTTGCTGTATCCAATGGGATCTAACCTTGCTAACCCATGTACCATGCAGAATGTTGTCTTTTCAGACTTCAGCAAGGTTTTGACAATATCCAACACTCTGCCTTCGTCAATCTTCTTTGTCACCTCAAAACTTCAATCAAGTTAGTAGGACACAATTTCCCACAAAGCCATGTTGACTATTCTTCATCAGTCCTTGCCTTTCCAAATACATGTAAATCCTGTCCCCTCAATGCCCCCTGACAACTCTTGGGAGGCTCACTGAACTATCGTTCCCTGGCTTTTCCTTACCGCCTTTGTTTAGAAAATGGCACCACGTTAGCCAACCTCCAGTCATCCAGCACTTCCTCTGTGTCTATCGATGATACAAATATCTCAGAAACAGGCCCAGCAATCACCTCCCTAGCTTCCTGCAAATTCTGCAATATGCCTAGTCAGGACCGTGGGCTTTATCCACCTTTTTTTATATGTTTTAAGATGCCCAGCACCACCACGTCTGTAATATGGACACTCCTCAGGATATTGTTAGTTACTTCTCCAAGTTCAGAAATCAGCATTGAACGGCAGAGTCACCTGGCTATGATTTGGCTAATTAATAGCCACAGATTAGACTTAATTAAGGGCAGTGGTTGGCCACATCTTACACCACACAAATGAAGAGGCCCTATTGGCCTATATTTGCCCTTCAGTCTGCTGCCAGGAGGCTTCTCTCAGGCTATTCTCCAAGGACTGTGAGGACCTGAAAAACAACTGGGAAAGTGGCTTCTGTCAACAGCCTTCACTGGATTTTTAACAAGGTTACTTAGCCTCCCTTGGCTGCCTCATGCAAGGGGAAAGTTGGAGCCAGGGAACCAGACTGCAGGCCAGTCACTACCATTACACAAAAATGCAGCCACGATTTGTAATCTTAATTTTTCACATTCAGACCACTATTATTTACAACATTTTAACTATGAAACACTTTAACTAAGATGTTTTTATCTCAAAAGATTTGAGAACCTTTACCTGGAAAATTATATGCTTTTTATGTTTTAGTGGAGAGTGTGTAGATTAACGATGAATTGTAATTTTCTCGCTTAAACACTACATTTTGTTGATTTTAGCATAGCCTAGTTTGAGTGAGCAATTCTTGACTTGCAGCTCCATACCACCAGATGTCCCCATGCCACTATCCAAATCTTGCCTTTCAGGGTCATGATGTTTATCAAAACTAAACAGATGGAAATGCAGATGTGGAAATCAGACACAAAAACAGTGTGCTTGAGAAATGAGGCGGGTACAGCTGCCTCTATTAAGAGAAAAACAGTAAATGTTTTGAGTCCAGTGAACGATCGTCTGAACTGACAATAGCTGGGAAAGGATGCTTTTATGCTGATAATGGAGTAGCAATGGAGGAAAAAAAGGGGAAAGGCAAACAAAGAGATAGCCGACAATATGCTGACAGTTGAATGCTAGGTGGGGTCTAACTAGAAGTGTAAATAGGTAAAAATGAGTTGGCTGGAGCAACCCATACAATGTTGGGTGTTGGGAAGGGGGAAGGTGAATAATCACATTGAGAAACAAAAGTGGAAATTGCTGGAAAAACTCACGTCAGGCAGCATCTGTGGAGAGAAACCAAAGTTAACATTTTGGGTTCAGCAACCCTTCTTCAGAACCAGGTTTGGGTCACTGAACCCAAAATATTAACTCTAATTTCTCTTCACAGATGCTGCCAGACCTATTGAGTTTTATCAGCAATCCCTGTTCTTGTTTCTGATTTCAGCATCCACAATTTTTTTTTGTTTCATCATGTTCTGAAATTGTTAAACTCTGGAAGGCTGTAAGGTGTCTAGTTGGAAGATGAAGGGTCTAGGCCCGAAACGTCAGCTTTTGTGCTCCTGAGATGCTGCTTGGCCTGCTGTGTTCATCCAGCCTCACATTTTATTATCTTGGAATCTCCAGCATCTGCAGTTCCCATTATCTCTAGTTGGAAGATAATGTGTTTTCCTCGTTCTTTGGCTTCTAGGTATTCCAATGGCCTAGGGGTGGGGGCTTGTCTTGTCCAGGAATGGTCATCTCTGGCCTAGTATTGCAGTGGCCAAGTGTAGAGGTCTTATCCCAGAATGGCAGTCTCGTCCTGGCTGTATCTTCAAGATATCCAATCTTTCCTTAATCGCCTTTCCCAAAGTCCAGGAGCTATTAACTGAACTGTGATAAACTTTGTCCTACTATTTTTATTGATATGTATGACTTCTGTCATTGATGTAGGCTTATAAAACTTTTCACTGCATTTTTCATGTTAAAGTATATGTTACAATAAATTTCTATTCTGTTCTTCCAGCTTGCGTTGAGCCTCACTGGAGTAGCGAGCAAGCCAGAGTCAGAAACAATGTTTAACCCTGGCTCAGGATTGTTGTGTAGCTGTCATTTGTTTTAAACTATTATCTTGTCATCTTCAATTCAACAAAATGTACTGCTCCTACTCTGTAATAACAATAACCCATCCTGATGGTTTATGAATGGAAATTTATTTCCCTCCTAATTAGGTTTTCTTGCACTTTGTGTTGCTGATTCATACTTGGAATTGTTTTAGAGTTCCAATAGGCATTCTTAAATTGATGCCACTCGAGATGTACGGTGGGAGAAAGGATAGAAACATGTTAATCTGTAGTGAATTAATTGTGTGCTGTGTTTTAAATGGTTTATGCGAACTTCAGTTTCTTGCTTTTCACTGATGTAAAGACATATTACCACTGCTGTTGCTTCAATCATGTATCTGTGATAATGTTTAGATTGTAAAAACATATATATGATATAATCAGTTTCTAAAATTGGGAGGTAGTCAGAGTGCTGGCTTGAAGTTTGCTTCCTAGTACCCTGCTGGGATCTTGTTCTTACCTGGGTGAACTCCTGTCTTTAGGGAATTCAAACGTAGAAACATAGAAAATAGGAGTAGGCCATTCAGCCCTTTGGATCTACTCCAATATTCAATATGATCATACAATTCAGTACCCCATTTCTAATTTCTCAAAATACGCTATGATCCCTTTATCTCTAAAAACAATATCCAAATCAATCTTGAAAATATTCAGTGCTTTAGCCTTGATTACCTTCTCTGACAGAGAATTCCTTAGGCTCCCCCTTCTGTGTGACGAAATTTCTCTATCTCAATCCTAAATGACCTACCCTGTATCCTTGAAATGTCACCCTACTTCTGGACTCCGTGCTCATTGGGAACATCCTTGCTGTTATTCTGTCTCATCCTATTAGAATTTTATATGTTTCTGTGAGATTCGCCCCTCATTTTGTTAAAGTCCAGCAAATATTTGGAATACTTGGAATATGGTGTCCAGTTCTGGTCATCCTATTATGGGAAAGATGTGGAGGCTTTGGAGAGGGTGCAAAGGAGGTTTACCAGGATGCTGCCTGGACTGGAGGGCTTGTCTTACGAGGAAAGGTTGACTGAGCTCGGACTTTTCTCTCTGGAGAGAAGGAGGAAGAGAGGTGACCTGATCGAGGTGTACAAGGTAATGAGAGGCATGGATAGAGTTGATAGCCAGAGACTTTTCCCCAGGGCAGGACTGACTGCCACGAGGGGTCATAGTTTTAAGGTGTTAGGAGGAAGGTATAGAGGAGACGTCAGAGGGAGGTTCTTCACTCAGAGAGTTGTGAGCGCATGGAATAGTTTACCAGTGGTAGTCGTGGAAGCGGAGTCATTATTGACATTTAAGTGACTGCTGGACATGCACATGGACAGCAGTGAATTGAGGGGAATGTAGGTTAGCTTATTTTACTTTTGGATTAGGAATATTCCATGGCACAACATCGTGGGCCGAAGGGCCTGTACTGTGCTGTACTTTTCTATGTTCTAAATATAATCCCAGCCGATCCAATCTCTCTCTCTCCCTCTCTCTCTTTCTCTCTCTCTCTCTCTCTCTCTCTCTCTCTCTCTCTCTCTCTCTCTCTCTCTCTCTCTTCGTACATCAGTCTTTCCTTCCCAGAAGTTTTGGTACTTAAATATACTACCAATGTTTCTTTGCAAGTTAACCAGATCTCCTGTCACAATAGTGCAATAAGTGTGATTTGATGAGGAAAGCACTGAGACCTTAACTTCATAAGGTAGAGGAGATGTAGTATTCCTTATCACACTTCTTGCAGTTCTAAGCAAGCAATAGTACTAGCATCTGACCACATCCACACACTCATCATATTTAGAATTTCTTACAATATTTTCACTAAGAACTCAACAAGAGCAAGAATTTCTGCTATCAACAGACATTTTACTACTCTTTTGATCTTTTCAGCTTCCCAAGCTGAAGGGCAATGTTTAACTTCACTTTGTCAAAAGAAAAATGATAAATCCTGCTGCATTTGAGAACCCATCTTGGAATTTGCACAAGAAGCAATACTTAAAACCAGAAGGTTCTTGTATCTAATGATGGAAATTTCAAAACAAATTCCATCATTTTTAAAATTTTTAATATTTTGATTTCTTCAGTGTTTTACCCCTTGTGATTTTTCATTGTTGTACTCAGGTCCAACACCACAAAACTGGTATCTGGCCTTATTTGGGTGCCCAATTAATTCAGCTGTCCAAGTAGACTTGGCAATTTGTCAATTTCAGTTTAGGAAGCCACTGCATCTTTTTGTGAGACCCTACTTCGACTAATAGCGCTGGGGCTAACATTTTCTAAATAAGATTGCTCATTCAAAGGAACACTCAATCCATTCTTCCCTCAGACACCAGTTGTCCAATTTTGACTTTTTAAATTTCAGTGTTCCCACTTCACAAAAAAAATCACTGACATGAATTATAAAGTTAAAAGCTGTCCCTCATATTTTACAATCATGCCAGTTTGCTTGTCACTGGACACGACCCAAATTTAATAAGACAAAAACCTTACTGTGAAATAATGCCTTTAGAATTTCTTATTTCTTTCATTGAAGCATTTATTGAACAGAAGTGTCCCCACTTTCTGGCACCTGGCTTGTAGGGCAAGGAAACATTCGCATTCGAATTGCTCTCTCTGCAAAAGTATAGCTTTAATAGCAACAAGTCTGTATTCCTAACTATTTGTTGCTAACAAAGCCAATAAAATGTTCAAGAAAGGCAAAATACCACGGATACTGGAAATCTGAAACCAACATGGAATGCTGGAGAAACTCAGCAGGTCTGACAGCAGCTGTGGAGAGAGAAACTGGGCTAATGGTTTGAGTCCAGCATGCATCATTTTAAGAACTTCTTCAAAATTGCTTTTCCTTCATATTCTCCTATATCTTTGACCTCCAGTTTTACTTTAAAACCTCATGCCATTAGTTTTACTTTTAGCCTTCTAAGTTCCAGCAGGAGACACCTTTTCTGTCAATTTCCACTAATGTGATAGAGCTGACTGTTTGTTTCATATTTGATACGTCTATGTCCATCCCAAGCTTTGTAGCTCTTGCTATTTGGCAGCTTTTATTAGCTTGTATTCAAATTTCTTGATCATGTGCTTCTGATCCTGGTGCCATTTCTGATCCTAATATTCTTTGACCTTATTAAGCTAGGGCCTATGTCTTGCCTTTCATCTTACCTCTTTATCTCTCCCTAGATTCTTCCTGTTTGATCTCCCCCCTGTTATTAATAGGGTTGCTTTCAGTGGTTCATGATCTCTTTCTTCTAAAATGTTCACTCCAAATACCAATGTCCGAGTTTACACTGAGATTTTTTGTCTCCCATTTTTGTACTTAATGTTTCCAATCCACTAGCCTATCTTTCTGCAGTATTCTGTTCATCCAACCAGTTATCATAGTTTCCTGTAACCTTCCCTACTGTATTTATACATTTATGTATTGACTGGCCCCTTCTGATCAATATTGCTTATTAGTCCACACTTTTGGTAGTTGTCTGTTAGGACCAATGGCATCATTTTGATCATCAAACCTGACCTATCCTTCATCAGATAAACTGTCAATTGTGACCATCTGATCCCTATGGATTTGTAATGTATAATTGTGAAAAGCACTCAGATCCTTGTTACATTGTAACCTCCTTTAGAATCTGCAAGTTTGTTTCCATACAATGCAACCTTGAACCAAAGGCTTCCCTTGCAGTATATTTGTTAGTTCACTGTCTTTATTAATAACCTTTCCAAGGCCTCTCTACTCTTTAAGCTGCTCAATAAATCATGTCTCCTTGGTTGGACGTAGCTTCTATTGGTCTTACATTGTGACTTAATACTCACCATATTCTTTCTGATACTGCCTTTAAGGAACACATTTCTGCCTGTGTGCAATGCATTCAAATACTCAAAAATGTAGGGCTAACTATGCTCCCTTTCCAAGCTGAAGACTGATGACTTACTGCTGATGAAACTTGAGTATTTCTTTGAAAAACTAACATGTATGGATGATTTCCTACAACCATACTAAGTTAAATATTAGCATAGCCACCCCATGCTAGTGTAGGTGATAATTTACAGTTTGACTGGTCTGCCAAAAGTTTATGCATCATTTGATCTATTACTGCATGGCTCCGTTCTCGCAGTCCATTGCTAAAAGGTGTTGCCATATTCATAATAATTTGGTTCATACTTGTGCACAATTCTAATTGCATTGTTAATAACCATATGGTTACTTTATTTTTGTATTGGTCATAAAGTTTACATTCACGGGTGAGTAATCATAGTGTTATTCTTTGGGTTTTGATTCTCTCTGTAAGAGTCCTTCAAATTGTTCTTTGGATACAGTAGTGCTCAATCTTTGCCTTGTAAACAGCTAACCATCCTGTCCTAACTTGATTAGTTAGCAATTATTAATAGTTAAATATTAGCTTGGTAGGATACAGGCATATACTTTTTAGTAAGAGCTCTATTCAAACTCACACAGCAAGGTTATTGCTCCCACATAAATATATGTAGACATACATAAAACTCCACTGCTGTTTCCCTAGTTCCATTTGCTTTCAGAGATTCCTGCCAGACTATACAACACAATACTGAGACCGGTAAGTGAGGCCAGAGCTGGTGAGAAGAACATCAATTTATGTATTGACCAAAAGTGTAACTATTTCCTGTGGCCATTTTGAAATTGCTGTTGCTGCCACATCTACAGCCATATGAAGACTATATCCTGTGTGTAGATCTCTGGGAATCTCTGCTGATAAATAAGTTATTTAATAATGCTGCTGTTTTCACTGGTGGTGGATAAAAGGCTGCAGGGAGAGGTCACTCTCTAAACATCTTTAATTTAGTGTCTCTTGGGGAATGATGTCATCTTAATGCAACATTCTCTCAATGCCACAATGGAGGTCCAGCCTCGATTTTGTGTTCAAGTCTGATGAAGTGGAACTTAAATTCATAAACTGTTGATTCAATGTGACAGCACAACCACCAAGGCATAGTTAACACAATGGGGTCAAGAATCAAGATAGCATCGTTACTGTAACCATTCACCTTTTGGATATGGGAAAAATAATATTTACCTGCATTATGATATTTTCTTGTGATCCTTATAGCAAAATACATATGGTAAGATGTAGAATGTAACAACTGATGATAAGTCTTACTTTGTAATGCAGGATACATTCATATTTTCCAACATATTGAAGGTACTATTTCAACATGTCAGTATTGTGCTGTATAATAGATCCATTAGATGCATGTGCTTCAGCATGTAATGTCTCTTCTCGTGCGTGGAAATGGCTTACATGATTAGCTTATCATGCACAAGTTAAATATTTATGCAGTAGAAACTTTATGATACAAATGCTAGCAATAAGAAGGATTATATGTTTGCCATGTCATATACATGGGATTTTAGAACCTTGCTACTCGAAATAACTCTATTGTTCCCTGATGTACCTGAACTACAAAATGTAGTTGCTGATCTGGTGTAAAATGTTCTGTCACTTGTTTAATGGACCAATGCGCTAGTGGTATTATTTGCATCCGCAGTACCCTTGTTGAAAAATGCTGCCACACAATATTCAAAGTGACGTTCATGCCTGTCCTGAAGTATTGTTACCTCTTTGCTCGGCAGCTTGACAGAAGTTATTGGATTAGTGAATCGAGTGAATATTCACCTCTAATGATGCTAAATTTGCAAAAGCTTTAAATCTTAGTATGGTTCAGGAAAACAGGAAAGGCATAAGAGTCAAAATGTGCATGCAGGACCTGATTACTGGCTAGAAACCCCTTTTCTTTCTTTACGGCTTTTCATGTTTTCTATGTTGCTCAAAAAGTACGCCTGCAAGGATATTATCAAAATTAATACATTGCCACAGTCGACTGAATTTATACATTGACCAAAACGTGATTGATTAAACAGGATTTGCCCTGTGATTTTAAATGCAGCAGAGTGGAGCAACATCCAGTTAAAAAATATAGGAACATAAATGCAGGAGTAGGCCATTCTACTTCTCAGGCCTGCTCTAGATCATGGCTGATCACCTATCTTAACTTGAGCCTTCCTGCATTTGATGTACATCCTGTTGGAATGAAAGAAATTTGTTTACTGGTCATAATGATATTATGACTTCACTTGAAATAGAATTTAGATATTGTATTTTTGAAGTACCACATTGTTAACACTTGACTGACTTGGCAACAAAATGTCTGAGTTAATGTATCTCAGTTTCTTTGTCTCTGAAATGCGTTAAAGGAACAGATGCAGCAAAATACACTCAAGAGCCCCTTCTTATCAAGTGGTAGGTCTGTCAGGTGCAATCCTTGGAAGAAATTTACTATTTTCCCCTGGGTCATTTTCTCCCATTGTTTAAGTGATTTTAAGCTCTACAAGCCTCATGGCTATGTAAAAGATAGATCAGTCCTTGATTAGGAAGGGGATCATAGGAAGAAGATGGAGAATGGGATTGAGAAACATATCAGCCATGATCAAATGGTGGAGAAGACTTGATGGGCAAAATATCCTAATTCTGCTCCTTCTGGTCTCAAGCTAATAATGTAACATGAGGTTCTGAAGTAATACACTGTTCAGTGTTGCTCCAGATGTTCTCTGGGTGAGAACAAAGGCAGTAGAAAGTTAATAAAAGGAAACACACGGTGAAACAAAATGCACGTCATACTTTGTTTAGCTAAACTTCTCAGATTATGAGATATTAAGAGCTTTGTAGGGATCATGCAACTAGTCTGTAACATTTTGTAGTTATTGAATCAAACATTTTATACTCCTTTTTGTTAATAACTCATTTTTCAACTTTATTTCCTATTTCTGATCATTTGTTTGTGCTTAGACACAATGATCAACAGGTTAAGATCAAATCAGAAATTATCTGGGATGAAAATTTTTTTATAGTATGTTATGGTATTTTGTATAGTTATTTTAAACAGGTTCAGGCAATGGGGGCTGGAGAGACTTGAACCTGTACCTTCTGTACCATTGCACCACACGGCCCTGTCTTCTTCTTGGTTGTGGGTATAGAAAATAAGGGATCATGTAGACACCATGTGGAAATGGACTGATCTACCTTAAAAATTTCAGTTGGTATGTTGTTGATTTTTCTTTTCTCTCCAACTTAAAAAGAACTGTATAGTTTGTCTATAATACGCAATTTTCACTTTACTTTTCTTGCAAAGTGAAATGGAAAATTTTGTAATGCCCAATTATGTCATTGACAACCTTTTGGGGAATAACATGTTTGTTGTAAATAATGGCTCCAGATTTCTATTTATGTGAAATTTGCCATACATTAAGCATTGCAGTAGCTGAGAGGGAGAGTGTGCTGATATTGCCAGAAACTGATGCTCTGGCATCAATCATATTTGGAAAAAAATAGGGTAGCCTGATGCAATATGAAGGGATCATCATTGGACAGGATGTCTCAATGATTATTTGTTAAGAAGGCCTTTCATTCAAATTCCATTTGACTTCCATAGTCGGAAAATCTCTGTGCCCTAGTCCCTCAGAATTGGTAGCATTTATCCTGTCGACTCGCTTTGTTGAGCATTAAGCATGTTTCAAATGTAATCATGCAAACACAGAAATTAAAGGCAGCCTCTCTAACCTGCACTACTATTCAATACAACTGTGGCCCCAACCCCACAATTCCCAGAGGAGGAAAAATATTATAAAATCAGTAATTCTAGGAAATAATGTAGTGGTCACAGTGGAGCACTCTCTTCTGAGATGTACGAGTCAGACCAGTTTGCATCATTTTCAAGGTTTACAGGCTTTTCTTCCTGGTTCCCTTTGCTGGATATCCATTAAATCCCTTGTTAGTCAAGAATTTACATCTGTTGAATGTATTCAATGATCCCAACTTCACCGCTCTCCAGAATTCTAAGCATCGTCCTGATCCAATGAAAAAAATTCCTTTACATCTCAGTCTTGTATCAGCAACCCCTTATCTTTAGACTGTGACCCATTGTTTTAGTCACTGCACAAACAAAATGAAGCTTAATGTAGCAAACTGGAAGGGTCACTAGACCCGGAACATCATTTCTTATTTCTGTCGGCAGATGCTGCCAAACCTGCCGAGCTTTTCTAGCAATTTGTTTTTGTTTCTGATTTATAGCATCTGTTGTACTTTTTGGCTTTTATTTATTATTAACTCACAGTAAACAGGTGATGTGTGCTGGAAGTGTTAGTGGTGAACTAAACATGAGACAGGGCACTAACTCGTGATTTTCAGTTCGGAAAATCAGAGTTTACAAATTTCTGTATGTTAGGACGTGGCAACAAATTATTTCCAACTACTTTGTGAACGAAATAATTTGGAGCAAGAGTGAAGTTGTGCTGGCTGCATTTTTGGAGAGGCAGGTTTTGCTGTGTTGCATTCACAACCGGCCTGAATCTGGTAGGAAACACCTGCCCTTTTCAGTTCCCATTATCTCTGATACAATTTTAACCTCACTGCCAAGCCTCTTCCGGGGATGCCTAACCTCAGGGAATCTCTCTCCCACTGCAACTGTCTTGTACTCCTCTCCATCTATCTCCTCCTCTATCCGAGATAATAAAATGTGAGGCTGGATGAACACAGCGGGCCAAGCAGCATCTCAGGAGCACATCTGCAGTTCCCATTATCTCTGATACAATCCTCCTCTATCTATCTTCGGTCCACCTCCCCCTGAAGGGTCTAGGCCCGAAACGTTAGCTTTTCTGCTCCTAAGGTTGGCCTGCTGTGTCCATCCAGCTCCACACCTTGTTATCTTGGATTCTCCAGCATCTGCAGTACTCCTTTTCAGTGCGTTTCCCAGGAACAAGCTGCAGTTCATACAAGCTTTAACAAAAGCCCCGCCTCAGGCACGTGGCCAAACGTAGCTTTTTGCTAATGGTTGAGCTGTGTGGCTCATTTGGCGAGGACCTGCCGCTGGTTGGTTGGCTTTGCTGCCACTCACAGGTCGCGCGCAGCAAGTTCGTGTGCAGCGACGCTGAGCTGTTGCGTTGATGTCGGTCAATTCTGGTCGTGGCGGACTCGAGCTTGGTCATTTAGTACCGGCTCATGATCGCTGACAGCGTAGAATGGGCGGCTTTAGGGCGAGTGCGGTTTTAGTCGTCGCTTTGTTGGTTACCACTAGAGTGAGCGCGGACGGTAAGTGATCTAGGTCAGGGCTACCTGTCCCTGCGTCATTGGGTAGCACCGGCAGGGAATCGTCTGAATCCGAGAGCCTCGTGAAGAGAGCATTTCATGTAGCACTGTGAGGCGAAGCAGGGCAGGCAGGTCCGCTAGCGGTGGCATTCGTCTGTGATAGAAACGATAAATAAGAGTGTGAGTAGGCCTTTCGGCCCTTCGAGTCTTTACGCTATACTCTGTTCCTTTCTGCCTTTGCCCCATACCCTTTGATCCCTGAGATTTATATCTTACTCCTTGAAAACACTCAATGATTTTTTGCCTCAGCCATTTTCTGTCACTGATTAAGAGGCTGACCACTAGGTAAGGAAATTTCTCGTCCAGAATGGCCTACCCTGTATTTTTAAACGCCATAATCACCAGATTAGGGGTTTTCTTCCGAGACACGAGCAATGTAGTGCCGTGCAGCATTGTGGAAGTTACTAAAGGTGTTGCCTTTTGGATTAGGTGCTAAATAGACATACCATCTTCTGTTGGATATGTGTAAAAGATTGCATGCAGTTCTCCCTGCATGGCCTGGTCAGTGATGCTAAGAGGCCAGTCATTGCCATGTAGCTGATTTATAAGATACTTGTGCACAATTTTTCTGCCACACTTACCTCAATGAAATCAAGTTCATTTAGCATTCACATTTGTAACTCACTGGCTGTAAATGGGCCATCCTGAGGATGTTAAAGTTACTTTGCTGTTTAAATTTCAGTTCAGATTATTACCATTACTGAATCTTAGCAATTGTTAGTGTATGGACACAATAAATCATTAAAGATTCAACCTTGCCTATGGAACTTGCTATCATGGAAAGTGGTTGAGGCCAAAACATTGTCTTTAAGAAGGAGGTAGGTAAAACTCTTTTTGGCTGAAGAGATCAGGCAATGTGGAGGTTGATTGGATTAGGATATTGAACTCTGATCAGCTATGGTCGTGAGTGGAGGAGCATGCTTGAGGGGTTGAATGGCCTCTTCCTCCTCCTCTCTTTCTATCATAATGGGACATGAAGCAGGCAGAGCTGCGTAGGCACGAACCTCCTGTTAGTCCAATGGTACTTTAGCTTATCTTTTCAAAATCATCTTTATTTTTCAGTGGAACAGTAAAAATTGTCATCTCTTGACATTTATAAATATAGCCGTTAGCTACCGCATCTGTTCTTTTTAATCACTCCATGCTCGATGATTTTACTAACTTTCTCAATTTCACTATCCTGCTGATTGTAAATGTTATTTCCATTGCATGCTGATACATGATGAATGGACATTATTCTAAACGAATAAGATAAATAAAGCTAAAGGACCTTGGGCTGTCCCTTAACTGAATTGTAGCATTTACTCTTCTAAGGCGGGAAGCTATTTTGAGTCATGCTTTTTTTATTCCAATGTCAGTGTGGTGTTTGAGCTCTAGGCAGAGATTCTCGGACTTTTTGTCCAGTAGCTATATTTTTGCTTTCGATATAAATAACAGTTTTGAAATGCACCAGACAGTGAACATTTTGTTCTGGTTTGCTGTGGTAATTTATTTAAAAACTGCTATTATATCACAAACTCAATTATTCTGTCATTATACATCTAGAACCAAATGACTCTGACTCTAAGTGTAGTTATGTTTGCATATTGGATAAATTAAGTAGCTGCTTTCCAAAATTAAGTATTTTAGGGGGAAAAATATGGTGGCACTGACACTATAATGCCTTTTGGCTAGAAGCAGCGCTGATGTACTAAAATCTTTGGGCAGGTCTTAATGAATTTTTTACATAATCTGTAAAAGCAAGACATGCAGACTCCAGTTTGTGAAATTTTGGACACCACTATGAGGAGAATGAGTGTTAGCTGAGTTCCAGCAAAACTCTACCAAATAAAATGCTCAATTATTTGCCACCCATCTCCATTTTCATATTTCTGGTGTCCTAATTTGTTAAGTCACAGAATTTAAGAATTGCAGTCTTGTTTGTACAGAGTAGTCTTAACAGAATATTGTCTGGTTTGGAGGGTATTAGCTTTGAGGAGAGATTGGCTAAACTTGCTTTATTTTCATTTGATTGTCAGAGGCTGAGGGGCAACTTGATAGAAGTTTACAAAACTAAGGGGAACGGATGATTGGAGTATCTTTTTATCCCCATGGTAGGAATGCCAATTACAATTGGACATGCAGAGTTTTAGAGGAGATGTGAGAGGCAAGTTTTTTTCTAAAACTTCTTGAAAAGTGATTGAAATATACTGCCAGAGGAGGTGGTAGAAGCACATAAAATAGCAATGTTTAAGAGTCATCTTGACAGATACATAGGCAGGGAATAATGCAATATGGACTATGCATAAGCAAAAGGCTTTTAGTTCAGAAAAGTGTCATGTTTCAGTGCAGGCTTATGGGCCAAAGTGCCTGTTCCTGTGCTGTGCTGTACTGTTCTTTGTACTTCAAGCTCCAGCCACGTATTAAAGCTTTGGCGTCTTGAGTTTATGTAGTCAAACAATTTTAATCAAAGGTTTTTTTATTTTGTTTTTACAGCTGAACATCAAAGGAATGGTGATTCTTCAAAGCCTTTTTCTAGGGAAGAGAGTGATGAATTGGAAATTACAATTAGTGATGGTGAACTCAAAGGAATGGATGAGCAAACTAATAGAAAAATACAGTTTCCAATAGCAGAAATTGCTGATGCTGTTCTAGGCACTGGAATTCCTTCCAATCAAGAAGCAATATTGTCTGTTGTTCAGAATATTAAAGATGAGCGCTCTGCTTTTGAACTCAAAGACACTCAATGCACTGATGGGAATGGAGACAATGTAGAATGCAGTAGTCCAGATGAGGTATTTCCCTCCCTTACGTATATCCCATTTGGTAGTCAAGAGGGAGAACTGTTTACAAAGAGAGAAACCGGCATTCTGGAACCAGTGCAAGTTGAGAATCGAGCAGTAGAAGAAGGAAATGCAACTGAAACCACCAGAGCACCAAAAGTTAACTGTGAAGAAAGAAATACAACTGGATTAGAGAACTTTGTTGTCCAAATTCTTAATAGCTCACAAGTAAGCTGAATTTGTAACTTGTGTGTTTTAGAGAATTGGCTGTTAACTCTCTTACAAGGCCTTGCATAACCATTATTATGATCATATATATGCCTAACAGTATGTAGACTTTATAGTTTTAATTGTATCTTATTTCTCTTGATTTCTACTTAGAAAAGACTGTTGTCCTAGAATAAGGCACTGTCGATGCTTTTATATCTACTTGCCATCGAACATGAAGTTTTTCTTCCCTTCCTGTTTGGAAACATCTGGCTCCGAGTCAGCTATTTATTGCAGTATAAATGAGATTAGAAGTCATAGGCACACATTCCATTCTGGTACCATTTTGGAACTGTTTTAGTTTTGGAATTGGAAAGAATGTTTGAAGAAAAATCCACAGGCAAAATTATTTACAAATAAATTGTAGGTGCTGGAATGCAGATGGGCAATACTGGATGTTACTTTGTCCTTACTTAAACACATGCTGAATTTGCTTTCCCATCTATTGAAAGAAGCCACAACACATGTGTGGGATAGAAGGTAAACCAAATTGGTTTTATTTCATAGACTTTGGATATTTTTGTATAAAAGTTCTGTGCAAATTCAGAAATTATAATCCAAAATTCTGTTCTTTTGTGATGGACTAACTGATTGAAAATTGTAGTTACTAGGTTACCTGATTGTAAACCAGGACTTGAAAGATACTTTTGGCTTATTGGCTCAGTTACTTTGATGTTTTAGTGCTGATAGAAATAAAAGACCACATTTTGTGTTTCCAATTCTGACAACCCCTCTAGCTTCACATACTCCAGATTTACAGCTTTATATGAGTTCTTGCCTGAATATTTGAACTGCTCCCCACTGGTTAATTAGTGGAAGCTGGAGCTGTGCGTTGAGCTATAAAAGACTTCCCTGTGCTATTGGTTAATCATGAGGAATCAATCTGCAAATGTTTCTGTTACATACTTTGTATGGAATTGCTCCTGAAATGTAAGTTCTTTTTCCTTTTAAAAATAGGGTATTGGTTGAGAGTTATAGCTGTGTGCAGCAAAGATTATGCATGTTTTGATGTTTGTAATACCCTATTAAAGTTTATGATCTCTTATCTCTCCATGTAGTCAGGGACAGGTGCAGACTGAATGCCAGGTGCTTTCTGCAAAGGAATGGAAGATGGCTCATTCTGCTTTCATTACAAACATGCTGTTAACCAATGCTACCAAATTTTCGGGCTAGCTTCTGCTCAAAAAGCTTTCTGCGGGAACCAGGAAAATCTGAAGAGCAGACATGGATTTAAAAGAGAAACTGGTTAATGCATTTGAATTTGAAGCACTTAAGTAGCTGAGCTTTGCCAGAGTACAAAGATAGTTATGTTGTCATGTGCTGCCCCAGCATCTTAAAATATATATGTATCGAGCCTAAGTTTGCTTCGGGTATTGAATCGCTCTTTCCAAAGAATACTTGCTTCCCACAAGAATCTTTTAGAATTAGCTGTTAATTAGTTGTTCAAATCATGAATGAAAAAGCTTGTTTGTAACAAATGTAAGAAGTTATAGTATGAATAGAACTGTTAACTTAGTAAAAGTATTGATTTGATACAACATCTCAGACTGGAAGGTCCAACATACAATCAGTTTCACTCTAGTCACTTACTGGTTAAAAAGTGTGCATCTATGGTATTGGGCAAGGACACTATTTGGGCTCTGCTCTGTTGTTGTCATGAAGAGCAGTGCAAACGGTTGCTGTCTGTTTGCCTAAACCAGCTATTTGACCCATGTGTGGAACTGGTGCCAGCAAAAATCAGTATAATTTAAGACAGGAAAAATGGGGTAGAAGTCTTGAATTGGCTTGGTAGTTTTACAGAATCAAAATGTGTTTATGCTATGATTTAGTGATGAGAAATGTGTATATCATTTATGGATTTCATTGTCAAGTGCATAACTGAGATTGATTGCAGTGTCATTCAACAAGACCAGTGAAATCAGCAAATAATTCACCTACAGCAGTCAACACACAGTGGAGTTGAAGGAACACAGCAGGCCAGGCAGCATTGCAGGAGCTAGGAAAAGAAGGGGTCCTGACCCGAATTGTCAACTTTGCTAGCTCCTCTAATGCTGTCTGGCCTGCTGTGTTCCCCCAGCTTCATGCTGTTGTCTCCAATTGCCAGCATATGCAAGTGCTGATCTTTGCTACCTCCAAGTCTCCTACAGCATACTTTTTCCAAATGGTGATGCTTCTTGACATTATTTTCCTCGTGCCATTACGCAGAAGTTACTGAAACGTTTTTACGTTTGCCCAGATTAAAATGTGTAAAGATGGGAGAAAGAGCTGGATAAAGAATATGGTAAAGCAGGAACAGAAACTGCTGGAGAAACTCAGCAGATCTGGCAGCATCTATTCTGATGAAGGGTCATTGGACCCAAAACACTGATTTCCAGTGTCTGCAATCCTTGGTTTTATTTTATAATATAGCAGGATACTGTTTAGGGGATAATGGAAGACTTTGCTTGCAATTTCACGGTAGATTTAATTGCAAATTTGTGCCATGCAACTCCATTGCTTTGCTCACGTTTATGCAATAAATGCATTTCAACTTGGTGCAGGCACGGAGGTGAAGCTATTATTAGTGGCTAAACAGCATATGCTTTGATTTATTCTGTTGTCTTTGTACTTTCAACAGAATTAAGTAATATTGCTAAGAATGCAATACATATATTTACAGGACCTGATGGATTTCCTGAATGCCAATGGCACTGATTGCTCTGTAGTCCTCTTCTATACGCCATGGTGCCGGTTCTCAGCAGACCTTGGTCCACATTTCAATGCACTGCCACGGGCTTTCCCGGCAATACAGTTTCTGGCTTTGGATGCATCGCAGCACAGCAGGTACTAGCAGTAACATACGTCTCCTTGGAAACTGAAAGAATGTCATAAAAATGGGGCAAATTGTCATGCATTTCAAATGCAAGCTTGTTGACAAGCTGGAAACCAATAAGCGTTCATAATAATGCACAGATCCTGAAATTATCCAAGGGACTAAACATTTAGAAAAAAAATTCTTCCAATAATTAAATGGGAAGAAATGGATGAGTAAAAACTTTTTAAAAACATTTTAATGACTATTCAGTAAACTTGGATGTTCCGCTTGATTTCTGTTTTACATGATGGCTTTTGCCAGGGAGTAATACTTCTGAATTAGAAATTCTGGAAAAGCTCGGGTACTGAGGAAGAGTCAAATTTTTAACACATTCTCCCTCCACACGTGCCATCAAGCCTGCAGGCTTTCTCCAGCACTACTTTTTCAATTTCACATCTCCAACATTTGCATTATTTTGTATTTTACTAATAATTTTGGGGTGAAGTAGGCGGAGTCCAACATTTTTTCATCCGTGGAGCTTAAGCAAATGATTAGATTGGGGGACATGGGCAGGGTGCCTTCTAGGTTTTCTGAAGAGTGAGGTATCAATTAGAGGGATATCATGTTCCCATAGGGTGGAAAGGAATTTGTGTCCACGGTTCAGTGTTTTGTATGTTCTAACTGAGCTGGATGCATTATCACAAGGATCTTAAGAACAGATTTCTTGGCATCTTTGGTTGACACAAGGCCAAGGAAAAAGTATAAAATTTAAGAAGGGACCAATATGAACATCTGAACGTGGTGAAGAAGCTTGCCTTGATGATCTTTTGAGCAAAGTCCTCGAATATTCCTAGTAAGGATATCCAGGCTTGGATGTGGTGCCAGAAAATGGGTGATCCAACATGTTCCTCCATGCAGGCAGGCTGCAAAGGCTGGAGGAATGTTCAACAGCTGTCTGCCATTGAAATAATCAGATTATCAGTTCATCAAGTTTGTGTAGACACTAAGTCCCCATGTTAAACAAATTCATACCCAAGCATTCACCAGGATCCTATTTGCCAAGTCCGATGGAGATAGAGCTGTGAACCTGGGAGTTCTTGGTCAACAATTGACTGACAGGCAACTGATGTGCTGGGACAAATGACCTGCACACAAGTGTCTGTTCTCTCTTTGGGTGGCAGCATCTGAGACAGAGCAGTCCTCTTCAGGATACCTCTTCTTTTTATACCAAATGGGGACGGAGCTAGAAAAGGTGCCCTGAAAATAGTCTGTGTCACTTCTTACTGGCAGGGAAACCACACTATGCGGGACAACTACCTTTGTAGTCCAAAATAAAGGAAAACTTCAATATTCCAAACTGCATTGTTTAGAATGCATACAGGCACTCGTATTCCAGAGTTCATCAAGGACCATTGCTCAGAAGCAAAATACTTTTTCCCCTAGATGTACTTTCAAGAGACAGTGTTGGTTTAGATCTTTGAGGAGAAATCTCTGACTTAGCCTTTGGTATGAGACAAATTTGATACAATATCAAGCAACAATATGAAATCTTTTGCTGTATTCGTTTAATTTGATCAAAGCACTTGACTTAGTAAATCATGAGGATCTGTTGATTGTGCTCCATTTGGATGTACAAGAAACTTAATTGTAATCCTGAACTTGCTTCATAATATGTCTTTAACTGTTTTGAGTAAGAGATTCTGATTTGGGAATTTTACCTAGTAGTAAGGCACAAAGAAATGAATAGAAATAAAAGTAAGATAACAAAGTGTGAAGCTGGATGAACACAGCAGGCCAAGCAGCATCTCAGGAGCACAATTATCCCCTAAACAGTATCCTGCTATATTATAAAATAAAACCAAGGATTGCAGACGCTGGAAATCAATGTGCTCCTGAGATGCTGCTTCTGCTGTGTTCATCGAGCTTCACACTTTATTATCTTGGATTCTCCAGCATTTGCAGTTCCCATTATCTCAGAAATAAAAGTAACATTTTTTTAAAAGTACATGTTTCTTAGTATGCATTCTGCAAAGCACCCAGACCATCTTTGGAATTCCATGTGCGCATTGAATGTAGCAACAATGTGGGGTTCACAACCAATTTTAATATGACTCTAAGTATGTGCTCATGCATACTTTTAAAAGAAAATCAAAACTTTTCTTTAAATGGTCCTCATCTCCCCTTCCTACCTCCCCAACATTTAGAGAAACACAGCTCTATGTGCAAATATACTTAAGTGTAGTTTTCTTGTGGCATTGTTTTAAGCAGCAATATAGCACCAATTTTTTAATAGCCTTCTTAAGCCCCATTGCAGCTAGAGCACTTGGCCATTAACAAGCGTTACCCAAACACAATGTTGCAAGTAATTTACAAAAATTTAGTTTGCTTATCTGAATATGCCTCCATTCTTTTTATTTGTGTCAATTATTGACTTTTAAATTTTTTTTTGTCTCTTCAATACATAGAACATTTCCATTTAGCCTTTTTGTTGGTCACTAATGAATACTATATTTCTAAATTGCAGGCATTGGGATTTGACAATTTGCACATGTGACCTTTTTGAAAGTAGAGTTTCTAGTGTTGTACTTCAGTAACTATTGAGCAAATAGTGATTGTCATTTGATTTAATTATTTGTTCCTATTACTTGAAGTCTTTCCACCAGGTTTGGTACGGTAGCTGTTCCAAATATCCTCCTGTTCCAAGGTGTCAAACCAATGGCCAGATTTAATCATACAGATAGAACGCTGTCAACATTGAGAGCTTTCATTTTTAATCAAACCGGTTAGTAATTTTCACTCTTAAATTTGTATTTGAGTATTCACTGTTGTTCGTAAAACTAGAGCAATTTTTGCTCAATGGGTACACTTTAAAAGTTTCAATCTAGTAGTCTCTTTGAAAAGTTAGCATCCACTAGCCTCATGTTCTACAAATTAGAAGGAATAAGGCCTATCTGCCTTGCTGATCCAATATGATATTCGTATGTTACCTGGATCTAAGATTTTTCTAGTTTTACAGGATTCGTGTATGTCCTGATTTTGTTACATGCACTTTTTTAATAGAGCGTGCTTGTCTGTCTTTTGTCCCTCTTCTTTTTCAGTTCTCCTGTTTCTCCCTTGTTTCTCTCTAGTTGTCGAACTAACAAACTTCCACAAGCCATGAAACATATTCAGAGTACTCACTAGTATACTTTTCTTTTCCTGTCTCTTCCCTTTTGTGACTCTTTCCTTTCCAGTTACTTCACATATTACAATTAGGAATTAATGGTTTTTACCTCAGCATTCTACAGTACTCCTCCTTAATTCAATACATCGCCTTCTTTCTTAAACCTGTTAATATGCTGATGATATTTAAGTTCTCTATTTCTGAAATAACATATGCTATTTTCTGAGATAACGAGGTGTAGAGCTGGATGAACACAGCAGGCTGAGCAGGAAGGCTGACGTTCCGGGCCTAGACCCTTCTTCAGAAATGCTATTTTCAGCAATGTTTAAGTCACAAAAATAATAGATATTAGTTTTTGTTCAACTATAATCTGCATGACATACTCTTTTCATTGCAATCTGTTTTAAATAATCTGATCTGTTTTCCAGGCATAGAAGCGAATGATGCTGTCGAAGTGATAGAACAAGATCTAAGTGGTCCACTTCCCAGTGCTGCTGTAAGAGGCATTGACTGGCTGCTTGTCTTCTCTGTGGTGTTTGTTTGTGGTTTTATAATTTATGGTACAGTGCAGTCGGATAGTATCAAGCGGTTGATCACAGGACAAGAGCATGAACATCAAGACTGAATTCCTACAAATAGTGATCATTGCCCATCACAATGAGCAGCTTCACAAGAACATGAATGAGAATGGAAGATGCTCAAACATGTCACCTTTGTAATCATTTGAAAGTCTTCTGTTCCACAGCATTTGAATTGTGTATATAAATATTCAGAAGCTAAAAGTGTTTTATCGGTTATGAATAAATAATCCTTTCACAAACTTAGTATTTTGATATTAAATTGTATCTCCTTAACCTTCATTTAAAAAATTTGCTCATGCACCAAACACTTCTTAAAATTAAGATGCTCTGACTTGTCAAGTTTAGAAGATTAACTATTTGTGAACCCATGATTAGGCATGTGTGTCTTCAGTTACACTGAGGCAGGGAAGAGGAATCCAGCGTAAAGTTTAACATTGATAGGTAACTTGGCATTCAACTTTGCTGAAGAATAAATTTGCTGAAGAATAAAATTACATCCATTGGATCCTGAGGACCAAGTTCCAGATTTACATCAGCTTAAGTATTGAGTAAGCATATTATGAGCATCAAGATGTCACTCAAGTCTGTTTACTGTTTGTCTTGTGCTGAAGACAAATGGAAATCGGAAGGAACAATCTTGAATATATTTTACAGACATGCTTTGTACACCTTAAATTTGTATTAAACCTGAAAAGTTGCCAAAGCTATACGGAGAAGGGGATATGTTGGATTTTAATTCCAAGAAGCAGATATTGAGTTGCCAGAGAAGTTCTGTAGAGCATGATTTCAAAATTTACATGATAAATCTTGGACATCTTGTATATTGTGACATGAATAGAGTGATGCAAAAGAGCGGAAAAGGTTGGGATAACATGGAGAAGTGATCAAAACGATGAGTGGTTTAGACAATGAATAGAAAAACTTCCAATTATTGGATGGATCAAGAAAAAGCACACTTAAGATGACTGTCAAATGACCCAGTAATGTCATGAGAAGCCCTCCCTTGCATTTTGCCATTTATTAAATGAATTGGAAGTGAGTATAAGAGGTATGTTTACTAAGTTTGCAGATGACACTGCAGTAGTTGTTTAGTGGATAGTGAAGAAGAATATGTCAATTCAGTGGGGCCTTGATCAGATGGACCAAAGAATGTCAGATGGAGTTAAATGTGAGGTGATGCATTTTGGGAAGACAAATTTATACAATTAATGGGAGGACCCTGGTGAGTGTTCCTGGGAAAAAAAGAGACTTGCAGGTGTGAAATTCCTTGGAAGTGGAGTCACGGGTAGGGTGATGAAGGCATTTGGCACGCTTGCCTTTGGTGGATAACGTGAATAGCCAAGGCAGGGGAGCCCAAAACTAGTGGACAGAATTGTGGTGAGAGGGGAGAAATTAAAAAGGGACCTTTTATAAGGGTAACTTATTCACACAGATGGTGATACATGTGTGGAACACGGTGGCAGAAGAAGTGGTGGAGGCTGGTACATTTCCAACATTTAAATAGCATCTGGATGGGTATATGAATAGGAAAGGTTTTGAAAAACGTAGGCCAAATGCTGGCAAATGGGACCAGGTCATATTGGGCCTAAAGGTCGGGTTCTGTGCTGTAACACTCTCAGGCTCTAAGTGTTTTAGATTTTGCCCGCACTAAGTGTAGCATGGAACATACAACTGGAATTTTCAAGGAAATTGGATACGCAGCTGCAGCAAAAATAATTGTAGGACAATGGGGATGTGAGACCAGTGGAGTTGCTCTTGCAAAATGCCTGTAAGAGCATGATGGGCCAAATGTCCTTTATGCTCAAACAATTTTGATTCTATCAATTTATCAAATATGTACTGGAGCACTATCAGAAAAAAAGCTGGCATTAATATTATTGTCTCAATGTCCTGAGTCTTTGCTATTAGAGGCTTTTTGTGTCAGTTTATTTAAATCAGCTTAGTGATGTAATATTCATAATTGAACAGTCAAGTGAGGAATGATTGCTTATAGATCATAGCAGAGAGATTGGCTAGCAATGAAACTACACTCTTGCATTCTGACAACTGACTGTTTTTCAGGCATACAGCTGTATTCCCACAAGCCCTACCATACTTAATAAGTGATGCTTTTATGTTTTCAATTGTGACCCAGTTTGTTTTGGTGTATCTCAGGTGTTGTCTGCCAGAAAGCCCAAGCATTTGGTATATAATTTGATTTAAAATAATGTCTCTAATAGCATCTAGATGAATCTTATTCACTTTCAACAATAGTTGCTCTGGTTCTGAATGGAATTTTGAGATCCTGTTATTCATCAAATAGGAGCAGACTAGATGGATATAATTTTGTGACATTTGTATCCAGGTGTTGAACATCGCAATTATAAGTTTGAGGAAGATTAAGGTCAAAATAGGCTCCACATTTAATGTTCTGATGAAGGGTCACTGGACTTGGAAGGTAAACTTTGTTTTTGCTCAATAGATCTGCGTTTCTCCAGCATTCTGTTTTTATTACATTTTAGTGCAGTATTGTGTAACTTGATTGTGTGTAAGGTAATTTAGATAAAGTAATTGGTTGTAGTCCACAAAGGATCATGGACCCCTCTTTATAACTAACCGACTGTTTCTCTAATATAACTTGTGGGGTAGCACTCTGCAAGCATGGGTATGATGATATGCAAGCTTCTGTGCTGGTCTTTCTGAAATTAAGTAATAGCAAGTGATTCAACATAAATACAAGATCATGTGTTACTGTTTTGAAGTTACAGAGAGTGGATAAGGGTAGTGTGATTGATGTGTACATGGGGCTTCCAAAAGGAATTTGGTAAAGCATAGCATGAATAGACTTTGTTAGCAAAATCCAAGCTTTGAGAATAAAAGGGACAGTAGCTGCCTGGTGTTGAAATCAGCTTAGGGTGGGAGTGGAATGGGAACGGTTCATTTTTCAGACTAGAGAGAAGTTGCAGTGTTTAAAAGACCAGTGGAAGCCAAGCCTTTTGTTGCAAAAGCAAGGAAGTTTATGCTAAATTTGCATAGAAATTTTGTGTGGATAATTTGGACACCACACTGTAGACCTTTAGAGGGAATGTGAATGAGATTTATTGGAATTTTGATTAAAATAGAAGATAGTTTTATGGAAAGACTTGGACAGATGAAAAGCAGCAAAAAAAGAAGCAAATGGGGAAAGTTTTAGTGAGTTTATTTTTATATTTCTAGTAGATCTTCTATAGATATTTAAATGGTCAATGAACAGATGTTGAACCTGGAAATTAATAATGGAAAATGGGAGATGGCACATGAATTACGTTGAATAGGTACTTAGCATCAGCCTTCATTGTAAAGGGTAGAAGTAACATCCCAGAAGTTGCTATCAATCAGCAAAAGGAACGGAGGGTGGATCTCTAGACAGTTAAGTTCTCAGAGTGAACTGAGAAAATTACTGGCACTGCACACTGACAAATTTCTGGATCCTCATGGATTTCACCTCAGGATCTTTAAGGAAATAAGAAAGTTGATGTGTTGGTTTTATTTGTACCAGATTTTAGTGTGTTTTAATTTTTCCAAGATTATCTCAATTTGGAGAGGGTTTCATTAGACTCAAGTTGCATTCGTAATTTCTTTGTCGAATAACGGAGGAAACCAGTAGAAAACGTCAACTAGCTAACAACATCAGTTGTAGAGAAGATGCTAAAACCTATTAGAAAGTATTTTAAACAAGGCCATGAAAGTTAAAGGTAATCTGGCAGAGTTGACTCGCTTTTGTGAAAGGGTAACCATGTTTAACCAATTTATTGGAGTTATTTGCAAATGTAATATACTGTGCATGAAGGGGGAATGAGTGGATGCATTGTATTTTGATTTTCAGAAAGGATTTGGAAAGGTGACGCATTAAAAGATACCAAAGTTTATGGAGCAGAGGTGGGGGGGGGTGCAGGTGACATCGGCACAGAAAATAAATTTTTTTCTCTCGCCAACAGAAAATGGAAAGTACACACAAATGGGTCATTTTCTAATTGCAAGATGTAGCAAGTGGTGTGACAAAGGTTTAGTGCTGGGCCTTCAACTTTTACAATGTATATAAATGACTTGGATGAAGGGACCAAAAGTGTGGTTGCTAAATTTGCTGACTTTTTGTTTTTTAAAAAAAGGATGCAGTATTAAGAGGATATAGGAAATTACAACAGATATTGGTTAGGATTGGTGGATGGACAATGAACAGGTAAGTGGAGAATGATGTGAGAAAATGTGAAATTGTTCATTTGGTAGGGAAAATAGCACAAGTATTATGTAAATGGTAAGAGGCTGCAAATTGAGAAACAGAGGAATTTGGCTGCCTGTGAATTGCAAAAGGTTTGGATGTAGGTAGAGCAAGTCATTAGGAAAACTAATAGAATGTTATTTATTGTGAAGAGAATTGAATTTAAAAAAATAAGTTGTACTTCAGTTGGATAGGGTGCTGGTGAGGCCACATTTAGACTACTAGTTACAGTTTTGGTCTTAAAGATGTATGTGAATGTACTGGAAGGAGTTCTGAGAAGGTTTACTAAACTACTACTACCAATGGATGGTTTGACTTTTGAAGGCTAGGCTTTATTTGTCAGACTTTAGAAGAGTAAGAGGTGACTTGAGTGAAACATACAAGATCCTGAGGGGTCTTAATAGTGCAGATGTACAAAAAAAGTCTCCTCTTGTGGGAGAATCTAGAACTAGGGGTCATGCTTTTTAAAAAAAAGGTTGCATATTTAAGGCAGAGATGAGATGCTTTCTTAGAGCCACTAGTCTGTGAAACTTTATTTAAATGACAGTTGAAATAAAGTCCTTGAGTATTAAAACAGAGGTAGGTAAGATTTTGATAAGCAAGGGGGTGGAATGTTGTTTGGTGATTGGCCAGAATGTGAAGTATTCCAGTCAGTCATCGTGATGTTGAATGATTTGATTTGACTTGATTTATTTTTGATACACATACCACGATTGAGCAAAAGGCATTGTTTTGTGTGCTACCCTGACAAATCATATGTTACATAAGTACATCAGGATAATAGAACAGAATGTAGGATATAGTGTTACAGCTACAGAGAAAGTACAGAGAAAAATCATATGAGAGGTCTTTTCATAAGTCTGATAACCGTGGCTGTTGTTAAATGTGCTTGACAGAAGGCAGTATAACCGGGGGGGGGGGGGGGGGGGGGGGGGGGGTAGCGGTTTGATTGTGTTGGCTGCTTTCCCAAGAGCTCCAAATTCATTTTCATGTGTATATTTACATGTTAGAATCGGGAGATTTATTAGAGCTGTTCAAACCTTATTTTAATAGATTTAAATATGAAGCAGTGATCAAATAATTAACTACTGATAGTGCAGGTTTTGACACAAGGACCAGAGGGGATAGAAGGACACTGTCTTCCTTTTGCAGACTAGTTTTGATCTGGAATTCACTGCCTTAAAGGGTGATGAAAGCAAATACAATCATGACTATCAAAAGGAAGTTTGATAAATACCTGAAAGGGAGATAAAACTAGACTATGGAGAAAGAGCATGGAGTTAATTGATTATATGTACCACCCCACGAATTGATGATAATGTTCATCCAGCGTTACACTGTGTTATCTTGGATTTTCCAGCATCTGCAGTTCCCATTATCACTCCACTTTAGTTCATGATGTGTTATTGCAACTTTGGGTATTTTTAAAAAATTTTTCAGCATTTCAACAGTTGTTAGTGTTATCAATGTAAGAATTTGCACATTACATACAGCGTTTTGACACTGGTTACAAATTCTAGTGATCTTGTTGCTGATCTTTATTAATAGAATATTGAATTATTCAAATAACGAGAACGCCAGTGTCATAAATGAATTTCACACATGGTTTAATATATGTTCTCCTTTTGTGGAATAAGATTGTACATTAATAAATAAAATATTGATACAGGGAATTTGCGTGATGTACTATTGCAGCGTTTTGGCACTGCGGGACATATCTGTAGTAAATGTTTGCAGCTTGGAGTTTTGGTTCCGAGTTGAGAAGCTGGTCTTTGCAGATGGTGTGCCACATCAGGGAAGGGTGTATTTACGAGGACACCTTGCTTCAGGTGATGGTCATACCCTTTAGACCAAGTAATTCAGATTTGGACAGTGATGAAGAACAGGAGGGTGTGACAGCAGGTGAGTCAGATATGGAGATGCAGAGGGTTGGATTTGTAGGGACCAAGTCTGTATGAGGTTTTTGCAAGCTGTTTTTGATGAGAGTGGGGACTGCAGGGAGGATGAATGAACTGACCATGGCACCGCGGTGTTAAGGCTATTCAACTGTGGGGGATGGAGAAATGAGTAATAATGGTGAGGGACAGTATAATTAGGGTGTCCTTTACAGCCATGAGTTTGAGTCTGAAGATTGAAATGGCCGTCGAATGCCAGGTTAAAGAAATCTCCATGCTAGAAAGGGAGGAGGGATCATATTTGTCTATGTTGGTATTAATAACATTGATAAAATCAGAGAAGAAGTTATGCTGAAATCATTTGAAGAGTTAGGACCTAAATTATAAAGTAACACTCCCAAGGTAATACCTGAGCCACGGATGAAGTATAGAGTATAATTTTACTCCGGTATGGAGTATAATTTACTTAAGTACAGCGTAAATTTTTGAGTCAAATTTCAGCATTAAAGTTTGATTCGGGTGGAATGGGCTTCAATTCATGGTCTCTGGCATCAGTACTGGAGTAGAAGGGAAACATTCTGGTGGGACAACCTTCTTTTGAACCGCACTGGGACCAGTGTCCTGGCAAACTGAATAACTAGACCTGTTGAGAGTTGGAGATTTAATTTATTGGGAGAGTGTTTGGGAGAAGTGAAATATATGCTTAGAAAAGGATATGACAGCTTTGCAGCAGAGCTTGTTGAATAACAATTCCCAGAGTGAACGTACTTCAAATCAAAAACAACGAGCAAATGGGATTAAAGGGGAATAAAATGGTAAAAAGACAAAACTAATAGCTCTTCAATGCTCATAGTATTCAGAGTAAAACAGCTGAATGAATGGTGGAAGTACAGATTAATGGGTATGAGTTTGGCCATTATGAAGACATAGTTACAATGAGAATTAAGCATGGAACTACATATTCAGTGGCATGTGACTTTTTAAACAGACAGGAAGCAAAGGTTGGCAGGGTAGTATTGTTAGTGTGGGATTGAATAAATACAATAGCAGGAAATGTCCTTCAGTTGGAAACTATAGGATCAATATGGTGGAGGTAAGAAATAACAAGGGATGAACATATGGGGATAGTCTACAGGCCTCCTAACAGTAGTGTTATGGTAAGACAATAAATAAGATATGGAGGACATTTTTTTAACAGACTTCATGTAGTATGGAAAAATTTCAGTTTGACAGTAGTAGCCATGAGTAAGAATTCAGTGTGTTTGGGACAGTTTTCAATGACAATGCTGAGGATCCAGGTGCTAGGATATATTGAATCTGGCAATGAGAGAGATTTAATAGATGATCTCAGTAAAAGATCTACTAGAAAACAATGACCAATACATGGTAGAATTGAGCATTCCATTTGAAAATGAGAAACTTAATTTAGAAGCAATTGTGCTAGACTTAAATGAGACTAATTACAGAGGAATGAAGGCTGTTTTGCAGCAAACACGGTTGAGGAACAAAGGTAGATGAGAACTCGGAACTAAATATTGATGCTCTGAAAACAATTCATGTTACAGAAGAGGAAGTGCTGGAGGTCTTAGAAATATAATGTTAGATAAATCTCTGGGACCTGATTATATGGGAAGTTATAGAAGAAATTGCAGGGTCCCTAGCAGAAATATTTGTATCTATAACAGGAGTGAGGTGTTGGAGGACTAGAGGGTAGCTAATGTCGTGCCTTAATTTAAGAAAAGCTGTAAGGAGAAGCCAGGGAATCTATAGACTCGGCAACTTGACATCACTTGTGACTAAGTTGTTGGAGGTAATTCTGAAAGATAGGATGTACATGCATTTGGAGAGGCAAGGACTGATTAGAGATAGTCATCATGGTTTTGTGTGAGGGGAAATTGTGTCTGTCAACCTTGATTGAGTTTTTTGAGGAAGTAACCAAAAATATTGTTGAAGGCATAGTGGTGTTTATTTTAGATTTTAATAAAGCCTTTGATAAGGATCTGCATGGTAGCTGAATTAGTAAAGTTAGATCACGTGGGATTCAGGGTAAGCTTGCCAATTGGATACATTATTGGCATGATGGTAGGAGACAGAAGGTGATAGTAGAGGGTTGTTTTTTGGACTGGAGGCCTGTGACCAGCAGAGCTCCACAGTGATCCGTACTGGTTCTAATTTGATTATCATTTATAGAAATGATTTGGATGAGAGTCTAGGAGACATGGCTAACAACTTTGTGGATGACAACAAAATTGGCATAGTAGACAGTGAAGAAGGTCATTCAAGATTACAAAGAGATCTTGATCAATTGGGTCAATGGGCTAAGGAGTGGCAGATGGAGTTTAATTTGAATAAATGTGGGTTATTGCATTTTGGTAAAACAAAGGCAGAACTTTTACAATTAATGGTCAGGCCCTGGGTACTGTTATAGAACAGAGAGAGCTAAGGATTTAGGGACATAATTCTTTGAAATTTGTGTCACAAATAGGCTGGGTAGTTAAGAAGGTAACATACTTGCCTTCATTCATGAGATCTTTAAGTATTGGAGTTGGGGTGTCATGTTGGTGAGGGCTCTTCTACTGTGTACAATTCTGGTCACCCTGTTATAGGAAGGATATTATTAAACTGGAGAGGGTTCAGAAGGCATTTACCCAAGATGTTGGTGGGAATAGAGAGTTTGAATTATAAAAATAGACTGGATATTCTGGGACTTTTTAACTGGAATGTAGGAGGTTGAAGGGTGACCTTGTAGAGGTTTATAAAATCATGAAGGGCATAGATAAGGTGAATATTAAAGGTCTTTTCCTTAAGGTTGGAGGTGGGGTTCAAAACTAGAGGGCATATTTTTAAGATGAGAGAAGAAAGATTTGTAAAGAATGTGAGGGGCAAGCTTCTTACAGTGAGTGGTTTATGTGTGGAATGAATTGCCAGAGGAAGTAGTGCATGTGGGTACAATTACAACATTTTAAAAGATAAATAAGTAGATGAATAAGAAATGCAGGTGTTGGGACTAATTTAGTTTAGGAATATGGTTGACATGGAGTATTTGGACCGAACGGTCTGTTTCCATGTTGTATTACTCTATAGCTCTATAACAGAGATAGCCTAGTGAGCCAGAAGAATTATTGGAGGGAGGTAAACCAACTGTGGTTAACCATGGAAATTAAGGATAGAATCCAATTGAGGAAAAAGAAATTGCTAACCTTTGCTGTGTTTCATGACAGGGGATTAGGAAAGTTTTTAATAACTGCAAAACAACTGACAAAAAATAAAAGTAGACAATGAAGTTTAAAGGTGTTCTTGCACATGATATCAGGATGGACAGCAAGAGCTCCTTGAAACACTTTAAGAGGAAGAACGAACATAGGCCTCTTGGAGAATGAGGGTATGGAGATCATCAAACTAGGAAATGGCCAAGGAGTTGAATAAATTGCATCAGTTGTGCTGCCTGATTCTGATTATGAAAGACACAAATAACTTTTGATTATTTAGTATTTTTGAAATGTTTTTTAAAAAAAAAGCAAATAAACACAATAATTATCATGAGGGGAGGTAATTGCCTTGATATTATTGCTAGACTATTAATCTGGAAACTCAGCAGATGGTGGAATTTGAATTCAATAAAAGAAAGCTGGAACTAACTGACCGTGAAACTTATTTCGATTGTCAGAAAGGTTAGATAGGCGAGGCCTGCATTTGTTGGAATTTACAGTCAGAGGTGACTTAATTGGAACATATCAGATTCCAAGGGGATCTGACTGACCATGTAGATGTTGAAAGGATATTTCCTCCTGTGGGAGAATCATGACTCTGGTCACAATTTGAAAATAAGGAGGTGCCCGTTTACGACTGAGACGAGAAAACATTTTGTCAGAAGTTTGAGTGTTTTTAGAATTCCCTTCCTCAGAAGGCAATGGATGCAGAATCTTTAAATATTTTTAAGGCAGAAGTCGATAGATAGATGCAGGAATGCGGAGTTGTGATTAAAATCAGCTCAGCCGTGATCTTATTGAATGTCTGAGCAGGCTCAAAGGGCTGAGTGGCCTACTTTTTCTTGTTTGCATGTATGTTCACATTTTCACACATTGTCTTGTCTGTTTGTTTTGCCCAATTTCATAACCTGTCCATATCTCTGCAGGAGTTATGTACAGCTGAATATTGTTAAAGTGAAGAACAACTGCAGAATGCTACAGCACTGAAAAATTTGGGACTTCTCAAGCATAAATCACAGAAAGCCAGAATAAATGTGCGGCAGGTAATAGGAAAGGCAAATAGAATGTTGGCCTTTATTTCAAAGGCAATGCTGTATAAAAATAGAAAAATTGCTAAACCTATTTAAGGAATTAGCCAGACAACATCTAGAATATTGTGAACAATTTTGGCATTCTCTTATTTAGGGAAAAATATACTGGATCGCAGGCAGTCTGGAGACCGTTCACTAGTTTGATCCTGGGTACACAGGGGTTTTCTTATCAGGAGGGATTAAATAGGTTGGGTTTGTACTCATTGGAATTTAGAAGAATGAGACATACTGTGACATATGTGATTCTTAAAGGGTTTAACACAATAGATAGGTTGTTTTTCTGTTGTGGGAGAGTCTAGGAACTGAGGATATAACATCTGAGTAAGGAGAGCTGCCAGTTAGGACAGTACCCTTCTGAGCGTAGTGAATCTGTGGAATTCTTTAACATGGCACTGAAGAGACCAGGTTCTTTAGTATATTCAAGGCCAAGACTTTTATTCAGTAAGGGAACTGAGATTGTGAGAGAAGAGCAGGAAAGTGAAGTTGAGCCTTATCAGTCAACAGTGATCTCTCGAATGGTGGACCAGATTCAGTAGATCAAACATCCTACTTCTGCCCCTATATCCTATGGTCTTGCATTGAATTTAAGCTGCCATTTCTCTTCACACACAATTTGTGATTCTGTTGTCTCTCAGCAGGATGAGTCACCAGCGCAGAGAAGGTAATACTTCCATCACCTTCTATTTGCTGCTAAACCAATGCTGTCTATGCTGGTTCAGTCAATATTCATGATATAGATGACAGCAGTCCTCTCAAAGAGCCTCTGGCTGGTGAACTAGCCACTTGGTCGTGACCTGCTGAGCATCTATATCTCCACCAGAATGGCACCTGCAAGCAAGATGTGAAGATGTCAATTCAAGAGGCAAGATAAAAGAGAAAAGTAGTTCTAATCAGGGATTGTATAATCAGGGGAATAGACACTGTTCTCTGTGGCCAGGGTCAAGTTTCTGAAGGATATGTTGCCTGCCTCTTGTCCATGTTCGGGGCATCTCCTCTGGACTGCAGAGGAACTTGGAGCAGGAGGGGAAAGATCCAGTTGTCGTGGTCCAGGTGGGCACCAAAAATATAGATAGAAAGAGAAAAGATGTTCTGGTGAGGGAATGTGAGCAGCTTGGGGCTAAATTAGAAGGAAACTAAAATGGTAATAATCTCCAGATTACAACCTCAGTCATGAGATAATTGGCACGGGGTCACTATGACTAAAGAGGTAAATGCATGGTTTGGGAGAAATGGGTTCAAATTCGTGGGACATTGACACCAGTACTGGAGAGGGAAGGAACAGTTTTGATGGGACGGGCTCCATCTGAATCACTCCAGGGTCCAGAGTCCTGGCAGATCACATAATCTGAAGATAGGGTTTCAAACTAAATAGGGGAGGGGTGAGTTCAGTTGCATAGAAAATTATAAAATCAAAGGTAAAGGAGATATTAGAATTGCAGGTTAGTGATGGAATTAATTGCCAGAAAATAAAAGGAAGGGACAAAATGTGTGAAAGTTATAAGGTACTGAGGAACCATAAAAGTGTCAGAAAATTCAATAATAGAACAAATTTAAAGGCTTTATATCTTAATGCATGAATTTTTGCAATAAGGTAGACAAATTCACAGTGCAAATCGAAGAAAATGAATATGATCTCATAGCCATTATGGAAACCCGGTTACAAGGAGATCAAAACTGGGAACTTAACATTTCAGGGAGGTTTGACGTATCAGAGAGACAGGAGGGATGGTAGAGTAGCATGGTTAACTGTCGTCATTTCATCTTGTATTGTGAGAGATGATCTAGGCTTCAATGATTTTGAGTTGATTTTGGGCAGAGTTAAGAAACAGTAATGGAAAGAAGACATTGGTAGGAGTAGTGTATAGATTCCCATTAGTAGCCACTCTGAGAGGTAGCAGGAGACAGTTAGCAGGAGCTTGTAAAAGGAATAGAGCAATAATTATGGGTTACTTTATTCTTCATGTTGATTGGGTTAATCAAATTGGATATGGTAGCTATGACAAATTCATAGAATGCATTAGAGAGAGTTTCCTAGAGCGATATGTCATGGAGACAACCAGGCATAAATGAGATATCTTGGATAAATGAGATATCATAATAACCACCTTGGTATAAAAGTCCCCTAGGAAGTAGCGATCATAACATGATAGAATTGGGTATTCAGTTTGAGAGTGAGAAATTCAGGTCGGAAACAATTGAGTTTAAGTTAAATAAGGGGACTTACAATAAAATGAGATAGCGATAGCTAAAGTGAGATAACAAAGTGTGAAGCTGGATGAACACAGCAGGCCAAGCAGCATCTTAGGAGCACAAAAGCTGATGTTGCGGGCCTAGACCATTCATCAGAGAGTTCTCTGATGAAGGATCTAGGCCCGAAACGTCATCTTTTGTGCTCCTAAGATGCTGCTTGGCCTGCTGTGTTCATCCAGCTTCACACTTTGTTATCCCAGATTCTCCAGCATCTGCAGTTCCCATTATCTCTGATAGCTAAAGTGAATTGTTTGGATAGGTAAGTAGGAATGACAATGATCAAGCAGTGACACACATTTAATGAGGTAATTCATGACTCTAAGCAAAAATATATCCCATTAATGGGGAAGATTCTAAGAGAGTGATACACTAACTATGGCTAAGCCAGGAGGCTAAGGACAGTACTAAGTTGAAAGAAAAAGTATGCCAGAAAGCCAAGCTCAATGTTAGCCTGAAAGACTGGGATAAATTCAGAATTGAGCAAAAGAGCACCAAAAAGATAATGAGGTCAGAGAAAATAACGTTTACGGGCGAGCTAGTGAAGAATATAAAAACTGACAAGAAGAACATTTTTAAACAGTCAAAAAGGAACAAGAGAGATCAATGGGAACACATGCTGCGTGGAAAATGAATCTGAGGAGATGGTTTTGCCGAAGAAGAAAATGGCAAAGAAGTTAAACAGATATTTTGCAGCAGTCTTTATGGTGTAAGATACTTCAACTATTCCATTAATACTAAAGAATGCCAGGAGAAATTAAGTTCTATCATCATCACTAAAGAAGAGCTATTAGACAAAATAATGGGGCTTTTAAGACACATAAGTCTCCTGGCCCTGATGGCTTTCATCCTAGCATCGTAAAGAGTAGTGTAGTGATTGTAACAAGGTCAGCCAGGTGGACCTTACAGAATGTGAGTTCCCTGTTTGCAGTTGTTAATCTGGTCCTAGCAGGGAGCCCTGGCTGACAGGAGTATCGGACATCCTATTCACTCAGAGGTGGCTCTGAAGGAGCTGGATCAGTGTCAAGGATTCTCCACGTGTAAATAAAGTGACTCGGCAACAGGATACCAGCCTCTGTGGCGTTATCTCAGTAGTGATGAGAGAAATGCATGCTTCTGAAGAACTTCACCCATAACAGTTGACTCTGAATTGGGGTAAGCATTTCTGGCATCGTAAAGCTCTGAAGAAGTGCCTCGGCCCGAAACATTGACTTTCGTACTCTGCTGTCTGACCTGCTGTGTTTCTCCAGCTCTACACTGGGTTGACTCTGATTTCTGGCATCATGTCATTATTTGAGAAGCGTGACTTGCTCAATCTGCTGTCAAAGACTGGGCCCCATATGTGGAACCAGTGTGTTATTATTTCCAGACAAATGACACTGGGGAAGATGAAAAACAATGAGCATTTCTCCTGACAGCTTGTGGATCTGCAGCTTTTTTGGTTATTAGGAACCTAACTTTCCCTGCAGCACCATATACTAAAATCTTTCTAGAGTTGACAGATTTACTAAGGGAATATAATGATCTCAAGCCTCTTCTAATTCTGAAACGCTATTGGTTTTACTTGGCAGTTCGAGAATTGGGAATCTGCATCGATGACTGACAGAGGAACGTGACTTTGATTTAACTTTAATGAGGTGCTGAGAGACCGTTTTGGTAAATCTAATGTTGGTCCCGCTCCTTGTGCACCTTCTCTGCAACTGTAATATTGTATTCCTCGCTCGGTTCTATTACCCTGATGCACTTTGTATGGTTTGATCTGCCTGTACTGCTCGCAAAACAAAATTTTTCACTATACCTAGATACATGTGACAATAATCAATTAAATGAAATGAATTAAAATGAATTCAAAATAAACAAAACCCAATGAGCCCATAGTGTTGAAGGTAGTATATTGGCATAGATAGGGAATTGATTCATGGGCTGAAAAGTGAGTGGGATAAGGGGTTCCTTTTCAGATTGCCAACCCATATCAAGTGGGGTTGTGCAGGGATCAGTGCTGGGATTGCAGCAGTTTACAATGTATGTTAGTTACCTGGAGGAAAGAAGTCAATGAACTGTAGCCACATTTGCAGACTGCACAAAAATCAGTGGAAGGGCAGGCTCAGGGAGGGATACATACAGTTTACAGAGAGATATTGATAGGTTAAGTAACTGGAGAAAATGTTGGCAAATGGAGTGTGATGTGTGAAGTTGGGAGAATGAAAGAGCAGACTATTATTTGAATGGAGAAAAACTACAGAAAGCTGCAACTCAAAGGGATTTGTGGGTACCTGTGCATGAAACATAGAAAACCAGCAATGGATGCAGCAGGTAATCGGGAACATTAATGAAATGTTGGCCCTTATTTTGAGTGGTTTGGAGTATAAGACGAGAGAAATCTTCCTGCAACTGTACAGAGTGATCAGTTTTGGTCCCTTTATTTAAGGAAAGATATTGTTTCATTGGAGTTCAGGGAAAGTTCCCTTGGATGATCCCTAGCATGGAGGGATTATCTTATGAGCAAAGGCTAAACAGGCTGGAACTCTACTCATTGGAATTTGGAACAATGAGATATGATCACATTAAAACATATAGGATTCTTAAGGGGCTTGACAGGGTAAATGTTGAGAGCATGTTTCCCAAATTGGGACAGTTTAGGACCAGATGGCATCGTCTCTGAGTAAAGCTGTGCCAATTTAAGACTGAGATATGGAGGAATTTCTTCTGTCAGAAGGTCTTTGGAACTCCTTGCCACAGAGAGCTGTGGAGGTAGAGTGCTTGCGTATATTTAAAGCTGAGATAGATTCTTTATCAGTAGGGAACTCAAAGCCTATGTAGAAAGGGCAGGAGAATGGATGTGAGGAATGTCAGATTAGCCATGACACTATTGAATGGTGGAGCAGGCTCAAGGAGCCTAACGGCCTTCTCTGTTCTTGATTCTTATGGTCTTATGGCAGATATTGTCACTAACAGTGGAAGAGACAGGTAAAACTGGAGCTCAGCTGGCTAAGAAAAGGGCTGAGTGGAAACAGGCCAATCAATCTGACATCACCTCAATACACCCTTTTCCACTGCAGTAGATAGACCTCCATGTGCAGTGGGGATCCTGAGCTACATTAGGCAAGAGATAATGGGAACTGCAGATGCTGGAGAATTCCAAGATAATAAAATGTGAGGCTGGATGAACATAGCAGGCCAAGCAGCATCTCAGGAGCACAAAAGCTCCTGAGATGCTGCTTGGCCTGCTGTGTTCATCCAGCCTCACATTTTATTACATTAGGCAAGGTTTAGCAGACCTGACCACTGCATTGTCTCATGAGTCGAAAGATTACAAAGGAGAAGAAAAAACGTTTTCTGCCTGACTGTCTCTGTAATTTCTGTGCTGGCTGTTTTGGTTCTGATGAGTCTCTTCAAATTGTGTTAGTTGCAAATATTATCAATCTGGATTGAATTTACAAATTGATTACAAATTTATAATGCAAATAAGAAACATCAGCAACCCTAACGCAGATTCCAGGAGAAATGCTGTCATCTAATAATTGAAGACACTCCACCATGTAAATGGGGAGAATGAACCGAAAAGGCTACCCATTCCCTTTTCTTCTATTGTGGCAAGATAATACAACATTTAGAATAGCTTGACATATTTCACAAAGTGCTGTCCTACATGGCTTGTTGGGTAAAGTGTTTTACCTACAGTATGTGGACTGATTTAGAAGGTTGCACTATGTCCGATTAAATGATCTGAACCAGTTGGGAACCAGAATGCAACCCACCTGTTCAGAGACATTATTATGAACTTCTGGTAGAACTTGAATCCTAGGCCTGCCACAAAAGCTTTTGCTTTGATATGTTGACATTCAGAAAGGGAACATTCAATCAGGGTTAAGGGTGTATCAGAGGTAATGGGAACTGCAGATGCTGGAGAATCCGAGATAACGAGGTGTGGAGCCGAATGAACACAGCAGGCCAAGCAGCATCATAGGAGCACAAAAGCTGACGTTTCGGGCCTAGACCCTTCATCAGAAATGGGGGAGGAGAAGAGGGTTCTAAACAAAATAGGGAGAGAGGGGGAGGAGGATTGAAGATGGATAGAGGAGAAGATAGGTGGAGAGGAGACAGACAAGTTAAAGGGGTGGGAATGGAGCCAGTGAAGGTGAGTGTAGATGGGGAGGTAGGGAGGGATAGGTCAGACAAGGAGGGCAAACGGGTCAAGGGGGAAGGATGAGGTTAGTACGTAGGAAATGGAGGTGCAGCTTGAGGTGGGAGGAGGGGATAGGTGGGAGGAAGAACAGGTTAGGGAGGCAGGGACAAGCTGGACTGGTTTTGGGATGCGGTGGTGGGAGGGGAGATTTTGAAGCTTGTGAAATCCACAGTGATACCATTGGCCTGCAGGGTTCCCAAGCGGAATATGAGTTGCTGTTCCTAGAACCTTCGGGTGGCATCGTTGTGGCACTGCAGGAGGCCCAGGATGGAAATGTCATCTGAGAAATGGGAGGGGGAGTTGAAATGATTTGCGACTGGGAGGTGCAGTTGTTTATTGTGAACCGAGCGTAGGTGTTCTGCAAAGCAGTCCCCAAGCCTCCGCTTGGTTTCCCCGATGTAGAGGAAGCCACTCTGGGTACAGTGGATGCAGTATACCACATTAGCAGATGTGCAGGTGAACCTCTGCTCAATATGGAAAGTCATCTTGGGACTTGGGATGAGGGTGAGGGGGGAGTTGTATGGGCAGGTGTAGCATTTCCTGCGGTTGCAGGGGAAAGTGCCAGGTGTGGTGGGGCTGGAGGGGAGTGTGGAGCGGACAAGGGAGTTATGGAGAAAGTGGTCCCTCCGGAAAGCAGACAAGGGTGGGGAAGGAAATTTGTCTTTGGTGGTGGGGTTGGATTGCAGATGGTGGAAGTGTCGGAGGATGATGTGTTGGATCCGGAGGTTAGTGGGGTGGTATGTGAGTACGAGGGGAATTCTTTTTTGGTTGTTATTGCGAGGAGGGGGTGTGATGGATGAGTTGTGGGAAATGTGGGAGACACAGGTGAGGGTGTTCTCGACCACTGCGGACGGGGGTGTTGCGGTAGTTGAAAGAGGAGAACATCTGAGATCTATGGCAGTGGAATGCCTCATCCTGGGAGCAGATGCGGCGGAAGCAAAAGAATTGGGAACAGGGGATTTTTGCAGGAAGGTGGGTCGGAGGAGGTGTATTCTAGGTAGCTGTCCTTATTTCTGATTGAGGGTTTAGGTCCGAAACGTCAGCATTTCTAGTTCTCTGATGCTGCTTGGCCTGCTGTGTTCATCCCACAGTTATCATTAATTCGGGGTTTCCGTTCTCCGCTGTTTGTTTGTGGTAAAATTAATACGTGATTAGGTGAAGGCCTCAAAAAAATAATATATCATAATTCATATCTTGTTTAACTCTGGTTTATGAAAGTTGCACGCATTCAAAGCTGATCCGGTATCCCACCTTGTGTCGAAAGGTGGCAGAGGTGTCTCTGTTATTTGGAGGTGGGATCGTGTGGTTAATCATTCAAACACACTGGTCTGAGAAAAGGAACATTATATGCAAGTTACTCCCTCTAGAGGTTCGAGGAAACGGTATACCATATTTGAAATCAACCTGATCGCTTTAAAAATCGAATCTTATTCTCCGCTACTGGTGACTAATTACTGTTTTTTATTTACGTATTTTTCGAGAAGTAAATTGAACGCCTTGCCCGTGATTCGGGGACCCTGCTCGGTGAAGGCAGAACGCAGTAGGAGGCCTAAGGTTATTAGGAGAGCAATGAACTGGTTAATGTTCAGCCATACGGTGGGGCCCAGAGTGCTCCACAGTCTCCTCGCTGTGCACTCTAGTGTTGCTTCCTTAAGACTGTCTTCAAAAATGGTAGGTACCGGACTGGTGCATATTGCGTTTAATGTTGCAATCACTGTGGGAGTGTGTGCGCAGCATTTCTGTGTCGTCAGTGCCTCAGAGAAAACGAGGGCCTCCGATAGTCTTGTGGAAAAGCCCTGCTTTAACAGGGACTGCAATTTCATGGGTAAAGGAGCATTTCCTTTACATCCTTGGCTTTTGTTTTCCATATTTTTTGATGTGGGCTGTCGATAATTTGATGGTAATCAACTGCCGGCTGTCATCTTAATACTACACGCTGTAACGTGGCCAAAAGTTAAAACGTTTTACAAGTCACCCGCTGAATGAGCTGACCCGAGCCAAAACAGCGCCACGGCATACTACAGTCAGTTTCACTACTTCTATGCACAGCTCCCCTCTGGTTCCTACTCTTTATGCTTTGCTGGGATGTCTTATCGAAATGCAATAGGACGTCACGATAGGGATGCTGTGGATTTTGTTTGTGTATTGTTGAATACAGAAGATGACTATTCTGTATGACTGTGAGCCCCCTTGACCTCCCTGCAGCCATGGATGTAATCAACTACATCACTTTTTGGTGTGGACCTCTTCTGCTTTCTAGTTATTCCTGTCTAATTGTAGGCAAAGTATTTTCAGTTTTTTGTTTTGTTCTGTCCTTCTGCAGCCGATCCTTTGGAGTCCATTGAGGATTAATGTTTGTCCCTTTCTTCCACATCTGATATGCTTGTCTAGAGCATCTGCAAACTTGCAGTATCTTGGCAGATCCAGATGATGTTTAACTATACTTCTTCATTCCTTGTCATGCCCCATCCACTCTTACTGTGTTTTTGGACTGTCTGACATCCAAGCATGTATGAATAAAGTCATTGTCTTCAGCCCCTGCCCACACCTGTGCTCTTCGTATTAATTTCGTACTACGAAATTTGATCCCCTTATCCACATTACTTAAAGAATGTATTTGTCCTCCCCTATAACTTCACCTGCATGGACATGGCTGAGTTGAGCTGCTGTTGAAACACTCATCCATGTTTTCGTTCTGCTTTCCTATCTCTATGACTTTGCATCAGTTCTGCAGAGCCCTGCTTGTCCATTGCCCCATTCGCAGTGATCTTATTCCAGATCCTCTGACACCTTTCATTTAAAATTCTCATCTGCTTGCTGCGTATAAATTCCTGTAGCTCTACAGCTTCTCCTTGACTTTTTTTTTCTCTGCTTCTGAACTCTTGTTAGTTTTTCCCTCTGCCAGTCAACATGGCTTTATAGGTAGGAAATCGTGTTTCACTAACCTGATTGAGTTTTTTGAGGAAGTGATGAGGATTGTTGAAGGCAGTGTGGTGGACGTGGTCTACATGCACTTCAGTCAGGCATTTGATGAGGTTCTGCATGGTAGACTGGTTAACAAGATTAGGTCACATGGAATACAGGGAGGACTCATCATTTGGATATGTAACTGGCTCAAAGGGAGGAGACAGTGGGTGGTTGAGGAGGGTTGGTTTTCAGACTGGAGGCTTATGATCAGTAGTGTGCCATGAGGATCAGGGTTGGGTCCACTACTTTCTGTCATTTTATATCAATGAGTTGGATCTGAATGTAGGAGCATTGGTTAACAAGTTTGCAGATGACACCAAAGTTGGAGACGTTGTGGAGAGCCGAGAAGGTTACCTCAGAGTACCATGGGATCTTGATCCGATGGGCCGAAGAGTGACAAATGGAGTTTAATTTAGATAAATATGAGGTGCTGCATTTTGGTAAGGCAAGTCAGGGCAGGATGTAAGGTCCTGGGGAGTGTTGCCCAACAAAGAGACCTTGGAGTGCAGGTTCACAATTCCATGGAAGTGGAGTCACTGGTATCCAGGATAGTGAAGGCAGCATTTGGTATGCTTGTCTTTTTTGGTCAGTGCATTGAGTACAGGAATTGGGATGTCATGTTTTGGCTGTACAGGACATTGGTTAGATCACTTTTGGAATACTGCATTCAGTTCTGGTCTCTCAGCTATGGGAAAGATGTGAGACTTGAAAGGATTTTGAAAAGATTAACAAGTATGTTGATGGAGTTGGAGGGTTTCAGCTATAGGGAAAGGCGAAATAGGTTGGCGCTGTCCTCCCTGGAGCATCGGAGGCTGAGGGCTGACCTTATAGAAGCTTATGAAACTGTGAGGACCATGGCTAGGATCAACAGCCAAGGAATTTTCCCCAGCGCAGGGAAGTCCAAAACTACAGGGCATAAGTTAATGGTGAGAGCGGAAAGATTTCAAAGGGACCTAAGTGGCAATGTTTTCATGCAGAGGGTGATGCGCGTATGGAACAAGCTGCTAGAGGAAGTGGCGGAGCCACATTTAAAAGGCACCTGGATGGGTATATGAATAGGAAGAGTTTAGAAGGAAATAGGCCAAATGCTGGCAAATGGGACTAGATTAATTTCGGATATCTGGTCAACATAGACGAGTTGGACAGAAGGGTCTGTTTCCATGGCATAAGCTTGATGACCCGCTGTCTCTGTCAATTGTTGGTAGATGGGCAAAAAGTTGACTGACTTCCAGGTTATGAGACTGGCAAATTAAACTGCCTTTTGTTTTTCTATGATACTTAAAGCACGCATCCTTTTTAAAAAATTATATCTTTAACCATTCCTGATATTTCCTTTGACTTAATGTCTGTTTTTGATTGCACCAGTTTTGTGCTTAAGATAGGTACTATACAAATGCAAATTGTCATTGTCTGTGGAAATAGAGGATTGTTGCTGTCTGTTTAATTGTCTACCAGCAGAAAATGCATTGTTTACAGTTTGGTAAATGAAACAGGAGCTTCCCAGCAAACAATGCCTAAAGTATTCTGGAGGTATATTAATGTTCACTTTTTAAATTATATTTCATTTTATCTTTTTAGATATGAGAGCAATAACAACGCTGCTTTTACCTTGGAAAACTCCTGTTCAAATAATCTCTCTTCACAATAAATAAGTGAACAACTGTCATGAGTTGGTTGCTGCTTTGCAGCTGCAATTATTCTTATTCAAAAATTAAAATGTATTATAAATACAAAATTTAACTATCAAATACATGTATACAAGGTAATTGCATTTTGTGTAACTCAATTCTGTGACTTTTCTTAAATCCCATTCTCTCAATTAGCAATGTAGCAACATGGAACCCAAAAATACAGACATGACTGATTTGTTTATATTACCAAAAGATGAAAGTAGATAGTACAAAAGTTTTGTTTGACTACAATGCCTTCTTTCCTTTAGTGTTCCCTGTGCAGGTCTTCCCTTCTTATCTAGAACTCTTAGTTGATTATTAGAGTAAGTCTGAATATTGCTATTACTTTGCATTGGTTGAGCCTTCAGTACAGAAGTCTAATAGTTTGTCACTGTCTTGACTGAATGCAACAGATTCCCTTCTTTCACAAAGGAGTTTAAGACTTTAAAATATGTTTAAGTTTGTCACATATCAAAATGTTAACATGAGATGTTGCCTTGCGTTTGTGTTTGAAATTTGAATTTTTAGTAAGAATGCAGAATTTAGAATAATTTAAGTAAATATTAGATTAATATTTTTGGGATCTTTTAATGCTAAATGTTTTCTTTGATTTATTTGCACAGCCCCTCTTGCAAGTGAACTTTGCACTCCCTCTACTCCTTATATTCCTGATACTTGTCCATTTATTTAGATCGTGGTGAAATCGAGCTACTAGAATATGCACTTTAGCTGGCTCATTCTTTAAACCAGCAGATAAATGCACTAGATAGGTGAATGAACAATATCTTGCACAAAACTATATATAAGATCTGTTTTAATTTGACTAACCCACTATATGAAAAGGACTCTTGAAATTGATTTGTTCCTCCTTAATTCACATCTGCCACCACAAAATCTGTTGACTGGTGGCTCCAGACAGTGTTTGGTCTTTGTGTTATATCCCTCGGCAATGAAATTCTTATGAACCTGTCCATAACCTGTCACGGTTTTCAGTGTTTCTCAATTTAGATAGCCAAACATTTGTAAAATTCAAAATAATATTTGGACATGTAAATATACGTGATTAAATAAGTCCACAGGATGCTTGTACTTGAATAGAATGTCTTGACGTATTGATCCATTCGGAACACTGACTATCTGAGGCATTTCCCAGCTGTGGGACCATGGTATCAGTAAAATAGCATATTAGGCACCATTGTGTTAAATGTAGAATGGATGTTTTCTTCTGTCAAACATTGAGACTTAATTTAGGGCTTGACTGTCTGTGTTTCTGAATTAATATAGGCGCCGGCTGAAATTGTGGTTGTTTGCTGGTGCACCATATTTAAAGTTTTTATAAATGTTTAAAGACCAGGCTAGAGTTGTATCTTTTATTGTCTGGTTACCTAAGCTGTTATATTTGGAGGTATATTCACGGAAGTCTGCAGAAGTAAGTAGTAATAACTAATTTCAAACCTCTGCGCATTCACGCAAAAAATGCAATAAGTCATCCATAGTCAAACTGCCTCCTTTTTATTGCACTTTGTATAAATAGTGCAGAAACAAGCAGGTATTCGTTTGAAGTGGTTGGAAATGTTGAAGATGATGAACAGTAAAGACACGTTGCCCAGCCTGAACACAGGTTGAATTCCTAGTCTGTAATAAATTATTTGCGTTCAAACTCCTGCACTAGGGTATGGAAAAATTGCAAGACGTCTTTCTATTAAGATTGCCTCCTTGACTGGAAGTGCGTATTTATTCCTATTAGATTAGATTTACAGGTGCTGTCTAAGCCAACATAGCCTGCCAGCTCTCATTGTCTTCATTTGAGGACTGATCTTTGGGGTGAATTGTAAGAGGATTGTTAGCATCTGTTGAGCTGCAGTCAGGAAGTAGTTAGTAACTTTAAATGGGGAGCCCACCATGGGGAATAGAGACCTAAAAATGGGGTTTACGTATCGAGAAAGGGCTATGGGCGACAACTGAAATGGATAAGTTGCACCAGTCTTTATCAGGGAGGTAGATGTTGCCCAGGCCAGAGGAGGGAACTCAATCACGAGCAGGGGCCTAACTTGATTATGAAATGTTGCACAGACTGTTGATACTTAGAGTTCATAAGGCATTAAGGCCAATGAGATGTATCGAAGGATGTTGAAGGAAGTCAGTGTGGACGTTACAGGATAATGGCCATAATCTGGAAGGTTGCAAACTATGCCCATTTTCAAAAAAAGCTTGTAATGATAAGCTCAGCAATGGCTGTCCAGTCAATATAACTTTAGTGCTGGGGAACCTTCTCAGATCAATTATTTAGGGCAGATGTAGTAACATAGAAAAGGGTGAGTTTATTGAGAAAAGTTGGTGGGGATTTCTAAAAAGGAGATCATTTTCAAGTTTTTTTGAGAAGTAACAGAAAAAATTGATGTGGTGTGCATGGATTTTCAGACGAAGTTCAATTCGGTACCATACAACAAACTTGAGAAAAGTTGTAGACAAAAAAGGAAACAATTCTAAATCAGGGTGTGGGAGCAGAGGGGCCTGCATATTAATATGCACTGATTGTTAAAGGTGGTAACACAAACGCACAGAGTGTTAATAAAGCACGCAATGTCCTCGGTTTATTGATAGCTACATAGAGTAGCAACGTGGATGATTGATAGGAAACAGAGTTTCCAATGCATTTATAAATGATCAAGATCTTGATATGCAGGAACCCATTTCAAAGCTTATGTATATAATGAAAGTTGGTAGTCTTGTAAACTTTGAGGAGAATTAGTGCAGAGGTGCAAAGGGACTGAGACCCTCAATTCCTGGCCACATCCTTGTAAATCTTTTCTGAACCCTCTACTGCTTGATAATATCCATTCTATGACAGAGCTGACCAAAATAATACAGGCCTCGCCAATGTCCTGTACAAGCTCAACATGACATCCCAACGACACTTCCGCCATCTACAATCCGACCCCACCACCCAAGACATTTTTCCATTCCCACCCTTGTCTGCCTTCTGGAGAGACCACTCTCTTCGTGACTCCCTTGTTCGCTCCACACTCCCCTCCAACCCCACCACACCCGGCACCTTCCCCTGCAACCGCATAAAGTGCTACACTTGCCCCCACACCTCCTCCCTCACCCCCATCCCAGGCCCCAAGATGACTTTCCACATTAAGCAGAGGTTCACCTGCACATCTGCCACTGTGGTATACTGTATCCATTGTACCCAGTGTGGCTCCCTCTACATTGGGGAAACCAAGCGGAGGCTTGGGGACCACTTTGCAGAACACCTCCTCTCGGTTCGCAATAAACAACTGCACCTCCCAGTCGCGAACCATTTTAACTCCCCCTCCCATTCTGTAGACGACATATCCATCATGGGCCTCCTGCAGTGCCACAATGATGCCACCCGAAGGTTGCAGGAACAGCAACTCATATTCCGCTTGGGAACCCTGCAGCCCAATGGTATCACTGTGGACTTCACAAGCTTCAAAATCTCCCCATCCCCCACCGCATCCCAAAACCAGCCCAGTTCGTCCCCTCCCCCCACTGTATCACACAACCAGCCCAGCTCATCCCCTCCCCCCACTGCATCCCAAAACCAGCCCAGCCTGTCTCTGCCTCCCTAACCTGCTCTTCCTCTCACCCATCCCTTCCTCCCACCTCAAGCCGCACCTCCATTTCCTACCTACTAACCTGATCCCACCTCCTTGACCTGTCCGTCTTCCCTGGACTGACCTATTCCCTCCCTTCCTCCCCACCTGTACTCTCCTCTCCACCTATCTTCTTTCCTCTCCATCTTCGGTCCGCCTCCCCCTCTCTCCCTATTTATTCCAGAACCCTCACCCCATTCCCCTCTCTGATGAAGGGTCTAGGCCCGAAACGTCAGCTTTTGTGCTCCTGAGATGCTGCTTGGCCTGCTGTGTTCATCCAGCTTCACACTTTATTACCATGACATCCCAACTTCTACATTCAAAAGTCTGAGCAATGGGACAAGTGTGCAAAATGCTTCATTAGTACGCTGTCTACATTGTCACAAACTTCAGAGAATTACATACCTCAAGGTCTCTGTTCTACAAGACTACCTACTTTTAACTGTACAAGTTCTGCCCCTATTTGTTTTACCAAAATGTAATACCTTGCATTTATCCAAATTAAACTCTGTCTGCCACTCATCAGCCCATTGACCCAGTTGATCTGTTTCTAATCTTAGACAGCTTTCTTCACTGTCCACTCTGCCACCAATTTTGGTATCTTTCGCAAACGTATTAACCATGCCTTCTATATTTTCATCCAAATAATTTATATAAATGACAGACAAAAGTGGACCTAGCACTGATCCCTCTGAAACACTGCCGGTCACAGTCCTCCAGTCTGAAAAACAATCCTCCACCACCACTCTGTCTCCTGCTGTTGAGCCAATTTTGTATATGATTGGCAAGCTCACCTTGAACCCCATATACCAGATACTATCTCTTGCGAGATTTATAATGTTCACATCTATTTCCCTAATAAGTGATTATTGGTTACCTGTTTAAAAACTACTATTGGCCACAATGTAATATTGTAAAAGTGGGGACTTCTAGTGGGGAAGTCGTGTGATCACTACTAATGCAGTAAGGTTGATTGGAATGACTTGAGTTGTACATATCAGAACTCAAGCCTGAGTCTTTCCTGGCCCTCGTGGATCTGTTTACAGTGTAGTTATCCACTGACCTGTGATCCTCAGAGCTGTTGTGTTACAGCACGCTGAATTCATACCAAGTATTGTCAAGCTTAGTTTGGGAAAAGAGAATTGTGCAAAGTAGACTTTATGGTTTAGGTTTCATTCAGGCTTTGTTTTAAGGAAATTATTTTTCCACTTGCATATACTTACTCATACTTAAGTTATTCTTAATATTTTCATGTCTGTCATGGTTAAATTATTTTATTCATCAGTGGTTGTAATGCTTTAATATTCAACGTGGTGGAATTTAGAAACATAGAAGACAGGAACAGAAGGAAGCCATACAGCCCTTTGAGCCTGCTTCACCATTCATCATGATCATGGCTAATCATCTAATTCAGTAGCCTAATCCTGCTTTTTCCTCATAACCTTTGATGCCATTCACTACAAGTGCTATACTTAATCACCTGTTGAACACGTTCTCTGTTTTGGCATCAACCACTTCCTGTGGTAATGCATTCCACAGGCTCACCACTCTTTGGGTGAAGAACTGTCTCCTCCTCTCTTTCCTAAATGGTCGACCCTGAATCCTCAGATTGTGACTCCTGGTTCTGGACACACTCACCATTGGAAACATCCTCCCTGCATCTACCCCAGTATAGTACTGTTAGAATTTTATAAGTCTATATGAAATCCCCCCTCATTCATCAGAACTCCAGCAAAATAATCCTAACCTAGTCAATCCTTCCTCAAGCGTCAGTCCCACCACCCCTGGAGTCTGATAAACCTTTGCTGTCTACCCTTGAGAGCAAGAGCATCCTTCCTGGGAAAAGGAGAGAATATTGCGTGCAGTTTTGCTATGTGTGGCCTCGCCAAAGCCCTGTATAACTGCAACAACACATCCCTGCTCCTGTATTCAAGACCTCTCGAAATGAAGGCCAACATATCGTTTGCCTTCTTCACTGCCTGCTGCACCTGCATGCTTACCTTCAGCCACTGGTGCACAAGGACACCCAGGTCCCACTGCACGTTTCCCTCTCCCAATTTACAGCCATTCAGGTAGTAATTTGCTTCCAAAGTGAATAACCTCGCATTTATCCAAATTATACTGCATCTGCCATTGATTTGCCCACTCACCCAACCTGTCCAGATTATGCTGAAGGATCTATGCATCCTCATCGTAATTCACCTTCCCAGCTAACTCGGTATCATCTGCAAACTTTGAGATGTTACATCTTGTTCCTTCATCCAAATCATTAATATATTTTGTGAATAACTGGGGTCCCAGCACCGATCCATGTGGCACCCCACTGTTTACTGCCTGTCCAATTGAAAAGGACCTATTAATTCCCACTTTGTGTTTCCTCTCTGCCAACATGTTTTCCATCCATCTCAATACATTTATTAGGTAAAATTGTTGTCAACTGCACTATTTGAATGGGGATGCTCAGAGCTGAACAGAGCAGCAGTATATAAACTCCCAAGCAGGCAGAAACCTTATTGCCATCCTGACCTCACAGTGGAGATTAGCTTTATAACAGTATTACTGAAGAGGCTTAATGGTGGTTACAGGCACTGACCATGATGTAATCTCTGGGGAATGTGACTACATGTTTTAATATATGTAATAGCGACTTTAGGTGAATGCCTTCAAGATATCAACCTGTTGCATGCCACACACCCCTCAAGTCAGGAAAAGCTTTTGCAATTTGTGTTCCCAGGTGGCATGCTGGGTATTTAGCTGAAAACGCACGATTTTTGTCTCACTAATTTTGCAAATGACTTTCTGAACTTAAAAAGATAAGCAAATCTTCACAGAACTAAAAACTAAACTGCGCTGAGATGAGGGGAAAAGACGTAGCTGCCGCACATAATGAATATTTTTGATAGCAACATTTCCATTTGAGAGAGAGAGAGAGATATGGGGGATGTTGACTCACAATTTAGTGAGATTAGATGTGATCATCTGCTGCACTTCTTTTTCTGGCTAAACAAGCTGATCTGGAAAATCTGCTACAGATGTTGTTCAAAGTTGTTCCTTACTGGTGGTGAAGGGTGACCTTTGACTTTATTTATAGGGTTAACATCATCTGCCATGGAGCTTCTGAAATTTCTTTAATGTTGTGATGCAGATTTCCTGACCATAGCTGGTGTTGCCATTTGGACTGATCATCAGCCATAATTTCACACTTAATGTGTTGAGGTTTTTATATTCTTCTGACAGCATGCTTGAATTGGAGTGACCTGCTAGCATGAGCTTTTTCATTCTATAACATAATCTAATGGATGGGATTGTCTTTTATGTTGTACATTGCCTAAGTTGGTGCTTTCTTTTTCTTTATTCATTCATGGGATGAGGGCATTGCTGGCTGGGCAGCATTTACTGCCCAACCCTAATACCCAGAGGACAGTTATGAGTCAACCACATTGCTGTGGGTCAGGAGTCACATGTAGGCCAGACCAGGTAAGGATGGCAGTTTCCTTCCCTGATGGATATTACTGAACTAATTGGCTTTTTCCCAACAATCGGCAATGGATTTATGATCATCATTAGACTCTTAATTCTAGATATTCATTGAATTCAATTTCCACCAACTGCCGTGGCAGGATTTGAACCCCGGACCCCAGAACAGTATCTGGGTCTCTGGATTAACAGTCCAGTGATAATATCACTAGGTCTATAAGATAGCAAGCTTGCCTCAGAATGGGCTGCTTTGTGATGACCTTATTGGCATCACATGGAAAGACAAGGTGATTGAGACACTGGAGATGGAAGTTAATGAGCCTTTTGCCTTGTTGGGTGAAGATGATAATGATAATGGGAGCAGGAAGGATTCAGACAATACATGAGTTTAAAACTATTGTTCTGAAAGTTAATAATTTACAATTAATGCTATAGACTTGCATTTTAAAATGGCAGATGATTAGATTTTAGATTTTCGTTTTGTGAAGATTTGCTTACCCTTTTTAAATTCAGAAGATCATTTGCAAAACTGGTGAGAAGAGATCATATGTTTTCAACTAAATGCCCAGCATGCCACCTGGGGACACAAATGGCAAAAGTTTTTCCTGACTTGAATTTTGATTTCTCCGGAGGAAAGGGGTTGGACGGAGGGGTGTGTGACATGGTTCATGCAGAAAGAAGAGGTACACATAATACCAAAACGTGCTGTGAGCAGCAGTCTCTAAGTATGCAAGTCTGGGAGAAAGTGCAAGTCAGGAGACTGTGGGGGAAAAAAAGAACTGCAGGGGTATGATAGAGGGAAGACATCCAATGAGGTTGTTGAAGACGTGTTTGACAAACCATCTTAAGCAGCAAAAGAAAGCAGTGTTAGCAGTTTAAGAGTCTTGGAGTCTTTCTAACTGAAAAAAAATCAAATGAATGTGCAGACATTTGCTAAAATGAGACCGGCTACAGAAATGCTAGCTTAGCGAAAAATTGTATTGTGCATACAAGGGTGTCACTTCTGAGTTTGAGTGTCTGTAAGAGATGAAAAAGGATGAATCATTCTTTCTCATACTTGCAATGAGATAATTCCAGGAGAGTCATCTAGATGTACAGTATAGAAACTGACCCTTCGGTCTAACTCACCCATGCCAGTCAGGTATTCTAAATTAGTCCCATTTGCCAGCATTTGGCCCATATCCCTCCAAATCCTTCCCATCCATGTACCATCCAGATGCCTTTTTAAATGTTGTAATTGTACCAGCCTCCTCCTTTTCCTCTGACAGTTCATTCTGTACATGCACCACTCGCTGCTTGAAAAGGTTGCCCCTCGGGTCTCTTCAAAATCATTCCCCTCTCACTGAAGTCTATGCCTCTAGTTTTGGATTCCCCTACCCTGAGGGGAGGGAAAAAAACCTTAACTATTCACACATGATTTTATAAATTTCTTTAAGTTCGCCCCTCAGCCTCCAATGCTGCAGAGAAAATAGCCTCAGCCCAGTCAGCCTCGCCCTACAGCTCAATCTCTCCAACCCTGGCAACAATCTTTTGATGCAGTTCTTATATAGTGTATTACATAAGAACCAGGACCAGGAGTTGGCCGTCCAGCCCCTTGAGCCTGCCCTGCCATTTAATAAGATCATGGCTGATCTTTTTGAGACTCTGTTCCACTTACCCACCCACTCACTATAACCCTTAATTCCTGTACTGTTCAAAAATTAATCTAGCCTTGCCTTAAAAAACATTCAGCAAGGTAGCTTTAGCCGCTTCACTGGGCAGGGAATTCCACATATTCATAACCCTTTGCGTGAAGAAGTTCCCCCTGACCTCAGTCCTACATCTGCTTCCCTTTATTTTAAGGCTATGCCATCTAGTTCTAGTTTCACCTGCTAGTGGAAACAGCCTTCCTGCCTCCACCTTATCTATTCCCTTCATAATCTTGCATGTTTCTAGAAGATCTCCCCTCATTCTTCTGAATTCCAATGAGTATAATCCCAGCCTCTGCATTCTCTCCTCCTAATTCAACCCTCTCAACTCTGGAATCAACCGAGTGAATCTCCTCTGCACCCTCTCTGGTGCTATTACAGCTTGTGCTTTTCTTTTTTTAATAATAAACTTGTTTGTTCTTTTCTTATAAGTACATTGGCAGCCTCGTGTGAATATGTTCATTGACTGACCTCCACAGTGAACGAAAATAAACATGAAACTTGTGCTTTATCAGGGTCGGGTTTCACTCTGGGACCTGACTTGTACAGTATTACTAGCAGCTGTCGTTAAAACATTAGAATGTCAACTTGTGCTTTTAAACTTATTTACAAATGCAAATTGACGGCTTTTATTATCCAATGTTGCACTGAACATAAGTATTAAGCATAAAGTATTCACTATTTATAAAGAAGAAAGAAGATGCTCTATTTTTAAAGGGCAGTAAAGTAAGTAGATTAGTTCAAAAAATCTTACAGACGAGTGACCTGCAGAATACAGAATTAATATACCAGCAAAGTATTAACCCTGAAAAGGTTTAGCACAACAAGTAGAGTACAATGTAAATGAGCATCAACTTTCCAATTGATTTTAGAAGGAGTACATCTGATTTGGGAGCAGAATCCAGTTTTGTTTGTTCTTCAACTCTGGAATGATGCTTGGGCTCCCAAACAATTTGAGGACTGAATGGCTTACACCTGCTACTTTTTTCTGTATGATGACACAGAATGGCTGTCTTTATATACGTCATCATCATTGTGACATGCCTTAAATGTATATGGCTACCTGGTCAATGTGCTATAATACAGTAATGTCTAAGGGTCTTTTGTACCCTGAGGCTAATTACTTGAGATGGAATATCCAATTTTTCTTCTCATAGAACCTAGGATTCAAACGATCACAAATCCACAGCATGTGATTACATTCATGCTAACTAGATGCGCCTGAAATTGTAATAAGATACCACAATTGATCAGTGACCATTGGACTGTTATTAAGACTGTATTAAGCTTCATTTGGCCACTTAAGTAACCAAGATGAAAAGACGACAATATATTGAACCGCAATAATTAACATATTTGTGAAAAATTAGCAGTATGTTAGATTTCCTGTGATGCATTGTGATTTCAAAAGCATCAGAAATTTTCAGTATACTTGATTTTGAAGGTGTAAAGTTGTTACTTACAGGCAGTCCTAGATTCAGAAGTCTGTTACACGGTGTGATCCTCTGTTTTGTCCTGCACCTATATGTTGTCTGGCACCCACAGTACTTCCAATGTGGACGTTGCTCGTTGGGCCCATATCTATTGCAGGGCTATTGAGGAAGGCAGTTAGGAATGGGCTATAATTATTGGCCCAGCCAGTGATGTCTACATTCCATGATTTTTTTTTAGGGGATGGCACAGGTCAGGAGCCCAGGGTACTGTATTGGACACATGACCTCCCACTGTCTGGCGGGCCCTGTGGCTGCTAGATTATTGAGCTATAATCTGTATTGGCAAATTTGTTAGTTGGATTCTATTTAAGGTGATTTGCCATCTTGTGGTGGTTTTAAGATAATGCAGCAGAATAAAGGCTTTTGTTGCTGAAGTATTTTACATGCTCTGTCAAAAGCCTCCATGACAAGCAAAAAAACCCCTTATTTTATGTGTTAAAGTTTTATGAGAATCCACAGTTCTAATAAGTGTAAAATATGTGAATGCGTGCTTTCAAAGTTGGTCCATCTCCTTGGACATTGGCTGTTGTCATTACTCCTCTCTCTTTAATAAAAGTTTTACATTTGCATATTAACTTTTTTTCCTCTCTGAAATAGTTGAATAAGTTCTGGCCTCCAAGTCATGCCCATCTTTCCTGCAATTGCTTGTTTGATTATCCTTGATCAGGATTTTGCTTGTGCCACTGCATTGAAATGGTTGCAGACTAAAATATCATTGTCATCTCTTGTAGCTGTAATGTTGTTTACCTCCTTGACTACCATGTCCATAATTCAGCTTCGGAAAACAATTGATCTATATCTTTTACCAGTATTACTTCTCCGTTGCTCAGCTGAGGCAGACATGCTTGGTTCCTCTCCTATCCAGACATATCCAGAGTCTGATGAACTGTTTCCACTTCCTTTCCCCACAGCTACTTGCTGTGGGGAAATGTTCAATTAATTGTATCGGTGTCAGCGTGAGACTTTAGTTCCTTCTCAGTGGTTTTCCCATGTAAAGAAAAAGAAAAAGAAAACACCGCATTAGGATTCAAATGAAATGTTATGTTTGTGTCTTTTTAATTTTACACAATCCATTACATTAATAAACATTCTTGTTTATAGCTTTGTAAATTACCGTGTAAAATTTACATTTTTAAAAAGTGTATTAGTGTATATTGTTAAACTTGGTGAAATTAGGCAATGTTCATTTAATATTTTGTGCTTGATGTTCTTTTAGGCTTCACAGCCCCAGTGGTTAACTCCAGAGGAAAGAGAACAGCTTCTACCAGAATTAAAAGCAGCTGGATGGGGGGAAGTGGAAGATCGAGATGCCCTTTTTAAAGAATTTTCATTCAAGAATTTTAACCAGGTACAGTATTTTTGAAATCTTAAATGGTTAGTGTGGCTTTAGCATAATCTTTTCAACAAACATTGGCTTTCTGTTCCTCTCTATAAAACCCATGTCAGAAACTTTGGAATTTGACTATTTGGGTTTGAACAGCTACAAGTCTATCTGAACAGCTTTGAGTGAGTCATTCAATAGTCACTAAAATGAAATGCATAATGGATTGTATCGAAAGAATCTGAGGTTGAAATTCATCCTGATAATTACAATGAAAAAGGAAGTCTGAAAACAGATGATTTAAGATTTTTACTCATAAAACCTATAGGAAAATCAGCCTATAAGTTCTTTGTAGCTGAGGAGCTTTGTACAATACAGCACCTGTAGCTTTTGGATCTAAAATGAACGCAAACGAGTTTAATGAGAATCTTCTATCGTTTGTAGTAATAGTTCCTGTTGGCTGATGAGATCCATGCATCGTGGCTTTTTAGCTAATCTCAACTGGTGCTACATCCAGCCCCAGTGTTCTGTGATGGAGGGAAGAATTGCACCTTGTTTATACTCTTGACTCCAGTGTGGATGTAGGAGTGTGTAGCAAAAGGCAAGATTGAACTCAGCTCTTTTAGTGTCATTAGAGCAAATTTAGGCTTTTCTGTTCAGAATGGGGAAGGTGTTGGAGGGTTGAGTTTGCCATTGGACCTGTAACTGACTGAATTGTTTGTACCATCAAATAAAATTAAATTTAAAGAAAAAGTCTCTTAGTCCTGTTAGCTGTGAGCTTCATTAATTATATGCATTTGGAAGTCTTAATGGAGTACATACGTGGTATATATGGGTGATGTGTCCAATTTGGCTCTAATTATTAATGTCACTCAGAATGAGTCATAAAGCATAGAAACAGGCCCTTCGCTTAACTTTTCCGTGCCAACCAGGTTTCCTAAACTGAATTAGTCCCATTTGCCTATGTTTGGCCCACATCCCTCTAAATCCTTCCTATCCATGTACCTATCACACAGCATAGCCTTTCAAACGTAATTGTACTAACCTCTACCACTTCCTCTGGCAGCTCATTCCATATGTGCACCACCCTACATAGAAGAAATTGCCCCTCAGGTCCCTTTTAAATCATTTTCCCCCACACCTTTAAACTGATGCCCTCTAATGGTATTAGGTATTTCTTGTTCCTGGAATTGATAGTAGCTAAAGTAGCACATATTATTAAACTGAACGTAACTGAACTGTTCCATGGAAGTAAACACCCTCTAAAGCATTGCAGAATGGCATTTCCAGGATGTTAGTCCTATATAACTGCAGATGCACCGCAATATTCCTTTTGCACTTAAGACATATCTCCATGTGTGTACCAGCAGTAAAGGTGACACTTAAACTTTTATCTCAACAATTCTACACCTGATAAATAGGCTATATTCTAAAAACAAAACATTAACGTTTCTGGTTGAAAAGTAAAGGCTGATGGAGTTATTGGATAAAACTGGTATCAGTCACGTCTCTTCACAGATGGATATTAATAGACATTCATATTTTAGGAACATTAAATTATGTGTTCATTTGAAAGAGATGAGACTGATTCAGTGTGCACATGCTGGTATATTTTGCTGAGTTTTTTTTAAACCTAGCTACAGTAGATTAAATAAAATGGAACACAATATGTCTTAAAAGTCTTTTTCTCAGCTATGGGATAATTAGATTAACGGAAGTTATTTTAAAGATTCTGCTTCAAATTACTTTACAATGAAGCTTTGCAAGCAAAACCTAAGACTGCAGATTTAATGCATTTGAAGACAGATACTGATATATTCTGTAAACTGTCTGGGTGGGTGGGTGGGGTGTGGAGGCGGATGTTGGTGATTGGATGGTTGTTAACATCACATAACATGACAGAAAAGCTCGTTTGAGTTTACCTCCAACAGCGTATTTTACTTGATGTAGGGATGCATGTTTTATCTTCAGTAACTTAAGAAACTGGGTGTGATTATTGTAGTGTTGAAGAGTCCAACAGACATTTATCACAATTAGCCACTGTATGTGACCATTACATTCCTTGGGCACTTAAGTGTCTGGGCTAACATTAAACTATTAGTTCACAACATACGGGTGTGCTTCTAGCAGAGTGCTACGCTTCATGTGATCTGAGGCAAGATGGTATTTGTTTTTTTTTCATTGGGGCGAGCTGATGGCCTAGTGGTATTATTGCTGGACTGTTAATCCAGAGGCCCAGATAATGGTCTGGGGACCTGGGTTTGAATCCCACCATAGCAGATGGTGGAATTTGAATTCAATATATATCTGGAATTAAGAGTCAAATGATGACGATGAATCCATTGTCAATTGTTGGAAAAACCCATCTGGTTCACTGATGTCCTTTAGGGAAGAAAACTGCCACCCTTACCTGGTCTGGCCTCCATGTGACTCCAGACCCACAGCAATGTGGTTGACTCTTAACTGCCCTCTGGGCAATTACAGATGGGCTATAAATACTGCCCAGCCAGTGATGCCCTCATCCTGTGAATGAATTTTAAAAAAATATTGTTGGCTAGACCAGCGTTTATTGCCCTAACTACCCAGACCAGTTTCCTTCCCTAAAGGACGTTAGTGAACCAGTTAGGTTTTTCAACAATGGTTTCATGGTCATCATTAGTCTCAAATCCAGATTTTTTATTGAAGTCAACTTCACTGTCTGCTGTGGCGGGTTTTGAACTCGGAACCCCAAAATATTACCTGGGTCTCTGATTAAAAATCTAATAATAATACCACTCGGCAAACGCCTCACCCAAGTGTATGAGATCTTTGTAATCTCAGGTTACATGCGGTGATCCAATGGTGATATAACAATTGTGTCCAGTAGAGGTAAACTGACCGTGTAACATAGCCCAACAAAGTTCTAATTGCAGTGTGCGAATTATGAAGGTCAATATCGAGAAAGGAAGTAGTTCCCTTAACAGAGATCAATAACCCAGGGGCATATTTCGAAAGAAATTGGCCGGTCTAGCACAGGGAGTGGAGAATTTTTGAGAGTGATGGTATTGAACTGATTGCCTGAAAGGTTGGTAGATTCAGAAACACTTACTTATTTAGAAGATACTTGAATATAGCCTTGAATAATTTTTCTGCCTTTTTTAATTGCACCCATTTTTCTAACCAACCTGTTCAGACAGATCATTACACACTTATGGAGCGAGCTGGGACTTGAATTTGGGCATCTTGACCCAGAGGTAGGGACACTACCACTTCACTACAAGAATGGTGCCTTAATGAGTTTTGAGAAGATTTGTAGCTCAGGTTGAGGTTCTGGATGTGAGTTTGCTCGCTGAGCTGGAAGGTTAGTTTTCAGACGTTTCGTCATGTCCCGCTTTCTATTTATCTGGTTAGGTTTCCTTGGGTTGGTGATGTCATTTCCCACGTTGTTGATGTCATTTCCTGTTCTTTTCAGGGGATGGTAGATTGGCTCCAAATCAATGTGTTTTTTGATGGAGTTCCAGTTGAAATGCCACGCTTCAAGGAGTTCTTGTGCATGTCCTAGGACAAGCCAAACAGAGACACGCACGAGAATTTCTAGATCCTAGGACAAGCCAAGCAGAGACACGCATGAGAATTCCTAGAAGCATGGCATTCCAACCGGAACTCCATCAACAAACACATTGATTTGGAGCCAATCTACCATCCCCTGAAAAGAACAGGAAATGACATCACCAACCCAAGGAAACCTAACCAGATAAATACAAAACGGGATATAACACCAGCGCTTCGTCAGAGGCTCACTGATGATGTTACCTAGAATGGTGACGAAATGTCTGAAAACTAACCTTCCAGCTCAGCGAGCAAACTCACATCCATGGTGCCTTAAATTATGCAGGAATTGAATGATTGGTTCAGATTAATTGATTTGCATAAATGCACACTGTCCAGTAGATTAGTTCCACCAACCTCTCTGATACCTGTTCCTTCTTGCTCCTCAGATGGGAAGCTTCTGGCATTTATAAATTTTATGCAGCTTGTTGCCTCCCTCCTCCAATTCTTGAATCCAGTGAAATATTTATAAGCAGCTTTGACTGTTCCTCCTCATTGGGCCTGCCTCTTTGATTTAGGGTAAAATAGTGGTCAAAAGTGACCAACTTGTTTTTGATCTTGATTGTTACAGTTAAAGCCTTAAAACTTGAAATCTTGCCACATGATCCTTGCAGTCAACGCAATTCTAAAATCTTTGTAGAAGCATTTGGTTATCAAATTGATTTTGTCAATCTCCATTTTGCTTCTCAAATGTCGCTGCTGTTGATTAACATGCAAATTCGAGTAAATAGTATGCAGGACATGAAATTATTTTGAAGTCTGCTGCTGTTATCTGTGTGCTGGTATGCCTGATTTATAAATATGTTTTATTCTCCTATCAACCTTTTTAATTCAAATTTATTGAGTTTCTTTGCGATAAGGCAGGTAATTTGTGAATAAAACAGGATGTGCTGGAGCTACATTTTTAAAATGGAGTTTTCTGATATTTGCCTCTTTAATGTTAGCAAGTTTCTAAAATACCTTGGCACTTTCTTCAGAGTAACAATAATTGTTGTACATAGCTTGATAAAGAGACATTTGTAGTTTATAATGATTTATAAACATTTTACAACCAGTAAAGTACTTTTGAAGTGTATTCGCTGTTGTAATGTAGGAATAAATGTTGTCCAGGACACTGGGGACAGCTCCTCAGCACTTCTTTAAAATTCTGCAGTGGAATTCTTTTTAACCATCCAAGAAAGCTGAAGGGCCAGAATTTCACATCTCCTTTGAAACGCAGAGGACTGGAATCTCACCCTTGAGTTTTTGTGATTGAGCCCAATCCTTGTGACTCAGCAGTGCCAGTATTACCACCTGAGCCAGACTGAGGGAGTGATAGGAAAAATGCTGGTCTTTAGTCATTAGAATATCATATCTCCAGCCCTGGGCAAACCGTCAGATGCAGTGTGTGTCAGACTTTGCAAGCATGGAAATTTCAAAAGCGTCAGCAGTCTTGGATTTTTATTCCCCACGGCAAATTGTTTCAGGATTTTGTGATAGGAAATAAATATAAGGCTTGCAGGAATGGCTGTGAATATCATAAATATCCGTAGAGCCAATGAAGTAGAACCCTTCTGCTGTGTTGATGTTGCCAGAAAATATTAAAAAATACCTAAGTGCCACATCTGTGGAATGCATTGGCCTCCTAGTATTGTGTAAAACATATGAAAAGTTGTCGTATTTATTTAATTTCTATTGGCACATGCGGCAAGACAGATGTATTTATATAATGTATTATCCAAAATGATTCACTACCAATGAATTACTACTGACCTGTAGTTACCTTTTTTCTTAAAGAGGTAAAGTTGTATACACCTTCCAGGGTCCCATAAGCAACATTAGTTCTAGAATTACATGTAATGTACCTTGTGCACATGTTGATTAAGTATGCTTATTGGTTTTAGATTGAAATTGCTGGGGAAATTTGAGATGGATGTAGTCTAATCCAATTTTGCACGTGTGGTGATGGAGGAATCGCAAAATGCATGATCTTTTCAGGAACAGAGTGGTTCTTCAATAAGCCTGTGCTAAAATCACGTTTTGTATCGAAAAGTTCGTTCGTTGGTTCATTCGTTCACTCTCACTTGTTCCTTCATTTTATGCTGGAACCTTTGCATAACTGAGCCCTACAAATTCTAATCCCACTAAGAAGAGTCGGGCTGTCCAGAAGTATCCTCCAGGGACAATAGCCTTAGAGGAGTGTGAATAACTCTATCTCCTGAACCAGCCCTAAAATATCCAAAATTCAACTGTGTATTGAGATGTTTGGGAATGAGTCTTTAGACTCCATTCCTTTTATATAATGGATCCTGGCTGTGAAAGGAACTCTTCCAAACATTGATCTCTAAGCCACTAATCTAGAATCAGTTTAGAACTATGATCATCTTTGGGTAACTAACTAGGAGGTGAGAAGGGAGTGTGATGGCCTTCCTAAACCATCTTTTGTGCTTTTAAAAAATATACATTTGAAGCTTCGTCGGAGGCTCACTGATGATGTTACCTAGAATGGTGATGAAACGTCTGAAAACTAACCTTCCAGCTCAGCGAGCAAACTCACATCCAAAAATATACATATTTTCTCAAGCCAGAGATGTTGGGCCACAGGAGAAGCACTCTGTATTTCCCAGTGTCTATCCTGCAGCCTGAACTCTGCCTTCTTTTACCAACTGTATGACAGCGTAGCATCTTAAAAACTAACCCAGCAGCTGCTGGCCCCAGGAAGCCAAGTAGAATTATTCCATCAATGTTTTTAAATTACTCAGCCTGAAATCATCCAAATCTCTACATGACTGACTTTCTTCTCTGGAATTTTAAACAACATGATGTATCCTTCCAATTTGTAATTTACATGGCTATAGCTATGTCTGTGATTAATTGAATGCATCAGAGTCAGTACTTTTATTATTTTTAAACCATGGCTGGTTATAAGTACAAGTACTACTCCTGTTTTAAATACTTCAGGAAAACTTGTCTGTGTCCTATAAAGCCACACGGATTAAATTAATTAAACATCCAATGAATTGGCACGTGCATCCTTTTTAAAAGAAACCTGTTAAGAGAGTTGGGAAAGAGCAGAGGCATTCTGCCTCTTCTCACTTGGAACAAGTTAGGCAGTAGCTGAAGTGTATCTATTGCTTATTTGGCCCATTCTCTGTGATGGCTAAGAAAGAGCTGCCCAGTCTCATCCCAGTTTCCAGCTTTTGGTTTGTTGTCCTGGCGTTTGCAGCAGTTCAAGTGCAAATCCAGACATGTTTTAGATGCAATGAGGGTTTCTGCTTTCCTTCAATTTCAAGCAGAGAGTTCCCGAATTTTCTCCCATGCTCTGGGTGAAAATAATCCTTCGACCACTTCCTTTGAATCAATGCCCTTTGCTTATTTATCCCTTTCAGTCAGTATGTGTTTTTGAAGCCATCAGTAGGCTGACCTGTTCCAATGAGCAAAGGATACTTGCTTAGTGCACTGAGGTGCAGAATTGTGTGGAGATGAGCAGACCAGTTTTGTTTCTTGGTCTGTGTTAAGTTAGCTGGGATAGCCAATGGTGAAACAAACATAGAGACTGTTGGAGAAACTCCAGCAGACCCAGCAGCATCTGTGAAGAATGAAATAGAGTTAGTGTTTCAAGTCTTTCAACTCAAAAGTATTAACTTTGTTTCTTTCTCAACAGGTCCTGCCAGGCCTGAGTTTTTCCAATGTTTTCTTTGTTTTAGATTTTCAGTATCCAAAGTATTGTGCTTTCCTAACAGCAGAAGGGTGCTTCGATTGACTCTTGTTTTTTTCCTAATGTAGCTTTTTAAACCCTGATTACCATGAGGAGCTTAATTTTTGTCAATATCATTGAATTGTCTGCCAACTATCTTCAGTTGAACATCTGCCTGATTGAGATAACAAAGCCTTTTGAATTACTGACTTTGGAATGGTTTTAAAATAGCATTATTGTCTCATTTATTGCTTAAAGTATCAATATGTCTACATTACGAAAGTAGACCAATCCATGAGGCTCTCATTTTAGCCAAATGTGGTCTTGGCAAGTGAATCTTTTACTAATTATCAAAGGCAGCGTGGTGATTGGTTGCAGGTGTAACCCACATAAATAGTATTTGACCCTTCCCATTAAGCTAAATAAATTTGCTAATGTTAATCAGAGTTTTGTTAAATTATAGAAACTAATAATAAAAGAATGATAAACTCTTTTTTTTTGGCAGGGCATAAACTACTTTATCCATTCTCAGTACACCTTGAAAAGATTTTACATTCTTTTTGGGAGAAAAGGCTAAGTAGTTGTTGATTAATCCTCTTCCAGATGGGGTATCCTGACATTTCAAACAATCTTGTATACATTCTGGGTGTCTTTTTGAAGTTGTAACTCTATCTTAGCCTTTCTTTTTGTACTCTTCCCCACAAATATTTTCACTGCATTACAAAGCTAAAGGCAGTGAGTTTTCAGGGTCTGTTTATCCATGCCTGGTTATAAGTACAAGTACTACTCCTGTTTTAAACACTTAGGAAAACTTGTCTGTGTCCTTTTTGCTCTGTTTTTGCTGATGCTTGTAGAAGCTCACAGGCCAAATGGAGGGCCAAAGGATCTGTTCCTGTGCTATACTGTTCTGTGCTCAAATGTGACATGTAGGCAAGAGCTCTGTAGCTGCTCTTGTCTATTTTAATTAGCTTAAACAAAGTCACATTTCCTTGAAGTTTGAGGTCCATAGTCTAGTTGATGGCCAATTCAAGTTCTAAAACTAAAGCTCTATGCTAACTAGGAAAAATTCCCAAAAAACTGTGGGCACTTTCTGAGGAAGGGTCACTGGACCTGAAACATTAACTCTGTGTTTCTTTCCTTTTCAGATACTACCAGACCTGCTGGGCTTTTCCAGCAACTTTATTTTTATGCCGGTTGGAAGCTTGAATTTACACTGTGGGAAAAGATAATGTAAAATGCATTTGCAAATTTTATTTGAAATTAGCCTCTACTGAAACTGTTTTTCATCTTTTAAAAAAAATAGAATACCTAGGCTAAATAGAGACTTGATATTTAGACATGCATTAGTAGTTTGCATACTGTTGCATCATATGTTGTTTACAATTTTTTTTGAAGTTTTGAAATTGATTTTCTGCAGTTGCCTTATCAATGTTTTAGCCTGTAACAGTAAACTAAGCATAATAAATTACGATATATTATGTTAATTGCCTCTGAGATCATATATAAGTGTGAGTGTACACAGTCAATGGAGGTAGGGAATGCCTGGTATAAGGCTCCTCAACCTGTTCAAGGCAGATGCCACTGAACTGGGAGATGAGCAAGGGAGTTACCCCTGTGATAAAGGGGAAATTGGATGTCTACAGCCGTATAGTGCCTGTCAACAGCTAGTCCCAGTTTCAAATCAAGCACCAACATCTTAATTAAACCTTGGGTAGGGGCGGTGTCTCACAACATTAACAGATCTTTGCTTTTCTCTGCAGTCTACAGATCCCATTCCCAAGCCAAGACTTATGAGTTCTAGGCCCATTATTAATAGCATGTCATAGCATACCTTTGAGTTGGAGCAGCTGGGGTGGTACTAGTGCCATCAAGACATTGCTCTCCACCCTCCACCAGTGTAAAAACATTTAACTCAGATGGAAATGTGTCTGGAACAGGGCCAGGGTCACATTCTGGTGAGCACAGCGCTGATATTAGGCTGCAGCTAGAGGAGGCAGAAATGGCGTAAGTCTCTGACCGTCAGAAGACGAATGGAGAGCAAGCCCCTGCTGAACCTATTATAGATGATCACCTTCTGGATTCAGCCGTTCATGAGACAACAATAGTAATAATATTAATAATAATACAAAAGCAAGGAGGGGAAACTCTTGCAGAGGTGCCAGAGACTGAAGCGCAGGATAGAGGAGTCTGCCCAAGTTTTGTTAGAGATTGTAGCTGCGGTATGCACGCACGTCCAGCTCCTGTGGACTGCTGGTGACTGACATTGAGTGCCTGGTCCAGCAGAATGATTGGTATCAGCTGAATATGCACCAAGATCATCACTTCATGGATGCTTTCAGTCTCTGGCTGGCTGAGGGATCTTAACACACAGACAGACGGACACATTAGATGCTACCCATGACAAAGTAGTGAATATGTGCCCTACCTGGCACAATGCGTGTGTTGTACGTATTCTACCTGGTTTTGGCTATTGAGTGCACCAGTGCAGGTGATCCCAGCAAGTTGGGTTTTCATTAGAATTCATAATATTCTTATGAATGCAAAACTGATTCCCAATAACAAAGTTATGAAGTGAGAACTCAATACCAAACTTCAACTTGTCATCAGGAAACTGAATATTTACCTCAGTTATATTCAATATAACTCATCCAATTAAGTTCTCCATGCCAGCAATTCAAAAATATCCCAAGGGCAGAGGATGGGAGGTCCTGGGAGACTGGAGCCAACATTTTAGTATTTATTTTTTGCTAAATCTTAGACATTTCAAAATTATACTTTTCAAAATTCTTTCCTGTTCTCCACTTGTGAAGTGGTAACAGATTGGGTTGCTGCACTTAGATGCCTGCATCAATCCCTGGCTATTTCTGATTGAAGGTAGCACTTCAGAAATGGATATTTGACTCTGAACTGATGGAGCAGAGAGTACTTCTGCCCCTTGCTGTTTATACATGCCCTTTTCATTAGCTTTCAGATGTTTTCACAGGTATGTTCAATCTAGAATGAAAAAGTCAAAGAGAATTATATACATATTATGGGAGAACAATAGATCACTTAACCTCCCTGCTCCACGTGAGCTTCATCTCATCCAATCAGCACATCCTCCTATAAAGGTAAAGTTGCCATAGTCCCAGAGGACTGCTCTCTCACAAAAGAGAGAAAGACTTGAGCGCTGGTGGTTTTACCTCTCGGTCACCATGTGTGAGGCGAGGGAAGAGTTTGAGAAGCGTCCTTCACGATAACCACAGCTGGTGCAGGAATTGAACGCATACTGTTGCTATCACTCAGTATTACAAACCAACCATCCAGTCAACTGAGCTCAATTCCATTTACCAAACTTTGTGTTATAACCTTCATTATCATCGCTCCCCAGATGGTTTTCTTCAGATGGAGCAAGACTCAGCATGGTGGTTAGTTCAAGATGAAAAGAGTGTGAAGGAGGAGAATTCTTGAAACAGAACAGAGAAGCGGCCACCTCAAACCCAGCCTTCCCCAAAAATCAGCTTCATCCATTAGTTCACACTCTGGGATCTTGTTAATCATTTGTGGGCTGTGGGTATCGCTGGCCAAGCCAGCATTTATTGTCCATCTCCAATTGTCCCTAGATCTGAGTGACTTTTTAGGACCCAGCCAACCACATTGCTGAAGGTTTGAATCACATGTAAACCAGGATAAGGATAGTAGATTTCCTTCACTAGTGGAACTTATGTGCTGAGAGAGTTAACCTGAGGTAAGCAATCAACCCTGCGGTTTGAGAGGGGGAAGCTGGAATCAGATGTGACAGGATTATTCAAGGAAAAGCTCCTGTGTGTCCTAGATAAGTATGTACCTGTCAGGCAGGGAGGAAGCTGCAGAGTGCGGGAGCCGTGGTTTACGAAGGAGGTGGAATCTCTGGTCAAGAGGAAGAAGGCTTATGTTAGGATGAGATGTGAAGGCTCAGTTAGGGCACTTGAGGGCTACGAGGTAGCCAGGAAAGACCTACAGAGAGAGCTCAGAAGAGCCAGGAGGAGACATGAGAAGTTGTTGGCGGATAAGATCAGGGTAAACCTCAAGGCTTTCTACAGGTATTTAAGGAATAAAAGAATGACGAAAGTAAGATTAGGCCCAATCAAGGATAGCAGTGGTGAGTTGTGTGTGGAGTCAGAGGAGATAGGGGAAGCGCTAAATGAATATTTTTCAACAGTATTCACTCTAGAAAACGACAATGTTGTCAAAGAGATTATTGAGATACAGGCTACCAGACTAGGCGGGATTGAGGTTCACAAGGAAGAGATATTAGAAATCCTACAGAGGGTGAAGATAGATAAGTCCCCTGGGCCGGATGGGATTTATCTTAGGATCCTCTGGGAAGCCAGGGAGGAGATTGCCGAGCCTTTGGCATTGATCTTTAACTCGTCATTGTCTACAGGAATAGTGCCAGATGACTGGAGGATAGCAAATGTGGTTCCCCTGTTCAAGAAGGGGAGTAGAGACAACCCTGATAATTATAGACCAGTGAGCCTTACCTCAGTTGTTGGTAAAGTGTTGGAAAAGGTTATAAGGAGTAGGATTTATAATCATCTAGAAAAGAATAAATTGATTAGGGATAGTCAGCACGGTTTTGTAAAGGGAAGGTCGTGCCTCACAAACCTTATTGAGTTCTTTGAGAAGGTGACCAAACAGGTAGATGAGAGTGAACAGGTTGATGTGGTGTATATGGATTTCAGCAAGGCGTTCGATAAGGTTCCCCACAATACGCCATTGTACAAAATGTGGAGGAATGGAATTGTGGGAGATATAGCAGTTTGGATCGGAAATTGGCTTGCTGAAAGAAGACAGAGGGTGGTAGTTGATGGGAAATGTTCATTCTGGAGACCAGTTACTAGTGGTGTACCGCAAGGGTCGGTGTTGGGTCCACTGCTGTTTGTCATTTTCATAAATGACCTGGATGAGGGCGTAGAAGGATGGGTTAGTAAATTTCCAGACGATGCTAAGGTCGGTGGAGTTGTGGATAGTGACGAAGGATGCTGTAGGTTGCAGAGAGACATAGATAAGCTGCAGAGCTGGGCTGAGAGGTGGCAAATGGAGTTTAATGCAGACAAGTGTGAGGTGATGCACTTTGGTAGGAGTAACCAGAAGGCAAAGTACTGGGCTAATGGTAAGATTCTTAGTAGTGTAGATGAGCAGAGAGATCTCGGTGTCCATGTACACAGATCCTTGAAAGTTGCCATCCAGGTTGACAGGGCTGTTAAGAAGGCATACAGTGTTTTAGCTTTTATTAATAGAGGGATCGAGTTCCGGAACAAAGAGGTTATGCTGCAGCTGTACAAAACTCTGGTGCGGCCGCACTTGGAGTATTGTGTACAGTTCTGGTCACCGCATTATAAGAAGGATGTGGAAGCTTTGGAAAGGGTGCAGAGGAGATTTACTAGGATGTTGCCTGGTATGGAGGGAAGGTCTTACGAGGAAAGGCTGAGGGACTTGAGGCTGTTTTCATTAGAGAGAAGAAGGTTGAGAGGTGACTTAATTAAAACATATAAAATAATCAGAGGGTTAGATAGGGTGGATAGGAAGACCCTTTTTCCTAGGATGGTGACGACAAGCACGAGGGGGCATAGCTTTAAATTGAGGGGTGAAAGATATAGGACAGATGTCAGAGGTAGTTTCTTTACTCAGAGAGTAGTAAAGGAATGAAATGCTTTGCCTGCAACGGTAGTAGATTCGCCAACTTCATGTACATTTAAGTCGTCATTGGATAAGCATATGGACGTACATGGAATAGTGTAGGTTAGATGGGCTTGAGATCGGTATGACAGGTCGGCACAACATCGAGGGCCGAAGGGCCTGTACTGTACTGTAATGTTCTATGTTCTTCCATTCCATCAAAAATTCACTAAGCAGTCAGGACCAGGAACCAATATTTGATCCCATCATCTTGCAATCTGGAAGTCAAATGTAGTGTTCCTATTGTCTGCAGTTACAAGTGAAGTGCTTTCAGAAGTTATAGCACATCTATGTGGATGAGCCTCATTCACAGCCTGTGGATGACTGGGATGTAAACCAAACAATGGAATAGAGCAGAAACAGCGATATTGAAATTAAGCCAAGATAGTACAAATGAGTGTATGCTGGGAAAGAAGGATCGAACTGTGACTGGGACACGCTTGGAAGAAGCCACTTATAAAATGATAGCATGTGTTTGAATATGGCAGAGAGTAGATTAAACCAGCGGTGACGGGCTGTTTTAGACTCGAGCTTGTCCAGCTGGTTTTAATCAAACTGACTGAAACTCATGTCTAAAAATGAAATTGCCAATATCCAAACTTACTTTGTTAAAACAGAAAAATATTAAATGTTGTCTCAGTTTTCTGCAGGCTAACATAGTTTGGTTTGATTGACTTTGCAGTTGTATTGACCATAATGCATAACTTGCTCATTCATTTATTTTAAAATGGAGCAAGTTGCTAACATGTTGCTGTATTTGAGCCTGCGATTGTTGCCAGGTGTTGCAGTTACTGGAAGTAGCATAAATGTGTTATAACGCTGACTTACCATACCCAGTGGTGTTTCTAAATGTAGATTGCATCTGATCATTGCATGTTTTGTAGAGAATTGATTTAACTTGATTATATTTCTTTTTTAATTTTAAAAGAACAGCGTGAAGTATTCCATTAAATTTAAAGCCGTTTTCAAGCCAGAGAGATGTTTGTTATTCCACCGCTGCAACAAAATTTTTAAGAGTGTATTAGCTGAAACCTATTTCCAACTATGGTAGTAGATTATTAAACGCATTCCAGGGGTAACTTGAGACGACATCACTTGTCTCTCTGCACCATATGCACTTTATGATGCATTTTCCACATGGACTGTTTGGTATCGTACTGTGTTGAATTAAGTCACAGCTGTCTTGACATGGAACGATATCAAATGTTGTTTTATCTGTTAAAGCAGTTTGTAAAACTAATTATCTGTCTAGCTCTTTTATCATTGAATTGTTTCATGGGTGGTAAGCAAAAAACACTGAAATAATACCTTTCCTTATACAATATAAATCTCCTTTTGAATTGTCATAACTTTATTCTGAAGTAAAAACTTGTAATAAGGAATAAGCGAACTGCTGCAGCTATTTGTGTGTAAGATTATTTTTAACTTATTTTCTCACCATGTAATGGGAATGTCAGTAACTCTAGGTCTCCCATTAATACAATTATGGAATAGTAATAACTGGGTGAGGTCACTTTTCCTGCCTCAGGGAAAAGTGCCCACAAAGGTTTAATTTTCTTTTCCTGTGGTTGAGTTGTGAGAGTGGGGAAGTGAGTGCCCAGCCCTGGATGCAGATCTGAGGCGGCCATATGAACTGCCAGGTACCATGTCAGGATGTTTTATGGATCATCTTGTTTATCAAAGACTTCATCATCATTTTGTTAAATATTATGCTCCTCTTGCCTTCTACTCTCTCTCTCTCGCCCACATCTCCCTCCACGTGTACCTTTTGCCCTATCAATGCCAGCATGTGCCAAGTCGTGCTTTCCATATGCTACCCTTTTCCCTTGCACCCTCTGCCAACTTACTCAGTATCCAGATCTCTAGTGCCATGCTGTGATGGCTTGAATAAAATTCTAAATAATTGCTATAAAATTCACTAAGTAAAAAGAAATTCCATTCACAAAAGCCCATAACACATATTTGAATACCCTAAATTTTGATTGCATATCAAAATAAATATTTTATTCATGACTGCATATCAAAGACAAACTAATCTTTTAATAATCTCTTGGGGTTAACAATCAAACTGTGAACTTGCAGCCTTCTCCCCACTGTTATAATAAGTCGCTTTCTGCAACTTAACACTTGACATAACCCCAACTGTTATCATTCTAGCATTGTTAACGAACAGCTATTGAAGATGCAAGAACAGCATTTTTTTGGACTCTCACACACAGGCAAACAGATTTTATTTCCTTTTTTGAAAGAACAGGAAGTTTAAATAATTTGATAGTTTGTTACTTCTGCTTACTGGAAAACCTAGATCTCCATCTTAAAGTCATGAAGTACTTACTGCTTCTTAAAACCATCCCTGCATCTGGAGTTCAGTGCAACATGGTGGCATTATTTCTACAAAGTGTTTAACAAGCTAAATGCAACGTATAGACATAACATGTAGGAGCAGAAGTAAGCCATTCAGCTCATTGAGCCTTTGCCACCCTTCAATGAGATCTTGGCTGATCTGATAATCCTCATTCCTCTGTCCTGTCTTTTTTCTCCACAACCCTTGATCCCCTTACTGATTAAGATATCTGCCCATCTTAGCCTTAAATACTTAATCCAGCCTCAATAACTCTCCGCGACACAGAATTACACATGTTGACTACTCAGTGAGAGAAGAAATTCCACCTTGTGTGCATTTCAAATGTGCAACACCTTGTTCTGAGAGTATACTCCCTAGTCCTTGGCTCTCCAACAAAAGGAAACAACCTTTCCACACCTACACTGTAAAGGCTCCTAATAATCTTCTATATTTCAATGAGGTCACCTCTCATTCCTGTAAACTCCAATGAGTACAGACCCAACCTACTCACTCCTTTATAAGACAGTCCCTTCATACCTGAGATCAACCGAGTGAATCTTTTTCTGGACTGCCTCCGACGTCACTATGCCTCCCCTTAAAAAAGGGGACCAGAACTATTCTTTGTATTCCATTTATGGTCTGACTAGTGCCCTGTCTAGTCTTAGCAAGACCTCGCTACTTTTATTCTGCATTACCTTTGAAATAATTTTCAACACTCCATTTGCCTTCCCTACTACGTGCTGAACTTATTTCTTTCTATATATGATTTATGCACAAGGAATCCCAAATCCCTCTGTTGTAGTTTTCTGTAGTATTTCTCTGTACTATTCTTCCTGCCAAAATGCATAATCTCTCATTTCCTCACACTATATTCCATCTGCCAAGTTTTACCCACTTACCTAGGCTGCCTATATCTGTAGACTGTTTGCATCATCCTCATGATTTGCCTTCTTACTTATTTTGTTGTCACCTGCAAATTTGGCTCTAGTACACTCACTTCCCCTATAACAATTGTGTTGCCAACAATAGTGCCTTTGGCACTCCACTACTTGCTGGTTGTCATCCCAAACATGCTTCTCTTATCGAATCCTCTGATCTTTTGTTAGTTAGCGGATAGTAGATCTGTGCTCATATAACACCTTCTACACTGTGAGTGTTAGGCTTGCTTCACAACATGCTGCACTTAAAGTTGACCAGGTTTGCTTGCGGAAAGGTAAATGAAGTAGGACAGCTTCCAGTCATTTGGCCAAAGCTGCACTGAAGACCACACTTTGCCTGGATCACTGGGTTACACTTCAATTATAAAGCTTTTTCTTCTGAAAGAGTCCCATCTAACTAATTCTCTTAATGAATTTAATAAAGGAGTAAATGCGTGAACCTGAAATTCCAAAAGTTGTTCTTGGCAGAGAGAAGGCCTTTGCTCAGCCTGAATGCTGAGTCTGGGGTCCAGATTTTCATGCTTTCACTTGGAGTTGATTACACTTTAAACATGGTGAGTGGGGCCAAGTTCTGTGACTGGTGCCCCTGTTGCTCATAATATGTAATGGCACCAGAAAAGGGTTTGAGCAGTGAGGCTGGGAGGTCACATATCTTATCTTGCCAGCTCCATTTTAGACCCTCTCCAATTATGGAGGATTCAGATTGGCTTCTCAGGGAGGTTTTGTTCATGGTGCGTTAATGAGAACATGAACTATGGGAGCCGTGTAGTCTGAAATCTGGAAATTTTTGATGGTTAAGTTCAAAATGTGTTGACAAACTTGTGTCATAATGAAATGCTCTGTGATAACTTAAGTATGCATTCAATATAAAGATCAATGATGAGATTTTGTTCCAGTAAGATAAATGGCCATTAAGCTGCTACTTTGACGACACTGGTCAGTGGGTTATGTTGTTCTGCCTTGAACAGTACTGATATTCACATTTGACTGTCAATGTCCCTTGTGATTTAATCTCTTTAATTGAATGACAGCTTGGAAATCTGTTCTTCTAATGATGAACTTGAATAGGTGGCTGAGATGTTTCAGTTACTTACAAAAGTTTAATGTATTCAGACCTGGGGGCTTTTGCTTCTGGAACTACAGGTAGTTTTGCTGTAACACTTTTTTTGTTAATGCAAATGGGCTGTAATGTGATTGATGAATAGTGGATGCTGTTTGAATAATGCAAACTTTCTGCTGTATAGGTATAGCAATTTTCCTATAGCAATTTTCCTATAACCCAATTTTTAATGGCAATTTTATTTATAGCATAAGGTCACACAAGAATGCAACTATCTGCATGCAGTGGACTCCTGTTATGAATGCTTGGCTGAGCTCCAACCCCACTAATGCATTCATCTGCACAGAGGTGGTTTTTACAACTGTCAAAGGGGATTGTGAGTTTGTTTATCTTGATAGTTGTGATTTAAGGTGCCTTTCTTAAAAGTGGTTTTTGATTGGTTGTTTATCTTCATTTCATGAAAACCTCAAAGACTCCTGCAATGTTTTTACAGGGTTCAGGAACTTTTGACAAAAAGGACAATGAGAGGGCTTGGAATGTGAATGTTAGGGGGTAGGGAGGCCACACATTCATCTACCAAACTCATCTGATGTTCCATCGAATGGAGGCAGCCATTTTAACCTGCTGCCCATGCCTTCGGTCTGTTTCTAGAGCCAGTGGCTTTGAATCTGCCAGCCCCTACCAAGCGACCATGGCAAGAGGGGGTGGGCACTATTGGGTGGGAGACAGGATTGTAGTATTTGGAAATTATCCAACTCAACTTGTTCCCCAAGGATAGAAATCCAGATCTCAGAGTTTGTGGGCAAATTGTAGCTACGTTTGTCATGAATAGGTTGAAGAAAATCTAATGCTTCAGTCTTTTGTTTTATGCATAATTGTGTGCTTTGTGGCAACAGTAGGAGCCAGAAAGTGCTTGATATAGTTTGTTACATTTATTGCAGCTTGTTAGTTTTTTTTTAACTTGTATTACATATGGTGTAACTTCTACTTGCTGTGCACTAGGTTACTCTAACTTCTGCTTTGTTCCCATTTTGTTCTCCGAACATGAAATATTACCTGGCTGAAAGAATACTGCTCTTCTTTTCAATGTTTTCTGCAGGCATTTTCCTTTTTAAATGCAACCCAACTTGACTCTCCCTCCAAGCTTTCAGTCCTACCCTGTGGTATCCATCTGGTGTCACGCTGCCAGTACAGCTGCGACTCTGTAGGTTCTAAGATTAATCATAGTTTTGAAACCAATATCTTAACACATTTTGGGGTGTGCTATGTTTGAATGTCATCATAGCTTATGTGTCTCCATCATAAAAGGCTCCAGTTAATATCGTACAAAGCTGAAGTAACATACATCTGGTTTGCAGTAATTTCCCCCAAACCCCATTGCAATTTTTTGATTACAGTTCTGTTTCTGTAACATTTGAGTTATTGTGACTGATTAAGATGCCCAAATTATTTCAATTAAATCCTGCAGATTCAATTATACGTAAAAGGCTACATCAGCAGTCTTGCTGCTTGGCTAATGTTTTCATCACGAATCTTCAAGTGACCGGTAGCCAAATTTTAGTTCTTTATGGTTTGAAATGTGATCCTGTGGTGTACTTCAGATGAGTACTGATGCATCATGACTGAGCATTGACTAATAATTTATACCTTCTTAAATTTTTATTTAATCAAAGTTGAAGAAGTACAGGCTGTAGCCAAATTAAGGAAGGTCTTGTTGCCGGAATACTACAATTACTTTAATTTGGTCTCAAGACAGATACCATGCAAAGTAATTATACTTAATGATAGATCACATGACAAGATGTGAAAAATGTCAAACATCGTTAACTATGAAATGCAAGCACAAGACTGTATCTGAATGTTCTTTCCTTTTATTGCCAGCTATACTCAATGAAGTTAGTATGTTGGTGCACTGCAAATATTTAAAGGATAATAAGACACCACTTAAATAATAGACTTCTAATTTACCTGATTAGTGTTGGAATTTATCTCCAGGCCATTGGCCAAAAGGTACCTTCTTGAGGCATATTAAACATGAATTAATTAAGATTGCCATGAGAATTGCTTTGGGAAATTAGTCTTTAAATTGCCAGAGCTCATTTTCTTGGTGGGAGTTATTTTTGTGAAAGACTTCATCTAACAAATTGAAACACAGACAAAGATTAAGTAAATCTAAAATTACAGAGGTTGGGTGATGGATAGTTAGCATGATCTTTCACTTGTGGAGTTTGACTCAAATTCAGTTCAGACTTCTACAAAGCAGGAAGCTTGAGTATTATATGGAGGGTGGGTGGGCACAAGTACTCTCTCATATCCTTGTTTTGATAATTTGGCATTTGGAGAACTTTGAAAGAACATGCTTTATAGGACATTTGGGCAGCTCTGAATTTTAAGAAATGGAGTTTAAGGATTTGTCCTCTCAAATTTCCTAACATTGTGATATGAACATAAAGCCTGTTTTGCTCTTAGTGATCATGTTTAGCTATTTGCTGAGGTTAACACAGTACTGAAGAGAAGCTGAGTTTACATTATCTTTGCGTCAGCAGCATCCATGATTGTAAATGTCAGATGATGGTCTAATCCATTGATTGTGATCAATTTGAGGGTCTAATGAAGGGCGCTTTTTAGATTAGAAGTAATTATCTATCACATACTCAAAATATTTGGAATTATCTGAACGAAATCTGGCTTTCTTGCCAAAGCTGTTATTTTCAATGTGGGGCAGGCCGATCTTTATTGGTCATGTATTCCCGTCCACCCTTTATCTCTGATTCTAAGGCAGTGTGTGCGACTGAGCACCGTGGTGTGTTGCTTTTGACAAGATGTGGCTGCAGTAGAGAATCAGTGACCGACCCTGCCTGAAGCTGCCAGTCAGTGGAAAGCTAGCAGTCACAGGGTACTGATGGCACCAGAAGACTGAAGCCCACGATCAGTAGGCAACATGGGTTACTTTCCAGGAAGTATTGGAGGCTGAGCCTCAGCAGCAGAAGGGGTTCAAAGGCAAAGGTGTGTTGGGTAACTTCCAGAGGCTCCACCACCCCCACCTCATCTGTGCCCCAGATCAATGCCTCCCTCCCCTCCTTCAGTGGTTTTTAATTGACTGCTTGAGGAGCTCTATTGGTGGCAAGTTGTGAAGGAGCCTGCGATATTCATGTCAGGTAGGTGACGCATAGTTACTCCTCAACACCAACACAGCTGGTTCTATTTTCTCCTCCACTGGTGGTAGGAAGAAAATTCAGCCCTTAGAACCCATTTCAAAGACGAAAGCTTGATAAAGCTAAGTTGTTATGATGTTTACTAGCTGATTTATGATGGTGCTTCTGCTTATGAAAACATTTCAATGAAAAAGTTGCATTGTGAGATATTTGTTCACTATTTTTTCCCATGGAAAGTATTTCGGGTTGAATTGAAGAAAGACTTTCAGTTGCTCAGTGCCTTATACAAGCTCAGATATTCCACAGTGCTTTACAGCGAATGAAATACTTTTGAAATTAATATTTAATATATGGAGTTTATGCTTTAAAACTAAGTGAATTTTGCCACAGTCTAGAAAATTGAAGAACTTATATTGAAACTAAGCAAACTAATTTGGGGCTAACTCAATTCTGCTTATTTCAAAGTCCTAGCATAGGCATCTTATCTCCTCCCACTTGGGTGGCCAATGATGTGAAATAATTTCTGTTTCTGTTGAGATCAGCCAGAAATATTTAAACTGTCACAGGTGAATTTCTAATCATGTTGGCATGGCAAGTTGTCTGCAGATAATATCACCCATTGCAAGCAGATAGTTTGCTTGTTTGATGGGCCTGATGTTTCAGAGATCATATTGTCTTGATTCCCAGCATAAGAAAATAAGGTACTACCATTGTTTTTGGGAGAAGCAGGGGTGCTGTTAAGTTGTGAAGAATGATTTAGCTGCACAGTTCTTGGGCTGTGGAACTGGAAGTTAAACTGCAGGTGGTTGGGTCCCACAATTAGAAACTGTTTAAAATAGCTCTGAGCAACATGATTACTTTGTCACTTTGGCCACTTACACTAATGTTTGGAGAAAAGGCATGTCGTGCAGATTAATTCACGTGGCACAAACTGTTAAGCAAATATACCTATCCAGAGATTAAAGGTGTATATTTGGGTTAACATGTGAGGAGCTATGACATCCCATTTAGATCACAACAGGGCTCTCAAGTTGCACCCCTAAGTTAAGCCATTATTACGTAGTCAGGTATTAGGAAAGAAGGCACTCAGACTGTTTGGGAAAGTGACAAGCGCTACTTGAGAGAACACCTCAGGGAAACCTTAAACTTATAATAGCCGTAATCGTGAAAAAATGATTTGAAAGGTGAAATATGGGGAAACAAATTGTGAGTAATTCAGACTGCCGTTAAAGGAGTTTGTGATTTCTCCATCTCCACCACCTCAGAATGCTATTTAGCACAAACAGAGACAAGTAATAGACTTTGTTTTCTAACCATTGACAAAGAATGGAAATTCAATCCAGATATCATAAAGAAACAAATCTTTGTTTGGGAACAAAGAGTAGTTTGTGCTGTAAGATGGAAATTGATTCCATGGAATGTTTTGAAGCTTTCTGAAAGTATCCCTGCATATCAATATGTAATTGCTAGAAAGTTCCATGGTCAGTAATTGCAGAGCAATCACTGGAAAGCCAGTCAGTGACCACATAGAAGGGTTGGAATAAAGACTGAAAAGCTTCCATTACTATATAGTGTTTCAGTCATTAAAGTAACTGTAAGAGTGTTTATTTGGTTGAATGTCATTTTCCTTTTTGCTCGAGATACTTTTACGGCAATGATGATAACTCAAGCCACATGCAAGTGACTCAGCGAGTCATTATTGGTGGTGTGTAATCATTTAACGCTACAAGTACTATAGGTAAAAGTCATTGGTGTAGTAATGTAAAATATGGTACGGTTTAATACAATGAAACTTTAAAGTTTAACTGAAATGCAATGTACTCTCACTCAAACACTGCTTCAGTTTTGACAAGCTCATTTTATTTTCAAATAACCCTATGATTTTATCTCTCCTGAGTCTGTAGGTGTGAGGCTGGAAAAGCACAGCAGAACAGACAGCATCCAACCAGCAGGTAAGTCAACGTTTCGACCTGAGAAGTTGACTGACTTGCTGTTCAAATGCTGTCTGACCTGTGCTTTTCCAGCCTCTCGCCTATAGACTCTGGTTTCCAGAATCTGCAGTCCTTATTATCTCTGATTATCTATCCTTATCGTTTTGTAATCTCTGAGCCCCATAACTCTCAGATATTTGCACTCCTCCATTTCTGGTCTCTTAAACATCCTTGATTATAATCACTTCATCATTGCCATCTGCATCCTCATCTTCCAAGCTTGATAATTTCCTACTTGGATTTCTCTATCTTTTTATCTTTAGAACTATAGTAAATTTATGACACAGAGAAAGCCTGTCACGTCTGTGGCAGCTGAATAGACTAGTCACCCATTCCAATCCCACCTTCCAGGATCTGGTATCTTTTCATTGTGTCTGAACCACTGCAAGCTGCAGGATCCAAGTTTCTTTTAATTGATTTAAGAGTTTCTACCTCGACCATTAATCCAAACAGCCAATCCAGACACCCTGTAATCTTCTGAGTGAAAATGCTTTACCTTGTGTTCCTTCCAATATTTTTTCAATCACCTTAAATCTGTGCTCCCTGGTATTTGACCTCTCTTTTCGGGGAGACTGTTCTTCCCTGTTTATGCTACCAAGCTCCTAATTATTCTGCACACACCAAATAAATTAGCCCTCAGCCACCTCTGATATAAGGGAAACAGCTCTAGCCTATCCAGTCTTTCCTCAACTGCAATTTTCAAGCCCTGACAACATTCTTTTAAATATCTCCTGCGTTCCCTTTCTAGCAATAATGCCCTTCATGTAATGTAGCAACTAAAAATGCCATTCCAGCTGTGGCATAGCCAGTGTTTTGTGTAGTTTCAGCATTACATCTTACCTTTTCCATTAAATATCTCTCCCAGTGACCCAAAGCATCCCATTTACAGCCTTTGCCGCTTGCAGGTAGCTGTCAACCTGTACTCTGCGATCTTTCACTTTCTTGATCCTTCTCAAGTGGGGAAGCAGTGGCATGGTGGTAATGTGACCAGATTTAAATCCAGAGCCTCAAGTTAATGTTCTGAGACATGCTTTCAAATCCCATCATGGTAGATGGTGAAATTTGAATTTAATAAATAACCTGAAATTAAAAGCTAGTCAAATTGTGATCATGTCCATTGTTATGAAAAAAATCTGGTTCATGAATTCCCCTTAGGGAAGGAGAGCTTGGCGTCCCTCCCTGGTGTGCCCTACATGTGACTCCAGGCCTTCAATAATACGGCCAATTATTGATTGCCCTCTGGAAAAGTGGAGATAGATAATAAATGCTGGTTGATTCATGACAGTCCCATTCTGTGGGAGAATATATTTTTAAAAATCCTCACATTTATTGTGTATTCCCTTGCTCATTTTGTCCTGCACAAAAATATAACTTCACAGATTGGTTGGCAGAAGACAGCAATCAAGCCATTGATATCTTCTTGCAGCCGACGGCCACCCTCTTCACTGTCATCTTTCTGGCCAATTTTTATGTCTTCTGCAAATTTTCCACTCGTGCCTCCCCCATTCTCAGGATGGCGGTGGCAGGGTAGGAAGAGTTCGAGCTCCTGGCCTGTCTGCTTCTATCACCGGGCCAGCTGCATTGGTTGTCTTTTGTTTTCTAACATTAAGTTGATCTTGCCTTCTTTTGGTGGCTTGGGTGAGGAAGGAGGTTTTGAGAGATTGCTGCAGGGGAGAAAGTGGCGTGGATCTGGCCGTTCCTTGAGGCTCGTGGGTCCTTCAGCCAGGCTGCTTCAGCAATGGCTTTGAAGACAAGGCAGGTCTGGATCCAGAATTCCAGTGACTGGCCTGGGACTTCTCTCAGCAGCAGCTTTCATCTGGGTCTCCCTGTGGCAGCTTCGGCGTCGGCCTGTTACTTTTCTTCGGCATCGTGGAGGTCAGGCCCGGGATTCCAACAGAGGCTGTTAGGTCTTAGAGCCCAGAGCCATGAAATGGACTAATTTCTCTTTTTAAAATTTTTTTTTATTTGTACTATTGTGGAAGGATTATATTCTAAATTTTAAGTTCTTTATTTTTCTAATTTATTACTGTGGTTTTATATACTTTTGAAAGTCTGTAATGGTGGACTTCTTTTTTTTATTTTTGTATTTCCTTTCCTAAAAATTTCATATTCAAGAATCTGTACCTAGGTACCTTTGTACCTAGGATGTTGCTGTAAGTGGTGACTTGTAGATTTTACGCTACATTCATGAGTACACGTGAGAACAAAGCTAATTCATTCACATTTAAGTTTATATCATTGACATACAACCTGAAACAGCAAGGCACCCAAAACAGCCCTATGGACTGCAACTGGAAAGCACTTTAAATTGTTTCTAAAAACAAAAGTCTGTTGACCGTTATGCTTTGTTTCCTATCACAGAGGCAATTTTAAATTTAACTCCCCATATTTTCCTGCATTCCATCAGTATTAGTTTTTCTGACCAGCCTGCCATAGGGACCTTGCCAAATGCCTTACTCCAGGAGAGCCATAGAGGGCTACAGCACAGAAAAAGACCCTTTGGCCCATTGAGTCTGCGCCAGTCAAAGATGACCTCCTAATTCCTAATTATTCTAATCCCATTTTCTAGCACTTGGCCCATTGTCTTGTATGCCTTGGCAACACAAGTGTACGTCTAAATACTTGGAGAATATTGTGAGTGATTTTGCCCCTACCACCCTCACAGGCCATGAGTTCTAGATTCCCTCCACCTTATGGGTGAAAACATTTTTCCTCACATCCCATCCACCCCCCCAGCCCCTTACCTTAGATCTATGCCCCTTGATCATTGATCCCTCCACTAAGGGGAAAGGTTTCTTCCTGTCTATCCTATCTATGCCCTCCACACATGTATACACCTCGGCCAAGTTACCCTGTCTGAGTCCTCTGCACAATGGAAAACAACCCCAGTTTATCCATTCTCTCTTCATAGCTAAAACCTTCCAGCCCAGATAACATCCTGGTAAATCTCTTCAGCACCCTCTCCAACCCAATCACATCCCTCTTATAAAATGGATTCCTGAACTGCGCACAAAGATCTAGCTGTGACACAACCAACTTTTTGTACAGTTCCAAATCTGTATAGATAATATCCACTGCAATACCGTCATCAATTCTCATTGATACAACCTCAAAGAAACTAAGTTAAGCCAGGAAGGCATAACCTTTCTTTGACATTAACTACACTTAAACCATTTAACTACGCTTTAATTACTGTCAAGTTCTTTTAAAATGTTTATTTGTAAAAATGGTACTTGGGGTTTGTTATAAATAGAGATAGCAGTGTGGAACTGGAGGAACAGGATCGGGATACTTCTTCAGAAATAGGACCCCATTTCTGAAGAAGGGTCCTGACCTGAAACATCAACTTTCCTGTTCCTCTGATGCTGCCTGGCCTGCTGTGCTCCTCCAGCTCCACACTGTGTTAGCTCTGACTCCAGCATCGGCAGTTCTTTCCAATGCTTGGGTTTGTTTCTCATTTTATGACGTAACATACTTCATGCATAGAAAAGTCGCTGGTGCATTTTCTTATTAATGTACGTCTGACTTCCAGGCCCATTTTCATATATAAAAATAAAGTAGGCTACTTATTTGAAATCTTGCCGGTGGCTTCAGAACAAATTACTGTGGCTGTAAAATACCCTTAAACTATTACTTCTGTTTTGTAAGTATGCCCATCTTGTTAGGCTTCCTTTTCCTTTAGAATTGCTTTTATTTCTAAAGTGCTGTTTGGGAATGATGTTTTAATAGGTGAATAATTATCTTAAGAAATCATAATGAACCAAATTTTTTTGAATTTTGAAATATTGCTGTTTGCATGGCTGTTGTTCCCTACAGAATTACACATTTTGAAGTTAATTTCTCCCAGCCTGGTTTTAGTACTGGATCTCTGGGAGTCATGTCATACATGTTCAGTCTGCTGTTTTTGGCTGAATATATTTTGTAGTGCAAGGCAATTATTAAATAAGGGTGAATTTCTCTGGAAACAAAAATAATTGAAAGTTTATCTTGGTTAAGGGATCAACACATTCAAGACAATGTCGCAACAATAGGCAGACATGTGGAAAATGAACTTTCACATTGAGAAGTGTGATTTTGGTAAGAAGGATAAGGTGGTATAATATAATCCAAATTGTACAATTTTTATGGAGGTTCTGGAATACAGGAGTTGTGCATAAAATAGATTTTGATGTGGGAGGCCAAATGGAGAAGATTTTTAAAAAATAACACCGAGTTCTTGAATTACAAAAGGCCTTACAAATAAAACATATGATTGATTTTTGATTTTCTTACAAACCCTGATTAAGCCTAGTGTGGGATACTGAGGCTAGCTCTTTAGAATGTGGCATGGGGGTGGAGATGATATTTACTAGAGTTCTACTGGACATAAAACACATCAGTTACATAGCAAGACTGCAGAAATGCAAGACATTCTCCTTCAAGCAGTAAAACATGAATACTTGAGCAAGACTTAGCCATTTGTGCTGTTGCTTGCTCTGCTATTTAGTAAGATCGTGGCTGACCTCATTGTATCTTCAAACCCAGAGTACTGCTTGCTTGATAGCCTTTCACCTCTTTGCTTACTAAGAGTCTACCCATATCTGCTTTAGAAGAATTTGGAGATTACTTCCCTCACCTGTTCACGAAAAGAGGTGCAAAGCCTCATGATCCTCAATCGGGAGAAAAAAGTCATCTCTGTTTTAAATGTATGATCCCTTTATTCTTAAACAATGATCCCTAAATCTAGATTTTTCCACAACAACTAACATCCTTCCTCCCATCTCACTGTCAAGATCGCTTAGGATCTTGTATGTTTCAATCAAGTCACCGCTTAATTTAGTAAACTGTCACAGACACTGATCTAACGTATGCACACTTTCCTCCTAGGATAATACAACACAGTCCTCCCATTGAGTAAGCCTTCTCTGAACAGCTGCCTCTGCATTTATATCCTTAAATGAGGAGACCAATATTGTATGTACTACCAATGCCTGTCTAGTTCAAACATTTATAGTCAATTCCCTATGCAATAAATGATCACATTCTGTTAGCTAATCTAAATATTTGCTTTATCTGTATTCTAAAATTTTGTGATTTATGCACTAGAATAATAGACAATAGGTGCTGGAGTAGGCCATTCGGCCCTTCGAGCCAGCATCATCATTCGTTATGATCATGGTTGATCATTCACAATCAGTATCCTGTCCCTGCCTTATCCCCATAACCCTTGATTCCACTATCTTTAAGAGCTCTATCTATCTCTTTCTTGAAAGTATCCAGAGAGTTGGCCTCCACTGCCTTCTGGGCCAGAGCATTCCATATATTCACCATTCTCTGGGTGAAGAAGTTTTTCCTCAACTCTGTTCTAAATGGCCTACCCCTTATTTTTAAACTGTGTCCTCTGGATCCCTCTGCATCTCAGAGCTCTACAGTCTCTACAATATAACATGCATCCTTTATTCTTGCAAAAATGGTCAATTTCACGCTTTCCCACATTATATTCCATTTGCTAGATCTTTGCCCATTAGGTTAATCTATCTGTATATTTCTGTGCCCTCCTTTATGTCCTCTCCATAATTTACTTTCCTACCTATTTATTTTCTATAACAGCAAACTTTCGTACCCACCTTCACATTGAGAATAATCTCCACCCTGTTGTGTGGCACCATCACCATTTTAAATGGGACAAACTTTGAACCGATGGACAACTCAAGACTGGACATCCACAAGGTTCATTAACAGCAGCAGAATTATACTCCAGCACAATCTGTATCCTCATGGCCCAGCATATCCCCCACTCAGCCATTACCGTCAAGCCAGGGGATCAACACTGGGTCAATAGAGAGTGCAGGAGGCATGCCAGGAATAGCACCAGCAAAACCTGGTAAAGCTACCAATCAGGACTACTAGCATGCCAAACTGCATGAGAAGCAAGTGATAGACAGAGCTAAGTGATCCCACAACCAATGGATCAGATCAAAGCACGGCAGACTTGCCATATCCAGCCATGATTGGTTATGGATGATTAAACAACTCACTGGAGAAGGAGGCTCCACATATATCCCCATTCTCAATGATGGAAGAGCCCAGCACATCAGTGCAAAAGATAAGGTTGAAGCTTTCACAGCAATCTTCAGCCAGAAAGGCCTAGTGGATGATCTATCTCAGCCTCCTCCAGTGGTCCCCAGCATTACAGATATCAGTCGTCAGCCAATTTGATTCACGCCAGGTGATATCAAGAAAGGTTGGAGATATTGGATACTGCAAAGGTTACAGGCCCTGATAACATTCCAGCAATGGTACTGAAGTCTTGTGCTCCAGAACGTGCCACTCCTCTAGCCAAGCTGTTCCAGTACACTTACATCGCTGGCATTCACTTGACAATGTGGGAAATTTCCCAGGTATGTCCTGTACATAAAACACAGGACAAATACAACTCGGCCAATTACCACTCCATCAGTCAGTTCTTGATCATCAGTAAGCGATGGAAGGTGTCACAGGAGGATGGCCATGGTTGTTACACGTCAGTCATCTTGGCTCCAGGACACGTCTGCACGAGCTCCTCAGGGTAGTGTCCTACGCCCAACCATCTTCAGCTGCTTCATCAATGACCTGGCCTCCTTCGCAAGGTCAGAAGTGGGGATGTTCGCTGATGATTGTTCAATATTCAGCACCATTCATGACTCTTCAGATACAAATGCAGTAAGATCTGGACAGTGTCCAGGCTTGGGCTGACAAGTGGCAAGTAACATTCATGCCTCACAAACGCCAGGCTATGACCATCACCAATAAGAGACAACCTAAGTACTGTCCTTTGACATTCATAGATGTTAACGTCACTGAATCCCCAAATATTAAACATTGTTGGGGTTACTGTTGACCAGGACCTCAACTGGACTTGCCACATAAATACGGTAGCTACAAGAGCAGGTTGGAGGCTCGTAACTAACTCCTGATTCCCCAAAGCCTGTTCATCATCAATGGGGCACAAGACAGGTGTGTGATGGAATATTCCCCACTTGCCTGGATGGCTGCAGCTCCAACAATACTGAAGATCCTTGACACTATCCAGGCAAAGCAGCCTGCTTGATTTGGCACTACATCTGACCCTCAGTAGCAGCTGTGTGTACTATCTACAAGATGAACTGCAGAAATTAACCAAAGATCCTGTGACAGTACCTTCCAAACCCACAACCTTTTCCACTAGGAAGGACAGGGACAACAGATACATGGGACACAACAACCTTCAAGTTTCCTTCCAAGACACTCACCACCCTGACTTGGAAATTTGTTGCCATCTCTTCACTGTTGCTGGGTCAAAACCCTGAAATTCCCTTCCGAATGGCACTGAGAGTTGACCCACATCAGGTGGGCTTCAGTGATTCAGGATGGCAGCTCACCACCATCTTCTCAAGGGGACAACTACCGATTGGCAGTTAATGCTGGTTAACCATCGACGTCCACATCCCACAAATGAATAAAAAAATTGTCATCAGCAAATTTGGCACAAAAACTCTTCTGTTCCTTCACCTAAGTAATTTCTATAAATTTGTAAACTGTTGCAGTCCAAACACCGAACCCTGTGCCAGGTCCTCATTCCATCTTGCCAGTAGGAAAAGGGCTCATTTTGCCTATTCTACTTCCTGTAGCCAATCTTCTGTCCATACCAATATTCAACTCCGCCCGACAGCCATGAACCTTTAGCTTTTGCAACTAACTATAGATGTGATATTTTATCAATACCTCTGGAAATTTTCCAATGGTACATTTACCTGTTCGCCTCCCAACTACAGCATCTGTTGCCTCAAAGACTTCCAATAGATTAGTTTAACTGGATTTTCCTTTTTACAAAGCCGTATTGACTCTGCTTGATTACCTTGAACTTATCTAAGTTACCTGCTTTCATGTCCTTTAATACTAGTGTCTAACATTTTCCCCACGACAGGAGTTAAATTAATTGACCTGTAATTATCTGTGCTCTGACTTCTGCTTTGAATAGTGCTGTTACAAATGCCATCTCCTAATCTAATGGGTCGTTATCCAAATCCAGGGAGTTTTTGAAAATTAACCAATTCATCAGCTGTTTCACTAACACTTCTTTTAAGACCTTTAAGAGGATGTCCATCAGGATCTGGGCAATTATTAGCCTGCAGCTCAACAATTTACCCCACACAACTTCTCTGGTGCAAACTTACCTGAATTCTTTCACTTACTTCCATTTCCTGATTGATACCTTGAACTGGGTTGTGATTTCTGTTCTTTACAGTGAAGACTAATGTAAACTAACTGTAGAGTTCTTCTGAAATAATGGGAACTGCAAATGCTGGTGAATCCAAGATAACAAAGTGTGGAGCTGGATGAACACAGCAGGCCAAGCAGCATCTCAGGAGCACAAAAGCTGACGTTTCGGGCCTAGACCCTTCTAGGCCCGAAACGTCAGCTTTTGTGGTCCTGAGATGCTGCTTGGCCTGCTGTGTTCATCCAGCTTCACACTTTGTTACGCAGAACTCTTCTGCCACTTTTTTGATTTTCCAGGCTCTATCTATAGGACCGAGACAGACAACGTTGCCTTTTCCTTTTGTAAATGCTTCTGGAAATTTGTGGGTATTTTGTAATTCTGGCTAGTTTTCTCTCATATTCTGATTTACCATGCTCTTTAATTTTTATTGTTATTCTTTGCTTATATTCTGTCTAATCTTCGAATCTGTTTTTTCAAAATTATGTAACTTCCTTATATAACTGTAATGACTGACCAGGGCAGTGCACAGGAAATTAAGCCATATTGTTCCTGGGGTCATCAAAATGGGAACAAAATTGTAGTCAAAATATCTAAAGTCCCCAATTAATCTTACTAATTTGTATTCCAGTTTCAGGAAAACCCCTCAACAGGTTACTGCATTTATGTGATGTTATGTTCCTACAACTTATACTCTGGCCTTACAAATGGATAGACAAGACCTGGATATTACGAGTGGGAAAAGACAAAAAAATTTAGAAAGCAAAATTCGATGGGACCAATCTGGGCCACAGAATTTAATTCTAAGTTTCTTTTGATATATTACAATTTACTACAATTTATTACAGTTGCTGCTGTTGACACAGAGTTGTGGCACATCAGTGCTTTGCTTGAGAATTGAGAATATATGCTTTCACTGCCTTTTGAAAGCATTTTGCTCCTTCAGCATGAGATTTGCAGCAACAGGTGAGTGGAAATTAGTTGGAGACATTCTAGTACCTCCACGTGGGAGACAGACAGATTTAGTGAAGATTTGCAGGCGTGTTTTTCTGCTGCATTGCTTCACCAAGGCCAAGGTAAGCTGATCAGGAGCCAATAAAAAAAATTGTCAAGCTGGGTTACCTTAGTTCTGAGTCCGTCAACTCTGTGGTGTCTTTCTTTTGCTCTCACTGTTCCTGGAGAAAGCAGCCTGTAACTTGATGCACTTTAACAAACATGCTTTTGAAAATGACATCCATCTGTTTGCACAATCCCCTTGGTTTGTATTGTTTCTTCAGTCCATTGGCAAAAAAAAAGGAACTGAGCAATGTAGTCGTTACATGCTTTCACTGTTAGGAAAGATAAAATGTAATTTCAAAAATATATATTCCATCACATGTATGTGATAACCAAGCAACAAAAAAATCCATCCTTTCATCATTACTCTTCCCTTATACAAGTCTTGTAGAATTTTTTTAACATTTCTTAAATTCTTAACTTATTTCATCATTTTACATTTAAGATAAGGCATCTACAATAGCAATAACCTTTACCAGAAATGTGAACTATTTTTACACTGAATTGTTGAATCAATTGACTCCATTTGTACAGTCGTGCATTCCAGTTTTTAAACTTTATGCACACAGTCTGTTATTCCAAATAAAAATAAAGTTGATGTAGTATAAGAGTACTCCATTCCTTTGTCCAAATCTTGACTTGAATCAGAAAATAAACCTCATTTGGTTCCGCATTAAGTTTTTCTGCGTCAATGTCTAAGATTATATTGACCTAACCTGGTTTCCATTTCTGTGCTGTTAACTTACAGTCGTTGGACTTTTCCTGTGATTCTGGTAAGTGCTTGAGAATTCCGGCTTGAATAAAGTCATTCTCAGGATATGAATTATACACATTTTTATATACATCTGCCTGCATGTCCATTTCTGTACGTTCAACTGCAAGTTGCTCATTTTGTCACAGTTGCTTTGCTTACATCTGTTTCCTCAGATTGGGTTGATAAACCTGAATACTTCAAGGAGCTGATCAGTATTTATATTAAACAACACTTGCCTACGGACTATTTACTATTTTGAACCATCACATCAGGCTCAAAATCTATTTTTGGGGGCCTACTTTTCTAACCCTTCTTCCAAGCTATGTATCTCCACTGTTTTTGAGGCAACAGCATTTAGACATTCTAACCCTTTTATTTAATCCAAATCTATCAGTTTGCTGACCAAACTGTATACCAATGCAACAATCAGTGTGAGGAATTTGACTCTCGACTCATTCAGGATCCAGATCCAGAAGTTTGATTCTGATTTAGATTTAATTTCCTTTATGTCAAATTCGATGATTTTCCCACATTCTTTATCTGAATGTAGGCCCTGCTCTTCTTTAGAGTTACAAGGAAATTTCCCCACTTCAAAATTTGCATGTAACATTCTGGGAATTATTGATAGTTTCTGACTGTCATTTGACAAATCTGCATTTGATTCTAAAAGGAGAATTTTTGGCAGGCTACTCAATAGCTATTTTGTGTTTGTAGTGAGAATTATGTAAGATTTTATAAAATGTGGTTCTAAAGAAAAGTAAAATGAGCTGGCACTGTAAGGTACATTTTAACAGGTGTGAACCTTGTACACGGTAAGGCTTGTATCATACTTGAGAGCAGACTAGAGAGTTTAGCTAGTTTCCCATAGGAACAATAAAAGAAAGACTTGTGACAAAAAAATTCTCTTTGTTTTCATTTCATGCTTGTCCAGTAAAGTATACATGTGTACTTTTCTATATGTGTACTAAAACGAGAAATAGTCATTAAGTTTCACAGATTCAAAATTAGTTTAATGAAGAGAGTTTTAAAAAATGAAAGTCTGTGTCGTTAGCATACTACATTTGAAAGTGAATTTCAAATGCCTAAATATAATAAAACACATAATTTCTTGTGAAAATGTTCTACACATTTCAAAAACGTACAGATAAGCAAAGGTGGGTGGAACATCAAGGAAGGGGCAGTATAACTGAAATTGGTCACCTTGAGCTAGTCAAATAGGGAAACCATAATGGGAAATAAATAAGGTTTCAATAAAACGTGGTTCCAGTGTGAGTAAGGAAAGTTAGTACTATAAGGCCCATTTTAACAAGCAAGAATCTTGTACATCCTAAGGCCTGTACTAATTTTGAGAGCAAACAGAGAATTTAAATAGATTCTGGTAAACAGGATGAGAAGCACTTGGGATGGAATATTTTGAATTTCTTACATTTTAATTTTGTACCATAATGTATGCATGTGTGATCACAGGGGAGTAAAATTGATGTTTTTCTATTTACAAGTTAATATTTTTCTGTACGTGTGGACAGTTGGGACAGAGTATCAGACGGAATTCTGTTTAGCCAACCTAAAACTGAGGTTGTTTGAGTAAAGCTGAAATCAAACTGCATGCCTGAGTCCTCCTGTAGTCCGTGTGAGGAGGATTAACCACAACACATTCTTTCTGTTGTCCAGGGGCTGACTGCATGTACTAGGTTTTCTCTTGACTAGCAAAGTTGTTATTTCCAGAGCACAGTGTGAAAGATTGGAACATTGTGCTGCCTATGGAAACTGTTTAAAGAATGCCCCTTGATATTATGTTTGTTTAATTGTACAGAATTTATTAGCAGTTCCTTTTTCTCCTGTACATTTGGCAAAAATTACTACTCCCTGAGAGCTGTGATCAAATTTAATTCTGATGGTATAGTTGAATGTGTGTAGGACACTAAACAGTTCTTCCATATTCATCTAACGAAATAAACTTATGTTGTTCATCTATTGCTTTGACATTATTGTGCATTCCAGATTCCTGGATTAGGGCTTTAGATTGAATTCTTTTATCCGTTGTTTCAAACAAAACATTGATTTCTTTATCAAGTTTAGAGTTTTTCTCTGAATTGGTTAACACCCTATTGAATGGTTCATCAAAAACTTGCATGGGGATTAAAGGAGCTGTTTTGATTATATGTAGAGGCTTACCTATTCTCTACCACGTATGACATGTTTTACAGAATTGCACCATGTCCTTTTATGAAATCTGGCCCTATTCATGAATGCTTGGGTTTCCCATATTCAAGTGTGCCCTGCTATAGGAATTTCAAGTGCTGCGCTCATTATCATTTTCTGATGTCTGGGGGGAATCATTATATGATTCTTGCAGCTGCTGCTGAGTTGCAGGCTTTTTTGTAGATTTCTTATGGTTATTATATATCAGAAGCATAAGTTTTCTTTATTTTGAATCATTTTTTGGAACTTTTATAGACAAAAAAACCCCACACAGAAATGCAAAGGAGAGATTTTTATTTCAAACAGCATTTGTGTGGGAGAGGCCTCCATGTGTTTGTCAAGTTTGACCTGGAGAGGATTTTTAAAAAATGGTTGAAACTTTATACTTCAAAAAAATTTACTTGAAGAAATATACACTCGGAAGGAGAGATTGTTTTACGTCCCGATTTTGCGGAGAACCCTACATGTGGACAGCTCTGGAGAGAGATTTTGTTTCAACTGGAGATAGAAACCTGACAGTTGGAGGACATGAGGTTTTTTTTTCAATTGTTTCATCTAAGTGCTTGATGTTTTAAAAAGCTTTTTTTAATCTTTTGCATGATTATAATAAAAATCTGTGGGTCAGGAAAGGTAGCTTACTTTTAATGTTAAGGTGCTTTTAAGAGCTTTTTAGGCTTAATGACAGTGAAAGCATTCAAAGGACACAGAGTGTGATGACGAGAAGATTTAGAGAGGTGGTTACACAGTGAGATCAGTCAGAAGGGTAAGAAGGTAGTTCTGAAGTCTTCAGTGGCTATTCCTCTCTCAAATGAGTTTTCCATTTTGGGTCATTGAAAGGGATAGTCTGTCCAAGGAAAATATAAGTGGCAGTCACATCTTGGGCACTGAGAATGAATATCATGTTATGCAGGGTTTATCAAGTTTTGAAAGAACAAAATTGTTATAGGGGATTCTCCTCTGAAGGGTACAGATAGGAGATTCTGCGGAGGTGAGTGTGAATCCAGGGTAGTATGTTGCTTTCCTGGTGCCGTGGTTAAGGATGTCTCAAAACATTTGAAGCGTCAAAGGAGAGAGTGAGAAGCTGGAAGTTGTACATATTGGCAGGAAGGACACAGTTAGGTCATGCATCCCAAGTAGCACTGAGAATAGAAATATAGATGAGGATGGCTCTGAGTCAGAAAAGAACAAGTTGATTACAAAAGACAAACAAGAGCAAGTCAGAGAATGGGGCAACCGTGAAGAATTAATCTGCATTTATGTCAATGCAAGGGATTTTACAAGTAAGGCTGATGAACTCTGGGCATGCATTGGAATGCAGGATTGGGACGTCATAGCTATTACAGAACTTGGCTAACGGAAAGGCAGGACTGGCAGCTCAATGTTCTGGGATTAAGATGCTATCAGAAGGATAGAAAGGGAGGCAGGAGAGGAGAAGGAGTGGTGTTTTTGATTAAGGAAAACATTGCTGTAATCAGAGAAGATATTTCTGGGGGATCATTCAGTGGGTTGAAATTAGAAATAAGAAAGGGATGATCCCCTTGATGAAATTGAACAATAGGGCCCCAATAGTGAGAGGGAAATTGCGGAGCAAATATGTAGAGATATCTTGGAAATGTGTAAGAAAAAAGCGTTGTAATAGTAGGGGATTTTAATTTCGCAAACATTGACTGGGACTGCCATAGTGTTCAAGGTTTGGATGGTGAAGAATTTGTAAAATGAGTTCAAGAAAATTTTCTTCATCAATATGTAAATGTTCCTTCTTGAGAAGAAGCAAAACTTGACCTTCTCTTGGGAAATAAGGCAGGGCAAGCAATTGAACTTTTAATAGGGGATTGGTAATCATATTTCTATTAGTTTTTAAAATAGTGATGGAGAAGGATAAGCCTTCCATAAAGGTTTAAGTTCTTAATTGGAGTAAGGCAAATTTTAAGACAAGAACTTTCAGGAGTTGATTGGATAGACTGTTCACAGGTTTGTTGACTAACAAAAGTGTGATAATGATAGTTCAGAGGCATTATGTTCCTGTTAGTTAAGGCTGGTAAGATTAGGGAACAGTGGATGAATAAAGATACTGAGGTTCTAGTCAAGAATAAATAAAAATCTTATATAGATAACTAGGATCAATTGAATTTCTTGAAGAGTATAAAGAGTGCAAATTGTTAAAAGAGAAATCGGGAATTTGTTATTGAAATAAATGATTTGGATGAGAATAAAGGAGGCATCGTTAGTAAGCTTGCAGATGACACCAAAATTGTGAGTATAGTGGACAGTGAAGAAGATTATCTAAGTTTACAAAGAGATCAATAGGCTGAAGAGTGACAGATGGAGTTTAATTTGGATAAATGCAAGGTATTGCATTTAGGTAAAACAAACAGGGGCAGGACTTACCCAGGGCCCTATGACTAATCGTTTAATGTTGAAGAACAGAAACACCAAGGGGTTCAGGCATATAATTCTTTGAAATTTGCTTCACAGATAGACAGGGTCATTAAAAAGACGTTTAGCACGCTTGCCTTCATTGCTCAAACCGTTGAGTTTTGGAGTTGGGGTATCATGTTAAGGTTGTACAGCAGATTGATAAGACCTCTTCTGGAGTTCCCTGTATTATTCTGGTCACTCTGTTATAGAAAAGATATTATTAAATTAGAGAGGATTCAGAAAAGATTTACCAGAATGTTGCCAGGAATGGAGGGCTTGGGTTATAAAAATAGGCTGGATAGGCTGAGGGGATAGCAAGAACTGCTGATGCTGGAGTCAGTGACAACACAGCGCTAGAGGAATACAGCAGGCCAGGCAGCATCAGAGGAGCAGAAAAGTTGACGTTTCAGGTTGATACCCTTCTTCAGAAATGGGGAGGGGGAAAGGAACTGGGAAATAAATAAAAACAGGAGGGATGGGGCTAGGGAAGGTAGGTGGGATGGTGATTAGTAGATGCAGGTAGGGAGTGGTGGGGATTGGTCAGTGGGATGGGGGGTGGATAGGTGGGAGAGAAGATGAACAGTTTATACCGGGTCAAGGAGGCAGGAAGGAGGATAGGTAGGGCTGGGGAAAGCTGGGAGGGTTAGTGATAGGTTGGATGCAGGTAGGGGTTGTTGGGGATTAGTCAGCGTGAAGAGTAGGGTGGATCGTTGGGGAAGAAGATGGACAGGTTGTATCAGGCCAGGGAAGTGGGAATGAGTGGGAGATTTTGACATGGGATGAGGCCGGGAGTGGGGAGACTTTAAAACTGGTGAATCCCTTGTTTAGGCCATAGGGCTGAGGGTCCTGAGTCGAATTAGGAAGTGTTGCTCCTCCAGTTTGCGTGTGGCATCATAGTGGCACTGGAGGAGGCCCAGGATGGGCACATCATCTAGGAGGTGGGAGGGCGAGTTATAAACTCGTTCACAACCAGAAGGTATTGTCATTTGTCGCATACAGAGCACAAAATCCCCCAGTCTGTACTTGGTCTCACCAACGTGGGGGAGATCACATCGGGATCAGCGGATACAGTCGACCAAGTTGGAAGATGTACAAGTAAACCACTGTCAGATATGAAAGGTTTGCTTTGGGCCTTGGATGGAAGTGAGGTGGGTGAGGTAGGGGCAGGTGTAGCACCCTGCGGTGCCGGGTATGGTAGGGTTAGTGGGGAGTGTGGAGTGGACGAGGGAGTCGTGGAGTGAGGGTCCCTACGAAAGGCAGACAGGGGTGGGGAGGGAATTATCTCTTTGGTCGTGGGGTCGGATTGCAGGTGGCAGAAATGGCGGATAATGATACATTGCATGTGGAGGTTGGTGGGTTTGGATAGGCTGAGTCTTTTTTCACTACAGAGGAAGAGGTAGAGGGGGGACCTTATAGAGGTTTATAAAATTATGAGGGATATAGATAAGGTGAATAACAAAGGTCTTTCCCTAAAGTCGGTGGTGGGGGGGGGGTTCCAAAACTTGGGGCATATTTTTAAGGTGAAAAGAGAAAGATTTCAAAAGGACATGAGGGGCAACGTTTTTACACAGAGAATGGCCCATACGTGGAATGAACTTCCAGAGGAAATGTTGAGTGCTGGTACTTTGACAATGTTTGAAAGACATCTGGATAAGTACATCAGTTGGAAATGTTTGGAGGGATATGGGCCAAATGTAGGCTTTGTTGGACTTGTTTAGTTTGGGAATATTGTCAGCATGAACTGGTTGGATTGAAGGGACTATCTCCATGTTGTATGACTCTGATTATGATGAACAAGTCTATTGCTCATCCACAGGTTCAGAGACTGTTTGTTTCTATGTCCTCTCAAAGCTTCATTTTCAATATAATGGAGCTCCAGAAATTCTTCAGCCTCTGCTTCAGTGTGAACTGTGCGTATTAACCTTTTAGTTTGGGATCTGCATTCTAAGCTTAACTTAATGAATGCTAAATACTTTCCTCATATTATCCTCTTCATTAAGGAAAGTTTTGGTTGCTGTAATATCTACCTGTGATATTTCTTTGGCCTCCGGTTACAGACTTTGTAGCTATTGCTTTGGTCACCTCGTCCAATGAAATAATACCTGGGACTTGTTGTAACTCTGTCCCTTAACTTCCCTACACTTGCTGTAATTATGGATTAAGCTAGAAGCTTCACTGTAACCAAATCATTGCTGCTGAATGAATACACTTTGTCTACATGTAATTGCTTAACCATGTCTACCACCACTGGCTTGGTTAAAAGTCATAATCCAGTTGCACTTTGTACGGTGGAACTGGGATAGTTTCTCCACTTATCCCATTTACTATACTTTTCTACTTCCATTAAACTCTCTGGATGGAACTATAAATCTTCCTCCAGCAAAAGATTTTGAGTAGCTCCTGTGTCCCTTAACGTAGTTATAGATTTGGCTGCATTACTGGAAGTGGAAGAGGTTATTTTCCCATTTTTATTCCTCTTTCACAGCTTCCATCTATCCTACCCACCTCCCAACCACTCGTAACAGATTTTATTGTACAGTTTCCAGAATGTAGTTAAAGCTCCAATCAGATCCATACTACTTTCTTTCAGAGATAATGGGAACTGCAGATGCTGGAGAATCCAAGATAATAAAGTGTGAGGCTGGATGAACACAGTAGGCCCAGCAGCATCTCAGGAGCACAAAAGCTGACGTTTCGGGCCTAGACCCTTCTAGGCCCGAAACGTCAGCTTTTGTGCTCCTGAGATGCTGCTGGGCCTGCTGTGTTCATCCAGCCTCACATTTTATTATCTTACTTTCTTTCAGAGTTCTTTTTAGTTGACTTATTCTTAGAAATCCCACTGTATTCCATTGGCTTCCCTTGTAGCTTCTAGCATGCTGAATGATGATGGCCCACTTCATTGCAGTGGAAACATTTTGGTCTTTGATGTTGATCTCCATCCTCAAGTACCTTCCCTTTTGAACAGAGGAGGAGATCTTGTGGTCTTCCACACTGTCCTTTCTTTATCCTGACTGCTTGCTTTCTTTTCACTGCCCCATGGTTTATCCTTATTGAATCTGTGTGGTGGTCTAACAGTTGCAATTCTTTGGTCTTCGACATGGGTTCTTCTTAGTAAGTTTTAAAATTCTTCGATTTTTCGAAGAACATGATCTATTTGAGATCTCATATGTTTGTATTTGCCTGTCAAAATTACGTTGCTTATCCCTTTCAAATTCAATATAATGTTACAGCAGGCTGTTGCTTAAGTTTTAAAACTTTTGTCTATGTGCTTCTGAAACTAAATCATATGCACGCAGTGTAGGTTTTTGTTTACAGTGTCATAACCCTGTGAAACCTTCTCTGGCTGTGGGCATAAATTTGCTGTGCTTTCCCTGTTAGCGAGCTGGATGGGAAGTATCCAGTTTCCCTTTGGCCAATTCATTTGTCTTGCTATTTTCTGAAATGAAAAAGAATGCTGACAGTTACGAGAAAGGGTCACTTGACCCGAAACATTAACTCTCATTTTTCTCCACAGATGCTGCTAGACCTGTTTAGCTTTTCCAGTAATTTCTATTTTTGATTCTGATTTAAAGCATCCACAGTTCCTTCAGTTTTTACTTAGGAATGCTTACATGTTGCATTCCTAAAACTTTGGTAGGACCTGTTCATACTGAAACATTTTTTTTAACTGGACTATATATAATGACTATAATATTTCCCTTAGAGCCCTCTTTGCTTCAATGGTCTCCTTTTTTAAGTACCATAATTTTAGGCCAGTATTCTCTATCTGCCTTTGAAATGTTCATTCTCTCTCCTGAAATGCTTATTTTGTTTCTTTCTGATCACTTGAGTCTTTTAAGTATTAATTCACCTTAATTTTTCCACTCCAGTCTTTTCAATTCTATCTCGATTTTCCCTTTTCTAACTGCTCTTTGGAATTTGATCTTCCCTCCCAACTGTTTCATTTCCCAATCTCTGTCCAGCTTCTTTATTTGTTCCTCATGCTCAAACTGCTTTAACTGTAACTCAATATGAACTGATTCTGATGTCTCATTACTTGGAATACTTGGTCTCTCTTGTATTTCCATTAAACCTAAATGTTGTGCTAGTCCTTCAATTGTTTCTACTTTCTTAGCCCTGGCAGGAAATTCCACTTGTAATTTGCTTGTCAATTCAATCAACTTGGCTTTTGGAGACTGTTGTATGAATGTCAGGGCCATCTCTTCCACCTGTAGAATCGCTTTAGCTATTTTAATGCCATCTTATTTTTGATGATATGGAACATGATGGCTTCTTTTCTCCCTTTTATTCCTTTCTGTCTCTACACCCAACATGGTGTTGCCCTTGTTCCGAAGTCTGAGTATGAATTCCCAGATTTCATCACAATTTACCGGATAGTGCACTTCTAATTCCCGGAGTCATCACAAATGCGAAAAGGATTAAGGATAAACAATGCAAAGTCCCCAGTTTATCTAACAGACGAGCACTGGTTAAAGTAAATCATTCACTAAGTTTCTGTACTTAGCAGGAAAGTAACTGTTTATTACAAACATATTGTCTTTAACACTTAAGAAATATAAATTTCTGACCCATAATGCTACAACTTTAAACTTTATCTCTTTCTAAATTCCTCCCCCTCCTCACCACCCTCTCTTGAACCCACATTTCTCCCCTCAAGCTGAATTTAATATTCTTCATATTATGGTTGCTGCTGCTTTGGGGTGCCTTCATTATGAACTCATTAATTTCACTACACAGTATCAAGTCTATGAAGGCCCTATGAACTGTTCAGATTTAGGGCCTGAACTCTCCCATGTCCTAGACCCCTACTTATTACCACACAGCCTGCCATTACACACTACCTGCTATTAGTCACTAACAGTCCCCGTTAACAACCATTCACTCTCCCAGCCTGATTGTTATCAACTCTTTGTCCAACTGCTGTTCTCTCTCTTTAGGCTGTATCCTATTGTTTACTCCCTACCCCATTCCCTTGCCCTTTTTTCTGCATATAATCTGATGTTTTCCCAGCCACTATCAGTTCTGAGGAAGGGTCACCGAACCCGAAACTTTAACTTTTTTTTTCCTTCACAGATGCTGCCAGGTCTGCTGAGCTTTTCCAGCAACTTTGGTTTTGTTCCTGATTTACAGCATCCGCAGCCCTTTCAGTGTTTATTTCTCTTAGTTCCCAGTTGTGAGAGTTTGGCTACCTGTTACTTGATTTGCCACATAACTGAGCTTAGACTTTCTCAACTTTGAATATCTGCGTCATTGTTCTAACCAAACATTCCTAGTCTTGAGATTTCAAATTAAAATCTTTATATTGAGATGATGTTATTCCAAAGAGTTCTAAACTATCTTCTTTCTTCAGGCAAAGGTATTTCACAGACCTAACTTCACCAGGACATCTGTGAACTCAAAACCCAAAAGCTTTCCACGCTTTAGGATTTTTCCCTACACAAAAGAAAAAAATCCCAATCCTCCTAAACTAAAAGGAACCTAATGCTGCCTGATGGTTATTCTGTCTGCTTGTAAAACTTTTCCAATACTAAGAAATCCCCATTATAACCCGAACCCTAACCCAAGGGATTCCCTCTCTCACGCTGATTTTTTAAAAATGACTCCAGAAATAATGAATTAAATATTGAAACCTCTCAAACACATAGATTCAAACCTATGTGCCAGTTGTTCAAAATCCAAACACTAAAATAAATTTTCTTAAAATACATAACAATCACGACCTTGTGGGCCTGAATCTTGTCATAAATACCAAACGGGATGATAGGTGCTTTTAACTTTAAAACCCATGGGTTAAATAGCTTCATCTCCTTACCTGCCCCTCACAGGCATCCCCCCCATCCACTCCCTTACAGGCATATCACCCTCCCTCCAACCCACACCTCTTCCACCACTGCACCCTCTCACTGTTCCAGGATCTTAGAACCACAATGTGATCACGATGAGAAAAAGTAGCTTTACCATTCTGAGGAAGGGTCACTGGACCCAGAACATTAACTCTGATTTTTCTCCACAAATATTGCCAGATGTGCTGAGCTTTTCCAGCAATTTCTGATTTTGTTTCTGACTTCCAGCACCCGACAGCTGTACCATTTCTCATTTTCCATGCCTTCATTGTCTGAACTGAAGGAATATTCCACTTGATCCTCTGTTATGCTAATACCATTGTTACAGAGCTACCTATCTGTCTATTCCTAGGTTCCTGTACCCTTCAACATTCAGCCACCAATCCTTGCCACCCTGCACTCTTGTCTCTTTAATTGTGATCGTACTTATTTTTTTCTATTTGCAATCTCATTTCAGTTGTTTTGAACGCTATGTGCATTTGGATGCAGACTCTTTAGCTAGTCTTATCCGTTACTTTGCTCGTAGACTTGTACTCTACCCATTCCTGTCACAGTCTGCTTATCATTTCTGGTATTGATATCTTTTTCTTTTGCCTTGTTTATACTCTTTTTGGTTTACAATATACTCCTAAATTTGATTCCTTTCCCCCACTATTTAGTTTTAAGTTCTTACACTGTCTGTAGTTTTGCAGTTTGCACGAACACTGGCAAGTGTTCTGTATGTTTCAGCTGGAGGCCATTCCCAACAACACAGGTTACACTTTCCCTCGTGCTGGTGCCAAGTGCCCCTCAAACCAGAAAACACTTCTCTCATGCCAATCATTGAGCCATGCAATTGTCTTTCCCAATTTGTATATTGTTCATGTAATAACCCAGAGATGATGACCTGTTGAGGTTGGCTTCATAATTTAATGCCCAGGTCTTTTTACTGATGATGCCGAGCCCCCTTTGTCCTGCCTACATTGTTGGTACCTACATGGACCATGATAACTATCTTTCAACACATCACCTCTCATCAATTTCTCTGACCTCTTACCCAACAAACACCACATTCCTTTTTGGTTTCCCACCACCTGAATGGCTTCCTGTATCATGGTCAGTTAGTTCATCCACTGTCATCCAGACAAGCTGAAAGAGTCTGCATACCTTTGGGTACCCTTATGCCTCATGCTCAGTCAGTCACCTTGAACGCTGACCAAACCACGTGACTCTGTCCTATGAGGTGTACCTGCCTCCTGCTACAAAGAATCTAGAAAATTTACCCCTCTCTAATGTGCCACAGTTTCTCTGGTTCAGCCACCCTTGTGTAAACTCCAATTTACAATCCAAGTGACCTACTTAATTATTTTAATCAATTGTGCATTTACTTATATTTTAGGGGTGATTTTACGAAGGTGGTCAAAGTTATCAGTAAGCTTGAACAAAGAAAACAGGAGAAACTGTTCCCAGTGGTTTTAAAAAAAACCTAGGTAAAGGGCATAAATTTAAAGTATTTGTCAAAGAGTCACAGACAACACTTGGAAACCGAAATTTATGATCTGAAAAGCATTGCTTGAAAGGTAGCAGATTCTGAAAAAAGGAAATATTTGAAAAAGGAAACTGGGGTAAACTTAAGGAATAATGACTTACTTGGCTGCTATCTATGACCCAATTGAAAAAAATAACTACTTTTTTTGATGCTTTGAACAAAGCTGTTTAAATAATTAAACTGGTGGTTCCATTTGGTTCCCAAGATAGAATTAATTAAGTTACTTATTTTGCTGACAAAAAAAGGAAGATTAATGTAGAAGTGGATGATTTGAAAGATGCTGAGTTGGTTTTGTACATCTCTATGGTACAGACTACAGCCAATTGTGCATGAGTCGTGCAGGGTATGGACGTTTAGTTGGTGGAAGCTATAGAGATCAAGTGGACTGCTTTGTTCTGAGACTAGAGGGAAAATAAGCACAATATATTGTTCAAACCTTCTGATCAAACTTGGTTGCCTGTTAAAGTTCTTGTGCCCAAATGAACCAGACTAATGTCATAGGAACCCCGAAGACAATTAGAAGAAACCCGTAATTTATGATTAACCTGATACTACAGTGTGACCACGTTTGAAAACATGACAGACTTCCAGCATGATGCCTTTTTAAAACAGCTCAAAGGGTCATTTGAAAGGTGATTTTCTTTTAAAGTTCCACCTTCAGTGAGATAGACCAATATTTGGGCGAATTACGATAATTGAAAACAGAGCAACTGTACCTGTTTACATGCTTTGACAAATCATTGAAACTTGCCTGCGAGCAATTAATCAGTTCTGTTTGTAGCAAATAATCATTAATTTTTCTGGATTTACACTTGCAGCACATGTTAGTGCAACAGAACTAGTTAATAATCCTGGAATTTCTTCTCTAATTCTTTACCGTTACAAATTAAACAGGTCCTTATACAGATGGGCTAGATTTCTGTTTTTTTAATTCATTAAACTGCAGTTACCAGGATTTTGAGAATTGGCCCAATTTTTGCAACAGGAATGATGCTGAAACTGCCTGTGCTTGTTGTCATTGCTCTTTTGAGCCTTGTAGCAATCTCTTGAAACCACACAGAAGCAGTTAAAAACAGAAATACAGAAATTGCTACCAGTGTTCCCTCTAGACTATATGTGCACACAGCCGTGCACCAGTCAGCAATGTGCCACACAAGGAACAGACCAGACATAAAATGCTCCCTACAAGAAGAGCCAGTGCACAACCATACTCCAGTCTTAATGTGACAATCTGCCTTTGTGTAGCAAACAGAATTTAAAGGGAGCATTTGTTGCTGGCAGGTATTCGCCAGGTAGTTTTCCATAGGAAGTGGTGTGGAACTCCTCATTGTCTGCATTCAATTAGAAATCACTTAACTGACAAGAACTTTCTCTTTTTACGCTGTTTTCCAGTTGTGAAGAATAAAATCTTGGGGAAAAAACGTTGCACTTTGTTGAATGTAGTGTGTTTGGATTTTTAACATTGTAATGAATTTGTAATTACTGCTAGAAATCCTCTCGGTGAAAAAAACTAATTTCATATTTGTAAAATATCAAATTTCTACATAATGATTTTTTAAAAAATCTACATTTTACAATTAGTTTGGCTAGTTTTGATATTTTGGTATCTCCTTTAATTTCAGTTATATGCCCCAATGTTTTATTTCACCCTATTTTTCACTTTTATTGTAGTTTTAATCAGTGCATTTTAGATTATAATGTGTGATCTTGGAATACTTCAGTGTGAGTGACTGACTGATTGCTGTTTACTGTCTCGGTGGCAATCACTTGGCTTGATGCCAGATTCAACTTACTGTTATTTTTATTACGAAAATATAATTTGCTTTTTTTTTAAAACTTTATTTACGTAGTCCCTGAAGCAGTTCAGTTTTGTACAGTCTTTGCATATGCAGAAAGAAACAAACAATGGAGTTTGTTTTCCGACACTTCCAATAAACAAACCCAAGGCTTTTTTTACACATATATATTTGAGGCAATGGGAGGGTTCAATAACTGAATGGACCCCCAATGTACTTTTGTTTATAAAAATCTCTTTGTATATGTACATTGTCACAAATATAGATTGATTCTGTACAGTAGCATATCAAGTAAACAAACAAACATTGGAATTTCATTCTATCCAAAAAAAACAAAGACATCTCTTACACATACAATCCTATGTTTCTGGAAGGACCCCTTTTTTACTTCAAAAATATACTTTAATCATTAAAAATCACTTTGCATATATACATTGTCACAAAAGCAGTTTGAGTCTGTACAGTAGCCTATCAAATAAACAAACAAAACATTGGATTTTGGCTCTACCCAAAAATCCAAAGAACTCTCTTATTGAAACAATATTTATTTTTGAGGTATTAGGAACGTCTGATAACTGAAGTGACTCCCATTTGCCTTCAGCAAGAAGACCTCACATGGTGGTCTTTCCCCACTGCGCTTTGGTAGCAGCTGCTCCAAACCCAATGGACCACCATTGTACTTAGGCCTGTGGCAAAGTGGAAATTTACACCATAGCAAAGGCTAGGTTTTCAAAGTCAGTTTTCTTCGAGGTCACTAGTTAGCACCATTGCCATGTGCTGACTGCAAAATCCAAACTAGTGTGATTGCACGTCGAGCTAATTGATTTGTTCTTGTAATGCCAAGAGCACGTATTCGAAATTCTTTCAGATCCAATTCAGGTGACATTTTCCCCCCTATCTCTCCCCCAAATTAGTCTGACATGTATTTAAATGCAAGTAAGAACAATGAAGCAAGAGTAGGCCATTAATCCTAAATAAAAACCATAAGACCATAAGACATAGGAGTGGAAGTAAGGCCGTTCGGCCCATCAAGTCCACTCCGCCATTTAAATCATGGCTGATGGGCATTTCAACTCCACTTCCCTGCACTCTCCCCGTAGCCCTTGATTCCTTCTGAGATCAAGAATTTGTCGATCTCTGCCTTGAAGGCTTCCAATGTCCCACTGCACTCCGTGGCAATGAATTCCACAAGCCCACCACTCTCTGGCTGAAGAAATGTCGTCTCATTTCAGTTTTAAATTTACCCCCTCTAATTTTAAGGCTGTGCCCACGGGTCCTAGTCTCCCCGCCTAACAGAAACAACTTCCTAGCGTCCACCCCTTCTCAACCGTACGTTATCTTGTAAGTTTCTATTAGATCTCCCCTCAACCTTCTAAACTCTAATGAGTACAATCCCAGGATCCTTAGCCGTTCATCATACGTTAAACCTACCATTCCAGAGATCATCCGTGTGAATCTCCGCTGGACACACTCCAGGGCTAGTATGTCCTTCCTGAGGTGTGGGGCCCAAAATTGGACACAGTATTCTAAATGGGGCCTAACTAGAACTTTATAAAGCCTCAGAAGAACATCGCTGCTTTTATATTCCAACCCTCTTGAGATAAACGACAACATTACATTCGCTTTCTTAATTACGGACTCTACCTGCAAGTTAACCTTTTAGAGAATCCTGGACCAACACTCCCAGATCCCTTTGTACTTCTGCTTTGCTGATTTTCTCACCATTTAGAAAATAGTCCATGCCTGTATTCTTTTTTCCAAAGTGCAAAACCTCTCATTTACTCACATTGAATTTCATCAGCCATTTCCTGGACCACTCTCCTAAACTGTCTAAATCTTTCTGCAGCTTCCCCACCTCTTCAGTACTACCTGCCTGTCTACCTATCTTTGTATCATCGGCAAACTTCGCCAGAATGCCCCCAGTCCCTTCATCCAAATCATTAATGTATAAGGTGAACAGCTGTGGCCCTAACACTGAACCCAGTTGCCATTCTGAAAAAGAGCCTTTTATCTCAACTCTCTGCCTTCTGTCAGACAGCCAATCCTCAATCCAAGCCAGTAGCTCACCTCGAACACCATGGGCCCTCACCTTGCTCAACAGCCTCCCATGAGGCACTGTATCAAAGGCCTTTTGGAAGTCTAGATAGATAACATCTATTGGGTTTCCCTGGTCTAACATACTTGTTACCTCTTCAAAGAATTCTAACAGGTTTGTCAGGCATGACCTCCCCTTACTAAATCCATTCTGACTTGTTCTAATCTGACCCTGCACTTCCAGGAATTTAGAAATCTCGTCCTTGACAATGGATTCTAGAATTTTACCAATTATCGAGGTTAGGCTAATTGGCCTATAATTTTCCATCTTTTGCCTTGATCCTTTCTTAAACAAGGGGGTTACAACAGCAATTTTCCAATCATCTGGGACTTTCCCTGACTCCAGTGACTTTTGAAAGATCACGACCAAAGCCTCCGCTATTTCCTCAGCCACCTCCCTCAGTACTCTGGGAGGTAGCCCATCGGGGCCAGGAGATTTATCAATTTTTAGACCTAAAGAACTGCAGATGCTGTAAATTAAGAACAAAAAGAAAAAGTTGCTGGAAAAGCTCGGCAGGTCTGGCAGCATCAGTGGAGGAGAAAACAGAGTTAATATTTCGGGTCCGGTGACCCTTCCTCAAAACTGTTCTGAGGAAGGGTCACCGACCAGAAATGGTAACTGTGTTTTCTCCTCCACAGTTGCTGCCAGACCTGCTGAGCTTTTACAGCAACCTTTTGTTTTTGTAGGCTGTTAATCCCCCTTTACCATTTAACAAGATCATGTGACCTATGTCGATGTACAATATATCCCTGAGGTGTAACGATTGTGTTTTGTATCAGTTAATAATTTTACCATTCTTCACATTAGCTATAATGCTCAAAAGATTGAAGTTTGTTCAAGTATATTTGTAGCTGTAGAGTGTTAGACTTACAGTTAGGGATTAGGATGGGAACACAACGGGGAGATGTGTCTCTTGTCAACTGATAATTGAGTCCTGCTGTGCTTCGGCTACAGCCTCACAGGATTAAACAAAAACAGGTATTTGGGCTTTTATCTGTCTCTGTCCCTTCTATGCTTTTCACTCCTCTTATGAAAAGTATATATTTTTGACAAAATCAGTAAGACAATGTATTCTTCCATTGTAAAACCATCCTTCTCTATAGACCCAATAAAATTACTATTTTTCATGATAACTATTGAAAGAATGAACAAAATATGCATTGTACATTCACAAAAATCAGATTGAGCAAGAACATTAAAATGCATGTTGGAGGAGACTGTTTGACTCCTCGAGCCTGCCTAGCTGTTTAATAAAATGAGGGCTACTTTTGCATCTGCCACACTGCCACCAGTGTGCCCTTTACAATTAACCCTTGACTTCCTTGTAGATCAAAAGTCTGCCTTAGATATATTCAGTGATGCAACCTCTCCTGCTTGCTGGGGAAGAGAATTCCAAACACTAATGAGCCTCTGGGAGAAGGAATACTTGATCATTTCCATCTTAAATGGGTATTTCCTTATTTTGCAACTGCCCCAACTAGCGCTATTTTCTCCAAAGACATTTTTTGCTGTCATCTCATGTGGCATGTAATTTTTTTAAGAAATCTGAGTAATTTTAAACCAGGCTTAAAAAGTGACATAATGATGAGCAATTCTTAACTACTTTTAACATGATCATGATAGGAGATGGGTGGCGAAGAGTGAGATGTTTTTAATACTTGAATAACAGACCTCCCTTATGCTGCGCTATACGCTAAGATTATTCCTCTGTCTTATGATGGCCTTTATTAAAAAAGTTCATTTTAATTTACCTTTCTGTAGTTAGAATTTGCTCGGAGTAACAAATCTTCAAGTAAGAGATTCAACACTCTTTCTGTCCCTCTGTACTTTAAAACCAAATCCCAAAGCCCTGCTTATCTTTTATCAGCTCTAACTCCTTGCATTATAAAATCCATGGAATTATAGGAAAATAGTGAAAAGTCTTGCCTGCTGATCCCTGATGAACTAAGGACAAACAACATTAACTCCTCTGGACCCCATTATTGCATACTACAACTTCCAGATTTTGGCAGAAGTACAATTTCTGGAGATTGCAATGCCACTCCGGTCCCCGTGAGTAGCACATAAAACAGTGTTAGCTATTAATGGAATCAGAAAACTGGGACCATTGTAAAAACAGCACGTTTTATTTTTCTGTAAACAGAAATGCCCAATATCATCTACTGCAGCTTATCAGAAGTTTGACTTGCATTCTATATTAGCTCTGCATTTTGGAAACTTCAAACAAAAATATTTAGAAAGCTGTTAATGTCTTGTTTAAATCAATTCTTATTCCAGGCCTTTGGATTTATGACACGCGTGGCTTTACAGGCAGAGAAACTCAATCATCACCCTGAATGGTTCAATGTGTACCACAAGGTAATGTGTATGTTTTGAGATTGACAGCAAAATGGAGCACACTCTATAAGTATAAATCACTCGCTGTACAATAATGTGCAATCCATTAGTCTGAAACACAGTTTTACATCTAGCAATGTGTGTTAAGGTGCACTCTCTATTCCCTACACTCAATCTGTGTGATTTTTGTTTCACAGGAAAACACAAATCTGCATATAAAACTTTGTATGACGCTACAAACCTTCACTAGTGTTCTCAGATATACTGCTATCTTGGTTAATGTGCTACTGCTGGTTGGCTCAATCTTTCCTTTGATGTTTGTTATAGAGATCTGCACAGCAGGATCAAAGCAGCTTAGCCATTAGTAGCGCTGTCGCTAACAACATTGTGTGCATTTAATGCAGCTTTTAGTCCATCCAGACCATCACCAATTTAAACTTAAGATTAGAGTAAGTGCAATTGTTGGAACCCATTACATACACTTCACTACACCCACCCCCAGCCACCATCACCACTGCCTTTGTCATAATTTTCTTATGCTTTTGTACTTCTGGGGAGTCCCATTCTAACCTATGCAGATTGTTTTATTATTTCCTATATTTTGGTCCGCTACTAGTCTTGTTAACCTACAGAGTAGATCTAATATATATGATAATGCTAGCAAAAAGTACCAGAGGAGTTTTGTAGTGAACAGCATCATTTAGAATGGAATTTTATTCTAAGTCAAAAGAATAACTGCAAATGCTATAAATTTGTATCAAAAGCATGGAATCATTAACATAGTAAGTTAGGAAACATCTGAAGTGAAAGAAAAACTGTTAACCTTTCGGGCACAGCCTTTCGTCCGAACTGGAGGATGTAAGAAGGCACCCAGTGAGGAAAATGGAGGAACACATATACAAAGGAAGGTAAAGAAAATGCTATAAAATGATGGGGTATATTAATGAGGAGAGTGTTAACAACATAAGACAAAAGGTCAGAGAACTAAGAGGCATAATATAAAAGGTACATAGCATCTTTCATAGCCACAGAATATCTTAAAGTGCTTTTAGAGTATAGCTTGTTGTTCTGTAAGAAACAACACAGACAACTTATGTATGTTTCCAGTCATGAGCACACTGGGTGAAAGATGATTATGGCCAGGAAACTGGGAAGAACTCTCCTGTACTACTTTGGGATAATACCATGGGATCATTTTTCGATCTACTTGAAGGGGTAGAACATGTTTCATTTTAACATCTCAACCAAAAAATGGCACTCCGAGCAGTCCATTGTTCCTTTGTTACAACACGAACTATTTCAGCCTGGTTTTCATCCTTTGTTACAATTGTGTAGAGCTTACGCAATAATACGGAACATGTAAATTCAAGTGATAGTGCTTTCAGGTCATGGAATTGGAATATTATATCTAATGCAAGAAGAGTTTTCTACAGAATATATAATGTTAGACTTCCAGCAAAAAAAAGACCTATAAGGCGTAAGTTGCTGGAACAGTTGGTTGTTATGAATATCTCCTCGTAATGTTCAAAATTACGGGATACGTCTGAAGAAAACTGAATCCTTTTAACTAGCAGAGAAAGTGAAAGTCAGTTTGGTTTTTATTTGTGCGTCCGGCCAATAATGATATGGTAGGATCTGATTTTACTCCAATTTGATACCAATCATAATCAGATGTTTGGGGGAACAGAATAGTGAGAAAATAGTCTGTAATGGAGAAAGGAGCTTCTGACTATAGGTTAGAACTGATGCACACAATGTCTTTAAAGCAGCATTCCTTCTCGTTTTTCAATGGGCAGGTAACACAATGCGAGGAAAAAATTCAAAACAATTCTTTTGGCTAAGGAAAATAAATTGTTACATTTTATGTACTCATTAATATTTTTAGAAGGTACTTTTATGACTTCTTTTATAATACCAACTTGCTTGTGGTCACAAAGGGATATTTAGATTGGTCTTCTTGATGAGCTGAGGGTCCATTGAATAGGAGTTGGGTCTCGCACAAAATAAGATTGACTGGTATCTTGGGAAAAGGGTGGTTCATAGCTGGACAGTTATGTATTGCAGGTGCAGGTTTGATTTGGGAAATGGAGAAATAGCCATGGCAGCTAATCTAAATTTTTTTAATGTTGAATGAAAGCTGTCCTGGACATCGAGAGCTCCCCTGCTTTTAATGTTGGCATGCGATCTTAGCTCAGGAACCCAGTTTAATACCTTTGGTCAAAAAATGGTGCCTCTTGCAATCTACATTAGCTCTAATTTTTCCTGCCATTGCACAGATTCCAAGGTCCATGCTTGGGAGCAGGTTCTGGAACTATAAGTCCTGTGCATTCTCCCACAAATGATATGAACAGACCCTCCAAGCGGCCACACAGTTTAGAAGGAACGTTGCTGACAATATAAAACTAAGGATTGCATTGACGTGTCAGTTTATTATTTCAGCTTTGAGCTGGAGCTTGAATTGTCGGTCAAATACTTCCAAATGGAAATTAGAGCCAAAGTGCTGGAGTACAGTCACAAACTGTAGCATTTCTAATAAATAAAATTCACATTTTCATGAAAAGTACTGACAGATCTGCACACTAGAAACTTTAGTTGTATACTCCCTTTCACACAACCAGTGTCGGTTAAATTGTCAGTTGGTAGATAAAGGAGTTTAGAGTGACACTCTTACACATTTAGCGGGTTACTGTTACTTTTATGTTGGAAGAATAATTAAATGGAAAATTAGATTATTTTTATATTGATGTCTTTTTACTGAAGAAATTTTTCAGGCCTTTCCTTTTTTCTTTGGCTGAGAGCCTTCTTGTCTCTTCTTGTAGTAAAAACAGCCAGCAACTTTATTCTGCTTTATTTTCCCACTCTTCAAAAACCACAGATGCCACACACAAGACTTCTCAAAGCAATTGCTCCAATGAAAATAATAGGCAAGCAGAAAGGAAATTCTGAAATTGACGCTTGCTGCAGGACGGCTAAGGTGGAATGGTGAATCTGCTTGATGAACTAACATTCTGTATTTCATTCCTCCCCAGGTTCAGATAACTCTTTTGACACACGACTGTGGTGGTCTGTCCAAAAAAGATGTCAAACTGGCAAAGTTCATCGAACAGGCAGCTGCTTCAATAAATTAGTTATTTTTATGCTTTTAAAAAGGTTCATTATGAAATGTGAATTCTGAAGTGATGCTGAGCTCCTTATAAAAGGTGAGAAGCGTTCAAGTTAACATACTGAAATAGGTTGTCCCGAATTTAAAGAATATTGCTTAAAATATTTGCATCACAGATGCTGAAACTGGAACTGCAGTGAGTGGAAAGTTATTTTTTAAATTCTGTTCTCTTATCAACACAACATATAATGTAAGAAATGTTGAAACAATAATAAAGAAACAAGAAATTTGAATATGTCAGTTCAGGAGTATCAGACTTGCCCTTGAACCCGAGAGTTGGTGTCTATAATATTGATTAATATAAAGAAACATTATTTTTGCTGGGTTTGGTTTGTGCCATATCATGTAATAAAGACAAATCCACTAATGTTAAAATGCAGTTCTCGCAGTAACTATACATTGAATATTAACGGTGAGGTTTTAACTCTCGTTTACAATGAGCCCACTTGCACATTTAAAATCAGGTTCCTTGTTGTTGACACTCTTTCTGCATTCTGTTCTATTACCCTGATTTACTTATGTAAGGTATGATTTGCCTGGTTAGCATGCAAAACAATGCTTTTCACGGGATATATAGGTAAAATAAATCAAATGTTTTTAATTTGATTTGATTTATTACTGCCATATGTACCAAGATACCATGAAAAGCATTTTCTTGCGTGCTAACCAGACAAATCATACCTTACGTAAGTACATCAGTTTAATAGAACAGAATGCAGAATATAATGTTACAGCTACAGAGATGATGCAGAGAAAGATCACCACTAATACATGGGAACATATCTACTTTGCATCACGATTGTGACACACATTTTTCATTTTATAAACTTCACTGTCAATATTTATAATAGAAATTATCTACACTTTGTAATTTCCCAATACGCTGGATGGCTTCACAATTCTGTCCTGCACTGCCCAGTTATTTAGTTTGTACTGCAACAAAGCTTTTATACTTTGATCACCTTTGCTGTTTAGTTAAAAGGGATATCAAAGCAAATGCAGAATAAAGACCAAATGTATGAATTCACAATGCAAAATCAATTACGTCTGTACGCCCTGCTGTTCTATCTGAAGACAACATTTCCTCTTGATCTCTCGTCTCTAACTGTGGAAGATGAATTAACAGACTTACAGTAAATTAGCTCGTAATAAGTAAGTAAATTAACATTTTAGGTCAGGGCTTCCCAATTTAGAGCAGGGCTTCCCAAACTGTGGTTTTTTTCCCTTCCCCCACCCCAGTCAGTTGAGAGGCTTTTCCAAATCTTTGTGGTTTTTTTTGTCCGCGATTGTGGCCTAATGGAATGTTCTGGGTCTGGATTGCTGCAAAAAAAATGCCTGCAAATAATTAATACTAGTTTTTTCTTTGCCTCATCTGCTCATTCAGCCCCTCCCTCTATCTTTCTACACTCAACCAACCCCATATGCTGAACCCTCCCATGGTCAGAAGATGTGTATTTTGCAAATTTTCACAGAGCTGAAGCCACATCAGGACAGTGGATTGGGAAGCATTGGCTCAGAGGTATCACAAAAGAGTGAGTGAAGAGTGAATTCCTACACTAAGTTCCCAATTTTAGCCAAGTTGCTGTGGGAATAGATGGTATGAACAATTAAAACATTCAAAAGGCATCTGGATGGGTATATGAAAAGAAGGGTTTAGAGGGATGTGGGCCAAATGCTGGTAAATGGGACTAGATTTATTTAGGATATCTGGTCGGCGTGGACAAGTTGGACCGAGGGGCTGTTTCCGTGCTGAACATCTCTGTGACTCCATGACTTACCAGTAGCCACCTTCAAGTCCAAATAAATGCTTTGCTTGCAAAAGGATTGATGAATGTATTCATGTTTAGATTGTCTTTAATTTGTTTTAACAAAAACATGTTCTGTTAATCGCATCACGTCTAAGACTCTCTGTAGGACAGTGTTCTCAAAGTGTGGTGTGTAGACTGTTGCTGGAGCATGAGCTGGTCCAAAGTCCAAGCTACTGACACGCAACAACACAGCTGTGATCATAGAACCTGCATCCATTTCTGAAGAAGGGGCCCGACCCGAAACGTCAGCTTTCCTGCTCCTCTGAAGTTGTGTTCCTCCAGCTCCACACTATTATTCCCACTATTCTTTTTATGTCATACAACCAGACTGGCTCCTGTGTTTGTGGCACAAGTCGTCGTAAATGCAAGCAATATGGGAAAGATGTGTTACTATAGTTTTTGTTTGAGGAAAATAGATGTAGTTTAGGAAATTCCTCTAAAATTATTGTGATTTTTCTAACACGTTAGAATGTTTCAAGTGAAGATATTCCTTTTCAGTACTAATGTTTCAAATATGCAAATATCTATACTTTTGTTTCTGGCCTGAATTAATTCACTTGTGCATAATTTTCTTGAATATTGCATGAATGTGTTAAATTTAGTGGCAAGCCTTCAGCAAAATATTCTTAGTTTCCATAGTTCCCGTGAGTTCGGAGGTTTTTTTTTGAGATCTCAGTTGAAAATGGGTCAGCTCGAACACTTAAATGGTCTGCAAGGTTTTTGCCCCAATATAGGGTCTCTGGATGGCAATGTTTGACACCCTTTGGAAGAAATGAAAGCTTCTGGCAGATGTTTGCATTTTCAGTTGTACAAAAGTCAGTAGTTTCATGGTGAAAAAAATGCAAACAAGTAGTATCAAGATCGAACAAGTAACAATGGGTAAATGGAGAATAATGGATGACTGGAAGTGGCTGCAATGTAGCTGAGGCTCAGATGGTTTATACAGAAAAATTCCTATGTGTTTTTGTATGGATACCTGACTAACACCTAAGGGGTTCAGATAATGTCATGAATCTCAAACTTTGTTCTGGTTCGTAAATGACTATGCCACGAGTTCGAAAGCCAGATCTGAAGCCACACTGATTATTGTTTTTAAATATATGGGTAATTTTCATTTGGATGTGCAATTTGTTTTTCTTTTTTGTTATCAGTTGATAGAAAGGAAGGTATTCATCACGAATGACATCGTCAAAAGGGCCCTGCAATTATTTTCAATTTTGTTGCTGAATGGCAGGGATTTCTGAAGCCAGTAACATTGTAATATTGACTTAGTTACTGCAGTGCTTTGGGTGGTGCTCGTCCATCTGGACCTTTTAAGTACAGTTTGCGTGTGAACACCGCAACTGCAGTGCAGCAGTTATTGATGCCACCATGAACAAGCATTGCTGCGGTCTGGGACTAGGCTGTGTTTCAGAAAACGCCCTTTTCTTTTTGAATTGGTAAAGGTTTACAGAATGTGCTCTTGCATGGTGCATTGAGCAATGAGTGCACTATTATGGATATTGTTTTTGTAAATGTCAGCGGAATGAGACTTTAGTGAGCTAACCTGTTTACTGTAATAACAGTTTGACGTGTAGGATTCTTAAGTGCATTTGCATGCTATTTCAATATCAGAGTAGCCTTTCTTTTAAAAATAAGTATCAATTAAAACACTTTCAGAAAGGTAAAATTAAACAAATTCTTTAATTTTTTAAAAGATAGAACAAAGGACAAAAGAGAAGTACAGCACAGGACCAGGCCCTTCAGCCCTCCAAGCCTGTGCCGATCATCATGCCCTAACTAAACTTAAAAGAAAACTTTCTGCCCTTATTCAGTCCATATCCTACTATCCCTCCCCTATTTATATAAACATCCAGATGCCTCTTAAATGTTACCAATGTGCCTGCTTCCCCCATCTTTTCCAGCAGTGTGTTCCAGGTTCCTACCACTCTCTGCATGAAAATCTTCCCTCTCACATCTCCCTCCATCTTTCCTCCTCTCACCTTGAACCTGTGCCTCTTTGTAATTGAAACTTCAACCCTGGGGGAAAAGAGCCTCTGACTATCCACCCTCTCTGTGCCTCTCATAATTTTGTACACCTCTATCGGGTCTCCTCTCAGCGGCTATCTTTCCAGTGAAAACAATCCTAAACTTTTTAACCTTCCCTCCTAGCCAATGCCCTTAAGACCAGACAACATCCTGGTGAAACTTCTCTGCACTCTCTCCAAATATTCCAAGCCCTTCTGGCAGCGTGGTGACCAGAACTGCACACAATATTCCAAATGTGTCCTAACAGAGGTTTAATACACCTGCAACATGGCTCGCCAACTCTTGCATTCCATGCCTTGGCCAATGAAGGCAAGCATGCCATGTGCCTTTTTATTCACCTTGGCCACCTGTGTTGCCACTTTTAAGGAACTGTGGACCTGCATGCCCGGATCCATCTGTGTGTTAATGTTCTTAAGGGTTCTGCCTTTTACAGTATAATTCACAACTTGATTCTCCAAAATGCATCACCTCGCACTTGTCTGGATGAAACTCCACCTACCATTCTGTGCCCGAGTCGCTAATCTATCTATATCCTGTTGTATCCTTTCACAGTCAACAGCAACTCCACCAATCTTCGTGTCATCTGTAATCTTACTAATCAGACCACCCAAATAAGCTGTTCTGAAGAATTATCACTGGATGTGAAAGGTTTGCTCTTGTTTCTGTCCACAGATTCTACCAGACCTGTTGAGATTTTCCAGCAATTTCTATTTTTGTTTTTAAATCTTTAAATCTTTCAACTTTAACTGATTTTAGAACTGCTTGTATTTTTTGTGCTGCTTCACTCCTAATTTCCTCCCAAATTCTTTAAACCAATAATTAATGTAATATTACCCTTATTACAGTTATGTTTAGTATGGTCAGCCAAAGGAAACTGTGTGAAACCTAAAATTATCGTACAGGGAATAGGATCAGGAATAGACCATGCAACCCCATGAGTCTGCTTCACCATTCCAGATTTGCTCCATTTACTTTTTCCCTCTACAAATCCCTTAATTTTTACCAATAACCTGAACGTTTCACTCTCTGGCTCTTGAATATATTTAATGATTGAGCATCCACAACACTCTGAGTTTGAGAATTCCAAAAATTCATAAACTTTTCAGTGAAGATATTCCCTTCATCTCAGTGCTAAATAATCATTACCTGAGACCATGCCCATTCCTCAGTCGGGTGAAACAACCTCCCAGTATCTACCGTCATTCAGAATCTTTCATGTTTCAATGAAATCACCTCTTGATTTTAAGTCTGTCAGCCCAATTTATTCAGATTTTTGTCATAGAATATCTTTTTTATCCCAGGAATTGAACTAGTGTACAACCTCCATCGCATGTATCTTCCTTAAACGTGGAGACCAAAACTGTACACAACACTTCTGATGCTGTCACACCAAAGTCCTGTGAAATTGTAGCAAGACTTCCTTAATTTTACATTCTAGTGCACTTGCGATAAAAGCCAACGTGTCATCTTTCCTAACTGCTTGACATACCTGCGTCCTAACTTTGTTCTTTGTACAAGCACATACATGTCCCTGAAAATCAACATTTAGATATTTTGTGTTTTAACATCACATTCTACTTTGCTATCCTTACTACTAAAGAAATAACTACCAAATCTAACATTTTTCAACAGTATACTATCATCTGCCATTTTATTTAACTTGTCTATATCTTTTTGAAGCCATAATATCTTTGTATCGTTGGAAACCTTGGATAGATTAGCCCTAGTTTCTTCATCTAAGCCATTAACATAGATTACAAATAACTGTGGCCCACCTCTAATCCATGCAGCATTCTCATGGTTGCAGCCTGCCAACCTTAGCCACCTTCTTTATCCCTACTGTTTGCTTCCTGATTTAATTAATCTTCCATCGATGCTTAATACATTACTCCTCAACTTCACAATCTCTTATATATATTATCCTTCAGTGTGGCACCTTACTGAATGCTGTTAAAAATCTGCTTGTGCTGAAGCTGAATAGCTTGATGGTTTACTGTTTCACTTGTGACCATTACAACTTAATTATCAGTTCTGGTGAAATCAGAGTGTCTGTATAATCCCAGTATTTTCCATTTTTAAGATATAACACACTTGTTTCCTTTTTTCTGTAATGTGTGAGTTATTGAACAAGTGGAACTAATCACTACTATTGCCATTTCCACGTTGCCTTGAACTTAATTGTATGAGATGGGCAATTTGCTGCTTTAGAACAGATGATTAATCTCAGTGGAAAACTTATGGCCAATTAATTGTTCTAAAATTAATTATTAATCATATGAAATTAAACAATGCACTTACATCTGTCAATAAAGAAATCTGAACCTGAATAACTTTCTTTTGCATTATAAATATATATTATAACTTGTTCACAACAGATTTTCATTCAATTGAAAAAGAATGTGGAGTTCCAGATATAATTATATAGTTTGTGGCTCACATAATTTAGTCTAATGAGATTTATGTAGCATTTTTGTACTCTGTAAAACACTGGATCTGCTCATGATTGTATTGTTTGGCTATCTGCATTAGTAAACAGCCTCAGTCTTGCAGTATTATTATTCATGTTGAATCTTTCAAATATGAGATTATTTCACAGATGATTAATACAAATTAAAAATACTTACATCTCAGAAATAGGGCATTTGGCGCAATATGTCCATTTGTGGTCCATATCTGAATATTTAATTACTAAGACAAAAAGCACAAGCAATTTTGTTACTCCTTTGTGCGTTTTTAAATTCTTTCACAGGATATGGATGTGGCTGAGTATTTATTACTCATCCCTAATTACCCGAAGGGCACTTAACCTTGGGAGTCAGAGAGGTAGTGGAAAAACAAAGAATAATGTCACAAGCACACCATAAGCACAGCAGTCCTGATGAAGGGTGTAAACTCAAAACGTCAGCTTTCCTGCTCCTCTGATGCTGCCTGACCTGCTGCATTCTCCCGGTTCCACACTGTATTGACTGAGTCTTGCTAATACCGTAAGTTCATTGTTTGGTAAGAACCCCTCAGTTAGGTAACCTAGGGATTGTCTGCTGTTGCTGTAGATCAGAAAAGCGTGCAATTTTAACGAAGTACCAGTGCTAGGGATTCAACTGAGAAAGTTGGAGCCAACATAATAACATAATGAAAGTAACATCAGGGTAGTGAAGATTTAAAATAAGGTTTCCAAAGATTAAAGCAAGAACTTTGCACTGTAGCGGGAGTGTTTGGAATGAACCAAGGTTCCTGGCATGATTAGTATTCTTTACAGGAAATAACTAACAAGCTCCATCAAAAGGGAAGCCATGGCAATAGATTTTGCACTGGTAATGTACACCACCTCCACTATGTGGAATGCCATGGACACTCCCTGGCAACCATGCATTCTGGAAATGTGTCCAGCTGCACTGGCTAAGTACTATTTGGAGCCAAGCAGTTGGTAAACTCATGGAGTATCTGCAATGCTGACGTTTTCGTGGATGGCATGTTTAGGGAGGTGGTCACACCTCAGGTAAAGACTAAACAGCCAGAAAGGGGATGGGAGAGTAGCGAATGGCAGGTAATGCAGGAGGCCGTTTGTAACAGATGTACTGTTAGGGGACGACAGCTTGAGATAGCAGTGGAAGCCAAGTCCTTGGCACTGTGGGTGTGAAGGAATAAGATAGGGTTAGGGTTACAGCTACAATAAGTGGGGATTCAATAGTAAAGAGAGCAGACTAGCATTTCTGTGACCACCAAATAGATTCCAAGATTATATGTTACACCCCAGGTGCCAAGGTCAAGGATGTATTAAAGCAGCTATAGAGCAATCTGAAGGGTGAAGGTCATAGTACATATTGGTGCCAATGAAAGGGAGGAAATAAAGGATGAGGTTCTGTTAGTAGAAAATAGGGAGTTAGAACGTAAATTATAAAGTAAATCTTCAAATGTTGTAATCTCAGGATTACAACAGTGCCATGTACTGGCAATCATAGAAATAACAGTGTATACCAGATGACTGTATGGTTGAAGAATTGGTATAGGAAGGAGGAGTTCAGATTCCTGGGACATTGGGACCAGTTCTGGGGAAGGATAGAGTGGTACAAGCAGGGCTTTGGTTATGTCACAGATGGACTACCATGTGCAGTTCTGGCCACTGCACTGTTGGGAAAAATGCACTGGAGCTAGTGCAGGACAGATTCACAGAATCACAGAATTTTACAGTACAGAAGAAGTCCATTCAACCCATCATGTCTGTACCTGCTGCTGTCCCATCTAGTCCTATTCTCGAGCCTTACTTCCCTGACCCTCAAAATTCATCACTTTCAAATATATATCCAGTTTTTTTTGAAACCTTCTATGTTGTTCGCCTCCATCACTCTCTCAGGCAGTGCATTCTAAACCCTCACAAGGCTGCCCGTAAAGAAGTATCTCCTCATCTCACTCCTACCTTTCTTGCTGACGATCTTGAAACTGTGACCACCAGTTACTGATACAACAACTAGTGGAAACAAGAATATCCTTCTTTACCCTGTCAAAATGGTTTATAAGTTTGAACACCTCAATAAGGTCACCTCTTAGTCTTCCCTGCTCCAAGGGGAATCAACCCAATCTTTCTAAGCTTTTGTTGTCTTTATAATGTGACCTGACCAATGATTTGTAGAGGTGTAGCACTCTCTTTATTTGTACTCTCTCTTTATTTATACTCCCTATTTATAAAGCCAAGGATCCTATAAGCCACCTTAACAAATGTTTCAGTTTGCCTGGCCACTTTTGATGTGGAGGTGCCTGTATTGGACTGGGGTGGACAAGGTCAGACATCACCAGGCAACAGTCCAACAGGTTTATTTGAAAACACAAGTTTTTGCATTCTTACTCCTTCTTCCGGTGTTAGTGAGAGAGGCAGTATCAGACACAGAATTTATATGTAAAAAATCAAAGGCTCACACCAGTGATGAGGATGTACTAAACAAACCTACGATGCTGCTGAATCTTTGATCAGTTCAGAGATTTTAATTGATTAATGTGTATATGTTATTTCCCGAATTCCTTTGAAGTCACTGTCCTGAGAGGGCGAAAGGTTTTATCAAAATAAAGAAGTGGTGACATTTTAGGTCAGGCAATGCATGTTAGATGTGAAGCTGTTTAGAATCTGTTTGTGTTTTGATTTGGTGTCAGACTGATTTTACTTCTAAAGTAGGAATTTATAAAATGCCACATTGACTGACTGTCTACAAATTGTGTGCTTTTTGAACAAAATAGAATGTATCTGCAAATACAAAGTCCAGTCTCCCCCCCCCCCCCATAGAATCATGCATGTGATCCCTGAGGTTGCTCTGCTCCTGTACTCCCCTCAAAGTTGTACCATTGAGCCGTCATTATCTTTCCGTGTTTCTTCAATTAAAATACATTATTTCACATTTCTCTGCAATGAATTTCACCTGCCATTTGAGCAAATTGCTAGTGCCCCTCTGAAGTTGCTCAGAATCATCCTCACAATTCCCTTTTCACCCTAAGTTAGAATCTCCAAATTCAGAGATTTTGTCCAAAACAAATATTGGGTCCCCAAGCCGATCCATGGGGAATATGACTGAACTCATCTCCAGTCTGATAAATGTCCATCTGCACACACCTGTGTTTTCAGTGTGAAGTGTTGCATTTTGATAGGACAAACCAGGGCAGGACTTACACAGTTAATGGTAGGGCCCTGGGGAGTTTTGTCTTACTGAGTCCTAGGGGTTCAGGTACATAGTTCCTTTTAAAGTGGCATCACAGGTAGACAGGGTAGTGAAGAAGATATTTGGGACACTTGCCTTCATTGGTCAGAGCATTGTGAATTGGAGTGGGATGTCATGTTGCGGCTCTATGTGAGGCCACTTTTGGAATATTGTACACAGTTCTGGTCATCCTGACACAGGAAGGATATTATTAAATTGGGAATGGCGCAATGACTTCTTTCCCTTGAGCATAGGAATTCAAGTGGTGACCTTAAGGAGGTTTATAAAATCATGCGAGGCATAGATAAGGTGAATAGTAAAGGTTTTTTCTCTGTAGTAGAGGAGTTAAAAACTAGAGGGCATAATAGCAAGGCTAGAAGAGAAAGATTTAAAAGGTATCTGAGGGGCAACTTTTTCACACAGAAGGTGGTTCATATGTGAAACAAACTGCCACAGGAGGTGGTAGATGCCACATTACATCTAAACAAAATTTGATACAAGAATAGGAAAGGTTTTAGAGGGGGATGGGCCAAACACAGGCAAATTGGACTAGTTTAGTTTGTGAAATACGGTTAGCATGGATGAATTGGATCAAAGGGTCTGTTTCCATACTATATGATTCTATTACACTATAACATTAATCCCAAACAATTTGCCAACCAACCCACAATGTAATACCCATTTCAAATTCTTTCTGAAAGCTCAAATATACAACATCCACAACATTATCTTCATCCACTGCCTTATCTTGATTGTTTGCACCTACAATTTAACCCTACCCATACCTCTTGCCCAGTGGAAGGTCGACTTTTTTTTCCACTGTCAACACTCATACCTTCCCTCACTTCTTTTTCCTTGTGTTCCCATTTCTCTTTTGCACTCTCATGATACTTCTAAAACAAAGCCAATGGTACAAGATAACCCACTGTCTTACAAGTTTAATTTCACCCCACTACACTATTTACCCTCTCACCCAGCAGATGAGTTCCTTTTCTGCTTAGGTGAAGCTCATCTCTTTAGAACATCTTTCTCCTTCCCCAAAATGGACCCCAGTCTAAACCCATCCCTTCAGCACCATTCCTCAAGTCACGCATTAACCTCCTTCGTCTGCCTTACCCTCATAGTGTAGATGGTATTTCTGAGATTACGCCATCCCTTCCTGCGTTGTTGGTTCCCACATGATCACTGGTCACCCTCCCTTTCCAGATGTTTGTCCAGCCATTCTGTTATGCCGCAAACCCTGCACTCGGGAGGCAACAGGCCATGTAGGACTCATGATCCCGGCTGCAAACTAGACTGTCTAACCCTGGACCTATTGTGTTACCACTGTTACTACCTTTCTAATCTGCCTACCAGCCTTTCTCTCTTTTCCCAGAGCAACATGGTATTGTGGCTTTTCCCTCGAGTCATCCACCCCTGCTTTTGTCATGTCACTCATTTTAAAAAGCCTCTAAAATTTCAGACTTGTTAGACAGGTCCAACGTGTCCTGAGTTTCCAGGAATTGCTGTCTCCTTGCCTTTTAGTGAATGGTCAGCCAGTCACCTGCCATCTCTATGCTCCTATTTATGTGGAGTGACCACTCTCTGGTACAACTGTTCTAGAAACCTCTCCCCTTTTTGTATGGTGTGCGACGAGGAGAGTCACTGCTCCAAAACATGTTGTTCAAGGACTGCTATCCTCTGGCACATTGACTTGTTCCAGATGTCTTTTCAATCCCAAAACCTCCCACATTTTACATGTGACACAATCATCGGGATGCTGTCTGGGATAGAGTGTTTAAGTTGTGAAGAGAAGCTGGATAATGTTGGCTCATTTTCTTCAGAGCAGAGAAGGGACCTAATAGAGGTGTATAAGATTGAGGGGCATGGATGGGTTGGATAGAAAGCAGCTGTGTCCCTTAATCGAAGGATCAGTAACAAGGGGAGGGGTGGGGCATAATTTTTAAGGTGGAAGGCAAGAGGTTTAGAGCAGATTTGAGGAGGAAAAAATGCACACACAGGGTATTGGGAATTTGGAATACCTGACACCACTTTGGTGTTGGTGAGGGGTGGGGAATGGTGAGAGGGATGGGTTGAAAGGCCCCAAACATACAAGAAATACAATTTCCTTGGTAAGCTGTCCAATAAACTGACGCTCAATTTAAAAAGAAAACAATACCTCAAGACGGCTTACACAGAAGATGAGGCAGAAACAGACCCTAAATTGGCCACATTAAATATATGGTGCTGACGAGGAAATGGAGACCACCCTCATAGGCCTGCAAACTGTAGTGATTGTTGTAATGAATCAGCCAGCTGGACCTCATTGGGGCTGTTAATCTGTGTCCGATTGGGGAGCCTTGGCTGATAGATACAAACAGGAGTGTCAGAAATCCTGTTCACTCTCACAGCTCTGAGGGGAGTTGGATCAGTGTCAAGGACTCTCCACGAGTAAGTTAGGGGTGACTTGGTAATGGGATACAAGCCTCTTCTGAGAGAAAAGCCTGCACCTGAAGAAATTCACTTGCAGCAATCATCTTTGAGTTGTGGTAAGCATTTCTGGCATCATGCTGTTATTTGGAAAGCTTGACTCAGTTGATCCTGCCATTGAAGACAGCCTCATATGTGGAAAGAATGTTTTTTTTTCCGGCCAAATGACATTAAGGTAAATGGAAAGTAATGAGTAATTCTCTTGACAGCTTGTGGACCTGCAGTTTTTTCAGTTACTAGGACCCTAACTTTCCCTGAGGCACCAGCCACTGAAGCCTTTCAAGAGTTGATGGATTTAGTTAAGGAATATTACAATGCAAACCTTGTCTAATTCTGAGACAATTGTTTTTTCTCAGCAATTCGAGAACAGGAGAATCCGTAACAGGACTGTTGACTAGGTTAAGATGACTGGTATAGCCAAGTGACTTTTGTTTAACACTTGATGAGCTGCTAAGAGACTGTTTGGTGTGGGGAATTAATGGTATCACTATGCAAAAGCACCCACAAGTGGCTTTATCATTGGAAAACATGGCAAGTGAAGCATTTGAATTGCAGGGTATTCCGATGGAAATGGACACTCTTGCCTTTCTGACTGACCTTGGGGAACACTACTTGACTGAAGGCTCACTCAGGCCATATCAGAGGGACTTTAGGTCAGCCCACAGCAAAACCCTAAAACAAAGCCAAATCTCAGCCAAACAGTTAAAATTTTCTTCAAGATCTGGGCTGGCAAGCCATTAATTTGCTGCTCGTATGTGGACTTGAGATAGTTAAGGAGTCCCACTAGACCTACGTTGAGTAAGAGAACACATAGGCCAGTATCCAGGAGGATACACACCCTGGAAAGTCCACCCACGTCAGGTTTGGGACAGTTAAATTGCTTAGTAAGATCCAAATCAGAACCAATCAAAATAAACACTGAAAGAACTGCAGATGCTGAAAATCAGAACCAAAAACAGAAAGTGCTGGAAAAGTTCAGCAGGTTTAGCAGCATCTGTGGAGAGAAATCAGAGTTAATATTTCAGATCCAGTGACCCTTCCTCAGAACTCCACTCAACTCAGTTATGAGGAAGGGTCTAATGACCTGAAATGTTGCTGAGCTTTTCCAGTGATTTCTGTTTTTGTTTCAATCAAAATAAATGGTTAAATGGTCACCCAATTCAAGTGGAGGTTGATACTGGCATGGCAGGATCAGGGATCGCAGAACCAGTCTTTAACAGACTTCAGAGATAATAGGTCCTGCCGATGTTGGAGAATCTGAGATAACACGGTGTGAAGCTGGATGAACACAGTGGGCCAAGCAGCAGAGGAGCAGGACACCATTTTAACAGACTTCACTCTGGATTCCAATCCTTAAATTTGCTCAAGACCTCGGCTGGATGCAGACTTATACCAGGGAACTTTTACAGATCAAGGGTATAACTTCAGTTCCTGTCTGTTATGAGAAGCAGCTAGTTCAGTTATCACTAATTGAAGTAAAAGGCTCAGGCTCAATCTTGTTGGAGTAAAATTGGCTTACAAACATTAATCTGGATTGGCTCAACGTTTTTCAATTAGGATATGGCTGCCTGAGTGAAGTCCTAATTAAATACTGGAAAGTTTCTCCAGAAGGCCTAGGGGTTATAAATCAAGCCAAGGCTATCTTACATGTTGACCAGGAGGCAATTCCATGATACTGCAATGCCCACCCAGTGCCATTTGCCTTACAGGAGCACTAATATATAGACAACTGGCTGAAATACAAAGGAAGAGACATCCTCTAAAGTGTTGGCACACTGTGATCCCAAGGCTGATATGCGAAGGAATCATCAAACCTGTCCAATTTCTGAAATGAGCAGCACCCGTCACTCTGGTTGTGAAACCCAGTGGGTCAGTAGCTACTTTTTGTAGCTGGATAAATACCCAAAGCCTTGCATAGAGACTTTGTATGCAAAGTTGGCAGGGCGTCTGTTCTGCACAAAGCTGGACAATAGCCATGTGTACTTGCAATTGCAGTCAGATGAGGACTCCCAGAAGTATGCTACAAAATCATACTTGTAAGGGTATGTACCAATATTTATTTAGAGTATTATCAGCTTGTGCAATTTTTCAGCAGACAGCGCAAAACTTCCCATTCATCTAGATGATGAGGTAATACTAGGGAAGACCCAGAAGGAGCACTAAGAGAACTTAAATATAGTCCTTAGATGTTTCTCTCAGCTGGGTATTCACCTTAGAAAGGAAAAATGTGTGCACTAAGCACCTCAAGTGACTGAAATAAAAATTGAAAGAAGTGCAGACGCTGGAAATCAGAAACAAAAATAAAGATTGCTCAAAAAGCTCAGCAGGTCTGGCAGCATTTGTGATGAGAAATCAGAGTTAACATTTCAGGTCGAAAGACCTTGCCTCAGAACTCAGTGACATACTTGGGCTACAAAGTCGACAAGACTGAGTTACACCTGTTGGCAGGTAAAGTGAGGGTGATCAAAGGTGCCCTGACATCCACATCTGTACCAAGGCTTAGACCTTTCTTTGGCCTGGTGAATTATTGCAGAAAGCTCATTCACAACCTGGCCTCCATCCTGGCACTTTTGCATCAACTTTTAAAAAAGGGTCAGTCTTGGAAATGGCCGCATAGCCAATCCGTTTCTTCCTGGGAAGTGAATAAACATCCTTTATGGTGTTGACACACTATGACCCCAAGCGAGATCTGGCATTGACATGTGATGCCTCCCCATATGTCATCAGGATATTATTACCTCAGACGTGACCCAATAGAGAGGACTTTGCATCCAGGACTTTGGCTAATGCAGAGTTTAACTATGCCCAGATAGAGAAAGAAGATTTAACAGTCATATTTGGAGTCGGGAAGTGCCTCCTATACCTTTATGGAAGTACGTTTGGAATAATAACGAACCAAAAAACCCCACTAGATCTATTTAAAGAGAACACTTGAAAATCACTCAGACACCGATGAAAATGAGGCTAACACCTGAACCTTTCATCCAGGACCCATGTGTTAGTGCTCCTACCATTATCAGATGAACCCTTTTGAAAACCTAATTCAGTGGCCTGTGCAGACTCACCAAGAATCTTGTGGAATTGAATGATTGAATTGAGACCCTAGAAGAAGGAATAAAGCAACGGCTGTGTCATGTCAACTTAAAGCAATACCACAACTAAGAAAGGGTAAAACAAGTAACAATCTGTCCCCTTGTCACTGACAAACTGGACAAGGCTAACAGCAGAGATGAATTGGAGGCAGAAGTGTTTAAGGTCTACATTAACCCCCCCTACTATGTGACTAACCAATACAGAAATAGGAACATGCTAATTGGGGAGTCTAGAACCAGGGAACACAGGATTTGGAATAAACCATTTGTGACTGAGATGAGCAAAGATTTCTTCACTCAAAGGTTAATGAATCTCTGGAATCCTCTACCACAGAAGACTGTGGAGGCTATATCACTGAATATGTTCAAGAAAGAAATAGATGCATTTTAAGCTTTTTAAGGGCCATGACTCAGCCATGATCCTATTGAATAGCATAGCAGGCTCAAAATGGCGAATGGGCTATTCCTGCTTGTGGTTTTGCCACTTAGTATTGGCTACATCCTGGAATGCCAGTACATCACAATCACTTTCTTTTTATTGTTTACTCCGTTGCTGTGCATTATTCCATTCTAGAACTGTTTATAAAATAAATTGCATGTCAGCAATTTGTTTTCTTCATACTGTGATCTTTCACGGGCAAACAAGATATTGCAGAAAATATTTAACTTCTGGATCAAAATAGACCTTCTATGATATAGAGCAGTTAAAAGTAATGGCATTTTTTTGAGCAAGCAAACAAATAACATTTGAGCATGCCTTTAGGGAAACAAATCCATCCACTCAAGTACGGTAGTCATCATGAGCAAACAATTTTTGACTTTCGAAGAAAACGGTGAGTAAATCCAAGGTGTGGGGCTTTTACTACCTCCGTAGAAGGAACTGATGCTTATATTTTCTCTGAATTTCTTTTCCTAGGAGAGATGGTGTGTTTTATAACTATGTTAAAAGACTTACGAAGAGTTGGATATTCAAAGGAATCATCTTCACAACGATTTTAGCAAATTCCCTTTTCATGGCACTTGAGACAGATTACCAAATGGCAAACAAGTTCTTTATATTCTTTAATGTAAGAAAAGCATGATATTTTTGAAATATATTTACACAGTTGAATTTATTAGTACTTTCCTATTGTTTTGAGGGTATATGCCCCACATTTCCTGCAGTTTCCCCTATAGGGTTGATAAGGGGAGCTGGTTGATGTGGTTTACTTGTACTTTCAGATAAGGTCCCACATAAGGGATTAGAATACAAAATTAAATCACAAGGGATTGGGAGTACTGACATGGATAGGGAACTGCCTGGCAGACAGAAAACAAAGAGTAAGTATAAACAAATCTTTTTTTCTGATTTGTCAGTCAGTGACTAATGGGGTTCTACAGAGAACAGTGCTAGCACCCCATCTATTCATAATATATGTTAATGATTTAGACATGCAACTAAATATAATATCTCCAAGTTTGCAAAGGACACAAAGCTATGTGGGAAGGTGAGCCCCGACAAGGATGTAGTGATGCTTCATGTGTAGCAAAAACGGGACAACAGATTATTGTCTGAATAATCATTGATTTTAAAAAAGGGAGAGATGCAAGAAGACATTGGTGCCCTTGTACACCAGTCACTGAAAGTAAGCATGCAGGTGAAGTAGGCAGTGAAGAAGGCAAATGATATATTAGCCTGCATAGTCAGAGGATTCTAGTATGGGAGCAGGATGTCTTGCTGCACTTGTATGAAGCCTTGGTGAATCCACACCTGGAGTATCTGGTGCAAGTTTCACTTTGTTGTTTGAAGAAGGATGTTTTTGCTATAGTACGAGTGCAGCAAAGGTTTACCAGGCTGATATTTGTGGCATGATTGATGTAAGAAGAGAGACTTGATCAGTTAAGACTATATTCACGAGACTTTGGAAGAGTAAGAGGGACCTCATAGAAACCTATAAAATCCCAATAGGTCGAGACAGCGTAAACACAAGAAAGATGTTCCTGTGGACTGGGGAACCCAGAACCAGGGAGACAGTTTAAGGAAATGAGGTAGGTCATTTAAGGCTTAGATAAGGAGCGATTTCTTCAACCAAAGAATGGTGAGCCAGTGGAAATCTCTGCCACAGAATGTGGTTGAGGCCAAAACACTGAATGTTTTCAAGAAGGACTTAGATAAAGTTCCTAGAACTAAAGGGATCAAAGGGTATGTGGGTATGTGAAGAAAGCAGGAACAGGTAGTGAGTTGGATGGTCAGCTATGACCATATTGAATGATAGAGCAAGTCTGAAGGGTTGAATAGCCTACTCTAGTTCCTATTTTCTATGTTTCTGTGTGACACCTCATTAATATTACTGCAATTTCTATGACCACCTTGAGCTAGTCACAAACAGAGGTGTTTAAATTGCATGCTGATAGTTTTACCTTCACTGGGGCACTCATGGTGCACTGACAGGGTTTCTAACCCAAAGGCATGAAGTCCCACCTGTTCCAGAGGTGTGTGACAATATTGCTGAGTAGGTTGATTAGAAAATATCTTAGACCTTCACTAGCTTTTTCTCAGTTTTATTGAGGACCGAGTCATAGTTTCAGGCCCTCCTGTGAGATTAAAGTTCAAATCAACACAGCTAACATATGTATACCCATCTAGTAAACAAAGAAACTGCCCAAATGCTTCAAACTACCTCAAATATAAGGCTAGGATATGTCGAAACTAATATTAATCCTGAAAGTGCAATGGGATACATTGTAGTAATATCGAATGTGCCATCACTTGTTGGGGTAAATATGCACTGAAAAGGAAAGTGAAGACTTTTGGAAGCATAAGACTGAACATAAAGGAGGAACACATCAGATTTATTCATTTCTAATATTCTTGGGCATTGATTCTTAAAAGAAATATATATGCGAGACATCAGCTCAAGTCAGCTTCTAATAGTTTTCTGGATTAATTGTGCTTTTTTTTTCAAGTTTTCTTCCTCTGTTAACTGATATTCTGTATTCAGAAAAAGTTGTTTATTAAATTTCAACTTTTGAGCGGAAGTTCCAATAGAAAATACATCCATTTTGGCTACCATGGAGTTGAGATTTGGGGACAGCAAATTTAGAATGATTCACCTCCTTCAAAATAATGCCCTTTGTACCAGTCCCTCCAAATGAGCACTGTTGTGGTCATTTCTAAGAGTCACCAATCTGGAAGCTTGGTCCACATCAGGACTAGAACATTTCAAAATTGATCTACCTTTCTACTGAATCTCTCAAGTAGTGGCAATAAATTTTTGTCTTGGTATTATTTCCTTATGTAGAACAGGAAATGGCTTCATGATGATTGATCTACTTGCCTGTAGAAAGGAAATTACATTTTTGAATTAAGGCAACAGCTTGTGTCATAGGGAGGTCCCCAGCTATCTGATAGATAAGGAGGGAGAGTGTAAGAATGTTGATATCTTCAGATACAATATTTTAATCACAATCATTTGCTTTCATTTGGATAGGTGTCTGAACAGCTGTTCTTGGCCATTTACACAGTGGAGTTCTTAACAAAAATTTATGTTGACCCAATCAAATATTGGAAGATTGGATTCAATGTGTTTGATTTCATCGTGCTCAGCCTATCCTTTATCTACCGCTTTCTTCCTCTTAAATTTAAACGTTCTCTATACTGGCTTCATATAGTACGACCACTCAGAACACTCCGGACAATCTCATTTATTCGTGGCTTACAGGTAAATAGATTGGGTGAAGTAAATTAATTTTTAAAGTTAATTAATGGATTTTTGCTTGTCCCAGCTGGGCCAGTATTTATTACCCATCTCTAATTGCCCTTGGGAATAAGGTGAACAGCCTTCATGAATCACTGCAGCCAATTTTGAGTTAGATACGCTGGAAGAAGTTCCAGGATTTTGACTGAATGAAAAGGAAACAGCAATATACTTCCAAATCAGGATGGTGAGTTGCAGACAGTGGTGATCACATATATCTTCTCCCTTTGTTCTTCAAAATAACAGTTGATGTATATTTAAAAGGTGCTATTTGGGAGTCTTGGTAAATTTCTGCAATTCAACTTGTACATAGGTACACACAGATGATAATCAACATTGGTGTTTGGGAGTAAGGTGCTTGTGAAATTAGTGTCAGTCAAGTGAGTCACTTTGACTTGGATTGTGTCAAACTCCTTGAGTGTTGTTTGAGCTGCATTCAACCAGGTAAGTAGAGAGTATTCCATTGTACTCTTGGCTCGTGCCATGTAGATAGTGGACGGGCTTTTGGGAGTCAGGAGCTGAGTGATTCACTGTTATGTTCCTTGCATCTGACTTTGCAGCTACAGTAATTATATGGCAAATCCAGTTCAGTTTCTGGTGAATGCTTACCTCCAGGGAATTCTTCAGTGGTAATGTTTTTGAGTGTCAATGTGCGATAGTTAGATTCTGTCTTGTTAGAGGTGGTCATTGCCTGGTGTTTGAGTGGCACGAATATTTGTTACCACTCGTCAGCCCAAACCAGGATATCACTTATTTTCCTGCATTTGGATGTTGACTGCTTTAGTACCTGAGGCGTTGTGAATGGTGCTGTACATTGTGCAACCTTCAGCAAACATCCCCACTTCTGACCTGATGATCAAGGAAAGGTCATTGATGCAGCTGAAGATGTAAGGCCTAGGGCAATACCCTGCAAGGCCAGGCACTCATACCTCACCTCTGGAATTCAACTCCTGTGCCAGCCTTTGGACCAAGGCTGTTTAGACCATTTCAAAATCTAAATGAAAGGTAAGATCTAAAATTTTGATGTGAACTGATATTAAGGAGTGATTATTTCTTAAAGTTACCTACAGCTTCTTTTGAAACAACTATTCATTTCTGCTCTATAGGTGCTGTCTACTGCCCTGGTGAGTACGTTGAAGAGTGTTTTCTTCGTCCTGTTCCTCCTGTTTTTACTGATGACTGTTTTTGCACTGATTGGATACTATTTCTATGGAAACACGGATCACGGCGATTACAAAAACTGGGGTAACCTCAGATCTGCATTCTTTACACTCTTCAGTTTGGTAACGGTAATGAAACATTTTGCACATTCTTTATATTGATCGGGAACAAACAAAATACTGATTACTTCTCCTAAAATTCAGAAATGGTAAAAATTGAAATTTATATAAGTCAGACATTTTTTAAAATATTTAGAGTGTAATTTATTTCTTTGGATTTAAGGAGTCTGCCTGACTCATTTGGAAGGACTTTTATCTGAGGACTGTGAGAACAAATAGTACTTCGGCGACTTGAACATACAGGACCAGATTTTTGTTCCTGGGTCAAGTATGCAGAGGATGGAGAAATCCTGGCTCTGCAAACCTGATCTTTAATATTAGCCATGTGCATAACTTACTTAGTCTCACAGGGAGCTGGGAACTGGATTGGGAGTTGAGCAATTAGCCTGGAAATAGCTGAGGAGGCGGCTAGTTTCTGAGGTAGGCTGAGTGGAAAATCTGCCTTTGGGCTTCAGTGCTGTGGTCAAAAATTAAAACAAAAGAATAAAATGTTAAAACCTTTCTCCAGCCCTCATCCCTTGCATCTCCCTTCACCACCACCCCACCCCCGACACTCCCCATATCAATCCCTGACACCTAATCCCCTCTATACATTGTCCATGGTTCCTTATAGCCACAATATCTACTTAGTACTCACCCGTCTTTCCCTTTTACCCACCATGCCAACTTGCTCAGTATCTACAAGTACCCATACACACAAGAGAAAAAATAATTCTACACTTAAAACTGTAATTTTTCAGACTACACTCCAACAGGAATAGTACTGTCATCCACGAAACATATTTTGACAGGCCGACACTTCTAGACAGGATGACGCCTCTTGACAGATTGCACAGTTATAAAGGGTTCATGCAGCTTTTGTACACGGTCTTCTCCACAGTTAATAATCTCAAAGGATACCTGATTCCCCACCATGGCTACCAGACACCCCTCCCCACAAATGAAGCCTGAACCATTACCCAATCCTAACAGCATTCCTGACCCCATGCCCAAAGTTGTCCTGGGTACCTCAGCTCTCAATGTGTACCTTGGCTATCCAAATGAAATGGGCTGAGAACACCCTTATTTTACTTGGCTTATCTGCACACTCCAGTTTCACACACTAGGGCTCTGAGTGGAAACATCTGATCATTTGAAGAGTCATTTCAAATGATGGACCTTCATGAATGTGAAGCAGTGAAGCAGAAACGCACTCTTGGTAGTATTGTTGAATCAAGGGCACATTCCATTTGAACTGTCAGCTGAATGTAAAAGATTCCATTTGCCATTTCAGAGGAAAATGGTGTTCATTTTGATGTCCATGTGAGAGTTTATCTATAAATTGATTATCAATAAAATCAAGCCTCTCTCCCATCCAAATTCCTAGTCACACTTTTGCCACCATTTGGAAGAAATTTGACTGCTGAGTGCAAGTGCTATACACCGAGGGAGTCATAAGGACATAAAAAATATGTCAGAAGTCACATGACATCGTTACAATCCAACAGGTTTATTTAAAATCACAAACTTTCGGCTCACTGTTCGTTTGTCAGGCAATGAAGCTTGTGATTTTAAATTAACCTGTTAAGACTATAACCTGGTGTCGTATGACTTCTGACTTTGTCCACCCCAGTCCAACACCAGCATCTCCACATCATAAGCAATAAGAGTAGAAGTAGGCTATTTGGCCCATAAAACCAGTCCTGCCATTCAAAACGTTCATGGCTAAACTGCCCCAAGGCTCAACCATTCTTTTGTACCAGTTTATTATAGACCTCAACTACCCCATATTTAAAATTCTGTCCATCCCCACTTCAAATATTTTCAATTATCTCATCTCTACAACTCAATGGGGTAGGGAATTCTGGATATTCACTGTCCTCTTGGAGAAGGAATTGCTTTGCATCTCATTTTTAATTAATGGTACTCTGTAACTGTGTCCTCCGGTTTGAGATTTTCCCACTAATGAAAACATCATCTCAACATCTACCCTGTCAAGCCCTCTCAGAATCTTATATGTTTCAATTAGATCAGCGCTAATTATTTTAAAGTCTAATGAATAAAGACCTGTCCAGTTTAGTTTGTCAGTCTTAATAAGTCAACACTTTCATTCCAGGAATCAGTCTAGTGAATCTCTTTTGAACGGTCTCTAATACCAGTATATCCTTTCTTAAATACGGTGATGAAAACAGCGCACTGTATTTCAGGTGCATCCTCATTAGCATCCAGTATAGTTGTAACAAAATTTCCTTTAATTTTTAAAATCTAATCTCTCAGCAATGAAGGCCGAAATTCCGTTTGTCTTCTTAAATACTTGCTGCACCTGCATGCTAACATTTCCTATTTCATGCACAAGAACACCCAGATTCCTGTGATGTACTTTTCTGGACCCTCAATTTTAAATAAGTCGGTTTTATGATTCTTTCAACCAAAATGCATGGCCTTACACTTTTCTACATTAAACTCCTTCCGCCAAGTTTTTGTTCACTCTCTCAATGTATTGTGTTCCTTTGCAGATTTGTTATGTCCTTATCACAACATACCTTCCTACTTACTTCCGTATCATTAGCACATTTGGATACATTGCATTCTGCCCTGTCCTCCAATTAATACAGATGGTGAATTATTGAGATTGTTGTGGTACTCCATTAGTTATATCTTCTAATCTGTAAAAGACTCATTAACCCTAACTCCTCTATTTTTGTGTGTTACCCAATCCTCAATTCATTATCTTGAACTCCTATCTTGTGCGCCTTTCAAGTGGCACCTTATTGAATATCTTCTTGCAATCCAAATTTACGACATCTACCTGTTCCCCTTTAACAACTGACCTTGTCATTCTCTCAAAGAACCTAAAAGAATCAACAGCTCTCACTCTTTTTGGGAGATTTAAATCACACCAACAAATAGGCAATTGAGAGATAGCATGAACTGCAGATGTTGGAGTCCGAGACAATACAGTGTGGAGCTGGTGAACACAGCAGATCAGGCAGCATCAGTAGTGTAGGAAAGTTGATGTTTCACGTCAGGACCTTTCTTGAGAAAATCAGACAATTGACCACTGTTAAGGCAGCATATACTGAAACAGTGTTTGCTGGAAGAAAATAGTAAACATTGAAATGAATGTTCAGGGAGTAGCAATAATATGTGGAATTACCCATCAAGATTACAATCAGATTTCACCCAACGCAGCAGTAGTAATATTTTGGACTTTATTGTTTGAATAATGTCTAAATTGGGAATGTGTGGGAATTTTGATACACCGGAAAATTAGATTATTCCAGTTTCAGACAGCAAGCTAATACTCATTCCTGCAACAAACAAATTTTATCTGTGTGTATATGTTTCTGTTACTAGGATAGTTGAGATTGGTGGGCTTATATGTGTTTTCACATATAGCCCATATTGTAGAGAGTTGAGAGAACTGGAAACCTAGCTTATCTGCCCTGTGTCAATTCCCTGACAACAATTGTGATTCATTTATTTTTCACAAGACCTTTTGTAAACCATTTATTCCATCAGGTCACAAGGTATCTTTTGGGTATCAAGGAGTAATACCTTCAGACGTAGCAGATATGTAGTAGCAAATATAAATCTGACCTATAATGAACATCTTATCAACACCAGAAAAAGGAATCTTGACTGCAGAGCTCTTTTTTAATAATACCAACAAGCACAAGAACCTGCAGCAGCCACAAGACACTCCTTGAATCTTTGGGCAACTGTAGAAATCAAAGCTGAATGTACTATGTTGAAGACATGGATTTTACAAACAGTCATCTGGGACTGGAACCGCCAGAGGCAATTTGAAGCATCAACTCAATTAAGACATATGAGATCCTGAGGGGCCTTGACAACATGAATGTGGAAAGAATAATACCAGTAGTTGGAGATTCTAGAACTCGTGGTCACTGGTCACCCATTTAAAACAGAAAGAAGGCAGAACTCTTTCTCCTAGAGGGTTGTGAGTCTTTGGAAGTCTCTTCCTGAAAAGCCTTTGGAAGCTTGTTTTGAAGGCAGAACTGGAGAGTTTTGCTCAGCAGTGGGGTTATCTGTGGTAGGCAGCCATGTAGATTTGAGGTTACAATCGGGTTAACTATGATCTTAGTAACTGTTGGAGAAGGCTTTAGAGGGGGAATGGTCTGCTCATAGCGTCATACAGTCAAACAGACCTTTCAGAAAATACCTTTGTTTACCTCATCTATGTCCCTCATGATTTTATAATCCTCTATAAAGTCATCCCTCAGCCCACTATGCTGCAGAGGAAAAGCGCCCCAGCCAATTCAGCCCCTCCTTTATAACTCAAACCCTTCAGTCATGGTAAAATCCTCAAATCTTTTCTGCACCCTTTTCAGTTTAAAACCATCCTTCCAAAGCAGGGCAACCAGCATTATAACAGTACTCCAAATGTGGTCTTCCCAATGTCTTGTTTGGCTGTACCATGACGCCCCTCCTTCTGCACTCTGTGAAGGCAAGCATGGCAAATATCTTCTTCACCACTCTGTCTACGTATGACACCACTTTCTAAGAACAATGTAACTACACCCTTGGGTATCTCTGTTTGACAACAGGTCCCAGTGCCTGACCACTAACTGTAAGTCCTGCCCTGGTTAGTCTTAACTAGATGCAACATCTCACTTTTATCTAAATTAAGCTCGATCAGCTATTCTTCAGCCCACAGGCCCAGTTGATCAAAATCCTGTTGTACACTCAAATAACCTTTTTCACTACCCACTGTACCACCAATTTGGGTGTCAGCTGCAAACTTAGTAACCATGCCTCCTATATTCCCATCCAAGTCATTTATATAAATTATGACCAACAGATACAGAGTGATGTTTTCCCAGCTACCATCAGTCCACAGGAAGGGTCACTGGACCTGGAATGTTAACTCTGATTTTTTTCTTCACAGATGCTGCCAGACCTGCTGAGCATTTCCAGCAACTTCTGTTTGTGCTCATGAAGAACAGTGGACCCAGCACAAATCCTTGCAGCACGCTGCTGGTCACAGACCTGGGGATTTGTCCACGCTAATGCCTTTTAGAATACCCAATACTTCCCCTCCCCCCGACTTATGCCAACTTGACCTAGAGTAATCAACCATCTATCCCTAACCTCAAGATCCATCATGTCCCTCTCCTCAGTGAATACCGACACAGAGTACTCATTAAGAATCTCACTCATTTTCTCTGACTCCTCACATAACTTCTCTCCTTTGACCTTGAGTGGACCAACCCTGGTCACAGGCTTCCAGTCTACCACGTGTAGAACACCCGTCTACCACCACCCTATGATCCTATCGGCAAGCTCATTTTGTAACCAATTGGCTATTCCTGCTCCTTGCTCATATGCCTCCATCAAACCTAGCAGAGATTGCTAAACCACAAGTAAACCTCTCCAAAACATCCACATCCTTTGGGTAATGTGACGACCAGAACTGTATGCAGTACTCCAAATGTGGTCGAACCAAAGTCCTATACAACTGTAAGATGACCTGCCAACTCTTGTACTCAATACCCTGTCCAATGAATGAAAGCATGCCGTATGCCTCCTTGACCACTCTGCCCACCTGCGTTGCCACCTTCAGGGTACAATGGACCTGAACACACAGATCTCTCTATGTATCAATTTTCCCCAAGGCTTTTCCATTTACCGTTTGGTTCGCTCCAATCTATATATATTCTGCTGCATTCTCCGACAGTCCCCTTCACTATCTGCTACTCCACCAATCTTAGTGTCATCTGCAAACTTGCTGATCAGACCATCTATACCTTCCTCCAGATCATTTATGTATATCACAAACAACAGTGGTCCCAACATAGATCCCTGTGGAACACCACTTGTCATAGATCTCCATTTTGAGAAACTCCTTTCCACTACAATTCTGTCTCCTGTTGCCCAGCCAGTTCTCTATCCATCTAGGTAGTATACCCTGAACCCCATGCGACTTCGCTTTCTCCATCAGCCTACCATGGGGAACCTTATCAAATGCCTTACTGAAGTCCGTGTATATGACAACTACAGCTCTTCCCTCATCTGTCAACTTTGTCACTTCCTCAAAGAATTCTATTGAGTTGGTAAAACATGATCTTCCCTGCACAAAACCATGCAGCCTATCACTAATAAACCCATTTTCTTTTCAAATGTAAATAGACCCTATCCCTCAGTATCTTCTCCAGCAGCTTCCCCACCACTGACATCAAGCTCACCGGCCTATAATTACCTGGATTATCCTTGCTTCCCTTCTTAAACAAGGGGACAACATTAGTAATTCTCTAGTCCTCCGGGACCTCGCCCGTGCTCAAGGATGCTGCAAAGATATCTGTTAATGCCCCAGCTATTTCCCCTTTCTCTTCCCTCAGTAACCTGGGATAGATCCTATCCAGACCTGGGGATTTGTCCACCCTAATGCCTTTTAGAATACCCAATACTTCTTCTCCCCGCCCCCCCCCCACCCCGACTTGGGCCAACTTGACCTCGAGTAATCAAACATCTATCCCTAACCTCAATATCCATCATGTCCCTCTCCTCAGTGAATACCGACGCTAAGTACTCATTAAGAATCTCACTCATTTTCTCTGACTCCTCGCATAACTTCCCTCCTTTGTCCTTGAGTGGGCCAACCTTTTCTCTAGTTACCCTCTTGCTCCTTATGTATGAATAAAAGGCTTTGGGAGTTTCCTTAACCCTGTTTGCTAAAGATATTTTATTACCCCTTTTCGCCCTCTTCATTCCTCATTTCAGATTGGTCCTACTTTCCTGATGTTCTTCCAAAGCTTTGTCTGTTTTCAGTCACCTAGACCTTATGTATGCTTCCTTTTTCCTCTTTGCTAGTCTCACAATTTCACCTGTCATCCATGGTTCCCTAATCTTGCCCTTTCTATCCCTCATTTTCACAGGGACAAGTCTGTCCTGCACTCTAATCAACCTCTCTTTAAAAGCCTCCCACATATCAAATGCAGATTTACCCTCAAACAGCAGCTCCTAATCCACATTCCCCAGCTCCTGCCAAATTTTGCTATAGTTGGCCTTCCCCCATTTCAGCACTCTTCCTTTAGGACCACTCTCTTCTTTGTCCATCAGTAATCTAAAACTTACAGAATTGTGAGCACTATTCTCAAAGTAATCCCCTACTGAAACTTCAACCACCTGGCCGGGCTCATTCCCCAACACCAGGTCCAGAATGGCCCCTCCCCAAGTTGGACTATTTACAGTGATAATGGGAACTGCAGATGCTGGAGAATCCAAGATAATGAAATGTGAGGCTGGATGAACACAGCAGGCCTAGCAGCATCTCAGGAGCACAAAAGCTGATGTTTTGGGCCTAGACCCTTTATCAGAGAGCCACAAAAGCTGACGTTTCGGGCCTAGACCCTTCATCTGATGAAGGGTCTAGGCCTGAGACGTCAGCTTTTGTGCTCCTGAGATGCTGCTGGGCCTGCTGTGTTTGTCCAGCCTCACATTTCATTATCTTGGACTATGTACATACTGCTCCAGAAAACCCTCCTCGATGCTCCTTACAAATTCTGCTCCATCTAAACCCCTAACACTGAGTAAATTCCAGTCAATGTTGGGAAAATTAAAATCTCCCATCACCACCATCCTGTTGCTCCTACATCTTTCCATAATCTGTCTGCATATTTGTGCCTCTATCTCATGCTCGCTGCTGGGAGGTCTGTAGTACAGCCCCAACATTGTTACTGCACCCTTCCTTTTCTGAATTCTGCCCATATTGCCTCACTGCTCGAGTCCTCCATAGTGCCCTTCTTCAGCACAGCTGTGATATCCTCTTTGACCAGTAATGCAGCTCCTCCACTCCTTTTACCTCCCTCTCTATTGCACCTGAAACATCTATATCCTGGGATATTTAGTTACCAGTCTTGCCCTTCCCTCAACCAAGTCTCAGTAATAGCAATAACATCGTAATCCCAGGTACTAACTCAAGCCCTAAGTTCGTCTGCCTTACCTACTACACTTCTCGCATTATAACAAATGCACCTCAGACCACATGTCTGTTCGCGTTCATCATCTGCTCTCTGCCTACTCTTTCCCTTAGTTACACTGACTTCATTATCTAGTTTCTTACATGCTTTAGATACTACCTCCTTACTGCCCACTAACCTCCTCATTTGGTCCCCATCCCCCTGTCACAATAGTTTAAACTCTCCCCAACAGCGTTAGTGAAAGCAACCCCGAGCACATTGGTTCCAGTCCTGCCCAAATGTAGATTGTCCAATTTGTAATAGTCCCATCTCCCCTAGAACTGGTTTCAATGTCCCAAAAATCTGAACGCCTCCCTCCTGCACCATCTCTCAAGCCACTTGTTCTTTCATTTCTACTCTGACTAGCACGTGGCACTGGTTACAATCCTGAGATTACGACCTCTGAGGTCCTACTTTTTAACTTGGCTCTGAAATTGCTAAATTCTACTTGTAGGACCTCATCCCTTTTTTTCACCTATGTCATTGGTGCCTATACACACCACGACAGCTGGCTGTTCACCGTCCCCCTTCAGAATGTCGTGCAGTCTATCTAGGACATCCCTGAATTGTGCGCCTGGGAGGCAACATACCATTTGGGAGTCTCGTTTTTGACCACAGAACTGCCTATCTACTCCCCTTACAATTGAATCCCCAATGACTATCGCCCTTCCACTCTTTTTTCCTGCCCTTCTGTACCGCAGAGCCAGCCATGGTGCCATGAACCTGGCTACTGCTGCCTTCCCCTGGTGAGCCATCTCCCCCAACAGTGTCCAAAACGGTATACCTGTTTTGGAGGGAGATGACCGCAGGAGACACCTGCACTGCCTTCCTGCCTTTTTTTTCTGCCGTTTAGTCACCCATTCCCTTTTCTCCCTCAGCAATCCTAACCTGCGGTGTGACCAATCGCCGTACTTGCTATCCACAACTTCCTCAGCATCACGGATGCTCCAAAGTGAGACCATCCACAGCTCCAGTGCCATCATGTGGTCTAACAAGAGTTGTAGGTGGACACAATTCTTGCACGTGTAGGAGTCAGGGACATCAGCCGCGCCCCTGAGCTCCCACATGGAGCAAGAGGAGGATAACGTGGGTCTGGGATCTCCTGCAACTTTTACTCTTAAGCTTAACTTTGTTCTACTACAACATTAAGTACCAGATAAATAAAAACAAATGTATCAAATCACTGTACTTACCAGCACATGATAAAAGAAAAGGAAAAAGAAAGGATGTGTATCCTCAGTAGCTATTGTCAGAGATAATGAAATGTGAGACTGGATGAACATAGCAGGCCCAGCAGCATCTCAGGAGCACAAAAGCTGACATTTCGGGCCTAGACCCTTCTTCAGAGAGGGGGATGGGGTGAGGGTTCTGGAATAAATAGGGAGAGAGGGGGAGGCGGACCGAAGATGGAGAGGAAAGAAGATAGGTGGAGAGGAGAGTACAGGTGGGGAGGAAGGGAGGGAATAGGTCAGTCCAGGGAAGACGGACAGGTCAAGGAGGTGGGATCAGGTTAGTAGGTAGGAAATGGAGGTGCGGCTTGGGGTGGGAGGAAGGGATGGGTGAGAGGAAGAACAGGTTAGGGAGGCAGAGACAGGTTGGACTGGTTTTGGGATGCAGTGGGTGGAGAGAAAGAGCTGGGCTGGTTGTGTATTGTCAGAGTATTGGTTTTGTTAACCCTTTACTCTTCAAAGTTTGGAGCCATTTTTCTAGATGTTTACTCAGCTTATGATATTGCGTGGGAAAATGGGTTGATATTCAATAGGTCCCTGTACTGCCATGTGCCAAATTGCTCTAGCTGTTGTTGTTATGATTGTAGTGAAAATGGTCTCCAAATATTCTGTCAATAAATGTCGAGCTGGAAAAACACAGCAGGTCAGTCAGTATCTGAGGAGCAGGCATATCAATGTTTCGGACCAAAACCCTTTGTCAGGACAAAGGCGTGAAACGTTGACTTCCCTGCTGCTCAGATATTGTCTGACCTGCTGTTCTTTTCCACCTCCACATTTACTGACACTAGCTTCCAGCATCTTGCAGTCCTTTTTATCCCCGGTATACAAATATTCACATTTCATCATTTGACTTTAATGCCTGAGCCTCCCAAGGACTTAATATAGTTCTAAATGAGAACTCTGCTGATCTAAACATAGCTGCTGTGATCACCTGACAAGCCTGTATGGAATACACAAACTGGAATTACCACTGAGACACTGATACTCAGCAAAGCATCAAGAAATTTGCATGTCTTGTTTTACTCACACTTGGATGATGAATTCACGTGTTTAGAGATGAAAAGTTGTCTGTAACAATCCAGTCGGATCAGTGTCAGACACTAGCATCTACGAAGGAACTGCATATCAACAACAACCTTTGAGTAAGAAAGGACAGAAAAAGCAATGTGGATTGATTAGTGATACAGAAAGTTATTTTCTGCCTTTCTCTCTGAATCTCAGAAACTTAGCATCAGTGAAAAAGCAACTTGGGGGAAAAACACAGTGTTCACAAGAAATGGTAAGAATTGCTGATTCTGGAGTCTGCGATAACAAGGTGTGGAGCTGCAGGCACACAGCAGGCCAGGCAGCATCAGAAGAGCAGGAAAGCAGACGTTTCAGGTCTGGACCCTTCTTCAGAAAAAATGTAAGAAGGGCCCAGACCTGAAACATCAGCTTTCCTGCTCCTCTGATGCTGCCTGGCCTGTTGTGTTCATCCGGCTCCAGATCTTGTTATCTCATCTTCATCAAGAAATTATTGTTAATTGAAAGCTTGGTACTCCTGAAGAAAATGGGAGAATAGCTAAAAAGTTGGAACTCGGGTTTCATTCTCACAACTCAAGGGCACTTAACTTACAACTGCAACTACCTTTATCTCCTATCTATACAGACACACTCCTCCTCCTCCTGTTTAAACCTTTTTGAAAAAAATGTTTCTGGGCATTTTTTTTTATCTTATTTTCTTGGGTTTAATAGATAATAACTGTCAAAATACCTTCACATTGGCTCGCCTTCATTTTTGATCTGGTTAACTAAATTCAGTCGAGTTCTGATGAAGAGTCACTGGATCTGAAATGTTAACTCTGCTTTCTCTTCACAGATACTGCCAGACCTGAGTTTCTCCAGTATTTTCTATTTTTGTTAATTGAAGAGTGTTAGATACATGTGACTGATTGTCAAGGGTTTAAAAAGAGGGGAGTTGATTCCTCCCTCCTTAACTGCTGGTAACATTGAGGATATTTCTGAGCAAGTGAAGGATGAAGATATATCCATGAGATGAGCCCAGTACTCTGAGAAAACTCTGTTTTGTGCCTTGCCTCTTCCTTAAGAGCCTAGGCCTTGCCCAGGCCAGAATCCCAGTATTGACCTTTTAAAATGTCTACACAAACAACATGGCCTCCAGCACATCATGAAAATGTATTTATGCTGATGATACTGCTTTAATAACTCGAGCAAAATCATTCCTGGATATGGAATCCTCTCTAATCCATGAACTACCAAAAATTGATGAATATTTCTACAAGTGGAGACTGCAACCAAATGTAGCAAATTCCAATGATTCTGTATTTCACTTTGAAAATCCCTAGGCACGTCACATCTAAAATGTTGTGTTCTACGGAGCAAATATGCGACTGGACCCAAATCCTGTGTTTGCTGGCAAGAACCTTGACCATTCCGTAACTATGTCACCACTTCCTAAGTTTGTTGAAAAGACCAAGATATGAGTGGATGTCATCCAAAGTTTTACCATTACAAGCTGGGATGCAAAAAAACACTATTCACCAAACTTCTGCCATAGCTCTGGAGCTCTGGTCTTCTCAACAGCTGAGTACTAGGCACCCAGCTGGGCCTCAAGTTATTTTAATGGTCTCAATGATGCACAGACATATGGTTACTCTCTGGAAACCTGAGATCAACTCCAGTTCAGTGGTTACCAGTCCTTTCAAATATCTCCACTCCTTCCATTAATTGGATGCAACAATGTGAAGAGAAATAATACATACAGCAGCAATTCAGACCCTTCTCTCCACAGTGAGCATTCTTCAATACTATTCACCCCGCCCCAACTTGCCATATACTGTACAGTGTCCCCTCTGTACAAGAATCAAACACTTTCCACCCCAGAGCATTAATGAAATCTGGATGAATGCTTTGGCAGAAAATGCTCTCATAAATAAAGCCATTGAGTGAAGTTTTCCCAGCTCTGAATGACATGGGCACTGGTGAGTCAGTTGTGAAAATATGGCGAAATCAGAAAAATAAGATCAGTCAAGAACGAAAAGTCTGATTCTGCAACCATGTTTTGGATGATGAAGTGAGAATCTCACTGGTGAGTGATGAGTTGTTTATTTGCATGCCATTGCTGTCTGGTCTTGCCTCATTGATATGCAGTTGCCTATACTCCCACGTACCAGATAGAAACTGGAAAGCAAAATTTCTGGCAAGTAGGTCAGAGCAGGCTCCAGCTCACTGCTTGTTCCCCTGCGTTCTCCGTCTTAAGCAGCAGCCCTCACCATCTCAAGTACGCTGCATGGGCAGCCACCCGTTCCATGGATTGGACTGTTTTGTGCTTTATCCCTTCTTTAAGAGCCTAGGGTACATCTCATCTGGATATGCAGACTGTCAAATTTCCTGAATTCCTCAGAGCATCTCGTTCAAGATTGCTTCACGTGAACCATGCTATTCATGCATCCCATATCCAAAATCAGTATTCTTTAAACTGTTGAGATAACCTGTCCTTTGATCTTGGATCCAAGACATTTTTGACTGTTTGATCACTCCATTATGTTGTTTTCTCCAGCCTATGCTGTAAAACATGTTTAAAGTCCGTTTCTCAGCTGGTGCCGTTCAGAATGCTGCGTGTTCAGGAAGGCTGGCCTTCTCTTTCTGAAGTGGGACGTATGCATTGACCAGTTTGAGCACTTGTAATGTCAGAGTGGAAGAAGAATTAGCTTGAATTTTGAATGAGGAGCAGAGAGAGAGAGAGAGAGGGGTGGCTGATACAAGTTGTTTATCATGTAGGCTCTGGAAGGATAGACAGAGTTAAGAAGAAGAAAATAATGCTGTGTAAAGAAAACCTGGTGGATGTCACAGGAGGCGGATACAGTACAACCCCTTGCCAATACAAGAATTTTGTTGAAATTGGGTTTATGGTGTTCCTTGTTATGCACATTTCAATATTTCCCTGAAAGTAGGCCCAGTGCTGACTTCTGGGGTCCATTGCTTTAAAATCATAGATAACAAAGTGTGGAGCTGGATGAACACAGCAGGCCGAGCAGCATCTTAGGAGCGCAAAAGCTGACGTTTCGGGCCTAGACCCTTCTTCAGAAAAGGGGGATGGGGAGAGGGTTCTGAAATAAATAGGGAGAGAGGGGGAGGCAGATCGAAGATGGATAGAGGAGAAGATAGGTGGAGAGGAGAGTATAGGTGGGGAGGGGATGGGTCAGCCCGGGGAGGATGTACACGTCAAGGGAGCAGGATGCAGTTAGTAGGTAGGAAATGGAGGTGAGGCTTGAGGTGGGAGGAGGGGATAGGTGAGAGGAAGAACAGATTAGGGAGGGAGGGATGGGCCGGGCTGGTTTTGGGATGCAGTGGGGGTAGGGGAGATTTAGAAGCTTGTGAAATCCACATTGATACCATTGTGCTGCAGAGTTCTCAAATAGAATATGAGATGCTGTTCTTGCAACCTTCGGGTGGCATCATTATGGCAGTGCAGGAGGCCCAGGATGGTCATGTCGTCTAAGGAACTGAGCATAGGTGTTCTGGCTTCCTCGACATTGGGAAAACCAAGTGTAGGCTTGGGGATTGCTTTGCAGAACACCTATGCTTGATTCGCAATAAACAACTGCACCTCCCAGTCGCGAACCATTTCAACTCCCCCTCCCATTCCTTAGACGACATGTCCATCCTGCGCCTCCTGCAGTACCATAATGATGCTACACAAAGGTTGCAGGAACAGCAACTCATATTCTGCTTGGGAACCCTGCAGCCCAATGGTATCAATGTGGATTTCACAAGCTTCATAATCTCCCACCCTCCCACTGCATCCCAAAACCAGCCCAGCTTGTCCCCGCCTCCCTAACCTGTTCTTCCTGTCACCTATCCCCTCCTCCCACCTCAAGCCGCACCTCCATTTCCTACCTCCTAACCTCATCCCACCTCCATGACCTGTCCGTCCTCCCTACCTCCCTGCCTATACTCTCCTCTCCACCTATCTTCTCCTCTATCCATCTTCGATCCGCGCCCCCCTCCCTATTTATTTCAGAACCCTCTCCCCCTCCGCCTTTTCTGATGAAGGTTCTCGGCCTGAAACGTCAGCTTTTGCGCACATAAGATGCTGCTTGGCCTGCTGTGTTCATCCAGCTCCACACTTTGTTATCTCGGATTTTCCAGCATCTGCAGTTCCCATTATCTCTGATCACAACTTTAAAATCATAGATTAGTAAGACCTTCTATCCAATGACACAATAAAGGAAAAGATTTCTCAGGAAACTATGTAACTTGGAATGCAATGCATTGTTGTTTTGTTTGTAAAGGATAAGGATACTGTGGATAGAGAAAATGATCATTTTGCTGCAACTATATCTTTAGGGTGGTTTAAATGACTTCTTGTATTTTGCAGTTGGACGGCTGGACTGATCTTCAGGCTGAAACAGGCAGACTTGGCTTCATGTCAAGTCGAATTTTCATAATTGGTTTCATCTTAGTAGCATGCTACCTTTTCTTCAATCTCTTCATTGGAGTTATCATTATAAATATTCGGGTACGTTGATTTTATTTTTTACTACGTCCCATTGAATACTTTGATCAGTAGAACCACCCAAATAAATTATACTATTATTTATAGGAAACAACCAAAGAATTTAATAAGGGAGTCCAAACTGAACGAGAGACAATTTTGCTCCAAAAAAAGCAGGCTATATTACAGAGACAACAATCGCACATTACAGATTTAATGGAGAAACAGGTATTGAATTCATTCTGATTTGACTGAAACTCTGTGTCATAAAACAGGCCTGTTCCCAAATCTGGATGCATTGCTTTTGAATGTTTATTGAAATGAATATTTTAATTGACTTCCGTGTGTATGCTTTAACATTCACATCATAAAGCACTGAATAATTTTTTTTTATCCATTCAAGGAATGTGGACATCGCTGGTTGGGCCAGCATTTATTGCTCATCTTTAGTTGCCCGTGGGAAGGTCGTGGTGAGCTGCCTTCTTGAACCACTGTGGGTCCATTCAGTGTAGGCAGACCCATTAGGGAGGGAGTTCCCAGGATTTTGACCTAGTGAAGGAACTGCAATATGTTTCTAATGCTGGACGATGGGTGACTTGGAAATGAGCTTGCAGGTATTCCTGTGTATCTGCTTTCCTTTTGCTTCTAGATGATGGTGATCATATGTTTTGAAGGTGCTGCCTAAGAAGCCTTGGTGAATCTTTGTGGTGCATCTGGTAGAAGGTACAGACTGCTGTTATTGAGCATTGGTGGTGGAGGAATTGAATGTCTTTGAATGTGGTACCAGTCAAGCAAGCTGCTTCCAATCGGCTATATTTTGTGTATGCGAAAGGAGAACGTCACAATGAGGAGTGGGACTGAAATACGTTTGTATTTTCAATAGACAATAGACAATAGGTGCAGGAGTAGGCCATTTGGCCCTGCAAGCCAGCGCCACCATTCATTATGATCATGGCTGATCATCCACAATCAGTATCCTGTTCCTGCCTTATCCCTATAACCCTTGATTCCACTATCTTTAAGAGCTCTATCCATCTCTGTCTTGAAAGTATCCAGAGACTTGGCCTCCACTGCCTTCTGGGGCACAGCATTCCATATATCCACCACTCGCTGGGTGAAGAAGTTTTTCCTGAACCAAAGCCTGTGTAACTCCCATTAGCTTTCTGGACAAGGCTAGTGAATTAACACAGTCTCTCGAATTGGCTTGGACTTTTTGGGCCTACATGGTTCAACACACCAACCAGTGTCATATGTTCAGTGAATAAACATTTTGCAACATTTCTAACATGTAGAAATGGTAGGCTGATCTCACCAGTTATCAGATGTGCATGGACATGTAGTAGGACAAATAGATAAATGGTAAAGAAGGCCTATGGGATGCTTTCCTTTATTTGCAGAGATATTAAATTAAAGGAAAGCAGGGATGTAATGCTAGAACTGTGTAAGACACTAATTAGGCCACAGCTGAAGAATTGTCTACACTTCTGGTCACTATTATAGGAAGAACAGAACCGTTCCAGAGAGAGTATAGATGGGATTTGCGAGAATGTTTCTCGGACTTTCAAAATTACAGCAGTGAGGTAAGATTAGATAGTTTAGGGTTGTTTCCTTGGAACAGAGAAGCCTGACGGTTGACTTAATAAAGTCTACAGAATAATGAGGTGCTTGGATAAAGTATACATTGACACCTGTTGCCGCTAGTGGAAAGGTCACTTACTGGTGAGCGCAGGCTTAAGATGATTGGTAGAAGGATTAACAGGGACATGAAGAAAACCTTTTTCATCCAGAGAGTGGTTGGTGTCTGGAATTCAGCACCCAGTTTGCTGGTTGAGGCAAAACCCTCAACTCACTTAAAAGGAATCGGGATCTGAAGTGCTGAAGTTGCAAGACTACAAACCATGTGCTGGGTTTAGAATAAGCAGCTAGTTAATTCACCTGGGACAGACACAATCAGCTGATGGCCATTTTTATTGCAATGTAAAAATTTGATGGTTCTATATAATTCCAGACAGAAGAGAAATTACTCAAAAGAGAAAAAGTAATCTGTATTTTGTAATATCAGTATTTTCTTTGCCTTTTCTTCCAGAAAACCAGCCAATTTGAAAGTTTCAGCGAAATGGTAGAAAAGTTCAAACAGACCTTGCGACACGATGATTATGTTTTGTTGGATGATTTATGCTCAAGTCTGTCATTCATAGATATTTACTTCACGAGCCTTGATGAACAGGATAATACTTTATACAAGTGAGTAAGAGATGCCATGTAAGAGGAAGCTGGCTAACCCGCTGCATGTTATATAAAACTTATACAGATTCATGCATGTAAGAGAATGTAGGTTCATCTACCATTTACTTTCTCAGTTCACAATTCCTAGTGACCAGTTCTCCGGATTTTGCATCGATTATAGGAGACACGAGAGCCATCTGCAGTTAGTCACAGATCATGTTTGCTTTCTCTGTCTATGATGCCCTTGAATGTTATGCTATGTTAAAAGTGCCTTAGAAATGCAAACTGCTGTTGTTGACTGTTTCAGTGATAATGGGAACTGCAGATGCTGGAGAATCCAAGATAATAAAATGTGAGGCTAGATGAACACAGCAGGCCCAGCAGCATCTCAGGAGCACAAAAGCTGACTAGGCCCGAAACGTCAGCTTTTGTGCTCCTGAGATGCTGCTGGGCCTGCTGTGTTCATCCAGCCTCACATTTTATTATGTTGTTGACTTGTTTGCCTGGATTCTGTTCATTACCTCCCTAGTACAATGAGGTTATGGACTCAGTGAGGAGTTGAACTGATGTTTTCGTGAGATAAAATTACATGTTTGGAATGAACTAGGAATTTGGGAAACAAGTGAATTATGTAAATAAGAAATCAAATTAATGAAGCAATGGTGAAATGGTCATAGTCATAGAGCTGTATAGCAAGGAAACAGACCCTTCAGTCCAATTAATCAATGCTGGTCAGATATCCTAATCTAGTTCCATTTACCAGCATTTGGCCCATATCACTCTAAACCCTTCCTATTCATACACTCATCCAGATGCCTTTTAAATGTTGTAATTGTACCAACTTCCATTACTTCCTCTGGCAGCTCATTCCATACATGCACCACCCCCTGCATGAAGAAGTTGCCCCTTGGGTCCCTTTTGAATCTTTCCCCTTTCACCTTAAACCTACTTCCTCTAGTTTTGGACTCCCCTACCTCAGAGAAAAGACCTTGGCTGTTCACCATGTCCATGCGCCCATGGTTTTATAAACCTCTAGAAGTCACCCCTCAGACTCCGATACTCCAGGGAATGTAGCCCCAGCCTATTCAGCCTCTCCCTTTAGCTCAAAGCCTCCAACCCTGGCAGTATCCTTGTAACTTTTTTCTGAACTCTTTCAAGTTTCACACCGTCTTTCCTATAGCAGGGAGACCAGAATTGAACACAGTATTCCAAAAGTGGCTTAGCCAATGTTCTATACAGCTGCAACATGACATCCCAACTCCGATACTCAATGCGCTGACCAATTAACGGCAGGCATACCAAACACCTTCTTCACTATTCCATCTACCTGCGACTCCACTTTCAAGGAACTGTGAACCTGTACTTCAAGGTCTCTTTGTTCAGCAACACACCCAGAACCCTAGCATTAAGTGTTTAAGACCTGTCCTGGTTTGCCTTTCCAAAATGCAACACCTCAAATTTATCTAAATTAAACACTGTCTGCCACTCCTTAGCCCATCAGCCCATCTGATCAAGGTCCTGTCGTACTTTGAGGTAACCTTTTCCACTGTTCCCTACACCACCAATTTTAATGTCACCTGCAAACTCATTAACCATACTTCCTATATTCACATCCAATGTGTTGGATTTGGTCTGTAAATATTAGTTTAGTGATCCTTCTGTTTCTTATCAATGACAAAATAGAGTTCATAGTAAATGTTCTCAATAGTAATTGCTACATAGTGTGAAATGCAATTTGATACATTTTTTAATGAGTGAACCATGATGCACTCACGCTAAGATTATGTTCACCCGTTAGTTGAAAAATCTGGAGAAATGGGTGATATAGTCAATCCGACATTAGTTCTCATCTCTGATATTTAGATTCAAAATCACCTCTATCTTAAAAGAAATCAGTTGAGACTGATGCATTCCAGTTCTGTGGCCCATGTCACAAAACTCACTCTCATTCATTATAGGAGACTGTGTAAAGAAGAAATTGCCCCTCATGTCTTTTTTTAAATCTTTCTCCTCTTGAAAACCTTAAAAATCTGTCTGCTAGTCTTGAAATCACCCCTGCAGATAATTGTCATTTTCTTTAGCAAAACAAGGCTGTGTCTCTCTGGGCACCAATTCCTCTTCTTGGAGACGGTAAGGACTGTTTGGCCCAAAGCATTGACTTTTCTGCTCCTCTGATGCTGTCTGACCTGCTGTGATTATCCAGCCTCAATCTATAGACTCTCTTTCCTCTTCTGCCTTCCTAATGCCCTTTCCCTCCCCATCTTAGAACCCTCTCACAAGTTTTGTAACAAATCATGGAATCATGGGAATGTAGACCTACTCCTTGAGTGAGTGAAGTTACCCTGTATATTCATAAAATATTGGTTTAGTTCCTGCTGGAGATTTGTTTCCAAATCTGGGTAGAACAGGAAGAGCACAAAGGCTTTGATGAATGTAATGATGAATGTAATGAAGCTGTTTACTAGGATAGCTCAAGCAATTAAGTTGTTACAGTTACATGCTAGACAGGAGAAACCAGGAAGGTTGCCCTTAGAGCAGAAAAATCTAAAAGCAAATTTGATGCAAAGCATTTAAAATTATGGAAGGACAACTACCGAGAATGTTCCGATGGCTGAACTGTCAATAGCTAAAGGGCCCAAACTTAAGACGATTTAAGGGAAAAGGACCAATGCCAGCATAAGAGAAAACGTTTCTTTACACAATGAGACTTTGAATTTGAAGTACCGTGTCAGCTAGAGTAGTGGATGCAGACTCAAGACTCTTACTAAGGGTCTAGAACAAGTGGGACGTAGATATAGAATTAAACATTGCAAATATAGGACAGGCAGTGGAAGAAACATTTTACATGGATTACCACATTGCTGTGGAATGCATGAGCACAATTAATGGTTAAAGGAGATACTTGTAAACATTGAAAAATATGACAGGTGGAAATGGTTAAGGGATCAGTATGGGGACATAGCTTAGGAAAAAGAAAAAATACACGGACTAGATGTAAAGAGTGGCCTGATATATCATAACTTAAATGTAAAATGAAAGTATAAATGAACTAGTAGAAAAAGCAGAAAAATGTCAATGCAAATACTTAACCAATGTGGAAGAAGAATATTCAATTGATAGGCAACAAACATGGGACCTTTATCTTAAGAATGTTCAAAGGGTTGAAGATTACAGATTGCAGTAATTATGTTGAGTTTCTGATCAAGGCAATATATCACAGAAGCAAAATATCTTCCCTCAAGAGACCATCAGAAGGTATATCCTTATTTAAGTGCTTTAGATCGAGAAGGGTAATATTTATGGTAAGCTAGAAGCAAGCAATGCATTCAGCCTTTTCAGCTACATAATGTGCACCAGGAATCGTCTTTAATGGAACAAAATTGGTAGGTGGGGTGAGGAAAGGACTACAAGCCTTTTCTAACTGGTAAAAACTTCATAGATCATAGAATCACCACAGCGTGGAAACAGGCCCTTCGGCCCAACAAGTCCACATTGACCCTCACAACATCCCATGTAGACCTGTCCCCCTAGAACCCATCTAATCTACACATCCCTGAATACTATGGATAATTTAGCATAGCCATACCACCTAGCCTGCACGTCTTTGGACTGTGGGAGGAAGCTGGAGCACCCGGAGGAAACCTATGCAGACACAGGGAGAATGTGCAAACTCCACACAGTCAGTCACTCAAGTGTGGAATCAAACCTGGGGCCCTGGTGCTGTGAGGCAGCAGTGCCAACCATTGAGCCACTGTGATTGCTAACGTTTGTTTCCTCTATATTTTAGATTACAGCAGCTTTACTTTGAAACATCGTATGTTCTGGGTAACTTATTGGAAGTTGATCGTCACCAAGAGCGTTCTGAAAAGAAGGATGGAGATGGGACCAGTAATCCTACATAAATAAATAAAAAGAAAACTACATATTTTTAGACATGTTATTTTACTCTAACTGTCTATCAAAGGATATTTGGAAACTAGTTCTAAGTAGTGCTGTGCTGTGTCTTCATTTACTTCCTTTCCAGCCTTCATCAAAGTGCAGCCCTTCCAGAAACAAAATTAGAAATTGCTGAAAAAAATCAGCGGGTGGAGAGAAAGTAGAGTTAACGTTTTCTGTCCACAGATGCTGCCGGACCTGCTGAGTTTATTCAGCAATTTCTGTTTTTGTTTCTGATGTCCAACATCTGCAGTTCTTTACTTTTCTTTTCACAGCTCTTCCAGGTTATTTTGTTTATCTGGGCAAGTGCTGTTTTGATTCTCTCCTGTACCCAGGTGATTATGCATCTTGATTTTTCTTTGCCGACACCCTTGCCAATGTTATAAATGAAATACTGGAGTTCCCAACATCAATGGAAATTTGATCTTATCATTGTGATGTGGTATATTACTAGGAAATTTATGCAGTAATGCATGATCAAGGATCTCTCAAATGTTTGAAGAATTCATTCTGGATGAATCAATTTTATTCTCTCAATTTATCCACTGTCTTTAAGTTGTCACACCACTTGTCTGACATTTGGTACTAGATCAACAGCAATTTCCTCCAACTGAATATGGGAAAGATTGAAACTGTTGTCTTTGCTACGCTGGAAGAAAGTCTGTTCGCTAGTTACCAACTTCAGCCCTCTCTCTGATAACTGTTTGAGCCCAAACCAAACAACTTAAAACCTTGATATCATTGGCCTTAAGCTGAGCGTCTAACCACATAGCAATGCTATTGCTAATACTACTTATTTCCACTTCCATAGCATCACCAATACTCCCCTTCATTCAAACCCATCTGCAGTTGAAACCATCATTCATGCCTTTGCTATATCTCTATATTCCAATGCAATTCCACATTCTATCTTCCATAACCACGTGGTCATGAAATACTCTGCCGTCTATGTCCTAACTTTCTACACATACAGCTCACTTGGCTCCTTTTCAGTAACCCCTGAATTTTATTTTTTTTACTTGTTTTCAACTCTAACATAGCCTTGTCCCTCCCTATGACTCCAACCTTCTAAGATATCGGTAGACTTTTAATTTCTGGCTCCCTTACCCTCTTAATTTTAGTCATTCCACAATTGGTGACCATGCTTTCAGCTGTCAAGATTCTTAACTCTGTAATTCCCTCCTTAAACCTCTCTGTCTCTCCTCCTGTAGGGTGGTTCATAAAACCTACCTTTTTAGTAACTTTTGGTCACTAATCCTAATGTATTAAGGTTACATTACATGGTTCAGTATCAAATTCTTTTTGATAATGTTCCTGTGAAATTCCCCATATTATTTTACCACTGTAAAGGGGATACATTAATAAATGTTGTTTTGTTGGTGAATTTGCTGAGCATATTGTTGCTTTGATGTTGGTGGTAAACATTGAGGCCCAAGTTTATTCTCTTCGGTCCCTTTGATCTCTTCTTGATCCTCCTTCAACTCCTGTGATGCTGTGGTTCCTCTCCTGACAGTACAGTTGTGCATTTTGCATAATACAAGTAGTATGTTACATACCTTTCTAGGGCATCCAGTAACAGCCTTTGAATTGTTGAGCAGTTAAACAATACATTCAGTATAGCAATTAATGCAGGCAAGTGCCATATTATATTTCTTTTGAGTTGCAGTTCTGGGATTTCACTTCAGTGTCATTCACCAGGGCTCTAAAGGATTACTGGATTCACATGATCGCCATATCTAGGTTGCAATGACCTTGAAACAATGGTGTAGATTGATTGCTCCTGGCAGCTTCTGGATATGTGGCATCTTTCTGAATGACACAGTTTCAATGGTTACAAGTAACCAACTGCTGTTGTGAATAAGTGAACTATCTAATTTTTCTATTCAGGTGCAAGTCCACATATCATTTCTCAGTCCTGTGATGTCTTCATTCTTTTGCAGCCCCTCCTTTATCATGCCTCCCTCCCCAAACCTTTTTGCACTACCAACCCTGGCATCTCAGTCCCATTCTCTTACCATTCCCTGTTGTTTGCTGATCTTACAGTTTTCTTCCATCTTTATATGACTGCTTCTTTTAGTATCCACCCATCTCTCCATTCCTACATCATTATAGCATTGAACTACTTAACCATTAGACATTTTAGATCACAGTTGTAGCATTCTATATTAAATTAATAGGACGTAGGTATTTGAGCTTACAAACATTTGGACCCCAACTTCTTTGTTGCTTTAGGGACACCAGTATGCGGAAACCTGGATCACTTAAAAGAATTCCAGATCTATTACCAGAGTGTGTCTCCTGGATCTAGACTCCCCAGCCAGAAAAATAATCTTCCCTTGATCTAGTCTGTCTCACCCTGTTAGGATTTTATACTTTTCATTCAGATCCCCTTTTATCCTTCTAGACTGTCAGGAATACAGGCCTAGTCATGCCACTTTTTCCTCATTGGATAGTCCTGCCATCTCCGGTATCATCATCGTGCAGCTACCTCTGTGCCAAGTATATCCTTTCTTTGGTAGGAAGACCAAAACTGCATGCAGTTCTCTGGGTGTGTTCTCACTGAGGCCCTGTACAACTGTAGGAAGTTGTCCCTATTTCCAAACTCCAATCCTCTTGCAATGGATGCTGATGTATAATTTGCCTTCCAAATTGTTTGCTGCACCTCCTTGTCAACTTCCATTGACTACAAGGACACCTTGATCCCTTTGAACATCCAATTTTCCCTATATATCACCATATAAATAATAATCTTTCTTCAAGTTTTTCACACCAAAGCAAATAACTTCACATTTAGTCACACCGTAGTGCATCTGCCATGTGTTTGCCCACTTGTTTAACTTGTCAAAATCACTTTGAAGCTTTCTTACATCATTCTCAAACTTGTGTTATCAACAAACTTGGAAATGTGGTATTTGGTTTGCATATATCATGAATAGCTGGGTCCCAAGCACTGACTGCCTGTCCAAAAAAGACCATTTGTTCCCATTCTGTTTGTTGTCTGTCAAGCAATTCTCAATCTGTGTCAATAGAATACTCCCTATCCCATTTGCTTTAACTTGGCCCACTAACCTCTTATGAGCTCCTTATCATAGGCCTTCTGAAAATTCAAATAAGTCACATCTTCTGGTTCTCTCTTATCTATTCAACAAGTTCCATCCTCAACAAACTCAAGTAGATTTGTTAAGCAAAATTTGCCTTTTATATACCCATGCTAAATGGCTTGACACATATTAGAAATAATGAAATAATCTTGATCTCATTAAGTAAGCCGTGGTGAACTGTACAAGCAAGGGGGTTGGTGAAATACCTGCTCCTGCAATGACCCACAACAATTAAGGTACCCAAGAAATTTAGCTTTAACAGTTTCTTTGTGTTATGTTGGACTGCAGTAGAAGAAAGATTGGATAAGGCCTGAAAATGGCATAGCATTTATGATGAGTGATTGACCAACCCATCTTTGTTCCAATGCTGGAATCACACAAACTTTGTGTGTGCTAATTTATATATTCACATGCCTGCATACCTGAGTAGGGGTTACACGTCAGTGAAAGGCCAGCATAAGTTCATGCTAAATGTTTGACTTGGAGCCAGCCTCTACCTCTTAAAATAGAAATGTGTTCTGGAGCAGGTGCTGCAATTCAGAAACAAGAAAATTTGACCTTAAAGAGACACAACGGATCAGGGAACTCACTCAAATCTTCCAATGGAGCACTGAAGGCTTTCTGCAGGTCAATGACATGGAGGGAGGGTCCTCTATCCAGAGAGAAGCCTGACGCCTAACTGGTCTTTCTAAAGAGAGCATGGAGGAGTTTGGCACCACCTTGGCTGAGGATGTTGTACAGAGCTTGAATCCTATCCTTTCCAGGAACTTTGTTAAAATGCTTTGTCAATGAAAGACAGTATATGAGAAATCCATTTACAGTTTTGTTTGTGTCCAAGTCAATACAATGTGGAGTTGGAGGAACACACATGCAGCATCAGAGGAACAGCAAAGTTGATGTTACAGGATTCATATCATTGTGCAGTTTCACTTTCACTAGTTCAGAAAGCTCATTGTCTGGGTTCAACATCGGTGGTGATTAAGCTTGTGGGTTTGATAAGCGGCTTTGGATTGATACTCGGGTAGATTTTATCATTCCTTTTCATTTCCACCACATGGAAGAGTTCCAATCAATTATTGTACTGACTGTAGTATGACTGTAGTATGAACTTGCTTGTCAAGATATTCAAAATGAGAAACTATTGTATGCTAGGGGCAGTTTTGTTGCAGTTGTGCACGTTAGTCCATAATATTCAATGACTATGGGTTGATAGCACATTGTCATCCATATTCTAGATGTAAGAGATTTTGAATTTAGCCCCCAGAATCTCTGTAATGTAGGTTTAATTAGTAGTGATGTTTTTCTTTTTTATCTGACAATTTTCTTCTAACCTGGGAAGAGTCCAACTGTAAATTGTGGATTGGAACCTAATTGTGTACAGTTGTGCACACTATATTATGGAAAAGATGTGAATGCATTGGAGAAAGTGTAGAAGTGATTTAAAAGAATGCTTGCTGGAATAAGAAACTTTAGGTATGCGGATAGATTGAAGAAGTTGGGGACTGATCTTTTTGGGTGGACATAAGGTGAGAGGAGTTCTGATTGAGGTTTTCAAAATCAGGAGCAGGCTGGATCAAGTAGATGAAGGGAAGCTGCTCTGAAAAAAGCCACAAGAATGAGATGACAGATTTAAACTAATGGGTAAAAGAAGCAAGAGTGATGTGCAAAAAGAACTTTTGCATTCAGCGAGTAGTATGGAATACACTGCTTGGAAATGTGGTTGGGGCAGATTCAGTTGAGACATTGAAGAGGCCATTGGATGATTATTTGTGTAGAAATATTGTCCGAGGATAAGGGAAAAAAGCAGGAGATTGGCAATAGCAATGCTCATTTGAAAGGTTGGTGTAGCCATGATGGACTGAATGGCTGCCTTGTGCACCATAACAATTCCTTGATTCTGCCTATAAGGTTTAGATACAAGCTTTAAAGGTGTCAGTAGTGGCCAAGCTGCCGTGTTTGCTGTTACCATTCTGACAAAACTGAGCAATTTTGAGTGTCCGCAGATCTGCTGAACAGAGAGCCAATCCAGTTTGCTGTCAATGATTCTGTACTCCAACGAGTGCACCATTGATGTCACCTCAGAGTGCAACCCACAGGCAGTCATGAATTGACAAAACCTGACAGTTTTTATTCTGTTTTACTGTAAAACCTTTGGGAAATGTTAAACCTTGTTGAATTACATACACTAGATTGTTTCACAGTACATTAAATTTGTAATTATTACTGAATATTTTCTCTGGCACTCAGAGCTCAATTTATTGCTGTGTTGTTTCTGTCATAACAAGTAAAAGTCACATCTTTTGATTTTTAAAAAATTTATTTATAATATTATAACATCTATCTTAATCTGTTTATGAATATTTGCTTTGCTATATGAATATTTGAGTTCGAAATAATGACAATTAGTGCTTTTGACTTCCTACTTTGCTGTTTGTGAGATTTTAATGTGATTAGCTGTTTATCTTGCTTGCTATTGTCGGCACTGCTGGACCCTGTGGGATATCCTTCCCTTGGTCCCAGATTTAAAAACTGTCAGAGAATGGGAAATCTACCCCACAAACGTGATTACGATCACTCTGTAGGAAGTGACAACTTTTAAAAAGAAGTTTGAAATCCTAGAGAACGACAAGCTTTCAGGATGTAAGATATCCTGAACAAAATTGCTTGCTGGGCTATTAATTCTCTAAGCTATAGAAAATTTATGCTTTATTAGTTTCTTAACAATACTAATAACGCTAATCCTTGTTTATGCATTCAGTTGCAAGCTCTATAATTTTTTTAGGCTAAAAGTTGCAGTTTTTTAAGCTAAGTACAAGTCGTGTTGAGTTTGATGCATGAAACTGAGAGAGTTTTAGTGCCATATCTTACCACAGCTCCCACAGTAATTGGTATTTCAGACGTCATGGTGAGCACATGTTGGATGCTGCCTCATCTTACCACATACCATTCACAGAGCAACTTGCCACTCACAGAGATTCTGGAATTAATCTGCATCCCTGGTGCTGGTACCTATTTAAAATCATTTTGTGCACCTAAACAATAACTAGCAGTTCAGAGTATGCACTGACATTTGCCCCAGACATGGCAGGCAAAGGGAAATCAGCACCCTGCTTTGCTGAAATGGTGCTGGCATCATCCAGCAGGTATGATTTCCTCTTCCCCCAAAACCAGCAATAGAGGCCAGAGATACCAGACCATGCCTGCCGAGTCTGAGCTTGGCACCCACATTAAAGCAAGTTGTGGTTGTTTGGGAGAATGCCCAGCAATGTATAGAAAAGGTCAATGACTCTCCAAACCACTAGTAAAAGTGCCACCATTTTATCTCTGATACCTGACACGCATTCTGTTCTGTTACTAGACTCGCTTCTCATCAAGTCTCATGTTTTACCACACTGTATAATGCATACAACATCTTCCTCACTTGTCATTACTCACACCAACCTGCAACACCACAAATACTGTACGTCCTCTGCGTGGCCTACTGCCTGGCTCAGGACACTTTCAAACTTGCACCAACAGTAACAATTGTGCCATCCACTTTCATCTCCCATAATATTTGTCTTCTCTCTCATTCTAGGTGCAAAACAGTTCACAATAGAGCAAAAAGAGTCAAGGCAGTTGGCTTGCTAACTCTCATTTGGCTCCTTAGCCCTTATGAGCAGAGATCCTCACTCTGACTACAATGAGCAAGGTCTGGACTGGTATTTGAGGTTTGCTATGCTGGGACCCCCTGAACAAAGGCTATCCCCTCAACTTGACTGAGGCTTACTGGCAAGAGTGGCAAACTTGCTAGCTTTGTGTCTGTTGTAAATAGAGTTGTATTATGAGCCTGGTAAACCTCTGGCTGGGAAGGCAATTTGGAAAAAGGCAAGACAATGCAAGGTATGGACAGTATGAGCCTTTAGGTAGCCTCAGGGTGAGTGAGAACAATGACAGCAAGCAGAGGACAAAGATGCAGCCTAGTCCAGTCTGTGAGCTGTGTGCATGTGCTTAACTACAAAGTGTCCTTGTTGCAGTATCATAACTTCATTTCCATAGCAGCTGGAGGTGCAGCATCGAAATGTAAAAATATCCTGTCCATGGCTCAGAGATGAGCCATGAGAATTCATACAGGCTGGCACATGTCAGATACCAGAGTCTATGGATGTTGCATGCATGTGACTGTACCAATGGAGCATGCCTGAGATGTTGGTGCCCACTGTCAAATACGAAGATCTTTTGGAGCAAGTGATGAGTTGACCCATTAAGAACTCGCTCTGGCTTACATATTGAGTTTTTCCAATGGTTAGTTTGTTTGGTAAGGTTGTAATCCGTGGTGAGTTGGGATGTTATCAAGATGGTTAACAAGCAATAATGGGCACTAATTCGAAACTCAATGCTGAATGGTGAGGATTTTGACACTATTTAGGAAAGGTGTAAAAGATGTGGTGAAATGGCCTTGATGTACTTATGTAAGGTATGAGTTTTCTAGTTAGCGCGCAAAACAATACTTTTCACTGCATCTCGGTACATGTGGCAATAATAAATCAAATCAAATCAAATCTAAATTTGCTCCATGTGATACCAACAAATGGCAGGAGGAACTAGGCTTAATTATCTTCAGTAGTTTCATCAATGACCTTCTCTCCGTCATAAGATCAGAAGAGGAGATGTTCACCGATGCTTAGATAATAGTTAATACCACTAGGACTACCCAGATATTGAAACAGTCCATTTTCATATCTAACAAGGGTTGGACAAAATCCAGGCTTGAGCTGATAAGTGGCAATTAACATTTAAGCTACACAAATGCTAGGAATTAACTGACAAGAGAGAAAGTAATGATCTTGCCTTGACATTAAATGGCATTATTATTACTGAATTCTTCCACAGTCAACAAGCTGGAGGTTACCATTGACCAGAAACTAACAGGACCAGCCGTATAGATACTGTGGCTGAACAGCAAATCAGAGTCTTGCAGCAAGAACTAATTTCCTGTTTCATAACTGCAGAAATGACACAACATTTTTGTTAACCCCAAGCCAACACTGGCACCTTCACATCATACTTCTTAAATGCCTGTCACCATAGAAGACACATTTCAGGAATGAAATGGAATACTTTCCAGTTGCCAGGATGGCTGCAGCTCCAAGATGTTCAACACCATCAAATTCCCTTGACTGGTAACTCATCCTCCACATTCAGCAATCACTCCCTTCATCATTGATGAACACAGGCAACGACGTGTGTCATTGATAAAATGCATGGCAGCAACTTGCTCAAGCTCCTCCAATAGCACCTTCCAGGCATGTGACACTTACTACCTAGAAAGACGATGGTAGAAAATATGTGGGAGTACCACCATTTGTAAGTTCCCCTCAAGCCAAGCATCATCCTGACTTGTAACTGTTCAGTGTTGCTTCACTATACTTTCTGAATTGCTTCACAACAGCATTACCTATGTGCATGGCTTCAGTAGGTGGGTCACTATCACCTTCTTAATAACCATTAGGGATGGTCAGTAAACACCAGCTTAGTCAGGGGTGCCTAGAATCATAGAATCCCTACAGTGAGGAAAGAGGCCAAATGACCCATTAAGCCTATACTGACCCTCTCAAGAGTATCTCACCAAGACTTAGCACCACATTCCCCACCACAGCTTGTTCCTGTAACCCTGCATTTACCATGGCTAATCCACCTAGCTTGCATATCCTTGGACACTACGGACAATTTGGCATGGCCAATCCACCTTTGGACTGTAGGAGGAAACTGGTGCACTTGGTGGAACTTCATGCAGGCAAGGGGAGAATGCGCAAGCTCCACACAGTCAAATCCGGTGCTGTGAGGTCCCTGTGCTAACCTGTAAGCCACCAGGCTGCCCTACCACTGGTAAATGAATTAAAAAGAACTACTGGTTTTACAAATTTGTCACGATAAGATTTTTGATTTCTCTTGGTCTTTCGGTTGCTGCTGGGTGTAAATCGTAAACCAAGGAAAAATTTACAGTCAAAATGCTTCACACCCTCAGGATTCAATAATTTCCTTTGTTCTTGTGTAGGACTGCTTATGACATGTTTTGTGGACTAGATCAAACCCCATTCACATATATCAGGGAGATAGCCAGCCTAAACCCTAACATTTATCTTGTTTAAAGGCAAGTGTAAGGTGCTGTGTTCCAGATGTAATTCAAATGGTTTCACTACACCTTTAAGCAAACAGACATTGTTCTTACTTCTAGTTAAAATACAAAAAGAAGAAGAATCAATATATCTTTAAATCTAGGGTGATGTGTGTATGAAATGAGCTGCCAGAGGAGGTTGTGGAGGCAGGTACAGTTGCAACATCTGAAAGGCATCTGGATGGGTCCATGAATATGAAGTGTGAGGATCGATATGGGACAAATGCTAGCAATTAGCACTAGATCAGTTTAGGATATCTGGTCTGCGTGGATGAGTTGGACCAAAGGGCCTGTTTCCATACTGTATAACTTTATGATTCTATTGGAAAATTTAACAGAAAAATAGATTATTTAATTACGGAACAGCAACTGTTCCTATATAGTAGCATCCAACAAACATACTCTTAGCAAAGGCAAATTCAGTAAAATAGATTGTATCACATGCTCTATTCCTCCAGGCCGGGAGGAAAGAACATCACAAGAAAATTCAGGCAGCAAGAGAGACAACTCAAGCATTTTGCTGTGGCAGAGAGAGATGTGTGGCTAAATTGAAACCCTGATTCAGTAGGAGCCTGACTACACTCACTGAAGCTACTTCTGTTGTTCCAACTTTAAAAAAAAACCTCCAAGGCCTCACAAACTGTTTATTTTATTAGCTTTGAATTTAAAAAAGTTACAAAATACACCTCTTAAATCCATAGTATCATCATGCATCGTAATGACGGTATTGATCCTTTAGCACAGTCACATTTTTTCTCATAAATGTTCCCCTCAATTTGCTCACCAGTAAACACTTATATGCCCAATGCCTAAAATCAGCACAGCATGTCTGACTTTAGTTAATCACCAATTCTGCTGTTCTAAAACCAAAGACCAACTGAATATATACATAGAGTATTTTTAACTGTCAATTGTAGAGGCCATAAGTACTTCCATTTAAAGGACATGGATGAAACTAAATGCAACTGAATAAGTGTGGAGTACTATAATTATATTTATATAGGAAATTAAATTAAAACCAATCCTCTCTGAAGATACGACAGTAAGTTAAAGTACATTTAAAAGAAAACTCAGGGCTCTTTTCTTTTACAAAACTTTATGTCCTCTGCTTTGAATTCTATGCAATTTTATTGTACCATTTAATAAGATTTTTAAAAAAATGGAATATTTGCATGGAGCAGCAGAAAAGATTTAAGTATAGCAATACCCAAGAACTATTTTGTTAATCCAGAGGGACCAACTAAAGTTGATAGCTGCACTTATCATGCTTATTGTGTTAAATGTTAAGAGAAATTAATTTCAGCTGCCTAGGTTTTAACTTGAACCAAAGCTTGGAACTTAATTGCTACAGATCCCTAAGCCAACTCTTCTGAACACGTGCTTTTACAATTGTGTTTTTATTTCTGCTGTGTGTGTTTGGTACATTCAGTAGATTTGAATTTTATTCTGTACAATAATTTGACATAGAGATCATCACATGACTGGACTTTGTATGAACTTCGTCCAGTACACCCAGGAATTGTGTTCTGAATGACACACGAATTAACAAGCTGGCATAGACAGACGGCTATTTTATCATAACATTACATAGTTAGCAAAGTTTTGGAACAGATTAACCTTAAATAGTGGATCTTTTGGAGGAGTATGGCACTCGGAAAAAAATGATACTTATAGAAGTATAGTAACTAGGTTCCCCTAAAAGCAATCACCATCCTTACTTGGACCTATATTGCTGTTCCTTCACTGCCTCTGGATCAAAATCCTGGAATTTTCTTTCTAACACCCCAAGAACTGCAACGGTTCAGGAACTCAGCTTTACATTTGTGGTGCTTGTGCACAGATCTGAGAACTCCAAGCAGTATATTTAGTCAAGAACATCCATTGATTAGAAATCAAATGGCACTTTTAAAGTGTGTTTATTAACTATTAAAAGTGTGTATTTATATTATTTTATAGCTATGGCTTAATTGTTTTATAGATACCTACTAACATAAACAAATTGTCTGCACAGCTGAAAGATCTGCCCACATGTTTAATGACAATGCTACATATATCATGTAAAATATGTAAACAAAAGATGATGTTAGAGTTTCTTCACTCCTTTTTTGACTGTTTCAACCCATCTTTATTTGCTACCAATGGATAGTATTTTGTCCATGGGAAATTTATGACATCTAATTATCCAAAAGATCTATTTCCAAACTATATGTGGATTTACATTTAATCTTAATCAAGTTAATGAGGGTAAATACATTCTCACAGTCAGCACTTGATGCCTGAAATGTTAGAACATAGAATAGTACAGCACAGAACAGGCCCTTCAGCCCACGATGTTGTGCTGACCATTGATCCTCATGTATGCACCCTCAAATTTCTGTGACCATATGCATGTCCAGCAGTCTCTTAAATGTCCCCAATGACCTTGCTTCCACAACTGCTGCTGGCAACGCATTCCATGCTCTCAAACTCTCTATGTAAAGAACCTGCCTCTGACATCCCCTCTATACTTTCCTCCAACCAGCTTAAAACTATGACCCTTCGTGTTAGCCATTTCTGCCCTGGGAAATAGTCTCTGGCTATCAACTCTGTCTATGCCTCTCATTATCTTGTATACCTCAATTAGGTCCCCTCTCCTCCTCCTTTTCTCCAATGAAAAAAGTCCAAGCTCAGTCAACCTCTCTTCATAAGATAAGCCCTCCAGTCCAGGCAGCATCCTGGTAAACCTCCTCTGAACCCTCTCCAAAGCATCCACATCTTTCCTATAATACGGCGACCAGAACTGGACGCAGTATTCTAAGTGCGGTCTAACCAAAGTTTTATAGAGCTGCAACAAGATCTCACGACTCTTAAACTCAATCCCCCTGTTAATGAAAGCCAAAACACCATATGCTTTCTTAACAACCCTGTCCACTTGGGTGGCCATTTTAAGGGATCTATGTATCTGCACACCAAGATCCCTCTGTTCCTCCACACTGCCAAGAATCCTATCCTTAATCCTGTACTCAGCTTTCAAATTCGACCTTCCAAAATGCATCACCTCGCATTTATCCAGGTTGAACTCCATCTGCCACTTCTCAGCCCATCTCTGCATCCTGTCAATGTCCCGCTGCAGCCTACAACAGCCCTCAATACTGTCAACAACACCTCCAACCTTTGTGTCGTCTGCAAACTTGCTGACCCATCCTTCAATCCACTCATCCAAGTCATTAATAAAAATTACAAACAGTAGCGGCCCAAGGACAGAGCCCTGTGGAACTCCACTCACCACTGACTTCCAGGCAGAATATTTTCCTTCTACTACCACTCGCTGTCTTCTGTTGGCCAGCCAATGTTGCGCAAATGTCCAGATGAGTGGACATTTCATGAAACTGGTCAACTTTTAGGGCATAATTCACAAAATTACTAAGTGTATACATTTAAATCAGAGTATTGTTCACATATCTCTATGGCCACTTTCATCATTGTTTTGTGCAAGTGGAACATTTCAATGTCAGTTGCAAAATGTTGTATTTTCCAAATTCACAATCATTTGTTGTGGTGATTACAGCCTGATCAAATGCATGCCAGTTCAGTAATTTCTCTTCTGGAAGTTTACAATCCAGGTGGTTGCATAGTTGTCAAATAAATGAAGGATTGCAGCAGTAATGGCAGCACTGCTTAAGCAGAACCCTTTCATCCAGAACATGCAATAACAATTTTCAACTAGATGCTGAGTCTGCAGTTTATTAAACTTGGCCTTTGCAAATTGCATTGCTTCAATTGTTCTTAAACAGCTTCTCTGAAAGAATTTGCATTGCACCGAGCAGTAGTCGATCAAAACATTAAAGCTTTGTGTTATTGCTCTTACTGAAAATGTCTTGTCAGCCATCTCATTTCATTCAGAAGTAAAAATGCCATTGCATCACACACTGGGAATTTGGCAAGTTCTTCAAATTCCCTTTCTTCAAGAATGGCCCATTGAATATTGTATGCAGTATTCTGAGATGCATTTCAATACTTGTGAAATTGTGACAGTTTCCATCCAACATCCATTCCAAAATCTTCTGTGTGAACAATGGATTGTTTTTCTGACAAATGTTTGATTTCACATCGCAATACTGCTGCTACTCCATTTTTCTTTACAAACGTAACAGAATCTCTTATGTAAATATCACCACCTTCTGTAAATTAAGGTCATTGTTAACATAGAATTGCTTTGATGCTGTTACAATGGAGACACTGTTGCAAGTTGTCAGTTTCAAACTTCTGGCAAAGACAGTATTGTAAACAACTTCAGATTCTGGTTGAAACTTGACATACAAATTCCAATATTTTTGCACTGAAATATCTGTACTTTAATCTATTATCAACTTATGGAAACATGATTTGTGCAATTCATCCAAAAGCTTACTGTATGGTGTAATGCATTTCACAAATACAAAGGTGTAATTCTTGCTGCGCCAGCTCTCAGGAATTGCTATATATCTTAGCACTTGATCATGACTGTCTTGCACAGATAGCATGGACTCATTCATCATTACTGCAAGGATTAATCAGAACTTTCACCATACTGGGTAGATCTTTTGCACTGTACACTCCACCCCCACCTCACAATCACCTGGTCTTCCAGTAAGCATTTTAAAAAATCTGCTTTTGTTGTGGTTTTGTAAACTAGAAACAAAATGCATGTACACTTGTTAGGTTGAAATGCCATTTTAGGTAGTCTAATTTTCAATGCTACCACTTTTTCCCAAAGCTGAACTCACCTTTGTCTTTGTTTTAGAGCAAACATTGCATGGGAAATCATCTGTTTCATAAGTGTAAATCTCATCAATTTGTCCTTGCTGTTCATTTATTGAAGATGGCATTTCAGGTTTGATGATCTCAGAAAGCCCTATATTTTTGAAATGCACACAGTATTTCTTTTTTACAGAGCCCAAAGATTTCTTTTGGATGTTGTTCTCTTGTTAAGTTTAAAATATTTTTTAAAGAACGTAAATAAAAAGTAACTTTCTATTTTACACTATGCCCTACTGGAATGCCTACTTGATTCCTAGACCTCATGCCACCTGATCCACCTGGGAACTGCTGTCTGTAAGCTGTAAACTCTCCACTCCTAGAACTTTTGGATTGTGGCCAGGCCTCTTCCCCCTCCCCAAAACTGCTTCCTTGTGCTAGACTTGCATTCAATTAAATGTTGGAGCTCTGATGCCATGGAACCTACTGCAAGAATACCAAGGACCAATCCTGATGGTTCAGAATTATTGGCACAGGCTTTATGGCCTTGGATTTCATGGTGGATCATGGATGTCAGCAGGGTTTTTCTTCCTGATGCATAGCCATGTACAGCTTGCTCATCAACACCTTCTCCAGGGCAATTAGGGATGGAAATGAATGCTTAGCCAACGTTGCCTACATCCCATGAATGAATAATAAAAATAAACTTTGAACTAGTGTATCACTCTTACAAATGTGGCCAAACAGCTTTTTGTTTACAATTTTAGCATGATTTTGCTACCCTATGCCTCTACTTATAAAGCTCAGGATCCCATATGTTGAAGGATACCCTCACACCACCCCAAGATTCTATTATTGCATCCTCTTTAAAATAAAAGCTAGTTGTACTGGAAGCATTCAACCTCAGTAATACACCACCACACTTTTCAAGTATACTATCCCAGGTCTTAATCTGACATGAAATCTCCCTGATGGTTCAGTGAGTAGCTGTGTCACATTGTACAGAACATTTCCCAGATGAATCCACAGTCTGTACTGAGCTCTTTATTCTCAGCTTGGGAAGTATTGACCACAGCACTGCTGGGGTAAGGAGGAGAAAATTGGCACAGATTTCCTTCTCTAATTGTGATGTTTCAATAATTCAATAATGTTTCAAGTGCACGCGTCTAGACTTTAGGCAAAGAGCAAGATTGGACTCAATGATAACACTCCAGTGATTTAATATCATTGCCCATCATTGTCAAGACTTGCATCTGAATGTAGGTAATAACCATCAGGAGGGGGGGAAGAGAAAATTGGCAAGAGAAAATACGTAGTTTTATTGAACTTGTGCCAGAGAAGGAGCAAATTTGTCAAATCTGCATCTATCATCTTCACATTAATTACAATGAACACATTGTACAGGAGGTTTTATTGCTACTATAAATGCATTAGAAACATAGACCTCATTAAAACATAGAGAAATACCTGTTTATGGAGTTTGATAGACATGAGTGTTCAGATGATTCTGTCTGTTCCTTTGGTATGTGCTATTGGGTGGCTTATCAGCTACTGAAATTCTGTTTAAAACCAATTATCATTTTTCCACTGGTCTGAAAAACAAGTCACAAAGCTTTCAAGCACTGCAAATGTAAGTTTGTGCTTTCTGTACTCTCCATGGAGCATGATCGCCTGCACATCAATATACTAAAGATGCTAAAAAGTCAAAATCTAGAGAATCATAATACAGTGAAAGAGACAAATAATAGCATGCAATATGGATGTGGAACCAGCCTCCGAGGACTCAGGGATGTTGCATTCTATGTACATAGTCGACAAACATTCAGTTGTTACAGAACCAAGTCCAGAAGAGAAAGAGTAAGGCTAAAACAAAAGAAGAAATTGAAAAATAAGGCAAAAGGAAAGCCAAAGACAAAGAAAATTTGGATGGAGAAGAGCAGAGATTGAAAGAAACACCCACACACATGAGTTATAATGGTATATTTAAATTATTGAATAAGTATGTGACTAATTTGTGCTCATCATAAATTTACTCTGGAGAATATCAGAAATTGTGAAATAATTAAATACCATTATTATTAAACAACTAATTTACTATCTTGATCTGCATATGTATCATTTTAAAATTACTACAGGTACATGGGATACTTTGAAGTTTTAATTCAGGTTATGCTTTGGTTTCAGTTATAATGATGTTTTCTCTCAAATATTTAACAAAAGCCAGAGTTTGGTTGCAGATAGAAAGCAAAGTTTGCATTTTTATGAAGTTGATATTTTCTCCTGCAAAACACAGTAAACAACTCTGCAGAAACTTGTTGACAATAATCGTTGCACCCCTTGTTATCTAATGATCTCTTTGTTCTGAGAAGTTAACATCTTGCGTATTTTCCATTATGATGCAAGGGACTTTATTTCTCTTTAGATTGTGAGACTTCTTAAAAAACTCAAGTTCAATACTGAATTACAAAGCAGAAGTCAAACGTGCTGAATCAATACAGGTGTGCATTGGAATAGCTCACCTAAAAGGATGCAGTATTCCATTGCCAGATGTGATTGTTGGTCTGATTTGAAATATGTTTGGTCTATGTCTGGACGCCATACAGATAATATATTTAGGAGTTTTTGTGGTGCAGTGCTAGTGACCCTGCCTCTGCCAAATGATTTGGGTCAAATACCATGTGCTCCAGAGGTGTATAATAATTTTCTGGACAGGATGATCAAAATGTTTAAAGGCACTAAGTGCCCCAAATGGAAAGTCATAAGCTTGCTCAAAATTGAGGTTGAGCTTCATTGACATTTTGTGCACCTGCAGTTGTCACTTGTTACACTTCTACAAGCTGTTCATACATTGCAAATGCCAAAGTCAGGCAATTTGCAATGCTGACATTGATGATGTCCATCAAGAAAGAAGTTGGAATAGACAGTATGGTAGACTCCTTGTTATCTCAGACTCCAGCATCGGCAGTTCCTACTATCTCACGGTAGAGGAGTAGGAGTTTTGAAGTAGGATCACTGGACCTGATAGGTTAGCTCTGATTTCTCTCCACTGATGCTGCCAGATCTGATGACATTTTCCAGCAATTTCTGTTTTTGCTTCAGACTTCCAGCATCCATAGTTCTTTTTTTTATCTAGAGAAATAGGAATTGGGATGGTATGGGTACTGTACTGCTTGTGGATATAGGGGAGCACTCCTGCTGTTATAGTTCTTCATCAACTGTTTGGCATTTTGGGTGCTTATTGTCAATATCAAGATTGGGCATGCAATGATAGCACCTTCTACTTTTTACATAAAAAGTGCTTTACGATCCATGCCATAACATCTAATTGTAAAATTTCATTGTCAACAGTTTTAAAACCTTTTGAACAAGGTTACTAATTTGGCTTCAAGCTAAAGGCATGTTTATTCTTTGAAGATATACCAAATCAGCAACTATCAGAAATTGTCTAAATTAATTTCAGTTTGAATTGCCCTAGTCTATTGATTTATCACTGTGTTTAAATTCAACAATGTATATACTATTGACATCAGCAAATTTCTGACATTGTTGTGACCTTGCAAACAATGAGTAAATGCTGATTCTACAGATATGGTCAGTGAAGTGAATAGGTGACAAGCACATAGTTCTTTTAAATTGAGTGTAGTGTGTAGACTTTCTGCCTTTTTTCAAAGAATGCTATGGGATCAGCTGTGTCCATTGCATTGGCTATAGAAAATGGAAGGGGAATGGATTTACAATATTTAGTCAAAAAGAGAACTGAAGTGAAAGTGAAAAATTGCCACAGTGCTGTCAGCCTGGATTATGTGATCACATCGCCGAAGTGAGGCTTGAACCCATAACCTTCTGGCATAACAGCAAGAGTTCAACTATTAATCTGTGACTGACAGCAAAGTAGTACAACTTCCAATCGACATTAGTCTCAGACTACTCAAAATTTGTATTCAGAATCATTATATCTCACTAGGAGAAGAAAAAAATTGAACAGTCTGTTCTGGTTGTTTCAATAGGTCAATGGATACCGGAGTAAACTGCTGTATTATTAAAATGCCCAGAGAAGTTTTCTGAATTAATATATTGAAGGTGTGTTCTCAATTACTATTGACCTAGTTTAGCTGCACATCTTGGGTGTGCAACTGATCAGTCATAATACCAGTCAAAAAGCAGTTGGCATTTTATTGCATTTCATACTTAGCAGGTGATATTTCATTGCAATGGTGAAGGAAAGGGAAAATGGATATAAAAGGTATATGAATTAAAACATTTATAAACAAAATAAAGTTAGATTTCAGAGTTACTAATCTTATATTTTAAAAGAGGTTAAGTACAGATGATCTAAGAATAAAATGCTACTTGAACAAGTTTATTTAGGTATTGTTTCTGCCTGATTGGAAACATACTTATTATTTAAATCTGGCTGTGCTACAGATTTGAAAGCATATGGCCTATGTGGCAAGACTCCTGAACCAGCAACCTTGATTAAGTGTCTAAGGAAACTAATTCAAGTTTCACCACCATAGCTGGGGAATTCACATATTACATTTAAATAAATCTGGAATGAAAAATGAGTATCAGTACTATGAATTTACTGGGTTTTCTTAAGAACCTACCTGATTCACTTATTTATGTCATGCATGGAAGAAAATCTGCCATCCTTAACTGGTATACAGATGATTCCAACACATAATAATGTATGGACTCTTAACCAACTTCTTTGAAATGGCTTAGCAAGTCACTTAGTGTCATAGAATCATAGAGATGTACAGCACAGAAACATACCCTTCAGTCCAACTCATCCATGCTGACCAGATATCCTAGATAAATGTAGATCTATTTGCCAGCATTTGGCCCATATTCCTCTAAATCTTCCCTATTCATCCAGATGCCTTTTAAATGTTGTAATTGTACCAGCTTCCACAACTACCTCTGGAAGCTTGTGGCGTACACGTATCACCCCTTGCATGAAAAGGTTGCCACTTAGGTCATTTTTAAACCTTTCCATTTTCCGTTCTCACCCTAAACCTATGCTCTCTAGTTTTGGACTCCACCACCACCATGAAAAGACTTTGACTATTTACCTTATCCCTGCCCCTCAATTCCTAAACCACTGTAAGGTCACCTCTTGGCTGCCCATCGTCCAGGGAAAATAGCCCCAGCCTATTCAGCCTCTCCCTATATCTCAAACCGTCCAAACCTGACAAAATCCTTGTAAATCTTTTCTGAACTCTTTCAAGTTTCACAACTTCCTTCCTGCAGCAGAGTGACTGGAATTGAACCCAGTATCCCAAAAGTGGTGTAACCAATGTCCTGTACAATCACAGTATGACCTCCCATTTCCTATACTGGTTCTATTTCTATTTGCCACCTTCTCAAGGATAACTTAGGATAGAAAATAAATGTTAACCTTGCTAGTATGCCCACATCTGATAACTTCCTTTAAGAAATTGCTGACTAGACAATAAGTAAATTAATTGGTCATTAAAGTTGCCTAGGGCTCCTAGTCATGCATCGTGTCCATCAAGGGCTGCTAAAGCTGGATTGATTTGTATGCTGGCTTGGGAAATCTCTGGATCTGGCTGGAAAGACGACCCACCTGAATTGTAGAATTGGGTGACCTTCCCTGTTCCGAATCACATCTATTAATGGTGAATTGGGATGGTATGGTAAAAGTGCTGGCATTGTAATCTGCATGAGTTATGAGAGAGAGAGAGATTGAAAATTAACAGTCAATGGAGTTGTAGGAAAAGATAATATATTAATAATAAGATACTATAGCTGCATTCACTCAACTTGCTCGCAGCAGACTGTGGTTAAGCCGCTTGTAATATTAATAAACTGTAAGGTTGGGCTGAGATCTGTGGGTGATTCATCTGACTTCATCACGAGAAAAAAAAGCAATAAATTATGTGTTAACACCAAATGAGAGGATCTACTTTTGATGTAAATACCGCTCTTGGAATTTTCTGTGTTCATTGTCTAATAGTTATGATCGATAAATGCAATGAACATCTCGAAGTTAATTCCCAACCTCCACTCCCGTCCCTCCACCCACCTATCCTGGGAAATTTATTCACTTAGAACATTTGCGTGCAATGTATTTTTTTTGTATCTTCTATTTTACTTTGCTGACATCCTTGAGTAAGCCTTGCTTTAAGGCATAGACATAAGGCTGTCGTGAAGTAGACCACACAGAACACTGCGTGAGGTGGAGGTGGTGTCAGTCGGTGTAGGTACCAGGTAAATTTTCATTTCCACAGCAACAAAACCTGCTCGTTATGTGCCAATTCCCTCGGCTCGCGGTTTTGTTGAATTTCTTGACTGTTAACAAATGATCATCTTTTGCCTTGTACAAATTCGCTTATGAAGTCGCTTGACATCCAATGGTGAGGAAATAATTGGTAACAAAGATGGACGAAAATGAATACAAGAATGCTAACACATAACATCACTGTGAGCATGGATATGCTGGTCGTAATTATTAAAGCAAAAGGCGCAAAAGTAAAAATGGGAAATCAATGCGAATTTAAAAAACAATCGGAAAGACATGTTCAAATAGTGCTAGCAACTATTCAGATTAAAACAAAAACTATTTTGCAGTGCAGTTCTCGTGCCGATGCTGGTTTTGCAGAATTAAAGCCAAATATGGCCTATACTTCACAAATCAAAATGATAGCAGATACAACAGGTTTGAAGCAGAACACCTCCGTTCCTCCGCAAAAAAAAAGACCGTGATCTTCCAGCTGCCGATCACTTCAACACATCACCCTATTCCCTGGCCAACATTTCTGCTTCAGGCTTGCTGCAGAGCTCCAGCGAAGCTCAGTGCAGGGTGAAAAAGCAGCACCTCCTTTTCCGCTTGGGATCTCTACAGCCTTGTGGAGTCAATATCAAGTTCAACAACTTTAGGGCTTGTTGCGCCTTCTCCCGTGTCCTAATCCCAACCCCCACACACCAGGCCTTGTTGTCACATGGTCTGCTATTACACACTACCTGTTGGTAGCCACAAATAGCCACCCATGAGCAGCTACTCATTCTCTTAGGCTGACTGTTATCCACTCCTTTGGCCGACTGTTTTTCTCCCTCTTTGGGCTCTATCTCCATCCGTCGTTTACTCCTTAACCCCGTCTCTCTCACTACCTTCTACATAAAGCCCCCCAAACTTTTTCCCAGCTGCCACCAGTTCTGAGGAAGGGTCACTGAACCCAAAACGTTAACTTTGATTTCTCTCCACAGATGCTGCCAGACGTACTGAGATTTTACAGCAATTTCTGTTTTTGTTCTCTTGATGGAGATGTGATGATGTTCAAGTCTTTTGGAGAGATATTTACATCGTGGATCATAATAAATAACCAGAGCGCCTTGTGCATTTATTGGCAGGAGCCCATTGATTGTACCGCACTGTTTCATTCTCTCTGGAACACATTACTTCACACGTTAGTGCATAGCACGAGTTCACTCTTCAATCCTTCCCACAGATATTCCTATTACTCACCAACAGCGGCAGAACAACCTTCAATCCTTTCCTGCAGATATTTCTAATACCCTACAATAAGCAGCAGAATAATCTCGTGATCGTATCTGCTTTCACCGCCTTCCTTCCCATCCCAGCAGCTGTCAGCTCAACATATCTGAAATCCCAGGAAGTCAAGAAAACGAATTTATTCGTTACAAAATACGATACTCTTGGCATCCTTCAGCATTTGCACATGGCCTACACTCGTCTTTCTCTTCTGTCGCTGACAAACAAAATTCTGAAAAGTACCAATAAGCGGTTTAAACAAAGAAACTTTGACACCCTGACATTTACGCTGTTTTTCTTGGGGTTAGGGACGAAATAATCGTGGTAACACTTTTGGAGTGCTGTAGGCAGAGTTGTGTCTCCAACTTTTACTGGTAGGGCAGAGCAAAACTTTTGAAAATAGGTACATAGTTATATATTGTAAATACTCAGTTAAATAAAATGATCGTTTATTTTAGTTAGGGCAGCGTTGACTACAGCTTTGTAACTGCAAGTTTTATTTACAAGATTTAACATAAATTAAGGCATTTTAGAAAACCCTGACAGCGATATTTCTCTTGTGATGTGTAGTCATCAACCGATATAATGCTGGGATTGAGGTGATGTGTTCCATACGTAAACCTACGGGCCGTCGTTTATTAACACAAGAACGCCAAAAGCACATTGTTTTCTATGTACAAGTAACACGAAGCGTAATTTTAAAGTACACTGACCGGAATGAGAGTGCCCAATCGGTTTGCCTCCCTGATAAAAAGAGTCTTACACTGGTTACGTCATGGTGTCAAAACAGTTGCAGTCTGAAGAGAGAGAGAGAGAGAGAGAAACCATACTAAATATAAAAAGCTCCCAGAAGATCCAACAGAACGTAAGGGCATCCTTAAAACAAACAGCGTGGCTGAAGTTCCGCCAAGTTCTGAACAAAGCCCGGGCGCGTGAGACTATCCACCAAATATGATCTCACACCAGCTGGCTACAGCGCATTTTGGGAATCAGACTGGGAACCAACTCCCAGGTTATCCATTCAGTTTGCCGGTCATGCGCCCGCAATGTAAGAGAATAACAGCAGACAGTGAATCAGATTTATTTGTCATTTCCAGATTTGAAAGTTGCTTTTACTACACCGCAGAAAGTCTACGTGTAAAGCATGAAATAAGGGACTCTTAGATGGATCGGAATTACATTAGACCAAACAGAATGGAACTCGGATGCTTTGGGAAGGGTAGGGTGTATGCAAAATTGCTATCGAAAAATCTGGGAAGTATCTTTTGTCAGGTTGCACTTAGTTTGATTTTTCTCTAAAATTCAAAACTCGAGTCAATTGCTATCAATGTTCAAAGTGTGTATCAAATACTGTATGTGCAAGTAGAATTGAGCACTGTTGTGTTCTGATGTGTTTACAGCGTGTGTTCCAGATACACCGGTAATTGATTTACTTTCAATCAACTGCAATGTCTTTGGCTTTCATGTTTATTGCGGCGTTAGCCTTCTTCCTGCGTCTCAGTTAATTGTGTATCTTTATCAGCCATAATTATTTCAATTTTATGCCCCAATAGTTATAAGTCCAGTTTTTTAAATGTTATTGCAGTGTTGCTAATGCAGTATTTTAAAAAAAAAGTCTTAGGAAATAAAAATAGTAACATTCGTGTTTAAATTATGCAGTTACCAGTGGAACGTTGTCACATGGTGCTTACCTGCTAATTCTTGCAGACGATCGTAAATATTTTAAAGCAATAAGTAACATGAATATTAACCAGTGACCAAACCTGGGTTCCAGTTACATTTCTGGGGGAATTACAGTAATAAACGCTTTTCAAATCGTTACAATGAAATCACAATTATAAATGCTACCACCAAGGTAGGAAGGGACACTGGGAATTGCAATCGGCGTCGCCAACGGAAGAGAGTTCACGATCTGATTTCAACGGAGGCATCTGCTGATTATTTGCCTGATTATGGTGTTCCAGTGAAGTACGCGAGTCGCGTTGCTGAATTAAATGCACAATTTCAATTTTGTTGTGCTAGGGTCCTTTGAAGGAAGCGAGATCATTCGACACTGTAATCACGGCCGTACCTAACAGAGTGTATGTACGAAATCCTTTACTTGTCGCTGTAATTAATATCATTAGCAGAATTCCTACTGGAATTTGTAAATTGGTGGCTTGCGATCGAAACTAAACGACATTTGAAATATTGACCATTTCGAATTGAAGACATATCGAAGACAGATGACGATATCCGATTTATTAGTATACGTGAGATAATGATACAGAACAAGCCATGTGGATTAAATCCGTAATAGATTTGTTAGCTCAGAGACGATTTACTTTTGATGGAAATTATTCAACGTGACTTCGTTTAATAAAACAAAAGCAAACAAAAAATATTTAATTAAATGTGTTTGGAAAAGAAGACAATTGCTGGATTCAATTGTTGTAGCAGGTTGATGTGGATTAATTTCGGGGACCAGAACATATCAAATGTTCTTGAAGGTCTGGCAGCGATTTAGAAATAAATACCAACAGCTCCTGCAGGTGTAAACATCACAGCGGCTGTAATATGCCGACCGAGCGTGCTGTGTACACGCGCAACATTAAGGAATCCAAGGCGTGGTTCTCCCCACCCCATTTAGAATCCTATTTTGGGCATTTTGCGGTGTAGTAATCGGATTAAATTTTTTTTTAGTTAACAAGCGAGTGCACTTTGGCAGCCAAATCGGTGACATTAACCAAAGCTGCTCCTGCTGGCTGGGTCAAGACGCACTTTTTAACAAGCATTTCACAACACAGCAAATCGAAGAAACTATAAATAAAACAAAATACGCGAGCACACACAAAAACAAATTAAAACTTTTATGTGTAGAAAGGCATACGATATTTAAACATGCACGTATACCGATGCCAATCTTGATAAAATTACCGAGGTACAACAGGAATCAAGTGCACCAAATAACAAATCAGAATATTCTTTTCAGACAAGTCAACGGTGGCAATGTTTATGTGAATTGACTGTAAAACTCCCTTCTCTTCAGACTTCTCTAGCTTGCACGTCTGAGTTTCCATCGTTAACATTCCAACATAGTATAGCCGGAGATCTTGTCCGCTCTCCCTTGCCTTTATTATTAATCCGATTCAATATTCAATCACCAAAGATTGTTCGATCCGATTCAAATCTCTAAGCAAGGGCCAATTAAAAATTCGTTTCGGCGAGTTATCGAATTTGAGGACAAATGGTAGAAATGATTAAAATCTGGAAATGTCTAAGACTTGTTCTAGAGCCGGCCTCGCTTGTACACATTATTTGTTTCACTTTAACTGATTATACAGACTACTTCCAACATTTTATTTAGAATATTAAGCAACGCTGAGCCAGAAATTGACCCTATTTAAAGAATTACAAAAGAGAAGGAAATAAATATCCTTAATTTGAAAACAAGCAGATATTCCCCAGAGGCCACTTTGATTTGGATCGTTTTAAACGCACTCATAGTCTGTAACTTACCCTCCCCCTCGAACTTACACAGGATTTTTTTTGTGCTTCTGGTCACAGTTCTGGCAGCTCCCAGGGCACTGCAGAAAGTGCGCCCTCTTACTAATAAACCATCGCCATTTGACGGGTCCATCCTGCCCCAGGCCGATAATTCAAACTGGAACCCAAAGGAAGACACATCTCTCCACTGTAACCGTCTGTAATTATTACCAGTGACTTTCCCACTCTCAGTTTGGCAGTAATTGGTTCACTAAAGTCTTCACATCTAACACAGCCCAATGCAGAGGCGAAGTGTTATCTTTGTTTATAAACAAAAAAGAAAGAGAAATATACATTGGCCAAACTTCTGTTCGTATTTTCTAACATGCAACTGTGTTTTTTTAAAATAATCTCCCTTATCTTCTGAGATTAATATCAAGGAGGGACATAGTGCTAACCTTTCAATTTTCGTGGAAATACATTCTAAAACAGCAAGAACAACTAGTTGCACAGATCACGACATGAAATAATACAATGTATTTCTGCTTTTTTTAACCAGCACCCAGCCTTTCATTTCACCAGAAATCTGAAAATAAAACAGTGCAAAAATTTCGCAGATATTGTATAATGGAAGGAATTTACTCATAATTACGAACTCAATGAGAACAATTCATTGGCATTCCAGGCAGTTGCTTCAACAGAAACATTTCACCGGCGTGTTCGGTTCACAGAGGTTACTGACAAAGGGCGTAAAACTAATTCTGTAGTTCCAAACGAATGGAGTAAAGAAAATAACTCAGGAGATATCATCGCCGACCTTCTTATGATCGCGCCCGTAACTGGAAGAAATCAAACTGGGATGTTATTGTGAATTCATAATTTATAGACACTTGGAGAAACCACTCGATCTTGTCAACACAAAGATGATCCCAGCGCATATTGAAAGATTAGCTGCACTGTCCTTGGGTCAACCTGTCGTTGTGGACGGCTGGAAGAATTACACTGAAGTGCCAGAAAAACGGGCTGCGTGTTGAATTTTCAAAACCCCCATTTTCATTGAAAAATTTTCAACCCCGACTGATCGAAGATAACGGGAAGGGCTCAATAAATAGGCGCGCTGCAACCTATTTAACACTTCCAAACATTTCCCACCGTACCTCCTCTGTAAGGGAGATTTAATGCGTCTCTGCGCCAGTCTGACTTTACAATGAAGTTAAATTCGGCTAAGAAATCCAGGATAGCAACTGGAAAGAGTAAACGCAGACCCCGCCACTTTGCAAAACGTGGCGGTGTGCAAACAACTGTAACGGCTGGAGAATTTACCTTCTGTAAAACGTCCATACAAAGGAGTAGAACACGAAACAAGATGGAAAAGTTACCAATTAAAAACAAGTGACGTTTACCCCCACATTCTCAACGTTATAAAGTGCCATGTTATTTCGGGTGGGGTCTGGGGAAAGGGAACCGATACAACATAAGGTTATGTTACATATAAGCACTCACCCTGACTTGCAGGCTGAGGTGAATCTCCTCCGGTTTGCCTCCTCCAAAGGCCAGCGTTGCTCCAACACAAATTTTAACAGAACAATTCGATCTGGCGCCGACTGTCAGTAATCCTTCACAGCTGCTTTGGAGTCTCCCACCACCAATACATCCCCCACCCCTTCGTCCCATCACCCCATCCCCGCCTATAGACTTCATTTCTTAAACGTTTTCCTTTTAATCCTAAAACTGAAATTCAATCTCTTAAAAAATCAGGTGCCTGGCCGCGGGGCGCTCGGGATTTATGCCACTCCTCTCCTCTCCCCCTCCACCACCCTTTTTTCTTTTAGCTTTGGTCAGTTTAAGGCTTGAACCTACTGGTAATAATCCCGATGTTGCTTTACCTGTAAGCCATTGTTAATGGGTTCACAGAAGCTCAGAAAGTGCCGCAGCAAATAACGGGGCGAGCCTTCCAATTGCATTTGGGATGTGATTAGGAAGCTTAACAGAGGCTATTTGCAGACCTCCCTGGGTAACCCCCCAGACAACACACCACAAACAGTCTAACACATGTTTTTCTCAGCGTCAAACCCCACATTTACATTGTATTGCTTTACTCCAAACTCTCTGTCTATATTTATCATATATTTACTTTTATAATTTGGTGCTTAATTTGTGCTGTGTAATTTCGTATCTAATAATTCCAATCGGTTTTGCAAAATCAGAACTTTAAACAGGCCTAGGAGGAATACTCAGGTTAATATTTCTCGATTGAATTAGAGTGATATATTCTGCAAAACAAAACACCTCCAGCCGACCAGTTAATTAAACGGTCAGGTTCATGTAAAAATGATTTTCAGGAAAAAAATTCTAATGCATTATTTTCTTGGCCTTAAGAATAATGAAGAAAACCCAACAGAACGGATATAGGTTTGGGTGTGGGGCATTTTCTAATAAATTAGTTCAATTGAACCGTTAAGACGTTAAATTGTGCGCGAGTTAAAATTTGACATCGATGAATGGGGCAGAACAAATCATTTCTCTGCATCAACACGACAGTCGAACCATATCCTTTGAAAGAAAAACCTGTTGAGACTAAATTGCATGCAGCGTCCCATTATTATTTACAATGTCCATACGAATAACCTGCATTTCTGATACTAGAACATGGGGTTTAGATAATACTTCAATGTCATCTTCAACATGCCGAATCTTCATTGCATCCGAGTACATCATCTTCCTATCTTAGACTCACCAGGATTCCAATTTCTGCTGGGCCTAGCAAGTTAACTCATCTCCTGAACCGAAAAATAACTCCCTGCTGGAATTTTTCCTTTTCATCTGTTTTCATTTTTTAAGCTTTCCTGGGACATTTGATGATGGCGAGAGGTATGGCCACTAGATTTCTAAAAGTATTACATTTGTTTGTGATTGGACTCGCTGTTAGTCGGTCACGGCTTTATATTCACACATTTGCAAATTCGTATCGTTTTCCAAAGGCTTGTGGGCGCCGAAATATTTGAAAGCTCCCTTCTTACAAAATGTAATACAAGATTACAACTAGGGCCGTGAAATTTATAAATAGAACACATACAAAATGCAGTCTGTGCCCATCGATCACCACGGTTAGAATAGAAATAGCTTAATAGCTTAATGATATGCCCGCCCAAAAAAACCCGATTCAAGAAGATGTGAATGACTATGACTATAGACTGCAGGTAACTCTTTGAGCTAGAACTTGCTAATATAGTATTTTACCTGTTCTGAGCGATGAGCGTGGTGGGTATGGAGAAAAATCAATTAGCCCAAGTAATTTTCTTTTAAATGTTTTCAAATTTTATTACAGCAATCTACACTGTACAACCCTGCTTCCGAGATGCCACCAGGAAAAGAAATCAACCGTCATTTTGGACAGTGACCGGAAGTGAAAAAAACAGTAAAGATAAATCAGCCTGAAAACACATATTAGGTACTATTTATACTCTCCGTTGCCTTTTTAAAAAAATGTCAATCCATTCAAAAGCCATTCTAGGTTAAAAACAATCGATTTGTAACATGCCTTTGTTAAAAAAATCGAGTTATTTTCATTTTGGGGCGAAATAATCGCAGTGTAGAGGTAGCTTTTTTTTCTTGCTGCTGAGTTAGAAATGGAAGTAATTTCGAACATTCCTTCATCTGGGGTACAGCAATAGACATGCATCCTTTTTGTTTGTTTAAATCGTTTTAAAACTTTATATTTTCAATGTATTGCAACGTTTAACAATAATATAATTGATTTCTATATATACACAAATCCACTTTCGATTGTTCAGTAATGAGTAAACTTAAGCTGAGAAAATCTGTCAAGGATACCGAACTACAGCACCCAATGATTTTTTTTAAAATCGCACTCAAGTTCTTGCAATTAAATATGTTTTTTTTTGAAATTGGACAGAATCGTGGTTGACATCCAGGAGAGCGGCAACTCGCATACGCCATTAGCATGTTGCAATGAAATCCTGTTTAGTGGAGTTTTCCTTCCTCTCTGTGAGATTGAATGAAACGTCCAGTTATTTTGCATATTACACGGGTCTGTCCACTGCATATTGACATGCATTAAGACTGGACCCTGGATTCTGCAAACTGCTGTATCCAAAACTGCTATGCTGTTTAGGTTTCAGTCTGAGACCAGCAAGTCCAGGGTTACAACTGTCCCGGTAAACGTAAGGAGGAGCCGGCGATGCATACGGACAGGCAGCCGAGGACATGGCTGAATTGAGAGTGGAGCTGTTGAGATTATTAATGTTACTGAGGCTCGAGCCTGGCATTCCTGGTACAGCCGAATGCACCATAGTGGACTGCATTGTCATGGAGGAGATGGTGCTCGGAGCAGAGAACATGGATTGAGAAGACAGTGGGTTCATGGAGCTGAGAAATGGAAAGCTTTTGGATGACAGTGGGCCTGGGGCCAGGCTCTTGGCCGCCCAGTTGTTGTAGCTGTAGCCGGCGTACATGTCATCGTAAGGCTGCATCAGGCCGTTAAACTGCGGCATAAATCCATTCTTACACAGGTCCACCTGCTGGTTGCGTTCCCTCTTTCTCCATTTTGCTCGGCGATTCTTAAACCAAACCTATGGAGGAAGGTAACGGCCGGAGAGAATTAAAACCAAAACCACTATGCGGCATCCATTTATACTGTGCGAGGATATCTCCCGTACAAAGCAGCGAGCAACTGCAAACTAGCTCTGTTAGCTAGAATTGCCGAAATTGCAGAAAGCAATCACAAAGATTTTGGAAATTCAGTTTCAAATTGTCTGAGCAGAGATTTTAAACGCATTCACAGCATCTCTTTATATGATCATGTTATGGTCGCGTAGTATTAGTGTGGACGCTCCAGATTAAGAAATTGTACAGACTGTGACAGTCAAATTGTAGAAATCATCAGGTTAAACCTGTCAATTTGAAACCTTTCGTGATAGTAATAGCTGCGAACTGATGTTCGTTTATTTCTGTGCAATTCGACATTCCATTCAATGTACTTTTAACATTTTAAAATAAAAGTCTATCTACCATACGTTTGTTTTTCATTCTCATTTTCTTGTTTAGAAAGGTATGTACATTGCTACCTGTGATCTGATCTATTATAGATCGAGTTTATTCTGATAAGTAACGAAATGATTGATTCTGGATGTCACTAAAAAGATTTAATAAGCATCCTGAAAAAAAACAGTCCGCTATCTCATCTGAAATCTTCTGCGTGGTCGATTGATTTTGTTTCACTCCTCTGAAAGGAGGGCACTGTAGGTTCATAGGTATTATCCTTCCATCAGCTAGTATTGCTAAAAACGATGCACGACTGAGAAAGTTACGTTTGTTTCGTGAACAAAAATTTTCTCCAAAATAAAATTATTTGTGAAACACAATGATTTCTTTTTATTGACAATCGCCTCACGGGACAAAATAACCTAAGAGTCCCCACTGGTGGAACAGTCTATTTACTTCAGTTACAATCACATTTCCTTATCTAAATGAGATAAGAGCAAAACTACACAACCAACAGGGGCTCTTGTGCCATTGAATGATAGTGTTTTCCATGAATGCCGTTGTAAAGTGCATTAATGTAGAAATTACACGAATGGTTACAGAACTCTTTTCAATCTACTTTGGTGTTCTGTTATTATTACTAAAATAAATGACATTCAATTTAACGGGATAATTAGCAGTTGAGGGCATGTTATAAGATTTCGTAATAGCAGGGTTACCTCGAATTAGAACAAAAAAATTGTCTAACTTTACTGCTTGGAAAAGATTAGACAATGGGACTATTGTCAGTATTTCGCGGGAAAACACACTGAGAAATATATAGGTGCTCATTACCTGCTTTCTAACACAGTTTGTTTCTTTGGTAATGACTGGAACTGCCGTGAGCAATATGTTTGGTTTTTAGGTATATATATATATATATATATATCTAAAGCAGTACTTTCTTTTATCTATCTGTAGAGCTGACACGGCAAATGTCTCGAATACATTAAAACTTGTCTGGTTACCAGTCAACAGTGTTCTCAGGGGCAAACATGCCAGTTTATTTAAAGAAAAAATCCATTATCTAATCATTTCATGCATTTTCTGATGAAGTATCAGTGCCTATTGAACTTCACCGCCCGAATTTTCGAAAACACGCGCTTTGAGATCTCAGAGAGCTTACTCTGATTAAATGTTCTTCGTCAATCGTCGGGACCTTACTGGAATTCGAATCCAGGTCCAGAGATAGGAAACACTTTAAACCCTTCCTTCATTATACATGAACCAATTTGCTCAGATTTCTCTTATTTTATCCGGGACCATGGCAAGGTGATTGTCCGTACTTCTAAAATAACCACTGGCCTAGCACTTTTAATCTTATTAACGTTATTTCACCGAATATAATGATACGCCATTCTCAAGAGACAATGGCGGTATTTGGTCGACATATCAAACTGTATATCAATCACTTAACATTTTAATTATAGCCTGGACAACGCAGGGTTATGGTGAAGTCTAATTCTTTAGTTGCGCATGCTCACCATAATAGCATTCTGTCAATGTTTTCTTTAAGCAAAGGAAAGCGAAAAAATTAAGGATACTCACTCTAACCCTGGCCTCAGTAAGGTTCGTCCAAACAGCGATCTCTTCTCTCATCGACATGTCTGGGTACCGGTTCCTTTGGAAGGTGGCTTCCAGCTCCTGAAGTTGCTGGCTGGTAAAATGAGTCCTCTGTCGCCGTTGCCTTTTCTTTTTGGATGGATCATCTGTACTGCAATCCTCTGATTTGTCCTGCATCGATTTTTCTTTATCTGCTAAACACAAACACAGATATGCAACATACGCACATCACCACAACTCGATCAGAACCTGATTTGTTTCAAATGTGATAGAATGTGTTAAAGCGAGGTGGTGGAGACAAAGTGATCGAATGGCATCAAAATACAAGCAGTAAAAGGTCATTCTTTGCAGACCTGTGGAAGTGCCAGTGTTATTATCAAGATGGGATTGTTTAATGGTCAATATTTCACTTGCAATTGTTTAATTGCACGCGGATTGCTTCCCGGAAGAGAACATTCCGTTAAGGCTGTCCGCCTGGTGCTTGTTTACAAACGGCTAACGTTTGACAGTTCAGAGCAGAAAACGTGGCCGCCTTTCACTGTAGCACTCAACTTTTTCTGGCAAACCAACAGGGCAGCGCGGAAACCTGTTTCATTCTGTCACTCTTGTCAAAAAACTGCGCCAGATATTAACGTCTAATATTAACAGAGTACAATATGTTTCTACGATACAGCTTTTAGCGCGTAATTGTGAGCTTATCTCGCATTTGAGTGCAATGAGCAGAACCAGGATCAGTTGAATAGTTTCACGGAAGTCTAGCTTTCACTTCTAAGTTTAAATTTGCTAGTTGTTATTCATTTCACTTCGACATAAAGACAAAAAAAATCGCAGCGGCTGGCTGTATTCCAGAGATTTAGTATCACAGAAGGTCACAAGTTCACTTTCTCCCTCCTGGAGCACTGTACCAAACCTCAGGAACTCGGTGCAACCATTACCTGCTGCTTCCGTCTCCGAGGAGTCGCTAGCCGTGTTTTCTAGCCGCTCCCTGCTTTCAGCCGACCTCAGCAAAGGGAAACTCGAAGCAGCCATGTCGCAAGGAACCTGGGGTCTTCCGCTTTCAGCCAGTTGCTCCACATTCATTGCACCTTTAAAAACAGTTCACCGTTCTTTTACTATTTCATTGATCATTCCGTTTTTATTTAAATCCATACGATAGCAACCGTATGTTCAAGTCAAATACAGTGAAACACGATGCCTTTTTTAAAAAAGGCAGACTATGTGCTTCAGCCGCACATATGCAGGCTGTGTAGATTGCGTTCAGGAGGCAGAAGTTGGATTTGTTCACAGTGCAGAGAGCAGGAATGAGCCGCCTGGATAAGGTGGTGGAGCTGATATAGAACTCCTCCCCCCAGCCAGCAGATTCCTCCTAGTTTTCGCTCATGAGTCACCACCCACAAAACATCAAAATCGACTGAGCTAATGTGGGGAAAGCTCCCAGAGTCGGCTAAATTACCAAATTCACCTGAACCATGCCCGTTAAATAAGCTCAATTGTGAAGGGGCGGAAACGAGATTTCTTTCTAAAGTCAATAAAGCAACAGCTCGGCACTCATTGCAACTCGAAATCAAAGACTGTGCTGTAAAAGTGACCCCAAAATATTTCATAATTCTCGAAGCATTTTATTTTTTCATTTGTTGTGTGCCCGATTAATGCATAATGTGTACACAGTCAATGCATTATAAAAGATAACGAAATACAAACATTCCTAGAATTAAAATAATAAAATAATCTGGCAGTCAACGACCTTTCCTTATTCTGACTGTAAATTACTTCCGCAGTAAGAGAAAAGTTAAAAGAAATAATTCACGACGTGGCTGCTCCATTTTGTCATTCTAAAGTGGGGACCATTTCAGATCAGATAAAATGTACACAGGCAACATTTTGAATTTGTTTATTCTGCATTTTAAGATGTCTACTTTCTCTGTAAACCAATATCACACATGTGGCTCCATGGAAAAGTTAAAAAAGTAAAAGAAATAATTCACATTTAGGTTGAATGAGGATTTGTGCACATGACACATCGAATTGCGGCTCAATAAAAGAAATTATACAAAAGGCATGCAAAAAAAGTTACTTTTCTAATGAGAAAATTTGTTTGGCTTCCTCTACAAGGATAGTGATACATCGAAACCCAATTTCCTAGTGGTATACTTCGGGCTTGGATCGTGTTCTAGTTTTGCAGAGGGTCAGAGTAGTTAGATGGAAAGTAGCTCTAGCTGTGAAGCTGAATATTTTCGTAACATTCACACGTATAAGAAATTTATGCTCCTACAGTTTGGAGCCACATGTGTGATTTTGGTTTACAGAGAAAGCAGACAGCTTAAAAGGCAGAATAAAGAAACAAATTCAAAATGTTGCCTGTGTACATTTTAACTTATCTGAAGTGGTCCCCACTTTAGAATGACAAAATGGGGCAGCCACGTCGTGTGCAATGATTGACGTAGGTAGCTGTAATTAAAGCGAACAGTGACACTGGTAAAGATCTTTCAACGAGGAGCGAGTAGTTTGTCAAAGTTTTGAATGCATTACATTCGACATGTCCAGCACTGCTGCCATTAGTTCGAACATTACTCAGTATGGAATTAAGAAAAACTGACGAGGAGTTGGCATTGTATTGGATATTTAAAAGCCTAACTTGGATTCTCTGTGTTTTTCCTTGGCTTCGTAGGATTTCTTTTAAGAAAAGCTCTACAATCGAGCCGTGTCATAACCATGACCACGGACATTAATACTAGTGTTATGAATCACACTACTGAAAAATATTTAACTTTGACTTTAACTACTACTAAACGCAACTATTTCAAATTCTGTTTCCATTACGTAAAATTTAGTGATACAATTCCATAAAATTAACTCTTAGAAACATAGCTAATATTTATTACATCGGATTACAGTGTGGTCTGGCACGTTACTGATTGTTCTGGGATCAGTTAAATGTAAAGTTCTACTTGAGAGAAATCACCGTTCGCGAAATATTAAACTAAAACTAATTCTCTCTACATGAGAAATATCTGTTGAATATGTTATAATTGGTTAATAAATGTTTAATTTATTCGTGGTGACATCATAAAGGAGTGACTTCACGTGCGTTAAACACGTTTTATGTAATTGTATTGGTTTTGCACAAATAAAAAAATGTAAAATGCACGTTTTCATTATGATGTTGAGAACCTACAACTGAATATACGAATTAAGCCTAAAATATTCAGACTCTATAATTAGGGACACTGCTGTTCAAATAAAATGCAGTTTTCAGACTTTCTAAACGGTAAATTTGTGAAAATGTTTTAATGCTGGCTACAAAATTAAGATGACAGAAAATATCAAATTTGGAAATTAATTTAGATATTAGCATGGTGCCACCTTTTACATTGGATGTTAACCTGGCATGCCATCTCAGGTGGATTTAAAAATCTAGGTTCCAATTTGATGAAACTGGTGATTTTCCATGATGTCTTCTGAATATTATTAAAAATGTTAGACTGTAACTTAATGTATTGCTGTTTGTGGATCTTTTCTAAATAAGTAAGTCAGCTGCTGTATATCTACACAGTCCTATAGTGCCTTTGTCAGTTGTGAAACAATGAGGTAACATGAGGTTATGACAGGTGCCAGATAAACACAGCCCCATCATTCCTTATTATTTGATTTTACTAACATTTCAGTGTATTATGGGGGATGGAGGAGATTGGCATTTGTAAGCAAATAAAATTCAAGTTCAGAGACATTTTCACTGCACAAAAAATATTTATAGCTAAACCAAAAGTCAAATGGAAAAGTATGTAAGTCAAAAGACCCAGAACCAATAGAAAATATGTCTGGCAAAACAAAACTTGTAGCAGAGGGAGCTAAAGTAGACTAACAATCTTACAGAAGTAAAAACCAGGGATTGAAACTAACTAGAAAAATTACTTAAAATTTCATTTGTCACCATACAGAAAGAGAATAATTGATGGACTGTGAAGGTAGATTCATAAACAGAAATCAAAATGGCAAATTATTTCAGAATAAATAATATATACTTTTTAAAAATAGTAAATATAAATTGGTTGCTGTACCACCTAAAATGTTGATTGTATAATCTTGTACAAGTTATAATCACTGCACATAATATTTATTGCATGAATGTTTAATTGTTGAACATAGATATCTGCTTTATATTTGAATGAACTGAAAATATGTATTAAATCTTAATGTGGTCAATTTGATAAGTAATAGTGTGATATCTACACATGACATCAATATATATTAATGTCACAAATAGCACAAAATAAACTTCTGCGTACATACAACAGCTAAATCACCAGAATTAATAGAGCAGGTCAGCCATTATCATATATTTTATCAAATCATATATTTTATGACTGTTATACTTCATGATCCATATGGATTTCATAAAAGTATACTAAAAATTAAATTGCACTATTTAAAAAAATGCTTAATAATAAAGCGTTAAGTATTGACATGAATATGCCATAAAGCAGATTAATTCATCTTGTTTCAGGGATAGTAGGAACTGCAGATGCTGGAGAATCTGAGATAACAAGGAATAGAGCTGGATGAACACAGCAGGTGAAGCAACATCAGAGGAGCAGGAAAGCTGATGCTTTGGGCCTAGAAGGGTCTAGGCCCAAAACGTTAGCTTTCTTGCTCCTCTGATGCTGCTTGGCCTGCTGTGTTCATCCAGCTCTACATCTTGTTATCTCTTAATTAATCTTGTGATAGGGTAATGTTTATAAAAGACTGAAGAACATCATAAACCACTTGTATATCTTCCAAATATTACAATTAGTAATTTATTCATTTCTCCCCATTTATCAATGCAGCTATTTTCAAAAGAGATGCACATGGCACTTGTGACTCAATTTATCTCAAGAACAGAAAAAGTTAAGAAATAAAAAAGTTTTTAATGATTATCAAATATCAGTAACACAATTCCATCTTTCATTTAAAATTTACTTCAGAACATGATCCCTAAAATCTATAATGGACAAAATAGAAGTATTATGACATATAATGTCAGGAAAATGTATTCTTCTCACATTGTCAACATTCCATGGAAAAAAATTATTATAGAAATGAAAGACAAGGTTTAGTTCTCAACACCAAGAATATAGCAAATAATACAGTAAAAGGAATAACAGCTCGCAGACTCTTTATTTTATTTTATTCATCAAAGTACAAGGAAATATTACAATGGAAGTGCCTAAAGCATTTTCATATTGATAACTCATGTGGCATGCGTATCTAAAAAAACCCCTTAAAACATATATATCTATTATTAAGGCTAAGTGTTTTCAAAGTTTGACTCTGTTGATTGTGGGAAGATTATTAAGAAATATTGCATTAAGTTGTGTGATATTGCCAATAAGCAATTTGAATAATGTATATTACCCTTTGTAGCATTTCCCCACTCAGTTCAATCACTGCCAATCGATATATTTTTATTTTTATAGAATTATTCTTCCGAAACAGTTCCTGACAGGTTGTCTAATTATTATCAAATTATAAATAACATGTGCCTTTGTTGTGGAGTTGGAATGACATATTTCTTATTCAATTTTTGATTCTAGGTAGCTTTAAGGAAGAAATGATAAATGTGTGAGTTGATATATACATGAAGAAGAAAGCAATTGTATCATAACTGAGTAGGTTTCAGATCAATAGACAATAATCAAATTCCCAATGCGGTCAAATTCTAATAATTCTCCATAACATATCTTTCACTCTTCCCCTCAAAAACTTAACCAATTAAAGTGACAATGAGAAAGAATGGAAAATTACTGTATTTTAAACAATTATTTTGTTAACACAACAGCTGTAGTCATGTTTCTGTAAGTGACTGTGTTTAATGTAATTCTACAGGAAACAGGATGTATACAGTATGCATACTATCTCCCTAAATGGTGCACCTTCAATCATAAAGAGAATGAAAATCCATAAAAAAGGCTTAATATTTCTCCTCTAATGTTTTATCTTTTATCTTGATATTGACAGCACATGCTACAACATAGATTCAAAGAGAACAGTACTGCCCCAGAATCTCAACAAACTGATTTTTCTTCATATGTGCTGAGGCAGAGATGATGTTTTAATTAACATTTCCAGTCATACATCAGTAAAACACAACTAATGTTTAAGCAACAGAGGAGGCTATTAGTCTATGTGGGTTATTCACTACAAACCAATGCCATAGCATTACACTGTCCTCATAATTCTGTATCTTCCTGGCTTCAAACATGATCTAATTTTCCCTTTAAAAAAATGCAAGAGTCTCTGATTCAGCCATTTCTATGACAAAGCATTCCACATTTTAACTATCCTCTCTACAAAGCCATGTATCTTGACAGGCTTGTTCACTCTTGTTAAAAAAATACAAATCGACATTTGATAGTTGCATTATTGAAAATAGCAACTTGTAACTTTTAAAGGCAGATGCCTACTGTGTTTGTGTACTAAATTGTAAAAAGATATTGCAGAATTATAGGAAATGTACTCCCTAGTTAATTAAGAAGGAGTTCTTAAATGTACCATACTTCTTGAAATAAAAATAAGCAATATGAAGGAAAATTTTAGATAATAAACATTCCACAAACCTACATTAGTTATTATCCATTATACAATATCCATTGATGGCAAAGGAATGAGCTATCTAATGGAAGTAGGTCCGCCATTATCTGCCCAGGCTGTTGCATATGAGTAATAAATGTATTCTTGCCAATGCTACTGCAGCCCAGGACACATAAATTAATACTGTATTGATTGCGATTACTCCTAACTCCTTAATCAGAAGGTAATCATTTTTCGTCGTGCTGTCAAAACCATGATATTTTTTAAAAAAAACCCTCTATCAGGATCTAGTGTACTGATCAAGTCTTCACCTTCTTCATTCAAACAGACTGAGGCCAAGATCCCTTCTCATTCCAGCAAAGATCAGTTAGTTTTGCACTGACTAGCAGCTGGCTTTGGGGCTTTCCTGGCGTTTTTGGCTCAGTCCCATTTCAGATAGTACTTTTACTGACTGAACACGGTTTCAGTGATTTTGTCCCCTGAATATAAAACGCTGATGGCGTTTTACAAAGTATAATTCAATCAACGCTCGTGAGCTTCCACAAACTAAATTAAGAAAAACATTCTGAAGCATGGCTACAGCACATGAAAGACAAGCTGCAACATAACTGTTACAACCTTGCCGTTAAACTGTATCTAATTTCGTTCGTTGTTCTTACTTTTAGATATATTTTAGTATTTCCCATAAAACAGTTTCAAAGCCAGATGGGTTTTAATCTGTAATCTGTTTATCCCAGGTGCATGCCTGTAGCCCCGTGACTCTTCCCAACGTCTTATAATGCTCCAAGGAAACAGCAATACTTTTTTTAAAAATCAAGCTCGTTAAACAAAAAAGGTGCAAATCAACGTTTGACAACTGCATTATTGAAAATAGGTGGATTGTAATTTTGAAATGCAGTTGCACACTGTATTTGCAGACTAAATCGCAAAAATTATTGCAAAGTTATGGGACAGGCCTTCTTTAGTTAACTGAGAGAGGGTTCTTGAAGATGAGAAATAATTGCATCTAGATATACAAAGAACAATATTAAGGCGGTAGCTTTAATTTTCGGTGACCTTCAAGGGATGCATTATCCCAAATAAATTGTACATCTGTGCATCAGATTTCCATGCGGACCAAGCCTAGCAGTAAACTACACCGAATCAGACAGTCCTTGCAAAGAATTAGCAAATGGACAGTGCCTTCATTGTGTTATACTTCAGAATGCCCCGAATTACTTAGCTAAAAAGTTGATGCTGCATCAATCAGAATTATGCTGGGATCAACATTGTTCCAGACTGAAGCTGGACATATTATCAGATCATAAGCAGTTTAATTCGCCACTCATTTTAGGTAGGAAAGCCTTAACTAAAGGTACATTTTATCCTGTCAGTTACTGTCTCTACTTACATCAGCAAACACGTTGTCTACCATGAGAATGGATGTTAAATAACGTAACTAGAATATTGTCTAGTTTAAAAGGAGCAGGATGGAGACCTTCCGTGACTGAGAATTAATTGCACTACGACTGCTTTAATATTTTTTATTTAATGATATGGTATATCTGCCGAACTATATTCGGGAAACCTCATTCCCTGCTGCTACTATCCTTAACATCTTTTCACTGCACCCCCCCCACCCCCGCACCCCATCTTTGCCAATTACTTCTCGCACTTTCTTCCTTCCAAATTGTCATTAAAAAATTCGCCAATTGCATTTTCAACAGACCTTTAAACTGGCTACTGAAGCCTTTACGCATTTTCTTTAAATAATGTATCTTTGAATTTCTAAGGTGGGAGTTCAGCTTCCGAACAAGCGACCATCTGTATATCTCAGAAATGGAGCGTTCGAGGCTGCGTTTGTTGGGACGCCAAGGAGTGAAGAGAAGACTTCACAGACAATTGGGAAAGCCCAGAGATCGAAAGGGAATGAACTGGGAAGGTTATCTACATTAAAGGAGATATTCCCGTTCTCCATCACAATCCCTCCTCTTCCTAAAACAAATATCTCAGTGACCATACGATGTGTTCTGCACCCTGCGAACAGCAACAAGGAGCGCGATCCTGTAGTTTACGACGATATTTGACCCCTCGGCCTGGAAAACCAGGGAGTCAAATTAATCTAAATCCTTAAATGAGGGTTGAAACAGCGAAAAAACGTAAATGGGTAAATGATGCAGTAATTTTCTTGTTAGGTTCGCGGCGACATTGTTTTGCTGTTATTTCCTTCGACGTTGGAGTGATCCAGATAAATAGGAAAATGTGGTCCCCGCTCTCAATTACAAAAGCATGTCGTTCGTTGGCCTTGAAGGGATTTAGCGAGGCATTGACACTCGAGCATCAGAGCGGAAACAGAAGAATATGGTGGCACAATACAAGAGATGATCTGCCCAGAATTTCTTTAACAACATTCTGAATTTTTGTTTAAATCGTGTGCCGAAACGGTGGGTGGTGAAGAAGCGGCTATTTTCATATGTACGTTGCGACGTTTTGAGAAGTTAGAAGAAATCAAATAAAAGCATCAGCTGGTAGCCGTCCACCCACCCTACCCCTCCCGAGGCCAGCATATGCTTGCGTTGGACAAACACGTGAACCTTTGTTTAAGGCATTTCAGTTGTTTCAGTGCATCGTTTAATTAATATTTATTGTCGAGGCATTTTCGGCAATGATAGCCGTTACATAAATAAGCTACTTAGCAAGTAAAACAAAATCTTTTGAGACCGTTTCCATCCATCAGTTGGCACCAGCTTCAAAGTAGTAAGGACTGTATAAAAGATAAACATGAATACATTGAGATTGTCCAACCGACATATAAATTCGACAAATGGAATAATTCAGTTAGATGAAGATTAACGGCCTGGCATCCAATAAGAAGCCAGATTTCAACGAGAAATTTTACTTGCAGCAAAATTAATGGGACCGCTAATTAATATGAAGAAACACGATTGGCATTATTGATTGGTGCGTTTAACATGGAAATTTTATTTTGGAAATAACTCCTTTGAGATCTGCTTTCATCTAAAGAGGTCGCGCCTCGCTGAGGGCTTCTGCCTGTTTGTGTTTGTCCCTCCCTTGTCTCTGCTCGTGTAAAGCCTTCCTTAAATCCTAACTCGACCATGCTTTTGACCATCTGCTGTAACATTGCTGCATCTAATATAGATCAAATGATAATGTGGCTTAGTGTCAAACGTTGTTTGATAACGCTCCCGCCGAAACGAAAAGCTTCGGGGCGTTTGCATGTTAAGGGCACTGCACAAATACATGTTGTTGTTAGTATGGATTTAATTTCTGTGCATAAGTTACACAATGAGTTGCAGATACGTTTTAACCTTTAACTCGAGTATCTTACACTGGTAGATACCGATCTGTTTTCTTGGGCTCAGGTTTGTCAAATCAGGGCCATTTTCTGGTTTGTGGGGGAGGAGATGGAGACACAGATACACAGTTCATCATCTCCTCACAGTCTGGGGCCACCTGATCTGTCCCTTATGGGGAGCGCAAAAATTACAGTTATTTTAGCACTTAATGTAGGGAAAATGGAAATATCAAAGGTACGGTTTTACTTCATAGCCATCTCAAAATGCATAAATTTCGTCTGTTGTATTAAACAATCCAAAATCTTTCAGACGCTCTGGGTGAACGAGCGGTTTTCCGGTTTATGGAGACAAGTAATATTTATCCCTGCCTGACAGGAGAAGAAAAAGTCTCCAGAATTGAAGAAATGGCTGCAATTCGAAACATTTCTTGTTTGCGAAATTCTGTTTTGCTTTCTTTTCAAATGTCCCAATTTCAAATAAGTCCTAGTCGTTAGAAATTAATTTTATTTTTTTCCTAGCGAATAGCTACGTCTGGTTCATCTCAAGTCTTGATGAAATGTTAAAATCGTACTTTTTTTTCTTAAGGCATCAAGAGGTAAGCACATAAGGCTTCGGTGATTACCTTCAACAGGAATGGCACGGATTTTTTTCAAACGTCCTTGTACGCTTAGTTTTCAACATAACAGCCATGCTTCATATACTCAGTCAAAGTGGGAAACATTTTAGCAGAAGTGCTGCCGGTAGGAGTGCTGGCAGAAATGTATTATCATAATATCATGTCACAATTATTTTAAGGAAGAGAATGTGTAGCAAAACGGATGTTTGTTCAGCGATCTTGGCATTTTCATACGGGGTTTCTGGCTTCATTCAAGCAACGTTCAAACGGTCGAGCTCGTTATAACTGTACGGTTTGTTCGTGAGTTTCGAATTTCTGGAGTTTTGTACCGAGATATCAGGGAAAAGTTGTGTTCGGGTCTTCTTATACATTGTGTACGCCTTTCAAAGATGTAAGAAGTTGTCTTTTTAAAATGCACCTTGCATTCTTCTGTGAGTTTTAATTTCAGTAGGAAACAACCAGTTTACATGGAGGTCAATTGGTTTATTCCCTTAAAAATAACAAGCAGTTTCCTGTTCCAGGCATGGGGTCAATCTTAAAAAATCTTTCTCAGTATGCTATTTTCTTTAAATGCGGAAGACAGAGAAGGCTGGGTGGGGGATCTGATTGAGGATTACAGAGTTCTGGGGGGAATGGACAGGATGGATAGATCCTCCTTGCTGGAGGTGTCAATAGCCAAAGGACACAGTTTTAAGGAAAGTGACAGGAGGCTGAAAGGAGACGTGAGTGAAAAAAATCACCCAGAAAATCTTGGATATGTGGAACTGACTTCCTAGCGGAATAGTAGAAGTGAGAACCCTTGAGATAGTTAATAACCATTTAGGTGAACACCTGAAATGCCAGAGCATACAAGATTATGGGTCTAGTGCTGGACAATGAGATTCGATGATTGATGACACGGACAAGATGGGCCGAAGATGCTCCCAAACTGCTAATGGTAACTATTACTCTTTCTCTTGGTTCAAGCAGTGCTCTTAGATCCCAACAATCAGACCCACATCGACTGATCATCAAGTTTTGGAATGGTGCCTCTAATATTTGACAATTTCAGAAGAGATTTCATGTAGGAATTTATTAAGCTGTAGTTTACATTTGACTTTTGGTATCAAATCATTGAGCCAGTGCTACTTCTATTTTGATAAATGTCTAGTTGTTCTTTTATGCCTGTTTTTCTTTATGGAAGTTCATTGCTCAAAATTATTTTGAGAAGTTGACATGTGTGTGGTTTGCTTTGCCTAGGTACCTTGCTTGGAAATTGTGCTGATAAGATTTCAGAAAACCAACACTGCAAAATTTGAACTGGGGCACTGTTTGAGTGTTGTTTGGGGGCCAACATGGCACCTACACATTGTGTACACACTGCTCGGGTGTTTGCACTGGATCCATTCTCAATAAGGACAACCTCTGGTGCATCTCAAATGGCAGTCAGAAGTACTGAATGCAGAGCAAGCAGACAATATGCAATGTTGCTTTGATGCTCAGGATTCAATTTTGATGCTGTAAAGCTAATGCCCTCTAACTCTCACTCAGTTGAATGCTTATTCAACAGTAGGAAGTTCTCCAAATCTTCCCATGCTGTGTCCAACCACAACCATCACTACAGCAAAGGGTTGTCAGTGGTTTATTTTCTAGCTGCCTGTTAATGCCATTTGATTGATGCTTTCCATTCTTTCTTAAATCCACAGGGTGTTGTATGGCGGGTTCTCAGGGAAATATCATTGCGTTCAAGTTTTTATCATTAACCAGCTGCTCACAGACATAGGTGTCATAAATGTAGACATTTCCCTAATAGCACAGCACAATTTGGAGGTGAACAGAGGCCGCACAGAGCTGGAGGAGTAGAATGTCTCTTAACAAGAGCCAATAATCAAGTTCAGGGAGAACTTTTCTGATATGAACTTCAGTGAGAAATGATCTTCACAAATGGCCCCTCTAATTTCCCTTTATCGTACACAGTCTATTCATTTGAATGCCGGGGGCCCTTTAATTTTTTTAGCACCACGTGTGCTAGTATAAGCAGAACAACAATGGGCATTGTACATGATAACTTATGGGATGCTGCATGGCCATGCATTCATGTAGCTGGCAGGAAACATTGGTCCTCACTGACATTTAGCATATTCTGCAACCAGAACTGCAACCACAGAGCAGGACAAGGATTGCACTACCAATGACTGTGAAGGTAATTGCAGTGACTAAATCTATTGCTTACGGCTCTGTTCAGGCTGGAATTGAAGACATTTGCAATATGACATCCATGCTTGCATCAGGGAGATCATTGACATGCTCTATTCATTGAAGTCCAATGAGATCTTGTTTTCATTTGCCAGAGTAAAGCCAGTGGTATAAACACACAACTTCACAATGATTGCAGGCATCTCTGTGGTTCAGGGTGCAGTACCTGTGAGCATATCACTTTGAAAACACTGCATGTCAATCTGCTATGTTCCAGAACAGTTTGCCAACTCCCATCATCCAGTTGGTGCACAAAGATTAGTAGACAATCATGGATCAATGCCTTGCATCCAGTCAGTAGCCATGATGACTCTATTCCACAGCAATCCACTGTGCCACCTTATTTGAGCTATTATGCAAACCATGCCTTTTGTGTGACAATATCCTCCAATTGCATAGCTCATAACTCTGGTACACAAACATATCCACAGCATGCAAACAACCAACTCTATGCTAGCATATAAAATGTTATCAACCAGACCACTAATGTAAGAACGGTATGATTTTACTTTAGTGTTTTTAAAAACTGAAATAAGAAAGGTTTAAAAAATCAGTGTTTGAAATGGTGGCTCTTTGAAAGCACTTACTCTGCCAAATATGCCAAACATCATGTAAACAACTGAACAAATAGTAATTAAAATTTAAGTTGCAGCTGATTTGGAGCTGAAAGGGTGCACAGATGTAGATTTTTGGTGGAAACAAGAAGTTGATTGGTCTATGGACAAGTGACCAGTTATCAATGACAGAGACGGAAGTTGCTGGAAAAGCTCATTAGGTCTGGCAGCATCTGTGAAGAAAAAATCAGAGTTAATGTTTCAGGTCCGGTGACCCTTCCTCAGAACTGATGGCAGCAAGGAAAATATTGGTTTATTTGTAGAAGATAGGGAGGGGGAAGGGATTTTCCCAGCTACTTTCAATTCAAGGATAGGGGTTTTCTTAGCTACTATCAGGTCTGAAGAAAGGTCACCTGACCTAATATGTTAACTCTGACTTTATCTTCACAGATGCTGCTAGACCAGCTGAGATTTTCCAGTGACTTCTGTTTTTGTTCGTGATTTACAGCATCCACAGTTCTTTCGGTTTTATCAATGACAGAGACTTTTTTTGCCAAACAATAACTGTTGAGTGGTTCTCAAATAATTGAACAGTTCAGAACTAGGGAAAAAGATGAAACAGAGAGAGAGGGAGGGAGAAGTGTTCAGTTCTTCCCCAGTCTGTGAGTGATCTTTCTGTTGTCTGCTGTCAAGCTAACTTTAAAACAAGAAAAAAAATCACTTCTACAGCAGATGTTGTACACTGTGACTTTTAACTGATAAGCCAGGGATATTTGCTAAGTGAGCCAACCACTTTGTATCTCTTACCAACCAGTAGAAACATCCAGAGAAAGATGAGTGAAGGAATGGGCAAGCCAGAAGAAGCACAATAAGGGTCAATCTAGCAACCAAACTTGGGAACAAAAGCTATTGTCTTCTTGACTGCTTTACCCTCTGCCAAATAGCATATTTTCCCTGTCTGTCTGTCTGTGTGTGTGCATGTATATGTGGCTGTGTTAGGGAGAGATTGTATGGGGATTAGAGGTTTAATAAGTAGTGTCATATGCCAACAGTTTATAACTTCTTATTTGTCGCTAGAGTCTAATTACTTGTAATAAGTAGTCATTCTTGTTTAGTACAGAAACACAGTCTGCATTTTCTATCAACCTGGGTCTGAAAGTCAGATAAATTGTGAAACTTTGTGTACATTATAAAATCTTTAACTTTCTGAGGACTCTGGGGATAATGGGTCTCAAGTTCCAGCACACTATCCCAGTGAGCCATGATGCTAGCATGCAGAACATAGCTCCTGCCACCTGAACTATTTTGGAGGAGCCCTGCAGTAATTTGTAGAGCAGGGTTAAAGAATCGTTTTGATTTGCTGCATGGTATATTTGTACTAGCCCATTTGGGTCCTTCTGAAAGCTGCTACATAAAATTTATCCAAATTCACGAGTAGCAGTTCATAAATGTGATCTTGCTCCATATCTTGCCACAGGCAACTCTTGCCATATGTGTCACGATGTGCAGATCCTGCTTCCATGCTATTCTTTAAATAATGCACAATGTCAGTCTGATCTGGTGGTTTTGAGTGTTAAATTTAATGAGAGTATTTATTGACATTACTATTGTCATCTTGACGTATTTCCAGTGTATGACTAGTTTTAACTTTGTGGGATCTGAGAAGACAAAGTTACAAGAAAAAGGCAGAGTTCTGAGGGGCTTAGGCAGGACAGATAGAGTAGATAGATATCCCTTTACCAAAATGTTAAAGGCAGAAAGGCACCTGCCATTTAAATGCAGTGGCCTCAAGAGCAGGTGAACAGCTGGGGATTCTGTACAGTAAGTCAGTTCATGGCTCTCCACTGCCAGTCCAATGTCTACAAGATGCAAGTCGGGAGTGCAATCTACTTGCTTGGATGAATGCAACTCCTACAACACAGAAGATGCTGTGTGCGGTCTAGGACAAAGCAGTCTGTTTGTTTGCCACCCCATCTGCTATCTTAAACATTTACTTCCTCCACCGCCATGGGACCAGTGTGTACCATATAGAAGACGCACTACTACGGTTTTCCAAGTCTAGTTTGACAGCTCCCTCCAAATCCATGATCTCTGGAAGGACAAGGGCAGAAGGCTGATGTTAGCACCGCTAGTTGCAAGATTCTCTCCAAGCCACACATTATCCTGACTTGGGAGTAGTATGCCATTCCTTCAGTGTCATTGGGTCAAAATCCTGGAGCTCCCTCCCTGACAGCACGGTGGCTATACCCACCCCATGTGGGCTGCAGTAGTTTCAGGTGGCGGTTCACCACCACCTTCTCCAGGGCAATTATAAATGGACATAGATTGCTGCCTAACCGACAAGACTTATCCTGTCAGAAAATACAAAGCAAGTTAATCTTGGAGGGGACAGGATGGCGTGTAAGGTGGGACCTGCACTCCTATGCCATCTGCAACATGAAAAGAGTGGGGCAGAGTTGAGGTGAAAATAAAGATCAGGTGCAAGGATAGCATGATCATCCATAGTTTCAGGCCCACCACTGGCCACTGGAATCAACATCTGAATAATAGCCAGCACCATCACCTTCGTGGGGAAAAGGGTATTCAGTTGTGCCTGTCCCTTACCTTTCATTAAACTTCTTGGCTTCTGTTGTGCACCATTGTGTCCTGCAACACAAGGACATGTGGCAATGAGTGTTATACAAACTATCTGGTTGATGTGGCTGTCATAGATGGGTTGCTGACAGTGTGTGCAAGTTGTGAAGTGTAGGTATTTGTCTTTCATCAGTGATAACAAGGTGTGGAGCTGGATGAACACAGCAGTCCAAGCAGCATCAGAGGAGCTGGAAAGCCGACCTTTCACATCTAGACCCTTCTTCAGACCCTTCTTTTTCTGAAGAAGGGTTTAGACCTGAAACATTAGCTTTCCTGCTCCTCTGATGCTGCTTGACCTGCTGTGTTCATCCAGCTTCACACCTTATTGTCTCAGATTCTCCAGTATCTGCAGTTCCTGCTATCTCTGCCTTTCATCAGTTCTGTCTGTCTGAGAGCGTAGAGAATCAGATGAATATCTAAAATGAGTCCTGATTGATAGAAATTATTGGTAACAAGTGACGTAGATATGGTGAATTGAGCATTGTCCATGATTGTTGGTCGGATATGGCATTTGAAGGTTCACTGACCTTAGCCACTCTTATGAGGCAATTAAACTTCTTGCAACACTGTCTTTGATATTTGAGCAATGGCAATGACTTTAATGGCTAACTGGTCTTTCTGAGACATGTCTGCAGGCTTTCTGTGCTCATAGGACAAGTTCTTTCATTTGTACTTCCTTCAGTACAGGATCTGAAAGCCTTGGAGCCTGCTTTTCCCCACGTTGTGTCTATTCAATGATACTTGGTTAAATTCACTTCCTGCACGACTGTCAGCATCTGCTATATGCACAATACACCTTGCCTTTAAGAAACGGAGGCTGTTTTTAACTGGTCAGACTCATTCATGATTGTGGCCCACTGATCAATTGTCCAGCCAATCAATAAAATAGTTAACACTGAAAGCATTTTTAGACAACAGACAACATGGAATTGCATGTATTACAGTCATTTGGTGGGGTTAATTACACATCACAATCTTCACGTGTTTTCAGAATTATTAAACTGAACAGACTATCCCCGTGACATGATATTGACTGCAATGGGTTTCAAGGGAAACAAGGCATCACTGTTTGGTTAAATCCGTTATCTATGTGGTCAGGATTCAACTGCTGCCCTGTAACAAAGAGATCATTGCTCAGTAAAACTCTGCAGTTTGAAGTTCTAATTGGAGGTGCTATAAGGACATTGGCTTGAAAAAACTGTGCCATTAGGCCATAAATTTATCACATAAATTTGATGTCAAATGCATGTGATGACTGATGCAAATTTGACATTAAATTAGTAGAATATCAGGGACAGAAAGCGAGAGACAGAGTGATGAGACGTGAAAAAATAAACCTAATTGTAACCTAGCACTAATCCAGTTTGTTAATTTTTAACATTTAAGTAGCAGTCAACACAAATACAAAGTGATTTCTTAATTGGACACGATATGTTCTTTTGCAACATAGAACATTAACAACCTGAGGAAATGAGTCACCAAATGTGCTCCATTAACTTCAGTGTCGACCTTAACAGCTTTACCGAAAATGTGTCCTATAAATTACAGAAAAAAAATACATTGTTTTCACTACAGTTTCATCACTGGGCAAAATAAATAATAATTCTGACACTTGAAAAGGCACAGATTGCATTGCGTGTCTCATTGAGTTAATACTGTATCTCCCCATCTGTTTCTCTATACTAGTGCAAGATTGACATTCAGAAAGAATGTGGACAGAATCTTATAGTGGGTTGTGGTGAGATTTGTTGCAGAATTAGATGAGATGTCTAGCAAGGCCCATCTCAATGTCAAAAGAATATTACTCCAATTTTAGTTATTTTAGTCAGTTGATTCAAATGTATTATTACACATCTCTGAGACAGATATGATGCAACTCTTGCCATTGTATTTCAGAAGTGGGAACACTGCAACTACAACGCATGATCCTCTTTGTTCCATCTTTTATGATTTTCATAAATGGTGCGTAGCGAGTTTCTTGCTAGGCAGTGACAGGTTGCCAATTAAGGGGGATTACAACTTGTTAAACACCTCATTGATGGCCTAACGCACCTCATTAACAATCAGCTTTCTAACATTGCAAACTTAGCAAACAAGCTAGACAACTCAACATGGCAGCCAGAGTAACTGATCGATGCAGCTTGCTCAGAATGACCGCCATGTTGTGTATGAACAAAGTGCAGCTCAGGGAATGACCCATGGGCACTCTTCAGGCACTCTTCATCCATGGACATTGACATCTGGCATGGGCCAACCCCTAACAGCTACCATGGCATTTGTCCTGTACACATCCAGGCCATCTAGTAAGCACAGAATCTGAATGCAGGACACATCGGCAGCTGTACATTCATTCAACTAAATTGCCAATGTCAGAAACTGGTGGGGGCTAATCCTCAATCCAGTTGAGGGGGCGGGGGAGCAGGTATAGCCTGTCTTTCAGGGGTTCATGCACCATCAGTCATGGGTAGAGTCTGCACACAGTCCAGGGTCTTGGCCACAGTCAGTCATCTGCTTGTCGTGTTCACAGTCAGGGTATTCATTCCAGTACAGTCTGGGGAGTGGGCAGCTGTCAGTCTTGTATGGCCATGTCAGTTGGAGGAATGTGAGGCTAGGTGGGGAACTGTAAACTCAGCTGTTAGGAGTCTGGTTAGTTTCTGTCTAGAGGCTGTTTGGAGAAATCAATCAAAGAGAGGCATGGGACGTAGAGAGGCATGGGAGCGGGAGTTGAAATACAACGCATCATCCTCCGACACTTCCGCCATCTACAATCCAACCGAACCACCAAAGACATTTTTCCCTGGCCACCCTTGTCTGCCTTCCCGAGGGACCACTTTCTCTGCCACTCCCTTGTCCGCTCCATGCTCCCCTCCCACCCCACCACACTCGGCACTTTCCCCTGAAACTGCAGGAAGTGCTACACTTGCTCCCACACCTTCTCCCTCACCCCCATCCCTGGCCCCAAGATGACTTTCCACATCAAGCAGGTGTTCACCTGCACATCTGCCAATGTGGTATGCTGCATCCACTATACCTTGTGTGGCTTTCTCTACACTGGGGAAACCAAGCTTGGGGACCGCTTTGCAGAACACCTATGCTTGGTCCGCAGTAAACAATTGCACCTCCCAGTCGCAAACCATGTCAACTCCCCCTCCCATTCCTTAGACGATATGTCCATCCTGTGCCTCCTGCAGTGCCACGACGATGCCATCCGAAGGTTGCAGGAACAGAAACTCATATTCTGCTTGGGAACACTGCAGCCCAATGGTATCAATGTGGATTTCACAAGCTTCAAAATCTCCCCTCCCCCACTGCATCCCAAAACCAGCCCAGCTTGTCCCCGCCTCCCTAGCCTGTTCTTCCTCTTACCTATCCCCTCCTCCCATCTCAAGCCGCACCTTCATTTCCTACCTACTAACCTCATCCCGCCCCCTTGACCTGTCCGTCCTCTCCAGAGTGACCTATCTCCTCCCTACCTCCCCACCCATACTCTCCTCTTCACCTATCTTCTCCTCTATCCATCTTCAGTCCGCCTCCCCCTCCCTCCCTCTTTATTTCAGAATCCTCTCCCCATCCCCCTTTTCTGATGAAGGGTCTAGGCCCGAAGCGCCAGCTTTTGTGCTCTAAGATGCTGCTTGGCCGGTTGTGTTCATCCAGCCCCACACTTTGTTATGTAGGTCGGCTAAGAAGTGAAAGAAAAAGTTCGGCTAATGACTGATGTGTTAACATTTTTGATAATTGGAATAGTTGAACTTAAACAGTCCCAAAAAGCAAAAAGAAGTCGAAGCATTTTAGCTGTACTCATCAGATGCAAGAAATAGATTTGAAGAAAAAGGATTGCAATTTATATGACAGGGGAAGAGTGTGATTATTGGTTGGGCCATCATTGACTTGGAACTGCAACAAGCGAAGCTCATTGTGAATCTTAGATCTCAGAACAGCTACACAGACTGGGTTAGGTCATTTTTGGTTATCCTTGCTGACTGTTCAAAAAGCAAACCTACAAGATGCTCAGGGTAGATTATATATAGATTTTTACTGGGTTTATTATTGCATTATAGCAGTTACTAACAAAGTCTATGACATTAACATTTTTCAGTAGTTCCCAGTCAGTATTGCTTTTGGTATTCTTGGACAAGGGACAATAAAAATAAGGAATGGTTTCTGATCACTAACTCGATCAGAACTGCCAGATTAGGATATCATCAGACCCAGTTAATTTACGGCCAACATCAAATTGTTTGCTCATTGTTCTGAGCTCAGATGTAGACATAAGAATTGCCACTTCAGTGAGGTACTGATGCTAACACCCATGTGACTAACCAAAATATAAGCTATGCTTCTTGTAGCAATGTATAGAACAAGAATGTCTCCCCTCATCAACAGGCCAAAAATATTAGTTCTACAGCTATTGTTTTATTGCTAAAACAAGCTAGATTCTTTTGTTTTTGTGGTGAACTTTAAACTTTGTGAAAAGAAAGAATGTCAGGAGTGGGTCATGAAACACCCTTTATTTCTGACACAGCACTAGGTACTGTCGGGTTATTTGTAATGTAGTATAGCAAGGTTTCCTAAAATATGTCACATTGTTGCTAATCAATGATATGACTTTGCCTCCAACATGGTATTTTTACCTGATGCAGCAATATTGATGTTATGATGTCCAGTGAATTTGGATTCAGTGCCACAAGTGTGACAGGACCTAAGATCTTAAAACTTGGAACATGCTTACATGAAAGGTTTGATGAAGGATTCATTTGTGCATGTTTTTTTTCATCATTGTCTTTTGTACTCCTCAAATGTGATGTGATGTGATACTCAAACCACACTTCAATTGGCATTAACACTTATGAAAAGGTGTTGGGGGTTTTGGGCAGGGTTGAGGACACAGGACTTGGGCTACATCAGGGTTCAGTAATGGAGGCCTGGGACTCCATGGAGTATGCTGTACTTGGATTGGGGGCTGGGACACAGACTAGGAGCAGTACTAAAGCCTGTGACTTTTATCCCTGGAGGAGGGGATAGTGGAGCTGGCAGTGAATGAGTAGAATTGGTTCATTTGTCAAGGCAAGACAAGAGGAAAGCGCTGGGATGGCGTGATTGCAAGGGATATTCTTTACAGCTGAACAAACTAATGTAAAGAGGCCTGTGCGGGAGATGTGAGATGATGTCTGGTATATTAAGAAGGAGACATTGATGGTTTGTAATTTTGTGGGCACTATTGCATTGGAATTTAAAGAGAAACGAAATATTGAAATCTGTAAAGCAAATTGCAAACAAAGAATAACATGTCCTAAGATTGCACTGTGATCAGAGATTGTGTTTCCGTGTACACACCTCAAAGGTGGAGGATGGACTTCACCTTGATTATTTTTGTATCCTGTACATTTGTGCAACATTTAATGCTGCCACCAAAAGCCTAAGGGTTCAAAGCTAGCCCCTGAGGAGGAACAGAATGCACCAGAGGATGCAGAGTTAGGTCAATGTTCTGCTCCCAGCACCAGCACAGATACACACAGCTCAAGTGGGAATCACACCTCGGAAGGAAAGGAACCATAAACCAGTAAAAGCATATCACAATTGCGTGTGTGGCTGCTAGAAACTGAGATAGTGCAGGAAGGGCGCCAGATACAGTTGGAAACTGGACTCTGGAGTTGTCTGTACATTCAAAGTGAAGTGCATAGAGATGTGATGTCAATACGTGAGAGAGTGTGGGTCCTGGCATGAACTATGGAGGAGCCCAAGAGGACATAACAGCACAACTGCATTACACTTCAGCACCTGGAAAAGGGTCAAGGAAACCTACTGGTAGTCATGCTTGAATGCACATGAAGGAATTTATCACATATATTATTTTCACAAGTTAGAGAGCCTTTGTGTTTCTAAGACTCTTTGTGTTAAGTCTTTGTGTTTTCTTGCAAAAGATCATTGGTTTAAACACCATATATGAAAATGTGTGGGCATAGTCTTCTTATAATATGCAATCATCTTCATTTAGCTGAGTTACATTGATGTTTCCAAGGTGACAAACTGGTTTTCTTCTGATGAAAGAGGGCAATGAGGTGAACACTGGTGACACAATGATATATTTGGAAGCACTCAACTGCTGTAATTTCTCAAGATTGCAGCCTGTCCTATCTTACATTAATCTGATGCTTCCACATATGGCCTTCCATATCTGACTGCAGTGTCTCACTCTGTCCTTCCTCCAACTCTTCATCAGTTTGTCTCCCACAACTCATCCTCTGATAGGGATTCCCTTTTTGCTGCTCTAGGGAAGGCTAGGCACAACATACAACCAACTTCAGGAGTACTCTCAAAGTCTCATACTGGAGAGAATCATCTCATCAGTCAAGGCGTCTAAATCTCTTTTCCAGCAGGCCAATGGATCTGCTTAATAATGGATCCAGTTGTGCCATGGCTGTCACTATAACAGTGCTTAGGTTCAGAATTAGGACCTGGAACAGGTGTTGTGACCTACCTCTTCAGGAGGTATCCTTTGTGAGCCAGCAGTTATCCTTCCAATGTGTCAGATCCATTAGACAGTTTGTGTCACCCAGAAGTATCTGAGAATGTAAGAGTAATGGATGCTGTCCAGGTACCTTGTACATTCCTTTATGATTTGCTGTCTGTGGTAACAGTCTATCTGGACATTAAGTGAGCACTACTCCTTTCTGTTTATAAATGATGCCCTGCTGGTGCCTTGACAGTGACATGGGTATGATCAATGATGCCTTGCTCCTATGGAAAGCTAGTATTTCTGCAGAGCTCCTGGCATTTTCTAAAAAAATCTAACTATTATGGCCAGTAGTGAAAGCAATAAATTGTTCAGCATAATGAAACATGACAACTGTAAAAGCATGAATGCAGCGGTGTGCTGTTTTGGCCATTTGGCTCACTGCTGGACAGCTTGAAATGGCCCTGATGCAAAAGGTTAGAACCAGTATGGATTGAAGTGCCACTGACATCAGATAGTTTCCCGCACAGTTGCATGTGATCTCTGGGGTGAGCGTGTCATATAGAGATGCCACAGTGGTTTGTGAAAGGTACTGTCCTATTTCATTTGTGGATACGTCATATACACTCTGTACATATGATTGTCAGGGCACAGCCTCTGCCTGCATCATTGTGCCTGCACTGGCACACCCCCAGCAGTCTCTTGATGCCCAGCAGGTCGATCTCCTTCTTGCACTTCTGTCTCTGTTCAGCTGGCTTCCTCCCTCTCTTTTTCCATTTCATATTCTCATCTTCACCCCCAGAAATTTCTCCAAGAGAACACATTATACCTGTACTGACTCAAGACCAACGTGATAGTGATGTTAGCTTACAACGTGCGACCATTTTGTAGGTGCTGTAATGAGAAATGCCTATGATAATTTTCAGATCTCCATCCATGTCAAAGATTTTCCAGTGAATAAGCTATCAGCAGCCTCCCTTGCTTTAGGTCAGACATAGACCCAGCCCTAGTCTTTACCTCCACCTTTTCAACTAACAATGAAAATAAAATGCCCACCAGGTATATGTTTCATGACCAGATGATTTATTATGGTTTTGGAATCATACTATTGCTGTTAATTGGACTGCCAACATGGTTAAACAATTGTCAATTAGACTATTCTAAATTCTAGGCACATTTGTGATTTTGAAGTTTGCCTCCTCATTGTACATTTGCCATCTAGTGCAATGACATTGTATTTGCAATCTGACATAATCACATTAATAATATACTTCTGTGGAACTATAAATGTCAGAATGTAAAGTTCGGTGCCATATAACATTACAAATCAACCATTTGATGAGACATTTTCCTGATCTGATTAGATTATAAAAAAACAGTAAAGATTAAGTTCCAGCAAAAGAAATGCACTTTTTTTGCATTAGACAATAAGATTAAAGAATCTCACCACAGGAAAGCAAAATACAAAATATAATGAACATTAAAAGTTTTATTTTTAAATGCAGGAACAGTTGGTTTTGGAACTATTTATTTGGTAATGATGATGTTTTTGAGTGGACGAGTTACTGAACTCCTCAATATTACTCTGCAGGCACATACTGAGATGAATCATCAACACATTAAATGATTGCTGGGTCACTGAAGGCACGACTACTTACTTACTTAATTTATGCACACTTTTGAATTGAAAATGTTATTACCTTAATTATATCATCAGCATTTATATTTAAACACATTCTAAAAATAAAACAATGAACAGAACAAACTAAAATCTACAGCTTAGTTATTTTTGGCTACTGAGCTTTTAAAAGCTGGGGTAGTAAGTATAAGATATTGAAGCAGTAATATATTGTGAAACTGAATATGTCATGTTATGTTCAATTTTCATCCTTTTTTTGCATTTGTTTCACTGTGTCATCTGCATTTTCTTAGGAAAACACAAACCACGATCAGCTAGGAGTTGGACATTGACAATTATTATAGGCCTTTTGGTAGCGAAGCTGAGAAATTGCTCTTGCAATTTTTTTTTAGTGGCGTTAATTCATTTCTTACTTAAAGCGCAAATTTTGTTTAAGAATTATCATGCTTGCTAACTCAGCATTACCCACTTGACTCTATTTTTAAGGGCCAGGCATTTTCTTTGATTCTGAAATCATGGAACATTGTTTTCCATTCTGAAGTTCACATACATGTCATACCAGACAGTATGAAAGAACCCTGACCCATTTCAGCATGCTCATACACACCCTATAACAAATGTGTTCTAAGTGACATGTTGAACTTCTGCCAGCCACAGCATAAAACTGCACTAAGGGATAAGGAGCCTGTTTCCACACATAATGAGCCGAGCCTGCAAGTAAACTGAAGAGATATCTCTCGAAATCCCACACAACACTGAAACAGCCTATTATTTCACTTTTGCCTTGAAAAATCCCAGACCTATTACTGAATACTGTTCACCTGAGTGCGTAGCTCTCTATGACTATTATTATTTGGTACAAGTTTGCCCTATGACCTTCCTTCTATTCATGCGATGTGGCCACAATTGGTAAAGTCTTCATTACACCACCACAGCGCCGTTAACGTATACTTTTTTTGCAAGTAGACCTTCAGTGTAAATTTCTTGTACAGAATAATACAACACAGCAGCAGGCAAATTCATTTGTCATTTTGATCTTGGAAGGACTTGATTAAACCCTGCATAGGAAGCACTTGGCAAGGATGGGATAGAGGTATAATTCTGTCAGAACTGGTCCCTTAATGATGAGGCTGAGTGTTTGAAATCCAATGACTGCAACAACAATTTTTAAAAACATTACATGCAAAGCCCCCACAAATTTAAATGTTGTGTCTGCAGTAGTCAAAATGTACAAAATCACTTTTAGGTACATGTTTAATAACTTTGTTCTTTTATAAGTTCCATAAAGTCACATTAAATGAAAGCATAGACATAGTAATCCCATTGTGTTAAAATAATCTTTCCTAGTCAGCAGGACTGTCAGACCACACAAGTGTTAAAATGACACAAGATGACTCCTTAGAGTGAGAATGCACAGCGAAGCTAAATGCATTAACTGATCTGAGAAAAAAGCCTTTTGACTGGATATCTATATTTTAATGGGGTTGGAATTGCTTTAAAAAGTTTATTCATAAGTTTGCCATATATTGTCATTTTTAAAGCAACCATCTCCTTGTTACAATTCTTTATTTTGTAATAAAGATAATAATGAATAAGAGCATAGGCTTGCTGCTATATTAAAAGAGGAAGCAGCGTTGATGTGAAGTGAAAAGTTGGCATCATACTGTTAATATATCATCTATAACATGAAATGCAATGGAGCAAGGAAGGTCATTTCACCTATCCTTCGAACAGTTTTGAAGAAAGTATGGAACTAGCAGAGCCAATTAATGTATAGATCTTGAATTACACTGCCATGTTTGCTATGCAATCACTTGAAGTGGCAAACTAATCATGAGTAAAATTTAGGAGGATAAAGTGTTTGTGAAAACCTTTATCTGATACTGAATAAAAATATAGCAAAATATTACATGACTAATGCAGATTATTTTGAAAATGTATTGAACTCAGAACTGCACTATTAAAACTATAACCTGAACAATAAGTTACACAACAATCAAGTGCATCTCAGTATGTGATTAAATTGGTTATTAACAGTCCTAATTTGCTAAATATATTTAACAAATGGTCATATTTTTCTATTTCCCCTTTATTCTGCCTTTAAATATGAACTACCTTGAACTGTGGACATAATGTGTTGCGATTCCTGCATCAGCCTCCATATCCATCACCAACCCACAAAAGGCAAGCCTCAACTACACCCTCTTGTATATTGCAAACAATAGCAATGATAATGGCGTGATCAGAGATAATGGGAACTGCAGATGCTGGAGAATCCAAGACAACAGAGTGTACAGCTGGATGAGCACAGCAGGCCAAGCAGCATCTTAGGAGCACAAAATTGTTTAAATTGGGCTGCAGGGTTCCCAAGTGGAATATGAGTTGCTGTTTCTGCAACCTTCCAGTGGCATCATTATAGCACTGCAGAGGCCCAGGATGGACATGTCGTCTAAGGAATGGGCGGGGGAGTTAAAATGGTTCACGACTGGGAGGTGCAGTTGTTTATTGCGAACCTTTCAATATTTCCCCTCCCCCCACTGCATCACAAAACCAGCCCAGCTCATCCCCCCCTCCCTAACCTGTTCTTCCTTTCCTCCTCGCACCTCAAGCCACACCTCCATTTCTTACGTACTAACCTCATCCTGCCCCCTTGACCTGTCCATCCTGCCCAGGCTGACTTATTCCCTCCCTACTTCCCCACCTATACTCTCCTCTCCACCTATCTTCTCCTCTATCCATCTTCGATCTGCCTCCCTCTCTCTCCCTATTTATTTCAGAACCCTCTCCCCATCCCCCTTTTCTGATGAAAGGTCCAGGCCCGAAACATCAGCTTCTGTGCTCCTAAGATGCTGCTTGGCCTGCTGTGTTCATCCAGCTCCACACTTTATTATCTAACAATGATAATGATCCTTCCTAAGTAAAAAGGTTCTCTTGTTTGGTTCTCTGCTTGAAAGCAGGCCCCAGGTGATTTTTCATGGAACCATGCAAAGTATTGCAGTATGTATTTAACATTTTGCATAGGGCAGGAATGAGGTCCTCAAGTTCATCCCAACTGGGATGGGTACCAAGCATTTTGTTCTTGGTGTTACAGGTCCACGTGCTAAATGTCCAAGAACCCCAGGCAAGACCACGAGACAATTCACTGCCAATGAAATGCTGATGGCACGACCAACTTGTTTAACATATTCCTGATAGGAAGATCCCCTGTGACACACCTCCCCAATCCACCCATGCTTTACCATACCCTGCTTAAGATGATACGGGTAGGGGTGGACACATCTGAACAGCATCATTTTGTGAAGGCAGTTTATTTTCTAGAAAGACACAGTTTCTTTCAAGATGGAATGCTGGTCTGGAGTTTGTACTACTTTGCACTTTTTGGGGGTTAAACTAAACAAAACCAGCAAAAAGAGACAGAAAAATTAGTTGAATGTCATAAATGGAAATAAGTTTCCATAATCTCTTGTACTTCTGCTAAAAGAAATACATCGGGCTAGCAGCAAGATCTGAGCGCAAAACTGATCATTTTTCCAAAGTGAATTATGTAATCATTGTGAGTTTTCACTAACTGTACTAACTTAGTGGCCTTTGAGGAAGCCATAAAATTCAGCTGGTTCTTTTGGGTGTGAGGACACTAGTGCGTTTGTTTCAAAAGCTTTTGAATAAATATAAGTATCTCACACTCTCACACACACACACACACACACACACACACACACACACACACACACACACAGACACAGATGCACACACACACACACACACACACACACACACACACACACACAGATTAGCGACGCAGAATGATGCCAGCAGCATAGCTTCAATTCCTGAACCAGCTGCCGTTACCATGACAGATTCACCTTCTCAGCCTGTTCCTTGCCTGAGGAGTAGTGACCCTCAGTTTAAACCACCAGTTGTCTCTAATGAGAAAGCAGCCCTATGGTCTGTAGGACTATAGTGACTTTACCTTTGCATTTACGTTATCAATGTAAAAAAATTACAACTGTCCCCCAATATAACCATCGAATGATTCTTCATTGTTCCTTAAAGTCACTAAAATTACAGTTATACAAAACTGGGTTATGTACAGGCGATTGAATTTTTTTTGTGATAGGCTGTTTTTGAGCTATATTCATCAAACTGCAGCAAGTTATCAAACTTGAATATATCAACCAATTACTTTTTAAAAGCAACATGTTAAAAAATTGCCAAATTGCATTGTTTTGTGAAATAATTTGCAGTTGGAGATATTTGAACAAATTTGAACAAAACCCTGAGGAAAAAAGTCTTAAAACTTATGCAATTTTGAGTGAATGTATGTCCAGATCAATAGTTACAGCCAAAATGCTGAACTACAAGAACTGAATGAATCTCCTTCTGCATATGGACAGATTAACAACTACTAAACCAATGGATTCAGCCAAATGGGTATTCAGCCAACGAAATAAATATTTGCTAGCCAACTGGCTAGATCATAGGCATTAATTTTATGCAGCAGGCACCTGCCTGAAATTGGTACAAGTTGTTACACTGCATGCTGACTAAGTTAAGATAGCTGGCTCTGAAAAGAAATCTGATCTAAAAATGAACTCCACCAGCTGGAGTGGAGGAATACCACATATATGTATGTCTATCTGTGTGAATGCAACATCTATTACATGAAAGTCAATGGTGCAAGAAAGGCCATTTAGCTTATCCTTCAAACAAATTTGAAGTATGGAACTAGCAGAGATAATTAAGGTGTGGATATTGAATTACACTGTCACGATTGCTGTACAGTCACCTGAAGTGGCAAACTAATCAGAAGTAAAATGTAGGATGATAAAATGTTTGTGAAAACCTTTACCTGACGATCAATGAAAATATAGCGAAGTATTACATTACTAATGCAGCTTGATGATTTGCACCATTACTGCCTGCTGAAATTTACATAATGAAAATATTCTTTCAGGCTTATGAAGATATTAAGATTAGAAAGAAAAAAATCTAGGCTTTAACTCTTACATTATATTCTGAATTATTCAATTGTGGCCATTTACATTCCACAAGTGATATTCTCACAGTCCAAATAGGACCAAAACCATACTGTCCCAAAGAATAATTGAAAATACTCCCCATATTTATATAGTTTTATAACAGTAGTAATGAGATATTCCTTTCTTATTCCTTCCTCTTGTTCAGTTCTCTGCTTGAAAGCAGGTCCTAGGTGATTATTTATGGAAACATGCAAAGTACTGTAGCATGTTATTTAAAATTTTGCATAAGACAAGAATGGAGTCCTCAAGTTCTTCCCAGTGGGTACCAAGCAGTGTGTTCTTAGTGTTTATTAATTAAACATTTATATAGTTTAAAAATGTAATTTAACAATAAACTGTTTAAATCATGGAGAATTGGAATTTGAATCTTAGTAAATCAAGCACAGATTTATGTCTTTCCTTAAATGAGATGGTGTTGCTCAATAGAATCCCTTTTTCTGATAGACCAATCTTTTCATGATGATACTTAGCAGATTTTCTGAAATCTATGTGCTTTTTGATTATTTCTTCTTCAAAAGAACAAACAATAACAGGTACTTGAAAGGCTGCTGTAGAAAAACTAATGCATTGATTTCACTTTTACACATATTTTGAATTCTATAAATAGTCAACAGCAACATACTTGGAGTCATTGGGATCACAATCAGAAAATAGAAAATTAATTATTCATCTTATTTTGTGATTTATAAACTAATATCTTCGGACAACTCACTGTCAATTTTTAGACCACTGTAGTAAACGTAACAGACTTGAACAATGGCTGATTTTTTAAAGTGTTCTGCATATATTGAAAATCAGTGCAGATTAAAATAACCAGCAGCAACAGCAGCAGTTGTGGGCTGCAGACTCCTTCTGCAATATTATACTCTAAGAAAGTAGAAAGCTCACATTCATGTTAGTGGCTGCTACACTCTTGAGATACCAACTGTCACTATGGTCAGTGTCAGTGATCACCTAATTTGTGTGATAAGCTGTTTGGTGAAGTGAATATACCCCAAATGCCTCAGATGCTTGATAGCTGCAAATGTGGAACAGATTGAATATAGACAAAATGTACTAAAAAGGTTGTAGATCTCATTATTTAACTTTTATTGGGACGCTGATTCTACTGTGGCATTAGAAAAATAAAATAATTAATTGAACATGAGGCCTCACATAATCTTTAATGGGAAACTATCAGAGCCAAATAATGTTGAAAACGTTTAACGTATGTTGAATTTTAAAATACATTTTTCCGTTCTATTTTAGAATGGCATAGAATTACATAAAGTATGCATTATTAAAGCTGACCATTTTATACCAATTGGCCCAAATATTCTGTGCTGGTGCTTATACTCTATGAAATCCTCCCAGTCCATTATCCTCGTGCCAGTGTCAGCATATCTTTCTATTCCCTTCCCTCTTGTGTTATTTTTAATTTGTTTGTGGGGTGTGACTGACACCAGCAAGGTCAGCCTTTATTGCCCATTTCTCATTTCCCTGGAGAAGATGGTGATGAGTTGCTTTCTTTAACTGCTGCAGTTCCAGGGGCAAAGAAACCCCAACATGCTGTTAGGAGGTGAGGCCCAGGATTTTGACCCAGTGACAGTGAATTACAGGCAATATTGTTCAGCAGCAGGATGATGGTGTTCCCATGCATCTGCTGCCTACGTCTTTCTAGATGATAGACGTCGCAGAGAGAAACTTGGTGAGTTACCTCAGTGCATCTTGTTGAAGGTAAGCATTGCAGCCACTGAGCATTGGTGATGAAGGGAATGAATGTCGAAGGTGGGGGATTTTTTTTTCTGTATGGTTTCAAGTTTCAGTTGTTTTGCTGGAGCTGCAATCATGCAAGCAAGTGGGGAGTACTCAATCACAATTCTACCTTGTATCTCTCAAATGATGGACAGTTATTTGGGAGACAGGAGGTGAATTAGTCACCTAAGAATTCTTCACTGATCTGCTCTTATAGCCACAATGTTAATTTAGTTGCTATTGTTCAGTTCCTGGTCAATGGTAACCCCTCGGATGTTGGCATTGGGGGCATTAGTGATGGCAATGCCATTGAATGTCAAGGGGTGATGATCCTGACACTTGTATTATGTGAATGTTAGTTATCACTAATCCATGGATAAGTGGCTGAATGTTTGAACCCAATAATTTCACATGACATTCTACTATTTTCTGAATAAGTACATTTTTACTTCTTTCCCTGTTATATTAATGCGTAATTATGTTGTATTTCTGGTCCCCAGTTTTGGATCATCCTACAATATTTTACTGGAATTTTGAAGAATGAGGGGTGTTCGTAGAGAAAGCTGCAAAATTCTAACAGGACTAGCCAGGGCAATTGCACAAAGGATGTTCCTGATGACTGGAGAGTCTAGAACCAGGGTCACAGCCTAAGAGTATGGGATAGGCCATTTAGAATTGAGATTTGGAGAACTGACTTCATCCATAAAGTGAGGAACTTGGCATTCCTTTCCACAGAAGGTAGTTGAGTCCAAGATGTTGAATATTTTCAAGAAGGAGCTGGATATAGTCCTTAGAGCTAAAGGGAGTAAATAGAATATAGCAAAAGTGGAAAAGGGATATTGAGTTGGACAATCAGCAAGTGATCATATTGTAGGCAGAATAGGCTTGTGGGGCTAAAAGTCCTACCCCTGCTTGCATTTTCTAGTTTCTACATTTCTATTCTGACAGGATAGGCTGGTACGCAAACTACTTTCAGGTTTCTACCAGTGGTACGTATATCATGTGCAAAAGGATGCAGTGAGAAACCAATTTGAGAGGCTTATATTCCATTTCTTTGTCTTCTGTATCACATCTCCCTGACAGTACAGTTGCAATCAAATGCTCACCATAGGCAATTGTAGCCATGATATTTTCTGTACTATGCCAAAGCAGACGGGGACAGTTATCTTTTACATTTCTTTCGTAATACAACTTCATTTTATCTATATATACACAGTGGAATGATTATGAATTATGTTCACTGCAAACATTGTTACATTTTTATGTTTGAAAAGGCACAGAAAATGCAACGAATAATCTCCATAAGTGAGTGTAATTGAATGATATGTGAGTAATGAAGATTGAAATATGTTAAGATTAATCCTGGGCTAAAATACCTGCCACATCCAGCAATACGTGTATTCCAGAAATTTAATTTTAAGAAATCAAACTTAGTGGTAGCATTAAAATAAGTTTGCAGTTCACTGACCATCTATGCAAATAGTAATGATAAAATATTTGCTATGATTTTATTAAACACGCTAATATTTCACAAACAACTATATTCTCAAGTATTATTTCTTAACAGAAATAATGTAGATTTCTGTGTGAAGCATCAATATCATAATGCAACTAACTTTTATTGATAACAGCACATTTTATGAAGTTTTAAAACTACTCAATAGGAAGTTATTAAAATTATTTTATTAATAGGTTCAAACTATTGTATGATGAAAAAGTGTTAAGCCTTGGAACGTTAACATACCGTGCTACAGAGTTCATGAATATGATTTTTGACAAGGACAGCTTCTGAAGCTCATCCCTGCATTTGTTACCCTTACATCTGAATAATTCTAGTGCCCTCCTGGCCAAACTTCCAATTCTAGCCTCTGTAGAGTTCAGGTGGCATAAATTTTTGCTGCTTATATCTTCTCATGCACCAAATAGTGTTCACTGATGACCCCTTTACTCATTAACTTAGAGTGAATCTCATTTTGACAATCCCTTTGTTATGAAATTCCTATCATGGTTTTCAGATCCATTGACGGCGACATGTCTCGTTGACTATATATCCTCTTGTTGCCCTAAAACTACCTGAGGTCTCTGTGTTTCACCAACTCTACCTTTGAATGTATCCCAGTTTTCAACAGCAAACTATTAGCAGCTGTGCCTTCAGCTGCCTATTCCCTAATCTCTGTAATTTCCTCCCTAACCAGCTCAACCTCTAAAATTCCTTTAGGAGATTCCTTAAAACAAAGCTTTTTGCCATCTGTCTTAATATCTCCTGTTTTACAGAGTTACACCGTGTTTGATAATGCTTCTGTAAAGCATTCTACTATATCTTTGCTATGTAAAATATACCATATAAATACAAGTTATTGTTGTACCAGGTAAATATTGAGTAAACACAAGGCCTTTCCTCAAATATTTGTCCAACTCAAGGGGTAATGAACTATTTTTGTCACCGACAGAAAGTGGCTTGATAATAGCATTGTGGGAGGCATGCCTTTATGTTTCGCCAGAAGATGGCAGAAAAAGTGAAATAATTAAAATATTTTATAAGATAGCAGCAGATAAAAATAATTCTAACAGACATCAATTAGAATAACAAGGTTTATATAAAATAGAATATAAATATGAAACTGCATACTTGGTTCCAGTCTTTTGCACAATAAAATTACACCTTAGGACGAGAACCAGCTTTTTCTTATTTAATTTGAAATTACCTTAGCTTTCTAAACTCACTGGTTGATGGTTTAAGGGAATAAGAAACTTTTCAAGTAAATGTCACCATCCAGCAGACCCAAGTCAACTATAGTAGTCCATTTCTATGTATATACGTCACAACAAAGTTCATAGAAATAGTTACTAATGTAACAGCATTACAAGTGTAATGAAAATAAATGTCTTTTCAAGGTTGGTACATAGAAACCAGAGCTATTGTTCCCTCAGAGTGCCTCAAACACAAGCTCAGAAGGTTGCCTTCAACTGAACCAGTGCAGCATTTTTATTTCCTAGATTATGTGACCCTGTGATTGAATTTGTCAATTTAATAGCTATTTAGATTGAAGTATGAGTGATTGTGTTGTGAAGTCATTCTCACTGGAAACTGGATTAAATCATATCCAAACACATCTTGTTTAGCCGCTCACGGTAAGCAGGGTATGATAGAGAAAAAAGAAAACTGTTGGTTAAACTAAATAGCATAAGGACAATAGGTGAAAGGACTGCGTGCTAAATCTAGACTTTCAACTCTCAGCTTCTCTCTTGTGTCTTGCTATATCTTGCACTGGTTTGTGGGTGGCACTACAAGTATATGAATCCATTTGCCTGCAGATTTTCTAATCCGCTGCACCTAAAGACTACACCAATCTGTATATTAACTCAAGCATACAACGATCATTTATTAGAGGGTGACAAAAATCTGGTGTTGTTATTCTCTAATACACGTCCACAACGGGGACTACAACAGCATCATTTTAGAACTATAAGTCTTTTCTAAACTATGTTTAATCTCACTCCAAAACCATATACTCAACCTCAGCAAACAAACGATTTCAGCAGAGTGGAAACAATGGTATAAAGCAAAATATATTTTTTAAATGAAAAGAATGAGAAACCAATTAAATCAAATGAAATGCCTTTTCACACTGAACTTTAAAGCTTTGAAAAAGCATTCATAAAAATGCACTTTTACTGTTTTCTACACTTCAAGAAACTGTGCAGTCCACTGCCATATCAAATATTGCAAAAATCCATAAAGTACATCTATTTGTACTTTGCAGACGAAATGTCCACTGTCCTGCTTGCAAATTTAAAGTAGATGTGAGACGGCATTTATGGGATTTCACACTTCAGGGATTAAATGAATTACCAGTTAAAGTGAAAACTGAAGCTGCTTTTAAACTGCCACTTTTGCATTTATGCCCACTTAAAACCGTTTTGCATCAAAATATCCAGTCAAATTCAATCTCATTTGTCCCTTTGCTGTGATTCAAGCTTGAAAATTATGGCATGAGGGCAAATATTTTGTATCGAGGTCCCTTAAATATATCACTCTATATTTTCAACCTGTAACTTTTTGAATAGAGAAGTACTGTCCAGTGTTCTCACCCATCATGTTATCAGGGAAAAACATCCTGGTGTCACATCAAGGGAGTCCTACGCCAAATGTCAGCTTCTTGACTGCCTAAAACCAATAGTTTCAAAGCATTAAGCCATGGCAACGAAGGTGACTGAAGATATCAATAAGTATACTGACATTTCTGTTTTTGACAGAATAAAGCAAAATATGCTATTTGCGTTAGTTGGCTTTGAGGAGATGCTGTGCCCGAAGATGTGAAGTTGATGAATTCATGTAACAGAAGAACCCCAGTTTGACAACAGAATTTCCTAGTGATAATTCAATCATCTCACACTATTAAGCTTAGTAACTCCTCCTGTTTAGTTTCCCCTTCCATCTTAAACAAAACTAGTAAAAACAGAAGTAGGCAAACTGAACCAAAACAAAATGGATGTTGAAGTTAAACATTATTCTCAATTTTTTAAAGGTGGTGAGATTCCCTCCTCAGGATGACTGTCATGATCTGCAAAACTGAATTTCCTTTCCCATTTCATCAAGTGCATTAATGACATACTAACTTCACATAAATTCTGCAGCATGTGATTGGATAAGTTATTGCATGTTAAACCTGAAAAGAACATTGCACTTCAAAAAAATCACTAAACAGTTGAGAAAAAGTCACGACAGAAACATAAAGCATACAGCCAGGTTGCTGAACAATTAATTGTATCTTTTTTTTTGTTGTCAATGAGCAAGGCAGGAGATTATTATTTTGAGTACAAGCAAAACCTTGTTTATGCAAAATCCTATCACACAGCAACCACACCTTTTGCACCATATTTCTTAATCTGCTGTTCTCCAGTGAAATTGAAATGATAGAATGTCAAGGAAAGAAATATAAGAATACGGAATGAACCATTCATAAAAACGGCAGACTGATTTCCAACACTTGTTCCTTTAAGTTATATTACGAGTGAAATATTTTAGCTTTTGAAATAAAATATAATTCATGCAAAGACAAAACTGAAAATTGATGCATACCAGGAAACATGTCCATGAGCTGAGGATATGTGTCAATAACTTACAGACATGTCCATGCTTTTTTAAATATTTTACAGTGTTGGGAAAGTTTTTGAAATTTCTCTTTTAATTAGGAAGTTGTATGTCGACAGAGGCATGGTGGTGATATCATTGGATTAATAAGCCAGAGTGCCACGTAAATATTCTGGGCACATGGGCTGAAATCCCATCATGGGTGGAATTTAAATTCAATTAATCAAAATCTCAAATTGGAAGCTAATCTCAGTAATAGTGAGTTTGAGGCAATCATCAATTGTTACATGAATTCAGCTTTGCTTCACTAAGGAAGGAAATCTGCCATCCTTCAAGGTAGGAAATTTTCCCTCCTTCCATAGACTGGCCTGTACATTGCTCCAAGCAGACAGCAGTGTGGTTGACTGCATCTGCAAGGGCCTGTCAAGTCACTCAGTTCGAGGGCAATGAGATTCAGGGAGCAAGTGATTCCCAGCTGCCATGTCAGAACATTGAAAAGAAGAACACTCGTTGGTCTTAAGAGTCAGGCTACATGATTTTGGTTCTTTGTAAATGGCAGGCACTTAGTCAAAACATGAAGTCTTTAGAAATGACTAATAGGTAATTTATTTTTACTTGTTGAAACTTTATTGGAATTTCTTGTTGGTGAATTGAGAGAGTATATTTTTGCAGATATTTAGTTGATTTTCTTTGATCCTCAAGAACATTTACAGCTACAAGCCTGGCAATGTGTATGGTGAAGGTGATTTAGCATTTAAGGTAGAAATATGTTTCATTATTTGCTAAATTTGGCACTTAACAACCAAAGCCCACAATAATTTTGTTCACAACTGTGAGGAATAAAAAGGATCTTTATTTAAAGTAATCTCCTGCATTAATGTTTCTTCTGTCTCAATTTCAAATCTGATTCATTTGGATTTCTAGATTCTGCAATGGCATGGATGACGAATACTATTTATTCTGAAAATTACAATAACCTAGGAAAGCACCCTTTTGCATCATTTAGAAGCAGAATGAACATATTCACCATTTTAAGGAAAATGTTAATCAATCTTACAACGTCCGTTCAGCTCTATAACATTAGTGTCTGCCTTTAATCTTGGCATTAATTCTAAATACAGGTAACTTTATTGTTAAAGATCAGCTCGACTAATACATTGGTTTTCAAAAAGATAATTGAACAAAATTAATGTGAGCTGTTGTTACATGAGGTTGACAAGCGAAGACTTAAATGACCATGGCTTTTTTTCATCTGAGATTGTGTATGAATCTTTGAAAGCAGTTAAAAATGTTGAAATGAATTACGTTTATTCTTCAACATCACGCTCAACAAACTGATAGGAATCCAATGGTTGATTTTTGTTTAGAATTTCAAGTACGCCATGTCCATTCACCAATGAAGCTTCAGATAATTGGTCTGCTGGTGTATGTTTAAAACAGGCTTTAAAATACACGTTACGCAAACAGTGAAGATAGTTCACAGACGGACCATGTCGTGAACACAGTGGGACCAAACAATCCCAATAAATCGAATTCATTTAACACGCAGTTGATTAATTATGTCCCTGAATCAGGAGGCTGATCTGTACATAACTCCCTTTTTCTGGCCTCTGGTTAAGAGGGCTCAATTGACTGGACCAAATTCCACAAAATCTTGTATTTTCTTTTTAAAGCAGGGCGCAATATGGATCCGATTTTTACTCTGCTCCGAAGCAGCTCAGTTAAGAAGGTCCACACACGCGACACGAAAACCAGCAGCGACCAAAAGAAACGCCTTTCCCCCCTTACCTGAATAGGCGCAGAACAGCGAGCTCGTCCAGTGATGTTTCCGTTTCGTCCACAGCTTAGATCTCTGTTAAAGCAATCACACGAAAAACAATGATACTAGGACGGGGAGAATTTGTTGAAAATAGTGTCAGTATTTAAAGTCTCCCAGAAGCATATAGAATTATGAAACTGCTGGGTAATTACAATCTCCAATGTAGGATCAGCACTTTCCCCAGTCAGCTCAGCTCACTCCTTCCAAGCGGTAAATTAACGTCGCAGAAGTACAACGATAATTTGCCGTAATTATAACGCGTTTGCTTTTGGCGTAAAATCCTCTAAATATCGCAGTGTGTTACTGCTGTAATTAATTTATTTTAATTAGTACATCTCACTTTTAAGTTGGAAAGAGGTGGATGGCTATTAAAATTAAAAGCAAAACACTCCAAGTAAATGATTTTTAGGTCGAACTGAACAGCTTCTCGTTCTGAGACATAAAATGATTGCAAATTATTATCATATTTTCCTGGGGATATCTGTGGCAGGTAAAGGAATCTGTGAATAGAATTCTCAGTCACATTCCGCGTGCAAAGCCAATGAATATTGAGTACAGATTCATCTTGCCGCCCCATTTTGGAAATATATTCATTTTCCCCAGCTTTCCTATTTTACTCTATCCCAATAGTTTTAAAGTTGTGCCTCACCCTGAGTAATGCAAATTTCAGAAAAAAATCTAAATTCTTTATTCCCTAAAATTAACGCTCGTAGCTAATTAACAAATCAGTTCAGTAGTCAAGCCATTGACCCTTATATGTTTGAGTTGCCATTGACAAGCGAGATGCGGAATCTTGGCGCAAGGGACACACTGATTCTGTCAGCAATTTGCTTGTCAAATCCTTTTTCTTCATCGGATAGCATTGCTTGTTGATTATATTAACGAATACACATGTTCGCCCAAGTACAGTTTGCTTCCCCTTTGCCGACGAAAAGATAGCACTAGCGTATTTGAAACATTTATCTATTCCCAAAGGAGAAAATTTTCAAATTGGCCGTGTTGTGACTCCACATACAAATCGTTCCAATTATGGTCTTAAATACTACGATCAGCAGAACTCTCTGCAAAGGGCGGCGATCAGATTTCAGGATTTTCCTGACATATCCCCACCCCGCTTCCCATTCGTTTCCGTCCTGAGTTGGTAGAGGGAGAATCAATCCTCTGGCAGAGGCCATGTAAGGAGAAACTTGATTGCTTCTCACAATACAGTGTATAAACTTTTTTTTAAATAAAGAGGTTCCATCCGGGCTCATAGTGCCCACTTTGTGCCCGACACTTCAATTCTGGATACACATTTCATCCATTAGAAAAACTGCGTGAAATAATTCACCAACATCACACAAACGATGTAGCCAGATCTGTAGAAAATAGCAAAGGTCTCGGGATGACATCTATTAATTTGTAATGATTAGCCTCCAAAGAATACTGAAGTTCTTTATATGAGCAACGTTAACACGCCGAAGAATTTCACTCAAATATTTCAATCTATAACTGTTATTGATCAGGTTTCGGCAATGATAAATGATTTGGACAGAGTAACATTTCGTATTGGAAATTATCTTAGGTTTGCTCTGTGCAAATCTGCACTCTTAAATACCGCCGCCTCCGAACACGTACCCGTACGGCCTTCTCTCGTAAGATTTTCATCTCTGCCAGCGATCAGGTGTCTAGGAACTGGCCCAGGAACATTGTACAAAGATCAAATCGCATTGCTCCCCATTGCTACTTTTAAAGGTTGTTCGACATCATACCTACGGGCGACTATTGCACCACACAGTTCAAGGTAAGCCAGTTTTCAAGGTTGTCTCTTGTAAGGTGTTGGTAGATTACGTTCACGGAGAGCATTTGGACGGGGCTCAGTAACAAAAAAAACTAAATCTGTATAAGTGGATGTCTTGAAAAATCTGAAGGACATTTTACCTTTTTCGCTATGTGAAGTGAGTCAGGTGTTGGACGAAAATGACCTTTGCTAGTTTAACTGCAATGTTTGAATCTGAATGATTGCAGTTAACAAATCATTATATTGTAGAAGTAGAAAGGTACTACTGGGGCAAGTAATTGCAATCAAAGCCAATCCAGCAGGTAAGGCCTCTAAACAAACTAAACGATTATTCACTAGGTCTGTCTTTCACAGGATCACATTTGTCAAAGAAAATACTGTTCCACTGTCACCAACTTATCTTTTTAACTGGACTTTCGATTTCATTTGGCATTCACAGGGGCACTGAGTTAGGACACAGCCGTTATGCTGATACATACTAAATTCTTTAGCTTAACAGGAAATCACAGACTGACTGAAAATAAAATCGTGTTCACGTTCCAGTCCGGGGCATTCGGTTGCCGAAGATAAAAAACACACAAAAAAAGCAAAGAAATGCGGGTGCGAAGGGTCAGTGGATCCGAAATATTAACTCTGATTACTCTCCATAGTTGCTGCAGAAAAGCTGCTGAGCTTTTCCGGCAATTTCTGTTTCCAATTTATAAAAACCACTAATTTTGATCTTGCAAATCTTGTAAATAAATTTTGTAAACAAAGTTATCGGTCGCAAACTATCCACCCAAAAGCTGTTCCGCACACGTATGCATTTACATTACAGCCTACATTATTGCTAAAATCTATAGCCAAATACAGTTTTATTTACCTCAACACGTAGTAAGTGTTTGTTTACATTAAAGAACCAGCGTGAACACTCTCTTGTTCTTTGATGGAAACACAAATCTCTCTACCAGTAGCTTCTAGGGACCGGGTTGCCTTCGATTCCAGTCACTTAACGTTTTCTCGAGTTGGATCTGTCCCCAGGTATAATTATCATCGTGCGTTTATGGTTTGTTTTGTTTCCAAGTGCGAATCTATGACTGCCTGTAATCTACCCGAACCCAATAGCGACATATTTCATTTAAAAACTATGCGTGTTATTTATTTTTGCTCGCTTTCTATACTTTATCGCTGCAGTAACATGTTGAACCACGCTAACAACCGCTCTGCAGGTTGGGTCGAGATCCATTCTGAGAGCGTCTGTAATGCTGCTGCTGAGGAAAGGGCCTTCTCTCTCTATAACCCGACAGCAAAACTTCGATTGTTTAAAATCTCAAATCAAGAAGTTATATTCGGTCAGAAACAAATACCGTAAAGTAAGAAAAAGCCGATTATAAAGTTTTTCAAATAGATAGAAGGCGAGGACTAATTTATACTCCTCGCTTGTCTACCAGGACTCGGTTTCACTCCATCATGTACAAACATCGTGCTGAAATGAAACAAAAACAGAAATTGCTGGGAAAGCTCAGTAGGTCTGGCAGCGCTTGTGCAGAGAAATTCGAGTTAACTTCCTCGGAACTCATCTGCAGTTTTTTTCTGGTTTCCGCGCTGAAATGACATTTTCAAACTTTTTGGTGTGCTGCATTCGAGAGGAACTGTCGGGTTCCCTCACACGGCTTCTATGCGGTGTGAAATAACAGAAAATACCCCAAACCCCGCCGCAACGTCAGAGTTCTAAGTGAAAAAAAAAGCCCCCTCAAAATCTCTATTCCCACAGTCAGCGAACAAAATGCCCTGGGAAAGCGCAAGGTTCGAAATAACATAGCGGGCGGGAGAGAATGAAAACCAAACAGTAAAGAATAAATACGCCTGACTGGCTGCTTTTACCTGACCTTTAATCATATTGCCTTGGTCTGCTCGTCTTTGTGAGAATCCTGTTTGAAATGCTGGTGAGCAGCTGAATTTATCGACATTGCAACGTTTTTACAAAAGCACGTGTTTTCATTTCCCCCATTCTATTCTTCACGCGGGCGAGCTAGGAGCGAGGGGACTCACCATTTATGTGCATGACTTGCAGCTTTCGCTGTCTTCGGTACATGCTGTTTCCGCATGAATTGAAAGCATAGTTCCAGCGCAGTGCAGGAGGCCGGCTGGCTTTGCACTCGATCCGGAGTTTGGTTCCGTTCCTGAACCTCGGCAGCTGTCTCCCTGGCTGACAGGTGACGTCAGGCCTCCCACCCTCGGGCCAGGGCTGTGTGTGTGCGCTCAAGCACAGCACAGGTTATGTAAGAAGCTGGATGTCATGTTTGTTTCGTTCAGGGCAAATGAATGAGTCGGCGCTCTGTGCTCGGCAGTGGTTATAACTGGGAGAGAATGGGTGCAATTCTAACGGTTGGTAAAGGCAGAGGAAGCTGCTTCTTTAAGGTCGACCACCCTCTCTCGTTGGCTTCCATTGGGGCATTGGCACAAGACCCTCCCTCACAATAAGAATTACTACAGTCATGTCCTAAGCCCCTTTGATCCTCGGCAAATTATGAGCACCTTTCATCTGTTTATGTTGGAATATAAACTAAAGTGTTGCTTTCATAATCTTTTAGAAGAGATTACATTGTAAACAAGCGGATTAGGTACATTAACTTTCCTAGAAAGAGGACATCGGTTTTTATTTGGTATTTAATTGCCCAGAGGACGCACTTCGGTGCAAATTCAGTCGTGACAGCTGGCGAATTGTTTATTATTAATTAATTCATTTCACAATTTCCAAGAGAGAGAAGCGCATCACATACATATTTCACCCTTCAGCCCTTCACTAAGCATTTCACCGCGTCACATATCCCCTGTGATAAAACAGGGCCGTTCGCTCTGAGTTTACTATTGCGGAGGGGAACTGACTGTCCGGACGTACAACGTAGCGAGCGGGCCTTTCTTGGAACGGAGGCACTAATCGGATGGGAATAAGGAACTCAACAAACCAGCCACACCTGGGTGTAAAATTCACCCCAAACGCTCTCACATTGTTTAGTGGGGGTCCAGTGTTTATGTGATTGTGCCGTGGGCCTTTGTGAGGTACACTGTTACATCATGAAAAACAGTAAACATTTCGTTATTTATAAACACCCAACTGGAACAATTTTATTGTTTTACACAGCTCTACAATAAATTAGTGAATTTAATTTTAACGCTGAAACCATTACGTGTCTTCAACCCATTAAGCAAGTTTAGCGTGTCGCTGTCATCCAACTGGCAGACAGCACTTGTAGTCAAATCCCAATTTGTCTGCAGAAAATGTGCAAACCGGTGCTGTGAGACATTCAGCCGCAAGTTTTGGATTGGACACAGAGCGAAATGTAATCCCAAAGGCATGTAAGTAGGTTTTAAAAATGCTCCAAGTATTCCATTGCGTCGCCAGTACATTTTCTACACTCGTTTTTATGAAGTGAATACTTCTGTTTGAGTTTGTTAAAAAATGTACTGGCAGAGAGAATGGAGTTCTGCGCACGTGTGCAAGTATACACAGCTTCATTCCCTAAGTAGTCAGAATGCAAGTTTTCAGTTTGTTTGCACACGTTACATTGTTGGCTGATCTTCCTACTAAGCAGATTTCTTAGTTACAGTATAACCATAGTCTGTGTGGTATATAAACATTAAAATCAATTATAGCACTCTGTTGTTTTGAGTAGAAATGCAATTATCAAAATGTATGTGTAAATACTTTGTGTGATGGAGAAACACAAATTAGGTGTTACCCTGGCTCACTGATTGTGCTTTTGTGTCTTAGTCAGCATGTCATCAGTTCCTTCCAAAGATTGGAACATACTTTATCCAAGTTGATGCTTTCAGTGGAGGGTTCAGGGAGTGCTACATTGGCAGAGGTGCAATGTTTCAAATGAGATGTTGAAGCTGAGGTCTCGACTATGCTATTTTTCAAAATAGAATGGAGGCCGACTGTAAAATAAAACAAAGAACGCGGATGCTGGAGATCTGGAACACACAAAAACAGAAGATGCTGGAGGAATGTACTAGGTCGGCCAGCATCCGTGGAGGAAAAACAAAGCTGCACTTCGAGTCCAGTGACCCAATACTTTGCCTTCTCTCCACAGACGCTGTCAGACCTGTTGCGTTTCTCCAGCAGTTGCCGTTTTTGTGTGCTAGGGGACAACGCTTGCAGACCTGAAGAACATGTACGCGATAGTTCTCCAAGAACACCATACTTGGATTCTTGTGTGACCTCACGCTAAAGAAAATCGCCATAGAAAATCGCGTTATTGGGGAATTACTGTACTGTACTGCAGAAAGTTCTCATTATGGAAACAGCGTCCACAGTTCATCAATCGTGTTACAGCCAATTCGCATTAACAAAACATGCGTTATAGCAGAACTACCTGTAATTGTGAACCAACATCACCACTTCAAGAGGCCAGGCGCCAGCTCTCTGACACCTCTTGCTCCCGCCTCCTTGATCATGACCCTACCCCAACCACCAAATCATCATCTCCCAAACCATCCACAGCCTCATCACCTCAGGTGACCTCCCATCCACAGCCTCCAACCTCGTGGTTCCCCAACCCCACTATCTCTTTCCCAAAATCCACAAACCTGGCTGCCCTGGTCGACCCATTGTTTCCACCTGCTCCTGCCCCACCAAACTTATCTCCAACTATTTTGACTCCATTTTCTCCCGCTCAGTCCAGGAACTTCCTACCAATGTCCGTGACACCACCCATGCCCTCTACCTCCTCCAAAACATCCACTTCCCTGGTCCCCAACACCTCATCTTTACCATGGACACCCAGTCCCTATACACCTGAATTCCCCATATAGATGGCCTAAAGACCTTCTGCTTCTTCCTGTCCCACAGACCCAACCAGTCCCCTTCCACTGACACAATCATCTGTTTAACTGAACTTGTCCTCACCCTCAACAACTTCTCTTTCAATTCCTCCCACTTCCTACAGACAAAGGGGGTTGCCATGGGTGCCCACATGGGCCCAAGCTATGCCTGCCTCTTTGTAGGTTATGTGGAACTATCCCTCTTCCGTACCTACACTGGCCCTACACCCCACCTCTTCCTCAGTTACATTGATGACTGTATTGGTGCGGCCTCATGTTACCATGAGGAGCTCAAACAGTTCACCCACTTCACCAACACCTTCCATCCCAATCTTAAGTTCACCTGGACCTTCTCTGATACCTCCCTCTCCTTCCTGGACCCCTCTGTCTCCATCTCTGGCAGCCACCTGGAAATTGATATCCATTTCAAGCCTACTGACTCCCATAGCTACCTAGAATACACCTCCTCCCGCCCACCTTCCTGCAAAAATGCCATCCCCTATTCCTAATTCCTTCATTTCGGCCACATCTGCTCCCAGGATGAGGCATTCCACTCCCGTACATTTCAGATGTCCTCATTTTTCAAGGACTACAACTCTCCCACCTTAGTGGTCGACAATGCTCTAGACCGTGTCTCCCACATTTCTCACAACTCATCCCTCACGCCCCCTCCTGACAAGAACAACTAAAACAGAATCCCCCTCATCCTCATGTACCACCTCACCAACCTCCGGATCCCACCAGTCATCCTCTGACACTTCCGCCATCTGCAATCTGACCCCACCACCAAAGACATTTTCCCCTCCCTACCCTTATCTGCTTTCTGGAGGGACCACTCCCTCCGTGACTCCCTTGTTTGCTCCACACTCCCCTCCACCACACCCGATACTTTCCCCTGCAACTGCAGGAAGTGCTATGCCTGCCCCTACACCTCTTCCCTCACCCCCATCCTAGGCCCCAAGAAGACTTTCCACATCAAGCAGATGTTCACCTGCACATCTGTTACTGTGATACACTGCGTCTGCTATTCCCATTGTGGCCTCCTCTACATCGGGGAAACCAAGCGGAGGCTTGGGGACTACTTTGCAGAATACATTTGCTCGGTTCGCACTAAACAACTGCACCTCCCAGTCATGAACCATTTCAATGCCTCCTCCCATTCCTCAGATGACATGTCCATCCTAGGCCTCCTGCAGTGCCACAACAATGCCACCCGAAGGTTGCAGGAACAGCACCTCATATTCTACTTGGGAACCCTGGAGCCCAATGGTATCAATGTGGGCTTCACAAGCTTCAAAATCTCCCCTCCCCATGCCACATCCCAAAAACCAGCCCAGCTTGTCCCAGCCTCCCTAACCTGTCCTTCCTCCCACCTATTGTCTCCTCCCACCTCAAGCCCCAACCCGATCTTCTACCTACTAACCTCTTCCCGCCCCCTTGACCTGTCCGTCCTCCTTAGACTGACCTATTTCCTCCCTAACTCTCCACCTACACTCACCTTTACTGGCTCCACACCCGCCTCTTTGACCGGTCTGTCTCCTCTCCATATATCTACTCCTCTATCCATCTCCTATCTGCCTCACCCTCTCTTCCTTTTTATTTCAGAACCCCCTTACCCTCCTCCATTTCTGAAGAAGGGTCTACACCTGAAACGTCAGCCTTCTGCTCCTCTGATGCTGCTTGGCCTGCTGTGTTCATCCAGCTCTACACCTTGTTATCTCACATCACCCATCCAAGAAACTTTTCTTCTCATGCAGGTTGCTTGAAATTATAATGGAAATTGGCTGCCTACATTTCCCAAAATCAAATCAATGACTATATTGTTAAACATCAGGACAGGTTTACAAGAAAACTTACTCAAATTTGACATTTAATTAAATGAGCACCTTAAAAGGGGAATGGATTAGGAAGGCAGTTTGGAGGGTTTATGAGGCTGAAGGTACATTTGGAAAGACAGAGCAATTCAAATCAGGGATGTATATGACAGCAGAATTGGAGGATAGCAGAGGGCTGCAGGGGCAGAGAAAAGTACATAAACAGGAATAACAAATCAATGGATGGACTCAAAAGAAGGACTAAAATGTAAAAATCAAGGCATTGACAGACTGGAAGACAAAGTAGATCAGTGTGCGCAGGACTGACTGGGTGAATAAAACCTAATGTATGTTTAGATATAGGCGAGTGAATCAAGTTTAATTTAATATAAAGTGGAAGCTATGTGACTGGCTAGGAGAATATTGGAATAGTCAAATCTAGAGAAACAATAGCATGGTTGAGGGTTTCAGTAGCTGATGGCTGAGTTGGGTGATGTTATAGAAGTCACAGTAGGCAAGTGTATGATGGACCAAATTTGTGACTGGAAGTTCACCTCTGGTCAAAAACGACACTGTGGTTTTGAATGGTCTAGTTTATGCCAGATAGGTGCCAGTTAGTGGGATGGCTTTTAACTAGAGAATGAAATTTGTTGGTAGAATGCAAGACAATGGCTTTGGTATACTGAATGTTAACTGAATCTTATTTCTGCTCATTAGCATTGGATATCAGACTATTAATGCGACACGCTGAAGTTATGGACAGGGGGTAGAGCCAGATGGGATCAGACCATATGAAACATATAAAATAATCAGAGGGTTAGACAGGGTGGATAAGGAGAGCCTTTTTCCTAGGATGGTGACGGCGAGCACAAGGGGGCATAGCTTTAAATTGATGGGTGAAAGATATAGGACAGATGTCAGAGGTAGTTTCTCTACTCAGAGAGTAGTAAGGGAATGGAACGCTTTGCCTGCAACGGTTGTAGATTCGCCAACTTTAGGTACATTTAAGTCGTCATTGGATGAGCATGTGGACGTACATGGAATAGTGTAGGTTAGATGGGTTCGGATTGGTATGACAGGTCGGCACAACATCGAGGGCTGAAGGGCCTGTACTGTGCTGTAATGTTCTATGTTCTATGTTCTATATCTAAATCTCGACATGTTGGCCGATAATGTTGCTGAGGGACAGCATGTGTCTCTGAAAGAAGGCCAATGACGAATCTTTGGATAATCTAGAAGTAATGCTGCGTGTGACAAAAATAAAAGGCATTTGCCAGTGATTCTTTGGCTACAACTGGATAGAGGAGAATGGAAGTGATTGCACCCAGACAGACAATTTGGGAAATGTGTTGGAGGAGGATGGTGTGGTCAACCATTTCAAAGTGCGCAGAAAGGTCAAATAAATTGAAAAAGAATATTGTACTATGGCATATGACACAAGATGTCATAGAACATAGAACATAGAACAGTACAGCACAGAACAGGCCCTTCAGCCCACAATGTTGTGCCGACCATTGATCCTCATGGATGCACCCTCAAATTTCTGTGACCATATGCATGTCCAGCAGTCTCTTAAATGACCCCAATGACCTTGCTTCCACAACTGCTGCTGGCAACGCATTCCATGCTCTCACAACTCTCTGCGTAAAGAACCTGCCTCTGACATCCCCTCTATACTTTCCACCAACCAGCTTAAAACTATGACCCCTCGTGCTAGCCATTTCTGCCCTGGGAAATAGTCTCTGGCTATCAACTCTATCTATGCCTCTCATTATCTTGTATACCTCAATTAGGTCCCCTCTCCTCCTCCTTTTCTCCAATGAAAAGAGACCGAGCTCAGTCAACCTCTCTTCATAAGATAAGCCCTCCAGTCCAGGCAGCATCCTGGTAAACCTCCTCTGAACCCTCTCCAAAGCATCCACATCTTTCCTATAATAGGGCGCCCAGAACTGGACGCAGTATTCCAAGTGCGGTCTAACCAAAGTTTTATAGAGCTGCAACAAGATCTCACGACTCTTAAACTCAATCCCCCTGTTAATGAAAGCCAAAACACCATATGCTTTCTTAACAACCCTGTCCACTTGGGTGGCCATTTTAAGGGATCTATGTATCTGCACACCAAGATCCCTCTGTTCCTCCACGCTGCCAAGAATCCTATCCTTAATCCTGTACTCAGCTTTCAAATTCGACCTTCCAAAATGCATCACCTCGCATTTATCCAGGTTGAACTCCATCTGCCACCTCTCAGCCCATCTCTGCATCCTGTCAATGTCCCGCTGCAGCCTACAACAGCCCTCTACACTGTCAACGACACCTCCGACCTTTGTGTCGTCTGCAAACTTGCTGACCCATCCTTCAATTCCCTCGTCCAAGTCATTAATAAAAATTACAAACAGTAGAGGCCCAAGGACAGAGCCCTGTGGAACCCCTGTAAAGACTAGTCCTGTAAAGAAAGATAAGGGACAGGCTGATAATGAATTGTTTGCATTAACTTTTAAAGAACTGAATTAAAATGAAAAGTTTCACAACATTTAAAATAACTGCACAATAGATTTACAACATGCGCAAACAATTCTTCAAAAAATAAATATCCTCCATTAAAAATATAGCGCTGTATAGAGCTAACATATCATTCTTTCACCCGTTGACGTAGCTTTAAATCATGGTTAAGAGAAAGTAAAGGCTTTTCTCTGCTGGCTGTTGGGTTTCTACACTACATATAACAAGTCTGAGATAATATCAACTTGATAGATATAATCTTATTACCTTTGTTCTGCTGGAATGTTCAGGCCATTTTCACACCAGGAAACTGAATCTCCAACTTGTGTGATTTGCTGTTGTTTCTTCTCTGAACAAACCAACAAGCAGCCCGCGTCATTGCTTATAACATAATAAGAAGGGCAGCTGGGATGAAGTCTTTAAACCAAAGGAAAGGCTTTCTGTTAAAGATATCCTGGGGAGCACATAGTGGTAACAGTGTTTGCATATAAAAATCCACAGTGAGAGTGGAGAGAGGTAGATAGCCAACATGGAAAGACTGACCCCTGGGACATGAAATCATTTCAGGAGGTCAAGATTTAAGCAGTATTGGCAGAGGGAGGCCACCAGCCTTACCAAGCATGCATAATTTAAAGATAACAAGGTATAGAGCTGGATGAACACAGAAGGCCAAGCATCTTGCTCCTATGATGCTGCTTGGTCTGTTGTGTTCATCCAGCTCTTCACCTTGTTATCTCGGATTCTCCAGAATCTGCAGTTCCTATTATCTCTGATGCACAGTTTAAAATTGTTTAAGTGTGAATTGTGGGAATGAGGATCTAAACCTGCTGTTAGAACTAAGTTCAATGATGTCTTAAATTCCAGGGAAATGAGTTGTCTCTTAGGTGGTAGCTATCATTCTCTCACACCTCCCAGCAATGCTGCACTCATTTGAATAACATCATTCTGCACTCTCCAGCCTTCTTCACCATCACAACATGCATTCACATTCATCTTCAAACTGCTGTCCTCTTGTTCTCATCACTCCCTAGCACCCTCGCCAAATGTCTAACATCCACTCTTAACAATCAATGAGTTTGTCACATTCTTACCAAACTTGCAGAAAAGTAGTAATGACTTCTGGGAATGGCAAAGATCCAGGGGTAGATCCGAAGCCGTGGTTATCCTGACATTGATGGAGAAGGAAACCCTGTCAATTGTCAAGCTAACACCTTTTTAAGTAGCTGTCAATGGAGATCCAAGGGTGGAAAAGCGACCTGGTGGCCACAAATGATAACAGACTGTGACTTGGCACATAATAGGTCACTCTTATTTAATAAATTTCATCATGGTATAATTTGTACACTACTAATTAGCAACTGTACATCACAAATATTCAAGTTTTTCATCTTTCATGTGCTTTGCCAGAGTTGGTAAAGGAGATAGAGGAAGAGTGCATGGAGATCCCAGAGAAGGACTTGCAATCTTAGCATGCATCAGTACATTACACTTGCACATGCCCCACCAGCACATATGAATTTTAATGGGTTCAGCCTTGTGCTTTTCCTATAATCCTTGATTCCCTTACAGGTTAAAAATCTATCTCAGTTTTGAACATAATACATGATTCAGCCTCAACAGCATTTTGCAGCAAAGAATTCCAGGGATTCACAGCCATGTGAGAGAAGAAATTACTTTTCATCTCTGTTTTAAATGTGTGAGCTCTTAATATGAGATTATACCCTCTGGTCCTAGACACTTCCATAATGGAAAACAACCTTTCCCCATCAAATCCTCAAAAAACCTTGTATATTTCAATAGGGTCACCTCTCATTCTTCGATGTTCCAATGAGTGCAGGGCCAGTCTACTCAATTTCCCCTCATGAGATAGTCCCTGAAGGAACTTTCTCTGGACTGCCTGCAACGCCACAGCATCTTTCCTTAGTTAAGGGCCCAAAGCTGTACACAATGTTTCAACTATGGTCTGACAATTGCCTTGTATAATTATAGCAAAATCTCCCTTCTTTTCACTCCACTCCCTTTGAGACAAAGATCAATATTCCATTTGTCTACATTATTTCCTAAAGTATTTGAATGCTAGCTTTTTTGTGATTCAAGGAGTGTATCCCTGATGTGAGTGCCTGTTGTCTCAGGCATTTACAACTGATGACCACTTCACCTTAAAAATGGTAAATGTCATGCAATCAGAGTGATATGTCACCAGGTGCACACTGGTCAACATCAATGCTGTGCAAACTATGGCTGGCAGATTACACAATATAGATCAAAGAATCACTTTGTCACTTGTAGCCAAAGGCTCTCATTTTCTTGGTTAGGAGGAAAAATACAGGTTGACACCAAGAGGGAAGGGCTGATAGCAGTAGGGGGATCTCCTCAGTGCCTCGACTTTATGGCCCTTACCCTCATGCCTTCAGACAGAGTCATGTGTGCTGTCTTCTGTCTCAATTTCAGAGTCAGATCTTCATAGGTACAAATGGACTAGTCTTTGTCAGGACCATCAATTGTTTTGAAACTTAGGGACATTATGATGGACATCTTACGTGTAGCAGCAGGGGAGCCAGCAACCTGCTTCTAGCTCTGCTGCAGCCACAGAAACTGAACAAAATAGAAGTGATAGAACATATTGAGAAAAAGGTCTTTTGTTTAAACCATTGCTTCCTTATCATACTGTCATTTTTCATTTATGGTTTTAGTGAATAAAACCAAAATGCTCTTTTTGCCATTTATTGTCATGATATTTACAATGTTGGAACCATTATTGATCCTGGTCAATTAAACACAGACTTGGATAAGGAGGTAAGACTATGAGGAAGTAGATGTTGACTGTAAGAACAAAATTTGTTGGTGGGGTCGTGATGATGGAGGTTTGTATAGTGACCATGATGAGATGATTTCAATGCCACAAACAGGCTTCTTAAACGGCTGGCATGTCACATACCACTTGAACAGAAAAGTCTGCAACCACTTATAGTACTGCAGAAGTTTTTTTCTCCTTTTCGTCATTCTCTTCTATCTTCTTTGTGCATGCTAGGCACTCTGTCTCTTTCTTCCTCTGGCAACAACTCTAGCCCTCTCTGCAGTGCCATGTTGCATTGGGTATCTCATACCTCTGCTATTTGAGAGGTCCTTGCTAAAACACATTAAAGGACACTTCCAATTCAGTCAAGACAATGCAACTTTATTTTGTTAAGATTATGGTACAGCCTATTGTCATCCTGGTAAAAAAAAGGGCCCTGGTTGTACCTTTGTGGTTGGGTTTCTCACTGGGGTCATCAGCCGTATTTTTGTTATTCATTGTCCTGTAGGACTAATCATTAAGATAATTTAATGGAAAGCAGAGCTGTGAATCTGTGATTGCTGAATGAGTCTTGGTATCTCCAAGATATTAGAGCACAAGTGCATTATCCTTCTATGGTGGTCATATACCAATTGTACATTAAAGAAACCCTGAGAGGGAAACAAAACTGACAACTCTACGGGGGTAACTGGCCTAATTAATGACAAAGTTGACACAGTTGGAGACCCTCGGAAACAAGACATCGTTGAACTGGCTGATGGGCCTACTTTAAACTTAATGCTGTTGTCATGTTGATTATTAAGGGCAAAGGCAGCCATTTTCTTCAATTGAGTGGAAGTTTTCTTCTGTGAAATAAGACTGCAGAGGTTTGTGACTGTCTGCTATCATACCCTGTGACTTTTGAGGGTTTACTGTTTGGAAAGATCAAGAAAGTTGATATTTTGCCAATAGTTCTGTGCTTTCTTTGCGGTGCACCCTGTGTCCATCTCCTCTGTTCCATCGAGTTACATGTGGCTATGGCTACTGCTGCTACTCGCAGTGCTACCCCTGCAGCTATAGCTGTGGAACTGGAGTTCAGAGCAAGTAAATTCCATGTCACAGGGAAGACCCACTGCCAGCAAGGAGAGATTACCGTCAGAGGCATAGAAGATAGTTGCATCTGTTGCACAGAGTAGCTGGTTTCAATAGAATCAGTGGGTTTAGATTGAAGAAGATGTTTCTCTCAGTTCAAGCCTCTTTGATCACATCATACTGTTCACCTTAGAGATAGTAAGAACTGCCGATGCTGGAGCTAGAGATAACACAGAGTGGAGCTGGAGGAGCACAGCAGGCCAGGCAGCATCAGAGGAGCAGGAAAGCTGACGTTTTCGGCTTGGGAACTTCGTCAGAAAAAATCTTTCTAAAGAAGGTTCCTGACCCGAAACATTAACTTTCCTTTTCCTCTGATGTTGTCTGGCCTGATGTGCTCCTCCAGCTCCACACGAGACTGTCCATCTTATTTAAGTTTGACAGGACAGTGAGCTCCAACTGTGCAGTTCCCTTCTTTAATTTGCTGACTTACAGGCACATTTTGCAGCTCATGTGCTGTCAGCAAAAAATGAATTCTGTGTTTATAAAAGGCACATATAACTTCCTTGCTGGGCTTGGAAATTGCCCTGGGGAAAGCTACCAGAATGTATATTGGAAGCCCAACCCAACATCCTTCTCTCGGTAATTTCCATCCAGTTCACTGCTGAATCTGCAGCCAACAGCCTCAGAAAATCCCATGGATGCAGGCCCACAGCAAAAACTTGCTTTTTTGTCACAAATTTTCATTAACTAGGCAAACTCACACAGAGAGATCAAAATATGGTTGATGTCGGAAGTTGAAAACTAGCAGTTGAAAACTGGAAGAGTAAGTGCTTTTCTAAAGTCGGGTTTGAAGCAAAATTGGTGGGATGGAATAGTGAGATATTCTCACATTACACACTATCTTGTGCAACATGTGCCCTGCAAACAAAATACTGGAACAGTGTAGAGAAAGCTTCATTGTAAATGTAACCAATCTTATGCTCAAACAAGGAATCTAGTAGATTGCCATGGAACTGGTTATTGATATTAGACAAAAGATGAAAGCAGTTTACGGCTCTGATGAAAGGTCTAGGCCCGAAACGTCAGCTTTTGTGCTCCTGAGATGCTGCTTGGCCTGCTGTGTTCATCCAGCCTCACATTTTATTATCTACGTTTTATAGAACTGACTTCCTTTTCAAACAGAGTACAATTTAAAAGTAAATAAAACAATGTTAAGTACATGCCTATTTTACACATTTTATTATTAGCTCGATATGCTCTTACACAGCTTACTTTTAACACAATATTATGAAAAATCTAAACATATTGTAAAACCCTCAAATCAAAATAAGAACATAAAACCAATCAGTTAGGAATCTATTAATTATCATCTTAAAACAATATTGGCAAAATTATACAATAACATTTTCTTGACAACATATAAAATTAATGTAGCAATATCATGAATACTAAGGTAATATTCCGTATCTATAGAAAATCATATAACTTTTTATATTGTGTGAAATATGATTGCATTCTTTATTCTAGCTATATAATTAAAAGTTTTGTGCCTGGCACATAACCAATATAATCGTAAAGTGTGATAAGCTATCTAAGGTCTGTATACTACACAAAGTATGTTGGCAGACTTGATGTTCATAATCACAAAAAAAGCATCAATCAATAAAACATAAAATATTTACAAAGTCTGATTCTTTCTTATAAAGACAAGTTTAGCATTATCTATAAAGTTGATATTTAATTAGCCTTGATTTTGCAAGTACAGTTTACAGCAGAAGCTCACCTGCAGTAACCACTCATTGGATTAGCTAAACTATGTTTTATTGGAGCAACTCCCCTTATTTGAGGAGGAAACAAGTCTTGAGATCTGTGGATTAGAAAATCTATTGAGAGAAGAAAAGCTAAAGGTAGAAACTTACCATCAGAGGGGAAATTGTGATGGTTCGAAGAAAGCAGACTGGTTAGTCATAATGAAAAAGTGGACACAGGTGCATAGTACTATCATTTATGTTATTACTGAACTGTTGTTAATTTTTTTGTAAGAATTTCAGCAAAGAAGGTGGCTAATTTGCACTCTATAGTAAAAACACAACTTTCAGTTACATGGAAGGAATTGGTGATTGAATCTTTTCAGTGACATCATGGATGCAATAAAATCTACATTTAAAACACATTCAAAATACTTAACTTGATTTCTAAAATCATAATTAATTTAGACAAATTTACGACACATCAGGCCTGAACTGAGAACTTGAGCTGACTTTTGAATGATTGTCAATATTCATAACAACTGCGCATCATTTTCAATATTTCAATTATAAAAGCATGTAGGACTGATCTTTTATTTCTTTTGAGTATTTAGATATGATTCATGATGGAACTTTAATTTTTTCCTGAAAACTAAATGACTGAAATTATTGTAACTGTATACATTCATACATCTCAGGATATTCATACAACTGTACTTTCAAACATGAGACTCAAACAATTTGAAAGTAATTAAATAGATTTATTTCATCTCTAATTTTTAAATTTCCAGCAGGGGAACCTTCTATTACTGAAATTGGCTGTTTTTGTAAAGATTGAACTTTGCTGATAAGTCAGGATTTTCTTCATTTCCCTGGAAAAATTTTGCTGAGGAATAGTCCACAGCTGGATCATTGAACTTTTCAATAGTTATGTGGCAATATTAATCAAATAGCAATCACTTGTTTGTAAAATAACATTTTCCTATATTAACTGCAGGAAAATTGCATTGAGGCCTTAATTCAAATGAGAAAAATTAGAATTTAGCAGAGTTAGGATTGCTAACATTTTTGTTGGAAAGTGCACCTTAATTTTCTTCATTTTGGCATTATCTTCATTGTACCATACTTAATATAAAATAAGTCTTTGTGCTCTCTCCTCAACATCAGAAAACCTTATTTTCAGATTATAACCATTCCATTCATGTACAACCATTTATTTTGTAATAAACTCTACTATTTTAAATTCTAAAGAGATTGTGGATATTTACATAAAGAAGTACTATATTTGTAATCTGTTGATTTGGCTAATTGTCTGCAAAGCTGGGAAAAGTATTGTATGGCATTTCCTTTATACATGAGTAATATACTGACATATTTTCGTAAGATTTACACCATTACATTGTACATACGTAAACAAATGAAGGTTTGCCAGACACTCCTCAATGAAGTTAACACTGCTTTAAAAGAGGTTTACTCTCTTTTAAAGCAGTCTTTAAATGATAATATTTACAAAGATTTCTAATTAGTTTAATGTCTTGTTCATTTTCTTTGTATCAGCTTCTCTTAACATTTTAAATAAATCCATTTATACATGGAATACTGAAGACTTAACTGGTCTATCTCACTTGGAGGAGGTACCAGCATTTATGTTGTAGAAATAACATCGGCAGAGAAGCAATCGTTAACCCTGGGTACTTGGTGAACCTACCACTTATATTGTGTGTTCATTCGTTTTCCTTACACAGCAGGGTTGAGTAATTGCTTTTTGTTGTTCCCTCAACACTCTCATCTGGGCCCATTATTTAAACAGAAAAAAATCTAGAAATAAACAGAAATGGACAGAAATAAATTAAAAGATGTGAAAATGAATCACAGTTCTTTGTAACCATTGTTTTTTTTAAAGGGGTCCTAATGGTTGGTCTCCCTCTTTAAATGCCAGTTGCCATTCATTAGTACAACTGCTGAAGCTCTCCAGATCCTGCTGAACTAGTATCTGCCTTTGCTACACAATTCCCCCTCCCACGCATACTTATGTCAATGGCAAACATTGTAATACTGCTTCTGATTTCATCAAGGTCACTTGAGCAGTTTATGAACAGTATCAATTTGAGCAATAATCTCTGGAGAACCCTATGGCATTGTTACATCTCCGTTGATATCCATTTATAGTTATACTGCATTCTTATTGTCAAGTCAGCCTCCTATTCACATGTCATCAATTCTGAACCCTCACCTCTCTGCAGTCTGAACTACTTTGTCAGGTATCTTTATATAACATTTACTGGATTGCTCCTGTCTACTGACATTTTAGTGTTCTCAGAAGAATCTAGTAAATTGGCAAGGTAAAATCATCTGCTCATAAATCCATATTGTCTTTCATGAATCATATTTGCTTTGGCTCAAATATATAGGCTATATGTCTTAAAATAATCTTGAATTTTTTATTACTGCTGATGGCTGTCTAACCAACTCATAATTTCCAGGGTCATGCCTGTGTCATTTCTGAACAAAGTATTCAATATTTCCATTTATTGGCTATTACTCCATTTGTCTCTGAGCTGTTAACTATTTCAATGGGATCTTTGTTACCCTATTCCTCACTTTCAGAATGGAGAAACTATGATAACTCTAATAAATATATTGGTCAACATTAAACTGGCTTACATGAACCCCCAAATGAAAAAGAAATAACAATGTTTAGGCTATAAATTTTTTATTTTCTAAGTCCTTGGCATTTTGAACATTGTGATGAAATACTTTTACTATTTTAGGCATGTATGTAGAATGAAGGAAAGAGAATTTGGATTGAATTGATGAAGTAATTCAGTAATAGCTTATAGTTAATTATTAAGTGGGTCCTTCCAACACTGAGTTCAGGATTCTTAAAAAAAAATGTTACGTGGGTATTGCTGGTTAGGCCAACTTTTATTGCCCATTCCTGATTACCCAGGGGACAGTAAACTACATTGCTATAGTCTGGAGTCACATGGATTACTAATGGGATTGGAATAAAGGATGTCTATTTGAAAAATTCATTTTTGTTCTATACTTAGGATGACAAATAATTATTGCCTTGCCTCATGACAAGCTTAGCTTTATAAGACAAAATAAATCTATTATAGTCTTTTCTAAACAAAAACATTGGTACTTTAATTTTAAGACTGAGTATTCTGAGTTTCTTAGCCGGATATCAGTAACAATAAAAAGAAAAAATTGAAGACCGTTGCTAAGAGTCATTATCTAGATATGATCAAAGATAGTCATATTTTATGAAACACAATATTGATTTACAAGCAGGGAATTGAACCTAGCCAGGTTACTGGTTTTTTTTTGAGGATGTGCTATAGCTAATACATGAGTAATCCAATTAATGTGTTAGCTTATGTCAATACTTGATGAAGTTTAACCTATTTAATGAGTGCTGTACATACCCTCAGGCTCAAGGAGGGTGGCGTAGTGGCTCAGAGATTAACACTACTATCTCACAGTGCTAGGGACCTGGGTGCAATTCCACCCTTGGGCAACTGTCAGTGAAAGTTTGCATGTTCTCCCTGTGTCTGCGTGGGTTTCCACTGGGGGCTCTGAGTTCCGCCCACAATCCAAAGATGTGTAAGTTAGGTGGATTGGCCATGCTAAATTGCTCATTGTGTTTAAGGCTGTATAGGTTAGATGTGTTAGCCATGGGAAATGCAGGGAAATGTTATGAGGAAAGGGGAGGGCGATGGGAGATGGGATGTTCTTTAGAGGCTCGGTGTGGACTTGTTGGGCTGAATAGCCTATTTCCACATTGTATGGATACTATCATCTCCAGATCAGGTTTAACAAGATAGTCTATATGATACAACCTAATTTCCAATGCCCAGTGAGCTGTCTGTAATTTTATTATGGAATAACTTCTTTATGAAGTTTCCCTTTAGGAATCCCAAGGGCTGTCTTTTGTGCATTGTGGTGACCTGCCCATGAATGGAGCCAATATGATCATGTTGAGACAGCTCAATTTCATCATCTTGCCTTAACTTTCCTTTGTTTTCTTGCCAGCAAAGGAAAATGCTTCCCACATATTGGCTCTGAAAACTTTATAGCCCAGCGTATGAAGAAATGAAATGTTTCTTTATGTTTTGATATTAATTATTGAAATGAACTATTATGGTAAATGCCATTAATGGGATGTGGGCGGTGCTGGCTACCGAGTATTTATTACTCATCTCTAACTGCCCTCGGAAAGATAGTGATGAATCACTAGCTTGAACTGTTCCACACTTTGTGGTGAAGTTTGAGGCAGGGAGTCTAGGCAGTTTAGAATCGTTAGTAGTGACATTGAAGGAACAACGATATATTTCCAAGTCAGGATGCTGTGTGCCTATGAGAGAAATTTACAGGTGATGGTGTTCCATGTCTGTTGCTCTTGCCTTCCCAGCTGATAGAGCTTGAGGGTTTGAAAGGTACTATTGAAGATGTCTTAGTGAGTACATCTTGTAGATGGTACATCCTGCAAACCATGCTTAATACTTAATAATTACTTAATAATGTTGATGGAGAGCAAATCATATGGGCTGCCTTGGCCTGGGAGGTTTGAACTTCTTAAGTGTTGTTGGAGCCATATTCACCCCACAAGTGGAGAAATCTCTATATCTAAATTGCTCTTGTAGAATTCGTGTGGCTAGTCCAGCTAAACCTTTGATCATGGATAACCCCCCAAGGATATAGAAAATGGTGGTTTCATTGTGGGTAATGCCATTGAGCATGAAATGATTAGATTGCCTTTCATTGAAATAAGCATCACACTTAGGTGGCACAAAAGTCACTTATCTCTCAGTAGCCCAAGGTTGAATATTGTTCAGCTCTTTTAGCAAGAGTATATTGTTGATTGCTTCCTCTGATCAGGGAATCTAACATTTGAGAATCTCAGTACTTATCATGCATGACTGAGATGAAGAGAAATTTCTCCATTCAGAGGGTTGTGAATTATTGGGATGGTAGGCAGTGTCGCTATCATTGAATATATCTAAGCATTTGCGAGACATAGTTTTGGTCAGGGTATCAACCAATATGGAAATGGGTAAAAAAAAATGCAGCGTTCACATTGAATAGTAGAACAAGGCTCAAAGGTCAGATAATTAACTGCTGCTTCATTTCTAGTGATCTTCTACACACGAACAGCTTCACTACTTAAAATTTGCATGCGGAACTGAACTCTGTGTAATCATCACAAAATATTCCAACTCCTGATATTATGATGGAAGGAAGGTCATTGACAAAGAAGCTGAAGATAATTGACCTTGACATGAGAACTCCTGCAGTGACATCGATAGCTGAGATATTTTATTTCAAACAATCACAACCACTTTCCCTTGTGTTACATATAATTCTAACCAGTGTAGAAATCATCCTTGATTCCCAGTGACTGGTACTCCTCAATGTCACTCAAGGTAAAACTCTTCCCTTATGCAGTGTCTGATTTCAGTCCCATCTTGGCAGTGCTATCCCTGCAACTACTCATCACTCAATGGATATCGTATAATTTGTATTGACTTACCTTGCACTGACGTCATCTTTAAAAGGCCATTGGACATCATATGAACACTGTCAATCCGGATGTTCCCTGTCTAGCTTATGACATTTGTCCCAGACATGGCAATCATGGGGCAATGATCGCCCAGCTTTGGAGGCAGTGACTCGGAGTTCCTGCTGGACAGGGTGCTGTAGAGGTGGGGCTTCCTTTTCCCTCAGGACCAGTTTTGTTGACCACATAAATTAACAATGTCCGCTTGATTCATGGTTGCCACCAGGTCAGTTCAGCCTCAGCCATCTGGAGAAATACCCAGCACTGTAGGATGAAGGTCAATGACCTGAAAACAGCCCCAACATGGCTTAAAGAGTGTAAAAGGGTATCAGGCTGCCCAACAATCAGATCCTCAACTTTTCTGTGGCATTTTCTAAGAACTGCAAATAGTAAAAATTTCAAAATCATTCCCAGGTGCCTCTGCTTTTTACATTTATCTAATTAAAGCTAATACCACTGGTCTTTATCTTATATTTCATGTTATTTAGCCAATTTAATAGCCTCACCATTTATCCCCATCACATTGGATTTCCTTTCACCCATAAGACTTCCATGAAGTCTGTTCTCAAATGTCTTCTTAAATTATGGAGACCTAACATCCACTCTGCTGTTGTCTTTACGCATTTCTGTTGCTTGCTCAAAGAATCCCAATAATTTTTACTCACATCCAGATATGGTTTTGCATATTTAAAATTCCTGATTCCTCTACTAATTCCTGGCTCTTAACTGATAACCAAGAATGCATTATTTTACCCATAAACCATTGGAACGTGCTTATTCATGATGAATCTCTTTTAACATACATTAAGACAGCCTTGTATTTATCATATACCTTTCTCATCCTTAGGATGTCCCTGTTGTTTGGTTACGGTAGCCAATTTTCACAAAATAATGTTCCAAAAAATTAGCAATGAAATAAATGGCCAACTATTCTGTTTGTTTCTTTGAGAAATGAATCTTAAACAGGAAAATGGAGGAACTCTTTTTCTTTTCATTGAATATTTCAACAAGCCTATCCACCTAAGAGCGTAAACAGGGCCTTATTTCATCATATGAGCCAATAAAAAAAATCCTCTGAAAATGCAGTATTCTTTCAGCCTCGAGCTGTCAGCCTAGAATTTCTGCTCAGGTTCAGAATGGTATTCTATCTTGGATCAGTGGCTGTATCAATATTCCGCAGAGAAAACAAAAGCTTCTTAATTTATTTGCTTTATTTATTTATTTTTTTCTCTCCCTCTTTCTGACTTTCCAGTTTTATGAACCTTACTTGCAGGACATAATGTATGATGCACAGCTGGCAAGCGTTATGCTAGCCTTGATGTTATGTTACTCTTTCTGAAAAAGAATTGTCAATCTTTGAGGCAAACGTTGAACAGGATAGGTGAGAGCTCATTAGGAGATTAAAATATGTACATACTTCTTCCATGGGACTTCATATTTTCTGCCCCTGCTGATAAACTTGTCTAGATAAAATGGATACATCATAAAAACTAGCTGCTGCTCATAATTTTCTTCGTGGTGCAGAAGTTAAGTATTACTGAAAAAAAAGACATCCTGTTCAAGCTTTCCATCTTTCATTGAACAGGACAGAATCACAAAAATACAAGTCTGAAAGGAAACAACATATGTTGCTTGACAATAGGATGCTCCTTGGTTGTGAAGAGGATACTAATTAGTAGAAGCTTAGCCATGGAGAAAGTACCAATCAAACCAACTCCGACTGGGGATGGCTTCTCCATGGGTAATGTTTTCCAAGGTTTTGTTTCGTTGAAAAAGATGCAATAAGGAGACAAAGCCTTTTCTTTTACAAAGAACAGGGGCTAATGCAACAGTGCCTTTAAGATCGGTGGCTGCATATGCACACAGCTGCTCTAAAGCTCCGAACATGGCAATTGGCATTGGAATGCCAATCACAGCATTGACTACTGGTTTGGAGATCAATGCAATGCATAGGTCTTAGAGGATCATGCAGCCAGGAAGAAAAATACAGGGAATGTTGGCCAAAGGTGTAAATATACGTGGCTTGTAGCTTGCATAAGTGAGCTGTACAGTGAATCTGCTGGTAATCTTAAATCAGCTGGCAGTTTGACTCTTGGCACAGTTGGAATTACTTAGGAAGTGCTGACAATCATGGAGTCACACCTTAGGTTGGGCACTGTATTCTGAGCTTTGCAAGCATAGGTTCGTTGAGTATAGCCAGTATCCTGCCCTTTGGAAACAGCTGAAGAGAAATGATTTGACATGATCTTCCAGTCATTGCTAACATGCATACCTGGCATCATGATGGCGCTGAATTTCATATTCCACGTGCTGGAAATTATATGTCCCCCCCTCCCTAATGGGTGAGTTTTTAGTTCAGTGTACTAAAGTCTGGCAGATGCCCAGTCCATCACCTTCCCACTCAAACTTGAGTTCATCCCCATTGTACGGGGAGCAGGCAGGCTCTGAAATTAGCAGTTTGTCACCATATGTAAGTAAATAATTAAGGGTCAACTTGAACGTGTTAAAAGGTCAATTGACCTCAATATGCCCCTGCCAATGCTTTAATCCATTGGCATTGCCAGGTGGGTGACAGTGTGCAGCATTTTCTTATGCAAAGTTTTAAATATATAGAAAGGAAAAGAGTACTGTCTTCAGGAGGGTGGCATATGCTTATCAGGGAATGACCTAGAAAATAGATTCCTTCCTTACTTTTTCTCCGTGTAGGACTTAAAGCCAAACTCTCTATCCCCTTAATCCTCACCCTAGGTCATTAGGCTCTCCCTTCCCAATATTTCTACTTACCTGGGTCTGCTGTTCCTTGGAGCTGTCATCCTAGGATTTCTTGCAGTCCCTGGGCACCAGCTAATGAATTCTGTGCCACATTACTCATTTGTGTGGTAGGCTTCAGACTTTGCTCCAATTTGTGAGACAACATATGTTTCTAGGGCAGGCTGAGGTAGACATGAGTGATGATTGGCTTCACAGACAAGCCCTCTGGGTTAGTTAGCTCAGTTAGCTGGATGTCTAGTCTGCAATGCAGAATGCTGCTGACAGCTTGGGTTCAATTCCAAGACTGGGTGAGGTTACCGTAAAGGGCTCTCCTTTGCAATGCCATCTTGGTTCAGTGGTTAGAACTGCTGCCTCACAGTACCAGGGACATGGGTTTGATTCCAGCCCAGGTGACTGTCTGTGTGGAGCTTGCACACTCTCCCCCTTGTCTGCGTGGGTTTCCCCCAGGTTCTTGGGTTTCTTCCCACAGTCCAAGGGTGTGCAAGTTGGGTAGATTAGCCATTGGAAATGCAGGAATAGGGGAGGATGCTCTTTGGAGGGTCACTGTGGACTTGACAGGATGAATGGCCTGCTTTCACACTATAGGGAGTCTATGATTCTCCTGTTACCTGCAACATGGTGGCCCTCAGGTTAAGCTGCCAGAACCAATCATTTCTCTCCAATGAGGGAACAGCCCCCAGTATCCATCCTTTAACTGGACTGGTGATTGTTAAATCATTTTTTAAAAGTTTTTTTTCAGATTTTGCTTCTTTTTTTGTAGACTTTGTTGTAGACAGTTTTTTTTTGCAGTTTTGTGCACGACATTTGCATTTTGGAGAATGTTCTTGTCAGTTCTGTACTTTCTATTTATTTGGTATTATTGGGTTAAATTTTTTGCTGCTCACTTAATGGACCAAAAATCTATTCTGACAAGCCTCTCTAACTGCTGCTGGCCTGGTAGCTACACATGTGTGTGGAAGTCTCTTGCAAAATCTTTGTAATTTAGACTTTAACTTCCTATTTTTAAACGTTTAACAGCAGTGATATTTAAAGATAAACTTCATGATCAGAAGATTAACTGCTGCATGCTTATGCTAATTGCAAGTACACTCCACAGAATAGATACAAAAAATGTACAGATGTATGGTAATATGTGTGTTGTCTTTTCAGATGCTGGTGGACTTGCTTTGTATTTCTAACATTTTTGCCTTCATATCTAAACCTGCAATCTGCCTAAATGTTTCCAGTGAAGGAGTAATCTGCTATGAACTGAAGTTGCAGTGGATTCAGAACAAATGACTGCATCTGTGTTTCTTTATCTAAGCAGCTGCTTGGATATGCAAATACAGCAAAGAAATCAAAGAACATAGGACAGCTAAAGGATCACAGAAAACTCTCTACATTTACAGTTTTAATCCTTAGTTCCTCATTTCAGTCACATTCAAATAGTAAAACATTAATTCAACTATCATTTTCCTCACCAGTTTATCAGAGTTTGGAACATCAGACCCTTCAAAACTACAAATTTCACGTGGTGTATTGGAGATCTTTCGCAAATGTTCTTTTAAGCTGTATCTATGCTGTAGTTATCAGCAGACTGCAATTTACTGCCAGAAAATTCCCTGTTTACATTGCCTGACTAGAACTTCAATGTGTAGTCACATGCATATGCAGAGCTTTTGACCCAGCAGTTAAAATTTAAGTAGAGAATGTGGGTGGCAATGTCTACATGATTGAGTTAATTGCAGGTAAGTTTAAAAAATGACTGCAGTCTGTTATTGCTGTTAGTATGAAACACAGGCTTTACCCTACCACTGATCAGCAGGAAATTAGACCTAATAGTATCAATCAAATAAGTGAAACCTTGAGAGATGATTTTCTATGAACTGGAGAAGGAGACGGTCCCCTTTCCTTTGGCCCGCACAAAGCTTTTTTAAGTCAAACTTGGCCATCATTAGCAGATGCTGGACTCTCTCTAACATTTTGCCATGGAGGTCTCTGCTAAAATCCAGACTTGTAGCTGCCACAGATTCTTGTGTAGTAATGTTGCAAACTCATAAATCGTGATACTATACATACTAGTAGGTGGACTCCTTCAGTTAATTTGCCACCTACAGCACATTGTAAGAGATCAGCCCCATTATTTGTGAATGGAGATTTCTAGCTACAGTGACAAGAAGGAATCTATTCGCTGCTAGCAGCTATCAATACCACTTCTGTGTTAGAAGAGCAAAAATCAACTTCAGACATTTTCTGTGAAACAAAGAAATTTGACTATGCAAGATGAGTGACAACACTTAAAGGGATTTGGAAAAAATTAGTAAATAGTCTAAGCATGGAAAAAGGATACTATTATGGATAGAAATGCAAAGTATGGAATCTTAAGTAATTTCCCATTAAAACAGGAAAAAGATGAACAAAATTTGGTTGTGATAATCAACTACCCACAGAAGCAATTCTCGTCAAAACTACATAAATCTAGTGATACATCCTGAGCTAATTAAATTAAACCAAGTTATTTTAACCTTTTGTAGCTCAATGTTAATGGCATTTAGAATATTGTAGTCAATGTTATATCTCCATTATTTCATTGACAGTATTAGATAAAATGTAGAGAAGAGCAACAGAAATGATTCTGGGACTTTTAACACTAAATTACAAACTTATAAAGGTAGATAAACAGGATTGGGCTTGTTCGTAATTAGAAAAGGAAACTAATGAAAGACAGACATTCATTTAAAAAAAATCCTTGCCAAGTTATTCAACTTATACTGTGATCATAATACAGGTGGACAAGAGTACAAAATTGGCCAGAATCCAGTGAGACTGCAGGTTAGAAAAGATAAAGCCATAGTTTTATGCAATCTAAATTAGTTAAATTTATGTACAATTACTCCATATGGAGTTAAAGAAGTATTGAATGATTACTATTCAATCCACGTTAGGAACTTAAATTTGAATCACATCCAAGTGCCTTCTGTGTATTAAACTATAAAGGTCCTATATAAGTGCATTTTGTCACACCCAGTCCTTTGTCAGAAAAAATGCTTTGAAATTTGTACAAATTGTCTTGAAGTGGTCAATGTAACCAGAAGAATGTTAATTCGGCAAACAACTGGGGCTAAGCAATATTTTAGGGCACATTGGGAAAGCTTCATTTTGTAACATATAATTAACTTGTGAGTGTCTCACACTGGCACAGGGCCAGCAAAATAAAACAAAATTCTGACACGTGACCCCGATGAACACAAATTCACCAAAAATGTTTTAATACTAAAGATTATCAACAAATCAAATGAGAATTCACCATCAAATGTTTGAAAAACCTGGTACGGATCAATAAGGACACAGCTGACCCTAAAACTGAACATACAGCTTGGGTTTAGGAAAATTAGATGAATCCTCTTGAAGGTCTTAGTCCAATGTCCTCAAATTTCAATTTTTATTAAATTATACCTTATTATTTTTGAACATTCATCCTATTTGTTGTGGATTGGATTGGACTGTATAAAAATAGATCATTTTTGAGATTGCACCCAAGTGTCCTGCTATTTTAATAACCTATTCCCACTATGATTTCAGTCATCACTTCTTTCTCGTGTACAGCAAGTCAACCCTTAAAAGTACCATTTTTTTCAGCTTCAACTATGGCAGGCAGCAGAAAGTTCCAAATTTTCATCACAATATAAACTCATCCTAAATTTAATCAATTCACAGTTGTATTTCTGTCATCTTGTTTGCCCTGAAGTTCATAGAATTTCACTGTCGCTCAAACTGCTCCATAATTTCAACGATTGTTCTCAGGACACAACATGGTGGGCTGAATGTTTGCCCCCTATTCCCACCGTCCACCCTGAAGGCAGAAATGGAAATGATGGAGGAGGGCCATAAAATTACTGGTACAGGACAGTGAATCATTTTCATATCTCTGGTCCCTTGGCAATTACGGCCAAATCAGGGGACGATGGGACAGGAATCCTGGTCTCCACTTAATTAATGTTAATTGACATTTGCAAAGCAGATTGGAAGCATTTAAGGCTTTCAAGTTTAGGTTTAAGCTTGGAGCCAGTTATGGCTGCTCCATGGCATCATCCCATCCACGTAAGGTGGTTAAAAGGGCTAAAGGAACTTTGGAAGGATATATCTTTGCTGCTACAATGGTGATTGGGAGAGTGAGTATGGTGTGAGAGCCTTGAACAGAGTTGGTGTCCCCTGGGCACCACAGGCCAGAAAGGACAATAAGGTGATCATGTGCTCAGAAGTAAGGAATCATAATGAAAATCAAATCCTCAACAGAGGATTTATCATTGAACATGGAGCTACTTGGAGATCATTGAGATGCAAGCAGGTAGTTATGTACACCTGTGCTTTGTGAGTGAAAGCCTTCAATCTCATAACCAATGATTAGTATGTTCTGTTAGTGAGCTCTCAAACTCAAACCTTGAGCTGCTTCGTTTCCAGCTCCCTCCAGAAATCAACTGCCCTCTTTACCAAAGCTGGGCACTCTCATGGCCTCACAGGATCAGAGAGGATTTCGCTGCCATTTCTGGATTCTGCTTGTGCAGAGCATTAACATTTCAGACATGTCGCCATCAAAGGATTGAATGGCCCATCAGCAGGATAAATGAGAAAGAAAGGCTGTGATTCCAACTGGACCATGACCACAACTACACCCTCCTGCATTTGTGTGCTTGCATGGCTGGTGAATGCCTTGACTCCTTCATTCTCTGTCAGTCTAAGCCACCCTAAATATACAGTCCAATTCCAAAGGTGAAAGACCTAATCCTAGCAGGGAGGAGATATCCCTTGATGAGATAGAGACAAACTATTGTAAAACAGGAAGGCATCCAAGATAGAAGTGATAGAGTTGGCAGCATTCGGCTTATGATCCCAGGCTTCAGCCACTGGTGGTCACATTGCAGTAGACCAGGCTACATCCACACCATCTCACACATCTTCATTGTTCGGTGCCATGGCAGTTTTGTTGTGGTTTTGCAGTTTTTTTCCATGGGGTAGTTGGTTGGGACTGAACACTGCGCAACTCCAGATGCTGGCTCCGACTCTGGCGCTCAGGTTGCAGAATCTTCAGTGTCATTGTTGAAGGGACCTGGAGCTAGAACCCTGGCGACTAATAACTGGTGGCAGTGTCTGGAGGAGCATTGAGGAGGGGAGCAGGGGGCATGAGACCAAGTTCCTCGCTCCAGCTTGGATCCCTAACTAAGACCCCAGAGCCTGCTACAGAGGACCAAGCCAATGTCATACAGCGAACTGAAGAGTAGCAGAGATAACAAAATGGACAGGGAAAGATGAACGCTATTGCAGTAAAATCTTACATTACATTCAGTATTTAAAAATGGTTCCAGGGCATGGTGACTCCGTATTTGCTTGTGAAAAATCACTTTTCACTATATTTTTGTACATATGTGACAATAAATATAAATTTAAATCTAATCTTACACTAAGATGATAAAACCAATGTCACCTGCTCAGCAGAAGTTGCATTTCTGGTTCCTGGCCTAACCTGGTAGGACCCTCAAAACCCGTTCTAACATTTCATAAGTATTGTGGTAATCTGCTCCACTCACAGGAAAATGGGCCTCCAGAGGATCATATGGATGATGAAGGCCTGGAAGGATACAGTTTATTGAAGGAAGACCATGAGCAGGGAGTTAGAGATGAGGCAGAGGAAAATGATACTGGATGTAGATGTGCCCATGTTTCCGGACAATATAGCCTCTTTCTGCTGCCCTTCAGGAAGACAACTCATCCCCTCATTTGTAATGACCAGCATTAGCTGCATATTGGCAATGGTGAAACAAACATCTGCCCTTCCCTAGACCCAAGCTTCCAGCTGTTGTGACCTCTCACTTTTTTCTGATGCCATGAGGCTTTGGCATCATGTGTAAATCTCTTCTTCAGAGCAAGTAGCAGATTGAGTGATGACTATTGTGGGAATCCAAATGTGACCCACATTTCCATCTGACCCATCATCGTTTCATCACTGCCCACACTGGCTGGAAATCTCTAAATCAATTAAACCATCGAACCCTGCAACAATAAGTTTTCCGTTGGATTTAGGTTTTTGACCCCAACAGAGATCTAACGCTTGATTCCTGCCTTTGTGACAGAAGTATCCTAGCCTACTATTGTTTGTCAATTGTATCTTCTGGATCATTTTAATGTCCTTGTAAACCACATCTGTTCATTATCCCGTGGTTAATATCCTTTTTGTAGAATGGAGGCCACTACCGCATCAAATACACCAAGTGCTTCCTAATCAAAATACAATGCAAAATTAATGTTGCTTTTGTACCTTGTTTTGTGTTCCTTTAGAAGTGTCACAATGGATTTGAACATTAACAGGGGCCTAAGGTTAACCAATGATGGGGAAGCCATCCAAGTGTTAGGGGTAGAGCTCGGTTATGTGAAGGACATGGTAGCCTGGTGGAAACAGCAGATTTAGTGTTATGAGAACCAAAATCAGCACTTTTCCCACCCATTTCCCCTACTGGACTTCATTTGGCTGATCTTGCCTCTCCCACCCACCAGGTCGCTGATAAGTTTTTACTTCAGCTGGTAAGTTGCTGTTGTAGCTATTGGAGCTTTCTTTGCTAGGAGCCTCATTAAGTACATCTCGTTATTAAGGCATGATCTAATTTTGGTATGTTGAGTTCTCAAAACACCTGTGTATAATTTATTCAAACCACCATAATCCTTTAATAAAAGTTCTTATTTATTTTCTAGTGAATGTTCAAATATCTTTTAAAAGATATTTAAAGCCCAGAATCATGAAGGAAGTGCAACGTAAAGACTTTAACAATAATCGTTGAAAATCATTAAAATAAAGTGGTGCAGTTTTGAATATGTAAATATTTACCTCGCACATTAATTGTTAATTCTGTGTTAGGATTATTAAAGCTGGATCATATACTTTCATGCTGCATTTATCATTTATTTGAACTTTCTGGAATTTAAAAACTTTGAGCTATCATAACTTTTGAAGCAAAATAATTTCTAGAAATGTATGAGTGAATTTGCAGCTGAGGCAGATTAGCATTTTTCATTGTGTTCATTGAAGAGAAGGGTTCAGAGATCAGCTGCTTCTGTTTTATAATATAATCTGTGTGAATTAATAACGTAATTAGAATTGTTAGTTATTATATAGCAAATAATTTGTAAAATTTTATGATGGCGGTTTTGTGAGTCGGAATATGTTGATTAGCCTTTCTGGCTTCCAGACATTAACAGCTTGAAAAATATAATTTAAAGAAGGCATTATGCTAACAGTAACAGCTTCTTGAAAATTTGAAAGGAAAATGGGAATTGTGTGCAATTTCATACATGTTGATAAAGCAGTAATTTGAAGTGAATGTAATTGACTAAAATTTGAAATATACGATTTACAGCTTAGATACACTATTAACTGTTAGCTTAATAAAGTTGTGCATTGTACATTAAAGTAAATTAATTTGGGAGTAAAATTAATGCAATTGTTACTGCTGGTGCAAGAAAAATTATGCAGATATTATTTGGGTACAATTGAATTGGAATTTCTTGTATTTCTGTGAGAGACATGCATGACCAAAACATAAAGCAAATACCCATTTTAAAAGATCATATCTGGAGCACATTGCTAGAGGAGAGAGAATGTCAAAAATGTTAACACTGGGAAGAAAGCATATAACATCTATTTCCCTTTTTAATATTGATTGTGACTTTCGTGTTTGATAATATGATATTTCAATAGAAAGTAGACATTGTATCAACCACAGGCCCGTGGAATGTGGCAGAACCTGGGAGCCTGTAGACATAAGAGGGACAAATTCCAGGATTGGAAAAAAACAATGTGTGAGACAGGTGTGTCTATTGGCACCAGTTGAATTTCAAACAGTATATTGTTTCATTACTAAAGAATGAAAGACATTGAAGAACACGTGGGCAGAGATTTGGAAAAGAAAGATGAATGGACACCATGTCTATGTGGAATCTATTCATTTAGGGATGATTGCAAAAGCGATCTTGTAGCATATAAGCAAGTTCACAAGGCTAGTATACTTGTGGATACGAACTGCGCTATATGTTAAGCATTACAAACACAAGAAAAATAGGTGGCTGAACATATTGTTTGCAAAAAATGAAAAAAAGATGATAATTCCATATTTTTGTGGCCTTGAAGTTAGTTAGCTCCCCTAGTTAAGGGAATGTAATTAGTAGATAGCTGCATAACATAATAATTAACTGCTGAAGGTCTGCTTTGCAAATCTTCAATTTATCCTTACTTCAGATTCAACTCGGACAGTTCATCTCCAAATCTCATTACAGTCATGTCTGAATAAAATGGCTGAATGCCAGAATTATAGTGATAGAGATTGCCCTTGCCACTGAAGTAGCATTTAAGCAGACGGGAGATCAATGAGTCAGAACAGAATTGGGGCAAACATTGCTGATGCTGGGAAGTTGAAATTGAGTTTAATTTTTCTTTCTGACAGGGTGTTTCCCCATGTGCTCACTGGTCAGGGATGTAAGACTGAGCTGGATCCTTCAGAATTTAATGTTTCTTCTCCTTCAAATAATGTGAAATGTTTCATATTTGTAATTTTGATTTTGGATGATAATGTAAAATGCATCTCAGCCCTTGTTAAAGACAACTGATTTATGTCTCCATTGAACTCAAATATTACAAATGTTTAGTGCCACACAAATGATTTCTGTGATTACAGTAATTCAATTATCTGACGTACAACAAACTGTCTGAAAGTATATGTAATACCTGTGAGCCTTGCAAATTTTGAATGCAATGGAATGATTTCCTTCAGTCTCTGCAAACTCAAAACCTTATACACTTTTCATCCCAAATAAATTAATGATAGCTTCTTCATTTGTAGTGACTTGTTATCTTGTAATTCTTTTGGCCATCGGGTTCCTTTCCCTCTACGTGTTGTCTCCTGGCAGGGAGGCAGCTCTGGTGTGTCTGTCTCCCTCTAATATGGAAGTGCATAAGATCATAAAATGTAGATCATTTGGCCTATCAATTCTGGTCAGCCATTCAGTGAGATCATGTTGATCAGTTAATTCTCAACTCCACTTTCTCGCTTTTCCACATGGTCTTACCGATTAAAGATATGTCTATCTCGCTCTTGAATAGACTGAATGACCCAGCCTGCGCAGCCCTCTGTGATAAAGACTTCTACAGATTCACTATCCTCTGAGAAGAAATTCTGCCTCATATCTGCCTTAATTGGGAGACATCTCACACAGAGATTGTGCTCTTTGGCCCTTGACTTTTGAACAAGGGAACCAACCTTTCTGTATCTAACCAGAATCAAGCCTGTAAGAATCTTGGAATGTAACGATAAGATTGCCTCCCATTCTTCTAAACTCCAGTGAGCAGAGGGTCAACTTACTGAATCTATCATCGAAAATACCTTCATATCAGGCGTCAAGCTAGTGAATCTCTTCTGGACTGCTTTCAATACTAAGATATCTTTCCTCAGAAAAGGGGACCAAAACTATTGTAGTGTTCTTGGTATGGTCTAACCAGTGCCTTATATAATTTTACGAGGACTTCTCTATTTATGCTCCATTTGAAATAAAAGTCAACATTCCATTTGCCTGCCCTGTTACCTGCTGAATCTACAGGTCCCACAAAACCTCTAAAAAAGGAAACATATCATTTAGAGCGATGTTCGGTGTTCTTTCAAGACACTCATCTATGTCTGAAAATGTGGGGTTAGCATATTCTTCACATGCTCTGCAATTGCATTTTTAATCAGGGTATGTCCTGTTCTGGGTGGCACTGTGGTGTGCCCAAAGCCATAACTAAACGTGACCAAACCAAACATGAAATGAGGGAATGTATGTCAGTGAATAATTTAACTTGACCTTATCCTACAAACTCAGCTCCTATGGAACCCGTACATACCTGATGTATTGGCAAGGGTGACTTCACAAAGTCTCATCTTCACAGTAAGTGTGTTCCTTCCTGTATTGTGTGACATATACTACAGAAAGGGATGAAACAACTCCAAGGACCACGTTGTTTATACTAAAACCCTTAAATAATACATACAAGTTAATGAATACTGCCAACTAAGATATTAAAACATTGCATTCTCATGTTCCATGTCCTACTTAGTTTCCACAAGAGTCCAATTAAGTGTTATTGAACTAACTTGATTTGGCTTGAGGCTGAGGGGTTTGTAAAATCATGAGCAATGTCATGGGTGAATAGCCAAGGTCTTTTTCTTGGGGTAGCGAAATTCAAAACTAGAGACCATAGGTCTAAGGTGAGAGGGAAAAGGTTTAAAAGGGACCTCAGGGGTAGCCTTTTCATGCAGAGGGTGGTGCATTTATGAAACAAGCTGCCAGAGGAAGTGCTGGAGGTGGATACAATTACAACATTTGAAAGGCATCTGGATGTGTACATGAATAGGAAAGGTTTAGAAGGATATACTGGCTATTGAGACTAGGTCAGATTGGAATGTTTGATTGGCGTGGATGAGTTGGACCGAAGGATCTGTTTCTATGCTGTATAACTCTATGATTCTACAAAGAGAGATGAATCAGACTAAACTGAGTCTGCATGAGTTACTGCTACTGCAATTTGTAACCTTCTGCCCTGGCATATCCCTGTTAATCAACAGCAAAGCAAAAAAAAATCAATTTAATAATTTGTTTAAGATGAATTGAAGAGGGCATACCAGAGATTCAAGCATAACGATGGTAAGGAATCAACTCTGTAAAGTGACAACTCAGGTTCGCCTGCATATTATGCAACAAAACTACCAGCTAAAGACAGTCAAAGCTCTTAAGTCCTATCAAAATGAGAGGAGATGGACCATCAAGTAATAATGACCATGAGTGTCAATATTAATCAATGTGAAGTCCTGAGCGTGAGTGTAACACATACAGTAAAGTGTTTATAGCATTATGAACCCAAAATCAATATGAGGCTGCTGTTTATGCAATGTTCAGCTCAATTTATAAACATGTTGGTAATGTATTAGGTGATAGTAAACTTTGTGAGTACCTCGGCAACATCCAGACATTGGTTGACAAGTCACAGTTTACATTCATATAGCATGCTTGTTGGACAGTCATCATCTGCCATAAGAAAAGACCAGTCACCTTTCAAAGCTATTCAAAAATGTGCCATTGTGTGAGTTCCAATCATTAATGTACTTTACCTGAGCTTACATATCTACAATGTAGTTATGAAATGGTAGTGATTTGGTAATCTGTGATGAGTGCCCTATCTCCAGAATCTTTGAAGCCTTTGTAGCACAGGCAAGAGTGTGCTGGAATATTCATCAAATACATGGATAAATGCAGCAAAGCAAGAGTTGAGAAGCTCATCACTCCATGATAAATCATTCTGTTTTTTATTGTCTCAGCCACTGAACAGAATATTCACTCCATCTATCAGTAGCACAACATGTCAGCTGTATATACATGCTAAAAGATGCACTTCAGAAACTCATCAACTTCATTTGACATCAGCTCACAGCCCAGAGACCTTCACTATCAAGGACAAGACCAGTATTATTATCTGAACAACATCATCTCCAAGTTCTCTTCAGTGTATCACACCACCTTGACTTGAACGTATATCAATGTAGCTTTATCTTTGCTGGGTCAAAGCCCTGGAATTCCATTACCACGTCAGTGAACCAGCAATGTATTATGGAAACAAAGGTAGTTATTCTTGTGACAAAAAGAGAATTTATCAATAAAGTTCGACATTAATGTTGTGCTACATTTTGAACCACACTCCAGATTAGGTATTCACGGAATTTTTGCTGTAAATAAACACGATTGCATTCAATACAGTAGTTACCTACTAAGTCTATTGACTACAAAGTATGAAATTTTTAAAAAAATGAATCAATAAATAATAAAAATGGTTGCAGTTGACTGCTGATCATCTCACAACTCAGCCTTCATTCATTCAGAAATTGTCTTTGGCTCAATATATCATTGCATGCACGTAGAGCCGAATTTTCTAAATTTTTGGCAATAGTTTTTCCAGTGAGATTCACAGTCTGTCATGATCTATAGTGATTCTTTTCACACAATCTTCAGCTTTTATTAAAAATGCATCAGGGGTCAATAGCCTCTGACTCATGGAATTGTGCTGTAAGAGAAGCAGAGGTGCCCACTATTTTTGGGACTTTGTCACTTTCATGAAGTTGGTGCCATATTCAAATCCCCCAGCTCGAAAGGACTTGAGATGCTGCAGGCTAGGAAAAATTCTTTCACAATGTGATCCCGGCATTTATCCCCAGGGTAATCTTTGAGAAAGGTACGTTAGCACCCTGGCATGCTGACAGAGATCTGGAGGTGTTAATGGACAGGATGGTAGAAAGGAAGACAGTGCTTTTTATCTGCTGACGAGCAAAGGATGTCACACCACCAGACTCAGGCAAATGATACTGAGATAACTGTCCAGGTCAGTGCAATACCCTACGTGAAATAGAATGTGCACCATTGCAGGAATTAGTATAATGATCTGCTGCACTCTGCAAAGGTAAATGCCATCTTCTTCTATCTACCCCCTCACACATATATAGCCACCAGTTACTCTAAATCTCCACCACATGTGTAACCATGGCTTATGAACTATAGCTTGTAATATTTCGTGCATCATTTTCATTCAACACCTCTCAGTCACTTCATCCTCCCAAATTACTGACCCATCCTGCCATATGCTGTTCTGACTTACTCATTGCATACACCTCACCACCTCTCCTGCTCATGCATAACTGCTAGTGGCTCTTTCATCCACTTCCATCATACTCAATACCCCCTTTTGAATCATTATAGGAATGAATGTCTCACAATGAGGTCAAGAGGGTGAAGGCCATTGTGGGTAGGATGGGTGGTGTTTGGGGTTGCAGGTTGACGTACGGGTCCTCATGCATGTGAGGAAAAAATATTGGATTTAGCTGGAGAAGGGCACAATCACTCATGGGGACACTGAGGTCTCCATGGGCAGCCAACCCATTAAGCTTCAATGTGTTGTGCTGTGCTGGTCTCTCATTACCACCAATGCTAACTCATTCTTAACCCACACAAAATGTTAATTGTCTCACGCAGTTAATGTCTTCTATTCTCTGATAGAGACACGAGTAGCACCCAGCAATACTCTGCCCCAGAGAGGCCAGTACCAGAGACTCTCAGCTTCAAGTGCACCTCTGAGGAAGAAGACTTTCACTGCATGCTTCACCACCTCAGAGCCTTTAGATACTCTCTGCAGGTTAGACTCATGAGTATAATCTGGTGAGTGCATCAGTGACTCATCTCTGCAGCTGGTCATGGAGGAAGTGTCCTAGGTCTTGGATGCTGAGAGAACTGTTAGAAACCAGGTGCCTGCTCAATGATATGCAGGGAGTGATCCCATGGTTTTAGCTATTAATCATGTTATCAAAATGCACAGACAGACATAGGAATAGCAGGAAGGTTTGTCAGAGGCAGACAATAAACTGGATCAAAGGATAGAGGAGTCCACCAACATTATCAGCTGGTGCTGGCTTTGGGGTATGTGCATCTGGCTGTCTCCATGGACAAGTTGGTGACTGTCATGAGGACCCAGGTCCGGAACACTGAGTGTCCATTGAATATGCACACAGAGCTGCACCCCATCATTGTAACCATGAGTGCTCAACAGCAACTGAAAGGTGAGAGGGGGACAAAGGACGTTGACCTGACTCTGGGTGCCCCTTCCTCACTGGTACCCTGCATGGTATGGTTAGGCACCGTAAGTAGGAGGAACCTGAAGCACACATCCATTTGCTTCTGGTTAGGAAATTCCAGAAGTTTGTGACTCTGCCATCTCCTTACCCCTGTGATGCTATATCCTGCAGAAATTCAAGTTGAGGAATGTGAGCCTACATTTGGGCATGACACTCTCAGGAGCTGTCAAGTCACAAGTTCTCCAAGGGACAACCATCCACGTCCTCAAAGTCAACAGGGCCACCCACAGAATAGGTTCATTCCTTCCCTGCTTCAGGTGTTGGGGGTGCGCTTAGATATATTGGGAGGAAAAAGAAGAGAAAAAACTTTTTCTGAGACGGCATGGAAAACATGTTGCATTTTTATAAATATATGCTTGCTTGCATGCGTAAAGTGTCTTTGTCATAGCTCGTCTTAGTGAAGATGGTTGCATGTGAGAGATGAACAGCCTTTACAGACATCCAAAGAATGAAAGAAATTAGAATGACTGGGCATTGCTCACCTCTAACAAGCAACTGACTCCTGGAGCGTCAATTGCATCACATGTCACAGATCCTTGAACCATGACGATGATGGCTACAACAAAGGCATTGCATGTTAACATGGACAACGGTGAGTTAGATACAAAAATCAGAGAGCATGTCCATGCCTGCTCAGCACACATCATCCACACTGAACTGCTTGACTCTGCTTGTCATGGGGGAAGGACATAAACAGATGTGATCGGGTGAAAATAACATCAGTAACATGGGAATACATTTTTGGGACAGGAATTACAAGACACTGCGGAGGTCCCCAGGTGCTCCTTGAAATAAACTATGGGAATAAAAACCAAACATAGCTGTAACTTTCATGGTGACTGGGATGAGATTGTCACCTCGTCCTTCGAAGCATAAATCAAACTCCAGCAGATGACACCATTCAATGAATATCATTCATCAATGGCTGCCCAGGGTTTCAGAGAGCTGTGGAAAATTACAGCGAGGACTGTGTTATTCTGATATCTCAGCATTCTCATTCACCTCTTTGGGGTCCCTTACCAGCTACTTCACCCTCTGGAGGCTGTGTGAGAGGCACTGGATCTAACAGATCTTGCTTGCTTTGCTGATAAATTTGTAATTGTTGTTTTCTTCTACCCCTACTTTGTTGGTGAACCAAGGCCACAAAGACTTGCAACTCCACGTCCATGCTGAATGAGTGAGCTGGTGATCTGTGACGAATGTCAGAAAGAGAACGCCATTTCAGTAATGGAACTCAGCAGCCCACAATCATAATTAAGTGTTGTGTTAGTATACACCATGGAAGATTCACAAAGACGTTGGTGTCATGCCTTCATAAGCATGTCTGAAGTAAATTACCTTATCTGGATGAATGTTGCAGAACCGGGGGTTCATGCACAAATGGGAAAGTGTTACAATAATGCTAACACTGTAATCCGTAATTTGTCATGTTCATTTTTGGAAAATGAATGACCTGCCAATTCAGTATAATGTGATGGATGGAATTGCTGAATCAGTGAATACAAGATTCAAGCAATTGTCCATAGGAGAGCTTCAAATTCAAACAGTTTTACTCTGTCTTCAAAGAGAAAAAACAGATAACTCAGCATGCAGTTTCAGCCATTTTGCCGAATTTTTGCACAGTAGCTTCTGATCAAAGATGGCAGGGGCTCAACTTCATATCCTCATGAGTTACTTATAGGATCCATCTGAGCCACAGGATGATTTCTCGCATCTGTCACATTCCCTTTGTGTTGCAGTCCCTGTGACCTTGCGACTCATATAGCAACACGTGCATCCCTTTGGCCAATTAGAGCATTGAACAGTGACAAGCTGCTTTTCTTTCCTTCTATGCTAAAAAAGCAAGGCACACCATAAGGCTGACAGGCTGTAACCTAGCACTGAAGAGCCTATGAGTTAGACTACAGTGCGAAGCAAAAAGGCTGGCAGTTTCCAAGAAAGCACAAAGCGAGCTAAGAAAGGAAGCTAAGAACCATCAGATGCATTTTGTGTAAATGCATGAGTTATGCGAATGAGCACCAAATGTACCTGAGAACTGCAATCAACATCCTATGACTGACACAGACCACCAGTTGTCATATTTAAACCGTGTTCCTCAAGAAGTGCTGCTTTTATATTTATAGGACAGACTGAAAATTGCATCCAACAGATCTTTGTTGCCAAAGGCCAACTGAGACGTGCAATGCCTACTGATGAGCTGCCAGGTGCCTGTGTTTTAGGGTCAGAATAGGTAGCTGTCAATTGAAGGTTGTTCCAACAATACTTTGAATCAACGTTTTAATCAATTTCATGAACACAGAAAACTTGAATTGAGCTATTTTACATAATGGACTTAGATTCAGTCCTGTTTCATCAAACTATTAATTGGCTCCTCACTATCACCTGGCACTTTCCAAAGCGGGCACATCTTTACAGAAAGTAAAGTCATATTTATATTATTTAATGCCTTTCCTGACCTCAGCACATCCTAAATCACTTTAAAGACATTGACATATATTTGAGGTTTAGTCATGGTTCTAACATAGAAAACATGTAAAAACCAAAAGAACTGCAGATGCTGTAAATCAGGAAGAAAAACAAAGTTGCTGGAAAAGCTCAGCAGGTCTGACAGCATCTGTGGAGGAGAAAACAGAGTTAACGTTTCAAGTCTGGTGATCCTTCCTCAGAACTGAGAAAACATGTAACCAGTTTATGTGTAGTGAACTCTCACAAACAGCTATGTGATAATTGTTAGATAATTGGTTTTGGTGTGTTAGTTGAGAAATAAATATTGACTAAGAAACCTTGGAAAATTCTGTTTACTCTTCCACAAATTGGTACTTTGAGAACTTTATATTTACCTCAGTGAGCAGACAGGCCCTTAGTTTAATACCATATTCTAAAGAAAGTTCCTTTAGAACTACAACAACGAGATTATACGCTTAAATCTATGGAGTGGGAGCTGAAGTTCTAATCATTTGTCTTTGAGGTGAGTTGCCATGATTGACACCATAAAATTAGACTCCAATTGTGCAGAAGCTATTAAAAAAGATACTTAGGAGCACAAAAGCTGACGTTTCGGGCCTAGACCCTAAGATGCTGCTTGGCCTGCTGTGTTCATCCAGCTCCACACTTTGTTATCTCAGATTCTCTAGCATCTGCAGTTCCCATTATCTCTGATAAAAAAAGATACTACTAGGTCTCTGATTTACTATTTGGATTGGTAACATGTAATATCTGGTGTCAAACAATTTTACATTAAAATTACGCAGTACTTTGATAATGAAGTTATTCTTAAACTGCACCTGATAACTTTAGCACATGTTGAAAGTGGTCCTCCAGCAGTGATTGAAGGTCAGTGGTTGAAGGTTAAGCTCTCATCTGAGGTGTGAACATGCACCCGGGGATGATGATCTGGTTATGTGAGCATGTTAATGCAGCACTTGTGTTTAGACTCAAACCGAATTTTAGCAGCCCATTTTATTTAATATGATATCCAAGTTTGACTACAATAATTTACCAATAACTTGTCCAGAAAGCCTTCAAGTTTTTTTTAAAGGGCTCTGACTTTAACAGATAAATATTTTTAAGCTATTTGATGACACTTTAGTTCATCATCTGCTTTTTCTTCTCACTGGCATTGAAACTTAAGTGAGTCATTTATTGATTCAGTTGTCACTTGTATTTATTTTGTTCTTAGTTCCCTTTTTTGATACCAATAAATTTGACAATTAGAGTCCTCCAGGCTGATATGTTTGGAAGAGAAAGGGAACCTAAGAAGAGGTGCCAGGTTTTCATAGTTACTCCACGCCCTCCTAAAGCCCCACACATTGGAATCTGTGGAGAAAATTGATATGAATTCACTGTGACAGATGATATGCTGGTGCAGGCTCTGTTGTAAACATGTTCTTTGGGACCCTTACTGGGCCTCTTCGGCCTGATGTCCTCCCTTCACCATTCAAATCCACCTGCTTGCCAACAAGCCCTCTGCTCCCCCAGTCCTCCATGATCACTATCCTTCTTTCCAGTCCCTGGAGAGAGCGTTCAGCTGCTCAAAATCCTCCTGCCAAGCACTCACTGCTGCCAGGTTCAGATGAGAGGCAGCATTCCAAAACTTAAATGAGGCCACGGGGAAAAATGACTCAATTTTTTGGTGGCATAAATGTGTGACTCTAATGTTGTCTTGAGCTGCTGCGCAGCACAGTCACATGTCCAGATTAATTCAGGATTGAGAAATTAAATAAACAGGACAAACCTATTTTAGCACACGCAATAGTCTGCGCAAGACTACTTCAGACTTTCTCTTGCTTAATTTATTTATTTAAAATATTGGCTACTGCATCTTCAAAGAAAAATTTGAAATATTGGAAGTTCCAGGACCATGGGGAGAAAGTGGGCAGTGGGACTAGTTTTTCTTTAGCAATGGGCCAGCACAAATGTGTTATAAACTGCTATTGAATCTTGGTTTGTAATCAATGTATTTGATAGCTCAGGAAAAAATCAAATTAATAAAGCCTTAGCTAATTTTATAAGGAAGAGAAAAAAAACAGACAGGATATAACTACAATATTAGCCAGCCTGGTGTTTGAAGAAGACCTATTCATCTACTGGTTTGAATTGATGTCCTTACTTGTTCCTTGTTTATACTGTTAGCCTTTAATTTGGGTCAGGATTCCTGAAAGTTTATACTGAGCAGTGCTCTCAAGTCGGCTCAAGCATTAAAATGTTATAAAATATTTGCCTGAATACACGTGCTGACAGCTTTTCTGGGCTAAATCTGGTTAGGGATTCAAAAGAAGTTGTTTACACTGGGCTTATATGAAGCTCTAGTTAAATGGTCATTGAGGCCAGAAGCTGGGACTTTTAAATGTCACATGGGAGTGATTGAGAATTGGTTGCTTTTATCATTGCTCTGCTGTAGTAAAACAGCATTTTACTGGATTTCATAATTCAGAAGGGAGGGCTTTCTATTCCAGTAAAACAGTTCAGCGATGCTGTGCAGAATTTTACTATTAGCCACACGACCCTGACATGAGGGCCAAATTCCCCTTCACGCCTCACTGCCCTGACTTGGGATGAGACTGCCATTCCTTCTCTGTCATTGTATCAAAAGCCTGCAACTCCTTCCCTAGTGGTACTTTGGTATCCCTGCACCTCAAGGACAGCAGCACTCAAAGAAGGCAGCTGACGACTATTTTCTCCAGAGTAGTGAAAGATGGGTCATAAATTCTGACCTGACCAGTGACACCCATATCCCACAATGAATTTCAAAAAGGGCAACCACAGTGTATGTTTGGTGGGAGCTAGGCCAGAACAATGATATGCCCAGAGGTAGTTTCCTAATGAGTATTTCTGAGCTCATCATCCTCAGTGAGTGGCAGATAGATAGCCCAATCAGAGATCTGGCAGTTCATAAGTTTCAGCAGCTCTATTAGGAAAGGTGAACACTACCGACCCAGCTTAGTGATTGAAGGAACACCTCACCAGGGAGGCACCTAAGAGTGTTTAGTGTAACTGAAAAATGTTGGGTTGTTCTGGGTGGAAAGACCCTCAGAGCAGAGGGGAAAGCTCTCTGAGGGAATGTTTGGCCTTGAGTGGTGGGCTATGCATGAATGAACCATGGAGTTTTTAGCTTTGATGGCCATTAGGACTGCTGTTGGGAGTCTGTCTCCATGGAGTTGGCAGTCTCTGCAAGTGCTGGGTGAAAACTCTTTGCTATTGATAAAATACTTAAAAGCCTTCCAATAGAGGTGTTAATTATTCAAATTAGCTTCCCAATTCTGTTTGACTGGAAGCAAACCTTTGTGCAGTTCATCTCTGGGAAACGTTGACAATAACCAGAATGCATTAGAAAGTGCCCTTAAGTAGTTTGTGATAAAATCCATAATTTCAGAGTTTTCTTTGAGACAGATTCTATTTCAAAAGAGAAATTGGGAAAGGAAATTAAGCCTTCCAGTTTCTGAGGAACAAAGAGTGAAATTGAGGTTAAAATTCAAAATTTCAGGAGAGACTAAAGTGGTTCAAACTATATAAAAGGATAGAGAGCCATTAGGTCTCAGGTGATGATCCCGCTGGTGCAGTACAGGCAGGGTGGATGAGACTGAAGCTAGTCAGCAGCTGAAAATGGGTAAATATACAATGGTTGCAGTTGTTTCTGTTACTTGAAGATAATATTGGTGCATCAATGCCATTCAGAGTACCGTAAATAGAACTGAGAAGGCTCCACAGACATAGGACATTTTTGATGATGACCCTGCAAGTGAAGTCTAGGTTGGTTATGCACTGTTGTGGCCTGGGGATCAGGCTTAATCCCAGAAGAAGAGAAACTGAAATTCTTTGTGAAGAAAACAATAATTAGAAGGACTTTATGACTGAGTTTGATGATTACCGGATTACTGAGCCAAGCCAAAGTTATATTTGCCATTTGTAGTTTATAAACAACCACAATTAGCCAAGTGACAATAAAATCTAAATCAAAAACCTGATCCTGGGTTCGGGGGCATGACTGCTTACCCAAGAAAATACTTAATGTTTGTTTTGTTTCATTTTTGCATTGTTTTTTTTTACACCAGGGAATCATGTGGCTTGTACTTTCAGTAAATAACTGCAACTTCAGATCTCCTTTTTCTAAAAATGGTTGCATATCCTGATTTAGATTATAACAGGCTGCCAATTACCTCTAAAGCTCACCTGCTGCCCAGCCTACCACCCTGGGTCTGGGCAAATCCTAAACTCTAGTTCATACAATTTTATTTGGAGAGAATAATGCTTTGATTTTAACACAGGGTAAGAATTGCGTGGCTGGCTAGAAATAGACAGCAATGGCTTGAAAAAGAAACACCTAAGCTGCTGTTTGGCTGAACTCTATCTTCTGCATCTTATTTTGGTACAATCAATGAGCTGCCCAATGAATTACTTCAGGAAATACGTAGCCCACCCAAATTTGCTGCAAAGTCTCTGGACAATTTAAAGTGGGAATGTGCCTCTTAAATGAATGTTCTATTCCCTGGTGCTTTTCCACAGCTTGCAGTAGGTCTGAGGATTACCTCTAGCATCCTGATGCTTCATGGAAAGACCCATTGGAGATGGCCACTGGTAGGAAGGAGGTACTGTTCTCAACTCTTAAAGGAGTAGGACAAGTGCTAATCACATCATCCCAGGTTTGTTCCAATGTAGGAAGAGGTTCAATAGGTCACAAAAGAGCAGCAAAGGTAAATGAAGCTCCTAAACTTTCCACCTTTCTCATCAGTACCTGACAACACATCTTTCATTGCGCTCATTATCATCAATATGAACAATGTCCTACTCTTCATTATGTCCTTCAATTTGATCACAAAGCATATTGCAGAACCCCTCTTTATCTTTGCTAACTCCTTCTTTCTGCCTCACATACACAGCATTCCAATCTCAAAACATAAATCTTTTTAACAGGACTACTTTCTCACTTACATTTTGTGCACTTAGATTTGCATTCATCCTTTCCCATCTTCAATGTTATGACCAGCCTCTGAGCAAGATTCCAAGTTATTATGGCTCCTGATGGATACCTGAAACATTGAATTGCTGGATGAGGAGTGATGGGCCGGATGAACTCCTCTCTTAATGCATTGCTTGGTCACATCAAGATTAATTTTAAAAAGACCCCTCCTTATTGAATGCCTTTCCTCAGACCAACTGAATTTGCATTTTAAAATGAAACAGTTTAACTGGACATTCTTGAATTAGGGCAAGTATGAGTTCATGCATTGCGTAACATTAGGAAAATGAAATGAGTGTAGAAACAAGTTTAAAAATATACTGATTAGTCCCTTTGGATCATTCATGAAGAGCAGATAGTGGAATGTTGATATGTGAACAGTTGATTTCTGAGTTCCTGTATTTTATCATTTTTTTCCTTTTGGCAGATGTCGAGGTGGCAGTACTCAGAGCAAGAGAATCCTTCTGTCATCCTATTTCCATTTTGACTGGCTTGCTAGCTAGCTGGCTCCTGGCACTCAGAACAAGGAATTAATTTTACTTGTAATGCAGGAGTGACTTGTAAGTGAGAGATAATGGGAACTGCAGATGCTGGAGATTCCAAGATAATAAAATGTGAAGCTGGATGAACACAGCAGGCCAAGCAGCATCTCAGGAGCACAAAAGCTGACGTTTCGGGCCTAGACCCTTCATCAGAGAGGTTTTGATGAAGGGTCTAGGCCCGAAACGTCAGCTTTTGTGCTCCTGAGATGCTGCTTGGCCTGCTGTGTTCATCCAGCTTCACACTTTATTATCAGTGACTTGTAAGTGGTTGTTTGTGACTGTTACCATCACAGCACATGAGCACTTGAACCCAAGCTAATAAGCACAAACCTGAGTTTACTAGCACACCTTCTCCCATTAAACCACGCAGTTTCTGCTCCTCAGATTGAGCTGTCCTCGCATAAACCTCTCCTACCGTTTTCACTGAAATTGTTTCTGTTCCCTGCTTGTTCTTTTCTTCCTTTCCCATTATTCTATTTGTCTCTCCTTTTTCTGTCTGCTGTCTTTGTCTTTCCTCGCCTTTTTCTTGAAATTCTATTTTCTGCTGCTCTTTGCCATTACAGTATTTATTTAATTGCCTTTAATTTCCATTTGTTAGTCATTAGCCATCGTTTTTAAAGTTTTGGTTTCCTACCTTTTGGGTGAAATTCTAATCCCAAGTGCCTTGCTACATCCTTATATCTTGTTTGTGGGACAGAACTTTTACATCATCAAAATTTAATTCCCTTAATTTTGCGGATGGTATTTGGTTGTAGTTAGCATCCAACAATCTTAATGAGAAAAGGTCTAAAATGCATGATACATTATTGCATTATAGTATCAAGTGGAAGTGTAATTAGTAAGATAAAGCCTGCTCCTAACACTATCTCGAGATTTGTTGATATAGGTCATCACTCCATGAGATCCTAAAATATTTTGCCTCATCTTCCACCAAAACCTGTAAGACATCATCACATTGGGTGAAGCTTAATACTGTCTCCAACATTAACCCTTTCAGGATCAATACTTTATACAACAATCCCTTCATAATCTGGATTAAATTACTCATCACCATAAAATGTCAAAGGAATATGGGACAAGTGGTCATGGTACTTGCGTAGAAAATTCAACTTGTTGCCATTCTGATTAATTTGTTCTGTGCTTCATCTATGACAATTATCTGTTTGGTGGGCAATAGATTATTGCAGCTTGTACTTCAATAAGAATGTATCTGACCCATCTGCTAACCATACCAAAATGGTGATAACACCCATGCAAATACTACAATTCATTACAGTATCTTGAGTGGAACATTAACATCCATGTAGACCATTCAGGTCCTGTGGTCTTGTTTCTGTGTTGTAAGCCGTATGTAATCCTATATGTTACATCTCTTAGTTTTCCATTCACTGCTGGATCATAACGATGACGGATGCTTTTTAAGCCAGGCAGGTGAATTCATTACATTCTCGACAAAAAACAGATGGAGCATGCATGTGGCTATGTCAGAATTATAGGTTTCTCTGGTGTATACCACCATTGACTGCACACACGTGGTTTTGCAGAAGCAGTGTCTCAATGCTCAGATGTACTGCAACTGCAAAGATTATCATTAGTTGAGTGTACTGTTGGCGTGCTTTCATTATGCAGCAATCCACTATTCTTTCCATTTTTCAGTCACTGCATTGAACCTAACAGTCGCTGCATTGTGAAAAAAAATTTACACTGATTCATTACCCACTTTGCAACACAACTTCACATGTCCTGGGTGAACACAGTGAGAGCTATTTTGCCATGTGAAATGTCAAAATACTGAAGCAATGGTTATGCTGCTGGGATCCTTCTGAATCCCTGTGGTACTCACTGGGTATGTGTTAGATTTATGCTGTAAGATTGAGTGCATGTGTTTGCTACTGAAAATCACCCTCATCATTTCACATTCTGGAGCATAAACTTATTTTGATATTTTGCCATTCTGATTTTGTGCATTTATGGGTATAGGAACCAAATTTCCTGTTCCTTTGGTGGCCCTCAGTGATTCAGAACAGATGAAAAGTAGATGATTGGCATTGGGTCAAATGTTAAGTTTACGCTGCATTTATTATAAAATGTATTATAACACCCTGCAACACAATCTTACAAACTAGGCTCCTCATGCCAGAGACAATAAAGCCCACAATGTGGTTTTTGTTTCAAGAAGTGAAGACTTGGCTGCTATATTTCAAAAACATTAATTTTCAATTTTCATCTAATGTTACTCCCAACAAGTCGTTGAGTACATGATGAAAATTTTGTGATCTTCCCTCAATTTGCGGAATTGTGTGGATGGCAACTAACAACAGCCTATTCCTTCACAACTCTGCAGCTCTGTGCACATTAAATTTAATGATTTCAGACTTTTGCTTCTTTGCCTTTTTAAAATCCCACTTTGTCCAATTGTATTCTATTATACTTCATTCAACTCGAGAGTTACCGTACTTTATTTATCTCTTTTCTGATTTAGCCCACCAATGGGTTAGGCTTAGGCTATCAGGTACCACTAGTGTCTGAGTCGCTGTTGGGTTTGCTGGATGTAGTAGAGGTTGCGCCACATACACATTCAAGACATGATGCAAATCTTTAAATATTTTTAGGGCAGAGATGGATCCTTGATTGCCAAGGGGATAAAATATGTTAGAACACAATTTATTTTCATGCTTGTTAAGTTTGCATAACAAAAGTGTCAAAAATTTATGTCTTTTGTATTTGTTGCATTGTGACTGATACTATGTATGCACAATATAATGGCTTTGATACATCAGCTTTTTGTTCCATGAAAGTGGGCAGAACAATGAGTTTAATGTTTAATATTTTCTTTGTATTCTCCAGTATTAGTCCAATAAAATATACGTGAGTTATTTAGTTTGTTAACTTTGCACTGGCTGCATAGGAAACAAAATACAAATGCAGATACAATATTTGAAAAACAATTTGGTGTTATTTTGCCACCATTAAACATTATTATGGAAAGTAATGCCGGTAACAAAATTTAGATTTTGATGTCTGAATAGTTTTGGATCACTGCACAGGACACCTAATATAACTGAAAACCAGCCTGTGAAAATCACAGTGCATTGCACTGTTGATTGTGAAATTTACCTGGAGTTCCCATTGTAACCATCTCACATTGACTATTTCTTGCAACTGAGAAAAGTGACTATGCTGGACCTATACTGTATAAAGTTTTGTGTTCTTCAGCTGTGACATCTTTTGAATTTATATAGGGTAGTTTGTCAAAGCAATTTGTGCTTTTCACATGAATTGGCGACATTTCTCCAAATCTTGTCTATTTTCAAAATTTATTCGGAATTTTTTGGTACAGAATTAATGTTTTGCTTAAATAAAAGTTGTCTGAACTGAGGTTTGAATCCAGTGAAATTTGTAGCATGAGAACTCAGCATAAAGCAAAATGATGATGTTTTAAATTGGTCTTTCTCAGGTTGGCAGGATGTCATGATTGTTGTGCCACGGGGTGGGTGCTGGAGCTTCAACTTTTTACAATTTATATAAATAATTTAGTTGAAGGCATGATAGCTAAATTTGCTGATGATATAGAATCCCTACAGTGTGGAAACAGGCCCTCCGGCCCAACAAGTCCACACCAACCCATTGCCCTGTTATCCACTTAATGTCAAAATCTTTGAACACTATGGTCAATTTAGCACGGCCAATCCACCTAACCCTGCACATCTTTGGAGTGTGGGAGGAAACCCATGCAGACAAGGAGAATGTGCAAACTCCACTCAGGCAATCGCTCAAGAGTGGATTTGAACCTGGATTGCTGGCGCTGTGAGACAGCAGTGCTAACCATTCAGCCACCATAAAGATAGTGAATTGTGAAGAGAATGTAAAGAGCCTACAAAAGGTTACAGAATAGGATGCGTGACTGAGAAACATGGAGTATAAAGTTGGAAGGTGTGAAATTGTTAATATTGGCAGAATGAGTAGAGAGGAAGCATATTTTCTAAATGATGAGAGATTGCAGAACTCTGAGATCCCTCGAGATCTAGATGTTCTGGTGCATGAATTAGAAAAGATTAGTATGCAGGTACAACAGGTACTTCTAACATTCATGCCGTGGATGACACATTTAAACTGCACAACACTTCAAACTGTTCAGACCAGGAACTGACATTCAGAGTCTCTTGCTTGACTGTTATTGCACAGAAGATGGCCAAGTAAGGGAAGTCGGAATACTGATTTTTGGACCTTGGTGGTTGAGAGGGCACTGATCCTCTTTCCTCTGGACTAGCACAGAAGGTCATGGCACTCAATGCTGTTAGTATGGAACGAGATAGTCATGAAGTCAGTTTAGAGTTTATAATGAGTAGAAACTGTGAACAATGCCTTCTGTGCTCCAAATGGATAAGTGGCGTCATCTTTCCTACACTACCTCACATTTGTGCTAATCCTGTCATTGCATCCACCTCCTAACAAGGCCAATGGTCTACTGCTCTCACTCTTGCAAGCAGAATTTTCATGTATTGGCGATCATCCAAAGCATCTTCCCAGACTACTAAGACTTCTTGATCTCTGTACTTGCTAGTTACTCATGGGAAACACATCATTGCCTTTCTTACACCACCACAGACAGCTTTTCCAGCTATTTTCATTTCATTCAGTTTCTCTCTTTGTCTCAGTGCAGGAGAACAATTTCCATAATAAGTCTGAAAGGTCAACAATGTACAGCAGAGTGGTCAAAGTTACTGTTTTCACTCTCTACAAGGGGAAAACCTTTGAACTTGTGGGAGCAGAATAAGACCACTCATGTGTTGATATTAAGACCTCCATTTCAATGCAATAAAGCAAGGTGCATTGTGATTTGTTGCTCTGTCCTCCCATTGCTATCACTTTCATCGTATTCTTCACATGCACAAAATTTTATGCTTATTGTGCGACTAATTCCCTCTGTTTCTCTTATGTAGGCACCAGCAGATCCATACAGCCTCCACCCTAAAGAGTCCAGCCCTTCATCCCATCAGCTCCTTTTCCCTGAAGAAGCTCCATATTCCTCAGAGGATGAACCTAGAATGTTTATCCTGCACCCTCTGCCAGATCAGAGACTTTCACCTCAAACGGTTCTCTTTCTAGACTAGGCTTAGGGCCACAAATGTGATAATTCACTGGCACATATTAGCAGCTGGTCAGGGAAAAAACATTCACGTCACTGGTACTTGGAGGGCTGGCTTAGCATGTTGGCCATTATATCTTTGTACAAATACAAAGACAGATATAAGAGCAATAGAAAGTTTTGTCAGAGACCGTTGCTGAATTGTGTCAATGATTGAAGGAGCCCACAAAGGACTGTTGAAGTGGCAAGCAACTGGGTTGACTACCTGATAATTACTTAGAGACAGGGTTGTGGTGGAGTCGTAGTAGGAATGAAATACTGAAGATTATGGACCAGGTTGGAATGTTCAAATACATGGGCAATCTTATCTTTTTACTTCCGGTTTTCTTGCCATCATTGTGTGTGCTAGGGTGTGCATGACTGCTGGATGAGTTGGGTAGATTTCCAACAGAAAGGACAAAATTAACATCGGAGTCAGAAGAGTGAAATGCTCTGCTTGGATTCAACAACGTTTCTCATATATTGTTGTGTGCAAGAGAAGGGTAACAATTATAAAAGTTTACTTCATAGAATTTTGCTGCTCTGGGGGAAATCAGAATTGTGGCTTCTCCATTGTACTGGGTGCATGCGTGCTTGAGAATCTAAGCAACAGGAGTTGAGTGCCCTGTTCCTGCATTCTAAGCATGAAATGTTATCGAATTAGGTGGTTCAGGAAAGTATGTACATTGCTGATTTACCTACATTTGGTATCATGTATAATCTCTCCAATCCCAATTCCGTTTTATCAAGAGTACTCATCGCATCACTGCTTACAGACTCTTAGCTTTCATGACCACCCATTCTTCACTGTCTTTTCACTTCTATAGATCTCCATTTATTGATTCACCACTGTCACTTATCCCTTTCCTTGTGCAATTTGATGCCTCTGTTAGCTCTTCCAATAATAAACACACATTGCCAACTGGAACAGGTACACATCTAACCTGATAGTCGCTCTAATGTGTCCAACAGATGAACACATTTCTTACAGACATTTAGAGGTATTTGTTGTTCCTTGCAGAAAAAGGCAGAGTACATTGCAAAGCGCTAGCAAATACAATTACTTCAGTGGATGCTATAAGGCAATAGATATTCTTTTCTGAGCCATATTTAACAAGTGGTGCAAGCAGAATTATGACAGAGAGAACAAAAACAAAATACTGCTGATGGCAAAAATCTGCAATAAGTAGAGAAAATGCTAGAAATGCTAGGTAGTTCTGGCCGCTGTATGAGAGAGAAACAAGGTCAATACTTCAGATTTCCTTTCTGTTAACTCTGTTTTTCATTTCATAAAGCCTACATAACTATAGAGGACTAACAGTAAATTTGTGGCAAGCACACAGTATTACCACACACTGTTTACAATGATAGTATGCCTGAAGGAGTCCAGCTCAAGAATTGATGTTATGTGTCATTCAGCGGCTGTCATCCATGAGTAGACTGTCATCCGCTGTAGAAATTTAATCATAGCAAGCCAATCCACCATGTGGGTTCTGACAAAGACTGTGCACACTATGGTTATCTTGCCTGCCACCTTAAACAATAGGACAAATGCTGTAACAACGGTGTTACAGCGCAACACTGATCTGCGTCAAGCTGCTCCTATGCAGAGAAGTAGAAACGATATATTTCTCACCCAGTAGAGGGATGAAGTCTCAAGTGGAATAGCAAGTGGAACTGCCACTCAACACACTTCCAGATCTCATTCATTTGCTCAGTCCTTGCCCATTGGTTGACTCTCAGTGCCCTCAGGGAGGGAATTCCAGGATTTTGACATAAAACAGTGAGGGAATGGTGATATATTTCCAACTTAGGATGGTGAGTGGCTTAGAGGTGATCGGGCAGCTGGTGGTGTTCCTGTGGATTTGCTGTCCTTGTCCTTCTCGATGGAAGTGTTTGTAGGTTTGGAAGGTGCTGTTGAAGAATCGTTGGCAAATTTTTGCAGTTCATCTTGCAGATAGTACACACTGCTGCTACTGAGTGTAACTAAGTCTATCCCTGCACATGTATAAATGGAGCAATCTTTGGAGTCGTCATGGTCTATAACACTTCGTTCTTCGGCCAAGAACATCACAAAAGTCAAAGTAAGGATCAAAGGACAGCAGAAGTATCATGCATAACCATTTGGCAAAGGAAAATAAGAGTTTTGCAGTTTACCAGGGCATTTATGAAGCTGTTATGTTATAAAGTTTCCATATTTTATCAACTCATTTAGTACGTTTTACTTTGCCCTTTTTCCTGTCTTGACTGTTGTTTTCTGCTTTGTACAAACTTGCCCTTTCAGTTGCTTGAATGCGAAAGTATGGTATGACGTGAACCAGTTGATGCATATAGAATGGGTGGTTGGTTAGTTACAGATTTGCTTTGTGCCAATGCTGGTCAGATGTGTTACATTGAGGTTGTGAATGTTTGGATCAGTGTGAGTGACTATTGGGGTGTCCTTATCATCCCAAACAATAATTTGAGAGGATTCCCTGACTTTATTTAATTCTTCTATCTTCTTCTCCTCCTCTCCTGTGCAACTCTGATCAGATGATGAATGATTTGTACTGCCCCCATCTGCAGTCCTTGTTGCTGTGATAAGGTTTGCACGAGGCAGTACACAATAATTATCCTAGAGACGACTTTCACTGACCTGTACTGAAATCTCCAGTCCTGGCAGATATCTGAACTATATTTTGAACTTGCCATTGGCTTGCTCAATGACACATCTGGCATCAATTTCACTGTCTTTGATCTTCATTTTCGGTGTTCTTTAAAAGGTGCCATTAGTAAGGTTTGAAGTGGAAATCCTTTAATGTCTGGCAGTTATCCCTAAGGGTCTTCCAGTTATAAGGTGTGACAAGGGAATTCCAGTATAAATTGCCTACTTGAACTTCATAATCCTTTGAGAAGGCATCTCCGTTGTGGTTTACTCTACAAGACAAAACCTTGTGATATTAATGATGAGCTTTCACAATGGCCGAGGTAGAAGGTTTTACCTAATGGCTGGTGGTATACTTGCAAGACAAGTTACTGATCACGTCCTGCAGGGATTAATCTTTGACCTGGCATTTTGCTATTTCCATAAATGACTGGGTGTAGTTGTTGAGAAAAGGCTACAAGTTTGCAGATTATACCAATATTTACATGTGTCTGTTTTGTGCAAGGATAAGTAATTTCTACAAGTTAGTTTTAATATGCTGAAAGAATCAGCCAAACTCTGTTAATTAACACAAACTTAAATTAGAGTGATGCTAGCATCAATATCAAGGGTGCCTGCAGACTATGTTAACAAATAAAAATCAACTGAAAGAGAGAAAAAAAATTGGAGTTAAGCTCATAACTTTCTAAAGCATTAAACCAGTATTGTGACACCACCCGAAGCATATGTGTCATTAAATAAAACTGTTTAATATAAAACAAAGCAAATTTAATTTTATTGAGACATATAAGATCCCGAATGGGCTTTACAGGATGATGCTGAGAGGAGTGGATGAGTCCGGAACTAAAGGACATGTTGAAAGTTAAGAGTCTCCCATTTAAGAGTGAGATTGGAAGAAAGGTGGCAGACAGTCAAATGGAATTAAGCCACAATAAGAACCACCTTGATCCTGTTATGTGGCGGTGTCAGCTTGAGTTGCCAAATAGCTTACTTCTCCTTTTGTCTATTTTGGTATTGATGATTGTACTTGTTAATTGCTGAATCCGAAGTGGCCGTGGTGTGTCATTTTCTAAGATTCTGAATGTGAAAACCTCCAAATTGCATGAAGACTGCTCTCACAAATTAATTTGTATTCTATTCTAAATTAACTTCTATTAATCAAGATTTAATTTGAATTATTATAGTCACATGTACCTAAATACAATGAGAAGTTTTGTTTGTGAGCAGTATGGGCAGATCAGAGTAATCAAGGATGTACAAACATTAGGGTGTTTAGACAGCGTGAGACATATATGGTAGACTACATGTGGGTGTGTGAGGAAGATCAACATTAACAAGGTCAACATTATTTGAAGTTAAAGAGTCCATTTATCAGTCTATTAATGGCAGGAAAGAAGTTGTTATTTAACCTGTTGATGCATGTGCTTAACCTTCTGCATCTTCTGCAGAACAGAAGAAGTTGTACGAGAGCATTACCAGGGTGGGAGGGGTCTGTGATGATGTTGGCAGCCTTTTGACAGCAAAAACTGTAAATGGAGTCAGTTGGTGGATGGTTGGCTTTGTGAATGATCTGGGCTGTTGCATACAACCTTCCATAATTTCTTCCTGTATTGGGCAGAGCAGTTGTCATACTTGGCCATTATACACCCAGATAATATGCCTTCTATTGTGCATCTGTAGAAGGTGGTGAGGGTCCTTATGGGCATGCCAAATTTCCTAAGCTGACTAAGAAGAAGAGGCACTGTTGTGTCTTCTTGACCGTCACATCTAGATGGGAAGTCCAGAACAGGTTATCAGTTGTTGGAACTTCTATTAATCAAGATGTGATTTGATTTATTATAGTCATGTGTACATAAGTACAGTGAAAAGGAACTTAATGCTCTCAACCCTCTCAAACGCTGCTCCACTGATGTAAATGGGGTCGTGTTCTCTTCCTTTCTTTCTGAAGTTAATGATTGGTTCTTTTGTTTTGCCGATCTTGAGAGAGAGATTGCTATGACACCAAGCCCTCCATCTCCCCTCTGTAGTCCTAACCATTGTTGTTTGATATCCATCCTACCATGGTGGTGGTGTAAGTAAACTTGCAGATAGTGCTTGTTTGGAATTTGGCTACACAGTGTGTGCAGGGAGTACAGTAGGAGGCTGAGGATGCATCGTTGGGGGGGTGGGGGGTGCCACTATTGAGTGTTATCATAGAGGAGGTGCAGTTACCTACCTTCATTGATTGCAGTTTATGGGTCAGGAAGGTGAAGGTCCGATTGCAGATATGGAGCTGAGACCTAGGTTTCAGAGTTTTGAGATCAGCCTGGAGGGGATTATGGTGTTGAAAACTGAGTTGTAGTCAATGAATAGAAGTCTGAAATAGGTGTCCTTGTTGTCCAGACATTCCAGGGCTGAGTGCAGGGCTAGTGAAATGGTGTCCACTGTGGACCTTGTGATGACAGTAGGCAAATTGCAGGGGATTGGGACAGGCTGGGAGGCTTAAGTTGGTGTGGGCCATGACCTGCATCTCGAAACCCTTCATGATTATGGAGGTCAGAGCCACTGGACGGTAATTATTAAGGCACATTGCATGTACTTTCTTAGGTGCGGGGATGGTGGTGGTATTTTTGATGCAGGTAGGAACTTCAGCTTGTAGGATGGAGAGGTTGAAGATGTTAGTGATTACCTCCTCCATCTGGTCTGTACAGGATATAAACACACTGCCAGGGACACGGTCTAGGCCCATTGCTTTCCTAGGATTGACTTCGAGGAAGACCGATCTGACTTCTGCAGCAGTAATGGAAGGAACAAGTGCATCCGAGCTGTCAGAGACAAAGTGCCACTGGCATTCTGCTTGAACTGAGCATAGAAAACATTGAGCATATCAGGGAGGAATGTGTCTTTATCCGCTATCTTGCTCTGTTTCATTTTGTATCCTGTTGTGTTTTGTTTAGGACTGGCCACAGGCAGTGGGTGCCTCTAACTTGGTCCTGTACTGTGTACTGGCATCTCTGTTGGCTTTGCGGAGATGATATCTGGATTTTCTGCATCGGTCTGATTGAATGCTGCACACCTGGTCTTCAGCAGGCAGTGGATTTTCTAATTCATCCAACGTTTCCAATTAGGGAACACGTGAAATGACTTCTTCAGGAGCCCTGACCTGTAACTAATTACGTGAAGTGTTGATAGGTTTCATATCTGACTTAATGCAAAGTTTTCTAACTCCTGGAAGAACCTTCTGGGAATCATTAAATTTAAACTGAAAGTGAGCACTACTTTTGGCCTTGCTCAAGACCCTAGTTGGACACGATTCAAAATGTCATAAAAACTGAAACAGCAGTGGATGCTGTAAATCTGGAGCAATAACCATGTTGCTGGAAAAGCTCAGCAGGTCTGGCAGCATCTGTGAAGTAAAAAACAGAGTTGATGCTTCGGGTCAGGTGACCCTTCCACAGAACTGAGGGCGCTGCCAGCCCTGCTGTACTTTTTCACTCAAAACATCATGTTTGGATTTGGCCTCCTGAAACGATGGGGATAAGGAAACCTCGGAAAGAAGGAACATGGCATTAGTTTATAAAGTCTTCCCATTTATTGAGTATGTTATTTCTAGAAATGAGAAGTCTTTAGTGTAGTTCCATAGATGTACACAAACTTGTTAAAAAGGATTATGTCCAGTTAAGAGACTAATTTAGTTGACTAATTTGGAAAAGGTATAGATCATGTTTTTTATGATTCTAAAAAGTAGAGGCAGGTTAAATATTAAATGGACATTTTACTGTAAGATAGTAGGCCAATAGGAAAAGTTATTGCCTGATGTGTTGAGTGCTGACCCTGTGTTTCAACAAATTGCTGAACTAGTTTCTGATTGGAAAAAATAGCATGCCTTTCAACAAATTGCTGAACTAGTTTCTGATTGGAAAAAATAGCATGCCTTATAAAGAGGAAGATAAAACATTAGATGTATGTCGTCTTCATGGTCCCCTAGGTGAGTTAAGATTATGTAAGGAATAAGACAGTGACATATCGGAGTTTCTTTACGATGATTAATTTTGTGTTTTTTATCTGCCTCTCTCAAGAGAATTTTATACCCAGTGGTGGACAGGTGATATGTATGCTGGTGAGTTTGGATGCCTAATCTTCATACTCCAGGCACTGAAATTATGTGGAGTCTCAATGGGTAGTATGTGTTGTCTTGTAATACCCTTCATTTTTGACAGAGACTGGAAATACATGGTTACCAAGTTGTCTCTAACTCTGGATTTGAAGCCCCAAAGCAAAATCGTAAGCCCCAATCTGTTGACAATATGGGATAAAGTATTGCAGGGAATACAGATCTTCAAACACAAAACTTCTGCTGGATGAATCAAGCCTACAACTTTCTTATTTGCTTATCAGAGAATGAAAATTGTAAGTGATCTTTGCAATAGTTGGCTCATTTCTATATATGGTCTGAAAAAGAAGTAGATGTTGGAAATGGCTCATTCTCCAGAACTGGAAATATTTCTGCAACAGCTTCATAATCACAGTTAAAATAGGTGCAATCCAAAATTCCAGTCCCTGGGAATTACACCCCTATCCAAGAGAAGAACATTTTGAGGATTAATTACCACTGAGCCTTGTGTACATTCATAGGTATGAAAGCAATTTGCTACCATACATGTAATTCTCCCATGACATGATAATGCAACCTCGTGCAATGGAAAACCTCGTTATAGAAAATTGCATTATAGAGAAATAGCAATGGCAAACTGCTATAATGTACAGTAGAAAGTTCATGTTATCCAAACAGCGTCCACTATTCATCGATCATGTTACAGCCAATTCGTGTTAAAGAAACACACATTATTGCAGAAATACCTGTAATCTTATTCACATCTGAAGCAACACAACCTCCATTGGTGATAATACATCACTTCAGTGCTAATATTACTATTGACCTGATACTGAGCCGTATAGCTTTTCATCCAGAAAGACAAAATTTTGGAAAAAGTGAACTCCATGACCAATGTCAAATTTTCTTTCCCAGGACAAGGGAGTCCATCCCCGACAAACTCAGCCTCAAAATAGTAGTATTGCCAGCACAGTCCTCTCTTTTGTCTGACCCTCAATATTAAGTACTTCAAAACAAGCAAAGAGATAAGTGAGAGCTACAGAATAACTACTTTCTGTGACTATTCACTTTGATTCACTTCAAACACAGGCCTCATTTAAATGTGACTCTTAAAGATGCCTGAGGGAAGGAAATGTTCATTCCCTCTATCAAGATATGGGACCAAGCTTGATTTTTTTTGGAGAAGAGATCTTTAGATGTTTTAATGTTCAACAAAATCCAGAACTAACTCAATTATTAAACTGATGTGATGGAGCCGTGTCAAGCAGCTGACAAGCTGCTTTTATCTTATGGCTGTTTGCCATCCGTACTTTCTCATTCATGGTGAAAGTTTGTGTTTCTACAGAGATTTGTGCCTGCTGCAGCTCAGACAGTATATGCCTGATCTTAAACAGACCACATTATCAGTTTCTCAACAGGGGCTAGATCGTTCTCTCCTCCTGGGGAAAGAATAATCAGTTCTCTTGGGTTGTTCCTGTGGATTGCTTATAGTAGATGGCTGCAGAATGGAATTAACATAGACTTGGCAGTTGGTTCACTGCTCTTCTTGCTAAGGAAAGGTGCAAAGGGAGCTGTAAAATGAACAATTAAAAACAGAGTATTATGGTCATTGTGACACAGGCATCATTCAGCACTGAGGCCATGGTGGGTCTCAGTAGATTAACCTGCCTATCCCAGTTCCGTGCCCTTAAATTTTCTTCCCCACTTTTCTTTTTGAAATCATTTATCATCCGTGTATTCATCTGGCACATCAATGGCAAGTCCTAATCTGTCACCATCTGTTACATGCAAACATTCCTACCTTGCATCTCTTGCCCCAAACTTTAAATTGGTATTCCCTAGTCCTTGCACCCTCGGCTAACAGAAATGGCTTTTCTTTGTCTATCTTATCTAAACCTGTCATAATCTTGTACACCACTATGAAATCTCCCCTCAACTTTTTTTACTCTAAGGAAAACATTCTCAGCTTCTCCCATTTAACCTCATAGAAAAAAATCACTCTTCCCTGGAATCATTGTGGATATTACCCTCTATATCGTCTGACTTCCATATTGTGTGGTCAGAAATGAACACAACCCTCGTTGTAACATAACCAAAAGACTTAGCATACCTCACCTGCTTTTCTACTCACTACCTTCAGATGTGGAGACTAAGATCCTATACGATTTACTAACTGCTTTCTTAATGTGTCTTGCAGCCTTCAATGATTTCTGTGCACAAATCCTATGCCCCATTTCTCTCATGTGTACTTTAAAACTGTGCCATTGAATCCATATTACCGCCCTTCAGCCAAAATATATTATCTCAAAATTCTCCATATTAAATTCCAATCTTCCCATATCTAGCTTTTCTGCTAGTCTACTTATATCCTGCAGCTTTTGATTGATACCGTCCTAATTGTCAAACCTCTGTGCTTCTTTTAGAAAATTTGTCTTCTTTAATCTGAGGAAGGGTCACCAGGCCTGAAATGTTAACTCTGATTTCTCTTTACAGATGCTGCCAGATCTGCTGAGACTTTCCAGCAACTTCTGTTTTTTGTTTCTGATTTACAGCATCTGCAGTTTTTTCAGTTTTTATCTTGTTTATTATTTGGTTTAGCTACTCTGTTATCTCTATACATTGTAAGCAATATTACTTTGTCTAATTTAAGTCAAATTCCGAACAGTTTGGGGCTACAGCACTCTTTGCATTAATTTACTCGGAATTACATAGAGCACAGAAACTGTTTTTTTTGACTAACTGCTTGGTATTGATGTTTATTCTTCACACAAGCAGTAATCCTAATTACAAGTTCCTGTGTCACTTCATTCCTCCTTTCTTGTAAATAACTATTGAATTTATTCTTACATTCTAATGATCTCTACTTCAGTAGTGACTCTGATAATGCATTCCACAGCTTTACTAACCCCTTCGTTGAAATTGGCAATAGGTGACGCAAAATTACAGTTTGTTGCAAGACCATTGACTTGAAATGTTAACTGTTTTATTTCTCCACAGAAGTTGCCTGGTCTGTTGAGTGTTTCCAAGATATTTTGATTGCTTACTTCACTCAGCGAAGCCAAAAAGAAGGGATCTATTTTGGATACCCTACTGAGGTGAAGCTGAAAGCATATTGTTTTGCAGAACAGAGGGAGTTTATTAAGTGTACTTGGCTAAGGTTTGTGTGAACTGGACGCTGAGGGGAAAAGTTTTCCAGCTTTAGTATCAGTTAAAAATAGTTTGTGAAAAGAAATAATGAAATTTATGATCATGGAATGCAGCCAAAGTGCACTTATGTCCGTACATTTTGGGAGCTACTACAAATAAACTCCCATTAAAATTCTAGATTTAAGAAAGCCATTGTGTAACCTAAAACTCTCAACTGCACCTCACTACTCCACAGTCAATTCAGGCATGATACAGGTCCTACATGCGTCACTTTGGGAAGCACTCTTACCTCTGAGTCAAAGGTTATGGCCAATGTCCCGTTAAATGAGAATGTTTATCACACAGGAGAAAAGGTATTCAGCCTGTCAGTTTGAGCCCAGGTGTAGGGTTTATAGATGGAGGCTTGGAGAAAGGGAATTGCCTCAAAGACTCGGATACCGAAAAATGTTGCAAGTATGGAAATGGAAATGATAATCATCGGGTAAGATCGTAAGATCGGATAAGAGGTGCTGTGAAGTGTTGCGTAACACAAACGTTGTGCGGAAACTGAAAGGCAGAATCAGCAAGACAGTTGTAAGACTGGCTTTATCAAATACTGCAACTTCAAGAAGTGAGGAAAAAAACTGGATACTTATGAACTGAGAACAATAATTTGAATTTGTGGAGTGATGAGAAAGGAAAACATCAACAACCAGCACATTAGATGGCCAGTAAAGATTATGGATTGGAAGAGCATCAAAGAATGTAGCTTAGAAGAGATTAAAGTGATATGGTAATCTGTTAGAGAGTGCGAGTGGAAATCTGGTGAGTCAAGAGCTGGAAAATGGGACTGCCAAGAAAAAGGACGAGATGGAGACCTAAGATAAGACAGAAAGATGTTGTGATGAGAGACTTAAATGCAGCAGGATTGAGAGAGGAATCTGTGATTGAAAGTAAGAGGTGGGGAAAGTGGAAAGAGCAAAATAGAAGGGAAGCAAAAATCCTTGCCAGCTCTTGACAAGAGTAATTTAGCTTGTCACACTCATTTTTCTTTATCCCATAATCCTGAAAAGCTTTTTCTTTTCAGATGCATGTCTAGTTTACTTCTGAAAGTCACAATTAAAACTGCTTCCAACATATTCTGAGGCAATATGTTATGGATCCTAAACACTGACAGCATGAAATGAATTTATATTTTCCTTTTGCCAATCACCTTAAATCTGTGTTTTCAGGTTCTCCATCCTTCTGCTAATGGGAACAGTTTCTGCCTATCTAAACACCACATGATTTTGCTGACTGTCACCAAATCTCCTCTCACGCTTCTCTTCCTGAAGCAGAACACTCCAGCTTCTCCAGTTTGATCTGTGTTATTGCCTTCTCATACATCCTTTGTGGTTTTAGGTCAAAAGCTATAGGTCATACTTTTAGGCCAAGGAGTGGCAGATTTAAAATGGAGATGAGGAGGAATTACTTTCATAAAGGCTCATGAAACTGTGCAATTCACTGCCCTAGACTGCGGCAGATGCTGAATACTTTTAAGGTGCAGATAGACAGGTTTCAAATTAGTAATGGGTTAAGAGTTATGGGAAGGCAGACAGGAAAATGGAGGTGAGGCTGAGATGAAATGAGCCATGACCACACTAAACTCAGAGGAAGCACAAGGGGCTGAATTGCCTACTCCAACTCCTAGTTCTTCTGTTTTTTTTTGTCCTTATTTTCACTCTCCCTATAGGCTTCGCATCCTTTCTTAATATGTTGGCCAGAATTGAACTCAACACTCCAGATGAGGTGGAGCCAGTGTTTGTAAAAGTGCATTACAACGTCTCTGCTTTTGTACTCCATGTTCTACTTAGAAAGTCCAAGATCCTGAATGTTTTCTGATTCACTTTCTCTATTTTCCAAGTCACCTTCAATGATTTTCCATGGAGATCAGCAATCATAAAACTAATTTTAACCCTGCCAATACAGGCAGAAACCTTACCTATATTCGCTGTTTAGGTACCAACACCCATCAGGTTGGGAGGGAGTACAATTTGAATTGTTTAAATGATTCTGAGGAACTAATTTCCAGATGTCTTACAGCGAGTGGCTACGTGGTTAGTGACCTGTCTCTGGCAATTTTTGAAAAAGAAGTTATTTTAAGAGACGTGGACATTGTTGGCTGGGCCAGGATTTATGGTTTATCCCGAGTGGACCTTCAGAATGTTGTAGTGAGGTGTCTTCTTGAATCACTGCCGTTCCACAATTCTGGCAGTGTGGCAGTGATGGAACACATTTAATTCCAAGTCATGATGGGACGTGTCTTGGAGGGGAACTTGCAGGTGGTAATGCATCTGTGCATCTAATCCCTTGTCCCTCTAGGTGTTTGAAGTCATGGGTTTTAAAAGTGCTATCAAAGGAGCCTTGATGAGTTGCTGCAGTGCAATTAGAGCTGGTACACACTACTGCTCATGTGCGTCAATGGTGAAGGGCGAGAAAATGGGGGATTGGGTGCCACGTAAGTTGGATGTTTTGTCCTGGATGCAGTAGAGCAGTGTCTGTGTTGCTGGAGCTTACTCATTCGGCTAAGAGGGATTGCTTTAATCACACTCCTGACTTGTGCTTTGTAGATAGTGGACATGATTTGGGGAATAAGGACGTGAGTTAGTTGCTTCAGAATTGCAAACATTTCACCTGCTCTTGTAGCCATTGTATTTATATAGCTGGACAAGTTCAACTTTTGGTCAACCCAGCCAGCTTCATAAAACAGAAAACTTTATTTCAAATTATGGTGTAAGTATGGTATCACCAATTGTGGTTGTACCAAGCGTAAAGGAAGGTGGTTGTTGGAATTCACTCAAGATATAGCAAGATATAGTGGCAATTGTTATTTGTCAAATATTAGCCCAAGGCTGGATGTTGTCCAAACCTTGCTCCATGTGGCCATGGACTATTTCAGTATCTGAGGAGTTCTGAATGGTACAGAACATTGTGAACTCATCAGAAAGCATCCCCACTTGTGACCTTATAATACAGGAAAGGTAATTGTTAGAACAACTAGTGACAGTTCTGTCTAGGGCACTACCTTGAAGAAATTCTGCAGTAATATCCTGAGACTGAGATGACTGACTTCTCAACAACTGCAACCATCTTCATTTGTACTTGGTATCACTCTACTAGTGAACTAGTAACTACCTGCACGCCAATTATATGTGGGGTCTTGTATATTGTTTTACTGGTCAAATAGCTGAATGATTAAATAGAAACATTGTCTGAAGAAAAGCCATGAATTGACTGAACTTAAGCTGTTGTAATCCTTTCTGACTTCTCCTCCTATCACGAATCTTCATGAATGGAGCAATCCATCTGAAAAAATTAGGTATAATATTTTTTCAGACCTTCTAATTTGCAGTGGTTCAAGTTGAAAATAATGAAGTCAATTTTTAATTTCACCAAATATGACACAATCGGAAATAGACCAATATTATCATGTTATTAGGGCTTCTGCTTCATGATATGCTTGAATCCTGTGTTGCTGCACTGTCTCCCAAGGTTTATACCTTTAAGCTTTGTCCGAGATTCTTAACATGAAAAAGATAGATGTTTTATGAATGGCTGCCCTATGAGAAAAGGCTGAGTAGCACGGATCTAAAGTTGAAAAAAACGAGAAGTTATCTTTTGAAACATAAAAGATCCTGAGAAACGTTGACAAGGTGGATGCTGAGAGGATATTTCCTCTTCATGGAAATCTACAACTCAGGGATACAGTTTTAAAAAATTAGGGATTTTCCATTTAAAATGAGATGAGAAGGAATTACTTCTCTCCAAATAGTTTTGGTCTTTAGAATTCTCTTCCCAAAGAAGAGTGCAAGATGACTCATTGAATAGATTCAAAGTCAAAAGGATTTTTGGTTATCAAGCAAGTCAAGGCTTATGGGGGACAGGTAGGGAAACAGAGTTAAAACAAAAGGCACAATCTTATTGAATAGCAGAAGAATAGCAGAATGGCCTATTCCTGCTCCTATTTCTTAGTGCTTGATTTAGTTTATCATTCCACTCATTCACTTCAACATCACGTGAACATGTTGCATGTTATTGTGAATTGTAGATTTCAGCTTAACCATGTCAAACTAGTCCGATACAGAGACAATGAATCAACTATGATTAAAGGGGGAGAGGTTGTGAGCCTTTCATTTACTCCTTAGCAATTGATTGCAAAATAGCATTGGTAATGACCTAGAATTTGACCTGTTCTTCAAGAAATAGTACACAACTTTGAGCTCACAAAAGATCAAAACACTTAAATTGATGCATTCGATACAGAAAAATAGGCTGCTTGACAAACTACTCTTTGGATTGGGAGAGGAAACGGAAGATTGATTCATCAGTTTTCCCTTGGTGCCATTATTGGTGTTATGATGCATTTTGAGATTTGTCTTTTAAATGAAAACAAGATTGCAAACTTTTTTTTCATAAGATGAATTGAAATAAAAAAAGAGTGCAGTGAAGGGAACAAAAAACACTCAAATAACTGCAAAACATTTGTAAAGAGTTCCTATAGACTTTTACACCAGATGCTATTATTGATCCTCTCCCAGTATAGTTTAATGTATAGTTTGTCTTGCCTGAGGCTTCTACACCAGTGTTGCCTTTACCAACTGTAACCTGATGACATATTTCAATTTTGTTGGAATCTGCTTGACTTCTTGAGATGTCTGTGGTGTGGTTTAGAATTTCGAGGTGTTGAAAATGATATTTATTGAAGTAGTTGCTCTAGCTATAAAACCTGATGACCTTGCCTGGACGAATGGCAGAGATTCTAGATCAAATTTAAAAATCAGGTCAACGTGAGAAATAAAGTATCAGTTTGTTCTGCACTTATTTATGAAAGGAATGCACTGCTTAGAAACTGGAGATACGGTGATGCATTAGCACAGCTGTAAAAGGGACATTTACGACAGCACATGCGATGCAGATTCCTTAATAACTATCCTGAGAACGAGGGCACCAGACAGCAGCTACCCATAGAGATGGCAGTCTTATCTGATATAGAGATAAAACGTAGTCTGTTCCCAGAAAGTTGTCCACTTCAGCTTTAGTGAGAAGCCAGCTACTCATACCTTTCTCATTTTGCTTATTCGAGGCCAGCTGATAAAGCTGGAGTGGCTGAACGCTGCAATAAAAAATAAAAGAAATGCCAGCACTGATGTCTTATCAGACACCATCTGGGTAAATCTACCAGTTCAGCCACTAGACGTTAGTTTTATTCTCTTGCACTCTGGTTAACCTCTGAAAATGTCATATAAATAGTAAAGATAGCTAAATAGAGGAAATTTTAAAACAGCTTTCATCTCAGCGTTTTCTTTATTGCAGAGTGACAGTGGAGAATCGCGATTAAAATTTGGGCGTGGCAAAAACAACTTTCGCAGCAGTTTAATTGTACTTTTAACTGCGTTTGAGTGTGTCACAGTCAATCCATTTTCATCAGGCAATTAGCCAAGATGATACCACATTTGTAAACAGTGTGACTGAATTCAGCACTGATCAAAAAAAACAAAACTTTGAAGGCTTTCAAGTCAGGCTCAGTGTATGTGGAGAGAAGTGCCAAGTTAGCTTTTCAGGCATATCCCTTCACGTAAGTGAATGAAAATTCATTGCCAGGATAAGGAACCATACTAACTCTAGGGATTATGCAGTAATGACTGGCAAAATCCTCCTTCCAACATGTTAAATAATGATGACATGACATTAAACACAGAGTACGCACTGTAAAACCTCAAGACTAATAACTGCAGCAAGTTCGGTATTTCGAACAAGCCTGGTTCAAAGGCTTAGACTTTTGCAAGAACTAATCTGTGAACTCCCATCCAGAACATTAGCGAAATAATGAAGATGTAGTCAACACATCTCCCCTATCTGCCCGGAAGTTTCAGAAACTCAGGGCAGAGTATTATTGTTGTGGAACGGGTGAATTGATCCCAATTCTGGAAGGAAAGTTGGTGGTTGTCCAATGGACCAGAAAGAAATCCTTATTACAGCTGTAGTGTGCTACAGGCAGGTCGAAGTTCTTGGAGGTTTGGGATTCCACTATCACTGGGGAGAAAGCACCATCCACCCAAACTGTGACCAAAATACCTTGAAATGCCAAAGTGCTGGAGTGGCTGCTGCAGGGACTGTAAACAGATCATAAGACCATAAAATATAGGAGCAGGCTTAGGTCATTTGTCCCAAAGAGTCTGTTCCTCCATTCAATCATGGCTGGTACGTCTGTCAACCCTATTCTCCTGCCATCTCCCGTAATTTGTGACTCCCTTATTAATCAAGAGCCATTCTAACTCTGTCTCAAATGAACTTAACAACTTGACTCCTACAGCCCTCTATAGCAATGAGTTGCACAGATTCACATCCTCTAATTGAAGAAATTCATCCTCATGTCATTTCTAAGGGGCTGACCCATCACTCTGTGGCTGTGCCATTGGGTCATGGTCTCTCCTGCTCGTGGAAACATCTTTTCCACATCCATTGTATCCAGGATTCTCAATATTCTGAAAGTTTCAATGAGATTGCTCCTCATCCTTCTAAACTTCATCAAGTATGGACCCAGAATCCTTAATGCTCCTCACATGACCATCCTTTCATTCCCCAGAACATTCTTGTAAACCTCCTTTGGACCCTCTCCATGGCCAACATATCCTTCATCAGATACAGGGCCAGAAACTACTTACAACGTTCCAAATGTGGTCTGACTAGATGCTTATATAGTTTCAACAGTACATCACTGCTCTTGTATTTGAAACCCCTCGAAATGAACACTAAAATTGCATTTACCTCCTACCTGCTGTCTGAGCCTGCATGTCAAACTTTATGAGAATCCTGAACCAGGGCTCTCAAGCCCTTCTGTGCTTTAGAAAATAGCTTATGCTTCCATTCTTCCTACCTTAGTGCATAACCTAACTTTGTTCATTTGGTGTGCTTGGCTTGTCTCTGCACTGGCATCATTGTTTTGCATTTAGGTGGGTGGTTAAGGAGTCTACGTTTCTTCCTCTTTCTATATTATTTTGGTAATTATTGAGGGGGCTCAACATTGGCCTTACCCACATTTCCTTTGTATTCATCCCCACTGCTTTCCTTGTTCTCCAGGTTGGTGGCAATAGGACAGAACATTTCCTGATTGCGCCTTGAAGGTATTGCTTTATCATGTTGACGTGACAGGCCCTTTGTTTTATGCCATTATCATAGGCCTCAATACAAGCCACTGAACTGGGCTTTTAAAGGTGCACCTGATACTGTAGGAGGGCTAATACGCTCTCTATAGTGTGAATGGTGTGTCATGGCATGTTTGTCTGCCTATTCTTACATCACTCTCCGGGAAAATTTCAAGTGTCTTTGGGCTATTTCACATGCTCATGTGAATTACTATTAGAACTGTGCAATGTGGTTTAACATGAATGTTTCCTCCCACTAAAAAGCACTCCTGATTATGTTCAGAGGTCCATTCTCTAGGTGCCTGTAAACTATTTCAAATGGAATAAAGCCAATGAACTCTTTGAGATTTTCATGGCAGAAGACCCTGATAATTATTTCTGGCATTTGGCAATACCATTGCAGTGCCCCTTCGACCGTAGGTGATATGCTGAAGATTTCAGCTAAGCCACACCCAAGTCATGCATGATTTCCTGGGATAATTTAGAATTAAAATTTGAGCTATGATCTGATTGGATCTTGGTGGGCAGAGCATACTGGGTGGAAAATAGATTTATTTCCTTTGTCACTTTTTTGGCAGATATATTGTTGGGCAAAAACCTCTGGGAAATGAGTAGCCGTGCCCATAGTGCTTTTGGTCAACCATGTTTTTTTTGTTCAGCAAATGTCCCAAACATTCCACCAACATTTTCCAACTAGCTGCCAAAATGCTGGCATTGGAAACATAGGTGTGGCTCTTACTGAGATTTGGAATTTTCCCACATGCTGGCAGGTGCCTCATATTGTGGAAATTCTTCCTACATCCTTGCAGAGCTGTGACCACTAAAGATGCAGGCTGACGTGGGCTTCGATTTGCATATACAAACATGTCCAGCCATTGGAATTTTGTGCGTTTTCCGTAATATTTTTCCACAGTACCTCAGTGATACTATTACCTGTTAGAGCATTGTTCACTCTCATTTGCAGGTCATAATGGGGCTTTCCCCTTAATATTAATGCAGGTGCACTCAGGGAATATTTCAGTCTCTTACTTCAGTGTGAGCAGTGTCGTTAATGTTTATTACAGTGGATTGGTTTGCTGAGCTGTGACCATGGAATTTCAACTTATTACCTTCTTGTGATCTTTCAGACACCTGAGAAACAAAAGACCAGATAACCAGACTGGAAGGCCGAACGTCTGCTGTGTCATGTCAGCCTCGACTGGCTGAGCTGGTCCGGCCATAGACTGTATGACCACACAGTCACTGACAATACTAGAGATAATGGGAACTGCAGATGCTGGAGAATCCAAGATAACAAAATGTGAGGCTGGATGAACACAGCAGGCCAAGCAGCATCTCAGGAGCACAAAAGCTGACGTTTCGGGCCTAGACCCTTCATCAGAGAGGGGGATGGGGTAAGGGTTCTGGAATAAATAGGGAGAGAGGGGGAGGTGGACCGAAGATGGAGAGAAAAGAAGATAGGTGGAGAAAGTATAGGGGGGAGGTAGGGAGGGGATAGGTCAGTCCAGAGAAGTCGAACAGGTCAAGGAGGTGGGATGAGGTTAGTAGGTAGGAGATGGGGGTGTGGCTTGGGGTGGGAGGAAGGGATGGGTGAGAGGAAGAACAGGTTAGGGAGGCAGAGACAGGTTGGACTGGTTTTGGGATGCAGTGGGTGGAGGGGAAGAGCTGGGCTGGTTGTGTGGTGCAGTGGGGGGAGGGGACAAACTGGGCTGGTTTAGGGATGCGGTGGGGGAAGGGGAGATTTTGAAACTGGTGAAGTCCACATTGATACCATTAGGCTGCAGGGTTCCCAAGCGGAATAAGAGTTGCTGTTCCTGCAACCTTCGGGTGGCATCATTGTGGCACTGCAGGAGGCCCATGATGGACATGTCATCTAAAGAATGGGAGGGGGAGTGGAAATGGTTTGCGACTGGGAGGTGCAGTTGTTTGTTGCGAACTGAGCGGAGGTGTTCTGCAAAGCGGTCCCCAAGCCTCCGCTTGGTTTACCCAATGTAGAGGAAGTCACACCGGGTACAGTGGATGCAGTATACCACATTGGCAGATGTGCAGGTGAACCTCTGCTTAATGTGGAATGTCATCTTGGGGCCTGGGATAGGGGTGAGGGAGGAGGTGTGGGGGCAAGTGTAGCATTTCCTGCGGTTGCAGGGGAAGGTGCCGGGTGTGGTTGGGTTGGAGGGCAGTGTGGAGCGAACAAGGGAGTCACGGAGAGAGTGGTCTCTCCGGAAAGCAGACAGGGGTGGGGATGGAAAAATGTCTTGGGTGGTGGGGTCGGATTGTAGATGGCGGAAGTGTCGGAGGATGATGCGTTGTATCCGGAGGTTGGTGGGGTGGTGTGTGAGAACGAGGGGGATCCTCTTTGGGCGGTTGTGGCGGGGGCGGGGTGTGAGGGATGTGTTGCGGGAAATACGGGAGATGCGGTCAAGGGCGTTCTCAATCACTGTGGGGGGAAAGTTGCGGTCCTTGAAGAACTTGGACATCTGGGATGTGCGGGAGTGGATTGTCTTATCGTGGGAGCAGATGCGGCGGAGGCGGAGGAATTGGGAATAGGGGATGGAATTTTTGCAGGAGGGTGGGTGGGAGGAGGTGTATTCTAGGTAGCTGTGGGAGTCGGTGGGCTTGAAATGGACATCAGTTACAAGCTGGTTGCCTGAGATGGAGACTGAGAGGTCCAGGAAGGTGAGGGATGTGCTGGAGATGGCCCAGGTGAACTGAAGGTTGGGGTGGAAGGTGTTGGTGAAGTGGATGAACTATTCGAGCTCCTCTGGGGAGCAAGAGGCGGTGCCGATACAGTCATCAATGTAACGGAGGAAGTGGTGGGGTTTATGGCCTGTGTAGGTGCGGAAGAGGGACTGTTCCACGTAACCTACAAAGAGGCAGGCATAGCTGGGGAACATGCGGGTGCCCATGGCCACCCCCTTAGTCCACGTAACCTACAAAGAGGCAGGCATAGCTGGGGCCCATGCAGGTGCCCATGGCCACCCCCTTAGTCCACGTAACCTACAAAAAGGCTGGCATAGCTGGGGCCCTCCGCTTCTTCCTGTCCCACAGGCCCGACCAGTCCTCCTCCACCGACACCCTCATCCGCCTAGCCGAACTCGTCCGCACCCTCAACAACTTCTCTTTTGACTCCTCCCACTTCCTACAGACTAAGGGGGTGGCCATTGGCACCCGCATGGGCCCCAGCTATGCCTGCCTCTTTGTAGGTTACGTGGAACAGTCCCTCTTCCGCACCTACACAGGCCCCAAACCCCACCTCTTCCTCCGGTACATTGATGACTGTATCGGCGCTGCCTCTTGCTCCCCAGAGGAGCTCGAACAGTTCATCCACTTCACCAACACCTTCCACCCCAACCTTCAGTTCACCTGGGCCATCTCCAGCACATCCCTCACTTTCCTGGACCTCTCAGTCTCCATCTCAGGCAACCAGCTTGTAACTGATGTCCATTTCAAGCCCACCGACTCCCACAGCTACCTAGAATACACCTCCTCCCACCCACCCTCCTGCAAAAATTCCATCCCCTATTCCAAATTCCTCTGCCTCCACCGCATCTGCTCCCACGATAAGACATTCCACTCCCGCACACCCCAGATGTCCAAGTTCTTCAAGGACCGCAACTTTCCCCCCACAGTGATCGAGAACGCCCTTGACCGCGTCTCCCGTATTTCCTGCAACACATCCCTCACACCCCGCCTCCGCCACAACCGCCCAAAGAGGATCCCCCACGTTCTCACACACCACCTCACCAACCTCCGGATACAACGTATCATCCTCCGACACTTCCGCCATCTACAATCCGACCCCACCACCCAAGACATTTTTCCATCCCCACCCCTGTCTGCTTTCCGGAGAGACCACTCTCTCCGTGACTCCCTTGTTCGCTCCACACTGCCCTCCAACCCAACCACACCCGGCTCCTTCCCCTGCAACCACAGGAAATGCTACACTTGCCCCCACACCTCCTCCCTCACCCCTATCCCAGGCCCCAAGATGACATTCCACATTAAGCAGAGGTTCACCTGCACATCTGCCAATGTGGTATACTGCATCCACTGTACCCGGTGTGGCTTCCTCTATATTGGGGAAACCAAGCGGAGGCTTGGGGACCGCTTTGCAGAACACCTCCGCTCTGTTCGCAACAAACAACTGCACCTCCCAGTCGCAAACCATTTCCACTCCCCCTCCCATTCTTTAGATGACATGTCCATCATGGGCCTCCTGCAGTGCCACAAAAATGCCACCTGAAGGTTGCAGGAACAGCAACTCATATTCCGCCTGGGAACGCTGCAGCCTAATGGTATCAATGTGAACTTCACCAGTTTCAAAATCTCCCCTTCCCCCACCGCATCCCTAAACCAGCCCAGTTTGTCCCCTCCCCCCACTGCACCAAACAACCAGCCCAGCTCTTCCCCTCCACCCGCTGCATCCCAAAACCAGTCCAACCTGTCTCTGCCTCCCTAACCTGTTCTTCCTCTCACCCATCCCTTCCTCCCACCCCAAGCCGCACCCCCATCTACCTACTAACCTCATCCCACCTCCTTGACCTGTCCGTCTTCCCTGGACTGACCTATCCCCTCCCTACCTCCCCACCTATACTCTCTCCACCTATCTTCTTTTCTCTCCATCTTCGGTCCGCCTCCCCCTCTCTCCCTATTTATTCCAGAACCCTTACCCCATCCCCCTCTCTGATGAAGGGTCTAGGCCCGAAATGTCAGCTTTTGTGCTCCTGAGATGCTGCTTGGCCTGCTGTGTTTATCCAGCCTCACGTTTTGTTATCAGTGACAATACTAGCTGTTCAGTCTCAATGGGCTTCTGAGAGACCACTGACGATGTGATTAGCTTTCAGGTCATCACGAGGAGGCATCCACTGGCAGAGTTGGGTGCCACTCCCAAGGCCACTCGGTCATGACAAAATGTTACACTCCAGATGCAATCCTAGTTCCCGGACTGGGCCTGTTCCTGACTTCAATCACTTTTACCAGCCACACCAGTCCCAGGTCCTCAACTATCTACTATCTAGAATAATAACTTGGAGGTCGGGGCACAGTGTTATGCATCCAAACTTACTGACACAAAACTAAATGGTAGACCTTGTTGTGTTGAGGACATGAGGTGTGTGCAAAGGCCTATAGATAGTTTGAAGGAGTGGGCAAAAATTTGGCAGGTGAGGTTTAATGCTGAAAGTATGAGGTCTTGCGCTTTGGTGGGAAGAATCAAAAGGCAGGCAATGTCAAGGGAGTGAACTAAGTAGTGCATGGGAAGGTCGTATACTAACCGCCTATGTGCCTCTAAGCCTGAAAACACACTAATTCGAGGCTTGTAATATCTGGTTCTTCTATACTGCAGCCTTGCTTACTCTCAGGCATTTTGCCCTTGCTCCTGTAGCAAATCCATTTTATGTGTGTGATAACATTTTTGTGTTGCAGTTCTCACTGAGGCTGCTTGTCCCATTGATCTGTGCATGTCCTAGTACATGAATTGAGTGTGTCAAGTTTCAAAGTCCCTTTTGACAGCTTTGCTAGGAGAGTTCAATAACTGGAACTGTTATAGTCCTTCATAACTAGTTGTTGCCAAATCTCTAGCAATTACTTATTGAAGATGAAAATTTGCAATATCCCTTTTATATATATTGATTCTTGTTAGGCAGTTGAAAGAGACAGTCAGTGTCCTTTGAAATCAATTAGAATTTTGGAAGTCTGAAGAATGCCCAATTCGACAATTTAACTTTGTTGCATCCCAAAAACCACAAATACACTACAAATACTGACATTAAACTGTGATAAAAACAGAACACAAATCCACCAAGTACTGCTCAATGACTGGTGCTGACAAGATTTCAATTCTAGACCTATAGCCGTACTATCATAGACCATCTTCAATAACGAGTCTCTACATCAGTTTCAATTGATGTGCCTGGAATTCTGTCCCTGATCAAACTAAAATAGATATTTTAATGCCATTTGAGCTGAAATTTATATTATTACAATAAATAGAGAATTATAGTATGATATGAGTTAATTGGCACCATTATGCCATCTAGTAATGATTTCTGTTCACTGCCACAATTACTGATCTGCATTGATGGTATTTAAAACACAAGCTTTTTCAAAAAAAATTGAAACCATAATGTCGCCTCAATTTCACTGTGGACATATATGGAAAAGTGGCAGTTGGGGATTATTTGCATGTTACATGTGCTGTCCATTTGCCTTACCACTGACTCCAATTAGCCCCAATAATTCTGTGCAATAGCCAATATGTGCTTGGTCTGTCAACCATTGGATTCTGTCAGTTGGATAACAACATGATGGGCTCTTAAATGCTCTCTGAAATGGGTAACAAACCATTTAACTGCATCTAAATATGACAAAGTTTAAAATAAAGAATGAAACCGAAAGGACATTGACTGAGACACCAGAAATGACAATATCAAAGCTCTATCATAGAACACAGTCCCTAGAACACAGAACAGTACAGCACAGGAACAGACCCTTCAGCCTACCATGATATCATTCTGTCCTAATCCCATCTGCCTTCACATGGCAGCCTCTATACCTCTATTCCCTGCTTGTGCATGTGTCTGTCTAAACGTCTCTTAAGCATATTATTGTATCTGCTTCTGACATCTCTCCAGTAAGGGTGTTCCAGGCAGCTATGTTTAAAAATCTCACCTTAAACATCAATTTTAAACTTTCCCTCTCTCATCATAAACCTATGTCCCTAAGGATTTGACATTTCCACACTGTGAAGAAGACTGCAAATATCCATTCTTCTCAAAGTTTATATATCTCTATCGGGTCCCCCTTTAGCTCTAGTGAAAACAATCCACATTTGTTCAAATTTTCCTTTTGCTAATGCACTCCAATCCAGGCAACCAGTAAATCTTGATTGCACCTTCTCCAAAGGCTCCACATCCTTCCTATAATGTGGCATCTTCAACTGCACGGAATACTCCATTTGTAGCTTAACTAAAATTTTATACAGCTGCCATATAACCTGTTAACCTTTGCACCTAATGTCCTGACCGATGAAGGCAAACATCAGTCGCAAACATGCAGTAAACCTTCTTCAGCAACTCATCCACTTTAGTTGCCACTTTCAGGAAACAATAGACTCCAAGATCCCTCTGTATAACAGTGTTCCTTAGGTCCTGCAATTTACTCTATCCTTTTCTCATTCATTTGACCTCCCAAAATACCTCGTCTTGATTAAACTCCATCTACCATTTCTCCGCCCACCTTTTCCACTGATTTATATCCGACCGTATCATTTGACAACCTTCCTCAGTATCCACACCACTACCATTTTTTGTGTCTTTTGTCAATTTAATAATAAAACCACCTACATTTTCTTCCAAGTCATTTATATACACACATTACCAACAACAGAGGTCACAGCTCAGATCCCTATAGAATATCATTTGTTACAGACATCCAGACTTAGCCCTGCACATCGAGAAGTGACTTTTGTGCTGAGAAAGCTATTCAGGAAGTCAAGTGTGGTAATGGAGAAGTCCAGTTGCCTTTTGTGTTCTGGTCTTGGTTGTCTCCAACACACTTTGCGGAATAGCTTGTTCTAAAAATAAAGTCTTCGTTAAACACAAATCATGGCAGCGACAAATGTCAAGTAGTATCTGGCCTATTTCATTTATCTTTTCCAGGCCATGTTATCTGTAAATCTTGACTGTACCTTCTCCAAAGGCTCCACATCCTTTCTGTAATGTGGCATCCTCAACTGCACAGAATACTCCATTTGTAGCCTAACTAGGTTGACTCGGCCTAAATGTCCACATGAAAACTTGCATTAAAATCCTGGTAAGTAAAAATAGTCAGACTTTTGAAGTTTTGCCACTGCATCATTGGCAGCAGAACTCAGGTGGAACTCACAAGAGGGGAAGTAATTGTGAATTTGCTGGAGAGTTGTGGGGAGGATGCTGACCTGAATAGAAGGAAGGTTACTCAACAGGATGCTGATAGAACAATTGGGATTTACTGTCCAATAGTTTAATATGATGTGCATAGAGTCTGGATGAAGAGGATTTACATGCATTTTGTGCGTTATCCTTCCATATTTACAGCCAACAGCATTGACAAGTAGCAAACAAAGAGCTGAAGGTGTAAGTCTCTCCCTGTCAGCACACAGAGTTTGCATCAGCAAGTCCTCTCATATGTTTATTGATTTGTTGGATGCGGCCATTGCTGGTTGACCAGCATTTATTGCCTGTCCCTAGCTGCCCTGGAGAAGATGGTGGTGAGCTAGCTTCTTGAACCACTGTGGTCCACCTGCTTTAGGTTGATACACAATGCCATGAGGGAGGGAATTCCATATATCTGTTGTCCTTATCCTTCTGGATGCAAGTGGCCATGGGTTTGGGAGGTGATGGCTAAGGATCTTAGGTGAATTTCTGCAGTGCATCTTGTCGATAGTACATACCATGGCTACTGAACATTGGCGATGAAGGGAGTGGATGCTTGTGGATGTAGTGCCAGTCAAGTGGCTGCTTTGTCCTGGATGATGTGAATCTTCTTGAGTGTTGTTGGAGCTGCACTCACCCAGGCAAGTGGGGAGTATTCCATCATACTCTTTTTTATGTACAGGGCATACCTGGGCAATTTTCCACATTGTTCGGTAGATGTCTATGTTGTAAGTGTCCTGGAACAGCTTGGTTAGGGAGCGACAAATTTCTGGAACACAAGTCTTCAGTACTAATGCTGGAATGCTATCAGGGCCCATAGCTTTTACAGTATCCAGTGCCTCCAACTGTTTGTTGATTTCATGAAGAGTGAATTGACCAAAGACTGGAATGTGTAATTTTGGAGACCACTGGTGGAGGCTGAGATGGATCATTGACTGGACACTTCTGGCTGAAGGCTTGCTGCAGAAGCTTCAGCCTTATCTTTTGCACTGATGTGCTGTACTGTTCCATCATTGAGGATGGGATATGCATGGAGCCTTCTCCTTCAGTGAGTTGTTTAATCTTTGGTTGAGGATTCGCTTAGCTCTGTCTATCCATTGCTGCTTATGCTGTTTTGCATGCTGATAGTCCAGGTTGACACCTCATCTTTAGATATACCAATGCTACTCCTGTCATGTTCTTCTGCACTATCCATTGAGCCAATGTTGATTCCCTGGTTTGATACTTATGGTTGAGTGGGGAATGTGCTGGGCCATGAGGTTACAGATTATGCTGGAGTACAATTCTGCTACTGTTGATGGCCCACATGGCTGTCCAGTCTTGGGTTGCTAGATCTGTTTGGTCTGTCCCATTTGGCACGGTGGTAGAGTTGCAACACAATGAACGGTATTCTCAATGAGAAGGCAGGATCAGGTCTCCACAAAGAGTGTGCAGTGGTTGCTTTTACAGATACTGTCACAAACAGTTGCATCTGCAGCTAGGAGATTGGTCAGGATTATTTCAACTATGTTTTTCGCTCTCGTTGATTCCCTCACAAGCTACTGCTGACCCAACCTAGCAGTTATGTCCCTTAGGACCTGGCCAGTTCAATTGGTAGTACTGCTGTTGAGCCACTCTTGGTGGTGGACATTGAAAACCCCTCCCAGAGTACATTTTGTGCCCTTACCAATCCGCAGTGCTTCCTTCGAGTGTGGTTCAACATGGAGGAGTACCGATTCATCAGCTGAGGAAGGATGGTATGTGATAATCTGGAGGGGGTTTCCTTGCCTAAGTTTAAACTGAAGCCATGAGACTTCATGGTTTCTGGAATCAATACTGAGGAGTCCCAGGACAACTCCCTCTTGACTGTATACCCCTGTGCCGCCATCTCTGCTGGATCTGCCCTGCTGCGGGACAGGTCATATCCAGGGATGGTGATGATGGTGTCTGGGACACTGCCTGTAAGATGTAATTCTGTGAGTATGACTATGTCAGATTGTTGCTTGACTGGCCTGTGAGACAGCTGTCCTCAATTTAGCACTAGCCCCCAGATATTAGCAAAGATGATCTCACAGGATCGACAGGGCTATTTCTGCTGTTGGCTTTTCCACTTCCTCAGTGGATGCCAGGTGATCTGTCTGGTTAGTTAGAGGATAAAATAAAAACCAAAAGAACTGTGGATGCTGTAAATCAGGAACAAAAACAAAGTTGTTGGAAAAGCTCAGCAGGTCTGGCGCATCTGAAGGGGTCCTGGGGAAGGGTCACAGGACCTGAAACGTTAACTCATTTTTCTCCTTCACAAATGCTGCCAGACCTGCTGAGCTTTTCCAACAACTTTGTTTCTGTTTCTTTCTCCCACTTTTTCCCTTTGCTCAACTTGATCCACACATTGCTTCGGTTCACTCACCCCTTTTCCTCATTAAAGTAACTTGTCATTTTGTCAAGGTGACTCTTCTTCAGATTGTGTAGGCGATGACCCATATTGAACTTGAGATATTAAGCCAGTTTTCCTCTCTCCAGCGCTTTCCATTTGTATCTCAGATCTCCAATATCTGGGTATCTTTCTTTTCCAGGTACTCACTTTCTGTTTTCCCAGTTTTGACTGCAGAGAATTGCAAAACAAAAAAGTACTGTGTTATGGATTATGCAAAATTGTACTCTTAATTTATGTGTTTTAGCTAACCAAAAGTGTATTACACAGATTGAATGTTACATTTGAGGCTAGTTAAAACTTGCTTGGCATATTTACTGTAATGTAAAGTCATAGAAGTAAATATTTCAGAGTGAAACTTTTTCTGTTCGAAAATACCACCTAAAACCTGAATCAAAAACAAAAATCAGATTACACAGCTTTTAAATATTAATTAAACATACCTTTCGTAGTAAACTTCTAAAATTCACTCTGGAAATATGGTCCAAATACTGTTGTCTTGAAAAGTTGCACAACCAATGAATCTCTGAGATGCCATTTATCTTGATTCTCTAATATTACAATGATCCTTGATCCTGTAAAGTAATTGCACTCTAGTAATATGAAACTTAGATCAGGATTACGATTTAAAATTAGATCCGCTACATGAAATGGAAAAGGAAATAGCCTTAAAACAAAGCAAGCAGTTTTGACAGCTGCAAAGGCAGAATGGCACATACATTATAACACAAATCAATCAATATGGTCGAGCTTGCTCTTGAGTGCACTCTTCGTTTGAGGACAGCTGTTCTCTGTGTGAATAGTGCAAGACTGATGATATCATATGAGACCTCAGGAAACTGAAAGTTTATGCCACTACAAGAAAGCACACCTCAAAGCATATATCACTTAGGGGGAAAGCTTTTGTATTACTTGTTCCAATCCAGTCCACCACATGTATTGGCGAATAGGCTAAATCGTTCTGGCTCATTAGCACATTTTTACAATATTTAGCAGCATTGTTGTTCGGTGCATTATGAGGGAACACTATATCATAATACCCTGTTGTGTGGAAACACTTCCATTGTTACTACCAATGCATAAATCATTTGCAGCATTCAAGGCCACTCAAATTTGGTAAATTCTTGTGAACATAGAAAAAAAACAGAGTTGTTCAGTCCCTCAAAATTGTTCTGCCATTCAGTTAGATCACAGTTTATCTTTAGCTTGGCTACATCTATGCACCTTGTTTCCATGACTGTTAATTGTCTAAAGAAAACCTATCAATCGCAGTTGTGAAATTTTCAATTGATCAAGGCCAAACAATGTTTTTATAGAGGTTCAGATTTCTGCTGTCATTTGTGTGAAGAATTACTTTCTGATATGACACAGAACAGTTTAGCTTTAACTTTTGTCTTCTAATCCTAGACTTTTGCACTAGACTGCAATCAAAATATTGAGGGTCCACCCAAAGGCTGTCATGTTTCCTGGGAATACACTAAGAAGAGAGAGATGGCTCAGGATATGAGAATCCTGCAAATATTGACAGAAATTAGACCACTGAGATTCCCTGTATTTTAACATAAGAGGGAAGTATTTCTTTCTGGTTCAAATCAAGGAATTAAACCAATAGAGATAGTAGACTGAATTTTACTTTTTTTGTTACACCAGATGCTTCTGAATTTCTCTGATATTTTCCATTTTAAGGTTAAACTTTGTAACCTTCTTTCTCTCCTTGTGTACCGCACATTTACCTTCTTTGTCGACTTACTGCACGTGTGTGTGTGTGTGTGTGTGTGTGTGTGTGTGTGTGTGTGCGCGCGCACGCATGTGTGCGCATGCATTTCATGTTACATTTTATTATTTTTCCTTGAAGTTATTAGGTATGAAATTCCTCTTGCTATTGTTCATGTAAATCTTGTAATTAGCTCCATCATTTTGATCTAGTTAACTACATCTTTAATTGAAATATGATAGTTGCTTGCTCAAAAGAAGTAATATTTGTTGCATCTGACAAAGAGTGTGGTGAGAAAGAGGAGAGCCAATTCCTCCTCCTCACCTCAATTCCCTCCAAACTTCTGTTTATACTCCCAGACAATGCTGTTGATGGACATGCAGTAACCTCACAACGTGCTGTTATTGCACAGGCTCTAGACAAAGTATACAAAAAGGAGGAGTAGTGACAACAAGCTACTTCAAACTTCCCTTACTCTGATCCATCCATGGTCAGAGGTGACAGATACCATGAGGTGTCAGTAGTGGAAAATAGGATGAAAATACAGCAAGGTCTAGGTTGCATTCTCAATCAAGGATCTCAAGAGGAGAAAAGAGGGCATGTTTTCACAAAAGATCCAAAAACCCCAAAGCATATCCTGAAAGGAATGGATGGTGATCATTTGAAAGGTGAATTACTTTAGATTGACCCTAAGAACCTGGTCCCAGTGCTGGAAAATATTCAATGATCACATGTGAGTGATTAAGTGCAGTTAATCTATCATCAAATTCAACAACCTCTCATCCTGGTCAATGTACCATTGCCTTCATCACTCACCCAACAGAAAGCTCGTTAGTATGTAACATTGAGATACTCCATCTCAAGTCAGCCTTACATCCACCACTTGCAATTTCCACATGCTTCCTACTATTCTATCTCTGATGGAGCATCACCCAAACATTTGCATTATATTGACTGGCATTGTTCTATCTCCTGCTGTAACAAGCCATATATGACCACAAAAAAAATGCAGAAAATTGATGACAGAATTTGGCCTGCATTTCCTGAACCCTTTGTTCAGGAGATAGCCCTCTGCACTAAACAACAGAATTCATACAGTCTATTACCTCCAGTGTCACTTGAAACATTCAGGCTTACAGTATATCCCTGCCTCATTCAACCTCTCAAATTCTATTTTGCTGCTATCTTGCTAACTGGAGTGAGGTACAAACGGCAGATGATACATTCATGCAACTCTACCTTTCCACTAAACACAACTTTTCTCAACCCAAGCTTCCCCTTCTTCTTTTTGCTTTCAGCAACTACATCCCTGGCCAGAAGTACAGCATCAAGTAAGGACAGTTCATGTGTACATGCCAGTGTCCCAGAGGGTGAGGAGTTACAGGTATGTAGAGTTGCAGGGGACTCAAATGAGAGCATTGATGGGGAAGTGCACATGAGAATCCTTATAGCACACACACAAAGATGATTTGTGCATTGGTAGATCTTCATGGAGTCTAATGAGACTGTTGAGGAACACGGAGTCCATGGCACTGGGCTTTGAGAAGAGCTTAAAGTTCTTTAGAAACCTTTCTCTGTGAGCGGTGGCCAACTCCATTATACTACTTTACAGCCAGCCATGATGCAGGGTCTGGTGACTGATGTATTTGCTTGCATAAGAGCACAGTTGAAGCCATGCCACACCTCAGTGCTGCAGTGGAAGCTCTCCTAAATCTATGAGATCTCTGCTGATCACCATGTGGTCTCAGCTTGGTGCCATTGCAGGATCAAACTGCTACTATAGCCAGGAATGCCCATCCTTAACAGGCATGCAGGATCTCACAGAAACTCTCCTCTTACAGTGATCCCTCAAACTATCCTCCATGCAGGTTGCTTGGATTGCTGAGAGGCTCAGAGACAAACCTGCTAACATTTATTAGGAAGGTAGAGTTTGTGCTCCTACCACAGTGTTTGTACTTGCCTTTCCCAAGCATTCTGAAGTGGTGCAGTACGGATTGCCTGTCACAGGCCAACGTACCTAGAATGAAAGAATCTGAAAGTTATTTTCCTTCATCCTCTTCTCCTCCTTCTTCTCTTTTATCTCCTTCTCTATATGCATCTTTCTGGTAAGGTGAATGTCGAGAGAAAAGGCTGTTCCCTCATTAGAACAAGGTTGTGAAGAATGCAGCAGACCACCTCAGATTTGGAGCCATGTTCTGCAGAGTGTGGAAGCATTTGCTAAGAGTGACTCTGGCAGCAAAAATGTTGTTTGAGAAAGGCCATTGTTACGGTAAGTTTGGGGAACTACACAGATTCATTTGAGCCCCACTCTTTCACTTGTTGTCACACAGACTGGGCAGTGAAGAAAGTGTTTGATATGTTTGCATTTGTCGGTCAGCACATTGAGTATAGGAGTCGGGATGTCATGTTGTAGCTATACAGGATATTGTTTAGGCCAGTTTTGGAATACTGCATTCAATTCTGGTCCCCCTGTTTTAGGAAAGATGTTGTTAAACTTGAAATGATTAAAAAGAAAAGTTACAATGCCGTGGCCAGGGTTGGAGGGTTTGAGCTATAGGGAGAGGCTGAATAGGCTGGGGCTTTTTTCCCCAGAGTGTTGGAGGCTGAGGCATGATCTTGCAGAAGTTTATAAAGTCATGACGACCGTGGGTAGGGTGATTAGCCAAGGTCCTTTTCCTAGGGTAGGGGAGTCCAAAACTGGAGCGCATAGATTTAAGGTGAGAGTGAAAATATATAAAGGGTTCCCAAGGGGAACTTTTACATGCAGAGGGTACTTTGCGCTGCAATGAGCTGCCAGTGGAAGCAATGGAGGCTGGTACAATCACAACATTCAAAAACATCTGGATAGTTTAGACGGATAGGGGCCAAATGCTGACAAATGGGACTAGATTAATTTAGAATATCTGGTCAGCATGGATGAGTTAGACCAAAGTTGTCGTACAACTCTATGACTCTAGGTTGTAGATCTGGTTGTTGGAGTGTACAGATCAGTCACCACGTCCTTGGTGAAACATTAGCACCTTAAGTACTTTTGGCTGATGTGGAGATAAGGGCAATTTGAAGACCCTTAGTGTGTGAGCTCTTCCATTCAAAGATCTCCTCCTTCTCACCGTGCACAGCTTCTCTTTTTTGCTGTCTGTGCTCAATGTCCCTGTTATGCTGTAGCCCAAGAGGGACTGCAATTATTATCCCAAATAGACAAAGTGGATTTTCTGTCTATACACTCCTCTGTGTCAGAGTCCAGCAGCAATCTCTCCAAATTATTATTTTTCTTTTAAATTCTTAAAACAACACTGAGCAGAATACTCACTGAACAGAAACAAAAGAAACTTTAAAAAGTTTCTGACCTGGAAGATGCAAGATGATTCTTTTAATTTGCACGAGTTTGTGTCCCTCATGCAGCTAAACACATGTTCAAGTTAGATGTCTTCCCCAGGGGCTGCACTGAAAATGAACAGAAGTGATAAGACTGCCATTTTATAAGATTCCAGTTTCTGTAGCACTGGCAAAGGCGGGGCTATGGAGCTGAAGTTTGCAGCCTGACATTTTGACAGGAATAGCCCCTCTTGCTGAATTTAAACTCTCATGTATTATATTCTTCAGTCCTTTCTGGAATAATACATCAGATTTATTTTTATATATCCTAGTATATTGCCCTGCAAATTTGCTTGGATTATTTTAACCTATCAAACAAAAACTAGTAATCTGCAAATCATAATCTGAGTTAGTGTACCTTTTTAATATCTTTGTAGTAAAGTCTTTGCACTAACTTACCAGGATCATATAACGAGAATAATCACACATTCATTTTGTGAGAATAAAGGTATAAAAGAGTACGCATTGTGGGAGAGAGGTTGTGGTATTTCAGAGAGCTTTACAATGAAGGGCTACAATGCTTTGAGCTTTGCTGAGGATACTGATAGGACTGTTCAGTTTAGACTTATTTATGTTCCAGACCAGTTGCTTTAATAGCTTGACACATTTTGCAATTCTATATCATGAAGAACATTTCAACTGATAAAATCAAACAGATGGCAACAAAAGATCTCTGTGTCAAAGGAATTTCTTATCAATTGACATCCGTAATCATTTATCTTGAAATATTATGGCATTATCTAAAGGGATTTGGAAGTCTGTTTGTCAAGCAACTTGATCAGCTCAAAGGCAGAACAAGAATACCATGTAAGGCTGTGACAGAGAAACTACGGTGTGATTTATGTTCGATATAACTCTTTTGGTGGTCCTTACTGGCATATATCTGTAGAGGTCTCATGAGCCATACTTAAAATTCTTATATTCAAATTAGCAGTTTATTTTATCAGCTTTAAGTTTCATAATAATACCTTTGCTTGACATTTCTGCTTCGTAATTGATCAAATTATAGGTAGAGAGGTTTAGTGAGAATAAGTTTCTTAAAATGTATGTCTTAAAATTTTAATTTTGATGTGACTGTGATATCCTTCTGGGCACCGAATGATGAGAGAAAGGTAGGACAAAACCAGTTGATGAGGTTGTAGACATGTTTGCTGATCCAGTCGGTTTGGTTGTAAGTGTTTCATCACCCTGCTAGGTAACATCATCAGAGTGCCTCCAGTGGCAGTGTTTTGTCCCACTTGTTATTTATATGCCTCGGTTTGCTGGGGTGGTTGATATTACTTCCAGTTCTGTTTCTCAGTGGTTTGTACACAGGGCCTAATCCAATGTGTTTGTTGATGGAGTTCCAGTTGGAATACCAGGCCTCCAAGAATTCCCTGGCATGTCTCTGTTTGGCTTGTGCAATTATGAAGTGTTGTCCCCGTCAAATTTGTGTCCCTTTTTGTCCGTGTGTAGTGAGACAAGTGAGAATTGGTCATGTGTCTTGGTGGCTTGTTAGTGTTTGTGTATCCTTATTGTCAGTTTCCTTCCAGTTTGACCTTTGTAGTGTTTCTTTCGGTCCTTACATGGTATTTTGTATATTACCCCAGTTTTGCTGGTTTTGGGTATGGCAGTAGCTATGGGAAGGTGGTTGACACCTATACGGAGTCTTTGAAAGGATGGATACCCAAAGAGCACAATCTGCTGTTACACCCAAGACAGACCACAAGGAGGACACAACACAACCAGATTCACTAATTACCCTACCATACATCAAAGAAATTTCAGAGATAACCACAAGACTACTCAGGACCCTAGGTATCAGGATGGCCCACAAAATAACTGCCACCCTATAGCAGTTACTGACAAACTTAAAGGATCCGATACCTAAAATTTGCAAAACTGGGATAATATACAAAATACCATGAAAGGACTGTGAGAAATACTACATAGGCCAAACCAGAAAAACACTGACAATAAGGATACACAAACACTAACAAGAGACATGACCAATTCTCACTTGTCTCACTACACATGAACAATGAGGGACACGAATTTGACTGGGACAACACATCCATAATCGCACAAGCCAAACAGAGACATGCCAGGGAATTCCTGGAGGCATGGTATTCCAACCGGAACTCCATCAACAAACACATTGGATTAGACCCTGTGTACAAACCACTGAGAAACAGAACCGAAAGTAATATCAACCACCCCAGCAAACTGAGGCATATAAATAACAAGTGGGACTGAGTACCAATGCTTCACCAGAGGTGCACTGATGCTATTAGCTAGCAGGGTGATGAAACATTTGTATCCAAACCCAGCAGCTTGGCAAGCACTTCTACAACCTCATCCACAACCTGAGCTGCAAACTTTCTCGAATTTTAAAACCAACTGGTGTTATTCATTGCTGAAATATGTAGCTATGGCAAGGCCACCAGGAAGGAACAGCCTTGCACTGTTAATAAATCTCATCAATTGCAGTCAATAAGCAGCCATAGAAAATCCGTACAAAAAAATGTTGCTGCAATTAATTTTACCACCCGTTGGTACAACACTTCACATTATAAAAGTTGAAATGAATCTATAGAATTGTTTTCATTTTCCAAACATTTGAAGTGTTTCGCTGGAGCCGGGGAGAGGAATGAAGAATAAGCAGAGTTCAGCAGGTCTGGCAGCACTTGTGAGGAAAAAAATTCGAGTTAACCTTCCTTGGGTCACCGGTCCTGAAACGTTAACTCTGATTTTCTTCTCCAGAGATGCTGTCAGACCTGTTGAGCTTTTCCAGCAAGTTCTGTTTTTTATTCCTGATTTTCACATCTGAAGTTCTTTCGGTTTTTATTTAATAAGCAGATTTACCTCGTTACATTTGAATATGGATTTCCAGAACTTGTCTTCCCTTAAAATCACAGCGATGCAGGCCCTGCAGTATAAATTCAAACTCTTCACATGCACTGCTGTTTGGAACTTAGCCAATATTACACTTCCTGATTTATTTTACAAGGTAATATTGTTTTGCTGATATGTGTTGGAACTGTTGTAATCCTGAGGCAATTTGTGCATCACCATTCATTAAAATTTATGTTGGGAAATTGCATTTCTGAGTAAACCTGAGCAAGTCTAAATTATGTTGACATTGCATCAGGGCATCACTTTTGGACTAAAATGCAAAGGGAGAGTTTGTGCATATTTTCAGAGCACGTATTTCCCAGAACTTTTGAAAGATTTTAAACAAATAAGATTATCAAGTTGCAAGTTGCAAATTTGACGTGCAGTTTAAAATCTTAGATAAAAGTATACTAAATATCAAATAGGTTTTAAGGTTTTAATATGTTTTTATGCTCAAGTTGGCAATATCAAGAATGTGCTCTACATGATGCAGAACACTATTTTGTTTATAAGATTTAGTTTAATTTTATCAACACACTCATAGCTTTTCTCTCTTCACTGCCATAATTTTTGTATGGGCTTGGTAGAAACTGTATGGACGGAGAGCAGGATAACAAATGCGTGGACACATAAAATAGTTTCTAGAATACACCATCTCTCAGCCACTTTGTTGCAAAAATGCCATCCCCTATTCACGAATCCTTCGCCTCCGCTGCATCTGGTCCCAAGATAAGGCGTTCCACTTCCAGACAAACTGATGTCCTTGTTTTTCAAGGAACGCAACTTCCCTTGCCACAGTGGTCGAAAACTTCCTCAACCGTGTCTCTCGCATTTCCTACAAATCATCCCTCACACCCCCCCCTGGCAATAACAGCAAAAACAGAACCCCCTCGTCGTCACGTACCACTTCACCAACCTCTGGATCCAATGCATCATCCTCCAACACTTCCGCCATCTGCAATCCTACCACACCACCAAAGACACTTTTCCTCCCCACCCTTATCTGCTTTCCGGAGGGACCACTCTCTCCGTGATTCCCTTGTCTGCTTCACACTCCCCACCAGCCCCACCACCCCCGGCACTTTTTCCTGCAACAGCAGGAAGTGCTATACCTGCGCCTCAACTCCCCCTTTGCCCCGACACCAGGCCCTAAGAAGACCTTCCACATCCAACAGATGTTCACGTGCACATCTGCTAATGAGGTGTACTATATCTGCTGTTCCTGTTGTGGCCTCCTCTACATTAGGGAAACCAAGCAGAGGCTTGGAGGCTACTTTCTGGAACTCCTACGCTTGGAACACAACTGCACCTCCCAGTCACGAGCCATTTCAACTCCCCCTCCCACTCCTTGGATGACATGTCTATCCTGGGTCTCTTGCAGTGCCACAATGATGCCACCTGAAGGTTGAAGGAACAGCACTTTATATTTCGCTTGGGAAGCCTGCAGCCCAATGGTATCAATGTGGACTTCACAAGCTTCAAAATCTCCTCTCCCCCGACCGCATCCCAAAACCAGCCCAACTTGTTCCCGCCTCTCTAACCTGTCCTCCTACCTATCCATTCCTCCCACCTCAAGCCGCATCGCCCGATCTTCTCCCTACTAGCCTCATCCCATCTCCTTGACCTATCCATCGTCCCTGGGCTGACTTATCCCCTCCCTAACTCCCCATCTACACTCACCTTTACTGACTCCAACCCGCCTCTTTGACCTGTCTGATTCCTCTCCACCCACCTTTTCCTTTATCCATCTTCTATCCGCCTCCCCCTCTCTCTCTATTTATTTGAGAATCGCCTTCCCCTCCCCCAGTTCTGAAGAAGGGTCTAGATTGGAAACATCAGCTTATCTGCCCCACTGGTGCTGCTTGGCCTGCTGTGCTCATCCAGCTCTATACCTTGTTTTCTCAGATTCTCCAGCATCGGCAGTTCCTGCTATCTCCATAAAATAGCTTGACAAGTTTGACCTTGTGGGTTGCTGCACAGTGAAAGGGGTGTGAACGTAATGGCCACTGCACCTCTTGTTGGTGGTTTTCACTTCATGACTTCAATCTGTCTCCACTGCCATAATACGTGAGTCTGAGGGAGATGAAAGGAAAGGAACCTGGTTGGCAGATTTCACTGAATGAACTAAAGTTTAGCAGAAGGGGGTTTTTATCACTTTTGGGGACCCAGCGTGCCCATCAGGGTACCACTTTACCCAAGATCGTATTCCCCTGTTGTGCTATCCTTTTGCCCTTGGAAAACCTCCTCACATACCCTCTCCCTCAATTTTCTCCATCTTCCTCACTATGGTTTCGCCAATTTGGGGTCACTGAACTTAAAATGTTAACTCTGTTTTCTCTTCACAGATGTTGCCAAACCTGCTGAGTTTCTCCAGCAATTTCTGTTTTTGTTTGTACCCATGAATAAGAGCCCATTTCTAACCCATCAGTCTTTGAGATGGGCAACATTTCTCTGGTCTTATTTTCCCTTTGACAATTTGCACGTGGCTCCGGGAAGAATTCTGAAATTATTACCTTTGAGTTTCAGGTTTTTAATTTGGTGTCTATATCCTCAGGATGATTACGAAAAATGCACAATCATTTTCCGTGTCATAGAAATATGAAACTATAGCAAATAAGAGCTGAAGCAGGCCATTCAGCCCTTCAAGATTGCTCTGCCATTGAATATGGTTTCTCAGCCAACCAGCACTCTGTTCTTGCTTTCTCCCATATCATTTGATCCATTTAGCTCTAAGAACTATATCAAACTCCTTCTTGAAAGCATTCAATGTTTTGGTCGAAAGCAATTTCTATGGTAGTAAAACCAACAGGCTCACTGATCACTAGCTGAAGAAATGTCTCCATATCTAAGTCCTAACTGGCCTATGCCGTGTCTTTAACTGTGACCCCTGGTTCTGGGCTCCCCTATCGTTGAGACCATGTTTCATCATTTATATGCTCTCTCTCTGGTGCAGTACTTCATCTGGTGCCACTCTCTCACCTTGACCCTGTATCTTTGCAAATATTTCCTCTTTAAATGATTATTTAACTCCCTTGTGAAAAACATAATTGTGTCTCCTTTCACCATGTTCACAGGTCATGTATTCCAGATCCCAATTAGTTCACATAATCCTACTATATCACGTTTGAGTCCACACTGACCCTCTGAACAGCAGCCCACCCAGACCTAAACCCTATCCCTGAAACCCTTCATTTTCCATGGCTAATCCACTTAGGCTGCATATCCCTGGCAAATTAGCATGGCCAGTTCAACTAACCTGCACATCTTTGGACTGTGGGAGGAAACCGGAGCACCCAGAGAAAATCCATGCAGGCCCAGGGAGAATGTGCAAACTCCACACAGATAGTTGCTCGAAGGTGGAATCAGAGCTATTGCCATAAAATGTCTTTCCTCAAGTCATTGTTTCTTCATCTGCCATTTGCCTCAAATCAGTGTGTTCTGGTTGTAAAACCTTGCACGAATGGAACAGTTTTCCTTATGCACTCAGCCTATAGTGCTCATAGTTTTGAATCCCTTTATTAAATGTCCTGGCAAATTTTTTCTTCTATATGGAGAACAGTTACAACTTCATAGTCTGTGTAACTAAAATTCCTCATCCTGGAATCAGTTTTGTGAATCTTTTCTTTGCTCTGTTTAATGCCTTCATTGATTTCCTAAAGTGTGATGCTCAGAACTGGATGCAATACCTTTTTTGTGGTTAAATCATTTTCTGTTTTCTTCACTAAAGCAAAGTGAATTGTCTATTCCATGTTCACCATCTCTGAATAAAGAAGTCAGACCAAACTGAAATAGATTTTTGCTATAATTGTATAGATCTGATTTTAAATCAAACAACAATATAACGTATCAACAGTTTTATTGTAATTGATGCCAATTAAATATTAAAAATTTTTTTGTGCAGATCAATTGTATTTATGATGTGCTAATTAAGTAGTGCAGTTTCACAATGGGGACAAATAATTTTGTAGAATCTTAGCCTTAAACAGAAAGTAGATCTCAGCATGTCTTGAGAATTTTGGCCTGGCTGCAAAATTTCATTCTGGGTCTGTCATCAACTTTTGTTTTTTGTCCCCGATCCCAACTAGTAATTGTCAAAAAATGTCTTTCCCTCAATCATCTCCCCATAACTTTCCTTGTATTATAAGGAGGCAATGGCCTAGTGGTGTTATTACTGGATTATTAATCCAGAGACCCAGGTTCATATACTCCAATGGCAGTTGGTGGAATTTGAATTCAATAAGTTCTGGAGTAAAGAATCTATTGATGACTATAATTCCATTGTTAATTGTCAGGAAAACCCCACTGAGTTCACTAATGTTGAAGGAAACTGGCATTCTTACATGGTCTGGCTTACGTTTGACTCCTGACCCACAGCAATGTGGTTGACTGTTAAATACTCTCTGGAATGGGCAATAAATGCTAGCATAGCCAACAATGCCTTCATTGTGTGAATGTATTAAAAATGACACACATGTTTATGTGGGCAACTGTCTCTTTAAAAAGACAGATTTGACTTATACCTGAAAAATATGGATGGCAAGTTGATGCAGTCATTGCTGTGGATTAGTCCATGCCAGCCTAATACTCAAAAAAATTGCGTTTTGATCTTATTTAGTAAGAAAAATCAAGCAGCAAACACAAAGTGCACCTGATGTAGCTGTTTGGGTGTAGTCCTTGCTGAATTTTACTGAAGTCAACACAGTGTGGAACTAGAGAAACACAACAGATCAGGCAGCATCAGGGTCCCGATCAGCTTGGCCTGCTGTGTTCCTCCAGCTCCACACTGTATTGATTCCAGCATCTGCAGTTCTTGCTATCTCTGAAGTTTAGTGGACTCTATTAAAGGACCAGACTGCAATAAGGTCATGGGAGGGGGAATGAGGCAGTCAGCATAGGCAAGAAAAGTGAATATATGCTGATAAGAGGCCTGCAGTACTTTTGCAAAATTGAGAAGTGTATTTCGATTTCACCCAGTTCCATATAAAACAAGAGAAACATCAGCCTTCCTGCCCCTCTGATGCTGCTTGGTCTACTGCGTTCATCCAGCTCTACACCTTGTCATCTCAGATTCTCCAGCATCTGCAGTTCCTACTATCTCTCCATCCAAAATATATGCTTTGTGATTGTCTTTTGAGTGGTTACCATTGGCCTCTTTGAAAACTGCTGGATAGGCCCCTCCAGACTTAAAAGACCCAACTAGGTTGAGTTTACATTGCACAATCTCTGTATAATTCCTTCTGGTTCTTGCATTAGTGTCTTATGATGGTACTGATCTCTGAAATGCATAGAAAAGCAGCATTATATCCACTACAGGCTGCAGTGCACTTACAGGCTAACCAGAACAAAAAAAGTATTGGAGCTCAATTCAGGCCAATTGAAGATTTCAAAGCCGTAACTGTTATACTTTTGTTGGCAATGGTGTTAAGAGATAGGGAGCCATGGCATGTAGATGGAGATTAAATAGAGATTAGCCATAATCAGTTTGACTGACAAAATCAGCCCAAGGGATTGATTGGCCTAACATTCTGGTCCAATATTCTGAAAAGTGAATCATATGGAGTTTGTGAAAGATTAAGGACTCCCGTGCAAATCTTCAACATATGGTCCACCATTTTACGCATACAATGTAAATGGCCAGATGTCAACATGTTTTAGGTTCTCTTCCTTCCTTCATTTACCATCATGTAAATTTAGCTCACGTACACATGTCAATTCAAAATTTTTAGTTTGGAATTGTATTAGCGGGCTCAATGTGCTGCTGCAGGTTGTGATGAAGACAGGAAGTGATTTGGCAGATGGGAGAGTGGTGATTTGATGATACAGTAATAACTATTTCCCTTTTATATACATGCATACTAATGATCAATGCTTTTGATGAGATTTTACATTTTTGTCTACATGCTTCACAGTTCATCATAAATATTTTTCATTCCTTGTCAAAATCAACATTATTTTGTCTATGTTTTCTCTAATATTAGCCTGCATCACAAGTACCACATAGAGTCTGTTCTTGTTGAGATAGATGTCTTGAGACTTATTTACAACTCTAATTATATGCATGATTCAATATCGCAAACATATAGACGGATATAGGCTGGATTTTCTGAGAAGTAGCATTCACAGTCAGATTGCATTACACATCTACTTTTTTGCATTTGAAAGAATGTGTATTCTAACTACAGCTCCATCAGAAATGGAGAATACACCTTAACTCTGACAGGAGCCTCTTGGTGTAGGATATCTGGACAAGCCAAACCACCACTCCTGTTTTCACAGCAGTAATTACCATCTCATGAAATTTTAAATGTCCAGCAGCCCAGGTAGCTACCCATTCCTCCCATGAAAGTGTAGGTATGTAAGATAAGTGTGAGTGAAGTTAAGATGCCAACTCAGTAGGGTACCAGCAGTGTGTCATCTAAGTGTGTTCCTAGATAAATATGGTGTCAGGTAAGTTGGGTGCCAGGTGAGTACGGTGTTGTGCTGCCAGTGGGTAAAGTGCTAGAGCACAAAGTTAGATGGTTATGAGGTAAGGGATGAAGTGCCTGGGAAAAGTCAGGTTGCATAAGTATTGACTTTGTGCAGACAGGAATGTCGTTGGGTTTGGGGACAGTGTTGCAATACAGGATGTTTTGTACATCAGTGGGGGTTGTGTCAGATCCGTGAGCAGGCAAGGGTATTTGTTGAATGACATGAGAAGGTGGTGTCAGGTCCAGCACTAGGGGAAAGGGCAAGTGTTGGATCCCGGGAGGAGGTGAGTGTCGGGTCAGAGTGCCAGGATGTAAGGGGCCAGAAGTGTAAATGGAGATTTGTGACGTAGTTTGTTGTATCAGTTTAATATCTATCCAGCAGTTGAAATTGTCTCATTTTTCCTGAGTAAGTATTAAATGCAGTAGAAGTCTCCCAATTCTTCAATTTAAATGAGTACTTTTGGAGTGTTCCAGGTATGGGGCTATTGCCAAATAGAATTTTCAATTTCTTGGGCAAGTCCCTTGGAGTCTGCTTTATCGAGGATTCTGTGGGGTCCCAATGGACAAAGCCAGTCTACACTACAAAAATGACTCTTGGCCATCAAAAAATCCAAGCTTATAGTCTGTTCTGTTTTCTGAGCTCTGTGCTTATTGATATTACTATACACTATATATTATGTATTACATAGCTAATTGACTGAAGGCGCTCCACTGACTTCACCACACTGAGAGTTTTGTATGTAGTTTTGTTATGCAACTATTTTAACGGTATGGCCCATGTGGCCTGGAATTTATGCCATTATATAACATCTAACCTCTCTTTCTTTAAAGAATGGGACCTTTTTTCTGCTAACATATCTGTATGCACCCTAGTACATGTTATTTCAATAAACTCAGATAATGACCTTGTAGGCCTATGACATGACTAGATTTAGTTCTTATACAGTTATCATAATTTGCCTGTGTAACTTCTCTTTGCAGTGTGCTATCTGTCATTGTTGATGAATCTGTTCCATTTGACATAGATGCGCTTGTTTTCTAGCCAAATAGTTTCTGTAACTGATTCATTATCCAGACTGATGTGTAGTCGATTATTTGTGGTTCAGCTATGTCGTCTTATTTCTTGTTGTTTGACCATTGCTAATCATAACATCATGTAACCTTTCCTGGATATAATGACATAGTGTCTTTTCGCAAATCTACATGTTCAAATGAATATCTCAAACTCGGATACGTTATCCTGGTTCAAGTTGGGAGAACTGTCTGGATCTTTTTTTGGTCATGCTTATTGGTTTAGTCCAGAGGAGTAGCTCATAGGTTCAACATCGCTAAATGAAAATCTTGGTAAATTGCTTTCGATTTAATTATCATGTGTTTTACATTATAAGCATTGCATTCTGTGAGACTATTTGACTGAGGCCAGTGAGGAGAGGAGTTGAACACCCTGTTTCCCATACAGTTCTTGGAAGGTTGCATTTCATACTTTTGTCAGGAAAAATTTGCATAAATTGACTAAACAACTAAATATGGCAGTTAATCTGCTACATCCCTCAGGAACAGCACGTCATTCTACTAAAGGCCATCTTTGCACCTGAACAATCTATAGACCCAGAAATTATACAGTCTTGCTGCTCTGAAAACAATGCTCCAGGCTAACTTATTGCCTATGTTTTATCTTTTTGAAGTTTAATCAAGAGGCAGATCTCAATAAAACATATAATCAAAAAAAACCCCCACTCTACTCACTATTGTAGATTTACAAAAAAGAAGTAAGGTTACACTTTAGAAAAAAGCCATTAGCTCTTTGTATCCAAGCTTCCAAAACGATGCAATAGATTATAAAACAATAATTACTGCTCCAAGAATTTGAGGAAATCAGCTCCAACACTGAAAATACCTCAAAAAAGGACCAACTCTTACAGCTACAATTTTTCCCCATTTTCCATCTTGGTTACCTTTGGGTATGTTTAAGATTGATAAATTGCTGATAACGAGTGCCATACTGTTACGAGATGGGGTGAGTAAAAAACATCAAAATACTCAATCGGTATTGATTTGTAGGTCATGCTTGATGGGTTGAATGGCATACTCCTGTTCTTGTGTTCCAGCGATGATTATTTTATTTAAATTGGTTACAATAACACTTTGAGAAGAAGATATCTGGGATTAATGCAATGATGAACTAAGTTAAAGGAATATTTTTTATATTGCAAGAGATTTAAAAAATAGATAGAAAGTGGATTGGAGTAATAGTGAATATTATTCAATTCAAAATTAAGCTCATTAGGATTTTGCAATCAGATCAGGAGTAACCACAATATATCAACTATGCAACAATTGATGGTGTAAAAATATCAAAATTTACAGTATGTGCTAAAGATTAATTTTCCTGTTTCACCATTCTCTTTGCTTTCGATTAGCTTAAATGCTCCACTTCCTTTTGAAGAGTTTTGTGCAGCTTGGTAATAATGATTCCTGTAATTAACATTTACTCACAGCTGATGTTATGACTAAACATGTATGGCACAGTGCTTCCAATCCTGCACATATCCTGGGGATTTGAACTATCAGCTCTTCACAGTTGCATCGGCTTTAATTAGCTTGTTATAGTAATGTGAATTCATTTTACTGTGCTTAAAATATATTTATGTATGTTGTGGAGTCACAGTTTTGGATTTACTTTTTTTTATTTGTTGCTAACTAACTTAAACATAAATCACAATTTGTTAAAATGCAGGTTCATTTTCCTCAAATTTGATGATACCTGTTGGTTTTGCATGATGATTTATTTTCTTTAAGGCTGGTATAGCCTCTATCTTGCGTGGACTACAATTTTGTTCCAGCGAAGTATCAATCTAAGTTCGGTCTTCTGTTAGAAGTATTGTAGGTTACAGGAACCAGTACACACCAATCTTTGGAAAGAGCCAATGTTATACTTAATTAATGGGTCTGACTGTTCCATATTCGACATGATCTGAGCAGATGGGCCTAATGATATAGGAGCAGATGTAGGCCATTTAGTCCATTAGGTCTGCTTCACCGTTCAATGTAATCATGGCTGATCTGATAAATCTCAACTTCACTTCCCTGCCGTTTCTTCACAACCCTTAATTTCCTTACTGATTAAAAACCGTTTATCTCAGCTTTGAAAATAGCTACCGACACAACCTCAACCACCCATTGCAGCAAATAATTCCACAGATTCACTAAACTCTGAGAGCAGAAATTCATCCTCATCGCTACTATAAATGGGCTATCGCCTTCTCTGCGATTATGTCATCTGGTCCTAGTCTCTCGCATGGGGAAACAATCTCTCAGCATCTAACCTATGAAGGCCCCTAAGAATCAAATCCATCCTCAATAGTTGTGGGAGGCTAGGGAAGAAATTGCAGAGGCACTTGCAGAGATTTTTGCTTCGTCTTTCGACTCTGGGGTGGCTTATGTTGTTCTATTGTAATGAGAAAGTCAGCATTGTACCAGGGAACTACGGGCCTATAAACCTGACATCAGGAGGATACTGAGGAACTGGATCAGGCAACATTTAGATAGTCAGGATTTGATTAGGAATGGTCAGAATGGATGAGTGTGTGGGAAGTCATGTCTAACAAATCTTTCAGAGTTTTTCAAAAAAGTAACCAAGACTATACATGAAGGTAGGGCAGTGGATGTTGTCTATATGGGCTTCAGTAAGGCCTTTGACAAGGTCCCACAGAGCAGGCTAATCATGAAGGTTAGGTTGCATGTGATCTAGGGAGCACTAGCTAATTGAATTCAAAATGTGCTTGATGGTAGAAAGCAGTGGGTGATGGTTGAAAGTTGTTTCTTGGACTGGAAGCCTGTGACTCGTGGTGTGCCACAGGGGTCGGTGCTGGAACCGATGTTATTTGCTATTTACATAAATGATCTGGATGTGAATGCACAAGGCATGATTAGTAAGTTTGCCGATGATACAAAATTGGGAGGTGTGTTTAATAATGAGAAAGGTTATCAAAAATTACAGTGGGATCTTGATCAGATGGGGAAGTGGGCTGAGGATTGGCAAATGCAATTAGTGTAAGGTGTTGCACTTTGAAGTCAAAACAACATTGGACTTATATAAGAAATGATATGGTCCTGAGGGGTGTTGTGGAACAGAGGGCCCGAGGAGTACAAGTGCATAGTTTGTTGAAAGCGGTGTCACAGATGGACAAGATGGTGAAGAAGGCATTTAGCATGCTGGGCTTCATTGGTCGAGGCATTGAGTATTGGAGTTGGGATGTTATGTTACAGTTGTATAAGTTGTTGATGAGGCTGCGCTTGGAGTATTGTGTACAGTTTTGGTCACCCTGCTGTGGGAAACTGGAAAGTGTGCAAAAAAGATTTAGGAGGATGTTGCCAGGACTAGTAGGCCTGAGTTATAGGGTGAGGTTGGCCAGGATAGGGCTCTATTTCTTGAAATGTAGGAGAATGAAGGAGTGACCTTATTGAGGTGTATAAAATCGTGAGGGGCATAGATAGGATGAATACATATAATCTTTTTCCCCGGGTTGGGGAATTGAAGACGAGATGACACAGGTTTAAGGTGAGAGGGGAATGATTTAAGAATGATCTGAGGGGCAACTTCTTCATGCAGAGAGTGGGACGTACATGGAACGGGCTGCCAGAGAAATTAGCCTCATTTTATTTTGAATATGAGCAGAAGAATATTAGCAATATCTTCATAATCCCTAATCTCCAGCATTATACAACATATTGATAGCCTCATTCAAACCCAGACAAAGGGCAAAAAATAAATTTGACAAGAATTTTCACTTGTACTTATGGACGTGAATCCATTGTTGATTCTTGGAAAAATCCATCTAGTTCACTAATGCCCTTCAGGGAAGGAAACTGCCTTGGTTACCTGGTTTGGCCTACACGTGACTTCAGACCCACAGCAATGTAGTTGACTCTTAACTATTCTTTGGGAAATTAGGGATGGGCAATAAATGCTGCCTAGCCAGTAACACCCTCATTCCCTGAAAGAATAAAAAAAAAATTATCTTTAGTTGCTTGCTTCGTAAATCCAGCTCATGGGGCAAAAATTTGACTCTGAGGCAGGGAAATAGGGATCTAAATTGTTTCCTACCTGAAGCCATCCTTGGGGAGTAAATGTTCACTCTATATAATTTTGACTTGGCTTGCCCCCTAAATTAATAAATAGACCATAGATGTAGCTTCACTGTCGAATTAGATGTGGCAGAGCTGTTTACAAAGCTGGGGTGTCAATCAGAGGCCACTGACTTAAGAGGAGCATTTCGTTGGAGTAAAGAGTCAGTATGGAGAGGATACTTCAACATGAAGCTACTTATCGCTAACCTTTATAAAACCTCAAAAGAAAAAAAATGTTAGAATAAAACGTTCACAGCATTGTTGGGGTCAAGGAGATTGGAGGGAAGGCTCTTTTAGTATGGCGTGTATCCTTCTATAGGATAGCCTATGCACACCAGATAGGCAGGGAAGGCTGATATACCTGCGTGAAGTTTGCACTCTGGAAGGGGTGCGTGCATCAAGGTAGTAAAACAAGCCTTGGGTGCATTTGGAAAATGTGGTCTATTGTAAAATACATATCAGTCTCTCCTTTTGACCCAGCAATAAAGGCTAATTGGCATCCGTCATTTGGAGGTAAGCAGCTGTGCTTGCACCTAACCTAACTCCCTTTAAATGGCTGGCACAGAAAGAGGGGTGGTAGACTGGCAAGCAAGCTAATGGCATTTCCAGGCCTTGTCCCTGTCCATCTTCCAACTGGTTAGGATCTGAAAATTTTGTCTTTAATTCCTGACTTTAACGTTCACCATCAAGGATTACTGTACATACGTGGGAGCATATTATCGACTACCCCAATGTCAGAGTTGGCTGACATGTCTTTTCCTGTGATTTTTGGAGTACTATTTCAGTATTTCCGCTAAAGCAAAAGCATTAGAATCCATTCCATTGAGTGAGCAGGTGCAGCATTTGATAGGTATGCACTGAAAAAACTGGCAGATTAGTGGGATGTGATTAGAGTTTTAGATTAAGAAGTAATAGTGCATTTGAACTCTTTTGCTAAATTCTTTTCGGAAGACACATTTTGAGATGCACCCACCCAAGCTAAGTTTGAACGATGCAAGAAAGAAATACTTGGTAGGATGAAATGGGATTAGGTTTTCCTTCATTATCTTGCTACAAATTGTCAGTGATGGGAGGGAATCACCAGGGAAAATTGAACATTAAGATCACCTCCATCCATAGACCTTCATTTTCTTTCTCTGTTCTTGTTAGGATGACTGCAGCTGCCCCTACAAACAGATAGTTACAGAAAAGTTTCAGGCCCACTCTTCTCTGACCCTTTTAGTACTGTTCCCAAGGATTTCCAGAAGATTTTTTTTATTTATTCATGGGATATGGGCATTGTTGTCTGGGCCAGCATTTATCACCTATCCGTAGTTACCCGTAAGAAGGTAATACAGAGCTGCCTTCTTGAAGCTCTGCAATCCATGTGCTGTAGGTGTACCCACAGTGCTATTAGGGATGGAGTTTCAGTATTTTGAGCCAGTGATACTGAAGGAATGGTGATATATTACCAATTCAGAATGGTAAGTGTCTTCAAATGGAACTTGCAGCTTGTGGTATTCCCATGTATCTGCTGCCTTTGTCCTTCAAGTTGGAAGTTGATTTAAGGTGTAACTGAGCAGCCTTGGTGAATTATTGCAGTTCACCTCTACAGCTTTTAGATGGTACACACTGCTACGATTCAAAGTCAGTTTTGGAGGGAACGATTGTGGATGTGATGCCAATCAACCAGGCTGTTTTCTCCTGGATGGTGCCATGCTTCTTGAGTGTTATTGGCATTGCATTCATCCAAGCAAATGGGAAACATTAATCACACTTCCAACTTGTGCCTTATAGATGTTAGACAGGTGGTGGGGAGGCTGGAGCTGAGTTACCTACATTCCTAGCTTCTTACCTGTCCTTGTTGCCACTCTATTATATGGCTTATCCTGTTTTCATCAGTGGTAAGCCTCAGGAAATTGATAGTGGGGAATTCAGTGATGGCAGCACCACTGAATGTCAAGGAGCTGAAATTTGAGTTTCTCTTGTTGGAGATGACCATTGTTTGTTATTTGTATGATGTAAATGTTGGCTTATTAGGCCACGCCTTGATATTGCCCGGGTCTTGCTGCATTTAGACATTGACTGCGTTGGCGTTTGAACAACACCTGCTGAGATGATTGATTTCCAACAACCATAATCATCTTCATTTGCACTAGGTATGAATTCAACCAATGGTGAATTTTCCCCTAGATTGCCATTGACTCCAGTCTTGTAGACCTGCTTGAGGCTACCTTGATATTATGGGCTGTCACTTTCACCTTGCATCATGAATTCAGTTCTTTTGACCATAGGCTGTAATGTGATCAGGAACTGAACTTATCTGGCTGAATGCAAACTGGATATCAGTCATTGCTGCTGATCGCACTATTGTTGACACCTTCTATCACATTACTAATGATTGAGAGGATACTGATGGGGTAGTAGTTGACGAGATAGGATATGTCTTCTTTTTGTATACAAGATATACTTGAGTAGTTTTCCACATTATCAAGTACATACCAACATTGTAACTGTGCAGGAACAGCATAGCTTTGGGAGTGGCAAGCTCAGGAACACACATCTTCAGTACTTATTGTCAGAATGTTGTCAGGGCCCATAGCCTTTGCAGTAGCTACTGCCTTCAGCCATTTCTTGATATCACATTAAATTTATTGAATTAGCTGAAGACTAGCATCCGTGTTGTTGGGGGCCAAGATGGATTATCCACTTGGCACTTCTGACTGAATGTTATTTATTTAAAGCCTTAGCTTTTGAACTGATGTGCTGAACTCCCCATCATTGAAGAAGGGGATTTTTGTGAAGCCTCCTCCTCCACTGAGTTGTTTAATTGTCTACGACCATTCATGACTAGATGTGCGGAGCTCAGATCTAATCCATCGGTTGTGCAATTTCCTAGCTCTCTCATTTATTGGTGATACGGTCTGTCAGGTAAATAGCTTTGTTTGGTACCTTCACCAATTTGACACCTCATTTTTAGGTAGATCTGATGCTGCTCTGGGCATGCCTTCTTGCAATTTTCATTGAACCAGGTTAAATACCCTGGCTTGATGGTAGCGATAGAGTTGGGGATATACCATGCCATGAGGTTGTAGATTATTTTGGAGTACAATTTGGCTGCTGTTAGTGCCCCACAGTGCCCCATGGATGCCTAGTCCTCAGTTGCTGGATCTGTTTGAAGTCTGTCCCATTTAGTATGGTGAAAGTGCCACACAACATTATATATAGGGTATGCTCAATGTAATGGTGCATCATTATCTCCACAAGGAATGTGTGATGGTCTCTCTTCCCAATACTCTCATGGACAGATGCAACTGCAACTGGCAGCTTAATGAGGATGTGGTCAAGTATGTTCTATCCTACACCACCTCCTGCAGGCTCGTTTTAACAAACAGGCGATATTCATAGGTGATAGTCAGTGTGAGTGTGGTGTGAAGGTTGGTTTCCAGAGATCACCAACTTTAGCTGGTGGAGACGCTTGTGCATTCCAACGATCGCTTGAGCAATGCTGTTGTGAGCCCTTCCTTCCTTGTAACGTCATCCAAGGCATCAGGTTTGGGGAAGAGTGCCGGCAAAGTGTGTTCCAAAAGCCATTGCTGGCAAAGTAAGCAAGGGAAGACAGTGCATCTCATCAGTTGTGAATGTGGAATAAAGCTGCAGTGGGAAGATCGTCCCAGTCATCATGGTTTGACAAATTACTGAAACGTGATCAGCAACCTAACAAGAATGTGTAGACAACAATGTCATCCCAAGTTCTCCACATTAAAAGAAAGTCATGTGAGCAATCAAGAGTCCAACTTGGCAAAGTTATCTTCAGTAAGACGCCTTCCATGGAGAGAGGCAGCTGAAGGATCTAGCAGAGGAGGATAGATCTTCTAGGAAATGAAAGGTTGAAAGTACCCCCAGTGTTGGTGGAATTGGTTTATGAAATCTAGAGCAGGATGTTGGATGCACTGCCAGATCTTCCCAAGTGTGAATGAAATATTCATGATACTTAATAAGTGTGGAGAGTAAACAGAGTTAATGTTTCCGGTTGAATGACCCTTCCTCAGAACTATTCCAAGGAAGGTTCACTCGACCTGAAACATTAACTCTGGTTTCTCTCCACAGGTGCTACCAGACCTACTGAGCTTTTTCAGCAATTTTTATTTTTGTCTGTTATTCATGGCACTTCACTTGTCTTTCAGCTCTAATGATGATGCCACCACCATTTGTGTTTAAGCCCTGACTCTTGGTTCTGATGGAGATTTTAAGGATAAATTCTATTCTGATTTTGATGATGTCTTCCCTGCCATCGCAAAAGGACAGATCCTTTGGGGGGACTTCAATGCCAGGTTCCAGGTGTGAAAACTGTCACTTGATTTCAATAGGTTTCAGTATGAGTTTCACCAACAAGGAACCTGTTGACTTCAGTATATTTCTGAGCTGGGGTGCTTTCTGAATTGCCAATTTTCTCTCAAGTGCAAGGATACATTTTAAGAGTTGCTGGCTGCTTGCCAGCAGGTACTAAATAATGTTTATATCATTCAAGTTTAAATAATAAAGGCTAATGTTCACAAGAATAGTAAAGTGAGTTTAACGCACGAGAATGGGCATGTGTATTATGTTTACATTATTTGAATAACAAACACCCTGCTGGACTAATACTAATTTCAGTCAGCAACAAATAAACCAAGTAACAGTTTATGATTGAAAGGTTGCAATATTCCATGTTTGACTGGGAGTAAAACCTCAGTGGATTTTACGAAAAGTTACGTTTGCATCTGAGTTTAATTTGACCTTGATAAACGGTTAGAACACATTACTTTGCAATTTTTTTGAAAAATTGCTCATTACATATAGCATGAAATAACAGCAGCTAAAAGCACACCAGTGACAAAAGTGAAAAAAAAGTGGTGAATATTTTTGAATGATTTGTTACATGCTGAGAATAAGCAAGGTGTTCCAAAAAGCTACCGTTTGTTTCTTGGCACATTCTGCTGTCACACCATCAGGCTCCTACTCCAGTGTCCAGAATCCTACTGTAATTCTACCACTTCTCTATTCCACCTTGCCTCCTGATCAACCAAATAATCAAATCCATACCAAGGCTGAATTATTGGAAATATGCCAAGTGTTCATTTTTGGTGATTTTCATGGAAGGTTCATCTCCACATGTTCCAATGAGTTTTCTCTGCATTTTGCTTCATTAGTTGTACCCCATGCCATGATGGTGCACTTGCTTGTCCCAGCTTCCCTGTCACCACAGGTGAGAGACCTTGTCAGTGCTGGAATCTTCTGGTATTATTGGCACTGGCATCACTAAAAGCCCAGCTGAGCATCAGGTCAAGTGCTGCTAGCCTGGAACAGCTCTTCACTGTGAATGCAGTGGGAGAGAAACCAAAAAGATACACTTTGGAGGGAACTTGGGCCATAGCTGACACATCATTTCAAATATAAATGAACATTTGTGGAAGTCTTGCTGGTATGAACCAAGCCACACGGATTACCCGTCCTTAGTGTCATCCCATCGTAGAACCTTGTCTAAGGGAGTGCTATACTTCCCCAATGCCCATCCTACCCTCATCTTATTGTTCAATGTGGGACCATCAGAAAGTCTTCATTGTTATTTAGCAACAAAGAAAGCAAAGTAAAAAATAAACAAAAGCTGTATTTGGTTCTAAGAAGAGACAGGGACTACTTCCCTTTACAGCAGCAACGTTTTTACAGTCAGTGAACGATCACTGCACTTAATGACATCTGCTTCCAGTAAGATGAGAGCTAAATCATCTGCCCGGTTTATTTTGCTTAATGCTACAGCACTCTTTTGTGCCCCTCGCGCTCCATATTCTTATTTTCCAGGCACTCTTGTAGCTCTTCACATCCACTCTGTTCCAATTGTGCAAAGCACAACACACTAGGATCATGTGGCATACTCTGTCTGGATCGTACTGCTAGAACTTCCCTGGCTAAAACAAACATTGGAATCTTTCCTTCAGTGGGCTTATCGTCTACTGCACCATGGGCTTGGTAGAAAAATGAGCAGCACTGTATCTACATTTGGCCACAGTCAAGTCTCACTGTGTAATGGATTCATCCACCATGTTTGCAGTAAGTAGCCTTTGTCTCCCAGTAACCATCCTTCCAAAGCACCCAGCCCTTGAATTGAGCAGGGACGTGTGTTCTGAAGGATATGGGGCATCATAGCAGCTCCGAGGCTACACGGTGCAAACTTCTAAGATGTTAAAACAATGGTCACAGATGACTTGTACATTGATGGAATGGAGCATTATTTTGTCCTTGAAGCTGACTGGGTTTGAGTTATGATATGGCTTTCTCAAAGTGTCTACAGTCTACAGTGATCTGTACCTGGAAATAGCATCTATCCAGGAAAAGTGACCTGTCCGGGCTGTACTGACCTGTTTACAGAGAAATGAAATGAAGTGATGTGACTGGGCACATATTGTGTTGGTAAGAGCCTTGATAAATTCATTGGTCAAGAGTAGAGATCCCACACAGGAGGAATCTTTGTGGATCATTGGAATCAGCCAGTTGCATCAAGGTTTATTGCCTTGACAGCCACTGAAATAAGATGGCCACCCATTCATTCAGATCACAGGTCCTGCTTCTGCTGTTGATTTAATTCTGTGAGACTGATGACTGCAGCAAAAGGCATGCCACACAAATACAATAGCAAGGGTTGTAAAATTACTGATATATTATATCCCCACCTTCCACATCATCCAAGAAAGGCAGCATTGCTTCATAATGTTGAATACTTACAGCTCAAGGTAAGAGGAAATCAGCTCTGTTCACTTGTGCAGCATATAAAACGTTGAATATCTTTGTGAGTTTGGCTGCAGGTGAGAATTTCAAAGTTGTCTGTGATTACTTCGACACAGAGCTGACTATTTTCAGTCTACAAGGGCCAATGACATGGCCATGATTGCTTGTGACCAGCACAGCATCGCACACAGAGATAATGGGAAGTGCAGATGCTGGAGAATCCGAGATAACAAAGTGTGGAGCTGGATGAACACAGCAGGCCAAGCAGCATTTCTGATGAAGGGTCTAGGCCCAAAACATCAGCTTTTGTGCTCCTAATATGCTGTTTGGCCTGCTGTGTTCATCCAGCTCCACACTTTTTTTATCTCAGTATCACACACAATTGGGCACTGTGTGTATTTCACTTATAGGTGGTTATGATTACAGATGTACTGCACTATGAACATGCATGATTCATACAATTGCCATTTAGAGGGCTTCACATCATTCAGAAGTAAGTGCTATGTACTCAGACAGAAACAAAACTTTATCTACCCTAGAATCCGACCCCATCACATTTTTCCATCCCCACCCCTGTCTGCTTTCCGGAGAGACCACTCTCTCCGTGACTCCCTTGTTCGCTCCACACTGCCCTCCAACCCCACCACACCCGGCACCTTCCCCTGCAACCTCAGGAAATGCTACACTTGCCCCCACACCTCCTCCCTCACCCCTATCCCAGGCCCCAAGATGACTTTCCATATTAAGCAGAAGTTCACATGCACAGCTGCCAATGTGGTATACTGCATCCATTGTACCCGGTGTGGCTTCCTCTACATTGGGGAAACCAAGCGGAGGCTTGGGGACCGCTTTGCAGAACACCTCCGCTCGGTTCGCAATAAACAACTGCACCTCCCAGTCACAAACCATTTCCACTCCCCCTCCCATTCTTTAGATGACATGTCCATCATGGGCCTCCTGTAGTGCCACAATGATTCACTCGAAGGTTGCAGGAACAGCAACTCATATTCCGCTTGGGAACCCTGCAGCCCAATGGTATCAATGTGGACTTCACCAGCTTCAAAATCTCCCCTTCCCCCACAGCATCCCAAAACCAGCCCAGGTCTTCCCCTCCACCCACTGCATCCCAAAACCAGTCCAACCTGTCTCTGCTTCCCTAACCTGTTCTTCCTCTCACCCATCCCTTCCTCCCACCCCAAGCCGCACCTCCATCTCCTACCTACTAACCTCATCCCACCTCCTTGACCTGTCCGTCTTCCCTGGACTGACCTATCCCCTCCCTACCTCCCCACCTATACTCTCCTCTCCACCTATCTTCTTTTCTCTCCATCTTCGGTCCACCTCCCCCTCTCTCCCTATTTATTCCAGAACCCTCACCCCATCCCCCTCTCTGATGAAGGGTCTAGGCCCGAAATGTCAGCTTTTGTGCTCCTGAGATGCTGCTGGGCCTGCTGTGTTCATCCAGCCTCACATTTCGTTACAGCCATTTTCCATTTTCAGTGCACATTTAAGATTCACATGAGATTGGAAGGCACTGCAGGTCATACTGGTACAGTGAGTGGCTGGATCAGCCCACTCCCAACTCCAAACTTCCATGTTCCTTTCATCCTAGCTCCCTGTATTGATTCCATCAATTTCCACACCCTTCTTTGAATTACAACGTCATCTCCCAACATGAAGGTACAATGAGGCTAGGACATGACCAATGCCATTCTCTGTGGCTGGGGAATGTATGTGGCTGCCATCATGGTGAAAATCCTCAAAGTTTGGTTGTCTTGTCCCCGTATATATAATTTCTGAGTTTCTTGGGGGCTGGACTTGTGGGGCTGACTATGTTTTACACATGTGCAGTTTCTGGAAAAGTCTGGCCATTTAAAGGATCAGCTGTCTCAAATTAAATCCCTATTCATTATTCCTGCCTGGAACCCAGAGACAGTAGGGCAGAACAGGTTAGAGTGGACTTTGTTTTGAATAGCTAGTGTATCCCTTTGGAGAGCTGAGATAACAATGTGGGAATGATTCCAGGATATCTTGTGGTGACTGATCAGATGCCGTTTGGGAAGCCAAGTGTCTCGGTGCAATGTTTGTGTGTGAGGGGTAGGTGGGGGATAGTGTTAGGTGTGATTTCTGTGTAGGCAGATTCCCAAGTGGAGGGTCAACACTGGAATGTTAGAAGTATACATTTATTTGCCTAAACTATTCATTGGATCTGTCAAAGCTGTTAAAGAAATATTAATTGTTTAAAAACTGTAACAGAACTGCCAGAACTGTCAAAGAATTGTCAACAAAGTACCAAAGAACTTAAAATCCAAATGTTTTGGATTAATTAGTTGGATGCATTTCATTATATGGTTTATGTCAATGAGAGAGATTTCTTTAAACATTGTGACATCGCCATTGGTACATAGTTTTATTTTATGTCAGCCTGAGGAAGACCCATAGTGGGGATAGGAAGTGTATTGATATGGAGTGAGGAGGGAAGAGGTGATGTATGGGAGTATGAGAATGACATGAGTTGGTTCTAAGTTGGCATGGGACGATAAAGGTCTAGCACGGTGAAAATGGCACCTAGGTTTAAAATAGGGAATATTACAGGCTTGGGTGTTGTGCATAAGGGAATGGGTGTGCAAAAGTGGCATGGACGATGAGTCGAATGTCAGAGCATGGCATCGGGTTGATCAAGATCATAGGCAGTATGTAAGGGCATGGAAGGCATGAGGTGGAATAGGTTGCTTGAATAGGACATGGAGAAATTGATAGGGAATGGGATTGTGAGGTTGAGGAGAGATGATCTTGGTCTCATTATATTTTAATTGCAGAAAGGTGCTGAGACACAGAGGATGCATTGGACATAGCCAGCAGCCTCTGCTGTTGATCCCGGATTGTGTGGTACATCTCACAGAGTACTCCACCACCACCTCCCTCCCCGAACAACTAAACTCCAACCTTCCAACACAATTAAATCTGGACGGGGTTTTTGACACCAGGATATGTTCTGTGTAAGTGCACCTTCCAACCAGGAATGAAAGTTGGGGAGTCTTGTTCTCATATTTGTTGAAGAGAGTTTTTATTCTAGATTCAGGGCAGAAGGAATGAAGATATTGGAGAAAGGAGGAATAGTTTCAGATTGGGTAGCGTGGTACATAAACATTTAAAGTTCCATTGAGAAGGCTGGCTATGTATGAATTTTTGTAATCCCTTGCTTGAACTTTTTACTTGCTTGCATGTTATTTTTACCTGCTTCAGGTGTCAGCTATAGTTCTGTTTAAAACACCTTAAGCTTTGAATCTTTTGGTTTTTAAGATCTAAATCACACAGCTCGTATTTCATCTCTGTTTTCAGCGATCAAGTGCAAAAATCAAGACTGGGTCTCCTTTATGTTACTGAAGGAGTACTACACTGTAGGAGGTCGTATATTTTGGATGAAATATTAAGCCATGACCCCACTATTCAAACACATGGCACTATTTCAAAGAAAACAGGGAAATTATCCCTGGGGTCCTGGCAATTGTTAATCCGTATAACAATACACACAGAAAAAATGTAATTATCCTACTGCTTTTGTGGAAGGCTGTTAATTGAGTGCAAATTGGCTGCTGTGTTTCTCAAACTGCAGAAATAAAAATTCTTTTACAAAACTGTACTTCAGTAGCTGCCAAGTGCTTTGAGAAACCTGCTGGTCATGAAAAGCACTACATGAATTCAAATCTCTTTTTTTGTTAGATATTGCAATTACGCTTCTATAGAAATGAAGTGCTGAAGTTTCATCTTGGGGTTAGGAAACAGGATCTAGGACTGTTTCAGGAGCACATAAGTGAATTTTTACCAGTGTGCCCCTTAATTTGCCATGGAGGCAATTGTTCCGCCTAATTACTGGTGGCGAATGGGCCAATGAGAGTCAGTGTAAAAGGTAAATAACTAGTAACATCTCTACAAAAAGGCGATCCCTCAGCAACTTCTTAAAAAATTAAATTCAAGTAGCATGAAAGCAGCCAGTAAAATGCTGTCAGAGACAGTAAGAATTGCAGATGCTGGAGTCAGAAATAACACAGTGTGGAGCAGGAGGAACACAGCAGGTCAGGCAGCATCAGAGGAACAGGAAAGTTGACATTTCGGGTTGGGATCCTTCTTCTGAAAGACAGGAACCATCAATTTTCCTATTCCTCTGATGTTGCCTGATCTGCTGTGTTCCTCCAGCTCCACATTGTGTTATCAGTACAAAGCTGTCATGGGTGTGGTCATGGGGAGGAGAGGGCACCTTGTACATATGGTATTCCCACCTTGGATGTTGGAGAAGCCCTGCAGGACTGCCAGGAGTATTGTTAATCCATCTTGCTTTTGTGTGTTTGCCACCAGACAATCAATCTCTCCCCTCAAATGGCAAACTGAAGACTGACTGTAAAATGCCAATGACCCTCCTTAATCCCTGTTTCATAAGGCTTATAATGAATCTCATTCCTTTTACATGGGGGCTTTTTTGGCATCTGAACCGATTGGAGTCAAATGAGTGCACTGAGAGAGGAATTGGGAAATCAACATGCTGGCCAGGTTATAATTCTTGGGCCTTATCCAACTCCATTCCTCATATTTACAAAAGTTGAAAATTCACCCTGAAAACTACTCCCCCCTGCAGGGGGAGTGAAATATTTAAAACACTTAAAAATGTCGATGAATTCGCAGCAGACGACAAACTTCACTATCTCTACAGCAATATCTAGTCAGCAGAAATATTTATGTGCTTGTTGCTCAGTACCAACAATCAGTTGCTTGTTTCGAGGCAAGTTCTCCAATATTGTGTCAGATTAACTATTCTTTGACTTTGTGTCAGGCTGTGAATGATAACAGTTTACACAGCTTGGCAGACCTAACAACTAAGCCTGCTCCCATCTTCATGTGACATTAGCTGACATGCACATTCACCAACATTGGTCACTGAAATTCAATCACAGGGACCAATGTAACTTAAATAGGATGAGTCATATCAGATAAGCCTGAAAATCTTTGGAAAGTTTTTATAGTATGAGGCTGGTTAGGGGCAGAAAAGCTATCTGTTTTCTCTCTCCAGTGCAGTGGGGGTGATAACTGATGATAATTTCAGGATGCAAATTGACCTTGAGGAGATTCCAATTTTTGTGGCAATTTGAATGGGTCTGTGTAGCTTATATATATGTGAGAAATGTGGCAGGACTGTCAGTCATCAAGATTTTCCTGGTTTGAAGATAATTGAAGGATTACCAACAAATGAAGGACTTCTAAACCCAGCAGGCCAAGCAGCATCTTACGAGCACAAAAGCTGATGTTTCGGGCCGAGACCCTTCATCAGAAAAGGGGGACGGGAAGAGGGTTCTGAAATAAATAGAGAGAGAGGGGGAGGCTGATTGAAGATGGATGGAAGAGAAGAAGAGCAGGTTAGGAAGGCGGGGACGCGCTGGGCTGGTTTTGGGATGTAGTAGGGGGAGGGGAGATTTTGAAGCTTGTGAAATCCACATTGATACCATTGGGCTGCAGGGTTCCCAAGCGGAATAGGAGTTGCTGTTGCTGCAACCTTCGGGTGGCATCATTGTGGCACTGCAGGAGGCCCATGATAGACATGCTGTCTAAGGACAAGAGAGTTGCAGTGGGAGAGAGATCCCCTGAGGTTTGCCGGGAGGGATGAAGGTAACTTCTCCAGGTTAGGCATCCCTAGAAGAGGCTTTGCAGTGAGGTTAAAATTGTATCAGAGATAATGGGAGCTGCAGATGTTGGAGAATCTAAGGCAACACAATAGAGCTGGATGAACACAGCAGGCCAAGCAGCATCTTAGGAGCACAAAAGCTGACGTTTCGGGCCTAGGCCCTTCATCAGAAAAGGGGGCGGGGGAGAGGGTTCTGAAATAAATAGGGAGAGAGGGGGAGGCGGATCGAAGATGGATAAAGGAGAAGAAGAACAGGTTAGGGACGTGGGGACGAGCTGGGCTGGTTTTGGGATGCAGTGAAGCTTGTGAAATCCCTCCCCCTACTGCATCCTATTCACAAGCTTCAAAATCTCCCCTCCCCCACTGCATCCCAAAGCCAGCCCAGCTCGTCCCCGCCTCCCTAACCTGTTCTTCTTCTCCTCTATCCATCATCGATCCGCCTCCCCCCGATCTCCCTATTTATTTCAGAACTCTCTACCCCTTCCCCTTTTCTGATGAAGGGTCTAGGTCTGAAACGCCAGCTTTTGTGCTCCTAAGATGCTGCCTGGCCAGCTGTGTTCATCCAGCTCTACACTGTGTTATCTCAGACTCTCCAGCATCTGCGGTTCCCATTATCTCTGACTTCTAAACCCAGGCGGTTTTAAAAAATGCTGCCCCTACCTGCAGATTATTCATGCTAATGAATATTCTACACTTTATTTCTTGTTAATTCCGAAAGGTTCCTTGGGGGCCATGTGTGGCAAGCCCATTTCTTGTGGTCCAAAAAAGTTATCAGGGGCATTATAGACATTGGGCCTCCCACTATTAAACATTCACAAACTTTGATTCACTTGAAAGAGATCATTTTTCTGTGTCAATTTTGATGACTACCAGTAATGTCATTACTATAAGTTTTGAATGGGGGCCCATAGGACCATAAAGTATAGGAGCATAAATTAGACCATTCAGCCCAGTGAGCCTGCTCTGCAATTTGATTATGTCAGGTATGTTTCTCAAACCCATTCTCTAGCCTTCTTCCCATAACCCTTTATCTGCTTAGTAAACAAGAACCTATCTACCTCCATCTTAAAGATAGTCAATGACTTGGCCTCCAAAGCTTTCTATGCCAATGAGTTTGTCCACCCTCTGGCTGAAAAAATTCTACCTCATCTCAATTCTAAAGAGTTGTTCCTTCATTGTGAGGCTGTGCCCTTGTGTCTTAGTCTCTCCTACTATTGGAAACATCATGGCCCCATCCAGTCTATTCAGACCTCTCTGTATTCTGTCAAGTTTCAATCAGATCCCCCACTCATTCTTCTAAACTCCATTAAATACAGATCCAGCGTCCTCAATCACTCCTCATGCGACAAGCTCTTTATTCTCAGGATCATCTTATGAATTTTGTCTAGGCTGCCTCTATGGACAGCCCCTCCTTAAATATGGGGCTCACAGTATTCCAAATGCAGTCTGACCAGAGCCTTATATGCCTCAGCAGTACATCCCTGTTCTTGTATTCTAGCCTTCTTAAATGAATACCAACATTGCATTTGCCTTCCTAACTGCCAATTGAACATGCATGTTAACTTTAGACAATATTGAATTAGGACTCCCAAGTCCCTTTGTTCTTCAGATTTCTGAAGCCTTTTCCTAAGCCTCTATTCTTCCTAACAAAATGCAAAACCTCACACTTTCCCACATTATATTCCATCTGCCACTTTTTTGCCTACTCTCCTAGCCTGACCCAAGATCACCTGCAGCCACCCTGCTCCCTCAACATTCCCTGTCCCTCCACCTATCTTTGTGTTTTCTGCAAACCTGGCAACAAAGCTCTCAGTTTCTTGGTCCAGATTGTACATACGTAACGTGAATCATTCTGGTCTTAATGCTGACCCCCTGAGGAACTCCACCAGTAACTGGCTTCCATCCTTAAAAAGACTACTTTATTCCCATTCTTTGCCTACTGCCTAGCAGCCAACATTCTGACCATGCCAGTACTTTGCCCCTAACATGATGGTCTCTTATTTAACAGCCTCCTGTGTAGCAGGAAGCCTTCATTAAATTCAAATATATCATGTCTACTGGATCTCTGTTAACTTGCTTGCCTAACTTTGCTCATTTCCCCCTCAAAGAATTCTAACAGATTTGTCAGGCATAAAATCTCCATGATGAAACCATACTGATTCAGCCCTATATTACTATATATTTCCCACAATTTCATCCTTAATAGTGGACTCCAAAACCATATCAATGACTGTGGTTGGCTAAGTGGCCTATAATTTTCTGTTTATTGCCTCCCTCCTTTTTTAAGCAGGGCTGTTACATTCACCACTTTCCAGTTCTCTGTCACTCTTCCTGATTCCACATGACCCTTAAAAGATGACAATCAATGCTTCCCAATCTCCTCAGATGTATTTTTCAGGACTCTGGGATGTAGTCCATCTGGTCCGGGTGATTTATCCACCTTCAAACCTTTCAGCTCCCCTAGCACCTTCTCTTTAGAGGTGATCTCTGCCCTTTCCTGTGTCCCCTGACTCTATTGAAGTTCTGGTATACCACTGTTGTCTTCCAATATGAAGACTGATGTAAGATACCTATTCAATTCCTTCCCTGTTTCTTTGCTCCCTATTGTGAATTCTCCAGCCTTATTTTCCAGCAATCCCATGTCAATTTTTGCCACCATCTTATCTTTTATATTTCAAAGAAAAGTCTTGTAATCTTCTTGTATATTACTAGCTAGTTTACCCTCATAATTCATCCTCTTCCCCCTTATTGCTTCTTTATTTGTCCTCTGTTGGTTTTTAAAGGCTTCTTAATGCCCTGGCTTCCCAATAATCTTCACTACATCGAATGCTTTTCCTTTGATTTTATGCCATCCCTGACTTTCCTTGACAGCTTTGGTTGCCTCAGCCTCCTCATTGCCTGTTCCTTTTCTCCTTGGGATGAATATCTTCTGCCTCCTGAATTACCCCCAGAAACACCTGCCACTGCTGCTTCACTGCCTTCCCTTGTAATCAGCTCTGACCAGCTTCTTCCTCATGGTTTTGAAGTTGTCTTTACTCAATTGTAACACCATTACATCTGATTCTAGCTTCTCCCTCTCAAACTACAGGGTGAATTCTGCGATATTTGGTCACTACCCCCTAAGGGTTCCTTCACCTTAAGCTCATTAATCAAGTCTGCCTCATTACAATATCACCAAATCCAGAATTGCCTGTTTCCTAGTGGTCTCTACCACAAACTGCTCAAAAAAAAATCTCTTGAAATTCCATAGATTCCTTTTCCAGGGAACTGCTAGCAACCTGATTTTCCCAGTCCACCTGCATATTGAAGTCATTGTAATAGTATCTCTCTTACGTGCCTTTTCTATCCCCTGACATATTTGATTGCTTGATTGATTGATTGATTTTATTGTCATGTGTACTGAAATATAGTGAAAAGCCTTGTTTACGAGTGGTACAGGCAGGTCACAGGAAGTAAAGGATGTACAGATCAAAAAGACTTAGAGGCATACAGGTTACATTTTCTGTCCCACATCCTGACTACTGTTAGGAGGTCTTTTTATAACTCCCATCAGGCCTTTTTACCTTTGCCATTCTTCAACTTAAAACAAATTCCATGTCTTCTGACTCTATACCATTCCTTGATATCGATCTAATTTCATTTATTACTAACAAGGCAACCCCATCCCCTCTGTCCATCTGCCTGCCCTTTTGATAGGATGCGTAGCGTGGATTTTTTTTCCCAGCCCAAATCCCCTTGCGGCCAAATCTCTGAGATGCCCACAGCATTGTACCAGCGCTACAAGCTCATTTATCTTGTTACGTATGCTGCGCACATTTACATACAAAACCCTCAGTCCTATGTTGACCACCTCTGCTCTCATATTTGCCCCATCACCTGCGGTGCCTGAAGCTAGATGCCTGACTGTTCTGGAAACTTTAAGAACCTCTCCTGAGTCAGCGTTGCAATATTCAAACAAGGTGAGAGAGTTAAAAATCTCTTGACTGCCACCGTTCAGTTGGGATTTGCTGCCATTACAGCTCGCATTCCTTTGATTCCTGCCCTGAGTTGAAATCAGGTTTGTGTTCTGAGAGTGAAGACTGGGCTTTGGGTTTTTCTGTCATCTTTGAGCAATCTGCTGCAGCATGTGTTTGAGACATCTTTCTACCATCTGAGATGAACAGAACTCACCTGTGTATCCTCTGCTACTCCCCTCGTACCTGGACAATTATACCAGAGAAGTGAAGTTTCTTTGGCTAATACTAATTATGTGTAGGATCCTCCTGACAGCTGTAATGGCACCCCAAGGAATCATGGAATGAAGCTGAGAAACCAGAAATTACAAGTCCCAGGGAGAAGAACAAATGTGAAACATCAAATGAATAGTCTTCTGAACGTTTATACAAATCTGAAAGTTAAAAAAGAAAGGTAATTAAACGGCTACAGATACAGTAGGAACTGCCGATGCTGGAGAATCTGAGATAACAAGGTGCAGAGCTGGATGAACACAGCAGGCCAAGCAGCGTCAGAGGAGCAAGAGAGCTGATGTTTCTGGTTGAGACCCTTCTTCAGAAAGTGAAGAATTTTCTGAAGAAGGGTCTCGACTCGAAACGTCAGCTTTCCCGCTCCTCTGAGGCTGCTTGGCCTACTGTAATTAAATGGCTCATTCTTTCAAGGAAGCTTTTGTGACATCAATATGTTTATTCCGATTACAAAGAATAATTTAACATACGGAGAATACAATGGTCTCTGTACAGTGCACACTTTTAGTCATGGAAAAAATGTTACATTTGTTTATCAGCTTGTAGTACAAACTGTGCTTTGTTACTTCTGAAGAAGCAACAGGTAGATGCAACATTCTAAAAAATTAAACTGAGGCTTATTGGTTGACAATCTCTGGCTAGAAACTGAAGCTGCAGTGATGCATGCGGTTTGGTTGATGGTGAATATTTAGGGAATTAACATGAAAAATTAACTGTCACCTACTAGGAAAACAACTGCATCATCTAGAAAATTAATCATTAATGCTTAGTTACGAAGAGGTGGCAAATGTCTACCTAACTTAAAATGATGAAATATTCCATGGTATTCAGAGAGCCACTGGGGATAGGACTTCTGCGGGGATCACTCTAATTTTGGGAAGTTCAAGTAACACAAAATGATTCCAATTCACTTAAAACATGAAGAGATCTTTTTTTAAAAAAAGTTAGCACTAGATTTAACTTTAGTCATGTCTATCATATATTTCCGGCTCTTTTTTCACATTAATTTTCAATGTTATAAGGGACAATCAGAAGCAGCTGTAACATGGATTTAAGAGATTAGATGCTGGTTTCTGCCGACAGTATACAAACTCAGAAGAACTCATTCTGAGCTAAAAATTAACAAGTAAAGACCAAAGAATTCCTTATACATGGTACTCCAACTGGCATTTAGAAAAATATTGAATGCAGAACATGAAGTGTTGATTGGTCATCCTATTGAATATGGGCTCATTTCAGTTGTCTGTGGCTGGGAGTAAATGTTAATGCAGTGGTTCTGTTAAGTTCCATCATGGAAGACATGAACATACATCAGAACGGATGACTCCAAACTGTTCAGCAGATAATGACTGGAATAAAATAATTGGAATGGGGTGTAAGGGAAGACAATTGATCAGGATTAGTAATGCAGAATGTAACATGGTATTGACTTTTACACATTTCACTCAACTTACCTTTGGAGAGAGAACATGAAAAATGCAGCAAAAATGGTCTTCAGGGAATGGGTTGTGTTGATTTTCTGGCAAAGGAAAGAATTGTGGGTAATTAAGGAGGCAAATGCCTTTATGTCACCGTGACTGGAGCATAAAAGTAGGGAAGTCTTGCTAACACTATATAAGGCAATAGTCAGGCCAAAAACAAACAGAGTTCTGCAGAAACACAGCTGGTCTGGCAGCATCTGCAGAGAGAAATAGAGCTAACATTTCAAGCCTGGTAATGATTCTTCTCAGAACCAGTATGACCACAGCTGGAATACTACGAAGGATTTTGGTCCCACATCTAAGGAACGATATACTGGCATCGAAAATGGTCCGAGAAGGTTCACTGGTTTGATCCCATGTATGGAGGGATTTTGTGAGGAAGAAAGAATGAGTAAATTGCGTTTATACTCATTGGATTTAAGAGAATGAGAGGCAACCTGATTGAAACAAATAAGATTGTTAAAGGCTTGACGGGGTAAATGTGGTGAGATTGTTTCTATTGTAGGACAGTCTAGTATCAGAGGGCAAAACCTTAGCATAAATGGGCACTCAGTTAGGGCAAATGAGGAGGGATGTCTTCTCTGAGGGCAGTTAATCTGTGTAATTCTTTGCTACAGAAGAATGTAGAGGCTGCATCATCAAGTGCACTCATGGCTAAGATTGACAGATTTTTAATCTAGAAAGGAATCAAGGGTTTGGAGAAATGGCAGAGAAGTGAAGTTGAGCATGATTAGATCAGCCATGATCTTAATGAATGGCAGAAGACACTCAATAGGCTGAAAAGCCTACTTCTGCTCCATATATCTTATGATCTTATTGTCATGCTGTTAAATTATTAAGTATATTAAAATCTTTTAGTCTTCCCTGGACTCAAGAGAGACGCTATAAGACTGTAGACTGCAAACATTACAGGTTTATTCAAGAAAAGTTGTAAGCATAATCTGAGCAATTGCAGGCCAGCAAGTTTAGCTTTGGTAGGTTCTGGAAACAATTATTTGGAATAAAACGAGTAGTCTTATGGAAAAAAAACTGTGTTGATTTGCAAACGTCAGCACAGATTTATAAAGGGAAAATCTTGATAAAGTAATTTGCTGGAGTTTGTGAAGTGTTCACAGAAAGGCTTGATGAGGTTACTGTTGTTGATATGGTATACACAGATTTCTAGAAGGAGTTTGATGCAATACCTTGCAACAGACTTGTGAGGAAATTTATAGGTCATGGTATAAAGGGGACAGCAACAATGTGGATACAGAATTGCTGAGTGAAAGGAAACAGAGTAATGGCCAATGGATCTTTTTCAGGCTGGAGGAAGTTTGCAGTGGAGCATCCCAGGATCGCAATGGGATCTCTTGCTTTTTCTGTGAGATAATGCACTTCAGTCAGAAAAAACACTGAAAGACAATATAAAATAGGCATTTTCAAAATCATGAAAGAAGACGTAGATTGAACTGTCCTGTGAGGGTACAAATTCACAAAGTTTCTCTTCATGCAATATCATGTAATTCCAATTGAATTACTGATAATTTATTTAATGGTGAAAATTGCTGCTTCTGTTTTGTAGCCATGGAAATACAAAACACTCAAATTTTGATCTGTAATAAAGAATTTTTCTACATCAACTTTGTTAAGTTGCTTTACTGTTTTGAAAGTTGTGTTTAATGATCTCTATCACTTTTTTAATGTACCTAGTGCGCCTTCAGTAGATTTTGATGGCTAATTTGTGATTACCTTTCTTGGAAAGAAAATAAACAAGATCTGATTGATTTGAAGAGAGCATGCCCCTCAATGGATCTTTTGAACTTTCCAAGAGAAGAACTAATAGGAGCAGGAGATTGGGCAGTTCGTCCTCTATGTCTGCAATTTCGTTCAATAAGATCATGGTCGATCACCTATGTTGACTCAACCTTCCTACACTCCTTAATTTCTTTGTAACCCAAAATTTACCAGCTTTTCCTGAAAAGGACGGAGCATCCAATGCTTATTGGGGCCAGATAATTCCAAAGATTCCGTACTTGCTGAGTGAAAAATGTTTTCCTAATCTTGGTCCTAGCTAGCTTAATCCTTCTTCTGAAACTTTGACCCTGAGTTCTAAATATGTTACTGAATTTTTCTGATACCTCCAAGGACCAAAGAGTGACAGACAAATAAATTATTTAATAATTTGTTAAACAAATAGAGATGACAATTTCAGTGAACCCATTTGTAAGTGTTCTTCATAGGTAACGAAAGGAGGTGAAAATTAGCCATCAACGGGTCTTTGACCAATGTACAATGGCCTCTTTACATGGCCAGAACTGGGAGTACCCCATCTGTGGTTTTAATCTTCACCCTTCATTTGCGGTGATAAGCAACTTTTTCCCCTTAGAAGGCAATGTGTAAACTACTAAAAATCTCTTTTTTCATAAGGTTTCTAACTGTCTCTCACTGACGTTTGTTGTGAGACATGGCAGAATGCCTAACAATATTCATCACAATCATGCCCAATTACAGAGCTATCAGGCAAAAATGGTATTGAGAATTTCACATGCTAGCTTCCTTAGCTATTGAACTGTGGCATAGCAATGAGACCTTCCCTGGCTTCCTGATGTCCTTAATTCAAGTCAATGGTTAGACCTCCAGCAATGGAACTATTCTTCAGCAGTGCGCTGTAAATTAACAGATTTTCTCTGATGCATTTGTAACATTCTTCCGATAACTCCACTGTTCTTTTGTATTATTTATTATAAAAGTCGTGGCTGAACTGAAGAAACTACAAGATTTTATGCATGTTAAAAGATTTTTTGTATCAGTGAAGGAAGTTACAAAGGAATACAGAAGTCCTTTTGTTAAAATTGTGTGAAGAGGAGTTCAACACAGCAAAGTGTGTGAGTATCTGTGGTGGATCTGAGAAAGACCATTAGAGTACATAGATATATTTATATATTATCAAAACCTTAATATTAAATTTTCTGAACCAGTTCCCAGAAGAACAATGGGGCTAAGGTGTATGTATACAAATTAGTGACAGTTAGTGCACTAGCACAGAAAATAATCAGAATAGCTAATGGAATGTTGGCCTTATTTGAGTGAAAGGTAATGGAGTTCACATACCAGGAATTTGTATTTCAAATACACAAAAACTTGGACCTATATTATCTGAAGTACTGTGCTCAGTTTTGTTCACTTGAACATCAGGAAAAATATAAAAGAAAAATGCTACAGGTATCAGAAATGTGAAAACAAGGAAAAGATTCAGTAGGTCATCATGGGGAAGGAAATAGAGTTAACTTTTCACCTTGATAATCTGAAATGTTCATTCTGTTTCTCTCCAACAGACGTTCCTTAACCTGCTGATGTTTCCAATGTTTTCTATTTTTAACCTCAGCAAAAGTATGAGATTAAAAATGATTATTACACTGAAAACTACAATGCTAATTTACCAAAATTATAGCAGAAATTAAAGCATTAAGTCATGGAGACTAGTTGCATAAACCTGACCTACATTACTTTGATTTCAAAATCTTGAGGTGTGATGTAATTGAAATATTTAAAATCATAATGAAATTGATTGGTTTCGGTATTGAGAATGTGCTCTGTGCTGGGAATTTCAGAACATGATGGCATCGTGGACAGGATTTTGTGGAAGGTGGGGTTTCACACCTCCAAACTTGCCAGCAGGGGCCTGTAAAATCCTGCCCAATGTTGTGAGCTAGGGCATTTAGATATTAACACGGGAATTACAGATTACTCTGAGATGAAACTAAACTCTTTGCAATCTTGGTGCCACGCTTGACCCCAAAATGAGATTACGATCTCATATTCAGTACAAAGGTTGTCTATTTGCACCCTGTAACATCACCCAACTTCATCCCTCCCATGGCTGATCTGCCACTGAGACCCTCATTGGTGCCTTTGTTCCCTCCAGATTGACCAGTCCAACAATCTTGTTGGCTTCTTATATTTGACCTTTCGTAAACTTGAGGCCCACGAAAACTCTGCTGACTATGTCCTTATTTGTCTCGAGTCTTGTTCACTTGTCTGCCCTGGGCTTGCTGCCCAGCACTGGTTCCCAGTTAAGCAATAATATAGTTAAAAATGGTTGTTGATGCTGACACTGAAGACCACAACACATAGGAGAAAAATTAGGCCATTCAGCACATTGTGCCTGCTCCACTGATTCAATAACATCATGGGCTAATCTGCTAACTCTCAACTCCACCTTCTAGCCTCTATAATCCTGATTCCCTTATTGTTTAGTAAGTTATCTATCTCAGCGTGAATAAATTTAATGACCTAGCCACAATAGCTCTCTGAGGTAAAGAATTGAACAAATTTGCTACGCCTTGAGTGAAGAAAATTATCTTCATCTCTGTCTAAAATGTGTGACCCCTTATTCTGAGATTATTCCTTATGGTCCGAGACAATCCATAAGGATCTTTCTCCATCTACCCTGTCAAGTCCCCAGGTATCTGATACGCTTCAATAAGGTCACCTGCCATTCTCCAATTTTCCAGTGAATGCAGGCCCAATCTGCTCAAATTTTCCACATACCAGGCTCTCAATGCTTGGTATTAGCTTTATAAACTTTCTCTGAAATGCTTCCAAAGCTTGTACAGCTTACCTTAGATTGAGGTCCCAAAACTGTTCACAGTTTTTCATTTATATTCTGAGTAGTGCCTTGTATACTTTTAGCTAAACCTCCCCACTTTTATTCATCATTCCATTTGAAACCAAAGCCAGCATTCCATTTACCTTCCCTTTACTCACTGAGATCTAAAGCTGGCTTTTTGTGATTCATGGATGAGTACTCCAAAATCCCCTGTTCTGTAGCTTTCTGCAGTTTTTCTTAATTTAAATAATACTCCGCTCCTCTAGTCTTTCTGCCCGAGTTCATAACCTCACAGTTTCCTACGTTACGTTCCATTTGCCAAGATTTTGCCCACTTGCTTAACATCTCTTTAGCCCTCTGCAGATCTTTTGTGTCATCATCATTACTTGCCTTCTTACATATTTTTGTGTCACATGCAAACTTGGAGATAGTACACTGATGTCATTTACTCATCCATGTCACTAATATGTTAATAGAATAATTATTATATTTATATCAATTAATAGATATTAATTAATAGCACTGATCCACATGGCAATCTACCAGTTACAGGTTGCCATCCTGAAAATGCTCATCTTATAGAAACCCTCTGTTTTCTGTTAGTTTGTCAATTCTCTAGCCGTGCTCCAACCTCAAACATCATGGGCTGTTACCTTACTAAGTTACCTAATATGTGATACTTTCTCAGATGCTTTTTGAAAATCCAAGCATATTAGACCCATTGCTTTCACTTCTATTATCCTCCTTGTTATCTCCTCAAAGAATTCTAGTAAATTTGTCAGGCATGATTTCCCTGTGATGAAGCAAGGCTGCCTCTGCTGCGTCATATAATGTATTTCCAAATACTCTGGTATTACATCCTTTAAAATTGACTTTTTCCCAAAGACAGGTGTTAAACAAACTGGTGTAGAGTTACCTGTTCCATGCCTCCGCTTTCTAAACAAGAGCAATAAAAAGCTAGCAAGCACGTAAAATGCAAAGAATTGAATGAATGTAAACATTGATAAAGGTAAGAAAGTGTCAACCAAAGTAGATTTTAAAATATGTTTTAAAAAATTGCATTTTATTGTGCAATTGTATATGCATGCACAGAATAAGAAAAATTGAAGGGGAGAATTCTCACTTGGCCATTATCGGTAAAATTAAAGTTATCATAGTCTCACCAGACCATAGGACTGCTCTCTCACCAAAGAGAGACCACTGGTGGTGGTTTAACCTGCAGGTCACCATGTCTCAGGTAAAGTTTGTGAAGGAGAGATTTTTATGGTAACCTCAGCTGGTGCAGAAACTGAATTCACAATGTTGGCATCGCTCTACATATGCAACCCTGCTGTCAAGCCAACTGAGCTAACTGACTCTTCAATTTGTAGCTGCCAGCAATTTGGTATAAAATTCTCATTATTGTTCTCAAATTCTGGCATGATTTCATCCCCTTCAAACTTTAGTAAACTTCTTCAGCCCATAAATCTCTGACATATCTGAACTTAACTAATTTTATCCTCTGGAGCATCTTCAGTTTTAATCATTCCATCATTGTTGTCCACACATGTGACTGCCTCTGTCTTAAGCTTTCCAGTTCCTTCCCTAAACCCTACTGAGCCCTAGGGTCCTTTTCTTCCTTTAAAATGCTGCTCAGAAGTTCTGATTGTTTGCTTGAGGTTTGCTGGTGTCCCAATTGTCTTTAAAACACTCTAGTAAAGCACAATCAGACATGTTCTGTTAAGGGTACACTAAAATAACTGGAAAGCAATTTTTTTTGTTTTTTATCTAAGTTTGGTGGCTGTTGTCATTACATGCAAGACAGGAATAGATTTTGCTCCTTATTGTAAACAAGAATAGATTTTGTGTCTACCAGGTATCTCAGGTGCTAAACCGAACCTTTTGGTTTTTTTGGTAGAGTGTTTCAAAGGAACAAAGAAACAAAGAAACCTACAACACAGGAACAGGCCCTTTGGCCCTCCAAGCCTGCGCCGATCAAGATCCTCTGTCTAACTTGTCATCTATTTTCTAACGGTCTGTGTCCATTTGCTCCCTGCCCATCCATGTACCTGTCCAAATATGTCTTAAAAGACGCTAACGTGTCTGCGTCTACCACCTCCGCTGGCAACGCGTTCCAGGCGCCCACCACCCTCTGTGTAAAGAACTTTCCACGCATATCTCCCTTAAATTTCCTCCTCTCACTTTGAACTCATGACCCCTAGTAATTGAGTCCCCCACTCTGGGAAAAAGCTTTTTGCTATCCATCCTGTCTATACCCTTCATGATTTTGTAGACCTCAATCAGGTTCCCCCTCAATCTCTGTCTTTCTAATGAAAATAATCCTAATCTACTCAACCCCTCTTCATAGCTAGCACCCTCCATACCAGGCAACATCCTGGTGAACCTCCTCTACATCCTCTCCAAAGCATCCACATCCTTTTGGTAATGTGGCGACCAGAGCTGCACACAGTGCTCCAAATGTGGCCGAACTAAAGTCCTATACAACTACAACATGACCTGCCAACTCTTGTACTCAATACCCCGTCCAATGAAGGAAAGCGTGTCAAATGCCTTTTTGACCACCCTATTGACCTGCGTTGTCATCTTCAGGGAACAATGGACCTGAACACCCAGATCTCTCTGTTCATCAATTTTCCCTAGGATATTTCCATTTACTGTATAGTTCACCCTTGAATTTGATCTTCCAAAATGCATCACCTCACATTTGCCCGGATTGACCTCCATCTGCCATTTATCTGCCCAACTCTCCAGTTTGTCTATATTCTGCTGTAATCTCTGACAGTCCCCTTCACTATCAGCTACTCCACCAATCTTAGTGTCACCAGCAAACTTGCTGATCAGACCACCTACACCTTCCTCCAGATCATTTACATATATCACAAACAATGGAACAGTGATGTCTCAAGCTGCCATTCTGTGAGCCATAGCATTGCTTCAGGGCTGAGGTTACTTTCTGCACAGAAACACACGTACAGAAGTAGTGGGGAAAAGGTAGGTAACTTTTCGAGTTAGAGGAGTGAGGTATCAAGGGAAGGGTGGAGTTATTCAGGGCTTTTGAAGGCAAGGGAAGATGGGTGGCTTCCAGTAGTCATGCCCGTCCCTTTCCAGGTCTCTGATCATTGCCCGTTTCAGGCAGCTTGAGGTTCTCCAACACCCAGCCCCAACCCAGCAAGCAAGCCTCTCCAATTTCCCAATCAGAAAGGCAGCCATAGTTCTCAACTGTTAGGACCAGGGTTATGACAAGAACCCTAAACAGGCCTTGCTTTGAGGACAGACAGGAAAGTGAAGCTTGGGCCTTCTCATCCAATGCATCATTCCTGTGACAAGTATCTCAAATGCCAGCTTGCCACTCATCTTCTCAACACCTTTCTTGATGGCATCATTTGGGAGGTTAAGAATCAAGCTATTGGTTTTGTTAAGATACCGCCTTGGTGATAATAAGAATCATAGAATCCCTACAGTGTGGAAGCAGGCCTTTCAGCCCACTGAGTCCACATCAACCCTCCAAAGAGCCTAAAAACCAAAAGAACAAAGCGTGAAGTTGCAGGAAAAGCTCAGCAGATCTGACGGCATCTGTGAAGGAAAAATCAGAGTGCATGCTTTGGGTCCTGTGGCCCTTCCTCAGAACTTCCCCTTTCTCTGAGGAGCATGCTATCCAGATCCAGCATCCTACCCTTTCCCTATAACCCTGCTTTTCCCATGGCTACCTACCTACGTATTCCTGGACACTGTGGGTGATTTAGGCTGGCCAATCCACCTGATTTGCACATCTTTGGACAGGGGGAGGAAACAGGAGCACCTGGATGAAACCCACGCAGAAGCAGGGAGAATGTGCAAACTCCAGATGGATAATCGCCCAAGTGTAGAATCAAACCTGGGTCCCTGGAAACATGAGACAACAGTGCTAACCACTGAGCCACCAAGTCACCCTTTAAAGTTGATTTAAAGCTAATCAAACAGAAATCCACATGAACTGTGTATGAAACTGTTTTATGTTTCTATCATTTGTTACTACTGTTGATTGGCTAGTCATGCAAGTGATTTAAATGCTCTGGTTTGCCCAACGTTCTTTTTTAAAAACATATTTTAAGACTCATTACCATTCCTTTGGCAGGAATACAGGCATTCCTTTCACTCTGACAGATGACAACCTGGTTGGGAGCCACACCTGGTTCAAACATTTGTACAGGGAAGGAGTGACTGTTATTTAGAATACAGTTCTTTGTAGATTTAGAGAATTGTCTAAAACTGCGTGACTGTGTGAATAGCCAGGGATATTCAGTCCAACCACTTATTGTATAAGTGGCTTGACAAATGCCTAGCATTTGACAACGATCAAAATAGTGTCAATGATACCAACCATTGTTATGGAAAATACACAAAAGCTGAACTGTGTGGACTGCAGAGCCTTTCCCACAGCTTTCTGGGAATAATATACTAGCTTCTACAGACCTTGAATAAAATAAAAAAAACACAAAATCAATGAAATGAAAAAGGAAGATTCTTAAAATTATAGTGTTATGGAAATTATTTCTGCTCAAGTTGACACAAAGACATATATAGTTCAAAAGCTATGTTAATTTTATAACGAAGGCACTAAATCAACAAGATTCCAATGATTGAATGTTTTATTTTGAGAAAATGCAATTAATAATTACTTTTAAAAAAACTTTCATTGAATATGGCAAGGTCAGCATTTAATACTCATCACTAATTGCGCTTGAGAAGGTGACATTGAGCTGACTTCTTGAACTGCTGTTGTATGTATTCTGTAGGCGCACCCATAGTGTTTTTAGGAAGAGGTTTTCAAGGTTTTGACCCAGCAAAAATGATGAAACAATGACATTGTTCCAAGTCACGTTTGTTTGCGGCTTGAAGGGAATTCACAGGTGGCCATGCTCCCGTGTTGTCTTGGTTCTTCTACAAAGTACATGTCATGGGTTTGAAAGATGCTACTGAATGAGCCTGGGTGAGTTGCTGCTTGTATATGCTACTCACTGCTGTGATGAGGGCGGAAGAGGTGAATGTGGATGCGGTGTCAAACAAGGCAACTGCTTTGTCCTGGTTGGTGTTAACCATCTTCAGTGCTGCACTCATCCATGCAAGCAGAAAGTATTCCATCACACTTTCTGACCAGAGGTCCCAGCCATTTTCCTGCTCTTGTGGCTGTTGTGTATACCCATACATAGCTTGTCTAGTTGAGTTTCTGGTCAATGATAAACTTCCAGGAAATTGATAGCAAGTGATTCAGAGATAGTTTTGCCATTGAATGTCTAGGAGTGATATTTAAATTCTTTTATGTTGGAAACAACCATTGCCTTGTAATTGTATGGCTTGAATATTGTAATGAATTAGCCAAGGCAATATGCTTTGCAGATCTTGCTGCATATGGAAATGGGTTGGTTTAGCTTCTGAGGAGTTGCAAATGGTGCTGAACATTGTACAACCATTTATGACCGTCCCCATTTCTGACCTTATGATGAATAGAAACTTATTAATGAAGCAGCTGAAGTTGGTCTGACCAAGGCCACCACCCTGAGGAATACTGCCTTATCTCTGAGCCAAATTCAAGTCTCATCTGCTCCAGAGGTGTGCAATAACATCTCTGAACAGGCTGATTAGAAAGTATCAACCCTGAGGAAAACCTGCAGCAAGAGAGATTACTGGCCTCCCAGTAAAATACCTTCCTTTTTGCTTAAAGTGATACAAACTAACAGAGCTTTCCCTTGATTCATGGTGACCTCGATTTTATTAGGCCTCTTCAGTGTTACAGCTGGTCAAATTTGATATCAATGTAGCCACTCTCATTTTATCTTTGGAAGTCGTCTTTTTGCTCATGTTTGGGCAAAGACTGTAGTATAGTCTGAAGCAGAATGTGTCTTCACAACCCAAACTGACGTGGGGAAGTGGATCAGAGATAATGGGAACTGCAGATGCTGGAGAATCCGAGATAACAAAGTGTGAAGCTGGATGAATACAGTAGGCCAAGCAGCATCTTAGGAGCACAAAAGCTGACGTTTTGGGCCTAGACCCTTCATCAGGGAGCCTGAAAACCAGCTTTTTTGCTCCTAAGATGCTGCTTGGCCTGCTGTGTTCATCCAGCTTCAGACATTGTAATCTAGGGAAGTGGATCTATGCTTCCCAAAGCTTTCTCCCACTGTGTATTTCCTCACTTCATGTCTTTTTTTCTGAGTTTATTGCACCCTGATAAATACTGACTGATACAATAAGACAAAAGCTCCCAAGTTTGTTACAACATGTGACTATCAGGATGGACTGTTGTATTTTCTAAACTTTTTGAACGGAGAAAACAATTATGGAAAGTGCTGAAAATCACAGGTCTAAAATCTGTTTCGTCTGATGCATGTCCAATTTCATGTCTCAAAAAACTCATTGTATGTCCCACAATAACTTTTCCACAAGATAGTCAAATTCTTCCTGGAATTTAATGTACTTAGCATTTTTCAATTTTTTTTAACAATGTACTCAATGCATCTTCAATGCCATTTAATAATTATACAAAACAATTTCAGAATTACAGTAGACTTTTGGATCCTAATGCAGAATCGTGGAATCAGATTGGAATAAGTGAAACACACATTGACATCCCAGCATGCGGATGCCATGCCATCATGGGAAGTCTGTTAATTAAAAAATGACCTTGAAGCTCCATCTGTGGATTTGACTAACGCAGGCAGCTTGCTCATTGTGGGGATTCATGTTTGGCACAGAAGTAGTTGATAAAGAATTGTTGCTTCTATTGAAAAGAAGCACTGGACTGAACGTTGCTTAAAAAATCAATGAAATGTCATTTTTGGGGGATTTCATTGAGGAATTATGTCATTCACCTCATTATGCTTGCAGTATGCCTCTCTGGCAGTGTGCTTGAACTATCATGTACTCACCAGTGGTGGAAGTATTCACCACTGCAGGGACCTTCTGGGATTTCCTGCACTGGTTTCATGTTCAAAGCTCAGCTGTGCACCTAGTCAAGTGCTATCAGCCAGGGAGAACTCTACACAGTGCACCTCATAAGCAGGAATGTAGAAGAAAAGCTTCTGAGGGTCCATAGGATGTGCAGGTGATACTTCATTCCAAATACAAACTCACAATCATAAATGCATTGCTAGCTTACATCACCACCTGTCATTGTAAATGTAGCTATAAGAACTGAACTACACGGGTTTCCTGTCCTTAACACCATACTATGTTGGAATCCTGGCTAAGGTAGTGCTACTCTTTCTCAAATGTCCAGCATAGCAGAGCATCTTAACATTTTTCAATGTGGGAGCATCAGATGCTTGAAAGCTTTTGAACTGTTGAAAACATTAATTTTTATTGAACAATGGAAAAAATAGAGAAAACACAAACAAGAAAAAAAGGATCTGCTTGAAGGAACATGAGAATTGTCAAGAATTTAAGTGTCATAGCAGTTCTCAGGGTACCTGGTGTAGACTTTTAAGATGTGGTACCAATGATCACAGATGAAGTGTACATTGATGGATTGGAACCCTTTTGTGTTGAAGAAATCTTCAGCATTAAGATAAGACGTTTTCACTGCAACATCTGTACAGTCTTTAGCAGTCTCTGGGGGAGGCCAGCTGACTAAGGTTACTGCCCAGTCTGCAATACTGAACTCGACACCAGAAAACAAGCTGATGCGTTACGATCTGTCACAAATTGTGTTGGTAACAGCTTTGATATGACTAGGTTGAGCAATGAGAGATCCCTCACAGGCCCCCTGAAGATTCTTGCAAGCTGTCACATAAAAATTAAAGATAACAAGGTGTAGAGCTGGATGAGCACAGCAGGCCAAGAAATCTTTCTGAAGAAGGGTCTAGGCCAAAAACGTCAGCTTTCCTGCTCCTCTGGTGCGGCTTGGCCTGCTGTGTTCATTCAGCTCGACATCTTCTTATCTCAGATTCTCCAGCACCTGCTGTTCTTATTATCACATAAAAATTAATTGCAGTTGTCACCTAGACAGCCACTTACCCCTTCAGGTCACACATCCCAGTCCAGCAGGTGACGTAGTTCTGTGATGGTGTCCTGCGACATGCTCATACTGCACTGAGGCTGCACCTCATTTGGAGGAAATGCCTTCAAGGATGAGTGACGCTGCACTTCGTGAATGTCCTGCACATTCTGAGGGGACCTTTGATTGTGATGCCTTCAAGTGGATGCTGTTCAGCAGCTGCTGGGGGTAGTGTGGGCCCTAGGCTTTTAGATGCATCTGGTCCTTCTCAATTTCTCTGTGTCTTCATAGTACTGCCACCACAGTGATGATGACTTCTGCTGTGAGTGGATCTATTGGTCAGGGTTCCAGATAACCTGTGTGGGGAGTTTCAGAAATCGGTCAGATTCTAAGTAATGTGAACAGTTAGATTTCACGTCTTTCACAGATGAGGCATGAGTATAGTTTTTGATACTGCAAGACTCAAAGACAACCTTGGAATGCATTTATGTGAAATTTTGACATAAAACATAAGAAATAGGAGCAACAATAGACGATTTAGCTCCTGAAGCCTGTCTGAACATGAAATAAAATCATAGCTGATTTCCTTCAGGCCTCAACTACTTTTTCTTGCCAGCTCAGCACAACTTTCAACTCAAATATTTCAAAAATCTACCTACCTCTTCTTTAAATAATTCCAGTCATCTAGCATCTACAGGTTTGGGTAGACAATTCCACACATTCGCTAGCATAGTAGAGGAGACATTTGTTCACATCACAGTTTTAAAAGAGTGTTCCCTTGATGTGTAAGTATATCCTCCCAACTAGTGGAAACATCTTTTCAACATCTATCATGTCAAGTCACCACAATATCTTGTACATTTCAATAAGGTCACCTCTGATTATTCTAAACTTTAATTAATAAGGGCCCAACCTGTTTAACAATTCTTGATATCATCCCTGGGATCAGCCCAGTGAATCTCTTTTGAACTACCTTCAATGCCAATGTATTTTCTTAAAACATGGAGACTGAAACTGTACACAACATTCTACATGTGGCCCCACCTTTACATTTATCGCAACTCTTTCCTATTTTGAAACACTGAGGCCCTGTAACAAAGACCTAAATTCCATTTACCTCTTTAAATACTTGCTGCACTTCCATAATAGCATTTTGAGTTTATTTCACAAGGATATCCAGTATCTTCTGTGCTGCACTTGTTAGTTTTCTCTCTCTACTTAATAGTCAGCCTTTTGTTTCTTCCTACGCTTACACTTTCGACATTAAACTCCATCTGACAAGTTTCTGCCCATTCACTCACCACACCTAAATACTCCTGTGGATTCATTATGTCTTCATCACAACATGCCCTCCTAACTGTTTTTCTATCGACAGCAAATTTGGATGCATTACTCTCTCCCCCATCCTAAAAGTCAATAACATAGATAGTAAACAATGAGAGCCTAGGACTGTTTCCTGTGACACTCCACAGTTATATCTTTCAAATATGAAAAATACATTTTAATCCTGTTTATTTACCTTTACAACGTTAACCAATTCTCAATACATACTAATGCTTTACCCCTGATGTGCTCCTATCATGTCTAACAACATTTTATATGGTAGCGTATCATGTGCCCTCTGGAAATCAAAATACACTAAATTTACCAGTTCTCCTGTTATCAATTGTGATAATTATATCCTCGAAGAACTTCAGGAAATGAAGAAAAATGTTGAACATGATTTGCTTTTCATATTAACTGCTATGGATCACTTCAGCATCTAAAGAATCACAAATGGTGCTGAACATTATGTAGTCATCGGCAAACATCCACTTTAGAACTCATGATGGAGGGATGGTGCTATGGAATCCTCGACCCTGATCTTCCCAAGGGTTTGACTGGTTGTGACCAAGCCCTAGTCTGAGATTAAATGCTGTCTTCAACTGATTATGGCATGACTAATGGCAGTCCCTTGACATGACTGAGGACAATTCCCCTAAAATCGGAAACATGGTCATTTGGCTCAATCACATGCAATGCTTTTGCCATATAATCAGTTAACACATGCTGCAGATGTGACATTGATGTCGCGTGGTGCCATATAGCAACATGTCAACACCCTTAACAGATGGCCACAGAACTGCAACTTCTGGAAATCAGAAACAAAAACATAAAACACAAGTTCTGAAGATGTATTACTGGACCCGAGATGCAATTCTGGTTTCTCCCCACAGATGCTACCAGATCTGCTGAATTTTTCCATCAATTTCTGATTTTTCCCTTAACAGGCCGTTGCTTAAATATGTGATAATCTGCCTAGCAGTGTGCATGTGCTCAATGGTAAGGTAAAACCTAAATACTGTCAGCCTTTAAATTCTGAATGAGGGAACAAAGTGCAAAAAGGCAGAGATGCTGGGAGTATCCAAGTCTGCACAATGTGACTGAGCACTAATAAAGCAATTGAAGAGCCGCGAGGTACACCCTGCTTTGATGAATTAAATAGATATCTCTCATTGCCTACAAAGTGACCTGGCAGCAATATTGCAATGGAAGATATCAATGTGCTCCAATATGAAGAAGAGAACTGTATTCTAAGGGAACAGTGATATGTCCTATTGATGTTGTGAGGGTGGTGTGTGTCTGATGCCAACTTTCGTGGCTAGGGTATGGGGGATGGTGTAGGGCATAGGTGGTCACTGATCATGGACTGTGCCCTGAATGTTGCTGTTTGGCATTCAAGATAGAGGTCTAGAGAAGCATGTAGTGAGCTGACACCAACGGATACCCACTCTGACTTTCCTGATCTGAATGTCACAATCTAATTTCTCTCCTAAACATGGGAGAATAGGAAAATGCACATAAATTAGGTGAATTTAGACATGAATAAGAAGTAAATGCATGAAAATAGGCTTCTCATTGCATACAAGCAAGATTCTCAGCCTGCTGTTCAAACCTTGGGTGTAAAATTGGACAATTTTCTTGACATTGAGAATTTCATTTTATAATATCTGAACAAAATCATATTGTTCAGTGCACATTGTTCAGCTCACCACATTTTTGGAAAAAAAGAATTGTTCTTTTTACACCAGGGCACAAAGAAGTGAACATACATTGAAAGCCAATACCTTGAGTAAGAGATAACACAGTGTGGACTGGAGGAACAGCAGGCCAGGCAGCATCAGAGGAGCAGGAAAGTTGGCACTTTGAGTCGGGACCCTTCTTCAGAAATGGGGAGGGGGAAGGGAGTTCAGAAGTAAATAGAGAGAGGAGGAGTGGGGCTGGGGCAAGTATGTGGGATGTAGGAGAGATATAAGTTGATTCATTCTTTGCTCTTTGTGTGCAACCTTGCCTGTTAAGGTAAGTGCAGATAGGCTGTGGTGGGGATTCGTCAGTGAGGTGGGAGGAGCGGATAGGTGGAAGAGAAGATGGACAGGTTGTGTCAGGCCAAGGAGGTGGGGATGAGATGGAGGGTTGGTCATGGGATGAGGTCAGGGGTGGGGAGATTTTGAAATGTCTAAAGCCCACATTTAGGCCACTGGGCTGTAGGCTCCCAAGGCTGAATATGAGGTGCTGCTGCTCCTCCAGTTTCCAGGTGGTGTCACTGTGACATTGGAGGAGGCCCAGGATGAACACGCCACCCAGGGAGTGGTAGGGGGGAGTTGAAATGTTTCACAACCAGAAGATGTTGTCTTTTGTTGTGAACAGAGCGCACGTGCTCTACAAAGTAGTCTCCAAGCCTCCGCTTGGTCTCTCCAACGTAGAGGAGGCCACATCAGCAGAAGCGAATGCAATAGACCACATTGATGGATGTGCGGGTGAACATCTGTCTGATTTGAAAGGTTTGTTTGATACCTTTGATGGAGGTGAGGGGGGAGGTGTATACGCAGGTGTAGCGGTTGCAGGGAACAGTGCCAGGGTTGGTGGGACTAGCGGGGAGTTTTGAGTGGACAAGGGAGTCGCAGAGAGCGCAGTCCTTATGAAAGGCAGATGGGGTTGGGGAGGGAAATATATCTTTTGTTGTGAGGTTGAATTGTAGGTGGTGGAAGTGGTGGAGAATGATACGTTGGATATAGAGTAAGAAATTCCTTCACTTCATTGTCGAAGCGGCTTGCTTTGCCTCTGTTTAGTGGTCATGAAATCAGATGCATAAAAAGCCAGGATTAGTATCCAGTATTTATCTATGCATACCTATAATCATTGTTGATATGCCCCCAAACATTCAACGAAAATAGAGCATTATTTTTGATGCGACATTTAATGCACAGATGTACCTTTCAGTTCTTTTACACTTGTAAATACTTGCTCACATTGCTGCAGGACAAGCTTTATAAATGGCACATAAATAATCCAACTATTGCAGCAGAGAAATCTCAGAAGCCGTGCCCACAAAGCATTCTTCGAATACAGGGTGATGCTTTACCTTCATGGATGCACACGGTTTGGGGTGTCGGAAAGATATAAGTTGATTCATTCTTTGCTCTTTCTGTGCAACCTTGCCTGTTAAGGGTGCAGCTTCATCAAATTAATGTCTTTGTATCTGTTCTTCCAATACCTGAGATTATATGTAAACTCAGTTTAAGTCACATTTACACTGTTGCTTTGTTCAAGTAGTAGACGAGGCTGCTTGCAGCAGAACTATGTACAAAAGAAATGTGGTAAGAAACAGGTTGCTGATTGGTTTGTGGAGTGATAACCAGTTGTGGATGATAAAAACCATTATGCTGATAACAACTGTCTGATTGTCTCTTGAGCAACTGAACAGCTTGTGAGTGGGTATAATGTTGGTAGAAGCCTTTGGCCTATTGTAATGGCTTTCTCTCCATTAAAATAAGTGAAGCCTGATGAAATCCCAGTTATTTCCCCCACAAGTTATTGTAAACTGTGATCTGTAACCTGTAATTAAGAGATATGGAGTTTGAGTCCTAATCACTTGTGCTTGCTGCAAAGAATTGAGAAGTACAAAAAGAAAAGGGACTGAAAAATATGAAATCCTAGCAGCAAAAAAGATCACCTTAGTAAACCCAGTGGACTGGGGCCTTTAAACTGCTTCCACATTTTTTCCCACCACCTACAACACCAGTGTTTTGTTGTCTGCCTGAATCCACCTGTATACATGTGTGTGGGGGAGGGGGAAGTTTTAGCAGGGAATTAGAGATTTTACCATGTTTGCCTATGGTTTGCATCCATTTATTTAAATAAAGAGTATTTCTTGTTAAATACAGAGATCATGAATGTTCTGACCAAAGGCAGATCTTGTTCATTGTCTGATGATGCTTCACCCTGAGTTGTTTACTTGGCAATATTTATCAATGGTGATTAGTCATTGCCTACCATTTACAGCCACAGAGCAAGGAATCGTGCCAAGTTTACCTCAGCTGAAACATAAAACATACACTAACCATCCAGTCAATTGAGCCAAACAACCGTTTCATGCCAGCAATCTTGCATCGGAGATTGGCTCAACATCTGCACGCTAAAAGAATATTTTACCTGAATATTGATGTTTCATGCAGGTAGTGGGTACAAACCATCTTGCTGGTCCCAATGGTGGTTTGGATGTGATACATGTTCCATGATCTGTTCACTGCTGCATGAACACTTGGCCAGAATTACAGACTACTTTGGAGCAAAAGCTAGCTTTGCAGTTATATGCAGTAGAATTTCTTGACATAATTGCACATTGCAAACATTGAAGTCCAGGTCCTCGAACTGTTAATTCATCTGACACTCAGGTGGTACTTCAGAGGTGCTGCACTGTCAGAACTGTTGTCTTCTGGGTGAGATATTAAACTGAGATTCTGTCTGTTCTCTCACAGGAATATAAAAGGTACATGGCTGTACTTCAAAGAGAAGCAGGTGACCTCATCCTAGTGTCCTCAAACAAAATAGAAAGCAAATCTCGTCTTTATCACCTTTTTGCAGGAGTTTGCCATGTCCACTACTCCACTTCCTACGGTACAGCAGTCACACCAACTCATTGGTTGTGAATCACTTTGGTATGTTCTGAAGTAATCAACAGTGTTACACCAGCGCAAGTGCTTTTTTCCTTTTTTTATCCATAAAATTCTCTCCAAGGGAAAATAATAGGTGGGAGAAATTAGCTCAGCGTAAAGCCTGATCTCCTAATTTACTCTCATCTACATTTTTGTGAGTGCCATCAGAAAAAGAAATTGGTGCTCTCAGTACCTAAGATTGAACCAAGAAGACAAGAGAGAAAAACACCTTGCATTTGTATACAGCCTTTGGCAACCTCAGGGCTTCTTGAAATGCTTCATTGTCAATTACTCGCTTTTGGGAAAACACAATTACCAAAGGAGAGACATGATTATTTCAGTATTTTTGGTGAAAGTGATTGAGGAATAAATGTTGGCCAGAATATTGGAGCCTTGTTCAACTTTAAATGGAGCCATGAGTTTAATTTTCACTACCTGAGAGGGAAACTGGAGTTGAGTTACATTTTGTCAGGAACACACTCAGGAAACAGAGTCTTGATTTTATTAGGGACGTCCTTACTTAATAGATTGATGGATTCCCAATTCACTTAGAGCAGGCCAGGGATGGAAGCAGGTTTGATGACGTGTGGGACTGATTAGGTCTCCCCTTGGCAGCCATGGTTGCTGATTATCCTAAAGGAGGCATCTACTTCTTGTGTTAAGCCTTCAACAGCATGTTGTATGGCAAGATATAACATGGTAGCTGAAAGTCTGACATGCAGGCCAGGGTTGTCCTTCTCTTTATCATTGCTGACTAGATTCTCTTCAAGTCATAGAGTCCTTCAGCAAGAAGACAAAGCCCTCAGCCCAGACTTGTCCATGACAACCAAATGTCCAACCACATGAACCCCATTTCCCTGCACTTGGCCCATATCCTTCTAAGCCTTTCCTATCCATGTATTCATCCAAATGCCTTTTAAATGTTGTTAATGTGCCTGCCTCAACCACTTCCACTGGCAGCTCATTCCATATGCGTACCATTCTCTGGGTAAACCAGTTGCCTCTCAGGTTTTCATGTATTCTTCCCCCTCTTATCTTAATCTGACATTCTTTAGTCCTCGATTCCCCACCCCTGGGAAAAAGACTGAGCGCATTAATCCTATCCACACCTCTCATAATCTTATAGATTTCTATAAGATTCCCAGTATGCTTGAAAGAAAAATGCCCTAGCTTGTCCAATCTCTCCCTATAACTCAGTCCCTTAAGTCCTGGCAACATCCTTGTAAATGTTTTTTTGCAATCTTTTCAGTTTAATAACATCCTTCCTATAGTAAGGTGGCTAAAACTGAACACAATACTTCAAGTACAGCCTGACCAATGCCCTGGACAACTGCAACAAAATTTCCTAACTTCTATCTTCATGCCCTGACTGGTGAACGCCAGTGTGCCAAAGGCCTTCATCACTGCTCTGTCTACCTGTGACTCCACTTTCAGAGAACCGTGCACCTGAACTCAAAGGTTCCTCTGTTCTACTACATGCTTTAAGGCTCTAGAATTCACCATGAAATTCCTATCTTGATTTGGCTTTCCAAAATGCAACGCCTCACACTTATCAATATTAAACTCCATTTGCCATTCTTGGCCCACTTCCCCAGCTGATCAAGATCCTGCTGCAATTTCTAGTAACTTTTCTCACTGTCTTCAATACCACCTATTTTAGTGCTATCTGCAAACTTACTAATCATGCCTTGCATATTCTCATCCAAATCAGTGATATAGATAACAAACAGCAATGGCCCAGCAATGACCCCCGAGGCACACCACTAGACATAGGCCTCGAGTCTGACAAGCCTTCCACTAATACTCTCCAATCCTACCATCAAGCCAATTGTGAATCCAATTTTCTAACTCTCCCTTGATTCCATGCAATCTAACCATCCAGATCAGACTACTGTGTGGAAATTTATCAAAGCCTTAACGAAATTGATATACACTATGTCTACTGTCTGCCGTCATTAACCGTCCTGTCATCAAAGATCTCTAACAAATTAGTGAAGCATGATACCCCATGCAAGAAGCCATGCTGTTTCTAGTCAAACCCTGTCTTTCTAAATGCATGTACATTATATTCCTCAGAATCTTCTCAAGTAACTTACCTACCATAGATGTTAAGTTTACCAGCCTATACTTCCCAGGTTTCACTTTGCAGCCCTTCTTGAATAAGGGCAAAATATGCGCTATGCCTCCAGTCTTCTCGGACCTCACCCATGGCTAATGATGATGCAAATATATCAAACAGGGCCCCTGCAATTTCATCTCTAGTCTCTTGCAGGGTTCTTGGATATATCTGATCAGTACCAGGAGATTTATCCACGTCCATACATTCCAAAACTTCCAACACCTCCACTCCTGTGATGTTGACTGTCCGTAGGGTATCGCCATTAACTTGCCCGAGTTTACAAGTCTTCATGTCTTTCTGCACAGTAAACACAGAGGAGAAATATTCCTTGAGGCCTTTGTGCATCTCCAATGGTTCCACACGTACATGTTCACTTTGGTCCTTGAGGGGCTTCATTCCCTCTCCAGTTATTCTTTTTCCTTTAAGATACTTAAGGAATCTCTTTGAATCATCTCATTAAAGCTATCGTATAATCCCTTTTCATTCTCTTAATTTCCTTCTTCACTAAATATCTGTATCCCCTATATACCTCTGGGGATTCCCTTGAACACATTGCGGAGCCTGTTGCTGAGCCATGCCTCCTTTTGTCTGGTCAAAACCTCAATATCTCTTGTCCTTCGTGGTTCCCCACTCCTGCTAACCTTGCCCTTCACCCTCACAGGAATATATAGAGCTTTAACTCTAGCTGTCGCACTTTTAAAGGCCTCCCACTTGCCAGACATCCCTTTGCCCGCAATCAACCCCTGCAAGCTCATGTCTAATTCCATCAAAGTTCACCTTGCCCCACTTTAGAACTTGAATCTGTGAACCAGTTTTGTTCCTCTCCATAACTATTTTAAAATTAATAGAATTTTGGTTACTGGCCCCAAAATGCTTCCCCACTGTCACCTCAGTCACCTGTCCTGTTTATTTCCCAAGGGTAGTTTGAGTTTTGTCCCTTCCCGAGTAGGATCTTCTATACACTGCTTGAGGAAACTTTCCTGAACACATTTAACAAATTCCACACCTCCTAAGCCCATAACACTATGGCAGTCTCAGCATATGGTAGGAAAATAGAATCCCCCCACTATGACAACACTATTTCTCCTGCAAGTCTCTGCAATCTCCGTGCATATTTGTTCCCCAGATTACCGCTGATTATTTGCTGCCTATAGTACAATCTAAAAACGTCACCTTCCCCTCCTTAGATTTTATCTGTACCCAGAGAGCCTCACTGGATGATCCCTCAGTTATTTCAACTCTGACTATTACTGTGATACTTCCCTTAATCAAAAATGCAAATCCCCTTCCCCTCTTTCCTTGACCTCTGCCCCGAGTAGACCGCCTGTACCCCGGCACATGAAGCTGCCAGTCCTATCCGTCCCTTAGCCATGTTGTTGGTGCTATAATATGCCAGCCCCATGTATCTATCCACACCCTGAGTTTATTGGCCTTACCTGTCAACCCTCTTGCATTGAAATTGTTGCGATTTAATCTAACCCCTGGTGTTCCTCGTTCCCTGTGCTGTTCCAACCTGACCTGCCCCTTCAACTTGCTATTTCTGCTTATTGTATCTCCTTGATGCCTGCTGTTGAGGATCCCACCACCACCCCTCACACACTCTCTTGCAACACGAGAAAATCTGCCCGCCAGGATATTGGCTCCCCCCCCCCCTCAGATCAGATTCAACCTGTCCCTCTTAAATATGTCACCTCTGCCCCAGAAAAGATGCCAATAATCCAGGAATCTGAATCCCTGCCCCCTGCACCAATTCTTATATGTGCCACACATTCATCTGCCATATCCTCCTGTTCTTACCCTCACCAGCACATAGCACTGGAAGTAATCCAGAGGTTATCACTGTTGAAGTTCTGGTTTTTAACTTTTTCCCTAGCTTTCTACAATCATTCTGCAGGACCTCATCCCTATTTCTACCTATGTCCCTTGTACCTATGCGCACAATGACTTCTGGCTGCTCACCATCCCATCCCCCACCTTGAGAATGCCCTGCAGCTGCTTCAAGATATCCTGGGCCCTGGCACCCAGGAACAAATTCACCACCCTGGATTCCCATCTGCAGCCTCAGAATCTCCTGTCTGTCTCCCTAACTGTTGAGTTTTACATCACTAAAATCCTGTTTAACTGCTTTCCCCTGAATGGTCACCCCCCCGCAACAGTATGCAAAACGGCATATTTGTTTTTGAGTGGAATGGCCACAGGGGATTCCTGCAGTCTCTGCCTACTCTCCTTGCATTTCCTGGTGGTCACCCAGCTACTCTCTGCCTGCAACTTAGGTGTGGCCACTTCACTAAAACTCTTCCCTATGTTCCGCTCTGCACCTTGGATGTTTCTATGTGCATCCAGCTCCAGCTCCAATTCCCTGATTCAGTCTCCCAGGAGCTGCAGCTGGGTGCAATTCCCACAGGTATATTCATCAGGGAAGTCTCCCTGAGCTCCCACATCCTGCAAGAGGAGCATGCCACAGCCCTAACTGCCATCTCAAATGGTCTAAGACTAAAGAGGAAAATTAAAAGGACTTTACCTGGGCTTACCAGTACTTTTTGCTGACCTGCTGCACACTGAAGCCTCTCAAGCCAATGCCTTACTTCTCAATCTGCTATCAACAAATTTTCAGTAGCATGTCTCTCTCCCCCTTTTATCTTGGTTAGAGGAGGAGGGAGGGAGGGAGGGAAACACAGCAGTAATATAATGTTTGGGGCTTAAGTATTACTGGATACAAAACCCACACCAACCCAACCCTCAGGGCAAATGACTGCTTCCAGGCTCTAATATATGTGCCAAAGTGATGCCTCTCCCTCTCAGTTGCCCTCTTGTTAGACTTTAAGGTGTGGTGGAGGTTATCTTCATGTGCTGTGGCAGCAAGTGGCCATGACTTTGCATGGGTCATTAGGCTGTCTCCTTTTTGTCTTGGCTATCGTTTGGATTGGAACAGCCATGACTCAAGCATTTGTTATTACTTGTATGTCAAAAAAGTTGTTGTGAAATGGTGAATGATATAAGGTAATTCTCTTACAATGAAGCCCACAAATCTCCAGAAAGATGTGAAAGAGAATACAAAAGTGGTTTGTGAGAATGGTTCCCAGAATAAGAAATTTCAGATACGAGGATAGATTGAAGAAGTTGGGACTATTCTCCTAGGAGGGAAGATGGCGAAGAGGACAGCCAATAGAGATTTTCAAAATCAAGAGCAGGCTGGATTAATTTTTTTAAAAATCACTAATTTTTGTGGCATGTGGGTGCTGCTGGCTTGTCAGCATTTTTTGCCCTTACATGGTTGCCCTTGAGAAAGTGGTGGTGAGCTGCCTTCTTGAACCACTGTAGGGAACCTGTCATGGGTTGACCCAGAATGCCATTTGAGATGAATTCCATTATTTTGGCGCAGTGAGAGTGAAGGAACGGTGACATATTCCCAAGTCAGGATGGTGAGTGGCTTGGAGGAGAACTTGAATGTGGTGGTGTTCCTATATATCAGCTGCTCTTGCCCTTCTTGATGGAAATGTTCATGTATTTGGAAGGTGCTGTCTGAGGATCTTTGGTGAATTTCTGCAGTGAATCTTGTAGATTGTATGCGCTGCTGCTACTGAGCATCAGTGGTGGAGGGAATAGATGCTTGTGGATGTAGTGCCAATCAAGCAGGCTGCTTTGTCCTGGATGGTGTCAAGCTTCTTGAGTTTTGTAGGGGCCGTGCTCATCCAGGCAAGCGGGGAGTATTCCGTTACACTTCTGACTTGTGCCTTGTGGGTAGTGGACAGGCTTTGGGTAGTCAGGTGTGTTACTTACCACTGTGTTCATGACCCCTGACCTGCTCACTTCTGTGATTTCTTTATTGTCATTAAGTGATGAAATGTTTTAGGCTGTTTCATAAAAGTGTGTGCTAGCACAGGAATCTCAGACTCCCTTTCATGCCATATTGCACAGTCTGGGACAGAGGCATCAGTTGAAACTTTGCCAGGGGACCCCTGACATTCATGGCATCCTCACAAGCATTTCCCACACTGAACCATTCCTGTCCACCTCAGTGTGCAGCTCATTAATTACAATTGAAATTTCCTACAGAGAGAGGTACAGCGCCTACAGAGATACAGCTACCAATAATCCAGAGGTCCTGTCCAATGATGGGGGGGACATGGGTTCAAGCTGATGATAGTTACGTTAAATTAATGATGTCTGGAATTGAAAGCTAGTCTCAGCAATGCTGACCGTTAAACAACTATTGGTACGTGGGGAAAAAAAATCATGTTCACCGATGTGGTTTAGGGAGAGAAATCTGTTGTCCTCACCTAGTCTGGCCTATCTGTGACTCTAGGCCCACAGTAGTATGGTTAACTCTTAACTGCTGGACAACAAGTGCTGACCTTGCCAGCAATGGGTCTATTGAGAAAACAAAGAAATAAACTTCCTTTGCCTTTAATCCCCGCCCCACCCTGACACCTCTTGCTCATTTCTATTGAGCTGTCTCCTTCAAGGTCCTGATCATTTTTGGGTCCACTACTCTCTAGAGGGGAATGTTGTAAAGAAAGCTGCAGAATATCACAATTATAGAGACCTTTGCAGGAGCACGGTACTGCATGACTATATCTTCAGAGGCTCAATTACCTACTCAATGGCTGTCTTACTGAGCAGATGCATTGACTGTATCATTTCTGTGCTTATGTTTGGGGCTCCTACAGGCGAGTAGCCACCTCTCCAAGGAATAACCCTTGCTCCCAAAGACATATCTACACAATCATAGGTTGGGCCAAGGATCTGAGACTGCTTGAATTACTGGAAAATGAAGCAGTCAAAGCAGCATGCATTGAGGTACCTCTTGTTGTGGTCAGAGATCACTTGGACACTGATAAATTGAAACCCTTCTGGCTGGTAAATCTCACTACCTGGTCTCTCAATGACTTGACAGACATAATGTTGCCCTGCATCCATGGAATCCAGGGATTACTGTTCCCTCTGCTCCTGTGAGGCTACATCTCTCATGAGTGAATGTGCTGGCTAGGTCTGGTAAAAACAACATCAGAGGCCAGCAGATACAGTGGTGTGTTACTTACAGCGAGATGTCACTACAAACCTTGCAGGAAACCAGGAGCGAAAAGATTCAAGAGAACAATGACCGACAGCTTCTGGCAGGGCATAGTGTCCAGTGCTATGAGAAGTGAGATCTTTGGCAACTGGGCACAAATACCTTGAGATGCATTGTCCCTTGCAGCATCTTGATCATCTCCAGGATACCCCATCTTCAGCAGTAGATCCTCTGTTAAAAGTATGATCTCATTGTCTTATTGCTCCTTTTTCTTTTTCTCTGCTGTCCTAGTACTTGGTGTTCCACGAAGGTGTAGTTCCTCATCACCTCTGCATTTGAAAGCTAACAATCAAATCCCGTATAGCCAGCTGCAGCCTTCTTGCTTGGTGGTTGCACTATATTGACTGGCGGCCTTGCCACTGGTCTTTAGCTCTGCAATGCCTTGGGGAGAGTGATAACCCATTTAAAGTGTACTCACTCCTATCATTTGCACAGCACCAAATGTTTTCCTTTACCAAATGCCAAGTCTCCCCTTTGCTGAGTTGTTCCAATGAAGGGGACTGGAGCACAAACTGCGACTGGCGCACTACTCTACCTTCCTCCTTTAAGCTGGTTAGTAACAGATATTATGTGCAGCCGGTGCACCTCTGTGGAAGTTGCAAACTCCACCTGTAACAAAAGCTTTATAAGATGTTTAACAACTAGAATTTGTCAAATGTGGAGGCAAGTAATAATGCTGTACTACCTACCCTCATCTTCCTGGCGAATATTGCTGGCACCATATATGGAAACTAAATGGCACTGATAGTTGCAGGCATCATCACCTGACCTCCACTTCTGACTTTGTGGGCCAGAGGTAGGGAATTCAGCTCATAGTTTTTTTTATGCTGACTTAAATAGGCAGACAGGATTGTTTTTCTGAAAGACAGTGCCTCTGGCAATGCAGTAATCTCTTTAGACAGACCTAGAAAGACAACCTTGAGTTTATGCCTAAACCCCTGGAGTAGGGCTATGAACCACCATTCTCTGACTCAGAGGTGAGAGTTTGAATACCAAGTCAAAGTGACACTTTTCAAATATCCTGTCACCGCGCACATAAAACTAAGCTGCTGCTACACAAATAACTTTTTCATTGCCTCATAAAGTCATACTTCAGCATGCATTAATATTACAATAGCAGTTCCACAATAGTAAGGACCTGACAGTACTGTTGTTTGACGTTATTTTTTTGTCAACAGATTATTTATTTTCTAAGCCTGTAACTCGGAACTTGACATTGGAAGATCATCCCATAAAATTACTCACAATGCTTAGAAATGAAGCAATGCTGACAGACATGTTGAATGTTAGGCTTAATGTGGTATGATATTTACTAACTTCTTTCTTCATTTAATATATCCATTTTCAATACATAGGTTGCTTAACAAGTCAGTTCTTAAGGCACTTCAAGGAAGCTTTTAATGTTGAGATTACAGATCACTAATTTACACAGACAATTGTTTTAATCCAATTTTTCATTTTAAGTTTTCTTTTCAGTATACTTCCTTCTCCTCGCACATTAATCCATGAATATCCCTGCAAACTTCTCACTTTTTTTCCCTGCAGCGTGAGGGTTGAAAAAAACTTTCTGCCTTGTCAAGTAAGGTTTTAAATGATTTAAAATTTATACAGGGTGAAACAGGCCTCAGAGTATATGTCAGTTTAGGATTGTGTTATGTTAATGAAATGTAATGATGTTTATAGAGAAAAAACATTAACAAAAAACAGAAATTCTCATTTTTGTAATTTATTTGCCTTCTCTCAGGGCCCTGCAACTATGAGTGCATTCACAGCCAGCCAGTTCCGTAATGGTTGTGCATATATCACTAAGTGGTTGTATCCAAAAAAAAATGGAATCCAAAACTGAACAGTGTAAACCTAACAATTTGCACTCTAACCATCAGAAGAGTTCTGAGTGTGTGCAGCCATTAAATGCAACATTTAGAAGGATGGGAAAGGTGAAATTATATTCAACATAAGAAAAACCACAAGGAATTTTTTTTAAAAGAATGAACTTGAATCTTAATTTAGTTTTTACACATTTCTTAAAATGTTTACTGCTTAACACCCACAGTTTTTAAAAAAAAGAGACTGACCTTTCTTCTTGAAACCAGGTTAGCAGTAGGAAAAGATGCCTGCTAATATTAATTCAACGTCAAACCACTCCAATTTTTCTCATTTGCTATGCAGGATGGGCTGTTAGTGGTAATATCATTCCTGACGGGTTTATCACCATTGGGATTGAGGGAATTACAGTTCTGGTACAGCAATCACTCTCCTTCCTGAGCATACTCAGCAAACACCTTCCTTACTGAGAATCATAGCAATTCGCCAGGACTGCTCCTTTTCTTCAAGGATATTTGATTTTGAGTAATAGAACATAGAACATAGAACATAGAACAGTACAGCACAGAACAGGCCCTTCAGCCCACAATGTTGTGCCGACCATTGATCCTCATGGATGCACCCTCAAATTTCTGTGACCATATGCATGTCCAGCAGTCTCTTAAATGACCCCAATGACCTTGCTTCCACAACTGCTGCTGGCAACGCATTCCATGCTCTCACAACTCTCTGCGTAAAGAACCTGCCTCTGACATCCCCTCTATACTTTCCACCAACCAGCTTAAATAATGTTATCTTCTATCTCAGGGCAATAAATCAGAGAGGGTAGCTCACAATGGTGCTGGCTAGGCTTGATGATCTGTGCAGTTTTGGGTGAATTTAGCATTGGGTTTATTTGCAGTTGTTTTAGGTCGCTGATTAGCATACCGAAGAAGCCAAACACTTGCCACCCTGGGCACTCTGAAAGTGACAATTGCTGATTTAATGACTGACTTGATGAGGATTGGGTGTAAAAGATAACAAATGGAAATTTGACTTCCACCAGCTGTCTTTAACATCCATAAATAGTGCATAGTTAGCACCAATTTCACCTCCATTGTTACCTTCCAAAAATAAAAGCTGTCTTCATAGTCAGCAGCACAGAAATACAAATGAAGAAGAGCAGCACAGTTGAAAACTCTAAGTGCACATGAAGAGAACTGTTGTACATTACAGTCAGGACTGCAAGAGGCCAGCTTTACAAGGGACAAGGTTGGAGGTGAGGTTGCAACGGAAGGTGAAGAAAGCTGTGAAATTCTCATAGCAGGTAGTCACTTTTCTGTGTTTACCCAAAGTATTTACAATGCCCTTACACTCATCCATTATTTATTAAATTTATTATTCAATTTTATCCATTATTTATTAAACTTATTAATATTGCTGTGTGTGCTATTGAAAAGCTCCACAGTGCATCTCATCTAACCTATAGAAGAACTATGATGATGCTGATTGAGATATTTTCACCTCGAACTAATGTCAAATCTATATCCTTGACTGATCTCATTTTCTCACCAAAGTGTCAAAGTATCTTACTTGTCTGAGCAGTAGAATAGAGATTACAAGTCATAGAATTAGCCAGTGATTCTAAAAGATATTCACTGGGTGAGGAACTGAGCAACAATGAGCTGTTGAGCTCGGAGTGGAAATACAGGAAGGTTTGTTCTTATACTGGGTGCACAGAAATGAATGCTTTGGCAGAGAAACCACTCGATCCAGGGGTCTAGTCTTAAAAAGAGGAATAATGATGGACCACTGACCTCAATTGATTTGAGCAAATCCTTAAAGTCAGAAACCAGGCTTTCAGCCACACCATACCTTTAGTCTTTAGCAGTATAAACCATCAATTCTTGTACAATCTAAGCAACAGTCAACAGTCAATCCATGACTTAATTGATGATTCTTTCAAAAATAATGCCAGAGTTCTTTACTGCTGAACAAATGGACATCTGTGCAAAGAAAGGAGATAGCGATAGTTAAAGAGTTAAAACTGATAATGGCATCATCGGCATCAAATCAGTGTTAAATGCTGACTCAAATCACACTCTTTCTCAGTATTGTTCTGATTCCGCTCTCCCTGTATCTTCATGAATACCTTTAATAAAATATTATCCACCACCAGAAATGTACATAAATATGTCATTTTGGGCTCATAGCACCAAATGTATAAGCACTGTGCAATTGCATTTTGCTTCAATCATGTAAGTGGCAATGAACCTGATCTCTTGAGGCCCTCTCCAATCCGTGAGGGAGTTCATATCATCATATAATCTTGGAATATTTTCAGGCATTCCTCCGTCATGTCCAGGTTGGTGCGCTGTAGGAGCACCTCACCTGGTTGTAATCTCCAGTCCTCTCCTGAAGCATTGCAAAGGTTTTCTTTTCAAATTCTCTTTTGAAAGACAAGGCTGAATTTATCTCCACCATGCTTTCAGCCACTGTCTCCACAGATGCACTTTGTGTGTAAAATTGTCAAGCCATCTCTGGAAGTTTTATCCGTCACCTTTAATCAGAATCTACGGATTCTTGACCTTTCTGCCAATGAGAATATTGTTGCTCTGTACATTCTGTTCAGATCCCTCATGGTTTTGAACCCATCTCTCAAATCTCCTACCAACATCTCATCTCTAAGGAGAATAACCCTAAGTTTTCTAATCAACAGAAGCCTCTCTTCCAGGAAACAGTCTTGTAATTATTTTCTGCACCCTTTCTAGAATCTTTGTAAGATTTTGGTTGTTCACAATCACTTAAATTGTAAGATCTACATCAACTACAATTATAGATACAGTTTGAGAGAGTGCCAGTTTAAAGGTTACAACCTCTGATTAGTTACCATGTCCATTCCAGATATAAGTGTATTTTCATAATTATTACATAATTTATTAAGTTTGTTATAGCTAGAACCAAAGATATAATATATAATGAAAGCCGTGGTTTTACAGCCATTGCTTCAGGGTACCAGCTTGTGACACTGGTTGACTGGGCACAGGTCTCTTACTCTGTATCATGAGGTTCTTCTTCTGTCTTTGATCTTCCTACATGGTACATGGAGCCATTAAATTGAACCGTTAATATCTCCTGTTTGCCGCCACTATCCCTGTGCATGGTTAAAGACATTCTAACTCTAAATGACGTATTTGTGCACAAAAAGAAAGCATGAACAGCTCATGGCCAAACTTGGTTGGCAAGACAGTGTCTGCTTAATTCTTGATCCATTTAATTAAAAGTAATGATTAGCTTAGTGCCGTAATTTTCTACCGTCTCCTGATTTTTTTTACATTTTCATTATTTTATGATTTCATCCCTTTTATGGCAAATGACCTGTCTTGTTTTAGTAACTCCATAGATCATCACCAAGATAAAATGTGCAAATGAACAATTTATTCACAAACCTAGAGAAGGTAATATCATCTCTACTAACTAACTACAATCCCAAATACCTCAACTGAAACATCTAAGATCAAAACAACCATAAGCCTTTCTATAGAACCGACTATAAACTTTTTTTTGACATGGCCATACGACTATTTGTCTTTAGAAAGAATTGACTTTCTGTAAAATAGAATGCTTTAACATTCTGTTACAACCATAGTTTAATAGAATACAACTTAATTCCTCACTTCCTTAATGAAGTCAGAAATATTAATCATTGAAAACTATCTCTATACCATCACATCATTTGAGTGAAAAGGACTATCCAGAAATGGACTCAATACCTCTGCTGAGGCTGAACAAATGTTTTATTAAGATACATTATAATTTCCTTGCTTTTATAGTCTATGTCCCTACTGACAAAGCTTAAGTTAATACGCTTTTTAACTACTTTTTCAATTTGTCCTGGCACCTTTGATGTTTTATGGATATATATTCTTGGTAGCTCTGTTTCAGAACTCTCTTTAGAATTGTATCCTTCATTTTAGATTACTTTTCCTTGTTTTTCCTACTATAATGAATCACTTCACACTTCAATTCATTGAGTTTCATCTTCCAAGCCTTACCCGGAAGACTATCACTATCTTTTTCACAGATCAAAATCTTTTCATTTGTTATGTCACCTGAAAAAAATTCTTTTATAGAATCCCTACAGTGTGGAAGCAGGCCATTCAGCCCACACTGACCCTCCGAAGACCATTCCACCCAGACCCACTTCCCTACCCTATCCCTGTAATGCCCCTCTCCACAACTGCATTTACCATGGCTAATCCACCTAGCCTGCGCATCTTTGGACTGGGGAGGAAACCCATGTAGACATGGGGAGAACATACAAATTTGACACAGTTGCCCATGGATGAAATCAAAACTGCGTCCATGGTGCTATGAGATGGCAGTGTTAACCACTGAGCCATCATGCCACCCTGTTGAATGTTTAAATTGTACCCTGCACACCGAAGGTTAAGGTATTCAACATATCAAGAAAACAATCGACCAAAGAAAACCCTGAGAACACTACTATGTACCTCTCTCCAGTATGAGAAACAACCATTCACCTCTACTCCCCACTTCCCTTCATTCAGCCACCTTCCTTTCCAGGCTGCCACTTTCTCTTCTGTTCAATACGTTACCATTTTGCTGGCAAGTCTTTTTATGGCACTTAGTTGCATGTCTTTGGAAAGTCCATACATAGTAAATCAACCACATTACTCTCATAACTCACATTTTTACCTAATCAAAAGAACTCAATCACATTAGACAAATATGACTTGTCTTTAGCAAGTCTATGCTAGATTTCTTAAATTATTCTACATGGGGAAGAAATGACTGAGTGGTATTATCACTGGACTGTTAACCCAGAGACCCAGATAACATTCTGGCGGCCTGGGTTCAAATACAGCCACGGCATATGATGGAATTTGAATTCAGTAGAAATATCTGGAATTAAGAATCTAAGGATGGCTATGAATCCATTGTTGATTGTTGGAAAAAACCCACCAGGTTCACTCATGTCCTTTAGGGAAGGAAACTATCATCCTTACCTGGTCTGGCCTACATGTGATTCCAGACCCACAGCAATGTGGTTGACTCTGAACTGCTCTCTGGGCAATAATGGATGGACAATAAATGCTGCCTCTCCAGCAATGTCCTCATCCCACTAATGAATAAAGGAAAGAAAATGTTTCCAAATGAATGCTAACATTTAGTTGATAAAAGAGTTGCAGTTTTGCCACTTGAAGAAATAAGTTGTAGAACGTTACCCCCATGGAGCAGCTAGTGCTTTGAGGTGAGTAATCACAGGCTTGTAAAATCTCCAGGAGGAATCCTGGAGGATTTTAGACAGAGGATAGTGGATTTGGAGCCTGCACAATTAATAGGCATGTACAACATTAAGAAGTAGTGGCAGACAGGCTACTTGAATCTTTGGGAGCCTTTCGGTGAACATGTTGTCCCGTACAATAAAAATTCATTGTTTGCCTTGAATTCCGAGGTCATGAGTTTTCGACAATGGCAAATGAAATGCAAATTCCTAACTTCTGGAGTGACCCTGCTAAAACAAATGTGTGTATGTGTCCATTGTGTTTGGATAGAACTAGAACTGGTTGATATCATATATTTCATGATGAATTAGTTGCCAACAATCATTGTCCAAGCTTACATATGAAAAATCCACTTGATCAAGCTCCCTAACAGCACTGGAAACTGGGAAATTAAATCCTAGCTTCAATTAATACATTCAGAAAAGGACAGGAGAAAAAGTTCAGCAATTTTCAAAAACAAGGAAGCTTTTATTTAGCAACAAATCAACAGATTGCTGTAATTGATATTGATTCTGAATGAATTTGTTGAATATTTGCGCGCACACACACACACACACACACACACACACACACACACACACACACACACACACACAGAATAGAAATATGGAGAAAGGAGAAATCTTTAAAGACTATTTATGACTTGAAAAATATCAAGTAAATATTTATTCTTTAACAATCCAAAAAGAATATTTACAAATCAGATGAAGTGAAACAAATACTTTAAATGTACTTATACTCATACACAAAGGAAAAGCAGAACAAAAACGTTGAGAAATGCAAGAAGTGCTTTCCACAAATGAGTTTATGTTCCAATTTGGAGTATAGGCAAAGACAATGGCCAATTAAAACGTGTGAGTAATTGAGCATACACTGAAAGACGACGAGGTATTATTATTCAAGTAATCTTGGTAATACAATAGGAAGCGAAGTCCTGAGCAGTACTCATGGTTTGGGACTTTAGATCTATTGGATATACCTGGAAATTCCATGCACTTTTACAGCCAATGTAAAATTAATTAGGTTTATCAATAAACTGGAGTGAATTTTATATCCTTTTTTGGTTGTTTGGCTCATTTGTAAATCTATTGGATTAAGGATGCACTTTTATATTAATGCAATAGCAGTAATTTAGTGGGATGAATAAAGATTACAATCCAATATTTCAAAAAGTTCTGCCTAAAAATCCTATTCTCTTGTGTACTTACCCACCTCTCACCCCACTACCTTAGCAACCTGTTACCCTACTCATGTGGTAGGCTGACATTTTCCAATTGTGTCCACTTATCACACTATTAACCCTATGAAATGCCGCTCCACCTGACCCACTTATCTCACTTCCCCACTCCTTACACATTAACCTTACACATCCAGACTCATTCACCAAGAAACATTAAATTGCACTAAATGTTAAATAAGGGAGAAAGACAACACTTAGAAGTATTAAATAAATATTTAAAAGAAATAAAAAAGGCACACAATTACTCATAACATTCAAAGTAAACGCAAAAACATATCAATTATATTATGCCTGAAAAATACAACAGAAATTTCATTCAACTTATGTTCCAGTTTAAGTCCCTGCACTGTATACTGATGCCCTTAAGGGCTAACTCGGTAATAGGAGGTATTGTATCTCTTTCTCTGAGCTATCTGTTGTTGAAGCCTACATGGTTTTCTACAATATTCGTTTCAGAGAGTGGACAGCATCAGAAGATTGGCAGTAAAAAGTATGGGAAAGGTAGGTGCATAGTTTTACCACAATTGATATTGGTCTGAATCATTCCTTCGCCTATCGGATGTTGTCGACCAATTTTCTATCTAGAACAGAAGAAAATGTCAAGTTAGGCTTTATGTATGCAATAATCCATTTTGAAACTTTGAACATTTACCTGTAGTAGCAGACTAGCACTGTGATACACCATTACAATGTTAACAGTTTTGAACTGATGGAAAACTAGGGAGCTAACAAACCTCTGTAGGCACAAGAAAATGAGCCAATGAAAAGCTGACAGGAGCAGTTTGGACATGTGCGCCACCACGGTTTAATTTCAGCAGCTTCAAAAAACAGTAGGAATTAGCTGTCACTGCCAAAGCTCTGTTATGTCTCTAGGTATTACAGAAAGAAAAATAATTGTGTGATTGAATGAATAACTAGATTAAAATCTACCAAAAGAACAGAAAGACCCAAGGCAATGAACTAATATGATTTTGGAAGAAATTCAATGACATAAAATCATAAGTAAATATTATTTGTCAGAATGTATGTGCCAATAAAGTCAAAAGTGAAAATTGTTGAGACTGACATTTATACAAGATAAATATCCTTTTGATTTTGCATGGCGCTTTATTTCTACCTTGTGAGAACCAACTTCTCGGATATTTTGTCTCATTATCTTGCATCATGTCCAGATTTTTTCTAGGCTTGGTGTTACATCCTCATTCAACTGTCTATAAAATCTTTCTATGCAGAGTAATCAACTTCCGATGAATCAAGATGTGGCTTGACAGTAGACGTGACTTAGGTTACTGGTATTGATCCGTTCATTAATTTCAATAATTAGTGGGGCCAAATAAGATATTGGCCAAGGTAATGTGGCAAAAATAAAACTGTTATGAACTAAGAAGGAAACTGGGCAGAAATATTCAGCATCTGCACATGTACAGTTAAAGGCATGAAACAGGATGTTAATGTCTACATAACCCTGTTCCTCCAGAGGTTGCACTCTACTCAAATGTCATCCAGAAACTTATTATTGAAACGTTTGGAATTTGTCAAGTTGCTATATTTATCCACGTGATACCAACAGACTCTATTATGGAGCCTGGGCAGCTCCATTGGTAGAGCATCAGACTTTTAATCTGCAGGCCCAGGGTTGACGTTCCTGCCAGGATACTGTTTTATTGTATGCAGTTCTGGAATCCACATTATTGAAGATTTGTGATAGCACTGGATAGGGTGCAGAGGAGACTTACAATGATCATAGAATCTTAGAATCCCTGAAGTGTGGAAACAGGCCCTTCAGCTCAAAAAGTCCACACCGACTCTCAGAGCATCCCAAACCCACCCCTTTATAACCCACCTAAACTACACATCCCTGAACACTACAGGCAATTTAACATGGCCAATCCACCTAGCCTGCACATCTTTGGACTGGGAGTGGAAACCAAAGCACCCAGAGGAAACCCAGGCAGGCATGAGGAGAATGTGCACTCCACATAGACAGTTGCAGCAGTTCTAACCACTAAGGCACCATGCTGCCCTTTTTAAAAGGTTATGCCCAAATAGAGACTTGAACCCTGGACCCTCAGAATAAAAGCCTGATGCTCTGCCAACTGCGCTAGATAGCTCTCGAGGGCTGTACAACTTCAGTTATGAATAGAGATTTGACAGACTAAGGTTTTTGAAAGAGGACATGTTTAAGACGTATAAAATTATGAAGAGCATAGTTAGGGTAGACAAGAAGAAAAGTTTCCCTTTGATGGAGAGATCAATGGCAGGGTACACAGATTTAAGGTAAGGGACAGAAGGTTTAGAGGGAACGTGAGGAAGATCTCAATAGGGTGGTGGAAATCTGAAACTGTCAGTCTGTTGGAGTGGTAGAGCTGGAAATCTGCATAACATTTGAAGAAGTATTTAGATGTACATTTGCAATGCTAAGACACACACGTTAAGGGTCAAGTGCTGAAAAATGGGATTAGAATAGTTAGTTGATTGTTTTTGACTGGCTCGGATGCAATGGGCAGAAGTGCCTTTATGTACTATAGACCTCTATGAATCTATGAAAAGTTTAAGTTCCATGAAGTCATTTAACTGGATTTTTAACATCACAAATAATGTTAATTATTCCCACACCACCTCTGAGGCATCAAAAATTTACTTGTACAATTGTGAAGTTGTATTCTGTCAGATTCTAATGACTGTTGAAAATTTATGAAAGAAAACAATATAGCTTTTTCAAAGCTTTTTCTTCCTGTCTTTTTAAATATTCTGTTTATCCCATCTCTCATTCCATCTCTTCTTTTGACTTTCTATGCATGATTTGATTTGAATAAATATTCAAACATATACTTCTTGATTCCAAACCTTTGCTGCTCATTAAAAAAAAATTCTGTTTGATTGATTAACAAGAGGCACAGATGTTTGTCATGTTCATGCAGGCCCAAAATCCCAGATAGAATATATAGTGCCAAGTTTGGATTTCTATTTGTTTCCTTTATTCACTGACAGGATGTGGATATCACTGACTCAGTCAACATTTCCTGCCCATTCCCAATTGCCCTTGACAAGTTGATAGTGAGTTAGCATCTTGAACTGCTGCTGTCCTGGTGGTGCAGTAATACCCACAGTATTGTTTCAAATGGAGCTCCAGAATTTGAGCCATTGACAGTAAAAGAGCAGTGAAATATTTCCAAGTCAGCATGGCATGTAGCTTGGAAGAAAACCTGCAAGTGATGCTGCTTCTACATGCACGTAGCCCTTATCATTCTAAGTCATGGAGGTTTCAGGTTTGGATGCTGCTATTCCAGTGTACCCTGTAGATGGGAAACATGGCTACCATTGTGTGTTATTAGGGAAGGGAGAGAATGTTGAATACAATGGGAGGGTGCCAATCAAGCGAGCTGGTTTATCCTGAATGGTGAGATAACAACGTGTAGAGATGGGTGAACACAGCAGGCCAAGCAGCATCAGAGGAGCAGGAAGGCTGATGTTTCAGGCCGAGACCCTGTTTCAGACCCTTTTTCTGAAGAAAGGTCCAGGCCTGAAATGTCAGTCTTCCTGCTCCTCTGATGCTGCTTGGCCCGCTGTATTCATTCAGCCTACACCTTATTGTCTCAGATTCTCCAGCATCTGCAGTTCCTACTATCCCTGAATGGTGTTGAACTCACTGAGAGTTGTTGGAGTTGTACCTATCCAGGCAAATGTCACGTGCCATTTAACATGTCAAGCCCATTTGTTGCATATGAACAGGGTCTCTTCGGTATTTGATGAGTGTCAAATAGTGCTGAATGCCATGAAATCATCTGTGAACATCTCCATGTCTAGCCTGCCTGCTCTTCATAACTCTTCAACACACTAATAATTAATAATACATTTCCTTCTTAAATCTACTCAATGTCCCAGTATCCACTGCACTCTGTGGTCATGAATTCCACAGGATTCACAACTCTTTGAAAAAAATAATGTTTCCTCATCTACGTTTTAAATCTGCTACCCCTTACCCTAACACTATGACCTCTTATTTTAGCCTGCCCCAATTGAAAGAACATCTCTTCTGTGTCTACTTTGTTAATCCCCTTTAACAACTAACATGACTTGATTAGATCTCTTGCAAACCTGTCATTCCTGGAACTAGCTTGGAAACCTTTCAGTGGAAGCTGTTGGAGCTATTCCCAGACATTGATTTTAAATTCTCTTTACTTGTAAAAATTAACCACCTTTGTAGGGTTGAATGGGGATATTAAAGAAGCATGAAAACAACACGAATTATTGAGCTGATGAAACCTCTCCTACATCTCTGATTCCTGTGCCATTTATAAAGCAGCAATAGTGAAGCATTGACAAGGTACTGTCATTTTACCACAGGACAGAAGCAGGAAATTATTAGTTATGAATGAGAAGAGCAACATATTTTTGGCTATCACTGCCTTCACTTGTAGAATTGCAGCTATTTAATATGCTGGTAGAAGTTCCTATGCCTCTAACTTTTGGAATCCAACCAAAAGTAAGAAGTCAGAAAGTGCAAAGTCTCAGAATATAAAGTATACATGAATGTTGAATAACTGGGGCTTCCAGAATCTACTAGCATCCTATGATAGAAGTGTGGAATGGATGCTATGAAGCAATAGCTCTAAAAATCAATGTTTACTTTTAATCCCCAGGCCTGGTTCTTCGAGCCAAGACATGCAAAGTCAAGCTCCACATGCCAGTTTGACAGTATAAATTCAATTTATAAAATATCTGGTTATTTAAAAAAATTGGTGTCAATAAAAATAGTTACCCTAAAACTATTGTAGATACCAAATTGGGCTACTAATGGGAAATAGGGAGAGCCTTTTTCCTAGGATGGTGACGGCGAGCACGAAGGGGCATAGCTTTAAATTGAGGGGTGAAAGATATATGACAGATGTCAGAGGTAGTTTCTTTACTTAGAGAGTAGTAAGGGAATGGAATGCTTTGCCTGCAACGGTAGTAGATTCGCCAACTTTAGGTACATTTAAGTCGTCATTGGATAAGCATATGGACGTACATGGAATAGTGTAGGTTAGATGGGCTTCAGATCGGTATGACAGGTTGGCACAACATCGAGGGCCAGAGGGCCTGTACTGTGCTGTAATATTCTATGTTCTATATTCTAAAGCAAATACGTACGCCTCAGTTCTGTGTTCGAAAAGCAAACATTCCTCTATAGACATTTGCACCTTAATTTATGATATCATTCCATACTTGCCTAATTATTTTTACTTGTTTAAGGGATGTGGACATTGCTGGCTAGATCATCATGTACTGCCCATTAGCATAGTTGTTTCTTCTTTGAAATAACCTTGCAAGCCACTCAGGGATATGAAACCTACAGAGTATATTGAGCTTTGTTTTGGACAAATTTGTCAAATGGATATTTTTCTCAGTGTTATCTCTGCAGCAAGTGTTCTGAGACTTGCAATCAAGAAGCTGTCCCTTTCAAGAATGTCTTATCAAGAAAATTTAAAAATTACTCTATTTTCTGAATTTTACCCGCTGAATTGAATGAAATTGGATGGAACATTGGCTTGCTTTTGAATAAGCATAGAGTAAAGCAGGTAGTCAGCTAGTACATTAAACACAGACAGAAAAATACTGCAAAGCTTGACCTCATCCATGAAAAAACAGTCCATTCCTCACTTTCAAAATTCAGCCTCATCACCACCAGCGGACAGCAGCAGCAGAGTGTACCATCGACATGATCCACTGAAGTAGCTTGTCATGTATCATAGCTGTTTCAACGGCACCTTCCAGATCACCGATCTCTACCAGCTAGAAGGACAGGGGCAACTGATAAATGGGAATACTATCACTGGTAAGTTCCACTCCAAACCACATACCCTCTTGATTTGGAACTACTTTGTTTTTTTCTCACTGTCATCAGTCAGTATTCTGGGTGCCCTAAATATGAGAAACTGCAGCATTTCAAGATGGCAGCTCACTGTCACCTTTTTTTGGGGTGATCAACAATGGGTAATACATGATGGCCTAGCCTCTAATGCCCACATCCCATGAACAAATAAAAACAATTCGGAAAATATGGAATGATATTGTAAATTAAGGTGCAAATGTTTAAAAGTAGCATGTTTTTTAAAAAGGCTGAGTTTTTCACGTGGTAAGATGAAGACAATAAGACCATAAGATACAGGAGTACAATCAAGCCATTCGGCCAATTGAATCTGCTCCTCCATTTGATCATAGTTGATCAGTTTCTCAACCTCATTCTCCTGCCTTCCACCAATTCTCTTTGATCCCCTCACTAATCAAGAGCTTATTTATCTCTGTCTTAAATATACTCGATGATTTGGCCTCCACAGCCTTCTGTGGCATGGGTTTCCCAGATTCACCACCCTTGGAGTGAAGTAATGTTTCTTATCTCAGTTTTAAAATGTCACCCCTTTAGTCTGAAGCTGTGCCCTCAGGTTCTAGTCTCTCTTACTTGTGGAACCATCTTCTCCATGTCCACTTTGTTCCGGTTCCTCAGTATTTCATAAGTTTCAATCAGATCCCTTCTCATCCATCTAAACTTCATCACGTACAGACCGAGAGACCTCAAATGGTCCTTACATGACAAGCTCTTCCTCCCTAGGATCACTCCTGTAAAACTCTTCCAGGACCCCTCCAAAGCCAACGCATCTTTCCTTAGGCCCCTACTCCTCATAATATTCCAAATGTGGTCTGACCAGAGAATTATACAGCCTCAGCAATACATGCTCAGCAATTGGACGGCACGGTGTCTCAGTGGTTAGCACTGCAGCCTCACAGCGTCAGGGACCCAGGTTCGAGTCCAGCCTTGGGTAACTGTCTGTGCGGAGTTTGCACATTCTCATTGTGTCTGTGTAGGTTTCCTCCCACAATGCAGGCTAGGTGGATCGGCCATGCTAATTTGCCTGTAGTGTTCAGGGGCGTGTAAGTTATCGGGGGATGGGCCTGGGTGGGATGCTCTAAGGGGCGGTGTGGACTTGTTGGGCCAAAGGGCCACACTGTAGGGAATCTAATGTAATCCCTGCTCATGTATTCAAAACAAATGCTAACATTGCATTTGCCTCCTTAACTGCCAAGTGAACCTACATGTTTACCTTAAGAGAACCCCAAATTAGAATTCCTAAGTCCCTTTGTACATCAACAGATTTCTGAAGCCTTTTCCACTTGAGGAAATAGTCAATGCCTCTATTCTTCCTACCAAAATGCTTAACCTTACCCTTTCCCACATTGTATTCCATCTGCTACTTCTTGGCCCACACTTCTAGCCTGTCCAAGTCTTCTGCAGCCTTCCTGCCTCCTCAACTTTACCTGTCTCTCTACCCATCTTTGTGTCATCTGTAAAGTTAGCAACAATGCCCTCAGTTTCTTTGTCCAGATTGTTAATGAATAACCTGTATAGTTGCAGCCCCAAGACTGACCCCCGCAGCACTCCACTCGCCATCGAGTGCCAAGCTGAAAAGAATCATCTTTATCCCACCCTCTGCCTTGTACTAGTCGGCCAAACCTCTATCTATGCCAATACCTTTCCCCATCTTATTTATCAGCCTACCGTGTTATCAAAGCCTTCTGGAAATCTAAATAGATCACAACCACTGGCTCTCCTTTAACTATCTTGCTCTTTGCTTCCTCAAAGAATTTTCACAAATTTGTCAGGCATGACCTCCACTCTACTTAGCCCTATTTCATGATGCACTTTCAAGTACTATGATGATAGAAATATTTCTAACCTCAGCACACACAGTGACAAAGACTACCCTTCAAAACCTGGTTTGTGATACCTGTCAGGAATCCACCTATTAAGATGGATGTTGAGGAGAAGTAAAACAGTGCAGATGCTTCTGCAAGGGCTGTTATAAATCAGACTGTAGAGCTCCTGCAGGTGAGATTCAGATACCTGGACCACTTGGGTGGTATAAAGCCGTCGACTCCGGAGTGGTCCATATCATAGTTATTTGTAGTACGCTCCACAACTTGATTTGAAAATAGAAGGGATGTCTAGGAACAGGATGAGATGGAGGAGTGGGAGGTCTCTGAGGAGCAGCCAGAAACTGGGGATAGCGAGATAGCCTAGGATGACACTCACAAGCCACCAAGGCAACAGGGTGATGGTCCAAATAGCCAGAGAGGTATGTGAAAATGTCACAGAGAAGGAAGTGTTGCTAAGCATGCTGTAGTGATTACAGAAGAGTGAAGAGTGAGCAGGGGAATATTGTGGGGAGTGAATTTTGCTGACGTCTAAGTATAAGTTGTTATAATCCTGTTTGAGATCATCAAGCTTTAAAAAAAACACTCGAACACGAAGCAATCTGCCAATAGGGCTACGCCATAGCATTTCATGTTTTCTAAACAATCACAAATTATTATCTAAATTGGACAAAGTGAATACCACTAAGTTATCATTATAGGTTGTAAAGACTTATGCCATTAACTTGGTTCAACTTTTCACTTTCTCCCAGAAATTCTTCTCCATCACAAAATCTTGAAGTGTCATTCACTTTTCCTGGGATTGGCTCGAATGATGTTCCTTAACCTGTGGAATTTATTGTAACTCTCATGGAATTTCATCTGCTCTCTGAGTTTAGATTCTATGGGGATCCTTCCATTAACTTTTGTCGACAAACTTAACTCAATCCTTTACTCAGTGCATGGTTATGGATGCCTTACCTGCTTGCTGGGTTAGCAGATATCCAGATTTCAACTAAACCAAGAAAATTCTGCTGATTGCTTTCTTCCACCAAGTTCTGTAAGGATTTCTTCTCCTAGTTTCAAGCCAGAGCAAATCTTCCAGTTGTCTTTTCTTCAGAAATGATAAACTGAAAAGTTTGTTTCCATCAAAATAAAACAGATAATTTAAACAAAAGAATCATTTAACCTAAGTTCCACTCCGCAAAATTCCATTCATAGTGATATGGTATGCTCTGGGGTGATTCAATCAGAAAAGCAAATAAATTATTTCATCATTATCATAGCCATTTGATTCTGTGATTACACCCCAATTAATGATTTCTATCTCTGATAGAACTTAAAAGTCTGTATTTCACAACGTCAGCTTTTGTGCTCCTGAGATGCTGCTTGGCCTGCTGTGTTCATCCAGCCTCACATCTTATTATCTTGGATTCTCCAGCATCTGCAGTTCCCATTATCTCTGTATTTCAGAATTGTGAAGCTTTAACTTCATTTATTGAAATAATAATAGGTAATCTGGATTTACTCAGAGGTCCAGAAATGGACCATGTATTTTTAACTGCATTTTTGCTATCAATTCTGACCTTGTAAGATAATCAGAGGTTAATTAAGCCTAGGTTTATTTGAATTATATTTCTTTCAGAGTTGCTTGTCAGCTTCACAATCAGATGCCCCAACTATTCTACAGTATTTCGACTGGGATGGTAGGAGTAACTGCTTTTCCCTGGTCTGACAGCTCTATGGGTAGCAACATAAGTTTAAAAACATCTTACTGAAGTGTCAACAGGGCCATGTGTGTGCTTCTTATATTTGAGTTATAATGAAAATTGTTATAAAACAAAACCATTTCAATAAATTTGCCAACTTGATTAACACAAACAATTTGTAATATGAAAATATAAATATGTAGCCCTTGAAATAATCCAAAGCGCGCGCGCGTGTGCACACACACACACACACACACACACACACACACACACACACACACGGATTAAAGAGAAAGAAGAAAAACAAATTTCTCCATGTAAAGACTCATTTCAAAAAGAAAAACACTTTCTGACCAAGAGTAATTATTGTTGAAGGCGAAAAAGGTCTAAGTGTAGATCTCCTGATTCTGTTAACCTGGAGGTCATGCATGTGCTGTCAATTCATTCATTGCACACTGTAATCTCTGGCATCTTAGCCAGCATAGCTTGCTCAGGAAATACAACATTGAGAAATTCTTCACTCGTTGCTCCAGAAGAATAATCAGGCTTCATCCTGATCTTACAGCAAAGTCATCACAGCCACACCAATCATTATCTGGGCAGTTTGTTTCTCATATTCATACACCCAATGCTTTTGTAATTCACATGTCTTCACAAACTTTATTTTGTACACACCTCGCAACATTTCCCCAGGACATTGAAAATCTTGGTGAATTCCCTGCAAGTCTGTACTTCCTCGGTGTTCTGTAGGTGGATTGGATTGGGCGATCCTGAGGGATTGACAATTATTAGATTCCGTTGGCAAAATTGATGGCATAGTAGACAGTGAAGAGGGTTTTCTAAGATTATAAAGGGTCTTGATCAAATAGGTCAATGGGTTGAAAAATGGCAGATGGAGTTCTAACTGGATAAATGTAAGATATTGCATTTTGTACAACAAGCAAGATTAGGGCTTATATAACTAATAGTAGGGCCTTGGGTGGTGTTATTGAACAGAGGGACCTAGTGTTCAGGTACATAATTCTTCGAAGTTTGCATCACATACAGACAGGATGCTTAGAAAGGTGTTCAGCATGCTTGCGTTCATTGCTCAGCCCCTTGGTTTGGGAAGTTATGTTAGGATTGTACAAGACATGGTAGAGCCTCTTCTGAAATACTGCATCCAGCTCTGGTCACCCAGAAGGATATTATTAAGCTGGAGACGGTTCAGAAGAAATTTATCAGGAAGGTGTCTGGTATAGAAGGTTTGAGCTCTAAAGAAAGGCTGGATAGCCTGGGAATTTTTCACTGGAGAGTATGAGTTGAGAGGTGACCTTGTAGAAGCTTATAAAATAATGAAACGTATAAATAGAGTAAATGATAGTTTCCTTTTCTTAGGATGGCGATTTCAAGGCAAGGGGTCACATTTTTAAGGTGAGAGGAGAGACATGAGGGGTAATATTTTACTCAGAAAGTAATTTGAGGAAGTGATGGATGTAGGTATGATTACAACATTTAAAAGACATTTGGATAAGTACATGAATAGGAAAGGTTTGGAGGGACATGGGCCACGACCAGGCAGGTGGGACTAATTTGGGATTATGTTTGGCATGGACTGTTCAGACTAAAAGGTCTGTTTCCATGCTGTATGACTCTATGGTTCTATGTCCATGTATCTCAGAAATTGAAGGGAACAAAATTCACTTGCACTCTAACAATGCATGATAATACTGGTAACTTTTTTTTTTCTTTAAATGTAGCAGTGAAAATTGTGTAGCTCGCAACTACAGTCAGTAAACTTACACCAAATATATTAAGTATTGTAGTGGGCATCCAAGTGGAGCCAGATCTCTCCATCCTAAATTATCAGGTAGCATAACAAGATCACAAATGTTAAACTAACCTGAAGTGGGACTGCTCAGTCGGGGGGTAATAGGAGAATGTACATGGGATCCCCAATGTATGTAAATTGTCATTGCTAAGGAAAAAGAATTTGCTTTTGTTTAAATTGGATGGTATATATCTTATTGAGCAACCTAGGGCTTACGGGAATATTCCACAGTGGGTTCTTTGAGGGATCTGTAGCAGTTTCTTGTGTCTATAATAATGCAGTTTGCTTCTGATCTCCAGGAGATGAAATTCACCTGCCATCTAGCATTGAAACAAATTTAATGCGCAGGACTGTCAGAATATTTTTCGCTGGCAACCAGAAGAATAACTTAATCACACTTTCTAGGGTAGTGTAAAAGATTTGTAAAGGAGATAGGGTCTGACAACACCTTTAGTTTTGAGAGGATTTTAAATAATAGGGGAAAAATTCTTCAGAAAAATAACCGAACTTCACAGAGTGATGTACTTGCAGATTTACAGGATATCGAAAAAGCTATAGTTTTGACAATTTGTGTAGAAAATGTAATTTTAAAATAGCACTATAGGCCCTAAGATAACATATGACTTTAATACAACAATTTAAGTTACTGACAACTCTTATATGCCTTCAGTAGGGACATAATGTTTTGTAATTATTTGTATGGATACAAATGGCATTGGCAAATTCAACCCATCACTATTTAACCTAAGAAGGTGGTAATATACCTTCTTAAACCATTCCAGTAGAATAGGCTTGCTATTTAATTTCAGAGGGCAGTTAAGAATCAACCAACTTATTGTAGCACTAGAGTAACATAAAGTTAGACTTACAGGGACATAAGTAAGAATTGCGGAAAGCTTGTTCCTTAATCCAGCATCTGCCATTTCCACAAGGACTACACCAGTGATTGTAACTTTCATGTTTACGGTTAATAGAGGCAACTGCACATGAAAAGCACCGCTATCTTTAAACTGATGCAATTTCCATCTGGGACAGTGCGAACTTTATATATATGAGCAGAAGCCTAAAGCCGCTAGTTCATTTGGAGAGGTAAGATACCTTTTTGGAGAGGGAAACTTTTTTTGGTAGATTTAAAGATGCCTTTGGAAGAGATGAGGTGCCCTTTGGAGTTATCAGAAGTAGACATAAATGAGCACAAAAGGTGGATAAACATTTTGGAACTGTTAAGCTATTAAGACATTTAAATTCCTAAGTATTTTGTTCTGATCCAAGCTGAAATTATTATTGGACAAATTAGATCCTGGGATGAAATTTGGCATTGGTAGATCACATTTTGTATTTTTTCTTTAATTTAAAGGGACGGCCTTTCACTGAGCATTACAAAAACACAGCTATAGAGAAACAAGTTGCAGGTGTTGTCTTTGGCCCTTTGACCCAGAAATGTTAACAAGACTCATCTAAGGTCAGGACGTTTTTTGCGTATCATCAATAATTTTAGCCATTTAGCCCATCCTGTACAATCTATCTTCTCGTGCAACTGTCAAAAATCATCATTAACTTTTAGCCCTTCGGCCCATCCTATACAGGGCCCTTATCTTTCTCAGCAGCCTCTTGTGCGGTACCTGGCCAAAAACCTTCTGGAAGTCGAGGTAGATAACATCCACTGGCTCTCCTTGGTCTAACCTGCTTGTTACATCCTCAAAGAATTCTAACAAGTTTGTCAGTCATGACCTCACCTTGTTGAAACCATGCTGACTTTGCTCTATTTTTCCACGCAATTCCAAGTATTCAGAAAACTCATCCTTTACAACAGACTCCAAAATCTCATCAAAGGCTGAGGTTAAGCAAACCAGCTTGTATTTTCTCATCTTTTTCCTTACTCCCTTCTTAAACAGCGTGTCACATTAGTGATTTTCTAGTCCTCTGGGACCCTCCTTGACTCCATAAATTCCTGAACGATCACCACCCACGCCTCCACTACCTCTTCAGCTATCACCTTCAGAAATCTGGGGTGTAGTCCGTCTGGTCCTGGAGACTTATCCACCTTCAGCCCATTCGGTTTTTCTAACACCTTCTCCTTCATGATAGCTATTGTATTCAACCCTGCCTCCCTGACTCTCTTGAAGTTTTTGGATATTACTTGCATCTTTCACCGTTAAGACGGACACAAAGTATTTATTCAGTTCCTCAGCCATTTCTTTGTTCCCCTTTACTACCTCCCCAGTGTCATTTTCCAGCAGCACAGTGTCCACTTTTGCCTCTCTTTTGCCCTTTTTGTATCTAAAGAAAGCCTTGCATTCTTTTTCTAAAGGCTAGTTTACCCTCTAGCTTCCCACTGCCCTTCACTACATTATATGCTTTCTTGTTTACCTTTATGCTGTTCTTGGCTTCCGTAGTCAACCATGGTTGCCTCATCCTCCCTGTACCGGGCTTCGTTTTCTGAGGGATGACTTTTTGTTGTGACTCCCAAATTACTCCCAGAAACTCCTGCCATTTCTGTTCCTCCGTCTTTCCTACTAGACTCCTCTCCCAGTCAATTCTGGTCAACTCCTCCATCCTACCTCCGTTATTGACTTTATTCAACTGTAATACCGTTTCACATGATACCACCATCTCCCTCACAAATTGCAGAGTAAATTCTATCATATTATGGTCACTGCCTCCTAAGGGTTCCTTCGCCTTGAGCTCCATTTTCAAGTTTGCTTCATTGCACAACACTAAATCCAGTATTGCCTATTCTCTGGTGGGCGCCACCACAAGCTGCTTCAAAAAGTCATTTCATAGACATTCCACAAATTCCTTTCCTTGCGATCCATTACAAACCTGATTTTCCCAGTCTACCTGCATATCAAAATTCCCCATGATCACTGTAACCTTGCTTTTCTTACACACCTTTTCTATCTCCTGGTATCTCTTGTGCCTCAAATCCTGACTAATATTTGGAAGTATGTACATTGGTCCCATTTTAGTTTATTTTACCCCTTGCAGTTCTTTAACTCTCCCCCCACAAAGACTCTACATTATCTAACTCTACTTTTTTTCTTGTTATTGATTTAATTTCATTTCCTACTAATGAGGCAATCCCACCCCTCTGCCCACCTGCCCGTATTTTCAATATGATGTATATTCTTGAATATTTAGCTCCTGGTCCTGATCTCCATGCAGCCGAATCTCAGTGATGCCTGCCACATCACATCTGCCAATTTCGATCTGTGCCACAAGCTCATTTACCTTATTTTATATAATCCGTGCTTTCAGATACAACACCATCAGTCCTGTATTGACTATCCATCTTCTCATTGACATTCGTTTATCCAATGAGCTTGAAATTTGATTTCTAACTCTCTCCAAACAATCTATCTTATTTTGAGTGGTGAAGACTTTAATAACCTGTCCTGAGCTCTCCTTTCTTTTCATTCCTTTCATGCTTTTCCACACAGTTGAATTCACCCCCACAGAAGTTAACCAGTTGCTTTGTTTTCCATTGGCGATTATACTTCTTGGAGTTTTACCCTTTCCTTCCCTAGACCTTCTAGTTTAAAGTCCTGTTGACCACCCTATTTATCCTTTTTGCTGGAACATAGGTCCCAGTTTGGCTCAGGTGGAGACTGTCGCATTGGTACTGATCCCTCCTGTTCCAACACTGATGACAGTGGCCCTCTTTCCTGTACCATCTCAGTCATGTATTTGCTTCCCTTACTATCTCATCCCTATGCCAGTTTGCATGTGGCTTGGGCAGTAATCGGAGATTATAACGCTTGAGGACCTGTACTTTAATGTAGTTCCTAGTTCCTGATAACTCCTAAACAGGTCCTCTTTCCTAGTCTTGCCTTTGTAGTTTGGCCCTATGTGGATCACAACAACTGGATCCTGTCTCCCTCTCCAAAATCCTTTCAAGCCAGCCAGAGATATCCCTCACTCCAGCACTGGGCAGGCAAGAGACCACATGGTAACGCTATACTACTTACAAAGGATGCCACATATTCCTCTAGCTATAGAAGCCTCTACAACTACCACGGCTTTTTTTCCCTTCCACAACCGACTCCCTACCTTCGAATTTCCCTTCTAAGATAAAGGGTGGTACAACCAAATCTAGAGTTGCTCACTATCTAGAAGCATATAATGTAAGATAAAAGAGAAAATAGAACTCATGATACTCACAAATAAAATAATACTTGATAGAACTTAGAGGAGTATAGAAAGTAGAGAGGATGAAGTGAAAAGGAAATTAGGAGAACAAAGAGAATACATTAAACAAAATCCAAAATTGTGGTTGGTGAAATTAGGAAAACTCAAAAGTGTTTTATTAGTACATAAAGAGCAAAAGGATGACAAAGAAAAGGAATGAGTCCAAGAGAAATAGACATGGTAACTGACATGTAGATATCAATGATGTGGGCAGGATTCTTAATGAATATTATGTTACTGTCTCCACAAAATAGAAATGACACAGATATGCTAATTAAAGAAGATGAGAGTGTAATAGTAGATAAAATAAGCATATTGAAAAGTGAAGTACCAGAGGACTTAGAGATAGTAGGAACTGCAGATGCTGGAGAATCTGAGAAAACAAGGTGTAAAGCTAGATGAACACAACACGCCAAGCAGCATCAGAGGAGCAGGAAGGCTGATGTTTTGGGCCCAGTCCCGATACATCAGCCTTCCTGCTCCTCTGATGCTGCTTGGCCTGCTGTGTTCATCCAGCTCTACACCTTGTTATACCAAAGGACTTAGCTTCCTTCAAGGTGGATAAATCATTAGGGCTTGATTAACTGTATTTTAACCTGTTAATGGAAGCCAGGGAGTAAATGACAAATGCTCTGAGTGTCATTTTCAATCTTTCCACTACATAGGTGAGGTATTGGAGAATTAAACGTCTGGGAATGTTGTACAATTATTCAAAAATGTGCAAGAGAGGCACCCAATAATTATAATTTGTTCAGTCTAACAATGGTGGCAGCAGATTACTAGAATCAAGATTAAGAGTTCAGTTTGACTGTTCATTAAAAAGGCACAGATCAATGAGGAATAGTCAACATGGTTTTGTGAAGGCGAGACCATGGCCTACGAGTGTAAATTACATTTTTTGAGGAAGTAATTGGGCAATGGAGAAAGATACTGCAGTGCACATTGTTCACATGGGGTTTAATAAGGTATACTGGAAAGTAGTAGGATATGCATCAGATAACTCAGCTGGCACAGACACAATGTGTTACATGGCTGCTTTCTGCATGGAACTTTTCTAATGTTCTTTAAAAGTCCTGAATCACTGAGGCAGACTATTTACACAGTACATCGCTGCTCGTAAGAACCCCTGTAGCCAGCTCCATACTGTTTACAAGGGCGGCAGACCTGACTCCAGTTAGCACCTGCCTGCTCCAGAACAAAAATTAGAGTATCCAGGACAATTTCTGTCAAATTGCATGAGTGACATTGGGCATATTCCAGAGTGTCAAACCTGGAACTTAGAAACAAGGGCAAACCTCCCTCCATACAGGACACTAGGGGGTCAATTGTCCAATCTTCATCTTCATCTTCACTTTCTTTTATCGATAGTAGATTTTTAGTTTCAGAATTAATGATTTGAACCTAGCATGGTGAGATTTGAACAAACATTATCTGCATTATTAATAACAAGTAACAAGATAGTCAGTAGTCTGTTTGAACTTATTTTGTCCATCGAGCCATAGTGCTTAAAACTTAATAAAATGCCCCAGTGAACTTCATAGCGGTTTTAAGAAAATAAATTGTGGTACAGATGCTCATAAAGAGATATTAGATCTCTGGACTGAACTTCTGGTGAGAGATAGAGTTTAGGGAGGTTTTTTAAGGGAAAAGCACGTTCGAGAGGTGAAGAGGCAGATTGGGTGTTCCATGGCTTGGCCATAAGGTAAGTGAAGGCGTGGCCACCAAAGAAGGAACAATTTTAACTGGGAACATATAAGAAGCTGAGAATTAAGCAGTGAAGATATATTAGAGGGTTGTGGGTTTGGAGGAAAGTACAAAGATAGGGAGCGGAAAGGTCAATGAGGATTTGAAAGTAAGGATGAGAATGTTAACATCAAAATATTGCTTGACTCGGAGCCAATGTAATTCAACTAGGACAGGCATCAAGGATATTCGAGAAATAGGTCTTCCTGTGAGTTTATGCATTGGCAGCAGAATTTTGGAAGGCTTAAGTTTTCTGAGTGTTTCTTGTGGTGTAATGGTAGTGTTCTTACCTCTGAGCAAGGGGGCCTGGATTCAAGTCGCACGTGCTCCAGCGGAATGTAATAACATTCTTGAATGGGCTGCTAAATATCTAGAAAATATCTGGGATTGAGAGGCCAGCCAAGAATGTGTTGAAATAATTGAGTGTAAATGTAGTGAAGACATGGATGAGATCTGCAATCTCTACTTACAGAAAAATATGCCCCCTTTTATCTTTGTGTCTAACTGTACTAAGGATCCCCCACAGGAGATTGCTTGTAGGTACAGTAATAGCCATAGCTCCCATCTAGAATTGTTGGTTCTGTAGAGCTGCCAGCCAGCCATCTGATTAGCTGATAACTCTCTGAGTTGGGACTTCCTGTCTCTGAGGGATGCAAGTGCCATCTTCAAAATCATTAACTTACTCAGAGTGGTAAGGGCGTGAAACGCCTGCCTGCCCATGTAGTTAACTCAGCCACATTAGGGGCATTTAAACAGCCCTTGGATAAGTATATGGATAATGATGGGATAGTGTAGGGGAAGGGGCTTAGATTAGTTCTCAGGTCGGCGCAACATCGTGGGCCAAAGGGCCTGTTCTGCGCTGTATTGTTCTATGTTCTATGACTACAGGGTGGCTGTTTTGTTCCCTTGGGTGAGTTCCCTTCAACATTCTGGCCCTCAGGAGGCAAGGACCACTGCATCCCATAAAACACAGCCATGGGTATTAAACGGAAAATGAATACCATGCCTTCAAATGATGTTGCTAAGAAGCAGCCTGTGGTTGGGAAATAGGAGGGGACCATGGTAGATCTTTAGGAAATGCCAAAGGTAACACCAGAGGGTAAAGTAGATATCCGAAATGTCCGAGGCAGGGTGCCTTAGCTCTTGTTCATGGTCTTGTATACTAATCACATTTTACTGCCTAAAGATTTTTCACTGACTGCATGTGGTATATACGATTTAGGTGCTTTCTAAAAATATGTAAGTTACTTGTGGTTTATGCAAGATGGTAGACAGCTGGATTGGTGTGGCTGGGGAAGTCTCACTGATCAACTCGGACTGGCTGTTTTCCAGTCTGTTTATTTTTAGCACTAAGGAAAGGCAAATTAGGGGTATCTAGTGTCACAATGAGGCATCATTATTCTATTCTTTATTTAATGTGGTGCAAAGTTTTTATGAGGAGATTGAATGCTGTGGCGAGGGCTTTTTGGGGGATCGATTGCAACGAAAAGGTATTTATTTGAAGGATTTTATGTGATGGTGAGGATGCTTATTGTGGAATTAATGGAGGATTTAGTACTGTGTTGAGGGAATTTAGCAGGGGGATTTGATTGTTGAGAGAGAGGCCATTAAGAACTTTTTGTTGGGGGTGGGTAGAAGGGTTTAATTAAGCTGTTTATTATTGGAATATGAGTTTTAGTTAGGGGATTAAATTGCTGAGGCAGTAAGAGCTTCAATCTACCAAGTGCAAGAATCACTTAAGAGATACATTTTAATTTAGTTTGCTTTAATTTAAATTAATTTGCTGAAGTGGGGGGTCTGTTGTGAAATACTGCGCACCTTTGTTGCTCCTACCAAAGTGATAATATCACACTTATCCACATGTATTCGATCTGCCATACACTTGCCCACTCACTTAGCCTGTCTAAATCCCTTTGAAACCTTTGCATCCTCCTTGTACTTCTTATTCCCAAAGATCATCTGCAAATTTGGAAATATTAAAATCTGGCCTCACATCCAAATAATTGATATAGATCCTGAACAATTGAGCACCAATCCCAGCCTATTAGCTTCAGAATACATAATTACATTTGTAATGTATACGTTACAATATACATTTATTCCTAGTATAATAATACATTTATTCCTAGTCCAGGCTTTTTGACCGTTAATTTATCCTCGTTCCAGGATACTATGTAAATACCAACATCATGTATTTTAATATTGTTTACAAACATCATCTGTGGGACTTAATTCTAAAATCAAAAATCATTACATCCACTGGTACCCTATATTGACTTTGCTGGTAATATCATCAGAAAGGGTCTGTGAGATTTACTAAAAATGACTTCCTCTTCATAAATCCATGATGACTATGTCCAACCAGACTTTCTAAATATTCAGGAATCAGGCCCTTTATATATTGATTCTAGTATTTTCCCCACTGCTGATGTCAGACAAACAGGTCTGTAGTTCTTTAATTTCTCTCTACCTCCTTTCTTAAACAGGGGATTCCATCTTCAACCTTTCAATATATAGGTGGTATCACAGAATTAATGGGATTTTGAACTGTGATTTGTCAACTTTCTGTAGTGTTAATTTCTCCAATAATACTTTTTTAAACTAATACTGATTTCTTTCAATTCCACACTCGCACTAGGCACTTGGAACTTAATTATTTCAGGGAGTATTTTTTAATGTCTTGCCCTGTGAAAACAGACACAAAATCCTTCTTAGTTCCATTGCCATTGCTCCACTTCTAATATAAATTCCCCTCTCTCCACCTATAATAGACACCCTTTTATCTTCACAAATCTTTTCCTTTATGCATACCTAGAAAAGTTTTGAACATCTGTTTTCATGTCTCATGCTGCTTTACAATCATATTCAAAGTTTTTCTTTCTTTATCAATTTATTGATCCTCCTTTGCTGAATTCTAAAATTTTCAATCCTCAGAGACAAAACACGTTTTGGCAACATTATAAGCCACATTCTTTGAACTGGTGCTATTGTTAACTCTCCTTGTCACCCATGGCTCTGTCAGTTTTCCTGCTTTTATTTTGCCTAAATGAATGCATATTTTTTGAAAACCAAGCATTCATTCTTTCAGTAGTAACTCTTGCCTACATATCAAAAATATGATTATGTATTTGTCTAATATGCCATAGCTATCTTCCGGCTTATAACTTCATTTTGTGCATGTTTAGAGTTAAAATCCTGGCTTTAGGTTGAACTGCACCATTAAGGAAAATTGTTTCAGAGATAGTAGGAACTGCAGATGCTGGAGAATCTGAGCTAACAAGATGTAGAGCTGGATTAACAGAGCAGTCCAAGCAGCGCCAGAGGAGCAGGAAATCTGATATTTTTGGAAGAAGGGTCTAGGCCCAAAGCATCAGCTTTCCTGCTCCTCTGATGCTGCTTGGCCTGGTGTATACATCCAGGTTGACACCTTGTTATCCTATTAGAGGAAGTGATGGCCCACTGGCATTTTCACGAGTCTATTAATCCAGAGACCCTGGTAATGCTCTGGGGACCTGGGTTTGAATCTTGTCATGGCAGATGGTGGAAATGGAATTCAGTAATTATCTAGAATTAGCAGTCCAATGATGACCATTATACCATTGTAAATTGTTGGGAAAAACCCATCGAGTTCATTAATGCCCTTTAGGGAAGGAAACTGCTGTCCTTACCTGGTCTAGCTTGTGGGCAGTACAGTAGCTCAGTGGTTAAAGCTGCTGCCTTACATTGCCAGGAACCTGAGCTCAATTCCACCCTCAGGTGACTGTGTGGAGTTTGCAAATTATCCCTGTGTCTGTGTGGGTTTCCTCCAAGTACTCTGGTTCCCTGCCACAGTGCAAAGATGTACAGGTTAGGTGGATTGGCCTTGGGAAATGCAGGGTTACAGGGATAAGATGGGAGTGGGGTAGGTGGCGAGTCTGGGTGGGATGCTGTTCAGAGAGTTGGTGTGGATTTGTTGGGCTGAATGGCCTGTTCCCACACTGTAGGGAATCTATGATTCTATATACCTTGTTAGTGGATTCTATCACTTCGATTTGTGACTCTAGACCCACAGCAATGTGGTCGACACTTAACTGCCATACTGGCAATGAGAGATGAATAAACGATGGCCTAGCCAGAGATGCCCACATCCCGTGAAAGCATAAAACTAAAACAATTTCAAATTTAATGTGTGGGAGAGAAATTAGTGACCAGACAGATGGAGGTTAGCCCAGAAAGAAAGAGAAAAAAAAGTGCAGGCAAACAAATGGTTTATTGATTGTAAGCCCCAGAAGAAGATAAAATAGGTAGGTGATAATGGATACTAAGTGTAGTTGAAAAAGAGGTGGCTGTGAGCAGCCCATTTTACGCCATTTTATGGGGTTGTACAGGTAACTAGTACACAAGGAGGAGGTATTCATGGTTTGAAATTATTAAACGTAATGTGAGCCCTGAAGGCTATAGATGGCCAAGTAGAAGATGAGATGTTGTTCCTCTGGCTTGAGTTGAGCTTCACTGGAGCACTGCAGCACACCTGAGACAGAAATATTGACATGGTGACATGTTGAAGTGGCAAGCAGCTGGACGCTTGGGCTCACTTGTACAGACAGAGCGCAAGTAATGGGCACAGTGGGTCACCCTGTCTATGGTTCATCTCACCAGTGTAGCCAAAACGATATTGTGAGTAGGGAATGCAGTAGATTAGTTTGAACGAAGGGAAGATAAATCACTGCTTCATCTGGAAGGTGTGTCAGTGGCCTTGAATAGGGAGGAGGGAGGAGGTTAACTAGCATCACTCTCTAGCTGTTATCTTCCTTTTGAATTATCATCAGCAATCGCGTTTTTGCCTATCCCGATGAAGACTCTTGTAGGGAGAAACTGCACTGTAATTCGAAGTCCAGTAATGAAATGCTTAAGTTTGCACAGACCCTCCTGAAATTTGAGGAAAAAAGACATGGAGATGTTTTTCATGTCATTTGAGAAAACAGTGAGACAAATGAAGTTTAAAAAAAAAACCAGCTTCAGTTTGAAGAAAACCAGTTACTTCACTTACAGCAAATGCTGTGAGCTGTGAGTTTGGAATTGATAAATCAGAGACATTTTCCAAGTGAATCTGTTGCTCTCTGCTTCTCATAAATCAAACCAACAGTAGCATGCTGAGAAAGGCAACTGAAAAGTAAAAGCCTGCGATAGGCAGAGAAGGACCACCTCAACACTGAAATTGGGAAGCAAAGACCACTCAACTAACCTTCCCATTTATACTCTACCTCTGTGGGTGGTCTATTTTCTCTGTTTGTTTGTATGTGTATAAGCCTGTATGTGTAGAAGGATGAGTTTACAAGGGAATCAGAGCTTTACTTACCTATGTTATATGCCAATGGTTTATATCTATTTATCTGTCGCTACAGTCTAATTACTTACTACAAGTATAAAGTCTTGTTTAATCTGGAGAGTTGGACGATCCTGGTCTGAAAGTCAGATATGGGGTGATGTGCATATCGTAAAAAACGACTTTAACAGTCGGTATGACTCCAGGAGTTGCGAAGCTAAATTTATGGCATGTTACTCTGTGGGTCATTACACTGTGCCAGGAGTCCCGGTTCATAGACGATCTCCCTTGATTTGACTGAAGACTTCTGACAATCATGGTGAGCTTCCTGTCTTTGTGTCAGAACTAAATGTTGAGGCGATATGGCAGTTTAGTGAGTTTGGAATGTCTGGTTGAAGGGTAAAGGTCAAAAAGGCAAAGTAAGGCAAGGCACGAATGCTTTATGCATCCATGTAGGCTTAGACTGAGTGAGCAGTATGAGAGCATCAAAATGCAGGAGCTGCAGCCTAGTCCAGTCCATGATGTGGGTCAGTTCTCTGAGCACAAACTATCCTTGTTGCAGCATTGCATCCATAGCTTCTGTTGCACCTCGGGGTGCAGTATTTAAGTGCGGATATATCTTGTAAATGGATCAGAAATGTACCATGAGGGTTCTTAGAGTCTGATACTTGCTGAATGCTAATGTCCATGAATGTGGAATGTGTGTGGCTGATGGAATAAATTGCACCCTTAGATGCTGAGGTCTGGTGTCCAATAAAAAATCCCTTTGGATCAAACAGAAATCTAAAGTCATGAGGTACCCGCTCTGACTTCCATTTCAAGAATTTGTGATGGATGATAGAACAGGAAACTGCAAATTTATTAGGCAAAATGTGCACTTAATAAGGTTATTAACCAATAATAATCACTCTTAATGTGAAACGTGCCTACCTGTAAAAGAATTTTGCTTCCACATTTGGAACTTTGTTCAAAGATTAGCATCTAGGTAGTCCTCACCAACTGCTCATAGTTTCTGCCACAGCCAATGTTATTCAGGCTTCTATAAGATCATTCAAATAGTGGGAAACTATGAGTGCTGCCAGTGTCAAGCCAGAACTGAGTGACTTGATGAGCCAACGAAAGGTGCCATGAGAAACACTAAAAGAAGATGTAGATTTATTTCACTGAGAGTCAAGTCTGAGATGGGAGCAAGAGTGCATGGAGGTGAAAGTGTACTGAAGGGTAAGGGAGGGGAATTAGGTGGGCAGAGTATCTGACGATGGTGATGTGAAGGGAGACACAGCAATAGAAGGCAGTCTAGGAAAGATAAAGACAAAAGAATTTGAAAGAAAGAGCAAGATGGAAATTGACTGATGGGCTTGATCTGGCAAGACAGACAAAATGAGCATGCAAGTGAATGCAGTGGCTGCATAAGTTACATAGGTCAAGTTACATTTTAAAAAGGACAAATTGAAAGAAAAGATATGTTCAAAAAACAAAAGTTTGATCTCATGTTTTAAAATAATTTTCCTACATCGAACTTAAGTTTGCATTTAACTTAATTTCATTACTTTAATTTTTACCAGCATCCACTTGCAGAACTTTTAATGCGACTGTCAATTCTGTTCTAGTTTCTACTTTCCACTCTGACGAGAAATGATGTAATGAATTAACTCAGTATTGCAATGTGATCATCAGCACTGTTTGTTGAGAACAACAAAATGACTTCTTTATATTTTCTTTCATGGGATGTGAACATTAACAGCAATGCCAGCGTTTGGTATTCACTTTATTATTTACCGAATTGCACTAGTGAAAAAAAGTCATAAAAGTGTAAAGAGAATCCAGACAGCTTTAATAAAAAATTGTTTGGCAACTATTAAAATAAATCCAATAAATAATTTGGCATAATTTTATGGTCCAAGAGCACTTTTCATCTTGAATTTAACTCTTAAGCAAAAATCTACATTTATGCATTTAATTCAAATTATGACAAATGATTTAATTTTAAGTTAAGGATTATTTGCACAATATTAACCTGCAACTTGTCATTTAAGTTATCATAAAACAGGCTTGTTTTTGTCACTTTGATTCATTGATGCGGCTTATTTCTAAACTTGCCTTGGCAAGAGAACAACTTATATTAAATGTTCCTGAAGGAGCCTTTCAAGCAAAAAAAGATTGTCACAGTGCTCCCTTGTCTTGCTGAAATCCCCTATCAATCCCCTAAACAAGGTTACTTACTAAATGTATGCATGTCAGAAATTAAACATAAAATATTAACAAACATAATTAGCTAGAATAACTCATGAGGTACAACATCCGACACTTCTTTGGGCTCATTGAATTCAAAATGACCAGCGTCTTCTGAATAGGATTTTGCTGGCAAACAATATTACGGAATTAATGTTGAGGTAATCCGCATGATGGAAATTATAAAATTGGTAATGTACATATTCAGTATACCTGCTCATTGAGGAACTTCAGTGACAAGCATTACAATGCACATTGTGTCCATTTATACGTTCTTTCCTGAATATTATACCAAGTATGGAAAGTACATTAATGTTAACAACTTCTACGATTTTGATTGGTGTCTTGTCATCTCATCAAAGCTCCTGTATAAATCTCAGGAGTACAACTAACTCATGCTAACATGAATGCCTTAGTTTCAATAGATTGAATCACAAGGAGTTGAGCTAAAATAAACCATTTTTCAGGGCCTAAATGAGGCTTGCAGTAAATTTGACAGCTGTCTGTAATATTGCCAAAGAAATAAATAAATAAAAGTCAAAATGAATAGCCTAGAGACCAAGAGTGACAAATGAAAATGGAAGAAAAAAGCTTGTTAGGGCTGTCTATTTTAAAGTTGCTTCCCTTGGCAGTTCTACATTTGTGAGAAAAGCAGACTCGGATTTGCAAAACAGACTCTGTAGACTTCATGTATTTGAATTAGGCACCCCTTAAGGGGATAAAGCAGATTACTCAGTTTCTGGACGTGAAGCCCAATTTGTAATGACAAGCCAACCAAATGATTCAAAGCTAAACCATCATACCAATACAGAAATCAAAGTGTCACTTATTTGACAGGGTGATGCCTCTGATATGGAGTCTGCAATCTACCACAAAATCCCTACATAGTGAAATGCATTTTTCTTTTTATCGGTCTATATTTGATTTCTGAAATCTTCTGTAGACCAGATGACTTAATGTAATACTTTCTGCACTATTGTGAATAGATTATAGACATTGGCTAAATGCAGCTACACAATCAACATTGACATATTTTAGTATTTATAAATAATGCCTTCATAACAAAATCAAAAATTGCAAGATATGTTTGTCAGTATACTTGTTTTGTAAAATGAAAATTTGTGAATCTCTCTTAATTGGGAGTTGCAAGATGCTTCCTAAATAAGTTGAATAACATGATTCTTTTAATGAATTATGAACAGCTATAAATTATTGAGCGTGGTGAGGAAAGCTTGTAAAAATCTTTGACAAAGCCTAAAGTTTAAAAAGCTAATTACTCGCTGAAAAAAAAATCAGCCTGGTGATTTAATCAGAAATTGCACAATAACATTGTATATAGCGCAATAGCACTGACTAGTAAGCTTCATGACTGTTTTGTTCCTACAGCAGCTTAAACATGCTCTCTGTATATTTCATTATAGTTATTTACTTTATTTTGAGGCATTTGTTTTGTTCCTGGTTGCATACAATTCACATTTACTCTGTATGTTTTAGAAATCTATATTTTAAAAGTTTAGTTTCATCTTTACAGCTTTATGGCATGATGGTTAACACTGCTGCCTCATAGCATCCGGGACCTGGGTTCAATTCCAGCCTTAGTTATTGTCTGTGTGGAGCTTGTACATCCTTTCCATGTCTGCATGGGCTTCCTCTGGGTGTTTGGGCTTCCTCCCATAGTCCAAAGATATGCAGTTTAGGTGGATTAAGAAATGCAGAGTTATGAGGATAGGTTGGGTCTGGCTGGGACTCTTTTCAGAGGGTCAGTGTGGACTTGATGGGTCACATGGCCTTCTTCTGTGATGTAGTGATTCCAATTCATCAGAATTATTTTTTTGGCACAAAGCATATCATAATGATAATGATGTTTGGTGAAGCAGCGGGGCAGTTTTGTAAGAACAAGTGAAAGTGGTACACAAAGAGCAATCAAATGCCTATCTTTTTTATTTTCTTCCATAGCTGAAGAGAGAGGGGTCGCTTAACTGCAGGTCTCAGATTTTCCATCAGAAAAATCTGTCAGTCTTGTGTACTTTTGGAGTACTATTTTGTCCTTTATCCAGTTCTTTCCCACTGCCAATGTTGACAGATGTCAGACTTCATGCAAAACGAGGCAGTCTGTCCAAATGTAAATGTGGCTAAGATTGTAGCTAGGAAGCAACCCAAGAAGGAAGAAGCTAAAGAGATGTCACAATCTAAGCAGCTCCCACTTAAACATTCATTTGAGCTAATAGGCAAGCAATACAGGAGTATAATATTCCACACAACATAAATTTGTGAAAAGAAATGTATGAAAGTAGGCACACACAGGCAAAACATTTATAGAGAATAAGTATTTGGTGGCACTTACAGGAACATGCATAAGACTAGCAGAGACAGTTATCCTCTTTCTGGCCAATGCCAATATTTAGCAACTAACACATCCCAAATTTTTTTCTTGTACTTCACCTATGATATTTTTCACCAGAAATTAACCAACTCTCTTTGAAGTTGCTGATGCAATCAATTTTGCCTTGGCAATTTATTTTATATATTCGCCCCCTTCTTCATAAAATAATTGAACCTATGATGTCTTTGCAACTTCATTCTCCTAAATCCAAGGTTACGTTCTTGCCATAGTTCAGAACTCTTTAGTTCTTTTCAATATCAAAGTAGAGACAAGATTATAATCAGGCCTGAAAATTGTAAAAATCCACTTGTTTTAGAAACATTGTCGTGGTGATGTAGAATATGGACTTGTATGTAGAATATCAACTTTGAACTCCATCATCAGGTCTAATACCTGAGGCTGTGATGGACTGAAATGGTTTTAAAAAGTGACTAGGACACTGATTTAAAATGACAATAGCAAACATCAGGCTATATAGGTTGGCCAAGCTTCATGAAATCGACATGCAATAAACAATAGACAAAATGTCCAGAAATTGACATTTTGTCTAAAGGTAGGAAAATTCAGCTACCACTGTCTCCTGCACAAGAGAAGCATGAACATCACCTATTTTTACTTACACCTTCATGATTATGTTTACAAGAAGATGAAAATATTACCTGTAATATCAATCTTGGAGACAATAAACACAGACACAGAAATGCAGTAACAGGTTTGCATTTCAAAAAGCAAAGGAAATGGAAATAAATATGAAGCATGGAACACAGTCTAAGAAGGAAAACAACCTAGTAACAATAATATGTAAAAAGAAATATCAGAACACCAGAAATGCAGAGGTTAACTGTAATATTCACTCCTGACGATTACTGAATGAAAGAATTAAATAACAATTATCTATCAACGACAACCCAAATACTTTAAACTGTATATTTAGTTGCCTTCCTTTACTGGACAAAACCCTATTTAATTTGGAGACAGTACAAACTGCTGATGCTGGAGTCTGAGATAACACAGTGTGGAGTTGGATGAACACAGCGGGTCGGGAAGCATCAGAGGAGCAGGAAAGCTGATGTTTGCACCTGTATATGTGCCAGTGTCTGTGTGTGAATGTGCATGTGAGAGGAGTCATGTGATTTAACAGAGGGCAACTATGATCAAGCTGATGCTGGGACTGACCTCTGAAGGTCTTTGATTAGTTGATAATGGTTGCCAATGTTGCCAGTAGTCAGCTATAACTTAATTGCTGGAATGGATAAATGTTATGATCTAACCTGATATGAAGAAATGCTCGAGATGTAATGCAATGAAGGAATTGGTGATGGATATATTGATTAAGTGTTAATTGGGTGGAATTGCTTATATAAATATGGGGAGCTAGAAATCAGTGGAACGTTTGTGGAATTTTGTGGAAATTAGTTCACTGAAATAAAACTCTCACTTAAAATGTGGATTTGGAGTCTATTTGAGTACAGCTATTAGTGTATAACATTGGTAATAGAGGCAAAATGCCAAGTTTCATGATATGATTACCTCTCTGCCTATTTTCTGAAAATGAACTGTATGACTTAAAGTGAAAATACAAATGGAACCAAATTATTTCTTTACCAAAGGGGAAACAAGAATTGTCTTTGCACCATTGTCACTTTACAAAAGCAGGATTAGAAGCGAAGCTTTTTTGTTTCAGAATTTGAGCCTGATGAGTTGAATATGGATGAAGGAGAAGCGAGATTGTTAATGTTCAAGATAAAACTTATCAAAAAGGTGATTTATTGACTCTTTGTAATACGTGATTAGATTTTGACAACTTAGAAAGGCTGATGATCAAACCATGGAAATTTACGTAATAAAATTCAGTGGACTCTATGCAAGACTGCAGAAATGATAATTTTTTGATTTGTGGTAGTATTTAAATTATTCATCTGTGCCAAAATGTCAAGTATGGATAGATTTTTAGTGTTGACAGGAGTTAAATTTAGTGATAACATGTTTTGCTAGATGAAATGATGAAGATAAAAATAAGCCCAGGAAGGCACTCCTTTCAGCAGCATTCATAGCACAAAGGGGGAAGTCAGTGATATGATAGAAAGTGGAGGACACAATGTTAACAAACTGGCAATACCATTTAGATACAAGTCACTCACTGTAACTGAAGGAAATTCTACTGATAATTTTGAAGAGGGAAGAGAGTTTGGGATTTGCAAGAAGAGAATGAATCCCGGAAATACTCAGGGTACCACAATCGATGTTTCAGGTGTCCAGGCATCCCATGATCTGTCCCCAAGCAGTAGAATAAGGTTTTCAAACCTAACCATGAAAACTGAAGATATGGAGGAAGAAAAATTGGAGATGCAGATTGTAGAGAGGCCATTTTATTAGTTGTAAGAAGTTTCTGTCTCGTGATAACTGTGTTGATGGCAGAGTCTTTCTGTTGTGCAACATAGGCAGTGGATGCAGGTCTACAATGTGAACAATCGGTTGACTGTCTGAATAATAAGTATCAGGATAAAGCTACAGAATTTAAGAGATCTCCTAGTTTCAGATTTGGGGATGATAGCATGCTAAAATCTTAGAAGAGTGGTTATTTCTTGTAAAATAGTTAAAATACCTCAGTTCATTAGCATAGATGTCATGGTTACTGGAATAACATATTGATGAAGAAAGTACAGATAAGAGTTGGTAAATCAGCCAGTCTGTACATTATCATCTGCACTATAAAGAGCTATATGTGCTAAAATCTGTTGCAGATGGTCAGAGAATATAGTCCTTTTCAGTTTCCTTTTGGCAGGAGACTTAAAGTTCCACCTGTAATAAATGTTCAGCCCCCAGCTAGGGAGGAAGCTACAATTAGTTTTATTTCTTCAGATAATTTGAATGTACTGCATGCAGGGAGAAAACCTATCATTAAAGTCAAAATCTCACAAACAATTTGATGAGTCTTAAGATATAAGCTATATATTGTAAAGTAGTTGGAAACCTGTTTCGGTCCGGGAATTATGGTTTCTTATGCCAGGGAGGAGCTTAAAGAATGGAAAGACCTGGGGAAGGTGACTAGTGAAGGCAGAAAAATAATAATTGTTTAACATGACTGTTGATTACACTCTTTAATGGTTTTGAAATGGACGTAAATTTGCAGGCTTTGAAGAACAGAAAATAGCAAAGAGCCAAGTGCCTCTCATATCCGATTTTGCACAGCTATATGGATCAAACTGCCACAATGAACAGTGTAATAAAACAAAAATGTCTGAATTATGGAACAAAATTGTAACAATTGACAGTTTGTCTGATGATGAACAAATCAATTCTGACGGTCAATATGTGGCTATTGGCCCTGAAGGATGACTGCCAAAAGTGGATAATAAAGATAAATGTTTACCAGAAGGGTTGAGTCAATGGAAAAAGTAAGAGCAGTGAAGACCATTGGAAAATGTAAATACTGATGAATTTATATGTGAAGGGTTAGGCCCATGGATTAGAAAAATGAAGTACAAAGACGGAAGAAACTACAGTGTAAATAGAAACTGTGGATCCATGTGTAACCAGGTAGAAATATAAGGGTGGCATGGTGGATCAGTAGTCAGCACTGCTGACTGACAGCACCAGGGACCTGGGTTCGATTCTACCCTTAGGCAACTGTGTATGTGGAGTTTGCATGTTCTCCCCATGTCTGCATGGTTAGGTGGATTGGGCAAGCTGAAATTGCCCATAGTGTCCAGGGATGAGCAGGCTTTATGGATTAGGCATGGGAAATACACTGATAGAGAAGGGGTGGAGTGGGTCTGGGTTGGAGGATCTGGGTGGATGCAATGGACAAATGGCCTGCTTCCACATTATAGGGATTCTCTGATTCTATGTACATACATGGCCTGAGAAAGAGATCATGACTATTGAAAGAAATCCTATTTCAAGGAGAGGGAGGCCAAACAGCAGTTCTCCAGAAAGAAGAAGGAGGGTAAAGCTTTACAAGAGCAAGAAACATAATACAAATCAAAGATACCACCAGGACCAAAAGTCTATGTGATGACCAAACTAGAGGGCAAATTGATAAGTGATTCCAAACAAGAACTATAAAGCTGGTGATAAACTGGGGAGTACACGCAGGTGTCAGATAGGGAACATGTAGCCCTATAACAGTGGATATCTGCAGAAAACATTGAAACAATTAAAAATTGTGCACTGTGTTTAAAAGTTTCCATCACTGGGAGATGCCAGGAACATGAAACTTGTTTTTAGTGATACTTCCTTTGCAAATCTCTGTGATACATTCTGTAGTGCAGGACAGTTTATAGTTTGTCTTGAGAAACAGGCACACAAATTTTGCCCTTTCGCTCAGGAAGCTATAAGGACCAGAAGAATTGTACAATGTACTTTAATGGATGAAACCTTTGTTCTTGGCAATGTGTAAATATGGCATTTTCCTTCATGAAAGTGTTGGAAGAAATTCTGAAAAGGGATTCAGCAGCAACACTCATTGAGTGCAACATTGATCATAAAGCACTCAAAAAATGTGAATGATAAAAGACTGAAGGTTCAAATTCAAAACAGACTTGAGGAACAGTGATAATAAAATGTGAGGCTGGATGAACACAGCAGGCCCAGCAGCATCTCAGGAGCACAAAAGCTGACATTTCGGGCCTAGACCCTTCTTCAGAGAGGGGGATGGGGTGAGGGTTCTGGAATAAATAGGGAGAGAGGAGGAGGCGGACCGAAGATGGAGAGAAAAGAAGATAGGTGTAGAGGAGAGTATAGGTGGGGAGGTAGGGAGGGGATAGGTCAGTCCAGGGAAGACGGACAGGTCAAGGAGGTGGGATGAGGTTAGTAGGTAGGAGATGGAGGTGCGGCTTTGGGTGGGAGGAAGGGATGGGTGAGAGGAGGAACAGGTTAGGGAGGCAGAGACAGGCTGGGCTGGTTTTGGGGTGCAGTGAGTGGATGGGAAGAACTGGGGTGGTTGTGTGGTGCAGTGGGGGGAGGGGATGAACTGGGCTGGTTTTGGGATGCGGTGGGGGAAGGGGAGATTTTGAAGCTGGTGAAGTCCACATTGATACCATTGGGCTGCAGGGTTCCCAAGTGGAATATGAGTTGCTGCTTCGGGTCTAGGCCCGAAATGTCAGCTTTTGTGCTCCTGAGATGCTGCTGGGCCTGCTGTGTTCATCCAGCCTCACATTTTATTATCTTGGATTCTCCAGCATCTGCAGTTCCCATTATCACTTGAGAAACAGTAGTTCATTTCACACTTAAGCATGTTATAAATTTAGAGACTCAACATTGAAATTAATACTTTCAGAGCCTGAACTCTGTTCTGCATTTTGTTTAAACAACCCTCCTACGACCTATCCCTGTGCCTTGTTTGTATCTTGTTGGCTCTGTTGTCAACAGAAATGTCCTATTTTCTCCTAGCCAAACCTACCATTAACACCTATTTTATATCTCTATTTCTCCCATACTTCCATTATCATTCTGTGTGTCTATTTTTGCTGGGCAACCTGTTTCATTCACTCTTGATTTCCTTGGTCAACAGCATAAAAAGCATTGCTTTCCAGCCCTCTTTAGTTCTGAAGAAAAATATTTAGACTCAGAATGTTAACTCTTTCTTTTTCCTCTTTCTGCAAGAGTTGTTGAAATTCTCATGCATTTTCTGTTTTATTACAATTGTGTTCATCTTAGGCGCGATTTTAAAGGATCTGACTGCTAAAAGAAAAACCTACAGCACATATTTCAAGAGTCAGGAAACACAAATTTACAAGATTGCAGTGAAGAGTATTTATTTGCAACTAAGTATCACTCAGGTCACCTACGTGTTTTGAGTAAGTTTGCCTCTTTCTTTTGTTTTGACTGCATTTAAGTGGAAATCTGACTTCTGGAGATGGCCCTGGTGGCCAGGTAGATTTGGTTGGTTGCCCCTGGAGGGTTTGTGCCATGACAGCCATGGTCTGAAGACAGTTTTTGGTCCAGATGCAGAGTGACTCTCCTTGGCTTGGAGATCACAAGCAGGAGGAGGTGGGGTGCTCATCACCTCTAGTGTGTCCTGATAGGAATCTTCTGGAGAATCCTATGTGTAGTGCTTCCTCCCAATGAGAACCAGCTGGAACCAGTCTGTCTCCCTTGGGCAAGGTCAATGTTCATTACCTCTCTCTTGCCTAGTCATTCATGCTGAATGCCAATGAATGCAGTGACGGCGTGCCAGTCCATGTTCAAATCGGTCAGATACTGAACTTGCCGGACCTGGACTAAAGTGAAAGCCACTGAGCTGGTGGAGTGTGCAAGTAAAAGCCTTGCTGGTGTATCTTCTGAATGTTGAGAGGCTTCCTCCTCAGAGATGAATGTTGAACTAAAGATTTTCTCCACTGGCATCCTTCTTGTTGCAGGTCACTCTCTCCTGTTTGTGACTTGCATAACCAAAGTGTATTAGTAGAAAGGGATATAAAATCTTGTTCAGGATAAGAAGGAGTTATTACTGGAATTAATGTGACAGCAGCACAGTATAGCACATCACAAAGAAACAGACTCAGTTGGTTGGATACGGATTTCTTGGCAACTCCATGTGAGCATTGCTCTCTTATCCAACCAACTCAGACATTTGCTCCTCATATGCCATGAAGAGTCTAGCATATGCCAATCAACCACTGATCTTGGCCCTTTCAGCCCAGTTGTGTGACATTTTATTCTGTATTGGCACAAGGTCAAGGATTGCATACAGTGGAAGTGAATAGGCCACGTAATTGAGGTGATACATGGGCAGGACAGGCTATGTGCTTCTCCAGTGAGTGAGTAGGAAGCATGGAGTGTACAAAGGGTTCCCAGTTTGGGAGAATAGAGGAGCTGAGAGCTGTTGAGTGAACATTCTGCATATGGCAGTGAAAGTTAAATTTTGAGAGTTCAGGTGAGAGGTATGTGCAGCAACAGACCTAGAATGAGTGGTGGCTACTCTGAGATAACTGAGAGAAAATGGTGCCATTGGTCCTTGCAGAATGCGAAAGATGATTAATCTTTTACAGAATTGCTGGTCATTTCTTTTCAACATGGCAACAGAACTGACCCAGCTTGTACTCTCCATCAAAGTATCTGATAACAATGCCTGATTTATCAGCCTGAAGAAGAAAAAAAATCATTCTCCATTTCTCGATTGCAAGGACCTCCAGGTCACCTTGTGAACAAAACGAGTTGTCAGTTCCCTTTCCGCACCATTTACTCAGTTATGATCGTAAAGGCCATTTCTAGCTTGCTGTATCTGAAGTGCTGCAGAACTCCAGTTTAAGTTTGGTTCCAGCAGCATGAACATCACAATGTCCTGGCAGCAGTGTGCAACCTCTCCTGCCACATGATCTCATGAGCCAGATGTACAGGAGCCAGTTGCATGACTGACAAGTTGGAGAGCAGGATAATTGTGTGAGAAAAATTAACATGACCAGGACCATTTACCATGAACCCACCCAAAAAAATAACACTTTACCAATAATACAAGAAAATTCAGCCCTCTAACTATCTTTACAAATGCTGTCTGACCTGTTGCGTTCATCGAGGGAGAAAAACATTCCTTTCAATGTTAGAGATAATAGGAACTGCAGATGCTGGAGAATCCAAGATAACAAAGTGTGGAGCTGGATGAACACAGCAGGCCAAGCAGCATCTTAGGAGCAGGAAAGCTGACGTTTTGGGCCAAGGCCCTGCTGAAGATTCTAGGCCCGAAACGCCACTTTTCCTGCTCCTCTGATGCTGCTTGGCCTGCTGTGTTCATCCAGCTCTACACCTTATTATCTGTTTCCTTTCAATGTTGATGTTAAACTGGAGATTCCTTTGTTTCAAAATCTGGAGTAAACCAATACAATCCTTGTAATTAATGTTGGGAATAAGTCCTACAATCAATTTCTTAAAGTTCATATTTTGTTTCCAAAGGAATATTTTAAATTTCAAATCATTTTTCTTTGGAAACTTGGAAATGGGAAATTGAATTACAAAGCACAATTAGTTGAACTTAAAAAACAAATTGAGTTTTTTTTTACTTCAGCACTGGATCACAATTTTGTCCTATCACTTTTAATAGATGGAAAATCACAGGCACTCACTGGAACATGCAGAAATGGAAAATTCCAGTCAATGATTTTCAATTGAAGGATGTTTGGAGAATTAAGACATTATTTCATTTTCTAATATCCTTTAACATTTTGGTAACATCGCACGCCTGTCCCAAATTTTCACACTGTTGAAATATCCCATGACTGGTTTCATTTGGCACAGCAAGTTGATGCATCTAACAGTCATTTTAATCTGTATGTCAGTCTTCATAACAGCAAGATATTCAGTTTAAATCAATTACCTGCAGTGTTAAAGATTAATGTTTTACATGGTTCCAAAACTGGCAGCTGCCACTAAACCACAGCTGCATCTGTAAGAAAAACATGTAAGATTGCTAAAGACGTTCAGTTTGCCAACCTAAGATTCAGAAAGGAATGCATTTCCAAAAGACTTTCAAAAAGCAAATCCACATTTTAAAATAAAATAACACTCAATTGCAGATCTAGGTTAAATGAAATAACTCTGCAGTAAGTATTTCAAGAAGTCAGGGTACTATAAACCACAAAAAAAGGCAACATTCTTGGAAGAATAGCAGCCCAAATCCTCTTGAAGCTACCAGTGTAGAAAACACTTAACTAACAGAAATCTGCGTCTTTCTACTACACTTCCAGACTTGAGGCATGTGGTTTTGAGATAGCTAGAAAATTATTGCTTGGTGCTCATTATTTTGTGCATCACCTGACAATGAGTGTAATGCACTTGTTATATTGTTTTATGCTAAAACAGATTTTATACTTTAATTAGATTTCATGCCAAAGCTCCACCACTATCTGTTTCTGTGATCCAACCAGTAATGCCATTTGAAAATAAAATGCTGTGGATGCTGGAAAATTGAAAGAAAACACAGAAAATGCCCAGACAGAACTGCCGATGCTGGAGTCTGAGATAACACAGTGTGGAGCTAGAGGAACACACAGGCTAGGCAGCAATTAGAGGAGCAGGAAAGCTGATGTTTCAGGTTGGGGCCCTTCTTCAGAAATTGGCGAGGAGAAAGGAGGCTTTGAAATAAATGGAGAGAAGGAAGGGTTTGGGGTGGGAAAGGTAAGTAGGAAGGTGACAGCAGATAGGTAGTGGTGGGGATTCGTCATTGATTTAGGAAGAGAGGATAGGTGGGAGAGGAGATGGACAGGTCAAGGAGGTGGGGATGAGAGGGAGAGTTGGTCTTGGGATGAGGCTGGGGGTAGGGAGATTTTGAAGCTAGTAAATCCCAGATTGAGACCATTGTGCTGTAGGCTTCCAAGGCGGAATATGAGGTGCTGCTCCTCCAGTTTCAGTTCTCTGACCACCAAAACATCATATCCCAGACCATACATAGCCTCATCACCTCAGGTGACCTCCTGCCAACAGCCTCCAACCTCGTTGTTCTGTAACTCCACACTGCCCGTTTCTATCCCCTTCCAAAAATCCATAAACCGGACTGTCCTAGCCGATCCATTGTGGCTGCCCAATGAACCTATCTCCGCTTATCTCGACTCTATTTTCTCCCCCTGGTCAAAGAACTCCCCACCGACGTCTGGGACACCACCCACGCCCTCCACCTCCTTCAAAACTTCCGATTCCCTGGTCCCCGGCACCTCATCTTTGCTATGGACATCCAATCCCTGTAATCTTGTATTGCCCATGCAGATGGCCTAAAAGCCCTCCGCTTCTTCCTCTCCCACAGGCCCACCAGTCCCCCTCCACCAACACCCTCATCCGCTTAACTGAACTCGTCCTTACCCTTAACAACTTCTCCTTCAACTCCTCCCACTTCCTACAGACTAAGGAAGTGGCCATGGGAACCCGCATGGGCCCAAGCTATGCCTGCCTCTTCATAGAATACGTGGAACAGTCCCTCCTCCGTAACTATACTGTCCCTATCCCCCACCTCTTCCTCCATTACATCGATGACTGTATCAGCTCCGTCTCGTGCTACCACAAAGAGCTCGAACAGTTCATCAACTTTACTAATGCATTCCACCCCAACCTCAAGTTAATCTGGACCATCTCTGATACCTCTCTCCCCTTTCTGGATCTCTCTTTCTCCATCCCTGGTGACCACCTTGAAACTGATTTCTATTTCAAGCCCACCGAATCCCACATTTACCTTGACTACACCTCCTCTCACCCATCTTTCTGCAAGAATGTGATTCCCTACTCCTAATTCCTCTGCGTCCATTGCACCTGCTCCCAAGATGAGGTGTTTCTCTCCCGAGCACCCCAGATGTCCTCATTTTTCAAGGGCCACAGCTTCCCCCTTCTTACACCGAAAACACCCTTGACTGCATCTCTTGCATTTCCTGCACCTCAGCCCTCACACCCTCTCCCCGCAATAAAAACAAAGACAGAATTCTCCTTGTCCTCACCTATCACCCCATTAACCTTCGGGTTCAACACATCATTCTCTGCCACTTCTGCCACCTGTAATCAGACCCCACTACAAAGGATATATTTCCCTCTCCATCCTTATCTGCCTTCGGTAGGGACTGCTCTTTCCGCGACTCCCTCATCTGCTCCACACTCCCCATGAACCCTACCAAACCTGGCACCTTTCCCTGCAACTGCAGGAAGTGCTACACCTGCCTCTACACCTTTCCCTTCACCTCCATCCCAGGCCCCAAAAGGCCTTCCATATCAGACGGATGTTCACCTGCACATCACTAATGTGGTCTATTGTGTCCGCTATTCCCAATATGGCCTCCTCTACATCGGGGAAACCAAGCGGAGGCTTGGCTCATTTTGTAGAGTACCTACGCTCGGTTCATGACAAATGACAACGTCTCCCAGTCGCAAGCCACTTCAACTCCCCTCCCACTCCCTGGATGACATGTCCATCCTGGGCCTCCTCCAGTGTCACAACCACGCCACCCAGAAACTGGAGGAGCAGCACCTTATATTTCACCTTGGAAGTTTACAATCCAACCGTCTCAATGTGGACTTTACTAACTTCAAAATCTCCCCAAACCTGGCGTCATCCCAAGACCAACCTTTCCTCTCACCACTGCCTCCTTGAGCTGTCTGTCTTCTCTCCCACCACTCTGCTCCTCCAACCTCACTGGCCAACCCCCACCACTACCTAACTGCACTCATCTATCACCATCCCACCTTTACTAGCTTCGAAATCTCCCTACTCCCAGCCTTATCCCAAGACCAACCCTCCGTCTCATCCCCGCCTCCTTGAACTGCCCATCTTCTCTCCCACCAATCTTTTCCTCCAACCTCACTGGCCAATCCCCACCACTACCTACCTGCTATCACCATCCCACCTACCTTTCCCAGCCCAACCTATTTATTTCACATCCCACTTCCACTCCCCCATTTCTGAAGAAGAGTCTAGACGCGAAACATCAGCTATCCTGCTCCTCTGATTCTGCCTGCCCTGCTGGGTTCCTCCAGCTCCACACAGAAAATGCCCAGTGGGTTTGGCAACATCTGTGAAGGCAGAAATAGAATATTTCATCTCACAGTCACAACCTTAGGCATTATCTCATTTTTGTCTTTAGAGATGCTGTCAGATCTTCTGAGCACTCTCAAAATTTTCTCTTTTATTTCAGTAACTTTACCTACATGATTATAGGAAAGGGGATGATTAAATGTGCATCTTCCTGCCACATAGCTGTTGCTAAAAATGAAAAAGACTGCACATTGAGGCATGGTCACTCATTGACACTGAGATAAACCAGAAAAGTTAAAACTCTGTCATGCCTTAATAGTATGAGATAGTCATCATGTCATAATTAGCAATGTTCATCTCACCTTCAGTGATTGCATTATTCCACATCAGCATTCTCTGCTGGTTTCCCTTTGGTAAATAACCATTCATATCTATGGCCAAACAGAGTACAGACTGTACTTCAGAGAGCATTTTTTATGATGTGCTTAACTCTTTTTGGGATCAGTTTCAATTGACCTAAAACACGGAGTCATTAATACTGGAATTAGTCTGAGAATTCCATGAGAATTTTATCCAGCATTCAGTGCCAGTTGGCTTTTGGTCTTTCTCGCAATAACTGCATTGTAATTATCTTTAAGTGGAAACTCTAAAATTTCACAATGGGTGCAGATAAGACACGTGTTGCCTTATTTCTGTGAAAATACGTAATCACTTCCATCAAAGCTGCTGTACCACTGCTACATGTGGACAGATTTATCACAAGGGTAATGTCTTGAAATGCTTCTGCTCTTTTTCCACAGATGTTGTCTGACCTGCTGAAGACTTAAACATTTTCTGTTTTTTATTTTTAGCTTATTATTGATTTATTCACTTCCTCTGTGCTAGAAATTGAAGCAAAAAGAGAAATGAGATTGTAACAGACTGTTGATGATAAAACTATTGGACATAAAGAAATGACTTTAACAGATTGTATTTTTGAGTTGAACTTTATCAAAATGCTTTATACGTCATAAAAATGTCATCTCTTTCACAATATAGCTTAAAGAAAAATCAGTCACATTCATGCTGTCACACTGAGGTACAATACAGCTGATCAGTATTTCATTTAGAGTGCACTTTAAAGAAGTATTATCCTTTCAAGATGTATCAGTAATTGATCAGATGTGAAAATTAGACGCAGTGTAAAACAACCACAATGGACCACTCATACAAAAATCAGTAATTTTAAAAAATTTTACAGTACGTTGTTAGATAGTGTCACAATCTCACTCCGGACATTTCATCAGTGAGGCCCATGAACTTGAGGTCCACTAATTTGTATAAGGCCATAACTAACCCACTTTTATTTTTTGAATGTGTTTACAAAGAGTTAAAAAGTTAATTTATTGCACACCTATTGCTGAAAGTCACTTAAGTAGAACGAATAAAGCTAGTGATTAAAAATACTAATGTAAAGATTTAACATAAATAAAGATAAAAGTTACATATGAATATGAAAATAAGATGAGTCTCTACTTTCATTTCTGACCTGATTTGCTCAAAAGTTCTCTTCCTGATTGCAAGGTTAAAAGTTGAGTGCAGATTCCACAGCTGTGATAGCTTTTGTAGTTGAACAACTGGAGGTCACTGCCACAAAAAGACGAAGCAGAACATGCCCTAGGAATTTAGAAAGGTTCTTTGTTTCTCTTATAGAGCACTGCAGATTGTGGCTTTTCCTGGCTCAGGATTAGTATTCCACAAAGCTAAAGTTAATCATGCTGTAACTCCTTGTAATATCTCTCCTACCTCCTGCTCAACTGTACAGAAGCTTTGAGTATTCACACATTTGGGGGTTCAGTGGAGAGTTCTGAATCCTTGATTGTTAATAAAACATATTCTGATTGTCTGCTGTAGCTGCAGTGGATTCGTGTGGCAATATTGTAAGACTCCTTGTGTCCGTCTTAAAGACAGATTTGCTTTGTTTACGAAACAATCTTAGAATAATCATATATTTGTGCCAATAAAATGCACAATTACCATGACATGGAATTGGGATTGATAGTGCTCATTGGTATAGTTTGGTGATCAGAAAGACAGTATGATGGCACACCTCTGCCATAAATAGTGCCAGATGGCATCTTGGTGAACATAGCATCAATTAGAATGCAACTTGAATGTGAATCCAGTAGAACCATGTTGAAGCTCAATGTTCCAACGCTTAACTCCCACCAGAGACTTTTAACAGTATCACCAACCATTTATGAATTGCTTATTGGTTGATTTGTTCTGTTTGTTGTTATAATTCAGCAACTCTTTAGTTGCAGCTTTACATAGTCATTTCATGCAGGAAAAGTCTACCAACTCTGGTTGCTGCATGGATTCTTCTGACTTCAAGGCTTCACAAATCTGCTTTTCTAAGATATTGGCATATTTGCACTTATCCCATTTAAATAAAACATGTCAGAGTTTGAGGAGATGCCATTCAGAACATACAACTTGTTAAAAGATGAAGGAGGTAGAGGAGGGTGTAAAGGTATCTCAAAATCAGCACATATTTGCCCAAGGTTTTCTGGGAATAATTCTTCTACCTGAACATTGAGGAGCAATATGGAGGTGTCCACCACTGATGACAGCTGCAACAGTAACATTAGAGCAGGTGTTGAATTAACAGGGTTCGTGATCACAGTTACCCAATCTAGGCAATCGATGATTTGCAATAATTTTGTGATAATTTGTTAAGAGGCAACAATGTAGATATGATACATTAGACAAATAGAGCAAATATACAATCATGACAAATAAGAATACTTTGCTGATCCTGAAAGCATACTGTAGAATGGGGGAGGAGAGGTGGTGCACTCCCACATCCTGAATATTTTTCAGTCTTTTGTGATAATCTTTGGTGGCAGCTGTATTCACTTGAGCTGGTGGGTGGGTACTCCTGGTCTTTCCTCAGGAAGATGGAAGCTCTTGCTTCTAGATTTTGCTGCTTCCTCCTTGTAGTGATTGTAACAAGGTCAGTCAGGTGGACATCATAGAATATTGGGGTGTTAGTCTGGTACAATCAGGGAGCCCTGGCTGACAGATATAAAGCGAAGTGTCAGGGATTCAGTTCATTCTGACATCTGGCTCTGAGGAAGCTGGGCCAATGGCAGGGGCTTTCCATGTGTCAATAAAGGGTGACTTGGGTGACGGGATAACAGCCTCTGAGGGGTTACTTCAGTGGCGATGAGAGAAAAACATTCTCCTGAAGAAATTTGCTTGCAACAGTCGTCTTTGAGTTGGGAATCTTTACTTGTTTAACACTGACATTGAAGACTGGGTTCAATATGTGCAAAGAATGCATTATTTTTACCTGGCAGTGACATTGGGGTTGATGAAAAGCAACGAGTGATTCTTCTGATATCTGTAGCTTTGTCGGTTATTAGGAGCCTAACTTTCCCTGAGGTGCCAGATACCTGAGTTAACAAATTTCTTTAATGAATATTATGACCTAAGCCTCCTCTAATTTTGAGATGATGTTGATTTTACTTGGCAATTTGAGAACCAGTGGAACCTGCACCAGGATTTTTGACTTGGTTAAGATGTCTGGCTGAGGCATGAGGCTTTTGGTTTAACTCTTAATGAGATGCTGAGAGATTGTTTGGTATCTGGGATTAACGATGTAAGCATGCAAAAGTGCCTGCTAGCTGAACCTCAAATAGGCACTACAACAGGTTTATCATTGGAAAATATGGCAAATAGAGCATATGAATTGTAGGGTATGTCAATGAAAGTAGACACCCTCAACAGTCAGACTGAGCTTGGGGAGCACCACTTGAAAGAACACAATTATATAGCCTCTGTCAGGACTGACCCCAGCATCGGCGGTTCGTACGATCGCCCAGGATATGGTGGATGGTGAGTTCAGGGAAAGATATGTTGATATTCTAGGGCACTTCAATATAAAAAAGGAGCAGTACTGGGTTTCAAAAAATCTTGAGTTAGACAAGTCCCAGGCCTTTGTTGGGGTCTGTCCCAGTATGCTGAGAGAGGCAGGTGAGGGAAGTCCTGGAGCCGTGTACGACACCTTTGTATCCTCTTTTGTACATACAGGAATGTCCCTTTGAAATAAATTAACAGCTTTTTTTGGGACGTTGAAAGCAACTTTGGCCAACTGAACATCATGCTGGGAAGATTGGCCTGTGTGCTGCAAATTGGATCAGGCCGTTCAGTCAGATGCACAAATGGTCCTCTTGATTAATTCCATTGAATACGTGTTAATGTCACAGCGGAACTGAGATATTAAGCCAGAATTTTGCAGCATTGACTTGGATCAAGTAAGACAGGTATGCGAGTCATTCATCTTGATTGATGGTGGTACAGGTTTTGAAGAGACAATGCTGCATGCTTTCAGGTGGAACAATCCTTATGAGTTTCAGTGGAACTGCTTTTGAGATATCTGGGCTCCTAGGATCAGCTCAATCGATAGGGGTAATTGCAATGCCCAGTACTGTCTTTTCTAACACCCTTCCTGAGACAGAAACTGAATTAACATCAAGTAACTAAACTAAATGTTACATTAAACTACTGCGAAGCCACTGTACTTAGAAATAACCTAGACGCCAAGTTTAGAAAAAGTCTCTCAAATCTGGGCATGGGGGCCAGTGTCTCACACTCTCCAGGGAGAGCATCAGGACCAAGAAACACGAACATCAGGAGCAGGGAGAACAGCCTCAGCTTCAGTTTGACCAGCTTCAATCACGGTAATATAAACTTCTCTAACAGTTATTGGGCCCTCCTAGTGCCCCAATGCATGTAAATATAGTCTTGCACGTGCAAGAGATACCTTTGGTTTGTTGGGATAAAGTCAAACTCAAGTGTTGTGTTTGTTTATTTGAGACAAAAGTAACTGCAGATGCTGGAATCCAACTTGGACAAACAAGACACTGGAAGAACACAGCAGGCCAGGCAACATTTGCATGAAAGGAGCAATCAATGTTTTGGATTTCTGGTTGCAGCAGCAGTGCGAGCGGGAGCGTTGACCAGGGGTCTGTCAGGAAGTTGGTGAGTCAGTGATTTTTAAAACTTTAAAAAGCTTACCTCGAGCGTCGGAGCCTTCCGTTTCTGGTTGCAGCAACAGCACCTCGGTGCAGAGGTTTCTGGGAAGGGAGGGTAATTTTTTTCATCCCTCAGCTATATAAGTGATTGTTGTCTTAAACCCGAGACACTACCCTTGTAGGGCCTCCCACCCATCCACCTCCTCGAGCCTTATACACCAGGGACAAATCAGGTGAGCTTCTCTTTTGGTTTTACTTTCTGACTAGGAGATTAGCAGGGATGGCAGTGCAGGTAGAGGAATGTTCCTCCTGCATGATGTATGAGGTAAAGGGCGCCATTAGTGTGCCATCCAAGTGCGTCTGCAGGAAGTGCACCCAACTCTTGCTCCTCCAAGACCGTGTTAGGGAGGTGGAGCGGGAGCTGGATAAACTTCGGATCATTCGGGAGGCAGAATCAGTGATAGACAAGAGTTACAGGAAAGTAGTCACTCCTAAGCGTGAAGAAAGCTGGGTAACCATTAGAAGGGGGAAAAGCAATCAGTGCAGGGATCCCCTGTAGTCGTTCCCCTGAAAAACTGTTGGGGGGGATACTGTTGGGAGGGACGACTTACCAGGAGCATGCAGTAGGGTGCAGGTCTCTGACACAGAGTCTGCCCCTCTTGCACCGAAGGAAAGGGGGGAAAGGAAGAGTGTTAGTCATTGGGGACTCAATAGTTGGAGGGACTGATAAAAGGTTTTCTGGGAACGAAAGACACTCACGGTTGGCATGTTGCCTCCCAGGTGCCAGGGTTCGTGATGTCTCGGATCGTATCTTTGGGGTCCTGAAGGAAGAGGGTGACCAGCCCCAAGTCGTGGTCCACATTGGCACCAACAACATAGGTAGAAAGAGGGATAAGGATGTCAGGCAGGATTTCAGGGAGCTAGGGTGGAAGTTGAGAGCTAGAACAAACAGAGTGGTAATCTCTGGTTTGTTACCCATGCCACGTGATAGCGAGGCAAAGAACAGGAAGAGATTTCAGCTGAACACGTGGCTGCAGGGATGGTGTAGGCGGGAGGGCTTCAGGTACATGGACAATTGGGGCTCATTCTGGGGAAGGTGGGACCTCTACAAACAGGACGGTCTCCACTTGAACCAGAGGGGCACTAATATCCTGGGTGGGAAATTTGCTAGTGCTACTCGGGTGGATTTAAACGAGCTCAGAAGGGGGATGGGAAACTGAGGTGTAGTTCTGGTACACAGGAGGATGAGCATAGGGAGGACATGGACAGGATCTCACTGTCACAGGAGTGTGCTGGCAGACAGCAAGCTGGATTGAAGTGTGTCTACTTTAATGCCAGGAGTATCCGGAATAAGGTAGGTGAGCTTGCAGCATGGATACGTACCTGGGACTTCGATATTGTGGCCATTTCGGAGACATGGATAGAGCAGGGTCAGGAATGGATGTTGCAGGTTCCAGGGTTTAGATCTTTCATTAAGGTCAGGGAAGGTGGTAAAAGAGGGGGAGGTGTGGCTTTGTTAGTCAAGGACAGTATAATGGTAACTGAAAGAACTTTTGATGAGGACTCGTCGACTGAGGTGGTATGGGCTGAGGTCAGAAACAGGAGAGGAGAGGTAACACTGCTGGGAGTTTTTTTATAGGCCCCCATAAAGTTCCAGGGATGTGGAGGAGAGGATCGGCAAAACTATTCTGGGCAGGAGTGAAAGGAACAGGGTGGTCATTATGGGAGGCTTTAATTTCCCTAACATTGACTGGAAATGCTATAACTCTAGTAATTCAGATGGATCAGTTTTTGTCCAATGTGTGCAGGAGGGTTTCCTGACTCAGTATGTCGAAGGGCCGACAAGAGGGGAGGCCACACTGGATCTGGTACTTGGTAATGAACCAGGCCAGGTGCTTGATTTTGTGATAGGTGAGCACTTTGGAGAGAGTGACCATAATTCGGTTACATTTACTTTAGCAATGGAAAGGGATAGGAACATGCCACAGGTCAAGTGTTATTGATGGGGGAAGAGCAATTATAATGCGATTAGGCAACACTTAGGAGGCATAGAATGAGTTAGTAAAATGCAGGGGATGGGGACAATCGAAATGTGGAGCTGGGTTAAGGAACCGATATTGCGTGTACTTGGTAGGTATGTCCCTGTCAGTCAGGGAGGAAGCAATAAGGTAAGGGAACCGTGGTTTACAAAAGAAATTGTATCTCTTGTTAAGTGGAAGAGGGAGCCTTATGTGACGATGAGACGAGTTTAGATGAGGCGATGGAGAGTTACAGATTAGCGAGGAAGGATTTAAAGAGAGAGTTAAGAAGAGCAAGGAGGGAACAGGAGCAGGTAGAATAAAGGAGAACTCTAAAGCTTTCTATAGGTATGTGAGGAATAAGAGGATGACTAGGGTAGGAATAGGGCCAGTCAAAGACAGAAGTGGGAAATTGTGCGTGGACCCTGTGGAGATCGGAGAGGTGCTAAACGAATATTTCTCATCTGTTTTCACTGAGGAACAGGAGAATTTTGCAGAGGAGATGACTGAGTTATGGGCTACTAGAATTGAAAGGATTAAGGTTAGTAAGGAGGAGGTGTTATCAATTCTAGAAGGTGTGAAGGCAGATAAATCCCCTGGGCTGGATGGGATTTTTCCGAGGATTATCTGGGAAACTAGGGAGGAGGTGGCGGAGCCTTTGGCTTTGATCTTTGAGTCGTCATTATCTACAGGTTTAGTTCCAGAGAACTGGAGGATTGCAAATGTTGTGCCCTTGTTCAAGAAGGGCAGTAGGGATGACCCAGGTAATTATAGACCTGTGAGCCTTACGCCTGTTGTAGGGAAAATTTTGGAAAGGATTATAAGAGATAGGATTTATAATCATCCAGCAAGCAACAATTTGATTGGAGATAGTCAGCACGGATTTGTCAAGGGCAGGTCGTGTCTCACAAACTTCATTGAGTTCTTTGAGAAGGTGACCAAGCATGTGGATGAGGGAAGGACAGTTGACGTGGTGTGCATGGACTTCAGTAAAGCATTTGATAAGGTTCCACATGGTAGGCTATTGGAGAAAATACAGAGGCACGGGATTGAGGGAGATTAAGCAGTTTGGATTAGAAACTGGCTTTCTGTAAGAAGGCAACGAGTGGTGGTTGATGGAAAATATTCAGCCTGGAGTCAGGTCACTAATGGTGCGCCTCAAGGATCTGTTTTGGGACCACTGCTGTTTGTCATTTTTATAAATGACTTGGACGCAGACATAGGTGGATGGGTTAGTAAGTTTGCAGATGACACGAAAGTCGGTGGAGTGGTGGACAGTGTGCAAGAACATTGTAGGTTACAGGGAGACTTGGATAAACTGCAGAATTGGGCCGAAAGGTGGCAAATGGAGTTTAATAGGGATAAATGTGAGGTGATTTACTTTGGGAGGAAATAATAGGAAGGCAGAATACCGGGTCAATGGAAAGATTCTTGGTAGTGTGGATGTACATAGATCCCTGCAAGTGGCCACCCAGGTTGATAGTGCTGTTAAGAAGGCTTACGGTGTGTTAGGTTTTATTGGTAGAGGGATTGACTTCCGGAGCCGTGATGTCATGCTGCAACTGTACAAAACGCTAGTGCGGCCTCATTTGGAATATTGCGTACAGTTCTGGTTGCCCCATTACAGGAAGGATGTGGAAGCATTGGAAAAGGTGCAGAGAAGATTTACCAGGATGTTGCCTGGTCTGGAGTGCAGGCCCTAAGAAGAAAGGCTGAGGGACTTGGGTCTGTTCTCACTGGAGAGAAGGAGGCTAAGAGGGGATTTAATAGAGACATCGAGATGATCAGAGGATTAGATAGGGTGGATGGTGAGAGTCTTTTTCCGAGGATGATGACTTCAACTTGTACAAGGGGGCATAGCTACAAATTGACGGGTGATAGATTTAACACAGATGTCAGAGGTAGGTTCTTTACTCAGAGAGTGTAAGGGTGTGGAATGCCCTGCCTGCCAATGTAGTTAACTCAGCCACATTAGGGGCATTTAAACAGTCCTTGGATAAGCATTTGGATAATGATGGGATAGTATAGGGGGAGGGGCTTAGATTAGTTCACAGGTCAGCGCAACGTCGAGGGCTGAGGGGCTGTTCTGCGCTGTATTGTTCTATATGTTCTATCACCTGAACCGAGGCATGTCTAGGCCAGCCCGCAGCAAAACCCCAAAGCAAAGCCAAGCCTTAGCCAAATGGTTAAAATTTTCTTCAGGAACCGGGCCAGCAAGCCATTGTAGATGCTGCTGGTAAGTGGACTTGAGGCAGCAAAAGAGTCTCACTAGACCTGAATTGAGTCAGAAAACTCACAGGCCGGTATCCGGGAGAGTGCACACCCTGGAAAGTCCACTTACACCTGGTTTGGTACAGTTAAATTGCTTAGCAACATTCAGTCAGAACCAATACAAATAAACATCTTGTTAAATGATCACCCAGTTCAAATGGAGGTTGATGGCAGCATAGCCATTCCAGTGACATAGCCCTTAGACGTTTCTCATTCTCCAATTCTTCATAACCATCCATGGAAGTTCATCTTAAAAGCAATCCTTTTGGCACACTCCATATTCAGCAAATGGCCCACACCAAACAGTGCTTTTTTAAAATTCTGGGAAGGAATCTTTGTTATTGCAACAAAACTGTCAGAGTTATATCTTGCAAGCAATTGTTCGTTCAATCCTGCAGTTTAGGACCCTTATACAGTGAGAGATATAAATATGTTTGAAGTAATCCAAAGATGTGCAGCACATTTCTGCACAAATAATTGGTCATATCGATTCGCAACAAAGCGGCCCTGTGGCCCATCAAACCTATGCCAACCTATCTACATTAATACCACTTTCCAGCTCTTGGACCATATCCTTGAATATTATGAAATTTCAATTGCTCATCCATATACTTTTTAACTACGTGAGGTTCCCACCTCTACTCTGCTCCCCCCCCCCACCCCATGCAGGGCATTCCAGATTTCCACTACATTCTGGGTGAGGAAAATTGTCCTCAAGTCCCCTTTAAATCTCCTGCCCCTCACCTTAAAATTATGCCCTGTCACTTTGACCCCTCAACTAAGGGGGACAGATATTTTCTAACTACCCTCCTCAAGCCCGTGATAATCCAATACACATCAACCAGGACACCACCACCCGTACCCTACCAGCCTTTTCTCCTCTAAAGAAAACAACCTGAGTCTATCCAGACTCTATTCAAAGCAAAATTCTCCAACTCAGGCAATATCCTGGTGAATTTCCTCAGCACCCCCTCTAGTGCAATCATATACTTCCAATAGTGTAGCAGATGAACTGCACAGAGTACTCCAACTGTGGTCGAACCAATGTTTTCTACAGCATGTTTTGAGAAGATTTGTAGGTCAGGTTGAGGTTCTGGATGTGAGTTTGCTCGCTGAACTGGAAGGTTAGTTTTCAGACATTTCGTCACCATTCTAGGTAACATCATCAGTGAGCCTCCGATGAAGTGCTGGTGTTATGTCCCGCTTTCTATTTATCTGTTTCAGTTTCCTTGGGTTGGTGATGTCATTTCCTGCGTTGGTGATGTCATTTCCTGTTCTTTTTCTCAGGGGATGGTAGATTGGCTCCACATCAATGTGTTTGTTGATGGAGTTCCGGTTGGAATGCTATGCTTCTAGGAATTGTCGTGCGTGTCTCTGTTTGGCTTGTCCTAGGATGGATGTGTGGTCCCAATCAAAGTGGTGTCCTTCCTCATCTGTATGTAAGGATACGAGTGATAGTGGGTCATGTTGTTTTGTGGCTAGTTTATGTTCATGTATCCTGGTGGCTAGCTTTCTGCCTGTTTGTCCAATGTAGTGTTTGTCACAGTTCTTGCAAGGTATTTTGTAGAAGAAGTTCGTTTTGCTAGTTGTCTGTATAGGGTCTTTTAAGTTCATTAGCTGCTATTTTAGTATGTCGGTGGGTTTGTGGGCTACCCTGATGCCAAGAGGTCTGAGTAGTCTGGCAGTCATTTCAGAAATGTCTTTGATGTAGGGGATAGTGGTTATGGTTTCTGGGCCCGTTTTGTCTGTTTGTTTGGGTTTGTTGCTGAGAAATCGGTAGACTGTGCTCATTGGGTACCCATTCTTTTTGAATACGCTGTGTAGGTGATTTACTTCTGCTCTTCGTAGTTCCTCTGTGCTGCAGTGTGTGGTGGCTCATTGGAATAATGTTCTAATGCAGCTTCGTTTGTGGGTGTTGGGATGGTTGCTCCTGTAGTTCAGTATTGGCAGAGCTTCACTTTCAATAACAAAACCTACAGACAAATCAACGGTACACCCATGGGATCTCCGATATCAGGGTTCTTAGCAGAGGCAGTAATGCAGACTCGAACAAACAGCTCTGCCAATCATCCAACCCAAACTTTGGGTCCGCTATGTGGATGACACCGTTGTCATCACTAAACAAAACAAATTAGAGGAAACCTTCAAGACCATCAATAATACCCTTTACTGGCATAACATTCACAAAAGAGGAGGAAAACAACAACAAACTGCCATTCCTAGACGTCACAGTAGAGCGAACAGCCAATGGGGAACTTCAAACCAGCGTCTACAGAAAAACAACACAAACGGACCAAATACTGAACTACAGGAGCAACCATCCCAATACCCACAAACGAAGCTGCATTAGAACATTATTCCAACGAGCCACCACACACTGCAGCACAGTGGAACTACGAAGAGCAGAAGTAAATCACCTATACAGCATATTCAAAAAGAATGGGTACCATATGAACACAGTCCGCCGATTTCTCAGCAACAAACCCAAACAAACAGATAAAACGGGCCCAGAAACCATAAACACCCTCCCCTACATCAAAGACATTTCTGAAATGACTGCCAGACTACTCGGACCCCTTGGCATCAGGGTAGCCCACAAACCCACCAACGCACTAAAACAGCAGCTAATGAACCTAAAAGACCCTATACAGACAACAAGCAAAACGAACATCATCTACAAAATACCTTGCAAGAACTGTGACAAACACTACATTGGACAAACAGGCAGAAAGCTAGCCACCAGGATACATGAACATCAACTAGCCACAAAACAACATGACCCACTATCACTCGTATCCTTACATACAGATGAGGAAGGACACCACTTTGATTGGGACAACACATCCATCCTAGGACAAGCCAAACAGAGACACGCACGACAATTCCTAGAAGCATAGCATTCCAACCGGAACTCCATCAACAAACACATTGATGTGGAGCCAATCTACCATCCCCTGAGAAAAAGAACAGGAAATGACATCACCAACGCAGGAAATGACATCACCAACCCAAGGAAACTGAAACAGATAAATAGAAAGCGGGACATAACACCAGCTCTTCGTCGGAGGCTCACTGATGATGTTACCTAGAATGGTGACGAAATGTCTGAAAACTAACCTTCCAGCTCAGCGAGCGAACTCACATCCAGAATGTTTTCTACAGTCCCATCCTAATTTCCCTGCATAATTTCAAATGCATAATTAATAACTTAATTGATCGAAGATTTGGAATGGGAATCACTGCAGCAATGGAGAGAAAACATTAGATTTGCCAAGTACTGTGACATTTAGAATGAATTTTCATGTGGAAATTAATAGAAGCAAGTATATATTACCCTCAGGCAATGATAAAATGGGAGGTAGCATTCCACACAAACAACAAAGGCCATTTGTTTCCAAGGCAGTGTATCAATAAACTTTCTTTGCAAACACAATCACACAACAAATTGGTTCTACTTGGACTTCCTTTAGGTAGATATTTCCCAATGCTCTTGTCACATTATTTTGCAAGGTTTAATATTATTACATAGTGTAGGACTAATAAATAATAAATATTCAGCAGGGGAGGCATATACTTGAGTAGGGATTGCTAGATATTTTTGAAAACCTTCTGAAAGTCCAGGTAAACCATATTCACTTGCTCCTCCTTATCAACTCTACTAATTATATCCTTGAAAAAATACTTTTGTAAATCCATGCTCACTCTGTCTGATCCTGGCACTGTTTCCAAGTGCTTTGCTAATAAATCTCTTTAATGGACACAGCAGTTCCCCGACTGCCAACGTCAGGCTAAACAGTCTATAATTCTGCGTTTTCTAACTCCCTCCTTTTCAAAATAGGTTTTCAATGTATACTTTTTAAAACATTAAATACCCTCCAATCCATTGTCTATAGAATCTTGAAAGATAGCCACCAATGCATTCACTATTTCTAGGGTCACTCCTTAATTACGCTAGAATGTAGATTTACTGGCCCTGAGGAGTTATTAGCCTTTAATTCCAACAACTTCACCAACACTATTTCATTACAAATACTGATTTCATTCAGTTCCTCCTTCTCATTAGTGCCTGTGTTCCCCAATAGTTTTGACATGTTATTTGTGCCCTTCTTTGTAAATACAGAACTAAAGTATCTATGTAATTGGTCTGCCATTTCTTTGTTCCCCATTATAACTTGCCCTGTTTCTGGCTGCAAGGGGCTTACATTTGTCTTTCCTAATCTTCTTCTCCTCACATACCTATAGAAGCTTTTACAATCAGTTTGTATGTTCCCTTCAAGCTTACACTTGCTCTATTTCCTCGCCTCTTATTTATCCCTTTGTCCTCCTTTGCTGAAATTTAAACTCCTCCTAGTCCTCTGATCTGCTTTTTTTTTTAGCTGATTTGTGTATCCTTTCCTTGGATCTAATACTATCCTGAATTTCCTTCTTTAGTCATAGGCCACCTTTCCCAACATATTTTTGCACATGATAAGAATGAACAATTATTGCAGTTCTTCTATTTAGTTTTTTAAATGCTTTGCTTTGCTGATCATTGCCACGCTTTAAATTATGTTCCTTAATTTATCATAGTCAGCTCACAACTCATAATGTTATGGTTCCATTTCAGGAGTCTGCTCTCAGAATCAAATATGTAACTCTCCACCTTAATGAAGAATTCTATCGTATTATGTGTCACTCTTCCCTAAGGGGCCTTGCACAGCTAAATAGCCAATTTCTCGTTACACAATACCCAGGCTTGGATGGACTGTGTTTGAGTTGGTTCCTCAGTGTGTTGATCCAGAGAACCTTCCCGTCCACACTCCAGGAATTCTTCCCCTATGACATTGTTACTGATTTTATTTGTCCAACATATACTCAGATCACCCATAATTATAGCAGGTCCTCCTCACAGAGACTGTCATCTATATCTCACTGGCAGGTTTATACAAAAGCTTCGGAGTTGACCCTTTCATTCCAACTGATTTATACAACAGAAATAGCCAAGGCCCTATCCCATCAATTCTTTCAGATTTATCTTTTGATCATCTTTAATTGTAAACTTTTCAGTGTCATAACTATTATATCGATATTCATATCTGATTTATCTAAAGCTAACTACATCCATAAATGTTGGTGGAATATGGATATTAGTCAGTGAAGTTGACACAACAGAAGCAGAAGCAGACTGTTTCGCTAATGTGGTTGTTTCAGTGTATGATTCTTTCTGGCTTTCAGAACCACTACGGGTGGCACCAAGATCAGGGGCAAAGTTGATATAGTGATATAACTTATTTAATAAGAAGTTTATTTGTTAATATTTGTTACATAGTTAATACGTGATAGTTCCAGCAACAAATTGCTCACATCAGATAGAGCGACACTTATGTCACTCCCTGCCCCCAAACTCATCAAAAGGTAGTTTCTGGGCTGGACTGCTAGCTTACTTGCTTGACAGGCACAGGGGAAATATCCAATCTTCATGTTGGGAATTTGGATCAGATAAGTAAGTGAATGGGTGGAGACTGGCAAACAGTGCAGTGTGTGCTGAAAGGTGGAAGGACAGTGTAGCTGTCAACATGCAACGTGAATGGCTATAATATTGAGGAGCACGGGGATGGAGGAGAATGACGTAAATATCATCAGACAAAGCTTTAGGTTATGAATTTAAACAGGGTTGTATTAAACTGTTAAAAAAACCTGTAATTAAACTGCAAATAAACTGACAGTATGGAAAACTTGTCTAATGTATAAATGTATGAACTTGAGATAAATTTTCTTAAATATTGAGATGTAACGCACCACTTTTTAGATGGCAGGGCATCCCTGTCAATCATGGCAGCCTCACAGGCATTTTATATTCCAAGCAGCATAAATTGGCTGAAGACGGGACTGCACAGCTCACTAAGAAGGAAGTCCCAGCTCAGAGACCTGTTGGTCAGACTGAGTAGCACTCTGTCAGCACAGCATTAGGAGCAGTGTAGCTATTGTTGGGACCATACCCAGTCCTCACGTTCTGTGTCCTAGAAGCAGATAAGCAAGGGACACCTACAGTGGAGGCAGGAGAGGAGGTCCTGAGGTGGGGCTGGGGTAAAGGAGGGATGGGTTGTAAAGATGGAGGACAGGATTGAGAGAGACATATAATTGGGGAAGGGAATCCGAGTGGGAAGCATTTGTCTTACCCACTTGAGGCTGAGCAGGTAACCTAAAGGGCTTTTCCCCTTGTCATTGACCTCCTCTTGTTGAGCTTTACAATTGTGTCCAGTTGGGAAGTAGCCCTTAAGTGGACATTAATTGACAGCTTAAAGCTATCCAAAGGGGCAAGGGTTGGCAGGTTTTCTGAGGCTACTCCCACCGTCCTAAAACATTTGACAGCTTTTGAGCTGATGGCAAGTCTGCCTAGACATTTTACAGGTCTTCCTGCCCACAAACCTACCAGTTGAGGATTGTAAAATTCTGCCCAAGAAGTAACTGGGAGTGAATCATTCCATATACAGGGATAACAAGGTGTGGAGCTGGATGAACATAGCAGGCCAAGCAACATCAGAAGAGCAGGAAGGCTGATGTTTTGGGCCTAGACCCTTCTTCAGAATTGCCAATTTCCAAAGAAGGGTCTAGGCCTGAAATGTCAGTCTTCCTGATCCTCTGATGTTGCTTGGCCTGCTGTGTTCATCCAGCTCTACACCTTGTTATCTCAGATTCTCCAGCAACTGCAGGTCCTACTATCCCACCCCGTATACAGTTTGTTTTTGGCTAATTCAGTTAATTTTACTAAATTTAGCCAGCAAATGCAAACCTATTAGTGGATTGGCTTTGGTTTTAATGGTGGTAAGAAAGTTTGGACATTTCAAACGCTTGCATGTTTTGCTCCTTGTAAATCAGGGGAAGTATGATCAGGTAAATGTGGGATGTGGGAAAAAGGATGAGGAATGAAGGTTTAGTCAAATTCAATATTTTTGATTTTGTTGCTAGCCAAGGCCTCAGTCATGGCTATTATAATAATGGACAGCATGGTGTACTCCATGGTGTTAGGACATTCCGCCAGCAGTAACACCTTCGTTAGCCCCTGCTGCTTTCAAATGTGTAAAGATTGTCCTGCAGTTGGGAAGGAAGTGTTTCAGTAAGTTTTGTATGATATGTTTGGGTGATGGGCAATGCCACAGCTGTCAATAGAAGGTTTGCAGGAATGCTGTTTGTGAGGTTGATGTGAAACTATGAAAGTTAGGGGTGATATTGCTCAATAGAGAGAGCTAAGTGATGGAGGTGTGGTGATTTGACCAGTGGCTGACATAAGTACTATGCTTGGTGCGTTATGGCATTTGAATATGCACTTGCTGAACTTGACTCCTCGTATAAGGTCTTGAACAATACACCTTCACTTTAGGAAGTACAGGCTGGTTAAACACAGTGTTGGATAGCTTTAATTGATAAGGAGATTATGTTTTAAGTAGGCCTCCTGCCAACGTAAGAAGCTATTAAATATCATTGTTATACTGGCTATATGTAGAAATCATTGAAATGGGCAGTCAGCAGAAAGCTGGTATGCTGCCAATACTTTAGTCAGTGGGTGAGGGCTACTTTTGCATTCTGACTGCTTTCAGAGACATGTTAATTCTCACATTGTCAGCTGTGACTGAGAGGTAAAAATCTCACCCCTGAATCAGAAGATTGTGATTTTGTGTCCAACTTCAGAGAATTTAAAAATTAAGTCAAGGCTTTCAATGGAATTGTTTTATTAAATACTGTAAACTTCCGTCCATTCTGCCATTTCTATAGAAAGTACCATCATTTTGAATAAAAGCAGAGGGATGCTGCAAAAGTAGTGAACTGTAAGCAAAGAATAAACAAAAGCTTTTCCATCATTTTTTAAAAAAAATCTCCCTACATGCTCTCTCTGTGCATATCCTGTCCATGAGATAAACCTCTACTTCTCTCAATCCAACTGCCACTTGATGTTCACTGACATTACCATTACTGAAACACCCATTGTTAATACCCTGAGGCTACCATTGAGCAGAAACTTGGCCAGCCATTTTAAATGCTGTGGCATTCTAAACATTCACTCTTTCCATCACCGGGACAGAGTATTAGCAGTGCACACAATTTACAAACTGAACTGCAGCATCTGACCAAAAAAAAATCCTCATTCTTTCTACACACTATGCAGCTGAGTGCATAGCAACTGTATGGCAGATGAAATACAATTTGAATAAATGTGAGGTTATCCACTTTAGTAGCAAAAATAGGAAGGCAGATTACTAATTAAATGGCGATAGTTTGGTAACAGGGAGATATAATGAGACCTAAGTGTCCTTGTACACCAGTTTTTTTCTTTATTCATTCATAGGCTGCAGGTATTGCTGGCTAGTCAGCATTTATTGCCCATCCCTAATTTCCTGGACAGTAGTTAAGAGTCAACCGCATTGCCATAGGTTCATGGTCATCATTAGATTTTTAATTCCAGATATTGGTTGAATCCTGTGGCGGAATTCGAACTGGGTCCCCAGAATGTTATCTGGGTCTCTCAATTAACAGTACAGTGATAAGCCATCACCTGCTGAATGTAAATAAGCATTTCCACCACCTCCAGTGAGATGCTACCGCCAGACACATAATCCCTTCACCTCCCTTATCAGCCTTCTGCAGGGCCTGCTCCCTTTGGGACACCCTGGTCCACTCCTCCTCCACTCCCAACACATCCTCACAGCCTCAAAGCACCTTCCCTTGAAATCGCAGAAGGTATAACACCCGCCGGTTTACTTCCTCCTTCCTCACCATCCAAGACCCCAGATACCCTTTCCAGATGAAGCAATGTTTTATCTGCACTTCACTCAACCTAGCCTATTGTGTTCTTTGCCCACTATGTGGTCTTCTCTACATTGGGGAAACTAAGTTCAGACTGGGTAACCACTTTGCAGAGCATCTGTGTTCTGCCCACAAAAAAGACCTTGAGCTTCAAGATGCCTGATAATTCAAAAAACCACCGTGTTTCCTGGTTAACATCTCTGTCCGAAGCTTGCTGCAGTTCTTCCGTGAAGTTCAGTGCAAGCTGGAAAAATAGCACCTTATTTTCCACTTAGGAATTCTGTTGCCTACTGCACTCAATATTGAGCTCAACAATTTTAGGGCTGAGGCACCTTCTCCCATGTCCTTACTTGAAACCCCACACACCAGGCCTTGTCACCATATGGGTTGCTACCACACACAATCTATTGTCAGCTACTATTAGTCCCCATTAGCAGCTATTCCTCCCCCATGACTGACTTTATCCACTCCTTTGTCTGTCCAACTGTTTTTCTCACTTTTTGGGCTCTATCTCCACCTACCTGTTTACCCTCTCCTCTCCCCCTACTCTATCTTCAGCATAAATACCAACATTTTCCTTGCTAACATCAGTTTTCTTGAAAAGTCATTGAACCTGAAACATTAACTCTGATCTCTTTACGCAAATGCGGCCAGGCCTGCTGAGTTTATCTAGCAATTGCTATTTTTGTTCCTGATTTCTAGCATTCACAGTTCTTTTGGCTTTTGGCTGAGTAAGTGTTCAGGTGAAGCAAGTGGTGAAGAAGGCAAATGGAATGTTGGCCTTCAGAGGGACAGGATTTGGGTACAGGAGCAGGGATATCTTGCTGCAATTGTACAGGACATTTATGACACCACACCTGGAGTATTTTATATTGTTTTGGTCTCCTTATCTAAGGAAAGATGTTCTTACTATACTGTCAGCCTACTTTCATACCCAAAACTCTCCAGCTCAGGCAACATCATGGTAAATCTCCCCTGCACCCTCACCAGTGCAATCGCATTCCTCCTGTGGGTTCCAGAGCAGTCTATGTGGTTGTGATCATGTTGCATTGTACTCTGTCATTTTTCTCAACATGTCTACTACCCTTGAAGAGCTTGACCACACCATCCTCTTTCAACACTCCTCCATTTTCACCAAGGCTGGGACTGCAGTTTCTATTCTCCTTCATCCAGACATTACCAGTGAATCTCCTACATGATCATCTTGTTCAGTTTCTCACTGTTAACTCTAGTGTGCTTCAAGGATCCATTGGTGCCCAATTCTCTTTCTCATCTAAGCAACATCACTCAAAACACATCAGATTTCACGTATGTTGACATCCCATTTTATTGCACTTTGTTCAACTTGCAGTCACACATTCATTATCTACTTTCTTGGCTATTTCATGGTCTCAGCTGGACTTGCTGCTTCTTTCTCTTATCATGCACATGATGCCAAACTGGCTCGGACAATATCAAAATCCATCAACAAGGCAATAAGGCCCAGATCCATGCATATTGCTGGAGAAATTGCATATTACTGATGGAAGAGTTCAGGGCAGAGCATTTCCAGTTTTCCTGAAAGCACTGACAAATCTTGAGGCAGCCATCAATTTTAATAACAGACAGAGGCAGCATACAAGATGGCTAAGCCAGATGCCATGCTCTGCAGAATGTTTTAGGATCTCCTGTTCTTTTCTTCTGTTTACTTAACTCTCTCTCACACACACACACACATAAACTCAGCATCATAACTGATTGCTATGTTGGACTGGTGCTACTACTTATAGTGTTTGTCACATCTGTCACATTTTCCTTGCTCCACCGGACAGTTCTTGCTTTACATCTCCATGGTGGGGCAAACCCTTCCAAATATGCACTGCTACTCATTCTTACTGTTGCAAGCACTGGTGCAAAAACTCTGCTGGAAAGCAGTGATAAGTAAGAGGGGTCTGTACTAGGAGGTTCACTGACTATAGGTATACTGGTGTAGGCAGATGGAAAGGACAGTTTGGAAAATGGCTCATATGAGGAGCAACTCATGCCCTATATCACCAGAATAAATCTTATGTAGGTTTTAGAGGCACAATCATTAAAGCAAATGTAATAGCAACTAATTGTAACCTATGTTTCTATCTTTACACAGTCACTTTAATGCAAACTTGGAAAAGGCAAAGCATGTTCATGATAGCCAGTCCTATTGTGGGGAAGGTAAACTTTACAAAGCTGAGAGATGATCTGGCAACAGTGGATTAGTTATAGCTACTTGAAAGAAAAGTCAGTGGCAAATCAGTAGGAGCATTCAAAAGCGAGATTCAACAGGCACAGTGAAGGCATGTTCCCACAGAGATAAAGGGTGGCTCTGCCAAATTGAAACCCTACTGGTTATCTTGACGTATACAAGTTAAGATTAAAACAGCAAAATACTCTCTGAGGTGACATATTTAAGAAGCTTAAAGGACTATGGAAGTATAGCGATGGAGCAAAAAAAGAAAGTAGGAAAGCAAAGAAAGGATACAAAGAAAGGCTGGTTATAATTAGGAAAATTCAAAGATGTTTTATCACTACATTAAGGGCACCAAGACATTAAGGAAAGATTGGGCCTGGCAGTAATATATATGGTAACTTAGGTGTAGATGCAGATGATTTGGTTGTGTTCTTAATGAGTACCTTTTCTCTGCCTTCACAGAGAGGAATGGTGCAGATATTTTAATTAAAGAGGACTAAAGAGAAAAGTATTCAATAAAATAGACATAATAAGAAAGGAAATACTAAATGGGCTGACATGTTTGTAGGTCAATAAATCTTCAGGGCTGGAAGAACTGCATCCGAGGCTATTGAAGAGAGCTAGGAATGAATTAATGGATGATTTTGAAGATCCTGACTGAATAGATATGAAGTACCAGAGATCTGGAGGTCTGCAAACATTGCACTGCTGTTCAAACATATGAGGAATAGGCCAAATAAATAGTGGGTGATCAGTGGTTGGCAAATTACTAGAAATAACATAAAGAGACAGAATTAAATGTTACTTGAAATGACACTGCTTAATCAATGGTCGTCAGCATGGTTTTGTTAAGGGAAGGTCATGTTTTAATAACTTATTTGAATTTTCCAAGGAAGTATCAAGGAGGACTGAGGACTGTGTACTGGATGCTATCTACATGGATTTTGGTAAGACTGTTCACAAGGTCCCATGTAGCAGACTGGTCAGAAACTATAAAGTCCTTAGGATGCAAGAGAATATCTCAATTTGGATCTAATATTTGCTCAATGATAGGAAGCAATGGTCGTGGTCAATGGATGATTTTGTGAATGGAAAGGCTTCCAGTAATGTGCCACAGCGTGGCTCAGTGTTGGTTGTAGTATATACTCATGGTATTTTATGATATTCAGTACCATTTGCAAATCCTCAGATTCCGAAGCATTCCATATACAAATACAGCATGACTAGGACAATGTCCAGTTTGGATTGAAGAGTGGCAAGTACCAATCACACCATCAAAAGACAAGGCAATGACTGCAGCTAGAGGGAGTATAACCACCACCCCTTGACATTCAGTGGCATTACCATCATTGAATGCCCACTTTCGACATGCTGATAGTTACCATTGACCTGAAACTGAATTGACTAGATGCATACATACAGTGATTACAAAAGCAGGTCAGATGTTAAGAATATTGCAGCAAGTAATTCATCTCCTCACTCCCCATAAGCTGTTTACTATGTGCAAGGCACCAGTTAGGAGTGTGATGGATTACTCTCCACTTTCCTAGATGAGGACAGCTCCAGTAATAACTAAGAAGTTTGACACCATCCAGGACAAAGTTGGCTTGATTGGCAAGATATCTAGAAACATTCTCTACAAACATTCATAGAAGATCCTTCGACGTCACCTGTTATACCCACTTCCATCTAGAAAGACCCGAACAGTAGATACATAGGAACACCATCATCTGCAAGTTCCCCTCTAATCCAATCACCATCCTGACTTGGAAATATATCACCATTCCTTCAGTGTCATTTTGTCAAAATCTTGGAATTCCCTACCTAGTAGCACTGTTGGCCTACCTTCAGCACATGAACTACTGCAGTTCAAAAATACAGCTCACCACCACGTTCTCAAGGGCAATAAGGGATGGACAACATGTGATGGCCTAGCCAGCGATATCCACATCCCAATTGTGAATAAAAAAATGTTGTTGAGGCTTGAAAAGGGCAGTTATGAGGGAAGATTGAATAAGCTAGGGATGTTTTCCTCAGAAAGGAGGAGTTTGAATGATGACATAATCGAGGTTACAAAATTATGAGAGGCTTGGACAGAGTGGACAGAAGAACTGTTCTCCATTGAGATCAGTTACTTGGGGACACAGAATTAAGGAGATTGGCAGAAGGATAACAGCAGGCATGAGGCAAAAATGTTTTATGCAAAGGGTGGTAGGTATCTGGAACTTGTTCTTCAGTAAGGTGGTTGATGCAAAAACCATAAACGCATTTAATAGGATCCTGAACCATTACCATCCAGGTCCTGGAAAAGTGGGATGAAGATAGATGGCTAGTTTATTCAGCTAATGCAGACTCTATAAGCTGAGTTACATTTTTATATGTTGTAACTTTTCCATGGTTTCTATGGCTTTAAAATGCTAACAAAGTTATCAGAAGATGCAGGCAACAAATATGATACAACATTCATATCTTAGCACACTGCAAATGATTTGCACTAGAGGCCATCTGCAACTTCTTTAAACACTCCACAGATTTAAAATTTCTTATCTTACTTTGAATAGATTAAAGTATGTATTTTCCAAAGTAGAGAATACCGACTGATCTGCCTTTACAAAAACTCTTCTAGCTGGCTTTAGTTTTAAAGCTGGCATATTTCAAATGTATCACTAGACTTTCTTAGTGCAGCATCTCTCTGAATCCTAGGATCTATAAGTACAAAATTTGATGCTTCAGTGATGCTAAAATGATTGGGCACAGCAAAGGTTGCAAAAATAGGATACTTCTTGGTACAAATATTAGCCATTGAAATGTTGAGTTCATGCAACATTGTATGACATATGTATGATACATTTATGATATCCTTGGGACTACTATATTTGAATCCATTGAATGCTAACAGGATGAAAATCTTCATTCGGTGCTAGTTTTAAGGCCTGTGCGTGAAATCATACCAAGTAGCATCCAGTGATTCTGAAAAGTAGGTGGAAATTAATGGAATAGCCCGACAATATCTAGCCTGACAGCCTGATAAATCAACTTAGTATCAAATGTACATTTGATACTATGGCATAGCAGTAATATATTTAGAAGTTCAGATGAATAGCAAGAACATTACCCTCCTTCAATTCTGAAAATTGCTATGAATTAGAACACACAGGTGAAACAGCAGAAATAGTGTGCAATAAGCAGAGCAGTGAAATCTCTCAATGGAACAGAACATGTCACACTGAGTCCGTTGATGGTGGACAGTTAAGTAACTAACTAGCGGAAGAGACTACCTATTATCCCAAGCAGCCAAGCATGCCAGTGCAAAAAGTAAGGCTAAAGCATTTGGAACTATTTTCAATTAATTATTCCCACCGGTTATCAATCTCAGCTTCCTCCTGAAGTTCCCAGCATCACAGATGTCAATCTTTAGTCAACTTCTTTACCTCCATGTGATATCAAGTGACAGCTGAAGACACTGGATACAACAAAGCCTATTGGTCCTCATATGATCCTAAGGATCTGTGTTCCTGAAATTGCCATTTCCTTAGCGTAGCTCTTCCAGTATAGATACAACACTGGAATCTATAAGAATTTGGAAAATCACAGAAGTACTTATTGTCCATGAAAAGCTGAATCAATATAATCTTTTCTGTACTGTCCCATTTACCTATTGTCAATCATCAGAACTGATGTTTTTCCAGGCAAGCTCAAATATTTTTGCAATCTTTGCTGTGCCCATCAGAAAAATGATCGAAGGGACTGCTGACAGTCCTGTCAAAATGTACTTTCTTGCCGATACCCTATTCACTGGTGCTCAGTTTGAATTCTGCCAAAATTACAGAATCCATGACAGTATTATAGCTTTGGTTCAAACATGAACAAAATAGCTGAGCTCAGGAGGTGAAGTGACAGTGATTGCCCTAAGATTAAGGCAGTATTTAAATGAATGTGGTGCCAACGTGTCAACGGAAATTGACGACAATTGGAGTAAGAAGTTAAATCTCTTCACTGATTACAGTCATACCTAGCTCCAAAGAAAATTATTGTGGCTGTTGGAAGCCAATTATTTAAATTCCAGGACATGACTGTGGGATTTTGTTCCAAGGCCAAACCCTCATCAGCTATTTCTTCAATGATGTTTCGTCTATCAAAAGGTCAGAAATGGGGATGATCCCTGACCATCGCACAATGACCAGTTCAATTTGCAACTCCTGTGAAGCAGCCCGTGCTGCAAGACTGGGAGAATATCAGCTTTGGTTAGTAAGAGGCAAGTAAAGTTGATCGCTCACAAGTGCCAGACAATGACCATCCCCAACAAGGGAGAATCTAACAATTTTCATGTGACATTCAATGACATTACCATCACTGAATCCCTCTCCATCCACATCCCAAGCATTACCATTGAACAGAAATAAACTAACCAGACAAGTAAAAATTGTGACTGCAGGAGTAGGTAAGAGGCTGGAAATTGTGCAGTGAGTAATCCACCTCATGACTCCTCAAAGCCTGTCCACCATCCGTAAAGCAAAATTCAGGAGTGTGAAGGAGCTCTCCACTTATCCAATTGAATGCAGACTTGATAATGCACTAGATACCTGACACAATATGGACAATACGGCCCACTGGATTAGCACCCCCTCGGTCACCTTAAATGTTCACTCTCTAAACCACCGACACATAGTAGCAGCAAAGCAGACTACCTACAAGATTTATGGCAGCAATTTGCTGAGGCTGCTTCAACAGTCCCTTCCAAACACATGGCCTCTGTTACCTAGAAAGGCAAAGGTTAGCCACATGCACATACTAGCACCTACAAGTGCCCCTTCAAATCACACACTGTCCTAACTCGGAATTAAATGACAGTCCCTTCACTGTTGTTGGGTTAAAATTCAGAATCTTTCTTCTGAATAATATTAACGTGTGGTAGACTTCAGTGGTTCAAGATAACCATAACCAGCTTCTCAAGAACAACAAAGACTGTCCAGCAAAGTTCTGAGGAAGGGTCACCAGACCCGAAACATTAACACTGATTTTTTCCTTAACAGGTGCTGCCAGACCTGCTGAGCTTTTCCAGCAACTTCTGTTTTTGTACCTGATTTACAGAATCCACAGTTCTTCCAGTTTTTACTGACCAGCAAGCGGTTGCCTTACCAGAAATACTCACGTCCCAACAAGGAATTTTAAAAAAATCATACATGAGCATCTTCATAATTTGTGGAAGAATGATAAATTATTACTACTGCCATGGTAAATTTACCAAATACCATTTTCATTTCTTTGCTACCAAGTGTCATGGCTCTTAACACAGACAGTTTTGCCTTTAGTGCCAAATTGTGTTTTTGTGCTATATAATTTGCAAATACTGCAGCTTTCTTGAATTGTACATATCCTGCCACATAATACAAGACGGGTACCACATCAAGAAAATTACATGATAACATTCGTTACAAGCCCTGACAGTGAAACAACAAACAAAACTAAATTTGAAAAATAAATTACAGACAACTTGCACACTATTAGAAATCTTAGGATTATGATTGCTGCTCCACTTTGTAACCAGAATAAAGCCTCACAATGATGTTGACGCTGTCAACTCAGTAGCAGTATTCTGATTTTCTTAAACCTTTGCTGGTGCAAACAAATTCTCAACCATTTAATTACACAACAACACATGATAAATTGGTATAATTATCACATTCCATAATAGGTACCTGTAACTAAATTTAAGACAACAATTTGAGATCGGAATTCGGACAGTTGACAAACAGTTTTTGCCTTCTTACATCGTCTGCTGTCATCTGGAACTAATTTCACCACTTCTGAAGACAGGAGCAGTGATTATTTAGATATTAAAAAATATCGGCACACAGCATGAACGAAATTCTTTTCTCAGCTTCCATGTTGTTGGATGAGCTTGAGTTCTCTCTCCCAAGGCAGGTCCCTGGAGATTTTTCACTGAACCATAGGTAAATGTTCAAATTTTTGATTACTTTGTGTGGAGCAAGAATGCAGCCCCAAGTCATCCTCAGTCAGAGCGGACATGAAAATCAATCCCCCATTGTCACTTGCGGCAGTATATACTATCCAGCGCCATCATGTGCCATAACCATTCTCATTAATAATTAAACACAAACTTGGGAAGTAGAGTCTTCTGTAGGATGATAGTTAAATTTCTCCTTGCTTATTATAGTCATCTGATGTCTACTCTGAGGCGCTCACTCCTGGCTTCCATTTACAGCAATTCAAAAAAGAAACAGGACAAGCCAGAGTGTTGCCCCAGGGGCTCATAACATGATGTTAAAGCAGAGCTGGGATTGAGTTTTAACGATCTGTATAGAACCACAGCTACTAAAAGAGGAACACGGGTATATTGAAAGTTTCTAAAGGCCAAAGGAAGCCACGGAAAAGGAATAAAGAAGCAGGCTGCAATTGAATCACCTGATATGACACAATGGTTTTCAATTTATGATTAAATAATTCAGCTCCTTCAAAATGAATTGGTAAATTCAAAACCATAGAACTTCTTCACACTATTCCCAGTCAAATGTACAGACATCCAACACAAGATGGGTTACTTAAATGGAGTAACTTACTGAAGGCATGGAAAGTAATCCAGTATAAAGACTAATGTCATACCACATTGTAATACTCTTCTCTGAGCAACAATTTCCTGAAGGCAGAAGTCATAACAGGTGTGAGTGAGAAAATCAATGTGAGATGGCAGAAAGCCAGATCTCATTTCAACAAGATTGGCAAACCAGTGCCAGACTTGAATACTGGAGAACACACCGGTCCTCAAGCCTTCAATACTCTCAACAACAATCAGCTGAAGTGGTGATTTAGGATCTATGCAGAACAGTTGTCACCTTGATCTTAGGTGGTGGAAGTGAATGGCCTAATATCCTATTGTGACTTCAGGCACAGAAGCACAATTGGAGAAGCTATTTCTCAACTGCACCCATCATTCTACAGACTGCAGATCAATCCCTATCAGTTTCAGAGCTCCACAATCTAGCAACCTAATGAAAAAAAGGAACAAGAAATATGGTACTGTAGCAGCAACAAGTGACCATGGAATACTGGCTCATGGAGAAGTAACATCATCCAGATATCCCTCGACCATCAATGCTCAGTAGCAGCAGTATGTAGTATCTACAAGATGCACTGCAGAAATAACTGAGTTGAAAGTAAATAACACTGCTGTGCAGGTGTGGGTGAGAGAATGGTGGTGAAATAGCCTGAGTGAGTGAGTAAGTAATGCATGAGTCATGCAAGAGTAATTGTTATGGGCAAGTTTGGAATGGTAAGAGAGTGTGAGAGAAGATATTTTAGATATGATAGTAAGGCTGCTGAAGCATGATCTTTCGTGGAATTGGATGCAGTAGCTGGAGGTAGAGTGAATTTGAGGAAGCAGAGCGTAGATGGTGGCTCTTACCCTGGCAAAGTGGAGAATATCATTCTCCTTCTTTCTATAATGCAGGGCTTTTCGAGCTCTGATGTAGGTGGTATATCTTGCAATATCCCAAAAGTGGCAAGTTCTTCTGTCTATAGTGAAAATCAGGTGAGCATTGGATGAGAGGAGCATCATAGAGGCATGGTATTAGTTAATGAGGTGAGATTGACATAATAGAGCATGATTTTCCACCCTAAAATCTGCAGCCTGATTAACAGCATCAATTACTACCTCTGTCCCACCGATCAAATCATGCCTTTTCATTTACACTCACACCAGCATGAAATGGACACAACCACCTGGTAAATAGTGGGCAATATGTTCGAAAAGCTGTTTATGGATGGCAGCATTAAGCCTTGTTGAATGCTCACACATCAGTAAACTTAAGATATTAGCCCGAAACCTGGCCTGGGACAGTTACTTCCCAAAAATGTGATGCACCTAAAGTCTCTTAGACTCATGGAACCGAGCAAGATGCTCAATCTCACATCACCCAGGAAATCCCTTTTACGAAAGGTAAATCTGGAGCATATGTAAGTGAGTTTGCTTCCATAATTTGTGCAAGGAAGCAAATTAATTTAAGAAATTTGAAATGTCGACATTCTTTGATAAACAAGTTGTTCTGGAAATGGAATGATTTGAATATATTGACTTCTCATTGACTCACTTCGAATAGATTTAACCTCTGTGGGCTGGCATGAGAAATACAAGCAGGTGTATGCCATTCAGCTTGGTGAACCTGCTCTGCCATTCAGTCACAAGGTGGCTTATGTAACTGGAACCTTAACTATACTTTGCTGTCTGCCCCATAACCCTTGATTGCTTTGTCAATCAGCAATCAATGTCAATTTTGAAAATATTGAATGATGCAACCTCCACTGCTCCCCAGCTCTTTGCATCAGAAGATTGCAAAGATTGACAGCCATTTGAAAGAAGAAATTTCACCGCTTGATAATGGGAGCAGTATGAACTTATTCATAAATATAAATTGAAAGGAAAGTCAAAGGCTTTTAAACTTATCTTTAATTACTTACCAACACATTGTGGAGAACTAAATGTAGGTGCATTTAAAACAAAACTAAGCCAAAGTTCTGCTCTTCGCATGACAACTGCAATAAATCCTCAATGGCAGTTGGTCCAAAGGCAATTGAATGGTGACTCCTGGAGAAGCGTATCACAAGGATTGAAGTTTGCCAGACAATTATGTTCTAAAATGTTCCTTTAAATCAAAGTAAAATGGAGAATTGTGGAAAGGAATATGTAAGCAGAATTCCTGGCAATCATCGCAGTTTGGAAAAAATGCCCATGTGATCCAGTTACTATGGGGAGAGAAAACTCAAACAAAAAATTCTTTGGAGAGCCAAATGACAGTTTTATCACCTTCCTCAGTTTCTCACAGATCAAAGAATATTATCTGCAGATGCTCAAGCAGGTCAAGAATTAGAACTGGTGGGGAGTAGAAGTAAACCTTTCTGCAAATATTGTTTTTACAGTCGCAAGTAAATATTTTAGAGGGGATGGGTATAAAAATCTTTGGAATTTGTAGTTATCAGGATTGTTGTGACCTGAGGGAGATGGGGATTTGTCTAAGTGCATCTTGCTCATTATCATTGTACCCAGGAAAATGTGGGCAGAGCAGATCCATTGTCAAAGGGCAATGGATATTTTGACATTGTATGGTGAAAAGAGGTAGCGCTATGTCAGAAATCTGTGAGTAACTGTGGGACAGTTCCTTTAATGCAAGATATCGGCCAGAAATGTTGGGTAAATTGAAACATTTGGAAGTCATATTTTGGCTGTGTTTGTTAGCTTTGACAGTCTCCACATTAACCTCAGAATATAATAACTTCTGACTGATAACCTATTTAGGCTTGCAGTGATACTTATAGAGTGTTTGGGATGGGCTTGGAGACAGAAGTTGGAAGAAATGAGTCTGAGCTGATTGCATAAGGTTGCGAAGAATGCCAACAGATTTCAAACAATCTCAAAGCTTATTTAGGGTGGTAATCACAGCCTTGTTTCTTAAACAGACAATTTGAAGCATTAGACTCAAGGGAAAAGGTTCACTTCATGTGTTACTCCAAATCTATGCCATATGAGAGAACGGTCAGAAGAAGTTCAAGCACCTACCTTTTCTATTAGTGAAGCTGTGCATTGCATGAATGTCAAGGGCATAGTAAGTAACTATAATCAAATACATGTATGTTGAGAAATACTGTAACTAGGTGTATTTAAAAAGCATTCAACCAAAGCTCTACTTTTCCCATGACAACTGCAATGAATTCTCAATGACAGCTGATCTATGCTCAGGACCACACACTGTTACTTTCAAAGATCCAAATCTCCCTTGAGAAAAAATTGTGAAACTTTGTTGTTTTGTGATCTGCTGAATTACAGCTGGAATTATTTAAAATAATTTTTCATTGAACAGCTCAGTCTTGTTTTTTGACATGTTTTATGATAATGGATGCACACCACAAATGGGGGTAATCTTCACATAAAAACCACTCAGCAGGAAACATTTCTTTGGAAAATTAATATCAATCAGCTTGTAAAATGGCGAGCTGACCTGATCTCACCTATTTCCCACTAAACGGGTGAGATAAGTACTTTCCCAACTTTCTGAAATGACTGTGACAATTCCCTGTACTTCAAGGAAGATAATACAACAGATCGATTACATATGGAGAAGAAGTGCTTTATGATGGATAATGATCCCATGAATAAGCCCCTCAGTTTTATCAACCACTAGAAAAGGAAATAAAAGATGAAAATGGAAGGATCATCTGGCATTGACTAAAGTCTTGGGAACAACAATGGCAAATACAGTCTTGCTGCGCCCTGCAAATTCCTTTGTACAAACATGTGTGAGCTAGTGCAAGAATTGGGAGATCTCTCAAAAAAGAGCTTGACGTAGTTTTATTCACGGAATCCTACCCTATATACCATGCCCCAGAAAACACCATCACCATCCCTGGATATGTCAGGGCATTGGCAGGACAGATCCAGCACAGTGGGATACTTTAGGCAAGCACCTGCCCTTGGTGTCCTTAACATTGACTTTGGATCCCAAGATATCTCATGTCATCAGATCAAACATTGAAGGAAACTGTTGCAGATCACAATGTACCATCCTACTTCACCTGATGACTCAGTACTCTGATATGTTCAATAGAATTTGGAGGGAGCGCTTAGGGTGGAAAAGTTGCAGAGCTTACTCTGGGTGGTGACAACATCTATCAAGACAGGCTTGATAGCACCACTATTGACCAAACTGGTCAAGTATTAAAGAACATAGACACTAGGCTAAGTCTGTGGCAGGTGGTGCGGGAGCCAACTAGAAGGAAAAATAGATTTTATCACCTCCTCACTCATTTGCCTGCTGAAGATGTATCTGGCCATGACAGTACTGGTAAAAGTGACTAACGCACAATCCTTGTGGAGACAAAGTCCTGTGTTTACATTGAGAATCTCAATGTGGTATATGGCACTCCCACTGTGTTAAAAGATAAGTTTTGAACAGATTTAACAACTCATGGTGAGCCATCCATGACACTGTGGATCATCAGCAGCAGCCAAATTGTACTTCAATCTGTGATTTCATGGTCCAGCATATCTCCCAGTCTGCTACAACAATTTAGATTGGGGATCAATCCTAGTTCAATGAAGAGTAGAGAAGATCATGTCAGGCGCAGCAGCAGGCATATGTTAAAATGAAGTGTCAACCTGGTGAAGCTACAAAACAGGACTACTTTCATATAAAACATCATCAACAACAAATGAGAGACAGAGCTGTCTGATTTCACACTACTGTATCAGATCTAAGCTCGACAGTCTTGCCACATCCAGTTGTAAATGGTGATGGTAAATTAAACAACTTATTGAAGGAGGAAGCTTCACAAATACCCCCATCCTCAAAAATGCAGATAGAGGTATTGGGCAGAGCAAAAGTTATGGGCCCTGATAACATTCTGACAATAGAACTGAAGACATGTCCTCCAGAACTTGCTGCCCTCACCAAAGTTGTTCCAGTACAGTTACAACACTGGTGTCTACCCAACAATGTGGAAAATTGCCCAGGCATGTCCTGCATACAAAAGGCAGGACCAAGCCAAACTGGCCAATAACCACCTATCAGTCTGTTATTAATCATCAATAAAGTGGTGGTAATATCATAAAAGATACTATCAAACAGCAATTCTTTGACAACAACCTGCCGACTAATGGTTAGGTGAGTAGCCATGGCTACAATCTTGGTCCAAATATGGACAAAGTAGCTGAGAGTCCCTGAGGGTAATGTCCGAGGTGCAACTATCTCCAGCTGCTTCATCAATAACCTTCCCTCCATGAAATGGTCAGAGGTGAGGTGACATCAAGGCTGCATTTTACAGAATTTGGCATTAAGCATCTCTAGGAAAAGTGGAATCAATGGGAATCAGTAGGATATCTGTCCACTGGTTGGAGTCATATCTGGCACAAAGAAAGATGGTTGTGCTGGTTGGAGGTCAATCATCTCATCTCCAGGGTATGTCTACAGGAGTTCCTCAGGGTAGTGTCCTAGGCCCAGCCATCTGTGGCTACTTCGTCAATGACCTTCCCCGCCATCATAAATTCAGAAGTAGGGATGTTCACCAAAGATTGCACAATGTCCAGCACATTTGTGACTCCTCAGATACTGAAGCAGAACTTGCACAAATGCAACAAGATGTGGACATAATCCAGGCTTGGTCTGAGAAGTGGAAAATAACATTCTTGTCACACCAATATCAGGCAATGCCTGTTTCTATTAAAAGAGAATCTAGGAATCGCTCCTTGACATTCAGTAGTATCACCATCACTGACTCCCCTACTATCAACATCCTGGGGATTACCATTCATCAGAAACTGAACATGACCCACCACATAAATGTCCTGGCTGCAGGAACAAGTCAGAGATTAGAATCTTAGAGTGAGTCACTCACCTCCTGACTCCCCAAAGCTTGTCCACCATGTGCAATATACAAATCAGGAGTTGTGATGGATTACTCCCGACTTGCCCGGATGAGTGCAGCTCCAACAAAACTCAGAATGCTTGACACCATTGAGGACAAAGAAGTTCACTTGATTGGCACCACATTCACAAAAGTTCGGTCCCTCCACCTACGATGCTCAGTAGCAGCAGCATGTATCATCTACAAAATGTACTGAAGAAAGGCCTTCAGACAGCATCTTCCAAACCAACAACTACTACTACCTTGAAGGAAAAGGGCAGTAGATACATGGGAGCACTACCCACCTGCAAGTTTCCCTGCAAGCCATTCATCATCCAGGCTTGAACTGTATCAATATTCCTTCAGTATCATTGAGCCAAAATCCTAGAACTCTCTCCCTGCTTGTACTGTGGGTTTACCTATACCAAATAGACCGCAGTATTTCAAGAAGGCAACTCGCCACCAGCTTCTCAAGGGTAACGAGGGATAGGCAATAAATTCTGGCCCAGCAAGTGTCAGCTACATCCTATGAATGAATAAGAAATATGACAGATGTAAAATCAGCAGCTGATGAGTGTCATAATGAAGCATGCACCTTGACATCAGTAATCACTTAGAGAAGAAAAATTATTCCTGTTGAAGAGCTTTTTTTGTGCTCAGGAGTCAGGGTTGGGTCTTTATCATGCTACAGTGCATTTATCCTGCCAGCTTCTGTACGCCATAAAATTTTGTTATCCAAAAATATCTGGAGTAGGAACCACCTGGAATAGTGGCACTTGATTCTCAAGAGGGAACAGGACGAAGGTACAGTCGTAAAGTCATCACATGGGAACACAGAGAAGAAATAAATAGGTCATTTTCAGAGTGCAAGTGATGAAAAGTGCGGTACTTCAGGGATTAGTACATGGGTCCAGCTATTCACAATATATACAACAATTTGGATGAGGGTATCAAATGGAACAAGGGGTCATGGTTTCAAGATATGCAATAGGCTATTTTAGACTGAGATGGGAAGAAGCCTATTCACTTAGAGCATGGTGAGCCTGCAGAGTATTCTCCCATAGAAGGCTGTAAAAGACGAGTCATGGAATATATTTAAGAAATAGATTTTTGGAGACCAAAGATACTGATGTGTATGGGGAGAGAGCTGGAGTATGTAATTGAGATAAAAAGTCAGCGATTTTTATGTTGAATGGCAGAGTGGGCATGATGGACCAAATGACCTGCTCCTGTTTCTATTTTCTACGTTTTCATGTTTCTTTAGTGTAGCTGCAAAGACATCAGAGCTCTACTCATAACAAAAACATTCTCCTCTATTTAGCTACACTCCTTTGAAGAGAATACTGAGATACAGGGTATTAGACTAGACAGCTTTGAGGTTCATGAAGAGGAGGTGTTAACAATTCTGGAAAGTTTGAAAATAGATAAGTCCCCTGGGCTGGATGGGATTTATCCTAGGATTCTCTGGGAAGCTAGGGAGGAGATTGTAGAACTTTTGGATTTGATCTTTATGTCATCATTGTCTACAGGAATAGTGCCAGAAGACTGGAGGATAGCAAATGTTGTCCCCTTTATCAAGGACGGGAGTAGATACAACACTGGCAGTCATAGACCAGTGAGCCTTACTTCGGTTATGGGTAAAGTTTTGGAAAGGATTATAAGAGATAGGATTTATAATCATCTAGAAAGGAATAATTTGATTAGGAGTGGTCAACATGTTTTTATGAAGGGTAGTTTATGCCTCACAAACGTTATTGAGTTCTTTGAGGAGGTGTCCAAACAGGTGGATGAGGGTAAAATTGCTGATGTGGTGTGTATGGATTTCAGTAAAGCATTTGGTAAGGTTCCCCATGGGAAGCTATTGCGGAAAATACAGAGGTATGGGATTGAGGATGATTTAGCGGATTGGATCAGAAATTGGCTAGCTGTAAGAAGACAGAGAGTGGTGGTTGATGGGAAATGTTAATCCTGGAGTTGAGTTACCAGTGGTGTACTGCAAGGATCTGTTTTGGGGCCACTGCTGTTTGTCATTTTTATAAATTACCTGGATAAGGGTGTAGAAGGATGTGTAGTAAATATGCGGATGACTCTAAAGTCGGTGGAGTTGTGGATAGCGCAGAAGGCTGTTGCAGGTTACAGAAGAACATAGATAAGCTGCAGAACTGGGCTGAGAGGTGGCAAATGGAGTTTAATGCAGAATAGTGTGAGGTGATTCACTTTGGAAGGAGTAACAGGAATACAGTGTACTGGGCTAATGGTAAGATTCTTGGTTTTGGATGAGCAGAGAGATCTCAGTGTCCATGTGCATAGATCCCTGAAAGTTGTAACCCAGGTTGATAGGGTTGTTAAGAAGGCATACAGTGTGTTCGGTTTTATTGGTAGAGGGATTGAGTTTCGGAGCCATGAGATCATGTTGCAGCTGTACTAAACTCTGGTGCAGCCACATTTGGAGTATTGCGTACATTTCTCGTCACCCCATTATAGGAAGGATGTGGAAGCATTGGAAAGGGTGCAGAAGAGATTCACCAGGATTTTGCCTGGTATGGAGGGAAGGTCTTATGAGGAAAGGCTGAGGGACTTGAGACTGTTTTTGTTCATGCGAAGAACGCTAAGAGGTGACTTAATAGAGACAGACATACAAGATGATCAGAGAATTAGATAGGGTGGACAGTGATAGGTATAGGACAAATGTCAGAGGTAGTTTCTTTACTCAGAGAGTAGTAAGGGCATGGAATGCCGTGCCTGCAACAGTAGTAGACTCGCCAACTTTAAGGTCATTTAAATGGTCATTGGATAAACATATGGATGATAATGGAATAGTGTTGGTTAGATGGGCTTCAGAATGGTTTCACATGTCAGCGCAACATCGAGGGCCAAAGGGCCTGTACTGCGCTGTAATGTTCTATGTTCTATGTTCTATGTGCCTCCATGGTTATTACTTCTTATTTCCTGCCTTGATATAAATTACAGGCACTTTAATCTATATCAATTACAGGTCATCACAACATTCCATGCCAGATCTCTTTGATTCTGTGTGACTGTAGATGGCTATATAATTTGAATGAACAATTTTACACAATATTAATGAAGTCTTTTCTGGATTACTATAATCCCCATGATTGGCTGAGCATTAAATAAGTGCATGTGGTCCTAGATCTCCTCCCTAAATTCCCTTTCATCTCCTCTTCCTTCTTTGTCTCTGTGATCCTCCTTAAAACCTGCTTGTTGCCTGCCTGAATGACAGCCACATTAAAGGAAATATGATCTAATTGGATTGAGGTGATCCCTGTAATGTGCTGTTACAGTTTTCTCTGAAAAGATTCTGATAAAGAGCATACTGAAAGTTTGATAATCAAATGCATTGCTGTGGAGTATCAGGGTAAACTGTAAAAATTGTCCATTCAACAGGAAGAATAAAAGGAAGGCGCATTACCTAATTGCTGAGCGATCTCAGAGCTCTGAGATACTGAGATATCAGGCTTGGGAAGAGTATGCAGTACACAAGATTAGTAAGCAGACTCAGCAAGTAATTAGAAAAACAAATGGAATGCCATCTTTATTGTACGGGGAATCAGATGTTAAAGAAAGCATCATTTATTCAGGGCAATAATGAGATCGCATTTGGAGTACAGTGCAGAGTACTGTCTCTTTATTTAAGGAAGTAAATGTGATGGAAGCAGTTTAGAGAAAGTTAAGAGATGAAGCATGAGGAAATATTGAACGGACTATTCGCTGGAGTTTCAAAGGTTAATAAGCAATATGATTGAAAAACATGAGATCTGAAGGGATCTTGTTAGTATCATGGTTCCACCTGGTGTTATTACTGGAAAAATCAGATCCCAGACTGAAACATCAGCTTTTCTGCTCCTCTGATGCTGCTTGGCCTGCTGTGTTCATCCAGTTCTACACCCAGACTGCCAAGTTTTGATTGGTTTTGATTTATTATTGTCACATGTACAGTAAAATGTTTAGTTTTGCATGAAGTGCAGGCAGATCATGCCATACAATGTGCGTAAGGGCAATATAGCAGAGCGAGAAAGGCAATGTAATGGCTGCAGAGAAGTTGCACAAAGAGAAAGATCAACATTAAATTTAAAATTTGAGAGGTCTATTCAGAAGTCTAATAACAGTGGGAGAGAAGCTGTCCTTGAACCTGTTGGTACATGTGTTCAAGCGTTTGTATCTTCTGCCAGACAGAAGGTGTTGGAAGGGATTATAACTGGGGTGGGAGGGATCTTTGATTGCATTGGCAGCTTTGAAATCTGTCTTGAAGAGAGGTTAAGTAGGTTGGGCCTGTCCTCATTGCAGTTTAGAGGAATCAGAGGCAATTTTACTAAAATAATTAAGATTCTTAGCCAGATTATCAGGGTAGATGTTGAGAATATTACCCTTATATGAATGTATAGGACTGGAAGGCATAATTTCAGAGTAAGGGGTCACCTAGTTAAAACAGAGATAAGGAGGATTTGTTCTCTCAGTGGGGAGTAAATCCATGAAATTCTTTACCACAATTAGCTATAGAGACTGAGATGTTAAGTATTTTCAAGGCTAAGATAGACAGATTTTTAATCAGTAAGGTAATGAATGGTTAGAGGGTAAGACCAAGAAAAAGAGAGTTGAGTATTAACAGATCCACCATGATCTCATTGAATGGCAGAGCAGACAGAATGGACTGAATGGCCTACTTCTGCTTTTTTATGATCTTAGTTCCAGTTCTTAAAAATCCCTTCGTTCATTTCCATAAGTTATGAGCTCAAAGACTGAGCAAGCTACCAGTTCTCACTGATTTCGTTTCATTAGCAGAAAAGAGACAATTACACTGTGTGCCCTTTCTAAACATTGCCAATTCACATCTGTATTTTTGATTGATTGATAGTTTACATCTGAAAAAGTGTTGGAGGATGATGCATTTTCTCCGGAGGTTGGTGGGGTGGTGTGTGAGGACGAGGGGGGTCCTCTTTGGGCGGTTGTGGCGGGGGCGGGGTGTGAGGGATGTGTTGCAGGAAATGCGGGAGACGCGGTCAAGGGCGTTCTCGACCACTGTGGGGGGAAAGTTGTGGTCCTTGAAGAACTTGGACATTTGGGATGTGCGGGAGTGGAATGCCTCATCATGGGAGCAGATGCGGCGGAGGTGGAGGAATTGGGAATAGGGGATGGAATTTTTGTAGGAGGGTGGGTGGGAGGAGGTGTATTCTAGGTAGCTGTGGGAGTCGGTGGGCTTGAAATGGACATCAGTTACAAGCTACCAACCAACCTCCGGATACAACACATCATCCTCCGACACTTCCGCCATCTACAATCCGACCCCACCACCCAAGACATTTTTCCATCCCCACCCTTGTCTGCTTTCCGGAGAGACCACTCTCTCTGTGACTCCCTTGTTCGCTCCACACTGCCCTCCAACCCCACCACACCCGGCACCTTCCCCTGCAAACGCAGGAAGTGCTACACTTGCCCCCACACCTCCTCCCTCACCCTCATCCCAGGCCCCAAGATGACTTTCCATATTAAGCAGAGGTTCACCTGCACATCTGCCAATGTGGTATCCTGTATCCATTGTACCCAGTGTGGCTTCCCCTACATTGGGGAAACCAAGCGGAGGCTTGGGGACCGCTTTGCAGAACACCTCCGCTCGGTTCGCAATAAACAACTGCACCTCCCAGTCGTGAACCATTTCAACTCCCCCTCCCATTCTTTAGATGACATGTCCATCATGGGTCTCCTGCAGTGCCACAATGATGCCACCCGAAGGTTGCAGGAACAGCAACTCATATTCCACTTGGGAACCCTGCAGCCCAATGGTATCAATGTGGACTTCACCAGCTTCAAAATCTCCCTTTCCCCCACCGCATCCCAGAACCAGCCCAGTTCATCCCCTCCCCCCACTGTATCACACAACCAGCCCAGCTCAAGCCCTACCCCCACTGCATCCCAAAACCAGCCCAGCCTCTGCTCCCTAACCTGTTCTTCCTCTCACTCATCCCTTCCTCCCACCCCAAGCCGCACCTCCATTTCCTACCTACTAACCTCATCCCACCTCCTTCACCTGTCCATCTTCCCTGGACTGACCTATCCACTCCCTACCTCCCCACCTATACTCTCCTCTCCACCTATCTTCTCTCTACATCTTTGGTCAGCCTCCCCCTCTCTCCCTATTTATTCCAGAACCCTCACCCCATCCCCCTCTCTGATGAAGGGTCTAGGCCCAAAACGTCAGCTTTTGTGCTCCTGAGATGCTGCTTGGCCTGTTGTGTTCATCCAGCTTCACACTTTGTTATCTTGGATTCTCCAGCATCTGCAGTTCCCATTATCTCGGAAAGGTCAGAGTAGTTGCTTTGAGGTTGGCCAAGCCAGAAGAACAGGTTTCCTTGATGTTCTACCAAATTTTATGAACCTGTCTGCTTTTTTATACCTCTATTTTTGGCCATGATCAGCTAAATTGAGAGGTTGACCAGCTGACATTGGCAGTCTTTTTAATAGGTCCGTTGTCAGGAAGTTGTGAGGAGGGAGGGAATGGGGATTTCAGAGAGAGATTTGATAGACCTTGAGCCTATAACTGGAGAAACTTGTCAAGAGATTGGAAGAGTCTGCAGGAAAGCTTTAATGAGTGAGGGCAGAGCCTCAGTGAGCAGATCAGAAACGATGATTGTGATCAGAAGGCTTGTGAGATATCACAAGAATTGAAGGATGGCTCGAGATCAGGGTAAAGACAGGAAAAATCCAGTAATGCCTAGGTGTAGGTCGTGGGTTAAGCAGCGGGTAATCTGGATTCAGCAGGTAAACAGCAAAGAAAACACCTCCTGGATCCAACTATCCATGACCCCTTTAGTTGATGGTTTTCCTGTGCGCCCGTAAAGCTGGCTGGAATGGGTTAATTCTGGGGTTCACAGCCTCATAATAACATTTAAATAACCAACCTTCTGTGAAAATAGCTTGTTTCCTTTTGCCATGTAACCTTCGTTAAAATTAGAAGTGAGTAGCTAGAAGTGAGTTTTGAATTTTAAAAATGAGTTTTGAATGGCACCTGATCAAAACAAACCTAGTTTTGGAGATTAAAACACCCTGACAGTCACAGAACATAACAATCAATTCGATATTTCAATTTCCTAAAGTAGCAATTGATGTAATATCTCAGAGATTGCAAATTTAATATCAATTAATGTTGATTTGAAAGCATCTTCTGCTAAGGCCAATAGTTTGAATTTGTCCCAAGTTTATCTCACTAAAGATGTGCACTGGCCATAAAGACAGACAGGACTCCTCTCATCAGTTTAAACCAGATGTAACTGGAAGGTAAGACCATTTTTTAACTAGCTATATCATTAAGCCCTTTTAAGACTGTATATTTACTTATATTTATATAGCTTTTAAAATGCTCTACATGTGTGATATATATGTACAAGATTGTTTCTATGAAATGATGTTAATTCAGTTGAAAGAAAGGCAGCCCATTCAGTCAGTAAGACGAGAAGCTGCTTAATTGTACTGTGGAATAGTTATTGAATGCTGTCCTCAACTGGGATTTACTGCATTTCTCATAATACTTGTTCATATGTCGGACAGTTACTTAAAAGATGTGCTGCTCACCCCAGTGAAAGGGCATTTAGCAGCTGAAGCTCATTGTTTATGGGTGGTCTTCAGTTTTTCTCCAGTCATGAAATAATCCATGAGATTATTGTCCTTTACAATATCATATGTCATTGTGCACACATTTTAAATCACCATCTCTTTCATGTTGTGGAATCTTTTCAGAAGGTAGTATTTTCTGAGCAATATAAAAGATAAAACCTAAGGGTCTGTAGAAAACTTTACAGATTGGGAGGCCAATGTAATTGGAATGAATAAGTGATCTTGCAAGGATTAATTGGACATTTCCAAAATGAGTAATGCATAGGTGTGTTTCAGACATAATATTTCATTTTTAAATTGCAGCCAAACCTGTATGATCAAATTGACATCTTGACTAAATTTAGGACCTCCCTGCAATAAATATTCACTGCTGTCTTTCCTTCAAAAGATTCAGTTTAAATGCATATTGTACCTGGTAGAGAATAGCAGGTAAAAGATGTAACCGATGTGTGGACTTCTCCACAATCCTGAACCCAACCATCCCAAAACAACCGTGGCCACCCAATGCTGCACAGATTAAAGAAATTCAGTCACCATTACTGCAAAGCTGTGATGTTAAAAGGAATGGGAAGAATGCAGGTGAAAGTTGGCATATTTGAGAATGTTGAAAGTGTGTAAACATGACTCAAAGATATTCTTACCAATTTGCAGACCAGTGTTCAATATTTCTAAAACAATCAAGCTTTAGTGACTTTGCAGCACTCCAGACCCAGTTGTTCACTGCAATGACCTATGGTGGAGGATATTGTGAATACTGTTGAAAGTAAGTTCATGCAGGCGAAGAAAGTGATGCTCATGGAGATTCATTAAGTCCTACAGCACGGAGAGAGGCCCTTCGGCCCAAACTGGTCCATGCTGACCAAAATGTCCATCCAGGCTAACCCCATTTCCCCTCACTTGGCCCATATTCTTTTAAAACTTTCCTACCCATGTATTCATCAAGTAACTTTTAGATGTTGTTAATGTACCCACTTCAACCACTTCTGTTCATTCGATATGCATACTGCTCTCTGTGTAAAATAGTTGCCCCTCAGGTTCCCTTGTATACTTTCCCCTCTTATCTCAAACTGATGCCCTCAAATCCTCAATTCCACAACGCTGGGAAAAAGACCAAGTGCATTCATGCCTCTCATGATCTTATACACTCCTAAAATATCCCCCCTCAATCTCCTGTGTTCTAAAGGAAAAAATCCTAGCTTTTCCAGCCTGTCCCTATATCTCAGTCCCTTGCGTCCTGGCAACATCCTTGCAAATTTCTTCTGCATTCTTTCCAGTTTAATAACATCCTTCTGATTGCAAGGTGACCAAAACGGAGCACAATACTCCAAGTGCTGCCTCGCCAACATCCTGTATGACTCCAACATAACTTTCCAGCTTCTATACTCAATGTCCTGAATAAGGAAGGCCAGCATGCCTAAAGCCTAGTGAGTTTTGAGAAGATCAGTAGCTCAGGTTGAGGTTCTGGATGTGAGATTGCTCGCTGAGCTGGAACGTTCATTTTCAGACATTTCGTCACCATACTAGGTAACATCATCAGTGAGCCTCTGACGAAGCGCTGGTGTTATGTCCCGCTTTCTATTTATCTGGTTAGGTTTCCTTGGGTTGGTGATGTCATTTCCTGCGTTGGTGATGTCATTTCCTGTTCTTTTTCTCAGGGGATGGTAGATTGGCTCCAAATCAATGTGTTTGTTGATGGAGTTCCAGTTGGAATGCCATGCTTCTAGGAATTCTTGTGCGTGTCTCTGTTTGGCTTGTCCTAGGATGGATGTCCTATGTATACATATAGATGAGGAAGGACACCACTTTGATTGGGACAACACATCCATCCTAGGACAAGCCAAACAGAGACAAGCACGAGAATTCCTAGAAGCATGGCATTCCAACCGGAACTCCATCAACAAACACATTGATGTGGAGCCAATCTACCATCCCCTGAGAAAAGAACAGGAAATGACATCACCAATGCAGGAAATGACATCACCAACCCAAGGAAACCTAAACAGATAAATAGAAAGCAAGACATAACACCAAGGCTTCGTCGGAGGCTCACTGATGATGTTACCTAATATGGTGACGAAACATCTGAAAACGAACCTTCCAGCTCAGCGAGCAATCTCACATCCATGCCTAAAGCCTTCTTCACTACCCTGCCTACATGTGACTCAATTTTTAGAGAACCATGCACCTGCACTCCATGCTCCCTCTGCTCCACTACCCTCCTTAAAGCCCCACCATTCACCATGAACCGCCTACCTTAATTTGACTTTCCAAAATGTAACACCTCACACTCATCAATATTAAACTCCATTTGCTATTCTTGGCCCACTTCCCAAGCTGATCAAGATCCTACTGAAATTTCTGATAACCTTCTTCACTGTCCTCAATACTGCCTATTTTAGTGTCATCCACATACTTACTAATCATGCCTTGTATTTTCTCATCATGTACATTGATCTAGATAATAAACAGCAATAGGCCCAGCACCGATCCCTGAGGCACACCACTAGTCACCAGCCTCCTGTCCGACAATCATCTTTCCACTATTACTCTCTGTTTCCTACCATCAAGCCAATTTGCCAACTCTCTCTGGATTTCATGCTAAGGTTCCAGAGCAGCCTACCATGTGGAACCTTATCGAAGGCCTTACTCAAACCTATGTAGACTATGCCTACTGCCCTGCCCTCATTAACTTTCCTGGTCATTTCATCAAAGAACTCTGACAAATTTGTGAGGCATGATCTCCCATGCATGAAGTCATGCTGTCTACTCCTAGTCAAACCCTGTCTTTCCAAATGCATGCGCATTTTATCCCTCAGAGTCTTCTCAAGTAACTTACATACCACAGATGTTAAGCTCACAGCTGTGTAAGTCCCAGATTTTTCTTTTCAGACCTTCTTGAATAAGCGCACAACATTTTCTACCCTCCAGTCTTCTGGGACTTGACCCGTGGCTAACGATGATGCAAATATGTCAGCCAGGGCCCCTGCAATTTCTTGTGTAGCTTCTTGCAGGGTTCTTGGATATATCTGATCAGGACCAGGAGATTTATCCACCTTCCTACATTCTAATACTTCCAACACCTCCTCTGTTGTGATATGGACTGTCCCCAAGATGTCACCGCTAACTTCCCCAAGTCCCCACATCTTCTTGTCATTCTCTATGGTAAACACAGGAGAAATATTCCTGAGGACCTCACATATCTCCTGCGGTCCCATACATACATGTTTACTCTGGCCCATGAGGGGTCCTTTTGTCTCTCCAGTTATTCTTTTTCCTTTAGTATACTTAAAGAATCTCTTTGGATCCACCCTAATCTTCTCGACCAAAGCTATCTCATGCTTCCTATTCATCCTCCTGATTTCCTTTCTTAGTAATCTCCAGTATGCCCAATACACCTCCAGGGATTCCCTTGATCTCAGCTGCCTGTCCTTGAGCCATGCCTCCATTTTTCTGTTCAAAGCCTCAATACCTCTTGTCATCCAGGATTCCCTACTCCTGCCAACTTTGCCCTTCAGCCTCACAGGAACGTATAGACCTTGAACTCAGTAGCTATCATACTTGCCAGAAGCCCCTTTGCCTGCAAAAAAACCTACTCCAATCAACTCCTGCAAGTTCCTGTCTGATTCCATCAAAATTCATCTTGGCACCAGTTTAGAACTTTAACCTGTAGGCCAGCTTTGTTCTTCACCATAACTAATTTAAAATTAATAGAATTTTGGTCACTGGTCCCAAAATGCTCCCTCACAGTCACCTCAGTCACCTGCCCTGCCCTATTTTCCAAGAGTATGTCGAGTCTTGTCCCTTCTTCAGGAGGGCCCTCTATATACTACTTGAGGAAACTTTCCTGCTCACATTTAAACCCATCTAATTTCACCCCCATCTAAGCCCTTAATACAGTGACAGTCCCAGTCTATGTTAGGAAAATTAAAATCCCCCACTATGGCAACCCTATTTCTCCTGCAAGTCTCCGCAATCTCCCAGCATATTTGTTCCTCTGATTTCCACTGACTATATTGATGCCTATAGTACAACCCCAATGACGTCACCATTCCCTTCTTATTTCTTAGCTCCACCCACCCAGCCTGTCTGGATGATCCCTCAGCTTTTTCATCTCTGACTACTGCTGTAACACACCCCTTAATCAAAAATGCAACTCCACCTCCCTGCCTAAAGCACCTGTACCCTGGCACATTAAGCTGCCAGTCCTGTCCCTCCCTTAGCCATGTTGCTGGAGCTATAATATCCCAGTGCCATGTACCTATCCATGCCCTGAGTTCATCAGGCTTCCTTGTCAGCTCTCCTGCATTGAAATAGATGCAATTTAACCCAACAGACATTCCTTGCTCCCGGCTCTACTCCAGACTGACCTGTTATCTAAACTTTGATAAAAAACACACTTAGGATTAGGACATGACAAAGTTGTTCATTTTCAACCTTCAAAATATATTTTAAATCAAGGAAATCAAAGAGCTCAGCAGTTTCTGAATAATTGCATAAAGATTCTGTTTTGGTCTAGAATGGAAATACAGTATATAAGATAATGGCTTATGATTCTAAACCTTGAGAAAAATTAAACCAATAAATATGTCACTTGTTAACGGTTTTAAGTAAAATCTGTTATTGAATGTCAGTTACATACTTATTTAGTAACCACTTTCTTCTAGTGAAGCTTGTTTAACACAAATTCGTTGAGCTAACTGTCTGCCTTGTACACTCAAATGTATGTGACCAAATGATTTTTACATATCTTCACTGTATCATTGATTTCTGGCATTGAACATCACTGGCATTGAGTATCTTTAATGTGGCTTTTGAGCAATACAATAGTTTTCAAATTAAATCTTCTTAACTCTTAGATGCTCAGCAAATTCAGGGAAATTCTTTTTTAAACCCAACAATTTAGATCACTCCTGACTCTGTAGGAGGCAATAATGTTAATTAATTAATCAACTCAAACATTGTGACAAGTTTTATTACTACAATAATATCTCAAAATTAAATACATGTAGATAATTTGACATGCAAATTTAAAAAAAGTGTTAATATTTGGTCTACTGTTTACACAGAAAAAGAATTTCTGGCCTCTGCCATAAAAGTTGGGAAATTAGTTCTCTCTTCATAGCCAAGTTGCCCTAAACCTATATTGATCTGTTAATTCACTCAGGTTGAGTGTTTAATTCTTCCCTTCTAGGAACATATCTTGGTTCGAAGACCCCCCAGCCAATCAGTAGTAGGTAAAGGAATCAAATCAGAGTGGGATTTTTTGCAAGAGGCTAGCAAGAGGCTTGGAGGACTAGGCTCAGGATGGGCAAAGATGGAGGAAGAGTTAGAAATAGAATGCCACAGTTTTACCTCCATTGGGCACTGCCCAAGTAGGAGGCACTCATCCCCCCTCTGACCGTGTAAAAAGGTTTCATGTTACAAAACTGGAAAATGTAATGTACAAAATTATTCCAGGCACTAAATGAATCATTGTTTCACTTAGGTGGATTGTCCCCCTAAATTTCTAGCACTTCCAGCGTAATATCACAAGGGACAGGCCCAACTGCTGCTTTTGGCCTAGGTGGCCTTGACCATGTGCACATTGACCCCATCCTCAAGATAAATACTGTAGCCCGCTGTCACCCTGGGCCTTAGTCATTGAGCCCTGATAGATCTCCCTGAATGGCACCTGGATACCACCACCAATTATGTTGTTCTGTTTAGCATTCCAGGGGGACTTTCACAATACAATATCCTGGCCCACTCCTCAGTCACTGTCAACATCTCCACCTTTCCAACGACATCTTTCCAAACAAGTGCAGCAGTAACTATCTGATGTTTCTTTAAGTCAATTATAGTGTGTTTACTGCTTTCAATGTGATATCCACAACATCAAGGATACCATCTTCAGGTTGAGTATCCATTCTGTGGAGCCTTGAAGATCAGAATAAGCTCAAGGAACAGTGTATCCTCTTTCAACTCAGCATACTGCAGCCTCTGGAATCAGCAAGAGGTAATGATTTTAGATCCTCCATATTGTTTTGTGCATTTTTTTTGTTGGTTCATTTATTTTCTCATTTGTCTCTTTATTACTTTACTGTGTTTTTGGGTGGCTGCTGTCCATCCATTCATGTCTGATCTTGACATAACTTCACTTGTGATCATTGCCTTTGGCTTTTTTGTACCATTGTGTCTTTTATTACTTAATCTCTCTTGTCATCTGCAAAGAACTTCCTTTTTGTTCTACTTCCACCAAACTCATCCCTCTATCATTTTTCTTGTTCTTTCATTGAGTGTGAGTATTGTCGCCCATTCCTAACTGCCTTTAAAATGAAATAAGCGCTCAGCAGGTCTGACAGCATGTGTGGACAGAAAAAAGAGTTAACATTGCATGTCTGATATGATTTCTTCAGAAATGTCTTCTTAATTCAGTAAGATATTTGCTGATCTACTTGCAACTTCAAATGCACACTCCCACATACCACTGATAGCCTTTCACCTCCTTGCTTAAGAAGGATCTATCCATTTCTGCCTTAAAAATACTTAAGCACACTACTTTCAACACGTTTTTAGGGCCAGTTTCAAAGACTTAACAATCCTCTGATTGAATTTGCTTTGTTTCATCTCAGGATTGTACTTTCATGATTGCCATTACTGAGGCTAGCTTTCAATTTCAGATTTTGTCAATGAAATTTAAATTCCACTAGCTATTATAGTGAGATTTCAACTCACACTCCCAGATGTTAACTTATAACTTGAATGACACAATCATCTCTCACATCTGTAGTTCCCCTGTTCAAAATCCATTGTATTTCTAACTTTTATCAGTTCTACCTTTTTCATTCACTCATGGGATGTTGCATCATTGACAGTGTCAACATTTATTGTCCATCCCAATTACTCTTGAGAAACTATTGGAGAGTTGGCTTCTTAAACTGCTGGAGTCGCATGCTGTAGGTCAACCCACAATGCTGTGGGTTCCAGAATTTGACACAATGACACTGAAGGAATAACAATATATTTCCAAGTCAAGATGGTGAGTGGCTTCGAGGAAAATTTGTAGGTGGTGCTCTAATTTTTGCGCCGCACTTGTCTTTCTAGGTGTAGTGTATGTGGGTTTAGAAGGTGCTATCTGAGGATCATTGGCAAATTTTTGCAGTCCATCCTATACATGCTGCTTCCACTGCTGCTAATGATAAGTTATGAACATGAAACACTAATCATGCTTCTCTCCATAGATGCTGCCTGACATATACAGTATTGCTAAGATTTTCTATGCTTAGTTAAACTTATTCATTAAACTATTAGAGATAATGGGAATTGCAGATGCTGGAGAATCCGAGATAACAAAGTGTGGAGCTGGATGAACACAGCAGGCCAAGCGGCATCTTAGGAGCACAAAAGCTGACGTTTCGGGCCTAGGCCCTTCATTAAGTTCCATTAAACATCTCATGTGCCATTTGTCCAATGAAGGGTCTAGGCCCAAAACGTCAGCTTTTGCGCTCCTAAGATGCCGCTTGGCCTGCTGTGTTCATCCAGCTCCACACTTTGTTATCTCATGAAACTATTACAAGTTTTAGGACATCTTGAGGTTGTGAAAGCACAAAAAAATACAAATACTTTATTTCTTACTCATCCCTGTTTTTATTTAGAAAGCTTTATTTTTATTCTTGTTTTAAATGGCCATCCCTGATTAAAAATATATTCCAACAGTGACCAGACTTCATAAATATTTGAATAGTTGAACAGTTAAGGACATTCTGAGAAAGTAAAAAGAAATATTTAGCTGCAATTTCATTCTCAATTTTAAAAAAAGCTCTGTTATCCAAAAGACCAGATTGAAAATCTTTAATGGACTCACCCTAAAGTATGTGGAAACAGATAGATAATCCAAACTAAAGACTTCCAGACAACATTCATCCAGAAAGATGCAATTATCAGTGATTTACCCCATTTCTGACTTTATGATAGAAAGAGTCATTAATGTAACGGTTGAAAATGGCTTTGTCTAGGACTCCATTCAGAGGAATACTGGGAAACAGTTGATTGGCTTCCAACAACACAACTATCTCCCTTTGTACTCGCATGAGTTAAAACAGTAGAAAGTCTCCCCGCTAATTTCCAGTGACTTAAATTTTGCAAAAATAATTCTAAGAAAAGTTGAAAAATCAAGTACTTTAAAAAGTGAATGTTGCATTCTTGAGTTGTCACACATGGCTGTTGAATTGCTCATAATTTGAGCCAAAGTTCATCTGTTCCTGTAATTACTAATGGTTTCCCTCACAAAACACAGCTCAGTGTAGGATGCATGAGAATGCTAATTCCTTTTAGTATGCTGCAAAGACAACATAATGCAACTCAATTTCTTTTCGTGAAAATAACTAAAGAATCCTGAGCTTTTAAATTTGGACATATATGCAGCATGTTTTATTTGGGTGTTTTACGTTGTGTTGTCTGTTTGATTTATTTTTAGGAAATATGTCATTGTTATCATGCAGCTACCATTACAGTTTGGAATGTTTAATGCCGAAAATTAATCTGACTGCTATTACAAAGAAGATACTAAGCAAACTACTATAGATATATACTTCCATTAAATTAGTGGAGAAAATTGGGACTAATTCATCCGATATCTACACACAACATAATTTACAAGCTTTAGAAACTGAAATATTCATTCAGGCATGCTTTTGCATGTGGATGTACAAAAAGTTTAATTGAAGTGTACTTCTGGAACAAATCACAGAGAGGAAGTCAGTAAGTCAAGGCAAATGGATGTTAGGACTCATATTTCTGGCTTCCGAATGTCATAACCACTGCATGGCTCTAGAGATCAGATCCTCAAATGATGAAACATGATAAGAGAGGCACTGGCCTTGGAGGCTTTTTTTCTTTTACAGTACGTCAAAATGTCTCAAAACATGACCTTCAGATATTTCTTTGATAGTTTCTCTATTCTCTACTTTTATACACTATACGTGACATACAATGAGCCTTACCTTAATTCAAAGGAAATGTTGTTCAATTGAATCTTGTTGGAAACCTATGGAGGGAAAACCTTACAATTTTACTTCTAGTTTTTTCCCTTAGAGGCTAGACATTTTCAGTTCATTCAAATTAAAGCAATTACTGTAATGAAATTCATGCCTAATAAATCTCCCATAATGATTATGCCAAATGTCGATTATATTGTATACAGTTATAGGTCATATTATGCTGTTATTCGTGATTTGTAGAGACCTTATCATAAATGTATAACATTCATTCATCTTGTACTAATAAATGTCTATTTAGTTGTTCAACAGTTATCACCCATACTTAGGGAATTAAGCAAATGCTGCAGCAGCTTCAATGAGTGACAGGGTGCATGTGATAACTGCAAAGTGCAAGTGTGTTCAGTCAGCAAAAATGTAACTTTCCTATCTGCTCTAAATATTATAAAACAAAGATGTATCCTGCAGTGATTATCAAGAAGTTGTTCTAACTCAGGACTCAAATGATGCCGTGAGCCAGCTGGATTATCATTTTCAACAACAACAAAAACAGAAGTTGCTGGAAAAGTTCCGCATGTCTGGCAGCATCTGTGAAGAAAAAATCAGAAGAAGCATTTTAGGTCCAGTGACCCCTCCTCAGAACTGAGTTATCATTTTGTCTTGTAATACTATGCAAAACCATTACTTCAATTTCTGATTCCTGGTAATCACCAAAGCAACAATGATTTACAAATAAAGGAATATCTTAGATTGTGTTATAATTGGAAAAGAGGGAGCCAGCCAGAACGAAAGAGGATTGTGGAAAAAAGACTGAAGGAACACTTGAAGAGATGTCTTGAGAAGTTAGGAAGGTTTTGAAGACAAGAATTAGTCTGAAGAAGTAGTTTGAGGGAAAAATTATGTGAACCAATTGCTTGGTAAATCCTGTATGGCTTCTAATAGTGGGGTAATGGGAATGGTCTGTTTGGACTGGGACAAATGATTGGATGCATCGTTAAAGGTAGAATGAAGGCAGGGAAAGTTTTGAAAGCAAGGATGTGTACTTCAAAATAAACTTGCTTAGAGTGGTGGGACCTATTAGTAGAAGATGTTCAAACAAAAAACACTACAGCACAGGAACAGGCCCTACTGCCCACCAAGACCATGCTGACTGATGATGCTTTTCGAAACCAAGAAACTTTTGCCTCCACACAGTCCGTATCGCTCACATTGTTGATAATTTTGTGTGTCTTCATCTACTTTCAATTGTTCTTCAATTGGTACACAAGGGAATTTCCCATCCTGAGCCATGGTAATGGAACAATGCTGCTTACTTAGTGGTTTATCCATCACTGGTATTGATAATTTTGCTTTAGAAAATGGAGAATTAAAATATTCCTCTTGAACTTGCGCCCCCTGATCTTCTGACACTAAATTCAAATCTGCTATTACAAATTTGTTTTGTAGAGAACTGTTCTGAGGGAGGGTCACTGGACCCGAAACGTTGACTGTTTTTTCCTTCACAAATGCTGACCTGCTGACCTTTTCCAGCAACTTTATTTTTGTTGTTGTTGTTGTAGCGAACTGTGTTGTTGAACCTCTCTGATGAAGGGTCTAGGCCCGAAACGTCAGCTTTTGTGCTCCTGAGATGCTGCTTGGCCTGCTGTGTTCGTCCAGCTTCACACTTTATTATCTTGTGTTGTTGAACATCTTCAGATAAGGATTGTTCAACAATTTTGAGTGGGTAGTATTTCTCACTCTTGTTGTCAGGCATAGAGTGAAATAGAACAGAATAAGGATTTGTTGTTACTTGTGTTTTTACAAAAAAATGGTGAAAACATACTCTGGCACCTACATTAATAACAGAAATCATACATGAAACAAAAATTAAGACGAAGTCTACCTTCAAGGAAAAGACAGGGCCCACATTCTCTACCGCTGCAGATTTAATCCAGATCTGTTGGGCTCCCGGGACATACCCCGTCGGGACAGCAAAGCTGCAGAAGCTGACCACCACTTCATTCGATCCACCAGGATGCAGCTGCGATGGCCGTGTGAAACAGACCACACTGCCATCACTACTGCAGCAGCCTCCTGAAACATTCTTCCTTCACCAGCCTTCCTGACTCTGAAACCACCAGCTCACCGCCAATGTCAGAACTCAGGTGCACAAAGATGCTGCTGGTAAAGCGGCCTCTGAAGCCACTGCTGCCAGTAGTCTCCCTTAGGATGATGCTCATCACCAGCCGGTCACCAAAAGGTAGGTAGAAGCAATAAGAAAAATAAAGGAAAAAAAAAGAGAAGTGGACAGAGTGGATGATTCCCCGGCCTCAGGAGCCCAGAAGCTGTTTAATCTGCTGCTGCCATCTTGAATTTGAAGATTGCTTCTGATCACAACTTTTCTAATTTCTGTCATAATAGGTACAGAAAACATATTTCTGCACAACTGCAGATTTTGTGCTTGTTGACAGGATGGAACAATTCTCTTATGCAAACATAAGTGATCCCAATACATTATATCTTTATTTTGGGTTCCTCCATGAGTCTAGGAAGCCCAAAGAATTCTTCCACAGTTGATCCCTGGCCAGTTGGTGTGTTCTGGACCATCTGTTTTCTGGCTGGCTTATCTTTAAATGGACTCAGCACACTGAGATTCTCGAGTTGCTTGTCTCTTGGAACCATCTGAACACCTGCTACCTCAAGGATGCTGAGGTCAAGAAATGCGTGCAAGCTCACGTGAAAATTGTTGAACATAAATTACATATACATTTTAACTCACGCACTTTTTTGCAGCGTTCTTTATACCATACCTTTAACCTTGTGAATTTTCCTCCTGGACTATACGGCTTTGACTCTGTTGGCTGTTGCTCTGTTTCTTCCATTATGATATTGAATCTAAATAAGTAGTGAGAATCACCCTTGTGGTATGTGTAAAATAGGTGAAATGTCCTTTGACCAAAACAACTTCTGTGAAGCTTGTGTCACTTGTGTCACTAGGTTCCTCTAGGACCACATTGGGTGCCTTTTCTAATGATGGTGCACTATCACATTAAAACAGTTACATGAGTATTCATTTGACATTTTGCTACTCTGAAATTGCAAGCTATTTTGCACCTCCTCTGGACTTGATTTATCATTTTACTCCTGTTACATTTTGTTAAACCTGGGTGCTATGCTTGTTTGTGAGGCATAGATTGTGTTGTTCTTTGGTAAGCTTATCCTTCTTCTCTAAGGATTTTTCTGAAATTGCTCCTGGTTTCTGCTTCCACCACAATCTGAATAGCTTTGTCCAAAATCAAATCCTCTTTAGATTGCAATAAATTTGACAAAGACTTATCAATATTTCCAACAACAATTCTGCCTTTTATAAATTGATTTCAAAGCTCCATAATCACAATTTTCCTTTAATCTGTCATGATTGTTTATGAAATTGTTTATGGATTCCACGAATGTTAAACTCTTTTGTTCTATCTTGCTTTTGCAAGCATTTTATTTGTTGTCAAGTTAAAGTAATTGTCAAAAACTTGTAGCATATTTTTAAAAAAAGGGTATATTCTATTATGTTTATGGTGACTTACAGTATCATCAGTTGTAGGCCCTATTAAATATGATACTATATTTACTTATATAACAAGGTGTAGAGCCAGATGAACACAGCAGTCCAAGCAACACAAGAGGAGCAGGAAAGCTGATGTTTTGGGCCTAGACCCTTCTCAAGAAGTTTTCCTGCTCCTCTGATGCTGCTTGTCCTGCTGTGTTCATCCAGCTCTATGCCTTGTTATCTCAGATTCTCCAGCATCTGCAGTTCCTACAATCTCTGAAACTATATTTAATTATTCAGCTGGTGATTTTACTATTTGTATTTAAAGCAGTTCTGTATCTAAAGACCTGTTTTCCGTAGGATACCAAATTTTGTGTTCTGTTTGGTCCATCTATATTAAATTTTGCAGTGATAGTAGGTCTACTGTCATGTCTTCAAGTGTTTAAGTTTTGCATTATCCTTATAACACTATAAAATGCTCTCCTTGAACACTTTTACTACTGTGAACAGATTTGCTTTTAAACTACAATTTAGCAAATGAACTGCATTCTTATTTTTATGTTACATCTTTCAGCTGGTTAAATAGTTACATGTATTTGAATTGCATACTGGGAGATTTCCCATGTTTTAGCAATAAAAATAGAGGTTTTCCACCTTCTGCAGCCAAAATGGAGAAGTAGTCCTTTTATGGATTTCTTGTTTTTTAAGCCTGTTTTGTGCCATTAATTTAAGACATTCCCTCTTGCCCAACAGGGATTTTTAACTTTGTTCATGGAGTTCTGAAATGTTTGCCTCTTATTTCAACCTCTAACAAGAATGTCGCTATAGATCCTCACTTTCTGATGGAAACTGCACCTGCTAAGTGTGTCTAGCTCTCTCCGGCTCACTTTGCTTCTTTTGCACTAATTACCAGGATTGAAACAAAGGCTTTAGCCTGTAATCAGAGATAATGGGAACTGCAGATGCTGGAGACTCCAAGACAATAAAATGCGAGGCTGGATGAACACAGCAGGCCAAGCAGCATCTCAGGAGCACAAAAGCTGACGTTTCGGGCCTAGACCCTTCATCAGAGAGGGGGATGGGGGGAGGGAACTGGAATAAATAGGGAGAGAGGGGGAGGCGGACCGAAGATGGAGAGTAAAGAAGATAGGTGGAGAGGGTGTAGGTGGGGAGGTAGGGAGGGGATAGGTCAGTCCAGGGAAGACGGACAGGTCAAGGAGGTGGGATGAGGTTAGTAGGTAGCTGGGGGTGCGGCTTGGGGTGGGAGGAAGGGATGGGTGAGAGGAAGAACCGGTTAGGGAGGCAGAGACAGGTTGGACTGGTTTTGGGATGCAGTGGGTGGAGGGGAAGAGCTGGGCTGGTTGTGTGGTGCAGTGGGGGGAGGGGATGAACTGGGCTGGTTGAGGGATGCAGTGGGGGAAGGGGAGATTTTGAAACTGGTGAAGTCCACATTGATACCATATGGCTGCAGGGTTCCCAGGCGGAATATGAGTTGCTGTTCCTGCAACCTTCGGGTGGCATCATTGTGGCAGTGCAGGAGGCCCATGATGGACATGTCATCAAGAGAATGGGAGGGGGAGTGGAAATGGTTTGCGACTGGGAGGTGCAGTTGTTTGTTGCGAACTGAGCGGAGGTGTTCTGCAAAGCGGTCCCCAAGCCTCCGCTTGGTTTCCCCAATGTAGAGAAAGCCGCACCGGGTACAGTGGATGCAGTATACCACATTGGCAGATGTGCAGGTGAACCTCTGCTTAATGTGGAATGTCATCTTGGGGCCTGGGATGGGGGTGAGGGAGGAGGTGTGGAGACAAGTGTAGCATTTCCTGCGGTTGCAGGGGAAGGTGCCGGGTGTGGTGGGGTTGGAGGGCAGTGTGGAGCGAACAAGGGAGTCACGGAGAGAGTGGTCTCTCCGGAAAGCAGACAGGGGTGGGGATGGAAAAATGTCTTGGGTGGTGGGGTCGGATTGTAAATGGCGGAAGTGTCGGAGGATAATGCGTTGTATCCGGAGGTTGGTAGGGTGGTGTGTGAAAACGAGGGGGATCCTCTTGGGGCGGTTGTGGCGGGGGCGGGGTGTGAGGGATGTGTCGCGGGAAATGCGGGAGACGCGGTCAAGGGCGTTCTCAATCACCGTGGGGGGGAAGTTGCGGTCCTTAAAGAACTTGGACATCTGGGATGTGCGGGAGTGGAATGTCTTATCGTGGGAGCAGATGCGGGAGTGGAATGTTTTCCCCCCCACGGTGATTGAGAACGCCCTTGACCGCGTCTCCCGCATTTCCCGCGACACATCCCTCACACCCCGCCCCCGCCACAACCGCCCCAAGAGGATCCCCCTCGTTTTCACACACCACCCTACCAACCTCCGGATACAACGCATTATCCTCCGACACTTCCGCCATTTACAATCCGACCCCACCACCCAAGACATTTTTCCATCCCCACCCCTGTCTGCTTTCCGGAGAGACCACTCTCTCCGTGACTCCCTTGTTCGCTCCACACTGCCCTCCAACCCCACCACACCCGGCACCTTCCCCTGCAACCGCAGGAAATGCTACACTTGTCTCCACACCTCCTCCCTCACCCCCATCCCAGGCCCCAAGATGACATTCCACATTAAGCAGAGGTTCACCTGCACATCTGCCAATGTGGTATACTGCATCCACTGTACCCGGTGCGGCTTTCTCTACATTGGGGAAACCAAGCGGAGGCTTGGGGACCGCTTTGCAGAACACCTCCGCTCAGTTCGCAACAAACAACTGCACCTCCCAGTCGCAAACCATTTCCACTCCCCCTCCCATTCTCTTGATGACATGTCCATCATGGGCCTCCTGCACTGCCACAATGATGCCACCCGAAGGTTGCAGGAACAGCAACTCATATTCCGCCTGGGAACCCTGCAGCCATATGGTATCAATGTGGACTTCACCAGTTTCAAAATCTCCCCTTCCCCCACTGCATCCCTCAACCAGCCCAGTTCATCCCCTCCCCCCACTGCACCACACAACCAGCCCAGCTCTTCCCCCCCACCCACTGCATCCCAAAACCAGTCCAACCTGTCTCTGCCTCCCTAACCGGTTCTTCCTCTCACCCATCCCTTCCTCCCACCCCAAGCCGCACCCCCAGCTACCTACTAACCTCATCCCACCTCCTTGACCTGTCCGTCTTCCCTGGACTGACCTATCCCCTCCCTACCTCCCCACCTACACCCTCTCCACCTATCTTCTTTACTCTCCATCTTCGGTCCGCCTCCCCCTCTCTCCCTATTTATTCCAGTTCCCTCCCCCCATCCCCCTCTCTGATGAAGGGTCTAGGCCCGAAACGTCAGCTTTTGTGCTCCTGAGATGCTGCTTGGCCTGCTGTGTTCATCCAGCCTCGCATTTTATTGTCTTTAGCCTGTAATAGTGTTTCTCCCTCGTTAGTCTTTTCACCAGTTCCTGCTGACTGCTTGTTTGTTCAAGTGCCTGTGGATACTGACTGTCTGTATGAATGCTTCTAAAAACAGTGAGGTCATTAACTCTATAACCTCACTTGGTCTTCTCGAAATTTCTCGTTCTGGGTTGAATGAATTTTTTTGCTGCTGTATCTTGTGATATTCAGCAATGATGCCCAGCACATGTGGCATTTCTGGGAGATTGTAATTACCATTTCTTGTTCTTTGACTAAGTCCGAGGGCCTATTTGATTTACTGTAATGAATGAACATCCGCTAGTGAGTCTGAACAAGAATAAACACTGGACAAGCATATGGACGTACATGGAATAGTGTAGGTTAGATGGGCTTGAGATCGGTATGACAGGTTGGCACAACATCAAGGGCCAAAGGCCCTGTACTGTGCTGCAATGTTCTATGTTCTATGTAGATGTAGCTTATTGCAAGAGAGTGATTAGGTACAAATTACAGTTGCTATTTAAGCATCATTTCTAAGACTACTGGGAAATATTGATGATACACCTGCCCATTTTATCCCACTGAAAACTGTATAATATTGTCAGACTGGGTGGAACAATAATGCTGTCTTTGGTATAAATCGTATCAGAATCATTATCTTATGCAGTAAAAGTGGCGAAGACAGCATTTATGGGCATGCGGATTCTGTCGAGAAAACGTTCTACTACAAGGTTCTGGATCAGCAGAAACTGATAATATAAATGGCCACCCAAAGGTGGACTAACATTAAAAGGGAAACAAAAATTCTTTTATTTGAGACCAATGAGAGACCAAAACAGTGATATTTTGATTTAGGCAGAAGGCAGATTTCAAGGTACTAAGTAGTTAGTGCTCAACACTTAGCAAGGATGAGGAACTTTCCATATCTATAGTGAATGAGGAGTCTGGCAGTGCATAAAGTAGATAAATACTTCTGTCTGGACAGGATGTATGCTCAATTGCTGAGCGATGTAAAGCCAGAAATTGCTGTGGCACAAACTACAGTTTTAAATAGATTTCCCTAGAGAAAGAGATAGTGTTAAAAGACTGGAGGATACCAAATGTTATCTCCTTCTTTAATGAGTATTAGGGAATCTTTTGGAAAAAATGATGGTGCTTTCTTCCCTCTGAGGTGAAGGTGAAAAGGAGAGCAAAAGATTGGGTGAGATGACCCTGGAGAGATACTTGTACCCTTCTCACCATCTCAGAAATTTAATGCTGGAGAAGGACCTATTCAACTTGCCACCAACAAATTTCCATGAGCAGTTAATTAATGGCTATTTAAGAATCTCAGCCCAACACCAGCTTGTTTAACTGGGGAATAAGTGGCTTGTTTCCTGGAAACCAACTTGTTGTTGGGGGATGGGGAGAGGGGTCTCCACTTTTCTTCATCCTTGAGGGTACTTTGGTTGGAGGGTCGAGTGACAAAGAGTGGGGACTGCAAACCCTTTGCTGTTGCCTCTGATCCCTCTCTGCCTGTGCCTACCATCCCATAAGAATACAAAGTAATACACTTGTCTGCTCACCAATGTCATCTGTAAAAATAGTATAAAATTTCTGTTTTCCTGATATATTCTGAGTTATGTATACTTTTTTTGATGTGTATATCTCCTATGCATGCACAAATAAATGCATAAGCAAAGAAACATGAGTCTCAACTGGTCTAAGAGAAAATAAAGTGTTAATATTCACCCTTTCAAACTTGAATACATTTTTTAAAAAAAATGGGTTATCTGAATGAGGTGGCATTATTGAATTTGTATAAATGAACTTTTGAGAGGTGTTTGATATTAGGATTATTATATTTATTCAATGTATATGGGGTAAAAAAAAATGTAGCATCATGGATATAAAATTGTCTTGGGAATATTTGGAGTTTTATTTGCTTTTTGGATTAGAAGGAGGTAATGAATTGCAATTCTCCAGATTTAGTCCTTGAACGTTTATTTTCTTAATAAATGTTAACGATTTGGATTTGGGGCAAAAGGGCATCATTTCAAAAGTGGCCTTCTCGTGAGAATAATGAGGGCAATATAAATAGAGTTTAATTGTTCATAGACATGTTTTGTGGTTTCAAGTTCTAATGAATATTTTCAAAGTAGCTCATTGAACATGGATTTGGAAGTAAAATTTCTGGCAATTCTACTAGCGACAACATGAGGAAAAACTTCCTTGTACAACGAATAACTAGAATTAGGATTGCTCCACTGATAGATAACAGATACAGATTCAATGCAAGATTTCAAAAGCAAATTAGGTAATTTTTTGAGAGAGAAAAATGTTGCTGGGTTGAGGATGAGCAAGGAAGTAGAACTGATAAGGTTGAATATACTCTTTCTGTGGAGTATTGTTTCATTATTCGATGAGGCTTGTGAAGAACTATGATATGTATACTTGCAATCAAAGCATTTATAATATGTGATGAAGTGAATAATGAATTTTTACAGAATAAAATAATCATGGTTCAGTACTAAGGACAGGCCAAGAGATTCTGGAGATGGACAAATGGTCTAACAAAACAGAAAGCCGCTTTGACAGTTCCAGTGAAATGCTAAGTATGTAAATTGTGAGGTTGAGTGCCAGCATGGGCCAGCTGTCTATGGAGTAGGGTGTGTGTGGACGGTGAGTAGGGTACCAGGCAAGTAGGGTTCCAGGTGGCATGAGGGCTAGGTAGGTGATGGAGTTTTTAAGGTGGATGAGGGTGATGTGGAGCTATTTGGTTTGGTAGTAGGGGAGTTAGGGGCCACTGGGAGAAGGGGGCACGAGGAGAGTTGGGGAGGGAGCTTGTTGGGTCCTGAGGGTGTGAGTGGGGTGGAGGTTTAGGCTTGTCAGGACCAGCATCAGTGGGGAGGCTGTTGGATTCCAGACTGAGGGGAGGACATTTGGTTCTAGGGTCTGACTATGGTCCTGTGTGTGCGTGTTGGGGGTTGGGGTGGGTGTGGTGTTGGGAGAGAGGGTGTGATGTCGATTCTGCTAGCGGGGAATTTCTATAGAGTATTTTTATTGAGTAGAGCAAAGTAGTACTGGATTCAACATTATTGGCTGACCAAAAGGCCAATGAAGTTGAAGGCAGAAGCATATTGCTATGAGTGAAGAATAGCCTAATCAGGAGTCCTGTGTCAGAAATATAATTGGACATCCTCTGATAGCACAATAAGAGTAGAAAAAACAAGAGTTAGCTGCTAGAAGCTGCCCCATGCATTTTGGTGATAATGCTCAGAAGAACTATGGAAACTGTGAAATGTTAGGGCTAAAGAAAAGAATGGTAGACTTGCCTTTGAAAATTGGCAGGGTTATCGTAAAGCTGATCTTTTTTCCAATCTTATGACTATCCCAATCTTTCATCTTCATTTCTGCTCTTCACTGGAAGACAGAGGTTAGATGGTCATATGATATCATATATTGCATCTGCTTTTCCTACAGAATACTAAATGTCAGCACCAAATGTTACTTAAAATAATTTGGTGAAATAAACTGGAGTATACCAAAAGTATTAAAATACTTGGAGGTCATTTGCAGTTTAAGCAATCCTAGTGCCTTCTTCCTATGCAAGGCTCGCAAGCACAGACTGCTAGGAGTCTCCTGGAAGTCTGTTAATTGTTGAGACCCTATGCATTTCACCTCAATCTAAGATGACTACCTCAGGAGAAAAAACACAGTCTTATTACTCTTATGTTTTCGATTACATCAATCTATAGATGAGATAAAGAAGCATTAATAACTCATATTTCTGAAGAAGGGTCTACACCCGAAACATCAGCTTTCCTGCTCCTCTGATGCTGCTTGGCCTGCTGTGTTCATCCAGCTCTACACCTTGTTACCTCAGATTCTCCAGCATCTGCAGTTCCTATCATCTCTAGATAACTTGTAAAGATGAAAGATTTCAGAAATAATTGTGATCATCAACAATAACTGAAGAAGGCAAGGTGGGACAATGACATGGTGGCAGTCACAGAGAATGTTAGTATTCTTTTTTAGGACTGCGTTAGATTTGATAATAGGAAGAGAGTTAAATTTGAGAAATTTGAATGGGAAGTGGGTTTGGGTGGCAATTACATGTTCAAGTTGCATTGATATAAAGGGCAGGTTAGTGATAAAGAAGTAATTTTGGAAAGTCAATGAATTAAGGATGAATATTTGAAGATGCCACTGATAACAATAATACAGAAGAGTAGACATGTCAGATGATAGTGTAGTGAGGAGGAGAGTAATAGAGAAGGTACAAAAAAAGTGCACTGTAATAATATCAGAGACAAAAGATTTTGGTTACATAGAGCAAATAAAGAAATTGAGTTGAGATGTAAGTCATATTGGATCTAAATGTGGGTTCTAGGCCCATGTCGATGGGCAGTAGTGTATTGCAGCTATTTTATCACTAGAATCCAATTAAGAGACAACTGGTGATCCTACCTCCAATTAAGAACAGAGGCCTGTCTCTCCAAGACGAAGGCCCAATCAAGAACTGGAAACTTTTCAGTTATTGACAGAGGTAGCCAAGGCTGAGGCTTCAACCAGATGGACAGGGTACCATCCATTTAGATGCCTTTTTATGCTTCATTACCCAGCTTTGCCTTTCATTGATCCGAGGTTTGTTCCCATTTTCACCAGCACAAAAAAAATTGTGATGAAAGCTAATCGTACTGGACTAGTAATCCAGAAAGCACACTAATGGGCTCAAACCCCACTAAGACAGATGGTGAAAATTGTATTTGATAAAAAGCTGACCTAATTATGACCTTGCTTGGTCTGACCTCCATGTGACTCCAGACTCATATCAATGGTGTGCATTCTTCCTCTTCAGGCTGTCTGCTATGAACCAGAACTCTTGAATAAGTGGCAGTCTTCTTGGAAATGCATTATTCCTCGGAAAAAGATTTTGTAAAACGTGTTTCCGCAAAAAACAATCTGGATTTTTCTCCAACTAAGGCATAAGGAAAGCATCCCCAAATGCATCTGGTGCCTGTGATTGTTCTCAAGTGCAACATTCCTGCTCCTTGTGGTAACAAATTGAGCATCTAACCTTGTCACTATTGGGGAAAACAGAAGTGCAGAACTTAGCCGTCACTCAGCCACAAGTGCTCTGAGGAAAATGTCTTTTTTAATAATAGTAGGTATAATAAAATCATATAACTAATAATAGGAACATAAATGACAAAAGATGAAAATTCACGAACAGAAGAAGGAAAGGAAAGCTGGGAGATATATCCTAATTGATCAAAATTCCTTTGGAGTAAATGCAAAGGTCTAACACCGCTTTGTTTTAAGATCGACATAATGTGGATAAAAGAACAACAGATTATATTTGTACAACTGTTTTTAAGACAGTGTAACATCTCAAGGCACTTTGCAAGAGCGTAATCAAATAAAACATGACACTAAGGAACAGGGAAATGTTAGGGCAGGTTTCCAAAAGTTTGTTTTACTGTAATTATTACTCATGGAGCGCCCAAGATCATCTGAATGTGCTTCAACCAGTTGATGAACTTCCTGCATTATATGCATGGTCAATGCATATGTCACAGATATAGTACAAATAAATTTGCAAGAAGAAGAGATAGTAGGAACTGGAGACGCTGGAGAATCTGAGATAACAAAGTCCTCTGTCACTTCCGCCATCTGCAATCTGACCCCTCCACCAAAGGCATTTTTCCCTCCCCAGTCTTATCTGCTTTCCGGAGGGACCACCATCTCCGTGACTCCCTTGTCCACTCCACACTCCCCACCAGCCCCACCTCACCCAGCACTTTTCCCTTCAACCGCAGGAAGTGCTGCACCTGCCCCTACACCTTCCCCCTCACCCTCATCCCAAGCTCCATGAAGACTTTCCACATCAAGCAGATGTTCACCTGCACATCTGCTAATGTGGTTTACAACATCCGCTGTTCCTGTTGTGGCATCCTCTACATCGGGGAAACCAATCGGAGGCTTGGGGACCACTTTGCAGATCACCTATACTTGGTTCACACTAAACAACTGCACCTCCCAGACGCAAACCATTTCAACTCCCCCTCCCATTCCTCAGATGACATATCCACCCTGGGCCTCCTGCAGTGCCACAATGATGCCACCCGAAGGTTGCAGGAAGAGCAACTCATATTCCACTTGGGAACCCTACAGCCCAATGGTATCAATGTGGACTTCACAAACTTCAGAATCTCCCCTCCCCCTGCTGCATCCCAAAACCAGCCCAGCTTGTCTCCTACTCCGTAACCTGTTCTTCCTCCTACCTATCCCCTCCTCCCACCGCAAGCCCCACCCCTATCTCCTACCTACTAACCTCATCCTGCCCTCTTAACCTGTCTGTCCTCCCTGGGCTGACCTATCCCCTCCCTACCTCCCCACCTACACTCACTTTTACTGGCTTCATCCACGCCTCTTTGACCGGTCTGTCTCCTCTCCACCTATCTTCTATCTGCCTCCCACTCTCCTTATTTATTTCAGATTCACCTTTTCCTCCCCCATTTCTCAAGAAAGCCCAAAACGTCAACATTCCTGTTCCTGTGATGCTGCTTTGCCTGCTGTGTTCATCCAGCTCTACACCTTGTTACTGCAAGAAGAAGACTTTCTCCCAGGTTTCCCACATTTATCCGTCATCCTCTACTGTTGACAATGTTAGCTGCTGTTGGAATAGAATTTCAAAAGCATGAACAGAAATATCACAAGCATTTATTTATTTTAATTGGATTGGTATTCTCTCCAATCCAGTTTTCTTCAATCTCTTCATCTCCTGCATGAAGAACTAAACTTCTTGAGATACAATTCTGGAGTACCTCATTAAATGACAATTATTCATTGATGAATGGGTAATGCAGCAGATAAACATGTTTCACTGTGATGAGCCAGAATCAAATAAAATTGTTTATTTAAACCAGGAATATGACAAACTTGATCTCTAGTGCATAATGAGTTCCTACTCCTTATACCCATACAATGATGTCTGGTGGAAGAGCACTTATACAGTCAATTATTGAGGACAGAATTTAGAACTATACCTCATGAAACAAGTGAGTGTGTTTAACAGTAACACAAGGGAGGGGACAAGAAGTAATTAATCATGATGATTATTGAATGAAGCCTCAAATTTTCATTGGCGGGTGATGTCCATTTGGCAAGTTCCAGGATTGTTTAATTCATTTCACTTACAGAAACTTCAGGCATAAGAAGAAACTGTTTACCAAAAAACAAACTGGAGTGTTCAAATGTAAATATTGCAAACGGTAGTTTTAGCACTGTTGAGGTAAACATATTATTTAAAAGAACATTCTAATTTTCAATTCTGTCCCTATAATTGAAGCCTTCTGAAGAAGGACCCTTGACAAAGAAAGAACACCAGGTAAAGTCTACTCAGAAAGAAAGTTTGCATTCCTGGGCACTCCTTTTTCTTTCTTTGATGGTGGCATTTTGCCATATTCAACTTTGTCAGATGTCAAATTTCTTAAAAAAGGACATCTTTTGTTTTGATCCTAAGGGCTGAATTTGAGGATTCTATAGAAATGTAATATAAAAGAATAATATAAATTCTTAATGGTTTCACTGTCTTTAGCCACACCTTCTGAAGGTAACCTTTTTTCATGTTGCAAAAGTGTTTCATCTTAAACACTGAATTCTAAAGACATTACTGCGGTTGCTAAGCAACTATGGTGTCTGCACTGTCTCAGGAGGGAATCTATATGGCAGACACATAATCCCAAAATCTAACTCATTTCTGGATGTCTAAATACATTATCTTTGCAAAATGCTATGATAAAGAATCTTAAATAATAGCTTTGTTGGCATTTACATGACTGTTCCATGAAAAAAGAAAAAGCATTTGAAAAATGTTTTTTTTGTGTTGAGAGCCCAACTGCCTTTTAATACTCACAGTACTGTTGAAAAAAACATAAAATGGAGTAACTGACACCACGATGTGGGAGAAGCTGTGTCATCTGTGGCAATGGCCTGTAGAACTGAATTTAATATATTGAAATAAACTGATCTTTAAAAGATATCCTCTTCCAAAGGAATGCTTTCCAGTGACCCTGCCTTTAATAACTGATGAATATGTAATGTTAGTCTTGAAAATCTGTGGAAAGAATAATAAAATAAGTGAGAGCTAGGTTATTACATTTATCTGATGAAGCAAATTCTCAACCTGCTTGATAGCCGACTGGAAACCTCATGCCTCATGCTAATTTACTGTGGCACCATTATTAGACCTCCCACACAGCACGGCCAGATGGTTGTATGGTGACCAGTAGCATCCCATTAACTTTTTCATGCCTTACCCTAGGGCTAATTTATTTTAGAAAGACCCTGGCTTTTGTATTCCTTAGAGATGTGTTTAAGCCTGATAGAAACAATCTAAGCATTTCTTTTGGCTTAGAAAGCAGAACTTGCTTTTGTTAGACACTCAATTTGACTCAAAAACTCAGTGACAGCCTCAGGGCAGACTCACTCAATGAGAAATCTTTGTAAAGGTTTTATTTGCACTAATTATTGACTCATCTCAGGTGGAATTATGTGCACATATAAGCAAATAGAGTCAGTTCAATACATTTTACATACTGGAATGGGAACCAAAACAATGCAAAATGTCTATGCAGACAACAAGTTTATTTACTGTGTGCTTTTCCAGGTCACTTCACTTTCAAATTTACAGATATTGTTTAGATTGGCTTTACTCATTTTCAGATGTTTGTACAGAATAAAATTAATTCAATTCAAAATAAACACTAAATTCTCTTTCCTGTGATGTTGAATGCCCCGTATATCTAATCTTTTAAAACGTGTGCATTCAATTCGAAAGCCCTATTCACACTAACCTTATTTAGCTGGAGTTTTGGAGTAAAAATGGACCCATCTATAATCCTTCAATGTCAATGAAATGATTTACATGTCTCAACATCAGTTTTACACAGGGCGTTGTTTAAAACAGTTAAGACAGCAACTTGAAAACATCTTTTGTGAATGCAGTTTACAATATCTGTATGTTTCTAAGTTTGTGTGTATAAACATTATGATTTAATCGTGTTTTATGAAGCATTGACCCTGGTAACAAATTACTGCTTTGTTAAAATGAAACAAGCACAGTGATTACTGTTGCAAAGGCTTCTAACCTGTAAAAAATGTACAGGCATAATATGTTGGGGCTGAGAAATATTTATTACAAAAATACAATTATTTCGCTTATGGTATGCAGTTTTATTTTGAGGGAAAGTAAACTAATATGATAAACTGTATTGGACTAATGTGTTTAGCTCCAGACAATACATTTCAGTTGGCCTTGGAGGGCAGCACAGATTCATCAGACTGACATACAAACAAAAACAGCTAACTTATGAGGACACACTGTCATTGCCCTGCATTCACTTAAGTTGAGAAGATTAAAGGGTTATTTTAATTGAGGTGTGTAGAATGTTTAAACAATTTGTTGGGATATGTAAAGAAGGTCTATTTCACTTTGTGCAAAACAAATGGGGACATTCAGAGAAGAGCTAAGCCATTGAGGGGTGATGTCAAGAAGCACTTCACAAAAAGAGCAGTGGAAAGTTGATAACTCTCTTCAAAAACCCATGAATCTAGGTTAACTGAAATTTAAAAAAAAAACTAATATCAATAGATTTTGATAGGTTAAAGATATTAAGGAGTATGGAATGGAAGTGAGGAATTGGAGTTGAGGTATAGAACAGCCTTAATTTTAAGCAAATAGAGGAACAGGTTTTAGAAACTGAAAGACATATTCCTGCTGAAGAAACAAGAATGGATTACCTGAGTACAGAAATAAATGTCATAAGGACCATAAATATAAATACAAATCTTGAACAATTTGCAAGTGTTGAAAAATTGATAAATTATTTAATAAATTAAACTATTTGGAATTGATCACCAAAACTTTGTAACATGGTTTAATATTCATTTTGTGTCCCTCCAAATATAGAAAAATGAATTAACAAGTGGTATGCTAATTATTTTTACCCTGATATGAAACATGAACGGGTTTTTGCCTGAGTTTTCAAAACTACAGACTAGAATGTTCTGGCTTTAACTTACATCTTGTTTCTTTAATTCTAACTCTACATTCATTTCTTTTTAACTGAGAATTTATTAACTGCAAAAACATGTTTTGCTGAAGGACCTAGATGGAACTTCCCCCTCCCTTTAGCAACATGGGCAATGGCGACAATTGCAGAAAAACTCAGCAAAAATGAAAAACAATCAAAAGTTTGGCGTCAAGAAAAAAGTTTCAGGCTCTCCCCTTAAGATTTAAATGGTGAGTTCAGAACATTGCTGGTGAGTGGTGACTACCTTATTGCCATTCATTTGCATCTCCTTATTAAACTAATCCATCTCACTTCTATTTTGGGAATAGTGATCACAATTCTGTAAGTTTTAGAATACCGATAGAAGAAGACAAGAGTGGTCCTAAAGGAAGAGTGCTGAATTGGGGGAAGGCCAAATATAGCAAAATTCAGCAGGAGCTGGAGAAGTAGATTGGGAGCAGGTGTTTGAGGGTAAATGCACATTTGATATGTGGGAGGCATTTAAAGAGAGGTTAATTAGAGTGCAGGACAGGCATGTCCCTGTGAAAATGAGAGATAGAAAGCGCAAGATTAAGGAAAGATGGATGACAGGTGAAATTGTGAGACAAGAGGAAAAAGGAAGCATACATAAGGTCTATGCGACTGAAACCAGGCAAAGCTTTGGAAGAATATCAGGAAAGTAGGACCAATCTGAAATAAGGAATTAAGAGGGCTAAAAGGGGTCAAGAAATGTCTTTAGCAAACAGGGTTAAGGAAAATCCCAAAGCCTTTTATTCGTACATAAGGAGCAAAAGGGTAACTAGAGAAATGGTTGGCCCACTAAGGAATAAAGGAGGGAAGTTATGCAGGGAGTCAGAGAAAATGAGTGAGATTCTTAATGAGTACTTTGCATCTGTATTCACTGAGGAGAGGGGTATGACGGATATTGAGGTTAGGGATAGATGTTTGATTACTCTAGGTCAAGTCGGCACAAGGGGTGGGGGGGAAGTGTTGGGTATTCTAAAAGGCATTAGGGTGGACAAATCCCCAGATCCGGTTGGGATCTGTCCCGGGTTACTGTCCCGGCAAGCGAGAGAGGAAATAGATGGGGCCCTAGCGGATATGTTTGCAGCATCCTTGAGCATGGTGATGTCCTGGAGGACTAGAGAATTGTTACTGTTGTCCCCCTTTTAAGAAGGGTAGCAAAGATAATCCAGGTAATTATAGACCGGTGAGCCTGATGTCAATGTTGGCGAAGCTGCTGGAGAAGATACTGAGGGATAGGATCTAGTTACATTTGGAAGAAAATGAGTTTATTAGTGATAGGCTGCATGGTTTTGTGCAGGTAAGGTCATGTCTTACCAACTTGATAGAATTTTTTGAGGAAGTGACAAAGTTGATAGATGAGGTAAGTGCTGTAGATGTCATATACATGGACTTCAGTAAGGCATTTGATAAGGTTCCTCATGGTAGGCTGATGGAGAAAGTGAAGTCGCATGGGGTCCAGGGTGTACTAGCTAGATGGATGGAGAACTGGCTGGGCAACAGTAGACAGAAAGTTGTAGTGGAAGGGAGTTTCTCAAAATGTGACCAGTGGTGTTTCACAGGGTTCCGTGTTGGGACCACTGTTGTTTGTGACATACATAAATGATCTGGAGGAAGGTATAGATATACATAAATGATCTAGAGGAAGGTGTAGATGGTCTGATTAGCAAGTTTGTAAATCACACTAAGATTGGTGGAGTAGCAGAAAGTAAAGGGGACTGTTGGAGAATGTATAGGCAGCTTGGAGAGTTGGGCAGAAAAATGACAGATAGAGTTCAAACAAGGAAAATGTGAGATGATGCATTTTGCAAGATCTAATTCAAGACTGAACTATACAGTAAATGGAAAAGCCCTGAGGAAAATCGATGCACAGAGAGATCTGGGTGTTCAGGTCCATTGTACCCTGAAGGTGGCAAAGCAGGTCGATAGAGAGGTCAAGAAGGCATATGGCATGCTGTTATTCATCCGGTGGGGTATTGAGTGCTAGAGCTGGCAGGTCATTATTTCAGTTGTATAGGACTTTGATTCGACCACATTTGGAATACTGCGTATAGTTTTTGCCACTACATTACTAAAAGGATGTGGATGCTTTGGAGAGGGTGCAGAGGAGGTTCACCAAATGTTGCCTGGTATGGAGGGTGCTAGCTATAAAGGGACGTTGAGTAGATTAGGATTATTTACACTAGAAAGATGGAGGTTGGGGGGGGCGGTTCCTAAATGAGGTCTACAAAATCATGAGAGCTATGGACAGGGTGGATAGCAAGAAGATTTTTCCCAGAGTGGGGGGTTCAAATACTAAGGGTCACAATTTCAAGGTGAAAGGGGAAACATTTAATGGAGATTTGCATGGAAAGATCTTTATACTGAAGGTAGTAGGTGCCCGGAAAGTGTTGCCAGCGTAGGTAGTAGAGGCGGACACAATAGCATCATTTAAGATGTATCTGGACAGATACATGAATGAGCAGGGAGCAGAAAGATACAGATCCATGGAAAATAGGCAACAGGTTTAGATAGAGGATCTGGATCAGCGCAGCCTTGGAGGGCTGAATGGCCAGTTACTGCGCTGTAATTTTCTTTGTTCTTTTATGTGGCATCTAAACCTCCCCTCTCTTCCTGAGAAGCTAGACGGCACCATTTCCCAACATGAAAGTCACAATAGTAACCTGACAGCAGCAGCTTGTCACTTACGTCTCCAGGTCTTCGTCCAACACTGTCTTCATCTGAATGTCCTCATAAGTCCTTCATCCAAGCAAGTCAACAAAGGCTAATCACCGGTTTCATCAGGCCATCATGGATATTCTTGGACCAAATCACTCACCATGTCAACCCTTGAGGCTTTTATTTTGGAGATACATATGCATCTCAGGCATCTAAATGACTCGGTTTAATTTCTTAGTTCATTCCCTTTGTGCTTACATAAAATCTGCTAGCATCTAGCGTTGCTTTTTAGTGCTTAGGATGATAACAGCTTATCATGGTTCTGCAGCACTGAGCAGTCAAGGGATAGATATGTTTCCCTTTGGCACCATACCGCACCAATGTTGCACCTCAAGCTAGGTGCCAGCAGTTGACAAGATGAACGCACTGCATGTTTTACAATCAAACGGCCATGTAAGAAATTTAAAGGTCCTAGGAGAGGTCAAGGAGGACAATGGTCTGTCAGAGTTACAGCCGCAGTCAGTCAGGGAGCTCATCACATTACAGTGCGGGGTGTTAGCTGCCAGTAAACCAGGCAAAATTCTACCAGAGTCCACAAATCCATGATTTTGTATTCTGCGGATTGAGTTAGTCCTGCAGGTCAAATGCAACCAGTCCAGAAATCACACGCATATCTGTTCAGGGCCTGGGCCAATTTTTCATACAGGGAGACAAAAGCGGGACTGATATGATGACTGGGGATGGAAGAGAGGTCAGTGGTGATAAGAGGAGAAAAAGTGGTAGGCAGTGAGGTGTGCCCAGGGAGTGAGTAGGAAAAGCAAAGGGGAAGAAGAGTTGTCAGTTTGGGAGGTTGACAGCATTGAATACACATGATGCCTGCATTACACAGAGCTATATAGTTCATAATCTTTGGAGAAAGGCACATGCAGTGACAGCATTAGAGTGCTGGCACTGTGAGAATGAGGTGGCAGAGAGTAGATAGTGCCACTTAACCTTCTGGTTCAGAGAAGATCATTGACCTTCTTCCTGTAATGCAATGCTATGTAATTCACTTAGAATGTTGCACCGATCCAACCCAGTACCTTGGTCCTCTCTGGTTGGGACTAGTGGCATGGCATCCTTTACTAATCAGCAGGATACAGCATTGCTTTCCTCTCTACCATCACAAGTTTCTGCCAGTGAACTGAGAACTTGAATTGTCTTTCTCAGATACTTCCTTGGGGCTAGATGTACAGGACCACACTGTGAAAGGCAGTTCCTGTCTTCAGGCATGATTTTTTTTATTCAGCCATGGGACATAGACATCACTGGCTAGACCAGTATTTATTTCTCAACCCTAATTGCCCTTGAGAAGATGGTATGAGCACTATTCTTGAGCCATTGTAGTCCATGTGATGTAGGTAGACCCATAATGCTGTTGGATAGGAAATTCTAGGATTTTGGCCCAGAGACATCGAAGAAACAGCAAGATATTTCCAAGTCAGCATGGTGAGTGGCTTGGGGGGGAACTTGAAGGTGATGGTATTCCCATGTATCTGCTGCTCTTGTCCTTCTGGATGGTAATTGCTGTGAGTTTGGAAGGTGCTGTATCACGAATACATGACAACCTTTTAGCATCTAGTTCACAGTTTAAAGGTATGATACATGTATTGACTATTCAGTTTGTGTAAGGCCAGTTTTTTTTGTTTTTTTTTTGTTTAACTACATGTCACAAAGGAAGGGAGCAGGAGAACGGGCTCCTGCACTAACACTCAGGGCTATCCAGGGTGAATGAGTGGTAACTGGAGCTGTGAAGTGGAGTCAGAAACAAGAAGGTTTCAAAGAGAGATCTGAAAATGAAAAAAAGAATGGGACTGGGGCATGTAGGAGTTAAGTGGGAAGGGACTAGCATTCTGGCTATTGGTGGGGTCTGGTGGGGCAGACAGTCAACACAAGAAAATGAGGATTTAAAGGGCAATGTTAGTATTGTCCAAACGTGTGTCACTTTCAGCATATTGGTTTTCTGATGTCTTTGCCCATTAAATAGCATTCAGCTCCTCCTTTTCTCCTGCCAAAATGTATAATCTCACATCTTGCCACATTATATTGCATCTGCCTTTTTTTTGATTCACTTAACCTGCTATACCCCACTGTAAGGTCTTTGTGTCATCCTCCTCACTTGCCTTCCCATCTATTTTTCTATCATCTCACAAGCATCTCTTTCCTACATACACTTCCCTCATCTGAGTCATTAATTATATATTGTAAATAGTTGTGGCCACGGCATTGATCCCTGTTGCACTTCACAACTTAAAGAAAATGCTTCCTTTATCTTGACTCTGTCTTCTACTACTTAGCCAATTCCCTGTCCTTAGTAATATACTGTGCCCAACACCATGGGCTTTTATGTTATGGAGTGACCTTATGTGCAGAATTTAATCAAATGTCTTTTGGAAATCCAAATATATTATAACTACTGTTCTAATGACTTCTCTTTGGTTTTGCATCATGGCTGAAGATTTGTATCTTCTACTCTTTTGCCGTGAGTCTACACGTGCAAGAACAGTCTAATTTAGGCTAGGAATTATCTGTAGCATTGGGGCCATCAGAAATCACCATTCACTGATGCAGGCGGTATTCTCATGTTTGTACTCCTGAGATGCTGCTTGGCCTGCTGTGTTCATCCAGCCCCATACTTTATTATCTTGGATTCTCCAACATCTGCAGTTCCTATTATCTCTGATCACATTTTCACATGTCTGTTCCCTGGATGGTGCCTTTCTGTAACAATCTGAAAATATAGTTTACCAAACTTTTATGTGTTACTGTGGAGATTTCAGCACCAAAGCCTCAGTCGTGAGCAAACTGTTCCAATTGTTTGTGTTAGCCTGGCCTTAAAAATTGTCTTGTTTGTGCGAATCTTTGTAATTATTTTGGCCATTCAACAGGTCTACCGGCAATAATGAGCTGTGTGTATGGAGCCTCCTGGCTGATGACCATCATGCTCTTTAGTAGCCAACAGTGTCTAAGTACTACCACGATATTTTGAGTACCACGATGTTGAAGATTCTGCTGGCATTATATCCCAAGATTTATAAGATAATAAGAATTAGGAACCAAAGTGGACCATCATGCCTAATAATCCTTCTCTGACAGACTAACTAGAATGTGCCCTAACTCAATTTTCCTGCCAGTTTCCCTCTGATGCTTAATTCCCTTGTTGATTGAAAATATGTCTAACTCAGTCTTGAATTTATTCAAAGAACCAGTCTGCAATGCTTCTGTGGAAGTGAGCCAACGGGTTAATAACTCTGAGAGAATGTATTTTTCCTGAGTGCTGTATTCAACAGAAGAAGACGTATTTTTAACCTGCGTCCCTTAGACCTAGTCTCCCCTGCTATAGAAAACACCATTCCAGCATCTATCCTGTCAACCCCACCACCCTCAATACCATACCTGTCTCAATACTATCACCTTTTGTTCTTCTGACTCCAATGTTGTGAGGCAGGGTCACTGGACCCGAAACGTTACCTCTGTTTTTGACTTCACAGATGCTGCCAGACCTGCGGAGCTTTTCCAGCAACTTTGTTTTTGTTCCAAAGAGTACAGACGCAGTCTGCTCAACCCTTCCTCACAAGCAACTCCTGCATTCTAGGAATCAACTACCAAAATGGGTAACTTCACACTTTTCCACATCACGCTCCAATTGCCTTGCATTTGCCCACCCAGTTAACTTGGCCAAATCGCACTGAAGAACCTCTGCAACTTCCTCACAGTTTACCTTCCCACCCAGCTTTGTATCATCTGCAAACTTGAAGATAATACATTTAGTTCTTTCATCTAAATCATTCTTATATATTGTGAATAACAGGGGTCCAATCACCAAACCCCACTGTCACTGCCTACCATTTGGAATAAGGCCTGATTATTCCTGTTTGCCATCAATTTTCTTTCCAGCTCCATACACTATCCTCAATTTTGTGCACTTTAATTTTCATGCTAATCTCTGATTTGAGAACTAGACTCATGGAGTCATAAAGCTGAAGGGCATAGAAAGAGACCCTTCGGTCCAATTTGTCATGCTGACCACACATCCCATATAAATCTAGTCCCACTTGCCAGCTTCAGGCCCATATCACTCTAAACCCTTCCTATTTATATACCCATCCAGATAGCTTTTTAATGGTGCAATTATACTAAGTTCCACCACTTCCTGTGGCAGTTCATGCCATACGTCTACCACCCCCTGCATGAAAAAGTTTCCTGTAGGTCCCTTTTAAATCTCTCCCCTCTCACCTTAAACAAATGCCCTCTAGTTTTAGACTCCCTCCTCCCTTCAGAATTTTCTGGAGAAGGGTCCCGACCCGAAACATCAACGTTCCTGCTCCTCTGATGCTGCCTCGCCTGCTGTGTTCCTCTAGCCCCACACTACATTGTCTCAACATCCTTGTAAATCTTTTCCGAACCCTTTAAAGTTTCACAACATCCTTCCCATAGCAGGGAGACCAGAATTGCATGCAGTATTTGAAAGCCTTCTGAAAACTCGAGTAAAAGTAAACCACATTCATGGATCCCACTTAACAACTTTACCAGTTATTGGCCTTGAAAAATTCCCATAGATTTGTCAAGCGTGATTTTCCTTGCACATATCCATGCTGACTCTGTCTGATCCTGTCACTACATTTCAGTTCTGCTCCTAAATCTTTAAGTAAATACAAATTAATTCTGGTATTTTCCCCATTGCCTATGTCAGGCTAACCAGTCTATAATTCCTTGCTTTCACTCTACCTCCTTGTTTTTAAATAGTAAAGTTACATTAGCTACCTTACAAACCTTGGGAACTACTCCACAATCGATAGAATCTTGAAAGATGACCGTCAATGCATCCACTATTTCCACGGCCACTTCTTTAAGTATCCTTGGGTGTAGATAATGGGTGCCTGTTGATTTGTCAGCCTTTCATCACATCAAGTTCCCAATACCATTTCCCAATTAAGACTGATTTCCTTCAGTTCCTCCTTCCCATTTGACTCTGCATTCCCCAGCATTTTGGGAAATTTTTGACATCCATCATTTGATTACTGTGTCTGGGACATGTTCCAAAAAAAACAACTAAAAAATGGGCACAGTGATCTCCTGATCACAAGTTGAGTCACATTTCATGGTACACCAGTAAAGATAACAAAGTGATCTAGGGGTGCATGTGCATAGTTCCTTGAAAGGGAGCCACAGGTAGACAGAGTGGTGAAGAAGGCATTTGGCATGCTTGCCTTTCTTGGTCAGATTGAGTACAGTAGCTGGGATATCATGTTACAGCTGCACAGGACATTGGTGAGGCCATTTTAAGAATACTGCATTCAATTCTGGTCGCCCTTCTTTAGGAAGGATATTGCTGAACTTGAGATGGCACAGAAATGATTAACAAAGATGTACACCTGATTGTCTCTTTTGTCAGGACTGGAGAGTTTGAGTTATAGGGAGAGTCTGAATAAGCTGGGGCTTTTTTCCCTGGAGCATTGGAAGTGAGAGGTGACCTTATGGAAGTTTATAAAATCATGAGGGGCATGAATAGGGTGTACAGCCAAGATCTTTATTGTCTGGTAGGTGAGCCCAAAACTAAAGGGCATAGATGTAAGGTGAGAGGGGAAGAATTTTAAAAGAACCCAAAGAGGTAACGTTTTCATGCAGAGGGTGGTGCGTGTATGGAATGAGCTGCCAGAGGAAGTGGCAGAGCCAGGTATGATTACAACATTTAAATGGCATCTGGATGGGTATATCAATAGGAAGGGTTTAGAGGGATATGGGCTAAATATTGTCATATGGGACTAAGTCAGATTGGGATGACTGGTCAGTGTGATGAGTTAGATTGAACGCTCTGTTTCTGTATTGTATGACACTATGACTAAGATTCTATAACTATGTTACTAACAAACAGAACCAGTCTAGATAGAAATTAACACTTTTATCAAAAAGACTGAAACAGGGCAGGAAATAAGAAAGCTATAACTCCTGTTTGAATTTCACTCTTATGAGAAGTTCATATGTCAGAGGTACAAAACATTGTTTTGATTAATTTACCGTAACATGTATATAAAAATCCAGTGAAAGGTGTTTCTTTACGCGCAAAATGCAAAGTGTTGCCATGCTGCAGTGCCAGCTTGATATACCGAATATAAGATTTTACTCCAATAGAGCTAATCTTTTCCTCATCTTCTTGTTACCCTCTGTAAAATATCAGTTCATTGTTTGAGATTGGCAAGAGTCTCTGTAACAGCCTTCGGGGTTACATGGCTGCCTCCACCATCACTCCCGCAACCTCGTGTGTCTGAGCTGGAGGCATCGGCCTGGTCTCATGCCTCCTACTCCCCCTCTGACCCTCTTTAAGACACTGCTGTTGGTCATTGGTTGTGAGGGTCAGGGCTCTGGGCTCCTGCTGAAGCCCCTATAACCTCAAAGCCAGAGCTGGAGCCGGCCACGGACCTGGGGCTGCATGATGACCGGCCCCAAATGAGTCATCTGCAGAAAAATGTCTGAGAATAGATGATGAAGCTGCCAATGACATCAAATGAGGAAGATGTGCAAGATGGCATGGATGGTGTGGCTGCAGCTGGCTCTGGTACATGGTGCCCATGAGTGGTTGAGACTTGGAACCAGAAGGCAAATGCTGCTGATCTCACCGCCACTATTTCGGTTTTCTGTTTGGTAACAATTAACCCAGCCACGGGAATACAAAATTGAGCTGAATTTCAAGCTATGGGGTTGGGTTTTTGACCAGAAATTTAGAAAAGTGTCTTTTTCACTCTCTTTCTCCGCTCTTTCAGGAACGAATCCCAATGACAAAGCAAACTGGAGAAACACTTGAACGGCAAGAACTCCAAAATATTTTCAAAATTCACAACCACTGTTGATCCAAGATGCCCATGACCAGCTGTGACCTCAGTTTAATACCTAGCATCTCTAGATCACCAGAAGGACTTTAAACAGCACATTCACTTATTTTCCTTATTTTACTGAACACCACCTTGTTATCTGTATTAATGTACCAGCGTTTGATGTCACGGTTTACTTTTTCTTTCTAGTGTTTAGCAACTCAAAAACTACTGGTCCTCTCTGATTAGCAGTTAGCTGTATTTTACTGGGTATGAATTATAGCTCTGAACTATGTTTTTATTCATTAATGGGATGAGGACTTTTCTGGCTAGGCAGCATTTATTGCCCATCCCAAGTTACCTAGAGGGCGTTTCAGAGTCAACCACGTTGCTCTGGATCTGGAGTCACATGTAGACCAGACCAGGTAAGGATTGTAATTTCTTTCCTTAAAGGGTATTAGTGAACCAGATGGGTTTTTCATAACAATCAGCAATGGACTCATCGGCATCATTAGATTCTTAATTCCAGATATTTTGTTGAATTTAAACTCTACCATCTGCCATGGCGGGATTTGAACTTGAGTCCCCTGAATGTTTTCTAGGTCTTTGGATTAACAGTCCAGTGATAGTGCCACTAGCTCATCACCTCCCCAGATCTCACTAGTAGAACATAAATTCCTTCAGGTGGCCAGCCAAGGAGGTTGGATAGGAGTACCAACTCACCCCACCTCATTTTGTCATAACAGTTGGCATGGATTGACATGGCGAGGCATGGAGCCTGGGTGCAGCTGTGAAGGGGTGTGAGAATGAGGGAAAGAACACTCAATATTTAGCAAAACACAACAGTGAAAATGTCTCAGAGATCCTTTAAAGACAGCTTTTAAGATAGCCTGCCTTGTCCTTCAGCCACCTCTGCGGACACCTCCTTATATGTGTCTGACAGTGACAGGCCTGACATGCTCCTGCATCTTCCCCACCCCTGGAATGAATATTGTTTGACAGGCCACATTTTTCTGAGGCAGCTGTGTTGAACCAGGACATATGTTACCTGCCTTAGAAGTGGAAATCCAGCCTCGTATCTCCAGTTGAATGAATAATTCTGAACCCACAATGACTTTATGAATAGATATCAATGGCAGCTTTTCGTAGGGTACTGAATGCTCTCGGGGTGATTTCATGCATCCTCTGAGATTACAAAAGTCAGCCCTTCCCATCCAACTTTCCTGAAAATTTTAACAATTAACATGAAATAAAGATCTGAACAGGATTGGGGTATCATATGGAAATGTGCTATTCTTTTCATTCTACAACGGTCATTGGTTTGAGGACTTGCAATATCACAGCTGATCTTCAAATCTTTCTTTGTCTGGCAGAATACCCGAAGATGCTCTGGTGATATTCATTTATCAATGGTAGCTGCCAAACATCTTTCTACCAATTGTATCAGCTGACAATAACAACAAAGTGCATTTATATAGTTGATGAATTGGAGCTGTCATGTCAGAATCTTGTTTTTATCTGGCAGGTGTGGACAGTCATGTAACCTAGACAGGGACAGGTGCGAGATGTTTCAACAGTTGCATAAGATTAAGCTTTGGGTTACAGAACTTGAGCAATGGCTGGAGTTACTGTTGCTGCATTTATGAGGCAAAAATTACGTGGATAGCACATTCAGGAAGGTAGCTACTATGCATGACAAAGCATACAAGGCAGACAGGCAGTTGGTGATCACTAGGCTGTTGAAGAGAATCAGACAGGTAGTGCAAAAACCCCTTGAGGTCCAACTTAAAAATTTCTCGTTCTGGATACCAATGAAGGCAATGGTTCATTGAAGTGCATTAAAGCCAAACCTGTTGCAATGCAGGTGATCCAGGTATATAGGAGGGAAGAAAGATATGGCTTTTTAGAGACATAGCTTGAGGAAGGACAGGACAGAATTTTAAATATTCCTCCTTACAATGTGCTTAGGAAACATAGGAGAAAAAAAAGAAGAGGGGTGACAGTATTACTTAATGGAGGGCATTGTAGTGCTGCACAAAAGAGGATGTCTTAGGTGGTTATTGGACAGAGCTGACTTGGCTACAGTTTAGCAACAAAAAGGGTGCAATGTTGGTAAAGTGTTGGAAAAGGTTATAAGGGATAGGATTTATAATCATCTAGAAAAGAATAAATTGATTAGGGATAGTCAGCACGGTTTTGTGAAGGGAAGGTCGTGCCTCACAAACCTTATTGCGTTCTTTGAGAAGGTAACCAAACAGGTAGATGAGAGTAAACCGGTTGATGTGGTGTATATGGATTTTAGTAAGGCATTTGATAAGGTTCCCCACAATAGGCTATTGTACAAAATGTGGAGGAATGGAATTGTGGGAGATATAGCAGTTTGGATCGGAAATTGGCTTGCTGAAAGAAGACCAAGGGTGGTAATTGATGGGAAATGTTCATCCTGGAGACCAGTTACGAGTGGTGTACTGCAAGGGTCGGTGTTGGGTCCACTGCTGTTTGTCATTTTTATAAATGACCTGGATGAGGGCGTAGAAGGATGGGTTAGTAAGTTTGCAGATGACACTAAGGCCGGTGGAGTTGTGGATAGTGAGGAAGGATGCTATAGGTTGCAGAGAGACATAGATAAGCTGCAGAGCTGGGCTGAGAGGTGGCAAATGGAGTTTAATGCGGACAAATGTGAGGTGATGCACTTTGGTAGGAGTAACCGGAAGGCAAAGTACAGGATTAATGGTAACATTCTTAGCAGTGTAGATGAGCAGAGAGATCTCAGTGTCCATGTACACAGATCCTTGAAAGTTGCAACCCAGGTTGACAGGGCTGTTAAGAAGGCGTACAGTGTTTTAGCTTTTATTAATAGAGGGATCGAGTTCCAGAACCAAGAGGTTATGGTGAAGCTGTACAAAACTCTGGTGCGGCCGCATTTGGAGTATTGTGTACAGTTCTGGTCACCGCATTATAAGAAGGATGTGGAAGCTTTGGAAAGGGTGCAGAGGAGATTTACTAGGATGTTGCCTGGTATGGATGGAAGGTCTTACGAGGAAAGGCTGAGGGACTTGAGGCTGTTTTCATTAGAGAAAAGAAGGTTGAGAGGTGACTTAATTGAAACATATAAGATAATCAGAGGGTTAGATAGGGTGGATAGGGAGAGTCTTTTTCCTAGGATGGTGACGGCAAGCACGAGGGGGCATAGCTTTAACTTGAGGGGTGAAAGATATAGGACAGATGTCAGAGGTAGTTTCTTTACTCAGAGAGTAGTAAGGAAATGGAACGCTTTGCCTGCAATGGTAGTAGATTCGCCAACTTTAGGTACATTTAAGTCGTCATTGGATAAGCATATGGACGTACATGGAATAGTGTAGGTTAGATGGTCTTGAGATCGGTATGACAGGTTGGCACAACATCGAGGGCCGAAGGGCCTGTGCTGTGCTGTATTGTTCTATGTTCTATGCCCTATGTTAATTGCATTGCTTGCTGTAGGCAATAGACCCTCAATTTGTGAGAATGTTGTAGAGGAACAAATCTGCAAGGATATTATGGATCAGTGCAAACTTGGGTACAAAGTTAATTGCATTGAGGGACAATAATTATGTGAATACAAATTGGGATTATGGTAGTCCAAGAGCAACAAGAAACAGGAGTTCATAGATGGTGTTTAGGATAATTTTGTACTCCAGCATGTGTCCAGACCAACAGAAGCAAGTACTGTTTGACCTGCTTCTTGGGAATGAGATGAGCCAATTAGAACAAGTGTCAGTGAAGAAGCATTTCATGTATCAAAGTTGAAAATGACGGTGAAAAAGGATAAAGGTCAGAATAAGAATAATTAACCGGGGTGGGGGGGGGGGGGGGTGCTAACTTTAATGACAAAGAATAGAGCTGAGCTGGACAGACTAAAAGTGAAGATTGATGGGACAAGTGGACTGTGCAATGGACTACCTTCAAAGAAGAGATGAATCAGGCACAGTTGAGCTATATTCCATTAAAAGGTAAGGGCAGAATAACACATCCAGAGTGCCCTGGATAAAAGAAAGGAGATAGAGATTAAGATAAAGAAGACAAAGTTTCCTCGTGACAGGTGCTAAGAAACAAAACAATTCAGCATCACAGAAGCTTCAGAAGGGTGGTGAAAAAGCAAATAAGAGTATCAAAGTGGATTATGAAAAATGATTAGCAGCTAACATAAAGGCAAGTCATTATTGGTCCCTAAATAGTGAAAGGGTGGCTGAAGGAGGAGCAGGGCTGAAAAGGGATCAAAAAGGGGATATATACATGAAAGCAAGGACAAAATTGAGGTGTTAAATTAATATTTTGCATCTGTCTATACTAAGGAAACATGTAATAGAGGGGAGCAGGAGCTTTTACTCAAGCCATGTGATAGAAGAGGAAACGCAATCACAAGAGTTTAAAATTGTTAAGGAGCATGTTTAAATACATTGTTGATTTTTAAAATTGGTCATACACTGGGACCAAATGAAATGGAACAAAGCATGTTGATGGAAGTGGGATTGAAAGTTATAGAGGAATTGGCAATGATGTTTCAATCTTCAACATTTGGAAAATTGCAAATATAATAATATTGTTCATAAACAGTTTCAAAGATAAGCCCAGCAATTACAGACCAGACAGTTAAATTTCAGTGGTGGGGAAATATCTTAAAACAAGTATTCAAGATAGAAATTTTAGCTGCATTGAGAAAATAGCAAAACACAACATGGATTTCTTAAGGGAAAGCCATGAATAATGAACTTGCAGCAGTTTTTTTTAAAAAAGGCAATGCAGAGATTAGTTGAGGATAATGCTTTTAATGTGATGTTTATGGATCTCCAACAGGCATTTGGTATAGTGTCACACAAGAGACTTGGGTACAAAATTGATTGAGTGGTAGAATACGGAAATTAACAGCTAGTGGATATTTTTCAGGCTAGAGAAAAATGCAATTACACAGCAATCAGTATTGGGATCTTCATTTTTCTCATATTTATTAATGATGGTGTGGAGCGACAAATTCTAAGTTGTAGTTGATACAGAACTTGGAAGCATTGCAACCTGTGAGATGGACATTGATAAACTTATGGACTGAGCAGATAGATGAGAGATGAAGTTCAATACAGGTAAGTGTGATGTGATACATTTTGGTAGCAAGTAAATGACACAGTTTAAAACAAAGGGTGTACATGAGCAGAGAAACCTGGATATATCTGTGTCTAAGTTATTAAATGTTGCAAGATATACATAAACTGCACTGCAAATGAGTAATATGCTATTAATGAATCATATAGCATATTAGGATTTATTAATGGACATAGAGTAGTATAGCAAGGAGGTTATACTGAACTTATACACTTAAGATACTAATTATATCTCAACTGAAGTATTGTGTTCATTTCTGGATGTCACACTTGAGGAAAAATGTAAATACATTGGACACTGTGTGGAAGAGGTTGAAAGAATGATCTGTGTTATGGACCAGATCATAACCCCTCAAAATATTTTGAGACGGTAGCCTAACCGTAACATTTTCTTACTTTAAAGGCAAATGTGAAGTGTTTGTTCCCAATACAATGTGGCTGGTCAAACTATTGAATGTTAGGCCAAACACAATTTATTAATACACAGTAGCTAAACTACAACCAAAGAAAGAGGAATTTACAATAACAACTCTATTGGAGACTTAACAGAATAATAAATCCAGCAACTAATTATCTGTTTCAATATAGTAACATCCCATACATGCATCCCTCAGCAGAAAGAAGGAAAATTCAGATTCTCACATGCAGTTCTCCAATCCAGGAGGAATAAAACAAAAAGCCAAGAGAAAATTCAGGAAGAGTTGCAGCTTGGAAATATTCACTGAAGCTTCCAACTTTTTGAGACCCCAAATGCTTCTGATTAAAGATCAAGCTAAAAACTAAAAGAAACTAGAAAGCCTGGCCTCTGATAGCTGACACACTCTGGCTGCTTCCATTGTTCCAACTTTAAAAAAAATACCCAAGGCAACACAAACTATTTACTCAAGTGGTTTTGGTGGTGGCTCAGCAACGCTGCCTTACAACCTTTCTTCAAAAAAAAAGGACAAACTAACCCCTTGAAAGCCACAGGATCATCACATCAAAGATAAAACGAAATCATTTATGCAGATAAATTGGAGAATACTATTTTCCTTGGAGAGGAGAAGGCAAGCAGATAGTTAACAGAAGTTTTGAAAATCATGAAAGGACTGAACTGAGTTGCTGGGGAGAAACTGGTCCCTCCCAAAAAAAGAATAAAGATTAAGAAGACCGAGATATAAGACAATTTACAAAAGAAGTCAATGTGATGTGAGAGAAAACTTTTTCACACAGTGACTTGTTAGGTTTGGAATGCATTGTTGGGAAGTGTGGTGAAGGCAGGTTCAATTGAGGCATTCAAGAGAATATTAGATGATTATTTAAATAGAGAAAAAAATGAGGTTATGAGGAAAAGGCAGAAGAGGAACTCTGCATCATTATGTGTAGGTGCAATGGGCTGAACAATCTGACGCACTATCAATTCTGTGATTCTGCTTCCGATGGGCAGAAGTCACACTTCAGGCAGCTAATGTTTGGCTCAGGCAGATGCTGGTGTGCTTTCCCCTCACTTTATGGCTATTAAATGAGACCATAACCTGTATGTTTAATAATAGCCTGTGTTTACTGATAGAAATAGTGAACATTTTAACAGAAGTATTTTCTAGTTCAAATTCATAATCAAAACAGCACTGTGAGATAGTATCAGAGATAATGGGAACTGCAGATGCTGGAGAATTCCAAGATAATAAAATGTGAGGCTGGATGAACACAGCAGGCCAAGCAGCATCTCAGGAGCACAAAAGCTGACGTTTCGGGCCTAGACCCTTCATCAGATTGTCTGGAAATGATCAATCTAAATAAATAAAATCAACACATCAATCCATTGCCTGCCAAAATAAAGTTATCAGTACTGCCCATTAAGTTTGTCAACAGAAGTTAAAGAAATGTTGACTTTTGGCAAGAGTAGCACTAGACGAAACAGCACTGCAAATGAGTAAAACAAGGAAATAGAAACAAGCCAACACTTGAATCATTAATAAATTTTTCTAGAGGAGTACACAACATGATCATTTAGTCAAGAATCATGTCAATATTTTCTAAACTTGATTGAACATAATACGTGAATAAATTACAAAAATCCAATTAAAATGATTTTGTTTTTACATTTCGACATTTGACTATACTTCAAAAGAGATTTCATTATTGAAAAGTGTTTTGAAATGCCCAGTGGTCCTGAAAAGCACCATATAAATGCATTTTTTTCTCTCTTTCATTAGCCTTGAAATTACCCTGTGCCTTGGTAAGCAAAAATTGCTTGACGTTTTTCCATGCAATTCATTTGTCCATTAGTTTAACAGATGCATCTCAAAATAAAGAAGTGCCAACAATAATAACAAATTTTATGTATATTGTATTTTGGATATAATAAATGTGCTTCACTGTGGCACGGTAAATCAGAATTAGATGCCAGGTTATATTAACCTACAAAAGTAGTTAAAGAGGTATGTTTTATCAATCTAGAAAGGGTAACAATAAGCTTAAAATTGAGAAGAAAAAGAAGTAGGAATAAAGAGATGAATTAGGGTCTAAAGCAGCAGCCAACCCACACACAGAAAAGAACACAGGGAAAGCTCAAGTTACACAGAAAATTCAGGTACAGGTCTTTTCCAGAGCCCACAACCATTTGTGTACTGACCTTCACCCAATAAGCTCTATGGTATTTGTTTTTAATGTTTGGTTTGGGTACCAAACTTATTTTCAACAACTCAGTTATTGACATCCAGTCTCTAAGTTATTAAACATCACACCATTGGACAGAATGGTGCCCGTTACTGTCCACACAATAACTTTCCAAATTTTTTCATTTGATATAGAATGCAGAAAAGGAATTTGTACATAAGTAAGGAAAGAGAAGCAAACCACCGCAAATTACCCTTTAATTGAGACCTTGCACATTTTTCTACAGTAGACGGATTACGTAGAATGTCAGTGAAAGACAAGACTTGAAAGAGGGCATAATTCTTCAGTTTAAGAATGAAAGAATATAGTATTATGAGCAGGAAAACATTTTACTGCATTGGAAACTTTCCTTGGAGAAACTGACTTGTTTGAGGCACATACTACTGTTCATGATTCCCATTTTATTATAACCTTGCTGTCTCTGCATTCAATCATATTATTACCTGTTCTTCGACAGAAATGAAAGGAAAGAGACAAAACAGCTACAAGAAAAGGTGTGGACAGAATGACTGGAATTTGAGTGGAATGTTAAAAGAATCATTTGTAGTATGTACGAGAGGACAATAGTTTTGGGTGTTACGTTTTTACAGTGACCTGATAGAATTAAAGTTACCACTTTATGAATGCAATGTACAATAATAATTGATTGAAAGTTCTATAGGAAATAAATGTAAGGCCCCTTTATTAGCGTAGAGCCTTCAAACATATGAGGAAAGAATGGAACCTCAATGACAATAATATCCAATAAGCCTGCAGGGTTTAACTGAGAGATGACGTAATTCAGATGAATGGGTAAATGCTACCCGATGGGGATTTCAAGCTGGGAGGTGTTGTAAGGTGCAGATGATTATAAGCAAGGCATGGTTCAAATAAAAAATCTTTGAAGTGGCTCAGACTTGTTGGCAAAGCACAAAAGAAAGAAGGGTGGTTGTTGGTGAGACTGATATTTAATACATATGAATAATTAAATGTGGTTTGATTAATCACATCTGAACATCTCAGATTAATAATTATGTGTCTTGTTTTGTCAACAAAAATTAGATATCAGGTTTTCTTTTTTAATAAAGGCAAAGCTACTCGGCATGGTCCCCTGTAATACATGGTGCGACGAAATTGATTCACATCTATCGCTTTCTGAAGATGAGGCTTTCTTTTCCTTTTAAACATATTGTGGATAGGTGGTGTGGTTTTACAGCGATTGGAGAAGAAGACTGATAAAACAGTCAGCAACACCCCTATTGTACATCTTCTGGTGATGGGCTGAACATGGCCTGGGAACTCATCTTTCAGAATTTGGCTGCCAAGGTCCTTAGCTTTAAAATTCTCTTCCTCAACATATTATCCTGTCTGACTCTTCCTTCTTTAAAATCATCCTTTAAACTTATATTATTCCCTTATTTGGCTATTTTTACTTGATTGTTTGCATGTGAAGAATTGGACAAAATTTTCCCAACTTTAGTTGAAGTGGTGTAAGATGGGCAGTTCCAGTATATTGAATTTATCATATTGAATTGTAATTATTATAACATTGCGTTTGCCACAAGCAGTGGTTAATTGGTTTGATCTTTATAGCTTTTATCAACTTGAATGCTTCCGATACATAAGATGTTACTTTTACGTTGAAACAACCACTTAGGGATTGATTTGTCATGTTGCATTATGTGGCCAAGGCTGCTTGGGGCCAAGATTTGTACGCCAAATAGTTGGTCAATATGTAAGATTCACATACAGCACTATGCAATCACAGATTTCTGTGATTTGTATTATGTGTGCTTTATTTAATGCTATTGCTCTTTGAAAGCCTTCACAAAAATGGATCCACGTCCCTCACAGATGGAAACACTTACCCTGCGCAGTCCATGTGTGATGGCAACCATTTTCATGTTCATTGTGCCCTTGTTAGTTGAATAGTGATGATAAAATACAGTCAAGCTTCACAGAGTGAATGATAGGCTCGGTTTCACAGTCGAGGTGACACTCCTACCTCAAATTCTTCATCTTCCCCTCTGGATTGCCTTCCATGTCAATTCCACTGAATTTGATCAAACCCCTGGTTGATCTCTATGCAGACCTCTAGCTGACTTACTTTGACTCCCAGGCCTGGTCGCATAGACCTACAGGGTTCACAATATCCCTCTCCCTGCACTGTTCTGATGTGGAGCCCCATCTCCCCAAATGACCATGTGCTGGGCTTATAACAGATGATATCCTTAACTTACAGTTCTGAGACCACCTGACTGAATGCAGTCTCCCCTGTCTTGACCAAGGATTACCATTCAGACTTTGAGGCATGGCCATTTGGTTGAAACTAACTCAGTTTTGTTGCTGCTTATGAAGCTGGCAGATGATGCAGATTTAAGATTGATGTAGCACAATACCATACAGCAACATGTCCACCCTTTTGATTAATGACTGATGACCGATGACAAGCATCTGGCTTTGTGACTATGCTATACAGCAAAGCAAGACAGAACTACAGTCAGCAATTAAGCTCCGGCTGATGCAGCAATGCAAAAGAAGCGAGGTCAGGCATGGTAAACGTGAAGTGAGCATCAAATTAGGTACAAAATGAATGAGTGCCAAGAGACCAAGTGAGGAGGTGCGTAATACACCTTGGTCCAATCCATGAATTGGGTGCTTGGGCCTACAATTCCTGCCTTGTAGTTCAACACTTTGTTGATGAATGAGATACTTCTTCTATCAGCACCTAGAATCGTATTTCTGCTGACTCTAGTCACATTCCCAACTGTTTTGTTAATGCTCATGTCACTCAAAGGCTGGAAAGAATCTGCCCATTATTGTTCAAAGAATAGTAACAGATGGGATAACACATCCAAATGTGTTACATTGATGAGTATGAAAGCTTGCAGATTGGCAACTGTGTTTTCATATCTTATCAAAAAGCATGGAATCTAAAAATACTTCGCAGGCTAGAAAGCATTTTAGGATCCCAGTGGTTGGAGAATGTGTTATTTAAGTGCACATCATTTCTTTTTTTTCTTTGATATATCAAGTTAATTGGAATCATTTAAGTATGCTTTTCATTCATTAGTTATAGTGCAATTTTGAAAGAAGCCTTTTGTTGTTCAAAAAATGATTTTTTTGCAATGGCTAAGCTAACTAATTCCTAGATATTAAGCATTTTCTTAAAAAAGGAAATTGTTTTCTTTAATAGGTTTGTAAAAAAAGCATTATGGTAATCTAGGTAGTGATCTATTTATCCTGTATCAGCTGCATCCAATATCATTGAGAAATGGTGGTAGTGGCCCTACCCCTAGAGCGCAAGGTCCACTTGAAGTCCCACCAGCTCCAGAGGTGTATAATAACATTGCTAAGCAAATTGATTAGAAAATAATTATCAGCCATAATCATAAGAGCCTTGTTATGCTGTAGGAGTGTCTCTACCTCTGGACTAGGAGGTGTGGATTCAAGTCCTGCCTCCTCTAGAGATATGTAATAATATTTCTAAACAGTTTGGTTAGAAATATCCATTAGCCATAATCATGAGGCTCTTGAAGCACAGTGGTAGTGTCCCTACCTCTGAGCCACAAGGCCTTTGTTCAAGTTCTAGCTGTCTTGGATGTGTGTCTTACCATGTTCAAACAGGCTGATTAAAATAACTCGAATGATCAAATGATAGTCTGCTCTATCAGATGGGCCAAATAGCCTAATTCTGCTCCTATGTCTTATGGTATGAAGTATGCTGTCCACAACTGAAAATCTTAGTAGATCTTGGGGATGTCATAGATATGTATGCTACGCATGAATCCCAAAACATATATGAGATACCAAGGATGTTTGACCTGTCATATTCTTATAAAGGTCCATTCATTCTGGATTTACAGATACTGAGTCTGACATCACAGCAGTTAAATTAAGAGAGTCATCTTTTACAATGGGAGACATCTGTCAAAGAAAGTGCAACCCAGAGAATGGCTCATTACTATGTGTGCTTTTACCAGGAAGTATCACAGACCAGTATGATGTGTTACTTGAATACTGTGAACAGTTTTGGCCCCTCATTAAAGGAAAGATTTACTGGCATTGGAGACAGTCCAGAGAAGATTCAGAAGGTTTACCCCTGGAATGGAGGCATTTCCCTATGAGATAAAATTGGGTACTCATTGTTGCTTAGAAAAATGAAAAACAACCTTATTGAAATGTGTAAGATTGTTTGCAACTTGACAGCGTAGATGTTCAGAGGTTGTATATCCTGTGGGAGAGTCAAGGACCAGTGGCATAATCTCAGATAAGAGGTTACTCTGTTTGAACAGCATTGAGGAAGAATTTATTTTGTCAGGCAATAGTGAATCTGTGGAATTATTTACTGCAAAGAACTGTAGACTTCAGGTGATTAAAAATATTTAAGGTTGAGATAGACAGATTTTTAAACTGTAATTGAATCAGGAATTATGGAGCAAATGCAGGGAAATGGAACTGAGGATCATCGGATCAGCCATGATCTTATTGAATAGTGGTGCAGAATCAAAGGGCTGAATGGCCTACTTCTGTTCCTATGACTTATCGCCTCAAGTACATGTGCTGAGAGTGTAAATAGCAGGAAGTCAGACTTTTAAAGTATACAACTGCCTCATTGACCTCACAACTATTCAAGTTTCTGAAGTGGGTTTTGTACTAAGAGACAACATTGACAAAGAACTAAGACAATGGCTCCACTGAAATAAATTGCATTCCACAACATAAATTTCCTTTTGTTATGAATGACAGGCTGATTAAACATTCCTACTGACAAAGGCTTGGCGCAAGCTGTTGTTTTATTTGCATAATTTCTTTGCACTAAAGAAAGGCGGTTACTATAGTATGATAAATGTATTTTCTACACACACCTTTGTATTTAAAATAATAAATATGGTAGCTACTTTTTCTCCAAACATGGGCTGAAGAATTCAAGGAATTCCCTTTTTGAACAAATGATAGGCACTGGGACTGATGCCTGTGTTGAATGGAGGCCTGATGCTTAGGTCTGGTTCTTATTGGTGAATCTTGGATACCTAATCAGAGAAGTGGAATGAACAATCAGGGTCTGATTTGCCAAATGAGCTACCAGATATGGAACACTACAGCCAATCAAGAACTATGTCCTTTTTATTTCCTCAAAAATGTTGTCAAAAAACACGTCTTCCTGGAAATTGATGTTTAAACTCAAGCAGCTTAGACTGTTTGCTTGATGACAAATTACATACAGCAACGGCATAGTAGTAAAGTATCCCAACAATAATTCCATTGTGCAACTGACCTGTCTCTGTCGATAATACAATATGTTTGGAACTATAAACAAGTACTCAGTTTACACTGAAAACAGGCATTTTATGGATTTTTCTAGGCAACAGCCTAATCCGAATTGCTAGCTTCTGCTTTAGCTTTTAACTGTTGGCCCCTTGTATGCAAATTCCACCTTTGCAGAAATACAAGTTAGAACAAACCAACATAAATAAAAATCCACCTTCTATGCAGAGTAAATGAAGTGAGGGATAAAATTCCATTCAATTACAATTGGATGTCAGCATCCAGCCCCTAATATCTGTGGTGATGTGAACATGAAATATTCAATTTTATTCAATGGTTAGATTCTAATGACCTCAATATATAGATTTATATATGTCAGGACATAAATGAAGACCATTTTCGGGCAAAGTTTGGAGATGTAAAGTGAAATAACTGCACCAAGTATGGTATCCTGTCACCAAGTTGCCCTTTATTTACTTATGCACAGTACACGGCTCAGCCAACTCAGAGTCAGTCACCTGCACTGAGGAGATCTAATCTCCTGGATATATTGGTCAGCCGGGGCTTTCCTGATTGGCCCAGGTTAAGAATCCTAATCAACGATGTCATAGTCAAGAAGGTCAACCTGGTTCCGATCAGTATAAAACAAAGTGTCTTTTCTTATAAACTGCCTTTCATGACAGAGGGCATCCTAAAGTGCTTTAAATTTGAATTACATTTACACAAGGGAGAAAGCCATGCATTCTACTGACAATCCCGAATATCTGAGAGGACTTCAAAGTGATGTTAGGAGACAACCGTTATAAGTGGCAGCTAAAGGATGCTGATGATGTGTTTTCCTATATTAGATGAATTAATTAACCATTTTTTTGTTTTCTACATTGTTGCCAGTCTCCTGGAATGGGCACATGAACTGGCGACACTTTCTTGTCCCCACTTAACTCAGTTTCCATCTCTTGCAGAGTTGACTTGCTTGTTGATAAAGAGGGTCCTTCCTCTGAGTCACTTTCTTCAAGAAAAACATTACAATCCAATTGTAGAATTAGGCCTCATTCTGGCCCATTCAACTTCTAAAGACATGGTAAATGACATTGGATGGGGATCGCTTGAATGTTTACCACAAATTTAGCAGAATCAATGCAGAATGGGAACATTGAGATTTCAGGTGTGGTAAGCGTAGTATACTTTGGAGGTCTAAATTAATTTAGATCCATGGGCCTTTACACCTGCGGGCTCTCTGCAATTCGGGTTTCAGCTGAGTGTTGTCAAATTGATGGAAGTTGATTGTACTAACTAGTCAAGAACAATATTTTCATTTTGTTACACTACGACCAGATTGGAAGAAACTGGCCTGAATGGATTATTTCTTCGTCTTGTTATTTTAACCACTAAATCTCCTCCAAAAAAGCATAAACAGCATTTATGCTGGTTTCTTTTCAAAGCTCTTCCATTGAATTTAAAGCAGGAAGCTGGAAAAACCTCTGCAAAATTGTCCTATTGTTCTTTCAGCAGAATCTTCTTTTAATAACATGTATTGCAATGTTAAGAGACTTCAGCCATTTAAGTTGCTGTAGTGCATGATTTCTTGTAGAATAATGAACAGGATCCCAATCATTAATATCTTCAACACACAAAAACTTCTCATGGCAAGCCTATTCACAAAATATGTCAAGACGTTATCAGCACACAATACGTTTGTTTTGATCAACAACTCATCTAATATAAGAATCTGTACTTTGATTAATCCAAAAAATTACAAACAGATTAGATTCAATTGTAAACAGTAAGCTATCACAACTTGTCACAGGAACTTAGTGTTACTGAAGTATAAACAAGATTCTTTACCCTTTGAGATTTTAGAAAAAAAGGTGTTCTTTCTCCTATTGCGAATTGTGCAATGAAGCTTGAATTGGTGCTGATGGAAAATAAAGTATCGCAAATGATTGATGTGTTCCGCTTGATGTCAAAAGTTGAATATATTATTCCAAGCCTGATGTTTAGAAATTTATAAAAGAAACTGCCAGAGGTTTAATAAAGGGTACAGAAGCCACGCCTTTAGCTCTAAAATTTGAAGTTAATTCAGAAGTCTCCACCTAATTATTCATTGAGAATCGCTACCTGTATTCTTCTGATATGATCATTCTGTAGCAAATAGTTCACTTTATTAAAAATGTCATGAGCTGCAAATGTTTTCCTTCTGCAAATGTTACTTGGTATTATAGCAAACTATGGTTATGTTTTGTCAAACATTCCTGTTTTAACCTTTGATGAATCCTTAGACCCCGGAAAAGTCCCAGATGATTGGAAAACTACAAGTGTAATATTCTAATTCAAAAAAGGGAGAGAAGAAACAGGTGACTGAAGGCCAATTTGTTTAACTTTGGGAGCTGCTAGACTCTATTATAAAAGATGTAATAGCAGAGCATTTAGAAATGCAGGGTGCAATCTGAATTAGTTGATAAGATAACAAATAGGATAGATAAGACAGAAAATATAGATATAATATATTTTGATTTCCAAAAGGCATTTGATAAGGTACTACACATAAGGCTACATAAGAAGAGCCTTTGATATTGAAGGTAGTACTTAAGCATATCTAGGGGACTGGCTAACTAATGGAAGACAAAGAGTCAGGATAAGGGGACATTTTTCAGATGGAATCCTGTATCTTCTGGAATAGAGGTCATTGAAGGACCCTCAGTTGTTTGCAATATATTTTAATGACTGAGATAGAAAATGAAAGTGACTATTGCTAAATTTACAGATAAAACAAAAGTAAGTGAAAAGGCAAGTGGAATCTGCAGAGAGAGATTGACAGGTTAAATGAACAAATAAAATCTTGGCAGTTGAAATGTAATGTGGGAGAATGTGAGATTATTCACTTTGGCAGGAAGAACAGAGGAGATAGATATATTTAGTGGAGAAAGACTGTAGAAAGTCAACACAATGGACTGGATCCACATTAGGACAATGCTATACTGTCCTTTAGGCCCCACGAATTTTTAAATTTGACTAACTGTCCACATCAACCCCCAGAATGCTAAGCTCTACCGACTTTGTGTCTCCATGCAGCCAATCCAATCCGTTTTCCTCCTCAGATCCCGCTTCCAAATTTTCATGTTCTTGACCTCACTTCACAGCACCTCTCGTCATTCACATAGCCTTGCTAGTCCTGATGCTTCTTACAGGAGCCCTTTATCCTGCTCCCCTCCTTTGTGACATGGATTTAAACAAGGAAAAATACTGACCTTACACACAATTGCACAAAGCCAACATGGACATGCCACATTTAAACAATTGTGAACTTATGTGCCACTGACTTTATCTGGAAGGTAGGGCTTTATTGAAAACTGCTTCATGATAGTGAGTTGTAGGCAAATATATTGCAAGTATGAGCCCATGACAGGCCAACTCAATTTATGACATGCTATAAGTACCCTGCTCCCTTTATCACTACATCTCAACCTGCCACCAGGAAATCATAACTTTGTACCTTTTATAAATAAAAAAAACCCTCTATGCCATATTGTCTGTGCTAATAAACTCTATAAAGCTCCCCATAGTATGTGTGACAGTAGATTACTAGGATTGTTCTGGTACTACCTTGTGTTATTGGCAATAATTCTTTGATGCCTTGGCTGCTGTCCTTTTTTTAGGAAGACAATACTCATGCATGTACCACTAAGCCTGGTGTTGTCTCTCTCAAACAACCATAAGTACTACCCATGCTGAGGTATTGTCCTGCAAAACTTTGTGGAAAGTTGTATGAGATTGCCCAGTAAGGTTATCTGCTGTCTTTTCGACTGAAAATCATCAACATTATCTCTGTTTCCATCTCCCTGGACACTGTCAGACCCGCTTAGTTTCTCCAGCACTCTATGTGTATTATTCCAATGCTTGCTGCTTGTGCTTCATGTCCCTTTCATACTGCAGCCCCAGAGATAGCTGCTATACATTCTAAGGCTTTCTTCTTAGAGACCCACAAACAATGAACTCCTTGGATAACTCCAAAAAATCCCTTCTGACTGCAGGAAATTTTGAATAATCCTCTATCAACACAGTCAGCAGGAGCAAAAACACATCAAAAGCTCTTTGTTTGAAAATCACAGGATGATTCATTTAAGTGGCGTTTTTTAGGGGAGTGGGGTGTTCTCCTCTACAGCTGAGACTATTAACAGGACATTCCAGTCCAAAATTGCATCAAATTAATGTTTGATGTGGAACAGTGTCACAATCTGTTGAATCTGCATACTTCACCATGTGCATGGCTCACCACATTAGCATCCTTCCAAGCACGGTGATCCACGTGAACTGCATTAGGAATGCTAGAAGATATTCAGTCACCATTCTCAGCACATCTGGGTTCCCATAGCACCAATACCAGCAGCAGGATGGTGCCCAATTTTGAAGCTTCTGATCCTTCCTAGCGCACAAAGTTTGTCCTTACCCAGATCGCTGCATTACCGGGTTATTAATTTCTCCCTTTGGATTTGTACATTTTCCGCAAGAAGCCTCAATCCACTTTTCATTTTTAAACCCGAGGTTGTTTCTAATGTACAGGAGACTGGCTCCATCCAGTTCAGATACTTTCGTATTCCAGCTCTTTTTTATTCAGTTGGTGGGGTGACTATTCAGCTTTAATGGACAAGGGCTATCCTTTGCTTCCTTGTTAATGACTTGTCCCTTACCCTTGGCCTCAGCAAAGAAATACAGTGAGATTTTACAAGTGATAAAGCAGATTACCAACATCAATGAGAAATTGGAGGCATTGCTGTAAACAGGTTTTACAAAATATTGCAGAATATTAGGAATCATAACAGTGTGCTGAGTTATTTGTCATTGCATTCTGTCAAAATTTCTTTATTTCATCTGAACATTGTGCTTCTCATTGGTGACACTTTGTGCACTCTCAAGCTTGCCCTGGTGCTACTAAGTGCTATCTGCTGACTAGTGAAAACAGAGATTTTGACTGTAGGTCTTAATTATGATTTTTTGAGGCAGCCTTTCTCTGTCAGTTGTGTGCATGTTGAGCATCTCTCCATTAATACTGCCAACCTTGTCTGGTTCAGCCTCATTTATCTAAGAAAGTGCAACATTAGTAATGAGATGGGCAGTCCAGGTGTAACAGCAACTTCTATTATCCAATCTACATGTTGGAGTCTGATTTTCTTCCCATGAATCAGAGGGAGGGCAGACCTAATGGTGGCCCTAGATCTGAGATGCATTGGGACCTGGTGCCCCTATAATAGCAGAAACCATTCATCACTCCTGACTCCAAACAGTCTTCTAAGACCCAAAGCTTTGAATGCCTCCTAATTAAGACATGGCTCATGCTTTGTTTTTCATCCAGTGACATAATTACTCTGGTTGGACCTTTGAATCCTTTTACTAAAGTCATGCTGAGAGCAACTCATTTCTCATTTTGAGCACCATTAACTTTAGGGCATTCTCCTAGCTATTCCAGGCTGTTCACCCCCCTGGCACAACACCTCTTCTTGATGTACTTGTAGGTCCTATTTGAAGAAATTGGCTCCTGTCATTTCCAGTGATACGTTTACAACACTATTTCAAAGCTACCATTGTCCCATTCGGTGAAAATAAGCTTATATCTTCCTGCAGTAGTAATTCTTTGCTCCAAGGGTGAGTTTTTTATCCCGCCCCACCTGGCATAGATCATACAAACGATAACATGACTGCAGGATTTGCAAAGGGGTCAACATAATGTGGGCTAGAAGTCCTCCTGTACTGCACAGTGACAACATTTGTAAAACTAGTTAAAATTACACTGAAATCAAGCAAAATTTAAGTGCTGGAGATAATGGGAACTGCAGATGCTGGAGAATTCCAAGATAATAAAATGTGAGGCTGGATGAACACAGCAGGCCAAGCAGCATCTCAGGAGCACAAAAGCTGACGTTTCGGGCCTAGACCCTTCATCAGAGACCTCTCTGATGAAGGGTCTAGGCCCGAAACGTCAGCTTTTGTGCTCCTGAGATGCTGCTTGGCCTGCTGTGTTCATCCAGCCTCACATTTTATTATCTTAAAATTTAAGTGCTGATATTTTATGCTATGAACATGTTGAGTGATTAACAATCTTTTGAATACTGCAGCTTATATTAGCAGCTTGGACTGTTTGCGGCAAATGGACCATTTCTATACAATTTTAAATAGGATCAAAAGGGAAAAAAGTGCTAAACAGGCAAAATTACTCTGGTTGGACTTTTGAATCCTTTTACTAAAGTAAAACAAAATAAATTAAATTACAGCAGAATTACAGTGGGTGTGATTTTATAACCATTATAGTGACATAGTTACAAGTCGGTCAAAGCTGCAAATCAAAAAATCAAAGATATATGATTTTTTGAAAGGGCAAACAGGAAGAAAAGCATGGTTAGGTGGCATTTAGTATGAAATAGAATAAGTACGATAACGAACAAATGATCTTGGATCAGAAGACTTAGAATCCAAATGGGCTCATGCAAGAAAGGGAAAGGGGAAGAAGACATTTGTAGGATTGGTCTATAGGTCCCCAAATAGTAGAATATAGTGGGGCAGAGAGTAAGTCAGAAGATAATGAGGGTACATATCAAAAGAAGTACATTAATCACTTATGGCATTAATCCTCACACAGATTTGGATAGTCAGATTGGCAGAAGTTGGCAGGAAGAAGAATTCACAGAGGGTATTTGGGTCATGTTCCCAGGACAACATGTGCAGATTGAACCAGAAATCAGGCGATCTTGAATCTGGTGATGTTTAACGAGGCAGACTTAATAAATAACATTTCCAAGGAAACCCTGCCCATGGGGCAGCATGGTGGCTCAGTGGTTAGCACTGCTGCCTCACAGTGCTGGGACCTGACTTTGATTCTACCCGTGGATGACTGTCACGTGGAGTTTGCATGTTCTGCCTGTGTCTGCTTGAGTTTCATCTGGGTGCTCCAGTTTCCTCCCACTGTCCAAAGAGGTGCAGGTTAGGTGGATTGGCCATGCTAAATTACCTATAGACTCCATGGATGGTAGGTTCGCCATTGGAAAATGCAGGGTTACATGGGGGAAGTGGGTCTGGGTGGGACGTCTTCAGAAGGTCAGTGTGGACTCCATAGGCTGAAGACCCTGCTTCCACACTGTAGGGATTCTAAGAATAACATGATAGGATTTAACTTACGGTTTGACAGGAAGAAAACTGGGGTGAAAACAACTGTGCTCAGTTTAAATAAAGGTAATTACAAAGGAATGAGGGCAGAACTGGCTGGAGTGAGCTGTGAAGGAAATTTAACTAAAAATACATCTGGGGAACAGGTGTAGACATTTGAGAAAATAGCAAAAATATATTCCAGTGGAGAAGCAGGTTTCTAGGAAGAGAATAAGCCAACCAGGAAAGTTAACAATAGCATCAAATTGAAAGAAAAACAAACCTAATGTGGCAAAGATTAATAGTAAGCCAGAGGATTGGGAAAACTTTAAAAGGCAACAAAAGATGACCAACAAGTAAGAAAAAGGGAGTAGATACACTTTGAAGATAAAATTGTAAGCAATATCAAGATGGACAACAAGAGCTTCTTCAAATATACATAAAGGAAGAAAGAAACCAAAGTGAACTTAGGGCTCTAGGCTAGAGAAATAATAGTTAATAACCTCAAAATGGCAGAGAAGTTGAATAAATATTTTGAATCAGTCTTCACAGTAGAAAACACGAACAACATTACAAAAATACTAAATAATCCAGAGGCAAAAGAAGGAGATGAAGGGCCCAGACCCAAAATGTCAACTTCCCTGCTCATCCGATGTTGTTTGACCTGCTGTGCTTCTCCAGCTCCACATTTTATTAAAGAAATAAATGCAATAGTTATCACTAGAGAAAATGTTCCAAGGAAACTACTGGAGCTAAACACTGATAACTCCCTTGGAACTGATGGGATGCATTCTGAGATTAAATAGTAAATTAAGTAGCTAAATACAATAGTTAATACTAGAGAAGAAGTTCTAGGGAAACCATTGGGGCTTAAAAAATGTCAACTCCCTTGGACCTGATGGCATGCATTTGACAATATTAAATTAAGTAACTACAAAGACAGTGGACGCACTGGTAATATCTTCAAAGAATTTAGATTCTAGAAAAGTCCAAGAGATTGAAAAACTGTCAACGAAACAACTTTGTTTATAAAGGGTAAGAGATGAATGATAGTAAATATATGTTACTGGGAAAGTATTAGAAGCTATTATAAAGGATGTACTAACAGATTATTTAGAAATACGTAATATAAATAAGCAGTATCAGCATAGTTTAATGAAAGGGGAACCATGCCTGGCAAATTTATTAGGTGTCTTTGAGGAGAAGACTTTCAGAATAGATTGAAGGAAAACAGTAGATATATTTGGATTTTCAAAAAGCTGTTTAATCAGATACCACATTTTGGACTACTGAATAAGATAAGAGACCCTGATGATGGAGATAGTATATTACTGTGGAGAGAGGATTGGAGAAATAATAGGTGACAGAGTTTGGTTAAGTGGGCATTTTCAGAATGGAAACCTACAACTTGATATATGATAATGGGAACTTCAGATGCTGGAGAATCCAAGATAATAAAATGTAAGGCTGGACGAACACAGCAGGCCCAGCAGCATCTCAGGAGCGCAAAAGCTGACGTTTCGGGTCGAGACCCTTCATCAGAGCCTCGACCCGAAACGTCAGCTTTTGTGCTCCTGAGATGCTGCTGGGCCTGCTGTGTTCATCCAGCCTCACATTTTATTAACTTGATATGTGCTTCAGGGGTGAGTGCTGGGGCCACATTTATTTACAATATGCTATGGCCAAGTTTGTGGATGACACAAAATAAATGGAACTTGGCAATTGGTGAGGATGACACTAAGAGTTTGCAGAGGAATATGGACAGACTAATTAAGTGGGCAAAAACATGACAGATGGAATATAATGTTGGAAAATGTAAAGTTCTGCACTTTGGCAGGAAGAATAGAGAAGCCGAATATTACTCAGGGGAGGAAGACCAGAGGAGCTACAGGACTGAAAGATTTGTGTGTCCTCATGAAAATCACTAAAATCTATTATCTATGTTCAACAGGTAATGGGGAAGGCAAATTGAATATTGGCTTTTGTTTTGAAAATGTAACATAAGAGTAGGGAGGACTAGCTAAAATGATACAAGGCACGGTTTCAGTCAGTTCACAGCTGAAAAACTGTGAACAGTTTTGGGCCCCTTAACTGAGGAAAGATATATTGGCATTGGAGTCAGTCCAGAGAAGATTCATTAGATGAGTAAAACGTAACGAGGGGTCATCTTATGAGGAGGAGTCAAGGAGGTTTGTCCTGTATCCGTTGGAGTTTAGGAGAATGAGAGGTGACCTTATTAAAAAAATACAAGATTATTAGGGGCTTGACAGTGTAGATGCAGAATGGTTATTTCCCATTGTGGGAGAGCCTAGGACAGATTGCACAATTTCAGAATAAGGGATCGCACAATTAAGACAGAGATGAGAAGGAATTTCTTGTCTTGAGAGTATCTGCCAACTTTACTGCAGAAGACTGTTGTGGCTGGGTTGTTCAGCATATTCAAGGCTGAGATAGACAAATTTGTAATTAATAGGGGAATCAAAGGTTATAAGTGAAATGCAGGGAAGTACAATTGGGAATTATCAGATCAGCCATGATTTCATTGACTGGCAGAGCAGACTAGATGGATCGAATGAGCTACTTCTGCTTTTACATCATATGATGATACTAATGGTATATTCTATCCATGAAATTCTGTTTAATATTTAGTGTCCTCATACATTTAAATGATATTTTTAGAGGAAGTTGGTTAATTTACTAACAGTGATTTTGCAGTGAGTTTTAACTTGAATAATCCAGTTGGTAATTTTCCATTTTAATCTTTTGTTTGCAAAAGTATGAAAGAGTTTCTGAGTGATGGATGAGTCACAATTTAAGTTGACGTTTTTACAACTTGTTTCTGCTTTGATACAGCTACGTCCTGTACATGCACGCGTTACTACAAAATGAAGATACAAGATACTGCTTGCATCTAACAAGAATTTGCTGCAGGCTGTTGAAACCAGTTTAACTCTCCAGCTGGACAGAAATGAAGGGAAAGATATGTTGATTTGCTGTGAATAGCCTCACTAGTCTTCTTCTAAGTAGCATCCTTGATTTCAGGATTGACAAACTATGGCTGATGCTCTGCATTTTTTATGGATGTGGTGAGGACCTAGACCCCAGGTAAACCTCATCTCGGAAAGGAATTGTACCCTATGTTGTAGGTACTATTGAGAACCATACTTTAACTGTCTAGTCAACTGTATCAACTGGCCCCTATTGTCTCATCACTTAAACATTTCATGAAAAGCTAAAAATACATCTAGTTTCCAGTGGCCTAGCATCAGTGGAGTGTAATTTTTATTTCTCCATTTCTCTGTGGAGTTCCCCAATGTTACATTTTTGGTGTGACATCAATGTAGAGTTGCATTTAAGAAAAAGGAAGTTAAGAAGATTACAAATTATACTGAAAGCTGCATTCTACTGCCCACAAGTTCAGCGGTAAAGAAGCCTCAATGGCCATTGTGTATTTGATTACCTCATTCCAAAGCTTTCCCTATCGATCTCAATCCAGTTCAATATGATTCACAATCAGGTGCTCCATAACAATGTTGTTTGAAGCATATTACCTTTTATATCCAGCTCTACTTATCCATTTCTTAATGTCATGTCATGATAATGAGGAAGGTATTGAGGAGAAAGATGATGATAGTCTAGATACTAACCATGTGCCCTTGGAGAAACCTGTCTCTTCCTGCCCTTCTGCTCCAGTGCCTTTGAATGTACCCCTTGTATCATCTATTTCTACAGCTTCGGGCACCAACCAGAGATAATTTCATGTTTTAGGATGCAGGCAAAAGAACAAAAGATTGCAAATTAAAATTTCATGGAAAGCCAATGGGATGAATTTTACCTAAATTCAGCTAAGTGTATATTTGTGGGAATTTCTCTCCATGAGCATTATGAGCAACCTTACAAAATTTTGCACTGCTCATCTCACTGTGTCTATATGTTCTCTATGTGAGCGAGTTTTGAGAAGATTTGTAGCTCAGGTTGAGGTTCTGGATGTGAGTTTGCTCGCTGAGCTGGAAGGTTAGTTTTCAGACGTTTCGTCACCATTCTAGGTAACATCAGTGAGCCTCCGACGAAGCGCTGGTGTTATGTCCCGCTTTCTATTTATCTGGTTAGGTTTCCTTGGGTTGATGTCATTTCCTGTTCTTTTTCTCAGTGGGTGGTAGATTGGCTCCAAATCAATGTGTTTGTTGATGGAGTTCCGGTTGGAATGCCATGCTTCTAGGAATTCTCGTGCGTGTCTCTGTTTGGCTTGTCCTAGGATGGATGTGTTGTCCCAATCAAAGTGGTGTCCTTCCTTATCTGTATGTAAGGATACGAGTGATAGTGGGTCGTGTCGTTTTGTGGCTAGTTGATGTTCATGTATCCTGGTGGCTAGCTTCCTGCCAGTTTGTCCAATGTAGTGTTTGTCACAGTTCTTGCAAGGTATTTTCAAAACGTCATCTACAAAATACCTTGCAAGAACACACCCCTCTCCTTGTTGTCAACCTTACTGCTGCCTTTGTCCCCTAAACCAAGAGACCTCCCCATATCACTTTGTCGTGCAGATTCCATGATGCTGGGTCAGCAGGATTTCTCTTCTGCTGCCGGCTATGACCTCCTCTGTGGCATAGCTGAGGGCAAGAGTTGCAATCTTATGACTCGCTATAAGTTTGTGCTGAGTGGGGCTTCCATCCTTAGGCTCTTGATTCCAGAAGATTGTTCACTGAGGGCCTTGCTATTGGTGTGTGGTTCAGCAGGACTTCCCAGGAAGAGGCAATGTGGATCTCCTTCTGGCACTCCGGTCAGCGGGCGTGACCCCAAAGCCTCAGTAAGATTTTGCTCATTGTGTGAACATTGTTGTTGAGAAAACAGGCTAATGTAATAATCCCCTCTCTAATTTCTTATTGCAGTAATTATTGCATATATTTTAAATAATTACTACCTTGATTAGATGCAAGAGGTGTGTTATTTAAATTAGTTAAATGTGTTTTAAAACTAAATGTTTTCTATCTTTCTATCATTTTATTCACAGACAAACTATTACTTGTATTCATTGTATTCTACCGCAGTAAAGCCAAAAAAAATACAGTACATAAATTCAACACATAACATTACTTTAACACTAACTTTAACCTCTTCATAGTAAGTGAAATAATGCTGCCATTAAAATATCACCAACTGGAAAATCTAGTTGTGCAATCATAATAACACATTGTTATCTTTACAGATGACATTTCTAAATTCCAAACCACAGTTGACTCATCAAAAGGAGGAAGCTGACATTATTTCTATGGTGGAGGACAAAATTGGACCTGTGAGAACAGGTGATGCTAAATGTCACCACTGCTGTCATAACTTTCAACAATGCTTTCTTCATTTCTTCTGGCTCACTTGGTATCAAGTTTGCTTCTGAGTCACAAAGTTCTGGTTTTGAGATTTATTCCAGAACTTGGGCATGAAAATCAAGGCTAATTTTTCGGTGCATTACTTAGAAAGTGCTGCACTGTTGGCAGTGTCATCTTTGATGAGGCTTTAAACTGAGACCATCTTGCCTCACAAATACATTTAAAAGTTCTTGTGATGCTACACTGAAGAAGAACAGAAGAGTTATCTCCAATATTTTGGCCATTATGTATCTATCAATCTACATCATAAAGTATCAGATTATCTCATGATTATTGAATTATTGTTTGTGGGAGGTTGTGTATGTAAATTGGCTGACATGCTGCCTACCTTACAATGCCTCATTAGCAATTGTACCGGCTGTAAGACACTTAGAGACAATATCTGTGGCAAATGCCTTACCAAGGCAACTCTTCCTTTTCTTAAGCAATGTAATATAATACAAACAATTGAAAATTGAAAAGATTAACTCCAATTTTGTGAAATATTTCACCAGAACCATGTCAGAAAAGTTTGAGGAAAAACCTGAGCCTCGAGTTCATGAAGGGAAAACCCATTCATGATTGCGCTCTGTTGGATATTTAATTATGTGAAGAGACATTGAAATAGCAATGCTTTTTGATTCTGGGCAGGCAAACTTTCAAAGGAATGCAAGTTGATTGATAGTATAAGCCAAAATACTGCCTGTTTAGATTATCTGCTGATATCAGTATCCTGCCACCTACATCCTCTCCTGTGCAGTTCACGGATGCTATTAGTCATGCCTCCTCAGAGCTCTACTATTCTCCTGAAATAGTTAAGAAAGCTTCTGTGTAACAATAGTTGATGTGCATATTCAGTCAAAGGCTGAACCTATGAAGGATTCCTCCAATAATATTTGTAATGAAGGCAATATTGGTTCAGTGTTGAATGTATATTAGTGAGGTGCCATGCACATTCACAAGCAGATCTGATGCCATTTTAATATTACACTTCCAATTGTCATCTCCACTATTGAGAAACTCAATGATGCAAATGTCTGACAGGTAAATCAGAGCGGGCATATCTGTCCATTTGTAACATTAGCATCTTTTGCAACTCACAGAATACTGATGTCAGTCACCTATCTTCTTTTTACATGAAGCAACTTCTTCTGCATAAGGTCTCTCCATGGTTAATGGCCACATTCTTCCTGGACGATTCATCCATGCAAATTGATATTGGCAAAGGATTGACTCAACAATATCATCATGCCTGATCCCAGGCCAGCTCAGCCATCTTTTCAGGGCTTTAACAATCTTACTTTGGAGGGGAGCATCAGCCAGGCTTGTGTGCTTCTGCCAGGTTGTTTTGTGCTGTGGAACAGCCAAGCATCTGATGGATCAATGCAGGAATATTAACACTGACATGAAGGCAGCCAGTTTGTTTCATGGAGCACAAGGAGAGGCAGGCAGCTGTAGCATTGGAGAACATAGAAGAGTAAATGTATCATTCAGAAATGACACAGACTTTATCTGCACAACACAGTGCTACATCAGCATCAGGGCTGCAGCACTTGTCGGCAGCTTAATGGAACAATCACCATACGCACGCTTCAATCAAGTGACAGTCTCTGAAAGTTAAAGGGGTCTATGACATAACAGGATGAGGGAGAACTACAATTAGTCAAGAACACAGATTGTTGAGGGACTTATTCAATTACAGGCCAGGCACTGTCCACTGTCAGTCATTGTTTGAGAATATTTGAGCCCAGGGATCCACACCCTTCTACCCTGGGTATTAGGCCAGAGTCAGTGTTCCAGATCAAGGGCAAGCAGGCTAAGGATTATATGCATTTCAACACAGACACTGTTGAGAGATTAATCTAGGTGGCAAGGGTGAAGCAGTGGCTAGGTGCTGCAAGTCATTCTAGGTAACAGGTCAGACAGACATAGTTTTCTCATTTTTAGTACAGGAGTTTATCAAGGGAACTTCATGGTTCGGTGATAGAGATTTTATGGGCCAAAGAACTTCTTCTGTACTGTATGATTCCACAATCCTGAGATGCAGGAAAATTGAATATGGAGGTAGCATGGGAATGGATTATGTTTTACTGGATCATTGAGGAAATGGCACATGGGGACAATTGCAGAGTAAAGTGTGCCCTGAACAATGTTAGAAGGGAATGAGAACTCTTGAAAGGGAGCATTTCAAACAGGGCATGGTTGCTTTGGACTCCAAGGGGTCAGCAAAGGCACAGAAACATCCAGAGGCATGGATCCATGGTTAACACATTCATTAGAATTTGAATTAGTTTTTTTGTCAAGTGTGATCAGGTACAGAAGTACAGCAGCACTGTGAAAGGTTTATAATGTTGCCCCTCACAGTGCATCTCACATACAAAGTCCTAGGTACAAATGCTAGAGGCAAAATAAAGAAATAAGGAGAAGTTACATTATCTTACATTAAATCATAGAGTAAATTAGAAAATAAGAAATAAAGTTCAAAGGATAACCATTACAGTCAGGTACACAGATTACAGATATACATCACATTGTAGTAGATCAGCGCAGGGGGCTTCCACATGCAGTCTGAGCTGGCTCGCATGCTGCTGACTGCCTGTACTGGTCCCCAGTCCAACAACTGTTCCTGCTCCACTTTGACCCACTACCTGTTCGGCTCCATGTCTCCAGTCCACTCCACTCCAACTCTCTGCTGCTCCACTCCGCTCTGGCCCTTGGTTGCTCCAACCCAGCCCTCACCCACATGCCACTCCACTCAGTCACTCCAAGGTAAGTTTTCCAATAAATCCAATACACACCTGACTACAGAGTGTTGTAAAGAATGTCAATCAAATTATGGTAACCTGTAGGATCTTCAGAGTCACAGGGACAACACCAGAAAGGCAATATGAAGAGCTGGGGAGAATCCTTCAAGTGACTTACATGAACACAAAGTTGTTGCCATTTCAAACCAAAAATCAATTGTGTAAGAAGTTCACAAAATGATGCAACTGCATGAAAAGTGGAAGAAACAAGTTTTGTTTTTCTATGGGGAAGAGCTGCCAAATGTTTTTTTAAGGCTATGATAGGGGCAATCGTATTAATCATGCCTTTGCCAATTAAACACAGCGATTCATCTGCCTTCAATTCTCACTTATCGAGAGGTCAGTCATTGTCAAAGATTGTAGATGAAAAGTTACGGTCTCAAGCAGTTATATTATTACACTAGGCCCACTGTTTGTCTCCTTGTCATTTAAGTTCAAAATGTCTTATTATAATGAATAACTTAAAATGGTACCTGATGTTCCATTTGGCAATGACATTCCATAGAAGTGATGGAAGAGAACATATCACAGTTGCCACATCCTCGAAAGGAAATACAAGTCTGCAAGGCCTTGGGTGTTAAGATAATGATGTTGTTTCTGCAAAGTCTCCATGCACACTGATACAGGGCATAACATTGAACTTGATTATCAGGAATGTAATGGCTCCGGAAAGCAGCAGGACAAGATCCACTAAGGAGGTGCAGGTGAATGGTGAAACCCAGGGCTTATGTTATTGCCAGCAATGATTAAGGACACCCTACATTGTCATCTCCAATCAATGTCATTTACTGGAAAAAGAACTTGTGATTGTAAGGACTGGGTGGCAATCCCATCCTCCCGGCTTCGAGGTCATGGCTGCACTCAATTTTTATGCTAACAGCTCATTTCAGGGAGGAACTGGGAACCTCTGTCTGATCTCCTGATTCTTCAATCATAAGCACATCTGGGATGTCACTGATACAATTTTCACCAGAGTCCACCTCTTCATGTCCTTCCCTCTTGACGAAATCAGTCAAGCAGTCAGTGCATTGGGATTCTCCACCATCACTGTCTTTTCACGGATGCTGGATGGTATTGAATATAGCCAAGTTGCTTACAAAGTCCTCTTTCGCTAAACAGCCATGTTTGCCAACAGGAAAACATTCTACTCACTTAATATTTAAATAATTTGTGAACATCGGACTCAAATTTTGGAAGTCTCTGCCAGATATCCTAAGAGTTGCCTTGACTTAAACATACTGCAGTACTTACAGGTGTCTGTCTCTTTCTAAGGTCCTTGCCCCACACAGGTTGGGAAGCTTGGAGTAAGGGGTAACCCCTGAAAACTCATAACATCTTTAAGAAACCCACAGATGGATGCAGAATAAAAGGTACAAACCTGCTCACATTTCCACCAGGGCTATAGTGGAACAAACAATAGGCCACCTGAAGGTGAACTTTCAAGGTCTGGATTAGTCCAGTGGGAGTTTGCAACTCTGCCTGGATAGAGTGTCCCAGATTATTGAAGCATGCATTGAATGAGGAAGTTTCACTAATTAGATCCAGAAAAGGAATTTTACCACTTGGTCATAGTATAAATGACAAGGGCACATAAAGTTAAGGTAAGGGATAGGATGTTCGCAGGATTTGTGAAGAATGATTTTTTTCAACTCGGAGTTAATGGGAGTTTACTGCCTTCAAGGGGAGTAGATGCAGAAATCCTTAAGAAATACTTTGGCTTTGCGCCCCATTGCAAGTGCAAGCCTTCGGCCAAGTACTGGGATTAGAGCAGTAAGATTTTCGTGATGGGCTTAGACTTGATGGGCTTAAAGGAATTTTTCTGTGCTGCACACTCTATGAATGCTTGAGATTGCCCTGAAATACTTGAATATCCTCCATTGTCATGTTTAATCCGTGAGAGACAGTGTCTTGTACAACTTTCTCCAGCTGATTATTGCACTATCAGGGACAATGAACATGTGAACTTCCCATTGAACAACTCCCAATCTTGAGCGTCAATGGACTCCCTTGAAAAGTTCACATGTCCAAATAATCTTTCCCCACAAAGATGTGAGACATCATCACTGATTCTGTAGTTCACTCAAAGTGTGGAATTATGTATGTAGACCAGGCCCTGGCACATTCTGTGAAAATTGCCTTTAGCCTTAGGGTCTTCTGGTGTCTTAATGTGCAACACATTGGCTGCATTCCTCCACAGTAATGTGCAAGGATCCTGAACGTATGAGGTGACCTGCAGTCATGAAATTGTTTGCTCGTGAAAGATGAACCATGCTTAGAGATTGCAACATCTCACATCCTTGTGTTGAATTCATAACCCCTCAGCTCACTTAGAGGTGTGATTTAGCAGGGCTCTACAGCAAAAATGATATAAGATTAGACATTGTAACAACGCAAGTGAAAATACATTAACCAAAGTGGTGGCTTATTTACAATGTTGCAACAGAGGAACCAAGTTTTTGTCTTCCTCTCCCTCCCAGAATACCCAATTGCAGACCTGATGTCTACAAATGGAATGGGGGCAGCCTACTCTGTGGTTTGCCCCACTGACTTTGAAAACTTGGGCAGTTGTCTTGGATGCTTTTGGGCTGGGAAAGTCCAGGTAGGCTGACAGTCCCCTCCCCAGAGCTTCGCCCTCTTCACTTTGCACTGCTGCAGACTTGGGAGTCACAGACAGGGGAATTTGGGAAATACAGCACCTCCTGGAAAGTCCTGAGAAGAAGGTTTTGTGATGTCTGTCTGTTGTTTCTCCTCTATTGGGTGATTCTTGGCACCTTCCTGTCTCCTTGAGAGGAAGGGGCTCCCGAAGTGAGGTTGAAGCCCTTCATTTCTATTCGCACCATGCCATTGATGCTGAACACAAACAGCTGGTGCACTGGAATGTGAACTGTAATAAATATCCAGCAGCTCCCGAGCATTCTGCTGGGCCTAGTACTTCAAGGTGGCTTTCAGTTAGTCAGCGCCCGCGTGCTCGATCCACCACAGGATTGAGAATGTTGGAGTATGCCTGAGTCTTTCATGATTTTACCCATCATTCCCACTATCAGATTCTCTAAGTAATATGCCCAATATCCTGTGTGCATGTTAACAAATTGAAAAGTAGAAGATCAAGGGGGCATAGCTTAGCTCAGGCCATGGCAGAGAAACTTAGTTTCCAATACACTCTGACTGCAAATGGGAGAATTGAATCCTTTGGGAATACGTAGGATAACCACTAATTCCATAAAAAATTGATGAGAAACAGATTAATATAAATAATTATTCAGAAATATTGAATTGTGCAATTCCTGTTGTAGTTGCATTTGAGTCATTGGGCTATAACTCTGATAAAGTTCAATTTTGGGGAAATGGAATTACAACATGCGGTAACTCTACACCTACTGAAAGTGATGAATCAGCACACAGATTCTGTGCTCTTGTTTGTCTTCATGATTATTGGATGAGACCAGTGCGAAGAGCACTGTGAAGCAGCTGCTTACGCAGTCTGGGGCCCAACCTGTGTGCACTATCTCAAAATAAAGCTTGTCTGCACTCCTGAAAAGGAAAGTGTGTTCTGGTTACTGGAAGTGCTAGAAGCAGGTGGAAAAGAGTCTCTGAAAGAAACCAGGTAAGAAAGAAGCTCCATTGTTCTCAGATACACCTCTGGAGGTTAGAGTGAAGGAGGTGGAACGGACAAGAGTGCAAGTATTCCTGCAGGGGGCCAGAAGTCTCACTAGACAAATAATTAGAAAGGAATGGGAACAGATTGCTTTGGAGGTAAATACCAACAGTCTGACCCTGAAGTCCTGGACACCGGCCAATAAAAATTCAATAACCTGACCGTAGTGGTCAAGTTCAGTAATGCATCTTAAACCTAATAAGCTACCAACTGCATCCCTAACCTCACAGCCCATCATTTACCTCTTAACAGTGTCTAAAAATCAGATGCCTTCCTAATATTCAATCGCTCCCATTACTTTTATTCACACTATAAGCCTTAGATTTACCTCTCACAGCTTCCACCTACTTCCAGATATTCAGCTTTTAAAAGACATATCAGCCAAACATTCACTGACACTCTTGAAGGTCAAGGTGATACATAACAGGAAGCATAGCAAAAAACTGATGAGTTAGTGGCACGCCTGTATATTCTCACTTTTGGAGGAGATGTGATTGGTATTACTGGTAAATTGTTACCGACAGCATCCAGAATTACAGCTGGTTCTTGAATAAATACACTGTCTCCAAAGGTTCTTGGCCTGAAACATCAGCTTTCCTGATCCCCTGATGCTGCTTGGCCTGCTGTGTTCATCCAGCTCTGCACCTTGTTATCTCCGTCTCTGATTGTACTTGTTCTGTAGCCTGTATTCTGGGGTGGTGTATAAGCTGTAAGTGATGTAGCTATACTACACTTTGCTTTTCATCCACACCCATTCAGAGTCACATGCTTGCAGCGTGGAAATCAACCACTTCAGTCCAACTCACCGCACCTACCCGATATCCTGAACTGATCTTGTCCCATTTGCCAGCGTTTGGTTCATATCTCTCTAAACCCTTCCCATTCATGTACACATCCAGATGCCTTTTCAATCTTGTAACAGTACTTACCTCCACCATCTCCTCTGGCAGCTTGTTCCATACAGGCACCACCAACCACATTTTTGCTTTCAGCTACTTAAGATTGTCCATCTCCCCAGTGTGAGTATCCTCACGCTCAAGATTGAAAGAAGTACCAGGTCTATGATGCTTGTAGCCACTCATTCAATTATTGGCACTGCACGTACCTTCAGGGAAACTGCACAAAGGTGGTACCTACATAAAGCGATTAACTGGCAGGAGTGGAGACGAAGGCCAGAAGAAGAGTTCTGAGGAAGAAGTCATATTTCTCAATCTATCACAACCACATTCTCTGGTACTGCCATTATGTGTGCATTAGAAGGCAGTGTACAGGTGCAATTTGCATGTGGTAAGTCTCTGGGCACAATACGGCTGCAGCCAGTCTAGAGTTTAGGGGATAGTGTATGTGATAGCTAACTGAAAGGTGAGATCCCAGACCAGTTCTGTTGATGAGGCAAAGTATGGAAAGGCTGATGGGTACTAACGCTCGATGTATTGGCTCACTAGCCAAAGACCCTCTTCTTACTATCAAAGAGCACGAGGGAGAGATCCATAGCTTCCAGCAGAGCTTGGAGCCCATCTTTTCCACAGTTGTGGTGTCCAATTCCTTGAAAGCATTTCTAGACTGTTCAGCGATGCAGCATTTGCTGATCCATGTCTCATTGCAGCACAGGCAGAAGCTACAAGTCTGTATTGGCAGTGGTAGCTCAGGCTGACGCCATGAGTCTGGTTGCCATGCAAGTCCATGTTTGTTCCAGAATGGCAGTGTCTTTCACCAAACTATACACTAGTGGATTGTTGGGATTGCTATGTCACCACACTGGCGGGGTGGCAATTAGTCTGTGGGTCATGAAACTTTTATTCCACCTCAGGACGACGGTATTCATGTTCCCATCACTGCAACACTACCAGTGCTCTTGCAGTTTCCATACACCTCCCCACTGAGATGCAACATATAGAACCACTTGTATGTGGCTCATAATTTCCTGCACTATGGGAAATCTGCTGTCCTGACAAAGCTGCGTGCTCGAGCCTCCTACTGCTCTTTGCTTAGGGAGAAGACAATGACATCCCCTTTCAGCAGCACCACTGATACCATGGAGCTGAGTTTTCCCAAGCATTCTTCCCTTATTCTAATTTAGAATCAAGTTTTGGTAACAGCTTTCATAGAAAGGTAATTAATAATGAAATACAATAATCATATCCTGTTTATTACTTAGAACTAGATCAAAATAATTTTAATATCTGTGTAAGGATAATTGTGAGGTGATGGATAAGCAAGGCGGAATACATATTGAATGTTTGGACACTGGGAAGCATGGTGGATCAGATGGACCTTGGTGTGCATGTCCATTGGTCTCTTAAAGTAGGGGTAGATAAGAAAGCATATTGGATATTTGCTTTCATTAGCACAGACACAGAGTTAAGGCCAGAGTGGTAATGCTGGAACTGTATAAAACATTTTTTAGGCCACAACTACAATATTGTGTGCAGTTTTGGAATCCACATTGTAGGAGCAACGTGATAGCACTGGAGAGACTATAGAGGAGATTTCTCAAGATATTGCCTGGGCTAAAGACTTTTAGTGATGAAGAGTGATTGAACAGACTGGAGTTGTTTTCCATAGAGGAGACTGAGGGTGACATGATTGAGATGTATAAAATTATGAGCGGCATAGATGAGGTAAAAGGAAGGAAGATTTCCCTTTGTTGTTGAGATCAATGAACAGGGGCATCGATTTAAGGTAAGGAACAGGAGCCTTGGGGGGGGGGGGGGGGGGGGGGGGGCGGAATGTAAGGAAATATATTTTTGCCCTGAGGGTAGTGGTAATCTGGAACTGACTGCGTGTAAAGATGGTAGAGGCAGAAACCCCTAACATTTAAGAAGTATTCAAATGTGTACTTATTATGTCAACACATACAAGGTTATGAGCCAAGTGCTGGAAAATGGACTGGAATAGGTAGGTGGTTTCTTTTGATCCATACAGACTGGGTGGGCTGATAGGTCTTTTTCTGTGCTATAGACCTTGATGACTCTGCAAAAGCAGAAATGCTGGAGGAACTCAGCAGGAGGGTGGGAGAAATGAAATTAAAACTTTGAGTCCAATGCAACTGTTGTTTGGGATTGAAATAACTTTTTTACCTTCTTACCTAGGGAAATTGTCAGTAATGATTCTCAGGGACAAGATCTATGTATATTTAGAAGCAAATGTACTTGCTAGCGATAGACAGCATGGTTTTGAGTGGAGGAGGACATGCCTCACCAAACTTGATTGAGCTTTTTGAGGAGGTGGAGTAGATGATTGATGAGGGGAAAGCTATTGATATTGTCTACATGGATATCAATGAAGCCTTTGACAAGCCCCTCATTGCATAAAGGGTAAAGTCACATGGTAACAGGGTGAGCTGGCAAGGTGGATAGAGATCTAGCAGTGTCATAGAAGACAGAGGCTAGTGGTGGAAGGGTGTTTTTTGGAATGGAGGGTTGTGACTAGTGTTGTTCCACAGGGATCAATGTTGGGACCTCAGCTGTTTGTGGTCTGTATTAATGATTTGGAGGTAATTGTGATTGGTCTAATTAGTAAATTTGCAGACGATGAAAGGATTGGTGGAGTTATGGATAGTGAGGAGGATTGTCAGATACAACAGGATATCGATCAGTTGGAGGCATGGGCAGGAAAGTGGCAGCTGGAGTTTAATCCAGAAAATTTGAGGTAGTAGAGTCATAGAGCTGTACAGCATGGAAATAGACCATTTGCTTCAACTCATCCAGGCCGACCACACATCCTAAATTAATCTGGTCCCATTTGCCAGCATTTGCCTCCTATCCCTCTAAACTCTTCCTATTCATGTACCCATCCAGATGCCTTTTAAATGTTGTAATTGTACCACTTCCTCTAGTAGCTCATTCTATACGTGCATGACCCTCTGCATGAAAAGGTTCCTCCTTAGGTCCCTCTTAAATCTTACCACTCACACTTTAAACTTATGCCCTAGCAATAACAAGGTGTAGAGCTGGATGAACACAGCAGGCCAAGCAGCTTCAGAGGAGCAGGAAGGCTGAGGTTTCAGGCCTAGAACCTTCTTCAAAAATGGGGGAGGGGAAAGAGGTTTTGAAATAAATAGGGAGAAAGCGGGGAGGTGGATAGAAGATGAATAAAGGAGAAGATATGTGGAGGCAAGACAGACAGGTCAAAGAGGCAAGGGTGGAGCCAGTAAAGGTGAGTGTAGGTGGCAAGATAGGGAAGGGTTAGGTCAGTCTAGGGAGGACGGACAGGTCAAGGGGGCAGGGTGAGGCTAGTAGCTAGGAAATGGGTAGGGCTTGAGGTGGGAGGAGGGGATAGGTGGGAGGAAGGACAGGTTAGGGAGGCAGGGATAAGCTGGGCTGGTTTTGGGATGTGGTGGGGGGAGGGGAGATTTTGAAGCTTGTGAAGTCCACATTGATACCATTGGGCTACAGGCTTCCCAAGCGAAATATGAGTTGCTGTTCCTGTAACCTTCGGGTGGCATCGTTGTGGCACTGCAGGAGGCCCAGGATGGACATGTCGTCTAAGGAATGGGAGGGGAGTTGAAATGGTTCACGCCTGGGAGGTGCGATTGTTTAGTGTGAACCAAGCATAGGTGTTTCACAAAGCGGTCCCCAAGCCTCTGCTTGGTTTCCCGATGTAGAGGAGGCCGCATCTGGAACAACGGATACAGTATACCACATTGGCAGACGTGCAGGTGAACATATGCTCGATGTGGATGGTCTTGGGGCCGGGAATGGGATGAGGGGGGGAGGTGTGGGGGGAGGTGTGGGGGGAGGTGTAGCACTTCCTGCATTTGTAGGAAAAAATGCCCGATGAGGTGGGGCTTGTGGGGAGTATGGAGCAGACAAGGAAGTCATGGAAAGAGTGGTCCTTCCAGAAAGCAGATAAGGGTGGGGAGGGAAAAATGTCTTTGGCAGTGGTGTCGGATTGCAGATGCTGGAAGTGAGAAGTGTCAGAGGATGATACGTTGGATCCAGAAATTGGTGGGGTGGTATGTGAGGATGAGGGGGATTCTCTTTTGGCAGTTATTGCGGGGAGGGGGTGTGAGGGATGAATTGCGGGAAATGGGGGAGACATGGTCAAGGGCGTTGTTGACCACTGAGGGGGTGAAACCTGTGCCCTCCAGTTTTGGACTCTCCCACCCCAGTGAAACGACCTTGGCTGTTCACTTTATCCATACCCCTCATGATTTTATAAAATTCTATAAGGTCAGCCCTCAACCTCCAACAATCTGGGGAAAATAGCCTCAGCCTATTCAGCCTCTCCCTATAGCTCAAACCCTCCAACTCTGGCCACATCCTTGTAAATCTTTTCTAAATGCTTTCAAGCTTCATAATATCCTTCCTATAGCAGGGAGACCAGAACGGCATGCAGTATTCCAATAGTGGCCTAACCAATGCCTTCTAAATATACAGCCACAACATGACATCCAACATCTATACTCAATACACTGGCCAGTAAAGCAAGCATACCAAATGCCTTCTTCACTATCCTATCTACCTGCGACTCTACTTTCAAGGAACTGTGACCTTCTACTCCACGGTCTCTTTGTTCAGCGACACTCCTCAGGACCCTACTATTAAGTGTATAAGTCCTGCCCTGATTTGCTTTTCCAAAATGCAAAACCTCATATTCATCTAAATTAAACTCCATCTGCCACTCCTCGGCTAATTGGCCTATCTGATCAGGGTCCTGTTATACTCTGAGGCAACCTTATTCGCTGTCCATTACACTTCCAATTTTGGTGTCAATTGCAAACTTACTAACCATACCTCCTAAGTTCACATCCAAATCATTTATTTAAATGACAAAACACAGTGGATCCAGCACCGATCCTTGTGGCACACTGTTGGTCACAGGTCTCCAATCCGTAAAACAACCTTCCACAACCATCTTCGGCCTTCTACCTTCAAGCCTGCTCTGTATCCAACTGGCTAGTTCTCCCTGAATTCCATGGGATCCACTCTTGCTAATCAGTCTACAATAACAAACCTTATTGAACACTGTCCGGAAGTCCATATAGATCATATCCACCGCTCTGCCTTCATCAACCTTCTCCATTTCTTCTCCAGAAATTTAATCAAGTTAGTGAGACACAATCTCCCATGCACAAAGCCATGTTGACTATCTCTAATCAGTCCTTGCCTTTCCAAACACAAGTAAATCTTGTCCTTCAGGATTCTCTCCAACAACTTGCCCACCACTGATGTCAGGCTCACAGATCTAAAGTTCTCTGGTTTTTCGTAACATCTTTCTTAAATAGTGGCACCACATTAGCCAACCTCCAGTCTTCTTGTAGCTCACCTGTGGTTATAGATGTTACAACTATCTCAGCAAGGGGCCCAGCAATTACTTCCGTAGCTCCCCACAGAGTTCTAGGGTACGCCTGATCAGGTCCCAGGGATTTCTCCAACTTTTTGTGTTTTAAGAAATCCAGCAACTCCTCCTCTGTAATTAGGGCATTTTCAAGATGTCACTCTGTATTTCCCCATGTTGTCTAAATTCCATATTACTGTCCACAGTAAACATTGATGCAAAATACTTGTTTAGTATCTCCCCCATCTCCTCTGGCTCCAAACATAGATGGTCTTGCTGATCTTTAAGGGACCCTATTCTCTCCCTAGTTACTCCATTGTCTTTAATTATTTGTAGAATCCCTTTGGATTCTCTATGATGCTATTTACCAACGTTATCTCATGTCCCTTTTTTGCTCTCCTGATTTCCCTTTTAAGTGTACTCCTGCTGCCTTTATACTCTTCTAAGGATTCACTTGATCTCTGTTGTCTATTCCTGACATATTCTGCCTTCTTATTCTTAACCAAAACCTCAATTTCTCTCGTAATCCACCATTCCTTAACCTACTAGCTTCGCTCTTCATCCTAACAGGAACATACTGTCTCTGAACTCTTGTTATCTCCTTTTGAAGGCTTCCCAGTTTCCAGCCGTCCCTTTAACTGAAAACATCCTCCCCCAAATAACTTCTGAAACTTCTTACTAATACCATCAAAGTTAGCCTTCCTCCTTTTTAGAACTTTAACTTTTAGATGTGGTCTATCCTTTTCCATCGCTATTTTCAAACTAATAGAGTTATGATCCCTGGCCCCAAAGTACTCCCCCACTGACACCTCAGTCACCTGCCCTGCCTTATTTCTCAGTGATGCATTTTAGTAGGTCAAGTACAGGTGGAAATTATACAGTGAACTGCAGAACCTCTATGAATATTGACATGCAGAGAGATTTGGCTGTGCAGGTCTACAGATCACTGATGTGGCAGCACATGTAGATAAGGTGGTAAAAAATGGCCTGTGGCATGCTTGCCTTCATTGGAAAGGCTTTGAGTATAAGGATAGACAAGTTATGCTGTAGCTTTACAGAAATTTAGTTAGGCTACCCTTGGAATTTTGCATACTGTTCTGGTCACCACACAACCAGAAGGATGTGGATACTTTGGAGAGGGTACAAGAAACATTCACCAGGATGTTGCCTGGTATGGGGGATTTTCGCAATGAAGAAAGGTTGGATAGACTGGGCTTGTTTTCACTGGAATGCTGGAGGTTGAGTGGGTGACCTGACAAGAATTTTATAAGATTGTGAATTGCATGGATAGAAGGGAAAGTATGAGACTTCTTCCCAGGGTGGAGGGGTCAATTACAAGGGGAAAGAGGTGCAAGGTGCAATTGGGTGGAGGGAGGTATTTAAAAGAGATGTGCTGGTAACTTTTTCCACTTGAAGGTCATGAGTGCCTGGAACGCAGTGCCAGGGGATGTGGAAGGAAAAGCAATAGCAGGATTCAAGAATGCATGAATAGGAAGGGAATTGAGGGATATGGATTCTGAAAGTGAAGACAGTTTTAGTGTGGAAAAGCAAAATATGTCAGTGCACACTTGGAAGGCTAAAGGACCTGCTCCTGTGCTGTATTGTTCTTTGTAGATCGCAGTAAGTGAGGAGTCACAAAATCATAGCATATAGCACAGAAACAGACACTTCAGTCCTACCAGTCCATGCCAAACATAATCCCAAACTAAACTAATCCCACCTGCCTGCTCCTGGCCCATACCCCTCCAAATGTTCCTAAACATATATCCATTCAAATGCCTCTTAAACATTGTAACTGTATCCATATCCACCACTTCATCTGGAAGTTCATTCCACACACGTACCACCCTCTGTAAAACATTTGCTTCTCATGTCTTCTTTTGAATCTCTCTCCTCTTACATTAAAAATGTGCCCTCTAGCCTTGAAGTTCCCCATCCTTGGGAAAACCAACTTTCATCAAGTCTATCAGTACCTCTCATTACTTTATAAACTTCTACCAGGTCACCATGCTACCTCCTACACTTCAGTGAAAATAGTCTCAGCCTATCCAGGCTTTCCTTATAACCTAAACCTTCCATACCCGGCAATATCCTGGAAGAGAAATCCTAGAACCCGCTACAGCTTGATAATACCCTTCCTATAACTGGGCGACCAGAACTGGACACAGAATTCCAAAAGAGGCCTCACCAATGTCCTGTGCAACCTCAACGTGATTTCCCAACTCCTGTACTCAAAGAACTGAGAAATGAAGGCTCATTTCTGCATCTATGTATTTTGGGTATGTATTGAGTAAGACCACATGTGGACAATAACAAGTCAGCAGCTTGTTTCACTTCCACCATATTTAACTTTACAGTTGTACTGACTAAGAAAGAAAATCGAACAGAAAGCAATATAACCCATGTTGCTCTACCAACAGCGAATAATTGTATGGCTGTTTCACTGTTGACGATCCAATACTCATTTTAAAATAAAAGCAAAAGCAATCAAATCAACAACTTGAGGTAGCAGTCTATCACTCAATTTCACCATTGGAGTGTTCTGTCTCAGTTTCTGTGCTTAGGAATGTCCAAACTTTTATCTTCCCAGGCTACCACATAGAATGTTGTATGCCACTCTAGCCTGGAGTAGCGTTTTTTACTAAAAAAAAACGCAAGTTAGTAATTTAGTTAGATATCATCCAACTGAAATGCTTTAATGATGTTTACAAATCTGGTGCATTAAATTGTACCATTCCTCTATACTTGTTGACTGGCTAGTACAATCCTACTGTTTATTGTGTTTCTAATACTGATCAGTGGGAATTTTATGTACGACAGAAGAACCATTTAAAGTATGTACCTTTCATATAGATGCCTGTATCAACTAGAAAGTTCAAGAGTGACACACCTATGGAAGACTGATTGCTAAAGGAAATTTCAATAAATTACCATGCTCCTATGAAACCATTTCCATCCTGGAACTACCACGACATTGCAATACAACACAAATTGGACAAACAAAACCTCATTTTCTACCTGGTAATGTACAGTGACTAGGCCTCAAATACTGAACGCTACAACTTCAGAGCATGACTTTGTATCCTCCATTTTTCTTACATACTCTTGTTTTGAAACACATGCACAAACAGTGCTATGTCATTCGCTGCCTTTGATCTTAGCAGAGTGGACACACTTCCTTCTCTTCATAATTTTGTTTACATCTTTTTTATGTCTCTATTTTCCCACGGCAACCGTTAGCAACTTCTTTGTATTTGTCTCTGACCACTTTTGCAACCTGTTCCATTAACTCCCCTTCGTTCTCTGTCTACAGCATTAAAAAAACACAATTTTCCAATGATAATGGGAACTGCAGATGCTGGAGAATCCAAGATAATAAAATGTGAGGCTGGATGAACACAGCAGGCCCAGCAGCATCTCAGGAGCACAAAAGCTGACGTTTCAGGCCTAAACCCTTCATCAGAGAGGGGGATGGGGGGAGGGTTCTGGATTAAATAGGGAGAGAGAGGGGGAGGCGGACCGAAGATGGAGAGAAAAGAAGATAGGTGGAGAGGAGAGTATAGGTGGGGAGGTAGGGAGGGGATAGGTCAGTCCAGGGAAGACGGACAGGTGAAGGAGGTGGGATGAGGTTAGTAGGTAGGAGATGTAGGTGCGGCTTGGGGTGGGAGGAAGGGATGGGTGAGAGGAAGAACAGGTTAGGGAGGCAGAGACAGGTTGGACTGGTTTTGGGATGCAGTGGGTGGAGGGGAAGAGCTGGGCTAGTTGTGTGGTGCAGTGGGTGGAGGGGACGAACTGGGCTGGTTTTGGGATGCGGTGGGGTAAGGGGAGATTTTGAAGCTGGTGAAGTCCACATTGATACCATTGGGCTGCAGGGTTCCCAAGCGGAATATGAGTTGCTGTTCCTGCAACCTTCGGGTGGCATCATTGTGGCACTGCAGGAGGCCCATGATGGACAGGTCATCTAAAGAATGGGAAGGGAGTGGAAATGGTTTGCGACTGGGAAGTGCTGTCCAACCTGTCTCTGCCTCCCTAACCTGTTCTTCCTCTCACCCATCCCTTCCTCCCACCCCAAGCCGTACCTCCATCTCCTACCTACTAACCTCATCCCACTTCCTTGACCTGTCCGTCTTCCCTGGACTGACCTATCCCCTCCCTACCTCCCCACCTATACTCTCCTCTCCATCTATCTTCTTTTTTCTCCATCTTCGGTCCACCTCCCCTTCTCTCTCTATTTATTCCAGAACCCTCACCCCATCCCCCTCTCTGATGAAGGGTCTAGGCCCGAAACGTCAGCTTTTGTGCTCCTGAGATGCTGCTGGGCCTGCTGTGTTCATCCAGCCTCACATTTTATTACAATTTTCCAATCCCTTTGAGCTTTGAAGAAGGATGATATCAAACTTGAAACATTCACTCTGTTTTTCTCTGCGCAGTGCTACCAGGCCTATATGGAATCTTCAGCATTTTCTATTTTTACTTCCGATTGCCAACATCTGCAATATTTTGCTTTCATTTGCTGAGGGAAATTCTCATGTCTGATCATAATCTACTTTGTAGTTGATCTACAATTTTTTCTTAAATTTGTTGTTTTCAGAAGTCCAAACCATTCAATTGTCTGGTTCCTAACTGGGATGCCCATATTTTGGGAGGATGGTATCACTCCTCTCCCACAGGTATACATGTTTCCATCAATATAGAAATTGCTTTGGGGCCTCAGGAATAGGCTTTCTCGGGATCAGGGCTCCCACAGTTATGTATGGAGTCTAAAGAAATACCTCAAGAATTATAGGCTTGATGCATATTTCTTACAATGTTCATTTTTGAATACAAATTATAATGCTACTTTCCTGTCAGTTTACATGCAAAACCACTTACATGGATGCAGAAGAGCAATAGGATTGCATTCTTCGAGTTGCTTATTTCCGTCTGTGGCAATAGCTTACCCTGTCATTGCCTCACTATGTTCGATCTCCCTCTAACAATGAGGAAGCAGTGAATTTTGTTGACTAAATTTATTGCAGATGTAGACTGCACTGCTTTTCTTTTCTTCACTTACTGCACCTCTCTCCAGTTGGTAGAATCAGATCAGCCTCAGATGCTTGAAATAAGGATGTTATTGCATTGACATAGTTAAATTGGCAGGTGTAACATTTAATGTAAATTAAGTTGGAAGGAGAGTCACTATTCCCTCAGGTAAGTTGCCCCACCTAGCAACCTGACTGAATTCTCACAATTGTGAACATAAACGGCTGGCAGAATTGGATTCCAGCCACTTTCTTGGCATTACCCTTTCAACAGCATTGGAGGCCACAAATGGACCTTGTTGTAAAGCTCTGAATTCTTGGCACAAATATGACACCGATCTGTTAAAAAGCTATCTATGTAGAGCAAAGCAAATAAATCTAGATCGTACAAGTCAGCTGGAACGTTGCCAGTTACAGTCAAAGGTTTTTTTTAAACCAGGCTCGTGGAAACCAACAAAATATGGTTGTCAGATCTCACAAAGTTAGACCAAGGACTACTCGTCAACTTAATTCTATATCAGTTTTGATGTAATTCAGTTTTGTGCTTTATTGAAACTTACACAGAGATTAGAGAAAACAGGGAGGTGTAAGGAAGCTAGTACAAAGAACAAAGAACAAAGAAACCTACAGCACAGGAACAGGCCCTTCGGCCCTCCAACCCTCCACCGATCAAGATCCTCTGTCTAACTTGTCATCTATTTTCTAACGGTCTGTGTCCATTTGCTCCCTGCCCATCCATGTACCTGTCCAAATATGTCTTAAAAGACGCTAACGTGTCTGCGTCTACCACCTCCGCTGGCAACGTGTTCCAGGCACCCACCACCCTCTGTGTAAAGAACTTTCCACGCATATCTCCCTTAAACTTTCCTCCTCTCACTTTGAACTCATGACCCCTAGTAATTGAGTCCCCCGCTCTGGGAAAAAGCTTTTTGCTATCCACCCTGTCTATACCCCTCATGATTTTGTAGACCTCAATCAGGTCTCACCTCAATCTCCGTCTTTCTAATGAAAACAATCCTAATCTACTCAACCTCTCTTCATAGCTAGCACCCTCCATACCATGCAACATCCTGGTGAACTTCCTCTACACCCTGTCCAAAGCATCTACATCCTTTTGGTAATGTGGCGACCAGAACTGCACACAGTATTCCAAATGTGGCCGAACTAAAGTCCTATACAACTGCAACATGACCTGCCAACACTTGTACTCAATACCCCGCCCAATGAAGGAAAGCGTGTCATACGCCTTTTTGACCACCCTATTGGCCTGCGTTGTCACCTTCAGGGAACAATGGACCTGAATACCCAGATCTCTCTGCTCATCAATTTTCCCTAGGACTTTTCCATTTACTGTATAGTTCGCCCTTGAATTTGATCGTCCAAAATGCATCACCTCACATTTGCCCGGATTGAACTCCAAAGTAGTAGTAACGTAATTTCTTGTAATGATATCCATCATAATTTCTTTTTGTTCAGTTGCTTAATAGTCAGCATTAAAAGCATTACCAAGACAACTATAACAAATATCTTGGGCTTATTATTAATCTCTATGAATCATTAATAATCAGCCAAAGAAATTCATCATTAGACTTTCTTGTCAGGGGTTGCCCAATACTTCAAAACACAGAAATCTCCTGCAGGCAGAGCATGAAATTAAATATCTTCCAAAAAAATTATGGACAGCGGAACTTCCCAAACAGGAAAATAAAGGCCTAGGATTTTGTGGAGATTTGCACCATTCTTCTGGCATATCAATGTTGCAAGGCTCAAATCACCAGGGAAAATTGGGGATGTTTTGGGTCTTGTAATAGTTTCTTGCAACCCCTGTACACAAAATAATTTCTTTGCTTGTGAATGCATTAATAGTTAATTACAAAGTTCCACCATTTATCAAAATAAACAGCAATTATGATTTTTTTGAATGGATCAATGATATTTTGATCTCTGCTGTGACATTAAAGTATAGTAATGATGTTCCTTCCAAATTTAGTTATTGGGAAGTGAACACAATGTGTGAGGAGGCAAATCCAAGGCAGATGCAGTACGATGTGGAAAAGTGTGAGATTATTCACTTTGGGAGCAAAAACAAGGAGGTGGATTGTTATCTGAATGGCTATAAATTGAGCGAGAGAGAAATGTGAAATGAGACCTTGGCATCCTTGTACATCATCACTGAAGGTGCAGCAGGTGGTCAAGAAGTCAAATGGTTTGTGGGCTTCATAGAGAACATTTGAGTACAGGAGCAGAGATGCTTTGCTGTACTTGTACAGTGGCTTGGTGAGATCACATGTGGAACAGTATGTGCAGTTTGGCCTTCTTATTTGAGGAAGGATTTTCGTGCTGTAGAGGGAGTGTAGTGAAGGTTTACCTGACTGATTCCTGGTAAGGCAGGATTGACTGATAAAGAGATTGAATTATCAATGTGATTAATGACGGGGATTTTGTAGAAGTCAATAAAATTCAAGCAGAAGTAGACAGGTTAGATGCAGGAAGGAAATTTCTGCTGAGGGAGTCTCAAACCCGTGTTCACAGTCTAAGAATAAGGGATAGTGGTGGTAGTGTTTGGTCTGTAATGCATACTTTCCCATAAATAAACATCTTTGTCCTCCTTTGCTAAATTCGAAACTGCTCCCAATTCTCTGCTCTGTTATACAGCTAGAGAATGCGAGCTGCACAGGTCATAAACAGACCTTCAGTCCAACTTTTTCATGCTAAACAGACATCCTAAATTAATTTAGTCCCATTTGCCAATAGTTGTCCCATATCCGTCTAAACCCTTCCTTTTATTATATCCACCCAGATGCTTTATAAATGTTATAACTGTACAAGCCTCCACCACATCCTCTGGTAGTTCATTCCATACACATTTGAACCACTTCTAACTCTTTCCCCTTTCACCTTAAACTTACTGCCTGTAGTCTTTGTCAAGGCATTCCCCAAAGGTAGGCATGCCCAAGTGTTTTACTGCCAGTTTTTATGCCTCTTCCTTCAATCCAAGATGGTTTAATTTTCTCTTGTCAGCCATGGTTTGGCCACATTTCCACTTTTATTTTTGCACCAGATGGGAACAAACAATTGTTGCAGTCCCTGGAATGGTTGAAGTCACATGACACCAGGTTATAGTCCAACTGGCTTATTTGAAATTACAAGCTTTTGGTGTGCTCTGAAAGCTTGCGGTTTCAAATAAACCTGTTGGACTATAACCTGGTGTCATGTGACTTCTGACCTTGCTTACCTCAGTCCAACAGCAGTACCTCCACATCATGACTTTGAATGATTGCTATTGCCTTTCTATTGTTCTTTAAGTAATGTTCCTCAATTTATTAAATCCATCTCTCACCTCAGGCCATCATAAGTGCGTCTAACCAGATTCATGGCCTTGGTCTCAGTATCTCTACCGAATTCTCCAGCCTGATGACTGCACACCCTCAACGAGCCTCACACAACTAGATTGCTCATTTCTTTCTCATTACACAACACCCAGTCTACGGTGCCTGCTCGACAGTAGGTTTAAAAATGTAGAAATATTGATGTCCAGGAGCTCCCACATGCTGCTGCCTGCCTTGCAATCCTTACTGATTGCTTTATCAACCACTCCACATGTTCAATCATTCTGTTCTGAAAAAGAATGTTATCAAATCTCCATCAGTTGCTGTATTACTTTCAACTTTAGGAACAGATCTGTAATCACTTACCAGTGAGCCATTAAATGATTAGCTTCATCTTGTGTAGTAGAATAAAATTAACGAGGACTGCAAGTTGCCCATCTCCATCTGTCTTGCTCGGTATATCTGGTGGTTTCAGACTGCCATTGAGTCCAGTATAAGTCTTCATTTGGATGGGCATGAGGTGTTATTGCTTTCTCCCCACAGATGCTGCTGGGCCTGCGGGGTTTCAATCTATTGGCTTATGCTGTAAAGACAGTGTACATCTATTCCTAACGTCGCAGCTCTAGCGACATACACAAAAGGTCACAAAGCCTACCCCCTGCTTCTATTCTTCATAATTTAGGAGGATCTTAAAGCCTTGGAGTTCAGAAAAGATTGAATCTTGTACAAGATTACAGTTATGGGGAAAGATCAGAAAAAAAATCAGTAAAAATTAAGAAATTGGTACAGGAAAGTGCTGTACCTTTCAAAAAGGTTCATTCTAACCATGAGCCTTAGCCTAACTTTCTAGTCTGTTGAGGGGCTTGTCCTTTGAATTCCAACATCTTTTGGAGATTTAAACTTTAGATCTACTGATATGCCTATTTAACTTAGATAACAAAGTGTGGAGCTGGATGGACTCAGCAGGCCAAGCAGCACCTTCGGAGCACAAAAGCTGACGTTTCGGGCTTAGACCCTTTATTACAAAAGGGGAAGTGTCCAGGCCCGAAACGTCAACTTTTGTGCTCCTAAGATGCTGCTTGGCCTGCTGTGTTCATCCAGCTCCACACTTTGATATCTTGGATTCTACAGCATCTGCAGTTCCCATTATCTCTGTCTATCTAACCTGCTCGCTACCTTCTCAAAAGAATTCTCAAATTTGTCACGCTTGATTTTCCCTTCATGAAGCCATTCTGACCCCACTCATTTCTAGATGCGTTGTTACATCCTTTCTAATAGACAAACATTTCTGTCACAAGTGTTAGGCTAACTGGCCTACAGTTTTCTGAATATTGTCCCTTCCCTTCTGAATAACAATGTTACGTTGGCAGTTTTCCAGTCCTCTAAGATTTTTCCACAATGTAAGAATTCCTGAAGATTTCTTCTGGTACATCTACTAATTCTGTGGTTGTTAACCACAATACCCAAGAGCCCATCACATTAGATAGAGGGACACCAACTGACTTATAATCCCATTAGTTTCCCTGGTCCCCTTTTTTCCTCGTTAAAATTAGTGTGTTTGTTTCTTCTCCACCTTTGATTATTTGATATTCTAGAATGAAATTAGTGTCTTATGCTGTGAAAGCTGATACAAAGCATTATTCAACTCCCTTGCCCTTTCCTGGTTCCCCATTATTTCTCCAGCCTCATTTTTTTTTTTAAGTGCTTTGTCAGGGCCTTCCTTTTTTATGCATTTAAAAACATCTCATGGGCTTTGATATCACTTGCCTGTTTACCTTCAAACTTTATTTGTTTCTCAATTTAATTTGGGAGTGTTTTTGCAGGTTTTTGAAAGTGTTCCTAATCACCTGACTTACCCCTAAAGTTTGATACGTGGTATTCTTTTTATTTGATACCAACCTTAACTGCCTTTGTCAACGTTTGATTTATCCTCTTCCTCACTAGAATATGAGTCATGAAATATTTTGTTAAATGTCTGTCATTGCTCCTTAATCACTACCAAATCTCTATCCCAGTCCACTCAAGCCAACTCCATTCATTCGTTAGCAATTTTCCTTAAAGTTTAGTAGATTCATGAGAAACTGACAAACTTGTCAGCAAAATAGAATACAAAATTCTACCATGTTATGTCTGAGGGGATCTTGTGCTCTGCAATCATTTCACAGAGGCTACACAACGCTAACAATGTCACGCCGAAGGGAAATAAAATGTTTGCATAAAAACCAGTCAGCTCAACAAACTAACCAAAAATTCCAACCAAAATTCAAGCTACAGATCTTTGTTAAAACATTAAGTCATTAAGTCACTTAACCTGCCTCTTACACATTATCAGATCAAAAATACCTTGTCTGTCATTGGATCCATAACGTATTATTCAAGAAAACTATCTTCAGCCAGAAGTACTAAGTGGATGATTCATCTCTGCCTCCTTCAGAGGTCGCCAGCTTTATATATACCAGACTTTGGCCAATTGATTCACTGTACATAATGTCATAAAACAGTTAGAGGCACAGGATGCTGCTATGAGCCGTGACAACATTCTAGCAATAGTATTGAAGACTTATGCTCCAGAACTTGCTGGTCTCCTAGCCAAGCTCTCCCAGATATCTACAACACTAGCATCTACCTGACTGTGGAAATTTGCTCAGGTATGTCCTGTACACAAATAATAAAGCAGGACAACTCCAATCTGGCCAAACACCACCCCATCAGTTTACTCTTGATCATCAGCTTTAATAAGTTAAGCAGCTGAGTAGTTCTGGTGTTGAACCAACTGGGCATTGCTGTGCAGGTGCTGCTTGATGTTTAAAGCCTTGGTTCAACTACCAAGGCCACATTTTACTGAGTGTGGCATCAAAGACCACTGGCAAAATTGGAGTTAATGGGAACCAGGGTAGGGTGGTGACAATCTGATAGTCAAAGTAATGCTTGTCACAAAGGAAGATGGCTACTGGAGGTCAGTCATCTCAACATCAGGACTTCTCTGCAGGATTTTCTCAGGGTAGTGTCCTAGGCCCAACTATCTTCAGCTGCATCAAAGACCTACCCTCCAACATAAGGTCAGAAGTCGGGATTGCACAATGCTCAGCATCATTTAAAACTCCTAAATACGGAAGCAGTCCATGTTCAAATGCCACAAGATCCGGACAATACCTAGGCTTGGACTGACAAGCGGCAAAGGACATTCAGACTATACAAATGCCAGGCAAAAACTGTCTCCAATAAAAGACAATCTAACTATTCTCCCTTGACAGTCAATGATACTACGAAATCACTGAATTCCCCACTATCAACATCTTGGGAATTACCATTGACTAGATTAGAACTGTACTTGCCATACAAACAGTGTAGGTCAGAGGCTAGGAATACTGCAGTGAGAAACTCATCTCAACGTTAAATCCTGTCCACCATCTACAAGGCATATGTCAGTAGTGTGATAGAATACTCCCCACTTGCCTGAATGCATCCAGCTTCAGCACAACTCAAGAAGCTTGATACAAGATACAGAAAAAAATCAAAGCAGTCTGCTTGAATGTTTATAGCTGTAGTGCTAGTCACTCCATCACCAACACTTAATACATACTACTGCTATTATTTGCAAGATTTATTACAGAGATCTTTAGACATCATCTTTCTAGCCATAACCACTTTCAACTAGATGGTCAAGGACAGCAGATACACAAGAAGATCACAACCTGCAAGTTCACCTCCAAGCTACTCACTATACTGAATTTGGAACTATATCATTGTTCCTTCACAGTATCTGGGTCAATATCCTGCATTCCTTCCTAGCAGCTTTGTGCACGTGGTCTGCAACACATGGTCTGCAGCTGCTCAACCATTTTAACAGAAATTCGGGAAGGGCAATAAATGGTGTCCCTATCACCTGATACACTATCTGTTTTATAGTATCACTTCTGTTAGACACCCTATACATGACTCCCACTAATGTCTTCTGCCCTTGTTATTTCTTATCACCAACTGTACAAGTTATAAATCTTCTAATCTAGGATTATTTCTTACTATCACTCATTCCATCCTGTAATATTAAAGCTACCCCACCATCGTCCCTTCCTACCAGTTCTCTTAAGAAGAGAAATAATCTTGGGTTTTTTTTAAAAAAGGGGAAAAAACACCATTTTCTGTCCCACCCCACCAAAATCCCAATTGAAACCAAACTCCCAGCTATATTCACTGGTCTTTGCCTCAGCCAGACAAAGCCTCCACTCACACTAGCTATGCTTCTGAATAACTGCACAATGTGAAAGTCCCCTTCTACCTGCTCTGTGTCACTTCTTACCTACAGAAATCAACACCTCATTTCAACAAGAGAATTCAGGTGTTGAATGCTAATTGCCAACACTCTTTCAATTCTGCTAATTCACTTAAAGGTGAACAGGTTCTTGTGGTGCAGTGGCAGTGTCCCCAGCTCTGAGCCAGGTTGCTTGGGTTTAAGTCCCACCTTCTCCAGAGTTGTGCAACAATATCTCTGAACAGGTTGATTAGAAAATACCTACTTAAAGACTATCTGGCTTTAGCTTCAAAACTGAACTTGAAAAATATAGACCATTTGAATTCCCACTTTGAACCAAATTCTTAGGTACATTGATTTTGTCTTTATCTCACTCAGGCAACGTTTCCAGTCAGGTTGACCATGCTCCTTACTGACTGACTGACCCAGGCTTCTTGCATTAAATTATCTTCAATTTGGTCTTGCTAAATTCACTTCATTCTTATCAAGCTATTGTTCTTTCTCCTTTCCAGACTCACTCAGTTGTGTTTTGGCTTCTAATTTCATCTCAATTTCTCTCCTCTCTGAACTATTTGCAAGATGCCATCCCTGCCAATCTAGTTTAAATCTTCCACAACAGCATCAGCAAACCTCTGCACAAGGATGTGGACTCCTGTTCGGTTCAAGCACAATCCATCTAATGGCACAGGTCCCACCTCTCCCAGAAATGATCCGAATGCCTCAGGAATCGAAACTCGTCTCTTTAGCTATGCATCAATCTGCTCCATCTTTCTATTCCTCTATTCATTAGGGCATGGCAACAGGAGTAATTGTGAGATTACTACCTTTGAAGTCCTGCTTTTAAATTTTGTGCGTAACTCCCTAAAGTCTGTTAGCAGGACCTAAGTTCTTCTTCTCCCTATGTCAATGGTCTCAACACGGACCACAACATCTGCCTATTCACCAAACCACTTCAGAATTTCCTACAGCTGTTTCTTTACTTCTTCAACCCTGGCATCTGGGAGGTATCATATTATCCTGGTGACATATCTAATGACACAGAATGAGCTGCTTATTGCACTCATGAATGAACTGCTGAGAAGTAATGCCCCTGACTGTGTTTTTTTTCTCTATCTCTGAGAGATAGATTACCCAGAGTCCCACAGCTTTGCTTCTGCCTGACCAACACAGAGAAAGCATCACTCTCACTGATTTCCAAAGCCAAAAAATAGTTTTCAAATGAGATGCAATTGAAGGAGTGCCTCACTAGCCGCTTGTTAAAATCCTGTTCATTTCTAACCACCATGGGGGTCCAGCAGACAACTTCATAATGCTGGTCTCTTTTTGATCCAATGTAGTACTGACCTGTATCACCAGGAGAAATTTCTTCATTGACTGTGATTACAGTTGTGTTACTGTTGTTGAATACTATTGGTGAAGTCAGAGCAAATAAGAAGACAAGTTTATCCCTATTACTTTCTTCAACAAAGAGGCCACTCTTCTCAAAGAGGGCAACATGCTGCCCAAACCCAGGAGTGTAAGAAAATATAAGACCACTATTTCCACATGAACAACATAAGTGGTGGGTTCATTCTCTGCATATTTGGCCTGAAAGAGGAAACTAAGACCAAGAATACCCTTTTGTGCCATCTTTGGTGATTTTATTCCTGCCACTTGCAGCCTGTCTTATGCAAGAAATTCGAGATCTGCATTGGCTTCTGGCAACCCTAGTTTTGAGGTTTCTGTCATGGAGAATAATTTTTGGTGCATTGAGTCAACTTCAGTGTCTTCTGTGACTGCTAACCAAAGAACGTTCAAAGCTTGACAAGCACCTTCACTTAATAAAGAAGGGAGTTCTACTATCAGTGTAACATCACTTCCTGTCTTCTTTCTCACAAAGCACAATGGAAACTGAACTGGAGTCTATTACAATTGGGCTTGTAGCTTTATATCAGATGTTGTTGGTTTTTAGAATGTCCCAAGCATAAATGCAGACGCTCGCCTTAAAGATGTATGTGCTAGTGCAATGGTTGAAGCACAGAACACAATTGGAGCAGAGCCAGAGGCAGGAACAAAGGAGGAAACCAAACTAAATGTGCAGAGAGCTATCTGGTCACCAACTTGAATGGTTAATCCAAACCTGATTGGTCTGAAACTTGATTGCTTTGAAAAGGACAACAGTTTGTGATCTTTGTGCATTGGACTTAATGCTAATTATCAGCCTAGAAACAATGGCTCTGATGGAGAAATGCACTCACCACATGACAATTTTGTGACAGATGTAAAGATACAAATAAGCCAATGCAAAGTGTGCCTGCTGCAAACTTATGGCGGCTGTTATTTTTCAAAATGTTCATTCCCAAACAGCAGATGTGAACAGCAATTTCCATGGGCCACAGATTCACTTGTGAGTGCAAGTGGCAAACTTTCAGGAATTACAACATGGAAAGAAAATATCAAAGTTAACTTAAAAAGGTATATATATTCTAAATGAAAGCATGAACATTCAATCAAACCTTAACAAGGCTGTCTTGATTTAAATTGAGGCTAAATCATGAGGAAATATGAAATGGGAGAAATAGATTTCTTAGAAAGCTTCAGACAGTAAAGTGGCAAAGAAAAACCCCACAAACAATTAAATGTAATACATTACACTTCATAGTCAAAGCTTGTCCTCCTGAAGCAGCAAGCAGGATATTTATAGTGAAAGGTTACTTAAGTTTTGAACAGCCTGTCTGTAAAAACCTCAATGTGGTGTACTAATCCTCATAACAACCCAGAAATTCACTCTGGAACTGTAGACGCTCTGCATCAGGGAAGACCACATTTGAATATTGGGACCTTTGGCTGTTGTCCTCTAAAATGCAGTACCTTATTATGGGGCATCCAGTGGCTGCTGCTATTGATCTTGCTTCCCTTTAATATGCAATCAAATCACTTACAAGAATAGTATCCATTATCATCTGTAGAACTAATGAGGATGTTTAATCATAATAAGTGTAAAAAAGCAAATTCCATAGATAATTCCTCAGTGGAAGTATAGAAAATGCAGTCGAAAATAGAGAAAATCTTAAAGCTGAGTGCAGGTTGTGTTTCTCAAATATGTACATCCAAAAGCATGATATTCTGGGACAGGCAATAAAAGTAAAACTCAAGGCCAATTTGAGGAATAAAATTTGGGTAATTATTGTATACATTGGTGTAAATGGTGATTTCATGTTAAAATCAACTCTAGGAATTTTAAAGCCCAAGATTTTCAAAGCCAAAATATAATCACTGCAATGACACCAAAATCCTCAATATAACTTTAATGAAAAAAGTTAAATTTACTGTATTTCATCCAAATCTTACTTGTCAATTAAAACAAGGAAAATATAAAATCGATTTTGATTGTAAAAGGGAAAAACTGAATGGTCAGAGAAAATAAATAAGCAATGCTCATGGAAGCAAGATCAGAGGCCAACTTTCAAAGTGAGCAATAAATAAATGAATGACAGGGCCTTGTGCCCTTAACTGTAAATCTGCCTGAGAGAAGAGTTGAATCCTGGGCTTTACCAATTCAACCTTTGTGAATACTGACTCAGTACAAGCCCTTTGCACCGAAACTGATGTCAAGGCCTGGGGACCATCAATGTGACATTGAAACCCCAGGCCCAGCTAATGGTAATATTTACTTTCCAAGTGTGTGGAACAGCTGGGGCAATGACTATAGAGCATCTTAGAAATAGAGGGAGTTTATAAACAGTTTGTGGGGGTGCCACTATCCCCATTACTTTGAGGACAATTTTGACAGCCATATTGGGCATGCAGAAAGGTAAGCTATTTGCACTGTGTAAATATAAAACCATTCTCATTTTGCCAGAATAACTGCTCATAAAAACCTCCATGTTACTCAGTGCTAAACAGCATCTCAGGGCATGATCAATTGGTACTAGCTACATGCACCTTTGTTCACTTTCAGCATCTGTGTCTTGCCATGCCAATTAAGGTAGTCAAACAACCAGGGTTTTGCATCACTGGTTCACATAGTTAATCAAGGGAGTGTAGATTTTGTTATATGGAAGTGTGTCAAATCATTTTGCGGCTGAAGCAACAATTATATTGCATGTGCAGTTAGCAAATAACCATGTCTCAAAGTCTTAGTGGTGTTTTCTTCACTGAAGGTTGATTGAGGCACCTGTTAGTCAGGGAGCATCAGCACAATAAGTCTTTGGCAACCTCCATGGCTTGGACATAGTCAAGCATCTAACTGGGGTCTTCTCAGTCAAGAGGTCTGTGCCTGTCCAGCTCAGGGAGTAGGTCACATTATTTTTGTGGCATCATAGCAGCCAGTCCAGGGAGTAGCATCAAAATGGTCAAGCATCGGTCAGGGATTTAGGCACTTTTCATCCAGTGTTGTCCTTTTGAGTTGTTTAAGCAGTGGACAGTGGTCAGTCCATTGCACCTATCCAGAAAAGCTAAGAGAGGAGAGGAAAAGGAGTGTGCCTGCCATGGAAAGGAGGATCATAAATCAATTCATTAGGATGAGAGTCTGCAGGCTGAGGGAACGGAGGGATTGAGAAGACGGACAACTGAATTTATAAAGTTTGGGTATGGAACAGCATGAATGGGTAAAGCAGAGGGAAATTCATCCAGGTGACGGGGTGTTGAACAATGTATGACCACACCTGGCATAGTCTCTTCAGGATGTTAGGTCCCTGTTGCAGTATTGCAGTGACATCTTCTCCTTCACTAACATCATTGCTCGCTTGTATTTAAATGTGATGTGGGTGTAAGGGTTTATGACCCCATATAGAATTCTGTGAGCAGATCTCGAAACTACACCTTAGGAAGCATGTTTTGGCCCTGGATGGAGTTCAACACAGGGTTACAAGAATGATACCCAGACTTCAGGGGTTATGAGGAGAAAATAGACAAATTAGGCCGTTATTTTCTAGAATTTAGAAGGTTAAGGGGTGATCTATCGAAGGTCTTCAGAATATTAACAGGGAAAGACAGGGCATACAAGGTAAAAATTTGTTACTAACTAACTAGTTTTAAAATAGTGTAGACATTAGAATTTCTGAGCATTGATTCTGGTCTAGAAAAATGCTTTAGTTTTAAACAGCACCTCTTGGATCTTCATTGTTTGAGTAAACAGTTAAATTAGAAATATTACTTTTCTCTCCCTAGATCATCTCAACTTCCAACCATCACAAATGTCACCTTCATGCTTGATATGATTCCAGCCAGTGGAAACTATTTTCTCCTTTTCACAGGCAAATCTGAATAAAAATAAAAAGAAATCTGTATTTCATATGGAATTTTAATTTTAATTTCATTCAACAAGACCCAACACACTTCAGCTGTGTGATGACCCAGGGGCCATGTTTTAGTCATAATTGCACTACTTCATTATGTTGAATCATGTGAGATATTGCCTATAGGATTCTGTTCATGGGTTTTTGTAGAAATTTGGGTGTAGCATCACATTGGCAAAACTGGTGTAATTTCCTGTACATGTGGGGTGTGGTTTCTCTGTTGTACCCTGTGGGACTTGGTCTCTGCTGCAGAGAATTATAGCTTTTCTCCTAACTATGTTTGAGTCATAAAATCAGAGAGGTCTACAGCAAAGAGAAAGGCCCTTAGAAGGTGTCAGACTGAATTATCAGTTTAACATGCAGAATATTTGAATATGAACCAAGGAACTGAGTTATAGAGGTCCACAGCACAGAAAAAGACCCTTCAGCCCATTATGTATGGGCTAGTGAAAAATAACCACCTAAGTATTCTTTTCCATTATCCAGCATTTGGGTCATAGACTTGTATGCTTTGGCGTTGTAACTATCAAAAATACTTCTTAAATGTACCGAGGGTTTCTGCCTCTACCACCCTTATGAGCAGTGAGTTCCAGATTCCCTCCACACTCTGGGTGAAAAAAAAACTCACATCTCTAAACCTCCTGTCCCTTATCAGAAATCTGCGTTCCTGGCCATTGATCCTTCCACCCCACCAATGGAAACATTCCATCCTGTCTATCCCGTCTGTGCCTGTCACAATTTGATACAACCTAATCATGCATGTCCCCACCTCTCCTCAGTCTCCTCTGCTCCAAGGAAAATAACCCCAGTCTGTCCAATGTCTCTTCATAACTGAATCTCCAGCCCAGGCACATCTTGGTGAATCTCCTCTGCACACTCTCCGGTGCATTCACATCCCTCCTATAATGTGGTTTCCAGGCTCTACACAATACTCTAACTGCAGTCTAACCAGCATTTTACACAGTTACAGCATCACTTTCCTGCTCTTTAATTCTATGTCTTGGATGATATCCAACACAAATATGGAACGAGGAGTGGTCACCTGGGAAAATATCACACCCGCAACCCTAAGTTTCCCCTCACTCACCTGTGCTTTGGGTCTATCATTGATTGTCAGTATCTGGTGAGGGCATTACTGACAGCAGATGCCATTCTTAGTGGTGCTAATGGGAAATGGACCTCTGATTGGACACTTAATTTCTGTGGGCCTTCATCAATGCAAGGGACCAGGGCTCCCTCTGTTTCTCCAGTCCACAGATGAGACTCCTGTCACCAACATTTGATTCCATTTGTTATAAAGAAAGATGTGAGGCTATCTTTCATCTTGTCAGTAGATTCTTTCAAGCAGGGTAATTGCACAGACTGCTACAATGATAGAGGACAGAAACAATTCATCTTTTCGATGATAAATAAAGGATCCATCTACTTTTCTGCAGAAGGTGGAGAAACTTCCACTTTGCTCATCCCAAAGCCTTATCAAGACTTGTCAATCATAAAATCATACAGTACAGAAGAGGCCAGTTGAATCTTGCCCAACAAAAGCTGCTCTAAGTGTACACTAGTTCCACCTTCCAGCTTTTGGCGCATAGCCTTGACTGCTATGACATTTAAAGTGCTCATGCAAGTACTTTTAAAAGTTTGTGAGGTTTTTGCTTCAACCACCCTCCCAAGCAATACATTCCAGATTCCCAAAAAATAAACTTTTCTTCAAATCCCTTTTCACCTTAAACATTGCCCCATTGTTAATGACCTTTCAGCTAAAGGAACTGCTGCTTTCTGTTCTCTGGCATCACCCCTGTAGCCAAAGAGGAATACAAAATTTGGGTCCGAGGCCCTATAATTTCCTCCCTTACCTTCCACAGCACCCTGGGATGTAACTCATCGGAGACTTGTCAACTTCCAAGCCTTGCCCAAAACATTCAAGACCCCCTCACCCTTCTTATCAAATTGTTCAAGAACATTTCAGGCCCTCTTCCCAAATGTTGCACCGACATCCTCCTTCTGCAATGTGAAGACAGATGAGAAGTACTCGTTTAACACCCTACCAATGTCCTCTGGCTCCGAGCACAAATTGCCTGTTGACCCTGAATGGATCCTACTCTTGCTTTTGCTATCCATACCCTTTTGCTGTGCTTATAGAATAACCTGGGATTCTGCCTAATTTTGCCCACCAGTGTTTCTCATATCCCTTCTTTGGTCTCCTAATTACTTTCTTAAGCTCCCCCTACACTTTTCTTATTCAACCAGGGCTACCATCGATTTGCTCACTTTGAACGTGGTAAAAGCCTCTCTTCCTTCTTAACCTGCATATTCCAAGCCATCTGTGCTTCTCCGGGGTTGTTTTTTCTATTTTACAACCTAAAGGGAACATGTGGGGTCAGCATTCTTGTTAATTCTATTTGAAACACCTCCCCCCACTCCTGCCCCAAGTGTTCTGCTGCAGCATTTACCCAGAAGTACCTGTTTCCAGTATGATTTGGCCAGATCCTGCCTTATTTTCGTAAAATTTGCCCAATACAAAACCACTTATCAGACCACCTTTTCCCTTTTCCTTAAAAAAACATGTGGTATTGTAGGCACCATCACTAAATAGCCTCCCATTGCCACCTCAAACACTTGTCCGGCTTTGTTCGCAAGGATTAAATCCATCACTACACTGAGTCTTTTTGGGCCTTTTACATGTTGACATAAAGAGTTCTCCTGAATACATTCCAAAACTATTTTCCCCTCTAAATCCATTACAAAATGACTACCTTAATTATTGTTGGGGAAGTCGATATCCCCTAATGTAACTACTCTCTTATTTGCACCTCAGTGAATTGTCTACAAATCTGCTCATCTATTGTCTATTTAGGGGCTAATAATACACTCCCAGCAGCATGAATAGCCCCTTTTATTTATTCCTAAGCCCTTCCCACACAGCCTTAAATTGAATTATTCCACTGAGACCGATGGTGGTACATTCAGATTAAGTCAAAAAGCACTGTGTTTTCAACCAAAAACAGAAGATCAAGCTCGAGAAAGTGTGGACTCAAAATGCTAATTCTGTGTTTATCTCTGTAGATTTTGTGCGACCAGTTGAGTTTCTCCGGTGCTTTCTGTTTTGGTTTCAGATCTCCAGGCTCCGCAGTTCTTTGTTTTACTATAGTACTGTGTTTTCGACTTTTTGTGTTTTCTTTTGGGTCATACATTAATGGTCCACCTTTGACCCCCATATGCTGATGTTACGCCTTTGCAAAACAAGCTTTAAGAATAAAAGGAGTCTGGGAACAATGGAAGATACGTAAATAATAAAGATTATTTCTGACATTTAATATATTTATATTGTCAGAAGAATGATATTTTCTACTAAACCTAGCTTGCATCAAACACAAATCAAACAAACATCTATAATAATTAATTTCACATCCTTCATTGCTTAGTTTTGTTTTGGTTGAAGTCATCAAGTTTCCTGCAGCACTTGAGCACCCAGTACTTGTACTTATCCCTTTGAGACTCAGATTCATGCAGAACTCAATATTTACTCAATTCCTTTCAGACACTGGTATGGAAGTCCCTAATGGCAATGCAAACATTTCAAATGCTAGTTATTTAATAACTCTTCCATCACACACGTCTTCTTCCTTCACAAAATACATATGCAGTCACCAGCAATGTTACCTACCTGCCACAGAATACAACCTATGTCTTCTGTACTAAAGCACTTTTGAAAACAGTAATTGGAAACACTCGACATACTTTTGCCTCTCTCCTCCCCAAGGGGCCCACTTACTTTTTTAATACTTTGCCTGTTATACACGTAAACAAAGACTTTCCCTTTTAATTTCCCCAAGTGTCCTTTGTAAATTTTTGTTCCAATAAAGCCTTTTCACTTCTCTTAATTATTGCTTCAGCATCTGGTATTTCATTTTCATTGCAACGTCTCCACCTTCCTCCCCACTTTCCTTCTTTTAACTTTGTTGAAGCATTCAAACATTTTAAACAAATGTTTCAAAAAATGTTTGACCCAAATACTTTATTTAACAGCATAAGTTTTAACTGTGACTCTCTTGTCCTCATTGAATTTTGTTCAATAATTCTGCTACCATATTAAAAGGCCAGTATATCGATTTGGTGGTATTTTGGGGTAATCAGGAGCATCTTGCCCTGAAATGCCCTGCCATCTCTCCAACTGCATGTGCCATCCATTGCAAAATATTTGTAATTCAGGTTCTAACTGGGAATGTTATGAATCAACATTTTATAGATTAGTAATTGTTTTGGTATTTGGCATGAACAGCATTAAACAAATCAGTGAAGAAACTTGACTAAAAAACATTGTTCACAAGTTAAAGACACTAATAATATATCACCAGAAAGCAGAAGAATTTTTAAAAAAACATATTATAACTAAGAAAATCCTAGCATAGATCATTGCAAGACCTGTAGAGATTGATAATAATGGAAATAAATTTAAACTTCCTACTAATAGCTGAAAAGGATGACATCAAGACAGGAAATTGTCTGGACAGTGAGAAGTCCCCTGAGTTCAGACTGTTGATGTAAGTGTTTTTCTTCTCTAAACAAAAACTGTATCATCTTTGCAGTGCTGTATTGCCTTGACTATTATACATATGTGTGCACTTGGGTTTGGTGGATATGCTTTCATAGTGTGTAGGAGCTTATTGTTTTATCAATTATTGAATAACAAGTTCATATATTTTAAAAGAAAAATGAGTTAATTACAGGGCATAGTGGACTTTTGTTTTATTTTGGACAGCAGTACTAAAGAAAAATAAGTTGTTCATTTTGGTGTTCAAATAAAACAATTACACTTTTGATATAGCTCAAGGAGCAGTTGGGTCTAATTATCAGGGCTCCTCCCATTCTAGTCATGCAGGTATTTCTACTGCTGACGGGTCCATTGCCCACATATACCTGTTTCAGCTTGTATTTTCCATCAAATTACAGTACTTATAGTAAACAGTCCACAATTGCCCCCAGCTTCCAATGGGCTCACATTTCCCCATTCATTTGAGTAGTAACTTTGAATGACTTCCCCCAGGTGTTCTCCTTCACTTTTACAGATGCTTTTGAATTCATTACCAGCAGTAGCAGCAATTTCTCTGAACTTTATCACCTACTAGCCATGCCAGGCTAAAACTTCAGGATTCTGTATATAGCTGTGCGTCTTCAACTAGAGATCGTCTTCCTCCCACATCCAGCTTTAGTAGTTTGCAAGGCTAAATTGTCTCTTGTATCTGTTGACTGCTCAAAATTGTTATCTGTTTTGTTATTGGCTGTAACTTAATTTTGAAAATAGCTGTCTCTGTGTTTTTCCACATGGCAATGTGAAACACATTAGCCTTGCATCCAGGTAGAAATACTTATTCGTTATTCGTGACCATCCATTTCTTTCATCTAAAAGTAAGTGAATATTTTATAGCAGAACTGTTTACAATGTGAAACCTTCAACATCTTTTTGGTACATTGAGAACTTCAGGGTCTACACATTGTGATCTCAGAGACCAATATTTTTGTCTCAACTGTGAATAACTGACAGCATTGCCCAATGACACTGTTGGGCGTTCCTTTTGATCTTTAACCCACCTAGGCGTTGTCAAGCAGATTTCAGGATAGATAACATGATCATGCTCCTAGAAGTGGGTGTTGGTGGGGGAGATGCTATTCAGAATTAAAAGTAGAAAGAGATTATTCAGTTGATTACAATACAACTGAGGAATTCCAATTTAACAAAGTCCTTGCTCTTATGATCGAGTCCAATGTTTCAAAACTGGAATTAGCCAAATGGAACTCTTTTCTAGGTATAGTTGACTGACTATCCTATAGTTGAAGAATTAGAGGCTCTCGTCTTTTTAAAACTTCTGTGGAATATTACTGAAATTTACTTTTTACTTTGGTGGATATGATGAAAGAAAGTAGCTTATTTGCAGAGAGCACAAATACAGGCCGTTGGCTGATTTTTACAGGCCAGGGGATTTTTCATTGTACCCAGAGTTTGGAATTTTGATATTATCAGTAGTTGTTGTAAGAAGAGCTCTAACTTCTTGATTGACTGCTATTTTAAATTTTTAAGACTAAAATGCAATTGTGTTCGGAACTGTGGGACTGATACAACTAAGCTCCTTTCTGGAATGGGGAGCAAGGGTTGTGGACAGGAGAGAACATTTACCATTCAGTCAAGATTTGCAGATACCAAGCAACTATGGCATATTACAAAGTTTAAGTGGTAGATAGTTGACATAACATCTCATGAATCACAGAATTATACAGTGTGAATGCAGGCCATTTGGCCCATTGAATCTACGCTGACCACCCAGACCCAACCCACTTCCCTATCACTGTAACCCTGCATTTCCCATGCCTATTCCACCTAATCTGCAAATCTTTGGACTGTGGGAAGAAACTGAAGCATCCAGAGGAAACCCACATAGAGACGGGGAGCATGCGCAAACTCTACACTGACAATTGGCACTGTGAGGCAGCAGTGTTAACCACTGAGGCACTGTGGCCCCCATGATAGGGTAACTTGCAATTCTATTGTGTAAATTTTTCTTGGAGACAATAAGTCTCTATGGCAGTTTATGACACAATATTTAGCATTTCAGTTCCATCAGGAGGTATGAACCATTGATTTGCCGACTCATTTTGATTTGTGAGAACCTTCTAAAAGGTTACTGCTAGATATTGACATGTGATTATAAGCAGCTATCTTTTTTGTGCTGTTTAATATGTTGGTAAAACAATTGTTTACTGTGTGTTAAAGTTGTTTTTTTTAAATCTGTTCTTGATCATTGTAACAAGTTTCTTATAATGAAATGATCAACTATTATTGTTCATTGTGGTGTGTTTCAGCAGACTGCAATAGAGTATTCACAAGACCATAATGCATAGGATTAAAGATAGGCCATTCGTCCCATCAAGTCTCTTTGCCATTCAATGAGATCGTGGTTGATCTGATAATACACAACTCCATTTACCTGCCCTTTCCCCATAACACTTCATTCCTTTACTAATTAAAAATCTGTCTATCTCAGACTTGAATACATTTAACAACCTATCTTCTACAGCCCACTGACGATATGAACGTGGGTCGAGTTGTTTATAGTGGAGGGTCGTTCTAGGTTACAAAGGGACATTGATAGGATGCAGAGCTGGGCCGAAAAGTAGCAGATGGGGTTTAACCCTGAAAAGTGCGAGGTGATTCATTTTGGAAGAACAAACTTGAAAAGTAGAATACAGGATTAATGGAAAGATTCTTGGCAGTGTGGAGGAGCAGAAGGCTCTCAGGGTTCATGTCCACAGTTCCCTGAAAGCTGCCACCCAAGTGGATAGATTTGTTAAGAAGGTGTATGGTGTGTTAGCATTCATTAATAGAGGGGTTGAGCTCAAGAGCCGTGAAATTATCCTTCAGCTATTCAAAAGCCTGCTTCGACCACATCTGGAGTGTTGTGTCCAGCTCTGGTTGCCTCATTACAGGAAAGATGTGAAATTGTTGGAAAAGGTGCAGAGGAGATTTACCAGAATGTTGCCTGGAATGGAGAGAAGGTCTTACGAGGAAAGGTTGAGGCAGCTAGGGCTTTTCTCTTTAGAATGACGAAAGATGAGAAGTGACTTGGTAGAGGTGTACAAAATGATCAGAGGTATAGGTAGAGTGGACAGCCAGAGACTTTTACGTCAGGTGGAGGTAGCTATCATGAGTGGTAATAATTTAAAGTGAATGGAGGTAGATATAAGGGAGGCGTCAGAGGTAGGTTCATTGCTCCAAGAGCGGGTATGGAATGCATTGCCGCAGAGGGTAGTGGAGTCAGCCTCATTAGGGGCATTTAAGCAACTATTAGATAGGCATATGGATGATAGTACAAGGTATGGGTGGATGTTAGATAGACCTTAGGTTTAGGGTAAAATTTAGACATAACATCATGGGCCGAAGGGCCTGTACTGTGCTGTACTGTTCTACGTTCTATGCTTTATAAAAACTTCCACAGATTTACTATCCTCTGAGAGAAAAATGTCTTTCTCATCTCTGTTCTAACTGGCAGCCACTGTCCTCTGGTCCTCAACTCTCTCACAAGAGGAAACAAACTCTCTTCATCTACCCTGTTGTGGTAAGGTGACCCATGACTTCCACGATTGTTACAGAAACATTGATATTTTTCCATGAGCATGGATAAGAACTCAAAATGTAGAAATCAAGCTTACACATTTTGCAAGCTGCAGAACAGTACAGTATTCATGCAGGCCGTGGACAATAAACTTCCCATTAAATCCATACACGCCTGGGACTCTGTGACCAGATGCTAATGGCTACATTATTTCAGGATGACCCATTGTTTCCACCTCCAGTGATTCCGCTTTGATCGAAGAATGCTATGCAGACTTGGTGGCGCCTAGATCAGTAGAAGGCCAGAGACCCAGTGTGACAAGGATGGCACTTGACAATTGAATGCTCAATACAATGTCCTGAAGATTCCAAGTATATAAAGTAGTCATCTCATTGGATCTTCCTCCACCACCCAATGTTCATCTTGGACGCAAGACACAGAATCTTTGTGAATGCTGTGAAGTGGGATTTAAAGGGGCAACCTTCAGGTACGACTCTCTCTGCTTTTGTGCATTCTTCGCTGGTGTCTGCAGGGAACATCTTTGGCTGGCAACCAAGCTGCACAGCATCTCCAGCCCCTTGTACCTCACGGTGAGCATTGTCAGGCTGACCAGACCCAGAAAGCAGCCTCGGCGAGACAACCTGAAGATCAGAACCAGCCCTAGAGGGGAAGGGAAGCTCAAATTGCCAACTGTAGAAACATCAGCCAACCCTCAAAGGCTGAGGAACAGCTTGTCTTAGCTTTATTGAATGGATATTACCAGTCCTTTTAGACAAACTGTTCAAATACAGTATAGGGACCAACAGATAAGATGCAGCGAATGAGGAAGTGTGTGTCAGAAATAGATAGCGAGTGTAAATTTGAGACTATTTGCTTAGAGATAGAAGGCTGTTTACTGAAGAGCCCTGTGAAGAAGTTGAGAGAGTTTGATTGAGTTTAATTACAGTACAATAGTAGAGTCTGATAAATGTTGTTTTACCTTGATAAAGTGTTCAGTAATAATGATGTTGAACATTCCCCTGACCCTTGTCCCCTTCATCTATCGCAATGTGCAAGTGTCTGAGTTAAAATGGATTACTGCAAACTGGTCAAGCTCAGTTAGGGTACAGTAACCTACCTTTCACATTATAACATTGGTATCCCCGGAAGGGCTTGATAAGAAATACCTGAAAAGATATGCCAATTACAAACACAGAAATTGCTGGAAAAGCTCAGCAGATCTGGCTGCAACTGTGAAGAGAAATCAGAGTACATGTCTTGGGTAAAGTGACCCTTCCTCTAACTCTGCTTCGTTTCACAGATGCTGCCAGGCCTGCTGAGCTTTTCCAGCAATTTCTCTGTTTTGTTTCTGATTTACCATTCTTTCAGTTTTTATTTGACCACACTAAAAAGGAAAGGTGACCAACCATAAACTTTGGCAGAACCAGGTGCTTACATGGTAAAAGCACAAACCGTAGATTTTGAGTCACGAGTTCTAAAAGAGGAAGATAGAGTACACTCTATGGCCAGTCGTATGAATTAGCTGGAGACACAAACAAAATATTCAAATGAGAAGTGGCCCAAGCAGGTAAAATTTTGTGATAAACCAGCACTGGGCCTGGGATCCAAGGGGAGAATCGTTGGGAGAAAGTGCACTGTTGTTTAGGGAAGCGTGCTTCCAAAATAGTTGAATCCATTGTCATAGCTAGTGGAATGGAACAACTCCATAGTAAAGAAATGATGAACATAAATTTAAAGAAACATTCAGTGAGCGAGAGAGAAGAAATAGTTTGCATCACACGAGAAATCAAGAAGATGCTGGCAGAGAGAAATATAGAGATCCTCAGATTTATGGAGATGGTTAGGTTAGAATGAGAAAGAATGGATACAAAAGCCCTGCAGCCAAGTAAACTGACTGCACACAGAGCAGTTTCGGGCCCAGTTTGAGAAAGTCCTGCCAGCAGGAGCAACGGATGATCAGGGATTGTGATGCTGCCCAGAGAAACACAGCAGAGCTTTCAGAATAAAGTGAAAGTCAGTAAGCAGTACTCAGTGTCCTGCAACAAGCAGGTCACAAAGCGAAGCCCACTCTGCTGATCACTCTAAATGCCACAGCAAAACTGACAGGCTTAAAATGTTACTGTTGACACAAGAGAATAGCATGTGCACCTAGGCACCTACACTATAGACTGGGAGGATATACAGGAGGTGGCGAACCGCCTTGCTACCCTGAAGAGTGAATGGATACCCTACTTTGCTTTCCAGAAAAGTTTGAAACCCCATGCCCCCCGACTCCTACTCACTGCATCTCCACCATCCCCCACTCCTGCCCCGGTACAACCTCCTATCCCCAATAGAGTCTCCCATTCTGAAACAAGCTAACTCCCCAATCCATGCAGTTCAGCAGCCTCCTTTCCTGCTCTTCCTCTGATGAGCCCTTTAGCGACTAGCTGCCAGAATATTCAGAACAGTGGCCCCATCACCACCCATTTCTCCTTCACCCAGCTTTCAAAGACTGTAGAAAATCTGTGTATTCGAGGTATCAAGAGACCCCCCAATGTGATCTTTGATTGCAGCATCACCATAGGGTGGACAATGCCTAAAAGGTGAAGTTAATTTAACAATATCTGAGCCCAACTCTATTCCATTTTATCCAGTCCCCAGAATGTGGTAGGAGACACTTTGGTAGACATAAAGGAGGCAATCCTACCTGCAGGAGGTTACAATAGGAGGAACCCTCTGTAGGGATTGAATAACTTCAGGCAGAGGAAAGGGGAGTACGCAACTGCATTTGCCAGGCACCTTTGGGCACAGTTCACAGGAGCCTTTGGTGACATGGGCAGAGCTATGCTAACAGCACAACAAATGGCCAATTGGACATGTAACTTATTTTACACTGCAATCCCGCTTATCCCAAATCTGCATATCCCAACTCTGTGTACGCAAACCCTGTGTACCCAACCACTTTGTATCCAAGCCCTGTGTACCCAAAAGCTGTGTATGCAAACACATTGTACCCAAGCCCATAAGCCAACAATGAGATCATTGTGATCGAATGAAGGGAGTAACAGAAATAAGGGTGGTTACTTCAAGTATTATCCACCACTTATGGCTCTCCCAGTGTGAGAGGTAGAGGTAGGGAGCTGTAGCAGGGAGCTCCTAGGCAGCATCTGCCACTGAGAAAATGTTATAACTGTGGACACACAGACCACTTCGTTTGAGGTTGGAGAGCACCCGTCAGCAAGACCCACCACAGGAACAAGAACAGAGACACCAATCTTTGCCATGAGAGGAGCTGGCAATGCAGGTTATGCTAAGTTTACTGAGGGAGATAACACACTCCAGCCCTATGTATTCTCGATACACTGCAAAGCATGCGAGTGCCGTGCTGCTCCACAGTGGATGTGTGGGACGATCCCTGGTAGAAGGTGAGGCATGGTGCCACCCATTGAGTACCTATGGGATACAGTGGGGTCCAGAGCTACCCTTTACACCTGTGATTTAGATCATTCATGAAGCACCCAAAAGGAAGATTGTCCTTTAGCAGTTTCACAGGGCATCTATAGGAGGTAGCAGAGATGGACCCTTTAGAATTAAATTGGAAAATCTGATTACTTACCACTCAGCAGCACTAGTGAGTCTCCCCCCCAAGAGGGAGAACACATCCTAGGTTTGGACCTTATGCGGAAGAATCATCTGCCCAGCAAACTGCTGCATTTGGTAGATGCCCTATGAGAATATCCAATAACTGAGTAATGGATTAAACCCAACAAGGTGACAAATGACCCAGCAGCACAGGTAATTCTGTTGAAGCACACAAAGGCATTCGTCAGTGTAACTGTGAATTCTATCACATGACTAGCGAGGTACTGATTAACTGACCAGGCTCAAAACCATAGACGCTAAAACAAAGAGAGGGAGACATAGTTAAGTTCACCTATAGCTTGCTGCAACAGGGAGTCCTATTCCCTCTCACGTCACTAACAATTTGCCAACCTGGCCAGTTAGGAAATTGGAAGGCTCTTGGAGACCTACTATTGATTGTAGAGAATTAATAAAACCACCCCAATTACAGCACCTACAGTAACAATGAGACCTGAAATCATGATGCAATGATCCTAATGAACAGAATATTTTGCAGTGCTAGGCATTAGCAACGGATTTTGATTGATACCACTTCACAGGCAATGCCAGTATAAATTTACATTCAGGGCCAGCAGCATACATGGATCTGCTTGTCCTAGGACTTCCATAATTCCCACTGCATCCACCACCAGAGATTAGCTAAAAAGGTTGGAATTTTACCAACAGGACTGCTTAATACAATCCATAGACAATCTTCTCTTACAGTCTGGCATGAAAATCAAAGATTTAGAATTATTGAAAGAACCGTTAGCCCTCCTCACCACACTAGGTCATAGAGTTACACAGCATGGAAACAGAGCCTTCGGTCCAAATCATCCTTGCAGACCAGCTATCCTAAATTGATCTAGTCTCGTTTGCCAGCATTTGGCCAATACCCTCTAAACCCTTCCTTTTCATATACCCATCCAGATGCTTTTTAAATGTTGTATTTGTACCAGCCTCCACAAGCTCCTCAGGCAGTTTGTTCCATACACGCATCACCACCTGTGTGAAAATGTTGCCCCTTGTGTCCCTTTTAAATCTTTCCTCTCTCACTTTAAATCTATGCCCTCCAGTTTTGGACTCCCCTACCTTGGGAAAAAGGCCCTTAGCTATTCACCCCGTCCATGCCCCTAACAATTTGATAAATCTTTATAAGGATCTCCCAGCCTATGACTCTCCAGGGGGAGAAAAAACCCAGCCTACGTCTATGGCTGAAACTCTCCAAATCCGGCAACATCCTTGCAAATCTTTTCAGAACCCTTTCAAGTTTACCAACATCTTTCCTACGGCAGAGAGACCAGAATTACACACAGCGTTCCAAAAGTGGCCCAACCAATGTCCTGTGTGGCAGCAACATGATGTACCAACCCAGGATTAAAGATGTATTATACATCAGAGTTGGAAACATCATAAAGTCCCAGGTTTTGTACTTGGAAGCTGTGTTACCATGGGGAAACATAAAATAGAAAAGAAGCATATCGAGACCATTTGCATCTCCCCAGAGATGTGAGCTCACTGCATTCTTTTATGGGTTTAGTGGAATACTGCTGAAACGAACTTGATTTTGCCACTAAGGCCGCCCCTCTGCCTGTCCTCCTTAAAAAGAGTGCCCTGTGGGAATGGACTGAGCAGCACACAGAAGCTGTCTCAGAACTAAAGCAGATCCTAACAAAGGCTCCCGCACTGTTAGCGTCGTTTCAAAGCTTTCCTTTGACTTGGAAGTTGCAGTCATGGACGTAGCTTTTGCAGCCGTGCTCTTCTCAGAGTGTCATAACAGACTCGGGATGGTAGCCTGCGCTTCCTGGTTCCTTTTCCCAATAGAACCGAACTTCTGTATCATTGGTTTGAGGCCCTTAATCAGCCTCATGGAGCCTCCTTTAGCCTACTTTGTGGGATGGCTGAATTAAAGATGGTATGTTCAGTCAAAACTGCACTGTGTGCTGGACACTGATGCTGCAAATGCATGACTTTCTGGTCAAATGTCCCCAGCTGCGCACCCTCCTGGCCGACAACTTGAGCTTCGGCGGAAAATCCCACGAGCGTCAGGAAGTGGCAACATATGATTCCGATGAACCGTTCTGTCAAAACGAAACAGGGGAGGATCCAAGGAAACCTGGGGAGCAGGGAGACCTGTAAAAATGCTTGTAGATAGATCCTCAACGGTAGAGGTTGGTGAAACCAAATCATTTGTCTCCAAGTCCAAGCCCATTTGGGAATAGAATCCACTGCAGAGATTATTAAGGGATTGTGATGGTGGTCAGAAATGAGTAAAGACATAAAACATTATGTCGAAAACTGTATTATCTTTGCTCAGAACGACCCTAACAAGTAACCTAACACAGGATGGGACATATATATGGTGAGTTGAATCCCTGGTAGAATTAGCACGAGAGCTCATCAATAAAGTGGGCACTCAAGCTGTCGAACTAGCAGCTGTAGCCTATGTGGTCAGCCACCCTGACTAACCACCCCACCAGCAGACATACACTTGTACAGTGTGTATGTCTGCAACTGTTTAACTAACATCCTACCACTGCGGGAAGTTGGAGGATTTGTTTCAGCAGATAGAAAACCTTTACCATCTGCAGCCCTGCTTTAATTTATTTTCCACGCTGCCCAAGGCTGTGAGTACAGCACTATTAAAGTTAGGGTCTATTCCAGAACTTCCCCAATTTGGAGTGTAAGGGCAGATAAATCAATCAAGCAGGGTGGCCATGGGGGAGACACATGGCCAACCGGTCGACGCCATCGCTGTGAGCTAATCTAAAGTCAAGGGTCTTAAATAGGCTCAGGTGATTTAAGACAAATACCAGAGGGAACACAGCCCACCTCCTATTTGTAAATAGAAGGAGAAATTGACCAAAGATGGACTTCTGCTTAAAGACAGACAGCACATGGTACTGATCGAAGACTGAAACCAGATCATTTGTCACAAAGGCCAAGGCCATTGGGAATAGAATCCACTCCAGATATTATTAAGGGATTGTGTTGGTGGCCAAAAATGAGTAAAAGACTTAAAATATTATGTTGAAAACTGTATTATCTTTTCCCAGAACAAACCCAACAGTATCCCAATGCGGGAGAATAAAGACATACTCGGCCAATGGCAGGTCCAAGTAGATTACATTGGCCCCCTACCATCCTGTGAAGGGGTTTACAAATATGGCTTTGTTCATTGTGGACAATGTTAGTAAATGGGTAGAAGGTTTCCCAAGCTGAACTAACATTGTTAAGATTACATGGACCTTTTAATCTAACCAGATGGGATCTTCCCCGTAAACTAAAAGCTGGTCAGGTCCCTACTTTACAGCTCACGTAATGAGGCAGTGATAAGTATATTTGGTGCAAATCAAAGGTTTCAGTTACCTACCATCCTCAATCCAGTGTGATTGTAAAGAAAGTGAACTGCACTCTCGAACGGAAGCGGCAAAAAGTCGCCTAGCCAAATAGCCCGACTAGAAGGTAGACTTGCTCTTCATCCTTGTCATCCTACAGAATTCATCCTCCAGCTCAACTAGGTTCACCCCCCCATATTTTAATGACTGGACACCCCGTGAGAGTTATTGAACCCCTGCTAGGACTGGACTTGCCACAGCCTGAGTGCATAGCCCTTAGTCACGACAAAACTGTATAAATCCCAACTTGACAAAGTAAAGGCTACACAGAAGGCAGCAGCCATCAAAATAGTGAAAAGAAAGAAGCAGACTAAGGCTTATTCTGATGGGAAAATGAACCCAGCAGAATATGAAGTAGGGCAGTGGGTCATGTTGCAGGTCTTTCAGTCAGGAACATTCCTATCCATCAGGTATTCAGATGTACGTTCTGTTGTGAATAAGGAAAGCCTATTAGTGTATAAAATTTTCCTTGACTCCAGTGTGACCAGATGATATCACGAGAACCAATTAAAGGCTTACGGAGCCCAGAGCAATAGTCAACAGTTCCACTGCTTTTAGAGGGATTGGAGGAAGCAGATCCTAATCTTAGAATTACAGAGTCCCTGCTGTGCGGAAACAGACCATTTGGCCCAGCAAACCCACACTGACCCTCCAAAAAGCATCCCACCCAGACCTATTACCCCACCCTTTCCCTGTAGCCCTGCATTTCCCATGACTAATCCACCCAATTTACCATTCCTGAACACTATGCGCAATTTAGCACGGCCGATCCACTTAACCTGTGCATCTTTGGACTGTGGGACGAAACTGGAGCACCCAGCAGAAACTCACACAGACAAGGGGAGAATGTGCAAACCCAACAAAAATAATCACACGAGGATGGAAATTAACGCTGGGTCCCTGGTGCTGTGAGGCAGCTGTGATAACCAATGAGCCACCAGGCTGCCTGTAATCTTAATTATGGCCCCTGCTGATCCCGGTATCACAAAATGGGTAGGTTTTAAAATTCAAAATCCCGTACAAAAGCTACACAAATTGGTACTTGTAGTGTTAGACATATCCAGAACTCAGCTGGCAGAGTGGTGCCCTCCCCAACCTCAGAAGCTGTGCCTATATTGACGACAAAGCTTACTAGGATGGAAAAGGGGAATTGATACAGGTAAGGTCAGACCTAGGCCAGTGGGGCGCAGTATAAGAGACAAAATTAATGATTTGTAAACTGCTTACAGAGTGGGAGTGTCCACAGTCATTATCCTTCATTTAGCTAATTTGGATAATCTACTCAGGATTCTAACCGAGAAGTTGAACAGGCCTTAGATAAAAGCAGCATGATGCTGAAGGGGAATTAGAGGAGAATCAAGCTCACTAACATTTGGTAATGGTCATGGAAAGGCATGCAAGGACAATAAATAAAATTATCTAAGCCAAAAAAGCAGATAATTGCGGTAGGCAGCAGAATCGAACCCTGTGGAGTACCTATGAACAATGGATGATAGAACAATTGAGGGAGAACTTCGAGCAGACAGAACAAGTCAGGTCTGGTCTTGGATCAGTGCTGAGCAAATAGAATATTTATCCCACAGAAAGTGACACCTAAATATTGCACATTGCCAGTTATGACAACTAATGGTGACTGCAAGGCAATCCCGGGAAAGGCCTTTGGTGTGGAATAAGGAATTATAACACTGGACGAAAATGGGCTAAGAGTCTTTGAGGTTGAAAATATCAGCATTATCTGAGAGGGAATGTGGTTAGAATATGTTGGCACCCACCTTACCTGTTAAGAAAAGGCAGAATGCTTGTAGGTACCACTCTAGAGAAATCAAGCATGCCTTATGTGGTTTTTGGACAAGTGCAAATATTAAAAAAAACAATTGAAATCCAAAGCCTGGACACTGACATCATCTAAATAGTTTACAAAGGGGAGGGTCAATACTGCATCACAACTTCTCTGAAATATTTTCAACACAGAACCTTCACCTGTGACAATCACAACAGCATTTTCTGCATTCAGCCCCACATACCAGCCAGGGTAGAATTAACTGAATTCATGGACATACACAAGAGAAGTGAGATCTTTATTGATGTCAACAATGAACTCCAACAGACTTTAGGAGATTATTTGGAAAAATACAAAACTGGTATTGAACTCCTATCAGAAAAATTACAACATGTCCAGACGCAATTGACGAACCCCACAATATCTTCACTACCACAGTCCAACAGACAGAACAAGTACAAAAAGATATTAAAGAAAGTGAAGTCACCAACTGGTGAAATGACTTTTAGAATTGGGGAACAAATGTATAAATGTTTGCCTCCTGTCACACTGTTCATTCTATGATTTCATTATTCATTCATTATATTTGTTTACATGGATACAATATAAGAGTGCCTCAGGCTGGCCGCTGAGCTGCACAGCATTCCCATCTCCTTGTACCTCATGGTAAGCATCATCAGACTGACCAGACCCAGAGAAACCACCTCGACCCGGAGATAAGAACCAGCCCTAGATGATAGGGGAAACCCAAATCAACAACTGCAGATCCTGAAACATCAGTCACAGCTGAAAGACTGAGGAAAAGCTTGTCCCAGACTTATTGAATTGGTATTACCAATCCTTTAAGACAAGCAGTTCAAATACAATGAGAGGGACTTATCAATAAGGTGTAGTGAATCCTCAGAAGTGCATGTCAGAAATAGATAGCTATTGTAGATTTGAGACTTTTTACTTAGGGATTCAATACTGTTTGCTGAAGAGTCCTGAGAAGAAATTTATGGAGTTTAATTAAAGTACAATAGTGAAGTCTGATAAATACTGTTTTCCTTGATAAAGTGTTCGATAAAATTGTTGATGGTCCTTCCCATGACTCTTGTCCCCTTTGACTCTCTCACCACATAATGTGCCTGAGTTAAAACATGTTACTGCAAACTGGTCAAGGTTAGTCAGGGTATATTTACCCGCCTTTCACTTTACAATACTGAAGTCCTCTAAGAACCTTATATGTTTGAATAAAGTCACCTTTCTTTCTTGTAAACCTGAATGAATACAGGCCCAAATTATTCAACATTTCCTTAGCCTTGAAAACCTTCTCTGGACTGGCTGCAATGCCAGTGTATCTTTCCATAGTAAAGTAAAACTGTTCCCAGAATTCTAGTTATTGTTTACCTATTGCCTTATATAGCGGTAGCAACATCTCCCTATTTTTATACTCCATCCCCTTAACTGCTGAACTTGTATGTTAACTTTTTACGATGCAAGAGGACCCTTCAGAGAGGCAAAATTTGATTAGGGATAGTATGGTTTTATGCGAGGAAAATTGTGCCTCACAAACCTGATTGAGTTTTTTTCAGGAAGTTACCAAAGAGATTGATGAGGGTGGAGGCTTTGATAAAGCCTAGAACAAGGTTCTGCACAGCAGACTATTTAGTAAAGTTCAGTCACATGAGATTCAGAGTAAGCTTGTCAATTTGATATGTAATTGGCTCAACAACGGAAGACAGAGAGTGGTGATGGAGGGTTGCTTTTCAGACTGGGGACCTGTCACCAGCAGTGTTCCACAGGGATTGGCTCTGGGCCCTCTTTTGTTTGTCACTTATATAAATAATTTATGTGAGAATCTACATGGCATAGTTAGTAAGTTTGCAGACAACACCAAAATTGGTGGCATAATAGACAGTGAAGAAGGTTTTCTAAGATGACAAAGGGATCATGATCGAATAGGTCAATGAGCTAAAATTCGCAGGTGCCGTTCAATCTGGATAAATGCGTGGTATTGCATTTTGTTACAACAAACAAGGATAGGGCTTATACAATTAATGGTGGGGCCATGAGTAATGTTGTAGAACAGAGGGATCTAGGGACTCAGGTACATGATTTTTTGAGGTTTGTGTGACATATAGACAGGGTGGTAAAAAAGGCATTTGGCACGCTTGCCTTCATTGATCAGTCCTTTGAGGACAGGAGGTGGGAAATCATGTTGAGGTTGTACAGGACACTGGTGAGGCCTCTTCTGGAATACTTGTCCATTTCTGTTTGCCCAGTTATTATTAAGCTGGAGAGGACTCAGAAGAGATTTGCCAAGATGTTGTCAGGTATGGAAGGTTTGAGTTATAAAGAAAGGCTGGATAGTCCAGGAGTTTTTTCACTGAACCGTAGGAGGTTGAGAGGTGACCTTGTAGAAGTTCATAAAATAATGAGGGGGATAGACAAAGTTAATGGTAGTTGTATTTTCCCATTATGGGGTATTTCAAGACTAGGGGGGCAGAATTTTAAGGTGAGAGGAGAGAGATTTAAAAAAGACATAATGGGCAAATTTTTTAAACATAGTTCACATGTGTAATGAACTTCCTGAGGAAGTGGAGGATGTGAGTACAATTACAACATTTAAAAGACGTTTGGATAGAGGGATATGGGTCAAGAGCAGGAAAGGGTGCCTAGTTTAGTCTGGGATTGTATTTGGTATGGTCTGGTTGGATTGAAGAGTTTGTTTTCATGCTGTATGACTCTATGACCCCCAGATCAGTGTGTCTTCATCAGGTGCTTTTAGTGTAATTGGTGCTGTATACAGAAAATGCACATGGAATCAATGAAACCGTTCTGAGGAAGGGTCACTCGAGCCAAAATGTTAACTCATTTCTCTCCACAGAAGCTGCCAGACCTACTGAGTGTTACCAGGAATTTCTGTTTTTGTTGTCAATGAAATCTATGTCCTTTATGTAAAGCTCGGGGCAGAGAAGGTTTCATTATGACATCCATTGCACAATGAAGGGTTCTAAATAAAGGATATAACTGGCTTGGTCAGTTGACGCCAAAAGAGTTTGTCTTAAACTTATTGGATGCTTTTTCCTCATTCTCTGTAACTTCAACCGAAGGATAATAGAAACTGGGAAATTTATCTGCATGGATTAAAGGAGATTTAACTCCAGCTTCGTTTAAAATAAACCACAGTAAATAGGGCAGGATTTCTATGAGTTTACTGTCCATTTCCACATGATTTCAGCAAAAGATTGGCAGAAATGCTGGATGAACTGCAAGAAATTCCTAAGAGGGAAGTATCAATTTATTCTAGTGGTTCACAGCAATAATATTGTATACTGCATCACTGAGTGTCATGGTGCAGCACAGTCAGCTTGTTAAGGCCCCAAACACTACTTGGCTTTATTTCTAGTGTATCTGGTAAAATAAACGTGGTTACAGTATAGAGAAACTGGAGGACACATGTCAATAACTGAGCTCTGGTGAATTTTAATATCTCTGGTTTCAGAGAAATATTGACAAAGGTATTTTCCATCTTTTCTCCTCCCAAACCTGCCCCACCCACCACCATCGACTTCAGCCATCATATATAAGGAATGGAGAGAATTATCAGGGAGCAAGAGTGCAAAGAGATATAACCCAAAAATTGGAAAGAAGAAAGGAAACTCCTATCTACATCTCTGCTGTATTGTGGAACAGAGAATGGGAAGTGGAGAAACAGAACATCTGAGAGGCAGAGTCATTGGCTTCAGAAAGTTCAACACATAGTGAACAGAACAGCAAAAAACTGAGCAATTTGTATGTGGAACAGCCTGTGTTCTCCCTATGTTACATGTCAAACAGTTCACTCCAGTTTGATTGTTATTCAGTTAAAAAATATATATACTTGCTTTATGCAATCACAGAGAAAGAATGAATCAGACTTATTGAAGTGCAGGCATGCCATCTGTCATATCTACCGGGCGGAAAAATAATTACATTGCAATTCACTTTTTTAAGATGCAGATTTTGAGCTTAGAATCCCCCTAGTGGCTAGTTTGATATTAACAGACTTAATGGAAAAGCCACTGCTAGTCATGTGTTGGCTGGGTAAATCAGCAGATAAGCATTATATATACACGTAAAGATTTCATGGGTAACACACTGTTATGCCAAATTACTGTTGTAATAAATTAGAAAATGTATTAATGTTTTAATAACAAGATGAATATAACAAATTCATTTTTGCTATTTGCTTTCAGAAATTAATTTTATTTTTAATTTAGCAGATGTGAATCTCTATAGTATATACAAGATTTTGAAATCTTTTGAATTAGCTTAAGTACCTTTGATTTACATTCTGTCCCGTTGCTGTAAAACTTCTGAAGTAACTTCTGCACTTTATATGGTTTTGCAATCCTTTTGAACATGCTCCTGTTCACTTCCACAAAAGCAAACTGCTAGAATATTTAGCCCAATCTATTTTGATTAATATTTGCTGTGAAGTTGATTTTATAGTTTCCTCTCCTCTTGGCCACTGACTGCCAAAACTTCCTTAGCATTTGTTTTCTGTTATTGCCAAGTTTAGCTGTTCTTTTTGTTCCCTTTAGCAGAACAGTTTTGTGTTAATAAGAATTTTTTTTTTTCTTTTCTGTGATAATCACAGTTCACCTACAGAATGAACTGAACAATTACAAGTTCTGTGGAAATGTGTCTGTATATTTTTGTTTCTCTTGTGGTATTTTTAAGGTCAGCCACAGCCTTAGTAAATGTTACTAAAGCCTTTGATTGCTAAAAGCTCCAGAGAATTCCAAACTCCATGAATCATCTTTTTTAATGCTTTCACCTTGCTGTACTGAATGCTTAATATTCCAGCAATGATGTTACTAGGGTACGAAAAATACCAAACTTTTATCATTTAAAATTTTAAACAAATTGGGATTTTGAAAACATTCAGCAAAAAAACCCCAAAGAACTATGGATGTTGGAAATCATAAACAAAAAACGAAAATGCTAGAAAAACTCAGCAGGTCTGGCAGCATCTTTGGAGACAAAGCAGAGTTAATATTTTGGGTCCAATGACCCTCCTTCAGATCTGAAGAAGAAGCATTCTGAGGAAGGGCCACTGGACCCAAAACATTAACACTGCTTTCTCTCCACAGACACTGCCAGACTTGCTGAGCTTTTTCAGCAATTTCTGTTCGTGTGATTGAAAACATTCATTTTACTTGGCTTGTCATTACTTTTATTTCTCTTTGTTTTTCCTATCCAAAATTGGGTTTGGGTTAATTTAAAGAGAAGCAGTTTTTTTCCACAATTTCACTGTCACTATTAATTCCTTCATGCTCTGCATGGTCTTACTTATAAATCTTGTACTTCTTAGGAGAATTACCCCCATGACTAGGCTCCATCTGCTGGATATATGGAGTTATATATGCTTTAACACCATATCCTCCTTTTCTTTCAGAAGATAAATGCTCAGCAATGTCAAAACTTAGTTGCTAAATCTCCTGACTTATGAAATATTTACTAGATACTAAATAACCAACGTTGTGAATACTGAAGTTAATTTTTTTGCTAGCATGATCTTGGCACAATGCTTCTTCTGCTGGGAGAGCAGGAAATCACACAGCCCATAACTTTATATTATGAGCTAGACATATGCTTTCCCCCTGGTGTGTGAGGCTTCTTGCCAAGAATATGCAAGTGGAAAATTTACTCTTAAATTTCTAAAATAAACTGTAACTACAAATAATAATACTAAAACCATATTTACTGTCACATACATGGAAAAACTTGCTGTCAACCCCATTACTGTATTCTATATAAATGATAGTCCAAGACTATACATAGGCAAATTAGCCTTAAACTTTCTCTAATGCCTCCCCAAAATCTATCTCTGTGCTTATCCTTTTTAGGACCTCCCCTAGTAATCCTCATTTCTCTCCAGCCCCTTCATTCTTTTTGCAAAGCATCTTGGCATATATACTGCATTAAATCTATTACGTTAAGGCAAGCTGTTGTTGTGAGGTGAAGAAAAAAAGTAATCTGGATTTCCAGTCATGGCTCTCTATTTATTGAGAAGACTGAAGACAGCACAGCACACTTTGTTTAATAAGATGGTTAGTACCTGTAAGGGTCCATTGAAACCACATGATAAGCTCCCTCCACTAGGTTATAAAGGATCATTCCAGGGAAGAGTGAATCTCTTGCTAGATCTAGGTTCCAGTTCTAAGTTGGATGTTTGTCAGTAAATTTTATATAGATAATCGGCAATGTATATTTACTCTTGTGCTCAGCCTGAGGTCTTACAAGAGACTCTTATAATACAAAATGTAACCAGTATTCGTTCCTATCTAATAAACATATTTCATTCTGCAAAAGACTTGACGTGGATATTGTGTGTCAGCAATTTAGCTTAAGAAGGCTTGGTGGAAGTGAATCCATGCAAAACATTTTAGATAATACCAGTGGACACAACCCCTGTATATACCATGCTTTTTACGAAATTCTGTTGCTAAAAATGCCAAGACAAAGAATCAATTACAGAAAGACACCTGGAAAAGTCTCCCTTTCTGGCATTTTTAAAATCAGGCTTTTAAAAAATAGTTATCACAAAAATATGTCCATATGTAATCAGAAAGATATATCACCATCTCAATCAATTTGAATCTTGCTTCATTTTCAAGTTTTAAGAAAAGAGTGTAAATGAATCATTTTTTCCAGAGGCAATCCATTCCTTACAACTAATACTGCCAGGATTCACTCTCTGTTGCAAATTGACCTTAACATTTCTTTTTAAAGTTCAAGTTATGAGAGAGGTTTTAATTCTATTACATTGCCAGGAGGGAGTGAATTTGAAGATCTTCAATTATTATATGAAAAATTTTGGTGTCATTGTCTAAAACGTAAAACCAAGAATAAGGTTTACATTTGCAGGAAATGTGTGAAATGCATAAAATATGGCTAGTCCATTAGATTCCATTGATGGTGTTGCTTCTTTATAAAAACCAGACTGTAACACCACTTCTAGTTATTCAAATATAAGTTGGGATATTGTATTTCAATGTTTATAGTCCACTTAATTATTCCTCTTTTGCACCATGATGTGATGGTGAACACCTTTTCCAATCACTATCGTACTTTCCAGATAATCATTATTGAACAGAATTCTAAATGGAAATCAGACTTTTTTAGTTCACTTATGTGAATCCAGTTACATTATGTTGGATTAGCTACCAAATTGACCTGTAGTCTGATTAACAAAATATTTTAAAATTTTGCTTTGCACAAAACTGCATGACAGGATCAAAGTGTATTTACTTCCATAGGTGCCAAATTTCGAAATTTAATTTCACATTTTACATCAAAGCAAGTAGTTGCATTTTTCTCTTTGGAAATATCTCATTGGTTTGCTCTACTTACTTTAAGCCGAACTCTAGATAAACAGCATGAATACAGAGGACAGAACCTGACAGACAAATGATTCCCATGCTTTAAGATTTTGATTTCATGACACTGTACAACCCTCACTTTAGTGTGTTTGGATTAATTTTACAACTTAGGTCTGAAGATGCCACAATAAGAGAGAAGAGAATGGTGCAGACTGGCTGGCTAATGTCACAGATCATAATGCTGCTGTCATTTGAGTGCGAATTTGACTTACTTCTTTACTGGAATGTGCATGTACTCCAGAACTGACAAGCTGCATAAAATTCTGGCATTTCATCATGCAGGCTTAGTTAGAGATATCTACGTTTCTCAAGAGTGAGCTGGTCGTTGAACTGTGACTGTGATAATGGAGTAAGGATGAAAATTACTTAAAGGGGCACTATCCCTTCATTGTGGAATTCATCACGATTCAGAATATTCTACGTGAGATCATATGTGACAAACTTTCACTGCTGCAAATGTTATTTTATTTTGATGTTCCCAATGCTTTCTTGTCTCTTCTTTATCAATTTGCCACCTTGGCTTTCAGTCCTACTTTAAAAGAATAGAAAATCTCTCCATTTGTCTATATACAGAACTTATCTAAAAGGCAGTATCATTGCATGTTTTCTGGTAAAAAGTCACAGGACCAATAATGATGAATCTTCACTGGCCCACATCATGATTCATATTGAAGGAATGGCAATCACCGATTCTCCTCCCTGACAGCTGCCTACAAATATTTTGCAGACTTTAGAGCAGACTTGCCCAGTGATGATGCCTCACAGAGATCAAGAGGAAATATATAGCAAGGCTTTCCAACATTTCAGATAGAAAAATCCTCACTAAGATACACAAAATTACACCATTCAAAAAACATTTGGACAGGTACATAGATAAGAAAGGTTTAGATAGATAAAGGCCAAATGTAGACAAATGGGGCCAGTTCACTTTAGGAAACCTGGTCAATACAGATGAGTTGAGTGGATGGGTCTGTTGACTCAATGACACTATATGTCATAAAATTTGGTTGCAGAATGCCACATCTTTAGAACCATTAGTACATTTGTATTTCCAAAGTGTGATGCATGAACATTATTTTTCTGCTGGCCACTCTGATACCATTATTGGTGAGGGCATCATTGTGGTGCAGGCAGGATGTGCTGGAAGTAGAAACAGAAACTGTTGCTCAGAGTTAGTGAAGAACAGACTCAAAATGTAAATTCTGCATCTGTTAACAGATGCTGCCAGATCTGCTGAGTTTCTTCATCAACTTCTGTTTTTGTTTCAGATTTCCAGCATTTATAGTTCTTTTCTTTATTTTAGTATTTAATTCTTTGCCAAATCTCTTCCAAGTATGCCCACCTTGAGGAAGTCCTGCTCATGTCCCTAACAAGATATCCATTCCAACTTTTCTAACCTTTCTTCTTTCTCAGTTTTGTTTTCTCTCCTTGTATTGACAAAGTCTTGACCAAAATTTGCTTCCACAGCCACATTTCATTCCTCAGTGACTGCCTCCAGCTCAGACTCACCCCATATGGATTCCAACTGAAGTTTCATCTGTCACGTTTTGAATTCATCCAGGATCATGGGTATCTCCGACATGTACGAAGCTTCTCAGACAACTGTTCATGCCATACTATGACATTTATACTCAGTGCCATGCTTCTAACTCCACCTCTTGTTGGGTATTTACTATCCCTTCAGACTTTCCACTCTCTAATGCTGAATGTTCTCTATGTATCAAAGATCTTAATTTTATGTCTGTGTCCCCACCTCAACGAATTTCAGGCTCATCATGACATTGAATTCTTCCTCCATTGCCACTGTCTCTGTGCCCATATCTTTGGACAGGAGTCCGCTTCTTGTTCCACAGAAACCTTCACCCGTCTCCAACACTGTTCCTCAACTTGGACTCCTCCCCACGGCCTTTTACCTGCACTTGCCCTGTTCATGGATAGACATCAGTCATGGTAATTTCTCTACCTGTATTACCCATTCAAACCATTCCCCTTCTGAACTTACTGCACTTTGTGATTTCATATGCAAGCTTCACTTTTTCACCAAGCCTGCTAACAAGGTTGGTGCTGTTGTTGTCTGACGTACTGACCTCTACTTTGTGGAGACTGAGTGCTAGGTCTCAGACACATCCTCATATCCCCCCCCTAGGCTGCCATCAAGCAGAGAACTGCTGTGTTTTTCCAGGAATTTCTGTTTTTGTTTCAGATCCCCACCATGGTATTAAGGTTTGGGCTTGTACTGCTACCTAAATTTGCTGAAGTGTATAGTGATTGTTGTAACACATGCTGACAGACTTTGCCCTGACTTCAGCACAGAAAGCCTGCTCCAGAAATGGATGCAGTAATGATGGAGAGAATGAGCAGAGATTGATATAGAGGACAAACTGCTGAAAGAAGCAGAATGAGGTGGGGAAGATTCTCAACAAAAAGCTTTTTCTACCTAGGACCATCAGGGAACTGTTAACATCTTCAACATCAGCAAAGAACTGTTTAAAAGTCCTTTTCTTTATCTTCTTCTTTGGTAGTCCTTTGGGATCGAGGATTGGTTTCATTTACTGTGTATTTGTGGCCCTTGTGATGACTCAAGAGTCCAAACTTTTATCTGCACCTATCTCCATTCAGGAAGCTGTAGAGTTAATACTCGCTGCAGGGTTTGAGCTGTAGTACTGTAGGATCGCTGCATTTTTAGAAAGCTGCCTTCAGATGTTACATCAATCCAGTCTGTTCAGATATCTGTAAAAAATAACATAGCATTTTTAGAAGAAGAATGGGGGAGTTGCTTAGCTGCCCTTGCTGACATTCGTTACTCAATTAGTATTACTAAAACAGATTAGCTAGTTATTTATGATAACAAAGTGTGGAGCTGGATGAACACAGCAGGCCAAGAAGCATCTCAGGAACACAAAAGCTGACGTTTCAGGCCGTGTGTTTAGGGAACTTGCCGAGTGATACTTGGCTGCAAGTTTGTCTACTAAACAGAAGGTTCCAAAAAAGAGCTTGTTCATTGTCGAGTGTTTTTGGTGTAATCCCTACAGTGTAGAAACTGGCCCTTCTACCCACCAAGCCCACTCTATCCCTCCAAAGAGCACCCCTCCCGGACCATTCCCCTTTTTCCCATGGCTAACACATCTAATCGACACATCCCTGAACACTATTGGCAATTTAGCATGGCCAATCCAACTAACCTGCACATCTTTGGACTGTGGGATGAAACCAGGCCACCCAGCAGAAACCCATGCAGACATGGCGAGAATGTACAAACTTCACTCAGTCTCCCAAGGGTGGAATTGAAGCCAGGCCCCTAGCCCTATGAGGCAGTGACACTAACCAATGAGCCACCATGCTACTTTCTGAAAAGCATTATATGAATTCAAATATTCCTTTCTGTGTTTGAAAACTGAGGCAGTCAGTTTTTAAATCGAGTAACAGAAAAACAAATCAGACACATCCCAATGATTTCTGTAGTCAATGCTTCACATAGTGGAATATTATGTCATACACAGTATGAAGCTTTCAATTTTGATCTTTGTCTGAGTTGAGACAGTGATTGTGGTGTGATATTTGATGTTGCCCCCCGCCCCACCCCGGGCTAACGGAGGAAAGAAAAGATTAGCTGCAATTCCAGTTCATTGTCTCGAGATCAAAACTGCAGAGATGTGAGCCATAAAGGGGGAATATATAAAGCTCAGACTTAGTGCACCTGGAATTGTCAGAGTTATAAAGGCAATACACCACCAACCTGAAATAATTAAACATCCTTGACCAAGGCAAAGGTTTTTGCAGAGTTTGCTATGTGCAGCCCATCTTCTTTTCTCTTTAGCCAAATGAATTAGCTGATTCTAATTTAAGGCGAAGTAAGAAGTTGTCTCACGAATCATTGGGGATCCTTGGAATACAAAAAAAAGAAACTTTCACACTTGCTGGTGAAAAAGGATAAATGGATTAGTGACCAAGATAATTCTGCAATCAATTACCCCGACTTAAGATAACAAATTCATTGTGTGGGAGACTTCAACAATTGTGGCTGTTGTGCGCTGCTTACAGGGAAGTAGAATCACACCACTGGAATCATAAAGGTCATCAACAAAATTCAGGAAACATTAGCTATCTGGTTCGGGAGTGGGCAAGTGCTTTCTCAACATTTCACTCATGGTCAAAGAGTACTTTGCCCATTTTGGATATTATATTTGAAAATGTCTGCAAGAATATGGTTATATTGCTCTTCAAGAAAGATGGGATAGAATTAAAAGAGGAACTCAAAAATGTCCTCTGGCAGCTGCTGACTTTGTGATTTCCAAGTCAACCATAATTCTTCAGTGAGTACAAGCTGTCTTATTATAATTAGGATGATAATTTCTATGCTGTTTCTGATATTTGTCATTAATGTATTTTTCAACTTTTTCTGCAACAGTCTATCACTTTCACTGTTGTTCTACATTGTAATGGATCTGCTATAAAGTAATTCAGATATTTATGAATATATAAGGTCCCCCGTTGTCTTAATTTAAAAGTACAATAAGTAGAGGTGGAAAAATGAGACACGGTCATCATGTAAATATATTTTTGTTCAAACATTGGAGTTATTGAGGGAAAGTCAACATAAATATATATTTTCAGAATGAATGATGACATGATTAATGACGCTTTCAGATTGCTTGTTTATCAGTTAATGTAAAATGGTTTGCATTTATAATGAAAATATTAAGCCTTTAATGTCTCTGACTTTTCCCGGCATTTTCCTTCAGCTTGTTGAGCCATATCTCTTTGCTAAGGCCTGAATTGGAATTGGGACACGACTTAAACAAAGTCTAGAAAAATGGGGAGAAACATAAAGGGAAATTAGAGGTTTATTTGTCTGCATGAGAAAAGAGCATCAGGTGAAAATGGAAGGATCAAGGAAAGGATCCAATGATTTACTGAGGATCATCTTCTGATTCACTCTACCCTGATTCAAAATCCCACTATTCATATGGTCAAAACTCATTGATGCAAATCCATTTTTGTTTACTTTCATGGGCTAAAGTATCATGCAAATGCACTCCCAAAAATGTTCTTATTTAGTTCTCCCTGTAGAAGTAGCACTCGTCCAATGTCTCCATGAATGCTTACTCTGTAGTGTGGAGTAAAAGTTGAGCTATATCTTTACTCTAAAAATAATAACTATAAGCAACATAGCAACATCAGATCACATGGAACTGGAACCTGAGTCTGCAGGATTCCAGAAGATGTCCTCTCTTATGAACCTATGTATATAGTTATGCTTAATGAAGCCTGTTAATTTGTACTCACCTCAGTGTACACTTGGTCTTATTACACGTTGGCAGATGGTGCTTATACTCATAGATTGGCAAGGAGCCTCTCGAATGAAAGTCAGTGACAGTACAGTGTCATGAGTGAAAGATAAGGCCAGCCCAATAATCCAATCCCAGAAGTTAGGGAGAAGCATGAAGGGGAACTCAGGAATATGAGGAATTAGTGAATAATGGACTTCAACACAATGCCTCCGCTTCAAGCCAAAAACCCATGCAAAAACCAAAAAATAGGTGGGAGAAAACACACAGCAGGGAATACAGGAAGCAACAAACAAATTGTTTGGCTGCAGTAAGAGAAATATTACCATGAACTGGAGATCTTTACAGCAATGTGGAAGCAAAGATCGCTTGGAGAGTCTGCATGTGGGAAGCGTATGAAGAAACAAGGCGCAGTCATTGTCATTTAGGGATTCCACAGGTGCGAGCTATGTCCAGCCAGTATTATAGAGAATAATGAGTGCCAAGACTGAGGCCACTGCATAGCCGCAAACATGTTTTTGTTACATAGCTGCAGCACAACATTCTACAAATATTCATGCATTAGTCAACACTGAGGAGAAACTGACAACCTTGGTTTCCAGCTGTTTATTGACCAGGAATTCTCAACAGGGCCAATGTAAACACTGGGTAATGATCCAGGTGAGCAAATTGATCTCCATTAGACTAAGAGAAACTGGTGTGACCCTTAAACTCGCCTCCCTCAGATGGTGGAGTTAGGGTGACTCGAAGGAAATAACCAAAAGTAGTGGGCTGGTGAAAGACCAGACAGGGTGTGTCCTTGCCACCAACAACATTGGGCAATGTGCAAGTAATATTGATCTTGGATACAGTCCTGGTTATGCAGCCAGTCCTGTTGGGATATAGCACACTGGAAAAGTGCATTATGACACCAACCCTACAGTACTATATGGTGGATCTGCCCTGACAGTTTCTCTATGTCTTCCCAGGATCTAACAAACAGAACATAGATATAAAAGACTGTGTGGGATGAAGGCAGAGTATTTTTGCTGCTGGATGAGGATGCATATGCCAGTACCATTTCCAGAATTCATCTATCAATCTGAAAGATATTTCATGGAAAATGTAAATGAAAGTGCACAGACAATGTCAAAAAATATACAATTACCAACAAAAAATACTCCTCCCAACTAAACATGACTTGCTGGGTAGCCTTTTTTGCATTTGTTCAAGTCCAATATCTTTACAAAAAATTACTGCAGACCCAAGCTTGTTCCTTGCAAACCCCTTCATTAGTCATCCCTTGGAGCAGTGGTAACCAAAAGAAGTTGGATGGTGGGAAAAGAGGAAGGAATGATTGACAGCTGTGAACACGACAGAATAACAAAGTGAGTGGGACACTAAGAACGGAGATACTGGTCAAGGATGCTGTACAAAGTATCAAGGGCCTGGAGGTGAATACATAAGTGAAAACTTTATTGCCTGTGATGATCTCATCTTTAACAGTTCTCACATTAACTGGAAAAAGTGTAGTTTTGGCTCGGGGGGTGGTCCACTTTAGTGAAGTAGGCATGTAGCCTGCCATAGTTGGACGTGTTTCTTAGTATCTTGTAGCTCCAACCAGTAGCGGCCAGGGTCCTTGTAAATAATGAGTTCAACTCTAAATGATGAACTATGAACAGTCTCCCATTGTCATTTCGTTATCTGCATGCCGCCCCGCTGTATCCCCCATACAGGGGGAGAAAGACATAGCTTCCCACTTCAGAAGTCTAGAAATTATAGACTAAATTCATATTGAGAGCATGTATATAGATTAAATGCTTTGGAGCCAGAGGGCTGCTGAGAAAATACTATCCTGAGTGATATCTGGCTGAGGGAATAGCATGACTGATAGGTGGGTGAAGGATGGTTGCCATTCTGTGGAAGTTCTTGGCCCATATCTGCCAATTTTTTTGGCTGTTTAATATTCGATACTCTAGGTAATTTACGATTCATTAATTGATGCAATGTGAATAAGAATAATTGTCATCTCATCAATAAGATTATGGAGGGTCTCTGCTTAGGCACTAGCCTAAGCCTGTGCCAGTCAATGGTTCCACAGTTTCATTGGCCACCTACATTGATCTGGGAATGATGGCTCAGTGGTTAGCACTGCTGCCTCATAAAGCCTGGGACCCCAGTTCAATTCCAGCCTCAAACAACTATCTGAGTGGAGTTTGCACATTTCTCCCTATGTCTGCGTGGGTCTCATCTGGGTGCTTCGGTTTCCACCCACAGTCCAAAGATATGCAGGTTAGATAGATCAGCCGTACTAAATTGCCCATTGTGTCCAGGGACGTGCAGGGCAGGTGGGTTAGCCATGGGAAATGCAGGGTTACATGGGTAAGTGGATGCGTCTGGGTGAAATGCTGTTCAGAGGGTCAATGTGGACTGGATGGGTGAATGGCCTGCTGCCATGCTTTAGGGATTATATCTATGATCTGGCAATCAAATAACTTTCACTGTATGCAGCTTAGGAGATGCTCCTAGAGGAGGCAGGTGAGGTCCTGCATCTGGTCCCTTCAGTCCTGGAGGTGATGGATCATGCTTGTGCAGTTCACAATTCAGGATTGCCATCCTCAGCATGAGGACTTCTTCCTCTACTTTGTCCATTTGCTCTGCAACTGCTTCTTCTAGATGTTCTCTGTTTTAGCCTCTCTTATCTTTCTGTCAACAAAGAAGACTTAAAAGTTACATTTTTAGCACCATGGTGAGGTGTGCAGTTCTGTACACCATATGCCATTTGCACTGATTTGTCTCTGCACTTCTGTTATACTGTTTCTCAAATTGTGACACATTCAAACAACTAAATGAGAGGCTTGAGCAACTGCCCTGGTTGCACTCTTGGCCTCCAATACACTCTTCACCTGCATGGCTCTGGTTAGGCTTTAGAAATCATCAGCACCCTCTGACTCCACACATCTATCTTAGTTGGGATAGCAGCCTACCCTCAGGTCTTTCTGTCCTTGTGTTTTTTTTGCAAGATGCTGGAGATGGGATAACAGAGGAGTTATAATCAATGGTGTTGATGTTGACACACACTGCTATTTTGAAAGATCCGGCTTTTCTGCAAGCAACGTGATTTGTGCTTTGTAGATCATCAGTGATCCACATGTATCCCATGAAGTCGCAGTCCTCTGACTCACCGACCCTCGCCTGAATCCACTAAATGACATGTCAAGCTGGGACTGTGGGCTACAGCTTGAATTTTTTAACATTCTTATGAATGGACACAAACCTGGTTATCCCAGATTTCAACTGCAATAGATATATGTGAAAGTGGTGAAATAACAAGAATTATATCACTGTAACTGACTGATTGTTCCAATTAAAAGAATTTAAATACCAGCTTTACAACATTATCTTTCCTCCATGTATTACTTGTTCATGGATTTCAATGCAGCTTTCACCAAGGTCAAGGAGAAATAACCTCAAGTTCATACAGTCAGACATTTAAAACCTATGCACAAAGACATGTGAACATGCCAATCATTGAGCAGTACAGGATCTTAATGGGAAAGGCACTTGTCTCAACAACCAGATATAGTTTATTACATGCTCAAAATAGGTACAAATTACACTAACCAGTTAGACATAATGACAAAGACTGTCAGGAGCCAGGGATGACATCATTGGCTCCATGGTGACTTGGGGCTTGACTGTTTCTTCTCTATTCAAAGAGCATGTGACATCACCACTTCAATGTTAACTCGTCCAGAACCATTATCTTTTGCAGAAGTACTGGATAGATGAGTGGGTCGGTCACCAGACAGGTAAGGGGATAGTGTGCCAAGTGGGTCAGGAGTTAAGATATCAGGTAAGGTATTAGGTTGGCACATGGGTGAGGGATTATGGTGGCAGATGGGTGATGGCTTATAATGATAGATGGGTGTGTAAGGGATTAGAATGCCATATAGGTGAAAAGATAGTGTGATTATCGGCTGAGGGCATAGCATGACTGATGGGAGTGTGAAGGATGATTGCCATTCCATGGAATCTCTCAGCCCATGTCTGCCAATTTTATTTGGCAGTTTTCTATAGCAGAGAATGTCAATATCTCCCTGCAAAGCTTTACATTCTTGTTTCACTTCATGCCTTGGCATGTTATCAAAATATTCTACTGATTTGTTAATTTATTCGGAGATAATAAGTGGCAATCTTGGGTTATGGTGCAAACAAATTGCATCACCCTAAACAATTTCCTAAACCAGTTATTTACTTTTCTAAATCTGAAATGAATTTTGCCAATTAGCTCTAATCTCTATAAAGGTTATGTCCCACTTTGCTTGATATTTTGTTCAGATTTTTGACTTGGTATTAATCTCAGACTAATCAGTCTAATTTTTCAAGGAGGTTTTTTGCAAGCTTTTGAATTGAACCTTCAAAGATAGAAAAGCTGTGAAAAGGATTCCAAGACTTAGGCCTCATCTTGCTTACTTTGCATCATAATTAATTGAGGAGAGCAGAATCTTTGTAAAAGCAAAGATAACAAGGTGTAGGGCTGGATGAACACAGCAGGCCAAGCAGCATCAGAGGAGCAGGAAGGCTGACGTTTCGGGCCTAGACCCTTCTTCTGAATTGAATTATACCTTTCACTATTTTTAATAGTGGAGATTCAGTGATGTTAATGTATTGATTTCAAGGAGAGAAATGAGAAGAATTTGTTCTGTTGGAGATGGGAATTGTCTGGCACTTGTGTAGCATGAATGCTTTCCAGCTCCTTCTGCATATGGACATGCTTCAGTATCTGAATGATGACAAATAATATGGAGCATTCTGCAATCAACGGTGAACATTCTGACTTATAACCTTGTGGCAGAGAGAAGGCCCTTGATGAAGCAGCTGAAGATGCCTGAAAGGTTCCCTTTTTGATACCGAAAAAGACATTGCGTGAATTGCATTTAATCGAACGTAGCCTACTTTAAACAAAACAGGTCTATTGGAAAATAAGGCGTACCCTAGAGGCACCATTTAGGCCTAAGCAGATTTTGTTTCATTTTCTATAAGCTTCCCTTCTGCCTCACTTACTTCTTCAGCTGGTTTCAAGAACACTTTTGAAAGTTTCCATTCTACAAGACATGACTTTGTATGTCAATTAATTTAGGCTGCCACAAGTATGCGGCCAAAGAGCTAAAAAAAACCCTTCAGGATTACTTTGCCCATTGTGTGGCATTTGTAACAATCATTCTTCAAAATCCTGAAAATATAACTTTGCTTTATTATGGTAAATTCTTTCACCCCAGATTCTTTCTATACAAATCAATCTATGTGTACAAATCAATCTATGTGACAAGACTGGTTGTCTCTAATTGATATTCACAATTAAACTCCAAATTATTTCCAGTGAATTATTTTTGTTTTGACTCTCATGTTAGTTGACCCGTAGTGTATTGCAGCCACTTGAACTTAACGGTCCTGGGAACTCTTGCTTCCGGTCCTCTCCCAATGATGTTCTGTAGCCATGCTTTAATTGTAGAATCTATTCAAACTGTTTGTTTGTAGCATCTTCTGGGACTACTGCTGCATGATCTCTCTTTCTTGCAAGATTTAGGACTCTTTCTTGTGTGTGTGTGATTTTTTTTTTGGTAGGATTTTAATCCATGTTTCCAGACATTACCCTAGCGTTCTGGATTATTAGTCTCATGACATTGCCATAAACCACAACCTCCCCTTAGCTTTCACTTAACTTGTCAATATCTCTTTGCAGCCTCTGGGCCTCCCCGCAGCTTCTTGTCCATCTGGCTTTGTATCATGATCTGTCTCTAACTGTTTTCTAACTTTAAGGATCCATCGTGCTGCTCACCTCTACACTACATAAAATCCCCACAGTGCTGAAAGAGGCTATTCAGCCCATCAAGACTGCTTCAAACCTCCGAAAAGCAACCTACCCAGGTCTAACCACCCATTTCCCAACCCTATCCCTGCAGTTACCATGGTTAATCCACCCAACCTGCACATCTCTCAATGCTACAGGGAAATTTAGCATGGTCAGCCCACATAACCTGCACATCTTTGGATTTCACCACTAAGCCAGCTGGTTACATAATTCTTCTTCTGAAATGTGATGTCCAAAATTGCACACAGTTTTACAAATGATACTTATCCAGCGTTAATTTATTGTAAAACCTCAGCATAATTTATGTGGGTCAACATTTTGCTATTCTGCCAATCTATTCCCAAATTCAATGCTTTTTATTTTGTTCCACATTGTCTCAGCATTGAAAATACCAAGGTTACTTTTATTTTCAAATGCGCTTTGCAATCTCACTGTGTTTCTTCTTCCTATTAGTTGAATTCTACGGTCTTCCAATGTGCAACACTTTTCAGCAATAGTTTTCATTTTAAACTACCATTTTTTTTCCAATTGTGTTACAGTCGGAAATTATTTGGAAGTCTTTTCTACATTTTACACAGCCACTAAGCTATCTATTTTTGAATTACCTGTGACTTAAATGAATTTAAATTTGATTTCTCCATCAAATTCAATTAGGTAGCTAAGAACAAAAGAGAGTCAAAAATTTGGTAAGATTCATGACCATGTGCAGGGATTATGAAACACAATTACTCTGCATCTTGTCTAATTGAAACAGGCAGTACATAAACTCCATTTATTTTTTCGTTGGATTTGGGTGTTCAGTGAACCAGGTGGGTTTTTTTGAAGAGCAAAAATTAGCATCATTATTTTGCAGATGCTCACATTAAAATTCCACCAACTGGTTTGGCTGGATTTGAATATATGTCCTCCAGAGCATTATTCTGGACCTCAGAACTACTATCCAGTAAGATGACCACTCCACCATCAACTCTCATTTCATGTTGTGGGCTCATCAATATAATTGTAGCGTTCAGTCCAGCATCCTTGACTGACTGCCCATTCAACACTGGGTCCAACAAAGTGTATTGCTCAGACATTGTTTAGCATTGGCTGCATCTATTTTGGGATTATATATATTGTTTATATACATATAGTCCCAAAATAGATGCAGCCAATGCTAAACAATGTCTGAGCAATACACATTGTTGGGCCCAGTGTTGAATGGGCAGCGTATATATATATATATATATATATATATATGTGTGTGAGCCTGCATATAGCAAACCATGCCCGCAATATAGACATTAGTGGAATGAAATGTGAATAACTTATTTTTAGATGCATTATATTGGTCTTGGATAAATTTAGCATTAAATATGTTCTTTGCAGGTTTATTTCAGGATTTTTAAACAGAAGGGTAGAGTGCTTGCCCATAGCAAATGGATTGAAAGGTGGTAAATCTTGGAGCAGTGGGGTTTTGTGACTGAGATTTCAGGAGAATCAAAATCTCAGCACCCACTCATTGATAACTTGTTCAATGAATTATTGTCTAGGATGATTCCTTTCCTCTTCATCCTTGTCTTCTCCCTCCTCTTCCTTTCCACTGGTGGTGGTCTCCAAAGGGCTAATGGCAAAGCTGTGTCGTCTTCTGATCACCAGTAACTTGGTGATATCCTCCACCAATTAATGGAGGACTCCTCTAAATGGGTTAGCCATGTTCAGGACCACTATTTGAGTACACTACAGTGTGGTTACAGCATTGGTCTCATTGTAAGCACACTGATCTCATGTTGTTGGGCAGCATAGCGGAATCATAAATTGGGTGTAGACTAGCCAACCCCTGTGAACAAGAAATCAGCCTCTGATTTGTTGCCATGGCAAAAAAATGGCAGGTTGATCGGCACAGGGTGAATACATTATGCCTGCTGCTCAAATAGCAGGCATGATACCCTGTGTATTATTGAACACCAATTAAACTTAGTAAAGTGATAGACCTTGTTTTTATTGTAGAATTCCCTATTATTATATAGAACACAGAGCAACATGCATCAAGTTGATGGTTCCCTGCGGCATTGAGACCCCTGCTAGTCAAGTATAACTGTATGTATGATCCTCCTTCATGGAAAGATAGAAAACAATGGATGATGTTAACATTCTCACACAGTGATACCATCCTCACCCTGCTTTATTATTCCCGGTTTGATTGGAGGAGGTTATACATTTCATTAAACACCTTCTTGGTGAAATTCAGGAGCCTCTGATGCTGCTTCTGGTTTTTTTTGGAGATCAGAGAAGTGTTCCCTGAATGTCCTTGGTGTGGGGAGCTTCCATCAAGAGCTATCACTTTCTACTCCTACTGCTCTATCTTTCCTTCATGCTGCAGCCCAGGAAGAGTTTCAATTATAGTTCCATGATCGAAAGCAGACTTTCTCTTAATAGGCCTTCTAATTCTCTGACCTCCTTATGAAAATCTCACTCCCCAATTACATTAACATGGTATTTCCACTTACTCTGCAACAACAAAAGAAATTCAATAGACATTTCACTTTGAAGTTGAATTTAGACCTCTTGAATGAGTGCTTATGAAGCAAAGGCTGGACAGCTCCAACATGGAGATAAATAATTCAACTTGAATTGATCAATGGCATATGCAACTACTTTTCGCAGCAAAGTAATTCCTTTGGAATATTAATTTGGATTAAAATCAGATTTTTTTTACTGGAAATTGAGCACTAAGCATTGAATCCATGTATTTTTGTTCATAAAGTAGTCATTCATGTGAAAATTTCTCATGACGTGCTGAGAGAGGCCGGTCATGGCCCACATCAGCTCAAGCCACCCATTCTGCTGCGATCTCCTGCAGTTTGCCTCCCAATGTAACAGGTCCACAAAGGATGGCATTTCCCTGGCCATGCACTCATTCTTGGAACATCTGGATAACAAGGACACCTATGTCAGATTCCCACTCAGCAACTGCAGATCTGCCTTCAACACCATAATCCCCTCCAGGCTGATCTCAAAACTCCAAGACCTAGGTCTCAGCTCTTCCCTCTGCAACTGAAACTTCAACTTCCTGGCCCATAGACCACAATCAGTGAAGATAGTCTACTGTGCATCCTCCATGATCACTATCAACAATGGAGCCCCCAAGGATGCGTTCTCAGCCCCCTATTCCACTCCCTTTACACTTATGTCAGTGTCCAAATAAACACCAACTACAAGTTTGCTGATGGCACCACCATGGTAGGACGGATATCAAACAATGATGAGTCACAATACAAGAAGGCAATAGTGGGCTTGGTGTCATAGCGCAATGATAACAATCTCTCTCTCAATGTTGGGAAAACAAAGGAACTGATCACTTACTTCAGAAAGAAAGGAAGAGAACCCACCCTCATCTACATCAAAAGAGCAGAGGGTGAGAGGGTTGAAAGTGTCAAGTCCCTATTAGTAACAATAATAGACAACCTGTCCTCGGCTTCCCACGTAGATGAGATGGTTAAAAAGGCACAATGATACCTCTTCTTCAGGTGGCTTAGAAGATTCGGCATGTCCATAAGGTCCCTCACCAACTTCTACAGGTACACGATAGAAAGTAAACCGTCCAGGTGTATACTGGCCTGGTATGGCAATTACACTGCCCAGGATTGTAAGTAACTACAGAAAGTTGTGTGCACAGCTCAAACCATCATGGAAGCCAATTTTCCATCCATCAACTCTATTTATGCTAACAAAGTGTGAAGCTGGATGAACACAGCAGGCCAAGCAGCATCTTAGGAGCACAAAAGCTGATGTTTCAGGCCTGGACCCTTCATCAGAGAAGGGGATGGGGAGAGGGTTCTGGAATAAATAGGGAGAGAGGGGGAGGCGGACCGAAGATAGATAGAGGAGAAGATAGGTGGAGAGGAGAGTATAGGTGGGGAGGTAGGGAGGGGATAGGTCAGTCCAGGGAGGACAGACAGGTCAAGGGGGCAGGATGAGATTAGTAGGCAGGAAATGGAGGTGCGGCCTGAGGTGGGAGGAAGGGATAGGTGAGAGGAAGAACAGGTTAGGGAGGCGGGGATGAGCTGGGCTGGTTTTGGGATGCAGTGGGGGGGGAGCAGAGATTTTGAAGCTTGTGAAGTCACGTTGATGCCATTGGGCTGCAGGGTTCCCAAGCGGAATATGAGTTGCTGTTGCTGCAACCTTCGGGTGGCACCGTTGTGGCACTGCAGGAGGCCCACGATGGACATGTCGTCTAAGGAATGGGAGGGGGAGTTGAAATGGTTCACGACTGGGAGGTTGCAGCAGTTTATTGTGAACTGAGCGGATGTGTTCTGTGAAGCGGTCCGCAAGCCTCCGCTTGGTTTCCCCAATGTAGAGGAAGCTACAGTGGATACAGTTTACCACACTGGCAGATGTGCAGGTGAACATCTGCTTGATATAGAAAGTGATCTTGGGGCCTGGGATGGGGGCAAGGGAGGAGGTGTGGGGGCAAGTGTAGCACTTCCTGCGGTTGCAGGGGAAGGTGCCGGGTGTGATACAGAAGCTTGAACACACACACCAACAGGTCCAAGAACAGCTTCTTCCCTGCAGTTATTAGTTATGAAACTCTCTAACTTCAAATGCTATTGATCTTGTTAATGTTGGTCTTGCTTCACGCACCTCCTGTATAGTGTAACCTATATGCCTCACTCTGACTGAGCAACCGATGATCTGCATGTCCTTGCTTACTATAATCTGTCTGTACTGCTCATAAAGCAAAGCTTTTCACTGTACTTAGGTACATGTGGCTACAATAAATCAAATCAAACCAAATTCAGAATGGAGAAATATGGATAAACGTTTCTGTGACAGTGGCAAAGAGTTAGGATGTAAGTGAGTAAATGTGGTGGAAATACAAGCATGTGTTTTGATGACTGATTGTATTTGGGGCAATGAAGTGCAGTTCAGTGTTAAACAAAAACATCTGGACAATGCACAGTGTGTTCAATCTGAACAGCAGCCCGGAGTTTGGACTCAGATTCAGGATTTCAGTCAAAAGTCAAACAACAAGGTCTTTATTCTGACAATTAAGCTGAAGGTAATTTTAGCTGGCTTTTTACTGTGTAGAATGAGCAATTGAACAGTATTGGAAGATTAATGGAATTAAAGTGGTTGGCTTCTTAGGAATTCAGTCTCAAAATCTTGGTGAGGCCAGATAAAATCTTCTTTTAAGAGTTTTTTTTTTACATAGAATCCCTACAGTGTGGAAACAGGCCCTTTGGCCCAACAAGTCCACATTGACACTTGGAGCATCCCATCAAGACACATCCCGTCATAATCCACCTAAGCTACACATTCCTGAACACTGTGGGCAATTTAGCATGACCAATCCACCTAACCTGATCTTAGAATCTGACCTTGGAAAGGCAAAGTCGGCCACAAGTAGCTCACATGAAGTTATCCCTTGCCAATGGTACAGGATTATCACTGCTGCTGGGCTGGAGTCTTCCTTGGAGTTTCAGAAATCACATGTTAGGGTGGTGTCAAACTCCTGCCCACAGCTGATTGGATAGTTTACACTGTATCTAGAGAAGCAATTTTCAGAATATCACATGTTGCACTCAATCTGAGACCATGTATCTAGCTGAAAGACAGGAGCTGTTATATCTGGTTACAAAATCATTCCAGGAGAAGCCAGGAGGTACTTTCTCAAAGATCGCCAGCCACCCATAGAACTTCACTTGAACTATTTCCATGCTGTATTCTCAAGGCAGTGTGTTATCTTTGGTGCAGAGTTGGTACCTGGCGGATGGACACCAGGTTGAGTCTCCATTTTGGGTGCATGCCTATGTCATCTTCGGCAGTATGGGGGAGGGGACAACATTCTTTTAAGATCCCCTATAGCTTAGTCTATGCTCATTGATTGCCTAGTTACTGTGAATCATCATGAGGAGACACTACAGGGATTTTGATGATGCAAAGGGCGTGCATTGATAGGACAGACTTACACATTGGGATCTCTCTTTGCAGTAGGCTTTCCAGCAGGAGTGGATCATGTGACTGCATTTCAAACATAATATCACATGGCAGCAAAACACTGAGATACAGGAGTTGATATGGCAGAGAGTAAAAGTGGAATGTCATCAGTGTATTGACCTCATTATTGTGGATTTTCTTCTAAAAAACAATATGTAAATCGGAAAGAGAAGGTACACAAGGGTAAAAAGTTGGGGATAGTCAAGAAGGTTCATGAGAAGATAAATATGTCACTGATAATGTAGAGGCATCTAGGAGTAGAATTATGTGGGATTGGACCACAGGGAATTGAACAATGTGTAAGGATTGTCTTTTTATTTTTGTGTTTTTTTAAATCAAAAAATGCTACATGCCTTGAAAATAAATAATTTGATACTCTCTGTGTGCACTATCTGCATACCTGTATAGCTCGGAGTTGCAGAAGTGTCTGTCGATGAACTAAAGCCATCAAGATGTTCATAGATGGCTAGCAACCAGAAGTTGATTGTTTATGGGCAAGTGACCAGTTATCTATGACAAAGGCGTTCTGTCTGTCAATAACCACGTGATTGGTTCTCAGCCTATGTGATAGACACTGTTTTGAACAAGGGTCACTTGACACTGTGCTTTCTCTGTACAGATGCTGCCAGACTGATTGAGTTTTTGCAGGAATTTTTGTTTTGGTTCCTGATTTCCAGCATCCATAGTTCTTTGGTTTGTTTTTTGAAATGCACCAGCCAGTACGTGTCTGTTGCAAACCGATGGAAGCACCGGAAGGACACTTGAGATGCAAGATCTGACAAGGATTCCAAGGCACATCTCAACAAAACATGTGAACAATGACTACTGAGCTACTTTCATAATGTTCCCTATGTCAATAAAGTCCACTTTTCATTTTTCCCTGTCTGTGTCCATTTGTCTATGTTCTTGTAATGTAAAGTTTCTAAGGGAATTAGAGTTTTAATTTATAGAGCCATGTGCTGATGATACATGTGTTTACCTATCGCTGGAATCTAATTCTTTGTAATAAACATTAACTTCTGTTAATTACAGAAACTCAGGCTGTGCTTTCTGTGAACTTGGGCCAACAAGGCAGATAAACTGGAGAATAGTGAGCCTTGATTACCAGTGTGCTACCCCACTGAGTCATGACAAATAAAAAAGAATGAAGGGGCCAATGTGTAAATGGTTTGAGAATACCTGGACAGAAGGTACATTACAATCGCTGACAGGGAGTATGTCACTCAATATTTTAACTAGGACAACTTTGGTGCTGTGGACAAAACAGGAATCACACTGAAAGGATTTGAACAGAGGGTGTGTTATAACAGAGTTCGGTGGCAAAACGAAAGGGGAAGAAAAGCTTATCAATTACAAGAAAATGACATAACGTCAAACCCTTCATGTTTTCCACTGTCAACATTGCCAAATAAATGATTGGGGAAGCTTAAAAGGGTATTAAGTACAAACTAAACTTAATCTAACAGAACTTTGGTCTGAAAATTCAACATTTCTTCCTTTGTTCTGTTCTAATGTTGAGGCAGTGAAAATGTTGACACAATATTTGTAGAACATACTTTGGTTGTTGATGCTATGATAGCCCTTGCCCATCTCAGTTGACCTTTGGCCTGACTTAAAAGCTTAGGCTGGAAGAGCTTTGGATGTGCCTGGATTCTTTTAGAGAAAGAAAACTTTACCTTGAGGCAAGGAAAGAGGAAGAGCACCTGTAAGACTGTGGTCGAAATTCTGTCTTTTTACATGCCACACAGTTTAATTATCTGTTAGCATTGTTTTCTTAGGTCACTCATTGCATTGGAAGCTAGGCCAGCCTGAGGTGACAGATGCACAACACAAAGGTATGCACCGACTTTATAAATCATTTAGGGTTTACAGTTAATCTACTTTTGTTTGCTAAATTGTAACCGATTGTGTACTGTCACTGTGAATTACATCAAGGGCATAAATTACAATGTATGAATTCTTGTACAATTTATTGCAAAAGTGGGCAGAAAATGAGTGTGAAATGATTTAATTGGAGGCAAGACTAGAGCTTTTTCTGTTGGGGTTGAAATTGGTGCAGTCGTGGGGAGTGGGTGGAGAAGATATGAGTTACAGATAGCAGTGGTGTTGGTGGTGTTTGGGGGAGCGATTCAATCAAAAAGAAATTAATCAATCTTGCAGGCATTACTTTATTGAGTTTAGAGAAAACATGCCTGTAGCTTTTGATACAAAAGAAATGCTGTAATTGCAATTATCTCATGGACTCTGGCCTTCCTAACTCAATTTTCCTTCTAGATTTCTTGAGAACAAGCAAAATCTGCCTCTACAGCTTACAGTTAATAATAATGTCAAACTAGAAGACTGTTAAAGTCTTTACTGTCTGGCCACCTGTAAGGTTGGATTGGTCATCTACTAACGCACTTATCTTGGTGAAAACTGGAAGTGAGCAGGTTGGAGGTGGATTGCTATTGAATTCCAGATGTCAGGAATTCTTCCCATCAAACTTCAACACCACCCTCCCGTTCTTGAAGGGCAGAAATTCTCTGAATTCTGTCTCAGCACTCTGTTTGGGATCTATGGTGAAGATACCACAATCCTGAAAGGCTAACAACAACATTAGTAAGCTATTAAACAAAAGGTTCAAAAGGATTTTAATTTTAATTGGATGATACAGAGGTATCCTTTACAAATGAGGTTTTTCAAATCAGCCAGGATAATTAAAGTAAATCCAGATGCCACAGCATATTTGCAGAAAGACTATTCCAGGATCATTAAAACAAATCCAGATGCTGGAGTGAATTTTGCAGATGAGTATTCCAAGATAATTAAAGTTGCAGAGCTTGTTCAAACAGGCAGATGGGTTGTAAAAATGGAGATAATATCATTACCTTAATTAAGTTTTAAAAAACTACCAATTTTCTCCATGAAAACATTCATTAAAACAAGCTGATGCCTCATATTTGGAAAGAAAATAATAGTTTAGTGTCTTCTCAATTATTTGTTTCAAAATTCTGTTCGATTTTATTAAATAGTCTCATGTCTTTTACCTTAGAATTAAAAATGTTTCCAACGCCTTAACACTAAAGAATTCAAACAGCCTGGATCAACAGGTGTGTGGAAGAAAGTGCAAAGAGAGATGTTGCTTGAGGATAACAGCTGGAGAGAGGGAAGATAACAAAGGGGTGTGTGAGGACCAACTCTGGCACATTGTGCTTCTAGCATTTGTAAAATGGTTTTACTCCAAAAACAAAGCCAATACAAGGTTAGAAGTTGTTTTTCTTCTCTTTTCTACCACTCTTATAAAGATAGTAAGGAGGAGAAATGTTGTCAGGTGAGCAAACCTCAGAGTGTCTTTGTTCAGAGCACCAATCTAAAACCAGGCCGCATTTTAAAGGCAACATGCTCTTTTTTTTTGTTGAATCCTCTCAATTTGGTGAAAGATTCTCACTATATTCATTGGCTGTTGCTTGATTTTGAAAGACGTCATATTACTTAGGTGAATCACTGCGATGCTGATAGCAAACACAGCTCCTTCCCTCTGCAGTAATCTACACTGTAACCCTGGCACGAAAGGGAAGAGGGATTGGGTAGTTAGCTCTTTACACACTAAAGGTATCCTTTTCGCTTGAAAGAGTAATGAGCCAGGCATGGACAGTGACTTTATTAAGTTGTGGAAGCCACCAGGATCTGACACCTACAGATCAGTGAAATCGTAGAATCCCTACAGTGTGGAAGCAGGCCATTCAACCCATTGTGTCTCCAAAAACCTTCCAAAGAATATCCCACCCAGTCGAACCCCATCCCTATAATCCTAATTTTCCATGGCTAATCCAGCTGGCCTGTATATCCCTGGGCACTATGGTCAATTTAGAAAGGCAAATCCACCTAACCTGCTCATCTTTGGACTGTGGGAGGAAATCAGAGCACCCAGAGGAAACCCATGCTGACGCAGGGAGAATGTACAAACTCCACACAGACTGTCACCCAAGGCTGGAAAGGTACCGAGTCCCTGACATGGTGAGGCAACAGTGCTAACCACTGAGCCACCCCTAAATATTGAACTAAATATTTTGATGGAGCAGATGTTGTTACAGGTGGTGCCCTGCCACTTGCAGTCCACTGCTTTTTCCATAGTTTCCCCTAACAAAGAGTCAGTAGCATGGAGCATCAGGAATTAATATGGTGGGACAATTACTAGCTGAGCTGGAAAATAAACTTGATAAAAGCCCAAGATAACAAGGTGTAGAGCTGGGTGAACACAGCAGGCCAAGCAGCATCAGCAGAGTAGGAAGGCTGATGTTTCGGGCCTAGACGCATCTCAAGAAGGGTCTAGGCCCAAAATGTCAGCTTTCCTGCTCCTCTGATGCTGCTTGGCCTGCTGTGTTCATCCAGCTCCATACCTTGTTATCTCAGATTCTCCAGCATCTGCAGTTCCTACTATCCCTTGATAAAAACCCATTTTGTTTTCCATGTGACTGTTATATAGTTTAGAAATGGAAATCTGGATGCTTAATATTTAAGGACACAAATGTTCATCAAATGACAGAAAAGGGAAAAAGGGAAGCAGAATGTCAGTCCTAAATAGCAAGACATTAGTGGTTGATAGTGACTAGTAATATTACTGGAAAAGAAGTCCGGAGTCAAACTAATGCTTTGAGGATGCAGGTTCAAATATCTCCATTGAAGGTGATGGAACTTCAATGCAATTAGTAAAACTGGTGTTGAAAGCTTGATTCAGTAACAATGACTATGAAACTATCATTGGTTCTCAAAGCAAAAACACATTGAATTCACAAATGTCCTTTCCAGTAGGAAATCTGCAATCCTTATCCGGTCTGGCCTACAAGTGACTCCAGATCTACGGCAATGTGGTTGATTCCTAAATAATCAAAAGCAGAAAGTGCTGGAGAAACTTAGCAGGTCTGGTAGCAATTCTGGACAGGAAAACAGCGTTAGAAAAACATCCTTCTCCATTTACATTACCTACCTCCGCATTCCCAGGTACTGGTCTGTATGAGTTGCTGTCAGCAAAGCCAATTCATTTTCAATTATTCCCAGATGTCATTATCACATATTCGGCTTTACTTCTTCCCCTGCTTACTTTCAGCGATCTCTTTGCTTGCTGCAATTTTTTTTCCCTCTTACTCTGTCTGGGCACCATTTCCATCTATCTATCTCATTCCTTCCCACCCCCAAAACAACCCATGCCCATTGTCATCAAAATACCTCTACACTGGGAGATGAAAAGCAGACTAGGTAACCGTTTAGCTGAATCAATATGCTCGATCCATGAAAATGACCTCAGCCTTCCATTTGCCTGCCATCATGTTGCCATGCCAACATTTCTGTCTTAGACCTGGTGCAGTGCTGCAGTGAAGCTCAACAAAAGCTGGAGCAACATCTCATCTTCCACCTAGTTACCTTACATCATACAGGACTCAACATTGAGTTTACCAATGTCAGAACAGAGCACCCTCCTTTGTGTTTTGTTACCTCCTCCCCACACCCTTAGGTCCTGTTGTGTATGGGTTGCTCCCATCACAGCTGACCCATTTTCAAGAATTTTCACTTCTTGTTAACACCTTACTCAGCATTTGTCTCTCTCGCTCAGTTTATTATCAGCAATCTCTTTGTCTATCACTTTTTCTTTCTCTGTCTTTCAGGGTACCATCTCCATGTACTCTATTCACTTCTTCCACCCCATCATCAGCATAAATATTACACTTGCCCATCTATTTTCCGTTCTGATGAAGGATCACTGAACTCAAAACATTAACTCTGTTTCTTTCTCTATAGATGTTGCCAAACTTGAGTTTCACCAGCACTTTCTGTTTTTTGTTCCTGATTTCTAGCACCTGTAGTTCTTTAGTTTTAATGATATGCCATCCCATATCTATTGAACTAACCCTTAATTTAATTATCAATTTATTTTATCTAGGCCAGCTTATTCATGTTTAAAATAGTAGTCTTGGACCCAATGAATTGTGACTGTTGTTATCGAAGGCATTCTTCTCTACAAAGTCCTATTAATTAGCCCTATAAGTCTAGTATAGCCTGCTCTCTGGTTGTTTCCAGAATGTGCTATTCAAAGAAACTACCCCCGTAAGATCCCACGAGTTCCTTATCTACGTACCTTTGCTCATGTGGCTTTTCAAGGTTACATGGAATTTAAAATTCTCTATGATTATCTCTACACCTTTCTGACCAGTTCCCATTATACCTTCTTTTATTTTCTATCCTTCCTTGTGGTTATTATTAGGGGTCATGTAAGCCATATCCACAACTGATTTCCTACCTTTATCATTTGACGTTTCAATCAAATTGCTTCTACATCCTGGTTTCTTGAACTTAGGCCATGCTTCCCTCTAGCGCTGATAGCAGAATTAATTAATGGAGCCACCTCTTCATATGTTCTTAGTTTCCTATCCTTCCTAAATGACACGTGCTCTTCAATATTCAGATTCCCAATCTATGTCAACCTGCAGCAGTGGCTCTGTAATGCCTTCAGAAAGTGCAGAAGGAAATAAGTAGTGCAGTTAGTTAACCTGCTTTGTCTTCAATAGTATGTGCATTCAAATACAGAGCCTTCGGTTTCAAGACAAAGTACAGCAAATGCTGGAAATCTAAAACAAAAGCACAAATTGCTGGAGAAACTCAGCAGGTCTGACAGCACCTGTGGAGAGAAAGCAAAGTTAACTTTTCAGGTCCAGTGAACGTTGTTCAGAACCAGACGTGAAGAATTGTCACTGGAACTGAAATCTTAATTCCACAGCCAGGTCAGCTGAGTTTCTCCAGCAGTTTCTGTTTCTGGGTTTGTTGTTTTATTATTTTTCTAATTTCCAGCCTTACCGGTTGATTTAAATTTAGATTTGTACATTACATCTCTTCCTGTCATGTTCTGCTTATTATTTCCAACAATAGTAGTTTTCTGTCTTGCCAAGCTGCTCCTCTTTGATTTACTGTATCTTCCCAGATCACTTGCCCCACCGTTTACTTTAAAATCCTCTCTACTTTACTAGTTCTGAGGTTCACTAGAAAACCTGCAACCAGGTGGTTCATGTATAGACTGGCCCATCTGTCGACACCTACTTTCCTCAGTGTTGCTGCTAGAGCCCCATGAATCAGAACCTAACTTTACCAACTAGTCATTGAGCTCAAAAATGTATAAGTGCTCAAAATCCAAAACAGTTTAATTAAGGAAAATTGGGATACAATATATATATTTCTATAAGCCAGTAGGTCAGTACTTAAACTACATAAATTTTAAATCTGCACCAAATAAATGTAAAGGTTCAAAGAATTTATTTTGGGGAAGGCAATTATAACCCTGCCTTCCCATTTGAAATTAGTCTAAGTGGCAGTTGAAATCTTCAGATTTCCAATTCCCTGGAAAGCCACCCTTATTATCTTGGCACCATTCTTTTACACAGGCTATCTTTCCCACCTAAAACAGGTGGGGTCTGTCCATATGTAGAATGGGAAGTCCAAAAATGTCATTATTCCCTCTAATTTCAACTCTGGATCTGAATGTATCTGTAACTTTCTGAACTGAGCGAAGAAAATTAAAATATGCTTCAAACATTAAGATGCCCAAACACCGAGTTATCCTCACAGTGCCAGGGACCCAAGTTTGATGCTATCCTCAGGCGACTGTATGGAGTTTGTACACTCTCCCTGTGTCTGTGTGGGTTTCTTTTGGGAGCTCTGGTTTCCTCCCACAGTCCAAAGATCTGCAGGATAGGTAGAATCGCCGTGCTAAATTGTCTATATAGTCTAGGGTTGTACGGCTAGGTAGATTAGCCGTGGAAGATGCAGTATTACAGGGATTTCTTGGGGCGGGGGTAGGTGTAGTTGGGATGTTCTTCATAGTGTCATTGTGGGCTGAATGGCCTGCATCTATGTTGTCAGGATTTTATGATTCAACAATTTGTTGGGGACATGAGATGCAGGTGTTCTGCAATCACATACAAACATTGTAGCCTCAGCCTTCGTTGACTTTACTAGTTGCTCCTGTAAGATCCTCTGCAATCCCATTGTCTCAATCTTCCGACATGCCAACATGCAACACATACGATGTAGTTTTTCAAAGGCTGGTATCTTCTATACACCGACATAAATGTCTTGCAGATGTTAGTAACACTTGGAAGTTAACATATCACAGGCTGATTTCTGTGCACTGAACAATTTCTAATTTATTTTGCCACCAATTCTAAACCCACCCACAATTAAAATCAGGGCCAATTTCAGCTTGCTATAAAAATTAAATGCATGCATTATTGTGTTGTAATATATATATTTTCAACCATATGAATAGACAGATATGTACAATTTAAATATTAGAAGCTCCTAAGAAAATGTTATACCTGTGAGTGCTTGGCAGGAGGTGTAGACATTTTTTAACCTGTAAGTAATTCATGTTATTTCCAACCTGGGTCCACTTAGCACTGACTAAGAGAAGTGGACAAAATACAGCACATTCAGCAATTATACAACTTAATAAACTCTCAGAGAAAAGGTGCTGTTGACGGATTTGAGCAAATTGAACAGAAATCCACAAGAGCCTGCTAATCAGAGTCTGTGGTTTTCCTTTGAAGCTAACAGGCAGAGATTTATATTGTCTTTTCCTGTGTTCAAATATCATAATGAGAAAATACTGCATTATTCTTTATGAACTACTACCCTTTCCAAGACTTTCCCGTTTTCAAAGTGGTGGCTAATATCCCAGCCCTTTCAAAACCAGTCTGAGTGATTCTTATATTCAAGTATTAGGAGACAGATGGTAAGAATGTTGAATGGACACTTTCAGACTTGCCTTCCTTGATGAAGTGAAAAGGAAAGCACTCAATTAAAGATTTTCTTATGAACAGTAAGCAATAACGCCAACTCTCTCATTCTGGCATGTTAAATAATCTTCCAAATCCTGCTAAGATTTCTCCTGCCAGCAAAATGTCTTTTAGTATTTCCCTTTAATTTCTTTGGTGTTTCTCCATGTCCTTTTTATTTGTATTCACTGGAGTGAAAACACAGCAAGAGAAGTCTGAAATTAAGAAGTAGTTAAGGAAGTACAAATTGTCCCAAAATAATTGAAGCTGTGGGTTCTCATTAACCCATTCATGCCACGTCAGAAGTTGCAATTCATTGAAGTTTTGATCAAAGTCTAGTTAACACATAAAATATACACAATAATACAACAAAAGTGGAACAACTCAGCAAGCAGATAGCATCTGTAGAGCAAAAAAGAGAATGGAGGTATAAGCCTCACTTGTTGGCTAGATAGCCAGCAACAGTCCCACATCGAAGGAAGGCCCACTGCATCACATGTTAAACTGGCAGCTCTGGGGATATTGTCATTTCATCTCTGGAATTGAGGTGCCAAGGGCTGAATTCTCACTCACCAATGTTTTAGCTCCCTGATTTCTGATCAGAACATCAGATCACATCCAGTGATAATGGGAACTGCAGATGCTGGAGAATCCAAGATAATAAAATGTGAGGCTGGATGAACACAGCAGGCCCAGCAGCATCTCAGGAGCACAAAAGCTGACGTTTCGGGCCTAGACCCTTCATCTGATGAAGGGTCTAGGCCCGAAACGTCAGCTTTTATGCTCCTGAGATGCTGCTGGGCCTGCCGTGTTCATCCAGCCTCACATTTTATTATCAGATCACATCCAGTCTATTTTGTTTTTAAAATTGCTATGCTGGTCAATGAGATGCCAGAAATTACCCTTCCACTTTTTCTGCTAAATGGGCCTGCTGCATAACAGTAGCTATGGAATATTAATGAAAGGAATACTTTTGAATAAGACATTAAGGGGTCTTCTTTGATGACAATCCAGATCGTATTAGTGTGTTTTTAATACATGTCCTGTCTATTCTATGACTTGCTGTGCCTAATATTGAATCTTAATTTCCTTGCATCATTTGTGCTTACAACCAATGAACTTCTTCCTCTACTGAGATACTATTTAACATTTCACATAAAGCTTAATTAATATAATGAAAGGATTTGTATGAATTTTTTTCTTAGAAAGCCAAGTGAATTGTATGTTATTTTACTAAATATTAAATTAAGAAGAAGCAATAACACTGTCTTTTTTTCATTCAGCACGTTTTACCAATAGTGTTCACTTTAATTCACTAACTTATAACATATCCAACAAAGTATAAGAATTTATGGAACTGGCTTGTTACAACCATTTGCGTCATGTTCATATAGAATTATTAAATAATGTAGCACGGAAGCAGGCAATTCAACCCATCATGGTTTTGATGGCTCTTTCAAACAGCAGTCCTTTTAGTCCCATTCTGCCTCTCATTTCCCATAAATATGTAATTCATTTTCCTTCAATTATTTATTCAATTCTTTTTCTTAAAGTTTCTCGTTTCTAGTCAATATGCTTCATCACCCTGTCAGGCAGTGCAATCCAAAGCATAAAAATTTGCTTTTCTCATTTCAATTTATTTGGCCTTAAATCTCTGCCCTGCGTTAGGGACCCTTCAGACTGTGAAAAAGTCTTTTGGAACAATGATCTGTATACATGGATTTCCAAGGAGGCATGTGACTTCAGCTAAATTCCTTGCAGAACCTCTGTAGTGTTGATAGACGGAATGTTTAAACTGCTGAGTTTGCAGCAGAAAGCTATTAGTTTCGCAAATGAAATTGGTTTGAAAGAATCAGGATTACAATACAGAAGGGAAAACAATTTCTTCCAGCAGGTGAATCAAGCTTTGAGCAACAACTAAACCTAGATGAAGTATTTAATTTTGCAGACTGTCCAAGCCAGAAGAGTTTTAACTGAAACTTTCAAGTTATTAAAACTGAAGAATGTTTAGGTCACCAGATTTGTAAAAAGTGCATCCTACTAGACCAGAAAAAGAATCAAAAAATTTTCTCTTGCTTTTCATGTAAAATAAACCGAGAGAAGCCAGTTAAATTAAGATGAGTAAAATATCTCTGCAGTTGAATCTCTGTGAAAAGATAATGTTATGAAATAGATTGAAACTTTGTTTTGTTGTTCATATTACAAGATTTTTCTAACTGTGATATGTGTATACAACTTTAAATTTCACCAAAAAGTGGCTGTATCAATTTTTGGGGAAAGTCATGAAGGGCTTCTCTTCATGAGCTCTAGTGAGCGTTCTCATGCAATTTTATGCTGGTTACCTCGTCACGCAGTGTTCACTGCATCTCTCTGGTGCACCAATCACACTGTCATGTTCTCACCAGAGGTGCAAGTATTAGACACTGTGAGGACATTCTGGATTCCCTTTCCTAGTGCCATATTTAAATGCCAGTTGTCACCAGGTCAAGTGTTGTCAGTCAGTCAGTTGCAGCATTGGTAAGCCTCTGTTTCCACAGATGGCTGACAGTGGCAGGTTAGCATCATGGTACACTGACAGGGACCTGGAGATCCTGATGGATGATGTGATGAAAAAGAGGGACGTGCTCTTTTCTCAGCAAGACAGCCAGCCACAGCACCAGACCCTAACAGTCTAGACCCAAGTTTTCACCTAGGTCAGTGAAATGTCTACAGCCTTGAGGTTAATGTCCTTCTACACTCTGAATATAACTGCCAGATCTCATCTCTGCTACCACACACTCACACCAACTCTGCAACTGCACCCAGCTGCCACCAAGGTTCATGGGCCATAACTCTCATTATTGCTAGCAGCATCTTCCCTCTCTAGCTCACACCCATCCCAGATCCTCCACACAACTAACTCTGTATGCCCACTTCATTGTCTATTCAGTCACTCAGGATGCCTCATCATCACTTCTCCACTTGGACCTGCACTAACAGCTGTGCTATCCATTTGTATATCACTCAATCCCTCCTCTTCTATCATTCCAGGCATAAACACCAGAAAGGTTCCAGGGAATTTTGGAGTATTATAACCATTTATTTGGATCTACTATATTTGCTGTCACTTCCTTTAAGTCCCGAGGATGTAGGGCATCAAGCCTTGGGGACTTGTCTGCCTTCATTCTCAAAAGCTTGCTCAGTATGTTTTCCTGAGTAATAATGATTGTTCTAAGTTCCTTGTTTTCCATAACCTCTGCATTACCTGTTATTGTTCTGATGATTCTACTGTCCTCCACTGTGAAAACTGAAGCAAAGCATTGATTGAATGACTCTGCCAATTCCGTGTTTCCCACTATTAACACCTCAATCTCATTCTTGAAGGGACCAACATTCACTTTAGCTACTCTCTTCCCTTTTATATATTTACAGCAGATTTTGCTATTCAATTTTATATTGTGTGCTAATTTCTTTCATAATTTATTTTGCCTTTTTGTTTTATGGCCTTTTCAGTTACCTTTTGTTGATCTTTAAAAGTTTCGAAATCTACCTTTGTGTTGCATTGTCAATATCTGGAGAACATTGTGGTATTCAGATTCCACTTTTAAACAAAGTATAGACCACTTCCCCTCCCTCAACTGCATGATGTTTCATGAAAACATGAGTAATTGTGGCTCTCCCGCATCTTTGTTGCAGTATGAAAGCATCTATGGTTGGAAGCTTCACATCCACTGGAGGTTGATACCGCCCTTGATGTGTTCCTTATCCATTCATGTAACATTTTAGTGGACATAGCGACAATCCCAGCTTCTGTGCCTGAACCCACAAGGGACTGTTCCAGTGAGCTGATATTGGAAATATCAGAAAAAAAACAGCTGTTCAGCCATGTCATCATTCAGCAGTCATACCAAACAGAAATAACATTTGAACAGCATCTTGTGAACACCCTGACAAGAAGACCAGTGGTATGCGTCTACACAAATGTCTCACGTTGTCCTGATTCAGATATCTATTAAGTCAAACCTTCCCATTGACTTTGATTTTCCCCACTTACCCAACTAAACTGTTTATTTAACTGTGTATTTCTTCATTTTATCTCCTGAATCTCAAGCATACAGCTTAGTCATACCAAACATAGTAATAGTGTTGTCTCACTGAAGCCAAGGTCCTGGTGACCCATTAACAAGCAGTGAACAGAGCCCTTGGACTGAACATGGTTCACGGTCCTGACTGACATGAGCAACAGATGAGTGACCAAACTCCTGGCAGATCTTTATGCATCTCTCCAACTGATTTGTCACTAATCCCTGGACCAGTTGAACTGAATCTGCAGGACTGACCCTGGCCCAATGCCTGGACAGTAGAGATACCCTGACCCTGGAAGTCACAATAAATTGATCATGTCCAAGAACTGAGGTTGAATGACGCCCATAACATACAATGACTGTACTCACTGACTGACTGACTGGAGGACTGTATTCTAAGGGAGTCGAAGATGTGACTTGATAATGTAATAAGGCTGGAGCATGTCCAATGTCATGAATAAGTGTGCTGCTCGTAACCTGGGATATTGTGGACTGCTGTTGGAGATGGAGGATCAAAGGAGCAAGTGGTGAGCTGGAGCTGCCAGGAACCCTCCCTGACTTTCAGGTGGGGAATTATTGCTGTATGTTATCTCTTCACAATAGGGACACTGGGACAATAGGATGCTGCATATAAATTTACCAAGGCTAGGTACTAATAAGTTGTTAATGCATGAAAATAGATTGCACTATTCACAATTCACTAGTGAAATTCTCATTTCATCGTTTATACCTTGGTTGGGAAATCAAATTATTTTTACTTGGCATCATGAATCTCATTTTCCTATCTTAATATATTTTCCAAACCAACTTTCCCTTCCCCATCAAGAACAAAAACACAAGTTGCTGGAAAAACTCAGCTGGTCTGGCAGCATCTGTGAAGAAAATAATCAAAGTTAACGCTTCGGGTCTGGTGACCCTTCCTCAGCAGGGATCTTGATGGTTCCAGAGGAAGGGTCACCTGGCCTGAAACGTCAACTCTGATTCTTTGCTTCACAGATGCTGCCAGACCTGCTGAGTTTTTCCAGCAACTTTGGTTTTGTTTCTGATTTACAGCATCCACTGCTCCTTCAGTTTCCATTCCCCATATCCTTCAGGAGCCCAGAAAATTCAGCACTTTATTTTACCTTTCTGTAATAATTCTGTGTTTTATCATTAAAGAACATCTGCAGCCTTGAGAAAATATAATCCAGCGACCAAACATCACAATAGCCAACTGTAAAGATTAGGCAAATGATCTATTGAGCTAGCTTTCATTCTTGAATCTAAGTTGTCCAGTATTACCATCAGTTATGATCGTAACATTGTTCTATGTTAAACCTTTGCGATTTTACCTGCATCAAATTCCTTCTTAATCTTCTCTAGTCAAAGAAAATATGTTGTAGGATAGAGATATAGAATAATTGATCCCATGCTGAAAATCAATCCATGAACAACATAGTTGTTAGAATTCGCTGAACACATTTGACATTAAATTCTGGTGCTTTTCCAGTGGCAACTCATGCTTACGGTGTAATTTATTGTCTACTTGAGTAGTGAATGAAATTTGGAATTTTTTGGCCATGACTCACTTAACTCCTACGTGCTAATTTCCCCCAATTCTTCACAGGATGTCAATGGGAAATGTGATCATAATCCATGACCAAAAACCTGTTCATTGATTGCAGTTCGGTGCAGGTTTGAAGGTGGACATTTCCGCAGGGATCCTTAATCATGAAGTGAGCAGTTGAGTTGACTACATGAAAACACAAACTTTAATTGTGGGCCTGGGAAGATTTCATGCTTCTTTAGTTTCGCACATAATTTTTAAAACAAAAATATTAAAACTTGCCTTTTTTGGCCTTAATTCATTTCGTCCCAGGGTTGGTATGGCAGCAAACCCTGCTGAAGTTCTTTCAACCCATCTAGCAAATATTTCAGTCAGGTCTGACTTACATTAAAAGAAGCAGGCCAGGTAGTAATATCTGCTCTCAGGCCTTAATTCCACCAGCATGGTTGTGTTAAAATTACTGACACTTTATCAGAGTGGCAGGTAATTATTTTGATCTCTGTATTGCAAGCACTTCATTACACCTGTGCTGCTTCAGCGTGGAGTGAGGCCATAGAAAAAGCGAGAAAATAAAGGGACAGCCATTATGGACCATGGCATTAAGAAACTCAAAAAGAGAAGGTAAAAATGTCATGAAGATGGAGTTGCAATGAAAAAGTAAATTAAACTATGACAAATATTTTCCAAAATGCAATATATTTCATATTTTAAAAGCAATTCTCCATATATTGGTCACAAAATAGTTGACAAATTTGGTTTCATTTCAATTTTATGATAATGAATACTATTATTGTTTGTTTCTTTTCTGTTTCCATTCTCTTTGAAGTTTTTTTGGGAAATTGGCAAGTTTAGAATAAAACTCAACCCATGAAAGAGATGCCTTTTTGTTTAAATTGTAGATTGGACTAAACAAAAACCTTTAAAATATTTTACTTTTTTTCCTGAAATGTTGTCTATGCAGGGAAATGTTTCAAATTGTAAAGTTGGCTATTATATTTGCAGGGAAATGGGAAAGAGCAAGGAATTGGAACAAATTGGATCTCTCTTTCCAAGAGCTGGTGCAGACACAATGGGCTGAATGTTATGATTTGAGTGCAACAGAAAGTTTCTCTCAATGTGTAGTGAAATATCTCACTACATCTTATCAAACTCATCTCCTTAACCTGCCCACATCATGGTTGCCCCTTTTACCTATCACCATTCTATCATTCACCAGTTCCCGGAACAGCTCACAACACACCATCTCATTGATATTCCTTAAAGGCCAGTATTCCTGCCTCCCATGCCATCTTTAAAAGGCTACTGTACACCCTGACAAGTGTTGGCAATTTGGTGTTGCCCATTTGCAAATGAAAAATAAGACATAGTAGCCACAAACCACACTTCTCATGGTATATAGCAGGAATGGCTGACAATCCCTCACATGTAGAATGCCATTCTCTCACTCTAGTGTCCCTGTTTAACCACCAGGCCAGACAGTTTACTTCAGCTACATACCGTCCAACCATCCTCTCTAAATCATCACTACTCTTTCACCACTGTCCATTGTAGACTCGTGGCTTGTATTTGTCCAGTAGGAAAACAGGCAAGCAGTCAGAGATTTCCAAAGATGAGCTTTTGTTTACAACAGAAAATACAAAGACAAACAAAACAAGTCGACTGCAGGTTGCCCACACAATGCAAATCAAGGGCTGACATAATAGACAGCAACTAATCTACATCCCATGATGGTCTGATGCCCTCAGCTCTCATTTACTGGAACCAATGTCAGTTAGGTATTGTCTGCCTTGTGGCACTGATGTACCTGAACTCTGTTACAGACAAGGAGAGCTTCCTCCTCACAACTATCTTTGTCCTCCTCCTTGTAAGAATGCTTCAGTTGTCCCAGCTCCTCAGCATTTATCACATTGGCTAGAGTCTTGCTCCAATTTGCAGAGCATAGCAGATCAGGCTGATGAGGTGCACTCTGTCCAGGCTATACTGGACATGCCCTCTCCCTCACCAGATTGATCCAAACAGGAGAATCACATCCTCAGCAGCCCTAACATCTGCTCCACCATGGCCTTGGTCACAGGATGGATAGGTATTGTATTTGTGCACTGCATCACTTTGGGGGTTGCTTAATGGAGTCATGAGAAATGGTCACAATGCATAGTCGTGCTTCCCCATTAACCAGTCTTCAAAGGCAGCTGAATCCTCAAATGCACCAGATACACAAGGGTGCTTCAGGATGTAGGAGTCATGGCAGCTGCCAGGGCAGTGGGCACACAACTCCAGAAAGCAGTAACGGTGATCACAGATCAACTGTACATTAGTCAAACAGAAGCCCATCTTCTATAGATTTCCACAGTGTTGTGATATGGTCCTCTCCATGGCCATGTGTGCAGTCAATGGCATCCTGCAACTGGGAAAAGCTAACTATGTTTCTGAATTGAAATGCAGCACTGACTTGTCATTGGAACTGGTGTGATCTTGCACAATTTACATCTTTCACTGTCCCAATGCAGTTGTGGTCACATGACAGAGAGATTCCCACACACAGGCTTCTGGTCCCTTCCTGGAAGGAGCCGGTCGCATAGAAGGTCACAGCTATTGGGAAAGGATGGCCTCCACCCTTTCAGCCATCAGTTCCCATAATTCCATCATGATGTCCTGAGACATAAGGAACCTACACTGACACTCTGCCTTGCTTATCCCAGGAAATAGAGCCAGGTATGTGGGATGAGGAAATGAAGTTGAGGAGAAAACAAAGTTCTTAATTCTGAGAACAGTCAGGGGTGTCCTGCAAATGAGGGCTGTGCACACTTCATCACAGAGTGAGACGTGCTGTACCTGTGATAACAAGAGCCATGTCTCCAGCATTCATTCAGATTTAGCCTGTGCACCTGTGGTGAAGCTACCACGCTGGATGAGTGTCCAAGACATTACATCAAAATGGGAGTGCCTGCTTGTACTGACCCCTTCCCATCCCAGATGCATATCATCCATAAACTTTATCATTCTAGTCAGTAGAATCCTTTGAAATGCTGACAAGACTGATGATGGAGCAATTATCTCCAGCTGCCACTGAGCCTTCGTACATTTCACAAGCTAGGGGCCAGTTTTGGTTAGTATTTCCTTTTCCTTAAATTATTGTCTCTAACTTTTGCATCATTGAGATGTCATTGTCCAAGTTACAAGGAACAAAAGCACAGAGCAAATTGCTTTTCACCAGTATTTGAAAGCAAAGCATGTTCACTCCGTATGCTTTACAAATGGGAAATGAAATGATTTTAAATTAAATGTAGCTGCAGTTTGTTAGCATATTTTTCATGCATTCTCCCTTCAGTGTCCAGCAGACGAGGATCTGGGGCTTTCCTCTATCAGATTAACACTGACTCTGCCTCCCTTGTGATGTCCCAGCCTCTTTCCAGTTGCAGTTAGTTTTAAGTGAACAGCAAGTGATGGCAGTGATTTCAGCTTGCAGACAGCACCAGGCTCCACCTGGCCATTGGATACCGCTCTCCATTCAAAAGCCTGCCTGCTTTTACCTTGGAGTAGCCCAACAGTACATTTCTAGCCTTGCCTCCTCCCCACCCCTTGTGTTGGCCTTATCATATTGAACGTTGCCTTCCACTAAAGGGGGCATCATAAACTACATGGGTTAGTGTGGGGAAGGGAAAAGAGTGTTATGCTGATAGAACTGGATAAGAAAAGATGGGAGGAGCCTTAACTGAAATATAAACACTGAAATGAAGAGATAAAAGTGCCACACTGAAACGGGTTATTCATAGAATCATAGAAGAATCTCTCCAGTGAAGAAACAGGCCCTTTGGCCCAACAAGTTTACACTGATCTTCAGAGCACCCACCCAGACCCATCCCCCTATAACACACTTGATGTACAAATCCCTGAACACTACAGGCAATTTAGCATGGCCAATCCACCTACCCTGCACATCTTTGGACTGTGGGAGGAAACTGGAACACCTGCAAGAAACCCACGCAGACACGTGGAGAATGTGCAAACTCCCCACAGACAGCGTGGTTGCCTGAGGGTGGAATTGAACCTGGGTCCCTGGTGCTGTGAGGCAGCAGTGCGAATCACTGTGCCAGCCCAAATTAGTCATTGCTTATGTGTAAAATGGGAGAATTCTGGAGGCAAACGGGACTAGTTTAGTTTGGGAAACATGGTTAACATGGACAAGTTGGATCGAAGAGTCTGTTTCCATGGTCTATGTCTCTAGGTGATTGTACAAGTCTGGTCCATGGACATTGGCTGCCTGTGTTGCTGACTAAAAGTCAAGGTGGGAATGTGATTTTAATAAGCCTCTTAATTAAATATAATTCACCTGACTTGGTTGCCCACTATTTGCTAGATATTTTAAAAAATCCAGTCCCTCCTAGTGAGGGAATTGGAATGGGGTGGATCACCAAGCAGATGTTATTGAGCAGGATGGAATCCTTAACCAAATGAAGGAGGAGGAGAAGGAATAACATGCTTTCACTGCTTTTATTATGTTTCTCATCAGTAGCCTTGTCCATGGTATTCTTAGTACTGGAGATTGCTAGAAGTGGGAATGAACATGTTCAGATAATGAGTTCCAAAAGAAATCAGCAAGGCACTAACTGGTAACGATGTGTGTGAGGGATTAGAAATGCCAGTGTAGATATCAGCATGACAATGGCCTTTCTAGGGTAACGGTCATAAAGGGTGAAGAAGATAAGTTTAGTCAGGACTGGGGAAGAAGATTCTGAAAAAATGAAAGATCAATACGGAAACAGAACTGAAGAAAAATAAAAGTAATAATGTGGGTGCATAGGAAGAATAAGGACACAGTGGTTGACATATTTCAATATTTGAGGCGAAACAAGCTCTATAAGCTTCATCAGAGTTGAATTTAGAAAAATGCTGAAGTTCTATTTTCTTTTCAGATTCATAGAAGATTAGTAGCTGGACTTATCTGTGGAGTGAGTGACATGGGCGCCCTGCCGAGTCTTCACCATCCCCCTAGACCTCCCCCTCACTGAGAAGAAACAGGCAGTCTTCACTAAGGGCCTTACCTTTGTCCCTCTCCACCCAAACATCAGTGAATGCCAGTCACGCTTGGACATTGAGCAGTTTTTCTGCCTCCGTGCTTCCTTCTTCAACCGTGAGCCTAACCATCCCTTTGCTGACCCCTTCTCCCATCTCCAATGCACCCCTTCCTCCTGGACATCACCCCAAGGCCTCCAAGCCTCCCTCGACCTCTTCATCTCCAACTGCCATCGTGACATTAATCCACCCACTCTAACCATTCCCCTGCAGAACATGCAGTCCTCCACATCCTCCGCTCCAATCCCAACCTCACCATAAAACCAGCGGACAAAGGAAACACAGTTGTACTATGGCACAGTGACCTCTACATTGCCGAGGCCAGATGCCAACTCTCCGACACCTCCTCCTACAGCCCCTTCGAACATGGCCCCACCCCCGAGCACCAAACCATCATCTCGCAAACCATCCACAACCTCACCATCTCAGGTGACCTCCCACCCACAGCCTCCAACCTCATCGTTCCCCAACCCCACACCACCCGCTTCTATCTCCTTCCCAAAATCCACAAACCTGCCTGCCCTGGTCGACCCATTGTCTCCGCCTGCTCCTGCCCCACCAAACTCATCTCCACCGATCTGGACTCCACTTTCTCCCCCTTGGTCCAGAAACTCCCCACCTACATCCGTGACACCACACATGCCCTCCACCTCCTCCAGAACTTCCAATTCCCTGGCCCCTAACACCTCATCTTTACCATGGACGTCCAGTCCCTATACACCTGCATTCCTCATACAGATGGCCTAAAGGCCCTATGCTTCATCCTGTCCTGCAGGCCCGACTAGACCCCTTCCACTGACACCCTCATCTGCTTAGCCGAACTCGTCCTCACCCTCAACAACTTCTCTTTTAATTCCTCCCACTTCCTACAGGCAAAGGGGGTGGCCATGGGTACCTGCATGGGCCCAAGCTACACCTGCCTCTTTGTACGTTATGTGGAACAATCCCTCTTCCGTACCTACACTGGCCCTACACCCCACCACTTCCTCCGTTACTTTGATGACTGAATTGGAGGTGCCTTGCGCTCCCATGAGGAGCTCGAATAGTTCATCCACTTCACCAACACCTTCCACCCCAACCTTCAGTTCACCTGGACCACCTTTAATGCTTCTCTCACCTTCCTGGACCTCTCTGTCACCATCTCAGGCAACCACTTAGAAACCGATATCCATTTCAAGCCCACCGACTTCCACAGCTACCTTGAATATGCCCCCTCCCACCCACCTTCCTGCAAAAATGCCATCCTGCATTCCCAATTCCTTTGCCTCTGCCGCATCTGCTCTCAAGATGAGGCATTCCACTCCCAAACATCCCAGATGTCCTCGTTTTTCAAGGACCCGCAAGATCCCCCCAACAGTGGTTAAGAACGCCCCCAACTATGTCTTCCGTATTTCCCACAACTCACCCCTCACACTCCTTCCCCACAATAAAAAGCAAAACAGAATTCCCCTCTTTCTCACACACCACCCCAACAACCTCTGGATTCAATGCATCATCCTCCAACACTTCCACCATCTGCAATCTGACCCCACCACCAAAGACATTTTTCCCTCCCCACCCTTATCTGCCTTCCAGAAAGACCACTCTCTCCACACTCCCCTCCAACCCCACCACACCGGGCACTTTTCCCTGCAGCCGCAGGAAGAGCTACACCTGCCCACACACCTCCCCCCTCACCCTCATCCCAGGCACCAAGAAGACTTTCCACATCAAGCAGATGTTCACTTGCACATCTGCTAGTGGGGTATACTGCATCCGCTGTTCCCACTGTGGCCTCCTCTACATCATGGAAACGAAGTGAAGGCTTCGGGACCACTTTGCCGAACACCTATGCTTGGTTCACACTAAACAACTGCATCTCCCAGTCACGAACCATTTCGACGCCCCATCCCATTCTGCAGACGACATGTCCATCCTGGGCCTCCTGCAGTGCTACAACAATGCTACCCGAAGGTGGGAAGAAAAGCAATTCATATTCCGCTTGGGAATCCTGCAGCCCAATGGCATCAATGTGGACTTCACAAGCGTCAAAATCTCTGCTCTCCCTACCGCATCCCAAAACCAGCCCAGCTCGTCTTCGCCTCCCTAACCTGTCCTTCCTCCCACCTGTCCCCTCTCCCACCTCAAGCCCCACCCCCATCTCCTACCTACTAACCTCATCCCGCGCCCTTGACCTGTCCATCCTCCCTGGAATGACCTATCCCCTCCCTCCCTCCCCAGCTACATTCACCTTTACTGGCTCCATCCCCACCTCTTTGACCTGTCTGTCTCCTCTCTACCTATCGTCTTCTCTACCCATCTTCTATCTGCCTCCCCCTCTCTCCCTACTTATTTCAGAACCCCCTTCCCCTACCCATTTCTGAAGAAGGGTCGAGGCCCAAAACATCAGCTTTCCTGCTCCTTTGATGCTGCTTGGCCTGCTGTGTTCATCCAGCTCTACAACTCGTAATCTGCAATATTGATAAGACAGGTTTTAAAATCCAGGAGAGGTTATAATTGGGAACCTTGCATGTGATTGAGTTTTAAATCTACAACCTTTTTTCTCTCACAGGAGTCCTTCTCAGAAGTGAGTCTGGTTGTCATGCTTAGCCTCTTGCTGTGTCAAGAGCAGTCTGGAGGAGCAGGAGCATGTAACGAACTAACTGCATTATAACAGAGAGCATGACAACTGCCCTGGAGCAGGAACCCTGAAGCCCAATCACAGGGTCGTGGGGATGGGTGTCCAATTCCTGATCCCAGGGTTCCCTTAGAAGGGGAAGTTTCTAATGGTGCGGATGAGATTGGTGGTCTGATAGCAGAGGAGGAGGTAGGACACTTATCTTTAAAGCTGTTCTTGCCTCCCTTGAGCTGCAAATTCTCCCAAGACGTGACACATTATCAACCAGAGTTAAAGCTGCACAAGAGATTAAGTATAAGGCGTTTAGCATTATTGCAATATTTAAATAACCAACTCGTCTCCTGGGAGTACCTTGGTTGCCCATTTCCTGTCCTTCTTTCATCAAACTCAACATCAGTGCAGGGAGGCAGGTTGGGATTGGTTTTAAAGATTTAAAAATGTTTACATCTCATCCAAATCTAAACCAGGCATTTTTCTGATAACTATTAATAACATGGTATTCCTTAAGATTACGAGGATAGATTTTAGATTGGAAATATATATCTATGGTGTTTAGATGTGTCCATCCGCTTTTGGAGTCCTAAAGTCATGCAGCACTTCTAGATCCAGCAAGACAAATTCTTTTTGGAGAAACAAAATAGATCTGGTGGGGTCAACATTGGTAAAAGCAGAGCAGCAGTGTTTTTAAATTGTTTAACAAGGCAACGAGGTTTGAAGAGCCAGAATAGAGAAAGCACTGTTAGTTTGGGAGTGGCTTTAGTCTCAAAACTAAAACCAGCAAGAGAGATATTTTGCAAGATTGCTGTCAGAAACAAATTTTGGTGGTGGGATTGCATTCAGTAGAACAAGTGCACTTCACATTAGTCCTTTCAGTTTTCTTTTCTATAGATTGGTCACCACTCCTGAGGAAGTGCCCGTTCCTGACAACGGAATACATCTCTCTCAGATATTCCAGCTCTCCCAGATATTCCAGGTCTTCAATTTGCTGAACAAACATCCACTGTTGAAGCACTGAAGTTAAACATCAGCTACAAGTGCAGGTTATTAGTCTTCTTTTGTCCTCATCTTTTTCACACATGTACGAAAACTTTAAATTACAACTTGAAGTTACCATCTGATATTTTGAAAGCTGCAATTGCTTTGAGTCTTTATTTGATCGCAGGAGTGGAAATGTTTTTAATATCCTGTGTAAAATATAAATTGTTTACATAAGAGAATACATCCCAGACATTTGGTAAAACAGCAATATCCTTAAACACATACCATAGCAACACTGATATTTTCAATTGCGCTTATATATACGTACATTAAATTGTCAATGGATAAGAAACTTGTTGCTCATTCTAACGAGGTTTGTTTCTGTGCAAGATCTGGCGCACACAGAGGAGGCTTGCGTAGTAAGACAATTGAACTTTGGAGATTGGTTTCAATTTTCCAAAGGTCTTTATTAAACATGTGTCTCTGACCCAAAGTTTATTTGTTTCTTTTCCGACAAGCGAACAAAATCAGTATGCATTTTATTTTTTTTATGATTATTGGGCAAATGTTAAAACGCTTTAAAGGGCCACTTGTCCTGTGGAAATTGATTAAGCAAGTTTTACAGAGAAAAAAGGTAGAACATAGAACATAGGGCATTACAGCACAGTACAGGCCCTTCGGCCCTCGATGTTGTGCCAACCTGTGAAAATAATCTGAAGCCCATCTAACCAACACTATTCCATTATCATCCATATGTTTATCCAATGACCATTTAAATGCTCTTAAAGTTGGCGAGTCTACTACTGTTGCAGGCAGGGCTTTCCACGCCCTTACTACTCTCTGAGTAAAGAACTTACCTCTGATATCTGTACTATATCTATCACCCCCCAATTTAAAGCTATGTCCCCTTGTGCTAGCCATCACCATCCGAGGAAAAAGGATCTCACTGTCCACCCTATCTAAGCCTATTACTTTTTATAGGATACTGGGGGCATCAGCCTATTTTGATCACATTTAGTTGCACTTCATTGTTCGTTGTGCATATGGAATAATGGTGCTTTGGTTCAATTATTTTATAACATTCGCAATGTGAATTTCATATCTAGTCAATGAGTCGTATAACTTCTGTGGAATTTCTAAACAATCAATTCTCACCAACTGCTGAATGCCACGTAAAACACAATACGCCAGAGATATGCTAACTTAGAGAAGACTACTTACCAAGATGTTTTAACATGTAAGTTAGTGGAAACCTAGCAATATATTATGTACAGAATTGTATAGATGGAAATTTTAAACCAGAGAACCAATTTACCAATTGTTTACCTAGAGAGTGGCACACATGTTAGAATGGATCATGTCCATAATCATACACAGACTGGAATGCATCACGCATGGGATAACATTTAGCATTTAAACCATCACTTTCCTCAAGTGAAATAGTTTTTTGGTCGCTGTGTAAAATTTGGAGCATGTAAAATAGATTTGCTGAGAGAAGGTCTGAAATTTACAGTATCATTAGATAGAGTAGCAATTAGAAGAGGTAATGTACCCTTTACATATGATCCTAGGACACGGTGGGAGAGGGTGGCCATAACACCCTTGTCAAAGCTGAGGTGCCCTTTTGGGGTTATGTACCATTTAGAGCAGTCAGGTAACTTTTGAGTTTGTTAAAGTGTCCTTCAATGTGGCCAAACAGTGAATTGGCCCATTGACACTATTGAAGAATTGTCAAAGCTGCTAAATGCTATAATTCTTCCATGCTTTAAATTAAATAAAAATTAAATAAAATGTCTGTGGCGTTTTTAGCCACTAGTTACTGTTATTTCCCTCTGCCTGTTTACATGAGCCCGTGAATAAACATTATAGAATTCATCAGTATAACTAATTTTACAACCTAATATTATGGATGTACCTGTTTAAGTGAACAGTGTGATTGTAGTGAATGTAGAATACAAATTTGCCAGTGATTAATTGAAGAACTTGTAATGTGTTGGACTTTTTTAATAAATGAGAATTTCTTTTAAAATGCAATGTAACAGTACACACACAAATTGATTTTATGTTGGCATTGCTACTGAGGTTTGTCCATAATATGAAAGTTGACATCGAGGGAGAGAAAACAAAGTGTGGGCTGTGATTGGCGTACTAAACAGACAATATACAGTCTTTGCATTTCTGACCCAGGAGTGAAATGTATTTTCCCAAAGTATTTTGTTTCTTTAAAGTTGTATCCTCAAGAACAAGATAGAGAGAGACGTAAAGGCTTGGGGAGAGAATGCAAGAGTTTCAGGCCCACTAATTGTGGAGTAATTAAAACCAGATTGTCCAACAGGCCAAAATTAGAGTAATGCAGAGATTTCAGAAAGTTAAGAGCTTGAGGATTCTACAGAGATGGCAATGAGAAAAAAAAGCGTGGTGACATATTGTTACATTACTGAGTTAATAATCCCAAGGTCCAGACTACTGCTGTGGAGCCACGAATTCATATTCTTACCACATGAGCCATTTGAATCTAAATTAAATTACCTCTCTGAATTAAGTTCAAAGCCATGATGACATTTGACATCAGGGAGAAGAATTTAAAATAGAATTGTTGCTGTCCCATGAGTCATGGTGCCTGAATTAGCAAACATGGGGATGAAGGGTGTAAATGATTTGATGTAATTTTTCAGAGATGAACTGCAGAGGTTTGGTTGTTTTCAGGTTTATGGGGCATCAAAGATGGCAGGCGAGCCAGGAGTACATTTGATGAGTGAAGTCTAAAGCAGCAGTGTCTCAAAGGAGGGTTTCAGAAGCAGACGAACAGAGGGAGAGGCGAAGATAGCAGATGAATGTACACATTTTTGTTGATGGATGTTTGCCTTGATGTGGCATCGAAGCAATAATCTGGCACATGCTAGCATCATTAGGAAAGGAGAAATACTGGAGCAGGAGAAAAAGAACAGCCAAAGCGAGGCAACGCTGTTGAAGGCTTTGAGCCTTTGTGAGCAAAGCCAATTGCTGTGCTCAACTTGCATTCAAGGCTAGTCTCCAGCAGAAATTTTGAATTCAGCCACTAAGAAATTGTATATACAAGTTTGCTCTTAAAATAAAAATAATCTTAATTTGTAAAATTCTTTGTAACCTATTATTGAGATTAATGAATTGATGCCAAAGAAAAGATCAGTCTGACAGTGGTTCAAAAGCCATTAAATCCCTTATAAGAATTGAGATAGTAATTGTTCCTATAAATGGATTTTATAAGTTGGCAGCAGCAGGATGTGGCTTAAAGTGGAGTTGAAATTTATGTCTGGTTTCCATAGTGTAAATATTTGTGCAGTTATTGGTGCTCAGGCTATGCTCAGTTGGCTTGTATTCATGCTCTGTGCTTTTAGTATTGTACAATCAATGTGGTGATTACTGCTAAGAATTCAGTTTGAAGTTCTTCTAATTAAATTTCAGAAAGTGTCTTTATGGCAGTATACTCACAAGAACAGCAATCTTTTCCCATGATGTAACCACATTTCAAATATGTCCAAAACTTAAAAGGTGAACAATAAAATGATAGCTAGATTCAGCAGTTGTCCAAATAAGTTTGTGAGCATCTATTTAAAAAGCTCCTTGGATGGCTCGTTTTTTTTTAAATAGAAAAGCTAAAAACACTTTTTTTTAATCATGATACTAAAGTTTCCATGATAGGTGCCAGCGGCTTGAGTTGACTGTGCAATGCAGGTGCTTTTTTTATTGTTATTACTGCAGCACTGCCAGTTTAATCCAGGAGGCTCTCAAAGGGAGAATCAAGCCTGTACCGCAGAGAAGTACACCTGTGTCACAGTCCTGGACCATGGGATATTTAAGAGGCAGGTCATGGAGGTCTTTACCATAGGGCTTTATGAATCAGCTCTCTATCACAGAGGTTTAAGAACCATCCTGTTGAGGTCCCTCCTGCTGGGCTTTCTGAATCAAGCATGTATCATAGAGGTTTAAGAACTAGGCCTGTATCATAAAAATCAGAGCTTTATGAACCAGACCTCTATCATAGGAGATTAACAGTACTGCCAACTCTCTGAACATAAAAGTCATGTGACAGCATTCTAAAAAGATCTTGAGTTTGTAGCGTGCAATTGTGAACTCTGTCTCTTTTTCATTAACCACAGCTTCTTTGTATTTTTAATTATCCTTTATTTTTAAAAATACCCCAATTGCAGAGGGGCTATAAACTGTATTGGCATTCAATTTATGTAAGAATGTATTTTTTTTCACCACTTGTTTAGTTTACGTGTACAGGAAACCGTTTTTCACGTTTACGTAATCTTGATGCTTCCTTTTAAATAACCTTTGTTTCTAGATTGAATAATGCTTCATGAGTTAGACAATATTTAAATGTTATAATAACATTTAAATTTGCATTTATTTTTTGGCCAAAAGGATTATTATTTTGTCACATTTACCAGACTGTAAACAGTTAGGGAGGGGGAAGAAGTTCCAAAGTGTTCTATTAGGTTAGGATTTTGGACAGGAAATAGAAATTCCAAATGATCAGATGAAGTATTCACAGTTATTCACAATTACCAAATGATGGAAACTGCTCTCTGCAGTTATTTCCTTCTCCATTTAAATTTCAGAAATAGCCATTTTACAATTTGCTCATTCTTAAAGTTCCTTCCACAGCAACTAATCCTGGATCAAACCATGATGTTTCAAAATTTCAAAAATAATTTGAATATTTTAATTTATAAAATTATCAAATGCATAGAAATGCATCCTGATTTGTTTGGGATGTGAAATACATTTCAGGTCAACACAATATAGTCAAATCTTGTAGAACTGAAAATTAATGTATTCAATTAGATGTTATGCATACTAATTATTGAGTTACAAAGGAAAGCAACTTGCATCAAATGTTAACCACTGGCATGTTTAAAAACAAAGATAATTCAAATCGTAGGCCTGGAGCTCATTTTTTTAAAATTAAGCATTGTGCCATTCTTAATAAAAACAAATTGTTTTTGCTTCATTGGGCATTATGATTTTAATGTTTCTTTTCCACAGCTGGTCTCCAAAATACTTGTCTTTACTTCCTGTCTTTATAAATAACTATTCACAACAAAGTGAAGAAATCAGTTTTCCATGTTCATTTCTAACACCATATCAGCATTTGTAAGTCAAGTGTGGTGCACGGGAAACATTGGTTAAATTGAGCTATGCTCATTAAATAGATGTTGGACTCAGTTCTGGCCTTCAACTCTGAATTTTTGATGTAGACCTATTCTTGAAATGACTTCCAGCAGCAGCCATGTTCTTGAATTCCGATCCATACATGGCAGTGCTCCTGTAGATAAACACCAAACAAGGCCCTGATGTTATGGCTTTTGTATAGAGGTGGAATTGCAAAGGGCGAATCTGCAGCTCAACTGAATGGATCAGAATCAGCACTCTCAACTCAAACAAACCAATTAATTTGAATTCTGAGTTTCATATCTTAAAGCTGTCGAAGGGAGCTATGGCCGTATGCTGCATTCTCTGCAATATTTGAATGGACATTATTTTGTGTGTTCAGGGTGAATACTGGACATTGAGCAAGGACAATATCTACATTGAATAATATCTTACTAGAATGAATGCAGGATGAAGTCAAGAAACAGGAGGAAAGACAAGTTTTATTCCAGAAGTGATAAATACACAAAACAGTGTCATTTAGGCCATTGTATCAGCATAAATTGACAAAGAACTACAGAGCTTAAACCCACATTGCTGCATAAGTTCATCGCCCTGTAAATCACAGGTCTTTAATTAGACAATGTGGAGAAAAAAAACTGCTAACCTTTCCAGGAAGAAGACTGCTGAGAACACAAGCAGCAGGAGAATTGTGGCACAATCAAGGAATTGTGGCAGAAATCTAGTTTAACTATTTTAAAAGGTAAATAGCTTTGCTTTTTCCACTTAATCATGCATTCTGTTTTAAACCTGAATCTTCAATGCTGGTGATAGCAGGCTCTGGCATTTAATTATATTTCTCAGCGTGTGTACTATTGCTTGCCAATGATTATACAATGTTCGGCACCATTCGCAACACCTCATAAACTGAAACACTTCATGCCCACTTGCAGCAGTAGCCAGGGCTAAGCTGAAAAATAGCAAGTAACATTCAAACCAATGGCAATCACCATCTCCAAAAAGAGAGAACCTAACCAATGCCCCTTGCCATTCAAGGGGAAAACTCACTGATTTTTCATTTTATTTTATTTTTAATGTTTTATCAAGTTTCGATTGGAGCTGCGAACTGGGAATTGTGGGCTCAAGATGACTTGTAGACTTTGGGAGATAGCTTTTGGTTAAAGAAAAAGAGAGAATGAAACGAGCTTTTGTTTGGTTATGAGGCTAGGCCTGGAGGATAATTGTAGGCTGATTCTTGATTGAAGGAGCTATACATACAACTCACGCCAGGAACAGCATTGTGTTTAAACAGGCAGCTGGAGTTGGCTATTAGCAAGGTCAAAATCTGGGAACAGATTCTAGCAAGCGTGAAAGATCGCTATAGACAACCTACTCCTGAGGTGTGCAATAGCATTTTTAAACAGGTTGTTTAGAAATATAGGTTAAATGTTCAAGCAGATCACAGATGTTGAATGGTAATTGAGGCTCAAGGAACATTCAGTCAGAGTGGGACGTTAGTTGAGGCTATTTTTTTGAACCATGTTTTCTGAAGGATTTGGCTGCTGACGACACCACTCAAAGATTAGAAATGCTCTCTGTCTAAACTCCATCTCCGTCTTTCAGAAACCCAGAGAGTAGAGAACTGAGTTTGGAGTATTACTACCTGTACCTGACTGAACTGAGAAGGTCACCCTGATCGACATTTCCAGAAAACCAACCAAAGAGTCCATATTTATGCCTCTTAAACAAGGCATTGTGAAAACCATTTAAGTATTCGGACCAGTTTCATTATTTTCTTTTATTTATCCTTTACCTGTTTGCTTGTTTGTCTTTTGTGTGAATGGGCGCTGAAATCAAATGTTTCAGGTCTAAAACATAGACATTAATTAAGTTGCCTTCTATTTACTCTACTAAATTTATTCTATATTTCATAAATTGTTAAGAGTTTTGTTTAAGATGCAAAACTGGTGTCCAAAAGTATTCACAAAGGCTGGCATTGGTTATTCCAAAGTTTGTTTAAGAGACCTTGGAATAAATATTGAGGGTCTTTGAAGGCTTTAACTTTACTGTGCAGTGAATACAGAGGTAGAAAGGCTGATTTGGTTCAGCTGCCCATCTCTATGTCATAACATGGTACCATCACTGAGTCCCCAATTATCAACATGTTACCATTCACCAGAGGCTGGACATGATTCGCCATATAATGCTGTGCCTGCAAAAACAGGTCAGAGATTAGCACCTTGCAGCAACTAATTCACCTCCTGATTCTGCAAAGCCTGCCCACCATCCACAAAGCACAAGCCTGTAGACTGATGGAATACACGCCACTGGCTCCAACAATTCTCAAGAAGCTTAACACCATCCAAATGAAGCAGCCCACTTGATTGGTATCACATCCACAAACATTCACTCCCTCCACCACTGAATCAGCAGTGTATAGCATTTACAAGATGCACAGCAGAAATTCACCAACACTCCTAGACAGCGCCTTCAAAATCAAAGCCCAACACCATCTAGGAGGACAAAGTTAGCAGATACACAAGAATACCAGCATCTGCAAGCTCCCGTCCAAGCCACTCAACATTCTGACTCGGAAATATATTGCTGTTCCTTCAGTGTCACTGGCCCAAAATCCTAGAATTTCTTCCCAACTGGCAATGTGGGTCTACCTACAGCACATGAACTATAGCGGTTCAAAGAGGCAGATTGCCACTACATTCTCAAATGCAATGAGGGATTGACAATAAATGCTGACCATCCAGCAATGCACAAGACCCTTGAGCCCATTATAAGAATAACTTTTTTGATATTATATTCAATATTAGAGCATCCCTAGCAGCAACATGAATGGCTGATCTGTGATACGTGCCTTTATCTACATTCTCCTGCTTTCCCTCCTCTGTGTTCTCAGATAAATGATAAGCCATTATGTCCGTCACCCAAAGGAAATGTCTCTCCTGGGGCTTCCTTCCTGTGTAGTTGCCGATCCCAGCACACCACATTGTCACTTGCATTGATGGTGAATATCTTCCTCTTTTGATGCACTATTAAACATATCTATGTTATCCCCAATCCTGATCCTGTCAATCTGAAATTTGCCAAGTTGAAAATAATCTGCATTTATACAATTTCACTCTATCCACCAATTACCTGAGCAATGTGAGACAGCAATTGTAAATGAACATCAAGAGAAAATTCTGCCATAGAGAGAGAACTCAAATGTTTTGCTGCAGCAAGGAGAGATATATGGCAGTTCCCAAACTCAACAACTACTGAAAGCTAAACTTAAACCCCAGTTCTCTGGGACGCTGATTCCACCCATTCATGTTGATTCCTTTTTTCCAACTTTCAAAAAGCAAACCCTAAAGCCTCACAACCTGCTTAATTTGTTGACTTGGAACAGACCACTTGTCTTTTCGGTTTCAACCTCTCTTCATATAAAAAAAATCAAGTCCAAATACACCTCCTAATACACCGTCACTCCTGCTAATTCATCTTCTACAGTCTACCTGCATTGAAAACTTTTATTACCTGAGAAAGCAAACATGGGACTTATTCATAATTAATTATAGATTTGAGTCTTGTTAATGGATCCACATCACAAACAGTTCAGTATACTTTTGGCAGATTCTAAAAAGGAGGCATTTGATTGTGAAAAAAAATTAACTACCAGCTGGAGCTGAATATTCCGATACACCTCCTGATTTGAACTGAGTGCTGAAAAATTTCCACACGCAACCCTTCAATCCAATTAAACTGTAGGCTGACATCAGCTAAGTGACTTTATGATGTCTGTCATGAAGATTCTTGCAAATATAACTACTAATTGTGAAAAAGACAACAATTAAAATAACATGTTACGTTAAGAAACACCTTTTTATTTTGAAAGCATACATGCAATTTTACATAAGAAGAAATTGAGAGGTATTTTATCTGTGGTGGACCATTCCCAACAGCAGAACTGGAGGGGGCCACCACTTCTGTTATCTTGGCAGGAGCCGGCTGACTTGAGATTCAAATTAAAATGTGAATTACATGTGGCATTCTTGGACGACACATGCAATCATGTTGCAGCAGTAGCTTTTCATTGGTGAAGCCCATTACCAGTTGACAATGTAGAAGGTATGAATGGGTGATAACTGACTCTCCTGAGCAAACAAGCCATAATTTCCCACCTAAGTCTTTCTAACATTTCAGTGTAATTATTTTATGTCATTTAAGTGGAGGCAGTGATGTAAGTGGCAATGTACTGAACCAGTAATCCAACACCTGACGATAATGCACTGGGAACATGGGTTTGAGTCTCAATTTAGTAAATGGTGAAATTTGAACTCAGTAACGATCTGTAATAAAAGGCTGGTCTAATGGCAACGTTATAACCACTGTTAATTGTAGTAAAAAAGACATTTGATTCACAAATATCTTGTACAGAAGAAAATCTGCCATCCTAACCTGGCCTGGATGAGATCTGAACTCCACACGCTCAACAATCTGTTGACTCTTAATTGCCCTACAGGAAAATAGGACTGGGCAATAAATAATTTCTAATGTCCACATCCTATCAACGAATTTTTAAAATATCTTTATGCCCAACAAAATCAAAGCTGTAATGTCTGAAGTTAAACAAAGATCAACTCTGTGATAAATGTTGTCATACAGGTCATTAGTAGGAGAGCTGGAGATGTTCTTTTTCACAGATAGTAACTGAAGGGTCACCTATCTGAACAAGGCACCTTGGATGCGGTAAGGAGGAAAGAGGGCATGCATGAAATCTGTGCCAGAATCTGGCTCAAGTCCAGAAAGCTGGTCCATGATCATCACCAAGCCACCAGGACCTCTCACGGGATCAACCAATAATTAAATCTATGAGTATGCAACTAGGCCAGGCAGTGCATGTGTGATTAACCTCAGTATTACAAGCAATTTGAAGACAATACATGTGAGAAGTTTAGGTATAACAAATGGCTAATGGGCCTGTGTGTTTCTGATGAGCTAGTCGGGAGACCATGGGATCAGGTCTCTTTTGATCCATTACTAACTCTATACATTACGCAGGGCAAACAGATCCACAACATGAGTGAAGGGACTCGGGCAAGCAGTCAATTTCCAAACATGAAGATTCCCACCTCTGCAGAGAAGGAAGAGATTTTACAGCACACAGGAGGGGATGGAGGCTGAGCCATTGCAGAGGGTAAGCCTCGAATGGTCAAGCATAAACATAAAAAAGGCATTGTGCTGGCAAAGTGGCATAAAAGGGCAAGCAAGGCCATATGTGTACTTGTATGGTGATGATCCTTAATGTGGTTCCTTTTGCTCTTCATTACTGATCCTCATAGGGTAAATGTAGATAGACCTGAGCTTTCATTTAGGTCCCTCATTTTCATCACACTGACTAACAGTCAGTCACTCCATCCTCAAACAGACCCAGAACTTTTGGTTCCTCGTACTTTATTTCTCCATGCCTTTAACCCACACCCTATCCTCCCTTAGGCCCCTCTTCTCCTCATCCATGTCCACAAACCCACCACACTTTGTTGACCCTACTTTGTGCATGCTGTTCCCAAGACTCTATCCAAGCTGCCATTCTACTTTTCCTCACCATTGTGTCACAGAGCTCCACCATGGTAGCACATTGTAAATCAAGACCCACCATTCACAGAATTGTAATAAATGTTAAAGTTTTTTTCTGAAGTATATTTACATGACTTTCAGAATGCGGTTGATGGAGAGTATGGGCCAGATTTCTGCACTGAAAAAGAATGATAATTTATTGTAAGTAATTCAACTATAGCTACCAGTAAGCAGACAGAAATATAGAAAATAGGAGTAAGCAATTCATGTGATGGCATGGAGGCTCAGTGGTGAACACTGCAGGTTCATAATGCCAGGGACCCAGGTTCGATTCCAGCCTCAGGTGACTGTCTGTGTGGCATTTGTACATCCTCCCTGTGTCTGTGTGAGTTTTCCACAGGTGCTCCAGTTTCTTCCTACTGTCCAAAGATGTGCAGGCTTGGAGGATTGACCACGTGAAATGCAGGGTTACAGGAATAGGGTAAGGGTGGTGGATCTGGGCGAGGGTGCTCTTTGGAGGTTCAGTGTGGCCTGTTTCCACACTGTAGGGATTCTATGATTCAGTCCTTTGAGCCTGCTCTGCCGTTCAAAATGATATTGGCTGATGAACCGACTCAGCACTTTGTTCCCTTCCCATCCCCCATACCCTTTGATTCCTTTAAGCCCTAAGAAACTAAGATATAACTCATTAGTATATAACACTACTTTAAAGTTAAAGAAAACTATGCAAGTGAGGGGCAAGGTTGACAAGGTGAGACCTTTCTGGTAATTTCAGTCAATGCAAGAATTGAATCTGTGTTACTGGCATCACTCTGCATTGCAGTCAAGCTGATTAAGCTATCTTGTCCCCTTTCTCTTGACCTCGCACCTTGCCTGAAGTGTTGGTGATCCTCAGGTTAAATCACCATCAGTTGTCTCTCTCCAATGAGAGACACACAGGCAAACAAGGAGGGAAAATAGATTATTGTTAGAGGTAGGCAAAGCTAAACAGTCAGTTCAGTGATCTTTGCTTCTTGGTTCTGATGTCGAGATTATAATTCTCTGGCTAAATAAGCCCTTGATGTTTATTTGTCTTTCTTCGGAAAGTTGCACTGATTTGTAGAGATGTAGAAAGTGACTGATTCACTTGGAGAGTATATCTGCTTTATCAATTAAACTCACAGTCAGAAAGGGGACTGGATTTCTTCATGTTTAAATGGAGCTTTTTTTAGTGCAGATAACAGGCAGCTTCTGCTGAGGAGAACAACTACATTCACTTTGTGTCTTTCTCTGTCTCTCTAAGTCTCTGTAACTTGTTTTCCATCCCAACCTGATCAGTTAGCTGAGAACCAAATCAGTACCACTTGTAAGCAACTCCACAGCTCTTGATTGCCTCCACAGCCACCAAAACATAGTTCATATTGTTTATCAAATTTATCATCATAGTATCCCTACAGTGTGGAAACACGCCTTTTGGCCCAACAAGTCCGTACCGACCCTCAGAGCATCTCACCTAGACCTATCCCCCATGTAACCCATCTAATTTACACATCCCTGAACACTATGGGCAATTCAGCTTGGCCAATCCTCCTAGCTTGCACTCCTTTGGTCTGTGGGTGGAAATTGGAGCGCCTGGACAAAACTCATGCAGTCACAGGGAAGAATGTGCAAACTCCAAACACAGTCACCTGAAGATGGACTCAAACCCAAGCTCCTGGTACTGTGAGGCAGCAGTGTTAACCACTGAGCCACCATGTCACCCCAAAATTCTTAGCTGTGAAATTATTCAGCCATCCTAGGAAATCCCTATTTTTTTAAAGCAGCTGTTTTTCATTGTAGTCCATAGTTTCTAACAACAAAAATAAAAAGATACAGTCCATACAAACAGGTGGCCTCAAACATGACTACATAAAGCTAACAGTCATACAGTGCCATTAAATGTGAACTCAGTGTCATGACGTTTCATGCACTACTGACTTCATCTTAAAATTTGGACTTAGTTTCAAACAAATGTAAGTTAATGAATATTCATAGCAAAAGTATTGGAAGTGGGAATCTACCAAGAGAACACATGTGAGTTAATCCACCAAAGCCACGCCACAGGTTTACACCTGAAAGTTCACTTTAGAGTCTGAAATGCGGGTTTAGGATAATTCCAGACTCCACAAATCCGACTCAGATAAAAGTGCCCTGCATAGCTTAATCCTGCTTCTGGATTGGGAATGATGTAGGAGAAGGGGCAAGGAGCAGTTGGGGATGGATGTTAATAGTGATTTAGACTACCAATCCCTCCCCATTACCCTTGAAAGAGTTTGAAGCAGCCACAGGTGTTGCTAGGGAAGAGATAGTCTGTGGGAAAGGCTAGGACAGAGGTAGGCTGTGAGAAGTGCTAGAGCAGAGGTGTGCTGTGGGAAAGGCTAGGGCAGAAGTGAGCTGTAGAAAAGGCCTACCTTGGTGATCCAGCACTTCACTGGTAATTTTCTAAAAGCTCGATAAATTGGCCTCCGCCCCTGACCGCACACTCCCATGCATTCATGCATATAAGCCTGCCCCATTCATGCCAACAAATGCCATCTCATACCCCTACAGAACTAAATAGCACCTCTTATTCTGTGTCAACCAAAGTCTCTCTACACATGTTTCATGGCTCCTCATACTCTCTGTATCAATCTATGTCCTTCCACAAGGCCTGGTTCTTTACAGCCCCATGCTAATTTAGTACCAACTCATGCTCAATAACTTCAATCCATCACACTTACTCCCTCTGTGCCAACTTACCCAATATTCGTCATGAACAGTCCATCGAACTCATACTGAGGTGAAATAAAATAAAATTAATTCAATATTCAAAAAAGACTCTAATTTATAAAAACTATCGTTATATTTAACTTTCATTACGCTAATCCCTTATAGAACAATTTGCATTTGCATTCTGACTTCAACGGCTTTATAAACACTTAGAACTATAAAACAAGTTGTGAACTGATCAGCATCAAACTGTGATAGCCAATTAAATTAGTCATGCAGCATGAATTTTATAATGATAACTCTCAGGCTTATGTAACAGACAGATTGAAATAGCACACACTGACATTTTATTTGCATTGCAGCCATTTTTTTCTGAATTTATGGTCAGGATGAAAGTTAGGGTCAGGATGTTTACCGGGTCAGCCTAATAGTACTGAAGAGCTTGACATTTCCTTGACACGTTGACAGGTTGAATGAGCTTGGTACTTCCAATATGTTAATTTATTTTTTGTGATTTTCATATGTAATTTGACCACCTTTACCTCATCTAATGAGTACCTTGCATCTCAAAGGTACCCCTGGACCTATCCAAAAGGGTACAATATCTTACTAAATAACTTCATCAACTTTAGACCGTATCCTGAAAGTGAAAAACACATGAGTCATATTTTGAACATCACACTAATAATAATTAGATCTATTTGAAGGGAAAGGCACTTAAACTTATTATGCAAGTCCCTTCCTGAACTACCTGTGTGCAAAGTTCAACTCGTTTCCATTCACATCTTCCCCTGATCCTGGTGAAAATATTAGCTGCTACTTTTAGGGGTGGAACTTCTGGAATAGTATTCCAGTGCCATTTGGCCAAGATGGAGACCATCTCTGTAACAATGAAAAGTCAAGCCTTAATCTCTGCACCTCAACTCTTAATCAGGAAACTGAAATTTAGTTTCCAAACTAGTTAAATAACTCCCTCTACCATATTTCCATATTTACATGCTGCACAAAATACTGCCCATTGTGTATTATTGTGCCAATCAGGGTATACATTGATCAACAGACAATTGTTTATCAGAGACTGAACAAAGTACATTAACTATTTTGTTTTTCAAACCCTACATTTTGCAGTGTTTTATTTAGATTCACAATTATGCTTAATGCTTCTAATTTACTGGATTATGCACACAGGACTTAAAAGGGGAAGACAAGCTTATGCAAGTTTAGAAAAGGTTGAACCATGTACACCTTCTCTTCAAACTAAAATTTAAATTATTGAAAAGTGTTTCTGATCCTTGAATCTGGAAAAAGTTTACAACTATTTAAATGTATAAATTTATCCAAATTAAAGCGTTTGATTTTATTTATGTTAAAAAGAATATTTGTAAACATTTTCAGGTTCATATATTGAGTACAATTACTGAAAAATGTGTATGTTTAGGCTTTTGTTTTTTATGAAAACATTTCTTCATGTTTTGTCTTTTTGAACGCAGAAAGCATACTCAACATTTGTTCTCCTCCATAGAAATAGTTTACCATCATTGAATTTTGACTCCTCAATGTTGGGAAAACCAGAAGGAATAATCTATATGTAAGAAGGATAATAGATATAGTTTAACCAACAGTTTTATTCAGTACTTGAATTCTCTTTCCATTGCAGCTAATTGATAAAATCATGACTTGTCTAAGGGATCTATTTCGCACACCTGTTTACATTAAATTTTACACTCACTGTGCTTTAGTTTTTTTAAAATAATTTTTAAAATGTTTTGCTGAATTGGAGCAATACGTGATTCATACTATCCTTGTGAAAATATCTCTTGAAAACGTAATCTAGTTCTGTAGGTATCTTGTCCTTCCATCCGGTAATCTTCATCAAATACAAAGCTTTGCTTATTAAACAAATTCAAGCATGTTCAGACAGTGTCAGTTTGACACTGTTCAATTAATTCATTCTGATCATAAATAATTTACTTTGCTATGTCCCACAATACATTTTAATAATTCCTCCTCACAGGCTCCATTTCTGATTAAAGTGTCTCAACAAAGCATTATATTGCTTCTACTCTCATCTGAGAGATTAGCCTTTACAATTTGTGAATGAAGGAAATAAGAAAGGAAGAAGAATTGAAGCTGGTATTGGAAAATCAGAAACAAACTTATATTTCTGTATTAAACTCATGAACATAAATTCAAGTGTTTCATGCAATGTGAAAATTATATTTAAGCTGTTTGCAAAGATTTGATCATTATCAAGCAGAACGTGGATATTGGCTCATTAGATTTGTTGTAAATTACTAAATTTGGGTCAAATAGTTCTTTTGCCACAAATGCAATGTACAGTTCTGGCTTAATATTTTGAAAATTAGTTTTATCACCCATGTCAAAAGTATGAAATATTATACAGTTTAGGATGCTAAATGTTAACAGGCTGACATAAGGTGCACTTCAAACTAGGATTAGTAAGTGATCATATGGTTTTGAATGAAAGTTTATCCAGTTGAAGGGCCAGGTTATATCCTTTCTATAAAATAGTGGGAATTTTATCCCAAGCTCTCTTCCATAGACTTTTTCTGAAACCTCACAATATTTCTGGGATACCAGTGTGGAGTTCGGTGAACAAAAGTAGGCCAGGCAGCATCAGAGGAACAGGAAAGCTGACAATTCGGGTCAGGGCCCTTCTTCAGAAATAGGGGAGGGGTAGGCGGTTCTGAAATAAATAGAGAGGGGGTGGCGGTGATAGCAGGTAGATAGTGGAGCAGGTAGGTGGGAGAGAAGACGGACAGGTCAAGGAGGCTGGGATGAAACTAGTAAAGGTGTGTGTAGCTAGAAAGTGCTGGTGAAGATTGGTCAGTGAGGTGGGAGGAGTGGATAGTTGGGAGAGAAGGTGGACAGGTAAATAAGGCAGGGATGGGGGATGTGCTGTTCTTGGGATGAGATTGACAGCTGGGGAGATTTTGAAGCTAGTAAAGTCCACATTAAGATTATTGGGTTGCAGGCTTCCAAGGTGGAATATGGGGTACTGTTCCTCCAGTTTCTGGGTGGCATTGTTGTGACACTGGAAGAAGCCCAGGACGGATGTGTTGTCCAGGGAGTGGGAGGGAGAGTTGAAGTGGCTAGTAACTAGGAGGTGTTGTCATTTGTCTCAAACCGAGTGTAGATGTTCCACAAAGCGGTCTCTGACCCTTCAATATTTCTGTGACTGGATGGTTTGAGTTATAAGGGGAGGCTGATTAGGCTGGAGCATTTTTACCATCAAGCTTCAGAGGCTCATAAAGTCATGAGGAGCACACATAAGGTGAATAGCCAAGGTGTTTTTCTATGGTGGGGGAGTCCAAAACTAGAGCGCATAGGTTTAAAGTGAGAGGAGAAAGATTTAAACAGGACCTGAGGGACAATTCTTTCACTGAAAGAGTGGTGCATGTTTGGAACGAGCTGCCAGAAGAGGTAGAGGTGAGAACTATTACAACAATTAAGAGGCTTCTGGATGGGTATATGAATAGGAAACATTTAGAGGGACGTGAATCAAATGCTGGCTAATAAGTCAGATTGGGATGTCTGAGCAGAGTGGATGATTTGAACCAAAGAGTCTGTTTCTTTCATGCTCTAAATAGATTTTTTGGGGGATTTTCACAGCGTATATTGTAGCTGGAGGCAATTGTAATAAATTCCAAAATCTCACAGATTTGAATTTGGTGGTTACTGGGACAGGAACTTTTATGAAATGCCAACAGGCAAGTCACAACTTTTCATAAGACAATGCAAGTTTATGTTTTAAATTCTGCATGCAAAGGACAAAATTCTAGACAATACTGTCTAGGATTGAGTTGTAAAACCAGGAGGTATACTGTGAGAATGTTTGCCTTTGGTATTCTCAGCAAACATCTTTAAGTGATACCAGCAGTGAAGTTGCAGCTGTAGTTTTCAATTGCTGACATAAACAAGTTATAATCTTGTCGAGGGCTAATGACTTTCCAATGTGATAGGCTGTGAACCAGAGTGTAGGAAAGGACATTCTTACAATTTACAAAGGAGGCATAGAACCCCAGAATTTATCATGAGGCAAAGAGCGTATGTGGGTTGTCTGGAAAGTAGGGCGGTGGGGGGGGGCGCAGAAATGGCAAGGCTGGAAATGCAGTGGTCCTGACAGCTTGAGCATCATTATCACATATTCTTCCATTTCCATTCTGGGTGTTGGACAATTTTAAAGCCAGGCTACCTGTAGGGGTCAGTTATATTGTAACACAGAAAAGAAAACCATAGGGAGATGTGGATGACCAGGTCAGTTATTGTGGTAGATTTGTGACTGTGGAGTGGTGGAAAACATCCTTGGCCAAAGAGTACTCACAGTCATTCTGTTTTCAAGAAATACAGTAAAAGATGCTTATTTTTTGAAACCAGCTACTTCCACCTTTCTTTTATACTTGGAGTCCTCAACTGCTGGGAAACCTGTGCAACAATTGTAAATAAAAACATATTGGATGCCATATTTAATTTGTTAAATCACTTAACTGCTTCTCCACGGTGGGCACTGAATGTAACAAAACTCATTTCCATGTAATCAGCAAGTGGCATGTGGTCAGCAGGGAAGAGAACAGACCTCATTTTTTAATATCTACTTTCCCTGGCCGTCCTACACATTTAGAGGAGGGGAATGTAGATGAATAGCAAAGCTCCATATTATGTTACTCTCACAGCAGATCCTTGCTATCTTGCCGAATGCTTCCAACGTTTGTTATCTAAATATATACATGTATTCTCTGAAGTTGCTTAATTAACAAATATATGATTCACTCCCGTTTTCAGGCCAACCGCACTTAATCTCCTTTCTTTTCTTCCTCTTTTATTCTGTCAAGCATTGTCAACTGGACTCATCCGAAGAATTCCTGGTGTGCATTTTCTAAAATACCTCAGTGTTTAATTGTACAGCCCTGAGCCATATAGACTGGTCACACCCCATGTTCATTGCCTGATTTTTGTACAGTCGTAAGATATAAACTAGGTCACAGCTTCATTTGCAATCATTCCCACATCCAATCCCTTATTCAATAGCCTCTGTGAAATCTTTGCATTTGTGGATATGAACAGTTGAAAAGATTTGGCTTGGTTGTTTGGTTACTTTTAGTTACCAGGTCATCCGCAATTCATTATCTGGGTGCATAAATGAAGAATAATATTTGGTGAAGTGCCACTTAGCTGGCAGTACCACAGAAAACTGTAGCAGTATAAATCAACACCTTCACAAAATGAGAGGAGAAATGTAGAGAAGATTACAGTGGAAGAATAAATTCTGATTTTACCTGAATGAGAAATGGAATAGGACATTTTGTGCATTAAGGAAGTATTTTAAAAAGAAAGGAAATCATTTAATTACACTCATTCGAGTTTGTTTGCACCAAATAAAGAGATATGCAGAATGAGTATTCACAACTTAACAATTTTGTCACACAATTTACTGACATTGAGTTGTTATTGCACATTCCCTCCTTGTCTCCCCTGGCAGTTTCTTCCATTTGTCCATTCAGCCAGCTAGTTTACAAGCCTTCACGGATCTCAAATGCACAGTTGAAAGATATTCATTTTAGAGTTATAGATTCCCATGTCAGTCAGAAGGCCACCCCATGGTTAGTTCTGTACAGATGGATTGAGTTTTGGTTTTGCTGAGTGCTATACTTGATTAAGAGCTACTGTGAGAACAGCTCGATAACAGTCCAAAAGAAAAACCCAAAAGGGATACAAAAAGATGAATCAAACTCTGTCTGAATGACAAGAAAAAAGGGAAAAAAGTGAGAACTGTTTTGAACATGATTTTACTTAACTGATTCTATTATGAAGGCCCATTTTCCAGCCTTTTTTTCTGATCCATTCCCTGATCTTTGAAATTTGTCAGTAGGGAAAACATGCAATAAAATGATTTGTATGCATTTATATTGCAAGGGCCAATAATTTGGAGTCTTTTATTCATGTATAGAAAACTAGTGAAAATATGCAGGTACATATTACATGGTGGCATGTTAGTTTATATGTTTATATCACTGTAGACATTTTTAAGACTTTGGGAATTACATGAGAGAAATTAATGATTCACATTTCGTGAGAAGTCAGTGACCAATATAAAGCAGTGACGTATTTTGTTGGATCTTCATGCCGAAGGCACATGAACAGTCAAAGTTTTACTGAAGCAGCAGGTGGCAGCCCTGCTTCATATGAGATTTGTTTGGCAGCATTTGGATCATTGACATGCTGAACCAATCATAACTTAGCCTGGTGAAGCCGAAAGCTAAACAGAGTGTTACTTTGACTTGGCAAGAATCAGAAGCAACACCTTTAGCCTTCATTTTGTCAGCTAAAAACCTGGCCTGAGAGGCATTAATCAGAGATGGAATACAAGACAGACAATGTAGGCATTGAGCATGTGGGACAGAATTACTGCTGGAGAGGAAAAGCTTGAAGTGTTGAGTCCCTGATCATAGAATCCCTACAGTTTGGAAGCAGGCTTTTCAGCCCCTCAAGTCATCAAGTCCACACCGACCCTCCGAAGAGCATCCTACCCAGATGCATGCTCCCTCAACAATGCCCACCCTAGCCCCCACCACTCCCACCTTCTAAACCTGTTTTCCCTACAGATAAGCTACCTCACCTGCACGTCCCTGGACACCATGGTTAATTAACCTGCACAGCTTAACGCTGTGGGAGGAAACCAAAACAGACATAGAAACGCACACAGACACAGGGAGAATATACAGACTCCACACAGACAGCCACCCGAGGCTGGAACCAAACCTGGATTCCTGGCACTTTGAGGCAGCAGTGCTAACAACTGATTCGTTGCGCTACCATGATAGTGTCTGCTGCTCTGAAGTGTTAAACTGCTGTATGGTTTGTTTGGCTAAAAATAATGAAGAGATCAGAGCAAAAAAATTTTCAAAGCATTTCACAACCAGCAAATCATATATAGGCTTCGTAGGCCTACTACACCCAGTCATGCATGCTGATTGAAAATTAAAGTTTATTGGAGTTGGAAAACCCACCAGTAACCCATCCTCAATAATAGGAGAGATAAGCACATCACACAAAATTCAAGGCTAAAACATTTGCAACAATCTTCAGCAAAGAAGTGCTAGGTGGATGATCTATCTCAGCCCCCTCCAGAGGTCCCTAGCATCACAAATGCCAGTCTTAAGCCAATTCAATTCATCCCACATGCTCTGGATACTTCAAAGGCTATTGGCCCTGGCAATATTTTGACAATATGGCTGATGGCGTGTGCTCCAGAACTTGCCACGTCTGTAACCAAGCAGTTCCAATACAACTATAATTCTGGCATCAACCAACAAGGTGAAAATTTTCCAAGGTACATTCTGTACACAAATCCAATCCGGTCACTACTGACCCATCAGTCTTCACTTGATCATCAGTAAAAGGATGGAAGGTATCAACAACAGTGCTAGCAAGCAATAATTGCTCAGTAATCACCAGCTCACCAAATTACCTGATAGAGTGGTTCCATCACGGCCACTCAGCTCCTGATTGCATTGCTTCCTTAATTCAAACACAGATTAAAGAGTTGAATTCCAGCTGTAAGATGGTGTGGCTGCCCTGGACATCAATGCTGCTTTTGACTGAGTGTGGCATCAAAGAGCCCTGGCAAAGCGAGAAGCAGTGGGGCTTAGGGGGAAAACCCTCCGCTTGTTGGCACATAGGAAGGTGGTGTGGCTATTGGAGGTCAGTCATTTCAGTTCTGAGAAAGCTCTGCAGATAATCTTCAGGGTGTGCTCTAAGACCTATAATGTTCAACTACTTCATCACTGAACTTCTCTCACAAATAAGGTCAGAAATGGAATGTTTGCTGATATATGCACAATGTTCAGTACTTTTTCAACTTCTCACATGCTGAAGCAGTCCAAATTCATATGCAGCAAGACCTGGACAGCATCCAGGTTTGAGGTGAAAAGTGGCATTCATGCCACAAAAGTAACAGACAATGACCATCTGCAACAAGAAGGAATCTAATCATCGCCCCTTGGCATTCACTGGCATTACTATCACTGAATTCTGAACTATCAGCATCCCTTGGGGGTAGCATTGTCCAGAAATTGAACTGGGCTAGCATATAAATATTGTAGCTCTATGCAAATCAGAGGTTAGAGCTCCTGCACTATATATCTTCCTCGCTCCTCAAAGCCTGTCTACCACCTACAAGTCAGAGTGTGCTAGAATAATAATATTGTGGAATACAAATTACAGTGTACAAGTGAATAAAATAATTACCAACTGAAAAGATAGTCATTGATTTCTCCATAAAGCAGTTACTTGCAGGAGGAATAACAAAAATACTGATGTATTACTCCTCATTAAAAAACTAGTTATCTGCAGCTTTGCATGCAAACTGAAAGCAGCTGCATTCAGACTATTTATGATTGGCCTTCCAAGTGTAACCATCTACACTGAATGTCATTCTAGTCATTTGCTTCTGTTGTGGCTTCTACTAAATTATCAACTCCATGCGTTGTCATTAGTCTTTTCCACTTTCCTTTAATGGCTACTGCAATTTATCTCTAAATAGCACAAATTATACTGATCCAAATGTATGAATCTCAGTTTCAGATTACCAAAGATAAGACTTTATGACTACAAATGGGAGCAGATTGCAAGTATCATTTATGTGTCAAATCATTTCCAAGCAGCTCTAATACAAGTACTAGAAAGTAAAAATAACAGGACTCCTGCAAAATGAGCAGGAACAGATCAGTTTAATTAAGCAAATGTGTACATTAAATGACTTTTTTTATTTTGTTGCAAAGTCTGAAGAAAGGATGTATTTTTAGCCTTGCAAGTAATTACATACACAAAGATCAGTAGCTTTGCAGTTGTTAAATCTGGAATAGGAAAGAATCTGCTACACTCTTTATTGAAACAAAATGGCAAAGGTTTTTGCAGTCAAATTACAGGAAATGAAATGAGGACATATTTTGTTAGGTCCTGTTCGACTCATCAGTTGTGTAATTTTCCCAGAGGTCTTCAATGTGGATACACGGCACTCTTGTAAGAGCTTAATTTACATACTGAATTACAGCCAAATCAATTTGTTATGAACATCATGTGTTATTGCCAGATGTTGATGGCATTGCAATTCACATAATGTCCCATTGCAATCCCACCACAATATTGCATAGGCACAATCAACGATTATCCTCATGTGTTGTCGATTGGTTTTGGAAAGTTTAATGATTCCAAAAGATGGCTATGCTGAAAACAACCTCCTACTCTTTTAATTGAATACTAAACAGATTAAATTGCCCTACATGGGTATGTATCAAAAAATGTAAAGATCAATCAAAACTCATCAAAATTAAATTAAAATATTTTTAGCCAGGGTGATAATACAGTCCAGCTCCTGCAGATATCACTTGACCTTAAAAGCCTCAATTGAGCTGGTGGGCTCTGCACGTTTTCTTCTCTGTGGACTCCCAGGTTTGGATGTAGCCATTGCAGAGGGGCACTCAGTCAGGTCTATGACCCTTTCCACAGCATACTGCCAAGACCAGGCAACGGCCATGTTGGCAGATCCATGAGAAAGTCCTTCGAACTGCCCTCTCTCCTCTTCACAAGGTTAAAGCAACATTCCAATAGGAGATTCTGCCAGAATCACAATCTCTACAGCTGTGTTAGAAACATATGCAGTGCTTCAAAGGCCAGCTGTTTCTTCAACATCATCCTCAGCAGTTTACTTGGCTCTCCCTTCTCAATATCAATGGTTGAACCTCCACGATAAATGCACCAGTAGTGATTCTTGGAACAGGTAAAAAGCAAAGAACAAAGAAAGTTACAGCATAGGAACAGGCCCTTCAGCTCTCCAAGCCTGCGCCGATCCAGATCCTCTATCTAAACTTGTCGCCTATTTTCCATGGATCTCTATCCCTCGGTTCCCTGCCCATTCATATATCTGTCTAGATACATCTTAAATGGCGCTATCATGCCTGCCTCTACCACCTCCGCTGATAACGTGTTCCAGGCACCACCACTCTCTGCGTAAAGAACTTTCCATGCATATTTCCCTTAAACTTTTCCTCTCTCAACTCATGACCCCGATTTGTAAAGTTAATGATCCAGACTGTTGTGAAAGATTTACTTCTTCAAGTGACTCTAAAGGTTTTATATTGGAGAATATGTCTGGTGGACAGGAAGTTAGATTCAAATTCTGACATCATGACGCCCCTTAGTGATTATTTACATGACGATATGTGCACCATTTGAAGGGTTTCCCTCAAATTGGTACTGAGTGATTAAGTGAGGGTATGGGGTAAAAAAGCAAGAAAGCCATGAGGAGGATGGTACTTTTTTTACCTAGGGAGGACTTTCTCCTTCCCCATGCTATCTAGATACCAAGTATTTCCAATGTGTCGCCCATAGTGTCACTAAAGACTTCAAATATTTTCTTTTTTTTGGTCACAACACGGTTTATTGAGAGATACTATCTAATAATATTATTAAAATGTACTCAGAAATTAAGTTTGACTAAAGGCCAGCAAATCCCTTGGACCTAAGGACCGACACATCAGTGTTTTATATGTGAACAAAGGATGGCAGTTGCTTTAGTTTTGGATTCGTTTTGGGTTTGCAGAATTATTTAAGTCTGAATTTGACCAGAAAATTGGCTGTGTTACTTTTATGCAGGGTTGACCTTTGCCAAGTTATTTTACACAATCTTATGCTGTCCACCTCATTTTGTGGGACCATGCTGGCACTATTGCCTGTTCTTCAAGTGGGGGCTTCTGGGATAATTGTCACGGTGCACCATATTTAAAGCCCAGCTGTGTTGCCAGCCATGAATAGCTCTTCACCTGCAATGCAGATCATCAGAGGGAAATGTCAATGAAAATCTTCCGAAGGCACATAGGCAGCACAAGTAACACTTCTTTGCAAATAGACTTTCACACTCAAAAATATATTGTAATTTTATATCATCACCTGTCTAATTGACTATCATTATAACTGCAGCTACCAGAACCAAACTACAGAAGTCACCTGCCCTTCACATCCTACCATGTTGGAACCTTGTCTGAGCAAGCACTACTGTTTCCTTAATGCCCAGCACAAGATAATATATTATCATTTTTCAATATGCAAGCTTCACATGTTGGGATGCATTTAAACTGTTGAAAACATCAACTTTTATTGAACAAGAACAGAGGTAAAGAAAGAAACAAACAGAAAAAGCCGACCTTGCCTCTGGGAACAAAAAGGGGCTTCTTGCCTATAGAGCAACAGCGAATTTACAATCAATGAGTAACCACTTCAACTTACTTATATTGTCAATCATGTCCTATCCGGTTTATTTTGCCTGACACTGCGCTGCGCTATCATACTGAATTTGACATGCCTCTTATGCAACGTTGTCATCCTCTCCCTTGGAAAACCGCAGCCTCCCAACTTTTCAGCATCCAACATCTTTGCCTGTTCCAGATGTGCAGGACCCAACATGCTGGCACACGTGGCACACTCTTTGCAATGTTTCCCCAAACCGGCTAGGGAATCAAACCCCATCTTCATCAGGTTTATTGTCCACCCCATGATGGCTATGCTGGAAGAAAGAGCTGCATTTTACCAATAGTCAGCCTCCGTCAGAGGACTGTGTAATGGAGTAATCAGCAAAACTTGCAGAAAGTAGCTCTTGTCTCCCAGTAACCATTTGTGGAGTATTCACCTCTTCAAATGAAGCAAGAAAATGAAATTGCTCAAGGATATAGACATTATGGTAGCTATCATTGCCTGGTGCAGACTACTAAGAAGTAGTGCAAATGATCATAGATGATTTGTACGTTGATGGAATGAAGTTCTTTATTGTTGATCAAGTCAGCCTTGTTATGATCTGGCATCCTCAATGAGGTATGTGTACAGCCTATACTGCCCTGCACCAGGGAAGGGAGCTATGTTGGCAAAGCCTACTGCATAGATTGCAGCACTCACCTTGTAATGGGAAATGAGGTGAAGTATGTGATCTGGCATGCATTACTGTGATAAGTTGCAGCCTTTATATGTTCTCGACTGGTGCCAGAAGACTCTTGGAAGCAAGCAGCTGCATAAAGGTTTAGTTCAGCTTTTCACCTTGAAGGCCATTGGGCTAAATGGTTAACCACCCCTTCAGGTTGCAGGTTCCACTCCAGCAGATGGCATCGTACTGTAATTATACCCAGTGCATACTTGATCTTTGGTGGCAAAGCAATTCAAGTATCTGGGGTGGAATGGTATTGAGGACGATAGACTCTGAGCTTCTTGTACCTCACCTACATCCTGGGATAACCTGTGATTGCTTGTCATAGAGACTGCTGGCAGCTCCTGGAGATTGCTGCTGGGCCTGGATTTCTGGTGCATCCATTCCTCCTTAAGTTTTCTGTGCTTTCAGTGTACAACAGCCATAGTGATGATAATCCCTATGCTGGCTGGATCCACTAGTCATGATTCCAGTGACGACCAATGGCCAATATCAGGAACAAAACAGATTCTGAGTAATGTGAGAAGTCAGCATTTGCATTATACACAATTAACAGTTTAACAGAATCTTCGGTACAATGAGACATGGAGGACACTGACAAGGTATGCCATGGAAAGTCTCCCCATAAATCTTTGACATAGTGGAACTTATTCCCATGTGCTCAGCATAAGCTATACCACATAAATGAAGCAGTGTATTTTAAGTGTGGTAGGGTCACTGAAACTTTGATGCCTGCTGTGCTTGCAGCCACCACCAATACCATCATCACCACCATCAGCCAAGAAAGGCCATATTACAAATAAGGACATGCTGGTGAGTATTTACAGTTCAAGGTGAGATGACATCAATTTCATGTCCTTGTGTAGACTCTGCAATCTCGGATTATCTTCATTAGGTGTGGCCTGAGGCGATGTGGAAATCTGAAGCACAAACAGGAAGTGCCGGAGAAACTCAGCAGGTCTGGCAGCATCTGTTGAAACAGAAGCAGAGTCAATGTTTCAAGTCCAGTGACCCTTCATCAAAACTGAAATTAGCTGAGGAATGGCTGTATTTACTTTGGTGATGGGGTTGCATTCCTCTAAGGTTTCTTGTGATTACTTCTGTTGACAAAGATGACCACAATTAACTTGTAATGACCAATGATATGGTGAAAGTCTCTTATGGTCAGGATTCATATCCCACAAAGTTGGTCACATCCAGTGCATTTTTTTATTCATTCATGGGATGTGGGCATAACTGGCTGGGGCTACATTATTTGCTCATTTCTTGTTGCCCTTCAAAAGTTGGTGGTGAGTGGCATTCCTGAAATGCTGCAGTCCATTTGGAGTAAGTGCCCCCCCAAATACTGATAGGAAGAAAGCCCCCAGGATTTTGACCCAGCAGCACTAAAGAGTTGGTGACATGTTTCCAACTCAGGATCGTGAGTGTTTCCATGAGAACTTTCATGTGGTGATGTTCCCATGTATCTGCTACCTTTGACCTTCTTGATGGCAATTGTCATAATGCTTCTGTGAAGCATTTTCGGACACTTAAATATAAATTATAGTTGCTATGCTTCGTTGCTGTGTTCCAAATGAGCCTTACAATTAAGCCTGCATCTACTGTTTGCGACTATTCTCTTCCTTTACCATTACCCAAAGGAGAATGACTTGCCTTGGCCAACACTCATCCCTAAAAGCGTACCATATTAACCACTTTCTTATTCCATTTGTGTTTTTTGGGACCCTCCTGAATGAAAATTGCTTCTTGCAATAGTCTATTGAAAAATATCTGAAAGTAATTAATCTACTGTGAAATTGTTTGGGACATTGTGAGGACAAGGAAAGCACTATATAATTTAGACAAATTTGTGCAACAACAAACTGCCTTCAAGTGTCTGTGAAATCATATTTATAAAAATAAAACTTACACAAAGTTACTTGGGTGAAATGCATACTGTTGAAGCAGACAATAGGAACTTCATTCTTCACTGAAATAGGTTTAAAGCTTACTTGATGTCTTAGTAAATACGGTCAGTCAAAAAAATTCTACTTCCATTATTTATCCTTGCAAGCACATAATCTAATAATTTACTAAAGAGACATCACCTTCATAAACTGGTGTTTGATTTGTAGACTGAAACAAAGTAGGAAAGCCATCTGTTACTTCCTTCAAGAGAATATTTGATACAAGGCACATGATACATTTCAACATCAAGCTGTAAGTTTGTTTCCAAGTTAATATATGCATTTGCTTTATTGATTTACATTAATTCAAATGTCACACTGCCTATTTTTGATTCTGTATCTTAAATACAAAGGTAATTTAAAACAAGAACAACTATAAAGTAATAGTAATCCTACAATCAGCCCACTTCCAGATCTGTGAGCTCACTCGATGAGAAGAGAATCCATCAATTGAAGAACCTGCTTTCGACTAGCCAAGAGAAGTTTGAACCAGTAACAATGAATAATGAAGTGAAACTCTATCCACTTTATTATATAAATTGTATGTTTGACTGTATCAAGTCTAGAAGAACAACACCAATTTATCATCAGATGGTGTGTCTGCAGCATTAACTTTAATTTAAAGTTGGCGTCACAGGCATGCCCAAATACCTGAAAACAGCTCAGGCAATTAACCAAACAAATGTTAATTAGCCAGTTATGTTATGCCCTCTGTTATGCCTGCTGTATAAGGTCATAATCGTAAATTTTACTGTGTTTTCTGCACTAACCCCTGATATATTAAGGATAACCACTCTTTGCTGTAACTGGGAGCATTATTAAATGCACAATAGTAAGACACTGTAGTATGTACATTATCAAATCCATAAGGGCTCAACCCCATAGTTTTGTTTTAAGCTGGCTAGCACTGCTTGCAATCATTTTGAGATTAGTCAAAAGCCTTCTCTAAATCAGGACTCTTTGTGCAGTTGGCTGGTTGAGGATAATACTGAAGAAATAATTTTCTGACTTCTCAATTCCATTGAAGAGCTTCACCCACCGGAAGCGCATAATGGAACTTTGGCTGTGCTACTCATGATTTTCTGACCTTAATTTCCAATATGTATCCAATTTTCCAATATGCTGAAGTTAGAAAATGATCTTTAATACTCAGGGCCCTAACTGGTCTGCTTGATATTATTCCCTCTTCAAAGCTCATGTTGCTTATAACTCCACATAACGCCATTTGGACTATGCCTTGTTTGAATGTAACTCATCATCTCAAGCAACCCACCCAAATGCTTTACAATTTGTATTTCTGCTACTTATATTTTAAGATATCGCATTCAGCTCACTTTTTTCTCTGTGGCAACATGAGGAAAATGATTGTCTGTATAAGTAAATATGACATGATGCTGACTCTAAAACGTCCCCAATTTTAGTACAGTACTACTCTGTACTCAATGACCAGATCTCTGCTGAGACTGTGACATGATCATTCCCACTAATCCTTGCTGTAACGACTACAGAGAGAAAAAGCTATTCAGGTTCCTACTCTATAATTGTTATCCAGTGACCCCTGCTGGAAGCATACATGTGGACATTGAGAAAGAACGGGCACAGATGTGATATGCAGCCTTGCCTGTCAAGTGTTACATGGAGAATGATTACAAAGTATGAGAATAAAGTATCAAATGACTGTCATCAAGCTGGGCATTATATCTCAGTATGAGTCAGCATGTACAGAAAGAGTGTAAAGGTAGAAAAAATGATGAGGGAGTTGGACAAAAATATAATTTTCCTGATGAATATAATTAAAACTATTGACTGTAGACTAGCCGTCTCTGTCTGTGTCATTCTGCCAGTGTTACCTGCAACTAATTCTTATACTAGAGCAACTTTCCTGATTTCCAAGTGAGAGAGCATTTGCAAACTAGTATGAAATACTATCACTTCCGGTATTGCTCATGGACAAAGTAAAATCAAAATTCTGGACTACAATAAGCCTTGGATTTGACAAAGTTTGACTCATAATGTAACCGAAATTGGTCAGAATTGTATGGGCTTTAGGTAAATGTTTGAAGTATTTTTCCAAAACGAGGCTTTTCAAACTATGATGTGTTTGGTCTTCAAAAGTTAGCATGATTAGAATTTAAACTTTAATAACCTGAACTTACAATGATATTACTGGAACTCAGATTAAATGGAACCTCTTACCTGCTTTCAGGTAATTTCATGGTTCTTGCCCTTAGTTCTTCTGGTAAGCCAATTAGTTGACTTTGCTATGAAATGGATTATAATTAAACTTCAGCAAAACAGTATGCATAGTGATATCTAGCAAAAGGATTAACACCTGGATGCAAAATAACAGTGGAATTAAAATAAATTAGACAGGTAGAAACATTTTCTCTCTGGGTAGCTTAATAATAGATGTCAAGCTGTTCATAACATTTACAAACTAAATCTTCAAAAAAGTGTCAGAACTCCTTAGAAGGAAACAAAAACATTTCTACAGGATGCTAAAAGAGATTTCCAAAATGTTATATTTCTGCACTGAAAAAAATTCTGATCTTCTGCATTGGTGCAAAATGTAGAATATAAACTAGACAATAGAAGATAAATTAAAAAGGTAACAGATGTAGTTTCAGTGACGTATTATGAGGATTATTTAAACAATACTTGAATCTAATGAAGAAGTTTTGAGGAAAATGAGTATGCAAGAAGAAATTTTGCACATAGGTCCTAAAATGCAACTACAATTCTTTGGACAAGTAATTAGACGAGAAAAATTAGAACATCTTGGCTAGTGGTGACTGGTAAAGTTGAGGGTGGCCGATTAAGAGGGAGATGAAATAAGAAATATATTGACAGCTTGAGGAGCAGAACAGGTTCATGATTTGAGAACAACAGCAAGATGTTGGCTGTTATGAATGACTGTGAAATTTGGAGATCCATCATTGCCAACATTGTAAAACATGACATCAGAAGAAGAAAAGGCCAAATTTCTTTGTAGAAACATACAGCCTATCTTAATACTATATGAAATGCTTCAAATGAACTCAGGTATATTGAAAATAATGAAATTAAGAGCCACAAATTGTTCATAAAGGGATGGAGGGATCAGAACAAGCCTGCATTATAAATTAGGAGTGTGATGGAATTTGTTCCACTAGCCTAGATGAGTGCAGCTCTAACATTATTCAAGAAACTTGATATCATCCAAAACAAAGCACATTGCCTCATGGATGGCATATCGAATAACCTAAAAATTTAATCTCCTCATCTCCAACAGCATTATAACATGCCATATCAAATGTGTACTATTTAAGAGAGGGAAGGCAGCATCTTGCCAAGTTTTCTTTGATAGGATATTACAAGCCTACAACTGTTACCGGCCAGAAGGTCAAAGGCAGCAGATACATGGCATGCCAACAAGCATCAATGTCCAGTCCAAGCCTCATTATCTGCACTTGAAACAATTCCTTCACAGACACTGGGCCAAAATCCTGCATTACTCACCATCACAGCACTGTGGAAGTTGCTGCCTACACCAGATGGATTGCAATGGCTTGAGAAGTTGGCTTCTTGAATGAGTTTGGAGATGAGCAACAAATTGCCAGCAGTGCTCACATTGATCCCCAGACAGCACATTCCAAATCCACAACTACTTCCATCCACAAGGACAAGGGAATGAGATGTATGGGAATGCTACTATCTGCAATTTCCTCTCCAAGCCACAATTCATCCTGATTTTGATATTATATCACCATTTCTTCACTGTTGCTGGTTCAAAATCCTGGAATTCCCTCCCTAAAGACATTGTAGGTCAATGCACAGCAGACGGACTGCAGCGATTCAAGCTGGCAGCTTACCACCACCTTCTCAAGGGCAAATAGGCATGCGCAATAAATGCTAACCAGCCAGTGACACCCACATTCCATCGATGAATAAGAAAAATTAAACATATATTGTTTTAAAAAACAAACTCGCCATAACTCGGGAGGAGAGCGAGAGCCAGACAGAGAGAGCACCAGGAGGCTGCCAGGAAGGTAAGTTTTTTTTCCCACTTTAAAAAGCTTACCTCGAGCATGAATAGGTGGAGCGTACGCTGAGCAGGAGTGGGCATGGGACTGCTGAGTAAGTGAGGTAATATATTTGTGTGGTAGCGAGTTGGGAGTTGGGAGTTTTCTATAGGCCTCCGAATAGTCCCAGACATGTAGAGGAAAGGATAGCAAAGATGATTCTCAATAGGAGTGAGAGAGACAGGGTAGTTGTCATGGGGAACTTCAACTTTCCAAATATTGACAGGGAGCACTATAGTTCGAGTACTATAGATGGGTCAGTTTTTGTCCAGTGTGTGCAGGAGGGCTTCCTGACACAGTATGTGGACAGGCCAACAAGAGGGCGAAGCCACATAAGATTTGGTACTGGGTAATGAGCCCGGCCAGGTGTTAGATTTGGAAGTAGGTGAGCACTTTGGTGATAGCGATCACAATTCTGTTATGTTTACTTTTGTGATGCAAAGGTTTAGGTGTATACCACTGGGCAAGAGTTATAGCTGGGGGAAAGGCAATTACAATGAGATCAGGCAAGATTTAGGGAGCATAGGATGGGGAAGGAAACTGCAGGGGATGGGCACATTAGAAATGTGGAGCTTATTCAAGGAAAATCTCCTGTGTGTCCTAGATAAGTATGTACCAGTCAGGCAGGGAGGAAGCTGTAGAGCGCAGGAGCCGTGGTTGACGAAGCAAGCGGAATCTCTGGTCAAGAGGAAGAAAAAGGCTTATGTTAGGATGAGATGTGAAGGCTCAGATAGGGCGCTTGAGGGCTACAAGGTAGCCAGGAAAGACCTAAAGAGAGAGCTCAGAAGAGCCAGGAGGAGACATGAGAAGTTGTTGGTGGATAGGATCAGGGTAAACCCTAAGGCTTTCTTTAAGTATTTAAGGAATAAAAGAATGACGAGAGTAAGATTAGGGCCAATCAAAGATAGTAGTGGGAAGTTGTGTGTGGAGTCAGAGGAGATAGGGGAAACACTAAACGAATACATTTCAACAGTATTCACTTTAGAAAACGACAATGTCGTTGAGGAGAATACTGAGATACAGGCTACTAGACTAGGTGGGATTGAGGTTCACAAGGAAGAGGTATTAGAAATCCTACAGAGTGTGAAAATAGATAAGTCCCCTGGGCCAGATGGGATTTATCCTAGGATCTTCTGGGAAGCCAGGGAGGAGATTGCTGAGCCTTTGGCATTGATCTTTAACTCATCATTGTCTACAGGAATAGTGCCAGAAGACTGGAGGATAGCAAATGTGGTTCCCCTGTTCAAGAAGGGGAGTAGAGACAACCCTGGTAATTATAGACCAGTGAGCCTTACCTCAATTGTTGGTAAAGTGTTGGAAAAGGTTATAAGAGATAGGATTTATAATTGTCTAGAAAAGAATAATTTGATTAGGGATAGTCAGCACGGTTTTGTGAAGGGAAGGTCATGCCTCATAAACCCTATTGAGTTCTTTGAGAAGGTGACCAAACAGGTAGATGAGAGTAAACCAGTTGATGTGGTATATATGGATTTCAGCAAGGCGTTCAATAAGGTTCCCCACAGTCGGCTATTGTACAAAATGTGGAGGAATGGGATTGTGGGAGATATAGCAGTTTGGATCAGAAATTGGCTTGCTGAAAGAAGACAGAGGGTGGTGGTTGATGGGAAATGTTCATCCTGGAGTCCAGTTACTAGTTGTGTACCGCAAGGGTGTGTTGGGTCCACTGCTGTTTGTCATTTTTATAAACGTCCTGGATGAGGGCGTAGAAGGATGGGTTAGTAAATTTGCAGACGACACTAAAGTCGGTGGAGTTGTGGATCATGACGAAGGATGGTGTAGGTTACAGAGAGACATAGATGAGCTGCAGAGCTGGGCTGAGAGGTGGTAAATGGAGTTTAATGCAGACAAGTGTGAGGTAATGCACTTTGGTAGGAGTAACCGGAAGGCAAAGTATTGGGCTAATGGTAACATTCTTGGTAGTGTAGATGAGCAGAGAGATCTCGGTGTCCATGTGCACAGATCCTTGGAAGTTGCCACCCAGGTTGACAGGGCTGTTAAGAACGCATACAGTGTTTTAGCTTTTATTAATAGAGGGATCGCGGTCCAGAACCAAGAGGTTATGGTGAAGTTGTACAAAACTCTGGTGCGGCCGCACTTGGAGTACTGCGTACAGTTCTGGTCACCGCATTATAAGAAGGATGTAGAAGCTTTGGAAAGGGTGCAGAGGAGATTTACTAGGATGTTGCCTGGTATGGAGGGAAGGTCTTATGAGGAAAGGCTGAGGGACTTGAGGCTGTTTTAGTTAGAGAGAAGAAGGTTGAAAGGTGACTTAATTGAGACATATAAGATAATCAGAGGGTTAGATAGGGTGGATAGGGAGACCCTTTTTCCTAGGATGGTGACGGCGAGCATGAGAGGCATAGGTTTAAATTGAGGGGTGAAAGATATAAGACAGATGCCAGAGGTAGTTTCTTTACTCAGAGAGTAGTAAGGGTATGGAACGCTTTGCCTGCAACGGTAGTAGATTCGCCAACTTTAGGTACATTTAAGTCATCATTGGACAAGCATATGGACGTACATGGAATAGTGTAGGTTAGATGGGCTTCAGATTGGTATGGTAGGTCGGCACAACATCGAGGGCAGAAGGGCCTGTACTGTGCTGTACTGTTCTATGTTCTATGTTCTATGTTCTATGTTCTATGTTCTATGTTCAACAAAAATATATCTTCAAATTCTTTTCATGGAGATATAGCATAGGATGAATAGTTTTTTTTAGCATTGATGTTATGAACATGCCTGGACCCTTTTGTCCTTGCAAGGATAAAGGGTCTTCTTTGCAGAAAGCATAATTATTGAAAGCTCATCAGACATTCAGATGACCAGCAAGGGGGTTTTGCATAAGTTTAAAGTGTGTGGGGAAGATCCCTTGCACCCGGAGACTTGTCAATCAATCAGAAGATTCTCCAATGCAGACAGTGCCACTAGGAATGGTGATAGCTTGAGCAATGCAGCCACTAGAGGCCCAGGAATACCAGGGTAACCCGCAGCAAAGTTGAGAGTGTGAGAGTGTTTTGGTAGGGGCAGGGGAGAAGTTTGGCTTTGGCAGGAGGAAGAGAGCTGCGTTGGGGTAAGGGAAAGGGGTGTTGATTGTTGTGGCCTCCACCTTCCCTATGTTTTTGTTTCTCTTTGGGCTTTCTGCAGGATGATTCTCCTGTACAATACTGATTGACAGGGTTAGCTTTTTAAGTGGGTATCAATCAGATGCTGACCACCTCCAAACTTGCCTCTGGTTAGGGCATTAAATTTCAACTTTTTGTCATCTAAATGAGTTTGAGTGCAAGGGGAATTTGGCATTGGTGTTCGGAGTCTACTGAATCAGTAACTGGCTCTTGAGCTCTACATTCTGATACTTTGGGCCGACTCTAAATGTTACATTTAATACATGGCCACAGCTTCTATGACAACTAAAATTCACCCACAGTTAGAATCAATCCTGCAGTAGAATCCTCTATATCACACCAATAAGATTCCTTTGTCAACCTTTGAATAGTGACCATCATGCATTGAGGTAAAGTGACACTTGGACTTCTTGGAGTTATTAGGGTTGGTCCGTGTAAGACCTCAAGTCAGGGGATTCTATTCAATTGGCTGAGGGAATAAGGGGGCAACTGGAAATACTGGAGCCTGGTAGTTTGTTTGGAAGGGATTTTGTAGTCTCAAAGAAGTGATGACAAACAAGGCATAAACACTCTGGCCTCAATATCAGGAGGATGCAGGACCAGCAAATTTGTAGGGACCTAAAAGGTCAGTGGTCCTGAGGTTAAACCAGGCAAATTAATAGTCATTTAAAGGATTCAATGAAAACATGAGGGATGTAAAGTGTCACAAGGATTACTACATAATTGGAAATGTAAAAATGGGCCATAGCTGTGTGTCACAGCTGTATTCTGCAAATTCACTGAAGCAAACGCAAAGTTGGAACCTCATCATACTAATCCAAAAATCAACTGTGCTGTAAGAAATGTCAACAAAACAGCATCCAAAGTGAAGAGATAAGTAACAGTTTCCTTGAAATGGGGCAGACTTCAGCCTTGGAATTTGAGTCTTTTGAAAGGATAACTGAATTATTCAGGAATCCAATAATTACCCAATGATATATCTCTGACCCCAATTCACAGTTAAGCAGAATCTCAATATTCCTCATATCTTCCAAATCTGAGCCAAACTTATGAAATAACTTGCTCCCTGCTTTGTATCTTGATCTCAGAGATCAAAAAAACTCAATGGAAAAAGACACATTCACTTAAGCCCCATCTTCCCATCAATCAAGTCTGAAGATGCAGGCAAATGCTTTACAACTGTAATGTCCTCATACACAAGATCAAGCCAGCTAGGACAGGGTTTCTGAAGTGGTGAGGGGCAGGTTAGGTTGGGGAAGTGGGGTCTCCTGGAAGTTGCTTCGAGTCAAGGACATATGGACACTTTATGCACCACCTTACATGAGGTATGGATTGCTAATAAGCATAGGGATGGTTATTGTCTGAAACAAAGGAAGCCATGCTTAATAATTGTTTCAGTGAGGTTGATGACAAGAACCTGCCCTCTGTACAAAGCCAGCAAAGTTACATTGATAACAGCACAATCTACCAGTTTCTTGTGCAGGAATGACATCATCTTGTGTCGAGCATCACGTGGAGCTTCATGAGAAGGATGTCATGGCTGGAGCCTCACTTTACTAAGACTGTGCTTTCTCTTAACATTCTTGTAGATCAGATCTGCTGTAAGTGAAAGCACAATGACAGAGGTCAATGCAGCTGTTCTTGCAGTGCTGTTGTTGTAAATAAACTGCTGCAGAAGACAACGAAGACAGCTGCTTGTACAGACACAGTAAGTACACCAGCTGCCATACAGGAGCCTTGGAGCAAGAAAACTCTGGTGAAAAGCCATATCTATAGATCTAGGTGCAGCTATCTGTACATGACTGAGACTCAGTGCAGAGGAATGCAAAGGAATTCTCAAGCTGTTGTGTCACATCTATGCTAGCTGCTGGACAAAGACCTGCAGTTACAAAACTGCCTAGAATGTGTCCTGGTGGTCCTAAAAAGTTACAGTTACCCCTAATATTTTTGGAAATGAATTGTTTCAGGGAGCCACCAGGTACATCTATGACATCTCAAAGTCCTTTTAAATAAGTGCATCTGATTTTTCATTGATTCTCTATTCACCAGAGCCTATTTATTCATTTAGCCTCACTAAATTATTTCATTTCTCTTTGATATGGCATTTGAATTTCTGTCTGTTGCTGGCTTCACACAGGTGCAGGCTATGATCAATTGCACCCACATGGAACAACCTATCATCAAGCAGCAGTCTTCATGGACATAAATGGATTCCACTCCTCTAACATTCAAATCATTTATGATCATGACAGCCAGAAATTACAGGGCTGTGCAAGATATGTAGAGAGCAGCCGTGGGCTGTTAGGCTCTCAGCCAGTCACAGGTACCAGCCTCTTTCACAGGCCGTTAACCCAGAAAGCATGGTTGTTGAGTGATAAAGTCTACCTTCTCAACACCTTACTGATGAGTCCTCCAAGAAACCATCTAATGCTATCAAGGAGAGATATAACACTGCCTAAGCTGTGACCAGATTCATTGTGGAACAGACTACAGGCTCCCTGAAGTTGAGTTTACAATGCCCAGGCCCTAAACATTCAGTTGGTTAGCTTGGATGGCTGGCTTGTGATGCAGAGTTATGCCAACAGTGTAGGCCAAATTCCCTTTTGGGTTAAGTCCCACTTTCTCAGCAACACCTCTTACCTGAGGTGTGATGACCCTCAGATTAAACTCATAGCCTCTCTGAATGAGATAACTGCCTATACTCCTCTGGAACTATTGTACGAGATATGGAGGCAGTCTGTTGTAATCCCATATTTGATTTGTGACTTTAATTGAGAAGATAAAAGATTTTGTGGACTGTACTACAGAGTCTTGCTCAGATGACAGTTCCATTTTTAATCTTGTGTGTGCACATATGCTCCTTACTCAAGTGACCAGTATTCAGGTGTGAGCACAGTTGATGTATTCAGTTCGATACTCAATGTTGGCAGATGTCACAATCAATGATGTTGCTGACTTGCTCACCGAGCTGGCTTGTTTTTGTTCAGACATTTCATCATCATGCTAGATGACATCATCAGTGGCCTCTGATGAAGCGATGTTATTCTACTCTGCGTGGAATTTATACTGTGTGGTCTGTTATGGTGAGTACTGTCATTTCCGGTTTTGTTCTGTATGGGTTTGTATATGACGCCCAATTCTATATGCTTGTTGATTGCATTATGGGTTGAGGACCATGCCTCCAGGAATTCCTATGCGTGTCCATGTTTGGCTTGGGCTACTATGGTTACCATGTCCCAGTTAAACTGATCGCCTTCATTGGTTGAGTGTACTAACATTAAGGCGAGTTTGGTGTGCCGTTTTGCTGCTAGCTGATGCTCGTGTATTCTGATGGCTAGTTTCCTTCCTGTCTGTCTGATGTAATGTATGTGGCAGTCGTTGCATGATACTTTGTAAACCACATTTGTTCTGCATGTTGTAGGAATGGGGTCTTTAATCATTGTGAATGTTTGTTGTAGAGTGGCAGTGGGCATGTGTGCTACCATGATACCTAGAGGTCATAAGAGTCTCGTTGTTAGTTCTGATATGTTCTTGATGTAGGACAGTGTGGCCAGTGTGTTAGGGTGTACTGCATCCTCCTCTTGTTGACTATTTAGCAGGCTTTGGCGGATGAAGTTGTGGGGATATCAGTTCAAAACAAAGATTTCGTATAGGTGCACTTCTATTTCCTGCTTAGTTCTGGCATGTTGCAGTGAGTGGTGGTCAGTTTAAATAATGTCCTAACACAGCTTTGTTTGTGAACCCATACAAAACAAACTGGAAATGACACTACTCACCATAACAGTCTGGACAGTATAAATTCCAAGCTGCGTAGAACAGCTTCGCTTCTTTGAAGGCCTCACTGATGATGTTAACTAGCATAGTGACAAAAGGTCTGAACGAAAACAAGCCAGTTCAGTGAGCAAGTCAGCAACCTCACCCACAACCTGAGCTACAAATCTTTGCTAAACCTTAAATATCGCAATCAAGTTCAATTCATTCTCATTTTTCACAGTGCATGTATTTTCCAGGAGAAATCACTGAATGTGATCAGGAGCAAGAATTCTGGCTGATTTATTCCCATCTGGTACACAATGCTATCTATAATTATGAAGATATTTAAGTTTAAGATGATTCTCTGATGCTGATCAAAGCTCCAGTGTGTCTTCTCAAGGAGGAAGTTGGAATCCTCCATCTCTTGTAGTTTTTCAAACGTTAGTCAGCATAACAATCGGGTCTGGCTAATGTTAATCCTACGTTTCTCACTTCTAAAACTCATTAAAATGTCTTGGTACTGTAAATATGTCTTCAGAAGTTATAGTGCTTTCTAAAGATTCATCTTTAAGTGCATGAAAAGCAACAGAAAATCAATTATACACTTATCGGGAGTGCCATAAATAATACTCTGAACAATGAATAGGAAATTGCATGCATGTTCTCCAGATTCCAGGTAAATTCTGTATTTCGTTGACAAGGCATATGATCCACACCATTCAACACCTCCAAGTCAAATCTTTAAACAATGTGTTGTTTAAATTGAAGACTAATTACACAATGAGGATTTCAAACTGAGCAATGTTATGTTTTCCTTCTTTTCTATTAGTAAACTCAATTTGATAAGAAATGTAAGCTACATCAGAATGGTAATTGGTGCTTCAAAATATGTTAAGTACATCAAAGCCAAAGGCAGGAGTAATTTCTTTGCCAAGAACCTGATCCCATTTGGTCTTTGCTTGTCATTGGTGTCATATTTCAAACTGATTTTTTACTGGATATTAAGGATTATACGCAGCAGCCGTGGTGTCTAGACACAGTTTCTGTGAGAATGAACACAGACAAAAGGAAACAACTGAAGACGTTCCATTATGCGCACCAAGTTTCAGTTTAAAACTGAAAATATATGAGACATGTGGCAAACACAAGAATGTTTCAGCATTATCTGTATTTTGTTAATAATTTGTGCCTGTAATATTGCATGGTTGTAACATTTGCCTCTAATGACATTGATTGAGAACTGTATGACACCAATGAGCAATCAGATTAGTGGTTAGAACATTTCAAACTATTTTTTGCTGCCGTGAAATTTCTCCTATGTTATGCCTGGACTTACTTCTGTTCATTAATTGGAATTCTCCTTCCATCAAACTTCAATGAATGCACCATAATTTTTCTCTCACCTACCAGTGAAGATGTAAACTCTCGTAAGTGTTACTATTGGTATAAATCAGGAATCCAAGTCTTTCACGCAACAGCAAAATCGCATGTCCTTTCGTAGATCTGTAGATCAGGATCCCCCTTCCTGTCCTAATCCAGGCACCAGTCTATCCCAAACTTCAATGCCCATACAGTCCAATCAGCATTATTCCAATCTGATTCCTCCTAGTTTCAGCCATAGTTTTTGTCCCGCAGCTACATGGCGGGCAGAAGGTTACAGAATGACTCACCCCATAAGTATTGTGAGGACCATGTCTTTTGTACTTTTGTGTTTTTAAAATCAGTGGGCTGAAATCAGAAAGAGCCATTTAAAACATCAACCTGGACGTGAAAGTCGGATGAATTGGGGAACTCTGTATAATTTATAAAATCTTGAACTTTTATGATGACTGGGAATAGAGTGTGGTTCTACTTTCAGCACACTACCCTGTGAATCATAACAGCTATCAGTTGCAAGATCAATCTCCCACAGCTAATACTGGATTTTTCCAGTCACAAATGGAAGGCTTTTGGGGAAATGGGAAGAGAGAAATAGCAAAAAATCATGGTATCTTTGGCCTATGTGCCAGTCTGCTGACTTCTATACTAACTCTGCTGACTTTCCCGAGGACAGTAGGAGAGCGGAGAAGTGGGAGGGAAACTGACTTGTTTGTGTGAAGAAGTCATCTGAAAGTGTGTTATGACTTCACTTTCTGGCCAAATAAGATTGACATGAGGATGGCTGCTCATTAGGTGCTCTGTGAAACTGACCAGCCGAAGCCAGCTGGGATAACAACGTGTGGAGCTGGATGAACACAGCAGGCCAAGCAGCATCTCAGGGGCACAAAAGCTGACGTTTCAGACCTAGACCCTTCATCAGAGAGGGGGATGGGGAGAGGGATCTGGAATAAATAGGGAGAGAGGGGGAGGTGGACCGAAGGTGGAGAGAAAAGAAGATAGGTAGAGAGGAGAGTATAGGTGAGGAAGTAGGGGGGGGATAGATCAGTCCAGGGAAGACGGACAGGTCAAGGAGGCGGGATGAGGCGGTAGGTAGGAAATGGAGGTGCGGCTTGAGGTGGGAGGAAGGAATGGGTGAGAGGAAGAACAGGTTAGGGAAGCGGAGACAGGCTGGGCTGGTTTTGGGATGCAGTGGGGAGAGGGGAAGAACTGGGCTGGTTTTGGGATGCAGTGGGGGAAGGGGAGATTTTGAAGCTTCTAAGTCCATATTGATACCATTGGGCTGCAGGGTTCCCAAGCGGAATATGAGTTGCTGTTCCGGCAATCTTCGGATGGCATCATTGTGGCACTGCAGGAGGCCCATGATGGACATGTCATCTGAGGAATGGGAGAGGGAGTTAAAATGGTTTGCGACTGGGAGGTGCAGTTGTTTGTTGCAAACCGAGCTGAGGTATTCTGCAAAGCGGTCCCCAAGCCTCCGCTTGGTTTCCCCAATGTAGAGGAAGCCACATTGGGTTCAATGGATACAATATACCACATTGGCAGATGTGCAGGTGAGCATCTGCTTGATATGGGAGGTCATCTTGGGGCCTGAGATAGGGGTGAGGGAGGAGGTGCGGGGGCAAGTGTAGCACTTTCTGCGGTTGTAGGGGAAGGTGCCGGGTGTGGTGGGGTTGGAGGGCAGTGTGGAGCGGACAAGGGAGTCGCGGAGAGAGTGGTCTCTCCGGAAGGCAGACAAGGGTGGGGATGGAAAAATGGCTTGGGTGGTGGGATCTATTGTAGATGGCGGAAGTGTTGGAGGATGATGCGTTGTATCCGGAGGTTGGTGGGGTGGTATGTGAGAATGAGGGGGATCCTCTGGGGGCAGTTGTGGCGGGGGCAGGGTGTGAGGGATGTGTTGCGGGAAATGCAGGCGACGCGGTCAAGGGCATTCTCGACCACTGTGGGGGGAAAGTTGCGGTCCTGGAAGAACGTGGACATCTGGGATGTGCGGGAGTGGAATGCCTCATCCTGGGAGCAGATGCGGCGGAGGCAGTGGAATTGGGAATAGGGGATGGAATTTTTGCTGGAGGGTGGGTGGGAGGAGGTGTATTCTAGGTAGCTGTGGGAGTCAGTGGGCTTGAAATGGGCATCAGTTTCTAGCTGGTTACCTGAGATGGAGACTGAGAGGTCCAGGAAGGTGAGGGATGTGTTGGAGATGGCCCAGGTGAACTTGAGGTTGGGGTGAAGGTGTTGGTGAAGTGGATGAACTGTTCGAGCTCCTCTGGGGAGCAAGAGGCGGCGCCAATACAGTCATCAATGTAACGGAGGAAGAGGTGGGGTTTGGGGCCTGTGTAGGTGCGGAAGAGGGACTGTTCCACGTAATCTACAAAGAGGCAGGCATAGCTTGGGCCCATGCGGGTACCCATGACCACCCCCTTTGACTGTAGGAAGTGGGAGGAATCGAAAGAGAAGTTGTTGAGGGTGATGACGAGTTCGGCTAGGCGGATGAGGGTGTCGGTGGAGGGGGATTGGTCGGGCCTGCGGGAAGAAGCGGAGGACCTTGAGGCCATCTGCATGAAGAATACAGGTGTATAGGGACGGGACGTCCATGGTGAAAATGAGGTGTTGGGGGCCAGGGAATTGGAAGTCCTGGAGGAGGTGGAGGGCGTGGGTGGAGTCACGGATGTAGGTAGGGAGTTTCTGGACCAAAGGGGAGGAAATTGAGTCCATATAGGTGGAGATGATTTTGGTGGGACAGGAACAGGCTGAGACAATGGGTCAACCAGGGCAGGCAGGTTTGTGAATTTTGGGAAGGAGATAAAAACGGGCCGTGCGGGGTTGGGGATCAATGAGGTTGGAGGCTGTGGATGGGAGGCCCCCTGAGGTGATGAGGTCATGAATGGTGTTGGAGATGATGGTTTGGTGCTCGGGGGTGGGGTCATGATCAAGGGGGCGGTACGTGGAGGTGTCGGAGAGTTGGCGTTTGACCTCGGCGATGTAGAGGTCAGTGCGCCATACTACCACTGCGCCACCCTTGTCTGCAGGTTTGATGGTGAGGTTGGGGTTGGAGCTGAGGGAGCGGAGGGCTGCCCGTTCTGTGGGGGAGAGGTTGGAGTGGGTGAGAGGGGTGGAGAGGTTGAGGCAGTTGATGTCTCGATGGCTGGGACGACCATTTTCTTATTATCTGGGATGGACTTCATATTACACCATTTTATTTGATGGAAAAAAAATCAAAGTATGAGCAACCATTTTCATAACCGACATTTCCTTATTCTATCCTGGGTTGTAGCTCTCTATTTGCCCTGGTCACTCTGAAAATGAAGGTGCTGTCATCTTTCTAAGACAATGCATAGATGACAGGAATGGCTGCTGGTTCAAACCAAATTGTGGCCAGATTCCCTGATAGCCTACCTTCCATTTCTACTTCCCACCCCCATCCCACTCAAATCACCCAGCCACTAATTAGGTGGTAGACCTGCCTCTGGAGCCATTAATTGAAAATCCTGTCTCCAGGAGAATAGGAATATGAGCCATAATCATTCCTATCCTCTTGGTTCCAACATTCAAAGGAAATATTTAGCCTTTAGAATATAGAACTCAGAAGTACTGTCTCTGGATAAGGAATCAATTATTTAGTACTGATAACTGAGGAGAAATTGATTCTCTAAGACGATTGTGGATCTTTGGAATTATCTACCTCAGATGTTTGTATATGATTCATTGTAAAATATACTTAAGACTGGGCAAGATAGTTTTCTGGTTTTCTCAATAAATCTAGGAAAACGGCAACTCTCTGGGAGAGTGGAGTTGAGACAAATGATCTTCTTGAATAACTGAGCTTGTTTGAGGGCCATATCAACGACTAATGTTTCTATTTCATGTTCTGTTTTCTCCACATTTTGACTGTTCTTTTCCTGCACTTGCTCACCTTCAAAACTAAAATGTTCTGATTGAATAAATCAATAAAGCAATGCCCCTGAGAAGCATAAAGATTGCGAGTTATGTGGGTTGACATGGGGCAGATAGAAAGAATGACTGAGGCTCAGAATTTGGTCACAATGGAGAGCCTTTCTTGTGACAAAAATAGTGTATGTTTTTGGAAATTACAAGTCATGATTCTGACCTTTATATATCCTATTTTTGCCGGATAGGAGTCAGATACCATCCGTAGTTCATTTGTGCACATTTTGTGGAGGTGGCTAGCTAAACGATCAGCTTCCTCCACTCAAATCTGATTTTGGAATCTGGAACCCAGAATGTGGACACGATATATTTTGGAGAGCTGGCACATGGTGGTGATTATAGCAAATTTTGGAGAGAGTGTCCAGGGATTCTTCGTGTGATAAGGTTCAGGTATCATTTGTTCATTGGGGCAGGAATTATTTGGAGTTGGAGAGCAGAACTACAATTTGGGATTGCCAACTGTGGAGAAGATTTTGCATGCAATGTGCATAAATCTCTTGAAACTCTCCAACTTGTCAAGAAATTTCAAGATGTGTCATCCTATTAGGAAGTTTTGGCAAGTCAAGAAGTGTCAAGAGCTGGTAAAAAATGCCAACATATGTCAAAATGTATTTTTGTGAATGAGAGTGTCCTTTTATCATTTGGTGTAGTCTGCAGGAGAACTTTAAGTAAGACAACTTTATTTATTCTCCCCTGTGCATGTGTTCTTTTAGATTCCTGGTGAGTCAGTATAGTAGGTGCTGGGGGAGAAAGGAAGTGAGTGGTAGTAAGGATTAAATTGGCAGAAAGGGTAGGAGAGGCCACGGGGATGGGTTGAGGGCGTATGGTGGCATGGGAGTATGAGAAGCCATAGGGGATGTACAGACGTTTTTAAGTGGCATGAGTTGGCATTGATAGGGCATTGTGAGAATGTGAGGCGAACTGAAAGAGGCGTAATGGGTGAGGGCTGGAGGAATAGATTAAATTTTACACTGTTCTTCAAATTTTTGACGACAGTACTGGAAATCTGAAGCGGGCTTTTTGTCCAGCCTGTCTCAGGGACTGGCAACCTCAGCTATTCCCAGGCTGTTTAATCCAACTCCCAGTCCAATCTGCCGTCCCAATTCTCAGACTGAAACTGCGAAAATTGGCAGGCATTTTGTAAAGGCTAGGTTCCCGGAGCTAGAATTCTTCCCTTCTCTGAGCCCTTGACCAGAAAGCAACAATCATGATCTTAAATAAATAGTGAACCAGAAAGATTGACAAAATAGATAATAGGCAGCATCCTATTTATGCATCATAAATTATATCGTTTACATAATTTATTAATAACTAAATTTTCATACAGTTACTAGAGATAAAATACAACGTTTTTGTAAAATTGTTTTGTGTAATGTGCAATTTTTATCATGTATTAAGGGTTAACTGATGAAGTGACGGGTCTGAATTTGAAACAAAGATCAATATCACAAGATAGGAACCATTTTCTCTACCATATTTTCACCATAAACTCTGTATTCACATTACACACTTTCATATTCAATAACAAGAGTAGTCAAGGTGAAATAATGCCTAGTTAATTATTGAAAGATTCAAATAAACTGGGCAGATAAACAGATTGGGCAGATAACATGTAATGTTTCTCTTTGACAGCTTCAAAGTATGAAAGCGAAATAGGTTTGGGAATTCTCAAACTTGGTGCTTATTGTAGAATTTTACTGTGGAATTACCTTGTGCTTAAACCAGAACTTTATTTCAGAGGCTATGATATACTTTGAGTGAGAAAAAGTACACTTTTGACTATATATGCAGAATTCACTTCTGAGGTCGTGGTTAGAAAGCATTATTCAGTCAGGAGAGTTACTTATTAGCAGTGTTGTTCATGTTCATAAAGTCACAAATGTTTGTAGAATAGTGGAGACGATTCAGCTCATTATGTCTGTGCCAGCCTTTGAAAGGGCTGTTCAATTAAGCCCAGGCCTGTGCACTTGCCCCTGAAGCTTTTCACTTTCAAGCATTTACCTAATTCCCTCTTGGAAGGTAGTACTGAAACTCTAAGCTTGAAATTTTCTAGCAGTGCATACAACTGGCAGTCTGAAAATATACTTTTCATTCAACCCGGGCTTTTTGGCTCAGAATATTCTACATTTACTGGTTCCAACACATCCGTCATTGGAAAAAGATTTCTCCTTGTTTACTGTCATAAATGCTTTGCAATTTTCAACATTTAACTCTGTGAGAGATGGAGGGAACAATTCTAGCTTCTCCACGTGTCCAACTAACCGAAGTCCCTCAAGTCTGGCATCAATTAAGAAGGAGATGAAGGTCATCTGCATAAATTTTGAATATCTGTCCAAATGGCTTAGGCTTCAGACAGGGGTGCACATCCTTTACTAGATCATGACTTCTTGAAGACTTGTATCGTCTTGCCAATTGACACAATATTAAAAACTGGTCCAAAACTGCCCCTTCAGTGAAAGGTATAGAATCCCCACTATACAAAAGTGGCCATTCAGCCCAATGCGCCTGTGCTGACCCTCCAAAGAGCATCCCACCTGGACCTACCCCACCACCTCCCCCATAACTTAACCTTTGCCATGGCTAATCCACCTATTCTGCACATCCCTGAACACTATGGGCAATTTGGTATCGCTAATCCGCCTAACAAGCACATCTTTGGACTTTGGAATGAAAGTGGAGCACCCAGAGGAAACCATGCAAATACAAAGAGAACTTACAAACTCCATATAATCACCCAAAATTAGAATCAAATCCAGGTCTCTGATACCGTGAGGCAATAGTGCTAACCACTGTGCCACTATGTCACCCATAACTACAAAGACAAGATCAAGAACATTTCCAAAAATTCCCAATGATGAAATTACTTTAGTTTTACTTGACCATCAAATGCTGAAAAACTTTGAACATTTTGTACTGGTATTGTCCCTTATTTGATCCAAGTAATCTCTTTGAAAAGATTCTTGTTATGCCTATGCCTTAACATTCAAACTGCATTATTTCTCTGATTCCTTTTCCCATGATGTTTCAATGGTCGTAATGCTGAGGAGCTGTTGTATTATGTTTGTGCCACATTTTTCATCTCTAGGTGCTAAAACCTTCAATCCTTTCCTAGCCACGTATTCACTAAGTTTATTGTGAAGAAATTAGGAAAAAGACCAAAGAACAGTACAGTGTAGGAACAAGACCTTCAGCCCACTGTATCTGCACTCATCATGATGCTATTCTAAATTCATTTCATCTGCCTGCACATGGTCCATATCTCTTTATTCCCTGCCTGTCAAGGTGTCTATTTAAATGACTCTTAAACATTGCTATCATACCTGCTTCTACTACCTTCCCTCGTAGTGTATTCTACCACCTTCTGTTTAAAATGTTGCCTCGCATATCTCCCTTAAAATTTCATCTTCTTATTTTAAATCTATGCCACCAGTATTTAACATTTTTACCCTGGGTAAAAGACTCTGAACATGCACCCTATCCCTGTCTCTCATAATTTTGCTTTCTTCTATCAGATCGCCCCCTTGGCCTCTGATGCTCTGGTGAAAGCAATTCAAGTTTATCTGAATGATCCTTATAGATAACACTCTCCAATCCAGAAAAATGTCATATAATTCTCATTTGCAATTTCTTCAAGGCCTCTACCTCATTCCGTAGTGTGCTGACCTCAACGGCACATAATGCTCCAAATGTGGCCAAACTAAAGTTTTATACAGCTGCAGCTTGATTTGTCAGCATTTATGCGCAATGCCTTGACTGATGAAGGCAAGCTTGCTGTGTGCCTTCTTTATCACATTATCCACCTGTTGCCATTTTCAGGGAGTTATGGACTTGCACCCCGACATTCCTCTGTATATTAATGCTCCTAAGAATCCTGTCATTTACTGAATACTTTCCTTTTAAATTTGACCTACTGAAATGCATCGCCTTGCACTAGACCAGATTAAAGTCTGTCTGCAACTTCTCCAAATTTCCAAATGGTCTATATCCTGCTGTATCCTTTGGTAACCTTCCTCACTATTCAAAACTCCACCAACTTTTGTGTCATTTGCAAACTTACTAGTCAGACCATTAACATTTTCATCCCAATCATTTATATACATTAGAAAGAATTCAGGTCACAGCACTTTCCCTTGCAGAACACCATTGGTCACAGGCCTCTAGTCAGAAAAACACCCCTCTGCAACTACCCTCTGTTTTCTGTGACCAAGTCAACTTTGTATCCAATTTACTAACTCACCATGGACCCCATGTAACTTAGTCATCTGAATCAACCTACCAGAAGCGACCTTGTCAAATATTCTAGTATATCCCTTATAGATAACATCCATTGCCCTCCTTAGCCAATCATCTTCACCACTTCTACAAAAAACTCAATCAATTTTGTCAGACAATACCTTCCTCGCGTAAAGTCATGCTGACGATCCCTAATAAGTCCATTCTTTTCCAAATGCAAAAAAAAGCTGTCCTTAAGCATCTTCTCCAATAATTTCTCTAACAATGATGTAAGATTCACTGGTCTATAATTTCCTGTTGCCCTTCTTAAAAAAAGGGAACGGCACTGGCTCTTCTCCAATCTTCTCGGACTCACCTGCGGCTAAAGAAATTACAAAGATCTTTTTTCAAGCCCCAAAAATATCTTTGCTTGCCTCCCTCGGTATCCTGGGATCAATTCCATCAGGCCCTGAGGCCTTATCCAACTTGATGTTTTTCAGGACACCTAACAACTCTTCCTTCTTAATACAGACATTCCCTAAAACATCAACATACCCTTCTATAATCTTACCATCAGTAGTGAGGCAAAGTACTTATTAAGGACCTCACCGACTTCCTCTGACTCCATACACTAATTCCCTCTTTTGTCCTTGAGTGGACTTACCATTTCTCTCACCCTCTTGCTCCTAAACTATGTATAAAATACCTTGGAATTGTCCTTAATCCTACATGTAAAGGACATTTCATAGCTCCTTTTAGCCATCCCAATTTCTTGTTTAAGTTCTTTCCTCCTTCCATATATTTCTCAAGCGCCTTTTTTGATTTCAGTTTCCTAAACCATGCATATGATTTAATTTTTTAATTGACTAAGCTTTCAATACCTCTTGTCATCTGGAGTTTCTGAATCTTGCTATCCTTATCTATTGTCCTCACAGAAAAAATGCTAGTCTTGAACTCTGATCACTTAAAAGATTCCCACATGTCAGATGTGAAGTTACCTGCAAGAAGCGATCCCCAATCTAACTTTTCCAGTTCCTGCCCTATACTGTTATAATTAGCCTTTCCTCAAATTAACACTTTCACCCAAGGCCGAGTCTTACCTTAATCCATAACAATTATAAAACTAACTGAATTATGACCACTGTTCCCAAAATGCTCCCCCATTGAAACATCAATCACCTGGCCAGGCTCATTCACCAATATGATGTCTAAAACCTATGATGTTAATTAAGTTTGCTGAGTGTCCATTTTATATTTTTATTAATATGCAACTAAAATCTTTCCAATTTCAAGACATGATGGAGGCTTAACAACCCTCTTCATTTTTGTAATCAAAGTCCAATTTAAGTAGCTTCCTTGCAGCTAGCTATCATCAGGAAATCTAAGTGTGAGGGGCATAAACCATTTGATTGTCACATGTTAATATTGCTGACTGAATAGAAGCACTAAAGTTCATTAATTGTTTTATACCAGTGACATCTACAAATTCCATTCAGGTACATGAGTCTTTGTAAGGCTAGTGCCTGAAACTATTAACTCACTTGTACTTTCTTCCAGTTAAGTACCTTGACAATTCTTTTGGCCTTTTGTGCTTTGTGTGCACCTGGCCTGAAGCAGAGGGTCTGCAGCTAGACTGGGTAGCCTGCTTGAGGGATAATCATTCCTGTCTGATGTTTGAATTATCCCTAATCTGTTAATAGCTTTGGTTCATCCATTTCTGCTTTGAAGGATTCTGGCATAAACTGAAGAGACAATTGAAAAGGCAATTTCATGGCTTTGGAGTTAACAGCAACCCAATGCTGGACTCGCTTAGCTTTCATTATCAAGTTGTAAATGGGCTGAAACAATTGTTAGTTCCCTTACACATCATCTTTGATCCATGTAAGAAAGGCCACCAACCTAGATCATGCTGTCAATCAGTTGATCAGTGAAATTTTTTAAATACCTTTCCACACACGTACTTTACTTAATCAACAAATTATGAAAGAAATTTCCCTCTCTCAGGAAGATTTTCATCTATTCATTCACGAGATATGCAACATATTCACCTGAGTGCCTGCCAGGAAAATCTGAAAGCTATTATAAAATGCATTAAGCACTTCTAAAAGTTAAAAAAAAATTGTTGTAAAGCTTGAAAACTGCTGTTGGATTGGGGGTGGTCAAAAATTACTAGTGATATGAATGTTTTAGTTAATGACAAATTACTGAATGGGCTAACATTGATAACATTGCCTGAGTACCATGGTAAGTAATACTTAAAAAAAAAATTCTTATGCACAACTGCCTCATGCCACATTTATTCAAAACAGTCACATTTGGGATTTCCATTTGATGTTTTCCCTCTTAATGATTAACTGTCCTTTAAGATTGGTAACAGAATAAAACTTCCAAAGTTGGCTAACCATTGGAAATGATAGTACCGGTGAGTCTCAACCATCTGTTATGCTATGAATGTGAAGTCCTCATAGATTCTCTGTCCAGCAAAGAGAGAGGACAGATTAGCAGCCCTTGAAATCAAGACCTTTTTTGTCCAAGTGTGGCATTAAAGAGCCCTTACAAAACTGGATCCAATGGTTATTGGGAAGCAAATTCACTATTGGTTGGAATCACACCTGGTACACAGAAACATGGTTCTGGTTGTTAGGGATCAGTCATCTCAGCTCCAGCATATTTCTGCAAGAGTTCCACAGGATATGTCCCAGGTCCAAACATCTTCAGCTGCTTCATCAATGACCTTCCTTTCATTACACACTCAGAAGTTGTGATGTTCACTGATGATTGTGCAATGTTCTGCACCAGTTACAACTCCTCAGGTACTGAAACATCTATGTTCAAATGCATCAAGATCTAATCAACGTCCTGGCTTGAGCTGATAAGTGGCAATTAACACTCATGGCTCACAAATGCCAAGCAATGACCATCACCAACAAGAAGTAATCTAACCACCAACCCATAATATTCAATGATGTTACCATGATCAACATGCCATAATTGAACTCAATATTAATTAATTTATCACTTCATCAGTTACCTCTTTAAATAATACTTTCATCTAGGACTTGATACCAAAATTTTTAATCTGGTGCCATTAAATTTCTGGTAAATAGTATCAAGAAAAGATACACCTCTATCACAAGATTAAAAGTATGAGAACATTACTATATGTTATTAATTTTTAAAAAGGGAAACATTGCTGTTGTTGCAGGCTTGTGTGAAAATGAATGCTAAAAGATATTTATTAAGCAAAAAATAAGAATTGTAGAAATAATAGTCACTAATGTAGAATGGTTAAGCAAAGGGGTGTTTCAATGCTAGAAAATTCTGAATTGCTTTACTTTGAAACTAGCGTTATTTGTTTTGCTCTGATCTGCACCTTGGCCAGAGGGATCACGTCATGAGCACAATGGAGCAGTTTTTAATCATATAATTGAGACAGTATCACATAACACAAAGTTTGTTAAATGTAAAATATTTTATACTGCACAAGAAATATAATATATCATACACAGCAATGTCAAATTCAGAAAGAGACCAAAGTCCACTGTAATTTAAGTTTCAATGCCCAAAGCAGTTTAAACAGCAAACAATTTTGTAGAATGCAAACTGTATGTATGAAATAAAATAGTAACATACTAAATACAATCTATACATTTTCTTAATAGATTTAGTACAGGTATTATCTCGCACTAGGCCCTCAATAATCTCTCAGTAGTTACACTGAATAAGGAGTTAATGGAAGATGAAATTTGTTCTCTGGACTTTTGTTTTACTCTTATTGCAAGATACCTGCTAGTTTCTGTCCCTCTCTGAGGAAGAAGAAGCAAAGCAACCTTGTGGGATTTTGAGATTTGATACTTTCTGGGCCTTGAGTTTTCATAGTCATTCTACATTGGGATATCAGCGTGTATGTTTGTATTTTTTGGTATTGTCACATGTCAGATCTGTTATGATGGTGCATTTATGGCTCTATTCCACTCTCTTCCCAGTATTCACAATCTTAAAGGACCATTCAACACTTTTATAGGCTACTCCACCAAAGGGCAAGTAAGAGTCCATAATTAGAGTCACATATAGGTTAGAACAGGTAAGGATAATCAATTATTCTCCTCAACAACAGTTCCTCTTATTCAAACCTCCTTTCAGTTTTCAGAGGAGCTGAGCATGCGCTAAAAACCAGAAGGAATGTGAAACAAAAACTGGACTTGCAGGAGTGATACATTCTCACCATTACCTGGTTATCAGGCTGAAGGTGCTCTTGATGTGGCTGTGCATACAATAACCAAGGAATAGATTTTCACATTGGTGTCATTAAATATTAGTCAGGCTATTTCCTGAGTTCAGAAGCCTGAATCTGACACTTCTATCCACACCCACCATATTTTCCTTTCTTGGAGTTATGTGCAGCCAGGTTTTAGGTTTCCTGAGTCTCATGCAGTGTCAGGGGTGAGCCGGTGGGAAGGGTCATTCTGTGGTTCATTCAGAATCAGTGCAGCAGTCCGACTCAGTCCTTGTGCCCCCTAATCATTAATGTCACTGTCACCCATCTGCGTGATCCCTCAGTTCCCCTTGTTCTCCCATGCGCCTCATATTCTCCATTCACCTCATAACCTGCATGCCTCCTCCATGCTCCTTCGTGTAAGTATTCATTCTCCAGGGCACAACTCCCTTCCCACTCATTGTGTATCCTCCATGGCCACTCACCCAGGATCCACCATGGACAGACTTCACAATCTCTTTAAATTGAACCTCCTAACTTTAACGTTCTGCCTTTAGCCTTAACATTATTCCCCCTTGTTACTGCCTGTGCAACTGAGGGGAACAGCTGTTTTCAGTCGCTTCTTTTCATGGCTCCCTTATTCAAAGGTAAAAGTCTCTGAGCATTTAAATTTGAGAGGGGAGTTTCCCAACGATTTTGTCTCTAGGTTTGAACGTGCTCTGGCACTTTCTCTAACAGTGATACTTGATACTTCCAAAACATTTAATACTTTCACATAACAATGTTCCAGACTTCTCAGTAGATGTCTTCCAGGTGTCATGAGCTCTCAAACCTGGTGAGTTTTTTGTTCGAGTGTCTAAAGTCTCTGTAAGTACATGAATATAACATAGATAAGGAAACTCACATTATGCATGGTCATTATAGTCATAATCCAAATCTCAGAAAAGGTGTATTTGAAGTTTGAGTCCAAATGCTTCTTGCTTTGCAATAAAGATATAAGAAAATGGTAGATGACCATGAAAGCACTGCAACTTAGAATCCTACATGTCTTGTTTTCCAGACCCTATTCCTACTTCCATTGGGAGATGAAAGCCTATCTCCAAGTACTCTATGCTGAGCTTCTAATCTGTACTAGTCTCTTGAAGTTGAGCCTAAAACATGGTCCTGGAATACTCCAGGTAGCTGGACTGTACTATTCCTGCTCATGCTAGTTAGAAAAAAGTTATGTAGCTCATCTCCTGAATTTTTAAAGCCTGCCAGCCATCTACAAGACACAAATTAGGCGCATGATGGAATATTCTTCAGTTGTCTGGCTGAGTGCAGCTTCAACAACATTGTTTTTCTATAGGCAGCCCTCAGAATGTTGATAGTGAAGGATGGTTCATTGATGGTAATGCCATTGATTGTCAAGGGGTGATATGAGTTTCTCTCTTGTTGAAGATAGTCATTGTCTGGAACTTGTGTGGCACAAATGCTACTGGGCACTTTTCAGCCCAAAATGGATATTATCTAGGTCTTGCTGCATTTGGATTCTCATTGACTTTAGTTCTGCTAAGGCTCCATGATGCCAGAATTAGTCAAATACAGCTTTGCTGTCAAGGACAGGCTTCCCACCACTTCTCTGGAATCCAGCTCTTTTGGCCATGATTGAACCAAGGCTGTAATGAGGCCAGGAGCTGGGTGGCCCTGGCGGAACCCAAAATAGTCTTGAGCAAGCTATTCATAAGCAAGTGCTGCATAATAACACAGTTGATGACAACTTTCATCATTTTACTCATGATTGAAAGCAGACTGATGAGCCAGCAATTAGGTGGGTTAGGTTTGTCACAGTTTTCATGTACAGGACATACCTGGGCAATTGTCCAAATTGTCAAGTATTTGCCAGTGTTGTAGCTGAATCAGAATAGCTTGCCTAGGGACACAACAAGTTCTGGAGCACAAGTCATCAGTGCTTTCGCCAAATATTGTCAGGGCCCACATACTTTGCAGCATCTAGTACCTCCAAAGAATGGCATTTCAAATGCAGGAGTCCTGTTGGAAGAGGCTAACGTGGGTCATCCACTCAGCGCTTTCGGCTGAGAATTGTTGCAATTGCTTCAGCCTTACCTTTTGTGTTGTTATGCTGCGGTTGCCCAACTTTAAGGATAGGGATATTTGTGGAAATTACTGTTCCAGTCTGTTGTTTAATTCTCCATCACCTTTCATGGCTGGATGTGACAGCACTGCAGAGCTTAGATCTAATCCATTGATTGTGGCAATGTTTAATCCTGTCAATTACTTGCTGCTTCTGCTTTTTAGCATGCAGGTAGTTCTGTTTGCAGCTTCACCAGTTGTTGCCTCATGTTTAAGTATTCAACGTAAGAAGAAAACATTCTTGGGGAACAAAAGCTGTTGGTGTCTTGGTGCAAAGTGTACTCTGCATCCAAATTTTGCAGGCTATCTCATTCCAATGTTTACATACTGACTGTAGGGTGGCACGATGGCTCGGTGTTAGCACTGCTGCCTCACAGTGCCAAGGCCCTGGGTTCGATTCCACACTCAGGTGATTGTCTGTGTGGAGTTTGCACATTCTCCTCATGTCTGCTGGGTTCTCCGGTTTCCTCGCACAACCCAAAGATGTGTAGGCAAAATTGCCCATTGTGTTCAGGGATGTGCAGGTTAGATGTGTTAGCATGGGAATGCAGGAGATGGGTCTAGGTATGATGCTCTTTAGAGAGACAGTGTGGACTTGTTGAATTGAGTGGCCTGTTCCCACACTGTAGGGATCCTATGACTGAAACACTAAGCCATTGCAAAGGATCAATGAGAAATTACCAATGTCTAAGGTCCACCTTACTGAGTAGTATCGTTAGAGCCCGGAAACTATGTGAAAGTAATGTATTGGTCATGCTAAATTGTTCCATAATGTGCAGGCTAGATGAGTTAGCCAATAGGAATGCAGGGTTACAGGGATAGAGTTGGGTGGTGAGTCTTGGTGAGATGCTATTTGGAAGGTCATTGTGGATTCCATGGGCTGAATGGCCTGCTTTCACACTGTAGGGATTCTGTTCTATAATTTTTAATCTACCTCATTTGGTTTAATACCCTGGCATACCTAATCCAGATGTATTCAATCATTCTAATAAGTAACCCACAAATGTCTGTTAGACTAAAGAGCAACATTTTATGCAGTCTTTTTTAATAGCTCAATTGGTCTATGGTAGAAATTAATCTTTCAGTTTTCTCTGACATATCCTAGTTATGCTTTTTATCCTTCTTACCATGGAACAGGAAAGTGTGGCATGGTGATGTTAAATGCCATGTTCCTAATACACCTTTTTCCAAAGCTCACAGTCTAATGTAGATGAGGATAATCACCTTCTTGTCTAACTAAAAGAGTAACTTGTAGAGACAGGATATAGTTTATTGTGTTTGTGCAGCAATTCATATGTTACATGGATATGATATACATCATTATAAAATCTGATGGGAGGACCTCGACTTAGGTTTGGATCCTTCAAGATCCTACAGTCCTCATGACATCATCATAATGGGCAGTTTTTCTGTCACTCAGTCAATGTTAATTTTTTTCAGACCCTTGTGCACCCTCTCTTCCCAAGCTACTTCTTCCATTGCATTAATGTTGGGTGTTTGTTTACACGATTTCATTTACCACGATCTATTCTTCCCCTAAGCCTTTTACTTTATGAATTCAGATGAACTAGAGATTTCAATATTCTCCTCAAATGTGTCCGCTTGGATTTTGAAAAACGGTGGTTTGTGGCATAGAAATAATTATCTGTTAGACTCATGATGGCCTGAGGTCCTCCTCTGATGACAAGTTCCCCATTCAATTCATTGCAATCAATAATTTGCAGACAGCTCAACCATAATGGATTGAGGTGCTGGCCCTCTTAGCTGTACAAATGATGTATGACCTCCTCTGTTTCGCGCCTCCATCAACAAATGCATGTTTTCTGTTTAAATGCCTGATCCACATCTGTTTCCCTTTTCCTAGCTCTGGCAAATTCCTTAAATGGTAATATTTTTCATAATGTATGGCCTGTTGAGTGCAATAGAATTGCTCTTTATCATTTACCATTTGGAAATCATGAGAGTGCAAATGTGGAGCTAATTTCCGACGCAGAATAGAAGGCTAAGACTTCATCATTCTGCATATTAGTAACTCGGTTGGTGCTAGATCGTGTTGGAGTAAGGTCGGTTGCGCTACTTAGAAATAATAATTCTTCTTCAGGAGAGACTTAACCATATTGACACTACACGTGCACTTCCACCCAGTTAGAATGTGGGTATCATAGTAGGTTTGTGACAAATCTTGAAATGCCTGTGCTGTGGCTGACACTGTCATTCATAAATGTTGGGCAGTTTTCTAAATGATCACATTAGTTATACTGTGCATTGCAAATCTCTCATGTAAGACTCAAATCTTTTATGGTCATGATATGCAATTTCTTCACCTCAATTCATCACAATAAAATAACTGATAACAATGATTTTCCATCGAAAATAAACAAATCAATCCCTACTTGTTCTCAAGGTCTTTCTGGGAGTTTGATTGGTATTAATGGTTCTCCATATTCTGACCTGTTAATGGTACCTATCGGGCAATTGCTAAAGATTTCCTCAATGTCCCTGGAGTCTCCAAGACATTACACTGCCATTTGAGCTCTGGTCCTGCAACTGATGATCCCCAAATGCCCTCTCAAAGTAAAACTATCATGACCAGGCATTTGTGAAAGATTAATATGCCATCAATGATGTTAAAATGATGCCTGTGTTTGAAAATAGTTTCATGGTTAAACCACTGGACCTTTGATGCAGTCAACCCTTGACGCATCATTGCCCAATGCTGAGATTTTACTGACCTTTCTTGTTCTCATTGAATCTGGCTAAACTGATTGTGGCCTGATGGCCATTGTGCATTAGCTGTATGGTTCACTTTTTTTTTGGATGAAATCGACATCATGACTGTTAAGGCTGTCAACCATTGCTCTTGAGAGCAGTTTTATTTGCACAATGGCTGCTTTGTGAGTGAAACTCTCACAAAGGTTCATCCAGTAGAGAAAATAAAGGTACATGATCTGTTTCAATGATCACGTTCAGATCAAGGATGTGATCCAAAAATCACTTGCAAACCTCCTTCTTGACCATCACATGTCCCCTTTGAGTAATTCATAATGCCAGTGATCTGGTTTACAGCAAGTTGAGTAAACGGGAATATGGATGGCAGGTGAAGTACAATGTGGTAAAATGTCCATTTTGTTACACCTGATCAGATCCCGTGGATTTATCCACTTTTAAGCATTTTAAGACATCCAGCACCTCTTCTTCTATAATATAGACACTTTTCAAGTTATCATTATTTATTTCCCCAAATTCTTCAACTTGCGTGCCCTTCTAAAATACTCATTTAGTATCTCACCTATCTGGTGTGTTTCCACACATAGACAGCCACGTTGATCTTTAAGGGACCCTAATCTCTCCCTCGTTACTCTTTTGCCCTTAATGTATTTATAGGATCTCTCTGGATTATCTGTAACTCTATTTGCTAAAGCTAATGTGTTCGAACAAAGTCTTCCAAAAGTAGTTGTAAAAATGGCAGGTGATCTCAATTGCTCATCCAGCTACTGTCAGGAGGACCTTGTCTGGGCTCTGACATGTCAATATTCTTAGTTACTCTCATTAGCAGTTCAAATAACATCATCACAATGCATGTTGCTTATGGCATTAATCAACAGAAAGCCTTTCAGACACCAATGCAACAAAAATTAGTGACCACATTCAGATCATCATGATCTTATCAAATGCATACTCAAGAAAAGTCTACTCCTCCTAATTTGACTGTATATGTGAATAAAAGATAAGCTATTCACATTGAATATATAGCAAGATTAAAAGTTTACTGCATGGAATCATGACAAAAACGTATGTTTTTCTACTCCAAGTAGTGGTAGATTAGAAAATTTAAATAACCCTAGTTCGCTTTCACCATGAGATATTTTTAATAAGGTATTACAGCTTATGGCTATTTACTATTGTAAATCATTGATGCATGAGCACAGAATATGTTGCATTCAAAATAAAAGGTAGAATAAGAAGGTACTTGCTTTTGCCCAATATTATAACAAAGAGGTTGAAGTAGAATTTATTTCAGTGGCTCTTCGACATTCAAATTTAAAGTTTGCAATACTTCAGTAGCACCTATTAGTGGGCTGCAGGGCTTACAATTAAAAACACAATCCAAGCAATGTTGACTGTTGAAGTTGACTGACAGCAGCTAATTATGTTGAGTCATTTATTGTCTGGGTGATTAAACTCCCAGATGAACAAGAAATCAGTTTACCCACGTTCTGCAGCTGAGGCCTACTTTGATTGTACCTTAATTTATTCCTCTAAGCCAGGGAACAAGGTGCTTAGAAAGAATAAGAATATCACATTTCTCATTTTCACCATTGCCTGCGTAACATTTTGACAGTGTGTATTTGTGGATTGTGATTACTGGCCTTCATTAACACTGAGGGATGAAAGGGCAAACAATCTTTGGTAGACAATTGAACATTGAAATTTTCTGCTTTTAAAGAGTCCTCACTATCAGAATAAAACTACGCATGTTACAGGCTACTAAGAAGTGTATAAAGTGATTTAGCATTTTTAAATATCAATGCAGAGCTAATACAAACTTGAAAGTTAATCCTAACTAGTAATAACTAACTACTGAATTATATATGTGTCTGGAAAATACACTGAGTTATCCATTTCCTGATATACATGAATAGTATAGCAGATATAAGTTAGTTACATTAGTGAAAAGAATTGGTAGTATAATTTATTGACACCAATTTAAATAATTCAGGTCATGAAAATTAAACAGCTGTTCAGACCTTTTACAGTTGATCATCTCCTTTGACATTTTTTGTCTTTAGAATCAAAATTTCAATTATGCTGCCAGACGTCTAAGTAAAACCAAAGGCTCAAATCAGTCTGTCTGCAGTTTCTGTTATAGGGACCGAGAATATTTTAGCAACAAGACAAAATGGTGGATGATGGAATGTTGATGGCAAGGTTTTTGGACATTTAAGGGGCAGGAGAAGGGTGAGGAAATGGAATGAAAACACAAAACTTCAAAGATTTGGTCTCAAATCATTAAAATTAAGAATCTAAATTCTATTTCCACAATAATGAGATGGGATGCAAATTTCGCTAAACATTTCCACTTCATGTACATCTTAAATAAAATAATTAAATGATTTATAAACAATAAGATTTGGAAAGTTTATGGGACGTAATTTCTAATTTAGTTCTTTGTGTCAAACATAATTTCTTTCTTAATTTGTCAATCTTAAATAGCTGATCCATTATTTTAAAAACCTTAACCAAATCTCCTCAATGTGTAATGCAGTTCTTGAGTAAAATGATCCAACACCTGTAGGAAGGATATTGTCAAACCAACAAGGGTTCAGAAGAGATTTACCAGGATGTTGCCGGGTATAGAAGGTTTGAGTTGTAAAGAAAGGCAGGGCAGACTGAGGGATAGTAAGAACTGCCGATGCTGGAGTCAGAGATAGCAGTGTGGATCTGGAGGAACACGGCAGACCAGGCAGCATCAAAGGAGTAGCACAGCTGATGTTTCAGGTCGGGTCCCTTCTTCCGACCCAAAACGACAGCTTTCCTGCTCCTCTGATGCAGCCTGGCCAGGTGTGTTCCTCCAAATCCATACTGTGTTATCACTGGATAGGCTGGGACTTTTTTCACGGAAGTGTTGGATGTTGAGAGGTGATCTGATAGAAGTTTATAAAATAATGAGAGGTATAGATAAAGTTGATGGTAGTTGTCTTTTCCATAGGATGGAGAATTTCATGACTAGGTGGCGCATTTTTAAGGTGAAAGGATAGAGATTTAAAAAAGACATGAGACAAATTTTTCATACAGAGCATGTGTGGAATGAACTTTCTGAGGAAATTATGGTGCAGGTACAATTACAGTGTTTAAAAGACATTTGGATGGATACATGAATAGGAAAGGTTCGGAAGGATATGGGCCAGGAGCAGGCAGGTGGGACTAATTTAGTTTGGGATTATGTTTGGCATGGACTGGTTGGTCTGTGCTGTATAACTCTATGACTCTATCATTGTACAAGTGTGTTTAAACTAAGTGTTGTTCAAGTGATTTTCCTGTGAATCGATTCCAGTATATTTATCTGAGATCTGAACAAGACCGATACAGAAAATAGGCTGAGTTGGAAATTTAGTCTCTCCAAAATAGTCTGGGCTACAATGTCAATTAATAAAGTACTCTAAATATTGTGAGGAAAGATTTAAGGCAAATTACTCTTTTTAACATGACTGGATTTTGCAACCAAGCACAATGCAAGTCCACATTCTACTGTGACAATATAGATTCAAACAATTCAATGAGACAGAAAACCACAAGCATTTCCTTTGTGGATAGAGTTTATTTACTACTTAGTCTTCTAGAACCTTTCAATGCCTGGTATGACAGGCGCTCCCTACACATGTTCAAACAATTAAGATTCATGTTGTGAAGAAGTAATATTGGACTTGAAACAATAATTTTGTTTCTATCCTCCCAGATGCTGCCATCTCAATTCCTTACTGGGTATTTTCAGCATTTTCTGTTTTTATTTCAGATCTCCAGCATTCACAGAACTTTGCTATTGATTAATAGCCATGGCCTGTTTCTTTTTGATCTTAAATAATGACATTATCAAACCAAACAATGTAATTAACCAAACCTTAATCAATTCTATAAATTCAAACTTTTGATAACAATATTTCCAAGAGCTATCAAAGAAATAAAATGTTTACAGAGGTTCCTCAATGTACAAGCATCAGAATTACAAATGCTTATTATACTTATGACCACAATCTCACAAAAAACTGCATGTAAAATCTATACTGAAGATGCATTCTCATAACATATTTAATTGTTTTGATCATTTATTGTGTAACAAATAATTGAAACAGGTGTATTGCACAAAGATTATAAAAGTGGGATCAGCAGAGATAGGTCAGCAAACACTGAACCGACACTTCCTGTGCAGTGATTTGTTCTGTCAGCCTCTTCAACCTAGGGTCTACATCCTTATTGGGGCATGGAGTCACCTCCATGATGGGAGTCTCTTTCCTCATCTTAGGAGTGTAGTCTTTCCCTATGGCCCAGATGATGTTATTACATGTATCAAAGAAAGATATTTGTGACTCTTTTTTTTAAAATCACTCATGGGATGCAAACAGCTTTGGCTGGACCAGCACATATTGCTCATCCCTAGTTGGCCTTCAGAAAGTGTGGCCGAGCTGCCTCAACTTCATTCAGACATCATCATCATTCATTATTTCAGCCAGGTAATTCTTCAGCTATACATCCCTGGTTGGTTTGAAAGAAGGATCTAAAAGGATTTTGCAGTTGAACAACTTCACCAACTACAAGAATACAGCAGGTTCCATCTCATCAGCTTGCTTGTACTTATAAAATCTCTGCTGCAGCTGAGAGAAGCTACCACTATCCCCAATTCCCCTGAATGTACCTCAAAGATTTGTCGCACGCCCCTTGACATTTGTACTTCTCACAGTATCTCCAAAGAGCTTTTGTCCACAGATGTCCCAACATAAGCATCATCTGCTTCCGTTCATTGAGGTCTCTGGATGCCATTACTAGCGATATGTCCTCAATCCAGCTTTCAGCTGTTGGGTCACTGGATGTTGGTCGGTGATGCAGTAATCTAAGCTTCCTTAGCTATGTCAACAGCGAGCACACTGGAATCTGCTTTGTAATCACCACTTTGTCTCTCAGCTTCATCAGCTGGAGCTGCAGCTTCTTCAGACTCCCTCCATGATAGGACTGTTCCAGGTCTTCCATTTTTTACTCCATCTCCACCAGGTGCCTTTCCCATTTCACTCGCCATGAATTGGTACCTGCATCGTGGAGTCCTGCCAACTGCAGCATAATATAACAGGTTATTTAAACATACACCCTAGATGAAAATAACAAAGAAGTATTCTTTATTTCACTGAAAATTAGCATTAATGGAAAGGAATGGGTAAGAGAAATTAACATTTACAATGGATATTCACCTGATAAGGAGGAACCATCAGGGTTTAATTGTAGAACTTAACTCCTGATCTCTAACCAACTGCTGATGAGTTCTGCTAACTCATCATAACATGATTAGCTTGCTTTCTGTTGATAAAGGGGATCTTTCTCTCCATTGGCTTCTTAAACTCTAGGGTGCTACCCAGATGATCCACTTCAGTCTCATGCAGTTATTCACTCCTTCCACTACCACTTCACAACTTGCTAGCCACCATTGGTGACTGTAGTCTGCAAATTTTTGGCAGTCTCAGTCTGAGTAGGTACACAACAGATGCATGTCTGCTCCAATTCCCCTTTCTGAATTTGGAGCAACCAACCTCCTCACAAGTCTTGGCCTCCTCTGTCTTCTTTCTTTGTTCCATGCCTATGACCTCCATCTTTGCTTTCCCAACTTGCCAAAGATATTGCTTCCTGCAGGTGAGGACAGAAGTATGGGAGATGGGCCATTCCCTCCAGGCCACCCTGATCCATTCCTCCTCCACTTCCAACACCTCCCCACAACCTTACAGCACCTTCCCTTGCAATCGCAGAAGGTGTAACACCTGCCCATTTATCTCCTCTGTTCTAACTATCAAGAAGCCAGGCCACCTTCCAGGTGAAGCAGCAATTTACCTGCACTTCATACAATTTAGTGTATGTATTCACTGCTCACAATGCGGTCTCTTCTACACTGGGGAGACAAAACACAGAGTACTTTGCAGAATACCCAAGTTCTGTCCACAACAATGACCCTGATCTTCCAGCCACCTGCCACTTCAATGCACCATTGTGTTCATGTAAACATTTCTATTGCAGGCCAGTTGAGCATTCCTGCAAGCATCAGCACAAGCTCAAAGAACAACGTCTCATTTTCCACTTGGGGAACACTGCAGCCTTTGCAATTTAATATCATGTTCAATTACGTTAGAGCTGTTTTATACCCACCCCCACTCACAGCCCTGTTAAGACCTGGGTTGCTATTAGCACAGCCAATATATTTTTTCACCCACTCTCAGGCCGATCCTGACATTACATGGCTTGCTTTTAGAACAGATTACCCTCTGCTACTTTCAGCTTTCATTATCACTTATCCAGCTTCTCTTCTGTCCCTGCCTGCGATCCATAATTCCCTCATCTATCTACCCCTTTCCTATCTCTCTTTCTGTCTATGCTCCATTTCCACCTATTCACTCACTTCTCCCATCCCTACCCCACTCTCCAGCCTCCTCTTCAGCACAAATGCTGCTTTTTCCCAGCTGCTATCAGTTCTGATGAAGAGTCAGTAGATTCAAAATGTTAACTCTGTTTTCTTCCCACAGGTGCAGCAAGACATTTTGAGCTTTGCCAGCAATTTCTGTTGTTGGTTTAAATTTATTAGGTACTAGGTGCAGTATATTGCAATTTGTACACATTTTAAAAATGGAAAATGGTCAGAAAATTATGTGTTTGTGTTTGAATTTCTAACGTGTTTCATTAGATGCACCCTAATGTGGTCAGTGCTCACTTTGATTGTAATAAAAAAAATTACTTCATTAGTATCTGCACTGCACATTAATTTTGTATTTATTGCCAAACATATTAACTTGACTTAAGCCCTGAGGGAAGTATATTTTTATATAGGTACAGCATGCATTTAATAAAACTGAATTTCAAACAGGAGCTGGTATGGGAGGGATGAACTGTTAAGTGGAACAACAAAAGAACAAATGCTTTAAGTTCTGTTTCATTTCCAGGAAACAGCTGGAAAGGCGTTTCTATTTTATTGGGATTGGACTGCTGAGATCTAAAGTCATTGTACTTTCTAGAGAAAAATTATGTTTTGAGGAACTCTCAGCAACACTGCAGACCCTCAACTCCGGTTTACTTTTCGCTTCATTCAAATTGTCTCATCTAAGGTTTATATTTGTACATGTTGCAATGGATAATAATGCACTTCTTGTGGCAGTAATTTCAAAGGTCACAAAGCCTTTAAAGGATAGTTCTTGTTGCTGGTGACAATAAAGAAGCTAACCCGACTTTTGATGACAAAGATGTGATCAACTTGATTTTTGTTGGATGCTCTCTGTATTGCCTATCATATTTGATAGATTCAATAAAAACTCAGACAGTAAATATAGATCAAGGGTTCTTCAAAAGCAGCACCTGTTATGGTACTGAATATTACACACCAGGTCTCATTTATCACCTATGCTGAAGTAGTTATTGTACTAGTATTGAGTTTGTACTGGACGTTGCATAATTATCCCTAATATTTATAATGATGAAGAAGAGAAAGTTGGCAAATCTTTACTTTTAACTGATTATCAATTACCCTATTTTTGTGTGTGTGAGGAAAGGACTGGGCTTGGCTCAGGTGGTTTATCAGTTAAACTTGATATTAAATCTCAGTTATGGAGAATGATCATTGTGCCAAGGTACTGCAGGGTGCCTTGTATTCCAGTATGAGTCATCACCAATGTGATTAACTTATATTAACTAAATAAGCCAATTGTGCCATTCATCACAAGGGGCTCAAAGATCCTACAGTGCTTTGGGCATTGCAATCACTGATTTCTTTCTATTCCTTTTCAAGTTAGGGCCACTAATTTTGCAAACAGATTAAGATGAATTTTCATTTCTTAGGATTATATAATTCACCTGAATTTTACTGATACTTTGATGATCATACACTATGATTCTGTTCATTTTCCATATAATTCTCAAATTGATGCTTTTCTGGTCAACAATTGTCATAATCATATTGACATTTATTCAAAACACATATTTTCAACCCACTGCCTAATTTTTATCAAAAAGGCAAAATCATCAAGTTAAAGACATTACAGTATTTGTTAATAAAGTTTAGCATCTTCAGCAGATGACATAGCTGGTGGGCAGATATTAAAAGTAGGAACATTGTTAAAATGACATCAAAGTTATAAACAAATGTACAATCTCTCCATTACAGCACTGAAGTATATAAAGATTTCACCATTTATGTATTTCATTGAGGAAGTGAACCCTGCATGGAATAGGGTTACATGAATACTTTGTATCCTATATTTCACATGTTTGAATTGCACTTCTAAGCTGTCTTGGTTACTATGGGGTATGGTAGTGAAACCAGTTCTGAAATTGAGTAGATTGCATTTAAAATTCCAAACTTAGCGCAATATTAACTCTTCTTATTTGCAGATTTTCAAGCTCTGTGAAAGAAAGATGTTGTCATCTGGTTGATAGCAGGGCCCTAATATTAGTCTCAACACACACTTTAGTATTCTTACTGGATTGAGCATGTGTGAGGCTAGGCTGCCAGAAAACACAATGCTTTCAACCAAGGGATTGATATATCTCATGCTGATTGATTATGAAAAGAAAATCTGAAAGAGATAAAGGGCCTGAGAAAGAACTTAGTTATTTGTTTTATCAAGAATGGAGAAAATATAACACCACTGGAATCATTGCCTAAAATGTTTATTACCTGTTTTACTCAATTTAGTCTCACATTATAAAAATATATCCATCCATAGGCATTTCATAACAGCTGTTTCTCTGCACCCTGAACACAAACAATGCTTATGCTCACCTGTGAGTAGACGTCTTGTTTGTGATGAACATCACTCATGAGGGCGTTGTCAATGCTAAGAACTGCTGAGCTAAATAACAAGGTATTAACTGAAATAAAAAAGATGATGTTGAATAGGTCACGTCTGTATGAGGAATGGAAGTTCCCATGTTTATTTTCATTTCTAAGTAGAGATTCCAAAGTCCAGGACCAAGACAGTCCGCAACGATGAGCCGATATATATGAAGAAATAACTAAGTAATAGATTCTGATTTTGCTGTCATTTAGGTTGAGATGCAATATTTAAATCTAGATTTGATTTTCAAGGATGACTTTGTTGTCTAGAAACTCATCAGCTTTTCCAGAACTTGGAAATTCAGCAGAAAATTCTGCTGTACTCATCTGATTAGAGTCAACATAATATCCCACGTGTTGTGATCCTATTTATTGCAATGCAAATTACTGGATGATGCTGAGTCTAATTCACATCATTGCCACTTTGAGCCACAATTTAGCAGATTGCTTTGTTTCTTCATTCCAGAACCCACCGTTGAAATCAATGAGACAAAACATAGACATGTGCCACAATGGATTGGCAACACATTTTGCCAAATTGCAGACTGAGTGATGAGATAAGTATAATCCCTGATGGCATTCTAAATGGAGATCCATTTAATCCCTTTTGATCTATTGATCTTCAAATATTTAAATCTGCAACTGGAGACACATTTGTGGAAAAGACAGCTTGGATCTCTTGTAATAAGAAAGTGCTGGAGAAACTCAGTAGGTCTTGCTGTTTCTGTGAAGAGAGAAACAGGGTTAACGTTTCAAATCAAAAGTGACTCTATACCAGAACTGAAGGGGGATGACAAAGGGGGCGAAGGTACAAGTAGAACAGATGGCGAGGGTGACCTGACAAAAAAACAAAGACGGTGCTAATGATAGCAAAGAAAAGATGTAGATACAGAATAAGTTTTAAAGGCAAGTGTTATTAATAGAAAATAAGTGAGCTCTGCCGACAGCAAACACACGCAAACAAAACAAAGGGGGAAAGGGTATATTATCAAAATAGAGCATAGTGTACATGGTCTGAAGTTATTGAATTCAGTGTTAAATCCAGAAATCTGTGAAGAGCAGAAATGAGGTGTTGGTCCTCCAGCTTGAGTACTTCATCAGGTTTTAGACTGAAATAATAGAAATTGCTGTCATTCCAACATTTCTTTTCTAGACATGTTGCATGGGCTTGATCTCAGCAGAGCTGACCTATTTACATCGACTATTAACACCAATTTTGCATCTATAGTATTGCACTACTTTTTTAAATTCATTCACAAGATGAACTGCCAACCTTTATTGATTATCCCCAGTTAGTCAGTTAAGAGTCAGCCACATTGCTGTGGGTTTGCAGTCATGTATAGGCCAGACATGGTAAGCATAACAGTTTCCTTCCTTAAAGGGCATTCGTGAACTCTCTTTGCACTGTTTTTGTCTTTTGTTCTGGGCACCATCACTGTTTGGTCCGCTTGCCATTCACACATTTTCAACAGCATCAGAAAAACATTTCCAGCCCCTTTTATTTTCAAAGAAGAGTTGTGTTGGATTTGAAACATTAAGTTTTTTTCTCTCTTTGTAGATGCTGCCAGATCTAATGAGATTCTCCAGTAGACGGTTTTTATTTTAGGTCCCTAACATCCATAATACTTTACTTTAATAATCTGAATCTTTTGTTTAAAATCAAAATCACATAGATATCATGCGCTCACAAAACAATTGAAGAAAATTTTAACCACAAAGTAACCACCGAACACTCTACCTTACCAATTTGTTCAATGGTTTTCTTCAAAGGCTATGAAAACAAATCTTGCTGAGAAATTGATGATATATAAATCTATCATTGTGACTTATCCATTTTGATTATTAGATGGGCTCTCCAATTTGCCAAGGAATTTTTCTGATGGCATGGTGGTAAACAGAATTCTTTTTGAGATACAAAGTAAATGACTGTATTATTCAAAGTAACGTTGAAAAATTGTTAATGACAGATGCACAAGTTTTTTAAGTGTACTGTTAGAATTGATAAAGAAACCAAGGACCAGAAGTTGTATTAAGCTGCTTAACATGATTTGACCACAGTTGTTGAATTCAGTGTTAAAGCCAGAAAGCTGTAAAGTGCCTCAGTGCTTTCATGAGCCTATCCACCACAGATACTGGATACTTGTGGGAATTTGAACCTGTGGATGAGTGTTACAGCGGGCAGCACTGCTCACAAACATCCCCTCCAAAAGGAAAGTCAGTTTCTGGGGTGTGTTGCTGAACAAAGAGACCTTGGAGTGCTGGTTCATAATACCTTGAAACTGAAGTTGAAGGTAGATAGGATAGTGAAGAAGGCGTTTGGTTTGGCTTTTTTTGGTCAGTGCACTGAGTATAGGAATTGGGAGGTCATGTTGCGGCTGTGCAGGACATTGGTTAGGCCACTTTTGGAATACTGGGCAATTCTGGTCTCCCTGCCATAGGAAGGATGTTGTGAAACTTGAAAGGGTTTAGAAAAGATTTACAAGGATATTGCAAGGGTTGGAGGATTTGAGCTATAGGGAGAGACTGAATAGGCTGAGGCTATTCTCTCTGGAGCATTGGAGGCTGAGGGGAGACTTTATAGAGGTTTATAAAAGCATGAAGGATGTGAATAGTGTAAATAGTCAAGGTCTTTTCCCTGCAGTAGGGGAGTCAAAAATAAAGGGTGTAGGTTTAAAGTGAGACGGGGAAGATTTAAAAATGACCAAAGGGGCAACTTTTTCATACAGAGGTTGGGGTGTGTATGGAATGATCTGCCAGGGAAAGTGTTGGAGGATGGTACAATAACAACATTTAAAAGGCATCTGAAAGGGTGTATGAATAGGAAGAGTTTAGAGGGAACTAGGCCAAATGCAAGCAAATGGGACTAGATTTATTTAGGACATCTGGTTGGCATGGATGAGTTGGACTGACAGGTCTATTTCCGTGCTGTGCATTTCTATGACTCGATGACTCAGCTAGGTTAATCTAATCGATTACCTGGCAGCAACAGCACTTGTAGTTGCACCCCAATTCAGAACGGGGAACTGCTGCAACTGTTAGGCAACTCATGAAATTCAATGATGGATCCCAAACCAAGATAAATCCCAAGCTTTACTGGTAGAGAATTACTGGAGAGTCTAGTGGGATGGGAAAGTAGAAATAGGGTTGGGAAGCTGCGTTTTGGTGGGCAGGTGGCAAATTATAAATAAGAGACAATGCTTTGATGGGCAATGGAAAATCTGCTCCCTCACCTCAAATGGCCTCAATTTCCTGCCCATTGGCCAATATCAACAGCTTTAGAGTGTGGGTAGAATAATATCAATTGTCAGTTAATTATTCTTGTTTTTTTCAATGGCAGGCCTTGAGCAAATTTGGTAAGTATCTGCTTACGGTTTTACAGGGATGGTGTTAGAGGTAACCAAAAGGCCATGAGCAAGCACCTGAAAACATACTGGTGGGGAGGGGGAATAAAATTCACCCCATGGGTACATTAACTCAAACTTACCTGATTTATTTCAATTAGCCTTTTCAGTCAAGAAAAGAGGACACCTTATCCCATTAGACTGAAACAAATACAGGCAATGCTGAAGAAGCTCAGCAAATGTGGCAGCATCCGTGGAGAGAAAAACAGAGTTATTATTTTGAGTCTGCTCTGACTCTTCTTCAGAGCGTGATCAATCTGAACTGGTTTCAAACTCAACTCCTGGAACTGAGGAAGAGTAGGTTACTTGTCAGTCAATCACATCAAAGCCCATTTTCCCATGGAAGTTGAGTGCACATATATAGGTTCATTTTCGGTATTCTTTAAATCATTTGAACCCTTGTATACCTGTTGGAAATCTCAGATGACATGAATGTTGTATATGTATATTTCTGACATTTCCTCAGACATGACTGCATATGTAGATTTTTTTTTCTGGAGGACCAAGGGAGTATTGGAGGCATAGTCTTTCAGATGAGAAACGATGGGCTCAAGGGCCTCTTTCCATTCTGTAATGCTCCATGACTCTATTAAACTGAAGCTCTGTTCTGAATTTTCATGTCAACATAAATGACATCTTGACACTATGCAAAAAAGAACAAGGTGCTTTCGTAACTGCCACACCAACATTCCTGTTTTAACCTATAACACCAAAAGCAAATTATCTTTTCCTTGATTTATATCATGTCCTTGGGATCTTTGCTGCTGCATTTTCTGACATTAAACCTATTGTCCTTCAACGGCAGTTGATTAGCAATAAAAAAAACTTACATTGGCTTGTCCAGAGGACCTACACATCTCTGTTAATTTTAGATTTTTATTATCTTCTGTTGAATGTCTTTGAGATAATGATTTATGGGTTGAATATAATAGGAGAATGGTTCTGAAATTTGGAATGACTGTGTGATAAACGTAGCTTTCATCCATAATGTTCATTTGTAAGCGTGGTTTACAATATGAAAAAGAAGAAACAGCCAACAAAATAATAGTTAGGCATCTAAAATATGATACTGTATTTTAAAAACAATATCGTCATAACATCATAGAATTATTAGGACAGCTGTAAAGAGTTTTCAGTACAGAGCACTGTATTAGTTCTTTGGGCAAAAGGGAAACTAACAATTAAATTCCTGCATGGTGGGCGTTTAATTAGGAGAATATGAACTATATAGAAGGAGGGCATAGCTTATGTTATCCAATTATCTTCATTCTTATCGACTGAGTTAAAATCGATAAATGTGGAATAGGCAAGATTCTGAAGTGGGCTGATTTTTTTTATTCCAATAAGCATGGGAAAATATAAAATATATAGCAATTGAAAATAACAGATGACCCCTGGCTGAACTTTAACTTTCACCATAATATATGTATTGGGACCTGTCTGCGGCAGGAGATGTAAATCATTAATTGTTCGGAGTACCCGCAGCTGTGATACTTGATAGGTGTTCGGTGCCAGCAATTGTCATGGACAAGAGCTGAAACCTGACACGGGCTTTATTTTTACGGTTTCCAGGGTAATCTTATAGCACCGACACCATTGCAAGTTCAGTATACATTTATCTGAACTCACCTTAATTCTATAATGAGTAGTTGCAATTATTCAGGCACATTAATATTAATGTTGATCAGCCCATAAACCATAATAGTCGTTTCCCACAGTACAATTTCTTCCAGACAACAAAGCAGACTTCAACGTAGGTGGGAAGCTTGAATGATGGAACAAACTTTAGCTGTAGGTGCATTTTTTGTAAGTTCAAAAAGTCAAACTGATGATTGCTAAATTGAACCCAAATTTGCTAAATTCCTTTCCAATGCAGAATTGAAGTGAAACGTGGACTTCTGCCAAATTCTATCATTGCATAAGTCAGTCACATGGGGATTAGATTTAATAACATAAATAATCAGCTTCATATGAAGCCGAAATATCACCAAATTATGCTTATTACAATTAGAGGCACATTGCATATAAGAAAATGATTGCACTCCCAACTGGTTACATAGCTGAAACTGGATTTCAAGCTTATCCATGGTACCACAGAGAAAACACACTTGCTCAGGCATCAACTCTGAATCTCATCAGAAAAGATTAATTGACATTAGTCTCACAGGAACACAGACTCTTTTTGACTGAGGCAGCCTCATGTGTTCCAGAACAAAGGCTGGCATCAAAATTTGAATGCATACAATTTTTAATATTTATAGGGTATATATCCTGCACCTGAATAGTTCCAGGCATCAAGAAAATGGGCTTTGGGCCTTTACTTCTTAAAATAGGTGAGTTGCAGAGTGTAAGGGCAGGTCACCTAGAAAGGATTTTGGAAATTTCGGATTGCTGTGATAACAGAAACGGTCACCAAGTACAGCAGGAAGGGCTGGAGATTTGTTAGTTGACTGTAAGAGGAGTGATTATCAGGATGGTTAACATCTGGGAAAGGGTTTTGTGGGTAAAATGGATGCTAATGGCAGAGGGAGCTGTCTTCCCCCAACCAGGGGCATTAGTTGAAGAGGGGATTGTATTTTGGGTCAGGTGTAGAAATAATAGTGAGACAAGAGGGTTTATTTGATCTCAAGGCAGGGACGTCACTGGAAGGAAGTGTGATTGGGTTTGATGCGAGGCTACTTGTGGCCCAAAGTCCTTTAATATAGGCCAGGAAAACACTTTGATTCCTTCTGAATGCATATTCATATAAATACAAGAGCCTTCCAGCCACTTAGCACTACATTATGCTGTGTGCATTCTGTACTGTATATGCCAAGTGAAAAGCTTGAAAGAACAAAAATAAGAATGGACCTAGCAAGAAGCGTAGGGCCTTATTTAAACAGACTGTTTCTATCATTTAATGTTCCTGACATGTGCTTCTGACTCCAGTACTGCAGGAATATTCAATATATTAGCATTAGAAGTCTTGATAAATGATTAATTCTTCAAATTAACATGTATTGGACACACACACACCACCTTGAACATTCACCCCCACAGCCGTTGGCACAGCACAGCTGCAAATGCTACCATCTACAAGATGTTTTGCAGCAACTCACCAAAATTATTTTGCCAGAAACTTTCAAACTACCTGGAAGAACAAGGTGAATAAATGGATGGGAGCACTGTAAGTCACACACCATCCTGACATAGCTTTATGTTGCAATTCCTTCAATCACTGGGTCAAAGTTTTGGAATTCTCTTCCCTTCCAGGAGCAGCACGGGGGTTCAGTGGTTAGCACTGCTGCCTCACAGTGCCAAGGACCTTGGTTTGATTCCACCCTTGGGTGACGATCTGTGTGGAGTTTGCATGTTCTCCCTGTGCCTGCGTGGGTTTCCTCCAGGTACTCCAGTTTCCTCCCACAGTCCAAAGATGTGCAGATTAGGTGGATTGGCTATGCTAAATTGCCCATAGTGCCCAGGGATGTTTAGATTAGGGGGTGAGACATGGGGAAATATAAGGGAATGGGTCTGGGTGGGATGCTGTTTGGAGGGGTGGTGTCGACTTGTTGGGCCGAATGACCTGTTCCCACACTGTAGGGATTCTATGGTGACAGTACTGTTAGTCTATCCTTATCATTTGGACTGCAACGGTTCAAGAAGCTCAATACTATCTTCTTGACAATTAGGAATGGGCAATTAATGCTGGCCTTGACAGTGCTGTTCATGTGCTGTAGATATTTTATTTTTCAAGAAGTTCCATTTCTCTCCCAGTACAGTTTTGATATGAGAGAGTCTTGATCAACAGCATATCATCATTAATTCAGAACAAAACTAAATGTCCAATTTCAGTGAAATTCGATTTGCCACCTCAGTGCAGTAGAAGATGCCAAGCTTGCCCGGAACCAAGGTTTTTTTTGTTAGCGAGTTTTGAGAAGATTTGTGGAAGGTTTTTCTTGTGTGACGAGGGTATTAAAGATAACCAATACCGCATGACTTGAGAAACAAAACTCAAATACTGAAGCTACAACATGAGCGAACATATGCAAATGACAAAGAAAATACAAAACTAAATATACAACTGAAATGAAAACAGGCTTACAAAGATACGTTCAACTGCCATGGAAATCAGTGATGCCCGCAATCATCCTGCCACTTTATTTCACTCATTCCTCACACACAACCATGGTCTGGTCTGGTGGGTGAAGCTTTGGGAGGTGGTGGTTTGGAGAGTTTGTAGGTTCATGAAGATTCAGCTTCTCGCCCTCAGTGAGACAGGAAAGTGAGATGGTAAGTGGCTGCTGAGAACCTTGTAAGGCACACTCTGAAAGCTTGGGCTTTATTGTTCAATAATAGACAATAGACAATAGGTGCTGGAGTAGGCCATTCGGCCCTTCGAGCCAGCAACACCATTCATTATGATCATGGCTGATCATCCACAATCAGTATCCCAATCCTGCCTTATCCCTATAACCCTTGATTCCACTATCTTTAAGAGCTCTGTCTATCTCTTTCATGAAAGCATCCAGAGAGTTGGCCTCCACTGCCCTCTGGGGCAGAGCATTCCATATATCCACCACTCTCTGGGTGAAGAAGTTTTTCCTCAACTCTGTTCTAAATGGCCTACCCTTATTTTTAAACTGTGTCCTCTGGTCCTGGACTCACCCATCAGCGGAAACATGCTTCCTGCCTCCAGAGTGTCCAATCCCTTAATAATCTTATATGTCTCAATCAGATCCCCTCTCATCCTTCTAAACTCAAGAGTATACAAGCCCAGTCACTCCAATCTTTCAACATATAATAGTCCCGCCATTCCGGGAATTGACCTTGTGAACCTATGCTGCACTCCCTCAATAGCAAGAATGTCCTTCCTCAAATTGGGAGACCAAAACTGCACACAATACTCCAGGTGCGGTCTCAGCAGGGCCCTGTACAGCTGCAGAAGGACGTCTTTGCTCCTATACTCAATTCCTCTTGTGATGAAGGCCAGCATGCCATTAGCTTTCTTCACCACCTGCTGTACCTGCATGCTTGCTTTCATTGACTGATGTACAAGAACACCTAGATCTCGTTCTACTTCCCCTTTACCTAACTTGACTCCATTTAGATATTAATCTGCCTTCCTGTTCTTGCCACCAAAGTGGATAACCACACATTTATCCACATTAAACAGCATCTGCCTTGCATCTGTCCACTCACGTAGCCGGTCCAAGTCACCCTGTATTCTAATAACATCCTCCTTACATTTCACACTGCCACCCAACTTTGTGTCATCAGCAAATTTGCTAAGATTACTTTTAATGCCTTCGTCTGTATCATTAATGTATATCATAAACAGCTGCGGTCCCAGCACCAAACCTTGCGGTACCCCGCTGGTCACCGCCTGCCATTCCGAAAGGGACCCGTTTATCACTACTCTTTGCTTCCTGTCAGCCAGCCAATTTTCAATCCAGCTCAGTATTTTTCCCCCAATACCATGTGCCCTAATTTTGTTCACTCACAGAAAGAGGGGAAGTCAGAACTGTTCTTAACTTTTATGATATTTCTCACAAAGAATTCAATAGGAATTCTAAGACACTTCTAAGTCAGCATTTGGGATAATATTTTGATCCAAATTTAAATAATTTAGTTATGGTTAACAATTTTGGTATATTGATGCAATGATTTTTCCACACCTTGAAAATTATTTTGGTATGTAATTTAACTTTTTAACACAAAATGGTGATCTACCATGTTATTGCTCATAGGTTAAACAATCTTCAATACGGTGCTTCGCTGCCTGTTTCTTTGTCTCCCCTTCCAATTGTTTTGATCAAAATCAGAAGTTGCTGGAAAAGCTCAGCAAGTCTGGCAACATCTGAGAAGAAAAAAAGCAGAGCTAATGTTTTGGGTCTGGTGACCCTTCCTCAGGACTCAAACTTTTCTTCCCCAATTGTTTTGATCTCCATCTGACATTCTTCCTGTGGCAATTTTCTCACAATCTGAATCATATTTTCTTTTTATTGCCTCATCTCCATTTTCGTTAATGAATCTTGTACTCGCTCTATTTGTATAAACTCACAGGGTCTGTCCTGTTTTACTCTTGCAACTTCATTGGAAAATATGTAGAAATTCCAAACAGATAGATCTGGATTTTCAATCATTTATGAGGTTGAGGTTGGGTGTGCATGTGCTGTGAAAGTATGACACTTGGGCTTCTTGTCAGTGTTCTGATGCCTCAGTGACACATCAGAATTTTTAAAGAGAGAGTGTGGGTTAAATGATGAGCCACCAACCTGCACGCTTCCACTATTATGCCATAAAACTCATTGATGAGCTTGCTTATAGGATGGTAAAGGACAGAAAGAAATTAACAATGTTAGTAATGGTAAAAGTAAATGCTCTGCTAAAGGTTAGCGACAGCAGTTAGGTGCAAAGTAGAAAATCATTCTTGATTGAGGCTGTTGATGAAAAATGAAAAAGAGGAATACTGAAACTGATGTGTCTATGCATGGCACAGAGTTACCATCTCTTGAACAGAGTAGCTTGAGTTTTTTGGGATGTGAGCATTTGGGCAGTCGTGTGAATTGTGATTTCACTGGTCCTCTGCTCTCCTGTCTGCTCCACCCCTCAAAGCTTAGTAATGGCTGACAATTGCTTTTGTAAAATTGCCATTTCTGCCTCTTCCGTATGTCTGCCACCATCAATTAGACATTGAACTTGTTAATTATGGACTTTCCCTTTACAAATTGTAACATTGACATGGTGCTAGGTTAGGGCCTGAAAATGATCTATTCCTGGATTAAAATTCTAGCCCATGATTTTTATGTGTTTTTGAGGGATTTTCTTGACTCTTAAATCAAAGTTATAATGAATGAGCAGGAGGCTACCTAGAATAGCACCCCATTGAATTTTCTCTCCATGAGTTGACTTGTTTTACATATTTAGCACTAATCAATATTAGCATTTCATTAGTGCTGCTGTGCCAAGAGTTACCGAGGATAATGAGTAATATCTGAGGATTATAAAAGTCATATCAAATGACAAACATACAAAAGAGTTAATAACATAAGTATAAGGCTACATTTTGATTGCTTTGTAATTGTGCAATTGTGAATTTGGTTTATTTGTAAAAAAATCAATCAAAGCACATTATTTTCATAAGTCAAACAAGCTATGATAAATAAAGTATATCATGTATACCTTTCATTAACTTTGATCTTGCATATTCCAAATTCTTCCATCTCTGCTGCACCTGTTCCCAGGATGAAGCATCCTACTTCCAGGATCATAACTTCCCCTCTCCCATGATTCATAATGCCCTCAACTGCATCTCCTGCATTTCCCACACTTTTGCCTTCAAATACCCTCCATACAACAACAGCAAGGATAGAGTACCCCAGTCCTCACATACCACACCACCAACCTCCGAATCCAACACATCATCCTCTTCGCTTTTGCATCATTTTCACCTCCTGCAATCAGACTCCACCACCAATGAGAGATTTCCCTCCCCACCCCTATTTGCTTTTCATAGGGACGGCTCTCTCCACAACTCTCTTGTCTGCTCCACACTCCCCACCAACCCCAATATACCTGGCACGTTTCCCTGAAAACACAAGAAGTGCTATATTTGCACCTACATCTTTCCCCTGTCCTCTCTGTCCAAGGCACCAGATTATCATTCTTTATCACCTATATGTTCTCAAACTGGCCTCCTGCATCCGTTCCTCCCAGTGCGGTCTCCTCCACACTGGAGAGACCAAGCACAGACTCGGTGACTGATTCGCAGACTTGATGTTAGCAGCAGTCACTTTCACTCACATCTGGAGTTCAGCTGCTTTGTTAATGATTGGACCAAGACTGTAATGAGGTCAGATGCCAAAGGCCCAGCTGAAAACCAAACCCACTTCACTGAGCAGTTCATCCACTTCACAAACACCTTCCACCCCCACCTTAAGTTCACCTGGACCATCTCAGCTACCTCTCTCTCCTTCCTAGACCTCTCAGTCTCCATGTCTGGCATCCACCTAGAAACCGATATCCATTTCAAGCCCACCGACTCCCACAGCTGCCGAGAATACACCTCCTCCCACCCACCTTCCTGAAAAATTCCTATTCCCAATTCCTTCGCCTCCGCCGCATCTACTCCCGAAATGAGGCATTCCATTCCTGGACATCCGAGATGTCCTTGTTTTTCAAGGACCGCAACTTCCCCTCCACAGTGGTCGAAAATGCCCTTGACCGTGTCTCCTGCATTTCCTGCAACTCATTCCTCACACCCTCTGCCCGCAATAACAACCAAAGCAGAAACCCCTCGTTCTCACATGCCACCCCACCAACCTCAGATCCAACGCATCATCCTCCAACACTTCCACCACCTGCAATCCAACCCCACCACCAAAGACATTTTATCCTCCCCACCCTTGTCTGCTTTCCGGAGGGACCACTCTCTCCATGACTCCCTTGTCTGCTCCACTCTCCCCTCCAGCCCCACCATGCCAGGCACTTTTCCCTGCCCCCACACCTCCTCCTTCATTCCCACCCCAGACCCAAGGAAGACCTTCCAGATCAAGCAGAGGTTCACCTGCACATCTGTTAATGTGATATACTGCATCTGTTGTTCCTGTTATGGCCTCCTCTACATCGGGGAAAACAAACAGAGGCTTGGGGGCGGCTTTGTGGAACACCTACGCTTGGTTCGCAACAAACAACTGCACCTCCTAGTCGTGAACCATTTCAAATCCCAGCCCCCCGCCCCGACTTCTTGGATGACATGCCCAACCTGGGCCTCCTGCAGTGCCACAACGATACACCCAAAACCTGCAGGAACAGCACTTCATATTTTGCTTGGGAGCCCTGCAGGTCAATGATATCAATGTGGGATTCACAAGCCTCAAAATCTTTCCTCCACCGACCGCATCCCAAAACCAGCCCAGCTAGCCCCCACCTCCCTAACCATTCTTCCCATCTCAAGCCCCACCCCCATCTCCTACCCACTAACCTCATCCCATCTCTTTGATCTGTCCGTCCTCCCTGGACCGACCTATCCTGTCCCTAACTCCCCACCTACGTTCACCTTTACTGGGTCCATCCGGGCCTCTTTGACCTGTCTGTCTCCTGTCCACCTATCTTCTCCTCTATCAATCTTCTATCTGCCTCCCTCTCTCTCCCTATTTATTTCAGAATCCCCTTCGCCTCTGCCATTTCTGAAGAAGGGTCTCAACCCGAAACGTCAACTTTCCTGCTCCGCTGATGCTGCTTGGCCTGCTGTATTCATCCAGCTCTACACCTTGTCACCACTGAGCAGTTCATTCCTTTGTAATGGTGCTTGGTAACACTGTCAATGGCCCGTTCCATTAGATAACATTTAGACATATCTGTGGCTTGTTTGTGAACAAGTGCTACCATGTCGGTAAAAGGTCTGCTGCAATTACCAACCAGGTCTAGCAGCATCTATGGAGAGAGAAAAACAAAGGTAACATTTTGAGTGAAATGTAACTCTTCTTTGTCAAGATATTCCAATCAGAGTTAGGAATCCATTTAGTACCGTGGTCGGATTAAACAATTCTCACTCACCATCAGATGAATTCCATGCCAGAGATTCCTGGACTGGGGTCTTCCATTGTAAATCTGTCCAAAAATCCAGCAACATGAAAGATCATCAAAGCCACATTCCCTTTAACAGCACTGAATGCTGTATTCTGAAGTTTAAGTGTTCAACAGATTCTTTGAAAGATACAGTGACATGGTCTGTATGTAAAGGTAATTGTAGGGTTAAAGTGGCTAGGGTAGGGGAACGTTAAAAAGCGGGTGGTTAAGAAGGATAGAGTACCAGGTGGGTAGGGTGCTCTAAAGGTTCATAAAGTGGGTAGGGCACCAATTGGTGAAGAAGGTAGGGCACCAGACAGATGAAGTGAGTTGGGCGCCAGTTATGAAGCGGATCAGGTAAATGGCTGAAGGCCTCATGTAAATTGCAGAGTTCGCTCTTGGGTGGTGCATGATAAGTAATTGTTGCGTTGTTTTCAGGAGGGGTTGTCCATTTGCGTGGATTTGCATTGGTGTGGCAGTGTTTTCAGGCCAAGATGGGTGAGGATGCAGTCACATTGGTGGTGTGTCAGGAGTCTGGGGATTTGATATTGTTGGGTCGGGGGGAGGTTGAGTGCTTATTTGGGGGTTCAATTTAATTGCCAATTGGAGTTTGAGTAACCTTTTTAAACCTGTAACATTTTCTATTCCTGTCTAACTATTATTTTAAGTAAGTCGGCATATTTTGAAGTCTCACATCTTAAAGGCTCTGCATGAAGGTTCCAGACAGAGGGCAATTATAAATTGGAGCTTTCAATTTCCTGAAAGTTAGCTGTGCTGAAAATTCCGCTTTATTCTGATACACATCTCCAGTCTCTGCTACTCCAATGACTTTGTTTTTTCCTTTAGTGATTAACGGGATGAGGCTGTCGCTGGCTAGATAGCATTTATTGTCCATCCCTAATTGCTCAGAAGGCAGTTAAGAGTCAACCATATTGCAGTGAGTCTGCAGTCACAAGTAGGCCAGACCATGTAAGGATGGCAGTTTTCTTCCGAAAGGACACGAATGAACCAGAAAGGATTTTTCTGACCAGAGATAATGGGAACTGCAGATGTTGGAGAATCCGAGATAGCAAAGTGTGGAGCTGGATGAACACAGCAGGCCAAGCAGCATCTCAGGAGCACAAAAGCTAACGTTTCGGGCCTAGACCCTTCATCAGAGAGGGGGATGGGGAGAGGGTTCTGAAATAAATGGGAGGAGAGTGGGAGGTGGGCCGAAGATGGATAGAGGAGAAGATAGGTGGAGAGGAGAGTTTCGGTGGGGAGGGGATAGATCAGTCCGGGGAGGACGGACAGGTCAAGGAGGTGGGATGAGGTGGGTAAGTGGGTTTTTCCTGACAATCGGCAATGGATTCATGGTCATCACTATATTTCTAAATTTCAGATATTTTATTCAATTCAAATTCCACCCATCTGCCATGGCTGTATTTGAACCTAGGTCCCCAGAATGTTAGCTGGGTCTCTGGATTAGCAGCTCAGCGATAATACCACTAGGCCATTGCCTCCCCTGGCCATCAGAATAAGTAATTCTAGTTCTTTCTGCCCAGATTCTGCTAGATCCACTGAATACTCCCAACACTTTTATTTTGGATTTACAACATCTGCTAAATTTTGCTTTTATTGTTTGACAGTGATGGAATTTTAGTGCCATCTGGTGACTGAGTAACATACTACAAGATTCTGCATTTGAAGACTCATAGCAGCAAGGAATTGCTTGGGAACCAGGCACATCTTTGGCTCAGTGGAACTTTTCCAAAAAGAGAATTTGAAATTAAAGTTAACTTTAAGCACATCTTTAGGTCAAAATAGTTTTGAAGATTTACCTAAAGTCTATTAATTGGTTCACTGTTCAGCTGGAGGCTCTGTTCCTCACATCACTTCCGTACCATATGTACAATAATTTGAGTCGCGTATCAATGCAGTTTGTGAATGGCCATTTACAACTAGTTTGGCCAGAAGTCTAGTAGCACAAATACTGATGGTATGTACCTGCCTCTTTTTAAATGAAACTGTAAGATGGGCTGCAGTTACTGTGTTCTCAGCAACAGAGGGTAATCAAACACAGGTTTTCTTTCCCTTTTACAGAATACCAGAAGTTTCATTTCCCTGCCTCAAAGTGAGGTATAAAGTGAATGGGGATAACAGAGCCAGGAAATTATTATTGATCCGAAGTTTGTGGTTTGGATTTTCCTGCTGGCACAATGGCTTTCTCCTTGTGGGATAAGCGAGGTTTTCTTGAGCTTCTTCTCTTTAAAAACATGTTTACATTTCAAAGGTTTATGTTCTCTAGATTCCTTGAAGCCTCAAATGAGCAGAATAAGCAAAACACTGTGGGTATTTGCAATCTGAAATTAAAACAGAAAATATTGTAAATATATGACAAGTCAGGCAATATCTGTGGAGACAGAAACAGGGGTAACATTTCAGATTTTGACCTTTCATGAGAATGATTTCACACAGCAAATGTAGCAATGAAATGTCAACATTCTCATTCATGAATCAGTTAATGAATGATACAAGCATTAGGAGTATCTGAATACAACAAATAACGGGGCATGAATTGATTTCTGATCTACCTCAAAATATGTCATAATTGCAGTGATGGGCTTTTGTCTTCAGCAGGTATTTGTATCTGATGAAGTGATACTTAAGTTAGATCCTGCAACATAAGAGCTAGACCTGAGTGGTATGGTATTGAAAGATTCAATAGACATTTATTACAGCTCCTGCTATCAATATTTACTACAATCGCAGGTACTTCCATGTCTGGGCTATTGATGAGCAATTCAGTTACAAATGGAGCACACTTCGCTTACCATGTCATCCTACAAATGGACCCAGTAAGATAGAAGCTTAAGACCTCTGTACAATCAGGTCTTAAGTCATAACACCATGGGATGATATCTTGGAAGATTTCTCAAATAAGTCTATATGGGTAGAACTTAAAAATAAGAAGGTGGATATGATATCACTGGAAGAGGATATAGATCCACAAACAGTTGGGAAGGATAGAAGAACACATATGTAGGCAAATCTCATAGAAATATAATAATAAGCTTGACACAAGCAGTAACAGGTTCAAGAACAGCTTCTTCTTTGCAGTTATTAGACTGATGAATGGACTCTCCAACTTCCAAAAATGTTGATCTTGTTAATGTTGATCTTGCTTCGCATGCCTCCCGTGTAATGTAACCAGTGTGCCTTGCTCTGTCTAAGCACCCTATGATCTGTATGTCCTTGATTACTATGATATGCCTGTACTGCTTGAAAACAAAGCTTTTCACAATATTTAAGCTCATGTGACTACACTAAATCAAATCAAACAATAAATCAAATAATAATTGCAACATAATATTAGCAGGGGATTTCAACTTCCACGATATTAACTGGTAGAGAAAAAGTATGAAAGGTTTACAGGGGGGCAAGCTTCTTAAAATGTGTCCAGAAAAGCTGTGCAAGCCAAAACATAGAAATGTTAATAGGGAGGGGGGTAATGTTCAACCTATATTTAGGGAACAAAGCTGGGCAAGTGAGGGAAGTGTCAGTGGGGGGACATTATGGTGACAGTGACCAAAACTAAGTAAGATTTAAGGTAGTCAAGGATAAGGATAAAGATGGGTCAGAAGTAAATTTAATGAAGTTGGGGCAAGAGCTAATTTGATATAATAAAGTGGAAGTCATTCAAATCTGAAATAGTAAGAGCGCAGAGCCAATAGATTTCCATAAAGGTGAAGAGTGGTATCAACAAGTCCAGGGAAACCTGCATATCAAAGGCAATGCAGGATTGAATAACGGGGAGAAAATGGAAGCTCATGGCAAATACCAAAGGTGTAAACCAGAAGGCTTAAAGAGCAGATGGCTACTTCAAAAATAAATTAGGAGAGTGAAACGGGCGCATGAAAAAGCATTGGAAAAGTCAAAGGAATTTTGCAAGTACAATATTTTAGGGGCAAGAGGATAATTAAGGTCCATTACGGTCCAGAGTGGCAACATATGTGCGGAGCTGTTAGAGGAACTAGAGGATTCAAATGAATATTTTGCATTTGTATTCATAATGGAGAGGATAGATATAGGTACAGAAATCAGGGAGGGCGTACTTGAACCAATCAGCCTGTGAGGGAGGAGGTGTAAATGGTTCTAGTTGGCATAAAAAGTGGATAAATCACCTGCCTAGATAAGATGTATTTTAGTCTGCTGTGGGAGGCAATTGCAGTGGCTCTGATGATCATTTTCAAAACATCACTCACTGAGGTGAGTTTTGATTCAAACATAAATCATGGAGAATGGGTGTAAGGGGAAATCATTCTCAGACATAAAGCTTACAAAGTGCAAAATAGCAAAACACCTTTGCAGAAATATGGTTGGTTCCAGTGAGGATATCATAAGCTCATTTCTTCAAGACATCCTGCTGAAGGGTCAGCACCTAATTTGATCCTGTTATTCTGTTCTGCATTAGACAGATCCTCAGTAATGACATTATTTCTACAGCCAGAAACAATAAATATCATGAAGGTGAGGTATCCCCAGCTCACAAACTGATCTTTATGTAAAAAGACTTTAGTTCCTTCTATGACAGGGCTGAATGAATGTTGACTGGGGTTATTGATTGTAACAATGACTTCTTCCATTTTTCAATTGGATTTCCTGATGGTAGTCATCCTGTGTCAATGTTGTAATATGCTAAATTGGCCTAAGTTGTTGATAGGCACTTGGTATCGAAACAGACGCACAATGGACTGAAAGGCTTCTTTCCAACATTACCTTTAAAAAAAATACCAAAACAGATATACATAGTTGCACGTGGGCACTCATTCTCAGTTCAATGATTATGCAAACGGGTAGTACAGAGTTAACAAGATATGCATTTCAAACTTCAATAAAATTTTTTAGAGAATTGACAAACTGATTTCGAGAGTTACGTATTACTCACAGTTGTTGGTTGACAGCTAGGCGTTGCACTGCTCCTTTCTATCAGTCAACCATTGTCATGGGTTTTCTTCCTCACTTGCTGCATGTATTATGTCATATGTTTGCCTGAGGTGCATTCTGTTCCTTTGCAATGCAATGCAATGATTAGTAATTACTTTGTACAACCTGGCCGGGTTGCATGTTTTAGGAGCTCTTTATTTGTACCCAGTGATCAATGACTGGATTTCTGACTCGTGCGCTTTGTCCAGTGTGTAACTTGGAGTATATATCTCTCAACTTACTTGCTGGTTGTGTGCCTTTCATTCTGCTCTGCTTTGAAGAAAAGTATTGTTTGGAATATCAGAATAGTAAGTCAATTTGTTGCTAGGCAAGGCCATTTGCACATGTCTTCCAAGTATAAATTGTGTTGCAGAAGATAGTCCCTGTTTAATTTTGTTCATCTCCACTCAAAGCTTCTCCTGAATGTAGATACTGCACTTTATTGAAGAATCAATAAATGAGATAGCACTATCCTTGAGATGCACTGCTGCATGTCATTGAGTATTAGCGATCATGTTGAATCAGTCTGGGTAAAGGTATTTGAAATCATTGAATGCCTCAATTGTGCTATATCTGAGAAAACAGAGTTAACATTTCTGGTCAGGTGACCCTTCTTCAGGAAGGGTCTGAGGAAGGATCACTGGACCCGAAACGTTAACTCTGTTTTCTCCTTCACAGAGGCTGCCAGACCTGCTGAGCTTTTCCAGCAGCTTTGTTATTGTTCCTGATATACAGCATCCACAGTTCTTTCAGGTTTTATGTGCTCCATCTGATCTGTTCCATCACAGCAGGTGCTGGTTGAATGTTAAGAATTGTGATCATATTAAAATCTGTGCATGTTGGTAATCTTGCCACTATTCAACTGTTGATATCTACCAGGTAGAATCTTTTAAGAGGCCAAGCTGAGATTTGGCTAGCAGCATGATCCTGCAGCTGCACAGAACTGATGATCATTATTTACCTTGAAATTGTTTCTTGTGGGCTGTACTATGGAATGCTACTTGATAGGTTGCCTAGTTGTAGCATGTTGGCACTAGCTCCTCTGTTGGTTTTGGCTTTCAAGGTATGCCTTTAGAGGACAATGATACTTATGCTCATATAAGCTTCTGATCGCTTACACCATTAAGTGTGGTTTGGTGGTTAGCAGTGCTGTCTCAGTGTATCAGGGACCTGGGTTCAATTCCACCCTTGGATGCCTGTCTGTGTGAAGCTTGCTCATCCTCCCAACAGTCCAAAGATGTGTAAGTTAGGTGGATTGGCCATGCTAAATTGTCCAGGGGTGTATAAGTGTACAAGGGAAATGCAGGTTACAGAGGAAAGGGTAGGGAGATGGGGCTGGGTGAGAAAGTGTTTGGAGGGGTGGTGTGGCCTGTTTCCACACTGTAGGGATTCTATGAGTAACGTTGAGTGTGAAGTTGTCAGTATGAAAATCTTGATCATCTACCAGAGCTACATTTTTACTCATGTTCATGTATAGTCATGTTTAGACTGTCCTGGTTGCCAGTGGAGTGGTACTTTACCATCTTAACAGTCACCCGTGTATTGTTGCGGGGTAGACCTTGCCTTTCGAAATGAAATTTTCTGGATATGTGGGCCCAATATACTTCGGTGTCAAATGCATTGCAGATATGAAGAAAGAGTAGACTTTTTGGATAGGTGTCGCAAACACACACATTTTTGACACATCGTGCACTTTGCTGACCATAACATTAGTGCTATTTGCACCTAAAATATATATTGGCATGCATCTCCAAGAAAGGCGTTAATAACGCGGACTTTTATCATTACTACATTTTTTTCCCGAAGGCTTTAATTATAGTATAGGTTATTTACCGGTCTGTGAATTCTCCTTTAGAGAAATCGCACTCATGCCCTTTGCTGCAAGATCTTTGTAACAAACTGACCAATAGACTCTTCGGGTTTTTGCCTGTCAGTTGATCTTGAATTCTTGAGGTGGTCTACTCTGGAGTTTTCTTTTATTGCCTCAGAAAGACCAGATATATTAATTCTGCAAAGCCTCTCTGCGCCGATAGCAATTAAGATCCCTTCTCAGGTTTGTGTACTGCTTCATCTGTGAAATAAGGCTGCACATGTTGGCAGGTGATGTTACAGTTGTATAGGACTTTGGTTCGACCACATTTGGAATACTGCGTCCAGTTCTGGTTGTCACATTACCAGAAGGATGTTGATGCTTTGGAGAAGGTGCAGTGAAGGTTCACCAGGATGTTGCCTGGTATGGAGGGAGCTAGCTATGAAGAGTGGTTGAGTAGATTAGGATTATTTTCATTAGAAAGACGGAGGTGGGAGGGGACCTGATTAAGGTCTACAAAGTCATGAGATGAATGAAAGCATGCTGTATACCTTCTTGACCACTCTATAGACCTGCGTTGCCACCTTCAGGGTACAGTAGACCTGAACACACAGTTCTCTTTGTGCATCAATTTTCCCCAGGGCTTTTCCATTTACTGTTTAGTTCGCTCTTGAATTGGGTCTTCCAAAATGAATCACCTTGCACTTGCCTGGATTGAACTCCATCTGTCATTTCTCCCCCCAACTCTCCAATCTATCTATATTCTGCTGCATTCTCCAACAGTCCCCTTCACTATCTGCTACTCCACCAATCTTAGTGACATCTGCAAACTTGCTAATCAGACCATCGAGACCTTCCTCCAGATCAGGTGCTATAGGAAGGATAGAAAGGGGAGCAAGAGAGGAGGAAGAGTGGTGTTTTGATTAGGGATAACATTACTGCTCTAAACAGGGAGGATATTGCTGGGAATATGTCCGTGGACGTTATTTGGGTGGAACTGAGAAATAAGCAAGGATGATCAGCTTATTGGGATTGTAGTCAGCAGGAAATTGAGAAACAAATTTGTAAGGAGATCTGTGAGAATAATCAGATAGTTATGGTAGGGCATTTTAACTTTCCAAAAATAGACCGGGACTGCCATAGTGTTAACAGCTTGGATGGACAGGAATTTGTTAAGTGTGTACAAGAAGAATTTCTGATTCTGTATGTGGGCGTACCTACGAGGAGAAGGTGGCACTACTTGACCTACTCCTGGGAAATAAGACAGGGCAATTGGCTGAGGTGTCAGTCGAGGAACACTTTGGTGCAAGTGACCATAACCTTATTGGTTTTAAAATAGTGATGGAAAAGGATAAAGTTAAAGTTCTAAACTGGAAGAAGGCCAATTTTGACTGTATTAGACAAGAACTTTCATAAGTTGATTGGGGGTGGACGTTCGCAAGTAAAGGGATGGCAGGAAAATGGGAAGCCTTCAAAAATAAGATAACCGAAGTCCAGAGACAGTATGTTCCTCTTAGGGTGAACAGCAAGGCTGGGAGGTGCAGGGAATGCTGTATGACTAGAGAAACTGAGGTTTTGATCAAGAATACAAAAGGAGCATATGTCAGGTGAAGACAGCAGGGATCAAGTGAATCCCTAGAAGAGTATACAGGCAGTAAGAGTATACTTAAGTGGGAAATCAGGAAGGCAAAATGGGGACATGAAATAAGTTTGGCAAAGCGGGTTAACGAGAATCCAAAGGGATTTTACAAATAAATTAAGGAAAAAGGGGTAACCAGGGAGAGAATACAGCCTCTTAAAATTCAGCAAGGCCGCCTATGTGTGGAGCTGCAGGAGATGGATATAATACTAAACGAGTATTTTGCATCAATGTTTATTGTAGAGAAGGATACGCAAGGTAGAAAACTTGGCAAAATAAATAGCAACATCTTGAAAAATATCCATATTACCGAGGAAGTGGCACTGGATGTCTTAAAATACATAAAAGTGGATAAATCCCCAGGATCTGATCAGGTGAACCCAGAACTCCATGGGAAGCGAGGGAGGACACTGCTGGGCACCTTGCAGAGATACTTGTCTCATCAATAGCCACAGGTGAAGTGCCAAGAGACTGGAGGTTGGCTGAAGTTGTAACACTATTTAGGAAAGGTGGTGAGAAAAAGCCTGGGAACTGTAGACCTGACGTTGACGGTTGACAAGTTGTTGGAGGGAATCCTGAGGGGCAGGGCTTACATGTATTTGGAAAGGCAAGGACTGGTTAGGGAAGTCACCATGGTTTTGTGCATGGGAAATTGTGTCTCACTAACTTGGGTTTTTGGAAAAACTAATGAAGATGACTGATGAAGGCAGAGCAATGGATGTGATCTATATGGACTTCAATAAAGTGTTCACAAAGGTGCCGCATGGTAGACCCGTTAGCAAATTTTGATCACATGAAATACAGGAAGAAGTTGCTATTTGGATACAGAACTGGCACAAAGGTAGAAGACAGAAGTTGATGGTGGAGGGTTGCTTTTCAGACTGGATGCCTGTGACCAGCGGTATGCCACAAGGATTGGTGCTGCTTTTTATCATTTATAAATATGATTTGGATGTGAACATTGGAAGTAAGGTTAGTAAGTTTGCAGATGACACCAAAATTGGAGGTGAAATGGACAGCGAAGAAGGTTACCTCAGAGTCCAATGGGATATTGATCAGATGGACCAATGGGCTGAGGAGTGGCAGATGGACTTTAATTTAGATAAATATGAAGTGTTGCATTTTAGAAAGGCAAAGCAAAGCAGGACTAAATTTTTAATTCCCACTTCCTATTAAATGGCGATTAATCCTACACCACAGTGGGATGATCAAATTGCTCACTTACAATTGTAGGCTTGCTTTTGTCCAGACAGGCGGTAGGAACCACAAACTTCATGGACAATTGAAAAGGCTGAAACCCTTCCAGTAAACTTTACTCTGCTATGTGGGCCTGAGGACTGCTTGGCAGCAGTTTCTGGAAATGAAAGCAAGGCATTGGCACACTGATTGGTGACCACGCAGCTGAGAGAATATTGAACACAGTCACAACCCTCTGTCCCTTGACTATAGAACTTGTCTCTAATGTAAGGCACATGAATGAATAGTTTCTGCGTTTTGTCTTCATTGACTAACCAACTGCTAGTGACAACACCGCAATCTTATTTTCTGGATAACACGAAAACAGGTACCCTTGTCCCCACAGCACCTTGTCAGAAATTCATGCCACAAAATGAAATCAAAATCGACTGATTCAAACAATTCATAATTAAGTGTAAGGTTTTAAAATAAAAATCATGATGTGAGCACATAGTGTACGTCAAAACGATAATTTATTTTAGCGTGCAATGGTATGGTTGAACATTTTTCTGGAAGGTCAAACATGATGCTCGTTAAGGGTGATGTGTGACAGTTAATTCACACAGTCTTAGTTGCTGTGGCAACATGCATTTATATGCACGTTGCAATCTGGGCCTATGGATATTGATGGCTGAAGCTCCAACATTCATTCCATCACACTGCTGACTTGGGATCTCTACCATCTGCCATTGGTATACATTGGAAAGTTTTGCAAATTGATACTTAACTCTTTTAGCAGCATTCTTGGCCAGCAATTCCTAGAGTGAGACTTGGTCAGTTAAGGAGTGGGTGTAAATGCAACAGAAGAAGTGAACTGAGAGGTAAGGAGAAGTGAGGGTGTGGAGGCACGTGTTCAGTCAGTGTGCATTAGTAATGCAGCCAATGTGCTGACCCACAAAATACTGTGGAGGTTTAAAGGGAAAATCCAGCAAGTATGAGAGACAGTTATGTGCTAGTTCTGCCTGCCTTCAAAGCATTTTCATGTTTTTCTATATTAGTTCAGTCCCAAGTGTGAGGGTATCAGTGCTTGTTCTCTGCAAGTAATATGACTGACGACAGTGTCCAGTTTTGCGAAGGATTTTATGATTCTATGACAGCTCTTGCATATCTTCAGAAAAAGCTGGTTGCATTTCTTCCACTTGCTGCCCTAGCCTGGTGCTCAGAGGAACAGTTGGCACGAAGCAAGCCCTATTGCTGCAGGCAAGAGACGCAGTTATGTGTATTTTGTGCAAATAACTTACTTTGCTATTAGACAATGCTCCCGGTAGTGACGAGGGTCCTTGTTAGTGTTACATGGTTCTACACTTAATTTAAATCCTTTTTGAGTAATTTATTCTGTCCCAGGAAACATGTATGAAGGTCCTTTTTTCTAATACAGGTAATAAATTACTTAAGTGCAATGCGTATCAAGGAAGTTTAACGGCAAAGGGATTTTCAAGTTTGCAAAGAGAGGCAGGAACTTCCAATAAGCACAAAAATGGCTATGCATGATAGGTACTCCTGTTTCAATACATACAGATTTGTTACTGTTGTTTTTTTAAATATAACTCATTTAAAACAAAAGACCACCACAAATATGTAAAAGACCGATGTGCCACCACAGTCCAACAATTTAATAAACAAATGACAAACTCCATTTTATCATAACTTTTGACAACCATTTTGTGGTGATTGGCTGTAATGTAAACAAAATACAGTTTTGTAGCACCATGTGTTTTCATTGAGTTACTGGGTGCACATCAATGTACCACAACAGAGTTACAAAATGTACCTCTCATCTCTCTCAGCTGAGATTTAAAAATGTCCACACTGGCAAAATTGGACTCCGAGCAATACTTTTTGTATTTTTTTCTGATGCAAATTAAAACCTACAAAATATATACTAAATTACAATGAATTCTAGTGACTTTCTGATAACAGTGCATAATCTGTTTTCAAGCCAAATCTCAGTGCCATTGTAAAATCAAGAAACAAATGCTAAGTAAAAGATTCCTTTGAATTGCCCGCCCTTTGCCATTTTAATAACTTCACTAAAAAAGTGGGGTGCATCACAATGTCAAGGAATTCTTCTTCTGGAGTTGACATCTTTAATTAGCATCGAGCTTTGCCATCTCCTGGACATAAATGCCTATACTTTCACTGTCAAAAAGAACAAAGTAGACAGTTTTGATTGAGGATGACATTGTCGAAACAAAGTAGCTGGAAATGGCCTTCAGGATCAGCTGTGCTGCACTCTGCTTGGGAAACCCATTTCTGTAAGAAAATGAAAAATTGGTTAATGCCGTACCATTTGGCTAAACGCATACACATGGAATATGGATCAACGTTTGAGACAATGAGCCTCTTCCTTGCACAAGACACAGATAATTTACCTCATTCACAAAACCCACAGGAAGGAACCAATTATGATCAAACTGTTTTAAAACTAGAGATTTTTCTGAGCATTCAGGCAAATTTCAAAGGTCTTAATTCAACATCGCACTCGATACTACTCACCTCATTTATATCTGCATGTGCCATTTGTAAATCATTGTGTGACAAAGAGTATTTGATACAAATATGGGCATACAGTCAGAAGAACAACAAAAGGGTGGCACAGTGGTTAGCACTGCTGCCTCACAGCGCCAAGGAACCAGGTTCGATTCTACCCTCGGGCAACTGTCTGTGTGGAGTTTGCACATTCTCCCCGTGTCTGCATGGGTTTCCTCCAGGTGCTCCAGTTTCCTCCCACAGTCCAAAGATGTGCTGGCTAGGTGGATTGGCCAGGCTAAATTGCCCATAGCGTTCAGGGTTGTGTAGCTTAGGTGGGTGGGATGCTCCAAGGGTCGGTGTGGGCTTGTTGGGCCAAACGGCCTGTTTCCACACTGTAGGGATTCAAAAATACTGATGTTTTCTGAAGATAGAAAATGTGAAGTTAAAATGACCAGCAAAGCTGAATAGAGAGGGGTGACGGACAGTTTAGTGGAGGGGGAAGTAAACCGCAGATGTGGTACAATTCAACAGAGACAGTGAACTTTGGGAAAAAGACAAATATGGAAAGCATTCACCCTAAAAAGTAAGGAAAAGAGTGGGGCACCTGAAATCGATCTTCACCAAGAGCACAAGATGACTGTTAGTGTTATGAAGATGTACTATTCAAAATATTAGTTCATAATATCATGAGCTGGAGATATATCTGCACTTCTCAAAAGGCCAATTTTCAAAGCAAAGGACAATAGCCAGGAGCAGTTAAATGTTTCTTTTGTAGAAGGGCATAAACTGCTGAACAGATAAAGAGAACAGGGAGTGCAAAAGGGGTCACGTGCCTCAGTTCTTCGTTTTAAAAATACTAAATTTTCATTAAAGTCAGAAAGGCTGCAAGGGTGATAATCTTCACTTTCTTTGATACTCCTCCCATCAAAGTTGAGCTGCTTCTTGCTTTGAAGTCCCACCAGAAGAATTCACTGGCACAAACTGAGAGTTCACAAAAGGATAATCTTGAGTCAATACCACCGTCTCCAAGAGAATATTAGAATTCCTAGACATTACTACATAATGGCTGCTTCATTAAGAAACTCCAGTACCAGCAACTACTGTGGGAAGATGACTTTCAGCTGCAAACATGCTTCTGAATTATCTGCAAATCATTTTCTTTCTGACTGTACTTGTTGCTTGGCAAAGTTGCGAGATTGGATATTCTACAGTTTCACAGTTGTTCGTTTTGCATGGTTGCGGTGGAAGTGGAGGCTGTGTGCATGTTGTTTTTGTATCGGAGGACAGTTGGACATTTTTGTACATTTTAAAACTTTTGTTAACATTTTCTGCATCTTTGCTTCAGTGCTTTTAGCAACAAAACCAACATTTTACTTGTTAGCTTAAAAGAACCTGCCTGGCTTATTTCTTACATCAAGCAGTAAGCACAGGTAACTATTTATTTATTGGGCTGTCATTATCACCACCCTTTTAAATTCATCTCTGTTGCTACCAATTCAACAGCAACATTGCCTGTAACTTCTTGCTGATTCTGAGGACCTAAGACACCAGCAGCTTCTGTGAACAGAAACCAATGCACTAGCATGCTGATCAGTGTGTGCAGAACCTCCCAGAGCTACGTGGCCAGGTAGCTTAGACACAGTATCAGAGCTCAGCAGCAAGACAGAAAGAGGAGTCTGTCTGCAGCTCCAACGTTGGTCATAAAAGTAGTGAAATGGCAGCCAATTTTTCACCATTTCCGTCACTTTTACTAGATTTTAAATTAATAATATTGGCAATATTTTCCAAGTCAATGGAAAATAAAACCTGAAGCAATAAAGGACAGGCCGCTGTAATTGTCACAGGCCTGTTTAATGCTGCTGACAGGGGTGAATTTCACCTCCAAGATAAAGGAGCCGAGTGCAGAAAATGAGCGTGTTAAGTGTACTGATACGTAAATATTTTAAAAAGGTGGAGACAGTAGTAGAAAAGGCCATAAAAAAATGCAAGTGTGACCCTAGGTTCTACACATAGTGCTGCCAAATAGAAAGGAAGGAAGTGATATCTAATTTGTACAGAGCACTTGGTTGAGTAGTTTCGAAGTATTGTGTAAGGCTCTGACCAAACCACAACACAAAACGGTGTTAAGAGCAAGGAAATGGGAGTACTTGGAAAAACTGTCCCTTATTCCACAGCAGACATAGGTAAGGAAGATCCAATGCTCTGAAGACTATTAAAGGGTCATGAAAAATATCTGTGAAAGAGGGATAATGACAACTCACTCATGTTTCTGATGAACACTGAAGAACAAAAGGACAGCTAGAAGAATTATTTAAACAAAGCGGGGCATTTTACCAAGAGGGGTTTTCTAACACAGCCCCTCATCAGGCGGTGGTGGTGATTATGACGGGAGTGAATCAGTCGCCCATCACGCATATCACCCAAAAAAAAGTGTATAAAATATTTACCCAGGATATAATGATAACATGTGAATGTCATATATCTAATTGGGGCGGCACGGTGGCTCAGTGGTTAGCACTGCAGCCTCACAGCACCAGGGACCCGGGTTCGCTTCCAGCCTCGGGTAACTGTCTGTGTAGAGTTTGCACATTCTCCCTGTGTCTGCCTGGGTTTCCTCCGGGTGCTCCGGTTTCCTCCCACAGTCCAAAGATGTGCAGGCTAGATGGATTGGCCATGCTAAATTGCCCGTAGTGTTCAGGGGTGGGCGTGGGTTATAGGGGTATGGGCCTGGGTGGGACGCTGCAAGGGGTGGTGTGGACTTGTTGGGCCGAAAGGCCTGTTTCCACACTGTAGGGAATCTGATCTGAACTCTGTTTCCACAAACTGTGCAGGAAGAGAGTTGTGACTTCGAATTTGTTAATATCTTCATCTGTTGAGAGAGTTTTCGCAGTACAAGATATTTGCATAAACCATTCAGTCAAGAGATGTTCAACTCAAATAAATAAGTTTACAGTTGTGCCAGGAATGGTAAAAAATGCAAATCCACGCCAGTCTTATTATATTATTAACAAATAACTATAGATTTCAGCAGTATCTGAATTCTCAAGATAAACACCAATACTAACAAAGTATTTGATGTACAGTAAATCAATAGCATTTTAGCAACTTAACATAACGTCTCTTTTTAAACAGTACACTTTTGTAAGAAGTAATATTCCATACCTGCCACTACCAATTGAAGGGAAGGCAATAGATTTCAGCTTCTTCTCATCTGCCAGTGCCAGACAGTTCTTCACTGTTTTCTCCAGTAGTTCCTCACACTTGTCTGACCCCCAACCAGGACTATTGCAGTGGATAACAAACTTGGCTGGCAGTCCATGGCCTGAACTTAGCACAGCTAACAAACAAGAAAATTGAATATATTTAATTAGAGATGGTGTGCTTTGAATCAAATCAGCACATCCTCTTTCCCAATTTGACCTACCCTTAGCATTAACAACAGCATTAAGATCAAGGAAAGAAAAGTTGTACAGACTAACTGAAGTGTACAGACTAAACGAAGTGTATAGACACAGATCAGTGACCGTCAAGTACCATATCTCTAATACGATTCCTACATGCTCGGAGGTAACTGGTTTCTGTCAGGCATCAGTTAGACACATCCAATTTCTTCAGGGCCTTTGGAGGAGGCATAACAATTTGGAGAAGCTTGAAAACCCTTACCACTTTCATGTAACCATGCCAGAAAACAGGGTGAGTAAGGGTAGGACTTGGCTCAGCCAGTAGTCAAAACATTTGACAAGTTCACCATCTCAGCCGGCATATAATGAAAAGTCACTCAAATAGTGCCCCTTCACAATACTGTCAGTGTTGTTTTCCTGCATGAAATCAGTAGCATGAAGAAAGCAGAAATAGGAGCGATCTCTCCCACCAAGGTAAGGTTCATAAATGCAAACTAAGTATGTGAATATTGAATTTTTAAACTAAAAGGAGAAACAAAAGCACAAAATGACATAAATAATTTAATGCCAATCCATTAAATCCTGGTAAACGTTGCTGATTGAAAAGAAAATTAGTGTTTTTGTAACCAAATGGTAAAAACTGCAGCAGCAATGAGTGATATCCTAGCAAGGCAGACTATGAATTCATCACTATGATCCCAACATGTGCTGAGATCACAATCCCAACATCTCCTTGCAATGGTAATGCCAAGGAAGGGCAGAAAATAGGATATGTTATCATGGGCTACTCCTGCATATTCCTGCAGTTAGTTCAGACATGCATGGCTCTATACAAACTCAGAAACATGCAGTCTGGTTTTTTTTGAGTCTGTAAAATCTTATTCCCTTATTATAGCCCACAGAAAAGTGCCATCAGTCACAGACCACTGAAAGTGACATTTGCTTTCAGAATGTGTGGTCTCAATAGCTCATGTCTAATTCTGATCACCACCAATAGCACCGGTTTGATTCCTGCTTCAGCTGAGAGAGACTTGGAACCTGCCCCCTTGCCCTGTCCCTGACAGAACAAAACAATAGCAAACCACAACTCACAGACAGTGTCAAGTGGTCAGCTTAAGATAATGAGCCAAAGACCTGCAATTGAGCACAGCAAACAAACTACACCACAATGGTGTGTTTCTTATCGCTTATGAAATTTGATTCAATGCATTCTTTTAAAATATAAAGAAGTTCACTTGCTCCATAGAGAGTATCAAGAGAATATACCTCCTGCTGTATCCAAGGGACCATTCTTCTTGCGCAGCTCATTTACAGCCTCTGTAAACTCCTTGCCACCCTTCTTCTCCAAAGCACTGCCTAAAAGTGGAAATTAGAATTTACAATTGTGGTATTAGAGTAGAAACAGGGCAAAATAGACTGTATGGTTGTGCACTGTAAGTGTTTTATTGTTTTGAAAACAAAAGCATGCACTAGAATTTGTCAGTTCAGTTAAGGGTATGTCACAAGGATTTACTTTAGACAGATTTATCCATGAACATATTCTATCAGACGTTGAGGGACATCAAGTTCCTAAGTAGAGTGGGTAGTGGATAATACAAAATAAATATTCAAGTTAATGTATCACATCACATCTTTGCACATCTGTCAGAAAAAATATGCCAGTGTACCATTTAGAAAATCTGAAGAGAGGGAAAAAAACTCACTCTTTGGTGATTTACTATCTAAACAGCATGAAATCATTCATTTGGAATCCTCACTTCTTAGCATTCTCAAGATTAGCCCACAATAGGATCTTGTACATTTGTGTTCCTTTACAAATGATTTATATTCATGTCAAGTTGCAATTCATCAGTCACTCCCCAGTTGTATAGATAACTATCCCAAGGCAGGTAGTTTTGTTGTAGTTAGAGCTGAATTGAAAATAACTTGAAATTTCAGGAAGATATTGAAATACTCTAAGTAAAAACTCCCTAATTCATGCAGCAAAAAGGATAGTTCATTGCAATCTGCACATTTTACGTATTTTTGTTTTCAGGTAAAAGCTCTTTAACTATGCAGAATTGCAGGACATAGTCTATGCTACATTAAGGTTGCGCTACTCCTTCAAAAGGGTCAATCTTCAAAAGGTTCACGTTGAGTAATGCTGCATGAGCAGGCAGGTCAAATCCATACTGCTATCCACAACATTTTCCGTGTATATCAGCTCATTATACTGTGTAAGCTGGTTCTCATGAAGAAGGTTACAGCCATCATCCTCCATACGTCTAGGAAATTATAGGGCTTAAGTGTTCTTATGTTTTAGAGGAAAACCACTTCCACTCAAATCTAGAAGAGTCTCTTGTACTCAACAATAAATAGCTCATCATGTGTTAATGGCTTGTCACAGATTATATTCATTTCATAGATATTGTTACAAAGACTTTGAAGAGGACCAGATGTTAAGTTTTACTCCTTCGGGATGCTTAGCTGTCCTACCAATAAACCCGCATGACACCATCACAGCAGACAGTATTTTTGGCACTCTTCAGTTTTAACCCTTTAAAAAAAACTATTATATAAAGTTATACACTACTACTCGAAGCTGTTAATGTTATATAATTGAATATGGAATTACCACATTTCCATTGTCTCCCTGCCCTAGCCTCTGCATTTACAGATTCAGGCGATCTGGAGATTTCACTATTCTCCTAGGAAGTATTTACTTTGAACTTGGAAGTCTAGTAGTTTTCTGGGTGAAAGTCTTTGATTCCATTCCTGATTGCCTGAGGTTGGTTAAACTGAAGAGCCTGTAATCTCTTGCATTTCCTGTGCAGAAGATAGCTTTCCTCTTGAAACAGACAAATTCTTTGCTGTGATACCTTGAAAGGTTGGACGTTCATTGACACTATTCAGTCATGGTTTTCCAGTTCAAATTAGAAGAGTACCTTGTCATGTAGAAATAGCTTTTTGCATGCCAACCGTGAGTTACGGGTTATATTGATATGATGGACAGTGTGACAAAGATTGGATGTAAAGTCTCAGTCCTTGATGATCTTCAGTTGTTTAGCCCACAAATCCAAATGACATTGTCATAACGGGCTGTATTGTTAGCACTCTTCAGGAATAACCCAAGCAAACCCAAATGTAACAAATAATTTTTAAACTTATTGGTGGATAAAGCAGTCATTCTGGATCAGGCGTCCATTATAGAAATTGAACTGTTTTCGTTTTTATTAAGAAGAAAACAGAGTTACTTCTGTAACAGACATCATCCTTCAAAGTATTCTTTTTCCTCTCTGCAGCTCAGGTTGGTAATTACCTCCCATACATCGTGCAGCACCAACTTTACCATCTTTTACCAAATAAAACTCCAGAACTTAGTGCAAAGAAGGCAAGTCCATATTAAGAATCCTACTGTACTGCAGTGTAAATATATGCATTGCAAATATAAAAAGAAGAAAGAAGCCAAAGTAACCACAAGCTGCTTAGAAATCAGGCTAGAAAATAGCAGGGAACCAGGAAATGGTGGACGACTTGCATTAATACTTTACATCCATTTCTGAAGAAGTAGCATTTCAAAATTACTAAATAATCAAGTGATAAAAGGTGTATTTGAAATAAGTCCAACAACCACCGTTAAAGAATAAGTGTCAGAGAAAATAATAGAGCTATTGACAGAGAGGTCCTCTGGTCCCAACAAGGTGCACCCTAGGATATTAAAGGGAGTAGCTAGAGAGATGGTGGATGCACGTGCAGTAACCTTCCAGGAACTCTTAGATAATCCTTCCTTGGGAAGGTAACAATTAAACTCGATAAAGGGAGAAGTCATGCTCGGAAGGCATGTTGAGTTTGTACATGACATTAGTGTGGTCTCTTCCAGAATACTGCGTTTTTTTTTAGTTCTCATCTCCCTGTTATAGGGAGGATAATACTAAACTGGAGAGGGTCCAGAAGAAATTTACCACCATGTTGCCAGGTATGGAAGGTGTGAGTTACAAACAAAGGCTGGATTGCTGGGGACTTTTTCAGTGGAGAGCGTAGGAGGTTGAGAGGTGGCCTTAAAGAAGTTTATAAAATAATGAGGAGTATAGACAGAGTTAATGGTAGTTGTCTTTTTTCTGAGGATGGAGGATTTCAAGATGGGGGGAAAATTTTTAAGGTGACAGGAGATTTTAAAAGAAAAGACACAGGGGTTCGTGTGTGGAATGAACTTCCTGAGGAAGTGGAGGATGTGGATACAGTTACAACATTTAAAAGTTATTTGGATAAGTACATGAATATGGAAGGTTTGGAGGGAGATGGGCCAGGAGCAGGCAGGCAGGACAAGTTTAACTTGGGATTATGTTTAGCATAGACTGTTTGGACCGAAGGGTCTGTTTTTGTGCTATATGACTCTTTGACTAATGGATGTAACATATCTGGATTTTCGAAAGGTTTTTTTTGATAAGATACCTCCTATTAGGCTACTCAATAAGAGACAATAGCAGAATGGCAGGCGGTGACCAGTGGGGTACCACAAGGTTCGGCACTGGGACCACAGCTGTTCATAATATACGTTAATGATATAGATGAAGGCATTAAAATTAATATTAGCAAATTTGCCGATGACACAAAGCTGGGTGGCAGTGTGAAACGTGAGGACGATGTTATGAGAATACAGGGTGACTTGGACAGGCTAGGTGAGTGGACAGATGCATGGCAGATGCAGTTTAATGTGGATAAATGTGAGGTTATCCACTTTGGTGGCAAGAACAGGAAGGCAGATTAATATCTAAATGGAGTCCAGTTAGGTAAAGGGCAAGTACAATGAGATCTAGGTGTTCTTGTACATCAGTCAATGAAAACAAGCATGCAGGTACAGCAGGTAGTGAAGAAAGCTAATGGCATGCTGGCCTTCATAACAAGAGGAATTGAATAAAGGAGCAAAGAGGTCCTTCTGCAGCTGTACAGGGCACTGATGGGACCGCACCTGGAGTACTGTGTGCAGTTTTGGTCTCCCAATTTGAGGAAGGACATTCTTGCTATTCAGGAAGTGCAACTTAGGGTCACGTGGTCAATTCCCAGAATGGCGGGACTATCATATGTTGAAAGATTGGAGTGACTGGGCTTGTATACACTTGAGTTTAGAAGGATGAGAGGGGACTTGATTGAGACGTATAAGATTATTAAGGGATTGGCACTCTGGAGGCAGGAAGCATGATTCCGCTAATGGATGAGTCCAGAACCAGAGGACACAGTTTAAAAATATGGGGTAGGCCATTTAGAACAGAGTTGAGGAAAAACTTCTTCAGCCAGAGAGTGGTGGATATATGGAATGCCCTGCCCCAGAAGGCAGTTGAGGCCAAATCTCTGGATACTTTCAAGAAAGAGATAGATGGAGCTCTTAAATATAGTGGAATCAAGGGTTATAGGGATAAGGCAGGAACAGGATACTGATTGTGGATGGTGATAATGAATGGTGGTGCTGTGCCGAATGGCCTACTCCTGCACCTACTGTCTATTACAGGTAGTTAATAACATGGATAGAGGATTAGCTAACTCATACAAGATAGAGTTAAGGAGGGCATTTTCAGAATGGAAACCAGTAACCAACAGTCTGCCACAAGGATCAGTGCTGAGGCCACAGTTATTTACAAAACATATTAATGAAGTGGATTCTGAAAGTGAACATACTATTGCCAAGTTTGTAAATGACACAAAAATTGGTGGGAAAGCAAGTGACACAAAGTGTCTTCAGATGGGCATAGATTAAGTGATTGGGCAAAAATTTGGCAGATGGAATATGATATGAAAAATGAAAAGTTAGGCACTTTGGTGGGAAGAACACAGAAGCCAAAAATGAAATAAACTAAGAAAGACTGTAGAACAGGCAGAATTGAGTCCTCTGCATGAATCACAGAAAGCTACTATCCAAGTTCAGCAGCTAATTAGGAAACGCAAATGGAACATTTGCCTTTATTTCAACAGGAATGCAAAATAAAAGTAGGAAAGTTTTGCTTTTAGAAATGCTAGCTCAGGACAATATTAAGATTGAAATGGATAAATGTGGGTTAGTTGAGACACAGCAGCAGGGATCTGTTTGGAGAAAATCACATTTAACAAACTTTTTTGAGGTCCTTGATAAGGTAACAGAGAGTAGATGAGAGTTTTTAAAAATTCTTTAATATAATGTGAGTGAGTATCTCTGGGAAAAAAAATAGCACTTGTCCTTAATTTTGTTTTAAAAAAGTGGTGGTGAGCTATCTCTTGACAGTTGCAATCCTTCTGGAGCACCAGGTGTTGACAGAAAGGGATGTCCAAAATTTTGATCTGATGACTGTCAAGAAACAGTGATAGCTCCAACTCAGGATGGTGTATGGCATGGAGGGCAACTTCCAAGTGCAGGTGTTCCCATGCATCGGTTTCCATTGTCCTTATAGGTGGAGACCACTGGTTTGGAAGGTGTTGTTAAAGAGGCCTTGTTGAGTCATCACAGTCTAGCTTGTGCATTGTAAACTCGGTGTCAATGGTGAAGCAAATGAATGTTCAAGGCAGTGGATAGGGTGCTGATCATTCATGCTGGTTGAGAGTGTTCTATCACTTGTATTTTGTTGATGCTTTTGGAAGTCTGGAGGTGAATTTCTTCTCCCAGAAATCATAGCTTCTTATCTTAAAGCCAGGAGTATTTATATGGCTCGTCGATGAAGTTTCTGATCAAACTCCTGGAACGTTGTTAATGGGCCCAGTGTACAGTCCAGCCATGGTAATTCAAATGTCCTTTTGTTTATCTCATTGCTAAACAAGAGGAATCCTCTCCCTGAGATATCAAGCTAAGAAAACTGCGAGGAACATAAGGGGCTGAGAAAACGTCAGAATCATAATAATCAGCTTTAACACGCCAAGGCAATTGAGGCTGTGTAATGTAAGCATATAACTACTATTGAATTATTTTTAAAAATCTCAATTGTAGATGTATATTTCATAAGTAGCAGCCAAAACCAAATTTAAAGCTGGTGCTTTCAAACCTACTGGTACAAAACTTAAAACTTAGATAGAAAGAAAGAAAATTCACCAAATTTGATTTTTTTTTCTTTTTGCACTTACGATCCCTCTCTACTAAATGGAAAATCTTAGCAATTATTACACAGACTGATTCTTATTTGTGTCATACACATTCGTTTGCAATATGGCCAGTGAAGTGGTTGCTACCTTTAGGATGATGCAACATCAATAGCAGTTTCAGGACTCTTCAGTGACTTTTAACAAGGAACCCACTTGCTATTGTAAGTTACATGTGTACCACAAGCTGATAGCCACCTCTGAGCACCTCTAATTGTTGAGTCAAGAAGGAAAGAAGTGTTGTCTTCCATTAAGAAGTACATTAAATTCAGAGTAGTTAAAACATTGAAAAAGCTTCAAGTTTCAATACCAAAAATGAAACTGAACATATCTTCCTGGGGAAAGAATCAAATAGTTTCCAGAGATGCATTATCATGAGCCCCCATCAGATTTTAGGAACAGGTTTGAGGTACTCAGAGGTTCTGTGTTACTTGCTTGCCTGTAAGAAGCAGACAAAGCAAATTACAAACACAGTTTGCAGCGTGACCATATTTAATGAGTATATTTGTCAGATGAAATAGGAACACCCCCTTTAATAAGTTTTAGCACAAAGAGACATTCCCGTTCTTTGAACAAGACTTGTTTTTTTAAAAAATGTGCTTTTGCAATGTTAACAAGAGTATTAGAATCAATCCCTGACAGTGTTTTCCTGCAAATTCTTTCAAAGCTTTGTTCTTCAAAACTGTCTTCCAAAAGTAACAAATGAAACCCCAGTTCTTTGCAGATTAAAGAAATGAATTGATGATTTTGCCATGAGGTTAGGAATACTTCCAGTGCAACCTTCACCATGCAGACCTTTAAAAACGTGGCTAAGATACTCAAGTCCCAACTTGCTCTTGTAAGGAGGGCAGTATTCTCAATCATGCCCACACTGCTTTATAAGGTAATGTTCAATCTTTTTCTTTGTAGATATGGTGAAATTCCAACTGGACAACAGATAGAGGCTTACCCACTGAAGGGAGGTAAATAATACATTACAGAATTCCCTTGCACCAACTTCAGGGCAACGATTGGAGGTAAGTCACCTGAGTATTTGCTCTCTCTCTATAAATTTCAAACACGATTTTCAAAGCAGAACATCTCTCTAAGGTGGAAGAACAGTACCTGAAAAGGCAGCATTCAACAGTTTTCATCATGATGTACTGATAAGTAGAAGAAATACACTAAAGTTATATCGGCTTTAAAGGAGAAGATATATTATCTATTTATGGAAAAATTCCAAGAGACCAATAATTTCTGCTCCTTTGATGGTTGCATAGACCATCTCTATCTTAATCTCCGCAGTCTCCTTCTTCATCGGTCTTCTCATAGACTATCAGCAATCCCATGCGACGATGTTAATTCAGAAGCGGAAAAAAAAAATCAGTGTTTGCTATGGATTCAGAGATAGCTCATGAACTCTATTTCAGTCTTGCAGTTTCTTTGACAGTGAAGACATTGGGTGTCAGCTGTTAGATGTGGTGGCGGACTGTTTGCTCAAAGAGCTGCCTGTCTTTCCCTCACACTTAACAAGACCGACTACTGACAGAGAATGATAACTGGAAAGTCTGGACACCGTTTGCGTCAATGGGTGGTAATCTTGGTTGTGACTAGACATCTATTTCCTGTGTGTTGACATTCGTAAAGTGAACTATTAGGAGGCTTTAAGATCGCCTTTGAAAGATTTCCTTTGCTCTCTCTATGAGCTGGCACTCATTCTGTGTAAAGCAGCATCCCCTATTCCCAAATCCTCCGCCTCCGCCCCCACGATGAGGCATTCCACTCACGCACATCCCAGATGTCCAAGTTCTTCAAGGACTGCAACTTTCCCCCCACAGTGGTCGAGAACACCCTTGACCGCGTCTCCTGCATTTCCCGCAACACATCCCTCACACCCCGCCCCCGCCTCAACCGCCCAAAGAGGATCCCCCTCGTTCTCACACACCACCCCACCAACCTCCGGATACAACGCATCATCCTCCGACACTTCCGCCATCTACAATCCGACCCCACCACCCAAGGCATTTTGCCATCCCCACCCTTGTCTGCTTTCTGGAGAGACCACTCTCTCCGTGACTCCCTTGTTCGCTCCACACTGCCCTCCAACCCCACCACACCCAGCACCTTCCCCTGCAACCGCAGGAAATGCTACACTTGCCCCCACACCCCCTCCCTCACCCCTATCCCAGGCCCGTAGATGACTTTCCATATTAAGCAGAGGTTCACCTGCACATCTGCCAATGTGGTATACTGCATCCACTGTACCCAGTGTGGCTTCCTCTATATTGGGGAAACCAAGCGGAGGCTTGGGGACCGCTTTACAGAACACCTCCGCTCGGTTCGCAATAAACAACTGCACCTCCCAGTCGCAAACCACTTCCACTCCCCCTGCCATTCTTTAGATGACATGTCCATCATGGGCCTCCTGCAGTGCCACAGTGATGCCACCCGAAGGTTGCAGGAACAGCAACTCATATTCCGCTTGGGAACCCTGCAGCCCAATAGTATCAATGTGGACTTCACCAGCTTCAAAATCTCCCCTTCCCTCACCGCATCCCAAAACCAGCCCAGTTCGTCCCCTCCCCCCACTGCACCACACAACCAGCCCAGCTCTTCCCCTCCACCCACTGCATCCCAAAACCAGTCCAACCAGTCTCTGCTTCCCTAACCTGTTCTTCCTCTCACCCATCCCTTCCTCCCACCCCAAGCCGCACCTCCATCTCCTACCTACTAACCTCATCCCACCTTCTTGACCTGTCGGTCTTCCCTGGACTGACCTATCCCCTCCCTACCTCCCCACCTAAACTCTCCTCTCCACCTATCTTCTTTTCTCCATCTTCGGTCCGCCTCCCCCTCTCTCCCTATTTATTCCAGAACCCTCTCCCCATCCCCCTCTCTGATGAAGGGTCTAGGCCCGAACGTCAGCTTTTGTGCTCCTGAGAGGCCGCTGGGCCTGCTGTGTTCATCCAGCCTCACATTTTATTATCTTGGATTCTCCAGCATCTGCAGTTCCCATTATCACTGACTTAATTTGTGTAACTGTGACCCTACTCAACTAGCATGAGGTTCTCATGGTCAATGCTTAGCATGTGGGACTTTGAGAACAGAAATGTTTGTTGCTTTGTTCTTCCACTTGATTAACAAGATCCTTTTAAGAAGGCACTGATGTCGTTGTTCACGGATTTTGATGTGATGTCTAAACTTTTCTCAAGCTTCAGTACTACAGTAAAATATAGGGAGAACCACTGCCTGATAGACCTTGAGTTTGAGTTTATCTTGGGTATATTAACATGATTCTTGAAAACTTGAGTATAATTCACCCTGCACTGAGCTATTCAGTGGAATACCTCTTCAGCAATATCAGCTTTCTGGGACAGATTGTTTCAAAAATTTAGGAACCGAGGAATATTTTGCAACATTTACATTACAGTTGAAGGCACTGATTTAGATTTATTTGAACGTGAACTGGTATCTCCATGTTCATAAATAGCCCCTTGCTGCTTTAGTTCTTTAGAATAAGCACTGACCAATGTGCTCAGTTTAATGTAGTTCTGTTAGAGAAACAGTTGTCATCTCGGTTTTTCACTTCAGCCAGTTGAGGTTGAAGTGTTTACCATCAGTGCAATGTTACTGCTGTACCTGGTGGTGCCTATCAGTTTAAAGTTTCAGTGTTGCCGTAAGAACTATCAAGAACAATACTGATGCGTTGGTGTAATGCTACTTAAACCTTGCTTCAAGAGAGGATTCTGTTTTTACCAATCAACACCAAGTCAAAATCCTGAAGATCTTGTCCAAAGGTCTTTGTAGCAATGCTACTAAAAAATCACGATGATTCAAGAGGCCCAGTACCACCATTTCATGATGCTCGTCTTGCTGGAATCAGCCACATCTCTTTTTAAAGTTCTGATGAGTCCATACAGCACAACACTTTTATTCCAAAGCTGACAGTTTTGCACTTTCACCCAAGAAGGTTATCTGTTATACAAGATGGAAAAGTCACACTGTTGTAGAAAGCATGTTCCTCTGAATTTGTGGTGGAAGTACAGTGTTTGAGAAGAATGTCTATTAAACCCGTGTTACATCTGACCTCGCAGCATTGATACTGGCATGTGTGCAAAAAGTGGAACCGTGCCTTTCCAGAACTGACAAACATAAAACTTAAACATGTCTATCCAGAGGGAGCAAATTTCAAACGAGGTTAGAATTTGTTTCTATGGTCACTATGCACCACCATAGGCTTCACTGCCTGTGACAAACCACATCCACTCAGTGCAATGACGGTAAAGATGCTATTTGGGCTCCTTCTGAGGCCTAAATCCTCAGAGGAAACAATATCAAATAGTGTCTTTATCAGTGCATTATTTAAGAGTTAAAGTTAGTTTGTGATTCAGTTGGCATCTCACTTCATCCTTCCAGCGACAATGTAGACCAAGACAATCAAGGTCTGCTCCTAATAAGGTTAGTCGGATTTAAATAAGACATTCCAATACCAAAATAAAGCAAACTAATTATATACTTACAAGTGCAAAGAAATTAATTAGCCTGAAATTCTAGATAGTGCATTCAGGCTAAGACTCAATAGCATTGGAGGTGCACAAACATATTTCATGTTGGCTTTTCGAGCCAGCAGAAAGGGCAGATTTTCATTCCATTGTCTTAAGCTGTACTGAAACCTCTGAGGTATAGAAGATGCCCACCATCTATTAACACCCTGATCACCAGTGAAAGAAGAAAGAATTTACTCTTTAAAAAGAAAAGTTTGCAAGTTCATCAGATGTTTCAATTAGCTAAACGCAACATGTTGCTGGAAGAATGAAGTACTAATCTAAGTAGCCGAGCAGAATTTGCCACTGATTGACATGCATTTTTCATTACCTACTTCCCCACCAGTGTAGAGGTCGGAGTTCGTAGGGTGAACGATAACATCACTGTCAATTGTTGCAATGTCAGCCTGTACAACTTGTAACTATAACAGGCAAACAAACATACAGAACATCAACCATGATGGAAAGAAAACGATCAGACCGGAACATTGGCATATCTTTAAGAGGGGACCCCTGCAAAGAACTACAATTTAAATCTGTATGGAGCAGGCAATTCAGAGGCCTTTCAAAACTGAAAGATTAACTTGACGATTAATTGAATTGACCTTGAAACTGAGTCGGATCCAACACAGTCTCAAGATCTGAATCTGCTTTCCTTACTCCAAATCATCGACACATGATCAGCTTTATCTTAAATTTTAAAAACCATTTTTCAAAAGATCCTTACACCCCAGGTCAAGCAAAATTATAAATACCTTTGTCTTAATCTCTTATTCCAATCAAATAAGGGAGGCAAACATATAGCACTTGATATTTAGGAAAATGATCAAATGTAAAAGTTGGTTTGCAAAATCATCAATGAAAATGGCGTGGCTTGTTGTCTTGTTTTTTGATCTGAGCTGTATGCATTTTGAAACTTATTTTAAGTGAACAGGTCTTCCTGAAAACAAGTGTTCTGCAAAATCTTTACATTTCTTTATCTACGAGAAAAAAGAATTGAGACCGCTCAAATTCATATTGGAACTCATTGTTGTTAGAGCAATAACAATGATGAACAGCATGATGGTAGAGGCGGCTAGGGCTATTCTGGGTTGCCAAAGCAAAACAATCAGTCAAACAAATTTCAGCAAAATATTTTGATATTTTATGGCAGCCATCTTTACAAGAAACATTTTTACTGATTCATTGTTTTAAAAAATAACTTAGTCATGATGCTTTTAAACACTTTGCTTGCACAATTAGAAGGATCTTTTAAAGCATGGCGGAGTCCACTCACACAACAGGTAACGGTGAACTGGGGCGAATTATGGAAAAGTACTCACTGTCGACATCCAGAAATCCCCAGTGAGGAATAAACAGTCATTATTGTCACATTTAGCCCAGAATCAGCAATGCATTTCAAATTCCATAATGCTCTCAGTCAACGTTACCTGCAAAGTCACATTTTATTTACCTAGGTCATCTTTAAGCTCAATGTCAGCACTGGTAGGATTGATAATGGCCTCCACTTCGAAGCTGGCTATGTTACTGAGTTCACTGTGAATGAGGTGTAACTGCAAGGAAAAGCATTGGTACAAAAGTAACAGGGTAGAAGGGAAAAACAAAAGGGAAAAATAAATCACAGCAGCAGAGGATAAAGGACAGCAAGCTCTGTGGACACATTTGCTCTGAAACAAAAGGTCTTTTTATTTTAATCTTTCTTCAATTTTCTCCCCTATCTTCCATCCCTAAGGGCATTCATTCCTGCACTGTGGTACAATTTTACACATGGTACTGGCTGTCCTTAGTTGGTTTTGAACCTGAGATCTCTACTCAAAAGGCACCAGGGAAATTTATATCCTAATTCAGAGATTTCATTCTGTACTTTTGTCATATGCAACCTTTGATATGTTTCTTACTAAAACATGAGTAATTTTAGTTAAATTCTATTATACTGTTACAAATATAAAAATTTAAGTCCCTTTTTTAAAGTAGCAAATCTGGTTTCAATAGAGCAGCCCTTGGGGAAAAGGAGCTTTTTTCTGAAAGTATGACAAGATGGCACAATATGCAACACGCTCAATTCTTGGCTCTTACGGAGGGGCAGAAGGTAACTTCAAAACTCCTGCCCTGGATTCCTGATCTCTGCAGCAAAGTTGTGCTAAAACACCCAAGGATACATTGTTAATTAATGCCGGATTATTGATGTTTGATGGAAAAAATTGTATCCTATTCTGACCATTAATTGTCATCTCTTCCACAATTCTCCACCTCAATCCATCGTAGCTTACAGTGCTTTGATCGCTCTTGTAAGATTTGTTTCAATGATTAACCACTGGTCCTGCTCTCATTAGGAGGGTAAGGAAAAGCCAATGAGAGGGAAAATACTGGATTCCATTGCCCTATAAAAACTATTGAAAACAAGTCAAAAGTTTAAGGAGACAGGACAGGGTGACAGGCATGTTGCAAGCAGTCAAAACAGTAATACACAGGTTACTTAAGAGGCAAGGAGAGTGAATGGATGTAAAATCATTTGTGGGGAGCCAAGTGTAAGAGAAGGAAACTGCAAAACAGGGAGGAAAGCAATAGAGGAAAACAGTAGACAAACAATAGCAACAAGGAGCTAAGGACTAGGCACGGGGATTTAACTGGAGGCAGGATTAGGCAATAAATATAAATTGTGTGTGAACATGGCCTAAATTGTGAACTCTCTGAAACAATTGTCTTGGAATATTTATATAATTAGTGCAGTCATGTTTACGTATATAAAGGTAGAGCTCAACATAAAAGCCAGTGAGAAATGGAATCTACAGAACAGAGCATTGGAGCAGTTCTGGTACTAACATATTTATGGAGGACACTCTAACATTTCCCGCTCAGCACCCAAAGTTAATTTAACTTCTGAAGACAGAAGGATGATATGAAAGAAAAATGGTGCTTCTCAGCTTTAGTGCAGAGCAACGCTTTGTGAGGACCAGGAATGGGTTTCAAATATTTGAAATGCAAGGTCCGAGAGAAAGGAAGGTTTTTTCAAAGAGAGATTTAGGAAGAATTTAAAAGAAATTTAAGAATGCTGCTTCCAAATTGCATACACATTGGAAAATCTAGTGTTTTCCACTTGTAACCCAATTGACTTATCAAACTGAATGGGATACGATCAGCTATGTAATCAAAAATCTACAGAAAACCCAACAAGGCTAGTGTGCAGCAGCTAGACAAGCATCAAATCTCAATAATTTATTAAAGTCCTGGGTTCAAGCCTCACCTACCCTTGGCAAATAAAAGCAAGTATTCCATATGCCTTCTTAATCCCTCTATCTACCTGTCCTGCTACCTTAAGAGGCTGGTGAACATTAATAGCAAGGTTCCTCTGAACCTTGGTGCTTCTCACGGACCTACCATTCATCATGTACTGTTTCTTCTCCCTAAGTACATCATCCGACATTTATCCAGACTGAGTTCCACATATATCCTCCTGTAATCTAAGGCTATCTTCCTCACTATTTACTACCCCGCAAATTTTTGCATCATTATTAAACTTACTGATCAACCCTCCTACATTCAAGTTTAAATTGTTTATATATACCACAAACAACAAGGGCCCTAACATGGCAGCTGCAGAATCCCAATCGACACAGGCTTCCAGTCACAAAAATACCCCTTGACCATCACCCTCTGCTCCTTGCCACTCAGCCAATTCTACGTCCAATTTGCCAAATTTCCTCGAATCCCATGGGGTCTTAGCTTTGCTCTGAGATTCCCACTCAGGATCTTATCAAATCCTTGAAGTCCAAGCAGACTCTGTTGAATGCATTGTTCTCATTTACACAGCTTGGTACTTCAAAAAAAAATTCAAGTTGGCCAGATACAATTTCCCCACAACAAAACCATATTGCATGTTCTTGATTGATCCCTGCCTCTCCAAGCTCAGATTAATTCAGTCTCTCAGAATTGCTTCCAATAGGTTCCCCACCACCGAGGTTAGACTAACTGGCCTATAGTTTCCGGATTTGTCCCTTGTTCCCTTCTGAATAATAGTGCCACATTGGCTGTCCTCTGGCACCGCTCCTGCGGCCAGGGAGGAATTGAAAATTATTGCCTGACCACCTAATGTTTCCTCTCTGACTTCAAGGTGACTCAATCACAATATCAACTGAGTAAGGAAAATAAGACATCTCATCTACCAGAGTTGGTAAGACTGAGACTGCACATCACGTAACATTAAGATAGTATTGATCTGAATGCCTGTAATCTCATGAAATAGTTTTTGCTGTATCTGCTATTCCAGCCATAATTTATAGCTCATACCTACCATAATTGGCTTGTTAATTCATATTTGATTCTGATTCGTGTTAAAGTTATTACAAGGTAAAATCTTGTTGCTAATTTCTTTAATTGGGGGTCATTTAGTAAGTTCGGCTATTTTGGATTATGGTTCCCTCATGGAATCATAACAATTACTCAATGCAATGTGCTTAACTTATAAATATTAAAAGCTCAAATTCAATTGACTGCAACTTTATTCTTAGCTTAAATGAGAAGTGCCGGTAATACTTCCAATTAATGAATACTTTTTAAATAGATTCTTGCATGAGCAACTCACCAGGATATCGACAGTGACAGAAAACTATCTTGCTTAAGGGAAGATCTGACATTACTGAAATTATGTGGACACGAATGGTTTGCCCATCCTAGATGGTGACCAGCCAACAGATTCAGAACAAGTCTGATCCACCACCATAATATGATGCATTGATGCACCTTAGGCGCTGCCAAATGCAACATGTCCCAGGTCAATGGTCCCACGGCTCCCTGTATAAAGTAAGCACAAGGCAATAGGCAGGGATGTTTGGATAATTTGGGGAGAAGTGCAACTGGAGTGGGTTTTAAAGTCCATTGGTTATATATAGCTTCAGGATAATCACTCCACAATCACTGGGAAACGTGGGGAGGCAGGGTGTCTAACAATACAGCTGCCACTTCAGGGATTTGTACCTATGCTGTTGTCTTTTTGCCATACCACACTCCAGCCATTTAGCCAACTGAGCTAAACAGACTCGGAGTGCTGTTATGTAAGGAAACTGAAAGCTAAATTACAGACTACAAGGTCATACAAACTGTTGTGAGATACATGACCAGGTTGTCTGTCTAAATGTTGGTTGACGAACAGTACTAGATTTTAAACAGAAACAGGAAATTGCTTGGTACCCCGAGTTACACTTTAAACAATAAAGGTGCAATGCAGTCCTTTACAGCTATTCACAGACAGACCCTCTGTTTGATTACTCAGACTGTGCAGCACATTCCGAAGAGCTTAGGTAGAGTGGGGCTTGAACGCAGGAACCATCTCAATCACAGATAAAAGGGCTAGCATATCAAGCAATTCGTTCATACAATTATGCAACAGGTTACTGGAGTACAGAATATTTTGCAAGTAGGAAAAAAAACCAAATTGAAGAAGATACATTGCCACAGAAACAGTGCAGACCGGTGGAACCAGTTTAGGACCAGTCTGGCAAAGCGACAGCAAAGACATAGCAAGTTTGATTACTTTTTCTGAACCAAGTGATTCTGCAAGATTCTACACAGAGCATGTACAAGTGAGGAAAGGTGGAAGAGGGAGCAATAAAGGAGTCTCAGAATAGCTTAACCATCATCAATGGGAACAATGTTTTAGGTTTTGAGAAGAATTGCTCTGGTTGCTATGTGGAATGATATATTTGGATACATACAGATATAAGGAAGGCATTATTTTATGCAGTAACTTTTAGGACTTTTAAGATATCCCAAAGAACTTTACAGCCAATCAAGAGCTTCTGAAGTTTAGTTATTGATGTAATGTAGCAAATTTACACACAGCAAGCTCCTACAAACAGCAAGTGAAATTTACAAATTTATGTTTTTGCTGTGTTACTGAAGGATAAATATCGGTCAGTACACTACTCTTGTTTGAATATTGCCATGGGATCTTAGTTGTCTAGCTGAGCAAGCAGACCAGGCAATGTAAATAAATGACTTAACATCTCATTGGAAAAACAGTATTCTCTCATTACTGTATTAGGAATGTCAGCATGGATGCTATATGCGTAATTGACAGTAATGAAGAATGTACTTAGAATGCTGCTAAATAGAGCATCCAGTGCAATTCACTTCTCCAAATGTAATAAAACAAACACATTCTTCCAGAAATCAATTGACTTTTTTTTAAAATCAATGCAATCAACCAAAATCCAAATTGCTGTCATTTGTTCACGATTGAACACTTCAGTCTGACTGAAGTCTTATTATCTCTGCCCACCTGGATATGTACAAGGTTTTCCTCTTATTTTGGGGTGACAGAATGAATTCTATCTATATGTTTAGATATCAATCCTACCACAGTGAAAGAAAAGCAATAAACGTTCAGGGAGTGCAAAAAGAGTGACAAATAGCTTAATTCTGGTCCAAAATGTGCAATTCTGATCATAGGAAGGGAACCACTGAAATAATATTTTTGTGATATCATCAGGATTAACATTGACTGACACCAATAATCTGCCAAATTAGTAACAGGGAAGGGTGGCAGAAACAAATGCAACAACAACTTTCAAAGGTGAGTTGTTAAATATTTTAAGGAAAACAATTTAGAGGGTTTTGGGCAAAGGACACAAGAATGGGTTGAATTGGATAGCTTTAACAGATCTGATACTGGCAGAGAGCCAAACAGTCCAATTCTGTGCTGTATCAATCTAAGACTCTCTGCACCTGCTTTAGATTAAGTAATACTCAGTCTTGAGTACTGCAGCACCCTTACTCGAGATAATTAAAGATTAAGGCTGCAATTTTAAAAATTTTAAGGATGGGGGAAGTATTCTTCCCGCAAGACTGAATTGGTGAGAAAACTTTCTCTTACATAAGAAGTATAATTTAAAGTGCCATACACAAAATGTACAACTAGGAAAAGGACTGAAAATTAGCTAACCAGTACATCAGCCACTTCCCTTCAGCCAGAAGGCTTTTGGGCTTTAAGCGATTCTTAACAAGAATACTTCATTTTTGCCAGATCGTTGAGGCTCTAGGCTTTGATAATGAATATTTTTAGTGTACATTTGCATGACTTTGCAAGTGTGTCAAAAAGGGGATACTAAACCAAAAACAGTAGACTTAATGGTCTCAAGTTCTCTTTTAAGTGAGCTGTATGTACTGGAGACATCACAATACATTGGTGTGACATTCATGATTGCATCAAGTTATGGAAAGCAGTATTCATGCATTTATTCTAGGCGGTAACACAACATTTTCATGCAGACATCTGTTAAATATGTAAATAAGACGACAGGAATGCCAAAGTTCACTAAGAAACCTGCCATTTCATGTCGCAGAGTATCAATACCTTTTGTCCAAGAAAGAGGCTTTTGGTGGAAAGAACGGTAAACGTGTCTCCAGGATTTCCCTCAGTAGTGCTATCTGCAGATGCTGCTTTGCTGACCTCTGTTTGCTTCTTCTGCAGTAAGAAAATATTGTTTTTTTACACACTGAAACAGAGTTGTGTGTTTTATATGTGCCCAGAGAATTACTTTATCCTCAGATTCTCAGTCACTAAAATTCAGAGTAATGATTGTGAGACGCAGTCAGGTTTTCTGCTCATTTTGTCATTCTTGCAAGAATGCCTACACAAATATATCACTAACAATCTGTGAGAAGTGAAATTTCCAGAGATCAAATATTCTCCACTAATATACACTTTCATTTAGCTCTATTTTCCATCACTAATATACAGAATGCACAAGTTCTGTTTTATTTCAATACTTTCTGTGTATACAAGCATTTGCTTATTACATCCAGGATCCACAGACAGGATTTGCTAATCCCTTGAACTAAATGCAGGAAGTCTAGGCCCTAAACTCTGTGTTCCTAAGATGCTGCTTGGCCTGCTGTGTTCATTCAGCTCCACACTTTGTTATCTAAGATTCTCTAGCATCTGCAGTTCCCATCATCTCCTATTCATACCAGTTTTGTTATTTCATTCCAATATATAGGGGTGGGGAGGAGATTCAAAAACTCTGATCATACACGCACAGGAATGATATTTTCCAACATGCAAAGGTAATCCTCTTTAGTACACCGTCCCTACCTTACCAACTACGCAAGAGGTCCACAATTTCGCCCTAACATATATCCAAGTGTCTACTATGTAGAGAAGTGAAACAAAGTAAATCCTAAAATCTCTCATTCAGATGACACAGATTAAGAATACTTGAGTAGGCTGATTGGAAAGAGGGAACACACCAATTACTGTTAATGTCAGGAAAAAAACATACAAGAATAACACTACAGTTTAAATTGTTCCTAAACACTTCAACTGTATCATATAAAAGATGCTGCTACGTGTTTCTAAGACAAAGCCTATCTCAGAGTTATTATAAGAACTGTAAATAACAAAAATCATCTCACTGTGCAAAACTATTCACCCTCAAGTTCACAGTTCTTGCAAAACATTACCCTCTCTAACCATTCTGTCATCTCTGAAGGCCTTTAGGATGTATTTTTGTAGCTTCATTTCCATTAGGTCTGCCATGACCTGCTGCCTGAACTTTACAGTTAAATGGTGATCCCAACAAGAATATCTAATTACCCTAAAGCCCGAATGATATGTTCGATGAGTACAACACTTGTGTGTCCTTTGCAGCCTTTAATAAGGCTGACCACACCATCCTTCTCCCAAGATTCTCCACTCTAGGTCAGTTAAGAGGAACTGCCTCTGCTTGATTCTACTTTTGCCTGTTCAACAATTGGTCAACAATTTCCAGCATTTTCTTTCTGTTGCCACAGAAGGTGCACAAGGTGTCTTCTTGACACTCTCCTCTTTGACAACTGCATGTTGTTCTGACTTATATTATCTGAGGACTAAGGGGCAGATTCCACATGTATGTTGATATCCAGTTCAATCTTTCTGTCACTGCTCGTGATCCTTCAATGATGCCGACCTGATTGTTAAACAGCCAATTCTAGATGAGTCACGATTTCCTCCAGTGCAACTAAAATGAAGACTAAACTATTGTCAAGAATTCCTGTCTCACATTTCAATTCTTTCCATTTCTCTCCATAGTAAATATTTCAAAATGACCTGCAATGAGTTTTCAAGCTCATATTCCCTTAATCACAAAGAAGACTTACTTCCACTTCTAAGATCGAGTGCTTCCACCCCACCTTCTGCTTATCCAGCAAAACTCACTCATTTTGTCAGCACATTCAGACTCAAAATTATCCAGATATTGTTTCAGTTCCACTATCATTGACTCTGAATTTTAGCATACCTAAATCTTTGTTGTATGTATTTACATAAAATTATTTTCACCCTTGTTTTGTGCTTATCAACATGGATTCCTAGTACAGGCAGTTCTCCGATTACACAATTCTTTTGTTCTTGTGTGATCTCGCACAATGGAAAATCACCTTTAAAAAAAAAACTGGGTTATAGGGAAATCACTACAGAAGTTCACTAAACCTGTACAGCAGAAAGTTTGTGTATTCCAAAGAGTGTCCATTATTCATTAGAGATAACAAGGTGTCGAGCTGGATGAACACAGCAGACTGAGCAGCATCAGAGGAGCAGGAAAGCTTGACGTTTCGGGTCGAGACCCTTTTTCTCCCCCTGAAGAAGGATCTTGACCTGAAACGATAAAACTCTTCTTCAGGGAAAAACAAAGGGTCTCGACCCGAAACATCAAACTTTCCTGCTCCTCTGATGCTGCTTGGCCTGCTGTGTTCATCCAGCTTCACACCGTGTTATCTCAGATCGTCCAGCATCGGCAGTTCCTACTATCTCTGTATCCATTATTCATCAATCATGTTACAGCTAATTCTGGTTAAGAGAACACCCATTATGGCAGAACTACCTGTACCCCACTATCTCAAATTGTAATTCTTATCTTCGTGTTTAAAGACCTTCAAGTTTTTGTCTCTTCATATTTCCATAGCTTCCTCCAGCTATTCAAACCCATCTGAATTTTTCTTAGATTCTGTGTATTTACCCTTTTTTTTAAATCCCAGCAATGGCAACCATGGCTTCAGCTGCCTTGGCGCAACCTCCTGCATTTTCTCCCTAACCCCTGTTCATTCACGTCCTTCTTCACCTTTTACGTTATTCATATTTATAATATTCAAATGTTTGAAGAAACAAACAGTGTAAACCACATTCTACAATACCAGTAAAAGCTCAAAAGCCAAAACTGGATCTTTGGTATCAAAATCCCTCACTTACAAAAACTGTAGACGTTACTCAGAGACAAAAATTTCTGAAGTACTGAGTACTGACAAACTACAATCATATGTATCTTATTATCACAGCAGCGCAAGTTGTACCTTAGCCCCTCCTTTTCCAGCTCCCTTTTTGCCTTTCTTTCCTCCAGTTTTCTTGGGAGATTGTGAGGACTTTGCTTTTTTTGCTGGTGGTGGTGTGATGATGGCTTCAAGCTTCCCTTTAGATCCTCGTTTCTTAGACAACAGTTCCGGATGAATGTTAGGTAAGACACCACCACTTGCAATAGTGACGCCTTTCAGCAGCTATTGGGACCAAATAAGCATCAGAGCTAGGATTTTACTTTTACAATAAACAATAAACAGATGCATAATAATATGTTAAAATAATGAAGTTAAATGTAGGTCCATGGTATGGATTTTCATAAATTCAGGGAGACTTTGTTGACGGGTGAAAATGGCGGCAAGGACCCCATTTCCAAGGTAACAAAGTGTGGGGCTGGATGAACACAGCAGGCCAAGCAGCATCTCAGGAGCACAAAAGCTGACGTTTCGGGCCTAGACCCTTCATCAGAGGGTCTAGGCCCGAAACGTCAGCTTTTGTGCTCCTGAGATGCTGCTTGGCCTGCTGTGTTCATCCAGCCCCACACTTCGTCATCTTGGAATCTCCAGCATTTGCGGTTCCCATTATCTCTGACCCCATTTCCAAAGTTGTGTTTTGCAGTGTGATATTTAAAGATGTGGATTGGTTTACATCACAAGCCTGATTTCCTGATCTGGCTGACATGTTGCATATTCACCTTCCTCCTTTACTCTATCTCCTGAGCTGGTGTAATGAGGATAAGCATGTCCCAGTCCTCTTCAATTTTCATGGAGTTGGGCCAAAACTTAAAGGATGTGTGGATGAGGGCAGCTTATGTGACCAATGGATGGACAAGATACGCAAGGGGTGGTGCATGGTGTCCAAACAGAATGGACTGTCAGGATTACAAAAAAAAAGCTTCAAGCAAAGCAAATTATTGAGACTGTTGGGATGCAAAGTTAAAACATAAATGCTGGCAAAAGGTCAGCATGTTTGGCATTATCTGGAAACAAGGAAGATATGCTGAACTCTAAACATTAATAAATAAATGATGAAATCAGAGCAGTTGGTGAATGAACCTGTCATACTGTCACAGCATACAAAGGATTGTCAAGGTCACCAACATGACAGATAGCTTTTATTCTCATTTTACCGACCTACATGGGCATGTTGGAATTTAGAGCTAGATACTGGAACGGAGTCTTGCATGCGACAAAACATAAAACATAACGCAAACTATTGACGATAAGTCTCATACCAAGTGGTTTTTCAGCGTTTTATACAAAACTTGGATTCGTAACAGAAATATGATCATGCAAGCAACACTTCAAAGGAGCTTTCAAGAGTGCAGAGATTAGATAGGTTGAAGTTGTTTTCTTAAGAGCTGAGGGGGTATCTGATTGAGGTATACAAAGTTCTGAGGGGCACAGACAGGGTAGAGAGCGAGCACGAGAGTGAGCGCTCCTCGGTAGAAGGGTCAGTGACTGCGGGCACAGTATCAAGGCAAGGAACAGGATGTTGAGAGGGGATCTGGAAAGAAAGAAATCCCCACTGGATTGGAGAATTCACTGCTGAAAAGGTCAATAGAAGTGGGAACCCTCTGGGCATTTAAGAACTATTCAGATGAATATTTGAAGTGCCACAGCATCTAAGACCATTGGCCACGTCCTGGAAAATGGGATTAGAATAGACGGATGTTTGATGACCAGCATGGATACAATGAGCCAAACAGCCTATTTCAATGCCGCAAAAACTCTATGAATGTATGACAATCAGCTGCAGTTGTGCTTTCCATGACAAGTAGGAAAAAGAAACAATACTTGAAGTGTCCTATCCAACAATTTGAATGACTATTTCAAGTTTTTGTGGTACATTCAACGTCAATGGCTTCAGATTTTTTTGCTTCTTCTGCAGACCACTATTCAGTTTGCATATTTACTTTCCTCCTTTACTCTATCCTAAACATATCTTTTCCCACTTGAAGAAATCATAGAAAACCTCAAAAAGTCTACAGGGCACAACATACCTGGTTCAGTTCTTCATCATTTGCAATAGCCAGCAGGATGTGCCTTGGGGTAACTCTTCCCTTCTTGTTGTCTCTAGCAGCATTACCAGCCAATTCCAAAATTTCAGCTGAAAAATAATCAGTTTGTTAAAATCATCATGGCAGACGAAATCACCTTGCTGTGAATGTAGAATTAAAACAAAAAAAGAAAGTTGGCATGTGTGGGCGTGTGTGTCAGCAAATAGAAGACTCAACATGCAGTACATACATCTCACTCAGTGAAAAGTAATTAACTGATTTGCTCAGCAGAAGATTTAATTCTCATGTTAATGTTGAAAAAAGTTTGTATCTACAAAAGATTTGTTGCATAAATATGGAAACATAAGTCAAAACTTTGATTAAAGGAAATAAAATGGGAATAAAAGAATCCAAACTTCTGCTTATCATGAATCACATATAAAATGAATCCTTTGTCAACACACAGATACTTCCAACTAAAGATCTGTAGTACTCAGTATCCACTCAGTACCTCATTAAGTTTGCACCTTGTACAATAACACAAAATTAAGCCAGAAAACTATTTTACATGTAAAAATTTACATTTCAATCTGACTTAATAATGCAAAGAAACTTCCGGTCATACTGCTGTCAAGATAAAACAATAATTTTCAGCAGAAACGTTTAATCTCACGTACTTCGTTTAAATCTACCAGTGTTTCACTTAAAATTTAAAAGCACACGCAGAATAAACTAGCTTTATAAACTCTAAATGAGAATGAATTGTAAAGGTCTCCCACATTTTAGCAACGGGTGAAGAATTCTTATTTTTTGGCTCAAATGCCTTCACTTACATAAATAGCTTTCTTTAGCTGTGAGTGGAAAGTGAGCCAGTAGTAGAATTATAGTGCAATTAAAAGCAATCTAAAAAACGGATCCTTTGTATCTTGATGGTGGATCAAAGTATTAAATAGAGGAATGCAGTGACATGAGTTTATTCAGCAATACCCAGATTCCCAAGACCTTGCGCTAATATTTCCAACCCTGAGATGAAAACATTGGATACTTCTGTGGTATTCAACTGAATAATTACTGAGGAAATATTAGATAGGTCTAGCACCTGGCTAACTGAACAAACGATTGTCCAACCAACTCCCCTGTAACCCGACCACTTAACATTAACACCTGGCCACCAACTAGCTTTTGAGACAGAGCTCTAACTGCACAAGTCCCACCCAGTACCACCCCAAAAATCAACTCCTCCCTCCATTCTAACCTGACTATACACCAAACTACCCTCCGAAACTGGCTTGGCAACCCACTTATCTGTTCACTGCTATTCAAAGACTGGGCATTGAAACTTAATGTACAGAAGCTGAACTGTAAAAACAGATTGGTCTGCCTCACTGATCCTCTTTGCAGGACTCAGTAGAATTTGCTCTGAGGTAGTTCTTCAGGATGCCATATGATTGTCAGACCTTTTATTACATAACCACCAGTGGTCCTGATGTTAACTGGAAGGTTTGGCCTTGCCTGTTTGAGTGGAGCTATCACAGAGCTGAAAACCTCCTCATGCAGCGGCAGCGCTGTTTCACTACCAGCCAAGTGCAATTGATTGGGACATCGATTAAACTTGCAGTTGATCTGAATTCTGGCTTACCCCAAGGTCAGAGAACTATTCCTGCATGGCACCCCATTATATTCCCGGTCTCGCCACCCTTCCCAAATACTGCCATCTTACTTCACTCCCTACCTTTGTTTCCAGCAACCAAGGGCTCAGTAAAAGGTACATCAAGACATTGAGCATGGTACAACAAAATCTAATCATCAAACCACAAAAAGAAAACATGCTAAAAATATTTTAGCGCTGCATCTCATCTCATGGCAACGGTGATCATTCCACGTAGATTCTACATCCAAATCACAATCCCAATGTCAAAACTTACCAAAACATCTAATGTTATTTTACATTCTGTTTGATCTCTGCGGAATGCTTGGCTCAAACTCTGATTTCACTGTTGTTCTTTTGTAAACCTAAAAGGCTTATTGAATCAAGAATGATGGTAGGCATAAACCAGGAAACTATAAAGGTTGTAAGTCTACCATCTGCGGTAGGGAAACTATTAATAAATCTGAAGTACAGAATTAATCTTCATTTGGAGAGACTAGGATTAATCAAAGATAGTCAAAACAGCTTTGTACAGGGGAAATCACATCGAACAAATTTGACTTTTCTCATGGAGGCATCCCGCTGAGGGTAATTCAACAGAAATGGCCTACATGAACTTCAGCAAGGTGTTTGACAAGGGCTCATATGGCATACTGATTAAGCTAAGAACCCTTGGAATCTAGGACAATTTGGCAAATTGGATCCAAAACTGGCTTAGAGCTGAGAAGCAGATGGTGACATTCGAAGGGTGTTTTGTGACTGAAAGACTGTGTCCAGTGGTGAATCACGGATTCAGTGCTGGCCTCCTTGCTGTTTGTGTGGACCTTAGTGATCTAGACTTGAATGTAGGAGTTATAGTCAGCAAAGTTTGCAGATAACCCACAAAAACTGATGTAGCAACTAACAAAGAGGAAAGTCTCAGATTAGATGATATAGACAGTCTGGTCAGATGGGCTGAACATTGGCAAATGGAATTTATTGCCGAAAAGTGTGAGGTCATGTATTTTGGGAGGACTAACAAGGTGAGGGAGTACACATTACATGGTAGGGCCCTAGGGAGTACAGGGCATCAGAGAGACGGTGATACACATGTCCATTAATCCTTGCAGGACATGCAAATAAGATGGTTAAGACAACATTTGGGATACTTGCCTTTATTAGTGAAGGTGCAGAATACAAGTGCAAGGTGGTTATGATAAAGTGTAAACAACATTAGTTAGGTGACAGCTGAAGTAACATGTACAGTTCTAATCAACACACCACAAGAAGAATGGGTTTACACTCAAGAAGGTGCAGAAAGGAATGACGAGGATATTGCATAGGCTGGAGCTATTCAGGTCTGAAGAGACACCAGGTAGGCTGAAAGTCTTCACTTTACAACAGAGAAGGCTGAGAGGAAATCTGATCAAGGTGTACAAAGTTCTGCGGGGGGGGGGGGGGAGCAGACAAGTAGATAGGGACAAAACTTTTCCCCTTAATACAGGGCTCAATAACCAGAAATCAAAATTGTAGGGTGAGCAGCAGAAGGTTTAAAAGGGAGTTGAGGATTTATTATTTGCCGGAAAATGAAATTAGAATAGACGAACATTTGATGACTGGCATGAACACAATGGGCTGAAGCACCTCTTTCTGTGCTGTTAAAACTCCATGACTCACCGGTCAGATATTCCAGAACTGCAGCCATGTACACAGGAGCACCGACACCAATTCTGTATTTAGGATGTCCTTTCTTTATGTAACGTAACATTCTTCCAACAGGGAAAATAACCCCAGCTTTTGCAGACCGAGAAATCTTGGTTGTTTTCTTCTTTCCACCTCTGCTGGACATGACGATCAAAAAAGCCTACACTCTGATCAAAACAAAAAAAAAACAGTACTGACAAAATTTGTTTCATGTGTAAAGGAATAAAACATGAACTACCTACACTCAAATTTACACAATCTTGACTGTCAGATGCTAAATGTATGAAGCAAAACTAAAACTTTAATTAAAATATCCAAAACAACTTAAAACTAAACCCTTTCACCAAACAAACTCTGATTTTCAAATACTCTTTCCTGCTTAAAAGAAGTCACCAAAAATGAACATTTTAAAAAAGAAATCACAGGCCTTTCCTGTCTTAAATGGATACTCCAGAACTTGTTTTCACATAGACACTGACGTACAATATAAAAATACAGAAAGCCTGCAGCTGGTTAACTTTTCCTAAAGCCCATCATTTTAAGCAATTTGACCAGAAGTAATTGGAAATGGAAAACCTCTAAGCAGGCCCTCTATTTTTGCTGGATTTAAAACAACTGCAGAATTATTAATTCCAAATGGTTGTAAGCTCAAAGTCAGTCAGTCACATCACCGTCATTCTTTCCCCAATATATCAACAGATGTGTTTTTCTGCCCAAGTTGCTGGCTTGTTACTCCACAAAATAATGGTTCAGTTTGGTGAAAAGAACATACCATAAAATTCACAGAGTTAGTGATATGTAAATCAACATGCAACTTGTCACACAAAAAAATCACCTGTGAATAATGTAACAAATTGCATGTTGATTTTTGCCACTCTGCTGTTAACTTTGTGAAAACAGCATCTTGCCTTTAAAATCCCATGATTATCATGAAAGTTGTGCATTTTCACACTGGTTGGTGATTAAACTAAATGCAAAATCATTCAGAACTGATCTATTATCTTAAAAATGGGCTACCATAAGTCTCTAGGGACATCAGCAGCAGTACAATTGTACTGTACCACAATATTTCCACATGCCACATCCTTCAGTTTAACATTACATCTGAGTAGATCAAGCAAGATAAGTCTGACAATGATGAGTGACTTCTCTCTCTACACCAGGTCAGGGCATCTGGAATCTTGGTGAAAGACAAACTGCGTTTCTTCTTAAACAACAAGATTGAGAGATAAAAAGGAAGTTTTTGCTTTTAAAAACTGGTATAGGGGTTACTTGCAAACCGAGTATTTGTTGTCTACCTCTAACTGCCCTCAAGCAAATGTTGGCGAACTGCTTCCTGGAACCACTGTCATCCATATCGTGTTGGTATACCTGAATTATGTTAGGCAGGCAGTCCCAGGATTTCGACACAAAGATGGTGAGTGAGGGAACAGTAACGTAGTTCAGTGAGAATGGCCCAAAACTCAGAGAGAGTCTTGCAGTGATGGTATTGCCCTGCTGCTCTTGTCCTTCCAGGTTCAAGACTATGGGGCAATGATGGGAAAATAGTATTAGCTGATTTACTTATGCAGAAACAAGAGGTTGAAGGGTTTCCTTCTAAGCTGCAGCACTTTTATAATTCATCAGGTGTGTATGGAGCAAGGGAATTTCCTTATTATGCAAGTATGCTTTTGTCAAGATTTGTTAAACAAACTTGTTTTCGAACAACGCAATCCTCTTGCTCTACTGCTATTCCTGCATGTATAGCACCTTTATTATTACTGCAAGACACTTCACAGTGGCAAGGTAAATTTAAATGCCAAAATCAAAGGCGACGAAAAGAGTGGTCAAAGAGTTGGGTTCAAGAAGAACTTTAAATGGGAGAATAGGGAAGGAATGAGACATAAGAGCTAGAGGCAAGGCTATAATGTTGGAGCAAGCTTGGGCAAAGTACCATAAGCTGGACAAGTTAGAGAAATATAGAGAGTTAAATAGACAGAAAAAACAAGAGTAAGAACTTTGAACTTCAGGAACCAACAAACAAAGGTTAATGAAAAGTTTGAGAGCTCTGAATTTGGTATAATTTAGGATTTGGCATAAGTTAAGGCTGATGAAGGGTGAAAAACAGAAATCTAGCAAGGAAATCAACAACATACTCAGACTGGAAACGGATCAAAGATAACGGGAACTGCAGATGCTGGAGAATCCAAGATAACAAAGTGTGGGGCTGGATGAACACAAGCAGGCCAAGCAGCATCTCAGGAGCACAAAAGCTGACGTTTTGGACCTAGATCCTTCATCTGAAGAAGGGTCTAGGCCCGAAACGTCAGCTTTTGTGCTCCTGAGATGCTGCTGGGCCTGCTGTGTTCATCCAGCTTCACACTTTGTTATCTTGGAAACAGATCAAGCTTTGAATAATTGGTTCAGGAGCAGAATGTCAGTGTATTAATTAACTGTGGTTGAAGCTGTTTATTAGAAGTGGGTTATGTACTTATGCTACCTTGTTTATTTAAATTATGTTGATTAATAGGAAAAAAAATGAACTTAGCCGAGCTCTGGTTCACTTGTGAAGCCAGAAATTAATTGAATAGTGTCACTCACAAGGAAATTCTATGTCTTGCAATACATTATGATTTCTAGTTTGTGAATAGAACTGAAATAATACTTGACTTGGCAGCCACTTCACAGAACATCTGCATTCTGCTCTCAAATAAAAATCCTGAACTATCTGTTGCCTGCCACTTTAACGTACCACCCTGCTCCCTGGCCAACATCTCTGGGATAGCAAGGTGTAGAGCTGGATGAACACAGCAGGCCAAGCAGCAGAGGAGCAGGAAAGCTGATGTTTTGGGTCTGGACCCTTCAGAAATTGACAACTTTTCTGAAGAAGGGTCCAGACTCGAAATGTCAGCTTTCCCGCTCCTCTGATGCTGCTTGGCCTGCTGTGTTCACCTAGCTCTACACCTGGTTAGCTCTGTCTCTGGCTTGCTGCAGTGCTCCAGCAAAGCCCCATGCAAGCTGAAGGAACAATACCTCACATTTTACACTTGGGGGCCCTACTGCCCTCTGGACTCAATATTGAGTTAATAATTTTAGGGCCTAAACTCTCCCATGTCCCAAGCCCCTACCCAACACACCTGGCCTTGTAACCACATAGTCTGCCATTACACACCCGCTGTTCTAAGTCACAAACAGGCCCCCCCATTAACAACTATTCACCCTCCCAGCCTGACTATTAGCATCTCCTTTGTCTGTCCAACTGTCTTTCTCTCTCTTAGAGGTCTATCCTATTGTTTACTCCCTACCCCACCCACCTCCCTGTTTTCTGCATATAAACTGACATTTTCCCAGCCACTATGAGTCCTGAGGAAGGGTCACCAGACCCGAAATGTTCACTCTGTTTTAAAATTTCACTGACACTGCCAGACCTGCTGGGCTTATCCAGGATCTTTGTTTTTGTTCCTGATTTACAGCATGTGCAGTCCTTTTAGTTTTTAACTGAAATAATACTATCTTACAATAAAACTACATTTGTTAAAATAAATGCCAAGACTGTACCTACTGCTTCTGCACAAATCTTACAGAGATGGCGACAATCAGAATATGCATTTGCTAGATTCACGAAAACTGCTGGGAACATCCAGAAGCAGCTTTCTTGCCACCTGCCTTGGGATAACTCTATAGGGTTGTCGCAAGGTGCATAAAACCAACACATTGTGAACTGCTGCACAAAAGATGTAACAATATGCACAGCCAATTTGACATGGCAAAATGTCCCAAGTTTCTTCACAAGTGTTATTAAAAGCAAACAAAGCCACATGGGGATATTACAATAGTGACCAAAGGTTGGTTAAAAAGATAGTTTCTAATGGGCTTCTTAAAGGTGGCATAAAAGCAGAAGAGTTAACGGAAGGGACTCCAAAGCTTAGAATCGAGACAGTTTATTACTTGGATGTTGAAGCTATAGTGAAGGCAAATGATGACTGTAAGAGAAGCCAGAACTGAAGACACGTGGAATTGTATTGGGAACAGCAATGCCATTGAAGGATTTGAAGTGCAAGAATTTAAATTTAGTGTGCAGCTAGGCGGGAAACCAATCCTATTCAGTGAGCTTCGGAACACTGGGATAACAGGAACTTACGAGAGTTAGGATGCATGCAGCAGAGTTTTGTATGAGCTGAAGGAAATGGAGTATAGAGGGGGGGGGAGGTCAACCAGCAAGACACTGTGGCAGTTAGACTGTGGAAATATAAAACAACAATAAAAGAAATAAAAAAAAGAGTTCCAGCACCAGATCAGCTGCAAAGCACAAACAGATGTCAATGTTTAGGTGAAGGCAATTTTGGTAATGAAAAGGATATAGAAAAGTTGAAGATACAGATATACAACAGCCATACGAACGCAGCCTATGACTTCATGCAAACTGGGTCTGTAGAATCTACTGATATTCTAACAGCTCACTCCTTCTTACAGTAAAGCCCATCAGATCTGATAAATGAAAAGAAAGACCACGGAGGTCAAATAAAAACTAAGAGCTGTCAGAAGAATTTCAGACAAGAAAAATGGTCCAAATGGCACGTAACCTAGGCTGCTAAGTGAAGCAAGGGCGGTGAAGCTATAATCATATGGAAGTGGTTACAAAGGTCTAGAGGGTTGCAAATTCAAAAGTATGAAAAACGATAAATCAAGTAACTGCAGGTGTCATTTAGAGAAAGATAGCTAACTTGGAGTACAAAATGTCACAGGTGCACAATCCTTTCAGTCTAGAGTAAATAGGCTTTGGGGGTGGTTTAATTCTGCACTAATCTTCTGTCCCTAGACCTGGGAATTTTGGCACAAGCTGTCTAAAGTGAAAAAATGCATCTGTTGCCCCAGCTTAACAGCCCTCACTTTTATCAGCTAAAAATTTAAAAATATTCAATTTTTCATTCTGAACGAAGCCTGGTAATTTAACCTCAGATTTTCAAAATGTCTCATCTGATTGGTGATATTAAATGCCAGAGCGCTGTACAAACTATCGGCCTGTCTCCCAGCAACCCGTGTTCAATAATTTTCACACATGCAACATCACCAATAATTTGACCTGTTATTATTTGACCAATAATTTGTCATTTGTAGAACATTTCAGTGCACAAAATTGTTGTTGATTTCATGTAAGTGGCAGTATTAACTGTACATGTAATTAAATGCGTGAACTGCTTTGCCATGCTATGTAACTAAAAGTAGAATTCGCTAACTGTTATGATAAGGTGCTACATAAGTACATGTTCCTTTTGAATTGAATGGCTTTCAGTTTCTTTGCAAATCAGTAACCACTCTTCAAAGCTGAGTTGATTCTCCTACTTTGGTACTCCAATTTTGTCCAAGACATGATTTGTTGAAGAAATTTTTTTTTCAAAAATTGCGGTTGGTCATATTCACAACTGTCTCCCTGGAGTACTGTGCAAATTCATGAACAGAATGCTATATACATACAATATAGCTGAAATAGGCTCCGTTTACCATCCAACCGTGCCTTAACTTCAGTTCTCATAACATCCTACTTGTTTACAACACGGCACTGTTTTCCAAAATCACAGAAGGAAGAACAACAATATCTATTGACCCAAGTATTTAAAGCAAGAATTAGGAAAATATCCTGTACTTATTTATCATAATTCACCAAAGATCCACTTTTCATGGGGCACAGGAGTGAATCTCAGCTGTTGCCTTTCTAGCACAAGAATAAAACAGATTGTGCATTTTTAAACTGCTTCCAGTTCATCTTGAAGGGAAACCATGACCATACTCACTTTAAAATAATAATCTGTTAAAACATTAGAACTGCAACAAGCCGTTAGACTCAAATGAACAGCATAACGTTAAGCACCTCATAAAATAAAATGAAACCAATTGATCACTTTTTACCTCCTTCGTGAAACAGATGTTTTGAGATCAGATCACCTGGTCTCTGCCAAACTCAGCAAACTTCGCCAGGTCAACAGTTTAAACATCATAAATGACCAAATTGGTTCAAAGGCGTCATGATATTGTCATTGGATTAATAATCCAGATAAATGCATCAGATAATGTTCTGGGAACATACAGTTCTATCCCATTATTTTCAATTAAAGAAAAATCTGCAATTAAAAGTCCACTGATGGCCACAAAAAACTATCACCAATGGATGGGAAAGAGAAATCTGGTTTACTAGTGTCATTCAGAGGAGGTAAACTGCCATCTTCACCTGGTATACCCTACATACAAATTTAATCCCACAGAAATGCTCTGGATTCTTAATCGTCCTGACATGTTCTAGCACTCAATTGTAACAACTTGCTAATAAATCTCAAAGAAGCAATTAAAACAGTGGCCTAAGCACTGGAAATGACAATGGCAAACGAAGCCCTGTAGAAGCTGCAAAGTCTTTCTTGGCAACATCTGGATGCTAGTGCCAAAATAGCAAAGCTATCTTACAGGCTAGTCAAGCAACAGCCTGACATTGTCATGCTCACAGAATCATTCCTTAAGAATCATCCCAGGCAATGCCATCATCATCCCTGGATATATCCTATTCCACTGAAAGTACAGGCCAACAGTGGCAGAAGTGGGAGGGAGTTGCCCAAGAGTCTGCAACATTTACTCTGAGATCCATTAAGACTAATGGCATAAGGTAACCCTCAGGTGCCACACACTATCATCACCATCAAACCCCACCATTCCACACCCAACTGATGAATCAGCACTCCTCCACACCGAATACAACTTGGAGGAAGCACTGAGGGTGGCAACTGTGCAGGAGACTTCAATATACATCATTTAGAGTGGCTTGGCATCAGCACTACTGACCGAGTTAGTCAAGTCCAAGGGGACATGCTGGACTGGGTCTGAAGCAAGTGAAGGAATCAACCAAAGGAAAGAATCACTCTTGGTCTCATCCTCACAAATCTGTCTGTTACGTATACATCTGTCCACAAAAGTATTGTTAAGAGTAACCAGCACACAGTCCCTGTGAAAATTAAGTTCCAATTTCACAAATGACATTACCCTTCACTGTGCTGTGTGGCATAATCACTGTACCAAATGATATTACAGTGAACAGATCTAACAGCTTAAGACCAAGTATCCATGAATCACAGCGGCCATAAGCAGCAGGGGAACTGCACTCTCACACAATCTGCAGTCACAGACTCCTGCATAGCCTTTAATCTAGAACTGACATCAAACCAGGGGAACTAACACCCAGTTCAATGAAAAGTGCAGGAAACATGCCTGAAGCAGCACTTAAAAATGACGTGTTAACTTGATAAAGCTATGACATAGCACTAATTGTGTGTCAAACAGCACAGCAACAATTAATTAGTGGTGGACAATTAAGTAACTTATTGGAGAAGGCATTCCACAAATATCCCAATCTTCAACGTTTGAGAAGTCCCATCGGTGCAACAGTAAATGTTGAAACATTTACAACACAATAAGTGGGTTTATTAATCTAATCTCATCTAAACAAAAGGAAGATTGTAATTCTTTCAAAAACATCTGGGGTACACATTTAGCAGTGTTATAATGTCACCAAACATCAGTGCTAGTGACATCAAAGGGATGGCAGCAGAAAACCCTGCCGTGTTCTTTTGAGTCTATTTTTGCACAAATGTTACAGTTGCTGCTATATATACAATGGCTAAAATTCAAGATTCAGTCACGTACTCCCACAGCTTCCTGTTTGTTCACCACGACCGTTAAAACTGTATGGAAAACAATTAAAACAACGTGCGTTCTTCTGGCTCTTATGGTATTCTGCTTTCTTGTCTAACGTTTCAGGCCAACAGTTTCAACCATGTTAGTGGCAAAATAAAAGTTAAATGAGTTGGAATCACCCTTACCAAATATAGCGTTAAAAAAGCTGAGTTTAAATTTACTTTCTCTGCAAGTAGTTTACACATATCTGAGATCTTCTAAAACATACAGGCTCTCCATGAAGAAAATGTGATTTTTATTTAAAAGAAAACACGTCAACCATATCCCTCACCCTCAAAGGATGCGGTTTCATCTTCTCATGCGCCTGTCAAAATGAAACAACATGAAACTTCTCAAAATAAAAGTCCAGGAAATTAATCAACCGTAACAAGCGGGGGAGGGGGATTATTGCGAAGTATCCGACAGACAAGGGACAATTGGGGAATAAGTCAATAAACCAGGGTATCACTCCGAAGTACATGTTTACTGTCAATTCACTTATCATTTGCAGGTGCAATATTCCTCAAGTCTGCCCACGATTTCAACACCGGTTAATGTTGATAGTTGCGCTCGGGAGACAACGCCCAGGCAGGAACATTGACAGGTTAATGATTCCAAACTCTCACCTCCCCACCCATCAAATTTGAAAAAAAAACACATCTCAAGGTTTGGCAATGTGAACAGGCAGGGCCTGGATTTATCTGTTAAAACCGTTCCCTGGATGTCACAAATTGGAACGGCACCGTAAGTGGAAAGATCTCAGAGACCACGTTTATATAATTTTCCTCTTTTTTTAAAACCCAATGCCTTTTTTGAGAGAAGGGAACAAGCTTGATGCCTGTTGCTAAGTAACGATCACACAACAGCTTCTGGAATGTGATTTCACAGCCACCCCGGGAACAATTCTGTGATTAAAAACCGATATAGATTGTAACAATTAAAACAATTCAGAAAACAAAACGATGACATTCATAACAGCCCTAACATGTCAATTCCTATCAGTAACAGCGGAACTGTGCGGGTTAAACGCCGGTGATCGTATCGAAATGACAAGATACGTAGTCGCGCATCTACCTTTCCAATTAAAAAAACATTCCTGTCCATTACAGGAAATGCGGCAATCGGCCTGTGCCTGCAGTTAAAATGAAATATTTACAGCCGGATTCCATTACAATGTTTAGAATGAGTTTATTATGGCGCAGTGGGTTACTCCGAGGGTCTCTGCTCTTTTACCGTTTTACTGTCGAGTGTCAGAAACTGCACAATGCACGCACCGCGGGCTGCAACATTAAAACATCAAATGGCTGGGCAATTTCCGGGTTCGCACGGCGTTTGGGGGGGGGAGGGTTGTTAAAAAAAACATCCGTGTCTTAAACATTCGGTAAACTAAAGCTGCGTTTTCTTGCATAAGGGGTACACGGCGAACGGGCTTTGCAGCTATCCACAACCGGCAGGTTGCATTTATTGAAAAAAATAAACAACCACTGATAATAGGTTTCGATCCGCAACCTAAAAGATCACAGTCCAGGTTGCAACACACAACGTAAGGCCTTACATTCTAGGTGTCTGCACAAATCGCACTTTCTTTCTCCTGTTTCAACTTATTTGCAATCTAAGACTCAAAGTGCGGAGTGACGCAACATCAAGATGACATGCTGGCCCTATGATTACAAGGAAATGAAGTGTAGAAACAATGTCAATCACTTACAATGACACAGTAACAATATGTCTCCTTTGCAGAAACAGCAGCTCAGCTTCGAGTGGGCAGTGGTAGACTGGCCCACAATACTGCGCGCTTCCAGCCGAGCTGTCACTCAGCGCCTCTGGGTCATCCTCCCCAGTGCATGTGGTGAACGGAGTGTGCTATTCATCCACACCCACATAACGCAGAAAACCAAACCTAAAAAAAACGCATACGCTATCAACATTGCAACATAATCAGATTGAACACCGTCGCGTTTATTTTTTTTTAAATGATTTGTCACAATACGTTTGATGGTGTAAACTCACAGAAGAAAGAGTCCTATATTTTATACTGAAAAGCGAAGCGTGTAATTTCGACAATCGCCTGTGCCCTAAGTATAAAATGGCATGAATATCTGTCTTTACGGATTTTTACCCCCAAAATTTGGTAATATATAAACGGATCTGAATCACGCTGTATGCTAAAAAAAATGCTTAGTGCTACTTATACTGTACCATAAAATGAATGCAAAATCGCAGACTTATATATGCATATGCCATTATGGTTTGCTTAAATTGATAGTGAATTTCCCTTGCGTTGCTTACAATAAATCAGTACAAACAGGTTGTCTGCTACTCATTTTCCTCTATCTCTCTCCACTTCACTACCATGTCTTATTTTGCTTCTTTTTGTTTCCTCTATTGGGGTTTGTGGGTCCCTCAGCATGTAGTCTTGGACATTGGAATATGCCAGTCCACAACCGCCAGGTGAGATCTACACTTTACACTGAAAGGTTTTGAGCAGACCAAAGAGCATCTTTCACCCAGTTGATTGTCTTCCAGGCAAAGTCAATTATTGTCTTAGTGTGCATCACAGGGAATAACCAATTAGAGCACAAAGGCACCCAACTGCCTGTTACAAATCTCGACAAAAACGACTACATCTCTCTTCAAGATAACAAAATGTGAGGCTGGATGAACACAGCAGGCCCAGCAGCATCTCAGGAGCACAAAAGCTGATGTTTCGGGCCTAGACCCTTCATCAGAGAGGGGGATGGGGAGAGGGTTCTGGAATAAATAGGGAGAGAGGGAGGCGGACCGAAGATGGAGAGAAAAGAAGATAAGTGGAGAGGAGAGTATAGGTGGGGAGGTAGGGAGGGGATAGGTCAGTCCAGGGAAGACGGACAGGTCAAGGAGGTGGGATGAGGTTAGTAGGTAGGAGATGGAGGTGCGGCTTGGGGTGGGAGGAAGGGATAGGTGAGAGGAAGAACAGGTTAGGGAGGCAGAGACAGGCTGGACTGGTTTTGGGATGCAGTGGGTGGAGACTTTTTTTGCAAAGGAACATTCCAGAAGGAGGCCTGCTGTGTTCATCCAGCCTCACGTTTTATTATTCCAGAAGGAGATGTGTGTCTGTGTCCTCAGCAGCGCAGCTGCTTCATGGACATTTTGTGGCAGTAGAGAGAGACTGGGCATACATGAAGGATCTCACTCTCTTCTCACCACCAGCTAAGATCTTGGTGCTTGTTGGAAATTTCTGGCATTGAGGTATTCTGCCAAATGACTTTGACAGTCTGCTCGGAGAGCCACATGATAGGATCAACCCTCCTTTTCCCACAGGATCTTGGTGATGCTATGTGCTGACCACTGCCAGATGGACTTGTGATCAAAGGTGTTTTCTTTCACAAATTTTTCCCCAAGGGACAGGTGGAATAGTCAACTATTTGGAGTGTTCTACAGAGCCTCAGTATAGTGACACTTGGTATTTGTGTGCTGAAAGTCTGTTCACAACTTGATGCAGCCACACTCAATGGTGACATCAGGATGAGGATGGCACTGGGGACATTCCTCTCCTCACATTATCCAGAGCTTTGTACGTCATGTCCCCATGGACATGGTCCATCTTTGACCTCCAGATGAAGTGAAAGATGGGTTGTGTGACTGCAGTGGTGCAGGCTCGGGGAATCGGCCAGACCTGTGCCACGTACAACAGAGAGTACATCACACTAGATGACTGGGTTTTTACCCACAGTGGAGAGGGAGCGGTTGTCCCATCTGCCCAATTGCTGTCTCACCTTGCCTCAGAAATACTAAGTAAGCCAGTGACACCCATATCCTGTAAATGAATTTTAAAAGCATGATGCTGACGTCCACATGGTGAGGGAACACCCTCTAGGTCAGTGTTGCATTGTTCCCAATGATATTTGTAGGCCCACAGTTTGTCCTTGTTCAGTATGGGAGCATAACATACAGGAAAGCAATTTTCATTGAGCTTTCATTTATAGGCATCAAAAACAAGCTTAGACAAAGCCTGTGAAGGTTGAAAACCACCCTGACAATGCAAACCAGATTTTAGTATCATGAGCACAGACAGTTCATGATGGTCTGCTGTACTCAGCCTTCAGTTGTTGGAAGTGGGTATCAACGAGTTTTACTGAGTGTTCTGAAGAAGGATCACCAGACCAGAAATGTTAACTCTGCTTTCTCATCATGGAAGCTGCCAGGCCTGCTGAGTTTCTTCAGCTATTTCTCTTGTTTCAGTGAACTTCCATCTGGCTTGACGCCTCCGATGCAGTTGACATCTGCCATGGACAAAGGCAGCTCCATTCCCTTCAGACAATTGTTCTTGTTGATCCTGTGCTTTTGTTCATCAAACCTGCCCCAACCATTTTCTAGCAGTACTTTGCATTTAGCAAACAGAAACTGATAGTAGCGAGCACAGCTCATGGAGGATATTGTCAGTACCAGGCCCCGACTGGTCACCAGATATATGCCCCTCCTCTAGATCCTCCATGTACTAATAGTTAGTATTATCTTGGAAGCCCATTTCTACTTATCCCTTTCCCCTGGTGTAGAAATCCCACCACATTGAACTTCACCTCCAATTGTCTTACATGTCCCCTGAACCCTGGCATTATGCCTTAATGCTGCCCATCACATTTTCTTGGCACTCCTGCTACAGAGGACACACTGTTGGTCACTGCCAATATTGCTGTACACACTCTGGGCTTTACTGTGAGTGTCCTGACAGAACAACTGACAGCCATCAGGCCCCTGGACTGTGTGTGAACTGTGCCCACAACTGACAGCGGCATTCCCTTAAAGGAACTGAGGACTAGCCCTCACCAGTTTCCAACATGGCCATTTTGTTGAAAAAATATGAAGTGTGTTTTCTAGGCTGGCAGCTGGTGTACATGGTGTAGGTGTTAGACTGATATCTCAGTGTTGTACAGTAAGATATCTTGCAGCCTGGACAGATACCTACTGAGAAGCTGTCTGTATGTATGTCTGTGCTAAAGAGCACCTCAAGGTGGCAGTAGTGGTAGATTTAGGGCCTGGCTGAAACATCATTGCATTAAAAGACATGAAATGGCAAGATAACATGAGGCTATGCAGAGATCCTGCAAGCAAGTACCTAGAGAGTAAGTGGGTAGCCTTGAAATATGGCCTGCTCCAACCCATGAGCTGGGTGCCTGCTTATCTGTAAAAAATTTCCATGCAGCAGCCTGTCAATCCTACTTGCTTGTGTGCAATGCAATGAGAGTCTGTGCCTTCAGAGCAGCCTGCAAGAGGATCAGCGAGGTAACCTGATGAACATGAGGGGTTGGTAAATTGGAAACCAATGTCCATGAACAAGAACTGCGTATTTCTAGTGTCCATAAATCATGCCCTGAGCTGAAAGTTGGTCATACACAACATGGAAGTCATTTGGAGCAAGTTGTGAGTTAAATCTGCCAGATACCCACACTGACTTCTTCCCAACAGATGCTGCCAGACCTGCTGAGTTTCTCCAGCACTTTCTGTACTTGCTTCAGATCTCTAGGATCTACGTTTGTTTGTTTATTTTTGTAACCCACCCTGACTTCCATGCTCCGGTTTCTGGATGCCTAAGCTGTTTGATGTGTTTGGTAAGGTGGAAAATTGAATATTACTAGGCTAAGTTGGGCTACAAACAAGGTTTATAACATGAAAAATCCTCCCCTACTTGTCAACTTGCCATTGCCAGCAAAGAAACTCACCTCACCACATGTCAAAACAGAAGATGGACCAAGATGTTCCCAACGTCGAGATGGGCCCTGCCACAACTTTGTCTAATCATGCTGTGAGTTTCACCATAGCACACATCTCTCAGGCCCCTAGAAGATTCTGCCAAAGTCCTTTTTCCATCTTGGGAGAGAATAAAAAGCCAGTATTTCATCATCGTTAAAGTATTTCAATGATCTCCAGTGCTTGGGGAATTTTCTTTCAGTAGGTACAATACAAAATTATTTTGAAACATTTAGAAGATTTTGCTTTTAATAAACAGAAATTAATGAAACTATCCGAAGGGAAAAGAAGATTGAAGTAAAAAAAATCATTTCAGTAAGAAAAGCAGTGAAATAAAATGAAAATATACAAAGATATTATACTTTCGAGTAGATTTAAAATCACAAATACATCAGAAAGGGAATTAAACCAGACAACATGGATCAGAAAAATAATATGATGTAGAATTGTCTACAGAAGATTACAGAAGTCCACAGGACAGTGAACAGATTTCTTTATTCTGTAGGTTTAGTAACAGATCACATTTTAAAAGACAGAAGGGCAAAACACAGACAGATGACATTGACAATGTTGGTTTTTATATTATCATATAATCTCCAAACATATAATGGAGACCCTCCCTGCTTCCTCCAGTGTGGGCCATCAGGACCAAGAAATGCTGCTAAGTACATTGTCCAACCCTGGATGGAAAAGCAGGCCCTCGTATGAGATAAAAAATCACCCTTTAACTGCTACATAATAAAAATAAAAGATGCTGGAAATGCTCTGCAGACCTGGCAACATCTTGGAGAAAGAAAATAGGTAACCTCTCAACAAGTGTTTTTTTTTTCTCTGTTAGAAGTCCTGATAAAGATTCACAACTTGAAACATTAATTCTGTTTCTCTCTCCACGGATGCTTCTTGACTTTGTGAATCAAGCAGAGGTTCACTTGTAGATCTGGTAATGTGGTACACTGCATCTGCTGTTCCAGTTGTGGCCTCCTCTACATCAGGAAAACCAAACGGAGGCTTGGGGACCACTTTGCAGAACACCTACGCTTGGTTCACACTGAACAACTGCACCTCCCAGTTGCGAACCATTTCAACTCCCCCTCCCACTCCTCAGACAACATGTCCATCCTGGGCCTCCTGCAGTGCCACAACAATGCCACCCAAAGGTTGCAGGAACAGCCCCTTATATTCCGCTTGGGAACCCTGCAGCCCAATGGTATCAATGTGGACTTCACAAGCTTCAAAATCTGCACCCCCCCCCCGCCACTGCATCCCAAAACCAGCCCGGCTCATCCTCGCCTCCGTAACCTGCCCTTCCTCCCTCCTATCCCCTCCTCCCACCTCAAGGCCCACCCCCATCTCCTAACTACTAATCCCTTTCTGCCCCCTTGACCTGTCCGTCCTCCCTGAATCTGACCTATCTCCTCCCTGAGCTCCCCACCTACACTCACCTTTACTGGCTCCATCCCTGCCTCTTTGACCTGTCTGTCTCCTCTCCACCTATCTTCTCCTCGCCTCCCCCTCTATCCCTATTTATTTCAGAATCCCCTTCCCCTCCCCCATTTCTGAAGAAGTCTCGAGGCGTGGAACGTCAGCTTTCCTGCTACTCTGATGCTGCTTGGCTTGCTATGTTCATCCAGGTCTACACCTTGTTATCTATGCTTCTTGACTTGCTGAGTATTCCCAGAATTTTCTGTTTTTATTTCAGATTTTCAGCATTTGTAGTATTTTGCTTTATGGTTAAAATGCGAGCTGCTTGGGGGCTCTCTGCAACTGTGCAAATATACATGGGCCTCTTGCGGTTTTGCTCATCATAAATTGGATAATGAAGGAGTAATTTTCAACTTTTCTGCCTGCATAATAACTTGGATGAGCAACTACCTAGCAATTGTTGAATTTGGCCAACTTTATTCTCTGTTTACTGCTGGTGCAGTGAAGATTAAATTTGGCAGACACAGTTTAAACAGGAACTGAAGTGTTACACTATTTACCAGAAAGTATCATATCACCAATATTGTGAAACTTTCCTAAATCATCAACCTTTCCCTTCTGTTTTATGACATTATTCACCACTGTTTCCCTCATATTTCCTCAGACTAACCTCGAAACTGGACTTCAAGGATTAGATTGGCAAATTCTTTTTATCGCTCTGTAAATAAAGAATAATATTCTAAAGGTTTGGAGAGGAAACAAACATTTACAAAATCTGGTTGGCAGCTTACTGTTTCACAAAATGATAGTTTGTGCTGTGGTGGTCAACTCTGCATTGAGCTTTGCATGATTTGGCTCAGAAGCTCTACTTTGCATGACGAACACTACGGCGTTTGCTACGGAGGGAGATTGTGGTCTGAGAAGGTGCACAATTTGCTGGTGTCTATTTTGCGGGGCCCACCTTGTGATTAACTGAGCTTTTCTTTTCTGCCCAAGTATTGCAATGCCACTCCAACCTCTGGATATCACAGCCATGAGGGACTGTCTCCCTATTATCAAGGTTAATGTTGCCAGATTTGTACCTCACTTGCAAATATCCTGGTGTTGAAGTTACAGATGCTCAGGAATCCATGACCCAATGAGCAGTCCTTTTACTTGTATTTTTTACTTATAAATTCTGTGTATGATACTACCTCTCTCATAACACCTGCAGAAGGAGTGAGGCTCCAAAAACGTGTGTTTTCAAATAAATCTTTTGGGCTATAACTTGGTGTCATGTGATTTCTGACTTAATTCAACCTTCAGAAGGTCTTCAGATAAACAGCTGACACATCCACTGAATACGGCACAACCAGCACGGACATTATTGGCATAGCAATGAGTGCATACTGATTGAATAAATATGCTCCAGGATCTCAGAGCTGCTGACCTTGTCTTGCAAAGATGTGCCAGGTTTATACCTGAGACAGAGGCTATGGAAACTGTTCAACATTTTCTCCTGACCATTCTACGTCATTCTACTATAGGGGCATGTACTGTGGGAGCAGACTTAATAGACACCCAGATTGGTGTTCTCAGACTGGTTGCTGTTTCTTCACACCCAGTTACTCACTTTGAACATAGCATCTGCAGCTATTGTGATATATTTGTTGCTTTTGGCATTGAGCGACTGATCAATGGTGATTAATTGTGACGTGTCTCTACGTAAAACTGCCAACATCACATTGAAGATGCTGATAGATGGCAGTATGACAATATTTAGACCATGGCACTTGTCATCCTGATGCTGATTGCAAACCAAGCTCTTTATAGGCATGAGAAAGACTGTCCATTTGTACCTGCAGGTCAACCTCAGTGTGGAATATTAGTGCACCATCATCAGTGGAGAGCAACTCTCCAATGAGAACTTGGCGTAACTTTGTCTTGAATCTCAGCTAAGCAAGGCTGAACAGATTTCCACTAATTTTCATGTAAGATTACATTCTCTTATATGATCTGAAGTCAAATGACAGCCACAGAGAGAACAATACACCAAAAGTGAGAGTGACTGAACACAATCCAACTTGAGCTCACCGAAGATCTCAAAGTGTTCTGATGTTTCACTGCCATACTCACCTTCCCCGTAAATTGTCATGGAAGGATGAGATCACATTGAAAAGTTTTGGTGGGCAACTATTCTTCTCATCCTCTGCTCACATGGTCAAATGTCTTAGTAAAATAAATGAAAGCAACATCCAGGGGTCTTGTTTGTCCACAACATTTCTCTTACAGCTGCCAAACTACAAAGATATATCAACTGTAAAGTTTGCAGGTCAGAAACTGTGCTTGAATTTGGGTGTGTCAGATAAGATCTACAGTCTGGCATGGAAAACATGGGCAAATATTTTTCCCATAATAGCGAAATGCCTCAAAAGTTATTGCAATCACTATTGTGATATTTGATATAATGCAGTACCACAATATTTGCATCAGTCATATCCTGAAATTTTGCAACATCCTATCAGTACAGACTGAGACTCTCAAGCACGATAATGATGATGCATTGATTATGGAGCTTAAGATGAAGGAACCCCTTGGATCAGTGACCAAAATATAATAGAATTCACCCTGCAGTTTGAGAGGGAGAAGCTGAAATTAGATGTAACCATGTTACAATTGAGTAAAAGTTAACCACAAATACGTAAGGGAAGAGCTGACCAGAGTTAATTGGAAGGGCAGCCTCAGAGGGAAGATGATGCAGCAGCAGTGGCAGGAGTTTCTGGGGTTAATTCAGGCACAGCAGAAATTCATCCCAAGGAAGAAGAAACATGTTAAGAGACGGATGGATAACAAGGGAATTCAGTGACAGCATAAAATCAAAATAAAAGCCTACAATGTGGTGAAGATTAGTGGGAAGCCAGAGGATTGTGAAGCCTTTAAAAATCTGCAGAGGATAACTATAAACACAATAAGGAGGGAGAAGATGAAATATGAGGGTCAGCTAGCTAGTAACATTAAATAAGTTTGCAAGAGTTTTTTAAAGTTATATAAACAATAAGAGAGAGGCAAGGGTGGACACTGAACTGCTTGAAAATAAGGCTAATAAGTAGTGGGAAATGGGGAACAAAGAAATGGTAGAAGAACTGAACAGATACTTTGCATCAGTCTTCATGTTGGAAGTACAATACCAGAAGTAGCATACCAGAAATTCAAGACAGTCAGGAGGCAGAAATGAGTGATGCAGCCATCATTGAGGAGAAGATACTGGGAATGGTGAAAGGTCTAAAGGTGGATAAATCGCCCAGATTGGATGGACTGAAGGAGTTAGCTGTAGATGCATTGGTGGTAATCTCTCAGGAATCATTGAAGTCAGGGAAGGTCTCAGAGAGCTAGAAGATGGCCGATGTAACACCCTTGTTTGAGAAGAGAGGGAGGGAGAAGACTGAAAATTTTAGGCCAATTATCCTGACCTCGGCTAGTAAGATTTTAGAGTCCATTATTAACGAAGAGATTGTGGAGTACTTGGAAGTGCAAGGTAAAATAGGGCTGAATCTGCATGGCTTCATCAAGGGAAGGTAATTTCTGGCAAATTTGTTAGAATTCTTTGAGAAGATAATGACCAATTTAGACAAAGCAAAGCCAGTGGATAATATCTATTTAGATTTCCATATTACCAAAGAGGAGGTGCTGGAAGTTTTAAAAGCCTATTAACATAGATAAATCCCCAGGACCTGATGAAGTATATTCCAGGACTTTGTTGGAGGCTTGGTAGGAAATGACGGGGCCCCTAAAGGAGATATTTGCAACATTTTCAGCCAAGAATGACGTACCCAAAGAATGGAGGTTGGTTAATGTTGTGCCATTATTTAAGAAAAGCCGCAGAAAAATGCCAGGGAAATGCAGACCAGTGAACCTAAAGTCTGTGCTGGAAAAGTTGTTAGAAGGGATTCTGAGAGACAGGATCTATAGGATCTGAGGGGTGACATTATAGAAGTCTATAACATCATGACAGGCATCTACATGGTAGATAAACAACAGATTCTCCCCATGGTAGGGGAGTCAAAAAGTGGGGGCCATAGGTTTAACGTGAGAGGGGAGAGGTACAAAAGGGTCCAGAGGGGCTATTTTTTCACATAGAGGGTGGCGGCTGTCTTGAACAGACTGCCAGAAGTAGTGGTGGAACAATTTTGTTGTTGAAGAAGTATTTCAACAGGTATATGGATGGGATAAGTATGGAGGGACATGGGCCAATCCAGGTTAATGGGACTAGATTAATTGTAAAAACTGGGAGGCATGGACAAGTTGGGTCAAAGGATCTATTTCTACGCTTTAAACCTCAAAAAAAACCCTTTCACAAGGTACCACACAAGAGGTTTCTAAATAAGATAAGAGACCAGGGGCAAGGTGTTGCATGAATTAATGATTGATTAACTGACGGAAGTCAGAAAGTGAGGATAAAGGGTATTCTTTTTCGTGACGACAGTGGGTGACTAGTGGAGTTCCACAGGGATCAGTGTTGGGACCACAACTATTCATGTGATACGTTAACAATCCAGATGAAGGAACTGAGGGCATTGTTACTAAGTTTACAGAAAACACAAACACAAGGGACAGACCATGTTGAGGGAATGGGGAGGCTGCAGAAGGACTTGGACAGGCTAGGAGAGTAGAAACAGTAGTGACAGATGGAATATAATGTGGGAAAATAAGAAGTTATGCAATTTGATTGCAAAAAAAAGAGGCATAGACTATTTTTGAAATGAAGAAAGGCTTCAGAAATTTGAAGCAAAAAGGGACTTGGGAATTCTAGCTCAGGATTCGCTTAAGGTTAATTTGAAGGTTCAGTTGGCAGTTAAGAAGGCAAATAAAATGTTAGTGTGGAGCTCAAGGAACACAGCAGGCCAGGCAGCATCAGAGGAGCAGGGAAGCTGATGTTTCGGGTTGGGACCCTTCTTTGACTGGAAACATCAGCTTTCTTGTTCCTCTGATGCTGCCTGGCATGCTGTGTACCTGCAGATCCACACTTTCTTATCTCTTACTTCAGCATCTGCAGTTCTTGCTATCTCAAATAGAATGTTAGCACTCATGTCAAGAGGGCAAGAATACAAAGGTAGAAATGTACTGCTGAGGCTGTTTAATGCTCTGGTCAGACTGCGTTTAGAATATTGTGAGGAGTTTCAGGCCCCATATTGAAGGAAGGATGTGCTGGCAATAGACTGGCCCAGATGAGGTTCACAAAGATGACCCCAGGATTGAATGAGTATACTTGTCATAAGATGAGTGGATGGGCACTCTGGGTCTGTACTAGATGGAGTTTATAATGTTGGAGGTGAGGGGTGGGATCGTATTGAAACGTACAGAATATTGAGAAGCCTGAATGGAGTGGACAGAGAGATGTTTCCGCAAGTAGGAGAACCTAGGACTTGAGGGCACAACCCCAAAGTGAAGGCATGATCCTTTAGAATTGAGATGAGGAGAACTTTCTTCAGCCAGAGGATGGTTAATCTCTGGAGCAATGTTAACACAGTTGGCTATGGGGGCCAAGTTACGAGTGTATTTAAGAAAAAGGCTGATAGGCTCTTGATTAGTAAGGAGACCAAGGGTTTCAGGGAGAATGGAGTTGAGAAATATATCAGTCATGATCAAATGGTTGGGCAGACTCAATGGCCAATGGCCTGTATCTTATGGTCTTTTGCAAATGTTGCAGGAACATTTGCATCCCATGTTTGATGAGTTCAGTTGTATAGCATCAGCACTAGGAAATTTTCCCATAGGCAAAACAACAGACTTGTTGAGTTCCTTCCTTGTGAGTTTGACGTCCAGCTCTGCCAGGACAGGCAGTCTTTCGATCTGTCTGAATTTCTCTTTTAATAGCGTTCTCCGGAGAATACAACTCAAGGTGTTTGTTTCACCCATCCTTCTAAGATTTTTTGCAGTGAGTGATGACCTTCACTGTGTTACACCCACTTCCTGGGCTGCATTCCTAAATTTGTTACAATTCAAAACGAGATATTCCAAATGATTAAACTCTCTGGTTCAGAGATAGTAAGAACAGCCGACGCTAGAGTCAGGGATAACACAATGTGAAGCTGGAGGAACACAGCAGGTCAGGCAAAAGCAGAGGAACAGGGAAGAAGGAAACCTCTTTATTCACGTTGTTGGGGATTGCAACAGGGTTAATCTAAAAATAGATCGTTTCAACTTTCTCCCAGATCCAAGTGTATGTATGGTTTAAAGGAGCCAATTTAACCAAGCTTTCTTGAATTAACAATAAAGACTGAGAATTTATTAATTACTACATGCAAGGAAAAGTACAAATACCACACACATACACACACACACACACACACACACACACACACACACACACACACACACACACACACACACACACACACACACACACACACACACAGATTTGAATAAGAGCGTGGGTCCAAAAAGAGAATAGTTTAAACAAACAGACATGAAGATCAATGCCTGCTATAGTGACCCAAGGCAGCTCAATTAATACTGGAGGAATAGGGCCACATCAGTGTAGGCACTTTACAACCCTCTCAAACTCAATATTGGGTTCAACAACTTCAGGGCATCTCCTCCATCCTCCACTTTAATTTCAACCCCAAACGCTGCCACCTCCACACACATTACCACATCTTGATTGTGCGATATCGGCTCTGGTCTTAGCTGAACAGGCACATTTTCGCATTTTCACACCTATAATTTATACTTACTTGAGATGTTTGTCTCTCCTTCACCACTATTAGTGCTCCCTTGTCTTTAGCTCTGAGCATCCTCACTATCTGCTCCACCTGGTCCTCCTCCTCCTCTGTCAACAGTATAAAAAACACAATTTTCCAAATTCTTTTACTCTGCAGAAGAGCCATATTGACATGAAACATTAACTGCCGCATGGCCTGCTGTACTGAACTCTTTCCTGTAATGCCAGGCATTTTATTTTTGTATGGTTTAAAGTCTTGTAACAAAAGAAGTTATGCCTAGATATTTTTGTATCTAGGCACTGTAATTGGTGATGTATAAACTTTTCACTATACTCATTGAGTGTGTATGACAATAAAGGTGATCCTATTCTATCCGATTCTAACAGTGTCTTTGTCTCCGAGATCTGCCAGACCTGTTAAGTTTCTTCAGCTTAGAAATAATGGGAACTGCAGATGCTGGAGAATCCAAGATAATAAAGTGTGAAGCTGGATGAACACAGCAGGCCAAGCAGCATCTCAGGAGCACAAAAGCTGACGTTTCGGGCCTATCCCCTTCATCGGAGAGGGGGATGGGGAGAGGGTTCTGGAATAAATAGGGAGAGAAAGGGGAGGTGGACCGAAGATGGAGAGAAAAGAAGATAGGTGGAGAGGAGAGTATAGGTGGGGAGGAAGGGAGGGGATAGATCAGTCCAGGGAAGACGGACAGGTCAAGGAGGCGGGATGAGATTAGTAGGTAGGAAATGGAGGTGCGGCTTGAGGCTTGAGCCGTCTTCCCTGGACTGATCTATCCCCTCCCTACCCCCCCACCTATACTCTCCTCTCCACCTATCTTCTTTTCTCTCCATCTTCGGTCCGCCTCCCCCTCTCTCCCTATTTATTTCAGAACACTCTCCCCATCCCCCTCTCCGATGAAGGGGATAGGCCCGAAACGTCAGCTTTTGTGCTCCTGAGATGCTGCTTGGCCTGCTGTGTTCATCCAGCTTCACACTTTGTTGTCTAAGTTTCTTCAGCTTATTCTATTTTATACAAATCAATCTCTGAATTATTCCCAAAGAGCAGATAGTTAATGTTGCAGTCATTGCAGTGGAGGGCATCAGTAGCATTGACATTAATAGTTCATGGTCAAGAGTTTTGCAGATTGCTTGAGATTTTGTGGTTCTAATTTGTATTGACTCCAGTTGAGTTCCTGTTTTCAGCGTAAGAGAGAGTGCTCTTGTTGTCCAGTTTTCATTTGTGCAGCTGCTACCAAACTGACTTCTGGATTGGAGCGAAAATCAAATTTTCACTTGCAACATAAGGGTGACTAGGGGATAGTTCTTTGGCTGTGATCTTCACTGCATGCTAACCCTCAAATGCAGGCTAGAACACACAAGGAAGGCCCATCTGATTAGCACACTCCAACTGAGTTAGAGCTGACATTTTAATCCCATTTCCTTGTGTATTCTTCTAAAGGAAAGGTACAAAATGCATCTGCAGTTTGGGATGTAATCCATAGAAGGTAACTTGCTATTAAGTGGAGAATTGAGAAACCTGTAATATATTAAGGTACTCTCTCCCAGTTTAAAGTTTACTTAACACATTTAGGTGTTACAACCCATTGCTTTCACTTAGAATTTATAACAGTCACTCACTGAGTTTAGACCTGCAGTTATTTTGTCTCTGTAGCAGTCTTCTTAGAGAAGCACATTTTGAAATTAAGGGCTAAAAACATCCATGGTGTTTTGAGGTTCTGATCCATCATTGTAACAACTGCCACCTTTACTGGAACTTTTCTGCCAATATTTTTGTTCCTGTTCTCTATTACTACATTTACAACACCAGAATTACAGTGAAGACATGTTGTGCAAAACAAGGATCTACTTAACACACTGACTGCAGTTAAAGATAGTTCACAATAGTATTTAATAACCATTCATTCAAAACTTACCATTATCCATGAATTTATCTCGTGAATCTCTGGAGCAAAGCTCACACCTTGGTCATGCATTTCCTCTGATTTTGTTGCATGTAATGTTTCTTCTTTCATTCTTCCACTCTAAATGAGCTTGATCTCTTTTAGAGAACCTACGTTTATTTTCAACCTATCAGGTTTTCATCAGTGTTTTGTGCATGTTTTCAACCGTGTGTAAGTCTACCCTCTACGTTGTGCATAGATTCTTGACCTTCCAGCTTGCTATCCAAAGAAACTGAATTTTTTTTGTTTGCATAATTTATATGCCTGATGTGATGGGATTTTCTCTACTTGTTCAGCAGAAATTCTTAGCTCCAAGCACCCTTTAAAATAGGCAGACTATGTCAGGTCAGAACCTTACTAGTTGATGATTGCCCAACTTAAGTAGGCAGTGGTTGGTCAGTGGGACATTATGGTCCCTCCCTCTTATAGTACACACACTCTGGGCCAGTTGATTTGGATTTTTCACTTGTAATTCCTGTCCCATTGTTGTATTAGTGCTCTGGCAGGATAATCAGAATGCACTCTGTAGGTGTAAACCTGGGGAAAATCTGTGGTACTTCCAAAGAGTAGAAATAGGACATTTGGTCCCACAAGTCTGCTCTACCTTTCAATAAGATCATGGCTGATGTGATTTTAACCTTAAATCCACATTCCTGCCTACCTTTGATAACCTCTCATCCCCATGCTTTTCAAGTAGCTCTGCACATTGCCATAGAAATATTAAAAAACTCTACCTCCGGCATCTTTTTGGATGGAGGTTTCAAAAACGACAAACCCTTGAGAGAAAAAAAACTAATTTCATCTCTGTTTTTAAATGGAAAAGTCCTTATTTTTAATCAATGAGTGATTTGAAGTACTTGACTGACTCATAAGAGGAAACATCCTGTTCACATCTATTCCGTCAAGACCCCTCAGGCGTATGTATACTGTAAACGTCAATCTGATCACTTCTTACTGTTCCAAACTTCAGTAGATACAAACCTAACCTGTCCAACATTTCCGCAGAAGACAACCTGCCCACTCCAGGTATAGTCTGGTAAAACTTCTCTCATGTGCTTCCAATGCTTGTGCTTAATTCCTTCATAAGGTAACCAATATTTGACACAGTTCTTCATATGCTGTCTCACCAGTATCCTATGTAACAGCTGCATGACCTTAATCTCGTGTTCAAATTCCCCTTGAAAAAAATGCTCACATTATTTAAAACTATTGGCAAATATCTGTAGCTTGGGTTGTGGATGATGTTGTTGACTTCCATGCGGAGCTGGCTTGTTTTTCTTCAGACCTTTCATCGCCATGCTAGGTGACATCATCAGAGGAGCTGTGGAAGTTGAGCATTTGATTTGTATAGGTTGCTTTTCTGTATAAAAATCGTCAACTTCCGCACAACCACCCCAACGTCCACAAACAAAGCTGCATCGGGACACTATTTAAATGGGCCAGGACACACTGCGACACCCCAGAACTATGCCAATTATATAAGATCCTCACTTCAATTGGACAGCCCTGCAATTTCATCCACAAATGCCTACAAAACAGACAACAACTGGAGGACACAGTACGACCTAACACACTTACCACCTGCCCTATGTCAAGGACATATCGGAACTGAGAACAAGACTCCTAAGACCATGAGGAATCATGGTGGCCCACAAGCCCACAGCCACTCCATGATAAACACTAAAGACTTCATTCCCACAAAATGCAGAACAAAAGCGGTTTACAAAATATCATGCAACGACTGCCACAAACATTACGTCAGACGGACAGAAAGGAAACTAGCCATCAGAATATATGAACATCAGTTAGCAGCAAAATGGCACATTGAACTCTCCTTAATATCTGTACATTCAAACAATGAAGGCCATCAATTTAACTGGGACAAAGTAACCAAAGTAGCCCAAGACAAACATAGACTCACACAGGAATTCCTAGAAGCGTGGTTCTCCAGCCATATTTTAATCAACAAACATATAGAATTGGACACCATATATACAGTACTCACCATAACGGACCGGACAGTATAAATTCCAAGCGGTGTAGAATAACATCGCTTCATTGGAGGCTCTACTGATGAAGTCACCAAGCATGGTGGCGAAGCGTCTGAACAAAAACAAGCCAGCTGGGCGAGCAAGTCAACAACCTCATAATAACATTATGCTAATTTTCCTAATTAACTGCTGTACCTGCACAGTAGTCTTTTATTTGTCCTGCATTAGAACACCAAGTTTCCTTTCAATCTCAGAGCACTGCAATCTCCCACTATTCCGATAATCTGCTTCGTTTTTTTGTTCCTCTTGCCAGGTAGACACTTTTTTCCCACATTGTACATCATTTACCAGATCTTTGGTCATTCATTCGCCTTGTATGTATCTTTCTGTAACCTCCAGATGCCACCTTTAAAACTTACCATCCTATTTACTTTTATGCTGTCAACAAATGTGGCTGCCATACCTTCAGTTCCTTCATCCAATTCATCTATGTAAATTGTAAACATTTGAGCATTGTGGTTCTCAACTTGTTACGTCTTTGCAACAAGAAAAAGGCCCATTTATTTTGACCCTTTGCTTCTTGTTAGTCAGCCAATCCTCATTCAATGCTAAAATGCTACACCCTACACCATGAAGTTTAATTCTTACAATAAAATTTGATATTGTACTTTAACAGATGTCTCTGGCAATTGAAGTGCACTACATCTGTCTCACACAACCCATTTGTTGAATTACTCAGCAAAAAACATCTAGAGGTTTACTGAAGTTTTTGTTATAAATCAGTTTCAATCCTTACCTACTGAACACTTTCCCTATGCAGAAGCTATTACCATACTGGGGAAGAAAACAGATTTAAAAAAATAATAAATCCACAACAAATTAAACTAAAAATCAAACGAGTGAAACCAGCCTTCCATGCATTGACTCCATCTAAGCTTCCCAATGCTTTAGGAAAGCAAGTAACACAATCAAAGACCCATTTAATGTTTTTCCCTTTTTTTGTGATGGCTCGGAGTGGGAATGCCAGCATCCAGCATGCCTGAAGTGGGAATGCCAGTGTCCAGCGGCTCAGTGTGGGAGTCTGGCAGCAGCCAGTGGTCAGAACATATGGAGGCCCCCTGTGCTGGTCCCTTGGAAATCCCTTGGACAGGCACTGTGATGTTTGTCTTTCTAACTTTGCTTCTTGTTTTCGACTTATGGTTACACTGTGTATAGCTGTAATGTAACTTCTTTTTCCTTCATTTCCCTCTTAAATAATTAAGGCTTGTATCTAGGCACTCTTTACTAAAATGGCACCGTTGCTACACTGTAACTAATTTTTTAATGGCAAAAATATACTTTGTTCATAGCAGAAGATCTTTATGTACATTTACAATTAATGAAGCTGTTCAGATCTCGACTGTCTTTACTTACAGAGAAGAAAACTAACACTGGGGTTCGATTCTCTCGACATTTACAATTAAATTATAGGCATTTAGCTGAGGCATCTGATGACTGAATAGAACCCACTGTTACTCTTTGGCAGAAAAGCCTTACATGGTGGTCCTTCCCTGCTGTGCCTTAGCAGAAGATGCCACAAGCTTTAGTGCATCCTTCAGCATGTGGCCCCTGGGCCTTGGAATGTGCCAGCCTGCAACACTCAGCCATGGTCAACTCTTTCAACTGGAACACCAGCAGGTTTTGGGACAACCAAAGAGCATCTTTCACCGAGTTAGAACATAGAACATAGAACAGTACAGTACAGAACAGGCCCTTCAGCCCACAATGTTGTGCCGATCATTGATCCTCATGTATGCACCCTCAAATTTCTGTGACCATATGCATGTCCAGCAGTCTCTTAAATGTCCTCAATGACCTTGCTTCCACAACTGCTGCTGGCAACGCATTCCATGCTCTCACGACTCTCTGTGTAAAGAACCTGCCTCTGACATCCCCTCTATACTTTCCTCCAACCAGCTTAAAACTATGACCCCTCATGTTAGCCTTTTCTGCCCTGGGAAATAGTCTCTGGCTATCAACTCTATCTATGCCTCTCATTGTCTTGTATACCTCAATTAGGTCCCCTCTCCTCCTCCTTTTCTCCAATGAAAAGAGTCCGAGCTCAGTTAACCTCTCTTCATAAAATAAGCCCTCCAGTCCAGGCAGCATCCTGGTAAACCTCCTCTGAACCCTCTCCAAAGCATCCACATCTTTCCTATAATAGGGCGACCAGAAATTGCAATTGTACAACTGAAACAAAAGAAAAGATAAATTATTATGCAAGATGTTATGTAGTTATGGCACTTTCTACTTAAAACTGTTTCAATATTAAATCAGTTCACATCGAAGGCCATTAAAATCTCAGATTTTTCACCTTCGCACCCTCTAAAGTGGAATCACTTGCATTATGATCTGATATGACCATCATTCATCATTTTGAGCTCCTCTACAAAATCTGAGTTGATGGTCCTCCAGGCGCAGCTGATGTTTGTTTCAGTGTGCGTCCCTGGGAACAGAACATAGAGCACGGAGTCCTGCGTCATGGAGCTGCTCAGGACAAAGCTCAACAAAAATCACTGCATTTCTCTCCACTCATGTCATGCATAGGCACTTTATGGAAGAAGGCATGTGACAATCTCATCCTCTCTGCAGCAGCTTCAAAGGCAGGATGCAGTGGTGCAGTGAGTACGGGCATGCATAAATGATCTCACAGGCAGAGTCCTTCTCACCGCCAGTCAAACGATGTCCTGGTGCTTGTTGGAAAGTTCTGGTGAAGAAGCGTTCTGCCAAATGACTTACACAATCTACTCTGGGAACCACCCAATAAGATCAGCCCTTCCCTTTTCCGAAAGGATCTCGACGATACTACGTCCTGACCACTGCCTGATGGCGTTGTGGTCAATGGTGTTTTTCTTGACAAATTTCTCCATGAGGGACAAGTGTTTTGGAGCGGTCCAACCACTTGGAATGATCCATGGCAATGAGGCGGAGCCTGTCCTTCGGAACACAAGGGACAGGTGGAACCTCAGTAAGTAGTAATACTTGGTGTTTGCATACTGAGGGTCTACACACAGCTTGATGCAGCCATATACAAAGGTGGCCATTAGGGTGAGGGTAACTTCGGGGATGTTTTTCCCAGCTGTGTTCAGTGCTTTATACATAATGTCCCTTTGGACTCAATCTATCTTTGACCCTCAAATGAAGTAAAAGATGGCTTGGGTGGCTGCAGTGGTGCAGGATTGGGGAATAGGCCCGACCTGTGCAACATACAATAACACTGACAGTGCTTCATTTTACCTGAAATGGAAAGGGAGTCTGCCTAGTTTCTGCCTCACTTTGGTGACATGCTCCTCCCAACTTTTGGCATACATCCCAGCCCCACCAAAAAGAATACCTAACACTTTCAGGTATTCTGTCCTGACAGTGAACGGAATAAAGGATCCGTCAGCCCAATTCCCAAAGAACATGGCCTCGCTCTTGCCTTGATTTATCTTGCCACCCGAGGCCAGTTTGAACTGGTTGCAGATGCACACGAGTCTGTGCACTGACCGTGAATCCAAACAGGAAATGGTGAATCATTCATGTATAAGGAGGCTTTGACCTGCAGGCCTCCACAGCATGGAATAGTCACCCCTCTCAGGTTCACATCCTTCCTGATGGACTCAGCAAAAGGCTCAATGCAACATACAAACAAGGTGGGAGAGATTGGACAGCCCTGCCTGACTCCAGATCTGATCAAGAGGCTTTTGGACTCCCACCCATTGATTGAGACTGCACTACTGATTCTCGTGTACAGCAGCCAGATCCACTTGCAGACACCTTCCCCAAAGCCCATTTTGGACAGTACATCTCACATGGCTGTGTGCAATATCCTGTCGAAGGCTGATGAGGCGGGAGTCCACACCCCCTGTCCTGCACATAGACAATCATATCCCGGAGGAGGGTGAGGCTCTCAGAGATCTTCCTGTCCAGTACAGCGCAGGTTTGGTTGCAGTGAAGCACTGATCCCAGAGTAGACCTGACCCAGCTGGTAATGACCTTGAACAGGATTTTGTAATCCACATTCAATAGTGAGATTGGTCGCCAATTTCTAATTTCTTCACTCTCTACCTTCTGTTTGTTTACTGACGGACTACTCCAGCAAGTCCTGGCTTAAGTCCCACAGAACAGAATACAACTCACCTGGTAAGTCATTACTTCCAGGAGTTCTATTCTTTTCATAGGAGTCAAGGGCCTAGGTCAGCTTGTCCAGAGACAGCAGTGGTCCAGCCTCTCCTGTATGCTGTTGTCTAAGACCTCCATGATAGAGAACAGGAATGACTGGGACGTCAATGCTGTCAATGGGCTTCATGTCATATAGCCTGGCATAAAAGGGTTTGCTGTTCCTCAGGATGTCAGGCTGAGATTACATTACTAAATCATCTTCCTCCTTGATGCTGCGAAGCACAGAGCCCTTTCCATGCACCTTCTGGAAGTAGAGGTGGAAGCATGTCTCATCCTGCTCCATGGAGAGGACGCTGAACTGAAGGATTATGTTGAAGGTCTTCAAGGCAAAGAGCGAGGCTTGCTGGCTCTTCATGTCCTAAAAATCCCTTGTGACATCAAAACCCATTGCCTGCAGCGGGAGCAGATTCTACATAATTTTCTGGAGTTTTGGTAGTTTTCTCCACTTCTCCCTTGCCTTCTGAACACCTTTGAGGATGAAGAACCTCTTGATGTTCCCTTTGACTGTTTCTACCAGTCTGCCAAAGACTCAAAGTGGGGTTTCATGGTGCTCCAACCTTTGTAATTCCTTTTGAGCTCCTCTATATGCTTTGGGGTCATCAGTTTCACATTCAACTTCCATGTTCCCTTGGCAGCCTGCTGGTCACCATGTAGATGACAGTCGGCCAGCAGGAGGCAGTGGTCAGAGAAGAACACTAGCTTGACATTGGTGAATCTGACTGAGAACATTCGGGACACAAACAAGAAATCTATCCTTGAACAGATAGACCTGGCTGGCTGAAACCAGGGTATCTACGCTGTGCTCTGTCAGCAGGGGTGCTGAAGATGTTGGGCAGCTTGCTATCTTTAACTGTTTCCATCAGAAATCTGTACATGGTGGCAGGTTTGCTGTCAGCCACAATTAAGTGCAACCACAACAATGATGCAGTTGAAGTCGCTGGCCTGAATGACTGGTCTGGATGTAGCCAGCAGCACTAGAAGCTGCTGCAGGATGGCTAACCGATCAGTCTTTACTGCTAGGGCATACACATTAACTAGTCTCGGGGAGTGTTCCTGCTATGAGGAGGTGCCCACTAACCACCTCCTTACCTTTGAGGATGGTGAAGTTGCTTCCTCGCAGTAGAATACCCAGGTCAGAGAAGCAGCAATTGTTGCCCCCGATCAAATCAAAGGCTGATAGGCCCACAGGCTCCACCATTTTCGGTAGCTGCTGAGGTGCAGTATCCTGCACTCCTGCAGAAACAGGAGGTCTGCTTTGATGTTGGCCAGGTAAGCCAACGTGGGGACACATCACGTAGAAGATTTAACGTTACACATATTAACACTCGCGGTCTTTAAACGCATTTTAGATTTATACAGTTTTTAGAATCCAAAGTCCATTTACCCATGATCTTGTCATGGGGGCAATCCCTGCGGGCAAACTATTGGCCCCTCACAGGGCTAAGGTAGCTGTTCTGTTCCTCCCTGGGTGCGTTGCTCCAGTCTGGTGTCATCACAGCAAGGACAAAGCTGGGAATGTCTGGTTCGGTGTCCTAATGACGGGTTTTCATCCCCCACTCCTTATTTGAAGCCTTGCTGCTCCAGGATGCCTGGAACTGTAGTATGGGGAAAACCCTTGGTTCCTGACAGTTAATGGTTGGGTTTTGCAAGGCCCCTCAAGGCATTTGCTATTTTCAGATTGAGTGGTGCTCCTCCCCTTCCCCCCAGTGGTTTTGATTCTCCTTTTATGCTGATGGTCTCTCTCTGTAAGTCTCTTCGCCAGAGGAGCAGCTGGTGTGGCCATCATGCAGGGCCTCTTCCTGTTTTGTTGTGGGGGCCTGGCATGGTTTTCTTCTTCAGTTTTTTGACACCATTTTCCACTCCCCCCAACTCCTTCATCACCTCCTTCCCCATGGTCTGTGCCTTCTCAGCTGGAGGTTGAGTCTGTTGTTGAGCTGCTGTGGTACCTTCCTGTCTCTCCTCTCTGGCCTGTCCCTCCTTCTTCATTTCTTTATTCTGTAACTAAAGATTGTACTGAGGTACTCTGCACCTATGATGGTGCCACTCTGTACCTATGATGGTGCCATTTTTTGGTGACATTGTTATACTGTAACTAATCTTATAACTGAAGAAGCTGTACCGAGGTACCGTTGTAGCTCAGATGTCGCTGGAAGTGGTAACCTATAAACTTTTCACTGTATTCATTTGAGTACACATGACAATGAAGCTAATTCAATTCAATCCAATTCAATTCCCACCCTGATCATACTCTCTTTCATCCACTTCTGTTGGGCAGAAGATATAAGAGTTTGAATGCATGTATGATTAGGTTCAAGAACAGCTTCTTCCCTGCTGTTATCAGACTTTTGAATGGACCTCTCAAATGTTAATTAAAAACCAAAAGATCTGCAGATGCTGTACATCAGGAACAAAAACAGAAGTTGCTGGAAAACCTCGACAGGTCTGGCAGCATCTGTGAAGAGAAAATCAGAGTTAAAGTTTTGGATCCAGTGACCCTTCCTTAGAATTCCTCAGGTTTTTCAGCAACTTCTGTTTTTGCTCTCAAATTTAAATTCTGATCTCTCTCTCTCTCTGCACCTTCTCTGAGGCTGTAACACTGTATTCTGCGCACTGTTCTGTTACCATGATGCACTTCGTATGGTACGATCTGCCTGTATAGCACGCAAACAATACTTTTCACTGTATCTCGGCACATGTGACAACAATAAATCCATCTACCAATCACTCAATGCAAAAGCTGCAATCGGGTTGGGCTAGCAGTAACAATGTGTTAACAATAACAGAAACCAAAAAGGGGAGGAATCAAATGAGGAACTAATTCAAAGTGCATTTAGTGTGTGTTAAAATGCACTCTGGCACCTGTGGTGCTCATCTCTCTTTAAAAAGTCATGGCCACTGGTCGAGACATCTGTGCACAGACGTGGCTGCAGAAAGAACTCAGCCCTTTTTATGTAACCTTGTAATAGTCAATGTGAAGGGATTTGAGCAGTTGCTTCCAGAGTCTAGGTCTCTAGAGTACTAGTCCACGGATGATAGCATGATAACACTTCTTCCCCCTAAGAAACTGCCTTTGCTATTTTCATAATTCAGCACCAAATTACCCATTTCACAACTAACAGTAATTACAGGCACAGCCCCCAAGAGACAGTTAAACAGAAACAAAAATGAAGGAAGGTTAGATAACAAAATCAAAACAGTGTAGCGGGGAGAGATAATGCACTAGAGTCTGTGTGGTGCTCACTTCCAGCTAAAGGTTTTGAAAGCAACAAATACTGAAATTGCTGGAAATCCGAACAGAAAATCTCAGGAGGGGTCACTGGACTTGAATCATTAACTCTGATTTCTCTCCACCCCTGCTGAGCTTTTCCAGCAATTTCTGTTTTTGTTTCTGACTGACAGCATCCACAGTTTCTTTGGCTGTTATTTTAAAGCTTTCAGAGGTACTGGTGAACAGACTGTTCTCTGTCTCCAAGGACTCCTGGACATGAACGTGACCATGAAAGAAAGGCAGGCAGTCAGGAGCTATGGCCCCTCTACATCCCACTACCCAGATCTGTTGATGGATACTTTGGCCAGGCCCAGAAGCAAGCTCCCCTGCCATCTCACACTAGTTGCCCAAAACATCAGGAGCTGGGGGTTGAATTTCACCAAAAGGAACAGCAACTAGATTCTTAACGAACTAAAATGAGGGTGCAAACCACAACCAATCTACAAATGAGAAACAACTGGTTTCAAACTAAACTGACCACTGGTTCTGAGCTGTTTATGTTCACTGGTCACCAGTAGATGGCAGTGTTTTCATTGTTGCAGATATTCAACTATATTAATATTGTCAGTTTCTCAAACTGATGCAGATTTATTTGGTTAGAATTTAAAGTCTTTTGATGCATACTGAATCTTCTGTCAATTTCCTTTATGTTTGGTTGGTGAGAAATTTTAAAGGATCACTCAACTGTGGAAGTTGTGATGGTTTGCTGCATACATCAACAACTCGGACATAAAGGAATGAGTTCTCCCAGGTTCAGGGTGATGGGTTACAACATCAAAGAGCTGGAAAAACAGTGGGCAGCTGCACCCAAACAGCTCCCTGATGTCTTCCTGCCACCGGGAACCTTAGGAGTAAGCCATTCAAACTATTGAGCATGCTCCATTAATCAATATCATAATTGTTGATCATCTACTTCAATGCTTTTTTCTTACATTATTCACATGTCTCTTATGTTGTTGGTATTTAGGGTTGGGATGGGAAATGGATTCTCAACCATTGAGACAGGTGGGTTCTGCTGAGGCAGCTCAGGGGCTGTGAGTGGAAGTTCCTGAGATAACGTGGTCAACTAAAATTATTGAGGCCTTTATTAAGGGTGACTTTCCAGTCTCCCACCATATTTTGAGGGGTCTAGTCAAATGGAGACAGTGTCCTGTGGCAAGGCAGGGTGATGTTAGAATCTTGGTTATTTGCCAGTTAGTGTGCAGGGCAGAGAGGAGGCCTGTGTGTTGAAATACCTCACAATTTTCAACATATCCCAACGGCATCGACCTCTTCACAGTAGCTGTATTTATGGAGATTGTTCCACTGGCGACTGTGTACGCAACAATGGTCACAGGTCTCCCATGTCGTGCCAACTTCGAGGACCCAGAGCCCACGGCAAATTCCGTCTTTATATCCTGGCAGGAGCAGGTGTCAATCTAACGCTTACTAAATGGGGGAGGCAATGATGTAGTGGTACTGTCACTGGACCGGAAATCGAGAATCCTAGGTTAATGTTCTATAGGTTCCAATCCCAGCATGACAGAATTCAATAAACAATCTGGAATAAAAAGCTAGCCCAATGACAACCATCTCAACACTGTTCGAGAAAAAAAAATGCAGATGCTGGAATCCAAGGTATACAAATTGGAGGCTGAAAGAAAACAGCAAGCCCAGGCAGCATGTGGACGAAAGGAGCAATCAAAGTTTCAGATATAACCCTTCTTCAGTCCTGAACTGAAGAACCGAAGAAGGGTTATACCTGAAACATTGACTGCTCCTTTCCTCCAGATGCTGCCTGGGCTTGCTGTATTCTTCTAGCCCCCTTTTTGTCTACCATGTAAACACTGTTGATTGCTGTAAAAAACCATCTGGTTCTCGAATATCCTCTAGGAAGGAAATTGCTGTCCTTACTTGTTCTGGCCTACATATGACTCCAGAGCAATATGTTTGACTCTTAACTGCCCCTCTGGGCAATTAGGGATTGTCAATAAATGCTGGCATAGCCACATCCCATCGATAAATAACAAAGAGCTGCTGGGTTTTATTTGAATGCCCCTGATGAGCTGCTTGCCAATTCATGACAAACAATGGCAACGAGCTTCCAGGGAGAAGGACAAAAACTGGACACCAAGGGAGGCATCATTGCCAGTCTCAGTGAATGGCTTCTAGCAGCACATTAATTCTGGAAAGTGTGTTTAAAATGCTATTTGGTTTGTATGTTAATGGGGCTCCTTGTCTGCCACCACAGCAGTAAAATCACAGAGCAGTGGGAAAGGAAATGTTTCATTTTAACTGGACCCCATATATTTTTGACCACTTTGACGGGGGGTAGGGGGGTGGGGGGAAGTAAAACTGCTCTGATGGGTGAAGAGTTCTGAACACTGTTCTGGTTGTACTATTCTGTTTTTGGTCATGCCTACAATGGGACTCAATTTCCATCAGTATCTAGGGAAGGGGAAATTAGCCCTAATTCTTCCCGCAAATGTATATTTATGAACAACAGTTAGTGGAATAATTGAACACTGCTGTTTTGCTGCCAAGGCTGAATATCCCATCAGCTGTGATTGTCTGGGTTTGTACATGAAACTTGATAAGAAATTCATGTCTGTGGTCCTACGGCCAACTTGAGTTAAAAATCTGGGTTTCCGCTTTCTATATTTGCAAGCTTGAATATTTTCTTTACATTAACAGGTGAGAAGAGCTGGTAAGCTAAACGCAGAAACTTCAGTCTCTAGGAAAAGAAAGAGAACGTAATGAGGAACTATTTGTGACATGTCAGACAGATGATGACATAAAATAGCAATAAATTTAGAGATGAAAAATTATCCACTTCATTACAGAATATGGTGACATGCACATAGTGTGACAGTTTTTGGTAATTCCGTGCTTAGTAGCACCTGATCTCTGCACTTTAATGGGGTCCCCAAGCTACTATAATAGCGTAATTTATAATGGGCAAAGTGATTATGGCCGTGTAATTGAGGACGTTATAGCTCTATATTCATATAAGTTCGCCCTAGGCTTCCCAAATGTCTGGATTCAGTCGTAGTATTGTTATCTTCTTCATGCTATTTTCAATTGTAAGAAGTATCCCCAGCAGACCCTCTGCCCAATCTGTTACATTTTAATTGTAGCTTTCAGAAAAACTGAAAACCTGTTATAATCACACCAGGGGTGTCCATTTAGCTCATTTAGCTTTTTTTTTCAGTTTTTTGAGTGTTCCAATTTAAAATAACCAGCAGCAAAGCATAAGTTTAAAATAAAATCTGAATTTAGTTTATTGCATAAACATTGATGAAAGTTCCGAAATCAAATATGATATTCTTAGCTTGTAAAAATAGAAGAAAAGATTAAAAGTAGATATAGATAAAAGAAACTGTCATTGCATGTCAATCACTTACTTGAATATTCACTTTCAAAGTGAAAGGGCTGTAAATTTGAAGTCAGAATTCAGTAGCTATGATGGCTTCTGAAGTTGAGTAGTTGGTGGTTTCTTCCACAGGTGGTCTGAACAGAACAGGTTCTAGGAGCGCATGCTGACTCTTTCATGTCAGTTTTAGGGCAGGTTGTGGTCCTTAGTAGCCTATTCAGTACAGCAGTACTTAGCTGGTTTGCTATTTCCTCTTCTCTCTGTTGAGAACCCTCTTTCTAATACTGGCTCTCAGCTGTTTGTGGTGTTTGGTTTCAATTAGTGAGTTGAATTTTGCCAGAAATCTGCAGTGTTAATTTCATGAGAATTTCTACATAAGTACCCAAGTAATTTCTCATGCTATTCTCAGCAGCTTGCCTTGTTAGCTATCCACCACAGCTCTCTGGTTTTCCAGTCAAACTAGCTTCTGCTCAGCAACAGTGGAAGTACCTGCCACTGCCAGAATCACCTGATTCCCGGCACCAGTGGCATTTTTAAAGCACAGCAGTGCACCAAGTCAAACGCTGCTGGTCCTCATTGTCTGTAAAGGAATGAGCATCAAAACTCTTCTGACGACACATAGGTGGTACATCTGACAATTTGTTACAAATATACATGCACACACATAAATTTATTGCTATTTTATGTCATCATCTGTCTGATCAGCAGTCTTTGTAACTGCTACGAAAGAATCAAGCTACAGGTTTCCTGCCTTTAGTGTTATCCCTCCTTCGGATAGGTCTAAGGGAATGGTACAGTTTCCCTGCTGCCCAACATAGTATAAAATCTGCTCTTTGTTCATTCTTTGGGCGTATGGAAAGTTAGAAAGCCTCCACTTTTATTTAGCAATGGCAATAGCAAAGAAAATAAAAAGAAAACAGCATTTGTTTCTGGGAACAGATGGGGACTGTTTGCCTTTCAACCAACACATATTTACAATCATTGAACAGCCACTGCACCCAGCTCAAATCTGTTGGAACCAGGTCCCAGTTTGGTCCAGCGTTTTGGGTCGGGCCCCTTCTTCAGAAGAAGAAGGTGATGCTGCTTGGCCTGTTGTGTTCATCCAGCTTCACAGCATATTATCTCAGATTGTCCAGTATCGGCAGTTCCTACCATCTCTATCCCAGTTTTGTCCTGTTTGGCTCATACCACTCGAATTCCTGCTGGATATCCTCATCTTCCTCCTCAAAATTCTGTTACAGCTCTCCCAGATTTTCATTGTCCATTATTTCCAATCTTTGCTTGGTCCAGCTGTGCAGAGCACAACATGATACATACTGTCTGGACTGTACTCTCCAGACAATCCAAGCATTAACGATTCACCTTCAACAGACCCATCATCAGCTCCACGATAGTCTGGTCAAAAATAGTCTGCATTGCACCTACGTTGTTGCAGTCAGGGAGTTGCAATAACAATCATCAGTCATGGTGCAGAGGATAGCCTTTGTCTGCCAGTACCATCCTTGTAAGGCAGGCACATGGGAAATCTCAAGAATATAGGCAACATAACAGTTCTTGGGGTTTCTGGTGCACACTTACAGTCATAGAGCTGTGCAGCATGGAAACAGGCACTTCGGTCCAACTCGTCAATGCTGACCAGATATCCCAAATTAATCTAGTCCCATTTGCCAGCATTTGGCCCATACACTCTCAGCCCTTCTTATTCTTGTACCCATTCTTGTACCCATTCAGATGCCTTTTGAATGTTGTAATTGTACCAGCCTCCGCCACTTCCTTTGGCAAATGATTCCATAAACACATCACGCTCTGTGTGAAAATGCTGCACCTTTGACCCTGTTTATATTTTTCCCCACTCATCTTAAGCCTATGCCCTCTAGTTTTGGACTCCTGTATTCTGGGGAAAAGACCTTGTTTATGCATAGGCTTCCAAGATATGCAGTTGATGATCACGAGTGACTTACATATTGCTAGAAATGAACTCGTTCCTGTTGATGAAGACATTTGCATTTTGAAATGGCCCTCTCAACATAACGGTGCGCAGTCTATAGTGCTCTACGCTTGGCGGAAGCTAGCTACATTAGCATAGCTTATTGCAGTACTGATCTTGGCATAGGGAAGTGTGATGAAGCAATCTGACTAGGCATAGATTTGCAACAGTAACAGCCTTGATACTTCTGTGGAGTGAAGATTGTGAGATCCCACACATGTCCACAGTGGATCCTTGGAGGCAGCCAATTTCATAAAAGTTTAGTGCAGACCTCACCTGACAGCTACTGGGATAGAATGGCCATCCATTGCTTCAGGTCATAGATCCTGCTCCAGCAGTTGGCACACTTCTGTGATATGTCCAGGACACCTGCTGCCCATGGAGTTTGCTACAGCGGCCCCAGGCAGAGGCCCAGAGGACCAGGTATTGAGCTGCCAGGTACCTGTTCTGACTTTCAATGGCACAAATCTCATTTCTGCTGATCTCACCATATTTCCTCAACTTGTCAGCATTTCCCATGTAATTCAGGGCCTGGGAAGTTTCTGCCCAGCGACTCGCAGTCTTATACAGATTAAAACTAATCGCAGGTGAATCGCTATACAACAAATTTGTCAATTATGTCAGAATTCCCTGTGAGGTGGGTGAGAAAGGTGGGGGCAGCAAAATCACATTACCCCTTGAGATTACCAACTTTGGTTAAATCTAAAGCTGCAACTTTGATCTCATGACTTTTACAACAGTTTGCAAATGTGAATCTGAACAATGGCTCGAAGATCCTTCTTTTCAGGAGAAGACTGATGAATTCCACAATTTTAAAGACTCTTCTCCTCTGCTAGGAAGACTGTATATCTCCACTCACACTTTACTGCCCTGATCCTCTCAAAATCTGTGTAACAACCTCACGACTGCATCTAATAATACTGAATAAAGGTAGCTGAGCAGGTCAATGGGAGTGAGAAAAATAAGTGATGCAAGAGGTGAAGTTGTTATGATCCAACTTAATGATACCACTGGTCAAATCAAATCCCAAAATGTAACAATACTTTCGAAACAATTTTAGTTCACATGGTGGCTATTCTCTGAATAATACTCACACAAGGCTGCAGAGTTTCATTAACAACTGAGCACAGCTTTATGAAAGATGAAAACAAAAGAAAGGAAGATATTTAAGTGCAGAACACAATTTGAAAGATCTTAAAACACACAGCAAAATAAAGTATGATCCAATTTCCTGAAACTATCTTTTACAGACATGCAGATCTGGAGAAATTGCCCCACTACAGCCGATCTTTACATTTATTCTATTTTCCCATTTATTTCCTGTGAGCTGTGAAGTCTACTTCAATGAATATTCATAAAACTGAGATCTTAGACTTTCTCAACTTTTAATAATCCACAGATTTCTAAGCAAACATTGCTTGTTTAGAAGTTTCACAAAGCAAACCTTTCTGCTGCAGTTATTGTGTTTTTTCCTGAACTGCATTGCACTCTTTTCTAGGAGAGAAACTATATTTGCCTCTGATCCCAATCAGATTTCCTCCAAGCTGCACTAAAAACATTTCAAATATTGAGTTTTCAAAGAAAAGGTTACCAATCATCAAAGTAAAAACATTCTCCCATCAACACTCAGTGGGACCTTGCTCTTTGACATATATTATATTAGGTCACTGTCCTGGAAGAACTGTCTGACCTAGTTATTTTTAAAAGAAATTCTCAGAAGTAACCAATCCCATATTGTGCTATTTTATAATCCAAGCTGTAAACTGATATTTTATACTGGTAAATAGAACATAGAACATAGAACAGTACAGCACAGAACAGGCCCTTCAGCCCACAATGTTGTGCCGACCATTGATCCTCATGTATGCACCCTCAAATTTCTGTGACCATATACATGTCCAGCAGTCTCTTAAATGACCCCAATGACCTTGCTTCCACAACTGCTGCTGGCAACGCATTCCATGCTCTCACAACTCTCTGCGTAAAGAACCTGCCTCTGACATCCCCTCTATACTTTCCACCAACCAGCTTAAAACTATGACCCCTCGTGCTAGCCATTTCTGCCCTGGGAAATAGTCTCTGGCTATCAACTCTATCTATGCCTCTCATTATCTTGTATGCCTCAATTAGGTCCCCTCTCCTCCTCCTTTTCTCCAATGAAAAGAGGCCGAGCTCAGTCAACCTCTCTTCATAAGATAAGCCCTCCAGTCCAGGCAGCATCCTGGTAAACCTCCTCTGAACCCTCTCCAAAGCATCCACATCTTTCCTATAATAGGGCGCCCAGAACTGGACGCAGTATTCCAAGTGCGGTCTAACCAAAGTTTTATAGAGCTGCAACAAGATCTCACGACTCTGAAACTCAATCCCCCTGTTAATGAAAGCCAAAACACCATATGCTTTCTTAACAACCCTGTCCACTTGGGTGGCCATTTTAAGGGATCTATGTATCTGCACACCAAGATCCCTCTGTTCCTCCACACTGCCAAGAATCCTATCCTTAATCCTGTACTCAGCTTTCAAATTCGACCTTCCAAAATGCATCACCTCGCATTTATCCAGGTTGAACTCCATCTGCCACCTCTCAGCCCATCTCTGCATTCTGTCAATGTCCCGCTGCAGCCTACAACAGCCCTCTACACTGTCAACGACACCTCCGACCTTTGTGTCGTCTGCAAACTTGCTGACCCATCCTTCAATTCCCTCGTCCAAGTCATTAATAAAAATTACAAACAGTAGAGGCCCAAGGACAGAGCCCTGTGGAACTCCACTCACCACTGACTTCCAGGCAGAATATTTTCCTTCTACTACCACTCGCTGTCTTCTGTTGGCCAGCCAATTCTGTATCCAAGCAGCTAAGTTCCCCTGTATCCCATTCCTCCTGACCTTCTGAATGAGCCTACCATGGGGAACCTTATCAAATGCCTTACTGAAGTCCATATACACCACATCCACAGCTCGACCCTCATCAACTTTTCTAGTCACATCCTCAAAAAACTCGATAAGGTTTGTAAGGCATGACCTACCCCTCACAAAGCCGTGTTGACTGTATTTGATCAAGCCATGCTCTTCCAGATGGTCATAAATCTTATCCCTCAGAATCCTTTCTAACACCTTGCAGACGACAGACGTGAGACTTACCGGTCTATAATTGCCGGGGATTTCCCTATTTCCTTTCTTGAAGAGAGGAATTACATTTGCCTCTCTCCAGTCCTCAGGTACGACTCCAGTGGAGAGCGAGGATGCAAAGATCTTCGCAAGTGGCGAAGCAATTGCATTTCTCGCTTCCCAAAGCAGCCGAGGACAAATCTGATCCGGGCCTGGCGACTTGTCAATCTTAAATCATGCAGTCTTCATTACATTATTCAAGGCTTTGTAGCTGATGAACCATGTCTTCCCTGTCTGTGTAAAATGCCACAATATCATTATTGGTAAGTAGCAATTGATACATCAAAGCTTCTTCCCACATTATAGAGACTACCTTTGACATATAGACCACAAGACCAAAAGAAATAGGAACAGAAGTAGTCTGTTCAGCCCCTTGAATCTGCTCTGCCATTCAATAGGAATGTGCTGTTGTGACATTCCTCATGTACACTTGCCTGCATTTCCCCTATAACCCTTGATCCCCCAAATGATCAAGAATCTATCCATCTCAAGCTTAAAAATGCACAAGGCCTCTGCCCTGACAGGTATCCCTCAATTCTGAGATCATGCTGTCTGGTCCTAGACTCTCCCATGAGGGTGCTCTCATAATTTACCCTATCAAGTCTCTTAAGAATTTTTTATATTTCAATGCACTTTAGTAAAGTTTCAATAAAGGGAAAATAAATGGAAATATATCAAAGATGAACTCTTGTCTCAAAAACAAAGTTGCTGGAAAAGTTCAGCAGGTCTGGCAGCATCTCTGAAGGAGAAAACAAAGTTAATGTTTCGGTTCCAGTGACCGTTCCTCAGAATTCATGTCTGATTCAGTTGTAAACCTATCACAATGTATATCACTAACACTGCTAGAAAGGCAGAAAGCTGTCTGTCATGATCCTACAAAAAGTAAGTCCACAGATTTTGTTTAACTTATTTGTCACTCCTGTTTTGATTTGCAAGCGACCAACAACATGTTTTTATGTCTTGAACAAGATAAAAGTTTAGTGTATTACATAATAGTTATTGAAAAATACCTAAGTAAAAATAAAGAAAGTTGTTTGCAAAATATACATTAAAAGTAGTCAATGATATAAGAAACTTATAAAGAAACTTTATGATTGTGGCAGGACAATTTCTTCTTGAAATCTTGAGTTTGAAACTTGATTTCAAATTCAGTAGCAGTTCTTGCTTGTATCATTGAGTAATTGGTGTTTGATGGACAAGGTGATAAGCTAGTCTTGATAAAGAGAGAGAAAGCTTTCTGAAGAAGGTTCACTGAACTTACAATGTTAACTCTGCTTTCTCTCCACAAATGCTGCCAGATTTGCTGAGTTTCTTTAGCAATTTCTATTTTATAAGACCATAAGACTGTAAGACTTATGAACAAATTAGTCCATTTGGCCCATTGAGTCTGGTCCGCCATTCAATCATGGCTGATAAGTTTCTCAACCCCATTCTCTAGCTATGTCTCTGTAACGCTTGTTTCCCTTGACAATCAAGACCTTTCTATCTCTGTCTTAAATATACTCAATGACCTGACCTCCACAGCTTTCTGTGGCAATGAATTCCATAGATTTGCCACTCTCTGGCGGAAGACATTTCTCCTTATCTCTGTTTTAAAGCATTTTCCCTTTACTCTAAGGTTGTGTCCTTGGGTCCCAGTCTCTCGTGCCAATGAAACCATCTTCACAAAATCCACTCTGTCCAGGCCATTTAGCATTCTGTAAGTTTCAATTAAATGACCCCTTCTCCTTCTAAACTCCATCGAATATAGACCCAGAGTCCTCAAATGTTCCTTATATGTTAAGCCTTTCATTCCTGGGATCATTCTCATGAACCTCCTCTGGATCTGGCCCAGAGCTAGTACTTCCTTCTTGATATATTGGGCCCAAAATTGCTCACAATGCTCTAAATGTGGTCGGACCAGAGCTTTATAAAGCCTCAGAAGCACGTCCCCACTTTTATATTCTCGTCCTCTCAAAATAAATGCCAACATTGCATTTGCCTTCCTAACTACTTTCTCAATCTGCAAATTTACCTTAAGAGAATGCTAGACTAGGACTCCCAAGTCCCTTTGCACTTCAGACTTCTGAATATTTCCCATTTTCAGAAAATAGTCTGTGCCTCTATTTTTCCTACCAAAGTGCATGCCCTCACATTTTCCCTGTTGTATTGCATCTGTCACTTCTTTCTGCACTCTCCTAACCAGTTTTTGATTCACATTTTCAGCATCTGCAGTTCATTTTTTTTTATTAGAAAGGATTTCTTGTGCCAAACTGGTTCTGTGGTTAAGGAACTTGGAGATTGCCTGATATCTTTCAGCAGGAGACCAGTTGACAAGTTTTATTTACAGGCTAACACTGGTTAGGCCAACATTCATTTCCTGCTCTAGTATGCCCTGGTGAAGGTGTTAGAAATTTGCCTTCTTGAATCACTCAGTCATAGAAAGATTGAAACATAGAAGATAGGAGCAGGAGGAGACCATTCAGCCTTCGAGCCTGCTCTTACATTCATTGTGGACATGGCTGATTGTCCAACTCAATAGCCTAATCTTGCTTTCTCCCCATAACCTTTATCCTCTTTACCCCAAGTGCTACATCTAGTCTCTTCTTGAATACATTCAATGTTTCAGAATCAACTACTTCCTGTGATAATGAATTCCACAGACTCAACACTCTTTGGGTGAAGAAATGGCTCCTCATCTCTGTCCTAAATCATCTACCCTGAATCCTCATACGGTGACCCCTTGTTCTGGACATATCCATAATCAAAAACATCCTCCCTGTATCTAACCAGTCTAGTCCTGTTAGAATTTTATAAGTCTCTATGAGATCCCACATCATTTGTCTGAACTCCAGCAAAAACAATCCTAACCTAGTCAGTCTCTCCTCATATGTCAATCTTGCCATCCCCAGAATCAGCCTGGTAAACCTTCGTCGCACACCCTTGAGAACAAGAGCATCCTTCCTCAAAAAAGGAGACAAAACTGCATGCTATATTCTAGGTGTGGCCTCGCCAAAGCCCTGTACAACTGCAACAACAAATCCTTGCTCATGTACTCGAAACCTCTCTCAATAAAGGGCAATATACCATTTACCTTCTTTACCACCTGCTACATCTGGATGCTTACATTCAGTCAAGGACACAAGGGCACCCAGATCCCACTGCACACTCCTGTCTCCTAGTTCTTGAATTTAGGGACACACACTTTATTTTAAGATTTCTGAAGAGTTTCCTCCTTATACTTCCTTTGCCTGAGAACTTTCTGTGCATTCTTCTTGGGGAGTTGACACAAATTGACTTTTGCACCCAGTGTTTATCATCATCAAAATAAAATGATTGTTTTGTTAATTTCAGATGAGCCCTTGTTCAACCAGACATAGGTACATAGATACTGGAGTAGGCTATTCAGCGAGTCAAATCTGTCCTGTCAGTTATTCAACACGATTGTGGCTAATCAAACACTTCAACATCTTTACCAAATTGTATCGCCATGACCCTGTAAGCTATTGGTAGTCAGAAATCTGTCAATTTCTGACTTAAACATACTGAAATACTGAGCTTCCACTGCCCTCTGTGGTAAAGATTTTCAAAGATTTACATCCCTCTTAATAAAAAATGGCAATGAGGTATTTGCATTGCTCTCCTATTCTGTCTCTTGTTCACCCAGAAGCTTTGAATTCTCACACCTTTGGAAGGACCTATTGTATTGTCTAAGGATTAATCAAATTCTAAACATCTCACCTTGTAGTTGGTGCTCAGACAACACAGTTGAATAAATTTTGAATCAGCCCAGTGTAACAGGTCGTTGTCTACTGTGACTTCTATCTTGAAAGGACCTTTAAAAAACTTATTTTGGAAATATTTTTCCAAGTTACAGATTTCAAAGCCAAAATGCCGTGTGAATAGCCTTTTTTTCTTGATCTGCAATATCAAAACTATACACTTGTGACACTGTCAAAGAAACCTCGAATCAGATAGATGGCACACACACTCATTCCAGCACAAACAAGAATTACTAAATGCTGGATATTAAAAGCAATTCATTAATACACAGGGGAAGATAACAGTAGCATGTGGTTTATGTTACTGAGTTAGTAATACAGAGGCCTGGATAAATGACCCGGAGACATTAGACTTCTGCAAACTGTCATCAATCAGTTCACCCACTTCAGAACAATGCGTTCTGACCCATTCAGCGTCCACCAGGAGGCTGAGGGGGAGAAGCAGAAAGAGGAGGAAGGAGACAGTTGGAAACCCAGCATGCAGCACGCAGCAGAGGCACTATCAATATCTCTGTCACTGCCTTCAATGTAGTCAAATCCAGGAGGAATGAATCTTAAGAAATCTGGAAAATCCTACCAGGAACAAAGAAGTGGCCGAGACCAAAAATGTCTTCATGGACACCAACCAGCAGAGATATCTGTCTCCGGTTCACAATTGTAGACAGGGTAGATGTACAGAGAAATTCCAACTAACTTGTAAAATACCACACTGGAAGTGAGAGTGCACCTGTGTGGACTCTGCAAATCTTAAGTTTTGGTGAGCAACAGGCAGGCAGATGATTTGGCTCTATTGAAGCGGAGTGCAAATATCACTCAGGGTTTAATTTCTAATTTGCTGGTGTGTATAAAAAGCATTCAATGATTGTTTGCCAAATGCAGGCAGAATGGATATGGTGTTTACAACTATTGTAAAATAAAACTTGTGTTTTTTCAAGAAATTAGAGATTTTAAAACAAATTTATTGTCTTTTTCAATTATTTGTGGTACCTTATTTGTGTAGGGAAGAAAATGCTTTTAAAAATCAATCTAAATACAGAAGTTATTTACACTATGTAACTGTGTCAGTTAATAAAGGAGTGAGAGAAAAAGAAATCCCTCAGAAACAATAATAAACTAATAAAGCCCAGAAAGTCAAAAAGTAGCACCTGAGAAAATTAAGCTTGGTCTTCTTTTTCTGAATAAAAGTCAATATCACTCTATGCTCCCTCTACCCACAACTCAATACAAATCTATCCCACCTCAGATTACTTATTTCAGCCTATGCTGGCTCCATGCCACACATTTAAGTTCCACAGTCATTCATCTACAATGTATGGTCCTCAGGAACCAAGCAATAGCTATGGGAATTGTTGTAATGTCTTTGGGAAGAAAATGAAACCTCAAAACATCTATTTATACACAGAATTCATTGCTCTGGGCTGAATCTTATATTTATTTGGCTAAGTCTGAGTTATGTTGAGTATTTTGGAGGGATTTTCAGTGCCAGGTCTCAGGAGATTTCTCACCATACCTAACCAAATACATCATGTCCAAACTCACCCTGCACCTATGGTGTCTCTCTTGTCTGATTCTATCCCAATCTTACCACTCAGGTCATTTCTGGATCAACTTGCCACTCACTTCAGATTTGCCAAAAGACCAGCGTGTCTGGTACATGTGCCATATTGAAAAGGCTGATGTGCCCCAGCCCACCACTGATGTACTGAAGCTGCCCTAAACAGTCCAATACAGGCAGATTCTGAACAAGTCAGAAATGGGGAAGATAGCAGTGTGCTTCTCCAACAGAGACCTGGAAGTCCTGTTTGCCTGACGGTGTAAAGAAAGAGCATCCACTTCTACAGGTTGGGCAGAGGAGGCCATCCCATTAGACCCTAGCAGCGTGGTCCAATTTTTCCATCTCTACAATGCCAAAGGATGGCCAGCAGTACCATAAGAAGATCAATGACTTCACTGCACAAGGGTAAATGCATTATTCTTCTCTATGCATTCTCACATTCACTCTAACCCTGTCACACCCACTTCCCATCAAGGCTCATACTCTGTCACTCTCATTATGGCCTGAAACATCTTCCTCACTTGCCCTCACATCACTCCCCCCCATCAGTAGCTCCAACCTTCTACCACACCAACCCTGTTTGGCCTCTCTATACTGCCTACTCATTCACATTGCACACCTCATTACCTTTCAACCACCTGCACCAGCACTAACAGCCATCCCATCCACTGCCCTCTCACTTAATCCTGTACTTTCATTCATCCAAGAGAATACAGTATACAGTGGGGCAGAAAGACTTGGGGGATAGTGAGATGCCTAAAATTTTATATGAGGAGAGAGTCCAAGCCCTCACAGGTGAAGACCGAGGTCACTCTTTCAGCAATGTGGTGACATCAAGTCCTGCTAACCAAGTATAGACCACTCTCCATTCACTACAACTCTCAAAGTAGCCCTGCCGTTGGCGCATTCATTGCACACCATTTCTAAACACTGGCCATGATACCTTTTCTCTCATGTCTCTGCAGGTATCAACAGGATGTCCACCACCTCCTCAAAGAAATGGTTCTGTCTGTCAAAAGTCACCTTCTCCAAGGATGAGAGAACAGAGGCCTCAGAGGAAGCAATGGCAAAGCTTGCCCCTGCACCCCCTCCTCCCACCCAGCCATTCCTGTTGGTGGGAATACTCACCTAGAAAGTATGGGAGCAAAATCTGGGCAGTACCTCATTGTAACAGCATTACAACTGGCAGAGGAAGAGGGACCTCAGGTCACCTGCATCTGGAAGACCAGGCACCTGCACTGCCCCTGGCAAGAGAGGGCCTTGTGGTGTTCATAATCAGGGACTCTGTCTAAATGCACAGGCAGCAGCACGAATGGCAAACAGATGAAAAATGAAATCTGAGAAACATAAATTGGGCTGGCTAAAATCTTGGTCAAAGATGGGTTTAAAACAGGGTCTTCTAGAAGAAAGATCGACACAGAGGGAATGGAATTTAAGAGGTAAACATCAAACCAGCGGGTCGTGGCTCAAAATACTGCTGCCAATGGGGGTGGGTGGTAAAGGTAGGTGAAGGAAGCTGGTGATTTACATGAGGAAAATGGTTTCTTATCCAAAGTAGGTTTGCACATCTTGAGAATATGAGGCTGAGAAATTCGCACTTAAGAGACTGGGACACTGAGAGCCAATTTGAGCAAGGATATTCATAACAGGATTTGGTGAAGCAGTGGGTACAGGCCACAGAGGTTTGGATGCTCAGATTTATAGAGGGATGATGATGGAAGATTGATCAGGCAGATGAGAATAATCAAGTGTAAAGATGATAAAAATGTAATGAAGTCTTTAGCAGGAGAAAGGGTGAAGCAGAAGCTGAGGCAGATGCTGTTTTAAAGATGGAAGGAAATGGCCTTTGTGGTGGTGTGAAACATATTGCAATTGGAAACTGGTGAAGGAGACCAAAAAGAGATGTTGAAGAAGGTTGGTGTAGTGAACCATGTGAAAGTCTGCATAGGGTTTGGGGAGGATGAGAAGGAGTGGCGCTTCACAGTCAGACCCATAGAAACTGAGTTTGACTTTGGTTCGGGAAAGCTTGGTGGTTTGGAAGGGTTACAAAATGGATTTGAATAATGAAAGAATTATGTTATATTCAAAAAGGATGATGGATATGAGATCTATGATTATGCTTATCTGTGGAGCTTTAAAGTTGACAAAATATGCTAGGCAAATTACTGCAGACCTAGAAAACTGAAAAATAACATGAATGTGATGGAAACACTCAGCAGGTCTCACGTCATTCACAACTAATTCATAAAAGGTAATGTGTCAGCTTCAACTGCACAATGTTCACCACCATATGGGTAATCAAGTAGTCCATGTCCAAATGTAGCAATATCTGAACAATATCAAGCTGGCAGCTGAGAAGTGACATTAAACATTTATGCCACACAATTGGCAGGCAATGACCATCTCTGACAGGAGAGAATCTGGCTGTCTCCTTTTGACATTCAATCATGTCACCATCACCAAATCGCCCTCAATTAATATCCTGGAAGTTGCCATGGACCAGAATTTGAACTGGACTAGACATATGGGTAGTGTGATTACAAAGTGGGTCAGAGCCTGTGAAATATTGGGGTGAGTGGATCAACTCCTGTTTCCCAGGGGTCTGCTCACCATTTCAAGGGCACAGGTTGGGGCTGTGATGGAGTGTACTCCACTTGCCTGGATGGGTGGAGTTCCCACAAAACTCAAGAAGTTTGACAACACAAACGTAAGAAACTTTAAACTTTATTTCTTTATTTTCTACTTCATATCTAAAATTTTGTACCTAGGTACCGTGGTACCTAAGAATCGTGGTGCCGTAGAATCCCGGCTTTGCATACTTTTCACTATACTCGTGTGTCCCTGTACTTGCATACATGTGACAATAAAACCTACTTCCAATTATAACTCACTCAGAGGCCTGTAAGAACTGCTGATACTGGAGTCAGAGATAACACAGTGTGGAGCTGGAGGTAAACAGCAGTCTAGGCAGCATCAGAGGAACAGGAAAGCTAATGTTTTGGGTCAGGACTCTTCTTCAGAAATGGGTCTCAACCCGAAACATCAGCTTTCCTGCTCCTCTGATGCTGCCTGACCTGCTGTGTTCCTCCAACTCCACATTGTTTTATCTATTTCAAATTATAATAGGCGGAACATTGTGACAGTGTGAATGAGGTGGATAACAATGTCTGGGACAGGGAGGTGCATAGCAAGAAGCCCATATATTAAGATGGACAGAGTTTAGCGACCTCATTAGCCTCAGTCAATGGGAACCCAATGCATGGGTCTATGTATTATTATTTCCCTCCACACGGCTTCACACCAGCAAATACAGCAGCCCCCTCCCTCACAGATTGAGCCACTTACCCTGCCCATTCCAGGTATGATCAAATCCATTTTCCTTCCCATTACATAGCTGCAATTTCCAGTGTGAAGGAAGGCAACAGTGAATACTCTTCAGCAAGTGGTTTCCAGCCTTTGGCTCTAGTTGTTCATCAGGTCCCAGACATCGAGATTCCCTTCTTGAAAGCCCTTCCCATGACCTTCATAAGCTTTACACCTACCCAGGTGCAAACCCAACCCTTTTACTTTACCAAGTCCCTGATTTTGTCTCACATAATATATCCACAATGCATCACACATAGCAAAGTTGAAAAATTATTGACCTTTAAGGATATGTCATTACATTCAATACCAGGGGATGGCGCCATGTCTCTGTCTGGTTAATTGACAAAACAGTATATTTTTCTACATAAAAAGCAAAAATAATTTCCAATAAAAGAATTTGGAAGCCATGAAACTGAAACCATTAAGCAGAATAGAGTCCAGTGAATCCCTTTCATAGACAAAATTAGATCTATCAAAACAGAAGACTGTAGTTTGTGAAACATACATTACTGATTTGCAATGTTTGCAAATGGCAGTTTGCGATGATCTGGTTTTGTAAGAGCTTGAAGATGAAAAGTACAGCTCCAAATTATTTTATATGTTAAATGGGAAAGAAACAAAGACTCAAACTGGGCAATTAAATACTTTTACAAAGGGAAGTTTAAGAGGAAAGCCTCACCATTGTGAGGGAAAAGAGGTTAATAGTTCAGCTTAATTTTAGCCACAATAATATTAAACCTTGTTGGATTAAAGATGCTCCATAGTTTTTGTTTATTGTGTTATGCTGGAAATGAATTTCCAAAGAAGATGGGATCATCACGCATGGCTGACTACAGTTGGAAATTAGGTTCATACACTTATATACAGGAGTACCTATGCTGTAAAGATTGGAATGGTTCCAGGAGACCAATAATCATCTTCTCAACTCTGACTGGGCAATGAATGTTTGCTCTGATAATGGTCCACTTCCTGAGAATAAATGTAACAAACAGCTAATGTATGACCACCGATAGCTGTCTTCCTTCCAGTGTTGTTAATCACAGCAATAAAGATTTGATGTTCTTTTTAGCATACATCTATAGCTCTCGCCAATTAAAATGTACTTATCTATTTCACCAGAAACAAAATAAGGAGCTAACTGCAAGGGCCTGGATTTTTCATTGGCTGGACAGTGATTATTCTTCTGTAGATAGGGGTTGTTCTTGGGGTCCCTGTGGAATTCTCATCATAGCACAGTTCCAAATATTTGCCCAGGTAAAGGAATTTTCCACTGTGTAATTCCTCAATGCCTGGATCCATACAAAAAAAACCCTGTAAAACTCAAATAATTCAGAGATTTCCAATGAAATAAAGTAAACCTTTATTCAGGAACAGTTAGTACATGAAATATGTAGTCTATCGCCTGAGTAACTATTCAAGAGGCCCTATAGTTATCAGACACACACCTAATTCAAGACCATTTACAAAGCCTAGACCCTGTCCCACCAGTCCCAGAACTTGACCCACTATTCCACAAAAACTCCCTCCACAGCTGGGGCTGAGCCACTTCAACCCACCAGATGCAACCCTAACCACCTGCCACCAGATCAGACCCAACATCTCCAATATCCATAAAATCCAACTAAAGTGGCATCCTCTTCCTGGCACCAAACTCAAAGCACAGCTGGCATCTTTTCCATTTAGCATCCTATTTACCTGGCACCCTTGCTCAGCTTTTCCAGCAATTTCTGTTTTCATTGGTGCTTTCTATCACTGGGTCAAAACACAAGTGGGCATGTGAGGGCCTCATGGCATGATCACCAGACTGTCAATCCAAAAATCTAGGTAATGTTCTGGGGACCTGGGTTTGAATTCTGCCACAGCACATGGTGGGATATTGAATTCAATAAATATCTAGAGTTAAGACTCTGATGATAACCATGAATCCATTGTCAACCTTTGGGGAAACCCCCATCTGTTTCACTCATGCCCATTAGTTGAGGAAGCTGCCATACTTTTCTGGTCTGACCTACCAATGACTCTGTACCCACAGCAATGCAGGTGAACCTCAATTGCCTTCAGGGCAATTAGGGATGGGCAATAAGTGCTAGCCTTGTCAATTATGCCCTCATAAATGAATTTTTTAAAGTTGAGAAATATTGCATACTTTTATAAAATGTCTAACTTCTGTGATGAAATTGGGAGTAATAGGGCTTGAATTTTACCATCATACCACTGGTGTAGTACTAGTCTCCATGGCAAGTAATAGAGTCCTGACTAATGCTGAGAGGAGAAGGATAACTTTAACACAGCAGAGCAATAGAATTGAAGAATCATTGAAGAAAATTCAGGTAATAAAGTTTGCCAGAAGAAGCAAATACTGATATTATCATATTTATACCATATTTTCCCAGTTCTAGTACATTGTCAATTTTATTTTTAATTTCTCCAGTACTGATTATCTTGACTTCAGCTCCCTTGGCCCTAAACTCGGGAGTTATGCTCCAGCTATACAAAACTCTGGTTGGGCACATCAAGAGTATTGAGTCCAGTTCTGGTTGTTTCATTACAGGAAAGATGTGGAAGCGTTGGAAAAGGTGCAGAGGAGAATTACCTGGATGTTGCCTGGAATGGAGGGAAGTTCTTATGAGGAAAGGTTGAGAGAGCTACGGCTTTTCTCTTTAGAACAACGAAGGATGAGACGTGACTTGATAGAGGTGTACAAAATGATCAGACGTATGGATAGAGTGGACAGCCAGAGACTTTTTCCTAGGGTGGAGGTAGCTATTATGAGGGGGCATAGTTTTAAAGTGAGTGGAGGTAGATATAGAAGCGACTTCAGAGGTAGGTTCTTTACTCAGAGAGTGGCAGGGGTGTAGATTGCTTTGCCAGAGAGGGTAGTGGAGTCGGCCTCATTAGGGGCATTTAAGTGGCTATGAGATAGGCATATGGATGTGAGTATAAGGTCGGGGTGGAGGTTCGGTAGACCTTAGGTTTAGGGTAAAAGTTTGGCACAACTTCGTGGGCCGAAGGGCCTGTACTGTGCTGTACTGTTCTATGTTCTATTTTAGTTTACAAAACTTCTTGGTCCCTACCTTTCACTCTTCCCACATGATGTTCCTTAAAACTGTGACAATGTGAAATCTATGCTCTCATAAGTGAACAGCAGCAAGTTTTACTGAACATAACTATATACAGAGGATGGTAAGAGACAACATCTAATCTGCAGCCCTACAAACTCAGGCTCCAATCCATTTATCTTGATGTAACTATGAAATAGTTTCTTTTGTATAATCTCAGTAGCAAATTAGAGTAAAGCTATAATTCCTTTCACTGTATATCACTAGGCTTCCTGCCCCTGTAATTATTTTATGATGTGCTGTTTCTTACAACTAACATACAGTAATGAACATTTATCTCTTCACTGCATCTTTTCCCCTCAATCCAGCCCTCCCCAATCCCTACATGCCCCTTTTTCTTGAGCGATTAATCTCCAAAAGCATTCTCTTTACTCTTCAAGGGTGTGTAGAATGAAAGTTCTCCTTTATCATGTTGGAAGGTGAACACATTGAGAGAGTGGAGTGACAATGTCTAATGATGGCTGATGCTTGATTTTAAATACAACATCAGCGAAGACCAATGGAGGAAATACTATTTCAAAGGAGTATACTCCATAAATGATCACAGTCTTTTGAAAAGGAAGACAAGAAATTGAAAATCTGCTCTGCTTTCCTTCCATTTTGCACTCTGATTTGGAAATACATCTAATGGGTGAAAAGAAAAATGAAGGGCTTTTTGAAGACAATGTAGGTGGTGAACAAATCAAGACTTCTCCCTAACTCCTAGTGAAGGAATCTCTCTTTCTGTAAGTAATGGTATCACTTCAGGACTTACTGCAGTATGATGCTGCCAAACTACTGACATCTCACAGAATCTATGGGAAAGTAAGACCGTCCGTCATTGTCAATGGTGTAAACTGCTGGAACTGGACCTTTAGTAGATTATTTTGTAATGGTCTAATTTGCAGACTTACCTGAAAGGTCAACCCCTATTCCACACATGATCTGTAATCAAAAAAGGAAATGAAGATGCTTGTTCTTTTTCTCTAGGTTTGCATTTGAAAGTTGAAACCATTGCTCATTGACAGTAGCAGAAAGTTTTCTGCAGCTAACTGTTCATTTTGATGAAGTTCTGAACATTGCTATAGCAGAAAACATTTTTCTCCATCAACTCTACCTCATTGTTGTGTCAATTGCATGGGAACTTTGGTTGTCAATTCTCAAGAATTTGTAAACCTCTTACAAGCTTTCTCTCCACAGCCTGCAAGGCTTGGTTATGTTGTTGAACTGGTGATAGCTGGACATCTAGTTTTGTAATCTCAATGAATTAATTAGACTTTGCCAATTTTTTTTAGTTGTAATCTGTTCAAGTCCAATCTAATGCCAGACTTCAAACTTTGCATAATTTTTTTTCTAAACTCAATAGTTTGGTCTTTTAGGTTTTACCTGAAAATAATTTCTCATGTCTCTATGCCTTGCTGATGGGCTTCCCTTGCAGTCTCTCTGCAGAAGAACAAACTCAGCATGTTTAATATTGACATGATCAATTTGGATTTAAGGGTCACTTTTTCTTCACATAGCACTTTGTTAGCTAATTGCAGCAGTGTACTGCATCCTGAGAGGCTACTTCTGACAACTCAAAATTTTCTTTGAACATTACAAACTCACATTGATCTCTGCACATGATTGTAAAGATTTGTTGCTTTCAACTTCCTTCTGCCAGTGCAGATGACGCACTCTCCCAACTGCCTGATACTTCATGGTCCTGAACTTGTTTTGCAGCTATGAGATTTATTTTGTGTATGATTGATGATCCCTTTCTAATGCATAATCAGTGAAAGTTCAGGTTCTGTAGTCATTTCACAGGCTGTAGACATTTTTGAATCTTCACTTGGTTTCAATTGTGATTGAAATAGTGCAAGGTGCAGTTTTATGCAGTCCCAGAATGGTCCTGCATGTCTGTACCTTTGGGGGAATTGAAGTCTTACTGAGGGACTGTCACATCACCTAGGAAACGTCGATCCTGCACCACTTCCCCTCTCACCATGCACCACCACTACCGGTCCCCCCGCACCCACCCACCACCCCCACACCATCACCGCCACCACCCCCACTTCAATTGCCTCACATACAGCTGGAACACTTGCATATTGAAGCAGTCTTTCATCCTTTGCACTACCACTGCAGCTATGCCCTGCTCTCTCTCTTTGCACTCATGGCTCTCTGTTAGGCTGACTTGGTTGGGTTCTTGTTGGGTGAGTTCTGTAGTGGCATGAACCTAGTTTCTTCATGTACTTGCTACATTACTCCTTGTTTGCCTCCATTTCTGTGAGTCCGGTCAAGATTACCATTGTGTGGTGATCATGTGAACACTCTTGTGAATGAGAAATAATGGGAACTGCAGGTGCTGGAGAATCCAAGATAACAAAGTGTGGGGCTGGATGAACACAGCAGGCCAAGCAGCATCTTAGGAGCACAAAAGCTGACGTTTTGGGCCTAGAACCTTCATCAAAAAAGATGAAGGGTCTAGGCCTGAAACGTCAGCTTTTGTGCTACTAAGATGCTGCTTGGCCTGCTGTGTTCATCCAGCCCCACACTCTTGTGAATGAACTGCAATAGGATGCATTAAATATAACAAAAATAGATGACTGCCAGAGAGGACTTCTTAACAGGGGTCCAACCGATCAGGGTTCAGTTCCATGTGATCTAACATCACTAACATATCGATATTGAGCAGATGCAAAACAACCAAAGGTTAGAGTAAAAGTCTAACTCTCTCCACTGAAAAAAAAACTGACCAACTGCCATCTGTCTCAATATCTATTTATCTAGCTTGGTACAAAATTTTATTTAACGATGCTCCTTTGATGTATTTTGGTATGTTTTACATTATTGGCACTGGATAAATACAAATTGTCCTTGTTTCATAGTTAGTTATAACTCAGTGAAAGATTGAAAAACAATATCAATATCCTGTTGAATGAAGTGTAAGACATTGCTCCTGAGTAGGGTGTTTGCATCCATACAGAAGAAGGAGGAAGGTGTAAATAAACTTTAAGTATGGGCTTTCCTGAACATCCAGGAATCCCAGTAGCATCTGGAAGATCTGAAAAAAGAACTGTTTTGAAATATTAAATTTCAGCTTATTAGTCAAATATAAAACGGATCAAGTTTTTGTGGGTTTTAAAAGTTTTTCATATTATAAATTAAACCTGTGAAAGAATTTTGATGTACACTGACACAAAAAAACCATTCTTCAGTGCAATGGTCTTAATACTCAACCCAACAAAAGAATGAGGTATAATTTAAAGGTGACACGACCCCTCATCAGCTGCTTTCATTATTGTTTTCCTCAGTCAAGATGTGCTTATCATAAATATGCATGACTAACAGAGCTTGCAGCTCTCATTAACACTGACAAAATCCTCTAAGGTTCCACCTTAGCTTCCTCACAAAGTGGGGGAATGGAATTACAAGAGCACACCGCAGGATTAGCTCAGTTGGTGTTCCATTTTTTATTGAAAAACTACACTCCAGCCTCATAACAATCATTTATAATTATTACTTTGAGTGAGGCTGTTATCAGATAACAGAGCATTCTCTTTTTCCTTTTCTCTTTTGCAATAATTTTGACCACAGGCATTGCAGCTTCTTCAGTCATTATTTTAGAACAATTTGCTGTCAGAAAAACAAGTTCCTCATACAATGTGCAGATTATAGGTCTTTAATGATAATGTCAGGTATTAAATATTTTTTTTAAGAAACTCCTTACCTGGTTGTCAAACAAACCACAATCTCCTTGCAGTCCCCTCCTTTCCAGCACATTCTAAAGGGGCATTGTCTGCCCTTGAAAAGTGTTTGGAAAAGAATAGTTCTTTAACTTGTCTTTTGAACACACAGTTAAGTTTGCATAAATTGTATTGAATATCATCACCATTTTCTTTGCGAATGGTGGTTGTTCCTTTACAAATCTGATTGCCTCCCACTTGCTCAAAGTCTAATAGTGAGCCATCAAGACCTCATGTAGGCCTCAGGATTCAGCCTCAACTTTGCACTGAGTATAATAGTTTAGATGCTTAGTTGCGGGTGTGGATACTCACACTGTAATTTGTTTTAAAATCCACTGGAATAGGAAGAGAAAAACCTGCCATGGCTCCTTCTCATATTGCTTTCCTTGCTTGAAAATGTAAACATGTAGATTAGTTGGAAGCCAATTGATCCTGATTTTGATGCCCCCTCGTGGTTAAATATCTTACCAATGCTTATTATCTAACCTTAAATTAAAAAAAGACAACTTTGGCGATATTTTGCAGAACCATGCATACCAACAGATACAATTTCAGTCACTGCCTTTGCAGAAAATTAAAACAAACTCAGAATCAAAGAGCCTATTGTTGATTTAAAGTTTGCATTATTTTCTATTCAGAGAACATCGCCTTAAATCATTAAAAGTTCAGACAGAAATACATGTCAGCCTTGCCGAGTATCTGACTCTGTTGTGCTGTTTCTCCTCATACTAATCTTTCCCACTCAATTGTGGCTGAAGCCATTGTAATGTGAGCACTTCTGATTCTATTGGATGATTGGTGAGGCTTCTTTTCACTAGTCCTTAATTGCTTTAGACCAGCAGTAGTTTGCAGCTACAGATGTCTACTTCAATTTGCCTAGAGAGCACAATCGACCCCATCTGTTGCAGTTTTTCAGTCGCCTTCTCCCCCTGTCTGAAGGCCTAAATTGAAATCTCATCAAAAAGTAATACAAGAGCAGTTTAGCTGTAAGGCTGCTGCTGAGGTCTCCTTTAATAAGGGCCCCCCTGCTAGTTTTACACAGTGATTGGAGTCACAAGGAAGAGGAAAAAAAAGTTAGAAATATAGTGACAGATGGATAATTTGAGGTGGAATAATCTGGTGTGTCATGACTAAGGGCGCACAGAGAACACTCATTGTGTTTTATGTACACACAACAAAATATATGACTTCAGTTTTTATTAGTGTAGCTAACCGAGGGTTCAACAATTGATCAGAGTTGCCATACCTGTCTGTCCATTGCAACCTTAGTCAGCAGGTTTAAAGACTAATATTCAAGCAATACGATGATTTAGCATTTTGGATTTTTTTATAGAGAAACTAAGATCCCTTTAAGAATGTTGCGGAATAATTTTGTGCCGTACAAGTTGCACTGTGAGTTGATGGCGTAAATTAATGATCAGGAGATATCAGGAAATATTTCCCATCTCTGAACTATTATACCAAACAGCAAAAACTGGACAGTAGAAGAATGAAATTTCAGAAGTTTTGAAGCTATACGTTTTTTTCTGAAGCTTATGTATGTAACTTCTGAAAACATTGCAAATATAACAGAAGTTGAAAATTTGAATCAGCAAAGAACATAATGTTCCTCATATGACAATAAACCATCATATGAGTTACTTACACCTAAAGCAACAAATGTTAAAAATGTATGAAAAATAAGTAAGACGTAACGGTAAGAATATATGTTTAACATTACATCAAACAGCATTAAAGGGCACTAGTACTAAATTTGATAGTACTGAAAGCAGGCAATAAGAGAGTAACCCACATCCGATGCAGCAACAAACTATCTCCAACTAATCTACTTACTTGATTGCAGCTTGCAGCTGGCACGAACCAAACGGCTGAGCAGCTGCATGCCTCAGCAAGGTGCTCAAAAGCATTAGAGGCTAGCACCAATTAAAGCTAGCCTGTACAGCTTAAAACTAGCCAGCAGCTGATAAAAAGGAGGTACATTGCCATTGGAATAATTGTTACCAGTAATGCATAATAAGATTCTGCTCAAGGAAAGACACAACTGGCACAGCAGAGGAGAGTCACTTCTAAGATTTTTTGGAGCACTTTGTTGAGGAGGAGTAGAGGAGAACAGGTGCATTTAAACCATGGAGACACTAGAAGGCTGTCCAGTCAAACTCAGAAGGCTGTGTGCCCCATGAGCCATGTTCAATGCTAGGTGTCAAAACCTGAGCACCTGGCTACATTTTTGCTAAAATTTCAATGACCTCATTCATGTGACTAAGGTAAGTGAACATATCTTCAAATGCCATATCCCATTAATTGTACAACAACTCACTTTGGATGCTTGATCAGGAAGCATGGGTTCAAGTCCCCCTGCTCCAGAGTCATGTAATAACATCTCTGAACAAGTTGGGTTAGAAAACATTGATAACAGCCCTACACTCGCTCACATGCACCACATGGTCATAAACCATGACTCACATCTTGCATTCATAGTCACACTTCACCCTCACATTATTAGCAATTTAATCATGACATGCACAGCACCAAATCTCTCTTGCATCACAATCATTGATACACTTCCGTCTCTTGTAGAGCAAGTTAGCGTACACAATCAAACTAGCAAATGCTAACCAGATTGGAGGGATGGGGAGAATGTTAGGGTGAGGAGAACAGACCTAGTTACATGGATGATCCAGTATTCACCACTATTAGAGCAGCTGTGGCTGAGGCTAGCCCCAGCAGCGGGATCAAATACATTGTATTCTTAAGCCTAATATAATGTGTTTCTTATATCTAGCTTCTTCCCCATTCTACAGTTTCTTCTGATTTAGAATGTTACAACCCACTGGGGTCAAATGCTATAATTTGAGCCCTGCTACTCATGCAAAATGTTATTTTTTTAACTGTTCACAGTATTCCAATTTACCTGACTTTCAGGCCATTAAAAGGTGCCATGACAGATGGAAAGCAGTTACTAAATCATATTATGTTCTTGGTGTTATTAATAGAGGCACAGAGTACAAGAGCAGGAAGGTGATATTGAATTTGTGCAAGTCACTTGTTAGACCTCAACTGGGTTATTGTGCACAGTTCTGGCTGCCACATCATAGGACATATGTGAATGAAGAGGCAAAATTACAAGAATGATTCCTAGAATGAGAAATTTCAGTTTGTAGAATCACGGATTCTCTACAATGTGGAAGCAGGCCATTCAGCCCATCAGATCCACACCGACCATCTGAACAGCATCCCATCCAGTCCCACCCCCCTACCCTATCCTTACAACCCTGCATTTCTCACGGCTAATCGGCCTAGCCTGCACATCCCTGGTCACTATGGGCAACTTAGCATTGCCAACCCACCTAACCTGCATATCTTTGGACTGTGGGAGGAAACTGGAGCATCTAAAGGAAACCCACGCAGACACAGGGAGAATGTGTGAACTCTACACATACAGTCGCCCAAGGGTGGAATTGAACCCAGGTCACTGGCGCTGTGAGGCTGCATACTTCCCAGTAATAAAGATAGTTTAAAGAATTTGGGGCTCTTCTTCTTAGAGGGAAGAAGGTTGGTTTAGAGGCTTTCAAAGCCATAAATGGGCTGGACAGAGTACAAAGGGAAAAGTTGTCCCCATTCATAAAAGGAAAAACAACAAGAAGGCATAGATTTAAAGTGATATACAAATGAATCAATGGTGTTATGAGAAAAATGGCGAGCAATTGAGTATGAAATGCACAGCCTGGAAATGTGGTGGAAGCTGATCCAATTGAAGTATCCAAGAAGACATTGGATGATTATTTGGATAGAAATGGTGTGTGGGGATATGGGGAAAGACAGAAGATTAACATAAAGTCATAGAACTGATGCAAGCATGAAGAGACAAATGGTTACCCTCTAGAGGTTAGGAAAAAGTAGTGATTAGTTGGGGAGGTGTGGGGGGAGGACATTAATTTCAAGTAGTAAAAAATTGTAACTGATAACATGATGGGGTTATAGGCACGGAAATCTCCAGATCTCAAGATTCCAAGAATGTTAGTTGGGCAAAGAATCTGAGGCAACATTAATTATAAACTTTCAAAACTCACTGTATTTGATGTTAGTACTAAAGCATTTGAATGCAGCAAATTGCACACTCTATGTTGTTCATGAGACATGAACATTGCTGGCTAGGCCAGAATTTATTATCCTTTCCTAATAGCCCAAGAGAAGGGGTGTGAGCTGCCTTCTTAAAATATGCAGGTATTGGGATATAGGAACATTCACAGCACTGTTAGGAACAGAGTTCCAGCATTTTGACCCAGTGACTGTGAAGGAATAACCTAGCAGGGGCAGAGGACTATTGGAAGAGATTGGTGAAATTGTGAATACGTTTTACTGTTTAAAAGGAGAGAGAGCTTCCATTGATTATTTGATTTATCTCTAGATCAAAAAAAGTCTCTGGATAAGTGATGGTTATCAATAACAAAGTCCTTTTTCTTGCCAATAACTTTGTGATTGATTCTTGGATAGCTGAGCAGCTTGGAGCTGAAAATAAGTTACAGAGATATGAGGGAGAGAGGCAGAAAGAGAGACAGTGACGTGTGTGTGTGTGTGTGTGTGTGTGTGTGTGTGTGTGTGTGTGTGTGTGTGTGTGTGTGTGTGTGTGTGTATATACACGTCAATGGGAGTTTATAAGGGAATTAAAATTTTAGTTAGTATTCTTATATGCCAATGGTTTATATCTACTTATCCACAGTCTAATTACTTATAATAAACTAGCATTCTTGTTTAGTGCAGAAACATGTAATCTGCTTTCTATCAAACTCACAATATCACAGAATTGGTATGGTACGGTGATAGTGGTCACAGAGTCACATTAGACAAAAGAGGTCCTTCAGATGATAAAATCTGAGTTTACCTATCCACAGTAATCCCACTTCCCAGCTCCTGGCCCATTAGTCTTGAAAGTTATGGCATTTATTGTGGTCATACATGTACTTTTTAAAGATTGTGACATTTCCTGCCTTTGCAACTCTCCCAGACTACGTATTCCAGATTTCATTCACTTCCACGTAAATCTTTATCTTCTTCAAGAAAGGACATGTTCTCTTCAAAAGATAAACTAGATTTTAAAGCACAGTGCCACCTGATTCCAAGGGCATAAAAAAATTCAAAGTCTCAGATTTTTAACAAATGAATGCTACTCATGGGATTCAGGTTGCTTGCTTTCAAAATTGCAGCCAATCTTTCACACACTTGATTCAAATCTGGCCTTTCTCTTTTCAGCCCAGTCTTTAAGAACATTAAAATAAAAATATAGACGCAATCCTTACAAGAAGCTGTATGCGGTACAATCTTAGAATTCTCACTTTACCGAACCTCTCCAACATCTATCTAATGTACCACAATCCTACTTTGTGTCTTCCTCCTTTTAGATACCCAGGAACTGTGCCCTGGCCATTGGTTGAAGCATTAAGATCCAAATGGCTGCTTTAGTGTCATAACAGCATTTCATGCCGTTTGAATTCATGATTTTCTATTGTGCATACTTACAGCTGAATGCATTGCATATGCACTAATAAGTAGAAAGTGGACATTGACCGCGACCCCCCGCACCCCCCCAACACATAACTAAAACCGAAACACTCAGAGAGTAGCACCTCACCTTATCTATTAAATGGAGTGTGGAAAGTAATGTAACCTGCCTTTTCCACAACTGTTTTGGATCACAGCATGTATCCAAGCAGTTCTTTTCAGATTCAGGTAAATATAATTAAGAGAAGGCTCGACCACAGCAATTTGCTGAAATATGAAAGTTTTTATTAAGTAACAATAAATGAGTGTGGTGGTAATAATAAAAGGGAGAGAAAAAGGGGGAAAACAAAACAAGTTTCATGCCCTCCTGTCTGTTGGGTCCCCCCTGATCTGGAGGCTTAGGTTCATTCCTGGCACCGGTCATGGTTCCAAGCTGAGTCAAAGACCCGGAATTGGAATGAAACTCTTTTTTATACAGTGTGACAAACAACCAGCACAAAGAAAGCAGATACAGAGAGACAAAACTGCTGGCTGGTACAGAAAACACAGGATGGGAAAACAAGGGGAGGTATCATCATTGGCAATAAAGGAAAGTTCACAGGACTCATTCAAGGTCATGCAGCTTGTCAAGTATTATTCTAAACTTTTCCTGCCTATCTTCCTATTCTGTGCAATCTATTTTCTCATGCAGATGCAGAATATTATTATTAACTTCTAGCCCTTCGGTCCATCCTATACAGCAACTTCTAGTGGTTATATAAAATAAACGCCTGACATACACTTTTGCAATCAACAAGAAACAATTTATTGATCTAAATGTAACAGTGAGCAAAGCAACTAAATTATTAACAAACCGAATAAACCCCTTCTAATGACTCCTGAATAAAACAAGATTCTAATGGTATGCTGTTCCAATGTATACAAGTCTCACATATATAATATAAAATAAATAAGAAAGAATTTTGACTCTCAAAATTACAGCCAGGTTACACCTATTCTGGAATGTTCTGTGCCTTCTCTGTCGAATGTGGAGTCAGGAACACCTTCGTTGAATGTTCTGTCAGGAACATCTTCCACATGAAAATCTTCTGTCAGGAATATTAACTAGTTATAATTTCCTTAAAACTTGGTGAAGATTATGAGAGCTGGCAATTCTCTCTTGGAAGCTGAGAGCTGTTAACTCTTGCAGATGGCAATTCACTCTCCTGTCTTTGCCCAACTGCCCCTACTTGTATACCCTTGATGACATCTATATTTCTTACAATAGGTTTGTCAAAACCATCAAATTTAAATTAAATCAGTTTTTTAGTATCTGGGTCCCAGTTTCAACTTGATTGGCTAAATTTAAAGCTTGTTGCCTTGATAACAAAACAAAAGTGCTGCTTGGTCTGCTAACTATACAGCCTTTTGATACACATGTTTCAATTCAGGTGCTATGTGCACCTGCATCCACAAGCTGCTGCCCACAGACATCCTTTTTGAATCTGATCCTTTAAAGGAACTATGCACTGCTTTCCCCTTAGCATTTTACAAACACCAATATTTTACAAACACCAAGTTCTAACTTCCTGGCTTCCAATCCACAAATATTCTACCCAACTTTGCAACACCTCCACCACTTAAGAAAAAAAAATCATTATAAAAAAAGGCTTCTTTCTTTTATTTAAACTTTAACTGTATTATATTATTAGCTCCATAGCTCATTAATCTAGAGTTACACATTTTATATACAACATTGAACACTACTGTTTCTAAAGGATATAAACATTTTCCTTTCAAACTTGTGATAAAGCATCCACAAAAATATATTCAGAATGCACAATCTATAACATAAGACTCCAATGACAGAATCTGGTATTCTCATCCTTAAATCTTTCCAGAAATGTCAAAGGATTGTGATCGGTACAAACAGCCTTCTCTGGTGCATTGTTTGCTAGATAAATATTAAAATGTTGCGAGGCCAGGACCAAACTCAATAACTCCTTTTCAATGGTGAAATATCTTTTCTGGTGAATATTGAGTTTTCTTTGAAAAAATAACCGATTGGCCTTTCAGTTCCAAACTCATATTCCTGTACCAACATAGTTCCATGATGCTAAATAGCCCGTAGAGTTCAGGGATGTGTGGGTTGTAGGGGAATGGGTTTAGGTGGGATGTTTCAAGGGGTGGTGTGGACTTGTTGGGCCGAAGGGCCTGTTTCCACACTGTAGGGAATCTAACCTAATCTAATCTAATTTATGTCACTTTCATCGATGGTGACTTTGAAGGGTTTCAGAAAATTTTGCCTGTCTAAAACTAATGCATTGGTTAATGCTGCTTTAAGATTCTCAAATGCCTCCTGGTTCTTTCCACCGAAATCTCATGGTCTTTTTTAATATATCTGTCAGCCGTGCCTCCACGCTAACAAAGTTTGGCACAACTTTCCTGTAGAATCTGTTCAATCCTAAAAATCATAGCACTTCCTTCTTTGAGGATGTTTTTGGAAAGTGCTCAATGGAATTTGACTTCACATTCTTCAGTGTCATCCACCTGCGTCTAATGTTGTGCCCTAAGAATGTCACTTCAGCCTTCATGAATTCTGATTTTGTCACGTTTACAACCAACTTTGCCTCCTGTAGTGCTTTAAAGAGCTCTGCCAAATGGTCCATGTGATCTTTCCACGAATGGCTAAAAGTTGACTATGTCATCTACATAGTCAATCCTGCCTCGATTCTGTTCGTAAATCTTTGAAAAGTACCTGGTGCGTTTTTCATTCCAAAGACCATTACTTTAAATTCATACAGCCCATTTGGGATCACAAACACAGAAAATTCCTTTGCTCTCTCTGACAAAGGTACTTGCTAGTAACCCTGAAGTAAGTCCAACTTGTGATGTAAGTGGCTCGTCCTACTTTTTCCACACAGTCCTCCGGCCTTGGAATTGGGTATGAGTCAGATTTAGTCATGGCATTGACCCTCTACTGATCTATGCAGAATCATTGAGTACCGTTGGGTTTGGGTCTATGATGTCTTCTTGGAGCATCACTTCTCCTTCCTTCTGAATCTGAGCTGCTTTGAGAGGATTAAGTCTGTAGGAGTCTTGTTTTATCAAAACAGCATTCCCTATGTCAACCTCACGTACTAGGGTATTAGTCCTCCCTATTCTATTTCTACATATGTCTTCATAGCACTGTAACAAGTCTTTCAGTTCAGTTGTCTGCTCCTAGCTCACTATCTTATCCCATTCTTTAAGGACTTCCTCAATTTTCAACTTATTTTGAAGCACACTAAAATCCATATCATCTGGAGTTGACTCCTCACTCTGAGTGGCAGTAACTAATGCCTGTTTCTCCACTTCCCTTTCCCTGTTAAAGTAAGGTTTCAGCATGTTCACATGGCATACCCAACAAAATCTTTTCCTACCTGGCATCTTTATCAGATAATGCAGATTCAAATTCTTAATCTGATGAGGACCACTAAACCTAGCTGTGAAGGGATCTCCTGCTGCTGGTAATGCATTAATACTTAATTCCCGTGGGCAAACATATGAATTTTAGATTTCTTGTCTGCTTCTTGCTTCATTAGAAATTGCGCCACCTTCACATGTTGTCTAGTTAATTCACCTACTCTGTTTAATCTTTCTTTCGCCTTAGGAACATAATCCAACTGTGAGATCTCAGACTTTAGACCTATCAACATTTCCTTAATTAATTTTGAAGCCCTCTTCCTTTGTGTCCAAATATCAAATCCAATGGAGTAAATTAAGTCAATTCTTTTACGGCATCTCTAACAGCAAACAATATACATCATATCAGTCATTTGGGTAATCCTGGCAATAAGCTCTCAACATTGTCCTTAGAGTCTGATGCCACCTTTCCAACGCTCCCTGGGATTTAGGATGGTATGCATTTGATTTAGAGTGTTAGATGCTTAAACTGTCCATGACCACCTTAGATAATTTGGCACCAAGGTTGGACCCTTGGTCTGACTGAATATCCCTGGGTAATCCATAATGGGTAAAGAAAGCAAGCAACTCCTCCATAACCCTTTTTTGCCTTGCCATTCCGTAATGGAATTGCCTCTGGAAACCTGGTGAAAACATCCATTATGCATAGCAAATGCTGATTCCCACTTTTGCTTTTAGGGTGGTGATCTATACAATCAATCATAACTAATGTAAAAAGGTTCTTCAAATGCAGAAATCGATATCAAAGGCACTGGTTTAATTATTGCCTGTGGTATTCGTACCATCTGACATGTATGACAGGTACGGCAATATTCAACTACATTCTTATGTAATCCAGGCCCTCTGAAATGCTTCTGTGTCTTAGCCTGAGCCTTCTTCGCCCCTTAATGATCTCCTACAGGTAATTTGTGTGTTACCTACAATACTTCATGTCTGCATTCTACTGGCAACATGATCTGGTGAACCTCTGCCCATTTTTCATCTGCATTAACCTTGTAAGGTCTCCGTTTCCACCTCAAGATTTTGTCCTTAAGGTAACAGCATTCTGGAATACATTCTGATTCCTTTTCCAAGTACGCTTTATGATATAAGATTAGATTAGATTAGATTCCCTGCAGTGTGGAAACAGGCCTTTCGGCCCAACAAGTCCACACCGGCCCTTGAAGCATCCCACCCAGACCCATCTGCCTATAACCCACACACCCCTGAACACTACGGGCAATTTAGCACGGCCGATCCACCTAGCCTGCACATCTTTGGACTGTGGGAGGAAACCGGTGCACCCGGAGGAAACCCGAGCACCCAGCGGGAACCCACGCAGACATGAGGAGAATGTGCAAACTCCACACAGACTGTCGCCCGAGGCTGGAATTGAACCTGGGTCCCTAGTGCTGTGAGACTGCAGTGCTAACCACTGAGCCACCGTGCCGCCCACATATAAATCCTTTATTGTCTCATCTTTTTGGTATAACTCCATTAATCTTTCAGAACTAAACACCTCTGCCTGTACCTCTTCCTGCTTAGGTTTTGTTTTCCTTTACGATTTCATTATTTTACAAACACAAAATTTTAACTTCCTGCCCTCCAATACTCTACTCAACTTCACAACACTAACTCCCTCATCAACTTTTCTGTACAACTTACACAAGAAACCTGAGTGCTTGTTGTGGACACATTTTCTACCTCTAAGACCACTTATAGCATTCAAAGAATTAGGAGCCACTCATGTTAATTTGATATCAACCGCCTTCATAAAGAAAAACTGCTTGTTAAATCTTCAATGTTTTCATAATTTATTCAAATGCATTTGCAAATGAAATTCTCCTGTTAATAATTTTAGCAAAAATGTCAATGTTAGAACAAAGTGGGCTTTGTAGACCATATGTGCATACAAAATGGGATTTCTAGATTATACTAGTCAAGACCATGGCCAAAAATGGGATTTCTAGACTACTTCTGCTAACATTGTTGGCTGGACTCTTGTCTAGTATAATCTAGAAATCCCATTTTTAACTCCCATGCTGTCTAGAAACTCCAATTTGTATTCAAATCATTATTTTTTCTAAACTTATTGAACTGGGAAATTTCTGATAACATTGGGTCATACATTGCTGTCAAAATAATGTCAAGGCTCATGGCAATCTCTGTTATTCATATGCAAATATTGCAGCAAATTCAGACAAGGGCAGCTGCGCTTTAAACATGGAAATCTAAAAATTCCTCAAACGAGCACCGCTCCACTGTTAACTAATGTGAAAACAACATCTTGCCCTCTAGCTCTCTGTTAAAATGCATTGAACGACAACAGCTTATAGTTATATACATCTTCAACATGATAGAAGTTCCATGTGCCTCAAAGAGGAAGTGTAAAGTAAACTGTGAGACTAAGAGAATAAAGAAATATCAACGGATCGAAAATCTTGATGAAAGGAGTAGATTTTATAAAGTTAATTAAAGAAGGAAAGAAAAATAGAAAAGTGGAGAAGTTTGAGCAGGGAATTCCAGGAACCAGGCAACTGAAGACGAAGCCAGCAATGATTGAGCGATTAAAATCAAGTGTGTTCAGATGTCAAGAATTAGAGGAGCATAGATATTTTGAAGGGTTGTTTGGCCAATAGAGAGGATTGCCAGGAAGTTATTGTGCCTGTGTACTAGAAATGAACTGAGGTTGCTGGAAAAAGTTGTCTTTTTCAGTCTAATACTCCTTTAATTATATAGTAAATGTTACTGTCCATAAACATCACTGGCACTGAGTTATTGCAAGCCTGTAGTCTTATACTTTGGGTTTTAATTATTCTGAGAAACTTTAAAAAATGCACGATTTAAAATTTTTTTCTTTTATTTTCTGTCCTTTTTTGTGCTGCAATTCAACCCAATCTTTCTTCCTTCTGTTGTTATTTCTGTAGTTGATCTCTTCAAACTTGCCTCAGAAAGTTAGGAGATTGGAAGGTGAGGTCCAGAGCAAACTTAAAGGTGACACTAGAGTATTTCATTTACTTCTCATACCAGTCACCCACTGGCTAATACGTCGTTGCAAAATGACTTTTATTCTGTCTCACCATGGCCATTGACCTGCTTGTTGTAAAGAAACGAGTTTTACCTAAAGATATGAAAATGCCAGTTCCCAAAGGAGATTAATTTCCTGGAAATATAATGATATCAGCTGACCGAATAAAACGAGAGGGAATTATGCCACGCATAAAATTGATGAGTTTACATTTGTGGTGTTTAAGATTGTTCGTTTAAATAAATCAAATTATTAAAAGAAACTCTCCCCCTTTTTGGACAATATACTCTTCCATAAAAATGCCAAAGCTATCACTTCTAGCAGATTTCTCCACCTGTTGGGTTATTCCAGTGACTTTTATGGCTCATCTTTGCAGTAACTTCATTGTAAACTTGAAACTAACATAAATCTGTTGCAGGGATGCAAGGCCACATGAAATCGTTTCACATGCTGAGCAAATCCAGCGGTGTGATTACCTGGAGATCGGTGGTTTCAAAGCAACTTTACATTTCAAGTTGTTTGACTAGCTGCAGTGTAGCAAGTTTGAGATATTGGAAGACTCCAGCTATTATTAACTTCAATCAGAGTGGTCTGGCAGGGAAGGGGAAGCTGGCTTCAGGATCACCAAACCCTCTAATCCCAGTAACATCCTTGTAAATCTCTTCTGAACCCGCTCAGGTTTAACAACATCTTTCCTATAGCAGGGAGACCAGAATTGAAATCAGTGTTCTAAACGTGGCCTAATCGATATCCAGTACAGCTGCAACATGACATCTTAAGATCAAAATGCACTGACCAATGAAGGCAAGCATGCTAAATGTCTTCTTCACCACCTTCTACCTGTGACTCCATTTTCAAGGGACTTTGCACCTACACTTGTAGGTCCCTTTGTTCAGCAACTCCCCAGAGCCCTCCCATTAACTGTAAAGGTTCACATCCTGATTGGCCTTCCCAAAATGCAACACCTCACATTTATCCACATTAAGTTCCATCTTCCACTCCTTGGCCCAATGGCCCATTTGATCAAGGTTGCATTGTAATCTGAAATAATAGTTTTCACAGTCTATTACACCATCAATTTTGGTGTCATCTCCTATATTCACATCCAAATCATTTATATAAATGACAAAAAGCAGCAGACTCATCACCTATCCTCCCTGCACACCACTGTTGTTGACTTAATTCCATTTCAGCTTTAATGTGGGACGTTATTTTCCTTTTTTTATTATAAGAGAATGACACACTATCAAGCGCAAACCTACTTGCATTGAAATGTACTAAACTCTTTGTCAAAGCTATAGTTAATTTGTCTCAACTGTATAATATAATTTAGAAGGACACTGGCTGCCAAGTTAAATGCTGAATGTCTCTATTGGAAAGATAGTGCATAATATAGGTATTCCTGTCTGATGGCGGTAATACTATATGCAAGGCTGGGCGCAGGGTGCAAGGCAGCTGCTAATGTCACCACATCAATTTGTTAGTCCTTCACGCACGACAGAACAGGTCTCTCTCAGATACTCTGCATTATCGTGTAACTTGAGTATTATTTTCTACTGCCTGGGCCTTGGCAGGTTTGTTAATCATTTCTCCATTTATTCATCAAGGTACGATGCTTCAGACTGACAGATCTATTATTTGACTTTTTTGGGGGTGTCACAGGTGATTGATCACTCCACACCAGGGGAAGGTCAATTTATCACCCAGCGTCTGTTCGTGAATAATCACAAGGAAATGGCTGAACTATAAGAGTGTCAATTAATTCTGGGGTCTGCTTTACCCAGATAAGTGAAAATGCCATCGGTGCAACATAAAATTGGCTTAACTTATGCGAGATGTTGGACATGTGTCCTTATATAAAATAAAGCTTTGTATCAGTATTGTATCTAGTATTTTCTCGACAAATGTATTTATTTCATAAAACTACAGTTTCAAGTGGCATTAAGTCGGATTTCAATTGGTTTTATAATCCTATAAAAAAAAGTTTGGATCTGTCTTCTTAGATGTGGCACCACTGGCATTACCTCATCTGGCTTTGTGCAACAGGACCCTTCATTTCTCGCATCAGCACAGTTTGTGGCTCAAATTCAGAAACAGTCAAAATCCACCTTGCTCAGAAATCCTTTGATAGAAGGTGTTTTTTAATGTTTTGTGTTAGTCCAGCAACTTCAAACCACAAAAATTAAAATTAGTCTGTGATGTTTAAGGTTTCTAGAATCTTCATTGACTGCTTCAAGTTTATAACAGCTGTGTGAGGCTAAATATTTGTTTGAGTTTTTGGCTGACAATATTATGCAGTAAAAGTCCGATTTTTATTGTGTTGGTGTTGCCACTAGCTTAACATGTTTAGTAGCTATGGCAAGTAAGTGGAAGAGCGAAATTGATCAGTTCTCACGTAACTCAAATAAGAAGGAGAAAAATGTGGCTTTTGTATTGCGTCTTTCCTGACTTTGCAGCACCCCAAGTTGCCTTTATTGTCAATGCAAGACTTTTGAAATGTAACGTGTCCTAATTTAGGAAATGCATCAGTTAATTTGGGGATACCAGGATCCATTAGCACTAATGTGATAATGGCCAGTTAATCGGCTTTAGTGGTTTTTGTTAAACAATAATTATTGAAGAAAACATAAGTAAGAACACCCCTATGCTTTGAAGTAGCAGAGATGGCTTGCATTCACCTGAGAAGGCAGATGGAGCCTTTGTTTAACATCATATCTAGCTGAGCTTACCTCCTTCTGATGCAGAGGCTAGAAAGTTACCATTGAACCTTGGTCAATATTGCCAGACATAAACGTATTGGCAGGTTTGATAAATTTAACACAGAGGATGCTGAACTGGTTTCAAATCAAGGAACAAAACTCCCCTGATTTCAGTATTAAAGTGTCATTTTTTAAAACAGAACAGTAAATGAGCTTCTTGTATATAAGGGTCCAGAATTTCTGCTCATTTTTGTTAAGTTTCTTTTTGGTATGTTTGGTCAAAACTTGTGCAACCATTGTAAAAGATCATAAAATTTTAAGTGTAAGTTACATTTAGTAAGTTTTAAGTTTCTGACATTTGTATGCTTTACTAAACTATAAGCAGATCTTAATCTAGCTCAACACTGCTGGAAATATGGTTTCCGCTTCACCATGAGTGAACCTGTTTTACTCTCCCATGAAGAGCAATACCTTCCTTGATTAAGACAGAAGATAAAAAGAGGCTAATGAGGAATTCTCAACAGTAGGCAGTGGATATCAATTAGCCTCCTTAATGAACTAATTGACACTCACTATTTCTGAGCCCACCAAAACTCAGCGGTGACTCAGTGATTAAATGGGAGCTCGTTAGGACCCCGTATAACTTTGAATTTAGGGGTTTCATGGTTGTTGCTTCTGCCCTACCTCTAAATCAGAAGGTTCAGCTTCAAGTCTGACATACTCCAGACATATGTTGGAATATGTCAAACAAGTTGATGAAAAAATCTATAACTTTAAATTTAAATTCTCTAACAAGGAGAAGGAGAACTCTTATAGCACAGGGACAGTGTCCCTCCCTCTTTTCTATAAAATTAAAGTTAAAGTCCCTCCGTGCTCTAAGTGTGTTGAACAGTTTGATTAAAATAAGTATACCCTTTCTGAGCTTGCATGGGGGTCATGTGGCACTGACATAATGTCGCTATCTTTGGGTGATAAGGCCTGGATTCAAGCACCACTTGCATTAGAAGTGTATCATAGCATGTCTAAATTGATTACTTAAAGTATACATGAGTTTAACATATATCTTTGCAGTTTTTGTACTAAGGAGAGGCAGATCACTGTGGCTCCACTATTTTTAAGAATTGGATTTTATGGGTTTGATGCAAGGAAGCTTGTGAGTTTGCATGTATTTTAATGAAGTTTTTGTCACGAAACGATGGATGTTTATTGCATTTTTAAAAAATCTAAGCTATTGTCCAGTAACCGAGATCCAGGATCACATAGAAAAATAGAAAAATCCAGAGGTTTCTGAATCAGTCAGTATATGCCAGAGTAAACCTGCTGGAAAAGAGTTAAGGAAATTTGTAATTGCTCTGATGTTAAAGTGAATTAGTTTGAGTTTGCTTTGTGCTCATCTTGGCAAAGGAGCAGTGGGAATAGCAGTTGAAGGGAAAAGCATCTGGTGGATGTGCAGAAATTCACTGGAAGGTAAGGAAATAGGGTTAAACTGATACAAAGCTTTATTTTATATAAGGACACATGTCCAACATCTCGCATAAATTAAGCCAATTTTATGTTGCACCGATGGCATTTTCACTGTGCAAGAGAACTTGGTGTGAAAGTATTGGTAGCTCTTTATTGGCATTTTTGCAATTTGTTAGGATATTGCTGAATTTGTGGGTGCACAGAGGCTGTCAGAGTTCAAGAAGGAAGCTCATCACCACCACCTCCTCAAGGACAATTACAAATGGGTAACAGACAGCCAGTAACTCACATGAAATGAGTGAATTTTTTTTAACAAAAGTACTGTGAATTCAAATCTTCCGGTGATATCTATGAAAAAATCATGCCAACCTTTCGAACTGGTGGAGGTGGTTCTTTGTGGTACGGTGTCGTCGCCCTGCCATGGATTGGAAGGGCCAGGTTCAAGTCCCACCAGCTCCAGACACGTGTAATAACATCTCTGAACAGGTTGATTATGAAAATAGGTTAAATAAAAATAAACCTTTGAGGTGACCTTGAGAGCTGAGACATGTCTTCAAAGCAGTTTGAGCGTGCAGAATACACTTAATCCATTTTTCATGGTTTTCTAACAGATTGCTATGTTATCCATAGTAGAAACTTCATTCTAAATCTAATTATTTCTGAATTTGATCTGGGGAACCTTACTGCAGTAATATCTAGGAATTGAATTACTTTAATTTAATAGATCCGCTAATTGCATTGCATTTCAGCCAAACCTGATCTGGAAGATTTGGAACTTCTTATTTTGGCTATGTACAGGATGCTTTGGTCTTTAAATAGTCTGTAACTGACCTAGAAGTGCTAAAAGTTGAAACTAAATGATAACAGTGAAATATTTTTATGTGGACTGTAAAACAAAAGCACTGAAAAAAAATAAAATTTATCAAAATTATCAAATTTGGCATTTGTATTACATGTGAAAAACAGCAACAATTTTAGTGGAGTCTATTCATTCTTTTTCAAATTGAACACAAATTTTGTCAATGTAAAGTTTTGAAAGCGCATTATTTTTCGCTGTAATTCAGAATTTCTCAAGTATGCTTTCTTTGATGGATCAGAAAGCCCACATAATTTTTAAAGTTTCTGTATATTGAAAATACTGAAGTAAAATTATTGCTAGATTTTTCCTACAATCTCTGTTCTAACAGTTATTCAATACACAAATAAATGATGTGGTCTTGTCTCTTTGTTGCCAGCCTGATTGAAGGTGCTTTCATCTTTTGTTTTCCAGTCATCTCTTAGAATCACATTTGAGTGCTCCACAGATCAATCACACTCATCACCTTTCCCTTCGTGGTTTTAGCCTTTTAGTAAAATTCCAACCTATTAAAACCATCATAATCACTTCGGTTCCCTCTTTAATTTATATCTAGGCAATAGAAAGGTAATATAATGATGCTAGCTGTAGAAATATGAGTTGGCAGCTATTGTGCTCACCTCAGCTTTCTGGCTAAAAGGGGCAATCGGGCTTTTATAATTACATTTACCTTCAGTAAAACAAGGAGTGAAGGATTTTTTTGATTTGCAAGAAATTACGGAATGAATCAAATATTTCATAATGTAATAAAATGTACTTTATCCTTTTACAATACATATAACGCTACTCAATTGCCTTATCATCAATATGAAGTATATATGTGGATTGTTTCATTTATGCTGTCTTCTAGCCAGGCTTGTAACTTTATTCTGAATTTATGTCAGTTCTGCGTGAATGATAATTTCTTTAAATATTTGATAAAAGGTAACTATCATAAAGTTATTGGCAATACAAAACAGACATTGAAATTAATTTGAAGCAATAAATTTGCAAATTTAGTTGGAGGTTACCGTTAAATCCTGGAGTATTTCATTCCACCACAACAGTTATTAAAGCACTGTTTTGCTTCTCAGCTGCAGTTATTACCAAAAGTCATATTAAGATCAAAAATGAAACCAGGAGGATCACCTGACATTGACTGAGACACTGGAAAAGACAACGGCAGAAACAGCCCTGTTGACCCGCAAAGTCCTCCTACTAACATCTGGAGGCTTAGTGCCAAAATTGGGAGAGCTATCTCACAGATGAGTTAAGCAATTGCCTGGCATAGTCATACTCACAGAATCATACCTTACAGGCAATGTCACAGGCACCACCATCATCATCCCTGGATATGTCCCGTCCTACTGGCAGGACAGACCCAGCAGAGGTGATGGCATAGTGGTTTTACAGTCAGGACAGAATTATTCTAGGAGTCCTCAACATTGGCTCAGGACCCCATGGAGTCTTGTGCCCTCAGGTTAAACATGGGCAAGGAAAGGTCCTGCTGATTACCACATACTGTCCTCCCTCAGCACATGAATCAGTACTCCTCAATGTTGAGCAACACTGGGAGGAAGCACTGAGGATGGCAAGGGCACAAAATGTACACTGGGTGGGAGATTTCAATGTCCACCCCAAAAAGTGGCTTGTCAGCAGTACTACTGATCAAGCTGGTCAGGTCCTAAAGGATATAACTGCTAGATTAGGTCTGCGGCAGGTGGTGAGGGAACCAACAACAGGGAAAAATATACCTGACCTCATCCTTATTAATCTGCCAGCTGCAGTTGCAACTGTCCATCACAGTATCAGTAAGAGCGACCATTGCACAGTACTTGTGGAGAGGAAGTCCTGCATTCAAATGGAGAATAATTTCTATTATGTTGCATGGCACTATCACCATGCTAAATGGGATAAACTTTGCACAGAACTAGCAACTCAAGCCTGGGCATCCATGAGGTGCTGTGGGCCATCACCAGCAGCAGAATTGTACTCCAGCACAGTCTTAAAATTCATGGCTCGGCGAATCCCTCACTCAATCATTACATCAACTCAGAGGATCAACCCTGGTTCAATGGATAGTGCAGGTGGGCATGCCAGGAGCAGTACCAGGCATACCTGAAAATGAGGTGTCAACCTGGTGAAGCCACCAAACAGGATTAGTTGCACGTCAAACAGTGAAAGCACTAATTGAAAGACAGAGCTGAGTGACCCAATAACTGATGGATCAGATCTAAGCTCTGCAGTTCTGCTGTATCCATTTGTGAATAGTGGTGGACAATTAAACAACTCACTGGAGGAGGACGCTCCACAAATATCCCCATCCACAATGATGGGAGAGCCTACCACATAAGTGCAAAAGGTAAGGCTGATGCTTTCACAGCAATCTTTAGCCAGAAATGCCAAGTGGATGATCCATCTCAGCCTCCTCCAGTGGTCGCCAGCATTAGAGATACAATTCAATTCACTCCACATGATATCAAGAGACAGTTGGAGACATTGGATACTACAAAGGCTACAGGCCCTGATAACATTCTGGCTGAGGACTTGTGCTCCAGAACTGACCACCACCCTAGCCAAGCTGTTACCGTACAGTTATAACACTGGTATCTATCCGACAGAGTGGAAAATTGCCCAAGCATGTCCTGTACACAAAAAGCAAGACAAATCCAATCCAACCAATTACTGCCCTATCAATCTATTCTCAATCATCAGTAAAGTGATGGAAGGTGTCATCAACAGTGCTATCAAGCAGAACCTGCTCAGCAATAACCTGTTCAGTGACGTCCAGTTTGAGTTCCGCCAGGGCCACTCAGCTCCTGACCACATAACAGCCTTCTTAGAAACATGGACAAAAAAGCTGAATTCCAGGGGTGAGGTGGGAGTGACAGCTCTTGATAGCAAGGCTGCATCAGACCCAGTGTGGCTTCGAGGAGCCCTAGCAAAACTAGAATCAGTCGGTGTTGAGGAGCCAACTGTCCAATGGTTGAAGTCATACCTGATATAGAGTAAGATGGTCGTGGTTGTTGGAGGTTAATCATGTCAGCTTCAGGGCATCCCTGCAGGAGTTCCTCAGGATGGTGTGCTAGGCCCAACCATCTTCAGCTGCATTGTCAATGACCTTCCCTCTATCATAAGGTCAGAGGTGGGGATGTTCGTCGATGATTGCACAATGTTCAGCACCATTTTATGACTTTTCAGATACTGAAGCAGTCCATGTTGAAATGCAACAAGATCTGGACAATGTCCAGGCTTGGGATGACAAGTGGCAAGTAACATTTGCACTCCACAAATGCCAGGCTATGACCCATCACCAATAAGAGATAATCTAATCACTGTCTCTTGACATTCAATGGTGTTACCATCACTGAATTCCCCACTATCAACATTCTGGGTGTTATCATCAACCAGAGACTCAACTGGACTCACCAGATAAACACAGCGGCTGCAAGAGCAGGCCAGAAGCTAGGAATACTGCAGCGAGTAATTCAGCTTCTGCCTCCTCAAAGCATGTCCAACATCTACAGGGCACAAGTCAGGGGTGTGATAGAATACTACCCACTTGCCTGGATGACTGCAGCCCCAACACACTCAAGAAGCTTGACATCATCCAGAACAATGAGCCTGCTCGATTGGCACCCACAAGCATTCACTCCATCCACTACTGATGCTCAGTAACACATTGTGTACAAGATGCGCTGCAGAAATTCACCAAAGATCCTCAGACAGCACCTTCCAAACCCACAACCACTTCCATCTAGAAGAACAAGGGCAGCAGACATATGGGAACACCACCAGCTCCAAGTTCCCCTCCAAGCCATCCACCATCCTGACTTGGAAATATATTGCTGTTCCTTCACTGTCGCTGGGTCAAAATCCTAGAATTCCCAACCTAATAGCATTTTGGGCCAACCTACAGCAGGAGGACTGCAGTGGTTCAAGAAGGCAGCTCACCGTCAGCTTCTCGAGGGTAACGAGGGATGGGCAAGAAATGCTGACCAGCCAGTGATGTCTACACCCCACTAATGAATAGAAAAATAAAAATGAATGTACACTGAGCATCTTTGTATTTTTCCAGGTTGACTCAGGCCATCTCAATATTGATTTTGAAATAAATCCAGGAACAAATAAGGGCCTTGTCAGTGTTAAGAAAATACATTTTTGCTGTAATGCACACCAGGCATATTACTATCAAACCTTCTCCTCCACAACTAACCCCATCCGAAAGCTACATTTCTGGGTTTGCATGATAGCCAGCAGATTCTGACACAAAGACCATCCAGCATTTCTCTGAAATTGGCTAATTTCTCTGTGCTCCTTGAATTTTTGAACGATGGAAGAGCAGGGTGAGGGTGATGGCCAACAATATCACATTATTTCCTGGAGACAGAAGCATACGAACTAACGAGTTTAAACAAATTTCTTGGAAATGGGCTCAGGACTCTCATTTCAAAGTTGAAATCCGTCCTACAGTTATTGGCGCTGGACACCAGCCAAAATAAAGCTCTGGTGAAGATAATGGTACTCAAAGTATCACATAAATCACACACTATTGCTTGTCACTGCTAAATTCATTTTTTTGTTGCACCTGTTTAACATCCTTAAATTTAGCATTTTACAACTTTGGACTGATCTTGAAATTGTGTTCCAAATCTGAATTTAACTAGTTGTTCAAATTACCTTTGAATTACAGATGACTTCCTCTCTTTTATCAGTATGGCTATTGGATAAGAAACCCATTTAACATCCTCTTCTCATTTAACCTCCATGAAATGAAACCGGTGGCTGGCTTGAACCTGCCGTATTCCCATTGCGCTGTTAAAGTTCATGTGTAAGAGTAAAAAATTAAATAATTTACCATCATGTTATTCTATACATAAAACATACTATTTTTGTTTACATTTGTACTTGTCACAATCTTTGAATGACATGGACTATGATGTGAAATACGGTAGAATGGCATCAGAAGCAAGTCAAGGTCTAATCAATATTAGGAGAATCTTGCTGCATTTTTTATATATCTGCTGAGTGGCAAGGCAAGTCCAACTGAGAAATATTACAGCTTCTTAAATGCACAACTTGTCCTATTAATATACAGCTTCTAATCTTACCACATGTGCCAAATAAGCTAGGCCCTGAGCATTCTCAACACTAAAGTCATGGTATCTGATGACTTCAGGGCTGCAATCAGCCTCCATGTTGTTCAGCGCCAAAGAGCACCTCAAGGTAGGTTCGACGGGCACCAGCCGCATACAAACTTCGACCAGGGACATTGACATCTGGCATTGACAACCCTTTACAATCCTCACTGCTTCCCTCCAATCCACTTATAGCCTGCTTAGGGGATACAAATCTGTATTCCAGGACAAAGTAGTAGCTAGCATGGAAACACTATGGTAAGGAGACAGTGCATGCAGCGACAGGAACCAAGCTCATAGGTTAAAAAAGTTTGCATATCATGTCTGCCTCATTGATCTTTTTGCACTCCCACACTTAATGCCTGTCTGCTTGCTCACAGCATCCATGCTATGCCATCCCTTTCTTGTCATACTTGTCAACGGATCTCTCCAGGGATGACACCTTGCTGTACAGCACACTAAGGTGTCAATCTAACACAGCATGTAACAGCTGACTGTACAGCAATCACACCGCATGTTTGTTTAACCAAATGGCCATGATAGAAAGTGGGTCTCCTCCTTAGCCCTATCAAAAAGAATTGCTGAAGGTCAGGAGTTCAGTCACGGGCACACTCAGCAAACAGTCTTGCAGCTTGGTCATGTTTAGTTGTCTTCTTAGGTGTGGCACAGTCAGAGGATATGTCTAACTTCTGTAAGGGAAGAGCACTATGGCCAGTCCTATAGGACCATCAAGCACTGAGGCGATGTGCAAACATAGCTGTCAGGAGTCTGATTAGTCATATCTCAAGGCTGCTTGTCAAAGTTTGGCAGAGCTCTGGGATGAATGCAGTCCTGGGGTCTGTGTGTTGATAGTTGGAGGGATTCTAAGGGGATGGGGGGGTTTTGTAGGGATGGAGGGGTGAAGCACTGCCAAATGAGTTGGGAGTCAAGATTGTAGGGTGTAGCAAAGGCAAGTGTACATATGGGGACAAGGACAGTGCCAGGGGAACATCAAGATCTATGAGGGGATAGGCAGAAAAGCATCTGAAGGGTTGGTAGGTACAGGAGAGTGGTTATTGGCAGTGACCATCTCCATGGCCTCCATAGGGGGATAGCAGAGGACCAAGATGGGCATCATTAAGGTGTAATGCTGGAGTTCAGTGGGGAGCGAGGACAGGTGGAGGCAAAGTTCATTGTGGCAGGTCGTCATATGTGGAGCATGGGTAGAAATGGGCTGATATGGAAGAGCAGTGTAAAAATGGGTCCTGGAGACTTTGAGAGATGGGAACTGGGGCACCAGGCAGCACTGGTGCTAATCACATTCACCACAAGCTGTGTTCGCTGCCATCACTTGCCATTCTCTAGATGCAAAATGCAGCCAGAAAATAGCCAGGCCACAGGTAAACTGTAACCTCCAATAGTTTTGTTCGTTTTCCCTTTTGATGGCTGTAAATAAAACCTCATGTTAGGAATAGTCTGATTGCTTGTCTGTGTGTCATGTAACACCTACTGGACAATGACAAGGAGACAAAGTAGCCATGACGTAGAGAGGGTGATTAGATTGGGTGCAGCTTAGAACAGCGAAATTGTATTGCCTGATGTTTAAACAGCAACTGGGATGATAAAATGGGTTCAAAATATGTTCAAGACACTGTCAGCCTAGCTTTGTGGCTGCTGTGTCATTACATTGTTAGTGAGGGGCAATGCCTAACTGCTGATGCTTGTCTGGTTGTGCCAGATTTTTGGTGGAAATCCACTGAGTGGTAAGTAATTCCAGGAACAGCGCACAGTAAGATGGAGCTAGAATCGGGCTAGATTGATGTCACAAGGTTGGGGTAAGCTGTTAATGAGTTGACTTTAGTAAGCTGGCATGAGAAATCTTGCCCAGCCCCATGTGAAAAACTTTCTAAGGCGCTCATTGCAACTGGCACTTTGCTAAAAAGAAACGATTCAGCCCACTATTTTGTACAATTCATGGTTGCCTTTCCATATTCCCTAAGCATTTGTATTATCCTCCCTTACTTTTCATCTCCTGAAACAAATGATTTAATGATTTACTCCAGCATTCTGTAACACCACTACCAAACTTTGAAGGAAACAAAAATACTACTAGGCTTTGGAGAAAAGAAGAGATTGGATTCATTTTGTGTCTTTCCAATGAAGATGTGACACAAATATAGGTAAATAGATTTAATTACCTCCTTTTTTGTTGAAAATGTGTATGGTTTTATAACCTCGGTCAGTGGAAAAGACTAGAATCCTTTGGTTGATTTTCAATGATTTTGTGTTGAAATGGATGTGAGTGATTTTCTAGTAAAGTCCAACTCAGTTCTGTGATCTCCTGTGACTTCAGGAGTTCCTACAATATTCATTTTCTAAAGGTAAAATGTAAGATTGAGTAAGATTTCAGCCAGGGTCTGATCAACATTACAATGAGCAAAATACCTTCAGAAACAAGAAGGTAATAAATAAAGTAGAGTTTCTCTAAATATAAGAGAATTAAACAACAGGCAAAGAAAACAAAGGTGCCAAACCTAACACAAACCACTTTGCATCCCTCAAATTGATTCTTCATTTCGAACAAGTTCTTTAGCTGAACTGCAATTTAAGCATATAGTTTACAGAAAACTGAATGAGAGAGGTTTGGTGTTGCAATCCCTTTAAGCCTGTGATAATGATTCTGTTAAGATGTATATTGTGCGTCTGATTTAAAAGGTTTTGTGTCTTTTTGTGTTGAGCAACAGTGGGCAGGAGATTTTCTCATTTGAAGATCAACGTGAATCCTACAAAATCCTATTATTTCCTCTTCAACCTGCCTGTTGCAGTAAAATCCCTGCACGTCCCTAAGGCTACACCTTTCTTTCATGTGCATCCATTTCTCTAGCTTATTTTTCTCATCAAATTTGCAGCCCCAAACCTTTAAAAGCAAAATAATTACTGAATGAAAGTTAAGGGTCAAATACAATTTTTAAGGAAATAGATCATTTTGAAAGAAAATGAGATAATAATCATGACTTGAACTTTCAAAGAAAAAAAACAAGAGATAACCTGATGAACTTGAGCTCAAATGATTCCCTTTTGTTGTATTCTTAACAACATGGAATTGCCTTTCTGTTTGTTTATTTGGACTCATTCTCAGTCATAAATGCTTTTTGAGAGGAATTTAGTGAATATTGAAATAATATACCACTTGTGAAATAAAGGTTAGATGTTTGGTTTTTCCTCTTTTCTTTCAGAACGCTTATCCAAACGCAGAAAATTGTAGCAACAGGATTTATTTCACTGTTTGACTGTGAATAAGCTTCCATAGCTTCAGGGCTTAACGTAAGCTTGGATCCGATGACAGAAGAGTCAACATTATAAGTCCTCAGAGAGGCATGAGCAGTTTGTAGTTAGTCTCAAGTGGATGTGCTTTCAGGACATTCTTACTGCAGCTTACATTAGTAGCTGAAGCGACTTTGTCTGTGAGCGATGCCCTGGCATGACCTTTCACCTTAGCAACTCTGTGATGATCTCAAAGTAGACCAGCAACAATTCAAGGAAATGGATAGAGTCTTTATACCTGAAAAAACTAGGAACACAAACATAACGTACTCCCAAGGGGAATGAGAAAGACAGTTTCAAGCAGAGTGGATAAAAAAGTAAAGGTCATTGTGGCATTTTGTTTCTAGATATATTTAGCTGGAAATTATGAATGATATAAATTGATGTTTGCTTTCATAAGTAACTATCTTTACACTTAAATATGAACAATAAAATGTCATAAATTATATTGAAACTGTCATTGCCTTATGAATAAGTAATGTTAATGTAAAATAAATTTATAATATTTTCTACCTCTTTCCCCTTTAACTTGTAGATAGCTGTTCAAACAGTCTTCTTCATGAAGGATAATTTCTTCACATACAATAACCATATTGGGACCAGCTTTATATTGTTGTCCTGTATCTCCCAATGCCTCTAACATAAATGCACCAGAATGGCTTGGGAAAAAAATTCAAGGATGAAGATAGAGTTACCAACTCAAATTTGAGACATTTCTGGGGTTTTGAAAAAGATATCTGATCAAATGGAGCTCACTCATAATTGAAAATGTTGTTACATTCATCTTATGAAAATGAGTGGCTAACCATTTGGAATAATAATAAACCCTGATTACAGGACCACCAGAGGCATATTTACTGTGATCTGTTTTCAACCAGACAGTTGTGATAACTAAGTAAGGAGATGGGCTGGGCAGACAAACTATCTTTTTGTACATATTTATAACTGGTCTTTGTTCACTTGTTATGGTTGGAATCCATTGCCTTCTGTTGTCTAGAAAGATGACCAACTTCTTGTAGAGATGGGTACGTATAACCACAATAACATAGGAATGTATTGGATTCCTTAGGAAACAAGTGAAGCAAATCAACTAATTTTACCACAATGATGTCATTATGCAAGCAAACATGAGAGCCACTGGATTATATGAGTCGGTTCTCTTGTGCTTAAGGATCTTACTCCACAGTTTCATACTGGAAAGTATATGATATAACCTAGGAAACAAGAAATATTCATCCTTCATTCCTGGAAATTCCTGGATAATCCAGGAAGGTTATCAATGTTACATTTGCCTCTCAACAGCCTGAAAAACCTTTCTATGCTGTCAAAGTCATCACTGCACACAGTACTCTAATTAAGGTTCCATTATAGTTTTATATAGGCACGTCATTTGAATTATATGACAATCTAGTCCAGCAAAAGGCCATTCTGCCCATCATACCCATACCAACGTTTTGGGCAGAACTCCCCCTCCCAGTGTGGCTTGAGCAATGGTGGGAAAGGTGAGAAAATGCAGAAAAGGAAATGAATTGGATTCTTGGCATTCAGAAGGATTTTGCTGATTCTCTCCAGCGTCATAACTAGCAATTTCCGAATCTCGCCATTGAGTGGCAATTACATTATTTCTTTGCATTTGCATTTCATTAAAGATTCAACTTATCTAATTTATATGTCACTGCCAATTCACCTCTCTTTTACCAAGAAACCAGACATTGCATATTCCTGATATTTAAACCAGACCAGGTACTTGGCTACTGAATGCCTACCCTGGGCATCATGCAATGTCATCTTCTGTACAATGATGCTGCATGCTTCATCCCCACTATCATCTTCGATCTTCCATCCACACCAGTCAGCATTAGCAAACCACCCACTTCACAGTATCCTCTTGCCTGCTGTCAACCAAACTCTCAAATCACTTCAACTCTTCAACACTTTACTTTGGAGATCAGGCATACCTACAACTCGTGTAATTCTTTGACAGGTTGCATTGAGCACAGGGTTAAATACTCATCTCATGCATCTGCACTGGAGGCACCTTATGAATGTTAGTGTGCTCTCTTGGCATTCACTCACTTTGTGCTTTGGAGCACCTTTGCTGATTGAGCACTGACTTATAGGCTATTGGCCTCATATGGGTTGCATTCCTTCTTTAGCACTCAGTTACTGGCTACCAACTTCTAATTCCAGCTTGCTGCTTGCTCCGTCAGGCTACTAGCTTGGACACCAGTCACCAAAATCATACTAGGTTGATTAAGAGCTGCAAGCACCCCTTGTCCATAGGCATTGACATCAGACATGAGCCAGCACTACTGTATCATCATGGCATGTTTCTGATGCACATCTGCACTTTGGAGTGCACTGACATCACTCATTTGAACATTGTACTCAGGGCTCACTTTATGCTCAGGGGCAGGCACCCACCTCATGGACTGAATCAAGATGCAAATCAGGACTGCTCACTTGCCCTCTTATCACACTAATATTATACGTACTCGCACGTTCACAGTATCCCTGCTTTGGCCCCTCAGCCAAACCTCAAAAAGACACATGGTGTCTCTGTTTTGGCTTATTTCTAAGCACAGGCTCAAAATCAGGGTCTTCTCATGGTTCTTAACATTCACTAATCAAGGAGGCAGACATGTTGCTGTCTAGCACTGTGCTGTGTCAGTCTCATACCTACAGAAGGTGCCAGCAGGTTATGTGGTAATTACATCGCATTTGCATCAATCAAGTGGCCATTGGATTACATGGTGGGTCAGTGGTTAGCACTGCTGCATTACAGCACCAGGGATGTGCAGACTAGGTGGACTGGCTCTGGGAAATTCAGAGTTACAGGGATAGGATAGGGAGGTGGGCTTGGGTGGGATGCTCTTTGGAAAGTAGGTGTGGACTTGATGGGCCGAATAGCTTGCGTCCACATTGTAGGGGTTCTATGTTTCAAAACTGAAGGGTCCCCAGTCAAGCCATAAAGAACATCATCAGTCAGCAGGTCCTGATACAGCAATCAAAGGCAGTGTTTGCTGACAATCCAGGGACTTATTCTTGGTCAATCATCCACTTTGTGCATTCAGTGTTAGGGGCTCTCTCTCACTACAATCTGGGAGTGGAAGGGGGAGTGAAGGTGAAAGCCTTTTAACATAAGAAGACGGTTCCATGTGCATGGGAGGCCATGGCATGCTGCAGTAGGAGGGATTACATGATCAACAGTAACACGGCCTCAGCAGGAGGAGTGTGCGTCATGATGATGGGCACAACTAGATGAGGTTCAGGGCAGAAAGAGGAGTGTTGCAATTGTATTTTCAGGTGGTGGCTTGGAATATGTGAGGGAGGGATCTGTTGTGATGAGCTTTCCAGGGATTTCCAGGTAGAAAGGGACGTAGAATTTCAGGGCCGTGGCAGGGAGGATGCCTGATGACCAGGATGAGCATGGGATCCATGAATTCTAGCATGCCCAGCATTGATTTGCATGGTATTTTACTTTCTTGGATGCTGGAAATCTGAAACAGAGAGAACATTGGAGATACTCAGCATCTGTGGAGGTAGAAACAGAGTTGACGTCTTGAATCCATTATGACCCTTCTTCAGAATACCAGTTCTTGAGAAGTCATACTGGCCTGGAAACATAACTCAGTTTGCTTCTTCTGATCTCTTGATTCCTGAGACCAATGGAAAATGGCTGTGACTACATTTAGCGGATGGAGCCAGTGTTCTTTTTTGGGCCATATTGTGAGCTCCAGTTATGAAGGATGGGACGCCCTTCAAAAGACAATTATATCAATCATCCTCTTCTAGTGTTCAGGTTGAAGTCATTCTTTAATCATATCATTGTGCATGTGAACTGCATGCATTGTCCATCTGAGTGGGGCCATGATGTGGAGGTGCCATGTTGGGCAGGGGTGGACAAAATTAGAAGTTACATGACACAAACTTGTAGTCCAAAAGGCTTACTTGAAAACACAATCTTACAAAGCATTGCTCCTTCGTCAGGTTTGGCGATGCTGATCACAAGCAATCTTGACCATTACAGTGATCTTTCCAGATTGCAGATTGGTATCTCTGTTCATGCTGGACTAATCCCAGGAGGCCACTGAACCAATGTAGGGTTCTGTAGGCTTCACTGAAATGATTCCCTCTCAACTTGATCTGTAAGTATCATGTAAGACACTTTTTGTATGACAATGTCTTTCATGATTAACGTGGAGATAGGAGAAGGGTTCAGCACTCATGAAACACTTGCAATCTCGTACAATATATTTGTGCCATGACTGGTGATGCTTTCATTGAAATTAGTTCCAAAGCCAAAGTTCCATGTAGAGTCATTCCATGGGCTTCCTTGTTGGAGTGGTCTGTGCCTGACTATATAGAGTAGTATTTGTGATACTTGATTTCTGAAGAAGGGTCCCGACTCGAAACGTCACCTTTCCTGTTCATCTGATGCTGCCTGGCTTGCTGTGTTCCTCCAGCTCCACAACTTGTTATGTCTGACAACAAAAGTTCTATATCTGGGAAACCAAGCAGAGGCTTGGAGACCACTGTGTGGAGCACCTTTGCTCGGTTCTTGACAAATGACAACACCTTCCAGTCGCAAACCACTTCAACTCTCCCTCCCACTCCTTGGACAACATGTCCATCTGGGCCTCCTCCAGTGCCACAACAATGCCACCCAAAGACCGGAGAAATAGCCCCTCATAATCCGCTTGGGAGCCCTGTAGCCCAATGGTCTCAATGTGTACTTTACAAGCTTCAAAGTCTCCCCACCTCAACCTCATCCCAAGACCAGCCCTTCTCGCCCCCACTTCCTTGATCTTTCCATCTTTTCTCCCACCTATCTGCTCCTCCTACCTCACTGACCAACTCGCACCCCACTTCCCACCTACTAGCCTCATCCTTGCCTCCTTGACTCGTCCGTCTTCCATCCATCTACCCGCCCCTTCCTCCTCACTGACCAACTCCCATCCCAACTCACTACCTACACTCATCTGTATTGGCTTCATCCCCACCTCCTTGACCTGCCTGTCTTCTCTCCACCTGTCTGCTCCCCTCTCCACCTTCAATCATCGCCTCCTCCTCTCTCTTTATTTCAGAGCTCCCTTCTCTTACCCTGTTTCTGAAGAAGGGTCCAGGCCCAAAATGTCAGCTTGCCTGCTCCTCTGATGCTGCCTGGCCTGCTGTGTTCATCCAGCTCCACACCTTGTTACCTCAGACTCCAGCATTGGTAGTTCCTACTATCAAAGATATTAGAGACAGCTTAGAGAAAGGTGATCTCATTGAATGAAGGGTGATCTCATTGCAACAAATAGGATTCATAAGAGGCTTGATAGGGTAAATGCTGAGGGGATGTACTCGCCTCATGAAAGAGTCAAAGATCAGAGAGCATGGTCTCAGAATTCAGAGCTGAGATGAGGAGAAATTTATTCTGAGAAGATTTGTAGCTCAGGTTGAGGTTCTGGATGTGAGTTTGCTCGCTGAGCTGGAAGGTTAGTTTTCAGACGTTTCGTCACCATTCTAGGTAACATCATCAGTGAGCCTCCGACGAAGCGCTGGTGTTATGTCCCACTTCCTATTTATCTGGTTAGGTTTCTTTGGGTTGGTGATGTCATTTCCTGCATTGGTGATGTCATTTCCTGTTCTTTTTCTCAGGGGATGGTAGATTGGCTCCAAATCAATGTGTTTGTTGATGGAGTTCCGGTTGGAATGCCATGCTTCTAGGAATTCTCGTGTGTGTCTCTGTTTGGCTTGTCCTAGGATGGATGTGTTGTCCCAATCAAAGTGGTGTCCTTCCTCATCTGTGTATAAGGATACGAGTGATAGTGGGTCATGTTGTTTTGTGGCTAGTTGATGTTCATGTATCCTGGTGGCTAGCTTTCTGCCTGTTTGTCCAATGTAGTGTTTGTCACAGTTCTAGCAAGGTATTTTGTAGATGACATTTGTTTTGTTAGTTGTCTGTATAGGGTCTTTTAAGTTCATTAGCTGCTGTTTTAGTGTGTTGGTGGGTTTGTGGGCTACCCTGATGCCAAGAGGTCTGAGTAGTCTGGCAGTCATTTCGGAAATGTCTTTGTTGTAGGGGAGAGTGGTTATGGTTTCTGAGCCTGTTTTGTCTGTTTGTTACGTAAAACACATACGGACCAAATACTGAACTACAGGAGCAACCATCCCAACACCCACAAACGAAGCTGCATTAGAACATTATTCCAACGAGCCACCACAAACTGCAGCACAGAAGAACTACGCAGAGCAGAGGAAAATCACCTATACAGCATATTCAAAAAGAATGGGTACCCTATGAACACAGTCCGCCGATTCCTCAGCAATAAACCCAAACAAACAGACAAAACTGGCTCAGAAACTATAACCACCTTCCCCTACATCAAAGACATTTCCGAAATGACTGCCAGACTACTCAGACCTCTTGGCATCAGGGTAGCCCACAAACCCACCAACACACTAAAACAGCAGCTAATGAACTTAAAAGACCCTATACAGACAACAAGCAAAACGCATGTCAACTACAAAATACCTTGCAAGAACTGTGACAAACACTACGTTGGACAAACAGGCAGAAAGCTAGCCACCAGGATACATGAACATCAACTAGCCACAAAACAACATGACCCACTATCACTCGTATCCTTATACACAGATGAGGAAGGACACCACTTTGATTGGGACAACACATCCATCCTAGGACAAGCCAAACAGAGACACACACGAGAATTCCTAGAAGCATGGCATTCCAACCGGAACTCCATCAACAAACACATTGATTTGGAGCCAATCTACCATCCCCTGAGAAAAAGAATAGGAAATGACATCACCAACGCAGGAAATGACATCACCAACCCAAGGAAACCTAACCAGATAAATAGAAAGTGGGACATAACACCAGCGCTTCGTCGGAGGCTCACTGATGATGTTACCTAGAATGGTGACAAAACGTCTGAAAACTAACCTTCCAGCTCAGTGAGCAAACTCACATCCAAATTTATCCTCTCAAAGGGGTCAGAGTCTTTGGAACTCCTTGCAAAAGGGAGCTGAGGGGGCAGATGATTTTTGTATATTTGAAGTTGAGATTGAAAAGATTCTTAATCATTGGGTTATCAAATGATATGAGGAAAATGTAGGAAAGAGGGCATGAGGAAAGTCGGATCAGCCGTGGGCCTTTTGAGGAGGGTCAAGGGGCTAAATGATATACCCCTGTTCCTACTTCTTATAATCTTAAGCTTTAGTCTGAAAGTATCAATATTTCCAATGGGCTTTTAAGTGGAGAAATTCCCTTGTGGCTCTCATGAAGAGAAGCAGGGCAAATGTTTAAACAAAGAAAGTAGGAAACGCATTGAATTTGAAGGGCAAGAAATTTATTGTTTAGTAAAAGTTATGAAGCATGGAATGAAACCTGAAGCATACAAGATTCAAATTCCTCACACTAGTTGTTGAACTGATATTTAGCTTGATGAGTAAAACAATTTTATAGATTTGGATAAAACAAAGAGGTGAGGCTGTCTAAATGCTATTGTTTAAACACAATATACAATGTAACTCAGAATAACAATTAGGAAGTGGGCTTCTGAAAATTGACTTTCAGTCTGATGTGATGTTTCAAAACGATAGACCTTCCAGTGAAGTACCATTTAATATAAATACTGACTAGCTACTTGAAGCATTTAGGTCTACCTGCACAATCTGAGGATATAGACATTAGTGAAACAGGTGTAACAAAGCAACTAACTGCAGTTGAAAGTAAGGAATTGTTGGAAAATGTTTTTAGTTCATGCCTTGAGGATGACTTTCTTGAAGGAGGAAAGCTACTCTATTTCATCAAGTTAGACTGAAAGAAGAATTCAATTATGCTAAGACAAGCATTGATTCTGGAACAAGGTAACTTATTTTAATCTTAGATTCTGCATGAAAGAATTCACGATGGAACAAAATGAAGTAGATTTTTAAAAATTTCTATTTCAAGTGAAGATTTGGATAAAGATGTTAATTTAGAATGAAACATTTTTTTTCATTTGGAGTAAGAAATAAGGTGCACAGAACTCAGCAGTCATCCATCAAGAGGGATGACATACTTTGTTGTATGTCAATGTCACACCTCCACCTAGTGCCAGCAAGTCAAGGAACAAATATACTGCATGTGCAAAGTCTTAAGGGAGTGGTCCTCAATAAAAATCATGGATTCACACACAAGCCCCGGGTCCTGGCACAGTAATTTAATAGCACCCTCCCTTATCAGTCCAGGCAATTAGACATGGTCAGATGTCCAGTCAAGATGATCTCAGTCAAGGCATCTGTGTCTCTACAGTCCAGGGAGTGGGTCATGGTAAGTCCAGTGGCTCCACGGTGGGTGGAGGGCTTTGAGGGGTGGTGCTGATGTGCAGTCACCAATAAAGAGTTTGGGCACTTCCTATCCAGGGTTTCTGGTTAGGTTGCTCCTAGGGATGAGGCAACATCAGTCTATCGGATCCATCCAGAGAAACTAAGGGGAAAGGGGTCGGAAGGTGACAGAGCGGGTTGTGGCATGGAAGGAGATGCAGGAATCTATTCATGGTTTTTAGCAGCTACAGGCTGTAGGGTGATGTGATGACAATTGTGAAGAGAAGCAATTGTATCTGTAGGGGGAATACATGAAAGCATGGTTGGCACCAGGGTAATGACATGGCCAATGGCTGGTGGTTCATCCATGGTCAGGAGTCTCCTGGCTCCAAGCAATGAGTGTATGGCCACACTTGCCATAATCATCTCTTGTGCCAGGTGCTGGGGAGTGAAAAAGGTGGGCAAGTGCAGGCTCATGTAGGTTAGGTGGAGACCTGCAGAGGTGCAAAGCTTTGGGGCTTATGGAAAGGGATCTGTACATTCAAGACCTCCCACTAAGGTTCATGTTCTACCATTCTCACAATTGCCTGCACCATGTTCCCTCACTGATTCCTTGATCACCCCAAACCACTAACCCTGCACGACCTCTGCTACCTCCTCCTGAACGTGACAACTGCAGTTGCATTAACAACTGGACCACACACTTTCACTCAATCCTCCCCTTTCTTCCACTATTAATTAAACCATGCCAGGGCGGAAGGAGACAGGGAAAAGGGGAGAAGTGCCCAATATCGGGCTTCTTACCCACTGAGAGGATCCTGTTCCTTGTGGGGGAAGACAGGAGCCGCTCTTGCAGAGATGCTGAGATATCCGTGTCCCTCAACTGAGTCGGTGCCACTTTTCATTCCACTGCAGTTCTTGCACAAATCCTGCTGTTAGTAACACTGAAATGGAGTCGACTACTATACACTGGCTGCAATGCTTTTTCTCTTTGCGACTTGCATGTGCCAGCAGGATGTAAACGGCCCCTACGGAGAAATAGCCCACTTCTATAGAACCCATCCTGTCCTGTGAGGAAGAGAGTTCCAGCGCTCGCAACAAACACTGGTAAGGCTGCGTCCTGCACCCTCACTCCCACCAGCTCAGAAACTGGCCCATCAATAGGAACAGTTGCATTTAGAAATTTTGGGAACAAGCTGACAAGTACTACACTATTGACAGGTCTGCCCCTGACTGAGGAAGACATATTCAGGTCATTGACACTTGGAGGGCTTTTGCCGGGATTTCATTTGTGAGTTTAGGAAGCTCGAGGAAACGCGAGCATGCATGATTAAATTCAGAGAGCCGCGTTGGTATTGCTGTAATTGAGTGACTAATATCCTGAAATTCTCAACCCGCCTTTCCTGTTGCAGTTAACTGTAGAAGCGAGCAACTCGGACCAGGTTTCTCAGGATGCTGTCAATTTCCACGCTTTTAACATACCCCACCCCCACCAGAACCCACTGCTAAATTCACGCTATCCTTTACGGTAGAAATCACCTCCATGTGCCAAACGGGAAAATACATATAGAATGCTTAAATACATTTATAAAAACGTATTTGTGAATATACCGGGACACAAATCTTGCAAACAATATTCCATCAAACAAATGCCGACTTTTCTTGACACTGTTTGACATGGTTCCTACGGCTATAAAAGAGTGACAAGCAGCCCATGATTAAGATGCTGGCAGCTGCTAGTGTGGGGTTAAGTTTTGTCTTTGCACAGAGAATCTTTCTTTGCAATGTTAATAATTTATTACCTCAGCATCTGCTCGTATCCCAGACTATGATCTGTTGGCGAGATGTATTTACCCACAAATTAACTGTACACTAATTATTCTCAGTTTATAACAACTTTATTTTTAGCTCTGACAGTTTTTTTTCCTAATAATATTGCAATTTTGTGTTCGCGGCTACGACAGTTATACACAGTCCTACACAAAGGTAGAAGTTAATTCATCTTACACAGCTTGCCGATAGTGATACGTTGGTGATTGGTCAGCTCCACAGTGAAGTTATTTGCTCAATACTAATAGATTCTCATTTGGTGAATCACAATTTCAAATAAAGCTGTCGACGAGGGTCAGAAGAGCACAGAAGGCTTCTGTACGATAATAGACTAAAAATCGGGGGAAGCTAACCCCATAGAAATTGTCTGCAACTGCAAGCAACAACACTACTTGTTAGTCAACCAGGTTTTGGGAGCCCTGTGCTAGCTTGATAATGAGGTTAACTTCCAGGGAATCTATTAAAACAAGACTAGGTGTGACACTAGAAGTCATCAATGTCATTAAGCGCTCTTTGTGGCATCTTGATAATATGGGGAGCTCCTGTGCTGTCGTGGTGTATCTATGATCTCTGACCATAATGGGAAACTTCCAACAATGTATTGCAGTAGAGTCTTTCCACTTGTCCATTCTTCTAATCTCATACATTGAAACTGTCTCCACTGTCTGCGAGTATAGTGAATGTTACACAATCTTTTGAGCATTCAGCTGAAAAGAAGATAGGAGGTTCTGCCACCACGATCCACAGTTCCAGACTCCTGTACCTTTATAAAAGTGTACGTTGCTAGAGCAACTTGGTCCTATTGAGGGGTTAGTTGTCTCCATTGCTTAGATTGCTGGTGTGGATCAGATTGGTGACACATTAAGCAACATGCATCTAAATTCTTGTAGGTGAACATTAGCAGGCTTTATTAAACATCACTATAACCAAAAGATTATACAACAGGATATCTCCCAGAATTCTATAGACTTAAGCTTCAGTACAATGCCATCTAACTCCACTATGATATAGTTCCTTTTGCACATTCTCAAAAGCTATTCGAAGAATAAAAGTTTAGTTAACCCTTCACTCCACATCTTCCCACCCATCTCAAGTTATTTTATGATTGTCGTTTCAATCATTAATATTGGTAACACCTAACCATGAAGATTTAAATCTTTACTCCACTTTCTCCTGCCCATCCTCACAATCAAACCACACACACAAGCCTCTGACACATGAGGCATTCATCTTTAAAACAGTCCTCAGTTCTCTTAGACCACCAATGGGATGTACATGATCTGTCAACTTTGTATGGAAAGGTGATTACAGAGGTGGAGTGGGGTAGCAACTCCTCTGCAGACCACATTACTTCAGGAATTCAATCAGAAATAGAAATACATCATCATTCATCATCAATGGAGTAATAGACTTGAGGAATAGTTCACAAAACATTCTTGGGTAATATTGTGATCAATAGACCACTTCTCTATGTATTACTAGGCCTTTTCTTTCAAAAGCAGATCTTCATTCTGCACTTAATTTACTCATTGACAAAGGCTTATTTTCCCCGATAGTCTTTTGCAAACTTAAACTAAGATTTTTGTTTTCTCCTGAAGAGAGTCTTTTTCAAACATGAAATCATCACTCATTTTGCTGCAAAGATTTCCTCAGATAATAGGACATAAAGATCTTGGAGCTGAGAATGTTTATGTAAAGAAGAGCTTTTATGCCCCTCCAACACATCATTTTGTTATGTCAATTGCATGAGAACATTGCCTGTATCTGTACTGGATTTTGGAAATCTTTTGGTGTCTCTGATTTTTCAGTCCTTTTCAAGCTTGGTTTCATTCATTTCATTTCATTTCACTGCTAAAAGCTGAACTTCTAGGTCAGCATCTTGTTTGAGGGAGTTCGACTGCACCAATTTTTAGGGCCTGAACTCTCCCAAACCCACGCACCAGGCCTTGTTATCATATAGCCTGCCATTACACACTACCTATTGCCTGTGACTAACAGTCTTCATTAACAGCTGTGCACTCTCCTCACCAGATCATTAGCCTTTCCTTTGTCTATCCAACTGTTCTTGTCTGTCTTTGGGCTCTATCCCCACTTGTCGTTTCCTCCTTATCCCCTAGCCCACCCTACCTTCTGCATAGACACCAACGTTTTCCTAATTAACATCAGTTCTGAGGAAACATCACCTGACACAAAACATTAGCTCTGATTTCTCTTTACAGATGCTGCCAGATCTGTTGAGCTGTTTCCAGCAAATTTCGTTTATGTTTCTGATTTACAGCATCTGCGGTTCTTTCAGTTTTTGTTTGCTCCCATTTTTAAAACTTGAATCAGTACAAGTTTCTTTTTGTTGCTTGACATTGAGGTTCATTTAAACATTCAATTCTCATTTTTGTTAGGGAGTGTTCAGGACATGGCTCCTCGCCCCACCTGTGGTACAGGGTGCGCTGCTTTTGCTTGGACCTGCCATCAGACAGAGAACTCAAGAACAGGAAGAAGTACAGTGAGAGGCCAGTATGGATTGACTGATTACTTTGTAGGAGTTGATACTGATTTACCCAGCTCCTGGGATGTGAAATACAGAGCCAGACCTGCTGAGTTTTTCCGGCTATTTTGTTTTTGCTCCTGATTTACAGCATCTACAGTTCTTTCCATTTTTAATTCCTCAGGAAGTTCATTCCTGATGCAAACCACCTCTGAGGAAAAATTTCCCTCATGTGTCTTTTTTAAATCTCTCTCCTCTCACCTTGCAAACTTGTTCCACAGTCTTGAAATCCCCATCCTAGGGAAAAGATAACTACCATTAACTCTATCTATACCTTTTCATTATTTTATAAACTTCTTTCAGGTCATCTCTTAACCTCCCACACTCCCGTGAAAAGAGTCCCAGACTATCCAGCCATTTCATATAACTCAAACTTTCCATATCCTGCAACGTTCTTTTAAACCTCTTCTGAGCCCTCTCCAGCTTGATAACATCTTATAACTGGGTGACCAGAACTATGTACAATATTCTAGACGAGGCCTCACCAATGTCCTGTACAACCTCAACATGACTTCCCAATACTTCATCCTTTAGTATAATTGGCATTCAAACACTTGCCCAATAGGTATAAAATCTGGCTGTTCATTCAATGCACCACTTAAAACTTGATAGTAACCAAAAACAAATAAATAATTTAATCACACTTTACGCATAGCATAAAAAATTTTAACAAGATGCTGCATTAAGCATTAAAATTCAGGAAAGTAGAGTTTAAGGATAAAACCACAGTGTGTGGGAATAAAGAATGGGTAGAGATTGAAATTTACCAACCCCCAGAAGTTAAGAGAGAGGCAAGATGCCAGTAAAGTCATGGGCACTGAGCTATGACAGACTGCCTCCCTGATCATGTTGCTCCATTGTGGAATCTTCCTAGCTAACTCCAGTTAACTGGAGGCAAAATCCCAGCAGCAGCCCAGCAAAGGACATAAGGTTGATTTAAAGTAAAGCTAGGACCATGATCCAACCCATTTAAATAGAAGTGTTTCCCTTCTAACACTCAAACCTCAAACTTTTACATTGTTCTTTCCTACCTGCTGAAGGTAGCATGTCTCCAGACTGCTTCAGATGTAGCCACCGCTGAGCTGCTTCCGTTCTGATTTGGCTAGTAGTTCTTGTGGTTGGGCTCCAAACTTGAATAAGGCAGCAGCCTTGGAAGCATCCACTTAATTGGCAGCCATCTCTAAAGTTCAGGGAGAAGTGTGCCAACGACACATGCATGGAAATAATTCCATCCTTGATGAAATGGGAAAATGTTCAAATAATTGCTTTCTCCAGCCTAGAAGAAACCTGATGCATAAAGGTTTGTGTCACAGTCACTTTTATAATCGCTGACAATGTCATCCTCACCATGCTCTGAGGCCATGGTAATGGTGTGAGCAGATGACAATTTTATTGACGATGCCTTTAGTGAAATGAAGAATTTTGACATTGCTTCTCACCTAGATTCAGGTCCAGCTCCTCCTTCTACAATTAACTGCTTCCTCTGTTCATTATTCCTGCCATGCATAATCGAAACCACTACACCCACATTTCAGAACAAGTGATTTGTTTAGAATTCTTGCATCTGGACAAAGCCCTTCAACACTGCCACATCATTCACTACAAAAAATAGAAACTTTGGGATAATGTAGCAAGAATCAAACACTTTGACAATTTGCAGCAGGAACAAGCAAAAATCAATCTCCAATTAACTTTAATCAAATTGATGATCCCTTTAATAATAATGGTGGGAATGTTTCCTGTTGCTGAGTGCATGTTCATTTGAACATGGTTAAAAGATGGATCTGGATCAACACTGAATTCCAAAATTGCACCTCTGGTTTCTAATCTACATTAGATAGTATTTAATGTCATGATCTGGCTACTCTCACAAAAAAAAGAGCGACCCGAAAAATCAGCTTTCCTGCTTCTCTGATGCTGCTTGGCGTGCTGTGTTCGTCCGGCTGTACACCTTGTTATCTCTTTTGTCAAATGTATGAGGTACGGAACAAAATGGTGCCCTGCACAGCTACCTCCCAGTGTGAAAGCACGCCACAGATGTCAGTTTGGAAGCGAAAGTACTCTTAGCTCTGACATACCTAACTCTGAGGAGGTGCATTTTGAGGTTCAGGAATAATTGTGTTTAAAAATATACACATTTTCAATGAATATTGTTCTGGAAAATAAAGTTTGACAGCATACAGTTTCAAGTTCTTTTCTATGGATGTTTGGACCGTTGTCAACTTCAATGTTGTCAATTGAGATTCTGATTTTTGTATAATGAAGGCAAGATGCAGAAGTCTTTTGAGTACAGGTGTTTGTATAGTACTTGGTGTTGTGATAGAAACAAGTGGAAGGGAATTTTACAATTTAATTTATATGCTCAATTTTTAGTCAGTAAAAGCATCCAACTATAAGTTGCTGTCCTTAGATCTGTTTCCACACCCCCTTTTTATCCTTACCTGATCCATTTGTTGTGGCAATGAGTCGTCATCAGTCGGTCTTTCTTTCCAACTTCCAAAAGTATTAACCGTTCCTGCATATTATGTCAGACACACTGAGCTATTATAATTGTAGACTTTAGTTTTCAAATAGCAGATTTATCAAGTTTCTCTCAGATGAGATGGTTGCTGATATTCTGTCCTGTTCAAACTTCTGTAATATATTAATTCATGCTTTGCGAGTTCTCTTCCTCTATATGGAATGGCCTATTATTGAAGGGTATATCTCTGGTATTCTACAATCCTGATATGGCTCTGAGCACCAAATCCTGTCTGGTGAATTGTTGTATAATAAAAGCAACATGGCTAAATAGCAGGCTTTAACTTTCATGATAAAATAAATGACAGCACACATGAGCTAGACATTTACTGACCCAAAGATTTTCTTGTGAAATTGAGACGTTTAAAGCCATACACGTTTAATCAATTGCATTTTCAGGCTATGAAAGCCTTGTAAATTTATCTTTTTGGATTTCTATTCTCTGCTTCATCATTTCAATATAGAAATTAATATATGAAAATATCATCTATGACCTCATGATACAACAGTGTGCTCACTGCTGCCTGACAAAGTTCTCCCAACACAAAATGGCTATTTGGAAGGACTCAGTGGCAAATTGAAAAAATAGGCAGCTAATATATACCTTTCTCCCCGCCAATAATTTCAGATGGAAGAGCTTCCTTCTGAAGTGTCAATAAGTGTATTATAGTTCACTTGGAGCCCAGATTTCTGTGGCAACATGCACTTTTACATGTTATAGTGTAGAGCTAGGGATGGTAATGGTGGTGGCTCCAATTTTCTACCTGGCCATGTAAATGATCAGAAATCGCTTCCATTCTTACCACTTTCCACTGTGTGTTGGAAGGATTTGCACATGGTACACAACCTGTTTGGCCGTATCATGAATATAAATTCCTTTGCCATGGTGGGACTGAAACCTAGAGTTCCCTGCTCAGAAGCAGTGATGCTACCATCTTCCCTGTAAGACCTTCCTATAATGCCGCATACAGAAACCTAACTAAAACGTTCTATATCTGTCAACTCTGCAGAACAGGTATTGATGCTTTAAGGCACAAATTTCACTTGTAACATTCATGGTGACGGCACAGACCAACCTATCCATGTTCTCAGCCTTTTTCTCTACTTTAGACAGTAACATAATAGAAAATTTCTCGGTAGGAACTCTCCACAATCATGCAATACACTTTCTGGAGTCATCTAAGTTTTTTGTAAGTACCATGAAAGCTAACTAAAAAATCAACTAATGGTGGCAAAATTGCTGAAAGCTGGAATCTAATCTTTCCCTTCTGCACAGTATCTGCTCCAGGGATGCAGGTGTATTGTTATTATTATTATCATTTTAGAATTAGTGATTCTTTGGGAATTTAGGTTGGGACCACAGTGTGAAGCAGATCATACTGGAATGTTAGCTCTGGTATTTGCTCCAAAAGCAAACTCATGCAGCTGGCAAGGGTGATTTACAATTTCTTGGAAAATATTGAAATATTTTTGTGGTGGCATTACAGCACGTTACTTGAGTTTTGCTTCAATAACTTCTAAAAATAGATCGTTTAGTGACTGAAAGATTCAGGTGGAAATTTATCACCAGACACAATGCGCACCTATAGACGGGTTGCATCTGGTAAGGAAATTAATTTTTGTTGTGACTAGCTTTTCACTTTCTTTTTGTTTGAAGTTAGGAAATATTATGTTCTCAACAACAACTTACATTTATCAACCCTTTGACTTAATAAAATGTCCCAAGATGTTTGGCAAGAGCTGTGTTATTGCGCAGAATTTGATACTGAGCCAGGCATTGGGCAGATGACCAAAAATCTTGGTTTAAAAGGGAATTTTTCACCGGAGTCTTAAAGCAGGAAACCATTCTAAAAATGACTACGATTTGGACATAGACTTCCAAAGCATGGGACCCAGCCAGCTGAAGAAACTACCACGAATAGTAAAGCATTTAAAATCAGGGATGTTAAAGAGGTTAAAGTTAAAGAATTAGAATTAAAGGCTCTATATTTATAATAGTTGGGTTTTGTTTGTTTGTACTAGTTGGAAATGGATTATGAATCTAGGTGCATGCACCAAACCTCAATTAGATTTTTCATTTGATGGGAGATGAACTGTAGAATCTAGTTGTGTTTGGTCCAAGTCAGATATATGAAATGGTACAGAGCACCAGCTGGAATAGGTCAGGGGATGCTGCAGTCTGGTCCCAGTAGATTCAGTACTTTTCCAATTTCCAAAAAAGGCACAAACCCTAATGAAGGTAATAAGTCTGTGGGCTAAGTGATGAAAGCCTTTGAAAGATCGGTATATATTACTGGTCATTCTTTTCATGCATTTGCTTTCTAACTGGGATTACACAGTTCTGATCCTGTTAGCTTGCTTCAAAGTTTATTTCATGCCTCTCTGCAATGTGTTAAATTGCTTTGGATCACCTGCTACATATAATAACACAGGATGTTAATTTTTGTACAAATTCTATAAATTGCTCACAGACCATGTATGTGAACTTTTCTGCTTTACATGTCTTCAGTAAATTTTGAATCCATACAGGGTTGTATGTTATTACATCCACATGCAAAGTTTTTTTAGTTAATAAAACAATAATAGATGTTTTTACTTTCTTTAAAGCCCCACATGCTATTTTCAGTAACACAAACAAATGCAAATGTCTCAGCAAACATTACACAATGCAATTCAGACACAGTCTGGCCTTTCAGAGGCTCTGAATAGCCCTTCAAAGCAACTCTAATTAGTGTAAGTGGAGGTAATAGGCCCACTTGGATTTTTTTCACTCTTATTTCTAAAGACTACAAGCCTTTTTTGTCTGTGAGGTCACCCTTGTTCAGGCATCTCTGGAAATAAATGGAAGGCAGTACAGAAGTGGAGAAAATCAATCGCTTGACAAGTTTTATGTGCTAAAAAGCAGAAAGATATATAGTACTATCTCATGTAAGCCCGCACATCTCATCTAGCAAGGGGGAATATGGCATTTGTGTCACCAAGAGCATGGGGTAGTTTAAAAAGGAAAGCAGAAGGTAAGGGATGAATACTTTCGTAAGTCAGTAATGGAGCTAAAGGGCATATGCCTGTGGGGAATATGTTGGCATAAAAGAGCTTTAAGAGGGCCCATTCATATGGACAAAAGAAGATTTGAATTGCTGCCTTCACAATAGCTTGAAAGGACAGGCTTGGGGTGTTCTGAAACAAAGTGGAAATCACACAGCTCTGAATCACTCTAATAAGCTTTTAACTATTTTACATTATTGTATTACCTTTTTTGTTAGCTTTGCAGTGAGCCCACTTAAATATTTGATTTATCTATTCCCAAATAAAACTCCTGACAATGTAATGGCGATCTAGAGTAATTCATTTATTTGCTATAATGCTTAAAACAAATCAGCATAATTTCCATGCTGTGACTGTCTTTCCTGATGTTTCATGCTTCCCTATCTGAGTGTGTACTGATAAATTCCTTCAAAAGTAGTGTTGTTGCAAAACAGATGCAGCTGTGCATAGGTTAGAGGTGAATGTGAAGCACACATCTGTTTGTCTCCTTCTGTCTACTAGTCTTGAATTTCCATGACTTCTATCTCTGTTCTCCTCCAATCCCTTCAGAAAAAAAACTGTTTCTACTGGTCTATGTGCCTGAGCAGCTGCTCTGCTCCCTCTTTGATTGACATTTTTTTTCCCCTGCTTGATGCGTCCGATACGCTTCTGTGAGCTTCTAAGCATCTGTACAAGTGCAGCCCATTTACCATGTGATAGGGAGAATGCCGCAGGTGATGATCCACATCAGTTCAGGTAATGTAGCTCGTTTTTCTTGCCAATCAGCAGCAACTCACATCTAATTAGCCACCACTTGACTCGTCAAGAGGGCATTGTCATCTTATAGCAACATTATATTTTTCAGAACTCATAATGTCTAAGTTCCCAAACAGGAGGGAAGGAGAGTGACAGTGGTGAGTAGGCTGGATTAGCAGCCAATTAGCTGCTTTCCTGTTCTGAAAAGGCATTACTACTTCAGATCGAGAAATGCTGTAATTAATTGCTCTCCTGACAAGGGTTTCCTGTTTAAAGAACTAAAGGAGACAAATCCCTCCAATCAGTGTATTTATCTCACATGAAGTTGAATATTACCATGGAGGATTTCATGAAGTTCACAATAACAAAAGGAGTGTATCTTTATTGTAGAAAGCATTCCAAAGCTGGTTAGAAATATCTAAAGGAATGCATGCTGTGCTCAGTTTAGTGTTACCATCATAAAGATGGGTTTCAAGAAGTTTAGTAAATGACAAAGGGGTAGATAGGCCAATAGATGTAGGTAGAGAGTTCCAGACAGTCGGGTAAACTTGACTCCTTCCCTGTCACTAATGAAAGGATAAAAAGAAACAAGAATTTACATGAGACATGGTGTGGAGCATTGCGCATGGGAGAGGAAGTTTTCTCTTATTCACTCATGAGATGTCAGTGTCACTATCTGGCCAGAGTTTATTGCCTGTCCCTAAATGCCCTGGAGAAAGTGTTGGTGAGCTGCCTTCTTGAACTGCTGTCAACCATGTGCTGCATGTAGATCCACAATGCCATTTGGGAGAGAATTCCAGAATGTTGATCCAGTGACAGTGAAAGAATGATGATATATTTCTAAGATAATGGGAACTGCAGATGCTGGAGATTCCAAGATAATAAAATGTGAGGCTGGATGAACACAGCAGGCCAAGCAGCATCTCAGGAGCACAAAAGCTGACGTTTCGGGCCTAGACCCTTCATCAGAGAGGGGGATGGGGGGAGGGAACTGGAATAAATAGGGAGAGAGGGGGAGGCGGACCGAAGATGGAGAGCAAAGAAGATAGGTGGAGAGGGTGTAGGTGGGGAGGTAGGGAGGGGATAGGTCAGTCCAGGGAAGACGGACAGGTCAAGGAGGTGGGATGAGGTTAGTAGGTAGCTGGGGGTGCGGCTTGGGGTGGGAGGAAGGGATGGGTGAGAGGAAGAACCGGTTAGGGAGGCAGAGACAGGTTGGACTGGTTTTGGGATGCAGTGGGTGGGGGGGAAGAGCTGGGCTGGTTGTGTGGTGCAGTGGGGGGAGGGGATGAACTGGGCTGGTTTAGGGATGCAGTGGGGGAAGGGGAGATTTTGAAACTGGTGAAGTCCACATTGATACCATTGATATGGTATCAATGTGGACTTCACCAGTTTCAAAATCTCCCCTTCCCCCACTGCATCCCTAAACCAGCCCAGTTCATCCCCTCCCCCCACTGCACCACACAACCAGCCCAGCTCTTCCCCCCCACCCACTGCATCCCAAAACCAGTCCAACCTGTCTCTGCCTCCCTAACCGGTTCTTCCTCTCACCCATCCCTTCCTCCCACCCCAAGCCGCACCCCCAGCTACCTACTAACCTCATCCCACCTCCTTGACCTGTCCGTCTTCCCTGGACTGACCTATCCCCTCCCTACCTCCCCACCTACACCCTCTCCACCTATCTTCTTTACTCTCCATCTTCGGTCCGCCTCCCCCTCTCTCCCTATTTATTCCAGTTCCCTCCCCCCATCCCCCTCTCTGATGAAGGGTCTAGGCCCGAAACGTCAGCTTTTGTGCTCCTGAGATGCTGCTTGGCCTGCTGTGTTCATCCAGCCCCACATTTTATTATCTTGTATTCAAATACAACAAGATTTGGCCAATATCCAGGCATGGGCTGACAAGTGGCAAGTAACATTCATATCACACAAATGATAGGCAATAACCATATTCAATGAGATAATCTAACTACCACTCCTTGTCATTCAATGGTGTTACTATCACTGATTATTCTTTGATCAAAATCCTTGGGGTTACCATTGATCAGAAACACAACTGAACTCACTACATAATCACAATGGCTGCAAGAGCAGGTCAGAGGCTAGGAATACTGTGATGAGTAATATACCTCCTGACTCCTCAAAACCTGCCCACTGTCTACAAGTCACAAGACAAGAATGTGATGGAATATTCCCTACTTGCCTGCAGCTCCAATAACAGTCAAGAAGCTTGACACTATCCAGACAAACACCCCAATTCATTGACACCACATATATAAGTGACCACATCACCCACCAGTAACTGCAATGTGTACTATCTACAATATACACTGTAGAAATTCATCATAGATCCTTAGACAACACCTTCCAAACCCACAACCATTCATCTTGAAGGATGAGGGTCATTGTTACATGGGAATACCACCTCTTGCAAGCTCCTCTTGAAGGCACTCACCATCCTGACTGGAAATATGTAGTTGTTTCTTCACTGTTCCTAAGTGAAAATCCTGGCATTCCCTTCCCAACAGCATTGTGCATCAACCTACAGTATGTGGACTGCAGCAGTTCAAGAAGGCAGCAGGTCAAACATGGGCAAGGGGACCTCTGGCTGACTACCACTTATCTCAAACCCCCAGCCTCCTAACATTCTTAGTTGGTGAATCAATAATTCTCCATGTTGAACACCACTTGAAGGAAGAAGTGAGAGTCTCAGAAGGACAACATACTCTTGGTAGGCAACTTCTATGTTCATCACCAAAAGTACATGAGTAGCACTACTGCGGATTGAGCTGGCTAAATCCTCAAGGATGCAACTGTTATGTTGGTTCTGTAATAGTTAGTGAGGAAACCAACTAGAGAGAAATATCTGCTTGACCTCATCCTTACTAATCTATCTGTTGCAGATGTGGCCATCTGTGAGAGTATCAGCAGAAGTGGCCACTGTATTGGCCTTTTAGAGACTGGTCCCATCTTCATATTCAGGATTTCCCATACCATATTAAATGGGACAGACCTAACCTTGTCCTTAGCCAAACAATTCTAGTATATCAATATAACTACCAATTACCCAACAATGTGGAAAATATCCAAGGTATGTCTTGAACATAGAAGCAAGCCAAATCTAAACCAACCATCGGCATCCTATCAGTTTAGTCTCAAGCATTAGCAAAGTGATGGAAGGTGTCATCAACACTGATATTCAGTTTTGTTTTAACAGTTCCAATTAACTCTTGATTTCTATTACAGCTTTGGTCTAAACATTGTCAAAAAAGCTGAACTTTAGAGCTGAGGTAAAAGTAACTGCCGTTCACAACAAGGCGACATTTGAATATGGCATAGAGGATCCCTAATAAAACTGAAATCAATAGGAATTGGGGGGAAAGCTCTCCATTGTTTGTAGACATACCTGGTACAAAGGGAGATAGCTGCAGTTATGGAGTTCCATCAGCTCAGCCCCAAGACATCACTGCAGCAGATACGCAGGACGTGTATTAGACCCAGTCATCTTTGGCTGCTTTCTCAATAACCTTCCCCCGACAAAGATTAGAAATGGGTAATGTTTGTTGTGCAATCATCAAATATCTGGCACTATTTGAGACTCCTCAGATTCTAGACCATTTCTTCATATGCAGCAAGGCATGTGCAACATCCAGGTTTGGGCTGGTAATTGACAAGTAACATTCACATTACACCAGGTCTATTTATTGACAATCTCCAACAAGAGAGAATCTAGCCATCCCCCCCTTAACTCTCAATGTTATTTCCATCATTGTATTTGTCCACTGTCAACTGGTGGATACCAATGCCAGAAACCGAATGGGGCCAGCCATATAAATGTGTCTATGAGAGCAGGTAATTGGTTAAGAATTCTGCATAGGGAAAGTCACCTCCTACCTCTCCAAAGCCTGTGTATCATCTACAAGGCACAAGCCAGGAGTATGATGGAATATTCCCCACTTGCCTGGAAGAGTACAACTCCAACAACATTCAAGGAGGTGCCACCATCCAGCACAAAACAACCCATTTGATTTACACCCCATCCACCATCTTCAACATTTAGTTCCTTCATCACTGATTATACAGTGGCAGAAGAGCACACGGTATACAAGATGAGCTGGAGGAGCCCAACAAGCTTTTCTGAAAGCATCTTCCCAACCCATGACTTGAAAAACCTACAAGGAAAGGGCAGCAGATGCACAGGAATACCACTTGCAAGTGCTCCTCCAAGCCGCATACCAAACTGTCCTGCAAGTTACATCATCACTCCTCTGCTCATCAAAACCTTAGAACTTCCTACTTAACAGCACTTTGTGTGTACCGATATCTGAAGATTTGCAACAATTAAAAAAGGCACCTCCCCACAATCTCCAAGGCAATTAGGAATGGGATATAAATGCTGGTCTAGCCAGTGATGCCCACATCACATGAACAAATTAAAGAAAACTTTAATGGCAGCTCTCTGTTTTACTCTGATGTTGGATTCACTAATGTAGAAATGTTTGTGCTTGTATGAGTATAATCAATTACAAAAAAACAATACTTTCAGCAACTTTTCTTGCTTCAGTTGGCCTGATTTAAGACAGTGTCAAAGACCTTTAAACCCTCCAGTCACATGCTTTGAAACAGTGAGAATATCATGAATGTATCTCTTAAAGGGATACTGACAGTAAGATATAACAGAAATTCTGATGTCTTAATGTTTTTCACACCATGTGTATGTTCTGCTGTTAATTGACTCAATGCAAGTAAAACTTAAAAGCAATTTTATTTTATTGATTTAAGTTTCCTTCTGTGAAAATCCTTTAATGTGACTGGCTTCTTGTTGACAGCTTGGTTTCACTACAACATCCTTCTGAGAATCTCCCATACAGGATGGTGCAATTAACTGCAACATTATTGCATGTTGAAAGGGGGAGATTTTGAAAGAAGTTGCATACTCGATGTTAGAGGCTTGTGTCCTTCCTTTCTTCTCTGACTGCAAATATCAAGCATTTGGTCTTGGCTTTAAATCTGTCAATTTGTCTCCTTCTCTCTGTCTGAGTGTAACTGTCCCATATCAAAATTCTGAAATGAATCTTTGTTTTGCTAATTAGTTTGGACGATTTAGAAAAATGGCAGCTTTTCATAAGTCTGTGTAAAGGCAAAATAAATCCTCAGAGGTATGTAATCAAAGTTATGAGACATATTTAAGCTCAGAATATCTATTATTTTCAACTTGTTTAAAACGCTCTGCAGCATTTAAGGAATCATTTATCGTAATTTACTGAATCTGTGATGCTTTATTTTATTTCTTAATTCTTATTGTAGCCTTATCTATATTGTGTAGTGTTAAATATATGCTCTGTTAAAGTGTGATTTATCTGCAAGTTGCAGCTGTTCGGAAATTACATGGTAAGTGTTTTTATTCCAAGTGTATCACTTCAATAAAATAGTTTATTTTTAACCCTTAGTCCAGGTAACTGATTACTTTGTTCATATGGTCAATTAAAAATTGCTTAAAATTGTAAGTGGTGCTTTGCACTGGGGTCTAGACATAATGTATGATGTGCATGTAGGAATTGTATAGCTCCTGTAAATGGATGTGGGGATCACAATACATGATTACTTCTGATTTGGGCAGCATGCCAACTTCATGCTGCCTACTAATTTGTATGAATTGTGTGCAGGCAGCACTACACATGCTATTCAGTAGCTACACGCCTCAGCAGGGCTCCCAATGTTGTGTGAGACTAGTTTCATTGCTTAAGTCTTCATTACCTAAAGGCAGTCTGCACATCCTAAAAGACAGGTGCATTTCGACTGGAGCAGGTGCTCGAATTGTGCAAGAATTCTGAGCAGGAAGAAGAGTCAATCATGGATTTAAAAAAAAGGAAGAAAGAGCTTTTCAAGATTCTCAAATGCTACACTGCACAATTTCTAGCAGAAGTGGATGACTGGTATTGCAGCAGTGTATCTAAAAGTTAGGAACTTTTGGCATCAAGGTAACATTGCCGTAGTCTCACCAGACTATAGGTTTGCTCTCACATTAGAGAGAGACAACTGGTGTTGGTTTAGCCTAAGGGTCACCATGCCTCAGCTGAGGGGAAGGTTGAGTAGGACAGTCCTTCATGGTAACTTTAGCTGGTGCAGGAATTGAACCCATGCCATTGGGCATCACTCTGCATCACAAACCCGCCATCCAGCCAACTGAACTAGCTCTGAGTTGGGGATTTGAAAAACCACCAGTTGTAGTCTATTTTGGTATCAATGTCATAGGGAGAGCCAGGAATGAAATTATTCCAAATATAGAAAGCTCCACATTACTCTTGCTGCCAGGAAAACCTGAGTGCTTGAGTACTCACTGACACCCAGTTTAGGTTCCACCAGAGCCACTCAGCTCCTGATCTCATTTCTATGTTTGAAGCAAGGTTGTAATAAGAGCTGAAATCCAAAATTCAGAGGAGTGTGTCTGCTTATGACCTGGAGAAACCGTGGCAAAACTGGAGTCAATGGGAAACGGGGGGAGCGCTCCACATTGGTTAGCGTCACACCTGACACAAAGGAAGGTGATTTTAAAGGTCAGTCATCTCCATTCCATGAAATGTCTCTCAGAATCTTTCGGGAGTGTCCTAGGCCCCACAATATTTCATCAATGATCTTCCCTCCATCATAAGTTGAGAGTGGGGATGCGTGCTGATGATTGTACAATGTTCAGCATCATTTGTGACTCCAGATACTGAACCAATTGCAACTAGCCTGGAGAATATAGGTTTGGTTGACAAGTGGCAAGTGATTTTCATGCCACACAAATCCAGGCAATGATTACTTCCAAGGAGAAAATTTAACCATCACCCCAACATTTTGTTAACATCGCTGAATTCCTAACGATCAGTACTCTACAGGTCACCATTAATCAAAAACTAAACTGGAACAGCTATATAAATGCCCTGGTTCCAATAGCTAGGACTAGGAATTCTGCAGTGAGTATTTTGCTTCCTGCATTCCCAAGGTCTGTCTACCTTCTACAAAGCATAGAAGTGTGATAGATAACTCCCCACTTTCCTGGATTAGTGCAGCTGCAGCAACACTGAAGAAGCTAGACACCATCCAGGATAAAGCAGCCCATTTGATTGGCAACACAACCACAAACACTCACTCCCTGTACCACTTGACACTCAGTACCAGTTGTCTGTACCATCTATAAGATGCACTGAAGAAATGCATTAAGCTGATTAGGCAGCGCCTTCCAAACCCATCATCGCTGTCATCTGGAAGTGCAAGTGCAGCAGATGCATGGGTGCTGTACCGCCTACAAGTTTCCCTCCAAGCTATTCACCATCCTGAATTGGAAATATATCACTGTTCCTTCAGTATCACTAGGTCATTCTGCAACTCCCTCCCTTATGGTATTGTGAGTTTGCCTACACCAAATGGATTGCAGTGGTTTCAATTAAACAGCTCACCACCACTTTCTTGAGGGCAATTAGGGATGGACAATGAATGCCGCTGAATCAGCAACATCCACATTCCATGACTGAATAGAATGAGATGTTAGCTTATATTTTGAGTTACTCCATTCAGGGATGTGGATTTAATAGGCTGGTATGGGCAATTAGTTTCATGGCTTTTCCTTGCTCCAGGTTTGATGTTATATCACTCGACCTGGGCAGCCCCACTTGCACATTCTTCCAGCCTAGAGATAATTGCACTACCACTGCACCACAAGACACTTAAGTGTTTCTGTATGACAACTACAAAGTAGTTGATTGGGTTTAACTAACCCCAGAGATAACTACTCTTGGCATAGAAATTGATTTGAGTTGATTGCCCAAGTCCATTTTAATTAGATCAGAAGATATTCATTTTATTCCATGACATTTCATAACCAGTAGATGAATATATGTCAAATATCTTTAGTAGCATTTGCTAATGTACTCTAATGTATACAGATCTGATGTACATCTACTTTCCCTTCTGATCATACAAAATTGCAAGATGCCTTAACATAACACAATAACTACACCATTACTACTTATATTGATTTATTGCTGTCAACCCATTTTCTCGCCATTTTTTTTGCCATTGAAAATCAAATTACTAACAATGTCCTTGCTTTGAAAATAACTACTAATCAATATATTTAAAAGGTAAATTAAAATTCATTATCAAGTTATGGCCACATCAGTCCTCTGGAGACTGCTTTTAAGTTAGGAATGGTACAAACGTAAGGAATTTAGTTGCTTAAAAATGCTATTAAGACATTGGAATCCCAAGATGACAATATAACGTAAAAATACTGCACAGGTAGAAACACACTTCATTATTGTTGGGATGGATTACCAGAATTAAGAAACCAATTTATTACTTGCTGCCTTCTACTTTTCATGTTATTTTCCTTTAATGAAATATTAACATAATTAAACTCAATTCGGAACCAATATCAAATACATCTCTGGATGGGGTGGAGAAAAATAGAGAGAGAAAAATGTGTCGGCTTTAAAAAATGTACTAAAAAGTGCTGGTGTTATTGTGTTAAGCTAAGGCATCTTGCAAATGCATATGATTGGAAGTGGAAGCCTATATATATCAGAGCTGTTCATATTAGAATGTAGCACCACAAGAGCATTCAAGCAGAAAAAAATAGTCTCAGTTTTAGTTGCAAATATCTTTGTCTTATACCTTGTGAATATGGTTATTCTAGTTTGTAAATATGGAAGTGGAGAAATGGAAGCTCTGCACCTTGGATTCCATGCTGTTCTACAGCTATAAAATACCACCTGCATGAACTCCCTCCAGCTGCTGCCAAACCAGCAAAACCATGTACACTCCTAGGGTCTGAAATTGATTTACAACAGCAAGACAAAAAGGTAAGAACAAATCAGCAATCCAGTTTACACCCACCCAATTTTCTGTTCCATGGATGTCAACGTACACAAGAGATAAAACTTCCTCCATCATTACTGCTCATACATAATACACAGTCCCTTCACAAATTTCCATGGGATGCAAACTGCTGGCTCTATTCAGCCAAATAAATTGAAGGCTTTACATAGTTCAATCTCTTTTTTGAAGGATTAAAATTTTTGCAATATAAATTATTTACTTTATGAAAGCTTTGATTATTTTTTCTTTGGCAAAATTTGGTTTCCACTATTCTTCACTCAGGCCTTCATTTTCACAGGCACTTGGATTCCACCTCCAAACCCATCTTAATCCCACCCAATATTGTCACAGTGTAGATAACAGTGCAGAGCAGGCTACACTGCACAGTAAGATGTCTTACATGTGTCCCAGCTCTGTTACACATTCAGAGCATTAAATATTCTCTCCTGTTTAAACATGAACTGCCTCGTTGGCAGAGGATGGGTGTAATGTTGGGTCTTGTCATCAGTTTCATGGTTAGAACATACCTGATTTTCAGCAGCAGACGGTTAGTTACTAATAGTCCTAAAGTAATGAGTGTGCAATGTTTAGTGGAATAGAAGGGATATGAAAGTTGAAACAAATTAAAATCCAAAATATGATCATGTACCTCACAGAGAATAATTTTGTATATCGACATTTGTGAAACTTAAAACAGTTCCTAGCATTTATTCTCGAACCTGGATCTTGCAAACATACAATGAGCAGGAATAGATTATTTGCTCCTTCAGCCTAAATCACCATTTATTAAGACCATGATTGAACTGACTGAAAACTCAATTCCACATTTTTTGCCTGCATTGATGAACTTCTATCCCCTTACTTATGAATAATCTATTCACCTGTTTGAAAAGTATTCAGAACTGCCTTTCAGGAAGAGTTAAAACAATCCATGATCCTGTCAGAGAAAAATAACTCCTCATTTGTTTTAAATTGGCATCCCTATTTTTTGCTAAATAGTGACCTCTGGATTCTTCCCTAAGAGATAGCATCCTCTCTACTTCTAACTTGTCAAGACCCATCAGGATCTTATGATAAAATCAAGTTACCTCTTATTCTTCCAAACTCCAGTGGACTGTCTAGACTGTCCTAGCTTACCATGTAAGACAACCCTACCACTCCAAGTTTTGGTCTAGTAAATGTTTTAGAAAATGCATTTCCTGAAAAGGCAACTAGCCCGTTCCAAGTGATGAAGGAGCTATGCTCAGAAAGCTTGTGTTTTCAAATAAATCTGTTGGACTATAACTTGGTGTCTTATGGCTTCTGACTTTGTCTACCCCAGTCTAAAACATCACCATATCAAGGTATTATCCTGGTAAAGCTCTGAACTTCTTCCAATGCAATCAAATCTCTCTTTAAATAAAGTGACCATGACTGTATTTGCTAGTCCAAATGTGATCTCATCAGCACTGGTATATTGGACCACAGTAAAACTGAAGCACAATTTCCCTGCTTTTGTATTCAGTTTCCCTCACAACAAATTCTGTTTTATTAGCTTTTTAAATGCTGGCTGCATACAAATAATCAATTGGTAATAGTTCATTGGAGAATTGATCTAAGCGTGACAAAGGCTGAAGGAATATATCTGGAAATTTGGCTCAAAGTGGGAATTCAGCACAGGCAGAGAAAAGAGGTGCTTTAAATAAGGTTTCCTGCAAGGACTAAAGCTTTCAGAGTGACGTGAGTGTGGGTGACGATAGAAGGCATGAATTGAGACACACACCTGCAATAAGACTAGTGGCAGAGTGACATAACAAATGTGTGCACATTGTCAGCACCTGATTGGCGAGTAGGGTTGGTGAATATTTCTAGTCTTTAGAGTAAAAAGTAAGGTTACCAAGCTTGTGTCTTGGTCTCTAGTCTTTTTTTTCATTCCTGGTTTCTTAAAAATAATTTAATATTTGAAGGGTCTGGCATAAAAATATATACAGTAAAGTATAAAGAGCAAGCAAATCTTCGTAGATAAAACACAGGGATATTGGAGTAATTTGTAAACAAAATGCAACAATGATTGCAGGATAGGTAATGTGTTGCTGCTGCGACGTATGGTAGCTACTGGACACCAAGGTGATCCAGGGTGAACTCATCTGTCATAAGCATTTGCAGTTTGAGGAGCTTCAGATCTGAGTTTCTGAGTTAGAGTCCCACTTGCAGATATTCCACAATATCAAGGAAGGTGAAGTCATCCAGACACTTTTCTCCAAGAAGTAGTCATAACCCCAAGTTAGGTAACTTAAGTTTAATCTGTGGTCAGGGACAGAAGGGTGTGACTTCAGGTGAGGCACTTCTGAGGACCAAAAAAAAATTGATTTAAAAGAAAGGAGAAAAAGCTGTGTGTAAACTAACATGAAATAAAAGAAAAGAACAGCAATAGCATCTTTAAATAGAGGAAAAAGAAAAAGGAACAAAGTAAACACAGGCCTTTAAAAGAATAAGGCTGGATAAATATGAACGGAGAGCAAGGAATGGTAGAGGAATCGGATAAATACTTTGCATCAATGTTCATGGTAAAAGTTACCAATAAATTTCCAAATAATTTCCAATAATACTTTCCAAAATACCAAGTAATCAAGGGACAAAAGGTGGGGAGGAAGGAAAGATGAAAACTAACAAAAAAAATGTACAAGGGAATCTAAAGAGGTAGAAGATCAATAAATCAATTCCATCCAGGGATATTTTAAAGAAGCTAGTTCCAGAGATAGTGGATACACTAACAATCTTCTGCAAATCCTTAAATATTTCACAGGCCCTCAGCCTACGATTAGTTTAGTATCTGTCATTGGGAAAAGATTGTGCAGGATGGGTTGCATTAGCCATGGGAAATTAAGGGTTACAAGAACAGGATGGGGAGTGGAATTCGATGGAATGCTCTTTGGAGAGTGATCATGGACTCAATGGGCTGAATGGCCTGCTTCCACACTGTATTGATTCTATGATTCTGTGATTCCAGCTTGTCATAGGTAAGGCAAATAGAATATTAGCCTGTATATGAAAAGAATGGAGTTAAAATGGGAAAGCCTTACTGAAACATATATAAGAGAATAGTCAGATCACATTTAGAACACTGTGAACAATTTTCCCCTGATATCTATGGAAATATATACTGTAATTGAAGGCAGCCCTAAGATGATTCATTAGCTTGATCACAGGTGTAGATGCATTTTCATCTGAGGAGAGGTTATGTAGGTTGACCATGTACTCATTGGAGTTTAGAAGAAAGGAAGACAACCCCATTGAAACACGTAAAATTCATAGGGAGTTGACAGAGTAAATACTAAAATGTTGCTTCCACTTGCGGGAGTATCTAGGACTAGACAGCATAATTGCAAATTAAGGGGTTGCACATTTATGACAGATGAGAAGAATTTCTTGAGAGGGTTGCAAATCCGTAGAATTCTTTACCACAGCGGCCTAACAAGGCTGGGTCATTCACGATATTTAAGGCTGAGATAGACAGATCCTTAATCAGTAAGTGTTTTGGGGATAATGTGGAGCTGAGGATTGTCAGATTACCCATGATTGCGTTGAACGGTGGAGCAGACTGAATGTGCCAAATGACTTACTTCTGCTCCTATGTCTTATTGTCTAGTCTCGAACTTGAATACAGTTTCAACTAAAGTATGCATGCCCATGCAGATGGTGTTTCCATGGTTCCCCATTAGGTTCAGTCAACCTCATTGCAAATATCTTTGTTGGGTTCTATGTGGGAGATGTCTTTGATGGAATAACATCCAACTCTCTTATATATGAGGTGATATGATGGTATGTTTGCTATTTAAATATGTCAGTGCATGGAAGATTTTCCAAACATTTACTGCACTCTAATTCATGCATCCTGTACTCAAATTCATGTCTGAAATGAAAGTGTCAATCAGCTCAATTTCCTTCATATCCTAACTGTGCAATTGGTCAAGAGGTTCTCCACGACTGTCCACCACAAATCTACCTTCACTAGTTAGTATCCAAATTGGGATCTCTACAGTTCACTGCAGTAAATGATTAGCCTCATCAAACTCTTTGTAAAATGGGCTGAAACCATTTGTTTGTCATGCAAATTTGATGCTGAAATACAACACATACAATCCATCTTGTGCGATAATGGCTATCCTGATGAAATCATTTCCCACTGTATATTGCACAAGCTCAGGCAAGGCCCTAAGGTGATCATTTCTGTCCTCAAGGGCATGAATGGTGAGGTATCTCTAAGATTTGAGCAACAGATGAAGCTAACTGTTTGATATTAACACTGTGCAATAGCAATACAAGTGGTGTTCACCACTAAGAGGATGCTGATTGATGGTCAAAAAGTTGTCTTGCCTGTCCACAAATAATGTGGATATGAATTTCAATGCTAATGTAATGCCAGGTGTGTAGGCTATATACCTGAAGACTGGCAGATCATAGAACATAGAACACAGAACATAGAACAGAGAACAGTACAGCACAGTACAGGCCCTTTAGCCCATGATGTTGTGTCGAACTTTTATCCTAAACCTAAGGTCTATCTAACCTCAACCCCTACCTCATACTCACATCCATATGCTTAGCTAAGAGCCACCGAAATGCCCCTAATGGGGTCAACTCCACTACTCTCTCCGGCAATGCATTTCACATCCCTACCACTCTCTGAGTAAAGAACCTACCTCTGACATCATACAGCACATCCCAAATGGCCAATCTATCCAAAGAGCCCACAGCAATGGTTTTAATGTAAGACTTGATTCTGAAATTGGACCAGATTTACTAGAGAATCTTGAATGTGTGAGGAATTATGTTACCAACAACTTTAGGATTGTCAGTTGGGCTCACAGTGAGGTGCCCTGTGCATGAACTGGAAGCTGCATATATTAATACACAGGGCTCTGTTCTTTGCAGACTTAAAGAAATTGTATACTTACTGTACATGGTTCATTTCAACAAAACAGATGACAACTACTTGCTGTTTCATTTCTCAAAACAATGCCCTGACCAATCAGATTTGACCTACTTGGATTAATAATTAAACAAAAGCCTGTTTGTTAACTGTCAATCAGCATTAATGGGCACATTTTCTGTGGAAATGCCAGTGCCAAAGATCACTTGCTAACCAGTCAGCTCGCTCCCCTAATGCAATGCAAATATTGGCCTTTTTCCTTTGATTCTGTATTTGATAAATGCAAGATGATAGCCTTGCAATTTAAGCACTTGGTCATTCAGATCCCTCTGCATCTTAGAGGTATGCAATTTCTCAAGTTATGGATAATCTGTTTCTTATTTATTCTGCCAAAAAGGAACAATTTTACAATTTCCCATTTTGTACTCTGTTTGCCAGATTTTTGCCATCACTTAACTAAGATGTTTTTGTAGCTTCATGTCCTCTTCAAACTTGTTTTCCTTCCTATCTTTGAGCCATTAGAAAACTTGTCAACCGTACCTTCAGTCTTTCATTAATTTCACTGATCACTGATCAATTTTCCCTGTAGCGCACCATTACTACATCTTGCCAACCAGATATTGACTCATTTTGCAAATTTTGTGTTTCCCCAATTTGCTACCCAATCTTCTATTCATGCTAATATGCAACTGTACACCATGATTTTTTATCTTCCACCAGTTCCCCTATATCCATAGGAAATGTTACTTCCTCAAGGAACTCCCAATTGATTATCTTTTCACAAGATTATATTGACTTTGCCCGATTATCTTGAACTTATCAAAATGTCTTGCTATAACTTCAATAAATACTAATGTGTTCCCTATGACAGATAATTCGTTAGTTGGCCTGTAGTTCTGTCTCTTTCGCTTTTTGAATAACTAAGTTATATTTGCTCTGTTCAATCTAATAGGATCTTTGCTAGATCTAGGAAGCTTTGAAGAATCAATATATCAACAATGTTACATGCATTTCTTTCAAGAAATGAAGATGACATCCATTAGCACATGTGACTTGTCAGATCTCAGCTCCAATTTACTCAGTACTATTTTGGTTATTGATTATAATTTTTGTGTTTCCCCCTCCCTTCCATTTCCTAATCCATAGCTGCTTGTTGGATGTCACTTGCATTCTCCAGTTAAAAGTGATGCAAAATACCTATTGAATTCACCTGCTTATCTCTGTTTTCCATTTCAGTTCTCCAGAATTATTTTCAATAGTACCATCACAATTTTACAATTTTGGATAAGGATGAGTTGGGTGAGTTTTTTGAAGGTTTATCTTCAAAAGGTCTAGCGAGTTCTCTACATCTTACTGAATGTACCACATTAATCACCTAGCCCTCTCCTTCAGTGTCTCTCACAGCTGTTTTCTGCCATATTTTACCATACTTCATTCACACAACAACTGGATACTCATTGCTATCCTCTGAAACATCTGTATCTTTCACGTCAATGCCAACTTTGATAGGCTGCTGCATACCTGTCCAAGCATTGGCACTCCAGTTTTGCCCCTTACTGGTAACACCATGCACTGAAGCCACAAAGCCATACTGTCCTATAACACATAACTGGCAAAGCTGACACTCTCTCATGCATACAACCCCATTCTTTCATCCTTGTTGATGATTAACAACCATGCCGCATGCGTTACCTGTTTTTAGCTGTTAAACACTCTGTAAGTCATTGCTATCCTGTCCCCAAATCCCACACACACACATCTTTTCACTGACCAATCAAGGGAACATCATATAAAGGCAAGTTATTGACAAATCCAAATATGGGCTTTTATTTACACAAAGCAAAAGTGAACACAAACAAAACCAACAGAGGCTCAGGTTCACTCCCACAATTTAAAATCAGATTGACATCACAAACAACAGCTATTCTACAATCCATGATGAGTTGTTGCACCCAGCTTTCATCTAATGAAAGTGGCAGTTGATGAGGTTCTGTTTGGTCTGTAGCACCCAGTGCAGCCAAGCTCTTATCATGGAGAATGGCAGCTTCCTTCTCACTAATGTCTTCATTCTACTCCTCAGAAGACTGTTTCTGTTCCTCAACATCTAGCATGCTGCCTTGTTGCTCTCTTCAATTGTGCAGAGCATCGCACATCAGGGTAGTGCAATGCACTCTGTCTGGGCTACACTGGAGGGCCCTCCAGACTGGCCCCATCAGCAAAACCACATCTTCAGAATCCTTACTGTGTGCTCTATTACAGGTCCTGGTCACAGTGTGTGTGCCTACTTGGTAAAAGTGCTGTGCCAGCTGATTGCCCAACGCAATGCAGTAACAAAGGATTTGAAGCATGGGTGATATTAAATCTGCACTCCACATCAGTCAGGGAGTTGTGCAAATGGTGTCATGAACTAAGGGCTCAGTATATGTCCATTGTCTTCCAGGAGCCAGCAGTGCCAGCAACTCATGCCCTCAAAATCACCAAATATGCAAGAGTGCTCCAGAAGTTAGGGGTCATAGTGTTAGGTATGCTACAGGGATCAGTATTGGGCCCTCTAAGGGAGCACCTCGTTATTCATTCACGGGATGTAAAGCATCATTAACCAGACAGCATTAGTTGCCCAGAGGGCAGGTTCAAGTCAACCACGTTGCCGTGGGTCTGGAGTTACCGATCAGGCAAGGATTGCAGTTTCCTCCCCTAAAGGACAGTAATGAACCAGACACGTTTTTCTGACAATTGCCAATGGATTCAGAGTCATCATTAGACTTTTAATTCCAGATATATTTATTGGATTCAAATTCCACCATCTACCATGGCACGATTTGAATCTGGGTTCCCAGAGCATTATCTGGGTCTCTGGATTAACAGTCCAGTATTAATACCATTAGGCCATTGCCTCTCCCTCAGACCTGCACCCCTATCCTATCTGTATAACCCTGCAATTCCCATGGCTAAGCCTGCACAACCCTGGACATGATATACAATTTAGCATGGCCAATCCACCTAACCTGCGCATCCTTGGACTGTGGCAGGAAACAAGAGCACCTGGAGGAAAGACAGACAAACACGGGGAGAATGTGTAAGCTCCACACAGTTGCCCAAGGGCGGAATCAAACTTGGGTCCCTGATGCTGTGAGGCAGCAGTGTTAACCACTGAGCCACCGTGCTGCCCCATGACTTCACGTGACTCCAGCTCCCCATCTTATAGTGCACAATTACCCTGACTGCTGGCCCTATAGGATTGAACACAGACTTCCCTGACTGTGAGTATCCCACCCCCTTGGTGAAATAGGTCTAATTCCAATAGTTTCCAATTTGGCCATTTGGTTTTGTACAGAATAAAAGATGGGGTGGAATGACCACAACTTTGAGAGGGGCTTTGCTGGACTTCATCCAGTTCTGTCGCACATCCTTGTGATAAGGCCATCTCATTCAGATCCCTATGAGATTCTGCCTATAATAAGCATTATACCAATTTATATTTTCTAGCTAACATTCTTTTGTACGCTAATTTTTCCCTCCTCTTATTTCATTATTTATTTTTATATTCTGTTCAATGTTCTGCCATGCCACATGTCTTTGTTCAATTAAATGTTTTTTAATGATGTCGGTTACTGCATCTCTATTGACCTACCCTTTGATCGAACTTATCTTTTCACTTTACCTGTTTTTACAAGTGGACCCTCATTATTGCCCAAAAGTAAGTTTAAAAAAAAACTTCACATCCACTCCTGTCTCTCAGTCTGAGATAAAATTCAATCATGTTATGGACCCTGCTACCTAGGAATGCATTCAGTATGAGAACTTTAATTAATCTAATCTCATTGCACAATGTCAAGTGCCTATTCTCTGGTCGGCCCCAAAACATCCTGTTCTGAGAACTATCCTGAAAACATTCCACAAACTGTTAATCTGGGCTACATTTACCAACCTGACTTTTCTAGTCAATATGTAAATGAAAATCTCCTGTAGATATCATTGTGCCTTTCTAAAAAGGCACATTGTCCCATTTAGAATTTATGAATAAGTATTTGACACATCCTGCATGCTTTTTAATTCACATCACTGGGTACAGATCAGTAGCATGAACCTGCTTGGTATTTCCCCGTGACAGCCAAATTGCAGAGGAAAATTTCAGTGGATTTCCAATATGCTGGATGGATCAACTAACTCAACTCAAACAAGGATCAAATGTTGGAAACTTTAAATTCTGCATTGTGGATGACTGACAGAATTGTGTTTATGTTTATAGGAAAACAGATGGGCTTAATCCTTGAATATCCAGTAATGATAGCAGTGAAGAGCAATGGAAACAACAAAAACATTACATCTAACTAACATCTGTCCCATGGTTCAGCACATGGCACAAGTGGTATGTTTAATAAATACCTCAAATTAACATTTTCAGAAGAAACATAATCTTTTATTTATGCAACAAATCATTATCACTAATAGTTTTTGATTGTCATTAGGAATGTCTTAGCATTTTCAAACAAGTTCCAAAGGCTTAATCAGAAAGCCGGAATGGCAAGAATGTAATCATCTGAGTGGGAATGTTTCAAACTTTGAGAACTTGCTTAATCCATAATGTGGAAGAGTACACAAACATAAGCTGCTAACAAAACAGCTCAACAGCAAAGCGTGATAAACAAGTATTCGCAAAAGGCAAAACAACTCAACTGTTCAGAAGCAGCACATTGTGCACCTAACTATGCATCCTGCTTGATCTGGACAAAAATAAATGAGTTGTTATTTCTTGCACAATTTAGGAATCAAAACTTTAAACTCATGAATGCTTTGAATTTAGCCTCCCTTTCTTTCAGCCCTCCATTCCTGTCATTGATGATGTTGTTGCGGTATGATTCCAAAGTTAATGGTACACTTCCGCAGCCACTGATAAATGGCCATTCATCATTGATTCAGTCTAGATAGCCTCTGAGTTTATTGCAACCACACCAAAATTCAGTTATTCCCTTATTTAAATATACCTATGCAAATAACAAAAAAAACAAACAAACCAAAATTTGCAAAATGACATCCTATTTCTGCATTTTGCTTTTCCACATTAATGTTCCAAGCATCTTTCATCCAATACTTCCAACAGTTTCTTAAAACTTTACCTTCCTTAATAAACCAAATCACATTAATGATTATTGCCATCTACCCATTTCAATTTGGTGTTTTTGGTTTTCTCCAGCTTCTGTTGAAAGCTGAAATATCAATCTTTAGTCTTTTTTCATTTTCACAACCCAATGAGTCTGTTATGTATATTACTGAGTATATGTTAATAGCTTAATGTTGATATGGCACTTCAATGGAATCACTGTGCGATCACATTTTTGAGTTTCTTCTGATATCTTTGCTAAGAAAAGCCATCTACAACCTCACCAAAAGTGACAGTTTATGTCACTAGGGAACTTTTAACTTATTTCAGTAAAGGGAACATCACCTCCTGCAAGTTCCCCTCCAAGCCACTCACTATCCTGACTCAGAAATGAATTGTCATTCCTTCACTGTCACCGGGTCAGAATCCTAGAATTCTCTGCCTAAATGGCATCCTGTGTCTACCTACAGCACATGGACTGTAGTGATTCAAGAGGGCCACTCCCCATCACCTTGTAAGGGTAACTAGGAACAGGCAGTAAGTAGTGGCCAGCGTACATATCCAACACCCAACAAAAGAATAAAAATAAACACTTATGATTTTTAGCTTCCCAAGCGAAGGCAGCATTTACCAACTTGCCCCCACTATCTCACCCTACCTTCCCATATTAAAAATTATAAATGCTTCTACATTCAGGAATACATCATGGATACTTGCATTAGAGACATCACAAAGTACAACAAGTACAAAGTACAATTTTCCTGGCTTCTCCCATATGTGGAAACGTAAAAAGCACAATGCTCAATTTTTATTTGTGTTCACATATAACATCTTCTACCTGGGGATTTTTCATAGGTACACTCAGCTCTAATACTTCAAAACTAGCAACTTGACTTGTTTGAGTGCCCAGCCAATTTAGTTGTAGAATTAAATTTCGTAACTCCTTCATTTCAGTTTTAGAAGCCACTGCATAATTTTTTTTGTGAGGCCCTATTATTCTGTCTGATTTCCAATCCAATGTATTTAACAGCCAGAAACCTGACTTAAATTATATATTCTGCTTTAATCCTAATTATAATAATCTTTTCATTGGAAAAGTTTAGAGAGATATGGGCCAATTGCAGGCAAAACGGACCAGTTTAGTTTGTTGGTTGGCATAGGGGAGTTGGGCCGAAGGGTCTGTTTCCATGCTGAAAGACCCTATGATTCTAAATTCATCGACATGCATTATAAAGATGCCTGAAAGCTTGCTGCTAAATGTACAAAATGTAAACTGATTTTATTTCCCAACCCATAACTTTAAATCCACCACTCATTGAAATCTTTTGACTAAGACTAAGCTGTGATGTTGTCCTTTGCATACTTTTTAACAAATCTTGCATCTAACAATTTCTCTTTTACTTCCCATTCCACATGCTTTACTGAATTTTTTAACATTTTAGAAGCTTGTTGGTAAAATTGCTTATCTAATTCGAACACAATTGACTTCTTGTCTTCTAAATTTCTACCCCTGATGAAAATAATATCGAGTCATAGAGTTAAACAGCATGGAAGCAGACCTTCAAAAAGTCCATACTCAATATAATCCCAAATTAAACTAGTCCCACTTGCCTGGTCTTGACCCATATGCCTCCAAATCTTGCCTATTTGAGCACTTATTGAAATGTCTTTTAATTGTTGTAATTGCACCCACATCCACCACTTCCTCAGGAAGTTCATTCCACATATCAACCACCCTCTGTGTAAAACATTTGTCCCCATGTCTTTTTTAATAATTCATACCAGACACTGCGTTAGTTTATATTATAGTAGTGTCCTAATTATGGAAATTGCAAATTTTATAGACTTCCATATACATTAGCTTTGCGATTTTTTTGAACAAATGTTATCTTTGCTTTCTTCATCGATGGCCCTCAGAATAAAAATGGTATTTTACTGATCTCTACATCTGTACTGGTAAAATTATTAATTCCAGCTATTTTACAAGGAATGACCACAATTTTCAAAGATTATAGTGTGTTGTCATCCACAAACTGGAAATTGGTGGAACTCTCAAATTTTGTAGCTTTATCCTGATCCTTATAACTGAGGGCCTAGGTATCATTTTAACCAGATTATTCCACATATTGCAGACCTGCAATTGTAATGTAACACTGCACAATTGAAAGACTCTCCTGCCAATGCATTCAATGCTGGGCTGAAACTTATTGTGACTAGTAGCATGCCCCTTCTTTGATCTGTGTCTCTATTTTCTTCCCAGAACCTTACATTTTGTACTTAGTTTAAATACTTTATTATACCATTTGGGACAGTCATGTACTTTGATAGATAGTACTTTGAATCAACATTGAAATATTAATTGACTGCACCCTGAACATGAATAGGGTTTATTCTCATATTGCAAATGCTAAATTCTTTTCATTTCACAAAATTATCTATGGAACTTTTGTTCTCAATTCTAGTTGTTACTGTTCTCCATTCATATTGTCACTTTTGACCTGTGTCTAGATGGTATTGCCAATTTGCTAGCATTGTACCATCCAGTTTCTTTTGTATCACTGATTATCTTCCTTGTGTTATAAATGCGACTGGAAAGGAATAATTTTCTTTTTTTTAGTGCTTCCAACATTTGTACTAACTCCATGTTTATTCACGAATTTTACTCCTGTCAACATGAGAAGTCTGGCCATACTTGATATTTTAGCACAGTCTAATCACTTAAACGCTAACACAGACTACTGAATTTCCAAATGAAATTCCTACAGACTTGCAATAATGCACTCTTCCATGGCACTACCCTTATTTTTTCTATATTTGTCAAAATCTCACCAGACCTCAAAAGCAGACAATTTATCCATGAAAGTTAACAATCTGTCCAAGCATTTGTCCGTGTTTAAATCATCAGGTTCCAATACTGAAAAATGAAAATTGCTTCTTATCCTTCTTTGCACAATAATGAGAATATTAAGGCTGTACTGTGTTTCTTCTTTGGTAAATAAATAACACAAATCAACAATAAACTTCATTCTTCTGTTAGTAATAAGGCTCATTTTCAGAAAACAGTGTTGGATAATCATACATCAAAACTTTACATTTTTACTTAACCATCCAAAGCTCCCATTGTTATAGAATATAAGATAACAGTATTTAAACAAAGTCTAAGCGCGCATTTGTTTAATGAAAACTTTATTTCCGTTAACCATACTCCATAACACTCACACTCCACTGTTTACTAGTTCCCTATATTAGACAACCAATTCACACCCAGTTAACTCTTAATACTTTCATCAATTATTCCCTTATTCTATTAAATGTCAGGGATCCTTACAGACTTTAAACATATTTTTAAAAAATGACCATTGACCTGAAATTGAACTGGACAGGCCATACAAATATTACACCTGCAGAGCAGACCCGAAGTTGAAAAATCCAATGTGAGTAACTCACACCTGTCTCCCTTGTGCTGGTCAATTATCTACAGGGTGCGAGTCAGGAAGGTGATGGAGTACTCTTCACTTGCCTGATTAAATGCAGCTTTAAAGACAGTCGAGATTTGACAGGACAAAGCAATTTGCTCGATCAGTTCCCCATTCAATATCTTTGATGTTCATTCCCTTCAATACCAAAAGATAATGGCAGCATTATGTGCAAGATACAGTTCAGGAATTCACCAAGGCTTCTGCAGCAGCATTTTAAAAGTTTGTCACCTCTACCACCTCAAGAGGCAAGAGCAGCAGCAGTATGAGAGGGCCAAAACCTGCAAATTCACCTCCAAATCACACACACACCAACCTAATTTGGGACCATATTGTTGTTCCTTCATTGGCACTGACTTAAAGTCCTGGAATTCCTTTCTAAACAGCACTGTGGGTCTACCCACAACCCAGGAGCTGCAGCAGCTCAAGAAGCTGGCCCACCAACAGCTTCTCAAAGGCATGAGGGGATGGGCCATAAATTCTGACCAGCCAGCCCTAGCCAAATCCTGGGAATGAATAAGCTAAAAAAAAGACAGTATATGCCATAGACTATTTTCCTTTAAAGTGATGCTTTCTGTATTTACAACCAATATGCAGAGTTTTACTTTAACGTATTAGTTACGTATTAATTAATATTTCAATTTGTTTGCTATTGAATCACAATTGATGCAGAAAGAGGCCATTCAGCCTGTCATGTATACACCATCCCTTCGAGCATTTTAGTTTTGTGCCAGTCTCATGCCTTTTGCCTGTAACTTTACAAATTGTTTTTATTTAAATAATGAACTAGTACCCTCTAGAATGCCCTGATAAGAACGTCCTCCATCACACTTTCAGGCAGTGCATACCAGAACCTAACCATTCATTGTGTGAAAGTCTTTTTCTCACCTCCCATTTGCTTTTAACTGGCAAAACACTTTACATTTATGCCCCCGGTTCTTGATCATCTTGTGAGTGGGAATGGTTTCTCAAAATCTACTTTTGTCTAGATCCCTCGTGATCTTGAAAACTTTTGTCAGGTCTCCTCTGAATCCCCTCCTCTCAGAAGAAAACTCTCTCAACTTCTTCAATCTTTACTCATCCTCCATTCGACACTCTCTCCAATGCATTCACATCCTTGTTAAAATGTGACAGCCAGATCTGAACTAAGTTCTCTAGCTGAGGCCTAACTAAAATCCTATATAAATTCAACATAACCTTCATACTCTTGTCCACCTTACATATATTCAGTCGAATACTATCGACATTTTTGATGAACCTGCGCAGACAATTACTACACACGTTTGGAGCAGGTGGGACTTGAACCCCGGTCTTCGGGGCCAGAAGTACAGACTCTACCAGTACCTCACAAGGACCTTCCTAGAGTACTGTTTATTTTATTAGAAGCTCTCTCCAATTCTTGTGCAAGCTGATTTTTACACATATACATCTCGGTTTCTTTACTCCTGCATACCTTCCCAAATATTACCCTTTCTTTTATACTGTCTCTCTGCATTCTTTCAATTAACAAGGAACAGCTCACAGTTTTCAACATGGAGCTTCATTTGCCACTTAAACTCTTTCTCCACCAGCTTATCAATGTCCTTTTGAAGTTCTACAAGATACTTCTCAGTTTACAACACTTCCAAGTTTTGTATCTTCTGCAACACACTTTGAAACTGCAACCTGGACAGCAAGCTCTAAATCATTTTTCTATTATGAAAACCAAGGGCCGCAAAACAACCCTGACTAACTCAATTTTAAAACCTTTACTCACCCAAAAAATACCCATTAGCCACTACAGTCTGTGTGCGACACTCAGCCAATTTTGCACCCACACCGTACTGTCCCTTTTATCCCATGAGTTATATCTTTTCTTACAAGGTTACTTGTGGGATTGCATTGAACACCTTTTGGCATCTCATCTAATACCACCTCCTTAACAATTTTAAACCATTCTAATGATTGAGTTTCCTTCTCTTTCACCATGATCTGAGTAGCATCTGCCTCATTAAGTATGATGAAATATGTCATTTAAATATATTAATATTATTTTTTAAGACTTTTGTTTTTAAACTCTTTTAGAAAAACCCAGAGATTGGAAAGCTTTTGGTTGTGTTTGAAGGAAACCTAACTGAAGTCAGAAGCAAGTATAATCTTTCCCTGAAAATTAGATTGTTCAGAGCAGTTAAGGAAATAAGTTAACACCGTATAATAGTTGTAGATTGTGAAAGAAGTCCAGACCAGGACTATGTTGTTGGATCTATGCAAATTACTAAATGACTGAGAAAGTCTAAATCCCCATCATGAACCACCAAAAACTAGTAACCAAGCTCTGTAGGTAGTAAGGAAGCCAGATTGATTGTTGATCTTCATTTCAATGGGAATGGAGTATAATAGTAAGGAAATATTCCTAAATCTATAAAGGGCACTAATTAGTCCACAGCTGAAATACTGTGAACGGTTTGAGGCCCCTTATCTGAGAAAAGATATATTGATATTGAAGGCAGTACAGTAAAAGTTCACGAGGCTGATGTCAGGTATGAACAGACTGTGCTACGAAAAGAGTTTGATGACATTGGACCTATCAAGCACTGACATCCTTGAAATGTACAAGATTCTTTGGGGACATGACAGGATCGATATGTAGACATTGTTTCACTTTGTGGGAGAGGCTGGATCCAGAGTGCATCAACTCAAATAAGGGGTTGCACATTTCATACAGAGCTGAGGAGGAAATTGTGAGAGGTGTTGTGAATCTCTGCAATTATTTACTACAGAGTGCTGTTGAGGTGGGTTATTAAGCGTATTGAAGGCTGAGATGGACAGATTTTTAACATAGTATTAGAATCAATTGCTATCGGAAAAAAGACAGGAAAGTGGAATTGAGGATTATCCAATTAGCCATGATCTCACTCAATGGTGCAGCAGACTCAATCACCCAAATGGCCCACTTCTGCTCCTATGTTTCATGGACTTATTGTGCGAATAGTCCCTGGAAAAGGCTTAGCAGATCACTGGACAAGATCTGAGGAAAAATCAGCAAAACAAAACCTATGCATTAAGGTTCATTTTCAGACATTTCGTCACCATTCTAGGTAACATCATCAGTGAGCCTCTGGTGAAGCGCTGGTGTTATGTCCCTGCTTTCTATTTATCTGTTTAGGTTTCCTTGGGTTGGTGATGTCATTTCCTGTTCTTTTTCTCAAAGGGTGGTAGATGAGTTCCAAATCAATGTGTTTGTTGATGGAGTTCCGGTTGGAATGCCATGCTTCTAGGAACTCTTATGCTTATCTCTGTTTGGCTTGTCCTAGGATGGATGTGTTGTCCCAATCAAAGTGGTGTCCTTCCTCATCTGTATGTAAGGATACTAGTGATAGTGGGTCATGTCTTTTTGTGGCTAGTTGATGTTCATGTATCCTGGTGGCTAGCCTTCTGCCTGTTTGTCCAATGTAGTGTTTGTCACAGTTCTTGCAAGGTATTTTGTAAATGACATTCGTTTTGCCACAAAAAGACATGACTCACTATCACTAGTATCCTTACATACAGATGAGGAAGGACACCACTTTGATTGGGACAACACATCCATCCTAGGACAAGCCAAACAGAGACATGCACGAGAATTTCTAGAAACATGGCATTCCAACTGGAACTCCATCAACAAACACATTGATTTGGAGCCCATCTACCACCCTCTGAGAAAAAGAACAGGAAATGACATCACCAATGCAGGAAATGACATCACCAATCCAAAGAAACCTAAACAGATAAAGAGAAAGCGGGGACATAACACCAGCGCTTCACCGGAGGCTCACTGATGATGTGACCTAGAATGGTGACGAAACGTCTGAAAACGAACCTTCTAGCTCAGCGAGCAAACTCACATCCAGAATCTCAACCTGAGCTACAAATCTTATCAAAACTTGCTATTCATTAAATATGGAATGCATTTCTCTGGATTTTGCTTGCCCATGAAGTGATTGTGTTGGAAGTTGATGGGATTTTGTTTTGCAATGGATTTTGAGGCATTTCTAAATGTGTCATGTTTAAATAGTTTGGTTGAACGGTTTTTTAAAAATTTCTTTTGTGTGATATACTTCTGTTTCATTGTTAAAACCAAATTGCGTCCTGATATACTTATGTTTCAATGATAGACTGCCACACTTAAAACAATACATGATTTATCAAATCAGTTTTCATTCTGGGACATGATTTGCCCGTAGTAGTATCAGCTGGGATCATAACAAATGTGTGCTCATCTGGCATATGAGTTCATTCAATTTAAGAGATTTTTAAAAAATAAATTAATATGTGGAGGTGGCTGTGTTTTGATGAAGTTTGTCGCACAGATTTTTAAAATGACTTTGAATGTTGCTCAGTATTTTCTAAGAATAGAAGGTACAATACTGGATTATTTGAAAGATTTGATTAAGGATTAGTTGAGAAAGTAAACAGTTCAATAGAAGTAAGGGCAGGATCTAGTAAGGAAGAGCTGCTGAGAATGATGATCCAGCATTTGGAATTGGAAGGGAAATCTGAAATTGTGATGTCACAACTAGAATTAGCTAGGATATAGTTAGAAGTAAGAAATTTTGAGTTAGTAGAAAAACTGAAAGAAAGCGAGGATCAAAATCAAAAACAAAAGAAGTTGGAAGTGAGGAGAGAAAGGAAACGCATGGAAAATCATATAAAATTTTAAAACATTGAGCTACAAAGTGAGAGGGAAATTAAAAACATTAGTTGGCCATAGAAAGACTTAAAATAAAGAACGAAATAAGAAATAATACCCTGGAGGATAATTCTGATCCCACTCAGAGATTTAAGTAAGAATGTATGGTCAGTGCCTAAATTTACTGAGTATAAGGCTGAAAGATAATTCATTTCAGTTGAGAAAGTAGCTGGACAGATAAATTGCCAAAACATGTTTGGACCTTTATTGCAGAAAGTGTTTTGACAGGTATAGCTATGACTGTATCCATTAGTTTGCCAGAACAACCTGCAGTTTATGAAATTGTTAAAAAAGCAGTAATCAATGTTTATGAGTTTGTTCCTGAAGCTTAACAATTAAAGTTTAGAATTAAGGAAAGAAACCCAATCAAACATTTGTAGGACTTGCAAAGGAAAAGGAAATGCTGCGGGATCAGTAGATTTGACTGCTAAAGCTAGAGACAAATTTTGTGAACAACAGGTAAATTATGATTATTGAAGATTCCGAAATAGCATTCCCCCAAGGGTAACATCCTAGTGAAATATGGGTCAAATATCAAAGATCACCGAATTGGCAGTTCTGGTGGATACCTAAGACATCTTGCATGGTGTGAAATGGTCAATTGGGAACCCACAAGGAGCTTGGAGGGATAGAAAATCGGAAGATAGAAGAAGCGTTAGTTTAAAAAAAAGACAGAAGGATGCTAAAGTAATAAAGCACAAAGACAGGAACCAAAGACATGAAGTAAAAAATTGCATGCTTTCATTGTAATAAAACTGCTCATACCAAAGCCAATTTCTGCAAGTTAAATGGAAATTTTACTGCAGTTGTAGAAATGCCTAAGGAATCCTCAGAAAAAAAGGGCATTGGAAAAAGAAATAGATATAAATTTGTACCACTAGTACAAAGAGAACATATTTCCTTACAATCAACTCACAAAGGTATGTAAACCCCATTTTTGTCCTGAATCAGCTCAACTCTTCCTTTTACTGCTCATGTGCCGACAGATGACATTGGGATTTCTATTTACGATAACTGTCAGTCTTTTTCTCATAATCCCTCTTTGATCCTTTGATTTGCTCTTTCACTACACTTCTGAATATTCTGTACCTATTTGGTTCACAATTGTATTTTCTACCTGATGCCTGTTATAAGTACACTTTATCTTCTTTAACCATTTCATTTTTCCTTTACCATTTCAGGGGCTCTGAATTTATTTGCCCTACCTTTTCTTTTTGAGGGTCAATACTTGACTGGTTCCAATCCATCTCTTTTTGACAGTAGTTCATTACTCAGCTACTGTTTCTCTGGCCAAATTTTAGCACCAATTTATGTGTCTCATTTCATTCTTGCTCCATAGAAGTCAGCTGTCCACCAGTTGATATTCTTAATCTACATTGTTCATTGTCAGTTTCCAGCAATATCCTAAAGCACATGATACATCGACCCATCCCCGAAATGTTGCCCCACTGACAGTTGATGTACTTTGCTCACCTCATTCCAATGAACCAGGTCCAGCAATGTCTTGGGCTGGACGCACAGTGCTGTGGAAAATTCTGCTGAACACGATTGAGTTATACCTGCCCTTCACTGCCCTTTACACCATTACTTTGGCAGTCTGTATTTGAGTAATTTAAGCCCCCCATTGTAACAAATCTATGATGTTCACACTTAACTGTAATTTCCTTGTAGACTTGTTCCTTTACATCCTTCCTGTGAACTGAAAGTCTGTATATTACCTCAAGCAGTGCTCCTTTGAGACAAATTGATTCTGTCCTTGATCTCATGGGACATCCTCGAGCTCCAGCATGTTCTAGCCTTCAGCATTGACAAGTTGGACTGATGAGCATGTTTTCATGATAGTTCCAATTGCCTGCATTTGGTCAAAATCCCTTTCAACCTTTCCCATCCATGTACCTATCTAAATGGTTTTTAAATGTTGCTATTGCACCTGCCTGAACCACATTTTCTGGCAGCCCATTCCATATACGCATCACTTTTTGCATGAAGAAGTTGCCTCTCAGGTCCTCCTTAAACCTTTCCCCTCTGATCTTAAAGCAATGTCCTCTAGTTTTCAATTCCCCATCCCTCGGTAAAAGACCGTATGCATTCATTCTATCTATGCCCGTCTTGATTTTGTACACCTCAATAATGTTCACCCCTCATTTTCCTACGTTACAGGGAATAAAAGCTAGCATGCTAAATGCCTTCTTCACCACCCTGTTAACCTGTGACACCACTTTCAAATAACTGTTTACATGTACTCCTAGGTGCCTCTGTTCCATAACACTCCTCAGGACTTTAACATTTACTGTATAAGACCTACCTTGGTTTGTCTTTACAAAGCGCAGCACCTCAAACTTATCTGTATTGAATTGCATTTGCCAATCCTCAGCCCACATCCCCATCTGATCACGATCCCTCTGTAATTTTGATAACCTTTGTCACTAACAACAATATCTCATAAGTTTGTATCATTCGCAAACTTACTAATTATGCCTTGTACATTCACATCCAGATCATTTATGTAAATAAGAAATACCCTGTGGCACACAACTGGTGACAGGCCTCCAGCCCAAGAAATAACCTTCAACCATTACTCTTTGCTTCCTACCATCAAATGAATTTTGAATCAATTATCTAGCTCTCCCTATGCAACTTAACCTTTATGACTAGCCTGCTGTGTGGAACCTTGTCAAGGGCCTTACTAAAGTCCAAAAAGGCAACATCCACTGCCCCACCCATTTATCTCCTTGGTTGCTCCTTTGAAAAATTCTGAAAGATTTGTCAGACATGACTTCCCATGCACAAATCCATGCTGACTATCCCTAATCAGACCTTGACAATCCAATTGTTGATTGATCCTGTCCCTCAGTATCCTCTCCAATAACTTGTCTACCACTGCTGTCAGGCTCACTGGTTTGTAGATCCCTGGCTTGTCTTTGCTACCTTTTTTAGACAATGAAACAACATTACTTACCCTCCAGTCTTCTGGAACTTCACCAGTGGCTAAAGATGAAGCAAAAATCTCTTCAAGGGCCTCTGCAATTTCTTTCCTAACCTACCACAATGTCAGAAGATGGGCTTGATCAGGCCCAAGGGATTTATCCACCTTAATGTGCTTTAAAGCTGCGAACACCTCCTCTCTGGTAATGTGTAGGCAGTCTAAAACATCCCCATTTGTTTCCCTTATTTCCTTAGCATCTATGATTCTCTCTTCAGTAAACACTGAGGAGAAATATCCATGAAAAATCTCCTGTGGCTCCAAACATAAATGGTCATGCTGATCTTTAAGGGGACCTATCCTCTCCCTAGCCACCCTCTTACTCTTAATCTAGCTACAGAACCTCCTACGATTATCTTTAACCTTATCTGCCAGCTCCATCTCATTACCCTCTCTTTGGTCTTCTGATTTCCCTCTTAAGTGTGTTCCTACACTTTTTATAGTTACCTAGAGATTCACTTCAGCCCAATAGTTTAAATCCAATGTATTTCTTCTTCTTTTTCCAGACCAGGGCCTCAACATCCCACACCAGCTTTTCCCTTCACGCTAACAGAGGCATACAGCCCCTAGATTCATGATATCATACTTTTAAAAGCTTCCCATTTGTCAGTCTTTCCTTTTCCTTCAAACAGACTAGCCCAGTTGACCTCTGCTAGATCCTGCCTAATGGTCTCAAAATTGGCCCTGTTCCAGTTCAAATCAATCCTTAACCTAAGGACCTGTCCTAGCTTTTTTCCATATCTCCCACTGACACTTCAGTCACTTGCTTGACCTCCTTTCCTAAGAGGAGGTCCAGTGTTGCATTGTCCCAAGTCGGCCCCTCTACATTTTGATTTAGCAAACTTCCTTGGACACATTTGAGAAATCCCACGCCATCGGGGCCCAGTGTAAAAACTCTTGGTGGCCCAGCCTAAACAGGGAAAATTAGAATTTCCTAACAATAGGACTCTATTATTCCTTAAGGTAAGTACTAAGTCAGTGCCAATTAGTGAGTGAATTCCAAATTGCATCAGTGGATCCAATGGCATTTCACAGTGCAAACTGTTATTTTTACGTGCTGTCAATGGTGGGAGAATCAAGCATTTCGCATTAGTTGCACTGAAATAATTTGGAGCAATCTCAGTTTTTTTTATGACTCAGTAATGTGACTAAATGATGTCAGGGCTTGGGCCATTAAAGAAGATTTATATGCTAGAGTATATACTGTGATTCAAACTAGATGTGGGCATCGCCCTTCATTCTGATCTGTCGAACAAAATGTCATGGGTTCATGTCATATTCCAGATAGCCAAGTACATAATCTAGGATCGGGTTCGGGAGGCGTCCTTTCTAAAAGGAAACAAAAAACCTTTTTGAAAAAGAAAGACAATGAAAATTTAAGATTGGAGTAAAAACATGGGCGTTCTTTAAGTGGAAAAACGGAGCGTCCGGAATGTAAGAAACACCACGGACTTGCTTCCCCGGAACAGCTATTTATTTTGTTTTCAAAATTGAATCCTGATGCTATCCAAATCTTGAATTTGCTTTCAGGTTTATCACGTTTGTCTTGCAAAATAATGACGGTATGTTTTCTGTCACTTCTGCATTTTCTTTTCAGCTTCATTAACTCGTTGCTGAAATTAATTAATTTTATTTAAACATGTCAAAATTCAGACTTTAAAATTCATTAAAATATATGAACAATAAGATCCCTAGAAAGGTGAATATGAGCAATATGTATATTACTGAAGTACAGTTAACCCAACTCTTGTGTTAGTTAATCTAATGTTGATTTGATCCGACGAGAAAAGATAATTTAGCTGCGCGCTGCATTGAATGGCAAACACATCTAAATAAAGACGCATCCTCTGGAGTATTTTTCTTTCTTTATTTCAATGCGTAGTCGTAAAATGATTCAATCAGAGCAGGACATTAATCCCTCATTGTTACCAAGCCATTGCAAATTCCTAATGTAACCTTGCTAAACGAGACCTGAATAAGATGGTAAAGATTTGTGCGCGGCTCAGTTACCCGGGTTGTCACCCCCTGATCTGGGCTGGAACTTCAATGTCGCATGGAACTGTGCAGCTAGAAAGGCTTCGTTTTCCATTAGGTATTTTTCCTTCTGTCAAGACACTATTTCAAAGTAGAGGCTAAGACATAAAGCAGTGTGATGTCTTCATGTTACCTTGAAAGAAGATAACAGAAAGCGTAGCCTATCAGAATTGTCGCCAAGCGATGCACTGTATGCAAATATCTACATTTCTAGTTCAATAGGATGGAAAATTAGTGATTTCGGAGATGTGTTGCTCCTAAAGACTTGGCTGTCAAGTTGCGGTAACTCCAGTCTTCAATGATATTTCACGCCTAGTCTCAATTGCAGCTCATACTTGACATTGTTGATTAGCTCTGGGAGCACTTTCATGGCTTTTTGGTCATGCAGTGGATCAGGAATTCCTGCCTGCAGCAAAAATCTGTTCCCAGAGCAAAAGCTACATTGTCAGGTTCAAACTGTAGACCGGCAATTAGGAGAGCTTCAATCAGGATGATTCCCTCTGAACTAATGAGGGGGTTAGAGGGCAAAAGTACTTCTGCAACTGAAGGCATTTGGAGGTGAAAGATTTCCTCTCTGAAGTCGGAGGTGGGTTGTGGAGTGCAGCTGTCTAGAGTGACGTTTGGAGGATGGGACCGCTTTCGAGAAGAGGAAAATAACTGTTCAAGTAGCTTTGCAGTGCGTAATGGTCAGATGATGTAATTTTCATTTTGTTTTCCTTGGAAAAACGTAGATTTAAAAAAGAAGCGTTTAACCTTTAAAAGAAATAAGAATGCATGTATTCTAATGTATATATTTAACATTTTCCACGTCACTTTGCTTCCAGCTGTCTTGGGATGGGGATGATCCCCGTGGAAACAATTGTGGAGTTATAAACATGTTACCTTATGTGTTGATTTCAGTCCTCCACTGTTCTCATCTGGGACTTAGCCAGATACTTAGCCTGGGACTTAGTCAGGGACTTTCCACACAGAAGTAATCACCAGCAGGACTCCCAACTTTTTCATCCATTTGACCAATGGATATTGAGATGAATTGTAGCGTCCTCACTTCTGTCTCAACTGATATTAACGATTCATTATTTACCATGACAGCATCCTGAGACTTTGTTTCATCGTCAGACCCTTTCTGAAAGTATTCATAAATTTTACTTAAAATTCGTCAACACCCATATCTATATGCATTGTAAAAACAAACCCAGAAAGTACGGGCCATCTTACCAAACCGGCAATATGTGTGAAGAGAGACGCAATTAATGTTTCGAACCTAATTGCTCACATTGGATTCCAAACGTCAACTGTGCTTCTCTCTCCACAGATACTGCCAGACCTGCTGGGTTTCTCCAGCAACTTTTTTTTTATTTTCGTCTAGATCTCGGGCATCCATAGTATTTTTTATTGATATGCCACCAGCTTATTAATTTGTTGCAGGACAAAAGCTGCCAATATTCAGGAGCAAATAGTTTAAATTTGTTCGATACATTTTACTGATTTTTTAATGACCAAATAAAGAGTTGAAGTATATTGTTTTAAAGTGCAAGAAATTGTTTCACTAAATTGAAGCAGCGAGCATAATAAAAGTTTGCAATTCGATCAAAAGTAGGACAAATGCATCAAATCCTTACAGAAGAAATATATTACATTGCGGCGATTATCATCGCCATTTATGATTTTATATCTGCTCGCAGTTGGACCTCAAGAATGTTGGAGTTTACATGTATTACAGGTAACTGCATACAGAGTGGACCTAACTTCTGTAGTATACATCATAAAATTATATATATATATGTGTGTGTGTGTTTGTAACTGAATAAACCCGGGATATCACCACTAATAAGAAAATCGAGTTAGAGATTTTAAAAAAAATCAATGAATGGTTGACGGAATCCTCAGCTTTTTCACGCTTTTGTTTTTGACGTTTTGAAGAGGCCAGGTCCCTCTCATCCCTGGGGATCCCCGTGCCTTTAGTTGACCTTGCTCCTCTAAGGACAGGACTTTAATTTCAGACCCTGGAGGCTGCTGCAGACAAAAGACCGAGTCCAGGCGGGCAGGTGCAGGGACTCCATAGGAAATATTCATTGCTGAATGGAGTAGGGCATTTCTCCAACAACCAGCATTGCATTTCACCATACCGCAGTGTTTTCTTCAAAATTAACATTCCTTTCCCCCGGGGATCCTTCAATATTCATGTACGGAATAACTTGTTGACAGTTTGATCCTTTCATTTCATTGTTATTTTTGATGAAAAATGTGAAAAAAATTGAAATTCCTTTCCATATATCATTCAATGGAAAAGTTTGATGAAATGAATCTTACTCTTCAATTTCGGTTTTGTCTACATAATAAGATTGTACAGTACACCGCCCAATTAATAATTCAAATCATTAGAACAATGAATATGCCAAAAGTTACAGCAGAGTCAATATTTAATAGTAAAAGAAGAACTGCGGACGCTGGAAATCTGAAACGGAAATCAGAAATTCAGCAGGCCTGCCAGCGTCTGAAGAGAAAAACAAGAGTTAACGTTTCGAAAGGTTCAGATGAAGGGTCGCTGGTTCCCAAACTCTATTCTTCTCTGCACAGATGCTGCTCTTAGCCTGCTGACATTCTCCAGTAATTTCTGTTTCAAGTCTAAGATTTCACAGTTCAGATTGCATACTTATGTAGCTAAGATTGCATTTCAAGGCACGTTTATTCAACTTTTGCCAAACGCAACGATAAGTAGTGACTATAGGGACAATTGCCAATATATTTAACATTACCATTAATACCAATGTATTATTTGCCATTACCAATTTGTTTACCTTGTTTTCCTTGTGAATATGTAGCTGGACGGTGAGTAATGCTTACCTCCTTTCGCACGATTCACTGTTGTTGACCCGTAGATTGTAAGGAAGCCGCATAGGTTATTTTAACGAAGGTACCTATCTCCTCAAGTTCCTCACAGAGGAATCGACCCCTGATTAGTCTTTCCACTGCTCTCCAGTGACCCCTGCTGGAAACTGGGTGAGGTCACGAATATTCTGACCGGTTGTCTCGACCACCAACTTCCCATCCAAGGAGGCCAGTCTTTAAAACATGGATTGTCCACTCACATGCACGAAGAGTGACCACTTCGACGAGGTACGGGAAAACCATCAGGACCAAGAACTGATGCTCGTCATTATTTCCAATAATCGAGGGAGGAAAGATGGACCTCAGATCATGCTTTGTTTGAGAGTGCAAACACAATCAACAAAATCCATATCTGCTTTTTCAAAGGCCTGGAGGCAACACTTTGAGCTCCACATCTGCACAACTTAGGAGGTCTTGAACCGTTTGTGTTCGCTCCCAATTGTTCAAATACCAGCGCCTACAATAACTCTCTTTTCATACTTATATTGTACTTTTTCAAAACACGTTCAACAATGTTATTTTTCGACATCTGCAACTTTTCTTTTGCATTCATGTTTATTTTGAATTTCGACTTATCTGCGTCATACCGCGTGTGCGCGAAACAATGAGGAATTAGTCGCTTCACCAGAAACTGTGGAAACTGTCTACATCGTTACTATGTTCGACTGTGTGCGCGTATTGAATGATACAACAACATCTGAGAACATCCGAAATTGTTTTACATCAATCCTCGATTTATATCATCATGAACCACATCGAGACTGCTTGTCATCGGCCAGGTCAAAGAACAGCGAAAATGAAGCGACAGATACAAATTAATGCTCAGTTGACCTCTCCGACAGAATAAGGTCAATATAGAATCATACCGCCAGGCAATAAATTATACATCTCTTTCTCGACTTTAAAAAAAATCCAAATTTTTTTAAAGAGACAAAATATAGATATCCCCAGGCTCCTTTATTTTTCATTTATTAAAATACACGCATCAAGATATTAATTACTCAGCTGTGGGAGTTATTTTGCGCTTCGGTTAGAAGTACCTATTGCGGTCTCATTTATAAGTACGTACGCAGGAAGAGATTTTAGTTTAAAAAACAAAATGATTACAGGTTGTCCAGTCAAAATTCATTCATGTTATTACATGAGCAGGAAGTTTAAAAAAACTGGAATTTAATGACTCTGCGATTTTGTTCCGGACTGTGATATCGATTTAAATCGATACTATCCATCCACGTGGTTGTTTTATTTCCCCTCTTCCCTTTGGCGAAGTGGTGCTGTCAGCCCATTCCCAATTGAGATGGATGGTGCAGTGTTATTGGAATTGGATTTTTTTTCCTCTATCCTCCTGAGGCGAGCTAAAGTCCCTGTTCTATCCCAGACACGTGCATATACAACAGGATTGTCCGAACCACCTGGCTTGATGCTAAGTACAGGCTAAAAGAGCCACTCCGGGAACAGCAGCCCATCCCCCTGGGGCTTCGACAGTGTGCATACAAGCTATTGGCTTAATCACATAAACTCGAGCTTGTGAGAGAAATCTCCGCTTCAGCTTTTAATACATTCATTATTCTAGAAAACGTTAGTGCCGAAAATGCCTTAAGGGAAATGAAATCCAGTGCGCTGTTGTAAGACAGCTGCAAAAACCAATGATTTTTTAAAAAAATCTTTTCATCCAGTTTATGTTTTCACTTGCCCTGCGGGTTTGTTTCTTTTGTTTTTGTGAAGTTTGCTGCTCTTGTGTTTAGCTGTTGTTTTCCATCAAGTCAACGATACCACTTTTCACTGGTCCCTTGAGCAGCCATTGACAGTCAAGTGGTCTCTCGTGTGATTGCCTGTCTCAGAATTTGTATACATTCGCTTTAGATGACAGCTTGAAGTGGGCGTTTCTCTTCTGCATATCCTGATGCTTTTTGAAAGACTGATCTCAGCCGTATTTTCCAAGACATTGGAGAAGTTGAATTAATTGTAAGTTTTAAAACAGAGAAAGAATATCAACGGGTAGAATTGAGGACCCTTTTCAACTATCTTGGGCAACTTTAAGTTTAGATCTCAAAGTAACAAAAAAACCCGTCATTGTTGGCAAAGGGTCGTTGATAGCTGAAGCAATATTCTACAATGCAGTTCGCAAATAAAGAATTTACCACTATTTTTGTAATGTTCACGTTAAGATACTTTGTAAAATGATGTATTTGTGCAGAATTTTATTCCGAAAATCCTATATTAATATTTCAACTAACAGAATAACTCTCAACGGAATTGAGGTTTCACCTCCGAAAGAATCAGGCATGAAATATTTCTAAAAACGTTAAAAAAAATTTATTTACATGCAGTGTATAAAGAACCAAAACATTAACTTGGGAAGAATACATATTAGAATAAACTCTTTGTGTACAAAAAAAATACATCTTCATATGAATGCTTCTCCTTGAATAAATAACACATGGGCACTGTGCCCAGCTTGGCCTGAAACCCATGTCCAATGTCCGAGACTTTAAGAACAGCGCCGGAGGTCGGGATCCATAATGTATGAACCCCGCTTCTTGTCTCCTTTCTCTGTTTCTTTCATCCTATTGTCAGGGCGTTCAAACTAAATTTCCACGCTCATTTTTCTTCATTAGGACTTTACAAATTGTAAAGCTGACTTTTCACCTCGTCTGCAGAAACAAATCTCTCTCCCTCTTTTAACCCTAAATCGCATTAAATAGAGGCTGATGTCTATTCTGTGATGACAGACAAAGAAAGCTTTTGTGGAAATCAGAAAAGTGCACCGAGAGAAAAAGCTTAAGACGGTTTGAAAGAGCTGACAACTCTTTAGAGCGCTGCTAATCATTATCACTTGTAACCCCAGCGTTTGAAAGAAACAGCAAATTGTTAAAATGTTCTTTTTTGCATTGCTTTTCTATTAAAAGAACTACCAGCATATATTTATATATATAAAAAAGAATTTTCTACTGGCCATCACTGACTGAAAACTGTTTTCTTTTTTTTAAAAAAGGTAGTCAGTTCGTGCAGTCTTAAGGCATAAATGTGAAACAGTCACTTGTGGGTTTCGGATTGATTACCCTCAATGGTATTCATTGAAACAGGTCACTTCATTGAGAAACTCTTTTTGTATAGTGCGTAATGAGATGCTTTCTGAAGATCTTTTATATGCATAGTCTTCGGAGGTGGAGGGACTGGCTGGACTGGAAGTGCAAGTGGTTGCAGATGATGGGGATGCAGTGGTCACCCAGGATCCTTCATCACTGCCAGGGCTGGGTGGGTCAATGCTTTTCAGATAGCCAGGCAGCATCACTTGCTTGCGGCTGCTGTCCATACACTGGTCGGCTAACCTGAGGGTTTCAGACAGAGCCCAGATGTAATTATGGGCGAACCGCAGGGTTTCTATCTTGGTCAGCTTGGCATCGTCGGGGAAAGTTGGCAGGACACCGCGGAGGTCATCTAGAGCGGAATTCAGGTTGTGCATCCTGTTCCTCTCGCGGTCATTGGCTTTGGTCCTCCGGTTTCTCTTCACTAGGTGGAGGCTGCTTTGGGGCTTTGCTTTTGAGCGGCCTCTCGGTTTGCGTTTCTTGTCTCGCGGGTCCTCTGCGCTCTCTATATTGGAGCTGGGAGACGGACTCGCGAGGAGGTGCTCGGCAGATGGGTTACTGACAGAAGATGAAGGTGACGCAGTTAGGAAACTGAGGCTATCCTCTTCATCTGTCAGTGGGAAGGACAGCTCGCTCTGGTCACAGTCAGAATAGGCACAGTCCATCCTGCAGGGAGAGAAAAAAACAAAACGGTCCAGGATCAATCTGTGAATGTGTTTCACCTTCTTGAAAATGCTTTACAGTTACTTTAACTGGCATCTCAACAGCCCAAGAAAAATTAAGGAGACCAGAAACAAAATGTAGCACGGTTAAATATGCTGTAATGCTTACGTTGGAGGCAGAATTAACAGCAAGTGGAGATGCAAAGTTCAGCAAATTTTCTGAGGTTCCTCCTGCTGTAGGGATTTCTCCCGAGGACACGCGACTTCAGTTGTTTTCTCCTGATCTTGGTGCAATAAGCTCGTGTGAGCAGCGAGTTTGGCACACGACTCAATAAACGGTTTATATACGCTCTGAAACAATCACCCCGTCCCTCGGGAGAGAGAGGGGGGGAGAAAAAAGAATGAATTAATCAGACCTGCCCCGTGCCACGCTCCCTCTGGTGAACACAAGCTTTGTAACCCACCACCCCCACCCCCCGCCAACCCCAACCACCCCCTCCAACCCCGCACAGGCGGCGTCTCCGGGAGCGTGTCTTTCATTATTCCACCGCCTCACCGACCAATGCCAGCAACAAATGGGATCCCTGGCACGCGAAATGGGCCAATAGGAATGGGCGGCTGCACGGCAGCCACGCTCCCCGGGTGAGGTTCATTAGTCCGGCACCGAGAGCCCTGATTAACCCCGCAGGTCAGGCACGCTCCTCCGGCTTACAGCCTCCACCACACACAGAGAAAGTGGTAGAGAGAGAGAGAGGGGAGGAAGCAGCAACACCGTCCTCCATTTCTATCACTTCTGACCAAATACAACAAAAAAGTCTGCATTTTACGACACGCGGCCGCAATTATATTCACCGTTGATGCCCTTCAGTCTCCAAGTTGGTTGCTTTTGTGAAGAAATTCCAAAATCGCCCAGACCTTAATTTAATAATCTGCTTCAGATTTTGTTCTGTTCTAAATCGACATCATAACAGCAAATTGATATTCAACTTTTGTTGCAGTGAGAGATATTTCGGCATTTAGACCACTTTATGTTGATTTGCTTCAAAGGTATTAAGTCTTGTCCAAAAAATGAATTGTCCGTCTAACACTCGCATCTGAGCTGTGTCGTTGCTGCTTATATTACCTGGGAACAGCATGATGTTCATGTTTGCGTGCTTTACACCTTAAATGCAGTGATTACACAGATTACACAAGATGTTTACCAGGTTCTAACACGTCTATTATAACAACCTATGTTCTTTTCTTTTTAAAAAAAAATTAAAAGCTTCCCCATAACAAACTTACTTCGTAAAACTCAAGAACACTGCGAAGTTTGGTGATCTTGTGAGATGGTCTAGATCAATAACTGTTCCCGAGAGACATAAAAATAGCAAGACCGCAATTTTGGTGCGATTCGTCCCGATAGCCCTGTAATAGTTCAAGGGACAACTGACCAACGTAAGAATTGGGATTCATTGAGATTTATTCCCAGGCGCGATTTTAAAGACATTCATTCCAGAACCAGTTGATCAGTTTTGTGTGTATCAGTTGTCAAGGATAGAAAGATAACAAAGAATAATACGAATGATCTTGTTTAGATAGTAGCCTGCTTCTTATCGGCTAAGAGATTCTTGTGCAGCTTCTCATGATTGGTTTCAGTTGTGGCAGAACTGTAGGAAGCGGTTAAGCTTAAAACCAACCACTTCTTGCAAAATTAAGGATCAAATCAAACAAAACAAATATACGTTCGCGGAAATGTTTGACTGGACTGAGACCAATTTGAGCATGGGTCTGCATGAAGTGTGATTTATTCAGTAACACCAGTCTAATGCTGAGCTGAAAGGTAAACTCTGATTCACTGAATAGAACCATGCTTTTGTTCTTTTTTGGAGGCAGCAGTATGTCTACATTTTAGCATCGAACATTCAGCGGTCCGCTTGTCAACCGTTTTAATGCGAAAGCCTAGAAATTCCTATTAGCAATCTGAAATTCTCAACATAATTTTTTTTAGAACCCCACTCCAACTTCGGGCAGGTACGGCACAGCAAATGGCCGAACGCTATGTTTTTTTTTCGGGGTGGGAGAGCGTGCCTCTGGACTCCATAAAGAGGGGAAAGAAATCTTACGTTACGTGCAGCATTGTCTAAACCTGCAACGACACATTGGCCAGTCGCTCATTTACATAAGATGAATTCAAATGGTATATGCAGCCCGGATAAACTCGTGCACCTGTCGGATAAACTATGCCGTGTGAATGAGACTTCAATGTTTATTTTCCCACAACCCTGCCCCGTCACGACCGACAAGCACAAAGACAGCAGCTTTACAGAGACCAGCCCATGACGTTGCTAGAGATACTTGGTGAATTAAATTGTAATATGGAACCTCTTTTTTAACGTATTAGTTGGATTGCTGTTCGGGAACTCGAAATAGGTGGTGTGGCAGAAGAGGAGGGGCGTATACTGCCTTCCGTAGATTACTTTAGCATTTGAGCCTGGAAAGGTTACCCTGGGTTCTGTAGTCCAGGTCGAGATTTAAAATTAATGGACTTTAAATTTATAAATTGTCAGGTCGTTTGCAGCCAATGTGTGCACAGCAAGTTCTCACACAGGAATGTGTGACAATGATCATAAAAGTTGTTTTTGTGATATATAGACGTCGGAGAGTTCTGTACCTCTTGTTCGGAATGGTTCAATGGGAACTTCTGTGCTCACATAAGAAGACAAACCACGGCTCCAGTTAACATTGTATTTGAAAGACAGTACCTCGGACAGTGCAGCATGTCCTCAGTATTGCATTGTAAGTGCTAAAATGTTATGCTATGTACCCAAAACCCTCTGACTTAGAAAGCAGAAGCTGAATGCTACTACCTATCCATGCTGACATTTAACAGTTAGAAGTCAATTCTATTTCGCCAATACTGTGAAACTAGAAACTTTGTTCCATCACTGGAAATGGTATAGAATGTACTTTTGGTAGCATTCTCAAGTAGAAAACTGTTGACAATTGTAAGAATTTAGGAACAAGAGTAAGCTACTCTCTCTATTGAGTCTGTTCTACCATTTATTATAATCATTACTGAGCAAATATTTCAATGCCTTTTAGCCACGCTGTAACTCTTTATACCAGTAGTAATCAGAAATGTAGCAATCTCCACTTTTAATGCACCCGAATACTTCATTTCCACAGTCTCTTATGGTGGAGAATTCCAAAGACTAACCAAACAATAAATTTTAAAGAAAAATTTTCATCTCAATAAAAAGGATATTTCCCTTTTTTTAAAAAAAGTAACCCCTTGTTCTAGTCCACCCAACAGGGAGAAGCATCTTACCTGAATCTACCCTCTCTTTCCCTTTAAGGATTTTGCTGGTTTACATTAGATCACATCTCATCCATCAGGTGCAATTATAGTGAACATTTGTTGCACTTGCTTTACAGCAATAATATCTTTCCTGAGATAAGGAGATCAGAATCGCGCACAGTGCTTCAAGTGTGACATAACCAAGCTGTTTTACACTTGAAGGAAGGCTCCAGTACTCAAATCCTCTTGTGGTAAAGGCTTGCACTCAATTAACCTTCCTTATAGCATGCTGAACCTGCATGTTATTCTTCAGTGACATATTGATAAAAGCACACTTGTCCCAATGCTCATCTACATTTTCCAAACACTCACTATTTAAATAATACGCTGCATCTGTTTCTCCTACCAAAGTGGGTAATATCACAGTTTTCCACATTATATTCAATCTGCCATGTTCTTTCCCACTGACTAATTCTGTTTGAATCCTCCTGAAAACATTTTAAGTCTTCCCCACATCACATTCTTGTCTAGCTTCATAATATCTGCAAATTTGGAAATCTTATACTTGGCTCCACATTCACATAATTGAAATATATTAGTGGGAAGGGGGGCAACAGCTAGGGCCTGAGTGCTGGCCATGATGGTTCCCCACCAGTTAGAGCCTGGTAATAAAAGAATGACCCATTTATTCTGACTTTCTGTTTCCTTGATGTTACCTAATTCTTAATGCACATCAATTCATTACACTTAACACTAAGTGCTTTAATTTTGATAGCCAACCTTACGGGGCAGACCTTAGTGAGGACCTTCTGAAAGTCCAGATGTGCATTACCCATCAACTCCCTTTTATCAATTTTGTTAATAACACCCAATATGTTTGTCAAACATTAATTTCTATTCACAAATCCATGCTAACTGTGCAATCAGATCATTTCCATCCAAATGTTCATTTTTCTCATCCTTTATGATAGATTTGGGTATTTTCCTGACTACTGATGTCAGACATAGTCAATAGTTCTCCTTTTTTCTTATCACCTTGCTCATTCTTCAAATAGTGCAGTAATATTTGCAAGTTTCCAACCTGCAGGAATCATTTTAGAATTTATGGATGCCAGATGATTACCAATGCATTGACCACCTCTTCAGCTACCTCCTTTAACAATCAGGGTGTAGACTGTCAGGCCCTGAGGTGTTATCAACTTTCAGGCTCATTACTTTTGCCAGTACAATCATCTTGCTAATTTCTTCCAATTCCTCATTCTTCACAGTCACTTGGATTTCAAATTCTGGGAGATTGTGTCTGCCTCAGTGAGAACAGATAGAAAGTAATCATTTAGTTTCTGTCATTTCTCTATTTCCCTTTACCATTTTGCCGACTTTGCTCTTGGTGGAACCACATTTGCTTTCAACAAACACCTCTTTTTAAATGTCTTTGTAGAAGGATTTACAGTTCATTTTTATGTTTCTTGCTAGATTGCGTGCAGATTCTATTCTTCCCTTCCTTGTAAGTTTTCTGGTCCTCTTCTGCTTCATTCTACAAAATCATCCTAACCTTTAGATTCATTATCATTTCTGGGCACTTTGTAATCCTCATCTTGCAATCTTATGCAATGGTTAACTTCCATCATCAGCCACAGTCGACTGACCTTTCTTGCACCTTGAAATAATGTACAGTTGCTATAAGCCATTATAATAGTTCCTTAAAGACTGTTTATTGCCTGTATAAAGTAATGCCTTTTAAGATATTTCTCAATCTCACTCAGACAAACTGTGCTTCATGCTTTACAAATCTCCCATATTCAAGTTTAACACGCTTGCTTCAGATTGAACTCAGTCACTTTCAAGCATAATGTAAAATTCCATCATATTGTGGTCTCTCACCCTTAAAGATTCATTTTTTGCAAGGGTTTTAACTTTTTTCTTATATTTAATACTAGATCCAAAATAACCTGTCTTTTAGTCAGTTCTTCGAAATGCTATTCTAGAAAACCATCCCTAAGACACTTCAGAAATTCAACTTCCACAGCTTTGGTATTCAGGTGGTTAGCGAATCAAATGCAGATTGAAATTATCCATGATATTGTTGTTGCACATACAGCAAGTTCTTCTATGCAACTGGTTTAAACCATGTGCATCTATTATTTGGTGATGGCCTGTAAATAACTCCAATCAATGTCTTCTGTTCCTTGTGGTTTCCTAGTTCCACCCAAACAGATTCCAGACATTTCTCTTTTGACTTAAGATCATCCTTTACTAATGTGCTGATCCCATCTCATACCGTCAGTGCACCTCTAACCAGCAGCCTTTTTCTATTGTCTGTTCCGCCTAAACATCAGATCTCATTGAATGTTTCAATGCTCCTTGGATGTTGACCTATTTTGTTGCAAAAGCTGTAAGCATTGAAGTAGAGTGCTTCAATAGGGTGACACAGATGTACACCATGGAGTCAGACCTTTCAGTCTAACTCATCCATGCCACCCAGCTATCCTAAATAAATCTAATCCCATTTGCCACTACTTTGCCCATATCTCTCTAAAGCCTTCCTCTTCTTGTCTTCATTCAGACATCTTTTAAATGTTGCAATTGTTCTTGCCTCCACCACTTATTCTGGCAGGCTGTTCCACATATGCACCACATTCTGTGTGACAAAGTTGCCCATGAGGTCCTTTTTATACCTTTACCCTCTCACCTTAAATCTATGCCTCCCAGTCCCGGACTTCCGAACCCTGGGGAAAAGACCTTGACTATTCACCCAGCCATAGCCCTTGAAATTTTAATAACCTCAATAAGATCAACTCTCAGCCTCTGATGCTCCAGAGAAGGTAACCCCAGGCTCTTGAGCCTTTTCCTATAGCTCAAACCCTCCCATTCTTTCAATGTCCTTGCAATTTTTTTTCTGAACCCTTTCAATTTTCACAGCATCTTTGCTGTAGCTGGGAGACAAGAATTGAATGCAGTGTTCCAAAAGTGGCCTAATCAACATCATGTACAGCCACAACACAGAATCCAAACTCCTCTACTCAATGAAATGACCAACAAAGGCAAGCATGCCAAATGCCTTCTTCATTAACCTGTCTATCTGAGACTCCATTTTCAAGGAATTATCAACAAGCACCCGAAGGTTTCTTTGTTTGGCAATGCCCCCCAGGACCTTACCATTAAGTACATTAAGACCTTATACATTAAGTCACATTTAACTAAATTAAACTCTATCTGCCACTCCTTGGTCCATTTGCCATCTGATCAAGGTCCTGCTGTACTCTGAGGTAACCTTCTTTGCTGTCTACTACACCACCAATTTTGGTGTCATCTGCAAATTTACTAACCATATTTACTGTATTCATACCCAAGTAATTTGTATAAATGACAAAAAGCTGCGGACCCACCACCAATCCTTGTGGTACACTGCTGGACACAGGCATCCAGCCCAAAAAGCAACCACCCAGTACCACCACCCGTGTCCTACCTTTGAGCCAATTTTGTATCCAAATGGTTAGTTCTCCCTGCATTCCATGTGATCTAACCAGTCTACCATACCTAACTTGTCTTTATAAAATCATGCCATAACACAATGATGTAATATAAGCAAAAACAGATGCATATATGGGAATAGCACCATATCAGGTTATCTTGGGAATGACTAAATGAACTTCATACACAATGATTTACTTTTAAAATGAAGGAAAGTTTCAATGTTGGCAAATCCAGAAACTATTTCACATAAAATCAAATGGCACCTCAGCAACAGGATGAAATAACTCTTATTTGTTCATGGGATGTGGGCATCACTAGCAAGATCAGCATTTGTTGTCACTGCTTAATTGTTGTTGAACCAAGTGATTTGTGACACTATTTCAGTGGCCAGTGAAGAGTCACTGTAGGGTTGGAGATACAAATAAGACTGGGTATGGATGCAAGTTTCTCTTCCCTAAAAGCCGTAAGTGAATCAGATTTGTCTTCTGCAACAATTGGCAATGATTGTCTGTCATGGTTACAATTGTAGTGACTAGCTTTATATTCCAGAGATATTCATAGATTCATAGAATCCCTATGGTGTAGAAACGGGCCCTTTCGCTCAACAAGTCCACACCAACCTCAGAGTATTCCACCCAGACTCATACCCCCATAGCCCACCTAATCTAAACATCCCTGAACACTATAGGCAATTTAGCATGGCCAATCCGCCCAGCCTTCATATCTTTGGACTGTGTGAGGAAACCGGAGCAAACCCACGCAGCCACATGGAAAACATGCAAACTCCACACAGACAGTCACCTGAGGCTGGAATCAAACCTGGGTCCCTGGTGCTGTGAGTCAGCAGTGCTAACCACTGAGCCACCGTGCGTAAAGCTGGGTAAGGATGCAAGTTTCTTGTCACTAAAAGCCATAAGTGAATCAGATTTGTCTTTTACAACAATTGGCAACGATTGTCTGTCGTGGCCTCAATTGTTGTGATGAGCTTTATATTCCAGAGATATTATTTGAATTTAAATTCCACTAACTTTAACGATGGAATATGATCCCATGTGATCAGTAAATCTGGTTTTGGTATTTTGGTTCAGGGAGCAAATTTGGTCAACATACAAGGAAAAATTTGAGGGTCTTGTGATTCAATGGTACTATCCTTACTTCTGGGTTGCCTGGTGAGGATTCAAGTCCCACTTGATCCAGAAGGGTGTCAGAGCATGTCTAAAATATCTAGAGCTTCAAGGGTCCTCTGGCACAGTGGTAGTCTCCCATCCTTTGGGCCAAAAGGTCAGCCTTCAAGTCCCACCCTTGCCCTAAACATGTGTCATAGCATGTCCAAACGTGTTGATTAAAATAACTATGAGTAGAACTTTCTAAGCTTCCTCAAATAGTGTATTTTTTAACGGAACCCCAGCAAGTTTGGCCACATCTAAAAGTCTCATGCAGCCTGCAACAGGAGAAAGTAGAACTGATGAGTTACCCTAGCAGACATGTTTAAATACCGAGTGGTGCTTGAACTGAGGCCTTTAAATTCAGAGGCAATGGTTCCAGCAGCTGAGCTCTGCTAATGGATGAAAAACCCCTCGTGAGGGTCTCAGCTCACTTTGTATAGCGGTCATACGAAAAAAAAAGGATGTTCGAAAACTAAAGGAATTGCTGTTATTATCATGCGAGAGTCTTTTATAAATAATCTCAACTTTGATAATGACAATTTGAAGAAAACTGAGGTGTACATGAATGTGGGGTTTGTTTACACAGTGACACAGGCCACCATGTGGTTTTAACGCTATAAAAGCGCAATGGGAGCAGAGTTTGTGAAAGGTACAATATAAATGGAATTCTTTCTGTTCCTTAAGGCAAGTGTGTTAGAAACTAGGTCAGGTTTGCAAGTTAATGTCCTTTATTTCTGCTGTTGTATGTAAGAGTTTGGTAATGCGTTGAAAAAGTCACCACATTTTCTGAGTGGACTGGCCCACATCATGAGATTGTTAACAAATTGGGATTGCAATATCATCTGCTGCAGACAGGACTGCACAGTAGAGCAATTACAAAATGTATCGGAATTTTTTAAAAAACACCGTTACAAAGGCAATAACCTTAATTGTTCAGTGAATTTGCATCTCGGCTTTGTCAATACTGCGGAAAGATAAAACACTCTTGGGTGTCATCGTTGTGTTTGTTTTATTGGTGGTATCCAAAGATTAATGTCTTTTTTCTCCCTGACTACGCTCGGTAACTAACAGTGTATGGAGTTCTCTTCTCAACAATGGAACCGTGAGCTTTATCTGGGATCAGCACGTCGGTTCTTATTTCGTGGAATAAGCGCGGTGAGAGAGCTTTTGCCAATTGTCAATCTTGAATGCACTCTTGATTTTTAAAGCAAGCACCTTATATCACCTGTAAGTTGCTGCTTCTACCGGAAGACAAAGGAATCAGCGGACGTTTGTAGTTTTGACAGTGATATTTGCACGTGTCTGCTATTCATTTGAAAGAATCAGATAATAACATATAACCAGATTACACGTGGCCACCACTCCGTCACAAGCATTACATTGGATTTATTTGATTAGATTCCCTACAATGTGAAAACAGGCCCTTCGGCCCAACAAGTCCACACTGCCGCTTGAAGCATCCCACCCAGACCCATCCCACTATAACCCACACAACCCTGAACACTACGGGCAATTTAGCATGGCCGATCCACCTAGCCTGCACACCTTTGGACTGTGGGAGGAAACCGGAGCACCCAGAGGAAACCCACACAGACACAGGGAGAATGTGCAAACTCCGCACAGACAGTCTCTCGAGGCTGGAATCGAACCCGGGGCCCTGGTGCTGTGAGACTGCAGTGCTAACCGCTGAGCCACCGTGCCGCCCTGCATTGTCCAGGAGTTGGTGCAGGAAATTTTCACACCTGTGCTGCTGTACCTCACCTCACCACCAACTGCCTCCTTCCGGTTCGTTCACATCGCTAATCGGCCAATTTCAAACTGCAGTTCGAGGAGAAAGATTAGCGTATATGTTAACGGGCCTGAGACATGCTGGAGGGGAGTACATTTGGCTGGTTTGGGATACAGGGTGACGCCAACAGCTTGGGTTCAGTTCCCACAAACCCTGTGAGGTTATGATGATGGGCTCTCTTTTACAACCTCTCTCCTCGCCTGAGGCGTGGGCATCCTCGGGTAAAACCACCATGACGAGTTGTATCTCTAATGAGACAGCAACCCAATGGTCAGGTAGAACTATGACGACTTTCCTTATGTAAAACCAGACTCGATTTGATTCCCTGAGCTTAAAGCAAAGCGCAACATCCTTGCACTATTTCCGAATTTAACCAGCCTCCAAACTCATTTTCTATGAATTTTAATTATAACTACACTCTGAGTCATATCATAGCCTCCATGTCTGAATAGACCCACGTGAGATTCAGGCTTCAGACTCCCACTGTGAGGTGTTTGGATCAATTATTAACCAGACCCTTTAATCAGGCAAAGGACAAATAAAGTAATCAGTCGTTTCTGGTAGTTCCAACTTTTCACTTTGGCAATCTCAATTAGAATTCTGGATAATTATCTGTGTTATTCTCTGAAGCCAGAACTGAAAGTGACAACTAATATCAAGTTATAGCATTTGGGAAAGTTGTTCCATCAGACATGGCTCATCAGTACTTTACAGCTTGGCGTCTGTTTCACGGTCTAAGGTTTCTGTTAAAACGAGATGCTTTGTGTTATCAAACAGCCTCACAGGTTGTGCACACGACCATCAATTACTAACACACTGCTCAATAACAACTTAATCATGTGTTTCTAAAATGCAGTTTTCACATCAAATCTCAAACATTAAATCTCTCTGACGCAGATTGGCCGAATTCTCCTGAATAGCAAGGGATAAACTAGAGAGTATCGATTCTCTTTCATATATCCGTTTGTTGAAACTGGGTGATGGTGGTGGGGGGGCGGGGAACACGTTCATTTTCTAAAGATAATTAAAGTCATAGTTGAAATCAAACCTCAGTGCGTTAGCACGCCCATAGCCTGCAAAGTCAAATGATTTCATTGTAGGGTCGCGAAAGTTTAGTCAAACTAAGAGTTCAGGTTGTTATGTTCAGCATGCTATCTTTTATTTCGTTCTACGCAATAGATTTCTGTCTACTGCATTGTAGTGTATGGAAATGGGTGCATTTTACTGAAACTGCCCGGAAACTCTTTATTACGTTTCACCCCACACCCCCTCAAAAAATGCTCAATAGAAAGAATAAAGTGATAAGACTGGCACCGAAAACTTAATCATACAGGCTCGAAGATCTGCCTTAGACTTTAATTGTAGATTTGCAACGGGGCAGATACTCTTGGATTACCAACTTCTGGAAAGCATCAAAAACAAAAATCTATCGTCTTTGGATACAAATGAAAGACATAAAACTGTTTGCTTGAAAAAATACAACCAAGAGGCTTTGTCATTTTTTTTGTCCAGTTAAAATTTGGGGACATCATTTACTCAGGTGTTTATTTGTTTTGGGGAGGACAGTTAAAACTAAAACTTTGCTGAAATTGAAATGTTCCTACACATTGACACCTGTACCTGGATTTCCAGCCATTTGTTTAAAAGATGAACATGACAGGATGGAAGACCATGCCGTGTGTAAATCACACACTTTAACAAGCCCTTACAAATGACCAACACTGACATTTTAGTTCGCCGGTCAATTGAACACAATTTTATACATATAGAACATGTTTCCTTCTCTTTAATTTAAGGGTATTCTTTCTCGTTAATTGGAAAATTATTTCCAATACGGTGTTAAAAAGAGGTGAAAATAAAAGGATTGGTTTAGATTCAAAGAGTCAGAGATGCAGGTTTCCGAGTGGCAACATCTATTAAAAAGGGCGGACACACAGATGGGGAGATAGAGAGACAGAGGCATCGTTTTACATGTAAAACTGCATTTTGGCTGGTTCAAACATAACAAAGAGTTTCCGGGTATTTTTAGTAAGGTCCATGCTTCGCCACAGAATGCTTTCAAGCAGACAGTTCAGGGCCAAAGGATAGAATCAAACTAAAGGCTTGTTGGTGTATAAATTATTCTGACAGCTGTGGAATAAACCATTAATTATTTTGTTTAGAACATCCAACTTCCCTGGGCCTCTGCTACTTAAAAACAGTTTAGCGTGGAACCTGTAGTTTCTTTCTATTCTGTTATATTATTTCCATGAGTGGAAAAGTCATTTATAAATAATTACATAATGTTTTTGGTCTCGGGGCGAGTCCAATATATCAAAGCGATTAGCCGTGTATTGTTCTTTTCTGCAGCTTGTCTCCTTTCAGTTTTACCCATCGTGTCGTCTATCCAAACCTCTTTCTAAATCCATTGTTTTCTCTATTCTTTCTGCTTGTTACAGTCCAAGGACAGTTTTTTTTAGTTCAAGCACTCGCAGCGTGAAGGGGACGACGGCTTCCACAATGTGTAGGCTTTTATTGTACACGTCCACACTCGCTTTCAGTCAGACTTTAGGCTTTGGAGCAACTACTCAGGATTAAAACCCAATGTGAACCCAATGATGATGATTATTAGTTACGGGGGAGAAATGCGCTTCGTTTAATTTCAGGCCGGTTTGTATATAGAGGCGTTTACTTCCCTTTAAAAGCCTTGCTTTCTTAAAGCAATGTAATGGCCTGCATCGATTTAGTGAATTTTCTGCCAAGGTTGACAGAGTATTTATTGATGTGCACAGTACAACGGTAGCACTGATCACCATCTGACTTTTTAAATGCAACTTAATGGTTATTGAATTCTTTCTTTGGATGTCATAAATACTTGGGTATTAGTTCCACGCACTGTTGTTGGCACAGGTTTTTTTTGAGCCAGTACTTTTCGACAACCACATTTTGTGTAGATTGCTCACTACGCCAAGGATATGATTGCTGGCAGATTCTCACGGCCTTGACACGGCTTGTTTAGGGGTGAAGCCTTGCAGAGCCCTGTGCAGCGATTTAAAACGTTAACGATCTGGACAGTCGTGAACTAAGACCGAGTAGGAGGAAGGCGCCAAATTCACATTTAAAATTCATTAACTCGTGTGATTTTGTTTGAAGTTCCAGATTTGCGTACCAATGATCATCCCATGTATTCAGTTCCGAGGAGATTGGCCGATGGGATGGACTACATGAACTGCAAGTATTTATATCGTCACCATCTCTTATCCAAACCCCGCCACTCCACACTCTACCCTCAGTGCACCGAGCCCAACAAAAGGGAAACAACCTAACAGTTCGCGATATCACAATGTCTGCTATTTGTGACAGACCTTGAGGAAAGCAATGAAAATAACCAGGGGTGGGCGTTGGAAGGGGGAGGGATACAGAATGGATACTTGCTGAAAATAACCCGAGCCCAAACAAAAGGCATTTCTGCAAGGTGCGTGCAAATTTAGATTTAGGCACATTGCAGTTTCCAACTGATCATTTCGAGGCAACTCTTATTAATTCAGTGGAGCTGTCTATGGAATGTCACACTTCCCGTTTAAAGAACAACATTGCCAAGGCATACAAAATACAGAAACACGCCAGCCTACATCTTATGTGATGTATCGGACAACACAGGTATATGCAAACAACGCGCGCACACAACACACAAATGCACAAATCCACAAAACATGAAATCATGGAAGCGCCAGTATAGGAAGGGACACGCAAACAAATATGCACGTACATCCATAGAGGCGCCAAAAATAAACATTTACTTGTTGCAGACAAAAGGATCGCCATACATTCTAAGAGCGCACTCAGAGATGCAAACTCAGCGAAGCTTTTAATGGGGTACGTCATTGAGACCATGGCAGAACTTGAGAAATTTGCATGGCAGGTGCTTGATTCTTGTACCCATTTCTTCAGCGAACTTTAATAAGGGATAAACGACCAGGAATTAAAACAACCAGCTCTGGAATAAAAGAACTGCTCAGTTTTATCGCAACCCCTAAAACAACCGTCTACTCCAAACCTTTTGAAACTCCATGAAAGACACATACAAGTTTAACCAACTTGATTTTAAAATTGAATTCTGGAGTACCCAATCATTAATCCAAGGCAGTAATGCGATTACTGCCCCAGAATCTCTGAGTCAGAAAGTCTGGTTGAGTTTAAAATGTTAATCCGTAGCCTAATCCTTCCTTTGGCGTGTTGAAGCGCCAGACCCACAAGAGTTGTTTTTTGTTATTTATACTGCCGTTATAAATACAACTCAGCCGAGACAGAATAGGACCATTACTCCTGAATGGTAATTAATTCCTTACTTCAGTGGACCAATTGTGCAAGTATAGGGCGCTCGACACTATGAGGGCTCCCCTTCATCTTCATCGAAAAAAAACAGGACGCTCATGCTTACAACAGCTATGGAAACCAATTCTTTTGTAGTTTTGTCTCTAGGATCTATGGTTTCACGGGTTCTGTTTTTAAACGTTTGAAAGGACTTGACCGGCTCAGTAGATTTTAATGATTTGCAATCCTTGATGTGTTGGTGGTTCCATGGTTTAGCCTTCATATATCAGTTGCAGAGCTTGCATTGTGTTGGAATTAAGTTGATGTTTATTCAAAAAAAAATAGAAAATAAGGAATACCCGATTTGTAAGCGTACCCTTATGTGTCTAAAGGGATTTATCCAACTAGCTATTAATATGTTTGTGCGTGTTTTTTTTTAATCCACGCAGCATCACCTCAGCGGTTCAAATTAACCATATGGTTGAGAAGAGCAATAACTTGCATTACACAAACAATAGGGAAATTGAGAAGTGGAGGTCAGTCCGTGATCGGGCGATCCTACAAACTCCCTTTCAGTCTGATAAAGCCGTTGTCTGGAGGTAATGATCCAAAATCTCACAGCCTTTATGCATGGTTCATGCTGGAACGTGATTTGTCACACAATCGGAATCTTTGGAGGCAGTTTTTTTTAAAAAAGAAAGTGCCTGTAAGATGGAGATGAGCCATATGTCCACCCATTTAGCATTCTGAAGTGGAAGAACCTGTACTCTATTGCATTCCTACCCACTATTAACTCAAATTCGGAATTTTCTGTCTAAATGTCTAAGTGCTACGGATAGATTACGTAGTTACTCGAGCAGTGTAGACTGTTTGACCTCAATTACTTCAGTGTTAACTTGATCATTTTCGATGACATGTCTTGGTTGTACTTCAGAATCAAACGCATTCAACTTTCTCTCTAACTGTTGCCTTATGAACCAATTGGACTTTCTCGGGGCACGTACAAATCATCAAATCTAACCGCTGCGCTTTACACTCTATTGACACGACTGTAATTGTACCATTGGTATCAAATCTATTTATTGTAATTAATTTTAATTTTGATCTAGAAAGCCTCTCTCTTTTTCAATCAAATGTAGTGAATAGAAATGTCTGTTATACGACCCCACTGGCTCCCATGCATCTTAAGAAATCGGGGAGAATCGGGACATATACCGAAGGCAATAATTCCAAGCCTTGCTATAGACGATACAATTCACTCACAGAGGTGCTTAGGGCCATTTCTGGGTTCACAAGGGGGAAGGAGTTACAGCACTTACATTTCGCTAGCGCCACACAGTAAAATTATATTCGAGGAGCGCAGAGGATTGAAATATCTAAATCAGCGCTTCTGAGTGCAAAATTCAATTCGTCATTCATAAATCGCCCGAAGATTGAAATGAATAGGAAATGAGAATTAAAATGGTGCACTGTCGTTCAAAATGTGATCGCAGACCGGCCTCCGGGCAGACAGTGCACTGAAGAAGTGTCTATCACAGAGTTTAAGTCCATCGTCGTGAAGTTTGAAAGGGGAAAACTGGCGAAAAATATAGACATTTTTTAAATCCACTTTTAATATCCAATAGGCGCTCATTTCAAGCTGCCCACAAAACACGTGTTTGCTATTTTTATGAATTGTCGATTACATTCAGAAGTGAAGAGATGTAAGATAGGATGTTTTATGTGAAACCAATTCTTCATATCTATGTTTGTATAGTCACTCAAATAGTATCAGTAATGGCAACAAAAACAGCAATTGCTGAAAAAAAGTCTCAGCTGGTCTGGCAGCATCTGAGCGGAAGAAAAGTCACCCCCCCCCCCCACGAAACATTACCTCTGATTCCTCTCCACACTTGCCGCCAGATCTAGTGAGTTTTTCCAGCAATTTATGTTTTTTTTGTTTCTGCTTTCCAGCATTCGCAGTTCTTTCGTTTTGTTTTATAAAGAATGAGCGGTGGCTCTGTTTGACAGCATTGTCACCTGTTAGAAGTTGTAGGTTCAAGTCCCGCGTCAGAACTCGAAGACAGACACTACTGCGCTGCTGGCCGTGAATTCTTTCGGATAATGCATTAAACAAGGGCCTCATTCCCTTGCTTGGGTAGATGCAAAAAGTCCGCAGCATTGCTTTGTAGAAGTAGAGGGACGTGCCTGGCTAATATTTATTCCTAGTTTATAAATATTCACTCTTCACGAGGAACCAACTAGCTGGTCTCGATCAGACTGCTGTTGGTGCAACTTGTGTGCATATTGGCAGTTCTGTTTACTATAGTACGACAATGATAGCATTTCAAAAGTACTTTGTTGATTGAAAAGAAGCCTGGGGTGTCCGTGGTCTTGAAAGTTGCTACCTAAACGGACGCCTTTTTAAAAAAAAATGAATGAAGCCGGAGATGCACAAACTGCAATGTTGGTTTATTTCAAAGAATGGTGTGCCATCTACTGGTTATAAACTAAAACCATTTGAACAAAGTGAACGGTGTTCCAGAAGAGCAGAACTCTTGACCACGTTATTTTGCCAGCCATCTGACATATGTCCCTTCAATAGTCCATGCAAAATTACTTCACGGAACCACGGGATCTTTATCAAACAACAATATCCGTGACTGTACCCAGTTTCAGTCTTTGAGAAAAATGCTTCGTCCCTTATATTACTGGTTGGTCACTATGCAACTTGGTCTCTCATACATTAGCAAAAGTGTAAACTTGGCTTAGTAGAAGCACCTCTGTATCCAGATCAGAAAGCTTGGGGTTGAAGTCCGATTCTACGAACTAGAACACGTAATGAAGACTGTTGCTGGGTAAACACTAAAACAGTACTATCAGATAAGCAATCTTTCAGATGACAGACTAAACTGATGTTCTGTATGCTGCCTGTATCCACAAAACTTTGGTATTAAACAAGATCAAACATTAGAATCATAGAATTCCTACAGTGTAGAAACAGGCCATAGTGCTGCAAGTTACTAATTTTAAAAAGTGATACATTTATGAGATAAAATATAGATACAATGATTATAGATAGAGTGTAGATATTTTTAAAGCTGAGAAAATGTTCATTCTGCTGTTGTTGCAGGCCTGTTAGTTCCTTGGATTTTTCTCTTTCTGAATTGCAGAAGGCTGTAAACTTGAAGTCTAAATTCAACAGCTGTGATGTCTCTATATTTGTAATGTTAGAAGTTACCTCATGGGGGATTGGATAGAATAGATTCTGGGAGGGCATGAACACCCCATTAATTCTTTTTTTCTGGCACTTTACACTATGAATAGGAAGATTCTGGAAGGTATTAAAGACCACAGGAAACTTGAACTGCAAATCTACAGATGCTGAAGGGTAGTTGTGTGAGTTGATAAGGTGGTTAAAAGGGCAAATTGGATTTTTGCTCTTATTAGTAAAAGTTATAGAACTCGAGAGCAAGGTGGTTATGCTGGATTTGTATGAAACACTTGTTAGGCTACAACTGGAGCACTGCATGCATTTCTGATCACCACATTGTAGGAAGGATGTGGATGCACTAGAGACCATGCAGAGGAGATTTAGTAGGATGCTGCCTGGCTTGGAGGGTCTGAGCTACAAATAAAGAGTAGACAATCTAGCATTGTATTCCTTGGAGCTGTGAAGGTTGAGAATATACCTGATGAAGGTGTATAAGGTTTTTCCATTAGTAGAGGGGTCAATAATCAGGGGAATTTATTTAAGGAAAGAGATTGAAGGCTAACAGGAGAATTTAAGATAAATTATTTCACTCAGAGAGTGGATAGGAATCTGGTACTCACAGCCTGAAAGGTCAGAAGTGCTTGTAACATTTGATTGGTATTTAAGTATTCACTTGGAAAGCACCTCTGGGGATATGAACCAAAAGCTGGAAAATGCGATTTGTGTAGTCAGATCTTTATTGAATGGTACTCACATGATGGGTTGAATGACCCCCTTTTATGCTTTAAATGTTTATGATTCCAAGAATACACACAATTTTTCTAGACATATGGGTGGCCGATGGAAGACAGCTTTCCCTTACATTTTTAAGTTAGGTCCCTTCTTCGTAGTTGTTCCAAGAGTTTGTACCATTTCAACATTGGATCTTCTGTGTGCTTGCTACTCACGGCTTTCTTTTTTCCATTAATGCCTACAATTTATGTACTGGAATAGATCTGCAGTTAGCTTGCTTGTTGTTCTCTCAGTTTGGAAGTGCCTCTTGCTCGCTTTTCTATCTGAGATAACAAACTAACAATAGATTTACTGAGTGAATAACTTCCATTTTCTGTTTAAAATTTCTTTTTGCTGTTGCAAGGCTGTCATTCAGGTGACTTTTCAGTTCAAGCATAAATATTTGATGTTCTGGTCTACCTTGTCCTTTAAACATTTAACATTTTTCAGCTTCTCTTGGTTCCAAACAAAAGAAATCTTATTTGGGCCTCTCTGGCTGATATCCATTGTTGTGAGGATTTCTTCTCCAATCATTTGAGCTTATCTTTAAGTTCACATTATTTTATCATTATCATGTGGAAGCTGTATTGAGTCATCTGCTTTCAGTAGAGTTTCCTAGGTTTCTGTAACACTGTGCTGTAATGTTCTATGTTCTATGTTCTATTAGTCAGCAACTCTGCAATGGCAGGTATAGTTGATTCTCTTTCTGCCTCTTTTCACTCACTGGGCATGGCATCTGCCCTTTTATGTACCAAATGACTTTGTTTGGATTTTCATCTAAATAACATATTTTCCTCTTTGTTTCCTCCCTGCTTGAAACTTTCCCTGTTTTATTCTGGTGTGGACCTTAGCTGAGCTGCTTCAGCCTTTATAGATTGCATATTCCACTGTAGGGTTTAGAAGCATAGAATCCCTACAGTGTGGAAAGAAATTAAATTATCACCGACCCTCCAAAGAGCCTCTCACCCAGACTCAGTCCCTACTCTATCCCCATTTCTCTGCATTCACTATGGCTAACCCACCCAGCCTGCACACCCCTGGACACTACAGCACTACTTACCATAGACAATCCACATCGCCTGTACATCTTCAAACTTTTGGAGGAAACCAGAACTTGTGGAGGAAACCTAGACAGATTCAGGGAGAATGAGGAAACTCCCCACAGACTGTCATCCAAAGCAGGAATCAAACTGGGTCCCTGGTACTCCAAGGCAGCAGTGCCAGCCACTGAGCCACATGCCACCCATCGCTTCTGAAACATTTTCAGCAATCTCAGATTATTATTACAATTGTTCAGCTTACCCTGTCTTTTTGAACTGGTTTTGAGTTGTGGAGGCTCAATTTCCTCTCCAATTTTTAAGACTTTTTTTGGTTCACACAGCCTGTCAACGAGGTCATTTCCTAACAAGAGGTCAACACCTTGCATGGCTAAGCTTGAAAATAATCTTTATTGTCACTTATCTGGTAATAAGTTCATTCTTTAAGTAAATTTTTATTCATGGAACCTCCCCACTATCTTCGGTTGGTCTTTTGACCATCATTCTTGAATTTTTCCTGTTTCTTTGTGGGAATTCTCGATTCTTCCCACCAGAATTACCTGCATGCACCCAGTATATAGACTATGTTAACCACATTTCCTTGCTCATTGAAATCACTTGGGGCCATTTCCCTTTATAGGCAGAATTCTTGAAGATTTCTGTGCCTTTGTTCATGTTTGCACAAAAGGGTTTCTCCTTTACTAAGTATAGATTTGGATTGTAGGATTACCTGTGGTTCTTTTTGTATGTTGCAATGGTCTTTTATGTGAATTTGTTTGCCGTAATTAAAACAATTATCCTGTAGCTCTGCCTTCTATATTTCTTTTTGCAAAAGTTGGAGATTGGCTTTCTGTTCCTCCCCATGCTTTTCCTTAATTTTAGGATTCAATCATTTTCCTCTGTCTACCTGTTCTCTTTCTCCTGCGGAGACAAACTATTCAACCCATGCCTGCTATGAGTCAGTGTCTGTAGGTTAGCTCAGAGTCCTCAATCTTCACAATAGCTGTTTACGCTGAGGTAACTTCCTGTTTCTCAAGGGGCATTTCACTATTGCATGAGAAATTTTTTTTGAACTCGTCTAACAGAACCAATTACCTTAATCCCTTGCAAACACACTATTTTTGAAGATTAAAATTGCCAGTCTCAGAGGACTGTTTCTCATTAGAGAGAGGTGATTCATAGTGAGTTTAACTCAGGTGAGAGGTGAGGATGAGATGGTGAGACCCTTATGACAATCTCAGCCAGTGTAGGAATTGATTTGGTGCTGTTGGCATCACTTTGCTTCACAACCCACAGTTGGTCAACTGACTGCTGACTTTTTTTTCGAAGGCCTTGCTTCTCAACTTTGCCCCTCACCTGAGGTGTAGTGACCCTCAGGTTAAGCTGACTGCTAATCATCTCTCTCTCCCTCCAATGAGAAAACAGCCCTATAGCAGTCTGGTACAATGATAACTTTGAACAAAAACCCATCACTTGATTACAATCTGTTTGATTCTCGAAAATTCTAGCAATGTTTATGTAGGTTTCCTTTATAACTTTCAGAGGAGATTTTTTTCTCCAGGCTTTCAAGCTGCCCTTGGCCTCTATTTCTTTGTGTTTGTGTCTTCAAGTTTGCAAGCATAGGAATAGGGAAACAGCAGTGAGCAACTAAGGCCATTGAGTGTGCCCCACAATTTAAAATGATCATTGCTAATCAAACACTTCAAAATATTTTCTAATCAACCTGAGCAGAGATGTTATGACACAACTCTGGAGGGGGCGGAACTTGAACCCAAACCTAATGGTAAGGACTCTACAACTGTGCCACAAAGAGTCCCAATCACGCAGTTCAATGCTTTTACCCAAATTATCCCCACGACCTTTTATGCCATTGATAATCAGAAATCTACTAATCTCCAATTTAAATTTTCTAAAGACTGAACTCCCACATCTTAACTGCATTCACCCTAATTGTCCCTTTAATTATTTTGGATGTTTAAATGAATTTATCTCTTACCCTTTGAAGCTCCAGAGAACACAGACCCAGATTACCCAATCTCTTTTCATAGGAACTCTCAACATCTTGGGAACGAGTCTAGTGAACTTGCGTTGCACTCCTTCTAAAGTAATGATATCCTTCCTGGGCCAAGGAGGTTCAAACTCCATATAGTGTTCGAAGTGTGATTAAACAGGAAGATGGCCACTATGGGAGGCTGGATTCAAGTTCCGCCCGCTCCAGAGTTGTGTATCTCCGTCCCCCCTCTGTCTCGTTTGGTGGCGTTGGAAGGCGACCAACAACCCAGTAAGTCGACTGGAGCCAGGATCCCTTCAGTTGACGTCCAGAGTCAAAGGTGGCGAGGGATCCGTGTGGCATGGCCCTCTCCAGCTCGGAGATAGCAGACACAGAAGCAATGGCACCGGCGATTGCAGAAGAGGAGCACATTATCAGAACCCAGGGGATGATGTCAGGCAGCTGTAACTAGAGGAGTTGTAAGGGTGAAATCTATGGAGAGGGAAAGGTGAACAGTTGAAGCTGCTCCAGTTTTAGTAATATCAATGTAATATTAATTTATTCAGTAGTTTAACATTAAAACCAAGGTAGGAGGTAGAGGATGGTGGTGGAGGGTTACTTTTTAGACTGGAGGTCTGTGACCACTAGTGTGTCACAAGGATTGTTGCTGGGTTCACTGTTTTTCATCATTTATATATATATATGATTTGGATGTGAACACAGGAGATATGGTTAGTAAGTTTGCAGATGAATTGGTGGTGTAGCTGACAGCAAAGAAAGTTACCTCAGAGTACAGGGACCTTGATCTTATGGGTCAACAGGTTGAGGAGTGGCAGACAGAGGTTTATCTAGGTAAATGTGAGCTGCTACACTTTGCAGGGCAAATAAGAGCATGACTTATACACTTAATGGAAAGGTCCTGGGGAGTGTGGCTGAAGAAAGAGACCTTGGAGTGCAAGTTCATCGTTCCTTGAAAGTAGAATCACAGGTAGACTGGGTAGAGAAGGTGTTTAGTACGCTTGCCTTTATTGGTCAGTGCATTGAGTAGAGAGGTTGGGAGGTCATATTGTGGCTGTACGGGACATTGATTAGGCCACTTCTGGAATAGTGCATTTAGTTCTGGTCTCCCAGCTACAGAAAAATTGTTGTTAAACTTGAAAGGATTCAGAGAAGATTTAAAAGGGTGTTGCCAAGGTTGGAGGATTTGAGCTATAGGGAAAGGCTGAATAGGCTGGGGCTATTCGCCCTGGGCTGAGGGGTGACCGGATAGATGTTTATAAAATCATGAGGAGCAATTGTAGGGCAGATAGTCAAAGTCTTTTCCCCAGGGTAGGGGAGTCTAAAGCTAGAGGGCACAGGTTTAAGGTGAGAAGGGAAAGATTTAAAAGGGACCTAAGGGGCAACCTTTTCATGTTGAGGGTGGTGCATGAACGGAATGAGCTGCCAGAGGAAATGGTAAATGCTGGTACAATTACAGCAAAAGATATCTGGACAGGTATATGAATAGGAATGGTTTACAAGGATATGTTAGCAAATGAAATTTGGTTAATTTAGGATATCTGGTTGGCATGAATGAGGTGGACCAGAGGGTCTGTTTCAGTGTTGTACATCTCTATGATTTTGTACAATCTGTGTTGTCATATATTCTGTAATCCAAGATGGTGCCAGAACGTGGCAACATTATCCAGTTTTCGCTGTAGCTAGGTATGAGTGAAAGCAGGTAAGACCTGAATCAATTCTTCTGGCTCAAAGGCACTGTATTACTACAGGCCATCAGTCTAATATTGCTGCAGGCATGTTACTGGCTTGAAGATTCCCTTTCCAAATTGGAGAGGTTGAAATTTGGAAGTCTGAATTCATTAGCTGCGATGGCTTCTGAAGTCGAATTGTTTGGTATTGTTCCCACAGGGGATTGAGAAACACAGATTCAAGGAGGGCTTGAGGCCACCTCTACTTCACTTTGATGGCTTTGCAGGTTGCGAACTTTGACTGCTTGCTCATTACAGCAGCTCTTAGTTGATTTACTTTGTTTCCGTCTCCCTGTTGAGGACCCTGTCCATGATGATGTCATTCCAAGTTCCTCTCAGTGTTCTGTCATAGTCTGTACTATACAAATCAATATTTGGGGGAGCTGCAGTGCTAACCTTTGATGGATCATTGTTCCACAAAACAAAGTCAATTATGCAGGAATTCCCTTGTGATCTCTTGTTACCCCTCGGAAGCATTGCATTCTCTAGATTGAAAAAGACCCATTTTGTTGTCCAAGGGTTCATCACGTTCTGTACGTTCCCATTGTAGTTGAAGCTGTAGTAACACATCAGGCTGTATGCCTTTATGGCTGAAGTAAATCACGAGGGACAATCTTGTGGTTCCTGGGAGCAATTTTGCAGGCTTCCAGGTCCATTTAAAGGGAGATTAGCCACATTTACAAAAATGTGTGGTATTTTCACACTGTCATGACAGTATCCTTCCAAATCCTATTGGAAGAATGAAATAAATTTCTTATATAAATTTAAAGCAGGAGGTTAGGAAGCAAATCTAAAACATGCATGGGAGTCACGCCTTTAGACAAACTGACTACCAGTGAAAAACTAAAGCAGTGTTCTTCTTTAAACAATAAGGACCCATTTTATACAACAAACCATTATTTTCTTGACCAGTCTATGCTGAACATCATCCCAAACTATACTACTCTCACTTGCCTGCTCCTGGCCAATATCCCTCCAAACATTTGCTATTCATGCAATTATCTAAATGTCTTTTAAATGCTGTAATTGCACTAACATCCACCATTACCTCAGGAAGTTCATACTTTGTGCGAACCAGCTCCTGCGTTAAAAAATACCCTTATGTTGTTTTTAAATCTCTTTCCTCTAACCTTAAAAATGTGGGCCCTAGTCAGGAAATCCCTCATCCTCAAGAAAAGACAAATAATATTAACCCTGTCTATACCTCTCACTATTTTATAAACTTCTACTAGGTCGCCTCTCAACCTGCTATGTTCCAGTGAAAAAAGTCTTTTTTAAACAATTTGACACAGTGGTACCTTTCAGAACAAATAGGTTTTCATGAACATTAGGGTGTTTATGAGTGAGCAGGTAACCAGTTGTGCATCACAGTTTCTGTTAGGAGTCATAGTGAATTTAAGCCTCTCAATATAGTAGAGAAAGAGATTTTTCTCTGGGGTGAGTACTGTACAAAGAATGCTTTTCTGTATTGTGCGCTTTTTTAAGGATCTGTAAAGTAGTGTTTTTGAGATTAGTGGGATTATATTTTGCTGTGTGTTTCAAAATCTTTAAACTGGTGTTATTTGTAAGTAGCTTCAGTTTATTTTCTCGTATGTTTCTTTTCTTGTAAAACAACTCCAGTTTTTTATTCGAGATAATGGGAACTGCAGATGCTGGAGAATTCCAAGATAATAAAATGTGAGGCTGGATGAACACAGCAGGCCAAGCAGCATCTCAGGAGCACAAAAGCTGACGTTTCGGGCCTAGGGTCTAGGCCCGAAACGTCAGCTTTTGTGCTCCTGAGATGCTGCTTGGCCTGCTGTGTTCATCCAGCCTCACATTTTATTATCCAGTTTTTTAATTTCAAATTTGCAGCATTTTATGCTTATGTTGCAGTGAGAAACCACATCATTAAAGCCAAAGCAGAACAAAATATGATCTATCAAGTGAGATTTCTGTTGGGGATCAGATGTCCAGGAAGAAAACATCAGCTGGGATCATAACAACTGAGACGCATATTTTGTCTGTTATTCCACAGAAGGGATTGAAATAGTTTTTTTTTCTCCATGGCTCTCATTCTAATACAGGGTGAACATAGGATGAAGAAATCTCAAGAATGTTTTCCCATTCAATGAGATCATAATGATTTGTATCTGAAATCTGTCTAGTCACTTTTTATACTTATTTCTTGATAGTCACTACAATTAGTAATCTGTCAAAGTAATGCTTGAGAATATCAATTCGCCCAATATCTACAGCCTTTTGGGAGAGAGAATTCCTGATCTCATCTATCCATTGTGTAAAAAAAGATTTTCCCTGATTGCCCTCCTCAATAGCTCTAAATTTTAAATTGTTGCCGTTGGTTCTGTTTAACCCATCAGCAACAATAATCACTTGGAATTTGCTCATTTCATTATTTTAATCTCTGCAATTACCTTATCCATCAGCCTTTGAAACTCAACTAGGATTCGACCTAAGTTCTGCAAATGCTGTTGTAAGTGAATTTATTAAATCTTGGTAGTTATTTTTGGATCAGTAATATACTTCTGCCGATACTGTTACATACTTCCTGAGATGTAGTGACCAAAACTGCCTGTAATATTTCAAATGAAGTGTGAAGAAGGCGTTGTATAACAAAACATGAATTCTTCACATTCTAATTCAAATCGACATTAAGATAGTCTTTTTGATATATTTGTGTCTGTACATTAAACTTGAGTACTTTGAGCACCTGGACACCCAAATCCCTTTCCTTGTGGCTCCATAATGAACATATTCTGATTTATCTTCCTTGCGTCTATAGTGGATGATCTCATACTTCGCTCCTTTGAATTCTGTTTCTCATCTTTTTGTTCCTTTTCTCAAGATATGTTTTGGTGGAAGTTCCTTCTCTCATTTCAACAAATTACTAAGTCTTCAACATGAATGTCAACTTTTAATTCCTTCACCCAAGTTACTTTTGGAAACGTTGAAAAGCTGAGTGGCCAGTTCAAATCTCTGGGCACTCTCATTTCATTGTATTCCCAACCTACCATCAGAATTATAATGATATTACACTCATAATCTGAAAATGCCACAAGCATATAGGTATTTAATGCAGCATCTGTGCTTCCACCCAATACTGTACACCTAAAGCTGTATGTGACAGTTACACTCAGCTCCCACCTCTCAGCTCATATTTTATATTATTCTTTGTGTCTCTGTAAAGGAACAGAAGCAAATTTCACAAAAGTGATTTCTAGGAAGATCGCAGACGTTTGGCCTAAGATGGTCAATTGTGTAGATTAGGCTTATATTCCATAACATTGAGAAGAATGAGAGTGACCTCAGTGAAATATCTAAAATTCTTAAGGTGCTCAATAGGATAAATGCTGGAAGGATGATTCCCTTGACTAGGAAGTCTGCTGCGTGTGGTAACCCCTCAGAACGAGGATGGTAAGAACCTGTGCATGGAAGCTTTTGAATTGTAGCTACCACAAGGTTATCGCTGACCAGCAAATTCTGTTGTTCTTGCCATTTGTCATCGGTTTAATGGGAATATTTGCAACTTGCTAATCAACCTGTTTAGTCAGCTTATAGCAAATCTTCGGTGGTCGTCAAGACCTGAATTGAGGCTTAAACCTAAAGCTTCTAGCCCTGAAGTAGGGATGCTACCACTGCGCCACAAGACATCTAAACAAGAAACCTAGTAGAAGGATTTATTATCACAGAATCAGGCATATTTCAGACTGAGATAAGGATATACTTCTTCACTCAAAAAGTTATGAATCTTAGGAATTCTCTGCTACACTGAGTAATGGATGTTCAGCTGTTAACCATGTTCAAGACAAAAAATAATATAAATTTTGGGATACTAAGGGACTCTCAAATATGGGAGTCGAGCACAAAGGTGGATTTGACGTTGAAGGTCAACCATTAAATTATTAAATGATGTAGCAAGCACAAAGAAAGAAGTTACTGGAAAAGCTCAGCAGGCCTGGCAGCCTCTACAAAGAAAAAAGTCAGAGTTTTCATCACAGATGCTGCCAGACCTGCTGAACTTTTCCAGCAGCTTCTGTTTTTGTTCCTGATTTACACCATCCGCAGTTCTTTCAGTTTTTGGGAAGCACAAAGAACTGAATGGCCTACGCAGATCAGATAGTCTACTCTATTTATACCTACTATGCGTTCTTCTACATATCAACCAATTACTCACTAATGACAGATAGTTATCTTCAATTTTATGCACTTTTACTTAGTAATCATTGGTTTGGAACCATGTCTAATGGCTTCTGGATGTCTCTATAGTGTTTGGTACATTACAACTTCGGCTGCAACTGTTTACAACGTATACTAATGACTTTGAGGAAGGAAGTGAATATAATGTAGCCAAATTTGCAGACAACACAAAAGTAGGTGGAAGGGCAGGCTATGAGAGGGATATAAACAGTTTACAGAGAACAATAGGTTAAATAAATAGGCAAGAAGTTGGCAAATGGGTATCATGTGGAAAATTGTAAAATTGTGCATTTTGAAAGGGAGAACAAAAGATCTGAATATTATTTAGATGGAAAAAAACCTCAGAAAATGCAAACACAAAGGGACTTGTGGGTATATGCACATGAAACACAGAAAACCAGCACATAGGTGCAACAGGTTATCAGCAAGGCTAATAATAGGTTAGATAAAATGGTGTGAAGCTGGATTTCCGAGATAAAACAGTGTGAAGCAGAATTTTCACTCCACTGCGAAACCTTCTCCAGCATCGACAGCTCCTACTACCTCTGTAATAATATGTTTGCCATTTTTACAGGATGTTGGAGTATAAGAGTGGGGAAGACTTACTGCAACTGTACAAGGCGCTGGTGAGACCATATCTAGGGAACTGTGAGCAGTTTTGGCCCCCTTATTTAAGAAAATATATTATTTAACTGAAAGCAGTTCAGAGAAAGTTCACTAGGATGTCCCTAGTATGGTGGATAGATTTGACACAGTGTAGAGTTGGAAAACAAGCAGGTCAGGCAGAATCAGAAGAGTGGGAAAGTTGATGTTTCGGGTTGGGACACTTCTTCAGAACTCCATGGCAGCAGATTAAATAGGTTGGGATTCTACTCATTGGAGTTTAGAAGAATGAGAAGTGATCTCATTGAGACATATAGGATTGTTAAGGGACTTCATAGGGTACATGCTGAGAGGATGTTTCCCCTCATGGGAAAGTCTAAAACCAGAAGATATAGTTTCAGAATTATGGAGTGCCAATTTATGACTGAGATAAGGAGGAATTCCTTCTCTTCAGAGGGTTGTGCATCCCTAGAACTCCTTGTCACAGAGAGCTCTTGGGAAGAGTCCCTGTGTGTATTTAAGGCTAAGATACATAGATTCTTAATTAGTACGGGAATCAAGGGTGATGGGAAAAATACAGGAAAGCAGGCACGAGGAATGTCAGCCATGATCCTATCAAATGGCGGAGCATGCTAAAGGGTTTCTGCTTCTGTTTCTATTTCTTATTATTTAACTGGTTTGAATATGCTGAGGTTGGGCGTATCATAAATATATCTTAGTTGCCTTCTTATTTACAATGCTATCGATCATGTCAAAATTTCATTGGATTAATAAGACGACCCACATTTTACAAAACAATTCTGACTTTCTTCAAAAAATTCATATTTGTCCAAGGAATCAGACTCTGTCCTTATTGACAGATTCAAATAACTCACTTTTCGCTGATATTAAACTGGCAGGTTTCTCATTTCCTTGGGCATTGCTGTTTCTTTTTCAAAAATAAAGCAGACTTGGAGCATTTAGCACAACTGACTGTGAAAACTCTTAAACTCTATACATTCCACGGAAACTCTTTGCTAGGTGGGTGAGTGACGGATGGCTGGTTTGAGTAGGGTGGGTAGGTGGTCAAAGCAGCCAGGTGGGTAAGCTAAAGTGTCAAGTGGATGAGGTGTTTGAGGTTGTTATATAGGTGATAGGTAGATCGAGGTTAATTGGGTCAGGTCGAAAGAACGTACTAGATCGAAGCTAGTCAGGTTGGTTTGGGGGCAGAATTGAGGTTTCTGCAGGTAGTCGAAGAATCAAGGGGTAGTTGAGGGACGAGATGAGTATCAGAGCATCAGGACCAGTGATTGGATGGTCAGCTGTACCTTTGCCAGAAATTCAATTTGTCTAACATTTCCTGGGGAACTATTCAACTAAGTCAGTCAGAACCATCTGAGGCCTCAGCCTCTAGGATCAAATCATTGACTTTTTGGGAGGTGCCATTGGGAAGGAGACTTGCCCATTGGAAGGTCAAGCTTCTCAGCTAATTCCCATGACATCCTTGCATCGGCAGATCATGCAGTATATGTATGACTCGTCTCTGACCACCCAGAGACCGAAAGAAATGGGCCATGATTTTTGGTAGCCTGTTGCGTGAAGACCATACCTTGAGATTTTTCTCTGTTTTTGACAGTGGTCTGAAATGGAAAAAGAATTAGAAAATGGCTGAGGAAGGAATGGTGTGCTTTTTATAAAAACAAGACACTGAAACTGATTGTAAGTCATGTTTAGACTGCTACTTTGCTCAAACAGTTGGAGATGCTGTTTGTGGATGTGCTGGCACCAGGAGCTGTGTACAAAGTGAAATGTTGGCTGACAACAGATTGCTGATACGGAAAACCCTGCGGACTGGGGCCATTAATTTACATTTCAAAATATTTGTCTCCTCCACTCTTAGCATGTTTTTTGTTTGTCCGTATGTGTTTGTAAGGGAAATTTTTCAGTGGGAGGTTAGATCTTTAATAATTAGCATTATATGACAACAGATTATTGTAGTTTACCTTAATTTAGAAGCTATATATTGTTAAGTCTGTACCTGGAACCATTCAACAGACAATTTGGTGAGTTGGAGAACCACAGCACTTGGGTTTAGTGAAAATATTAGTGGGGACATTGGAGTCAGGTAATACTGGGTTACAATTAAAACAGCTTGTACATGATAAGGAAAAGAAATAATTAGAGATAGCAGAAAAAGATAGGAAATGTGAAATGGAAGTGTAAAGAATAGAGATGGGATAACGGGAAGTATAATTGCAAGAGGCAAAGTGAGAGAATATGAATATTGATTTAAATTGATGCCGTTGAAACAGGAGAGTTCAGATGCCGATAGAAGCCCTGGGTGGGGTGGGGGTGTGGGGGAGAATCTGAGTCATAATCTAAAGTCCAGTAAGAAAATGTTTGGGCTTGTCCAGACCCTCCCAAAACATGGAGGAAAGGATGTGAAGGTATTATTTCTGTAATTTGAGAAGGTAGTGAGACGAATGTATTGGACAAAAGAAGACTTGACACTGCTCAGTGAAATGTAAGAGTGTTTTGAGCTTTAGAACATTGTGATAAGAAAATAGGCATTAATAGATATCCGCAGGATGCTGTAGACCCTGATAATGATTCTGCTTATGCCAAAGAATTGGCTCATGAAAAAAGAGGAACAGGTCCAGGTGTATAGTTGGAGACGGATTTGTTTGACACATTTTCACAGATGATTATTTGGAATTACCAACCCTTACTTATATGTATGTACCTCACTGACTGCTTAATTAAAGTCCCTGCACCAGACAGCTGGAGAAAACATTTTAACCCTGAGCCACTGTATCAGCAGATTCCCTGTTCACCATTTTACAAGTAAACCAAGTAATAGGCAGTCCCTACATGAGATTTCTCGGTGATTTAATAGAATGATTTACAATAAAATGTATTGACTTGACACAATCCTTGGTGCAACTGCAAACATTTTCTTAGACCATTCTAACATACCATTTATGATTAAATATTCAAGAAGATTTGTAGCTCGGCTTGTGGATGACTTTGTAGACATGCTCGCTGAGCCGATGGGTTTGGTGTCAAATGTTTCATCACCCTGCTGGGTAACATTGTCAGTGTGCCTTCGATGAAACATTGATGTTCTTTTGTGAATTTTATCCCAGCGAGAATCAAGTAGGCAGGCTCCCCAGGACACCGACAACATCAGTTAACGACACCACCCTGAAACTACTAGACCTGCGCCTCACGACCCACTTCACCTTGAACAACAGCATATACAAACAAATCAACAGAACACCAATGGGATTCCCAATATCAGGACTGATTGCAGAAGCAGCAACACAAAGATTAGAATGGACAGTGCTCCCCAAACTCATTTCGTTTAAGTCCATTTGAGGACTGGGATCTCCAAGGTGTGGGAAGCTGTTCAAAATTATTATGAAACTCTTTGGACTGGAGCCAAATTTTCTTTCAGATCTTCAATTCCTAGGGTAGACACAGGACAGTCTGAAATGTTGTTATTGGCACCGTAGCATTCTGATACTAAATAGATGACAGCCTCAATGGAGAATAGATGATGTTATCTTCCTGTGTTGTTGCTGCAAGAGGAAACAGTCTCACAGGCACCAGTACAGTTGTACTTTTGTTCTTAAAAGTGTATTCTAGCTATCAGCAATATATGGAAGAGCTGATCTCACAGCATCAGAAAAATATATACATTCAGATAATTAACTAAATAATCTAAATCCTTCCAAGATCCTTATCTGTACATTGAAAATTCATTGGCATTAACTTTTGCAGAGTGTTTCCCAAAATCTATGCCATTCAATGCCTCTAATGAGTCTAAGCGTATATATTGTTATAACGCAAAGAAACACAACAATTTCTGCGCACAATAAAGTTCCACAAACAGTAACAGAATCATAACTTTACTGATATTGTTTACGTGACAAATTTCAGGAAAGAAAATAGGACAACAGCTTACTGTACCGCGTCAATTGCATTTGAATCCTTTACTCTCATTTAGTGGGGGAAGGTAGACCTTTAGTTTCCTCTATCAATTGAAGGGTAATGTCTATAATAATGCAGCACTCTTTCAGCTCTGGAGTGTAAAGCTTGGTTATGAGCTTAAGTCATAGATTGAGCCTTCAGTCCACAATCACAGCATTGTGATTCAGAGATGACATTGAGCCAAGGCCTACACAAATCATGCTGAGGCTGATATAGTGTTTGTATAATTAAAATTCGACATGTTTTTCATTTCTTTTAGGACTGCCATATAATGTTAAATGAGCTTGATTATTATTGATCATGTTTTAGAGCAAATTATTTTCCTTGGTGGTCAATTTGTGATCTTGAGTGATGGTCAGTATTGGAAATAAAATGTCACAGTGATTTGGCGGTGGGGCAATCATCCAGTTGTGTGTAAGAGCACCTCTGGATATGTATAAAAAGATGTGATCTTGAGGTCTTTTGTAGTGCAGTTGTAGCATCCTTTACACTGAGCCAGGAGGCCTGGGATCAATACACTGCAGAGGCATGACATAACATCTCTGAAGAGGTTGATTAGAAAGTATCAAGATGTGATGTTGATACGTACATAAGAAAAAGTGAACTTGAACTGGAATACCAGTTTTGCTCGCACTTAGTGGAAGATACCATCTTGCTAAATGAGCAGAAACAAATGCTAGAAACCACTATCTGAATATTCAGTAAGGGGCTGATTACAATCTAAAATTCCAGCTAATGCTTATTAAAGAGGCTACATTTGATGGCCAGTGTTTTTCTTAGCATCCTCTCCTGACAGAAATACGCTACTAGGGTGTAAAGATGATAATGATGTCATTTCTAGTGTTTCTTAAAGAGAAAGTTACCATTTCAGTTAACTTATTGAATCATGAAGATGCCAGGTGAAATTCATTGGGAAACTTTCTAAGACATTATTTTCCAGACTTCATGAAGATGCAAAAAAGGCACTCTGCTACTTCATCTAATTGGGCACGTCATAGAAATCTCCATGAGAAAGGGACTCAATGCTTGGCCATGAGCATTTCAATGGGGTCTTTTCCTTGATCCTCCAGCAGGACCTCCAGTCTTGTATCCAAAATCCTGTGCAGCCTCTCTCTTGGTTTGAACCGTTGTGCAATATCTTAGCAAAAGCACCACACATGTCCAATGGAAATAAACTCAAGGATACCACGTTAAATTCTCCATGGAAGTTGTTCATTTGAATTTTGAGTTTGCCAGTTTTTGCTTTTGCATGTCCTAGCAAGCTCAAATTAAGTTATTTGGCAATTAGGATCAAAATTGTTCACTGCATCCAACCTTTCAAATCAGCAAGCCCTAATAGCCCTACTCCTACTTATCACAAGCTGTCATTTGATTAATGGACTATACATCTCTTAAATTCTATCATCATAAAATAAGAAGGATTCGGGCGTTTTACTGTGCCCAGGTTCAAATCCCACCTTTTCTATGAAGGTGTCGTAACGTATTTGAACAGTTGGAGTAAACAAAATCTACAGGGGTACATGTTTAATTCTGCATTTGCACACTAGATGGCAGCCCGTGCCAACTTAAGAGTTACCATTATGTTTCAAAGTATCTTTTGAAGAACAAGTTAAACAAACTGATACATCCATGTTAAATCGTGGATTAGCAAATAGTTGGAGGAGCTGTAGACTTGTCAGTGAGAAGGACATCACAGGTTAGACCCTATTTAAATTGAATAGGAACCTATAGAAAGATTAAATTTTCATACTTCCATTCATCTTCAGGGCAATTACTGATTTAGTTACTAAATTTGATATTTAAACAGATGAAAGCAGCTCAGTTAGAGGCACATTGTATCATTTATCTAAATATTGCAAGGTGCATTTCATAACTATAAATATGACTAGACGTGGTTTAAAAATTCTTCCTACTCAAGCTGACCTCTACTATTGAAAACAAAACTAATCATGCTAACAAACTCAAATGTTCAAATATTGTTATTGTCACTATAATAATTTTTACAAAATGTTTTTCTTTCAATATTTTTAAAAGAATATATGTAACAATGCATGGGGCAAGCTAGATACCTACTGGGGCTTCAGTTGCTTTAAATTGTGCATAGAGTGTGTATTTAATGAATATAATGAATGCTTGCATTAATTTTACATGTAAATTTGACAAAATCCTGTTCTTTACAATTGAGGATGAAGTTTGATCCAGGATAGCTTCTCAAGCTGGTAGCAATATGCAGAGGGCTAGCCTTAACTTTTATCAGCACTCACAGGTTTGTCAATTTGCCATTAAGTCATTTAGCTGTTAGAAGGATGGCCTTGTGGTGGAGAGGAGTGGTTGCTAGTGTAAATGAGTTTCTGATGGATTTAAAAATGCACTATTTGAAAGTTTATTTTCTATCAACTAACATGAATCTGATCAATATCGAAGAAGAATAAGGAAATACTCAAAAACAAAGCATTACAAATCTGGAAAGGTGGGTGACTGGTAAGTGGTGGAGGTGCTGGTTAGCTCAGATGTCCAGACAGTTAGCATGTGTATCAGATTAGTCTCAACAACACAGGGCTTGATCTCTATTCTGGCTGAAATTTCTGGCATCCACAGCCCTTTGTGTTTATTGAATTTGATTCAAGGCATTTGGCCTGCTTCCTTGCTCCACAATCACAGAATTTTTGGTTCAGAAAGTAATTGCTAAAGCTCTGCTTCAGACAGAAAACTCAAAATATAAGACAAGATACACTATGTCTGTCAGCTAGGTATCTGTGTTGGCTCCAAAATGAAACACCACATATTCTGGACAATAAAATGTGAGGCTGGGTGAACACAGCAGGCCCAGCAGCATCTCAGGAGCACAAAAGCTGAAGTTTCGGGCCTAGACGCTTCATCAGAGAGGGGGATAGGGTGAGGGTTCTGGAATAAATAGGAAGAGAGGGGGAGGCAGACCGAAGATGGAGAGAAAAGAAGATAGGTGGAGAGGAGAGTATAGGTGGGGAAGTAGGGAGGGGATGGGTCAGCCCAGGGAAGACGGACAGGTCAAGGAGGTGGGATGAGGTTAGTAGGTAGGAGATGGAGGTGCGGTTTGGGGTGGGAGGAAGGGATGGGTGAGAGGAAGAACAGGTTAGGGAGGCAGAGACTGGTTGGACTGGTTTTGGGATGCAGTGGGTGGAGGGGAAGAGCTGGGCTGGTCGTGTGGTGCAGTGGGGGGGGGGGAGGGGTCGAACTGGGCTGGTTTTGGGATGCGGTGGGGAAAGGGGAGATTTTGAAGCTGGTGAAGTCCACATTGATATCATTGGGCTGCAGGGTTCCCAAGCGGAACATGAGTTGCTGTTCCTGCAACCTTCGGGTGGCATCATTGTGGCACTGCAGGAGGCCCATGATGGACATATCATCGAAAGAATGGGAGGGGGAGTTGAAATGGTTTGCGACTGGGAGGTGCAGTTGTTTATTGCGAACCGAGCGGAGGTGTTCTGCAAAGCGGTCCCCAAGCCTCCGCTTGGTTTCCCCAATGTAGAGGAAGCCACACTGGGTACAGTGGATGCAGTATACCACGTTGGCAGATGTGCAGGTGAACCTCTGCTTAATATGGAAAGTCATCTTGGGGCCTGGGATAGGGGTGAGGGAGGAGGTGTGGGGGCAAGTGTAGCATTTCCTGCGGTTGCAGGGGAAGGTGCCGGGTGTGGTGGGATGCTTGAAATGGACATCAGCCCACCGACTTCCACAGCTACCTAGAATACACCTCCTCCCACCCACCCTCCTGCAAAAATTCCATCCCCTGTTCCCAGTTCCTCCGCCTCCGCCGCATCTGCTCCCAGGATGAGGCATTCCACTCCCGCACATCCCAGATGTCCCAGTTCTTCAAGGGCCACAACATTCCCCGCAACAGTGGTTGAGAACGCCCTTGACCGCGTCTCCCACATTTCCCGCAACACATCCCTCACACCCCGCCCCCACCACAACCGCCCAAAGAGGATCCCCCTCGTTCTCACACACCACCCCACCAACCTCCGGATACAACGCATCATCCTCTGACACTTCCGCCATCTACAATCCGACCCCACCACCCAAGACATTTTCCATCCCCACCCCTGTCTGCTTTCCGGAGAGACCACTCTCTCTGTGACTCCCTTGTTCGCTCCACACTGCCCTCCAACCCCACCACACCCGGCACCTTCCCCTGCAACCGCAGGAAATGCTACACTTGCCCCCACACCTCCTCCCTCACCCCTAACCCAGGCCCCAAGATGACTTTCCATATTAAGCAGAGGTTCACCTGCACATCTGCCAACGTGGTATACTGCATCCACTGTACCCAGTGTGGCTTTCTCTACATTGGGGAAACCAAGCGGAGGCTTGGGGACCGCTTTGCAGAACACCTCCGCTCGGTTCGCAATAAACAACTGCACCTCCCAGTCGCAAACCATTTCCACTCCCCCTCCCATTCTTTAGATGACATGTCCATCATGGGCCTCCAGGAATGCCACAATGATGCCACCCGAAGGTTGCAGGAACAGCAACTCATATTCCGCCTGGGAACCCTGCAGCCCAATGGTATCAATGTGGACTTCACCAGCTTCAAAATCTCCCCTTCCCCCACCGCATCCCAAAACCAGCCCAGTTCGTCCCCTCCCCCCAGTACACCACACAACCAGCCCAGCTCTTCCCCTCCACCCACTGTATCCCAAAACCAGTCCAACCTGTCTCTGCCTCCCTAACCTATTCTTCCTCTCACCCATCTCTTCCTCCCACCCCAAGCCGCACCTCCATTTCCTACCTACTAACCTCATCCAACCTCCTTGACCTGTCCGTCTTCCCTGGACTGACCTATCCCCTCCCTACCTCCCCACCTATACTCTCCTCTCCACCTATCTTCTTTTCTCTCCCTCTTCAGTCCACCTCCTCCTCTCTCCCTATTTATTCCAGAACCCTCATCCCATCCCCCTCTCTGATGAAGGGTCTAGGCCCGAAATGTCAGCTTTTGTGCTCCTGAGATGCTGCTTGGCCTGCTGTGTTCATCCAGCCTCACATTTTATTGTCTTGGATTCTCCAGCATCTGCAGTTCCCATTATCACCAGATATTCTGGAGTTCATTGCACCTACTGTTTGGCTTCTATAAACTTTGAATTTTCAGCAGCCCGTCTTTTTGAAGCATTGACTGGAACAGAGTATCCTATAGAAGTTTCAACATTGCATTTGGTATGCTACAGTTCGCCTGTCATACATAACAACATTCGAGGTGATGATAAACTATTAGATTGAAAGCACTGAGCAATTCCTAGTACAAACAAAAGAACTTGGCCATGTGTATCAGATTCCACAAATAGAGAAACATTACTTAGTGCCTTGAGTCAATGAAAGTTGTAGTCAGTCTTGCTTCAATATATTTTCTATTGCATACATAATGCTTGGAAAAATAGAGTGGCCTCTGGAAGAATCCTGTAACCACAAACCTCCACTAACAGAAGTCTATGCTGCAGGCACCACCACTGTCATTGTCAAAAGTCCAGGCTCTGAGGCTACTGCCGCCAGGACTCCCCGTTCCAGCCACCACCATCATTGGGAGTCCAGGCTCCAGGCCTAATGCCATCGGGAGTCACCATTCTGGGCAACGCTACGACCGATGACACTGCCAAGTATCCAGCATCTGGGCCTACCACTGCCAGGACTCCCTTCCCCAGGCACTGCTGTCACTAGGAGTCCAGGTTCTGGGCCTAACAGTGCTGGAAGTCCAGGCCTCAGCCCTAATGCCACCAAGAGTGCATGCTGTGGGCACCATCCTGCTGTCATGAGTCCCAGCCCATGCTGCCAACACTGCAGCCACCGCTGTGCCAACACTACTCTGGTCTTAAAGATGACGAAAGCAGGAAGACGAAAAGAAAAGTGATGAGAAAGACATAGAGAAAAATATGTCACCGGCCTGGAGAGGACACTCTGATGAGTCAGAACACTACATGCTATGCTGACACCATCTTCGACATTAATCAGCGTGTACAAAACTGAAATTTCAAACTTCAATGTTATGCTTTGGAAGTCTGACATCCTGACCTGGTGGTTGTATACCCATTGGAAAAGATATGTGCTGTTCTCAGTTGCTCTCATTTGACAGTTTGAGTGTCTTGCTGCTGGTGCTGCTGGTCAACATCATCACACAATCATCAATGTCTGAATGTTCTTCCTCACTTTGTTCCTGTTTAGTGTATAATGCATTAATCTGAGCTGGCATTTTTTTTCTTTTACAATGTAGCATAACGACTAGTAATTTTGCAGCCGTTTTCCTTCAGATGTCAGTTTTGGAGCTGCAGATGGTTCATTAGGACTTTGAATGATTGCTTGAAGCTTTCAATTTTTGCCAGATGCTTAAAGTAACATGCTGTGATATGAACATGGCATGTTACTAACATTCGGGCCTACTTATCTGTGCAATGAAGTGTTTTCCAGAATAAATTTCATGAAAAACCAATTGAGAAACTAATTGAAAAAAATGAAAAAAGAAATTACAGCCCTGTCTGAAAAGTAAAATGATAGTTTAGTATCCAGAAACAAAAGAACTTGCCAAAGAAACCGAACAACAGGAATTGCATTAAAATTGAAGTTATTTCTTCATTTCCTATTTTTTTGCATTCATCTTCACATTAGTGTAAATAAGTCTATGTCCAACACATACTTTCAGCATTATTATTTTTGCATAATTTTAGCCAGTATAATATAGCCAGCAGCAAAAGATTAGGAAAGCAAATGGCATTTTGGCCTTCAGTCTGTAATTATGTGCATCCTTGGTAAGGCCACAACTGGAGTATTGCATGCAGTTTTGGCCTCCCTGTACTTACATAGAGGGAGTGCTGCAAATGTTCTTTAGACTGATACTGCAGATGACCGGGCAGTCCTATAGGAAGAGATTGGTCTGACTGGGACTGTATTCACTAGGGCCAAGAAGAATGGGAGGGGGTTTGATTGAAATGTTTAAAATTCTAAAAGGTCTATGCAGACGATACACAGGGAGGTTGTTTCCCCAGGTTGGGGAGTTCACAACCAGGAGCTGCCATCTCAGGGCACAGAGAAAGCCATTTAGCATTCAAATAAGAAAACATTTCTTCACTGAGAGGGTGGTGACCTGTGAAATTCACTACCTCAGAAGGATGTGGAAACTCACTCACTGAGTATATTCAAGAAGGAGGTTGGTACATTTTTAGATATTAGGGGCTTCACTCGGTGTGGAGATAATGCAGGAATACAACATAGGGATACAGTATCCACCATAATCACATAGAATTTTGGAGCAGGCTTGAAAAGCCAAATGGCTTTCTTCTGCTCTGAGCTTCTATGTTTCCATAATATGTACCTTCATTCTTATTAATAAGATTATAAGATTGAAAGATTCAAAAATAATTGCAACTTTGGGATTTGTGTAACAGGATTGTAGCTTGAAGAGATTGCATTTTGGGATGTAAAATGTAAAAATAGCTTTTCTTGTGATTAAGGATTTCTTCCTGTCCGAGATAGTAATGGTTGTAAGTTTACAAGGACCTAGCAAAGTAGTCTTGACAAGTTACTATTGAGCATCTTGTGTATAGTACACAGAAAGTGCACTGTAACAGTTGGAATGAATGTTTAAAGGTTTTGGGATCCTGATCAAGCAGGCTGCTTTGTCTTGGATAAGACTGAGCTTGTTGAATGTTGCTGAAGCTATATTTTTCCAGATGAATGTGGACTATTACACCGCATTCTCGATTGGTGCCTGACAAAGGTGGGGTGGATTGGTTCTGGGAGGTCTGGAGGTATGCGTGACTCACAATAGAATTCCCAGCCTCTGGCCTGCTCTTGCAGCCATAGTATACATATTGTTCATGGCATTAAGCCTCTGGTCCATTGCAATCCTAGAATTTTGATGGTGCATGTTTTGGTGATATTAATGCCGATAAATATTAGCAGTTGATGATTACATACTTTTTTGTTGGAGATAGTCATTGCCAGCACTTATTGGGCAAATATTATTTTTCTTTACCAACCAAAGTCTAAATGTTGTCCAGTTCTTGATATATGAAAGCATGGATTGCTCTTGTGTCTCAGAAGATACAAAGATACAAGTCAGCAGTGATCATTCCAGTCCTGATCTGATATGGGGCAGAAGGTTGTTAATGAAGCAGCTGAAAATGGTTTGCCCTAGAAACCATCCAAAGCATCCCATGCAGTGATATTCTGTGACTGTGCTGAATGGGCTCAACTAATAGCAAACATGATTTTTTGTTCGGTATGACTCGGATTGAAAATAAAACAGACAGAATTTTACATTGCTCCACCCACTTGGTTTGCAGCCTCCGACCCACTCTGACTTGCAATTTTATTGTGGGAGAGCTTGGGCCTAGTTCTTTTCCCAGTTAAAGTCCGAAGTGGACTGTTAATTAATTGTCTCTTGAATGCTGTTTCCAACTTGGCTTAAATATTGAGGCTGTTGAGATGGGCTCAGGGCATGGCGAGGCTGCAAAATGACTGTGTTCAGGTCTCAGGTGGGAATAGAGTTTGGTGGGTTGGGTGCCTTGATCGATGACCTTCTTTCAACTTCAGGCTCACCACAAAATCAGCCCCCAAATGGTTGTACCACCCACTAGCCTCTCTATCAGCCCCACCAGTTCCCCCGTGCTCCCCTCCATCCTGGGCCTCAGCTGCCTTCTGTGCCCTTAGACACCTCCCAGTAGCCCTGAGATTTAATCCAGTGTAATCCACTGTCCACTGCAGCTTCTGGTGCTCTTTTGCTGGCAGTTCAACATGGTGAGCTCTCCTCTCAAGTTGAGTGGGGCTTTAGAGGGGTGTGGAAATATTATTTCAAGCCAGTTAATCTCTGTGGAGTGTTAAATGACTGCAGGGATCAATGGAAATGCATTCACTACCTATTCTTTAGATTGAAGGAAAATCTTGCCGATCGAAAGATCTTGGCCATGGTTGAGTTCTGGAAATAGAGTGCAGATTTCAGCCACAGATCAAAGATGGTAGAGTATTTTATTGCGTCAGAAAAAAAAAATTAAAATGGACAAGTTACTTTATGAGAATAGCACTTCAAGTGGTTTTCACATTGGCATGATATTAAAAAGAATTAAATGGCCACAGTGTTTAATCAGAGAAAGACACAGGTTCATAAAAAGAATGCTTTTTTTAGACAATGTAAATTATTCCTTGGCAAAAGGCAGAAATCTACTTCCAAAAACATCTTTTATTTACTCAACGTGTTTTGTTTGACTTGAATGAGCAAATTGTTGATACTCTGTCTTAGCAATGGACCTAATATAACCCAGTTTATAAAATGCCAAGACAGCTTTTTATTCCTCTGCCATGGCAGTGTAATTTTTCAGTTTTTGTATAATAATTCCTTTTTAACTATTATATGTATTCAGTCAGAAAAGCATGAACATGCCAATATTTATGCCATCAGCATTGATTCATTTCACAATGTCCACAACACTATCGTTTAAAAAAAGGAACAAAAACAAAATTGCTGGAAAAGTCCAGCAGGTCTGGCAGCATCTGTGAAGGAAAAAAACAGAGTTAATGTTTCAGGTCTGGTGACTCTTCCTCAGAACTGACTCTGGTAACCCGAAATGTTAACTCTGTTTTTTCCTTCACAGATGCTGCCAGACCTGCTGAGCTTTCCCAGCAACTTAGTTTTTGTTCCCGATTTACAGCAGCCGCAGTTCTTTCATTTTTTATTTACTACCGCTTAAAATTCCTTTTTGGCAATTGGTTTATGTTGTCACCAGGGTTGTTACTCAAGATTCAATCTGCAACTCAGAAAGATGATAATCCTAATCACTTCTCATACATCTGGCCTGTAGTAGGTTCCACTTATGAATGAGTGACTGCCGTCTGGCTCAGGTAGGTTACTGCAAACTGTTTTATTTATACTATGCTGTATAATACTTTTCTCTGTAAGTACATTACTTACTTGTACAGAATCCACAGTGTCTTCACAGTCTCTTGAACACAACTGCTGATGTTACTATTGCATCATGATACACATCAGCATCTTCTATCATGATAGTAGGAACTGCCAATGCTGGAGAATCTGAGGGAACAAGGTGTGGAGCTGGATAAACACAACTGGACAAACAGATCAGAGGAGCAGGAAAGCTGACATTTTGAGTCTAAACCCTTCTTCAGAAGGGTCTTTTTGTGAAAAAGTGTCTAGACCCGAAACATCAGCTTTCCTGCTCCTCTGATGTTGCTTGGCCTGCTGTGTTCATCCGGCTCTACACCTTGTTATCTCAGCATCTTCTATCATAATCGTTTTCATTACACGACATCTCCACCCAAGTTTCTTCCAACACTCAGATTAATGCTAACTGACAGTTTCCTTAAACTGTTTACATTCTTACCATCTCTCCTGCCCCAGTTCCCAAAATCCAAATGACAAAGGTCAAGTCTCTGTGATAGTTTTAAAGCTCATCCTGATGAATTCTTGTCACTGTTGATCCAGCATGAATGCATTCAATCATTTCTGTAGCGCATTTACAATTCTGCAAGTTAATCAATATAGTTCTTTTCTCATTGTGCCAAAGTAATGGTCACACTTGTATATTCGTGTTATCTGGAGGACCATTAATGTCTTTATTTTCTTTCTGAATGTTCCTACCAGAATTCAAACAATATAGGATGTAATTGTTGTGCCTGTTAGAGGATAGTGTTTTCTGACTTTCCATCTCTGGCTTCTTATTTCTGATCTATATCTGGTAGTTTGGTACTGAAGCTGATAAAATCTTTGGTCCATTCCTGGAATTATGCCAGTTCTTCTGTTTTCTCTTTTTGGCTGTCTTATTTTCTTGGGCCTTTGGGTGTAAGACTTGGTTTGAGTTTTGCTGTCTTAATCGAATTTGTATTTCAACAGACCACCCATAAGTAACTCTGTCAGTGATTGTCTGTTACCCAAGGGTGTTACTCTGTAATTCAGTAAAGTTGAATCCCAATCTTGGCTTCTATCTTAACTGTGGATGAAGAGGAGAACTAAGAGTGTAATTAATTCTGGATTCTGTTGAGAGTCTCTTAAAATGATCAATCACAAGTCATGGTAGCATTCTGAAACAATCTCATCTGGAAACCTGTGTGTGGAAAAGATTTTCTTCAATGTTTTGATCACTGTATCCACTGTTACAGTGAAGTTTGGTAAATTTCAGACACCTGGAATAATAACTTAACATTAATTAATTATGCATTCCATTGTGAGTTTAAAAGATCCTTGACCCGTTTGGGAGACAGGAAAATAATGTTTCCATTTGTCTATGGCTGTTGATTGCACAAAATGACAGGACGCACAAAATCTTCAACTACTTTTGAAATTTCTTGCCACCATACAGACCTTTGTGCTGGAATTTTGACTCTTCCCAAATAACCATCATTATTTTTCTACCCTCATAGCCTCCCCTGTTACTAGGCTGTGATAAAGTCTAAATGATCATTTGCTATCGGTAAATATTTCCTCTGGTTATCATTCTTCTGCAGGAACTGATTGTTCGCTCAGTATTCCGATCAACATTTTTGCAAAATTAGCTGATCTAGGGGCATGTTAAATCTGCCTTTAGTGCTTCACTGCTTTCTTGCAGTTCCTTTACAAACTTGGTGAATAACATGCTATGACCAATATCCATGCTTCTATGTCGAAAATGAGCACTAAACCTTTTATTTCTAGGTAGCTGTAGATAGTGTGTCAGCTGTGATATGGGTATTTTCCTGGTATATACGCTGTTGAATAATCAGTTTAAGTGCAAGCCTCTGGAAATATCCTGAATGTCATTTGGAATCCAATCGAGTAAATATTATCTGTCTCAGTTTGAAATTTCAATCCTATAAGATGGATTGAAAAACACTCACAAGCTCCACATTACTGTTAATGCATAATAATATTTTGTCCCAGTTAATACACTAAAAATAAAGTAGATTTGCTTCCTATTACTATCATCCCAGACCTGAATGAGTACTGCTCCTTTGATTGGTGAGGATGAACTGCCACCTGGCAACCTGGGTTTATAATGCCCATATATAATGCCTGAAGAAGTTAATTTCTCATTTATCTCTGAAATGCTATGCTTCGTTCAATACTTGAAATCCACTGTTGATCTTTCTTTCAATGATCCCTCAAAATTTCTATGACCAAGTTTGGCTAAAACTTCTCTGCCTGTTGACCATATACAGAAATTTCATAATTTAGCATCTTGGAGCAAAGTAATATGATATTCCTGTGTGGGAATTTTCAATAGAATTCTGTCCTGTAGGGTTGAATTTTTTTTTTGGCTAAGTCAGAGTTGCATTGAGTTTTTTTTTAAGAGGGATTTCCAATGCGAAACCTAGCGACTTCTCTAGGAATGCCTTAACAAGATGATGGCATTAACTACTTAACCTCCCCTACATTGCCTCTCACATCCACTCTTCTGGACCATTTTACCATGTTATGTCAACTTACCATTGCTTTGTGAGACACTCATTCTGTCAATTGTCAACAGCATAAGAAATGGAGTGAGATTTGCTTGAGGTTGTGATGGGCCTTGTCAAATTTGTCATCAGATATTGCCATGCATCTTGGCATAACTCACATTGCTGAAAGCCCTACAAACGTCTACCCATTCTCTTGCAGTGGGACATTGCCTACTCAAGCTAGAAGACCCTGTGTATATATGCATTTTTAGTCAAGATGACATTATTTCATTCTTTATTGCACTGAGGGTCCTGTTGTTCTGTCAAATGTAGTAACTGGATATAGTAGTGATCTAGTCTGATTTCTGCTCTTTGGACTTTCTAGATTAATTTTTGATGGTTGGACATCCATGAATTTAAGCCATTGTAAATAGTCTTCCAAAACTGTAACAGCTGCACCAGTGACTAGCTTGAATTCTATCTCAAAGTCTCTTTCTTCTTATGTGACTGATTAGAGTCTTTTTTCTACTTTGGCTTCCCATAAACAATCTGCTTTTACTACTTTTTTTCAATTCCAATATACTGAATTGTCCATTTTTGAGACTTGCTTATATTTTCCCTTTAGCTTCACAGTGAAATATCCTGCCTTCGTGCATTGAAAACATTCTTTTCTTCTGCTTACCTCATTTTCTGTCTGTAGTATTGCTCAGGTGCACAAAGTGAATGCTTTAAAATGGCTGTTGTGTGGTATTCCTGCTTTTGCCCCATTTTCATAGGCTTTTGAATGGTTGGAGCTGACTTTGTTTGGCTTCTTCATTTAACTGATTCATAAGAAGCACAGTATTCCTCAGGATTATGGCTTGAGTTTGTCCTCTGACTTTGGTTTACAGAACACACTGAACTGCTTGTTCAAGAGTCTTCTTGTGAATATAAAAAAAATCTAACAGTGATGTTGTAGTGAAAGGCCCAGGTTGCTGCTTTTGCTATTATTGGGATACATATATTGCATACTCAATGAGTTATTATCCCAAAGTGATAAAGATTTATCGGGTTGACAAAATTTGAATAAGTTTGGATTCCTGAACTAAGAACTTTTTTAATTGTTATAAACAATTAACTTGGGTACAGGGAGTCCAATTTAAAATTTGTGGATGACACAAACTTTGACAAAGTAAGAAATAGAATGGTTGCAGAGTAGATTTCACGAGGGAAAATATACTCATTTGAAGAGTAAATGCCCAGTGCAATTTAAGGTAAATAAACATGAGGTGATTCACTTAGAACAAGGCAGCAAGGAAAAGGTAAAATTAACTATTTTGAGGGGGTCAATGAATAAAGGGATTGGAGAATATTGTTAATAAATCCTTGGAAGTATCATGGCAAATTAGTAGGAAGTACAACAACTCTAAGGGATATTTCTTTTTATAAATGGGAACATGAGACTAAATTCTTGGATGAATTAGGCCTTAGACAGGAATATTGTATATAATTCAAGAGTGCCACTTAGGGAAGGGTGTCAAGGTCCTGAGGAAAGTAGTGATTGTTGACCGGGGTTAAACCAGAGATAACAAAATTCAGTTAACTAGAAAGATTGGAGAATTTGGAATTGTTTTCCTCAAAGCAAAGAACATTTAAAACTACCTAACAGAGCAATTCAAAATCATACGGTATTTAAAATGTGCAAGAATTGAGAATTTATTTTGTCTAACGAGTAGCTTGTTAACCACGGGTCAAAGATTTGTAATAATTAACAAAAGAACCCAGGGGAAAGTGAGGAGAGATTTCTTCACCCAGTCGTTAAGGTTTGGAACAAGTAGCTAATTCATTGGTAATAGAGGGTGTTTGAACTTAGACTTGAAGAACAATCTGTATGTTTGTGATGAAAACCTGGGAAGTTGGACTAATTGGGTGGCTCTTTTAAACAGTCAAATAACACAATGGGCCCAAAAAACTCTAATTAGAATCACAGAATCATACTGCACGGAACACAACTATCCAGCTGTTGGAAATTTACCAGTTTCTTCAAAAGCTACTTAATGCCACTCTTAATCTTTTTTTGCCGTAATATTGCAATTTTTTCAAGTTATATTAAATTCCTTTGACAGTTTTTTCCCATTTTTCAGGTAGCATATACCAGAGTCCAACAAACTGGTGTATAAAAATAACTTTTCCTCTGGTTATTTTGACAATTACTTTCATTACTTGGGTCCTTTGCCAGTTTCACCCTACTTACTGACAAATGTCTCAAAAAAGAGGATCGGCAGATGATTTCCGATTGAACAAATGCTGTTACGTAAAGCTAAATAAAATATTTTTAAAATTATTATTTAAAGGAACTAAGGCTTTAGAATTATCTCTAAAAGAGAAAAAGTAAAATTGCACTAGAGGATTGTGCAGCCAATGAAGTACTTCTGAGATTTTGACAACGAACCTTGTCAACCGCGCCACGCAAGCTGTCAAACACAATGACAAGGACCATTTTTGAAATGCAGTCACTGTTGCAATGTACGAAAACGTTGATCCAATGAAATTGAACTTTAGGGAATAACTGGCAGGTGTGATTTTTTTTCTCCTAAAAGCTGCCTGTGCAAATATTTGATGTATGTATGGGAGTAGTATAGCTTGGGAACACCGCTTTAATTGACCAGGATGTGAAGGCTGCATTTTTGATCAACGTGCAATTTTTTCCTATCAAATTTTCATGTTATCTCGTGTTGCTTTGTGTGTGCGTGTGAGGGGTGGGGTGGTGGTGGTGGCTGTCTTGGGACAAACAAATCTTTCAGTACCTTCCAACAAATTACATAGGCGAGCACTCCCACCCAATTACAGCTGCAGGTAAATGCCTCTAGGAAGTAAAGGAATGCACCATTTTACACCGATTCCAGTTCACTTGCTAATTATTCGCGATAAAGGCTGTAACTTGCGTTGGTCTTGAAAATCGAAAAAAAACCTTCTGAAATGAGCCGTTGAGTTAACTTTAAACATGAACATGTTTATTACACTCGTGCGTTCTCAGCACAGTAAGCACAAAATAACCAGAAATGCAAATCACTTCCAGTTTCCTCCGAATTAAGTGTAAAACTTGTGTGCAGTTTCTTAAATTTTATTTGAAAATACTCCAAATTTTATTCGAACCATGATTACAAAGTGTCAACGCTGCTGTATTTACAGACAGTAAGTACACTGTAGATTGCGATTATGAATACAATTCGGCAGCAATACAGATAATAAGCAAAGCGCAGCTGGAACCACGACTATAACTTCACAGCTTTCTTAAGCCAAACCCATTCTTTAGTATTGCTTCTAACAGAGTCCTGACTTCACCCACCCCCAACAACTTCCCCCAAGAGACAAAAGCAGAATATAGTGTTTTCTTAAATCATTTTCTTCGTATAATTCACGACAGTCCCGTTAAGACGCGCTTTCGGTGTTCAAATGAAAGGGAATTGGTCCAGCTCACGTGGTTTGAACTCGCAAGAGGGCCTTCAAATATTACAATGAACCGGGCAATGAAATCCAAAAAAAAATCCAATTACATCATATTCAATAAAGAAAGTCGTTTGTTTTTAATCATGTATTTGTAGTCAAACATTCAGAGACGAGAAGAGTCTGCAGTTGGAGCACGAAGCTGTGTGACAAGAGTTCGCAAACCATTCCGTCAATGTGAGCCTGCTGCTGTGACTGACCATTGTGTATGTATGTGTGTGTGTGTGTGTGAGAGAGAGACAGAGAGAAGGGCTCATTGTGCTGGAGACGGAGATCCTTTAATCAGACTTTCGTAGTTTACTTAGGAAAAGAAGAGAAATTTACTCCACATAAACCCTGCAAGAGAGGATAAGTTTGTTAAGTAAAAGAAGAAATAAAACATTAATTTAGCTAAGGCTGTGACCGTTTCTAACAGAGGGTACTGTAAATCAACAGAAACACCAAATCACATAATAAATTAAGGGCCTTTTCTTTAAATATTTGTGGAATCAAGTATGCGTAGTCGTGGGCTGAAAAAATCATAGGATCAGTTCCAATCTCCTTGCCGAATATCACAATACACCATACACTTTTTAAAAAAAGATTCAGTCCAAACATGCGCAGGTTTGATGGATTAGCCATGGGAAACGCTGGGTTACGGGAATAAGGTAGGGGGTTGGGTATGGTTGGGACGCTTTTCGGACGGTCGGTGGGAACTCGACAGGCCGATTGGCCCGCTTCCACACTAGCGATTCTAGGACTCTGCAATCCTTTCACAGAGAGATGTTATTACACACCTCTGGTGCAGGAGAGTCTTGAATTCGGGTCCCCTGCTCCAGGGGTAGGTTCACTACCAGTGAGTCACATGAGGGTCTTGCCCCCCCCCCCCCCATAATACGCCTTAAAGTGTGCATCTCACTCTCTAAAGGTGTAGCGGCTAATCCATTGTGTTCTAAGACTCCGCTAGTCATGATTTACAATAATAAAAGAAAATCCACTGTTATTCTGCAATTATACTGAGTTTTATTTAAGGGGGTTGAATCGCCGTAGATGTGAGGTACCCAGACCCGGGAGAAGCACCATTAGAAGTCTCCACGCATGGAAAAGAAGTTGCTGCCATTTGATCTTTGCCCCGATGGAGCAGCAACGCTCTGCCACGTTCCAGCATCACAACTGGCTGACAGTCAGCTATATGGGTGTCTTCTGCTGTCCTCTACCCATTATCTTCATCAACACTGGTCTGACGCTGCCAGCTGCAGCGTACTGTCAGTAGGTTCTGAGGAGGGGTCACCGGACCTGAAAGGGTAACTCTGATTTCTCTCCACAGATGCTGCCAGACCTACTTAGCTTTTACAGCAACCTCCGTTGTTGAAAGCCAACAGGTGGTGTGGCTGTTCAGGAGTGGTGAATGGAAAGGGAGAAAGAATACAGGGTCATCACTGGGGTCTGTACATGTGCACACGCTTAACATCATTTTACGGGAAGAAAATGTGCCAATCATCATCTCATACTCCGGTCACCGGGTTAGCTTGCAGCAAAACACTTTGGCCCCAAACCCACGCTTTTTTTCAACCTGACTGAAAGACCGCACAACCTAAAGGGTGATGCTCAGATTACCCTCCGTCTACGGCGGAGCCAAATTTCGTAGTTATACTTAAGCTCAAAGCCAACAGTATTGATCAACTCTGTATGTCAATTTCAAAAGGTGAGCTGCTGTTTCTCGGCGTTTTCCGTGGAATTTATAACAAACCGAATCCTGATTAAGAATGTTACTCTGAGCCCACATATAGTGTAAAGTGCTTAGCAAATGCGCTTTGAATTCGCCACGTAACCAGTCGGAGGTAACCACTGCCCAAAGTTAGCCAGTTTCCTGGTAACCGTTTAAACTTTCGCAGAAATCACGGGGCGGGGGGGGGGGGGGCAGTGCATAAAGGTGAGGGAAAGGGTGAAATTTGTCGCTTTGAGAATCTCGCCGGGAAACATATCGCAAAATCCAGAATACAAAAAGATCAAATGAAAAGCCAGAGACCGTATACCAATCCCCCAGTGCCATCATTACATAAACAGCAGAAACATCAAACCCTTGAGAACTTTCTGACGCCACTCTGTAACGGTGAGCATCAATCTCATTTGGAACGGAAACTTCCGTTTCCATCTAAAGTTGCCGAAAGTTTTTTTTATTCTAAGAACTGACTGCGAAGTACTCAGAGAGAATAACTCACCGAAGATCTTCCCTCCAGGTTTTGTACCGTTTGAGCAGATGCCTGGTGGTCGGAAGTTTGGGGTGTAAACAGTACTGGCGACCCTTGAATCGAGCTCCTTTTGCCATGGTGACACTGAGGAGGAAGAAAGCGTTAGGAGAGGCAATGACACGGCACACCATATGGCAGAAATGAGTCAAACACTCTTTCTGCCATATGTACTTTCTGAAACAGTTAACACCAGCGCTAACAGCAGGAGATTTCCGGACTCACAAGATCATTTTTTCTTTGCAGTAGGGGTAACGTGGTTTAGATTCCACTTTCCTCACGTCCTTGTAGCTGATCTTCGGACTTTTCCGGCTGCACTTACATTTGTAAGCTGCGAGAAAAGCAAAAATAAATCTCATTGAAAACCCAGGAGAAAACGCCAACGACAACGCAGGCAGTGAACTGTCAGTGTTTACGAAGGGCTTAACATCTGTACTTAAAGACGTTTCCGAACAAATAAAAGTGTTCGTTTAAAATACATCTGGGAATGAATCTTTGCATCTGAACCGATGGGTTTCCTGCAGGCAAGTGTCAACGTGAATGAGTTTAAAGGAAATCATTTACCAACCACGCTCAAATTATTCTCCTCGTGGTCTGTAACTTTGAGCAGGGAGAACGTAATTCCTGAGAGGAACTGTACGCAGGTCGGTAAACAGGAAGAGACGAGCCAGCTTTCGCCACTTTACCTTCGACATCAATACAGCATATAACGATGAGCAGCAGTAGGAGAGTAGCTGCGACCGACCCCCTCATGGTGGTGGGCTGGCAGTGATCTGTAGAGTCTCGACGGTCAACAGGTTCCACCCCCCCACCCACTACCCCCCACACGCACTGGGTCTGGGCTCCGAGCTCACAGACTGAGACTCCACTACACACTCTGTCTGAGCGCAGCCGCTCGATCCGCTCTGGTTTATAATAAAGCCTAATTATTATGCATAACAATTCCGCGAATCATAGATATGACCAAATGGTGAGGACGGTGGAGTGGAGATGGGGCCGAGCAGGCGCCAGTGTGGGAGGAGTGTGTCTGTGAACAGGCGGGGGAAGCAGGTGCACGGAGCCCAGCCCAACTCAGGGCAGCAGGTATCCACCGCCGGGTCTTATAAATCCTCAGATTCCTCTCCCTGCACCCCTCACCCTCTCCCCAAAAGCCCCGCTGCAAGCACGTGAGGGCACGTTTTCCAAATTGGCTTGCACCGCTTAAAAAAAAAGCGAAAGGAATGGTGAAAATATCAGGAGGGCGAGACTAAATGGAGGGTTCTTCACCAACAAGAAACACAATGCGAGCATTCACCTCGTACTCCTGGGCAGGTTTTCAGTACTCTGTGTAAAGAAATAACTTCCTATGGGAATGAGACATACGTGATATATATTTAAAAAGGATACAGTCGCAGGGCTATGGGGTAATGCTAGCTGTATCAAGGAGCTGGGAAAAGAATCACAGGATATCACGATGAGGCTGGAAAGCGAAGTTGGGTCAGAATCAGGTCAGCCGTGACGTTATCGAATGGTGTAGCATGCTTGAGGGGGTGAATGACACGCTAATCCTAATTTGTATGTTTTTACGTTCATAAATGATAGGTGTCATTCTGTGCTTGTGTGATATTATGATTTTTAAAATTCATTCATGTGATGTGTGCACCACTCAATAAATGAACAGCATTTATCGCCCATTCCTAATTGCCCAGAGGGCAGTTAAGGGGCAACCACATGTAGATGAGACCAGATAAGGACAGCAGATGATCTTCTGGAAAGGACATTAGGGAATCTGGAAGGTTTTGCAACAATAGCCAGTGGTCACATGGTCACCAGAGATGTAAAATAGTGGGCAATTATAACCTCTTGTGTAGAGCCGGATGAACACAGCAGGCCTAGCAGCATCAGAGGAGCAGGAAGGCTGACGTTTTGGGCCTAGACCCTTCAGAAATGGGGCAGGGGAAGGGGGATCTGAAATAAATAGGGAGAGAGGGGGAGGAGGATAGAGGATGGATAGAAGAGAAGATAGGTACAGAGGAGACAGACCGGTCAAAGAAATGGGGATGGAGCCAGTAAAGGTGAGTGTAGGTGGGGACATAGAGAGGAGATAGGTCAGTCCGGGGGGTCGGACAGGTCAAGGGGGCGGGATGAGGTTAGTAGGTGGGATATGGAGGTGGGGCTTGAGTTGGAAGAGGGGATAGGTGGGAGGAAGGACAGGTTAGGGAGGTGGGGGATGAGCCGGGCTGGTTTTGGGATGTGGTGGGGGAGGGGAGATTGGGGGTGGCCATGGGTACTCGCATGGGCCCGAGCTATGCCTGCCTAGGTGTAGGTTATATAGAACAATCCGTTTTCCATGCATACACTGGCCCTGAACCCCACTTCTTCCTCCTTTACATTGGTGACTGGATCGGCATCGCTTCATGTACCCACGAGGAGCTCGAACAGTTCATCCACTTCACCAACACTTTCCACCCAAACCTTAAGTTCACCTGGACCATCTCTAATACCTCTCACTCCTTCCTGGACCTCTCTGTCTCCATCTCCGGCAACCACCTAGAAACCGATATCCATTTCAAGCCCACTGACTCCCACAGCTACTTAGAATACGCCTCCACCCACCCACCTTCCTGCAAAAATGCCATCCCCTATTCCCAATTCCTTCGTTTCTACTGCATCTGCTCCCAGGATGAGGCATTCCACTCCCATACATCTCAGATGTCCTCGCTTATCAAGGACTGCAACTACCCACCCCCCACCTTCAGTAGTTGAGAACGCCCTTGGCCTTGTCTCCCACATTTCCTGAAACTCATCCCCAACACCCCCTCCCCACAATAACAACCAAAACAGAATACCCCTCATCTTCACATACCACCCCACCAACCCCCGTACCTAATGCATCATACTCCGACACTTCCGCCATCTACAATCCGATTCCACCACCAAAGACATTTTGCCCTCCCCACCCTGATCAGCTTTCAGGAGGGACCACTCTCTCCATGACTCCCTTGTCCGTTCCACACTCTCCTCCAGCCCCACCACACCTGGCATTTTCCCCTAAACCGCAGGAAGTGCTACACCTGCCCCCACACCTCCCCCCTCCCCCTCATCCCAGGCCCCAAGAAGACTTTCCACATCAAGCAGATGTTCACCTGCACATCTGCCAATGTGGTATACTGCATCCGCTGTACCTGTTGTGGCCTCCTCGACATTGGGGAAACCAAGCGAAGGCTTGGGGACCGCTTTGCAGAACACCTCCGCTTGGTTCACAGTAAACAACTGCACCTCCCACTCGTGAACCATTTCAACTCCCCCTCCCATTTCGCAAACGACATGTCCATCCTGGGCCTCCTGCAGTGCCACAACGATGCAACCCGAAGGTTACAGGAACATCAACTCATATTCCGCATGGGAACCCTGCAGCCCAATGGTATCAATGTGGATTTCTCAAGCTTCAAAATCTCCCCTCCCCCACTGCATCCCAAAACCAGCCCAGCTCATCCCCGGCTCCCTAACCTGTCCTTCCTCCCACTTATCCCCTTCTCCCACCTCGAGCCCCATCCCCATCTTCTACCTACTAACCTCATCCCTGCCTCCTTGACCTGTTCGTCCTCCTTGGACTGACCTATCTCCTCCCCACCTCTTTGACTGGTCTGTCTCGTCTCCACATACCTTCTCCTCTATCCATCTTCTATCCTCCTCCCCCTCGCTCCCTATTTATTTCAGATCCCCCTTCCCCTCTCCCATTCCTGAAGAATGGTCCTGGCCTGAAACATCAGCTTTCCTGCTCCTAAGATGCTGCTTGGCCTGCTGCGTTCATCCAGCTCTACACCATGTTATCTCAGATTCTCTAGCATCTGCAGTTCCCACTATCTCTATAACCTCTTGTGCTTGGTTTTGATGTTAATGCCTCAAAAGGGGGCAGCAGCCTTATGGCCCCAATAACCTGAATGGAATCTGTTACGGGATGCCCAAAGTAACTGTTTACTACAGTTATCTGGGACTAAAATCACGAATAAAGGACTCTGATTGCTTTTTTAGCCTGGAAATTGTTGGACTATTGTGATGACTGGTGTATTATGTTTTATACTTTGGGATTTGCATTTCAAGTTCCATGAACTTTCATTTAGAAAACGAGTCAGAAAGCTAGTGACCTCAGTTCATTAATTCCAATAAAGCACATGACTGTAGCCATGTGCCTGGGAGGACCCCTGCCATGTTAATAGATGATATTACTAAGTTAACTACAGACTAAAAAGCCAATGGTTTTGTTTTTATTCCAGAACAGAATGTTCAAGGTCTGAGTTCAGAAAACACAAGAGCTTAGTTCAGAAGGTAGAACAGTTTATCCTTTTTTTCAGGGAATCAGCAAAGTGTTGCTAGTTTGTGGACCTTCCAAGCTGGGAGAATTTGTAAAGAAGTTTTCAAGTTATTAGAACTGTGAAAGTCAAGACCTTCAGAAATGTGAAGGATTTGTGCCAATGGATTTGGAAAGAAATAGTAAGATTGTCTGTGGTGTCCAAGCAAGGAGCCTGAGAGGAGTCAGTTAAAACTTAATGTATTGAATAAAGAGCAAACTTTCTCTGCAATTGAGTATCTGTGAAAGGATAGTTTTAGGAAACAGGTTGAAACTTTGTTTTGTTATTTATGTTAAGATATTTCTGTAATAGAGGTGTGTTTGATTCTGTTTGCGTAATAAATTTATCATCTGTTATTAAAGGATATACGCAGTCTTGTGTGCATGTGTTTTAATGACTAATCTTCATGGTCACCAACTACAGAAATGAAATATATAAACTGTCAAGTCAGCTTTCATTCCAGGTTCTGACCAGTCCAGCATTACTACCTGCTGAGATTATAATGCTAAATACAGCACATGTTCAGAATAATTCTTTTGGCAGTTAAAGCCAAAGAGGCCAAGTAGTGTGAGGTTGAATCTATTTTTGTGAGAGGGAGAGAGTTCTGCTCTTAGTTCACTGAATATATGTCGACATCTCTGCTTCAGGAGGAGCCATGAACCTGACTATTGTGAATTCAGTTTAAACATACAAATGTCATTGAAGACTAAATAAGAATATGAAATAATAGCAGCTGAAATTTACATTTTTACACATGCAAAAAGACCATACCGAGGCAGTATGGGCCCAGATCTCTGACTGGAATATTGTCGTTGTAGCAATGTTGACAGGAACTTGGTTTTGGGACTATGCAAAGTCCTGACGCAGCTGACTCTGTGGGAATTAGATAGGGGTTAAAACTTTGGATGAACAATTACCATGTTTTTGGAACTGTCAGAAAATATTTCCAACTCTGACTTATTTACATGCATAGTTAACCAGGGAAAATTGTTCTAACTCCTCATTACCTATTAAGTTGACTTTCCACACCATCTCACCACTGATCATTCTCCAATCCTCACTGACACTCAGTTCCAACCCTACTGCAGATCAGACCTCCCTTCCCTAGCATGACCTCCCAGCAGAGTCCCCATGGATACCTGACACCCTTGAGGACCCCCAGAAACCCCAGCTGACATCCTTTCAACCTGACAATCTCCCTAGACTCAATTCAAGCTTGCATGTATCCAACACCCTGACCTGGATTAATCTACCCAAATAATTATTACAGTGGAAGATCACTCACAATATCCCATTTCAAAATGTCCTGATTTAACTTGGAATGTTCATCGACATTGGTAGGAAAAATAGAAAAAACAGAATGTTTTAAAGTAGTCAACACACTAGATGTTGGTGAGAGATAATGGGAACTGCAGATGCTGGAGAATCCAGGATAATAAAGTGTGAAGCTGGATGAACACAGCAGGCCAAGCAGCATCTCAAAAGCACAAAAGCTGACGTTTTGGGCTAGGCCTGAAACGCCAGCTTTTGTGCTCCTGAGATGCTGCTTGGCCTGCTGTGTTCATCCAACTTCACACTTTATTATACTAGATGTTGGTGTTTGGAGAGATTTGAGCATGCTTGCACACAATATTTGAAAACTTTATATAATACTGTAACAAGTAATTAAGATGCCAAATGCTACACTTGCCTTTGTGCAAGAGGTTGGAATATAAGTAATGACATTTTGTTGCAAATTTTCAAGGCTTTTGGTGATGCCATACCTGGAGTACTATGTGGTGTGAGCAGATATTTGCATTAGACCTAGGTTAACGCAGATTCACCAGGTTTAACCTTGCGATGAAAGAGGTGGCCTATGAAGCCTTATTGAGTAGAACGAGCCTAGACTCTAGAGAAATAAGAAGTGATCTCATTGAAACATACAAGATATTTCAGGACAGATACTTAGAGGCACTTTTTATAGACTGGAGAGTCTAGAACTGAGGGAATAGTTTCATGATAAGGATTTCACCGATTTACAATTGAGTTGTGAATTTTTTTTTCATATAAAGTGTTATAAATCTTTGAAAGTGTCTACTCAAGAAGGTTACGATGTGGAGGTGCCGATGTTAGACTGGGGTGGAAAAGGTCAGAAATCACACAACACCAGGTCACAGTCCAACAGGTTTATTTGAAAACACAAGCTTTCAGAGTCTTACTCCTTCAGACTCCAAAAGCTTGTGTTTTCAATTAAACTTGTTGGACTATAACTGGAAGATAATGGTGGCTTAGCCCTTGCAAATGTTCAATGCTGTGATCAATAGATTCTTGGGACTGAATTTTCTGGTGGGCAGTAGGAACCTGATGATAGGCCCATATGAACCAGTCATGTAAGCAGTTTACTCACTGGCACAACCCTTCAGGCAATGCCCTCCTGATTGTCCACCTCTGCACTCATCATCCTATTAATGATGACAGGTAGAGTTGTAAGACTTCAGGCCAAATAAAAGGGCCTGTAATGATTTCAGGTCTTCAGGCCTACCAGGAAAAGTGGCCGACCAAGAAAAATGAGTATGAAGGCAATTCAGCATGGAGGCATCCTCAGCTGCCTGCATAGTTTCATGAATTAAGAGGCCTTTAGCTGATAGGAATATTGGCATGGATGGGAAAATCCTTCAGCGTACGAGTAGTTACTAGGGTTGCTTCATTGCATCCCTGCATTGATTTTGGGACGGGTCATTCTGATATCAGTCACAGCACGTTGCTAGAGAACTTGCCTGGACGAAGCTATATGCTGGGGATCTAAATTGATGTGTCTAGCCTCTATCACCCTTGTCTCCAGTGCCTTCAACAGGCATCTTCATGGAGCTGACAAAATCCAGCTCTTGGAATGAAGAGAATTAAAAGATATCAGACTTGAGTGGGAAAGTGGAATTGAAGTTAAAGATTGGTGGAGCAGATTTAAGGGATTGTATTGTTTATTCTTCCTCCTATTTCCAATGTCCTTATAGTGCAATACATACAGGTCGCATGCACATCAATATCTGTAACTTTAGGTGGTGCTGTAATAAGGGTTCTGAACATCAAGCTTCACAAATGTGATCAATACCATAACTTTGTTTTGTTAGGAACAAACCAAGTAAGTGAACTTCTTGGAACTTCACTGCTATAACTTTAGCAAAACTTAAATACATAAATGAGGTTTCTGCAATGTATCTAGCAGTTACAATTGCAATCTGGATGAAGCTATGCAATTTCACCCACTGCCCAACTCAAGGCATGCTCTGAAATAAGTAATTTTGCCCAACTAGGCAACTATTTGTTTCTCAAAAACATTATAACCTCTTTTTAGTGACGTAAAATTTATCTTATAATCTAGATGGGTCTTTGAACAGTTAAAAAAAAACACTTGAACTTCTATAATTGGTGAGACATTAAAAAATGTTTTTGAAAAACTGGAGCCCTCATTCCACTCGTGTGCCACTCCATCCCTACTTCACCAACTCCAGTTGCTTCCTTACTTCATGCCTGTTCAAGTATCTTACAATATTTCTGCCGAGGTAGTTTTCAGCCTTCACTGGTGTGGTTTCTTCTTACTCCCAACTGCAAGAGGCTTCCCAACCTCCCCAAGTATTTTTCTAATTACCCCTCGACATTAATACACATTTTCAACTTTTCACTGAAGTATCTTTCAATCCAACCCAGCGGTGGTAATTTTCCCTTTCCAAAGAGATGATAATTTACAAATGTTTCCGCCGAAGTATTTTTCTTATATCCTACTCTACCCACCCTGCCCTATTCATTATTGACTTTTCCACTAATTTCTGTCCCTATCCCACACTTTCTATTGTTTGTACCAATCATTGCAAAACACTTGCTGGCAATATGGATCATCACTAGTATCTCCGTATAACCCTGCATCTCCACCTGTCAATGGGTAGTTTTAATATGTCAAAGCAAATTCTATTTTCCATCTGGGAAGTTCGGGCCTCTAGAGGAAATTCAATTTAGTTTAAACCTGAGAATAATTATTTATGGATTCCTATTATTTTGTTTCAGAATCCGTAGGTAATTCGACCCCTTGCAGCTTCAGGAGAACAGACTAAGCTTTTCCATGTTGCTGCTGTACAACTTCAGTACTCCTAACTTCATGTGTGAATTTCCACTGGGGCAAATAAAATGAGATAACAAATCCTGCATTGTTCTGGATTGTTACGCAGTTTCATTGACTGATTATTATCTGTTGAAAGAACTCTTTAGAACGACAATTCTCCTTTTGTTCCACCATGTTTCTGTGATGTGGGCATAACATGTTTGTAATTTAAGGATAATTTAAAACATCACATACTTCCTACAGTGCAATGAAAAAACACTCAGAAGTCTCCAAAATCTTTTAGTTTTCAGAAAACAATCACAATTACAAAAAAGATCTGTGAGTGTTAAATTCTCAGACCGGAGAGAACTGAAATACAACAGTTTCAGAGATAGTAGAAACTGCAGATGCTGGAGAATTTGAGATAACAAGGTGTAGAGCTGAATGAACACAGCAGGCCAAGCAGCACCAGAGGTGCAGAAAGGCTGACGTTTTGGGCCTAGACCCTTCTTCAGATATAAATGGAAGTTAGCAAAGTGCTACTGAACTTTAAACATATATACTTGGCAGCTCTCCAAGCACTTCAATTATAACCACATTCTGAACTTTTGTTTTAATCCATAATAGTGAATCTTTGATGTTTTATTTTCAGTTATCTTCATAATTGCGATCATTTTCAAGGAGTATAAGCAGTAACACAATATTCCATAGCAGTTTGAGCTCTGTTCCAATTTGCAATATTACTTTAAATTTATTATTCACACAACATCTGATTTCACAGTTTCCAAAGAGTGCAAGCAGTTGCAACCCAACGGGGCACAATGGGATTTTAAACTGATATTATGCAAGGTCAGCCTCCTGCCATGTAAATTCACACTGCTTCCATCTCATCCATAGGCTGCAAAAACCAGTATATGAAGAGTTTCCCCCGCAGTTTGTTCTTTTATTCATTCACAGGATGTGGGAATTGTCCTCTGGGCCAGCGCTAGTTTCTCATCTGTCATTACATTGTGAAGTGAGGTTTGCTCAGACCATTTCAGAGGGTATTAGAGCCAATTACACTGCTGTGGATCTGGAGTCATATGTCAGAGACAGGTAAGGATGTGTAGGTTCTACCTGTCTCCGATGGTGTGAAGGAATGGAGCTAGACTTACTGCTATGGAATGCTCCAAGTAGTTGGACTGTTCCGTATCACCTGTCCTTTGTGGAGAAATTTGCAACAAAAACCACCTTTGACCACAGGTCCATCAGGAATTGATCAGCGTGTAGTATTCCTGAAGCCCTGAGGGAAAATAAGAGGGTGGATCCTGTCGCGTGGTTCCTTGAGCAGACTGTCAAAGTCATTTGGCAGAAAGCATTATCACCAGAACTTTCCAACCAGCATCAAGACACCGCTTGGCTGGTGGTGAAAAGGGTGCTGCCTATGAATCCTTCATGTAAACCTGGTCAGTCTGTGCGACCCCACTAGGCCATTGAAGCAGCTGCAGGGAAGTTGAGACTGTAATGCTTCTCCTGCTGGAATGTGCCTTTGCAAAGGAAGTCTGTGGAAAGATGCAGTGGTTTTTGTTGAGGTTCAACCCGAGCAGCTCCATGATGCAGGACTCTTATGCTCTACAGGCTGTTCACTGAGATGCACACCAAGACAAACATTGACTTTCCCTATAGGCCCACCAACTCAGTGAAAAACACTCTTTGGTCTGCCCGAAACTTGTTGGTCTTCCAGAACAAGGAATTTACAGTGACAAACTGTTGCAAACTGGCACATTCTAAGATCCAAGATTACATGCTGAGGGATGTATTAAAGTTGAGGGCAGCTGCGGCCAAGGTGCAATGGGGTAAGACCACCATCCGAGGTCTTCCTGCAGTAGGTAAATAGGGGTCCATTCAGTTTTCAGACTCTCCTGTTGCCTCAAATGCATCTAAATATAGTATTGTATGTTTAAGAGAGATCTTTGGTTTTTATTTGGATATAGTCAAACTCCAATGTTTGCTTGTTTCCATGATATGCTATTGTACAGAATAGAACTGTGATTGTGACTATGTATATACACAAATATGTTTTTGATGAATAAAGTTTATTTTTGAAGTTTATAAAGGAATGAATGGCAAATTTCCTTCTCTAAATGGCATTAGTGAGTCAGATGAGTATATCAATGTACAATGATTACATTACCATTAGACATTTTTTAGCATAAAATTTTTAAAATCGAATTCAAGTTTGACCATCTGCTGTGATTCAAAATCGCATACTATTAGTGTGGGAGTACTAGTCCAGTAACATTACTACTGAGCTACCCACTAGTGTCACAGTCTGTTAGATTGTGAGATTTACTGAAACACCACCCTGGCTGACTGGCATTGGCTCAGTGCAGCACCAGCCTACTGCCCTAGTGCCATTTCTACTGCCTATCAGTAAGTCAGCGCTAACACATGCTGATATGTTAGAACTTGGGCCTTCAGATGTCAGACCTGTGTGAGGTCATCCTGCAAGGTCACTTGCTCTCTCTCTCTCTTAGAATGCCAACATACATTCATCAGGCATGCTGCAATCACTGGGGTGATGCTGTGTTGAATAAGTTAGACCAGATACAGCCATGTGGAACACAAGCATGAAGGGAATAGACAATTGTGATTATGTGATATTTTTACACACAATGGAATATCTTGACCCATCAAGTTGCTTTAGACCACATATTTTGTGGCAGCTTTCACTTTTGTTTTGCAGAAAATAGATACTGTGTTGGTGAGGAAAGATAAGATGTAAAATTATTATCAAATACAGAATTGGGGTTACATTTACTGGCAGTTAGTATAGGAGATGGATGAGTCAATCACAGACTGTCCAATTATAAAAGATATGTGTGCCCTCATTCTCCATTTTTTTCTACCTCCTTCATCTGTAAACTGGTTAATATATAGTAAACAATACTGGAAGCCACCAAACACTTGTACAATCAAAACAAGGACCAGCAAAATCAATTAGCAATGAATCCAAAAAAATTTCACGATCCTTTAAATAGCACAGGTGGTGGGTGTTCTTCCAGTTGCTAAACAAATATTTAGCTGCATGAAACGAAGACAGAGTGTTAACTAGAACAGTAAGCTCTAAACGTTGTTAAATCAGTGTTATCTGTTGCTTGAAATCATGATTGACATGTTCTGCATATGTTTCCTGCAGACATTTTGCATTCTAATGCCTCACTAAGATGGTATTTGGCACAGCTAGCCCCAGAAAGGGATACCGGACTCATAATGCCATTTTAGGAATAAAAAAGGCAGTAAGGAGCTGAATTTTGTGGCTGTATAATTTATCAGGTGATTGATAATGAAGCCATGAATTTTCTTCTATCACCCAAAAAGTTAATACTGATCAATCTTCATCCCAAAATGACCATTTGAAAATGCAATGAGTTATTTATTTGTTTTTTGAATGGTTAAATTTGTGCTGGATTTCCAATAAGACAAAATTTACATTTGTGTAACATCCACACCACCAAAATGTTTCTGACTGCTCTAGAAGCAATGGTTTAGTTTTGAAGAACACACTATTGCTAGAAAACAATCTTTGTAGGTCTGCATGGTAGCTAATTTTTATTTTGCATAGTAAAATCTCATAAATGAAGAGATAGTTAAATTTAGCTGGAATTATTTGAAGGAAGAAAGAAATCCATGGTCCTTTTCAAATAGTGATGAAGACTATTTAGGTCTTTTTGCTCAGGCTCACAGGATTTTGTTTTAAACTTTCATCCATAAGATAGCATTCCTTAGGTTCAGTACTGTCAGCCTGGATTATGTGCTCATGTCTACAGCACAGCTTGTTCCACTGATGATCAAACTCAGAGGTAAGAATAATACTAAGCCAAACTGACGTTAAGCACCAACGATGTGTTTACCAAGGTTTATGCTCAGTCTTCTTGATTTTACATGCAGCTTATCCTCCCGCAGCACCATATTTGTCAATATGACTCCATTGCTGACGTTCAGATTTTACGAGGGAAGTATTGAGGTGGATTTACAAATCCATTGGAATTTTGAAATGACTTTATTTACTTTACAGTGAAACACAGTAGAAGGTCATAAAATCATGTGAAACTGGTTTATTTATTTTGTTATGCAACAATACAAAAAGCCATGGAAATACTTAATGGCCTGGATTTTTGCGGTAGAAATGATGTAAGACTATCAGATCTCAGGCTTACTAAAGAGAAAATCAGATAGCAATTGTTGGCAACCACTAATCTACACTTAAATGTGAATATCATGAGTTGCCCTTCAAAGCTTTGGCTTAGCCAACATAAAACGATCTTCATTGTTGATCTGGGGAAGACAAAGTCCCACCTGTGCACCACTCCATCCAAAGTGAACAGCAGTACCCTGCCCACTAAGAGGGGTGCTAATCTACTCCTGACTGCCATGTCTAGGGCATATGTCAGGAGCTGTGCAGTACACTGTCTGGGCTGACAGTACTTTTCCAGGTGCATGTCAGCCTTTTAAATATGGCAAAATATCAAGGGATGGCAGTTAATTTTGGGATCATCTGCATGTGCTGGGTTCCACCAGGAATGACATGTGGCAAGATGGTTGGAAGTCAGAATAATGTGGTGAGTTTAATAAAATATGGCAAGAGAACTCACTCAATCCCACAGCAAGAACCACTGCACCAAACTCGGCATGACTCATACTCAGCCAATCAAAAGAAAGACTCAGCCTACTGAATCTTAAGAAAATGTGTCCCAATCTGATCAAGCATTCATCACAGAGCTAAAACTTCCCATAGAAGGAATATCACCTGAAAACAAGCAGATACCATGTGAACGACTCCACCAATTAACCCACATGGTATTAAAAGACTTGAACCCTTTGGAGATAATGAATGATTTACATAGATACTGATGAAACATCAGTTCTAAACATCAGAACCGATTCTGGAGATATAAATAATTATATCCAAAAAAATTGCAAAATATTATCACTGCTGTACTTGCTCTTATATACACCACTTGTCCCTAAGTCAAAGCAGAGTTCCTAATAGTTTTAGAATTCTACTTCTGTAGAACCATAGAGACATAGAACTGTACAGCACAGAAACAGACCCTTTCATCCAACTTGTCCATGCTGACTAGATATCCTGAATAATCTAGTCCCATCTGGCGGCATTTGGCCCACATTCCTTTGAACTATTCCAATTCATATACTCATCCAGATGCCTTTTAAATGTAATTGTACCAGCCTCCACTTCCTCTGATAGTTCATTCCATATACGCACAACCCTCTGCAAGAAAATGTTATCCCTTACGTCCCTTTTAAATCTTTCTCCTCTCAACTTAAACCTATGCCCTATTGTTTTGAACACCCCAACCCCAGGGAAAAGACATTGGCTATTGGCCCTATCCGTGACCCTCATGATTTTATAAACCTCTATAAGGTCACCCCTCAGCCTCCGATGCTCCAGGGAAAATAGCCCCAGCCTATTCAGTCTCTTCCTGAAGGTCAAACACTCCAACCCTGGCAACATCTTTGTACATCATTTCCAAACACTTCCAAGGTTCACGGTATTCTTCCTGGAGCAGGGAGACCAGAACTGAGTGCAGTATTCCAAAAGTGGCCAAATCAATATCCTGTACAGCTGCAACATGACCTCCCAACTCCTATTCTCAATGAACTGACCAATAAAAGCAAACATACCAGACGCCTTCTTCACTATCCTGTCCACCTGTGACTCCACTTTCAAGGAATTATGAACTTGCACTCCAAGGTATCTTTGTTCAACAACACTCCCTAGGACCTTACCATTAGGTATAAAAGTCCTGCCCTGATTTGCCTTTGCAAAATGTCGCACCTCACATTTAACTAAATTGCATTCCATCTGCTACTCCTCGACTGATTGGCCCATTTTATTGAGGTCCCTTTGTACTCTGAGGTAACCTTCTTTGCTGTCCACTACATCTACAATTTTGGTATCATCTGATAATTTATTAACCATACCTTGATTGTTCACATCCAAATCATTTATATAAATGATAGATAAATGTATGTATTTATATAAATTTTGTAATTTTTGTCTAAATGTTTAATGGTGAAATCAACATGCTGTTCTCTAGCTTAATATTTTTAAGGATTTAAGTTTATTCTGTATTACTTCACGAATTGCCATTTTTGAAATGATTGAAGTTGATTTCAGAAATCAGTTAATTATTCCTATTCTTCTGCCTTGGTTTCCCAGCCTTGGTAACAAAAGCAATTCTCTTAACATGTTTCAAACATGTTAGAAACACTCAGCAGGTCTGACAGATATAATGGAGTAAGGGCTAACATTCTTTCATCACAACTGAAAGTCATTACCGATGAATGGCTTACAACATCAAAAAATAAGCAGGAGAAAGGGGGCAGTGAGGAAGAAAAAGAATGCCTTGTGATAAGGCAGAGGGCAAAAGATATAGTGCAAGAAAACAAAGAGGTTAATAGTAAGAAAAAAACAGGGATGGAATTATATTAAACATGAAGTAGTATGCATGATTGCAAAAGAATATCTGAGATCTTAAATAGCGAAGGAAAATTGCCAAAATGGACCATAATTTTGTGGCCAAAAGAAAACATTGCAAACAGCCCGATAATGTGCTTGTTTTCCACCCCAAACACTTGCCTACAAACTATCTCATTCATCGACACACAGGCACAATCAACTTACTTTACCTGCACCTATTGCCCAAGGGAAGATGAAATTTGAAATTCATAAAAGTAGTGTTTAGATCAATGTGCTTTAATTCACCCGGTGGAAGAACACAGTATTGTCCCTCAACATTTTATCAAGTTTCAATGTAACTGTGCAGGAGGCCAGGGACAAAAGGATTGGAGTGGTTATGGGTGGGGATGAGGTCAGTGACTAGGAATTCCCAGAAGTTCTTTTAATAATGTGCAGACAGAAAGGAAAATAAAATTTGGGTTGAAAACTTTGATGAACATTCAGCATTCAAAACAATAGGGAGTGTCTCCTCCAAACAATCATGAGATTAAGCGGACAGAAATGAAACTGGGTGCACAAAGAGATTTTTAAAAATAATTAACTACTTTGTTACTCCATGCATCTGAGCCTAATTTAAGACAATACCATGGCAACACAAAATTCTTATTCATTGGGACTAGAAATTTATTATCAATAACTACTGTTGCATCCTACTCAGTGATGCTTATTTGGATTTGTAAGTATTTAATGTCAACAGTTATTTAATGTATTAACATAGAGGAGTATTTGTGACCTAATTATTTTGGCTGCAGATAACTGGCTAATTATTTTCATGTGCTTTTCTTTTGCACTGGAAACTGCTCAATGTATTCCAAGACATAAAACAGCACAGAGCTAATCGTCAAGATAAAACTATTTTAATAACCAGTACAAAAAAAACAGAATTGTGCTGGCAAGGCAATTAAATTATTCAGTATATTTTAGCAAGAAAGATATATATGCCACATCCCTTTAGATATGCTTAGAGCCAGATAAGCTTAGATATGCTTCAATTTTGTCCACACCACAAATTGCACCCAGCTTGGGTTATGCTTTTTGTTGAGAATTTAAACTAAACCTGGCAGGACGCCTGAACTATTATGACTTTGGAGCCTCATGGGTTAGAAAATTAGTGGACTGCATGTGGAAAATGTGGTGTACTGAGATAGATCCTTTGTTCTGTGCCATTGTAGAGGAAGTTAGCCTCAAGACTGAAAGAAGTTAAGTGCAGGGGCATGACTGGGTGAGCTGGGTGGGGAGTGGGGTAGGCACTGATGTGAGGGTGATAGCTTCAATTCTCAGGAATGAGGAAATCCATGGAAGAGGTGGCCCAATTCTTTCTGTAAGACTAGAGAAGAAGTCCTTCTCTTCGGCACCACAAAATTAAAAGTTAATTTACCTTTAAAAAGACCAACACTAGATTATGTGCAGAGCATGCACAGTGTATATCATGCCTGTAACTGTCTGAAAATGATAATTCGAGTCTTACACATGGCGCAGGATCATTGCATTTTTAACAGATCTACTGTCTGATTTAGTTTTATCGCAAGCATCAGGTCCATTTGAACTTGGTTTGAACTGGATTAGGTGGGAACAATGCAGCAAAGTTTCTCTCCATCAGTTTAGAGCCAGGAGTAATCTATTTCTGGAGAAATTGTGCCTCACAGTTTCTGTTGTTACGATTTGATTGCAGGCTTTTTGTTAAAAATAAAGGCATTTTACGAATCATTTTATCTGTTAATAGCATTGAATATTGATAAGGACCCAAACAGTTACTTTTGTTGTATTTTAAAGACCTCCCACTGACAGCATATGAGTGTCTTGAGGCATTTTGACACTAAAGAATATTGTTAAGTGTATACATATTTAACAACACATACTAAAGACTCTTTCACTGTATTTTTTATTGGCACTTGATCCAGGATTGACACAAAATGTTAATAGGTTCAAGCAGCATGTCTTACCAAAAGTTGTCATTGAGGTTAAACTTTCACAGAACACTCCAACGTAAGCTGAACAGGGTTAAATGACATTCTTGAATATGCTTACACCTGATATAATTTAGGTTTGAAAATCTATTCAAGAAATAAAACATTTGAACAAAGGCAAGCGGATCAGAATGCAATTATGTGTAGTTGTTTGATCTGAGGCTATTGTTGATTATCAGCTATTGTATTCACAGCAGCCGAAACATAAATTTAAAAATAAATATAATCCTTTCATCATTAATTAGACAGAGAAAGGTAAAACATATTGATTGTCTCCATGGAAATATTAGAACATCAACAACCTTACCAAATATGGCAGTCAGTAGAAAGATCGCAGATGTTGCTATGGGGAGTTGCCATATCAATATCACAGTGACAGTAATATTGCACAGTGCTATTGCACAAATGACACACTGCAATTGTGTGAGAAAATCACTGACTAAACATCAGAATAAAGGATTCTAATCACAGGAGCCGTTCACTGAGTAAATATCAATAAATCAAGACTTGAATCACATGGGATGGAGAGAAGGAGTGCATAGAAAATGAGCTGAGCCAATTGGTTTTAATTATTGTCTTACTCAAGACAAAAACTTTGTTCAATAAACTTTGATATGTGTTCCTCTCCAATAATTATAGTCAGATTTCATGGATTGGGTGGCGTTTCCTTCAGAAGTGAGACATTTTTTCCTCAAAAACATTGTGCAGAATCTTGTAGGGACATGGATGATATAAGTGATGGTGCGAAATGTGGCAGAATTGGGCAAGAATATCAGGGAGGCTTATTTAGACTTCAGGAACAGCTCACTGGGTCTTTTGACTAAGTTTCGGTTATAGGGTGAGATTCTGGCTGGGGAGGGGTGAGTTGCTTATTAAGGGCAGGTTACTGCTTGGTAATTATGTTATTAACTGCAGATCTTTCCTCATTAGTATGCAGTTTTCTATTATACCATCTACTGCAAGCAAATTATGTGCTGCCAGTTTTCAACATGGAAGTTAGCATGGTTAGGCTTAGGCCTAGTGTTAAGGTTTGGCTGTAAAATTCAGCTCATTGCATATTCAAAAGGACCTCCATTTTGAACATCAGGTTCCAGCAATTCAGGACACATTTCATGGCCCACCAGTATACACACCTTACATTGTGAAATTGATATCTAGCAAATGCCAGAACTGTCATGGCACATCTCCAACTACTTACTGTGCTCTTCTATGCTTGAAAGCTGGTGCACAGGCAACTATCACCTTAATGCTCCAGCAAGGGGAACTTTGCACTCAGGGTCACGTGCAGCTCCTGGACTGGAGCAGGCTGCATGTCCAGGCTGTTCACTTGTGCCCTTAGTGCTCACTCACTTTGACTCTTACTGCATGTTCACAGCAACCCTGCCTTACCTCTCAGCCAGAAGTAGCAGGCTCACAGTTCTGGTGTATTGCCATGCTGTTTAGCACAAACACAAAGCCAGGGAGCTTGTCATGTCTGTCAGCAGGACTCATGCAAGTCAAAGGTGATAACCCTATCATCATGAGGTCTTGGTACAATAAGTCATTGGCTGCCTTTTCTACCAGTCCCAGTGGTTTGAACATGACCATTCAAGGCAGTCAGCTTCAGGATTCTGTCCTCATGAAGAATGATGAGTTGAATGTCAGGCAGCACATTGACAGTTCCTACTACATTGTGGGCTGTGTTCTACCTGGAATCAGAGAGTGGCAGGTATTGAGGGAGATGAAAGTGGGTGGGATAGTTATTAGTTTGGCACAGGTAGGCAAGATTCCTGAGTGAGTGAGCGAGCAGCACAGAGGGCACGTGTTCGTGATGTCAGAGATTCGAAGTGAGGAAAGATGTTGTAGGAAATAGTGAGAATGGTAGAGCATGAATCTTGGTGAGAGATGGGTGCAGAGGCAGAGATAGAGTGACTATGAAATATCAGAGAGCAGATGGTAGCACTTACTTTGGCAGAGTGGGGAAGATAATTTGTCTTTTGTCTACTTTGCTGGGAATTCCTCCAGGCAGCTGAGCCTGTACTGATCCAGGTAGCAATCTTGGACCAGGCTAACATGTCTTGATATCATGCCTACCCTGAGGGAACAGAACTTCCTGCCTCCCCACAAACCTGGCCAGCAGGTCCTCTAGGCCCCTTCCACGAAAGGGGTGGGGGTTAGGGTTGAAGGGGTACCAATTGTCTCTTCTCTGCCATGTCTGGGATAAATCACATGAACTCTGCAGGTCAGCTCTGGGCTAACGTGCTTTCTGATGCACAACAGGCTTTTAAGGCTGGCATGAGTGGCATGCATGCCAGGGATGCCTTTCCATTCCAAGTTATCCTGGCTGTGGTGAGATTTCTGGTTACAGTGGGCAATGGAATGTGTTTAAAATTAGGTGGGAAGATCACCAAAGTACCAGGGTAGGAAGTTAATGAGGGAAGCTTGGTATGATGAGGTGGGATAAGCGACAAGGCCCCAGAGAGAAGCCCTCCATGAAACCCAGCAAAATTGATACCTAGCTAAAACAAAAACAGTTTAGCCCATTTTTCCAAAATTGAGTCACACTGATTCGAACCTCAACCAAATCCAGCTGCACGCCATATTGACCTGGATATGTATTTTTGTTTTCTATTTAATTTTTACTATCTGGGCAACACATTGATCAGCCTTAATAGCTCACTGGGTTGTTCAGAGTTATTTACATTGCTGAGAATCTGGAGTCACACGTGAGTCGAATCACATAGGTTCCATTCGCGAAGTAGCATTATCAATGTTCCTTCATCATTGCTGGGTTAATATCTGGAACCCCTTAAATATTCGCATTCTGGACTTATCTCCTCTGTATTGTTTAAGAAGGCAGCTCCCTATTACATTCTCCAAGGCAATTGGGGATGGAGAATAAGAGCTGGCCTTGCCAGCCTTGCTCATATGTTATACATTGATATTTTGAAAACCTAAATGGGTGTTAGCAAAGCCTTACAAGTACAGATTAATCTTATTAGGCAATCTATTGTGTTAAGCACCGCCTCACAGTTCTGTTCATAATCTGCAAAATATCTTGCGTAGTCGGCTTCTCAGCTAAAAATGAACTTTTATTCAGAAATGAACTGAAAATAGTATGGGACACATCATATACTCTTGACTTCTCTGACTGTCAGAACCAAATTATGACAAATCATTACCTGTTTATCGAGAATTATAGGAACGATTCTGCAGCCCAGCACTCCCAAAATAAAGCATTTTTTCATAGGTTTTCTATTTTTGCATTCAACAAAAGGAAAAGGATGCAAGGCTAGATTCCACTAGATTATAGTACTTCACAAATGCTTCTTCAAGACCATGGGAAATCTGGGGTTAATTTGAGTTTTCAGCATGGGTGAGCAAACGGTATTGTTGAATCAATGGATGTCACAAAGTTACCTGACTTTCTTTGACTTCCATGATATGAAAATTGAGTGGCATTTAAAATGTCATGCCTTAGCAGTAAATTTGAACTGGAAAGTGGTGATGTGGACATTTTGAGAGATCAACTATATATTTTAATATTGTGAGAGGCTTGAGCGTGTTGAAAATGTAAAAATGTGCTTTTCCAAGTTGCCTGATTGTAACAGTTGCTGCAGGTTTCAAAGCACCCATGTGCTCCATTGTGGAGAGGCCAAATGCATTGTTCATATGTTTAAATTGGTATTCACATGAAAGAAAATTGAAATTTGCTGTCACTAAACAGGATTGTGGAAAGCCAGCAGCAAAACAACAAGCAGAGATTGTTGGCTCCACAAGCTAAATAACCTTCATCTTCATTCTGGTGAGCCAGAATAGGCAGGAGTGCTTCTGTACCTCCTGCCTCACTAGTTCCTCTTTGAGCACCCCACCTTCGACAAACATGAACTCTACCTGCACTCATCCCAACACCTTCCACAAACACTGGATTTTCTGTCTGCCCCCAGCTCAAATGGACAAGCTCCCTCGGCATGTTCACAGCCAACATTCCCAGGTATAGCTTCTCAGTTCTAGTTCTCCATTCAGCAACTGCTGACTCAAATATGCAACTATTTCAGGAATTTCCACTTCTCTTTTAAGGTAACAAATCAATTTTGATTGTAGCTGTGTAAATCCATCCTAAAATATTCTGAACTAGCTGCAGGTAGTTTGTTTGCATCTTCCCTCAACCCCACCAGTAATATTGCATGCTTGAAGGACCTTGCCCAGTAGCAGCTTGTGAGTACCACTTATCCTTACATGAGTCTCATCAGCTAAGATTGACATGCCTAAATAAAGCTGGTGTTTCTTTTTGTAAAGTTTAATGGTAAAAAGGGAAATAGTTTTACTGTATACATAAGTAACATCTACAGTCTGCAAATGTTTGCAAACCCAAAATGCTTTGCAGAAGTTCTTTTAGCCTTCATTCATTTTCTAAGAAGCCGCTTTGACAGCCAAGAAGAAAGGATGTAGTTTTTTTGAAAATCTGTTCAATGCCTTTCTCCTACAACCAAATGAACTTGTTTTTTGAAAAGAACCAATTTAAGAAGGCTTTCTGAAATTAGCAAAAGGAGTGGGTTTTTGGCATTGCCACATGTAAAAAGAAATCCTAATGCCACACATACACACAGATTAGAAATAAGAAGTGAGTCTAAAAAGGTAAAAGCTTGATAATTTAAAGTTACATTGATCAATCCCTTGAATGGTAATGGACGCTGCCCTTATTGTGCCGAGGAACGGTGACCTCCATTCATCCATGGACTTTGGTGGGGAGTACTCTGCTATGATTTTGAGACGTAGCTGCTTTCTTGTTGCATAAGCTGCTGGCACATGATGCAGGTAGAAGATTGATGTCACGCAGTGCTGTATAACCCTTGACTGAGGACTTTTGAGCAGGAAGACAAGCTCTCTGTGACTGCACAAATAGACAAGGCAAGAAAAGGAAAGGATGCAGCAAGTATGCAGACAGGCCGTATGTGAGAGAACACTTAGAGACCAAGTAAGCAGCCTTGAAATGCGCCCTGGCCCATTCTGTGAGCTGGGTGCCTCCTCCTGTTTGCAAAGTGTCCTTTCAGCAATCTTTCAAAGCTAGTTGCCAGTGTGCCCAGAAATACAGATTTCAATTTCCAGAAAGTCTTGCTAGTGGATTGGAGACAGCCACAAGTATCCTGAGGGGTTGGCAATTATTGGATGCCAATGTCTTGAAGCTTACGTATGGCTGGTGTCCATGTACTGTGTCCTGAAATGCTGATTTTGGTAACCACCATGGAGACTCTTTATAGCGAGTGGGCAGTGGTCAGATACCCGCTCTTATGTCCATGCGAAAATTACACAACATCTAGTTTGCTCGCAGCAGTTGATACTGTGGGGGGCTGCATATTAACAAGCGGAGCACTGCAGTTGGTAAGGTCCTTAACAAATAATAATCCCCTCAATAGGCGATTCATCACTACCTAACTGGAACCTCGTCTCAATTCCCAGAAATTAGTTAAAAAAAGCGGTGACTTCGATGTTCCCTTCATCAAAATAAGCCTCACTGAACTTTTCACCAAAGCTCACATCATTCAAACCCCACCAAGTTTCTGACGAGATAATGGGAACTGTAGATGCTGGAGAATCCAAGATGATAAAATGTGAGGCTGGATGAACACAGCAGGCCCAGCAGCATCTCAGGAGCACAAAAGCTGACATTTCGGGCCTAGACCCTTCATCAGAGAGGGGGATGGGGTGAGGGTTCTGGAATAAATAGGGAGAGAGGGGGAGGCGGACCCAAGATGGAGAGAAAAGAAGATAGGTGGAGAGTAGAGTATAGGTGGGGAGGTAGGGAGGGGATAGGTCAGTCCAGGGAAGACAGACAGGTCAAGGAGGTGGGATGAGGTTAGTAGGTAGGAGATGGAGGTGCGGCTTGGGGTGGGAGGAAGGGATGGGTGAGAGGAAGAACAGGTTGGGGAGGCAGAGACAGGTTGGACTGGTTTTGGGATGCAGTGGGTGGAGGGGAAGAGCTGGGCTCGTTGTGTGGTGCAGTGGGGGGGAGGGGACGAACTGGGCTAGTTTTGGGATGCGGTGGGGGAAGGGGAGATTTTGAAGCTGGTGAAGTCCACATTGATACCATTGGGCTGCAGGGTTCCCAAGTGGAATATGAGTTGCTGTTCCTGCAACCTTTGGGTGGCATCATTGTGGCATTGCAGGAGGCCCATGATGGACATGTCATCTAAAGAATGGGAGGGGGAGTGGAAATGGATTGCGACTGGGAGGTGCAGTTGTTTATTGCGAACCGAGCGGAGGTGCTCTACAAAGCGGTCCCCAACCCTCCGCTTGGTTTCCCCAATGCAGAGGAAGCCACACCGGGTACAATGGATGCAGTATACCACATCCCCACCATCCCCACCCCTGTCTGCTTTCCGGAGAGACCACTCTCTCCGTGACTCCCTTGTTCGCTCCACACTGCCCTCCAACCCCACCACACCCGGCACCTTCCGCTACAACTGCAGGAAATGCTACACTTGCCCTCACACCTCCTCCCTCACCCCTATCCCAGGCCCCAAGATGACTTTCCACATTAAGCAGAGGTTCACCTGCACATCTGCCAATGTGGTATTTGGCTTCCTCTACATTGGGGAAACCAAGCGGAGGCTTGGGGACCGCATTGCAGAACACCTCCGCTCGGTTCGCAATAAACAACTGCACCTCCCAGTCGCAAACCATTTCCACTCCCCCTTCCATTCTTTAGATGACATGTCCATCATGGGCCTCCTGCAATGCCACAATGATGCCACCCAAAGGTTGCAGGAACAGCAACTCATATTCCGCTTGGGAACCCTGCAGCCCAATGGTATCAATGTAGACTTCACCAGCTTCAAAATCTCCCCTTCCCCCACCGCATCCCAAAACCAGCCCAGTTCGTCCCCTCCCCCCCACTGCACCACACAACCAGCCTAGCTCTTCCCCTCCACCCACTGCATAACAAAACCAGTCCAACCTGTCCCTGCCTCCCTAACCTGTTCTTCCTCTCACCCATCCCTTCCTCCCACCCCAAGCCGCACCTCCATCTCCTACCTACTAACCTCATCCCACCTCCTTGACCTGTCCATCTTCCCTGGACTGACTTATCCTCTCCCTACCTCCCCACCTATACTTTACTCTCCATCTATCTTCTTTACTCTCCATCTTCGGTCCGCCTCCCCCTCTCTCCCTATTTATTCCAGTTCCCTCTCCCCATCCCCCTCTCTGATGAAGGGTCTAGGCCCGAAATGTCAGCTTTTGTGCTCCTGAGATGCTGCTGGGCCTGCTGTGCTCATCCAGCATCACATTTTGTTATCTAAGTTTCTGACAGTTGTATCACACAAAAGGGATTAATCATAACTGGGGAATGTTGGCAAAAATCTCCTGATGCCACTTGCTGCTGGGTGCCAGATGTATAGACTTCTCTTCTAGCCTTCCTGAGCTATTTTTCCAAGCCACCTGTATTTGTGGTAATAGAATGTAAGGCTGGATGAACACAGCAGGCCAAGCAGCATCTCAGGAGCACAAAAGCTGACGTTTCAGGTCTAGACCCTCCAGATCATGGCTCTGTTTCCTTCGCTTGGTGGAACTAAATGAACTCAGAATTTTGCCTGAAAAGAGAAACTGACCCATCCATCGGAATGAAGTACTATTGACTGACTGGCGTGACTGCAGAGATTGCCTGAAAGCATATGTATATATGAAAAGTTAAAAGTTTTAGTCGTTTTTTACTGCCAAGACCAGCTTTTGTCATAGTGTCGGGGCAGAGAAATGCAGCCTCATTAGAAGCAGAGAAAGCCCATATAGGGCCCTGAATTACTCGATCTTGTGATACAGATACCTACAGGGATAATGTTGCTTTTGTCCATTGCTGCTGTAATGTTCCTGGCTTTCATCTTTTCCTCCTCCAGATGGTCATTATCCTTCCCAAAGCATAGGAGAAATGGAATCTCCAGTCAAAAATCTATTGCTTCATAAACAGAACATTTTAAGTCTTTGTGTGTACAGGTCTGTTAAAGGAAAATACACTCAAGTATCATGCGCATTGTTTCTAGCCCTGATTCTCCAATATTTCAGCATGAAGTGTGCCTTGAAATGTAAACTTCACTGCTTTTAACAAAAGTTACCTGTCAAATATATTCTTATTTATCCTTCCGTCTCCAAAAGACTGACATGCTAATTGAAGGATCACAATCAATGTGGCCCCTAGTTTATTATGGCTTTCTTAATCATACTTTGTTATAAAATTTTCAGATTATATTTCCCCTCCCATCGTATCCATTTTTTGTCTGTACATTTATCAAAGATTTATTTAGGATTGTAAATAAAAACTGAAAGGACTGCGGATGCTGTAAATCAGAAGCAAAAGCCTGCTCTGAGGAAGGGTCACTGGACCTGAATCATTAATTCTGATTTCTCCTCACAGATGCTGCCAGATCTGCTGAGCTTTTCCAGCAACTTCTGTTTTGGCTTTATTAAGATTGTCCTTGTTTGTTTTAAATTTGTTACAATTCCAACTTTTTCAACACGCTTATAATTTATATTTACAGTATAAACACAATTTCCAGATTGAGAACATGAGGAGACATTGAACTACAAGCTAATTTCCTACCTCTCACTGAAAAATGATGATCAATGGTCAATGTCTGTTGACAGAACTGTGCACTGGCTTGAAGAAAGTTCAGACAGCTTTCAAATTAGTGGAGTAAGGTTCTTGCGCAAAACAGAGTGAAGGTTGTTTAATCAGGTGTATTATATTCCTGTGCCTGTGTAGAAATTCAATCACAGCTTTCAAGAAGAAATGGATAAAGCTTGCCCAGTATTTGTCTATTCTGCTTTCTCCAGTTACTGGGAAGCATAAGTACCAGTGCTTAAAAGAATTACTACAGTACTGCCTCCAGAGATATGTTCTTGTTTAGCTGCAAGATTTTCATAAGGGCAACAGTAATAGAACCGTGAATCCTCAAAATTCTTTTGTCCCACTGGTAGTCAATTCTCACCCCTTTCAGGTTTCACTTCTCCCAACAGGAGAGCCAGCCTTTTGGCTGATTAAGTCAGGTAGCTCTCCAGTTTTACTTTTTAACAGTTTGTTGATCTGTAGTGGAGCATTCTGTCTTGTGTGTGCAATTTAACAAAATAATGTTTATGTGGCTTGAATCTAGAAGAGATCTAGGCAGGTGTGGCAAACGTACTTCAATATCATTGCTGTCTCTTCATTTCCCAATCTAAATGTGTCCTCCTGTTTCTATTTTATAGTAACATTTGTTTTTTTTCTGCATGGCAGAAATGGCAGCTTTTTTTCTTATTTAATTGTGAGGTGTGTGAATCGCTGGTTAGCGCAGTTAGGAAGGGAGTTCCAGTGTTTTGACACAGTGACACTGAAGGAATGACAATATTGTTCCAAGTAAGGATGGTGCATGGCTTGGACAAGATCTTGCAACTGGTTGTGTCAGCTGCTTTGTCCCAGTGGTGTAGGCTTCTTGAGTGTTGTAGGAGTTGCACTCATCCAGACAGGAGCAGTGTTTTCCAACACAATTCTGACCTATGTTTTGTACATGGTGGACCTATATTGTAGGGTAGACAATGGTTAATCACCATAGAATTCCGAGCACCTGATATACTATTGTAGCCACAGTCAACAACTAACCCTTTTCTGATGACGGGTCTAGGCCGGAAACGTCAGCTTTTGTGCTCCTGAGATGCTGCTTGGCCTGCTGTGCTCATCCAGCTCCACACTTTGTTATCTTGGATTCTCCAGCATCTGCAGTTCTTATTATCTCTGATCACAATATGGCTGGCCCAGTTCAGTTTTTGGTCTGTGGTAACCCCCAAGACATTAGTAGTAGGGAATTTTGTGATAGTAATTATATCAACTATCAAGGAACAATGAATTGATTATCTCTTGCTGAAGATGGGCAATTCCTGGCACCTGTCAAGTGTAAATCATAGAATCCCTACAATGTGGAATGAGGACATTCAGCTTATTGAGACCACTAATCCTCCAAAGAGCACTCCACCAGGGCCATCACCATCCCTCCCATCCAATCCCCAAAATCCTGCTTTTCCCATGGCCAGTCCACCTAGCCTGCACATCCCTGGACACCATGGGAAATTTAGCATGGCCAATCCCCCCTAAGCTTGCACAGCTTTGGACTGTGGGACAAAACTGGAGCACCCAAAGGAAATGCATGCAGACGCAGGGAGAATGTGCAAACCCCACAGAAAACGTTGCTAAGGATGAAATTGAACCCAGGTGCTGTGAGAAAGCTATATTAACCACTGAGCCACTGTGCCACATCCCAATGTTACTTGCCACTTTTCAGCCAAAGCCAGTTGTTGCCTGTATCAATAGGGACTGCTTCAGCATCCACAGAGACACAAATAGTGCTACATAATTATCAGCTACCCTGCTACTGCAAGATTATGCATCAGATTTTATATGGGATGCTTCTTTCTTTCTCTTATCCATTCCCAAACCGAGCAAATATCCTATTGTTACATTATTCTGCTCAGGCTACAATTAACAGTCCAATAAATTCATGCAGAATAGCTACACAAAAACTAGAAAGAGCAAGTGAATAGCAGAACAATGTCAGTCTTATAAATTATGAACCAAATGATGCAGAAATTTTTAGAATCTCGTAGCACTAAATTTTGAAAAGTCCCTGAGGACTTATTGGCTAACAAAGTCAACTGGGAATTCACTCCCTGAAAGAATAAGAAGTACTTATGATAAATCTAATTACTGCACCCAATCATATTGCCATCTTTTATTTGAAGATCGCATGCATATTTGGTAAGTAGAGACCTTCTTTGCACTAATTCTTAATAGTCAGGTAAACAGGATATGAATCTTTTCTATCCTTCATGTAGATGAAGTAAGAACGAGGTTTTCATTCTTGGCTGAATTTTATTTGGTATTTGGCACCTGTCTCCTCAAGTAAACTCTTTGACAAGAACCGACAATTTATACAAGCACCTCAAGATCATACAAGGTCAAAAAACAATGTATTGGCATTGATCATGAGATTCATATTTCAACTGTGTTTTTCTCAGGTTTCTATGGTTCTTCTGAAAATGTTATAGTGAATGCATGGGAAAATTAACCAGAAAATTCTCCCCCCCTCCATTATTGAATGGAAGTGACACAGTGGCTCAGTCATTAGCACTGCTGCCTCACAGTGCCAGGGACCCGGGTTCAATTCCACCCTTGGGTGACTGTCTGTGTGGAGTTTGCACATTCTCCCCTTATCTGCATGGGCTTCCTTCCACAGTCCAAAGATGTGCAGGTTATATGGATTGGCCATGTTAAATAGTCCTTAGTGTTCAGGGATGTGTGGGTTATAGGGGGATGGGTCTGGGTGGAATGGTCCAAGGGTCAGTGTGGACTTGTTGGGCCAAAAGACCTGTTTCCACACTGTAGGGATTCTATGGATATAACTTTAAAAAATCAAGTAGCCTAAACTCTGATGATATCAAGGTTCATGTCATAATTTGTTTTGCTCACAACTTTTCTCTTTGTCATGACACATTGTAAAAAAAAATCACCACTTTGCTTTTGTAACATGGATAAGTGCTGTCTGAGAGGAGGCTATGTTAGCTTAATCCTGTAACCATGAAAATGGGAGATCCCTGTCTTTCCAGCACACTAGCCAGTCAAGTATGAACAAATTATCTCTTATGTTCTTCTCCACTGTTGTTGATGTGGTTGAATAGCCAGCTGTATCTCCCTTCAGCTTTTTGCCTCTTCCTGGTGTTCTGTGATCTCCTCCTGCAATGAAGGAAGGAAGAGACTGTTGAATGTACGATGTGGAATGTTTTAAGAGGATGGGGGAACAACATTTGTGGAAGTCACTATGTAGAGATAGGAGTGATATTGTAATCAGTGATGGTTTTGACAGTTTCAAAAGGGGGAAATTATTCTCATTGGTAGAATGACTGAGAACTAGCAGGCACAGATTTAAGGTGATTGACAAAAAAACCACGAGCAACATGAGGATAAACATTTCTATGTAATGAGTGGCTAAGATTAGAAGCACGTTGCCTGAAAATGTCGTGCAGGCAGATCGAAACATAGGTTTCAAAAGGGAATTTGAGAATTGCCTGATGAAGAAAACATTGCATGGCTACAAGGCAAAGGTGGGGAATGAGTCTAACAGATTTGTTCTTGTGGAGAGATGGCTGAAACGTGGTAGACTGAATGGCTTCTTTCTGTGTGTAAATGTTCCATGAGATGAAGATGAGCGTCAGTGCAGGCTAATCAGATTGGGATGTGAAGAGGTGCCTTGACAGATCAAGATGGATTCACCTGCAATGTTGGTTGTTTGGAAGAGTGATATGAAGCAGAGGTTGGAGCAGGCAGAATTGGGCAGAGGGGAGGTGCATTTGTTAGTGCCATGTCACTTACATTTCCTGCTCTGGTCTGCTCATTAAAGATGCCAAAGGATTAACAATGCTCATTTTGTCACAGGATTATGTAATGAATACTCTGTGGACTGTCCACCGGATTTTCTACTGTAAAGTTAATAGATATCATACTATCAGTGACTGTGTTCAGTCTGCCAATCATGGTTTTAAGTTCTTTCAAGAAAGCAAAGACAAACAGAATAAAGACTTTTCTGATAGAATCCCTACAGTGTGGAAGCAGGCCAGTTTGGCCCCATTGAGTCCACACTGACCCTCAATAAAGCATCCTATCTGAGACACTATGGACAATTTCACATGGCCAATCCACCTAAACTGCATACCTTTGGACTATGGGAGGAAATCCACGCAGACATAAGGGGAATGTGCAATCTCCACACTGACAGTTGCCCAAGGAGCGAATTGAACCCAGGTCCCTCGCACTGTGAAGCAGCAGTGCTAACCACTGACGCACAGTGCTGCCATTTTTTAATGTGCTTTTCACATCATCTGGATATTCTAAAGCATTTCACAGTCAAGTAGTTATTTTTAAAGCAAAGTTGCTGTTGTTTTATCTGTAAAAAGTTATCAGTTCGCACATAGTAACATTTCACAATGAGACAATGTCCTGACCATTTAATTGGGCTGTATATGGTGATTGAATCATAATTGTGTAAGTTGAAGTTTTCTTGTGTTTTAAGACTGGACATACATGAGCAACACAGTATTCCACACAGTGAGGTAAATGCCAGTGTTGCTAAAGTACTAGAACGGCTAAGCTAAAGGAGAGAATTAATTCTGAAGGACAGCTCTTCAGTGCTATAGTGCATTTATGACATGATATTCTGAACTCTTCATCATACCAGAATTGGTCATCTGGCTTCATTAGGATTGAGGAATTTATCAGAAAATTAAGTTATGGATTGGGGTGAGAGTTAGCCTTTTTGCTCCATTTGGTTAGTTTTGAATTGCTGGATCTGCTCTTCATTTATTTCAATTATTATTATATTGACAGTACCACACATCACAATGAATGTATCCTCAGTGTGAAGACAAGCTTTGTTTCCATGAGTACTTTGAGAAAGTAACTCTTACTGATGTACTCAAATCAGATATATATATATATGATACGTGACAGATAGATTGGTGAGGGCAGGTTCACATAGTTCATTCCCTCCTTGTGTAGCTTTTGCAAGTTTGATCTGACAGCCATACCCTTCAGAACACGATTAATTCAGTCAGTAATAAGACTGCAAACAAATGTTTTATCTTGAACATTGAAGTCTGAGCCTGCCTCCTCTCCAAACTCAGGCTGTAATTTGTTCCCTTGCTATCATAGCTTTTCATTCTAGTAGAGTTTAACATGGAATAGCATTGATACAACAGCTGAAAGAGGTTGTTAGGTGGTTATCAATAGACAGTTTTCTTCACCATGCTAACCCAGAAGCTATGAGCTATCATTGGGGTACAAGAGCTAATAGCCCAGAGCACTGCCAGAATGAAAATAAGGTTAATGGTGATTGTTGTTATTCAATTGTAAACTGTTCATCAATTTGTGAAAAAGCAGTGATATTTCTTGAATTATAAATCACTATAAGTCACTTGAGGCTTTGTGCTGGTTCACCATTAACATTGTAAAAAATGACAGCTTGCTGTCAATTTCCATGTGAGCTTTATGCACTTGCTGCAATTTTTCATCAATCACCAAGTGAACACACCACAGAAAGAAGGAGCTGTTAACAGCATAAGAAGCCTTTTAATGTGGAGATTTATTTTCTGGGAATACTGCTCAATCTCTCAGAACTAGAAGTTTTTAAACTGTGAAACTCACTCTGATAGATAGTACATTGTTAAAGATTTATGAAGTTTTAAAATTAGGCCTGATTTTATTTTTCTCCGTCTATCTGATTTGAATCTAATTTACCCTTTTCCTATTTCCATCATTAAATTACTTATTTCTTAATTCCATGGATTAAGGATATGTAGGCTTGGTTTTTCAGCCTCAACATGGGTAGGTGGAGTTGGGAAAACTCCCAGGTTCATATATTCGCTTTGCTAGAAAATAGCCTTGGAGGAATAATTTTCATTTATGACGTGAGGAAGTGAAAGGGATGAGGAAGGAGGTGGTCCACAGTGGGGTTAACTGAGTCAGGAAAGAGGTTAGAGACAGCCAGGTGCACTGTAGGGTGCTGAGGTTTGCTGTTTAAAAAGGTCAGCCTCAGAGCTGAGTGAATTTGTGGCAGCTACAATGAGAAAGGTCTCACTCATCATATTCTCCAGTCCTCATCCATGCCACTTAATGCCCCCATCCACTGCTTTCCCTTACCCCAACCCTAACTCATATCTCCCTTGATAAGCTTAGGTGTGTCATTCACCCCATGATCCTCTTACATCCACCACGCTAAGCTGTGCTTCTTCATGCTCATTTATCTACTGCAGAAAAGCAATGAATCCAACAGTGACAACAACATATATTTTAAAACAAACTATAAAACCATTTGTTTATTACTTTCTGTTTATTATAAGCCAATACAAGTATCAACCATTTAGACATCTTAAAGTTTGGCGAAGAAAATGCAAGTAAGCGAAACACCTCAGCACTGTGCAAATAAACATAGACTAATTGACATCATAGATTAAACAGCTAAAGCTATCAATCAGGTAATGTATTCCCTGGGATCAAGTATTTCAGCACTTGAATGGAAAGCTGGCTATCAACAAAGATTCATCATAGATTTTTAGCTTTCAGCTCAGAAATCCATTGGAGTGTTGACCTTTACTAAATTCATGGCATAGGCAGAGAGATATATCTACAATAATTTTGGTATCAATAATCTCCATATTAATTTAGCATTCTTCACTGACACTAGAAACGAGAGTATAATGGGAGAAAAGCACTGAAAATCAAACTTCACAGCTCCATCAACTCTACCAAAAGTCTCAACTTTATATTTCATCACCATACTATTCAATTTATTTAATTTTATTACTCCTAACTAGAACAAAGGAGACTTTCACTAGATTTTTTAATAATCACAAAATTAACTAGTTCAGTACACAAATTTATTCTTTCAACAGGCAGCAAAACTGCTTAGCATGCATGTTACTGTTCAGAATTAAACATTATTCTCTTAAACCCAAACTAGACATTCATGCATGACAAGAAAAGACAACATAGCTCTGCAGTGATGATATAGTGTTAACATAAAGGCAAATGGGAAAATATCCTATTGGGGGAGTAAAAGTCCTAAATCAAAGGATTAACAAATAGGGAGACTTCTCATAGTTTAGGTGACTTCCTGCCAGTGAGATCAGAATGTTGACAGTTGTAGAAATAATCAATTGATCAAATCAGATTTAAGTTCAATGAGACTTAATTAGAAATTCTGGTATTTGACTTTATTAGATTCTTACAAGATTTTAAAAAAGAATGATCTTTGTAGCTGATTCTGCTTTAGGTTTCACACAAATACTTGGAAATGTCAAAAGCTAGCATTTTTCTAAATGTAACCAACACAGTTGGCAGGAAAATACTACAACGACTGTTCCAAGGTTGTTACTGGGCAACCATGAGCACAAGATTCCTTTGGCCAGTTTGTCGAGCAATTAAAGTGCTAAATGCCTTCTTATCTATTTAAAACCTTTGCTTCTCCAACATCACTTGATTTTTAGCAAGCAGTAGATAAACATAGCTAACATGCTACCTCCAACACTATGGGCTCTTACCTTATTAAGTAGCTTAACATGTGGTACTTTGTTAAATACCTTACATCCACTGCTTCTCCTTTATCTATCCTGCTTGCGCCTCATCAAAAATGTCTAATAAATTTGTCAGGCATGATTTCACCGTCATGAAGCCTCTGCTTTGGACCAGTTTAATCACATTACATATTTCTAAATACTCTGCTATTACACCCTTTATAATGGACTCTGAAGTTTTCCTAATATCAAATGTCACACTAACTGATGTACAGATATTAGTGTTTCTTTTGTCTCCTTCCCTCTTCAAATAAAGGCATCAAATTTGCAGTTATTTATTTATTGGTGAGTTTTCCTGGAAGATTACTACTAATGCATTCATTATCTGTGTCGCGACTTTCTTTAATATCTTAGGATGCATCTCACCAAGTCCACAGAAATTATTAGTCTTTCACTCCATTATTTTCCTTAGCACTTTATCTCTGATGATAGGCATTGTATTCAATTTGTCTCCTACTTTTGCTCTTCGAATGATTATGGAAGGCTATTAATGTCTTCTGCAGTGAAGAATGATGCAAAGTATTTATTCAACTCCTTTGCCATTTCCTCATTTCCCATTATTATATCCCCAGCCTGATCTTCTAAGGGGCCTACGCGTACTTCGGCTTTGCCCCTCCTTTGCATTTATTTAAAGAAGCTCTTGTTGCCCATTTTGATATCACTTGCAAGTTACATTCAAAGTTTATTTTCTCTTTCTTTTTTCTAGTCAACTTTAGTTGATTTTTAAGGCTTTGCCAACCTTCTGGTTTATCACTAATCTTTGCGACATTGTATGTTTTCTCTTTCAACTTGATGCTACCCTTAACTTCCTTGGTTAACCATATTTAGCTAATCCTCTCCTTAGACTCCTTCTTCCTCACTGAAATATGTGTTTGCTGTGAGCCATGATCTATTTTCTTAAATGTCTACCATTGTTCTTCAACTAGATTTGCTACTAATCTTGTTTCCCAGTCCACTTCAGCAACTCTTCCTTCATTCCTTTGTAAATACTCATATTCAGGCTTAGCACAGTTGTTTTTAACCCAAGGTCCTCCGTCTTAAACTAAATGCTAAATTCTACCATGTTATGATCACAGTTTCCTAGGGGAGCTTTTATTTTGAATGTTTAATGTTACTATTAAACCTGCCTCATTGTACATCACCAGATCCAAAATAACTTGATCCTTGGTTAGAACTACAATTTCTTGTTCTCAAACACTGTCCTGAATACATTATCAATTCTTCCTAATGGCTTCCTCTGCCAATCTGACTATCCCAATCTACATGAAGATTAAGGTCACTTGTGATTAATGTACTACCTCTACTACTATTATCTCCTGTTTAATTCTCTGTTCCAGAATCTAGGGAGCATAGAGACTACTCCTATCAGTGCCTTCTTTCCTTTTTCAGTTTTTTGCCTCTACCCATTTGGATTCCATGTCCTTTGACTCAAGATCATTTCTTGCTATCATGCCCGTTTCATCCTGTGCCAACAATGCTTCCCGCCATCCTTATCTTTCAGCCTGCCCTTTCAAAAGGTCAAGGCCTCTTCATCTATTGGGAAAGCCATAAGTACCACATCAGATCAGAGTACTAGGTGTAATAGTATCATTTTTATTTTAATTTTATTTCAAATTAAATATTTTTAAAAATATAATTTTTCTGTCCTTTCCTTTGTTTCTCATGCATAATTTCTTGCTGTGATAGCCATTACCATGACTGCTCCCAATGTTTTTCTAATCTTATTCTCAAAACCAGCTATGAAGAGCTGCATCAAGAATGGCACAGAGAAACATTTCCTCTGATGTTTTTTTCCATCTTAGCAGAGAAACCCATGGCAACAAAAGAGTATGGTTGTGGTTGAGAACTCGGCATGTTGTGTCTGTTACTAAGATAAAACATATTACTGTGTTTTATTCTCAAGCATCAACTAAATAAATTGTTGTTAGTCTCTTAAATTCATACAGCTTTACTAAGTTCAAAGGAAAACATTGTGTGGCATGCATGAAATTGACCTTCTTCAACAGAAAACATTACATCAAAATCACTTTATTAAACATAATAAATAATACCACATGTTTCTTAGCGAATCCAGAAACCTAATCCTAAGATTTGTTTGACTAGTCCACATTTGTTCTTGTGAACTGTGCTGTAATGTAAACCTTTAATTTTCTGTTGGGCAACTTGGGCACAAGATAACCAATTATATCTATGGTATATAAAAAAATGCAACATATAGATGTAGGATTAAAATGCAGAGAGCTCTGGGTTAGTAACAGATACCATGTGTTTCTTGTTAAAAGAAAATTCTTCAGAAACTTCCAAAATTGAGGACGCAAATCCCATGCAGTAATATAAACTGTTGAAGGATTTGTGACAATATGCATGAAAGTCAGATTTGGATCAAATATGCCATGCATTAATTGTGGGGGAGTCAAAAAGGACTTTGTTATAATAGGAAATGTTTCAGATTGTGTAACAATGGATCAGTACCCTCTGTAGCTATTTGTTCGTGTTGCCAACCAAGCAATGAAAGAGAATATGAAGTGACAGAAATGAAGTTTTCTGCTTAAAAAGGAAGAGATTGAAAGTTATGAGGCTAAGTACAAATATTTATTGAAATTAATAGTTGTCGTTGTTTTGTAGGATGGGAATTCCATGTGCAGATTGCAAGTTTTCAGAGCTGAATAATGTAGATTGGAGTATTATAAAGATTCCTGGTGTATTTTAATTTCTATCTGCACGGGTGCTGCAAGAAAGTTCTAGATTTAGTTCAAGATACCTGTGGTTCCTCACTGATTTTAGAAAATCCAATTATTGGATAGAACTTTCACTAGTGCAATGTGGCAGATCTGTTGGAGAATACTTGACTTGCCCATATAGTATGGGCTGATTTTTACAGGGGCCTGAGCAATGTGGGTTATGGCTAAATGTGTGGCAGAATCTTGGCTCATGTTTGGGGTTAAGAACAATTTGCACCATCTTTTATGTTTTTCACAAATGATGAGGTTCTTGCTATTCAGCAGTGAAATGTTGACAATCAGTTACAAAGTATCTGTGGCAAAGGTCTTTGAGAAAATTGTCTATTCATATCTTTTGGTTGATGCCTAGACCAGAGGGTCTAAAATGGCTTCAAAAATGTATAAACAGGAGGAGTTTTATTTATCATTGAAAAGTTATTTCAACTATTTAATTTTCTGTCCACTGTACAGACCTAATAATATTCCAAGGGACACAAAACTTGAAATTATGACCAAGATTTGGCCTTCAGCCAATATCGCAAAAGCAGAATATCTGCTCATTCTCTCATTGCACTTTAGGTCCCAGCAATGAAGCAATTTTGATTTTTCTTATGTCACAATAGTTAATGCATCTTAAGATTGCTTCAATCACATTAAAAACTTTGGGACACCTTACTATGAGCAAGATATAAATGCAAATTCCTTCTTTTAAAATAATGCTGGTAACAGATGAAACAATGCATGACATTTCCCTGTTGATTACATTGAGAAAAAGTTTGAAGGCCACCCATGGAAAAGTCACTACAGGAACTTAGGCTAAGAGAGCAATACTGAAGGGCATAGTTCCCAGAAATAACTGATGGTAAAAACACAAGAACCAAAAACAGACAAGGGGATAATGAGATTCTGTGAAACTTCTGAGCAAGAAAAATTACAGAAAATGTTGTCTGAGATCAAGAAAGAAGCTAACAGAAGATTGAAACATCATATGGGATTTAAAATGCTTACCAATGTAGGAAAGGCACAAAGTTTACATTCATAGGCTAAAAGTATTTAATAACGAAGAATAATAAGAAAGATAGAAGGCTATCTTGTACATTACTACATGAGACAATTTGATTCATAAATGTTTACCATGCAGCGTCGGAGAATGAACCATTATTTAAATGAAATGGTGGGCTCCAAAAATCCTTGAGAAATCCTACTTAGTCAACATTGCTGTGGTGTCGATTCATTTAACACCTAGTCAGATGGATTGGGTGGACTTGAGGATGGATAGCAAACAAACTTCAACAATTAAATCTGCTTACAGAACAGGACGATATAAATCAAATGGAATGGGTAATGTGAAATAATTGATGGAGGTCTTTAGCAATGTATGTCCTCACTGTCTTTTGAGGAAATTACCATGGTATCAAAGGCTGTGAGAGCAGTGAAGGTGCAAGAAATGGAAAGGCCAAAATGTTATTTCAGCTGTTGCAATGTCTTATTCTTCTAGTCAATCGCTGACATGGAGAAAATTTTCAAACAATATCCCACAATATATGGCAATGAGAGGGCAATTATATGCAACATTTTAATATGATCCTCTCCTGCTTTTGTATGTCTAACAGGATGTCTCTGAGGAACCCAGCAAGCTCAATGTCTTTCATTACTGTCAAAATTTTTTCCAACCTCAACAAAGCTGTACACACCCCATTAAATTGCAATTAGTGAATTTAAGGAAATATGACTGGATAAGTCAAAGTGATGAGGAAGAGAAAGTAGTGATGACAGCTGGCAAGCAGGAACCTGTTGACTGATGGATTACGTTATTACTGCCTGTGTTGCAACAGGATTCTGTTCTCAGAAGTATAAATCAATAGGATTGAATAAATGAGCCAATTGTACATGACTAATGCTATTCAAATTCGAGCAAGGAACGTGGCGGAGTCAGTAGCCAGATATGTGCAATTTTGGAAAACAAATTATCTTTACTGCTGGCAGACATGGATGCATGGCAACTCTACAGGAATCTGCTTATATATCTGCTATACGTATAAGCTTTGGTATCAAAACTGTTGGCCACAGAATGGGAGGCATTAGTGTAGACCAGCAAACACTTTTCTGAATGGAAATAAATTAGAAGTGAATGCTTCAGAAGCCAGTATAAGTGATGTGTATTTAGACTCCAGCAGAGAATCTTTAGTTGATGTGACAGTGCTTATACTATCCACCATGATGTGAGAAACTTGGATATAGGTAAAGTGGTATTAAAAGATTCAACAGACTTTTGTTACAGCTCTCTAATACATACAAATATTACATTTAATGTACATAGGTTCACAAATGATTCAGTTACAAAGAGTAACAAACTTTCATCAATGTGCCATGCTTCAAGTGACCTGAGTTAAGGTGGAGTCTGAGACCTATATTCCTTTAGGTATGATACAAGGATGATATCATGAGTGTGTCTCTGAAAGGAATTCTGATGGTTTGTGAGACATAACACAACAACTAGACCGTTGTCTTCATAAATAATTGAGTTGGAGTTAAGTATAAAGGAGTGCATTTTTAAAATTTGAAGATAATGCAAAATTTAACAATGGTATAAATAATGGTAATGGTAATAACTAACTTTAGGATATGAACAATCTATTGAAATTGGCAGGCACATGCAACTCAAGGTAAATAAGCCTGAATTGATGCCATTTGTTACAAACGAAATAAGAGGAAAAGTAATCTCAATAGTCCTATTCTGAGGTGGGTGCAAGAGCAGAGCAACATGGTGTGAACATTCACAAATCTTTGAAGATGTAATAGCAGGTTAATGAAACATTCAGGAAAGTGTATGGGACATTTGTGTTTGTGTATAAGACTATTACATTGGCTCCACACTTCAGAGGGGACAACAAGGCTTTGGAGAAGATAATGAGCAGGACTACTTGGATTATGGTAGGAATGATGGGCTTCAATTATATAGAGACAGGTAGAGAAGCTGGGGTTGTGTCATAGAAGAAAGAAGGTTAATATGAAGCAAACAACAGTGAATGCTGGAGAAACTCAGTCAATCTATCAGCATCCATGGAAAGAGAACCAATCCTTTAATCAGGGTTTTCTGCATGTCCTCCTGAATTAGATGGCACAGTTTTGTAGCTTCATTCTTAGTGAGTCCCAATAATGTCTTTTAGATTTTCTTAAATTGGAGAACCTGGGCCGATGGACCAACCAGATGGCGCATTCCCTAATACCATTCCTGGTAGACCAGCTTCCTAAAAACACAAAAACCAAAAAAACTGCGGATGCTGTAAATCAGGAACAAAATGAAAGTTTCTGGAAAAGCTCAGCAGGTCTGGCAGCAGCTGTGAAGGAGAAAACAGAGTTAACGTTTCGGATCCGGTTCTGAGGAGGAGTAACCGAACCCGAAATGTTAACTCTGTTTTCTCCTTCACAGATGCTCCCAGGCCTGCTGAGCTTTTCCAGCAACTTTGTTTTGGTTCCTAAATTAACTGTCTGGAAAGCACTAAAAATAATTCTCATTACACAACGTTTTCAGCAGAAACACAGTAAGGGAACAGTTCCCTTCACAATTCTGACAATGAAATCCCAACTTAGCAAATGAACAGTAAGAAATTGTACTATAGGTTATATCTGAAACTTGATACACTCTTTGCAATGTTCAATTAACTTATCAATGGTAAACAAAACAGGTCAAGGTAAATGTTAAATAAGCAACACACCAAAGCCTCAACAGCAATTATAAAACTTGAAGGAAGGGTAGAACGTTTTTCCACATCCACCTCTCTCATCCCAATATGCACAACATGTTTCATGGATCTCCTGCCTCTCAAGTTGAACAGATGATTTCTTCTGAATTGTACCTGCGCTAGGATAGTGTCAGATTGGGCTGCCTAAAGTTTGTTATCAATTCTCTTTACTAGTTTTCTTGCTGCCTGCGTAGTGGGTGTTACCTCTTAATGCAGCCAAATAGGATAGGGAAAGACATAATTTCACTGATGAAATGCATTGCCAACACTCAGACCCTGCATTTTCCTAGATGCATTAGATTTGTCACAATCTGAGAACAGCAGCGGCATGAAAGTATGCCACTAACTACTATGAGCCAAGAGCAATGATGAAAAGCAGAAAGCAATGTAATCCCCACCAGATTCAGCACTAGATAAATTTGCTACTGACTTTATAATCCAGAAAAAATTATCTTCAGGCAGAATGGTTAGCATGATGTGTTTGATTTAATTTGTCAGGTGTTGAATAATTTCTTGAAGAGCAACATGAGAACATTTTTAACACTTTGGCTCTGAAGTTACACAGCTTGCATTGAAGTGTGCAAATAACTTAACACGTAGGTACAAATTATTCATGTTTTCAATTTCAAATGGAGAGCAATAACTGTTTATTTTGGAAGTCATTTTAATCTAATGTGGTCCAGGGTGGAAAGATACAGCAATCAGATTGGCTGACTATTTTCCACACAGGCCGATTTTATTCCCATTTGGCTCAATGAGAAACAAAAATTGGTGGAGGTGGAAATGGGTGGCTGATCTGATCCCATCATTTTCCTATTGGGCAGGTTAGGTTATAATTACTTCATTCATCTTTGAAAACAGCAATTATAGTGTCAAATTTTCACCTGACATCCTTCAAATTTAAATGATTCAAAGTATTGTAATTTCAATCATGATAAAAATATTGTTAAACTAATATCATTTTGTATTTCAAACATAATTTGAGAGATTTGTCTCTGTACTTTGTAAAACATAATCAGATAATTACTTAATATCACCTCTACCACATTACACATTCTATACAAAGTCATAACAAATTTGCAGCTTTATGAATTTCAAGTCCTCCTCATTGTTTAATTCATTCATGGGATTGGGGCCACCTGACAGTGCCAGTAATTGTTGTTCATTCCAATTTGCCCTTGAGAAGCTAAAGGTGAGCCACCTTCTTGAATTGCTACAGTTCATTTGGTAAATGCAACCATTGTGATATTTGAGTGAAGTTCCAACTTCAGCCTGCAATGCGGAAGAAATAATGACGTTTCTCAAAGTCAGGTTTGGATAAGGCTGAAGATAACAGGAGCCGACAAGAACTGATAAGTGGCTGAATAATGGACTTCTTTGTGAATGGAATTACGCTGAGTTCAGTCATATCTGCTAAGAGTTAGAACTGCTGGAAACAAGGAATGCTGTATCTACCAGATAAGACATACATTTGGACAAAACATTTTGGCATGTTCACATGTACGGAGAAGTGCAAAGAAGGCATGCATTTGGACGAAATGTTCAGGATTGATCTTGTGTGTACACAATTCCAAATAAGACATGTACTTGATGCAGAGACTTGGGTATAAAAAACCTGAAGAAATCCCTCTGTCCAAAAACACTTTGAAGATTAACATTGTGTAAGACGGTGCCCTTCGTCAGGAAGCATGGTGAAGGTGTCGAGCAGAGTTTTCAGCCTGGCCAGTGTGAATTCTCCTGGGTAATAGCATTTGAGTTTAGTTACAGAAACCAGGGTACTGAAAGACATTGATTGAGATATCTCTCGTAGATAAAAATGTGAGTTATTCATTTAAATAAATAATAAATTAATTGTGGTTTCATAGAGCTGTAAGTGTCTCCACTGTATCATCATCTATGTATGCATTGTTATCTCTCAGAGTCGGGCAACATCAGAATGGAGTTTAACTTAGAGGACAGCTTTCAACTGATGGTATATCTAAATATCAGCTGCCATTATTCTTCAAGGCTGTAGAAGTCATGAGATTGGAAGTTGCCAATTAAGATCTATGTCATATAGATGATACACACTGCTGTTACAGTGAACTATTGAATCAGATTGTTAGTTATTGGTTATCAGGTTATTTAATGTTTCAGTTGGCAAATTGGATGCTAATCATGAGGGTTGCTTTGTCTTAGATGGTGCTCTTGAGTGTTGTCGGAAGTGTACTTAGAAAGTCATGTGGACAGTATTCAATCACATTCCTGATGTGTGCCCTGTAAATGGTAGAAAGGCTTTGTTTCTGGCCACTGATGATCCCCAGATGTTTAGTGATGAGGGATGCAGTGGTATTTATACTAAGGGGAGCTGGCTAGGTATTTTCCTTTTGAACATTGGTATTTTTATAACATGAACATGCATTTCTAAAGAAAGCATTGTTCAGGTCTATTGAGAGTGAGCCACTGTTCATTTACCTTTGAGAAGCATGTGCCAAAGAATCAACTCCTTTCAAATAATTATACATGATCACATTGATTTGCTTTCATAATTTGCATTGCAGTAAGCTTACAGTAATAACATACATTTATTAAACGAACAAATGCCACATGCTAAAATTTGACCAACACATTGATCTGAATAAAACTGATTTTATCAAATCTGGCTACTCTAAATTCGAATCAAAAAATTATTCCACCATATAATCATCTGTATTTATTGAAATAGAAAACTTTAAATTCAGGAGGAAATGGACAGTAATTGAAGCCAGGATGATTGCTATTTTTAAGTGTAACATTGTAATTTGATATCACCTGCTTAAAACAAATTTTGACGGACAAAGGTGAGGAATAATGGAAAATAATTTGCAGAACTTCATTAAATAATAATGTTGATAACATTTTTGACTCTTAATTAAAGACTATTAACACTTTTTCAGCTAATATCATTCTCTTGACTACTCTAGGCACTAAAGTAATCATAATCAATAATACCCCATGTAAGTTTTTTGTTTTTGTTTTCTTATTTTAGCTTTGCTAATCGCTTTTTCTTTATGTCAGAATAAAGAAATCTGATAAACTAAAAATAAGAGCAAAGGTATGTAGAAAGCCTTCCTTCTGCACTGTAACAGATCACATTGAAAAGCCTAGACAACAAAGTGTGGAGCTAGATGAACACAGCAGGCCAAGCAGCATCTTAAAAGCACAAAAGCTGATGTTTTGGGCCTAGACCTTCTCTCTGATGCATTGAAAAGGCTGTAATGAATGTCTAAGAATCTCCCTGAACGTTTCAATAGGTAAATGCACAATATGATATAGAATAAAGACATCTCTGCCTCAAGCATCTGCAAGTATCTAATATCCAGCAAATACAGAACAATTTTTATACGAAGATTCCTTTTCTTCTGGAAACCTTTATGCAATCTGTCAATTTTGGACAGGTTCAGACATGCCTATGATGACGTCCCATGATAAAATGCCATGTCTTCAACAGTCATGTTATTCAGGTAAAATGATCAACAGAATCATGGATGACAGTTTTACATTCTGTAAGATACAAGCATAATTCATTTTCTGGTGCATAACAGTTGGGAAAGACAAGAAAACAAGAGCACAGGGAGAAGTAGTTTTGAGATCAAAGAATGACATATTCTACAATATTTCCCAAGCAGCCTTAAATGGGAATTTTTAACTGTATTGTAGAGTGGCAGACATTTATCAGTAGGAGCAACACAGAATAACGTGTTAGAAAAATGACAAGATAATTTACTATTCACTGTTATCTGCTTTAGATCAAGATGATATGCAGTGATTCTTGGAAAAAAATTCAACGTCATGGAATAAGCTTAAAGAAATGTTGTGACAGATGGATTAGCATAAAATATTGGAGGCACTAAATTGGGTAGTGACTTAAATTTGGTGCAGAATCATAGTGCACAATTAACCAATACCTGTTCATAATTGTAGGCAGAATGCAAGCTCTCTTCTATATATAATGATTTGTGCTACCCAGTATTAAACACACTGTTAAATTGCTAGCCATACAACTCAATGCAGGTTCCAGGTTTATATAAATTGCAATACTTAAAGCTAACATGCCCTACATAATGCTATTCAAACACTTCTCCTTGTCGTTTGAGGCAATGTGTTGACCTCCTGGAGAAGCTTCGATACCACACTGTGTGAAGGCATGACATTCAGCTCAATAAGGATATGAGGTTTCTGGCATCCCTTCCATAATACTGCACCTTTTCTCCGATCTTCCCTGTAAATTGTTTTTAATGGAGTTGAAATGTGCGAGGCCTTGCCTGGCTTTCTGATGGTTTTGTTCCCACTCAGAATAAACCAGAGAAGGAAAGGCAGCCACAATGAGCCTCTAACAAAACTATTCAAATGAGTTATGATCTTAATGGCCATTGGATTGGGATTGCCATCCAGCCCCTGTGAGGGCAAGTCACCATCCAGTAGCTGGCATAGCCCTGAGATGGTGGAATGGGACACCTTTATCAGGAGTGGGATATCTTTAGTCTTTCAGACATCAGCAGCAAAGCTGGTGCATTCAGGGTCTGACCACTCCCATTTAATTCTTTAATGCATGTTATTTCCTATTGCTTCTCCCTCTGGAGGCTGAGAAGCACCTTCTGTGGGTTGTTGTTCTTGCTGAGTTTGCTGAAGTCCTTATAGCTGCTTTTCATCCTCTACTTCCTTCTGAAAGGGAGGAAATCCATGAGGAAGCCAGGCAAGGCCTCAAACATTTCAACTCCATTTGTAATGTGAAAAATTTACAGGTGACATTTCATATTGAAAAATATCCATGTTACCTTTGTGTTCTCAAGTTTAATGTCAATGAAAATAACATTGGACAGAAAAGCTGTAGTCATGATGGAGAGCTTCCCTATTTGATTGGAAAACTTTCATTACCTTCCTGTACATTTTACCTGGTAATCCTGTGACAGGTTTCGCCAATGAAAACTTTCTCCATTGCTGAATTTACTGAGCACACAACTGGTATGAACAATTTTAATTGTATTTGCGCAAAGAAAATGGCAAAAAGGGAGAGAGTATATAGTGCACAGTTCTGGTTTCAACATTGGAAATAGTATGCTGTTGATAAAATCCCACCCATTGCCACAGAGATGGGAAAGCAGCCATCAAAGAACTGTACAAAACAAGTCATTCCTTCAAACAGGTTCCATTACTTTTTCTCCTTTTGTCTCTTTCCTGCATTTTAATCAATGTGTCAAGCAAGAGACTGGGCACATTTATTTGTATTGTGATAATGGGAACTGCAGATGCTGGAGAATCCAAGACAATAAAATGTGAGGCTGGATGAACACAGCAGGCCCAGCAGCATCTCAGGAGCACAAAAGCTGACGTTTCGGGCCTAGACCCTTCATCAGAGATGGGGGAGGGTTCTGGAATAATTAGGGAGGGAGGGGGAGGTGGACCGAAGATGGAGAGAAAAGAAGATAGGTGGAGAGGAGAGTATAGGTGGGGAGATAGGGAGGGGATAGGTCAGTCCAGGGAAGACGGACAGGTCAAGGAGGTGGGATGAGATTAGTAGGTAGGAGATGGAGACGCGGCTTGGGGTGGGAGGAAGGGATGGGTGAGAGGAAGAACAGGTTAGGGAAGCAGAGACAGGTTGGACTGGTTTTGGGATGCAGTGGGTGGAGGGGAAGAGCTGGGCTGGTTGTGTGGTGCAGTGGGGGGAGGGGAAGAACTGGGCTGGTTTTGGGATGCAGTGGGGGAAGGGGAGATTTTGCATTTTCTGCTCTGGTTTCCCATACCATCAATGGTACCGATTGTTAAGATTTCATTTCAATCTGGCTGAAATGAAAGTCTGCATACTGTTGATGAACGGTACATTTTTAAAAACCTGCCCGTCAACTAATCCCCATAAAGCAGCTTTTTTCACTTCCCTTCCCGTCTGTCATATGCCTCTGCTTCATCACCTGCTCATTCACTCTTTTCACTCTTGTTAGAGTCTGCACCTGAGATCATTATCATATTAGACTGATGGTTTTAAAAACGTACCAGCAAATTAAAGGCTGAATTGCCTTCTTACTGGGTTGGTGTAGCAATTCCAAATCTTAAGTAGATTTCACATTTAAGAACTTTTGACACTTAATTGCCCATTGTGGTTTCTTAATTTGTAGATAAAATGTTGAATGGTTTTAGACAGGCACCAACAAAATTCACAGGAATTATTTTATAGTTTGCAAATAAAAGATTAATACAAAGTAGCTATGGAGTGATTAACAGAATGCAGCAAGAATTGATATTGTTTGCTCGTACTCTAGGAAGAATCTCATACCTTGTTTTCCAATTGCTCAACATGACATAAACATCTTCCTTACCTTGACTCTTCATTTCTCAGAAGTGACTTCCGGAACTGACTTTACAACTTAAACTGCAAACTCGTCTCTGCTTTTAAACCAGAGAACAATTCAACTGTTGATACCTTCTGAGCCTCCTGGAGAGCCAATTCCCCTAGCAACACATTTAACCCATTTCCTGAACCATCAGAACCATACGTAGTACATCTGTCCAATGCACTGAACAGGATATGGTTTCTGAGTAACATTCATTCCATTCTTCATACTACAAATGTAAGTAAAATGCATTGCTGCTTCTGTTTTATGTAATTGACCTTAAACTCACTATCCAAGTCATTCTCATTTTCAGATTATATGAGTTCATATTTTAGAAAGGAGTCCTGGATTTTCCACAATACTTCTGTTTCTTTCTGACACAAATTTGGAAGATTGATGGTAATCCCAGAACAACAGTATCAACTAAAGGAAACATTGGACTTCCCCTTGTATCATTGACTCAGATCTCTGTGCCCCAAAAATTTATTCATGCGCAGAAACTTTTCGCTATTCAATTGTTTGCTCTTTCAATGTGTCTGCAAAAATAAAGTATCCATATATTATTGGAGATCATTTGAAAATGAAATAATTCTTCTAGCTCACCAATCCCATTAAAATTTGCATAATTTATTTACATCCCAAAGACAGAGAATCCAATTGATGATCCATCTCTCTTTTTGATAATTCTTTAGCATTTTGATTATCTTTCTCAGAAATATGTTTGCTATCATCAAGAATGAACCAAAACAAACCCACATTTCATTTGTATTATAACTGGAAAAACATTCTGCACAGACAAAGCAGCTAAAATGCCAAAGAAAACTAACTTTGATGTGAAAGAATCACCATGAGTCTAAATCTTTCTTTAATTCAAGTACCAAATGGAATTCAATGTTTTCAGCATATTGCAGTTTGAGACTTAAGTTTATAAGGCTTGTCATGGCAACATATTTTCAAATTTCTATATATTTGGAACAACAAATGCTGTTTCATCACTTGTATTAGTTGGCCTGAAAACTTCACCAAATTGACACACTGTCATTCACTTTTTGAAAAACTGTTCTATTCAAACCCAAAATAAAATTATGAGGTGGAGGTGCTGGTGTTGGATTGGGGTGGTGTTGTGTGACTTCTAAAATTATGAGAAACTTCATTCTAGCAACAGCATGGCTTGACATTGAAGTTAATATGGCTTGTTGTAATTGGTGTGGGTTTGCTTCCAGCATAGCACAGTACTTGATGCAACAATGATTGCATTATCTCTCATAGCAGAAAGAACTGCGCATGCATATTGTGAAGTATCCAATGGACATTTATTATAAACTAACTATATGGACAAACAAACACACAGTATCTGGGCTAACATGAAACTATTATGTTACACAGAGCCAATAAGGATCTTGGGTAATGCTAGAAGGTATTAATATCTTAAGAGAAGCAAGTCAAAGGAAAGTATATGGACTTAGGTCACAGATCAACCATGATCTCATTGGATGGCAGAACAGGCTTAGAATTTAATAAGTCTCTATAAGATACCCCTCATTCATCGAACTCCAGTGAAAAGAATCCCAACCTAATCAATCTCTCCTCATACATCAGAGACATCACATTCCTGGAATCAGCCTGATAAACCTTCACTGCACTTCCTTGAGAGCAAAAGCATCTTTCCTTAGAAAAGGAGACCAAAACTGCACATAATATTCCAGGTATGGTCTCACCAAGGCCCCGTGCAACTGCAACTGCACATCCCTGCTCCTGTGCTCAAAACCTCTTGAAATGAAGGCCAGCATACCATTTGCCTTCTTTAACGCCGATTGTACCTGCATGCTTACCTTCAGTGGCTGGTGCTCAAGAACTGCACACTCCCCTCTCCCAATTTACAGCCATTCAGGTAATAATCTGCCTTCTTGCTTCCAAAGTGACATTTATCCAAAGTATACTGCATCTACCATTGATTTGTCTACTCACCCAACTTTTCAAGATCATGCTGAAGCATCTCTGTATCCCTGTCACAGTTCATCTACCCACATTCCCCACCACCACCCAAGTTGGTATCATCTGCAAAGTTTGAGATGTTACATCCTCCCAACCAAACCATTAACATACATTGTGAATAACTGGGGTCGCAGCACTGATACCCCACGAGCTACCATCTGCCAATTTGAAAATCATCCATTAATTCCAAATCTTTGTTTCCTCTCTGCCAACCATTTTCCTATCCATCTCAATAAACTTGCCGAATCCCGTGCACTTTAATCTCGCACATTAATCTCTTACATGGGACTTCGGCAAATGTTTTCTGAACGTCCAAATATCCTGCATTGATTGGCACCCCCTTGTCATCTCTACTAGTTACACCTTCATAGAATTCCAACAGATTTGTCAAGCATGATTTCCCCTTCATAAATCCATGCTGACCCTGTCTGATCTTGCGACTGCATTCTAATTGCTGTGCTATAATATCCTTGACAATGGATTTGAGAATTTTCCCACTTATGATGTTAGGCTCACTGGTTAATAATTTCCTTTTTATCTTTCTACCTCCCTTTTTGAATATTGAATTGACATTAGACGCAGACAATTGACGCAGACACTGGGAGCATGTGCAAACTCCACACAGACAGTTGACCGAGGCTGGAATCGAACCTGGGTCCCTAGCACTGTGAGGCTGCAGTGCTAACCACTGAGCCACTGTGTCACCCCTTGAGCCATCCTCCAATTAGCCACCCTCAAATCTGCAGGGACTGTTCCAGAAACTAGAGAACCTTGGAAGATGACCACTAATGCATCCATTATTTCCACAGCTACTTCCAAAGTACTTTAGGGTGTAGATTGTCAGGCCCGTGGATTTATCAGCCTTCAATCCCAACAATTTTCCCAGCACTATTTCTCTACTAATATTGAACTTCTTCAGCCCTTCCCTGTCATTAAATGTTGTATTTTCCAATAATTCTGGGATCTTATTTGTGATCTCTTTTGTGAAGACAGAACCAAGGTATGGATTGAGTTCCTCAGTCAATTTTTTTGCCCCTATTACACATTCACCACTTTCTGTCTGTAGGGAGCCTACATTTGTTTTTTTGGTACCAATTTCTTACTCTTCATGTACCTATTGAAACTCCTAGCATCAGTCTTTATGGCCTCTGCAAGCTTACTTTCATGCTCTATCTTCCCATTCTTTATCAATCCTTTGGTTCTTTGCTGAATTCTAAGCTGCTCCCAATCCTCGGATTTATTATTTTTCTTGGCCAGCCTTCTTCCTTGGATCAGATACTATCTCTTATTTCCTTTGTAAGCCACGGATTGGCCCTCTTACCCATTTTGCTTTTGTGACAGACAGGAATAAATAGTTGTTGCAGTTTCCCCATGCATTCCTTGAATGTTTGCCATTACCTATCCACTGTCATCCCTTTAAGTAACACTCCCCAATCTATCAAGGCCAACTGATGCTTCATATTCTCATAGTTTCCTTTATTAAGGTTTAGCCCCCTAGTGAGCAAATCAGCAACCTCGTTCTCCATCTTGATAAAATGTTCTATCATGTTATGGTCACTCTTCCCCAAAGGGTCTCACACGGCTACATTGGCAATGATTCCCTTCTCATTACACAGCACCCAGTCTAAGATGGCCCTCTGTCTGGTTGGCACCTCACATATTGGTCAAGAAAACCATCCAGTATACACTCCAGGGATTCCTCCTCTACAGCACTGTGGCCAATCCATGTGCAAATTAAAATCACCCATGATCACTGATATTCCGTTATCACATACATCTCTAATTTCCTATTTAATGCAATTCTTAACATCACTACTGCAGTTTGGGTGTTTATATATGACACTTACTAATGTGCTTTTCTCCTTGGTATTTCTCAACTCTACCCATTCAAACCCCACATTGTCAGATCTAATTCTAACTGTTGAGTTAATTTCCTCTTTAACCAGTAATGCCATTCCATCACCTTTACCTTTCTGCCTGCCCTTCCCAAATACTGAATACGCTAGGACATTCAGTTTCCATTCCTGGTCACCCTGCAGCCCTGTCTCCATAATCCCAATTATATTGCACCTGTTTATGTCTATCTGCTTGATTAGTTCATCCACTTTATTGCAGATGCTCCATGCATTAAGGTACAAAGCCTTTAAGCCTGTCCTTATAACAGTGTTTGTCTCAATCTTATTTTTCTCAATAGCCCTGTTTGAATCTTGTTCTTGGTTTCTCGGCCGATTCCTTCTCTTATTCCCATTTCTAGCTTTTGTATTTGTCCTTCCTGCCTTCTTCTCTGACTCCTTGCAGAGATTCCCATCCCCCTGGCATATTAGTTTAAACCCTCCCCAATCGCTCTAGCAACCATTACCCCTAGAAGATCAGTTGCAGTCCTGCCCATGTCAAATCCGCCCATTTTGTACAGATCCCACCTTCCCCAGAACAGGCCCCAATGCCCCAGGAATCTGAAACCCTTCCTCGACACCATCTTTTCAGCCACATATTCATTCGATATATCCTGTCATTTCTCCTCTAACTACCACGTGGCACCGGTAGTAATCATGAGATCACTACCTTTGAGGCCGGATTTCTTAACTTTCTTTCTACCTCCCTATATTCTGCCTTTAGGACCTCATCCCTCCTTTTTACCTATGTCATTTGTACAGATGTGCACCATGGCCACTGGCTGTTCCCTCCCACTCCCCTTCAGAATGTTCTGAACCCACTCCGAAACACCCTTGACCCTAGCACCAGGAAGGCAACATACCATCCTCTAGAGTCTCCTTTATGGCCACAGAAATGCCTGTCTATTTCCCTTACAATTGAGTCCCCTATAATATTGCCTCGGCACACTTTTTACCCAAAGCTTCTGCAGCATAATCAACTGTGGTGCAACAAAATTAGCTGCTGTGATAGGGTTTTTCCCCTGAGAGATCATTCCCCTCAACAGTATTCAAAGCAGGATATCTGTTTTGCAGCAGAATGGCCACAGGAGATTCCTGCACTACCTGCCTAAGGTATGATACAGGGATGATGTTATGAACATGTCTGTTAAAGAATACTACTATACATAACACAACAGTATTCAAGCTCCTGTTGGGAAGAGCACACTGTTTTACAGTGCTGACAACTCATCATCAGCAGTACATTTCTGCACTGAGTACTAATTCTCTTTCAAAACTAATGAATGAGCCAACCTTTTCCAAACAATGCAAGCATGTTATAAAAATGTTCAATGTTATTTTCATGCCAGGAAGCTTCCTGAAGTATACTGAATACATTTTCAATACTTTTCCAGAAAGAAACATGCCTCAAACTAATGGAACATTAATTATTGATGTAATATATGCATTTTTGGCTCAAAAAGGATGCAACAATGTTGTGTTATGATCATATGTTCCACTTTATGCTACAATTGCAAATGAGTTCACTCCAAATCTCCTGTACATTTTGTCACTTACAGTAATGACCCTGTTGAGTTGCTAAGAAGCTTGGAAGTGCGGAATCCTTTAGGTTTTCAACAGTAGACCAATCTCTATTCAGATTGTCGAATGGGCCCTGGCAGAATTCTTGCTTCTACAAATTCCAATTGAAAAACAAGCTAAAGCATACTGTTAACCCCATCCTACATTTAGATGAAGTGTTACAATGTAATGATGGCAATATGCACTATTGGCATGTAATCATAGAAAGTGTTCAATTCTGTTATGAATTATATGAATAACTTTGCATTGCACTTGAGTGACTGAATGCTTACTTGACACCAAATTCAAAAAGTATGGGAGAAAATTTGCTAGCCTAGATGCAGTAATCAAAATTAACTAGAGTCAACTAATCTTTCGGTTGACTTTTGCAAATAGCCATGAACTGCCTATTTCGTTCAAATGGTTGCATACATCAGCATGAAGGTTCAATATCATGAGAGCTTAAGGCTCCTTAAAGATACTGTCCACACCTTAAGGGGAAAATACACTGTAGCTGCTAGAAATAATGGCAGATTTTCCAAAAGTTGATATGGGCTGTGATAATTTGAGCACTGTTTGAAAACATTAGTGGGTGTGAACCAGGGCTTTCAGACAATGCGCTGGAGATCTTTGAGGAGGAGGTAGAATGAGTGACATCCTCTTTCTGCAAAGGGAAGGAGGTCCTCCAGAAATACACACAGGAGACAATGGGAACATGAAGCAGTGAGCATCATCACCAGGATGGATGAAATCCATGCCATAATGATGCCACCCGTAGGCTGCAGGAACAGCAATTCATATTCCGCTTGGGAACCCTGCAGCCCAATGTTCAATGTGGATTTCACCAGCTTCAAAATCTCCCTTCCCCCCACTGCATCCCAAAACCAGCACAGCTCGTCCCAGCCTGCCTAGCCTGTTCTTCCTCTCACCTATCCCCTACTCCCACCTCAAGCCGCACCTCCAATTCCTACCTACTAACCTCATCCCACCCACTTGACCTGTCCGTCCTCCCTGGACTGACCTATTCCCTCCCTACGTCCCCACTCATACTCTCGTCTCCACCTATCCTGTCCTCCATCCATCTTCAATCCGTCTCCCTCCCTCCCTATTTATTTCAGAATCCCCTCCCTATCCCCTCTTTCTGATGAAGGGTCTAGGCCCAAAATGTCAGCTTTTGTGCTCCTAAGATGCTGCTTGGCCTGCTGTGTTCATCCAGCTCTACACTTTGTTTTCTTGGATTCTCCAGTATCTGCAGTTCCCATTATCTCTAATAGGAAAAGGATGCCTCTTTGCTGAGATAGTAAGAACTGCAGATACTTGAGTCAGGGATGACACAGTGTGGAGCTGGAGGAACACAGCAGGCCAGGCAGCATCAGAGGAACAGGAAAGCTGATATTTTGGGTTGGGACTCTGAAGGAGGTTTATCTCTGTGTTATCTTTGTCTCCTTTCTAAAGTGTCTTTGAAGGCAAGAAATGTTCTCAAATGTGCTCTGCCAGGGACAGGACCACGGCCCAATGTTTGAGAGTGTGAACTAATAGGCACGTACAGCGTGGGACTGGCTAACATTGTTATTGGACCACCCTGCGGACAATAACCAGTCATAAAGGAGGGCCATTTCTCCAAACCCTTCTAAGGGTTTCAATGGATGGTTGCCCAGGGTTTACCTTCTCACCTCTCCATCTGGTCGTGACTCATCACAAAGTCAGTAAAGTGCCAGTGGAATCGGGTTAGGGTTAGGGTTAATATTAGGATTAGGATTAGTTTTGGGTTCGGGTTAGGGTAAGGATTAGGGAAGAGCCCTTAATAGATTACTTAATGAGCTGTCCACCTCTAGTTGTTGGATCACCGCTCTGCTCAAGTTCCTGCCTCTTAGAATATCCTGTGGTGATGGGAAAACATTGTGGCTTTTAAGAGGGCTCACACATCCCAGGTTATTATCAAAAGACTACAAAAATCTAGCCTAGCTGTAGGTCCCTATTTCCCTGCAAATAATCTTAAACACATTTTTCTGCTACGTGCAATAGCTAATGTAATCCAAAGTTTTGGAGATATGGCAACTTATTATCTTACATTCTTTCGAATTTTGCTAATACAGTCTTATGCAAAACAAAGTTGCAAATTATTCAAATGTTACTTCTCAAGTGTCTCCTAATGCTATATAAATGCAAATAAGTATGACTTAAGGTTATCTTGATTCTTTCAAAGTACCACAAATTAGCATTGGGTTGGTCTAGCTATGCAGTCTTACAGGAAGGTTTATTATTGAATTAGGTAAATGTAGGTTGATTTGGCTCCTACTAGAACATGGTCGTAGAATCTCAACCAGATTCATTTAGGGATGCTGATCCTTCCTTGTGTTTACTGCCAGAGCAACATTGATCAGCTGACTTCTTAGAATTTCTGTTCAAATGAAATGGGTTACAAGTTGCAAAGGGACAGGAAAATTGTGACAACAAGACACTTGAAATCAGATTAAATCTGGAACGGATCTTGAACACTGCAATTGTAAAAAGAAAAGATAAAAATAAAGAACAAGGCTTAAAAGCTGAGAGTAGATCTCTTCCAATTTAGCTTAATAGGTCTGTCTGTACACACACTCAGGCAGTGATCTGCTCCACAGAGTTTAATGTATATTTAAATGTCATAATTATATTCAACTTAATTTTAATGTTTCAAATAAATGCATTTACTTTGAATACTTTCAGTAGGGCTTCATGGTTGTAGTGTATTTGTTACGATTGTCCATTAAACAGAGGAGGAAAATGCCTATGGCATGGTTCCAGAAGTTTATTGTGAATAAGAGTAGTTAATAGCAGGGAGTCCTGTCATGAATATACTTACATATGCTACATATCGCTAAGTCCGTTCTACCTGTTTACCAAAAAAAAAGCCTTGGCTTATGTCTGTTTCAAAGAGGCATTGTCATTCTTTCAGGCATTTTTAGAGTCACTTAGTTTTCAGACCAGTATGTTAGTAATTTTCTAAATATGTCTTATTGACCTAGGAGCAATATTCAAATCTCACATTTCTATGAGGTGGAACGATTAATACTTCATCTCAAGGTGCAAGAAAGTGTTGTTAGCACCATTAAGGAAACCAATGTGCATCTGTCCTTTGTGAATATTCATGATGTGCTTGGAGCCATGCTAGAAACTCGTTAAATTGGGAGGATTGGCAACAGTTGTGTTGTTGTGTTATCTCTGATGTGCACCCCTGAACACAGCTTTCTCCTCAGTGTTAAGTTTGTTTGGAAGCGTAATATCAATTTTAAAACAAAGCATTGGTGTGTTGTTCTTCAGGTAATTTTATTGCTTTTAAAATGGCAGCAGATGATCGCACAATGTTGTTAATCTAGTAACTGTTGACGCAGTATACCTGTCCTCCTAACGGTTCAGGTAAACCAATGCAGAATCCATACCATGAGGGTAGCAAGCCTTTAATGGAAATATGTCTCTATTTACCTTTTAAAGATTTTGTGAGGGTGGTGGTGGTATGGGAAATCTAAATCTGAATCTAAACTGAATTGTAATTTCCTCACTGTTACCTCAGACTGTGAACATGATGGGTTAAAAGTCAACAGTTTGGTTCAGAGACATGTTTAGTGTTTTGCTCTTTCAATTATGCACAAGAACATGTGTCATGTGAGCACTACTGGCGAACTTTTAACTGATTTTCAAGAAGCAGCTGGCAAATTATATATCTCAATGCTATGGAAAATATATTTCAGAACAACAAAATGTCATCTAGCTACAATTTAGTGAGAATCCCCGCAAATTGTTGTCATAACTACTGAAGGAAAATCACTTGGCATGTGCAAATAATTACTCCCATTATGTGCAACTAATTTTTTTCACAATGCAAAGATATAGTTTATTCATAAAAAATCCTTAGGTACATTCACAAGTACTAAAGCAATTCTGTGCAATCTTTGCAGATAAAGTGAAAAGAAACATTGAAATTTGACAATCCCTGCAGTTGCAAAAACCAAAGGCATTTTATATACATGCAAGGCACTATTTAAATTTTGAGTCAAAGAGAGGGTCTGATAGCTGACGGGAACCGTCATTGTATTTTGGCAGAAAGACCTTAGATGGTTGTCTTTCCCCACATATCCGAGCAGCAGCTGACCTCAGCCTTTGTGTATCCCTCAGCGCATAGTCCTGGACATTGGAATGTGTCAGTCTACAACAGTCGTTCACAGTCAGATCTTTAGATTGGAAGATCAACAAGTTTTGGCAGACCACCAAGTTGATGGTCTTCCAGGTGCAGTCACTGTTTGTTCTGCGTGTGTCCCGGAGAACAGCCTGTGGAGCAGAGTCTTGCGTATTGGAGCTGCTGGGGATTAACCTTGACAAAAAGCATGCATCTCTTTCCAGAGATAACAAAGTGTGGGACTGGAGGAACACAACAGGCCAGGCAACATCAAAGGAGCAGGCAGGCTGACATTTCGGGTCTCAACCCTTTTTCAGAAAAAAGACCCTTCTGAAGAAGGGTCTAGGCATGAAACATCAGCCTTCCCACTCCTCTGATGCTGCTTGGCCTGCTGCATTCATCCAGATCAATACCTTGTTATCTCAGATTCTCCAGCATCTGCAGTTCCTACTATCTCTGAAACAAAAGATTTCCAACTAACTTGCAAAGCCAAGAATTTTGTAATCGACTGCTCAACTATCGACTATCTATTCTTCATGAAAGAGCTTTAGAGACATTTGGACTCAAATTTCATTTCTAGTATGATGTGTGCTGAATTATTCTTTCTCTTAGTGTTCAATCAATAGCAAATTCACTTTTTTTGTTATTTCAAGAAAACTTTGTTAAGTTGGCTCCTTTTAAATCATGAATTACTTTGATCTTAGAGAAGAGAGAATGCCTTTTTTAAATAAAAGTAATCTTGTTGCAATTAACCGGGGGAAGCGATTAATGAAGATCCAGAACCAGTTTATCCCTCCTTACCTGGGAGCTTTACAACTTGGGAGTATCCTGTTTGAAACCTTAATATTTTAGGAAATCTCCCCTCAGGTCTAGCTGTAACATAATCTTGTTATCATTGTATCTTGTTTAATATCCACCACCATAATATGCTTGTTAAGAAATTTGCATATATATAAATATTTGCTTTTCATAATCTTGCGATTTGGGTTAAGATCAATAGCCATCTTTCAATTTTTAAATTCTAATTCTCACCTTGAAGATAGCAGCTCATGATACTGTGTGTTTTGACAGCAGATACTTGAAATATTCTCCTAATATTTGCAAATAATCATTTATCATGTGCAAGTGACGACACTGAATATACCACAATATCCTTAATACTATTCTAATCCAAATTTCAAATACGTTAAGTTTTCAATCATGGGCAATGGTGAAGAGACAGAGCCCCATGAATTATTTTGAATATGGACCATGCAACATCACGCACTGATAAACATGGGTGAGTCCCATGCTTGTAATGTTGATGTTGCAGTTTGACAAAGGCTCACATGCATAGATGATCCCAGGGACGAGATTGTTTTTTTACAAATTTGATAATATATTTAGAATGAAGTGATAATTATGTGTCTTCAGAAGGACATATGTGATTCCTTCTTTGCTTTCCTTCTATCGTGTTTTGATCAGTCCTGGGGTCCACAGTTAGGTTGGAAGGAGACTGATCCACATTGGAGCCTGTGGCCTTGAGGTTTTGGTCAGGCAATCCCTGCGCCTGGAGGGCCCACATATGCTGATGGTGTGCTGCTCAGGGCCATGATCTCTTATAGGGCTGAGGGAGTCAGGTAAAAAGCTTGGCTGCCTCTGGAGTGCCCGAACAGGAGGCTTCTGTGGGCCTGTATGTGTTCCCTCCCACAACTGGGTGTTTGCCAGCATCGCCCTGAACCCATGTGAAGGAGAAGCATCCAGAGTGAGCTAGAGGTCCCTCATTCCCCTGTCACATTGTCATCGGTGCTCAGCCACCTTAGTGTACATCTGTACACTGTTGGTTCTGACACTGCTGGACCCGAGTCTCTAATGCCAACCATCAATCTGTACATGGAGCTTGTCAGATGCTCATATGTCTGACATAACATGGTGCAAAAAACAGTCCCGCAGCTTTCGTGTGCACCTGACAAACATGCCTGCTGCTCCAGTGTCTACTTATGCATTTGTATGAAGCCCCCAGTTGCTGTCACAATGGGATCCTCTCTAGCCTGGAGCTGAGGAGGTGCCTGGTCTCCAACAGTCCTCCAAGTCCCAGTGACCTTGGGCCATTTCTCCCTCAGCCAACTATAGAGACGTGGCAGTGAAGTGCTCTTCAGAGAGTGCTTCTAACTCTAATCTAGAAATAAATACCCACCGAGGAGCCAGTACCTGAGCTAATGCTTCCTCTGAGATGTCAGGTTGTCGTCATCAGTGCCTTTGGAGTAGATACCTTGTGGGAGTGGATCTCTTGACTCCAGTCATCATGGACATCCTGCTGCAAATTGCAGGAGACAAAAGAAAGAATGTCACGAGCAGTTCCTAGGAGCTGTGGGATGTTAACTTTAAAGGTCCAGTGGGCGCAATAGGAGTGTAGCACAACAATGAACAATGCATGTTACTTGGTTCTTGAGACATGGGTGTTTCTCTATCACCACAGGAGGACTCCAGTCTTCCTTGATGAGGAAGACTCAAAGATCATCTCTTTTTCGGCCTCTGCTGGCAGTTTTGTGACACGACCATGCCCCTCCTCCATATCACCCCATCAAACAGGATTTCCAGGTGCCTGTTCATGAAGCAATTTGACCTTATCTGCCATGCCTGGGAAGAATGTCTGAGACCATGAGAGGTTGCTCCACCTTATCAGTTCTTGTCTACATACACTAGGCATTTTAAATATGGTGCAAGCACCAAGGATACTTGGATGTGATGGGATATCCAGACAACAGCAAGTACTTACAGCTACTGCAAGTTGGAGAATCAGTCTAGTGTCAGGCAAGAGGGGCACCATTGGCATAGAGACATGATAGGTGTTTGATGAGATGAGTTTGGGACCATTGCACGGGGAAACCTTCTAGGCCTTGCAGAGAAAGACCCTCCACAAAACTGAAAAGAATTGTCACTTAACCAAAATACGTTGAGTTTCAGGACAGAGTCTTCTATTTATATTAATCAAATTGGATGACATTGTTTCAAATACTTTGCAATCATGCTTGAAAAAACATTGTAACTTGATTAACAGTGTTGCCAAATACGAAAAGAATGTTTTCTTGAGCGTTGTGTTTATTGTGCATGTCACCACCAGGTGGAGTAATGAGCGTACACAGATTGGAATATGGCGTTGTAGTGTGACATCACTACCTCCTGACAGTGGTATGCTGCCAATGTATTTTGTGTTTGTCAAGTATGAGATTGTAATTTTGCTACAACCTGTGTGTAGTTATTTTCGCACGTAAGGTGGTATCTGTAATGTAGACTGCACGATTTCTATATTTTTAAAATACCACTTACTGTAAATTTGGGGTTTGGTTTGTGGTGTACTTAAATTTAATAATTAAATTGTAAACCATGGTGCTTTTTATAATAAGAGTTTTGAGGCTTGGCTTTAGAATTAAACGGTTTTGCACGTACATCGTTAGAACTTTACAACCAAGGAGATAAATAAACTCCAGATTAAAAGTTCAGGAGAGTTTATCTCAGCATAAGGGAAAAATCAATAGCATAATTTTTTTTTTCTCTCAGTTTTGCTTTAAACCTTGAGCAGTCCTGGAAGCCCTTTAGTGGGATGCTTGTGTAGACCAGAAATCCTGAGATGGGGCAGACGATAATGTAACTAGATTACTTTGGAGTAAAGAGTCAGTATTTGTCCCAGACCAGAAGTGTTGGGATAAAACCCTGAAGAATTTACTTTAAGTTGAGATCGTTTAAGCACAAGTGTTTAATAACTCCAGGAAGAAGCTACCTGCAGTTCCAGTCTATAAATTTAAACCACAAGTGACTCAAATCTATTTATGTGTAAGAGACAGGGTCTCTAGTGTGATACCATGCAAATGGTGTTTTTCGGTACACTAGAAGGTGTGCTTTTGGGAACTGTGCCAGGAGTGTGTCTTGGACACTACACGAAATCTGTTGTTTTTCTTTTCAGCTTACAAAGTGTGCTTTGGGATTAATGGAATCATATCTTTACTGTGTTTTTTCTTAATTTGTGTTAGAAATAGATAGTTTGGTTTATTCTACTTTATCTTCATTATTTTATGAATAAACTTCTGTTTTACGGTTAAAGCAAAAACCTGCATCATTGTGCACTAGTGTTTCAGAGAGAGACTACTTTGTTAAAGCTAAGGCAAGCAAAATATCATTTGTTAAACCAGATTATAGTTTAAATTCTGACCTGTCCAGTGCTAACATCATCTGGGACCATAGCATAGTGTGCGCTTTGTTACAGCAATAAAGTGAATCAAATTGATTGAATCATTTACTGACTCAACTTCGGATCTGACTGTTAATAACGAATTAATGTGAAATGAAGCTGAGGCTGTCTGCACGTGTGCTGGCACTGACATGTCTGTGAATGAAATGACATCAGCAGAACATGTGGTGCTGAAACATGAAGCCTATTGCAGATGACTGACATCACCAGCATCACCAGATGTTGCAATGCGGACATTTTATTAACAATTTTGATGTTTTTTGTAATCAGTCTACAGCTTAAACCCACAAAAAAAATACAGACTTCCAATTGTTCCAGTGTGTAGTCCTTTTGTTTCTGTTCTGCCAGACCAATGTTATGCCACTAATACCTTCAATCACAAGTTGTCCATCTTTATCAGTTAAATTATCTGTTTTAGCAGAACACAGCTGCGTTAATTGCGTTGCAGATACCCTCCCAGTTTCTGCTTATTCAGGTCTGGGTATGATTAGAGTATGGAACTTGCGATTACAAGCGTAGTTAAACCAAATAACATTGGTACATTGTTTTATATGAAGATTAAGGATTTGGTGCTGCATTAAATGAAGGAGGTGCGGTAAGAACAAACACCAGCAAAAATTCAAATTGCAGAGCTCGAGACATAAACATTCCTTTCCGGCATTTCTTGGTCCCACAAGAAATATTAAAGCTACAGAACCTTTTCACTTCTCTTCTTTCTCACTGATTTAATGATGGGAAAGCTGCAGCAAATACCCTGCTCATAGCTAGGCTGAAGATGCCATGAGATCCCATTTTCCGAAAATATAAAGAGAGCTCTTCCAGTTTAAGACCTTTGCTTTTTTTGACTCATTCAGAATCAGAATGATATATAAATTAAATATTTTAAGGCAATCCAGGAGAGAGGTTGAGAGGGTCTTATACAGAAAAAACAGAAGTACCTTTGTGGAAAAGTAAAGCAAACATTATTCTGCATCACATACCACCCCACCAACCTCAGGATACAACGCATCATCCTCCGACACTTCCGCCATCTACATTCTGACCCCATCACCCAAGACATTTTTCCATCCCCACCCTTGCTTGCCTTCTGGAGAGACCACTCTCTCCGTGACTCCCTTGTTCGCTCCACATTCCCCTCCAACCCCACCACACCCAGTACCTTCCTCTGCAACCGCAGGAAGTGCTACACTTGCCCCCACACCTCCTCCCTCACCCCCATCCCACGCCCCAAGATGGCTTTCCATATTAAGCAGAGGTTCACCTGCACATCTGCCAATGTGGTATACTGTATCCATTGCACCCGGTGTGGCTTCCTCCACATTGGGGAAACCAAGCGGAGGTTTGGGGACCACTTTGCAGAGCACCTCCGCTCGGTTCGCAACAAACAACCACACCTCCCAGTCGCAAACCATTTCAACTCCCCCTCCCATTCTTTAGATGGCATGTCCATCATGGGCCTCCTGCAGTGCCTCAATGATGCCACCCGAAGGTTGCAGGAACAGCAACTCATAGTCCTCTTGGGAACCCTGCAGCCCAATGGTATCAATGTGGACTTCACAATCTTCAAAGTCTCCCCTACCCCCACTGCATCCCAAAACCAGCCCAGTTCTTCCCCTCCCCCCACTGCATCACAAAACCAGCACAGTTCTTCCCTCCCCCAACTGCATCCCAAAACCAGCCCAGCCTGTCTCCGCTTCCTTAACCTGTTCTTCCTCTCACCCATCCCCTCCTCCCACCTCAAGCCGCACCTCCATTTCCTACCTACTACCTCATCCCGCCTCCTTGATCTGTCCGTTTTCCCTGGACTGACCTCTCCCCTCCCTGCCTCCCCACCTATACTCTCCTCTCCACCTATCTTCTTTTCTTTCCATCTTCGGTCCGCCTCCCCCTCTCTCCCTATTTATTCCAGAACCCTCTCCCCATCTCCCTCTCTGATGAAGGGTCTAGGCCCGAAACGTCAGCTTTTGTGCTCCTGAGATGCTGCTTGGCCTGCTGTGTTCATCCAGCTTCACACTTTGTTGTCTTGGATTCTCCAGCATCTGCAGTTCCCATTATTTCTATTATTCTGCATTGCTTCTGTAAGGGATTTTTAGATTACAACAGTGATTAGTTTTCAAAAATACTTCTTTGACTGTAAAATCTTTTGAAACATTCCAAAGTCATAAATGGTATGATATAAATGTATGTCTTTCTGCTTTTCTTTATTTTTGTTCAGACTGAAAACAGATGCAATGATTAATGCTAACTTTGAGAAAGTGTTCCATTTCTCAGCACTATTGCAAGGGAGGAGGTTAGAGTAATGACTCCTAAATTATCCAAATAAAAGTGATAGAAGACTGAGGGAAGAGGAATAGGAATAAAATATGAAAGTGGAGAGAGCACTCCAGATGTTTGACCAATTGAATGCTAATTTGGAGTCTCAAGTTGATGTTGTTAAGGGGAAGAATAGGATATCCACACTACTACCAGTTCCCAGTAGAAGTTTTATTGAAACGTCCATCATGAAGCTGCAAATCCAGCCGTCAAAATAATAATTTATATTTCAAATACCCTTCATGAATAATAAACATGATGAAATGAAATTATATCAGTGATAATGGGAACTGCAGATGCTGGAGAATCCAAGATAATAAAGTGTGAAGCTGGATGAACACAGCAGGTCAAGCAGCATCTCAGGAGCACAAAAGCTGACTTTTCGGGCCTAGACCCTTCAAAAGTATGAAGGGTCTAGGCCCGAAACGTCAGCTTTTGTGCTCCTGAAATGATGCTTGGCCTGCTGTGTTCATTCAGCTTCACACTTTATTATCTTGAAATGAAATGATACATCTTTATGTACATATAATGTGTTTGATAGTTGTGTGAATGATGTACTCCCAGTCCAAAGCCACCAAATTAATTGCCTATATCCATCTGTCAGTTTGGAAGGGTTTTCAATACGTTGAGCTTATGAAAGCTCCTGCGAGAGTTTATCATATGCTAGTTTGCTTATTTCCAAGTTCTTTAATTGGGTAATAAAATGACAACACTGTACACAAAGTACTCGGTGAGCTAAGATTCACCAGACCATGAGACTTGTAATAGAGTTCTCTGATTAACAAAGAGATATTTAAGAACATGTGTGCCATATTTGCATGTCTGTTTCAGCTATGACATATATTAAATGAAAGAGTTACAATGTCTCCAGGTTATGAAAATGATTCTGTAATGTGTCAGCTTACAACAGGTGTTCTTGCTTCAAAAATAAAGAGATCATCTTGCACTTTTTAGTGTGTGATAAATTGTGTGAGCTTTGAATTCATGTGTGCTATTTGTGGGCTCATTACTTTATCTTGTAAACTAATATGTTTACAAGCTTAATTTCTTTCGTTCTGAAGGGCTAACAATGTTTTGCATTGAGATGATACCCTTGGCACTTTTAATGTCTCAGAGGCTTTTGTGCAGGAGAGAGAGTACCCCATTGAGAAGAGAGACTTCAAGATTAATCGAAGAACATTCCTTTGTGTGTCTTGAAACAGGAATTCAAATTGTGGCCCTACCAAGAACATAGGAATGTAGGATTTAGGAACTGGGGTATACCATTCAAGGGTACATCTGCTAACAATAAGATCATGGCTAATCTGGTTGTGGTCTCAACTCCATTTTCCTGTGTTCATCCCTCCCCAGAATCTTTGCCTCCTTTTTCGATTAAAGAAAGCCATGGCCGGTGACAGACTCCTCCCTTCTCTCGTGCGAAATTCAGCAGTCCCTCCACTCAACATGCCTGCCTACCACAAGCCTTCCTTTCAGGCCAGCTGGTGGTCTTCCAGCACCTGAGTGTTCCATATGATTTCAGAACATTTGGACTGCGTAGGCATCAACTTCTGGCACTGAATTGCCACGGACAACTATTGTACGTTAGAGTGTTCCTGCCAGAAGTGGTGCTTTGCAAACGATTCCTGCCCCTTTGTCCCATCTACTTAGTAGCTGATTTCCAAAACATTGTTCAAGCTTTAATTCTAACCCTGGGACTGCATTCTGTGAACGCTCTGCTCATTCAAAACCTGTCGGGCATTAAAATCAAAACACAGATATCAGCTGATCCAATTTGCCAACAAGCTGGAAAGCTGTTGAACTATTTTAATAGAAGATGTGCGTTAACAGAAGAGGTATGAAATACAAAGCTTCATTCTTCTCTCCGAAGTGCTCTCCAAAGTTTATGGTAATAATAGGGTTTATGAGAAACATACTGGGTGCACTTTGTCAGTTTATTTGGAAGAAAATAACAGGGTTGTTATTACAAGTAGGCACAATACTTCGACAATTACTTTATAAATAAATCAAATGACATTTAAAGCTTTGTTACATCTTTTTATTGGCTAGCACGTATTCCTATGAACAGCTCAATTTTTTGAGAAAATTCCTGAAAGTCATGTGGTCCACAAGAAAGCACAGTTTGGGGTGAATTCAGCACTTGAACAAATGATCCCTCCAAATAAAGATACGATTAAGAAAATGTGAAATATATTTGAAACTGAAAACAGACATTATGCTGAAGGTTAAATTAGAATTGTCGTGGTATTGTTCCACACCATTTTCGTGGCAAGGGCAACCTTCAAGGGCTTTCAATGGAGCAGCCGTTCCATGCATCCAAATCTGGCATTGGGAGGTCTGAATTATATTGGATTAAAAGTTGCCATGAAGTTGAGAGCAGCTAAAAAGTGTCCTGCTGTAACCTACCAGCTGTGGAAGAATAAGAAATTCTCTGGCTCCCAGTTATGAAAGAAATTATAACAACATTTTGCAGGATGGGCAAGATTAGCAGGAGATGTCACGAAGGTAAAAGTTAAAAACTTATTGAGACATTTTAATTTTTGCAACGTTCAGCAGCCCAATTAAAAACCTTTGTTTGAGTTGCTTAATGCTTGAAAAGTATCTGTTATCAGTTCAGAAGAGGTTCACAAGATTTTTTCCAGAGATAAGGGGTTTGTCTTATCAAGAGAGATTGATCAGTAAAGTTTTATACTCTTGAGAATTTAGAAGAATTGAGGTATATAAGGTATTAATGGGATTGACAACGTCGCTGTCGAGGTGTTTCCTTTGTGAATCATAGCTTTAGAATAAGGAACTGCACGTCTATGGAAGTCATTACCCCAGAGTGTGGTGGATGCCAGAAAACTGCATAAATTTGAGATAGTAGACAGATTTTTAATTAGTAATGGGTTGAGGAGTAAAGAAGAATGGGCAGGAAAGTGATTTTGAGGCTGAGATGAGATAAACCATGGTCATATTCAATGGTCATGCAGGCTCAAGGAGCTGAATTGCCCATTCCTGCTCCTGGTCCTTATGTCTTATGTCCAGTCCACTTGAAAATTGTATTAGGTGGGTTTTGGAGCATCAATGGGGGAGTTCAAGTGCCCCTTGCCACACTCTGACTTTTTTTTAACAACCAAAAGACATGCAGTTGGCAGCTGAAGATTATCTGCTTTCAGGCTTAATGGAATTTGAATAATTCCAATAAAAATCAACATTCTAAGCTGATTGAGAATTCACCTTAACATGGACTGTCCTGTAGACTGTGAGTTTTAAAAAGATGTACAAGGTTTTATAGTACAAACAACTCTGTGGTCTAGGATGAGAATATTTATTCATTGATGCATTGAATTAAGTAGTTCTCAAAATTGTCTGTATGCTGAAAAAGTTCTAAGCTATTTGAATTCAAGAAGATGTACTGTTAAGGTAACTAAGAAATGCCCCATCATGAAAAATTAAATGAGGCCAAGTTGGAAAAGTTCTAACAGAATTATTTTCTAGTATCAGATAAATTGTTGCAAGCTGATGATAAAACCTTGCGTAAAGAAAACTAATTTTTCGACAAAACCTGAGACCACACTCTTTACATTCAATGCTACACTGTTACATGGAATAAAATAATTTAAATGAATCTCCCTCACCGTGGTCAGTGAAGGAACTTCTGGGCAGGATATGACATTTCATTTTATGTGAATTGGCAGGTTTTGTTTTAGTCTCGGTCATGATGGAAGCCTGACAAATATTATTGCAGTTAGTACCAAAGGAAGTAATCCTCGGGGTACATTCTGACATTTAAACAGAAAAGCATAATTTCCCATTTAATTTGTGAGCTTTTCATAAATTTGCACACATCAAGTTGAACTGTAGGCAGACTAAACATTGGTTGTTGTATACATGGAAAATGCTAGACTTATGTTCTAATTTGCATACAAAAAGCCCTAAAAATGTATATATGTAGGTGACTGATGACACCACAGTCAGCTAGGGGACTGTCTATTGTGAGAAAGCCTCCCAGCATTCACTAATGTAGCTCACATGAAAGATGGCTGTTTGGCAGACATCTAAGAGATTTGGCAGCACCTGATAAGCTATGTTCCAGTCAGAAGTTGCATCTGAATTTAGAATTTCCGGAAATGAGAAGGGCTTTTCTGAAGCTTTCCTTGTTGCAGAGCAAGTATGAGGGATATAAGAAGCCCTGTTTTTGCCTAGCTAAGTTGGGTATTAAATATGCACTCACATGTTCACTGTTTTCAAATCTCCAACCACAATATCACGTGAAATTAGGTGTAATAGTGAGGGAAAATGAGGAAGGAAAATGAGGCAGTGAAGCTGACTGCATGACTTGTGTTTCCATCCTAGAGTTACAGATACTGGCCTAACTTTCCCTGAGCCACCACAATGAGGTTTCAGAGGAAGTGATAAGGGCTACAAATTGCTAGTGGACTTCCTCCAGTTCACTGTTTCCTGTGACCTCTTCTGCCTTAATTCTGCTGTAACATACCTCCGAAAGTATCCACTCTCAGTGAAGGTTTCAATGAGACCTGATTCTGATCTTTCAGATATTTAAATTTAAGGAGCCTGGGTAGCTTCTCTGGTGGTGAAGATTCAATGAGGCAGATGGATATCCAGCCCTATTAGAAATGCATGGCAGGCAAGACAATCCTGGGCATCACCTTGAATCCTCGATAGTTGCTGCTGCCTCAGTTGACAGACGACATTCTGCAAAGAGGTTACAGAAGCTGAAATTGTCAGAGAAACTCAGCTGGTCTGGAAGCCTCTGTGAAGAGAAATCAGAGTTAATGTTTTGAGTCCGGTATTCCTTCTTCAGAATTCTCAGACTGAATAGGTTAAAACATAACGCAAATCATTTTCTGATCATAGGTGTCGTTCACTTGTACTGTGTGGGGTCTATTTAATGCTATTGCTCTTTGAAGGGCCTCACATTGCTCAAGAGTGGAGCACTGTTCCTTACAATTCCTGCCAGATGCATTGACTTAACAGGTCATACTTTACCTGCTGAACCTCGGGCATGCTGCGTTGTCATGCCAGACATAGCAATGCACTACTGCTGACTCCATGACCCTCTCTCCACTTTTCATCTTTCACTCCCCACTTTCAATGTTCCCTTTAAGTTGCACATGTGTGCAGCTGTGCAGGGGAAATCAAAACCTATGTATTCCCCACAATCCTTCACACACTGGACGACCAATGGAGGAATCATCCAGACCTCCACGCACCACTTCCCCAATGGCCATGAATGGATTCTCCAAGTGCCACAACAAAGTCCAGGCCTTCAGCACTCACTACTCAGCCCTGCAACCACTTCCGGTTCCATGCAAAGTATAGAAACATGATTGTCGAAGCAAGTTCAGGAAAGAGGAGGAAGCCAAGTCACATTACCTTTAGTCAGGGACTCAAATTGAAAACTGTAAGCACAGAACCAGGAAATCCTCAGGAGTTTATGACCTTCTCAGCAGTGTCCAGGAGGATCAGGTACTAAGCCTGGGAAACAGGCAGCCATTCCAGAAGGAAGCAATGACTGACTTAACTAGCCAGTGAGATTTCTCTTTCACATTTGAAACTTTGTTTACTTGATAAAGTAAGTTTAATGTATATTCAAAAGAAAAGCAAATGGTTCTTCAAGCTCCTTAAGAAAGAAATGCCATGCACATTTCAGAATGGGATGGCTTTTCAAGGTCATCAAAACTGAAATGCCATTTTCAACACAGAAACAGAGAGAGAGTTTCACTAATGGTGAAATGGAAATTATATGTGCTATTTGGTCTCAAGTACATGTTGGAGGTGGTTCAGCCCTGGGAAAAAAGTGGCAGGGTTGAGAATTGGGCTACCTAAAGTAGTATTTCATCTAAAATCTGCACGTGTATTCTGTTATTAGTTTATGAAACTGAAACAAAAGTGATTTTTTTAAAATGCTTACCGAAACACTGGGGATTGTGGTCTGAAGTGGAATGTACAGAGTGCAAAAAAGACCTTTCCAATATGGTGAAAATTCACATTGATAATGTCATCCTTGCAAGACATTGTATCTATTGTAACAGCACTCAAGCAATTTAATGTTAACAATGATCTTAATCTTCAGAAGGTGGTGATGTTTACGTCAGATCTTTTTATGCTGGGAAATAAAAATGGGGTGGCTGCAATCTTGTAATGCAAAATCAGACATTTGTTGGAATAGCATTGCATTACTCACAGACGTCTGGGAATAGATGATGTTTGGAAATAGGTCTCAATTATGCAAAGTATTGAAATGGTTCGAAGAACAACGTGTACAAGTGGTAAACTGTGAAGAAAAAAAAAACAATTTGAAGATTTTGCCAAAGTCACAGAGTGTGAAGCAGTAACACTTTGACTTCCAAATGAAGTGAGGTAGCTGTCAAGACACTTCATAATGAGTTTAATACTGCAAGACTACCATGTCTAAACTGAGTGCTGCACAAGAAAAAAATAAAGGCAACAATCCAGTCACCGATTATGCTGAAAATGTTCACAAAGTCACAGTATCATGTTGTATTGACAATTCTGAATAATGTTCTAGGTGAACTGGCCTCACTGTTGAAATTCTTTCTGAGAAGCTGTTTGACAGCAATTGAAGTAATAGAATTTGCAAAGGACAAGATTAATAAACTGAAAACTTACGTGGATATGTTTATCGGAGTGGTGAAATTACAAAGGTTCTTTCTGCGCTTTTTTAAAAACCCTATAGAGTAGAAACAGGCCTTTTGGCTCAACAAGTCCACACCAACCCTCTGAAGAGCATTCCACCCAGACACATCATCCTATCCCTGTAACCCACCTAATCTACACATGCCTGGACACTATAGGCAATTTTGGTTGGCCAATCCATCTAACCTGCACATCTTTGAAGTATGGGAGGAAACCAGAGCACCCAACAGAAATCCACACAGACACAGGGAGAATGAACAAACTCCACACAGACAATCACCCAAGGCAAGAATTAAACCTGGGTTTGGTGCTGTGAAGCAGCAGTGCTAACCACTAAGCCATCATGCCTTCCCAACTTTATTCTGAACACTACTGCAATTCTTCAACTGATTTACCTGCTGTGTGACCACCTAGAATGCAGATTTCCAGAAGAATAATTGCATTTGATCAAGCTGCAATGTGCTTGACACACACGCAGCAGGCACATTATACAGGTGTGAGATTGCATATGAAGGTTCTATACAGTAGCACGTTCACCTCCTTGACTGATCATTGCTGACAACCAAGACAATCTGCCTGGCTTTGTGTCCACAATAAACAGCAAGGCAATACAGAAATATTGCTAGCCTTTAAGTTCTTGCTGAGAGAGGGAAGTGTTAAAAGGCAAAGCGAGGCAAGGCCCAAGGCAGAAATGTTGTATGCATCCACGTAGATACAAAATGAGTGAGCACTGAGACAGCAAACAAGGAGCACTACAATGTCCTTGGTCAAATCCATGAGTTTGTGCCTGTCCATGTGTGGAAATTGTCCTGGCAGCAGTGCAATAAATGAGAGGTGCTTGCATGCTCTGAACTATAGCATTGAGGTGCAGAAACAAATTTGAAGCGGTACAAAGATGTGTCATGAGTATGCAATGAACTGACGCCAATGCCTGTGGATAGAGTTTGCAAATGGCCGCAGCTCATGAAGCATGCTTGGAGCAGTTGATGACAACTGTCCAAAATGGAGGGCCAAGAGAGCAAGCCACAAGCTGGAGTCACAAGTCTGGGAGTTGTCACTGTCTAGTTTCTATCTAGCAACTGAGAGAAAGGGAAACTGCATTTCACTAATGTAGCTTAGGTAATAATGGCATGCTAATGCACAAAAATGAATGTAAGAAGGCCTCTGACAGCTCATGAGCAGGATTCCCCTCTCACCATTCAAAACATGGTTGCAAAATCAGACTTTTTTTCTCAATGGTGAAAATCTCATTCCTGCTAACCTTAGCCTGTTTTCCTAACTGACTCGCCATAGCTCACATCTTTCGGGGCTGGGAAGATTCTGCACATTAACTTCTACTGAACAACAGCAAAAGTGAAGAAAAATCTAACAAAATGAAATGAAAAGGGGTTGTTTGCATTCCAAGCAATTACAAATTTACAATCAATTAATGATGACTGCACCCAGCTTACTCCTTTGGAACTGGATGTCAAATCAGCCCTGTCTAGCTGTTATCCTTGACGCTGCACTGCTGTATCATGTTGAAGGTGGTGTTCCTTCTGGCCAATATCCTGATCTTCCCTCCTGGGAGTCTGCAACTGCTCTCCGTACTCTTCAGTGTCCATCATAATCCTTCCTGCTGCTTCAGTCATAGCAGGATTATGCTGCTCACACTATCTGGACCATACTAAAAGATACCTCCACCCCCGAGACTGATCCAAACATCAGCATCTTATCTTCAGATGGTGTACTGTCTGCTCCACCATGGCCCTAGTCAAAGAACATGCTTCATTGTATCGACACACACCTCAGTGGGCAAGGTTGTGCAGTGGTTGCAGAAAACAGCCCTTATATCTCAGGAATCAACCTCATAAGGCATCTGGCCCTTGAAAAAAAATCAGTAAAATGAAAGCAGTGAAGGTATATAGACATCATGGAAGCTTCAAGGGTGCCTGGCAAAGACTTCTAAAATATGATACCAACCATCACAAATGATGTGTATATGGAATCGAAGCCTTTGCTGTAGGTGATGTCTGCTGTGTTAAGCTATGTGTTGACAGTGCCAATGTGTATACCATCTATTGGAACCTGAATCTTGGGGAAGCCAACTATTTTGCCAATACCTACTGCCCAGGCGGCAGCACTGACCTCCTCATGAGGAAATGCATAAAGTGATTTGATCCACCACAAATTACATTGGTTACTTCATTGTTATATATGGGTTGAGGATTGAGAGATCCCACACAGATCTGCCACAGATTCTTTAATGAAGCTGGTTACCAAAGGTTTTGTGCAATGTGCTTCTGACCCTTCGGGTGGCAAGTCTCACTTCAGGGAATAGCATAATTATGTGATGGTGTCATGGGATAGATTGATGCAGCAATCGAGAAAATGGCTTCAAGTGTCTGGTCCTCCTATACTTTCCTTATGTCCTGATAGGAACTTCAGCCATGTCTTCCCCATGTGGAGACAGTTTGGCAGCCTCTAATCCTGAGTTTGCTGATGCATCTGTTCCTCCTCAATTCCTCTGTGTCTTTGTAGTCCCTTGATCATTTTGATGATTATCTCTCCTGTGGCCGGATTCATTGGTCTTGGCTCCTATGAACATTTGTGAGGTTGATCATAAACAGAACAGGCTCATAGTAATGTGAGCAGTCAGTATTTGCATCACACACAAATTACTGTTTAGCAGAGTTTTCCAGAGAATACGTATAGAGGACTCCAACAGTGCCACTTGGAATGCCATCATGTAGACTTTGACATTGGGAATCTAGTTACAAAGCATGCAGCATAAACTAAGCCATGTGGTACAATAGGGAGATTTCAGGATTACTGATATTTTGTCCCTAACTCCAGCCAAGAAAGCAGCATGTTGGTGAATATTCACAGTTCAAGGTGAGAGGAAATCTGCTCCGAGTCCTTGTGAAACCTATGAAACCTTGAATCATCTTTGTGTATTGTGACCAGCTGGTACACTTTAAAGGTCACCTGTGATTACTCCTGCTTCACGGAGCTGATCATTCTGTGATGAATTAAAAACATGGTCAAGATTGCTTGTGACCAGGATTTGTATTCAACATCATGCGTGCATTTCACATGAAGGGTGCTACGATGACAAATATTTTCAACCTGTACTGTGTAAATGCCTGATAAACACAATTCTGTCTCAAATCTCTCGCAAGTAGAGCCATTTGCTCAGGCAGAGAAAAAAAAACACACTGACTCTACCCACTCCAGGTCTGGTTGCAGCCATTTTTCTTTTTCCATTCCATATTTCCATTTCCACCTGCACTTCCAGATGAGGATGGACAAACATACATGTTGCATTTGGCAGTGTGAGTCACAGAGACAGCCTGGTAATTTAGGGCAGTTCCCCAACTCACAAGACTTTTAATTTCCTTTGTTCCTTGCATGCCCGGGTGACCCCTTCAGCACTGAGATTCCACATGTTTCCTCTGAACACTTTCATTTAAGCCTTCATCTCACTAAATTAGCCCCTGAGCCCCGGTCATACAGGTCACAAATACCAACAATTATGCTGCGCTGTCCCTAGGTTGACGCCAGGCTGCTTGTAATCAATGATACCATGGCTACAGTCACTTAAGACTTCCAAAGCACTATAATCTGATCTACTTGATGTAGAATTTCCCATTTCACAACTATTGTCCCCACTGCATTCCAGCCTGCTGCCTTCAGTGCTCACAATTGACTTCATCAATTTCTCTACCGCAGCAGTAGCTCCTGATATGCCATTTGACTTTCACTGAACAAAGCCCAGTACTGACCATGGCTCAATGTCCGTCCCCGGACCTCGTCCAACTTTGGGGCTGCACGGTGGCCCTGTGGTTATCACTGCTGCCTTGCAGCACCAAGGACCCCCAGATTCGATTCCACCCTCAGGTGACTATCTATCTGTGTGCCGGTTGCACACTCTCCCTCAGTCTGCATGGTATCCTCCAGGTGCTCCAGTTTCCTTCCGCAGTCCAAAGACGTGAAGGTTAGGTGCATCAACCATGCTGAATTGCCCATAGTCTCCAGGGATGTGCAGTCTAAGTGGGTTAGCCATGGGAAATGCAGGGTTACAGAGACAAGGCAGGGATTGAGTCTGGGTGGAATGCTCTTCAGATGGTCAGTGTGACTCGATGCGTTCAAATAGCCTGCTTCCATACTGTAGGGATTCTATAATTCTGTGAAATGAATAGCCCAATAGATAATTGATTGGGACTCTTACTGATCTTCTTGCAGCTCCCCAGCAGACATACTGTGAATTTCCAGACCCTTTGCACTGACCTATAGGACTGATCATAGCCAATGCTTGGACTGTAGTTGTATGGAACCCCTGGCTTAGCGCCACGAGTGGCTGACAGACCATCTCCAAGCCCTTGGACTGAGATCGGACATTACCTTAAATGACTGTGGTGGAATCCCCGGCTGATGATGACAATCCTCCGTGACTTGACCAAAGACTGCGATCTTAAGACTTTGACACATGGTCATTTGATTGAAAAGGTTGCAACGTGTTTATTTTGTAAGCTGCTGACAGATACTACAGACGTGACACTGATGTAGATCAGTGCTACGTTGTTACATTTCCAGCTCCTTAACTGGTCAGTGCTAACAACCTGACATGTTGCTTTGCTTGGCATCTGTCCTAAATGAAAAGGCAACACAAAAGCACTGTGAGCTTAATTTTTGAATGAGGCAGCAAGACACAAATAGTGCAAGGTAAGAGATGACAAAGATGCTGTCGGTATCCAGGTTGGTGCAGTGTGAAAAGTACTGAGGAGCCTGAAGGTGCTTGTCTTTGCTCACAATGTGGCTGGCAGCAGCAATACAATCAAAGGTGCTGGTGTGTACTAAATAGCGGCATTGAAGTGGTGAACTGTCCCCTAATTGAGTTAAAGGTGTGCCATGAGAATACAAAGAGGCTGGTGCATGTCCAAAGCCATTTGCTGTGAATGGAGCAGTCACTGTCCATCTCACAAACCTTGTTTGCTACATTATGACTTGCTGCTCATGGTGGAGGCTGCATGAACAAGCGGTTATTTGTAACAAATGAACTTTCTCGTCAGAAATTGTTACAATCTAGTTTCTCTCTGGCACATGCGAGAGTAAGAAACTATATACCAGTGATACAAGCTTTGTTACTAATAAGATGGCAATGCATGCAACTGAGCTTACTCCCACTTAGAAGTGGAACTTTCATATTGTCACCCAATTCTCAGTTGCAAAATCTGGCTTTTTTAAAAAAAAATCTTGATGCAACGAACTTAATTTTCTTATCTCGTCATATTTTCCCAACTGACTAGCTATTGCCTAAGTTGGTCAAGAACAGGGAAACTTCAGCTCCTACAACTCACAAACTCCTTTTCTTGACATAAATTCTGTCCCCAGACATGCCTACAGGAAATACTCACAATCTTGTTATCCTATTCAATCTGAACTATTGACCACATATTCTATCATTTACAAAGATGTCTGCTTTGAAACTTCTGATCATCGTTAACGTGGCCTTTGCTCAACTGCTGTGAAAATACGCATCCAAGCCTATGTCACTTTAAGACTCTGCCATTCTCACATTTTCCAAAACCTTTAGCTCATCTAAAAATCTGCTGCCCAAATCCTAAACTGCACTAATTCCCACTCACCCGCACTCCCAGCACAACTTTGTTACCTGACCAGGATTAGTTTCAGGATCCCCAACATGTTCAACTTCAAACTAATTAATAAATACATTTCCATCTCTTTCTGTAACCATCTGTAGCCTTACAAGCCTCTGAGAATTCAATACTTCTCAAACAAAGCCTCTACTACATCTCAAAATCCCAAATTGGAGATTGGTGAAGTGATGATTATTTTCAGAAGTAGAGCTGATTTCTTTCAAATTATTTCTCTCACTGGAGAGGTATTTCTGTTGGTTGTTGAACATTAAATGTTCAATTCAGTAAATATTGCACATTTTTGCAACATCAGCCTTTACTCACAATCCAAAATAGTAATATTAACATCTTGTATCTTCTGAAACAGCCATTTAAGCACCAGTTAAATCAACGCAAAATATTCCTACATAAATACTGGTGATTTTCCTTAGAGGTATTTGAACATTTCAAAATGTTGGAACTGTGCCTGCAGCCTCAATAGAAAATGTGTTATGAATTCACCAGAACATTCCTCAGACTGAGATGCAAACCAGATTGAACTTTATCAATTGTACATTAATTTAGCCACTGGCTTTTCAAGTGATACATATCAAGTGAATATGAGCAGACTACAAATTAAAAGCAGGCTTATATGAAACTAAATAACCAGATGAATTCTTCTGCTGAAAATAAAATGGTAACCCTTATGAGCATGAACACATTTATAAAACTCTCTGGAATTGCAATAGAACATATAGTCCGCTGGCTTCAAGGTGAAAGCATTGTCAATGCAGCCATAGATCACATCTGATACACCTCTTCTCAATATGTTTTGAACAATGCAGGAGAAATAGTATCTATTTCAAGGAACTAATTAAAAGTTCAGAAAAGGAGAATTTGAATAGAACTCTTATTATTATTGAGTGGAACAAGTTACATGAAGGAGCTATCCTAAGGTTAGGCAGGAAATGCCAAAAAAGACTTGTACATGCTGGATAGAACTTTTTGTGCCAAGTAACGACTTGGATACTTCAGTAGAGAAGCAAAACCTGTGCTAAACTGAAAAACAGATCAAAACAAATGTAAGCATTTGTCAAGAGATCTTTCCTGTCAAGATATATCCATTTTTCTTTTCTTACCTCCTCCATCTCACGTGAAACTTTAATCGATTGATTGAGATATCCTGCTCAGACTTATTATCTCTGAACTTAAATGATTTCTAAGTTATCTATCACAGCGTGGAGTTTTTAACGGCATGAAAGGAGACCATACAATACATCCCACCTCCCAGAATGTTGCTAGGAGGAAAATACAATCAAGCTTCAGAATGACATATACTGATCCTACTGATCTGATATACTTCAACATGAAATTTCACTATGACCAGTGTGCTCATTTCCATGTGCAACCTTTTTTTTTAAAAAAAACTGGATTTTCCCTTTGGGTCGAGTCAGGATCTGCATGAGCCACTGGGACTAATAGACTTTAGCCAGACCGGTGGCAAAAAGTAGTTTGCATTTCAAATCTCCAGAAGGCTGCAAAAACTCACTTTCACAGCCATGTTTCCTTTCTCAGTGGCTGCCGATGACTCAGCCTTACCTCACATGGATTTACCTTCTCTGTAACCCTGTAAGTGTACCCATCCTCTTTATGGTTGCCTCACACTCAGTCCATCTCTGTTATTGCACTCACCTCCTACCAAGTCTCACACTGCATCACCCTCACTATTAACTGCAACATCTTTCCTCTACAGCTTTTATCATCCCCCAAACTCCCACATCAACAGCCTGCATGATGTCTGGGCTACACACTCACTTCCTCACAACACCTCACCACCTTTTGACTACTTGCACCAGCACAAACAGCTGTGCCACCATCTTCCACCTTAATCTCTCTCCTACAGAGCAGAAAGGGTTCAGACAGATCGAGGGGTGTGTGATAGTTGACTTCTCAGCATCTCCAAGGAGTGATAACAGGCTCTTGTCAGAAACGTTGGTAACCCTCAACAGCTCAGATACTGATATTGCAGTGGACCATTATTGTAGGAAAGTTTGGGAGGAAAATCTGATGACACAGCTGGCAGATGAAGAAATGTCTCAGGCCACTGGCATGGAGGATTGACAGAACCAAGCACCTGCTCAGCCCCAGGTAGGAGAGGACTCAGTGGTGGCAGTGATTAGGGGTTTCATCCATATACACAGGAAGGAACAAGTGTGGCAGAAATGTCTGTGAGATGTAATAGCCCTCATTATCTGGTATTTACAGCAGTACAGCAACCCTGTTGCCTCCTTGACAGAGTCTGTCATCCTCAGAGACTGTTGGACAGGAGTATACATCTGAACTCCACTGCTTGGGCCATAGGTCCTCAGGATCAAAGACATGGCAACAGTAGATGGGAAAAAATAGTAGGAACATGGTGCCCCATCCTCATAGGGAAACAAGGAGGAGGCTTCCAGTTGGATGATGAGCCGTATACAGGCCCCTCTGAAGCCTCCTTTCAGGGTATTCCAGTGGTATCTGGGGCTTCCATCTTAATCTTAGCCGACTCCTTTGACCGTTGGAAGCTGAGCAGACTCCACTTGTTGCTGGAAAGGAGAACCTCGGTATATCTGGGCAGTCTGGTCCAGTGTGTACCTTGGATTAGACTAGTAAATCTCCAGTGTCAACTGCTTCCACCTCTGAACAAGATTGGTCTACCCAGCTATAGAATCAGGGCATAAGCAAAGACATAGTGAGGTAGAGAAAGAAGTAAACTTATTGATGGCACTTTGGTGACAAAGCAATTTTCATATGTGCATAAATCTCACTATTTTACCTTCACATCAGTGTTTGAGATTGTTATATTCTGGGTTACAACTAAGTCCAAATTCACAACCATACATTTAGTCCTTACATCTAAGTAATTTATATACATTGTAAAATATTGAGGCATCGGCATTGAACATTTGGACGCAACTCCTCTCACCTTCTAACCAGAAAATTACACACTTACACCTACTCTCTGATTTGTGTTGGCTAACCAATCATCTGCCCATGCCAATCTGTCACTACCTATACTATGATCTTTTATTTTCCACAATACCTTTGACGGACCTTGTCAATGCCATCTAGAAATCTAAATTAAACCAGTCCACAGGTTCCCCTTTTCCACAGGCTAAACTACTTCGTCAAAGAACTCCAATAAATTGGTTAAACATGATTTACTTTTCAACAGGTAATGTTGACTCTGCCGGATTAGCTTGAATTTTCTAAGTACCCAGCAGGAGCATCTTTAATGTTAGCTTGTGATATATTTGCTACGACAGATGTGAAACTAAAACAAAACCAGAAATCACTTGAGAACTCAGCGGGTCTGACAGCATTTGTGGAGAGAAAGCTCTGTTAATGTTTTGGTCCAGTGGCCCTTCTTCAGAGCACAGATGTGAAACTAACTTGGCTGTAATATCTTGCCTTCAGTCTTCCTCCTTATTTGAATAAATGAGTTACATTATCTCTTTTTCAGTCTAATGGAAGCCTCCTAAATTGGGGAGTTTTGGAAAATGAAAATAATACATGAACCAAATCACTCACAATTATCTTAGGAACTTTAAACAAGTCCCTGCATCAGGACACAGGGACACATCAGTCCACAGTCTCAACCATTTTCTCAAAATATCTCTTGTGAATTTCTCCCTTCCATTTCCTGATTTACAGAAATTTCTAGGATATTACTTGCATCATCTATAGTGAAGACTGATGCATTATATTTACTATATTCATCTGCCATCTCTCAATGTCCCATTATTAATTCTCCTCACTCACCACCTAAAGAACCAATATTCACTTTGTGACTCTGTTATTTTCTTAATATTTTTAGAAAATTTTATTTTATTTAATATTTTTAGCTAGCTTTTTGTCATTCTATAATTTCTCCTTACTTGTTAATTGTTTAAACATTCTTTACATTTTCAAATAACTTATCCAATCTTCAAATTGCCAATTAACTTTGTAATTTATTTGCTATATTTCTTTAAGACATTTGCCATTTTTTAGTTAACCATGTTTAGTGGCCCCTCAGCTTTGAATTGCTTTTTTTCTCATTGGACTGTCTCTATCCTATGTATTCTCAAATATCCACTGAAATGTTCTAACTCAGTTAACATATTTGTTAGTCTAAAATGCCATTTATATTAGCTAGTGCTGTTTTCATGCCCTCACAATTGCCCTATTTAAGTTTAAATTATTAGCCTCGGACTCACTTTTCTCTCCCTCAAATTGAACATAAAATTCAATTATATTATGATTGCTGATAACCAGGGATGCCTTCACTGTTAGGTCATTAATTAATCTCATCTTGTTGTACAATATCAGGCCTAGTAAAGCCTGCTCTCTGGGTATCTCCAGAAAAAACAGTTCTGAGAAAATACCCTGAAATCATTCAATTGACTTTGCTCATTTGACTTTTCTACATCACTAGCTATCAAGTTTTGAGAAGATTTGTAGCTCAGGTTGAGGTTCTGGATATGAATTTGCTCGCTAAGCTGGAAGGTTAGTTTTCAGACGTTTCATCATCATTCTAGGTAACATCATCAGTGAGCCTCCGACGAAGCGTTGGTGTAATGTCCCGCTTTCTATTTATCTGGTTAGGCTTCTTTGGGTTGGTGATGTCATTTCCTGCGTTGGTGATGTCATTTCCTGTTCTTTTACTCAGAGGGTGGTAGATGGGCTCCAAATCAATGTGTTTGTTGATAGAGTTCCGGTTGGAATGCCGTGCTTCTAGGAATTCTCGTGCATGTCTCTGTTTGGCTTGTCCTAGGATGGATGTGTTGTCCCAATCAAAGTGGTGTCCTTCCTCATCTGTATGTAAGGATACGAGTGATAGTGGGTCATGTCATTTTGTGGCTAGTTGATTCCTCAGCAATAAACCCAAACAAACAGACAAAACGGGCTCAGAAACCATAACCACTCTCCCCTACATCAAAGATATTTCCGAAATGACTGCCAGACTACTCGGACCTCTTGGCATCAGGGAAGCCCACAAACCCACCAACACACTAAAACAGCAGCTAATGAAATTAAAAGACCCTATACAGACAACAAACAAAACAAACGTCATCTACAAAATGCCTTGCAAGAACTGTGACAAACACTACGTTGGACAAACAGGCAGAAAGCTAGCCACCAGGATACATGAACATCAACTAGCCACAAAATGACACTATCACTCGTATCCTTACATACAGATGAGGACGGACACCACTTCGATTGGGACAACACATCCATCCTAGGACAAGCCAAACAGAGACACGCACGAGAATTCCTAGAAGCATGGCATTCCAACCAGAACTCCATTAACAAACACATTGATTTGGAGCCAATCTACCTTCCCCTGAGAAAAAGAACAGGAAATGACATCACCAACGCAGGAAATGACATCACCAACCCAAGGAAACCTAACCAGATAAATAGAAAGCGGGACATAACACCAGCACTTTGTCGGAGGCTCACTGATGATGTTACCTAGAATGGTGACGAAACGTCTGAAAACTAATCTTCCAGCTCAGCGAGCAAACTCACATCCATCACTAGCTATACGTTTAGCTAGTAACTGGTCACAGTACATTTCAGTTGTAATTTATCCTACCAGTATAGCCTCGAATTTCCCTACTACTGCTGTAAGTGCCCCATGAACTAGAACCACCAGTCTTTGAGCCATATATTAATTTCGCTCATCTTATTTGCCCTATGTTAATTTTCATGAGGTTCAGGTAATAATCCAGAAATTATTACCTTTGGTTTTTGCTCCTTAATTTGGTGCCCACTTCATACTGAGTATGCAGAACCTATTTTCCTTGTCTTGCCTGTCGTCTATGATAACTTGATCCGTCACCTCCATTCCTCTCTTAATCCCTCCCTCCACCCCTGGCCAGGTGTTCTGAAATTCATCAAAGGGCAGGCAGCATAATCTCTTGCTCACTGCTGCAGAGAATGCTAACAATCCCCTTCACTCATAGAATCCCTTCAGTGTGGAAACAGGCCATACAGCACAACAAGTCCAGACCAACCCTCTGAACGGCTACCCACCCAAACTCATTCACCTACCCTATCCCTGTAAACCTGCATTTCCCATGGCTAGTCTACCTAATGTACACAATGGGCAATTTAGCACGGCCAATCCAATTAACCAGCTTTTCTTAGGACTGTGGGAGGAAATCGGGCCACCCGGACGAAACCACGGAAAGAGTATGCAAATGCCACACACAGATAGTTACTGGAGGCTGGAATTGAAATTGCGTCCTTGGCGCTGTGAGGCAGCAGTGCTAACCAGTGAGCCACCGTGCCACTGTATGGTGCCCCACTACCACTACTTAATAACCTTTTACTTCACCCACTTGAATGGCTTCCTGTATCATAGTGCTGTTGCCAGTTAACCCTTCCACTTTACAGCCTTTGCTCTCTCTCAAATTAGCTGAGAAAATCACAAAGATATTGGACCATTGCAAAGACTAAGGCTCATGCATTCCTGACTTCTGGTTTGTGCCACCTACGAACAAGATACAAAGAATAATCCCTGTGCAGGGACAGTTATGCCCAAGCAAATGTGTTGTTTAACCCCAGGCTATGTTTTTTGATGAAAAGCAATCAGGTTGGAAAGAGAAGGTGGGGATTAGAGGATATGGAAGTAATTGGAATCACCATTTAGTCCATACGTAGGCTACATTTTCCCAAACACAGCCAGCCCCAGTGCTTTTCTTCATGAGAAACAGCTGTGGTGCTGTTGCATTCCTGAGCCTGATCGTTTTATAAATAAATTTCACAAAAGTATTTGACTTGGTCTGAAATCACTGGCTGCATAAGAACAGTGAACATCGAACAGTACAGCACAGTACATGATGTTGTGACGAACTTTCACCCGAAACCTAACGTCTATCTAGCCTCCACCACTACCTTACACTATCATCAAATAAAGGTTTATAACATTGTTGACAATGTATTAGATTGGATTAGAAATTGATTAGTTAATAAAAGTGAGATGATAAGCATAGTTGCCGTTGGTCACTATTGTTTGTCACTTTTATAAATGTAGAACATGGAATTTGTTCCAAGATGCAAAAACCTACAGGTCACAACAGGGAGCAGTGAAAAATGATTGTAAATAGCATAAATCAAAAAGGTCTTGAAAGAAGCTTGGCCAGTGAATGGAGAATTGTCAGATGAAGTTATGGAGAAAGGTGAAATATTAGCAGAGGAAATGCCAGTGTCAAAAATGTGCTTAATTAAATATTTTTGAGGATAAGTTTAAAATGCACTAAGATAACCTTATACATTGCATGGAGTGTTTGTGGCGTTCTGGTAATTTGACTGGACTATTAATTCAGAATGCAAGGCAAATGTTCTGAGAATATGTTTTAATCTCACCGTGTTTAAAATTTAAACTCAATGTTTTTTTTAAAATGTAACCGTAATGGCAATCACGTAACCATTGTTGTAAAAATTATCTGGTTCATTAGTGAGCTTTTGGGAAGGGTATCTGGCATCATTACCTGGTCTTTACCACATGTGACTCCATAACAATGTGGCTGCCTCTTAACTGGCACTGAACTTGCAATGTCTTCATCGTGAATGCATAAAAAATACCATTTCAGAGCGAGAGTGAGTTTCTATACTCATAACATCTTTTACTCATAATGTTTTAAATGGTCTGACATATGCTTCTAGCTCTTTTTACAGGTTATTTTCTTTTCCGAGTCCATACCCAGGTTGAACCAATCAAGGATAGTGAGTAGTAATAGACAATAGACATTTAATCAAACATAGGAAAATTGAACATGACAACAAGAAAGGATGGATGAACTCAACTGACCACTTGCTTACCACAGCTTAGCAATTGTTCAATGAATATCTCAAAGTTAAGCAAGCCAAACTTAAGCTTCAATTTTCAAATGATAGAAAATAAAAACATATGCATGGGCATATGAAATTGTCAGAATTAACACAATTTTTTAAAATCAACATAGACAGCAATTGGATTAAAACAAAACTCTTGCAGTTGTATTGTGGCACAAGTCACTGCGGCCTTTTTCAAATTGTCAAGTGGCATGAGGAATTTTACTCATGAGTTCACACACGGCAAAGTATTCTCATCTGTGCCACTGTGGCTGAGTAGAGGCCAGGAACACTCGTTCAGACAAAGACAGAAGCAGCTCATAGGAGGGGTGCTTGCTGGAATTGGAATCACACACATCTTGATTGTTTACATAGCAGCATTGGCAAAGACTTGGAATCAATTTGCCTGCATGCTCTCTTAAACAATTTTGTTGGTTTGCACAGAAACAAACAAAAGTACTGAAAGTATAACATACAAAGAGCAGGAATTAGTTGGACAGAAAAAGAAAACTTGCTGTATGTGCGTTAATGTAGATAGTATTGCAGGATTGTTATGCTATAGGCACAAGTTTCTTCCTCATGGCAGTAATGGAGATCCAACTTACACATGGGCCTGAATGGAAACTAACAACTGCTGGTTACAATACAGTCAGGAGGGAGAGGAAAGGAAAGGACATGCAAGGGTAAGATTATTAATTAAGCTTGATATTATAGTCCTGCAGTTAGACTTAGATTAATGGGTTTAAAGACTGAATCTATTTGGCAACAGCTAATGAACAGAAAATGCGCTGTCTCACTGCTTGGTGCTAGCTATAGATGCTCGAATAGTGGAAGGAGCAAATCTTTGAAAAGCTTTCAGCAAAATTAAACTAACAAAATCAGTTCAGTATGGAACTTCAATTACCTTTACATCGATTGGGGGTGTGGGGTCAATAGAGTAAAGTGTGCAGGGAGTGAAGAATTCCTAAAAGTTGAACAGAATATTCTTAATGAGTATGTTCCTGTTGCAACATGGACGAAAGCATTGAATGTTGAAGGTGGCGGATGAGGTGCCAGTTAAGGACATTGCTTTGTCCTGGATGTTACAAAACTTTTTGAGTGTTGCTGGAGTTGCAGCCTTTCAGACAAAGGCAGACTATTTCATTGACTCTTGGCATTTGCCATGTTGACGGTGGGAAAGCATTGACGAGACACAGGATTCCTAATCTCCAATGCTGGATGTCTTAGTTGCACTGAAACAGTTTGACAAAGGGTACAGCTTGAACTGGAGCACACACCTTCAGTACTATTGCCATATTTATATTGATGGTCCAATTGAGCTTCTCAAACTCCAGGATGTTGACAGTAGGGAGTGTAGCAATGGTGATGCCACTGACCATCAAAGGGCAATAGTTAGATTCTTTCTTGTTAGACATGGTCATTTCCTGATACTTTTGTGGTATAAATGTTATTTGTCACTTATCCACTTATTTTCTAAGCCTTTCTTAATTTGGACATAGACTGCTTCAGTGTTTGGGAGGTCATGAATGACACTGAACATTGTGCAATCATTAACAAACATCTGCCCTTCGGGTCCAGTGATGAAATGAAGGTTAAAGGCTAAACAGCTTTAGGCAGTTCAATCTAGGATACTACACTGGGGAACTACTGAACTGAAATAATTGACTGCTAATAACAACGGCTACCTTCCTTTGTGTGAGACATGACTCCAACCAGTAGTGTTTCGTCCATGATTCTCATTCACTCCACATTTGCTAGAGCTCCTTGATACTGTATTGAGTCAACTGGTGATGCCCATGGCTGTCACTTCACCTCATCCCTGAAGTTCAGTATTTGTGTAATGAGATCTGGAGCCAAGCGGTCCGAATGGAACCCAAATTGAGTTTCAGTGATAGTAGCAACTGCAGATGCTGGAGAATTTGAGATAACAAGTTGTAGAGCTGGATGAACACAGCAGGCCAAGCAGCATAAGAGGAGCAGGAAAGCTGACATTTTGGGGCCAGACCCTTCTTCAGAAATCATTTCTGAAGAAGGATCGAAGCCCAAAGTATCAGCTTTCCTACTCCTCTGATACTGTTTGCCCTGCTGTGTTCATCCAGCTCTACACCTTGTTATTCGAGTTTCAGTGTGCAGATTATTCCTTTGCAAGTCCCAGTTGATAGCACTATTCTTGACTGCTCCCATCACATTGCCGATTATAGAGAGTAGACTAATAGGGCAGTAAATGGACTATTTTGGAAAGGATTTTGGATTTTGATTTGGATTTGAAGTTCGATTTTCTGTTTTTTTGGTGGATAGGACATAACTAAGCAATTTTCTACTTTGCTGGGTAGATACCAATGCTTTAGCTGCACTGGAACTGCTAGACTATGGGTGCATAGTTGGAGGACTGGCAAGTGGTCCATATGTTTTCAGTACTATTGCCACGGTTAAATGCTATTTTGAGGGACCATAGCCACTGCAGTATCCAGTGCTTTCAGCAGTTTCTTAGTATCATGTGGAGTGAATCAAATTGGTTGAAGACTGACATCCGTGACGCTGTTGATATCAGGAAAAGGCCAAGATGGATCATCAACTTGGTACTTCTGGATGAATACAAATATAAATACTTTAACCTTGCCTTTTAGTCCTGTATTGTAGGTTCTTCACTAGGTTGACACTTCATTTTTAGGTATGCCTAGTGCTGCTCCTGACATGGCCTCCTAGGCTATTCATTGAACCATGGTTGATCTTCTGGCAGATAAAATCAGAAAATACTGGATTAACTCAGCAGGTCTGGCTGCATCTGTGGACAGAGAAACCGAGATAACTTTCTGAGTACAGTATAATTTATCAAAGCTGAAAAGAGGTGGAGAATGATGATATTTACACTGTTGACAAATGGGAGGAAGAGTAAGTAGAACAAATTGTGAAGGTGCCCAGAGTAAAAGACAAAACATTTGCATGTATTTTACATATCCATCTTTCTTTTAACACCATTATAACTGTCTTTGTCTTTTTGCCCTATTATTAGCTATGTTTCCTGGAATGAGACAAAAGGAGGGAAGAGAGAAACGAAAATGGTCAGTGCATCTGTCGGTGGGGGTGGAGGAAAGGTGGTGAGGTGTCCCCTGTAAGTGAGCATGTTGCTCAGAGTGTATTCAGGGTTAATAGTTTTGGGGGCATTTGAGATGAGTGAGAGTGATTGAGGGAAGATGCTACAGGTAATAAAGACAGTGACAAAATATGTGTTTTGTTGGGAGGTGTGGAAATAACACACTTACAGCGAGTATGGGATAACGAAGAGATGATAGTAGCACTTACCCTTGCGAAGAGCAGAAGATCCTTAACCTCATTTCTGTTCTACTGAGTGTCCCTCAGACTGCATTGACTTGGGCAGAAATTTGAGATCAGGCACATAGGTCTGATGCTGTGGCCTCCTCTTGCAGTCCTGGAGAAAGAGCACACCCCTCCTCTTCTTCATACAATCTACCAGGATCTTCAGGACCCTGTCAGTATTTCATGATGCCAACCTGCCTTTGTCAGCCATCTACAGAGCAATTCCTCCCCCACTGAAACTGTGACTGACAGTACTTAACATGGTGACAACTGGAAATGGTGCTGACAGTCACATGTACTTCCAATGGTGGTGAGTGTAAGAGGTATGGTTTGTATATAACAAGGGTGAGAAGCATGACAGAACTCATAGAGCTCAAATAGAAACTCTTCAAAAGTGACACAGCTAGGGTTTGGTAAAACCCAACTCTATTGTTTTAAGCTAGAATATTTTGCGATGCAGAAATATGCACTGTAAATACAGCATTCTTTAAAAATTGATTTGGGGACTCTTTTGGTGGCGGCAGGGTGGCTCAGTGGTTAGCACTGCAGCCTCACAGCGTCAGGGACCCGGGTTTGATTCCAGCCTTGGGCCACTGTCTGTGTCGGGTTTACACATTCTCCCCGTCTCTGTGTGGGTTTCCTTCGGGTGCTCCGGTTTCCTCCCACAATCCAAAGATGTGCAGGCCAGTGGATCCGCCATGCTAAATTGCCTGTAGTGTTCAGGAGTGTGTGGGTTATAGGGGAATGGGTCTGGGTGGAATGTTTCAAGGGGCGCTGTGGACTTGTTGGCCAAAGGGCCTGTTTCCACACTGAAGGGAATCTAATGTAATCTATGAAAGACTTGTAAGCATGGAATTCATATGTAATGAGAAAATTTGTAGCTCAGGTTGAGGTTCTGGATGTAAGTTTGCTCGCTGAGCTGGAAGGTTCGTTTTCAGACATTTCGTCACCATTCTAGATAATATCATCAGTGAGCCTTTCGGTGAAGTGCTGGTGTTATGTTCCACTTTCTATTTATTGGTTTGGGTTTCCTTGGGTTGGTGATGTCATTTCCTGTGTTGATGTCATTCCCTGAGTTGGTGATGTCATTTCCTGTTCTTTTTCTCAGAGGGTGGTAGATGGGCTCCAAATCAATGTGTTTGTTGATGGAGTTCTGGTTGGAATGCCATTAGTCTAGGAATTCTCATGCGCATCTCTGTTTGCCTTGTCCTAGGATGTATGTGTTGTCCCAATCAAAGTGGTGTCTTCCTCGTTATATGTCAGGATACTAGTGATAGTGGGGCATGTCTTTTTGTGGCTAGTTGATGTTCATGTATCCTGGTGGCTAGCTTTCTGCCTGTTTGTCCAATGCAGTGTTTGTCACAGTTCTTGCAAGGTATTTTGTAAATGATGTTTGTTTTGCTTGTTGCCTGTATAGAGTCTTTTAAGTTCGTTAGCTGCTGTTTTAGTGTGTTGGTGGGTTTGTGGGCTACCACGATGCCAAGAGGTCTGCGTAGTCTGGCAGTCATTTCCGAGATGTCTTTGATGTAAGGGAGAGTGGTTATGGTTTCTGAGGCTCACTGATGATGTTACCTAGAATGGTGACGAAACGTCTGAAAACGATCCTTCCAGCTCAGCGAGCAAACTTACATCCAGAATTCATATGTAATCTTTTGATACACCAATGCATTAACCTTATTAAATCTTGTATTATAAAATAATTGCAGTAATGTCACATTTAGTTATGAACAAGCATATAATGTGTTTGTGGTGTCTATGTGAATAAAAACTTTCCTTTCCGGATGATCTACAAGTATTTCAACCGACATTTTCAACAATACCACATTAAATGTAGGCATCTGACAGACAGCTTATTTTGTTTTATTCCTCTGCCAGATATTTAACCAATACATATAAATGCAAGTTTAAACCAGAAAATGGCCACTAATAGCATGTTTGATGTGCAAAAGGATAATTACCTGTTCTCACAACCAGGCATTCTGGTTCAATGATTCATCCACCTGTTGTAGATCTCCTGGAAGTCAAATTGGCTGTTTCTACAATAGGAAGTTGATCAGCTCATCATCCAGTGCCCTGCTATAATCCTAGCTCAAGTTAATACTGGATAAGTCAGACTCCAGAATGAAATCTAGCTTGACAGATTTTTTTTCTCTTTAATTTGAGGAGGCTATCTTTCAGTAAAGCATTAATACTTAAGGCTGAATATCTAATTTTAAGCAAAGAAACAGAAGACATTGCACAAGAAAGATAAAAATGAAATGAAAATAATCAAGGTATTTATAATACATTTTGAAAGAATTCAAAATAAATGGCAAGACAAAAACTCATCTATTCCCTGATACAACCATTTTATGGTTAATCAAAAACCAGTGAAATTCTTTGCTTTTCAACTCTGTAGGTTTTACTTAATTGCAAATTTCAAAAGCCATGCTATTTTATGGAGGTAATCTATTTACTTAAATGCTCTGAACATGTTTTTTTTCTGGGAGACAACATATTTATGTCTGACTCCAATCAATTTTCCTTCAAACTGCCGAAAAGCTAATTAAGGTTTGCTCCAAGCTAAAATTAATCCCTAAATATTGTAAACCCAAAAGCAAGCTAATATCTTTCATTGTTTTCTCTCTCCAGTAAACATCCATAAAATAAACATGCTTCCATTAACACTTCAACAGGCAGAAACTGGTCGAAAATAATAGCTCTGAATAGACTGACCTAGTTAATTTTGAAGCCACTTCAAAAAATCTAAACTGTACCCATTTGCCACTAGTTTAAAACCCAAACTCTAATAATAGATGCATTAATATATATATTGCATCTCTCATCACAGCTGCTAGAGTAAAAACCATACGGATTGCACAATGGTCAAGAGATTAACTCACCAGATTGCTGCCCAGACATTGCATGGGATCACGTACCCAATGGACTAGCTGAACAAATTGTGATGAGAATATTGCATAACCAGGATTGATTGATTTCATATTGTAACATGTGCTGAAATACAGTGAAAAGCTTTGTCTATGTGGCACAGGCAGGTCACAGAAAGCAAAGGATATACAGATCAAAAAGACTTCGAGGCATACAGGTTACATTGCAGGTTACATTACTTGAGGCTAGAGTCCATTCAACAGTCTGATAACAGCCAGAAAGAAGCTGTTCCTGAACCTGCTTGTACATGTGTTCAGGCTTCCCTATCTTCTGCCTTACAATAGAGGTTGTGGGAGGTTATTACCAGGGTGCGATGAGACTTAGATGATGCTCGCTGCCTTTCCATGGCAGCGAGTCATGTAAATAGACTCCATGGATGGAAGGTTGGCTTCCATGATGGCCCGGGCTGTGCAGACCACCTTCAGTAGTTTATTACAGTCCTGGGTAGAGCTGTGGCCATTCCAGGCTATTATGCATCCGGACAGTATGCTTTCAAAGGTGTACATGTAGAAGTTGATGATGCACTTTATGGGCATGCCAAATTTCATGTGGTCCCTGAGGAAGAAGTGGCATTGTTGTGCCTTCTTGACTGTCTCATTTTCGTGGAAAGTCCAGGATGTGTCGTCGGTTACGGTCACTCCAAGGAACCTGATGCTGTTCACTCTCAACCTCAGTTCTGTCGATGTTGATGGGGATGTGTTCTCTTCCTTTCTTTCTAAAGTTGATGATCAGTTACTTAGTTTTGCTTTAGTTTTTTATTCCATTGCGATGCATCACCCAAGTCCTCTATCTCCCTTATATGTTTTGACTCATCATTGATAGGTATCCATCCCAGTGAACTTGTAGATGGTTTTGTTCAGAATTTGGCAACACAGTTGGAGGTTTACAGGGTGTACATTAGGTGGTTGAGGATGCATCATTGGGCTCTCCAGTGCTGAGTGTTATTGTGGAGGATGTGCAGTTACCTATCCTCACTGATCGCAGTGTATGGGTCAGAAAGCTGAATATCTCGTTGCAGAGGGCACAGCCAAAACCAAGGTCACACAGTTTTGAGATCAGTCCGGAGGCGATAATGATGTTGAAGGAGGAACTGTAGTCAACGAGCAGGAGTTATCCAGATGTTCCAGGGGCGAGTGCAGGGCTAGGGATATGGCATCCTCTGTGGAGCTGTTATGTCAGTAGGCAAACTGTAGGGGATTGAGGCAGGCTGGGAGACTGGAGTTGATGTGGGTCATGACCAGCCTCTTGAGACACTTCATGATTACTGAAGTCAGAGCTACTGGGCCTGGAAAATTCTCTACAATATCTGTTCACATCATCACCTTGAAACCTTGACCTTTTTTCTTCAATCAAGTTGTACTTTTCAAATAGTTTTCATAATAAAGAAAATATCTAACTGATTTCAGTTTACATTACTTGCAGATCATCTGGAATATATCTACTGTGTTTAATTGCTAACCTTGCCTACCCATTTAAGGACCCTGCTAAGGTTTTCCTGAGTGAGTAATTCAAGTATGTTCTGAGGTCATGTTTGTTGCTAGAAGTTTCCCGAGATTCTTAATTGCTTGGCTCCACTCATTATCTCAACATCTGCTTCAGGTTAAGTCAAGTGCATGAAAAAAAGAAAACAGGGGAAAAAATGTATAAAACATCGATAAATCCTAATTGATCAAAGTATGACAGCTGGAGTATTATAAATACTCAGAATCTACGCTAATGCTTTAAATAGATTATTTGAATGTATTGGGACACAAGAAGGAAGAAAATAGCTGTTAGTTTGCTGAGACAACACAATCTAAAAGGGTCATCAAGTAAATTTACAGGAAAACAAAAAGAGCTTTCTTTCAGAAATATTTGAGAGACTCAGGCAAGTCTGCGACACCAACTGGAAATGATTCTTGATTTGCTTTCATGTTTACTTACAATGTGCAGAGTAGTAGCAGCTTTAACAGAGAAAGGAAATGGGATCCATAACATGGGGATTATCAGGGTTAAAATGAATATTGTTCAGAGAGTTCAGAACAGCATAAAGGAGATCTAAGGTATTCTGAAAAGAAAGGCCAAACTTTAAATAGGCATAATCTCAACTTCAATAAATTTATCTTTATAAGCTATTAGAACATAGAACATAGAACAGTACAGCACAGAACAGGCCCTTCAGCCCACAATGTTGTGCCGACCATTGATCCTCATGTATGCACCCTCAAATTTCTGTGACCATATACATGTCCAGCAGTCTCTTAAATGACCCCAATGACCTTGCTTCCACAACTGCTGCTGGCAACGCATTCCATGCTCTCACAACTCTCTGCGTAAAGAACCTGCCTCTGACATCCCCTCGATACTTTCCACCAACCAGCTTAAAACTATGACCCCTCGTGCTAGCCATTTCTGCCCTGGGAAATAGTCTCTGGCTATCAACTCTATCTATGCCTCTCATTATCTTGTATACCTCAATTAGGTCCCCTCTCCTCCTCCTTTTCTCCAATGAAAAGAGACCGAGCTCAGTCAACCTCTCTTCATAAGATAAGCCCTCCAGTCCAGGCAGCATCCTGGTAAACCTCCTCTGAACCCTCTCCAAAGCATCCACATCTTTCCTATAATAGGGCGCCCAGAACTGGACGCAGTATTCCAAGTGCGGTCTAACCAAAGTTTTATAGAGCTGCAACAAGATCTCACGACTCTGAAACTCAATCCCCCTGTTAATGAAAGCCAAAACACCATATGCTTTCTTAACAACCCTGTCCACTTGGGTGGCCATTTTAAGGGATCTATGTATCTGCACACCAAGATCCCTCTGTTCCTCCACGCTGCCAAGAATCCTATCCTTAATCCTGTACTCAGCTTTCAAATTCGACCTTCCAAAATGCATCACCTCGCATTTATCCAGGTTGAACTCCATCTGCCACCTCTCAGCCCATCTCTGCATCCTGTCAATGTCCCGCTACAGCCTACAACAGCCCTCTACAACAGCCCTATTGTACTGAATTTTTGCAGATTATGGCTTTTTAGAATTGCATGTTTCCATTCTGCTCAAGAACTGACAGACAGTATACAATTTCATTGTTCCTAACTACTTTCAGCATGTTTGCTTGGCAAAACTTGCATTTATATAATTTGTGCAGAACAGAGATTAAAAATGCACAGAAGAATTTGTAAGTTTACTTTAGAAGACCAGAAATATAACAATTTCTACTAAACTGAAGATGATGGAATGTGCTAACAACTTGATAAATCAAGAGTTTCAATATTCTGCTGAGAAACTTTTCCTTGTTGACATTTTTTAGGTAAGTACATACTTCAAAGTATGGCTTCCTCATGAGCCATCTTGGTTTGAAGTATCGGTATAATTGATGTACCTGTTTCAAAACTTGAATATTTAAGGTATGTGTAATTTCTATTTTAAATAGCAATCTTCTGCCATCAGGTCCACTCAAATCAGTTGAAAGGACTCAGATGTGTCAGCGAGAGCAATCTTCCATGGTGAAATGCCAACTCTAAATTTACCACCTCTCGACAGACAAGAACCAAGTCACTGCATACATTAAATATACAAACTTGTATCCGATTATAGGCAGTCAAAAACACTTCACCAAGATGTCCAAGCCAATCTCATTGAGGCCAAAGCCTTCACCTTAATGAAAAGATCAAAATAAGCTCTTTAAAATTCATAATGCTTCATGTTTTCAGTACTAACTTACATGCACAGCAGTAATTTACACAAGGCTGCTCATAGAATTTAAAATATTATGCAAACTAATGCATTCACACATAATCATATATAAATTGTTAAAACAAACAGAAATGGAGGTACAATGGCCACAGAAGAGTTATGTCAAACATGAGTAGAAACTAACCGTTACAAGATGATCAGAGGATTAGATAGGGTGGACAGTGAGAGTCTTCTTCCGAGGATGATGACTTCAGCTTGTACAAGGGGGCATAGCTACAAATTGAGGGGTGATCGATTTAAGACAGAGGTCAGAGGCAGGTTCTTTACTCAGAAAGTGTAAGGGCGTGAAACGCCCTGCCTGTCAATGTAGTTATCTCAGCCACATTAGGGGCATTTAAATAGTCCTTGGATAAGCATATGGATAATGATGGGATAGTGTAGTGGGAGGGGCTTAGATTAATTCACAGGTCGGCGCAACATCGAGGGCTGAAGGGTCTGTTCTGCGCTGTATTGTTCTATGTTGTATGTTCTATAAAAGCTGCCTGGCATTCATTCATATTCTTATCAACAGTGATGAAAGTCAGGTTGATTCCATAAGAGGTGGGCAATTCATTCCACATGGTTACTTCTGAACCAGGGATTGTGAAAGTTGCTCTGAAGAATGATCAAAGTGTGAGGTAAATTTGCAGACAAAGTGGCAAAGGCGGACTCCCAAGAATCATGAACAAAATAAAAGGGACAATCTCAGAAGGTAAAACTGGAAAAACTTGCAAATGATAAATTACTCATCCATACAATCTTGCATAACTCAAAGTGGAACTTCAGTCTATTTATTTCCAAGTATTATTGTTTTATAACTGGTTCTTGCCTTTGGCGAGGTGACTTGTGGGTGGGGGTGAGGAAGAGAGAGTTGAATTAAAGTTGAATCTCTGACTTTAGAACAAAGAACAAGAAAATTGCAGCACAGGAACAGGCCCTTCAGCCCACCAAGCCTGTGCCAATCCAGAGCCTCTACCTAAACCTGTAGCCTATTTTCCAAGGATCTGTATCCCTTTGCTCCTTCCCCATTCATGTATCTGTCTAGATACATCTTAAATGACGCTGTCGTGCCCACCTCTACCACCTCCACTGGCAATGCGTTCCAGGCATCCACCACCCTCTGCGCAAAGAACTTTCCATGCATATCTCCCTTAAACTTTTCCCCTCTCACCTTGAAATCATGACCCCTAGTAATTGGGTCCCACACTCTGGGAAAAAGCTTCTTGCTATCCACCCTGCCTATCCCTCTCATGATTTTGTAGACCTCAATCAGGTAACCCCCAATCTCCGTCTTCCTAATGTAAATAATCCCAATCTACTCAACCTCTCTTCATAGCTAGCGCCCTCCATACAAGATAACATCCTGGTGAACTTCCTCTGCATCCACATCCTTTTGGTAATGTGGCGACCAAAACTGCATGCAGTTTTCCAAATGATGTCGAGCCAAAGTCCTATACAACTGTAACATCACCTGCCAACTCTCGTACTCAATGCCCTGTCCAATGAATGAAAGTATGCCGTATGCCTTCTTGACCACTCTATCCACCTGCATTGCCACCTTCAGGGTACAATGGGCCTGACCACCCAGATCTCTCTGTGCAAAAATTTTCCCCAGGGCTTTTCCATTTACTGTATAGGTCGCTCTAGAATTGGATCTTCCAAAATGCACCACCTCGCATTTACCTGCATTGAAATCCATCAGCCATTTTTCTGCCCAACTCTCCAATCTATGTATATTCTGCTGGAATCTCCAACATTCCCCTTCACTATCTGCTACTCCACCAATCTCAGTGTCATCAGCAAACTTTCTAATCAGGCCATCTATGCCTTCTTCCAGATCATTTATGTATGTCAAAAACAACAGTGGTCCCAACATAGATCTCTGTGGAACACCACTGGTTCTCCATTTTGAGAAACTCCCTTTCACTAAAACTTTCTGTCTCCTGTTGCCCAGCCAATTTTCTATCCATCTAGCTAGTACACCCTTGAACTCATGTGACTTCACTTTCTCCATCAGCCTACCATGGGAACCTTATCAAGTGCCTTACTGAAGTCCGTGTATATGACAACTACAGCCCTTCCCTCATCTATCAACTTTGTCACTTCCTCAAAGAATTCTAACAATTTGGTAAGACATGAACTTCCCGCACAAAACCATGCTGCCGACCACTAATAAGCCCACATTTTTTCCCAAATGTAAATAGATCTGATCCCTCAGTATCTTCTCCAGCAGCTTCCCCACGACTGACGTCAGGCTAACCAGTCTATAATTACCTGGATTATCCATTTCTTAAACAAGGAGAGAACATTAGCAATTTTGCAGTCCTCAGGGACCTCACCCGTGTTCAAGGATGCTGCAAAGATATCTGTTAAGGGCCCAGCTATTTCCTCTCTTGCTTCCCTCAAGAACCTGGGACAGATCCTATCCGGACCTGGGGACTTGTCCACTCTAATGCCTTTTAGAATACCCAGCACTTCTCCGCTCCTTATGTCGGCTTGATCTAGACCAAACATCTATCCCTAACTTTAATATCCGTCATGTCCCTGTCCTCAGTGAATACTGATGCAAAATACTCATTAAGAATCACACATTTTCTCTGATTCCGTGCATAACTTCCCTCCTTTGTCCTTGAGTGGGTCAACCCTTTCTCAAGTTACCCTTTTGCTCCTTTTGTATGAATAAAAGGTTTTGGGATTTTTCTTAACCTTGTTTTCCAAAGATATTTCGTGACCCCTTTTAGCCCTCTTAGTTCCTCATTTCAGATTGGCCCTACTTTCCCGATATTCTTCCAAAGCTTTGTCTGTTTTCAGTCGCCTAGACCTTATGTATGCTTCCTTTTTCCTCTTTGCTAATCTCACAATTTCACCTGTCATCCATGGTTCCCTAATCTTGCCGTTTCTATCTCTCATTCTCATAGGGGCATTTATGTCCTGCACTCTAATCAACCTCTCTTTAAAAGCCTCCCACATATCAAATGTGGATTTACCCTCAAACCGTTGCTCCCAATCCACATTCCCCAGTTCCTGCTGAATTTTGCTATCGTTGGCCTTCTCCCAATTTAATTACGTTGAACATAGAACACAGAACATTACAACGCAGTACAGGCCCTTTGGCCCTCGATGTTGTGCCAAACTAAAGCCCATCTCACCTACACTATTCCATTATCATCCATATGTTTATCCAATGACCAGTTAAATGCCCAGTCTACGACTGTTGCGGGCAGTGCATTCCACACCCTTCCTACTCTCTAAGTAAAGAACCTACTTCTGACATCTGTCTGATATCTATCACCCCCAAATTTAAAGCCATGTCCCCTTGTGCTAGCCATCATCATCCGAGGAAAAAGGCTCTCACTGTCCACCCTATCTAATCCTCTGATCATCTTGTATGCCTCTACTAAGCCACCTGTTAACCTTCTCTCTAACGAAAACAGCCTCAAGTCCCTCAGTCTTTCCTCATAAGAACTTCCCTCCATACCAGGCAATAACCTGGTAAATGTCCTCTGCACCCTTTCCAATGCTTCCATATCCTTCCGATAATGCGGCGACCAGAATATACGCTATACTCCAAGTGCGGCCACACCAGAGTTTTGTACAGCTGCAACACGACCTCATGGCTTCGAAATTCAATCCCTCTACCAATAAAACCTAATAGACCGTACACCTTCTTAACAACCCTATCAACCTGGGTGGCAACTTTCAGGGATGTATGCACATGGACACCGAGATCTCTCTGCTCATCCATATGACCAAGAATCTTACCATTAGCCCAGTACTCTGTATTCCTGTTACTCCTTCCAAAGTGAATCACCTCGCACTTTTCTGCATTAAACTCCATTTGCCACCTCTTAGCCCATCTCTGTAGCTTATCTGTGTCCCTCTGTAACCAGCAACATCCTTCTGCACTATCCACAACTCCACCAACTTTAGTGTCATCCGCAAATTTACTAACCCATCCTTCTACGAACTCATCCAGTTCATTTATAAAAATGAAAAACAGCAGTGGCCCCAAAACAGATCTTTGCGGTATACCACTAGTAACTAAACTCCAGGATAAATATTTCCCATCAACCACCACCCTGTCTTCTTACAGCTAACCAATTTCTGATCCAAACCGGTAAATCACCCTCAATCCCCTGCCTCCGTATTTTCTGCAATAGCCTACTGTGGGGAACCTTATCAAATGCTTTACTGAAATCCATATACACCACATCAACCGCTTTACCCTCATCCACCTGTTTGGTCACCTTCTCAAAGAACTCAATAAGGTTTGTGAGGCACGACCTACCCTTCACAAAACCATGTTGACTATTCCTAATCAAATTATTCCTTTCTAGATGAATATAAATTCTCTCTCTTATAATCCTTTCCAACACTTAACCCACAACTGAAGTAAGGGTCACTGGCCTATAATTACCAGGCTTGTCTCTACTCCCCTTCTTGAACAAATGGACAACATTTGATATCCTCCAGTCTTCTGGCACTATTTCTATTAACAATGACAACATAAAGATCAAAGCCAAAGTCTCTGCAATCTCCTCCCTGGCTTCCCAGAGAATCCTAGGATAAATCCCATCCGGCCCAGGGGACTTATCTATTTTCACACCTTCCAGAAATGCTAACACCTCCTCCTTATGATCCTCAATCCTGTCCAGTCTAATAACCTGTATCTCAGTATTCTCATCGACAATATTGTCTTTTTCCTGTGTGAATACTGATGAAAAATATTCATTTAGCGCCTCTCCTATCTGTTCAGACTCCACGCACAACTTCCTAGTACTGTCCTTGACTGGCCCTACTCTTACTCTAGTAATTCTTTTATTCCTCACATACCTATAGAAAGCTTTGAGTTTTCCTTGATCCTCCCTGCCAAAGGCTTCTCACGTCCCCTCCTGGCTCTTCTTAGCTCTCACTTTAGGTCCTTCCTGGCTAACTTGTAACTCTTAAGTGCCCTAACTGAGCCTTCACGCCTCATCTTTACATCTTTCTTCCTCTTGACAAGAGATTCAGCTTCTTTAGTAAACCACAGTTCCCTCGTTCGACCACTTCCTCCCTGCCTGACACGTACATACTTATCAAGGACACACAGTAGCTGTTCCTTGAATAAACTTCACATTTCAATTGTGCCCTGCCCCTGCAGTTTCCTTCCCCATCCTATGCATCCTAAATCTTGCCTCAAGGCCTCATAATTGCCTTTCCTTCAGCTATAAGTCTTGCCCTGCGGAATACACCTATCCCTATCCATTGCTAAAGTAAACATAACCGAATTGTGGTCACTATCACCAATGCGCTCGCCTACCTCCAAATCTTACACCCGGCCTGGTTCGTGAATCAGTGCAAAATCCAATGTGGCCTCGCCTCTTGTTGGCCTATCTACATACTGTGTCAGGAAACCCTCCTGCACACATTGGACAAAAACTGGCCCATCTGAAGTGCTCGAACTATTGCATTTGCAGTCAATATTTGAAAAATTAAAGCCCCCATAGCAACATCATCGCTCCTATCCAGAAGCATCTTTGCAATCCTTCCCTCTACATCTCTGGAACTTTTCGGAGGCCTATAGAAAACTCCCAACTGGGTGACCTTTCCTTTCCCATTTCTAACCTTAGCCCATACTACTTCAGTAGACGAGTCCTCATCAAACTTCCTTTCTACCACCATAATACTGTCCTTGACTAACAATGCCACACCTCCCCCTCTTTTACCACCTTCCCTGATCTTACTGAAACATCTAAACCCCAAAATCTGCAACTAACATTCCTGTCCCTGCTCTATCCATGTCTCCGAAATGGCCACATCGAAGTCCCAGGTACCAACCCACGCTGCAAGTTTACCCGCCTTATTCCGGGTGCTCCTGGCGTTGAAGTAGACACACTTCAAACCACCTTCCTGCCTGCCGGTACACTCCTGCGACCTTGAAATCTTATTCATGACCTCACTACTCTCAACCTTCTGTACACTGGAGCTACAGTTCAGGTTCCCATCCCCCTGCTAAATTAGGTTTAAATCCTCCTGAAGAGCATTGGCAAATTTCCCCCCCCAGGATATTGGTACCCCACTGGTTCAGGAGTAGACCATCTCATTTTTAGAGGTCCCACCTACCCCAGAGTGAGCCCAATTATCCAGGTATCTGAATCCCTGCTTCCTGCACCACCCTTGTAGCCACGTGTTCAACTGCTTCTCTCCCTATTCCTCGCCTCTCTAGCACATGGCACGGGTAACGAACCAAAGATAACAACTCTGTTTGTTCCAGCTCTAAAATTGTACCGTAGCTCCTTGAATTTCTGCCTTACATCTCCATCCCTTTTCCTACTTATGTTGTTGGTGCCTATGTGGACCACGACTTAAAGCTGCTCCGCCTCCCCGCTAGGGTTCCCGAAAACACGATCCGACACATCATGGACCCTGGCACCTAGGAAACAACGCACCAATCACGAGTCTCTCTCACGTTCCAACAGAGACTCCTATCTGTCCTCCTAACTATGGAGTCCCCAACGATTAATGCTCTCCTCCTCTTCCACCTTCCCTTCTGAGCAACAGGGACAGACTCTGTGCCAGAGACCAGTATCCCATGGCTTACCCCTGGTAAGTCGTCCCCCCCAACAGTATCCAAAATGGTATACTTGTTATTGAGGGGAATGGTCACAGGGGATCCCTGCACTGTCTGCCTCTTCCCTTTCCATCCCCTGACTGTAGCCCATCTACCTTTTTCCTGTACTTGAGGTGTGACTACATTCCTGTAACTCCTCTCAATTATTCCCTCAGCCTCCCAAATGACCCGAAGTTCATCCACTTTGAGCTCCTGCTCCCTAACGTGTTTTCCAAGGAGCTGGATTGGTTGCACTTCCTGCAGATGAAGTCAGTGGGGACACTAGTAGTGACCCTTACCTCCCACAATCTACAGGAGGAGCATGCACCATCCCACTGTTCTGAATTCCCAAACAGGCTATTGAAAAAAAGACTAGCAACCTTTCCAATTCTGCGCTCAGAACCTTTTTTTTTTGGTTTGAAGAGGAGGATGGGTGGAAGATACTATCTAAGTAATGTTTCGGGTAAAGCAGCTGCCCAAGTATATTACCTCACTTAATCAGCCGTCCCATGTCCACTCCTGCTCAGCGTGCGCTCCACCTATTCACGAGGCAAATTTTTAAAGGATTAACATACCTTCCTGGCAGCCCTTTGGTCCACGCTCTCACTGCTCCCGCTGCTGCTGCAAAAATGAATCTAAAACAACTGAAAGGCTACCATCACGTGAGGTAAGACCTTTATAGTCAAAAAGCTTACATTCGCAGGCTGCCCTCACGCTTCCTCCCGGACTCCCACCGCTGCAACAACTGAAAAGCACTCTTCCTTTAGGACCACTCTCGTCTTTGTCCATCAGTATTCTAAAACTTGCAAAACTGTGATCACTATTCCCAAAGTAACCCCCCACTGAAACTTCAACCACCTGGCTGGGCTCATTCCCCAACATCAGACCCAGGATCGCCCCTTCCCGAGTTGGACTATTTACATAATACTCCAGAAAATCATCCCGGATGCTCCTTATAAATTCTGCTCCATCTAAATGCCTAACACTAAGTGAATCCCATTCAATGTTGTGAAAATTAAAATCTCCCATCACCACCACTCTATTGTTCCTACATCTTTCCATAATCTGTCTACATATTTGTATCTCTATCTCATGCTCGCTGTTAGGAGGCCTGTAGTACAGCCCCAACATTGTTATTGCTTACATTCGCAGGCTGCCCTCACGCTTCCTCCCGGACTCCCACCGCTGCAACAACTGAAAAGCACTCTTCCTTTAGGACCACTCTCGTCTTTGTCCATCAGTATTCTAAAACTTGCAAAACTGTGATCACTATTCCCAAAGTAACCCCCCACTGAAACTTCAACCATTTCAACCATGCCTATTTCTGGACTCTGCCCGTGTTGCCTAACTGCTCGAGTCCTCTATCGTGCCCTCCTTCAGCACAGCTGTGAATATCCTCTTTTACCAGTAATGCAACTCCTCCACCCCTTTTACTTTCCTCTCTATCCCACCTGAAGCATTTCTATCCTGGGATATTTAGTTGCCAACCTTGCCCTTCCCTCAACAAAGTGTCAATAATAGCAATAACATCATAATCCCAGGTACTAATCCAAGCCCTAAGTTCATCTGCCTTAACTACTACATTTCTCGCATTAAAACATATACACATCAGATCACCTGTCCTTTTGTGTTTATCATCTGATCTCTGCCTAGTCTTCCCCTTAGTCACACTGGCTTCATTATCTAATTCCTTCCAGGCTTTAATTACTACCTCCTTACTGTCCACCATCCTCCTCATTTGATTCCCATCCCCCTGCCACATTAGTTTAAAGACTCCACAACAGTGTTAGCAAAAGCACCCCCTTGGACATTGGTTCCAAGTCTTGCCCAGGTGTAGATGGTCTGATTTGCAATAGTCACACCTCCCCAGAACCGTTCCCAACAGAGTAACTGTCAGCTATTGTTGTCATGTAAGCTTCTCATTAACTCAAACTATCAATCTCCTTCATGCTTCAACTCAACGAATCTAGCAATGACGGGCCATGGTCATGGAAGGTTGAAATAGCTTTAGAATGTTTCTATTAGTGATTACAGCTTTGATGAGAGTACAGCATAATGTAAAAGCATAGTGTAGCATGACAGGTCATTTTAAATAATTCACAAGGGATAATTTTCCTGATATTTACAGTACTGGTCCCCTACTAATTAATGTTTGGTAGATGTGAATTTTAGTTTGTTCATGATAGGAAGTGTATTAAAATGTCAAGTTTGTAGTATCAATGCTTTGAGTTGCTCAATGGGAATTCAAATGTCTTTATGGGAATCAGAGTAAATGTTATCATTATTAAGGAATACAAAATTGTCTTGAGTAAATGTTAGTGCATTTTCCTGAGAGTTGGAGTTGCATCAAACTTATGAGTGAGTAGCTTGGAGTAGGAAGCTATAAATCATGGGTGAATTTCAAGGCTTTCTGGGAATCAGAGAGGCACACCATTCAGTGCTTAAAAACAACTGTCAGTCAGGTTAGAGGGAGTCTGAGAAAAGTCTCATGATGACATCACAGAAAATCTGTAAAGCCACCATTCAATTGCTTGCTATTTCAAAATATCTCCTTGCTGTCATGCTAACATTTCCAACCTGAGCTTGCTACAATGTTCCAGAGAAGCCCAATGCAAGATGGAAGAATGGCACACAATTTTGTGCTTAGGTACTTTACAGCCTTCAGGACTCAACAAAGCATTGAGTTCAAAAATTTCAGAGCATGAAAATTGGCTACATTTTGATTACACCACTTTCACTACACCTATACCTCAACATAGTGCCTTGATTGCATGGATTCGCTTTCGCAAAAACCAACCTATTTTCAATTGCTAACACTATTAACATCTATTTCTGATCTATATCACTTCTCTACTACCAATAGCACTTCCTTTGTTTATTTTGCTGTCAACACTTTGCCATCTGTTCCACTTGCCCCTCCTTTGCCAACTGAAATAATTCTGCAGAAGCCAGTAGTGTCACGCTTTATTAATATGTGGAGAGTGCTTAACTCTGATCCCTCAGAGCGGGGTCTTAGAGTGAACAGGATGTCTGACACACCTGTTATCTATCAGCCAGGGCTCCCTGATTAGACCAGATTAACAGCCCCAATCAGGGAAGTCATATTCTATGAGGTCCACCTGGCTGACCTTGTTATTATCATTACACCAATACCAAATTAAAAAGAAAAAAAAATCACTTTTCAGCCACTTTAATGTTCTGAGGAATTGTCATATTTGACACAATGTTTTAACTCAGTTCCTCTAATTACAGATGCTGTCAGACCTGGTGAGTTTATTCAACATTTTCTGTTCTTATTTTAGGTTTTTGATCGACAGGGGAGTCAAATGGCAATGGGAATGGGCACGCAGTGAACAAAGTGAAGTTGAGACCACAATCAGATTAGCTTGCTTTATTGATTGACAGTGCAAGCTTAAAGGACCAAATGATTTATTCCTGTTTCCAAGTGTTATTTTTCTAGGAATGGCTGAGACCATGTGCTGGCTGTCTTTATGCAACTGTTGTGAACCAGGAAGGTTATGAACATTTTCTCCAGGCAAAATAAACTACCCAACAAAACAGCCAAACTGCAATTAGCCATTGTGCTCCTGAGATGCTGCTTGGCCTGCTGTGTTCATCCAGCCTCACATTTTATTATCTTGGAATCTCTAGCATCTGCAGTTCCCATTATCTCTGATGCAATTAGCCATCTGCCCATCACCCCAAACACCCATCAATGCTCTAGGCCACCATTTGCTCTTCTCATAATACCATCTACTTCACTTTGACCACTAACAAATTTCAAGATCACAATTGGGTGCCCACAGCCACCATCTGCCCCAAAGCATAGACCTGGACCCTACAAGATGTCTCTCATGTAACTGTTACACTTATTTGACCTTGCAGTTTGAGGCTTGGTGAAGTGGGGTTTTCACCCAATCGGCCTCCAGTCTGTCCTTTAAATTGCCTTTGATTACATGGGAAAAAAACCCAACAATAAATGCAGCATTGCGTAGAATTTGTTTGGGTGACTAAAAAATGGAAATCCCAACCATTTTTTAATACATAAAACTTAGCGTAAGGGGAAGATGCCCGTGCATCAGCCCCACAGAGCATTTTATTATGAAAGAATAAAAATAATTCCAAATACAGTTATGACCAATGAACACAATTATAGGTTATGTTGATGCCTTAATATATTTGTGGTGTTCATACCAATAAACCTTTTTCTCCCCAGATGGCCCACATTGATGCCAATGACATATTCTAAATTCAAACAATATTGAATGTGGCCATCTGACATTCATCAAATTTTCTGCAGTAACCACATGATGCAAATTTAAACCAGCAGCTGAGGAGTAAAACAAAACATAATTTATGGCATGTTTGACACACATTGGGATAGATCTTTATCTTCACTGCTTGGGCGGCAATGTGAATAAATAAATCATCCAATTGGTGTAGAACCTATGGAAATCCGACAAATTGATACTTCAGCAGGATACTACTACATCCCTCGTTATCTTCTTATGGATGAATGGAGTGAAAATCGGATGGGTTCTACAGTCGATACTGTTGCATTGGCATTGAAGTCAAAATTCTACTATGTGAAATGTTTATGCCAGCTTTTTTAAACCATAATCCAAAATTAGACCTGTTCTGAATACCAGATCTGAGCATGACCACCATCTGTTAGTCCAAAACTATGATAAGATCTCTTCACACATTTCCTCTCCTATAATTTCACCTCACCCTGACTGTGATTGAGATCCCCTCCCAGCCGTTCAGATCATTTTTGCACTTGCCCATCTATCCTACTCCTAATATCCCCCTTGCTCACTCAGTATAATACCAGCACTTGCAGGCTACTAGTCCCATCTAAAAAAAAAATTCCTTACAATCAAGGCCAAAAGGAAGGAAACCACCAAGGAACATTTGGGAAACCTATTTTTTGGGTTTCCCAAAGAACTCACCTGCAGGTTAAATTCTAGATCATTGATTCCCTATCTTTTCCTTCAAATCTTCAGATTTTAATTCTACAAATCAAGATCAACAGTACCTCCCATACACAATTTTTCTGCTACACAATTGACTCAATTATCCTAATGAAACCTCGTCAAAGTTTCCTGATGTGTCCGGAAAGTAATCTTCAGAAATCTATCAAAATGGTTTGCATTTTGCAAATTCTGTTGTTGATTTCCATCAGTGACACTGCTTCCCATGCAGTTTAATCACTTCAGTGATTTTCCACCACATACTATGTACCAGCAGTATTATTTTAAAATTCACTACCATTTGTATATGTATTAAAGTAGACATGTCTTCTTGGGCTGTGAAACATCATGTAGTTCATGTATAAATCAGGTTTTCTTTCATAATGAGCTTTGTCATTTGTGCCATTTCATAGATTGTAGTCCTTATAATATTGTATTAAAGATGGACTGCAAATGAACATGCATTCTTTAACCTTTGTAACCTGAAAAAAATTCACTGCTCCTTTCACGGAATTGGAACAGAGAGAAAACATTCCCTCCACATTCTTTTCGGTTAAAAATGGTATTTAGCTTTCTAATTCCTTACTATTACGTACTATAAATGTATTCTGTGAATCAATAGATAATATCACAGGAAGGGCCACAATGGGAATAATCAGATTTTCTGACTGTAATTAACTTTATCCTATTTCAAATAACCTAAATCTTCAGCTTTTTCAAATTGGCTAACTTACTGTGTTTGTGTGTTTCCATCAGAAACAGCTTAAGCTGGAACCAATTTCAGTCTCTAAGTTTCGTAATATGCCAGCTTTCATTTTAAGCTTCTGCAATGGTAAATGGCATAAAGTTGGTTACATAACACAACTGTGTCATGGAAATTTTTTTGGATCCTCTGTTAACAGTTGTTCTTATAGTGAAGCCACGTCAGGCTGGTTTTGTTTGAAATAAAAATGTAAAGAGAACAGTTGTATATATAAATCTTCCTGAACATGATAACCTCTGATTAGGGCTCAGGAATCACATTGAGTGATTAACTCTTGTCCACTGACTGTGATGCAGGTAGAATTCCAACTCCTTGCTCTCTTGATGTTTTACATCATTTCAGTGGCTGACAAGTGCTATCCACAATATGAATTAGTTGGGGGATCAGGGGCCAACATCATGCGTGGCTAAAACCTGTTAAAACTACACTACACTGTGTGAAGCTGAGCTGACATTCTTAAAAGGAATATAAATTCTAACTGGAGCAGATAAACAACTGGAGTCTTACGGGAACAGAATCTATTGATAATCTGGAGAATGACACATGGAAAAGAGTGAGCTTTAAAGTTTTTTTGGAAACAACATTGGAGACTTTGGTGAAGGAGGCTATGAGAGCAGTTAATTGAGTCAGTTCTAGCCTGAGTCAAGCCCCAAAAATCTTGATATAGTGTTGCATTTGAAAGACCTACTATGAGTGGCCAAGCTCAATAAGTGCTTCATAAAATGCCACACCATGCCAACCAGTAAAGTCACACATTGCTCATTTTACCAGAGCGCCTTTACTGACCTACCAACAATTACTATAACTCATGATGCATACACTACACTGCATGCCCTTACAATTAGTGCTGTTGCTATCATCATAACCATATATTTCAGCTTGCAATGACTGTTATTCATAAATCACAGACTATGTGACATCATGTGATGCATTCTCTCTCTTGCTGGACAAGGTGGCACAAAACAGAGGCAACAGGTTTGAACTTGACCAGGCAGCTGTGCTTGCATATGCAAATTTCAGAGAAGAGAAGTTGTTAGTTATTAAATATGCCTAATGTTGAGTCCATGATCAGTGTAGTTCCATTACATTCCCCCACAGATGTGCACTAAAACATTAAGGGACTTGCTTGATGTCATCATATATTTGACATTGTGAGCTAATAATTTGAAGGTAATAATTTACATATCATCCATTCTCTTGTGGCAGGGCATGCTAGGGCAAGTTTGGTGCAATAAATCCATTTTCTTAGCTTGAGTTCAAACATGAAAGTGTCTATGATTGTACTATACATGTGTAGATGCCAGGTGACAATAAAAGTTCTGAAGAAGGGTCACTGGACCTGAAATGATGATTCTGCTGTCTCTCCACAGATGCTGCCAGACTGAGTGAGTTTTTCCAGCAATTTCTATTTTTGCTGTTGATAGTAAGGCTTGTTGCATTCTTCAATACTGCATGAACAACTTCTCATGCTTACACTAGAGGAGCTAACTTAAGTATCACGTATGATAATGTTGGAAGGTCAATTTATCATGCCACATCTCATCATGGAGGCATAACATGTCAAGCAAAAGCACTAAAAGCATCAAAAGTGTTGGCATTTTCAGATCTCCTTCCAATCCTCTTTCTCCCATTTTCTTCTGATTTACAAGCTGAAGATATTGTAAGCATGAACTTCTTACTCCCTAAAATTGCCCTTAACACCCAACTCTGTCCACACCACAGTCATATTCCTGTGTCTTCCTTTTTGTAGACATCAAAGAAATATAACGTGGCCAGACATGGAGACAAAACAAGAAGACAATGATGGTGAAGATACAAATCTGTCACTTTGAGCTCCTGAACTGATAATTGTAAGACTATATGCATTTTAGAAGTGAACATTGAAGACATGAGTGGCCTGTGGTCAGGCCAGAGGTAAAACTCCCTGGAGGGTCATGTCAAGGACAAGTTCAAGAAATCCATTCTTTAGTTTGCTGCAGTGGCTCAATGCAGCTGGGATAGCAGACTGCTGCAGAATAAAGGCATCTTGATTGTTATTTACAAACAGGGAGCAGGAGAAGACAATTCCACGCTTTGAGTTTGCTCTGCCAAGTAATACGATCATGGTTGACCTCATGTCAGCATCAACCCCATATTCCTGCTGCTCCTCATTAGCCTTTAATTCATTACTAATTAAAAATCTGATAATATCCTCCTTGAGTTTATTCAATGTCCCGATATTTAACATACTCTGACATAGTGAATTCCGCAGATTCACGACCTTTTGAGACAAGTAATTCCTTTCCATTTCTGTTTCAAATTCAACACCACATAGCTTAAAACTGTAACCTCTCATTCTGGATTTCTCCATAAATCTGGCCTGTGTCTATTTTGTCAATCCCTGTTAGCATCTTATATACATTAACTAGATCTCCTCCAATTTTACTGAACTCCAGCAAGTGCATTCCTAACTTGTACAATCAGTCCTCATAATACAAGCCTTTCATCTCTGGCTTTGATCTAATGAAGCTTCTCTGAACTGCTTTCCAATGCAACTACATCTTTCCTCAAAGGGGATCAAAACTGTATGACGATATACAAATGGTAGATTAAGATAGCAGTTGTGGTACAGGACAGAGTTGATGTGTAACATCTCCCTGGCAACATGCCTGAAATTATGGCATCCTGTGTCACGTAAAATTGTAAAACTAGTGAAACCATGTGCTAGTACCACCTTTCCTTCCATTGGGAAACAAGGAAGAATGAAATGTAAAACAAAAATAGAAGTTACTGGAGATATTCAGGTGGTATGACAGAATATGGTAGGAACATGGATTGTAGTAAAATGTAGGGCATGCAGGTTAGTTTGATCTTAGGGTAGGATAATAGATCAGCACAACATCGTGGCTGAAGGGCCTGTATTGTGCTATATTTTTCTATGTTCTAATATATGGAGAAAAATAGAGATATCATTTCAAGTCAATGATACGCTCTTTATTCATTTTGAACCCTTCAAGTGACAGTTTCCTTATCTGCCACTGTGACTTATTTAGGGTCTACCTTTTTGCCAAAGACAGATGTAAGTTTTTTTAATTCGATATCTCAGAAATGCCCCATTTCTCGAGCCTAACTGTCCTTGTTCCTCCTTTTACCAAATTTTTATTATTTTATTGCTTATAGAAGGACTTTAGGATTGTCCGATATGTTGGCTACCAGTATTTTATTGTAGTCTCTCTCAGCTTTTCTAAAATGCTTTCTCGCATGTGCTCTGCGCCTTTCATATCTCTTAGTTCTCAACTGTATTCTTTACATGACATCTTTCATAAGCATATTTTTGCTTTATTTATCTTAAAGTTGATCTCATTTTCATCCAGCTCTATATTTGTTTGCCCTCCCTTTTCTCTTTTGAGAGGATATACTTTGATTGTGTCTAAGCTTTTTTTTTGAATATAGGCCAATGTTCAGCTACAGGCTTCCCAACCTTCCATTCCTAACTATCAACTCAGCTAATTTCTTGCCCCAATTATCCCCAGTTAATTACTTTTACACTGCATCAACTATTGTCCTTTTCTATTGTCATTCTAAACCTTAAAATGCAATCGTGATCACTGTCTCTTAAACGTCTCCACATGAACACTTGTTCTACTTGCTAGATTATATTTCCAAGAATCAAATGCAACAGCGCATCCTTCTTTATTAGACTGGACACAATGCTGTAGAAAATACTTCTGAACATAATTTAGGAACTTTCTGCCCCTTTCTAACCTATACCTTCCAACTATACTGACCTATGCCTGGGTAGCTAAAGTCTTCCATTTTAATTACTCCATAATCTTTGCAACTCTCATTAATTTATTTACAGACTTATCCCTTAGTGTCTTTCCCACAAATTGGTGGTCTATAGATTACTAGAGCAATATAATTTCCCCCTCTTTGTTCCTTCAATCTAGCTTAATTGATTCTGGCCTGGAACACTTTGGGACCTTTTCTTTCTCCCTTCTAATTTCCTTCCTTTACTCTCTTTTCTGAACATTTGTGCTTCACTGGGTGACAATACTGGAAATCAAGCTTATTATTCCCAGAGTTGTCACAGAAGTTAAACATTTTATAAAACGATACAGAATTCCCCAATTTATCTGACTTTGAATTGAACCAGATTGATAGAATACACAGGGCAGATTTCTGTACTTAACAAGAATCACTATTTATGATCATTTATAAAATATTCATTTATGAAATGTGAGCATCACTAGTTGACTCAGTAAACATTGCCCACCCCTTGCTACCCTGTAGATTGTACTAGTGGTGAGCTTCTTTCTTGAACTGCTGCAGTCCATTCTGCTGTGCTATTTATTAATATTTCTTTTTGAGAAGTGAAACATCAGTAATGGGATAAATATTCAGAGGTAAATATTGGTTATTTGACACTATTTATTAGAATCGCAACTGTAAAAACTTTACCTCTTGCACAGAATGCTACCAGTAAAAAGCAGAGGTGATTACACGCTTGCCTGGAGAATACTGCCATTCTCCATGTCTTTGACCTGGGGTCCCATGGTTAAGAGAAATTCCTAGATTCTTGCTAACTTTAGGGATATCCTCCTTTTGAGTGTTGGTCTCAGGTTTCTCGTTGTCTTCTCCAAGTTCCTGACTCAGGGTCATCTCTCTTGTGAGTGTTGCCCCCAGATTCCCATTATGACTATGCTAGTTCCTTGCTCTTTTATACCATTAGACACATCTTTCATACCGTGAATATATCTCTGTTCATGTGCTTTTTACTAACTAACTCTATGAATAATTTGGTCAAGCTATTTCTTGATCTAATGACCTGCCTTTTTGGAGTTTTGGGTTATGTTATCTTTTATTCTGTGGTTGGAGATGTAACTTAGTTTTCTGACTCCTGTCTGTGTTATGGTTTGTCATGCTCATCTAGACTAAGCTACTATCTTGATTTTCCTATTGCAAGCTTGTTAATTTTGTCAAGCTAGAGTTATATTTTCATGTTGGTGACCTACAATTTGAGGTACGTAAGTTCCAGAATACAGACAGATTTCCAAGATTTTTACACAGCAACACTGGAAAAAAAAAGCAATATATTTCCAAGTCAGGATGGTAAATGGCTTGGAAGGGAACGTGGAGGTAGTGGTGCTCCCATCTGCTGTCCTTGTCATTCTAGATGGAAATGATCGTGCATTTGGATGATACTGTCTCAGGAAACTTGGTGAATTTCTCAATATATCTTATAGATGGCACACTCTGAAAAATAAATGGATTCTAGCTACAGATGAACTATTATGAGCCATTGACATATAACTCCATTCATTAAAACTCTATAAAAATCCTTATTAATCTTGTACTATACACGCAAACGTACAGACACACAAAAAATAGGTGGAGGGAAAAACTGGAATGGTAATTCAATAGTCCCTGTCTCCTGGGGTCACTGAGATGCTCCTTAATGTCTGTCAGAACTTGCCATTCTTTGACTTCCATACTTATAAAACCTTGACTTATTTTTAAAGATATATCTGATGAGGGGAACAAATTGGCTTTCTTTAGGTTTAAAGTGGTTTCAGTGCAGAGAAAGGATATTTCCTTTCTTTCTGAAGGTCTGATGACTTCAGTCCAAACATTCACACCCACAAACTATTTAGCCACCTGGGAGTCAATCACATAGCTGTTGGCAGGCAATAAGTCTTCGTCATTGACAAGGGGACTATCGTTCTCAAGACCACTCAGCGCCCTGTTGCCATCCAAATCTCTATTTGGACACAGCCCTTGGATCCAGATTATCTGAACCTCAACTTCCCCCACCGCTTGAACAAACAACAGTAAAAGTGACAGTCACAAAGAGTGTCAGGTGATTGGCTTTAAGAAGTGCAGTAATCCTTTTCACAATCCTTCATTTTTCAAACAATCCTTTTTCCATTTCAGACGACAATCAAAATGCGGAAAAATATAAAGAAGATACAATCTTGCCAACACCTTGTACCCAGGATTATTTAGCACATGGTTCTTTGAGCCAAGTCTTTGTTACTGCAACAACATATTTCCATGCTGAAACTGTGCTGGTAACTCCACAGCAAAATTTACTGTACCTCATGAATTCACATATAACTACAATAACCTCATTTAAACTTCATTTCTTTCTCCCTTACTCCATAAGTATTTTGTGCACTATAGTATTCTTCTGTAATATTCTTTGTTGCTATTTATCTGAGAGTTAGTGTAAAGCACTCCCAATTGTAGTAGTCAAGTGCCCCGCAAGGAACTCAGCCCTGATTCTTTCAGATACAACTAATCTGACTCATAGAGATGCCATCTTTCCTCAAGCCAGTCCCAGTATTGCAGGATTTTGAGGGCTTCTCTCCTGCACCATCTTTCCAGCGATATGTTCATCTACCTTATCCTTCAAAATGTGAACTCACATGCCCATGGCACTGAGAGTAATCTGGAGAATATTACATTTAAGGTTCTGCTTGTGATTTTTCTACTTAGCTCTGTGAATTTTGATGATAAGCCCACATTTTCCTTTTGACCCTAGTTATAAATACCAGTGTGACTTCTGGCTGCTCACCCTCCCCTAGAAAAATATTGTGCAACTCATCACCTGGCATTAGGGGGGGGCGCAATATATGTTCTTGGAGCCATGGCTAGAGTCACAAAAAAGTTGTCTGTTCGCCTCACTAACAAATCCCCAATTGCTTTTCTTTTCTTCTTTGTCCCTGCCACAGATATGCATTCCCTTGACGAACCAGCACCCTTACCAGTTTCCAAAATGGAAAATTGATTTGTAAGTCAGACTCAGGGGACTCCTGCACTACCTATATGTTTCTCTTGGCTGTATGTAGATCACCCATTCCTTCTGCCTTCAAGACCTTAAGCTGCTGTGTATCACCCTCTGTATGTGCTGTGCATATATCTCTCAGTCTCAAGGATGTAGCAAAGTGATTCCAACTGCTGTTCAAGCTCTGAAATTTTGAACACAAGGCTCTGCAGCCTGCAGAATGGATGGACATTGGTAAAGTCCATGGTTCCCCACATATTACATGGTAGTTCTTCGTTATGACTGCGCTTCTCTGATATGTCTTAAATTTACTCCCTTTATTTAGTGCTACTCTGGATGACTTATTTACTTTATTAAATTGGTCCTGGCTTCCTCTTACACATGGTTTTCTCAGTTAAGTCCAATTTAAGCCACTGCTTTTAAAAAATTTACACTAATTCACAGCAATTTAAACGCAGCCCCTAATAGCAGTTTCTTTTATAATGCAATTAACATATTCTGATGTAGGATAACAAAGTGTGGGGCTGGATGAACACAGCAGGCCAAGCAGCATCTCAGGAGCACAAAAGCTGACGTTTCAGGCCTAGACCCTTCATCAGAAAAGCTTTTCTGATATATGAAACTTGATGAGGGTGTTTGATGTTTGCAGTTGCTATCCAAATTAGAACAATATTTCATTTGCCGTTAGCAAAATAACTTATCAATTAACACAGGAATTGAGGCCAGTCTCCTCAGCTTCTTCATGTAAAATATGGAGAATATACTGCATATCAATTGCATTGCTGAGAAGTAGTCTTGCGCACTTCCTATTTTGGGTATAGTTTGATACTTTCAGGAGCCTTTAGTAGACAACCAGATGATCCTTCATGTGGAAAATTAGAGAATATTATTAATAGTAATTGGACAATATTACTAATGATCTCAGCAGAGGAAGAAGAATAGTTTAGACAAAGTTCAAAACCTATTTCTAACTCAATAACGATGACAATCCCGCAGCCAGGGCAACTTCCTGTAGCTTGAACAAAAAAGCATCCTCTGATACTTTTCTACTTCATCACAGCTAATTTATGTTAACAGTAATCTCCTAGCAACAAACCATTGCTCTGAATGCTGTTCACTAAAACAGTGATAATGCCTCCTGCTTACAGCTCCATGCAGCCTGCTAGACAAAATCAATCCTCATCTTTCTTGAAATAACAGTCATATATTTAAGCAATTCTTCATTTTTTGTTGTGCAATCATTACTGCTGCATCCAACATTTCAAGGGTTGGGAGTTAGTGGGGCCTTTGAGAGCTGGAAACAAGGCAAACTTAATTAGGCAGGAGGCCAAATTTCAGTTTCCTGATGTTGGGGTGAGTTCTGGAAATAAACCTGTGTTAACATCAGTGCAGGAGTCTGCCGCCCAGTGGCAGAAACCTGTTTTCCATCAATTTTTATACGAACAATACCCATTAAATGGAAACTTTTCAAAATTATGTCTTCCTTCCAAGACTAAGTCAGCAGTAGATGGAAAACTCATGCTTCCTATTTCCTGACGGCTTAAGGATGATATGCATGGCTTGAGGTTGTCAATCTTTTGGATTCATGTTTGTCTATTTCAGCAAAACAGAGGAAGGGAGCAGGAGAACAAGAATGTTCTGTTAATCGGTATAACGGTGGGGGAAATCAAGAGGGTGGTTGTGATTGGTTTCTCAGATGGTGCAATGATTGTACTGGCAAAAGGGTGGCAACCTAATTTTGCATCAATAGCAAATTTATGCACATTTTTTCTCAATCAATTTGTCCCCATCAGGAATATAGATTGAAAATAGCTAAGGCCCCAGCACTGATCCTTGCAGCACTCCCTTTGTCATAGTCTACCAAGTTGTAAATGCGTCACTTATATTTTGCTTCTTGTCCATTAGCCGATCTACTCTCCATGCTGATATATTATCGCCTACCCACTTATTTACCTTATTAACTTTAAATATGGTACCTTGGCAAATGCACCTGTTACTTCCCTTTTATCTAGTCGACTTGCTACATTCTTAAAAAAGAACTCATTTGTCAAACACAAATATCCTTTTGTAAAATCATGTTGATTTTCTCCAATCATACTACGATTTTCTAAGAACATTGCCAAGATATCCTTAATAATAAATTCCAGCACTTCTCAATGACTGATGTTAGGACAACTGCATTGTGGTCCCCTGCTTTCTCCCTCCTTCCATTCTTGATTAGTGGTGTTACATTTGCCAACTCCAAATCTGTTGAGACTATTCCAGGATCCAAGAAATTTTTGAAAATCTTGACCAGTTCATTCACTGTCTAAGCAGTTTTGTTTTTCAGAACTTTACAATGTAAGCCAGCAGATCCTTTGAATTCATAGAATTTTAACCCTTATGTCATTGCAGTACAGTTTCTAGACTGATATTTATGATCCCTTGTGTGTTCTAACATAAAAACATAAGAACATAAGAACTAGGAGCAGGAGTAGGCCATCTGGCCCCTACAGCCTGCCCTGCCATTTAATAAGATCTTTTTGAGACTCAGCTCCACTCACCCACCACTCACCATAACCCTTAATTCCTTTACTGTTCAAAAATTTTTCTAACCTTGCCTTAAAAACATTCAGCGAGATAGCTTCAACCACTTCACTGGGCAGGGAATTCCACACTTCCTCAACCCTTTGGGTGAAGAAGTTCCTCTTGAACTCAGTCCTACATCTGCTTCCCTTTATTTTGAGGCGATGCCCTGTAGTCCTAGTTTCACCTGCTAGTGGAAACACCCTCCCTGCCTCCACTTTATCTCTTCCCTTCATAATCTTATATGTTTCTATAAGATCCCCCCTCATTCTTCTGAATTCCCATGAGTATAATCCCTCTCCACATAATCCAACCTCTCAACTCTGGAATCAACTGAGTGAATCTCCTCTGTACTCCCTTCAGTGCTGGTATATCGCTTCTCAATTAAGAAGACCAAAACTGCACACAGTTTCCCAGGTGTGGCCTCACCAGGGCCCTATACAGCTGCAGCATAGCCTTCCTGTTTTTAAACTCCATCCCTCTGGCAATGGCAGACAAAATTCCATTTGCCTTTTTAATTACTTGCTGTACCTACAATCCTACTTTTAGTGAATCATTCACAAGGACACCCAAGTCCCTCTGTACAGCAGTGTGCTACAATTTTTTACCATTTAAAACAGTCCATTTTTTTCTGTTATCCCTACCAAAATGGATGACCTCACACTTATCAACATTGCGCTCCATCTGCCAGACCTTTGCCCACTCACTTAGTCTTTCTATATCCCTCTGCAGACTTTCAGTGTCTTCTGCACACTTTGCTCTACCACTCACCTTAGTGTCATCTGCAAATTTTGACACACTACACTTAGTCCCCAACTCCAAATCATCTATGTAAATTGTGAACAATTGAGGTCCCAACACTGATCCCCAAGGCACACCACTAGCTACTGACCACCAACCAGAAAAACAATCATTTACCCCTACTCTTTGCTTTCTACTGGTCAACCAATCCTCTATCCATGCCAATACATTAGCTGTAATACTGTGCAACTTTATCTTATGTAGCAGCCTTTGGTGTGGCACCTTGTCAAATGCCTTTTGGAAATTCAGATACACCACATCCACAGGCTCCTCAATGTCCTCCATGCAAGTAATGTCCTCAAAGAATTTCACCAGTATCCACTCGTATCCAGTTATCCACTAGTAGGTAATTTTGTTTCAACATAATCAATTCCCAATTTTTAGTGAGATCTTTATTTCTGTTAATAACACTCCATAAAACTCATACAACACTGATTACTAGTTCCTCATATTTATATTACCAATTCACATGCCAATACCCTTAATTAATATCCATCAACAGTTCCCTCAGTCCATTTGCATTCCTTCAGATCAGATTTGATAAGTAGACAGGTTACCCTCAATTTCTTGTATGTAACTTGTGTCTTCTGTTGAAGAAACAGACGCCAAAATGTATATTTACAGCTCTCACCAACTTAAGACGTGATGCTTTACAATTACATCAAAATAAAAGTAGCACTTGATTTTTAAGTTGCAAAGCTCTCCTATACTTCAATTATAGTCATCACACTTACATTTCAGTTTATGGTCCCAAAAAGAAAACAAAAATGTTATACAGAAAATTGGATAATTCTGCCCAAGAGATGATAGCTGAGTTTAATTGTATCAAATTCAGTCATCTTTGATTCTATTTGCTTATTCGTCTATTTTCCTATTTTTCACCTATTTAAAGAATGTCAATGAAATGAATAAAGAGGTCTAAGCTATTAAACTGATATACCAGAAGAAATTAGATCAAGTGCTACTCATAATCCACTATTGTATTTGTGAAATCTGACATTCCGATAATGCTCCACTTCTCTACTTAAAAAAGGATGTTTTTAAAAATGTATTCGTTTCACTGTAAAATCTTCCAGAAGCGGTAATAAAACATTTTTCCAACTCACATTTTTTTAACATATGAATTTCATTTGAAGAATTATGCAATAACTTCTGATAATAATTAGATAAATGATATCAAAAAGGTTACTTTGTTCTTGTGGGATCTGTAATGTGACTCAGATTTAGATCCCAATGTGGCTCAAATAGAAGAACAGTAATGTCAGGCTCCTTAGAGGAGACAGTTTCTAAGTACTTGAGAGTTTCACATATGCAATAAACATGATGGGATTTTCAAAATGCTGAGCATTCTGCAGTAAAGTACTCTGCAACTGTTGGGCAAAGGTCATCACACATGCTAATTTGATTGGAACTATGTGCATCATAACTGAAACCTTCCATTCAACATTCCTTGCCTGGTTTCCTGTTCTTACAAATATCACTCCCACATGCATTCATTGACTGATAAAAGCCCACAAGCTGGGGGCAACTATCCATGCTGTACATCAATCAACACTTCATAATGACATGTTTCATCCACCTTCCTGAGTAACATCTACCAGCAAACATTCTTTGGAGCAAGGAATGGAAAACATGAAAAGTCACTCAAGGTCCTTGTGAAAATCCCCCATCTGCCAAATGACCATGGAGCAGCCCTTGTACAGGATAGACCATGGTCACTGTTCAGCCATCTGCAGGGGCAACAGTATGTATGAGAAGAGAATACTGTTTTCAATATACTTTGTGAACACACTGTGTTTGCCATGTTTTGACTACTTGTCCCTTCATGTATTCCATACACTCATGGATTCCTAATGTATTGGGTGTATATACTTGCACTCTTAAAGGCTGCCCAGTTTTAGTTTGGCCTTTCATTGAGCTTTCCAGCAACTTTTTTTTTGTAGCCTCCTAATTTTTCTGAGTTTATGAAGATTATTCCAATAATTGGTCTAGGGACTCTTCAGTGATATGCAGCACTGTTTAGTATTTCCAGAAATGTATAATGTAGCAGAAGGGGTTGTAAATAGGTTAATGATGATGATTTAAATGACAATGTTATTCTGATCCAAGAGCATGAAAGAGTAGTTTATTGGATCAGACAACAACACGATATTTGAGGGCTGAATTCAGTAACAAGTATATCTACATGTAAATAGAGTTTACAGTGCAGAAGAGAGTAAGGAAGCATCTGTGAAGTTAAAAACAGAGTTAATGTTTCGGGTCCAGTGGCCCATCCAGAGAACTGTTCTGAAGAAGGGTATTGGACTTGAAACGTTAACTTTGTTTTTTCCTTCACAGATGCTGCCAGACCTGCTGAGCTTTTCCAGCAACTTTGTTTTTGTTCCTGATTTACAGCATCTACAGTTCTTTTTTTTTAGTTAAAATAGGAAGCTATTGCTTGATTTTGGAAATTGATACACATGAAAAGCATACATAAAGTTGCTCAGGAGATTTTTTTTTAAGATCTCTTGTACATTTCCTATTCTTGTCCATGGTGGATTTCAGTGAGTGCATGGACTAACACTGTTGTCTGTGTTCTCAATGTTAATGGCAGGAAGAGAATCTCTTAGGTCTAATGGTCCCAGTAAAACCAAGCTACGCAAACAAGATATGGCAAGCTCCAAATTAAAATTATAACTAACTGTAGCAGAGCATTTATTTCAACACAATTGTTCTGTTCCAACACCTAATCCCAACAAGAGAGCTCTGAATAACTGAGAAAGAATGTTAGAAATGAATTGAAATCGTGTGCAAGTATTTTTGAAGTGGTTTGGAGACAAGCCTTCATCTGTACTGCCTGCCTTGTTGTACTTAATTCAGGCAAATTTTAACAATAGTTTAAAACAAAAATGCTGTGTTGTGGATCTCAGAGCTAAGCTTTCCTAAAATTTAGCTGTCAATTTAGTGAGTTTCATGCTGGGTCTCCCTCCAAGATCCTTGGCGACTTTTTTCATGAAAACTTACACTAAATATATACCACACTGCCACTGCTGAGCACAACATAGCATAACAGCAGCACCATGGAAGAGGTTCTCACCAATGCTGGGACCTTACAGCATTCATGATGCAGGAGCCTTACTTAAACCCCAGATGTGCACCATTTGTAGCACTGTTAGTCTTGTCTGAAGTAACCACCCAGGTCAGTGCAGCGTCCATAGCCCAAAGGAATGAGCTGCAGTGCCACAAATGATTAATCACCATCTGTGTTCCAAGGGGTAGGTGCTACCATCTTCCCTCTGCCATCTCAGTCTCATTCTTATTCCGTCAATGCACCAAACCTCATGGTCTGTTCTCAATATTGCATGCAGCATCTTTCATCAACAGCTGTGACCCACCTCATGCCCCAAAACTATTAACAATTCCTTCCCTCTGCATTTCCCACTTACTAACTTGGGACACACTACCATGTTTCTTGACTGAGGACACACCAGCCTTATGATTGCCCAATGACTGTACTAATGATTGTTCCCATAAGATCTTTGGACATGGCTATTTGATTGAATCACATGAAGTGTGTTTGTTATATGAGCTCATCCCACATGCTTTCGGTGTGATATTTATTTTGCAGGGTGCAGTATTGAAACACGTCTACCTCCTTGACTGTTTATTACTGGTAAATATGATAAGATGTCTGGGTTTTTGTCCACATGAAAAGGAAAGGATGGGGAAGGCAGAGGTTCTGTGACCATCCACGTAAATGCAAACTTGTTCCAGCTTCTGAGCAAAACATGGTCTGGCAACAGCATTGCAATGAAAGATGTCGGTAAGCTCCTAAGCCGAGCACTGATATGATAAACTGCATTATATGTTGGTATGAGACATGCCACGATGATGTGGTAAGGATGGTGCTTTGATGATGTCAGCTTCCATGATGCATATTGAGTGTGCCTAAGATTGTGGACAATGCTGACCAAGGTAGATGCCTGGAGAAGTCACTTGTAAGTTGTGGCAATTGGATTATCACTCTGATTTCCATGTTAGAAATTGGTACTATCTAGTTTCTCCTTCTGCCTGGGGAAATAGCACCTTGCATATAAGGGAGATGATATTAATTAATGTAAACATCTGAGGAAGAGTCATCTAGACTCCAAAATTAGGTTGCTCTCTCTTGTCATGTATATTGTCTGGCCTGCTGTGATCTCTAGCACTCGTTGTTTTCAATAAAGATTCCAGCATCTGCAGTAATTTGCTCTGACATTACTTAATGGGCAGTGACAGTACAGAAAACATTTCCTGTGAATACGTGTGCGTGCATTAACGGATGCGGCTATGGGCAAAGGGAGAACAGGGGTGGGGGGAGAATGGGTCAGACCTAGTGAAAGAGAATGAAGGACATGAGAGAATGGGATAGATAGAGAACGGGGGAAGAACACCGTTCCATCCTACGCCCCCATCCATTCTCTCCTCTCTCAGCGCACCCAACCCTGACAGTTCTCTTTCCCTCCACAGTCTGATTCCCACCCCACACACCCCTACCCTAATTTCCCCACCCCCATCCCATCCATCTCCTGTTTCAGTTTTGCGCTTGTTCTGTGCTCATGTGCAGTGTAGATTTTGTGCACAACACAACGGCATAAGAGTCTGGAACCAGGTACAAGTGTGTTTCTGAGCGACAGCACATGCATAGTTGCCCTGTAGTTGTAGCATATGCAGACACTGCCTAGCTACTGATGAGATCCTAATGCATGCAAACAGGCCCCTCATCACTCACCTGCTCTGAGATTCACATTTAACCTTTGAAACATTAAGCAGAAAATCAGACATTTTCTCTCGTCATCAAGAATCTCATTTTCACATTCTGACTGAATTTCCTATCTGTCTCACCACTTACCACATCAATGGAAAAATCTCCTCTCAGTTCGAGTTTTTTTCATTGCCTAGTAAGATAAACTAGATCTACAGCTTGAAGAATTTGAATTTGGTTCATTTTAAATTATATCAGAAGCATACTAATATTAAACACAATTGTTATACTAAAATAACCGAGGAAACTAAACCTTTACCATCCATCAGACAATAAAAGAAAAATTTTGCAATATTAAGATGCTAAAAGACATTGCTCAAAAGTATCCAAATACATTCCACGCAGAATAAGTTATATTGAAAAGTGGTGAATGCTGTTATGTAGGCAAAAAATGTGTTAGCCATCATGTGCACAAGAGTCATAAGTAAAAATCTGATAAATGAACAGTTGTTTTTTGCCTAGTACCACTGGCCAGAGAAATACTTAATTAAAACAAAATGCATGCTTTTATCTGAGTAGTGCCATTAGTTATAAATACCCACATGAATCGGAGGAAAAAATGTCCATTCTAATCTGAAGGACAGCAATTTCAGTGACACAGCACTACATCTATATGCACTTTTGTGCTCAACCTCTGGTGTGCTGTGAATTTGTGACCAACAAAGCTGCCAAATGAGTCACTCTTGCAGTTAAGAAATGAAGCTAGGAGAGAAACAGAGCTTAAAATTATAATTTAACAATGATATTTCATTTCTGTTTACTCTAAACAAGGGCAATGTGAGAAAAAGAGGAAACAGAAGTTGCTGAAGCTCAGCAGATCTGGCAGCTTCTGTGAAGAAAACATCTGAGTTAACGTTTTGGGTCCAGTGACCCTTCCTTAGAACAACTCTGAGCAGGACAACAGTTCTGAGGAAGGGTTACCAGACCCGAAATGTTAACTCTGATCTTTTTCTTCACAGATGCTGCCAGACCTGCTGAGCTTCCAGCAACTTCTACTTTTGTTCCTGATTTACAGCATCCACATTTTTTTCGGTCTTCAATGTGAGAAGAAGTTAGTTAAGGTGTGGATTGCCTGGAAGTGGGGTGGAGGCAGATTAGATTGAGGAGCTTGAAGGGACATTGGATGATGATTTGGATAGAAACAGTGCACAAGCGTATGGGAAAAAAGAAGGAGCTTGGCACAAGATAATGATGCTTGTTTGAAGAGCTGGTGCACAACAATGGACTGAATGGCCTCCTTTATTCTCTTACAATTCTGTGATTCTGTTATGCGAGTTCAAATTTCAATCAAGTGTCTGAATACATAATCCATTGTGAAATTCCAAACAGTGCATTGACGAAGGTGTGGTGGCTCAAATTTATTTGGCACCAGTAAATCTCCTCTGAAGTCTTTCCAAGACCTTGACATCCTAACAATGTGTGAAGCCGATTTGGCAACAATATTCATCTTGGACAAACGAGTGATTGACAAAGCTTTAGTATAACTCCTTGGCTTTTGCCTCTATTTATAAAGCAAAACATCCTGCATGTTGTTTTTTATTTAATTGTTTTTCAATTTTATCAGTCACCTTCACGTATTTACTTACACAAAATTTTTTTTTTGTATTCCTCTTAAAACGGCACCATTGTTTTTATTATAATTCATTTGAAATACATCATACAACTCTGTTCTAAATTCTGTCTGCTTTGCCTCTGTCCATTTCACTGGTGTGTGTTAAGAGGCAACTACAATCTTTCTTGCTAGTCCTGGTGTCTGTATCAGGTTTCCATATTTTCATAATTAATTGTAAATTACATCAAAATACATAGAATATTTTCATAGCAATTAGTTTAATTTGGACAAAACTGATGTCCAGTTATTCAGCTAAAGATTTTATCATAAGATGCCTTTTAGATCTGATATTTACCATACAGTAAGTACAGATAATTGTGGCTCTGATTTTCCACCTTTTTGATGCTATAACGTATAATAATGCACATAGTGAAGCATGTAATTAACAAACCAATTTAGCAGCAAGTGGTTGTCTGTGTTCAGCCTGCCTGTTCTAACATCATCACAAAAACAGCTTTGGGAAATGTAGCTGAACAAACATGGGTAAAACCTCTAATCATTCTGAAGTGAATCACCCTTTACATACCAATCAGAAACATTCATAACTACTCCCCCCAAAACAGGCTAAAAGAATAAATACTTTAAAAGTATGTCAGAGTTACTGTGAAGAATCAGGATAATGTAGATGACATAACTATAAAACAGATGATAATGACATGATGAAATTTACTGAAAGATAACCACAACTGGGGCGGGGGTAGGAGTGAAAGTGGGGGGGCAGTTTCAAAACTTGCTATTTGTGACTGTTTCAAAATATTAGTAACATCCAATTTTTCCCAATTGGGAAGGGGCTTTGAAGTGATTGGAACAAGGGCCAGTTTGATCATGTTGACTAAGAGATCCCTGATTGGGGATGTTAACCTGGGCCAATCAGGAGGTCCTGACCGACAGATATAAACAGCAGATTCAGAGAATCTCCTCATTTTAGGAACAACAATGGGTCAGGCTGCAATCACTATCAGTTTTTGTTTTCAGTAAAGATTCCAGCATCTGCAGTAATTTGCTCCTCATTCTAGGGACTGACTCTGAGCTGACTGGTCAGAGTTCATGTACTATACATATGTAAATAAAGGAGAGAGGATACCAGCCTCTGCTCAGCTATTTCAGGCTTACTGCTCAGAACTTTTGTAGGTTGTGAGAGAGAAAATATCTCCTTTAGGAGTGCTTCAGTTAGACGTTAGCTACTGGGAAGCGATCTGAGCCCCTAGCTGTTGTGTAGGCCTTAGAGGGAAATCAAGAACAATTGGATAACTGTGCTGTTAGAGCCCATGAAGGGTATAGGAATTATTAGGCAGCTTACTGTAGGAGTCAAAATTCGGAAGCTATCCTCGGTAGCCGAGATAATGGGAAAGTCATCTTCTCTGTGTTGGAGAAAACTGAGGGGCACAGAAGAAGTCTTCAAACATTTACACCTCAACTGAGAGAATGGAGGTTGAAATGCTCACAAACAGTATCGACTTGATGTAACCGAACAAGATTGGAAATCAAGGAAAAATCCAACGGCAGATCTAATTCAGGGAGACTATCACATCATGATGAAATGACATGATGTGAAATTCAGAGCTGGGGTAAATCTAATTTGTTTCCATTACATAGCTTGTGCCCCCTCAAATCTTTTGCTTATGTGAGAAGTGAAATACGAAGCCAGCAAGGGTACATCATATGTTACTAATTTATTACATTGCTTTTAAAATAGCAAATATAATCAATGGCTCATTTTTATTTGGAAAACAGGTGCCAGAGTAGGCCATTTGGCCCTTCCACCCTGCATCACCATTCAATATAATCATGGCTAACCATGCACTTTCAGTATCCCACTGACGCTTTCTCTCCATACCTCTTCATCCCATTAGCCACAAGGGCCACGCCCAACTCCCTCTTAAATATTTCTGATGACCTGATCCCATCAGCTTTCTGTGGGAGACAATTCCACAGGTTCACAACTCTGAGTGAAGAAATATTTCCTCACCTCAGTCCTGAATGACTTACTCCATTTTTTAGACTGTGACCCCAAATTCTGGACTTCTCCAACATCAGGGACATTCTTCCTGCATCTAGCCTGTCCAGTACTATCTGGATTTTGTATGTTTATAATGACATCACCCCTCATTCTTCTGAACCCTATTTCTTTATTACTCTGGAAATGAAATAACACAAGCGGACTACCTGGAAGAAATTCAATGACAATGTGAAGTTAACTGGGAAAATATCCAGTGCGCCAATTAAGAAATTACTTCTTAAGTATCTTGGATTGCTGATGATGTTTACTGATTTATTTCAGCTGTCACATGTTGGAGCACATGCAATTCTTTCTAGGAAGTACTCTTTGTAGACCATCATCCTTGGTTGTGGTATTAATTCAGTTTTCGCAACTTGACAGACTCAGTAACCATCACCCTATACTAATGATTGTATCTGAACTGATTTTTAATCTTGATTCTTACACCAGCGGCTCAACAATACTTCGCAGCCAGGGATCTGCATCACTGATTATACCGTTTGCTGTTAATCCAGCATTTTCATACTGTTAGAGGCAGTAACTCTGTCAAGAAATTTCCTCAGTGATGTCATTAGTATTCACTGTTTATACAAAAACATTCTAAACCTAAGAGAAGTAAACAAGGGGAAGGAAAGGACACATTTGTCCATATAATTAAAAGTTTTCCAGTTGCTTCACGGCTACAAAGCATTGTGTTACCAGAACTCAGAAGCTTTCCAACATGTCCATAAGACAGACAACAGGGCCAGAAGCTGACCACTTTTCTTAAATTTTGAGAAGTTTTAAAAAATTGCTAAAATTATGCATTCACTACATACAGAACAGATTATTGAAAAAGTTCATTAATGTATGCTAAACGCATTGATATTTGAATGAATGAAACAAAATTCAGAAAATAGTAAAGCAAAGAGCTAAAATATTCTGATTTGCATCCTTCAAAACATTTTCAGCTCCACACAAAAAATGGCCAAACACATTCTCAAAATTTGCTATATTTGTTCCCTCTTCACCTAACTATATAGCACTAAAAGTAACATTTATGCCATAACAAACATGTCAAAAAATTCAACAGCTGGAAACCAACTCCGAAACTTACCAGAAAAAAGGTAGATTCTTAGGGGCCACTGCACCCAAAATTTGACCCTGCTTTCTCTCCACAAATGTTGCTAGTTCTCTGAAGTTCCCAGCTATTTCTGTTCTAGTTAACTCTAAAACTAAACATTTCAAAGGGTGTGGGGAGAGAGCAGGAGTATGTAATTGAGAGAGAGCATTGGCCAGGATCATGTTGAATTGCACTCTGAGTTTGACGGACCAAAGCATTCTCCTGTTCCTATTTTCAATGTTTTAGGTTTCTACTAACCCTGAATTTTCCAGAGCCTTACCAACAATTTGACCTCCTTTCACTGCGGCATCCACTCAAGAACTTATTGATATTTAGGTCCACCTCTTCCAATTTTGGAAAAAAAGAAATAAAATGGTTCACTAATGTTTTTCGCAGATTGATTTTTGTTCTACAGTAAATTGGTTTCATAAATATCCGGTTCAAAATAAAATTTTAGGTAAACATCAGCTATGTGCCTGCTGATTATTTCTTCCTGTCATATATCCCCATAAAGCTCTTGTGTCTGCGCCTTGCATCCTAAGCGCATTCTTCTGTTTGAAGTGAATACTTTCAGAGAAGTCTCAGCATTTGACAATACAACTTTCAGCACAGTGTTGCAAATGCTAGCACTATATATTGGCATGCCTTTTCTCTTAAGGACTTGTTTACTGTTGCAAACATTAGCAGAATTCAATCCAAAAGCTCACTCCCCATTGATGTTTTCAGTTTTTATAGGCAGTTAAAGAGACTGAACTGTATAAAATTAGCTTGCTCTCAGTAGTGACCCCAGTGAGCATAAGCACATTTCTGGAGATACTTCAGAGGTAAGCAAAGAAGGCGGAAAATCCAGCCAAAACCTTTGTAGTACAAATGGTGAAAAAAGAACAGAAGAATATTTTTGTCCATTAGAAACCCATGCGAAACTATTTAATACATTTAATAATAGATGCCCATAATACATTACAGGTGGAAATCAGATAAACTGGTAATGTGATACATCTGTAAATAAGGGAGTTCTGATGGTTACAGTATGAATGAAATGGTTTCAGATAATAAATGACAGCTGTAGCTTACTGACTGAATTTTTGCAGTTCATCAGAATCCAGGATTAAACCACAAAATCTAGACAGACATGAAAAGACTCAGGAGCGTGATTTTTCACTTGGAGGACACTTTGGGATTCTTCATCTGAAAAGTCAGTTCTGTTCCTTTCGCATGCTGCCCTGGCATTGTGCCCTGTGGGTGCTGCTTACACTTCAGTGAGGATGATGGTACCATCCAGGATTGCTTCTGTAGGCGGAGAATTCCTGAAACAATTTGGAGGGAAATGTCACTTGCTATACTATAGAAGAGAAGTCCTTTTGATGGCTTTTAAACGTGAGGCTTTGTCTTCTCAGATTGTTCATACAAAATTTCATAATGGTATTTATAAAATCTCATGAGTTTAAAGTTTTCAATAAGATTTGGAATCTTGGGTTGCGGATGATATTGTAGACATGCTCACCAAGCGGTGGATTTGGTTGCAAATGTTCAGTCACCCTGCTAGGTAACATTGTCAGTGCACCTCCGGTGAAGACTCCGTGCTCTGTCCTGCTTGTCATTTATACACCTCAGTTTGTTAGGGTAGTTGGTATTACTTCCGGTTCTCTTTCTCAGCGGTTTGTACACAGGGTCTAATTCAATGTGCTTGCTGGTGGAGTTCCAGTTGGAATACCAGGCCTCCAGGAAGTCCCTGGTGTGTGTCTCTGTTTGGCTTGTGCGATTATGGTTGTCCCATTCAAATTCTTGTCTCTCGTTGCCCGTGTGTAGCAAGACAAGTGAGAACTGGCCATGCTGCCTGGTGGCTGGTGTTTGTGTATCCATACGTAGGCCAAACCAGAAGAAAATTGACAATACCCAACATTCTGGAAGAGCTACATGAATAAAAGTTCTTTCTATTTTTACATGGCAGATAACATTTTGATATCATTTATGAGTCACACAGGCTCATCAAGAAGGGAGAAGTAAGGAAATCAGGGGCGACTGAAGGAATTCAAACTAAGCTTGAAGACATAGAAATGTTGTGAAGCAAGAACTACAAGTGATAAAGGTCATTTTCAAAGCTTAAGCTGAAAATGCTTAACGGAATAATGCGTTTAGAAGACTATTGAAGCTATATAAAAATGGAAACTCCATGATCAAAACAATGATAAAGGCAGAAAGCAAAACTTCAAGTTGTTGATCGTGGGTGCCAGAGGAAGAGCATTCATCATATGATGGAGTAAGACATTGATCAAATTTAAAGAGATAGACAGATTTTTAATTAGTAATGAGTTGAAGGGTTATGGAGAGCAGGCTGGTAGTAAAGTGGAGTTTAAAATCTGAGATGATAGCAGCAACAATCATATCACACAGTGGAACAGTTTCCAGGGGCTGAATAGTCTACTCCTGCTCCTAGTTCTTATACTCTTAAATCTTCACAGACACAAGCAGAGACCATTTATTTAAAAAAAACAATAATTTATCAGTAAAGGGTGTGAAAAGGTTAATGTTGAAGAACGCATTAAGCTAGACTTACAATGATGAGTTCAAAGGAGAATTGTGGGAGAACTGCAGGATCTTGATAAAACCTACCATTTGGTCTTCCTCATAGTCTTTTTAACAAGGGGCCCACCAAATTAATGTAGCTTGTAGCTTATTGCAGTATAGCAACTGTGCATACGTTGTTGAAGTCAGGGCTTGTTCTCATTAGACTACCAAACAGTCTTCCTTCAACCGAGCAGGTCCTGTAGATCTGTGAAGTGAAAGAGGATAGCGGTAATAGTACGGAGAGCTCATACAACATGATGAGCAGTGGAATGGATTGCTCATAGAAATGTTCTTGCAAAAATGTTTAACTTTTAAAAACAGCCCACAGATACTGACAGCTGCTGAACAACAACAATCAAAACAATGAGTAAGTGATTGCACTGACATTTCACTCTAAATTGTTTGAGGAATTCTCCACCTACAGTGTCAGTCCTGAATGGTACCATCATCCTCACTAAGGTGCCAGCAACGCCCACAGGACACAATGCCAGGGCAGCAAGCGAAAGGAACAGAACTGACTAATCTGATGAAGAGCTCCAAGCTCTCCTTCAAAAGAAAACAGATACTCCCGAATCTTCTTCTTACCAAGCTGGGCGCCAGCATCAGCTATGCCACCTACTAGGAGCTGGCACTAGCAGTGACTCCCAGTGCTTTCACATCATGTACTGATCAGAGCTGAAATAAGTGAACTCACTTCACAGGGTAAACAAGGATAGCAAGTCACCATGCTTCCCCTTTCTTCCCTGCTTGTTCTTGGCAACTTGTGACACTGCCTTAAAGCAATACTTATATGACTGAAGTTCAAATTACATTCAGAGTAAGGGCACTGAACACACATTTACAAAATATTTCTACTCTAGCATGCACACATGCCCAAATCACCCCCTTCACCATCACAACAGACACACATTTCACTGAAAATCTCGTCTTCAAGCACATTCTACTCTGACACTTAGCTTTGATAAGGGCAAGCATATTTTTTTTTGGACTTGTACAGCAAAAGAATTGTTGCACCTGCTGGATCAATTGAAATCTTCAAGACAAGGAATGGATTTTGTTGGGTGTGGGTAAATGGATGAGGGTACAGACCAGCAATTATCGAATAGTAAATCAGGCTCATGGGGCTGAATAGTCTACTTCAGCTATTATGGGCTGATTTCTCCAAACAATTGGTAAAACAGTTTTTCAAGTGAATTCATGGCACTGATCTTCCATGTCCCATGTTGACTTTACTCGTGCACACTTTCACTCTTTACTTCAATTAAGTAACTGGCATCTGCAGTGTCCACCATATGAGTTTGGGTGAAAGAGAACAAATTTCCATTGCTGCCAGACTTCACACTCTGCTGCTCTATGGTCATTACTGCAGACAGAGCCCAGAAAGGAAAACCTGCACCTACTTTTGACCATAGGACCTGGTGGTGCTGGGGTACAGGGTCATGGAGAAAAGAGCCACCTTTTCTCTGCTGACTGCCTGAACAGGAGGCCACAACACTAGGCTCAACCATCCCAGTTTGAGATAACATTCTGGGTCAGTGCAATGTCCTGGGTGAAATGGAATGCATTTCAGGGCAGGAAGTAGGTCCGCAGTAGTACAACGATCTTTTCTCTGCTTCCTCATACTTACATTTCCACCATTTACTAAAGCTCTACCATTGTACACACCTCTCATTAAGCCTAGTGGACTACAGCTTTCACTATTACATAACTGATATCCACTCAACCACTCACATTCACCTCCTCTTGTCAAACTATGAAGTCTTCCTGTCCTCTATACTTCCTACACAATCGATGAATACCTCTCCACCTCTCCTGTCCCTGCACCAACACTAATGGATTTGTACTCACCTCCAACACACTGAAGCCTCTTTTTGTCTATTTCAGGAAAGGTATTTAACAACTGGAATTCCATCAAAAAACACATTGACTTTGAGCCAATCTACCATCCCCTGAGAAAAAGAACAGGGTTTGTTGCTGTGCTCATCTACAGCCAAAGGAACTATTTTTACCTCAATGCTGGGACTCGAGCCCCAGCATTCCCAGAAATTGAATAAATTTAGCCAAAATACTCAAAGTCTAAAATTTCTCTGTTTAGCAAACTCAGGTTAAAAGACAACAATCACTAGATTTCTGTACTTACGACAACAGTTAGTTACTGCAAGCAGATTATTTTTAAACGATAGCAGGAAAGAAACACATATTGCTAACTTATAAAGATGGCTAGCGAGTTTTGAGAAGATTTGTAGCTCAGGTTGAGGTCCTGGATGTGAGTTTGCTCGCTGAGCTGCAAGGTTAGTTTTCAGATGTTTCGTCACCATTCTAGGTAACATCATCAGTGAGCCTCCGACGAAGCGCTGGTGTTATGTCCCGCTTTCTATTTATCTGGTTAGGTATCCTTGGGTTGGTGATGTCATTTCCTGTTCTTTTTCTCAGGGGATGGTAGATTGGCTCCAAGTCAATGTGTTTGTTGATGGAATTCCGGTTGGAATGCCATGCTTCTAGGAATTCTTGTGCATGTCTCTGTTTGGCTGGTCCTAGGATGGATGTGTTGTCCCAATCAAAGTGGTGTCCTTCCTTATCTGTGTGTAAGGATACTAGTGATAGTGGGTCATGTCGTTTTGTGGCTAGTTGATGTTCATGTATCCTGGTGGCTAGCTTTCTGCCAGTTTGTCCAATGTAGTGTTTGTCACAGTTCTTGCAACGTATTTTGTAGATGACGTTCGTTTTATTTGTTGTCTGTATAGGGTCTTTTAAGTTCATTAGCTGCTGTTTTAGTGTGTTGGTAGGTTTGTGGGCTACCCTGATGCCAAGGGGTCCGAGTAGTCTGGCAGTCATTTCGGAAATGTCTTTGATGTAGGGGAGGGTGGTTATGGTTTCTGAGCCCGTTTTGTCTGTTTGTTTGGGTTTATTGCTGAGAAATTGGCGGACTCTGTTCATAGGGTACCCAAAAAAAAAAATTCCTAGAAGCATGGCATTCCAACCGGAATTCCATCAACAAACACATTGACTTGGAGCCAATCTACCATCCCCTGAGAAAAAGAATAGGAAATGACATCACCAACCCAAGGAAACCTAACCAGATAAATAGAAAGCGGGACATAACACCAGCGCTTCGTCGGAGGCTCACTGATGATGTTACCTAGAATGGTGACGAAACGTCTGAAAACTAACCTTGCAGCTCAGCGAGCAAACTCACATCCAGAACCTCAACCTGAGCTACAAATCTTCTCAAAACTCGCTAGCCATCTTTATAAGTTAGCAATATGTGTTTCTTTCCTGCTATCATTTAAAAATAATCTGCTTGCAGTAACTAACTGTTGTCGTAAGTACAGAAATCTAGTGATTGTTGTCTTTTAACCTGAGTTTGCTAAACAGAGAAATTTTAGACTTTGAGTATTTTGGCTAAATTTATTCAATTTCTGGGAATGCTGGGGCTCGAGTCCCAGCATTGAGGTAAAAATAGTTCCTTTGGCTGTAGATGAGCACAGCCATATCGGGACACAAAGTCTTCTGCAGTCAATCATCCCTGTAAGCATCATTTTGCTGCACTCTGTTGCTCTCCCATTACCACCAGAACCCATTCATTCATAAACTGCATAGACTTCTTTTACTCATAGAGGGCTGATTCCTCCTCTTCCCTTCTGCAGGCACTATTGGTCTCCAGCAAACTTTCACCATGAAGAGGTCAATTCTGGAAACACTCAGCTCCACTTCCACCACTGAGGAGGGAGCCAAAGATGCCTCAGATGATGCACTAGGCAGTCTTTCACCTGCACCCTTCACCAGCTCAGCCATTCTTCTCTCATTGGGTACTCCTTCTAAATCAGACTTGGTAATGCAAACTGATGAACATATCACTTATTCATCTCCACAGCCGCTCATTGCAGAAACACTTCAAGTCCATGACGCTCAGTGGACAGCCAGAGGCCATGCACCTGGTTAGCGCCAGGCAAAAGGTTGTCATTCGTTATCAGCCATTCAATCTTTTATGAATATGCAAAGATGGGCACAGGAAGAGCAGGTAAGCTGGAGAGAAGGATGAGAGGTCAGCAGTATTTTCTGTACTGTGCTGGCTCTGGCATGTGTCCGTCTGGCTTCCTTCAGTCCAGCGCACTCTTTGATCTCTAGATATGGGCCCAGACCTGAATTTTGTTGAATAGCCATAGTTGCTTATGCTTAGCAACAATGGCAGGGCAACATGAGGATGTAGATTCTCAGTTCAAGTGTCTCTTCTTCTCAGGGAGACAGGATGATACCAGCATGTATCCACAGTGAAGAGAAAACACACACATATGAATCCCAGAAGTTTGCTCTCCGACGATTTCAGTGATGTCCAGCTCCTTTAGCTACTTTATACCTGCAATGCTTAAGCCTGCAGACTTCCAAACCAAAGAGGTAAGCCTGCATTTGGGCAGCACACACTCACAGCAGGCCTTGGCTGTCTCCAACCAAATGCCTCCAACTTGACTACCTAAGTCTTCCGGACAAATAGGGCCAACCACATAGCAGGTAGCATTGTAGTGTTACTGTGGAGATCAGGACTACGTGTCGATGTATCAGCAGGGAAGGGAAGAAATAACCGTATTGAGGGCACTTAGGGAAAGCAGGTGACACATCATTGCAAAGAAACTTGTATTTTTATTCTCTTAAAATGTTTGCTCAGGTGTCTTTATTGTTATCTAATCTGGTGAATTTGTAACCGCTTGAGAATGTTCAGTGCTCCAACTCATGACAAGTTGTATGTCTTTCCCTCTGTGATAAAAGACAATGTAAGGCACAAATGTCATCAACCTCCAAGTAAACAAAAAGTGTATGAGCCTTCAGAAAGCAAGATAAGAGCCATAAATGCATCTTCTGTAGTGTCTGATTGCAAAGTAACCTACTAGACACATGCATGTTCTGAGTGTCTCTGAGTTCCAATGTGAGGTTCTGATGAACCAAAGTGGTGTGTGACTTTTTCTGAAAGCAGCTATGATGCATGGAGGTGGGTGGTTTGGCAATGATGTCCAGCATGGATAAAGGATGGAGAAGGACAGAGTCCACGGGACAGACATGGAAATGATGCTGACAGTGAGATTAGTGCCACCTAATTTCTGGGACAAGAAAAGAGATTGGGAGCTGCATGTAAAGAAGATGAGTTTCACTAATAATGAGATACAAATACATGGAAATAAGGTAGTCACTACTCATTAGTGAGATTCTGAACTTGCTGTCTAAACCCTGAGGAGAAAATCAGATTTCTCTTGTTGTCATTTAGAATCTAATTTCTTTCATTTTTGTTGTACTTGACCAATGTTCTCACCATTGGTCAAAATGCTCAAGGGAGCTAGAAATTTCAAGCAAAGTTTTAAAGTTTCTAATAGTATGCTAGCTGTAGTTCAACAGAATGCGCAAGGTTCTAGATTCAATCCAATTCCAGAAAATGAGCACAAAAATAAAGTCTGACCTTCCAGTGAATGACTGATGGAAGGCTACACCACTGAGGACACGATGTTCTGGATGAGGCCCCGCCTGCACGTTAAAGTGAATGTCAAAGATCCCATGGCACTATTTCAATGCATTGAAGAGGAAGTACTATCAGTGCCCTGGTCAACCTTTATACCCCAGTCAATATAACAGAAACAAGTTGTCTGGTCCTCATCACATTACTGTTTGTGGAAGTTTGTGGCATGCAAGTTGGCTGCAATGTTTCCTAACAGTGACTTAATTTAAGCTTTCTCATAGTTATGAAGAAAGTGTTCTATAAATGCAAACCTTTCTTAAAAATGGATCATCTTTACTGCCTCAATCAAGCATCCAGAACATTATCAAGGAATATTGACACTATCCAGATTAATGTTTCTTGTCTTTCAGCCAAGACATAGATCTCAGATAATAAAATGTGAGGCTGGATGAACACAGCAGGCCCAGCAGCATCTCAGGAGCACAAAAGCTGACGTTTTGGGCCTAGACGATGAAGGGTCTAGGCCCAAAACGTCAGCTTTTGTGCTCCTGAGATGCTGCTGGGCCTCCTGTGTTCATCCAGCCTCACATTTTATTATCTTGGATTCTCCAGCATCTGCAGTTCCCATTATCACTGAAGACATAGATCTCAGTTGATTCCATAATAAGCACCAAGCTCCAATTTAGGATAACAAAGTGTGAAGCTGGATGAACACAGCAGACCAAGCAGCATCTTAGGGGCACAAAAGCTGACATTTTGGGCCCAGACCCTTCATCAGGAAAGCTCCAGTTTAGGTTGTACAGGCCATCAGACACATGCTACCATTGTTTAATATCCTTTCTCCAAAAGAAACACACAATAAATGATCAACACATTTGTGCTGACTACTCAGCCACTAAATTTAAATGTGATGACTATACCACTCCACCCAGCAAGCAAGTGACCATTTTGTTTTCTTGGGTACTTGGAGAACTTGAAAAACATCCTTAGCACTAAAATTTTTTTGATAAAAGATCTTCAGCACATCTTTAGCAGACTTGTTTGACTTTTTTTTTGGGAATGTTACAATGCTTTCAATTGTATTTTTGCCTAAATTTCTACCATATCACAATGGTTATGAACCAAGTGCAATAATGCCATAACGTAAATAGTAATTTCAGGAAACAAATTTAGAAAAGTAATGGAGGTATAGATCTTGAAATTTAAAGGCTGAAATAAAACATATTTATTAAACTTCATAATTTTGGTACATTTTCATCTGCATCCCAATTGAGAAATGGGCGGTGTTACACATTCAGACATTTGAATACCACCAGTGTTTGTGTCTGAAACGCATCCAACTATTCAGTGGCTTCAAATCAAAGTTCCATGGGAATGAAAGAAAGGCTTCAGCAGAAGGCAGCGAGAGCAATTTAAACATATGCAAATGGCATGTGAGAGAACTGATAGCGTCTGAATGAGTTGGACAGTTTACATTATGCAAATGGTTCAGATGCACAACAAAACTGGAGTTGTGTTCTCCAGGATAAAAACTTGTGTTGTATTCTCCAGGATAAAAACACCGTTTTGCTTTTCATTGCCATGCCTTGTCGGTTTCTAGGGAGTTGGACATTTTTGCATAAGCATGCTCACGTAAAAAAAACAGCAAACGCTTTGCTGAAGACCACTCGTGCTAATTTGCACCAGGCTCTTTGCTATAATATTTGAATAAAAGGCCTACTGAATTCTTTGTGGACAATGTGGTTAACAGATTGGTTAAATCGAGTAATTACTTGAATGGGTTCTGAGCGTTTGGCATTCCATTTTGTTTCACAATGACAGAATTAAATAATTTGGCAATTATAAAGAACAGTGAAATACAGTATTGCAAACATGGGTTCACAAAAAATTGCATTATTTATAAAAAAAGAGAATAAACGCATGTGTTTTGTGGAGGTATTGTACAGTTTGGTCATATACTACTTGTAGACGAATGCTTTGGTTTGTTTACAATTATTGATATGTTTGTATATATGCCAGAACTCATGCAGTAACTTGGGGGAAAAAAAGAGGTGGGTTCAAGAGAAGTGAATGTATTTCTTGGAACTTGACAGGGACAGGGGAATAGCAATGATCTTAACTTCTGCATCATGGGTCATGACCTTGTTTGCGGCAATGCGAAACTGCTGTAAGTTAGTGAGTCAATCTATTCTTAATACTTGACAAGTGGTCGTGGAGCAGGAGTCAACTGTTCATGATTGATGCTAAAAGAGGCTCTTAAGTTTCAAATACAGTGCATATTTTATGCACCCGGCTTGACATTTGTTTTACCCAAATTTCATTTAGGGAAGTGTTGCTTCTCCTGACAGTGAGGAATTACATTAGAGCTATTTTGGGGTGAGTCAGTGTTGTCAGTGAACTCTGAAGCTGATATTTGTTTAATGCTTTCAACCACGACCTAAGGGCCCTGTTGAAGTGAAATGTAAAATGTCAAGTTTGGTTTGTTATTTATGATTGTGTGCACTGGAACCTCCAACTGCAGGTGGCTATGGTGAGGGGAGGTAGTGATCAGGTCAGCAGGAGCACTCATGCCAGGGCCTCTAGCACTGGGTGGCAATGGTAAGGGAGGGCAGATGATGGCGAGTAGAAGCTGCCAAAGTCCAAGAGGGAGGCTGAATAAAGATGCTGATGATGTTGAGGTAGTGCAAAGATTGTTCATCAGATTGATTGTTGTGATAGTGGGACAAATATGAGGATAGGCTGGATTGGTTAGGACAGTAGTCACTAGAATTTAGAAAAATGAGGGGGGATTTCATGAAACATATAAAATTCTAACAGAATTAGACAGGCTAAACGAAGGAAGGATGTTCTCAATGGCCAGGGGGTCCAGTCACAGGGTTTACAGCCTCAGGGTAAGGAGTAGGCTTTTAGGACAGAGATGTAGAGGAATTTCCTCACCGAGAGAGTTGTGAGAAAGCCAAAATATTGAAGGCATTCAAGGAAGATGTACATATAGTCCTTCAGGCTAAAAGGGATCAAAGGATATGCGAGAAAGCAGGAACAAGGTACTGAGTTGGATAATCATGTTGGCTAATAGAGCAGGTTCAAATGACTGAGTGGACTACTCCTACTCTTATAGTCTATATTTCTGTGACATTGTGGTCAAGTAAACCATTGGATTTTGACTAAAGATTATCATCCAGTTAAGGTTCCCCATCACCAGATCCCACCCCACCACTGGGAGGAGATTTTGGACTACCTGCAGAATGCTTTAAAATGTAGTGTCATCCAAGGGTCTTCAAGTCCACTTGTCTCTACCATCATCCTCATAAGCTGAAAACTGGAAAATTGAAAATGTGTGTCAAATAGTGGGCATTTACGTAAAGATTCTTAAGGATATCTAGCCTTGATGCAGGATTCAGGAAGCGTTGCAAGTTCTCAAAGCTGCAAAGTATTTCTGCAGTCTTGATTTTGCTCCAGCTTGTAAGCCAGCTACCTATTGCTGAACAAGGCATTGAAAAGATGGCATTCTGACTTCGTACTTTACAAATACACAGAAATGCCTTTTCGGTTCTATAAGGCCCTTGCACCTTCATGAAAGTGATTGGTAAACGTTTTGGTGACCTTAATTTCCAGTCCTTCCTTACATGCCTAGATGACATACTCATCTTTGGCTTGACATTATAGGAGATCATGAAAGGCATTGCTTGTTGATATTTATCTTGAAAGTCAACCTACAGAACTACCAACTTTTCCTGACTAAAGTACAGTACCTTGAGCACTTGTTGCCAAGGAAGACCTTATTCCCGACAATGAAAAATATCTAAGTGGAAGAGAAGAGGCAGCAGCCTACGACACTCCTAAGGGAGTGTTTCTTAGTTGAGCTGGTTGCTGTAGGAGGCTTGTGTAAGACAATGCACAGTTGGCTGCCCCACCCCACAATCTGGTTATGATGATCAAGTCACGATTCTTGAGTATGAACCCAATATGTAAAAGCTCCTTTTGCAAACTTAAGCAGAAACCTGTCTTATTAACTGACCTTGTGCAGCCAGGTCTCTATCTCCGTTTCATACTTTGAAACTGAAACACAAAGCTTGGAGCAACTGAAACCCAATGGACCATTGAACTGGCAGAGTTTTGATTTCAGATCAGGTATAAATCAAGCAAAATTATCACAAATGCTGATGCCCTTATTTGGAATACTGACCATGGGAGAGAACACAGTCCTCCCTGGGCAGAGGACGCTGTTGCTGATGATATGCCCATACTTCAGGAATTCTGATTCCCCTTCCCTATGGCATTCAAACTAAGATACAGTGGAGTGTTACTGATGCACTTACGATTGAGCTCCAAACCAAGTTCAGATGGGTAGAAACAGATGTGTTTTCAGCTTCAACTTACATCCCTAAAAGAGGAGCTGAGACAGCATCGGCTATATGACATAGACATCACTAGACATCATTATCAGAAGGCCCAACATCCACAGCCCAGTGCCAGACAATTAGGGAGATCAAACCAGCACAGAAACTGTTGAGGTGCTGGAAGATGATCAGGGAGGAGGATGGAGTCTACTTTTTCAGTAAACAAAAGTGGCTTGGGAGCCTAATGTACCCTCCATTTTGGGTGATTCTATGGATCCCTTGGATGGTACAAAAGCAGGTCAGAGGCTGAGTAAGTTCTCTTGGGCAAATGCTTAATTCCCCATCTCCTTATTATTTGCTGAGATCAGTCATACAAAAAGAGAATGCCTCCACTACTATGGGCATGAATGTTCCAGTCATCATGACTCAACTGAACTTGCCAAAGATGTAACTATGAAACCAACTGGTGGTTGCGCAATTGCTGAGATAGAACATAGAACATAGAACATTACAGCACAGTACAGGCCCTTCGGCCCTTGATGTGCCGACCTGTCATACCGATCTGAAGCCCATCTAACCTATACTATTCTATGTACGTCCATACGCTTGTCCAATGATGATATAAATGTACTTAAAGTTGGTAAAGATGGTATGCTTCGGGCAGAGAAAAAGAGTGTAGGATAGCTGGAGTCATTGTGTTGGAATCTTCAGCAGGAGGTGCTGATGCTTAGGGAGGGTATCAAGCAGGACAGCTTGTTACATGGGTTTCAAGGGACATTTGGTAAATTAGCATGTGAGAGTTATGCCACAAGACTTAATCGTTAAATGAAGGGCAATGTTATTAAGAGTACAGTGGGGATAGTGAAGGATAGAAAGCAACATGGGAAAATGGAAGATTTTTGGACTTGACAATGTAGGGTGAGCCATGTTTCTTAGGGATATGTGCAAGGACATGTTCTAATTACAAGATATAAAAATGTCCTAGTACTAGTAACTGAGTTCATAATGTTGCCACGTTTAAATTTATCTGCGTGACAAAATTGTGGTGAGGATTGTGAAAAATTGCTATAGACATCAAAGAGCCCTTGCAAAACTGGAGTTAATTGAACATATGAAAGAAAACCCTCTGCTGGTTGGAGTCAAACCGATACACAAGATGGTGATTGTTGGGTGTCAGTCATCTCAGTTTCAGGATATCTCTGCAGGCGTTTACAAGGTAGATATTTTCCTAATCAAGCAGTTGCTGAGATGTTATTGCACAGCTCTGGAGCAGGTGCTACTTGAACCCAGGTTTTCTGGCTCAGAGGTAGGGATACTATCACTATGCCACAATGGCACCTAGTTCCTCAAAATAGCATCTTCAGGCACAGCCATCGTCAACTATTTCATTAATGTTCTCCATAAGGTCAGAAATGGGAATGCTCACTAACAATTGCACAAGGTTGAGTCAGTATCATTCACTACTCTTCACATATTGCAGCAGCAAGACCATATTGAGCAATAAAGTAGATAACAATCACATCCGGGGACTCATAATTAACACTTGCACCACACAACTGCCAGGCGATGACCTCATTGTCTGGCACTGGGCTGTGGATGTTGGGCCTTCTGATAATGATGTCTAGTGGTGTCTATGTCAAATAGCCGATGTTGTCTCAGCTCCTCTTTTTGGGATGTTAGTTGAAGCTGAAAACACATCTGGTTCTACCCTCCCTAAGCATCACCACCTCCTGCTGAAGATTCCAACAACAAGCAATTCAACCATCATCCTATACCATTCAGTCACTGAAATAACTACCATTAATATTCTGTCTTCTACCAACATTTTAAGGCAAAAAGCAAGAGTTTAGAGAGGATTCCAACAAAAATATTTTCACCTGGAGTGTTTAATTTTACTTTCAAAATGTATTTGGATGACCACTTCAAACGTAATCACATCCAAGGCTATGGACTGAGTTCTGGTAGGTGAGACTAGCGTAGATTTAGCATAGCCTTAAAAGTACAGACTGGATGGACTGAAGGGCCTCTTTTGCATTGTTTGATTCTGGGGGTTATCATTGACTAAAGACTAAACTAGGGCAACCATATGAATACTATGGCTCAAGGGCAGGTCAGAGGGTAGGAATTCTGTGGTTAACTCCCCAGTGTCTATCTACCATCTACAAAGTGCAACATTCTTTACTTGACTGAATGAATATCATTCAAAGACACTCAAGGAGCTTGACACCATCCAGGAAAAAGGAGTTGCTTGATTGGTGATGGAGGGAGTGAATGTTGAGACTGATGAAAAGGGTAATACTGTACAATGGCAGAAGTGTGTACAATCGACGACATGCATTACAGCTACTCACTCAGAATATTTCAAAGAAGCAAGTGAAGGACGCAGTTATTAAATTATTAGACTTTAAAATAGAGTGAAGGAACAGAAATCCCTTGGAATGTAAACACACAGGTCATTAAAATGACATTGAATAGCAATAGCAATGAAATCGAAATTAAATCCTTAGTTCAGTGACAGTTGGTTCAGGTATAAACGAAAATAGAAGACCATATGTGTACCACAGTTAAATATTTTCTGTAGTCTTACTCCATTATCGAGAAGATATAAAAGTTTTGAAAAACTTGCAGAGCATCTATTTTTGAGTATGTTTACATACGGGGTAAGCTGGTGTAGGCATTAAATCACCCCTTGACATTTAGAACTAATTTTACTCAAGCTTGGAATGATAAATTTGACCAATTAGATATGCTACTTTGTAACTTTGAAGATAAGGTAAATAAGGAAAAGTTTCTCCCACTAATCACAATTTTCAAACATTCACAAACAGAATTAAAAATGGGAGTTAGAAAGCATTTCATTTCATAGAGATGATGTAATTCTCTGCTACAAACTATTATTGAAGCATAGTCTGTTACATTTTTATAAAAAAAGGAATTTAAATAGTTCTTCAAAAACAGAAACAGTAAATGATATTGGAAGTGAACAGGACCGTGAGGTTAGATTAGTTGAATCATATGGAGAAAATCACCAAAACATGCTCGATAAGTTGAATCACTCATCTGTGTCCTATAACTCTCCATCATTTGGTGTTTACAGACAGATCCAATACGATCATCGATCATTCAATGTTAACAAATAAAGTTAAAGTTTGTATCAAGCTTAAAAAATGCAATTAATTGCAGAAAGATGGTGGCAGATCAGAAGATTAGATGGAATATTAAAGAAGCAACATATGATTAAAAGATTAATAAGTAAGGAAAAATTTGAGTATGTGAGAAAGGTTTACATTTCGAAAGAGCTAAAGTTAACATAGGTCCAATGAAAAGTGGATCTGTGGAATTAGAAATGGAAAATAAGCAGATGGCAAATGAATGAAATAGTATGTTGCATCAATCATTATTCCAACGGATATATATGTGTTACCCAGACATAGCTGTAAAATCAAGAAAGGAAGGATTATCTACAGAAAGGCAAGTTACAACTCCTGTAGTCTGATCATGCTTAGACAAGATAACCCTTCTCATAATAGAAACAAGTTAAGATAAAGAGACTAATTTCTCAAGTTTACACAACCAACAGCAACCTCACCCACTGGCCACATATATTGAGAAATTTAGCCATCGATTTAAGCGACGTGGAGCAGTGATTTCCCAATACATGCAGACAATGGATACCTCAGGGTCATACAGCAAAAAAAAGGTCCTTCGGTTCAACTCATCCATGGCAACCAAACTTCCCAAACTAAACTAGACCCGCTTGCCTTCATTTGGCCCATATTTGTCTAAATGTTTCCTATTCAGGCACCTTTCCAAATGTCTTTGAAATGTTGTAACTGTACCTGCACCTACCATTTGCTGTGGAAATTCATTCCACCCTTTGTGTGGAAAAGTTACCCCTGAGGTCCCTTTTAAATCTTTTTCCTCAACCATAAAAATGTACACCCAAGGTTAAAACTAACCAACCCTAGGAAAAAGATTTTCAGCTTAATTATGCCCGTAAGGATTTTATAAGCCTTTATAAAGGTAATCCCTCGACCTTCGACACTCCAGTGAAAAAGATCCCAGCCTATCCTTATAACTCAAACCCTCCAGTCCTGGCAACATCTTGTTAAATCTTTTATGAACCCTCTCCAATTTAATAACATCCTTCCTATAGCAGAGTGACCAAAACTGTACACAGTATTCCAAAAAATGGCTTCACCAGTCATGTACAACCTCAACATGTTGTCCCAACTCCTATACTCAGTGGTCTGCACAATGAAGGCAGGTGTGCTAAATATCTTCTTAACCACCCTGTGAATTTGTGATGAAATTTTTAAAAAATTATGTACCCAAACCCCTAAGTCTCTGTTTGACAACACTACCCAGGGCCCTACCATTAATTGTTATAAATCATGCCCTTATTCATTTTACCAAAATGCAACAACTTGCATTTATGAGGTTAAACTCTATCTGCCACACAGCCTATTGGCCCAATCGATCAAGATCCTTTTGTAACCTTAGATAACCTTTTTCATTGTCGATTATACCATCAATTTTGGTATCATCCACAAACGATAGTACAATTTTGGAGAATGAACATCAATCTATAAGTATGTTCCCAGTGTAAAATGTTCATGTTTGGTCTGTGGCAAGAGTATGTTTCCTTGAAGAAGCTGCAAATGCTTTCAAATGACCAAATTAAAAATGGAAACTCAAGAATGGATTGTGCAGATTACTGGGACAAAGTTTAAATTATGCCTGGCACTGAACCTGTTTTATAATAGCACATTGAATCTACTCAGCTGGCAGAAGAATAGCAGCAGCATACTGCTGGCCAGCTAATGGGCATATCAAAGTTGTACATAAACAAATGTAAAAATACCGTGCTGCCAGAAACATAAAACAAAAGCCGGAAATGCGGGAATACTCAGTAGATCTGCCAGCATTTTAGGAGTGAAAAACAAAATAAATACTTCAGGCATTGACCTTTCTTTAGAATATTCTGGCATTGTCTGCTCTTGGCTGAGATATTGTTGGGATTGTGAATGGTCCTGCCTGTTGACAGGCAGGAATGTCAGGGGCAATGCTACCTTGGGAGTTTGAGGGAGTATCAGCCGCATTTTCTGCTAAACTTGCAACTGATGATTTGCTGTCTATGTTGCTGTCACTTTAGGTCACATCCGAAGTGTCAATTTTTTTGCATTGGAAGGCTACCAGGATTGCAGCCATATAGTTGGATGAGGAGAAGGCCAGTAATGAATATCAAGTTGCATGTGCGCCTAACTTGGAAGTGGATTCTTTCAGACAGGAGGAGTTGACATAGCCAAACCTTTCCATTTAATCACACATTAGGAGGTCAACAGAAGGTCCTGTATGCTCAGAGTTCATATTTGCCTGCTTGAGAGGAGGAGAATGATCAAACATGTGCCTCTGAGGCCACATGAGGGAAACATGTCAATAACAAGAGCCATTAGGAATAGGGAATATCAGATGGAAGATAATCAATATTGTGAAATTGCAGTCACATTTCGTGGACTATTTAATATTCAAGTGCAATTGTTATTCACGTTTGTCCTTCATCCTTCACAACCTTGCTGTCTGTAGGGTGTAGCCCTCATCACTAAGGATTTGGAGGCCATGTTGGGATGATGAAAAGAAGGTGGGAGGATGAAAAGCAACATTGAAGGAATGGTGATGTATTTCCAAGACAGGATGGTGATTGGCTTGGAGAAGAACTTGAAAGTGATGATGTTCCCATGTGTCTGCAGTCCTTGTCCTTCTAGATGGAATTGGCCATGTGTTTGGAAGGTGGTGAATTTCTGTAGTGCATCTTGTAGATAATACACGCTGCTGCTCCTGATGGTGGACAGAATGGATACTTCTGGATGTAATGCCAGTCAAGTGGGCTGCTTTGTCCTGGATGGTGTCAAGCTTCTTGAGCTTTGCACGGACTGCACTCATCCAGGCAAGTGGGAAATATTCCACCACACACCCGACTTGTGCCTTGCAGATAATGGACAGGATTTGCAGAGTCAGGCGGTGAGTTACTTGCCACAGTTTTCTTAGCATCTGACCTGTTCTTGTAGCCGTTTTATGCTGTTCTTTCCCCATGGCCTGGGTTTAGGCCAGTTATGCTTGAAAACACATCACATGCAGATCCCAATTCTCTGCTGTAATCTAAGGTGTGCTGCATCAGTATGTGAGCTGAAGGCAGCACCTTCTTTTGCAAGAGAACAAGAAGAATGTCAGTGATTATGTTTTTCAGATAGGCTTGCAGCAGTGGAAAGATATTTGTCAGATAAAAATTGAGTAATCATATGTGAATGTTAATAAGACACAAACAGGCATGGTTTTGCAGCAGCCTGCGGGACAGTGAATTAGAACACTTTGCATATAATGCCAATAGATAACTAAGTTCAGTGCACACTCGGCCAGCTTATGTGAAAATTGTTTCTGAAATCTTGTGCATCACCAGTTCAAGGTTTGCATTATACCCTGTATAGACACATAGTTCACTATCAGGAATGTCACAAATGTGGCAAAAGTTTAACAAGATCAGGCATGGATTTATGGAACTGTCAGAAAACATTAGGATGTTGCTTCACTTTAGTCCAAATGTTAGCCTGATATAGGTTCTGGCAGGAATTTAAAATCATTCAGACAATTACCAAACTTTGATAAATAAAAGCAGATGACTTGATAGCCTCATGCATGACTAAAGCTACTTTGCCTGCAGCTAAGAATGTTACAGCTGCTCTGAGAATTGTTGGCACTTGCTGATTCCAATTACGATGTGGTCATTTCTATTACGTATGTGCGATATCCACTAAGGGGGGCCTTGACCTCTGATATTATCAAGCTGAGCACATATGTTACCAGTGAAGTATAGCAAGTTGTGAGAATGGCATATAGTTCCTCAAAATTGGCAATTGAGAGCTTGTTAAGATGATAAAGAACTTTCAATTGAAAGGTGTTTTATGAACCAGCACAAATTTTACAAAGAATGCATTGGGGCTATAGGGTGTCAAATCCTATGCATGGGGGTATAGGGTGGTGTGAGCAATGTTAAAGAAATGCCTGGCAGAAAAACCCTTCAAGGTGGCACTGCCCATTCAGGCGATGTGTTCTCACTTTTGTAAGTAATTCTCCTCCATGCTTTTCCCATTGCCTCCCCTGTGCATATTAAAACCAGAAATAATCTCATGATAAGGGATGGGTCATTTAACACTGCGAAGATGAGAAGTTTCTTCACTTAGAGTGTGGTGAATCTTTTGGAATTCTCCATCCTAGAGATCTGTGGAAGATCAATCATTCAGCATACTCAAGACCAACATTGGTAGGATTTTGGAGACTTGTTGACATTGATGTATATGGACGTAGTACAGAAAAGTCATATTGTTGAAGAAGATTAACTTTGATCCAAGTGAATGGCACAACAGTCTATATGAGCTGATTGTTCCGTTCCCAGGATTTAACTACATCCGAGGAAGGGTCGCTTGACCTGAAATGTTGACTCTGATTTCTCTCCGCAACTCCTGCCAGACCTGCTGAACTTTTCCCACAATTTTGTTTTTTGTTTCTGATCAATACACTTCCCAATCACAGCAATCCTTTGATATTGTTAATGTAAATAAGGGAGCAGCTAAATTCTTTGCGTAAAATAAAAAGTGGTTTGCAGTTATGCAAGGCACCCAGTGCCTATTTCAAACATGGTTGCTTATTCTTTTTGCCTATACCAATATAGCAGTTCATTTCTGACTCATAATATTCTGGACCACAATATTGGAGCATCCATCTACAATCCAAAAATGGGTGCATGATTGTCACATACCTCAGGCATCAGTGGCCACTTGTTAGCCTGAGAATGGAGTATTTCAATGTTAAGCTATATGTCTGAGTAGGAGACACTGTCTCAATTGGTATGAATGACAATCAGCAAAGAATGACCTGATAGACATGGATAATGCCAACTCAGATGACCATTATTCATTGGCTAATATGTCCATTGCTTTAAAATGGACAAACTAAATAATTGGAAAGGTGAAATCAATTTATAGCTCTGATGAAAACTCATCTTGTATAACATACTTCAAATGCACTGGGATATAAACATACTGCCAACTCTTCTAACAGGAATTACTTAAAATTATCTCCACTCAAAACAGAGTTACCAGCTGTTTGATGTAGCCTGGGAGATGTACTACAAATATTAGTTTTACCATAAGTACTATTTAACCTGCAAACTCCAATAGTTTGCACAACAATGAGTATAGTCATGGCACCCGGAAATCTACAGTCAAATGACAGATCAGACTGTTCTGTAGAACTGGCAAATGATCACCTTGTGAAAGGACATACGTTTGGCACAGATCTGTACCTCACACTTTGTCACTGATACAGTAGTCCAATTTTACTCCTGGATAAGTCATTGGCTCAAAAGCCTACTTGATTGACAGTCCAATTACAAGCTAGTTTCTGATGAAGGGTCTAGTCCCGAAACGTCAGCTTTCCTGCTCCTAAGATGCTGCTTGGCCTGCTGTGTTCATCCTGCTTCACACTTTTTGTTATCTTGGATTCTCCAGCATCTGCAGTTCCTCTTATCTCTCTGAAGCTGGGCTAAAGATGTACTAATATCTTGAAGAAGGGAAAGTTTTCAGAATTAAGAAAACAAGGAAAGGGAAACGATTGTTAATATGAAGAGCAAGTGATACAAGACCCTAACTTTGTGCAACTTCCTCACAGAAAATGTTTGTAAGTCATTTTTGTCCTGTGACTTCATTAGGTGGGATAATATGTTGTCGTTTGCATCCTTCTCAAATATGATCTTACTTACCTTTCCTATGTCTTGCTTGATTTAATATTTTGGGTTAAAGCTAAAAACTGTCTAAGAGTGAAAACAGAGCAGTTTATTGTGCCTACTCATTCAGTTTATTAAAAGCGCATTTTTCCTTTATTCACTTTTCACATTAGGATATTAAAAGAGAATTGCTTAATTTCTCATAATAATTTAAATAATTTCCAGTGCATTGTACTGCAGATGAAAATGATTCCAATGAGATTTAAAATTTGAAGGAGGATGGGAGAACCCAGATAACTCAGCCTTGTCAATTTGATATAAATTGTAGAACACTTACTGGAATTTGTCATCAGTGACAAAATGACTGAGCAATTGGACAAGTCTGAACTGATCAAATTACCAAGAATTTATGAAGGTTGGGTCATGCTAAGTCCTGGACTCAACCATGTTTAGGTATTATATCAGTGAACTTTGCTTTATCGTAGGTCAGAAGTGGGGACGTTTGCTGATCCTGGATCTCTACAGTGCACAAGAGGCCATTCAGCTCATTGAAGAGCATGCCGCCCAGACTCATCACACCCCATCCCCATAACCCCCATTTGTCATGGCTAATCTACCTAACCTGCACATATTTGGACTGTGGAAGGAAACTAGAGAACCTGGCAGAAATCCATACAGACATAGGGTGGACATACAAACTCCACACAGAAATTGCCCAAGGCTGGGATTGAACGCTGGTCCCTGGCGCTGTGTGGCTGCATTGCTAACAGCTGTGCCACCACAGATAATTGCACAATTCTCAGTGTCATTCACAACTCCTCAGATACAGGAGCTGTTCATGTTCAAATGTAGCAAGCCCTGGACATATTCAGGCCTAGACTGATATCTGGCAAGTAATCTTTGCATCACACAAGAAACAGGTAATGACTAACTCCAACAAGAGATCATCCAACCTTTTTTTTTACATGAAATGGCATTACCATTGCTAAATACCCCGTTATCAACATCCCTGGGGTTACCTTTGTGCAGATACTGAATTGGGCTAGTCATCTAAATGTAATGGCTCCAAAAACAGGACAAAGATTTGTATTACCCCAGCAAGTAAGTCACCCCGACTCCCCACAGATGTCCACACTGACAAGGCACATATTAGGAGTGTGGTGGAATAGACTTCCCTAGGCCAGAGCAGAGTAACTCCAACAATACTGGAGAAGCTTAACAAAATCCAGGACAAAGCAAACTGCTTCATTAGAACCACATAGACAAATATTCACTCCTGCCACCACTGGTGGAAAGTAACAGCAGTGCGTACCAGCTCAAAGATACATTGGAAATTGATATCACTGTGGAAATGAAACACCGCTTTACAAACACATGACAATTACCATCTAGAAGACAATGACAGAAAATACACTGGGAATACCGCCATCCCCAGAATCAGCCTGGTAAACCATCACTGCACTCCCTCGACAGCAAGACCATGCTTCCTCAGAAAAGGAGACCAAAAGACAATGTGGCCTCACCAAGGTTATGTGTAACTGCAACAACACATCCCTGCTCCTGCACTCAAATTCTCTTGCAATGAAGGCCGACATATATTGGCCTTCTTTACTCCTTGCTGCACCTACATGCCTACCTTCAGCACAGGGACACTCAGATTCTGCTGCACATTCCCTCTCCCAACTTACAGCCATTCAGGTAGTAATCTGCCTTCTTGTTTTTTCCTTCCAAAGTGAATAATCTCACATTTATCCAAATTATACTACCTCTGTCATTGATTTGCCCACTCACCCAACCTTTCAAGATCATGCTAAAGGGTCTCTGCATCCTTGATACAGTTCACCCTCTGACCCAACATGGTAGCATCTGCAAACTTTAGAGATGTTACATTTTGTTCCCTCATCCAATAATATATATTGTGAGTAGCTGGGGTCCCAGCACCGATCCCTGTGGTACCCCACTAGTTACTGCCTGGCAATTTGAAAAGGACCCAATATTTCCTACTCTTTGTTTCCTCTCTGCCAACCAGTTTCCTATCCACCTCAATACACTTCCCCCAATACCAGGCGCTTTAATCTCACACATTAATCTCTTAAATGGGATTTTGTCAAATGCTTGCTGAAAGTCCAAATATACTACATCGACTAGCTGCCCCTTGTCAACTCGCTAGTTACATCTTCATAGAATTCAAACAGATTTGTCAACTAAAAGTTGACATTTTTAAAGTGTTTGTTAGTTTTCTCAATAAAGGATGGTCATTGATGATGCTGATATGGACTACTGGAAGATGCTTCGTAAAGATTACAGACAAGATCATGCAGAAAATTAGTTTTGTTACTTGGTAAACAATCCAAAAAATTGCCTCTTGATTGGAGGATAGGAATTAAAATTTCCCAGGTGGCATCGTGAAATCTAGCTTCAATCAAATAAATCTGAAATTAATAAAAGAGAGCATCAATAATGGTAACAATGGAAACAAATGATTATTTTAAACGTCCGATTTTCTTCATGCCCCAGGGGGAGGTGATGGCCTAGTATTATCACTGGATTGTTAATCCAGAGATCCAGATAATGTTCTGGGGACGCATTTGCGAATCCCGCCACAGCATATGGTGGAATTTGAACTCCATAATTATCTGGATCTAATGATGACCGTAAAACCATTGTCAATTGTTGGGAAAAATCCATCTGGTTCACTAACATCCTTTAGGGAAGGAAACTGCCATCCTTACCTGGTCTGGCCTACATGTGACTTCAGACCTACAGCAATGTGGTTGACTCTGAACTGCCCAATGGGCAACTAAGGGTGGGCAATAAATGCTGCTTAGCCAGATGCCCTCATCCCGTGAATAAATAAAATTACATAAATAAATACAAAGCCAGGAAGTCTGCCATGCTGACACAGCCTGAACTAAATGTGACTGTTAACTGCCTTCTAAATAGCCTCGCAAGCTTCTCTGTTATAACTAAAAAAGGAGGTTGTCACATTTCTTCTCAAGGTTAATTAGGGATGGGCAATAAATACCAGCTTTGGCAAAAATGTTCAAATTCTGTGAGTGAATAAGGAGAAACAAAGAAGTATCAGTTTTGAAGGTTCACTGAGTTGGACTCAACCTTGTGACATGGGTGTGAGGCAGAATAACATCTCACAACAATGAGATGTATGAGATTATTATATTTTACAACTAGCTTCAAAGTTAGGTTGCATGAAGCAGGTCATGCAACCTTTTTGTAGCCTGCCTGGAAGTTATAATAAATGGTTAGATTGCTCGCAAGAGGAAGGCTTGGATTGTTTTACGGAGAAAGTGGTCGAATGCACTTAACCTTGGAGACAATTGAAACAGTTTATCATAAATAAACTCTGAGGCTTGAATTTTTGCTCTTGGCTTATAAACACAGAGTGGGACAATTCCCATATCCAAAAGCTATCCCAAGGGAAAGTGACCCAGACACTTAGGTTTTCTTTCCAGGGGATGGTAGCACAGGTTTTATGAAAGCTTTAGAGAGACCTTATTAAAAAAAAACATACTTGGATTACCCATGGCCAAGGTTCTTGTGTAAGCTTGAAGATTTGAAACTTGTTAAAGCTCTACAAATGTAATTTCATTAAGGAACAATCCATCTGGCATACATTCATTTCAGAGAAATGAGATGGGATGTTGCCAGGCCCCCTATTTTTGGAGACAGACCTGAGGTGGAATGGACGATGGGAAATGGTGGTCGAAATGGAGAAAATGAGAAATTTACAAATGGATAGGATAGGTTTGGTGAAAGGGCCAACATTTGGTGGAAGAAGTTTAGTGTGGATAAGTATGAGGTTATCCATTTTGGTTGGAGGAATAGATAGTCAACTTATTATCATCAAGGAAAAATCTTCAGAAGGTTTTTAGTGCAGAGGAATTTGGGTATTCATGTCCATGAATTGCAGAAAATGAGCATGTAGACATTGCATGTAAAAGGGAAGGCAAATGGAATTTTGGCATTTATTGCTAAAGGGTATAAAAGAAGGGGGAGTGTCGTTACATCCGTTCAAAGCAGAGGTGAAATTGTGTTCGGAGTGCTGCGTTAAATTTAAGTCCCATACTTGAAGGGTTGCAGTTGTATGAGAAGCAGTTCAAAGTGGGTTCATGCAATTGATTCCAAAGATGAACAGTTTACCTTACAAAGAATCATTAAGCTGTTTAAGTCTCTACCCTCTGGAATTGAGATGAGCGAGGAGAGATTTAATTCAGGTATATAAGATGTTAAAGGGGATTGACAAAGTAGACATAGAGTGGATAGTTCCTTTTGTGAACACAAATCCTTAATTTTAGGATAAGCAGTAGCAGATTAAAATCAGAAATGAAGAGAAATTACTTCTGTTAAAGGTTCGTGAACCTATATAATTCAATGTCCCAGAGTACATGGATGCTGGGACATTCAAAAAATTTAAAGAAATAGACAGATTTTTAATGGGACACGGGATAAAGCACCATGGGCAGACAAGTGGAGTTGAGGCTGAGATGAGATTGTATTAAATGACAGAGCAGGCTTGAGGGGCTGAATTGTTTACTCCTGCTTCTACTTGTTATGAAGTTCTCATGTGAGGCCAGCATGGTGGAATATTAGGTCTGTTCTAATTACGACTGCTAGACATCAAGGCATCACTCTGTACCCTACCTACCCCAGTCAAAATCAGCCAGACTTCCATCATGTCTGATGTAACCGGAAAACAGCATCAACAAAAGCAGGCTGAACATATGGCCCCATTAAGAATGGATGGCTGACCGGCAAACATGGATAATCTCACAATGTTTTTACAACAAGAGGATGAACTTTTTAACCAACTGATCTTTTTTGCCTTATAAAAACCTACTGTTTCTTTGAAGAGGTTTTTCACTGTCTGTGTATTTATTTACAAATGAGTAAGAGGTCTGAAGTGGAAAAGAGTGACAGACATGGGTAAAATAAATGGCTGTATTTTATTGGAAGCTTTATAAAATGGCAAGATCACCAATGTATTTCAATGAGTTGACTGTCTAGGTTATTGATGAATCAGCCCTAGGGTTATCCTGAGTTTCATGACTTGGATTCTGTGAAACATGATTATTTACAGAAGGAGATCAACTCCACCAAAGCTGAATGGACGATTTGAACCACAAGACCCACCTCTGAGGGTTGGAATGCTTTGAGCTGTTGTCTGTCCCACCCTGTATTAGCAAAAATTAATGCAATGGAGGTTGAGAGTGCTGGCATTGAGTTTTAATCATCATTTCAAATGTGTCCCAAGTTGGCTTGACTAGGCAAAACTCCGGGTATAGATGCTAAGACATTTAACATCATCGAGATGTGACTTTGCCACTTAACTGAGTCACCACCCCTCTTAGACAGGCATCCATTCTGTAACTGATTTTCAGCTAGTTGAAAAGAGACGATTGGGAATGTAGGTGAATTCCTTTGTCACCTTTACTCATAGATTCATAGAGTCATACAGCGTGGAAACAGACTGTTCTCATTCGTCTGTGCCAACCAGGTTTCCCAAACTAAACTAATCCTATTTACTGCATTAGGGCCATATCTCTCTAGACATTTCCCATTCATGTATCTGTCCAAATATTCTGTTCTATTACCCTAATGTACTTTGTATGGTATGGTCTGCTTGTACTGCACTCAAGACAAAACTTTTCACTTTAACTAGGTACATAACAATATATCAAATCAAATGTCTTTTAAATGTTATAACTGCACCCTACATCTACCACTTCATCTGTCAGTTCATTCCATATATGCACCACTCTCTGTGTGAAGAAGCTGACCCTCAGGTCCCTTTTAAGATTTTCCCCTCTCACATTAAACTTATGCCTTCTCATTTTGAACTCCTTTACCCTGAAGAAAAGACTTTTGATATTTACCTCATCTACACCATTCATGATTTTATAAACCTCTACAAGGTCCTATTAACTCAAATCCCTCAGTCCCAGTAACATCCTCATAAATCTCTTCCGCATTTTCTCCAATTTAATAATATCCTTCCTATAGCAGGGTGACCAGAACTGTAGGCAGGACTCCAACTGGCCCCACTAATGTCCTGCGCAGCCGCAACATGGTGTCCCAATTCCTATGCTCAATGCACTGACCAGTGAAGGCAAGAGTGCCAAAGTCTTGCACAAATTGACATTTCTGGACATAGGATTTTAAATATCCTCCAAACTTTGTTAACTCACAAAAGCTGAATTGAAATAAGCTGAAGGCTTACTCCATCAGAAATTTACTCGTGAGTGTTGGTAATTTAGCCAAGTGTGGTACAAGGTAATAAATTCTCTTGACCTTTTAATAGGCTTCAATGTTTCTGTTATGATGCTGTCTCAATCGAACAAACAGAATAAGGGTAAACTACTTAGACTACCCTTCATGCCCAAATAATTATGTTTAGTGAACTCTCCACATTCAGCCTAAACAAAACAGATTCAATGTTGACAAAAGGGGATAATTGTGATGTAGGTGAAATGAGGCAAAAATGACAAGTAAAATACTGTGGCAAGTCACAGCGCTGTAGAAAACAAGCTGGTGGGTTGAATCACATCAAATCAGATGCAGACATCTGGCGTCAGCCAAATATAAGAGGACTAGACTGCAGTCAGTGCATTATCCATTGATTACAACGTTTGTCTTAACAATTCTCATATCATTAGAGCATTGATACTATTTTACTGCTTTTTTCTAAAATATGGTGTCTTTCATTCATGCGGGCATCACTGCTAAGCCAAACACTTGGTGCCCATCTCCAATTGCCTTTGAGCTGAAAGACTATCTAAGCCATATTAAGGGACAGTTAAAAGTTATTTTTGTTGGCCAGGTGTCAAATGTAGGCCAGATCAGGTGGGATAGCAGACTTCCCTCTCTGAAGAACATTAGTGATGATTTCAAAATCATCATCACTGAGCCAAGGAATTGAATTTAAATTCCACCAGCTACTTTGGTAGGATTTGAACCCAAGTCATCAGAGCATTAATCCAAGTCTCTGGATTACAAATGTAGTGAGATTTATCATTTTCCCCATAGCCCACCATATGCTGTTAGAAAGAACTGCTTAGAAGGGTAACAAGTATCAACAGGGTATTTGCTGAACTCAAATCGATAACTCAGGAGGTCCTCATACCATATATTGTGATTCTGGGGGGAATGACATTCGTTTTAGGGGGGAACGATAGTAATGATAGCAAACTGCAAGTCAGTGTTACCGTCACTTGTAGAAATTGTCAAGTGGAAGGGCAGTTGACAGGTAGGAGCCAACGTTCCTGTTGGGCTGGGGAAGGTGGATTTCTGTGAATACTGCGAGCAGTGCAGGTCAGCAACAGTTCTACGCCCCATTTCTTTTCATTTCCAATTAATATTTCTGTATGACTCAAGAACCTTCTGGAGTGAACAGGAGAAAATGAAAGCACAATCTCTACTATAGTTCTAAATGCTGAATTAGGTAAATGATAGTTATTAGGCAGCTGATTCGTAAAGTTGCCTTCACCATGTCTATTGGCTAGATCTGAAGAAAATGACCAGTTTATGAAGAACTACACTTTAGTTCCAGTTACATCATGCCAATCAACACAATATTATTACCATTTCCAACTGCTAAATGAGTGGGAGACTGTACTAAAATCAACTGCATTCACTGGTTCTGTGTGTACCAAAACAGCACTCCTTGTAGGTATTTAGAAGCAACCTGTTCAGAAACAATACTACACGCCTCTTGAGTAGGTAGGGCTTGAACTTTGACTTCCTGGCTTAAAGGAAGGGACACTACCACACAGTGCCACAAAGTGACTACAGCACTCGTTGCAGATATTTTCAGAGAAACATGTTCAGATATATTATTAATTTTTAAAATCTTTTACTTATTTTTTCTAATCAGCCTGTGCAGAGATATTATTATTCACCTCTTGAACACAGGTCTCTTGGCTCATAGCAGGGACACTACCACCATACCACAAGAGCCCTGCAGCACGCTTTGCATGCAATGATCATCTACTTATGACATCTGGTGAAGTATTTAATAACTTAAATGACGAGATTGTCAGTCTTTCTCAGTAATTAAAGGTTGAATATTTGGCAAGAACTGAGTCTTTTTAAAATTTTTTGCTTAACGATTGCAAACAAACTCTGGGCTGGCTGAATGTTCTTTGTGAAGGCAGACCAAGAATTTGATTGCTTGCCAATGTAAACTTCTGATTTCTATGTAATTAGCAAAGTATTACAAATTTTTAGCAGTGATGAATGAAAAGTGCAAGTTGGTCGTAATAAACAGAAAATGCTGGAATACTCAGGAAGTCATACTAAATTGCCTAACCAGCTGAACGTTTTGAGTACTTTCCTGTGCTTCAGATTTCCTGTTTCATAGTGCTTTGATTTTGCAACAAAGATTGGGATATCATGTTACAGAATCAGAATTTTTTTGGTACAGAAAGAGACCATTCAGCCAATCATGTCAGTACTGGATCCAAGTGAACATTATAAATTATTGTCAATCTCCTGCCTTTTTTCCATGCCCTGCACATTACTTGAACAGAAAAAAATCATCCAAAGCTTCCTTAAATGCCTCTAATTAACTTGTCTCCACCACATTTCCAGGCAATACATTCTGCATTTGAGCCATTGTGACTTAGATCCTTCCTTTGCAAATCTGATCTGTCCTGTCATTCTCAATCTACTTACAAGTCAAAGCAGTTTCTCCCTAGCTATTCTGTGTGACCATCTCATGATTCTGAAAACCTTTAATCAAAAGTCATTGTAATGTTCTTCTCTCTAAGAGGAGAAGCCTAAAATTGCCTAACCTGTCCTTGTAACTGAAGCTTCACAGCCCTGGAACTATTCTTGTAAAATTCTCCTGCACTCTCTTCAATGCATTCACATCTTGCCTGAAGTGTCGCCTCCTGAAATACATTGCTACAGAGGAGGGGAGGTTAAATGAAAGAAAATGCCTGATATTCACTTTATAAATAACAAGTAACAATTTATTTATTTAGTCTTAACAGTGAACAAATTAACAGAACTAATAACAAACTGAACAAGTCCCCCCGTAGGTTTTAACTGTTCCCTAGTTGAGCAAAATTCCACTGGTATGCTATTCCAATAAACAAAAATCCCACTTACATAACCCAAGTAATCAAAAAAAAGCTTATTCTCACAAACTCCACACAGAATGTGTCTTCCGGAATGTTCAGCCTTCTCCACTATCTCTCCAGTCATAAATCCCTTTTTTCCTGCTGATCCTGCTGTCAGGGATATTCTTTCTGTGAAAACTCTTAATTAGAAATGCCGTGGTACCTTTTATGGATAAAACAGTGGTTTCTTAGAGAGATTAGTGCTTTCTTGTGAGACGATGTGCTTGTTTCTCAGATGGCATTTCATTCTCACAGATTTTCAAAAAGCCTCTTCTTACGTACCTTGGATGTCATATCAATTTTCTTATCACAGCATTGGTCCAAGGTTGTCACAGCCAACAGATTTAAGTCCTCTCTGATGAAGGGTCTAGGCCTGAAACGTCAGCTTTTGTGCTCCTGAAATGCTGCTTGGCCTGCTGTGTTCATCCAGCTTCACACTTTATTATCTTGGATTCTCCAGCATCTGCAGTTCCCATTATCTCAGATTTAAGTCCAAGTAGCTTTCAATCGCTAAGTGCTTGGTTTAAAGTAATTAGTTGATTCTATCTAGATGCAAAAACATCAAAACAAGCTGAAGGTTTCCAATCACACAGCCAATTGATACATGTTTCAATTTTAGAACGGGCTGTACATCTTCAGCTACATGCAGGCAGTTTTTTGTGCATAAGCCTCTAAGCTTAGAAAAGCACTTTGTCTCTTAAAGAAACCACAAACTCCATACAACTTCATAAAACCTACCCGCTTAAGAAAAGAACCACCATTATGAAAAGATGGCTTCATTTTTTAAAAATCTTAACCCTATTATGGCAAGATGCATAGGTCAGTAATCTAAAGTTATACCCTTCATACTAATTCTGCATATATTATATAACATTGGGCCATAATAGTTCTGATTATCTACACATTTTCTTTTAAATCTGTGATGACACATCTGTAAGGATACTTTTAGGAGTCGCAACATGTGCAGTTTGTAAATTAAAAGTCTGTAACATAAGACTCCAACTCTTGTATTCTTGTCCTTAAATCTTTCCAAAAAGGCGAGAGGGTTATGGTCTGCATACATAACCATCTCTGAAAAATTGTAACATAAACATTAAAATGTTGTAAGGCCAGTACCAAACTTCATAACTCTTTTTCAATGTTGGAGTATTTCTCTGGTAGATATTGAGATTCTTTGAAAAATAACCAATTGGCTTTTTAATCCTGCCATCATCCTCCTCTATCAACATAGGTCCAACACGCACATTAATGGTGTCAATAGCAACTTTAAAGGGTTTCAAGAAATTTGGTGCGACTAAAACTGGTGCGTTGGTTAATATGGCTTTTAAATTCTCAAACGCCTCTTGACATTGCTCTGTCCACCAAAATTTCATCAACTTCTTTAGCAAATCTGTCAGCGGTGCCACCGAGCTACTAAAGTTTGGTACAAGCTTCTGGTAGAATCTGCTCAGTCCCAAAAGCCAAAGCACTTCTTTCTTTGAGGATGGTTTTGGAAATTCCTCAATGGCCTTCATGTTCACATTCATCAATATCATCTTTCCATGCCCGAAATTGTGATCCACGAACATCACTTCTGCCTTCAAAAATTTAGCTTTTGCCAAATTTATAATCAGTTTTGCCTCCTGTGGTCTTTCAAAGACCTCTGCCAAATGCACCATGTGATCTTTCCATGAATGGCTAAAGGTCACTAAGTCATTTATACAGGCAGCACAATTAGTCAATCCTACCACAACTCTGTTCATAAGTGTTTGAAATGTAGCTGCTGCATCCTTCATTCATTCATTTGATAGACGTCATTTGGCATTACAAACACAGAAACTTTGTCTCTCCAACAAAGGTATTTGCCAATAGCCAAGAAGTAAGTCCAACTTTGTGATATAAGTGGCTTCCCAACTTTTCCCATGCAGACCTTTGGCCATGGAATTGGGTATAAGTCCAATTTAGTTATGGTGGTGACTTTCTGATAATCCACACAAATGTGTTGGGTACTATCCAGCTTGGGAACTAACACTATTGGCAAACACCACTCGCTTTGACTCAGCTCAGTGATGTCTTCTTGGAGCATCGCTTACATTTCCTTCTGTTAAGCTTGTAGAGGTGTTGTTTTATCAGAACAGCATTCCCTACCTCAACCTCATGTATAATAATATCAGTCCTCCCCACCCTATTCCTACATATGTCCTTATCGTGCTACAAAATACCTTTCAATTCAGTTCTCTGTTGCTGAGACAGATAGCTCACGATCCTATCCCATTTTCTAAGCACTTCCTCGTTATTTAACTTAATTTGAGGCACATCAAAATCCAAACCATCTCTATTAATTTCTCAATCTGAGTGGCAGTAACTAATATCTGTTTCTCCCATTCTCTGTTCCTGTCATAGTAATGTTCAGCATGTTCACATGACATACCCAATAAAGTCTTTTCCTATCTGGCATCTTTACCAAATAGTATACCTGACAACTTCTTCTCAATCTGATAAGGACCACTAAACCTTGCTTTGAAAGGATCTCCTGCCATTGGTAATGCATTAATACTTAATCCCCATGGGCAAACATATGAATTTAGATTTCTTATCTGCTTCTTGCTTCATTAGATATTGTGCCACCTTCAGATGTTGTCTAGCTAATTCACCTACTCTGTTTAATCTTTCTCTCATCTCAGCTACATAATCCAACTTTGAAATCTCTAACTTCAGACCAATCAATTTTTCCTTAATTAATTTTAAAGTCCCTCCTACTTCATGTCTGAATATCAATTCCAAATGGAAGAAACTGTGGTGATTAATTTGGGGCAAGCTCTAATGGAAAACAATTTAAATGGGATACCTTTATCCCAATCCTTCAGATCACCCTAAAAATAAGCCCTCAGCGTGGTCTTAGGGTCCAATTGCACCTTTCCAATTTGTTCTGGCATTTAGGATGGTATGTTCTTGAGTTGATGAGGGGAGTCGATGGCCTAGTCATATTATCACTGGGCAATTAATCCAGAGACTGAGACAATGTCCTGGGCTCGAATCCCACCATGGCAGATGGTAGAATTTGAATTTAATAAATATCTGGAATTCAGAGTCAAATGATGACTGTGTATCCACTGTCGATTGTTGGGAAAACCCATCTGGTTCACTTATGTGAAGGAAACCGCCATCCTTACTTGGTCTGTCCTACATGTGACTCCAGACCCACAGCAATATAGTTGACTCTTAACTGCCCTTTTGGCAATTAGGAGTGGGCAATAAATGCTGCCTAGCCAGTGATGCCATCATCCTGTGAATGAATAAAGAAAAAAAAATGTAAAGTGTTAGATGCCAAAATTAAGCATGCCCTCATTCAATAATTTGTCAGTAAAATTGGACCCTGGGTCTGACTGAATCTCCCTGAGTAATCCATAATGGGTAAAGAAAGCAAACAACTCCTCCACAATGTGTTTTGCTCCAGTATTCTGGAATGGAATTGCCTCTGGATATCTGGTAGACACATCCATTATGATTCGCAAATACTGGCTCCCACTTTTGATTTTATGGTGGGAGCTACACAATCAATCATAATCCACATGAAAGGCTCTTCAAATGCTGGAATTGACAAAGGTAGTGGTATTATTATTGTATGTGCCTTTCCTACAATCTGACACATGGCAGGTATGGCAAAATTCAACCACATCCTAAGTCTGGCCAATAGAAATGCTTCTGTATCTTAGCCTGAGACTCCCTCACTCCTGATGACCTCCTACAGGTAATTCATGTGCTACTCACAATACTTCCTGTCTGTATTCTACTGGCAACACAATTTGGTGAACATCCACCCATTTCTCTTCCACATTAACCTGCCACAGTTTCCTTTTTCACCTCAAGATTCTATCCTAAAGATAATAACATTAAGGAATACATTCTGATTCATTTTTCTGAGTAGACTTTATGATATTAGCTTTTTATTGTCTCATCTTTTCATTATAACTCCATTAATCTTTCAGAAATAAACACCTCTGCTTGATCTCTATCTGTTCACATTTTTCCTTTATCATTTCATCAAACTGGGTGTCAGCTAACTGGATTTCAATTCCTTTGTCTTTCACTTTGATTTTTCCTTCTTGCTGTAACTTATGGTTGTGGGATCTTGTTACAACAGATCCTGGAAAATATTCCATGGCATTTTTCTTTTAACTCCACAGTTCCTTGGTTTTCCTTTGGCTTCTCCACTACAAAGTGAGTCACTCCACTTTTGATCCTGCGAGGTTGTCTCCAAGAACAAACTGTATTCCCGGAATAGACATTCTTTCAATCACTCCCACTGTCACTTCCCCAGTCTCGACTGAATTTTCCAACCTGATTTTACACAGGGGAACATTAAATGAATATGTGGAAAATGTTTCCATTTGTAGAAGAGACTGGGGCCTGAGTGTACAGTCTCAGAATGAAGGGATGGCCCTTTAGAACTAAGATGGGGAGGAATATCTTCACCCAGAAGGTGGTGTATCTGTGACACTCACTTCCACAGAAGGCTGTGGAGGCTCAATTATTGAATGTATTTAAAACAGATAGATAGATTCTTGATTAGTAAAGGGATCAAGAGTTACAGAGTTACAGGGAATAGCAGGAGAATGGAGTTGGGAAGGGCATCAGTCACAATCAAATGGTGGCCCAGAATCAATGGGCCAAATGGCCTAATTCTGCTGTTGCATCTTGTGGTCTCATGAAGGATATGTGACATACAATACTCACATGTGTTAACTTTATAATAATGACAACAATAGTGATAATGAAGTGATAAAAATGCACAATACTGCACGCTGCAAAACCAATGTAACATTGGCCATGAGTATCTCAACAGTCAGAGTTACAAAATGAACAGCCTGCCCTTCACTCTACTGAAGATCTCAAATCAAGGTAATGGAAAAAAAGGTAAAGAAAGAAATTGCCGCTGGAAGAAAATAGTATCCACTTTGGTGCTTATCATAATTATAGTTCTAGTCCATGTTTCAGTATCACAGCATTTATTTCACAGTTCCATTCCACTACTTGACACACTCTTGCCTACCTTCTGTTAAGTGTCCTTATCTTGTGTCGAGTGGTAAAGACAGGAATGAAGGATGAGCAATGGGCGTACGTATCAAGGATTAATTGATGATCAATTGGACTATTTTGAGCTATGGGTTGGGAAAAGTTTTGAGGTGGAGCTGATGAGTTAATGACACATAGTGATTTAGGATTTGTATGCCAGAAGATTGCACAGCCATGGGCTAAATCACCTGAAGTAAATTGGCCTAAGCATCCAGCAGTTGTTTATATAGACAATGGTGCTCTAATGATATCAGATTCTTACTCCTTAGCCTTGAAAGAGGCATTTTCTCTGTTTCTCCTCCTGGAGTGCCACTGCTCAGTGTTGCTCTATTTTGTCAAGGGTACAGCAGACCACTATCGTCCCATAACCTCGATCAAGGATGTTGAATGTTGCCTGGAGGAACCTGCAGCACATTTCCAATATTACAATTGCTTAGTCAGAAACAGTTCTGGTGATGGGGAAGAATTGTAGTCCATATATGATGGATGTCATTGTCTGACCAACTGACAGGTGTCATCGGGCACTACTTTGTTGCCAAGGACTCATCCACTAACCCAACTTTGGGGTGTGACTATCAAAGGTATATTTAACTGGTGCAGGATGAAAGCTTCTTGTCATCTCCCTGTAAATCTTACGTAAACATGCATGGTGAACTTCTGGTAATTGTGGACAAAACTTGATGGTTGATAAACTATGCTGCAGGATCTGGGGTGCCTTGCAGGTCTTTGTGACTTACCAGATGTTTGGGAATCCAACCAGAGCAGCAAAGTTCAGTGCTTATTAAGTAACTTCTGTTGAGAAGTGTACATAGGTGCCAGAGCTGCCAAACCTATCTTGGCCACAGAGTATATACTTTGGTGCCCTTGATAACCATTGATAATACATGGCTATCTGGTCCGCCAAGTCTTCCATGAGGCTGCAAGTGACCCCACTTCATGGGGAATGCTGAGCCTTCTGAGGTACTGTAGCTGAGTCAAGCCCAGGAAACCGTTTTCCCCTCTGTAAGCCCTGCGTGGCAGATATCACCTTCTCTGAGCTGGAGCTGCCGTTTCCTCTCTTCTGCCTGTGATAAAGGTCAGAAGTCAGATGAGACTCGGTCATAGACAAACAAGTTTATTTGAATTCACAAGCTTTGGAAGCATTGTCCTTCAAAAGGCGAAGTCTGTACGTAGTAGGTAATGGAGCAGAAAGCTTCTGTTCTTCTTGTCCATGAGTGGTTCATAGAGCTACATAGGCTGTTTCCTGTTGATCTGAAGATTAGCTTCCAATAAGTGTGGCTCAATCAATGTATAAGCTAAAGTAATAGAAAGTACCCCAAAGCAATTAGTCATCTACAAAGCAGAGAATGTGCTCTGTCAGGACAAGCGTTGAAAAGCCTTTCATCTATGCAAGGACACAGTTGTGAGATTATACAAACTGCTGATAATCATTTAATCATTTAATATATTTAAACTGTCAACCTGCCTGTCCTACAGGAAATTCCATTGGGCAGTAGGATATGTTCGAGGCCATGATGGAATTTGACAGGTTACTGCATGCTTTTCAACACATGATCAATTTAAATCCTTTTAATCTGCTGCCCAACTCCAAACCTACCCTCCTTAACAGGTTGAATTGTTCACATTTAACTCTGTTTCATTCTATATTGATGCTACCTGATGCACATTTCCAGCATTTTCTCTTTTTATTTCAGATGTCCAATATCTTTTGTAATACACATTTAACTGAAACTTACAAGTGTGATGAACCTGATCTATTTCCTAACTCAGTATAATAATGTTGTTTACTTTCCATAATACTGAGCTTCATGCAGTTTTACAGGTTATTTTTCTAGGCAGTAATTTGAGGAAATAAACATCCGAACCAGGCTTGTAGCCAATTCTGCAGATTAGGAACACACACGTTGGGCTGAAAATGTTTGAGCTGCATTGAATTGACACAGATGTGAAGTCATGCTTCAGGCAAATTCCTTTTGATTTCTGACCAACTTCTTCAAACAGACCCCAAAGTGTTGAGCAGCATTTGTTGTGTGTTCCTTTTTATTCATAGAAGAGCACATTGTTTTAAACTATGGCTGAATGATCAATCAAAAAAAAACTAACAGTTCATATTGTGCTATCTATTCCTCATATTGGAACCATGTTTTATAAACCTATGTTTAAGATTATGTGTGGGATTATATAAGGGTTAAAGTCTAATATATGAAAGATTGATAAATATTGAAATTTATTTGACTCAATGAAAAATCTGTAATCATCATACTCTATAATCTTTGTATATTGTCAGGTAATAAGGTCAAGTAATTCAAGGTTACAGCAGTTGTTGCTGTGTAATTTTCGATAGCTGTTATCATCATTTTTCCATTTCCAGTGAAATGATTGCTGAAAATGTGCATGTGCTTTAACGGAAGTGCTGTAACACCTAGAAGGACATGCATTTCAATTTTAAAGCTGAAATTTGAAATGGCATCTCAAACATCATTTTGAGAACAGCACAACATTGTCCATCTGAAAACTCCCCCTTTCTGTCATGGAAATTTTAGATAGGAAGTTCAAATACAATGACAATGTTAAGCTAATCTACAGATAAGAGCAAAATCACAAAGTATGAGAAAACAATACATATGACACGAAAAATAAAGGCAAATATCTCACAAAGCACACATACTAATGAACTAACAAACCATTCAAACTTCACTCTCCACAATGTCACTGGAAGCTGTACTGCCTAATGCAGCCTCATTATGAAAACCAATTTTAGCTTTGTACTGTACATTATTAAAATTGTATGTTTTACGTAATTTGTCTCAAACAAAAGACTAATTTTTTCAAGTGGTAAACAGCCCAATCAGCCAAAAATAAATCTTTTGGACCATTGTATTTTACCTTATGTGAAGTATCATCACCAGCTCTTGTGCAAAAAAGCCACTAACACTATGCCATGGTTTCATGGTTCACAGTGGTTTTGCAGAATCCTGCCATGCTCTGTATCTTGTAAGTCAATGGATAGGCAATGTACGAAATGCTCCATTTATTTCCAAATGCAAGTCAATCTCAGTCTATTACTTCTGTTGTGAAGTGAGGACTGAAAATCAGCTTCCTTATTTTAAAGTTCCTTTTCATTGATAGCAACTTTTTTTAAATGTCTTTTTAGCACGTAGCTATCACACTTCAAGTAACTCAGTTAACTGTACCAAAAATAAAGAGCCTATTGCAAGATTTTCTCGACTGAGACAGTAAACTTCTTGCTACTTATTAAACACAAGAATGGGAAAACAAACACACACACACACACACACACACACACACACACACACACACACACACACACACACACCGATAATAAGACTTTTAAAAGATTTGGGGTGGGGGGTGAGGTGGTTGCTTTGGGTAGCCATACAGACTGGAAGGTAATAGTGGTGTACCGCAAGGGTCAGTGTTGGGTCCACTGCTGTTTGTCATTTTTATAAATGGCCTGGATGAGGGTGTAGAAGGATGGATTAGTAAATTTGCAGATGACACTAAGGTCGGTGGAGTTGTGGATCATGACGAAGGATGTTGTAGGTTGCAGAGAGACATAGATAAGCTGCCGATCTGGGCTGAGAGGTGGCAAATGGAGTTTAATGCAGACAAGTGTGAGGTGATGCACTTTGGTAGGAGTAACCGGAAGTCAAAGTACAGGGCTGATGGTAAGATTCTTAGTAGTGTAGATGAGCAGAGAGATCTTGGTGTCCATGTACACAGATCCTTGAAAGTTGCCACCCAGGTTGACAGGGTTGTTAAGAATGCATACAGTGTTTTAGCTTTTATTAATAGAGGGATCGAGTTCCAGAACCAAGAGGTTATGGTGAAGCTGTACAAAACTCTGGTGCGTCTGCACTTGGAGTATTGTGTACAGTTCTGGTCACTGCATTATAAGAAGGATGTGGAAGCTTTGGAAAGGGTGCAGAGGAGATTTACTAGTATGTTGCCTGGTATGGAGGGAAGGTCTTATGAGGAAAGGCTGAGGGACTTGAGGCTGTTTTCATTAGAGAGAAGAAGGTTGAGAGGTGACTTAATTAAAACATAAAATAATCAGAGGGTTAGATAGAGTGGATAGGGAGAGCCTTTTTCCTAGGATGGTGACGGCGAGCATGAAGGGGCATAGCTTTAAATTGAGGGGTAAAAGATATAGGACAGATATCAGAGGTAGTTTCTTTACTCAGAGAGTAGTAAGGGAATGGAATGCTTTGCCTGCAACGGTAGTAGATTCGCCAACTTTAGGTACATTTAAGTCGTCATTGGATAAGCATATGGACGTACATGGAATTGTGTAGGTTAGATGGGCTTCAGATCGATATGACAGGTCGGCACAACATCGAGGGCCGAAGGGCCTGTACTGTGTTCTAATGTTCTATGTTCTATGTTCTATGTAAGGGTAGTTTCAGTTTAATGTTTTTAATAACCTTCGAGTTTGAGAGAAGGACTCTTACCCAACTCTTAACCCATTTTCGTGGCAAACCTTACAAACAACTTTAATTTCTCATGAATGATACTTTTGCCATGTAGCTTTTTGCTTCTGTTGGTTTGGTGATTAGGAGAGAGAGGGAGAGATGAGTTTTCAATAGACTTGCTGTTATTACTTCATGTTGTTTTCCCTTAATTGATATGCAGTTCTGTTATGGTGGGTAGGTTGGGACAGTATCAGTTAGCTCAGTTGGCTGGATGGCTGGTTTGTGATAAAGAGTGCTGCCAATAGCATGGGTTCAATTCCTGTACACAGTTGATTTTGCCATGAAGTCTTCTTCTGAACCTTTCCCCTCACCTGAGGCATGGCGACCATCAGACTAAGCAACCAGCAGTCATTCTCTCCAATTAGAGAGCCACCCAATGGATCAGTAGGGTTATGATGATGCTATCTTTAGATTAGATTCGATTCAATTCCCGAAAGTGTGGAAACAAGCCCTTTGGCCGAACAAGTCCACACCGCCCTTTGGAGCACCCTACACAGAACCATCCCCCATAACCCACACACCCCTGAACACTATGGGCAATTTAGCATGGCCAATCCACCTAGCCTGCAGACCTTTGGACTGCGGGAGGAAACTGGAGCACCCAGAGCAAACCCATGCAAACATGGGGAGAATGTGCAAACTACGCACAGACAGTTGCCCGAGGCTGGAATCAAACCCGGGAACTTGGTGCTGTGAGGCTGCAGTACTAACCACTGAGCCACTATACTGCCTTATTAGTTCTACTGTCAATTTCCACAGTACATCAAATATACTGATGGGTTATTGCTTAATTGCTTAACCTTTTCTCACAATATGATTGCAAAAGTACAGTAAAACTTCTGTCAACATTGATTTGGGCCATCCATTGATAATACTTACACTGGAATAATTCTTTTGTGGAGAATTCTCCAAAGAAAATATATGTTAAATCTCAAAGGAATAAAAACAAAAGCAAAAGCCTAAGTCACTGTATCACAGATAACAAAGTGTGGAGCTGGATGAACACAGCAGGCCCAGCAGCATCTCAGGAGCACAAAAGCTGACGTTTCGGGCCTAGACCCTTCATCAAAGAGAGGGGGATGGGGAGAGGGAACAGGAATAAATAGGGAGAGAGGGGGAGGCGGACCGAAGATGGAGAGAAAAGAAGATAGGTGGAGAGGAGAGTATAGGTGGGGAGGTAGGGAGGGGATAGGTCAGTCCAGGGAAGATGGACAGGTCAAGGAGGCAGGATGAGGTGGGAGGTAGGAAATGGATGTGCGGCCTGAGGTGGGAGGAAGGGATGGGTGAGACAAAGAACAGGTTAGGGAAGCAGACACATGCTGGGCTGGTTTTGGGATGCAGTGGGGGGAGGGGACGAGCTGTGCTGGTTTTGGGATGCAGTAGGGGAAGGGGTGATTTTGAAACTTGTGAAGTCCACGTTGATACCATTGGGCTGCAGGATTCCCAAGCGGAATATGAGGTGCTGTTCCTGCACCCTTCGGGTGGCATCATTGTGGCACTGCAGGAGGTCCATGAAGGACATGTCGTCTGAGGAATGGGAGAGACAGTTGAAATGGTTCACGATTGGGAGGTGCAGTTGTTTATTGCGAACCGGGCGGAGGTGTTCTGCAAAGGGATCCCCAAGCCTCCGCTTGGTTTACCCAATGTAGAGGAAGCCACACCGGGTGCAATGGATACAATATACCACATTGGCAGATGTGCAGGTTAACATCTGTTTGATATGGAAGGTCATCTTGGGGCCTGGGATGGGGGTGAGGGAGGAAGTGTGGAGGCAAGTGTAGCACTTCCTGCGGTTGCAGGGGAAGGTGCCAGGTGTGGTGGGGTTGGAGGGAAATGTGGAGCGGACAAGGGAGTCGCAAGGAGAGTGGTCTCTCCAGAGAGCAGACAAGGGTGGGGATGGAAAAATGGCTTGGGGTTGGATAGTAGATGGCAGAAGTGTCGGAGGATGATACGTTGTATCTGGAGGTTGGTGGGGTGGTATGTGAGGACGAGGGCGGTCCTCTGGGGGCGGTTGTGGCGGGGGCGGGGTGTGAGGGATGTGTTGCGGGAAATGCGGGAGACGCGGTCAAGGGCGTTCTCGACCACTGTCGGGGGAAAGTAGCAGTCATGGAAGAACGTGGACATCTGAGATGTGCGGGAGTGGAATGCCTCATCCTGAGAGCAGATGCGGCAGAGGTGGAGGAATTGGGAATAGGGGATGGAATTTTTGCAGGAGGGTGGGTGGGAGGAGGTGTATTCTAGGTAGCTGTGGGAGTCAGTGGGCTTGAAATGGACATCAGTTTCTAGCTGGTTACCTGAGATGGAGACTGAGAGGCCCAGGAAGGTGAGGGATGTGTTGGAGATGGCCCAGGTGAACTTGAGGCTGGGGGTGGAAGGTGTTGGTAAAGTGGATAAACTGTTCGAGCTCCTCTGGGGAGCAAGAGGTGGCGCCGATACAGTCATCAATGTAACGGAGGAAGAGGTGGGGTTTGGGGCCTGTGTAGGTGCGGAAGAGGGACAGTTCCACGTAACCTACAAAGAGGCAGGCATAGCTTGGGCCCATGTGGGTACCCATGGCCACCCCCTTTGTCTGTAGGAAGTGGGAGGAATCGAAAGAGAAGTTGTTGAGGGTGAGGACGAGTTCGGCTAGGCGGATGAGGGTGTTGGTGGAGGGGGATTGGTTGGGCCTGCAGGACAGGAAGAAGCGGAGGGCCTTGAGGCCATCTGCATGAGGAATACAGGTGTATAGGGACTATACCCTGGTATAGGGACTGCTAGTATGGCGCACTGACCTCTCCATCGCCGAGGCCAAACGCCAACTCTCCGACACCTCCTCCTACCGCCCCCTTGATCATGACCCCACCCCCGAGCACCAAACCATCATCTCCAACACCATCCATGACCTCATCAACTCAGGGGACCTCCCACCCACAGCCTCCAACCTCATTGTTCCCCAACCCCGCACGGCCCATTTCTATCTCCTTCCCAAAATCCACAAACCTGCCTGCCCTGGTTGACCCATTGTCTCAGCCTGTTCCTGCCCCACCGAACTCATCTCCACCTATCTGGACTCCATTTTCTCCCCTTTGGTCCAGGAACTCCCCACCTACGTCCGTGACACCACTCACGCCCTCCACCTCCTCCAGGACTTCCAATTCCCTGGCCCCCAACACCTCATTTTCACCATGGATGTCCAGTCCCTGTACAGCTGTATTCCGCATGCAGATGGCCTCAAGGCCCTCCGCTTCTTCCTGTCCTGCAGGCCCGACCAATCCCCCTCCACCAACACCCTCATCCGCCTAGCCGAACTCGTCCTCACCCTCAACAACTTCTCTTTTGATTCCTCCCACTTCCTACAGACAAAGGGAGTGGCCATGGGTACCCGCGTGGGCCCCAGCTATGCCTGCCTCTTTGTAGGTTACATGGGACCGTCCCTCTTCCGCACCTACACAGGCCCCAAACCCCACCTCTTCCTCCGTTACATTGATGACTGTATTGGCGCCACCTCTTGCTCCCCAGAGGAGCTTGAACAGTTCATCCACTTTACCAACACCTTCCACCCCAACCTCAAGTTCACCTGGGCCATCTCCAACACATCCCTCACCTTCCTGGGCCTCTCAGTCTCCATCTCAGGTAACCAGCTAGAAACTGATGTCCATTTCAAGCCCACTGACTCCCACAGCTACCTAGAATACACCTCCTCCCACCCACCCTCCTGCAAAAATTCCATCCCCTATTCCCAATTCCTCCGCCTCCGCCACATCTGCTCCCAGGATGAGGCATTCCACTCCCGCACATCCCAGATGTCTACGTTCTTCCAGGACCACAACTTTCCCCCAGCAGTGATCGAGAACGCCCTTGACCGCGTCTCCTGCATTTCCCGCTACACATCCCTCACACCGCGCACCCGCCACAAACGCCCCCAGAGGATCCCCCTCTTCCTCACATACTACCCCACCAACCGCTGGATACAACTTATCATCCTCCAACACTTCTGCCATCTACAATCTGACCCCACCACCCAAGCCATTTTTCCATCCCCACCCTTGTCTGCTCTCCGGAGAGACCACTCTCTCCACGACTCCCTTGTCCGCTCCACACTCCCCTCCAACCCCACCACACCCGGCACCTTCCCCTGCAACCGCAGGAAGTGCTACACTTGCCCCCACACCTCCTCCCTCACCCCCAGGATGACCTCCCATATCAAACAGATGTTCACCTGCACATCTGCCAATGTGGCATATTGTATCCATTGAACCCGGTGTGGCTTCCTCTACATTGGGGAAACCAAGCGGAGGCTTGGGGACCGCTTTGCAGAACACCTCCGCCTGGTTCGCAACAAACAAATGTACCTCCCAGTCGCAAACCATTTCAACTCCCCCTCCCACTCCTCAGACGACATATCTATCATGGGCCTCCTGCAGTGCCACAATGATGCCACCCGAAGGTTGCAGGAAGAGCAACTCATATTCCGCTTGGGAACCCTGCAGCCCAATGGTATCAACGTGGACTTCATAAGCTTCAAAATCTCCCCTTCCCCTACTGCATCCCAAAACCAGCCGAGTCTGTCTCTGCTTCCCTAACCTGTTCTTCCTCTCACCTATCCCTTCCTCCCACCTCAGGCCGCACCTCCATTTCCTACCTCCCACCTCATCCTGCCTCCTTGACCTGTCCATCTTCCCTGGACTGACCTATCCCCTCCCTACCTCCCCACCTATACTCTCCTCTCCACCTATCTTGTTTTCTCTCCATCTTCGGTCTGCTTCCCCCTCTCTCTCTATTTACTCCAGTTCTCTCTCCCCATCCCCCTCTCTGATGAAGGGTCTCAGCCCGAAACATCAGCTTTTGTGCTCCTGAGATGCTGCTTGGCCTGCTGTGTTCATCCAGCTTCACACTTTGTTATCTTGGATTCTCCAGCATCTGCAGTTCCCATCACCACTGTCACTGTATCACAGTTATCTTTGTGAATACTGCACAACGATATATCTGCTTTTCCAGTAGATAGAAAATAGAAAAATACAGCACAGGAATAGGCCCTTCAGCCAACTATCTCTGTGCCAACCATGATGGCATTTTAACCCCATCTGCCTCCATATGGCCTGTATCCCTCTATTCCCTGCATGTTCATGTATCTGTCTAAATGCTTGTTGAATGTTGCTATCACATCTTCTACTACCTGCCCTGGCAATGTTCCAGGCATCTGTCTCCACGCCCCGTGTAAAAAAGCTTGCCTTGTATTTCTCCTTTAATCTCCCCACCCCCCTCCCCTCACCTTTATCCGAAACCCTCTAGTTTTTGTCATTTCCACCCTTGGGAAACGACTGTTCAATCTATCCATGCCTTGCATAATTTAATCTACTTCTTTCAGGTCACACCTCAGCCTCTGACACTCTGGCAAAAACAATGCAATTTCGTCCAACCTCTCCTGATAGCTAATGTACTCCAATGAGGCAACAGGTTGTGAATCTCTTTTGCAGAAATTATAATTGATTTGTTAAGATATTGCGGTTGTATAGGACATTGATTAGGCTGCTATTGGAATATTGCATGCAATTCTGGTCTCCCTGCTATAGGAAGGATGTTGTAAAACTTGAAAGGGTTCAGTAAAGATTTAGAAGGATGCTGCCAGGGTTGCGGGGTTTGAGCTATCAGGAGAGGAATAACACGCTGGAGTTATTTTCCATGGAGTTTCAGAGGCTGAGGGGTGACGTTATAGCAGTTAATAGAATCATGAGGGGCATGGAGAGGGTAAATAGGCAAAGTAATTCCCCCAGATTGGGGAAGTCCAACACAAGAGGGCACAAGTTTAAGGTGAGAAGGGAATGATTTAAAAAGGTACCGAATGGACAACCTTTTCACGCAGTGGATGGTGGGTGTATGAAATAAGCTGCCAGAGGAAGTGGTAGAGGCTTGTACAATTACAACATTTGAAAGGCATCTGGGTGGGTGTATGAATAAAAGGGGTTTAGAGGGACATGGACCAAATGTTAGCAAATGTGACTAGAATTATTCAGGATATCTGGTTGGCATGGGCAAGTTGGACTGAAGGATCTGCTTCTCTGCTGTAAATCTTTAACTCTGCATTGTAGTCTATTTTTGGAATAGCTAGGACTTGAACCCAGGTTTCTTGATGCAAGGGATACTACCATTGCACTATAAGAGCCCCGGAACAAAACAATCCATATCCTTTCTTTAGTGCAGCCACCAGAACTGCACACAATACTTCAAATGTAGTCTAACTAAAGTCTTCATACAGCTGCAACATGACTTGCCAATTTTTATACTCAATGCCCAAACTGATGAAGATAACATGCTGTAAGTCTTCACAACCATGTTTTCCACTCCTGTCGCCACTTTCAGGGAGCAATGGACTTCCATCCCAACATCCCTCTGTATGTCAATTCTCCTAATTATTGTGCCATTTACTGTTTACTTTTCTTTTGCATTTGACTTCCCAAATTACATCACCTCACTGGTCTGAATTGAACTCCATCTGCCTTTTCTCTGCCTAATTTTCCAATTGATATTTATTTACTGTATTTCTTGACAACCCTCCTCACCATCCATAATTCCACCAATGTTCATGTCATCTGCAAACTTGCCAATCAGTCTACCTACATTGTTATCCAAATCATTTATTTTCATATTACAAACAACAAAGGTCCCAGCACTGAATCTTGTGGACCACTACTGGCCACAGATCTCCAGTCAGAAAACACCCCACTATGTCTATCTATAACCAAACCAATTTTGTATCCAACTCCACATGAGTCTGATGCAACTTGATCTTCTGGACCAGCCTACCAGCAAAGGATCTTGTCAAATGCTTTTGTCTATGTAGATAACATCCGGTGCCCTACCCTCAATCATTTTTGTCACTTCCTCAAAAACTCAAAATTGGGAGACAAGGCCTCCCCTCTACAAAGCCTAATAAGTCCATTCTTTTTCAAATGTATGTAAATCTTATCCTGAGAATATTCTCCAATAATTTCCCTACCATTGATGTAACATTCAGCAATCTGTAATTTTCTGGATGATCCCTGTTGCCTTTTTAATACAAAGATATTACAGATTCTTGATTTGATTTTATTGTCATGTGAACCAAAATACAGTAAAAAGCTTTGTTTGCGAGCAGTATGGGCAGATCACGGCAAGCAAAGGATGTACAGATCAAAAAGACTTGGAAGCATACAGATTACATTGCAGGTTACACGATTTGAGGCTAAATTCAGATAACAGCTGGACAAAAAGCTGTTTCTGAACCTGCTCATGCATGTGTTCAGGCTTCTGTATCTTCTGCCTAATGGAAGAGGTTGTAGGAGGTCATTACCAGGGTGCAATGGGTCTTTGATGATAATTCTGCAGCAGCAAGCCATGCTAATAGAGTCCATAAATGGAAGGTTGGTTTCCGTGATAGTCTGTGCACACAATCTTCTGTAGTTTCTTACAACCCTGGATGGAGCTGTTGCCATTACCAGGCCGTTATGTACTTGGGCAGTATGCTTTCTACGGTGCATCTGTAGAAGTTGGTGAGGGGCCTTATGGGCATGCCAAATTTCCTGAGCTGCTGAGGAAGAAGTGGTGTTTGGTCTAGGCCCGAAACGTCAGCTTTTGTGCTCCTGAGATGCTGCTGGGCCTGCTGTGTTCATCCAGCCTCACATTTCGTCATAGTGGTGTTTTTGTGCCTATTTGACTGGCGCATTTATGTGGGAAATCCAGGACAGGTCGCCAGCTATCTTCACTCTGAGGAACTTGAAGTTCTTCATTGTCTCAACCTTAGTTCTGTTGATGCAGATGGGGACGAGTTCTTCTCCTTTCTTTCTGAAGTCAATGATTATTTCTTTAGTTTTGCCAAATTTTGAAAGATACATTGTTTTCATTGTACCAAGTCACCAAGCCCTTTATCTCCCTTCTGTGTTTTGAGTCGTCATTGTTAGATATCCGTCCCACTATGGTGGTGTCATCAGTGAACTTGTAGATGGTGTTTGTTCGGAATTTCCCAACACAGTAATAGGTGTACAGGGTGTATGATAGGGGGCTGAAGACGCATCCTTGGGGGGCTCCAGTGCTGAGTGTTATTGTGGAGGAGGTGCAGTTACCTAGCCTCACTGATTGCAGCCTATGGGTCAGAAAGTTGAGGATCCAGTTGCAGAGAGCAGAATTGAGACCAAAGGTCACACCGTTTTGAGATCAGTCTGGAGAGGATAATGCTGTTGAAGGCAGGGCTGTAGTCAATGAGCAGGAGTCTGATGTAGAGATAGTAGGAACCTCCAATGCTGGAGAATCTGAGACAACAAGGTGTAGAGCTGGATGACCACAGCAGGCCAGGCAGCATCAGAGGAGCAGGAAAGCTGACATTTAGGGTCTAGACCCTTCTTCAGAAAAGATGACGTCTGATGTAGGCGTCTTTGTTGTCCAGATGTTCCAAGGATGAGCGCAGGGCTAGGGATATTGCATCCTCTATAGACCTGTTACGTCAGTAGGTAAACTGTAGGAGTTTGAGGAAGGTTGGGGGACTGGAGTTGATGTGGGCCATGACCAGCCTCTCGAAACACTACAGGATTATTGAAGTCAGAGCTATTGGGTGGTAATCATTAAGGCACACTGCATTTGTTTTCTCGGGTCTGGGGATGATGGTGGTCTTCTTGAAGCAGATAGGGACTTGAGCTTGTAGGTGGGAGAGGTTGGAGATTATCATTGACATCATCAACAGTTGATCTACACAGGATCTGAGAGCTTGGCTGGGGACATCATCTGGGCTCTTCGCTTTCCTTAGGCCAACTCCCAGGAAGACCAATCTGACTTCTGAAGCGGTGACAGAGGGAGCAGGTGTGACCGGGCTATTGGGCCAAGCATTGCCACACCGGTGGTATTCTGCTCAAACCAAGTGTAGACAGCATTGAGTGTGTCAGGGAGAGATGTGTCATTGTCTGCTATCATACACTGTTTCATTTTGTATCCTGTAATGACATTTAGGCCTTGCCATAGACGATGGGAGTTTGTTTGATAGGTCTGGGTCTCTAACTTGGTCCAATACTGGCTCTTGGCTTCCCTGTTAGTCATATCTGGATTTTCTGTTTTGGTTCGGGCCTCTTGAGTTGAATGCTGCATGCCTGGCCTTCAATATGCAGTGGATTTCCTGCTATATCCAAGGTTTATGATTGGAGAACACTTGGATTGACTACTTTGGCACATAGTCCTCCACACATTTGCTAATGATGTCAGTGACAGTGGTTACATACTCATTTAGGTTTTCTGCTTAACACTTGAAGGCAGTCCAGTCCACTAAGTCTAAGCAGTCCTGGAAATGGTCTTCTGCTGCCTCAGATCTGCACTGTACTTCTTTTCGTAAAGGATTCTTCCGTTTCAGCTTCTGCTTGTAAGCTGGTAATCAAGTTTACCAAGCTGAGAGCTGAACAGGAAGACAGATTTCTCTAATACCAGTAATGTGTAACCTCGCTTATTTATGGTTTTATTGTTACTTAAAAAGTGCATCATAGCACTGATTTAATAGCTATTCTATTTTGCTCTTGGATTGCATGACAACTAATTCATCAACTAATATGCTAATTTATGATTTTTATGTTTTTAACTTTTACGTTATGTTTGGCTTCAGATCTCATTCAATATAAATCAATCAATGTTCCTATAAGTGAATTTAAGATCAATTGCATGAGTTTGTTACAATTTGTGATGAACTTTGAATAATGAAAGCAACACAAAATATCAGCATGATTTTCCAGTATACTAAAATCCTTCAATGTACATTCAAAGCACCATTTTTATTTTTGAAAACTAGCAAATTGACCTCTGCTCGCTGTCATGGTAGGATTTATAATAGCAACAGCTCAGGTCCGAGTAGAGTACAACTGTTTGCGAGACACTGAATCAATTTACAACAGCAAACCAGAGGTAACAGGGATACACAACACAAGCTGTTTGCTGCTAGTAAAATTATCATTAAAATATGGACTATCGTTTATGTGCAGTGTTCCCAACACTATATTATTGATATTATTCATTTTGCAATCAGGCTTTCAAAAAAATATATCAATTAAGAAACTGAGAGATTGCATAAATGAAAATGTTTTGTTTTAACCAACTCCCTGCTAATTTTCACGGGATTGTATTGCATCATTTCTATGGGGTATCTAATAATGAAGATTTACAATATAAATTCAGGGAATGTCAATAATTACTACTGCCTGAATTCCAGTGTATATTTTACATTATAATTATCTCCTTTAATATTTTATCCTTTCAATGAAAAGGATTATGGAAAAGTTAAGAAATAAATTTGATATCTTAACCAAAACCTCTCAAAGCACAAATACAAATAAATTGTGATGATCTTCAATTTATGCTTTCTCATTGCATGTTCGCACTACTAGCAATAGTTTCCCCGATTTATCTTAAAAATATCCCTCAGAGTCTTAGCGTTGAATTTAGTGTATGTAGTAATGATCTCATTCATCAGCTTTCTATCTAGAGGCATCCTGGCCATGGCCATATCTGGTAGCCCTGATGAAACTACATTCCATCAGATATTCGCTGCCTACTATCAGGATTTTTCCACCAGCGATGGTGTAAAAGGTCACCTCAAACAGCCACACGACAATCATTTGGCTGCAGGTCTTCAGTCCCAGTCGTGTTACCAGGAGTGGTGACCCTTCTTAGATCTGTAGCAGGCTCCTGAAAAGAGCTGGATGATACATGCTCAGTGGATTCAGTCAGGCAAGGCCTGATGTGCATTATGTGAAGAGACGGCGAGTGGTTCTGCTTAGGAAGCTCCAGATGAAAAGGTACTCTGTGAGGTACAGATTGCCAGAAAAAGAAAGAATTCCCAAAACAGCTGGTGGTCTCCCTATGTTGTTCAACACTCCCGCTGGTGATAAAATACCAACATTGGCAGGATAAAGCCCAGAAGCGGCCCTTAATTTGCGACTTAGATGTCCCAAATGGGCATTAAGTCAGTAAAGCCTATCATTGTCCTGACTTAATTTGGGTGGAGTCAAGAAGGCAACAGAAGCTCCATTCTTGCATTTCCATACAAATAGTTCCCACATCTTCCAGCCTATCTCTGGTGGGTGGCTATTTCATGCATGGACTTACACAACCATTCTGCTATCAAGTCCATTCCAGTTATTTGTAGAGCAAACCACTCAGTCACTGTGGCCTTGCAAGTTTACTTTTTTTCAATTGCCTATCAAAATTCCTTTAGAAATCATTAATTGTCTTTGCGTCCAGCACCCTCGCAGGCAGTGAGCACCATATAATTATGTAATCAATGATAAAAATATCTACCCCTTATGTCATGCCCAAGGCCTCCAACCTCTATTCCTTTATCCTTTCACCATCAGAAATGGAAACAGGTTTTCTTCTTTCTAACTTATCTCAACCTGTCACTCTTCTGCTCCTCCAACAAATCTCTGATTAACCTCCCTTATGCAAGGAAAACAACCACAGATTCTCTAACTTAACTTTGTGGTTAAATTCCTTTATCACAGAAACCGTTTTGATAAATTTCTATTACAATCTCAAACACCTCTATATAGTATGGTGAGCATATGGGATGTAATGCTCTACAGTGTGATGTAATGAGATCTAATCAAAACTCGAACTGTTCCGCACGACAGGTTTCTGCACACAATATCTCAGTTTATGAAGTCCAAATGCTTATAAAACTTTATTTGCGACCCATAATTTTGAACTCTAATTGGATGCCTTTTAGTCTCCTCTAACGTAACAAAAAGTACTCCTGTTTCTCTGCTTTTTCTTGATCCTCCCATTCTAATTATCAGAGCAGTTTTCTGTACTTTCTCCTTGTCCTCAACACCATTTTTGGAATGTATCATCTCAACCTAAATTCACTACCTTAGACTTTGAAGACCTTTGTCACAGACAATCCTTGTAAACAGTCAGCATAAATTAGACAATCACAGATGCGTTATCCATGATTTTCTCCCGGTTAACTCTGATTTTCTAGCTGCAGCTTACCTAATGGTTTGTGCACATTTTAATTTCTGCTCAGTGATTGCAATCTAAGCCATGATTTACAAAACTGTAATGAGTATACCACAGGGAAGTGTAAACTCTGAAATAATAAGGCATCAGCAGAATGTATAGGATGTAATGACAATAGTCAGTGTCACATGAATCTGTTAAAAGGTATGGAAGGAGGCAGAAATTCGCAGAATCAAGGAAAATATGTATTTACTACGCGTAAGTAAAGAGTTTTAAGGAAAGTGCATTACACTCAAGAAGTACTTTGAAGACCAAAGCCAATTAGATCTCATATACATGATGAAACAGAAGTCATTCAGTTTCATAGTAAGAATAGAAACAGACTCGGATGAAATTGTACAAAAAATACATAGGACTGGGAATCTCCAAAATTTTGCTGTTTATTAAAGCAAATTTAAATGGCTGATATGAAAATGGGCCCATGAAACTTTTACAAAGACAGAAATGGGTTCAGGCTAGGGTTGGATCATGACCTCACATGCATGCCAGCAGGTGATTGTATCATCATTGATAGCCTGGAGGAGAGTTTTCTTTTCATGTACCTCATTATTTTCATCAAATTGGATGCCTTTTGGAGAGTTGCTCAATACCAGCCTTCTTTGAGAGTTCAGGAAACTTCAGGAAAGTCTGCTTAGGAATTGGAAATATTATAAAAGGTGAGGGTCAGATTTTTTTGACTATTTGAAACATTATTACATACCATATTTTAATGGCAGATGTGTTTAACAGAAGTTTTTACTATCGAATGAGCATAAAAAATTCATCAAGGCTCTTTAAAAAGCAACTTGCAAATGCATATTCACTACTGTCCCAAAGGGCAGGGACAGCAGATATATGGAAGCACTGCCATTTTCAAACTTCTTCCAAGCCACTTGCCACCCTCATTTGGAAATATATCACTGTTCCTTCAAGGATGCTCAGTCAAAATCTTGGAATTATCTCCCTAGCAGCATTGTGGATCTACATTGAATGGACTGTAGAAGTTCATGAAGGAAACAAATCACCACCATCACCTTCTCAAAGGCAGTTAGTTGTGGGCAATAAATACTGGCCTAACCAGTGATATCAAATGAAAGGATACAATACATGTTTGTTTAAACTAATAGTTCCTCCATTTAGTTGGTACAAGCTGAAATAGGAGAGAACATTGACATTAGAAGTCAATGCATCAGAATTGCTTACATTACATACTTATTGGCATAAGGGCATCAGCCTGGCAGTGAACAGCAGGAGCTGGATGCATTAGTTTCGGATTAGCAGGCAGTATCTTAGTGAATTATAATAGTGTTGCGCAGATACTTACAGTCAATCTGCATGCAAATTGAGTCCCTGTCTAGCAGACAAAGTAATCAGAGCGGCTTTGGTTTCATTTCCTTCTGGTTTACTAAACCAGTGACAAGCATAATAGAATGTACTACCAGCTAATGTGTTTTCCATAAATGCACAAATCGACAACCTAAGGTATCAGTTAGGGCAAGCTATTTCAGACACATTCCTACTGATTAACAATTGAAATGTTACAGCTGCTGAATGTTACACAATGCACTGAACCTTTTTTTACAGTCAATAGTGCAAATGTCAATAGTAACAAAAGCTCTGAAACATTTCAAGATAAAGACTATACTATGTCCGTGTGACAACAAATTAGTCCACACAGAAGTCTGTGGTACCACTTCTGCATTCTTTTTCTGATATTACTGAGCATGGTTCCAGAGTTATATGGACTAAGAGCAGAAGGCTGGATGAATAAATAAATAAACAAACTGACAAATTAATAAATACATGCATACATAATCATTTATACATTCAACAAATTGGATTTGAGTAATATAAAATAAAGCGGAGCATGGTGCAGTAAAAACATTGAAACATTAAAGTACTTTCTTCACAGTTATACGGCCAAACAGTATGATGGAAGTAAACCGAAACCAAAGCTTGCACAACACGTGTGAAAGATGCTGATTAAAATTGCTTCTCATCCTTAACAGAATCTGACCAACCAACCAATAGCTCTAGAATAAGCTTTCCATCAGTCAAACATCAATGTAGAGGGTTCTGTGACATGCCACAACTAACATAACTATTTATAAAAACATGAGTTATTTAGTAATAATAAATGCATTTTATCACAACAGCACATTTAGAAACATGTCCACAATTATTCCCCAATCATTATTTGCAATAACTGAATGGTTCCCAAATAAAGAAGAAAAATATTGCACTGATTATCACAGAAAAGTCATAAATAATACAGGAACATGGGATAGATAATTGATGCTTTTCTGTACCATTTTTTTGCAGATATAACATTACACACCACCTGTTTTTGACAAGGATGGAAGTAAACACATCCAAATGATTCTCAGTCAGGTCATTTTCATGATGTACTTGTGGATATGCTAATGAGGGATCTCATGCCAATGACAGAATCTGTTAGGAAATTAGCTTGCCCTGAACAGAGGCTTTACACATTCTCTGCTTGGGTTTTGCAGGTGCAAATGCACCCAGCCAGTGACAATCACCAAAAAGTGAAGATTTATTTTTTTTAAAAGGAGTTAATTGTGGAGCCAAGTGGAAATTGAATGCTTCTGCCAACTCCACAGCAGTTCTGAAAGGTGCTGGGTGATAGTGTCAAACCTACCCCCCATTCTTCTCCCTTCCAAGACTTATCTTTTGGTCAAGACCAATGAGGCAAAGAGGTGTAATGGGTGCATCCAATTAATCATTTCAGAGATGCATGGCTGAATTTTTGGGCCTGATTTGAGTTTGGAAATTGAATGAGAAGGGTTCATGGAGTATAAAAATAGGTCTGTCAGCCCGTATGCTGTTTTGATGAAGCTATTTCTAGCACTGAATATAAACTAGAGTAGAAAGCAGGGCAGAACAATGAGCCTGCACTTTTTGTGACTGAGGCCAGTTGAAGTAATTTACATTATACTCATTGAGCACCCGTTGGAAGTGGAGGGTACAATCTTGATGGGAGTGCGTGGGTTTGAGGAATTGTCTGTTTGAGATCTGCTGAAGGGAGACAAATACTGAGTGGGAAGCCAGTCATCATTGGCCCAGGGAAATTTCCGGAGCTCTATAAAATGAATTAGTTTCAGGTATGCTTGGTGGTGCTTTTAGCAAACCCTCCTGTATGCTTCATTGAACTAGGGTTGATTCCTACACTTGTGGATAATGGCAGAATGGGGATATGCAAGATCACAATTTTCTAGATTGTATTGGAGTAAAATTCTTCTGCTGCTGTTGACCTCTTTTCTTTGTGGATGTGCAGACTTGAACTGCTAGCATAGTGATAGTGCCACACAGCATGATGGTGACCTCAATGGTAGGGCTTTATTCTACACAGGACTGTGCAGTGGTTATTCTTACTGATACTGTTATGGACAGATGCATACGCAGCTGGCAGATAATTGACAAAGGATTCCCTCATCACCTGTGACAGACCCAGTCCAGCGTGATGTCTTTTAGGCCTTGTCCAACTTGGTCAGTGGTGCTGCTGCCAAGTTACTCTGGGGAATGGACATTCAAACTTTCCTACCTGGGTGCACACCATGCACTTTCCACTCTAACTACGTCCTTCAAGTTGCATTCAACATGGCCAAGTACTGATTCATTAGCTGACAGGAGCAGTATGTAATAATCAGCAGAAGGTTTCCTTAACCAAGTTTAATGTGATGCCATGAGACTTCATAGGGCCTGAAGGCAATTTTGAAGATTCCCAAGGCAACTCTGTTATGATTGTCTCCCATTGTGCTCTCACCTCTGAGGTGGTGAAGATGTTAACTGGGACGTAATGTGTGAGGTATGATTCCATAAGAATGGCAAATTCAGGCTGTTGCTTTACCGGTTTATAAGCCCTCTCTCCTAATGTTGACGTTAGTTCTAGGATTGTGGGGAAAAGACCTTGCAGTGTCTGCAGGGCTTTTTTCTCATTCATTCATGCGAAGAGGGCATCACTGGCTAGGCTGCAGATATTGCCTAGGGCAAGTTTAGAGTCAGCCACATTGCTGTGAGTCTGGAGACACCTGCAGGCCAGGCCAGGTAAGGATGGTAGTTTCCTTCCCTAAAAAACATTTGTGAACCAGATGGGTTTTTCCAACAATCAGCAATGGATTCATGACAAGCGTTAGACTCTTAATTCTGGATTTTTTAAAAAATTCAAATTCCTCCATCTGTCGTGGTGGGATTTTGAACCCGAGTCCCAAAATGTTACCTGGGTCTCTGGATTAACAGTCCAATGATAATACCACTCGGCCATTGTGTCCCCTGCAGGTTTTTCTGGTTTTTCCATTTGGGTTTGCATCCCCTTTAAAAATTATACTATTTACCTTATATTGTATCTCTTAATTTTTCCTGTCAGAATGCATCATCTCTCATGCCTAACTGCTTTGAATTCTGTCTGCCACGTCTATGCCCATTTCACTAGTTTGTTGATATCCTCCTGAAGTCTGCAACTATCCTTTTCATTGTTTATTAGACTTCCAAGTTTTGTATTACCTACGTGTTGAAATTTCTGCCCTGTAAACCTCAATATATCTAAATGACATGAGTTTTATTCACAGTATACTGAATATTACTGAGGCTGAACCTTATTCCAGTGTTAACAAAACAGTCATTCACTTCAGGCAGAATTTTATAGGTGCCTGCACAATGTGGGAAATGGCAAGAAAAATGCAGAATTGCGCAGGAAGTCCATTCAAGGCTTATTTTTACACTGGGAGCCTCATGCTGCATTTTCTAAGTTCTGGGCTTCGAGGCAAAATTCTTGCTGGGCAGCAGCAAGTAGCCTATTAATGGGGATTATGGCGTATTAACAACACATTTTGCTTCATTAATATGCACCTTCCGCTGCAAGCAAATTAGACGCTGAGAACTCTCAACATGGAAGGCAGAGTGAGGACCAGGTGACTTCAGTTCACTGTGGCATCGCACAATGACATCTCAGGATATGATCTCTGAGCACTAGCCACGTTCACCCCTCACCCATGAACATTTGCACTGACATATTCAATTCAAATTGACGAAGTGGGCAATGGTCACTCCTTTTTGGCCATCACAAGGAGACAGGAGAGCAGTGCATTATCAATTAGGGAGCTGTGCAGACAGCACACAGCGTTCTGCTCATTCATGTCCATAATCTGCTCATTGAAATTGCTCAGGGATCTGGGGTGAATACAATCCTTGGGCTCCTTGTGCTCATTGTTGAGGGGTGAGTGGGAATGGGTGGTGTTGCGGGGTTAGAAGGGGGTAGTTCATTACCAAAAAGGGCTGGGACAGTCAATACTGTGGATGTAAGTTTGCTCGCTGAGCTGGAAGGTTCATTTTCAGACGTTTCAGAAAGTGGGACATAACACCAGCGCTTCACCGGAGGCTCACTGATGATATTACCTAGAATGGTGATGAAACGTCTGAAAACAAACTTTCCAGCTCAGCGAGCAAACTTACATCCAGAACCTCAACCTGAGCTACAAATATTCTCAAAAGTCAATACTGTGGTGGGGAAAACAGAGGTACATGTTGAAGTGGACACAAAGATGGCAATGTGTGAAACTCATACTGAATAACATTGAAAGGCAGGGTCAGCTAATGAGAGTGGAAAGAGGTTGTGTATGTTATTGCAGTGACTTCAAACATGGCCTCCACATGGAAGGGTAGGGGACCAGGATGGACATCATTGAAGATATAATGTCACTGCTCAAGAGACAAGGAACCTGTTCAAAGGCAAAGTTTAGTGTGTCTTCACATGAAGGGCGATTTGTTGGAAATGGCTTTCAGCGAAGTACAAAGTAAATGGGGCAATGACAGCTCTGGGGCTACTGAGTGACTTAAGTTACCTGCTGTCATTTGCCATTCTGTAGACAAAATGTAAAATGGCTGGGGCCATGCCCATAGTGAATGGACTCAATTAGTTTGATGGGCATAAAGATGGGGCCCACATCTGCTGGACATTAGGACATTGAAAAGGTAAATACATACATGAATCATACTTCTGCAAACTTCAGCTACATTTAAGTTGTAATTATTTCATCTCCCTTTTGCAAAGGCCTGGAGCACCTACATGGGCCCTAGTTAAGTCTGTGTATGTGGGATAAATGGAACATTCCTTGTTTGGATCGTAATCCTCACCACGGCTCTTTATCCCATCAATGACATCATTGCTGCTGTTTCCCTGTCTCATCTGGAATTGGAAAAGTTTAATCAAGCTTCCAATTTCCATCCCACCTTCACCTTGACCTGATCCATCTCCAACTCCCCCTTTCCATTCCTCGACATCTGTTTCCATTTCTGAGGTTAAGCTGGCCACTGAGATCCACTACAAATCCACTGACTCCTGCAATTACCTTGATTACACATCCTCACACCGTGCTTCCTGCAAAGATGCCATTATATTCTCCCAGTTTCTCTGTTTTATCTGTTCTGAAGATATTTCCTTCTTCAGCAAAGCTTAAAAAATGTCCACCGTTTTCCTCAGACAAGGATTCCCTGTGGTTGACAGGGCCCTCAACCATATCCATTCATTTTCCGCACTTTGCTCTTATGCATTACTCCCCTCATACAAGAACGACAGGGTGTCTACATCCTCACTTTCCACCTCACCAGACTTGACATCCAGAGGATCATAACCTCCATTTTCACTATCTCCAGCAGGATGGCATCAGCAGGGACATTTTCCCCTTCCCTCCCTGCTCATCATCCCCTATGGAACACTCTGATCCACTCCCACCATCTCCCTATATTCCCATGGCAACATCCCATACAACCACAGAAGTTGCAAAACTTGCCTATTTAGTTTTGCCTTCTTGCTATCCAAAAATTCAGACATATATTCCAGGTGAAGCAGTGATTGTTTGAGAGTAGAGAGTCTATTCATCAGTCAGATATCCGTCAGCAATAAGCTGTTCCTGAACCTGCTTGTGCATATGTTCAGGCTTCTGAATCTTCTGCCTGACGGAAGAGGTTGTGGGAGGTCATTACTAGGGTGTGGTGGGTCCTTGATGATGTTAGCCACCTTTCCATGGCAGCAAGCCATGTAAATGGAGTCCATGGATGGGGGTTTGGCTTCTGTGATGGCCCGGGCTGTGCAGACCACCTTCAGCAGTTTATTACAGTCCTGGGTAGAACTGTTGCCATACCAGGCCATTATGCACCTGGACAGTATGCTTTCACTGGCATACCTGTAGAAGTTGGTGAGGGACCTTTGTGAACATGTCAAATTTCTGAGACACCTGAGGAAGAAGATGCGTTGGTTTGCCATCTTGACTGTCACATCTATGTGGGAAGTCCAGGACAGGTGATCGGTTTTCGGCACTCCAAGGAACTTGACGCTCTCCATCCTCTCATTGTCAGTTCCATTGATGGAGGTGGGGGCATGTTCTCCTCCTTTCTTTCTGAAGTCAATTATCAGTTCTTTAGTTCTGGTGACATTGAGAGAGAGGTCACTCTCATTGCACCACGTCACCAAATCCTTTATCTCCCTTCCGTATTTTAATTTGTTATTGTTAGATATCCATCCACTACAGTGGTGTCATCAGCAAACTCGTGAATGATGTTCATTCAGAATTTGGCAACACCATCATAGGCGTTGAGTTTAAAAGTATCACAGAGTGAATATTCTCCACCATGTTTGTACCCACATCCCAGATCCTGCTTGATTTGGATTCTCCCCGCACAACCAATCCATTTTTAACCATTTAATCTTTCTGTTAGCTCCCTTTCAGCTATCTCCCTTCTGGCTCATCATCAACAGCAATCTCTTTGTTTGCTTCTCCTTCTCCCCCCACTTTCTCACAGAGTCATCTCCATGTAGTCCAATCATTACCCCCATCATCAGCATAAATTCTATGTTTCTCAGCCAAATACTGGACTCAAAACAATCACTCACTACTGACGCTGCCAGAACTGTTGAGTTTCTTCACCATTTTCTGTTACTGTTTCAGGTCTACAGCATCCACAGTAACTTGTCTTATCATAGAATTTGAATGTCAATCCCATATGGTAGCAAGAAGAACCACAATTTTGTACTATACTACATTTTCCTACAAACAGTTAACAGTCTTTATATATTGGGAGATGAGATATCAAATGGTTTGTGGATAGCAGTTTGCTTTGTTCATTCTCCTTCAGACTAGCTTTCACACCTTCAAATTGATTTTCCTAATAGGCCAGTGGAGAATTGGCCCATTACATGCCTGTTTATCAAACTGTGCAAATTAATGCTGGTTGATTTGTTCTCTCGGCAAAAGGAATTATTTTATCAGTGACGATTTTCCACAGATTGAACATCTGTCTGCCATTAAGTAATATTGTGACAGTTGCTATTTTCAGAACGGTTCTTTTCAAAATAGAAGCTTATGTTTTCATTTCTGTTTGCATCACAATTTCATGTGAAAGGGAACTGTAGCTTTAACTGTATGAATTACATTTACACATTAAATTTCTATACAGGCATTCAGGCTGTGAAATAATAAATAGTTAATCATTTTTAAAGGCTTGAAGAACATAGTAACTAACAGTTAAAGACATACAGAGCCAATTCAACCTGTGAATGTTAATTTCAGCTTACACTAGGAAGGTGATAGCTTAGTGGTGTCATCGATAGTCTTGTAACTCAGAGACCCAGTGTCACCATCACTGAATCACCTACCATCAACATCTCAGGGGTTATCATTGACAAGAAGTTCAAGTGGACTCACCACACAAACACAGTAGCTATAAGAGCAGGTCAGAAGGTAGGAATACTGCAGCGAGTAACTCACTTCCTGACTCCTCAAAGCCTGTCCACCATCTACAAGGTACAAGTCAGGAGTCAAATGGAATACTCATCACTGGTCTGGATGAGTGCAGCTCCAAAAACAGTTAAGAAGCTTGACACCATTAAGGACAAACAGGCTGCTTGATTGGCACTACATCCACAGGCGTGTACTCCCTCCAGCACCAATGCTCAGTAGCAGCAATTTGTACAATATACAAGGTGCACTGCAGAAATTCACCAAAGATCCTCAGACAGCACCTTCCAAACACACAACCACTTTCATCTAAAGGACAAGGGCAGCAGACAAATGAGAACACGGCCACCTTCGATGCCCCCTCCAAGTTACTCACCATCCTGACTTGGAAATATATTGCCATTCCTTCAGTGTCACTGGGTCAAAATTCTGGAATTCCCTCCCTAATGGCATTGTGGGTCAACCTACAGCAGGAGCACTACAGTGGTTCAAGAAGGCAGCTCACCACCACCTTCTCAAGGGCAACTAGGGACGGGGCAAGAAATGCTGACCAGCCAGCGACACCCAAGTTCCACAAATGAATAGGAAAAAAACCCAGATAATCAGGGCCCAGGTTTGAATCCTGCCATGGCAGATGTTAGAATTTGAATTAACTTTAAAATCGATTCTGGAATTCAGAGTTTACTGATGACCACAAAATCATTGCTGATTGTCAGAAAAACCCATTTGGTTCACTTATGTCCTTCAGGGAATGAAATCAGCAATCCTAACCTGATCTGGCCTACATGTGACTCTAGACGCTCAGCAGTGTGGTTTACTCTCAATTGCCCTCTGAAATGGCCTAGCAAGCCATTCAGTTGTACCAATTGCTACAAAGTCTCAAAGAAATGAAACCAGACAGATCATCTGTTATCAACCTAGGCACTGGAATAGACAATGGCAGAAACAACGCTGTCCACCCTGCAAAGTCATCCTCACTAACATCTGGAAGCTACTGCCAAAACTGGGAGAGCTATCTCACAGACTAATCAAGCAACAGCCTGACACAATCAAACTCAAGGAATAATCCCTGACATTCAATGTCCCAGACATCACCAACCCTGGATATGTCCTGTCCCAGTGGCAGGACAGACCCAGCAGAGGTGGCGGTATAGTGGCATACTGTCGGGAGAATGTTTGTCTCAGAGTCCTCAACATTGACACCAGGCCCCATGAAGTCTTATGGCTTCATGTTAAACATAGGCAAGGAAACATCCTGCTGATGAATCGGTACTCCTCCATGTTGAACAACACTTACAGGAAGCACTGAGGATGGCGAGAGTATAAAATGTACTCTAGGTGGGAGATTTCAATGTCTACCACCAAAAGTGGCTCGGCAGCAGTAATATTGATCGAGTTGGTCAGGTCCTAAAGGACATGGCTGCTAGTCTGCGTCTGCAGCCAGTGGTGAGGGAACAAACAGGAGGGCAAAACATACTTGGCCTCATCTTCAGCAATCTGCCAGCTGCAGATGCACCTGTCCATGACAGCATCAGTACGAGCGACCACCGCACAGTCCTAGTGGAGATGAAGCTCCACCTTCCCATTGAAAATAACCTCCGTCGTGTTGTGTGACACTATAACCGTGCTAAATGGGACAGACTTTGAATAGATCTGCCAACTCAAGACTGGACATCCATGAGGCCTTGTGGGCCATCAGGAGCAGTGGAATTGCATTCCAGCACAATCTGTAACCTCATAGGCTGACATATCCTCCACTCAATCAGTACATCAACTCAGGGGATCAACCCTGGTTCAATGGAAGTGCAGGATGGCATGCAGGAGCAGCAGAAGGCATACCTGAAGATGAGATATCAACCTGGTGAAGCTACCAAACAGGGCTATTTGCATGCAAACAGCGAAAGCAGCAAGTGATAGACAGAGCTAAGTGATCCCACAACCAATGGGCCGGATCTAAATTCTGCAGTCCTGCCACATCCAGTTGTGAATGGCGGTGGATGATTAAACAACTCACTGGAGGTGAAGGATTCACAAATGTCCCCATCCACAATGATGGGAGTGTCCAGCATTATCAGTGCAAAAGGTAAGGCTGAAGTTTTTGCAACAATCGTCAGCTGGAAGTGCCGAGTGGATGATTCATCTTGGCCACCTCCATTGGTCCCCAGCATTACAGACATCAGTCCTCAGCCAACTTGATTCACTCCAAGTGATATCAAGAAAAGTTGGAGGCATTGAATACTGCAAAGGCATTGGCCTCTGACAACATTTGGGCAATAGGACTGAAGACGTGCTCCGTAACTTGTCGTTCCCCAGCCAAGCTGTGCCAGTACAATTATATCACTGGAATCTACCTGACAATGTTGAAAATTGCCCAAGTATGCCCTGTTCCTAAAGCAGGATAAATTCAAACCGGCCCATTACCACCCCATCAGTCGACTGCCAATCCTCAGTAAAGTGATGGAAGGTGTCATCAACAATGCTTTCAAGCATCACCTGCTCGGCAAAAGCCTGCGCAATGATGCCCATTTCGGGTTCCCCCAGGGCCACTCAGCTCCTGATCTTATTACAGCTTTGGTTCAAGCATGGACAATACAGCTGAATTCTAGAGTTAAGGTGACAATAGACAATAGACAGTAGACAATAGGTGCAGGAGTAGGCCATTTGGCCCTTTGAGCTAGCATCACCATTCAGTATGATCATGGCTGATCATCCACAAGGCTGATCCTGTCTTATCCCCAATACGTTTAAGAGCTCTATCCATCTCTTTCTTGAAAGTATCCAGAGACTTAGCCTCCTCTGCCTTCTGGGGCACAGCATTCCGTATATCCACCACTCGCTGGGTGAAGAAGTTTTTCCTCAACTCTGTTCTGGCAATTCTTGACATCAAGGCAGCAATTAGACTGAGTGTAGCATCAAGGAGCCTGAGCAAAACTGAAATCAATGGGTATCCATTCCAGTGCTTAGAATCATACCTGACATATCGGAAGATGCCTGTGGTTGTTGGAGGCCATTTATCTCAGCTCCAAGACATCTCTGCAGGAGTTCCTCAGGGTAGCGTCCTAGACCCAATCATCTTCAGCTGCTTCAGCAATGACCTTTCCTCAATCGTAAGGACAGAACTGGGGACGTTGGCCAATGATTGCACAATGTTCAGCACCTTTTGTGATTCCTCAGATACTGAAGCAGTCCATGTTCAAATGCAACAAGGTCTGGACAATATCCAGGCTTGGGCTGACAAGTGGCGAGGAACATTCGTGCTACAAAATGCCAGGCTATAACTATCACCAACTGTCAACATCCTGGGCGTTATCAATGATTAGAAGCTAACTGGGCTCACCATGTAAACACAGTGGCTACAAGAGCAGGTCAGAGGCTAAGGAATTCTGCAGCAAGTAACTCACTTCCTGACTCCCCAGAGACTGTCCACCATCTACAAGGCACAACTCAGGAGTGTGATGGAATACTGCCCACTTGCCTGGGTGAGTGCAGCCACAACAACACTCAAGAACCTTGACACCGCCCAGGTCAAAAAGCCCACTTGATTGGCACTACATCCATATACATCGACTCCCTCCACCACCAACACTTAGCAAGAGGAGTGTTTACTATCCACAAGCTGCATTGACGAAATTCACCAAAGATCCTCAGACAGCACCTTCCAAACCCATGGCCACTTCCACGTAGAAAGACAAGGCCAAGTTCCCCTTCAAGCCACTCACCATCCTGACTTGGAAACACGACTATTCCTTCACCGTCATTGGACCCAATTCCTGCAATACACTCCCTAAGGGCATTGAGGGTCAACCCACACCAGGTGAACTGCAGTGAGTCAAGAAGACAGCTCACAACCACCTTCTCAAGTTCATCTAGGGACGGGCAATAAATGCTGGCCAGCCAGTGATGCCCATGTCCCACAAAATTAATAAAAACGTTTCCAAAATGAAGACAGGCCTGATTCTAAATTTTCAAATAACCGTTTGAAATATTCTTCCCCATCTGCACCCAGATGATAACCATTGTTCAAACTGGGCCATATCTCTCCCACTCATTTATAGCTCCAGTGAAGACTTAGTTAAATTTTATTTAGACAATGATTATCACTTCAGACATGAAAACCAAAAGGAGTAAGTGAATTTGTTCAGACCCCTTTTTGAAAATCAAATATTTAAAAATGTGTAGTAACGTGAAACTGACATCTGACCAAACCTAATTGTCATTTCTATTTCTGATTTTTGCTCCAAACCCCAACTCGTTGATGGCATAACTGAAGGAGTAGTTAGGAGAGTTTCTTCTGAAACAATGACTTCTGACAGGGTCCAAAAACTGAATGCACATACGCAATACCAAACTCCACATCTTAGTGTCAATAGAAGGATCTCTTCATACTCCTGTCCTCTCAAGTTGTGAGGAATTGTAAATGTTCCAAATCAGCACCTTAACAATCAGAAACAAAATCATGGATTTCCGCTTTGTTGGGATACATGGATTCTTGCTGCTAATGTGCAGAAAATGAGTAGATATTGCAATTGTGATTATGTCATCTATGGATCATGCAAAGTGATAGTACAGTATCCTACAATTGTGGTGTGAACCACCAAAAGACAAATGGATAAGATAGTTAAGAAGGAATATGGGATATTTGCCTTTATTTATCAGGGGGTTTTTGATGGAACTAAGAGAGAATTTAATAAGTCCACAGCTGGGCTATTGAATGCAGTTCTGTCGGAACGCTACAGAAAGGATGTGTTTGCATTAAAGAGCATGCAGAAGAGACTCATCAGGATATTGCCTGGCTCAAAGCATTTAAACAATGAAGAGACACGACCTCGGCTGTGATAACAAGGTGTGGGGCTGGATGAACATAGCAGGCCAAGCAGCATCAGAGGAGCAGGAAGGCTGATGTTTCGGGCCTAGACCCTTCTTCAGAAAATACCTAGGCTGTGGTTGTTTTGCTGAGAAAAGAGAAGACTGAGGCAGTACTGATTGAGATCTGCAAAGTTTTGATAATCCTGAATATATGTTTCCCCTTAGTAGAGAATCAACAACCAGGAAACATATGTTTAAGTTAAAGAGAAGGAGGTCTAAAGGGCTTTTAAGGAAGTGTTTTTTTCTTCCCACTAAGAGAGTGGTGGGTACATGGAACTCACTGCCTTTAAGGATGGTGAATGCATGAGTCATTGAAACATTGAAAATGTACTTAGATGAGCACTTGAAATGCCACCATATATAAAGCCAAATGAAAATGGGTGCAGAGTAGATAGGTGCTTGATAACCAGTTTAAATGGGCCGAAGGGCCATTTTCCATTCTGTAAAACTTCATGAATATGAAAAATCTTGACTAAGTAAGCTGGCTAAACTGTAAAGCACTTCCTAAAGTTAGCTAAGTGTTCACGTCTCTGTCTGTATAGAATTTTGGACAATATTATCATGCATGGGTGAGAACTCTGAAGTAATGTGGACATTAATTTGTAATTCCAAAATGTGTTTCTTTCATTAAAAAGAAGAGAGAGGTTTGGAGTGATAGAGCAAGCACTGGCACATGTCAGAAAGTGATGTCCAAGGACATGAGGTGCAACAGCTGTTGCCAATGGAGTATACCCTGACAAATTGGTGTCTAATTTGGAGTGCCAGACATGCAAGCAGCAAGCATTTGCCAGCTGAATTTGATGGCAAGGACTGTCAACATCTAGTTTTCTCATGATGGGTAGTAGTATGGGAAGTTATATATCAATGAGTTGAGAGTTGCAGCCAATGAGTCTTATAACAAACAATAATCCCTGTTAATAGGCATCTCACTGCTCTTTAGCAAGAATCTCACCTCAACAACTGGAACTTGGAAAATGCAATTTGTTGCTTCAGACATTGAGAAAGGCCTCACTCGACTTTTCATTCTCACCACAGTCCCCTCTGATTCCTCCCACGAAAATGCTTACAGGTATTATCGATGTTCTGTAATTAATCCTCTGATAGCCTTTCTGCTTCAGCTCTATGAGGAAATACACTGAAAGTAAAATGGAGGCATAACTGCGAACAATTTTAGGGCAGAACACTATTTTCTGCATTAAGTTTATAGCTTGGTTTCTTGACTTCCTGAAACATAAGTATTTGAGCAGAAACTGCATCATTTTGTACAATTGGAATCCAATTATAAAAAGGGCATCCTGAAACATCCTGCAAAGGAACTTCTTTGGTATAGTTCCCTGTTAATGTATTTCTTTGGTTATTTATTCTACCCATTGATTTCCTTGCATATGTATCATTTCATATTGAGCTGAATGGCCAGGCAGATAACTTGCTGTTGGGTTCTGAGATAATGCTGCTTTGCTTATAGCTGTTATTGAGTGCTCAATGGCAGCCTGTTGCACCCTATGTTTGCTCCCTGTTCATTGTTTCTAATTTCACCTACCTTTGATAAATACTGTGCGGAACAAAATGATTCAAATCATAGCACAGTGCATTAAACTCAAACCTACCATGACCCTCAATTTCAAGACTAGTTTGATCATCAAAAGTCAATGGCCACTGCAGCAAAATTCAAAGAGTTGAAAAATGAAGCAATAATCATGAACACTGCAGTAATTGACATTAAATTCTCACACATTGACTTTCAAAACTCCCTTTCTGATTCAGAAGCAATAGCTTTTTTGTTGCATTTTTCTTGTTGTACGTAATTCAACACAGAAACCAAGAATCTTTAGTTTGCAGACAGAAACCACTTGGCTATATTAATATATGATGCCTGTGGGGGATAATACATCAAACTCCATCTGCCTATGTAAATTCATATAATTATCATGAAGTCAGTCTCATGCATCAAGATGATTTCATAAATCACTAAGCTTTGCACTTATCACTGTATAACTTTGTAAGAAAAACCATATGTTGACAGGTTTTCACCAAAAAGCTGCCTTCTTCAACACTTCTTGATACAACATTAATACATTCAGTTTAATGAGCAATTGATAGTCCATGAAAATCAAGGTCAAAACTGTAATTAAAAATGAAGATGAAGGACCTGAAAATACTTGATGAAACTACGAAGAAAAGCAAAAGTATCCTTGTAAACATACAACACTCAGTCAGAATAGTTCTGACGTCATTAAAACTGTGAATGCACTTCTTTGGCTGTAAAGCCTTCTAAGATGTCCACTGATAAGCACAACTTTATATATACACAAGTCTTAAATTCCTTTGCCTGTCAGCTGGATAGTAAAGATAGCTTCCAATACACTTGCTTAACATGTAGCCTTCAGCAAAGATTGCTAAAAAAAACACATGCACTGGTCATTTTTGTATGGGTGTTTGTGTGCCCAAGCTCTGTGCATATTGGCTACCATATTTATTGACTACCGTATTGCCAACAAAGCTTAAATTTCAAACATGCTGATCCTTCTATGCTTTAGAGATTTGTATGACCCTCTCATGCACCTCCAAATATTAGAAAAGCACCATCAACTATTTATTTGTAAGATCCTCCAAACCCAATGACATGAAAGGCAATCCAACTACAGTGCCTCTCCCAAGTCAACATGGCAGGCATTAAAACAATAATCAATGAAATCCAGGTCCTCATGATAGATCTATATCTCACCCCAGACTCTAAGCAACTGTTCTATTCAGAACTTAGTCATGGCAGAAGGTTTCCAGGAAGCAAGTAGAAACATTTATCGATGTTCTAATTTGAAAAGACTCGTGACATTGGTTTGTGACCAAATACCAAATACATCAATAAATCTCATCAATATCACACAGTGATGAAGTTACAGCATCAAAGAAAGCAGGCAAACTTCCAAAGACTTCAATGCCTGACCCTTCAAGCACATCATGCCTCACACATGATGGAGATCATGCACTAGTCTTATCAGCCATCTCATAATCCATTGAATTGGAGTTGAAACATGTCATCCTTCAATCTGGGGAATGCCAAAGAAGAAGACACTTAAAATGTATTGACTAATTATAAAGCACTTAGATACTATGTAAAATAATGTGCAGAGATAGTTTGAAAAGATTCGTTTGTAGAGGCCACTAGAGGCTGTACAAAATATTTTGGAAAACTTGACTATATAGTATAAAGTTGATAACCAATGAGTTCCTGCATTGTACAATATCATTGAATGTAGGGCAATCTTGGGAAATTATGAAAGAAAGCTCTCAGTCACCGAGATTCTGAACATAACATATATCTTTCATAAATGTTCTTAGATCTCCAATCTACAAGAGTCTGTCTTATCTCTATTGAACTTCTGGAGAATTGAGATTGCAGGAAATTTAGTACAAGAATCCATAGCCTTTATTTATGCCCATACATCAGCATTTAGAGGAACCAGTCAGCTTTTTTTAATTGAAAACAACAAATGCTGGAGATCACATCAGCAGCTGGCTTACGCTGGTGAAGAATCATTCAGACTTGAACCTTTACCTAGCTGTCTCTCCATGGATGCTGCCTGACCCATTGCATTTGTTATGATCAGTACAGATTTCAGCATCTGCCATAGCTTGCTCCTAAGATTTTTTTTATTGTCCAATCATGTCACATGGTCATTGTTGGTTATTCTAGCATTTATTAGCCATCCCTAGTTGCTTCTAAATTGAGTGCCCTTTTAGGCAATTAAGAGTCAACAACATTGATGCGGGCTTGAAGTCAGATGTAGGTCAGACTAGATAAGGATGGCAGATTTTCTTCCCTGAAAGGATTAGTTAACCAAATAGGCCATTTACAACAATTTAAAAGGGTGAGTTTGACAATTTATTACCTCGTAAACTAGCCCAGACTCAGGTTCCTTTGCTTACATGTTTATTCATCATGTATGGAAGGTGTGTACAATAAGGAAATCACATATATCCCAGCTCTTTATTACAAGAACAAAGGTTTCACATTATTTTTACAGATACCAAGCTTCCAGCTGAGTATTCCTACAGATAAGAATTTGTAATCTGTTGGTCACACACTAACTCACCCCATAATTCAATTCCAAATTAGGACATGTTGCTATGCCAATCATTCATGTTCAAACTAGTACACATGATGACATAATCCAGTCATATCATTACATGCTCACATCTCCTATTTTTACTGTTTATTTTACCCCATATCGAATTGGTAATTGGTGATCATTAGAATAGTTTTTAATTCCAGATTTGATTGAAAACAAATTTTACAGTCTGTCATCATGGGATTCAAACCTATGTCCCCAGAACATTAATCTGGTGTTCTCAATTACTATTCCAGTGACAGTGACAGTACCACTACACCGCCGTTTTGAACACTTGAAGAATAATACCTGTAACAGAAGTATGACATTTTAATCCCAGGCCTGTTCTGCTGCCTAATGCTATAATAATTGCTCAGTGATCTCATTCCTAATACCCAATTTTGTCCCCTAATGCTAATTACCTCTGTTAACATAATTCTATAAAGACTCACATTTAAAGTCATTATTGATCTGGTATCAATTGCCATTTGTGAAAAAGAAGCAAAGCTTTTGTGCATGTGAAAGTATTTCTAATTTTATTTGTGAAAGGTCTGCTTCTAATTTTTAAACAATGCTCCAAAGTTTTGAAGGGGTGTTGGAAAGATTTGATTCCTCTGCTTTTGGAGAATGGGGATGATAATTCACAATCACCCCACATCAAGTCTATTTGAGCCATGCAGGCACCACACAAATTTCATGCTGTGTTCTCATTTGAACGATTTCAACTGCAGCCCAGTGTCCATGGCATTTCTGGCTGGCTGCCTTCCAACAGGGCTTGACACATGTTTCAACTAAGCTGAACCTCTTAAAGGGGAACTGCCCTTCTTATGCATTGTTGACTATAGGAATTAATTACAAGAACAAACACACTAAACTGAGCAGGAAGGGAGAGGCCTCCAGGTTGTCCAATGTAACACTGGAAGCAATAGTTCCAGAGGTCGAAACAAGAGAAGCAATGCTTTCACCGAGATGTGGATGGTCTTTGAGGCAAATTCTAAGAGGTGAAGTCCATCAGGTGGTCATCTGGCTGTGTGGAAGTGGAAGTAATTCTAGAAGAATTTTAATGACCTCAGATGGGTGGTCAGTATTAGAGATAAATTAAATTTATAACTCCTTCACTTGCTGGTTAATAGTCTCTAGCAATCAGGTCTCAGACCTAATGTTCAAATACTCTATCATATCTTCAAACACCGAAGATACCACCTAACTTTCTATTCCCAAACTTCCAACTGTTTCACCATGACAAGTACATCACCGAACATATATTGCAACACAATTACTGACAGTGTGCTCTGCCTCTTATGATGCAAGGTGGCCCATGAGGAATCTAATCAGAAGCAGAATCAGGGCAGGCATACCTGAATTACCTGAGTCCACGAAAAGGGACAGTTCGCCACATCACCCAATTGGCTATAACCTGAGAATGTCAGCATAACAGTTCACCAACATTTTCCCAAAGGGTAATTAGGCACAGGTAATAAATGCTGGACATGTCACTAATGCTCACATCCAAGGACAAAACTTGAATTTTTTTGTTTTAATTATGCTTTTCAAATTCCACCTCAACTCCCCCCAGGCCTGCTTTGCCAGTCAATGAGATCATGGCAGATTTTATTGTCACCATAACTCTACTTTCTTGTCTGCCTCCAATTATAGCCATAAGCCCTGACTCCCCTGTGATGGTCTATGGGAGAATAATGATAAGCATTCACACCAAGCTGCTTTGTGCATCAGCCAGAAACCCTAATGATCCTATTTTCACTGTTAAGAAACATGGACTAGTTTGGTCTAAGTTAGCACAAAGCTTCATGAAGAGATTGGAGCCTATCTCTTTCAGTCTTAATGCAACCAGATCCTGTAGATACAATGATGATACAGCATCTGGTTGTCAATATCTTACTTTGACTGCAGCATTAGCAAAGACCACTTAATATCTCAGTGCTACGGTGAAATCTCAGATGGAGCACATGATATCTATGCTTGCTGCCTTGTAGCCTGCAGTAAGAATGCCAAAAGAAGTTTGCCAACTCCAATAGCAGTCCAGCAATCTGTCTTCCAGCAGATTAGGATTTCTGAGATGCTGCCACCAAGAGACTGACAGTGGATCACTGTGTACTAGCCTGTTGTTCTGTCTCTGGATGATAGAATTCCTGCTCCCAACACAGTCACTCCACCAAGAGCCCTTGCTGTAAACTTTCAGCCAGATAGCCCAGACTGCTGTTGTCAATGCTTAAGTGGTATTGTCCAAATTATGATCTCAATGTCCAGAGTTGCGAAAAATTGTCATTCAAAGCCATTTGTAGTCTCTCTTCAATGAAAGCCTGCTGCCTTTCAGCAGCCATGCTACACAACTGGGGTAGCACTGTACTGGAGACATAGAACATGCAAAAACACAGGTAACACAGGCACCCAAGAAGTGAAGAAAGAGTGAATAGAGATAGTGGGAACTGCAGATGCTGGAGAATCCAAGATAATAAAATGTGAGGCTGGATGAACACAGCAGGCCAAGCAGCATCTCAGGAGCACAAAAGCTGACGTTTCGGGCCTAGGCCCTTCATCAGAGAGGGGGATGGGGTGAGGGTTCTGGAATAAATAGGGAGAGAGGGGGAGGCGGACCGAAGATGGAGAGAAAAGAAGATAGGTGGAGAGGAGAGTATAGGTGGGGAGGTAGGGAGGGATAGGTCAGTCCAGGGAAGACGGACAGGTCAAGGAGGTTGGATGAGGTTAGTAGGTAGATGGGGGTACGGCTTGGGGTGGGATGAAGGGATGGGTGAGAGGAAGAACAGGTTTGGGAGGCAGAGACAGGTTGGACTGGTTTTGGGATGCAGTGGGTGGAGGGGAAGAGCTGGGTTGGTTGTGTGGTGCAGTGGGGGGAGGGGGGCGAACTGGGCTGGTTTAGGGATGCGGTGGGGGAAGGGGAGATTTTGAAGCTGGTGAAGTCCACATTGATACCATTAGGCTGCAGGGTTCCCAAGCGGAATATGAGTTGCTGTTCCTGCAACCTTCGGGTGGCATCATTGTGGCACTGCAGGAGGCCCCTGATGGACATGTCATCTAAAGAATGGGAGGGGGAGTGGAAATGGTTTGCGACTGGGAGGTGCAGTTGTTAGTTGCGAACTGAGCGGAGGTGTTCTGCAAAGCGGTCCCCAAGCCTCCACTTGGTTTCCCCAATGTAGAGGAAGCCGCACCGGGTACAGTGGATGCAGTATACCAGATTGGCAGATGTACAGGTGAACCTCTGCTTAATGTGGAATGTCATCTTGGGGCCTGGGATAGGGGTGAGGGAGGAGGTGTGGGGGCAAGTGTAGCATTTCCTGCGGTTGCAGGGGAAGGTGCCGGGTGTGGTGGGGTTGGAGGGCAGTGTGGAGCGAACAAGGGAGTCACGGAGAGAGTGGTCTCTCCGGAAAGCAGACAGGGGTGGGGATGGAAAAATGTCTTGGGTGGTGGGGTCGGATTGTAAATGGCGGAAGTGTCGGAGGATGATGCGTTGTATCCGGAGGTTGGTAGGGTGGTGTGTGAGAACGAGGGGGATCCTCTTAGGGCGGTTGTCGTGGGGGCGGGGTGTGAGGGATGTGTTGCGGGAAATACGGGAGACGCGGTCAAGGGCGTTCTCGATCACTGTGGGGGGCAAGTTGCGGTCCTTAAAGAACTTGGACATCTGGGATGTGCGGGAGTGGAATGTCTTATCGTGGGAGCAGATGCGGCGGAGGCGGAGGAATTGGGAATAGGGGATGGAATTTTTGCAGGAGGGTGGGTGGGAGGAGGTGTATTCTAGGTAGCTGTGGGAGTCGGTGGGCTTGAAATGGACATCAGTCACAAGCTGCTTGCCTGAGATGGAGACTGAGAGGTCCAGGAAGGTGAGGGATGTGCTGGAGATGGCCCAGGTGAACTGAAGGTTAGGGTGGAAGGTGTTGGTGAAGTGGATGAACTGTTCGAGCTCCTCTGGGGAGCAAGAGGCGGCGCCGATACAGTCATCAATGTACCGGAGGAAGAGGTGGGGTTTGGGGCCTGTGTAGGTTCGGAAGAGGGACTGTTCCACGTAACCTACAAAGAGGCTGGCATAGCTGGGGCCCATGCGGGTGCCCATGGCCTCCCCCTTCGTCTGTAGGAAGTGGGAGGAGTCAAAAGAGAAGTTGTTGAGGGTGAGGACGAGTTCGGCTAGGCGGATGAGGAGGGGGACTGGTGGGGCCTGCGGGACAGGAAGAAGCGGAGGGCCTTGAGGCCATCTGTATGCGGAATGCAGGTGTATAGGGACTGGACGTCCATGGTGAAGATGAGGTGTTGGGGGCCAGGGAATTGGAAGTCCTGGAGGAGGTGGAGGGCGTGGCTGGTGTCACGGACGTAGGTAGGGAGTTCCTGGACCAAAGGGGAGAAAATGGAGTCCAGATAGGTGGAGATGAGTTCGGTGGTGAGACGATGGGTTGACCAAGGCAGGCAGGTTTGTGGATTTTGGGAAGGAGATAGAAACGGGCCGTGTGGGTTTGGGGAACAATGAGGTTGGAGGCTGTGGGTGGGAGGTCCCCTGAGGTGATGAGGTCATGAATTCTTCTAACCCTATCACAGATGAAGAAGTCCCCTCTTGAAATGTGAGGGCCTTCATCACCTGCTGGTGCAGCAAGAAGTGGCTGTGTTCCCAATTCTTGCTTAGAAAGATTCAATTGTGCAAACGTTTAGGATACCAAGAACCTGGATGGCATATCCTCACCTTCCTGTGTAACTGGAGGTCCTGTTGAAGGAGATCCAAGGATATTAGGCTAATTAGATCTATAATTGACTGAGTGGCATAAAGCAGTGGGTAATGGTCAGGCAGTATTTTTGTGACTGGAAGCCTGTGTGGAGTTACACCAGGATCCGTGTTGGTAACCTTACTGTTTCTGGTATATATAAACAATTTAGATTTGAATGTAGGAAGGTTGATCAGTAAGTTTGCTGATGATACAAAAAATAATGGGATTGTAAATAGTGAGGAGGACAGCCTTAAATTACAGGAGGATATAAACAGGCTGGTCGGATGGGCTGATCAGTGACAAATAAAATTTAATCTAGGTAAGTGTGAGGTGATGCACTTGGCCAGGATAACCAAGGCAAGGGAATATGTGAATTACAGGATCGTGAGAATCACTGAGGATCAGAGGAGCTTTGATGTATGTGCCCATCAGTCCCTGAAGGTAGCAGGACAGGCAGATACAGTGGTTAAGAAGGCAAATGGAATACTTACTTTTATTATTTGAGACAGAGGGTTTAAGAGCAGAGAAGTGATGCTGGAATTGTATAAAGTGTTGATTAGGCCACAGATAGAGTATTGTCTGCAGTTTTGGAATTCCCAATATAGGAATGATGTCATTGTACTGGAGAATGTGTACAGGAGATTTAGGAGGATGTGCTGGGCTGGAGACTTTTGGTTATGAGAAGAACTGGGAGGGAAGCATTGCTTTGTTTGAAGCAGAGGATTTGAGGGGGAACATGATTCAGATACTCAAAATTAGGAGGGGGCTAAATAGGGTAGATGGGAATACATTTTCCCCTTGATGAAGAGAACAATGACCAGGAGCACAGATATAAGGTAAGGAGAAGGACCTTTAGAAGGGATGGAAGAATTTTTTTTACCAGATCGTGGTTGGAATCAGAAGGTCACCGTCTGTAAGGGTAAAAGGGGCAGAAACCTTCATAACATTGAAGAAGTATTTTGCTGTAAGCTTGCAATGCCAAAGCACATAAAACTACGTCCCGTGTTGGAAAATATGATTAGAATAGTTTGATGCAGACTCAATGGGCTGAAGGGCCATTTTCTGTGCTATAGGCTTTTATGAGTCTATGAAAATACTTCTGAGCACTCTAACAGAATGCAGGAGCAATTTTTCGAAATCCAGCAAGTCAATAAAAGCTCAATGAATGTACCACAGCATCTCTACAACCTTTGCGACAGCAAAAAAAAGTCAAAAGCACCTCTGCAAGTTTGATAGTATCAGAGATAATGGGAACTGCAGATGCTGGAGAATCCAAGATAATAAAATGTGAGGCTGGATGAACACAGCAGGCCCAGCAGCATTTCAGGAGCACAAAAGCTGACGTTTCGGGCCTAGACCGGGTTTTGGGCCTACACTGTCAGTGGGGGTAAAGTAATCTGTAGCTATGGATATACAAATCAGTAATAGTGCAACATAAGTTGATAAAGTCATTAGAAATATAAATAAATCAATGCAGGTTCACTTCTGGTCTGATAGGTTTGAAAAACAAAGAAGTTATTTTCAACTGATATTGAGGCTTGGTTAGACAGCATTTGCAGACCTACCTTCAAAGATTTACTTCAGGAAGTCTTGGCCATTTCCAACTTAGCACATGCGGTGTGGCACAACTGGAGTTGAGACCTGAAGTCACTGAATGTGCGTAATACTAATGTTACTGATATCAAGGACTAATGCAGCATACAAATAATAAGTTGTTCAATGAGCTTGCAGAAATGCCTTATTTGTTCTTTATTGAAACATCAAAGGTTAGGATGCTAGATGGGCCCTCTTCAGGGCCTTTGAAAAGACCACTCAATAGGTTGCACTTGCTTGTAACTGACTTATGCTCAGGTGAAGCAGAGCAGTGGTGGGTTTGTGTCAGAATTTTACTAATGTTACTGATATCAAGGACTAATGCCCGAAACGTCAGCTTTTGTGCTCCTGAGATGCTGCTGGGCCTGCTGTGTTCATCCAGCCTCACATTTTATTATCTCTGCAAGTTTGATGCCTGACTTCAAATAGCTGAAGAGAACTAGGGCCTTAAATATAAGATAAAAGTCCCTAAAAATCCACTAGAGAATCCAAGAGAAACTTCCTGATGCAGTGGCTAGTTAAAATGGGGATCTCACAGCCACAAGGAGTTGTTGAGGTGACAAGCATAGATATATTTAAGGCAAATCTGGACAAATTCATGTGAAAAGGAAAGACTAGATTGATTCCTTGATGGAGTTAGATGTGAAGAGTGGAGGAGGATTATGTGGAATGTAAGTGTCATGGATTTGAGAGGTTGAATACCCAGTTTTGCACTATCACTGCAATGTAGTGCATAGATTCTATGGCCCGGAAATAAATCACTTAGCTCATCTAGTTTGTGCTGGCATTTTTGCTTTACAGAAGCCACTACTCCACACCCGCCTTCACAACAGTGACCACACCTTTTAACTTTGCTTTACAGCTCTAGGAGATGTCTGGAGATCATGAAACAGGTTATAAACATTTATTTTAAATTCTTTCAATTCCTTTTAAAAACTTTATTTTCCTCACTGTCCTGTAATTTCACAACTCTGATGAAAATACTCTCGAGATGGTATTAAAATCAATCAGTTATTATGTTATTTATTATAAGCATGTAATAACAATATGAATTGCATGTTAGACTTTAGGCATGTCTTTGCATGTCTAACGACAGAAGTTACCTTTGGCCAAATACATTAGGTTTTGAAGCCGGCAATATGTCAACGATGATGGATTCTACATTTAATAATGTGAACACCTGCTATGTCTTTTCCCGATAACAGTCACAGGAAGAATATACCTTTAGTGCCCATGTTGATTTTATTTGTCTGAATGAGTTGCACGACGCATAGTTAAAGCTTTTCTGAGACCAGGGCTACCTTCTGCTGAATATGCCATTGGTATCTTCACAGTAGATGTGGACAAATACAGATGATAGATAGTACTAATACAAGAATAACGATCACTGTTGATCATATGTTGAAGCATGTGCATCAGCGGACCTCAAAGTAAATTCCTAAGGTCTCTAGAATTGTCACAATATGCTACTTGCGTTTAAATGAAGCAAAAATCATTGAACATGTGAAAATCCATATTCAATACCAGAGCAGAGCAGAGACATTATCAAAGAGCTGAAGTGCCAAAGGGTTATTCTGCAGGAATTCGTCATTGTGGTTTAATCCTGAGCTTGTCCTTTGAGGAATTGCCCAGTTCATTTGGAACCCCTCTAACCCTATGTTATTTTCTGCTTCCAGCCCACAGGAATCTTCAAAATTCTGACACAAACCCACCACTGCTCTGCTTCACCTGAGCATAAGTCAGTTACAAGCAAGTGCAACCTATTGAGTGGTCTTTTCAAAGGCCCTGAAGAGGGCCCATCTAGCATCCTAACCTTTGATGTTTCAATAAAGAACAAATAAGGCATTTCTGCAAGCTCATTGAACAACTTATTATTTGTATGCTGCATTAGTCCTTGATATCAGTAACATTAGTATTACGCACATTCAGTGACTTCAGGTCTCAACTCCAGTTGTGCCACACCGCATGTGCTAAGTTGGAAATGGCCAAGACTTCCTGAAGTAAATCTTTGAAGGTAGGTCTGCAAATGCTGTCTAACCAAGCCTCAATATCAGTTGAAAATAACTTCTTTGTTTTTCAAACCTATCAGTCCAGAAGTGAACCTGCATTGATTTATTTATATTTCTAATGACTTTATCAACTTATGTTGCACTATTACTGATTTGTATATCCATAGCTACAGATTACTTTACCCCCACTGACAGTGTACATTGAATTTGATGATTCATGTTAGAAAAAACAAGTCTAGATGAAGGCTTATGCTGAAGATGTCTCTGTTTTCCTTGTGGAACATACTCTGGTTTAGCCCCGGGAAAGATCCAATACTCTCAAGGGAGGATAGGTGAATGCTAACACTGCCAATAGCCTGCACTGCGGAGAAAAATCTTGTCTCTTCTGCAAGTCAGAGTAAAGCAGCTGTATTAGGTATTCATTGCACTTTTTAATCAATTTGATCTGCTTTAATAGGTACAATTTTTATACAAATCATTGGGGCATAAGTGGAATTATGTCTTCTATTGGGTAGGTTGAATTGCCTCAATTCACTCAAAGCATGAGCTGATGTCTAGATCTGATTTGTTTGCATTAAATGAAACTACATTTCATTTTTCAACTTCCTCTGTGGCTGTCACATTAAAAGGAGAGACTTCATGTCGACAATTAGGAAATTTTTACATTAAAATTATAATTCACTTTCAATTGGCTTCAGAAATTTACTTGTACATGTCTGTTGCATGATTTTAACATGTATGAAACACATGGAAATTGTAAACACCCAATCCCTGCTGTGTGTTGCATGGATTATAAATAATACACAATAAAACCATGAGATGTAAGTGCAGAAGTAGGTCATTCAATGTATAGTTTTCTCTGGAATTTAATTACCTAACGGCTGATCTGATAACCCTCAATTCTACTTTTTATCCTTTTCCCTATAATCTTTGATTCCCTTACTGATTAAAAACTGCCCATCACAGCCTTGAATATACTTGATGGCTCAACCTTGACAGCCCTCTGTGGTAAAGACTTCCAGAGATTCACTACTGTCTGAAAAAAAATGCCCCTCATCTTTGTCTTAAGTGTGCAGCGCCACATTCTGAGATCATACTCTCTAGTCCTAGAATCTCCCACAAGAGGAATTGGTTGGAAGTGTTGCCAAATAGAGTGACTCAGGGTGCAGGTGCACAGCTCCTTAAAAGTGATGTCTCATGTAGATACGGTGATGAAGAGAGTGTTTGGCATGTTTGTCTTTATCGGTCAGTGCATTGAGTGTAGGAGTTGGGGCATCATGTTGCAGCTGTACAGGACATTGGTGGAGCCGCTTTCACACTATTGCATTAAGTTCAGGCCTCCCTCCTATAGGAAAGGTGTTGTTAAATATGAAGGTGTTCAGAAAAGATTTACAATATGTAACTATTGTTGGAGGGTTTGAGCTATAAGGTGAGGCTGAAAAGGCTGGAGCTTTTTCCCCTGCAGCTTTGGAGGCTGAAGGGTGGCTTTACAAAGGTTGATAGAATCATGAGGGGTGTGGATAGGGTGAATAGCTGAGGCCTTTTTCCCAGGCTATAAGAGTCCAAAACTGGGGGGCATAGGTTTAAGATGAGAGGCAACTTTTTCGTATAGAGGATGGTGCATGAATGGAATGAGCTGTCTGAGGATGTGGTAGTCATGGGTACAATTACAACATTTAAAAGGAATCTGGATGGGTACATGAATAGGAAGAGTTTAGATGGATATGAGCCAAATGCTGACAAATGGGGCTAGATCACTTTAGGATATCTGGACAGCAAGAACAAGTTGGACTGAAGGATCTGCTTCTCTGGTCTACAACTCTATGACTCTTTCTAAACATTTATTTGCCAGGGGAATGTTGCCTCCTTCAACATCCTATGAAAATATGCAACCTATGTCAAACTTAATAGTTCACTGATGCTCTTTAGGGAAAGATTTGTGCCATTTTTAAATGGCCTGGCCTAATATGGTAATTCCAGACTCACAGCATTGTGGTGAGCTCTTAACTGCCCTCTTAGCAAGCCTCATAGGTGAAGGAAAAAATAGGGACTGTCAGTTAATATCAGTCCATCTAGCAACAGCCACATCCCATGAACAAATAATATAGTATTAGTTAGATGCCTATTCTGCAAGCTGAATGGAAGATAAACCTTGGAGTGTAATTGCTACAATGTACTTATTCTTCAAATGAGGGCCTTCTAGTATCCAGTTCACAGCGTCCAAGTACCAAACACATCACATAATCATGTGTAACTCAAGTGTAAACCTTGGAAGTAGCAGTTTCATGGGTTCTCCATTAAACTGCACAAAAGGGCCTGCAAATTCATTACAGGTATTTATTGGCTAGAATTGCAAAATGAGCTCCAGAACCCCTGATATTGATGGTTGTAAGATGGTTAAAAAGGGATTTCTCATGCAATAATTTCTAGATTCATGTTTGAGAAATTCTCTTAACTGGCCATTATATTGCCTATCAAGGAGTATCATTTCTCTCGGAAAAGTGAGCAGTTTATAACTTAAATTGAAGTTGAACATATGAAAAGACACTGTCCATTATATGTTAATACGCAGAGTCACTGTTTTGATACAGAATGAAACAGAGGGCTGGGTTTCACAGTTGTTGGAGCTGGCTTGTGCAATCAGCCATCTTCCCACCATGTAAGACCATAGCTGTTTCCAGCACAATTTTATACGATGCTGTGGAAACACAGCAAGGCAGAATGCCTGACAGACTTCATTGTACGGGTGGCTATTGGGCAGTAAGGGATGTCCCCTTTGCCGTTTAGGAACTCTGACCCCATAGCATTTCATACCTCCCCAAGTTTCTAAACCCTCTTCAAAATCCTTCTGCCCCCATTCGTCAGGCAGGCCCAACTTACCTGAAGTCCAGAATCCAAATGCTTGTTTTCTTCGTAACCTGCTTGAAGTCCCAGCATGGTCATTGCTTTAAGATGTGATTTCCTTCCACAGGGGCAGTAACTCCACTCTGATCCAGCCAAAGTTGCCTCAATTTAAAATTGTTGCGGTGTAGTGGGTTTCTTCTTGGTGTGTATTTTTTGACTGGGGCATGGGAGATTGATTTCCCCCCACCCTTGCTCTATAAATCCAGTCCACGATATCCATTGAAATGTTCCCTCACTACACAGAGACTTATTTCCTGGAGGTGAATATTTTTAAGTGCTAAAGATAGAAGAACATTTACTCTTTTTTGATGAATCCACAAACTTTCAATTTTTCTCTGAAATCCCTTGGGAAATAATCTTCTTTCACATTATTTCAGCTGAAGCTTATCAGTGAAAAACACAAGATGAAGTGAAGCAGGCAACGTAAAGTGATACACATAGCGACACAAAAGAAAAGCAATCTTGATGAATGACAAAGCTTCAACCGCTGATTATAAGAATCTCAGCTGCTTTGTGCTTCTGCCTCAGAAGGAGACTGACAATCAAGGACACTAAGATTTTAAGCCTTTGATTTAGCTGCAAGTGTTGTGCTTATTAACTGGCACTTCATTAGTTATATGCTTGATTAAATGTACAATTCAACTAATCAGTTTTGCCTAATTCATTTTTAAAAATGTCCTTCAGTCACTTAATATTTTGATTCATGAACACCTTCACCTTATCATGAGTAGCTGCACTGTGTAGAATTAAGTCCTCTGTTTAGTTCACAGTCCAATCCCAAGCAGAACTGAGCTTATCTCATGGGGCTGCCAGAACTGGCCTTCGCTTTGCTTGGATAAAAGTATGATCACTGTCTGGCCTACATCTATAAATGGATTGTTAAGAGCAGGATTAGTGTGTGGTATATTCTAGGAGTAAGGGTCCTTTTAATATTACAGCCAAAACTTGCTCATAAATAATGATGAAAGGATGAACATCAGCAATGTGCGACTAATGTCAGCATCTTCTAGGAGCCTGGGACAGACAAGGCTGTCCAGGTTCAAGCAAACTATTAACATTAACTATAAACAGTATGTAGTTGAGCAGGGCTTCTCTAGTGCCTTCTTCAATCAGGTCTCAATCTCATGAGATCAGACATCATTGTGACATTACTCCTTACTCAGTAACTATTGTTAAAGTATTTGTACAGTTAGCTCTTTAACTTTACATCTCTCCCCTCCCCCCTCAGCACAGTCTTTATCCACACATAATATTTACACATCTCTAAAACGCCAAACCAAAGTCTGCTTCTGCAGGGATAAACTTTGGAGTGGATTTATCAATCTCTGAATATGGATGGTTTTGTTTTGAAGTTGAGGATCTGTTTGTTCTGGCTCATTTTCTGTGGAGCTACATTTCTTGCCTCTGTTATTATCGGTTGTGTAATAATTATTCCTTCTTCACAATCATGATATGCAGCTCAGCTATTGGCTTTCTTTTCATCAAACTGATGACATTTCTATTTCTTTGTGTAATGCCAGTTTCTACCTGGACAAGGTATGACCTTAGTTGTTGCAAAATCACAATTACAGTACCCTGACTCCTGATCCTGAGACACATCATCCGTCCGTCTTCAATATGAGTGACTCACTAGCACTGTGTCTCTTTCAGAAAATGAAAGATCAGCCTGCTCTACAGCTGCCTTCTTTCTGTCAGGCTAGGTTGTAGAACTGTACTATGATATAAGGAGCAATAAGTTATATGTGCAGCCCACGGCCTATAAAAGCCAATATGAGGTGATACGATTCTGTAATAATGTAGAGTGGTCATTGAGTATGATGAAATGTTCATTCTGTCTAAGAAGGCCTTTAATGGTAGGTAGGCAACTCTCAGCTTCTCAGTTGGTACATGGGTGAGCTTGTCTTGTGGATGAATCCATGTGAGACTGCAAAGGATTAGAATCACTCATTTGGCAATTAGTGACACATTTTCAGACAGAACAATATCTTAGATTCCATGCAAAGAAAATATCCTTCTGTGAGAAGTTACAATAGCTTCAGAGGTGAGCAAATTAACTTCTAGACCTCAATCCAATGGGAATATTAATCCACAATGATGAGAAAAAAAACTGTTCCCTTGAATTCAAAGTGGTCAATACCAAGGCATTCCTATGGGTTAACTGGAAAGGCAGAAGGCAGAAAGGATTTTTTTGTTTTAATTTCAGTGAATGGCATCTGTGACACAGTTTTCTTAACCTCCCTGGGGGTTACCATTGCCCAGAAACTGAACTTGGCTAGCAATATAAGTACTTTTGATCCATGGATTAGGACATCATCCAAGTGGCATTTGACACCTTCCACATTTATGTAGGCTGTTGGACATCTTTATCAACATTAAAAGGACACTGAAAATAAAGCTATGTCCAGGGTCACTGTTTTATCATGCTCTCATAAATCCATTTCAGTTTCATGACATAGACTTGCATAGAATTAAAAATGTGTTTGTGTTTGAAGTTCAGATTTCACAACTTGACAATTTTCATTGTCATGAAAGTCAAAGCTGAATGTCCCTGGCAATGGATCTGTATATTTTCCCCCAACATTTCAATCTCTCTTCTGCAAATGGTAATTGGTGTTAAATCAGTTGTTAATTTTAGAACTGTCATTGATGGGTTTTTGATAGCCAAAGGTATTAAGGGATATAGAGAAATGGAGAGTCTCATCAACTATGATTTAATTGAATAGTGAAGCAGGCTCAAGGGGTTAAATGCCCTACTTGTGTTCCTATGTTTCTATGAAGGAGATAATATCATTTAACTTCACTTTAAAGTAAGCTCAGGCTTTGGCATCTAATTTAAACTGCAGAGGTTTAGCATCTGAGTGCATGTATTGAAAATGGTATATACCAGTGAGATACCAGCAATAAGATTCAAACCAAAAGGAAATAGATTGTTAATTCTCAAACTGAAATGAACATATTCAGCGCGGTTTCTCAGGAGTCTGCATTAGGACCGCTGCTTTCCTTGATTGATACTGGTGAGCTTTTTTGGGTACACAGGACACAATTTCAACATTTGCAGATGACTGAAAACTTAGAAATATTGTAAACTGTGAGAAGGATATTGATAGACTTCAGGACCATATAATTGGTGGAATGGGTGGAGTTTAATGCACAGAAGTGTGAAGTGAAACATTTTGGGACAAGTACAAAGAAAGGCAATATAAAAGAAAGATTATAACTCCAAATGATGTATAATCATAGAGGGCCCTAAGGGGTAAGTGTGCAATTCATTGACAGTGTAGAGCAGGCTGAGAAAGTGATTATAAGACAGAGAGGAGTCTTGGCTTTATTGCTGAGGCATGGAGTGCAATGCAAAGACTTATGGTTATTCCTGATAGAATACATAAGTTTGAGCACCACACTTTAGGAAGGATGCAAAGACATTGGAGATGGTGCAATAAAGATTTATAATATAGTTACATTGTTGGTGTAAGAATTGAGAAGGAGATGATTTAAGATGATTGACAAAAGGACCTGAGATGACATGAGAACATGCTTTAACAATATGTGTTTCGGATCCAGAATGCACTACCTGTGATTGAATATGGCTCCACAAAAACCAGCTTTCAAAAGGGATTGGGTCATTTATTCAAAGAGAGCTGCAGCTGAAAGGAGAGAGATTAAGAATAGCTACAAAGACAGTTGGCATAGGCATGACAGATTGAATCTCCTCTTTTACTGTTGTAACCATTTTATGATTCTATGATTTTTTTTTCATTTTGCTTCCAGCGTAGTTATAAAGTTGTTAGAAGGCATTTGGGATATCTACCTTGATGAACTGAGGCATGGAGTTTAAGAGCAGGGAGGTTATGCTGGAACTATATTAAACATGTTGGCTAAGCCACAGCTAGAATTCTGTGCGCAGTTCTGGAACCCACATTATAGGAGAGATATTATTGCACTGGAGTCGGCACTGAAGAGATGTACCAAGAAGTTGGCTAAGCTAGAGGGTTTTAGTTATGAAGATATTGGACAGACTGTGTTCGTCATCATCACAGATCATCATAGAATCCCTATAGTGTGGAACAACAAGCCCACACCAACCCTCAGAGCATTCCACCCAAACCTATCACCCTACAACCCACCTAATCTACACATCCCTGAACACTATGGGCAATTTAGCTTGAACAATCCACTTAGCCAATCCTCTCAATGGATTGAATCATTTATCCTACCCCTGTCCTTTGTGGTAGGTTTGGAACTGCAATTGAAAGAGGGTAGGTGTTGGGGTTTAGACCCAATGAAAGCCAGCCCATGCTCTTGTTGCTGACATCCTTTGGCTATGAACCCCTTCCATGCCAGCAGTCACCAGCATCTGGGTTCCTCCTGATGCAAGTAGTTTTCCTTGAACAGAGGAGACTGAATGGAGACATGATTGACATATATAAAGTTACAAGGGGTATAAATCTGATAGACAGGGAGAATATTTTCCTCTTGGTGGAGTGATCAATGACGAGGGGCATAGATTTAAGCTGAGAGACAGAAACCTTAGAAAGAATGTGAGGAAGGAAAATTCACTTGTGTGAGGAGGGATCTGGAACTCTGTCGGTAAGGTAGAAGTAGAAGCCCTCATGACATTTAAAATGTATTTAGATATGCAGTTGTGTTTCCAAGGCATACAAGGCCAAATGTTGGAAAATGAAATTAGGATAGTTAAGTATTTGTTTTTGATCAACTCAGAATTGATTAGCCGAAGAGCCTTTTTCTGTACAGTAGATTTCTATGACTGTATAATTCTATGACATTCAGATCAGGAATAACACAGGTTATATCCAGATTTAAAGTTCCTTCTATACCTACATAATAATCCTTCTTATAATCAATAACTTCCAAGAATACAGTGTCATTATTCTGAATGTTAGTTTTACAAATTTGAAACAAAAATGGCCATATAATCCATTAAAAGGTGTCCTCACAACAAATGTATTGTATAATTAAACAGAGCGAGAACGTGAGCGGCAAATTGGAGGCAAAATAAGAAAATTGAAGCTGTTAAAGCAATGTCTTGTTTCCATGAGACATGCAGAGTCAGGCCAATTTGACAGTTTGGTTCTTAATTAAATATGTCTAATTGGAAAGTGATAAGAATATGATTGACATTATTTCAATTCCAAGTAAATGTCTGTAGTCTGCTGCTTGAGATATGATCTTACTAAATGTATTTGAGCTAGACATTCGTTAATCAGACCAACTCAATGACGACAGATTACTTCATTTTCAATGGAAACTTTGCTTTCACTGCTCTATTTTTAAAATACATTTTAAAAAAAGATTTAATTTTCTACACATGTTCTGCCTTCAAAAAGTAGTCTTGTGGTTAAACAGTTACAGTTGCACTAACATTTTAATATCAGTCTTAATTTTTTTTGTTTAAGTAAACTCATTGATCACTGGTAATAAAATGCGAGGCTGGATGAACACAGCAGGCCAAGCAGCATCTCAGGAGCACAAAAGCTGATGTTTCGGGCCTAGACCCTTCATCAGAGAGGGGGATGGGGTGAGGGTTCTGGAATAAATAGGGAGAGGGGGGGAAGCGGACCGAAGATGGAGAGTAAAGAAGATAGGTGGAGAGAGTATAGGTGGGGAGGTAGGGAGGGGATAGGTCAGTCCAGGGAAGACGGACAGGTCAAGGAGGTGGGATGAGGTTAGTAGGTAGCTGGGGGTGTGGCTTGGGGTGGGAGGAAGGGATGGGTGAGAGGAAGAACCGGTTAGGGAGGCAGAGACAGGTTGGACTGGTTTTGGGATGCAGTGGGTGGGGGGGAAGAGCTGGGCTGGTTGTGTGGTGCAGTGGGGGGAGGGGACGAACTGGGCTGGTTTAGGGATGCAGTAGGGGAAGGGGAGATTTTGAAACTGGTGAAGTCCACATTGATACCATATGGCTGCAGGGTTCCCAAGCGGAATATGAGTTGCTGTTCCTGCTACCTTCGGGTGGCATCATTGTGGCAGTGCAGGAGGCCCATGATGGACATGTCATCTAGAGAATGGCAGGGGGAGTGGAAATGGTTTGCGACTGGGAGGTGCAGTTGTTTGTTGCGAACTGAGCGGAGGTGTTCTGCAAAGCGGTCCCCAAGCCTCCGCTTGGTTTCCCCAATGTAGAGGAAGCCGCACCGTGTACAGTGGATGCAGTATACCACATTGGCAGATGTGCAGGTGAACCTCTGCTTAATGTGGAATGTCATCTTGGGGCCTGGGATAGGGGTGAGGGAGGAGGTGTGGGGACAAGTGTAGCATTTCCTGCGGTTGCAGGGGAAGGTGCCGGGTGTGGTGGGGTTGGAGGGCAGTGTGGAGCGAACAAGGGAGTCACGGAGAGAGTGGTCTCTCCGGAAAGCAGACAGGGGTGGGGATGGAAAAATGTCTTGGGTGGTGGGGTCGGATTGTAAATGGCGGAAGTGTCGGAGGATGATGCGTTGTATCCGGAGATTGGTAGGGTGGTGTGTGAGAACGAGGGGGATCCTCTTAGGGCGGTTGTGGCGGGGGCGGGGTGTGAGGGATGTGTTGCGGGAAATACGGGAGACGCGGTCAAGGGCGTTCTCGATCACTGTGGGGGGAAAGTTGCGGTCCTTAAAGAACTTGGACATCTGAGATGTGCGGGAGTGGAATGTCTTATCGTGGGAGCAGATGCGGCGGAGGCGGAGGAATTGGGAATAGGGGATGGAATTTTTGCAGGAGGTTGGGTGGGAGGAGGTGTATTCTAGGTAGCTGTGGGAGTCGGTGGGCTTGAAATGGACATCAGTTACAAGCTGCTTGCCTGAGATGGAGACTGAGAGGTCCAGGAAGGTGAGGGATGTGCTGGAGATGGCCCAGGTGAACTGAAGGTTGGGGTGGAAGGTGTTGGTGAAGTGGATGAACTGTTCAAGCTCCTCTGGGGAGCAAGAGGCGGCGCCGATACAGTCATCAATGTACCGGAGGAAGAGGTGGGGTTTGGGGCCTGTGTAGGTGCGGAAGAGGGACTGTTCCACGTAACCTACAAAGAGGCAGGCATAGCTGGGGCCCATGCGGGTGCCCATGGCCACCCCCTTAGTCTGTAGGAAGTGGGAGGAGTCAAAAGAGAAGTTGTTAAGTGTGAGGACGAGTTCAGCTAGACGGATGAGAGTGTCGGTGGAGGGGGACTGGTCGGGCCTGCGGGATAGGAAGAAGCGGAGGGCCTTGAGGCCATCTGCATGCGGAATGCAGGTGTACAGGGACTGGACGTCCATGGTGAATATGAGGCGTTGGGGGCCAGGGAATTGGAAGTCCTGGAGGAGGTGGAGGGTGTGGGTGGTGTCACGGACGTAGGTGGGGAGTTCCTGGACCAAAGGGGAGAAAATGGAGTCCAGATAGGTCGAGATGAGTTCGGTGGGGCAGGAGCAGGCTGAGACGATGGGTCGACCAGGGCAGGCAGGTTTGTGGATTTTGGGAAGGAGATAGAAACGGGCCGTGCGGGGTTGGGGAACAATGAGGTTGGAGGCTGTGGGTGGGAGGTCCCCTGAGGTGATGTGGTCATGAATGGTGTTGGAGATGATGGTTTGGGCCCCAGCTATGCCAGCCTCTTTGTAGGTTACGTGGAACAGTCCCTCTTCCGCACCTACACAGGCCCCAAACCCCACCTCTTCCTCCGGTACATTGATGACTGTATCGGCGCCGCCTCTTGCTCCCCAGAGGAACTCGAACAGTTCATCCACTTCACCAACACCTTCCACCCCAACCTTCAGTTCACCTAGGCCATCTCCAGCACATCCCTCACCTTCCTGGACCTCAGTCTCCATCTCAGGCAAGCAGCTTGTAACTGATGTCCATTTCAAGCCCACCGACTCCCACAGCTACCTAGAATACACCTCCTCCCACCCACCCTCCTGCAAAAATTCCATCCCCTATTCCCAATTCCTCCGCCTCCGCCGCATCTGCTCCCACGATAAGACATTCCGCTCCCGCACATCCCAGATGTCCAAGTTCTTTAAGGACCACAACTTGCCCCCCACAGTGATCGAGAACGCCCTTGACCGCGTCTCCCGTATTTCCCGCAACGCATCCCTCACACCCCGCCCCCGCCACAACCGCCCTAAGAGGATCCCCCTCGTTCTCACACACCACCCTACCAACCTCCGGATACAACGCATCATCTTCCGACACTTCCGCCATTTACAATCCGACCCCACCACCCAAGACATTTTTCCATCCCCTCCCCTGTCTGCTTTCCGGAGAGACCACTCTCTCCGTGACTCCCTTGTTCGCTCCACACTGCCCTCCAACCCCACCACACCCGGCACCTTCCCCTGCAACCGCAGGAAATGCTACACTTATCCCCACACCTCCACCCTCACCCCTATCCCAGGCCCCAAGATGACATTCCACATTAAGCAGAGGTTCACCTGCACATCTGCCAATGTGGTATACTGCATCCACTGTACACGGTGCGGCTTCCTCTACATTGGGGAAACCAAGCGGAGGCTTGGGGACCGCTTTGCAGAACACCTCCGCTCAGTTCGCAACAAACAACTGCACCTCCCAGTCGCAAACCATTTCCACTCCCCCTGCCATTCTCTAGACGACATGTCCATCATGGGCCTCCTGCACTGCCACAATGATGCCACCCGAAGGTTGCAGGAACAGCAACTCATGTTCCGCTTGGGAACCCTGCAGCCATATGGTATCAATGTGGACTTCACCAGTTTCAAAATCTCCCCTTCCCCTACTGCATCCCTAAACCAGCCCAGTTCGTCCCCTCCCCCCACTGCACCACACAACCAGCCCAGCTCTTCCCCTCCACCCACTGCATCCCAAAACCAGTCCAACCTGTCTCTGCCTCCCTAACCGGTTCTTCCTCTCACCCATCCCTTCCTCCCACCCCAAGCCACACCCCCATCTACCTACTAACCTCATCCCACCTCCTTGATCTGTCCGTCTTCCCTGGACTGACCTATCCCCTCCCTACCTCCCCACCTATACTCTCTCCACCTATCTTCTTTACTCTCCATCTTCGGTCCGCCTCCCCCCCTCTCCCTATTTATTCCAGAACCCTCACCCCATCCCCCTCTCTGATGAAGGGTCTAGGCCCGAAACATCAGCTTTTGTGCTCCTGAGATGCTGCTTGGCCTGCTGTGTTCATCCAGCCTCACATTTTATTATCTTGGAATTCTCCAGCATCTGCAGTTCCCATTATCTCTCATTGGTCACTGGCCTGGATTCCACTGGGTGGTCTATACTCAACCTCAATTTTCATACCAACCTTCACAGGCTCACTTGGTCCCAAATGATCTTGATGAATGCAAGTTGTCACATGGAAAGTCAGTACCACGAGATTCAGTCTCCACCACCAACTCACCTACCCCATGGCATTTGCATTTCAAAGGTTGGATGTTAGATCATTTTCTTCGAAGGCAGATCACAGAATAGAAGCAGGTCTGAAGTATTTGGATATCTAGCTTTTCTGGGAGATTTCACACGGACAAAAATATGCTGAAAAAGCTATTGTATTCCTGAGGAAATTTTTGCCCTCTGGTCAATCTTATCAGTTCAAAGTGAATCAACAGTAGAAATTCAGAGAATGGAACTGTATTCTTTGGGAGACAGTGAAACTGATGGTACTGGGTTGTTCACACATGATTTAACTTCCCTACTTGACATTGTCCTTCAAGAAAAAAATTGAAAATTTTGCACAAAATATAAGCCAAAATATAAACATCTTTGAAAGCATTTTAAAAGAAGACAGAGGTGCAAAGAAATTTATGCAGAAAATTCGAGCGCTTTGAGTCAAGCCAGTTGACAGCACAACTGCCAATAGTGGAGTAACGAACATCAGGGATGAGTCAGAGAGTTCCCAGCACAGGCCTCAACTCCTTTTCAAATATATCACTGATAATGGGAACTGCAGATGTTGGAGAATCCAAGATAACAAAGTGTGGAGCTGGATGAACACAGCAGGCCAAGCAGCATCTTAGGAGCACAAAAGCTGATGTTTTGGGCCTAGACCCTTCATCTGATGAAGGGCCTAGGCCCGAAACATCAGCTTTTGTGCTCCTGAGATGCTGCTTGGCCTGCTGTGTTCATCCAGCTCCACACTTTGTTATCCTTTTCAAATATGTTTTTTATGCTGATCACAAGCTGAACTGGCTGTGTTGCAGTTATGAGGTGGACCTCACATAATATAAGTTCCCTGATTGGGGCTGTTGATCTGGTTCAATCAGGCAGCTCGGGCTGACAGATTAAAAAGAACAGTGGGGTGGGGGCAAGTAGGAGATCCTGGCACCCTGGGAGGTGACACTAATAAGGCTGAACAAGAGTCAAGAACGTTTCACGTATAAATAAAGGGTGACTTGATGATGGGATACCAGCATCTGTGGAGTAGCTCATGTTGCTTTCCTAAAGCAGACTCATGAGCAAGTTTAGCTTAAGATTGTAACAATATGACACCAAACATCTGTCGGTATGATTTACTTCACTCATCTATTGATAGTTTTAAAATATATATGAATGGGCTTGGCATCATTGATAACAATATTTCATTCACAAAATAACTAGGAAGGCAAAAATTACTGAATTGAGAGAAATTGGAAAACGCAAACATAATTATCAATAGCCTGATTCTAGATGCATCTTACAGCGCACTATTCCCAAAGCAACTCTCAATTGCTGGGATTTCCTGGAATAGATGGGCATCAAGGCACTAGCACCATCTTTAAAAGGCAATTGTATGCCAGAAAAACCACTGTTAGTCAGGAAATGCTCTGCACAATTCCTGGTATTTGTCCCAGATGTTAAGACACTTGTTGTCCTGCTTTGTGGATAGCGATCTGGAGATTCTGCTGGGTGATGTGGTACACAGGCTGGGGGTTGCACTCTTCCTCTTGGACCAGCAGAGGAGGTCACTCACCACCTGGTCAAAGGTTGCACGTAGGTCAATGCAGTCTCAGCAGTTTGGAAGAAAACGTCGTGTTGTTAACAAGGAATTTAACAAAGAGTATATGCTGCTTATTGGCAGTTCAATGTTGCTTAGTGAGAAATATGCCTTGCCATTTGGCAAACCATAAAAGATGCAGCAAGTTGATCCCAATTTCAGGATATGCCTCACTGGACTTCATGCAGGATAAGACAGACCACAGTCCATGTGGTTCATGGCCCCTGAAATTCTGATGGACGTTTTTAGCTCATTGCTTTGAGTCTGTTTTTGTGAGCATGGTGCTAGAAAGTTGGGACGCTGATTTGCATACATTTAATTTTGAAGCGGCTTATAACTCTTGAAGCAGAGACGTAGAGGTTAGTAGTTTAGTGCATTAAGGGAAGGAGAAGATAGATAAAAATTGTACTGTTGCCGTGTGACAGGGGTCAGGCTTACAAATGCAAAAAAAATCCAGAAGGGACTTAGGTGTGTATATGTGCCACACAACTGAAGAAGGAACATTAAATTCTATGAAGAAATCCTGTAAACTGTGAGAAACTCAGTTTTGGGAACTCTTGTGTTTGAGCTGAATTTAAAGTAATGATGAGTTTAGTTTGCAATTTGTATTTGGTATCTTAAGTGTTTCAAAGCAGCCAAAGGAACAAAACATTTAGTGCATGCACAGAAGTTCAATAAAAGGAAATCAGTTTCACTTACACCAGCCCTAGTAAGAAGCCTTGATGTGGAGAGTGGGGTAAATCTTTTCTGGGGTTTTGGTTTTTGATATTTTGGGTGTTTGGTATTTTGGTATGGATATTGCTGGGATAAAATAAAAAATCAGCAGAGTTTGGATACATTTCTAGCATTTGGAATGAAACCTTTCCAATGTTTTTGTTTTGTGTATTTCAAGGTGTAAAGTTTGAACGACCTGGATTTTGGTGAAATGTGTGGCAGCATCAGGTAAGATATTCATCACAGCTCATTTCAACTCTGAGATCACCTAGACATATCTTGTATATTTTTCTCAAGTGACAAGGTGAGATTGTCATTCAGCAGTAGTTGCCAATTGACATTCATTAACACTTGTTATCAGCTCAAGTTGCCTCATAAATATTCTGGGTCCAATCTTGCCAAACTTGCCATTTAAACTAGCTATCTGGAAAACTTGACGTAGAAACCAGAATTGGCTCTTGGTGGCTACAACCTGCTATTTGCTCCAAATGTCTTCCATGTTGGACACCAGGCACCTAATATCTCAAGCATGCTCCATCGGTACTGCCCACATGCACCCCACTTCCATTGATATTGGCACCCCAGTGTGCCAGCCTCTAAGATCACTCCTCCCTGATCCACTTACAGGATATTTTTGCACTTCAATCTACATCAGAAACAAGCTTTGTAATACTCCAGCAAGGATATTGTGCTCAGGAACAGTCACCCAGCTTATAGACTGAAACAGGTTGTATCTCTACATTCTTCTCTTCCTGTCATCGTTCTCACTCACTCGGAGCCAAAATCAATGTTCACAATACCTTTGCCTTTCATCTTCTTGCCTTGCCTTTTTATGTTTTTCACTTTCAGCCAGAGATGTAGGCTCATATTATTAGTCTTGCCAGTTGGTGCAAACACAAAGCTAGAACTTGTCACAGTTATTAGCGAGCCTCAGTCCAATCAAGGCCTTCACTCAGGATATTCTAACACAGTAAGTAAAGTGCCATCTATGATACCAGCCCAAGTTCTGTTTGGAGCAGTCAGAATCAAAATCCTAGATAACAAAGCGTAGACCTGGATAAAGGGGCAAGTAGCCAAATGATAGGCAGCCTACCAACGGTCTTGACTCTTTCTGCCCTATTGTGTGTTAATGTCTTTCCTGGTTCTGTGTTTCTTCTCCTACTTGTTGGTGCCTATTGATGCCATCTCATACCCCAAGGAAGGGGCATCTGCAGTGAGTTGAGAATGCTCAACCCTCCTCTCACCTTGCCATTGATACTGATAACCTGAACCTGAGGCATTTTTTCCTCGACCAGCTACAAAGACACGTCAATGATGTCGTCACCAGGTCGCATTTCTGAGTGTAATGTAGATGGAGTGCCCATCAAAGTGAAAATCTCTGAGCTAGTGAGGGATGCGTTGAAACCTTGCCTGTGCATCGTCTGAGAGTACTGTGGCTCTCTCCTCAGAGGTAAAGGAGGACATGAGCATCTCCAGCACTGGTCTCTTTGGAAAGGTTCTCTGGGTGCCACTTGTGCCTACAAAAGAAAGGAGAAGCAATTAGCGGAAAAGGATGCATCAAGGCTTGTGCAGATTAAGAATAGATTGATCTTGGCGGTAATGGGAAAGCAACAGAACACTGCATTGTGAAGCTAACTGGGTTGGTGTCTCATTAAGTTCTCTTTATTCCCTTGTAAGTAGTCATGCTCTTGTTCAGCCAAATCTATGATTCACTCATTAAGGGAGTGAGAGATCCAAATTTGTTGGCCATTTTTTTCCTGCAATAAATCACAGGGAGTGATTGATGAAAGATCAGTTCGGCATAATGAGCCATCACTAGTGAGTGATTCAGGAAGCAAAAGGACAGAAAGCAATGAAAGTTTCAGAGGATGAGGTGGTTGAGAACCATTGAATGGATATACCGTGTACAGTAGTGAATGTTGTAGTCCATGAGCCTTGATGGGATGTTTGTGAAGTGACAGAGTTACAGTGAGTATTAATCCTGTGAACATGGGATAGCAGAGAGATGGTGGCACTTAGCCTTGCAGAGTGCAGATTATCACTGACCTTCTTTCTATACTGCTCAGTGTTTCTTATCACCTGGTATCCAGCACTGATCTAGTTGCAATCTGTCTTGAAGCAGTGTTGCATCTGGAAGCACATTCTTGTGTGACAGATTGCTGGAAAAGGACAGCCTGCCTTTCAATGATCCCACCCACTAGCACTTCAAATGTCCCTGTGTGTGAAGTGGGGATCTGGCTTGCCATTTTTCTAGCCCATGAGTTGGGCGACAACCACGGCCATGCAGCGCAGTATGACAGTCAGTTTCAGTCTGAAATGATATACAAATGGCTTTTAAATATGTCACATATGTAGAGACCAGGAGGTTTTAGCAGTGCTGAGTCTTTCCACCTCTGTGGATTCCCAAAAGTAAGTGCCCAACGGCCTGATGCATGGTTAATCAGGTGAAAAGTGAAAGCTATCACTTGAAGTAACCTCAGTACCGTGGTGACTGGTCATCAAAATACTAACTACAATACCATATTAATATCCCAGCACACCATCTGCTTGTCAATTAAAGCTAGGATTTCTGAGTCATTATAAAAAAATTGCAAAGATGACCCACATGTATTTTCCAAATTAGAAGTGCACAACATAATGCTAGGAAATGAAGTAGGGTGGAGAAGCTGAATGCCCTTTAATCTAGCTACAACTATTGGAGTAAACAGATGCTAAAAACAAACAAACCTGTGTAATTTCTTTGTCAGAAACAGCAAACCACAACTATGTGCAAATCAGGTATGTTGCTTGGGAGAGGCAGAGGATAATTGTTGACTGCGTGAATTGCACTACCCAAAGAAGAATGAAGAGAACAGAAGACAGACATTCATGAATGTAATGATACCTCAATACTGCACCTGGAGAAATTACCAAATAAAAACCAAAGATAAAAGGGCCTAAGGCAAGTAAAAATAAGTCAACTTCCCCAATTTTTGCTTTTGTCATGACAATTTTTCTGGAGTAGATTAAAGTTTTTAATTTTGTGAGCAGGGTGTGAGCAATCATTATCAGCTTTAATTACAGAGCCTGCAACATCAGTAATGACATAAAATAGGCATCATGGGCTTGTGCCATAAATTTTTGCAAATCAAATAAAAGAGCTAATGGTGATTCAAAATCACCCTCTTTGCAAAATTGGCCTGAATTCAGAAAAATCAGCCTACATGCTGTCTAATTAGCAATCTTCAAAGTGATGAGAATACAGCATCACAAAATGGATAAATTCTCGTTCAAGTATTTCAGAAAATAGAAAAAAACCTGAATCTGAAACCAGGAGAGTTTTGGCCAGCTCTAGTATCTAAAAGTGTGCTGCCTCCCATTTAGCACCCTCTTGATTATCACCTCCTCCTTCTCATAATTGCTGCCATTTTCACATCCTTGTCCATACTTCACCAACTCAATACATTTCCCCACTCACAGTCCAAAGCTATGCAGGTTAGGTGGTCTGGCCATGCTAAAATGCCCATAGTGTCCAGGGATATGAGGTGAGGTGAGGAGGGAAGTATAGGTTTAGGGCAGGGGTGAGTCTGGGTGGGATGCTCTTCAGAGAGACGGTGTGGACATGTTGGGCTGAATGGCCTGTTTTGACACTGGAGAGATTCTATAGTATTTTGCTCACGTTGTATAAGGAGCCTTATGCTGTCACTCAACCAGAGACCCTCACAGTCAGTTGAGCCTCATTTATTCCTCTAATGAGAGATGGGGAAGGACTGAATGAGATGGAAGAGAAGTTACTGGCTGAACAGGGTAAGCAGTGAGGTGACCCTACTGTCTGAATAAGAATCAGAGGCAACAGTAAGGGTTTTTAGTTAGGGAGAATGAAGAGTTTGAATGCCAGCACGATGCTAGATGCAAAAAATGAGAGTTGTAGTCCAAGAATCTTGGTGAGAGGTGTTTGCAGTGGAGAGAGTTACAGTGAGAGCTGGGCCTATAACAGTGAGGTAGCCAAATAAAGATAATGCCTGGATGTGAGTTTGCTCGCTGAGCTGGAAGGTTAGTTTTCAGACGTTTCGTCACCTATTTTAATTTGAAAAAAATATACTTTATTCATAAGATGGACAAAAAATAAAACATATTTATACACTGACCCAGTCATGCAAGCCGCTCCGGGTTACTCAGGGGGTACGTACACCAACTAAAGGAAAAAAGCAAAACAAAGAAGAGAAAAAAAGCAAAGAAAATACCCCGGCAGTCGTCTCCCCACACAGTCCCCGTTGGCCCCCTGACCAGTTGGGGAAGGCGCCAGCTGGGCCCAGTTACCAGATAGGGCCCTTTTTTCTATTCTGGATGAGGGATTTCATACAGTGGCATTTCCCCACCACGCCTTGGCGGCTGCTGCCCCAAGCTTTAGCGCGTCCCTCAGCACGTAGTCCTGGACCTTGGAGTGGGCCAGTTTGCAACACTCGGTCGGGGTCAGTTCTTTCAGCTGGCAGACCAGCACGTTGCGGGCAGACCAAAGAGCATCTTTCACTGCATTGATGGTCCGCCAGGCGCAGTTGACGTTGGTCTTGGTGTGCGTCCCAGGAAACAGCCCTTAGAGCACGGAGTCCCGCGTCACGGAGCTGCTCGGGACAAACCTCGACAAATACCACTGCATCCCCCTCCAGACCTCCTGCGTGTAGACACACTCCAGAAGGAGGTGATCGATAGTCTTGTCTCTCCCGCATCCACCTCGAGGGCAGCGTGGGGAGGCGCAGAGATTCCAGGCGTGCATAAAAGATCTCACTGGCAGAGCCCCTCTCACCACCAGCAGGGCAATGTCCTTGTGCTTGTTTGAAAGTTCTGGCAATGGGGCATTCTGCCAAACGACTTTGGCAGTCTGCATGGGGAACCACATGACGGGATCCACCCTCTCCTTTTCCCGAAGGGTCTCGAGGATACTACATACTGACCACTGCCTGACAGCCTTGCAGTCAAAGGTGTTTCCCCTTCAAAAATTTCTCCACGAAGGACAGGTGGTACGGGACGGTCCAACTACTCTGAGCGTTCCGCGGCAACGAGGCCAGATCCATCCTTTGCAACACCGGGGACAGTTAGAACCTCAGTAAGTAGTGACACTTGGTGTTTGTGTACTGAGGATCTACGCACAGCTTGATCCAGCCGCACACAAAGGTAACCATCAGGGTGAGGGTGGCGTTAGGTATGCCCTTTCCCCCATTTTTCAGGTCTTTGTACATGGTGTCCCTGCGGACCCGGTCCATCCTTGACCCCCAAATGAAGTGGAAGATGGCCCGGGTGACTGCAGCGGCGCAGGTCCAGGGAATAGGCCAGGCCTGCACCACATACAACAGTACCAAAAGCCCCTTGCACCTGACAACCAGGTTCTTACCCGCGATGGAGAGGGACCGGAGCGTCCACCTGCCCAGCTTCTGCTTCAGTTTGGTGATACGCTCCTCCCAAGTCTTAGTGCACACCCCAGCTCCACCAAACCAAACACCCAGCACTTTCAGGTAGCCTGTCCTGAGGGTGAAGGGGATGAAGGAGCGGTCGTCCCAGTTCCCGAAGAACATGACCTCGCTCTTACCCCTATTGACTGTGGCACCCGAGGCCAGTTCAAACTGGCCGCAGATGTCCAATAGTCTACTCACCGACCGACGATCGGTGCAGAAGACAGCGACATCGTCCATGTACAGGGAGGTCTTGACCTGAAGGCCTCCACTGCCTGGGATAGTCACGCCCTTCAGGCTCACGTCCTTCCTGATGGATGTGGTGAAGGGCTCCACACAGCACACGAACAAGGCAGGAGAGAGCGGGCAGCCCTGCCTGACTCCAGATCTAACAGGAAAACTGTCTGACTCCCACCCGTTGATCGAGACTGCGCTAACGATGTTGGTGTAGAGCAGCCGGATCCAATTGCGGATGCCCTCCCCGAACCCCAATTTGGAGACGACGTCCCTCATGTAAGCATGAGAGACCCTGTCGAAGGCCTTCTCCTGGTCCAGGCTGACGAGGCAGGTGTCCACCCGCCTGTCCTGTACGTAGGCGATCGTATCCCTAATGAGCGGGAGGCTCTCAGCGATCTTCCTGCCCGGCACAGCACAGGTTTGGTCAGGGTGAATCACTGACTCCAGGACAGACCTGACCTGGTTGGCTATGACCTTGGCCAGGATTTTGTAGTCCACGTTCAAAAGTGAAATGGGACGCCAATTCTTATTTTCTTCCCTCTCCCCCACCCTCATTTACAAGCGGAAGATGATGCCTTTCTTCATGGACTTGCACATTTCCCCTGCCCGAAGCGCACTATCGTACACCTCCAGCAGGCCCTGGCCGACCAGGTCCCACAGAGCGGAATACAGCTTGACTGGTAAGCCGTCGCTTCCAGGAGTCTTATTCATCTCCAAGGACTTGAGGGCTCTGGTCAGCTTGTCCAGGGATATTCGGCCGGTCCAGCCACTCCCTCGTGCCGTCGTCTAAGACCTCCGTGATAGATGCCAGGAACGACACAGAGGCCGTGCTGTCCGTGGGCTTCGTGTCGTACAGTCCGGCATAGAAGGATCTGCTGATCCTCAAAATGTCGGGCCGAGACGACGTCACCGAGCCATTGTCCTCCTTCAGCCGGCTAAGCACAGAGCTCTCTTTGTGCACCTTCTGAAAGAAGAAACGCGAGCACGTCTCATCGTGCTCCACAGAGCGGATCCTGGACCAGAATATTATCCTGGAGGCCTCCGTGGTGAAGAGCGAAGCTTGCTGGCCCCTCACCTCACGGAGGTCGTCCGTGACATCGACGACCATCAACTGCAGAAGGAGCAGGTTCTGCACCCTTTTCTGGAGTCGCAACAGCTTTCCCCACCTCTCTCTCGCCTTCCGAACACCCTTGAGGACAAAGAACCTCTTGATGTTCTCCTTCACCGTCTCCCACCAGTCTCCCGGAGACTCAAAGAGGGGTTTCACGGTTCTCCAACCAGCGTACTCCCTCTTAAGCTCCTCGACGTTCTCTGGGGTCAACAGAGTCGTGTTGAGCTTCCACGTCCCCTTGCCGGCCAGCTGGTCGCCCTGTAAGTGACAGTCGGCCAGCAGGAGGCGGTGGTCAGAGAAGAACACTGGCGGACCTGACCGAGAACGCCTGTGACACAAACAGGAAGTCTATCCTCGAGCGGAAAGACCCGTCTGGCTAGGTGTATCTCCGCTGCGCTCCATCTGCAGAGGCGCTGAAGATGTCATGCAGCTTGGCGTCCTTCACCGTGCCCATCAGGAATCTGGACGTGACATCCAGTTGACTCCCCCCACCCGCTGTCCCCACGCCGGATCTTCCATCTGCATCAATGATGCAGTTGAAGTCTCCGCCTAGGATGACCGGCCTGGGCGTAGCCAGCAGGGGTGGAAGCCGCTGCAGGACGGCCAACCGCTCACTCTGTACCGCTGGGGCATACACGTTGATCAGCCTCAGGGGAGCAATCCTGTAGGTGACGTCAGCCACTAGGAGGTGCCCCCCCGGCCACCTCCTGAACTTGAGAGATGGTGAAGTTGCGCCCCCGCAGCAGAATAGCCAGGCCCGAGGAGCGACAGTCGTTACCCCCCCGACCACATCGAAGGCCTACAGGTCCAGGCGCCGGACCATTTCCTGTATCTGCTGAGTTGCGGTATCCCGTACTCCTGCAGAAACAGGAGGTCTGCCTTGACGGCGGTCAGGTAGGCCAACGTGGGCACACATCTTGTGGTGGACTTGACGCTGTGCACATTAATGCTCGCAACTCGTACCCCCATTGTGGGCAGTGACCACAGTACCCTCCCCAAGTCCAAGGTCCAACCCCTCCATCTGTCCCTTCATGCCCGTTGCCCGGGCTAACTGCTGGACGCTCTCTGGGCTCAAGAAACCGTCCATGCTGCTTTCCGGGTGGCATCGCCCCATCGGGGGTATGGAGGCAGGAGAGTCCGTCTCTGTGTCAGGCTGGGGACACGCTGTTTCCTCCTTCCCACCGGGAAGTTCCGGGGGGCCCTCCAGGACCCCAGCGGCGCCTGGCTCGGTGTCGGAGGGAGCCTCAGGGCGCCTCCTGTCCCTGGAAGCGGGGTGCTGCTTTCCTTCTCCCTTGAGATCTTTAGCTTCTGCTTTGGGCGGGCCCCCTCCGAATCCCCCTCGCCAGAGGAGCTCTTATAGCCCCCCTGTCGCTGCTTCTTCCCACCTGTCGGTTGCGGTGCCTGGGCCCACCGGCGCGCCTTCCTCCTCGCTTTCCGGACCATCGTCCACTCCTCTGGGCCGCCTGTCGCCGCCTCCATTGACTCCGGGTTGTCGGCGGGGAGCGGAGCCTGCAGGGGCGCTTTGCTGGCCTCGGGCCCGTCCTGCGGGGCTGGGCCCTCCTGCACAACCTGGCCCTCCCGCATATTAGGGAGGTCCTTGCAGGCGCCTGGTGCCTTCCTCTCCTCCGGCTGGGGGGGGGGGGGGGGGGCGGTATTGTCACTTGTATTGTCATGTAGCCCTTGCTCCCGTCGATCGCGAATCTGGATGGTGGATGTACGATGTTGCCGTCCGAGCCCATCCTCAGCGTCACCCTGACCTGCCTCTTACTGGTCCAGATGCCAAAGGGGTCCATGATGTCAGTAAGGTCCCCTTCCACCTTCACGTACCTTCCGAGGAAGGTCAGGACATCAACTGCTGGCACGTGCGGGTTGTACATGTGTACAGTCACCATACGGCTCCTCTGCACCGGCATCACAAACAGCGGGACAGCGGTCAATACAGAGAGGGGGCCCTCACCTCCTTTCTCCTTGAAAACCTCCAGGAAGCGCTCGCAAAGCTTGGCACTCCTGAAGGTTACATCGTAAAAACCTCCTCCAGGGAAATCCTGCAGGCAGTAAATGTCCGCAGCAGTAAACCCACAACAGTCCAACAGGACCCTCTTCACGAGGAAGGTACGTTCCACAGGTGCACCTTCATCCACCTTCTTCACGGAAATGCAGATGGTGTTCCGGACCCTCTGGCTCGGGGCACGGGCACGGGCACGAGCACTCGCCGCAGCCATCGTTACAGGTTGGCTGCTCCCCTGAACCAGCGTTAGGCCAAAGCCAGCATTAAGATCCACTGGTTGCAAGGGTGCACAGCCAACCCGACGTCTTCCTTCCACCTCTAAAACAGTCACACTCTCCTCTTCTCAGTCCACAAAAGAGTGGGTCTTTATGTTGTTCCAGATGTAAGCTGGCTCACTGAGCTGGAAGGTTCATCCTCAGACAATCCATCACCATTCTAGGTAACATCAACAGTAAGCCTCCACTGAAGTGCTGGTGTTATGTCCCGATTTCTATTTATCTGGTTAGGTTTCCTTGGGTTAGTGATGTCATTTCCTGCATTGGTGATGTCATTTCCTGTTCTTTTTCTCAGAGGATGGTAGATTGGCTCCAAATCAGTGTGTTTCTTGATGGAGTTCAGGTTGGAATGCCATGCTTCTAGGAATTGTCGTGCGTGTCTCTGTTTGGCTTGTCCTAGGATGGATGTGTTGTCCCAATCAAAGTGGTGTCCTTCCTCATCTGTATGTAAGGATACGAGTGATAGTGGGTCATGTCTTTTTGTGGCTAGTTGATGTTCATGTATCCTGGTGGCTAGCTTTCTGCCAGTTTGTCCAACGTAGTGTTTGTCACAGTTCTTGCAAGGTATTTTGTAGATGACGTTTGTTTTGTTTGTTGTCTGTATAGGGTCTTTTAAGTTCATTAGCTACTGTTTTAGTGTGTTGGTGGGCTTGTGGGCTACCCTGAAGCTGATTTTTATCTAGGAGCATAAAAGATCTAGGGAAAAGAAATTAAGAAATTGAGAGATAATAGGAAAGAAATGTTTAAAAAAGTTACCATAAAAATACGGAATAAAATGATAATTGTGCACTAAAAATTAATATTAATATGCCTATGAGAAAATTCTTTTCAACACCACAACAGCTTTTTAATGTTGTTTCCTGTTTGGAACTTGATACTATGTTGACCTTCATTTTTATTGATTTAGGTCGCTGTAATGTTAGACAGTTTCTTCCACAGCTGTTTCTGTCACCTGGTGCTTTATGCTAATACTGATGAATGTGTGGTTTTCACTGCTCCAGTGAGCAACAGAGTCATTCTATTAGCACCCAGCAGATGGTTCTCACCTAGCCCTTCTCTTGCTGTCTATATTAATATTTATTACAACAGGTATTGTAGAAATTTCTATGTCTTTTTTTCAGTGGAATGAATTTAATACATTTAACTGTGCTACCTGAAAAAAAATTTAAATCAAAGTATCTGTCAAGGTTAAGTTCAGACTGGATTGGGTTTTGTGTTTGGGGTCAGGAACGCTGTGTTGGAAATATTGAATTGAATGATTTATTGTCACTTGTATTTTATAGTGAATAATACAGTTATACAGTACTGAACAAAGCTGGCAGAAGATGTCGTAACCACCATATTGCCAGATGACCTGGGTGCCTTGTGGCAGAAATTTAATTCCCAGGTTCACTTTGGCAATATGACATCCTGATGGCAGGCCTCCAAATTGGCAGCCATCAGCAGGTATGCCAACTGGGTAGGTTTTGGGCACATGCTTTGAGCATGGTAGAAATGAGTGCACAGGATGAATTCTGATCCATCAATAAGGATTAACGACTGAGCACTTCTCAAAACTTGGCAGCACTGATTTAAATCACTGGGAATTAGTGATGAGTCTGCATTGCCTTCTCTCTCATTCTCTTGGCCTTGCAGGAGAAGACTAAGCCCCGTGTTCAGAAGACAGCTTGCACGGGAGATCACTATCATTCCGAGATCGCTATCCTGTTTGTAATGAAGGAGTTAGCAATGGATTTCATTAGGATGGTGCTGTATTAGAAAGTAGACAATAGTGAGATGGGAAAAACATGTATGAGAAGGTGAAAAAGATATAAAGCGCCATAGATGAAGGAGTGATTTTGAGAAATTCAATCATACTTAATATACTGGCTAGCTTACTGTAGCTTTACCTCTTCTGTAAGTGCCTTCCAGGGCAGTCTTTGATGTTATAGTTACACTACTTGCAACATGCAGCTGAAAATGCAGATTTTCAGAACTTGGAGAGCCAGCTATTGATAGAGCAAGGAAGAAGTGAAGAAAGAACTATAGTGTGCAATGTTGAGTTACAGGATGATGATCAAAATGATTGTGTGTGTTTTCTAATCCCTGCTGCTGTAGAAAAGAAAGGGGATAAGAAATATTTTTTTTTCGCTCTGTGGCCAATGTATGAAATAGCTTCAGAATTAATTTTTTCAAAAACTCTAAACATGATAGTGAGGCCACCCTAAAGTTAACGCTGGTGATAGAGTTAGAAGCTGTACTGCAGCCTAGAACTAACTGAGGAGAGATTTTGCAGACTTTGAAGACACACTTTGAACATTTAATGTTTCTTATAAACAGTATTTGTTCAGAAGCAAAGCAAGCCTGTAAAGATGGATGCTGGAGAGATGCCATCTGATGATTCTAAAATGAACCACCCAACACCGTAAAACAGGTAGGATTCTTCAGGTCTAAAGGTGAGAAACGACTTGGGACTTACAGTGCTGGCTATAAGCTAACAGCTTCAAGTGAATGTGAAGTATTAGATAAACTCCAGGGCTCTGTGCAACATCATGCGTTTCACAGATAGAACATAGAACATAGAAAAGTGCAGCACAGTACAGGCCCTTCAGCCCACGATGTTGTGCCGTGGAATAATCCTAATCCAAAAATAAAATAACCTAACCTACATTCCCTCAATTCACTGCTGTCCATGTGCATGTCCAGCAGTTGCTTAAATGTCACTAATGACTCCACTTTCACGACTACCACTGGCAAACTATTCCATGCGCTCACAACTCTCTGGGTGAAGAACCTCCCTCTGACATCTCCTGTATACCTTCCTCCTAACACCTTAAAACTATGACCCCTCGTGGCAGTCAATCCTGCCCTGGGGAAAAGTCTCTGGCTATCAACTCTATCCATGCCTCTCATTACCTTGTACACCTCGATCAGGTCACCTCTCTTCCTCCTTCTCTCCAGAGAGAAAAGTCCGAGCTCAGTCAACCTCTCCTCGTAAGACAAGCCCTCCAGTCCAGGCAGCATCCTGGTAAACCTCCTTTGCTTGTAGAGCTGCAGCATAACCTCGCGGCTCTTAAACTCGATCCCCCTGTTAATGAAAGCCAAAACACCATATGCTGCCTTTAATCCGATCTCAGAAGAAATAGGAGCAGGAGGAAGCCATTCAGCCCATCAGGCATGCCCCGTCATTCAATAAGTGCATGAATTGTCCAAATGTGATCTTAACTCTGCCTTCTTGCTTGCCCCCTTCACAACCCTCTGACTCCCTGTCTAACCCTCAGGCACATTCAAAGACCCAATCTCTGCTGCTCTCTGAGGGACAAAATTCCAAAGACTAATAATCCTCTGAGAGAAGAAAATTTCTCTTCATCTCCTCACTTCAAATGGGAGACCCCTTGTTCTTAAACTGTAATCCCTACTTTGAGATTCCCCAAGTGGTAAGGCACCGCACCCCCTCATCATCTACCCCATTAAGTCCCCTCAGGATCTCATGTGCTACAATAAGATCATGTCTTATTCTCCTGAACTTCAATGGGCAAAAGCTTAACCTTTCCGCACAAGACAACATTCCATCTAACTATGCCCACTTTCATCAAGAATGCTGCTTTCAAGTTTCGCAATAAAGACTTCCATTCAGATAGCATCTATCACAACCTCAGGACATCTCATTGTGCTTTGGGAAACAGTGTCCACACAGCAAGATCCCACAAACAGCAAGGAGAAAGTCTGAAATTAAAGCAAAATACTGCAGATGCTGGAAATCTGAAACTAAACCAGAGAATTCTGGAGAAACTCAGCAGATCTGGCAGCATCCATGAAGTGTAAAAGAAGTAAACATTTGAAGTCCAACAATTCTACTTCGGAAGTAGATATATTGTAAAATAAAAGATTTTTAAAATTAAAAATAGTGATGTTACTTGAGGAGTGGTTATTGATCAGGGAGTGTTCTCCAACAAGGTCGTCAAAAATGTGCTCTGGAATCTTTCATGTATTGATGAGACTTCAGCTTAATGCCTAGATTGGGACAGGACATCTGATCAGCATAGCACATTGGACTGAAGGATCCGCTTCTGTGTTGTAACTCTAAATGACATCTCCAACAGTCATTCCCTAAATGCTAAACCGGGAGTGAATGCCTGGAATATTTTGTTCAAGTGGTTAGATACAGACATGAACCTATAGCCTTCAGGCCCAGAAGCACTAACCAGTGACACACAACTAACACGCTAGAGTTGAAACACTCTTCCATGTTCCTCACCAAATGTTCTACACTGCAGACTGCTAGCTTTCCTTATACATAGCCACAGACCTTTACGTTCTGATCTATTATGCATTTAAAATAGAGCAAAATAAAATGGATTTAAAATAAACTGAAGATCCGTGAAAACAGAGAAGACACTTCTATTGGAATGTCAGAATTTAGGCTTCTTCCTTTTTGAGCAAGAACAGAGTTGGCAGTAAAAGATCTTTGCAAAATGACTCAAGTCCTAAAAATGAAACCCTTGAAGGTAAGTTTGAGGCCCTATAATGGAATGATATTCATTCCAAGAGAGCAAATGATGCTGAAAGTCCAAAGCAATAGTAAGAATGAAGACCTGAAGTTTTGGATAGTTGACATTAAATAAAATCCATTCAGCTCAGTTGAATTCAGACTGAAGTTTAAACTAGTGACCCTAAAGATGCCAGAAGGTCATTGACGGCTAAACAGATGCCAGAACACTGCAAAGGTGTTATTCACAGATCTTGGATGGCTTCTTAGTAGATGTCATCTTAAAGTGGATCAAATTATGAAGTTAATGCAGGACTCGCTGAAGAGAATTCCAGCTGTTTTCAAGTCCGCCTGAAAGACAAGATGGAGGAGGTATGCAAAAAGGGAATATTCAAATAGCTGTGAACTCCTACGGGTTGGATTAGTAGCATGGTAGCAGTGAAAAACACCTGGAAAGTTGAGAGTATGCATAGATACAAAGGATTCAATAATTCTTTGAAGAGATGCACTCTCCCACACCAACCTTCGAAGAAATTTTGCCAATTACTACTCTCAATGTGAAAGATGGCTATTGATGAGTGCCGATGATGAAAACACAAGTTTTGTAGCTACATTCTGGAGATCATTTAGGAGAGTCAGATGTTCGCACATAACACGTGGCAATTTAACTGTTCAAGAAGAGTATCAATGCTGATAGAGTGAGGGGGTCACTGATCTTCCTGGAATGGAATCCTTAGTGGATACTCAACTTGTTTATTGATAGTCTGAGATACAGTGGAGGAAGCTATCGCAGATCATAACTAGAATTTGCTGTGACTGCTGGAAAAAACTCATCAAACGAATCTGAAGCTGAAGAAAAAGAAAATGTAATTGAAGATGCTAAAAGTGAAGTACATAAATCAAGTACAGACAGCAAAAGGACTTCACCTGACTCCTAATAAGGTAAAAGCTGGAGGAGATGTAGCAATGGATGGAAAGGAAAATGATTGCCAAATAGTTTATGAATCTAACCAAAGTTCTTGCAAATTTGTCAGCTTTGTATGAACAACTATGTAAAATCATGATTATGGTTTGGTCCAGAATTGGGGAAGGCTTCTCTGATCCCAAGGATGCCAGGTCAGAATCTGGAGTATGTAAATTGTATTGGGGAAGCATAGATTGGGGTGAGAATGTAAGCCTGAGGTAAACTGAATAGTTACTCAGAAGTTAAAATTATATCAGAGATAATAGGAAACCGAGTCCCACAGCTACCTAGAATACACCTCCTTCCACCCATCTTCCTGCAAAAATGCCATTCCCTATTCCCAATTCCTTCTCCTTCTCTGCATCTGCTCCCAGGATGAGGCATTCCACTCCGTACATCTCAGATGTCCTCGTTTTTCAAGGACTGCAACTTCCTCCCCGCAGTGGTCGAGAATGCCCCCGACCGCATCTCCCGCATTTCCTGCAACTCATCCCTCACACCACATCCCCATAACAATCACCAAAAGAGAAGCCCCCTCGTCCTCACGTACCACCCCACCAATCTCTGGATCCAACGCATCGTCCTCCAACACTTCTGTGAACTACAATCCGACCCCACCAACAAAGACATTTTTCCTTCCCACCCTTGTCTGCTTTCCGGAGGGACCACTCTCTCCGTGACTCCCTTGTCTGCTCCATACTCCCCTCTAACCCCACCATACCCGGCACTTTCCCCTGCAAACACAGGAAATGCTGCAAGTGCCCCCACAGCTCTTCCTTTACCCCCATCTCAGGCTCCAAGAAGACTTTCAACATCAAGCAGATGTTCACCTGCACATCTGCCATTATGGTATACTGCATCCGCTGTACCCGGTGTGGCTTCCTCTACATTGGGGAAACCAAGCGGAGGCTTTGGGACCACTTTGCAGAACACCTACACTCGGTTTGCAATAAATAATTCCACCTCCCAGTCGTGAACCATTTCAACTCCCCCTCCCATTCCTTAGATGACATGTCCATCCTGGGCCTCCTGCAGTGTCACAAAGATGCCACCCGAAGGTTACAGGAACAGCAACTCATATTCCGCTTGGGAACCCTGCAGCCCAATGGTATCAATGTGGACTTCACCAGCTTCAAAATCTCCCCTCCCCCCCACTGCATCCCAAAACCAGCCCAGCTCGTCCCCGCCTCCCTAACCTGTTCTTCTTCTCGCCTATCCCCTCCTCCCACCTCAAGCCACACCCCAATTTCCTATCTACTAACCTCATCCTGCCCCCTTGGCCTATCCGTCCTCCCCAGACTGACCTATCCCCTCCCTACCTCCCTACCTGCACTCACCTCTACTGGCTCCAAAACCCCCCTTTAACTTGTCTGTCTCCTCTCCACCTATCTGCTCCTCTATCCATCTTCGGTCTGCCTCCCCCTCACTCCCTATTTATTTCAGAACCCTCTCCCCCTCCCCCTTTTCTGATGAAGGGTCTAGGCCTGAAATGTCAGCTTTTCTGCTTCTAAAATGCTGCTGGCCTGCTATGTTCATCCAGCTCTACATTTTGTTATCTCAGTTACTCAGGAGTTAGATTGTTTATTCAATAGTTTAACGTTTCCTGAGTAATAATTTGCTTAATTTTATTGGATCCCTCTGAATTCTGATTTACGTGGATACATCTGGAGGCTTCCAGATGTAGAGGAAATGCCCAGCAGAATCTACAATTTCCCAGGCAATTCCTTTGGAGTTGTTTTGGATCACAATGTGTATCCAAAAAATTCTTTTCAGATTTGGTTAAATATAGTTAAGCGAAGACTCAATGACAGCAATTTGCTTAAATATGAACATTTATTGAGTAATAATAAAAGATGAGAAAAGAAAGGAGCATTTATTAAATAAACAAAAAGAATGAAAAATAGAGAGGGAAAAAGATCAACAAGCCTCGTGCCGTTCTGCCAGTCAGGGACCCCAGTTGACAGCTTGTCTGGAGGCTGACGTTGTCCTGACATCCGGGTCTGAGGTGAAGCCCAGGACTTGAAACAAAACTCGGTCACTTATACAGTGTAACAAACAGCAAGGCACAGAAAAAGCAACTACAGAAAACCACATTGATTGCGCCATCTTCGGCATGTACAGGGATTTTCATAGCACTCATTCAAGGTCATGGAGCTGTCAAAGATCATCAACAAGTTTAGCCCTTCAGCCCACCCTATACAGGAGTCTGCTATATTGGGCATTCCATGGAGTACCCATGCTTATAATGATTGTCTGGCCATCAGAATATCCATTCCAATGTGGACAAGAATGAACATATAAAGACTTGAATTAGCATTGTTGATCATTTTCGAGAACCTATTTGAGCAATAATTTACCACAGCTTTTCTGATTTACGCAGATTGCTGCTATTGGTCACTACTTCTTTGAATAGATGTTTATTTCCAGTCCTCTCTGTGTACGGTTTTATCATTATTTACTAATGTAAGTCTCATTGCTCATGACTCACACCTGACCTGTGTGAATAAGAAACTGAATAATCCCTCTGCCAATAACATATTGTGGTTAGTTAACCACAAAATAAACACTTTTTCTGGAGTCACTAAATTGTATTGAGCCATTTCCTGTGCCTGAATTGATACTCCATTCTGTGTTAACCTTTACTAATTTTGAAAGAAGTACATTCAAAGGTGCATGACAAAATGTACAATTATTATGGCTATAATATGCCCATTGAGACAATTTTTTCATATAACTACATCATAGTTGTTGATTCTCAATGATTCTAAAGTGCAAATCAGTTGGCAAGTGGAATCTGATTAGTGGAGGTTTTGTTGTGGAGAATGGGCTCATTTGACAGTGACTGACAGTTAACTGCAAAGCTTTGTATGAATTTTAAATCAGGCAGGTCGGATGCTATTTGGTCTGTGCATTGCCTTGAGGAATAAACCAGAAAATGGTTGTTACTTATTTTGTTGAGTTGAAACAGGCACAATATATGTACATGTTTTTTTTCTGTCAACAAAGGCCAGGGTGTTGTGAATTAATATATGTAATTTCTAAAATGCACAAAGGGACAAGATTGTGAACCTAATTAACAGTCTTGTATTGGTTGTCAATGTAATTCTCTGCACACGTAAGATTTATTTAGCAATCTAAAGTTGGACTCTGTTTTGAGTTTTACAGGTTGACAGTTGACATTTAATTGTGCAATCTCCATGGAAAGGCAATTACTAAAGACTACTTGCCAACCAATCAGCACTCTCAACAGTATAAATTCCCTTTACAATGTTATTCTTGGGAATTAGAAGGGAATTCTTGTGAACCAAAATTCTGTAAATATAAGAAAAATATAAGGAGGTACCGATACGAAACATAAAAAGTACTGAAGACGTCTAAGAAAGGAACACAAAGGTAAATTAATGTTTGACAATTTGCTCAAGTTCTTTGATAAAAGAAGACAGTTGATATTTTGTATTAGGATCTTCAAAAGACACATCATAAACAACGACATAATAGACATGTTAACAAAATTAAAACCCATAGAATTAAAGGGTTATCAGAGGCATGGATTTTTAAAATGTAGATTAAGGGGCATAAGAGGAGGCAATGGCCTAGTGCCGTAATCACTGGGTTTTAATCCAGAGACCCAGACAATGTTCTGGTACCCAGGTTCAAATCCTGCCATGGCAGATGGTGGAATTTGAATTCAATAAAATACCTGAAATTAGGAATCTAATGATGACCATGAACTCATTAGCAATATTGGGGGAAAAGCCATCTGGTTCACTATTGTCCCTTAGGGAAGGAAACTGCCATCTTTACCTGGTCTGGCCTACATGTGACTCCAGACCCACTGTAATGTGGTTGACTCTAAACTGCCCTCTGAGCAATTAGCGATGGGCAATAAATGCTGCCTGGTCAGCAACACCCTCATGGCATGAATGAATAAAGAAAATAAAAACAAAGCAAAAAGTAGCGTTGATCAGTCAAGTTTTGCACAAGACAGAAGTAGTGCTCCTGTCTGAAGTCAATATTAGGACTATGTTCCTTTTGATCCATAGTAATTGTTGCATGAGGTAATAATCCTGACAAGTTTTTTGTGTGATATGGCATTAAGCGCCATTCAATCAGATGATGATGTGCAGTCATGGGTGAGGAAATCAGGAGAACAGCTCTGAACCACAAAGGAAAGCTGACTTTTGGGATCTAGACCCTTTATCAGAAATGGGGGAGAGGAAGAGGATTCTGAAATAAATAGGGAGAGAGGGGGAGGCGGATTGAAGATGGATAGAGGAGAAGATAGGTGGAGAGGAGACAGACGAGTTAAAGAGGCAGGGATGGAGCCAGTAAAGGTGAGGGTCGGTGGGGAGGTAGGGAGGGGATAGGTCAGTCTGGGGAGGACAGACAGGTCAAGGGGGCGGGAAGGTTAGTAGGTAGGAAATGGGGGTGCGGCTTGAGGTAGGAGGAGAGGATAACCTATCTTCACCTATCTTCTCCTCTATATATCTTCAATTAGCCTCTCGCTTTCTCCCTATTTATTTCAGAACCCCCTTCCCCTCCCCAATTTCTGATGAAGGGTTTAGGTCCCAAACGTCAGGTTTCCTGCTCCTAAGATGCTGCTTGGCCTGCTGTGTTCCTCCAGCTCTATACCTTGTTATCTTGGATTCTCCAGCATCTGCAGTTACTATTATCTCTGCAACATGAGTAAAGAGCTTTCACATAACAAACTGCTCTGTCATGTAACAGAAAAAGCAATAGCACATATTAATTTCTGTGTTAGGATATTTTAAACTTAGGCTTGAAGTTGACTTCATAATGTGAAATATTACTTTGTGACCATTTCAATTGTTCCCTAAGTAATTCATAGCTCCTTTAAAAGGCTATTGTCTCTATGGAGATCATTGCATTAGCGGATGTTCACTCATTGGTAATGACACCATTTATTACCAATTCTTATTTGTCCTTGAGAATGCGATGACGAGCCATCATTTGGTCCTACTGCATCCTATGTGGTAAAACTAGTCCCAGTGTGCTCTTAAGGAAGAAGTTCAAGGATTTTGATCCACTGATAATGAAGGAGCAGTGATATATTTCCAAGTCCGATTGGTTTGTGGTTTCAAGAGAACCTTGTAGGTGGTGGTGTTTCCATAGATTTCTAAAACGCTTTGAACTCCACTGTTTTAGCTCTTCGTCATTGAAAAGTTACTTTTGTCCTTTTGGTTCAGCCAAAGTTTGTGACTTTTAAATTTCTTCAGTTATTTTGTTGTAAATTATACAAACCAGATTAATTCAACATGTTTTCTCAAACTAGAAATTTAAATTTAAAATTAATTACATAGTTGACACATTAATATTCAATCATCTTTTACTGGGTCATTTCTGATCAATGACACCACCAATTAAATTGCTAGTTTGTCCACTTTATACCAGTATTAACAGGCAAAACAGATTCCTTGTACATATCTATTGGATATGTATTTTAAACATTTTACAGTCTCCTACACTTATTCAGTCTAATATGAAAAAATTATAAACATTGTCATTGTCATTGTTGTTGGAATTATAATTCAAGGTGAATTTACCCAACACTAACCACTTTTTAATTGTATCCAATTACCATAACGTAGTATTTAAAACATGACTAGCTAACATTTTAAGACAAACAATTAAATGAAATTAAAATAGATAAAATTGTAATATTTCAAGCATGCTATTTAATTATTATACGTTGCCATTTTTCAAATTAATATTACAGAGTAAGAAATAGCAGTTTGTCTTCAGTATTTTGAAGCACAGGGGAATAGGTTGCAGTTTCTCTGTCTTGAAGTTATTCTTGTTTTAATACTATTGATTTCGAACAAGTGAGGAAGTGGAGCTTGATAGCACTGCCTTTTAAAGTGTTTGGATATGGCAGCATGAAGAGCCTGAGACTGGCATTTGAGATGGAGCATGTGATTTGCTTCAGTTGTGGATTTTTGCCATGTTAAAAGTTATTTATTCAGTGAGATGTGAGATCAATGCAGTGGGATCTCATTTTGAGACTTTCATTTTTGCATGGAACCTGGTTGGCAATGCCAGTTTGTCAAATTATTGAATTTCCTCCTTAACAGCACTGTGCAAATATTTCCAGTGCATATGTTACGCTTCATCAATAAGACAACTGACCATGATCTTGTCAAGGGCTTTAAGGGATGGGTAATAATGCTATTTTTACCACAACGCTCCATGCACAAATAATATAGAGCCAAGATGGGTAGATGGAGACAGGAATAAATTAACCCTGATCTCCCAAGGTATTTCAGGCAGAATTTTATTTTTGGTGCACTGTTCCTGATGATAAATCAGAAAGTGGGCAGTACCTCTGTTCTCCTGTTTTGAAGGTTGGAATGCTATTACAATTAAAAATAAAAGAGCTAGCAGCATACATTGGAGACAAGTGTAATCTTACAGTGGGGAAAGTTTTCAGTGGGCAGCTTACCATCAATTGATGAAGTAACAGATGGAGTGGGCTTTAAGTGAGTCTGCTGTCATCACAGCCACAAAGAAGAAAACATCTACAGAGAGAAGAGAGAGAGAGAATGCTCAAACCAACCTGCATGGACCATATCGGGGACAGCAAGAACTGCAGATGCTGGAGTCAGAGATAACAGTGTGGATGTGGAAGAACACAGCAAGCCAGGCAACATCAGAGGATCAGGAAAATCGATGTTTTGGGTCAGGGCCCTTCTTCAAAACTGGGAAGTGGGAAGGGAGCTGGGAAATAGAGGGAGAATGGTTGGGGCTGGAGAAAGGTAAGTGGGATGGTGATAGATGGATGCAGGTACCAGTGGGTTGCAGAGGTGGAGAGATCAAAGATGGATACTGACCTGAAACATTGACTTTCCTAAGCCTCCGATGCTGTTCTCCAACTCCACTCCATGTTGTCTGTGTGGACCATATGTTCATCTCAACTGTTGCAAGTCAGTGTTTTGGTCCTTTTCTAAAATCATTTCATCCGTAAACATCTTCAGTATTAAATCAGCTGGTCGAATTCAAAACTCAATAGTTCATATTTTATTGTCATTTACATAGCAGGAGCGGACATGGGACGGCTGACAAAGTGAGGTAATATATTTGGGCAGTTGCTTTACCCGAAACACTACTTAGATAGTATCTTCCACCCATCCTCCTCTTCTAATCAAAAAAAAAAGTTTCTGAATGCCAATTTTGTAAAGTTACTAGTTTTTTTCCAATAGTCTGTTTGGGAATTCAGAACTGTGGGATGTTCGGGCAGTTGCATGCCCCTCCTATAGAATGTGGGAGGTAAGGGTCACCACTAGAGAGTCCACTGACTTCATCTGCAGGAAGTGCACCCAACCTCAGCTCCTCAGAAACCGCGTTAGGGAGCTGGAGCTGGATGAACTTCGGATCATTCGGGAGGCTGAGGGGGTAATTGAGAGGAGTTGCAGGGAGGTGGTCATGCCTCAGGTACAGGAAAAAGACAGATGGGTTACAGTCAGGGGACAGAAAGGGAACAAGCAGACAGTGCAGGGATCCCCTGTGGTCGTTCCCCTCAACAAAAAGTGTTTGTTTTGGATACTGCTGGGGGGAGGGGGAGGGCTACTTACCAGGGGTAAGCCATGGGGGACAGGTGTCTGGCACAGAGTCTGTTTCTGCTGCTCAGAAGGGAAGAGGAGAGAGGAGGAGAGCCTTAGTCATTTCGGCCTCCATAGTTAGGGGGACAGATAGGAGTCTCTGTGGGAACAAAACAGGCTCGCAGTTGGTTTGTTGCCTCCCAGGTGCAAGGGTCCATGATGTCTTGGATTGTGTTTTTGGCATCCTTAAGGGGGAGGGGGAGCAGCTCTAAGTCGTGGTCCACATAGGCACCAACAAAACAGGTAGGAAAAGGGATGGGGATGGAAGGCAGAAATTCAAGGAGCTAGGGTGGAAACAACAAACGGAGTTGTTATCTCTGATTTGTTACCCGTGCCACGTGCTAGCGAGGCGAGGAATAGGGAGAGAGAGCAGTTGAACACGTGGCTACAGGGGTGGTGCAGGAGGGAAAGATTCAGATACCTGGATAATTGGGGCTCATTCTGGGGGAGGTGGGACCTCTACAAATGGGATGGTCTACACCTGAACCAGAGGGGTACTAAAATCGTGGTAGGGAAATTTGCTAATGCTCTTCAGGAGGGTTTAAACTAATTTAGCAGGGGGATGGGAAACTGAACTGTAGCTCCAGTGTACAGGAGGTTGAGAGTAGTGAGGTCATGAATAAGGTTTCAAGGTCGCAGGACTGTACCAGCAGGCAGGAAGGTGGTTTGAAGTGAGTCTACTTCAATGCCAGGAGCATCCGGAATAAGGTGGGTGAACTTGCAGCATGGGTTCGTACCTGGGATTTCGATGTTGTGGCCATTTCGAAGACATGGATAGAGCAGGGACAGGCATGTTAGTTGCAGGTTCCGAGGTGTAGATGTTTCAGTAAGTTCAGTGAAGGTGGTAAACGAGGGGGAGGTGTGGCATTGTTAGTTAAGGACAGTATTATGGTGGCAGAAAGGACGTTTGATGAGGTCTCGTCTGCTGAGGTCGTATGGGCTGAGGTTAGAAACAGGAAAGGAGAGGTCACCCTGTTGGGAGTTTTCTATAGGCCTCCGAAAAGTTCCAGAGATGTAGAGGAAAGGATTAAAAACATGATTCCAGATAGGAGTGAAAGTAACAAGGTAGTTGTAATGGGATCTTTAACTTTCCAAATATTGGCTGGAACCGCTATGGTTCGAGTACTTTTGATGGGTCAGCGTTTGTCCAATGTTCATTGAAGGGTTTTCTGACACAGTATGTAGTAAGGCCAACAAGAGGAGAGACCACATTGGATTTGGTACTGGGTAATGAACCAGGCCGAGTGTTGGATTTGGAGGTCAGTGAGCACTTTGGTGATAATGAGCACAATTTGGTTACATTTACTTTAACGACGGAAAGGGATTGGTATATACAGCAGGGCAAGAGTTATAACTGGGGGGAAAGGCAATTATGAGGCGATTAGGCAAGATTTAGGATGCATAGAATGGGGAAGGAAACTGCAGGGGCAGGGCACAATTGAAATGTGGAGCTTGTTCATGGAATAGCTACTGCATGTCCATGATAAGTATGTACCTGTCAGACAGGGAGGAAGTGGTCAAGTGAGGGAACCATGGTTTACTAAAGAAGTTGAATCTCTTGTCAAGAAGAAGATGGAGGCTTATGTAAAGATGAGTCGTGAAGGCTCAGTTAGGGTGCTTGAGAGTTACAAGTTAGCCAGAAAGGGCCTAAAGAGAGAGCTAAGAAGAGCCAGGAGGGGATGTGAGAAGTCTTTGGCAGGTAGGAACAAGGAAAACCCTAAAACTTTCCATAGGTATGTCAAGAATAAAAGAATGACTAGAGTAAAATTAGGGCCAGTCAAGGGAAGTGGTGCACAGAGTCAGAAGAGATGGAAGAGGTGCTAAATGAATATTTTTCATCAGTATTCATACAGGAAAAAGAAAATATTGTCAAGGGGAATACTGAGATACAGGCTATTAGACTAGACGGGATTGAGGTTCATAAGGAGGAGGTGTTAGCAATTCTGGAAGGTGTGAAAATAGATAATTCCCCTGGGCCAGATGGGATTTATCCTAGGATTCTCTGGGAATCTAGGGAGGAGATTGCAGAGCCTTTGGCTTTGATCTTTGTATCATCACTGTCTACAGGAATAGTACCAGAAGACTGGAGGATAGCAAATGTTCAAGAAGTGGAATAGAGACAGCCCTGGTAATGATAGACCAGTGAGCCTTTCTTTGGTTGTGGGTAAAGTGTTGGAAAGGGTTATAAGAGATAGGACATATACTCATCTGGAAATAAATAATTTGATTAGGGATAGTCAACACGGTTTTGTGAAGGGTAGTTCGTGCCTCACAAACCTTATTGAGTTCTTCGAGAAGGTGACTAAACAGTTGGAATGTGGTAAAGTGGTTGATGTAGTGTATATGGATTTCAGTAAAGCAGTTGATAAGGTTCCCCACAGTAGACTATTGCAGAAAATACGGAGACATGGGGTTGAGGGTGATTTAGCGGTTTGGATCAGAAATTGGCTAGCTGTAAGAAGACAGAGGATGGTGGTTGATGGGAAATGTTTATCCTGGAGTTCAGTTACTAATGGTGTACTGCAAGGATCTGTTTTGGGGCCGCTGCTGTTTCTCATTTTTACAAATGACCTTGATGAGGGCTTAGAAGGATGAGTTAGTAAATTTGCGGATGACGCGAAAGTCAATGGAGTTGTGGATAGTGTGAAAGGATGTTGTAGGTTACAGAGGGACATATAAGCTGTAGAGCTGGGCTAAGAGGTGGCAAATGGAGTTTAATGCGGACAAGTGTGAGGTGATTCACTTTGGAAGGAGTGACAGGAATACAGAGTACTGGGCTAATGGTAAGATTCTTGATAGTGTGGATAAGCAGAGAAATCTCGGTGTCAGAGATAATGGGAATTGCAGATGCTGGAGAATCCAAGACAACAAAGTGTGGAGCTGGATGAACACAGCAGGCCAAGCAGCATCTCAGGAGTACAAAAGCTTGGATGAAGGGTCTAGGCCCGAAACGTCAGCTTTTGTACTCCTGAAATGCTGCTTGGCCTGCTGTGTTCATCCAGCTCCACACTTTGAGATCTCGGTGTCCATGTGCAAAGATCCCTGAAAGTTGCCACCCAGGTTGATAGGGTTGTTAGGAGGGCGTACAGTGTGTTAGGTTTTATTGGTAGAGGTATTGAGTTTCAGAGCCAAGAGATCATGTTGCAGCTGTACAAAACTCTGGTGTGGCCGCACTTGGAGTGTTGCGTACGGTTCTGGTCACCACATTAGAGGAAGGATGTGAAAGCACTGGAAAGGGTGCAGAGGAGATTTACCAGGATGTTGCCTGGTATGGAGTGAAAGTTTTATGAGGAATGGCTGAGGGACTTGAGGCTGTTTTCATTAGAGAGAAGAAGGTTAAGAGGAGACTTAATAGAGACACTCATGATGATGAAAGGATTAGATAGGGTGGATAGTGAGAGCATTTTTCCTCGGATGGCGATGGATGGCATGAGGGGACATAGCTTTAAATTGAGGAGTGATAGATATTGGATGGATGTCAGAGGTAGGTTCTTTACTCAGAGAGTAGCAAGGGCATGGAATGCCCTGCCTGCAACAGTAGTAGACCCGCCAACTTTAAGGGCATTTAAATAGTCTTTGGATAAATATATGGGTGATAATGGAATAGTGTAGGTTAGATGGGCTTCAGTTTGGTTTCACAGGTTGGCACAACATTGCGGGCCAAAGGCCCTGTACTTTGCTGTAATGTTCTATGTTCTATAAGATTCAGTGAGAGTACAAAGGTGGCACGGCTGTTTTAAAATTCAAATTTAACTTTTATTTCACATTACATTCTTTTTACTGTATTCATGCATCGATCAGTTTATTTGTTGAGAGTAAATTAGCAAGGCGCTATATATATTTACATGCCTCACTGCTGGCACACACTGATTGGATACAGAGCTTTGGGCTGCTTCTTTCCTGTCGATCAAATGATGATGCATTTTTACATTCATTCATTGTCGAGTGTTCATTGCTCGGGCTTAAGTGTTTCAAGGGAGTAAAAGTTGCTGGGTTGTCAAGCAAGTATACAGAATGAAGATTGACTGACGGCCCAGACACCCATCAACTTTGGAAAACACCTGGGCGCCTGCTTGATTGGCAGCTCTGGCAGATCTGATATTTACCACCAATTTTATCATGGTGTTGTTTATGCAAGCTTAGGTAGATTCAACACCTTTGCTGTTTCAGTTATTGAAACTTTAGAGGGTCTGGGAGATTGACCCTTTTATTGGCTTGCTGTAATAAGGAGTTTTTTTTATGAACAAAATGGATATTTATCATTGAATAATTTTTGAGAAAAACAAAGACAACGTCTGCAGCTATCACTGTAGGTTTCATAACTTCTATACTGTGTACAGTGGATAAATGGACAAGTAAGAGCTAGAGCTTGGCATGAGGGGCCATGAGAAGATATGGCAGGGATGGGTGGAGGAGCAATATCTGGCATGGGAATATGAGAGAACTTGGGAGGTGTTTGGAGGTATACAAATAGCATGGGTGAGGCAGAGGGGAGTTGAGGTTAATTGAGGTGTGAAGAAGAGAATATCTGGTCATAGAGACATGAGGAGTCATAAAGTAGGGCCCTCTTGTGGGACAGTGGTAGTTTCTACCTCATTTAATGTCAAGCAAAATATTGATGAAATGTGAGTCAGTCTTTTTCCTGCATCTTGGACTGCTCTGGGGAGCTATCATAGATATATTCAAGTTTACCTCAGTATATCTACGCAGAACAATCAGAGTGGAGATCATGTAATTCATTCAGAATTGGTATGAGCTGTGTGCCTATACAAAAACCCAAAATTTCCCAACAGAAAGTGTCCTGTTTTGTCAACTTATTTTCAGCCAAATAGCTGGCAGGTTGCTGTTTTATCTCAGCACTTATCATCAATGGAGGCAATCATACTTTGATTGAATGTTGGGCAATTAATAGGTCCTTCTAAAAGTTTACAAATTCAAAGCTTCTGAAGACTGTATAGAAGGGAACTGTGTGCTGTTAACCTAGTCACTCCCACCACACCCCAACACAGACCCCCTAACCACCCCTCCTGCCCACAGAATGCAGCAACTCAAGGAATTTCATCACCACCTTCTCAAGGATAATTTGGGATGGGTGAGAGATAATAGATGAGTTATTGATGCTCAAATCCCATGACTGACTCTTTTTTTAACAAATCGCCCACTATTAGATCTCAATCAGTATGTCAGTCTTTGTTTTAAGAGACATGACATGAAATCATTGCTGCATCTTAGTTATCTGATCTGACTGCATAAAGATCTCATTTCATCTTACCATGGATTACTCGTACTATGAAGTTAGATCACTATGAGTACTTAGAGTACTACTGTAATCTAAGAGCTTAATATTAGCCCAGAGACTTATGTGGCTGTGGAATACAAAATTTACAGGAAATAATTTGAACTTTTTAATTACTTAAAATTAATGTTGAATTTATGCTGTAGGATATAGTATTAGCATTGCTACATTTGATAAAAAGCAGCCTTTTGAAGACAAACATACATCAGGGCTGTCGTGCTCCCTGCCTATAAAAGTCTCAACTATCTCTAGCCATAGATGCTTGAAAAATTAATTGAAGACCATTTGCGCAAGAATTTTGAACAATAAGGAATTAGGGCAAAGGGAGAGTTCCTCGCCTTTTAGCAGTAAATCTGCATGCAGATAGCTGTGCAAAGTAGTAAACAAGTAATTATCAACCAACTTACACAATATTAGTAGGAGTACATCCCCAAAGCCTGCCCCTTCATTCAACAAGACTGTAGCTGACCTGCTACAGACCATAAATACTTTACCATGCCAACTCCTCAGACCCCCCCAACCCTCGGATATTTCAAAAGACTATCTACCTCATCTTTAAATGCTCAAGATGTCCTGAAGAAGAGTCATATTGGACTTGAGGCAGTAACCCTGTTTCTCTTTCTATGGGTGCTGCCAGACCTGCTAGGTTTCTCTAGCATTATCTATGCTTACTACAAGCAGTGATTGAAATGTGATCGTGTGTGTACTTATAAAACCAATTGGTCTCACCTTAACATATTCAACTATGTTTGTTACTTCTCATAGGGCCTTCATACATTGCACAGAAAGTGGCCTAGTTGAGAACAGATCAAAATGGTTCCTCAAAGGAGGTCAATTAATTTGCGCCACTGTAGAACACAGACCCCTTGAACCAGCTCAGCCATATCCTTAAGGACACAAGATAACAAAGTGTGAAGCTGGATGAACACAGCAGGCCAAGCAGCACCTCAGGAGCACAAAAGCTGACGTTTCAGGCCTAGACCCTTGATCAGAGGGTCTAGGCCCGAAACGTCAGCTTTTGTGCTCCTGAGATGCTGCTTGGCCTGCTGTGTTCATCCAGCTTCACACTTTGTTATCTTGGATTCTCCAGCATCTGCAGTTCCCATTATCTCCTTAAGGACACAGACAGCCAATAAACAGTGTTAACGAATGAGTCACTCCTGACTATGGATATTGTAGTCCTCCTCCCAGTATATATTCAGCGGTCTTCACACTCCCAGGGCTTCCTCTCGTGGTGTTCAACATGGAGGAATACTGATCCATCAGCTGAGGGGTTAGCAGTAGATTGTAGTCAACAGGAAGCATCTTTGCTCATGGTTGACACCATGACACTTCTCTGCAGTCAATGTTGAGGACTCACAAGGCAAATCCTTCCAGACTGTAGACTATTGTGCTGCTAACACTGCTGTGGTCATCCTTCCTGAGGAACAGATCATTCCAGGGATGGTACTGGTGGTGTCTGGGATATTGCTCGTAAAGTACAATTCAGTGGGTATAACATAGAACATAGAACATAGAACAGTACAGCACAGAACAGGCCCTTCAGCCCACAATATTGTGCCGACCATTGATCCTCACGTATGCACCCTCAAATTTCTGTGACCATATGCATGTCCAGCAGTCTTCTAAATGTCCCCAATGACCTTGCTTCCACAACTGCTGCTGGCAATGCATTCCATGCTCTCTCAATTCTCTGTGTAAAGAGCCTGCCTCTCACATCCCCTCTATACTTTCCTCCAACCAGCTTAAAACTATGACCCCTCGTGTTAGCCTTTTCTGCCATGGGAAATAGTCTCTGGCTATCAACTCTATCTATGCCTCCCACTACTTTGTATACCTCAATTAGGTCCCTTCTCCTCCTCCTTTTCTCCAATGAAAAGAGTCCAAGCTCAGTCAACCTCTCTTCATAAGATAAGTCCTCCAGTCCAGGCAGCATCCTGGTAAACCTCCTCTGAACCCTCTCCAAAGCATCCACATCTTTCCTATAATAGGGCGCCCAGAACTGGACGCAGTATTCCAAGTGCGGTCTAACCAAAGTTTTATAGAGCTGCAACAAGATCTCACGACTCTTAAACTCAATCCCCCTGTTAATGAAAGCCAAAACACCATATGCTTTCTTAACAAACCTGTCCACGTGGGTGGACATTTTAAGGGATCTATGTATCTGCACACCAAGATCCCTTTGTTCCTCCACACTGCCAAGAATCCTATCCTTAATCCTGTTCTCAGCTTTCAAATTCGACCTTCCAAAATGCATCACCTCACATTTATCCAGGTTGAACTCCATCTGCCACCTCTCAGCCCATCTCTGCATCCTGTTAATGTCCCGCTGCAGCCTACAATAGCCCTCTATACTGTCAACGACACCTCCAACCTTTGTGTCGCCTGCAAACTTGCTGACTCATTCCTTCAATCCCCTCATCCAAGTCATTAATAAAAATTACAAACAGTAGAGACCCAAGGACAGAGCCGTGTGGAACACCACTCACCACTGACTTCCAGGCAGGATATTTTCCTTCTACTACCACTCGCTATCTTCTGTTGGCCAGCCAATTCTGTATCCAGACAGCTAAGTTCCCCTGTATCCCATTCCTCCTGACCTTCTGAATGAGCCTACCATGGGGAACCTTATCAAATGCCTTGCTGAAGTCCATATACACCGCATCCACAGCTTGACCCTCATCAACTTTTCTAGTCACATCCTCAAAGAACTCGATAAGGTTTGTGAGGCATGACCTGCCCCTCACAAAGCCATGTTGACTGCATTTAATCAAGCCATGCCCTTCCAGATGGTCGTAAATCCTATCCCTCAGAATCCTTTCTAACACCTTGCAGACGACAGCCGTGAGACTTACTGGTCTGTAATTGCCGGGGATTTCCCTATTTCCTTTCTTGAAGAGAGGAATTACATTTGCCTCTCTCCAGTCCTCAGGTACGACTCCAGTGGAGAGCGAGGATGCAAAGATCTTCGCAAGTGGCTAAGCAATTGCATTTCTCATTTCCCAAAGCAGCCGAGGACAAATCTGGTCCGGGCCTGGCAACTTGTCAATCTTAATGTTTGACAAAATTTTCAGCACATCAGCTTCCTCTATCTCTATCCATTCCAACATGCACACGTGCTCTTCAAAGGTTTCATTCACTACAAAGTTCGTTTCTTTCGTAAAGACAGAAGCAACAAACTCATTTAGGGCTTCCCCTACCTCCTCAGACTCCACACACAAGTTCCCTATGCTATCCCTGATCGGCCCTACTCTTTCTTTGACCATTCTCTTATTCCTCACATAAGTGTAAAATGCCTTTGTGTTCTCCCTAATCCGTTCTGCCAAGCCTTTCTCGTGCCCCCTCCTGGCTCTCCTCAGACCATTTTTGAGCTCCTTCCTCGCCTGCCTGTAATCCTCTCGAGCTGAGCTTGACCCTAGCTTCCTCCACTTTATGAAAGCTACTTTCTTCCTTTTGACGAGAATCTCCACTGCTCTCGTCATCCAAGGTTCCTTTACCTTACCCCTTCTTGCCTGTCTCAGAGGGACATATTTATTCATCACTCGCAACAACTGTTCCTTAAACAGTCTCCACATGTCTATAGTGCCTTTACCATGGAACAATTGCTCCCAGTCCACGCTTCCCAACTCATGTCTAATCGCATCATAGTTTCCTCTTCCCCAATTAAATATCCTCCCATTTTGCCTAATCCTCTCCTTCTCCATAGCTATGTAGAATGTGAGGCAGTTATAGTCACTATCACCAAAATGATCTCCCACCACAAGATCTGATACCTGCTCCGGCTCGTTTCCGAGCACCAAGTCTAGAATGGCCTCTCTCCTCGTCGGCCTGTCAACGTACTGAGTTAGGAAACCCTCCTGAACACACCTTACAAAAACAGCTCCATTCAAATCTTCTGCTTGAAGGAGGTTCCAATCAATATTGGGAAAGTTAAAGTCATCCATTACAACAACCCTACTACGTCCACACTTTTCCAAAATCTGCCGACCTATGCTTTCTTCAAACTCCCTGCTGCTATTGGGGGGCCTGTAGTAAACCCCTAACGAGGTGACTACTCCCTTGCTGTTCCTAATTTCCACCCATACTGACTCAGTAGGCAGATCTTCCTCGACAATGGAAGCTTCTGTAGCTGTGATACCCTCTCTGATTAGTAGTGCTACACCCCCTCCTCTTTTCCCCCCTCCCTATTCTTTTTAAATGCTCTAAACCCTGGAACATCCAGCAACCATTCCTGCCCCTGAGAAACCCATGTCTCTGTTATGGCCACAACATCATAGCACCAGGTACTGATCCATGCTCTAAGTTCATCACTTTTATTCCTGATACTCCTTGCGTTAAAGCAAACACACTTTAACTGATCCCTTGGTTCCTTCCCAGGAAAATCTTTCCCACTAGCTGGTCTACCTCTTGCTACTGCCTCACCTGCATCAACGCTCACCTCTGGTATACAGCTCAGGTTCCCACCCCCCTGCCATACTAGTTTAAACCCTCTCGAACTACTCGAGCAAACCTTCCACCCAGGACATTGGTCCCCTTCCAGTTCAGATGCAACCGGTCCTCCTTGTGCAGGTCCCACCTTGCCCAGAAGGCATCCCAATTATCTACATATCTGAAGCCCTTCCTCCTACACCAGCTGCGCAGCCACGTGTTAAGCTGCGCCCGCTCCCTGTTCCTCGCCTCGCTATCTCGTGGCACCGGTAGTAAACTAGAGAACACTACTCTGTTCGTCCTGCTTTGCAGCTTCCATCCTAACTCCCTGAAATCATTTTTTTATATCCTCAATCCTTTTTCTGGCTATATCATTAGTGCCAATATGTAACCCGATTTCTGGCTGGTCGCCCTCCCCTTTTAGAACCTTATATACCCAATCGGAGACATCTCGGACCCTGGCACCAGGGAGGCAACATACCTTCCGGGAATCCTGATGCTGACCACAAAATCTCCTGTCGATTCCCCTAACTATCGAGTCCCCTACCACAAGTACTTTGCTATTCTGCCCCCTTTCCTTCTTTGCCACAGTGTCAGGCTCAGTATCAGAGAACTGACTACTATGGCTTTCTTCTGGTAGGTCATCCCCCCCAGCAGTATCCAAAACGGTATACTTATTGCTGAGGGGAATGCCCACAGGAGATCTCTGCACTGTCTGTCTGTCCCCTTTCCTCCCCCTAACTGTAACCCATCTATCCTGGTCCTGAGCTTTAGGAGTGACCAACTCCCGGTAACTCCTCTCAATTACCCCCTCTGCCTCCCGAATGATCCGTAGTTCATCCAGCTCCAGCTCCATTTTCCTAACACAGTTTTCAAGGAGCTGGAGTTGGGTGCACTTCCCGCAGATGTAGCCAGCAGAGACGTGTGCCATGTCTCCCACCTGCCACATTCTGCAGGACGAGCAAGCAACTGCCCTAGCGTCCATACCCCACTTATCTGAACACCCACTCAGTACTAAAGTAAAAAGGTTAGTTCAAGTTGCAATAAAATTAATAACAAACAAAGTCTGTCAGACAGATCTCCCAGCTTTGGCGCAAGACTCCAGATGCTGCTCGTGTGACCTTTTGCAGGGTTAACAGGGCTAGGTTTTCATTGTCATTTCTGGCATGTGGTTTGAGACCAAATAGTTGATATGGTTTCAATCCTTTGTTTAGACTTCCTAGCAGTTTGGTACAACTGCATGGTTTTCAAGGTCTTTACAAAACTCAGTTAAGAATAAAATGAACCTCTGAAAAAGAGTCAAAAACAAAAATTGCTGGGATAACTCGGCAGGTCTGACATCATCTGTAGAGAGAAAACAGAGTTCAAGTCAAGAAGCTCTTCTTCAGATTCTGCAAAAGTGTGTTTTTGGAAACTTTCAAAACTTTGACAATGATTCTGACAGACTTTACTTTGCTTTTATAAGAGTCAACTGCCTGCTATGGGTTTTTAAGCACAGGTAGACCAATCCCAATGAGGGATGACACATTTCCTTACCAACAAAAACAAATTAGAAAACAGATTTTTTAATGACAATTGACAGTGGTTGTACAGTCACTTTTAATTCCAGATTTCATTGAATTCAAATTTCGACATGGGACATGGTGGGATTCAAACGCATGTCCTAATCTTTGAGTCTGAATGGCCAGCTGATAATTCTACATCCATGTACAACAACATCTCAAAGGGTGGATTGCTACTGCATGAAAACACCACTGCTGTTGCCCAGGAATCCTGCATACACCTGTGTAAAGACCTTTTCATGGTTGTACACCAGGTCTTTGTTCACGCCGTGGAAGTGGGTCTGGGTAGGATGCTGCTTGGAGGATCGTTGTGTACTCAATAGGCTGAATGGTCTGCTTCCACAGTGTAGTGATTCTATGGTTCCCATGTTTATCGTTTTGATGTTCATCTGAGTTTCCAAGTAACGTAAAAGTCTATATGACTGAATAGATCAGACCTTCGCACCTCTGAACTGTAGATGATATCTCCAGTGTGTGTTAAGTAACCTCTAAAGGAACATATATAACCTTTCCTCACAAATGCTGTGAACAAAACCTTCAGTTCAAGCAGAAAGAAAGCAGCTGTAAGTGCTCAGTATTGGTTGCCATGTTTTCCTATCATGGCTTCAACTCCCTCAGTTGTCTTTATCTTCTCACTTGCTTTCACTGGCAAGTTCAGAACAGGAAACCCATGAACTCAAAGCTAAAGCTAAATTAGCTGAAGTTAAACCATTTAAATGCAAAATCATTGATTGAAGTTATCTTCTTGACACACCATCAATTTCAATGTGTTTATCACCTCAGCATCTCCAAAATCCCCATGCAAAATCTCCTACATTTAAATTCATACCATTGAATTAAGTGAGATTATTTTTAAATGCAATTTTTCCACTCATCCATTTCCCAGTGTGAACAGGACAGCCTATAAAATGTAATTACTCAAATGCTTTAATAAGGGTGAAAATTCAAAAACAGGATTAATTAAAAGAATTATCCTGTAAGCATTGTTTGACAACCCAGATTATTAAAACAATCTTTCTGAACACGATAGTAGATTGAACATATGCTGCAGTTTTACTTTCCCCTTCCTTTGGCATGTTCTAACAAGCTATTATGAGTACAATAGAAAAGGTTTCTTCAGTTTCCAGTGAAAAGTCACACCCAAAAACTTACCTCTACTTTCACATGGGTGTGTCTTTATGGTGGGAAAATGCATGTTGCATACAAACAGAAACTCTTACTATTTAATGGCTTGTTTGGACACTCTTAACAGTGGTGATTGGTTTCTGCTTGAACCATGACTGGTTAATCAAGTAAAATGGATTTTCCTTTGGCATTCACAGATCTAAGTTTAGAAATTGCAGTTGGCATTATTATCTTAATAATAAGGTAGCAAGAGTAGCCTCCAAATGGTGAGAGTGTTATATTGTTTTAACAAATTAAACAGACAAAAGAAAAATTGTACTTCTTACACGGAGGTATGATTTTTTAATCCTACAGTATTAGTTAGACAGGGTGTTGTACAAATATCTATATCATGTATGATATTCTAATTTTATTGACATAATGTGAAATATGCACCATACTAAAATGTCTAAACATGACTAGTGACATCTGTAATGATAAGAAAACCTGCTAGATTGATATGAATAAGGAGATAATACTTTACATAATCAGTAGAAAGTAGCTATTTTCTCCAAAACCAGACAGGAGTATCTCGTGTCAGCGATATGATTCATTCCTTTGTGACTAACAGTACTTTGTGCCTTTAAAAGTAAATAATTAATATTTATAGTGTTGGAAAATAGAGACCAAAAACAGAAACGCATTGTGAAGACCAATATGATTGATGAAAATAGTCATGAAGCCTCGCACATATGTTCCATTAACCTCAGCACATTTTGGATGGGTAGTGTGGAGATAAACAGATAAAGTTACATCTGTGGTTGTTCACTTGCCAGATACTCTTCATAACAAAACAAAGATGAATTAATCCCCATTGTGTGGCTAACAATGGCTCTTGATTTATAAACTGCACTTCAAATACATTTGATATCACCATCGAATTGCATAGCTTTCTGAACTTAATTCAACTTCAGTTGCATTAAATAATAATTGAAAAGTGAGCTATGAAGCATAATCCTGGTTATAAATGTTTTAATCATTCATTGTATTTGAAAATGAAGTTCAAATGGGAATCTTACATCAAGAAAGAATCAAGTTACTTTGCTCCATTGATTGAATGAATATAACTTATTGGTATTTGGAGTTTTACAAATGGAAATGTATTCTCCTTTATATGACTCCCTGTATACACTTGCCTAACTTATTCCACAGCCTTGGCCATCCCATCTTTGTGATCTCATCCACCCCCATAACCTTTGAGATACGTGTCCCTTTAATTCTGGCATCTTGTGCATTCCTAAATTCAATTGCTTCACCATTGGTGCCCCTGCCTTCAGTTATCTCAATCTCAAGCTCTGAAGTTCCCTCCTTACATATTTCCATTTCTCTACCACACTTTAACACTCCTCCTTAAAAACTTCCTAAAGTTGATCATTTAAAGTAATATCTCCGATTTGTAGTTTGGTTTCTTTTTATTATATGCTGTTCCTGTGAAGTGGAATGGACCATTTCAACGTGTTGAATGCACTGTATTAAGATAGAGATTTTTTTATTGTGTTATACACGTATATATGTGAGCGTGTATATGTATAAGTTATTCAATATATAAAGAAGGAAAATGTAATGCTGTCTAGCTTGAAATTTGTATTTGACAATTTATTTCCATTTAGTATTTTTACATAACCAGAATAAATATATAATGATAGGAAAAACATAGGGAGGAATGGAGGTTGATGAGAATGAAGGTGGGGAGCTTGATGGTATAGTGATAATGTTATTGAAGTAGTAATTCCAGAAACTAAGGCTAAAGTCCTGGGGACATTACTTTGACTCCCAAATGGAAGACGGTGAAATTAAAATTCAATAAAAATCTGTCATTAATAGCAATCACATAATTACTGCTGATTTGTCATTGTGTGGAGGTGCCAGTGTTGGACTGGGGTGGACAAGATCAAAAGTCACACAACACCTGGTTGTAGTCCAAAAAGTTCATTTGAAATCACAAGTTTTTGGAGCACTGCATTTCACTTGACAAAGGATCAGTGCTCCAAAAGCTTGTGATTTCAAATAAACCTGTTGGGTTATAACCTGGTGTCATGTGACTTCTGGATTTGTCACAGAGTCATGGAAGCATATCACATGGAAACAGACCCTTTGGTCCAAGTCATTCATGTCAGCCAGGTTTCCCAAAACTAAACTCAGCTGTCTTTGGCCCATATCCCTTTAAATCTTTCCAATGTATGTACATAACCAACTTCTAATCAATGTTGTAACTGTACTCACCTCTACCACATCCTCTGGCAGTTCATTCCATACACTTACCACTTTCTGTATGAAAAAGTTGCCCCCTCAGGTCCCTTTTAAATGTTTCCCCTCTCACCTTAAATCTATAACCTCAAGTTCATTAAAGTCCTTTAAGGAATCAAATCCGCCAACCTGCCTTAGTCTGGCCTACATGGACCACACAAATGTTGCTGATTCTTATAACAGCCCACTGACAAACCGTTCAGTTCAAGGCCAGTTAGGAATGGACAACCAGTGCTGACCCAGCCAGTGATACTTATATCCCATGTTTGAGTTTAAAATAAATTAATCAGACAGGAAGTGACTTTCTGTGGACCTGATATAGATGCACAAGCAAGAAAATAACAGATGGAATTTACACAGAAGGAATGGTGAGGCTATGGTAAGGAAAAGCAGTGGATGGTAGGCATAGGTTTAACAGCACTCCATGTGGGTATGGTGGGGTTGTTGGGATGTTGGAGTGGAGAAGCAATGGTATGTGAAAATAGGGCCAGGTGCACCTATTTTTATTGAATTGACCCAATTTTTTAATGGGGTATTAACAGCGTCAATGGTGTTAGTGGCTTTGTCATTGCACCTACTGATGACTCAGAACAACCACCTTTTTCAGACAGTCAGTTCCAATGAATATACAAATCAGATCCTAGCATACTGAATGCCATCTTATATTGGAGCTGGTACTATACCTATCAAAAAGGAAAATGGATGTGGTTGCTGGACTCCATTCATCCCAGTCTCAGGATATTGTTGCAAAAGTTCCTCAGGCTTGTGCCAATACCGACCAATCATCTTCTGCAACTTCATCAACAATCTTCCCTCCACCATAGTTCAGAAGTGTGGTTTCCTATTACACATTTCACATCTGACAACATTTGTACCACCCCAGATACAGAAACGCTCATTGTCAGAATCCAGCAAAACCGAGACAGCATTCAGACTTTGGAAGTAGTAAGTAACATTCAGGTTATACAAATGCCTGGCAATGCCCATCTCCACTATATTCAATAATATAACTATCAGTGAATCTCCCACCATCAACATTCTGGTAGCCGATCATGAACCATAAATCCTCTTCAATCCATTATTTCAATACTATGGCTGCAAGAGCATATCAGAGACTAGGAATCAAGAAGCTTGGCAACATTTGTGGACAAAACAGCCCACTTGACTAGTACCCCATTCACCACCTTTAACATGGACTCACTCCACCATCAATGCAAAATGATAACAATGTGGCTTTCAACAAAACATAACACGGCAATTCAATGGCTCCTCCAGTAGCACCTACTTAACCTGGAAATTCTAGCACCTGAAAGGAAAAGAGCAATTTGGGAATACCATCAGCTGCAAGTTCTCATCAAGGTCACTCATCATCCTAACCTATACCAATGTAGCCCATCAAAAAACATGGAGATCCTTCCCTAACAACACAAGAGAGGTAACTTCACAACTGGTCTGCAGCAATTCAAAGAAGAGCTCATGACAACACAGTGTAGAGCTGGGGACATACAGCAGATCAGGCAGCATCAGAGAAGTAGGAAAGTTGACCTTTCAGAGTCTTCTTCGAAAGAAGAGTCCTGACCTGAAATTTTGATTTTCCTACTCCTCTGATGCTGCCTGACCTGCTGTGTTCTTCCAGCTCTGCATTGTGTTGTCTCAGAGCTCTGAGGAAGGGTCCCAAACCAAAGCGTTGACTCTCCTACTCCTCTGAGGCTGCCTGTCCTGCTGTGTTCCTCCAGCTCCACACCACGTTGGCTCTGACTCCAGCATTTGCAGTTCTTGTTGTCTCCAAGAGCTCATCACCATCTTTCCAAGGATTAGTAAAGATGGATGACAAGTACTGGCATGACCAGTGACACTCACATCGTACGAAAAGGTTAAAAGAAAAAGCTCGCACTCTGCACAGTCTGTTCTTTTCTACGGGTCAAACAGCCAATAGGGTAAGTGTGAAAATATTTTGTGGGATTCAAAAGAAGCAAAGTGGTCTAATTGGCATCAGAAAAGTAATCAAGGCTACTACAATCCCAGGATTTCCACCTCAAAGATCACCCTCCCCAGAAAGACTTTACAGGTGACTGGGATGGCTCAATATGTTTTGTTATTCATGTTGGAAATGGATCATTGCCAGCAATGTTCCTTCTAAAATGCATGGGTCCATGGACCCCATGTTGACATTCTTCTAAAATTGCTGCAGCCCACGTGGTGAAGTTACCCCAGTACAGCTGCTAGATAGGGAGTACATAGACTTTGGCCAATTGATGACAAAGAAACAGTGATAACAATACAATATAGGATGATGTGCAACTTGGAAGAGAACTTGGTAGTGATGTTTCCATATGCCAGCTTTCCTTATTCTTCTCTATTCTGCTGTCTAATGTTGAAGAAATCCCATTTGTGGTGTTGCAAATCACCCTGTTGAAGGTATACACTACAGCATGGTGTGCTTGTGTGGCAGGGACTGAAGGTTAAACATGGTGAATATGTTTTCTATTTGGATGGTGTCAAGTTGTTGAGGATTTTTGGAACTCCACCTACATAAGTGGAGAACATTCCATCAAAATCTGGGTTTGCACCTTAGAGGTGATAAAAAGTTTTTGTGATTAAGGAAACAAGCCAATCACCAAGGAATATCTAGCCTTTAGAGTTAATGGGAGGTGCAGATGCTGGAGAATCCGAGATAACAAAGTGTGGAGCTGGATGAACACAGCAGGCCAAGTGGCATCTTAGGAGCACAAAGGCTGACTTTTCGGGCCTAGACACTTCATTCTGATGATGCTCGGCCTGCTGTGCTCATCCAGCTCCGCACTTTGTAATATCTAGCATTTAATTGGCTTTCATAGCAATATCGTTAGACAGTTTGACTTTCTCATTAATGGCTATTGCCAGAATGTTGATAATTTGCTCTTTACCCAATGGTGTATCCACATATCCACCAGTAACTTATTCCTTGTTATTTGTAATATATTATTTATTCGAACACCTTTAACAATCGATTCTAATAATACTACAGCATTCCTATTGCATTATAATTTGCTTACCATTCTGATTAAATGAGTTAAATGTGACACACCTGTGGGGCAGGTGGGTCTTGAACCCAGACCTTCTGGCGAGGAAACAGGATCAGTTGTTCCAAAGAACCAATATTTGGAACTTGTTGCCTGAAGGATTGTGGGACTACCTGCACCAAATGGACTCCAGCAATTCAAGAAAGCGGCTCATCATTACCTTCTCAAATGCAGTTGGGGGTGGGCAATAAATACTGACCCAGCCCATATCCCATGAATGAATAAATTTTTAAAAGATTACACATGATTTTTTTAAAAAACAAATGCGTGTTTTTACAAATATTGACTAACTTTTGCCATATTGTGTAGTCTAGAAATGATCCAGACTGAGTTTTTCTCTCACCTCATTTCCTAACTTCCAGACAAATTTGAACTTAGAGAGCATGGGGTAAGAAGTTTCACATTAGTGGCCTGCAAAATGATGATAACTCAAGTGGAATACTGACGGATTTCGCAGATTTATATGCAATTAAATGACTGATAAATTCAACACAGCTTTGTTTCATCCAAGATGTTACAATAGGCACAAGCCATGCACCTCTTGAAATTGTTATGGTCTAATCAGAGGCAGCCAACATGAAAAATACTTTAAAATGTGATCTAATGTAAACAGATATGCTTGCTGTTCCAGCCTTTACAGCATTACCACAGAACACTACAAGCCCACAAATCATTCAATCTCCATCCTTCCTCTCTGCATACCAATTTTCCTGAGGACTATTGTTTGTGAGTCCTGGATTCAATCCAGCTACACCTTAGGTACCAAAATTATTACAGGCAAGCCTGCTGGTTTCAATAAGCTCCTGAGTGTACAGAAAATACACTATATACAATAAATTCAATCTGCAGAATAAGATGAAAATATTTTCTTGTTAGATTTGTGTTGATTAGTATAGATGTGTGCTGTATTTGCTGCAGCAGTCGTCACCTCTGATTAAGTTTATTCTTTTTCAAAAAAATTATCTGGACAGATCTGATTTTATAAATGCTAATAGACTTAGGCACCACGTTAAATAAAAATGCAATGTCAAAATTCTCAATAGAAGTGAAAAAGTGAATAAGACATGACTTCCATGATATTGTAGCAAGCCAGAGGAAGTCCTGGCATAACACAATCAAATACTGTTGGCCTGCTGTGTTCATTCAGCTTCACACCATGTTATCTCAGATTCCCCAGCATCGGCAGCTCCTACTATCTCCGTAGGAAACCAAAAGCAGGTTTGTGTGGCAGTAGCCGAAGAGTTCGGCAGCCTTGGAATTATCCCTTTTACGTGATAGTGGTGCTGAAAGAGGGTGATTGACCTGATTACATTCTGGCACATTAAATAGAGTGTTTAAGTCTCAGAGTGAAGCCTTTAATATCACTGAGGCTTTTTTTTTTAAATTCTCTCATGGTATATGGATGTCACTGGCTGGACTAGCATTTCTTGCCCATCTCTAGTTATCCTTGGGAAGGTAGTCCCTTCTTGAACTGCTGGAATCAATTTGGTTCAGGTAAACTCACAAAGCAACTGAGGAGGGAGTTCCAGAATTTTGACCCAGTGACGCTGAAGGAGAGGTGCTATATTCCCAAGTCAGGTTGGAGTGTGGTTTGAAGGGAACTTACAAGTGGTGATGATCCTATCTATCTGCAGCCATAGCATCATAGTCACAGGGTCATAGAGTCATACAGCACAGAAACAGACCCTCTGATCCAACCAATCCATGCCGAACATAATCCCAAACGAAACTAGTCCCACCTTTCTGTTTCCAGCCCATATCCCTCCTAGCCTTTCCTGTTCATGTATCTATCGAAACATATTTTAAACATTGTAATTGTAGCTGCAATCACCATTTCCTCCACAAGTTCATTCCACATGCAAACCACTCCTCATGCAGGAACAGCAAGCAAATAGAACTGTAAAGGCTCATTATGCCTGCAAATGCATTAAAACTCACCATCCATCTCATATAGTGGACAATTGTTTTTGACCAGGGGCATAGAAATTTACCTTGTTAATCTAACTAATTCATGCAGACACCATGTCACATGACCACTCCTCTCATCTCTGAAGAGTTTAATTTAATTTCTGAAGCCCCTTTCCTCAGTCTGCTGTTAACATTTAGTCCAAAGAATTTAACTAGTTGGTAACACAACAGTTACACATCAGACTAATAGTTAAGTACAGGTAATCTTCCTTGAAACCTGTTTCACTGGAAAATAAACTTTGTATTTGCCTGCAAAGCAAATCAATTATTTGTTTGTAAATATCATTCTGCTGCATCGTCACTGACTTTGAAGAAATGAGTGGATGTGTATGTCAGGAAAGGATTGACAGGCTGTGTTTCTTTTCTCATGAAAAGGCTGAGGTGTGACCGAAGAAAGGTATTTAAAATTATAAGTGGCCTTGGTAGAGATGACACAGAGAGAATGTTTCTCTTTGTAGGGAAGGATAATTAGAGGTCATTGATGTAAGCTTGTTACCAAAGATATCAAATTGGATAAAGAAGTTTCTTCTGAATTCCATTAAAGTGTTGAGAATGTGGAACTTTGCTTCCCAGTGAATGGTTAAAGTGAATAGATCCATTTAAGAGTATGTTTGATAAATATATGTGGAGGAAGGGAAAATATAAGATCGTTGTTGTGATAAATTTAGTTGAGGAAGGATGGGAGGAGTCTTGATTGGAGTATAAAGTTCAGTATGGACTAGTTGAGTCAAATGCTGTTTCCATGCCCTACAAGTAATTCTCTCCTCACGCCTTCTGCCTCAGTTTTAGCACACTTCACTCCTCCCAAATTCCAAACTATCATGACTCAAAGGCACAACCGACTGAAACAAACCCAACGCATTGCCAAAGAGCTACAACATGCTGCAAAATTTATTTATTTATTTTCACATGTGTTGACAGTGAAAAATGTTGAACTCTGACGCCACTCTCTGGTGCCTAATGCAGAACCCTTAAGTTATTCTAAAACAGGTCTGACAGATGATATCATAGTGCCAAAGAAAATCTTCATACGCCTCCATATCGTCCATCAACAAATGTAGAACTCCCAGAGACTGAAAGCATTGCCTTAAGATGCAAAATATGATATGCCTTGAGTGCATTGCAATATAAAGGACAATCCACTTCATTGTAAATTCTTGATGAACTATAGTCAAATAGAATTGGTTCAAAAAGGCACAAAGAGAAAGATGGCACCAGTTTACTTACCCAATCTTAAGATATAAAATAAAACAATGCTTTTGTGTTTTGTTATGCTGTGATACAAGATTATACTTTCAAAGAACTAAAGAACAAAGAAACTTACAGCACAGGAAAAGGCCTTTCGGCCCTCCAAGCCTGTGCCGATCCAGATCCTCTACCTAAACCTGTCGCCTATTTTCCAAGGATCTGTATCCCTCTGCTCCCTGCCCATTCATGTATCTGTCTAGATACATCTTAAATTACGCTATCGTGCCCGCATCTACCACCTCCACTGGCAACGTATTTCAGACACCCACCACCCTCTGCGTAAAGAACTTTCCACGCATATCTCCTTTAAACTTTTCCCCTCTCACCTTGAAATCATGGCCCTAGTAACTGAGTCCGCCATTCTGGGAAAAAGCTTTCGCTATCCACCCTGTATATACCTCTCACGACTTTGTAGACCTCAGTCAGGTCCCCCTCAACTTCAGTCTTTCTAATGTAAATAATCCCAATCTATCCAACCTCTCTTCATACCTAGCGCCCTCCATAACCAGGCAACATCCTGTTGAACCTCCTCTGCACCCTGTCCAAAGCATTCACATCCTTTTGGTAATGTTTGGACCAGAACTGTACGCAGTATTCCAAATGTGGTCAAACCGAAGTCCTATACAACTGCAACATGACCTGCCAACTCTTGCACTCAATACCCTGTCCGATGAGTGAAAGCGTGCAGTATGCCTTCTTGACCACCCTGTCGACCTGTGTTGCCACCTTCAGGGTACAACAGACCTGAACACCCAGATCTCTCTGTGCATCAGTTATCCCCAGGGCTTTTCCATTTACCAAATATTTCGCTCTTGAATTAGATCTTCCAAAATGCATCACCTCGCATTTACCTGGATTGAACTCCATCTGCCATTTCTCCCCCCAACGCTCCAACCTATCTATATTCTGCTGCATTCTCCGACAGTCCCCTTCACTATCTGCTGCTCCACCAATCTTAGTGCCATCTGTAAACTTGCTGATCAGACCATCTATACCTTCCTCCAGATCATTTATGTATATCACAAACAACAGTTGTCCCAACACAGATCCCTGTGGAACACCACTGGTCACATTTCTCCATTTTGAGAAACACCCTTCCACTACAACTCTGTCTCCTGTTGCCTAGCTGGTTCTCTACCCATCTAGCTAGTACACCCTGGACCCCATGCGACTTCACTTTCTCCATCAGCCTACCATGGGGAGCCTTATTGAAGTCCAGGTATATGACATCCACAGCCCTTCCCTTATCTGTCAACGTTGTCATTTTCTCAAAGAATCCTCTCAACTTGGTAAGACATGATCTTCCCTGCACAAAACCATGCCGCCTGTCACTAATAAGTTCATTTTCTTCCAAATATAAATAGATCCTATCCCTCAGTATCATCTCCAGCAGCTTCCCCACTACTGACGTCAGGCTCACCTGTTTATAATTATCTGGATTATCCCTGCTACCCTTCTTAAACAAGGGGACAACATTAGCAATTCTCCAGTCCTCAGGGACCTCACCCATGCTCAAGGATGCTGCAAAGATATCTGCTAAGGCCCCAGCTATTTCCTCTCTTGCTTCTCTCAGAAACCTGAGATAGATCCCAGCCTGACCTGGGGACTTGTCCACCCTAATGCCTTTTAGAATACCTGATACTTCTCCCCTCCTTATGCCGACTTGACCTAGAGTAATCAAACGTCTATCCCTAACCTCAACATCCATCATGTCCCTCTCCTCAGTGAATATCGACGCTAAGTACTCATTAAGAATCTCACTCACTTTCTCTGGTTCCTCGCGTAACTTCCCTCATTGTCCTTGAGTGAGCCAACCTTTTCTCTAGTTACCCTCTTGCTCCTTATGTATGAATAAAAGGCTTTGGGATTTTCCTTAACCCTGTTTGCTAAAGATATTTCATGACCCCTTTTAGGTCTCTTAATTCCTTGTTTCAGGTTGGTCCTACTTTTCCGATATCCTTCCAAAGGTTTGTCTATTTTCAGTCGCCTTATGTATGTATGCTTCCTTTTTCCCCTTTGCTAGTCTCACAATTTTGCCTGTCATCCATGGTTCCCTAACCTTGCCCTTTCTATCCCGCATTTTCACAGGAACATGTCAGTCCTGCACTCTAATCAACCTCTCTTTAAAAGCCTCCCACACATCACATGTGGATTTACCCTCAAACCATTGTTGCCAATCCACATTCCCCAGATTCTGATGAATTTTGCGATAGTTGGCCTTCCCTCAATTTAACACTCTTCCTTTAGGACCACTCTCGTCTTTAGAACATAGAACATAGAACAGTACAGCACAGAACAGGCCCTTCAGCCCACGATGTTGTGCCGACCATTGATCCTCACGTATGCACCCTCAAATTTCTGTGACCATATGCATGTCCAGCAGTCTTTTAAATGTCCCCAATGACCTTGCTTCCACAACTGCTGCTGGCAATGCATTACATGCTCTCACAACTCTCTGTGTAAAGAACCTGCCTCTGACATCCCCTCTATACTTTCCTCCAACCAGCTTAAAACTATGACCCCTCGTGTTAGCCTTTTCTGCCATGGGAAATAGTCTCTGGCTATCAACTCTATCTATGCCTCTCATTATCTTGTATACCTCAATTAGGTCCCTTCTCCTCCACCTTTTCTCCAATGAAAAGAGTCCGAGCTCAGTCAACCTCTCTTCATAAGATAAGCCCTCCAGTCCAGGCAGCATCCTGGTAAACCTCCTCTGAACCCTCTCCAAAGCATCCACATCTTTCCTATAATAGGGCGCCCAGAACTGGACGCAGTATTCCAAGTGCGGTCTAACCAAAGTTTTATAGAGCTGCAACAAGATCTCACGACTCTTAAACTCAATCCCCCTGTTAATGAAAGCCAAACACCATATGCTTTCTTAACAAACCTGTCCACGTGGGTGGACATTTTAAGGGATCTATGCATCTGCACACCAAGATCCCTCTGTTCCTCCACATTGCCAAGAATCCTATCCTTAACCCTGTACTCAGCTTTCAAATTTGACCTTCCAAAATGCATCACCTCGCATTTATCCAGGTTGAACTCCATCTGCCACCTCTCAGCCCATCTCTGCATCCTGTCAATGTCCCGCTGCAGCCTACAACAGCCCTCTATACCGTCAATGACACCTCCAACCTTCGTGTCGTCTGCAGACATGCTGACCCATCCTTCAATCCCCTCATCCAAGTCATTAATAAAAATTACAAACAGTAGAGGCCCAAGGACATCAGTATTCTAAAACTTACGGAATTGTGATCACTATTCCCAAAGTTATCCCCCACTGAAACTTCAACCACCAGGCCAGCTCATTTCCCTACAGCAGGTCCAGTATGGCCCCATCTGGAGTTGGACTGTTTACATTCTGCTCTCAAAAGCCCTCCTGGATGCTCCATACAAATTCTGCTCCATCTAAACCCTTGACTATAAGTGAATCCCAGTCAATATTGGGAAAATTAAAATCTCCCATCACCACCACCCTGTTGCTCCTACATCTTTCCATAATCTGCCTACATATTAGTACTTCTATCTCATGCTCGCTGTTGGGAGGCCTGTAATACAGCCCCAACAATGTTACCGTACCCTTCCTATTTCTGAACTCTGTCCATATTGCCTCACTGCTCAAGTCCTCCATAGTGCTCTCCTTCCGCACAGCTGTGATATCCTCTTTGACCAGTAATGCAGCTCCTCCACCCCTTTTACCTCCCTCTCTATCCTGCCTGAAGCATCTATATCCCTGGGTGTTTAGTTGCCAATCTTGCCCTTCCACCGACCAAGTCTCAGTAATTGCAATAACATTATACTCCCAGCACTAATCCAAACCCCAAGTTCTTTAGAGGTTTCTCTTGTCAAAATCCCTTGCAAGCTCGAATTTGGTTTTCTGAAAAATGCAGTTTGATTCTTGCCAATCAATCTGAAAATTCTTATCAACTGATAAATAATTTTCACTTTAACTTTTATCTTAAGATGCCCTCTCCTGTTCACACTTGCACTTTGGGATTTACAATGAATACAGTGTTCAGAGTACCAGCCTGAACACTGACTCACCTGGCACTCTATTTACCCTGCACCCTGTCAACCTACCCACCTGAACACTGACTCACCTGGCACCCTACTCCCCTGGCACTCTACAATTTTCCCAATGAATGTTTACATTGTGACCTGATTTAGTGGTGGAAACAATGGCCCAGATATTCCAACGGCCAGACAATCATTGGAGCACCGCATGCAGTTGTAAATTGGATGCTGCAGCTGACTCAGTGGCAATTGTCCAGGAAATTGAAGTCTCCCACAGGCAATTCTCTGACTCTGGAACCCTCTGAAAAGAGAGAACTCTTTAATGTCACAGATTTCAGAAGGTTTCTCTTCTATTAAATTCATAGTTACCCAGAAAATGTTCAATAATTTAAAACATAAATTAATTTCTAGATAACTACTCAGCTACTTCTCTAACACATGTTCAACTGTCCCGCCCCCTAAAACCTTTGGGCCCTGACAATATCTTCCCCAATCAGATCCCCGAAATCCATTATTATTCCACCCTGGCCCCACCCCTCAGCTCCTTCCCCATCCCCAGGATCTGACATTATCTTCCCAACGCTGGCTTGAAGCCTTGGGATTCAATAGCCATCCCCCACCAGCTATTCCCTTCAATTGTTGTTCCTGAAACCTCACCTACCTGGCAACCTACTCATTTGATACTCTGTTAACCTATCCAACTGAACACTGACTCACCTGGCACTCTACTTACCATGCACCCTGTCAACCTACCCACCTGAACACTGACTCACCTGGCACCCTACTCCCCTGGCACTCTACATACCCTAATCCTGTTAACCTATCCTTAGCCTTTAACCAACTGAGGCAGAGTAATGATAAAGGGTCTCTTTGGGATGGCAGCCAGAGTCTAGTGGAGTTCTGCAGGGGTCAAGTGTTATAACTACAACTATTCATATTATATGTTAATGATCTGGATGAAAGCACTGAGGGCATTGTTACTAAATTTGCAGGTGACACAAAGATAAGTAGAGGGACAGATAATATCAAGGAGATGGGATGCTGCAGAAAAGAACTGACCAGGCCAGGAGAGTGGGAAAAGAAATGGCAGATAGAATCAATATGGAAAAGTGTGAGGTTATACTCTTTGGTAAGAAGAATGGAGACATAGATTATTTTCCAAATGGGAAAAGGTTTTGGAAATCTGAAGCACAAAGGGATTTGGGAGTCCCAGTTCAGGATTCTCTTAAGGTTAACATGCACATGCAGTTTACAGTGGGAAAAGCTCATGCAATTTTAGCATTCATTTCAAGAGGGTTAGGCTACAAGAAAAGTAGCTGTCTAAGGAATATTATAAGCAGTTTTTGGCCCCCTGCCTAAAAAAGGATAAGTTGGTGCTGGAGGGGTTCTAGAGGAGCTCCATAAAAATGATCCTATGTGTGAAGGGCTTGTCATATGAGGAGTGTTTGAGGACTCTGGGTCTGTACCCGAGGGATGTTAGAGAATGAGGGGGAATTTCATTAGGACTTACAGAATACTGAGAGGTGTGAATACAATGGATGTGGTGAAGATGTTTCTGAAAGTAGGAGATAGTAGGATCCAAGGGTACTGCCTCAAAGTGAAGGGATGATGCTTTAGAACTGAGATAAGAAGGAATTTTTTCAACCAGAGGGTGATTAACTGTGAAACTCAGAAGATGAATACCAAATCTCTTTTCCCTAAGTTGGGGGAATGCAATTCAAGGGGCATGTTTTTAAGGTGAGGGGAGTAATATTTAAAAAGGAGTGCTTAGTGTGTGGAATAAACTGCTACAGGAAGTGGTGGATGCAAGTACGGTTACAATATTTAAAAATAGGTTTGTATTACTACTTGAATAGGAAAGATTTGGAAGGATATGGGCCAAAATCATGCAGGTTGGACTGGTTTAGTTTGGGAACATGGTCAGCAAGGGCTAGCTTGACTGAAGGATTTGTTTCCATGCTGTTTGACTCTATGACTCTATGGCTGTGGAAGCCAGGCATTGATTGTATTTAATACAGAGAGATATTGTTTCTTAATTGGCAAGGGGATTGAGGGTTACAAGGAGAAGGCAGGAGAATGGGTTTGAGAAACATATCAACCATGAAAAAATGGCGGAGCAAAGTCGATAGACCAAACGACCTAAATCTGCTCCTATACCTTTTGGTTGGTGGTCTTTTAGCCTTATTTTGAATCATTAGAAGTGAACACTTTGAGCAAGGCTAAGAGGTAAGCGCATGTCTTTAACCCCAGGGCTTGCCTTTAGCTATGTCCTCCAGAACACCACCTCACAAATATTCTATGAAATTGAATGGCTTAGCTAACGTTGGAGGTGCTCGAGGCTGAGACAATACTAGATCTCTTTGTGCTGAGACCTGAAGTGGTCTCCCAGCTGTTTCTATCCGTTCTGTGCAGCAATGAGGGACAATGTTGCACACATCCTGCAATAACTTTTGTCATTTGTATGTGGTACGGACTAAACACAGCATTCAATGTTAGGCTGTGAAGCCCAGCTCCATAGCCTTGCTCAGACTACTGCTTTTGAAATTCTGAACTACAAAACTGTGGAATGAAACTTTCCAGCCCCAGCAGAGAAGCCTAATTGACAATGCAGTGCAGTGTGCCATTCATGTGTTGAAAGCATGTAGAAAGGTCAGATCATGGAGTTACAGAGTCAGGACTTCACAAAGCTGATGACTGCCCCTGCTTGAGTAATCACAATTAAAAGTGGAGCCTGTACCCAGTTCCCAGCACTAGAAGGAGCAGCATGGGATTTCAAGGCAAAGAACTTTTGACATTGGAGATAGTAAGAACTGCAGATGCTGGAGAATCTGAGATAACAAGGTGTCAAGCTTGATGAACACAGCAGGCCAAGCAGCATCAGAGGAGCAGGAAAGTTAACAATTCAGGTCTAGACCCTTCTTCTGAAATGGGAGAGGGGAAGGGGGTTCTGAAATAAATAGGCAGAGAGGGGGAGGTGGATAGAAGATGGATAGAGGAGACGATAGGTGGAGAGGAGACAGACCGGTCAAAGAGGTGGGGGTGGAGCCAGTAAAGGTGAGTATAGGTGGGGAGTTGGGGGGGATAGGTCAGTCCAGGGAGGACGGACAGGTCCAGGGGGTGGGATGAGACTGGTGAGTAGCTGATAGGGGTGGGGCTTGAGGTGGGGGGAGGGTATAGGTCAGAGGAACAGAGGAAGTACATGTTGGGGAGGCAGGGATGAGCTGGGCTAGTTTTGGGATGTGGTCGGGGGAGGGGAGATTTTGAAGCTTGTGAAATCCACATTGATACTGTTGGGCTGCAGGGTTCCCAAGCGAAATATGAGGCGTTGTTCCTGCAACATTCGGGTGGCATCATTGTGGCACTGCAGGAGGCCCAGGATGAACATGTTGTCTGAGGAGTGGGAGGGGGAATTGAAATGGTTCATGACTGGGAGGTGCAGTTGTTTGTTGCAAACCGAGCATAGCTGTTCTATGAAGCAGTTCACAAGCCTCCTCTTGGCTTCCCTGATGTCGAGGAGTCCACATCGGGAACAGCGCATACAGTATACCTACACTCACATTTACTGGCTCAACCCCCGCCTCTTTGACCTGTCTGTCACCTCTCCACCTATCTTCTCCTTTATCCATCTTCTACCCGCCTCCCCCTCGCTCCCTATTAACTCAGAATCCCCTCCCCCATTTCTGAAGAACGGTCTCGATCTGAAATGTCAGCCTTCCTACTCCTCTGATGCTGCTTGGCCTGCTGCGTTCATCCAACTCTACACCTTGTTATCTGAGCTTTTGACTTTGCCTTGTTTCTACAGAGTGAGTAGGTGTATTGTGATAAGTGTTGGAGGATTTTTTGAAAAGAACCATTCTGATGAAGAGTCACAGGACTTGAAATGTTAACTTGGCTTTCTCTCCACAGATGCTGCCAGATGTGCTGACTTTTTGCAGTTATTTCTGTTTTTATTTCAGATCTCCAGCATTCAGTCTTTTGCTTTATTGAAGAAGACGGGTAAATCCTAAACTAAATTAACTCTTAGTCAAAGCCTTGTATCTATAGTTATAATTCATGGTTGTTTTAAATATTAATGGGCTACATCCTAGAGTTCTGAGGGAGGTGGCTGAGGAAGTAGCGAAGGCTTTGGTCGTGATCTTTCAAAAGTCACTGGAATCAGGGAAAGTCCCAGATGATTGGAAAATTGCTGTTGTAAGTCCCTTGTTGAAGAAAGAATCTGGGCAAAAGATGGAAAATTATAGGCCGATTAGCTTAACCTCAGTACTTGGTAAAATTCTAGAATCCATTGTCAAAGATGAAATTTCTAAATTCCTCGAAGTGCAGGGTCAGATTAAAACAAGTCAGCATGGTTTGAGTAAGGGGAGGTCATGCCTGACAAACCTGTTAGAATTCTTTGAAGAGGTAACAAGTATGTTAGACCAGGGAAACCCAATAGATGTTATCTATCTAGACTTCCAAAAGGCCTTTGATACAGTGCCTCATGGGAGACTGCTGAGCAAGGTGAGAGCCCATGGTGTTCGAGGTGAGCTACTGGCTTGGATTGAGGATTGGCTGTCTGACAGAAGGCAGAGAGTTGGGATAAAAGGCTCTTTTTCGGAATGGCAATCAGTGACAAGTGGTGTCCCGCAGGGTTCAGTGTTGGGGCCACAGCTGTTCACTTTGTATATTAATGATCTGGATGAAGGGACTGGGGGCATTCTGGCGAAGTTTGCCGATGATACGAAGATAGGTGGAAAGGCAGGTAGTACTGAGGAGGTGGGGAAGCTGCAGAAAGATTTAGACAGTTTAGGAGAGTGGTCCAGGAAATGGCTGATGAAATTCAATGTGAGTAAATGTGAGGTTTTGCACTTTGGAAAAAAGAATCCAGGGATGGACTATTTTTTAAACGGTGAGAAAATGCGCAAATCAGAAGTGCAAAGGGATCTGGGAGTGTTGGTCCAGGATTCTCTAAAGGTTAACTTGCAGGTAGAGTCCGTAATTAAGAAAGCAAATGTAATGTTGTCGTTTATCTCAAGAGGGTTGGAATATAAAAGGAGCGATGTGCTTCTGAGGCTTTATAAGGCTTTAGTTAGGCCCCATTTAGAATACTATGTCCAATTTTGGGCTCCACACCTCAGGAAGGACATACTAGCCCTGGAGCGTGTCCAGCGGAGATTCACACAGATGATCCCTGGAATGGTAGATTTAACGCATGATGAACGGCTAAGGATCCTGGGATTGTACTTATTAGAGTTTAGAAGGTTGAGGGGAGATCTAATAGAAACTTACAAGATAATGTACGGTTTTGAAGGGGTGGATGTTAGGAAGTTGTTTCCGTTAGGTGGGGAGACTAGGACCCGTGGGCACAGCCTTAAAATTAGAGGGGGTAAATGAGATGACATTTCTTCAGCCAGAGAGTGGTGGGCTTGTGGAATTCATTGCCGCAGAGTGCAGTGGAGGCCGGGACGTTGGATGCCTTCAAGGCAGAGATCGACAAATTCTTGATCTCAAAAGGAATCAAGGGCTACGGGGAAAGTGCAGGGAAGTGGTGTTGAAATGCCCATCAGCCATGATCTAAATGGCGGAGTGGACTTGAAGAGCCGAATGGCCTTACTTCCACTCCTATGTCTATTGGTGTTATGGTCTTCATGCAGCCAGGCCTTGGGCAATCATCTTCCTTTCGAAGCCAGACAGACCTGGAACTCCCTGCCTAGGTAGTAATGGCCACATTGTTTCAGATTGAAGTCAGATAAGATATTGTTTTCTTTGATAAAGTATTCAATAAAGATGTAAAATCTGAAAGAACTGTTGATGCAGGAAATCTGAAACAAAAACGGAAATTGCTGGAAAACCTCAGCAGATCTGGCAGCATCTGTGGAGAGAATTCAGAGTTAATGTTTTGGACCTGGTGACCCGTACTTCAGAACTGGTCAAGATTAGCCAGGAAACATTTACCCATGTTTCACTTCACGACAAGGGGTGATTTAGCTGCCAGCAAGTGGCATAGAGTGACTGAAGACATCCAACCTGATCAACAGATTCAAGTTGATGAGCTGTATATGAATATATGTGAGCCACACCAGTCTTCCAAATATAGGATATGGTCAAGAAGAAATTGCCTGATCTAAGCATCCAGGACACTGAAAAAGAGAATACATCTTTCAATGAGAAGACAAGGCCTGGCCCAGAAATCTAAAATACTGCAAAGAAAAATATATTTGTTTGAACACAGCAGCTATTTTCCATGATGGACGTTCACACATTTAAGGGTTCCCCTGGATGATGTTATGGCTAACTCCAAGTTAACAGAGAAGAAGTCCTTTTCAAAGGAAATTCTAGAGTTTAACAGTCCTGTAGGGACTCTATGTATGTTCTATGTATGATAATGTGACAATCATTGAACATGGAGGAGTCCTGATTCATCAGTTGAGGGAGGATGGTATGTGGTAATTGGCAGTTCATTTTAAAAAAAATGTGGGTGTCCACTGGATGCTCCAGGTTCCTCCCCCGGTCCAAAGATGTGCAGATTGGGTGGATTGGCCATTCTAAATTACCCATGGTGATCAGAGATGTGTAGGTTAGGTGCATTAGTCATGGGAAATGCAATGTTATGGGGATGGGGTAAGGGAATGGATTTGAGTAGGATGCTCTTTGAACAGTCAGTGTGGGTTCATTGGGCCAAATGGTCTGTTTCTACTCTGCAGCAATTCTATGTTTGTTCTATGTATGTCTTCCGGATAGAAAATGGATATGCAACAAGGTCTGTGAAGAACAACACCCTCCACAATGAATTTGCAAGAGATAAAAATCAACACTCCTTCAGTCAAAAAACCTTCTGTTCTTGCAAGTCCGTAGAGAGAGAGTTCTGTGAAAATTGTGAAATGCCCAGACCTCATGCATTTGTGAAATCAAAGACTTTGGGCATGCTGGGATGGGGCAAGTTTAAAGATAATATTGTTATATACAAGCTTTTCTAGTGGATTAACTAAGAAGAAGAAAGCTTGGGGAAAGATGTGGCATTGGATGTTTTTGAAAGAGTTGAAGTTGGCTCCACCCAATCTGATGATGTCACACACACTCTTTGGATGGAGGTGGGATTAAGATACAAGCTTTCGCAGGATACAGATGCATTCTGTAAGGTTCTGGAAAGTGCTGAGCAATTTTACCTGACAAGTAATGTAGGTTGTACTTATTGTGCAATTAACCATTGTAACTAAAGTAAGTAATCTTCTGTTCAGACTCCCCAATCGTCAATCTTATACCCCTGATAACTAGACAGGCACTAGACACATTATAGGCAAAGAAGGACAGACAGATGATGGAAAGCTGCTTCAAATAAGACTTGTCCTGTGCCACTTATTAACAGAGATGGCAGATACCATGAAGTGCCAGCAGTGACAATCATGGCAAAACATAGTTGACAGGTTCTGATTTCATTGCCCTTTGTGGAAACAATTGTGTTGTCGTTTTGCTCCTGAATTAGCTGTCTCCTTCTTCTGGACATCACCACTAGAGGAAATATTTTCTCTGCTTCTAATCTACCAAATCCTTTTATAATTTAAACATCTGAATTTGATCAGCAATCAACCTTCAAGCTCAGAAATATGACAGAAACCACAATTTTGAGGAACCTGTACTGCATCCCCTAATATATTCATTCTAAAGTACAGTGTTCAAAATTGAATACAACACTTAATATGGTGTATGAGCTAGGAGCTTCCCACTGTATTCCAAGATCTTTAAAATAAATACTTAAATTGTGCAGGAAATAAATAAGATAGAAAATGGTCTGAGTGCATGAAGAAAGAGCCTAATTAATGGAGGGACCACACAGTCCCGCAAGTCTACTTTCTCAGTCAATGTTTGAGCCAAGTAAAGCAAGAGAATAATTGATCAAATCTTCCAAGGATCAACAATCACTGCTGAACTGCTGTCCTATTTCTACTCTTTCTTTAACATAATGACCAAGCTCTGCTTTTCCCGTCAATACTTTTGGTGCTGAACAAAAGGCAAAGAACTGCAGATGTCGAAAATCAGAAACAAAAACAGAAATTTGCTGGTTCAGTGACCGTTCTTCAGAACCGGACCCAAAACATCAAATCTGCTTTCCCTTCACAGATACTGCTAGATCTGCTGAACTTTTCCAGCAACTTCTGCTCTTCTGATGCCGTCTGCTTCAGAAACATGGAACATATATCACTGAGGGGGGAACCAAGTCACATTCTTCATTTTTTAGGATTAGCTGATATACTTTGGCAATTTAAAAAATGTCTGGGGCATTTAAATAGCTTTTTAAGTGTGTTAGTGAATGAGTGTGGACTGGCCGAGTCAGTAATGTGAGTGTAGAAAAGGGTAGGATCACAGTTTTGTAGAGTGATAGGTGAGTAGGATGATAGATTGGCAGGTGCGTAAGATAGCAGGCAAATGAATGGAAGGTTGGCAGCAGGGTATGATGCAGGATAGTAGGTGGGTAAGGTGAGAGGTGGTTGGGCATTCAACAGTGTTTATCAGTAGATTCAAATTACCACTGTTCATCTTGGGCATTACATTGTAACGTAAGGAATAACAAAATGGCAACAAAAGTTCAGTATGATGTATTATCTATTCTATAAAGGGGATGTCCATGACCATGCGGATACTGAGACCGAACTGCATTAAGTTTCTCCAGAAGATAATGGGAACTGCAGATGCTGGAGAACTCCAAGATAATAAAATGTGAGGCTGGATGAACACAGCAGGCCAAGCAGCATCTCAGGAGCACTCAGGACCCTCTGATGAAGGGTCTAGGCCCGAAACGTCAGCTTTTGTGCTCCTGAGATGCTGCTTGGCCTGCTGTGTTCATCCAGCCTCACATTTTATTATCTTAAGTTTCTCCAGAAGCTCATTAATGCAAGAATCAATTGTTCTCAAATGAGATACATTGCACTGGATAGTCAGGAGATGGCAGTAGAGACTGATGTTGTGATTCTTGGAGGCAGTATCTTGACAATAGTAATGGTGCTGGATCTGATTTGTGTTGGGAATGAGTAACATTAGCAGTGTTCACCATTATTTGAATTGCCAACAAACTGCTATTTTCAGTGACTGAATATGTGGAAAACAGTCCTAAAACCACACATCAATGTCTTTACACCGAGTGCAACACTCAAGCACTCTGCATGGCATGAAGTTCAGCATCAAGAATCTCCTCCTGACACACAATGGCCAATCCATGCATAAATTTTGCTCAACATTGCATTGTTTTGCAAAGTCTGCAAAGAGAAATGGAAAGGGTGGAAGATTCAAGAAAGAGAAACAGAAGAGAATGAAAAGTAAAAGTAGAACAGCAGAGGAGATCAGAAGCTAGAGAATGAAGCGGTTACGAAAGATAATAAGTTAATTTGACAGAAAGACAGAAAGAAAGATAGAAAAGATAGAAAGAGAGAAATACAGAGAAAGAAATAGAAAGAGAAAGCTCCAACAAAAGACACAGAGAAGAAAGAGATGATAGAAAGAGACAGAAAAGAAAATAAAGGAAAGAAACGAGGCTAGTATATTTTCAGGAAAAGAGGGAAAGGATAATATGAGCAAACCCAAATAAGCTTGAAAACGGTGGTAACACCCATAGATCAAAGAATATTTCTCTAGTTATAGTACAGGTTATTAAAGAAAGATCAGTTTGTCTTTTCGACGCTTGATTATACTGTGATCTTATATTTAACAGTCTTATTGTCATCACACCAGAAAGCATTGCAGCCACATCAACAAAATTTGACATGTTTATTGAATCATAATTTTTCCACTACTCATCAGTTAGAATGAGTATCTTTCTGATTAAATGACATAAAACATTAAAGCCCAGATTTTCAAAGGGCAAATTAAACTGAGAGTACTGCAGATGCTGTAAATCAGAAACGAAGGCAGAAAGTGTGGAAAAGCTCAGCAGATCTGGCAGCAACTATGGAGAGAAATCAGAGTTTACATTTTGGGTCCAGTGACCCTTCATTAGAACGGGTCTAATTGCCCGACAGTTGCTGGGTGTTGTACATGGGGACCTGCGGAATCCCTATTGTAGCAGACTTCAAGGGAATTGCAAAGGAATTTGAAGATTCCTCTGGCAATTCCTATATGCTTGGCACCTTCTGAAATTATCCACTGTATTACAGATTGAACCCAATAAAATCATGTCTGGGAATCTCTCTTAGCCAGTTCCCATTATCCAAGTGATTGCCCAATAAGTTTTTTTTCACACGGATGAGTATATGCTAATATAATAGGATGTGGTTCGTTGTTATTCACTGGTTTTTGATTCTAAAGGTAGCTAGATTCCTTCTCAGAGATAATGGGAACTGCAGATGCTGGAGAATCCAAGATAACAAAGTGTGGAGCTGGATGAACACAGCAGGCCAAGCAGCATCTCAGGAGCACAAAAGCTGACGTTCCAGGCCTAGACCCTTCATCAGAGAGGGGGATGGGGAGTGGGAACTGGAAAAAATAGGGAGAGAGGGGGAGGCGGACCGAAGATGGAGAGAAAAGGAGATAGGTGGGGAGGTCAGGAGGGGATAGGTCAGTCCAGGGAAGACGGACAGGTCAAGGAGGTGGGATGAGGTTAGTAGGTAGGAAATGGAGGGGCGGCTTGTGATGGGAGGAAGGGATGGGTGAGAGGAAGAACAGGTTAGGGAGGCAGAGACAGGCTGGGCTGGTTTTGGGATGCAGTGGGGGGAGGGGATGAGCTGGGCTGGTTGTGGGATGTGGTGGGGGAAGGGGAGATTTTGAAGCTGGTGAAGTCCACATTGATACCATTGGGCTACAGCGTTCCCAAGCGGAATATGAGTTACTGTTCCTGCAACCTTCGGGTGGCATCATTGTGGCACTGCAGGAGGCCCATGATGGACATGTCATCTGAAGAATGGGAGGGGGAGTGGAAAAGGTTTGCGACTGGGAGGTGCAGTTGTTTATTGCGAACTGAGAGAAGGTGTTCTGCAAAGCAGTTCCCAAGCCTCCACTTGGTTTCCCCAATGTAGAGGAAGCCACACCGGGTGCAATGGATACAGTATGCCACATTGGCGGATGTGCAGGTGAACCTCTGCTTAATACGGAAAGTCATCTTGGGGCCTGGGATGAGGGTGAGGGAGGAGGTGCGGGGGCAGGTGTAGCACTTCCTGCGGTTGCAGAGGACGGTGCCAGGTGTGGTAGGGTTGGAGGGCAGTGTGGAGCGAACAAGGGAGTCGCGGAGAGAGTGGTCTGTCCGGAAGGCAGACAAGAGTGGGGATGGAAAAATGTCTTGGGTGGTGGGGTCGGATTGTAGATGGCGGAAGTGTCGGAGGATGATGCGTTGTATCCGGAGGTTGGTGGGTTGGTGTGTGAGAACGAGGGGGATCCTCTTTGGGCGGTTGTGGCGGGGGCGGGGTGTGGGGGATGTGTTGCGGGAAATGCGGGAGACGCGGTCAAGGCCGTTCTCGACCACTGCAGGGGGAAAGTTGCGGTCCTTGAAGAACTTGGATATCTGGGATGTGCGGGAGTGGAATGCCTCATCGTGGGAGCAGATGCGGCAGAGGCGGAGGAATTGGGAATAGGGGATGGAATTTTTGCAAGAGGGTGCGTGGGAGGCGGTGTATTCTAGGTAGCTGTGGGAGCCAGTGGGCTTGAAATGGACATCAGTTACAAGCTGCTTGCCTGAGATGGAGACTGAGGGGTCCAGGAAGGTGAGGGATGTGTTGGAGATGGCCCAGGTGAACTTGAGGTTGGGGTGGAAGGTGTTGGTGAAGTGGATGAACTGTTTGAGCTCCTCTGGGGAGCAAGAGGCTGCGCCGATACAATCATCAATGTACCGGAGGAAGAGGTGGGGTTTGGGGCCTGTCTAGGTGTGGAAGAGGGACTGTTCCCCGTAACCTACAAAGAGGCAGGCATAGCTGGGGCCTATGCAGGTGCCCATGGCCACCCCCTTTGTCTGTAGCAAGTGGGAGGAATCGAAAGAGAAGTTGTTGAGGGTGAGGATAAGTTCGGCTAGGCGGATGAGGGTGTCGGTGGAGGGGGACTGGTCGGGCCTGCGGGACAGGAAGAAGCAGAGGGCCTTGAGGCCATCTGAATGAGGAATACAGGTGTATAGGGACTGGACGTCCATGGTGAAAATGAGGTGTTGGGGGCCAGGGAATTGGAAGTTCTGGAGGAAGTGGAGGGTATGGGTGGTGTCACGGACGTAGGTAGGGAGTTCCTGGACCAAAGGAGAGAAAATGGAGTCCAGATAGGTGGAGATGAGTTCGGTGGGGCAGGAACAGGATGAGACAATGGGTCGACCAGTGCAGGCAGGTTTGTGGATTTTGGGAAGGAGATAGAAACAGGCCATGCGGGGTTGGGCAATAATCAGGTTGGAGGCTGTGGGTGGGAGGTCCCCTGAGGTGATGAGGTCATGCATGGTGTTGGAGATGATGGTTTGGTGCTCGGGGGTGGGGTCATGATCAAGGGGGCGGTAGGAGGTGGTGTCAGAGAGTTGGCATTTGGCCTCAGCGATGTAGAAGTCAGTGCGCCATACTACCACTGCGCCTCCCTTGTCTGCGGGTTGGATGGTGAGGTTGGGGTTGGAGTGGAGGGAGCAGAGGGCTGCCCGTTCTGCGGGGGAGAGGTTGGAGTGGGTGAGAGGGGTGGAGAGGTTGAGCCGGTTAATGTCTCAACGGGAGTTGGAGATGAAGAGGTCGAGGGAGGGTAGGAGGCCTGGGGGTGGTGTCCTTCTCAATTGTGTTGGAGTGGTGCGTAGCCATTTTCATCTGTGAACTCATGCCACAAGAATACAACTTCAGTTTCTTTCTTTTCAAGCAAGTTTAATTACAGTTCCCAGCTGGTAATTGTAAAAATCATTTGTATTTGATGTAGAACATGGTTTTGTGACAGATCCATATTATAACCCAGCTCCCTCACTGGAAATACCTTGGTTAAGTGGATGAAATCCCAAGGATCAATGTACCTCACCATTCTTGTGAAAGAAAGGTCATAATTTTAACTGTGATGCAAACTCAGGCATCTAATAACCAGATTCAGTTTGGAATCCATAATTTAAATCTTGATAACAATTTTAACTGTCAAAAGTCTCATCTATGTTAAGCATGGAAGGGGGGGAGGTGTTAGGCCTGAACCTGAGAGATGGGAGACGTGTCCTGAATCTGGAGAGCAAAAGAGGTCTCGAGAATAATGGATTATTGGCAACTTTGATATAATGCTATTCTATTATTTGTGCTGCGTTTGTCTATATGAAGGTCAGGGATTTGGGGTGTCTGGCAATTTGCTGCATTGCTTCCATTATGTGGTCCACCCTGCAGCCATTATATATCAGTGACTGAGGAACGGAATAATGGCAGATGAGAGCTGGGGTCCCAAGCTCCTGGAAGGAGAGAGAATAGTTGGGTGAAGGTCCCAAAGCTCAGAGGGGCAGCGTGTGAAGTAATAAGGTGTAGAGCTCGATGAACACAGCAGGCCAAGGAGCAGGAAGGCTGATGCTTTGGGCCTAGATCCTTCTTCAGAAATTGACCCCTCTTCAGAAACACTATCTCAGAGTGTGAAGTGATTGTCATGTTGCTGCTCTGTGCATGTGCTCCATCTCATGACATGTCAGGAAATGAAGAGGCTCCCACAGCCCCGAAACAAGGTCAGTTCATTTTTTGTAACTCTTCTAGGTCAAGTTAGAGGCTGGTTATTCAACAAAGTACCTCTTAAATCCTGACTATCCAAAGCCTTTCTTCCACATATACGATAGGACAAGGAAGCTAGCCGGAATATTCTCCACTTGCCTGGATGGCTTCAAATGCAAATGACACAACTAAACAATCAGGTCAAAGCAATTCTCTTATTCAGCTTCTCATTCATTAGCAAAACTATTCCGTTCCTCAGTCACTGATATATAATGGCTGCAGGGTGGACCACATAATGGAAGCAATGCAGCAAATTGCCAGACACCCCAAATCCCTGACCTTCATATAGACAAACGCAGCACAAATAACAGAATAGCATTATCTCAAAGTTGCCTTACAATGCATATATCACTCTGACTTGGTCATAAATCAGCTTTCATTCATTAGTGCTAGATAAAAATCCTATTTCCCACGTTGTAAGAATGACATCATGACTACAAATTGTAGGTATTCAAAACAAAGATCTACCAGCGACCTCTCATGGAAACTATACTAAATGATGACACTAAAGGCTGACCTTTCAAGTGTTGCCCACCTTATGAGAATTAAGAAAAACATTGTACAATTAGAATGCCATTAATGTTTGTTTTCACAGTTCAGTAGTTCAGTAAAGCAGCATAAAGAACAAAACTTTGAGCTTATTACTGTTTATAAATAGTTATCACAGATAACAAACACAAGGTGCAATTTGCCAAATTGCTAGTGTAAATCTTACAAGTCATATAACATTTAACTGATAGACAAATGTTTAAACATGGAGGGCTAGAGATCTGCAAGGTTAGCATCCGGATACAATAAGCATGATAATGAGAATGATGGGGATCACATAGACACCTATAAACGTTTAATGAAGCTAGACAAGGTAAATGCTGGAAGGATGTTCCTAATGACTGGGGAGTCCAGAAGCAGGAGTCAAATCTGAGGATACAAGGTTAACAATTTATGATTAAGATGAGGGGACATTTCTTCATCCAGCATGTGGTGAGCATGTGGAATTTTCTGCCACAGAAGCGATCGAGGCCAAAATGTTTTAAAGAAGGAGTTAGCTTTAGTTCTTTGGGCTAAAGGGACTAAAGGGTATGGGGAAAAAGCAGGTATTGCATTGGATGATCAGCCATAACCATACTGAATGGCAGAACCAGCTCCAAGTACAAATCGCCTACACCTGCTCCTATGTTCAATGTTTCCGTGTTTCCAAACAGGTGGGAAACTCATGCATGACTTCTCACAAAAAAACAATGCAGCTACAATTTTTGTGGGGAGCTAATCATGGAGGTGGAGTCTTGGAGGTATCAGTGTTCAAGTCTTTGATCTTTACCATATTTATCAATGACCAAGGTAAAGTGGCTGAATGGTACTGAACATATTATTGAACTATCCTCAATTTCACAGATGGTAAAAAAATCTTTTTGGGCTTTCATTTGAAAGTAAAAGTTTGCAATCAGCCCTGAACGTACATAAGAATATAAGAGACATATCAGCCATGATCAAATGGCAGAGCAGACTCAATGGACTAATTCTGAACCTTATGGTCTTATGGTCTGAAGTACTGAAGTTTTAGCTGACAAAAAATCTGAGAATTGTTCTCCCCAAAGCCTAAAATAAATATTCATTGCTTTACCATTCAGAACACTTTGCAACAAATAAGTCTTTTGACAATTTCAATTTTCTGGCAATTTTCTCAAATGAGAGAAAACATCCTAAAGCCCCATCTTTGATAGATTTAGGATCAAGATCGAGATCCAAATGAACACCTCATTTGAGTTGGTAAACTCTAGCCAATATTTAAGCGTTTCTTTATCCAGCTCTTGATTCCTGATTTCTTTCTCTCTTTGATGTTCAAGTTCAAACATTTTCCTCTCTCTTTCTATATGAAGCGGCTGCATCTGCAACTGAATATTTACTATTTCAAGTTGTGTTTCTTCTGGATCATCATCACCTTTCAAGCCCAGATGCTGAGCAATTACCTAAACTATATCTGCTTTCTTAGCCATTGCTTTTAATTCTAACTGCAAGTTTTCTGCTAATGCTATTAATTTAACCTAAGGTGTTATTTTTTGCAAATCTCTCAGAGATGTGTTCCCAGGGTGGCAACTGAATCAATTTGAAACGAATTCATCATGAAAATATAAACCAGCCTTAATCTTAGTAAATCCCAGCATTTATAATCCACACACAATACAAGTCCTGCAAGAGCTCCAAATTATGTTACCATCATAGAGGAGACTGCTAAAATGATATCATGTTTGGAACCAAAGACCTGTATTTTTAAACGGAAAGAAGGAGAAATCTAGGTGGCTAATGAAGAGAATAAAACCACAGGGTTCTACAATTTAGACCAAGCAATAATTGAGTTTACTGTTAGAACAACAATACAATTTAAAAGGTAGGTACAAATCATTTCTAAAACCTATAATTGACATGTGATAGACCTGGGTCATATATAGCGATTAAACACCAAATAGTGTACATCAAAAAGCAAAAGCGACCAAGACAGGTCCCACTAACTTTGCAGTAACTCTGCAGACCTTAATGGCATGGTGGGTCATCAAATCTCATTAAACGTCACAAAACGTTGTTAGCTGATCTGGCCTTGAAGTTCTGTTTAAGAAGCGGTTCCATCATGGGCTGCCTAATCAACTGATTCAGTAATAGGGAATCAACTTTCTTTCCTAGGTCTATGTTCCCCTTGACTCTGAAACTGCTTCCAGCTTATACACTGGCGAAACATCAGTGCTTTACCAACAGTAGTTTCACTTAGCTCAATATATCCAGAGGTTTTCCTTGAACTCTAATCCAGCTCAGATGCATCATGCAGACACTGCTTATGGTTTTGGATTCCTGACACTCTCAGCTGCACTGAAGTATCACTGCTTGCAGTGCAGTTCGAACTCAGACATACTCTGGCACAAAGCCAGCTTTGCAGGACTTCATCTGATCTCTGACTCCCAATTTTAGCTGCTCACTAATTCCTAGGATTTTTACCAGAGTTTGGCTAATAGCAGAATTTCAACTCTTCTTTTCCTAGGTTTTAACTTGTCTTTCAGCTGACCGCAACAGAAAAACAACCCAAGTTTCATCATCACCAAAAGTAGAATGTGTCTGCAGAACCACCTCAACTCTGCTTATGACAATCCAAATGGCATTAATCCACCAAAGTTATCTTTAAGTAATACACACCTGTAAAAACAGCAAATTGAAATTTACCAGAAATAGTGGGCCTCGTGGTGGCTCAGATGACAATCTATGCGGAGTTTGCACTTTTTCCCGGTGTCTATGTGGGTTAGCTCTCAGTGCTCAGCTTTCCTCTCACAGTTCAAAAATATGCAGGCTAGGTGGGTTAGCCGTGCTCACCTTTAGCATCGAGCGATATGCAAGCTAGGTGGATTAGCCATGGGGAATGCAGGGTTACAGGGATAAGGTAGGTGTGTGGGTTTGTTTGAGATGCTGTTTAGGCAATTGGCGTGGACTCAATTGACCGAATGGCCCGCTTCCACACTGTAGGGATTCCATGATTCTGATCTAAGAGTTAATTTCATTGAGTTTGCTGGTGGGTTTCTATCTGAGGGGCCTAGTAAGTTTCACCCAAATTACCCCAAATTTGCCACATCACCTAAAAAACTATGTCATCCTGCTCATCTGATAGTAACTCAATTCTCCCACTCACTGTGGACAGAAATTTTCATGTTTACAGGAATATCCCAGAGTACCTGATGCTTACACCTCTGGCCCACAGTGTTTCATCCAGCACGGCATTAGCAGTCTAGAGTTAAATTTCACCAACAAGCAGTGGGAAAACATTCACAACCCAACACTTCTCACAGCACAGAGTCACACAGCTGACTCATGTATTCCTCCACTTCTTATGGCTTAAGACCCAGGCCATACAGCTCACCTGTCCTTAGCCATATCCCATCTTAGAACACTCTCTAAGTGGTTGCTACTTTCTCCCAATACCTACTGTAGTCCAACATCCTATCATGGATTAATGTGAGAACATCACATGTAGGAAAGCCTTCAAATTTTTCAAAATATATTCCTTTATTCATCAACTGAAGCAGTCCATGTCGAAATGCGGTGAGGTTTGGGCTAGAAAGTGTCAAGTAATATTTACAACTTACCTTGATCTATTATATGGAGAGTAATGTGGGAGCTGCCCTTTGTGACATCACAAGGTCAAAAGCGACCTTTTGGACAGAAAGACTCCTGATTGGTAAATATTAGTCAGGTGTTTCTTTTTCTCACACTGTCAATTTCCATCAAGCTTTTCATATCCATAAGGATTTAGAGTAATGGGGTTTAGGCTAGTGGTTTAACAGCACGTTGCTGGGATTTAATGCGTTACCTAGACTGTTGCTAACAGAATAACCTATTTCGTATTTGTTTTCATGGGAATCTAATACTAGGGACCATCGAGGTGGCTGCAAATTAATTTAGTTACAAATTTACTTTTAACAAATAGTTGCTAGAGGGTAAAAATAGTAGTCAGTGGGGTAGTATGCTTCTTCTGCAGAATGAGGGAAATTGGAGATAGTTCGAATTTCCCTCACGACTGCATCTGTAGGAAGCATGTCCAATTGCAGCTCCTGTTACACCACAGGGATTGGCTGGAACAGCAGTTAGACATGCTTAGGGGCATGCAGGAGGTGGAAAGCATCATTGACATGGGATTTGGAGGCGTGGTCATACCCAAGGTTGGCGATAGCTGCAGCCACACTGGTGGCACCACAGCTGGCTTTGTTCTGCAGCAGGGAAGTTCAAAGTGCAGTGGAACAGTAGTAACAGGGGACTCTATAATCAGGGGCACAGCTAAGTGTTTCTGTGGCCACAAAGGAGACTCCAGGATGATGTATTGGCTCCCTGGTACCAAGGTCAAGCATATCCCTGAGTGGCTGCAGGGCATTCTCAAAACGGAGGGTAAACATCCCAAGAGTGTAATACACTTTAGTATCAATGAAATAAGCAGGAAGAATGACGAGGTTCTGCAAAGGGAATTCAGGGAGTTAGGTAGTAAGTTGAAAAGCAGGACCTCTAGGGTTGTGGCCACAGAATTACTCCCTGTGTCATGCACCAGTGAGGCTAGATAGTACAGTTAAGCACATGGCTGAACTGGCGCAGGAGGAAGGGCTTTAGATATGTGGGTTTGGGACCTGTTCAAGAAGGACAGGTTGCATCATACTGGAGGGGCACCAATATCCCAGCAGGGAAGTTAACTGGTGCCACTCAAGGAGTTTAAACTAGCATGGTGCAGGGAGTTGGGAACGAGGGCAGTAGGTCAGCAAGTGAGAGGGGGTGTTAAAGAATAAGACTAGTAAGAATGAGAGGAAGAACTGACAGGTGAGGTTATGGGTCATGGTGGCACTAGTGGTGTGAAGTGTATTTGTTTTAACATGGGAAGTATGACAAATAAGGCATATAAAAATAGATAACAAAGTGTGAAGCTGGATGAACACAGCAGGCCAAGCAGCATCTCAGGATCTCCTGAGATGCTGCTTGGCCTGCTGTGTTCATCCAGCTTCACACTTTGTTATCTTGGATTCTCCAGCATCTGCAGTTCCCATGATCACTCGCATAAACTTAGAGCTTGGATTAGTGATATAACTATTAGATAGGCTTGGTTGAGAGGCCGGCAACTGAATGTTCTGGGATTTTGATGTTTCAGGTGAGATAGAGAGGGATGTAAAGGTGGTGGAGTTGTGTAACTGATTAGGGAGAATATCACAGGTGTACTGAGGGAGGATACAGCGAGGCTATATAGGTTGACCACAGAAATAGGAAGGGTTCAAGCACATGGCACACAAGCCTCTCAACAGCTATGGATACTTGGACAGATTTTGGAAAACTGTAAAAAATAACAGGGTAGTTGTGGTGGGTGATTTTAACTTCCCTTCTCTTGACTGGGATACACTTAGTATCAGGGGCTTGGATGGAGGACAATTTGTTTGGTGCATCCAGAAAGGTTTCTTGAAGCAATATGTAAATAGTCCATATATGGAAGGGGTCATATTAGATGTGGTGTTGGGGAATAGGCTAGATGTTTCAGTGGGATAGCATTTCAGGAACAGTGACCATAATTCTATAAGTTTTATGTTACTTATGGATATGGATAAGAGTCATAGAATCATACAGCATGGAAACACATCCTTCCGTCCAACCAGTCCATGCCGACCCATATTCCCAAAGTAAACTAGCCTCACTTGCCTATGCTTGGCCCATATCCTTCCAAAATCTTTCTTATTCATGAACTTGTCATGTGTACAAGCCACTTATTAGGCGGAATTTCTAAAGTGGAAGAAGGCTAACTACAACAATACTAAGTAGTAACTGGGGGATGTAAATTGGACCAGCTGTTAGTGGCTAAATCCACATCTGCCATGTCGGAATCTTTTAAAGGCTAGTGGATTAGAGTTCAGGACCAGCATATTCCAGTGAAGATGAAGGATCAAGCTGGTAAAATTCGGGAACCTTGCATGTGAAGAGAAATTAACAGCTTAGTCAAAAAGAAAAAGAAGCATTAGTAGGAGCCAGGAACGTGAAGACAGGCAGAACCTTTGAAGAATATTTTTTTAAAAAGCAGGGGAATGAACTTAAATAAGTAATAATAAGGTCTAAAAGTGTCAATGAAGTGTCCTTGGCAAACAGAATTAAGGAAAATCCAAGGTGTTTTGTAAATATATAAAAGGAGCAAAAGGCTAACTAGGGAAGGGCAGGTCTACTCAAGGGCAAAGGAGGGAATTTATGCGTGGAGCCAGATAAAGTGGGTGAGGTAGGTCCTCGGCAAATAATTTGCATTGATATTCAGATAGGAGAAGGGCATGGTGGATAGTGAATCTGGAGAGGGGAATGTTAATATTCTAGGGCACCGTTGATATTGAAAAGGAGGTGGTGATGGGTGATTAAGGTAGATAGAATCCATCCCAAAATACTAAGGGAGGTGAGGTATGAAATTGCTCGAACCTTGTACAAGATCTTTGCATCCTCTTCAATCACAGGAGAAGTCCCAGAAAACTGGACAATAGTCAATGTTGTTCCTTTGTTTAACAAGGCCAACAGGAGTAATCAGGGCAATACCATGCTGGTAAGCCTTAAGTTAGTGGTAGGGAAACTATTAGAGAAGATTCCTAGGGACTGAAAAAATCTGGACTTATCAGTCATAGGAAGCATGGTTTGTGCAGAGAAGATTGTGTCTCACAAACTTGACTGAGTTTTTTTGAGGAAGTGACAATGATGATTGATCAGAGTAGGTGAAGGATGTTGTCTATTTGGACTTTAGCAAGGTCCCTCTTGACTAGCTGATACAAGAGGTGTATCACATGGGATCTGCAGTGAGCTGGCAAGATGGGTGCAGAATTGACTTGGTCATAGAAGACAGAGAGTCCTGGTGGAAGGGTGTTTTTCTGACTGAAAATCTATGACAAGTAGTGTTCCATAGGGATCAGTGCTGGGACGTCTGCATTTTACAGTATATCCCAGTGATTTGGAGGAGAATGGAGGTGGTCTGATTTGTAAGTTTACAGCCTAATTAATAAGTTTTGGAATGATATAAGGAGTGGGAGAGCTGTGGATAGTGAGGACAATTGCCTGGGGATAAAGCAGCATGTAATTCAATGCACACAAATGAGTGGTGATGCATTTTGGAAGGTCTATTGCAGGAGGAAAATCTACAGTAAATGGCAGAGCCCCTCAAACCAACAACATAGAGAGAGATCCAGGCAAACAGGTACACAGTTCTCTGAAAGTGGGTGGAAACAGTGGTCAAGAAGGCATATGGCATGCTTTCCTTCTTCAATCAGGATGTACAGTATAAAAATAGGCAAATCATGTTGCAGCTGTATAGAACTTCAGTTAGTTGGAGTATTGCGTACAGTTCTGGTCACCACACCACCCGAAAGATTTGGGGCTTTGGAAAAGTTACATAAAAAGTGTACTAAGATGTTGCCTGGTTTGAAGGGTATTAGCTATGAGGAAAGTTTGAACAAACATGGCTTGTTTTCACTTGAAAGTTGGAGACTGTGGGCAAACTGGATAGAAGTTTGCAAAATTATGAGATGCATCGATAGAATGGGCAGTTGGAATTTTTTTGCAGGGTAGAAATGTCAATTATTCAGGGACATAGATTTAAGGGAAAAGGGGAAGATTTAAATGAGTTGTGAGAGGTAGGTGGCTTATACAGAGGATGGTAAGTATCTGGAGTGCACTGCCAGAGGAGCTGGAAGAAACAGATACAATAGCAATATTTAAGGGGCCTCTTGTCAGATATATTAGGCAGGGAATGGAGGAATACAAACCACGTAGAGGCAAAAGGCTTTTATTTTAGATAGGTGCCATGTGCTGATGTAGCTTGATAGGCCAAAGGGCCTATTGCTGTGCTGTACTGTTCTTTGTTCACACAAATCCCAGGTCATGGCTATCTCTAATTAGAAACAATCTAACCATCTCCCCTTGGCATTCAGTGGCAATGCCATCTCTGAATTCTACACCGTCAACGTCCTGAGTGTTACCAATGACCAGAAACTGAACTGGACCAGCAATATAATTACAGAACCGTGGTTACGAGAAAAGGTCAGATGCTAAGAGTTTACTAGCAAATAACTGATCTCCTGTCTTCTCAATATCTGTCTAACATCTACAGGGCACAAGTCAGCATTGTGATGGAATAATTCCACTTGCATGAATGAGTGCAACTCCAACAACACTCAAGAGACTCAATAATATCCCAAACAAAGTAACCTATTTGTTTGGCACCCGAGGTATCACCTTAACTGCCAATCAGTTCACACTGATACATAGTTGTAACAGTGCATACCATCCACAAGATGCACAGCAGCAACCTATGTAAGCTCCTCTCCTAGCATCTTCCAAACACATAGCATCTGACAACTAGAAGGACAAGGGTAGCAGATGTATGGGACTATGGGAACTGAAAGTTTTCCTCCAAGTCATCATGGCTAGGAACTCTATCACTATTCCCTCACCATCATTGGGTTATAATCTTGAAGCTTCCTTTCTAACAGTACTATGGGTGCCCCTATTTTCCAAGGACTGTAGCAGTTCAAGAGACAGCTCACTGTCATGTGTTCAAGGACAACTGAGGAATGGTGATAAATGTGGCCTAGCCAGTGATGCACACATCACATAAACAAATTTTAAAAATTGCTCAGGTTAGCATTCCAACAATTCCTTTACTTATAAAGGTCATGATTGGATACTATCAATGATGTTTTTAACTTCTAAATTGCCTTGGGCCAATATGTACAGTATGTGATTCAAGTGAAAATTGTACTAGCTCCCCATATCCGTATGTATACCAGCAAATGGAAAAGTACTGGAAGGTACGACAAATCTACATCTGCTTAAGAGGATATTGTAACAGTGTTATGTTTCTTGTTACTCACACACAGACTCTCACATTCCATTTTCTGCAGCTGTCAGTGATATATGCCTCACAGCCTAACAATAATGCTGTATTGTTGAATATGTACACATTGGCTTCCATGAAACTTTCTTAGTTTTCTGCCTTATACAGCAATTCTTAATTTATCAGCCTTTAAGTTTCCTGATGGATATTGTATGGTGCTATCTAAGGATCTTTGGTGAATTTCTGCAATGGATCTGTAGATCAAACATAGTATTTCTACTGAGCATCGGTGGTGGAGGGAATGAATGCTTGTGAATGTGATGCCAATCAAGCCAGCAGTTTTATTCCTGATGGTGTCAAACTCCTGGTGTGTTGTTCAAGCTGCACCCATCCAAGCTAATGGGGAATACCATCATATTCCTGATTTGTACCCTGCAGGTGGTGGACAGGCTTTGGGAAGTCAGGAGGTACGCAGGGAGTGCTGCCTGGCTTATTGGTAACCAGCTCCCTGGTTCTGACACTGGGCCTAAGTAGTGGAATGTGGTGCGCTGGGAAAAAAAACCCCACTGATTTTATCAAAAAAAAACAAGCAAATTGAATACATTTACAGAAAACGAGAAAGTGAATATTAAAACCTGCTTATCTTTGACTGAGACCTTGTCTCTCAGTTCATTTGGCCCCCAGTTATGCCTTGCAGCTAAGACTTGATACAGTGGATAAATAGATCCAGTGGGTGGCTGTTACTTGTACTAATAGAGAAGACAGCAAGAGAGAGAGCGAATACCTGCCGACCCCAAGTTCTATTCCACTTTCCTTCCTTAGAATTGCCTGACACCGTTAGCCCCAAACTGTCCCCTCCCCTTTCTAAGACTACCCAAGCTGGGTTACAGAGAGTCTTGATGACCTTAGGCTCACCCCTGGAGTGAAAATACACAGTTTTAAGTGGCTCTTGTCCGTAATCTCTTACCGTAGCTGGGACTCTGTGAAGGGCCACGAGTACCAGTAACAGTTAGTTTTGTGGTGTCCGCTGATGCGGTTAGACCCATGGGATAGGCCCAGTTAGCACTTTGGGCTTTTGTCTTTTCGCTTGGTGGTCCTTACAAGCAGGCTGTTGTTGTGGATGTTGCTGGTGTTGACCCAGTTGGCGTTTTGTATCTCAGGATGCCTTCAGTCACCTCCAGACATTGAGTGGAGGTTTGTGGTTAGTTGCTAGTGTTCAGTGGCTGTGAGGACTGCTTTCCTTTGTGAACAGGGCCTGCTTCCCACTTGGGCTCTCAACCTCCCCTTGCAGAGCCCACACCTGATTGGAATCAGGGTGTGTCGCTGGTATCACAGGGCTGGTATCACAGGGCTGGTCTCACAGAGCCTGACTCACAGTGCTGTACTTACAGTGCAGGACTCTTGGTACACTTACAGATAGTAGGAACTACCAATGCTGGAGGCTGAGGTAACAAGGAGATACGTATCACTTATCACCCCACCAACCTCCGTTTTCAACGCATCATCCTCCGCCACTTCCGCCACTCACAATCTGACCCCACAATGAAGGATATATTTCCCTCCGCACCCTTATCTGCTTTCCGGAGGGACCACTCTCACCATGACTCCCTCGTCTGCTCCACATTCTTCACCAGCCCCACCACACCCGGCATTTTTCTCTGCAACCGGAAGAAGTGCTACACCAGCCCCTACACCATCCCCCTCACCCCCATCCCAGGCCCCAAGAAAACCTTCCACATTAAACAGATGTTCACCTGCACATCTGCTAATATGGCGTATTGTATCTGCTGTTTCTGATGTTGCCTCCTCTGCATCAGGGAAACCAAGTGGAGGCTTGGGGACTGCTTTGCAGAACATCTACGCTCAGTTCGCACGAAACAACTGCACCTCCCAGTTGCGAACTATTTCAACTCCCCCTCCTATTCCTCAGACAACATGTCCATCCTGGGCATCCTGCAGTGCCACAACAATGCCACCCAAAGGCTGGGGGAAACAGCACCTCATATTCTGCTTGGGAACCCTGCAGCCCAATGGTCTCAATATGGACTTCAAAAACTTCAAAATCTCCACTCCCCCGACCTCATCCCAAGACCAGCCCAGCTTATTCCTGCCTCTTTGAACTGTCCATCTTTTCTCCCACCTATCTGGTCCTCCCACCTCACTGACCAAATTCCACACCAACTTCCTACCTACTAGCCTCATCACCACCTCCTTAACCTGCCCATCTTCCCTCCCACCTACCCGTCCCTCCCTCCCCAATGGCCAACACCCGTCTCAACTCCCGACCTACACTCACCTTTACTGGCTCCATCCCCACCTCCTTGGCTTGTCCATCCTCTGTCTACCTATCTGCTCCTTATCCACCTTCCATCATCACTTCCTTCTCTCTGTATTTATTTCAGAGTCCCCTTCCCCTCACCATTTGTGAAGAAGGGTCCAGACCCAAAACATCATCTTTCCTGCTCCTCTGATGCTGCCTGGCCTGCTGTGTTCACCCAGCTCTGCACCTTGTTATCTCTCGGTATAGAGATAATAGGAACCGCAGATGCTGGTGAATCCAAGATAACATAGTGTGAAGCTGAATGAACACAGCAGGCCAAGCAGCATCTCAGGAGCACAAAAACTGATGTTTTGGGCCTAGATGATGAAGGCTCTAGGGCCGAAACGTCAGCTTCTGTGCTCCTGAGACACTGCTTGGCCTGCTGTGTTCATTCAGCTTCACACTTTGTTATCTCGCAGTATACTTGCTTTCTTTCTCCTTCTCTTCCTTCTCCCCTTCATTTTCTTCAGTGCTGGGCTCAGCGTCTCCAGTTGTACCCAACTGCGGGCCCCTTTATCTCCCGCCAAATCTGTTGAGCTATAGCTCCCCCTCTCAGGTCTAAATGAGCTTCTTGATCACGAAAGTAGGTGTGAATGGTCTTTCAATTGAGGTGAATGGTTTTGATGGCTTTGGAATGTCCAGTATTTCCCTTGGGTGGGTGTTCATTCAAGTTTGAATAGTGTTGTGAATGTCAACAAGTTTGCATGTAGCACAATGGTGTGGAATGTTCAGTATTTCTGTGCCTGAACACTGACTGGAAAATTGAATGGCTTTGTACCTCTGTAAGCTCCAGAGGGCCTGAAGTTGTTGAAGTTGTTTGCTTCCTGCAATCTGGCTTCCATTGTTTCAGCTGGGGCATGAATAGTTTCTGCAAGCTAATCCCTGTTCCAGACATCTGCCCCTGGGCTTGCATATTACCCAGTCTGTCTCAAGCAGCCTTTTCCTGCTCAATTGCTGCCCATGGTTTCTGAAGTCCCAAAAGTTCAGTGAATTTAATCCAATGTAATTTCCACAACTTCTACCTTCTGAGGGGTTTTAAGCCCAGGGTATGTCCATAAACTGATGGGGATCTTTGTCCCACCTTACAGGTGAGTTACTTACCTCAGTATTCCTAGTCTTTGACCTGTTCTTGTGGTTTGTGTTTATGTGAATTCAGTTGGCAAAATGCAGTTGCATTTCTGGTCAATGGTAACTCCCGGGATGTTGGAAGTGAGGGACTTAGTGATGGTAACACCACTGAATGTCAATGAACGGTGGTTAGATTGTCTCTTATTGGATATGGTCATTGTTTAGGATTTGTGTGGCAAGAATGTCATTTGCCACTGGTCAGCCCAAGCCTGGATATTGACCAGATCTTGTTGCATTTGAACATGGATGTCTCTTTCTTGGCTTTAAAGGATATAGTTTAAGCTTGCACAATCACAGTTAATAATCCATTCTGCCATTTGTTGAAGGATAAATCTGTTTATAACTTTCTTGTTTATTGATTAAACCTGGAGTAACTTTCTTTTGCCTGGATAGTACTTACAATCAGGCAAATTAACCATCTTATTGATTCAACATTTATACATTTGTGATAGCTCAACAAGTAGTGGGGCTTGATTACCAGGATATTCTCTCCATCATGCCATATTGCAGCCCATTCACCTAACCTGTCCTGTCCCCTTGAAACCTCCTTCCATCCTCCCTATAGTTTATGTGCCTAACCTGTTTCATGTCATCAGGAATCTTGGAAATATCACAACTTGTCCCACATTCAAATCAATTATATAGATCATGAAGAGCTGTGAATCTAGCTGTGATCCTTGCAGTCACCCACTGATAATAGCCTGCCATCCTGACAATGAACCGTTTATTCCTATTCTCTGCTTCCTGTCTGTTAACCAATTCTCAATTTATAGTAATACATTTCCCCTACACACACACACACACACACACACACTCCTTGATTTCTCCTTGAAAAATCCATACTGACTTGCCCAATTTTACCATTGTTTTCTATATGTCCAGTTATCACATTTTTATCAAAAACAAAGTTGCTGGAAAAGCTCAGTAGGTCTAGCAGCATCTGTAGAGGAGAAAACAGTTAACATTTCGGGTCCGGTGACCCTTCTTCAGAACTGGGCAGTTCTGCGGAAGGGTCACCAGGCCCAAAACGGTAACTCTGTTTTCTCCTCCACAGTTGCTGAGCTATTCCAGCAACTTTTCTTTTATTCCTGACTTACAGCATCCACAGTTCTTTTGGTTTTTATCACATTTTTATAATAGATTCTAAAACTTTCCCTACCACTGATATCAGTCTAGTCTATGTCCTCCACCTTTCTTCTCCCTCCCTTCCTAAATAGTGGGATTGCATTTGTCACTTTCTAGGCTGCAGAATAATTTTCAGAATTTGTGGAATTTTGGAAGATAAATCATGTTTGACAACATAGTTTAATGTTTTTGAGAATATTATTTATAGCATTGATAAAGAAAAATGAGTGGGAGAAAAATGATATACATTGCTCTTCAGAGAACATTTGATACAGTGCCACATAGGCGGTTAGTAAATAACATTAGAGAACATGGCTGTGTGTGTGTGTGTGTATGTGTGTGTGTGTGTGTGTTGGGGGAAGAGGTGCTGGGGGAGATATATTACCATAAACTGAGAATTGGTTAACAGACAATGCATCCATTATATCACAAGCCAGACAGTGAGATGATACTCATCTGGTCCAGGGGATTTATCAATCTTCAATCCTTTATCACTTCAAGTATGATCTCGTGATAGAGAGTGCAAGGAGACTGCTAGGAATGCAAGCTCTTCAGATTAAAAGGTTTACCTTGTGAGTCTGTGGCCTCCATTTGCTCAGCAGTGGGAGTTGGGAGAAAGTGCGAGGAGGCTGCTGGAAAGGTAAGAGGCAAGTTAAAATAACTTACCGTTAGTGCTTCGGGGCCTCATTTTTGCAGGAGGAGGACGAGACCGGGAGCGAGACGACCCCTGGGAAATATAGTAAGGGTGGAATCAAAACACAAACAATGGTGTCCCCTACCCTTCGTGGGGTCGGATTGTAGATGGCGGAAGTGTTGAAGGATGATGCGTTGTATCCGGTGGTTGGTAGGGTGGTAAGTGAGGATGAGGGGGATCCTCTTAGGGTGGTTATTGCGGGGGCGGGGTGTGAGGGATGTATTGCGGGAAATGCGGGAGACGCGGTCAAGGGCGTTCTCGACCACTGCGGGGGGTAAGTTGCGGTCCTTAAGAACGTGGACATCTGGGATGTGCGGGAGTGGAATGCCTCATCCTGGGAGCAGATGTGGCGGAGGTGAAAGAATCGGGAATAGGGGAAGGAATTTTTGCAGGAGGGTGAGTGGGAGGAGGTGAATTCTAGGTAGCTGTGGGAGTCGGTGGGCTTGAAATGGACATCAGTTTCTAGCAGGTTACCTGAGATGGAGACTGAGAGGTCCACAAAGGTGAGGGATGAGTTGGAGATGGTCCAGGTGAATTTGAGCCTGGGGTGGAAGGTGTTGATGAAGTGGATGAACTGTTCAAGCTCCTCTTGGGAGCAGGAGGCGGCGCCTCCGACACTTCTGCCAACTACAATCCGACGCCACCACCACAGATATTTTTCCATCCCCACCCTTGTCTGCCTTCCAGAGAGACCACTCTCTCTGTGACTCCCTTGTCCGGTCCACACTCCCCTCCAACCCCACCACACCCGGCACCTTCCCCTGCAACCACAGGAAATGCTACACTTGCCCCCACACCTCCTCCCTCACCCCTATATCCCAGGCCCCAAGATGACTTTCCATATTAAGCAGAGGTTCACCTGCACATCTGCCAACGTGGTGTACTGCATCCACTGTACCCGGTGTGGCTTCCTACACATTGGGGAAACCAAGCAGAGGCTTGGGGACCACTTTGCAGAACACCTCCGCTTCGTTCGTAATAAACAACTGCACCTCCCAGTCGCGAACCATTTTAACTCCCCCTCCCATTCCTTAGACAACATGTCCATCATGGGCCTCCTGCAGTGCCACAATGATGCCACCCGAAGGTTGCAGGAACAGCAACTCATATTCCGCTTGGGAACCCTGCAGCCCAATAGCATCAATGTGGACTTCACAAACTTCAAAATCTCCCCTTCCCCCACTGCATCCCAAAACCAGTCCAGGCCGTCCCCTCCCCCCACCACATCCCAAGACCAGCCCAGCTTGTCCCCGCCTCCTTAACCTGTTCTTCCTCTCACCTATCCCTTCCTTCCACCTCAAGCCGCACCTCCATTTCCTACCTACTAACCTCATCCCGCCTCTTTGACCTGTCCGTCTTCCCTGGACTGAACTATCCCCTCCCTACCTCCCCACCTATACTCTCCTCTCCATCGATCTTCTTTTCTCTCCACTTTCGGTCCGCCTCCCCCTCTCTCCCTATTTATTTCAGAACCCTCACCCATCCCCCTCTCTGATGAAGGGCCTAGGGCCGAAACGTCAGCTTTTGTACTCCTGAGATGCTGCTTGGCCTGCTGTCTTCATCCAGCTTCACACTTAGCTGTCTTGAATTCTCTAACATCTGCAGTCCCCATTATCTCTGATCACAAAAATAGGAGAGCAATTGTTTTGGGGGATTCAATAGTTAGAGGCTCAGATAGGCGATTCTGTGAATGCGAACAAAACGAAAAAATTGTGCCTTGCCTCCTGGGTGCCAGGGTCCATAACGTCTCAGATTGTGTCTTCAAGATCCTTACGGGGGAAGGGTGGGCATCCAGCAGTCATGGTACACATCGGTACCAATGACATAGGTAGAAAAAGGACTGAGAATGTGAAAAACGAGTACAGGGCGTTAGGTCAGGACAAACAGATGGTTATCCCTGGATTACTACCAGTGCCACAAGATAACGAGGCAAGAAATAGGGGGAGAGTGCAGCTAAACACGTGGCGACAGGGCTGATGTAGGAGGGAGGGCTTCATTTATGTGGATAATTGGACCACATTCTGGGGAAGGTGGGACCTGTACAGTAAGGATGGGTTACACCTGAACCGGAAGGGCGCAGATATCCTGGGAGGGAGGTTTGCTCAGGCTATACATGATGGTTTAAACTGGATTGGCAGGGGGTGGGGAGCCAGATTTGTAATTCAAAGCATGATTTATTTAGCCTTCCAACAGACACAACAGGGAGTGAGGTTGGTAATAAAGAAATGCGGTCAATGGAGCGAAATTGTGGACATAGGGATGGTTTGAAGTGTGTATACTTCAATGTTAGAAGTATCGGAAATAAGGGGGATTGAACTTGGAGCATGGGTCAGTACTTGGGACTACAATGCTGTGACCATTACGGGAACTTGGGAAACTCAGGGACAGAAATGGTTGTTGGAAGTTCCAGGATTTAGATGCTTTAAAAGAAATAGGGAGGATGGAAGAAGAGGTGGGAAGTGGCATTGCTGGTAGGACTACTGAAAGGCAGTTCAAGAATGATATGCCTACAGAGTCAGTTTCAGTTTTGGTCAGGAACAAGAAAGGAGCAGTAATTCTGTTGGGTTTTTTTTTTAACGGACCCCCTAATAGTTGCAAAGAAGTGGAGAAGCGGATTGGGAGGCAGTTACTGGAAAGGTACAGAAGTCACAGGGTTGTAGTCATGGATGACTTCAACTTTCCAAATGTTAATTGGAAACTTTTTAGTTGTAACAGTTTAGGTGGAGTGGATTTGTCCAGTGCATTCAGGAACGATTCCTCACACAGTATGTAGACAGACCAACACGAGGAGAGACCACTTCGGATTTGGTGCTTGGCAATGAACCAGGCCAAGAGTCAGACCTGTCTGTAGGAGAGCATTTTGATGGTAGCCATCATAACTGCTACTTTTACAATACTCATGGAAAAGGATAGGTACATACAGCAGGGTAAGGTTTAGAATTAGGGGAAGGGTAATTACAATTCTGTTAGGCAATTATTGGGTAACATAAAATGGGAACAAATGCTGTCAGAGAAGAGCACTACAGAAATGTGGAGATATGCATTCTGCATGTGCTTGATATGCTTGTCCCTAGCAGGCAGGGAAGACGCAGTCAAATGAGGGAGTCTTCGTTCTCAAGAGAGGCCGAATGACTAGTTAAGAGGAAAAAGGATGCTTGTATAGGTTTAGGAAGCAAGGATTGGAAAAGGCTTTAGAGGGATACAAGTTAGCCAGGAAGGAGCTGAAGAAAGGGCTCAGGAGAGCTATATGGGGGCATGAGAAAATCTTGGCAGATAGGATCAAGGAAAACCCCAAGGCTTCTTACACGTACGTGAGGAATTAGAGAATGACCAGAGAAAGGGTAGGACTGATCAAGGGTTGTAAAGTGAATTTGAGTACAGCTCCTAAAGAGATAGGAGAGGTCCTTAATTAATGTTTTTTTCTTACTATTCATAACTGACAGGGACCTAGTTGTAGAGCAGGACAGTGTGAAACAGTCTGGTAGGCTAGGAGACATGGATGTTAGTAGGAAGATTTACTAGGAATTTTGAGGAACTTGAAGATAGATAAGCCCCCTGGGCCGCATGGGATTTATCCAATGATTCTATGGGAAGCGAGGGAAGAGATCGCAGAGCCTTTAGTGATGACCTTTTCGTCCTCACTGTCCACGGGTATAGTGCTGGAGAATGGAAAGTGGCAAATGTCATTCCCTCGTTCAACAAAGGGAATAGGGATAACCCCAGAAATTACAGGCCAGTTAGTCTTACTTCAGTGGTGGGAAAATTACTGGAAAGGGCTCAGAGATAGACTTTATGATTACTGAGATAGGCACAGTTTGATTCATGATATTCAGCATGGATTTTTGAGGGGTAGATCATGTCTCACAAACCTTATTGAATTCTTTGAAGAAATTACCAAACACCTGGATGAAGGTAGAGCAGTGGATGTGGTTTACACGGATTTAAGTAAGGTGTTTGATAAGGTTCTCTGTGGTAGGCTCATGTAGAAAGTAAGGGGGCATGAGATAGGAGGAAATGTGGCAGATTCTATGTTCTATGTTCTATGTTCTATTGGATTCAGAATTGCTGATCCCTAGAAGACAAGGGGTAGTAGTGGACGGAAACTATTCAACATGATGCTCAGTTACGAGTGGTGTACCACAAGGATCAGTTCTGGGTCCTCTACTGTTTGTGATTTTTGTAAATGATTTGGATATAGGAGTGGAAGGGTGGATTAGTAAATTTGTGGATGATACAAAGATGGGTCAAGTTGTGGATAGTGCAGAGGGTTGTTCTAGGGTACAAAGGGATATTGATAGGATGCAGAGCTGGGCTGAGAAGTGGCAGATAGTTTCAACCTGAAAAGTGTGACATGATTTATTTTGGGAGAACAAATTTGAATGTAGAATACAGGGTTAACGGAAAGATTCTTGGCAGTGTGGAGGAGCAGAGGGATCTTGGGGTTCATGCCCACAGTTCCCTGAAAGCTGCCACCCAGGTGGATAGAGTTGTTAAGAAGGTGTATGGATGTGTTAGCTTTCATTAATAGACGGATTGAGCTCAAGAACCGTGAAGTTATGCTCCAGCTATACAAAACTCTGGTTGGGCCATATCTGGAGTTTCTTGACCAGTTCTGGTTGCCTCATGACAAAAAAGATGTGGAAACTTTGGAAAAGGCGCACAGGAGATTAACCAGGATGTTGCCTGGAATGGAATGAAGGTCTTACGAGGAAAGATTGAGAGAGCTAGGGCTTTTCTCTTTAGAATGACGAAGGATGAAAGGTGACTTGATAGAGGTGTACAAAATGATGAGAGGTGTAGATACAATGGACAGCCAGAGACTTTTTCCTTGAATGGAGATAGCTATTACGAGGGGGCATAGTTTTAAAGTGAATGGAGGTAGATATAGGGGAGATGTCAGAGGTAAGTTCTTTACTCAGAGAGTGGTAGGAGTGTGGAATGCATTGCTGGCGATGATAGTGGAGTAGGCCTCATTAGAGGCATTTAAACGGCTATGAGATAGGCATGTGGATGATAGTATAAGGTAGGAGTGGAGGTTAGAAAGACCTTAGTTGTAGGGTAAAAGTTCGGCACAACATTATGGGCCAAAGGGCCTGTACTGTGCTGTACAGTTCTATGTTCTATGTTCTTGTGCTCTCTCTGTGCTAATTTGTTTTAGTTGTTGAATTTTTATAGTCCCATATTTGGCTATGTTTTTAGGAGATTTTCTGTATGTTCTTAGATGAAGACAGATGAAAAGACATGTTTAAATTCTTCACCACCACTCTGTTCAACATTATAAATTCTGCGTGTCCCCACCCGTAATGGGCCCACTTTTATTCTTTTCACTTATCAACTTAGCCACTTACCCTGGACAATAAACTGTGAGGCTGGATGAACACAGCAGGCCCAGCAGCATCTCAGGAGCACAAAAGCTGATGTTTCGGGCCTAGACCCTTCATCAGAGAGGGGAATGGGGTGAGGGTTCTGGAATAAATAGGGAGAGAGGGGGAGGCGGACCGAAGATGGAGAGAAAAGAAGATAGGTGGAGAGAAGAGTATAGATGGGGAGGTAGGGAGGGGATAGGTCAGTCCAGGGAAGACGGACAGGTCAAGGAGGTGGGATGAGGTTAGTAGGTAGGAGATGGAGGTGCGGCTTGGGGTGGGTGGAAGGGATGTGTGAGAGGAAGAACAGGTTAGGGAAGCAGAGACAGGTTGGACTGGTTTTGGGATGCAGTGTTTGGAGGGGAAGAGCTGGGCTGGTTATGTAGTGCAGTGGGGGGAGGGGACGAACTGGGCTGGTTTTGGGATGCGGTGGGGGAAGGGGAGATTTTGAAACTGGTGAAGTCCACATTGATACCATTGGGCTGCAGTGTTCCCAAGCGGAATATGAGTTGCTGTTCCTGCAACCTTCGGGTGGCATCATTGTGGCACTGCAGGAGGCCCATGATGGACATGTCATCTAAAGAATGGGAGGGGGAGTGGAAATGGTTTGCGACTGGGAGGTGAAGTTGTTTCTTGCGAACCGAGTGGAGGTGTTCTGCAAAGCGGTCCCCAAGCCTCTGCTTGGTTTCCCCAATGTAGAGGAAGCCACACCGGGTACAGTGGCTGCAGTATACCACATTGGCAGATGTGCAGGTGAACCTCTGCTTAATATGGAAAGTCATCTTGGGGCCTGGGATAGAGGTGAGGGAGGAGGTGTGGGGGCAAGTGTAGCATTTCCTGCGGTTGCAGGTGGCACAGTGGTAGTATGGCGCACTGACCTCTACATTGCCGAGGCCAAACGCCAACTCTCCGACACCACCTCCTACCGCCCCCTCAATCATGACCCCACCCCCGAGCACCAAACCATCATCTCCAATGCCATTCATGACCTCATCACCTCAGGAGACCTCCCACCCACAACCTCCAACTTCATTGTTCCCCAACCCCGCACGGCCCGTTTCTTTCTCCTTCCCAAAATCCACAAACCTGCCTGCCCTGGTCGACCCATTGTCTCATCCTGTTCCTGCCCCACCGAACGCATCTCCACCTATCTGGACTCGATTTTCTCCCCTTTGGTGTAGGAACTCCCTACCTATATCTGTGACACCACCCACGCCCTCCACCTCCTCCAGGACTTCCAATTCCCTGGCCCCCAACAACTCATTTTCACCATGGACGTCTAGTCCCAACACACCTGTATTCCGCATGCAGATGGCCTCAAGGCCCTCTGCTTCTTCCTGTCCCGCAGGCCCGACCAGTCCCCCTCCACCGACACCCTCATCCGCCTGGCCGAACTCGTCCTCACCCTCAACAACTTCTCTTTCGATTCTTCCCACTTCCTACAAAGCGGGTGGACAGGGGCACCCGCATGGGCCCCAGATATGCCTGCCTCTTTGTAGGTTACATGGAACAGTCCCTCTTCCGCACCTACACAGGCCCCAAACCCCACCTCTTCCTCCGTTACATGTATGACTGTATCGGCGCCACCTCTTGCTCCCCAGAGGAGCTCGAACAGTTCAGGGAATTGGAAGTCCTGGAGGAGGTGGAGGGCGTGGGTGGTGTCACGGACGTAGGTAGGGAGTTCCTGGACCAAAAGACAGGTCAAGGAGGCACGGACAAGCTGGGCTGGTTTTGGGATGCGGTTGAGGGAGGGGAGATTATGAAGCTTTTACAGTCCACATTGACACCATTGGGCCGCAGGGTTCCCGTACGGAATGTGAGATGCTGTTCCTGCAAACTTCGGGTGGCATCATTGTGACACTGGAAGAGGCCAAGGATGGACATGTCGTCCAAGGGGTGGGAGGGGGAGTTGAAATGGTTTGCGACTGGGAGGTGTAGTCATTTGTCATGAACCAAGCATAGGTGTTCCACAAGGCAGTCTCAAAGCCTCCGCATGGTTTCCCCAATGTAGAGGTGGCCACATCGGGAACAGTGGATACAGTAAACCATATTAGCAGATGTGCAGGTGAACATCTGTCTAATGTCGGAGGTTTTCTTGGGGCCTTGGATGGAGTTGCGGGGGGAGGTGTAGAGCCGGGTGTCATCATCGCCTCCCCCTTTCTCTATTTATTTCAGAGACCCCTTCCCCTCCCCTATTCCTGAATAAGTGTCCAGACCTGAAAGGTCAGCTTCTTTGCTCCTCTGATGCTGCCTTGCCTGCTGTGTTCATCCAGCTCCACACCTTGTTATTTCATAAGACCATAAGACATAGGAGTGAAAACAAGGCCATTTGGCCCATCAAGACCACTTCGCCATTTAAATCATGGCTGATGGGCATTTCTACTCCACTTCCCTGCACTCTCCCTGTAGCCCTTGATTCCTTCTGAGATCAAGAATTTGTCGATCTCTGCCTTGAAGGCATCCAACATCCAGGCCTCCACTGCACTCCACTACACTGCATTTCAGGCTTCAGCACCGGCAGTTCCTACTATCCTTGACATGTTCTGATCATACACTGTCTTGTTTAGTTAGGTATCTTTCCTGATGGTTGATATCAGGCTGCCTGTCTTTCTCTCCCTCTTTTCTTGAAATACAGTGTTAACTTGTTATCAGTGAAGGTTGTGGAGGATTCAGTGGTGGTAATGCTGTTGAATGTTAAACCTGACATATTTCAGGCGCCATCTGCTCCTGGCCTTAGACGTAATTAGGTTCTGCCTTACCGGAGATGATAATTGCCTGACACATGAGTAGCATGAATGGTACCTGTCATTTATTAGCTCAAGCTTCACAATTTTCTAGGTCTTGTTGTATGCATGTACATACAGCATCATTATCAGAAGAGTTGTCAACATGGTGCTATCATCAGCGAACATCCCCTCTTCTGGTCCTATGAGGGAGAGATGTTGTTGATAAAGCATCTGAAGATGTTTGGATCTAGGACATTACCATGAGAAATGTCTATAGCAATGTCCTGGGCTGAGTTGGTTAGTCTTCAATTATGACAACATTGGACATTACTTTGTATGATTCCATTCAATAGAGAGCTTTCCCCTTGTATCCCATCAACTTCAAATGTCATGGCTCCAAGATGTCACACTTGGGCACACACTATCTTGATAGTCACTGTTACCTTACCTCTGAAGTTCAGCTCTCTTGGAGGTACTCTAATTTCTGATGGAGTGCTGTGTCGCAGCTTTGGAAAATGCAGCATAAAATATTGTACAGATGGGCAATAATTGCTGATAATATTCAACAGCTGAATGACATTGTATGAGTCCTGTGAACATTCCTGAATGTGACAAAGATGGCACAATCAATGTATTTTTCTGTAATTGTTTCTCTGTACTTGTGGTTTGTTCAACTCCATAAGAGAGAATGTTTCTTCCCAAGTCATTGGGCTTCATCTTGGGCCAAGATCATGAATGGTGCCAGGAATGACCTAAGCCTCCAGACCAGCCATCAGTCAAGGGGTTCCCGATGGGCAAAAGGCCATGAGACTTTGTTTTTTTCCCCTTTCTTTGAATTCTTTTTATTACTCAACAGATGTTCATATTTAAACAAATTCCTGTCATTGAGCCTTCTCTTGTATACATTTAACCAAATCTGCAAACAAAACCGCTAGGATGTACTTTGTAATCCAAGACAGAGAGGTGGTGCCCAAATATTCATTGCAATTTCCCAGTCAAAGCATGGTGAAATGGGAACCTTTGTATACTCCAAGTTTTTGTCTTTTTTTTTCACACCTGTGAGCAAATGTGGCTCTTGAAATGACAACTCATTCAGAAATACCATTGATATTTGTCTGGAATCACAGTGTATCCAAGGGGCTCTTTGGATCTAGTTAAATGTAATTAAGAGAAGACGCAACAACAATTTGCTTAAATATGAAAATTTATTGAGTAAATAAAAATAGAAAGAAAAAGGAAGGACCATTTTTTAAACAAATAAAAAGAATGAAAATGAAAGCAAAAATCAATAAGCCTCACGTCCTTCTTCCTGTTGGGGATCCCTCAATTGTCAGCTGGAGACTAAGGTCATTCTTGGCACCATTCGCAATCCTGATCCGAGGTGAAGTCCAATGACTCAGAGCCAAACTCCCTCTTATATAGCGTAACAAACAGCAAGTACAGAAAAACACATTGTTTGTGCCATCTTCATCACATACGGGAATGTTAAGAGGACTCATTCCAGGTCAAAAACAAAGTTGCTGGAAAAGCTCAGCAGGTCTGGCAGCTTCTGTGAAGGAGAAAACAGAGTTAACATTTAGGGCCTGGTGACACTCAGAAATGTTAACTCTCATTTCTTGTTCAGCGTCTCTCTCTCTCTCTCTGTCCAAGTAAGGTTAACTGAAACCTGATACAGTTCTGTTTTTGTTCCTGATTTATAGCATCAGCAATTCTTTCGGTTTTCATTCAAGGTCAAGCAGCCGTTGAATATCATCAATAAGTTTAGCCCTTCAGCCCATCCAATACAATGCACCCCAATGATGTTTAACAGCACATGTTACAATTGCAGATGCAGATGAAAATCAGCAACAGCCTTGTAAGAACGTATGCTAAGAGTATGTAAACTACACAAGAAGACTAAAACTACAATGAAAATAACTATCATCAATATGGATAATAGAACAATAGGCTATCTCATCAATTAATGATAGCAGTGACCTTAGGCGACCAACCCTGAAGTATATCCCACCAGTAACGTACAGTCAAGGCTGTGATGGAATCAGCAAGTCGTGTTTACATTAACATCCCGTTTTGTCACTTGCCTGTCTACCTCCGATGGAATCAAAATTGAGAGGAGCCCACAGACGATTAGCATTTTCATGCTTACACTAATAGTAGCAATATCCTTAATTATGATTGCTGAGCAACCATGTCATGTATATTTACATATGACCTTAATCTATTCCAGCTCCCAACTCTGGGGTCAAGGATCCCACTCTTGCTGAGAGCCCTTAAAACCCACAAGAGGGAGAGCGAAGAGAGAGAGTGCCAGGCTAGCTGGCTGTTAGTCAATTTCTTTCTGTTCCAGCATTTGGATCTTTCTGTGTGCTTTAATTTTAATTGCTGCTGCCACATGGTAAGTGACCTGGGTCTCGTGTTGAATTGTACTACCACTCGAGGTAATATAATCTCATTTTTTCCATGCCATTATGTAGCCATGGACTACAGTAAAGGCATCTTTACTGTCCGTGTAGATGTTAACTCTTTGTCCTTTTCCTAGCTGGAGGGACGCAGTAAGCAATTTATCTCAGTGCTTTTAGTTCCACTACCTGGGCAGTGTGATATCCTTCAATGTCTCTCCTGCCAAAAGTTCACCTTTCAAATTAACCACTGTCCACCTCATCCAGATCTCATCATCATAATACTCCTGCAACAACAACAACAAAAACAAAGTTGCTGGAAAAGCTCAGCTGGTCTGGCAGCATCTATGAGGGGAGAAAACAGAGTTAAAATTTCAGGTCCGGTGACCCTTCCTCAGAACTGATGGTTGCTGGGAAAACATCGATTTACATGCAGAAAATAGGGAGATGGGTAGGGTAGAAAGTGAATGATACAATAGAGCCCAAACAGAGAGAAAAACATTTGGACAAAGGAGTTGCTAACAATCGGGCTGGGAGGTTGAGTAGTTGTTAATAGGGACTGTTAATGACTAACAACAGGGGGTGTGTAGTAGCAGGCCATGTGGTAACAAGGCCTGGTATGTGGGGTGGGGGGGGCTGGCACATGGGAGAGTTTAGGCCCAAAAATTATTGAGCTCAATATTGAGCCCAGAGGGCTGTAGGGTCCCCAAGTGGAAAATGAGGTGCTGTTCCTCCAGTTTGCGTTGGGCTTCCCTGGAACACTGCAGCAAGCCAGAGACGGAGATGTTGGCCAGGGAGCAAGATGGTGCATTGAAGTATACTGCATACTTCTGCGCCCCATCCACAAGCATGCATTTCACATTTGGCCCCTCCAATGGGTCTTCCTTAACTCGATGCAATCTCTCTTCTTTTTGCTCCATGAGGGAAATATAATCAGCTGTGTCTCCTTCCTGATTTACATAGCTTGCTGAGTTCTCTTCAGAGATAATGGGAACTATAGATGCTGGAGAATCCAAGATAACAAAGTGTGTAGCTGGATGAACACAGCAGGCCAAGCAGCATCTCAGGAGCACAAAAGCTGATGTTTCGGGCCTAGACCCTTCATCAGAGGAGTTCTCTTCTCTTGTCTTTGACCACTTCTGCATGCTTGTCTCCTGGCAACAGTACAGCTTCCCATTTGGCTAGCTGACTATCTGTAACACCCCTCAGCTTGCTAGCTGGATGATACTATATGGGGAGTGTAATATCACTTTCCCCAGTTGTGTCAATGGGGAGGATATCGCTTGTGCCCAGGTAGCACATTAGATTGCTCAAATACATGAGTGTTGTCCTTTCACAACTGGGTCTATTATGCCTGAGGCTAGAGCTTGTCCCTGTGTCTCAGAGATAATGGGAACTGCAGATGCTGGAGATTCCAAGATAATAAAATGTGAGGCTGGATGAACACAGCAGGCCAAGCAGCATCTCAGGAGCACAAAAGCTGACGTTTCGGGCCTAGACCCTTCATCAGAGAGGGGGATGGGGGGAGGGAACTGGAATAAATAGGGAGAGAGGGGGAGGCGGACCGAAGATGGAGAGTAAAGAAGATAGGTGGAGAAGGTGTGGGTGGGGAGGTAGGGAGGGGATAGGTCAGTCCAGGGAAGACGGACAGGTCAAGGAGGTGGGATGAGGTTAGTAGGTAGCTGGGGGTGTGGCTTGGGGTGGGAGGAAGGGATGGGTGAGAGGAAGAACCGGTTAGGGAGGCAGAGACAGGTTGGACTGGTTTTGGGATGCAGTGGGTGGGGGGGAAGAGCTGGGCTGGTTGTGTGGTGCAGTGGGGGGAGGGGATGAACTGGGCTGGTTGAGGGATGCAGTGGGGGAAGGGGAGATTTTGAAACTGGTGAAGTCCACATTGATACCATATGGCTGCAGGGTTCCCAGGCGGAATATGAGTTGCTGTTCCTGCAACCTTCGGGTGGCATCATTGTGGCAGTGCAGGAGGCCCATGATGGACATGTCATCAAGAGAATGGGAGGGGGAGTGGAAATGGTTTGCGACTGGGAGGTGCAGTTGTTTGTTGCGAACTGAGCGGAGGTGTTCTGCAAAGCGGTCCCCAAGCCTCCGCTTGGTTTCCCCAATGTAGAGAAAGCCGCACCGGGTACAGTGGATGCAGTATACCACATTGGCAGATGTGCAGGTGAACCTCTGCTTAATGTGGAATGTCATCTTGGGGCCTGGGATGGGGGTGAGGGAGGAGGTGTGGGGACAAGTGTAGCATTTCCTGCGGTTGCAGGGGAAGGTGCCGGGTGTGGTGGGGTTGGAGGGCAGTGTGGAGCGAACAAGGGAGTCACGGAGAGAGTGGTCTCTCCGGAAAGCAGACAGGGGTGGGGATGGAAAAATGTCTTGGGTGGTGGGGTCGGATTGTAAATGGCGGAAGTGTCGGAGGATAATGCGTTGTATCCGGAGGTTGGTAGGGTGGTGTGTGAGAACGAGGGGGATCCTCTTGGGGCGGTTGTGGCGGGGGCGGGGTGTGAGGGATGTGTCGCGGGAAATGCGGGAGACGCGGTCAAGGGCGTTCTCAATCACCGTGGGGGGGAAGTTGCGGTCCTTAAAGAACTTGGACATCTGGGATGTGCGGGAGTGGAATGTCTTATCGTGGGAGCAGATGCGGCGGAGGCGGAGGAATTGGGAATAGGGGATGGAATTTTTGCAGGAGGGTGGGTGGGAGGAGGTGTATTCTAGGTAGCTGTGGGAGTCGGTGGGCTTGAAATGGACATCAGTTACAAGCTGCTTGCCTGAGATGGAGACTGAGAGGTCCAGGAAGGTGAGGGATGTGCTGGAGATGGCCCAGGTGAACTGAAGGTTGGGGTGGAAGGTGTTGGTGAAGTGGATGAACTGTTCGAGCTCCTCTGGGGAGCAAGAGGCGGCGCCGATACAGTCATCAATGTACCGGAGGAAGAGGTGGGGTTTGGGGCCTGTGTAGGTGCGGAAGATGGACTGTTCCACGTAACCTACAAAGAGGCAGGCATAGCTGGGGCCCATGCGGGTGCCCATGGCCACCCCCTTAGTCTGTAGGAAGTGGGAGGAGTAAAAAGAGAAGTTGTTGAGTGTGAGGACGAGTTCCGCTAGGCGGATGAGAGTGTCGGTGGAGGGGGCCTGGTCGGGCCTGCGGGACAGGAAGAAGCGGAGGGCCTTGAGGCCATCTCCATGCGGAATGCAGGTGTACAGGGACTGGACGTCCATGGTGAATATGAGGTGTTGGGGGCCAGGGAATTGGAAGTCCTGGAGGAGGTGGAGGGCGTGGGTGGTGTCACGGACATAGGTGGGGAGTTCCTGGACCAAAGGGGAGAAAATGGAGTCCAGATAGGTGGAGATGAGTTCGGTGGGGCAGGAGCAGGCTGAGACGATGGGTCGACCAGGGCAGGCAGGTTTGTGGATTTTGGGAAGGAGATAGAAACGGGCCGTGCGGGGTTGGGGAACAATGAGGTTGGAGGCTGTGGGTGGGAGGTCCCCTGAGGTGATGAGGTCATGAATGGTGTTGGAGATGATGGTTTGGTGCTCGGGTGTGGGGTCATGATCGAGGAGGCGGTAGGAGGTGGTGTCGGAGAGTTGGCGTCTGGCCTCGGCGATGTAGAGGTCAGTACGCCATACTACCACTGCGCCACCCTTGTCTGCGGGTTTGATGGTGAGGTTGGGGTTGGAGCGGAGGGAGCGGAGGGCTGCCCGTTCTGCGGGGGAGAGGTTGGAGTGGGTGAGAGGGGTGGAGAGGTTGAGGCGGTTAATGTCTCGATGGCAGTTGGAGATGAAGAGGTCGAGGGAGGGTAGGAGGCCTGGGGGTGGTGTCCAGGAGGAGGACTTGTGTTGGAAGCGGGTGAAGGGGTCAGTGGAAGGAGGGTTGGGTTCCCAGTTGAAGAAGTAGGCATGCAGGCGAAGACGGCGGAAAAACTGCTCTGTGTCCGACCGTGACTGGTATTCGTTGATGTGTGGTTGTAGGGGGACAAAGGTGAGCCCCTTGCTCAGGACTGACCGTTCGTCCTCAGTCAGTGGGAGGTCTGGGGGGATGGTGAAGATTCGGCAGGGCTCAGGGTGGCTGTCTCCTCTGGGGTTGCAGGCTGTGGAGGTTGTGGGCGGAGCGATGATGTCGTCGGCCGTGGGCGGGGTTCCGTCGACCGTGGGCGGGGTTCCGTCGGCGTCGACCGTGGGCGGGGTTCCGTCGGCGTCGACCGTGGGCGGGGTTCCGTCGGCGTCGACCGTGGGCGGGGTTCCGTCGGCGTCGACCGTGGGCGGGGTTCCGTCGGCGTCGACCGTGGGCGGGGTTCCGTCGGCGTCGACCGTGGGCGGGGTTCCGTCGGCGTCGACCGTGGGCGGGGTTCCGTCGGCGGTGGGAGGATCGGGGTGGGCGGCAGCAGCTGAGGTGAGGGTGGTGTGTGGGCTGTAGTACCTGGACGTGGAGGTGGTGACTGCAGCAGCGGTTCCGGAAGTTCTGTGGCCGGCGGAGGCCGATGTGACGTCATCGGTGGGGTCTCCGGCCGTGTCCTCATGGTCAATGGCGGCGGGTGCATGGTGGGGGAGGGGCAGGGACAGAGTCGGGATTTGGGAGGCGCAGGAATCCTCTTGTGGGAGGCAGGGGCCCGTGAGTTGGTAGTACTTACGATTTTTGGTGTCCAGTAAAGCTGAGTGGAACTGGGTGTTCAGTCTGTGGATCCTGCGGAGGATAAAAAACAGCAGGGGCCTTTGCAGGTCTGGGAGAGGGAGGCTCTGAGCTGGGGCAGGCTGGATTGCAGTGTGTGGAGGTGCCGGCGCATGGCTGCGAGTGTCTGTTTCAGGACTCGCAGGGAGAAACGCTTCTGAAGGGCCTGAATATTCTGGGTGTAGAGGTGGTCACGGTTGGGACCAAATTGGGAAGGCTGAAATGTGGACTGTAGTCCCTTGGGGATGATCTGGTTCTGTAGGCAGGTGCTGAGAAAGGTGATGTGGCTGTGGTACCTGGTTTGCTTCAGGACATGGTCGAGCAGTTTCAAGGCCGAAGAGATTACAAGAGAGTTGCAATGGGAGAGAGATTCCCTGAGGTTGGTCCGGAGGGAGGAGGGTAACTTCTTCAGGTTAGGCATCCCTGGAAGAGGCTTCGCAGTGAGGTTAAAATAGTATCAGAGATAATGGGAACTGCAGATGCTGGAGATTCCAAGATAATAAAATGTGAGGCTGGATGAACACAGCAGGCCAAGCAGCATCTCAGGAGCACAAAAGCTGACGTTTCGGGCCTAGACCCTTCATCAGAGAGGGGGATGGGGGGAGGGAACTGGAATAAATAGGGAGAGAGGGGGAGGCGGACCGAAGATGGAGAGTAAAGAAGATAGGTGGAGAAGGTGTGGGTGGGGAGGTAGGGAGGGGATAGGTCAGTCCAGGGAAGACGGACAGGTCAAGCAGGTGGGATGAGGTTAGTAGGTAGCTGGGGGTGCGGCTTGGGGTGGGAGGAAGGGATGGGTGAGAGGAAGAACCGGTTAGGGAGGCAGAGACAGGTTGGACTGGTTTTGGGATGCAGTGGGTGGGGGGGAAGAGCTGGGCTGGTTGTGTGGTGCAGTGGGGGGAGGGGATGAACTGGGCTGGTTTAGGGATGCAGTGGGGGAAGGGGAGATTTTGAAACTGGTGAAGTCCACATTGATACCATATGGCTGCAGGGTTCCCAGGCGGAATATGAGTTGCTGTTCCTGCAACCTTCGGGTGGCATCATTGTGGCAGTGCAGGAGGCCCATGATGGACATGTCATCAAGAGAATGGGAGGGGGAGTGGAAATGGTTTGCGACTGGGAGGTGCAGTTGTTTGTTGCGAACTGAGCGGAGGTGTTCTGCAAAGCGGTCCCCAAGCCTCCGCTTGGTTTCCCCAATGTATCCCTAAACCAGCCCAGTTCATCCCCTCCCCCCACTGCACCACACAACCAGCCCAGCTCTTCCCCCCCACCCACTGCATCCCAAAACCAGTCCAACCTGTCTCTGCCTCCCTAACCGGTTCTTCCTCTCACCCATCCCTTCCTCCCACCCCAAGCCGCACCCCCAGCTACCTACTAACCTCATCCCACCTGCTTGACCTGTCCGTCTTCCCTGGACTGACCTATCCCCTCCCTACCTCCCCACCCACACCTTCTCCACCTATCTTCTTTACTCTCCATCTTCGGTCCGCCTCCCCCTCTCTCCCTATTTATTCCAGTTCCCTCCCCCCATCCCCCTCTCTGATGAAGGGTCTAGGCCCGAAACGTCAGCTTTTGTGCTCCTGAGATGCTGCTTGGCCTGCTGTGTTCATCCAGCCTCACATTTTATTATCTTGTCCCTGTGTCTCCTTGTCTCTGTAGCACTACTGCAGATTGATGACATTGCTTTCACTGCAAAAAAGGTGAAAGGGATTTTTCAGGTCATGGAGTCCTACTGACGGAGTTAAGGCTAGTGTCTGTTTGATTTTGACAAAGGCCACCTCTTACTCAGTTCCCCATTCAATTTTCCCTGAGTTAGCTCACCACCCCTTTGTAAGGTCTTACAGGAGTCCTGCACATTTGCTGTAATTGTCTACAAAGTTCCTGAAATAATTAAATAGCCCTGAGACTTGTCTTATCCCTTTAACAGTAACTGTTATTTCCAATTTCCGATAATGCCACTTTACTGAGGTCACCAGAATATCGTCTACCTTTTTTCCAATTAATTTCTTCACATAATTTGCTTTAAAATTCAGTAAATTCCAGATTCAGGTTCCTTAATTTTTCATCCCCCAGTTCCCTATCCACAGATCACCTCACCCAGTAACGGTAAAATAACATCATACATGGACTTAAAATTTCTCCAGCTCTCTTCATCTGTATCTGTCTTGAGGATACTTCTTTAATATGTCTCCCTCCTTGCCATTGGTATGAATGATTGCATCACTGAATGGTAACTACCTGCATATGCGAGTACCACCTTTGAGTTACAATATACAGGGGATCCAGCAATACAGCTCTAACTTTCATCAGGCTATGATTCCAGCCTTTCATTTTTCCTGGCGTTCCCTTACCACAGACTCATACACCATGTGAGCCTTAGCACAGCCTTCTTTCACATACACTAATTGTCCTAACACATTACAATTTCACCTATCGGTTTAATCAAGCAAATGTTCAAGGTAGGGTGTCCATGTGTCATTCTTTTGGCCCTTTCACTCAGTCTACCATTACTTCTCCGAGGATCCATTTTCTTTCATTTCTGCAACATTTTGACATGATAGCCAATCACACTTTTTATCTTGTTTCTAATTCTTTAAACATCCCTTTCAGTAGTACCACTTTCACTGTTAAAGTCAGTTTCTATATGGATTATTTGTCACTGTCTTATTGTTTAAATTATGTTTATGTGCTCATCAAGGCCACACTGACCCTTTTGTCAAATAGATGTAATGTCTGAGACCCGTTCATCATTGCATGTTCTTTTTACCGTATATCGCCTCATGTTTGTTGCCTCCGGGGTAACATTCACTTTTGCATACTTACATCGATATCGCAAGACCATGTCATACAGTCGTGACTCCCACATGATCTGATCAATTGATCAATGATGTTTAACTTATGTCTCCACGTGTGGTCCCAATGCCTCGGGCAGCTTGATCACCAATTCAATCTTGCTTAAAAGGAAAGGCAAGGACATAAACATCACCAAGAGAAAGCTATCAGTTTAGTGCTCTCATCTAAACTTCCTTTTCACCAGAATGCATTTTAATCTCAAATGTCGTTTCAACCCATTATTCTAATTTGTTTGTCTTCTACCACCAGTCTCCATCCTTAATTACTTTGTCTAACCCAATTTTGCAACTATTGCCGCCCATCTAATTCCAGAGATCTTGAGAGATTTGTAGTCCAAGGAACATGAATCATATTATACTTTAAAACAGAACTCAAACATTTGTTCGAATCTTGCAAAACATACTTTGATTGTTCTTACTCCAAGATGACCCACTTTTTATGGTTACTTGATAACTCATCCTAAATATTTGATACATCTCTACGTAAATTTGTCCAAATTCAATATGCTGCTTACTCCCTCAAAGTAACTAACCTTTTTTTATGCATTGAAACCACTGAGACTGGCACATGCACTTTATCATTTCCAAAAATCCCTTTAAATTTTCAAGTGACTATTCTATTTAAATGGTTTAGAATACCAGGGCATGTGAATCTTAATATAATTTCCCTGTCATGATACACTTAAATGTACCCGGGCTCAGTGGTTTAAAAATTCCTGATATTCAATATATTTAATATTTCCACAGTACTTCCCCAACATTGAAATGCATTATTGATGATTGGCTTGATGGGTTCAGGGTGCCTCAACTATCATTGTGTTATGACATTGGAAGTCTACAAATGGTTTCAGCCTTCAGTGTCTCCAATTTCTGAAATAAACGTCCGACCATTCCATGTCAAGAGGAATGGGTTAATTAATATGAATCTAGCACGGAATCAAAAAAGGGGGTGGGGTGTAAACTCTTACATGTAATTACACATTCCACCTCTACTCCTGAAGGGTCTAGGCCCAAAACGTCAGCTTTTGTGCTCCTGAGATGCTGCTGGGCCTGCTGTGTTCATCCAGCCTCACATTTTATTGTCTTGGATTCTCCAGCATCTGCAGTTCCCATTATCACCACCTCTACTCCTCTTGTGAGGAAATATGTGTGTTATACTTTACGAAAGGAAGCACCCACCTCTTTTGTTATATGTGTCTTTTCTAAATTCTTTGTTCACTGAGAGGTGTATTTTCAACATTCCAATTTCCCTATCACTTGGATATTTTTACAGCAAAGTACATTTACAATAAGCCAATCGTATCATTTGGAATTAAAGATTTACTCATATGTTAAAGCAATATTTGGAAGTTCATTCTGGTCAGAAAGTGAAATTTCTGAAGAAGGGTCTGGGCTGCAACATCAGCCTTCCTGCTCCTCTTATGCTGCTTGGCCTGCTATGTTCATCCAGCTCTACATCTTGTTATTTCAAGCATGGTAATTGCTGAAGCTAAAATGTACTTAAAATTCTTTCCTCAGTCCAAACACAACACAGAGCTAAATCCAAAAGGTATATTTTAATATGCATTATGAATCAAATTTTGAATCAATATTTCATTGCACATATTTGCTTTACACAACCACTGATTGTTTCTTAAAAGGACATTACATTAACCAAAAATGTTCCACACAGAAACAGGCACACACTACACTTTCAAATCGCCATATATTCCCAAAATGCAAAAGAACTTCGCTGCATCTCCAGAGGAGCAGGAAGGCTGACGTTGCAGTCGAGACCCTTCTTCAGAAATTTCACTTTCTGACCAAAATGAACTTGCAAATATTGCTTTAACAGATGAGTAAATCTTTAATTCCGGATGATATGATTGGCTCATCAAGCTCCAGGGAATAAAAACACACAAATTGTATCTAGACGACATTTAGCAACCAACAACCAGAAATGCATTTAAACCAGACTGCAAAGAGTTAAAGATATTAAAATGTGAGGCTGGATGAACACAGCAGGCCCAGCAGCATCTCAGGAGCACAAAAGCTGACGTTTCGGGCGTAGACCCTTCATCAGAGAGGGGGATGGGGTGAGGGTTCTGGAATAAATAGGGAGAGAGAGGGAGGCAGACCAAAGATGGAGAGAAAAGAAGATAGGTGGGGAGGTAGGGAGGGGATAGGTCAATCCAGGGAAGACGGGCAGTTCAAGGAGGTGGGATGAGGTTGGTAGGTAGGAGATGGAGGTGTGGCTTGGGGTGGGAGGAAGGGATGGGTGAGAGGAAGAACAGGTTAGGGAGGCAGAGACAGGTTGGGCTGGTTTTGGGATGCAGTGGGTGGAGGGGAAGAGCTGGGCTGGTTGTGTGGTGCAGTGGGGGGAGGGGATGAACTGGGCTGGTTTTGGGATGCGGTGGGGGAAGGGGAGATTTTGAAGCTGGTGAAGTCCACATTGATACCATTGGGCTGCAGGGTTCCCAAGCGGAATATGAGTTGCTGTTCCTGCAACCTTCGGATGGCATCATTGTGGCACTGCAGGAGGCCCATGATGGACATGTCATCTAAAGAATGGGAGGGGGAGTGGAAATGGTTTGCGACTGGGAGGTGCAGTTGTTTATTGCGAACCGAGAGGAGGTGTTCTGCAAAGCGGTCCCCAAGCCTCCGCTTGGTTTCCCCAATGTAGAGGAAGCCACACCGGGTACAATGGATACAATATACCACATTGGCAGATGTGCAGGTGAACCTCTGCTTAATGTGGAAAGTCGTCCTGGGGCCTGGGATAGGGGTGAGGGAGGAGGTGTGGGCGCAAGTGTAGCATTTCCTGTGGTTGCAGGGCAAGGTGCCGGGTGTGGTGCGGTTGGAGGGCAGTGTGGAGCGAACAAGGGAATCACGGAGAGAGTGGTCTCTCTGGAAAGCAGACAAGGGTGGGGATGGAAAAATGTCTTGGATGGTGGGGTCGGATTGCCTGCAAAGAGTTAACACTTCTACAAGGTTCACTGCACTAGCACAGTGCAGAAACATAGATTCCACTTCCCTATTTTTTTTGGTTGTAACCATTCCCCAATCTTTCACGAGTCCTAATTATTCTAATATATTAGGTGCAGATCCGCATCCAGATTTTAGAGAGTGCAGCATAGATTCATGAGGTTAATTCCTGGAATGGCAGGACTTTCATATGTTGAAAGGTTGGAGCGACTGGGCTTGTATACACTTCAGTTTAGAAGGATGAGAGGGGATCTGATTGAGACGTATAAGATTATTAAGGGATTGGACACTTGGAGGCAGGAAGAATATTTCTGCTGATGGGTGAGTCCAGAACCCGAGGACACAGTTTAAAAATAAGGGGTAGGCCATTTAAAACAGACTTGAAGAAAAACTTCATCACCCAGAGAGTGGTGGATATATGGAATGCTCTGCGCCAGAAGGCAGTGGAGGCCAAGTCTCTGGATACTTTCAAGAAAGAGACGGACAGAGCTCTTAAAGATAGTGGAATCAAGGGTTATGAGGATAAGGCACGAATAGGATACTGATTGTGGATGATCAGCCGTGATCATCATGAATGATCGTGCTGGCTCAAAGGGCCGAATGACCTACTCCTGCACAAGTTGTCTATTGTCTATTGTCTGCTATATTCCATCCTGGAAAATGGAAGGTCTCTGGAGCATCAGGTTGCTTTTCCCTTCTCTTAAACATTTCCCTGAATTCTATCCTTGTTGCCAAAAATGTCTTGGGTCACAAAGTGTATCCAAGTGGTTATTTTCAGATTCAGTTAAAAGTAGTTAGAAGAAGACTCAACAACATGAATTTACTTAAATGTGAACATTTATTAAATAATAAAAAAGAATGAAAAAGAAAGAAAGAAAACAATAAACCTCATGCCCTTCTGCCCATTGGGGATCCATCAATTGACAGGTGGTCTAGAAGCTTAGGTTGCTCCTGGCACCATTCGTGATCCCAGTCTGGGGTGAAGTCCAATAACTCAGAACAAAATTCTCTCTCTTATACAGTGTAACAAACAGCAAGTACAGAAAACCAGTTACAGAAAAACATGTTGATCGTGCCATCTTCGGCACCCATAGGGATGTTCACAGGACTCATTGAAGGTGATGCAGCTGTTGAAAATCATCAACAATTTTAGGATATCCTGCACACTTTCTGACGCTCAAATGGCAGGAATAGAAGCAGCTGGGGTCCAAAAATACCAACACTCAGTGGGATGTCAGTTCTCAATGTTACTCCCAGTGTGTGTTGTATTTGCCTGGGAGAGGGAAAGGCTGGGTCAGGGTTCCCATTTACCTCCCAATTCAGGCCAATTAAAATACTTAAGAAACTTTTTATGAATTTGTCAGAAATGAAAATTTGAATGAAAATGTGAAAGCAGGGAACATGGGCTTCATGTCCTGCCTAATGCTAACCACATAAAAGGAGCCATGTACTGCCCCATTAGGGGTTCATCTGGGTAGAAGGGCAATCTGCATTTGGTAAGAAAATACCCTTTGGCACTGTATGGGTGGTAGGGAGACTGGACACTTATTTCTCAACAAACCCCGCCCCCCCCCCCCCCCCCCCAACCACCCCACCGCTAGCAATGTAGTGGCAAGAAGAGCAAGGTTTAGAATCACTTCCGCCCTGTCAGAAGGCTACAACTAGCAATGGAGATATGACTATTAGATTTGAGGTTGAGTGGTGATGAGGGTCAAAGACCTCTACAAGAAGGATGGAGCATGACAGAACAGAAGTATATCGGAGAATATGCAGGGACTAAAAGGCAACTGAGGCGATATCTTGACTACAGTTATACCACTAAAGATAGAAGCTGTCCGAGATGACAGAAACCAATGCTGCTGGAAACTGTGACCATCCAGGCAGTGGTTAAAGTATCTGGAGGCACATCCATAAGGACGTTATGCCTCTCAACACTGGTTGCCACGCTCTGCCAGTAGCTTTTTATAAAATAGTTTTTTATTGACCTGTTCAGAGATATTGTTACGCACATTTGAAAGGGCTGGGACATGAACCCTGGCCTCTGGGCCAGAAACTGTTAATTACTGGTGTGGCTAGTGACCTTTAAACATGCAATTGAAGCACTCATTTCAAAACAATGTATACCTCATGCCAAAGTGTGCATGTAGTGAATTGCTTTCCATTTTGCAGCCACTTCATCCATGATTTATGCTGGGTGAGAACACGTGGCACTGTGAGTATGACAGGAATTACCTTATCTGATTCGTTGATGAGCTGATGTAATGAATAATGGATAACTTGGGGAAAGCGAGCATCATTTTTGTTTCTTTTCTGATCAAATGTCAGGCACACTATTTTAAAGATGGCTGTGTGGACAGTGTTGGGGGAACAGGAGTTTCTCAGATCCCAACTGGTGAAAACTCTGATTTCAAATTTCCATTTCTGAAGAAAGGTCTAGGCCAGAAACGACAGCTTTCCTGCTCTTCTGATGCTGCTTGGCCTGCTGTGTTCATCCAGCTCTACACCTTGTTATCTCAGATTCTCCAGCATCTGCAGTTCCTACTGTATCTGAGTTTTGATTCAATGTGGCTATTGCCAGGATGCTAGAATCTCATGTTAAATGGTGACTCTAACCAGAGGACAGTTGGAAGAGATTTCAAGAGACATACTTGACAGATGTATACAAAAGGCAAGAAATCTCAACCTTTTATAGATCTTTGAAATGGGATTGTTACCCAAAACAGCTAATCTTCCAACTTTTGTTAAGTGCCTTGAATTTATTAAGAGTATAATTCTCAAGGGCTTCCATCTAGATTTGGCAGGGAAATGGAAACCTGAGGGCAGATTCATACATGACAATTTCAGAGCAGGGAAAGGGAGACATGAAATTGGTGAATGACTCTGAAAGACAGAAGAAGCAAAGGTCTAAAAAGTGCATAGCACAGTGGTGCAAAGTGCACAGCAAATAAAACTGACAAGGTGAGGGCACAGATAGGAAGTTTTGTCTGATATAGACATTGCTGGCAAGGCTGGAATTTGTTGCCTGTCCAAAGTAGCCTTTGAACTGATTGGTGTTCAATGCTATTTCACGGGGCAATCAAGTGTCAACTATGTGTTTGGAAACACCTGTAGGCCAAAGCATTCCCTAAAAGAATTTTAGGAAACTGATGGTTTTATTTTTGCAGCAATCAGCAAAAGCTTTCCGCTTGCCATTAGGCTAGCTTTTAATTCCAAGTATTTTCAACAGACAAATTCAAATTTCACTATTAGCCACAGCAGCCCCATATCCCAAAAACATTAGCTTGGGTCTCTGGAGGATGATATCAAATTAATGAATCATCAAATAAAGCCATATGGTTTGAGGTCAGAAACAAAAATAAAATGGCAACTACCCTGCCAGAAGTACACTGTGACCTCCTTCCCCTCACACTCCTACTCCAAAAGCATCACTGAGATTGACAGGTGAAAATGTAGGCAAATTCCTGAGTGTAGGAACAATCCTTCAACTATCCTCATGTTAATTTGGATATGAATAGTGTGAAAGGCACAAAAGGCACACATTCTTGAACATCATTGCAGGGAATTTCCTTAGTCAGTACACAACAAGCCCAATGAGAGGGGACACAACTCTTTGTTATTTCTTTAGAAATGAAGCTTGGCGAGTGGATGAAATATCAACTGGTGACTACTTTGGAGATAATGACCAAGGCATGGTTAGGATTAGCATCATTATGGAGAAGGACAGTAATACAAGTTAAAATTCTGAATTGGGAAAAGGCAAGTTTTGCAAAACAGAGTTGATTTGGTAAATGTGGATTGAATATTTGAAGGAAAATCATTGGCAGTTACTGGTACTGTTAAATTTGGAGCACCCTGGTTATCCAAAAGCATGCAGCATAAAACAAAACAGATGAAGAAAGCTTAACAAAGTGTGGAGCTGGTTGAACACAGCAGGCCAAGCAGCATCTCAGGAGCACAAAAGCTGACATTTCGGGCCCAGACCCTTCATCAGAGAGGGGGATGGGTAGAGGGTTCTGGAATAAATAGGGAGAGGGAGGAAGCAGACCGAAGATGGAAAGAAAAGAAGATAGGTGGAGAGGAGAGTATAGGTAGGGAGGGGATAGGTCAGCCCAGGGAAGATGGACAGGTCAAGGAGTTGGGATGAGGTCAGTTGGTAGGAAATGGAGGTGCGGCTTGAGATGGGAGGAAGGGATGGGTGAGAGGAAGGACAGGTTAGGGAGGCAGAGACAGGCTGGGCTGGTTTTGGGGTGCAGTGGGGGGAGGGGATGAGCTGGGCTGGTTGTGTGATGCTGTGAGGGAAGGGGAGCCCGCAGAAAGGGCAGCCCTCTGCTCCCTCCGCTCCAACCCCAGCCTCACCATCAAATCCGCAGACAAGGGTGGCGCAGTGGTAGTAAGGCGCACTGACCTCTACATCACCGAGGCCAAACGCCAACTCTCAGACACCTCCTCCTACCGCCCCCTCGATCATGACCCCACCCCCGAGCACCAAATCATCATCTCCAACACCATTCATTACCTCATCACCTCAGGGGACCTCCCACCCACAGCCTCCAACCTTATTATTCCCCAACCCCGCACGGCCTGTTTCTATATCCACAAACCTGCTTGCACTGGTCAACCCATTGTCTCAGCCTGTTCCTGCCCCACCAAACTCATCTCCACCTATCTGGACTCCATTTTCTCCCCTTTGGTCCAGGAACTCCCTACCTACAACTGTGACACCACCCACGCCCTCCACCTCCAGGACTTCCAATTCCCTGGCCCCCAATACCTCATTTTCACCATGGACGTCCAGTCCCTATACACCTGTATTCCTCATGCAGATGGCCTCAAGGCCCTCCGCTTCTTCCTGTCCCGCAGGCCCGACCAGTCCCCCTCCACCGACACCTTCATCCACCTAGCTGAACTCATCCTCACCCTCAACAATTTCTCTTTCAATTCCTCCCCCTTCCAACAGACAAAGGAGGTGGCCATGGGCACCCGCACGGGCCCCAGCTATGCCTGCCTCTTTGTAGGTTACGTGGAACAGTCCCTCTTCCGCACCTACACAGGCCCCAAACCCCACCTCTTCCTCCGTTACATGTATGACTGTATCGGCGCCACCTCTTGCTCCCCAGAGGAGCTTGAACGGTTCATCCACTTCACCAACACCTTCCACCCCAACCTCAAGTTCACCTGGACTATCTCCAACACATCCCTCACCTTCCTGGACCTCTCAGTCTCAATCTCAGGTAGTTACGAAACCAGCTAGTTACTGATGCCCATTTCAAGCCCACCGACTCCCACAGCTACCTAGAATACACCTCCTCCCACCCACACTCCTGCAAAAATTCCATCCCCTATTCCCAATTCCTCCACCTCCGCCACATCTGCTCCCAGGATGAGGCATACCACTCCCGCATATCCCAGATGTCCAAGATTTTCAAGGACCGCAACATTCCCCCCACAGTGGTCGAGAACGCCCTTGACCGCGTCTCCCGCATTTCCCGCAACACATCCCTCACACCCCGCCCCCGCCACAACCGCCCAAAGAAGATCCCCCTCGTTCTCATACACCACCCCACCAACCTCCGGATACAACGCATCATCCTCCGACACTTCCGCCATCTGCAATCCGACCACACCACCCAAGACATTTTTCCATCCCCACCCTTGTCTGCTTTCCGGAGAGACCACTCTCTCCGTGACTCCCTTATTCGCTCCACACTGCCCTCCAACCCCACCACACCCGGCACCTTACCCTGCAACCGCCAGAAGTGCTACACTTGCCCACACACCTCGTCCCTCACCCTCATCCCAGGCCCCAAGATGACTTTCCATATTAAGCAGAGGTTCACCTGCACATCTGCCAATGTGGTATACTGTATCCATTGTACCCGGTGTGGCTTCCTCTACATTGGGGAAACCAAGCGGAGGCTTGGGGACCGCTTTGCAGAACACCTCCACTACGTTCGCAATAAACAACTGCACCTCCCAGTCGTGAACCATTTTAACTCCCCCTCCCATTCTTCAGATGACATGTCCATCATGGGCCTCCTGCAGTGCCACAAGGATGCCACCCGAAGGTTGCAGGAACAGCAACTCATTGGGAGCTCTGCAGCCCAATGGTATCAATGTGGACTTCACAAGCTTCAAAATCTCCCCTTCCCCCACCGCATCCCACAACCAGCCCAGTTCGTCCCCTCCCTCCACTGCTTCACACAACCAACCCAGCTCATCCCCTCCCCCCACTGCATCCCAAAACGAGCCCAGCCTGTCACTGCCTCCCTAACCTGTTCTTCCTCTCACCCATCCCTTCCTCCCATCTCAAGCCGCCCTCCATTTCCTACCTACTAGCCTCATCCCACCTCCTTGACCTGTCCGTCTTCCCTAGACTGACCTATAACCTCCCTGCCTCCCCACCTATACTCTCCTCTCCACCTATCTTCTTTTCTCTCCATCTTCGGTCCGCCTCCCCCTCTCTCCCTATTTATTCCAGAACCCTCACCCCGTCCCCCTCTCTGATGAAGGGTCTCGGCCCGAAACGTCAGCTTTTGTGCTCCTGAGATGCTGCTTGGCCTGCTGTGTTCATCCAGCGCCACACTTTGTTATCTTGGATTCTCCAGCATCTGCCGTTCCCATTATCTCAGTTGAAGAAAGCTTGGTACATTGACAGTAACGGGATGACAGAGATGTACATGATAACTTGTGTGTGGATCAGGAGGTGTGGACAGGATTTTTAATGAGTGCTTTGTTTCCATCTTCACAAAGGAGAGGATTGATGCAGACATTCCGGTTAAAGAGGAGGTAAGTGAGACATTAGATATAATAGACAGAATATGAGAAGCACTGGAAATAACAATATCCTTCAAGGTGGATATCATCAGAGCTGCATTTGTTGTTTATGTCTGTTGAAGGAAGCCAAGGAGGAAATAACAGATCCTTTTATGACCATTCTCCAGTCTGCACTAGGTATAGGCAATGCACCAGAGCATCAGAAGTCTGCAAATGTTGTATCACTGTTTTAAAAGAGTGAGCTAAATAATTATGAGCAGGTGAATCTGACCTCAGTGGAGAGGCAAGTATTAAAATAAATTCTGGGAAACAGAATGAGTCTTATTTTAAAAAAGGTACTGATTATTCAGGGATAGTCAGTGTGGATTTGTTAAGGGAAGGGTTAGGGTTGTGACTTACTAACTCAATTGATGTATTCGAGGAATTAACAAGGAAGATCGATGAGGGTAGTACAGTGAATGTTGACCACTTCGATTTTAGTGAGAAATTTGACGAAGTCCCATGTGGCAGAACTGAAGTTGTGGCTGAAGGTTGCATTGGTGGATTAGTCTCTTTCTCAACAGATACTGCCAGACCTGCTGAGTCTCTCCAACATTTTGTCCTTTTCTTTTGGATCTCCAGCTGTGGAGTATTTTGCTTTTATCTATCCAGTCGTTATTCTAACTTGTTATTTTCCATCTTCCTCATTGCTATATTGCACCTCTATCCTAGCAAACTACCTACAGTCCTGGAGGTATTATACAGAACAGATGGGAAAGTGGTCACAGTACACTATATTCAATCCTGAATTGAAATCATTCAAACTCCAGTCCTTGTACTTCAGTCTATCTCTGATGGTTTTGTTGCACTCAGTAAGAAACTGAAGTCATTGGCAATTTCTTCTCTGAAGCATATGAGAAGGTGGACTTTTCACTGAAAAGGGGAAATTAAAGTCCATTTCCAATCAGCTCCCAAAGCACAACACCTCCTTGTCAATTAATATCAACAGTGAAATTCTGGTAATTGTGGACCATCTTCCAAATTTTAGGAACTCTTGGTAAAGGCAAACACTGACAACAAATCATCACCACCTCCACATGTTGAAAGAAAAACAGTACTTGAGAACCAGGATCATAAACAGGAGACTAAGGTCATAGTATATGGGTTAGCAATGATCTGGTACTTCTACATGATTTGGAAACTTGCACAATTTACAGCAGGCACCTGAAATCACAGGAGAAATACCACTGAGGTGCCTTCATAAAATCCTTCAAATCCAGCAGCAGGAATGATAGTTCAGCAGCAGCATGTGTCCCTAGCACCGAGGCACAAATCAATCAAATCCAGCTCCGAAAGCAAGACATATCATTTGTATGCCCAACATCAGACCCCTGAAGGAACTGTTCCACTTGGAGTTAGATCAAGGCAGGTGACTCTCAAGAGGCTAGTGGAAATACTGTAGAGACATCCTCAAAGCATCCTTAAAGAGATCAAATTGCCCTGCTATCTAAATGGGCTTCTGGCTTGTGACTGACCAGAAATGATGAGTTTTTTGTTTGAAAGGCACTAAACACATCATAACATTTCGGTGGAAACATGCAGAGGTAAAGCCAGTGAGAACACACAACCTCCCAACAATATATTTAACCAACCCTTCAAGCACCATTTGGCCTTCATGTGGCAGAGTCTGCAAATTGCAGATTAATTTTATCAAAATCCAGAAATCATCAAGCTGATGCAGAAAAAGCACAACCTCGATCCCTAGGACCTGCTTAAGAAGCTGTGTAAATCAGAATATGGGGCTTATTGGCTGTGATTTTGCTATTCTGCTGCTGTGCACTCCCAAAGTCCTTAATCCTTTTGGTACATCCTTTCTAAGATGAAAGAATCACAGATCTATGGTTCATTTCTTTGGTCACTCCCATCCATTTTTATTCAGTAAGAGAGATTGACCACATGTATCTGTTCTTGGAGAGTTCCCTGCTTTGCAACTCCTCAAAGAGCACAACATCCAGTTCAGGTTGAGAGAGCAGGAGCAGTCTATCTATGTCACACCTCCATACTGGTAGTTGGTGCGGCCTTAACATTGCAAATTCCAGTGAGTCCTTGTAAGCCAGGCCATGTTCCTTTTAAGTAGGAATTTGCCCTTTGACAGAATAGATATTGTGCATTATTGCTGAGACGATTTGTGGAGGTTGAATGCTAACATAATGGCAGAGTTAAAAGGGATAGTAGCTCGCGCAAGTTAGTTAATCAGTGTTCCTGACCAAGTCAGAAAGATTCCATTCAGAGAACTTGTGTTTTCCATTTCAAGTGAGAGTCCATTAAGGAAGCTTATTGGGTACACTGCTACAAAGTAACTTTATACATTAAACACTTTGTTGATTCCAAAATAGTTTGACATTCTTTTTTTGTCGTAACAATCAACTAGACCTGGTAAAAGTTATACCTATATAAACATTCAAATTAGTGCAGCAGTAACTAACTGCATTTATTTCCAGATCCCACAAATATTCTATCAAGCAAAATAAAATTTTCCAAGAGTCGTGTAATTGCTACATTGTGTTTATATCCACAAGGGGCCATCTAGTGTTCAGTTAAAAGTTTACAAGTTAACTTGTATATCACTTACCCGACTCATTCTACCCTCAAATATACCAGACCTTTCACCTACTGTAGTGATGGTAAAGACATCAGCCAGGTGGACATCATAGATTATGAATTCCCTAATTGGCTCTGACAATCTGGTCCAATCAGGGAAACCTGGCTGACAGATAAAAAGAAGAGTGTAAGATATCCTATTCACTGTGATAGCTGGCTCTAAGGGAAGTGGGTCAGTCAGTGTCAACGACTCTCCACGTGAAAATAAAGGGTGACTTCGTGAAGGGATTCCACCTCTGTGGAGTTATCTCAGTGGTGATGAGAGAAAAACACATTCCTGAAGAAATTCGCTTGCCACAATCGTCTTTGAGTTGGGGTAAGAATTTCTAGCATCGTGTCGCTATTTGGGAAGCTTGATTTGTTTGATCCTGCTACTAAAAATTAGGCCAAGTATATGGAGAGAACGTGTTTTTTTTTTCTGAGCAAATGATATTGAGGCAGATGAAAAGCAACCAGTAACTCCCTGGCAGTTTGTGGGCTCATAGCTTTTTCAGTTATTAGGAGCCCAATTTTCCCTGAGGCATCAGACACTAAAGCCTTTCAAGAGTTGACAGATTTAGTTAAGAAATATTATGACCTCAAGCCTCTAATTCTGAGATGTTGTCATTTTTACTTGGCAATTCAAGAACCAGAAGAATCGTGTCAGGATTTTTGACTAAGTTAATACAACTGGCAGAGCCTTTTGACTTTGGTTTAACCTTAATGAGAGACTGTTTGGTTTGGTATGTGGGATTAAGGATATATCCAAGCAAAAACACCTAGCTGAAGACCAGCTAGACTTCAAACAGGCATAACTACTGGCTTTATCATTGGAAAATGCGGGAAGCAGAGCATATGAGTTGCCAGATATTCCAATGGAAGTGGACACTCTCACCAGGATGACTGAGCCTGGAGGACACAATTTGAGTGAAGACAACTAAATAACCTCATATAGGGCATATTCTGAACAGAAGGACTATAGGTCAGCCCAGAGCAAAACCCCAAAGCAAAGCCAAGTCTTGCCAAATGGTTAAAATTTTCTTCTGGATCCAGGCTGACTAGACATTGCACTTGCTGCTGATATGTGGACTCAAGGCAGCCAAAGAATCCCATTAGACCTAAACTGAGTAAGACAGCTCATTGATCAGTATCTAACAGAGTGCATACTCTAGAAAGCCCACCTTCACCTGGTATGGAAAGGTTAAATTGCTTAGCAACTTCCAAACCAGAACCAAATCATCCTGCCACACCAAACTCATGTCCACCTATCTGGACTCCATTTTCTCCCCTTTAGTCCAGGAACTCCCTACCTACGTCCGTGACGCCACCCACACCCTCCACCTCCTCCAGGACTTCCAAATCCCTGGCCGCTAACAACTCATTTTCACCATGGGCATCCAGTCCCTATACACCTCTATGCTGCATGCAGATGGCGTCAAGGCCCTCCGCTTCTTCCTGTCCCGCAGGCTCGGCCAGTCCCCCTCCAGCAACACCCTCATCCGCCTAGCCGAACTCGTCCTCACCGTCAACAACTTCTCTTTCGATGCCTCCCACTTCCTACAAACAAAGGGGTTGGCCATGGGCATCCGCATGGGCCCCAGCTATGCCTGCCTCTTTGTAGGTTACGTAGAACAGTCCCTCTTCCGCACCTACACAGGCCCTAAACCCCACCTCTTCCTCCGTTACATTGATGACTGTATCGGCGCCGCCTCTTGCTCCCCAGAGGAGCTCGAACAGTTCATCCATTTCACCAACATCTTCCACCCCAACCTCAAGTTCACCTGGGCCATCTCCAACACATCCCTCACCTTCCTGGACCTCTCAGTCTCCATCTCAGGCAACCAGCTTGTAACTGATGTCCATTTCAAGCCCACCAACTCCCACAGCTACCTGAAATACACCTCCTCCCACCCACCCTCCTGCAAAAATTCCATCCCCTATTCCCAATTCCTCCGCCTCCGCCGCATCTGCTCCCACGATGAGGCATTCCCCTCCCGCACATCCCAGAAGTCCAAGTTCTTCAAGGACCACAACTTTCCCCCCGCAGTGGTCGAGAACGCCCTTGACCGCATCTCCCGCATTTCCCGCAACACATCCCTCACACCCCGCCCCCGCCACAACCACCCAAAGAGGACCCCCCTCATTCTCACACACCACCCCACCAACCTCCGGATACAACGCATCATTCTCCAACACTTCCGCCATCTATAATCCAACCCCACCACCCAAGACATTTTTCCATCCCCACCCTTGTCTCCTTTCCAGAGAGACCACTCTCTCCGTGACTCCCTTGCTCGCTCCACACTGCCCTCCAACCCCACCACACCCGGCACCTTCCCCTGCAACCGCAGGAAGTGCTACACTTGCCCCCACACCTCCTCCCCCACCCCTACCCCAGGCCCCAAGATGGCTTTCCATATTAAGCAGAGGTTCACCTGCACATCTGCCAATTTGGTATACTGTATCCACTGTACCCGGTGTGGCTTCCTCTACATTGGGGAAACCAAGCAGAGGCTTGGGGACCGCTTTGCAGAACACCTCCGCTTGGTTCGCAACAAACAACTGCACCTCCCAGTTGCAAACCATTTCCACTCCCCCTCCCATTCTTTAGATGGCATGTCCATCATGGGCCTCCTGCAGTGCCACAATGATGCCACCCGAAGGTTGCAGGAACAGCAACTCATGTTCCGCTTGGGAACTCTGCAGCTCAATGTTATCAATGTGGACTTCACAAGCTTCAAAATCTCCCCTCCCCCCACTGCATCACACAACCAGCCGAGCTCATCCCCTCCTTCCACTGCATCCCAAAACCAGCCCAGCCTGTCTCTGCCTCCCTAACCTGTTCTTCCTCTCACCCATCCCTTCCTCCCACCCCAAGCCACACCTCCATCTCCTACCTACTAACCTAATCCCACCTCCTTGACCTGTCCGTCTTCCCTGGACTGACCTATCCCCTCCCTACCTCCCCACCTATACTCTCCTCTCCACATATCTTCTTTTCTCTCCATCTTTGGTCCGCCTCCCCGTCTCTCCCTATTTATTCCAGAACCCTCACCCCATCCCCCTCTCTGATGAAGGGCCTAGCCCGAAACGTCAGCTTTTGTGCTCCTGAGATGCTGCTTGGCCTGCTGTGTTCATCCAGCTTCACACTTTATTATCTTGGATTTTCCAGCATCTGCAGTTCCCATTATCTCAGAACCAAATAGCCACCTGGTTCTAATGAAAGTTGATGCCGGTGTGGCCATTTCAGCGATTGCAGAACCAATTTTTAACAAAATTCGCCCTGGACTGCAAGGCCTCAGCTGGACTGAGAACCTGTACCGGGGAGCCTTTACAGATTGACAGGACAACTTCAGTTCCAGTCTATTGTTACAAACAGCTGGTTCAGTTACTCTGATTGCAGTAAAACGCTCAGGCCAATCTTAATGGAACAAAATTGGTTGAGAAACGTTCACCTCGATTAGCTCAACATTTTTCAATCAGAAAATAACTGCATGAATGAAATCCTCATTAATAGCCCAGAGGGTTTGCAGGAAGGTCAAGGCACTATCAAAGGAGCCAAGGCCACCTTGCCTGTTGACCAGGAAGCAATTCCACAATTCTGAAAGGTCTGCACAGTGCCATTTGCCTAATTGGCAAAAATAGAGGGAGAAATCAGGATGCTGGAAAGCGAAGGAATCATCGAGCCAGAGACAGTAGGAACTGCCGATGCTGGAGAATCTGAGATAACACGGTGTGAAGCTGGATGAACAAAGCAGGCCAAGCAGCATCAGAGGAGCAGGGAAGTTTGAAGAAGGGTCTTGACCTGAATCATCAAACTTTCCTGCTCCTCTGATGCTGCTTGGCCTGCTGTGTTCATTCAGCTTCACACTGTGTTATCTCAGAATCTTCGAACAAACCCAGTTTGCTGAATAGGCAGCACCAGGCATACCAATTTTGAAGGCAGGTGGGTTGTTTCACCTTTGTGGGGATTTTAAACAAAGGGTAAGCTGCTTCTCGCAGCTGGATGACTAGCCAATCCCCTCACACAGAGGGTTTATATGCAAAGCTGGCAGAAGTGTTGTCCTTCATGAAGCAGGATATGAGCCATGCGTACTTACAATTGCAGTTAGCTAAGTATTCCCAGAAGTATACGCCAGCTAATAACTATGAAGGTTGCATCAGTATACAAGTTTGTCATTTAGGGTATCATCAGCCTGTACAATTTTTCAGCAGAAGACGCAGAACATTTTACAAGGTCTGCCCCAGGTCACCACTTGTCTGGATGATGTGCTAATAACAGGATGCCATCTTTGTATCCACTCTTAAAATAGGTCAGCCTTGGAAATAGCAAGAACTGCAGATGCTGGAGCAAGAGTTTAACAGAACAAAACTAGTTCTGAAGAAGGGTCCTGACCCGAAACATTGAATTTCTTGTTCCTCTGATGCTGCCTGACCTGCTGTGTTCCTCCAGCTCCACACTGTGTTAGACTCAGCCTCGGAAATGGTTGCTTAGCTAAGCTGCTGCTTTCACTGAAGTGAAGAAAGTGCTATCATCCTCTGAAGTGTTGGCACACTATAATCCCAAGCAAGATCCACTTTGACATGTGATGCCTCCCCATATAGCATCAGAGTAGTATTATCTCATTGTTCTCCCAATGGAGAGGAACACCCAGTAGCATATGCATCCAGGAACTCTGCCAAATGCAGAGCGTAAATATGCTCAGATAGAGAAGGTAGGTTTGGCAGTTATACTTTGAGTCGATCCAGCAATACCTTTACAGATATAAAGTTGTAATAATTATGGACCCTACTAGGTCTACTTAAAGAGGAAAGGCAGTGCTGCGATAGCTTCAGGCCAAATTCAGAGGTGGGCTCTAATATGAAGTGAATATACTTACAAGTTAGAACACCAGCCGGGAGGCCAAATAGCAAATGTGGATGCGTTGAGCTGCCTCTTGCCAGCAGATACACCTCTGGTGGTTACTGTCACCAGGAGACATAGTAAGGGTTTTAAATTTTCTGAACATGCTTCCTGCTACAGCTGACAATGCCAGACTTTGGACACAGAAGGATCTGGTCCTGGCAAAACAGAAACAGCTGGCGGTGATGGGGGATACCAGAGGGCTGTTCAAACCAGAATTGAAACCTTTTTGGACCTGGAGAGGCCAGATCACAGTACAGGACTGCATATTATCATGGGGAACTAGTGTGGTTGTCCCGAGCAATAGTTGCCACCAGATACTGGCTAAACTCCACCAATGTCAGCCAACAGTTAACAAAATGAAGATGTTGGTGTGAAGTTATGTCTGGTAGCCAGGATTAAATGCAGACATAACCACATTGGTGGGCCAGTACCCAGAGTGCCACCAACAAGGACAGGTATTAGCACCACCAGCTAACCCACATTCATGAGAATGGCCAGATAAGCCGTAGACTCAGTTGCAATTGATAATGCAGGCTCTTTTGTGGCCTCAATATTCTTAGTCATTGTGGATGCCTGCTCAAAGGGGCTGGATGCAGATAGAGTTCATTCATCAAACACAGGGATAATGATAGGAAAACTGCTTGCATCTTTTGCAATACATGCACTCCTGAAATAAAGGGCTATTGTTTATCAGCAGGAAATTTGTATGTTTCCTAAAGTCAAATGATATTTGACATAAGGACAGCTCCATACCATTCATTATCCAATTAGTCTGGCAGAGAGAGCAGTAGTGTAGTGTTAATGATAGTTAATGTATGAAGTATTCCAAGAGGTATTGCTCTCAACATGAAAGATAGGCTATAAACAGGTCAGCACCACAAGCAGAGAACATATACTTTACAATCAACAATTCTCACTCTTGAGTATATGTGTATCCCTTGACCTCAATCTTGTTTAAGGATCAGTTAAACAAGTTGCAGTCACAGACAACTGGCCAAGAAGCAGCCATACATGTCATATTTGTTCAAGTGCAGCCTGTCATGGAAACACATATTAAGGAAAAGTCAGAAAAACCAAAGAGCAACTGGAAAGATGTTTCATTTATCTTCCTGGCGTTATGCTTGAACCCAAAAAGAAGACATTATCCATTGATTTTTCTGAAGAAGGGTCCCAACCCGAAACGTCAAGCTATCCTGCTCCTGAGATGCTGCTTGGCCTGCTGTGTTCATCCAGCTTCACACCGTGTCATATCACATAATCCATTGATTTTAGTTACATTGGATCGAGAAAATTGTTTCATATTGTCAACAGTACAGAAATGTGACGATATAGGATTGGCAGAAATGTTTTCTGTTCATTTCATTGCTGAAGGAGGTTCAGACAGTAGAAGTCAAAAAAGTTTGCAAGGAGATCTAAATGTGGAAAAAGCTGCTTGGCAGTATACTCCACAGGAGCACATTGAGCTGTCAACTAAACTCATCAGACAACAATGTAGCCTGGCGAGAAAATTGTTATAGCTGACTCAGCTCTGATATCTGATGCTGAGAAGAGGCAAGTTCATATAGAACATCAAATGTCTTCATCTGACAAGGAAGGATAACCAGTACCAGTGATAGTGACCATGCTATGTCTAATAAAAAAATCCTCTAGTGCTACAACTAGGAATGGAATACATTGGGTTCTCTAGCAAAGCAATCACAGAGGGCAAATGCAATTATCCAAACAAATCAACAGGTTGACGTACCAAGCATACTTGCTTGAGGACAAATTTGCACCAATCCAAGAATAAGGATTTGCACACACGAATTGAAGATGAGCTACATACTACTTGATGGAAGCGATCACTGACATGGGATCACAAAGGTCCACATATGCATTTTGATTACTGAGGAAAGCAAGGGTTATGGACAGAAAGTGTGGTTAAGAAAATATCAGCCATGATTGAATGGCAGAGTAGACTGAAAGGACTGAATGGCCTAATTTCCCTCCTTATCTAATGGTCTTAAAGATTCAGTATATGATTATAATGTAGCTGCCTGGCTCAGAGATCTGGAATACTATCAAAAAACAATTGCCTGCTTCAGAATTCCAGGAAACAGTGGCAGCACAGTAGCTCAGTGGTTAGCACTGCTACCTCACATCACCAGGGACTCAGGTTTAATTCCCCCCTCGGGCGACTGTCTGTGTGGAGTTTGCACATTCCCCTGCGGCTGCGTGGGTTTCCTCCGGGTGCTCTGGTTTCCTCCCACAGTCCAAAGATGTGCAAGTTAGGTGGATTAGCCATGTTAAATTGCCCGTAGTGTTCAGGGATGTGCAGCTTAGGTGGGTTATAGGAGAATGCGTCTGGCTGGGATGCTCCAAGGGTCAGTGTGGACTTGTTGGGCGGAAGGGCCTGTTTCCACACTGTAAGGTTTCTATGATTCTATGCTTCTTGAAGCTGCAAATAAGTAAGTGCTTGTTTCAGCCAGACGATCATCTTTCACAGAAGAAGTCCAAAAGACAAAAATGAAATAACTCCAAAGAGACTGGTATCTCGTCACCAAGCCACCCTTTAATTACTTGTAGAAAGTCCTTGACACTCATCCAGCTCCCTCAAAACGAGCTCTCTGAGTGTCAGACCCAATCAAGGAACTCATTTTCATCATGTTGACCTTGTTACAATCACTACAGAAAAGTCCTCTAGCTTAAAGGAATTTCACTGAAAAGCAAGAACAGAATCAAGGTCACTATCTTACAGACAAAGAGCTACCAATCTTTCAAATCCAAAGAGAATGCAGTCTGGTAAAGTAGTCATTCTGCCAGACCACTTAAATTTATCAAATCAGAGGGTTGGATGAAGATCGGCAGTGTTAACTGTAATGATATATGTAAATGTATAAATCTTAATAATGGAACAAAAGCTTGGGTGAGATTCTGAGGAAGGATTACTTGAGCTGAATTGTTAACTCTGATTTCTTTTGACAGATGCTGCCAGACTGGCTGAGTTTTTCCAGCAATTTCTATGTTTGCCTCTGATTTACAGCGTCCTCAGTTCTTTTGGTTTTCATGGTGTATAAGGTGTTCAGCTCTGAAAGGGTTAATGCTGAGAATCCTTTAAATGCCACTCAGTATAGTCAAATCATACAGGTTGAGAGGCAGAAGAGCTCTGTATTTCAAAGGGAATAGCACAGGACAAAACTGAACAATTTTCCACATTGTCGAACAAATGCCAATGTAGTAACCGTAATGGAACAGCTTGGTTAGGGACAGGGCTATGTCTGAAGAACAAGGCTTCAGTACTATTGCTAGAATTTTGCCAGGGCTCACAGACATTGCAATATCCATGTCTTCAGCTATTTCTTGATATGAAACCAAGTAAATCAAATTAGTTGCTGATGCTGGAGGTCTCAGGAGCATGCTGAAATAAATCATCCACTCAGAGCATGTGCTGGAAGATGAGCACAAATGCTTTAGCCTTGTCTTTTGCACTGATGCATTGGGCTCTCCTGTGGTTGAGGATGGGGATATTTATGGATCTACCTTCCCCAATGAATTGTTTAATTGTCCACCACCATTCATGACTGAATGTAGCAAGACTACAGGGTTTAGAATCGATCTGTTGGTCATAAAATTGTTTTAATTACTCACATGCTGCCTCTGCTATTTGGTATGCAACAGCTTTAGTCAAATAAGGCGACTGTACCAGGGAACTTTCTGACATGTTCAAAGACTCTTCAATAATTTCCAGTGCCATCTTAAGTCTGAGTAAAATACGGGTGTCTGATTATCCATTCTAAGTTTCAAAATCCAATTCCATTCCTACATTATCAGCACTTCAAGATCCAGGGCTTGAGCTTTCAATTATAACATGGAATCAGCCTTTCTATGTTTGCAAAATAGTAAAATTAAATCATCAGAGACTCCTAAATAGTCACTACGATGGTTCCAAAACAAACTATTGAACAAACAAACCTGGACTTTCTGAATAATTAATTTACAAACACCACTTTTGTATCTTAAACAAGATACTTAACTATTTATTAGATATGCAATAATTTTAGCAGAGAGAAAATTAAACAACACCTGATTAATGTCTTTGCTTTAAACCAAAAATGTTTGTTCTCAGCCTCTATTCACACAAAAGACAGGCAAACAAACACAGTTAAAGGATAAATATAAGAGCAAAACTTGCCAGATTACTTAAAAGGCTTTCACAATGCATTATTTCACAGGCATAAATGTGGACACCTTGGCTGCTTTTCTGCAACATTGAATAGGATCACCTTCTCAGTTCACCCAAGTAAAGGCAGAAATAACTCAGCTTTCTACTCTTCGGGTTCTGGAAGCTGGTGCAACAGATTAGGCACGAAGTCACCATGCTATCATTTAAGTCACTGTGCTATCTCGCTAGCAGCCCGGAATGATCTCTCTGAAAACATAGTTTGTAAATGAACTTTAACAACAGTTTCACCTTGATAGTCTAATTAGCTCTTCCTGAGGCCTCAATTATTTTTCAACAACTGCCAACTGCTTAAACATAGCGTCTCTTCCAGACTTGCTGGAATCAATTCCCAGTGATAATCTCATTAATAGCCAACTTCCGCAATCTGTTTAAACACAATGCTCCTTCTTGGGGCCACTATGTCTGCTGGAATCCTTTTAGTAAAGAATCAGCCTACCATTAGCCTCCGGGCTTGGCCTTACCATCAAACAAATCTTGTTGGGCTCTTCTTTTCCCTTTTACCAAAAGCTGTCCCAAAGTCCATGTCATTTCCAGCTCACAATTCAAGTTGATAAATAAAAATAAAAGTAGTGAAAAATCAGTGAGGGTCCTAACAATATTGTAAAACTTTTCAGGGACATGTTTGTCAAATGGGACATGTACTATTTGACATCCTCACCATATCACCACAAATTAAATGACCTTGCCAAAGAGAATAGTTTTATTTGTTAAATCACTTAGTCTGAAGTAAGGACGATGAGAAAAAAATATTATTGTGTTACACCTCATGATTCACCCAAGCCCTACACCCCACATTATGTGGTGACAATTGGCAGCAGAGATCATGTTTAGAGTGCAAGTGAGAATGAACTTGCCAATCAAACAGTCAAGAAACCACCTATCTGAATTCTCCAATTTGCAGGACGCTTTTCTTGATGAACAAGGGAGGTCGAAAATGGTGAATCACCAGTATGCAGGTGTGGCACTACGTCAACTGCACATCTGACAAAGGAGTTACGAATCCTACAATCGGGCCGCAGTACCAGCAGAGCTCTCCAAAACATGCCAGGTTTAATAAAGTCAGACCACCAAATGGAGCAATGCTGAGGAATAAGAGAAGTCAGCTAAGGGAAGTGTGTAGTATGCCGATTGCACAGCGGGTACTAAAGAACACACCCTGACAATTTTATCATGTAGGTACACCAGGACAACAATCAACACAGTGACAACCCATCTAGGAATCATGAATAGCCAACGGTGAAATGCAGATCTCCAGAAAGTTTCATCAGAACAAGATTCGGAAGCGTTGTCAAACCATCAACAGAATCTATGGACTCCTAGACTTCTGAAGTTATAAACATTACAACCTTTATCTTTGTACTAGTATATTTTATAACTCTTATCTCTGCATTTAAATTTTGCAATCGTTATCTTTGTATTACTAATTTTGTTATAACCTAATTGTATCCCTTTTATTGTATGAGATTTGTTTTTGGAAAAATAGGGCAGGTTGCATTTCTTTAAGAGCTCAGTATGCAAATATGTCATGGGCCAGAATGTCATCACATGACCAAATCAGCCACCCCTCTGCAAGGCAGCACCATGGGCCAATAGTCTGTTTCGAGTTGGCTCTGTACTGTTTGTGTTAATCTTAGATGTAAGCAAACACACAAAAGATCTTCAAGTAAACAGAGTCCACAATACTGCGGATAACAAGGTATAGAGCTGGATGAACACAGCAGGCCAAGCAGCATCAAAGAAACAGGAAGGCTGAGCAGTTTCGGGCCTAGACCCTTCTTCAGAAAACGCCTCATTTGTGTTACAATATAGATAGCACAAGGAGTCATGGCAGATGTATGTTTCACCAAGATGACTGTGCGAGGATCTGTCATGCACCAAAATTACTTCATAAACACAAGTATTTTCCTCTTTTCATTTTTGCAGCAACCTCCTTACAGGCATAATTTTATCTCCTAACTTTCAGAAGGAGATCAATGGAAATGACCAAGATCCTCATAAATATGTAAAAATACGGACCTATAAACAATTGTCACTGCCACCCAAAATCCATTTCTCACACCACTGGACAGGTAACAATGGTTTCAGAGGATCGAGGCAGAGAGTATGTGCATTTTGATTACAAATGCAGACTTGAGCATGAATGTGAAAATTTCACAAGAAAGACAACAATAAGGTCTTAAGAGGCCAGTCAGCTTAACATCTGTCACTGGGAAGATGATAGAGTCTATTATGTATTATGTAATAGCGAAACATTTAGAAACACAACATTCTAGAATTCCAACAGTATGGAAACAGGCTATTCAGCCCAACAAGTCCACACCGTCCCTCCGAAGAGCATCCCACCCAGACCCATTCTCCTACCCCTGTATTTTCCCATGTCAACCCCACCTGATCTAAACATCCCTGGGCACTATGGATAATTTCCCATGGCCAATCCACCTAGTCAGCACATCTTTGGAGGGTGGGAGGAAACCAGAGCACTCAAAGGAAACCCACACAGGCACTGAGAGAATGTGCAAACTTCACACAGACAGTCACCTGAGGGTGGAATTGAACCAAGGTACCTGGCACTGTGAGGCAGCAGTGCCACCCAATCAAATAGAGTCAGCATGAAATCATGCTTGACAAATATACTGCAGTTTTTTTAAAGAGTTAACAAGTTGGGTAGATAAAGAGGGACCAATGAATGTCAGAAACTTAGATTTTCAAAAGGCATTTGATGAGGTACAGCCCATAAGACTACTAAATTAGCCAAGAGCCTGTGGTACTAGCATAATATATTAGCATGGATAGAGGACTGGGGCATTTTTAGGATGGAAACTTGAGAAGACCACCACAGGCTGCACTTACAAAATATATTAATGACTTAAGAGATTGGAAGTGAATGTACAATCACCAAGTTTGTGGAACACAAAAATAGATGGAAAGGCAAGTAGTGAGGATTAGTAAAAGAGTTCATAAGGGGATATGTACATGTTAAATGAGCGGGTAAAGACTTGGCTGCTAGACTATAATGCGGGAAAGTTATGCAAATTCAGTAGAAAGAATAGAACAGCTGAATAGTATTTAAATAGGAAAAGAGTGCGGAAAGCTGCAGCACCGAGAGATTTAGGAGTCATCATGCATGAATCACTGAAAGCTGACATTCAAGTTCAGCAGCTAATGGGGAATTAAATGGAATGTTGGGTTTTATTTCAAAAGGCATCGAGTATAAAAAAATGAAGATCTTGCTGAAGCTTGACAAGGCACGGATCAGATCATACTTTGAATATTATGAACGTTTTTGTTCCAACTTCTGAGACAGGGACGTTTTGGAGTTTGAGCCACATAGGACATAGAAAACTCACAAAGTTTTCAGCAAAGTTGTAAAAAATGTCTCAAAAATGCTGATGACTCAAATGAGTATCAATAATTCAAAGTCACCTTTGAACCAAGGCATATGAGCAGTGTTATTCCTTCCGGACAACAGGATAACTGAAATTCTATTTTTGTTCAGGGATTTACAGGATTTCAGTTTTCAAAGCATATGACAGCTGGGAGCTTGCATCCAGTGTTAATTTCCATGAATAAAGGTCAGTGCCAGAGACCCTCAAATCTACCTGCACCTCTGAAGAATAAATCACTGAACCAACTGATGAAATACCAGTAAGGTTTTTACTTGCACCTTCCAGAGAATGGAGAATTTCACCTTAATGGATACCCTTTTTAGACTTGTAAGCACAATCTGGTGAGCTCATCACTGTGACACTTCTCTGTGCAGGTCAAGGAAGAAATGTCCTACGTCTTTAAACTTACAGACTTTTCCACTGCCTCTGGACTGACAGAATGCTTCACTGACATTCACCTTGGGATGTATTGTTGTCGTCTCTGCAAAATCATTAAAAAAGATGGGACAATTATTTTAGCTCCTTCTGTAGATTCTTACTTTCATCAAAAACGCCAACCTTTTCCTTACTCACTTTCACGGTGAAACAGATTGTAAATGTGATGCCCTGTACAAAGTGGAGCTGAGCTTCCAATCCTCATTTCTTTCTATCATAAAAGCTGCTTAGTTCAATACCCACAACATGAACTATTTTTACCCTACCGCTAACATTGTCCATATATCCCAGCCCAGTATATCTGCTGCTGAAGCCTTCATTCAAATCTTTGTCATCTCCATGCACAATAGTAGCTTAATGATTTTCACTCAAGTTTCACTCATTCCCAATGCCAGAAAGCCTCAAACTTAAAAATCATCCTCATCATAATTGTTATCGCCTGGAAGGAGACCACTCAGCATATCTATGCAAACTCTCCAAATAATTAACCCGATTCCATTTCCCTACCGACTTGCCATAACCCTGTATGTTTTTCTTTATAGGTAATCATCAACTTCCCTTGTGGATTGCTCCATCAGCACACCTCATCCACACTTAGGAACATCCCAAATCTCAATCTCTTTTTGCATGAAAAATATTTTCCTCATAATGTCATTGTGAATGACTTTAATCTGTTCACTCTGGTTGTTGATCATTTCACAAGTGGGAACTATTTTTCCCTATCTATGCTATCCAAACACCTTGAGGTTTTGAAAACCTCTATGAAATCTCCTCTTGTTCTTGCCTCTAATCTGGCTTTGTAATTGAATTTCTTCATCGTTTAATCTAATCTTCTCTGCCCTCTCTACTACCTTCACATCTGCCCTAACATGCGGTGCCTAAACTGATCATAATATACGAGCTAACGCCAAACCAACATTTTATACAATTTTAACACAACCTCCCTACATTGCACTTACCTCTCCCCATTAAAAAAGCTGAAGATACTGCATATTTTAATAGCTTTTTCTTGACTGTGAAATTTACGTATTTACACCCATGTTCCTGTGCTCCTACACACTCTTTAGAATTTATGTTTTATATATATTTTGTTTTCGCTCCTTTCAAAATAAATCACTTCACGTTTTACTGCATTGGACTTTATCTTCCACTCACTAACACATTCCAGAAACTTGTCTAGATCTTTATAAAGCATCATACTACAGTTCATGGCACCTCAAAGTTTTGTATCATCTGCAAATTTAAATTTTTTGCCTGCAACACCAAGATCAAGATGATACAATATCACAGAGAGAGGGGGGCAGAGAGAGACACTTCAAATATGATAAACTACATGAGACCCCAATTCAACTCATTCAGGATTCTTGTCTAATTCTGATTCAAATTTTGAACAAGTCATCGACATTAGTAATTAACTTTCAGAAATGCAATGTGAATGCTTTATAATGGTGATATGCCACAGTAGTTGGTCCAATAGTTCTATCTTCTAAAATTTCTGGGAAATTCACTTTCCTTCTTCTTTTCTTCTGTGTTCCAATAGTATGTCTTCTTAAAGATGTGCATTAATGATGTCCTTACCTTCTCTCTCATGTTCCAATTGAGGGCCTTTTGTCATGCTACATGAAGCTATAGTTTGCCCCAGCCAATACAACTGGATCAATTTAATGTCACTGCTAGTCTATCAATTCTCTGTGCCCTAACGTTGTTCACTTTCAGGTGCTTCTCATTTTCTAAGATTCACATTTCTGTTTTTAGCTACAAATCTGCAGTTTCACGTTTTCCTCATCTTTTATCTTCTATCAGAAGTTTTTATGAACTTAACTATTCTATCTTTTCCATATATAAAGTATGGTAAAGCTTGTTACCTGTACTTAGTCTATGCGAGGCTCAATGCCTGTACACTTTCCCCTTTGTCAGGTATGAATGTTTCACATACACATTACCTTTTTGTTATATTAATAATATTACTGCATGTTACTATAATAGACAACCAATAGAAATCTACTAACTCCTAAACTTATGGATCTGGTAAAGCAAGTGTCCCAAAATTGATCCCTGGAGAACTTCTTTGCAAACTTTCCTCCAGTCCAAAAAATATCAATTATCCACGACTCTGGTTCCCAAAACCCAGTCAATTTCATATCCATGTTAGTCCTATCTTTTTTAATCCCTGAGCTCACAAGTCTGTTAGTGTGGCATTGTATCAATTATTTTTGGAAGTTCCTGTACACCATACGGAGAGCACTTTCCTTATCAACCCATTCAGCAAGTTAGAATCAAAGAATCCCTACAGTATGGAAAGAGGCCTTTTGAACCATCAAATCCATACCAACCCTCTAGAGAGCATCCCATCCAGAAGCAACTCCTCTGCCTTATCCCTGTAACCCCACATTTGTCATTGCTTATGTGCCTAGCCTGCACTTTAGACTGTGGGAGGAAACTGGAACACCCAGTGGAAACCCACATAGGCACAGGGAAAAGATGCAAACCCCACACAGACAGTCACCCACGGCTGGATTTGAACTTGGGTGTCTGGTTCTGTGAGGCGGTGGTGCTAACCACTGAGGCACCCAGAAAAAGTATTAGTGCCAAACATGGGGCACGAGCTGATGACTCTGGTATTAAGAGTCCCGTGGTCTGCCAACTGAGCTAGCCAGGCTACAACTGAACTAGCTGGACCATAAATTAGTTAAACATAATTTTGTCTCTTATCAAATCCACATTTGTCCAAGTAATAATTAATTTTGTCCTGATTCTAGAAATGTCTTCACCATCTACATCAAATTGATTTGTCCACAGTCGCTGAGCTTAACCATATATTCCTTTTTGAACAAAAGGGGTGACATTGGTAATTCTCCAGTCCTTTGGCACCAATCTTGATTCTAACAGCCAGTGAATTTTCACTCTCACCTTGCTCAACTTGTGTGAATGCATTTTAGCAAGTCCTGGTGCCTTATCACCTTTAAATAGACAGCCTATACAACACCTTCTCCTTATCAGTTTCGTATTCTCTTCTTTCACCACGAGAGCACCTTCTTCCTTGATAAAGAAAGTTTTGATTAATACCTCAATTATATCCCTTACATCCATGAATAGATTCTCCTTTGGTCCCAAATCAGCCTCACTCCTTTCACTGTCCCTTTACCATTAAATGTGTACAGAAGACTTTCAAATCAACTGCCTGTCACTTTTCATAAGTCCTCTTTCTTTCTCTTTGCTTTTACGTTTGTCCTCTGAACCTTCTACGATCAAACTAGCTGTTCATTGTACTATTCACTTGACCTTTGCCATAAGCAAAGTTCTGGATTCATTTGCCCTGTCTTTCCCTTGCATAGGCATATTCTTTAACGGTGCACAAAGTTTCACTTTTTTGAAAGTAGCCTATTATTCCTACCAAATAATTCCAATTATTTAGCCCTGATCCATTCTTACCCCAGAGCAAATCTCGTAAACATCCATCTGGCAAAGGAAAAAATAAAAACAAGTCTTTTTTCCACATTGCTTTATTTATAGTTGTACGTACAATAGAATTCTAGGTTTTTTCTCCTTTCCAAACAGTAACGTCAACTGGGTGGAAACTGGCATCAATAACATTTTAATAATCCTGCTAAGACATGCCTTCACAGCAGCTGGGACTTGAATACTGACCAACACAAGACCCGTATCCAATGGGTATTTTAAATGTGCTCTAACCATCCCCAATTAGTATTGGCTACCATTAATCAGAACTTTAAACATGTACAGATTTTTCTCAATTGGCATAGCAACTGAAACATCAGCATAAAATTTGCTTTCCCCCTGTAATGTCTTTGGATTGTTCTTTGTTCTTTTCCACAGCCAAATTAAAGATACAATGCTCACTTATGGAGTTCTTGTGCAATGGTAGTGTCCTTACCCCTGGACCAGAAGGATTTAAGTCCCATTTGCCCCTGATATGCTTTTTATCATGTTTGAACAGGTTGATAACCGTTCCCCAACTCTGTAACTGTAACATTCAGCAAAACCACCCTGTCAAATTCCAGCTTCTTCTAATTATAATATCTTACACATTTTTTTGTCCTTTCATTCCACAGTAAGTGGGCCCAAAGCTGGCTAAGCTCCATGATCCTGAATTCCCTTAGTAAACTCTTCCCCTTGTTACCGCCCTCTCTAAAACCCGCACTGGATCCAGTTTGTGACCTTTGCTTCTCATAGCTTTTTCTTGGCTTGGAATGCTATCTTTCAGTTTTAAAAAAATCATTCACAAGCTGTGGGCATTGCTGGTTAGACCAGCTTTCATTGCCCAATCTAATTGATGTGGGTCTGGAGTCTTACATTGGCTAGCAAATTTCCTTCCCTAAAAGGGCATTTGTGATCCAATGGCTCTGAGATTACTATGAGAGCCTTAATTCCAGATTTTTGTTGAAATCAAATTCCATCATCTGCCATGACAGTATTTGAATCTAGAAGCACTAGTTGTCTAGATTAGTAGTCTGGCAATAACACCACTCAGCCATTACTCACCTATTACAGGACAATGTGGTTATTTTGTGCTGTGCAAGCTATGTAGGTGCAAACTATTAAGAATGAAACAATACAATTTTAAGAGACATCAAATCTGACACCCACTAACCAAACGGGTGGGCATGGGGGTGGGTACATTGGTATTTTGAAAGTATTATCAAATGTCACTTTTGGAAATACTCTGTATATTCATAATTGGCAATCACTTGCTAACAAGTGTGAATGTCCGTCGAAGTAAATTTAGTGTGACAGGTCATGTGTTCTATGGGATAACAGGGATAAGACAGTGTAGAGCTGGATGAACATAGCAGGCCAGGCAACATCAGAAGGGCAGGAAAGCTGATGTTTTGGGTCAGGAACGTTCTTCAGAAATGGGGGAGGGGAAGTGGGCTCTGAAATAAATGGGGGGGTTGGGTTGGGAAAGATAGGTAAGATGGTGAAAGCAGGTAGGTAGTGGTGGGGATTGGTCAGTGAGGTCGGAGGAGCAGATAGGTGGGAGAGAAGACGGACAGGTCAAGGTGGTGGAGATGAGAGGGAGGGCTGGTCTTGGGACAAGGCTGGGGATGGGGAGATTTTGAAGCTCGTAAAGTGCACATTGAGACCATTGGATTGTAGGCTTCCAGGATGGAATATGAGGTGCTGCTCCTCCAGTTTCCGGGTGGCCCCAAATAAACCTTCCACATCAGATGGATGTTCACCTGAACACCTGCTAATGTGGTCTGTTGTATCTGCTGTTCCTGATGTGGACTCGTCCACATCAGTGAGACCAAGCAGAGGCTTGGAGACCACTTTGTAGAGCACCTACTCTTGATTCATAACAAACGACAACACCTCCCAGTCGCAAACCACTTCAATTTCCCCTCCCACTCCCTGGATATCATGTCCATCCTGGCCTCCTCCAGTGTCATAATGACGCCACCCAGAAACTGGAGGAGGTCAAAAATATGTGTCCCCGCCAATAGGATTTTCTTCTGAATGTGAGTCTCCCATGCATTGACATCTGTATTGCATTTCTTGAAGGAAGCCTGCAGCGTCATTGAATACACTTTGTATGGTATGATAGGCCTGTACAGCACATAAAACAACACTTTTCACTGTATCCTGGTATATGAGACAACAATAAATCAATCAAACACTGCCTTTGATCTCCTTTTGTTCGAGTGTCTTCCTTCGGTTGAGCGAAAAAGATTTGCTTTGGTAGTCAGAAGTCAGGCATCCTAAACACTTGACCAGCCTAACAGAGTTGGTTTCAGATGATCATGGCCTCCATGCTGGTGTTTTTAGCTGCTTTAAGGATGTTCATGTTAGTACACCTATCCTCCCACCTGTTGCGGAGAATCTGTCTCAAACAAACTTGATGGTACTTCATGAGTGGCATCTACATATAGTTCAAGTTTTGAAACTATGTAGAAGTGTTGGAAGGGTTACTGCCTTATTCACAAGAATCTTGGTATCAACAGTCATTGAAAATGCTCATCCTCAGGCTTTCAAAGGCAGAGCTCGCAGGTTGGATGCGATGTTGAATCTCTGCATCAATAACAGCCTGAGATGGAGGTAGCTTTGCAGGTAAGGGAAAAGTTTTCCATCGATCCTACTGTTAAGGACCACACCACTGGGAGGTTTGTGTTTGACAAAGTGAAGAATAGTGGTGATGAAGACTGAGAAAAGGCTGGGGGTGATGGCACATCCCAGCTTGACTTCTGCTTTGATCTCAAAGGATTCTGTCATACCCATCACTGACATCTTCTAGTAGAGGAGACTGAGGAAGTTAATTAATTTCACTGGACAGCCAGCCTTTGACAGAGTCTTCCATCACACTTCTTGAATAACTGAGTCAAATTGGTCAGATCAATGAAGGCCATAGACACTGGATTAGAGTTGCTCCTGACATTTCTAGTGGAGTTACCAAGCAGTAAAAATCATGTCCATAGTTCCTCAGTGTGGTTGGAAGGCACATTGGTTTTCAGGAAGGATTTCCTAAGACACTGGTAAAAGGTAGTTAGTGAGGATTTGAGTGATGACCTTTTCTGTGATTAAAAGTAAGAAAACTTCTCAGCAATTACAATAGTCTGCATTGTTTTCTTCCTTGAAGACAGTGTCAAGAGTGGCAGCCCTCAGATCGGCCTTGATTTCTTCTTTATCCCAGATTTTCACAATCATTCACGATACATTGCAGGTTTTGAGATTGAGTTTGTCTTTGGTTTTTAGATGAACCTGCTGGATGCGGTTTTCCAGGCAAGTTGGTGATGGAGCAGACTATTTTTAGGGCATCCTTTCTTGACCCTTCCCCACCTGGGGTGAACAGCATGGATCCCAAAGAGGGTTGCTGAGTGAAGAAAGCTGCTGAAACACTCCCATTCTTATTCCAAGTCAAACTCCAACAGTTACACGCTAGTCTGAAGGTAAGAATTTCCAGATCTCACAATATTTTCCCTGTTGCTGCTGAGCAAACATTGCAGGGCTTGTGCTCTGTGTGTGTGTGTGTGTGTGTGTGTGTGTGTGTGTTGGGGCTGTGGGCTGTTTGTTGAATGGGCGAACAGAGAGGAGATGGGGGTGGTGGCATATTGAATTCTTAACGTAGAAGTCTCTCGCATTTCCTGCAACACAGCCCTCACACCCTGCCCCCGCAACAACCGCCCAAAGAGAATCCCCCTAGTCCTCACATTCCACTCCACCAACCTCCGGATACAACGCATCATCCTCCGACATTTCAACCATCTACAATCCGACCCCACCACCCAAGACATTTTTCCATCCCCACCCTTGTCTGCTTTCCGGAGAGAACACTCTCTCCGTGACTTCCTTGTTCGCTCCACACTGCCCTCCAACCCCACCACACCCAGCACCTTCCCCTGCAATCTCAGGAAGTGCTACACTTGCCCCCACACCTCCTCCCTCACCCTCATCCCAGGCCCCAAGATGACTTTCCATATCAAGCAGATGTTCACCTGCACATCTGCCAATGTGGTATACTGCATCCACTGTACCCGTTGTGGCTTCGTCTACATTGGGGAAACCAAGCGGAGGCTTGGGGGCCGCTTTGCAGAACATCTCCATTCGGTTTGCAATAAACAACGGCACCTCCCAGTCATGAAACATTTTAACTCGCCCTCCCATTCCTTAGATGACATATCCATCCTGGGCCTCTTGCAGTGCCACAATGATGCCACCCGAAGGTTGCAGGAACAGCAACTCATATTCCACTTGGGAAACCAGCAGCCCAATGGTATCAATGTGGATTTCACAAGCTTCAAAATCTCCCCTGCCCCCGCTGCATCCCAAAACCAGCCCTGCTCGTCCCCGCCTCCCTAACCTGTTCTTCCTCTCACCTATCCCCTCCTCCCACCTCAAGCCGCACCTCCAATTCCCACCTACTAACCTCATCCCGCCTCTCTGACCTGTCCGTCCTCCCCGGACTGGCCTATCCCCTCCCTACCTCCCCACCTACACTCTCCTCTCCACCTATCTTCTCCTCTATCCATCTTCGGTCCACCTCCCCCTCTCTCCCTATTTATTTCAGAACCGTCTCCCCCTCCCCCTTTTCTGATGAAGGGTCTAGGCCCGAAATGTCAGTTTTTGTGCTGCTAAGATGCTGGTTGGCCTGCTGTCTTCATCCAGCCGCACATTTTGTTATTTGGGATTCTCCAGCATCTGCAGTTCCCATTATGTCTGATCACAGTGTGTGTGCAGGTCATCTCTTTACGTGGGAATGCTGTTGCACATCAGTAGTTCATTGACAAGGAAACCTCGGCCACTGGGGATTTCCTCACTGCTGCTTTCATCCGCTCCACATGAATGTCTTCTGCCTGGATCACTGTTGGGGACTTGTTTTGGATTGTGCTTTATCTGGTTCCATCATGGGTGCCCCTGCCGGGAGCTGAGAACGCCTGACGGCGATGTTCTCGGGAGCAATGGAGAATCCTAGCCTTTGCACAACAGCAAGGTTGCAATACACAGAAAGGCCTGTTCACTAATACCATCTTAATGCCAGCAATCCAACAATCTCATCATTTTAGTACACCAACTGGAGTTGAATAACACTTTCAATGGACGCTGTGATCCCAATGCATATTTTTATGAAGTTGTTTTTAAAAATGGACATTCCAGGACAGCGCCATGAAAAACACATTAACTTTCTGTTTAGTTCCAGACTCTCTTCATAAAGGTCAACAGTGAAACTTGTGTTTTTCCCCCAGTATTTTTAACCGCTAAACTGACGAAATACGAACCTCTTCTCATGAAAAGGCTGTGGGCGGGGAAACTACATCCACAAATAGTAGCGGACTCCAATATTGTTCATAAGTTCCGACTGAGCCAGTCGCTTTAACATCGGCGTATTTATTTACTGTAAGCCCTCATCGCTTACTTCAACACCGACTCCCTAGGCATTGCCCAGATAACCGTAGAAACTGGAATCCAGTAATGTTGGGAGGGGGTGTGCGAAAAAGAGCTCCGGCTTTTGCAAAACTGAAAGGAACAACCTCAGATGCAGTGAACAGAATGCAATTTGCATTTCCCAACTATCTGAAGTAGCGGAGGGGTGCTGCGGATTCCAGTAGCAGTTCCAATTGGTTGTCGGAGTGTTTCGAACGCCTCTCGCCTGCCCACACTCCTGTCCATCCGAGGCTGGCAATGCTGCTGTTCGTGTTATTCCTGAGTCGGTGGGGGAGGAGTCAGGGAGACACTCGCTTCCTCCAACTTGCCTCATGTTGCCGAGAGGCCAGAGCAAGGTTGGTGTTGACCGAGTCCAGAGCTTACACTGCACCGTTTAAATGGGGGCTAACGTTCAACTGGATGATTTTATCGCTGGCTGGATCGGAGGTAGGTTTTATTCTACAGTGTGCAAGTCACCATCAGTTGGAAACTTTAATCACCTTGGTTACAAGTTAATTTACTTTGAAACAACTTCCACTGTTCAACAAGCTGATGTGACATTTCACATTCTTCATAAACTGAAGTTTAAAAGGATAGTAATTTAATTTAGGAGAAAGAATTCGTGTTGGTGGTGGGTCTTTCTTTGATTTCTTGCGTTGCTTGTTCACCGACGGTGTGACTCGGCGGCGGCTCGGAGGGTCCAGTTAAACTGCCGGAGAGCTTTATTCCTCATCTTCACAATCACCACTGATCCTGGCTCTGTCCGAAATAAAAGCAAAATACTGCGGATGCTGGAAGAACAGCACAAAGTGCTGAAGAGACTCAGCAGGTCTGGCTGCATTTGTGGAGAGGGAAACGCTTTATTTTTCAACGTTTCGAGTCCGATGGTGATTTCTTTGGAAACCAGGAGACCTGCTGAGTCTGTCCAGCATGTTTGTTTTTATTTGTTATTCCTGTTTTGAGATGTGGCGGTTTACTTAGTCGTAGGTGTCGGTGGTATCTCACAGCGATTCAGATCGTTTTACACAGTTACTCAGCATGGCCCTTGCAGGGGTAAATCTGGGAAATGCATTCGTCTGTTATTGTAACACAATCCCACTTTTCCCCCCTCACGGTAGGTGCGGCTAGTGTGATCGTAGGCCACCCCCTGGACACGGTGAAGGTAAATTTCCACTTCCAATTCCTGTCACAGTTAAATTGGGAAACTCTTGATGTAAAATTCTGTACGTCGCGGCTGAAGTCGCCGAATCGAGTCTGTGCCTGACTTTTCAGAGTTAATTGCTTTTTACAGACTCGCTTGCAAGCCGGTCAGGGTTACAACAACACAGTGCAATGTGTGCGAACAATCTTTAGAAACGAACACGTGAGTCTTTCTTGTTGCTGTCCGCTTCATTGATACTCTGTCTAACCCCGGGAGTAAAACGCGGTAAATGGATTGTGCGGATTGTCGCTGATTTGTGATTAAATCCACTTCCAGGTGGCTGGCTTTTTCAAAGGGCTGTCCTTTCCGTTAGCGAGCATCGCCGTCTACAACTCGGTGGCGCTCGGTGTGTACGGGAATGCTCAGAGGTTCATCTGTCGCTATCGGTACGGGGATGACCTCCGCCAAAGTCCCGCTCTCTCGGACGTGGCGGCTGCGAGCGCCGTGGTGGCTCTTGTCACGGTGGGCATTGGTGCCCCGGTGGATTTGGTCAAGATCAGACTCCAAATGCAGACTCAGCCTGTGAGGCCAGGTAAGGCTCAGTGACAGGGCAATTCAACCCCCGCCCCTTCCTCATTGTGGGCTCAGCTTGCACGATGGGTGTGGGTGGCTGGGGTTGGAGGCACAACACGGGAGATGCTGTAGCACCCGTTCGACCTCATTGACAAATCTATTACTGCATTTGTAAATATGCTGAGATGCAAACCCAGTGTTGGATTTACATAAGCAAAATGCTGTCAACATTGGAAATCTGGCAAAAAAAACCCGTTAGAAATACTGAGATAATAAAATGTGAGGCTGGATGAACACAGCAGGCCAAGCAGCATCTCAGGGGCACGAAAGCTGACGTGTGGGGCCTAGACCCTTCATCAGAGAGGCTACCTCCCCACCTATACTCTCTCCACCTATCTTCTTTACTCTCCATCTTCGGTCCGCCTCCCCCTCTCTCCCTATTTATTCCAGTTCCCTCTCCCCATCCACCTCTCTGATGAAGGGTCTAGGCCCGAAATATCAGCTTTTGTGCCCCTGAGATGCTGCTTGGCCTGCTGTGTTCATCCAGCCTCACATTTTATTATCTTGGAATTCTCCAGCATCTGCAGTTCCCATTATCTCCGTTAGAAATACTGAACAAGTTATGTGGTGCCTGTCGACAGAAACTATTGATCTTTGCACTGTTTCACTCTATAGATGCCGCCTGATGTGTTGCGTATTTTCAGCATTTGTTTTTAATATTCCCCTACTAAGTTTACTTTGCACAGTAATAGTCCAACTTAAAGTCAGAGTCTTATGGCAAAGGAGGATGCAAATTTGACCTGTTTAGTCCATGTTAGCTCTTTGTAGCTCAAACCAGCAACCCCGTTTCTTAGATAATGGGAACTGTAGATTCTGGAGAATCCGAGATAACAAAGTGTAGGGCTGGATGAACACAGCAGGCTAAGCAGCATCTTAGGAGCACACAAGCTGATGTTTTGGGCCTATACCCTTCATCAGAAAAGGGGGAGGGGGAGAGGGTTCTGAAATAAATAGGGAGAGAGGGGAAAACCCTCACCTTCCTGGACCTGTCTGTCTCCATTGCAGGCAATCACCTAGAAACCGATATCTGTTTCAAGCTACACATTCCTCCCACACACCTTCCTGCAAAAATTCCAATTCTTTCGCCTCCGCCTTATCTGCTCCCTGGATGCGGCATTCCACTCCCAAACATCTCAGATGTCCTCATTCTTCAAGGACCGCAACGTCCTCGACCATGACTCCTGCATTTCCCATAACTCATCCCTCACACCCCATCCCTGCAATAACCGCCAAAAGAGAATCCCCCTCATCCTCACATACCACCCCACCAACCTCCGGATACAACGCATCATCCTCCGACACTTGCGCCATCTACAATCCGACCCCACCACCAAAGACATTTCTCCATCCCCACCCTTGTCACCCTTCCGGAGAGACCACTCTCTCCGTGACTCCCTTGTCTGCTCCACACTCCCCTCCAACCCCACCACACCCGGCACTTTCCCCTGCAACTGCTGGAAGTACTACACTTGCCCCCACACCTCCTCCCTCACCCTCATCCCAGGCTCCAAGAAGACTTTCCACATCAAGCAGATGTTCACCTGCACATCTGCCAATGTGGTGTACTGCATCCGCTGTACCTATTGTGGCATCCTCTACATCGGGGAGGCCAAGCGGAGGCTTGGGGACCGCTTTGCGGAACACCTCCACTCAGTTCACAATAAACAACTGCAACTCCCAGTTGCAAACCATTTTAACTCCCCCTCCCATTCTTCAGACGACATGTCCATCCTGGGCCTCTTGCAGTGCTGCAATGATGCCACCCGAAGGTTGCAGGAACAGCAACTCATATTCCGCCTGGGAACCCTGCAGCCCAATGGTATCAATGTGGATTTCACAAGCATCAAAATCTCCCCTTCCCCCACTGCCTCCCAAAACCAGCCCTGCTCGTTCCTGCCTCCCTAACCTGTTCTTCCTCTCACCTAACCCCTCCTCCCACCTCAAGCCCCACCCACATCTCCTACCTACTAACCTCATCCCACCCCCTTGGCCTGTCCGTCCTTCCCGGACTGACCTATCCCCCCTACCTCCCCACCTACACTCACCTTTACTGGCTCCATCTCCACCCCTTTAACTTGTCTGTCTCCTCTCCACCTATCTTCTCCTCTATCTATCTTCGACCTGCCTCCCCTCGCTCCCCATTTATTTCAGAACCCTCTGCCCCCTCCCCCTTTTCTGCTGAAGGGTCTAGGCCCGAAACATCAGCTTTTGTGCTCCTAAGATGCTGCTTGGTCTGCTGTGCTCATCCAGCTCCACATTTTGTTACCTCGTTTCTTAGCTGTATCGTTCTGCACATGCAATTTTCTTTTGAAATCATTAATCAGATTCACTTCTGCACCCTTTTGGTGCTAATTCCAGGTCATTGTTGCTCTCTGAATTGTTTTAATAAGTTATCCCTTGCATTTCCTCTTATCTATCATCATTAGACATTATTCCCTGGTCCTGACAGTATCAGCAGCTTTTTATTTGTCCACTTTCATGTCAAGTTCAATCCTAGTTCTGACACATTGATTTGACTTGAGACCTACCCATGTCAATCATAGTCACTGTCTGAGTTACTTCCTGCTGACCCCCTCACCAATTCAGAATATAAGTTCCTGTGTCTGTATTTGTTATTAGATTTGTGTAAATGTGACACACTGATTCCTGTGAAGGAATTTTGTTCTGATAAATAATTTTACCTATTAAAATTTGCTTTTGAAAATCAATGTATCTTGTAAGTTTTAATTTTTTAAATAATTTGTTTTATTGATGAACAATATAGTTTTTCACTCACCTTTTGCACCTCACATTCCTGCTGCCCATTTTAATTACCTTTTGTTTAGCAGCTGAAAGTTCCTTGAAGTATAAGTGTATGTTTCCTCATGTGTAATTTGAGAAATAACCATCATGGTAGAATTTTTCAGTGCGATGCTTGTTCAGTAAAGCATACCGAGTCCCCAGTTTCTCACTCAAATGTGGTATTCTGCACTTCTTGCTGGCATTACATCTTCATTTGGAGACTTTTTCTACTATCATAAATTTTGTTTTTGATCTTTGTAATTACTGTATGATCTCTGAGTTGTCATATTGAGAAACAGGGAATGATTAAGTACAGAAAGAAATCATTTCACCTGTTGTGCTGTGCTGGGTCATTAGTTGAGCCACCTAACAAGTACCACCTTTCTGCTGTTTGCCAGTAATGTTCATTCCAAGTAGTTGTCTGGTTTCCTTCTGGAAGTTATCAGTTACTTCCAACATTCAGTAAGTTAGTGCATTTCCAGATCACAACTCACTGCATATGGAACATTTCCCCATGTCATTCTAACTCTTCTGCCATCATCTTAAAGCTGTGTAATTTAGTTACTGAGCTTTCTGCAATGGAAATAATTATCTTTATTTTCTCTGTCGAAGCCATTCATAATTTTGAGCACCTCCATCACAACACATCTTAATATTCTGTGTGCTAAGGAGACAAACCAGTTTCTCTCGTCTCATTTTGTAACTGAGCTGTATCATTCCTGTGACACTCTAGAAAGATCAGAAGACATAAGAGCAAAAGTAGGCAATTCAGACCATTGAGTCTGCTCCACCATACAATAAGATCATGGCTGATCTGATAATCCTCAACTGCTGCACTTCTCCCTGCAACCCTTGATTCCCTTTTTGAGTGAAAATCTGTCCATCTCAATCTTGAATGTACTTAATGATCCAGCCCTGACAGTCCTCTGCAGCAAACAAATACATGGGTTCATTGCTTTCTGAGAGAAGAGATTCTTCCTTATCTCTGTCACAAATGTGTGAACTCTTGTTCTAAAATTATGCAATCTGTCGTGGATTCTCTCATAGGGGAAAATAGCCTCTCTGCATCTAACATTTCAAGTCCACTTAAGGACCTTGTATGTTTCAATAAGGTCGTTTCTAAACTCCAATCAATTCAGCCCAACCCTACTCAATCTCTCTTCGTAAGACATGCCCTCTGTACCCGGTATCTGCTGATTGAACTTTTTCTGACCTGCCTGTAGTGTCAGTTTATCTTTTGTTAGATAAGGAGTTGGAAACTGTTCATGGTTTTTCAGTAGTATTCACTTTGGGGCTCTGCCAATCTTCTTAAGGTATGATGCTCGAGATTGAATGCAGTACTCCCACTGAAGTTTGAACAATGTTTCAAAAAGGTTCATCACAACATTCTTGCACTTGTACTTAATTTCTGTAGCAATGAAGCCGAGAATCCCATTGTTTTTTAACATTCTTCTCAGATCATCCTGCATGCTTCAAAAATTTGTGTCCAAATATTGATGTTTGTAACTGGCACCCCTTAAAAACTATTTTAAATTGTTTTATTTCTACAGTTTTTTTCTCGTGGAATGCATTGTCTTGTACTTCTCTATATAAAGCTTAATCTTATGGGCAGACATTTCTTTGATCGCCCTCCCACTGGGAATTTTCCTGGATGTGTTGGAGACTTTTGAAGTTGGATTCATCCACCATCCTCATATATTTTAAGTGCGGCTCTATTTGCTGTGTTAATGTGCATGGTGACTGGGGCTAAAGCCTTATAATAGTCTCTTTTGCCGTTTCTGTATTTTAAATCCTCTTCGTCCATCGACCTATTTGTATTCTATAACTTGTCATTTCTTGTGATGCTGGAATGCTATTCCAAAGTTGCAGTTTCTAAGTATTTCTGTTCTGTTTGTTTTCCTATTTCCTATTTCAGTGTTTGTTTTTAACTATAGCTGTGTTCTTTGCTCCCAATACTGGTGCTTGTTTGGACAGACTAGGAGAGTGGGCAAAGAAGCGGCTGGTGGAAAACAGTGTGGGGAAGTGTGGAGTTATGCTCTTTGATAGGAAGAACTTTTTGCTGCAGAAGACTGTGGAAGCAAAGTCAATGAGTATATTTGAGATAGAGGTAGCTAGCTTCTTGATTAGTGAGGTGATCAAGCGTTATGGGGAGGAGGGATTGAGAAACATATCAACCATAATCAAATGGCAGAGCAGATTTGATGGGCAAAATGGCCTAATTCTGCTCCTATATCTTATGTCTTATGTCTTGTAAACTCATCATGTTGCACTATGTCAATTTTACATTTCTGAGTTTGAACTTGAAAAGAACTTGTACATTCTAACCAACTCATTCTTGTTTTCTAAATAATCATACATTTTGATAGTTAACTCTTAAATTAACAATATCAAAGTATATAAATATAAAAGTTGACAAACTAAAACTGGGAACTGAACTATGTCTGTGTGCCTTTGTCCCTTTATAACCCATACTCCTAACAGCACATCAGTTGAAGATTACTTATCTTTCACTCCCAGTATGCAGAACTATAGGAGCTTAGTTTTTTGCATAATTTTCAGTCTTTGCAAAGGATTGGCAAAGGGAAAGATGAATGTTGCTGCAGTTCTTGCAATAAGTGCTACTACTGCTGCCTGTTTCCAGCCATCTGCCAAACACATGTAACTAGTTGGATATGGCCATTGCTTCTCCATTGTGCAACTGTCCATAAAATGCTGATGGAAAGGAACTAACAAGTAAACACAGTCTGCTGCTGGAGTAGTCTGAGGGTTCTGAATGCTGTAAGCATTTCAACTAAACCCTATGGTTGTTGTATTGCTATAAAAGCAGTAATGATGGTGACTACACATAAACCCAGAAATGTAAAGAGAAATGTAATGAGTTCCATACGCTCCTTGTTTAAGGAAGGAGGTACGAGTTGAAGAGAGTTTTGCTTTTGGAAGCCTATGTGACATTCAAAGAATGCAAAGAAACCACCATATCAGATGCCATCCAATAGTCGTCTTAATTTGCCCATCTACCATTTGCAAATTGATTAAATACAAAAGGATTACAATGCAGAAATTCAAAATCTTCTTTGCCTAGTTCAGTGGATAAATAGATTTTTAGTTGATCTCAATGTGGTCAATGCAGTGCAGTTGGGTTCAGTACGTTTTTGGTACGGTAAAAAAAATCAAGGATTCCTACTCTTGATTTCTGTCTAGTGATGTCTGCTGTAAATATCTGCATTAGAAATTGATATGATGATTTTGAACTTTCCCTGAAAAGTTCTGCTGAAAAGCAAAGGGTTTTTCAACTTGGATATCCAATCCCTCTACACCTCTGTTCTCAAAAGGATGGCCTTAAAATAAATGGCTAATGAAATAGTTGACATATGATGTTAGTTTTCCAAAGTTTTCTAGATTTAGGAAAGTTTGATTAGAATTTAAAATAGCAAACTTAGCTCCTTTATTGCAAAAGGGAGGGTGATAGAAGATGGAAAACTGCAGTGCAGTTAGCTTAACAGTTTTGACAGGGAAGGTACAAAAATGGAGATTGCTGGAAAAGCTCAGCAGGTCAGGCAGCATCTGTGAAGAGAAATTGGAGAGTTAACATTTTGGGTTCTGTGACCCTTCCTTCAGAACAGTGAGTAATTAAGTGGGAGAATGTGCAACTGTCCAATTTGGTAGAAGATAATTTTTTAAAATTCTTAAATGCTGAGAGAATAGAACTTTGAAGTGCAGCAAAATGAATCACAAAATATTATTTTATAGGTCCAGCAATAATTAGGAAACCTGATAGAATGTTATTACTTAATGTGAAAATATTCGAATACAAAACTAGGCAGGTCATACTTCACAATTATGCAGGGAATTGTAAACGCGTTGGAAACATTTAAGAGACCGTTTATGAGACCAGTTCATGGAATGGATGTGTTGTATTATGAGGAAAGGTTGGAAAGGCTAGGCTGTTACCCACTGGAGTTCAGAAGAATAAGAAGTAATTAAATGATTATAACACACAAGGTCCTGAAGGGTCTTGATAGAGTGGTTGCAGAAAGGATGTTACCACATGTCGGAAATTTAGGAACCTAGGGGGTCACAGTTTATAATAAGAATCATTCAATTTAAGACTGAGCTGTAAAACTGTCTTTCTTACAGTGAATGGTGAATATTTAGAACTGCCTCCTTTAAAAGGTAGTGGAAGTTGTCTGAATATTTATTAATTTGGAGGTGAATAGATTCTTGAAGAAGTAGGATGACATAGTGTTGCAGTAGGCAAGGATGTGAAGTAATCACATCGGTAGTGATTCTGTTCAATAGCATAGAAGGCTTAGGTTCCAACAATCTTACTTTTGCATTGAATCCGTATCTTCGTATGCCTATGTCAATGTCAAGAGCTTCCAAAACCACCAGACTAAAATGCGGTTTTTACTCAGTGCTGACCTCACGTCTAGTTTTTGCTGTAGTGCAAACAGTGCATAGGAAATCACCAGTTTGACGCTAAGTGAAAATCTCATCGTTTCGTACCTTCAGTTTGCATGTTGAAAATATTTCTATTTTTAATGATCTTGGAAAACCATCTCTTTTTGAAATGTGCACAGAATTTCTTTTTAAGAAGCTTGAAGACTCCTTTGCTTTACTTTTAGCCATATTTTAAACTTACTAAGTCAGCAAAGTTATAAAAGTATCAAAAAGTACTGTAACTTGCTACTTGCATTAAGCACTTCTGGAATGGTTGCCTGCTTCCTGGACCTTGTGCTGTCTGGTGCTCCTGGTTGTTGCAGACTGTGAACTACCCAGGAGTCTCCATTTCTAGAGGCTTTTAAGCTGCGGCCTGGCCTCTTGCCCTTGCATAAGCCAACCCCATGTGGCATCCCTGCAACAGGACTTGCGTTTGTTGATCATGAGCTCGAACTCCAATGCCATCCAAGCAGCTGTTTGAATGCTAATTGCTCAGTGCCAACCAGTAGGGCCTGGGCTTTGTGGATGTGTAATGCACATAAGATCATGGGACACACACTGGTTTTCTCTCCCAGTCCGTGCACCCAAGTAGCTTACATGGAGCAGAGGTCTTCTCTCAAACTTTCCCTTCTGGACTCTCAACATGATTCATCTTTCATGTCACCAGCCTGCATATTGAGTGGATCACCTATGTCAGACATTTTTAGCATTATGCCACTTCCAAATATATCCTTCCATTCATTGTTCCACAGAGAGTGTACCCTCCACAAATGCTTCAGCTATTCCTAAATCACTCACAGCACTTCCTCCTTGGCCCATGACACCGAGGAAATGCAACATCTGCCCGTTTACTTTCTCCCTTTCTACCATTCAGGCTTCACAGCACTCCTGGCAGGTGAAGCAGTGATTTGCTTACTCTTTTTTGAAGTTAATTCACCATGTTTGCTGTTCATGCTGGAGCTTCCTGCACACTGGGGAGACCAAATGTAGATTGAGTGACCACCTTAGGGAATACATGCATCATCCTGAGTATTAATTCACCTGTCATACTCAGCCACATTTCCACTTCAACCTCTTTGTCCATGGTCTCCTACACCGTTCTATTAAAGCAGGAGTTAAGTTCAGAAACAGCACTTATTTCTTTCGATTCGGAACTTTTCAACCTGTCAAAGTGAACATTCAGTTTAACAATTTCAGATCTTAACATGTTCCTGTATGTCAGAAGACAGCGCTCTGATGTTTCTGATTTTGTCACTTACACCTCTAAAACCGTTTTCTAAAAATTTCTTTACTTGACCAACTATCATTACCCATTACCTTGCACTATCAATCTTTTTCCTTTCTTTCTCCAGTTTTCAATCAATCAATCAATCCCTACTGTGTGGAAACAGTCCCTTCGGCCCAACAAGTCCACACTGACCCTCAGACATCCGACCCGCCTAATCTTCACATCCCCGAATGCTGTGGGCAATTTAGCATGGCCAATCCACCTAGCCTGCACATCTTTGGACTGGGAGGAACCCCATGCAGGCACAGTTTTCTAAACACTTTCCCCATCTTACCCCTATTTCTATACTCGCTTAAACTCTCAACATCTCTTAACTTTTTTTTACTCTTAACCTGAAAAAGGACTTATTCATCATTTCGAAAGTCAGTGAGTTTCTTGTACTTCGAACATCATGTATCCAAGATTAATTAAAAAATACAACCTATGCATTCAAACATATGCTTAAGATGTAATATAAAGGTAACAAGCACTGTGATGAAGTAAGGTTGACCAGTTTGGACCAATACCCCTGCAGCTTAGAAGAACTAAAGGTGATAGATTGGATATCAAGAGGTTGTTTCTTGTGGGGTCACTGGTTAATTGCTTAAGGTAGAGTTGAGGAGCATTGTTTTTCTTTGATGCTTGTTAGTAAGTGTAAATTTCTTCCTCAGACAGTAATGGAAGCTGTATCATTGAATTTATTTGAGGCTGAATTAACTTTTTAATAGATGATGTAGTAAATGTTAAGTAACAAAACAGAGCTGAGACCATAACAAAATCAGCAATGATCTTATTGAATGATGGAGCAGACCTGAAGGACTGGTGGCCAACTCCTGCTCCTGAGTAATATTTATTTTTTTTTAAATATAAAACTTAACAATGTCTAGTCAGGGTTCAAGTATGCTGCACTTCTGAACTAAGTATCTTTTGCCTTTAAGAATCTGAATACTTGTTCCTGCATTCAGTTTTTCTGCATTTCTGGGTTACCCCAGAAATATTACCCCAGATATAAGATCTTGTTATATAAGACTTAAAATGTAACTTCACAAAGTGGATTACAGAACCATCCAGGTTTTTTAATCTACAGCCGCAGCTTATACACGGCTACAGATGTGGCCACAGGCCACCTGATGAAGGCGTTCCTCTGCCACAATGGCACCCTGGAAACTGTGACCAGTTTTTACCAGCAGAAAGCCTCTGGGTTTTAAGAGAACATCTTTAGTTTGAGTTGTTCTCCCTCCATCTCTTTTCTGCACCCGTAGCACCCATCCCTGACAATGGGCCACACTCTCTAGCATTCCAGCCCAAGGAGCATTCCTGTTGTTCTGAACTGAACAGCTAGAAGCATGCATATTGACCACTATTTCTTAATGTTTCTAAAATCATATCAAGCATCTCACATCAATGCATTGTGGCACTGGGACACAGAATTTCACCTAATACTGGGGTGCCAACCTCAGAGCAGAAATCCTTCAGGGCATTCCAAGCTGATGAGCTTAGTTGAGAATTTTTGAGTTCAGTTACTACATTCTTGGAGAAATGTGGCTGCTTCAGCACAGCTTCTGCCTGGGAAATGAATTGTTAGTTGAAATGCTTTGAGTGTGAACAGATACTACAATGTGTGGAATGTTAGATCAAGTAACAAATGTGCATTCCATGCTAAGTAGCATCATGATTTTACCTCTTTTCATGCTGACATGAACACATAGCGCACCCATGCTAGCACTTTTGCAAGCAAGACATAAATCCTGTGGTGTTCCATATGCATCACCTTTTGTGATTCCTTTGCCTTTGAGTTGTGATTCATTTGCTTAGGGTGGACTTTCCAGCCCCTGTTTTATTTATCTCCATGCCATCAACTTAAGGTCAAGTTCCACTACCGATTCCCACATGTGTCCTTAAAATCTTTTCTAACTTTCCTCAACCTGCGTAGTTAAAGTTCCAAGGAACCAGGCTATCCTTACGTTAAATATTTAAATCATTTCAAAGTGATAAATAGAGTTAGTGGAATATTGTCATGGGTGCAATGTCTTTACATCTTGATTTCATTTACATAGATTTTGTTCTATCTCTGCGACATCATGAAGCTTTTCACTTTTATGGTTTAAACAAAACTGATTTGTTTCGGAACATTAGCTACGTTCAATATTTGCTAAATCTTTTTTACACTTCTACAGCTAAACTAAACTTGGTTGGTGCGAGTGCCATGCACTCCCTTGCACTGAATGATCAGCCTCTATACAGGGGGCCTGTGCACTGCATTAGCAGAATACTGCGGACTGAAGGCATTGTTGGACTCTATCGAGGTGTTGGAGCCATGTACCTCAGAGATGTTCCAGGATATTGTTTATACTTTGTTCCTTACATGTTACTGTGTGACTGGATGACACCCGAGGGGAGCAAAGCACCCAATCTATTTTGTGTGTGGTTGGCTGGCGGAGTGGCAGGTAAGAGTTCTTCAAATTTGAGAAAGTGTGTGCAGTGGTTTCTTTTCTGTAATTACATTTTTTGATAATCTTTTGAAATGCAGGATGCTGACTTCATTGGTGATTAATTCATCAATATATCACTTGGTGCATTATGAAGCTCAGAGCAAGACTACTATAGCAGCAGCATCTTTTTCTCAGTGCCAGGCATTTTTGTGCTATATTTCAGTCATAGACAAATTATTTAGAAAGAACAGGATGTTTTGTACTAAGAATTCATGCCTGCAATGCCTGAGAATGCCAGAGTTAAGTTTCATATCTGTTGGCTCCAAGTGATCAAGAGATATACCCTTACTGTTAATTTCTACAGAGATTCTCCAGGTCATCATCTGTAATTTCCGCAAAAATTCCACTAAAGCCCCAGAGTAAATATTGTTTACCGTGTTTCGATTGTGTTTATGTTAATCACAAACCAGAGAATCAAGGGAAACCCTATGGACATTTAAGCTTCATTCTTGTCATTCTGAGTTTGGTTTGGATCAATAGATTAACATTGAAAGGATGCTATCTGTTTCTGTTGTTCAAATTTAATTAATCGCAAATAGGTGTTGCACATTGAAATTAACAAGGCATTTTAAAATAGTCTTGATTTATAGGATACAACAGATATTGGCCTTTTCTGCTTATTGTCAGCCTGTTAGACAGCACTAACAGTTTAGGATTACTAACCTGAAGAATTTTGAAGAATTTTCGAACTCTGGAAAGCCTTAGACCTCCACGTATCTAGTAAATTTTGGACTTGTCTTCATAGCAGTAATTAAGTAGATTTGATAGTAAGATCCAATGAAAAACATTTTTTCTGACCAGCAGTAGTGAGTTACAACATCCAGATGATCAATAAATAAACTTAATTAATTTTATCAATGCAATTAGTGAAGGTAACCATAGCTATTATTATTATTATTTGCTTATGATAAGAGACAATAATATTTAAAGAAAAACTAACAATACACGAGAACATTTTTTAACGAAGTGCCACCAAGTCTTAAATTAAGTTACGGGAAAAATTATCAAATACATTATACTCAGCAGGAAAGCAACGTTGCCAAAGCAGAAGCCATTTAAAAATCTTTGGCTGTAATATTCTAAAACATAAACAACATTTCTACAGCACTAAAATTTGTGCAGGTCTCTTAATAAGGCAACAACAAAATGCATGTCAATGATTATAATAATTCACAGTTTTAAGAAATATGATTATTTAGGAAGAGGGACAATATGCCTTTTAAAACAGTCGCTATAAAAATGCTTGCAAAATGTTTTAATGTTCTGCAGAGGGAGCCATCATTTCCTTCGTGTTCCTACATATAATTACAAAGGATAATATTGCAATGAGGTTCGTATGCCTTGTTTAACATCTAGAATGTCTTGCATCCATTCACATTATTATGTCCTTTGTCTATACACATTTGTTGCACTTGAAGAAAATAATTTTTTTGATTCTCTTCTGAAACAGTCATTCTAAAAAAAAATCTGGAGTCCCTGGATGGTCAGTTAGTGAAAATACTCTTTCATGTTACTACAGATGATTCCTCCATATCCAGTTCCTCAGACTCGCACCCAAACACATCACTGCCTCAGAGGAGGAAAGGGAGGATGATGATGCGGTGCCTGGTGAGGGGTGAGCAATCATAGCTCCAGATGGGATAGGAGGTCTGGGAATCCAGATCTCACAGTGTGCTGTTGAGCTTGCACAAGGCTTCACATCTGTGGCAGGATCCTCCAAAGGGACATCTCTGACTAATGCAGAAATTCTGTCAAAAAAAAACTTCAAGGCATAGTCAGCCACTACTTCCAGCATGCACTAATAGTTCACTAGAAAAGGTCATGCTCCTTCTTTATAAGGTCATTAAAAACGTCTGTGCTCTGTGCAGCCTGATAACACCTAAATGCGCAGTAACAACAAAAGAGCAGGACAGTGAGACCAATTGGAAAGTTATTTCAAAGGCACAATGGACCAAAGAAGCCTTATGTGCTGTTCCATATCTGTTTTTCTTTATGACACATAATGTTGCTTTTTGCAGACTGGTGCTACAATTCATTTGTTAAACACTGTTAAGAAATAAATAACCCTCATCCTCCCAATTCTGGATTGCATGCTGTGAGAGCTCCCCTCAGTGCTTTGAGGATCGGTCTGTAGTAGCTGTTCATTAATGTTAACTTTTTCAATAGCTGAGTGTGATCCTATGGAGGTACTTTGGGTGATGAGTCCTTCCAAAGCTCAGCAGCCAATCCTTTCTAAAATATGTAAATTGAACAAATGAAATAGATTGGGAATATAAAATGCAAGAATTTTTTTCTATAGTCAATGTAATTTATGAGCCTTTGTTTATTACTTAATTGTGTATTTGTATTTAAAGTACTATCAGTGCTCCTTAAATTTGCACACATCATAAACTCTGCTTGAGTATAGCTGATTTAAAGGACAAAGCTTTTCATCTTGAACTCATCAGGAAAATATGCAAATAAAAGGGAAAACAGTACTAATACAGTATGGAAGGAGAGTGCTGGTTGAGGGATGTGGATACTGAGAGATTATTGCCATGGAAAATACCTCAGTTAGATGATGGCTGACAATTAAGCTTTGTTTAAGTATTAAACCACGCAGGTTAACTCTGAATGGTAAAAGTACTGCCCTGAGAAATGAACCAGAGAACGACCATTCATTGAGTTGAAACAGGTACAATATGTGTACATTCCTTTCTGTCTACAAAGAACAGGGCCCTACGTATTAATATTTAGCTTCTACTGCATGCAAGTGCACCACATTGCAAGCCTCACTGACAATCTTAAATGTGTTTTTCGTATAATTCTTCATATATTCTGGATTATTGATCAAACACTGCCCAATTATGGAATCACATTTAATTTGGTGTTCACACGTATCAGCTAGTTGGGTACAGTTGCTATCTTGTTTGTTGCAAATGGTTCGAAGGGATATTTTGTTTGAAACTTCCTGCTGGACTTTTGCATGTAAGGCCTAGACTTAACATCACACCGACACTGAAATTCATATACCACATTACTCATTTGTGTGATTGGCAAAGCATGGTTTTGGCTTGACACCAGACCTCCATTGTTGGGAAACACCACTTTTGTTGCTCCGACATAGCAGCAGTATGAAATAGTTAGCTTCAACTGCTGTTCAAATGTTTGAGGTATCTTGTCCTTCTAGCGTGACTTGAGATAGACTGGGCACTTTTCTGGACCAAAAGTATTTTACAAAAAATCCTTAGTGTCCTCAGAATGATACTGACAGCCAATTTAAGATTGTCAGTCGAGCTCACAGTCTACTTGCACATTCTAGAAAATGCATAACATAAATGATATGTACACGCTGTCCTTGTTTCAACTCAACAAAATAGGCGACAGCCATTCTCTGATTTACTTCTCAGGGCAAAACCCCTACCAAACAGAGCCCAGTTACCAACCAATTGGCTTTGTCCTGCTATACAGTATAAATGTTGTTTTCTCTTTACAAGGTTATTGTTGTGAATTGTCGTGATGATTCCAGACAATAATCTTCAACAAAATGTGTCTTTTCTTAGCAATACTCAAGTGATGTATTACAAAATGACTGTATACTCTAACTATTATTTCTTACATTTATATTCTATGAAGAAATATGTCAGTTGTGAAATTTGATGGTTATTTGACAATATGGTTTGTTCTCTGACTTTGTCCTGTGTCTTTTTCACCCCACTGTGCCATTTTTCCTTTTCTATTTCATATGCAGGCCAAACATATAACATTACAACTTCTCAATCTTAATGTTTTGAGAAGACCCTTCTTTTTGACCCCTGGGTCCACTTTATTAATATCCTCACATGACAAATTACTTGTTGGTTTTGTCGGAAACACATCATTTCACCACAACAGCACTAGCTCATCTGAGCTTATAGACAAGCAAAGTGTCTGATTCGATTCTTGGTCCAAACTAGATTAACTGATCGCAGCTAGGTTGGTAGTTCTGTGTTTCAACTCATCCTTTCTGGTCCAGGCTAAAAGAAAGGCTTCCATTTATGTAGTGCTTTTCACAACTACTAGATGTCCCAAACCATTTTACAGTCAATGAAATACTTTTGAAGTGTTCACCTGTTGTGGAAACAATGGCAACTCATTTATGCTCATCAGGCTCCCACAAACTGCGATGTGATTGAAACCAAATATCTGTGTTTTTTGTTGAGGGATACATATTAACCAGCGGATCAGGGATAAGTCCCAATCATTTTTCAGAATAGCATTCTGGGATCTTTCACAGATACCTGAGCGAGCAGGAGCGGCCTCTGTTTAACAATCACATTTGTCAAGTGACGTGAACTCTGGAGTATGTGCGAGATGATAGGATTAGAGGCAGAAAGAGAAACTGTCACCGGTATAAATCTACTGTAAAATCAGCAAATTCTGGGAGTCTAGAAAGTGAATGAGAATTTATTTGTTCATTGGATGTGGATGTTACTGGTTGCGCTAAATATATTGCCTGTCTTTAATTCCCCTTGAGAAGATGACCATGAACTGCCTTCTTGGACTGCTGCAGTTCCTGGAAAGTAAGTGCACTCATGGTACACATAGGAAGGAAGTTCCAGAATTTTGACCGAGACAGAAGTATAGTTCAAAATCAGAACTATGTGTTACAGTTGGTGGCATTTCCATTTATCTGCTGCCTTGGCCTAGGTGATGGAGATCACATGTTTGGAAGGTGTTGTTGTGGGAGCCTTGGGAGTTCCTGCATTTCACCTTGTAAATAGTACACATTCTGTTATGTGTGTGGGTGACGAATGAAATTAATGTTGGAAGTGACATTTGAGGTGAGCCAATATAAATATTACTCACGTCAAATATTTAGCTATCTGATTGCTTAGCTGTGCATTTCCGGTTATTTTTTCTTTTTGTATGAGGATAGAGTCATTCTTGGCTGTAACTCCCATGATAGTGAATAGTTTGTTGACTCTATCTAGGCTCAATTTTCCTACTTAAGCATCATATTATCACGTTGCTGATGCCTGCAGTCTTCCACCTTAGCTTGGATCAGCATTTACAAGATAGCAAATGTGAAATCTGGAAAAGATTCTCTCCATTGACTTCATTCACTTCAGCATCATAGATTACAATGGAAATTGAAATCAGAAGAGTATGACTGATTTCAAACTACTGTCACACATTTTACACTATCCTACAAAGTTAAGACCTCCATTTATTGGTGCAAGACTATTAAAAGGTTTGAGTTTTACACTAATTCATTAAAAGAAACTTAATATTTCACAAATTAGTTTGTAGTGAATTATACTACTTCAACAGAATGCAGTAATTCTTGAGAAGGAAAGGTATAAAGAAATAGAGAAGCTTAAAGGATTAGTGACAGGAATAATAATTGGATTGACAAAATAAGGTCTCTTGGGAGTTAGGGGAAATTGTTTGATTTTTGTGTTTAGAAGAATCGCTGATAAATGTGCTAGAGCATCTGGTCTGTATATTGAAGGGAAATTGATACAAACCTTCAGTAGTTGCTTATATTTGGATAAATATATTGGAGAAAGATCTTGAAATCCCAAGCATAAAGGTTAACTGCATGACTATAGTATTATAAGATAATAAAATGTGAGGCTGGATGAACACAGCAGGCCAAGCAGCATCTCAGGAGCACAAAAGCTGACGTTTCGGGCCTAGACCCTTCATCAGAGAGCTCTCTGATGAAGGGTCTAGGCCCGAAACGTCAGCTTTTGTGCTCCTGAGATGCTGCTTGGCCTGCTGTGTTCATCCAGCCTCACATTTTATTATCTTGGAATCTCCAGCATCTGCAGTTCCCATTATCTCTGACTATAGTATTGGAAGATAACAACCTTTATTTAAGGAAGAAAGAAAGGGAATAACTTAAATTAAAATGTGCATTTTATCCAAAAGGAAGATTTGACAAGAAAGCAGTTAAAAACACAATGCAGGTAGTCCTAACTGATAAATAAAATTTCAAGTATCTTCCATTTTAAGAGTTGCAGTCATTCTTTTGTAGTCATTCCTGCCTTAAAAAGAAAGGTAGGGTCTTGTAAAAATACGATAGCTGAGATGTTGGAATTAAAACAAATTAGAAATTTAAATTAAATGATTATTTCAACATTCATATTTTAGAAAATAGTGATTTTTTTTCTAGCTGAGGGTAAGAGAGTGCACTGAGTTCATGAAAAAAAATGCTTAATTATGAAAAGTTACTGATAAAGAAGGATGTTTGGAATGTAGCCAAAATACATAAGCTAATAAATAAGTGAGATCAAGAACCTGATTTTTTTTTGTGCTTTAAAAGCACAGGAGTCCAGAAATCACCGATTGCTGTTGTAGGTGATTAGACAAGTTACTGTAATACATCTCGAGGTTGATAAAACTCAGCTGCAAATGTGCATTGGTGGAGGTGATGGGATATATTTTTGAGATCATGGATGAAGTGTCTATCAAGGTGAACTCAAGCTATACTAGATCCAAACAAGTGACTAGTGTTCTATCATGTTCCTGATTTGTGCCTTGTCGATGGTGGTTAGTCTTTGTGAAGTCAGAGATTGAGTCAACCACCAGATACCTAGTTCCTGCTTGTTGCCGCAGTGTGTACATAGCAGGTGCTGTTAAGTTTTTGACTAATGATGACCTCCAAGATGTTGATGTTGCGGAATTTGATGGTATTAATTCTACTGAATATAAAAGAGAGATAATTAGACTCTCTTGTTTGGATTCAGTCTTTGCCGTCACCCACCTATATAGCAAAAAGGGTATTTATCACCTACCCATTTGACTACACTTGGGTACAGACTGTATTACATGATCTGGTGTGGCTGGAACTCAACACTGCAATAATCAGCAGAATTTCTAATCCTGACAATATAGAGTTGGTTTCCTTCCCTCTCAAAGTGGCAGCGAAAGCAAGGGGAAATAATCATACCGGTTGGCACCAAGAGATACTGGACCCATTCCCATCATATCAAGAATTAAGTTCTGAATGGGAAACTCCCTGGTTGATCTTCCTGACCCGCTGTCAATGAAGGCCGTTAAATGGTCAATGAATGACTGGTTAAGGACTTCATTTCACTACAGGCCTGAATAAATGCATTCAAGCAGGTTGAGAAAAGGGGTCACTGGACCCAAAATGTTAAATCTGCTTAATTTTGTGTTTTTGTTTCTGATTTCCAGCATCTGCAGTTCAGATGTAAGACCCTCAGAGTAAAGGTTCACCTGCTTAACACAGAAATGAGGAAGAGTTTCTTCTCTCGGAGGGTAGTGAGTCTGTGGAGTTCTTTACAGCACAGGGCTGCTGAGGCTGGGTCACTAAGAATATTCAAGGCTGAGATAGACAGATTTTGAATCAGTGATGGAATCAAGGATTATGGGGGTAAAGGGAGTAAAATGGAATTGAGGATTGTCAGATCAGCCATGATCTCACTGAATGGCAGAGCAGACTCGATGGGCTGAATGGTCTACTTCTGCTCTGTGTCTTACGGTCTAAAAGTGGTAGCTTTCTTGACTGCTAAAACAGTCTGATCTTCCTGCTAGTTTTTAGATGGGATCCTCAATTTCCCCAATCTGGAGGCAACTGTGGTCACATGATTGATAGGGTGTGCTGTAAACCATCTCTCTACCCTGTCTTCAAGACCCTAAACCCCCCTCCTCTGAGACCCCACTACATGATCCCACTCCCACCATCTGCAAAAAAGTCACTTTCTTGCTGTTTTTGGTCTTCAGTGCTGATATGCAGTCAACAGCCTGATGCTTCAAAGTATCTCTTGTTCACAGTGATTCCAGCAGCATCAAGTGGGGTGGAACATTACTGTACCAGGAACTGATTGACCAAGAGGTTTAAGAGGTAACTACTTAAAGTGCCTTATCTGTTCTTGATTCAACATGCTTTCTCACGAGTTGTAGTGGAAGAAGTCTTGTTGCTCCCTGCACTTTAGCTAAAAGAGGGAAAATCCTGACATATGGTAGATGGAAATCATTAATTGAGCAGTTCAAAATGTTGGGACTTGGGACACTACTTTGAGGATGCCCTGCTGCAGTGTCCTGGGACAGAGATGATTAGCCTCCAGCAAAAGCGACGTTTTCTTTTTGTGCTCAGCATGACTCCATCCAAAGGAGAGCATTCCCTCTGATTTCCAGTGATTTCAATTTTTCTCATGCTCTTTGAATCATAGAGCGTCAAATTGCTCCTTGACACCAAAGGAATCAATCATGCCTCAGCTAGATTCCAGCTTATATTGTCCACATTTAAATCAAAGTTGTAATGAGCTCTGGAGAAGGCTTCAGTAGAACGCGAGTGAAGCATTGGTCAGCAATTTGTTGGTGACAAAGTGTCACTTACTAACAGGATTGACACGACCTTCCATCACTTTACAAACGTTTGAAGTATACTGGGGCAGTGCTTAACTCAATTGGATTTCACGTTGGAGAGGACACAACTGGGCAGTTTTCCATTGTGTTGATTATACATCAGTGCTGGGTCCACACAGAATAAATTGTTTCAAGGTACAGCTAGTTCTGGAGTTATAAGATTTAAGCAATAAAAGCCATCTTCTTTCAGCATGCTGCTTTTGTCCTTACGTCCTCACATCTGTCAGTAAGAATGATAGAGTATAATGGCTCAGTGGTTAACTCTGCTGCCTCACACTACCAGGGATCCAGGTTTGTTTGCACCTTTGGGTGACTGTCAATGTGGAGTTTGCATATTCTCCACATGACTGCATGGGTTTCCCCTAGGTGCTGTGGTTTCTTTCCACTGTCCTCCAGATGTGGAGGTTAGGTGGATTGGCCATGTTAAATTGCCCATAGTGTCCAGGGATGTGCAGGCTAGGTGGGTTAGCCAGAGAAAATGCAATGTTATGGGGATAGGGTAGGAGGCGACAATCTAGGTGGGATGTTTTTCGGAGGTTCAGCGTGGACTCGATGGGCTAAATGGCTTGCTTCCACACTTTAGGGATTCTACATTGGGAGATGTTAATTGTCTTACTGTAGACAGTGATACTATCAGTGTAATGTGAAGGGAGGGACATGTGCTTTTAGAGTGTGATCAGGAAAATTTTCACTGTTGAATGTTTCCAGTACAATGAAAATGGATGCATTAATAGACATGATTCTTGGAAATGAGCAGGGGCAAAGTGAATAAAGTGTCAGGGAAGGAACATTTAGGGGGTTAGTGGTTGTTGTATTCCAAGAGATAGGTTGGCTATGGAAAAGACAATAATCTAAAGTTAATCAATAATCTAAATTAACTGGGGACAACCCAACTTCAGTGGATAAGAATGTACTTGACCAAGATAAATTAGAATCAAAGGTTGAGAGGCAAAACAGTAACTGATCAATGGACTGCCTTTAAAGAGAATACTATGTGGGCATTGTTGAGGGTTTTTTTCTTCACAAAATAAAAAGGTAGTTGAACAAATACGAAGCTCCTTGCATGTCAAAGAGGAAAGACTAAAGTGAAGAAAACATCTGCTTATGACAGATGTCGGTTGGGTAATACACTGAGAACCAAGCTCAATACAGAAAGTTTTTGATGAGATTTGAAAAATGTTAAATAAGACAAAAAGAGAATGAGTATGAAAGTAGACTTGAGTTGACATAAAGGGGAATCCCAAATCCTTCATTGCTAAATAAAGAATAGAAAGCTGGTGAAAGGAGGAGTGGAACTAATTAAGAACCAGAAAGGAATTTACATACGGAGCCAAGGTTCATGGATGAGGAATTAAATAATTATTTTGTATCTATCATTACCAAATAAGAAGGTGCTGCGCGAGTCGTGGTGACAGTAACCATTACTTTCTAACTGGCCTTAAATTCAAAGGTAACAAAGTGTGGAGCTGGATGAACACAGCAGGCCAAGCAGCACCTTAGAAAATTCAGAGGTATTGTCAGAACAGTGGAGCACTGCAAAAGTTATAACCTTGCCCAAAAAGGAGGTAGACAGCAGAATTAGGAGTTGCATATAAAGGTGAATAAAGCTTTGTGAGTGGCAGGCCACATTGAGAGAATGCTTACTAAACATACAGTATCCTAGCCACTATTAGAATACAAAAGTTGGGAGGTTTAAGATAAACCTCATACAAAACACAGCTGTGGCCCACCCTGGACAAGTGTGTAGTTCGGGATGCTAAATTTATGAATGATATGAAGACAATCAGCATTTAGAAAAACTATACAAAATTATTTGCAGGAATTAGTCATTTCAGTTATGTTTATCGACTGAAAAACTTGAGACTGTTTTCCTTGCAGAAGAGAAAATGTAGAGAAGATTTGATAGACATATTCATGAGGGATATGTACAGAATAGATCAGGAGAAACTTTTCTGATCGGTAGAAAGATTGGGAATGAGATTTAAGTATTTTCGTGGCTGTTTACAGGATGGGGACATTGCAGATGTGGGTAACTTTTAATGTTCATTCCTAATTGTCCTTGAGGTGGTTAGCTGTCATCTTGGACTGCTGTCATTCATTGAGGTAGGCACGTGCATAGTTCTGGATGTGAGTTTGCTCGCTGAGCTGGAAGGTTAGTTTTCAGACGTTTCGTCACCATTCTAGGTAACATCATCAGTGAGCCTCCGACAAAGCACTGGTGTTATGTCCCGCTTTCTATTTATCTGTTTAGGTTTCCTTGGGTTGGTGATGTCATTTCCTGTGTTGGTGATGTCATTTCCCATTCTTTTTCTCAGAGGATGGTAGATTGGCTCCAAATCAATGTGTTTGTCGATGGAGTTCCGGTTGGAATGCCATGCTTCTAGGAATTCTCGTGTGTGTCTCTGTTTGGCTTGTCCTAGGATGGATGTGTTGTCCCAATCAAAGTGGTGTCCTTCCTCATCTGTATGTAAGGATACGAGTGATAGTGGGTCATGTCGTTTTGTGGCTAGTTGATGTTCATGTATCATGTTCATGCATACTGCTGCTAGGAAGGGAATTCCAGCATTTTGACCCAGCAAGCAATTGCAAAATAGTTCCAAGAGAGGATGTTGTGGCATTCAGAGGTAGTGATACCATGTATTTGCTGCCCTTGCCCTCCTAAGGTTGTAGAGATAATGGATGCTGTCGAAGAATCCTTGATGAGTTACTGCACTGCCTGTTGAAATTGGTATATACTGCTGTCGCTGTGTGTCACGAGAGAATAGAACGAATCTTCAAGTTGGTCAACGGGATGCAACTCAAAAGGGTTGCTTTGTTTTGGATTATTTTTATTCACTCATGGTGTTGCCTGTCACCAGTTGCCCCCAAGAAGGTGGTGATGAGCTACCTCTTGAACTACTGCAATACATGTGCTGATGATATTAAGCTTCTTGTTTGGTTGGCTTCATATTTAGCAGTATTTCATTTTAAAATATTTCACTGTTTAAGGCTTCACTCTTCCCTGTCTGTGTCTCCTCCTGCAGCTCTACAAGCCTCTGAAATTTCTGTGCTTCACCAACTCTGACAATTAATGCAGCCTTGATTTTAATTACCCCATGGATGACAGTCATGATTTCAACTGCCTTAGCCCTAAACTTTGGATTTTGTCAGAGCCTGTAGCCTTTGCTATGTTCGTTGTGTTCAGTTTATTAATACCACATGTGGGTGAACTGAATTGGCTGAAGATTGGCTTTTATGATAGGACCTAGGGGTTTATGTCAAGATGAATCATCCATTCAGGATTTCTAGTTGAAAAAGTTTTGAAACGTTTCATCTTTTTGTTTTGCATATGTCGGTTTGCTCAAAGGATGGAAATATTCATAGAACCTTCTCCTCCTACTCCCACTGGTTGTTTACCATCATTGTTACAGGGCTTCACAGCTTTGAACTGATGCTTGGTCATGTAAATTTCACTTTTGTATGCACTTAATCCCTTTTTGTGGCGTCACCTGGTTGTCTTAAACTTGCTTCATTGCCCCGAGCTGGAATGAGGGACATGCCAAGATGATGAAGGTACAGAATATGAGGAAATACAGTTTTGCTGCTATTGATGTCCTCAGTGCATCATGAATTCCTAGTTTGGAACAGCTGTTATGTTCTGAATCTTATCCCGTTTAACCCGTTGGTAGTTCTGCATGACACAATGTATGGTGTTTCACTGTGAAGGTGGGACTTTTCTCCAATAACTGTGCAGTGATCACTCCTGCCAATACTGTTATGATTTGCAACAAAAGGATATATCAGGATGGTGTTGAGTAGTTTAATCACTCATGTTGATTTTTAAACAGCCAACAAGCCAAGTCAGATAGCAGTGACCTGTGGCAGTGGTCAGTGATTCTCTGAAGCTGAAGAGCTATGGAACAATCTGAGAGTCTCTGCACTGATTGTGCACAAGTTTGGCCCCTTTACTTTCCTTAACCTGCTTTGCTGAGCAAAATATTTAAAGTGGCTGGAGACTTATTTAAATTGTGGACTTCAGACATTCAGATAGATACACCCAGAGTATTTTCTATGCCATAAAAAGGAATTAGGGTGAAGATAAAACTGGTCTCTCCATTCAAAATGTGTTTCTCTAAGAGAATCCCTTATATGACATATAGATTGAAGAAATTGAACAACTGATTGGAAGAAAAGACTCATGTATCAGACAGTATCACAAGAGAAGCAAAACTTCCAGTTAGTATCCAGTCAACAGAATACATCAGTACAGGTGAATTTGTTAAGAATGTTTTTCATGCACTATTTCCAGAAATGCTAAAACAAACACAGAACTTTGGAAGTTTCTTTTTGCAGCACGAACAACTGTGACTGATACTGAGAAATTTACCACAGCCAGAGGAGCAAATCATTTTGCATTCATATACAGTCAAAGCACTAATATCCTCTGTGCAGGGAAGCTCAGAATTTTGACAGTTTCTGACTGGGATGATTGAGAAACTTTATGAATTTTTTCCAGCATTTCTGGAATAACCAGAGTTTGAGGAATGTTGATTACACTGAAGTGGCTTTGAGTGCTCCAAAACGTAGCTTCCATGTATGCATGAGCCATTAAGTTTTTTGTTTGTGCTGCTTAGTGTGGTTTTCTTCATGCAAATTTACAACATAATGGGAGCTGTCATCTTGCATTTTTACTTCAGTAGTCCAGAGATTCGGCTCCGTTACAATTGAAACAGTAAGAAATATCATTGATGTTGGATAACAATGGACGTGTTACTTGATTGACTCAGGATGATACTTTATTAACCATCAGCTGTGCAAAAGTCACGAAAGTGAAGATTGCAGTCAGCTGATAATTAGAACTGAGCAAACCATTAAGCTACTTAACAGAACATTTCAGTGTTTAAAATTGTTTGGAGAAGTTCTGCATTATATTTTTGAAGTGCATCTCATTATTTTGCTATTCAAAAAGTAAGGCTGGTGGTTGAGCTGGATGCCATGGCTGATGTTAAAGACTAAGCCCAAGAATATGAAACAAATCCAGTGCATGGCTAGTGTCATAAAGGTAGAACACACTGGAGACATTCAGCAGTTCAGGAACTGAAGGAAGCACATTGTGAATCTTAGATAATAAAATGGGAGGCTGGATGAACACAGCAGGCCCAACAGCATCTCAGGAGCACAAAAGCTGACGTTTCGGGCCGAGACCCTTCATCAGAGAGGGGGATGGGGTGAGGGTTCTGGAATATATAGGGAGAGGGGGGGAGGCGGACCAAAGATGGAGAGCAAAGAAGATAGGTGGAGAGGAGAGTATAGGTGGGGAGGTAGGGAGGGGATAGATCAGTCCAGGGAAGACGGACAGGTCAAGGAGGTGGGATGAGGTTAGTAGGTAGATGGGGGTGCGGCTTCAGGTGGGAGGAAGGGATGGGTGAGAGGAAGAACAGGTTAGGGAGGCAGAGACAGGTTGGACTGGTTTTGGGATGCAGTGGGTGGAGGGGAAGAGCTGGGCTGGTTGTGTGGTGCAGTGGGGGGAGGGGACAAACTGGGCTGGTTTTGGGATGCGGTGGGGGAAGGGGAGATTTTGAAGCTGGTGAAGTCCACATTGATACCATTGGGCTGCAGGGTTCCCAAGCGGAATATGAGTTGCTGTTCCTGCAACCTTCGGGTGGCATCATTGTGGCACTGCAGGAGGCCCATGATGGACATGTCATCTAAAGAATGGCAGGGGGAGTGGAAAAGGTTTGCGACTGGGAGGTGCAGTTGTTTATTGCGAACCAAGCGGAGGTGTTCTGCCAAACGGTCCCCAAGTCTCCGCTAGGTTTCCCCAATGTAGAGGAAGCCACACCGAGTACAGTGGATACAGTATACCACATTGGCAGATGTGCAGGTGAACCTCTGCTTAATGTGGAATGTCATCTTGGGGCCTGGGATAGGGGTGAGGGAGGAGGTGTGGGGGCAAGTGTAGCATTTCCTGCGGTTGCAGGGAAAGGTGCCGGGTGTGGTGGGGTTGGAGGGCAGTGTGGAGCGAACAAGGGAGTCACGGAGAGAGTGGTCTCTCCGGAAAGCAGACAGGGGTGGGGATGGAAAAATGTCTTGGGTGGTGGGGTCGGATTGTAGATGGCGGAAGTGTCGGAGGATGATGCGTTGTATCCGGAGGTTGGTGGGGTGGTGTGTGAGAATGAGGGGGATCCTCTTTGGGCGGTTGTGGCGGGGGCGGGGAGTGAGGGATGTGTTGCGGGAAATGCGGGAGACGCGGTCAAGGGCGTTCTCGACCACTGTGGGGGAAAGTTGCGGTCCTTGAAGAACTTGGACATCTGGGATGTGCGGGAGTGGAATGCCTCATCGTGGGAGCAGATGCGGCGGAGGCGGAGGAATTGGGAATAGGGGATGGAATTTTTGCAGGAGGGTGGGTGGGAGCAGGTGTATTCTAGGTAGCTGTGGGAATCGGTGGGCTTGAAATGGACATCAGTTACAAGCTGGTTGCCTGAGATGGAGACTGAGAGATCCAGGAAGGTGAGGGATGTGCTGGAGGTGGCCCAGGTGAACTGAAGGTTGGGGTGGAAGGTGTTGGTGAAGTGGATGAACTGTTCGAGCTCCTCTGGGGAGCAAGAGGCAGTGCCGATACAGTCATCAATGTAACGGAGGAAGAGGTGGGGTTTGGGGCTTGTGTAGGTGCGGAAGAGGGACTATTCCACGTAACCTACAAAGAGGCAGGCATAGCTGGGGCCCAGGAGGAGTCGAAAGAGAAGTTGTTGAGGGTGAGGACGAGTTCGGCTAGGCGGATGAGGGTGTCGGTGGAGGGGGACTGTTCGGGCCTGCGGGACAGGAAGAAGCGGAGGGCCTTGAGGCCATCTGCATGCGGAATGCAGGTGTATAGGGACTGGACGTCCATGGTGAAAATGAGGTGTTGGGGGCCAGGGAATTGGAAGTCCTGGAGGAGCTCGCTGGCAGTGCAACAAACCCAGTGCCTTTTGGTGTGAACTGAATTTGTCAGCCGTACATAGTTTATTAAATCGACACAATCGCTGTGGGGCCGGAGAGTTCGAGGGCTTGAGGGGTGGAGAGTGATTAGGGTGACTGAAAGCAGTGTGCTGCCCAAAAAGACCTGATGACATGTAGTGATAAAAAGTGAACAGCTGTTTGAACTGCCTGAAATGGTTATTATGCTTCATGCAGTTTAAGTGTATCTTGGTAATTGACACCTACGGTAAGAGTAAATGGTTAGTGCCATTTGCTGTCTGGAATAAGAAGGATGATATAGGCAAAAGGGACTGTGTTTAGATCAATGCCTTTCCGAATCTGATCAATCTGGCTATGGTCTTAAGTGAAATGCCTACATCTAACTGTCAAATAGTAATCCTGATTTGCAACATCAAACATAACAGCCACTTCTTTTTTCCCACAAGGTAACCAAGAAATAATTGCGTGAATAATTTGAGCAATTTATTACAACAACCTACAAAGATATTTGCAGTAAGGTAATTTTAACTGAAACATGGGGAAGAGATTAAATTGAGTTTGAAAGTCTGCTTTGCTCTCCACGTATAAGTAAAGTCAAATGGGATGTAAATTAGATTGTTGATCAAAAATCTCCTGTTTTCCACTTTGCTTGTTGGGTTTAAATGATCCTTTGCGGATGCTCTCTTTGATTGTGTAATCTTTTTTTCTGCTCTAAACTACCATGTCGCAGCATCACCTGGTGTTTACAAGTTTGGGCTGCTCATGCTTGTTCCAAATCACAATAAATCTCTTGCAATAAAGGAAGAACTTCTCTTAGGTTTGGAAATTAAATTAATATAGTTCACAAAGCTTCTTTCATTTAGAGGCTTCACATTAAGTTAATTGACTAAAATAAAACAACTGCGGATGCTGAAGATCTGAAACAAAAACAGAAATGGCGGGTGAAAGTCAGCAGACTTAGAGCATCTGTGGGAAGAAAGCACAGTTAATGTTTGTTTCTGCTGACACTTCTGATAGCAAGGAAAAAGTGGTGTTTAGGCTGAAGATGAATCTGGATGTTGGTAGGGTGAAAGAGGAAAAGTGAGCCAATAGGTGGAGATGGAGCCCAGACAGAGAGAGAGAAATATGAAAAGTGTAGGTAAACAGGGAGATGATGGGATAGTAGGACAGAAGTAAGCTGAATAAATGATAATAAGAGCTAAGAGTAGGAGAGAATGGATGAGCTGCAATGAAAGTAAACCATATAATGTGATACATTCCACTTGTTTTATGTCGTCATGGATGCAGTTGTGCATGTTTTGACAATATTCACAAAAAAAATCTAACAATATAACCTGAGAATTGTTTATCCGGATTATTCGGCTTTTGCTGTTTATATAGGCATGAAAGAATTAAAGAAATTTCACACCGGTGATATGTCCTTAAAGAGTACAGGCAATGCCATTCTGATAGTTATGATGTGGAGGCCCCAGTGTTGGACTGGGATGGACAAAATCAGAAGTCACATGACACTGGGTTATAGTCCAACAGGTTTATTTGAAACCATAAACTTTCAGAGCAGGTTAAAATTTCATTTTGTAGCGTTTTATAAAAAGGATTACGAAATGAAGCAGAGCACTCCTGATTGACACTTTAAAAATAACCTCGGCAAAATAGCTGGCCCATGGTGCAGAGGACCACTTTCAGTCCTGAATAAAGTAGGAAACACAGTGTTGTAAGTGTCAAACAGTGATTGAACTATGGTAAGAAAAAAATCCAAAGAATCACCATTTTATTTTCCTTCCCATGCCCTTCATTCATTGTTCCTGTTATATTAATGTGCCTTATTCCTTGTGTTTATGATTTTTTTGTTTCAGACTGATCTTTGCTAAACATTTGCTTCTCATTCTGTGGCTCACTCACTCAAAAGCCATGCTTTGCTCCTTGAAATTCACTGCAAGTTATTTCTATTGGTCTCATTTCCCTGGCACCCATTATAGCAGCAGTGACAGAAGCCATTCAGTTGGTGTTCAAGCTATTATGTTGCAGTCGTAAGGGAGAAGCCGAGGGAAAGTGTAGGAATGTGATACATGTGCAGTTGGTCTGTTGCCTTTCTTACAAAGCTATAACTCTCTGAGATCATCGTGTTATACCATTTGTACAGGATCACCAGTTGACAATGGGACTGTGTGCAGTCATTCCATGGAATCCATTGCCAGTTCTGTGATACAGTTTTCAATGAAGGGTGTGTTAGTTCTGAATGTTTTTAATTTTGTTTTTAGGAACAATTTCATGGGGTACTGCGACTCCCATGGATGTTGTCAAGAGTCGCCTTCAAGCGGATGGAGTCAGTGAGACAAAATATAAGGGGATAGTGCACTGTATTCAACAGAGCTATCGAAAGGAAGGACTGAATGTAAGTGAATTCCCATTGAAACACAAAAAATGAAATGTTTTGAAGTGAAACAGATTTTAGGTAAGTTAAACATTCACATAACCGTAACAATTAAATAGGCAAGGAATAAAATTAATTATTCAGAGATCAGAGTTCAGGTACAGCATAAACTGGTTTCAGGGTAATATTGTATATACACTTTGCTACTAAGAATTTCCATATCAATATCAGCAAGGCATGAATACATCTCATTGGTTACCAAATTAGTCTCTGTCATGCTCATGCCATGGACGTAGTGGGAACATTCCTGACCACTTACGGTGAGATCTGCACACAGTTGTTATGCTTTGATGATGATTGCATAGGTGTTCCATGGAAGTGCCGGAATTATTCAGAGGTAGTCAATCATAATGCCAGTTTGGCAATGATTTGGTATCTGACTTGTTATTTTGGATCTCGCCACTTTAATTAATACTCATGCTTAAAAACATGGAGCTAAACACACATTCAGCTGCAGGTCTGCCCCATCCCATCCACCACAGCAATCTAAAGGCAGCACTATTCCTGCACATGGGGTGAATTCTGACTGTCTGTGTACTGTTTCAGAATTGTTGGAAGTACTATGTTAGAGGAGTTGTAAGATGTTGTTTTACTTATAAGGGAGTGCTGTGGGATTTTTGGAAGGAATTATACTTTTTTGAAATGCCTCTGAATACACCACTTGCTCCCAGTCTATAGTCACAGTCCACCTTCGGTCTAAGCATCAAGGGAAAATAGAGCAGATAAGATAAACGTCTTGCAGAGGGGGAGGGAAAAGAAAGTGGTGAAAGTGCTCAACAGATGGGTTTATCCACATGCATCTTCAGGAGCACTGCTTCAACCTGGACCACAGCAAGGATCATTGTATTTGGTAGCTGTGCTTGGAAAGTGGTCGCTGAAAACTGCCAGTGCATGTCAACATCGCTGTCTTCCTAAGTTCTTATACCTACCTTTAGGTCATTACAGACTATTATAGGTGACATAACCAACCTCTTGCAAATTCTTGTCTATAGTTGCACTTAAGGCACTGCCCAGGTTTTGTACGTCAGGAGGGGGGACTTTGATTATTTATTCATATGAATTTATTCATTCTATAAATCAATCCTGTAGGGAATTCAGGAGAAGTGATAATGGGAACTGCAGATGCTGGAGAATCCAAGATCATAAAGTGTGAAGCTGGATGAACACAGCAGGCCAAGCAGCATCTCAGGAGCACAAAAGCTGATGTTTCTGGCCTAGACCCTTCATCAGCTTTCGTGCTCCTGAGATGCTGCTTGGCCTGCTGTGTTCATCCAGCTTCACACTTTATGACCTTGGATTCTCCAGCATCTGCAGTTCCCATTATCACTGATACAATTTTAACCTCACTGCGAAGCGTCTTCCAGGGATGCCTAACCTGAAGAAGTTACCCTCCTCCCTCCGGACCAACCTCAGGGAATCTCTCTCCCACTGCAACTCTCTTGTAATCTCTTCAGCCTTGAAACTAGGATGAAGGGTCTAGGCCCGAAATGTCAGCTTTTGTGCTCCCGAGATGCTGCTTGGCCTGCTGTGTTCATCCAACTTCACACTTTATGATCGGGAATTCAGGAGAAACTTTTTTACCCAGCGATGTGGTGATAATATGAAACCTGCTGCCACAATGAGTGGGTGAGCGGCAAAGGTGCATTTAAGAAAAAGTGAGTTAAACATATGAAGGATTAAGTACAACCTATGTTGATGGGATGAACTGACTTGGGTACAGGCTTAAGTGGAGCATAAATGCCAGCATGGAATAATTGGGGATCATTTTTATGCAACAGACTCCATATTAATTTCTGTGTCATTCAATGTCTTCCCCTTAACAGTGAAATCAGGAGGGATGGAGACATGCCTTTGTCAGGATGGTGGGATTTCCGACGGTGCACGGAGCTTAACAACACATGCGTGGTCCTGTGGGTGGTGCATTGTCATGGGGAGATGTCTTGTAACTGTAAAGAGTATCTCAGGCAGTAGATGTGTCATCATGCTCAAGATATCATGTTCATTAATGCCCATTATCTTGCTAGCTGTCATGGTTCTTTCATACTACTCATGTTTGCAGTTCCAGGTGGCTTGAGCCACTCATTCAACCAAGGATAGTTGCTTGGTAATGGTTCTTGTGCATGAGATCCAATCTTCCATGCCAAAACTTACAAAGTTACCAGTTTAGAGTGCAATTAAGAGTCTGTCATAGTTGTTTGGTTTGATTTGATTGCTATCATGTACCTAAGTACAATGAAAAATTTTGTTTTGCATACACTACAGGCAGATCATAACATGCAGAGACATACAGATCATCAGACAGAGTGCGTCACACAAGGTTATGGCTGCACAGAACGCGCACAAAAGCAAATTTAACATCAGTGTTGAAATTTGACAGGTCCATTCAGCAGTCTAATGACAGTGGGAAGGAAGCTATTCTTGAACCTGTTGGTATGTGTTTAAGCTTCTGTATCTTCTGCCTAACAGAAGAGATTGGAAGAGAATGTAACCATGGTGGGAGGGGTCTTTGATGATGTTGGCTGCCTTTCCACAGCAACGAGAAGTGTAGATGGAGTCGGTGGATGGCAGGTTGGCTTGTGTGATGGTCTGGGCTGTGTTCACAATTTCCTGTAGTTTCTTGTGGCAGTTATGATACCAAGCCATGAAGCACCCAGATAGAAGGAATGTTTTCTGTGGTGCATCTGTGAAAGTCGGTAATGTTCCTTGTGGACATGCCAAATTACCTTAGCATCATGATGAAGAAGAGGTGTTGTTATACCTCCTTGACTGTTGCATCTGTGTGAGAGGACCAGGACAAATAATGTCATTGCTCGGAACTCAATGCTCTTGCTACTCTCCACTTCAGCTCCAATGATGTAGTTAGGTGCATATCCTCCTTCTTTCTTCCTGAAATTAATGATCTGTTTTTTAGTTTTGCTGGCATTGAGGGAGAGATTGTTATCTTAACACCATTACACTAAGCACTCTATCTCCTTCCTGATCATCATTTGATATCCGGCCTACAACAGTGGCGTCATCAGTCAACTTGTGGATGGCGTTCAAATGAAATTTGGTTACATAGTCATGAGTGGATAGGGTGTACAGTAGGGGGTTGAGCATGCATCCTTGCAGGGTGCTTCTGTTGAGGATAATTGTGGAGAAAGTGCTGTTGTCTATCTCCACTGATTGTGGTCCATGGGTCTGGAAGCTGAGGATCCAGGTACAGAGGGCAGAGCTGAGACCCAGTTCTCGGTGTTTGTGGATTAGTCTGGTTGGATTATAGTGCCAAAGACGGAGCTGGAGTCAACAAGTTGAAGCTTGACATAGGTATCCTTATTGCCCAGATGTTCCAGGGATGAGTGCAGGGTTAGGGATCTGATATCTGCTGTGGAACTGTTGTGCTGGCAGGCAAACTGTGAGGGATCGAGTCAGGCTGGGAGGCTAGGATTATATAGGTTAGACAAGATGAGCATGGTAGATATTCTTCCTTAGAAGGCATGAGTAAAGTATATAGGTTTTGATGGCAGTGGATTCATGGTCATGTTGTCAGATTTATTAATTGTATTCATATTCCACCAGCTGCCATTGTAGGGTTTTAACCTATATCCCTGTAGCATAAACATGAGTGTAGAGATTGCCAGTCCAGTGACATTACCACAGCACCACTGTCTCCTCAACTTGTGATGCTCAGAAACGTAACTGCAGCCCCCTGTGGATTAAGTTTCCAGTAGTTGAGGGATTAGCCTCAGGCAGCCTTGTTTGTTTGCTAGGTGCATACCTCTAAGCAGAGAGTTTCCACAGGAGGGGCTGCCTCTCATTGTCACTTTTCACGTGCCAGCACGTAACAGGCTATTTGCCAGTGCTGATTGTTGGGACATCACAATCACTCCTACAGTACTGCAAGATACTTTGATTCTGCCGTATAAGAAAGAAAGAGCTCAGCACATTATACAAAATAACTAAAGAAACACAGATATGTATATCTAGCAATTGTTGTGTGGGAGATATTAAAAAATGTTTGTTTTATTTACCAGGTATTTTTTAAAGGAGCAACTGTGAATGCTATCCGTGGATTTCCTATGAGTGCAGCCATGTTTTTCGGATATGAGCTCGCACTGAAAGCATTGCGAGGTCAATGAACAGAAAAATAACATTTGACTTCTGATGATTATCAAACTTGGCCAGTTACGTAGATCAATGCTCAGATCAATAATAGATCAGATTTACAAAAAAAAACTCATCTTCCTTTTGATTCTTGATTTCAACCTGCCAAAACTCATTGTCAGAAACAACATCAGGCACTACAGAGACAACTTGGAATGATGGTGTGTTTCAAATGTGATGTGCTGTCTTCCCTGGGGAAAGGAGAATTGCTGGATTAAAGAACATCAGCAAACATTGAGGAGCAAACCTCAGGAAGGACCATTAGACTTGAAACATGGACTGACTAACTGTCAGACAAAGGTTGCCAGATCTGCTGAGTATTTCTGCCTTTCACTGCTTCTGTTTTCAAATTTTGAGCAGGGGAGGAGGGTAGGGAGTTCATTTGCAGAAATACTGGGACTTGATTATCATCTTGGTTATCAGAGTGGTGTTGCCAATTGGAGCTGCAGGTGTTTTTGGAGATTTTATTGCAAGTTTCCAGTCGATTGTCCCTCCTCCATCCAACTGCCATTTTATAATTAATTTTAAAATTATTAAAAATGAAAAAAGAATTTTAACAGTTTTGTTTTTCTCGCTGTGGCTGCTAGGAGTAATAATTTATTAATTGTATTCATATTCCACCAGCTGCCATTGTAGGGTTTTAACCTATATCCCTGTAGCATAAACATGAGTGTAGCTGGTGATTTATTTTACATTCCTGGAGGCACCAGGATGATCCTGGATATTTGGCTACCCTATAACCAAGTGTTTTTGATGGATTCAATATACTGAGTTGTTATGATCGCATTACTGCACTCAGTTTGATTGGTATCAGTAAATCACTGTAAGAGAAAAACCCATTTGCAGCTCAGGTTGAGGTTCTGGATGGGAGTTTGCTCGCTGAGCTGGAAGGTCAGTTTTCAGATGTTTCGTCACCATTCTAGGTAACATCATCAGTGAGCCTCCGACGAAGTATTAGGGCTAGGCACAAACATCCAACAAAAAAAAAATGATGCTAGTGGCGAGAAGAGTTAATATAGACTTTATATGACAATGTACAACTGTGTGACAGGTGGACAGAAAGAGCAGAGGATTGGGGAAGGGTAAATCCAAAAATGGCAGGGCAGAAGCTGGCTAATTGAATTTATTTTAGACCTGAGAATGTGAGTAATATGTTTTATATGAAGCAGGAGGTATCTAGTCTGCATAACTGAAAATGTATGCTGTGAATCAGATATAGATGTGTTTGCATGTGAAAGGGCTAGTATATAAAGTGTGCATGAAGGACAGTGGCTGAATACAGGATGTACGAGAGAGGATGAAGCAATAAAATTATAGAAGCAATAAACAGAATGAAGTGATACAGACACACAGGGCACCTGGAGGTTTTTCTCCTGCAAATTTCTCTTTGACGTCCAGAGTATTTTCCACTACCGTAATGATCTTAGTTTTGCCATTTCATCAGTTTATGTAAGAAGGCAAGGAGGGGAAATAATAGATGGGTGAGAATTTGAAAGATTGATGAATGCACAGGCTAGAAAGGCTAAAGATATTTTCAGTTTCAGCTATCAAAAGGAGGTTGCATTTATATTTTGTCTTTAAATTAAAAAAAAGAAATTACACCATATATAGAGAGATGCGTTGGTTGTAGTGTGACTTTCCTTCTGCAAGATGTCGTATTGCCACCCTGCTTTATCCATGACAATCTACTGTCACTTAGGAGTGCCAGTCTTTCAGTGTGTATTATGTGTTCTGATTCACTGGCAGATAAGAGTTCAAAGACTTGATCTAGGGGCTAACACACTGTGCTAAGATGCTAAACAAGGTGAACTGTGCTTTCAATGACTGATTCTCTGGGCACAATTCTATTCTATAGCAAAACAAGAGTCTGTTTCCCATAAAGTGTGCTGGTGAATTATCACAATTGAAAACTGCTAAAAATACACACAGGTGCAGAAATTAAACTAAAGAAGTCAGAAAGGCATTTTTTTGTCACCTGATGTGTTGATGCTCAAGAAAGGTAATTCTGTCCTTTCTCCTCTGTGGGTTAGTGTTTCAAATGATATTCAAATCATGTGATCATGTTGACTTGTGTGTTACATCACAGCTGATTATGTGATAAAGCAGGATAATGTTATTTATAACCTTCATGGTGATATATGTGTAATTATAGAGTATAAGTCAAATAAATCTTCAAGTCTCAAGTAGAGTTGTTTTTACTCTGTGTAAAAACAAAATTGATAAGAGTTTTGTAAATCTCTAATGTTTATTTGTATGTGTTCTTGGCAAGAGTTTCCTTATTACTAATTTACTGTTAGATACGTCTTCCATTATCTTTTATCAAGTGATAAAGCATATCTATCTCAAAACATATTACCTTATTTCCTTGTAAGTTAGATACCATGTATCTGTCTTCTATACACTGATGTAAAAACTGTTTATGACAGGAGGCCTTTTCTATGTAGAAAGTAATTGCTTTGCTGTTTGTATTTTATACTACTTGATGCTGCTGCCCATAGTTAATGAATAAAATTGCATTATAGCACAACCTTAAGGAATAAACATTTAATCCATTGTTCTGTTGTGTCCCTGTTCCTATCTGGGTTGTGGCATTAGTCAGAAGTAATCATATCTCTGGAAAGACAGTTACACCCACAATTATGTTATATCTCTTCTAATTTGTTGGAAATGTCCTCGAAACAAGTTGGTTTGTTGCTGTCTTGACTAATGCTTATACCTGTCAGAAACAGGAACATCAGGAAGTAAGGGATGACACTTAAAGATCTATGCAACATGTACTGAACTTAGAGATTTTTTCAATGATTAATTTAGCCAGAACTACACTGATCCTCATGATATATGGTTGTCATTTATCATGAAACTAATTTAAAAATGTTAAATACTCCAAAATGTTGTGCAGTGCATTAACAGTACAGTGTTATTGAATAGGCCAGTTACAGTATCAAAGAAGAGAAAACAAAATACTTCCAAATTTCCTATTTTTTTTCAAGGAAGAGGTCTGCTTATCTGGCTGTTGTTGTATCCTTAGTGAGTTTTAGCACACTCAATTTGCTTTGTTTTATAGCCATGGAGGAGTGAAGATATAGCTTGAGTAATAACACACACTGTAGGTAGTTGCTAAGGGGCATGGGAGTTTACAGCTCTGCTTTTCTGTGGGGTGACTTCTTTATAATGGAAACTTCTAAAGAAAGGATGGAAATTCAAAATGTGAGATGTTTGTGTTTACCAGCATATGTTGGTAACAGAAGATTAATTATTAATGCAGGTTAGTAAGATATTTAGAATAAAAATATAATGTTAAACAGGCTTTGAAGTTAAAGCCAGTGAAATAATATAAAACAGAATAAATAATCAGTGTATTTAGAAGGTATCGTTGCAACAGGATATATTTGGATTTCTCTAGAATAAAGAAAAAATATAATGTTAAACACCCACTTTTGACTTGTATTCCTCTGTGGTTCAAGAAGTCACATTGTGTTACTATGATATGAAGAACAAAAATTGATATAGGGCTCAGGAAATTAAAAAAAACTCCAGTTAACTGATATTTCCATTAGCTGAAATGAGAGGCACCTAAAATGCACTACTTATGCTTCTGACTTACCTTTTACTTTTTTGAACTTTCTTATTGAATAATGTTCTGATTCGTAAAACAAAAAGACTTCTAGCACAGGACTGATTTCATTTAAATAATTTAACTGTGACAGTATTTTACCAGCATTTAAAGAATATGCAGGTTCTGCTGAATTATCCTATCTATGGTAGTTGTGTTGTAAAAGAAGATATGGTGTATTTATTAGTTCCTCTAAATGAACCTTATCTCTTTTAGTTTGAACTGTAGCAGCTTCAGCATGGAATTTTTCTCTCACACCCCAAGTGACATTGTGGAATTCTGTTTCAGAGTAAACATTAACTCAGCAACTCATGAAACCTGTCCTACCCACAAATCACCTACTGTTGGCTTAATCCTGAGCCCTGTCGAACTAAAATAAGATTCTAAAATACTGCAATCTCAGAAGGTGGAACACATACCTGTTTCCCTCCTCCCTGTCACCACCCAAGGCTCCAGGCACACTTTCCAGATAAAACAGTAATATGCCAGCACTTCATTCAATCTAGTCTACGGTATTCGCTGCTCACAGTGTAGTCTCCTCTACAGTGCTGAGACAAAACGGAAGCTTTGTGGAACATTCTATCTGCAAAAATGACCCCGAGCTTCCATTTGCCAACAGTTCTGTCTCAGGCCTGCTGCAATGAAGGTGCAATGCAAGCTGGAGAAACAGCATCTCATTTGCCACTTAGGGACCCTGCAGCATTCAGGACTTAATATTGATTTCAATAATTTAGAGCTGAACACTATTCTAAGGCCTTGTCAACACATAAACTGCTTTCAGCACAGTCAACCCATTTTCACTTTCTAATGGTTTCCATTATCATCTTTTCTCCTTCCCAACATTATCCATTCCTTTTTTGCCTAACTGTCTTTCTCTCCCTCTGTACTCTGTCTTCGCTCTGCGTTTGCCTATCCTCTCACTCCTTTAACTACTGTTCCAACCCTTGTTTCAGCATATACCACCTTTTGCTAGCTACCACTAGGTCTGATGAAGGGTCACCACCCAAAACATTTGACCCTGACTTTCTCTCCACTGATGCTGCCAGACCTACTGAGTTTCACCAGTATTTTCTGTTTGCATGTTGTCCAAATAATTCATCTGTTGAGGAAAAATTCTGCAATTTCTCTGTGCTAAGACAAGAATGCAATAGATGCAAATACCTTACAAATTCTGGATTGTAATCACAGATTCCATTGTTGTCCTGGTGTGTTTTCTCATTCTGTATTCCTCAACAGAAGACATAGTTAGTCAAAATATCATTTACGTGGGAAATCTGCCTGAAACATCAACTCTCTGTTTTTCTGTCCACAGAAGCTGGCAGACTTAAAACATAGAATATAGAACATTACAGCACAGTACAGGGCCTTCGGCCCTCGATGTTGTGCCAACCTGTCATACCGATCTCAAGCCCATCTAACCTACACTATTCCATGTACGTCCATATGCTTATCCAATGACGACTTAAATGTACCTAAAGTTGGCGAATCTACTACTGTTGCAGGCAAAGCGTTCCATTCCCTTACTACTCTCTGAGTAAAGAAACTACCGCTGACATCTGTCCTATATCTTTCATCCCTCAATTTAAAGCTATGCCCCTTCGTGCTCACCGTCACCATCCTAGGAAAAAGGTTCTTCCTATCCACCCTATCTAACCCTCTGATTATTTGATATGTTTCAATTAAGTCACCTCTCAACCTTCTTCTCTCTGATGAAAACAACCTCAAGTCCCTCAGCCTTTCCTCGTAAGACCTTCCCTCCATACCAGGCAACATCCTAGTAAATCTCCTCTGCACCCTTTCCAAAGCTTCCACATCCTTCTTATAATGCAGTGACCATAACTGTACACAATACTCCAAGTGCGGCCGCACCAGAGTTTTGTACAGCTTCACCATAACCTCTTGGTTCTGGAACTCGATCCCTCTATTAATAAAAGCTAAAACACTGTATGCCTTCTTAACAGCCCTGTCAACCTGGGTGGCAACTTGCAAGGATCTGTGTACATGGACACCAAGATCTCTCTGCTCATCTACACTACCAAGAACCTTACTATTAGCCCAGTACTTTGCCTTCCAGTTACTCCTACCAAAGTGCATCACCTCACACTTGTCTGCATGAAACTCCATTCAGCCCAGCTCTGCAGCTTATCTATGTCTCTCTGCAACCTACAGCATCCTTTGTCACTATCCACAACTCCACCGACCTTCGTGTTGTCTGCAAATTTACTAACCCATCCTTCTACGCCCTCATCCAGGTCATTTATAAAAATGACAAACAGCAGTGGACCCAACACCGACCCTTGTGGTACACCACTCGTAACTGGTCTCCAGGATGAACATTTCCCATCAACTACCACCCTCTGTCTTCTTTCAGCAAGCCAATTTCTGATCCAAACTGCTATATCTCCCACAATTCCATTCCTCGCATTTTGTACAATAGCCTACTGTGGGAAACCTTATCGAACGCCTTGCTGAAATCCATATACACCACATCAACCGGTTTACTCTCATCTATCTGTTTGGTTACCTTCTCAAAGACTTGCTGAACATTTCCAGCATGTTCTGTTTTTACAACGGCAGAACTTAAAGATATTAAATATACTAAAGATAAAAGCTTTTGGTTTCACAGAAAACCAAGGGAGAATGGAATAGAGTTGGAAAGATGAAGAGAAGATTGAACAAAGGTAGGCAGAATCAGACAGCAGTCAGCTGTCCTTAAAACTGACAATAGCCCTAATGGTAATGAGTTAGCTGCCTCACCTCCCATCTAATGAAAGTGAAAGTCCTGCTCAGGTCTGAGATGTAGTTTCTTAGCCCTCCCCCAGCCCACGTTTTCAATCTGATATTGTGCATCATCCCCGAAAAAGAAACAGTCCACTGTTTCTTTACTATGGTTTCTGGTCGTCATGTTTGTGCATCCTCAACACCACATCACCACTGCCATGAGATCTATAAATAATTTGCACGAGAATCTTGCGTCCTTTGCTTTGTCCTTAGCTCCTTCTCTGTCCCTGACGTGGTGATTATAATAGCAAGAGTAATGATGACCTCTTTGGATAAGAATTAAAAAAATCAGATTATAGGCTTTGAGAGAAACTGTTAAAATGAAGGTCTCTTTTTAAGGTCTTCTTCTTAGATCTTAAAATTCTGATCATCAGGTAGTGAGAAACTTGCTAACACTTCCTATCTGTGATAATTTCTCCCCAGTTGAGAAACTCAATGCCTCAAAAATTGGACATGAGAAGCTAAGTAGGAAGTTCTTGAGATCGATCCTCAGACTCAGGCACATTCTTGGTTGTACTGCCATCTTCCTTTGGAACTTGGAACTTCTATAACTATGACAGGTGACCCCCGTGGGCAATGGGAACATTCTCCATGGACTGTCCATCCACTTCCCTGGGAAATTGCAACACATCTGCCTTGGACAATGAGGCTGCTTGTCATAAATCAGGTTCAGGTATCACTTGTTGGCTCAGCAGTAGTGTTAGTGGATATGTGTAACCAGATATCCTCCGTCTTTGAGCTGTTGCCTTAATGCAGGTAGGCAGCCAGGAAGCATCTGTCTTGAGCATAGTGGTTGAGTGCAGTCCGAGGTGCAGAAAACAAAGTAAACCATAATGAATACACAGAAAAGCCCTGTAGAAGGTGTTCATATCACTGCACAGCATGATTCTATATTGACAGCAGAACTGCAGTGGGTGCCTGCAGCTTTTCTGGTAAACAGACTGCATGTGCTTGAATTAAATCTGATGTGTAAAAGTCAAAAAGAAAGAGTCTTTTTTCAGTGGGAAGAAGATAGACTCCAGTCAGTCAGTCAGGGGTACAACCTCCATCAGTCTAGAGGCTAAATCTAGACTGGGGGCTGGTCATGATGAGGCAGTTGATCCAATGCAAGCCTGTGGACATGCATGGGGGGAGGGAGAAGGTGTGGTCTGGTGGCAGGTGGTTAGGGAGGATTGAACATAATCAGGGGCTTTTCCATAGTCAGTCCACTGGGTTATCAAGACTCCAGGCAGCTCAAGTCTAGGAATTGACCTTATTGTTCGAAGGGAATGGCCACATTGATGGGGTGGGGGCGGTGGGCAATTTCTGTTAGTGAGGTGGGGCATGATAGGAGCTGTAAGATCTCGAAGTGGGATTGCATGGCCACTCTGGCCTTAATACAGGGAGGATACAGGGCTGGCTAGGTCATTGGGACCTTGAGAGTCATGGGGTCTCAGAATCAAGAGGGCACATTAATTGTGGTGTAAAGGGGCTCAATGTAATGGGGAGGGAGTGGTAAGGGATCATTTGTGTCACAGGGATGTCAATAGTAAAAGGGATATGAAGAATGGGGGGATTTCAGGGGTCACAGATGGAGCCTGAAAATCATTCACAAAATAACAAAATTAGAAGCTCACTATACTAGTGCGAAAATTAACTCCACAATAAGGTCTGAAATGTGACTGAAATACTTGTAATTTGAGAGGAGTGTGCACTGTTTCTTTCAAAGGTGACAGAATGTTGACTGAGAGTTCTTTCAAGGAATCATTGAACTCATCATTATTCAAGTGATTGAACAATGTTAGTCATCACCTTCAATTCACAGTTAATCTGTGTGTGAACATTTCAAAATAATTAGCTGTGCAAGTTTTTTTAGTTATACTTTCATTAAGATCTGACCATTGCTGGTGAGGCCAGCATTTGTTGTCCATCCCTGAGTGCACTTTAACTGAGTGGCTTCTTGACCATTTCAGAGGACATTTAAGTTAGCATGGGGGCGACATCAGCTGAGGATGACTGATTTCCTATCTTAAACAATATTAGTGAACCAGAATAATGCTTAAGACTCACTCTCAATTCCAGAACTATTAAAATTCCATCTGCTGCCATGTTGGGATTTGAGTTCATGCCTTTAAAAGCACTAAACTGGACCTCTGGTTAATTGGTCAGTAATATTACCACTGCACCACCACCTCCCCCTATTACAATACATTGAGAGTATATTGTGTCCATTGATTGCCATGTTGCTATCTGTGAGCTCAACAATATTCAATCAAACAAGGCACTTACTATCACAGCACATCTTTCCAAATGTGCAAGTGTCACAGTGTTAAATATTTGAAGTGTGATAGCTGTTATATCTTGTCAGACAACCATAAAACTTGTATGATTTTGCCACTGAGGTGGAACAAGGACAGGAAGGGGAAGAAATTACAGTGGGACTTCTTGGCTGGAGCCTCACTCCAGGGCAATTAGAGAAGTTTTCGGGTAATTTTGAGGGACAATCCAATGTTTTTAAGTCACTTGTCCTCATGTAGATATCTCCAGCAGAAAGCCACTGATGTAAACAGATTTTGGAAAAAGTTGACATCAGGAGACTAGAAGGCCTACACCACCAACCCACTCATCATCAACTAGGAACTAGAACTGGAAACCATTCTGGTCAGTTGTCATTTGATGTGTCTGTATTATATTAATCCACTACCTTTTAACTAACTAAATATTTCTAAATTCTATATTCTTAACCTATATTAATATATTAAACTGCATTAATACCTATCTATAGCGATAATTTTTTAAAAAATTAGAATTTATTCCACCACCAATTACAACCCTGTAATATACGTGCACCATATATCCTTGCACAGTCCACTGAATCCTGGTGCTGTAGGACCCATGGCAGTTATAAATGGCAGAATGCTGAATGCAGGTTTTAGTCCTCTTCATCTGTCATTGAAGATTTGTAAAATCACTAACATCGGGGCAATTGCTAGATGGGAACCATGCTGAGCAAACTACTTGAAACATTGAATCGCAAGAAACTATAGGAGACTGCTGTTTTATTCATTCCACTTACCCCTTGCACTCATCACAGCTCAGACCCTCTGGTGAGCTTCTTGATTTCTTTGCCAAGATGTGTATATTTCTTGACTTTCTCATTCCCACCAACTTCCAAAGACCTGTTATTAACCTCAAATGGAATTGTAACATCAACGACCACAATAAGCTAGTTCTTCTTCAAGATCAAATCCAGTTTCCAAAGTTGACTCGAGGCCATAGTTCAGTAAACATTGCTGATCCATATTTTCCCACACACTCTTGTAACTTAGTGGCTGCCTTGTTCCACCATTTAATCCATGCATTTTTTAGCAAGTGGGCAGCTACCCAAAATGTGTGCTGGTATTCCTATAGAGGCTTCATGCCTTAGACACTCCTGGCTGAATGGGCTTCCTCTCGATAAAATAGCCCTGGTCAAAAATAATTACATCGTAGTAATAATTCATTAATTAGTCTTGATGGCTTAATATTGCACAAGGATTTTATCCAAGTGTTTGAGGCTATGCCATTCTTTAAATAACTAGTACTGAAATCCTTCCTGCCTTAGCCTTCCTTCTCCTAAGATGCTGCTTGGCCTGCTGTGTTCATCCAGCTCCACACCTTGTTATCACTGAAATCCTTGGTTTTTCAGTTCCAGCCATTTGTATGATTCTATTCAAAGATATGGGACTAGTGCAAGAAATTGGATTTAGCGTGTTTTTAGTGATAGGTTATGCCAAAGAACCTTTTCTGTGCTGTATGTATCTATGAACCTATTTTACTGTTTGCCAATCACTCCACACTTTGTAATTAATCAGAGGGACTACCTCAGATATTATATTTTACAGATCAAGGTGATTTGGGGACTTATCGATTGCTACTGTAGGATTGTGCAAAGATCTCAATTTTCCTCAGGATCTTCAGTTCAACCCTTCATGGTATCTGGATTGTTCTTAACTGAATGCTGAAAAGAGTGCCTAATGACATGTTCTTCTGAAACTTCAAGTGCTCCATATTTCCTACTGATGGCAAAGACCTAGCCCTCTGTCCCTATTTTTGCGTATAAAATGCCATCAGTTGTATGGAGTGGGAGATGGAAAAATTGTTTAAAGGTATTCCAAATGATTAAATTGAGTTTATGGAGGATGTTTTGAAATAATTCTGAAAGGATCAGATGATAATACAATATATTTTCTCAAGAATTTGATTTCCTAGTTTGAACGGGTAGGAGCCGAAACCAAATTGATGACCACTGTCTTGAGCTTCTCCTTGCCTTCAACCTCTACAACACCAGTCCATGGGTCAATACGAACACCGAGACACTTCTCCTTCTCACCTGGGGGAGGAGATATATTCAATACTGTCACCTCACAATGTCCAACACTTTTCAAACTTATATAAAATGTTCTTACCTCTGTAAATAAAATGAAAACCTTTGCTTTTTCAGAGGTATTAATGGTAAAGTCAGTGATCTCACAACAAGCCTGGACTATCTTGAGTTTCTTTAACATTCTAGCATGAGTTACTCATCAGCACAAGATCATCTGCAAAAGCCAATGCAGAGCAGTTTATTCTTCTGTCATTTAGCGTCATGGATACTCCTGGCTTGGCATCTTCTAAAGTGTACCACAGCTGATGCAGGGCAATGTTAAAATGTATCAGTTCCCTGCTTTATCCGCCTTTCACTTTTTATTAGTTTTTGAATAGTTCCTTTGTGTTAAATTTATAAAAATCACTAATTAACTACACAAAAAATTAATTAAAAAAAACTTATGGGTTAATAGACTCCTAGAGAGCCTTAATTAACATGTTAATACTCTATAGAGTCGAATATCTTTGTCAGGTCTACAAAGATGACTACAAGGTCCTTCCTATTTCTTTTGGCATCTTAAATGCTGTTATCCAGAATTGTTGTATTTGCATTGCAACCTAGGATAGCAGCTAAGAAACTGTTTGGTCTAGGGTTTGCACAAACTGGAAAACATAGTCTCTTTCACTGTAATTTTTGTAAACTGGCAAAGTAAAATGGAACCAGTTATCATGGGCCTCCTGTTATCAATATTTCTGAAGCATTCCTGGTCTTCAGTTTTAGGGTACAAGATTGTTTGCCTCTTCTTAAGAGAGTCTGAAATCAATGATAGGAGAAGAGTCGAGGGAGGTGTTTGGCATCTTCATTCTGGATATCTTGAATGCCATCCAGTCTCTTCCCATTTGGACCTGCTGCTCTCTTTGCGTCGGTCTCCATGATAACTATGTTAACTGCTTCATCCTCTATCGAGTGCAATAATTTTCCATCATTCCTCTGACCAGAATATTTTGTAAATTTATGAATGTATGCTTTATTATTCCGCTTTGGGATTTTGGATGTGAAGTTAAGTTCAAACTCCTTGTTAGAAACAGAACATAATGATATGGCTAGTGCCCCCATAATCTGTCAGGCTAATTGACGTTGATCACTTTTGTAATTTTTTTTTGCCTACCATTTCTTCGCACTGGTGGTTTTCTTTCTGTCATGCCTTTTAGACTTTCTTAAATTCTGATTGATTAACCTTGGTTAACTTGGACTTAATTCACTTCCAGCTATTAAGAAGTCTGTGATGAGTTTGTAGATATGCTCGCTGAGCTGGTGTGTTTGGTTGCAAACATTTTGTCACTCTGCTAGGTAACATCATCAGTGTGTTTCTAGTGAAGGGTCAGTGTTCTGTCCAACTTGTTATTTATGTCTCAGTTTGTTGGAGTGTTTGGTACAACAACTGAGGCATATAAATAATTAATGGGACAGAACACCAATGCTTCACCAAAGGCGCACTGACGATGTCACCTAGCAGGGTGACGAAATGTTTGCAACCAAACCCAACAGCTCAGTGGGTATGTCCACAACCTCATCCACAGCCCGAGGTACAGACCTTCTCACAAACTTTGAAGTCAGTGATATTTTGAATCAGCCCCAGTCCCAGCGCTCTGATCTCAATATCACTCTTTTGTTTAAAAGCTCTTTAGCCTTAGATAACTGATTGTATATGTCCCTGTGTTCAGGGATATTGATGGAGGGAAAATAGTCCTTTTCAGTTCTGGGTATCGGTATGATATTCGCTATCATGTGATATTCAGTGCTCTTTCTGCATTTGAAACATATCATTCTAATGTTCTTGATTTAACTTTTCTTTATCATTTGGACACAAAAGATGTCTATTGTTAGAAGGAGTGAATCACACAGCATGCAAAATAACCCATCAATCCCATGACGAGTTACAACCTCACTTTACAGTAATATAGTCATAAGTCGGCTCAATAATGACGGGTTCAATTTATGCTGTCATGTCAGATATTCAAACACCGACATTAGTGTTACCCAGTTCAGTCAAATTTGAATTCCACTTAAATATTTATAGCTATTGTTACAGAATGTTGGTGATTCAATGTTCATAATGTGCTTCCACAACAAGCAAGTCAACATCTGCACTGCAACTTGACCCCTGGATCCAAGTCCAATTAGGAAATAAAACCAAGTCTCCCGGGACTCAATTCCATCTCACCCATCTGAGTACATGCGGATTTCTTGCCCTGCTGTGATAGCCTTGCTGGATCCTATATGGAATTGCTGCTTGTTGCAGATCGCTACCATGTACAAACGTACCTGTGAGGATATTTTGTCTCCGGGATGCATCCCATCCGGACTGAAGTGCCTTATTAAAACCCTCCATTAGTAGCCTTTCTAGGGTAACCCCCAGAATTACAAGGTATCACAGACCAAGGGAATCACACGTTTGTCTCACAATTTTCTCGAGGTCATTTGTCCAGCCAGCATCAATAGATCCTGCAGTTTCCAGTGAGGCCAGCAGGTAGGTATGATCAACCACCTGGCAGAAAAAAAACGTAGAAAAGCTACGACAGAGCTAACCAGCCGGGCAAAGCTCTCATGGGAGACCTTTACACAAGACCCTGCTTGAGTGAAGGATTCAACACTCTAAATTCTTTATCAACACAGTACAAAGTTCAGTTGCACAGGCTCACCAACACTCGCTATGAATGATGTCAGGATTCAGGTGTTCTCTTCATAACATCCTGTAATGTTACACCTCACTGGCGTGACACAGCAGAAATCAAAGTCCCACTATTTCCAGATTCATCACAACAGTTAAAGATTTTTAAAAGTACACAGAATTCCCCAATTTACTCTGTCTCCGATGCCCAGGTTGACAGAAAGCACAGACCAGGTTCCAGTACTTAACAAGAATGACTATTGGCTGCAATAAACTCCAACCATGGGGAAATAAGTATGAGCCGCCAGCAAATCAGTGTACTAGTTAAAATCCTTTTTTTAATTCATTCACAGGACAAGGGTATTGTTGGCTAGACCAGCATTTATTGCCCTTCCCCAAATGCCCCGAGGACAGTTAAGAGGCAACCACATTGCTGTGGGTCTGAAGTCTCCTGTAAGCCAAACTAGTTGAGGATGGCAGATTTCCTACCCTCAAGGACATTAGTGAACCACTTAAGTTTTCCTGATAATTGATAATGGATTCATGGTCATTATTAGACTCTTAATTCCAGATTTCTTAATTGAATTCAAATTCCACCATCTGCTGCAGCGGAATTTGAATCAGGGTCCCCAGAACATTACCTGAGTCTCGGGATTAACAGTCCAGTGATAATAACACCAGGCTGTGGCCTCCCCCTAAACTTTTGAGTTATAAAGCTCTGGGCCAGCATTTATTGGCCATCTCTAACTGCCCAGATGGCAATTAAGAGTCAACCATTTTGACATGGGTCTGGAGTCACGTGTAGACCAGACCAGGTGAGGATGGCAGATTTCCATCCGTAAAGGATATTAGTGAACCCAATGGGTTTTCCTGATGATCAGCAATGGTTTCATGGTCATTATTAGAGTCTTATCTCTAGGTTATTATAGGATTCAAACTGCACCATCTGCCATGGCAGGATTCAAGCCCAGTCCCCAGAACATTACCTGCATGTCTAGATTAATAGTCTAGTGATGATACCACTAGGTCATCAACCACCCTTTTAAACCTTATTCCTCTACACACATACAGATAGACAGACAGAAAAAGAAAGTTACGGGTGGAAGGAAAGATTAGGAAAGCTATTAGTGGTCCATGTTCATAGGACTTGAAAGCTTAGGAGGAACAGCAGCCACAACCAGCTGGCACTCAGCCTCCAGAGTTAGAAAAAAGTAAGACAGAGGTGCAGAGTTCTGGCACATACTCACATCTATGGACATCTTTGCAGCTAATTGCAAATGGCTCAGATGCAGTGTTGAAAGGGATTAAGCATGTTCTGAGCTACCAATCCACACCTCCATCAGCTGCTGAACAATGACTAGTCTTTTCAGGCACTGCATGACAATCCCATTCCAGTGCCTCTTAATTTTTTCACCAGTGGATCAGTTCAGAGAATAACTGGAGACCTGCATGGCAACTCAGAATCCCCTGCTCATAAATGCATATGGAATGTCACTGATGGAATGTTTGGCTGATCCCACGTCTTCATTTCTGTACCAATTCTGTTAAGAGAAATGTAAGAACAACACAGCACAATTTTACTCACTGGGTTGGTGAGCCATTACAGTCTCTCGTCACTGTAGGAGCTGACTTGGTGTTCCCCAGTCAATTCAACCATTATTTCCTCCAAGGGGAGGAAGAGTTTTTTTCTGACATTTTCCTGTCTTGTGCATTAGCTTTTCCTACAACTAGAAATGGGGGCAGGAGAAATTTGCGATCATGCGTAATTATGCTAGTGGTGAGGTGTCCTTAGTGAGTGAGCAGGAAGCACTAAAGACAGGAAAGGTTAATACCCAGAATGGATAAGATCAGTCTGAGCCCTTGAGTGGATATGATATATGCAATTGTTGAGGTTTACATTCCAACAGCCCAAATGGGATGAGTTGACAGTAGCAGAGTTAGAGTGACTGATGGCCCAATGATTATGTGTTCGGATAGAGGAGATGCTACCACTTCCCCCTTGCAGGAATAACAGATCACTGATCTTGAGGCATTGCCGCCCACTCCATTTTATTGTGGCCTAAGCAATAATCTGATTGTGATTTCTGCCCAGGTTGGTTGGGTCTGGTGGATAGGTTCACTACAGGGAAGTGTCTGTAAACTGTTCGACCCTCTTCGAAGAAATCATTTGATTGATAGAAGTGACAGGATAAGAGGCAGTTGCTCACATGCACTGTCTGAAGTGGTATCCAGATGGACTACAAGTATGGTGCCATAACCTTTCAACCTGGTAGATCTCACCAGCTGGCGAAATTTTTCAGTGCACACATCATTTAATCCATCAGCAACTCACGGAGCATCTTATTTGCATAGATAATGAGCTGAGAACCCCGAGATTGTGTGAGCTAATGGGTCTTGACCCATGGTAGTCATATCAATCTTCGAGAAGCTCATTGCCATTCCATAACTTCAAATGGGAATATTACACCCACATTGTTTCTGCTGTTTAATCAGCTTTGCTGAAAACATTTCTTTCTACTGCTGTAATGATGATGGCTTTTATCAGGATTGTTCCAGACCCAATTTTCCTATCATCTCTAAATATCCTATTCTATAAAACTAATATTCTTGGATTATTTTGATTTGGGCAATTCCTTGTCATAATAATGACCAATTTGAAATAAGAGTCAATTATAGCAAGAGTTTCATATTACTTCGACCTGAATTCACGCTTCCAATTTATTTGTGACAGCCTTGGCTCAAGAGCAGCATTTGTGCTTCTGCTTTAAAAAGTCACAACTATAGGCCCACCCAACAGATTTGAACTCCCAAATTAGGTCAGCACTTCAAAGAAGTTTTGAGGATGTGTTACACTGTTAGATTACCCATCTTTCACATGCACTGCTAAACCAAAGCTTGCTCAAAAGGTAAGATTCCATGGTATTATTAAAAGGAGAATATGGGTCTCCTCATCAATATTTATGTCTAAACCTACTCCTGAACAGATGATCCACTCAATTATTTCATTAATCTTGTGTGCAGAAATTGTCTGCTGCAACTCACGCATGAGACGGAGACTACACTATGAAACTGTGTCATGGGTTGCAAAATATTTTGAGGAATCACAAGACCGTGAAAAACATTGCGGAAAAAAATCAACATTCTCTCCGGGAACTTATGTACAGGATATGTGTTTCGAAATCTATCTTTAACTAGCCCAAGTGACCTCCTGGCATTTTTCTTACATTTCTGGCTCAGTTTTTGTTGCTGTTGTATATCCCAGTAGAGACAATTTAGTTTCTTTTTATTTTTCATTACTTTATTTTTAAAGGACCTTGTGTTACCAAGGGTCTAGGCACGAAACGTCAGCTTTCCTGCTCCTCTGATGCTGCTTGGCCTGCTGTGTTCATCCAGCTCTACACCTTGTTACCTCTGTGTTACCATTTGCTAAACACCTTTCTGTTCATTGAGTATTTATATTATCTTTATCAGTTATTTGTACACTGAACTTTGCTTTCATCCCATATTTTTCTTCTCTCAAGGTCACTATTATTTACATTTGAACCATGTTCCCCTTTATTGATTTTGCAGGCATTTCTACATTGTTTATCCTTTCCATCACGACCCTGAACTCGGTCTATCACTGGTGCAGAATCTTTTGCAGTGATGATTCTTTTGAACATGCATTTGCTGCCTTCATCTGTCTCCTACTGTTCAAACTAGCATATGGTTGGTTCATAACCAACATACTAGTATGGAGGTGCTAGTCTGTGGTATTATCATTGGACTGTTACTCTAGAGACACTGGTAATATTCTGAAGACCCAGGTTTAAATCCTGACATGGAAGATGATAGAATTTGAGTTCAATGAAAATCTGGAATTGAGAGTCTAAACTGCACCTAGTTCACTAATGCCCTTTAGGGAAGGTAACTGGGCCTACATGTGACACTGGGCCAACATGGTTGATTCTTAACTGCCCTCCCACCTCCCATGACGCTACAGAATGCACTGCTCCTGCCTTGAAATCCATGTTCATTAACTGTACTTTTGTGCTCCTGAGATGCTGTTGGGCCTGCTGTGTTCATCCAGCCTCACATTTCATTATCTTCATTAACTGTACAGTGGTCTGCCATGATTTCTGGACAGCTATCATAACAAATGTGCCACTGCTGAGGGAATGGTTTTTCCTAAGCAGTGGCTGTTATGTTTAGGAGACAAATCCACACAGAGTCAAGCTTTACTGCCAAGCTGTGGTAACTGTATAAGGCCTTGATCTGGTCCTGTCATATTCATCTTAAAGTATAAATATAATTATATATGCTTCCTTGTACATATCAGAAGGACTTCCCATTCTTTAAAGGAGAAAGGGAACATTTTGTAATCATAGATACTCTACAGTGGAGAAAGAGGCCATGCGGCCCATTGAATCCACACTGATCCTCCAATGAGAATCCTACCCAGCCCAGCCCCCAACCCTATCCCAATAACCCAGCATTCACCATGGCCAATCCACCTAACTTGTAAATCCTTGGACACTACAGGGCAATTTACCATGGCCAACCCACCTAAACTGCACATCATTTAATGATGAAACTCCACATAGGCTGTCACCCAAGGCTGGACTGGAATCCCAGCTCCTGGTGCTACAAGTCAGCAGTACTAACCATTGAGATACTGTGCTGCTCCCCTAATATGGCATGAATCCCACATTGGAAAGGCCTGTACTTTTAAGACATTGAGATCATGAGAAATATAAAGGTATCTACCTTGACTTGAGTCACTCTGTGAATAACATTTTCCTGATTACTGATGTCAACCTGACAGTCTGTAGTTCCATGATTTTTTTTTCTTGGTCTTTTCTTAAATAGAGGGGTGAAATTTTCAAGTTTTCAATCTGCAGGAAGCATCCCAGAATCTATGGAACTTTGGAAGATGACTGCCAATGCATTTTCTATCTCTACAGCCATCTCCTTCAACACTCTGTTTTAGACTATCAAGACACCAGGGACTTATAACCTTTAATTTCACCAGGACAACCTTCTTATATTGACACTCTTCAACACTTTATTCTCTCCAGTCACTTAGATCTCTAGTTATGGGACATTTCTTGTATCTTCTTGAGTTAAAACTGACACAAAGTAATTATTTAACTTCTCTGTTTATGTTCCATTATAAATTCTCTTGACTTTGCTTTCAATAGAACCTTAACCTTAGCCAAACAATTCCTTTTTAGGTACCTATTGATGCTCTTACAGTTCAATTTTATATCTTCTGCTAGATTCCAGGAGATGCAATGGCCTAGTGGTATTATCACTGGTCTATTAATCCAGAAAACCAGATAACATACTGGGGAGCCAGGTCCAAGTCCTGCCACGGTAGATAGTGGAATTTGAATTCAATTTTAACTAAAAAATCAGGAATTAAGAACCTAATGATGACCATGATTCCATTGTCAATTGTCTGGAAAATCCCATCTGGTTCACTCATGTCCTTTAGGGAAAGAAACTGCCATCCTTACCTGGTCTGGCTTACATGTGACTTCAGGTCCACAGCAATGTGGTTGACTCTGGGAAATTAGGGATGGGCAATGAATGCTGCCAAGCCAGCAACATTCTCCTCCCATGAATGAATAAAGGAAAAAAAAAATTCCACATGTATTCAATTTTTCCATTCCTTATCAGTTTTTTTTTTCTTCCTTTGCTGTATTTGAAAAACTTCACAATCCTCAGATATATTACAATTTTTGGCCATTTTAAAAGCCTTTTTATTTAACTTCCTTTGTCAGTGACAGTTCACTGACCTTTGCAGGATTTTACACCTTGACATACTGCGTAGTTACTGTAAGTCACGTAAATAGTTTCTTCAGGACAGCCCATTACAGCCATGCCTTTTTAATGTATTTCTCAATGCAGCTCAGCCATCCTGTGCCTCATGCTTTCCTAATTTCCCTTATTCCAATTTAACACTCTTACTTCAGATTGAAGTAATTAACTTCCAACTATAATGTAAGATTACAAAGTAGTGACTGAAATAGCTCCATAGAGACCAGTACCCTGTCACCAAATCACCCTTTAGTTACACATGGAAAGTCCTTCACATTGATCCTCTCCCTCAAAGCCACCTCTCAGAGTGAGCAGAACGTCTGACATTTCTGTCCTTATCTGTCAGCCAGAGCTCTCTAATTGGCTCAGATTAATAACCCTAATCATATTCCATGTGGTTCACCTGGCTGGTCTTGTTACAATCACCTGAGTGACTCATCTCCAAAACTTCTTTAACCACAATATTATTAATTACCTTTAACATTACATAAAACTAGTTCCAATGTAATTTGTCTTCTGGTTGGCTCTTTGACATGCTGTTCTAGTACTCACTCCCAAAGATGCCCCAGAATCTCATTATCCACAAATATAGTACTCAACTGATACACCCAATGCAAAAACAGATTAGAGTCATCCATAATAACTGTGTTGCAGATGTTAGAAACATCCATCATCTCAATAATTCTGTCTTCCACAGAACCTCTACAAGTTGGTGGCTTATAAATCGTCAACATCTGCTGCCCTTTGCTGTTGCTTACTACCACCCAAACAGATTCCACCCAATGTTCTTACAACTCTTACAAACATTCTTACAATCTGAGATCCTTCCTTAGTAATACAGTGGTCATGTCCCTTAGTTAGAGTGTAACTCCATCTCTTCTTTCTTCTTGTCTGTCCCTTCTAAACATCAAATGTCCTGAAATAGCCAGTTCCCAGTCCTGGTCAACTTGGAGCCATATTTCTGCAATGGCAATTAGAGTGTAAAAAATTATTTCAAGATGCATTTAGATCACCTACCTTGCTGCAAATGCTACATGCATTCACCGAGAGTGCCCTTAACTTTGTCTTCTTGACGTCATTATGCTTTTAAGGCATTTTCAATCCTTGACTTTTTTCTCCTGTCTCCTAGTCTCCCTTCAAGCTTTTCTACTTCTTGTTATTAATTTGATTCCCTTTCAATTTGGTTTGCCCTTCAGATCCCATCCGCTAATAAGCTCTTTAAAACTAACACCAACAGAACAAACAAATCTCCCTGCGAAGATGTCAATCTCAGTCCTGTCAAGATATATAACCTGTCCAGCTTGCATAGATTACACTTATTGGTCTCAATGACTCAGAAATCTGTTGCCCGCGCCCCCCCCCAACCCCCTGTACACTAGTACTCCAGCCAGGTGACAAATTAGTTAATCCTCATGTTCGAATACTGACTAGCATGTGACACTGGGAGTAATCCTGAAGTTACTGATCTTGAGGTTCTACTTTTTAATTTCCTTCCTAACTCTTTGAAATATGCCTTCAGGACCTCATTCTTTTCTTATCATTGTCGTTGGTACCAATGGGATCATGACTTTTAGTTGATGCCTGAGAAGAATGTCCTGCAGCCATTCCATGACATTCCATGGCACCAAGGAAGTTACACACTATTCTGGAGTCATGTTTACTTCCACGAAAATGCCTGTCTGACCTGCTGATGTTGGAATCCCTATCAAAATTGCTCTTCCATTCCAAAATGGACTCAGGAGACTCCTGCACTTTTTGGTTTTCTTAGACTGTCTGATAGTCAGCCATTCCCTCTCTGCCTGTACATTTCTAACCTGCAGCTCCCAGCATTTGCTATCCATGTAGTCCACTGCCTCACAGATGCATAAGAGAATCTGTAGCCACTGCTCAAGTTCTCCAATTGGAGCTCAGTCTTGTGCAGTTAATGACACATTGTATAGATGTGTTTGTCTCCGCCACATATCCATGTTCTCACATGTACTGTAGGGTGCACACTCTACTCATCCCTGCTGGTCAGTCATTCAAAATTCTGAAAACTGTTTATTAACCTTAGAACAAATTTAAATATTACCGTAAAAAAATGAGTAAACCTTGCTTATGGGAATTATATTTTCCCAATAACTTCAAACTTTATAAAATACAGCATTGTGTTTTCTTTGACTTTGCTCAAACATTCACATTGTTTCAAATTGTCAGACCAACTTAAAAAAAAAACAAGAATACAGAACAAAATATTTGTTGTATCTCTTTGCCGGTTTTAACCAATTTGTAAACTCTAAGCTCAAATTGGATGGCTGCCAAAAATGAGCACATCTGTATGTTTTGGAAACAATCTCATTTATTGGGAAATAAGGTGGGGCAGGTGACTGAGGTGTCAGTGGAGTAGCATTTTGGGGCCAGTGGCCATAAGTCTACAAGTTTTAAAGTAGTGACGGAAAAGGATAGACCGGATCTAAAGTTAAAGTTCTAAATTGGCAGAAGGCCAATTTTGATAGGCAAGAATATTCAAAAGTTCATTGTGGGGGAGGATGTTTGCAGGTAAAGGGATGGCTGGAAAATAGGAAGCCTTCAAAATGAGATAACGAGAATTCAGAGACGCAATGTTCCCGTTAGGGTGAAGGACAAGGCTGGTATGTGTAGGGAATGCTGTATGATGAGAAAAATTGAGGTATTGGTCAAGAATAAGAAGGAAGCGTAAGTCAGGCATAGACAGCAGAGATCTAGTGAATCCCTGGAAGAGTATAAAGGAAGTAGGAGTATCCTTAAGAGGGAAATCAGGAGGGCAAAAAGGGGAATTGAGATAGCTTTGGAAAACAAGTTTAACGAGAATCCAAAGGAATTCTACAAATACATTAAGGACAAAAGGATAACTAGGGAGAGAATAGGGCACCTTAAAGATCAACAAGCCTACTTATGTGTGCAACTGCAGGAGATGGGGGAGATACTAAATGCGTATTTTGCATCAGTGTTTACTGTGGAGAAGGATATGGAAGATAGAGAACATGGGAAAATAAATAACAACATCTTGAAAAATTGTATCAGAGATAATGGGAACTGCAGATGCTGGAGAATCTGAGATCACAAAGTGTGGAGCTGGATGAACACAGCAGGCCAAGCAGCATCTGTGCTCCTAAGATGCTGCTTGGCCTGCTGTGTTTGTTCGGCTCCACGCTTTGTTATCTAACATCTTGAAAAAATGTCTATTTTACTGAGAAGGAGGTGCTGGAGTGCTGGACATCTTAAAACACATAAGGGTGGATAAATTCCCAGTACCTGATCAGATGTACCATACAGCTCTGTGGCAAGCTAAGGAAGTGATTTCTGGGCCCTGTGCTAAGCTATTTGTATCATTGTTAGACACAGGTGAAGTGCCAGAAGACTGGAGGTTGGCTAATGTGGTGCCACTATTTAAGAAACGTGGTAAGGAAATGCCAGGGAACCACACACCTGTGAGCCTGACATCAGTGGTGGGCAAGTTATCACAGGGAACCCTAAAGGTTAGGATTTCCATGTATTTGGAAAGGCAAGGACTGATTCGGGAAATCACATCTGACAAATTTGATTGAGTTTTTTAAGAAATAACAAAGGGGAATGCTGAGGTCACAGAAGTGGATGTGGTCTATGTGGACTTCTCTAGGGTGTTCAACAAAGTTCTTCATGAGACAGGTTGGATCACATGGAATACAGGGAGACCTAGCCATTTGGATAAAGAACTGACTTGAAGGTAGAGGACAGAGGGTGGCGATAGAGGGTTTCTTTTCAGACTAGAGGCCTGTGACCAGTGGTGTTCCACAAGGATCGGTGCTGGGTCCACTGCATTTATATGATTGATTTGGATGTGAACATGGGAGGTATGGTTAGTAAGTTTACAGATGACACCAAAATTGGAGGTGTAGTGAACAGCCAAGAAGGTTACCTCAGAGTACAACAGAATCTTAATCAGATGGGCTAATGGGCCGAGGAGTTGCAGAAGGGTGGCGTACTGCATTTTTGAAAGGTAAATTGGGGCAAGACTTATACACTTAATAGTAAGGTCCTGGGGAGTGATGTTAAACAAAGAGACTTTGGAGTGCGGGTTCATAGTTCCTTGAAAATGGAATGGCAAGTCAACAGGATAGTGAAGAAGGTGTTTGATATGCTTGTTTTTATTGTTCAATGCATTGAATGTAGCAGTTTTAGCAATGACTTGATTTTAGGTACATGTAAGATATAGTTTCATTGTAACAATCCTGATACAATGTTATGGCTATACGGGACATTGGTTAAGCCACTTTTGGAATACAGCATTCAATTCAGGTCTTCCTGCTATAGGAAGAATGTTGTGAAACTTGAAAGGATTCAGAAAAGATTTACAAGGATTTTGCCAGGGTTGGAGGGTTTCAGCGATGGGGAGAGGCTGAATAGGCTCGGGCTATTTTCCCCGGAGCATTGGAGGCTGAAGGGTGACCTGAAAGAGATTTATAAAATCATGAGGTGCATTGATAGGATAAATAAACAAGGTGTTTGCCCCAGGGTGGGGGAATCCAAAACTAAATGGTATAGGTTTAACATGAGATGGGAAAGATTTAAAGGACCTAAGGGGCAACTTTTTCATGCAGAGGGTGGTGCATGTATGGAATGAGCTACAAGAGGAAATGATGCAGGCTGGGACAATTACAATATTTAAAAGACATCTGGATGGGCATATGAATAGGAAGGGTTTAGTGGGATATGAGCCAAATGCTGGCAAATGGGAATAGATCTATTTAGGATAGCTGGTGGCACAGATGAGTTGGATCGAAGGGTCTGTTTCCATGCTGTACATCTCAATGACTCTAAATTAAAATCAAAAGTAAGTTCATATCATTAGACACAAAAATACACTTTTAAAGAGGTAGCAAGAACTGCAGATGCTGGAGTCAGAGATAACACCGTGTGGAGCTGAAGGAACACAGCAAGCCAGGCAGCATCAGAGGAGCCGGAAAGCTAACATTTTGGTTTGGGACACTTCTTCAGAATCTGATCCGAAACATCAGCTTTCCTGATGCTCTGATGCTGCCTGGCCTGCTGTGTTCCGACAGCTCCACACTATGTTATCCCTAATCCACTTTTAAAAGTCTTCTCATTAAACCAGACTTTTCAGTCTGTGATGCTTTTTGATTACCCTTTGTTTTAGCAATGACAACTTTAGTTGAATTTAGGATATAGTTTCATTGTAACAGCCATGGCATATCTCTGTTAATATACTTTGATTTGCAGTGAGGACCTTTTAAAATTTCACTGATGGAAAGGGATTTGCAAAAGCTAATGACTGCTTTGGAAGATCCTTCTGCAAACCCTTCTGCTCCTGTCCTTGCCCTGTCCCAGGTATCATTACACAATGGGTTTGACTAACTACACTGAAGAGGTAAGACAGAGGGGTAAGCAATTTTAATTATGCTTTGAAAATAGCTGGGTATCACACCATTTTTTCCCTACACTGTCCCAGGGAAGTTCCAGGTCACCTGGCCTCTTTTTAGGATGCAGCCACGATGGCCTGCTGTTTGCAGGTTTCTTCCTGACCCTTCCTGTATTCCTGAAAGTGTTTTGGATACCAACTATATTCACCTCAATAGTAAGGGAACCTTGCATTGAATCCTGCCAGGATTTGTGGTATGCCTTTCACAGAGTTTGGACAGAAGTCTTGGATAATGAGCAGCACGGTAGCTGGTTAGCACTGCTGCCTCACAGCACCAGGAACCTGGGTTCAATTCCACCCTTGGGTGACTGTCTGTGTGGAGTTTGCATATTCTTCCCGTGTCTGCGTGGGTTTCCTCCCACGGTCAAAGATGTGCAGGCTAGGTGGATTGGCCATGCTAAATTGCCCATAGTGTCCAGGGATATGTAGCTTATGGGGGATGAGTCTGGGTGGGATGCTCTGAGGATTGGTGTTGTACTGAAAGGCCTGTTTCCATACTGTAGGGATTCTATGAAATAATGATTTAGAGTCAATAATATTTATTGCTGGCAGCCTCCACTCAACATATACATTTCCATCTCCCAAACTGGAGGGGCACAATCTGATTAGTTCTCATGGGCTCAGTTTTTGCTTCCATTCTCTTTACAGGATGTTTGACTGAGTCTGGTCTCATCTGTACAGAGGACAAGGTGAGAAGTTGGACTTCCTGTCTATGTCACTTCTTTCACAACTTATTTGTTGTGGCAATCAAAGGCATAGTGACCAAGCCATCTGAAATGGAAGCATTGCTAAACAGATACTAACATTTGAATAAAAACAAAGTTGCTGGAAAAGCTCAGAAAATCAGGGCTAATATTTCGGGTCCGGTGACCCTTCATCAGAACAGTTCTGAGGAAGGGTCACCGGATCTGAAATGATAACTCTGACTTTTCTTCACAGATGCTGCCAGACCTGCTGAGCTTTTCCAGCAACATTGTTTTTGTTCCAGATTTACAGCATCCACAGTTCTTTTGGTTTCTAATTTGCTAAAATTTGAAGCCTCTTGTCTTGTACTCACCAGAAGGACACAAAAACAGATTTGAAGAAAAAGGCACAGTTTTATTCAGAATGAGAAGAGGATGCTATAGAGTTGAGCCATGTATGGCATGGAGATACAGGATGAACATTTAAACTTCAAAATTAGTTCTCAGAATAGGCATGCAATTTTTCAAAGAATATACACATATCTTGAAGATGCTACTTGTTAATTGAGTTACAATAGAAGTTCAATTTCATTACCAATTGTATTATGTAATAGTTTCTCAATGTCTTTTGTAAGCCATTTCCACATCAACTGCACCATCTTCAATTCTCTCCATTATTTCATCAAAGAACTCAAATAAATTTTTCATTCCCACCGTTCTTTTAACAAGTTTCTTTAACCTAAGATTAATTCAGTCGTGTTTCTCCAAGTGAAATTTAGCTTTTGACCAAGTCTGCGTCCTAACATTTTTCCCAGTGATCCCATTTTGATGGCTGAAAATTACCATAGCCCTAGCGTGAGATGGGGGTTAAAGCTATGAGAGTTGAGGAAGGTGCGGGGTGAGTTGAGCTGTAAGAATGGAGTAAAAATGTAAGTAGTGTTTTGAGAAAAGATATTGCAGGAAATAGTGAATGAGGTAGAACCTGAGTATTGGACTGTGATGGGTATGGTAAAATAAATAGAGAGGCAGGATTGGAGAGATGATGCTAGATTTATGCTAGTTGAATGGAGAAGGTTATTGGCCCTGCTATAGTGCAATGCATGCCCCCAGACAGTGAGACTGCACTGACTCACAAGGCACCCTTGGGCCAGGCTGGCTTGGTCTGGTGTTCTGGCCAACACTGTTGGTCACAGGGAAAAGGAAGATCCCTCGCTGCAGATCCCTTGTCAACACATTAGGTTGTTGATTTCCCTCTGTCTGCCATGTCTGGGACAATATCAGTAGCCATACAAGGCAGCTCCAAAATGACAGTGCTTGTTTGGACCTTTTGGAGATCACCTGGTCAAAGGGGTTACTGGTGAATTTCAGGATATCCACTGAGTGGCAAGTCGTTTTCGAAGCAACATGAGGTATCATAGAATCATACAGTATAGAAGTCCTTTGGCCCATTAAGGTTGTGTCGCCAAAAGTTTACTATTTCTTACAGCAGCCCCACTTCCCTGCGCTATGCCCATAGCCTTAAATGTTATCACACCAAGATGGTATAGGAATCAAATGTGATAAACACCAATAGGGGCAGAGTAGGTAGTCAGTGAGGCAAGTTTCTAAAGACGTGTCAAGAAAACTTGCTAGGCCTTACAGTGGAGAGAGAGATTATAGGAACTGCAGATGCTGGAGAATCCAAGATAACAAAGTGTGTAGCTGGATGAACACAGCAGGCCAAGCAGCATCTCAGGAGCACAAAAGCTGACGTTTTGGGCCTAGACCCTTCATCAGAGAGGGGGATGGGGAGGGGGTTCTGAAATAAATAGGGAAGGAGGGGGAGGCAGACCAAAGATGGATAGAGAAGATAGGTGGAGAGGAGAGTATAGGTGGGGAGGTGCGGAGGGGATAGGTCAGTCCAGGGAGGACGGACAGCTCAAGGAGGCAGGATGAGGTTGGTAGGTGGGAAATGGAGGTGCGGCTTGAGGTGGGAGGAGGGGATAGGTGAGAGGAAGAGCAGGTTAGGCAGGCGGGGACGAGCTGGGCTGGTTTTGTGATGCCGTGGGGGAGGGGGAGATTTTGAAGCTTATGAAGTCTACGTTGATATCATTGGGCTGCAGGGTTCCCAACTGGAATATGAGCTGCTGTTCCTGCAACCTTCGGGTGGCATCATTGTGGCACTGCAGGAGGCCCATGATGGACATGTCATCTAAAGAATGGGAGGGGGAGTTAAAATGGTTCGCGACTGGGAGGTGCAGTTGTTTATTGCGAGCCGAGTGGAGGTGTTCTGCAAACCGGTCCCCAAGCCTCCGTTTGGTTTCCCCAATGTAGAGGAAGCCACACTGGGTACAGTGGATACAGTAGACTACTTTGGCAGATGTGCAGGTGAACATCTGCTTAATATGGAAAGTCCTCTTGGAACCTGGGATGGGGGTGAGGGAGGAGGTGTGGGGGTAAGTGTAGCACTTCCTGCAGGGGAAGGTGCTGGGTGTAGTGGGGTTGGAGGGGAGTGTGGAGCAGACAAGCGAGTCATGGAGAGAGTGGTCCCTCCAGAAGGTAGACAAGGGTGGGGATGGAAAAATGTCTTGGGTGGTGGAGTTGGATTGTAGATGGTTGAAGTGTCGGAGGATGATGCATTGTATCCGGAGGTTGGTGGGGTGGTGTGTAGGCCTTACAGTGGAACCGGCACTACTTGGACTCAACCAGAAAAATGTAAGATTCAGTCCATAAATTTTCTAACTAACTTGAAACCTAAACTTCTGCCAATACCCTCGGTGAAAGTCTAGGGTTTATCACCCTTGCTATGTGCTTCCGGTTCTTCCTGATGGATATTCCTTGCTGATTTTCTGTCCTTGGTTTATGTTTGTATCAGTAATACCCCCAGATTAGTTCGCCTGATCCCCCTCCTTTCACACATTTCCATAGACCTGAGTTTTACACAGTGGTTATCCAGCAGCCGTCACTCTCTTAGGGTAGCTTCCCTTTTATAAGGACTGCAAATTTAAAAAGGAAAGCTATCTGGAACATGTGGTTTGCTCAGAATGTTTGTTAGAGCTCTGAGGTGATCAGCAGCTACTAGCAATGCTGCAGAGATATGCTCTGCATACTACTATTATGGAAGTGAGATGGGAACATCCGAACCCATCAGAATTGATGTGAACATAGCACAAATTGTAGCCATTGCTTCCAAAAACTGAGATAACTGATTTTTCATCCTCCATTACCTCTAACCTCACCAAGTCAAAGCCCAAGATCGCCATGATAATTTTTCCAAGTTATTCATGGGTCAGTTCACAAGGGAAGCTGGCATGTTTCTGGGTAAAATGGAGATAAAGAGAAGTGATTGAATGATGGAAACTTGGTGGATAGTTCAATTTCTGGCCCAAACTACTTCATCTTCACTATATAGATAACAAAGTGTGGAGCTGGAGGAACACAGCAGGCCAGGCAGAAAAAGGGTCTCGACCTGAAACATCAACTTTCCTGTTCCTTTGATGCTGCCTGGCCTGCTGTGTTTCTCCAGCTCCACACTGTGTTATGTCTGACTCCAGCATTTGCAGTTCTTGCTATCTTATCTTCACTATAGATGTTCAATCTCTCTACATCTACATGTCTCACACGATGGCCTCAGAAATTGCTGTTTCTTCCTCAAATTGAAGACCAGCCAATTCCCATCCAATACCACACTCCTCCGTCAAGTTGAGCTGGTTCTTACAATGAACAACTTCAACTGTACTCACTTTCTCCAAATGAAACAAGTTGGTGGGATATCTGTAAGGATCCTAGCCATGCCTGTCTTCTTGGAGCCTTGTTTCTAGTTTCGACCCATCCCTTACCTTCACCTTCTCCATATCTGACTCTTTCTTTCCTTGGTTTCTCTGTCTTCATTTCTGCAGATAGGCGATTCACTAATATTCACTACAAACCCATGAACTCTCATAGCAAATTCAGCGACACTTCTGTATGTCCTGCTTCTTCTAAGAACTCAATCTTATTCTCCCATTATCTCTATCTCTGTCACATCTATTCAGATGATGTATTCTCTCACACCAGCAATTCCAATAAATATTTTATTTTAACATATTTCTTTGTAAAGTGTGGATACTACTGGCCAGGCCAGGATTTATTTCCTATCCTTAATTGCCTGAAAAAAGGTGCTAGTGAGCCATTCTCTTGAACCATTGTAGTCCATTGTGCTGTACATACACAATAGTCCCACTCGGGAAGGAATTCCAGGATATTAACCTACTATGTTTTTCATTCCTGTTTGCTGAGGATTCCCACACAGCATCTGATAAGCCCCATTGCTGTTTTCCTTTCATGGCCCTAAGATCAAATTCCATTGCATAACAATGATATTACAATACAGTTATCAATAAAATTCAATACCTTCCGAAGCAGGAGAAAATTTCTGAAGAAGGGTCCTAAGCCGAAACATCAACTTTCCTGCTCCTCTGATGCTGCCTGGACTGCTGTGTTCCTCCAGCTCCACACTGTGTTATCACTGATTCCAGCATCAGCAGTTCTTACTATCCCCATAAATTTATTTAAAGTCATTGAAAAATAGCATTGCCTGTTCCAGTTGGTTACCTTTATTGAAATGCCTGTGATAATTTGTCTTTGATGCAAGAACCTCCTTTTGATAATAGAACTCCATAAAAAAGATCCTGAAAACAGAACTTCTGACAATAAAATAACAATGTACACAGTCATAGTACAGAGCCCCCTAGTGGTCAAAAGTGAGATCAAAACAGTACCATTAGAGAATGCAATGTTTGATTTTGAAGGGCATGTTCACACAGTTTTAACAGAGAAGCATCACTGAATGTTGTGACAACGAAACTTGTATAGAAATACAAGTCTCCTAAAGACATATCAAACAAAACTAGTCAAAGTTCTGTAATGTTATTCAAGAAGACTTTGAAGATAAAATGAGATATCTAAAAAATATTAAAATTAACTAATATATTAAACTCAAAATAGGTGAAAAATCGAATAAATATTATGTTGTAAATCCATTATTAATGTAAATAAAATATTGAAACCTCTTATTTCCTAATTTAACTGACTGAAGTATTAATTTCACTTTTGGCTTGATGTTATTTAGTGAAAGAAAAAATTAATCTTGTTAAGTATTGAAATACTTATTTGGTAAAGTAAATCTGAAGTCATAGGAAAAATAGACATAGGTGGTGGTGAAAAGCTAAGATATTCAATTTCAACCCAGGTAATAATTCTAAATATGAGGCTGAGAAGAAAAGTTATTTCAGCATGATGAGCAGACGAAATCAGCCAGCAGAGAGAGGCCTGGAGGCTAGGTTCAATCAATTCTTCCGTGTCAAATACTTATTACAATAACTAATTAACACAATGGCTCAAATGATGAGTTCATTAATTTTAGTAACAGAAAAACTAAGGCTTTAATTTGGAATTACCTGTCAATAATCATGTCTACATACACAGCAATGTCATATTTGGATTTGGGTCCTGATCAGCCAGTTAGGACGGTATCAGGTACTATCATCGTGTCTGAGAATTATGTCTCTTTTGGCCATCAAATATTGCATGAGGTTCACGCCATTATTTAAGCAAGGTTTTTTGGACAATGTACGTATTGTTCCAATTGAAATGAAGAATCATCCAGTCTCTAAACTAAGGCCATTTGTGTTCAGGACTGGGGAACAATCGATTCCCAGATAGGCAATAATGTTGACCTGCTTTGGAATAAACTTCACATTCCCAAGGAAATCTACATTCCTGAAGTGAATTCCCATCAGGGCAGAGAACGTATTGGCATTGGCAGATGCAAGGGAAAACTACATCAATTGTAAAATTCAAGATTTGATTTTCCTTTGGATTCATTTGGTAAAGAATATATTGTTTTGTTGTCTGCGGGAATGTTTGTTCATTTCCTCAGAGTAGAGGCTGGCATGAAACTGCATTGCCTGAAGTGCTAGGCAATTGGTATGTCCTTATGACTGATCACCCTAAACCCAACTGTAATGGAGCTAGACACTCTAGCCTATTATGCAAGCCACTATAAGCATAAAAATTAGTGAGTAATGAGCTAGTACAGGACATAACCAGGAACATCTGTTGAAGACCAGAATTGATGTTCAACCTATACTGAATATGACTTGGGCCCCCCAATGGACAAACTGTAAAAACTGGATGTTGAATGGCTTGGGCATGGCAAAAAAAGCTGCTGCCCTTAGTCCAAAAATTCATAAATGAAGGTGGGCTGAAACTGTTTGAAAAGGAAAAACATATGTTTCAGTCAATGAAATTATTCTAGTAGAATAAAGCAAAATCCTTGAAAGACATAAGACAGCATCACTAAAAAAAATTAACTTGTAAAATGGACAAAATTGGAATCGTTCAGTTGATTAGAAATAGTAGATCTTGAAATAAAGTCATGTGATTCCCTGGTACAAGTATGACAAAGAGATAAATTCCTACAGTTTGTGGAGATTACAAGTGAAGAAGCATTGCCTTGTTGATAAGACATCAATCAAGGCAAATTCTGGAAACAAAATTCACCAGTAAAATTTACAGCTGCTCAACTCATACAAGAAAAAGATTCTGCTGTTACTGATTAATTTACTTTGCCAGAAAGCATATACATGTGCGCAACAGGATCATGCTGAAGAAATGCCATTAGTTTCTCAAGTGACTAAGTGGGAGAAGATTCAGTGATCTTTCCCTAAACGAGGCAGTGTGGTGCTCATGCCAGCTCTCCAACCAGTGACTGGGGTCCCTTTTTCCTCTGTAAAATACTATCCTCTGTTTTAAATTATGTTATGATCAACTACAGGTGTCGTCAAGGTCCTTCAGAAGTATCATCAATGGTTTTTGTGATGGATTCTCTGCATCAGTTGGAAGGACTGGTGTACTAACATCAGCATTCTTCAAGGATCCAATAGCACCAGTGTGGAGGCCATGGTCATCCGAAACCAACTCCACTAGCTGGCTACATGTTCATGAGTCTTCAGTTCCAACCATCAGAGCCAATCTTCTTCACCCAGCTCAAGGAAGGCACTTGAAAAAAAGAAGGGCAACGGAAGTTTTACAAAGACTTCCTGAAGGTCTCATTCAAGAAATGCAAATAGATGTCAATGTGTGGGAGATCTTCATTCAGAAGAAACTAACTGGGAGAAAGCTCCTGTTTGAAGGGATACAATTCTTCAAGAACATCTTTCAGCAAAAGGAAATATGGAGAAGGAACTGGAGAAAGGGATGCTAACAATCTCAAGGTCAAGGGTTAATTCCACCACCCAGAAACACTTGTTAAATGCCCGGTCAGAGATTCATCTTTAAGATTAGGCTCATCAGCCACACAAGGACACATAGAAAGCCTGACAAATCACATGGAATTTCCTAGGAGGACAATCATACTCATTAACAATGATTGTTGATGGTAATGACAATCTACCATGTCAATTACCTAGTATTTCTCCATTAGATTCAATTGCAATATCTATTACATCTGCAGATGGCACTGTGAGAGGCATTCTTAATGTTAAAACATCAGCCAACACTGATTACACCTCACTGTACTAATGCTTTAGTTGTATGAGTCAATGAAAATTGAAAAGTCAAAGAAGAAATTAGAATTTTATGAAGTTTTTTTTCCCATGTGTTTACTTGGAGCTTTGAATTTGGTTAACTGTATTCATGATTCACTGTCCACTTTAAAGTCAGAGATCCTCAGACTCAATGAGAAGTTAGAGAGTGCTAGGGTAGAATGAGAAAGAATTGTATATAAAGCTCCTAGAGCAGAGGCACTGCAGCCAAATAAACCAACCACATATGGGGCAATTTTAGGCTCAGTTTGAGAAGGGGATTGTGAGGACAGTATCTTGACTCCTTCATCCCAGTTTGCAAACATCTCTCCGGAAAAATACGAAAGGCTGCAAATGTAAATTTTCTAATATTTTTGGAATCATAACTGATACAAATGTGGCATCTACCTTGAGAAAACTAGAATGAAGAAAGCTAAACTCTAGCTCTCAAACCTAGATTTTTCTGACCCGCATTGCTAGTAGTATTAATTGGAACTTACAGAATCATAGTTCAGGAATCTGTAATAATCTGCAATGCAGAATGAAATTACGTATCCATGTAGTGTGGTGATTGGAACCAGGTGGACTTCATTGACTACGAGATTCTTGATTGTGATTGTTAACCTGGGCCAATAATGTGGAGATGCTGGTGTTGGACTGGTGTGGACAAGTTCAAAATTCACACAACACTGGGTTATAGTTCAAAAGGTTTATTTGGAAACACAATCTTTCAGCACTCAGCTCTTTCTTTAGGCATAGTGTGAGAGAGAGGGTAAAGGACACAGAATTTATAAACAGAAAGGTAACAACCCTAAAACTGGCCACTTCTTGTTGAATCTTAAATTAGGAAGAAGATTAATGATTAAAATGTAAAATCTAGATTCCTTTCAAGTCATTGTCCCGAGATAATTAAAGGTTTTATCGATGTATACAAGAGGTGACATCTCAGGTCAGATAATGCATTTTAGGTGTGAGGTCTTGCTTAGAATCTGGGCTCAGGAATTTTTTTGAGCAAGTGTGTCTGTGTGTGTGTGTGTGTGTGTGTGTGTGTGTGTGTGTGTGTGTGTGTGCGCGCGCGTGTGTGTGTGTGTGTGTGTGTGTGTGTGTGTGTGTGTGTGTGTATATCTGTGTCATGTGTGTGTGTGTCTGTGTTTCGTGTGTGTGTCTGTGTGTGTGCATGTGTCGTGTGTGTGCGCGTCTGTGTGTTTGTGTGTGTCTATGTGTGTGCATGTCGTGTGTGTGTGTGTGTGTGTCTGTGTGTGTGTCATGTGTATGTGTCTGTGTCACACACACACACACACTCCTTCATACTCACTCTCTTTCAAACATACACACATGTAACTCTCTCTTTCTCACATAAACAGGTATACACGCATCCACACACACACACACACACACACACACACACACACACACACACACACATGAATTATTTCATTAAAGATTAAAGATGCAACAAATAGTAGCCAGTTTTAGGGTTATTACCTTTCTGCTTATGAATCCTGTGTCTTTTACCCTCTCTGTCACACTATGCCCGAGGAAGGAGCTCAATGCCAAAAACTTGCATTTTCAAATAAACCTGTTGGACGAGAACCTGGTTTTGTGTGATTATTGACCTTGGTTACTAAGGAAGGCCTTGTCTGACCAATATAACCAAGAGGTTAGAATCTCCTTAGTCGAGGGCTGAGTCTAAGTCGGTGTACTATGCACTAGTAAGTAAAGTGCAATTCGGTGATGGGACTCCAACCTCTGTACAGTTATTTCATAAATCATAACTTCAAAAAGTCATGTAAAAATCAATCTCGTGTAAAATTTGACACCATGATTTTCGGTTTAAAAAAAAATAGCTTTCAAATACTGTATGTGGAAGTGAGCCCCACTTTTTCAGGGATCAAACCCACTATTCTCCGAACCAAAGTATAACCTCAACGATTACAATAAAACACCAACTTACCGTTCACAAAAAAGCTACACTGACTCCAGTTCCTCCAGTAAACCTGTGAATTAAAGCAGGTAGAACGTAGATTGATCTTGAACTTTTTGGTGAAGATATGAAACTGTCAGATCAGAGTGGGGAAATAAACAGGTTACATGCAGCAAGAGGGAGGGACCAATTTCCTGAGAAAATTTAAAGCAAGCGATTCACCAAGTCTTGCACACTCAATCAATGTTTATCTAAGAGTGCAAAGAGATATTGTTAATTTGGTCAATGGGCTGAAGAGAGGCAGATGGAGTTTAAATTGTATAAATGTGAGGTATTGCATTTTGGTAAAACAGACAAGGGCAAGACTTATACAGTTAGAAGTAGGGCCTTGGGTAGTGTTGTGGAACAGAGAGACCAAGGGGTTCAGGTATATAATTCTTTGAAGCTTGCATTGCATTTGGATAGGATGGTTATGAAAGCATTTAGCACACTTGCCTTCATTGCTCAGACCTTTGAGTATAGGAGTTGGGGCATTATGTTGAGGTTGTACACAATGTTGGTGAGACCTCTTCTGGCGTATTGTGTTCAGCTCAGGTCATTCTTTTATAGGAAGAATATTATTAAGCTGTAGAGGGTTCAGGGAAATTTACCTGAATGTTTCCGGGAATGGAGAATTTGTGTTATAAGGAATGGCTGCATCGGCTTGGACTTCTTACCATGGAACGTGTGAGGGTGAAGGGTGACATCATTGAGGTTTATAAAATCATGATGGTGAATGTCAGGTGTCTTTTCCCCAGGGTGGGGAATTTCAAGGCTAGTGGCCATATTTTTAAGGTGATAAGAGAAAGATTTAAAAAAGACATGAGGGGTAATTTTTTTACATTCATGAGTAGAATGAACTTCCTGAGGAAGTGGTGGGTGTGGGCACACTTACAGTGTTTAAAAGACATTTGGATAAGTACATGAATAAGAAATATTTGGAGGGATATGGGCCAAATGCAGGCCAATGGGACTATTTTAGTTGGAATTATGGTCAGCATGGACTGGTTGGACCGAAGGATCTGTTTCCGTATTGTCTTTTGGACCGAAGGATCTGTTTCCGTATTGTCTGACTCTATGACTCAATGAATCTAAGAACTTCAGGTTTCCTGGGGAGAGGAGGTGGGGTATAGTCCTTGCCATTCAGGCCACTATGTGTGCTGTAGGGCAAGGGCAGGGAGATGCCAGCACAACATTTTTAAGTATGCTGACCTTCCTATTCCCTCCCTGGCTCCTGAGCAGCATTGAATCTGCAGGCCCAACCAATAGCATTGCCTCCACTCCCTGGGTATGGAGTTGCAGAAGGCACCTTAATAAAAACAGAGAAAAGGACAGACAACAAATAGCCACAATAGGTAAGGAAGCCACTTCTCTCAACACCATGTGGATTCTTTGAAAGGTGTATTCGGTATGTCAAGGTTGGGGGGATTTTTTTAGTTGAAAATAAGCCTTTATATGGCCTATGTAAGGATTAACCCCTTAACTATTTGCCAAGAAAAAAATGGCTCCCCAAAGTTTACTTCTACCTGAATATGCACAGTAATTAAGTACTTGAGAATTTATGTTGGCATTGGAATATCCAGAGCCATACTTGATCACTTTATAGAATCCATTGAATTAATTATAGCTTGATAAAGAAAATTAAATTGAATTGTTTTCTCTGAGTGATCAGATACATAATGGCAAACGTGATGATTGTAATTGAGAGAAATACATTTATCTTGTTTATATGTTATATTATATGTTTATCATCTTGATATATTTTAATTGACTCATGGGAGTTGAACATTGATGGCTTGAGCAGTATTTAGGGTCCATTCCTAATTGCACTTTGAACTTGACGGTAAGCAGTCATCGTGAACCAGTGTAATCTATGTGGTGTAAATATGTCAACAGTATAGCTAGAAAGGGAGTTTGAAGAGCTTTGTGAGATTTCCACTCACATCAAAGAAAATAAAAATTGTCAGGTATAAAGACACTGCTGATTCATTATCTAAACTAAGTCTGAATATATTCCATGGTTTGGTCACCCTGATCAAATTTTATTTTGCTATGGATTTCCAGGAACTAACTATTAACTTTTACATTCATCGGGCAAGCAGTGGAGATCAGATACAATTTCTAATTGCACTTTATGGATTATTATATATTTTTAAACAATCTGAGTAGAGGTGCTATGATACACCTCTGGAGCAGGTGGGACTTGAACCCAGACCTTCTGCCTCAGAGTTAGGGACACTATTACTTTATGGATTAATAACTGTACGCTCCTAGTTAGAGTGCACAATCAGTGATGTCAGAAAATGACACATTACATTGAACTGCAAGGAGAGGTTGGAGCTTTTGAGGGATGTCTTGCTCAAGGTTTTTCAATAAATAGCATGGATAACAATTCAGGTCAATCCGATCTTTCCTCATAAACTGACAATGTTCTTGTAAACCTTCTCTTAAATCTCCCCGAGCAATTATGTCTCTTACCATGTCTCAATAATCCGATCTATGTCATACCAAATATGGTGTCCAGGACTATTCACAAAACTCAGCTGTAGCCTAACCAATCTTTTGTTTACTTCCAATGTTACATCTTCAATTTGTATACAATATCTTGCCCAATGAAAGAAAGAATCCCAACCCTTTCTTTGAAACCATATCTAACTATCCCACCACTTTCATGGACCTTTGGACATAGGATTTACCATAAGATATGAGAGCAAAATAGCCATTTAGTCCATTGTGTCTGCTCTGCCATTCGATCATGGTTGATGTGCTTTACAACCTATTCTCTTGACCTCGTCCCAAAACACTCAATCTCCTTCATAATCAAGAACCTAACTATGTCAGTCTTAAAGACATTCAATGGCTTTGCTTCCATAGAGTTCTGCAGCAATGAGTTCCACAAAATCACCATTCATTGGCTGAAGACATTTCTTCTCAACTCAGTTCTGAATGTTTATCTCTTCACTCTGGAGCTATGCACTCAGGTCCTATTCTGTCCAATAGTTGAAAGATCTTCTCCATGTCTACTTTATGCAGCGTCTCAGTATCTGTGAGTTTTGATGAGATCCACCCTTGTTCTCCAAATGCCATTGTATACAGACCCAGAGTCCTCAGTGTTCCTCATATGAATGCCCTTTCTTTCAGGGATCATTCTTGTGAACTGCCTTTCTTCAAGGCCAGCAAGCTCAACTTTTCATAGATATAGGGCCCAAAACTGCTCACAATATTCCAAATGTAGTCTGACCACAGTCTTATACAACCTCAGCAGTACATTCCTGCTATTGTATTCTAGCCCTATCAGAATGAATGCTAAGATTGCATTGCCTTCCAAACTGCCAACTGAACCTACATGTTAGCCTCAAGAACATCCTGACTAAGGACGCTGAAGTTTCTTTATCCTTCAGGTATCTGAAGCCTTTCCCCATTTAGAAAATATACACTTCGAGGTCTCTATCTCCTTCTATACCTCTTAATATCCTTTGGTTATTTTGCATTTCCTTGCTTATTTGTCTTCCTCAAATGCATAACATCATACTTCTCGAGACTGAATTCCTTTTGGCACTGATATTAGATACACTGAAAAATGGACAAATCTTTTATCTCATCCAAAATTCCTGGGCCAAGTTAGAGACTTTAGCTATCGCTGTTTCAATTGTTATCACATCTCCTCTGGATTTATTCAGAAATTGGATGAAGTTCAGATCAGTATATTCTTATATGCAATCTGTAGGGAAACTGATGGTATTTTTGCACCAGGATGCTAGTGGTGGGTGAAGGGAGGTGGTGGTGTCACAGAAGAAACTGTGAGTTAGGCAGAAGTTTCTTGATCTTTTGATCCACAGTTTGGTCTGTGGGATGATGCTTGTACAGAACTAGGGAAGGTTCAGCAAAACCACCCTATATAAGTTCACTGGGAAGGGATATCATGGCACCTAGGACACCTACTAGCTCACAGCACTGGAAGAAACAGGCATAGTCATTAATATCACTTTTTGCCCACATTGTGGTGGAAAACCCCATTGGCAAAAAAATTTCCCTATAATTCTGAGTATCACATACTCCACAGGAAAGATTATTTTCTATTAGTAGTTTACAGTAGCAGGTGACTTCCGTCAATGGGACAATGTGTTCAAGACAAGCTAAGTATCCAATAAATGATGATGCTGAAGAGCAGAATTTGCTTTTCTTGCAGCAGGTAACAGACCATAAGATGATTTCTGATATGCAGACATCATAGCGAAGGCAGGAAGCTAATTTTGAATTTGGGTGTATCTATTCTTTCCAATGTCACAACATGGCTAAAATCCAAGTTTCTCCGACCATCTGCCATGCAGCTTCAGGGTGTTGGAGGTTTTGAACTAATGCTGCGATGGCTTATATAAATGATACTTGGTTACAATCAGACAGAGATCTCTAATACTCTGCATATCATTCCTTCTTTCATGTTCTCCGTCAGAGATGATTATGTAGCTTTGAGCCTTCATCATTTGCAAAAGAAAGTGAAGTTGATTCATTATGCTGTGAATCTGTCTTCATCAAAGGAATTCCACCCCCATGACCACAAGAAGATATTGTGAACCTTTAACTTCTCTTCAACATGAGGCTAGATGTAGCAAAAGAGAGAAATAAACCAACCATACATGATGACAAGCTAGATCATAACTTACCTCTTTCAGGAAAGACAGTAAGAGAACAAAGATGTAATATTGATGATTTATTGGAGGTTGAAATCCTGAATCTTGCTTTGCACTTTGAAGACAGCATAAATGGTGATCAAAACTCTGTGATCTCTGTTGAGAAGCAGCATTTTGCTGAAGAAAGTGATAAAGAGGTGAACTTGTCTGTTCAACCTACTAAAGACAGCAATGCTCTGATGACTAGATAAGGAAATAAAAGTTCCAGAAAAAGAAATTCACAGAAGCACATTTGCTTGGCAGATGTTTGAGGAAGATGCTGCATAAGTTAAAAATATATAACTACATAAATTAGATCAACTACGCAGGAGTCTTTCAGTTCATTGGGGAAAATGCTGCAGGACGAGCAACTGAAACAGAATGGTGGGAGTTGAAGGAAAGAATAAAAAGAATAGAGTATCATCTCATATAAGATTTGACAATAACTAGTGATTTGCAGCGTGCAGAATTATTAACAAACACTCTGCTGTACCAGCCCCAGAACACTCAGTGCAACTGGGATTGGAAGCAATTCAGCAGAAGATAGAATTGCTGCAAATGATTCACACACACCACTAGTGGCATAGTACTGCTTTGTGACTCAGATGGACACGTCACAACATTTTGTATCACTTATATTCTCATCAAAGCTGAGTGAAGTCTCAGGCAAATGCTGAGGTGCTGTTCATGCAGCAAGAGGTTCAAAGAACTTGTGCAGATAATCAACACTCTGCACCACAGTGAAATTATCTGGAACATGTACAGGGGAAACCTGGCTTCATAGAAGCTGGCAATCACAAATCACCATCAAGCAACAGACAGGAATTCACATGTTAGAAATGTTAGCAACAGAAGAAAATGAACAGACAACATTAGAGTGTGCAAATGCTACACCACATCTAGGAAGATTAAAGAATGTTGATGGAAAATGTTAACCACAGAGCAAGTATCTGAAGAAGTACGAAATTAGATGTCCTTTCTCTCACCAGGGTGGCTGTTGTGGAAGAAATGCTTGATGCTAATTTTAAATTTTCAATTTTCAATTAAGTTTGGGGCTGAGATATTACAGAGAAACTTCCTGATGTGAGTGGAGGAAATGCTTGATGCTAATTTTAAACTTTCAAGTAAGAGTGGGGCTGACAATATTACAGAGAAGCTTCCTGATATGTGTGTCAAACGGTTTCAAATTTCCTGAGTCTTCAAATTTATCCTATTTTGATGATAGTGAAATGCTACTTTTTGCTGGAGTTCTAAGATTGCAGTCATTGTCTGCAGAGGAGAAGCTTCAAGCTGAGGAGTAGGTAGAAGTAGCGCCATTACCTCCAGAAATAGTAATTCTGTCACCAGGGCTCTGGGGAAATCACCATTCCTTCCTATTCACCATAGTTTGTTTTTGCAATTTTTTTTATCTACAGACACTGATTCATTCTTGAATGGAGTGTTGAACAGTTGTCATGTCAATAATAGAGGGTATCGCTGTGAAATTCTTCATGGAAGCTGAAAGAGTTCATTTGTTGAGCTGATGTTTTAACATTTCCCCAGCATGCAAAGGACATAAAGGAAAAGCAGAAGCAAAAGAGAGTGAGAATTTCAGTTCTGAAGAAGGGTCACTGGACCTGAAAAGGGAGAAAGAGGAAGACAAACAAAAATGTAAATGTAAATCGTCAAAATGTATAATGAAAAGCTGGGGCTAAGGTAGAGGGGCAGGGGTGTGGCTGGTGCTAGGAGTTTGAAGATTACACAGTTACTAGCTGTTTGCCATGATGATGGATCAGAACCATGAATGGTCTAGGCCCGAAATGTCAGTTTTCCTGCTCCTATGATGCCGCTTGGCCTGCTGTGTTCATCCAGCTCCACGCCTTGTTATCTCAGATTCTCCAGCATCTGCAGTTCCTAATATCTCTGAAGTATTTACAGATATTTTTGTCTAATTCCAGCTCTAATTTCAAATGAGTCTTTAAAAAGCACTGTAACTAAAAAAATCTATAGCTCATAGCCGTTAATGTCAGAAACATACTGTCAAACATTCTGTACCTTCCGGAAATAGCCCGACAAGATGTACCTAGAATTTGAAAGCCTTGGGTAGCTTGCTTTTGATCAATGACATGGGCACTGCGGATAGGAGCCACTTACAAAAAAAAATTTTACAAGCAAATTTCCTTCGAGAGTTGAAAAACTCTACCCGACTCCCAATAAGAATGCAACTGGAGAAACAGAGAGTGATTGACTCAAGGTAGACAGCCAAACAGGTTAGTGATTGTGAGCTGATCCGCAAAACCCTGTTCTGCAAGAAACTAAGTAGAAAGGATATTGGTAATGGGAGGGTAGAATGAGAGGAAACTGAGAACCAATGGGAGAGAGGGAAGTGCTGGGAGCGCTCCTTAGGACAGGAAGGGTGGTGCTGAGATGAGAGATGAATCTAATTAGACTGTGTGTTTTAATTGCTGAAAGGTAAGGAATGTTTGGGCCAACTATTGGTGGTTACAGGAAAGAAAATGGAATTTTTCAGGGCACATACACAAACTGCAGTGAATGCCAGTTAATCAGAGAACATAGAAAATCAGGCTATAGCTCTGACTGTACCTGTGGATCTCTGTAAAGGCACTCCTGAGAGTGCAGATGAAGTTCAACAAATCTCTCAGATTTACCACAATTTGGGTCTAAAGGAAGGGTGGCCGTATTTGCCCAGGATGAGTTGAACACACCAATAAAATCACAGAGGTATACAGGTGTCAGCCACACTTCACTGCTGGAAAAACCTTATTACCAGGAGTTCAGTAAATGCCAAGGAGCTGGAAAAGGAAATTTAAGGAGGGTACCTGCCCACTAACCTTTAGTGAGTTCATCTGGAGGTGTATTAGGATCAGTGACTGTATGAGTCATACCTAGTGTGTCTGCCTACGGGATCAATTTCCTCATTCAAAATCATCTGGTGGGATTAAAGGTAACAGGATCCTCAATTGTCTCCAAAAATCTCATTGTGTTTATGGAGACTGAACAGCTGCAGAAGAAAGGATCTAGTATTTTCCCTGACTGTTTGGTCACACAATCCAGGACCAATCAAGCTCACTCACTGGTGACTGAGAGGGCATTGCAGGCAAAGCGCTTTCCAATCTGATTATCTGAAAACTTTTTAGGGTGTTCAGAAGACCACAAGGGGGTAATGAATAGCAGCCCAGCAATTTGGCCCAATGTTCAAAACAGAAATTTGGTGAAGATTAGGTGACAGGTTTAGCATTTTGAACTAGGTCCTGAATATTGAGACAACATTATCACTCGCGAGTGGTGAGAGGCCTATTAACAGAGATTATTGCTCATTTTCACTCATTGTTACTGAATCTCACCTCCTTATTAACACTCTCCCATCATCTGATCCACTGCATAGAAACTAGACACCAAGAATTCCCAACGTGAAAATCAGAGCGGGTACTACCAGAAAAATCCAGATTGCCACTTGGTCCTCTGGACATGCATCCTGGACCCCTGGTGTCAAGGTCTCAGAGCAGCCACTCACACCCTTCATTCTAGGACATTAGCATCCAATACATACCAGCCTTATCACACATCTCTGAACTGCTTCTGCCTTGTCTTATGTACTTATCACAGGCACAAAACCAGGCAGCTTATCATGGCTATCAACAGTCATCGGTCAAAAAGGGTGACGAGTTGCTGTAGGGTGCCATTAGACACCAATCTCACATCTCTCCACATGTCAGCCATCAACATGCCAAACACCCTGCACACTGCAAGCTAACAGCCATGTCTCCAAATTTTAAAGGAGATAGTCTTCAGTCAAGTCCACAGAGATACCCTTTAGTCAGAGGGGTATGGTTCAGTTAATCAAGGGAAGCTTTCAGCGTTAGTCCAGGCACTGAGGTGCCATCAGTTAACTCGTCCAGGTCATGGCTAGGAGATCCGTACAACTTGAATCTGGGCTGTGGGATATGGTCAGCCCCATGGATACAGTCCAGTCCACCCAGTATGGGAAACAACGACACTGTAGAGAGCTGTACAGAAATATTTGTTGCGGATTTGGTCACTCATTGCTCAGGACTGTTTTGCTAAGTCACTGAAAGGGGTGCTCCATGTTCAGTTTCAGATGTTGTCCACGAGAAATCAAGAGAGTTTATCAGGGCCAATGCAGACAGAGAGAGGCTGGGAAATTTAATACCAGGGTATTGGAGTCAGAATGATGGAGTTAAGGTAGTAAAAGGGAGCAACTCAATATGTAAGGGAGGAAATAACAGCATATGGAAGGAAATGGGGTAAAGAAGGAGGGGTTGTTATTCACTTTAAGCTACAGCCTGGTTTTCATGGAGGGCAAGGTACTATATGAGACACTTGGAGCTGGGAGTAGGTGGTGGTGAGCAGATGAAGACTTACTTAGATGGTTTGGATGGGGACTTGGGAGAGTTCAATGACAAAAGGATTGATAGACAGGCTACCAGGATGGGAATATTTATGTTGGAGGTTCACCAGTACAAAGAGTCTAAGCCTGAGATTCATGTTTGAGGACCAACTTGCTGTTGCCTTCCATCGTGCCATAAATAACAAGTATTCAATGAAGACGCAAATGGCTGAAACCATACCTGGAGTGAGTAGGGTAAGTATTTTGTCCTCTTAAAAAATAAACTTCAATTTTGAGTGATGTGAGGCCCTTTAATGAGCAGCAGTATTACACAGGCAAACATAAACTGAAGCCAAAAGCCACCAGGTGGTAATACATGCTTGTGAACCTTAGGTATTGACCTACTGTGTGCAGTCTAAATCCTTACACTGATCAAACTTGACCATATTAGACAATATTATGAATGAATCCCATGAATGGTAGTGAGCCAGTTAGAATGTTTCATAATGTAGCAATCACCTCTAATTTACCTATTGCCTGTGTACAGTGTAGGGCCTTTGCACCTTGGGCTCTTGAATATTGTGCAGCGCAAGAATGGGTGAGTTCCATGCCTTCAATATTGTTGGTGTGGCAAGACCGAGACTCATAAGTATGGCTGAAGTTGAAAAATGAACTTATTTACAAATATGAGAACTCATTTCCATTAACCCATGCCACTTACATGCCCTCAGAAGGTCTTCTTTCTTTCCCTCCCCACTATGTCTCACTATAGTCCTGTTCCATAGTTGGGGAGGAGAGAGTCTGCCTAAAGCAGTGTCTGTTGGTCTCAAAAGTTTACTGAGGCAACTCTGACGGCTGTTTGTGGTCCAGAGTGTCCAGATGCAGGTCATTCACCTCAGCTTGAGCTCCCAGGTGGTTGCGAGGATGGAAACCTTTCTCATGACGGTGACGCTGGCAAGGTAGGCAGCGTTTGGGCTCATGTGCCCGTCCACTCCAGACTAGCTATTTCCTCCCTTCTTTCCTTACCATTTTTGTCTTCTTTCTTTTCCTTTTCCCGTCTCTTCATCTTCTTCTTGCCAGCGGCAGCGGCGAAGGTAACATTGTAAAGGAGGGCAGAAGGAGTGGGACTTTGGATGAGGTGGCAACCTGGCCTGGCAGCAGAGCCAGGGACTCCTGGCTATGGTAGGCCAGAGCTGTAATTCCAGACATCGACTGAAGTGGTGGCAGTGTCGTATGTCTAGAACAGGGACTCCTAATGTCTGTGAGGTAGTGATAGCAGCTCCTGGTTGCAGTAGGGCCAGAGTCAGGGATTCCTCATTATTGGCGAAGTGGCGGCAACAGTAGAGCCAGGGGCTCCTAGTTGCGGGGCCGATGTGGGTCAAGCACAAGACCTGGCATGGGTGCTCATTGGTGAGAAGGGCCTAATGGTGAAGAGATGACACCTGAAGAATGGCGACTTCGATGTTAGTGGGTCCATAACAGATGGTGGAGGGGTGGTGGTGCAAGGCATTGTTAGTGAAGCTAGCGCAGGGCTCAGGGCTCATCGTGGAGGTGGTAGGCTAAAGATGGACTCTCTTGCAGCTCTTTTATTATTCCTTTTATTCTTAAACTATTCAACATGGTGCCAGATTATAGCAACAGTCGAAGCTTTTCAATATATTTTACTGTGTTGCTATTGTAGAGTACAAGTAACAATAAATCATCATTCATTTACTTATTAAAATGGACAACCTGGCCATCCCTAGTGGCCTGAGAAGATTTCATAGAATCATAGAATTCCTACAGTGTGGAAAGAGGCCATGCAGCTCATTGTATCTGCACTGGCCCTCCAAAGAGCATCACACCCAGACATAGGCTCCTGACCCTATCCCCGTAACCCTGAATTTTACCGTGACTAACCCACCTAGCCTGCACCTACCTGGACTCTACAGACAATTTAGCATGTCCAGTTCACCTAATCTGCACACCTTTAGACTGTGGGAGGAAACCAGAACACCCAAAGGAAACTCACCCAATCACAGGGAAAATGTGCAAGCTCCATATGGACAGTAGCCCAAGGCTGGAATCGAACCTGGGTTCCCAGAGCTGTGAAGTAGCAGTGCTAACCACTCTGGAGGGTTGTGTGGTTCCTCCTCCAGCTGGGTGCCTACTGGTATCATTGTCTCCTCATGAGGAATGGTCACCTGGCCCAGTTGTAAGGTTCTTCAACACCTTGTCGCCTTGCTATTGATACTGAGCACCACTGGCTGGAGCAATGGACCACATTCTTTGTGCTAATTCAGCAGAGCCTGAGGATGCGGGATGCTCTCCATGGCAGCCACCAACCTGTCCACAGAGGCAGCCAAAGTGGGTAATGGCAAGGTAATGGAACAAAGAAAAATGCTTCTTACTTGGTTGCCAGGGCATGGAGGCTTCAGCATCTCAGCATGAGTTATCCTAGTCCTAGCCAGGCGAGAGCCAATATTTGCTCCCCACTTTTTCAGTCCTGGTATGGGTCATTTTCTCCTGGAATAATAGAAAGGGAGGAATTGAGGCAGGTGGCATTGCTGATGTTGGTATGGCAGACGACCTGAGGTGGCCCAAGTGGGTGTGCACTAGCACATAGGGTATGCAGGGTTAGAGTTCAGAAGAGTTTAAGGACGGAGGTGAGAATAAGTGAGGGGAGATGTCACTTATGATGGTGAGAGCAGTGAGGTATGAGCCTTGATGACAGGAGGGTGCTGTAGTTGAGATAGAGTCAGCGTGAGAAAGCATGGTGAAGATGGTGGGACCAGGAAACAAACACAGTGCTTTTACATGCTTTCACCAAGAAGCAGCATCTGGATTGGAAAATAGAAAGAAGCCAGGGATAGATCCTTGGAGGACACCAGAGATAATGAAGCAGGAGCAGGATCAGAAGCCAATGCAAGTGAGACTCCAGCTATGAATAAAACATAAGAATGGCACCAGGTAAGAGCAAGTACACTTAACAGGATAACAGAGGAGAGACATTGGAGGACAAAGGCATAGTTATTCATGCTAAAGGCTGCTGATGGGTTGAGAAGTGCAAACAGGGAAACTTTCTCTTTATCGCAATCAAATAGAATCTGATCTATGATTTGGAAAAGAAATATGTTGGCATTGTGGAAAGAATGGAAATCTATTCAGAGAGAAAAGCTAGGATACCAGAAATGTGCAAATAGATTTGGGAAGCAGCATTGTGTTCAAGCACTTTGGAGAGGAGGCTAAAGTTGGCAATGGGACAGTAGTGTGCATGAGCAGCAGGTGGAGGGTTGGATTTTTGAGAAGCTGGGGATGAAAGCAGATTTAAAGGGTAGAACAAGATCTAAAGGGTGAGAACCATTTATTTCATTCACTAACACGGAAGCAGAAGGGAAACAGTTTCATGAAATAGGGTAAAAGAAGCAGTAAAGTGAGCTCACAGACGGCATGTGGGGGCTAGGAGAAAAACTAGAGGAAAATGTAAATTCAGGATTAAAATGGGACAATTTTTACAGAAAGTTAGCCTATTGGGATAATGGAGAGAATGAGCTATAGCAGAGACAGCTGATAAGATGACAAAGTGTGGGGCTGGATGAACACAGCAGGCCAAACAGCATCTCAGGGGCAGAAAAGCTGACGTTTCGGGCCTAGGCCCTTCATCAGAGAGGGGGATGGGGAGATGGTTCTGAAATAAACAGGGAGAGGGGGGAGGCGGAGCGAAGATGGGTAGAGGAGAAGATAGGTGGAGAGGAGAGTAGAGGTGGGGAGATAGGGAGGGGATAGGTCAGTTTGGGGAGGACGTACAGGTCAAGGAAGCGGGATGAGGTTAGTAGTTAGGAAATGGAGGTGCGGTTTGAGGTGGGAGGAGGGGATAGGTGAGCGGAAGAGCAGGTTAGGGAGGTGGGGATGAGCTGGGCTGGTTTTGGGATACAGTGGTGGAAAGGAGATTTTGAAGCTTGTGAAGTCGACATTGATACCATTGGGCTGCAGGGTTCCCAAGCGGAATATGAGTTGCTGTTCCTGCAACCTTCAGGTGGCATCATTGTGGCATTGCAGGAGGCCCATGATGGACATGTTGTCTAAGGAATGGGAGGGGGAGTTGAAATGGTTCGCGACTGGGAGGTGCAGTTGTTTATTGCGAACCTAGCGGAGGTGTTCTGCAAAGAGATCCCCAAGCCTCCGCTTGGTTTCCCCAATTTAGAGGGAGCTGCACCGGGGACAGTGGATACAGTATACCACATTGGCAGATGTGCAGGTGAACATCTGCTTGATATGGAAAGTCATCTTGGGGCCTGGGATGGGGGTGAGGTTGGAGGTCTGGGGGCAAGTGTAGCACTTCCTGCGGTTCCAGGGGAAGGTGCCGGGTGTGGTGGGGTTGGAGGGGAGTGTGGAGCAGACAAGAAAGTCACGGAGAGAGTGGTCGCTCCGGAAGGTAGACAAAGGTGGGGATGGAAAAAAGTCTTGGGTGGTGGGTTCGGGTTGTAGATGGTGGAAGTGTCGGAGGATGATGCGTTGTATCCGGAGGTTGGTGGGGTGGTATGTGAGGACGAGGGCAGTTATTGTAGGGGCGGGGTGTGAGGGATGAGTTGCAGGAAATGCGGGAGACACGGTCGAGGGCATTCTCGACTACTGCAGGGGGGATTTTGCAGCCCTTGAAGAAGGTGAACATCTGGGATGTGCGGGAGTGGAATGCCTCATCCTGGGAGCAGATGTGGCGGAGGCGAAGGAATTGGGAATAGGGGATGGAATTTTTGCAGGAAGGTAGGTGGGAGGAGGTGTATTCTTGGTCGCTGTGGGAGTCGGTGGGCTTGAAATGGACATCAGTTTCTAGCTGGTTGCCTGAGACGGAGACAGAGAGGTCCAGGAAGGTGAGGGGTGTGTACTTCTACAGTAGTTCATCCACTTCACCAACACCTTCCACCCCAAACTCAAGTTCACCTGGGCCATCTCAAACACATCCTTCACCTTCCTGGACCTCTCTGTCTCCGTCTCAGGCAACCTGTTCTTCCTCTAACTTATCCCCACTTCCCACCTCAAGCTGCACCTCCATGTCACACCTACTAACCCCATCTCGCCTCCTTGACCTGTCCGTCCTCCCCGGACTGACTTATCCCCTCCCCACCTCCCCACCTACAGTCTCCTCTCCATCTATCTTCTCCTCCATCCATCTTCGGTCCGCCTCCCACTCTCTCCCTATTTATTTCAGAACCCTCTCCCCATCCACCTCTCTGATGAAGGGTCTAGGCCCAAAATGTCAGCTTTTGTACACCTGAGATGCTGCTTGGCCTGCTGTGTTCATCTAGCTTCACACTTTGTTATCTTGGATTCTCCAGCATCTGCAGTTCCCATTATAGCTGATAAGATGGTCTTGATCTTAAATACAGAGAAGTCAATGATATCCTTAATATTTTTGTTTGAGGTGAAGGTGAAGGATACAAGGAAGAGGGATTAAAGAGGACTTTTTTGCAGTGGGGAAGTTGGCTGCTATCTACCTTAAACAGTTTTAGCAGATAAGAGCAGTACCTAACAGCATTTTACTATGATGACCCAACCAGCTCTCTGCGATATCCTACTAAGTCAGCATTCCTTGGGCATGAAAGAGCAGACATAAGCACTTAACTCAAGGAATGGTCAGGGCGAGACAACATTTTATTGCGACCAGGTTACCAATGCTGGAGGTGAGAAACTGTTGAACAATCAGTAGCTACAGACATGGTCCAACTGCTGTATTTATATCTGAGAATGGCAAGTAGCTTTTGTAATGGAAGTTTCATACTACTATGTTATATTTGACCCAGGAACAAAATAGGTAAATAAATAAGAACAGTTACTCTGAATGTGCATTGATGGCTCTTGTATATTTATTGTAGGACAAACCGTAATTCTCCTTTTCTGTAATATGTTGTGTGGCAGTAAGCAATAAGATGTATATTATAGTTAAATATCGCAAAATGTGAAATGTGATCTGAATAAAGTTTGAGCAAACTAACTTACATTTGTACATCATTAATGATCAACAATGACTAAATATGTTGACACATATGTTTACACAAGTAGCATGTTAAAAATGTTGAATCTTGGTGATGCTTGCAAATTCTCCCCAAATGATAATATATGAGTAACAACCATGATTACAGCAAGCCGATGAAACTTCCTTTATCCACTACTGCGGCAAGTCAGAAAGATTAATGTGCAAACTTATAGATAACATTAGCGGTCAAATGATCCTAGCTGTCAATCTGTTCACACATTTTGATCACAATTAAGGATAAGCATTTATTCATGGCTGTCAACAGAAATGCAACTTTCAGGTGTGACAACTTTCCTCATGACTTTCCTCATGTATTTATATTTCATGTGAAGGGACTTCTAACCAATGATTCATATCTCACAAGAAAGTCCAACTTCACAGCCTACAAATGAATCACCGACTGCAGTATTAATATCAGGAACATATAGGATGTGAAAATGCTGTCATGATCTACGTACGTTGTGAGACTCTCCATGAATGCTGTGATTTTCCACAATTGAGGTTGACTTGACAAATGGAATATTCAGTTAGTTAAAGCCAACCTCATGAGTGGAGATTAAAATCAGATTTCACGTGGAAGAAATGAGTGCTTCGTTGTTATTCCTATTACATTTGTAGTTGTTAAAAGTTAAGGTATTAAAAAGCAAAATTATTTAATGATAGATTTGTAGAATTGAAGAATATCATCCGATAAATAATAAAGTAAAAACAGTGGTAGATTGAGATGATATAATAATTATCTTTTCTTCAGTTATGGTAATCTTCAAAACAGCAACCATATTTTGTTGGAAACATACCGTTACAATGTAAGATTCTATTAAAATAATGTATTTAAATTAACAGCATATTAGCTCTGTGTTAAGTGGAGCCAATTAATAGAAAAATTATTCAAATTAGTTAACCCTTTTAGGCATTAGATACATAATCATTTGCTGGAGGTATTTATTCATAATGATATTAATCAAATTACATAAAGTGGGTCATTGTGGGTATTTTTTTAATCTACTACATCGATTTTTGTTTGATTAAAACATCATCCCTCTCACCTTATCAAAAGGAAAATCCAAATGAATGGGGAAAACACAAACTGAAAATTACAAATGTGATACACATGCAATTCAATTTTGATTCCAAGTATAATTAGTCATTCATCTAGTGAGAGAAAATCAAGATACCAAAGCACAGCATCCCACGAAGGAAATCCACCCGGCCATGCTTTAGTCAAATATCTTTTTGTTCACAAACAAGTGTGCTCCAGGGGAACATGCACCAGTATTAATTCCTTGTGCATGCAATCTTTTGTAATTTTAAAATGGTGTTCAATTAAGCAAAGATTTTATACAATGATTTTATAGGATTGTAGAAACTTAAAAAATGTCTCTTTAGCAAACTTTTTATAGGCCTATTCAAGCGTAACTGTCATGGGGTCCCAAAGACAATTGTAAGCCTGCACTTAAGTACTGTATATTCTTTCGGTTCAAAGGAAGCTTACAGTATTTTGACCAAACAGGTAGATGAGAGTAAACCAGTGGATGTAGTGTATATGGATTTCAGCAAGGCGTTCGATAAGGTTCTCCACAGTAGGCAATTGTACAAAATGTGAGGAATGGGATTGTGGGAGACATAGCAGTTTGGATCAGAAATTGGCTTGCTGAAAAAAGACAGAGGGTGGTGTTTGATGGGAAACGTTCATCCTGGAGTCCAGTTACTAGGGGTGTACCGCAAGGGTCGATGTTGGGTCCACTGCTGTTTGTCATTTTTATAAATGACCTGGATGAGGGCATAGAAGGATGGGTTAGTAAATTTGCAGATGACACTAAGGTAGGTGAAGTTGTGGATAGTGACAAAGGATGTCGTAGGTTACAGAGAGACATAGATAAGCTGCAAAGCTGGGCTGAGAGGTGGCAAATGGAGTATAATGCAGACAAGTGTGAGGTGATGCACTTTGGTAGGAGTAACCAGAATGCAAAGTACTGGGCTAATGGTAAGATTCTTAGTAGTGGAGATGAGCAGAGAGATCTCGGTGCCATGTACACAGATCCTTGAAAGTTGCCACCCAGGTTGACAGGGTTGTTAAGAAGGCAGACGGTGTTTTAGCTTTTATTAATAGAGGGATCGAGTTCCGGAACCATGAGGTTATGGTGAAGCTGTACAAAACTCTGGTGCGGCCGCACTTGGAGTATTGTGTACAGTTCTGGTCACCGCATCATAAGAGGAATGTGGAAGCTTTGGAAAGGGCGCAGAGGAGATTTAGTAGGATGTTGCCTGGTATGGATGGGAGGTCTAACAAGGAAAGGCTGAGGGACTTGAGGCTGTTTTTGTTAGAGAGAAGAAGATTGAGAGGTGATTTAATTGAGACATATAAGATAATCAGAGGGTTAGATAGGGTGGATAGGGAGAGCCTTTTTCCTAGGATGGTGACGGCGAGCACGAGGGGCATAGCTTTAAATTGAGGGGTGAAAGGTATAGGACAGAGTAGTTTCTTTACTCAGCGAGTAGTAAGGGTTCTGGATGTGAGTTTGCTCGCTGAGCTGGAAGGTTAGTTTTCAGACGTTTCGTCACCATTCTAGGTAACATGATCAGTGAGCCTCCAATGAAGCGCTGGTGTTATGTCCCGCTTTCTATTTATCTGTTTAGGTTTCCTTGGGTCGGTGATGTCATTTCCTGCATTGGTGATGCCATTTCCTGTTCTTTTTCTCAGGGGATGGTAGATTGGCTCCAAATCAATGTGTTTGTTGATGGAGTTCCAGTTGGAATGCCATGCTTCTAGGAATTCTCGTGCATGTCTCTGTTTGGCTTGTCCTAGGATGGATGTGTTGTCCCAATCAAAGTGGTGTCCTTCCTCATCTGTATGTAAGGATACTAGTGATAGTGGGTCATGTCGTTTTGTGGCTAGTTGATGTTCATGTATCCTGGTGGCTAGCTTTCTGCCTAGTTTAGGCCCGAAACGTCAGCTTTTGTGCTCCTGAGATGCTGCTTGGCCTGCTGTGTTCATCCAGCTTGTCACTTTATTATCTTGGATTCTCCAGCACCTGCAGTTCCCATTATCACTGAGGAAGGACACCACTTTGATTGGGACAACACATCCATCCAAGGACAAGCCAAACAGAGACACGCATGAGAATTCCTAGAAGCATGGCATTCCAACCGGAACTCCATCAACAAACACATTGATTTGGAGCCAATCTACCATCCTCTGAGAAAAGAACTGGAAATGACATCACCAATGCAGGAAATGACATCACCGACCCAAGGAAACCTAAACAGATAAATAGAAAGCGGGACATAACACCAGCGCTTCATTGGAGGCTCACTGATCATGTTACCTAGAATGGTGATGAAACATCTGAAAACTAACCTTCCAGCTCAGCGAGCAAACTCACATCCAGAACCTTAACCTGAGCTACAAATCTTCTCAAAACTTGCTAGTAGTAAGGGAATGGAACGCTTTGCCTGCAACGGTAGTAGATTCGCCAACTTTAGGTACATTTAAGTCGTCATTGGACAAGCATATGGACGTACATGGAATAGTGTAGGTTAGATGGGCTTCAGATCGGTATGACAGGTCGGCACAACATCGAGGGCCGAAGGGCCTGTATTGTGCTGTAATGTTCTATGTTCTATGTATTATTAAATGCACACAAAGCATACTTTGACAGTCTATCTCCAAACATTATCCTAGATATTTGGCAAAACAAATAAAATTTACTAGTTGATAATGAAAGCAATCATCCGGTACCTCTCTGCTGCAATGAGATGTAAATGAGTAGACTGTCTCTACATTGTCTGTGGCCAGAAAGAAAGCATCTTGTAGAAGTAGCTAAGGCAGAGCATGAAGTAGTTCATTGAGGTTTGCCTCACTGTAAATGCACATTTCTTCTAGTATTTAGACATGTGAGAATCCAGTCTTTAACAGCGAAACAGGAAAAGGGGGAAGAGACAATGAAAGGAAGAAATGGTGTTTCAAGGAGGTCAGCAAACCCTCAGGACAGGTATGCATCTTACTTCTGTAGTAAAGTGGATCTGTTTCAGGTTGTATCTTCGCTGGATGTGCTCTTACAGGCAGTTCAATTGATTCTAGACCACGCCATTCTTGTTAAGTTTATAGTGATGATGGTATTCTGACATGACTCTTGGGTTCTATGCTGGACCCAGGCAGCTTCATGTGAAACTAAGCACTTTTGAGTTCTCCAACTTCTTCTTTCTTCTTCAAAGGGTTGTATTGTTCCAGATTTTCCACTTCTTCAAGGTATTCACCTCTTTGAAGTACCATGTTATGAAGAGCTTAATGAGGCACTTACAGGAGTTTAATGCAGAGCGTCATTCGACCAATTCAGGCACCAGAACTGCATCTTCAAAAGCCCAGTGGCTTATTTGATGGTGATCCACTTGATGCATTGAAAACCAAATGCATCCATGGGAATCCAGCAATGGAGTTGAAATCCACTGATCTTTAAGTATGTAATTAATAAATTGAATGATTTCCAGCTCTCATAAATAGGACACTAATGATCTGTGAGATGCAGTACAGAACCATTTGTGAGATACTACAAAGGCTGACAGCTGACCCTTAGAAGGAGACAGAGATGAAGAATTTCAAAGATGCAGTGACTAAAGTAGCTAGAGATTGGAATGGTGAGCAGTGCCCTGACGTATAAGGTTTACCAGCATCAGGGCACAAATTGCTGTGATCATCCACCTGGAAGTCAGTGTCAGGAGAAAAAAACATTCTCCAACATCTTCAGTCAGTGTCATCTTCATTATGTAAAATATGGTTTCCCCTTTGTAAATCCAGCTGCCTAATCAGACAGGTATTTTCTAAATATCCAGTCATTACATTCTATATAACAGATTTCTCTACAACGAATGATAGGTTAACGGGTTTGCAGTGAGTTCCATGCACAGCACTGAGTTCTGGAACTGAACAGCAATGTTGTGATCCACACTGGAACACCAATTGCCATGCACGGATCTTTGAGGTGTCTGTGTGCACACAACCACACATTTCAATGGAATGTTGCAGGTCTGCAATTTGATGTTTTCTATCCTGCTCCTTCCTTAAACAGTGAGGCTAAGTCTGTAGTACTCCAAACAGCACACATCATTGCTGAATTAATAAAATTTTGAAAGCTGATCACCAGTGTATCCACTATCTTTGTAAAATATCTTCCAACACTGTAGATGAAGGTAGTTGCGTGCTGTGAGTTTGTCAACATCTCAGTCCCATTAACTCCTTCAATACTACTTTTTTAACTAATAATTATTTATTTCAATTTGACACCCTTGTTTGACTTGGATCTTAATTAGTACTGTGAAGATCCTTATACTTTGTCAGGCACGAAGTACTCAATTAGCTTCTCTGTTATTTCTTCATTTCCGGTAATAAATGCTCCTGTGGCTGCTTGCGTGGATCACATTCCACTTTGCAAAAAATTTTTATATGTATATATATTCCTGTCAAACTGTTTACAATCCAGTTTTAGGTCTCTTTCTACTTTACATTCACTTCTATTTTGTTTTACTTTGTCTATTTCTTTGGTTTCTTTTGTTGAATGAATGAATTTTTTGTCCTTTTTCATTGCTTAAGGCTACATATAAAATAGCCTGTGCCCTCGTTGGGTTCTCAACATATTGTTTTAGAAAACCATCTCAAACATATTCCAAGAATTCTTCCTTCAGTGCACTGGTGCTCATTAGACCTTTACAGTACACCAGCAGCTTGAAACCACTTACGATCACTGAAAACTCCTTGCTATGCATACCTCTAATTTCATCATTAAAGTGGATGGCCTATAAACCGCTCTTGCCAATGTTTACTGCCCATTGCTTTTTCTTAACTTCATCCCGATTCTTTGTCATTTTCAGTGATCAGAAATCCTCTTTCACTACTACACTGATTTCTTATTGTCTCCTTCCTAAATATTAAATGTCCTTTAATATTCAGTTCCCAGTCATGGTCACCCTACAGAAACATCTTTGTCATGATAAATGAATTATAACCTTTTACATCTACCAGTGTGATCAATTCAACTATTTGTGAATGTCCCATGCATTCAGATAAAGTGTTTTAAGTTCAGCTTTCTTTAACACTATTCTGTAAATTGACCTGTGAGTATTTTCTGCTGCTTTCCGCTTATATTTACAACTTTTCGACCTCCCGTTACTAGCTTTATTGTTATTTTGTCTAGAATCCGTGTTAGGTTCCTGCTCCACTGACAAGCTTAAATCTTCCCTGACAAATCTGCCACCTATATGAGGTTCCGTTCATCATAGAATCCCTACAGTGTGGAAACAGGCCATTCAGCCCAACAAGTCCACACCGCATCCCAGGGCCTTTCCCCCACCCCTGATTTCCCCAAGTCTAACCCACCTAACCTAAACATCCCTGGGCATTACAGGCAATTTGGCACGGCCAATTCAACGAACTTTTACATCTTTGGACTGTGGGAGGAAACCAGACGACCCATAGAAAACCAACGCAGACATGGGGAGAATGTGCGAACTCCACACAGACAGTCACTCGAGGTTCCTGGTGCTGTGAAGCAGCTGTGCTAACCACTGAGCCATCATGCCGCTACTAAGGTCTAACCTGTCTTCAGTCTACACACCCCAAATGCCCCAGAACTGGCCCAAAGTCTTGTTTCCTGAATTGTTTTTCTCAGCCATGCACTGATTTGTTCAGTCTTCCTGTTTCTATGCCCACTAGCATGTGGTACTGGAAACAAACCTGAAATAAGAACCTTGAATTAGAACCTGAAATGTTTTTCCCTTTTCTTGTCTAGATCCCTAAACTCTACTTCCTCTTCCCTACATAAGTAAATGTGGATGACCTCTGGCTCTTTACCCTCCCCCAAAATAATGTCCTCTAGCCGTTCTGTGACATCTTTGATTCTGGCATAAGGGAGGTAAAGTCAGCATCTGTGGAGGCAGAGCAGAGTTAACGTTTTGAATCCAGTTACCCCTCTTCAGAACCTCTTCTTTTTATGTATTTCATTTCAAAATAGAAAGCCGGTTTATGAGTGAGTTAGACTCTTGGTGTTGCATTACCTACATAGTCTTTCTGGATTGCCAAGGTCTACATCACATTTATAGGCCCGTTAGCCTATTGAGTCTGTACCGTTCAAAACTGAGCTCCTAACTATTCTATTCCAAAGTTCCACCATTTGGCACATAGCTTTGTATGGCTTGGCATTGCTTCTTAAATGTTATGAGACTTTCTGCCTGAGAAGGGCATTTAAGTGGTTTAAAATAGATAAAGAGGATGCATTAAAAAGGTTGGCAACATTTAATGTGGATCAGCACCAGGACAAGCTGAACAGTGCTGGGGGAATCGAGGATATAAACTACAGAGGCATTGCCATAATTTTACAATTTTCCTTAAATAGTTGAGCAAAAGTTTGAGCAAAGTTTCTACAGTCTCAGAGAATCATTGGGCTGCTCTCTCATGAGACAAAAACGACTGGTGCTGGTTTAACCTGATGGTCACCAGGCCTCAGGCGAGGGGAAAACTGAGACAAAGAGTCCCTCATGGTAACCTCAGTCAATGTGGGAATTGAACCCATGCTGATGGCAGAGCAGCCATCCAAGCTAATAAACCCATTTCATATAGTTCAGCAATGCGAGAGAATTGAAGAAAAAAAAATGTAAATGTTGCACTTTTACTCACAAAAGTGTATAATGATAAGCTGAGTAACTACAGACCACGAGGTTTAATCTCGGGGTGGATTTTTTTTTAAAAAAAGATGATTAAGGACAAAATTAACAGTTACCTGCGCAAGTGAAGATTAATAAAGAAAAGCTAGCACAGAACCATTGAGGGTAAAAAGTGTTGACCTAACCTGCTTGTGTTTTTAGCCGAGTTAATATTGATAGCCAATGCCTTTACTGCCATTATTGCAATGTACATGGATTCTAAAAGGCATTTGACAAGGTGCCGTAGAAAGATTTGTCAGCAAAGTTACAGATCATGGAATAAAACAGGCAATATCAAAAAGGATACAAAATTGGCTGATTGACGGGAAACAGTGTAGTGATGACTGTTTGCCTGGCAAATTAGGGAAATGTTTATAGAGGTCAGTATCAAAATCCCATGCTCTTTTTGATAACAAGGAGTAAATCTTAGTGTACCATGCACAATTTCAAACTCAATTTCAGAAGACATAAATCTCTGAAGTATTGTGATCTGTAAGGATAATACTCGTAAATGTTAAAAAGATGTAACCATGTTACTGAAATGGTTTGATAAAATGAAATTTCATAGAACAAAGTATGAATTTAGTCATTGTGTTAGAAAAAATATGGATGGACTATACAACATGAAGGGTGTAATTCTAAAGGGGGGTAATAAGAACAGAGGGATTATATGCGCACAATTCATTTCAGAGGATAGGCCAAGTTGAAGAACCAGGCAGGATTCTGGGCTTTAAAAGCTAGGAAGTTATGAAAATATATATAAAACACAAAATCAACATCAACTGAAACATTGTAAACAGCAGCTTTGAAAAGGCATAGATCATTTCCTGAAAAAGAGTGAATTGCAGTATTGGGTGAATAAAATAGTAAGTGAGACAGGGTGAATCACTTCAGCAGACAGCCAGCACAGACACAACTGGCCTCATGGCATCATTGCATGATGAAACTATTTCATTCGATGAAAGTCTCTGCACAGTTTTAAAACATGTCAGTACCTTCAGAGTGTTGCAGACATGTAACTGTGCAAAAATAAAAGGGCTTGTGTTCTTAAACATATTCATTTAATAAACATAGAATTCTGGAGAATGAGAACAGAAGACACATTATTGTCCCTTAATGGAGAAAACACAAAATTTATGTTAGTCTGTCTTTAGTCTTTGTCTGTTTGCATTGGTGTGTTCTGTCAGCTAGATGGGATAAGTCATGTGAGGGGGCTGGAAATATGAAATATGAAGATGTGTTGTCTCCTGTAGGCTAGTCAGATGCAATTTGTTGGAAAAACAAGTGTCAGTGTAGTTGCGATTTTTTTAGAAGTGTGAATTACTTGCTGTTTTTGTGTCACAGTGTCAGATTTGAAATTTAGCCCACAGCCTTCTTGCTATTGAAGGGGATGGTCTGTCAGAGTTGTTCAATTCTGCAAGCCTGTTTCACCATTCATTATGAACATGGTTGATCATCCAACTCAGTACCTTTTCCTTATTGGTGTTCCATACCCTGTGATCCCTTTGGCTCTAAGAACTATATCTATACGGTTGGTTCGGCTATAACACATGTTCTGGCAATGCAAATTGGTTCTGCCATGGCTGACAAAAAGGGGAACGCTATTTCTAAAACCCAAACTTATGTTGGCTGTAACATGATTTGGATTTCAAGAATCTCCTCATCCTGGATAATATGCCAAGCCATCATCCCTTATTGGTGAACTTTCTTTTTTAAGCTAACCACTGAGAAACAGTCAGAAGACAATGAACCACAGCCATTCATCTTCTGGATTAACTATTTTTCGTCTTAATCCTGCAACCACAGCTGCACATGAAGGTGATGATGATGACAATGATAATGATCCTCAGCCCCAGCATTAACAACAGACACCCTCAAAATCTCATCCCCCGCCAAGTCATCTTGACAGTTTTTTCAAGGCAACGTGTTAAATTTACTTTTATTTCATTATTAGATACGAATTAAACATTTATTCAAACTGTGTTATCCTTTGTGTTAGGCTTATGAGTGATTTTTAAGTGATTTGGAATGATACGTTTTGGTGGTCCACCCCAACTCCACTTTTTCAGTAGGCCTAGTTGTTTCTATGGTGTGATTTTCTACAGTGCAATGTTGCACAGGAATGCAACTATTGCATTATAGTAGAACATTATATCCTTCTTGAAAGCTTTCAATGTTTTAATTTCAAGTGGCAGAGAATTTCACAGGCTCACCACACTCTGAGTGAAAAAATTTCTCCTCATCTCAGTCCTAAATGGCCTATTATGCATCCTTAGATTTTGATGCCTAACTCTGGACACCCTCCAGTCAACAGGGACATCCTTTCTGCATTTGCTCTTTCTAACTGACTGAGGGCAGCTACTTGTAGGAAAATATATATTAGAGCAGTGAAAGTAATTCAAAATGGAAATTGTGAGATTGCAGAGCCAACATACTTTTGTAACTGTGATGAGTGGAACCAAAAATTCCTAAGAACCCTGGATATCAAGGAATGTATATAATTAGATTAAGAAAAAATACATAAACCTTAAGTCAGATACCAAGGGTCAGAACATCTGAAGGCCTAAAGGTATAGAAAGTGCAGGGGATTACCTGAAAAAAATATGTATGAGAAACTGGAACATGAAGAACCTTTGGCAGGTAAAAGCAAGGAGCATCCAAATGCATTTTATTTGTAAATTAGTAGCAAGAGGATAACCAGGGAAAAAGTGGGGCCCATAAGGGACAAGCGGCAAACTGTAGGTGCAGCCAGAAGATGAAGGTGAGATTTTAAATGAGTATTTCATATGTGTATTTATGACAGAGAATAAAAGTATAGGTATCAAAATCAGGGTAGTGGATTGTGATACACAAACAAATTACAGTTGATGAGCGGGAGTGGGGGGCAGTGGGCAGAGGATTTCATGGGCTTAAAATTGGATAAGTCACCTTGCCCAGATTAGATGTACCAAAAGCCTTGACATTATTTTTCAAAACCTCACTGGATACAGGAGAGGTGTCAAAGGAACAGAAGGCAAGTATTGTGGTACCATTATTCAAGAAAAGTGGCAAGCTTCAATTAGGAAACTATAGGCTAGTTTTATAGCGGTGTAAGGAAAGTATTGGAAAATATTCTGACAGCAGAATTAATCTCCATTTGGAGAAGCAAGGATTAATCAAGGATAGATAACACAGTTTTGGCAAAGGGAGATCATGTCAGACACTATTAATTTAGTTTTTAAATGAGCTAACTGGACGCGTGGATGAGGGTAATACAATGGATATAGTTTACATGGACTTCAGAAAGGTTTTTGCCAAGGTTAGGCATGAAAGACTGCACAAGTAGGACAAATATTCATTATCTAAATAGATCTAGGATGTAAGCATTTTAATCAGTAAGTTTGTATGTGGCACAAAAATTGGTGGTGTGGTAAACAACGAGGAGGAAAGCTTTAAGCTACTGGATCATATGGATGGCTACTTGGATGGTTTGAACAGTGACAAGTGGAATTTAGTCCTGAAAAATGTGGGGTGATGCATGTTGGGAGGAATAAAAAGGCAAAAGAGTAGACGGTCGATGGTAGGAGCCTAGGAAGTGCAGAAAATCAAGGGGATTTTGATTTTGTCCTCGAAGATGAAGGAGAAATGGAGAAGGTGGTTATGAAGACATATGGGATATTTTTCAACATTAGTCAAAGCATTCACTAGAAAGGCAGGGAGGCTGTGATAGATCTACATAAGATATCAGCTGGACCACAATTAGAGTTGAGTCCTGCTTGCTGTAACATGCAACGGATCTGATTTCATTATAGTGGGTGCAGAGGAGATTCAGTCCAATGTTACCTGGAATGAAGCATTTCAGCTCTGAAGAGAGACTATTTATGCTGATAGTGGACCTGATTATGGTGTAAAAAATGATGAAGGTCATAATTAGCATAGATAGGAAGAAACATTTCCTTTTTAGGAGAGGGACAATAATCAAAGGGAATGGATTTAAGGTAAAGGGTAGAAGGCGTAGATAGTAGAGGTCAACAGCGGTCAGAGCACACTGATTGATGAAAAGACACTTTGACCTCTGGTCTAAAAGTTGACACCATACACAAACCCAACTGGTCCACTCAGCAACAGGCCCGTAAAACATCACTTGATATCAGGGATCTTCCTAGTGAAACTTCCCTGAACTGCCTCCAATGAAATGATATGTTTTCTTAAGGAAGAAAACCAAAATTCCTTGAAGTACTCCAGATGTGGTTTTTCCAGCATCTTATGCAAATGCAGTATGACTTCCCTACTCTTATAAGGCCAAAATTCCATTGGCCTACATGTTGCGTGTGTGAGCCAGCTTTCTGTCTTTCTTGCACAAATACCCACAAGCGCCTTTATGTTTCAGTTTTCTGCAGTTTTTCTCCATTTAAAAACAGATTATATGCCAGACTAAAGAGACACCAGATGGTATAATGGATCATACAATGTTAGGTTTTGTCATGAAATCCAAACAGGTATTACTTTCTTCTGGCATTTCTTACTCCAAGCTATTTCACTTGAAATAGTGAAAATCAGGAGCTTATCCTTCATGTATCATTGGACCATATTGTAACTCTTGACTAATTCTTTCCTCAATCAATTTTACCTGCCATTGTTAATTTCTATCCACCACAGATCATCAAAATAACATCAACTATCACTCTCATATGAAAAAAATTTCCAGTTCTTACTGATTCTATCAATAAATGTCTAACATTAACGTCGCCATCTTCTCCACTAAAGTGTTAAAATTGTTTTCATATCAACTAAATCGTTCTCAGCATCTGTGTCCCCTGGAAATTTCAGATTTAAAAAATTGAAACAGCTGTTTTATTCGAACTAATGGACTGGATGTACTGGAAAGATTGGTGATGCTTTGAGTGAATAAATCACTTGGTCTGGGTGACTTCTGCTCCAGGTGATAAAGAGAAGTTAGGGTGATATAGTGAAAGGCTTATTTTCATCTTCCAAACTTCCATTGATGTGGTAAAACTGAAAAATGATATAAAATTGACAAATGTAACATCCTTGTTTCGAAAGGAAGAGAGTAAGGTTATTTCCTTAAGGATCACTGCTGGGAGCTCTGTTGTTTTGTGTATGTATACATATAAATGATTTGGATGAAAATGTATGTGGTCTGATTAATATGTTTGCACATGACATAACACTTCTGAAGTTGAGAACAGTAAGAATGGTTATCAAAGGATACAGCAGGGTATCGATTATTTGGAATATTGGGTGGAGAAATGGCAGATGGAGTTTAATCTGAACAAGTATGAGGTGATGCATTTTGTGAGGTTAAATCCAAGAGGAAAGTATGCAGTAAATAGGAGGACCCTTAGGAGCATCATATACAGAGGGGCCTTTTAGTGAAAGTTTGTAGCTCGTAAAGTAGTAAAGAAGGCGTATGGTATACTTGTCTTCATCAGTCAGAGACTTGAATATAAAAGTTCACATGTTACTTTGCAGCTGTATGTTTAGTTAGGCCATCTTTGGACTATGTGTGTTGTTCTGGTTGCCACACTGTAGGATGGATGTGGAACTTTCGAGAGAGTACAAAAGAGGTTTGCTTTGATGCAGAGATATACAAGGTGTAGAGATGGATGAACACAGCTGGCCAAGTAGCATCAGAGGAGCAGGAAGGCGCCTGAAACGTCAGCCTTCTTGCTCCTTTGATGCAGTTTAGCCTGCTGTGTTCATCCATCGCTGCGCCTTGTTATCTCAGATTCTCCAGCATCTGCAGTTCCTACTATCTGTGAAACAATTTTAATCCCTTTGCTTTGATGCTGCCTTGATTGGAGTGTTTTAGCTATCAGGAGAGTTTGGACAAGCTCAGATTGTTTTTGTGAGAGCATCAGAGGCTGAGAGGTGACCTGATGAAAGTATATAAAATTAATAAGGAGGATAGTCAGAGACTTTTCCCCAGGATAGAAATGTCAATATCTGGGAGAATAGGTTTAAGGCAAAAGGAGAAAGTTTGAAGGAGATTTAGAAGGTAAGCTTTTTACACAGGATGGTAGACGCTGCAAGGGGAGGTGGTAGAAACAGTTGTGATAGTGATATTTAAGAGGCATTTAGGCAGATATGATCAGGCAGGGAATAGAAGGATATGGATCATGTGCAGACAGGTGGGCCAGTTTAGAATGGTATCATGGCCCGTTCAAACATAGTGAGCCGAAGGCCTATTCCCGTGCTATACCGTTCAATGTTTGAATAACTATTCACTGGTCAGTTTGATGTCAATGGTGATAATCTTTTAAAAACAAGAAATAAATAATGAGTACCTGGAGAGACTTAAGTTAATTGGGAAGGCCAGTACTGATTCACAAAATCAAGCTTGACTAGTTTAATTTTTTTTGATGAATTAACAGAAAACATCGTTGAAGGGAACATGGTGAATATTATCCATGTCAATTTTAAATAAGTTTTTTGATGAAGAACCATGCAAAAGAAATCAGTTAAAAAAATGAAGCTCGTGGAATGGGAGGGTTGGTGTCAGCTTGGATAAAAAATGGCTGATGAAGAGGAAACAACACATTGAGACAAGAAGTTTGTTATAATATCTGCAAATGACACTTAATTTTGAGATGTCGTAAACATGACATTAATTGCCTGCAACCGAACACTGGCAGGCTAGCAAAACGGGCAGGCCAGTGACAGATGGATTTTATTAGAGAAGCCTGCCTTGCTGCATTTTGTCAGAAGGGTCAGGAACAGGCAATATGTATGTCATGATGCAGTTGTAAAGACTATGCAGGGACAGTTGAATCTGGCCATGTGCATAGATCTTTAAAGATATTAAGGCAAAATGAGGAAGATATTTGCAAAAAAAAAAATCTTTTATTTCTTGTATTCCTTAGGCAGTGCGTTCCAGACCCATGATTGCTCTCAGAGGGAAAGACAAGAGAAGCAGAATCATGTGAACACTACCACTTGCAGGTTCTCCACCAAGTCACTCATCACTTAGAAAGATATTGCCGTTCTTTCAGTGTTGCTGGGTCAACATCCTGGAACTGCCTCCTTAACAGCATTGTGGGACTACCTATGGCAAATGGGTTCAGTGGTTCAAGAAGGCAACTCACGATCACCTTCTCAAGGGCAACTAGGGATGGGCAAGAAATCTTGGCATATTCAGCAATGCACTCCTACTGTGAATAATAATAATAAAAAAGCAGTGAGCAATGTTTGGCACAAAAGTGGAGTGATAAATGGTTAGACTAAAAAAGCTAGAGTTGTTCTCCCTGGAAAATGGGGGGTCAAGAGCAATGCACAAAACTATGACAATTTGAATAAAGCAGACCAAGGAAATATTTTCTCAGGGGACAACAGTATTTTTGAATTGTTACTGGGCTATTTACCCACAGACCTAGCTTAATGTTCCATGGGCATGAGTTCAAATCCCACCAGGACACTGAAGGAATTGAATTGAATTTATGAAGACTTCTGGAATAAAATATTGGTTGCATTAATAAGTATCATGAAATGCTTGCTTGTCAAAAAATATCAATTTACTCATGGCTAACAAGAGATAGAATCTGCCATTGAGTCATACAGCATAGAAACAGACTCTTCGGTCTGAAATATTTGCACTGACCAGATATCCTAAGCAAATCCAGTCCCATTTGCCAGCATTTGGCCCATATACCTCATGAACCTTCCTATTCATATACCCATCCAGATGCTTTTCAAATGTTGTAATTTTACTCACTTCCCCCAATTCCCCTGGCAGCTTGTTCCATACATGCATCACACTATGAGTGAAAAAGTTGCCTCTTAAGTCCTTTTAAAATCTTTTCCCTCCAACATTAAAGCTATGCCCTCTAGCTTTGGACTCCTCTACCTTAGAAAAAAGACCTTAGCTATTCAGACTATCCATGCCCTCATGACTTTATAAACCTCTATAAGGTAACCTCTCAGCCTCCAACACTCAAGTGAGAATATCCCAGCCTATTCAGCTTCTCCCTATAGCTCAAACCCCCTAGACCCGGCAACATCCTTGTAAATCTTTTCAGCACCCTCTCAAGTTGAACAACTTCCATTCTATAGAAGGGCTACCAGAACTGTACACATTATTTCAAAAGTAGCCTCACCAATGTCCTACACAGCCGCAACATGGCATCCCGACTCCTATACGCAATGCTGTGACCAATGAAGGGAAGCGTGCCAAATGCCTTCTTCACCACCCTGTCTACCTGCAACTCCACCTCTACAAGGGCCTCTGCAATTTCTTCCCTAGCCTCCCACAAAGTCCGAGGATGGGCTTGATCAGGCCCAGGAGATTTACCCACCTTAATATGCGTTAAGGGTGGAAACATCTCCTCTCTGGTAATATGTATGCTGTCGAAAAAATCTCCATTGCTTTCCCTTATTTCCTTAGCATCCGTCATTCTATTCTCAGTGAACACTGAGGAGATTTCCTCAGTAAACATTACAGAGAAATCTTGATTAGATGGGGGAATGGGCTGAGGATTGGCAATCTTTCTTTGCACATTCTCTCTCACTTCACTTAGAACCTCTGGAGTTAGCTGTGGTGATTTCTGCAGATTGGAAGATGAAGCCAGACACTAGCACAGGATCTTGCTATCTGTTAAGGCAAAGTGAGCAGGAGTGGATCATGACATGATAAAGTAGTGTTCAAGGTAGAAATGGTCAATTAACACGATCTGGTTAAAATTTTCTGGGATTTCAGAAAGCCTGCCTAGGATCAAGGATAAATACAGAGGTCATTGATTAAAAGCTAAATGAAAACAAAGCAATCAGAGTAGGCCTGGAAAGCAATGGCACATGAGTAAGGTTCATGCTTAGTGTTGAACCTTGAACATTCATTTCGTGGATCAGCATACAGAAAGATGTATGTTAATTCGATCATAATTTCATGGTATAATTTTAGTAAGCTTTCCGAAAATAAACTAGCATGTGTAAAATTAACAAATGGAGAGGTCATATCAATTTAAAGGAGGGGCTTAAACTAAAGTCATAGGGTCCAGAAAGAGTCCCATTAGCCCATGTGTCTCACCAGTCATCGAGCACATGCTCTTGATCTGTAACTCTGCATGCTCTGACATTTTGTCAAATTATTTTTTAAATGCTGTGATGGTTCCCAGCCTACCATCTTTTCAGGCAGCAGAATCTGGTATCCTCCACCTTTTGGTTGAGAAGATTCTTTTCCAAAGCCTCTCTAAACCTCCTGCCTCTTACATTAAAGCTATGCCCTCTGGTTATTAATTATTCTACTAAAGGGGAAGGTTTCTTCGCATCTACCCAATCTATGTCCCTCCTAATTTTATACACCTCATTGAGGTCCTTTTCAGTCCGCTCGACTGTAAGGAAAGCTATGCCTGTCTATCTAGCTTATTTTCAGAGCTGAAATGTTCCAACATAGCCAACATCTTGATGAATCAACTCTGGACTCTCACTAGCACAATCATTTCTTTCCTATCATATGATGTGCAAAACTGCTCACAGTATTCCAGCTGTGCCTACTGATAATTTTATACCGCTCCATCATAACCTTCTCGCTATTTTATTCAATGTCTCAACTGGTAAAGGCAAGTATACCATATGGATTCCTAACCACCTGATCTGCCTATCTTGCTGCTTCAAAGAGCTATGGATATGCATTCCAAGGTAAATCAGATCCTTTGTACTTCCTAGGTTCCTATCGTTCATCACGCACACTCTTGACTTGTTTATGCCCCCAAAGTATATCACCTCACAATTTTCTAGATTAAACTCCATTTGCCAGAGTTCAACCCATTTGACCAGCTTATTTATTTCTCTTGTAGTCTAAGCCTTTCCTCCTTATTACTCATGGCACCGCCAATTTTCATTCATTTCATTTCATTTCCTGATCATACTTCCTACATTCATGTACACCTTACTGCAACAAAAATATTCCAAGAAAACATTACTTTAGTTAAAGTATAAAAACACACAAAAATCTTGGAATATGAAAACGAAAGCCAGCCAATAATTACACAGATCATATGTATAATCTGATCCAACCTGAACTTTACCAAGTTGGGATGATATAGAAGATCTTTAAAAATGGCAGGCAACCCCCATTTCCAGAATTGCCACGCCAGGATTCCAGATTTTCAGGAATACCTTTTAAGAGTGTGGGCTGGCTCAAGTCAAGACCTTGTACCAGAGCTCCCAACCTGGGTGACTCCATTGCAAGTTCTCTGCAGTTTTCAGGTCATAGGGGCAACTTTTTAAAGAGTCACGGTATACAGCACTCGGTTACTGACCAATATTCAGAAAATCTGACCTTATTTTGTTTGACTCAATCCACTTCAATTCTCCAGTGGCAGAATGCCACTTCACAATCCAATCTTAATTGGGGAGGGCGCCTCTGTTGTGACATGACTATTGATGGCTCCTGTAATCCGAGCCCCACAAGGGGGCGACACAGTATGAGGGCAAGGGACTGATCATTTACATCTGATCAGAGGTGAACTTTTACACGAAGAGATGAGAAATACATTGGATTCAAAGACGTTTGGATCAATTAAACAGATATAAAATTTTGTCATATGCAAGTTTCTGGAAAAGCATGCTGACAGAAAAAGGAATAAGTAATTCTTTATTTATTCATTCACAGGATGCGGACATTGCTGGCTTGGCCTGGATTTATTGCTTATCCCAAATTGCCCTCATGAACACCATAGTGAACTGCTCCTGCAGTCCATGTGCTGTTGGTACACCCCCACAGTGCTGTTAGATTCTGACCCCACACATTCAAGGAGCTGTGATATAATTCAAGTTATGATAGCATGTGAATTGGAAGGCAAATTACAGATGGTGGTGTTCCCATGCATCTGTTGCCATTGTCCTTCTAGGTGGTAGAAGTCATAATATTGGAAGTTGCCATGGTGAGTTGCTACGTTGCACCTAATAGAAGGCACACTGCTGCTGTAGTGTGAATGGGATGTCATCGAGTAAGCTGTTTTATTTTGGATGGTTTTGAGTTTTGTGAGTGTTGCTGAAGCTACAGTCATCCAGCTAATTGGAGAACACTCCATCACCTATTGACTTTTGAGGAGGGGTCACTGGACCCAAAATGTTAACTCTGTTTTTTCCTTTACAGATGCTGCCAGACCTGCTGAGCTTTTCCAACAACTTTTTTTTGTTCCATCATCTAATGACTTGTGCTTTGTGTGCTTTGGGGATCTGCTTCCATATCCTTTGTTTCACTGACAGACCAAAAATCTGTTCATTCCAACCTTAAAAGTACTCTACAATGGAAATGCACAACTCTTTGGGCAAAGAAATCCACTGTTTCACATCTGTTTGTGTGAAATAAATTCACCTCAGATCTAAATGTCTTTTGCCCTAAGGCTCTGTCCATCTGTTTTCAATTGCTTGACCAGCAGAAACAATCTTTCAGCGTCTACCATATCAATTCCCCTCTGTTCTCCTTTCCTAATAGCACTATGGTTGTTTTTACACCAGACTGCAGTGATTCAAGCAGAAGCTCCCTAACACCTTGCCAAGAGCAATTAAGGATGGGCAAGAAATGCTAGCCTTGTCAAAGGCACCCACATTCCATTAAATAATTGCCATTTTAATGATTTCATGCTTTCAATGCCACAATAGACAAGTTATACTTTCCATGTCCTGTCACAGTCCTTCAAATGTTTGGATCCAGTCTAGAAGATTACACATAGTCAAATTGAATGCAGGAATTTTGTCTATATGTTCGTTCATCTCCTGCGGAATTTTAAATTACATATTATTTGGAACATGTGTCTTTAATACAATCATGTCCTTGAGCTCCAGGATAACACATATTTTACTTGAGCTGTAGTTTGAAGTAACTGAAAATTGAAGCATTAAATAATTAGCATTTACTTCAGATTGTTCAGATTGAATGCAGTTCTTTTTCTTTTCAATAATGAAGATGTAGTTGAAATTTGCATTCCTTGTGCTGGCACACTCTTTTCTTGAGTTTGTCGAAATGTCCAAAGGTGGTAAGATGCTCCATTTGTGGTGTTGACTTGCCCTGTCGGCCTACTGATCTAGTAATAATCATTCACCCAATCCCTTGATGACTATCATAAAGATAAACCCCATAAAGGTGCAGACTGGAAGAAATGCTTGTAATTATTTGGCATTCTCTTAGATCTTTGCGAAACATCCTCAGACCTTTTTGAGATTCACCTGGTCTACACATCTATTCTTCCTTTATCAAATGAATTGATATTGGTTTGGGCAAGGAGAGGACATTCAAACATGCATGCGAACATATGAATCAGAAGCTGTAGTCGGCCATTCGAATCTTTGAGCCTACTCTACCATTTAATAAAATCATAGCTGATCTAATTATAATTTCAAATCCATAGTCCCACTACCCCAACAGCACTTCAACCCTATGATCAACAAGAATCTGTGTACCTCTGCCTTAAAGAAGTTTCAACAATTCTGCATCCCCCATATTTTCAAGAAGAGAACTTCAAAGAACTCACTAAGGATATTTTTCTTTGCTTAATTTCTGTTGTGAAGACCTGTTTTTTAATCATATACTCCTAGTCTTAGACTCTTCCATAACAGGACATATTATCTCTAAGTCTATCCTGTCAAGACCCATTGGGATTTTCTTGACATATGTTCATCTGAGAGATCTTTCAGCTTTCAGCTTGGAGAAGCTTTTGTTTTAAGGTTGAAAATTTTAAGTCTATAAAGCTTGAGATTTCTAATTAAAGTTAACATAATGTCTTTATATCGAGTATTACCACATGTTTATTAAATATCACTTTCCCATGGCACATAAAGCCTGATAAATGAAAATTAGTTTCATTCTTAGGCTTGAATCATACTTGTTCAAGAGTTATTCCAAGTGGTTATGTGTCAGTTGAACCCTGCTTTATACCGAGTTAGCTGACTATAGCTAGATGTGTTTGTGTTCCTTTTCTAAAACTCATTATTCTCTATTCGAGGGAGGTGGTAAATATAGAAACTATAGGCTACTTGATGTCTGTAAGATTTTAAAATCAATCATTCTGGAGGTTATAGCTGGTACTTTAAAAAATCAAATTAGGAAGACTAAGCTTGGTATTGTGAGAAGGAAATGATGCTTATCCAATTTATTGGAGTTTTTCCAATTAGCTATACACACTGTGTGCAGTGGGGAAATGGAGGTGCTGGGAGAGGTCCATTGACGTACTGTACCTGCTTTTCCAGAAAATGTTTGACAAGATACCACATAAAAGCTTATTGCGTAAAGTAGAAGCATATGGTGAGGGATGTAACATTTTAGTGCGGTGAAAGATTGGCTGTATGGCAAAAAACAGAGTATACATAAATGGGGCAGCATGGTGGATTACTGGTTAGCACTGCTGCCTCACAGTGCCAGGGATCTGGGTTCAATTTCACCCTTAGGGAACTAGCTGTGTGGAGTTTGCTCATTCTCCCCATGTCTACACGGGTTTTTCCCGGGTGCTCCAGTTTCCTGTCCAAAGATGAGTAGGTTAGGTGAATTGGCTACGCTAAATTGCCCATAGTGTCCAGGGACGTGTATGTTCGATGGGTTAGCCATGAGAAATACAGGGTTACAGGGGACCGCTCTTCAGACGATTGTGTGGACTTGATGGCTGAATGGCCTGTTTCCATACTGTCGCAATTCTATGACATTCATTGGCAAGATGTGATGAGTGGAGCTCCAGAGGCCTGTGCTGGAATTTTAACTTAATAACAATTTATGTCAATGACTTTGATCAGAGTGTCTAAGGGATGAGAACTAAATTTGCATAACTTAATAACAATTTATGTCAATGACTTTGATCAGAGTGTCTAAGGGATGAGAACTAAATTTGCATATAGGTATGTAGGTATGTTGCGAAGAGGACATGATTATGTTCTGATATAGACAAGTTGATTGATTGTTCACTATGGCTGGAAGAATAAAAAAAAGCATAGCATTATATAAAGGGAAACAACTGTATGACTCTGATCTAATAAGAGATTTAACTGTTCTGCATGAGACAAAAAAAATTAGCCTAAAGATACCACAATCAAGGAGGCTAAAGGAATTCTATCTATTATAATGAGAGAAACTGAGCAGAAAAGTAAGGATGTTGTGCTTCAGTTGTAAAGAGAATTGGCGAGATCAAATCTTGAATACAATATGCAATTTTGGTGTCATTTCTAAGGAAGGATATAAAAGGGTGAAGGTGATTCAGAGGATGCTTTTCAGATTAATACCTTGAATGAGCAGGTTAGCTTAGTAGGAAAGGTTGGACAGGAAGGGCTTGTTTTAATTGGAGTTTAGAAGAGTGTGGTGTGATTTGACTGATGTACAAGACTGTGAATGGTCCTAGAATCACACAACCATAGAGGTCTACAGCACAGAAAAATGCCCTACAGTCCATTTAGTAGACACTTGTCAAAAACAACCACCTAATTATTCTAATCCAATTGTCCAGCACTTGGCCAATAACCTTGTATGCCTTAGCACTGCAAGGGTACACCTAAATATTTCATAAAAGCCACAAGGATTTCTGCCTCTACACCTTTACAGTCAGTGAGTTCCAGATTCCCATCACCCTCTAAGTGAAAATAAAATCCTCACGTTCCCTCTAAACCTCCTGTCCCTTATCTTAAATCTGTTCTCCTGGTCATTGATCTCTCTACCAATGGGAAAAGTTCCTTCCTGTGTACCATATCTATGCCCCTCATAATTTTATACATATCAATCATATTTCCACTCAGTGTCTTTGACTTGAAGGAAAGCAGCCGCAGTCTATCTAATCCCTCATCATAAGTAAAGCTATCCAGCCTAGGTAACATCCTGGTAAATTTCCTCTATACTCTCTCCAGTTCAATCAAATCCCTCCTAAAATGTGAATTATAAGACTCCACATAATACAGTCCTGAAAAGGTGGACATTGGAAAGGATGTTTCCTCTTTTGGATGAGTTCAGAACCAGGGGACATTAATTTTAAAATTAGAGGTCACCCTTTCAAGACAGAGTTGAGGAGAAATGTTTTCTCTCAGAGGTTTGTATGACTTTGGAACTCTGTCTCAGAAGGCAGTGGAGGTAGGATAATTGATTTTTTTTAAACAGTGGAGGTAAATAGATTTTTGCTGGAATGGGAACAAGAGGTTTGGAGTGTGTAACTTGAAACACAAACAGCTCAGCCATGGTGTTATTGAACAGTAGATTAGGTTCAAAGTGCCATATGACCTACTTTTGCCTCTAACTCATATGTTTGTATGTTTTAATAACTGTCCCATTGGTGAATTATTATGAATAACTGCAGGACCTTCAGAGTTAAAAAAAACACAAGGTTTGCAACTGATGGCAGTTTAATACCTTAGACATTGTGAAGTACTGTTTGATGTAGGTATGTCTGCCTTTGTTCATTCAATCATTCCTCTGACACTCAAGCATGATGCTTGGATTCAAAATTCAACCATTTAAAGTAAGGAGGAAGTGGTTTAATGCACCGATTTTACAGAAAGAAAATGCCACTGCAATGCATGCACATGATAAGTTTATTGGGAAACTTCATGAATGTGTGTGAATTCTCCCTTGAACACATATGCACAACATTTTGCATGCATCATGAAAATTAAATGATTCAAACTAAGGAGTAAAAATGCCACGAATGCCACAGTTGCTGATATAGTTGTAAAAATTATCACATATCAAATCTTCCTTTGAGGTTCAAAAATAACCTTATAATGACTGAATGACAATCATTTTACAGTCCTACTTAATTTTTCCCATTGTGAAACTGATAAGCATGAGATAATGTGAGTCAACAAACTTTTTAAAATTTTCTCGTTGTACAATAGGAAAAGTAATACCCAACAATCCATTTACTTATCTCTGCAAGGGATCTTCCCTTACACTGGAAATTTCTGAACAGGACTCAATTTAAATACATGGCGACATGGTATCAAATCAATATTTTCTTCGACACAGACGGGCTCTCTACACTTAGTGATATATCGAGGTGTACTTGTTCAAACAGTAAAATGTTGAAGTACGTAGCATTCAGCCTGATTCTCTGTGTTTTGAGTGATGCAACAAATGAATGTGGCTTCGTTTCGGAACTGCTGGAAGAGGTCGATGCAACTAAATTATTAAATCAGGTATTCTAACAATGATCAACCATATCATTCTTAGTGTGTTTCATTTTGCTTTGAACTCTAAAATATCAGGAAATCATTATTTTTGTTCTTTCAGCCACAGCCTGAATATAAGTGACAATTAAAGTAACATTTAAAATAGAAACAGTTAAATTAATTGTTTAAAGTATAAGGTAAAACATTACAAATTTGGTAATGCACAAGATATAAGATATGAAAATTAATGATTCATAATTAGCTCATTATGTAATGAAAATTAAAATTGATTAGAGTAGATTCCAGCTGAAATTTAACAATTTTTATTTTGCTTTCTTTATTTAGCCTGAGGAACATAAAGAATATTCTATCATACATCTGCAAAGAAAGGTTAGCGATTTTATTATGAAAATTTAGAAAATTTAAATAGTCTGTTGTTAAAAACTATGGAAAAAGTTAAATATTAAAGTAATGCAGTCACTTCACATGATTGTTTTCAACTTGAGTGTAACATGGTTTTCAGTTGTGTGCTAAAAGCAATACTAGCATTGTTACTATTAGCAGTAATGTTGCTATTAGCATTGTCCACTCGTTTGCACATGAGAATCCTCGTCATAACATTGCGTAATTCAACATACTGCCTGGACTGTCTGGTACTTCCCTGTGAAAGAAGTACTGAATCTGTCTGATTATGTGATGCACACACCACCAGAGGTCAGAATGCATTTAATCAGCACATTTTAGAAATATATAATGACAACAATCATAATTGGTTTGAACTATACGGTGGTGAATTTGGAGGCATTTACTAATATAAATATTCATTGAGGTAAGACAGAGTAGAAGAGAATTTTAGAAATATTTTCAAGTGTACTTCTTTATCCAATATATTCTTGGTCTGATTATGTATTAAGTAATTCCAGATATGGGCCTGGGGAATGGCACAGACAATATGTATCATTTATCTGTAGGACTATGCTCTGGTAACAGTGATCATCATACCATAAAGTCTCAATTACTGATAGGGAAAAAGCAAGGAATTATCTACTATAGTATTTCTGAGTTGGAAGAAAGCAAACTTGAAAATGTTTCGAGGAAATCTAGCCAATGAAATGAAAAGCTCCAGCAAAAGTTGTTAACAAGACAATCTGAGATTATTCATGAAGAGATGTTTCAGATACAGGCCGGGTACCTTACAACAAGAGGGAAGAGTAAGGGAGCCTAAGCCATACACAATATCGAAGATGGCAGATGTAATGAAACAAAAAAAATGAGGATGAATAATGCACATCAAGTGAATTCTTCAAAAGAAGGGAAAGTCAGAAGGGAAGGTTAGGATCAAAGTCAGGTGGAAAGTAGGACTAGCAAACAGAGAACATAAGAATAGAATGACAGTTAACATCAAAGGAAACTCATAAAACGTCTATCAACATGCAAATAGTGAGTTAGCAGTAAAAGGTACTGTGAGGCCCATTAAGATCTAAAGGATCAGATACTTAGTGGTGCAGGGCTAGGAGCTCTTTGATGTGTACATTGAATTATTTATTACTCGCGTAGAAGATGGCAACAAACTACTTATAGAGGCGAACATTATAGGTGTGAGATTACTGGAAAGGCTGGATATGCATAGAATGAATAAATCATTTAGCTAGGATGACTCACAGTCCAAGTTGCTAACTAAAGTGGGGACGGAGGCATAAGAAGGGCCTGCAAACAATTTTTCAGTCTTCTCTAGATTAAATGTGACATGGTTTTGTAAAAAATGTAAGGAATTCCTAACAACAGTATACTGCTCTGTTTAACATAAGTGGTGGGTAAGTTTTTTTTAACAGAGGGAACAAACATCAAGAGGCACTCAAGGAGGTTTGAGTTAGTGAAGGAGAACCAACATGCATTTGTAAAACAGATTTGATTTTTGAAGTAGCAGAGAAGATTGATGAAGGGAAAGCACTGATATTTTAGGAAAGTTTTTGACAGAGAGTCGTATAAAAGACTGGTTAAAAAAAATTGAAGGTCATGGAATGGGAGGATCAGATGTCAATTGAGATTTTAAAAAGTTGCATAAAGACTGAAAACAGCTAATCATGGTATGTGAATATCTTTCAGACTGGTTCCCCAAAATATAGTAATAGGAAATTGCTATTTTGAATATATAAATGCATATATAGTAGATGATTTAGCTATTGAAATACAGAGTCAAATTTTAAACAGCTGTTGATGATACCAAACTTGGAGGAGTGGTAAATATCAAGAGTTGTACTAATTGATGCAACAGACCAAACATGGGCTAGAAGAATCAGCAAACAGGTGGGAGATGGATTTTAATACATAAGTATGTGAGGCAATTCATTTTGGTAGGATGACAGGAAGAGGTAATACGGAAATAATAGAAAAGTTTTGAGCAGTGTGCATGAACAAAATGACCTGGGTGTTCATGAGCATAGGCTCATGAAGGTAGCAGTGCAAAATAGACTAGGTAAACAATCAAATGGGATCTTAGGTTTCGTAAATAGCGGTATTGCGGACAAAAGTAGGGAAATTGTGCTGAACTTGACAAAGCTCTGGTTAACAATCACTACAGTATTGTGTCCTGGTCTAGTCACCACACTTTAGATAGGATGTGAGGGTGCTTGCCATGGTGCCGAGATGATTTAATAGATTGGTTCCAGTGTTGAGAGGTTTCAGCCACAAGGTTGGTTAGAGAAACTGCATTGTTCTATTTTGGGTAGGTATACAAAATTATGAAGGGTTCATCCAAGGTAGACAGCAATTTTTTTTTCCTGTGAGTTGATTGCATGAGGACAAGCAACATAAATTCAAGGTAACGTATAAGTGGAGAAATGTGGAAGAAGAATCTTTTGTGGAACAAGTGGTAATGGCCTTGAACTCACTAGTCATATTGGTGTCATTAACTAAGCAAATCAGATGGGCACTTGAGGAAAATAGATGTGCAAGGTATAGTCATCTAGGGATGCAATATAATAGAGGTAGATGAGACAGAGCTTTCCCTTGCTGTAAAGGCTTCAGTTAGGGGCCACAATCTCATAATAAGGCGGTCAGCCATTTACGATAGACATAAACTTCTTCTCCCAAAGGGATTGGAAACCTTTTGAATTCTTGAACCCTTGGCAGATTCTTGAGAGTAGTATTTATTTTAAATATCTTGCAAGCTTTTGCCCTTCAAAGTCCAACATTGACATTGCAAAACAAACCTACCTCTGGGGACTCAATCAACACTACATATACATCTACAGCTCCTACAAAATTACTTTTTACAACTTTATTTCTTTCCCCAGTATTACGGTAGTGCTGTACAACTGGAATGGACAATCTGATCTATCTAGTCCATTAGCAGGGTGAAAAATTACACTAATTATGAAGTTTACATTGTTGCTACGAGTGTTGATGCATCAGGAAACACTTTTATTGAACAGTTCATATGACTGATGAGTTTCAGACTCTTTGGTGGCAGAAACATTGTACGATTCATCATCAGCCAAAATTGGAGCCGTCATTAACAATAAGTTTATCATATGATAAATATAGCGATGGCATGCTTGCCATATATGAACATATCAGAATATTGCCTGACTACATTTCTCAGTTAGAAGTGTATATTTTTCACCAGGAAAATAATTTCAGTTTTCTGTTTCAAATTCTCCAGAGAGACTGTATTGATAGTGCTCTGACTTGTTTTGGACAACACCTGCAAAATGTAACTGATTCCAAATTGGACAAATTAAAGAGCTATTATAAAGTTTGGAGTGCAGAATGTCTGGTAAGTTGACCAAATCTCTTTAATGGGCTAATGCAAGAAGAAAGGATATTTATTCTCCTAAATGATAATTGAAGTGATTTTTTGCAATTACTTTGTTCTTTATTATTACTAGCTGAAAACAAATGTCAAGAAATCCTTGGATATTTGTCACAACAAATGATGTCCAAAAGATCTGTCATTGGGTGTTCTGCCTTTTTACATAAAACAAATAATTCTACGTGTTGTGATTGGAACAAGGTCAGCAAGGTGGATCTCATAGAATAGCAGTTTCCTGTTTGGGAATGTTAATCTGATCCAATTAGGGAGCCCTAGCTGACAGATATAAAAATGAGTGACAAGGGCTTTGTCAACTCTATGAGCCAGTTCTGAGTGATCTGGGTGAGTCTCGTATCTTATGCGCATACAAGTAAAGGGTGACTTGGTGACCAGATACCAATCTTCGTGGAGCCATTTCACCGAGATTTGTCAGAATTACAATGCTTGTTGGAAAATAACAGCAAATCTTCTGAATTTACAATATATTCCTTGCTGTTGGTTACACTTATCTGATAAAAATTTCTTTTATGCCAATTGTTATAACTTTAAATCGCACAAGCCAGAAGCAGAATTAAAATGAGAATGACCTAAGTTTAATTATTGAAGCTTCAGGCACAAGAGATATGAGCAGATGTAGGGCCTTAAAGCCTGGGCCTGCATTCCAATCCAGAGGTGCTTAATATCATCTCTGAATAGGTTGTTTAGAAAATATCTACAAACATGGTTGTGCTTCTACTTCAACTTCACCTTTCTCACTTTAAGAACAAGAGAGATACAGTTTCTAAATAATTGCACTCATTTTTGCTGTGCTATTTTTCTCATGATATTTTTCATGCTCCAACCCAGCCTCACCACATGCAGAAATGAAGATTATTAATGTTGTTTCTATCACACTAACAGAAACCTTCCATGACTGTTCTCTAGGTTGGAGCAAGAGATTCTGCCTCACAGGTTTTTGCATGAGCTGAAAATGTCAGTACTCTACTTCGTCAGGGTACAAAAGCTGTCCAAGGACTAAATTTTGAATTTTACTGATCTCTGATCGGTACCACACCTTGTGGTGTTTTTAATCATGGCTTTTTTACAACAAGTATTGACCTCAACAGAGGAACTGAGAAATTTAACTTGGTGTGTAATGGTGAATAAATCCTTGTCAGTGACTCCTTTTTCTCTCTGAGCTCTTAAATAATACTTCAAAAAATCTGAAGGATTATTCACTTGTAATTAAATGCCATGCCCAATCCTCCCACATGAGTAACAACCACAATATAAAGCTAGCTTCCATTTCTAACTTTTAGCTTTACATAAATATTTGGTATTCAATGTCCTGTTTTGTTTCACTGGGAAGCATGTTGATTAGACTCCATTTATTTGTAGTTAGAGTAAATGACCCAGATTTCTGAATGTTTTTGGAACTATCTATCAACAGTTACAACCTCTCAGACTAAATTCTTTTAATGTACTTTATGTGTTATGAAGGCACTTACTGTATATCACCTATCACTCCAAATGCAGAAATCAGAAAAATATAGCTAAGTATTCTTTTGCATAATGTTATTTGGGTTTAAAAACCTTGACGATTAGCATCAGCTTCAGAAAGAGTCTGTGACTCAATTATAACATCCCGACCTCCGTGATAGAAGATGTAGGTTTACCTGCCCCAGACACATGTCACAACTTGACTAAACAGGTTGATTAACAATATGTCAGACTGGATTGAGATGAAAAGAGCAAAGCTAATAGAAATTTAGACTGTACCTGTATGAATATTTTCCAATCAGCTTGCTCAAAGATGTTATGACGAACTTCTAGCGTAGGTAAACTTCAACCTAGGGACTCTTGTTCCAGAGATATGTTCACTACCATGGCACCACAAAAGCCCTTACTGCACCTGTACAATCAACTCTTCTTAATTCAAATACCCTGATTCTTTTACTCAACACCAAATTATGACTCTTTGTGATCTGCCTGTACCACTCGTAAACAAAGCTTTTCGCTGTATTTTGGTACACGTGACAAAATAAGATCAATCGATCAATCATTGGAATAACTATTTTTACACAATAAACGGCCTATAAGTTGTGCAGACATGTTGATAGAAAATCATTTGTGCTCATAAGGGATCAGTTAAATCAGTTAAAGGGATCAGCTAAGTTCGTGGTCATAAATGAAATTTCTTCAAGATATGGATGATACAGATGTAATAGTATTTCCTGAAAACCTTAATTCACAACTCTAACACAAATAACTTAACAAGAAGCTTTACACACAACAAAACTTGGAACATTCACATGTTCATAGAAAGGAAAACGGATTTATTTTTTATGGTATATACAAAGACGTGATTTTTCTCACATTTCCTGGTAATATAACTAAAATATTAATATGTTTTCTGCATATTTTCATTAGCAGTAAAGAAAATATTCGCTGTCATGTCAGAAAACCTATTTGGAGGCATATTAATTATCCTACTCGCAAAGATTGCCATGGCTTGATTTTGAGTTAAAACTGTTTATTGTTTAATGACTAAATCTATATCTTTCTGCTTACATGACAGCCTGCCACCCCAACATCTGGCTGCCTTCCTTGTCACAGTTACAAATGGCAGAGTACCCCTCATCTCCTCAACAACATTAAGAATTTTCTACAATTCAGGAACAGACTACATTTAAGCTAATTTTAAATGAATATTTATTGCAGACATATAGACAATTGTTAATTTAACTTCATTTAAAATCTGTTCATTTTGTAAGTTATAACTTTGAAATCATGAAATAAAATTTTTATAGTTTTACAGAAAGCAAAGTATTCAGATTTGAGATTGCTTTATTTATATTTAGTCTTAAAAGATTATTGTCAGATGAGCCTATGTGTATTCAAGAAACGCATGTTAGCTGTGCCATATATAGTTCATTGATAATGGGAACTGCAGATGCTGGAGAATCCAAGATAATAAAATGTGAGGCTGGATGAACACAGCAGGCCCAGCAGCATCTCAGGAGCACAAAAGCTGACGTTTCGGGTCTAGGCCCGAAACGTCAGCTTTTGTGCTCCTGAGATGCTGCTGGGCCTGCTGTGTTCATCCAGCCTCATATTTTATTACCATATATAGTTCATGACTGATTCATTAGCTTAACTAGTAGCTAATCAGCATAAGTCAGCAGGAGGTTTATTCAACTGGCTAGGCCTGTGCTTAGCTAGTTTCAGAGAATTTCTTGCAATGGTCTTTCTTTCTGTGACCTCACTTACTTTAATTGGTGATCCCCAAGAATGTATCCTGGCTCCCTAATTTACATATTCTTCTTCCTTTCCTCCCTTTTTCTACAAACTCCTCCAAACAGAAAATCTACTGAAAGCTCTGAACTTCTCCAATTCTGATCCCTTGAACAGCACAGATTTTAAATGTTCCAGCCTTGGTGCTTTAGCCTGTGTTGACTATGCTCTGGGCTCTTCAACTGTTAACTTTTCTATTGCTCCTTCTCTACGATACTCCTCTTTGATCAACCTTTTGGCTTTCTATCACATGACTGGTTCCCAATTTTTGTTCGGTTTTACAAAACACCACAGGACTTTGCTTTGTTGTTGCCTTGTTAAAAATGTGATATTAATGTAAGATTCCACTGTGGGCGAGTGACACTATCCCATTTGAGCCAATCAAGTTTTTCTCAAGAGATCTGAGAGCAGTCTGGTAACTGGCCTCTGATGGACTCTCAGGGTTGGAATCTTAAGCTACTGAACACCAGTTAACAGCTAATCAACTAGATTAAAGCATTTAAAAAATAGCAATTATGCAATTAGTCACATCTTTCTGAGATGGTAGGAACTGCAGATGCTGGAGAATCGGAGATAACAAGGTGTAGAGCTGGATGAACACAGCAGGAAAGCTGATGGTCTAGGCCGGAAATGTCAGTTTTCCTGCTCCTATGATGCTGCTTAGCCTGCTGTGTTCAACCAGATCTACACCTCGTTATCTCACATCTTCTTTCTCATTCTTTTTTAATTTGAATGAAGAATATTAGTCAGGGCATTGGGAGAACTCAACAAATGACTAACCAAGGTAATAAAGTGTGAAGCTGGATAAACACAGCAGGCCAAGCAGCATCTCAGGAGCACAAAAGCTGACGTTTCGGGCCTAGGCCCTTCATCAGAGAGGGGGATGGAGTAAGGGTTCTGGAATAAATAGGGAGAGAGGGGAAGGCGGACTGAAGATGGAGAGAAAAGAAGATAGGTGGAGAGGAGAGTATAGGTGGGGAGGTAGGGAGGTGATAGATCAGTCCAGGGAAGACAGACAGGTCAAGGAGGTGGGATGAGGTTCGTAGGTAGGAAATGGAGGTGCAGCTTGGGGTGGGAGGAAGGGATGGGTGAGAGGAAGAACAGGTTAGGGAGGCAGAGACAGGCTGGGCTGGTTTTGGGATGCAGTGGGTGGAGGGGAAGAGCTGGGCTGGTTGTGTGGTGCAGTGGGGGGAACGAACTGGACTGGTTTTGGGATGCGGTGGGGGAAGGGGAGATTTTGAAGCTGGTGAAGTCCACACTGATGCCATTGGGCTGCAGGGTTCCCAAGCGGAATATGTGTTGCTGTTCCTGCAACCTTCGGGTGGCATCATTGTGGCACTGCAGGAGGCCCATGATGGACATGTCATCTAAAGAATGGGAGGGGGAGTTGAAATGATTCACGACTGGGAGGTGCGGTTGTTTGTTGCGAACCGAGCGGAGGTGCTCTGCAAAGCGGTCCCCAAGCCTCCGCTTGGTTTCCCCAATGTAGAGGAAGCCACACCGGGTACAATGGATACAGTATACCACATTGGCAGATGTGCAGGTGAACCTCTGCTTAATATGGGAAGTCATCTTGGGGCCTGGGATGGGGGTGAGGGAGGAGGTGTGGGAGCAAGTGTAGCATTTCCTGCGGTTGCAGGGGAAGGTGCTGGGTGTGGTGGGGTTGGAGGGCAGTGTGGAGCGAACAAGGGAGTCACGGAGAGAGTGGTCTCTCCGGAAAGCAGACAAGGGTGGGGATGGAAAAATGTCTTGGGTGGTGGGGTCGGATTGTAGATGGCGGAAGTGTCGGAGGATGATGCGTTGTATCCAGAGTTTGGTGGGGTGGTGTGTGAGAACGAGGGGGATCCTCTTTGGGCGGTTATGGCGGGGGCGGGGTGTGAGGGATGTGTTGCGGGAAATGCGGGAGACGCGGTCAAGGGTGTTCTCGACCACTGTGGGGGCAAGTTGCGGTCCTTGAAGAACTTGGACATCCGGGATGTGCGGGAGTGGAATGCCTCATCGTGGGAGCAGATGCGGCGGAGGCGGAGGAATTGGGAATAGGGGATGGAATTTTTGTAGGAGGGTGGGTAGGAGGAGGTCTATTCTAGGTACCTATGGGAGTCGGTGGGCTTGAAATGGACATCAGTTACAAGCTGGTTGCCTGAGATGGAGACTGAGAGTTCCAGGAAGGTGAGGTATGTGCTGGAGATGGCCCAGGTGAACTGAAGGTTGGGGTGGAAGGTGTTGGTGAAGTGGATGAACTGTTCGAGCTCCTCTGGGGAGCAAGAGGCGGCGCCGATACAGTCATCAATGTAACGGAGGAAGAGGTGGGGTTTGGGGCCTGTGTAGGTGCGGAAGAGGGAATGTTCCACGTAACCTACAAAGAGGCAGGCATAGCTGGGGCCCATGCGGGTACCCATGGCTATCCCCTTTGTCTGTAGGAAGTGGGAGGAATCGAAAGAGAAATTGTTGAGGGTGAGGACGAGTTCGGCTAGCTGGATGATCTGGACTCCATTTTGTCCCCTTTGGTCCAGGAACTCGCTACCTACGTCTGTGACACCACCCACGCCCTCCACCTCCTCCAGAACTTCCAATTCCCTAGACCCCAACACCTCATTTTCACCATGGACATCCAGTCCCTATACACCTGTATTCCGCATGCAGATAGCCTCAAGGCCCTCCGCTTCTTCCTGTCCCGCGGGCCCGACCAGTCCTCCTCCAGCGACACCCTCATCCACCTAGCCGAACGCGTCCTCACCCTCAACAACTTCTCTTTCGATTCCTCCCACTTCCTACAGGCAAAGGGGGTGGCCATGTGCACCTGCATGGGCCCCAGCTATGCCTGCCTCTTTGTAGGTTACGTGGAACAGTCCCTCTTCCGCACCTACACAGGCCCCAAACCCCACCTCTTCCTCTGTTACATTGATGACTGTATCGGCGCCGCCTCTTGCTCCCCAGAGGAGCTCGAACAGTTCATCCACTTCACCAACACCTTCCACCCTAACCTTCAGTTCACCTGGGCCATCTGCAGCACATCCCTCACCTTCCTGGACTTCTCAGTCTCCATCTCAGGCAACCAGCTTGTAACTGATGTCCATTTCAAGCCCACCGACTCCCATAGGTACCTAGAATACACCTCCTCCCACCCACCCTCCTGCAAAAATTCCATACCCTATTCCCAATTCCTCCGCCTCCGCCGCATCTGCTCCCACAATGAGGCAATCCACTCCCGCACTTCCCAGATGCCCAAGTTCTTCAAGGACCGCAACTTGCCCCCTGCAGTGGTCGAGAACGCCCTTGACCGCGTCTCCCGCAACACTTCCCTCACACCCCACCCCCACCACAACTGCCCAAGGAGGATCCCCCTGTTCTCACACACCACCCCACCAACCTCCGGATACAATGCATCATCCTCCGACACTTCCGCCATCTACAATCCGACCCCACCACCCAAGACATTTTTCCATCCCCACCCTTGTCTGCTTTCCGGAGAGACCACTCTCTCCGTGACTCCCTTGTTCGCTCCACACTGCCCTCCAACCCCACCACACCCGGCACCTTGCCCTGCAACCGCAGGAAATGCTACACTTGCCCCCACACCTCCTCCCTTACCCCCATCCCAGGCCCCAAGGTGACTTCCCATATTAAGCAGAGGTTCACCTGCACATCTGCCAATGTGGTATACTGTATCCATTGTACCCGGTGTGGCTTCCTCTACATTGGGGAAACCAAGCGGAGGCTTGGGGACTGCTTTGCAGAACACCTCTGCTCGGTTCGCAACAAACATCCGCACCTCCCAGTCGTGAACCATTTCAACTCCCCCTCCCATTCTTTAGATGACATGTCCATCATGGGCCTCCTGCAGTGCCACAATGATGCCACCCGAAGGTTGCAGGAACAGCAACTCATATTCCGCTTGGGAACCCTGCAGCCCAATGGCATCAGTGTGGACTTCACCAGCTTCAAAATCTCCCCTTCTCCCACTGCATCCCAAAACCAGTCCAGTTCGTCCCCTCCCCCCACTGCACCACACAACCAGCCCAGCTCTTCCCCTCCACCCACTGCATCCCAAAACCAGTCCAACCTGTCTCTGCTTCCCTAACCTGTTCTTCCTCTCACCCATCCCTTCCTCCCACCCCAAGCCGCACCCCCATCTCCTACCTACTAACCTCATCCCACCTCCTTGACCTGTCCGTCTTCCCTGGACTGACCTATCCCCTCCCTACCTCCCCACCTATCTTCTTTACTCTCCATCTTCGGTCCGCCTCTCCCTCTCTCCCTATTTATTCCAGTTCCCTCTCCCCATCCCCCTCTCTGATGAAGGGTCTAGGCCCGAAACGTCAGCTTTTGTGCTCCTGAGATGCTGCTTGGCCTGCTGTGTTCATCCAGCTCCACACTTTGTTATCTTGGATTCTCCAGCATCTGCAGTTCCCATTATCAAATGACTAACCAATCCTGAATTTTAATAAAGTTTGCAGGCGACTCTATTTCAATGCCTTTTCTTGTTACCTTGTCTTTGCCTTGCTGGGGCAGCATGCTGGAAATCAAGCTCTGCAATTTAAGATTTAAAAGGTACACAGAATTCCCTAATTAACCTGACTTTCAGACTCTGGTTAACAAAAAGCACAGACCAGGTTTCAATATTTAACAAAAATTATATTAATGACAAACAAATAGACTCCAGCTACTGGTAAACAATTATGAACCAACAATTCTCATTGCTGTAACCAAACCCTTTCTAAATTCCCCCTACATATATATTCAAACAGACACAGACAGGAAAACGAATGTGTTGAGGGTTTAGAGAATGGCTGTCACTAGAAGAGATTAAAATTATTAAGGTAGAAAGCTTAGATGGATCGTTGGGTATTCAATGTTAACAAGACACAAGGACCAGATGAGACCCATCCAAGGATTTTAAAGGAAGTGAGGGAAGTGGATGCACTGCTCATAACATTTCAATCTTTTCTGGATTCCAGGGACATGCAAAGGACTGGAGGATTGCCAACATTATGTCTTTGCTCAAGAAAGGCTGTAAGGATAATCCCAGCAATTACAGACCAGTTAGTTTAACTTTGCTCATGGGGACACATTTAGAAACAACTGTTTAGGATAGAATGAGTAGTTATAGGGAAAAAGAAGCATCAGTGTGGCATTCTGAAAGGGAAGTTGTGTTTAACCAACTTCTTGGAATTCTTTGAAGAGGTAACAGAAAGGATTGAGGAGAGTAATGTAATTGACTCTGATGAAGGTAGAGCAGTGGATGCGATATATGTGAATTTTCACAAGGCAATTGATAAGATTCCCCATGGCAGGCTCATTCAGAAAGTAAGGAGGCATGGGGTTCAGGGAAATTTGGTTGTCTGGATACAGAATTGGCTGTCCAATAGAAGACAAAGGGTGGTAGTAGAGGATGAAAAGTATTCAGCCTAGAGTTCGGTGACCAGTGGTGTTCCACAGGGATCTGTTCTTGGGCCTCTGCTCTTTGTGATTTTTATAAATGACTTGGATGAGGAAGTGGAAGGGTGGGTTCGTAAGTCTGCCAATGACACAAAGGTTGGTGGAGTTGTGGATTGTGAGGATGGTTGTTGTAGGTTGCAACGGGACATTAACAGAATGCAGAGCTGGGTAAAGAAGTGACAGATGGAATTCAACCTGGAAATGTTTGAAATGATTCATTTTGGAAGGTCGAATTTGAATGCAGAATACAGGGTTAATAGCAGGATTCTTGGCACTGTGGAGGGACAGAGGGATCTTGGGGTCCAAATCCATAGATCCTACACAGTTGCTACCTAAGTTGATAGGGTTGTTAAGGAGGCATATGGTGTGTTGGCTTTAATTGACAGGGAAATTGAGTTTAAGAGCCATGAGGTTATGTCGCAGCTCGATAAAACCCTGATTAAACCACACTTGGAATATTGTGTTCAGTTCTGGTCACCTCATTTTAGGAAAGATGTGGGAGCTTTAGAGAGGGTGCAGGGGAGATTTGCCAGGATGCTGCCTGGGCTGGAGGGCAGGTCTTATGAGGAAAGGTTGAGGGAGCTAGGGCTTTTGTCATTGGAGCAAAGAAGGACGAAAGGTGACTTGTTAGAGGTGTACAAGATGATGAGAGGCGTAGATAGGGTGGATAGCCAGAGACTTTTTCCCAGAGCGGAAATGGCTATCACGAGGGGACATAATTTTAATGTAATTGGAGTAAGGTATAGGGGAGATGACAGAGGTAGGTTCTTTACACAGAGAGTGGTGGGTGCATGTAAAGTTCTGCCGGCGGTGGTAGTAGAGTCAGATACATTGAAGCATTTAAGCAACTGTTGGATAGGCACATGGATGATAGTAAAGTGAAGGGTATGCAGGTTAGTTTGATCTTACAGTACGAGAATAGGTCGGCACAACATCATGGACCAAAGGGCCTGTGCTGAGCTGTACTGTTCTATGACATATTATACGTGGATTACTAGAAGGTACTTGGTACAATGCTTCACAACAGAATTGAGAGAAGAGTTGTAGCTTATGCTATTAAAGGGACAATGACAATGTGGATACAAAATTGGCTGAGTGATAGAAAACAGAGTGTCGGCCATTGGATTTTCTTTTTTGGGCTTGGGAAGGGTTGTAGGAGGGTTTTTCAGGAGATGGTATTGGAATCATTGCTTTTTCCTCATTTATGTTATGAGTTGAATCTTGGTGTGTGGGGACAATTTGCAAGTTTGCAAATGGCATTAAATTTGGGAAAAAGTGTAACTCACAAGGAGAATAGTGTGGAACTACATAGGACAATGACAAGTTGGAGTGGGACAGATAGATGGCAGATGAGGTTCAATGCAAAGATGTGTGAGGTGATAAACTTTGGTCAGAAGATGGCTAAAAGACAATATAAAATAGGGGGTACAATTCTAAAGGGGCCCAAGAGATGACGGCCCTGAGTGTTGATGAGCACAGCTGCTTGAATGCAATGGGATATGTGGAGGGAGCAGTTAATAAAGCATGTAGTATTTTTGGCTTTATTAAAGGTATACATAGTGGAAGAGCATGGAGGTGATGTTGAATCTGTATGAGATACCTGTTAGACCTATAGAAAAGGTGCAAATGCATTAGACAGTGTGCAGAAGACGTTTACTAGGAGGTTTCCCAATATGCGAAACTTGCTCAATGAGAATAGATTGAAGAAGTTGAGACTGTTATCCCTGCAAAGGCGGCTGATAACAGACCTCAATGAGGTTTTTAAAATCATGAGCAGGCTGGACAGAGTAGCTAGCACAAAGCTGTTCCTATTCATAAAAGATACAAGAACAAGAGGGCATAGATTGAAAGTGATGTAAAAACAACATATGTATGATGTGAGCAAAATCATTTTCACATAGTGAGTCATTCAGATTTAGAAAGCAATGCCTAGAAATGTGATGGAGACAGATTCAGTTGAAGCATTCAAGAGGCCATGGATTTTTTTTTGGATAGTAATGGTGTGTACTGATATGGTGAAAAGGAAGGAAATTAGAACTAGATAACAGAACCAGTATAGGTACAATGGGTTGAATGGCGTTTTCTATAATGATTCTGTAATTCTGTGATGAGTCAGTACAATACATAGGCCTGAAAGCAGATAATATACTCAGGTGAAAATCTGCCAAAACTGCTAAAAGCCCATAAACTGCCATTTTCAAATGCTTCAGATGTGGTGCGTACAAAGTACAACAGAAAGATCATTGCCATGCAGAGACAGGTGAATTCTTATTTGTAGCAAAATGTGATTATTTTTTAAAAATCTCACTACACCATAAGCATTCCCTTCCTCTACCAACATTGCTCAGTAGCAGCAGTATGTGCCATCCGCAAGATGCAATATATTAATTCACCCAAGTTCCTTTGGCAGCACCTTCCAAATCGATGACAACTGGTTCACACTTGTAAAAGGTGTGACTTATTAATTAAAAGTCACAACGTATAAAAATTGTCTTGAAGAAAATAAACCGATTTTCTTCAGTTTTAAAGTGTGTATTTTTTATGATTTTGCACCAGCAGCTGCGTAAATAGCACTTAAAATCAGTATCAGGTTACCTGTTTTTCCAAAAGTATAGTAATCCTTCAACAATCCATCATTTAAAATAGCTCTTTTCACATTTCAGTCCACAATCAATAATACAGATGAGTAAAACAAATGCTCACATTTGAAACTGATGGCTGGAGGCAGAAGGAGGTTGTAAAAAATTGGTCTAACAGCATAAATCAATGGGATCATTATGTAACATCCCCTGATTCAGAGAAAGAGAGCCAAAATCTTGCAGAACAGACAGTCTGAACTAGTGTAGATCAAAGTTTGCATCTAGCATTCACACATAAGTAAAGGTTGTGTAAAAATGTACCCAGTCTACTGCATAATCATTTAAGTGACAATCAGACTGATCCTGTTCACACCAACCTCTCTCCCCCACCACAATCTAAAACATCGCTGACCCAGAAGTGAAACATAATGTAGCAAGGCAGCAACCTGTGGAATTACAGTGTTATAGCAAAAAGCCCAAAATCACTGACAGTAAAATACAATCAACAATTGTGGAAAACCAGTGTCAAATTTCATTGGCTAATGGCAGAGAAGCATAGAAAAAAAAGTCTTCCACTTACAGAGAAGAGCCATTGTAACCTGGGAGCCAAATAGCCAAAGCAGCAGCAGAGTTGCGGATCTTTGTGGAGGATAAGGGGTAGAAACACCTTTTTACTATTTCCAGGTTTATCCCTGAGAGTAGAATGAGCACAGCAGCCACTCATGTGACATGACTGGAGAAACCATTTAGTCATGCGTCAAACTGTCCCAATTGCGTAAACAAGACCAACATGTTCAAATCAGTAAAATAAAAATAAAAAGAAGTGGAGATGCTGGAATTCAGAAACAAAAACAGAAATTGCTGGGAAATTTCAGCAGGTTTTGCAGCATCTGTGGAGAGAAAGCAGAATTAACACTATGGGTTCAGTGAGCCTTCTTCAGTAGCGTCACTGAACTCAAAATGTTAATTCTGCTGTGATCAAGCTAGTAGTCCACTTCGTAAAGTCAGAAACATTTCAGATAGTATGTCAACCCATCAAGGGATAGATGAGACCTAACCTTCATATGATAAAATCCTGAAAGCCTTTGATACGTATCTCAATGTCCAAAACACTTAATCATCAAGTAAATGAGATTTAACAAATGAAGACAAAGACCAGGTGAGTGCATTGTTTCCATCATCTATGACTTCTGGAAACTAGCAGGGAATTTTGCAAACAGAGATTTAAGAAACAAAATTAACGTGGGACCACATTGTGGTCAGTATGTGATGGATGAGGCACAATTGCAAAAGGACCTAATGGTCACAGAAGTGGCATAATTTGCAAAGCAGTTTGAGGTCCAGAGGCCAAACCAGGGAATAGTATGAGGTAAGGTTGCATATTTACTAAAGTAGTATAAATACGTGAGCGCAGTATGTAGGTCTGAAAATAGATAGCGCACTAAAGCGAAAATCTACCAGAAATGCTCAAAGCTCATCAACTTCCGCTTTCAAATGCTTCAGATGTGGTTGGAACAAGGTACATAAGAGAGATGATTACCCAGCAAGTGAATGCCACATTTATAATAAATGTGATCATTTTAAGAAATGGCAACATGTCCACAAATATTAGGAACTGACACTACATCCACGAGGATTCATTTCCGCCACCACCAATGGTCAATAATAGCAGTGTGTGCCATCTACAGGAAAAATTGTAAAATTCAAAGCTCATTAGACAGCACCTTCTAATGCATAAAAGAATAAGGGCTGCAGATACATGGGAACACTATCACCTGCACGTTCTCCTCCAAGCCACTCACCATACTGACAAGGAAATATGTCACCATTCCTTCAGTGTCACTGGAAAAATCTTGGAATACCCTCCCTATCAGTATTGTAGGTCTACAAACAACACATTCAAAAATGTTCAAAACAATGCTGTTCAAAACAGCAGCTCACCACCAGCTTCTCAAAGGCAACTAGGGATGGGCTCAGCCAGCAACGTCCACATCCTGAGGATGAATTTCAAACAATGCTGTCATTTTAAATCTGCAAGTAATGAAAGTGAATAACACTGAATTTAAATTGCAATCAGTCCTACGAAGTAGGAGAGTCAAAACCTCAGAATGCAATCACAAGAAGGGAGATCAATTAACCAATCAGAAACTCCTGGTTAGTATATCTGAATGCAGAGGGACATTCTATTGAGTTTTAGCTAGACACCAGTGCTGCAGTTATCATATTGTCTGATAAATTAAAATTGGTAAAACAAATCAAGTTAGAACTTGCTTTAATCAAAATACAAGGCTCAGAAGGAACTAGTTTAAAAGTCATGCCAGATTGTAGCAATACTAAAGCACAAAGGCAGAGAAAAAGCTGAGCTACCTTCTATCTTGCAAAATCATGAATCTTCATACCTCAACATATCAGCATGCTCTAGAAAAGCTGATCATGACAATAGATAGGTTGCTAAGAGGTGAAGAAATATAGAATTTAGAGAAGAAGTCCCCAAATTATTTTCAGGACTGAGTAAGCTAAAAATGAAAATCACATAATGCAACAAATGCAATATCGTATTGTATTTTTCTGCCAAGAAAGGTACAATACTCACCAATAGATAAAGTGAAAGGGTAAATTGGTAGATGCAACAACATGGGCTAATTTCGATAATCACAGAAGTGTCTAAATGGTGCTCAGATGTGGTTACTGTTAAGAAACTAAATGAGAATATTAGAGTCTGCAGACATCTGACACAGCTTAACAAGTCTGTACAGATAGAATTCATTCAAAGCCATCAGGTGATGATGGCTTTAAAAAGAGTGCTGACGAAGACGGTCAAAAAAATTAGCTGCAAACAGAAAAGGAAAAAATAATATATTGCGTGGATATCCTCGAATGCAGTTCAACAATGGAGGATTGTAGAGTTTAGGATGTTCTGAAAGCATTGCAGTTTTCAGGCCTAACGCTAAACGGTAAGTGTTAATTTGCAAAACCTATGTTGATTGTCAGAAAACCCCATCAGGTCCATTAATGGCCTTTGGGGAAGGAAACTGCCATCCTTACCTGAGAGAACACAGTGTGCAGCCATAGGAACACAGCAGGCCAGGCAGCAGCAGAGGAACAGGAAAATTGGTATTTGGGGTCAGGACTTTCTTCAGAAATGGGGCCGGGGAAGGGAGCTCAGAATTAAATCGAGAGAGGAGGAGTGGGGCTGGGGAAAGTAGGTGAGATGGTAATAGGTGAGTTCAGGTAGGCAATGGTGGGGATTGGTCAGTGAGGTGCAAGAAGCAGATTGGTGGGAGAGAAGATGAACAGGTTGTGCCAGGTCAAGGAGGCAGGGACGGTGGTCATGGGATGAGGCCAGAGGTGGGGAGGTTTTGAAACAGGTAAAATCCACGTAAAGGCCATTGGGCTGTAGGCTCCCGAGGTGGAATATGAGGTGCTGTTTGCAGGTGGTGTCATTGTGACACTGGAGGAGGACCAGGATGGACTTGTCACCCAGGGAGTGGGAGGGTCAGTTAAAACGGTTCGTGACCAGAAAGTTTGTTGCAAGCAGAGTGCAGATGTTCTACAAAATGGTCTCCAAGTCTTCACTTGGTCTCAACATGTAGAGGAGGCCACATGAGGAGCAGCAGATGCAGTACACCACGTTGATGCATGTGCAGGTGAACCCCTTTCTAATGTGGCAGGTATGTTTTGTGTTTTGAATAGAGGTGAGGGGGTAGGTGTAGGGGCAGGCCTACACCTGACTCTGGGTGACATGTCCATCCTGGGCCTCCTCCAGTGTCACAATGATGCCACCCGCAAAATGGAGGAGCAGCACCTCATATTCTACCTCGCAAGCCTACAGCCTCATGGTCTCATTGTGGATTTTACCAGTTTTAAAATCTCCCCACTCCCAGCCTCACCCCATGACCAACTCTCCCTCTCATCCCCACCTCCTTGACCTGACACAGCCTGTCCATCTTCTCTTTCACCTATCTGCCCCTCCAATCCTACTGACCAATCCCCACCACTCCCTCTCTGCACCCACCTATCACCATCCCACCTACCTTCCCCAGCCCCACCCTCTTCTCGCTATTTATTTCTGAGCTCCATTCTCTGTCCACATTTCTGAAGGAGGGTCCTGATCCAAAACATCAACTTTCCTGTTCCTCTGATGCAGCCTGGCCTGCTGTATTCCTCCAGCTCCATACAGCGTAATCTCTGACTCCAGCATCGGCAGTTCTTACAATCTCTGCCATCCATACCTGGTCTGGCCTACATGTCAATCCACACCCAAAGCAACGTGGTTGACTCTTATCAACCCTATAGGCAATAGTGGGTGGGCAACAAATGTTAATCTAGCCAATGACACCCTTAACCAATGAATGAATAAGAAAAAAGTGAAAGCCACGGACCTAAGGACACTCTAATCAGAGCATCCTTGCTCGCCAGTCCTTTTCCTTTTTCTTTCTTTTTCTCCTCTTTGTACAATTTTTTCCTACCCCTCCCCTACCCTACCTGGAGACTGGAGTCAAAGCATAGAGTGAGCAGAGGCTGATTCTCGAGGCAGATCCAAGGGAATGGGATGAGTCCTGCAGCAGATTGAACGGGCTGAGACCTTTGGTGACAACAGAGCAAATGGGCCAATTTGCAGTGTGGTGGTGAAGCAAGTCCTGGATGGAGGCTGGCGCGTGGGGGCAGCATTGCATCGTGCTCTGTGGTAAATGTCATCAGAAAGTTTCTAAAACCAAAGAATATAACAGTGTTGTGAAGATTTTTTGGAATAGTTAATCAAGTAGGGAAGATCATTACTAAGCCATCAGTCATCAATGACTAAGAAGCAAGATTTGGAGTTGATATCAGGGGTAGAAATCTTTGCATCCATATTAAAAAGAAACTTAGCAGCAGTTGAGAAGAAATTACAGAAAATCAGAGCTCTCATGTCAGCAGATTCGTATATAATGTTAGGAACGATGGCCAAGGTATTCCTTAGTAATCCACTACTGAAACATTGCTTTGATCAAATAATCTTATAATCATAAATTATTTGTTGTTCACTAATGAAAGCTTGGTAAACCAAAGACCAAAAGATGTTGGACAAGAATTGTCATTTAGGCCACTGATTCTGTTCTGCGAGTTGGACATGGTTGATATGTTTCTCAACCCCATTCTTCTGCTTTCTTCTCATAACCCTTGATCTCTTTACTAATCATGAATCTGTCTATCTCTGTCTTAAAGACACTCAATGACTTGGTTTCTGCTGTATTCTGCAGCAATGAGATATACAGATTCACTATTCTATGGCTGAAGAAATTCTTCCTTATCTCATCTCTAAAGTATTGCCTAGAATACATCTCCTCCCACCCACCCTCCTGCAAAAATTCAATCCCCTATTCCCAATTCCTCCGCCTCCGCCGCATCTGCTCCCACGATAAGACATTCCACTCCCGCACATCCCAGATGTCCAAGTTCTTCAAGGACCGCAACTTTCCCCCCACAGTGATCGAGAACGCCCTTGACCGCGTCTCCCGCAACACATCCCTCACACCCCGCCCCCGCCACAACCGCCCAAAGAGGATCCACCTCGTTCTCACACACCCCACCAACCTCCGGATACAATGCATCATCCTCCGACACTTCCGCCATTTACAATCCGACCCCACCACCCAAGACATTTTTCCATCCCCACCCCTGTCTGCTTTCCGGAGAGACCACTCTCTCCGTGACTCCCTTGTTCGCTCCACACTGCCCTCTAACCCCACCACACCCAGCACCTTCCCCTGCAACCACAGGAAATGCTACACTTGCCCCCACACCTCCTCCCTCACCCCTATCCCAGGCCCCAAGATGACATTCCACATTAAGCAGAGGTTCACCTGCACATCTGCCAATGTGGTATACTGCATCCACTGTACCCGGTGTGGCTTCCTCTACACTGGGGAAACCAAGCGGAGGCTTGGAGACCGCTTTGCAGAACACCTCCGCTCAGTTCGCAACAAACAACTGCACCTCCCAGTCGCAAACCATTTCCACTCCCCCTCCCATTCTTTAGATGACATGTCCATCATGGGCCTCCTGCAGTGCCACAATGATGCCACCCGAAGGTTGCAGGAACAGCAACTCATATTCCGCCTGGGAACCCTGCAGTCTAATGGTATCAATGTGGACTTCACCAGTTTCAAAATCTCCCCTTCCCCAACTGCATCCCTAAACCAGCCCAGTTCGTCCCCTCCCCCCACCGCACCACACAACCAGCCCAGCTCTTCCCCTCCACCCACTGCAGCCCAAAACCAGTCCAACCTGTCTCTGCCTCCCTAACCTGTTCTTCCTCTCACCCATCCCTTCCTCCCACCCCAAGCCGCACCCCCATCTACCTACTAACCTTATCCCACCTCCTTGACCTGTCTGTATTCCCTGGACTGACCTATACCCTCCCTACCTCCCCACCTATACTCTCTCCACCTATCTTCTTTTCTCTCCATCTTCGGTCCGCCTCCCCCTCTCTCCCTATTTATTCCAGAACCCTCACCCCATCCCCCTCTCTGATGAAGGGTCTAGGCCGAAACGTCAGCTTTTGTGCTCCTGAGATGCTGCATGGCCTGCTGTGTTCATCCAGCCTCACATTTTATTATCTTGGATTCTCCGGCATCTGCAGTTCCTATTATCTCTAAAGTGTTGCCCCTTCAGTCTTAGGATGTGCCCTCAGGTCCTGTGTCTCCCACTAGTGGAGACATCTTCGCCACATCTAGTCTATCCAAGCCTCTCAGTATTCTGTAAGTTTCAGTGAGATCCCTCTTCATCCTTCTAAATTCCATTCAGTCCAGTCCTAGACTCCTCAACCACCCCGCATAATGACAAGCCCTTCACTCATTCTTGAAAGCCTCCTCTATAACCTTTCCAAGGCCAACATATTTTCAGTAGATAAAAACAAAAGAACTGTGGATGCTGTAAATCAGGAACAAAAACAAAGTTGCTGGAAAAGCTCAGCAGGTCTGGCAGCATCTGTGAAGGAGAAAACAGAATTACCGTTTCGGGTCCGGTGTCCCTTCCTCAGATCTTTTCATTAGATATTGGGCCAAAAACCGCTCACAATATTCCAAATGTGGCCTGACTAGAAGTCTCAGCAGTACATCCCTGCTCTTATATTCTTGCCTCCTTGAAATGGATGCCAATGTCGTATTTGTCTTTCTAACTGCCAACTAAACCTGCATGTTAATCTTAACATTTAAAGCACGCAGAAAGCGAGGTTTTTCAAAGACTGGATCAAAATCATCCAGGGATATCAAAATGCAGAGCAAAAACCCAACACTCAATTTGGTGGCCAGGAATGAAATGGTCAATTGAAGAAATTATACCAAACTGCATAACTTGAGAATCAAGTCAGGAACAGAAAGCAAAAGCCTTTTCTGTCATCAATGTTTCCATCAAGATTTTGGAAAGGCTAGGAGTAGAATTATTTGATATGAACAGTTTACAGAAGAACAATCACACGTTAATTCATGATCAAAAAGTCATAGAGTCATACAGCATGGAAACTGACCCTTTGGTCCAACCAGGTCATGCCAAACATAATGCCAAATTAAACTAGTCCCATCTGCCTGTTCCTGGACCATATTCCTCCAAACCTTTCCTATTCATTACTGATCTAAGTGTCTTTTTCAATGTTGTAACTGTGCCTGCATCCACCACTTCCTCTGAGTGGGTAAAGGATGGCAGATGGAATATAATGTGATAAAGCGTATTTTGGCAGGAAGAATAGAAGACCTGAAAATTATTTAAATGGGGAAAGAGTACAGTAAGCTGCAACAGAATGGGATTTTGGGGTCTTCATGAATGAATCACAAAAAGCTAGTTTCCAAGTTCATGTGTTAATAGGGAAGACAAATAGACTGTTGGCCTTTATTTCAAAGGGAATGGAGTCTAAAAATAAGGAGCTCTTGATAAAACCATCCAAGGCACTAGGCAGAACACAGGTGGAATACTGTAAGTAGTTTTGATCCGCTTATCTAAGAAAACATATAATATCATCAAAGCAGTCTAGAAAAGGTTCACAAGATTGATTCTGATCATGGAGGGATTTTCTCATGAGGAAACAGTAGGTAAATTCAATTTGTACTCATTGGAGTTTAGAATAATGAGAGGCGCTCTCATAGAAACATCTAACATTCTGAGGGGGCTTGAAATGGTAAATGCAGAGAGGTTGTTTAAACTTGTAGGAGTATCTCGGACCAGAGGTAAAATCTCAGAGTAAAGAGTTATCCATTTAGGAAAGAAGTAAGGAAGTTTTTTTTTTCTCACAGAAGGTATCCAGTCAGTGGAATTCTTTATTATTAAAGGCTGTAGGGACAGTGTAATTAAATTGAGATACATAGCTTTTTAATTATTAAGAATTAAGGAATGACATTTTTGGATAAATGTGAGATGCTTTGAATCTTTTGGAGGACTTGTCACCATGAGGTCTAACAAATTCTCTCATCTACCTGCCCCCATGGCATCCTTTACATCCAACTTCCACCAGAAGACCACCCCCTTCGCAGAACAACTCATGCCCCAGGGATTGCCCACCAAAAGACCAGCATTAAAGCACCTGATCTTTAAAACTCTGATATGCATTCAGATGGGCACTGACACTCTGAAGTTGTCCTGTTTAGTTACAGACAGAGTTATGCCATGGCAGAGAAGGGGTGGATAGCACTGTGATCCTGAGATAGAAACTAGAACACGCTGTTTGAAGAAGTATTGCAAAAGGGAGGTGCCCACTTCTAAGAGGGTAGACAAAGGAGGCCCAGCCACCAGACTCTGCTAGCATGGTTTATTCTTCTAGTGATGCCAAGGCATCCATGCCCCACTGAAGAAATAAGTGCTACTTTACGTGTCATGCCACTCTTCCATTAACCCCACTGTCATTCTCAATCATTGCAGACTACATCTCACTTCTGTTTGAAACACCTTCTCTCTCTTTTATCTTGTTGATTCTGTGAGAACCTGCATGATGTCTGCAGAGAAGTGTTCGCTGCAGACAACCCCCTCGTCCTCAACAGAATACTGAGTTCTCAGAAGTCACATCGACAAGGCTGGCGCACCTGTATCAACTCACTTGGGAGCTATAGGCATAGAGATTGTGGATTTACAACCTAGTGAGCAGCTCACAAAGGCAACTCTGCATTTGGCTGCGGACAAATGGAGACCACGCATCTGTTCATCCCCAGGCAGGAAATGACCCTATAGTAACTGCAATCAGGGAACAAATGCACGGGGTTGAGCACTGGCAGCAGACAGGCACCCGAGATGTAATGAGCCTTACCAGAAGCTGCAGCAGTATAGTGACTCTTGTGATGGTCTGTCTTCCTCCAGTGACAGGTTGGCAGCTGCCATGGAATGCCAGGACCAGCATCGTTGGGGGCAGCTGAAGATGCACATACACCTGCACCAAAGGCATGCAGTCAGCAGCTGGAGCACTTCACCCCAGTCCAGAAGCACCCCACCCTTGCCACCTCACTCCCTCACAAAGAAAACATGCAGTGCCAGGAGACACACAGCCAGAGCTGGAACCACATATAGGCTCCTCATCAGTTTCCATCTGAGACACTGCAGAGTTTGCCAGGCCCTCCACTTCCACTCAGCCTGCAGACCTCCCACACCCTTGACTCCGGAAATATCAGATCCATTTGGCTTACTGGTACCTCCGGAGTCACTATCAAAACTTTGGGTGTTCAAGCCAAGCAGGTTCAACTTGTCCTGGCAAGAATGCTCTTGGGATGCCTGGTCCATTCAGATGCAAATAACTCCAGGGTCAGTCCACAAAACCTCCAGGGCCAATAGACTCAGCATTAGAACAGGCTCGCTTGAACCAGAGAGTGTACTGAGACAGAACAGGAGAGAGAGAACAACAAAAGATTTATTGCGGGCACTTTAGTAGCATGTGTGAAGAAGGCCTTTTTTGAGAATATAACTGTATACATTAATGTAGATGACTTTAACATTTATGCATCTGTTTCTGAGTCTCTCTGTATAGATGCTCAATGCATTTTCACTCTAGCCAGCAGTAGTTCATGGTCACACAAATGGATGGAGGTCTGCACTGATAACTAACTACAACATCTGCAAGTGGGGAAACAATCCATACTCATGGCATCAGCTGCTGCTGGTACATTTGTCCCTCACCTTTGTTCAACATCTGTAATGCTTGACTGTGTACAAAGGTACAGCTGTCAAAGAGTTGTCCAGCAATGGCTAAGTAAGGGCGGTAGCATATAGAGAGAGATCAGTGATATAGAATGGTCAGAGAGTAGTCAGCCTGAATACCTGTGAGCTAGATCTTTTATAGGCCGGTGACCTATGCTGTTCCCCTTCGAAAGCCCTATGTGCAGTTGTTGTTGTAGCCCCTTCCCTCGCAGGTCGAGTCACTCCCAGAGTGCTGGCAGCCATTTTCTTCTTATTGTGCACTTTCACTTCCAGAAGGCAATGGTGAGTGTTCTTTTTCCAGTGGTTTCCAGCCTCAGCCTGCCAGTTATAGGATTAAGGCAGGAAATTAACATTGAGGATTATCGTCTGATCTTAGAGTCATACAGCACGGAAACAGGCCCTTCAGTTCAACTAGTCCAACCCGGCCATGTTCCCAAACTAAACTAGTCCCAGCTGCCTGCATTTGGCTCATATCCCTCTAAACCTTTCCTTTTCATGTACTTAGCCGCATGTCTTTTAAATGTTGTAACTGTTCCTGCATCCACTGCTTCTGGCAGTTCATTTCACACAGTGATCACTCTCCGTGGAAAAGTTGCCCATCATGTTCTTTTTGAATCTTTCTTCTCTCACCTTAAAAAATGCCCCCTTGTTTTGTACTCCCCTAACCATGTGAAAAGACATTTGCTATTCACTTTATTTCCACTCTTCATGGTCTTACCAACCTCTATAAGATTACCCAAATAAACCATAATCTCAATGACGGACAGAATAGACTCCATGGGCCAAATGGCCTACTTCTACCCCTACCTCTTTTGGTCATGCAACTGCTGCAGAATTATTTCAGAATAGATTTATATAAAATAAAGTAAACAAAGTTGCTCATCATTATGACAAAGCTGATTGCTTCCTCACCTCAAATAGGTGGGTGTCAAACAGTCAATAAAAACATTAAATATATTTTACGAGCGAGTTTTGATATATTTTACTCAAACAAGAGAAAGTTTTGTGGTTTCATCTACATCTTATCTTATGTCTATAAATGTTCCTTCCCTGTTCAAGACCCTTCTGATATTGATAGCAGCTGACCCTCAAACAGTGCCTTGTTTGGTGTAAGAAAACATTCATGTTTGAATAAATACATTCATCTTAGCAGTAACTGTAACTGTAATATGCATCTGGTAAGTTAATTATTCAAAGCAAAAACAAATTAGTTATTTAGTCTGAAGACAGAAAAAGACTTTTGACTTTGTCAATTTTTTTAAAAATAAAAAATATTTAGAGTGCCTCACTTATCTGATGATTGTGGTTTATTTTGCAGTTTACTTGCATTATCATGGTTTCCACTGGTGCTGATGACCCAACATGATCTTGGGTTTCAGCAAAGTATGCAAAGCTCAAAACGGTCCTGCAGCCATTAAATTACTTAGTTCTAGAAGGCAAGAAGAAATCTCACATATTGAGGGTAAATATATATTTCTGGCTAAATGTTATACTATAGAGTTTAGTTAACCAATTTCTGCAGAAAATGGACACATTTCAGAGTTCCAGCTGGGAACTGGCAGTCTACTGCATGAATTGACAAACATCAAGTGCCCTCCTCTCACTAGACTGACAGAAATCAAAGCCAGCCTAACCCTGTCTAAAATGCAGAATCATGGGCTGGCTTGTGTTTAATTTCTTACACAATTTGGTGAATAATAATAATAATGATTTTGCCAAGTGGAACATTTTGAAACTTTGCTCCCTGTACTAGTATGAAGAATGTCCAATGCAATCATAAAATAGGCTAAATATAAACAACATTATTTTGGCACTGCCTTATCAAGCATTCTAAAGTACGTCACAGCACTGGCATGCTGGACCAATTGTGTATTAATTGTGAGCAAACGAAAAGCATTAATTGGCATTTCAATTCAATTCTCACAGACTGAAACTGTGATTATAGGGTTAGAAGCTACATGGTGATAAAAATATAACTTTTTAAAAGTTATAGAAGTGCACAAAGATTAGCTCCAGTTTTATCCTTCGTCAACATGCTGCACTGGAAAACTCCCTCTGTGTTACTTCAGTAATATATCAAGGAGGAAACATCCATTTTATAAATCTAGGATGGATCCAAGGAGAAAAGAAGTAATGTTAAAATTTCTGCTACCAACCCATAGAATATTCAGCTGAAAGTGGCGGAGTTCAATTCTCCTCTCGTGTTATGGTGAGAAAGAAGGTGAAAGTTAATGCCATTACCTGTGACAAGTTTGACTGTATTCAATTAGGTACAATGGTGATGGGTGGGGAACCTGCTATCGTCTCACTTCCAGTCTGTGCATATCCACAACCCATTATCAACTAAGGCCTATAAAAGTCCATTTAATTCCTAGTTAAGATCTCATTTTGTCGCTGCTGACATTAACCTGAGCATGACAAGGGCATCTTTGCAGGGCTGCTTGTGGGGCTCTGGGTTTGGGCCATAAGGGGATGCCTCATTCACCAAAAGGCACTTGGTGACCGATTGAACCTTATATGGGGAAGGGGGCTGCACAGAGAACCACCCATAGCCATGCCTGACAGCCCCTCTCCAGCCTCTACAAACCCCAACCCATGATCACTATTCCACTATCGCTTAACTGTGGCCTAGGATCCAGTAACTATTGTAGGCTTCCAGTGGATGTTGTGCCAATAGTAGTCACTGCCACCATAGCATGCCACCATTCAGTGGACTTGCCAGCCTCTCAAAAGAGCCCTGGGGTCCCTAATCTTGTGGGGATCATTGATGCTACCTGGTTAAATGCCTGAGTGGCACTTAGACTGGTGGATCTTTGTGATGCTGTTGCCATCTCTTCAGCCTGCCAGGTAGACACATATTGTCCCCATTAAATACCTTCTACAGTGTCTTTTCAGATTGCAGTGTTTAATATTTATCTTAAAATGCAGAGCAGGTCTGAAGCCATCAGAATCATTTGATAAGGCAATAGAAATTTAGCAAAGTTCTAATGAACTGAACACCGATAAAATGTCAGGTTGACTGTAACAATCAAAATCCAATATGATTCACTGTTCACATAATTAAGTATGGACACCTGGATGAGTTACCAGAGAACTGCTTTCAAATGTAGTATCATATTTCAGCATGACTCTTCCCCTGGATAGCGGGTCTAGGGGGAAAGAAAATATCTCCACTAACATAAAAAATTGTTTTTAAAAAAAAATTCTATGAACTGTAATAGAAATGCACATATATTAACAGGACCCAATTGTTGGTGCTGTTTGCTGTAACACAGCACACCAATAAAAGATGAACTATTGTTCTGTTTCTAAGGGAGAACTGACAAACTAATCTCCACTCCTAAATGATCATGGTAGCTCAGTGGTTAGCCCTGCTGCCTCACAGCAGCAGCGGCCTGGGTTCAATTCCACCCTCAAGTGACTATCTGTGTGGAGATTACACATTCTGTATGTGTGGGTTTCCTTCAGGTGCTCTGGTTTCCTCCCGCAATCCAAAGACATGTAGGTTAGACAGGCCGTTCATGGGGAATGCAAAATTATAGGGTAGGGGATTGGTCTGTGTGAGATGCTGTTTTGAGAGTCAATGTGGAATTGATGGGCTGAATGGCCTGCTTCCATGCTGTGGAGATTCTATGATTCAAATTACTGCCACATTCTGAACATAGTTAAACAATAAGTTGCTCTTAGAATGAGTATATTTCTCTGTGTAGACTAAATTTTCTATTATTCATCCTATTTTTAACCATGATATTCTCTCATTTGTAAAGAAGGGTGAAAAACCTTTAAATTGTTTAAATTAGCTAAGCGGAATTTACATGTCAAACTAAAATTGATGCATATTCTACTTATTGAAAGCCTTGTCATCAGCTTCCTATAAGAAATAGATAAAATCAGCTTGGGCTGGAAGAGGTACTGATTTTATCAAATTTCCAACAGCAAAGTTTTTTGATACATGTTTCTCACAGACTTATTTTCCGATACTGATTGAAATTGAAATTTATGACATCTTGAACATAGAAATTATAAACAAAAATACTTACCCTTGGCTAAATAAAAACACTGCTGGCAAGAAATTCAAACTATAAAAACTAATAAATTAATAAATGGTTGAAACGTTATTGATTGGCACATGTTAAACATAGAGCAATGCATCAGTGAATAAATTTAAACAGCTTAGTTATTGCTCCTCTACAAAATCTACAAACACTTCTTGGGGCTGAATTTATCATTCAGTAATATTACTAATCATGAATCAGGATGCAAATACAGGCCATTCCCCAGAAATGTATTCCAAATTTTTTATACTTTATGGCCAACTAGTCAGTGAGTTGAACAATTTTGCTAATTATATTTTCAGTTACTTAAGTGATGTTTAAAATTGCGATAAGTAATTTACTCACCCTCTGAAATATTTGGATGTGCTTTTGGGCCTTAAGTGACATATAATAGAATTAGACTGTAATCCCAGCAAACAACTCCATATACACATAATATTATCATTACTCGAGCCCTTTGCAGTAGTGTTAGGTTGATCACGTGATACTTGGGGGAAATACTTCATGCAAACTATTCGCACATTTCCTGTCAGGTAAATGTATGCAAAGGCTAGAAGAATGCATGCTCCTCTATACAGCAAATTTGTACACTTTCTCTGTATTTGCAAGTGGTAGTCACAAAACTAGAATAAACAGGGAATAGCAAAGGCTATTCTCAATTTTAACTTCAAACATGACTCTGGAGAGGGGTTTTGTGTCCTGACCAGTGAGATAGGGTGAATCAACTCTCCTCTTTCTAACTCACTTCATGAGCTGCAACAAAGATTTTTGATTTCTTTTAGCACTCAATTTTCACATACTTCAATTCAAAGATGAAAGTGTCAGTTCCAAGGTTTCCTTGAAAGAAAGGGGGATTTTATTGTTATTAACTACACAAAAATATTTTAAAAACACATCAAATACATACACAAATTTAACTTTAAAGTTTAAAATGAGAGTGCCTGGAACAAAAAGAAAGGCTAGAAATACGCAATGTAAAAAATCTTTAGAAATATCAAAGTGGTAGGGTTTACCTGAGGTGTTAGGGATCTCTTCCCTTGGTCTTTCTCCTCTTCTTTTGATCCATCTCCATCTGGCTGGAGAAGGCTGCAGGATGAAGTCTGATCTCTGGGAGAATCTCACCTCTGTCCTGAGTCCTGCCTATTCATGGTCCCTGCACAGAACCTCCATTGCAGATTTGTCCTAGCCCCGGCCTGACTATTCCAGCACAGAATCAGGCTCCTTAACTCTCTTGGCCCCTGTGTGGCTTTTCCAGGTCAAGTTTGGCACCTCAAACTTTCTTGACCCCAGCACAGTTATCCCAGCTGAGGATATGGCCTAGCCTCTGCAGGCTTCCTTTGGCACTCCTGTCCTGAATATTCTTCTCTGAACCTGGTACTTATTGTAATTTCATACTTCTAGGAGCAGGTAGTTTACATAGTGTCATTCAATTATTTGAACGATTTGACCAATCGCCATGAGTCAGCCACCGATGACATTGGATAATCATTCTCCCTTTGCCTGATATTACCTAGGGGTTAGTTTGCCATTCTGTCTCAGCTTCTTTTTCAAAACAACACACTGACAACGAGGTATATTTGGCTCAAAATGAATTGTTGATGCTAGTCTTGGGCATTGTGACGTCTATGTTTTATTGTAATTCTTCTCTTTGTTTTCATAATGTAGAATTTGAAAAGTTAAACTCTGCAGTTATAGCTGTTAAAGTAAATCTCAGAGATAATAGGAACTGCAGATACTGGAGAATCTAAGATAACAAGGTGTAGAGCGGGATGAACACAGCAGCTAAGCAGCATCAGAGGAGCAAGAAAGCTGATGTTTCATCAGTTAGACCCTTTTTCAGAAATGGGGGAGGGTAAGGGGGTTCTGAAATAAATAGGGAGAGAGGGAGAGGCAGATCAAAGATGGATTGAGGAGAAGATAGATGTAGAGGAGACAGACAGATCAAAGAGGCAGGGATGGAGCCAGGAAAGGTGAGTGTAGGTGGGGAGTTAGGGAGGGAATATGTCAGTCCAGGGAGGGCAGACAGGTCAAGGGTGTAGGAAAAGGCTAGTAGGAAGGAGATGGGGATGAGGTGTGAGGTGGGAGGAGGGGATAGGTGAGAGGAAGGACAGGTTAGGGAGGCAGGGACGAGCTAGGCTGGTTTTGGGATGCGGTAAAGGGACGGGAGATTTTGAAGCTTGTGAAGTCCAAATTGATATCATTGGGCTGCAAGGTTCCCAAGTGGAATATGAGTTGCTGTTCCTGAAAACTTCGGGTGGCACGTTGTGGCACTGCAGGAGGCCCAGGATGGACATGTTGTCTGAGGAATGGGAGGGGGAGTTGAAATGGTTCGCGACTGGGACGTGTAATTGTTTCGAGCATAAGTGTTCCACAAAGCGGTCCCCAAACCTCCATTTGGTTTCCCTGATGTAGAGGAGGCCACAACGGATACAGCTGATACAGTATACCACATTGGCAGATGTGCAGATGAACATCTGTTTGATGTGGAAAGTCTTCTTGGGGCCTGGGATGGGGGTGAGCCGTAGGGGCAGGTATAGCACTTCCTGCTGTTGAACGGAAAAATGTTGGTTGGGGTGGGGCTGGCAGGGAGTGTGGAGTGGACAAGGGAGTCACAGAGGGCGTGGTGCCTCCGGAAAGCAGAATAGGGCTGGGGGGGTGGGAAAATGTCTTTGGTGGTGGGGTTGGATTGCAAATGGTGGAAGTGTCAGAGGATGATGCGTTTGATCTGGAGGTTGGTGGGGTGGTACGTGAGGATGAGGGGGATTCTGTTTTGGTTGTTATTGTGGGGAGGGCGTGTGAGGGATGAGTGGCGGGAAATGTGGGAGACATGGTCAAGGGCATTCTCGATCATGGTAGAGGGGAAGTTGCAGTCCTTGAAAAACTAGGCCATCTGAGATGTTCGAGAGTGAAATACCTCATCCTGGGAGCAGATGTGATGGAAGCAAAGGAATTGGGAATAGGGGATGGCATTTTTGAAGAGAATTGGGTGGGAGGAGCTGTATTCTAGGTAGCTGTGGGAGTTGGTGGGCTTGAAATGGATATTGGTTTCCAGGTGGTTGCCCCATCCCCATCTCCTACCTACTAGCCTCATCCCGCCCCCTTGACCTGTCTATCCTTCCTGCACTGACCTATTGCCTCCTTAACTCCTCACCTACACTTACCTTTACTGGCTCCATCCCTGCCTCTTTGACCTGCCTGTCTCCTCGCCACCTATCTTCTCCTCTATCCATCTTCCATCCGCCTCCCCCTCTCTCCTTATTTCTTTCAGAACCCCCTTCCCCTCCCCCATTTCTGAGGAAGGGTCTTGGTCCAAAATGTCAACTTTCCTGCTCCTCTGATGCTGCTTGGCCTGCTGTGTTCATCCAGCTCTACACCTTGTTATCTTAAAGTAAATCTCATGCTACACAGTAAACGTCAGGAAAATTCAGTTTTTAAGGAATCCTTCAACAACATCAAACCATGCCCTATACATTCCCAAAGACCCTCATCATTCTATGCCAACTCACGACCACTTATCCATTCTCAATCGTCTCCCGTACATTCTACATCAACCCATGTCCCTCCACGCATCCTCAGTCATTCCTCACATCCTCTATGTTAACTAATGACCCCCACCAATCCAGAATGACATTTCATGCACCTGATACTAACCAAACCCATAATGTACTTTATAGCCTCCAAAGCAATTTACTTCCAACTCATGCAAACTTATAACCGCACAGATCTGCATCACCTATTTTAGACACCATTTTAACTGAGTGCCAATTAATGCATCTTCCATTCGCTCATACTAAATCACCCAGTATCCACCATGGAGGTCACAGGTGTCCTGTATTCAAATAATTTTATTGACCATTGAGAGGAAGAGGAGGAAGTTCATAGATTTGCCAGACTGGCAGATTTTCCAGTGGTGCAAAGTGCAATTGATTTGTTAAAGAGATGATGTTCAGTTAAGGGCTACCATATAATCAATGGCCAGTTGATGAATGGCTAAGACCAGAAGATCCTCTTACTGAATGTCCAATGTCCTGGCAGTAGCCACAATGCATTCACCGTGCAGCAATTAGCTGTTCCTGCAATCCATGGCCCAAAAAACATAGTGAACTGGACAGTAGCAGCTATGACAAGGGAAATCTCCTATAAAATGAATTAATTACTGTCCTGTATCAAGTGGCCATGTACCTATAACATGCTGGCACCAGAAATAATGAAGCACAAATCTTTGAAGTTCTGGAACTGCTTAAATTACCTAAGAGAGCAGAGTCAGAGGGGTGTGTGCACTCTCCTGCACTCACCAGAGAATGGGCAAAGTTCATTGGGGTTTTTTGCCTGTTATAATGAGAGTGTAACCCTTGCCATCAGACATTTGGAGGTCACATTGAAATGAGGAGGAGAAGCAGTTAGAAGACAAGGCATTCCTTTACTCAGAGGCACTGTCTATTAGCAAATGCAGAAATGCCAGCTTTCCTAAGTTGTTATCTCATCATTACAGTCATTTCACAATTCACCAACTTTCAATTGATTTTCAACGTATCAGCATATCTGTAAGACGTATGTCTAAAATCTTGAAATGAAAGCCGCCTCTAAAAGACAGAAGCCTGTCATTTCTTTATCCAACAACACATATAATTAATCATGCAGAACTGATAACATCTACCCTTATTCATACCTACCTTTCCCAATCCCTGAGCTCCTCCGCAGTGCTAACTCAATGGCTGAGGCTTTGAAACGCATCCATCTCAGCATGGGCAGCAGCTGTCCAGCCTGACTGCCTGAAAGGCAATAGCAAGGGTTTGGGAGCAGTTTTACATATGCAGTCCTCTTGAATGAGAATTGTACTCCACAGAGTCATTGACTCTTCTTCTCCTGTAAATACAATGGAAACATATCTATCAAGGAAAATAGAAATTACTGGAAAATCTCAGCAGGTCTGGCAGCATCTGTGGAGACAAATCAGAGTTAGTGTTTCAGGTCCAGTGACCCTTCCTGAGAATGGATTATTTCCTCAGAAATATGTCAGTACATGGAGTTGCAGTATGTTATACAATATGCCTACCACTGCTGATTAGCTGAAGGTAGGTTGAAACAGTGAGAGGGCAGTGTGAGACTGGCAGCATTTGTACATGTGTCAGGGTAAGGTGAATTATATAAAAAGGGTAGGCCTGATTGTTACAGGTTGTTAGTGAGTGATTGGCACATGGTGCACTGAGTAGCATGAGAGTTGAGTAATACTTTCACTTATCTTGACTACGGCTGTGAAGTCACTGAGCTTCTTGCAACACTGTTGTCATCAACTGAGTTCTGAAACAGGGTAATATTGGACTCAAAATATCACCTCTATTTCTCTCTCCACAGGTGCTGCCAGACCTGCTGAGTTTCTCCATAATTTTCTGTTTCCTGTTGTGTTAAGAACTGACCTCCAATTCTACCATCTGTACTAATACCAGCAACGGCACAGCACAAAAACTCAGGTAGCCATCCCTCCTGCCTGTCACTCTGCAATTTTGATTCTGTCTCAAGTTTTCCCAGGATGTTGTTCTGCAGCCTCTGTGAAACGAATGCAGTTTCCCCTTTAAAAATGGCAAGGCTGCCTTTGTGACACGCATGCTGACTAATCTATGTTCAAGTCACGTACGCCACTAGGCTGCTCGGTTTAGCAGTTAGTATTATCTTCTACACTGGATTGTACAATGAAATCATTCAGACGAAGAGGCAGCATGAGGTTTGTGTGTTGTCTGACTCAAAATGACCAGAGGTCCCTGTCAGATGGGCTGCGCTTCAAAAGCTTGCGATTTCAAATAAACCTATTGGAATATAACCTGGTCTCGTCATACTTCTGACTTTGTCAACCCAGTCCGACACCAGCACCTCCACATCATATCTTCTTTTCATATGTTCATAATGTTGCTCCACATAGCAACCAGATATTGTCTCACTACATAAGGATATATGTACAATAACAACAGGTACACAACTAAATAAACAGTACTTACCACAAACAAATAGTCCATCATTAATTTAGTGGCAGGGACCAGAAGCTTTATTTTTCTCAAACACATTGGATTATTTGTGTGCAGAAGGAATTGAATAAGCTCAGACATTAACTTTGCAAGGTTTTTCTGATGACGTATAAATTTACTGATGTACAACAGAAGGACTGCAATCATAATCCTTTCACTTCCTTCCACAGTACATCTTAAGGCCTTTTCCACACAGTGAAAAGATTAGCTTCATTCATAGTTTTGCCTCTTAAAAAAAAGCTACCCAGATAGTACTGCTGCTGGTTTTAGTGGACAAAATCTTCAGTTTTCATCTCACATTTATTTGTCATCTTGTTTGGTAACAGCACCACTCCATTGAAAACGTGTTCCTCCTAATGTTGAAATAAAGCACAAGTGACTATTACCTCAGGTTCATCTGTTAATATTATCAATTCTTTTATTTTTAGTTCTCCATTAGAATAGCAGAGATGCATTTTGGAAGAATGGTTAATGTTCCAGAAAACAGGAAGTTATTATATTTTCATGCATTTATAACAATAATTTCAGATTGATAAATTATGAGCATACTAAGTGGCATTTAGCAGTCCTACTTCTAATAGAATATCAATATCCCAATCATTTAATTTTTCCTATTTAAGAAAAAAACACCATTATATTTTACCTGAATAATTTGTCTCCCCTTATTCTTGTGCAAGTCTTTCTGTTTCTTTGGCAATAAACATTTAGCTGTTTGTGTGCCTTTCTGACAAGTTTCCCTGTCTAATTTGGAGGTGTTTGAATATATAGTAATTGTGTAAGCTTGTGCCAAAGATCTTCTGCAAGGTAGTACTTCAATCTCAGCTGCGTCATTGTGTTGAAATTTTGATGAATCCCACTGAGAATGGGAAAGTCTTTCGGAAGTCTCAATCTCAGGTCTTTCTTCTGGCTCATTGGAACGTTGGTAGCACATCTGTTTTTGGATCTAGATGGTAGCTGGGACTTGGAATCATGAACAATGAAAAAAATAGTTAAGAAAATACACAGACAGACCAGAAATAAAAGGAAGTAAGTCATTTAAAGTACTGGTATAAGAAAACACATGAGCATGAACATTTATAAAGGCTCATAAATTATCCACTCCCTTGATATTTATCCATTGCCAATTTCTTTCCTTCAAGAATTTATTCAATTCTCTTGTGAATGTTACAGTTTTTTCATCTGATTATTTTCCTGTTGGTATGGTGTGGCCTGAGTGTTGCCTATATATATTGGCTCATTTAACCCATACTACAAAGACTGGACTCTTATTGCAACTGGTGTCTTTTGAGGTTTATTAACTACATTAACTATTTATATTGCTACTATATAGCAGATTAACACATTGCTTGGGTTCAGAATGTGATGATGTTACCGTATACAATATATAGATATCTGACTGAACATTACAGAAAGAATGGCCAAAGGTGAGACAGGTACCTTCATATTGGAATGTCACATGTCATGATGTTTTCTAACTGTCTTAAAGGTACAGTGCCAGCGAGATGGAATCATTCAATATTACAACACTGCCTCCAGTACCCTTTCAGTCAGTCTATTTACAACAACTAACTAAAACAGAAGTTTCTTTATGATGCAGTGATAATGGGAACTGTAGATGCTGGAGAATCAAAGATAACAAAGTATGGAGCTGGATGAAAACAGCAGGCCAAGCAGCATCTCAGGAGCACAAACGCTGATGTTTCGGGCCGAGACCCTTCATCAGAGAGGGGGATGGGGAGAGGGAACTGGAATAAATAGAGAGAGGGGGAGGCAGACCAAAGATGGAGAGAAAACAAGATAGGTAGAGAGGAGAGTATAGGTGGGGAGGTAGGGAGGGGATAGGTCAGTCTGGGGACGATGGACAGGTCAAGGAGGCAGGATGAGGTGGCAGGTAGGAAATGGAGGTGCAGCTTGAGGTGGGAGGAAGGGATGGGTGAGCGGAAGAACAGGTTAGGGAAGCAGAGATAGGCTGGGCTGGTTTTGGGATGCAGTGGGGGGAGGGGAAGAACTGGGCTGGTTTTGGGATGCAGTGGGGGGAGGGGAAGAACTGGACTGGTTTTGGGATGCAGTAGGGGAAGGGGAGATTTTGAAGCTTGTGAAGTCTACGTTGATACCATTGGTCTGCAGGGTTCCCAAGCGGAATATGAGTTGCTGCTCCTGCAACCTTCGGGTGGCATCATTGTGGCACTGCAGGAGGCCCATGATGGACATGTCGTCTGAGGAATGGGAGGGGGAGTTGAAATGGTTCGCGACTGGGAGGTGCAGTTGTTTGTTGCAAACCGAGCGTAGGTGCTCTGCAAAGCAGTCCCCAAGCCTCCGCTTGGTTTCCCCAATGTAGAGGAAGCCACACCGGGTGCAATGGATACAATATACCACATTGGTAGATGTGCAGATGAACATCTGTTTGATATGGAAGGTCATCATGGGGCCTGGGATGGGGGTGAGGGACGAGGTGTGGGGGCAATTGTAGCACTTCGTGCGGTTGCAGGGGAAGGTGCCAGGTGTGGTGGGGTTGGAGGGGAGTGTGGAGTGGACAAGGGAGTCGAGGAGAGAGTGGTGTCTCCGGAAGGCAGGCAAGGGTGGGGATGGAAAAATGGCTTGGGTCGTGGGGTCGGATTGTAGATGGCAGAAGTGTCGGAGGATGATACGTTGTATCCGGAGGTTGGTGGGGTGGTATGTGAGAATGAAGGGGATCCTCTGGGGGCGGTTGTGGCGGGGGCAGTATGAGAGGGATGTGTTGCGGGATATGCGGGAGACGCAGTCAAGGGCGTTCTCGACCACTGCAGGGGGAAAGTTGCGGTCCTGGAAGAACTTGGGCATCTGGGATGTGCGGGAGTGGAATGTCTCATTCTGGGAGCAGATGCGGCGGAGGAGTTGGGAATAGGGGATGGAATTTTTGCAGGAGGTTTGGTGGGAGGAGATGTATTCTAGGTAGCTATGGGAATCAGTGGGCTTGAAATGGACATAAGTTTCTAGCTGGTTACCTGAGATGGAGACTGAGAGGTCCAGGAAGGTGAGGGATGTGTTGGAGATGGCCCAGGTGAACTTGAGGTTGGGGTTGAAGGTGTTGGTAAAGTGGATGAACTGTTTGAGCTCCTCTGGGGAGCAAGAGGCGGTGCCGATACAGTCATCAATGTAACGGAGGAAGAGGTGGGGTTTGGGGCCTGTGTAGGTGCGGATGAGGGACTGTTCCACGTAACCTACAAAGAGGCAGGCATAGCTTGGGCCCATGCGGGTACCCATGGCCACCCCCTTTGTCTGTAGGAAGTGGGAGGAATCGAAAGAGAAGTTGTTGAAGGTGAGGACGAGTTCGGCTAGGCGAATGAGGGTGTCGGTGGAGGGGGATTGGTCAGGCCTGCGGGACAGGAAAAAGTGGAGGGCCTTGAGGCCATCTGCATGAGCAATACAGGTGTATAGGGACTGGACGTCCATGGTGAATATGAGGTGTTGGGGGCCGGGGAATTGGAAGTCCTGGAGGAGGTGGAGGGCGTGGGTGGTGTCACAGACGTAGTTGGGGAGTTCCTGGACCAAAGGGGAGAAAATGGAGTCCAGATAGGTGGAGATAATGGGAACTGCAGATGCTGGAGATTCCAAGATAATAAAATGTGAGGCTGGATGAACACAGCAGGCCAAGCAGCATCTCAGGAGCACAAAAGCTGACGTTTCGGGCCTAGACCCTTCATCAGAGAGGAAGGGTCTAGGCCCGAAACGTCAGCTTTTGTGCTCCTGAGATGCTGCTTGGCCTGCTGTGTTCATCCAGCCTCACATTTTATTATCCAGATAGGTGGAGATGACTTTGGTGGGGCAGGAACAGGCTGAGACAATGGGTTGGATAGTGCAAGCAGGTTTGTGGATTTTGGGAAGGAACAGGCTGAGACAATGGGTCAACCAGGGCAAGCAGGTTTGTGACAATGGGTCGACCAGGGAAGGCAGGTTTGTCTCTGTAGGAACAACACATGCTTTCCTCCGGTCTGAATAACAGCCATTCATTGCTACACTCTGCTTTCTGTCCCAAGAGTAATCTTGTACGACGGTGCCGCTATTCCTTTAATCCCATCATAGTCTTCAGTTTTGCTCATCTATCTTTGACGTGTTTGATAAGATTACATACAACCCCCTCAGGGGCAGTACAGTGGCTCAGTGTTTAGCACTGTGGCCTCACAGTGCCATGAACTGGGGTTTGATTTCCCCTTTGGGCGACTGCCTGTGTGGAGTTTGCACATTCTCCCCGTGTCTGGTGGGTTTCCTCCCATTTGAAAGATGTGCAGACCAGGCGGATTGGCCACGCTAAATTGCCCGTAGTGTGTAGATTAGGTGGGTGAGAGGGATTGGTCTGGGTTGGATGCTCTGAGAACTTGTTGGGCCGAAGGGCCTGTTTCCACACTGTAGGGATTTTATGATGAATTTGTTTTATGTTTTCTGCAGTGTTTCATTTTATACTCAGGTTTGTGTGGAGTCACTGGATTCATTCTGCCAGTAGAGCAATCTAAAAATTAAAATAGTAAATACAAGCTGTGTTTGTGAAAATTGCACATTGATAAACTTAGTCACACAGGAAGCCAAATTAATTCAAGAGGAATTGGGATAAAAGATTCATTTGGGCTATTTTTTTCACCAAGTTTTCAATTGTAATCTCGTAAATTGAGTATATGTTCATGACTGCTTTAACTGTCGTGCAACTTCCAAAAAAACAGGAGCGTCCCAATTTTGACATTGTGTTTGCCATGCACAGCTGTGAATTTGATAAATCCAATAATTTGTGTACGAATTCTCAGTAAATATGATCAGAGAGAGACATTTGTTAATTAATGTCCTTCAGAGAATGGAACCTAGTGTGCTCAGGAGCAGTGTTAATGAGGTTAAATAACAGTGAGAGCGGAGGGGCATCAGAAACAGATACAGTAGGCGGGCCTGCTTCACAATAGTTGAAGTGTGATGACCGTATGTAGCGGGTGTGTACTGGACATACCTTGGACTGGAGCAACTCAAGCTCTGGGTTTTGGAGCTTGAACAGCAGCTTGAGTGGGCCTGTACAGTGCATTCATGAAGCTGAGAGGTTTATGCACTGCATGCATCAAGATGTTGTCACCCTGCAGCTTAAGGAAGTGCAGTCAGAAAGGGAATATGTGAACCCCAGATAGAAGAAAGGAACCAGGCAGGCAGTGATGGGATACCCTGAGTACATCTCACTTGCAAACGGCTTTTCATCTTTGGAAAACAGCGAAAGCAACTGTCCCTCTGTGGATGCCAACAAGACCCAAGAGTGCGGCACTGTTGATTATCTGTCTGCTCAGGTGAGTAGGTGGGGGGTGTTATATGTGGGAAGGAAAAGGTGTAGAATTTCAGTAATGGCAGCAAACTTCAATATTTAGGGGTGTGGACAGGCACTTCAGCAGGTATGGGCATGATTCCAAGGCTCCTGAGCACACTAGGTTCCATTTGTTACCACCAGGTGTCAGGGTCAAAGAGGGAACAAAATGACTGCAGGGGGTGATCTGAAGGAGGAGGGTCAACAGTCAGATATCAAACCCCATGTTGGGACCAATGACACAGGAAGGAACAGAAATTAGATTCTGCAAGCAGGGATTAGGGATTTAGGTAAGAAATTCAAAAGCAGAACTTTAAAAGCTAATAAGTTCCTGATTATTTCTGGTACGACACAGTACTGAATATAGGGTTAGAAGGATAGGGCACCTGAAAGCATAGCTAAATAGATAGTGCAGGAGGGAGAATTTTAGACTCATGATGCATTAGGACTGTTTTGAGGTGGGACTTGTGCAAGTTGGACAGGCTAAATTTGAACAGAAAAAGACCACTGTCCTTGTGGGGAGATTTGCTAATGTTGTTGGAGTGAATTTAAACAAGACAGGCAGGAGTATGGGATCCTGACAAGTAGTTCAGAAAGGAGAGAAGCTCAGATGGAACAAGATTTTAAAATTTAAATAAGTAAACCTGGAAAGCAGAAGAAACATTTGCTAGATAAGAAAGGAGTGAGTATAGCAATGCTAAATGGAATATATTTTAATTCAAGAAGCCTGAGGAATCAGACAGAAGACCTGAGGTCATAGATAGGCAATGGGGTATGCTATCATAGCTGTGACTGAGAATTGGCTGAAAGATCAGCAGGACTGGCAGCTCTATATTCCTGATTAGAGGGTATTCAGATGAGAGAGTGGGAATAAAAGAAATGTGTGGCAATAATTATTAAGGAATCATTACAGCAGCAAGGAGAGATGCTATCTTAGAAGGTGCATCAAATGCGACCATGTGTCTATAAGTGAATAAAACAAAAGGGCAAATATACTGCTGGGTGTGTATGATAAGCCTCTAAACAGGGAGAAATACTGAATTAAACAAGTAATCAAATTCCAAACAAGTATAAGAATAATTAAGCAGTAATCATAGGTGATTTTAACTTGCAAATATTATTAGGATGGTTTTAGTGTGCACTGCAGGGAGAAACCAAATTTTAAATTGGATTCAAGAAAACCATCTTAGCCAGAACGTAGAAAGCCCAACAACGGCAGGGCCAGTTCTACACTTATTATTCAAAAATGAGCCTGGGCAGGTGGAAGGCATATCAGTAGGGCAGCATTTTGAAGATCATGACCATAACTCAGGAACAAAAACAGAAGTTGCTGGAAAAGCTCAACAGGTCTGACAGCACCTGTGAAGAAAAAATCGGAGTTAACGCTTCAGGTCTAGTGACCCTTCCTCAGACCCTTTGGGGTCACTGGACCTGAAACGTTAACTCTGATTTTTTCTTCATAGATGCTGCCAGACCTGCAGAGCTTTTCAGCACTACCAAATACATAAGAAACAGCAGATCATTGGCTTAATCTGTCTCTGGTGATGCTGATGCTCAACTCAAGCGAACTTTTCAGTTAATCATTGTCATCCCTTATTTCCCTCTCCCTCATTTGCTTGACCAATTGCTCTTAAATGTAAAATGTCACCTTCTTTAGAACTTTTCTCTTAGGCGTTAACAGATTTCGATTCACAGGGCAACACACTAACAAAAAAATTCTTAAGAGTCACTGGACTTGAAATGTTTTCTCTCCACAGATGCTGTCAGACTGGTTTGGTTTCTGCAGCAATTTTTGTTTTTGCTCTATTATCTACGTTATGGGATTAAAACCAACAATACTCTAACGATGGTAGGAACTGCCGATGCTGGAGAACTCTATAGGGTTTGAGTGAATACCTGAGTTCTTCATTTATCTCTAATGTTCGAATAAAAAAGAAAACTATGCCCAACGATATAAATGCAACATCTAATCGTGCCTATCAAATTCAAACTCTCCAATTACTATTGACAAGTACAACCTTCGGCAAGGGGCTCGGAGACACTCGACTATTCCAGGCGTTTGTTGTATTGTGGGATTGTAGTTTATTAACGCATTTTAACGTGGTATATAATAGGAAGCGGACTACAATTCCCACAATGTCGTGCTACGCGAAACCAAATCTTATCAAGGATGACACGGCCTGTGCAATTCGACATTTTCCATTGGTGTCTGTGTATGCCAATCATAATTGGACCGTCCCTTACGCCACAGTCTGAGCTTTGATTGGTTCAGTCGTTTCGACCTGTGGTGAGGTCACGGACATGTCACCCGCCATACCCCATGATGATTGGCTGACGGTTTCAGAATCGAATGGCGTATGGCTAATAACCATGTCAATCAGAGTGACGATCGGAGGGGCGGGGAGGAGGTTGTGTATGGATGGAGATGTAAATAACCATCGAAAGGTGGGTAAGTGTCGCAGTAAATAAAAAAGTAAGTCGAGGGACAGTCAATGTTGTTATTTGTCATGGTAATGAAATAGTATGCTTTCTTTTGTGATGGGAATGAGGGAGTCTTGTGATCATATTTGGAAGTGCGTGTGGAGTTGAGTCATGGAACCTGGGCCTTGCGTTCCCGCAGATTCCCCCATCACCAACTGGAGCCGTTAGAACTGAGTCATACTTCGGATTGAGAACTTGCAGGTTTCCGAAAGATGTGTTGCGCAGTATGAATTTGCACGAAGAAGCTTAGGCAGGCGTACGTTTGCAGCAGGGACCTTTAATGAATTGACCATTTAAGCGATTTTTTTTACAAAGTAGTTTGGCAGCCCGCTGTCAACACTACTGAGGGTTGCTATGGTTACGCAAGATGTCAATTATCAGATAGCTTTCCCCTCTACAAATCTAAGGGCCACTAATCTTTTATGCAACCGTCATGTAAATGTTTCTGGCGTTTTGCCTTCTGTAGTAACATGTCATTTATTTATACAGGCCATTGACGACGAAGATTTTTTGTGGTGAGGGTGGGAAGATAAATATTTTTCTGCCACTTGTCTTTCTGAGTTCTTCTTGAATTACGCAGCACCACGCTTTTTTCCTGATTGTCGATCACTTATTTAAATCTCCTGGGTACCGCTACGTTAGTCTCTGGCCTGCTTGGATTTTTTTTGCAATCGGTTAAAGGCCCTGTATAAGTACATGCTTTTCACTTTATAGCTACTTAATTGGAGGATGGATTTAAGCATCCTCTAATTGTGAAAATCAACATTTCCGCTTTTGATTACTTGCTCCCTTGGTTTTGACTTTATTCATTTAATCAGCTTAGATAAATCAGAATGTTGAGATTTAGAATGTTCAATGTCAGTTCTCCTTTCCACTTTTACACTTGAAGCATAACGTGTTCAAAACTTACCTAATTCATTTGGCACAGAGCTTGGAAATATTGTGAATTGGGAGAAGGGTAATGACAAATTTCATGAGTATGTAGACAGACTGGTTGAATGGTGTACATAGAACAGGTCAACTTCAATGCCTAGAAGTTGAAGTAACCACTTATGTAAGGGAGAGTGAAGATAAGCATTATGAAATGCAGGGAATAGTGAGCAGAGCAAAGGGACAGTGGGTTTATGTACGTGAATTGTTGAAAATGGTGCAGAAAATTGAAAAAGCAGTTAATAAAGGATTTTATAAATAAAAGTGTGGTGTACAAAAAACAAGGAAGTGATGATAGACTTTTTATAAAGTAATGGTTCTACTCAAATGAAGTATTGTCTGCAATTCTGGTTACCATATTTTTGGGAAGATATGAAAGCATTGGAGAAGGTGCAGAAAAGGTCTAGAATGGTGTAACAAAGAAAAGACCTCACCCGAGGATAGATTGGAGAAGCTGCAGGTATTTTCTGAAGAAAAAAGAAGGTTTGATAGAGATGAAGATCCTGAGGGGTCTAGATGAAGTAGATGTGGAGAGATACTGAGCTAAAAATGGGACAACTACCTGTTCAAGCAGGATTACTTTGCCAGACGGCATTAGCGGCAAGTGTTAGTCCTAAGTGATTCCACAACAATGTAACTGGTCTAACCCTTGCTTTGCTACCACATTCAATTTTGCAAGGTGATGGACAACAGGAGAAAAGAGGCTGTAAAATACCTCCATCCTCATTTATGAGGAGCCTTATGTACCAATGCAACAAATAAGACAGGCGTGTCTGCAACAGTGTTCAGCTAGAATTGCCAAGTGGATGATGTATTTCTGCTCCCCCACATGTGCCCATTATCAGAAATATCTGTCTTCTGTCAGACGCTCCATCTGATTTCAAGGGATGCAAAGATTGTGCTCCCTGACGACATTCCAGCTATTGTACTGAAGAACTGTGTTGTAGAACATGCTGTTCTCCAAACCAAGTTTCCACTAACACATCTATTAACTAATGTGGAAAATTGCTGAGGTACGTCCTGTAAATGAAAAGAGCTAGTTACCAGTTTACTTTAAATCAGTAAAGTGAAGAAAGTGGGCATCTACAGTGGTATCAAGTAGCTTTTGCTCAGCAGTAAACTGTTGACTGAAGCTCACTTTGGTTCTGCCATGCCAGACACTGATGACTCGCTCTTACCCTCATTACAACATTGGTTCAGACATGGATAAAAGAGGCTCGGTTCCAGGGGAGAAGAAATGGACTGACTGACTGGCTGACTGATTGATTGACCTTGATATCATAACTGCATTTGAGCAAGAGTGGGATCCAGGATCTGTAGCTAAACTAGAAAGAACTCCCTGCTGTTTGGAGTCTTACTGAGCACAAAGGAAGATTGTTGCGGTTGTTAGAGGTAAGTCATGCTAGAACTGAGATATTACCGCAGGGGGCCCTGAGGATGGTGTCCAAGGTCCAATAATCTTCACCTGCTTCATCAATGACCTTGCCTACATTACAAGCGTAGAAGTGAAGATATTCAATCACAAATAAATGTTCAGCATCATTCACAGATATTCAGGTACTGAATCAGTCCATGTCCAAATGTAGCAAGACTTGGATAAAATCTGTGTTTGGGCTGATAAGTAGCATGTAGCATTTCTGCCAGGCAATGACAATTTCCAACAAGAGACAGTCTGAGTATTGCCCCATAACATTCATTGACATTACCATTACTGAATTCCCACTATCAGCATGCTAGGTGTTTCCATTGACCGGAAATTGAACTAGACTGGCCCATTAAATTCCATGGCTACCAGAGTAGATCTGAGGCTAGGAATCCTGCAGCAAGTAATTCACCTCCTGACTCCCCAAAGTGTGGTCACCATCTACAAGGCACAAGTCAGGAGTGTGATGGAATACTCATCACTTAAGTGGATGATATCTCTAACAGCACTGGAAGCATAACACCATCCAGGAGAAACCCAGCCCACTTGATTGGTCTTGCATCCACAAACATTTCCTCCCTCCACCTTTGATACAAGGTCATCACTGCCTCATGTACCGTCAACCGATACATAGATAGATAGATAGGACGTTTCAGCACAATACAGGCCCTTCGGCCCTCGATGTTGTGCCGACCTGTCATACCAATCTGAAACCCATCTAACCTACACTATTCCATGTACGTCCTTCTGCTTGTCCAATGACGACTTAAATGTACTTAAAGTTGGCAAATCTACTACCGTTGCAGGCAAAGCGTTCCATACCCTACTACTCTGAGTTAAGAAACTACCTCTGACATCTGTCCTATACCTTTCACCCCTTAATTTAAAGCTATGCCCCCTCGTGCTCGCCGTCACCATCTTAGGAAAAAGGCTTTCCCTATCCACCCTATCTAACCCTCTGATTATTTTATATGTCTCAATTAAGTCATCTCTCAACCTTCTTCTCTCTAACGAAAACAGCCTCAAGTCCCTCAGCCTTTCCTCGTACGACCTTCCCTCCATACCAGGCACCATCCTAGTAAATCTCCTCTGCATCCTTTCCAAAGCTTCCGCATCCTTCTTTTAATGCGGTGACCAGAACTATACGCAATACTCCAAGTGCGGCCGCACCAGAGTTTTGTACAGCTTCACCATAACCTCTTGGTTCCGGAACTCAATCTCTCTATTAATAAAAGCTAAAACACTGTGGTGGATGCTGCCTGGTTTGCTGTGTTCTTCCAGCCTACTGTTTGTCGAAAAAGCTATGGCCACCTGTCCTACTGTATCTCTAAATGGTTTTGTGTTATTTTATCACAATTGCTCCTGTAAAACACTTATAAGTCCAAGCTGTAGCTGTGTAAGTTTTATATTCAATGTATATTGAAATCCACAAGTTCCTATAAAGGTATATAATCCCCATGTAATTATTTTGCACTAAATGTAAAACTTTTTGTCAATGTGGCTCCAAGCCTACTTATAATCTTAGATCTCAATTAATCAAGCTTAGAGCAGTCAATTGCTGTCTGAGTTTTAATATTTGAAATTGATGAGGACACTGCTGTTAAAATGATAAAGCAGCTTTATTACTCTGCTTATTTAGATACTTTCAAAATCCCATCACACTTTTATATAATAATACTGGACAACAATCCACTTTAATTGCTACTTTAGAAACCTAAAGGAAGAATGTTCTTCCTTGTCATTGATTACACATTAACCTTCCCTGAATCTATGTACAGTGAAACACCAGGTAATAGTTTTGCTCGCCTCCCATTTGCAGTTCAAATCATGGCATGGTGAAGAAATTAAACTAAATGAATGGAGATTTGCTCCAGTTGGATTTAACCAAAAACATTTCAAAACAAGCAAGCAAATAATGTGATTTAAAACGAAATTGACTGGTTTCCGTGACATCGCGAATGGGTACCATCTCAGTATTGACAGCCTTGTAGAATAACAATTTTCTCCTTCACGTCACAAATTACAACCACACCTCTGGCTTTTCTTTTTGAAGAAAGATGAACAGCCGCCTGTCTTTGTAAATATGAGTGAAATTAAACCTTTTACCTATTAGCAATTTACTTGGATCTTCTAGTAATATAAGAACAAGGCCCTGCAGATCTTTACTGGGTGTACCAAACAGCAGAACATTTGTATAAAACACATCAGATAAAAGGCAAGAAAATACAATAAATACATTAAGTGAAGGATCGTCATCAAAATGTTATTGTAAACAATAGGACACAATTGCATACACATTCACCAAATGCAAGTTGGTCAATGCAACGTAAAACAGAAAGAAAATGTAATCCACATGGAATGTAGCCACTAAGTGTGATGCTGATTGGTGCAGGTGACCAATTTCTTCACGGCTTTCTTATCATTGTAGTGGATGACCTTGTTATTGGAGTTAAGCCAATCTTTGATATTGTCCAGCTGCTTCTTTCACTGTCACCCTCTTGCACTTTTTTCATTAATTCTTCTGATGGTGATTTATGGATGCCAACCCTTTTGTTCAGACGATACATCAAAAGAACTCCATTTGTCTTTGATATTATTTAAGAAAACCTATATATACTAGAGTAAAAAAAAACTAAAGTGTAATATAGAGTGCACAGAGGACATGATGTGTAACAGGAATGAAAACATTTAAGGTTTGTGACATTTCGCTGACAGAACAATGAAATAAAAACAGAAAAAAAACAGCAAATCAGAAAGCATCTGTGGAAAGCGAAATGGTATTGTTTAAGGTCAACAACATTTCCCAGAATTGAATAACATTAGAGATATAACAGCTTCAAAATGGGTCCAAAACTGAAAAGATATTTTAAACTTTTTGTGGGGAGAGTGGAGAGCGGAGAGGGAGGAAAATAACAAAATCAAAGGTCTCCATCTGAAACGATGGAAGACAATAGAAAACAAATAACAAAAGGGATGAAAGCAACAAGAGAGAAAAAGATAGCCAATGTGACAAGTAGTAAAATGAAAGATGTGACAAGATGAAGTATTCATGGAAAAATGCAGAAGCACTACCAGCAGCCCCCATATAAAAACAAATTTAAAAATGCAAACTAAGTTCCAATATTGTCAAACTAAGTACTGAGTCTGAAAGGGTCTAAATTAGCTCATTGAAAAGGGAAGTGCTTTTCCCTCAAGTTTTGAGTTTCAATGGAGCAGTGTAAGAGGCCGAAAAAAGGCAGGTCAAAATGGGAGTGGGGTGGAAATACAGAAAGACAGGCCACTGGAAGCTCAGTGTCACATTTATGGACTGAATCGAGCCATTCCACAAAGTGGTCACTAAATCTGTGTTTAGTATCCTTGACATGAAGACAACTGCGTCTTGTGCACTGAATCGATATACTGAATTGAAAGAAGTACAAATAAATTGTTATTTCACTTGCAAGATGTAGAAATGGAGAAAGTAAAAGGGCAGGTGTAGCATCACCTGCTCTTGCAAGGAAAAGTGCTCTAGGAAGGGGAGAAGAGGAGAGTATTGTTTGAAGTAGTATTAACAATCAGGGAATGTGAACAAGGTTTACACAAGATCACAATTTTTATATTTGATTTGGCGCTTCAAAAGAAACATACAATAGCTTCCTTTTTCCGGAGCTTGAGCTTGATGGATTGCAAAGATATTTGGATTAACTCTTTTTAAAACCTCAATGAAAAGACATTTGAAGCTTTTTGACAACGCGATTCCAGGAACCTGCACAGTCCAAGATAACAAGGTGTGGATCTGGATGAACACAACAGGCCAAGCATCATCCTAGGAGCAGGAAAGCTGACGCCCCGGGCTGATGAAGGCCCGAAATGTCAGCTTTCCTGCTCCGAAGCTGCTGCCCGGCCTGCTGCGCTCATCCAGCTCAACACCCTGTTATCTCGAATTCTCCAGCATCTGCAGTTACTGTTATCTCCAGTCCAAGATAACATCTGCTTTAGGTTGCTTGAGCTCACTTCAAGGGAAAACACTTGTCTGTTTTTGTAACTGGGTTTTATGGGTGTTGTGTTTGAACAGTGTTTTGTAGACTTGAAGTTTGGATTTTGAGTTTGGTGAAGCCTGCTAAGAAACAGGCCGCTCAACCCATGCTTCCTGTTTTCTGAAGCACTCTCATTAAGAAACCAGTGGGAAACCTGACTATTGTCTTGAAAAGAAACTGAGAAGCCTCTCAATGCTGCATTTTCTGAAGAAGCTGCATCTGCCAAAGATGCAGAAGTATTTTCCCAAGCTTGGTGACATTTATCTACACATGCCAAAACGTCAGGTCACTAGCCTCTGGACTTTAAATATCTTATCGTTTTGAAAATAAAGATATACTGGCTAAAAGCGTTTATTCTTCCACAAGGGAATCCCTACAGAAAGAAATCCATTGTATTTTTCTTTACTTACCACACACGCTGTGTGCGTATTCAGAGGGATTATTGTTTATATATTCATAGTACAATTTATGTTCAACCATTTTGGTTTAATAATAAATTAATTATTTTCTGTTTATTAAAGGAACCCAATTCACGGACTTTTATCTCTTAAATCTAATATGGAGAAGGCATATATGCGGCCACACCGGGATATGGATATACAATTAAATTTTAGTTGAAACCACGGAATAGTGGGACTAGCGAAAGTGCATCCCTTCTACTTCAGTCATTTATATAAAAGTGGAGTTTTAGTGAGATGGAAATCACTGAGGGTCAAAGTGATGTCCAAAGATCTAAGTGTCTCGACTGTCATAAAACAGAGTACTTTTGTGAAGATTGTTGGCTGCTACAGGATAAATCTGTAGGACTTATCAGGGTACGTGACCAACGCAAATAGAGGTGCCCTGACTGGGACTAACAACACGTTGACCTGTAAACTTTGACACTTGCTCAAGAAAACCTTGGGAATTCACTCAATATTTATGATCATTGTTTCAGCACAAAATTATTCAAACCACACTGTACATTCATTAAGATGAACAATGCTGGTGATGGGAAATAAATCATGTTTTTAGACAATACCATCATGCTGTCTTAAGTTGAATCAGCATGCGCTTAACGTCATATATATACCTTAACGTCAACAGCACCAGTGGAAATGTTACAGCACCCAAGGCCCTACATTCATGTTTGTGCCAACCTCTGTTGAATTTAAGCTAGAATCCACTTTTGTAAGCTTGTGCGAAGTACAAGGTTTACTTCACAAACAAAAGATTTTCATGGTGGACTATTTAGATCCAAACTCAAATTCTATGAATAAAAATGCGACTATGCCTCCTATACAGTATGCTATTAAACCACCTGAGCAAGTCTTGCCATTTAAGCAGGGTCAAGACGCTGAAGTAACCCTCTCATTAGCACTGTGGGTGTATCTAAAATACAGGAACAGCAGGTTCAAGGCAGCACCTTCTCGTGGGTATTTGTGAATGAGCAATAAATACTGTGTCAGAAACACTCAAATCATTGGATTGATTTTTTTAGAAGATAATACAATTAAATATTCAGTTTTCTTAAATATGTTACAATAAGAAGTACATGAGGATTTGCTTTTAAATGCTGGGCCTTAAAGAAAATTATAAACAGATTATTTTAAAGAAGGCAATGATGGTTAAATTACAAATAACCAGAGCTTTGAACTTTAAAAGGCATATCAATTGTAATCATCCTAGGCATTCAGGACACATGAAAGCTCTGTTCCTGGCTACTCATTTTAAGATGATATAAAAAAACGATAGATTCATAGGCAGCCAAGATTTAAACCAAAAGCTGTGGGAGTTGGCCTCAGAAAGACTTTATGGGTAGAGAGATGAGAAGCATTTTAAGTCAAGAAAGATAATGGATTGTAGAGGTATCCTGAGTCATATCACCTAAATACACTGTTATCACAGCCCTAGGTTACACTATTGTGCAGTCAGGTTTTAGGCAGTATGGGCACACTTCTACACGTAGAGACACCCAGACGACTGATAGGAATCTCCTGCAATATGTTTGCAAGCAATATATGTAAGGCAGAAATTTAAACTTGCAACAATTACATGATAAAAACAGGAACGTCCTCCTGGCTTATATTTCCAATTTAACTGTAATGTTAGCAATGCGCCAAGTTAGATTATTCAATTTTATTAAACCTTTCTTTTAGATTGATTAACATACAAATTTACCAATACCAGGCATCAAAAAAGGCCAATTTGACTTTTTAACTAATAAACACAACATGCAAAAATGGCTGCCATGTCACATAATTGTCCCTGTTAATTCACTGCCAACCAAAAGCAGATAGACTGCTATCTTATCTAAGCATCAATCACTGAGGTTTAAAATTCAACTGACCCCCTGACAACACATTCAGTCATTGAGGATGTGATTGTTCAAAACTTCTGAGACCAGACTGCAAGAAATGCTCACAGGGATTTCCAAGATAAATTTATTTTGTGTCACCGTGATTCAACAAGAGTTAACATGGCAGCCATCTTAAGTTTGAACTACATGAAGCTATGGTCCTGCATTTTAAAACTCTGAGCTCCCCAGGAATTTGTGAGAAACAGCATCAGAGAACAGAATTCTCCACTGAAGAGAAAGGCCTTTTAAGAAATCAAACAACAGTCCTAGTGAAACAATCCAGGAAATGTGCAAGTGATATAACTACAAAACTAGTGAGGAACAGGAAACTTTCTCTTATTCCTGCAAAATCTGCTCTATGTATTGAATCCACTCAATTTCAGAGGTCATGACAGCTGCAGAATTCTGACTTTATAACCCATTCGCCTCATAAAGTGAAATTTTCAAGGAAGCAGCCATAAGATAAAGGAGCAGAATTAGGCTATTTGGCCCATTGTGTCTGTTCCACAATTTGGTCTTGGCTGATATATGTTTCTCAACCCCATTCTGCTGCCGTTACCCTGTGACCATGGATTCCCTTACCAACCAAGAACCTATCTATCTCTGTCTTAAACACATGCAATGACTTGACCTCCACAGTCTTCTGCTGCAATGGGTTCCACAGATTAACTGTCGTCTAGCTGAAGAAATTCCTCTTCATCTCAATTCTAAAGGATCGGCCATTCACTCTAAGGCTGTGTCCTCAGGCCCATGTGTATCCAGCTAGTGGAAACGTCTTTTCCGTATCGATTCTGGGCAGATCACCTTCATCCTTCTAAACTCCATCGAGTACAGACCGAGAGTCCTCAAGCAATCCTCATATGACAGGCCCTTCATCCACAGGATTATTCTTGTAAACCACCTCCGGTTTACACCACCTGACCCCCAATGCCAGCACATCCTTTCTTACAAACTTGCAATTTTAATGGATTGAACTGAATTTCATCTTCATGCCTTTTATCTGTATCTACTTTCACGTTTTTAATTCTACTTTATCTCAGCTGAATCACTTAGTAACTTTCAGCAGTGACCATACATTAAATAAAGCTTTGATCTTGTTTAAAATTAAGCTTTCCTGGAAGTGAAATTTAAATTGAAAGAGGTTGGCAGGGGCAGGTGGGGGTTACTCAACAAGCTATACTGGTTCACTGTTCACTGACCACATTATTGTCATGCCTGGTGGTTAAAACGCATGTGGCAGATATACAATGCAATCTGAGTGCTTAAAAGGTGAATAAAACTAATAGGACTCTGTGCAATTGCTTTGAAAATTTATAAAAGAAAAGGATATGAAAATGAAGCTCATGTTGTTTCTGAAAAGTGGCTGTTGACTTGAATCTTCTTTAGCTATTGTTGAACACTAACATTTTCTCCCTGTAGTCCTTTTAAATAAAAATGAATTCAGCTAGTGTAAATTTTAAAATGGCGTTAATGCTATGCTGTGAATGCTACTCCCCCACATTTGCTGCTGTCTTTTGTGCAAATTTTGGTATCTGATTTCAGGTTTTAAATCCACTAACACGAGATAGTTAAAAACAAAAGAAAAGAAAATAATTTGTTTCAGTGATAGTAGGAACTGCAGATGCTAGAGAACCCGAGATAACAAGGTGTAGAGCTAGACGAAATGGTTCTGAAGAAGGGTGTAGGCCCGAAACGTCAGCCCCCCCCGCTCCCCCGACGCCGCCCGGTCCGCTGTGCTCATCCAGCTCCACATCCCGTTATCTCAGCAAAGAAAACAACATCAATTGTTTCTATGTGCATATTTTTGGCTCTACTTGCCTTTTCAAATCAGAGTTTCTCCTCAACCATTTGGTTCCCCCATTTATTTGGCATCATCCCTTCTGATTATTGATTTGAAGCAATCTAGCACCTTGTGGAAAGAAGGAGTAATATGTTTAAATGGTGATTGCAGCACATACCCTGGACAAAACTTGAGCCAAGACTCAAAGGGCTCAGAGTGTTAGCTTGTTGATTTCCCTGAATTGGCCAAGTAGTACGAGAGGACAGGCTTGCTGTTAATTTAAGAACTTGGTTGGACTCTTGTCTCTTAGCTATAGCAACAGGCCAATGGTAAGCTTTCCAGTTTGAAATCTAGAAGTCGCACAACACCAGATTATTGCCCGACAGGTTTATTTGGCCTTGCAAGCTTTCAGAGGGCAGCCCCTTTATTAAGTGCAGTGACAGAGAAGAGCATACAGACACAAAGTTCACAGGCAGAGAGATCAAGAGCTGAGAGATCGGATGGTGTGAGTTGAGTGTCAGATAATAAGTCTCTGCAGAAGTGTTAGATGGCAACTAAAGTGTCAACAGCTGAATAACCCCAAAGTGATGATGTATAATCCGATTAAATCAGGCGGAAAAATAAATTACAAAAAATTAAAAATAAGGTGGTGCTGAAGATGAACTAAGTGGCTGGAATAACATGATAGGTATGCCGAGGGTCTAACCAAAGTAATAAGTATTTCAGAACTGTACAACCAATTAAGGTAGAGAGATCATAACAATTTATCAAGGAGATAGTGTCAAAACAGGACACTAAGGAAGTTTTTACAGATACAGGACAGTGAGGTGGGGTCACACATAGCACAACATGAACCCAAGATCATGGTTGAGGCCGTCTTCATGGGTACAGAACTTGGCTATCAGTCTCTGGTGATTCTGAGTTGTTTGGTATCTCAAGGTCCGCCTTGGAGGACGCTTACCCATTTTCGGAGGCGGAATGCCATTGACCGCTGAAGTGCTCCCCAACTGGGAGGGAACATTCCTGCCTGGCAATTGTTGCTTGGTCTCCATTCATCCAATGTCATCGCATCTGCATGGTCTTGGCAATATACCGTGCCTTGGGGCATTACTGTCTTCAGGGTAGGAGATAGACAACATTGGCTGTGTCACATAAGTGACTGCCATGTGCGTGGTGGGTGGTGTTCCTATGTGTGATGATGGTATCCATGTGGATGATCTGACATGTCTTGCAGAGGTTGCCAAGACATGGTTGTATGGTGTTGGGGTCAATGTTGTCCGAAGGCTGGGTAGTTTGCTGCGAACAATGGTCTGTTTGAGGTTTAGTGGTTATTTGAAGGTGAGAAGTGGAGGCATAGGGAAAGATCTTGGCGAGATGTTCATTGTCATCGATGATGTTAAGGCTGCAAAGAACGCGGCATAGTTTCTCCACTCTGGGAAACTACTGGATGACAAAGGGTACTCTACTGGTCATACTCTGTGTCTGTCTTCTGAGGAGGTTGTTGAGTTTTCGATGTGGCAGATCAGAAGTGGTGATCGATGAGTTGAGCATTGTATTCTTTTCTTATGAGGGCATCCTTCAAAAACTTTAGATGTCCATCGTGTTCCTCCTCATATGAGCAGATTCTGTGTATGTGGAGGGCTCTTCTGTAGGAGATGACTTCTTTAATACATTTAGGGTGGAAGATAGAGAAGTGCAGCATCATGACGTTATCCGTGGGTTTGTGGTAGAGTGAGGTACTGAGGTGTCTGTCAGTGATGGAGATGGGTGTGTCCAAGAAAGCGACTGATTTTAAAGAATGATACATGGTAAGTTTGATGGTGGGATGAAACTTGTTGATAATGCTTTGTAGCTGTTCCAGTGATTCCTCATCATGAGTCCAAACAAAGAAAATGTCATCAATATACCTGGTGTATAGCGTTGGTCAGATGTCTTGCCCAGCAAAGAACTCTTGCTTGAACTTACACATGAAAATTTTGGCATATTGGGGTGCAAATTTTGTCACCATGGCTGTTCCATGTGTCCAGATGAAGAACTGATTGTCGAAGGTGAAGATGTTGTGGTTGAGGATGAAGTGGATGAGTTGTAGGATGACACCTGGGAATTGGCAGTTGTTGGTATGGAGTACTGAGGCTGTAGCAGCAATGCCGTCGTCCTGAGGGATGCTGGTTTGGAGTGTGGATTGTCCATCATGGCGAGGAATGTTCATGAATCAACACCCATGGGCCATATTATTCTTGTCATTTAGCCTGTCTCCACCTTATTTTTTATTTTTCTTAAGAGTTTTGAAGCTTGCTACAGCATTGCTCACCATCTTGCACTCAAGGGTAACCTGGAGGTCAAGTGGAAAATGTTCCTGGCAGGTTGGAGCCAGAGAATTGGTACTGCAGCCAACAGGGCTGGATGTTTCGAGGTTACCTGACTCCATTCCCAATCCAATTATAGAGTCATAAAATCATACAACAATACAGCATGGAAATGGACCCCTTGGTTCTAATCTGTCCATGCCAACCAGATATCCTAAATTAATCTAGACCCATTTGCCAGCATTTAGCCCATATCCCTCTAAATGCTTTCTGTTCATATAACCATTCAGCTGCCTTTTAAATATTATAATTTTACCAGCCTTCGTCACTTCCTCTGGCAGCTCATTCCATACACATACCATCCTCTGCATGAAAAAGTTGCCCCTTAAGTCCCTGTTAAATTTTTCCCATCTCACTTTAAACCTATGCCCTCTAGGTTTGGACTCCACTATCCTAGGGAAAAGCCCTTGGCTATTCACCCTATCCGTACCCGTCATGATTTTATAAACTTCTATGAAGTCACCCCACAGCCTCCAATGCTGCAGGGTAAAAAGGCCCAGCCTATACAGACTCTTCGATAGCATAAACCCTGCAACTTTGGCAACATCCTTCTAAATCTTTTCTGAACGCTTTACAGTTTCACAACATCCTTCCTATAACAAGGACACCAGAACTGAATGCAGTATTCCAAAAGTGACTTAACCAACGTCCTATATAGCCACAACATGACCTCCCAACTCCTATATTCAGTGCACTGACCAATAAAGACAAAGATACCAAATGTCTTCTTCACTATCTTGTCGACATGTGACTCTACTTCCGATGATACAATGCAGAAATTCACCATAACTCTTTAGACAGCATCTACTAAACGCATGGCATTGCCACCTAGTAGGACAAGCAGAGCATTTTTGTATGAACTTCACTACCTTCAAGTTCCTCCTAGCCACTCGGCATCCTGACTTGGAAATATATTGTTGCTGCATTTGTGTTGCTGGCTCAAGGTCTTGATTCTGTCCCCAGCAATGCTATTGGTGTGTCTTCACAAAACAGACTGCAGCAATTCAAAAAGGCAGATGACTTTGAAAATCTTCTCTGGTGCAACTAGGATTGGTAAACTGCTGGCACACTCTGAAGTCTACGAAACATTTTTTTTAAGTGAGTAGGATCTTGAGTGCACTGGCTGGGAGTACAATGGCTTCCAGAAGGATGATATTTAATAATCTGAAGAGAATAGTTTACATGGAAATGGTAATGGACTTGGAAAAGCATGAGTTGCTCTTGCAGAAAGCTGGCATGGATGTGATGGGCCAGATGCCCTTCTCATACAGCATGGAAACAATCCCTTCGGTCCAACTCATCTATGCTGACCACGTATTCTAAATTATTCTAGCCCCATTTGGCAGCATTTGGCCCATATACCTCTTAAGCTCTTCCAATTCATATACCTTTTCCATTCAGATGCCTTTTAATTGTTGTAATCGTACCAGCCTCTGGCAGCTTATTACATACACATACCACCCTCTGTGTGGAAAAAGTTGTCCCTTGGGTCCCACTTAAATCTTTCCCCTCTCATTTTAAACCTATACCTGCTAAGTTCGGACTCCTCTACCCTGAGAGAAATACTTTAGCTTTTTATCCTGTCCTTGCCTCTTGTGCCTTTATAAACCTCTGAAGTCACCACTCAGCCTCTGAAGCTCTATTCAGCCTCTCCTTATAGCTCAAACACTCCAACCATAGCAATATCTTCTAAATCTTTTTGCACCCTTTTCAAGTTTAACGTCTTTCCAATAGCAGGGCGACCAGAATTGAATGCAATGTTCCAAAGGTATTTGAAGCAACGTTCTGTACAGTTGCAATATGGTATCTCTACTCCTGCATTCAATGGACTGATCAATAAAAGCAAGTGTACCAAACGTCATCTTCACTGCCGTGTCTACCTGCGACTCCATTTGCAAGGAACTATGAACCTGCACCAAAGGTCTCTCTATTTGGCAACACTCCTCAGGACCTTACCATTAAGTGTATAATTCCTGCCCTGATTTGCTTTGCCAAAATGCAACACCTCACATTTTTCTGAATTAATTCCACCTACCACTCCTCAGCCCATCAGACCATCTGATCATCCTTGCCTTTCCAAGTACATGTAAACCCACCACTGACATCAGGCTAATTAATCTATAGTTCCCTGGCTTTTCCTTGCACCTTTTTAAAAGTAATATCACCACATTAGCCAACCTCCAGTCTTCTGGCACCTCATCTGTGGCTATTGATGGTACAGATATCTCACAAGCTATCCTGCAATCGCTCCTCCATGTTCCCACAAAGTTCTGGGATACCCCTGATTAAGTCTCAGGAATTTATCCACCTTCATCCCATTGTTTTCTGAGGTAACCTTCCTCACTGTCCACAACACAACCAATTTTGTCACCTGCAAACTTATTAATCATACCTCCTATGTTCACATCCAAATCATTTGTGTAAATGACAAAAAGAAGTGGACCCAGCGCAGATCCTTGGGCACTCTGCTGATCACAGACCTCCAGTCCAAAAAACAACCTTTCACTGCTAGCCTGTATCTCCTACCTTCAAGCTAATTTTATATCCACATTGACTAACTTTCCTGGGGTCCCTGGATGTGATCTAACCTTGCTAACCAGTCTACTATGTGAAACCTTGTCAAACACCTTACTGAACCCTACGTAGACAATGTCTGCTGCTCTGCCTTCATCACTCTTCTTTGTCACTTCTTCAGAAAAACTGAATCGAGCCAGTGAAACACTATTTCTCCCATACAAAGGCATGTTGTCTATCCCTCGTCAGTCCTTGCCTTTCCAAGTACATGTAAACCCACCACTGACATCAGGCTAATTAATCTATAGTTCCCTGGCTTTTCCTTGCACCTTTTTTAAAGTAATAGCACCACATTAGCCAACCTCCAGTCTTCTGGCACCTCATCTGTGGCTATTGATGGTACAGATACCTCACAAGCTATCCTGCAATCGCTTCTCCACATTCCCACAAAGTTCTGGGATACACCTGATTAAGTCTCAGGAATTTATCCACCTTTGTGCATTTCAAAATATCCAGCACCTCCTCTGTTTTATGGACACTTTTCATGTTATCACAATTTATTTCCCCAAGTTCACTATCTTCCATATCCTTTTCCACAGTAAATACTGACAGAAAATACTCTTTAGTATCTCACCACACACACAATCTCCTACACACATAGATGGCCTTGTTGATCTTTAAGGAGCCCTGGTCTCTGTTGTTAGCCTTGCCCTTAATATATTGTCGAATCTCTTTGGATTCTCCTTAACCCTATTTGTCAAAGCTGTCCTATGTCTGCTTTTTGCCATTCTGATGTCCCCCTTGAGCATACTGCTGTTGCTCTAAAGCTCCTGTAGGGAATCAGTTGATCACGGCTGTTTATACCTGACATATACCTCCTTAACCAGTGCCTCAATTTAAAAGAACAAGAACAAAGAACAATTCAGCACAGGAATGAGCCATTTGTCCCCCACTCTCTCCCAAGTCTGCTGTGCCACACTTTGCCCTTCTATACTAAAACTGTCTTCACTTATGGGATCCATATTCCTCTATTCCCTTCTTGTTCATGTATTCGTCCAGGTGTATCTTGAATGCTGCTACTGTGTCTGCTTCCACCACCACCCCTGCAACATGCTCTCGGCACTCGCCACCCTTTATGTGAAAAATTTGTCCCTCACATCTCTTTTAAACTTGTTTCCACCCCTGTCCCCGATACCTTGTATCCATGTCCCCTATATACTGGCGAGGGGTGTTGCTTGTGCTACTCAGGAGGCTTCAAATTAGTAAAGTCAGGTGGGGGTGGGGACACTCCCAAAAAGCTAGTGAGACTAGAGAGAAGTCTGAAGGTGGTACAATTGAAAAGAGCAAGGCAGAGAGCAAAGTAAAACTGATAAATTGATTTATTTCAATTCAGAGACCTGACCGGTAAGGCAGATGAACTCAGGGCATGGTTGGGAACATGTTTCTGTGATAGCTATGATATCCCAGCCCCATAGCTCGGGATAAGGGCAGGTCTGGCAGCTTAATTTTCCAGCGTGCAGATGCTGTAGGAACGATAGAAAGGGGCTCCCTTAGTAATTGACCCATCTATCCAGAAAAATGCCTCATTTTCCACTTTATCCGTGCCATTCACTGTCTTCTAAACTTCTATTAGGTTGTCACTCAACCTCCTCTTTCCACTGCAAACAAACCCAATCTATCCAACCTTGATTCTTAGCTAAAATCCCCCATACCAGGTAGTATCCTGGTAAACCTTTTCTGTACCCTCTCCAAAGCATCCATGTCCTTCTGGTAATGTGATCAGTGCTATATTGAATTTCTCTATTCATCCAGTATCCCCTACACCCTCAAGTCTTGCCCTGAACACGAACAGGAATATACGGCTTCTGGACTCTTGTTATTTCGTTTTGAAGGCCTCCTACTTTCCAACAATATCTTTACCTGTGAAATAGGTCTCCCAGTCAACTTCTGAAAGTTTTTTTCCTAATACCTTCAAAATTGGCCTTACTCCACCTTGGAATTTTGCCTTTTAGATGAGGTCTATCCGTCTCCATAACTATTTTAAACCTAGTGGAATAATGGTCATCTGGCCTCAGAGTGCTTCCCCACTGACACCTCACTTACTTGCCTTGCTTTATTTCCCAAGAAGAAGGTCAAGTTTTGTTCCTTCTCTAATAGATACATCCACATACTGAATAAGAAAATTTTCTTGCACAAACTTAACATTTTCCTCCCCATCCAAGTCCTTAACACTATTGGCAGTCCCAGTCTATATTTTGAAAGTTAAAACCCCCACCATTACCTCCCTGTTATTCTAACAGGTATCTGAGCTCTCCTTACATATTTGTTTTTCAATTTCCTGCTGACTACTGGAGGCCTATAGTACCATCCCACTAACGTGATGACCCCTTTCTTATTGCTCAGTTCCACCCAGATAACTTCATTGGACGTACTCCCAGGAATATCCTCCCCAAGTACAGCTGTAATGTTATCCCTAACCAAAGATGCCATTCCCCTTCTTCTTTTGCCTGCCTTTCTATCCTTCCTATGGCATCTCTGCACTGGAACATGAAGCTGCAGTTCTGCTCTTTCATGAGCTATGTGTCTGTAATAGCTATGATATCCCAGTACCAAGTTCCCAACCATGCCCAGTTACCTGTCAGGTCTCTTGCGTTGAAATAAATGCAGCTTAATTTATCAGCCTTACTTTGTTCGCTGCCTTGCTGTTGCCTGCCTTGTCAATTTCATTTACTCCTCTTCTCAATTGTTCTGGCCTTTAAACTTCCCTCCTTTCTTACGATCTTTTTGGGTACGTTTCCCCCCCCCCTTAGAGCTTCCTGAGTAGCCCTAGCAAATCTGCCCACTAGTGTAATGATCACCTTAGAATCAATTCATGTGCAATTCTCAATGAGATATAATAATGGTGTATCTTATTTTGCAAAAATTAGGATATGAAGCACAAAGATAAGGTTTTTAAAAAAGTGTCTAACAGGATCATACAAGTTGATCTCATCTTTTTAAACTTTCTCTAGGTCCTGCTAGTAACATTATAGTGAATCTGTTTTTTGCTGTCTCCGAGGTAAATGTTTCCTCCTTGAGAGTTACTGTCCAAAACTTAATATAGGTAGCACAGCTGATGACAAAGGTTCTACATCAGAAGCATCTTTTCCATTTTTTTTTAATATTCTAGCTCAATTGAGATGAAGGTGACTGTTCCTTATGGATATTTGATTACCTTTTGCATCTGTGTATCAGATTTATAATTTGCATGCATGGACAACTAAACTGCTTTGTCCTCCTTGGATTTTCTTATATTTTTATTTGTCCAAAATAGACCTTGCATCTTGTCTCTCTGAAATTCATTTCTCATTGTTTTTGCTTCTTTCTTGGTGTTTATAATTTCTTGTTTTCATACACACTGACAGTGAGTGTTCTGTCTATAATCTGAAAACTTTAATTTACACCTTTCTGTTCCTTTATCCAAGCAATTAATACCATGGACGTCTAGACACTGTTTAGCAGACTTCAAGCTATAAGGGATAGCTTTCAAATCATTCAAATCATAGTTCATTACTTGGAACATTTTCTTTTGTAGCACAAGATTTTAAAAGACAACAGATATTCCAAGGGACACTTTAGAACCTGTTCAAATATTGAACTTGGATAGTTGGCATGGGGCAATTTGTGTTGTGAGCATGCAGGATTCTTGGGGTAACATGGCCCCAGCAGTGAAGAAGGTTATCTAAGATAACAAAGAGATCTTGATCAATTGGGTCATTAGCCTTGGGAGTGGCAGATGAAGTTTAATTTGGACAAATGTGAGGTATTACACTTTGGTTTTCCAAAAAAAACAGGGGCCAGGCTTGTACAGTTAATGATAGGGTCATGGGGTGTGTTGCAGAACAGAGAGACCTAGGGGTTCAGGTGCATAATCCTTTGAAATCTGCATCACAGGTGGATAGGGTAATTAAGAAGGCATTTTACACACTTGCCTTCATTGCTCAGAACATTGATTACAGGAGTTGAGATGTCATACTGAGGCTGTACAGAACATTGGTGAAGCTTCTTCTGGAGTACTGTGGGCAGTTCTGGTCACCCTTTTTTAGGAAGGATATTATTAAATTGGAGAGGGTGCATAGAAGACTTACCAGGATGTTGCTGGGAATGGAGTGTTGAATTATTAAAAAAAGGCCCGATAGGCTGGGACTTTTTTTCATTTGAGCTTAGGAGGTTGATGGGTGACTTTAGAGAGGTTTATAAAATCATGAGGGGCATAGATAAGGTGAATAGGGAGGGGGCATTCAAAACAGGGAGCATATTTTTAAAGTGAAAAGAGAAAGTTGTACAAAGGACATGAGGGATAACTTTTTACACACAGGGTGGTTAGTGTGTGGCATGAACTGCCAGAGGATGTGTGGATACAAATACAGTTACAACGTTTAAAAGACATTTGGATAAGTGCATGAACAGGAAAGATTTGGATGGATATGGGCCAAATGCAGGTAAGTGGGATTGGTTTAGTTTGGAAGCAGGATCGGTGTGGACTAATTGGATTAAGGGGTCTGTTTCTGTGTTCTTTGACTCTGTCTCTGAAAGGGATGGCACATGTTGGAGAATTGAGTGCTGCATCACATTTGGCTGCTTCTGGCTCGAAGAAATATTTGCACATTTGTCCTGATTGATTCTGAAAGCAGCATTCTTGTTTTAAAATCCTAGCAGGAATAAACTACAAAAAATTTCTCCTGGGAGAAATTATTGAGAGTTCAATTTTAAATAGTTGAAATTTGTACTATAACATTGATACACAGTTATCAGTAGATTTGCTTTGTTTTTGAAGTATATCAGGACTCCACTGTTCATTTCCTTTAGATTAGCCTTCCTGGTAACTTTTTTTAATGTCATGTGATGTGTGTGGACCAATCAGTGGTCTAAAAATGAGGCCAACAGCAAAACAATTTTTTATATAATTGTTCAGGTAGTTTATGACTCTAAACTCAAGAGTTTAGCAGTTGACTTATGTTGGTTGAGCTGTTTATTCAGTTATTTTTGTAAATTCTATATAAAAGAAAATGTGTTAATTTGCTGCATCAGGAATGCATTATTTTATATGTAAAATGGATGGCCTGGGAATAAGAGTCCACTTGGAGGTGAGGTGGGAAAGTAAAGTTGCTATTCCCTAAGGCCTATTTTAAAAACTTCAGTTTCAAGTGTTCTCTCAGTATGTTTTAGTGGATCTGTACGATCATAGACAAAATTCAGAAATTTTTTAAATTCACCAGTTATTTTTGTCTGTCTGTTTTTGTGTCTTTCACTCTGAATTTCTTTCCTTCTTCACCCACCCCACAAATCTTCCAAAAAAAGAGACTCTGCATTCTGACATTTTTTTCTCTGATTGCGTTTCTCCCTATAAAGACTTTGATCAAGGCTGTTGTCTAATGGCTGGAGAAATGAAAGGGTTATATGGATAGAGATTTAAGGAAATGTTAACTGAAGCGTAAATACATTTGAGATTGGAGGGCCATTTTTCTCTGTTATTTCTGCTTTCAAAATAACTGCTGATTTGGATTGTTGAAGAACTGGTATATCATAGAATCATAAAATCTGTACAGTGCCTAAGTAAGAGAATAGTTGGAGAGCTAGGGCTGGAAGCAAACTTGCTTTAAGGGAAGGACCAACAAGGTGTCTATTAGAATGGGATGATGGAAGCAGGATCAAAAACTGGGATGGTATCTATAAAGTGAAATTTGGACCTATTTGCATTAATTCTGCCCAACAGTGGGGTAATTAATTAGTCAGTAATCCTATTGCTTAACTGGGAGAGAGCTGTACCAGTCTTACGATTCCTATGTTAACTTGTTTAGAATGGATGATAGGGAAGTTTCTTTTTCCAGACACATCTTTGTTGTCCCATTTCTGCTCCTTTTGGTATTGCACCATTAACCTTTTTGTCATTGACTCTGTCCTGTCTCCATGCTGTCACAGTTATCATCTTTGTACTTTTTTCCGACTATCCCCCTGTCACTTTGTAAACTTAGTAAGTTTTTTGCATATCATTTTCCAGTTTTGGTGAAAGGTCATTGACCTGAAGAATTAATTCTGCTCTAGCCATAGCCTAACCTGTGTTTTTGCCATATTATGTTTTTCGGGGCATTCAAGGCCATAGATTAAGTTTCAACACGCATAAACAATAATAGAATTTGATCTGGAGGATATTAACACCCCAGCAACACTCTGCACTAGAAGCACAGCATAACTTACTCAATCATTTAAATTACTGGTTCTAATATAATGTACTTGTATAACTTATTTCAGTAAACATGCACATAAAGCACAGAACATTATCACTGAGTACTGCAATGAGGAATCTTTTCATGTATATCACATTGTTTTTGACTAATCATGCATATATGGTCTTCTGGCCCTTTCATTTTCAGTAGTATGCTAGATGGCCTAACATGGAGAAAAATGTCTTTGCAGCTCACTGGCCTTAATGCAATTGAAACATTTCTTGTTTGCAAAATATATATTTGATCCTCCAGATTCTGTCGTGTAGTGCAGTTGCTGGTTAATGTTGACTTGAAACTTGTACTTATAACTTATACTTTAAACTACAGAAAAAGTCCTTTCTTGATACAGAATTATGATCATGTCTTCCTCTGCAGTTAGACTTTATTTTGTCCTTTAAGGAGACATTTATTCTGCTGAACTAGCCCAACATTTTTCTCTGCTCCCAAGCGCTTTATTCACTTTTTTGTTTTTGTAGCCAGATAAATTCTAATCCTTGAATTGTTTCTTTTGGTCATATTTGCCAGACCCATTTAAATTGTCATGAACAGTGTATCTTCAACCTGAGCATGAGGACCTTTCCACATTTTTGCATGGTAATGATAGAGACTTCCAGCCTCTGTCTCTTGGCTGTCATTCAGAATCTGGGAGAATGGTGATCCTTGAGAGATGCAGTGATTTCTTTTTTTAAAGACAATACCTATTAAGTCAATCCTACAATGTCTTTATATCATTGCTTACCTCTCAACAGATCTCCTCTTGTTCTTCCTGTTATATCCTACTCCACACCTCCGTTGCTAAAATAAAGACACAGTTCTGAACTATAATAAAACAAACTTTGTTTTAATTGGCATCTGATGGACCAGCACTTGTAATAAACTGGCAAAAGTTATATACCTCAAATACAACAAAAGTTACTGTATTATTCTGGCCCATTATTAAAGTCTTTTCATGAACTTACGTTGATGTAAATATACTAGTTCCATTGAACAGCCACACAAAATATCAACAGTTGGTTTAGTTTGAAGTCAGTTTCTTCTCCTAAAAAAAATGGGATGTTCTGCAATATCCAAGTAGCCATTTGAGGGTGTCAGTAAGAAGGCTGTTTACTGGTAAGTTTTTTTTTTATTTGAGGCAAAATTGAATTATTGTTTGTGATTTCTGCTGTAAAAGTATAACAACAGGTAATGTGTATACCCCGGTATTATGCATCTATTACTTAGTATGTGTTTTTACGTTAGTTTTGCGGGCCTCTTGATTATCTGAAATAATTAATCAATCGGCACATCCCAAGATGCTGGATAATTAAATGTTTCCTGTAAAACCTTCCCATTTGTAACTATGTAGAACATAGAACATAGAACATTACAGCACAGTACAGGCCCTTCAGCCCTCGATGTTGTGCCGACCTGTCATACCGATCTCAAGCCCATCTAACCTACACTATTCCATGTACATCCATATACTTATCCAATGATGACTTAAATGTACCTAAAGTTGGCGAATCTACTGCAGTTGCAGGCAAAGCGTTCCATTCCCTTACTACTCTGAGTTAAGAAACCACCTCTGACCTCTTTAAAGCTATGCCCCCTCGTGCTCGCTGTCACCATCCTAGGAAAAAGGCTCTCCCTCTTCACCCTATCTAATCCTCTGATTATCTTATATGTCTCAATTAAGTCACCTCTCAACCTTCTTCTCTCTAACGAAAACAGGCTCAAGTCGCTCAGCCTTTCCTCGTAAGACCTCCCCTCCATACCAGGCAACATCCTAGTAAATCTCCTCTGCACCCTTTCCAAAGCTTCCACAGCCTTCTTATAATGCGGTGACCAGAACTGTACGCAGTACTCCAAGTGCGGCCGCAACAGAGTTTTGTACAGCTGCAGCATAACCTCTTGGTTCCGGAACTCAATCCCTCTATTAATAAAATCTAAAACACTGTATGCCTTCTTAACAGCGCTGTCAACCTGGGTGGCAACTTGCAAGGATCTGTGTATATGGACACTGAGATCTCTCTGCTCATCTACACTACTAAGAATCTTACCATTAACCCAGTACTTTGCCTTCTGGTTACTCCTACCAAAGTGCATCACCTCACACTTGTCTGCATTAAGCTCCATTTGCCACCTCTCAGCCCAGCTTTGCAGCTTATCTATGTCCCTCTGCAATTACAACATCCTTCGTCACTATCCACAACTCCACCAACCTTCGTGTCGTCTGCAAATTTACTAACCCATCCTTCTACGCCCTCATCCAGGTCATTTATAAAAATGACAAACAGCAGTGGACCCAACATCGACCCTTGCGGTACACCACTAGTAACTGGTCTCCAGGATGAACATTTCCATTAACTACCACCCTCTGTCTTCTTTCAGCAAGCCAATTTCTGATCCAAACTGCTATATCTCCCATAATCCCATTCCTCGCATTTTGTACAATAGACTACTGTGGGGAACCTTATCGAACACCTTTCTGAAATCCATATACACCACATCAACCAGTTTACTCTCATCTACCTGTTTGGTCACCTTCTCAAAGAACTCAATAAGGTTGGTGAGGCACGACCTTCCCTTCACAAAACCGTGCTGACTATCCCTAATCAATTTATTCTTTTCTAGATGATTATAAATCCTTTCCCTTATAACCTTTTCCAACACTTTACCAACAACTGAGGTAAGGCTCACTGGTCTGTAATTACCAGGGTTGTCTCTACTCTCTTTCTTGAACAGGGGAACCACATTTGCTATCCTCCGGTCGTCTGGCACTATTCCTGTAGACAATGACAAGTTAAAGATCAATGCCAAAGGCTCGGCAATCTCCTCCCTGGCTTCCCAGAGGATCCTAGGATAAATCCCATCCGACCCAGGGGACTTATCTATCCTCACCCTCTGGGATTTCTAATACCTCTTCCTTGTGAACCTCAATCCCACCTCATCTAGTAGCCTGTATCTCAGTATTCTCGTCGACAACATTGTCATTTTCTAGAGTGAATACTGTTGAAAAACTCATATCTTTAGAAGTACGTACGTACAGTTAGTCATTGTTTGGCCATGAGACATGATAGATTGGGTGCTATGGTGAGACTCGGACAAGGTCCATATCTTCTTTAAAATTGAAGAAACTGAATTTATTGCACTATTCTTTATCTTGTTTAAGTCAAAACTTGCATGATGAAATGTAGTTATTTCATGAACATTACAGACAAATGAAGTGTACAAATTTAATCCCATAGTATAATAAATTTTTAACAAAAATCTTTTGTTTTAACCTTGCATTTAGGATTATCTTTCACAATCTGAACCTCTGTTTATTGAATATTTGAACCCTAGACCTCCACACATATTACTTAATACGGTTGTGTGTTTTTGTTTTAACATTGTTTTTATTTGCAAAGCTTAAAGAATCTGGGTGAAATTCATTAACCATTCAGTCGCTGAATCTCCGTTAATTAGTTGACCAAAAGTGGAGTACTTCATTAATTTGGGTTAATGTTTCTAGAAATTTTTGTTTTGCACACTGGTACTCTGTAAATAAGTGAAAATACAAAGATTTGAAAAGGAATTGATAAAGGGAAGTTTGCCCCTATTGTTTGTAATACGGTATTGCTGGTTGCACTGATTTGTAATGTTTGGAAGGGGGCTTAGGATAAAAAAAAGTTTTCGCTGTGACCAGTTATTAACATATTTGGTTTGGGGGCTGTAATTTCCTGTAATTTCTGATTTTAATCCCTGCTAACAGACATTTCAAGATGGCCGAAAACCTTCTGGAGAAAATTGACAGCTTCATCACATAAAGACCTGGGAGGTATTAAGCACTTTAATAATAGTCCACCCTAAAGTACATCTGATGTTTTTTTTAAATGAATGATTTTGTACCTCACTTAAAAACCATGTTATTGAATATGAAGTTTAAATAACTTGCTTAAAAATGTAGTTTGTACCTGTATAATTTATAGTTTCTGCCATAAATCTTAAACTAATGCCTTGTTGTGATTTTGTTTAATCTAAATGACCTTAATTTGTATGGTAATTTTTTTATCACCTAATGTATCATTGAATGGTATATTTTCTTCAAGGTGAAGTATGTGTATGTGGATTGAGATCTGAGCTTGTAATTTAATTAAAGCCTTAATTTCTTCAGAAGGAAATTTGATTGACATTCTTTATTTTCTGACTTCTGCATACCACATACTAAATTCTGAGCTTTGGTGTCAATTGCAAGCTGATCTCTAAAACATCTTAACATTTTTAGAGGCTTCTTTAAACTTTAAGTTTTTTTGACACATTACATTTTATGCTCTTGCATGGGAAGAAGGCATTGTTAGTAATGGTGGCATTTGGTGCCTTTCCCTAATTCCTCTTGCACTGTATGGCTCTTTGGGCCACTTCAAAGGTCATTTAATAATCACCCCCATTTCTGTGGTCTGAAGTCACATGCAAGTAAAACCAGGTAAGAATGGCAAATTTTCTTACACCAAGGATATTAATAAACTCCTGATAAAGGTTTTAAATGGTCCCCATTAGACTAGCATTTTAAATTCCAGATTTGATTGAATTCAGTTTCACCCTCAGCCTTGCTTGGATTTAAGCACATGTCCCTATAGCAATTGCTTCAGATTCAGGATTACTGGTCCATTGACCATACCCATTACGCTAACAATGAAAAAAATGGCAAGCCAAAAGTAGCTTGGTGCTTGCAGATTTATTTGATACATCTTGTAATAAGCAGTTTATTAGCAGTTCTTGTATTTAGACGCATCTCTAGAAGTTTGAAATTATTATTATTAAATTATTCTAATATTACAAAATATAATTTACATTCTGTACATTTTATCAACATTTGTATACCTAAAAAAAAATTTGTAGTCTAAACCACTTGTTTGCTGAAGGAGCGGAAAATAGCTCACAATACTGAATGATTTTTTTTCTGCTAACAGCTAGTTTGTTTGTTCTCTTAACTATTTTAAAAATAAATACCTGAGTTCATTTAATGTTCAAGTTGAAGAAAATTAGTGGCTCTGGATCTGAAGTAACATAATTGGCTAGTTAACTATTTATGCCTTGAGTAATATTGTTGACCGTCAAAACATTAAGTTGTGATAGGAGAATCGGAATTTTTTTGAAATTAAAACATAAAATTAATTATTGTCTTAAGGTAGAATAATGCTCATTACTAGTCATGGCTGTCCCCCAAAGAATAGACAGACTACAGTTGCATGCTCTGTAATTTGATCCTTTTACCAGGCAGTCTGTGATGGAGATAATGTATGCAGTGGTGCGTTATATTTTGGAATGATGTGATGCAGTTTTATGAACATTTATTTCATTGGTTTATGAAGGGAAATTTACCTATGATGGCATGCATCAAAACCCAGCTGGAATTGCATATGTTCAAACATTAAAAATAAAAACCCTAACCAGATTGTGAAAACAACCATTTGAGTGGGAATTATGATGTTGCTACAAAATTTTCATAGTTTTGGATTTGACATAAAATGCAATTTGGAAAGATTTAAAATAGGTAACAATTTTCAGTTGGGTCGCCTTTTATTTAGGGAAGTTGGTAGGAGTAAAAATATGTTCCTTCTCCAAATCATTAGAATGAAATATTTAAATAAAAGACCAAAGTTTGGATTGGAAGTGACAAGAAAATAAAAATACTTTGTTTTCAATTCAACCGGTATAATTGCCGTGCGAAAGCAAGTTCAAATCTTTTAAGTTTATTCGTACCTGCTTTGGCATTGAAGCATGAAGGAAACCTTTAAAAATAGAACCGAGCAAACTAGGTTATCCTGATCAAAGTGCGAGATAGGTTTTAAACTTCCAGTCTTTTTGCTTCTTGAGATTTCTTTGCAATTTAATTTATGCAAAAGGTACATGTACTGAATAATGTGTATCTATTTAACATAATTGCACATACAATGATCTAGATTTGTACCAATTACTTGACTCTGTAATAACCCTATAAATAGTTTAATTGCCGTGGTGGCTGTTAATTGTAAAGTTGTGTTGGTATCCAGTGACTAATTTGAAATTTAGTTATATCATCTTTATGAAATGTGTAAATTTTGGACAATAATGTTAAAAATTGCATGCTACTTCTGCAACTAATGGTAAAAAATGGACTGCCATGTAATTTACAAGATTTGAAGTGAAGATGAGCAGTTAGTCTTGTTTTATGGTGATAGTCGGACATTTGATTTAGTTTGTTCCCTTTTGTATTCAGAAAATTTAAGAACATGTTGAGCTCAATTTTGTTGATTCTTTGGTAACAGGCTAGGAAGAAGGAAAGCTGGCAAATCGTGCAGCCCACGTTTTTGGCACTCTATCCACTCCCTCCGTCACTTGGGCAGTAACAGTACTGTGTGCCATATGAGAGATACACTGAAGAAATTCACCAAAGGTCCTTAGCAGCTTCTAAACCCCCTGATACTACCATAGATATCCTGGTGTTCTCTCCTTACTGGCACAGTGAACCTACCTAAATCATGTAGACAGCAACAATTCAAGAAGGCACCTCACCACCACCTTCTCAAGGACAACTAGGGATGGGTGATACCTGGCCAGTGATGCCCCTGTCCCATGAGTGAATAAGGAAGCAGGGGAGATCCTGTATAAATTGAATGTTTGAAGTATTTTTCAGATTTATATAGAGGAAGATAAGGCTTAAGAGCAGAAGTAGGCCATTCAGTCCTGCAAACTGCTCCAGTATTCAGCTGATTATAATTGAGGTGACAACTGCAGTTACTCATTTGTCCTTTGTTGATCAAGAATTCATCAGTTCTGAGGAAGGGTCACCGGACCCGAAACGTTAACTCTGTTTTCTCCTCCACAGATGCTGCCAGACTTGCTGAGCTTTTCCAGCAACTTTGTTTTTATTCCTGATTTACAGCATCCGTAGTTCTTTTGTTTTTTTTTAGTTAGAATTTATCTAACTCTGCCTTGAATAAATTCTATGATCCAACCTCCACTACCTTCTAGAGGAGAGGATTTGAATGCTAATGACCTCGAAGAAAACATTTGTGCCTTATAAACAGAGACCTCTTTGGTGTTAAACTGTTTGCTAGTTCAGTTTTTCCCACAAGTTGAAACATCTTTTTTTAACCTTTTAGGGCCATCAGGATCATTATATCTTTCAATGACATCACCTTTTATTCTTCTAAACTGCGTAAAATAAGCTCCTTATCCCAGGAATGATGTAAATGAACTGTCTGAAATGCCTCTCCAGCAATAGCATATTTTTCAAATAATGGAGACTAAATGTGTATTCCAAATGTGGTCTGACAGAGTCTCTGTACAGCTACAATAAATTGTACACCTGTATATGCTGCAGTAAACCCTAGCATCCCATTGCCTTCCTAATCTTTTGCTAAGCCTAATTATTAACACTTTGTGATCAAATATGTCTCGATCCCTTTGTATCAAGTACTGCACTCTCCCTCCATTTTTAAATTGTATACTGCTGTTTAATTCTTCCTGTCAAAGTAGACAAGTTCACAAATTCCACTTTATTTTTCATCTTCCAATGCTTTCCACACTTTTAACGTTTCTATATCTCTTGTTTTCTCGCTTTCTATCTGTCTTGGTATCATCGGTAAAGCTATCATATAATAATTTCCCTCAACAGTGATACTGCTTATAAATAGCCGTGGCCTCAGCATGGATCTCATTTTTACGGCAGGATTACTTGTCTTTAAGAACCTGACTTGCATTAAAGGAGATGAGTGACTCACAACCTATTGTGATTTTGAGATTCTTGTAGATAACAGAAATGAAATGACTTAACTGGAAAAATTTCCTTTAAAAATTAATGTTATTTACCGCGTTTATACAGAGAAAATGTGTTTGATAAATGTAGGATAAGGCTGTAATCACAGTGGTTAGTACCAGTGGTGTCCTGTACCTTCACTGTAAATTTTCATGTAGGTAACCTGAAGATGGAATTCATTTTATTGTTCTGAAAACATTGTCATGTATTTGATTTTGTAACACAATGGATTTTTTAAAAATCTAATTTTGATTCCGGTAGATCTAAATGATTGTATAGTTAGCTCAGTATGACTGAATGCTGAAATTTTAATTGAAGTAATTGCTGCATGTTTATCATGCAATCAGTGGTTACCAGGAAACAATGTGGGTTCGTGCTGCGTATATTTTTTAGAGCTGAATGTGCAATTGTTCTTAAATTTTGATATTATTAGCACAAAGTCCTGGTTTGAATAACAGTCATATTCTGTTCTTTAAAGCAATCTATCCTGGGTAAGTATCTGTGCAAATGTCACACTCTGGTTCAGTTCTAGAACAGTTCCCATCTGATCATAACTGTCTCATAGAAACTCTACACCTTTTCCCATCTTCACTTCATCCTCCTCAACTGGTGTCTTTATCTCCTTCCTGACTGTATTCCACTAAATTGAATAGAGTGTGTTTATGTGGTGGTTGCTAAATTTGTGTAGTTACGATGCTTAAACATCTTGGAACTCAACATACACATTCCACACTACTGTGGTGCCTTTCAAGAAAAAAAAGAGTCATAGCCATACAGCCTGCCATGTCTATGCCGACAAACAAACATCTAACTTACGCTAATCCCGTTTACCTGCCCATGGTTCATAGCCTAATATGCCCTGGCATTTTACGTATTCATCCATTACTTACAAGTTACTTAGTTCCTTTGTGTTAGGTGATACAAAAAGAAAAATGATAGTCGATTTGAATGGTCATTTGCCTTGTTGGGCTGGCACAAAACTATGCACTTCCTCTCCTAGATTTTCCAGAGCCTCTTATTTTGTTGATTGATGCTTAATTAGCATGCAACTCCTAAACTTCTGTGAGGCAGTATACATCTAAGTTGTTGACTCTTAATTCAGGTTGTCTTGTACTGGTTGTGGTAAGTTTTCTTTTTCTTACAAAAATAGCAGATCTGTGATTTGCTTTTTATATTAAAATCCTATGGCATGTATCTCCTGTCCTAACTCTCAAAGCCTGTCCATCCATCTATAATGCACGTATCAGGAGTGTGATGGAATAACTCCTCACTTGCCTGAATGAGGTACAGCACTAATAATAACCAAGAAGCTTGACTACCCTGCCCCAGGACAAAGCAGCTTGCTTAATTGGCAGCACATTGATAAGCACTCACCACCTCCACCACCAAGTCTCAGTAGTAACAGTGTGTACCATCTAAATGATGCAGTGTCAAAATTCACTAAGGCTTTTTAGGCTACACCTTCCAAACCTATGACCGCCATCATCCAGAAGGATAAGGGTAGCAATACTTGGGAACAGCGCCATTTCCATGTTTGCCTTCAAGTCAGTCACCACCCTGACTTAGAAATATATCACAGTTCCTTCAGTGTCACCGTTTCAGTATGCTGGAACTCTCTTCCTAAGTAGCATTGTGTGTCTACTTATACCAAATGGACTGTAACAGTTAAAGAAGACAGCTCCCCACCACCTTCTCCAGGGCTACTATGGATTTGCAATAAATGATAGTCTAATGTTCTTGAGTAGATTTGTAGCTCAGGTTGTGGACGCTGTGGTTGGTTTGTTAGATCGCTGGCATTTCATTACCCTGTCGGGTAACGCCATCCGTGCAGCCTCTGATGAAGTGCAGTTGTGTTTTCCTGCCTGGTATTTAAGCTCTGGGGTCCATCGGAATCAGTTACCTCGTTTCTGGTTTTTCTTTGCAGTGGTCTGTATATATAGGGTCTAATTCTATGTGTTTATTGATGGCTTTCTTGGTGGAGAACGAAGCCTCTAGAAATTCCTGTGCTTGTCTCTTTGGCCTGTCTGAAGATCTTGATGTTGTCTCAGTCGAACTGGTGGTTTTCCTCATCCATGTGAATGGAGACAAGTGAGTACTGGTCATGTCATTTTCTTGCTAGTTAGTGTTCATATGTATTCTTGTGGCCAGTTTCCTTCCTGTTTGTCACAGTCTTTACATGGGATCATTTAAGTAACCTGTTGGTTCTGTCCACAGTGGGTAAGGGGCCTTTAGTCTGTGTTTGCAATTGGTGTAGGGTTGATGTAGGTTTGATGCCCAAAGGTCATAGGAGTCTTGTGGTCGGTTCGGATATGATTTTGATGTATGGCAATGTGATGAATGTGTCTAGGTGTACTGTATCTTCCTGTTGTCGTTTGTGTGATAGGCACCGTCAGACCTATTACGTTGAACAGACAAGAAGGAAACTAGCCGCAAGAATACATGAACACCAACTAGCAACAAGAAGACATGACCAGTACTCATTCGTCTCTATTCACACGGATAAGGAGAACTACCAGTTTGATTAGGACATCATCAAGATCCTAAGACTGGCAAAACAGAGATAAGCACAAGAATTTCTAGAAGCTTCGTTCTCCACCAAGAAAGCCAACAATAAACACGCAGAATTTGACCCAATATATACACCACTGTGAAGAAAAACCAGAAATGAGATAACCGATTCCAATGGACCCCAGAGTTTAAATACCAGGCAGGAAAACACAACACTGTTTCATCGGAGGCTGCACTGATGATGTTACCCAGCAGGGTAATGAAACATCTGCTTCCTAACGAACCATCTCGGCAAGTGAACCAACCACGATAAATGACTGATGTCTAAATCCCAATAGTGAATTTAAAATAAAAAAGTTAACACTAGGAAGTAGTGTTTGTGTTGACAGTTCACTTGTTTACAGTCTTGTGGACCAGTGGTAGCATCGCTACTTCTGAGCCAGCCAATCAGAGTTTAAATCCCACCTGTTCAAAGATGTGTCAACATATCTAAACAGATGTGATTAAAAATACTTAGAGGAAAGTTGCCTAGTGGCTCTGTTTACTCATCTATTAATCCAGGGATTGGCTAATAATCTAGAGATCACTGCAAACGTGTGAATTTGAATTTACACAAATAAAAATCAGTAATTGGTAAAGATTATCATGAAGCTGTTCGATTTGCCTTTTGAAAACTCATCTCAACCAGCCTAATCATGTAACTTCTAACAGCCCTATAACCTCTGAAGCCCTAAGAACTCCTCTCTCTCCCATATTAGACCTCCAAATGCATATTTTAATAAACCTACTTTGAATCCAATGACAGAACTGGCCCTAGTGCCCTGACTGAAAAAACTCCATAGAGGTCGACATATCATCACCAAGACCATAAGACATAGGAGTGGAAGTAGGGCCATTTGGCCCATCAAGTCCACTCCGCCATTTAAATCATGACTGATGGGCATTTCAACTCCACTTCCCTGCACTCTCCCCGTAGCCCTTGATTCCTTGTGAGATCAAGAATTTGTCGATCTCTGCCTTGAAGGCATTTAACGTCCCGGCCTCCACTGCACTCTGTGGCAATGAATTCCACAAGCCCACCACTCTCTGGCTGAAGAAATGTCGTCTCATTTCAGTTTTAAATTTATCCCCTCTAATTTTAAGGCTGTGCCCACGGGTCCTAGTCTCCCCGCCTAACGGAAACAACTTCCTAGTGTCCACCCCTTCTAAGCCATATGTTATTTGTAAGTTTCTATTAGATCTCCCCTCAACCTTCTAAACTCTAATGAATACAATCCCAGGATCCTTAGCCATTCATCATACGTTAAACCTACCATTCCAGGGATCACCTGCATGAATCTCCGCTGGACATGCTCCAGGGCTAGTATGTCCTTCCTGAGGTATGGGGCCCAAAATTGGACACAGTATTCTAAATGGGGCCTAACTAGAGCTTTATAAAGCCTCAGAAGAACATCGCTCCTTCTATATTCCAACCCTCTTCAGATTAACGACAACATCACATTCGCTTTCTTAATCACGGACTCTACCTGCAAGTTAACCTTTAGAGAATCCTGGACCAAAACTCCCAGATCCCTTTGCACTTCTGCTTTACGAATTTTCTCACCATTTAGGAAATAGCCCATGCCTGTATTCTTTTTTCCAAAGTGCAAAACCTCACATTTGCTCACATTGAATTTCATCAGCCATTTCCTGGACTACTCTCCTAAACGGTCTAAATCTTTCTGCAGCTTCCCCACCCCCTCAGTACTACCTGCCTGTCCATCTATCTTCGTATCATCGGCAAACTTCACCAGAATGCCCCCAGTCCCTTCATCCAGATCATTAACATATAAGGTAAACAGCTGTGGCTCCAGTACTAAACCCTGCGGGACACCACTCATGACTAGTTGCAATTCCGAAAAAAGAGCCTTTTATCCCAACTCTCTGCCTTCTGTCAGACAGCCAATCCTCAATCCAAGCCAGTAGCTCACCTCGAACACCATGGGCCCTTAGCTTGCTCAGCAGCCTCACGTGAGGCACCGTGTCAAAGGCCTTTTGGAAGTCTAGATAGACAACATCTACTGGATTTCCCTGGTCTAACATACTTGTTACCTCTTCTAAGAATTCTAACAGGTTTGTCAGGCACGACCTCCCCTAACTAAATCCATGCTGACTTGTTTTAATCTGACCCTGCACTTCCAAGAATTTAGAAATCTCATCCTTAATGATGGATTCTAGAATTTTATCAACCACCGAGGTTAGGCTAATCGGCCTATAATTTTCCATCTCTTGCCTTGATCCTTTCTTAAACAAGGGGGTTACAACAGCAATTTTCCAATCATCTGGGACTTTCCCTGACTCCAGTGACTTTTGAAAGATCACAAACAAAGCCTCTGCTATTGCCTCCGCCACCTCCCTCAGAACTCTAGGATGTAGCCCATCAGGGCCAGGAGATTTATCAATTTTTAGACCTTTTAGCTTTTCTAGCACTTTTTCTTTTGTAATGCCTACCGTACTCAACTCTGTCCCCTGACTCTCCCTAATTGTTGGCATACTACCCGTGTCTTCCACTGTAAAGACTGACACAAAGTACTTAGTAAGTTCTTCAGCTATTTCCTTATCTCCCATCACTAGCCTTCCAGCATCAATTTGGAGCAGCCCAATGTCCACTTTTGCCTCTCGTTGGTTTCTTATGTATTGGAAGAAGCTTTTACTGTCTCTTCTGATATTACTAGCTAGCCTACCTTCATATTTGATCCTCTCCTTCCTCATTTCTCTCTTTGTTAGCCTCTATTTGTTTTTGTAGCCTTCCCAATCTTCTGATTTCCCAGTGCTCTTGGCCACTTTATCGGCTGTCTCTTTTTCTTTGATACATTTCCTGACTTCGTTTGACAGCCATGGCTGTCTAATCCCACCCCAGATGATCTTTCTTTTCTTCGGGATGAACCTCTGTACTGTGTTCTCAATTACACCCAGAAACTCCTGCCATTGTTGCTGTACTGTCTTCTCCGCTAGGCTCTGCTTCCAGTTGATTTTCGGCAATTCGCCTCTCATGCCCCTGTAATTACCTTTATTTAACTGTAACACCATCACAGCCGATTTTGCCTTCTCTCTTTCAAACTGCAGTCTTCTATAAAGTCTGGCTCATTACATAGCACTAAGTCCAGAATAGCCTGCTCCCTTGTGGGCTCCGTCACAAGCTGTTCCAAAAAGCCATCCTGCAAACATTCCATGAATTTCCTTTCTTTGGATCCACCGGCAACATTATTCACCCAGCGCACCTGCATATTGAAGTCCCCCATGATCACTGTGATCTTGCCTTTATTTACACAGGAACAGTGCTCTACTATAGTATTGCCTATTACAGATTCAAGTACTAGAGGAGCAATATTTCTGACACTTGACGTTTATTTATGTCAGCCAGAGTTCCCTGATTCAACCAGATTAACAGCCTCAGTCAGGGAACCCATGAGGTCCAGCTGGCTGTCCTCATTACAGTCACTACAATGCTTCCCCTTTAAGTCTGCAGACATAGGCCAATTTTTTTTTTGCTTGGAGAGCCTGCTGGAGTGCTTTAGCACTGAGTCAGGTTCCTCTGATTCAGTGTCTGACATGGATAACATGTCATACATGGGAGCTCATCTTTTGCATCAAGAGCACTTTGATGGAATTCCACAGTCCTTCTAGGAGCAAAGACATCAAGGCAGCTAATTCTGTCATGTCCTGGGGAATTTGAGAGTTCTGGCAGCATTTCCAATGATTCTGAGCAGCAGGGCATATTCTGTTCCTGCACCATTTGAGAATTTGTGGCTTTTATATGATCTACCTGCTTATTCTGAACTGTCGCACCTACCCAAGTTTTGTAAGTGGCTGGTCTTGATCTTGTGTCGACCATGCCTCTTACCCATGGGGCGGCTATTTCCATAATTCTAACACTGGTCTTTATCTCCTGTATCAAACTGTACTATCCCTGTGGTTTATTTGAGGCAGTTCTATAATCAAACAAGAACCATGCCAGCTTGGTATTGAGCGAGTCTGAAAGCTGTTGCCTCAACCCAGCCTGCATAGGTTGGACCTGCTTTATCTGCCAGGCCATTGGATTAAGGGTGATATGGAACTGTCTTAATGTGTTGAATGCCATTTAATGTTTAGAAATAACCAAATTCCCTGCTGGGTATCTGTGACCAACACTTCTGGGACTCCTTGTTGTGCCAAGGATGTGAGCAGTTTTTCTATGGTCATTCCAGTGTTTGATAAATAGACCCTATGAACGTCCAGCCACTTTGACTGGGTGATTACAATGACTAAGAACACCGAACCCATAAAATGATCTGCATGGTCAATGTACAACAAGTCCAAGGTTTACCCAACCATTCCTATGGATGTGGGAGAGCTGCTGGCAGTAAGTTTTTTATTTTTGTTGACACGTGTGGCACTGACCTACCAACACAGCTATGTGTGGCCACCAGACATAATTTCATGCCATCATCTTTATTTCTGAGAATCCTGGATGACCCTGTTGGCATTTGACGATGACCTTTGCTCAGGACAATCACTCATACTCCTCATGACAGTATGCCATCCTCTATATTAGCTGGTCTATCTAGGTCTTAAAAAGGCTTCAGTACTAGTTGTGATGGCCCTTTGGTTTCCCCCATCAAATCAGTTCTTTCACTTTGGAAAGGACGAGACTTTTGTGTCCAAAATCTGATAGTGTTAGCAGGGACTGGGAACGTGTCCAGAAAATGTAATAGCATTACAGAGTCTACTACTGGGGTACCATTAGTAGTGTATCTGAGAGGTGGCTCAAAGCAGCCACATTTGCTACTCAACCTCCCGGTCAGTGTTCTAACTGATAATTATAAGCACTTAGTATTAGCAGAGTCTTGGGGTTATAATATTCCTTAACAGTGATAGTCAGCTCTTAAAAGGTTTTATTATCTGATGCCTCAGGGAAAGTTATGCTGCTAATGACATAAAAAATCTGTAGCTCCACAAGTTCTCACTAAAATTACTCATTCTTCTTCTACCACAATACCATTTGCCTGGAGAAAATAACACATTCTTTCCACATACTGGGCCCAGTCTTTGACAGCACAGTCAAATCAATCAAGCTTTCAACAAAGGCATGATGAAATATATAATGACTCCAGCTCAAAGATGACTGTTGCTAGTGAGTTTCCTCAGAATTTACTCTTATCACCACTGAAATAATTCCATGGAGGCTGGTATCACATCACCAAATCATCCCTTTGTTTACTCTAAAATAGTCCTTTAACTTGCGTAGTGCCTCAGCGTATCTCTGATACTCATCCTTTTTATCTGTCAGCCAGGGCTCCGTGATTGGATCGGATTTACAACCCCAATCCAGGAACTCACCTGGCTGACCTTTTTACAATCACTACACTGACTTCATGTGGTGACTTTTTTCCCCCCTGCAGCAGATGAATATATACATCACATGAACAATCACTTTCCCTATTTTATGTACTTACCTTCACTGTATTGGCAGAAAATACGACCATGTTTAGATCACTCTAATGTACTTTATTGCTTAAAATGTACTTTAGGTGCAGTCTTTTTCATTCACAAAATTATAACAGGAAAGTTAGTTTTATTCTTTGAGGATTGCTGTGTAAATATTACAGAATAATTAGAGTTAGGAGGATGATATTGAGAAATCCATAAACATATCGGTTAACCGAACAGTACTGGCTGTATATTTATCATGTTTTTGTAAGAATTATTCGAAAGACTTCAGTGATCAGTTCTAAAGATTTGCATCCAGTAAATCTTTTTGTACGTAAAAACTACATTGTAAACAGGCTGGATTTTATGGTCACTGATAAAGCAGTGTCCTCTACTGGTTACAAAAGATTTTACGATTTCTCTCTGGTGTGGATTTCCCCTGTCCTGATGTTGGTTCAACTCTGGTGCCAAGTCAAAGGGGTCTGCAGGTGTCCCTCAATAGTAGTCACCAAGCAGAGTATTTTTTAAAATCAACATGTTCAGAGAGTTTTTATTACACACCTTTGGACCAGATGAGACTTGAACCCAGGTCTCTGAGTCCAGGGGTCAGGACTGTACCTTTGTGTAACAAGAGGGCCGTACCAAGCAGAGTGATCAGGCAGTCAAATTAATGAGGCTCATCTGGTGCACCGGGATTGCTTGGCCTGCTGTGTTCATCTAGCTCCACACTTTGTTATCTGGGATTCTCCAGCATCTGCAGTTCCCATTATCTCTGATCACAATTTTAACCTCACTATGAAGCCTTTTCCAGGATGCCTAGCCTGAAGAAGTGACCCTCCTCCCTCTGGACCAACCTCAGGGGATCTCTCTTCCACTGCAACTCACCTGTAATATCTGCCCGCCCTCCCCGGACTGACCTATCTCCTCCCTGCCTCCCCACCTATACTCTTCTCTCCACCTATCTTCTCCTCTATCCATCTCCAGTCGTCCTCCCCCTCTCTGTCTTATGTATTTCAGAATCCTCTCCCCATCCCCCTTTTCTGATGAAGGGTCTAGGCCCGAAACGTCAGCTTTTGTGCTCCTAAGATGCTGCTTGGCCTGCTGTGTTCATCCAGCTCCACACTTTGTTATCTCCTTCAGAGAAGGAATTCAGTTGTCCTTACTTGGTCTGGCCTATGTGTAACTCCACATCCATAACAATACATTTGACTCGTAATTGTTTATAAATTGATCGAACAATCGCTCGGTTGAAAGGACACTTAGAGTTGAGCAACAAATGCTGTCCTTGATTTGAAGGCCTAAATAAAAAGATGAAGTATTCTCATACTGTAAACCTGAAAATTAAAAGCACTGAACAAATGTTAACTTAATTTAAATTTATTGATACCAAAATAAATGATTTTGATTGGAATAAACCAAGCAAGAGTACAGAGATTTTAGTTTGTAAAACTTTAAATCTATATAAAGTAGAGAAATGTGACATTTCACGAATGTAAAATGATCATTTCAGGGCCATTTGTGATTAGCAATAATAAACTTGTTATGCCCCTTAGAACCCAGTTACGCCTCATTCAACAAAGTGTGACTTATTGAGAATTTTTACAAAGCATAAAAGGACATGTATTGAACCCCAGGGAATCTTCGTAGCTTTCTGAGAAAGGGAGAACACCAACTTCTACATTTCTGTTTTATTTAGTGTATGCCTGTGGTTCTATCTTTCCTGCTGTTCAGAAAAACGATGTGAAATGCCTGGCCATTCCATTGAGGGAGGGTCCAATACAACAAAGTGGCCATGAGACACTTACTTGACCTTGTCGAGTCTTTGCTGAAATTGAGGTTCTTGGTAGAAGAAGTTAAGCATTCTCTTCCCTTCCTTCCCCTAACCATCCAAAACCTGACAACTAGTAATTGCTACTAATAGAAGTGGTGGCTGTCAACAGAACTGCACCACTCACTGGCCAGGATTGCAGAGAGACATCAGGCCACATGTGAGTAAATACAGGGTTGAGGGTGGGGGTGTGTGTGGTGGGTGAAAGACGCAAGGCCCAAGGGGTGGCTCTCAGCTGCCATCCCTGTGCCTGACAGTGGGTCCCTTGATCAGTGTATAAACTCTCAGCAAACTTGTCTGCAGGCAACCTTTTTGAGGGTGCTGGAGACCCTTATGGTCTCCATTTGATCTCTGAAGTCATCTCTTAAATTGCAATGGGCTTGGGAATAATGGGTACCAAGTAACTTGTTAATGCGCCTAATTGTCATCTTGCTTATCTCTGAAGTGCCATCTCAACTCAGCTTGCTTTCTCACCGTGGATGCTGCCTGACCCGCTGTGATCTCCAGCATTTTTGATTTTCTGTATTGATTCCAACATCTGTAATAATTTTACTCCAGCATTTTACTGCTGTTGTCTGGGAATCTTGTGGCATTCCTTTTCACCGTTTGATTTGCTTTAGTCGTACGTGAGGGGTGGGGAAGAGAGTTTACCCACCTCTAGACCGCTACTGCGATAAAGTGGGCTTGGTTACTGCTGCCTGAGAATGTATAAAGTTCCACCTTATGTGTGGATTCCCAAAATGGCTGTCAGTTGCTCTGAAGTAATGATGATGAATGGCAAAACATAGGGCAGTAATATCTTTGAAGTCTTTGTATAAGATGTAAATTTGTGCCCTTGCATGCTTGAATGGGCTTCTAAGAGAAAAACAAATAATTCTTTTGATAACCAAAACAGGCCAAAACATCGACCTGAAGTAAGAGACTACAATCTGAAGTTTCAGTTATTTGTTTTTGGAATATGAAATGTGTGTTGGAAGTAGCATTTATTTCCAACCTCTATTTGCTTAAAGAAGTTGACAGTGGACCTTCTTCCTGAACTGATGACCATATATGTTGATTTTTTTTGTCATTTGTGGAAATTTGTTCTCAAATTACCAATTCCCTATAACAACAGGGTTTCATTTATTAAAATGCTGCACTGGCTGTACAACATTTTGGTGCATAATAAGACATTAATTCTGTACAAATCGGTTTTACTATGGAACACGTCCCTAAGCATCTAGAAACTTTCCCATCTTGAATGTACTCCTTGTTAAACTAATAAGTACATTTCTAAAATAGGTGTTAATCTTGAGTAAGAGAAAAACCAATGTTTAACATATTCCAGGATTTATCGTTTGATGTTGCTGCCGATTTCCTTCAATGCATGGTTAAAAGTGTGAACTTTAGAACTGTGGAAACATGCATTAGTTTCAAGAATAGAATAATTGCTGTCTTCAAAGCAGCACAGTAATTAGTTTTGCATTGTTTCCTGGCATTACAGTAGTTGAATGAATGTTCTCTGCAGATGTAAAGATAAAGATCATCATCAGATGGTGTTTTTTTTCTTGTCCATGCATGTTTCTGGTTTTTATTTGTGCATCCAACCCACACTTTAGTTATAATTTGCTCAACTTGATCTTTGCATTTTTTTAAATACAGCATTAATCCAAAACGTCAATGTGAACCAAATAATGCTGCTGAAAATTTGTACTTACTCAAATACTTCAGATGCTTTCATTTTAATCTTCTCGTTGTTGACCTTCACATTGTCTGTGAAAAAGCAAATTGTCAGTCAAGAAATATGCATTTATTAAATATTGACTCATCATTGGAAGTATTTTTAGCTCCTTGCAATATTGAGAATAATTAATTCCACTTTTCAATTTTCCATGTAAAATCAAACCTTTTTTGTGTAATACCTGATAGGAGACAAGACTCTCAAATTTTGAAATATTTTGATGCTACCTGTTAACCAATAGCTTCGCTGATAAACTTGATGTCACATCCAATCTTTATCTTATGAAACTACATAATTCCACAGACAAGTCTGATTTTTGTTTAAATACAGCGCTAGGCTCAAAGCTACTCATCTGTATCCAACATTTCCTAACCATACTTGAATGTGAGCACTTTCCATTTAGCAAGTTAAATATATTAGCTTTTTTCTTTTTCAGAATGAAGCAAAATAGAGTAAACGAAAAAGTTGAGACCCAGTCTCCTCCAGATGTTGATAAAGGAAAAAAGAGACGAAAGACCAGCTTGACTCCAACCAGTGAGACTTCGAGTGCACGTCATGTAGATTGGGGAAATCTGCACTACGATGTGATTCTGCACATTTTTCAGTATCTACCATTGGTGGATCGGGCTTACGCATCATCAGTATGTAGAACATGGAATGAAGTCTTTCACATGCCAGAGCTGTGGCGACGATTTGAGTTTGAACTGAGCCAGCCAGCCACATCCTATCTGAAATCAACCCACCCAGATCTGATCCAACAGATAATAAAAAAGCATGCAGATCATCTGCAGTACGTTAGTTTTAAGGTAAAATAAAATTTCTAACTGTACAATATTTAGTAAAAATTATAACAAGAAGTTTCAAAATTAGGCAACTTTGCAGAAAGCCAGTAAAAGCTCCTAATCCACTGTCTAAAGTAGGAATGAAGAAAAATGCAGATAGATGTTTCTTTAAAGGAGGAACTGGTTTTTAAAAAAATCTATTGGGCAAAGAGAATAAAAGACTAAACTAAATAATTGCATATTAATAAGCTAATTTGCTGAGACAAAACATATAAGAATATGAATGAGAGTTTAATTAAGAGTTGCTTTCTTCTTAATTTTGCTAAATAATTGTGTCAGTAGTATGAGATAGAAACTGAAGTTATAAATGTAGTTATCTACAATGAATGTACAAACTTTCAGCGATGAACATTTACTGTGTTTACACACTTCAGGAATGAAAGTAATTTTCAACTGAGCCTTTGCAGACCAGGAGAAAATACCATATTTCCACAACTGTTGCATGGAGTCTGTTTTAATATTATGCCCTCATGTGGAATTCCTATCATAGGAGGTCGCTCAGGAATTTACTTGTAAATACATTTATCCACTAATATCTCTTCAAAGACTGTAGATTTTGCTGCTTGAGCTACAACAACAGAGCAAAAATCTTGAGTGTAGATAACCATGAAGAAAACTATAAGTAACCTAAGGTAGACATAGAATAATAGATTTGGAAAGACATATTATATGAAATATGATACAGACAAATGAGAGGTAATGCATTTGAAAAAGGGATTTATTAGGATAGAGATGTATTAGATTACCTGCAGTGTGGAAACAGGCCCTTTGGCCCAGCAAGTCCACACCGCCCCTTGAAGCATCCCACCCAGACTCATTCCCCTAGAACTCACATACCCCCGAACACTACGGGCAATTTAGCATCGCCATTCCACCTTGCCTGCATATCTTTGGATTGTGGGAGGAAACCGGAGCATCCGGAGGAAACCCACGCAGACACTTAGAATGTGCAAACTCCACACACACAGTTGCCCGAGGCTAGAATCGAACCCACGTCCCTGGTGCTGTGAGGCTGCAGTGCTAACCACTGAGCCACCGTGCTGCAGTAAACAGTAACAGTAACATTTTATTAACAGTAGAGGATAATTGAGACTTGGAGTTTAGACATTTAAAATATCAAAATGGGCAATAATTATCCTGTTTGCAACCAAAAATGATGTATTGGTATCCTACATTATGCAAGGGAATACCATTCAAAAGCCCTCTTATGGAACAGATGTGAACACTATTGAGTTGTTGCAGAAGAATTTCTTTCTGGAAGATAAAACAGTTCATTGCAGGCTTCAGTTAAGAGTGTGTGGTGGTGAGTTGCCTTTTTGAACTGATGCCATCTATCTATATTCATTGCTCTGTTGGGTAGGGTTTCCATGATTTTTATTCTTTCATAATTACTAAATAATGATATGGCTCTCAATGAGAGTTTTGCATGACTTTGGTAACTTGTAGGTTGTGGGGTTGCTCTTCAATCTTACAATCAGTCTCAATAGAACAAAACATCTACTCAGTTCATTGCATCAAACTGCAGAGCAGTCTAATCATTCCTTTTCCTCTACTCTGTCTCCATAGCCTTTCAAATTTATTTCTATCAGAGCCCATCCAGATTCCTCTTGAAGTTGATTGATTGTCTGTGTTTTCACCAACCTGTAAGGGCAGTGAGTTCCAGATCATTCCTACTTGCTGTAATAAAGTTTCTGCAACCCCTGGCCAAAAATCTTCTATCTTTTCCCTATAAACCATGTACAGTCAGTTTCTTTGTTTCTGAAAGTATTCTGGTAATTCTCCTCTGCACCTTTTCAAGGACCTTTGCATTCTTTAGTGTGGTGACTGGAATTGAACACAACACTCTTCTTAGTAGCTGAGGTTGCAGATTCAGAAGGTGCTTTGAAGAAGCCTTGACAAATTACTGGTACACACTGCTGCCATGTGATGTTGGCAATTGCTTGAAATCCTGAAAGGGGCGCTTAGCAGTAGAGCTGTTTTAACTTGGATGGTGTCCACAGTCTTGAATGAGATGTCACTCCGGTGAAGTTAAACACTGAATTACTTGAATGCCAGACGGTGTAAACAGTAAGTGATAGGGCTAAACAATTCAATACCCAAGACAGCAGATCTAAGCTCTGCAATCCTGTACATCAAGTCATGAATGCTAGTGGACAATTAATCAGCTCATGGAAGGGGAAATCTGTACAAGTGTCACACCTACAGTAATGAGCAAGCCTAACACATCATTGAAGATGATAAGGCTGAAGCATTTGCAACAGTATTCAGCCAGAAATGCGATAGGAGGATGCATCTCCACTTTCTCCAGAAGTCCCCAGCATCACAATTCCACTCTTTAACAATCAGTTCACACCATGTGATATCAAGAAACAGCTGGAGGCAATGGATACTGCAAATCTTGCTGCCCAAATTCTGGAAATAGTACTGAAGACATTTGCTATGGAAGTTACTGTTCACTAACCAAGCTGTTCCATAACAGCAACAATACTGGCATCAGCCCAACACAAGGGAAAATTTCCCAATTTTGTCCTGTCCCCAAAACACAGAATAAATCCAACCTAGCCAATTATTACTCCATTAGTCCACTTTTGACCATCAGTAAAATAATAGAAGGTATGGAGTAACAAGCAGCAATTGTTCAGCAATAATCTGCTATTCACACTCATTTGGGGTTCTGACAAGACCACTCCGAGCCTGACCTAATTAACACCTTGGTTCAAACATGGACAAAAGGATAGAATTCCAGAAGAGAGATAATGGGGGTTGCCCTTGTTGTCAAGGCCTTTATTTAAGAGAGTGTAACATTAAAAAACCAGAGCAAAAGTATATTTAGTGGCATGAATTAAAAGCAAAATACCGTGCATGCAGAAAATGCAGGAGAGACACAACAGTTCAGGTTGTATCTATGGAGAGAAAATCAGTTGGTTAATGTTCTGAATCTGATATGACACTTTTTCAGAACCCAAAGGGGTGGAAAATGCTGATTTTATGCTGTTGATAAACGGGTTGATGAACAAGTGGAACAATGGGTGAAGGTGCCTAAAACAAAAGACAAAGGGACTACTAATGTTGTTAAAGGAGTGTTCGAAGTTTAAAATAGGTGTAAATGACAGGAGTGAAAATGAGAAGATGGGCTCACTGCACTGGAAGCAAACAAGACATAATGTGGTGGAGTTGTGAATAAGATAGCGGATAGAGGTCATGCTGTGAAGTTGTGGAACTTAGCATTGAGTCCTGAAGACTGTTAGATGCCTAACTGGTAAATGAGGTGTTGTTACTCCAGCTTGCACTAAGCTTTGTTGCAATATTACAGCAAACCTATGATGGAAATGCCAACCTAGGGGCAAGTTGGTTTATTGAAATGGCAAGCAGCTGGAAGGAGATGAAAAGTCAAGTGTCAGACTTTCTACAGTTGCATGAGAGGGTGGATAGGGGGTCTGGGTGTGGGTGGTGGGGAAGTGCTAAGAATGATGGAAGAATGGACCAAGGTGTCATGGAACAGAGGGGCAGGTGTGTTTATTGATGACATCCTGCTGGAAGTGATAGAAATGACAGTCTTTTGAATATAGAAATTGGTGTAGTGGAAAGTAAAGTTTCATAGTTTTGGAAAAAGGTGAAGGAGTGAGGGCAGAGTTTAGGGCAGTGAGGACAGGATATTGATTGAAAGACAAGGAAGAAAAAGAAAGCATAAGATGCATACCAGAATAACAACCGCAACAGAAATTAGGATGAGTATCTCAAATGTAGGACAGATGCTAAGGCTGAACTAATGAAGGCTAAGACGAAACATGAGGAATGGATGCGCTAAGACAGATGGTAAAATGTTCTTCAAACATCAAAATACTAAAACATTAGTGAAGGATAGAATAGGGCCAATAAGGAAAAAGCGAGGAAAGCTGTTCACTGAAGCAAAGGATATTCAGTTAAAGATGCTAATTCTAACTGAATATTTTTCATCTGTCTTTAGCAAATCAGAAAATGGTGACAGTGGCCTGTTTTTAAACAAAAGTGTATTGAGCAACTGAACAGTGTAAGTGATAGATAAAGTAGAGGTGTTTAAAAAGGCTCGTAGTACTCCAAACCCAAAAAGAGTCCTAACATCCTAAATTGCTGAGAGAGTTGAGGGAGCAAAACACAGAGCTATTGACAGAAATTTTCCAGGCCTTTCTGAACACGGGTGTAGTCCTGGGGGACTGTAGGATTGAAAATATGACACCATTGTTTAAGAAAGGGACAAAGCATAACCAAGGAACCTCTCTGATGAAGGGTCTAGGCCCGAAACATCAGCTTTTGTGCTCCTAAGATGCTGCTTGGCCTGCTGTGTTCATCCAGCTCCACACTTTGTTATTTCGGATTCTCCAGCATCTGCAGTTCCCATTATCTCTGACCAAGGAAACTACAGATGAGTCAGCTTAATATCAGTAGTGGGGAAATTGATGGAGGCCATAATACAGGATAAGATATTCTCTAAATATACACCTGAGAGAAAGATAAATTAATATGAGACAGTCAGCATGGCTCTGCCAAAGACAGGTCACATCTGACAAATTTACTTGAGTTATTTTGATGAGGTGACACAAGCAGTACCTGAGTGCAGTGCTGTGGATTTAATATATTTAGACTTCTAGAAAGCATGTGATTTGGTGTCACGTGGCAGATTGGTTAACAAATTAGAAATGTTTGGGATTGATGGGTCCTTGGCAGCATGTATTAGCTGGTTAAAGAATCAAAAGCAGAGGGTAGGTATAAATAAGCATTTCTCAGTTTGGAGACAAGTTGAAAGTGGTGTTCCCCAGAAATCGGTGTTGGAACCCTTGCTTTTCGAATTTATATGAATGATTTGGAGTTGGATAAATTTCCAGATGATTGTAAGCTAGGGAGAACAGTGAATTGTGACGATAATGCTGAGTGATTTCAGAGGGATATTGACAAGTTGACCAAATGGGCAGAATCCTGGAAAATGAAGTTCAATATAGAGAAACGTGAGGTAATGCATTTTGGTAGCGGGAACATGGATAGGCAATCCGGGCTCAATGGTACAATTTCGAGGAGAATACAGGAGCAGAGGAACCTCTGGGTTACATATATGATTCTCTGAGTGTTGCCAGGCAAATTGAAAAAACAGTTGTTAAGAAGACTTGTTGGATACTTTGGTTTGTAAGTAGAGGCATGGGGTACAAAGCAAGGAAGTGATGCTACACCTCTACAAATCGTTGGTCAGACCGCATTTGGAGTATTGTGGTCCATTCTGGGCACCTTATTTAAGAAAGGATGTTAAAGCCCTGGAGAAAGTCCAAATGAGATTGAGTAGAATGATACTAGGACTGAAGGATTTTGGATACCCGGAAGTTAGAGAAATTGGGCTTGTTCTCCTCGGAACAGAGAAGAGTAAGGGGTGACCTTATTGAGGTGTTAGTTATGAACAGTTTTGACAGGGTAAAGAACAATATTCTATTTGCACTAGTTAATGTATCAGTAATTAGGGACCACAACTTCAAGATTGTCAGCAAAAAAGCTAGAGTGAGATGAAAATAAATTTATTTATTCAGAGATTTTAGGATTTGGAAAGTGTTGCCAAGGAGAGTGATGGAAGTGGATTCCATAGGTGGTTTCAGACGATAGCTGGATATATATTTGAAAGGAAGATCTGCAAAGCATGGCAGTGGCTGGGTAACTCCTTAGGGATTCGGTACAGACACAAAGGATTGGATGACCTCTTCCTTCTGCACTGTGATTGTAAGTGCAAGAAATGGAGGCTGTGGGTCCTGTCAACTACATATGGAGGAATTCTTGGTTGAGGAAAAGGGAGGACATGTCAACACATTAGAAATGTTTGGGATTGATGGCTCCTTGGCAACATGACTTAGAAGCTGGTTAAAGATTCCAGGCACCCACTATCTGTGTATAAGCCCTCCCTTTCTCACTTTATCCCCACTAGTAATTGACATTTCTACCCTGGGGGAAAAAAAAGTCCATTCACATTATCCATGCCTATTGATTTTATATACTGCTGTCAGGCCACTCGTAATCCTCCAGTGCTGTGGTGAAAATAGAACATAGAACGGTACAGCACAGTACAGGCCCTTTGGCCCACTGTGTTGTGCGGATCTTTTATCTGACTCGAAGATCAAACTATCCTTCTTGCCCTACATTTTACTATCATCCATGTGCCTATCCAAGAGTCACTTGAATGTCTCAAATGTATCTGATTGTACCACCACTGCTGGCAGTGCATTCCACGCATCCGCCACTCTGTATAAAGGACCTACCTCTGATATCTCCCCTGTATCTTCCTCCAATTACCTTAAGATTATGCCCCCTCATAATAATCATTTCCGCCCTGGGAAAAAAGTCTCCAGCTATCCACTCTATCTATGCCTCTCATCATCTTGTACATCTCTATCAAGTCACCTCTCATCCTTCTTCACTCCAATGAGAAAAGCCCGAGCTCCCTCAGCCTTCCATTATAAGACCTGCCCTTCAGTCCAGGCAGCATCCTGGTAAATCTCCTCTGCACCCTCTCTAAAGCTTCCACTTCCTTCCTGTAATGACGTGACCAGAACTGAACACAGTATTCCACGAGTGGTCTAACCAGGGTTTTATACAGCTGCAGCATAACCTTGCTGTCTTAAAATTCAGTTCCCCTGCCAATAAAAGCCAACACTCCATATGCCTTCTTACCAACCCTAACAACTTGAAAATAATTGAAGTTTGTCCAAACTGTCCTTCTATATCCAATATACTCCAATCCGTGCAACAGCCTTGTAAACCTCCTCAGCACTTTTGTAAAGCCTCCACATCCTTCCTTCAGTGTGGTATCAGAAATGCACACAATGCTGCGCTCAGAGAAGGACAAAAGCAGTCCACTTAATTGACCACATTGACAGACATTAACTGCCTCCACTACTGATGCTCAGTAGCAACAGTGTAAGCCATTTACAAGATAGACTGCAGTAATTCACCATTCCTTAGACAACATCCTCCAAATGCGTGACCACCTACCGTTCTGCCTTGAAAAAATGTCACTGCTCATTCAGTCTGGCTAGGTCAAATTCCTGGAACTTGGTCTCCAGCAGCACTGTGGGTGTACATTTGCCAAATACTGCTGTGGTTCAAGAAACTAGCTTACTCTGACTTGATTAAGGCTAATTAGGGATGGGCAATAAATACTTGGCCATCCGTTGATTTCCCATATCCCATAAATGAAGAAAAACAAAATAATTTCATCATTGACAGCTGTATCTTTCAGTGCGTAGGCCAGAGTTACTAAAATGGCTTCGCTGAATCTCATCACCATTGTCCATTATGATGCTTCTTTAAAATCTATCTCTTTAATCAAGCTTTTTGTAATCTGTGCTAGTAATTCTTGTGATTAATTATTAAAATTCTTTGCTAATATGAAGTGCCGTGGGACGCACTTGCTACAGTTTGGTGCTATATAATGAAAGTTGTTACAGTTGTCAGTGTTGGGAAAATCAGTGTTGGGGAACAATTCAGATTAGCTACTGCACAGTCAGTACACCTATGTGAAAGGTAACACTGAGCTACATAAAAACAATTGTCTGAAGAGACTGTAAGGCAATATGCAGTTTCTTCAGACAAATTATATGTAAAGTGTGAAACTAACCTCAATCATTATGCTTCAATATTTTAATTATGGTTATTTATGTAAGATCAAGAACACTACAAGGGTCAGACAGTCCATCCAGTTAATCTAATAACCAATATTAACAAAATCTGAATACTGTCTAGATTTCTGTTTTTGTTAAAACATACCAGTTACTGGAAAAGCTCAACAGGCCTGGCAGCATCTGTGAAGATAAATCAGAATTAACATTTTGGGTCCTTGCTCAGAACTTTTCTTTTAATGTTCTTGTCACTCTTTTAATGATTTTCTGCAACGTATATTTAGTTTTCCTTCAAATTATTGAGTTCATTGCAATGTTCAGCTCAGTTTTTGTCTTTTAAATCTGCTTTCTTATTTTTACAGGTTGACAGTAGTACTGAGTCTGCAGAAGCAGCTTGTGATATTCTTTCACAATTGGTCAACTGTTCCATAAAGACCTTGGGGCTGATCTCTACAGCAAGACCTAGTTTCATGAACTTGTCAAAGGTAGCTTTTTAATTTTGTTTTCAGATCTTGCTGCGCTGTTGTGGAGGAACAAATTTTTTTTGTTTTAACAACTGCAATTAAACAGCTTTTGCGTTGTGTTTACAGTCTCGTTTTGTGTCAGCCCTGACTGTGGTGTTTGTGAACTCAAAATCACTGTCATCGATCAAAATTGATGACACACCAGTGGATGACCCATCTCTTAAGGTTTTGGTGGCAAATAACAGTGACACTCTGAAGTTGTTGAAAATGAGCAGTTGTCCTCATGTCTCACCTGCAGGTAAATCCAAGATTGCTGATAATTTAAGATACAATTTAACAATAACGCCCAGTAAGAGCACTGAAATTATGAGACTAATTCATGTCTACTACAGACTATTGATATTGGAAGTCAATACAAAATGATCCTATGGATTTTCTGTCAACTCCAGTTTAGTGGAACCTTACTACATCAGGTCACTTAATTTTCACAATATTTGGAAAGGCTCATACTCTAAACATAATAAATCACTCCAAAAATGTTACATCATGCAGTTTACACAAATGATTCTGCAACCCTACGTTTAACAAGAATATCTCATGTCTTAAATTATTGATAGCACTCTACAGCTGTTTGAGTTACTCAAACAGTCTGCAAAAGTGTGGTTTTAATAAGACAGCCTTGGAATCTTGTGAATGAACTAAAATACAATTTGTTTTTATCTAGTCATTTTGATTTTTAGATTGCCTTAATGAATTTTGTCCAGTTATTTTAAGAAAAGGGAGATTTTGATTATCAGTGCACCTTTGTAATCCAACAAAAATGAGCCTAAAGAGTCATAGTCATAGAACAATGGAGTGAAGAAGCAGCCGAACAAATACCAAACAGTACTAATCCAATTTATCTTCACTTGGCTGATACCTAGCTAAGACCTTGTGTTTTAAGTGCTTCTCCAGATGCTTCTTAAATGTTGTTAGAGTACCTCCCTCCACTGCTCTGACAGGCAGCATATTCCATATTTCTGCCACCCTGTTGATGAAAAAGTTTTTCCTCAGATCTCCTCTAAACAATTTACTCCTCACCTTGAACTTCCCGTCTTAGAAACATCTGCCATGGGGAGAAGATTCTCACAATCTGCCTGATCCATGACACTCAATTTTGCATTCCTCAGTCAGTGCTAATTAAAGTTGCAATAAGACTTCCTTTTTCCTATATTCTATCCACGAGCTAAAGAAAGCAAGCATCACATATGCCGTCTTCACCATCCTTTCTACCTGTGCTGATGCCTTCAGCAATCTGTGGACTTTTAAAACAAGGCCCTGTTGTTCCTCAGTACTCCCAAGGGACCTACCATTCATTGTGTATGCCCTTCCCTTGTTAGACCTTCCAAAATGCATCATCTCACACTTAATGGGATTAAATCTCTCCAGCCATTGCTCTGCCTAATTTACCAGCTGATCAATATCAGACTAAATCCTGAGACCATCCTCCTCATTATCAACATCACCACCAATTTTCATTTCATCTGCAAATTCACAAATTATATCTTGTATGTTCACATCCAAATCATTAATGTTCATAAACAAACAGCAACGATCCTAGCGCTCATGTTGTAGTATACTGCTGGCCGCAGGCTTCTGATCACAAAAAATACATTTTATGATCGCCTTTTGTTTCCACTTTATCCTCTCTGATGAAGGGTCTAGGCCCGAAACGTCAGCTTTTGTGCTCCTGAGATGCTGCTTGGCCTGCTGTGTTCATCCAGCCTCACATTTTATTATCTTGGATCCACTTTGCTAATTTGTCTTGAATTCCATGGGCTGTCACCTTTTTGGATGAGCCTTCCACAGCTGTTCTTGTCAAAGGTATTGCTGAAGTTCATGTAAAGCACATTAACTGCACTACCCTCATTACTATATTCACTCACCTTTTTGAAAAACTCAGTTAGTCAGACAGATCTCCTCCAACAAATCTGTGCTGACTATCCTTGACCAATCCCTGCCTTCCAATTATTGATCAATCCTATCCGGCAAAATGTTTCCCAATGATTTCTTTACCACTGAAGTCAGACTAACTGGTCTCTAATTACCTGGTCTGATCCTACTGCCCTTCTTGAATAAAAGAACCACATTAGCTATCTGGCAATTCACCCGTGGCCAGCAAAGCATTGAATATTTTCACCAGAGCCCCAGCAATCTCTTCCTTTGCCTCCCATAGCACCCTGGAATACTACGCATCAGACCTTGAGGATTTATGAAATGCCTGTTAAAACACCTAGTACTGCCTCCTATTGTTAATTTTAACATGCTTTAGAACCTCACCACCTCAGCTGAAACCTCCAGCTACAACATTTCTTGACCCTTGTGAATACAGATGAGGAATATTCATTCAAGATCTCACCCACGTCCTTTGACTCCACACTCAGAATCTCCCTTTCGTCTCTATTGGCCCCATTCTCAGTAGTAATCCTCTTGTTGTTAATATACTCATAAAATGCCTTGGGGTTCTCCTTTATTCTATCTGCCAAAGGTATTTTATGTTCCCTCTTTGCCCTCCGAATGTAATTTTCTAAGCAATCCTCTACAATCTCTAGGAGATAGTAAGAGCTGCCGCTGATAGAGTCAGAGATAACACAGTTGGATGAACACAGCAGTCCAAGCAGCGTCAGAGGAGCAGGAAAGCTGATGTTTCAGGTCTGGACCCTTCTTCAGAAATGGGGGAGAGGGAAGAGAGCTCTGAAATAGGTAGAGGAGGGGTGGGGCTTGGGAAGGTAGGTGTGATGGTGATAGGTGAGTGCAGGTAGGCAGGGGTGGGGATTGATCAGGGAGGTGGGAGAGGCGGATAGGTGGGAGAAAAGACGGACAGGTCAAGGAGGTGGGGACGAGAAGGAGGTCATTGGATGAGTTCAGGGGTGGGGAGCTTTTGAAACTAGTAAAGTCCATGTTGATACCATTGGGTTTTAGGTTCCTAAGGCGGAATAAGAGGTGCTGCTCTTCCAGTTTTCGGGTGGGTCTTCGTGACTCTCTAGGAGGCCCCAAGTGGATATGTCGCCCAGGGAGCGGGAGTGGGAAGGGTTGTTAAAATGGTTGGTGACTGGAAGATATTATTGTTTGTCATCAGCAGAGCACAGAAGCACTATGAAATGGTCTCCGAACCTCGGTTTGGTTTCACTGATGTCAATGAGGCCACATCGGGAGAAGTAGATGCGATAGACCACATTAGCTGATGTGCAGTTGAACATCTGTCTGATGTGAAAGGTTTTTTTGGATCCTTGGATGGCTGTGAGATGGGAGGTTTAGGAGCAAGCGATGGAGTCAGGAGCTGTAGTTGAACGCAGTTTCTGCATGTGTGGTCACTTTCTGCGGTTGCAGGGAAAAGTGGTGCGGCTAGTAGGAAGTGTGGAGCAGACGAGGGGGTCGCAGATTGGGCTGGGGAGGGAAATATATCCTTTGGTTATGGGGTCAACTTGCAGGTAGCAGAAGTGGCGGAGAATGATATGTTGAATCCGGAGTTTAGTGGGGTGATACGTGAGGACAAGGGGAATTCTCTCTTTGTTTTTGTTGTGCGGAGGGAATGTGAGGGCAGGGATGCGGGAAATGCAAGAGGTGCAGACGATAGCATTTTTGACCACTGAGGTTGGACTCCTTGAAATAAGAGAACATCGGGGATGTTCGGGAATGGAACACCCCGTCTTGGGAGCAGATGCGGCGGAGGCGGAAGAATTGGGAGTAGGGGTTCGCATTCCACAATCTCTGTACTCCTGAAGAGCCTCCTCTGAACTTAACAAATGCTTCCTTTTGTTTTCTTAATTGACTCAATTTCCCTGGACTTGCTACCTTTGCCCTTCCTGCTAGAGGAACGCACTGGCCCTGAAATCTCTCTATAGTATTTGTAAAAGACGCCTAATTTCCAAATTTAGACTTAGCTGCTCCTGCCGTGTTTGCCAGATTCTGTCTAACGATATTGAAATTGTCCCTTCCCCAATTAAGACTCTTAACGTACAGACTAAGCTTATGCCATCCCATAATAACTTTTCAAGTTTCAAAGTTATATTCACTATCCCAAAAATGTTAGCCCATTGACGCTTCACCCACTTAACTGGTTTAATTCCCTAGGATTATGTCTAGCACTGCCCATCTCTAGTAGGACAATTCCTATATTGGCACAGAAAGCTCTCCTGGAAGCATTTTAAAAATTCCACCCAGTCTAATGCTTTCACGCCATGGTCACCCCAGTTAATGTTAGTGAAGTTGAAACCCGCTACAACTGTGACCCTATTCCTGTCTCATGTCTCTGTAATTTGCCTATTTATCTGCTCTTCTCTCTCCCTTTTTGACTGTTTGGGTGGCCTGTATTGTAATCCCAGCAAAGTGATCACCTTTCTTTTATTTCTAAGTACACCTGCCTTACCAGTCAACCAGCATTAGAACAGATACAGTTTAGCTTTTGGGTCCTCCCACGTGCCTTATTATGCCCATGTCTTCTTCCCCTGCTAGACTATCCTTGTCATAGTATTCCTTCTATATCTCACTGAACATTGCTCCCAATTCACCATCTATTGTCTGCCCCATCCCTCTGACAGGTTAGTTTAAAACATTCCCATGAGCACAAGCAAACCTTCCAGCAAGGGCATTATAGTTCAGAAGCTACCAGTCCAACTTGTACAGGATTCCCTAAACTGTCCCAGTGATTGAAAAATCTAAAGCCCTCTCTCCTAAACATCGCTTTAGCAACATGTTCAACTGACCTATCTTGCTATTCCGATACTGAATAGTACGTGGCACTGGGGATAACCCGGAGGTTACAACCTCAGTAGTTCTCCGTTTTAAACTACTACCTAAAGGATCTGAAATCCTGTTGTAGGACCCTTTTTGTTTTTTCACTTTTATATATGGCATTAGTACTGTCATGTACCACAACTGCTGACTGTTCACCCTGTCTCTTCGAAATGACCAGCAGCTGCTTTGAGACATATCTGACCTGACACCAGGGAGGCAATATGCAATTCAGTAGCCTTGTTTGCATCCACAGGACTGCCTGTTACTTCCCCTTACAATCAAGTCCCCAATCACTAAAGCTGTCCAGTTTTTTTTTTCTGCTCTGCAGCAGAGCCACCCTGGTGCCACATACTTCTGGTGTGACCAGCTCACGAAACATGCTATCCACAACATCCTCAGCAACACGGATGCTCCATAGTGAGTTCTTCCACAGCTCCAGCCTGTCCATTTGGTCAGTCAGGAGCTGTAGCTGAACACAGTTTCTGCATACATGGTCACCTTGGACACTGGAAATGTCCCTAATTTCTCACATCTTGCAGAATGAGCTTTTCACAGTGCCATACGTGGTCACCTTGGCCACTGGAAATGTCCCTAATTTCCCACATGTTGCAGAATGAGCATTTCACAGTGCCAGGTTCTTATGTCATTGTGAACCTTGCCAATAACAGACAATAAACTACAAATGCATGATGCAACCTGACCTACTCTTCACCAAATCAGATTTCTCCCCCTGTCTCCCCCCCACCCTCCAGATCAGTGCTCAAAATATATAGAGGCAGTGGCAAATTCTCTTCTAAGAGTGTCTGGGGAATAGGTCACCTATTCTAGAAGAGTGACACTTTTACCTGGAGCAATCAGACTGTTCAGTCGGCTTCTTCAATCATAAGCAGTTTTTCTCTTCAGTCACACTGTCACTCACTACTAAGCATGAAAAAAAAGCAAAGAAAAAGTAAATGGTGAATCTGAGACCAGGGAAAGAGAAACCTGAGCTGTTTGTCTAGGGAAGCAAAAGTCTGAGGTGCTGGGTTGCCTCTGAGGCAAGAGGTGGGGTGGGGAGTGTTGTGCATGGGTGTGTGCAAAACAACACAAAGGCGACAGAAAAAATCTAAACCTGCCACCAAAGGTCCACTCTGAAAACTAGAGGTCAGGCAGACTTCAAATCACTGAGGTAATGAATTATGTGCAAATTTATGTGGAATTACTAGCTTAAGGCTCTAGCTGTTCAAGAGTTACCATGTGAGGGGAGGTGGGTGGCAATGCAATGGATGCTATTTGTAATAAATGCTGCAAATTGTTAGAGCTGAGTTTTTGATTTAAGTTTGAGATACAGTAAGGCAGGAACAGGCTGGTTAAAATCTTTCAGCTTTGTGTGCATGAATGAGAAATTTCAGTTATGAAGATCGATTGGAAAAAGCTGAGACCACTCTTCTTGGAAAGAAAAACACTAAGAGGAAATCCAGTGGTATAGTGGCTCAGTAGTTAGCACGACTGCCTCACAACACCAGGAACATGGTTTGATTCCACCCTTGGGCAACTGTCTGTGTGGAATTTGCACGTTCTCCCCGTTTCTCCTTGGGTGTCCTCCAGGTGCTCTGGTTTCCTCCCACAGCCCTAAGAAGTACAGGTTAGGTCGAGTGGTCATGCTGAATTGCCCAGTGTTCAGGGCTGGGTGGATTAGCCATGAGAAAAGCAGGGTTATGGCAATTGGGTAGAGCGATGGGCCTAGTCGGACGTTCTTCAAAGGGTCTGTGTGGACTCAATGGGCCAAATGGCCAGCTCCCATACTAAGGATTCTAGGATTCTAAGACTTCTGAGAAATTTTCAAAATCATAAGCAAGCTGGATCGAGGAGGTAGGGAGAAAATGTTTCCACTTTTAAAGGAATCAAGGAGTCAAGGACCGCAACTTACCCCCGCAGTGGTTGAGCATCTCAGATGTCCTCGTTCTTCAAGAACCGCAAATTCTCCCCCGCTGTGGTCGAGAACACCCTCGACCGTGTCTCCCGCATTCCCCGCAACTCATCCCTCACACCCCATCCCTGCAATAACCGCCAAAAGAGAATCCCTCTCATCCTCACGTACCACCCCACCAACCTCTGGATACAACGCATCATCCACCGGCACTTCCGCCATCTACAATCTGACCCCACCACCAAAGATGTTTTTCTATCCCACCCTTGCCTGCTTTCTGGAGAGACCACTCTCTCTGGGATTCCCTTGTCTGCTCCACACTCCCCTCCAACCCCACCACACCCAGCACTTGCCCCTGCACCCGCAGGAAGTGCTACACTTGCCCCCACACCTCCTCCCTCACCCACATTCTAGGCCCCAAGTAGACTTTCCACATCAAGCAGATGTTCACCTGCACATCTGCCAATGTGGTATATTGTATCTGCTGTACCCGTTGTAGTTTCCCCGATGTAGAAACCAAGCGGTGGCTTGGGGACCGCTCTGCAGAACGCCTACACTCAGTTCACAATAAACAACTGCACCTCCCAGTCTCGAACCATTTCAACTCCCCCTCACATTCCTTAGACGACATGTCCATCCTGGGCCTCCTGCAGTGCCACATCGATGCCACCTGAAGGTTGCAGGAACAGCAACTCATATTCCGCTTGGGAACCCTGCATCCAATGGTATCAATGTGGATTTCACAAGCTTCAAAATCCCCCCTCCCCTTACTGTATCCCAAAACCAGCCCAGCTCGTCCCTGCCTCCTAACCTGTTCTTCCTCTCGCCTATCCCCTCTTCTCACCTTAAGTCGCACCTCCATTTCTTGCCTACTAACCTCATCCCACCCCCTTGACCGGTCCGTCCTCCCCAGAGTGACCTATACTCTCCCTACCTCCCCACCTATACTCACCTCTACAGGCTTTATCCCTGCCCCTTGAACTTGCCTATCTCCTCTCCACCCATCTTCTCCTCTATCCATCTTCGATCCACCTCTCCCTTCCTATTTATTTCAGGACCCTCTCCCTATCCCCCTTTTCTGATGAAGGGTCTAGGCCTGAAACATCAGCTTTCCTGCTCCTAAGATGCTGCTTGGCCTGCTGTGTTCCTCCAGCTCCACACTTTATTATCAACGAACAGAGGGTACAGATTTGAAGTGATTTGCAAAAGTGAGTATTAGGTACAGAACGCATTGCCTGAAACTGTTGTGGAGGGAGGTTTAATTGAAGCATTCAAGAGTGCATTGGCTAATTATTTGGAGAGAAATAATGTAAAGGCATGGAGTAAAAGCAAGATATTGACAGTAGGTAATGATACTCATTTGAAGATCTGTTGAAGACGAGGTGAGCTGAATGGCCTCCCGTGGCACAAAATTTCAGTGATAGAAACATTAGCTGTGAGTTCACCTGTCTGTAGAACATGTTTAGGTGATTGCTTTTTGTGTGTGGAAGGTATGAGTTATTAGCAAAGAAATTAATTCCTCGTGTGTTGTGGTTTTACATTTAATGGTTGGTAAATAATTATTGATGTATTCTTCTAATCCTGTTTGAATGCAAATCAAAGTACCTCCTGTGTCAGCATAAATGCAGAAGCCATTGTTATTCAGTGATGCAGCCACGTAGTAAAAAAAGTTAGTGAGAATGGAAAAGGAGCCGTAGAAAATTGAGCAGTAGAGAAAATCTCATGAGGGCCCTTTGGCAGTTTAGATTTGGGAATGTTAGTGGGAGTTGGGATCGGGGAAGGAATAATTTCTATCTTTGCTGTCTGTTTGTGTTTTTTTTAATGCTTCTTGAACTGTATTGGATGTGCTGGTGAACCTTTGAATTAGCAATGAAATTTTACTTTTGAAAAATGAAGGGAGTTGTTTGTTCCTGAATTTGTTCGAGAAAGTTGCTAAGTTTGTGTATTTTGCCGATGCAGTTAAGACTGTCTACATTTACACGATCACGTTTTTCAGAATGTTCGGGATACATTTTAAAAGATTTTGTTTGGGGTAGAATTTATACATAATACTAAATACCGGCAGTGTGGACCTGGAGGAACACAGCAGGTCAGGCAGCATCAGAGGAGTAAAGAAGTCAATGTTTTGGGTCAGGACCCTTCCTGAGAACTGAAGGGTCCTGATCCAAAACATTGACTTTCTTGGTCCTCTGATGCTGCCTGACCTGCTGCGTTCCTGCAGCTCCACACTGTGTTGACTCTGACTTCAGCATTTGTAGTTCTTGGTATCTTCGACTAAATACCTGCAGTTGTTGCTTTTTGTACAGTTGTGAACAATGGGGACTGGAAAAATAATCCTTTTGTACTTCTGGTAATTTTATTGCTGACCTTTTATTTATATTTTGGCAATTGCTGTTTTGTTTTCATGTGGGCTATTCCCATCAAGAACAGAATTAAAACTATCAAAGTTCATTTTACTTAAAACCGTCTAGCAGAGGCAGGAGAATTTCATCTTAATTCTGTCTGAAAAATAGAAAAGGCACCGTTATCCCATCCTACCTTGCCATTTAGTTCAAATTACTAGTGACTATTTATTTTTTTCCATTGAATTGTCTGTCTTTGTTAGTCATATGTTAAATAGATATTACGTTTTATTCCCTATGCAGGTATTCTTTGTGTAGCAGATCAGTGTTATGGCCTCAGAGAGTTGGCACTGAACTATTACCTTCTGAGTGATGAATTGTTGTTGGCTTTATCCAGCGAGAAGCATGTTCATCTGGAACATCTTCGCATTGATGTGGTTAGTGAGAACCCTGGACAGACACAGTTCCACAGTATCAAAAGGAGTAGCTGGGATGCTCTTGTGAACCATTCTCCAAAAGTCAACATTGTCATGTACTTCTTTCTGTATGAAGAAGAATTTGACCCATTTTTCCGTGATGAAACTCCAGTCACACACATCTATTTTGGTCGTGCAGTCAGTAAAGAACTGTTGGGTCGCATTGGAATGAACTGCCCAAGACTGATCGAACTGGTAGTGTGTGCAAATGGTCTTCAGCCTCTGGATGATGAATTGATTTGCATTGCAGAACGTTGCAAAAATCTAACTGCGATGGGTCTGGGTGAATGTGAAGTTTCATGCAGCGCATTTGTGGAGTTTGTGAAAATGTGTGGAGGGCGGCTGACTCAGCTGTCCATTATGGAGGAAGTACTAATTCCAGATCAGAAATATAACTTGGAGCAAATCCACTGGGAAGTTTCTAAGTACCTGGGAAGAGTATGGTTCCCAGATATGATGCCCACCTGGTAGATGTTTTGCAGATTAATTAAACTATGAGAATGAGAAGCACAGCAAGATTGAGGGGGTAGCATGAATGCAGATTAATAGATGGTAAACCATAATGCAGAGTTAAAATTAACGCAAGTAAACATTTACAAAATCTAATATTTATTTGAATGCAGTTTTACATCCAACTTGTCCGGAATCAAATATTAACTACATTAATTGTTACTGTAAATATAATTGCATACAGGTTGTATCTTGGCATTTTTAAGGCATGAAATATTGGCTTCTTTGTACCTATTTGCCTAATTACCTAATTGCATCTTGTGAACTAGACAGACTGAGTAAAGATTGTTACTGAAGAATGCACTTTTTCATTCATCATAGAATCAAATTGAATATTGTGTAGTAGTCAAATGTAGCTTAAAATTTAACTTCTGCGCAAGAGTTATCAACACACTGATAACTAAATGAACTATTATTCATTTCTAACAGGTATCCAGTAAATCTCCTTTTTAAATGTATAGACGTTTCACATGAAGCTGGATGATCTTTGATTGGATTGAGCTGCCAGAGGGAGTGCTTAGATTGCAAGGAATCACAGCAGGGATCCAGCTGGGAGGTTGAAATCCAGAGAGGAAAGAGTGGTGGTTAGATGCCTCATGTACAGAATGTTGGGATCCTGAGTTTGGGAGGGTAGTGGGTGCAGTTTCAGATGTTCTTGTCAAAAGCCTCAGTAACAATAGGCTGGTGCATGGGGAAGACACCACAGTACAGCCATATGTCTTGTAAGGGTGTTTAAATGGCTGAGCAAAGTATTAGGTGGTGATGCTTATGAGAATTCAGCAATCTTGTTTGGGGTAGAGTGGTGAGAGTCCTCCTTTGGGGAGGGGTTGTATATTCAGAGACTTGAATAGGGTTTGGGGGCCTTGGAAAAGCTGAGAAATTGGAGAGCATTTTGAAGGATTGTGGTGAGGGTAGGTAGGTTGACAAGCATATTGAATCCTGCAGGTAGGTGCAAAGGTCTTTTTATTTCCTGATCCAGCAATCCCTCAACAGAATTTAGCTGATTGGTTTTCCACACTTAGCCCATGAGGCATGCAGTTATTTCCATCCCTTCACTCTTGATGCCCAACTCCAATCAAGCCCTTTCATTTATAATGCAAACTTTAACTAAAATTTAACCATGCATCATCAAAACCTGCCAGCTTTTAGAAATATAAGACTCCTTTCAGTGAAGTAGATAGGTTTTGCACAAGTCTACTTGGGATGGCTGAGATATAATGATTCTTTTGATTCTCCACAGTATTATTTCAAGCTGTGTGTTTGTATTTAAGCAATAGCATACTTAATAAAACGTACTAGATGATACAAAAAGGAAACCAATCTGAAGAACTAAAACTCCACTGTATTTGGAAAACGTACACTAGATATCTTCTTCAGACTGAGTATCCTGAAATAACTGGTTGAGTTTATATATTTGAAGCTAGAGACAGCAATTTTTAAAAAAGAATTCGAGATGAGCATCGTCCTGTTGTGGAATCTTAGTTATTGTTGCGTGCTAAAGGTGTCAGTTAAACCTTGAGGTGATTTCTATCCTGGTTTCAACTTCAAAATAAGCTGCAGTGTTTACAAAGATTACCTTTAGACAACTTTTAGTATATTGACTTTTGGTGCAAATGTCCAGAATTGGAAATATTGTTCGCCTGAGTGGAACAACCTTATTTACATGTGTTGAATCCTATTTACATGCTAAGTTGATATTATCTTGCATGCCTATAAACCTGGTAAATATCTGAATTTCAGCTCCATCATAAGAATGCAATTTGGAAGTGTATAGAAACAGATAAATAACTTAGTGGGTGTAAATAGAAATCATTCATTTCTGTGGGGCAGCACCAAAGTTGTAATGCCTGCAATTGCTATATGTTGGAGTTTTGATTTAAAGTAACTACAGTGTAGTTGACAACTATTACTAAATGCTGTGGCAACTGATAAGAAAATTGATTCAAATAAGATGATTAAGCTGAACTTTGAAAACATGATATGAAAACAAAACATTTAGGAGTTGATTTGTAATGAGATGTTTTAATTTTTGTTTGGAGCTCGAAAATTTGTTGTTTCCTGTTTGCAAGAATCTATCTCAAATTTTACTCCAAAGTAAATCTGATAGTTTAATTACTCCCCTCCATACCCGCTGCCCTCCGTTACAAAACAGATATTAGTAACCTATTTAAAATTCAGTGTGTCTAGGACATGTAGTATTGATGCTGGCCCAGTTTAAATTAATGCCTGATTCATGGCATCAGTGACTTTTCAACTTGTTGTATCTCTGGACAATAATAGTTTAAATTTGGTACTGTTCACATTTGTGGATTTGCTGGAATTTGGAAAGTTGGAGCCAGACTGCTGTGCAGAACATTAAAATATTAGTTCTGATGTAAGATCATGACCTGCTTTTATTAAAATAGCAAAAACTGTTTACCCAGTTACAGTGTTGCAGTGAAGTCTATATAATGATGTAGATTCCACAAGTGACTTTGATTTTTTTTGTCAATTCAACTTTTATTCTCTGTGTTTCAGAAGCACAACAGTAATCTTTTAAAGAATTGTACATAAAATCATTGTTTCTTGATGTTGAGGCACAAAGAATTTTATGTGCTACAAGAGCGAAATTGAAGATGTTGTAATGCTGCTGATTGTGAAGAATGAATCAGCAGTTTTACAATATACATAAAATTAATTTCCTAAATGATTTATTATGCACTAAAAGCGGGATGTTTTTCTCACAGTTAGACTCTCCATGTAATATGGATGAACCCTTGTTTCTGATTGTTACCATGCAGGAAGGCCAAACTTTGATTTGAAAATCCCATTCCTGAAGACATTTTTGGAAATTATAGAAAACAAAAATAGTTTAAGTGACTTTACATTCTGATCCATCTTTCAAAAAAACAAAATGTATTCAATACCAAATTGTTCAGTTGGGGATCTAGATGCATTTGGATGTCTAGATTAACAATAAAGCATTTTCCTGAAAGTTGTAATGTTTATACTTTTGGTTATCAAGTTTTACAAAACATATTTTATGTATTTTCTTACAGTGATATAAAGTTCAGATATTTAAAGTTGAATGTTTGTTTTTATTGTGCAATTGTTTGCTACAGGTAACCAAACACACATTAGAAATTTAGAGTACTCAATATCATTAAAGAAAATTTGTTGTTCCACTTTCTAGTGTATTTATTTATTCAAGAGTACATTGGTGGCATTCAATATGATTTTGGGTTGACTTCAGTTATAATTATCATTAACTAAGGTCTTACTAATTTAAAGGCATTTTCTAATTCGCCTATTCAGATTTATTATGACACACCTCTGGAGCAGGTGGAACTTCAGCCTGGGCCTCATTATCATTATGCCGCAAAAGCCTTAATAGGCCTAACAATCATATATTGAGTTTTGAGAGAGCTATTCAAAGGGTTACTGGTCCTAATTGGTTGCAAGATTGTTTGCAGTTACCAATATGTTTAAAAAAATTACAGAATTTAAGGTTTCACAAACAGTATGAAAGAAATAATACTTAAAACAGTTGTTTAGTCAATCCAGGATAATAAAGTGTGAAGCTGGATGAACACAGCAGGCCAAGCAGCATCTCAGGAGCATCAAAGCTGACGTTTCGGGCCTAGACCCTTCATCACAGAGGGGGACGGGAAGAGGGTTCTGAAATAAATAGGGAGAGAGGGGGAGGCGGACCGAAGATGGATAGAGGAGAAGATAGGTGGAGAGCAGAGTATAGGTGGGGAGGGGATAGGTCAGTCCAGGGAGGAACAGACAGGTCAAGGAGGCGGGATCAGGTTGGTAGGTGGGAAATGGAGGTGCGGCATGAGGTGGCTGGATGGGATAGGTGAGAGGAAGAACAGGTTAGGGAGGCGGGGACGAACTGGGCTGGTTTATTGATGCAGTGGGGGGAGGGGACAAGCTGGGCTGGTTTTGGGATGCAGTGGGGGAAGGGGAGATTTTGAAGCTTGTGAAGTCCACATTGATACCATTGGGCTGCAGGGTTCCCGCGCGGAATATGAGTTGCTGTTCCTGCAACCTTCAGGTGGCATCATTGTGGCACTGCAGGAGGCCCATGATGGACATGTCGTCTAAGGTACGGGAGGGGGAGTTAAAATGGTTTGCAACTGGGAGGTGCAGTTATTTATTGTGAACCGAGCGGAGGTGTTCTGCAAAGCAGTCCCCAAGCCTCCTCTTGGTTTCCCCAATGTAGAGGAAGCCAGACCGGGTACAGTGGATACAGTATACTACATTGGCAGATGTGCAGGTGAACCTCTGCTTAATATGGAAAGTCATCTTGGGGCCTGGGATGGGGGTGAGGGAGGAGGTGTGGGGACAAGTGTAGCACTTCCTGCGGTTGCAGGTGAAGGTGCCGGGTGTGGTGGGGTTGAAGGAGAGTGTGGAGCGGACAAGGGAGTCACAGTGAGAGTGGTCTCTCCGGAAAGCAGACAAGGGTGGGGATGGAAAAATGTCTTGGGTGGTGGGGTCGGATAGTCAATCCACTTTGGATTTCAGTTTGTGAAAGTGGGTGACTGAACACAGGTGTCTCAGTCTCTTTTGTGGACTGAAATTCCCTTTCAATCTTCAGTTTTTGATGTCATGGTTTAATTTTGTGACTTAAATTACATATTAAAGAATTGCTGTGTCTTTTGAATAGAAGTATTTAAGTCCAAAGCATTTTCACATTTGTTCACCTAAATTCACATGAGCTTGAGCTATAAAAACAGCCTTAAAACTGCAAGTTTATTTAGCTGGCACAGGCACAGTGGGCTGAATGTCTTCTTTCTGTGCTGTATGCATTTTATGGTTACTTTTGGCTATATGGCTTTCTTGCAGAAACTGTTTGACGACTCTACACACTAAAATCAAATATGATTTAAGTGCTGACTTGATCAAGTCAAAATGGTAAATTATTGAAAAATAATACTACACTTCCACTTCCTGTCACGATATTTTACTTTTTTTTGAAAAAGGAATGCAAGTGGAAGATGTGTCTTTGTGCTAACTGTCAAACTGTAATGCCGACACTAATGTGGTCTGGGGAAGACAGACTCCTCATTGAAACAGTTACTATCCAGCAATACACTGGAAATGGTTGAAATGAGCTAACTGGCTGGAATGATGGATTAGTGCACTCTTTCCATACCTTTGTTTCAGATGTAGCCCACAGATGAAATGAGTGTTTTAGTTCGTGGCGGATGGGGGTAAAGACTCAAGGCAGCTTGAGGGTTCATGCTTACAGTCTGCTGGGATTCTTCTTTTGGCCTGTCAGGACCTTCTGTTCCTTGATTTTTTCCTCCAAACACTTTCACTTCCTTGTAGTGGTACAGGGTGGCTGGCTCACACTGAAAAAGCCTCTGCTTTATTAATTTAAGAGGCACAGCTTTCAGCAGCCTGAAAGATCAAATAAAATGGTTATCATCAAATTTGCGATACTTTTTATTGCAGAACAAAATATCTCCTTTTACCAGGATTAAATGGTGTAAACCAAAATATTCACCCTCCTAAGCTGCACAGAGGTCAATGACATAGTTGTTAACCGACAGATGATCCGTGGACTAGTGATTGTCTTAACAGATTTGCTACTTAGTGTCAGTCAAAACATTCTTCGTACGCAGTCCTTGCCTCTAACCTGTCTGAAAACTAGGTTTTCACTACTGTTTGAGCAAACAGAATTTAAATTGTAATTAAAATGAATGGTAGGTTACTTTTTTGAAAAAAAGTGAACAATCTTTCACTTTAAAACTGATTCTTCCCCAATTCAGTCCACAATCAAAAATGTAGAAAAGTTGAAAGACAGGGTCTGTATAGGCAAAGTTCTGTCCTCTGCAGACAGAAAGAGCACAGCTGGGTAATCCATTATTTTCAATCAAATGAAAGTGTATGCCAAAAATTCCCTACAGTGCTCCATACTACAACACCTGAACCAAAATCCATTTGCCTTTAGTATATCTGAATACAAGTTTGTGGGAATAACCATTTTGTGATAAATTGTCTGCAGTAATCCTTCAACCAATGAGTTCATTGACCAACCAATCAACATTTTGTGTTCTTGTTCCCTTTAAAGATTTGTTATTCCTCAGTTTGTCATGAGGAGTGAAGAATGAACAGCATTAATGGTGTCTATTTTCTCAGCAGTTTCCATTGGATTAAATGTTCCCTTGTGTTAAAAGTAGGATGTAATCTCATAAAAATCAAAAGAACTGCAAATGCTGTAAATCAGGAACAAAAAGAAGTTGCGCAATGTTCTGAGGAAGGGTCACCGGATCCGAAACATTAATTCTGATTTTCTCTTCAAAGATGCTGCCAGACCTGCTGAGCTTTTCCAGCAACTTCTGTTTTTGTTCAGGAAAGTATCTCATGGCCAATAGAAAAATAGCTCAGAATTTGGGCAACAATTGTCCTCATTGGCAGAGAACCAATGAGTCATGAAACAAGCGATATTGACTGGAATTCAAGACAGAACCAGACAGATTCATGTCATAGTAAAGATTCAGTTTTGAAAATACAGCAAGGCAATACTGTGGACAAGTGAAGTCACATGACACCGGGTTATAGTTCAAAAGGTTTATTTGAAATCCCAACCTTTTGAAGTGATGCCCCTTCATCAGGTGAAGTGAGAGAGAAAAAATACAGAACACAGAATTTATGGGCAGAGATCAAAAGACCATGCAAATGGTATGAATAATAAGTCCCTGCTGGTGATTTGAAATGTTAGACAGTGTGAGTCAAGTGTCAACAGCTGAATAACAAGCAAAGGGACGATTTATAATTTGATTAAATGAGGCAGAGAGAAAATTATAAAACATTAAAAATGAGGTGTTGCTGGACACAAGCCAAATGACTGGAATAACATGATAAGTATAAGAGTTGCATGCCAAGGGTCTAATCAAAGTAATAAGTAATCCAAAACTAATCAAACTAATTAAGGTTGCGAGATCACACGAATTTATCCAGGTGCTGACGTCAAAACAGGCAGGAAATAGCGTGGTGGTTTACATGTAGCGCAGTATGAACCCAAGATCTCTGGTGAGGCTGTTTTCATTGGTAGGGAACTTAGCTTCTGCGTTGTGTATCTCTAAGGTCACCGTGGAGGACATTTACTCAAAGATCGGAGGCTGAATGTCCTTGACTGCTGAAGTGTTCACTGACTGGAAAAGAACATTCCTGTCCAGCAATTGTTGCATGGTGTCCATTCATCCATTGTTGCAGTGTCTGCATGGTTTCACCAATGTACCATGCCTTAGGGCTTCCTTTCCTGCAGCATATGAGATAAACAACATTGGCCAAGTCACTGCCGTGTACTTTGTGGGTGGTTGATCCCACGTGTGATGGTAGTGTCCATGTCAATGATGTGACATGTCTTGCAGAGGTTGCCATGGCAGGGTTGTGTGGCGTTGTCAATGTTCTCTTGAAGTCTGGGTAGTTGGTCCATTTAAGGTTTGGCAGTTGTTTGAAGGAGAGAAGTAGAGGTATAGGGACAATTTTGGTGAGTTGCTAGTCATCATCGATGCTGTGTTAAATGCTGTAAAGATCATGGCATAGTTTCTGTCCTCCGGAGAAGCACTGGATGATGAAGGGTACTGTCTCGGTGTATCCTGTATCTGTCTTCTGATGAGGTCATTGCAGTTTTTCTACTGTGGCACGTCGGAACTGGTGATCGATGAGTTGCGCATCGTATCCCACTCTTATGAGTGCATCCATCAAAATCTTTAGGTGCCTGTCACGTTGCTCCTAATTTGAGCAGATCCTGTGTATTTGTAGGGGATGGCTTCTTTAATATGTTTAGAATGGAAGCTAGAGAAGTGCAGCATTGTGAGGTTACCTGTGGGTTTGCGGTAGAGTGAGATACTGTGGTGGCTGTCATGATGGGGACACTTGTTTGTGTCCAAGAATGAGACTGATTCTGAAGAGTAGCTCATGGTAGGTCTGATGGTGGGATGAAATTTGTTGATATCATCATGTGGTCAGTTCAGTGATTCCTCGCCATGAGTCCAAAGGAAGAAATCTCTAAGGAGATCATGCATATTGTCACATACATTAGGTTTTTGCAGATAGTAAGAAAGCAGATAAGAGAAGATGCCGAAATAACTCCAGATCATAAAGCCACTCAACACTACAGTTTGGGCTACGCTGAGAGGCTTTGCTGTTGCACCTCTTACACACTCCTCAATCATCTTGTACAACGACTCTACAACAGACATTGTAACCTTGAAGTTGAGATGGAGTCCATATTCTCAGTTTGCTCTCAGCTATGACACACTACCAAGCAGGCAAGGCAATGGAACTACACCACCTACATCCACACCAAAAACAAGAAATTGGAGAAACTTGGTGTCACCTCCAGCAGTAACCCAGCCTCCCCTGGTGTGACGGTTGAAACCAGTACCACCACAGAGAAATCCATTGTCAACTTGTCTGACCACTCTGACTGAATTCAAGATCTCAACCGAGGGCTCAATTTCTGTCCCACTAACAAAATGAACCCCCTTGGACTTGCGGCAGACGCAGAGGAATTCACCAGGTGAATGAGGCTCCAGGAATTCTTCCACAAGCCCCAGGATGTCAGCAGTGAGACTACCAATGAACCAGAACAGCTGACCAGAGATCCACATTGCAGCGACTAAAGAAGAAAGAGTTGAATTGGACCCCTCCAGAACGCTGCTACCCTGGGTTTTACAAGTATGCACAAGTCACGAGATGTATTAATGCCACATTCATCAGCTGTGCTCACAAGGTAGCGCAGAACATTACCCAAGCACAACAAAATGCCATTCATACTCCCAAGACTAATCACAACATTGTTATCAAACGAGCAGACAAAAGAGGAGCCGTCGTCATATAGGACAGAATGGACAACTGCAAAGAAGCATATCGACAATTGAACAACCAGGAACACTGCAGACAATTACCTGCCAATCTGACTGAAGAATGCATTCATCAACTCGAGACTGATCAAGACCCTTGACAAGACCTTTGATCCAGACCTTCAGAGTATCTTACACACTCTCACCCCTATGCATATTTCTCACATAGGAGACATTTCTTGCCTTCTGAAGACACAAAAAACCAACATACCTGGACGTCCCATCATATCAGGCAATAGGACCCTGTGTGAGAACCTCTCTGGCTATGTCGAGGGCATCTTGGCACTCATTGTATGAGGAACCCCAGCTTCTGGAATGACACAACAGATTTGTTACAGAAACTCAGCACCCATGGAACAGTTGAACAAGGAGCTCTCCTCATCACAATGGGCGTTTCAGCACTGAATACCAGCAACCCCCACAATGACAGCTTTGCTGCAAAGCCTCAGTACTCAATAGCAACAACTGCCAATTTACAGATGCTATCCTACAACTCATCTGCTTCATCCTCAAACACAACATCTTCACCATCAACAACCAGTTCTTCATCCAGACACTGGAACAGCCATGGGGACCAAATTTGAAAGCTAATATGCCAACATTTTCATGCACAGGTTCGAGCAAGACTCCTTTGCTGTGCAGGACCTCTGACCAATGCTTAACATCAGACAGACTGATGACATTTTCTTCCTTTTGGCACATGATGAGGAATCACTAATACGACTGTGTAACAATATCAATAAGTTTCATGCCACCACCAGACTTACCATGGACTCCTCTTTAGAATCAGTCTCATTCTTGGACACGCATCTCCTTCAAGGACAGGCACCTCAGTACCTCACTCTACAAGCCCATGGACAACTTCATTATGCTGCACTTCTCTAGCTTCCACCATAAACATGTTAAAGCAGCCATCGCCTATGGACAAGCCCTGTGCATACACAGGATCTGCTCAGATGAGGAGGAACGTGATGAACACCTAAAGATTTTAATGTTTTGTAATTATCTCTCTGTCTCATTTAATCAGATTATAGGTCATCTCCTTGCTTGTTATTCAGTTGTTGACACTTCGCGTACACCATCTAACACTTTGAATCACCAGCAGGGCTTATTATTCAGCACTCCACTCACACCATTTGCACCGTCTTTTGATCTCTCTACCCTTGATTTCTCTCTGCCCATAAATTCTGTGTTCTGTGTGCTTTTCTCTTACTTCAGCTGTTGAAGGGGCTACACTCTGAAAGCCTATGATTTCAAATAAACCTGTTGGGCTATAACCGGGTGTTATGTGATTTCTGACTTTGTCCACCTCAGCCCAATACTGGCACCTCCATATTATGGACAAGTGCGTTAGCCCAAGTGTTTCATCTTGCCTGAAGCTGTTAACATACATCTGCAGCACTGTGCTGACACTAAGATCTCATGTAGAAAGTATTCATCCTTCTAACTCTTACCTGTGGCTTTGAAATGAGACCTTCGTGTAGAAGCCACTTCAAGAATGTTGAAGTACAGTCAATGTTGTTTGAAATGGATTCTCTGCACCAGCTGGGAGGACAAGCATGCTAACAGCAGTGCCTATGAAGAGATCAATAACAGCATCTTTGAGGCCATGATCATCCAAAACCAACTCCACTGAGTCAGCCACGTACTGAGGATTCTTGAATTCTGCATGCTAGGGCAGATCTTCACTCTGCCCTAGTGAAGTGGCCCAAGAAAGGCACTCAAACAAGAGAAGGATAAAAGAAGTGTTTCAAAGACTCCCTTGGGCATCCTTCAAGACATGCAAAATTGAGAAACAAATTTGTAAGGAGGTTTCAGTTATCTGTGAAAATAATATGATGGTTATGGTTGGAGATTTTAATTTTCCAAACACAGACTGTTGCTGCCACAATATTAAGGGCTTGGATGGTGTAAAATTTGTTGTGTGCACAAGAAAGTTTTCTGAGTCAGTATGTAGATACACCTAAGAACAAAGAGCAATGAAAATTACAGTACAGGAACAGGCCCGTTGGCCCCCAAGCCTGCGCCAATCCAGATCCTCTATCTAAACCTGTCACCTATTTTCTAAGGCTCCAAGATAAAAGAAGCATACATAAGATCTAGGCGACTGAAGACAGACGAAGCTTTGGAAATATATCGGGACTGTGGGGCGAATCTGAAACGAGGAATAGAGAGGGCTGAAAGGGGACATGAGATATCTTTAGCAAAAATGACTAAGGAAAATCCCAAAGTCTTTTATCCATATATAAAGAGCAAGAGGGTAACTGGAGAAAGGATTGGCCCACTTAAGGACAAAGAAGGAAAGTTATGCGTTGAGTCAGAAAATCGGGGACATTCTTAATGAGTACTTTGCATCGGTATTCACTGAGGAGAGGGACATGACAGATGTTGAGGTTAGAGTTAGATGTTTGATTACTCTAGGTCAAGTCAGCATAAGGAGGGAGGAAGCATTGGGTATCCTAAAAGGCATTAAGGTGGACAAGTCCCTAGGCCCGGATAGGATCTATACCATGGGCAGGGAGCAAAGGGATACAGACCCTTAGAAAATAGGTGACAGGTTTCGACAGAGGATCTCGATCGACGCAGGCTTGGAGGGCTGAAGGGCCTGTTCCTGTGCTGTAATTTTCTTTGTTCTTTGTTCTTCTCTGCTCCCTGCCCATTCATGTATCTGTCTATCTTGCCTGCCTCTACCACCTCCACTGACAACACATTCCAGGCACCCACCACCCTCTGTGTAAAGAACTTTCCACACACATCTCCCTTAAACTTTTCCCCTTTCACCTTGAAATTGTGACTGCTCGTAATTGAGACCCCCACTCTGGGGAATGGCTTCTTGCTATCCACGCTATCTATTGTCTCATGATTTTGTAGATCTCAATCAGGTCCCCCCTCAACCTTCGTCTTTCTAATGTAAATAATCCTAATCTACTCAACCTCTCTTCATAGCTAGTGCACTCCATACCAGGCAACATCCTGATGAACCTTTTCTGCAACCTCTCCAAAGCATCCACATCCTTTTGGTAAAGTGGTGGCCAGAACTGTATGCAGTATTCCAAATGTGGTCAAACCAACTACCTACGAAAGAAGGTGCAAAACTCAACCTACTGTTGGGAAATGGAGCAGGGCAGGTGGCCATAAGTGTCAGTGGGGGAGCACTTTGTGGCCAGTAACCACAATTGTAATGGTTTTAAAATAGTGATGGAAAAGGATAGGCTGGATTTAAAAGTTCGAGTTTGAAATTGGAATAAGGTGAACTTTGACAGTTTTAAGCAAGAACTTTCATAAGTTATTTGGGTGCAGATGTTCTCAGATAAGTGGATGGCTGGAAAATTGAAAGCCTTCAAAACTGAAATAATGAGAGTCCAGAGACAGGATGTTCCTGTTATGGCAAGACTAATCTATGTAGGGAATGCTGGGTAACCAGAGAAAATGAGGTTTTGGTCAAGAACAGGAATGAAGCATATGTCGGGTATAGACAGCAGGGTAACTAGGGAAAGAACAAGACCCCTTAAAGATCATGTGTGGAATTGCATGAGATGGGTAAGATACTATACAAGTAATTCACATCAGTGTTTGCTATGGACAAAGATATGGAAGATAGAGAATGTGGGGAAATAGAGGAGGAGGTGCTGAACGTTTTAAAACCCATGAAGATGGATAAATTCCTGGGACCTGATCAGTGTGCCCTAGAACTCTGTGGAAAAGCTAAGAAAGTGATTGCTGGGCCCCTGGTGAAATATTTGTATCATTGATAGCCACAAGTAGAGTGCTGGAGGACTGGAGGTTATCTAACATTGTGCTGCTATTTAGCACAGACTAGAGACTGGTGAGCCTGACATCAGTGGTGAGCAAGTTGTTGGAGGGAATCCTGAGGGACAGGATTTCCATGTATTTCAAAAGGCAAGGATTGCTTAGAGATAGTCAGCTTGGCTTTGTGCATGGGAAATCATGTCTCGCTAATTTGATAGAGTTTTTTGAAAAAGTGATGAAAAATTTTGATGAAGGCAAAGCAGTGAATGTGCTCTATATGGACTTCAGTAAGGCATTCAACAAGGTTCCTCATGGTGAACTGGTTAGCAAGGTTAGATCACTGTAATAGAGAGCAGACTAGCTCTTTGGATACCGAATTGGCTCAAAGGCAGAAGGCAGAGGGTGGTGGTGGAGGGTTACTTTTCAGACTGGAGGCCTGTGACCAGCAATATGCACAATCAGTGCTGGGTCCTCTATTTTTTGTCATTCAGATAAATTATTTCTATGTGAACATAGGAGATATGGTTAGCAAGTTTGCAGATGACACCAAATTTGGAAGCGTATTGGCCAGTAAGAAGGATACCTCACAATATAACGGGATCTTCTTCAGCTGGTGTAATGGGCCAAGGAGTGGCAGATGGACTTTAATTTAGACAAATGTAAGATGCTGCATTTTGAAAAGGCAGATCAGGGCAGGACTTACACACTTAATGATAAGGCCCTGGGGAGTATTGCTGAACAAAAAGACCTTAGAGTGCAGGTTCATGGATTCTTGAAAGTGGAGTCGCAAGTAGACAAGATAGTGGAGAAGGTATTATCTCTAGTGAAGAAGGTGTTTGGTATGCTTGCCTTTATTGGCCAGTGCATTGAGTATAGGAGTTGGGAGGTTATGTTGCGGCTGTACAGGACATTGGTTTGGCAATTTTTGGAGTATTGCGTGCTATTTCTGGTCTCCCAGGAGACCAATGTAGGAAGGGTGCTGTGAAACTGGAAATATTTCAGAAAAAGTTATGAGGATGTTACCAGGATTGTAGGGTTTGACCTATAGAGAGAGGCTAAATAGGCTGGGGTTATTTTCCCTGGTGTGTTGGAGGCTGAGAGGTGAGCTTACAGGGGTTTACAAAATCATGAAGGGCATGAATAGGGTAAATAGGCAAAGCCTTTTCCCTGTGTTGGGGGAAGCCAAAACTAGAGGGCAAAAGTTTAAGGTGAGAGGGGAAAGATTTAAAAGAGACCAAAGAGGCAACCTTTCACAAGGAGCGTGATGCATGAATGGAATGAGCTGCCAGATGAAGTGGTGGACGCTGGTACGATTACAACATTTAAAAGGCGTCTGGATGGGTATATGAATAGGAACGTTTTCGAGGGATATGGGCCAAGTGCTAGCAAATGGGATTAGATTTATATAGGATATCTGGTCAGCATGGACAAGTTGGACCGAAAGGTCTTTTTCGTGCTGTGTATCTCTATGATGCTTTAAATTTATAAGAGGAAAAGATTGCATTACTCTATTGTTGCACCTATTTGGCTCATGTCAGTCACATCGGAATCAGATAATATTCAATTTAAATTGTAGCAGCTAGAGCATGTTGGGAGAATTAAAAATTTATAGATGGCAGAAAAAGACAAAGAGAGCAGAAAAAGATGAGTTAATAAGAGGGAACAATAAGCCAGGAAATGGAAATGAGAAAATTAGAATTGGAGTTGCATAGTGAAGAGAAGGTGAGGACTATGAATATCAAATCAGAAGAGAAATTCCTGAGGAACAATTGAAACATGATGGGATACGTTCGTTCAGAATGCCAGAAGTTGCAAGTGAAATTCAAGGGAGTTGTTGGAGTTCATAAGAATGAGTCTAAAAGGAAACCCAAAAGATAAAGGCTATGGATCAGATTGGATCTTTACTTCTAGTCTCTCAGATGTAATTAAACTCCGCTGTGTGTGCAGAAGTGCTTAGGGTAGGTAAGAGACATCATGTTTTCTTTCAAAAGTGAAGATAATTCCTTTATATTCAAATGAAGGCCTACAATACAATAGTTAAGCAAAGTTTTAAACACCAATTGGTCGAATGTTAGTAGATTTTATAAGACCATTACTGAAATTGAAAACAAGGCACCAGTATACGCTTAGAATTATAGTTATGATAAACCGATTCCCAGAAGTTGTTCCTTTGAGGACAGTTACATCTAGGGTAGTAGTGGAAAGGTTAACTCAGATTTTTACTCATTATCTACCACTAAACAAGATACAATCTGATTATTGTTTTGACTTGATATTTAAAAATTTCCAGGCGGTCATTAGCAGTTTGGATATAAAACAGTAAAAATCAACAGTATTAACTGCAAATACAGCAAACTTTGGAGAGATACCATCAGACTCTCAAAGCCGTGATGAAGTCAAACAGCCACAAATAGACACAGGACTGGAAGAAAAGAATCAATTTCTTTAACAATAACAACAGAAACAGAAATTGCTCGAAAATCTCAGCAGGTCTGGCAGCGCCTGTGCAGAGAAATCAGAGTTAACATTTCGTGTCCAGTCACCCTTCTTCAGAACTTGTGGCTCTGAAAAGATTGTTTTTTTTATGCAGAAGTTAGAATTGGGGGAGCAGGTAAGGAGCAAGCGATAGATGGAATTAGAGCCCAAAGTGCGAGGAACACAGTTGGACAGTCAAAGGAGTGGATATCATTCAGCCCAGGAGAATGAATGGCTGCTAATAGGGTTTATTAGTAGCTAACAATGGGTAGAGTATAATTGCAGGCTATGTGATAACCAGGGCTGATGTGTCGGGGTTGAGATAAGGACATGGGAGAAGGTACCTCAAGCCCTAAAATTGAACTCCATAATGAGTCCAGAAGGCTGTCGAGTTCCCAAGCAGAAAATGAGGTATTATTCTTCAAGTACAGCAAGCATGAGACAGAGATGTTGACCAGGGAACATGGTGATGTGTTGAAGTGGCAGGCAACTGGAAGCTCAGGTTCTGTTTTGCAGACAGAACGTAGGTGTTCTGTAACGTGGTCACCCAGTCTATGTGTTGTTTCTCCAGTGTAAAAGGGGCCACATTAGATTTCTTTATACTTTTTGCCAGAGATTCCCCAAATGAATCTACGAGGTTTAGTTGATTTTGAATTGGTTCATCGTCATGAGATTATAAGTCTATTAAAATTGTTTAACGGGAAGTTTTTGAACCAAAAAGATGAATCCTTAGATTATATATCCATGTATTTGGAGCAAGTATGATGGCACAAGAACATGTGGGAGTTTTAAAGGTGTAAAGACTGGGCAGATAAAGATTCAGCAATTAGAATGTTTTCCTAGAACCCCATACAGGGCAAAAGCAGGCCATTCAGCCCATTGAAACATACTGACCTACTGAAGCGCATTCAACCCAGCCCATTTCACCATATCCCCGTAACCTTGCATTTCCCATGGCTAATCTACCTAGCCAGCACATCCTTGGACACTATGGGCAATTTAACATGGCCAATCCACCTAACCTATACATCTTTGAGCTGTAGGAATAAACTTACACAGACATGGGAAGAACGTGCAAACTCTGTGCAGTCACCCGAGAGTGGGATCAAACCCGGGGTTCTTGCTGTGTGAGACAGCAGTGCTAACCACTGAGCACTGAGCCACCTGTTTTTAAGTTGGAGATGAAGCCTTCATATTGATGCCTTTGCAAGGTGATCTTTTGCAGGAAAAATTCGGTAATCTAAAAAGTAGTTGGGGAAGTTAGAACAAAGATTTGTCAGATAAATACTCCAGATCGTAGGGCAAGAATTGGTTATGACCCATAAGTGTCATAATGGTATAATAGGGAAGGAGTGAGGGGGAGCAAATGTGTCAGGTTTTAAACATATTGGAAAATGGTGGTGACAATAAGAGTGAGGAAGACGCAGAGGTAGACAGTGTGAACCTCTCACAAGTATGATTAGTTTAGGAATAGAGGCGCAGCTAGATGCAAATTTAGAGAAAGGACAATAGGAGGATCTTGTGAAGATTACTGAGAAAATATGAGGTAATCTGAAATGATAATCTGGGTGTATTATATTAGTTAGATATGATGTGGATGGCAGAGAGTCAGAACTGATAAAGCAACATCCTCACATGCTGATCCCAGGAAAACAAACTCAAATGGAAACAGAAATTCAATACGCACTTGAAAACCTCTTGATTTAACCTGATCAAAGCAACTGGAGACAGGGTTAGTTGCTAAACCAAAGGATCAAATAGACTCCAGATAGATTATAGAAAAGTAAATGCTGCAACAATGACAAATTCATGCCCAATTGCATGGTTAAAAGGCTACATTGATAGGGTTGGCAGTACCTCATTCCTATCTAAGATCTGTTGAGGAGCAACTGGCAAGCAACCAGTTAACACCAAGGATTAAACAAACATCCATTTTTATTGCACCAAATGGGCTATACTAATGTAGAATTTTGAGTTGGAGAATCAAGTTGTAACTGGGGTTTGTAACTGTGTAATTTATTTGGCTGACATTACGGTATGTAGTGACACATGGGAAGAGCATGTGAGACAAGTAGAAGACCTGTTTAAGCAATTACACCTAGCTAAGTACAACACTTGGTGACTTAGTAATAAATTTAGTGAAAAGTAAATTCAGAAAAAGCAAGCAAACTTACCAAGGACATATTGTAGAATAAGAACAGCTGTTGCTAATGACAGCAAAAGTGAAGGCTCTATTGAAGTCCCTGTACTTAAAACTAAGTGAAAAATTGTGAGATTTTTCAGGAAAAGTGGGAAAAGAAACAGTAATTTACACTATTCATTTTATCACAACAAATAAATCTCAAATGCAAGACCATTCCAACTGAGCCTTTTTTTTATTGAAACCATTTAATGTATAATTTATTCACAATGTTGGAAAAGATAATGTAATTGCCAATGCATTGTTAAGAGTGTATGATATTGGAACATGTCAAGGTTTAAGAAATGTTATGAGTGAATAAGGTTGCGTAAGTAGGGAGAGAAAATGAATTTGTATCAGTCTTGTGCTGAACTATTTGTGTATCACAAAAGTATTTTATAATGAAATGTATTTTTTAAAATGGCATTTCACTTTTAAGGGTAGAAGCAAGTAAATACCATATCTTTTTTATTTACCTTAATTTTGATAATGAACTGAAATGAGGGAAACAAAGAACTGTCTGAAAACCCAAAGATTTTTCTACCTTTTAAAAGCAAGTCACCTGCCACTCATTGTAAGTACTGTTTACGTAGCTGTTTGTACCAGCAGTACTGAAAGCCTAGTTTGCAGATGAGCTAAAACCAAGGGTTGGGGACAAGTGGAGCTTTGGCTGGCATCAAATAGCTGATTGGTATTTGAACTGATGATTTAGTTATTGATGACAAAAAACTTCTGTCTGCCAACAAGTATTTTGATATGATCTCAGGTTAGATGAACAACCTGGGGGTGTATGTCTGGCAGAAACTGTCAAACCTGTAGAGGAAAAAGTGCAGGATTTTCTCTGCAACAAAAAGCATCTCAAGCTTGAATATAGCCAGTTTGTTTGCTGACTCCAGTTGTTGTAAGCTGTGGCTGTTAACCAGTAGCCTTTAGATTTTATTGTGAGCCAACCATCCTGTATCTTCTACAAGCAAGTGAAAGTAGATGGAGAAGAAGAATTAAAGAACAATACGTCCTGAAAAGACAAAAGGACCATCTTAGAGAATGCTGTATACCAGGAGTAATGCTTTTCCTTTCTAGTGTTTCCCTTCCTCTTCATAACAATCATGTTTCTACCTCTCTGCTTTTCTATGTGTATGAGAAGGGAGCATTAAGTGGGTTAAAGTTGAAACTGTGATAGAGTTACATGTCAATGGATCATAATTATTTATCTGTAGTCAGAATTAATTATTTATATTAAGCAGCAATACCTGTTTAGCAGAAACCTGGTCCATGCTTTTTGCCAACTTAGATCTAAAAGGCAGGCAGATTGGGGAATTCTGCATTCTTTTCAAAGCCTTTAACTTTTGTAATGACTTCTGGAAAAGTGGGACTTGGTTTTCAGTGTGCTGTGCTACTGAGGCGTGACAGTGGAAATATGCAGCTGCTAGCAAGCACAGATGAACCACATTACAAGCCTGTCTGATAAAATTATCAGTGTCATTTGCACGTGCACACTGAGCAACATAGTATCGATGCATTGTTTATTGTTGTGGTTGGTTGGAACTCTTATTGGCTTTGAAAGCAGCATTCTGTTAGAGACGAATACCTATCATGTTGCTACTGCATACCGGCAAGAAATTACTTTAACCTATTGATTAAATTTAAGAGGCATCTTACTTTTCTAGGCTAATTTGAGCACTTCTTTAGGTCTGGAAATGGTGGCCTTTAGTCCACCTACTAGTTAGTGCATTGCACACCAAATAATGATCTGACTAGAGTTACTAATATCCTGCAGAATAGGTTTGTATACCATTGTGGCATCAAACTTGTTAAGTGAGCCGATTACTCAGGCACTATTTAGCTGTGAGGACAAACCGTTAGCACATGGAAATGTAGGAGCCCCGACATATATATTTCTGCTGGAGATAGATAGACCCTGTTAGAAAGCCAATTCACACATTTTTCCAGAGGGAGGAGGGTAACTTCTTCAAGGTAGGCATCCTTAGAGAAGGCTTTGCAGTGGGGTTGAAATTGTTTCAGAGATAGTAGGAACTGCAGATGCTGGAGAATCTGAGATAAGAAGGTGTGGAGCTGGATAAACACAGCAGGCCAAGCAGCATCAGAAAAGCAGGAAAGCTGATGTTTCAGCCCTGGACTCTTCTTCAGAAATGGGAATCCTACTTTTGAAACCAATTTCTTGTGGATCCTGGGAATAATGTTAGACAGAGCTGGGTCCGGAGGGGATCCCATGGTAACACCATTTATTCAAGCATATTCAAAAGCCATTAAAGGTGAAGTCCACTGTGTGCCCTGCTAAGTTCTTAAGTTCAATGAAGACATGGTGTCACAACTATATTGCCATGATAATGCAACTGTCATAGCAGTTGCAGTGACATGACAAAAGTATCCATGGCACCCTTGATGGTCCTTTAGATTTTTATAAGTATCTGACTTGAGTTTTATGATCTAAGTCAAAAGGATCAGACAGTCATACAACACCGAAGTAGTCCTTTGGCCCATCAAGTCTATGCTGAGCTATCTAAACTAGCCTTGAATATTATGTCACTTCATGTGCTCGTCCGTGCACTTCTAAAAAGATTGTGGCTGTCCTGCCTCTACCAACACCATCTCTAGGTAGTTCATTCCAGGTTCCCACCACTGTCTGGATGAAAAATACTTTTATTCAAATCCCCTCTACACATCCTGCCCTTCACCTTAAAGTTATCGCCCCTCTCATTCTTGAAAATTCATATTTTTAAGGTGACAGAAGAAAGAATTTAAAAGACATGGGAGACAAATATTTTATGCAGAGAGTAGTTCGTGTGTGGAGTGAACTTCCAGAGGAAGTGGTAGATGTGGGTACAGTTACAATATTTAAATGACATTTGGGTAACTATATGAATAAGTAATGTTTGGAAGGATATGGGCCAAAGACAGGTAGGTGGGACTAGTTTGGTTTAAGATTAGGGTCAGAATGGACTGGTTAGACCAAAGAACCTGTTTCCATGCTGTATGAGTCCATAACTAAGAGGGTTGAGGTAGGCAGTTTAATTCAGAAAATGACTAACTGTATTCATTATACTTTAATATCTTTAACCTAAATGACAATTTAAGATAGAGTGCAGTTGTGAATATACTTTTTGTTTGTTTTACTAAAATTGTTTCAATTTAAACTACAGCTTCATTTTATTATTAAACACCTGGGATTTTTGGATTCCTAACAAAATAAAAAAACATGTTACAGCTGTTGACTCCAATCATAACGAAGGACACCAGAATTTAAATAGAAGAAACAATGTTAAAGCTTTTGAATAAAAACCAAACGAACTGCGGATGCTGTAAATCAGGATCAAAAACAAAGTTGCTGGAAAAGCTGAGCAGGTCTGGCAGCATCTGTGGAGGAGAAAACAGAGTTAACGTTTCGGGTCCGGCGACCTTTCCTCAGAACAGTGTTGTTAAAGGTTTTGAAAATGCCTTTGTCTACGGTTGCCTCCTCCTAGCTACAACTGTACAGCCAATTCAATTCCCAAGATGAGAAATTGAGAAACGACTAAGCAAGGCCCGCTGGTTCACGGCACCAAGGACCGAGGTTCCATTCCAGCCTTAGGCGACTGAGTGTGTGGAGCTTGTATGTTCTCCCTGTGTTTGTGCGGGTTTCCTTTGGGTGTTCCAGTTTCCTCCGACAGCCCAAAGATGGCTAGGTAGATTGTCCATGATAAATGTGGGTTTTCAGGGATAGGGTGAGTGCCTGGGTGGGATGCCCTTCGGAGGTTCGGTGCAGACTTGATGGGCTGAATGACTTCTTTCAGCTCCATATGGATTTTTATGATTCAAAGCTATTGGTCCTCACAACATCTTTTAATGAAGAGCAGAAAATCTGGAAATACTCAGACAGACAGCGTCTATGAAGAGAAAAAGATCTACTATTTCAAATCTCTGTCTTTGACTCAGAACAGTGTAAAATTTAGAAATGTAATAAGTTTTGAACAAAGTATGGGTGGAACATAGACAAAAGGAATACAGGTGATAGGGTGAAAGGATAGACTGAATGACAGAAGGGTTCATCTTACAGAGCCAAGAGAATGGTGATGAGGCAAGAATAGAAAAGGAGATCTGAAATCTGGTATTTTAGCTACCAGTTTTAGGTCTAGGTGTGAGTGATCACTGAACTATGACATTGTTTAAAACATTTTTTTCAGTAGATGTGAACATTACTGGTAGGCCCGAATTTATTGCTCATTACTAAAAATGATCTGAATGATCCCTAATCTTTTCTTGCCATTTCTTCAAGGATCAGCCCAGAAAGGCATCAGACCTGCTGATCATGCATAATAACATTTTCTTTACTGCAATAGCACCATATTTTGTTGAAATTGGGTACATTAACGTGATAACTATAAGTAAACAGACTTATCCAATAATTGAGTAAAATATCTTTTATTGTCATTTAAAAAAAAGTTGTTGAAGTTCTACATACAATTCAATGTACACTATTACGAAATGTTGATCTACCACACTATGCCCTAGATCAGAGAAAGATGATAGGAAAACGAGCTTAAATACAATCACATGTATAAGTTTTGGCTCGCTAATTTATTGTGCAGATTATTATCTGGATGCTTGTGGTTAGCCGTTCTTCGGATCTTAAGCAAGCCTATCTGCACTACCAGCGTGGTTGAGGTAATCTCTTCTTCTCTAAGATGCAGGTGTTAACTTCAACTAGTCTTTCAACTGTGTGGTTATCTGTTCTCGTTGGTTCTTCCAACTTGCCTGAACGTACTTAGCACATAGTTACAGTGGTTGAGCTGGTTTCACTGTCATCTTTCTCTGATCGTGCTCACATACCATCAGATCTGGACTTGTGTGATAGTGGAAAGTTGGTGATATCAAGTCAGCACCTTGGTTCACGTTGCTCCCAATTTGTTATTTCCATTGACTGAACAACTTCTCAAGCAAATGATTCAAACAAACGGCTTGGAGCTGTTTCACAACCAATGGCATTTTCCAAATATGAAGCAATAACAAGAACTACATCAGCAGAAATGTACAATGACAACAGCATAAAATAATTTGTTTTTGCATTGAGGTGTGATTGTAAAACTGATATATGGCTGAGTGAAGGAAATGGAATAAAGCGCTGGAACTTTTCATTCGTGAAGGTTTGATACACAAACTTCTTGTCAATCATTTACGCAGATCTACTTAGACTTAAAATTTCTTTACATTTTCAATGCATTACAATATTCATCCTTTTCTGCAAGTCCATTGACTAACATTGTGTGTTGGGTAATAAAAAAGTGTGTTTTGCTCCTATCACTGTGATATTATCATCACTAAAGTTACTTTAAATTCAACAAATCTGATTGTCATTATAGGAACCATATTATTACCCAATCAATTAATAAGAGAATGTGGAACTACTGCAATGGATTAGAAAACTATTATTGTCTTAGGAGTGTGGACATTTCAGGAAGATTGCAAAAGGCCTCAATTCTGTCCGTATTTTGTCATTGATATAAATTAAAAAATGATCTTTAAACTTGGTTACATGCTAAATTGGTCATCGGTTACCTCAGATTGCTGAATGTGTGGTTAGCCATGCTGACAGCGTGGGTTCAATTCCCACAACCAGCTGAGGTTATAATGAAGGACTCTCCTTCTCAACTGCTCCCCCCGCCGTGAGGATTGGTGACCCTCAAGTTAAGGCACCAGCCGTTAGCTCACTCTAAGAAGAGAGCAACCCTGTATTCTGGGAAGACTGTGGTGACTTTTAATTACCAAATTGCCTGGTATAAAAGGTAAAAAAAACTTCATAAGTCAAAACAAGACGATGGTGACATTGAGTTGCTACATTAGAAACATTTTTCAAAAGTAATTTTCATTGAAACACCATTTTAAAAATTAGCAGAATTGCTAACGTAAAATTTTCTCCTTCATAATCAAATAGTTAAAATACTTCTTCACAATTTCTTTACGAAACTATTCTACAGTAGTGAGGTAATCAAGTCTTGCTTCAATTGTAATGGAGTTTGGTTAGACTGCAATTGGAGTACAATGCATCATTTTGGGCCCCTATTTCAGAACAAAAATTATTTCCATAGAAGGAGTGGAACAAGAGTTTACCTTATTCACTTGTTCTTAGATGGAGGGACTGTCCCACATAGAGAAAGAAGGGAAACGGTATCTGTATTCTCTAGAGCTTTGAAGAATGAGCAGCGATTTAATTGAAGCTTACAAAAAAAACGTGACAGACAGGGTAGATGCATGTAAAATGTTTCCTCTGGTAAGGGAATCTGGAATCAGGCTGACCAGTTTAAAAATAAGGAGGATGACACTCTGCAATTCTTTACTCAGAGAGTTGTGAACTTTTAGAATTCTGTACTGCAGACAGCTGTGGTAGTTCAGTCTTTGGGTATGTTTAAGGTAGAGATTGATAGATTTCTGATGACCAGCAGCATCAAGGTTAGGGTGTTGGGGTGAGTAAAAGGCGTTGAAGTGTTCAACCAGCCATAAGAGTATTTAATGGTAGGGCAAGCTTGGTGGACTGAGTGGACTACTCCTATATTTCTACATTCCTATGTTCACATGCGTGAGTGCTTCCCACTAATGGTTCGGGTATTTTTTTCAAATGTATTTGACATTTTGATGTGCACATCCATCATTGGTACTTCAAGTTCTGGGCTTAATTTGGTGTTATATGATGCACTCTATAGATGAAAGCATGCATGTAAAAATCAATTATGTAGCTTGCTATTAACCTTCTCATCTGTAAAACCAATTTACCTTTCCTTGAAGAACTCAAAACAAAGCCAGATTTCTTAAAAATAAAGTTATCCACTGCTAAAGGTACCATTAATGATAACGATAAGAATTAAGGATGAGATTGGGTGGGTCTTGTTACGTCTCACAGAGTGAACTCTGTGCAGCATATTCAGGCTGACTTTATGCCTCTGACCTAACATTACTGTCTGTCCAATGAACTCACCCAAAAGCAGATGTAGTTTTAAACAACACAAAGAATGAATGCAAAATAATTCATTCTCGGCAAAAGAAACATCTAGTGTTTTTCTTTGTTTATATCACCTTTATTTTATCATGACTTTTACTCTTCAGGTATAGTCCAGCCTTGTGGTAGCAAAGTAATATTTTCCAGGTCTTCCACTGTTTTACATTTCTCCCAGCATTTCCATGGGTTTGCTCTCAGTGAAGGGAGGGTTGGAGTTTGTAACTGCAGTGTGAATGCTTTCCTAAAATACCACCTAAGTTCCTGCTCACTCTCTTGAACAGTGCCACAGGACGGCAGATTTGATTAATATGATTATGCAGTCGTCCCAGAAGAAAGTCAGTGAAGTTTCAGCCTCAAATTCACCTGGACCATCTCTGATACCTCTCTCTCCTTCTTGGACATTTCTGTCTCTATCATTGGTGATTACCTCTAAACAGATATCTATTTCAAGTCCACCGACTCTCACGGCTACCTAGATGACACATCCTCTCACCCACCTTCCTGCAAGAATGTGATCCCCTACTCCCAATTCCTCTGCCTCCGTTGCATCTGCTCCCAAGATGGGTCATTCCAGCCCTAGACATCCCAGATGTCCTCTTATTTCAAGGACTGCAACATTCCCCTTTAGTGGTAGGAAATGCTCTCAACCGCTTCTCTTGTGTTTCCTGTACCTCTGCCTTCACACCCCCTCCCCGCAATAAAAACAAAGACAGAATCCCCTTTGTCCTCGCGTATTACCCCACTAACCTCCAGATTTAACATATCATTGTCTGCCACTTCTGCCACTGCAATCTGACCCCACTACCAAGAATATATTTCCCTTCTCAACCCTATCTGCCTTCCAGAGGGACCGCTCTCTCCGTGACTCCCTCATCTGTTCCACACTCCCCACTAACCCCACCACCCCTGGCTCCTTTCCATGCAACCGCAGGAAGTTCTGTACCTGACCCTACACCTCCCGCTCACCTCCATCCAAGGACCCGAAAAAACCTTTCACACCAGACAGATGTTCACCGACACATTCACTAATGTGGTCTATTGTATCTGCAGTTCCCGATGTGGCCTCCTCTACATCAGTGAGACCAAGCGGAAGCTCAGAGACCACTTTGTATAGCACCTGTGCTTTGCTCACAACAAACGACAACACCTTCCGAATGCGAAACATTTCAACTTCCCCTCCCACTCTCTGGGTGACATGTCCATCCTGGGCTTCCTCCAGCGTCACAATGATGCCACCCGGAAACTGGAGGAACAGCATCTCATATTCTGCATTGGGACCGTTCAACCTACTGGTATCAATGTAGATTTTATCAGTTTCAAAGCCTGCTGACCCCAGGCATCATCTTATGACCAATCCTCCCTCTTATCCCCACCTCTTTGACCTGAATCAACCTGTCTGTCTTCTCTCCCACCTAGTCACCCCTCCCAACTCACTGACTAATCCCACTACTGCCTACCTGCATTCACCTATCTCCATCCCACCTACGTTCCCTAGCCCCACCCCTCCCCTCTCTATTTATTTCAGAGCTCCCTTCCCCCTCCCCCATTTCTGAAGAAGTATCGCAACCAGAAATGCCAGCTTTCCTGCTCCTCTGATACTGCCTGGCCTGCTGTGTTCCTCCAGCTCCACACTGTGTTATCGCTGATTCCAGCGTCAGCAGTGCTTACGATCCCTGGCAATCTCTCAAGCGTCTTTTTCTTTCTGATGACATTGCCAAAACGTTTTAGAGATTCCGTTTTTTTTTGGTTTGCAGTCGCTGCTGTTAGATAGGCAAAGACAGTAGCCAATTTTCAAATAACAAATCAATGACTTACAAAAATGCGAACTTTGGTTTGATGCTGCTAATTAAGGGATAATTGTTGGTCAGAGTATAGGACAACTTGCATATCCAAGAGCTATATATTCTTTAACGTCCACTTGAACAGAAATATGAGGCCTCAAAGTAATGCCTCATCTGAAGGATTGCACCTTGGACAATGGCAAAAATTCCATCCCCTATTCCCAATTCATTCACCTCCGCAGAATCTGCTCCCAGGATGAGGCATTCCACTCCTGTACATTGCAGATGTCCTCGTTCTTCAAGGACTGCAACTTCCCCGCCGCGGTGGTCGAGAACGCCCATGACCGTGTCTCCCACGTTTCCCACAACTCATCCCTCACACCCTGCTCTTGCAATAACTGCCAAAAGAGAATCCCCATAGTCCTCACATACCACCCCACCAATACAATGCATCATCCTCTGACACTTCCGCCATCTACAATCCGACCCCACCACCAAAGACATTTTTCCATCCCCACCCTTGTCTGCCTTCTGGAGGGACCACTCTCTCCGTGACTCCCTTGTCCGCTCCACACTCCCCTCCAACCCACCGCACCCAGCACTTTCCCCTGCAACTGCAGGAAGTGCTACACCTGCCCCAACACCTCCTCCTCAACCCCATCCCAGACCCCAAGATGACTTTCCACATCAAGCAGATGTTCACCTGCACATCCGTCAATGTGGTATACTGCATCCGCCAAGCCTGTTGTGGCTTCGTCTACATTGGGGAAACCAAGCAGAGGCTTGGGGACTGCTTTGGAGAACACCTCCGCCCGGTTCGCAACAAACAACTGCACCTCGCAATCGCGAACCATTGTAACTCCCCCTCCCATTCCTTAGACGACATGTTCATCCTGGCCCTCCTGCAGTGCCATAATGATGCCACCCGTAGGTTTCAGGAACGGCAACTCATATTCCGCTTGGGAACCCTGCAGCCCAATGGCAGCAACGTGGATTTCACCAGCTTCAAAATCTCCCCTTCTCCCACTGCATCCTAAAACCAGCCCAGCTTGTCCCCGCCTGCCTAACCTGTTCTTTCTCTTGCCTATCCCCTCCTCCCACCTCAAGCCGCACCTCCATTTCCTACCTACTAACCTCATCCCGTTGCCTTGACTTGTCCATCATCCCCAGACTGACCTATCCCCTCCCTACCTCCCCACCTATACACCCATACTCTCCTCTCCACGTATCTTCTCCTCCATCCATCTTCGGTCCACCTCCCCCTCCCTCCATATTTATTTCAGAATCCTCTCCCCATCCCCATTTTTCTGATGAAGGGTCTAGGCCCGAAACATCATCTTTTGTGCTCCTGAGATGCTGCTTGGCCTGCTGTGTTCATCCAGCTTCATACTTTATTATCTTTAGAGGTACAAAGGCATAGTCAAGCAAGACACATGGTTTGTGCACAAAGATTAGTTACAAGGAAACAAAAATGGGTCCTTCTCTCGAGTTTCATGGAAGATTACTCTCAACAAGGCCCAGCAAGATCTCTTACACATCTTATTAAACTCACTCATTAACTACTTAGTCCACCCCCTTACCCAATTCCAGCTTTGCTCTATCATTCACCTATCATGAGCAACTCACTAGTACTGGAATATCCCGGAGTTCACTGATAATCCTAGCACTAGTGCCATTCTTAAAAGCCTGTTTTACACTGGAACAAGCACTATTATATTGGATATGCCCTGCATTACTTCTAATATTTTCCCAGACTTGGTAGACTGTGGAAACCGTAGCACCTTCATTTGCAGGTGGAGACCTGGAGGTTGTGGTAGACAGTGTGGTGAAGAGGCAGGAAATTCGCTCCGCCCAAGCCAGCAGCAGAGACCACAACAGGAGGCCTTGCCAGCTTGGTTTAAGGTTGCCACTCAAGTCGCCGTAGCCCCAGCCATCGGACAGAATCCAAGCGATGTTGGAAGATCAATGATCTTCTCAACACTGCCACTGTTTTCTCTCCCTCGCACCTTATCTTTGCTACTGTATCCACCTAGACTGATGCTCTACTTATCTTTTGCTGCTTGCAACATTGTCCTTCACTTGTTCTCACCCAGCACCAACGGTGACAGCACTAACCGTGTATGGCTTCTGCGTTACCTAGTCGCTTGCTTGGTACACCTCGTTCCCTGAACTGAAACTAAGTTTCGTCTAAGTAATTAACATGCAGCTACTGAAAGGACGTTTTCTTATGTAAGAAAACCTTGAACTTAAAACTGGGGTTAAGATAGAAATGAGGAGATTTTTTGTTCTGTCAGAGGGTTATTAGTTGTCCCCCTTTATGTCTGCTTCTCCCTCATTCTGGGGGAGAAAACCCCGAAATCAGACAGAAAGAAGCAAGACAGGTGATGGGCTGCCTTACATGGGGAGGATCCCGACCACCCCCGACAGCTAACTGACTATGTCCAAGCTCCTGGATTGGAATTTTAGGCTGCCCTTGACATACTGTGCTGGGTGAAGATGATCTCCCTTTACATGACTGAAGATTGATGACAACTATGACAAGCGTCTGTGCTAATGGCAGAGTAATAAAACAGTAGTGGATTCCTACTATCTCTGGCTGAGGGGCAAAGCACAAAAAGGCAAGGCCATACAATGCACGGATACAGCGAGCATCCAGCTAGGCTCAGAGTGAGTGAGCATACGACGTCAAATCACCAAGCTGGAGATGAGACCTGGCCTAGTCCACGAGCTGGTTGCATGTCACTGAGCACACAGTGACCTTATGGCAGCAATACAATGATAGTTAGCATTGTGCCAGAGGTGTGACATTAAAATGCACAGTAAGTATACTGTAAGTTGATCAGCATGTGCCATGTGGGTTCTTAGTGCCTGCCACCTGTCAGGTGCCAATGGCTATGGACATGGTGCGAGTGGCTAGTATCAATGAAGTGAGCATACAAATGTTTGTTCTTGATGTCCAACATAGAGGCCCTTTGGACCAAGAAGTCACCTGATACCTGGTCTGACTTATGTTTGAGAATTCTTGATGTCTAATTCGTTTGAGCAGGCGGTACAATAGAGAACAGTAGAACAGCTTTTCTTATTTCTCTTCCTCGCATTTTCTGATGCAGGAAATCAATGCAGGTTATGGAATAACAAGGTAATTGAAAACAGAAGCATATGCCTTGCAATCGTTCACTTCTTTGGTCTTACCAGCACCCAAAGCTGAGGCAATTGACCTGACGTCATATGAAAATACAAATTATTGGCCCATCAGTTCATTTCACTCTTCGATAAGAGTGTGGCTGATCTAATAGAGGCCTCTGTGTTCCTGTTTATCCCTGAAACCCTTGGACTCCCAGTCAAGAGTCTATTCAACTCAGCTTTAAAAATATTCAAAGTCCTTGTCTCCACTGCTCTCTGGCTAAGATAATTCCACAGACTAGTAACTCACTGAGAGTAAAAAAAAACTATGCATCTCCATCTTACCTCTTATTTTAAATTTCAGGTTCTCTCACAAGAAGAAATGTCCTTATAGTATCTGCACTAAATATGAAGAAGCTGAGCTATAAAGGTGTATGAGACAATAGGCTTCAGGCTAAACATCCAGAAAACAAAGGTTCCTGCTCCTGCCATAAAACATTGTCCCCAGCCATCAAAATCCACAGTGAGCTCCTGGACAACTATGAATCATTTTACATGCCGTGGGACCCTTGTCTCAGTGCAAGCAGACATTTGACGATAAAATCCAATATTGACTCCGAAACACCAATGCAGCCTTCGGATGCCTGAGGAACAGAGTTTTCAAAGTCTGCGCAAGCTCATAGTCTGCAGAGAAACCACGGTCTCCACCTTCCTGTACGTATCAGAAACATGGACCATTTACAGCAGGCACCAAAAATTTCTGGAGACTTATTACCAGCAAAGTCCTGCTGTCAGGTTCATTTTTGGAGACCCTCACGGATTTGATGCAATAACAAGACACTGACCTGTTTAGAAAAACACGAATCCTTTTATTACCAAGCAAGTACAAGCTGTGGAGAATCACTGTACTCAACTCGGCACAGAGTGCAGCGCCTCGTAAGTAGTTCTCCCCGAGTAGCGGACAGTCCCCACTTTTTATACTTTACTAAGTGCATAAAACAATTTCACATCTCATAATGACATGATACATGAAACAATTATTACAACAGGCAAAGACAGGATGCAGAACAATTATTACATCAAGAACATAAAAGACCAGGATATAGTATCGATTGTTCATGAAGTGGCTGCTAATGGCAGGAGGCGATTTCAAGTTGTTAATGGGACAGATTGTAATTTCAAGTTGCTGATGTGTCTGGCTGGAACAAAGTCAGTGCCCTGGCCCCTTTGTCAGCGACAGAAGTTATATACTTCAGAAGTCTCACATCTTTGCAAATGTTCCTCACTTAACCTTATTTGAGACAGTTTAACTCTAATTTTATTCAGTCAGGAAGCTTCAGGCAGCGTCTGCATATCGATGTGTAGGAAGATGAGGAGTTACAAAGTCTTACACTGAATTCCTAGCTGGGCAGGAAGATTTAGGGCAGTGCCTGCATACCCATGTGTGGACAGATAAAGAACATTAATTTATAGAAGTATAGAAATCAATGGGATGTTATATCCCAATAACATCTCACTGCAAACCCACAGGTAGGACAGATGTGGGATGTGAGTGTCCTCTCCCACATCCCAGTGTTGAAGCATTGGTCATGCATGACTGGCTGCGATGGGTTGGCCACATTTCTGTACATGGTACACAAAACTCCCTAAACAAATGCTTTACTCTTAGCTTAGCAATGGTATGTGATCATTAGCAGAGGAGAGAAAATACTACAAAGACACTCTGAAGGTCTCTCTAAACAAATGCAGTATTCCCATTGGCACAAACTGAAGATAAAGGCTCTGCATGTGTGCCAACCACCTCAATTATCACCAAATGGAGAATGTGGAGGCCAATGTAAAGAATGCATAGAATCTAGACTATCCCACATATCTGTCACAAACATCACCTGCCCCACTTGTGGGAGAGGCTGTGTCTCCAGGATTAGATATTCCACCATCACCTAACATCATGTGCACCCCATCCCTTTATCACACGGGGAAAGCAAGTCACTGTCCACCCTGACAGACTGTCAAAGAAGGAAGAAAATGAATAATGTATTCTTCTTCTTGAGTCTTTCTTTTTCACAGGCATGTCCCTTTGCTGAGTGTTATGTAATATTTCCTTAATTGTCTATTACTATATGTCTACTAGCCCATTCCCTAATTTCAAGTTCAATTTGATCAATTCTATCTTCATATTCTTATGCCTTTATTTAATTTTGAAGCATCAGCCTGAGATCCACTCCTGTTTCACATAAACTGAACGCAAAATTCAAGTATATTATGACCACTACTATCTTGGGTGCATTTACTATGAGGTCATTAATTAATTTTGTCTCGTTGCAAATTACCAGATCTAATAAATTTCCTCTCTGGTTAGCTGCAAAATGTGCTGCTCTAACAAACTGCACCTAAAACCCTAATGAACTAATCTTCTAGCCTGGCATTGTCAATGTGCCTTATCCAATCTATCTGTGGGTAAAAAACTTTGTCAATTTGTAACAATGTTAGAAGTTTTTCATCTATTTCCTGTTTCTTGCTTATGTACAAAACTCTACAATCTAAAGTGGCCAACCTGCCTAGTGTTATAAAGAAAATTAAAGCACTCTGCGAGATTACAAGGGATCATGCTGTGGTGCTGAATTGTATTGGATATATCCTGCCATTAAACTCCATCATGAATGCTAATAGGAAATACTGGGGCAATTCTTTACATAATGAGAAGTAGGTAGGCATGCATTTAGCCTGGTGGGTTGGGAAGTAATGAGATGTGATGAGGTTGAGGAGGAAAGATACTTGAAGAACTGGAATCATTGTGTAAGAAACACCTGCAGAGGCAGACTGTGGATAGTGGAAGAAGTGGTTGAAAAGCAGGATTGCTACTGTTTAAACAAAAGGTGGATGCATTTATTGTTGAGGACGAACTAGGATAAGAAGATAGTAAAAGGCACAAGAAGATTTTAACCTTTCAACTAGATTTCATTAGCATAGACCCCTTTTGAACTTAAACGGGAAGTGTTCATTAACTCAGCAACGTCATCTATCTGGTTTCAGTGTGAAATTGTAGAGTAGCTTCACAAGTTGTTTCTGCATTTCTTTGACCACTGCTGAATTCGGAAAATTTTAAACAGCAGTGGTCCAAGCATTGATCTTTGTGTAATTCCACGATTGGTATTTTCAGTTGTGGATCACAAACCTGTTTATCGGTCTGCTGCCAAAGCTCCCTCAGTATGTTCCAGACATGCCCATCGGATTTTTAAAAGGCCAATTAACTACAATGAGCAAGCATCCAATGTTGGAAGGCCAATGAGAAACTAATTGACAATCCCGTGGGCTAAAGTGAGACCTGTTGATATGAACATGAAGATAAAGTCAAGCTGTGTTTACTTTTACTTTGTTAAATACCATAGCCCCGTAGGCAAAATCCTGGAGGGGTGACTACTGCAGGGGATGTTCATTGATATTCAGCTGATGGGTCTTCAATTGTCTGGGCATGTTCTGTACCTCTTCTTCAATATATAAATTCCACCAATTCCCTGGCAGTGCACGTCTTTTTTTCCAATTAGTTATTCAATATGAGTAGAAATGCCTTTGTTATTACTTCCCTTAAATACATTGATATAATTAACTCATCTCTAAGTACATTTTCCTTATATTTTGTGCTTACTTGACTAGTTCAGACACTATTGCTTCACATAGTTCACCTTATTAAAATGGTCTAGTATACATTTTCATCTCTGAAACACATTCTCAAATTTTATTATACTTAGAAAAGTTACTATTTACACAAGCTATGGTCTGTTTTATTTCAATCTGCCTGACAATAATTCTTTATGTTCCAGTGCGCAAACATACCTTTTCCTTCACAGCATATGCTAAATATCCCATCACGCTTTATGCTTATCCTCTGAGCCTGTTATGCCTCATGATCATACTCTACAGAAGCCAGTTACAATGGACTGAATCCACTGGAACTGAGTTCATCCACAGGGTAGCTAAATTAAACATTCAACAAGCCACCTGTCACTCACTGCAAAGCCACATTTAGCTTGGGCATCAATGGTTACCTGCCCTAGAACTAATCTGTGCTGTTGCATTTTAAAAGTACAAAGCTATAATAAAACTGTCTTTTGATTTGATTTTGTTTTGTGTGTTTATAAGCTATTCACAAGTGTAGTATGTGCATCACAGATATGGAAATGAACATGAGGCTCAGAAAGATAAACCCATGACAAGAATGTAAATACTTTGAATAATATTGCCATATATAGTAGGTTTTGCAGATTCATCCCACATTAAGTTGCTTTGCTTATTACTTGAAAATGTTCTAGAAGGAATCAACCATTGAGGCAGTGATCAAGGGGTGAATTGACTGAAAGAGAACTAGACAATAGGGCCAGTAAGACTCAGAGGAAGAGCAGGTAGGGTGTGGTTTCTGGTCAAAGTGGGTTTGGTGGACTGAGGTGCATCTGTTTCAATGCAAGAAGTGTAACAGGTAAGGCAAATGAACTTAGAGCTTGGATTAGTACTTGGAACTTTGATGTTGTTACTATTACATTCACTTCATTAAGGGAGAGACAGGACTGGGAGTTTAATGGCCAGGATACAGATGTTTCAAGCAGGATGGAGGGGGATGTAGAAAGGATGGGGGAGTTGCACTGCTTGTTAAGGAGATAATCAATGCTGTACTGTAGGAGGACAACTTGGATGGCTCATACGGCAAGGCAACATGGTTAGAGCTCAGGAACAGGAAGGGTGCAATCACAATGTTTGGGCTTTACTATAGGCCTCCCAACAGCCAGCAGGAGATAGAAGAACAAATATGTAGGCAGATTTTGGCAAGATGTAAAAGTAACAGCGTTGGTGTCATGGGTGATTTTAGCTTCCCACATATTGACTGGGACTCACTTAGTTCTTGGGGTGCAGTTGGGACAGAGTTTGTAAGGAACATCCAGGAGGGCTTCTTGAAACAGTATGTGGATGGTCCAACTGGGAAAGGGGCCACAACTGGACTATTGGGGAGTGAGCCTGGCCAGGTGATCGACATCTCAGTAGAGGAGCAGTTCGGGAACAGTGATCACAATTCAGTAAGCTTTAAAGTACTGATGGATAAAGACAAGTGTAGTTATCAGATGAAGGTGCTAAATTAGGGGAAGGCTAATTCCAACAATACTGGGCAGGAACAGAAGAATGTAGATTGGAGGCAGATGTTTTAGGGCAAATCAACATATGGTAGATAGGAGGCTTTCAAGTGTAAGTTGCTGGGAACTCAGGACCGGCATGTTCCTGTAAGGATGAAGGATAAGTATGGTAAGTTTAGGGAACCTTGGAGATAGAGTGATATTGTGTGCCTTGTCAAAAAGAAAAAAAGAAGCATTTGTCAAGGCTAGGAGGCTAGGAACACACGAAGCAAGGGTAGGATGCAAGGAAAGTCGAAAGAAACTTAGGCAAGGAGTCAGGAGGGCTGAAAGTGGTCATGAAAAGCCATTGGCCAACAGAATTAAGGAAATATATACATATATAAAGAGCATATATACACATACATATACATATACATATACAATACATATATATATACATATACATCCATAAAGAGCAAGAGGGGAGCCGGGGAAGAGGTTAGACTGCTCAAAGGCAGGGAAGTAATTTGTGTGTAGAGCCAGAGGAAATGGGCGAGGTATTAAATGACTATTTTGTGTCCGTATTCACCATAGAGGAGGACTTGGTGGATGTTGAGTCTGGGGAAGGGTGCATTAGTAGTTTGGGTCATGTTGAGATCAAAAGGGAGGAGGTATTGGGGGCCTTGAAAACCATTTAGGTAGACAAGTCCCCAGGGCCTGATGCAGTAGTGAGAGAGGCAAGGGAGGAAACTACTGGGGCCTTGTGGGAAATCTTTATATCCTCACTGGCTACAGAGAAGGTCCCAGAGAATTGGAGAATAGTCAATGTTGTTCCTTTGTTTAAGACGGGTGGCAGGGATAATCCAACTAATTACAGGCCGGTGAGACCTTACATAAATGGTAGAGAAATTATTGGAGAGGATTCTCGAGACAGGATTTACTCTCTCTTGGAAACCAGTGGGCGTATTAGCAAAAGGCAACATGGTTTTATGAAATGGGGGGGGGGTTGTGTCTCACTAACTTGATTGAGTTTTTTGAGGAAGTAACAAAGATGATCTATGAGAGTAGGGCTGTGGATGTTGTCTACATGGACTTCAGTAAGGCCTTTGACAAGGTCCCTCATGGCAGGCAGATACAAAAGGTAAAGTCGTATGGGGTCAGAGGTGAGCTTGCAAGATGGATAAAAAACTTGCTCAGTCATAGAAGACAGAGTGTAGCAGTGGAAGGGTGCATTTCTGAATGGAGGTCTATGAATAGTGGCATTCCTCAGGGATCAGTGTTGAGATCTTTGCTATTTTTAATTTATATAAATGACTTGGAGGAAAATGTAACTGGTTTGATTAGTAAGTTTATGGATTACACAAAGGTTGGTGGAATTGTGGATAGTGATGAGGATCGTGAGAGGACAAAGCAGGATATAGATCGGTTGGTGACTTTGGCAGAGAGATGTCAGTTGGAATTTAATCCGGAAAAATGTGAGGTAATGCATTTCAGAAGGCCTAATCCAGATGGAAAATGTACAGTAAATGGCAGAACCCTTGAGAGTACTGATAAGCAGAGGGATCTAGTCGTACAGATACATAGGTCACTGAAAGTGGCAACACAGGTGGAGAAGGTAGTCAACAAGGCATATGGCATGCTTGCCTTCATCATCCCGGACACGGAGTTTAAAAATTGGCAGGTAATGTTGTAGCTTTATAGAACCTTAGTTGGGCTGCATTTGGAATATTGTGTTCAATCCTGGTCACCACACTACAAGAAGGATGTGGTGGTTTTGGAGAGGGTACAGAATAGATTTATCAGGATGCTGCTTGGTATGGAGGGCATTAGCTATGAGCAGAGGTCGGAGAAACTTGGTTTGTTCTCACTGGAATGACGGACGTTGGGGGGGGGGGGTCTATGAGATTATGAAGGGCATGGAGAGAGTAAACAGTCAGAAGCTTTTTCCCAGGGTGGAAGTGTCAGTTACCCAGGGGGCATAGGTTTAAGGTGAGAGAGGCAAGGTTTAAAGGTGATGTAGGAGGCAGGTTTTATACACAGAGTGGTGGGTGCCTAGAGAGGTAGTGGAAGCAGATACTATAGTGACTTTAAAAGGGCATCTTGACAAACACATGAATAGGATCAGAATAAAGGGATATGTTCCTCGGAGGGGAACATATTTTAGTTGCAGGTGGTTGCAGCCTTGGTGCAGGCTTGGAGGGCCAAAGGGCATGTTCCTGTGTAATTTTCTTTGTTCTTTGCTCTATAGAAACTCTACTTTTACTTTTGTAATCTTTGCTTCCTTTATCTTCCCTTATTGAAGTCGGGATTGTAGCTGGGATTTGGTTGTATTATTCTCACAAGAGCTTTCTTCATGTTTTCAAGTTTTTGGCACATCTACCTCAATGATAGGTTTGTTAGTAATCTATGTTAAAATCTAGAATTTTAACTAGTTCCAAATCTGACTGAATAGTTATGTGCATGCAACAGGTATACAGTTAGTTCTGCTATAACGCGCGTTTGGTGAACGCAAATTGGCTGTGATGTGACTGATGAATAGTGGATGCTGTTTGGATAACTCAAACTTTCTGCTGTACAGGTATAATGATTTTCAATAGTGATTTCCCTACAATGCAATTCTCCATGGTGATCTTCTATAGTGCAATTTTCCATAACGCGATGTCGCATGAAAACGCAACAATTGCGTTATAGGAGAACAATCTGTAATGGCATTAACCCTGACCCTTTCCCATTCCTACTCAGGAACACTGAGACCTAGTGAAGATTCTCCTGAATATTGCTGAAAAAGACACATTTTGTCTAAGATTTTCATATTGAAGTAATCAGAACAAACAAGAAAAATTGTGAGAATAAAGCGAAAACAAAATTTATTCTGTAAGGGAGGATAACAGCGATTGTTTGACAAGTGGACTTTGATTGGTAAAGGTGTTGCTATGGTAATGTACTTATTAATGATGATTTTCAGTGACCTACCAAGATTTATTTTAAATATTAAACTGGGAAGATTGATTGTCTTGACAATGTGTTGAAATGAACCAAAAATAGCTGCCACCTATTTTTTGAAACATTTGCTGTAGTCACCCCTCCAAGATTTTGTTGAATTGCAAAAGATTCAGTGTGGACATACATGTTCTTTCAGTTTATAAAGAATAGTGCCCTGTATATTAATATCTGTAGTTTCTAAGAGATGTAAATGCACCACATGAGAACCTAACAATACTAAATAGCTTGTCGGCATAATTCTTTGCACACTTGCATTATTTAGCAAGTGTTGACCAATCACCGAATTATATCTCATGAATGGGCCTAAGACCACCATTTTTGGCCTGGGAAGTTTCCAAATTAAATTAACACATCTCGAAAACCTGAGCAACAGGGCAAGTTGGATGTTTCACAGTGCTACAATGCAGTAGCAACAAGTGGTTTTCATGACTAACAAGATGTTGCCAGCAAACCAAAAAGATGCTGTATCTATCATTTAAAAGAATAATTTAGTATTTGAATTTCATTGGCAGTGTGATACTAGGTACATAGGCCATATGTACAAAACACTGGCAGATTGTATCAAACATCCAGTGACCCAAAACATTAACACTGTTTGCTCCTTCACAGATGCTGCCAGACCTGCTGAGCTTTTCCAGCAACTTTTTTTTGTTACTGTCCAGCATTACATTTAATTCTGTTACTGAACAAAATTTACTGAAGAACTGAATGTACAAAGAATTACACTGACAGCCAATTTAAGGTTATCAGTTGGTTACATAGTGTGTGTACTGGAAAAATACATGTACCACACAGATAACAAAGTGTGGAGCTGGATGAACACAGCAGGCCAAGCAGCATCTTAGGAGCACAAAAGCTGATATTTCAGGCCTAAACCCTTCATCAGAATGGGTCTGATGAAGGGTTGAGGCCTGAAATGTCAGCTTTTGTGCTCCTAAGATGCTGCTTGGCCTGCTGTGTTCATCCAGCTCCACACTTTGTTATCTCGGATTCTCCAGCATCTGCAGTTCCCATTATCTCATGTACCACACAGAGCCCTGTTCTTTGCAGACAAAAGAATATGTACAATCATTGCACCAGTTTCAACTCAACAAAATAGGTCATAGCATTCTCTTGCTCATTTCTTAGGACAATGCCTTGACTCCTCAAAGTCAATCTGCTCAATTTAAAATTTCAACAAAACTGTCAATTAACTGTTAGTCATCAATGGTGATTATTTTCTCTGTGGCAATGCCTCTATCAATCAGTCAAATTACCAATTAGTCAGCACTTTTCTCTCATTTGGAATAAATCAGGTTTTTTCTTTGTTTTAATATTTCTTGTGAATTTTCCTGATGAGTGCAAATCAAAAGCTTTAACAACATGCATGTTGTTTCACCAGTATGGAAGATTTTCTCTTGTATAATTGGATAAAAGATCCACTTCTTTGGTTACACGCTGTTTCTACCAAGCATCCTCTGCCCACGGCAATGCTTTGACCTAGAGCTTTTGGAGAAGCTCTGATCCACAAATTTCCATTACTGTCCTGGCTGAGATCAGTCAATCAGGAAAACAGAAATTTAAACATGGTATCTTATGGACTCCATAGTTATAATACCATATTGTGCACTTACCTATTAAATGTGGTGTTCTAGGACACTATAGCATTTTGGTATTGACAGGAAGAAATAGTTCAAAATATATTTACAGTTTTTAATCACATAATAAGAGCTAAATAAATCTGTCAGTAAAGGGAAAAGGTACACCAATATTGTGTTTAATCTTATCAGTTTATATTTTTTACAGAGTTGTTGCAGATTTGTTTTCAGAAATGAACTGTCACTATGGCAATGATCCAATTGACACTGGAGAATTGTTGGGAACAATAAGCAGAACATTTGATAACTTTTTCTTCAAATATTTAGTTTCAAATAAGAGTTTATTTTGGTCACTTTTATTCATATGAAAATAAGAATAGAAGCACGATAGCATTTTTGCCACCAATCCTCAGTTTGGAAATAGAAGTCTGCTGTAAATGAATTAACTGTAGGGCACACTAGAATCCACAGCCTCCCAGAGTGGTTCATTCATTGTCTAGCTTTGACTGATAGCCTTGCTTAACTGGTACCAGACTAGGTTCCTGATATTGACCTTTCAGCTTTTGTACTGTAAAACATCCATCAGGCATGACACTAAACTAAGAACAGCTCTGCTTATTTGGAAGTGAATGTTGGAGCAGAGCAGGATGCTGATGCTGAATCTTGGCCAAAATTCTTTCACTGGCAACAAATAGCTGATGCTATTGCCTGTATAATATCAATCATGTAGTTTAATTCTAAAAGATGACTTTTGAACGTTCACAGTTGTACTCAGGTAAGTGATTAACAAATGCAAGTTATTTTCTTCGGTTTGGCTTACCTCTCCTACATTTTTAACTTTAATCTGTCCTTTCCATTGCTTCCTGACTACATGAAATATTCCTCCCTCCCAGAGCTTTATTAAAAGAGGCATAGAATACAGGAGTAGGGGACTTGTGCTGAACCTGTGTAAGATACTAATTCGCTCAACTAGGGTATTGTATACAGTTTTGTGAGTAATACTTTAGGAAGAGACTACACAAGAGATCTATGATAATGATCTTGAATGAGAAACTTCAGTTTTGAGGATAAATTCTAGAAGTTGGAACTCTTTCCTTGGAGACGAGAAAGCTAAGATGAAATTTGGTAGAAGTTTTCAAAATCATGAGAAGGATGGACAGAGTAAATAGGAAGAATCTTTTCGTGGTTGTAAACAGATTAAGAATGAGGGAGTCACAGATATTAGGTAATTTGCAAATGTAATGTGTGAAAAAAGACTTTCACATAGCAAGTAATTGGGGTCTGGAACACAATGCCCTGAGCCATGGTGGAAGCAGATTCAATGGAAACATTCAATAGGACATCAAATGGTTAATTAAATAGCGAGAGAGAGAAAAAAAATCAAGGTTATAGTGAAAATGGAGAATAGCAAATAGAGACTGTCATGAAGTGATAATGCTCCTTAGGTGAGATTATGCAGACACAAAAGACCCTCTTTTTACATTGTAGCCATTGTATGATTCTGTGATTACCTGCACCAAAGTCAATGAAGAGAGATAGCAAGGTGTAGAGCAGGATGAACACAGCAGGCCAAGCAGCAGAGGAGCAGGAAGGCTGACGTTTCAGGCCTAGACCCTTCTTCAGAAACTTAGGCACCTGACCTGACCATAGTCAATTAAAACAACTTTCCTCTTTTTCAACTACTAGCGGCACCAATCACAGAAACACACTGCATGTTTGATGCAGACAGACTGTAATTTCTATTTTTGCACATTTTAAACAGCTCTGATCAACTTTTTGGTCATCCAATTTGATTTTTGCCCACAAGATTGCCTTAAACTGAGTGTCTGAACAGCATGACTCATCTAAAAATGTGCCATTTCCATTTCATTCTCCAAGTCTCCTGTACACCTTCTCAGCATGGTAGCTTATTTAGTACCAATTGTTGTGGAAACATGAAAAGATTACTGGACTTCCTCATACAAATCACAACCAAACAGCATAATATGATGTAAGGCTTTACAGTAAGTACAAATCATAAAAACAACAGGGTACTTGGACCACATTTGGAATTTGTCCTTTGAGAAACGAACTATGATTATGTATGGAATATGGGGACTGAGAATACAAGAAGGCCAAAATATGAAAACTGCAAATGCAGTTCAACTGATCAACTGTCTCCATTTAAATCTCAGTTTGTAATGCCCACTGTTTGGAATCCAGAATGCAAAGAACAGAGCTGAACAGAGTGGTACTGTTTCAGTGAATGTGTATGGGGTAGCCAGAAGGTGCCTTTGGAAAGCTGAGGTACCTCTGCGGATTTGGTCCCAGGGCATTTTAGACACTTCACTTGCTCTTAGAAGGGTCAAGTGCCTTCTTTTGGGATTTTGTGTTTCTGTGTGCATGTGTGTGTGTGTGTGTGTGTGTGTGTGTGTGTGTGTGTGTGTGTGTGTGTGTGTGTGTGTGTGTGTGTGCACAATTGGATTAAAATCTTGGAAGTCCCTTTTTACAGCACTGTGGGTATATGGATGACAGTGGTTCACTATTTAGGCTCACCACCATCGTTTTCAAGGGCAATGGGATTCACAATAAAGCCTAGCCCCGATGGCAACCTCCTTCCTGTGGATGAATGATGAAGACTATAAAGGGCTATCGAACGAACAAGCTATCGAGGGATTTATGTTAAACCTAGGAATTGAGTCACTAGATTGAAGCTGCATACCTGATTTCACAAAGCTTCTATCACAGTCAGGTACCTTCCACATAAGTTTGATTGACAGTTCCATGTGGTTTTTCACTTTTGGATGTGGAACTGTTATTTCCAAAGCATCTTGAACTTGAATTAAATGTGTAGCTTTATTGACGTGAAGGAATGTAAAGGTATCAATGTGTTTCATCAATGAGTGCTTTCCTTATTTGAGTGGAGTCTATCATATACTCTTAGAACTTCATTCTTTCTTCTCTGTGCTTTGGTCCTGAGGTTTGTCCATTGTGACCTCCAGGTGAGTTGGCATGGTAGGTAAGGTGGGAAAGTCTGGTAGTTGGGGGACATGGACTGGACTGAGTTGATACTACATCCACATGATGGTTATTGGGACCACGTGGAATATATTGAAAATTGTGTGATTAAACATTACAAGAGTTAAATTTACAAATGCTATTGCATAAAGCTGACTTATAGGCACGGTCAAGACTAAGGAGACTGACTTGAAGCAGATATGGAAGTACATGACTAAAAGACTGTTGCCTAGATTCTATAGGTGGTGTGTGGGGAACAGCTTGAGTATGTCACGGGAAGATATCATCAAATAGATCAACAGAATATAGGAACTGTTATTTGCGGTTTTGGGAGGATCAAGTAAAAATGTATAAGAAGCACGATTAAAGCTGTTGCTGCAGAAGTCTTAACTTGCAACCAAGTAGCCGACATATAAGAAAAAATTAAAGCTGGATAATAGAACAGACAACGGATACTTTCCCTATTTCTTAGGAGCCCAACAGACGATGCGGCTGGATACGGTGATATTGGAGGCATAAGGTCTGTGATGTGCCTTCGGGGAATGGTGGGAATAAGGCAGCTTGGAGGGTATGAAATGAAATGGATTGACAGGGATAAGACATGAGGCATGTGTGAGGGTGGGATTGTGAGGAGTAAATGTTGGAGGGAGAGTTTTGGTTTCATTTCTTTTTTTATTAAGGTCCAGTGCATGGATGCAGGTTAAGTCTGCATCCACAAGCTAGCAGTCTCCATTCTCTTTACATGTTCATCCAACCTGCCTTCTATGGGATTCTGCAATGAAAGTCTGACCTTCTGTAACAGTTCTGGCCGAGGGTGAATTTGTAGAGCCAGGAAATAACGAGGCTTTGCATTCCCACTGCAGACCTTGACTGCTTTGACTGTGATGGTGCTTCCATAAATACCCTCCTTATCCTCACCTAGCTGGGCATGTGTTCAGCCACCAAAAAGACCACCTCCTTCATCATCCCAGCAAGTAACCCATCTCCACATAAAATACCATTGAATAGACAATAATGGTACTTACAGCATCCAGAATGCTCTGGAATAACCTACTCTTTAGAGCATGTGTTGTTGTCTGCTGCATTCTGCAAAAACCCATCATTATGATAGCTTCTACTACTACACTCAGGTATTGCGTGTCTTTTGGGGCTGGGTCATTGACCATCAGATACTGCATCATGGTTAACTTCACAAGCATTCTCATGGAGATGGCCACCATTTCCCTACTGGTGACTCTAAATTTTATGCTTTGTGAAAATTTCTGTATGAGGGTGGTGTCAAACTCCGCTCAGCTCCTTGGCAATATGTTGGCCTTCTAAAAAGCCTACCAGCACAGATTCACGTGCACTTCTTCTGAAGCTCAGTGCTTGGCTGTAGAGGATGTTTCTGCTCGAAAAGGACCACTTTGCTGGCCTAGGATGTACAATGTAGCCACACTCCCCTGTTAACCCAAGACCACTTGTAGGGTGATGCAGGAAAGTCAAGCTCTGAGGCTTCACAAGAAGTATGCATATCCATCAGCCTATTTTGGTATACCACCACACTGAAGTCCTCACCAGAGTCCTCTGCAGCATTACTCAAATGTACCTCAGCCTCCAGCAAGTTGGCCGTTGTACTATCCTGCCCTACCCGCAGGGCATTCAAGCCTAGTGTCTCATACATGTTCCGCCTCTAATCTACACTCTCAAGTATGAACAGCATTCTTATCTGAGTTGGTGTCTGGGTTTTATCATCATCAGTCTCTTCTACATACAAGACTTCCCAAGCAAGGTGCAATTCTTGCGTGCCACAAAGTAAAATGGTATAAGGATAGGGAAATGAGGATGCAGTGGGTGGGCAGAATGTAAGAAGCACATGTTCATAGCATCTGTAGCATCTAAATTAGAGGAGATTGCAGGGTGAAGAGCAAGTAGGATGTCAGATGAAGGATTAGTTTTCAGTATTTAGCATAAATATGATCCTTCCAATCACTGTCAAACCACCACATGTCACAGCCTCAGTTTTTATTTATTCTTTCATGCAATGTATGTGTCAATGACATGGCCAACATTTGTTGCCCATTCACATTTACCTTTGAACTGAATGTCTTGCTCAGCACAACACTTTTAGAAGGTAGTTAAGAGTTAACCACTTTGCTGTAAGTGGCATACAAGTCAGATTGGGTAGGGATGGCATATTCCTTTCTTCGAGGGAAATTTATTTCTTTTCCTCAAGGATTTCAGGGGTATTCTACTGATAGAAAACTCCATCTATGTAAGGAAACACAAACTGCCAGGTTTCCAGATAATTAGATTTTGCTACCTCTGGTTGAGCACCACCTTCTCCTGCAAAAGATTGAGAAGTGCATCAGCGAGTGTATGTGTGATAATGGGAACTGCAGATGCTGGAGGATGAAGGGTCTAGGCCCGCAACGTCAGCTTTTGTGCTCCTGAGATGCTGCTGGGCCTGCTGTGTTCATCCAGCCTCACATTTTATTACCAGCGAGTGTATGTGTGATGTTTTTGTGGTTGAAATGGTTGAATACCTGACATTGTGTGCAAACTATGAGATGTGGGTGTAAGGCTCAAACACTGCCAAATGTGTCAGAGTAAAGTCAACATATGAACATTAGGTACGAGTCATGGTTGGTAGAAATTGTTGCTAGTGAATGATGGGCTAATAGTGAATTAAACAATGTCTAAAGCCTATCGATTATTTATAAAGATATGGTATTGACCATAATCATATGTGTCAGATCATTGAACTTCTTTTAGTATGGCAGTTTTGTTCTTGGTTTTCACTACTGACTTTGACCTCAACAGTATTTGCTCTCACTGCCTTCTAGTATCTGTCCAGAGAGCATCCTGAACACAGAGCACCCCACCTGTCATTTCCAATCCTAGCTCCAAAACCACCAGAGCTGCATTGGAGAACTCTCTGCATTGTTGTGCCACTTTTTAGCATTCCTCCAGCTTGGACACTCTTTCCTGATCACTTCCAACAGATGGTCCACGCAAAAACCCCTCCCTCCCTAGAAAGTGCAAACTAGCATTAAATGAAACAAAGTTTTTTTGGACAATCTTGCATCCTCTCATTAGGCATGCACAACTCAACTGCAACAAAGTGTTGATTATACTCTGTAATCTTGTAATGAGCTGCAGCACAAAATTTGCATGCTGAATAAGTCAGAGAGAAGGGAGGCAGGGCTTTTACATAGTGCAATCTTTGTGTCTTAATTTGGTCCTCATATAATTTTGTGGCAGATGAGGTTAATGAGTGATCTGATTGAAGTATTTAAAGAATGAAGAACAATTATGAGGTTGATAAGGAACAACTCTTCCTTTTATTATGGAAACACAAAACAGGAAGCCATAAATAATATGCTGAGTGTATCAAAATGAAGGGAAGAGTTTACTAAGTTGATAAAAGACAGAAGTTGCTATTTTTGTAGTGTATGCTCAAGTCAATGAACTATAATAACTTTTATTGAATATTAGACTATTTGCAAGATAGCCTAATATAGCATGGCCTTTGGGAACCCAACACACTTGTGTGCCAGTTCTATGTTTCCTGCTGTCACTGGTGACGCAGTCAATCAATTACCATAGTAAGTATTATCCAAGTACCATCCAATTTCTTGTCACTATTCAAGATCAAATAAACTGCTTAAAATGAACTAACCTGAGAAGTAAGGACATCAATGGTGATGGCAAAACAAACCAGAGAACTGGGGCTGAAAATATAGATTTATCACAGCTGGTGTAGCTAGTTCAGTGGAATGTATAGTCCACTAATGTTCCCTCCACTAGTTGAACTCATTCCATACAAAGTTTGTGAATTATCAATAGTCTAAACTTTGTTTCCGGGCTGTGTGTTTCAGAAATGATGAAACTCATCCATCAGGAATTTGCCTGAAATTTTCCACATCGACTCATTCAGAAATATTACAGCTGTTGTAAAGAAAATAAATTACTTGCTAATTTTGTACTTGTATTGTCACCGTTGAGGTTAACTAACCCCCTTTCATATGTATATGACCTCCTCTCAGTATGGTAAACATATGGATCTTGTCCCCTTCAAACGGATTTGGGTAATTAAACCAATGTCATTTAGATACATTTTTATTCCTAATCTAAGGCACCAAGTGCAAGAATTTTTTTAACTGAACTCCAAATCGTCAATTTTTAAAATTTTATTATTATGCACAATGATCCAGAATTTGCAGGATCAGGATATCTTGTATGATAGATCATTTAGTAAACTTTTCCTTCACCCTTCAGCTTGAAAAATAGTCATACTGTGAATTGTCAGAAGTATTAACTCATACATCTGTGAGGTCACAGAGGCATCTGGAGCCTTGGTAAATGATGGGAATAACAGTTAATCTCCCTAAGCAGTCATAGGTTTAAGTCAGGCTATGAGCAGAGGAACTATAGAGAAAGGAAGCAAGGGCTGAATCAAGTGGGTGGGCACAGAGTTACAGAATAGATTCACAGAATCATAGAATTTTACAGCACAGAAGGGTGCTCTTTAACCCATCGTGTCTATACCAGCTCCTAAAAGAGCTACTCAGCTGGTGCCATTCTCCAGCTCCATCTCTGTAGCCTCTTAAATTAATCACATTCAAATATGAAATGCCTATGGGAACCACCTCTACCACTCTTTCAGGCAGCTCAATCCAAATCTTAACAACTTTGAGTCGAGAAATTTCTCCTCATTTCATTCCTAGCTCTCTTGCTGACAAATCTCTCTAACCTTTCCTTGAATCTAAAATTCCTCATTCCTGGTATCATTCTACTAAATCTCCTTTGAACTCTCTCCAGAGCTTTAACATCTTTCCTTAAATGAGGTTCCCTGAACTGAGCACAATACTCCAAATGTGGTCAGACCAATGATTTGTGGAGGTGTAGCATCTCTTGGAGTCATCAAGTTATGCAGCATGTATGCAGACCTTTTGGTCCAACTCGCCCACACCGACCAGATATCCTAAATTGATCTAGTCCCATTTGCCAGCATTTGGTCCATATCCCGATAAACCCTTCCTATTCATGTACCCATCCCCCAAATGCCTTTTAAATGTTGCAATGGTACCAGCCTCCACCACTTCCTATGGCAGCTCATTCCATACATGCATCACCCTCTGTGAGAAAAAAATTACCCTCCAGATCCCATTTGAATCTTTTCCCCTCACCTTGAACCTTAATCCTCCTTGCTTTTATACTCTATACCTCTATTAATACACCCAAGGATCCCATAGGCCTTCTTACCAGCTACTTCAACTTACCTGGCTACCTTCAGAGAATCATGTATGTGAATCCCGAGGTCCTTCTGCTCCTGTACTCTCCTCAAACTATTGAGCCTGTATTCTCTTTCCATGTTTCTTCTGCCAAAAGGCATAACCTCACATTTCTCTGCATTGCATTTCATCTGCCAGCTGTTTGGCCAACTTGTTAATGTCTCCCTGAAGTCTGTAAAAAAAACCTGGAATAGTAATGAAGCCTGCTTTGAATACACCTAATTTCAATCTTAATGGAGGAAGAAGAATAGGTGAGCAAATCATCCACTTTTGGGAAATAAACTGGTCAGGCATGAATTACAGTGATGGCGTGTGCCTTCATTTTAATAGTCATTCTATTTGCAACCACAGGCAGCTGGGATACTTGACCCCTCAAAACTAACAAATGAAAGGAATTGAGAGAGACTAAATTCATGAGACAAAAGTTTTTGTAACACCGAGGGCCAGAAGGACCACATCCTTTATCGAGATGATATTTATGTTACAAGCAATATGGCTAAAATAAATTAGATGGTCATTGTGACTTGTGGGTCCTTGCTGAGTGCAAATTGTTTGCAAAATTGTCTTCATTGCAACATTGATTACACTTGTAGCTTCGTTGGTTGTAAAGTTGTTTGGGACGAACCATGGCTGTGAAAGTGTTATTTAAATACAAGTCTTCCTATGATCATATAATTGGGTAGATCATCTATGTTTCCCTTAGGTGATGATTGAACTTCGATTTGCAAGGTACAATTTGAAACTGCACCTTTTACTTTGAGAATATGGATGACACATTCTTGAAAATTAGGTTATTGTCATTTTTTACCTGATCCTTATTGGAAGTGCACCTGATGCTAGTTTGGGCAGTATTGTTTCACCTCCTTTGTAAAAGTAACGTATCAAATTGACACCACATAAAGTTCTATGATTGAATGTGATTTTTTGAGCACTTAGAACACCAGCCCACAATACAACCGATATCACAGGAAAATTGAAAGGTTAACACCTGATGTGGCAAAACTTTACCACTAGGTGGCAGGCAAGTATTTGCAAAATTCTGTCAACAGACGTCTATAATCTGTTCACAAATAGCATCACTCCTTGTTACTTTTACTGCTGTAAACATTATTCAGATCTGATTGTGCTTTTCAGTTAAACTTGCATGTTAGTCTGATTTGTCTTAATGCATCTTTAAAAATGCTGTTAGCTCGAATGAACAGTACACCCACTTGACTTCATTGAACAATCTATAAGTGAAGTTGTTCAGACAACACAACAGTTTGTTCAGCAAATGTCTATAGGAAATTTTATTTTGCTGTATGATAAGATGACACACATTCAGAAGCAACATTTCAATCCTTTTTCTTCCAAAGAAGAATTATTGGTATGTGTGGTAGATAATGCTTAGTGAGCAGCAGTCCTCCAGTAACATGATTGACGAGATAAAAATCTTTAGTCTACCAGGGCAATATCCATAGAGTAAATGGAAGTGGCCAAACTACTCAACAATTGAAGTAAGGTACTTGCACACTTTTTCACAAAAATATCAGCAGATTGAGTTTAAAATTTTCCTGAACGAAGAAGAGATGAGCTGAATGCAACTTCACTGAAGCAGACCAGCATTCACAGATTTAGGACGTGGTAAAATTGAAGAAATTGCCTGGTCTAAAATCCACACACAGTAAAGATTTGCTTCAAGAGATCAGTTGTTTTCCATGAGGGGCATTCATGAGATTATAGGTCAAATTCTTATAGAAATAATTACCTGTGTCAGTAGTCAAGAATTCCTGTGTGAAGGGAATACGCAATATTTCTCCTGATATGCTGATAGACTAACTATTGGGGTTAGCAGGAACAACATTCTCCATGAAGGCTATCAAAGTGATAAAAGATGCTTTGGTGGAAAAGTGATTTGCAAATCATCACGATCAGTCCGAATAGTCCTCTTGTCAAATGCCTACCAATTTTCCAAGTCCAAAGCTAATGTGTTCTGGAAGAATTGTGACACCTCCAAATGGCCTAAATTTGTGAAGTTAGAGATTTGAGGACATGGCGGTAATGAGAAGTATAAAACTGTTTACATACGTGAATGTTAGTTGCAACAAAGAAGAAGATATGAGGAAGATGTTGCAGAAAATATTGGGTTTGAGGGGTCATCAAACTGCACTTAATGGATTACCAGTTCTGTTCATTGGGATAACCATACAGCGGTGCTAATACATCAGCTCACACTTGGCTTTTGAACATCTTCTGCCTGGTAGATATTAACCAATAGTCCAGCACTGGCAAGACGACGAGTATATATATAGATTTTTGTGTAGTTATACTTCATAAAATTTAAGCCATACTCACTGTGGTGGAGCAGATGACATAAGAAACAATTGAATCAATAGCAATTGAAAACACTCCCAAAAGTTCATCTGTTACTCTCTGGCCGGAACCAACGTTAACAGTTGCAATCTGCACCTGCCAAAGGAGAACAACTACAAAAATGGCAAAAATGCCATTATCCAGCAGTAACCTGACAGGATTAGAGAAGTATCAGAGAAGATTTGTTCAATTTTAGCCATACACAGCCAGATCTGTGTGAGTTGTCACACTTCCAAAATGTAACGTTGAAGTTTGAATTGTTAATCTTGCAAACCTCTGTTCTTACTTGATGGATTTTTATTATCTGTAAAGAACATAGCATGTTTTCATTTTTCTTTATATTTGATTTTAGATTGAAATGGGGGAGCAAAAGGATTGTGGAAGAGGTTTCTGCACTTTTTGAAAGCAATTTACTGAAACTCATTTGAAGAGATGTACACGCTGCTGCTTTATTCAACTAGATATCGGTGGGCTAGCACCAGAGGATTTGTACAAAGATATATACAATATGTAGCTGATGGGATTGTGGAGTGGTTGATGACAAAAGCCATTAACCTGCGAACAACTATATGATTGCTTCTTGGTAGCTGAACAGTTTGTGGGTGTGAATAATAATGGCAGAATTGTTCAAAAGTGGAGGTGGTATGTTTCCCTGCACAGGAAAATATCGGACGTGCATATGTGTGTGCGTGTGAGTCTGTGTTTGTGTGTGTATTTGTGTGTGTGTTTATGTGCCTGTGTGACAGTGTGTGAGACTCAGGATTATCGTGCAATTTGTAAATTTGGATTATTGGGAACCTGAGACAACGGTCTGCAAATATCCACACACAATTCACATAGCAACACAGCTACTTGCAAAAGACGTTTATTTAGCTGACCAACTGGTGAGTTGAGACAATGAGATTCAGCATTTCTAATGGAGATGGTGAGATTGGGTGGGGTGCGGGGGTGCAATGCTTAATGAGTTTGTTTGCAGACAGATGTTCTACCAGCTGTGGGATTACCCAGATCTGGCATAAACAGCTTTCACACTTCACCAAACTCTATGTCCTTCCAGGATAACCTGATACCAGAGAGCAGTTGGGCTGTTTTGAACCGGAAGGAATAAAAGCCTTCTGAATAATGCACATTAAACACCACATTGGCATAATCATGTACAGCATTATTTCAAGCCTCGGTAAATGTAAATATAATTTACTTGGGTAATCCTTTAATTTCGTTGTATCCATCAGGAGTACTTTTGTTAGAGATAATGGGAACTGCTTAAGGTTATTCTACTCCAGTTGCTATTCAGACGAGCAGGAGCTGATGTGAGAAAGATTTAGTAAAGTGATGTGGACTCAGGCACATTAAAGGTTTAATGTGTATTCTGTGCTTACCAATAATTTGTCTCATAAATAATGATTGTAAAATAGAAATATGATTGAATGATGGCGGGGAGTCAGTACAATTATATCTGCAAGTATGTTACAGACTTTCGAAATGAACATACTGTCATATTTCATTCAAATGAAAAACATTTGCAGATTTTAGAATCAATCATGGCTTACAGTTCTATATAATAAAAACGGACCAGGAAATGAAATCTACAGCTGCCACATTTTAGTTGGATCATTTTTTAAAAACCAATATGTTTAAGAGATAATGGGAACTGCAGATGCTGGAGATTCCAAGATAATAAAATGTGAGGCTGGATGAACACAGCAGGCCAAGCAGCATCTCAGGAGCACAAAAGCTGACGTTTCGGGCCTAGACCCTTCATCAGAGAGGGGGATGGGGGGAGGGAACTGGAATAAATAGGGAGAGAGGGGGAGGCGGACCGAAGATGGAGAGTAAAGAAGATAGGTGGAGAGGGTGTAGGTGGGGAGGTAGGGAGGGGATAGGTCAGTCCAGGGAAGACGGACAGGTCAAGGAGGTGGGATGAGGTTAGTAGGTAGCTGGGGGTGCGGCTTGGGGTGGGAGGAAGGGATGGGTGAGAGGAAGAACCGGTTAGGGAGGCAGAGACAGGTTGGACTGGTTTTGGGATGCAGTGGGTGGGGGGGAAGAGCTGGGCTGGTTGTGTGGTGCAGTGGGGGGAGGGGATGAACTGGGCTGGTTGAGGGATGCAGTGGCGGAAGGGGAGATTTTGAAACTGGTGAAGTCCACATTGATACCATATGGCTGCAGGGTTCCCAGGCGGAATATGAGTTGCTGTTCCTGCAACCTTCGGGTGGCATCATTGTGGCAGTGCAGGAGGCCCATGATGGTTGGGGACCGCTTTGCAGAACACCTCCGCTCAGTTCGCAACAAACAACTGCACCTCCCAGTTGCAAACCATTTCCACTCCCCCTCCCATTCTCTTGATGACATGTCCATCATGGGCCTCCTGCACTGCCACAATGATGCCACCCGAAGGTTGCAGGAACTGCAACTCATATTCCGCCTGGGAACCCTGCAGCCATATGGTATCAATGTGGACTTCACCAGTTTCAAAATCTCCCCTTCCCCCACTGCATCCCTCAACCAGCCCAGTTCATCCCCTCCCCCCACTGCACCACACAACCAGCCCAGCTCTTCCCCCCCACCCACTGCATCCCAAAACCAGTCCAACCTGTCTCTGCCTCCCTAACCGGTTCTTCCTCTCACCCATCCCTTCCTCCCACCCCAAGCCGCACCCCCAGCTACCTACTAACCTCATCCCACCTCCTTGACCTGTCCGTCTTCCCTGGACTGACCTATCCCCTCCCTACCTCCCCACCTACACCCTCTCCACCTATCTTCTTTACTCTCCATCTTCGGTCCGCCTCCCCCTCTCTCCCTATTTATTCCAGTTCCCTCCCCCCATCCCCCTCTCTGATGAAGGGTCTAGGCCCGAAACGTCAGCTTTTGTGCTCCTGAGATGCTGCTTGGCCTGCTGTGTTCATCCAGCCTCACATTTTATTATGTTTAAGAGATGTTGTGGTGCACCTCTATAGACTCATACCCTGAGTTGAAAGTTAAAGCCAAATCTTCTTGCTCAGAGGTAGGTACAGTAGCACTTTGCCATGAGCTCTCGTAAGAATATCAAGTGATGCAGTTCCCAGGTTTTGAAACTATACTGTGGGACACAATGGATTTCAAACCCATTGCAGCAGCATTCCGGTTGTTGTAAAGTTTCTTTCACTCTCAAATGGATGTGAGAGAAAAATTCCTCTTTGACACACATCACAAGAGCAAAATGGTGGAAGTGAAAGGTGTTCTAACTTTGCTGAATGGGTGGCATTAGGTATGGCTTATGGGAATTAAATGGGCAATAGTTTTAAATGAATTAGGAAGCTGGTTCCAAACTGCCCACTTGTGAGTTTCACTGATACAGGAGGTAGGTTGAAATTTTAAGTAAGCTGTTTGTTGTTTGGATTTGATTTGCTTTATAGGCTTAACTGGCATTGGCTGGATTTCCAAAGCTTGTCAAGTCCAGCAGCTGCAGTAAGGTGAGAATGCATGAATTTAGGAATTATGAATAGAAGTGGGTCACTAAAGTGTGTTGAACCATTCTCTCATTCAATATGGTCATGGCAGATGTGATTACTCCATATTTCTGCCTACCTCACAAATTCTTCAACCTGTTACTTATCAAGAAATGTCTATTTCTGACTTAATACTCTTCCGACTTAAAAATATTTAAAAACTCTGCATTCGCCATTTATTGAGGATAAAAAAAATCCACAAATTCATGAACCTCAGTAAGAAAAAAATCTTAGAAGCTCAGCAGGTCTGGCAGCATCTGTGAAGAGAAATCAGAGTTAACATTTTGGATGTGGTGACCCTTCCTCAGAACAGAGAATGTTCTCAGTCACAGAGAGATCTTAGAGGAAGATCATTAACAGGGGGATCGAGTTTAAGAGCTGTGAGGTTATGCTGCAGCTCTACAAAACCCTGGTGAGACCACGCTTGGAATATTGTGTCCAGTTCTGGTCGCCCTATTATTGGAAAGATATGGAGGCTTTGGAGAGGGTGCAAAGGAGGTTTATCAAGATGCTGCCTGGACTGGAGGGCTTGTCTTACGAGGAGAGGTTGACTGAGATCGGACTTTTCTCTCTGGAGAGGAGGAGGAAGACAGGTGGCCTGATTAAGGTGTACAAGGTAATGAGAGGCATGGATAGAGTCGATAGCCAGAGACTTTTCCTCAGGGCAGGATTGACTGCCACGAGGGGTCATAGTTTTAAGGTGTTAGGCGGAAGGTATAGAGGAGACGTCAGAGGGAGGTTCTTCACCCAGAGAGTTGGAAAAATGGCTTGGGTGACACTTCCGCCATCTACAATCCGACCCCACCACCCAAGCCATTTTTGCATCCCCACCCTTGTCTGCCTTCCGGAGAGACCACTCTCTCCGCGACTCCCTTGTCCGCTCCACACTCCCCTCCAACCCCACCACACCCGGCACCTTCCCCTGCAACCGCACGAAGTGCTACACTTGCCCCCACACCTCCTCCCTCACCCCTATCCCAGGCCCCAGGATGACCTTCCATATCAAACAGATATTCACCTGCACATCTGCCAATATGGTATATTGTATCCATTGCACCCGGTGTGGCTTCCTCTACATTGGGGAAAGAAGCGGAGGCTTGGGGATCGCTTTGCAGAATACCTCCGCTCGGTTCGCAACAAACAACTGCACCTCCCAGTCGCGAACCATTTCAACTCCCCCTCACATTCCTCAGATGACATGTCCATCATGGGCATCCTGCAGTGCCACAATGATGCCACCCGAAGGTTGCAGGAACAGCAACTCATATTCCACTTGGGAACCCTGCAGCCCAATGGTACCAATGTGGACTTCACAAGCTTCAAAATCTCCCCTTCCCCCACTGCATCCCAAAACCAGCCCAGTTCTTCCCCTCCCCCCACTGTATCCATAACCAGCCTTGCCTGTCTCTGCTTCCCTAAACTGTTCTTCCTCTCACCCATCCCTTCATCCCACCTCAAGCCGCACCTCCATTTCCTACCTACCACCTCATCCCACCTCCTTGACCTGTCCATCTTCCCTGGACTGACCTATCCCCTCCCTACCTCCCCACCTATACTCTCCTCTCCACCTATCTTCTTTTCTCTCCATCTTCGGTCCGCCTCCCCCTCTCTCCCTATTTATTCCAGTTCCCTCTCCCCATCCCCCTCTCTGATGAAGGGTCTAGGCCTGAAACGTCAGCTTTTGTGCTCCTGAGATGCTGCTTGGCCTACTGTGTTCATCCAGCCTCACACTTTGTTATCTTTAATCTCTGTATACGTGTTTTTAGTCAATAATCTTAACATTTGTACCTAATTAACTACAACAGCAGTTTTACAATAAACTAACCTTTACCTTGTTTACTTTTTTCTAAAGCTTTGGTAAATCATTCAAAAACCAAAAGGGAGTTTCATTCAAACTTATATAAATCTTAGTTCATGGACCATTCAGAGAACACATCTGTTGTGGTCGTGACAGGAGATCCAACAGCATTCCAAGATTCCATCCAGAGTGTGTAAATGAGACCTTATAACATCAGCTGGGCCCCACATTCTGTGAGACCAGTTGGCTCAGTCTACAGTTTGTCCTCAATGTCTCCTGATACCTTTCCCAAGTTGAAATAGCCATAATAGAAAAGCAACATTCGACAGATCTATGTGGTTCTTTCTCTTGACAGGCTTGTGTTCATGATGCTTTAGGTTTCATCGTTCTATTGTGTGGCTCTGCCCCCACAATGTTTCCTGACTCAGCTGGAGGATCTTAAAAGCAAACAAGAAATGATCTCAAAGTTCTTTCTGAATGAACTGGATAACTGTATCTGTCTTCAATGCAATTCAATCTTAACTTTTCAGGGCACTGCCACTTGTCATCTTACATTTTCATCAGTACTATTCACAACATCAGAGAGGATGTTTCCTATCTTTACTCCTTCCATTTCTGCATTCTCTTGGCTTTGGGTGAATAAGTTTATGTACTGATCCAGAGATGTGTTGACCTGCAAGCTGACAGGCTGTTTCATTTCAATGCCCTCCTGTGTTTTGAACTTGTTAATGTTGTATAACCTCTGTATGTTGAGTGCTTTCGAGTCTCTTTACTGATTGATTCTTTTTGTAGGTTTCCTGTTGTTAATGTATTGCGGTTGTGTGACCTCACATTTTCATAGCTTGCTTGGGTTTCACTTTTGTATTCTTTACAACGCTGCTCACAACCAGGGAGGCAGTACATTAAAGAACAGTACATAAAATATTTCAGATGGTAAGAATAAGGCAAACAACTGTCCCAGGTTTTCTTTAACTGTCCCATGAATTCGGTTTCTGGTCTCACATTCCAGGTCAGAGTCTCCAAGGCACCATTTGTCTCAAATTCCTCCAGACAATGACTGCTGTAACTGCTCGAGGTCTCCTCTTATGATGCCTGAGCATCTTCAGCTTCTGTGCAACTGCATGTGTGCAGAACAGAGTCAGACCAAAGGGCACATGTGCAGGGACAAGTCTGTAAGAGTCACGAGCCTACAGAGTCACAAGCATGCACAGGCACAAATGTGCTCAGCCACATGCCTGCACAGACATGAGCACGCGCAGACATGAGCACGCACAGACAGGTGCACGCACTGACATGAACACGCCCAGTGATGAGCACACAGAAACACAAGTCTGCACAGACATGAACACACACAGAAGTGGGCATGCACAGTCATGGGTATGCACAGCAATTGAGCATCTGGAATATTGACTGACATTCCCTTCAACAGGTGATGGATGGGATTGGGTCTGTTTGGTGGAGGCACTGGCTCTCAAACCTCAATCCGTGAGATGATGCCAAGGTAAGCCCCATGGCCTGAGTTTGGGGAGCAGGGAGGGAGGGTGGTGTGTGGTGATTATCTAGATGATCCTTTTGGGTGGTAGAGGGGATGGTACTCTGGCAGCCTTGAGAAGCTTACACTAGTCTTCTAGGCAGTCATATTGGGCACAGTGCTTAAGTACGATTGAGGTGGTGTTGGGAGAATGGATTCTGGGTGTGTCTGCACAAATCTTCAGGAAGAAATGTGCACATATTTCTGACCAGGGCTGAACTACCTGCCATGTTAGACCAAATAAGGGATGTCCCTTACCTATGCTTGCCAATAGTTGGATATTCCTATTTGTAAGTAAGGGGCTTAATGCTTGCTTCAGGTTTCTGATCCAACTTTGCTTTGGATTGAGACATCTTTGCCATTGACTTCATGCAGTATTCCAATTAAACTCACTGCAAGCATCAAGAACAATGTCTATTGTTTGTTTTAAATACTCTGGGACTTCCTGCTTTTGACGTTGATTGTGCTTTTGTTATATCCTCATTTATATATGAATCATGTTTAACATCTTACCCTCAAATTTTCCAAAATTTCTCAAATACATCCCAACTTCTCTGCTTTTTAGATTTTACATTTCATTTTCGGTGATAACTTAATTTTTTTGCCAATTAATCACCTGAGGTAATATATTACATCATTCAACTCATTGTTTATACATTATCCACAAAGATGCGAACAGAACAGACTTCATGTCCGCTCTGGAGAATACATTAAAAGGCAACAAACTCATGGACGAAACACAACAAGCCATCCGACATTCTATAATCCCCACGCTACACAGAAGCAGCAAAGGGGACGACCTGAACACAGCAGAGAGAAAAACACTAGATAAACTCAGATAAAGGACGGCTGACTGTTGTTATGAACAAACTCGACTACGTTAAGAAAGCACAGACATTTGTTGCAGGTACAACTACTTACCAACAGGTAGCAATAGACCCAACACCTCGGCTAGGTAATAGGATCACCCAGACACTGAAGCGATTAATGAATGCAGGGCAGATAACCAAGGCAGGCTTCATGAGAATGAAGCCAGAAGGCACAAACACCCCCCACTTCTATGGATTGCCTAAAGTACATAAGCCAGACACCCCTCTCAGACCCATTGTCTCCCTGCCAGGCGCACCTTCACACAAGATAATAAAATGTGAGGCTGGATGAACACAGCAGGCCAAGCAGCATCTCAGGAGCACAAAAGCTGACGTTTCGGGCCTAGACCCTTCATCAGAGAGGGGGATGGGGAGAGGGAACTGGAATAAATAGGGAGAGAGGGGGAGGCGGACCGAAGATGGAGAGTAAAGAAGATAGGTGGAGAGAGTATAGGTGGGGAGGTAGGGAGGGGATAGGTCAGTCCAGGGAAGATGGACAGGTCAAGGAGGTGGGATGAGGTTAGTAGTTAGCTGGGGGTGCGGCTTGGGGTGGGAGGAAGGGATGGGTGAGAGGAAGAACCGGTTAGGGAGGCAGAGACAGGTTGGACTGGTTTTGGGATGCAGTGGGTGGAGGGGAAGAGCTGGGCTGGTTGTGTGGTGCAGTGGGGGGAGGGGGCGAACTGGGCTGGTTTAGGGATGCAGTAGGGGAAGGGGAGATTTTGAAACTGGTGAAGTCCACATTGATACCATTAGGCTGCAGGGTTCCCAGGCGGAATATGAGTTGCTGTTCCTGCAACCTTCAGGTGGCATCATTGTGGCAGTGCAGGAGGCCCATGATGGACATGTCATCGGGAGAATGGGAGGGGGAGTGGAAATGGTTGGCGACTGGGAGGTGCAGTTGTTTGTTGCGAACTGAGCGGAGGTGTTCTGCAAAGCGGTCTCTAAGCATCCACTTGGTTTCCCCAATGTAGAGGAAGCCGCACCGGGTACAGTGGATGCAGTATACCACATTGGCAGATGTGCAGGTGAACCGCTGCTTAATGTGGAATGTCATCTTGGGGCCTGGGATAGGGGTGAGGGAGGAGGTGTGGGGGCAAGTGTAGCATTTCCTGCGGTTGCAGGGGAAGGTGCTGGGTGTGGTGGGGTTGGAGGGCAGTGTGGAGCGAACAAAGGAGTCACGGAGAGAGTGGTCTCTGCGGAAAGCAGACAGGGGTGGGGATGGAAAAATGTCTTGGGTGGTGGGGTCGGATTGTAAATGGCGAAAGTGTCGGAGGATGATGCGTTGTATCCGGAGGTTGGTAGGGTGGTGTGCTAAGGACCCATAACAGAGATTGGAACACCTGGTTGATGGATCACTCCGTTCCATACACTCAACTCAAGATTTCCTCAATACCCTCAAGAACATAAAAATCAGCAACGAGAATATGGTATCCTTTGAATCGACATCCCACTCACCAAAGCAACAGTGGCCACATTACTCGAGGAAACAGCAACACAGACCAGCAGCTCCATCAGAAAGGACAACACACTTAAATTACAAGACCTCTGTATCACCACGCACTTCATGTTTAATGGTCAAGTATACAAACAGATCAATGGTACATCAATGGGGTCGCCCATCTCAGGACTCATCGCAGAAGCGTCGTGCAAAGCCTGGAGCACACCACCCTCTCTCACATTCAGCCTAAACTGCGGATTTGGTACATAGACAACACGTCTGTCATTATTGATTGCAACATATTAGAAGAGGCTCACCACCTCATCAACAGTGTATTCGCAGGGATTAAATTCACAAGGGAAGCTGTATCCACACCTCTCTCTCTCTCTTCTTGCACCTTTCTCCTTCTCCACCTCTTGGTCTTATTTCTCTCCCTCTCTCGATCACTTTCTCCACTTCTCTCATCTCTGAAATACTTTAAAATAAGTGGTGAAGTTCATAGCATGTACTACTTGCTCACACAAAAAGTGGCATATATTCAAATTCAGGGCCCATTCTCTGCAAAACAGAAGGAATATATTCAAACTGTTTTTGAACTACATGGGATCCTGGTGGGGGGGGAGGGGGGGGGCTAATAGTTTCCAATTGCTTCTCCATGGTAGTCTCTTGGCCAATCAAAGCAAGCTTGCTCATGAATCAGTGCTCTTTTCACATGGAGATTAAGTTATTTTAATTGCTTGAAATTTGGCATTCTTGCATCTGTCCTGATGAGTGTAAGATGAAAAGCTCCAGCAATGTATCTCTTTTTTCAGAGATATTCCAGTTTCAGCAACATATGTTCTGAGCATGTGTTACAGTTTACTTTCAAATATCTGATCTGATGCAGATCAAACTAGCTTCACTCTGTCAACACTTTTTCGCAAAACCTTGTCCTTCTCTTTTAGAATCTGCTGCTTCTATTTCTCAAATCCTCCAGAAGATGCTCTGTTCATACCTGTAAGCATCGTCCAAAGAAAAATCCATTGTCCTCATGATGTAAGCAATAATGATTGCTGCAGACCGTGAGATCCCAGTCAAACAGTGCACCAAAACCTGGGACTACATTGACCGCACTGCATCTGTGTGAAACTGTAAGTATCAAGAATGTCACTAAGAAATGAAGAACCAACTTGCATTTGTTTAGCCACTTTTAAATCATTAAGGTGTTCCAGGGTGCTTTACAGCCAACAAAATACTTCTGCATGTCGTCACAGTTATATCCTTGGAAATTCAATGGCTAATCTATGCCTAGCGAGCACTCACAAACTGTTATAAGATAAATGGCAGCTGCGAGTTGAGAGAGAGAGAGATGTTCAACACACATCCTACTCATCTTTGGAAAGTGCCGTGGGATATTTCCAATGCTTCAGGTCCCCAAGTGGATATAGACTCTTTCGCTGGAAAGATATTTGTGGTTCCTCCCTTAATCTTATTAGTTAAAATGATCCCTACAATCTGGTGTTTCCTGGTCTGATCTCTATGGAGGCAGCGACAAATCTGCAAGATTTGGCCACATAACTGTTTAACACAGATGGGAGAATGTTTCTCCTCGCCCACAGCTCTCATATATGGTTGCCAGACATTATCCAGGGCTAGATATGAAGAACTTCTAATTGGATGAAGCATAGGATGACAACTGGGTATATAAGAAGAAGGAGATAACACAGTTTGGAGCTGGAGGAGCATGGCAGGCCAAGCAGCATCAGAGGAGCAGGAAAGATAATGTGTTGGGTCAGGACCCAGCTTCAGAAAAGGAGAAGGAGCCCACTGTTTGATATATTGTGTTGGGGGATTGAAGGGGATGTGCAAAATAAGGACAACAACTTTTATCATATAGCACTTTTATTGTAGTAAAACATCCCAAAGGGCTTCACAAGACTGTTATCAGAAAAGAATTGACATGTTGGGAACAGGGTGAGGTGCCAGCTGATCTACGTGACTCTGTGATAGTCTCCCTGTATAAGAACAAGGGTGAGAAATTGGACTATTCGAACTACAGAGGTGTCACTCTGCTGTCTACGGCTGGGAAGATTCTCTCCAGAATCCTCTCGGACAGACAGATTCCCACCATTGCGGAGGACAACCTGACAGAACGTCAATGTTGTTTTAGAGCGAACAGAGACACATCCGACATGATCTTCGCACTACGCCAACTTCAGGAGAAATGCCGTGAGCAGAACGTTGGACTGTACGCGGCATTCATTGACCTCACCAAAGCCTTCTATACTGTCAGCCGCGACGGTCTATGGAAAATCCTGGGGAAGCTCGGATGCCCTCCTAAGTTCTTAACCATCCTACAGCAACTTCATGAAGGTCAGAGCGGCAAGGTGAAATACAACGGTGACCTATCACACCCGTTCCCCATCAGCAACGGTGTGAAGCAGGGCTGTGTCTTGGCATCAACACTGTTAGCCATCTTCTTCAACATGATGCTGCAGGAAGCGAAGGAGGGCTTCACGAACAGCATCAACATTCGCTTCCGCCCAGATGGCAATATTTTCAACCTGCGCCGCTTCCTCGCCCGCACGAAGACAATACGGGACCTCATCATGGAGCTGCTGTATGCGGACGACTGTGCCCTACTCACACACACAGAAGATGCGCTACAGACTGCAGTGACGCGCTTCTCCGAAACTGCAAAGGCTTTCGGGCTAACGATCAGTCTGAAGAAGATGGAGATCCTGTACCAGAAGCCACCATGCAGCACATATGACCCACCTCGAATCTCGATCGACGGCCACCCCCTCAACACGGTCGAATGTTTCACGTACTTGGGAAGCATAATCTCCAATGATGCTACAGTCACAGGAGACGCTGACAATCGCGTTGCGAAAGCAAGTAGTGCCTTCGGGCGACTGCGGAAGCGTGTGTGGGGAAGCCACTCGATAAACATGTCGACGAAAATCCGGGTTTACAAGGCCGGGGTAATCACCACACTGCTCTACGGCTCCGAGGCCTGGGTTCTGTATCGGAAACAGATGTGGCTGCTGGAACGATTCCACCAACGTTGCCTGCGCTCTATATTGGGCATCACCTGGCAGGACCGCGTCTCTAACAACGAAGTGCTAGAAAAGGCCCAGCTCCCCAGCATCAAAGCGACCCTTCTCCTGAAACAACTTCGATGGTCGGGTCATCGCGGATGGACAACACCAGAATACCCAAGACAGTGTTCTTCGGGGAACTCTGCAACGGCAAAAGAAACCGCGGTGCCCCGCGCAAGCGCTACAAGGACCAACTGAAGCAACAGCTGTCTCAGGCCGGCATTGCCTCAGTGAAATGGCAAAAGCTGGCCTCTGACAGGGACGCATGGCGGAAGAAAACTACGACGGTGACGGAGCAGTTCGAATGTTCGACGAGAGCAGCTGCAGAGGACAGATGGAAATGCAGGAAGGAGCCCTCATCTCAAGCCCGGCTGTCCGGAGCATTCCCCTGCCCACACTGCTCCAGGATCTGCAGGTCCAGGATAGCACCCAATCCACCAACGGTTGTGCAAACGAAATCGCTGACGAATGTCTTCCCAACTGATCTTCGCAAGCGAAGAATCAGCCCTGAATTCAGGAGAATTAGGGAGAGGATTCCAGAATTCAGGATTTAGGAATTAAAAGCATGACTACTTATGGTGGAGTTGTGGAAGTCACATTGCACAGGATGCCAGAATTGGAGGAGCTCAGAATTCTTAGAAAGTTGCAGATCTGGAGTAGGTTACAGAGATAGCATAGCCAAAGGGGAATTTGAACGTAATGAGAAGAAATTTAAGCCCGAGCCAATGACAGACCAGAAGCCAATGTAAGTCAGTAAACAAGATGGGTAAACTGTTTGGTGTGAGTTAAGCTAGAAAACTGTAAATTGAGGGGAGAAAGATTTAAAGAAGACACAAGGGGCATTTTTTTTACACAGTGGGTGGTTTGCATGTGGAATGAACTCCCTAAGGAAGTGGTGATGTACATACAATTACAATATTTAAAAGACATTTGGAGCGGTACGTGAAAAGGAAATATTTGGAGGGATATGGGCCAGGAGTAGGCAGGTGGGAGTGGTTTAGTTTGGGATTATGGTCAGCCTGGACTGGTTGGACCAAAAGGTCTGCTTCCATGCTGTGTGACTCCATGATGTGATATGAAATAAAAGGGGAGTTCCAAACATCAGTTTACAGAAAGGCAACCCATATTGACCAAATCCTCAAGTTCCACGGCAACCACCCCAACATCCACAAGCAAAGCTGCATTAGGACACTATTTAAATGGTCCAGGACACACTGCAACACCCCAGAAGTACACCAGAAAGTGGAAGAACACTTATACAAGACACTCGCTTTCAATGATATCTCCGCAACTTCATCCACAGATGCCTACAAAACAGACAACAACAGGAGGATGCAATATGCCCTAATACACTGACCACACTGCCCTGCATCACAAACATATTGGAACTGAGAACGAGACCCGTAAGATCACTAGGAATCACGGTGGTCCCCAACCCCACAGTCTCTCTACGACAAACACTTACAAGGATTAAAGATCCCATTCTCACAACATGCAGAACCAACGTGGTTTACAAAGTACCACGCAACAACTGCCACAAACATTACATTGCACAGACAGGAAAGAAACTAGCCATCAGAATACGTGAACATCAGCTAGCAGCAAAACAGCGCAATGAACTCTCCTTAATATCTGTACATTTAGACAACGAGGGCCATTAATTTAAATGTGACAAAGTAACCATAGTAGTCCAATCCAAACATACATACATATGGGAATTCCTAGAGGCATGGTTCTCCACCCATATTTCAATCATCAAATATACAGAATTGGACCCCATACACAAACCCATACAGAACAAAACCGGAAATGACAGTACTCACCACAATGGACCGGACAGTATAAATTCCAAGTGGAGTAGAATAACATCGCTTCACCGGAGGCTCCACTGATGATGCCGCCTAGCATGGTGACAAAACATCTCAACAAAAACAAGCCAGCTCATGAACAAGTCAACAACCTCACCCACAAGCTGAGCTACAAGTCTTTGATAAAATTTAAAATCATTTCCACTCGTCCTCTTCTGACAGTATTAAGTCTTCTCTTTGTTTTGCTTTTGGTTTTCTTTCTCTTCTTGGCACTGTGCTTCATTTTTCTCCTGTGCGTCATAATCACCTATACCTATTGAAAATCTAATGTAAAGGATACAATTCCTAACCTCAAACGTTATGTCTCCTTGTTAGAACTCTTGGCCACATTTTTGTTTGGGCATTTTACAAACTATTCTGTTAGTTAAATTTGCTAATGCATCTTGGATTAAATTTTACTTTTTACTTTTACATGTTTTGAAAATGTGAGATGACAACAGTGAAGTCAATAGTGCAGGCACCTTGGTGATAGTGTTAGCTAGTGAGATTGAGGGAATACCAGTCAAGCGGAGGAAGACTAAGAAGGAAACCGAATTAGGGTATTTAAATTCAATCAGATACAGAACAATAAAAAGGGAAGAAGTGCCCTGACAGTAAGGGAACATAGAAAGAAAAAGTAGCAAACAAATTACAGTTTAAAGTTGATATCTTTGAAATCTAAAACAGCACATTTGCTAAAGGAATGAAATTCCAACCCTTTAATACTTCACATTCTAGGCAAGATAGATTGATGGTTGGAGACAAAGATTGGTGGTAGAGGGCTGTTGATCAGACTAGAGACCTGTAACCAGTGGTGTGCAGTAAAGATTGGTGCTTGGTCCACTGTTATTCATTGTTCATGTAAATGATGTGAATTAGAAACTGGCAGAAATGGTTATTACGTTTACAGATGACACCAAAATTGATGGCGTAGTGGACAGTGAAGAAGATTAGTTAAGAGTACACAGGATAGTAATCAACTGGGCCAGTGGAATAAGGAATGGCGGATGGAGTTTAATGTAGATACATGTGCGATGTTGCTTTTTGAGAACACAAACCAGGGTAGGGCTTATACAGTTAATGTTAGGGCTCTGGGGCACTTTGTTGAACAGAGGGACCTAGGGGTGCAGGTACATATTTCCTTGAAAGCGGCGTCACATGTAGAAAGGGTGGTGAAGAAGATGTTTGGTACATTTGTCTTCATTGGTTGGAGCTTTGAGTACAGGACTTGGGACATCATGTTACAGATGTACGAGACTTCAGTGAGGCCACATTTGGAGTACTGCGTACAATTCTGGTTGCTCTGCTGTAGAAAGGATGTTATTAAACTGGAAAGGGTACAAGAAGAATTTACAAGGATGTTACTGACACAGGAAGGTTTGAGTTATAAGGAGAGGCTGGGTAGGCTGGGAAATTTTTCCCTGGAGCATAGGAGGCTGATGGGTTACCTGATAGAGGTTTATAAAATCATGAGGGCATGAGTTAAAGGTAAATAGCTAAGGTCTTTTCCCTAGAGTAGTGCAGACGAAAACTAGAGGGCATAAGTTTAAGGTGAGAGAGGCAAGATTTCAAAAGGAACATGAGGGGCAACTTTTTCACAATTGAGGGTGGTGTGTCTATGCAATGAGCTGCCAGAGGAAGTGCTAGAGGCAGATATAATTACAACTTCCAAAAAACATTTGGACAGGTACATGGATAGGAAACATTTAGTGGGATTTTGGCCAAGCACAGGGAAATGGGACTGGATTTGTTTGGGAAACCTGGTTAGCATGGATGAGTTGGGCTGAAGGGCCTGTTTTCATGCTGTATGATTCTCTGACTGCATGACTTTACGCATTGTTTCTTAGAGGGTCTTGTGGTGCTGTGGTAGTATCCCTATCTCTAAGGTGGGAGACTTGAATTCAAGTCCTACTTACTTCAGAAATGTGTAATGGGATCTCTGAACAGATTGATTTGGAAATATGAGAGACAGCTGAATTTTTGAGGGCTCTTGTGATGCAGTGATAGTGGCTCTGCCTTTGGGCTGGGATACCCTAGGTTCCAGATTAAAACAAAAGTGCTGATTTCTTTGTTCATGGATGCAGTTGGAGGGATGTAGGAAGTCAGAACAACTCCTCATGGATCTGTCCCGATCCTGGCCAAAGTAACCATTCAGAAATCCTGGCAGTGGGCTGTGGAGGGAATTATGATTACAGGCCACTTCCTTCTCTCTCATGTGCTTGAAAACCCTTAGAGAGGGAGGTTCGGGTGTCCACCAACACTTTTGAGGCATTTACAGAGAGATGGGCACTACTGGAGTGCATTTTCTCATTCTCCAACTCTATTTGAACTTGGTCCCCTCCATCTTTCCCTACCCTTCCTTCTTTCTAGTCTTAAGTAACTGGATGTTTGGTTAATTTATTAACTGGATGATTTGGTAGTGGGTTTTCAAAATACAACAAAAAGGGTGCTGAGTACTTCCCAAGTTCATTCTTGAATCTGGACATGGAAAGAATCAAGAAAGGACAGTTTGTGCTAAACTATTGATTTAAAATAAAATATTTATAAATCTCTGGAAGTCTTTTGCTGCCTAACTGAGCCAATGGTTGTCAGTATATGTAGCAAGCAGTGCCACAGAGGACGGGATCATTTCTATCATTCAAGACCTCACATAAAGTTTGGACCCAGGCAGAATGAGCTCTCCATGGTTGTCCATAGGCTTGTCCATTACAGACATCATTGGGATAGTAGTGGCGGGTTGAAGGGAGGCCATCCACCCAAATATATGCTGCTTCAACCTCAGATTCACCACAGGGCACAAATTCTTACCTGATGTGTGTGATTCAGACAACATTTTTCCAATAGCCTCTGGTCTGGTTAACTTTCTTTGCTGTAAATTGTTTATTTCCATATGGTTGATCCAGCAGTGACTATAACAAAATAACACCCTTCATTCTTCTGAGTTCAGTAGCTGTTAGAGTGTTACTGAAGATGAGAATAAGATAGAATGGTCTACGTTTGGGTTAGTCTTCAGCATTCTTGTCATTTTCTGTAGCAATTAGATCAATACACAGGACATGGGTCCATGCCTACTACATACATACACCATTTTTAAGATGTACAAGAGCTCATATTCCATCTGGTTTAGAATCCCTGCATGTAATTGAAGCTGGCATGAGTTCAAAGTTCTTCTTACAAGAATTAGACATCCTGAAGCATTTAGCCAGGAGCCTCAATCTGGTAGTAATTAGTGCAAAAACAGAACACACTCTTCTACTTTCATTCAGTTTTTAACTGTATACTTCTAAATAAGAAATTGTATTCAATTTCTGATGAACTGACCCACTGATCAGAGTTTTCAGGTTATGAAATAATTGCTGTGAAACATAAATGGGGCTCGTTGCAAATATAATGTGTCAAATAAGAGTGTTACTGTGACAGGACAAAAATGTGAGGGTGTTGGGGTAATAGCTTGAATCCTATTCTTCTTACAATGAGAAAAGGAAATGAAATAGCAAATGAATTTACTGCAATATTGGAAATTTAAACAGTCTTTTGTTCAAAGATTTTTCCTCTATTTCTTAATTGATGTTGAATTGAGTGCTGGAATCAGGAGACCTACATTGGGTACATTTCTGGGCACTGATGGGATTGTTTACAAGCTGGATAATTAGTGGTTAGGAAATGTGCACATCCACCAAACCTGCACCCCATCCCATTCCAAACATACATGTTATAAACACTGCAGCTTCACAGCGCCAGGGAACCGGGTTTGATTCTAGCTTCGGACGACTGTCTGTGTGGAGTTTACATATTCTCCCCGTGTCTGCGCGGGTTCCCTTCAGGTGCTCCGGTTTCCTCCCACAGTCCAAAGATGTACAGGCGAGGTGGATCGGCCATGCTAAATTGCCCGTGGTGTTCAGGGGTGTGTGGGTTATAGGGGGATAGGTCTGGGTGTGACGGTCCAAGGGTCGGTGTGGACTTGTTGGGCCGAAGGGCCTGTTTCCACACTGTAGAGATTCTATGATTCTATGAAAATGGCCCAGAGGCTGGAACATGGCAGCAAACCAGTGCTGGGGAATTGTCTGTCAACTTGTGTTTCTGTATCCTTGGATTTTTATTTTTTGGCACTAGATCTTTTAAAATTTGTGAAGAAAGTAGATGTCATTGAATATCATTTGGAATTGGTGCAGCGGCTTACTGATCATTCTGTCCCTTGATTTCTTCCTTGCTTCAATGAGAAGACCCTATCTCTGTGCAATGGCAATAACATAGCTGAGATCATTAAGCCGGTAAATTTTGGATACCAAGCTTTTTTTTCCATTGCTGGTCATTCAGTTTCACAGATGCACAGTTCATCATATTTCTATGCATACTTATTAACTGGATTAAAACTGCCACTCAATTTGCATTCATGGGAGAGTTGCATCTACTCATCCCTTCACCTCTGGTTACTGGTAGCAATAATTTCAGATATACTAATGATATTAACTTGGATTGATGTAATATATTTACATAAGAAATATAACTTATGGTGCTTCGTATGGAAGGAAGAAATGGCAGTTAAACTAAAAAAATGAAAGGATGCAAGCCACAGGCTTGGGAATAGATATGGATCTTAGCATTATAGAATGTCTGAATGGTTACCTCATAGGAGGAGGCTATCTCTGCAAGAGCATGTCAACTAATCTCACTCCCCCAATCTTTCCCTGTAGCCCTGAAAATTGTTTTCTCTCAGGACCTTGCACAAGTCCTTTTGGAAGTCCCAATGCAAAGCTGCCATCATACTCACAGTTAGTGCAATGTAGATTAAAAAAAATTCTCTGTGTACAAAAGATTTCTTCATCTAGCTCGCTTTTGTGGCAATCAGTTTAGATCTGTATCCATTTGTTCTTCACTCTTCTGCGAATAGTAGTGGTTTCTCCATATCTACCTGCTTAGACCCCTACAAAATTGCATTTTATAATTTCAGTTTGATAAGGAAATTAACCACCGGTTCTCTAGTATATCCAAGTAACAAAAGGTCTCTCACAACTTGGAGGCATTTTCATAAATCTTTTCTATTTCAGCAGCTTTTCTATGATAGCATTCATATCCTTTCTAACACACGGTGTCCAGTGTTGCCATAATGCTGTAATTGTGAAGTGCTATTTTAAGCTTCTTGACAAATTACTTGCTTTTTGACTCTATGAAATATACCTTTTTAAACATTTGCCTAACTTGACCTGCTACTACTCGTGTGTATATATTCATACAGCCAGGCTTCTCTATTCCTAGGTCACAAGTAAAATTGTGCCCTTTTGTTTTATGTTGTCTCTCCACAAGCTTTTTATCAAAATGAATCACAGCACACTTCTCTGAGGTAAATTTGACACGGTGGCTTCTGCCGCTGCACAGGAACAGGTGTTCATGTTCATTCCACCCCACTTCATTCACTGACACCAAACATGGTTTTGCCACAAGCGCTATTATTGTTGGACACTCATTGTTTACCACAGCTCTCTGCCCTTTCCTAAGGACTCTTCACTGCCTCTTCCTGAACCCACACCATCTCCTTACTGAGTCCTCGCCGTCTCCTTTCCAAACACTCACTACCTGCCTCCTGGTGTGGAGGAATTTCTTCAGCCAGAGGGCGGTGAATCTGTGGAACACATTGCTGCAGAAGGCTATGGAGGTCACGTCACTGTGTGTATTTAAAACAGAAATAGGTACGCTCTTGAATAGTAAGGGGATCAAGGGTCATGGGAAGAGGACAGGAAAATTTAGAAACACATCAGCCATGACGAAATAGCAGACCAGGCTTGATGGGCCAAATGGCTGAATTTTGCTCTTACATCTTATGGCCTTATGGGCTTATGGAATCCTGCAGTGAGTGACAAATGGCCTTACTCCCCAAAGCCGGTACACTATCTACAAGGGATAAGTCAAGATTCCAATGGAATACTCCCCACTTGCCTGGATGGGTGTAGCTCCAACAATACTGAAGAAACTTGACACTATCCAGGTCAAAGCAGCCTGCTTGATTTGCACCCCATTTGGAGGGATTCCCTTCATCTATCTCTAATACTCGCTGGTAGCTTTGTTCCATCTACAAGATGATTCCAGAAATTCATCAAGGCTCCTTGAAGAGCACATTAAAGCTGCTTCCACCTGGAAGGATGGAAACAGCAGATTCAAGGGAATGCCACCACCTGCAAGCTCCCTCCAATCCATTCACCATCCTGCCGTGGAAGTATATCACCATTTCTTCAGTTGTCAGTGGGTTAGATTCCTTGAACTCTCTCTCAAAACATTGTGGATTTACCTAAACCAAATGGACTGCAGTTGATCAAGTAGGTGACTCATTACCAACTTCTTAACAGCAATCAGAGGTACACAATAAGTAGTGGAGTAACCAGCAGAAGCCACATGCTATTAGTGATTTATAAAGAACAGCAATATAGGATAGTAAGTGGGCAAGGGGTAAGAGGAGGACAAGAAGAAGGAGATCCTGGGAATCTGTGAGAAGTAAGCCAAAAAGCAGGCAATGGGGCAGGGAACAGGAGCACAGTGAGAGTGTGATATCGGGCCAGAATTGACGAGCAGTGTAGTAAGGTGTTGTCAGGTGATTTAGATACCACATTTTAGGTATATCTTCAACTTAAAGAATTTGGGACTTCTTCTCAGGTGACTTGTTTCATGATGTTTGCCTCATGACTTTTCAAACGAAGATCTCCTCTATTAGGATTGTTCTTGCCACCACCATGTTTTGGTATGTGTTTGCCTGTTTAGATAAGTTCAGTTTAGTCTTAAAAGTGTTTCTTGAAACAATATTTATTGACACTATACAGGTAGTGATCTTAAGGTAGAAATCATTGTCTTCCTTCCTTATTGAACCAGAAACAAACTAATCAGGAAAACTCTCTCAAATGCACTTCAGAAGATCTTTCTCCTCTCTCCCTTTTCTTACTAATTGAGTCTATATTAGGGAAGCTGAAGTCCCTCATTATCATTATTTTATGTAATTTACCTGACAAATTTACACTTCTTTGTATGTCCAGTTATTTTGGTGCCCTCTAGAATGTACACAGTAACTTCATTTCATTTGTTGTTATTTAAGAACAAACAGATTCACTCATCACCTTCTCTAGGACACTGGACTGGATTGAATGCATCCATCACAGTAGGAAACATAGATAATAAAATGTGAGGCTGGATGAGCACAGCAGGCCAAGCAGCATCTCAGGAGCACAAAAGCTGACGTTTCGGGCCTAGACCCTTCATCAGAGAGGGGGATGGGGAGAGGGAGCTGGAATAAATAGGGAGAGAGGGGGAGGCGGACCGAAGATGGAGAGTAAAGAAGATAGGTGGAGAGAGTTGCAATGGGAGAGAGATTCCCTGAGGTTGGTCCGGAGGGTAACTTCTTCAGGTTAGGCATCCCTGGAAGAGGCTTCGCAGTGAGGTTAAAATAGTATCAGAGATAATGGGAACTGCAGATGCTGGAGAATTCTAAGATAATAAAATGTGAGGCTGGATGAACACAGCAGGCCAAGCAGCATCTCAGGAGCACAAAAGCTGACGTTTCGGGCCTAGACCCTTCATCAGAGAGGGGGATGGGGAGAGGGAACTGGAATAAATAGGGAGAGAGGGGGAGGCGGACCGAAGATGGAGAGTAAAGAAGATAGGTGGAGAGAGTTGCAATGGGAGAGAGATTCCCTGAGGTTGGTCCGGAGGGAGGAGGGTAACTTCTTCAGGTTAGGCATCCCTGGAAGAGGCTTCGCAGTGAGGTTAAAATAGTATCAGAGATAATGGGAACTGCAGATGCTGGAGAATTCCAAGATAATAAAATGTGAGGCTGGATGAACACAGCAGGCCAAGCAGCATCTCAGGAGCACAAAAGCTGACGTTTCGTGCCTAGACCCTTCTTCAGAGAGGGGGATGGGGAGAGGGAGCTGGAATAAATAGGGAGAGAGGGGGAGGCGGACCAAAGATGGAGAGTAAAGAAGATAGGTGGAGAGAGTTGCAATGGGAGAGAGATTCCCTGAGGTTGGTCCGGAGGGAGGAGGGTAACTTCTTCAGGTTAGGCATCCCTGGAAGAGGCTTCGCATTGAGGTTAAAATAGTATCAGAGATAATGGGAACTGCAGATGCTGGAGAATTCCAAGATAATAAAATGTGAGGCTGGATGAACACAGCAGGCCAAGCAGCATCTCTGGAGCACAAAAGCTGACGTTTCGTGCCTAGACCCTTCATCAGAGAGGGGGATGGGGAGAGGGAGCTGGAACAAATAGGGAGAGAGTAGGAAACATGTCAGCTGGGCCTTAATGACAAGAGAAGCTCAGCCTCCTTGCACCATAAAAACCATACCTGTTTAAGTAGGAGGGTAAAAAGGGATGATGCAGAACAGCCATTGCTGGAGGGATTCAGTGGTGGCTCATAGATTAAACAGGGTCCTCACTGCATTTTGATGCTTTCTAATAGTCACCCAGTAAACTCTTATTGGGTTTGACAGTACCTTCTGTAGTAGGGTTCTTTCATAGTCATGAATTACGTGCCAATTGAGGGACTGATGTCAGGAATTGGGGTCCACTGTGCTGCTTTCCTGCCCTTGCTTCTGACACTACTGCCTTCCTCCCATATTATCTCCATCCTGTTCTCATGCACCTTTGGTCCTGGGTTGGACAATGATCCCAGATTGTGAGATCACCCACTCTTGTGGGTGCATTACTATCAGCTATCGCCACTTTTGATGGCGCTCTGACCATTAGCTAAGGCCACCACATTGACTCACTGAATCCTGGCCATCATTTCTCTTCATTACATTATTTGTTCCTTAATTATTACAGCCACCCTTTCCCTTTCTTTTTTTTCCCCTATCCTTCCTAAAAAGCTCATATGCATGAATATTTGGTACCCTGTTATTAAGAGTAGGCTTATTGTGGGAAATTCCAGAGTTTGGGGCCAGAGTACCTGAACAAAAACTCCAAAAAATTAACAGATTACTTTGATAGAACAAACAATCAGATGTCAAATAAATGAAAAGTCAACACATTCAGCATTCATTCATGATGCAAACTGAAGGATCTGAGTCAACACCACATCTAAATGTGGGATTTACTGCTTTCTACTGTTTCCACTTATTTTAATAAACCAATGAAAGAAATATTTCACACTCTTTAGTTGACACAGTGCTAAAGGAATCTTACAATGCCACAGGGAGAAACCTACTGAAAGGACCATTGTGATATTTATAATTATATATATTTGTTTGAAGGAAAAACTATTTATTATAAATTAGGGAAAGTTTTTAAAACACTTGCAAAATAATGAGACATAAGTTATTTAAGTTATGCAGACGTGTAGAGGTTTTTATCAACTGGAAAATATTTAATCAACCACAGGCTTTCAGTTATAAAACTGACAAATTTTACATTGTAATTCTTAATTGCATATGATGTCACCTTCTGTGCAGAATTTTATTTTCAAAACCTTCATAGTTCCGTCATGTCCTCAAGGTAGCATTGTAGAGAAATACTGAAACAGATGTGTAATTGTATTAATGTGCTGGTTCAGAACATTAATTAAATGATCAAAATGAGAGTAGAATGTTTCTAACAGCCTGTCATGAACTAATGTAAATATTTATAGACTGATAACTTGCTGTAACATTCTCTTTTCTGAATATCAAAGGTGTTAGTTCTGTGATGTGAGAATAGATTCCCTTATGAATATTACCACCAAATGTTTATCTCTTCAAAGTAGATCAACTTAATTTTCAATCTTGGTACATTACCTGAATGCAGGTGGAAGATGTTTAGATCAGAGCATAGTCCCACATGCTTTCAAATGTCATGACTTTTTACATAGCTGAGATGGGACAAGATAGCCAGTGTATGTGAATCTTCTATCAAGAAAAAAAGTTGTTGTAAAGCTCAACAGGTTAGGAAGCATCAGCGGAGTGAGAAGCATGAATAACATTTCAAGTCAGATATGATTCTTCCTCAGAAGTTGGATCTTTTATTAGTATGGATAATAATAACAAGTCAACCATCATTTCTGAAATCTGAAACAGTTAATTTGGCCCTCAAGTTCCATGCCATTTCAGTGTATTTATGTGCAAAGTGTGACATGTTTTTTGATGTGGCTAGATGAGGTGAGATCTGTTTTCCATTCCAAACTTAATTCTGTTCACTTACCAGATATGAACTGGCCTTTCCTATTATTTTCCTTCTGTTTTCTGAGAAACTGTATTCATGTAGATATCGGTAGATGTTATTTATCTGGACTTTCAAAGACTTTTGACAAGAGATTAGTAAGGAAGATTAAAGCTCAGAGTTTCAGAGATAATGTATTGACATGGATAGAGAACTGGTTGGCAGAAGACTACTACTTGAATGCCATTTGTCCAAATTTGCAGATGGTACTAAGTTGGGAGGCAATGTGTGCCATGAGGAAGAAACTAAGAGGTTGCGGGGTGACTCGGACAGACAGGCAAATATTTGGCAACTGCAGTCTAATGTGGATAAATGTGAGGTTATCCACTTTGGTTATAAAAACAAGGAAGCAGATTATTATCTGAATAGCGACAGTTTAGGAAAAGGTGAGGTGCAACAAGATCTGAGTGTCATGGTGGAACAGTCGTTGAAGGTTAGCATTAAGATGCAGCAGGCAATGAGGAAAGCTAATGACATGCTCCCCGTCCTAGTGAAAGGATTTGAATATAGAAGTAGGGATGTCCTGCTGTAATTATACAGGGCCTTGGTAAGGCCAGGCCTTGAGTATTGTGTGCAGTTTTGGTCCCCTAGTCTGGGGAAGGACATCCTTGCTGTTGATGGAGTCCAGCAAAGGTTCACCAGACTGATTCCTGGGATGGCAGGACTGACAAAATAGCAAAGGCTGGGTTGACTGGACTTGTATTCACTGGAATTTGGAAGAATGAAGGATAATCTCACAAAAACAGATAAGACCCTGATGGGACTGGACAAGCTCGATGCTGGAAGAATGTTCGCAATGTTTGGGAAGTCCAGAACAAGGGGTCAGAGCCTAAGAATGAGGGGTAAGCCATTCAGGACTGAGATGAAAAAGAATTTCTTCACTCAGATACTTGTGAATCTGTGGAATTCTCTCCCATAAGAAGCTGTTGTAGTGAGTTCATTAGATATATTCAAGGGACAGCTGGATGTGCAGCCAAAGGGACCAAGAGGTATAGGGAGAGGGTGGGAATGGGATAGCGAGATCGCGTAATCAGCCATGATTGTGCTGAATGATGGTGCAGGCTCGAAGGGCTGATGCAGCTATTTTCTATATTTCTATGGTTCGAAGTAGTCCTCGATGTGCCTATGTACAATCAAGCAGTAAGTTAGAAATGAACAGTAAAGTAGAAAAGGAAGTATAAATATAAAGTGCAACTCTTACCAGAGAGTAGAAGAAGTGAAGTGTTCTGAGTTTGGATACTGGTGAAGGCATTAGATGTCACAATGATGGTTTGGAACATTACTTTGATATTTTGCTATTAAAGCTTTGACCTGCTTTTAGATTTAATTTTAGGAACATGAGAAATCCTTCAAATCCACCTAGTTGAGATGGTTCAATACTAGCAATTGGCATTCCACTTGGAGTCTTTCTCTGGAATGTGTGAGATGGTTGATTTAGTGGTAACTACCAGGTTCTGAAAAGAGTTAGACACAGCATGGTGTCAAAATAGTGTAGCCACCGTGGCCCAGAAAAAAGGACACAGGACTCTGGCTATTCTGCTTCCGGTGGTTGGAGGTCCAACCCATCTAGCTTGGTGGCAGTGAGCTGACAGAGCTTTTAAAATGGCATATTCAATCTTACACATCTTCCCTTGTGAATAGTATAGCTGACCAATTGAATTCCACTAATGATGCAAACTACTCCACTATAATGAATGGATTTGGGAGGACCACATTTGGGCTGACCCCAACAGTTCTATTGTAGCAGAACTCATTAGAATGACGTGTAGAAATCAATGTATGTTAATGAATCATTATTTTTCTACAGAAACGCTGTTGGGTCACAAATGTCCATTCTATTCTTTTTTTCTTAATAACAGAACACACTGAAAATATTCAGGACACAGTGACAATATTTCATTTCAATGCTGTTAAATAAAAATGTCAGCACATTTAGCGGGAGATGTCAATGTTCCAGCTAAGCAATAAAGATCAATTATAATGATAACACACACCACAAGCAGCACTGTGTATAAATTTCTTTACAACTAATGGCACTCATACCACAAAACTGGCATTTGGAATTGCTTTCGATAGATTCCCTGTCTAGCCTGGTGGTGGATATGAGCGCCTTCCTGAGAGGCAGTCAGCGTTTCTCCAAACGAACTCCCCATCTTGACTTTTCAGCCAGCTGATGGGGAATATTGGGCTTCATATAATTCAGCCTCATGAATGACAATGCACACTGAAATCTGCCTGCATAATATTTTCAAAAGAAGTTACTGAAGTGATTGCACCGAATGCACCATTTTTTAGAGTTGTGCAACTAAAATAAACATCCTCCAATGGAATGACGACTCTTCAAAATACATGAGGATTGTACTTTTTCACAATTGCAAATAAACAGATATCGTCCTGTTCATAATATAATGAACTGCTCCAGGAGCTTATTACTGAAATATCAAATATTCACTTCTGCAAAGTGTATTGAAACACTTTTTAAAGTCAGCCTAAAAGAGCAAATTATTCTTATTTAAAAGGCAGATTGGGACACTCTGAAAGGTACGAAGTTCAAGGTACTTCAAGGATCAATATGTTTAATGGTCAATCAATGATGAACCTTTGATTCGAATCTTAAATTTGCGCAATCCAATGCTCTGACGAATATTTTGATGATAATTTAATAAGAAGAATAGATGTCACATTATATAGCTATGCCCACAGTTTACTGACTCCACAGGAGTTTTATAAGTGGCACACATGGGAGGCCAGGCACCTGCTCTGCTATTTTTATTGCACTCTTTTAGCATTACTAATTAACATGAGATACCCTTATTCAACATGCAGGAGAATGTTTCTTGGAAGGGTTCACCAGATAATGATTAAAAGTCAAAATGCAATTTTAGCTCCCCTCTTCTGTTGATCTGCCTCAAGTTTGTTGACTCAGCCAACTGACCAACTATCAATGCTGAGATCTTTTGTATTTTTTGGCTTAGGGAGACACCACAAATACTTTGACCTTCCGAGACATTGTAGAACATCTCTGTTTCCACTTTGCAACATAACTTTAAAACGGGATGGACTAAGCCATTAACTTAACATCTTTTTCTGTAAAAAAACCAACAAACCAGCGCAGTCGTGGATTCTTTTCAACCTGTTTTCAAAGTGTTTTTTCAACCAGTTAATATGTCTACAACCTGAAACTTCACAATAGTGTATGCAAGCAATATTTATGAGTGTAGGGAATGTTTTGTATATTAGGATATAATTGCTGTCATGTTGCAATATCCAAATTAACACTGTTGTTTCTTCCTAAGCCACAGTATATTGGAGATGCCATTATATTACTCTTGAAAGAAGCTTAAAAATGTTCTATGAATATCTTTAACCATAAAAGTTAAGTATTATTTCAGTTATCTATTTAAAATGCATTCAATGTTTGTTCCAATCCACACGAGTGATGCCCCACTTTTGAAATTCTTCCTGTACCACTGTCAGTATTACTTATTGGACGCTAACCCAGATGGTCCCCATTGAGATTAACTGCGGCGAAGATAATGTGTGCACGGACCACCTCAATGTGACCTGCCACACAGAGAAGTGAGTGACTCCCTCCCGCGCTCCCGGGAGACTAGGAGAAGGAGGGTGGAGAAGGCATGAAGGAGACTAGGTGGGATTGAGGTTCACAAGGAAGAGGTATTAGAAATCCTACAGAGTGTGAAAATAGATAAGCCCCTGGGCGCATGGGATTTATCCTGGGATCCTCTGGGAAGCCAGGGAGGAGATTGCTAAGCCTTTGGCATTGATCTTTAACTCATCATTGTCTACGGGAATAGTGCCAGAAGACGGGAGGAGAGCAAATGTGGTTCCCCTGTTCAAGAAGGGGAGTAGAGACAACCCTGGTAATTATAGACCAGCCAGCCTTACTTCAGTTGTTGGTAAAGTGTTGGAAAAGGTTATAAGGGATAGGATTTATAATCATCTAGAAAAAAATAATTTGATTAGGGATAGTCAGCACAGTTTTGTGAAGGGTAAGTCATGCCTCACAAACCTTATTGAGTTCTTTGAGAAGGTTCCCAAACAGGTAGATGAGAGTAAACCAGTTGATGTGGTGTATATGGATTTCAGCAAGGCGTTCGATAAGGTTCCCCACAGTAGGCTATTGTACAAAATGTGGAGGAATGGAATTGTGGGAGATATAGCAGTTTGGATCAGAAATTGGCTTGCTGAAAGAAGACAGAGGGTGGTAGTTGATGAGAAATGTTCATCCTGGAGACCAGTTACTAGTGGTGTACCGCAAGGGTCGATGTTGGGTCCACTGCTGTTTGTCATTTTTATAAACGACCCGGATGAGGGCGTAGAAGGATGGGTTAGTAAATTTGCAGACCACACTAAGGTCAGTGGAGTTGTGGATAGTGACGAAGGATGTTATAGGTTACAGAGAGACATAGAAAAGCTGCAGAGCTGGGCTGAGAGGTGGAAAATGGAGTTTAAAGCGGACAAGTGTGAGGTGATGCACTTTGGTAGGAGTAACCGGAATGCAAAGCACTGGGCTAATGGTAAGATTCTTGGTAGTATAGATGAGCAGAGAGATCTCGGTGTCCATGTATACAGATCCTTGAAAGTTGCCACCCAGGTTGACAGGGTTGTTAAGAAGGCATACAGTGTTTTAGCTTTTATTAATAGAGGGATCGAGTTCTGGAACCATGAGGTTATGGTGAAGCTGTACAAAACTCTCGTGCGGCCGCACTTGGAGTATTGTGTACAGTTATGGTCACCGCATTATAAGAAGGATGTGGAAGCTTTGGAAAGGGTGCAGAGGAGATTTGCTAGGATGTTGCCTGGTATGGAGGGAAGGTCTGACGAGGAAAGACAGAGGGACTTGAGGCTGTTTTCATTAGAGAGAAGAAGGTTGAGAGGTGACTTAATTGAGACATATAAGATAATCAGAGGGTTAGGTAGTGTGGATAGGGCGAGCCTTTTTCCTAGGATGGTGATGGTGAGCACGAGGGGGCATAGCTTTAAATTGAGGAGCGAAAGATATAGGACAGATGTCAGAGGTAGTTTCTCTACTCAGAGAGTAGTAAGGGTATGGAACGCTTTGCCTGCAACGGTAGTAGATTCGCCAACTTTAAGTACATTTTGTTCGTCATTGGGCAAGCATATAGACGTACATGGAATAGTGTAGGTTAGATGGGCTTCACACTGGAATGACAGGTCGGCACAACATCGAGGGCCAAAGGGCCTGTACTGTGCTGTAATGTTCTATGTTCTATGTATGTTTAAATCTAAACATTTTTGATGCATACTTGAAGCTATAAAGGCATTGACACAGATTAATGCTGACAGCACTTTGCAACATTATAACGTGCTTATTGCCTAGTACTGGTTGCAATCACTCATTTGCTTGGCACACATAAGTAACTGTTAGACATTTTCCTGGAACTGCTGACTTTTGCACAAGATTGCTGAATAGTTAATTTCATTAGTTTAATTTTCTTTTGGCCATATTAAAAAGTGTTCATGCTTTTGTTTTTGCTCTGTGTATATGTTTACTATATGTCTGGCGCTGTCTGTAACATTAGTATGGGCTTAATATTGTCATAAAACCATGCCTCTGGGGCTGTGCAAAGGTTACTTCTAAGTAGGATCTGCTGTATATTGTCTAAGATGGTCTCACAATTATTACAACTTTCAATCTACCTGTGGTGTTTTTGACTCCAAAGATCAAAGTTGGCAGAAGTTGCTGGGCACCATCTGCACTAATTTACAGCAGGCTGACTCGTTTCAACCAGCTAAGCAGACATTACTGTTATTCCTAATCAAAAAATTTATATTGTAGATCTTGTGTGTGAACAACCACTACAACAAAACATCTGTCTTTAACTATAGCATTGCACATGTATACTGAAGGCTTTAGGATATAATATTCATTATTATGGACAATATTAATTCACAAAAAGAGTAAAATAAAAATGTTCACCTATGTAGCTCTTTTGACGATGCTCTGGTGTCTTGAAACGCTTTACATCCAAGGAAATAATTTTTGAAGTGAGGTCATTGTTCTGATATGAGAAAGTTGTGCACATTGTTTTAAGAAGTGAAATGAAACTTACCATGTCTGTGTCGGTGTATGTATACCCAACAGTTCCCTTCTTGCCATAATCAGTCCCAGACGTTGCATGGATTTCAATAACTTCAAAAATCTGTGAAATCTGGGATGAATTACCATGAGAGGGAAATCACTTTATATGAGTATTCAAATGTATATATTATTTAAGGCCCAACTTGTGTTTCCATAAGACTGTTAATAGAAATTTTTAGTCTGTAGCTGTTTTAAAGATCTAATATGAAGCAAGTAGATAATGGGAAAGAGAAATACAATGCACCTTTCTTGACCCTCCCACTATGTTCCCACACGCACACCATTCAGAATTAACATGGGTAACTCCTTCCATTGTATGATGACAGAGCTTTTCTTAATTCTTTTGATGGGATGTAGGTTTCACTGGCAAGGTCAGTATTGATGCTGAACAATAATTTGAACAGAATGACTTTACTAGACCATTTCAAAAGGCAGTGAAGTACATTACTATGGGTCTAGAGACACATGTACGCCAGGTCACGTAAGGACAGCGGATTTCCCTAAGAAATATTAAGGAAACAGATCTGTTTTCATGAAAATCAATGATAATTTCATGGTTACTATTGTAGAGGCTGGTTTTAATATGCCAAAGTTAACACTTGATTTAAAATTCCACCAGCTTCTGTGAGAGGGATTTGAGCCCATATCCCCCTGGGCATTAAAATAAAAACAAAAATTGCTGGAAAAACTCAGTGGGCCAGGTAGCATCTATGAAGGGAAAACAAAGTTAACATTCTGACCACAGAATGGGCTCTCCAGGGTTTTGAACCTCCAACGGCTTTTTTAGGGTCCCTGGGCTTCTGGTCTATTAACACTAAGCTACCATCTCTGCATACATTTTCCATTTAAACAGAAAGATATTGCATTAGGTCTGCTGGCTATTTTGTACATTCCATAAATATATAGACAGCCAACTTACTCACCAATTTACTGATTAGAGCTAAAGTTAGGGTAGTGAGCTTTTGGCAGCTCATTAAGACGTAGTGAACTTTGTGCAGAGATTCTGGTTGCAACAGCAAACACTTTAGAGAGGAAGTTGCCAAATGAGGTTTTCTGTTTAACTATTGAACATGTTCATTAACGACTTTTTTGTTTTCATTATCCACCCATATATCAGGAAAAAAAGCAACTGTGAGAATTGCACCTCACAAAATGAAGATTGAATTTTCCTAGGTCATACTTCCATTCACCATTAAGTTCACCCTGAAATGCCAAGTTCAAATTAGCCTAAACTCCATCAAGAATTGGTCTCCTTGTACTTCTGATTCAGATGTACATAATGTGGTTTACCAAACAAATTTCACACTCCACTCATGCTTTTCTCAGTAATTATTAGCTGTCATTGATAACTTTGTCCTTTTATTAGCTACGTCTGGTCTTTTCAAGCATGTTCTCAATACACAACGTCAAACATAAAGTATATTTCGCAAACACATCTCATGTATGTGTGAAGTTGCACATATAATTATTAATATCACTGAATTGCCTGGTAGAATAGTTCAAATTCATTTATATTCTACTGTGAGGAGGAAGTGAATATGTGTTGTATTGGCTCAAAATGTGTCATGAAAATGTCAGAAATGAGAAGACAATACAATGCATTAAGTAATAGAGATGAGAGATAATGGGAACTGCAGATGCTGGAGATTCCAAGATAATAAAATGTGAGGCTGGATGAACACAGCAGGCCAAGCAGCATCTCAGCATTAAGTAATAATGTGATTAAAGAGAGGAGTATACAGACAAACTGAAAAGCCTGAAACAATAGATCGGCGACTGAAGAAAACTACCAGATGGTAAACTGTCATTACTAAGCTATTGCTCCAGCCTGTACACCCTTCTCCCATTCTGATAAGGGATGTCAGTTAAAATCTGGCCTTATCTTAAAACTGGTTTTGTTCCGGTGTAATATAACAAAGACGTTTGTATTGATAGTATATTTCTAATTAGACAGTACATAGAACTGCGGGTTATTTCTGAAGCTGAAGTAGAAGCACAAAAACTGGAAGAACTGCAGATGCTGTAAAAGTGGAATATAAACAGAAGTTGCTGGAACTGCTGCAGAAGTCAGCAGTTCAGGCACATCTATCAAGTAAAAAATCAGAGTTAATGTTTTAAGTCCGACGACATGTCCTCAGATGTAGAAGCATCCTCTGAATGGTGTTTGCATGTTTGCTTGAAGTAATTAGCATTCTATGGGTCATGTACATTCATCAGAGCAGGCTATCCTTACCTTTACGGGCCTGAACACTTACTCTTGAATCTGTGGCCTGAAGTATTTCTTAAATTGATTTGGGAAAGTTTGGGGAATTGTTTAGTACTGGCATATCTCCAATGGTCGAAATAAGTTAGTTTATGAGTAGTTCAACATCAATAAACTGTGAAGAAGGAAACAACTTTTAAGGTCCTGTAATTTAGAAGTTGCTTAGTTAACAATACATCAGAGGGAATGAGACACTTAAAGCTATGAAAGCCCTCCCTGGCACCCTGCTGTTAGCTGGCATTGTACACTGATTTATCCTACAAGAACACTGGTCATGTGAGATTAAGGCCAGCTGTGAAGATGTTAACTGAGTGGGTAGAACTGAAAGAAGATTGTTAATATGGATGATAGGCTTAGTGTTGTACGTGAGCTGGGCAGCCACAAGCAAGAAATGAACTAAGAGCGAAGCACTGTTTCTTTCCGAACTGTATAAGGTAAATCTCTTTGATATTCGTGTGGATGAAGTGCATTGGAAAAACAACATACTTGTTCAGTGAGACAAATTGAGCCAGAGCCATTTCTACTCCATGTGCATCTTTAAAATACTTATCAGAGATAGCGAGTTTTGAGAAAATCTGTAGCTCAGGTTGAGGTTCTGGATGTGAGTTTGCTCACTGAGCTGGAAGGTTAGTTTTCAGACGTTTCGGCATCACTCTAGGTAACATCATCAGTGAGCCTCCGACAAAGCTTTGTAGGAGGCTCACTGATGATGTTACCTAGAATGGTGCCGAAACGTCTGAAAACTAACCTTCCAGCTCAGCGAGCAAACTCACATTCAGAACTTATCAGAGATTTCCTGGTACATTTTGAGCTGCCTCATAATCTATGATCAGGTCACCATTGTCCCCCTTTCTCAATGGAGAGAGACAACTGGCAGTATGATTAGAGATAATGGGAACTGCAGATGCTGGAGAATCCAAGATAACAAAGTGTGGAGCTGGATGAATACAGCAGGCCAAGCAGCATCTCAGGAGCACAAAAGCTGACGTTTTGGGCCTAAACCCTTCATTAGAGAGGGGGATGGGGAGTGGGTTCTGGAATAAATAGGGAGAGGGGGAATGCGGACCAAAGATGGACAGAAAAGAAGATAGGTGGAGAGGAGAGTATAGGTGGGAAGTTAGGGAGGGGATAGGTCAGTCCAGGGAAGACGGACAGGTCAAGGAGGTGGGATGAGGTTAGTAGGTAGGAAATGGAGGTGCAGCTTCAGATGGGAGGAAGGGATGGGTGAGAGGAAGAACAGGTTAAGGAGGCAGAGACAGGCTGGGCTGGTTGTGTGATGCAGTGGGGGGAGGGGACGAACTGGGCTGGTTGTGTGATGCGGTGGGGGAAGGGGAGATTTTGAAGCTTGTGAAGTCCACATTGATACCATTGGGCTGCAGGGTTCCCAAGCGGAATATGAGTTGCTGTTCTTGCAACCTTCGGGTGACATCATTGTGGCACTGCAGGAGGCCCATGATGGACATGTCATCTGAAGAATGGGAGGAGGAGTTAAAATGGTTTGCGACTGGGAGGTGCAGTTGTTTATTGTGAACCGAGCGGAGGTGTTCTGCAAAGCGGTCTCCAAGCCTCCGCTTGGTTTCCCCAATGTAGAGGAAGCCACACTGGATACAATGGATACAATATACCACATTGGCGGATGTACAGGTGAACCTCTGCTTAATATGGAAAGTCATCTTGGGGCCTGGGATGGGGGTGAGGGAGGAGGTGTGGGGGCAAGTATAGCACTTCCTGCGGTTGCAGGGGAAGGTACTGGGTGTGGTGGGGTTGGAGGGCAGTGTGGAGCGAACAAGGGAGTCATGTAGAGAGTGGTTCTCCGGAAGGCAGACAAGGGTGGGGGATGGAAAAATGTCTTGGGTGGTGGGGGTGGATTGTAGATGGCGGAAGCGTCGGAGGATGATGCGTTGTATCCGGAGGTTGGTGGGGTGGTGTGTGGGAACGAGGGGGATCCTCTTTGGGCGGCTGTGGCGGGGGCGGGGTGTAAGGGATGTGTTGCGGGAAATGCGGGAGACGCGGTTAAGGGCGTTCTCAACCACTGTGGGGGGGGAAGTTGCGGTCCTTGAAGAACTTGGACATCTGGGATATGTGGGAGTGGAATGCATCATCCTGGGAGCATCATCCTGGGCGGAGGTGGAGGAATTGAAAATAGGGGATGGAATTTTTGCAGGAGGGTGGGTGGGAGGAGGTGTATTCTAGGTAGCTGTGGGAGTCGGTGGGCTTGAAATGGACATCAGTAACTAGCTGGTTGCCTGAGATGGAGACTGAGAGTCACTCTCTCTGTGACTCCCTTGTTCGCTCCAAACTGCCCTCCAACCCCACCACACCCGGCACCTTCCCCTGCAACCGCAGGAAGTGCTACCCTTGCCCCCACACCTCCTCCCTCACCCCCATCCCAGGCCCCAAGATGACTTTCCATATTAAGCAGAGGTTCACCTGCACATCCGCCAATGTGGTATACTGTATCCATTGTACCCGGTGTGGCTTCCTCTACATTGGGGAAACCAAGTGGAGGCTTGGAGATCGCTTTGCAGAACACCTCCGCTCGATTCACAATAAACAACTGCATCTCCCAGTCACGAACCATTTTGAGTCCCCATTCCATTCTTCACATGACATGTCCATCATGGGCCTCCTGCAGTGCAACAAGGATGCCACCTGAAAGGTTGCAGGAACAGCAACTCATATTCCGCTTGGGAACCCTGCAGCCCAATGGTATCAATGTGGACTTCACCAGCTTCAAAATCTCCCCTTCCCCCCACCGCATCCCACAACCAGCCCAGTTCGTCCCCTCCCCCCACTGCATCACACAACCAGCCCAGCTCATCCCCTCCCCTCACTGCATCCCAAAACCAGCCCAGCCTGTCTCTGCTTCCCTAACCTGTTCTTCCTCTCACCCATCCCTTCCTCCCATCTGAAGCTGCACCTCCATTTCCTACCTACTAACCTCATCCCACCTCCTTGACCTGTCCGTCTTCCCTGGACTGACATCCCCTCCCTACCTCCACACCTATACTCTCCTCTCCACCTATCTTCTTTTCTGTCCATCTTTGGTCCGCCTCCCCCTCTCTCCCTATTTATTCCAGAACGCTCTCCCCATCCCCCTCTCTGATGAAGGGTCTAGGCCTGAAACGTCAGTTTTTGTGCTCCTGAGATGCTGCTTGGCAGTATGATTAACCTGACAGTCACCACATCTCAGGCAAATAGCAAGGTTGAGAAGATGGAACTTTCATTGTGACATCAGCTAGCTCAGGAACTGAACTCGCTCTGTTGGTGTCAACCTGCCTTACAAACTGGCCATCCAATCAACTGAGCTATCACAGATCTACTGGCCTAATTTGTAAATGACTGCTTGTCAAACTGTATCATATAGTAGTCACTAACCAGATTTCATGCTCTATTGCCCTGACAGCAAATTATTCCGAAATGTAAGAGGAACGGCTTCTGCTTTTATCAACTGATTAGAACGGAAGAGTTTTGCAGAGTTTGTGAGTCCAAGTTGTTCAGTAATTTGTAATTATTTTGCATTCTTCTTGCTTACTGTCTCACAACTGAGATTTACACATTATTTTGACTGCCTGCTGTGGACTATCTTTCTAACCCCTGCATGCCCATCACCTTCTCTCCTATAATTAGAGAAACCTCGGAGAACATTCCCAGAGCTTGATAGTTTGTCCAGTAACTGGGGAGAAAAGCACAGCACATTGGAGGGAGGGAACATCAAGCACTGTCCGCAGACCCTGACCATCAAGTATTAGTAAACCAATACTCCTCAGTCCCACTACCTATTCCTCACTCCAAAACTAAATTACAGATGGACAGCATGTGGGAGATCCTTTCTCAGAGGGCTACATTAGAGCCTGAGGATCTTAAGCCTCAATGAGTCAGCACCGGGTCTTCAATGGCTAGCTAACAACAGCCTCAGATTGATAATTCCAGCTCCTTTAACAAATCATTTCGGCATCTTTTCAGCACAAAGTAGGGTATCTCTATATTAAGCCAGCCTAGCTCCGCAGTAAGCTAGGGAACAGTACAGGCATGTATGTGGCAGATCACTGATGTCTTTTATAGCAGAATTGCCTGCTTCCTAAGCTGTAACATGGCATTTTGTTACTTTCTGCAAAGGTTTTACTAGCTCTGTGCGTCATGCAACATAAACATCAAATAATTTTTACTAAAATAATACAGAGTTTGCTACACCGCAAATGATTTGCTGTTCTGCCAAAATATGGTAGCAACCATTAACAAGAGAGCAATAGTATATCTGAAAAGAAATGCCACAATGTGGTATACAGAATACAGAACAGACATCTGGAAATCATTTCACAGAGGGGGATGTCAGGAGGGGCTGTGTGAGGGTGCGATTCTTTCAATCCTCCCTAGATTGATTCTATCCAATGGGATTTACTGCTTTGGAAGAAAGCCTTAAAAGGATAAAATACCGGATGTGCAATTCTTCGGAATTAAATGGTTTCTTAAGGTCACCTTGGCTGAGAGAGGAAGAGGAGAAGCTTAAAGACTCTTTACCATATTAATTGGCAGTTGCAAATATTCCACTCTAGCATTCATTCAGAATATATAGTTTAAATAACAAATGAGAATGCATTTCTCTTACAGTTTAAAACTAATAAATGTGAACTTTAAAATGGCTTCATTATCCATAAGATTTTTAGAAAAGCTAACTTATGTTTAATTTTAATTGCATTTTATAGACTGCCTGTTAAGAAATGCCAGTGTTCTTGCAATTGATTTACAATTTGTCAACCTGCACTCTGCATAAGACTCAATAAATAATATTACTTTCATTATCAACATTATGCACTCAGACCTTCTGAATAGTATTAACAAAAACAATTACTAACATTATTCCATAGTTATCACCGTGAATAAGTTCAAAATATGTCAAAGTGTTTCAGGTTGAGACACTTGATCCACCTTTGTTAGACTGTTGTTTCTGAAACTGATGAAAATGTAAAGGAAATGAGTATATAATTTGAAATACTAACTCTACATTAGAAAGATAGGGAGTGAGCAATCCTTTAAGAATTGCAACCTGAATTTCAGGTGCAAAAATCTAACTGTTAAACGTCATCCAGGTGCATGTTGTACTGACGCTAGGAGTTTGAATTTTCTTTCCATTGATGGATTTTTGGCAGATAGTCCAACACTAACCAGTGGACAACTGGCACATGAATCTGGGGATGTCTCCTTTTCCCTCTGCTTGAAGATAACCAAGCTTAATTAGTTGAGTAACTGCACAGGGGGTTGTATTCCATCACCAAGTCATGCTTTATTTATATGTGCTCAGTGCATGGGCTCTGCCCAGCTAGCACTGAGCAGTCCCTACACAGAGGAGACCTGCTGAATACTCTGTTTATATCTGTCAGCCAGGGCTCCCGATTGGCCTAGATTCACAATCCCAATTGAGGACCTCTTCGTGAATGAAATCCACCTGCCCCTTTTTACAATCACTGTATCCCTTCCTGACTAATTCCAGGGATGTTGGCATGTTCTTTCTCTTCAACCTTTTCCTAGGACATTTTCACCCAGGTCCGGTTCCCCTCACTCTGACTGACACTCAGGAAAGGCTGGAGCATACCAGACCGTAGCCCATCTCTTGTGTCCAGAGTGTCTCAGGACAGTTTCTTCCTCTTCCGGCAGTTAAGGTGTTGAGGCTGCATCCGTCTCAGACTCTGCTGTTTCCTCGATGCTAGATAGTGAAGGAGAGCCCACTGATTCTCGCTGTTCTGAGGGAACCAGGTAAGTCTTGCTTCTGTCCCTTTTGCATCTTCAGCTGATCTAAGTGTTTGCTCAGGACCACCTCACCTACCCAAACCTCAGATGTCACAGGACCCGATTTCACATCGACCTCGCCTCGTACCCATGCTGGGCCTTTCCCATGGTTTTGGCACCAAACCTCTCCCCTGAAGTGAATTCTCTCTCGCTTAGAGGAGGCACGTGGCTGGCATTGGCGTTCCTGCTGCCATTTCACCCTCCCCCACCCCATGTCCAGAGATACCAAGTTTAACCTGTTGCAGATCTTTCTCTCCATCAGCAACTCTGCTGGAGCTGTCCCTGCAGTTGCATGAGGGGTGATCCTATAATCGAACAGGACCCAGGACTGTTAGGTATCAAGTGAAGTTGTAGACTGTTTCTTTAAGCTTATCTTCAACGTTTGGACTGCTCTTTGCACTAGGCCATTGGATGATGGATGGTACAAGCTTGTCCGACCACTCAGAATGCCTTTTGATTTGAGGAAATGTTCAAATTCCCCGCTGATAAATGACATCCCATTATTCATGACCAATACTTTCTGGAGTCCATGTATTGCAAACAATGCTTGCAGATTTTCAATCATTATCCCTGAGTCTGAGGAATGAGCTCTATGAACAGTCAACAAATTTGCGATAGCAAGGAGTAGAGCTGGATGAACACAGCAGGCCAAGCAGCATCAGAGGAGCAGGAAAGTTTCACGTTTCGGGTCGAGATCCTTCTTCAGAAAAATACTCTCTTGGTCAAATTTGAATGGGCAACCAAAATGACCAGGAATACTGAACCCATGAAAGGACCAGTATAACTGATGTGTCACTGATCCCAGGGCTTATCCGTCCATCCCCACAAATGTGCGGGTGCTGTTGGCAGTAATTTCTGTCCTCTGGGCACTGCCCCACCAACACAGCAATGTCCACATCCAATCCTGGCCACCAGGCATAAATTATCACCAACGTCTTCATTTTGGAAACCCATGGATGACCTTGGTGGAGCTCAGGGCAATCACTCTTGCTCCCTATAGTAATATGTTGTCCTCCAGGGTGATCTGGCCTCACTGCGTCCAGGAAGGTTTTAATCCTTGTTGTGATGGCCTTTCCCCCTGTTTCCCCCATTACCACCAGCTGTTTTAGTTTTGCCACAAACCCCTGATTGGCCCAGGTTAGCAAATCTGATCAGGGGTCTCTTTGTCAATGAGGTCCACCTGGTCCTGGTTCCAATCGCTACATTGAGCCTGTTAGAGTTTTCTCTTATTGGTGTAAACATGATCTTACTACATGGTAGCGATGTTGGCTAGACCCATTGAAGTGGAGGTAAGAAGCATGAAGTGCCTGAAGTGGAGCCCAGCAGCAATGCAGTCCTCTGAGAAATCAAACCACAGAAATGGCAGCATGACTTGAAGAGAAGCCCAGCAACTGCAGAGTTTGGGTTGGGTCATCACTTGTGATGAGCACTGACCCATAGAGAGGGAAAGGCTGCACAAAACTGACAAAGTGTTGGAAGAACCACAGTAGGTAATGTGGCAAGTAACAGGAAAATCATTCCCATGAGTAATCAATTCCTGTAGGTGGGAATCTTTACTGACGGAAAACCACAAAAGACAAGAACCCCTTTAATGTAAAAAGAAATTATAAGAATGCTCAGGCCCATTTGTAATAAATAAACTTCCTAAACTTTTGTCATTTATGAAGTAATTTCTACATTTGTTCTTCCTACTAAACTGAAAAACTTCATATTTTTCCACAATATGTTCCATCTGCCATGTTCTTTCCACTCAAAGAACATGTCCAAAACTTCTTGAAGCCCCTTTGCAAACAATACATATTCCCATCTTTGTGTTACCCTTGTTTAAAGATCAAGAAGACTATCAGAGATGAACAAGCTCTTGGTAATGACAGAAATCACCTACAAGATGATAAACAGGATGCGTATTTACTTAGTGTTGAAATTCCAGTAAAGTTGTAAAGTCTCAAACTGGTTTAATTGTGGATCTGATGCCACTACCTATAGAAAGCAGCCTTCCTACTCAAAAAGTGCGAAGAAAGTCCTAATTCATCATCTCTATACTGGTGTTCATTCTTCTTTTCATTTACCAGATTTACCCATGCCTTTCGAGTGTGCTACAGAAAGGTGAATTTCAGTTTGTCATCTCCTTCTTCAACGATTGGTTGCACTTCAGAATACCAAAGGGTTATCTCTTAAATTAGCTTTTCCTTGATTGGTCTACACTGTTGGACAGACAAAAAGCCAGCTAGAAAGAGACATTGTAATCAAACTACTTGCAATCCTGTTATTGCCTTTTAAAACAATGATAATTGGCCACACACAAAATAAAAAGAAACTACTGAAGAAACTCAGTAGGTCTGGTAGCATTTGTAGAAAGAAAACAAAGTTAACATTTCGAGCCCAGGGACCCTTCTTCAGAACTCAATGGACCACATTTGTACTCCTTCTTAGCAGGGATGAGTATCCCTATACTAAAGGGTTGCAATTGTTCAAGAAGATAATCATGACCTTTTTGAGGGCAATAGGGATGGACAATAAATACTAGCCCAGCCATTGATACACCATGTATAAATAAAATAAAACAAATGCTGGCTTTGTCATTAATTCCTGCACTCCATGAATGTTTTTTTAAAGCAGTGACATTGTTTATTATGTATATGCTGACTTGCTATTCTTAAAGTAAATGTATTGTTCATCCTTTACTGCGTGCATCCCTCAAATTTTTATCATCGTATCTCTTTTAAGCATGAACACTTGGTCGAGAACTCATCCTTATTTCACATGTTCCTCCATTACTTTTTCCTCCAATACAAGTTTTTTTTTACATGAGGCATTCCATCAGACCATAAGACATAGGAGCTGAAGTAGGCCATTCAGGCCATTGAATCTACTCTGCCACTCAATGACATCATGCTTGATCTGATAATCTTTGCCACCACTTTCCTGCCTCTTCTGTAAGATTCCCTTGATTCCCTTCCTAATTAAATGTCTGTCCATCTCAGCCCTGTATATACTTAATAACTCAATCTTTTAACACTGGAAATTTCCAAAGGTTCACTATCCCCAGAGAAGAAATCCTTCCTCATCTCTGTTTTAAATGAGCTCTTATTCTCAGATTTTGCTCTCTACACCTAGACTCTCTCACAACTGAAAATAACCTTTCTGCCTCTAACCTGTGAAGTTCCCTAAGTATCTTGAATGATTGAATCAGGTCACCTCTCATTCTTCTAAGTTACAATAAATACAGGCCCAATCTAGTTAACATCTCCCAATAAGACAGTCACCCCATATCCAGGATCAGCCTTATGAATTTTCTCTGGATTGCCTGACTAGAGCCTTATATAATTTTAGCACAAGTCCCACTTTTATGCTCCATTGCCTTTGAAAGAAAGGCCTTTCAATTTGCCTTCCCTCTCAATTGTATACAATCCTTCCCAGGTTGCCTCTATTTGTTCTGAAATTTCTGCCTGTAAGCATCATAGACCAACTGATAAGCATGAAGAAACATCTTCTGTTGTCTAAAAATCTGTTGGAGCTTCTGTAGAAAGCATGGCATAAACATAATCAGTTTGTCAATTAGCTTAGTTTGCCTCATCAGTGTCAATTTTCTTTGTCTACCTTGTCTGTTTTGCTATCCTATTAAAAGGTATAAGAACGTCTCTACATCCCTTTCAGCAAACTTCAGGAGGGCTTGCATAAATTTAAACTTCTCGCTGGGTTTTGGGTTAGAATCAGAAGTTTGTTGTGAATTTCATCAGAGTCTGAGACATCTTGTTTTAAGTTTCAACATTTTAAGCAAATATTCTGCTTCTTGTTCTCTTGCTCTTTCCTGCCTCTCCTCCTTTTTCCTTTATTCCTTCCATTGCAGTTCTAATTCCTATTTCTTAAATGCTCTTTTTTGCTTTCTCTCACTGAAGTGCTCCTGTCTTTTCTTTGAATGCAAATTCTCATTTTAATTTTCTTTCCTGTTCATTTTTGTATTTCTTTTTCCATTTCTATTAGAAGCTGCATCATTAGCAATTGAATTCTAGCTAATTCAACTGAATTACCATCTGCATTGACATTTTCTTTCAATTTCAAATACTAATTATGCTTGCTTTCTCAGCCAATGCTTGTAACTTTAAGTCAAACTTTTCTGCCAGTGCAGTTAGCCTAGCCTTGGTTAACTATTGCAAATTATTCAGTGATATACCGACCCTGTACAGAAAATATCTATGAATTAACAAAGACATTTTGGTCTAATTAGTTTTACTGTAATGTACGAGAAAGCTGGTATCATTCCCCTTATCCTTGTCACTTATTATTGTCCCACTTCAAACCACATGTTAACAAAGAGTGAGGCTGGATGAACACAGCAGGCCAAGCAGCATTCCTGTTCTCCTGGGATGCTGCTTGGCCTGCTGTGTTCATCCAGCCTCACACTTTGCTATCTTGGATTCTCCAGCATCTGCAGTTCCCATTATCTCAAACCACATGTTATTGTTTTTGGTCATCCCAGACAAGATATTGATTTTGTTACAGTTAAAGATGGAAGAGTATGCTCTCTCTCATCATGCAATTCCATTCATCACATAATGCACATATCTTTTATCCAGTTATCAACATGACCATTCACTGGCCATTTGTGTGTATTAGGTACAGGATAGAAAAATCCATCAATCAGACTTTTAGAAACAAAACAAAACAAAAGTATTAATTTAACTTAAGAAAGAAGACTTGTTTGACCAAGATGCAAAGCCGAATAGCATACATTTTGAAATATGAAAGTATAAATATTTATTTCTTCCAAATAACCAAATACAAATAAACACCACACATCAGTTAAAGAAAAAAGAAAGTAACTTTTTGAGCTGAGATTAACTTTGGAAATAAAAAAACTCTTGCTAGTTTTTAAAAGAACAAAAATAACAAGATATGAAATGTTTCTGATTGGTTTAGTCTGGCTTCCTGGTACATGTAAACATGTCATTAGGCAGAGATATTTGTCACTGAGATCTCTTCAGAAGAAATTAATTCAGGAGATGTCAAAACAAAATCTTCAAGAAGTTTCTCAGGGACAATTGATGTTAAGAAATATGAATAATGAAAGCTCCATCATAACAGTTATGCAAAATGGGATATGGGCAGCAGGGTTTTGCATAAAGTCAGTTTTAGGGAGATAAAACAGAAGTCCCCCATCCTCACATATCACTCCACTAACGTCTGTATCCAACATATCATTCTCCAGCACTTCTACCACCTACAATCTGACCCCACAACCAAAAATTTATTTCCATCCTCACCCCTATCTGCCTTTCGTGGGGACTGCTCTCTCCATGACTCCTTCATCCACTCCACACTCCCCACTAACACTACCACAACCCCCAATCCTGGCACATTTCCCTGCAACCGCAGGAAGTGCTACACCTGCCCCTACACCCCCCCTCTCACCTCCATTCAAGGCACCAAACAAACGTTTCATATCAGACAAAGATTCACCTGCACATCCATCAACTTGGTTTTCTGTATCCGCTGTTCCCGATGTGGCCTCCTCTACATCGGTGAGACCAAGCAGAGACTCGGAGACCACTTCGTCGAGCACCTGTGCTCTGTTTGCAACAAACGACAAGACCTTCTGGTTGCCAACCATTTTAACTCCACCTCCCACTCCCTGGATGACATGTCCATCCTGGGCCTCTTCCAGTGTCACAATGAAGGCTCCCTGAAACTGAAGGAGCATCACCTCATTCTGCCTTGGGAGCTTACAGCCCAATGACTTAAATGTGGACTTTACCAGTTTCAAAATCCCTCCACCCCCAGCCTCGACCCATGACCAACCCTCCTTCTCGGCCCCACCTCCTTGACCTGTCCATCTTCTCTCCTACCTATCCACTCCTCCTACCTCACTGACCAATCCCCATCACTACCTGCACTCACCAATCACTATTCTACTTACCTTCCCCAGCTCCAATCCTTCTCTCTTTATGTATTTCAGAGCTCTCTTCACCCCCCCCCCGCCATTTCTGAAGAAATGTCCTGACCCAAAGCATCAACTTTCCTGCTCCTCTGATGCTGCCTGGCCTACAGTGTTCCTCCAGCTCCACATTGTGTTATCTGTAGCAAGCTGCTCAGTTGTATTGAAACCATATATGAGTGTCAAAGGAATGAAAGTGTAAGTACCACCTGGCTCCAGAAATGACAAAGTCAAACTTGGGCCTAGAAAGTCTGAAAGATCCTCCGCACCAACTTCTGAGGGTAGGGGCTAGTAAAAAAAAATGAGACAGATATCTAACAGTCAAGCAACAGCCTGACATAGGCATGCTGTGAGTTGTACCTTACAGACAATGTCCCAGACAGCACAATCATGATCCCTGAGTCAGTCCTGCTCCACTAGCAGGACAGATCCAGCAGAGATGATGGTATGGTCAAATATGAGCAAGGAAATCTCCTGCTGATTACCATGCGCCATTATCAGCCAGCTGATGAATCAGTATACTTTACCATATTTAATACAACGTGGAGGAAACTTTGGGTTTGGCAAAGGTACAGAATATGCGCTGGGTGGGGAGCTTCAATGTTCATCACCAAGACTGGCTCAGTAGCACCATGGCAGCTGGTTGAGCCCTCAAGAACATAGCTGTAGTACTGACTTTCCAGCAGGGACCAACAAGAGCGAAAAATATATTCAAATCATCCTCACCAATTGATCTGATGCATCTGTCATGACAGGATTGAAAGAAATGACAACCACACAGTCCTTTTGGAGACAAAAGTCCAGGCTTCACATTGAGGATTTTCTATATTTATTCTGTGTCACTATCACCTTGTTTAATGCTAATTTCAGTGGTTCCTGTTTGCAGGGTTTGCTGAGATGATCCGCGTGCTGATCCAAAAGTTGTTGCTCTGTCTATGTGATGAACATATGGCTGAAGAGATGGTACACGGTTCCACATTCCTGGGGTATTAGAACTGGTTCTGCAGAAAATAAAACCAAGACAAGCTAAACTGGGAAAGACTGGAATTGATGTTCTCAGGGGAGTACATGCTATTGCAATTGGGGAAGGTTTAAACAAATATAACAGGGGGTTGGTAACCTGTACAGGGAGAAAGCAGAGAGGGGAACAGTGGTGAAAACCACAGTCAAAATTGGAAGTATGAAAAGTGGTAGGTAGCCATAGTGCAAAATAATATGAATAGACTAAAAACATTAAGATGATGAGATTTAAGAGCTTGTTCCTTAATGCATGGAACATCCAAAATAAGCGGGATGAATTGGTTATGCTGATAGATATAAACAGATAAGATAGATAATTGGGATTATGGATGCATGGCTGCTGAGGTACCGGAGATGGGAACTGACTATCCATCGGTATTCAGCATTTAGGAAGGACACACAAAGTGGAAAGGGAGATAGGTAGCATTTCTGTTTAATGAGTCGTTAATACAATAGTAAGAAAGGATATTGGCACTGATGAAATGGAACATATGTGAGTAGATTTTAAAAATACCAAGGGCAGAAAACAAAAGTAGGAGTTATAATTAGACCCCAACTATATTCTGTCTTATATACTGTATATATTAGGTAATATTGGGGAATGCATTCAACAGAAAATTAAAGTTGAAACTAATTAAGGTACGGGAGCAATTATTGGTGACTTTAATCTCCATATCGGTTGGGCAGATCAAAACAGTAACAGTACCTTAGAGGAAGAATTAGGGAGTGTGTATGCAATGGTTTTCTGTATTTAGTACATTGAGAAAACAACTAGAGGACAGGCCATCATAGACTGGGTATTGTTTAATCAGAAAAGAATAATTGGCAATCTGGCTATGTATCGCTCTTTTCCAAAGAGTGACCATGATAGGATAGGGTATTCATTAAAGTGGAGAAAGACATTGTTGATTCTGAGATTAGGATCTTAATCTAAATGCAAGTAACTATGAAGGTTCAAAGCACAAGCTATGATAAATTGCGAAGCCTTACTTAAAGGGATGACAGTGGTTAGTGGATAAACGGCAAGCATTTAAAGAGTACATGGAGGAACTATAACAAGTGTTCATTCCTGTCCGCTACCAAAATAAAACAGGAAATGGTAGCCAGGCATTGGCCAACAAGGGAAATTAGGGTCAGCACTACATTCAAGGAAGGGGAAGACAGATTGGTCAAAAACAGCAGCAGACCTTCAGATTGAAAGCAGTTTAGATTTCAGCAAAGGAGAAGAAAGGGATCGCTTAAAAATGGAAAAATAAATTATGAGAGTAAGCTTGCGGGGAACATATAAAGTGATTGTAAATGGTCCTATAGGTAAGAGAGATTCATATTGTGGAGATTGTGTCTTGAGTGAACTCGCTCGATAGAAAGTCATGCTGTAGAAAATTGCCTTAGAAAAATGCATTATAGGGAAATCGCTTTAAAAATCGCTATACCTGTACAGCTGGAAGTTTGTGTTATCCAAACAGCGTCCACGATTCATCAATCACATTACAGACAATTTGCATTAATGAAACACGCGTTATGTGAGAACTACCTGGATGTGAAGAGAAGAAGACTAAGGACGATAAATATGAGTCCCTTATAGTCAGAAACAGGGGGAGGTATAATGTGGACTGAAAAGATTGTAGACCAGTTAAATACATGTTTTGGCTCTGTTTTCAAAAAGGAGGACTCAAATAATATCCCAAAAATATTGGGGAACTCGGTGTCTAATGAGATGGAGGAATGTGAGGAAATCAGTGTTGTTAGGGAAATGATGTTTGGAGACTGTTGGTATTAAAGTCTAATAAATCCCTGGGGATGGATAATCTACAATCTGGAGTACCTATAGGAGTGGCCCTATGAACAATGGATGCATTGGTGGTCATCATACAAGACACTATTGATTCTGAAATAGTTCATATGGATTGGAAAATTGCTAATGTAATCCACTATTTAAAAACAAAGTAAGAGTTAGAGAGAAAACAGGGAATTATAGACTGGTTAGCCTGATAACAGCAGTAGGAAAATCCTTGAATGTTTAAGTCCTTTACAGAAGATTTAATAGCAGGGCACTTGGGAACCAGTCTCAGGATTGGACAGAATGAGCAGAGATTTATGAAAGGGAAATAAAATGTGACAAATTTATTGGAATTTTTTGAGAAAATAACTAATAGAATTGATCACTGGAAACTAGAAGATTGGTTTCCTTTGATTTTTCGAAGGCTTTTGATGAGGCCCCACACATGAGATTAGCGTGTACAATGAAAGCACATGCGATTGGAGGTAGTTTACTAGCATGGATAGAAACTGGTTGGCAGGCAGGAAATAAAGAATAATAATAAACAGGCCAGTTTTGAGTGGCAACTCGTGACCAGTGGGGTACTAGACAGATCAGTTCTTGGACGCTAGCGATTAACAAGTGTTTCTTAAAAGTTTGAAAGAAGGATTTAAATGTAATATCTCTAAGTTTGCAGATGACATGAAGATGGGTGGAATGGTGAGGAAAATACAAAGATGATTCTGTTGAGCAAGTAGGCAAGAAACAGAAAAGCAGATTATTATCTGAAAGGTGATAGATTGGAAAAGGGGAGGTGCAATAAGATCTGGGTACCTTTAGAAACCAATCACTGAAAATAGGTGGAGAATGTAGTGAAGATGCCAAATAATACAACACCTCAATATACAGAAAGAAGCCATTTAGCCCATAGAGTCTACACCAATCATTTGAAGAATATCCCACACATCCCTGTAACCCTGCATTACCATGACTAATCCCCTTAATCTGCACATGCCTGGACAATACAAAGCAATTTGTCATGGCCAATTCATCTAACTTGCGCATCTTTGGACTGTAGGAGGAAACTGGGGCACTGGACAGAAACCAATGCATACATAGGAAGAACGTGCAAACTCCACAAAGACACTCACTCAAGGCTGGAATTGGGTCTCTGGCACTGTGAGGCAACAGTGCTAATCATTGATCCACCAAGATGCCAATGGTATGTGAGCCATTTTTGCAAGAGGATTTAAGTACAGGAGCAGGGATGTCTTGCTGCAAGGGCTTTGGTGACATCATACCGGGAGTACTGTGTGCAGTTTTGGTCTCTTAAACGGAGGAAGGATGTTGTGGTTGGAGGGCGTGTGACAAAGGTTCACCAGGTTTGATTCATGAGATGGCAGGACTGACATATGAAGAGAGTTTGAATTGGTTAGGACTTCATTCACTGGAAGTTAGAAGAATGAAGGGGGATCTCTTAAAAATCCATAAATTCTAAAAGAACTAGACTGGGTCAATGTAGAAAGAAATACTCTGAATGACTGGGGAGCCTAGAACAAGGAATCACAGTCTAAGAATATGAGGTGGGCTTTTAGAACTGAGATGAGGAGAAATTTCTTCACCCAGAGAGTGGTGAGCCTTTGGAATTCTCTACCACAGGAAGAGTTTGAAGCCAAAACATTGAATGATTTCAGGAAGGAGACAGATATAGTTCTTAAAGTTAAAGGGATCAAAGGTACTGGGGCAAAAGCAGGAACAGGAGATGGAGTTGGATGATCAGCATAGAGCTCACTCAAAAAGCTGAATGACCTACTCCTCTTCACATTTTCTAATTTTTTTTGCGTTTCTTTCTCTGGATGCTTTCACTGGTTTGCCAGTTTAAAAATGGTCCCTGATTTATTATATAAAAGTCACAGTTTACAACAACTGCTACAGAGAAATTAAATAGATTTCTTTAGGCTTAAAGTGGCTTTTACTGCAGAGGACCAAGAAAGCTCCTGAGTTTGTGGAGAGCTGATGGCCTGTGCCTATTTTGTTCATTGTTGCCAGGCAGTAGGCTTTTGTCATTGCCAACTGGTCACTCATTGACAGACGAATCAGCTAGTTGTCGTCAACTGAATCTCCACTTGCTCACCTTTAGCTTCAGCCTGTCTACATCTTCTGCTAACACTGCTTGAATCAACGGTTGCATAAATAGTACTTACAATGAATGCCAAGTTACCTGCTTTTAAAAATATACAGTAATTCATCCACAATCCTTGGTTTGAATACAACTCTTTCCTCATTTCAGGTCACAATCAAAAACCAGAAAAATGAAAAAACACGGTGTTTAACACATCCATGGAGTACTGTGGGTCATCAGTGGCAATCACAATCTAAAACCGTGTGGCCTGGCATATAACCCACTTCACCATCGCCATCAAGCCAAAGGGATCAATTCTGGATCAATGGACAGTACAGGAGAGAGCAACGCCAAACATACCAAAATGAGGTGTCAACCTGGTAATGCTCCAACACAGAGCTACTTGTGTGGCAAACAGCAAAAGCAACTTATGATAGACAGATCAATGTGACATCACAATGTATAGATCAGAGCTAAACCCCTAAGTCCCACCACATCCAGTCATGAACGGTGGTGGGCAATTAAACAATACACTGGAGGAGGAAAGTCCACAACTATCCCCATACTCAATTATGGAAGAATCCTATATTTCAGTGTAAGATAAAACTGAAGCATTTTCAATAATCTGGAGCCAGAAGTGCTGAGTGGATGATCTATCTCAGCCTTCTACTATGGTTCCTATCATCACTGAGGCCAAATTGATTCACTCCGTGTGATATCAAGAAATGGCTGAAGGCACTGCAAATTTTATGCGCCCTGACAACATTCCAGCAATAATACTGAAGACTTGTGCATGACAGTTTACAATGCACAGGGCCAAACTGTTCCAAGACAGCTACAATACCGGCATCTACCAAACAATTTGGAAAATTATGCTGGTATATCCTGTACATAAAAAAGTAGGACAAATCCAACCTGGCCAATTGGTCCCCCATCAGTTGACTCTCAATAATCTGTAAAGTGATGAAATGTGTCATCAACAGCACTATCAATTTACACTTGCTTAGCAATAACCTGCTCACTGACACTGTTTGGGTTCTGCCAGCACCACTCAGCTGTTAACCTCATTATAGAGTTAGCCTTAACATAGGTAAAAAGGCTGAACTCCACAAGTGAGACATGCCTATATCAAGGCTACATTTGTCCAAGTGTGGCAACATACTGCGCCAGAAAATTACCATCTCCAAAAAGAGGATATGATCATCGCCTGTTGACTTTCAATGGTATCACCATAACTGAATCCCTCAATATTAACATCCTATGAGTTACCATTGACCAGAAGCTCAACTAGATCAGCCACATAAATACTGTGGCTACAGAGCAAGTCAGTGGTGGGTAATTCTGCAGTTAATAATTCACCTCCTAACTCCCCAAAGCCTGTCTACCTGCAAAGGTTAAGTCAGGAGTATGATAAAATACTTGTCCTGTAATAGTGCAGCTCCAAAAACCTTCAACAATATCATCATGGACAAAGCAACTTGTTTGATTAGCACTACGTTCACAAGTATTCAATTCTCCTACCGCTGAGACACAATAGTAGTACTGTGTACCATTTACATGATGCCCTGTAGAAATTCAGCAAGGTTCCTTAGATATCACATTCCAAATCTATGACCACTACTGCTACAAGGACAGCAGGTACACAAATGCATCACCACCTGCATGTACCTTTCCAAACACCTCACCAACCTGGTATGAAAATATATCACCACTCTTTCAGTATTGCTGGCTCTAAATCCTGTAAACCTCACCCCACCCCACCCCAACCCCACCACATCCCTGAATGCATTGTGCTTATCGACACCAAATGAACTGCAGCAGTTATAGGCTCATAGACAAACAGCATTGAAACAGGCTCCACAGCCCAATTGGTTCATGCTGACCAGGTTTTCTAAACAGAACTAGTCCCATTTGCCTGCAATTGAAGCAAATCCCTCTCAACTTTTCCTATCCATGTATCTGTCCAAATATCTTTTAAATGTTGTAATTGTACTTGCCTCTACCACTTCATCTGGCAGCTCATTCCATCTATGCACCATCCTCAGTGTGAAAATGTTGTCCTTCAGACCCTTTTAAATATTTCCCCTCACCTTAAAACTATGCCCTCGAATTCTGGACTCCTCTATCCCTGGTGAAGAAAAACCTAGGCTATTCACCTTATCTGTGCCCCTCATGAATTCAGAACCTCCACAAGGTCACCCCTCAGCCTCCTGCGATCCCAGCCTCTCCTTTATATCTCAAACCCTCCAGTCTCAGTAATGTCCTTGTAAATCATTTTTGCACCCTTTCCAGTTTAGTAGCATCTTTCCTATAGCAGACAACCAGAATTGTATGCAGCACTCCAAATGTGGCTTTGCCAATGTCTTGTACAGCCATAACACGATGTCTCAACTCCTCTACTCAATACACTGACTGATGGAGGCAAGCATACCAAGTGCTTTCTTCACCACCCTGTCTACCTGTGATGCCATTTTCAAGGAGATATGTACCCACACCCCTAGGCCATTCAATTCAGTAATACTTCCCAGGGCCCTACTGTTTATATCCCGTCCTCATTTGTCTTACCAAAATGAAACACGTTGCATTTATCTGCAGTGAAAAAAAGCAGTCACCAACCCCTTCTCAAGGGCATTAAATGCTGGTCCAGCCAACAAAACACACAAGCACTGAATGAATTAACAAATAAAATCCTATCTTACATTCTATTCCCTTTTTTTAACAAAGTTCTGCAATGCACAGAGAACTTGTATGCAGGACCTTTACAACAGCTGCAAGAAGTATGATTCATATATTTCTTAACTTTATGCAGTGTGCCAGTAAAATGGGCTCTCCCTTTCCACGCTTCTGATTTTAAAGCTAAAATTACTAATTGTATACGCATGTGATTACCTTTCATATTAGGCCTAATCTACTGAGTACATGCTGAGAGTGGGAAAACTTGCAGGACCAAATATGTGATTAGAAGCCATTGCCATTCTTTCTATATGAACAGCAAATCTTTTCTGACATTTTGGAATTGGACCAAAAACATCTCTTGCAAAATATGATAGTAGCATTGCCAGCCAAGGTAAATATCAGACATCATGTTTAATTCTCATAAATCCTTTCCTGTAAGAATTTTTCATTTTGAATCTCTTGTGGAAACATTTCCCTTAAATCCAGGATAGAATGAAATAAACATTTGGATAAAATGGTAAATGCTTTTTCCTTCAAGCTCACCAATTCATTCGCTTCCTAGGTTTCAAAGACATGTGATTTACAATCGTTATCATTCATTTAATGATGAATAAATAGCATGGAAATTACCACAAAACTGAATCTGCTTTAAGAAAATCACCCTGGGAAGCAGAGTTTTCATTGGCTTTGCTGAAAGGCTTTGCCTGATTGCCAGTGTACATAAAATACTCCAATAGGAAATATATCCCCAGATATTAATGCATTATTCTAATGTGGGAATTAAATTACTCCTTGAAATGAAAACAATTTTTTTCTCCCGCGATCATCTGTTTTTTTATGCTGGAAAATGACCTTTGAAGATAATCAAATAGTAAATGTCACATTTCTATTGACCTCCCAAACAGTCAGATAAACACAAAGTATCACTGAAGGAACAACAACACTCCAAGGTCCCTATGTAGTCCAACTGACAGCTTTTGATTCACCTTGTTTGAACATCCTGGACATCATTTTGGGAGTCAGGGTTTTCCTCTCCCACTTCATTACATATGCAACTTTGCTCCAATCCTCAGAGGGAGCCCTGGCATGCCCAGCAAATTAGAAAAAGTGTTGAGACCCTGAAAACTATGACCTTCACCTTTTCTTTGTTTTCTGATCTTTAAGCCATGTCTCCAGCCGCTCCAATGACATTGACCTTGTTTGAGGTGGTGGACATTATAAACCAAATGCCTTAGTAAACATATTAATGCAGGTTTAGGATCGCTATGTCTGGATTCTGGCATAATCTGACTCAGGCACAGAAGAAATTAACGAGTTAATGCCAGACCTTTGATTTCCTGATTTCAGTGTTATCAGTAAAGAGATGATGCAAAAAGGAAGCTATGTTCCTCCCACAGGGCAAAACAATAGAGGGAAAACCTCACTGCTTTTCTTTATATACTCCGTAGAGGATAGCTTACTGTAGTATCAGCAGAAGACAGGAAATAGGTACATAATGCAGGTAATAATTTGGAAAAAATGATGGACTCATGCAGTGACACCAAAATTTCACAAAGGATCTTTCGTAATCACCCTTCATTCCATTACTATTTAAGACTTGTTTGATATAGTCTATCCAGAAATGTATTAAAAACAGTGCATGTAGAGCAAGCAGGCTGCATGAAATGAGTAGCTAATGCTAACCTTTGTGATTGATGTAAGAGCGATTATTTTAAACATGTTTAATCTAGCATTTTGCCTTGAATTCCTTCAGCGTCTGGGCTCTCTGAACTATTATAGTTTCTGATTATGTTGCTTATGGTAATTCCACATAGCTGCAGGACTCATCCTACTAATTAAGACCTAAGTCATATTCCAAGAAACATTAAAGCCTCCAGTGACTCATTACTGCTAACTCTTCATTCAATATGCTGCAACTAAATATGGAAATCCGTCTGTAACTGACTCTGAGTGTCTTAAATATACCGATTTCATTTTTCTTTCCCAGGTGACAAATATCAACATGAAGCAATAATATAGTGAAAAAATGCTTTTCGAGAGACTTCCTTATAAATTCATAATTCACTGATTAGAAGACAGTCTCCTAAAATTCTCTAATTAGAATCTAATACTTGAAACTTGCTTTCTGTGGGTTGCTGCCTTGCTGTGGATGAAAGGCTCAAAATCTCCATTGATCCTGAGAGCAATGCTGTCAGGAATTCTCAGCTCCTGACGGGACCTCCCATGACAGTAAGGTTGAAGAGGTTGGCACTAGCCAAATTGCAAGCCGAAATAAGTTCTCAACAGTGATCCAAGCAGAAGATGTTCATGTGGTATCAATGGCCGTGACAGAGGATGAAGGCTGAAGCAGTGAGATTGCCAGAAATTGAAGTTTCCTTGCCACTGGAACTGAGAGCCATGTAATTTTGATGTGCAACAGCATTCTCACACCAAAAGATGTCAGTTACAAGGTGTCTACCTAGAGGAGTTCAAACCTCTACCAACGCCAACACATACACAGGTCCTGCAGTGATTAGCTAGGGGTGATGGAGACAGGATTGTGAGATCTGGAAGTCCCCAGTTCAGAGCAGCATGGAGGTGGTGGAGTTTGACTTGGTCATTTCGCTCTTGGAATAAGTACAGGACAGTGTTTCAGTAGCTTTCTTCACGATTGAGCAGCCCTTTTCAGAATCCACACTGTTCACTGCACTTGGGAAAGGGGTAAGCAAGGATGCCCCAAAAATAGTTTACTCCATCACCAACCTGCCTAGAAAACCACATTCAGTGGGGTCATCTAGCTGTGGTCTCAAAGCCAAAATCAAGCTCAATCTTGGAACTTGGAATGTTCAAACCCACCCATGGCCATGAGTAAAATAGTGGTTCAGGACAAAGATCCTGTTCTTGTTACTCATGAAACCAGATCCTTCAACATTGATGTTGCTGCCCTCCAGCTGTCTTGAAAAGCAGGCGAAGGGTAATGGAGGGAAGAAGATGGTGGTTACCCCTTTTTAGGGAGAGGAAAACTAAGGGATTAACGCAGGATGTGCAGAATTGGATTTTCTGCCAAGAACCAACTTGTCAACCAACTCTTGGAGCTTCTTATTGGCACCAACAATCACATCATGGCTCCCCATCTACAATTTGCCACAAAATAGCAAGCAATGGTTGTGAGTGCCAATGCTCCAAATCTTGATGCCACAGATGAGTCTAAAGAAGGCTTCTACTCTGCTCGGGACACCATTTAAACAACATCCCTAAGGAAGGTGAAATTATATTCCTTGGACACCTTAACACCTGGGTCAGAAGGATACCCAACTCTGGAAAGGAACCATTGGAAAAGAAATTGGAAATTGCAGCACTAATGTGATTCTCCTGCTCATCAATTGAGCAGAACACCAAATTTCCGTCACTGGTGGAGCACACTGTTCCACAAAAATACAAGTTCAAGACTATCTAGGATCAAAGCATGGTACATGATTGGTCCCGAGACAAAAATTGTCTTCTCGTTTTCAAAGTGATAATCAGTGCAAATGACAGCTAGATGGAGCTCCAGCTCACCCACTCCTCAATATCCATAACATGTCACCAGAAGCAGCTAAAGATGAAGAAACTGTTCAGAAAAAATGCTCAACATTGTGTGGCCTCAAAAGCCAAGCAGACTAGTGAATTTCCAACAACGTCTTCACCAAAATGTCCAAAGTGTTCATTTTAATAAATCTGGAAAGAGATAAAGACAGCTATCATCTGTTGCCTTGAAGGAACCATTAGCTACAAGGCCCTAAGGCTGTTTGATGGCAATGTACACATCTTCCAAGACCTCATCAACAAGCAGAGGAAAGCTCGTCATACCTGGCAAACAAGTTCACCAGTGAGGCAAAGTGCAGAACTCAACAAACAGCAAAAGCAGAGTTACAGTGTCAAATGAGGGAAATCAAGAACAGTGGTGGACTGAGAACATTAAGCAACGCCTTGCTGACAAGCATGGCACCCTGGGTTCTTTAAGTGCTACCAGGTCAATATATGGGCCTAACACCCTTGGCTTCAAGCTAGTGCAGAATAAGGATATTACTCTTTCAAGGATGCTGGTATTTATAACCCTTTAGAGAGTTAGAGTGAATATAAGCCTCCAATGGAGAGACCACTTCAAACAACTCCTAAACCACGAATTGTCAATGAGAATGTGCTTGAGGCAATCTCCTAACTCCACATTCAAAACTACTTGGCAGAAGTTAAAATCTCCATTAGGCACATGATTAATGGAAAATCTGCAGGAGTAGACATGATTCCAGCAAAGATTTTCAATCTTAGACATACAGTTCTTACCTGTCATCTCTATCAACCGTTCCTGAAAATCTGAGACAAAGAAAGAATTCCCGCTAATCTTAGCGATGCTGCCATTATCTCCATCTATGGCAAAGGAGACAAAGTGGGCTGTGAGAACTATGAAGAAATCTCCTTACTCTCCATTGTCAGGAAGGCCCTCCTGAATCCTCACTAGGCACTTTCTTCTTGCCTCTAAGGAAATCCTTCTTGAAGGCCAGTGTGTCTTCTAACTGTGGAACAAGAGACATGATCTTCACTGCTTGGCAACTCCGAGAATAATGCTTCGAACAACACTAACCCAGTCCACATGGCCTTCATTGATCTGACCAAGGTTTTTGACTCAGTTAATCAGGAAGTGCAATGGAAGACTCTGTCAAAGGCTGGCTGTTGAGTGAATTTCATGAACATTCTCTGTCTTCTCCATGACAAGATGTTGGCAATGGTCCTCACTGACAGCCATAAGACAGAATCCTTGAAGTCAAATCAGTGGTCAAATTGTGATGTGTCATTGATCCCAACCTTTTCTCCATCTTTATCACCACCATTCTTCACCCTCAAGAACAAAATCCCCAGTGGTACAGAGATTATCTGTAGAATGGATACAAAACTTTTCAACCTCAAATGGTTGAAATCCAAGAAGGAAACAATGTTGACCTCACTTGAGGAACTTCAGTATGTAGAGCCAATGTCATTACTGCTCTCTTGAAAGAGAATCTTCTGGCCTTGATTAATGCCTTTGCAGAAGTTCATTGAAAATATCAGTCTCAACCTCAACCTCAAGAAGATTAAAGCCCTTTACCAATCCATCCCAGATCGTGTTCTGGTCTAAATCTCTATTAAAATCAGCGGAGAACCCTCCCAAACATGGAATATTTCTCTTGCCTGTAAAGTTTACTCTTATCTCAGACTGATATTGATGCAGAGATTCAACACCACATCCAAACTGCAAGATCAACCTTCGAACATCTAAAGATCTAAAGTCTTTGATAACTGTGACATTGTGCTTGTAACAAGGAAGTCATCTTTCCGACTCTTCAATATGGCTCCAAAAGTTGAACTTTGTATAGATGCCACCTTGTTGTTTGAGACAGATTCTCCACATCAGCTGGGAGGCTAGGGGTAGAAACATCGGCATCCTTGAAGCAGCTAACCGAAACAGCATCAACACCATGACAATCTGAAACCAAGTCCATTGAGTTGGTCATGTGTTTAGGATGCCTGAATGCTGACGGCCAAAGCAAATCTTCTTCACTTACCTCAAGTTAGATACTCAAATGAGAGGAGGAAATTGGAATCATTACAAAGGTACTTGAAAGCTTCCTTCCAGAGATGCGACATAGATGTCAATGCAAGGGAGACCCTTACCCAGAATAAATCGACATGGATGAAACTCATGTATAAATGCATGCATTTATTTGACAACACCTGGTGGCAAAAAGAATTATGGAAAAAGGAGCCAAGGGAAAGAATGTCAGTGATCTCAAGACCAAGGATGAATTCTACCTGCCAGAAATGTATGGTTGGAGATGCGGGTCTAGGTTTGGGCTCATCAGCCACACAAGGACCCAATGACCCTCTGGCTAGTGACATGGAATTTCCTGGGTGGATTATTAAGGTGAGGGACTGCCAACAATGATTTGAAATTCATACCAGATACCTACTGTAAAGAACACTAAACAAGTAGACCAGGCTTTCTTTAAAAAGAACAGGATCCTTTGTTTTCAAGATAGAGGCACAAGTACAAAATTCAGCACACAAGTTGTCAACTTCTGGAGTTGTGATATTCAAAGTAGCATAGCTGTTGTGTGACTCAGATTGAATGATAATAGATGTAATGCTCTGTTAAATCCTTCAATTTTTTAAATAGTAAGCATGGCCTTACTTGGCTGACCTTTAAGGCCTGATTCCTGCTTCAAACAAGTGGTGACAAAGTTGGTGTTATTCTTTAAAGTACAGTATAGTTTAAACATTTTGCTGTCTCAAATTTTTCTGTCAACCCCATTCTACAAATCTCCTTTCACCCGTTCCCTCACCATTTTTATTGCCCCACAACGACACACCCTGTTGTCATTCTGCAGTCGTGATAATTTACAAGTTTCAAAAATGGCTCCCAGTGGGGAAATGTTTAGGTAGCTGTCCTGAACTAGAATAAATTACTGGTTAGGACTCAGCTGGAGCACTCTATTTAATTCTGGTGTCTATACTTTCAGAAAGGTGTTCAGTTCTTTGGATAGTTTGCAAAGGAGTTGATGAATGAGAGTCTTCAGGAATGAAGAAACACCAGAGAACCTGAATTTGTTCTTTTTAGAGCAGAAAGAATTCAGGAGATATTTATTTGAGTTGTTCAAAAGTGTAAAGGATTTTGACAAAGTTAATAGTTCAGAGAGATTGTTTTCATGGTCACCTAGTTTTCAAATCCAGATTTTATGCTTGAATTTAAATTCAATTAGATGCCACATTGGAATTTAAGCCTATATTCCCACAATATGAGCCTGGGTACTTTAACCACTAGTTCAGCAACATTATTGCTATGCTATAATTAAATAAAAATTGGATAAACAGTTGAAAGGAGGGAAACTATTGGGCTGTTGGAGGCAAAGAGCCATAGGACTAACTGGACACCTTTTTCAAGAAGCAAGCACAGGCATGATTGGCTTAATTTTTAAATTATGCTCTAGTCCATTAACTTTTTATATTAGTTGAAAATTAACAGCCCTGCAAGTAACTAATTTCAAGTTGCATTTCATACCTGTGCCAGCTAATAATTATATGCCATTTGACTTCCTGGAAGCTAATACCAAATATTATGCAAACTTCATGTTTCAATTATCAATTAGAAATTTCAGTTAGAAATGCTTCTATTATAGAAAGGAATTTGTTGAGATAGCGCTATTGCATTATTACTGAAAGCCTGTAGTATGTTAAAAATGTTGGGTTATGCATTTGATTAAATGCTTGCCTTCAGGCCAGAGGGTTTAGGTTCCAAAAATTGCAGGTTTTGATCTGACAATACAGTGTGGAGCTCAAGGAACACAGCGGGCCAGGCAGCATCAGAGCAGCAGGAAAGTTGACGTTTCAAGTCAGGACCCTTCTTCAGAAATGGGGAGGGGGAAGGCAGCTCAGAAATAAATAGAAAGAGGAGGGGTGGGGCTGGGGAAGTTAGCTGGGATGGTGATAGGTGGATGCAGATAGCAGTGGTGGGGATTGGCCAGTGAGGTGGGTGGGGCGAATAGTTGGGAGAGAAGAATGACAAGTTGTGCCACGTCAAGGAGGTGGGGATGAGAGGGAGAGTTGGACATGGGATGAGGCCTGGTGTGGGGAGATTTAAAAACTGATGATTTCCATGTTAAGTCCATAGGGCTGAGACTCTTGAGGCAGAATATGAGGTGCTGTTCCTCCAGTTTGAGATGGTGTCATTGTGACACTGGAGGAGGCCCTGGAGGGACAGTCAGTCAGGTAGTGGGAGGGGGAATTAAAATGGTTAGTGACCAGAAGATGTTGTCATTTGTTGTGAACAGAGCGCAGATGTTCTATGAAACGGTCTCAGAGTCTACGCTTGGTCTCACTGAGGTAGAGGAGGCCTCTTTGGGAGCTACAGATACAGTAGACCAAGTTGGAGGATGTACAGAAGAACTCCTGCTGGATTTGAAAGTTTATTTTGGGCTTTGAATGGTGATGAGGTGTTAGGTTCATAAGATCATAAGGCCATAAGACATAGGAGTGAATGTAAGGTCATTCAACCCATTGAGTCCACTCCGCCATTTAATCATGGCTGATGGGCATTTCAACTCCACTTCCCTGCACTCTCCCCATAGCCCTTAATTCCTTGTGAAATCAACAAATGATCAATCTCTGCCTTGAAGACATTTAACGCCCCAGCCTCCACTGCGCTCCGTGGCAATGAATTCCACAGGCCCACCACTCTCTGGCTGAAGAAATGTCTCCTCTTTTTCATTTTAAATTTACCCCCTCTAATTCTAAGGCTGTGGCCATGGGTCCTAGTCTTCCCGCCTAATGGAAACAAACTCCCAGCGCTCACCCTTTCTAAAGCATGCATTACCTTGTATGTTTCTATTAGATCTCCCCTCAACCTTCTAAGCTCTAATGGTTACAGTCCCAGGACACAGTATTCTAAATGGGGCCTAACTAGTGCTTTATAAAGTCTCAAAAGCACATTGCTGCTTTTATATTCCAACTCTCTTGAGATAAGTGACAACATTACATCCGCTTTCTTAATCACAGACTCACCTTCAAAGTTAACCTTTAGAGAATCTTGGACCAACACTCCCAGATCCCTTTGTACTTCGGCTTTATGAATTTTCTCACTGTTTAGTCCATGCCTGTATTCTTGTTTCCAAAGTGCAATGCTCATGTTGAATTTCATCAGCCATTTGCTGGACCACTCGCTTAAACTGCTCAAATCTTTCTGCAGCCTCCCCACCTCCTCAGTACTACCTGCCTGTCCACATAACTTCGTATTATCGGCAAACTTCACCAGAATGCCCCCAGTCCCTTCATCCAGATCAATAATAAATAAAGTGAACAGCTGCGGCCCCAACATTGAACCCTGCGGGACACCACTTGTCACTGGTTGTCTTTTCGAAAAAGAGCCTTTTATCCCAACTCCCTGCTTCCTGTCAAACAGCCAGTCCTCAATCCATGCCAGTAGCTCACCTCAAACGCCATGGGCCCTCACCTTACTCAGCAGCCTCCCGTGAGGCACCTTATAAAAGGCCTTTTGGAAGTCTAGATAGATAGCATCCAATGGGTTTCCCTGGTCTAACCTACTTGTTACCTTTTCAAAGAATTCTAACATCTTTGTCAGGCACGGCCTCCCCTTACTAAAACCATGCTGACTTGTTCTAATCTGACCCTGCACTTCCAAGAATTTAGAAATCTCATCCTTAACGATGGTTTCTAGAATTTTATCCACCACTGAGGTTAGGCTAATCGGCCCATAATTTTCTTTTGTCTTGATCCTTTCTTAAACAAGGGGGTTACAACAGCAATTTTCCAATCATCTGGGACTTTCCCTGACTCCAGTGACTTTTGAAAGATCACAAACAACGCCTCTGCTATTGCCTCCGCCACCTCCCTCAGAACTCTAGGATATAGCCCATCAGGGCCAGGAGATTTATCAATTTTTAGACTGTTCAGCTTTTCTAGCACTTTCTCTTTTGTAATGCCCACCGTACTCAACTCTGCCCCCTGACTCTCTTTAATTGTTGGGATACTACTCACGTCTTTCACTGTGACGGCTGACGTAAAGTACTCATTAACGGTGGCTTGGTGGCTCAGTGGTTAGCACTACAGCCTCACAGTGCCAGGGACCCGGGCTCAATTCCAGGCTTGGGAGACTGTCTGTGTGAAGTTTGCGCATTCTCCCCGTGTCTGCATGTGTTTCCTCCCACAGTCCAAAGATGTGCAAGCTAGGTGGATTGGCCATGCTAAAATTGCCCATAGTGCTCAGGGTTGTGTGTGTTATAGGGAAATGGGTCTGGGTGGGATGCTTCAAGCGGCAGTGTGGATTTGTTGGGCCTGTTTCTATACTGTAGGTAACCTAATCTAATCTTAAATTCTTCAGCTATTTCCTTATCTCCCATCACTAGCCTTCCAGCATCAATTTGGAACGGCACAATATCTACTTTTACCTCTCATTTGTTTCTTATGTATTGAAAGAAACTTATTCTATCATTTCTAATATTACTGGCTAGCCTACCTTCATATTCGATCCTCTCCTTCCTTATTTTTCTCTTTTTTATCCTATGTTTTTTTTGTAGCCTTCCCAATCTTCCGATTTCCCAGTGTTCTTGGCCACTTTATGGGCTGTCAGACATGGCTGTCTAAACTCCCCACCCCCCTCCCCAGATAATCTTTCTTTTCTTTGGTATGAACCTCTGTACTGTATGCCCCAATTACACCCAGAAAACCCTGCCATTGTTGCTCTACTGTCTTCCCCGCTAGGCTCTGCTTCCAGTCGATTTTCATCAGTTCCTCTCTCATGCCCCTGTAATTACCTTTATTTAACTGTAACACCATTACATCCAATTTTGGCCTCTCTCTTTCAAACTGCAGACTGAACTCTAGCATATTGTGATCACTGCCTCCTAAGTGTTCCCTTACTTTCATATTTTTTGCCAAGTCTGGCTCATTCAGGGGCAGGTGTAGCACTTTCTGTGGTTGCAGGGAAAGACGGTGGGGTTAGTGGGGAGTGTGGAGCTGACAAGGGAGTCGTGGAGTGAGCGGTCCCTATGAAAGGCAGGTAGGAGTGGGGAGGGAAATATCTCTTTGGTTTTGGGGTCAGATTGTAGGTGGCAGAAATGGTGGAGAATGATACGCTAGATGCAAATGTTCTTGGTGTGAAATGTGAGGAACAGGTGGACTCTGTCCCTATTTTTGTTGTTGGGAGCGGGTTTGAGAGCAAAGTGCGGGAAACGCAAAAGATGCAGCTGAGAGCATTTTAGATCATCAGGCCCATCTCCCTATAACCCAAACAGATTGCAGTCCTTGAAATAGGAGGATATCAGGGATGCCCAGAATTGGAACAGTCCATCGTGGAATCAGATGCGGCGGAGGCAGAGGAATTAGGAGTAGTGGATCACATTCTTGCAGGAAGATGCGTGAGAGAAAGGCATAGTCCGGGTAGCTATGGGAGTCGGTGGGACTGAAATAGATGTCAGTATTGAGGCAATTGCCAGAGAAGGAGACGGAGAGGTCCAGGAAGGGGAGGGAGGTATTGGAGATGATACAGGTGAATTTAATGTTGGGGGAAAAGGTGTTGGTAAAGTTGCTGAACTGTTCAAGCTCCATGTGGGGGCATAAGGCCGAGCGGGTAGTTATCAATGTAGCAGAGGAGGGGGTCGGGGATAGTGCCAGTATAAGAGTGGAAAAGGGGCTGTTTCATGTTTCCCATAAAAAAACAGGCATAGCTTGGACCCATGTGGGTGCTCGTGGCCACCCCCTTAGTCTGTAGGAAGTGGGAAAAGTTAAAGGAGAAGTTGTTCAGGGTAAGGACAAGTTCTGTTAAGTGGATGGGAGTGTTGGTGGAGGGGGACTGGTTGACCCTGTGGAAGAGGAAGAAATGGAGGACTTTTAGGTAATCTGTGTTGGGAATGCCAGTACACAGAGATTGGATGTCCATAATGAAGATAAGATGTTAGGGGCAAGGCAATTGGAAGTCTTGGAGGAGGTTGAAGGAGTGGGTGGTGTCCCGGACATAGGTGGGGAGTTCCTGGACGGGGGGATAAGACAGAGTCAAGGTAAGTGAAGATAAGTTCAGTGGAGCAGGAGCAGGTAGAGACGATGGGTCAACCGGGGTGGTCAGGTTTATGGATTTTGGGAAGGAGATAGAAACGGGCAGTGCAGGGATGGAGAACGACGAGGCTGGGGACTCTGGGAGGGATTCAACTGAGATGATGAGGTTATGAATGGTCTGGGAGACAATGGTTAGGTGGTCAGTGGTGAGGTCATAACTGAGGGGCTGGTAGGAGGAGGTGTCAGAGAATTGGCATCTGGCCTCAGCTATGTAAAGGTCAGTGTGCCATACCACTGCACTGCCCCATTTATTCAAGGGTTTGATGGTGAGGTTAGAGCTGGAGTGGAGGGAGCAGAGAGTAGCACATTCCATAGGAGAGAGGTTGGAATGAATGAGAAGTGTGGGGAGATTGAGGCGATGACTGTTGCAAAGGTAATTGGAAATGAAGAGTTTGAGGGAGGATAGGAGGTTGTGAGGTGGTGCCCCAGAGAATTGGGTGTGTTGGAAATGGGAGAAGGGATCTATAGAGGGTGGGTTAGATACCCAATTAAAGAAATAGGCGCGGAGGCGGAGGTAGCAGAAGAAGTGTTCAATGCCCAAATGTGAATGGAATTCATAGATGTGTGGGCACAGGGGAATGAAAGTGTGTCCTCTGTGTTTGTCTTCAGTGTGAAGGAGGTGTGGGGGGATGGAGAGTACCTGGCAGGGCTTGGGGCTGGGTCTGGGTGTAGTCCTGGAGCTGGGAAGTGGGGTGGAGACTGTCTCAGGAGAGGAAGAGGCGTTGTCATCACTGGAAGTGGCATCAACATCATTGCTGGTGGAAGTGATGTCACCGGTCAGAATGATGTCATCAGCAGGAATGTCGTTGGTGGCGATAGCAGTGTGATTGGCAGCAGAAGTGACAAATTTGGTGGTTGTCATCGAGAGAGGCTGTGGTGACCACATGGTCAAGGGAGCAGAGCACATTGAGATGGAGGCCCTGGATTGGGCTGGGTTCTGGGCTAGTGGAAGAGGCCTATGTTTGGTGGTAAGCACAAGCAAGTTTAGTGTACTTACAGTTTTTGGTGTTACATAGGCTGGAGAAAAAGTGTGTGAAACCTGCACAAAATGAAAAGCAGACGAGGTCTTTTGCAGGTCTAGGAGAGGGAGGGTCTGAGCTGGTCTAAGGTTAGTTGTATGGCCCAGAAGATGCCTATGCATTGATGAGAGTGTGCTCTTGAAGATCTGGAGAGAAAACCCATTTTGGAGGCTCTGAATGCTCTGTAGATAGAGGTTGTCTTGGTTTGAGCCAAATTATGATGGCCTGAATGTTGTTTGGAGTCTATTGGGGATAATCTGGCTGCATATGCAGGTGCTGAGAAAGAAGATATTGCTGTAGCAACAGGTTTGCTTCAGTATGTGGTCGAAGAGTTTCAGGGCAGAGAAGATTATCGGAGGGTTGCAGTAGAAGTGAAATCCATTCAGGCCTTTCTGGATGGAGGAGTACAACTTTCTCAAGGTGGGCATCCTTAGAAGAGTCTTCATTGTGGGGTTTTTACTCACTCAGAGATAGCAAGAACTGCCGATGCTGGTGTCAGAGATAACAGTGTGGAGCTGGAAGAACACAACAGGCCAAGCAGCATCAGAGGAGCAGAAAAGTTGATCTGTCTTTCATTGTACTGAGATACATCAGGTTAATACAAAGTGAGATAGCAGAGAGAAATATACGATGCAAACATTTTTGTTATGATATTGAAACTTGTTGGATGGATTACTGTCTTTTCTAACGGAAGCATCACTCCTTATGAAGTCAAAACTTTGCTGCCTGTCTTGCTTCCTGTCTTCCTCTGTCATACGCATTGGTTGCTACTTTGATTATTCAGACTGGTCGCCGTTTATGGGCCTGCTCACCCAGCATTGACATACTGCTGCTCTGAAATTGTCTTTTATATTCATTCCTGTATTGAGATTTGCTGGGAAAACTAACATTTATTGCCCATCCCAAGCTCCTTGCAATGGTGGTGATGAGCCATCTTCTTACGCAGAGCAATCACCAGGTACATTTAAAATGACGTTAGAGAATTCCAGAATGTTGACCCAGCAACAGTGAAGGCACGGTGATAGAGTTCCAAGTCAGGACGGTGTGTAACGCAAGTGCATGTTGCAGGTCATAGTGTACCCATCTGCTTTTGTCATTGTAGGTGGTAGAGGCTGTGAGTTTGCAAAGTGTTGTCATAGGAACTTGGGAGATTTGCTACAGTGCATCATGCATGCACTACACACTGTTGCAATTTTGTGTTTGTGATGGTTGGAGTCAATATGAGAGGCGATATATGGGAGAGTCAGTCATGTGGGCTGCTTTGTCTTGAAAGAGTTACAACCTTCTGGAGTGTTAGGAAACGACATTTATCCAGTCAAGTTAAGAGTATTTCATCACTCATTGGGTTGCAGGGGCATGTTAGGGTAATGAAAACTATATTGGAAGTCCTCTCTTCATCCATGCGATACTTTGGAGCAGGTTTTCACCATGGCAGGAACAGATATTTGTAAGTGTCAGGTAGAATCTGGATATGCCCCTATTCCTGCCAGACCCCATTGTTTTCTGGCATGGTTAAAGGGATAGTGCAACATATATAACATGAACTCAGGATTTGAGTTTGCTCGCTGAGCTGGAAGGTTAGTTTTCAGACGTTTCGTCACTTTTTTTTAATTTGAAAAAGATGTACTTTATTCATAGAATGTACAAAAGATAAAACATTTATACACCTACCCAGTCATGCAAGCCGCCCCAGGTTACCCAGGAGGTACGTACACCAACTAAAGGAAAAAAAAAACAAAACAAAGAAAAAAAACAAAGCAAAGAAAATACCCCGGCAGTCGTCTCACCGCACAGTCCCCATTGGCCCCCTGACCAGTTGGGGAAGGCGCCAGCTGGGCCCAGTTACCAGATAGGGCCCTTGTTTCTATTCTGGATGAGGGGTTTCATACGGTGGTCTTTCCCCACCGCGCCATGGCGGCAGCTGCCCCAAGCTTTAGCGCGTCCCTCAGCACGTAGTCCTGGACCTTGGAGTGGGCCAGTCTGCAACACTCGGTCGGGGTCAGTTCTTTCAGCTGGCAGACTAGCAAGTTGCGGGCAGACCAAAGAGCATCTTTCACCGCATTGATGGTCCTCCAGGCGCAGTTGATGTTGGTCTCGGTGTGCTTCCCGGGAAACAGCCCATACAGCACGGAGTCGCGTGTCACGGAGCTGCTCGGGACGAACATGGACAAATACCACTGCATCCCCCTCCAGACCTCCTGCGCATAGGCACACTCCAGAAGGAGGTGATCGACAGTCTCGTCCCCCCCTGCAGCCACCTCGAGGGCAGTGTGCGGTGGCGCAGAGATTCCAGGCATGCATAAAGGATCTCACTGGCAGAGCCCCTCTCACCGCCAGCCAAGCAATGTCCTTGTGCTTGTTTGAAAGTTCTGGCGATGAGGCATTCTGCCAAACGACTTTGGCAGTCTGTGTGGGGAACCACACGACGGGATCCACCCTCTCCTTTTCCCGAAGGGTCTCGAGAATACTACGTGCTGACCACTGCCTGACGGCCTTGTGGTCAAAGGTGTTTCCTTTCAAAAATTTCTCCACGAAGGACAGGTGGTACGGGACGGTCCAACTACTCGGAGTGTTCCGCAACAACGAGGCCAGGCCCATCCTTCACAACACCGGGGACAGGTAGAACCTCAGTAAGTAGTGACACTTGGTGTTTGCGTACTGAGGATCTACGCACAGCTTGATGCAGCCACACACAAAGGTAACCATCAGGGTGAGGGTGGCGTTCGGTACGTCCTTCCCCCCTCATTTTCCAGGTCATTGTACATGGTGTCCCTGTGGACCCGGTCCATCCTCGACCCCCAAATGAAGTGGAAGATGGCCCGGGTGACCGCAGTGGCGCAGGTCCAGGGAATAGGCCAATAGTACCGAAAGCCCCTCGCACCTGACAACCAGGTTCTTACCCGCGATGGAGGGGGACCGGAGCGTCCACCTGCCCAGCTTCTGCTTCAGTTTGGTGATGCGCTCCTCCCAAGTTTTAGTGCACGCCCCAGCTCCACCGAACCAAACACCCAGCACCTTCAGGCAATCTGTCCTGATGGTGAAGGGGATGAAGGAGCGGTTGTCCCAGTTCCCGAAGAACATAGCCTCGCTCTTACCCCTATTGACTTTGGCACCCGAGGCCAGTTCAAACTGGCCGCAGATGTCCAACAGCCTACTCACCGACCGACGATGGGTGCAGAAGACGGCGACATCATCCATGTACAGGGAGGTCTTGACCTGAAGGCCTCCGCTGCCAGGGATTGTCAAGCCCTTCAGGCTCACGTCCGTCCTGATGGATGTGGCAAAGGGCTCCTCACAGCACACGAACAAGGCAGGAGAGAGCAGGCAGCCCTGCCTGACTCCAGATCTGACGGGAAAACTGTCTGATTCCCACCCGTTGATCAAGACTGCGCTAACGATGTTGGTGTAGAGCAGCCGGATCCAATTGCGGATGCCCTCCCCAAACCCCAAATAGGAGAGGACGTCCCTCATGTAAGCATGAGAAACCCTGTCGAAGGCCTTCTCCTCGTCCAGGCTGATGAGGCAGGTGTCCACCTGCCTGTCCTGCACGTAGGCAATTGTATCCCTGATGAGCGGGAGGCTCTCAGCAATCTTCCTGCCCGGCACAGCACAGGTTTGGCCAGGGTGAATCACTGACTCCAGGACAGACCTGACCTGCTTGGCTATGACCTTGGCCAGGATTTTGTAGTCCACGTTCAATAGTGAAATGGGACGCCAATTCTTAATTTCTTCCCTCTCCCCCTTCCTCTTGTGAATGAGGGCGATGATGCCCTTCCTCATGGACTTGCACATTTCCCCTGCCCGAAGCGCACTATCATACACCTCCAGCAGGTCCTGGCCGACCAGGTCCCACAGAGCGGAATACAGCTCGACCGGTAAGCCATCGCTCCTGGGAGTCTTATTCCTCTCCAAGGACTTGAGGGCTCTGGTCAGCTTGCCCAGGGATATCGGCCGGTCCAGCCACTCCCTCGTGCCGTCGTCTAAGACCTCCGTGATAGACGACAGGAACGACTCGGAAGCCGTGCTGTCCGTGGGCTTCGCGTTGTACAGTCCGGCATAGAAGGATCTGCTGATCCTCAAAACGTCGGGCCGAGATGACGTCACCGAGCCATTGTCCTCCTTCAGCTGGCTAAGCACAGAGCTCTCTTTGTGCATCTTCTGAAAGAAGAAACACGAGCACGTCTCATCCTGCTCCACGGAGCGGACCCTGGACCGGAAGATTATCCTGCAGGCATCCATGGCGAAGAGCGAGGCTTGCTGGCCCCTCACCGTGTCATCGACCCCCATCGACTGCAGAAGGAGCAGGTTCTGCATCCTTTTCTGGAGTCACGACAGCTTTCCCCGTGTCTCTCTCTTGCCTTCCGAACACCTCTTGATGTTCTCCTTCACCGTCTCCCACCAGTCGCCCGGAGACTCAAAGAGGGATTTCACGGTTCTCCAAACGGTGTATTCCCTCTTAAGCTGCTGGACGTTCTCTAGGGTCAACAGAGTTGTGTTGAGCTTCCACTTCCCCTTGCCGGCCTGCTGGCTGTCCTGTAAGTGACAGTCGGCCAGCAGGAGGCAGTGGTCAGAGAAGAACACCGGCTCGATGCTGGTGGACCTGACCGAGAGTGCCCATGACACAAACAGGAAGTCTACCCTTGGAGCGGATAGACCCGTCTGGCCAAGACCAGGTGTATCTTCGCTGCGCTCCATCTGCAGGGGTGCTGAAGACGTCGAGCAGCTTGGTGTCCTTCACTGTGCCCATCAGGAAGCTGGACGTGACGTCCAGTTGGCTCCCTGCACCCGCTGTCCCCACATCGGATCTTCCATCTGCATCAATGATGCAGTTGAAGTCTCTGCCTAGGATGACCGGCCTGGACGTAGCCAGCAGAGGTGGAAGCTGCTGCAGGATGGTCAACCGCTGGGGCGTACACGTTGATCAGCCTCAGGGGAGCGTTCCTGAACGTGACATCAGCTACTAGGAGGTGCCCCCCCCCACCACATCCTGAACTTGAGAGATGGTGAAGTTGCGCCCCCGCAACAGAATAGCCAGGCCCGAGGAGCGACAGTCGTTACCCCTCGACCAGATCGAAGGCCGACAGGTCCAAGCGCCGGACCATTTCCCGTACCTGCTGAGGCGCGGTATCCCGCACTCCTGCAGAAACAGGCGGTCTGCCTTGATGGTGGTCAGGTAGGCCAACGTGGACACACATCTTGCAGTGGACTTGACACTGCACACTTAACGCTCGCAACTCGTACCCCTATTGTGGGCAGTGACCGCAATACCCTCCCCGAGTCCAAGGTCCAGCCCCTCCATCTGTCCCTCCATGCCCAGGCGAACTGCTTGACGCTCTCAGCGCTCAGGAATCCGTCTGTGCTGCCTTCCGGGTGGCATCCCCCCATCGGGGGTACGGAGGCAGGAGAGTCCAGCTCCGGGTCAGGCTGGGGGCACGTTGTTTCCTGCTTCCCGCCTGCAGGTTCCAGGGGGCCCTCCAGGGCCCCAGCGGCACGTGGCTGGGTGTTGGAGGGAACCTCAGGACACCTCCTGTCCCCTGGAAGCGGAGGGCTGCTTTCCTTCTCAGTGGAAGTCTTCTTCTGCTTTGGGCGGGCCTCCTCCGAATCTCCCTCGCCAGAGGAGCTCTTATAGTCCCCCTGTAGCTGCCTCTTCCCGCCTGATGGTTGCGGAGCTGGGGCCGTCCAGCACGCCTTCCTCCTCGCCTTCTGGACCGTCGTCCACTCCCCTGGGTCACCTGTCACCTCCTCCATCGACTCCGGGTTGTTGGGGGGGGGGGGGGGAGCGGAGCCTCCAGGGGCGCTTTGCTGCTCTCGGGTCCGACCTGCGAGGCTGGGCCCTCCTGCACGATCTGGCCCTCCTGCAAAATAGGGGGGCCCTTGCAGGCTCCTGGTGCCTTCCTCTCCTCCGCGGGGGCTTGCCCCGCATTGCCCCGGCCCGCAACCTGGGCGTAGGTGGTCCCCCACTGCGGGCATGCCCCTCTAGAGGTAGCCCGTTTCCCCGCAAAGGTTGCAGCTTTTTTCTTGTGGGCAATCCTTTGCAAGGTGTCCCTCCTCCCTGCAGTTCCTGCAGATGGTGGCTTTGCAGTCGGCCGCCATGTGACCTGACCTACCACAGGCGTGGCAGACTTTAGATTGCCCTGCATAGGTCGGGTAGCCCTTGCTCCCGCCGATCGCAAAGCTGGACGGTGGGTGCACGATGTTCCCACCCGAGCCTGTCCTCAGCATCACCTTGACCTGCCTCTTACTGGTCCAGATCCTGAAGGGGTCCATGATGTCAGTTAGGTCCCCTTCCACCTTCACGTACCTTCCAAGGAAGGTCAGGACATCAACTGCTGGCACATGCAGGTTGTACATGTGTACAGTCACCATACAGCTCCTCTGCGCTGGCATCACAAACAGCGGGACAGCGGTCAGTACAGAGAGGGGGCCCTCACCGCCTTTCTCCTTGAAAACCTCCAGGAAGCGCTTGCAAAGCTTGGCATTCCTGAAGGTTACATCGTAAACACCTCCTCCAGGGAAATCCTGCAGGCAGTAAATGCCCGCAGCAGCGAACCCACAACAGTCCAACAGGACCCTCTTCACGAAGAAGGTGCGGTCCACAGGTGCACCTTCATCCACCTTCTTCATGGAAACACAGATGGTGTTCCGGACCCCCTACCCAAGGCACAAGCACTCGCCGCAGCCATCATTGCAGGTTGGCTGATCCCCTGAACCAGCGTTAGGCCAAAGCCAGCATTAAGATCCACTGGTTGCAAGGGTGCACAGACAACCTGACGTCTTCCTTCCACCTCCAACACAGTCGCACTCTCCTCTTCTCAGTCCACAAAAGAGTGGGTCTTTATTTTGTTCCAGATGTAAGCTGGTTCACTGAGCTGGAAGGTTCTTTCCCAGACAATCCATCACCATTCTAGGTAACATCAACAGTGAGCCTCCACTGAAGCACAGGTGTTATGTCCTGCTTTCTATTTAACTGTTTCGGTTTCCTTGGGTTGGTGATGTCATTTCCTGCATTGGTGATGTCATTTCCTGTTCTTTTTCTCAGAGGATGGTAGATTGGCTCCAAATCAATGTGTTTGTTGATGGAGTTCCGGTTGGAATGCCATGCTTCTAGGAATTCTCGTGTGTGTCTCTGTTTGGTTTGTCCTAGGATGGATGTGTGAACTCAGCTGGGTCATTTGGACTTCCTGCTATATTCAAACAATCCACCCCTTCAATCATCCTATGGTCTTAACCCACAATCTAGGAGTCACAAATTGATGGGGAAACATTTTGTTTCTTACATTCCAGAAAAACAGTATGGCTTTAAGACAGTTAGATGACAGACAAACCTAAAGAATGCATCATCAACACACTGTTAGATAAATGACACAAAGACACTATTATGGAGCACCAGCAACTTCAGGTGTTTTTCTTCTTTTGTAGCCATCAGCAGGGTAAGTAAAACTTTATCTTTTCTTTTCTCTTTTAGAAATGTTGGTCAGGTCAATGCTTGTTGCTTATCCTAAGTGATATTGTGCTGAGTGATTTGCAAGTCCATTTCAATGTCAACCACATTCCAAAATGTCTAGAATCATACACCAATTAGTTTCCTTGCTTACAGAATCTTCATGAACCTGATGGGTTTTGCTTTCTAAACAACATATGACAATGGTTGCACAATCATCATGATTGCAACTAACTTTTAATTCCAGGCCTAATTAAATTGAAAGCCCCAACTTCTGTTTCACTTGCTTGAGATTTGAACACATAGCCCTAGGGTTATGGTCTGAACTTCTGGATAGCTAGCCCAGTGTTTCACCACTACATAACCATTCTCCCATTAATAAAGGATGTGCTTGCCTCACCCAAAAAGTAGTGTCCACCATTTCATGGCATATGCAAGCTACGTTCTGCAACAGCATACTGAGCTAAAATGTGCAAATTTAAGTGCCAGAGAAACCCAGAGTGGGCAACACAAAACCCTACAATGGAGTGAGAGAAAGAAGAATAATATCAAGGATATTTGCAAAGTTCTATTCATTCAAGCACACCAATAAAATTCAAAAGGTGTCTGCATTTATACAGCTCACAGACTCTAGTCAGACAAGACACATGGTCAACTTGGCACACCATGGGAATACTGTCAGAAAAAATGAAGCTTTTACCTCAATCTAATATATCCCTATATCAAAGACTTAAATATGAAGGTTTAAGGTGAGGTAGCCAGATTTTCAGATGACACAAAGATAGGGAGGAAAATATGTTATCAGGCGGATTTATGGAGTGCACAGATTGAAATAGGAAGGGAAAATGACTGGGCAAAAATGTAAACTGTAGTATGGGAAAATGTGAAGTTGTTCACTTTGGCAGGAAAAATTGGAAGAAGCCTCTATTTTCCTTTTCTATTTCTGCTGAAAATTATATAAATTTTGCCTGCTTTTTTCTCTGAGAGGAATTCCTATTATACTATAATTAAAGTTCAATGGTGTTGTAGACATAATTATTACATATGTTTCTCTAATGTTAAACTTAATTTGTCCAATTAAAAATGATATAAAAACAATCAGTCTGCTCAGTAAAGGTTTTACAGTTTAAGACAACTTGAGAGCATTTTCAACAGTTCTTCAGAGAAAGCTTTGACAAGATTCTTGATTGAAGTTTCGACAGGTAGCTGAGATAGTTTTTTTTAAATTTGTGTCAATGACAGCACAATGTGGAAGCTACGATTTCAAGAAAATATATTAAAAATACTGAGAAAAGGTAATGAATTACAGATTTAGAATTCAATGTAATTTTAGATCTGATTTTCTAAATTTGTGCATTATTTTTCATTCATCTGCTGAGACTGAATTACTACCTACTAAGTTCTCCAGGAAATTATCATCGTTATCACATCACAGAAGTTTCCTTTGTCGCTGTTTAGGTTAATATTAGAACCAACTTCTCGGAAATCATGTCTTGTCCCCTCAACCCAAATAACAATGGCTGCTGGGTTGCTTGTATTCAAGAAGGAGGTAGATATAGCACTTGTGGCTGAATGGATCAAGGAATACAGGGGAATGGGTGCAATTAGAGTATTGATCTCAATGACCAGCCATGACTATATTGCATGGTGGAGCAGGCTCAAGGGGATGAATGGCCGACTCCTATATTCTATCCTTGTGGTACAGTGGTAGCATCCCTTCCTCTGAACCAAGAGGCGTGGCTACAATTCCCACCGTCTCCAGAAGTGTGTAATAACATCTCTGAACAGAGTGGTTAGAAAAGCATTTATAAATTAGTGTATCCTTTGTAAGCAGTTTCCCATTACCAGCAGGCAAAAATAATGAAATTACTTTAAAAGTGAGGTGACAAACATCATCCTGATTGGACAATTATTAGGAACCCCTCCAGAAAATTAATCGGGCACATTCTGACATTTAGCAATAGCATAAAACGACAGCAAGTCTCAACTCGTTCAAGATCTCTCTCAACTTTTATTATTAAAGTCAATCAAAATAAAAGTTTGAAGTGAAGTGAGTATTGTCTTGGTGTCACATGTTTCACATTATTGTGCAAAGTAAAGTCCAGTTCACTGAGTGAGCAACCTCGAATTCCCACATCTATTCTGACGTTCAACCCAGCTAACAGGAAACCTTCTCCATGAGGAAGGAGGAAAAGCCCCTTGGCTACTATTCCTTACTCCTACCAAACAGCTGCAGAGCACCATTGCCAAAAGCCTCCCACACAGTTGGAATGAGTGCAGAGAATGAAATCAAGTATGATGTACAGTTTTGGATCATGTTGTAACCACCCAAATTTCGAATGTGAGTCAAATTCATTCAGAATTGGATTACAATGAGAAGTAAAAGTCATCAACAGCTGCAAATGAATCACAGACATTCTAAGTGGTGGTAACCAACTGCATACATATACCACACAAGCTTTGTAGTACAGATGCAAACCATTTATTAAGTATTTTGTACTCTGCTCTTTCAATTCCATTCATTCTGAAGCACTGTCTGGGGAACTGCTTGGACTAAGACCAGAAGATGGTGGGCAGGAAGTGTCTGTACACTTACAGCTACAGTATATCATCTGCCAAATTGGTTAATTGAGGTTCTATTTGTAGTCATATGAAATCTGCATTCTTGCCAGTGTACTGCAGTAGGTTTTACTCAATATTATGCACAGAGGATGGTTGGGGTCTCATAGATCCATGCTCCAATATCATGAGGTCTGATATCACTATGATCTAGCTTCTTTCACAAATATAAAACAAAACAGTAAAGTCACCATATTCTTACAAGAACATAGGGCTACTCCCCCATTGGACAGAGACAGCTGGCTGTGGTTTAACCTGACTGTCACTATGCTTTAGGCAAGGGGAGAGGTTGAAAAGGAGAATCCTTCATGGAAGCCTCAGCAAGTGTGGGAATTAAAACCACACTGGCATCAAAAACCAGTTGTCCAACCAACTGAGCTAACACCTTGAAGTAATTCACCATAGTCCTACTGGACTATAAGGCTGCTCTCTCATTAGAGAGAGATGGCTGCTGGTTTAGCCTGAGGGTCTCCACACCTCAGGCAAGGGGAGAGGCTGAGAATGAGGAATCTTCACAGCACCCTCAGCCAGTACAGGAATTAATTGCACTGTCACTCTGCATCTCACACCTGCTGCCCATCCAACTGAGCTAAGATACAATTCCTTTTGCTCCTTTTACTATACTGTATTGACTGATGGAGCTCCTGTGTGGACAATAGAACCAAACTGATTTAAGTTTAGCAAGAATGTGAAGGCGTGAGAGAGGGTTCGGAAATTTCTGAAAGTTGTTCCAGGGATGAGGATTTTCAGTTTTATGGATAGATTGCACAGTTTGGTACTGTTCCAAATGGAAAAGAGAAGATTGAAAGGAGGTTTGAAAAAGGTATCCAAAATAAACAGCATTTAGACAAAATAGCTGGCAGAAACAGTTTTCATTTGTGGAAGGGTCAAAAACGTGATGGCACAGATTTAAGTTAATGGTCAAAAGAAGCAATGATCACATATGGAAAAGTACTCCTTGCAGCAAGTGCCTTGGATCGAGAATCTGTTGCTGAGACTGTGCTGGAGGCATATTCTGGTGAGGCATTCAAGAGGGGAATTAGATAGTTATCTGAAAGGACGTTTGGGCAGGGCAACAGGGAATGGCAGATGAGTGACTAGCATGGATCTGCTGGGCCAAAGGACTTCAGCCTGTACTGTAACCATTTCCTGATTCTATGAGGATAAGAAAGCAACTCCCAAGAAATGGGTGAAGAAATTTTGCAGCAATTTTTACATTTTGTGCCCTGTTGTCCCTCACTCTCATACTCATGACATTCAATACGAAGTGACTCATAGAGGAAAGATTTCTTGCTGATGGTATATAAAAGCATTATGCTCAGCTGAAGCTCCTGTGTAACTTTGAAAGAGGGTTTTCAGAGCTGGTACAATTGTTTTATGGATATGCTCTTAAAAGTGGTCTTCTCTGGCAGAAGATTTCTTTGTAGTATTTTGAAGAAAAGTGGGATGCTATATGTTGTAATCATGTTCACCAGAACCATTTGAATGTCCTATGTAGATTTTCTACCACTAATCTATCTTCTTGCTATTACTTTACATTACTGACAATAATTGAGGAAGGATGCCCACACAGAATCTTCAGCAGAAGAAAGACTTGGTCTTGACAAGCTGGTGTGCTATAGAGTACATCATAACTAGTTACATTTTATCAGAGATATTTGAATGTTCTTGATACAATGTCAGACTATATATAAGGGTAAGCAAACATTACTGCGACTGAAGCATTCGGAAACACAACTGGGAGAAAACCGAACAGCAGCATTCTCTCTAAGCTATATTACAGCATGGTTGTGCTGCCACTCCAAAGTTCCTCCGTGAACACTTTGGACTATCAGTTTTGGAAGCAGCTTCTGTGTACAGACCTTGGGGGTCTGCTGAGGAAACAAAATGAAAGGGAGCATTTCTGAACAAGAGATTAGGTTCTCACAGGAAAAGCCCTTTCTATCCTAATGGACAAAACATTCACATGATGTCACTTTACACTTTCAGATTTTAACTGCCCTATACTACAGTGTGTTAGCTAATATCCCTCAAACAACATTTGATCATTATCACATTTCTGCTTTGGGACATTGCTGGATACAAATCAGATGCTACATTTCCTGCAGTATAAGAATCATTAGAGGGGATGAGTCTTCTACCTTTTCTTTTCTAAATGTAGCAAGTGCAAAACTGCAAAGGAAGCCTTCCTACCACTGTAAATGAAAAAGGCCAACTGGACCTAAACCTGTCAGACACTTAAGTAGTCAGATGGTGGATTTTTCACAGGAGCACATCTTTTGATAGCTGTGTTCTGATCCATCTGAAGCCTGGATAGCATTTTAACCCAGAATATCATTTAAATATTCTATGTTCTATGTTCTATAGATGGCGAAAGCTGCTGGTGTCACAGCAATGCAGGTCCCCTGGTGCAATGGGTATAGAAACAAGGAAGTAGGTTTCAGGGCTAGGCCACTCGGCCCTTCGAACCTGCACAACCATTCAATACAATCATGGCTGATCATGCAATCTTGCTATCCCGTTCCCGTCCTCTCCCCATACCCCTTGATCCCCTTGGCCGCAAAGGCCACATCCAGCTCCCTCTGAATATATCTAATAAGCTCACCCCAACAGCTTCCCCTGGGACAGAGAATTCCACAGGTTCACAACTCTGAGTGAAGAAATTCTTTTTATCTCAGGCCTGAATAGCTTACCCCTCCGTCAACAGCAAGAATGTCTTTCCTCAGATTGGGAAACCAAAACTGCACATAATACTCAAGGTGTGGCCTCATCAAGGCCCTGTTTAACGGCAGGAAGACATCCTTACTCTGCAACTCAAATCCTCTTACTGTGAAGGCGACCATGTCATTAGCTTTCCTCATTGCCTGCTGCATCTTAATGCTAACCTTCAGCAACTGTTCCACCATAACACCCAGGTCTTGTTGCACTTCACCTTTTCCTAAACTGCCGCCATTCAGATAATAATCTGCTTTCCTGTTTTTGTGGCCAACGAGAATAACCTCACATTTATCCACATTATATTACATTTGCCAAATATTTACCCACTCAGCCAGTCTGTCCAAGTCACCTTGCAGCCTCTGAGCATCTTCCTCACAACACCCACTGCCTCCTAGCTTAGTGCCATCTGCAAATTTGGAGAAATAGCATTCGATTCCTTTCCCAAATTGTTAATGTATGTTGTGAATGGCTGAGGTCCCAGCACTGAACCCTGCAGCACCTACTCATTACCACCTGCCACTCTGAAAAGGACCCATTTATTCCAACTCCCTGCTTCCTGTCTGCCAACCAGTTCTCTATCCATGTCAACACATTACTTCTGATCGCATGAGCTTTCATCTTCCTTACGAATCTCTTGTGTTGAACCTTGTGAAAAGCTTTTTGAAAATCTAGATACACAACATCTACTAATGCACTATTTTTAACTCTACAGGTCACATCCTCAAAAAATTCCAAAGTTTTGTCAAGCACGATTTCCATTTTGTAAATCTGCGCTGACTAGGATCAATTCTATCACTGCTTTCTAAATGTACGGGAGGTAACTTTTCATACTAGGTTTTTGGGAAGGCTATGTCAGGAAGGTGCTTTCTGCAGCCATACTCCTGCCCCGCCACTCCCCTTATGCATGTCATTGATTACCCCCAGATTGGAGCAGATCAATATCTCACTCCTCAAGCCAGGAGGCTGATCTCCATGACTTACCAGCTACCAATAAATCTCCGAGGAATAGAGTTATTCACGGTGCTAACATGAAGAGGCCAAGTGGTTATTAAATGACCACTCAAAGTTTACATTTGGTGCAATGGGCTGGCAAGGCCTTCAGAACCAGAATGTAATTCCTGTGCTAGTAGGAAGGTATTTCCCTAATGTCAACCTTTTTCCTTCTCCTTCTATTACCTTCCTTGCTGTTTCTCAGGAGGAAAAGATTCCACCCTAAACTTTAAAAAAAACACTTAATTGGCTATTAAGCGCTTTGGTTACTCTGCGATTTGTAAATACAGGTTCGTGTTTTTCTTTCTTGTGAGGAAATTGAGCCTCTTCCTACAAATGAGGTCAGATCCTGAGGGTGATGTTAGTGGCACTTATCATGCCATACACCTTTGAGTAGAAGACCTGAACAGTTGCCTTTGTTATGCCCCCTACAGGTGCTGGGGAGCAGTGCATCTTACATTACTTTCTGGCACGAAGACCTCCAACGAGGCAACTGTTTCTAAAGAGGCAACTGTTTCCATGGAGGCAATCATTGAACATTCTATGAATCACTTTCCTAATAGTCCATCATTGAGCCGTATATCAGAAAAATGTAAATATCTGAGGGTGTGACCTTGCTTCAAGAGACACATTCCTGTTTTAAATAGGTCTCAAGAGGTCCACCAAATATTATTTGGTAGAAAATGAACAATCTATCCACTTCCTTATGCAATCAGTACGAGGCTCAAGAATTCAAATCATCTGGATATTATGCTAGGAATGTCATAAGGAGTGTTTTCTCTGTCTTCCCATACATTCAATTCCCCTCAGAGCTCCAGCTCATATCATTGAGCTCAGAACAACACTGACAGCTGCCAAATGGATTAATTCAATTCAGCTGCTACATGAAACACAATCAATGAAATCTTGTTTTGATTAATAGTTATTTCCATGTTCTGCAAAATGAAGATCTTTCCAATCAATGTACGCTCACCTCTAATTCACAGCATGTGATGCCAGATTCAGAAAATCATTTCTTATTGTCTTTCAATCAATAGAACAAATCAATGAGGAAGAAATGATCAATTCTGGCCTTTCAGATGTATTTCCTGCCTTCTTGTTATCGATAAAGTGCATCATTCAGGATCGAGGGGCAACTTAATCTCAACCCCCTGCCAATGTCATTCTCTATCAAGCCATTCTTACAACAGAATTGCAAACATTTTCATTTCCCTTCCTTTGCTTCCCTGGTATAGCAGCTTACTCCATGCTTCAAGTCTGCATAGATCTATAACAGAAATTAGGAATTCAGTGGTAGAATCTTGTGCCTGCCACGGTGAGGTTTGTAGCAGGGGATATGTAATTAAATTGGAGGGTGCAGTTGGCATCCTCGCTGTCCTCCCATCTCCACTCATGGCTGGCTTTCTCAGAACACTGGCATTTTAGGACTTTAAATGTGTTATCAATGATCGCTTAAGGTCTCCTCATCCCACGACTGCTGGTATTAACCCAGCAGGGAGTATTGTGTTGCTTTGCAGACAGCATAACAAATTTACTGGCTTTTGAGATCCCAGGGCAGGGGTACCCTTTCCAAAGGGAGTCTATAACCTTATCGAAAAGTACACCTACACCTCCTCCATCACCCCCACGCCAGGCCCCAACAAAACCTTCCACATTAAACAGATATTCACCTGCACATCTGCTCATGTGGTATGTTGTGTCGGCTGTTTTGATGTGGCCACCTCAACATCGGGGAAACCAAGCGAAGACTTGGAAACCACTTTGTGGAACACCTATGCTCGGTTAGTGACAAATGACTGCACCTCCCAGTCACAAGCCACTTTAACTCCCCCTCCCACTCCTTTGATGACATGTCCATCGTGGGCCTCCTGCAGTGCCACACCGATGCCAGCCAGAGGTAGCAGGAACAGCATTCATATTCCGCTTGGGAACCCTGTAGCCCAATGGTATCAATGTGGACTTCACAAGCTTTAAAATCTCCCCTCCCCCTACTGTATCCCAAAACCAGTCCAGCTCATCCCTGCCTCCCTAACCTGTCATTCCACCCACCTATCCCCTCCTCCAACCTCAAGCTGCACCCCCATTTCCTACCTACGAACCTCATCCCGCCCCCTTGACCTATCTGTCCTGCCTGGGCTGGCCTGTCTCCTCCCTAACTCCCCACCCACACTCACCTTTACTGGCTCCATCCCTGCATCTTTAGCTTGTCTGTATCCTCTCACCCTGTCTTCTCCTCTATCCATCTTCCATCTGCCTCCCCCCTCTCCCTATTTATTTCAGAGCCCCCTTCCCCTCCCCCATTCCTGATGAAGGGTTTAGACCCGAAACATCAGCTTTCCTGCTCCTAAGATGTTGCTTGGCCTGCTGTGTTCATCCAGCTCTACAACTTGGTATCTGCTGATTTTTTTTGTGTTTTTTATTAGTCTGTCTCCAGCAGTATTTAGGGGAATTCCATGCTGAATGATAAACAGTTCCATCTGCACTGGAATATGAAAGGGGTTCTAGCTTCCCTCATGGAGCTAAGGACTGCCGATTCTCTTCAGGCCGAAGGCTGAGGTGGTCAGAGTGGCTCCACTTCAACCCAATGAGGTAGGTGTACATGACATTCACTTTGTATGCAAGAGCAGTTCTGTCTTCATCACACATATGTTTTTGTGGAAGTAGTCATGGAAGTTTCAAGTGACTGGGCAGCCTTGCATTAGCTTTTCTGCTGGCTTCCTTTAAATTATTTCAGATGACATTATAACTTTCAACCATACTGCATACATCATTACATTCACTGCTAGTGTATAAACACCTCGTTCCGCTAAATGAAGAAACAAATGTCTAAGAATATGCAGATACTCTCACGTTAAGGTAGCAGATTAGATAGGAAAGACAGTGGGATTTTAGGGGTTAATAATGCCAACAGTGCCTTTTCTCTCCGCAACAGGTGTTGAAATAAGATCCAGAAATGAAGTCCGAGGTTGTTAAGCAGTTATCTGACAATCTTAGCAAAGACACTTGCATGCAAAGTGGTCACTGACTGAAGGCAGGGCAGCAAGATGATTATGTGAATCAGTGAGGAAATGTTTATTTAAACATTGCCATTGTCTAATTCAGCACTTTATCCATTAAACCTTGCACAGCTGAACACAACGTAGACAAGAAATTAAAGCTGCCCCAACCAGTGTTATTTAAAGTGATTACTAAATACCTACGGAATATGGATAACAAGGTGTAGAGCTGGATGAACACAGCAGGTTAAGCAGCATCATAGGAGCAGGAAAGCTGACATTTTGGGCTAGGCTCGAAACGCCAGCCTTCCTGCTTCTATGATGCTGCTTGACCTGCTGTGTTCATCCAGCTTTACACCTTGTTATCTCGGATGCTCCAACATCTGCAGTTCCTATTGTCTCTAACCTACAGAGTAGGTTTGCTTTTTGCAAAATGGTGCAACTGTGTACATTTTTAAAAACCTCCGTGCTTAACTAAACTTCAAATATTGTAAAGGGAGCAGCCTGGTTGTGTGGTCGGCACTGTAGTACCTTTTTGTCATGGGAAGTATAGTGCTGAAATAAGTTGTCTCTCATCACAAATGGTGCTTCGTCTGGAAAATGAACTTTTCTGTGAGAATATAGAGAGGCTTATGGAACATGACAAGTTGTTGAAAAATGTAGAAGAGGGAGAAGGGTTGTCTGCTGGCGACCATTTCTATTAAGGATCATCTGCAAGAAATTCTCTTCCTTTGGCTTTGGAGGAGATCTTAGTGATTACAAAGGCTGCTATTGACAATGGAGCTCATTGAGGCTCTTTTTACAAAAAATAGCAAAAGAAAAAGAAAAAATAGTAGAAAAACCTTTTTTTTTAAGGAAGATAAGAAAGAAAATAAGGAAATAGAGCCCAGTTAGCCTGATAACAGTCATTGCAAAAATGCAGGGTGTTAGCGAGTTTTGAGAGTGCAGGGTGTAGTCACATTTGATAAATCTGTTCAAGTTTTTAACAAGGCTACTTTCAGCGTAATTAAGGGAGGAACAGTGGATGGAGTGGACTTAGACTTTTAAGAAGTATTTGGTCAGGTGCCACACCAGAAATTATGGCACAAAATTTGTTCTAATATGATTGGGTAAAATTAAGTGAGGATTAATTGATGGGCAAAAACAGAAGTAGGAATAAATGAGTTATTTCGGAGTTAGTGATCTATAGCTAGTATAGTACCACAAGGATCAGCGCCTGAATGTTTGCTATTTATAAATTATAGCAATGACTCAATTAGGGACAGTGAGTGCGGCCCATTCAATTTGCAGGTAACATCATCAGTGCACCTCTGGTGAAGCGTTCTGTCCCGCTTGTTATTTATATGCCTCGTTTTGCTGGGGTGGTTGGTATTATTTTCGGTTCTGTTTCTCAGTGGTTTGTACACAGGGCCTAATTCAAAGTGTTTGTTGATGGAGTTCTGGTTGGAATACCAGGCCTCCAGGAATTCCCTGGCATATCTCTGTTTGGCTTGTGCTATTATGGATGTGTTGTCCCAGTCAAATTCATGTTCTTCTTTGTCCGTGTATAGCGAGACAAGAGAGAATTGATTGTGTCTTTTGGTGGCTAATTGGCGTTTGTGTCTCCTTATTGTCAGGTTTCTTCCAGTTTGGCCTATGTAATGTTTCTCACAGTCCTTGCGTGGTATTTTGTATATTACATTTGTTTTATTGGTTGTGGGTATGGGATCCTTTACATTTGTCAGTAGCTGTTGCAGGGTGGATGTTGGTTTCTGGGCTACCCTGATCCCTAGAGTTCTGAGTAGTCTTGTGGTCATCTCTGATTTGTCCCTGGTGTATGGTACGGTGACTAGTGTGTCTGGCCATGTTGTGTCTCCTTATTGTGGTCTGTCGCAGATGTAATAGCAGATTATGTTTTTTGATTATCCATTCCTTTTAAAATCTCCATGTAAATGCTCCTGTTTTGCTTTACACTCAAGACACAAATTCCTGGAAGCCTGGCATTCCAACTGGAACTCCATCAACAAACACATTGAACTGGACCCAATATACAAACTGCTGAAAAACAGAACCGGAGGTGATGCCCAAGCATCCCAGCAAACTGAGGCATATAAATATCAAACAGGACAGAACACAAATATTTCATGGAGGCTCAATGACGATGTCACCTAGCAGGGTGATGAAACATCTGCAAGCAAACACACCGTCTCGATGAGCTAGTTTACAAATTTATAAAGGTAGAATGTGGAGGTGGGGTGAATACTGTCATGTGAGAGAGGATTGATGATTGTATTTCAATGCTGCCACTATCACTTTCCTGGGATCAGGACCATCAGGAATACTATTATAGTGGTTCCCATAAAAATACTGATAGACGTAACAATCACTTCACAATGGAAAGGATGAATCTTAGTTTTGTATAATACTCTGGGCTATTCTCAAAATGGAATCAGCCTAGATTCTTGAAATTGTGTTTGGCATTGCGCTGGATTTTATCAGACCTTGAGTGCAGGCCGGGGGTGGGATTGGGCCTGATAAAACGACAAAGGAAGTACTTCTCATCATTTTCCTACTGTTATCGCTTTTTGGCAACAGTGGGCAAGTTGGAGGATGATCAGATTCTGCAAATTAAGGACTTTTCTGTGGTACTTTACCAATGTTTCTGCTGGATTAGAAGGGAGGAGGCCCTCTTATTCTGGAATTCTGAGACAGACAGAAGACTGCATTTGGAAACAATAATCCCTACCAACACCAATCATACAACTCCTCCCAACACTGCTAGACTGTAGCAACACATCTCCTCACATGCTTTGCAGTGATGGAATCAAACATCGAATGATGAAACCATTGTTGGTTGTTTAAAAAAACATCAGATTCACTAATGTGATAATGGGAACTGCAGATGCTGGAGAATCCAAGATAACAAAGTGTGAAGCTGGATGAACATAGCAGGCCAAGCAGCACCTTAGGAGCACAAAAGCTGACGTTTCAAGCCAGAGCACGCTGATGAAGGGTCTAGGCCTGAAACGTCAGCTTTTGTGCTCCTGAGATGCTGCTTGGCCTGCTGTGTTCATCCAGCTTCACACTTTATTATCTTGTATCAGATTCACTAATATCCTTTATGTATTGCTGTCTTTAAAGGTCAAGTCTATGTTTGACTCCAGACCCAGAGCAATGTGGATAACACTTAACTACAGTCTGGGAAATTAAAGATGGGTTCCAAATGCCGCCCCAAACCACAATGGCCACATCATCTGAACGAATAAAAAATGGTGTCCATCATTGCATCCTATGGTTAGGTGCCGTTCCAGTAGAGTCCACTATTTCCATTGATGCTACTTTGACTGAAGACTGTCAGCCCCCTTACTAGCCACAACTTTTAGAGGCCACTTTTCATCCTTTGAAAGGATAAAAGGCCAGATAGCATCACATTAACTGCAAAGTAAGTGCAAAATGCAAATGGGTAAAGTGGGGTATCTTCTAGCTTTCTCACCCTTCACCAGACCCCTTGTGGCTGCAATAAATTCAGCCCATTATATGCAGGACAACCTCAGCAGATGTGGCAGGAAAGTGGCACATAATTCAAAGGGTGTTGCTCCAGGGCTCCTCATCATTAACTCCAGATTTCCTGGGCTCTAACTGACTATGACATACTACCTGCCATCAGCTCATGAATCAGTGTTCCTCCAAACTGAACACCACTTGAAGAAATCACTAAAAATGTTAAAGGCTCAGAATGTACTCTGGGTGAGAGACTTCAGTGTCCCTCATCGAAAGTAACTCAATAGCACACCTACTGAATGATGTAGTCAAATCCGAAGTCACATAGCTGCAAAAGATTGGTGGTGGTGGAGCCAACAAAAGGTGAAAAACCTACTTTACCACATCCTCACCAATCTGCCTGCTATCGATCTACCTGTCCATCACAGTGTCAGCACAAGGGACAAGTCAGGACAGTGCAGTCCTTGTGGAATCAAAGTCCTATCTTCATACTGAGGATACTCTCCATTGTGTTGGTGCTATCAATATGCTAAAATTTTGAACAGATCTAGCAACTCAAGCATGTGGAGGTGCCGGTGTTGGACTGGGGTGGACAAAGTCAGAAATGACACAACACCAGGTTATAGTCCAACAGGTTTATTTGAAAGAACAAGCTTTCGGAGTCTCAGTCCTTCTTCAGGTGTTTGTGAGAGACGTAGTATCAGACACCGAATTGTTAGGTAAAAGATCAAACATTCACACCATTGGTGAGGATGTCTTAAACAAGCCTAAGATGCTGTTAAAACATGGCAGGTACTCATATGACTCGGCCAACATCGTCTGTCTCGTACGCTGCAGGCAAGGATGCCCCAAGGCATAGTAAACTAGCAAAACCATGCAGATGCTATGACAACAGATGAATGGACACTGCGTAGCAATTGTCAGACAGGGATGTTCCCTCCCAGTGGGGGAAGACTTCAGCGGTTAAGGACATTCAGCTCCGGTTCTTCGGGTAAATGTCCTCCAAGGCAAGCTTCAGGATACACAACAACACCCAGTTTCTGAGCTGAGGCTGATAACCGAGTTCAGTACCCATGAGGATGGCCTCAACTGAGATCTTGGGATCATGTCATAATACAAGTGATCCACCGCACTATACACTCTCATAGACATGCACGCACACGCACAACACACACACACACACACACACACATGCACACGCACACGCACAACACACACACACACACACACACACACACACACACACACACACACACACACACACACACACACACGTAAATCTATGGGGTGAATTTTATTTGTAGATACATTTTATTTTGTTCAAAAAGCACACAATTTACAGTCAGCCAATATGGTGTTTTATAAAATCCTACTTTAGAAATAAAACTAGTCTGATTTCAAACTAAAACACAAACAGATTCTAAACACGGTTTCACACCTAACATACATTGTCTGACCTAAAATGTCACCTCTTGTTTACAACTGATAAAACCTTTAGTTCTCTCAGGATCATGACTTGAAAGGAATTTGAGGATTTACATACACATATTAATCAATTAAAACCTACTAACTGATTAAAGATTTAACAACCTTCAGCCAAAGTGATGCATGAATGCTCTATCTCTGCCTCCTACAGATTACTAATTAATTATTGTAAGTTTGAGTTTGCATCATGAGTTAAGGTAATTAAGATGGAAACAGTGGATGGAGTTGGCCTAGATTTTTAAGAAGCATTTGGTAATTTGCCACACAAGAATTTATTGCACAAAATTAGATCTAATGTTATTCAGACAATATAAAGCAAAGCCTTTCCATTTGTCTGAAGTAAACAATAAACCTGCAAGTGTTTCTGTAGGCTTGATGATTTTTTAAAAACACTTTCTGAAGCTTGGCTTCAGAGTGAAAGAAGGCCAAGCAACATCTTAGGAGCACAAAAGCTGACGTTTCGGGCTGAGACCCTTCATCAGAAAAGGGGGATGGGGAGAGGATTCTCAAATAAACAGGGAGAGAGGGGGAGGCGGACTGAAGATGGATAGAGGAGAAGATAGGTGGAGAGGAGGGTATTGGTGGGGAGGTAGGGAGGAGGTAGGTCAGTCCAAGGAAGACGGACAGGTCAAGGGGGCGGGATGAGGTTAATAGGTAGGAAATGGAGGTGCGGCTTGAGGTGGGAGGAGGGGATAGGTGAGAGGAAGAACAGGTTAAGCAGGCGGGGACGAGCTGGGCTGGTTTTGGGATGCAATGGGGGGAGGGGAGATTTTGAAGCTGGTGAAGTCCACACTGATGCCATTGGGCTGCAGGGTTCCCAAGCGGAATATGAGTTGCTGTTCCTGTAATTTACAGGTGGCATCATTATGGCACTGCAGGACGCCCAGGATGGACATGTCGTCTAAGGAATGGGAGGAGGAGTTGAAGTGGTTCGCGACTGTGAGGTGCAGTTGTTTACTGCGAACTGAGCGTAGGTGTTCTGCAAAGTGGTCCCCAAGCCTCTGCTTGGTTTCCCCAATGTAGAGGAAGCCACGCCGGGTACAGCAGATGCAGTATACCACATTGGCAGATGTGCAGGTGAACATCTGCTTGATGTGGAAACTCATCTTGGGACCTGGGATGGGGGTGAGGGAAGAGGTGTGGGGGCATCCCCTATTCCCAATTCCTTCACCTCTGCTGCATCTGCTTCCACGATGAGGCATTCTACTCCCCCACATCCCAGATGTCCTCATTCTTCAAGGACTGCAACTTTCCCCCTGCAGTGGTTGAGGACACCCTCAACCGGGTCTTCTGCATTTCCCGCACCTCATCCCTCACACCCTGCCCCCGCAATAACTGCCAAAAGAAATTCCCCTTAGTCCGCACATACCACCCCGCCAACCTTCGGATACAATGCATCATCCTCTGACAATTCCGCCATCTACAATCCGACCCCACCACCAAAGACATTTTTCCAACCCCACCCTTGTCTGCCTTCCGGAGAGACCGCTCCCTCTGGGACTCCCTTGTCCGCTCCACGCTCCCCTCCAACCCCACCACACCCAGCACTTTCCCCTGCAACCGCAGGAAGTGCTACACTTGCCCCAACACCCACTCCCTCACCCACATCTCAGGCCCCAAGATGACTTGCCACATCAAGCAGATGTTCACCTGCATGTCCGCCAATGTGGTATACTGCATCCACTGCAGGTGTGGCTTCCTCTGCATTGGGGAAACCTAGCGGAGGCTTGGGGACTGCTTTGTAGAATATCTCTGCTTGGTCTGCAGTAAACAAATGCACCTCCCAGTCACGAACCATGTCAACTCCCCCTCCCATTCCTGAGACGATATGTCCATGCTGGGCCTCCTGGAGTGCCACAATGATGCCACCTGTAGGCTGCAGGAACAGCAACTCATATTCCGCTTGGGAACCCTGCAGCGTAATGGTATCAATGTGGATTTCAAAATCTCCCCTCCCCCCACTGCATCCCAAAACCAGCCCAGCTCGTCCCCGCCTGCCTAACCTGTTCTTCCTCTCACCCATCCCCTCCTCCCACCTCAAGCCGCACCTCCATTTCCTACCTACTAACCTCATCCCGCCCCCTTAACCTGTCTGTCCTCCCTGGACTGACCTATCTCCTCCCTCCCTCCCCACCCAACCCTTCTCTCCACCTATCTTCTCCTCTATTCATCTTCAGCCTGACTCCTCCTTCTCCCTATTTATTTGAGAATCCTCTCCCCATCCCCCTTTTCTGATGAAGGGTCTCAGCCCGAAACGTCAGCTTTTGTGCTCCTAAGATGCTGCTGGGCCTGCTGTGTTCATCCAGCTCCACACTTTGTTATCTTGGATTCTTCAGCATCTGCAGTTCCCATTATCTCTGGCTTCAGAGTGAATTGTTTTGTGTGTACCACTAACAGTTTTTTTTTGCTTATCTTAGAGAACAGAATATGGTATATATTGGGGCCTTACAATTTCTCAGAGACACTTGGAACTTACTTTCTTTAATCTAACGGGAATGCTCATAACTAAGAACTGAAGACTTTACTTTTGACTTCAAGTGATGCAGTCTTGTGAAGTCTGTGGGATAGATTGGCTGTGTAGGAAAGTGCTGCTGAGATGGATAGAATACATAATGGGTTTAGGAAGTTGGTTCCGATGCAGAATGATACTATCAGTTTAGGTCCAATTCCCAAGGCAGCTAAGGTTACTATGAAGGTCCTGCCTTCGCAAACTCGTCCCTTGCCTCTGGTATGGTGACTCTCAGGCTAAACTCACCATCAGTGATCTCTCTCTAATAAAAGAGCAGCCCTATGGTTGACCATGACATGTTTACATTTTTAATAAACTAGGTTCGCTCTGAGTGAGGAATTGGCATTAACCCCAGACCAGGAGTGTTGGGATAACACTCTAAAGAAGATATGTAAAGTTGAGTACATTTCAACTCAAGTGTATGATAGTCCCAGGAAGAAATTATCGGCTGTTTTAATCTAACCATTTAAATTAAAAATGAACTAAACTTACTGAGGGATTAGATGCAGCATTCTGCCGTTGGTATTGTGCAAGTGGTGTTTTGGTGCTGTTTCGTTTCTTTTCCATTTACATAGGAGTGCTTTGGGATTAATGGGATTATATTTTTACCGCATGTGTTTATAAATCTTAAAACATTACCTTCATTTCTGTTGTTAATAAGCATCTGTTTTTGTTGATAAGGCAAAATCTACAGCACTTTGTGCATATGTTAATGCTTATGCTTCCGTTATAACCAAAACAAACCAAAATATTAATTAAGGCAGATTTATGTTTGAGATCTGACTTACTCAGTAATGACAGCAACTGGGATAATAACAACGTTACCTATTTCCCTCATATCTGTGGTGTCCCTTTTGTCTAAACCTAGCTGCATTTTATAATCTTTCCTGGAACAAGCTGCTACTTCCTGGATATCGCAGGATATAACCAGCGTTCCTGGTGCAGGCACAATCTTTAAAAGGCTGTTATGCTCCTGGATAAGCACTGTTGCACTCGAGTCGCACCACATGGCTCTTTACATTTATATTGGACATGGCAAAGGGAATTGATGCCCACTTTGTGGGTAGCAGTTCCGAGGTGGTGCAGAGCTGGAGTGTCTTCTTCTAGCAGGACCGGCAGAGGAGCTCACAACACCGAACTATGCCCTCCCGGTCCAAGTCTTCCATCTGGGTCAGACCAGTTTCGATCATCTCGAGGAATGCACAGCAATGTAAGAAGAAGTTAAATGACCTTTTCCACTCCGCCATCCTCACTTCAATACCTCACACTCACTGAGTTGGGTGCATGTCCCTGAGGGCACAGTCACAGGGTCCTTGCTGAAGCATTATGGTAATAGTTGTAGGTATAGCCTGAAGTGTGTCATTAAAGTACAGAAGCATACAGTGAGTAGATCAGAGTTGTGGGGTGAGGGTTTTTAGAAGTTGAGGCAAAGAGCAAAGAACAAAGAACCATACAGCACAGGAACAGGCCCTTCAGCCCTCCAAGCCTGTGCTGACACATTTTGCCTTTCTGTATTAAAACCATCTTCACTTTTACGACCCGTACCCCTCTATTCATTTCCTTTTCATCTATCTATCCAGGTGCTTCTTAAATGCTGCTGCTCTGTCTACTTCTATCACCACCTCTGGCAACGTGTTCCAGGCACTCACCACCCTTTGTGTGAAAAACTTGTCTTGCACATCTCTTTAAAACTTACCCTCTCACACCTTGAAAGTGTGTACCCTGTCAATTGACTCCGCCATCCTAGGAAAATATCTCATACTTTCTACACTATCCACGTAATTCACAATATTATAAACTTCTCAGAGATAGTAGGGACTGCCAGTGCTGGAGAAGCTGAGATAACAAGAGCTGGACAAAAACAGCAGGCCAAGCATCATCAGAGGAGCGGGAAAGGTAATGTTTCGGATCTGGACCATTCTTCAGAAATGGCGGGGGGGAAGCTGTCACTGGAATAAATAGAGAGGTGGGGAGGCAATGATGGAAGGTGGATAAAGGAGCAGGTGGGTGGAGAGAAAACTGGCAGGTTAAAGAGGTGGGGATGAGCTGGGCTAGTTTTGGAATGAGGTTGGGGGTGGGAGATTTTGAAGTTTGTGAAATCCACAGTGATACCGTTGGGTTGCAGCATTCCCAAGTGAAATATTTGGTGCTGTTCCTGCAACCTTAGAGTGGCATCGTTGTGGCACGACAGGAGGCCCACAATGGACATGTCATCTAAGGAGTGGGAAGGAGAGTTGAAGTGGCTTGTGACTGGGAGGTGCAGTCATTTGTCACTAACCGAGCATAGGTGTTCCGCAAAGTGGATTCCAAGCCTTCGCTTGATTCCCCTGATGTAGAGCAGGCCAGATTGGAACAGTGGATACAATATACCACATGAGCAGATGTCAGGCGAACATCTGTTTAATGTGGAAAGTTTTATTGGGGCCTGGGATGGGGGTGAGGAAGTAGGTGTAGGGGCAGGTGTAGCATCCCCTGAGGTTTCAGGTTTCAGGGAAAAGAGCCGGTTAGGGTGGGGCTAGAGGGGAGGGTGGACCGGACAAGGGAGGCATGGAGGGAACAGTTCTTCTGGAAGGCAGGTAAGGGTGGGGGAGGGAAAAATGTCCTTGGTGATGGGTTTGGATTGCAGGTGACGGAAGTGTCGGAGGATGATCCATTGAATATGGAGGTTGGTGGGGTGGTACGTGAGGACGAGGGGGATTCTGTTTTTGTTGTTTATTGCAGGGAGGGCGTGTGAGGGATGAGTTGTGGGAAACGTGAGAGATGCAATCAAGGGAATTTTCGACCACTGTGGAGGGAAAATTGCGGCCCTTGAGAAACAAGGACATCTGAGATGTCTGGGAATGGAATGCCGCATCTCGGAAGCAGATGCGGCGGAGCAAAGGATTTCAGAGTAGGCGATGGCATTCTTGCTGGATGGTGGGTGGGACGAGGTGTATTATAAGTAGCTGTGTGAGTCGGTAGGCTTCCTCCGTTACATTGATGACTGTATCAGTGCCGCCTCTTGCTCCCCAGAGGAGCTCGAACAGTTCATCCACTTCACCAACACCTTCCACCCCAACCTTCAGTTCACCTGGGCCATCTCCAGCACATCCCTCACCTTCCTGGACCTCTCAGTCTCCATCTCAGGCAACCAGCTTGTAACTGATGTCCATTTCAAGCCCACTGGCTCCCACAGCTACCTAGAATACACCTCCTCCCACCCACCCTCCTGCAAAAATTCCATCCCCTATTCCCAATTCCACTGCCTCCGCCACATCTGCTCCCACGATGAGGCATTCTACTCCCGCTCATCCCAGATGTCCAAGTTCTTCAAGGACCGCAAATTTCCCCCCACAGTGGTCGAGAACGCCCTTGACCACATCTCCCACATTTCCCGCAACACATTCCTCACACCCCGCCCCCGCCACAACCGCCCAAAGAGGATCCCCCTCGTTCTCACACACCACCCCACCAACCTCCAGATACAACGCATCATCCTCCGACACTTCCGCCATCTACAATCCGACTCCACCACCCAAGACATTTTTCCATCCCCACCCCTGTCTGCTTTCCGGAGAGACCACTCTCTCCGTCACTCCCTTGTTCGCTCCACACTGCCCTCCAACCCCACCACACCCGGCACCTTCCCCTGCAACCGCAGGAAATGCTACACTTGTCCCCACACCTCCTCCCTCACCCCTATCCCAGGACCCAAGATGACTTTCCACATTAAGCAGAGGTTCACCTGCACATCTGCCAATGTGGTATATTGCATCCACTGTACCCGGTGTGGCTTCCTCTACATTGGGGGAACCAAGCGGAGGCTTGGGGACCGCTTTGCAGAACACCTCCGCTCGGTTCACAATAAACAACTGCACCTCCCAGTCGCAAACCATTTCCACTCCCGCTTCCATTCTTTAGATGACATGTCCATCATGGGCCTCCTGCAGTGCCACAACGATGCCACTCGAAGGTTGCAGGAACAGCAACTCATATTCCGCCTGGGAACCCTGCAGCCATATGGTATCAATGTGGACTTCACCAGCTTCAAAATCTCCCCTACTCCCACCACATTCCAAAACCAGCCCAGTTCGTCCCCTCCCCCCACTGCACCACACAACCAACCCAGCTCTTCCCCTCCACCCACTGCATCCCAAAACCAGTCCAACCTGTCTCTGCCTCCCTACCTGTTCTTCCTCTCACCCATCCCTTCCTCCCAGTCCAAGCTGCACCTCCATCTCCTACCTACTAACCTCATCCCACCCCCTTGACCTGTCCGTCTTCCCTGGACTGACCTATCCCTCCCTACCTTCCCACCTGTACTCTCCTCTCCACCTATCTTCTTTTCTCTCCATCTTCGGTCCGCCTCCCCGTCTCTCCCTATTTATTCCAGAACCCTCACCCCGTCCCCCTCTCTGATGAAGGGTCTAGGCCCGAAACGTCAGCTTTTGTGCTCCTGAGATGCTGCTGGGCCTGCTGTGTTCATCCAGCCTCACATTTTATTATCTTGGATTCTCCAGCATCTGCAGTTCCCATTATCACAGGCTTGAAATCGATATCAGTTTCCAGGTGGTTGCCAGAGATGGAAACAGAGATGGTCCAGGAAGGAGAGAGAGGTATCAGAGATGGTCCAGGTGAACTTAAGGTTGGGGTGGAAGGTGTTAGTGAAGTGGAGGAACTGTTCTAGCTCCTCGTGGGAGCACAAGGCGGTGCTAATATAGTCATTGATGTAACGGAAGATGACATGAGGGATAGGACCCAGTGTAGCTGTGGAAGAGGGATTGTTCCATGTATCCTACAAAGAAGCAGGCATAGCTTGGCCCCATATGGGTACCCATGGCCACCGTCTTTGCCCGTAGGAAGCGAGAAAAATACAGTCATCAATATAACGGAGGAAGAGGTGGGGAAACCAAGTGGAGGCTGGGAAACCACTTTGTGGAACGTCTATGCTGGGTTTGTGACAAATGACTGCCTCTCCTAGTCAGGAACCACTTCAACTTCCCCTCCCTCTCCTTGGGCGACATATCCATCCTGGGCCTCCTGCAGTGCCACAACAGTGCCACCTGAATGCAGCAGGAACAGCATCTCATATTTCGCTTGGGAACCCTGCATCCCAATGGTCTCAATGTGGACTTCACAAGCTTCAAAATCTCCCCACCCCCAACCTCATCCCAAAACCAGCTCAGCTTATCCCTGACTCCTTGACCTGTCCGTCTTTTCTCCCACCTATCCGCTCCTCACACCTGAACCCCCACCCCTACTCCTACCTATCAGCCTCATCCCCGCCTCCCTGACTTGTCTGTTTTCACTCAATTGACCAATCCCCATCCCACCCCCCTACATACACTCACCTTTACCGGTTCCATCTCCACCTCATTGATCTGTCCGTCTTCTCTCCACCTACCTGCTCCTTTATCCACTTCCATCTTTGCCTCCCCTGTGCTTTTTATTTATTCCAGAGTCTCCTTCTCCTCCCCCATTTCTGAAGAATGGTCCAGACCCAAAATGTCAGCTTTCCTGCTCCTCTGATGCTGTCTGGCCTGCTGTGTTCATCCAGCTCTACATCTTGTTATCTCATTATAAACTTCTATTCGGTCACCCCTCATTCCCATGAAAACAAATCTAGTCTATCCAACTGTTCCTTGTAGCTAATACCTCCAATACCAGGCAACATTCTGGTAAACCTTTATTGTACCCTCCCCAAAGCATTTACATCCTTCAGGTAGAGTGGTGAACAGAGCTGTATGCAATATCCCAGTGTGGCCTTCCTAAAGTTCTATAAAGCTACAGCATAACTTATCTGTCCTTGTACTCAATGCTCCTTTCAATCAAGGAAAGCATGCCATAGGCCTTTTTTACTTCCTTATCTACCTACACTGTCACCTTCAGTGACCTGTGGACCTACATACCCAGATCCCTCTGCATATTAATACTCCTAAGGGTTCTGCCATTCACTGTATTATTTCCATCTGCACTCAACCTCCCAAAATACATCATCTCACATTTGGCCGGATTAAGCTCCAACTGCCATTTTTCTGCCCATGTCTCCAACTGATCTATGTCCTGCCACATCATGTGACAGTCCTCTTCACTATTCACAACTCCACCAAACCTAATGTTATATAGCAAATTAATTAATGTTTTCTAAAACTACGTTCATTTTCCTCCAAATCATTGATGGAGATCACGAACAGTTGAGGTCCCTGCACTGGTTCCAGTGGAATACCACTGGTCGCAGCCCTCCATTCTGCAAAGCATTTTTCCACCGCTACTCTCTGTCTTCTATGACTAAGCTAGTTCTGTATCCATCTTGCCAGCTCAGCCCTGATACCATGTGACTTTACCTTTTGTACCAGTCTGCCATCTTGGACCTCATCAAAGGCTATACTGAAGTCCACATAGATAATATCAACTGCTTTTCCCTCGTCAATCATCTTCATCACCTCCTCAAAACTTTGATCAAGTTAATAAGGCACAACCTCCCTCACACAAAACCACGCTGTCTTTCACTAATAAGTCTATTTGTTTCTAAATGCATGTAGATCATGTCCCTGAGAATCTTTTCCAATAAGTTCTCTACCACTTAAGTGAGACTCAGAGGCCTGTAATTTCGAGGATTATCCCTGCTACGCTTCTTAAACCAAGGGATAACATTGGCTATTCTCCAGTCCTCTGGGACCTCGCTTATGACCAAAGAGGTTACAAAGATGTCTGTCAATGTTCCAGCAATTTGTTGTCTTGTCGCTCTCAATTTTCTGGGAGAGGTCCCATCAGGACGCTTAATACCTTTTAAGATGCGCAACATTGCTTTCTTTTTAATAGCAACTTGGCTTAGAAGCTCGACAGTCCCCTCCCTGAGATCATCCTTCACCAATTCCTTCTCTTTGGTGGATTCTGACACAAAGTGTTCGTTTAGGCCCATGTTGGATGCCAACATCTGTGGGCATAGGGTGCATGTGGCACGCGTGTGGTTTGTGCCTCAGAATGTTACACACAATGCCTAACATGGAAGTCTTTTGTAGTAATTGCTGAGTTTAAATTGCCAGGCATCGGGTATCAGAAATTTCTGACTTCCATGTCTAAATTCTCGATGTCCGGTTTATTCAGCTTGTTGGGTAAGATCAGAAGCCAACTGTTACTGAGGCACGTTGTGTCAGTAATGAGATGTCAAACAAGCAATTATCACCTTTAATTGCAACTCAGCAGATACAGGAAAGTTGCAGCAAGTTGCTCCCAAGTTTGAGAAATGTATTGACAGAACTGTCGCACAATTCTGCTGTAAACTTTGCTCATGTTGCAACCCATGTTGCTCAGATCCCAAAAAGATTCTGCTTTTTGTTTCTTTTGATCCAACAGCCTCATGTTCAATCTGCTGGCCAGAGCGTCAGTATAGATTTCTGCAGGCTGACTTGTGCAGGGTTGTATATCTATGACACAAAGTTTGGTTTGTAATGTTCATTCATCAATGCCGGAGATGTACACAGCCTGAATTACTTTGAAACTTTTCCATCCAGCTTATGTTCTCACTTTCCAGATGTCATGCTCCTCCCACCTCAACATTCTTTGTTCTATTGCACACATTGCAAATATGAGGCAATCATCGATCCATCATGGTACTCTGCAAGAAAAGTACCAATAATCAAATGTCCAATACATTAAATAGATCAGGGTGATTTACTAAATGTTCCTGTTTGCTTCAAGTGTTGTGTTCTAGAGGGTTAACAACTATGAACCCAAAGTGACTTCAAGATTGTTGAATTTTTCTTTTCTGATTGTTCCATTTTGGTGCTTCAAGCTCTGAGCTTGAACAAGTTGATGACTGCCATTCCACATTGCCTCCAATTATTTGGTGACCATAATCTCTTGGGTCTACTGTGTGTCCTGACAGACGTGAGAGATCCAGTTGCACAGTGCTATAGCTATTGCTACATTGATAGCTACAATGCAGTGATGGACATTGATTACTCATGAGATATGTATTGGAGATGCCTGGCACTCAATTAGTGTGTAACAACTCTGTTCAGTTGCAAGTTGACAATATATATTGGCACTCATTGGGGCACAAAGTGTTAAGTGGCATTGCGAGTTGACCTATAAGACATGGGCTGCAGTTGTTCAAGAGGGCAGCTCACTGCCACCTTCTCAAGAAACTAGAGAAGGGCAATAAGTGCTAGCCCAGCCAGTGACGCTTGCATCCTGTCAGTGAGATCTAATACAAAGACGGTGGAACTTACTCTGATGGTGTGCAACAGATTATTAATTCTCTTGTAGTCCTATTCCAGTCTCTCCTGTGATGCCCATGATAGCTACCATTCAAAACCACCTCAGTCCAGGCTGCCTTGGTAACTTGGGATAGCCTCCTGTTGTCATCCATGGGAAACAGAAGATTCTTTCTCATCCAACTGTCCTGCTGGTACATCCCTGTGGAGCTGTTACTGGATTAGCATATCTTTCAGCATATCTTAGACATCTGCAGAGATCGGTATGGGAGATGTGCTGAAGTCCCCTGATGCTCCTAGGTTGCAGAGAGTGAAGAGTCTCCAAGAGGCTTTAGAATGGCACCTGGAAGTTGAAGCCCAGAAGATTTCAGGCCAACCACTTGCTTAATCACTCCTAAAATTTGGTAATTTCCTGTAATGATTATGTGATAAACTTAGAAGAACATATTCAAGCGAGAAAACCCATTCCACCCTTTGGCAGAAGGGCCTCCTACCTGCATCCATACTTAACGTCAATAGAAGAAAGTCCTGCCCATGATACAATATGAGATGTGGGCATGTAATGATGTTATTGGATAATATAATCATGTGTGTTAGTTCGAATTGAGTAACGTAGTCGTATGCATTAACTTAGAATGTGAGATTTGCAACCCGGTTTGGGTAGAGAAGGGAATGAGTAAGTGAGTTATCCCTTGATTAGAAAATATTATTTGTAATAATTGCCAGTTAGAAGCCTGTATCTGTAGAAGTTGTATAAAACTTTTTCTCCTGGTAGTAAATCTGAGCTGTATGCCTCTATGTACATCTGCCACTCTTACATGAATAAACATTTAAACTAAGTAACCTTAATCTTGCCTCATCTAAGAGGAAAGAAAGGTTGAAACTCATCCATTCACCTCACTTTGCTTTTGTGTGCTTTGTCTTCTCAGTCAGAGCTACTAGGTTCATACTAGTGCAGACACATAGCTGGTATGCTTACCACAGTTGTCAGCTGACTTCAGTCAAGTTAAGGGGGAATAGCCTTTGCTCAGGGGTTCCTGGCACTGTTGCTGAATTAGTGATAATGACGGCTAAGAATAGAAGACAATGGCCAAGCTGCGCTGAAAGCAACCCATATAATATGATATAACAAAGTGTAGAGCTGGATGAACACAGCAGCATCTTAGGAGTTTTTCTGAAGAAGGGTCTAGGCCCGAAAGTCACCTTTTGTGCTCCTAAGATGCTGCTTGGCCTGCTGTGTTCATCTAGCTCCACACTTTGTTATCTCAGATCCTCTAGCATCTACAGTTCCCATTATCCCCCCATCCAATATAATGTGATAGTAGGACTAAGGTTTTGTGTGACTGGATTGGCTGTGCTGAAATGAACCGTGACCTAATGGGACCAGGGTATGGGGTATGTAAAAAACATGGAAGGATGTAATTAAGCTCGAAAGTTAATTTAACTCATTGTTGAGTCCTGCTGGTAGTTTTTAAGGATTGGTTGAATGCATGAATGACTGTAAGAGAATCAAGGGCTGTGGGCATCATGCGGGAAAGTGTATTTGAGGTTGAACGTTCATTAAGAGCCGAATGAATACTGGAACAAGCACAATTACTATGCAAGAACTATTGCTTCTCCTATTTCTAATGCCGTTACATTCTTCTCTTCTGAAATCCTGGAGATGCTGAAAAAAAATGAGCATATAACTAAACAATGATGATTTGTCTTTCAGTTTTCTCTTCTCTTTCCTGCTGTGTAAGAATTTCAAAGGCCTACACACTCCTCTAGTAATTTATCCATCAGACTTTGAATGTGACAAGACACATTGAAAGGGTGGTTCACAAGCATCTGGGATCTTTAGCTTCATAAAAGAAGAATTACATACAAAAAAAACTGAGAAGTCAGACTAACCATTTATAAAGCTCTGGTTAGCCCCAAACTAGCGAGATTATTGTGTCCAGTTTTGGTCACCAGGCTGAGAAAATATGTGCAGGCTAGGTGGATTGGCCATGTTAAATTGCCTATGGTATTCAGGGATGTGTAGATTAGGGGGATATAGAGGGGTGGGTTCTGGGTGGGATACTCTGAGGGTTGGTATAGACTTGTTAGGCTGAAGGGCCTGTTTCCACACTGGAGGGATTCTATAAAATAAATGTATTTGTAGATAAGCAACAAATAGTTAATGCTTTGAAAGGAGCTGAAAGTCTGTCTGGCACTTCCTTGCGTAGTTAAGATAATTAGGCCACCGCTATTCTCAATGAGATCAGCTCCCTCAATAAATCTAAGAATTCAATTTCGAATGTTCATGGGTGCTTGCCTTATTTCATTTAGTGTCACATAATAACAAAGGAAACTTAGTCTCATTACATTGTAAAAGATTTTCCTCTTTCATGTCAACGTAACAGTCAACAGCCAATGTGAAGGATTTACGTAATTATTCTCCTTTTTTGAAGCTGTATCCTACAGGCTGTAATTGTCTGAAACCCTATCTTTTGTCAAGAAAATCAAACTGACTGATAGTCATCAAGTGCAGGATTGCACAAGTCTTCTATACCCTGTGGGAGACCAGTCAAATGCAGTGCATGTCTCCATCTCAGGCAACCAGCTTGTAACTGATGTCCATTTCAAGCCCACTGACTCCCACAGCTACCTAGAATACACCTCCTCCCACCCACCCTCCTGCAAAAATTCCATCCCCTATTCCCAATTCCTCTGCCTCCGCCGCATCTGCTCCCACGATAAGACATTCCACTCCCGCACATCCCAGATGTCCAAGTTCTTTAAGGACCGCAACTTTCCCCCCACAGTGATCGAGAATGCCCTTGACCGCGTCTCCCGTATTTCCCGCAACACATCCCTCACACCCCGCCCACGCCACAACCGCCCCAAGAGGATCCCCCTCGTTCTCACACACCACCCTACCAACCTCCGGATACAACGCATTATCCTCCGACACTTCCGCCATTTACAATCCGACCCCACCACCCAAAACATTTTTCCATCCCCTCCCCTGTCAGCTTTCCGGAGAGACCAGTCTCTCCGTGACTCCCTTGTTCGCTCCACACTGCCCTCCAACCCCACCACACCCGGCACCTTCCCCTGCAACCGCAGGAAATGCTACACCTGTCCCCACACCTCCTCCCTCACCCCTATCCCAGGCCCCAAGATGACTTTCCATATTAAGCAGAGGTTCACCTGCACATTGCCAATGTGGTATACTGCATCCACTGTACCCGGTGCGGCTTCCTCTACATTGGGGAAACCAAGCGGAGACTTGGGGACCGCTTTGCAGAACACCTCCACTCAGTTCGCAACAAACAACTGCACCTCCCAGTCGCAAACCATTTCCACTCCCCCTCCCATTTTTTAGATGACATGTCCATCATGGGCCTCCTGCAGTGCCACAATGATGCCACCCGAAGGTTGCAGGAACAGCAACTCATATTCCGCTTGGGAACCCTGCAGCCATATGGTATCAATGTGGACTTCACCAGTTTCAAAATCTCCCCTTCCCCCACCGCATCCCAAAACCAGCCCAGTTCGTCCCCTCCCCCCACTGCACCACACAACCAGCCCAGCTCTTCCCCCCCACCCACTGCATCCCAAAACCAGCCCAACCTGTCTCTGCCTCCCTAACCTGTTCTTCCTCTCACCCATCCCTTCCTCCCACCCCAAGCCGCACCCCCAGCTACCTACTAACCTCATCCCACCTCCTTGACCTGTCCGTCTTCCCTGGACTGACCTATCCCCTCCCTACCTCCCCACCTATACTCTCCTCTCCACCTATCTTCTTTACTCTCCATCTTCGGTCCACCTCCCCCTCTCTCCCTATTTATTCCAGTTCCCTCTCCCCATCCCCCTCTCTGATGAAGGGTCTAGGCCCGAAACGTCAGCTTTTGTGCTCCTGAGATGCGGCTTGGCCTGCTGTGTTCATCCAGCCTCACATTTTATTATCTTGGAATTCTCCAGCATCTGCAGTTCCCATTATCTCTGATACAGTGCATGTAACTGTTGTTTTAAGCTGTGATCAAAAATCCTAAAATAAAATCACTACAGTACTTCCATTATTCAAATAAAACAGATTCCCCACAATATTTCTCATAATATTGTTTTGTTGCAACAGAGGTTTTATACAATACAAATGCATGAATATGCTGCTAGAGTATGTCTTTAAATTGGCCCATTCCCTTCTCTTTGGGCAGAATTTTATAGATTTGGCCGTAGGCAGATAGGAGAGTGGGGCGCCTATATGGTTTCCCAGGTAACCTTGTAGCTGCCCTCTGACCCACTCCCAAACAAAGTTCAATTTTATTGGAGAAGGTGTGAGTTCTGGACTGTCCCCTTTGCCCTAGCCATAGCCAATACCCTTAAGTCTCTGACACTTGAAAACGGCTTCCCACCTGGCCTTGGTTATGAAATGTTGCCGGGAAGAGGGTGGGCATTAGATGGGGGAGCCTTGACTGGTTAGCTTACTCAGACCTTAAGTAGACAAAAGTTGTGAGCCATGCAGCCACTTGAAGTTCCACACACACTAATCGGTGTGCTGACACAGTGACTTCAAGTTCCAGAAGCTACTTCCACACATGGACCTTGGTTGTCCATGTAACGGCAGAAAAAAATTGTAGTGAATATAAGTTAAGTGCCCTCAATCACTGGCTCCCTTTCTCCAAATGGGAAACACATAAATACAGTTCTCTCTCTCTCAGTTGCCGCCTTGCCGTTGCCTGTCCACCAAGACATCCATCCTCATCTCCATGACCTCTCCTCTCATCGCCACTGCAATACTCCTCACACGTCCCCATCCTCGCCCTGACACATAAACTCATTGGACTGCACCGTAGTGCAAGCAAAAGTCACTGATAACTCTTAAAAGAAAGGAATTTCAGCAATGGAAAAAGAACTGGCAGATCAATCCCACTTTTTAAAACTTTTACTGTAACAAACAAAGGAAAATCAACTTCAATGAATCATTAACAGACAAAGGATATTTCTAATAAAAAATGTGCATTTCAGATTAAATAGTCAATGCAATAAATATATGCCTCACGGTTACGAGTACTTGCATTGCCTTAAGTATTAATATAAAACAATATGCGGTTTTATAGTATTTCTACGTTGTCTCCAATGTGTAGCATCTGTCACCTCCCATGCAATCATTTCAGCCCTCAATTCACATTCATTGACAGTTGTCTTCCTTCCAAAGTCCCCAGACCCAGTTAATGTTGACAAGGTACATGTCTATAAATCCTGTCTTACTCAGGTTATGACAGCTGTGGTGGTCTAGCTATGCAGAGCTGCCTTTTAACTAATCGACTAACCACCAAATCTGGTTCCCAGGCTGGCTCTCAGATGCAAATATTCAGTTTGCTCACTTATTGCCTCGCCAAGGACATCTGAGTGGTATTTCCTTCTTATTTCTAAAATCTAAACTCAACTGTTTGGAAAGAGTTTGGCTTAGTCCCCTCGCAGACTGAAAATCGACACCATTGCAGTTATAGTGTTTCAGAGATAGTAGGAACTGCAGATGCTGGAGAATCTGAGATATCAAGGTATGGAGCTGGATGAACACAGCAGGCCAAGCAGCATCAGAGGAGCAGGAAAGCTGACGTTTCAGGCCTAGACCCTTTTTTCAGAAATGGGGGAGGGGTAGGGCATTCTGAAATAAATAGGGAGAGAGGCGAAATAGGGGGAGGTGGACAGAAGATGGATAGAGGAGAAGATAGGTAGAGAGGTGACAGACAGGTCAAAGAGGTGGGAATGGAGCCAGTAACGGGAGTGTAGGTGGGGAGTTAGGGAGGGCATATGACAGTCCAGGGAGGATGGACAAGTCAAGGGGGCAGGATGAAGCTAGTGGGTAGGAGATGGGGGTGGGAGAAGGGGATAGGTGGGAGGAAGGGCAGGTTAGGGAGGTAGGGACAAGCTGGGCTGGTTTTAGGATGCGGTGGGAGAGGGGAGAAGATGCGAACCACTTCAACTCCCCCTCCCATTCCTCAGACAACAGGTCCATCCTGGGCTTCCTGCATTGCCACAATGATGCCACCCGAAGGTTTCAGTAACAGGAACTCTGCTTGGGAACCCTGCAGCCCAATGGTACCAATGTGAGCTTCAAAAGCTTTAAAATCTCCCCTCCCCCTACCACATCCCAAAATCAGACCAGCTCATCCCTGCCTCCTAAGCTGTCCTTCCTCCCACCTATCCCCATCTCCTACCTACTAACCGCATCCCGCCCCCTTGACCTGTCCGTCCTCCCTGGACTGACCTATCTCCTCCCTAATTCCCCTCCTACACTCAACTTTATTCGCTCCATCCCCACCTCTTTGACCTGTCTGTCTCCTCTCCACCTATCTGCTCTTCTGTCCATCTTCTTTCCGCCTCCCCCCCTCCCTATTTTTTTCAGAACCCCATTCCCCTCCCCTATTTCTGAAAAAGGGTCGAGGCCCAAAACACCAACTTTCCTGCTTCTCTGATGCTGCTTGGCCTGCTGTGTTCATCCAGCTCTACACCATTGAAGTTAGCTGTTTATTTCCTTTTTGCTTCACCTTTTTCCAATAACAACCTCTGGACACATGGACATTTGCTTCTAAGTCATAACAAGGAAACTAATTTCTCCTTTTTCAGAATACCCCCCAGTTTCACTTTAGTTTTAAACAGGATTTGCAAAACAAACAGAAACTGATCTTTTTCCAAAACACAAGTTGACATGAGTGTGTGAGCACAATCTTAACATGCACAAATGATACAAAACTTGGACACTTTGACTACTGTGAGGAGGATAGTGATAGGCTCCAAGAAGTCAAATGCTGTTGGAATGGATGAACATGCACAGATGAAATTTCCTTCAGAGTAATGTGAAGTAATACACTCTGATGGGAAAAATTAGGAAAGGCATTGGAAGTTAAAAGAGGAAATTCTAAAGAGAGGGCAGGACTAGAAAGACCTAAGAATATATGTGAAAAAACTTTTATTTAAATAGCAGTTTTTTGTGTTCTTAAACATAAATAAGGTCCAAAAGAAGGAAGCAATGATGCATCTGTATAAACACTAGTTCATCTTAACAGGACTACTCCATTGTTTGTAAGTACCTAGAAGCATAGAAGCTGAGAGCAGGAATGGGCCGTATAGCTCTGCAAGCATACTCCATCATTCAATTTGATCATGGGTGATCCTTTAACTGCATGACATAATCCCACTTTCTCCCCATTCTCTTTGATGCCTTCAAAATCAAAAAAAAATTCATCTCTTTTTTGAAAATATTCAGTGACGTGGCTTCCAAAGCCTTCTGTTGTGGGAAATTCCAGAGGCTCACTATCCTTTGAGTGAAAAAATCCTTCCTAATCACAGTGTTAAATGGTCTACCCCCTTTCCAGAGAGTGTCCCATGGTTCTAAACACCCGACCTGGTAAAATATCCTCTCTCCTCTTGCTTATCCAGCCCTTTTAGAAAGTTATGCAGTTTGATTAAATTCTCTCTCATGAATACAGGCCCTGTCGAAGCAGTCACTCCTCATAAGGTAGTGCTACCATCACTGGTAACAGCTTGGTGAGCCATTGCTGCACTGCCTGTATGCCAAGTATATAATTTCTTAGGTAGAGAGACCAAAATTGTACACAATATCCCGGGTGTAACCTCACCAAGGCCCTGTACAATTGTAATCTGAACTTGAATCCTCTTGCAATGAAAACCAGTAGGTCATTTGCCTTCCTAACTGTTTGCTGCTCCTGACTGTCTACTTTCATTGACTGGTATACAAGGACACCCAGATTCCTTTGTACATCCACATTTCCCAATATATCACCTTTTAAATAATGCTTTATCCTTCTGTTTTTCACACCAAACTTTATAACTTCATATTTAGTCATCTTACACTGCATCTACCATGTGTTTGTCCATTCACTCAACTTGTCTAAATCACCTTGAAGCTTCCTTGAATTTTCCTCGCAACTCGATCCAACATTGAGTCATCAGTAAATTGGAAAATGTTGTTTTTGGTTCCCTGAGTCAGTTCATTTACATCTGTCCTAAATAGCGAGGACCTAGGTTAATTGTTATGGTCACTGCGTGGCACTCAGAAAAAGAGTCATTTTTGCCCACTTCCTGTTTCTTGTCGGTCAGCCAATCTTGTTCCACATCAATATGTTATTCCCTGTCTCATATGACTTAATTTTGCCCACTAAACTGTTATGAGGGACGTTACCAAAAGATTTCTAAAAACTCCAAATGTACCACATACACTGGACCTCCTTTATCTATTCTACTAGTTATGTCCTTAAAACAAAACTCGAATAGATTTGTTGAGTATGATTGTTTAGCACTGCTGCCTCTCAGTGCTAGGGACCCAGGTTTGATTTCAGCTTCGGCGACTGTCTGTGTGGAGTTTTCACATTCACTTCGTATCTGCATTGGTTTCCTCCAAGTGCTCTAGCTTTCTCTCACAATTCAAAGATGCGTAGGTTTAATGGATTGACCACGATAAATTGCCCCATAGTGCCCAGGGGTGTGAAGTCTCGGTGGGCTATCCCTGGGAACTGTAGCATTATAGGGTTGGGGGGTAGGCCTGAGTGAGATACTATTCATAGGGTCAGTGTGGACTCAATGGACTGAATGGCCTGTTTCCACATTGCAGGGATTCTATGATTTGCTCTTTACAAGGCCACGCTGGCATTCTCCATTCCTATTAATGCTTCCCAAATGTTCCACTATCACATCTCCTATAATAGATTCCAGCATTTTACCCACTATTGATTTTAGATTAGCTGGTCTGTAATTCATCTGTTTTTTTCTATCCCTCCTTGTTTAAATTGCAGGCTTACATTTTTCACTCCAAAGACCACATGATTTTGGATGATGACCTCTAGATTTCTGGGATGTGGATATTCAGGCTCTGATAATTTGCCAGGCTTTATCCCCACAAATTTCCCCAGCATCATTTTCTTACAAATATATATTTCCTTTGGTTCCATCTTCTGGCTAGGCCCCTGACTCCTGAACATTTCTGGGAGATTATTTTTGTCCTGTGTCGTAAATAGTATCAAAATATGTGTTAATTTCTTCTATGTTTTATTTATTCACATTATAATTTCCACAGGTCCTAATTGTAAATATAGTTGTATTTCTACGTTTGCTACAATTTCACTCATACTCCCCATTTTCCTCACCTTGATGAAACATTTGCCTTCTTTTGCTGAAATCTAAAAATAATTTGCAACAAGGCTTTTATTGCAAGGCTACAACTGTAGTTACTCAAGTACGGTTATTAGTTAAAAACACAATTTACAAAATAAAAGTCGATAAGGAAATATTGAATTAGGATCAGAATTTCAGATCATCACCCGTATATTATTCTCGATGTTTCTCATTCTGAAAGTAAAAGGACGAAACTTGAAATCAGATTCAGTATTTTTGATAATAAAATGTGAGGCTGGATGAACACAGCAGGCCAAGCAGCATCTCAGGAGCACAAAAGCTGACGTTTCGGGCCGAGACCCTTCATCAGAGAGGGGGATGGGGGGAGGGAACTGGAATAAATAAGGAGAGAGGGGGAGGCGGACCGAAGATGGAGAGTAAAGAAGATAGGTGGAGAGAGTGTAGGTGGGGAGGTAGGGAGGGGATAGGTCAGTCCAGGGAAGACGGACAGGTCAAGGAGGTGGGATGAGGTTAGTAGGTAGCTGGGGGTGCGGCTTGGGGTGGGAGGAAGGGATGGGTGAGAGGAAGAACTGGTTAGGGAGGCAGAGACAGGTTGGACTGGTTTTGGGATGCAGTGGGTGGAGGGGAAGAGCTGGGCTGGTTGTATGGTGCAGTGGGGGGAGGGGACGAACTGGGCTGATTTAGGGATGCAGTAGGAGAAGGGGAGATTTTGAAACTGGTGAAGTCCACATTGATACCATATGGCTGCAGGGTTCCCAGGCGGAATATGAGTTGCTGTTCCTGCAACCTTCGGGTGGCATCATTGTGGCAGTGCAGGAGGCCCATGATGGACATGTCATCTAGAGAATGGGAGGGGGAGTGGAAATGGTTTGCGACTGGGAGGTGCAGTTGTTTGTTGTGAACTGAGCGGAGGTGTTCTGCAAAGCGGTCCCCAAGCCTCCGCTTGGTTTCCCCAATGTAGAGGAAGCCGCACCGGGTACAGTGGATGCAGTATACCACATTGGCAGATGTGCAGGTCAACCTCTGCTTAATGTGGAATGTCATCTTGGGGCCTGGGATGGGGGTGAGGGAGGTGGTGTGGGGACAAGCGTAGCATTTCCTGCGGTTGCAGGGGAAGGTGCCGGGTGTGGTGGGGTTGGAGGGCAGTGTGGAGCGAACAAGGGAGTCACGGAGAGAGTGGTCTCTCCGGAAAGCTGACAGGGGAGGGGACGGAAAAATGTCTTGGGTGGTGGGGTCGGATTGTAAATGGCGGAAGTGTCGGAGGATAATGCGTTGTATCCGGAGGTTGGTAGGGTGGTGTGTGAGAACGAGGGGGATCCTCTTGGGGCGGTTGTGGCGTGGGCGGGGTGTGAGGGATGTGTTGCGGGAAATACGGGAGACGCGGTCAAGTGCGTTCTCGATCACTGTGGGGGGGAAAGTTGCGGTCCTTAAAGAACTTGGACATCTGGGATGTGCGGGAGTGGAATATCTTATCGTGGGAGCAGATGCGGCGAAGGCGGAGGAATTGGGAATAGGGGATGGAATTTTTGCAGGAGGGTGGGTGGGAGGAGGTGTATTCCAGGTAGCTGTGGGAGTCGGTGTTTATTCCAGGTAGCTGTGGGAGTCGGTGTTTTATTCCAGGTAGCTGTGGGAGTCGGTGTTTTATTCCAGGTAGCTGTGGGAGTCGGTGATTTCTGCAACCGCAGGAAATGCTACACTTGTCCCCACACCTCCTCCCTCACCCCCATCCCAGGCCCCAAGATGACGTTCCACATTAAGCAGAGGTTGACCTGCACATCTGCCAATGTGGTATACTGCATCCGCTGTACCCGGTGCGGCTTCCTCTACATTGGGGAAACCAAGCGGAGGCTTGGGGACCGCTTTGCAGAACACCTCCGCTCAGTCCGCAACAAACAACTGCACCTCCCAGTCGCAAACCATTTCCACTCCCCCTCCCATTCTCTAGATGACATGTCCATCATGGGCCTCCTGCAGTGCCACAATGATGCCACCCGAAGGTTGCAGGAACAGCAACTCATATTCCGCCTGGGAACCCTGCAGCCATATGGTATCAATGTGGGCTTCACCAGTTTCAAAATCTCCCCTTCTCCTACTGCATCCCTAAATCAGCCCAGTTCGTCCCCTCCCCCCACTGCACCACACAACCAGCCCAGCTCTTCCCCCCCACCCACTGCATCCCAAAACCAGTCCAACCTGTCTCTGCCTCCCTAACCAGTTCTTCCTCTCACCCATCCCTTCCTCCCACCCCAAGCCGCACCCCCAGCTACCTACTAACCTCATCCCACCTCCTTGACCTGTCCGTCTTCCCTGGACTGACCTATCCCCTCCCTACCTCCCCACCTACACTCTCTCCACCTATCTTCTTTACTCTCCATCTTCGGTCCGCCTCCCCCTCTCTCCCTATTTATTCCAGTTCCCTCCCCCCATCCCCCTCTCTGATGAAGGGTCTAGGCCCGAAACGTCAGCTTTTGTGCTCCTGAGATGCTGCTTGGCCTGCTGTGTTCATCCAGCCTCACATTTTATTATCTTGGAATTCTCCAGCATCTGCAGTTCCCATTATCTCAGTATTTTTGATGGTTTCTGTGGCTAGGTAGTTGGTGTTTGATTGGATTCAACGGATCATTACATTGTTGGATAGAGGGAAGTTACTCATTCCTCATCAGTTCTGTCATCGCGATACTTGGAAATTGCCCCACATCATTTGATAGAATAACAATTGATTTCTGACTGTCTTCCTCTCTGTGCTCCCTGGGCCAAGAGGTGTCGCTGATGATGTCTTTCAGGTTTCTGGGCCGAATGACCTTTCTTCCACTCCTCTGTCTTATGGTCTTATGGTTTCTCCAGGGAGTGCTCCACAGAAGGCGTTTTCTTTGATAATGGGAACTGCAGATGCTGGAGAATCCAAAATAATACAGTGTGAAGCTGGATGAACACAGTGGGCCAAGCAGCATCCAGGAGCACAAAGGCGTTTTCTTTGCCTGTTTTCATCACAGCCCCAGCAAAAGGGCTGCAATATCAAGTTTAAGTGAAACATTGATCCGCCAGACAAAGACATAACGCAGCTGGAGACTCTTTTTAATATCTTCCTGCTTCTTGATTTCTCAGAAGCCAAGGCGTCTTCACACCTTTGAAGAGATCCCTAGAGTTGTATTTTGCATTACAATGGCTCTTCGTAACCAGTTTTAGAGAAAATAAAGTCTGACAGGCTTTAAGGAAACATCAATACTACCAACCATCTGTGTGATTGAATCTTTCTTTAAAGTGGTTGTCTCTCAGTCCAAACGATTTGAGTTTAATATGCAAATCAAACTTCTTAAAGCCAAAATGCACATTTAATCGATTATCCTGAAAGTCTAAATTGTCATAATTAATCACTTGTGACATGCCTCCTCCTTACACTCGAGTCTGATCTTTAAGGCTCTCAGTTTCTCCTGATCCCAGTTGGACTCAATTTTAGTGAATTCTTTTTGAGTTATATCAATCATTTCAATGTTGTTGAGCATCTAATTATTTCCTCCCATATTTTGAGTCTGCCTTTTACTTTTAAAAGTATTTTCCAAAGTCTGTCTCTTATTTCCCAAATTATTTTATCCCAATCATGTGGAAGTTGGAATTGACCTTCTGAATTGAGTCTGATTGCCTCTCTGTCCACAGTTTTCATTTTCAAACTGAGCATTGAAAAGTTGAGTCAGAGATAATGGAAACTGCAGATGCTGGAGAATCCAAGATAACAAAGTGTGAAGCTGGATGAACACAGCAGGCCAAGCAGCATCTCAGGAGCACAAAAGCTGATGTTTCGGGCCTAGACCCTTCATCAGAGAGGGGGATGGGGAGAGGAAACTGGAATAAATAGGGAGAGAGGAGGAGGCGGACCGAAGATGGAGAGAAAACAAGATAGGTAGAGAGGAGAGTACAGGTGAGGAGGTAGGGAGGGGACAGGTCAGTCCAGGGAAGATGGACAGGTCAAGGAGGCGGGATGAGGTGGTAGGTAGGAAATGGAGGTGCGGCTTGAGGTGGGATGAAGGGATGGGTGAGAGGAAGAACAGGTTAGGGAAGCAGAGACAGGCTGGGCTGGTATTGGGATGCAATGGGTGGAGGAGTCAAGCTGGGTTGGTTTGTGATGCAGTGGGGGGAGGGGAAGAACTGGGCTGGTTTTGGGATGCAGTGGGGGAAGGGGAGATTTTGAAGCTTGTGAAGCCCACATTGATGCCATTGGGCTGCAGGGTTCCCAAGCGGAATATGAGTTGCTGTTCTTGCAACCTTCGGGTGGCATCATTATGGCACTGCAGAAGGCCCATGATGGACATGTCATCTGAGGAATGGGAGGGGGAGTTAAAATGGTTCGCGACTGGGAGGTGCAGTTATTTGTTGCGAACCGAGCGGAGGTGTTCTGCAAAGCGGTCCTCAAGCCCCCGCTTGGTTTCCCCAATGTAGACGAAGCCACACCGGGTACAATGGATACAATATACCACATTGGCAGATGTGCAGGTGAACATCTGCTTGATATGGAAGGTCATCTTGGGGCCTGGCATAGGGATGAGGGAGGAGGTGGAGGATTTGGGAATAGGGGATGGAATTTTTGCGGAGGGTGGGTGGGAGGAGGTGTATTCTAGGTAGCTGTGGGAGTCAGTGGGCTTGAAATGGACATTAGTTTCTTGCTGGTTACCTGAGATGGAGACTGAGAGGTCCAGGAAGGTGAGGGATGTGTTGGAGATGGCCCAGGTGAACTTGAGGTTGGGGTGGAAGGTGTTGGTGAAGTGGATGAACTGTTCGAGCTCCTCTGGGGAGCAAGAAGCAGCGCCGATACAAACATCAATGTAACGGAGGAAGAGGTGGGGTTTGGGGCCTGTGTAGGTGCGGAAGAGGGACTGTTCCACGTAACCTACAAAGAGGCAAGCATAGCTTGGGCCCTCCAGATACAACGCATCATCCTCCGACACTTCTGCCATCTACAATCCGACCCCACCACCCAAGCCATTTTTCCATCCCCACCCTTGTCTGCTTTCCGGAGAGACCACACTCTCCACGACTCCCTTGTCCACTCAACACTCCCCTCCAACCCCACCACACCCGGCACCTTCCCCTGCAACCACAGGAAGTGCTACACTTGCCCCCACACCTCCACCAGCCCAGTTCTTCCCCTCCCCCCACTGCATCACAAAACCAGATCAGCTCGACCCCTCCCCCCACTGCATCCCGAAACCAGCCCAGCCTGACTCCGCTTCCCTAACTTGTTCTTCCTCTCACCCATCCCTTCCTCCCACCTCAAGCCGCACCTCCATTTCCTACCTACCACCTCATCCCACCTCGTCGACCTGTCTGTCTTCCCTGGACTGACCTATCCCCTCCCTACCTTCCTACCTATACTCTCCCCTCTACCTATATTCTTTTCTCTCCATCTTCGGTCCGCCTCCCCCTCTCTGCCTATTTATTCCAGAATCCTCTCCCCATCCCCCTCGCTGATGAAGGGTCTAGGCCCAAAACGTCAGCTTTTGTGCTCCTGAGATGCTGCTTGGCCTGCTGTGTTCATCCAGCTCCACACTTTGTTACATTGAAAAGTTGATCCTGTTTCTGCACCTTTCCACACTTTGGTTCTGGCTTCATCCCCACTTACCAAGTGCCTCTCACAGCTTCTTAGACTAAAGAAGCATTGTCCTTCTCATACCTTGGCTTGCTTTGGAATTTGCCTGGTTCCTTCTTCATCCAATGGGTCATTACAACCATAGGTTTGACTGCCCTTTAAAGAGTTTCTCTACCCTTTTCAGGTACCTGCAACGTTCCAAATTCTGGCTGAAACCATTTAGTTTGTCTAGCCTCATTGATTTGTCCTCAAGTTTTATGAGAAAATATCCTCTAACCGGTGAGTTATTTCACAGGAAGTGGTTGACCCTAATTTGAGATTACAACTGTCATCAGCATGGTAGCAAATTCACTTTAAAAACAAACTTTCTCCAGGGTTCTCGATGCCTGTGCAGTAAGTCCATGATCGTCACTCTGGAATCTGTTGTTCTGTTGGGCGGAAAATCCTCAATTCTCCTCCCACCAGCAGTTTCTACAAATACCCAATGACCCTTAAGGGGGAGGGGTAGCAGCCCCAAATTGTGGTCCATACAGGCACCAACGACATCGGTAGGAAAGGGATAGGGATATAAGGCAGAAATTCAAGGAGCTAGGATGGAAGCTTAGAGTTGGAACAAACAGAGTTGTTATCTCTGATTTGTTACCCATGCCACGTGCTAGCGAGGCGAGGATTAGGGAGAGAGAGCAGTTGAACATGTGGCTACAGGGGTGGTGCAGGAGGGAAGGATTCAGATACCTGGATAATTGGAGCTCATTCTGGGGTAGGTGAGACCTCTACAAATGGGATGGCCTACACCTGAACCAGAGGGGTACCAATATCCTTGGTGGGGGGGGGGGAATGTGCTAATGCTCTTCGGGAGTGGGATGGGAACCTGAATTGTAGCTCCAGTGTACAGGTGGTTGAGAGTAGTGAGGTCATGAATAAGGTTTCAAGGTCGCAGGAGTGTACCGGCAGGCAGGAAGGTGTCCACTTCAAAGCCAGGAGCATTCGGAATAAGGTGGGTGAACTTGTAGCGTGGTACTTGGGACTTCGATGTGGCCATTTCAGAGACATGGATAGAGCAGGGACAGGAATGGTTGTTCCAGGTTCCAGGGTTTAGATGTTTCAGTAAGATCAGGGAAGGTGGTAAAAGAGGGGGAGGTGTGGCGTTGTTAGTCAAGGACAGTATTATGGTGGCAGAAAGGACGTTTGATGAGGACTCGTCTACTGAAGTAGAATGGGCTGAGGTTAGAAACAGGAAAGGAGAGGTCACCCTGTTGGGAGTTTTCTATAAGCCTCCAAAAAGTTCCAGAGACGCAGAGGAAAGGATCGCAAAGATGATACTGGATATGAGCGAAAGTAACAGGGTGGTTGTTATGGGTGACTTTAACTTTCCAAATATTAACTGGGACCGCTGTCGTCCGAGTACTTTGGATGGGCCAGTTTTTGTCCAACGTGTGCAGGAGGGTTTCCTGACACAGTATGTATATAGGCAAACAAGAGGCGAGGTCACATTGGATTTGGTACTGGGTCATGAACGAGGCCCGGTGTAAGATTTGGAGGTAGGCAAGCACTTTGGTGATTGTGACCACAATTCAGTTACGTTTACTTTAGCAATGGAAAGGGATAGGTGTATTCCGCAGGGCAAGAGTTATAGTTGAGAGAAAGGCAATTATGGGGCAGTTAGGCAAGAATTAGGATGCACAGGATGGGGAAGGAAACTGCAGGTGCTGGCCACAATTGAAATGTGGAGCTTGTTCAAGGAACAGCTACTGCATGTCTTTGATAAGTATGTACCTGTCAGACAGGGAGCAAATGGTCGAGCGAGGGAACAGTGGTTTACTAAAGAAGTTGAATCTCTTGTCAAGAGGAAGAGGAGGCTTATGTAAAGATGAGGCATGAAGGTTCAGTTAGGGTGCTTGAGAGTTACAAGTTAGCCAAGAAAGATCTAAAGAGAGAGCTGAGAAGAGCCAGGAGGGGAGGTGAGAAGCCTTTGGCAGGTAGGGTCAAGGAAAACCTTAAACCTATATAGGTATTTCAGGAACAAAAGAATGACTAGAGTAAGATTAGGCACAGTCAAAGGCAGTCGTGGGAAGTTGTGCATGAAGTCTGAAGAGATAGGAGAGGCGCTAAATGAACATTTTTCGTCAGTATTCACACAGGAAAAAGACAATGTTGTCGAGGAGAATACTGAGATACAGCCTATTAGACTAGACGGGATTGAAGTTCATAAGGAGGAGGTATTAGCAATTCTGGAAGGTGTGAAAATAGGTAAGTCCCCTGGGCTAGATGGGATGTATCCTAGGATTCTCTAGGAAACTAGGGAGGAGATTGCAGAGCCTTTGGATTTGATCTTTATGTCGTCATTGTCTTCAGGAATAGTGCCAGAACTGGAGGATAGCAAATGTTGTACCCTTGTTCAAGAAGGGGAGTAGAGACAACCCTGGTAATTATAGACCAGTGAGCCTTACTTTGGTTGTGGGTAAAGTGTTGGGAAGGATTATAAGAGGTAGGATTTATAATCATCTAGAAAGGAATAATTTGATTAGGGATAGTCAACACGGTTTTGTGAAGGGTAGGGCATTCCTCACAAACCTAATTGAGTTCTTTGAGAAGGTGACCCATCAGCTGGATGAGGGTAAAGCGGTTGATGTAGTGTATATGGATTTTAGTAAAGCATTTGATAAAGTTCCCCAGGGTAGGCTATTGCATAAAATACAGAGTCATGGGATTGAGGGTGATTTAGCGGTTTGGATCGAAAACTGGAAGAAGACAGAGATTTGATGTTTGATGGGAAATGTTCATCCTGGAGTTCAGTTACCATTGGTGTACTGCGAGGATCTGTTTTGGGGCCACTGCTGAAAATCCAACTTCAAATCCAAACCAAAATCCAAAATCCTATCCAAAATAGTCCATTTACTGCCCTATTAGTTTACTGTCTATAATCGGCAAAGTGATGGAAGCACTCAAGAATAGTGCTATCAGTTGCTACTTGTAAAGGAATAATCTGCACACTGAAACTCAAATAACAACGTGTAGAGCTGGATGAACACAGCAGGCCAAGCAGCATCTTAGGAGCAGAAAAGCTGACGTTTTGGGCCTCGGCCCTTCATCAGAAAGGCTCTAGGTCTGTTATCACTAGGTTATCACTCTGTTACCTCTAGGTCTCTTGTTATCACAGTATTAGACTCGCCAACTTTAAGGGCATTTCAATGGTTATTGGATAAGCATATGGATGCTAATGGAATAGTGTAGGTTAAATGGGCTTCAGATTGGTTTCACAGGTCAGCACAACATTGAGGGCCAAAGGGCCTGTACTGCGCAGTAATGTTTTATGTTCTATGTTAACTTCCTTTCCCAGATCGTTATATCGTGCTTTACACATTAAATTTGAGTAAAGTCTGTGCTTCCCTGCATGTTTGCACAAAGTTACATATTTCGGAACAATGGTCACAGGCTGTGTTGAAAGGTTACCAATGACATTCTTTGTATGCCACCAATGTTCTTTTATAGGGCTGAGTTTACTACAATTAGAACAGCCACATCACAAACATGTTGCTCTTATCTTAACAGAAGTTCGAGATTGGCTTTTTTCCTCATTCTCATTTCCCCTGAGATCGAGTTAATTTTTCTCTTTCTCCCTCTTCTCTCTTTTCCCTGTTGATACAAGCTATTGGACTTCTGCGGTACACAGGCCAACTGAGAATCTTCAGTCTTCCTGCAACTTCGATACGGTAACTTTTTGTTTGTGAGGTGTATTTTAACAGTAAAAATGCTCCAACCATAAAAATTCCGTTACTCCTTTGTAAGTATGGTCTAATTTTAACACATTGGTTGAACGCAATCTTTCTGATTCTTTCAAATTTCAGGCACATTCGTTTGAAGTTCAGAATTATTGACAAATGCATCTGGCTCAAGGTTTCATTTGTAATTTTAATCATCAGTTACTCCAGGGTCAGCGTGGAACAGACCTCTGAGTTTTTTCTGTTAATTGACCTTGGATCACTAGTGTCCAAAGCTACTGGGATAAATGTAGCCTTTTTTTGAAAAGCAGTACAGAACAAGTCTTCACACCTTTTGGAAATTTGGGAACAAATTTGATTACTGTTATGGGTTTGAGAGTTGTTTCAGGATTATGGGGGCTTTAGCTATTACAAGGCTGTAATATGTTCCCTTAAGCTGCCTTGAATTTCAACTTCTCTGTGCTCCAGTTCCAATGTCAGCAGCAATTCCTTTCTCTCTGTTTCTCCTCTTTTTGTTCTGTGCCAGAAACTCTAACTCCTTTCCATGGGCTTGGAGCTCCAGCTTCTTTTCAGCAGCTACCCTTTCTTCCCTCTTAGATTGTAATTCTTTCCTTGGTTTGTTTTCCTTTTCTTTCAATCTCAGCCTAAAACTCCAGTTTAATCAGGGTTAAAATAACCCAGTCTGTCTCACAATCAGCTTCTGGTAGATATTAATTTGAATGATTCTGATGGCATTGTCTCTGGCAGTTGAACAGTTGGTTTGGTGTTTCTGTAGAGTTACTGAGAGGATTTGTCTAGTTTCCTGTTTGACTGTGGCTTTTGACTGGAAACTTGCATTCAGCAATCAAGAGAAAGAGAGAGAGACAGAGACAGAGGAACTACAAATTGATGGGTGTCAGCTGTAATCTTTGTACCACACTGTGGGCCAATAGCACTAGAATACCAGACTAACAAATGTGCAGTGTGTGCAGATTGTTTTTGACCCCTTCTTATGTGTACTTCTGACAAAGGAAAAGAGCAGCCATATCTTCCACAAAGCCTGGGATAAAGCTTGTAAGGAATGGTTCAGGTTTTAGTATTTTATCTCTTCTTTCTTTAAAAATGTATCTTACTTAAAAGTTCAATGTGTCTGTAATGAGAGTGAACACCAGAGGCATTAAGGGGTTACAGCCTAGTGACATCCCGATAGAAAGGGAGTAAGGCTGATGGTGATCAAACAGCGTAAGCAGAGCATGGAGGTGGGGAGTATTCTGTGTCTGGTATTATTGCTGTTGTGATTGTCATTTAGTTATCTCCAGGGTTGTGACTGATCAAAACTGCGGTAGGCTCAGTTATCAACAGATATTACATTTTACTGAACTACCTACGGGACTGACATTCTGCAAATTATCTAGAGTTTTCTCTTAGCAGTTATGGTAGTCTTGTGATCTTACATCTTATTTACATACTAACATTAACCTTTTAGTCAGCACGATCGCCAAGTCTCTGAATCAATTCATTATTTGCATTTTCCCACATTACAGGACCACTGCTCACTCTAAATCTGCCTTTACACATACCTTTCAACTAGGGTTATGGCTCTAACTACAGTATTGCATGCAGCATGTACACTCAAAGGCTCTTACCTGCCACATCCTCCCAAACCATTAACTCTTGCTGCCCTCTGCACCCCCTATTCACTCACATTGAAAACTTTATCACATCTATCACAGTACCCTGGACTGGAATTGGATGATCCACTTGATTCATAATCATGATACCTCTGACTGACTATACTCTTCTTTGACCCCATGATGGAATGGCGCCCCCAACTTTCAGATGCAGCAATTTGGTTGCACCAATGCAGTGTGTTTGCCAAACCAGCGACTTGCACATGCTGTAGCTCTGACATTGGCATGGCAAAATGCCTTACACAACATGACTACCTCTTTGACTATTCAGTGTCCTGAGTCATGACAAGCTGCCACCTCATCCTATGTGCTAAAAAGCAATTCTAGCCATAAATTCTGGCAGCCTCTATGCAGTACAAATGCTATGAAATGAAGCTATGAACCACGAAAGGAAGCATACGTACATTAATGGGATGCATGTGTATTTGCATGCAAAGTGATTTAACAGAAGCATGCAAGTTGTAGATGTCACTGAGCCCCAAATGGAAGTCCTGAAGGACTGAAATAGTGTGAGAGTTGAGCTGAGATCAGCAATGATGATGTGGTGAAGCTGGTGGTTTGTTGATGACAACTTGGATGGTCAAGGATTGCAGGAGGATGGTGTCCATGGAGCATGCAAGAATGTTGTGATTTAAAAGGTTGCCTGAGCCTAGAGAAACAAGTGGCGATTTTCTGTTGCCAGGTAACCACTCTGACTTTCACGTCATAACCAGGCACCAGCAAATTTCCAAAGGAAGCAGAGGAGAATTGGGAGCTGCAAAGAAATGAAGCAGTTTGGGCTAATAATGAGATGCAAATTCATGGAAACAGGTAGCTGCTGCTCATTAGTGAGACTTTGACCTCGCTGTTTAAATGTTAAGGGGAAAATTGGAACTTTATATCTGACTTTTTTTCATTTTCACCATGTATTCACAATTATCACAATTGCCAACCCTGCTCAAGGGAAAGGAAAATTCTGACCCTTGATTGAGTTGTTTAATGATGGCTGGAGGAAGCCTTTTGTTCATTGTTGGAAAGAACAAAAACTCTTGCTCCAGTGTCTAATTTGAAATTTCTTTTAAGTCCAATGCCAAAATTTCTGCACTTGAAGTTTCCATGTTTTTCTCTGATTTTTCCCTACAACACTACCTCAATACCTTTAATCTTTAATTTCTTGAATGCTATTAATTTTGAGGTTCTATTTTGCAATTTTGGAACTGTAACATTTGTATTATAATATAAAACTTTAAAATATCTTCTTTTATAGCAATGGGACTGCGAGATTTCGGTAGGTTAATCCTGAGGCTAACACAGCTTTTTCCTGCCATAGTGAGTAATGGCAGCTATAAGACCCTCTTCACTATTTCTGTTTTTCAGTGTGGGTGCCCTTATATTCCATAGCCCCACAAACAGCAAGATGTTGGTTGCTTTTCTGCACAGTCTCTCTGATTCTCTGATTAAATGTTTATTTTTGTCTTTTTTGTAACTTCTGCATGCCAAATACATGTTTGATAAATATAAATCCTCACTTGACTGCAGAAAGATGGATAATTGCAAAGTTTCAAGTCCAGTGATCCTTCCTCAGAATAGCCTTGAAACATTAACTCTGTTTTCTCTCCACAGATGCTGCCAGACTTGCCGATTCTCCCGCAATTTCTGTTTTGTTTTCAGATCTCCAGCATCCACACTTCTTTACTTCATTTTATTGTTATGTTCTGTTTATTTTTGTTTCCTGCACTGTTCTTTCAGCTGCTGATACCAACTGTGATCACTGTCTGTGATTGTCAATTAGTTATGTTTCGGAACATTGTTGATATAGACTGCAGCAGGCACAATAATGACCTTTTAATGAACATTGTCTCTAACTATATACACAAGCAGATTTTACACGAAACACCGACATAGGCAAACCCTCCACCATTCTGGTAATTATCATTCTACCTATTAACATTAACCCTGCAAAACAGTGGGATCCATGAACGATTGGTATTGTAGCCAAATAGGAAGAGTGAGATCCGGACCTAATGGTGTGGTGAGCTGAAGCAATGTCTGGCTGCGTTGGGGCCAAGCAGGTCACAGGCCTTAGAGTAAAGATTGATGGTGAATGCCCCAATCCCTGAGATTCATCAGCCAAGGACCTAAATCCAGCAGGCTAGGTATGGCACCGAACCCCTGACCCTGCCAGTCACTGACTTCAGGAAACTGTCAGGTTCTGTAATGCTAAACTGGTCAACAGCAGTTTAAAGTTCAACAACAATGACCCTAGTTACATCTTGATTTTCTGTAAAGTTCCTAACTCACTCCATGTATATGTTTGGCTATCTCCCAGTCTCAGTTAAAGCTAAATATGGAGTGTATGGAGGAGTTTTGGATTGGGAAACAGATTACTGACAACTTAACCCCTAACAAAACACTGACACATCTTTTTTTCTCAATTAAAATTCAGGCCATTGTTTATATAATTTGGGAATTCAGCAAGATCGAAAGCAAGAGCTCTGATTATTCTCTGCATGACCTCAGGCAGTGATGCTAAGTCTCATACCTCACTGTCACTCCAGCTGAGATCAACAAATTCAGCACAAACCAAAGAATAAAGCTGGGTTTTTTCTGATTTTCACAGCTCTTACTGTTCAAAACATAAACCTGCTGAACCCGCAGGGGACCCTGACATAAATCTTGATATTATTCTTAATCTTAGCTGCAAGCTTTCTTTGTTCAATGTATTGACTGGCAGATCACACTTGAAGTGCAGAGTGATCAACTACTCCCGCTGGTGCTATAATTTTACTGTCTCTTTTTCATTCATACTCTTTTATGTTATATGTTCATTTCCATGTGTAATACTATCGTCTTTAAGACTTCTGTTTCACTTATTTTATTCTCAAAAGTTTAGAACTTATGCAAACATTCTGCCAGAGCAAAGCATACAGAAAGAAAGAATGAAGTTTCTTTAAAGTTTAGATGAAAGAACTGTGAGCTACTCCCCCAACCAGTGGGGTCCTGACCTGCGCACTGGTTACACCACTTAGATTTTGCATGTTTACTGCTCCACTCCTCCCCTTCGGCTCAGGGATCTATAAATTGTAGCTCTGTTAAAGCCAGCCTATTATCTCAGGAGACTGCTTGGATTGCGCAGGCGAAAGAAGTCTGAAGAGTTCAGTCAGCATGAAGTATTTAGTTGCATTTGTTTTGTCTTTAGTTTTAGTTTGCATTACTCTGACAAGTGCGATATTACCTTACAAACAAGTATTACAGCACAGTAGAATCAGAGGCAGACAACATGGGTAAGCAACATCTAAAAGAAAGCTGGATTGAAGTTCTATTTAAAATTTCTGCATATCTTAGCTTTATCTAATTTTAATGCAAATGTGAGCATAAGTGTTGCACTATATTGATAAATGCAAATATTATAAACTGCATACTAATAAATTTGATTCAAAAAGAACAAATAAATCTGAATTGCCCAATCAAACTATATTGTCGAGTCAGGAATGTAAACTTGTTCTTTACTTAAGAACTTAAAACCTCAGTAAAATTGCAGAACAGTGGTGGTAATGTTACCTGGCTTTATACACAGTTTTTAAAAGAAGGAAAAACTGAATTTGATGTGACAGTCTTTAATTTAGTCTTGATTTGAAACAATGGCTCCATTGAATAGCTGGACTGCAGATGGATTATACAATTACTGCTTCTTGAGCAACTTTTAGTTACTGTTCTTTGCTATAAAAAGAAAAAAAATGTGTTCTTCCTCAGCCCCAATGTATGTGCTATGCAACAAGTAGCAGGATCCAACAAGAAGTACTTTACCAACTGCAAGCAGTGGTACCGTCGGAAAATCTGTGGCAAACCAACGTAAGTTCTGCACAGTTTTAATTCAACCCTAAATATCTGCATGAAATTAAAAACATTTTGCACAGTTTTGTGTTTTTGGTTTATGGTCACAATTTGGTGGTTAAACTGACCTGCTTAACATTCAAAAAAATCATTGTTTTGATATTTTTGACAAAAGTCTTACCTGTATGAATTTTTGAATAATCTAGTTTTTCATATAAACAAAAACGATTAAAGTTTGCACATTTAAGTACTTGGGAGAAATTATATTTACGTGTGAAAAAAGCCCACACATTGATAACTAAAAATGAAATCAACTCTATTATGTTTCCTCTCATTTTCCCAGGTCTGAACTGTAAATTACACATGCAAGGTCCTAATCAGACCTATATCAGTATAGGTAAATTGTAGAGGAAGTTTGATGATGTGCTCTGAGTTTTGAGTAGTGAGGTTTGATTTTCTTGGGTCTCAATAAAGGTTTCATTTTCAACTCTCTGGACATAATCAACGCAGCAGCAATAAAAATGCAATTAGTAGCAGATTGGAATTTTTGTACAGGAAATGAATATCGACTGTAAACACTTTGGATATAATGTCGTAGCACTTAAGAAGGTAATGTATTTGGGACAAATACAGGAAGCTGTGGTAAATGACTTGCAGTGTGAAATTTTGCCAGATTGTCCTTTGTTGCTGGAACTCAAAAGTTTTTGAGTTAAGTTTATCTCCAGACAGCACAAATCACATGGTGCCACTCACATCAGCAGGCCACTGAAGAAGTAAAATGAGATCTGATTTTGTGGAATATATATGGCTAAATTGAATCAATATGATACAGATGATGTAAAGGAAACCTTGTGGGTTTGCTCCACAATATTTGCTTGATGAAAGGACAGATGTCTCTGGTTTTCCAGCATGTTTTACAACTTCATACTGATATGCAGACTTTTCAATCAGTCTATTTCTAATTCTCTACAGAATATCTTTGGAATTAAATTTCTACGCTTATGTAGTGAGGTCATCATTGAAAACAGATGACATAAAGTGAGAAAAATGTCTCCTGATGATGACAGCCCACCATACTGGTCAATTCACTGCTAACAATGTAGGAGCAAATTTTCAGATGCTGGAATCTGTACTGAAAGCGAAAAGTGCTGGAGATCACAGCGTATCAGGCAGCATCCATGGAGAGAAATCAAGCCAAACATTTTGAATCTAGATGATTCTTCATCATGAAATTCAGCTCTGATGAAGTCATCTAGATGCAAAACTTTAGCTTGCTTTCTCTCCATGGATGTTGCTTGACTCGCTGTGATCTTCAGCAGCTTTTGTTTTAGTACTGACTATAGTAGGAGCAGAGTGTATGATGAGGAAAGACATAACAAGATTTCGTAGAATAATCAAAATGTATTAGTTATGGATCATCAGGGCAGTCTATTTTAGCAATTGTAAATCATATAAGTAGCTCCTCAAGTAATATTTCTAACTTTGATGTGGATATATATAAATTACATTACACAGAAACTTAAATGCACCTAAAGATCTATTGCAAATTAAGTTTTAAAAAATCAAGAAAATTGAGCGGATTTCATAGACACTGTTGGCAATTTAGAATGGCCAACCCACCTAGTCTGCACAGGCCTAGACACTGTTGGCAATGTAGTATGGCCAACCCACCTAGCCTGCACATCTTTAGACTTCAGGAGGAAACCGGAGAACCTGGAGGAAACCCACACAAACATGGGAAGAACATGCAAACCCCACACAGACAGTTGCCCAAGGCTATAATCAAACCTGGATCCCTGCCGAAACAGCAGTGCTAACCACTAAACCACCATGCCACCCGTTGGACTCTAGATTTGTTAAATAATAGCTCTGTCCTACAACCTGTTTATATTTCACCTGTCATGAGCTATACTGTGACTGGGAATTTCCACAAAGCAGGGAAAACTTGTAAAGTGAAAGATCAGTTGATTGACTCTTCAAAACCATCATATCACAGAAACACTGCAACAATGTTAGACAAATGGGTTCATTAAATATTTTGTTACATTTATTACATGAAGAATAACTTCAGAAAATAAAAAATGTCAACCATATACATTTAACAGCCACAAGGAAGCTACAGCCATTACACCAATCTAATCAGTGCATGCAATTAAATGTAGCTCTGAGATACATAAATACAAAAGAATCATTTTACACTGGCCTGAAGGATACCAATGCCAATTGTGTGTGTCATGACAGTGTAGGCATCATACTAGCTCTAGTTGTCATTGTGCACTGAGCAATTATAGAATCCTTTCAGTGCAGAAAGAGACCATTTGACCTATTGTATTGGCATTGACCTACCAAAGAACATCACATCCAGGCCCAGCACCCCATCCACCCTATTCCCATAACCTCAAATTTACCATGGCTAAAACTCCCCCAGCCTGCACATCCCTGAACACGAAAAGGCAATTTCAGCACGGCCAATCCACCTAACCTGCACATCATCAGACTGTGGGTGGAAACCAGAGCAGCTGATAGAATCCCATACACACGTGGGGAAGACATGTGCACTCCACAGACACAGTCACTCAGTACAGAATTGAACTTGGGTTCCTGTGGCACCATGCTGCCCAGTCAATCTAGAGTTACTTATTTGAAGCTTTGGCGAAAATAATTCAGATCGCTTATAGAATTGTTTTCTTGATGGGAGAGGGGAGTGCAGATGAAGAAGAGTTATTGGCTCCATATGTTCTCTTGCTCTGTTAGACTTTCTTATTTCTCATGTTAAATAATTGAAGTCATGTTAATATAGCAATAACAACCTTAAAATGGAGCTGGAAACCCAAGGCTAATGCTGTGGCTGTTGTCATTTGTGATGGGGATATTTCATGGGTGCTTGGAAAACCATTTGTTTCAGATGGTGGTCCTTTGACTACAAAAATTCTGGTCTTTCAATATTCTTTAAAGCCTTGCTGCCATTTCAGGGATGTATGAATGCTGTACACTGACCATCCAAGTGACCAGATCTTTAGCAGCCTAAACAGTGGCCTTTTAATGAATCAGAGATAATGGGAACTGCAGATGCTGGAGAATCCGAGATAAAAAAATGTAGAGCTGGATGAGCACAGCAGGCCAAGCAGCACCTTAGGAGCATGATGCTGCTTGGCCTGCTGTGTTTATCCAGCTCCACACTTTGTTATCTCGCCTTTTAATGAATGTTCTTCCTGGCTCCACAAAGATGCTGGAGCTCACTGCTAGATTGGCTGACTGCCTCCAATGTTCTTTCTCACCAAACCCCCTGTTCGGCGCTTTTACCTCTTCCTGCACTTGGTATTCCCTCAGGACCCACCTGCTGGCAAGTACAGTGTTTACAGCATACAATATTATCCTGCAAAGAAATTGACAATGGATTTCTCCATGGGAAGGTGCTGACGTTCTGCAGCAAGAAAATGAGTGCAAAATAGCTGGCGTGCTCTAGTGGTGGAATGACAATTAAAATCCTTTCATCGGTCTTTCTTACATTTATAGTCTTCTCAGTCCTTTCTGCTTTATAAGTGTCTTTTACTGATGTGCGGTTGTTTTTCTTAGCTTTCAAAGTTCCCCCTTTTTTGAACTAATAATTAAGCCTGGATAGTTGTGCTGAAAAAATGAAAGCAAGCATCTATGCAGTAACTCAACAAAGTGTCATTCTTTATGTATGGAATTTGTTAGATTCAATAGATGGTTAAAACATGGAGGTCAATATTGCCAAGACTAATCCTGTCCTGGTATGCCCACTGTACAAAAGACTTTTCAGATGGACCGATGAATCTCAAGTTAGCATTAGTCATTTCCTTTTATGCAAACTGACTCATTGCATGCACTCTGCATAATCGGTCTGGTCCCGAAAATTATGAAAGTCTGTCTACTACAATCATCTAGTGTGACGGAGAGTTTAATAAAGTTGGAGTTAACTTTTAAGTGTAATGATAGTGTCTGTAATGGTTAACCAAGAACTCCAGATTAGAAACAACAGGGGCGACTGCATGGATGTGATCTAAAGCAATCTCTTTATTGTAAGTGGTGATAAGCTTCCAATTAGGCAAATATCACAGTTAAGCATCTCCAACTGTTGTCAATTGTTGCTGTGATATTTGGGAAAATGAAAACATTCTAATAAATCTAGTGGAACCAGCAACCAGAGTTAATATTTTACTGCATTCTATAATGCAACCTAATGTATGTAAACCAAACCGATGCATTTAGCCTTACCAGTTGAAGAGCAGGGGAGCTCTCCCCGAAGACAAGCATTTAACCCTCAGCCTGATTGTTATGCCATTGCAACCCTTGGGAATTTGCTGTGTGCAAATTGGCAGTTGTGTTTCCTATATTACAACAGATGTTCAAAAGTTATTCATTGATATCCTGAGGTCATTAAAATTAAAATATAAATACCAACCTTTCATTTACAATGTTTAATGGGTACATGCTCACTAATGTTGAAAACATAGACTGAAAGGTCTCAATTATTGTATTTGTAGATCCTGTAAAACCATTCATCAGCACTTAGCCTGGTGGCATGGCTGCAGACCTGTTGTAATTGAGTTTCATGAGTTAATGTAAGTGGTAGTGGTTGGAAGTTTGTTGCTTCATAATTACCAACTATAACTGTAATTCACATTTAATTACATGAGAAATACCACAAGCATTTTCCCCTTTTAATCTCTGTTATACAGATTAATGCTTGCTGAGGTCATGTTTAGATGATGCTTTTAAAATATGGCTTAACTCATAAGTAATTAATTCTGGTCCATGTGCCACACATGGTGTAACAGATGTTCACCCTGGATAACAGACAGAAGTGACATGGCAGTGGGTGTACATAGTAGCCAGCAGAAGGGGCACATTTCTCCTTTTCATAGCTAATATTTCTACTTACTACACAAGTCTATCACTCCTTTACCACCACTATCACATCCTTTGTCTTTTGCTGTGGACCAATCACCATTTGTTCCATCTGTTCCTCCACTCCCTCTGTCACTAGCATAAAAGCCATAATTCGACTCTCCTTTAACTTCTGAAGAACAGTCATACCATACTCAAAATGTTTACTCTATTTCTTTCTTTACAAATGCTGCCAGATCTTCAGAGCTCCTCCAGAACTTTCTGTAGTTCTTTCATATTTCCAGCTTCTGTCAAATTTATTTATTAGACATCAGCTGTTTCTATTAACACTCAATTTCTAAGAAATTGACAGTTTACTGAAGGTGAAAAGCTTGCAATTGCTTAATCTTTCTAATCTTCCAAAACAGCTTTATTAAGTGTTATTTTGCTACTGAAGACTGAAATTATATGATTATGAACAAAAGAAATTTAAATTAAGTTTAACCAGTAATTCAGGTTGGTAAGCCTTAGTGAGTCCTATGATCATTATCTAACACCATGAAAGTTTCACATGCTTCATGGTAACATTACATAGGACTTGTGGTTAAGCAGATACCTTTACCTCAATTAGTTCTATATTGTTCAGTGCATGGAATAGCACAGTAAACAATTTGGTCCATCATTTCTTTTGCAGGGCAAAAAAAAAGTTGCCAATACATTTAACATCATTAACATTGAAACAATGCCATAGCCAATGATGTTGTGTGTAAATTCCCACAAGCTACCTTTAATTTAGCTACTTATTTAAGAAATATCAAATGATCAAATATTGAAACTACTTCTTAACTTTATTGCATGTAGCAGCCAGAATAAGGCCCCTCAAGTAAGCAAGCTAAGCCTCACAACTCAACCTAGCTATTACTCGACTAATGGTGGAAGTTAGCTATGATTCCAATCAATAGCATCTGTCCCTGGATGGCAGGGTTCAATCCTTGTGCAGTGTGGTTCTTTGAAGTGCTACTACTGAAGAATCCTGAAGGTGAATTCTAATAGGAATTACTGTCATGTGAATTTCTGATGTGACATTACTAAATCCTTTCACCCACAACACTGGGTACACTTCTGGAGTTATCAAATCATCAGTTTTCCTTCTTGTCAGGAGTAGCTTCTCTATTTGTTGTCACGTTCTGTGTTAACTGTCTGTTCAAAACACAGACTGTTCTATCTCAGCAAATTCCATATGGTGGCAATTTTAATTTCCTAATTGTCACAAGGCAGCAAGTTATCAAGCAGTGTTACCTCCTGTCTCCCAGGAAACAGCTTGTTTATGTTGCTTTGGTTCCTTCTTTTGATGGTTAATTAGCTTGTTGCTTTTAATCCCTTCATGTCATTTTATCCTTGTCCCTTTCATCTCCGGAAGCAATTCTTTCCAGAAAACATTATTGCTGATTCTTTCAATCCCTGCAAAGTTATTAAAGTCCTGAAATTTGTAGTGTCATAAAGTACTTTTGAAATGTAGGGCCAAATCTTATGATATTTTGGTTAAGTATGAGTTGCCTTAAGGTTTTTGGAGTATTCCTCACTGTGAAGCCGAATGAGATTTGTCACTGTATCTTACAAAACACATTAACTACCTGGTCCATCTATGTGGCATTCATCTCATCGATTCTATTTCCATCTTGTCATGCACCTTCCTGAAATAAATCACAACTCAGTGGATATCTGCTAAAAGATCAACATCCCTCGCATTTCACCATCTTTAAAACGAGACCAGGACAAGCTCTGGCATTGCAAAGCGACCTGTTTGCTTGAGGACATTTTTTTGAAGACGTCTGATAAATGGGAGATAGCACCATAATTCTCCAACGGGGACCTGGAAGTTCTGGTGAAGAAGGTGGTGCAAAAGACAGGGGGACTGTCCCCAGAGGACTGGCAGAGAAGACCATCTGAACCTGGCAGCCTAGTCCGAGATTACCACCCTGATCAGTGCTATCTCCACAGTGCAATATGAAGGTCAGCTGTGCTCAGGTAAGTGCCCCACTCTTCTCTCTGTTGTCTTACACTCACTGTTTCTCTGCTACTGCACACATTTGCTCTGCATTCTTATTATTGTTTGCAAAATCTTCCCTCATTCAATGTCTCCACCCATCCCCTCCCATGTCACTAATCATGCATGACCTCTGCACTGCCAATTTATTCTCTTGGAACACTTCACCAATTTTCCCACCTTCACTGGCACTAACAGTCATGCCACCCACTTTCATCTCACTCAATCCTTTCTTTTCTCACACTACAGGAGAAAATGGCCCATATCTGGGAAGGAAAAGCCAAGGCAGGTAGAGAGAGGGGTTCCTGACCTTAAAGCTCACCATTCCTCATAAGGAGACAATCCTGGCCCTTGCAGGAGAAGACAGGGGCTGCTCCTGTGGGAATGCTGAGCTATCCATGTTCCACCAACCAGGTATCCCCATTCTTCATTCCGCTGCACCTCTTACTTAGCCCACTGTCAAGGTTATTCGTTGCATACTTACTCTACTCAGTTTTCTCTTTGCCTTGTGTCTTGCAGGTACATCTAACGTGAACTATTTCCTTGGTGAAATGGAGAAAGCATTGGCAAGGCTGCCTCTTACACCGTTCCAAATACTGATACTACTGCAAACATCCCAATGGGGACATTAGCCTAAGAGAGGGTGTGACCACAATCTGTTGAGCATTTCACTGTGACATGATAAAATACCCGAGGCTCCTGGCACTCAGAGGACTGCCAAAGACCAGGTACCTGCTCAGCCACGGACAGGAGATGACTAGTAACACTATAGTGTTGCACCTTGTCTGCATGCACAGAGGTGAAGAGGAGTGGCAGACAGATATATGGAATCAATGGCCCTCATTGCCCAGAAGTTGTAGCTGCGCATTGTGGAATGCATCTGTCTGGGTGCCTCCATGGACATGTTGTTGGCTGCCATGGAAAGCCAGGTCCAGTATCCTGACAGTCTACGAGGGAGGACACATATCTGCACTCGGTGGTCTATCTACTGGCCTTCAGGACCATAGGCACATTATCAAGGGAATGGGATGGTGAGTGAGCTCCACAGGTGCTCCTCTGTCACAGGGAGAAAAGGTAGTTCCAGTAGGCACCCAGTTAATGGAGGAACCACACAAACCCCCTCAGAAGTCTCCACTCTGGAATCTCCAATAGTGGCTGGGGACCCACCTCTGCCCTGCATGCTCAACTGACACTTTTAAGTTCACACCAAGGTTGATCAACCTTCAAGAAAACCATCTTCAAGTCTGGACCATTACACTTACTCCCTAGGGTCAGTCGTTCAAATCTCCAGGTCAACGGGCTCCACGAGAGAGCAGTGGTTTCCCACACCAACTATAGAACCAGGGATGACATCAAAATGTATTGAGAGGAAGAGGAAGGAGAAATATTATAGAGAGCACTTTGCAGGCACAGGTGACAATGCACTGAAAGCTATCTGGCTCTTTTCTATAACTGGCACTGCATTGACCTCGCATCTGGTTGTTTGTATATGTAGCCATTAATGCAACTGTGCCAGCACATACCTAACTTCATGGCTATACAGAACCTACAATTGTTCAATATCTATGTTGAGAACCTGCTACAGCTTATGGAAGTAGATAGATGGGGAGGTAGATGGGAAGTAGGAAGAGGAACAGGATGTATACAGGACAAGAGGTCCTGTAGACTCCATTGCTCCTCACCCTACAACATCCCAATTCTTTCTCTGGCCTCTGTGTTCAGGAATGTCAAAGTGTTGAGGTGGTCAGTGATGTCTAGGGCAGGGAGGTGCACATAGCTAATGTATTAACATGACTAGGGATTAAGCACAGTAATAACACTGTAAACCATACAGTGTAAGGGCCGGTGAGTATTGTTTTCTTTTAAGGGACCTCACATTGTTGGGTCTTGCCATCCCCTCCCTCAAAAGGTGAGTCACTCATCCTGCCTACTCTGAGTTTGGTCATGTTTTCTTTCCCGTTGTGCATTTTCCATTTCCAGCATGATGGACGGTGACAGGGAGCATTCTTCCACCAGTGGCTTCCAGCCTCTTCCTCTAACTGTTGATGCCTCAAACATCTGAATTCTCTTCTCAAATCCAGTAGGCATTACATTCCCCAAGCCAGTGCCCAACCGGCCGTGTGAGTTCACCATTCCCTCTACATTCTCACAGAAATCATAAATCTTGCAGTGGGATACTGAATTCTCTAAGGAGAAATCAATGATAATAACCACAGCTATATGTACATTGAGTCAGAACATTTCTCAATTAAGAAATATCTTGATTTCCCGGTGGCTGTGGTTATTTAAGTTGTTCAAGGTTTTTGGAACACTGAGAACTCCTGTGTGCTTTGCTGTAGCAGGGATTCTGATATTTTCTTCTGTCATGGCATTTGATGTAGCAAAACTGCCAAGTGTGAATGTAACTAGATTTAACCCGAAAACTTCTAGAAATATTAATTAGTTGTTGGTATAAAAACCTATCTTATAGGTTAATGTTTTCTTCAGCAATTTTATATCAAAAAATGATGCATTCCAAAATTAAATACCTGGATACAAGTGTCAGAGATCTGGGTGAAAAGGGAGGGAAGTGGAGGGAAGGTAGAAAATCAACAATGTTGCTTCACAGATTTTGCATTTGGATGACTCATTTTACATGTGTGCAAGCTACTATTAAATCGAGCAGATGTGTATTTTAGGTGGTGATAGCAGGCAATAGAGCAAGGCCTCCTTTCACTCTTGGAGACAATAAGGGCTGCAGATGCTGGAAGACAGATGAAGGGTTTTGGCCTGAAATATTGACTGATCTGGCCCTCGGATGCTGTCTGACCTGCTGTCCTTTTCCAGCCTAACTCCTTTCACTATTGAAGTGAGCCTTCTGCATTGATATCCAGATGTATTTGCAAAACCAGTTAAAGGAAAATGGAGATAATGGGAACTGCAGATGCTAGAGAATCCAAGATAATAAAATGTGAGGCTGGATGAACACAGCAGGCCAAGCAGCATCTCAGGAGCACAAAAGCTGATGTTTCGGGCCTAGACCCTTCATCAGAGAGGAGGGTGGGGTGAGGGTTCTGGAATAAATAGGGAGAGAGGGGGAGGCGGACCGAAGATGGAGAGAAAAGAAGATAGGTGGAGAGGAGAGTATAGATGGGGAGGTAGGGAGGGGATAGGTCATCCAGGGAAGACGGACAGGTCAAGGAGGTGGGATGAGGTTAGTAGGTAGATGGGGGTGCGGCTTGGGGTGGGAGGAAGGGATGGGTGAGAGGAAGAACAGGTTAGGGGAGCAGAGACAGGTTGGACTGGTTTTGGGATGCAGTGGGTGGAGGGGAAGAGCTGGGCTGGTTGTGTGGTGCAGTGGAGGGAGGGGACGAACTGGGCTGGTTTAGGGATGCGGTGGGGGGAGGGGAGATTTTGAAACTGGTGAAGTCCACATTGATACCATATGGCTGCAGGGTTCCCAGGCGGAATATGAGTTGCTGTTCCTGCAACCTTCGGGTGGCATCATTGTGGCAGTGCAGGAGGCCCATGATGGACATGTCATCAAGAGAATGGGAGGGGGAGTGGAAATGGTTTGCGACTGGGAGGTGCAGTTGTTTGTTGCGAACTGAGCGGAGGTGTTCTGCAAAGCGGTCCCCAAGCCTCCGCTTGGTTTCCCCAATGTAGAGGAAGCCGCACCGGGTACAGTGGATGCAGTATACCACATTGGCAGATGTGCAGGTGAACCTCTGCTTAATGTGGAATGTCATCTTGGGGCCTGGGATGGGGGTGAGGGAGGAGGTGTGGGGACAAGTGTAGCATTTCCTGCGGTTGCTTTTGGATGCAGTATACCACATTGGCAGATGTGCAGGTGAAATTTTGGATGCAGTATACCACATTGGCAGATGTGCAGGTGAATTTTTGGATGCAGTATACCACATTGGCAGATGTGCAGCCTGAAAGGTACCACCTACTTTACATTATTAATTGCATCAAATTTTACTACATTATTTAGAAAAGAGTTGAATGAAGGAAAGAGATTATGCTCAAATCATCACTATGTATCATTATGTATAGACTTTTTGATTGGCTCGGGATTCTAAAGTATAGCTGTAGAATATCTTAACTTTCCAGATTTAACATAAAAGCCCCTGGACTGGGAGGCCAAGGGTACTGCCTGCTCCAGAGTGTGTGATATTATCTCTCTGAACAGGTTGATTATAAAAATAGGTTAAATTGAAATTTTAAAAACAAAATAACATAGAAGCCTGCCTTAAGTACAGACAATTAGAAATTTAGAGGGCTGTTACATTGTAAATGACTGATAACTTGGCTATAAGCTGTAATATCAATAGAGGTAGAATGTGATCATCATTGACTAGATTCACCCTTATATTTCTTTCTGGCTTATTTGATATTATGAGATTCAGAAACCCTTCCTGTGTTGTTGAGCCTTTTATATACTGTGTACTTAATGAGCCCAGAAAAAGACTTCAGTTCTGAGAAAGGGTCACTGGACCCGAAACGGTAATTCTGTTTTTTTCCTTCACAGGTGCTGTCAGACCTGCTGAGCTTTTCCAGCAACTTTGTTTTAGTTCCTGATTTACAGCATCCGCAGGTCCTTTGGTTTTTTAAAAAAATCTCTGTTCCCTGTACCTCTTTTATTATCCATCCTACCAAGTTTAGTTTGGGAAATTCAAATCTTGAATGAATGTTATTCTATGCCCTTTACATGTTTCTTTATTTTCTTTTTTCTTGCCTGGGATGCAGGTATCACTGGCAAGTACAACATTTGTTGTCCATCATTAATTCCCTTGAATTCAATATTTTGCCATTTAATTTCAGAAATTAAAATCCATATTTTTACCTTTGACTCATTTATACTGTTTTGTAGCCGGCATTATTCCTGGTTGTGTGGATAATCCTTTCCTATCATTTATTTCCATTCATCTGGATTCTATTATTTCTTTTTCTACTGTCATTGTATTATCTCTAATTAGTGTAGATACACTACCCCACCTTTTATCTTTCTTATCCTTTCAAATTATGTATCTGATTATATTTTGTTAGTTATGCCCTGGCCTTTCTGTGGTTACGTTTCAATTATTATAGCCTCATCTGTTTCCTTACTACACATTATTGTCTACAGTTTATGTCCAGTTTCCCTCTTTACTTAATCCTGTCTGTACTTTAACGTGACAAAGTCTAATTGCTGTAAATTGCTGTGAACTAGAACATCCTGAGTTCAACAGAGGCTGGATAATTTCCTTCACTCTTTTTCTCTCTCTAGTAGATTCCTTGTCAGTTCAGTTGTAATTTTTTTATGAATATAGTATTTGACCAATCAGATAAAACAGTGACATAGGAATTTTTCAAGTTCAGTAGGTGTCCTTCACATTCCCTGAAGGAAGTGGCAAGACATCTGACCTGATTCTTTGCAAGATGTATCCTCTGCCATTCAGGTACTTAACACGACAGCAGACAGTCTTCTACTGAACTGATATCCAGGAAACAATATTCTCACTGCTGACTACTGCCTGTTTATTGCCAGCAACTGTAGCATTCAGCAATGCCTTGGAGGAGGCCATGGTGGAGCTGGTACAGCAAGCCCCAGAGCCCCAGTATAGAGGAGCTGCCAAGAAAGAGGGGTCTTTGTTATTGACCATTGTTCTAGTGAAATGGTGGTGGACCCAAAGGATACCTGATTCCCTCCTCCATTAAAATTAAACTTAGAGTAAAAAGCTCACAGTCTGCCCATGTGGACAATGGGGCTGGGGTTGTCCTTCTTCTTGGCATTGTTGATTTTAAAAGTTACCAACTCCTTGCAGGAGCTGAGGGTACAGCAGGCTGGGGGATGGGGGGAGAGTGGGGGTGACGTCTGTCCCTGGGGTCTTGATTCTAGATGAAGGCTTGCAGGTGGCCTTGCCAATATCTGTTTGGTGTGAAGTTCAGGAGGCTTTCCCTGGAAAAGGCAAGGCAGGCCTCAAGCAACACTCTATCTACTCAAGAGACCCCTACAGCGGCAATTAATTCTGCCCAATGGTCTGCAACTCTAGGAACCCCAATATTGAAAGGATGTGGAACAGTTCATGGGAAGCATTATATCACCCAAGAGAAAGAAAAGTTTGTAAAGCTTGCAAATGACGCATACTGTTCAGACTTGTTTTGTATACTTCAGAACAGTACTCTTGTGCGACCAGTAAATTCAGTTACTTTTTCTTTTAAACAGTATCTTTCCCTCTGGGCAATGTTGTACTGGGCAAAGAAGATATAATTATGAGAGACACCAGAGATTTTAGGACTACTTTCATTGGAACAGAGACATAATTTAACAAAGCTGTTAAAAATTATGAAGGTCTTTGATAAATGAAACCGGAAGGGGATTTTTACACTAGTTCGGATCAGTGCTGAAAGATAAATTTAAAATTCAGTGAGGAGAGAGGATTGAGGATGTTAATTTTATAGAGAAAATAGTTAGAGCTTAAGATTTGCCACAGGCAATAGCTAAGTTTGAAAACACTGCATTTTTTTAAAGAAGGAGAAAAAACGTTTGAGGCAGTGGAAGACACAGGACAAAGGAAGGGAAGGAGGAGGACTGTAATACTAATGGAATGCAGGGTCAAAGAGACATGATGGCTAACTAGTTTACTTTTATGCTGGAGAGTTCTATGGTGCAAATTATTTCAAATTGAGAATGACTTTTTTTGGGAATTGGAATCATAGTTTAATGTACAAGTCCAATGTATGTGAATTTGAGTTATCTAACGGCCTGTTGTGTAGTGAACTCAAATCAAACTATGCTGCCAAATCCACATCAAATCTTGGAGGTCAGGAAACTGCTGTTAAATTAATCAAAATAAGTCGATAAATCAGAGTTCTGCTTTTGCTGAAATATGAGTAGCCTATCAGGAAAGAAATAAGACTTTAACACAACTTTGTTTACACATATTTCCTTAAAGTGAATGGGTACGGTACAGGATGAGAAAGTTTTGAAAGGTATAAATAAATTGACTAATAAAGATCCTGAGTAGATTTATTAACAAAACTAAGCAGAAATACCCTATTATGCTCAAACTTCATTAGATGGACTCTGAGGGGAAAAAAAAAATCCCTTCTTTAGGAAAAGTTACTTGGAACATATTTCCAGTGAAAACTCGGAGGTTACAATGACCTATGGCAACATTGGATATTCGTCAGAACTGAAGGGAATAGTTCAGGGTATAAATTTCTGCAGATGACAAAAATATAATCACGGAAAAGGCATGTAAAACAGCTTTGTCCCTTTTCCATGCACAGTTTGACTTATTGAAATTTTCCATTTTCCATTGGACACTCCTTATTAATGAACTTTACTCAAATGGCAATTGGACTCTGAGATCTTGGAAAAATCCTTTCACATTTGCTTCGCTTATCACCACACCCTTGGGGTGCAAAGTGAACGCTGGCAGAAAGTCCTGGGATGTGACACTAAAAGCCTTTAGTTGCTCCAGTGGATGGAGAGTGTTTTGCAGCTGTCTTGATCATCTGAAATCTGTGTTGAGTACTTAAATGATGAAGTTCTCAGTCTCAACCAGAGCCTACAATTTCAGTCTTACTATCATCTTCGGTTTGTATCTGTCAATAAATCATCATTTGCAAAAGTAATGCACTGGTTTTGCCCAGGGGTTTACCATTGACCAGAAACTGAAACCAAACTTACTCCAGTAGCTATAAGAGCAGGTTAGGGAGTAGGACTACTGCAGAGAGTACTTCACCACCTGACTGTCCAAAGCCTGTCCACCATCTCTAAGGCACAAGTCTGGACTGTGACAGAATATTCCCCACTTTCCTGGATAAGTGCAGCTCCAACAACATTCAAGAAGTCTGACACCGTCAGGGCAAAGCAGTCTACACCATATCCACAGGCATCTACTCCTTCCACTACCAACTGTTATTTGCAGCAGTGTGTACCATCTGCAAGACGAATTGCAGAAATTCACCAAGTGTCTTTAAGCAGAACTTTCCAAATCCATGACAACTTACACCTTGTCATCTAGAAGGTCAAAGGAGCAAATGCATTGGTATAGCACGACCTGCAAGTTCCCCTCCAATTTATTCATCAGCTTGACTAGAAAGTAGATTGCTGTTCCTTCAGCGTTGCTGGATTAAAATCACCAAACTCCCTTCTAATGGCCTAGTGCATCTACCTAAAGCTTGTGGTACAGGGGTTCAAGAAGCTCAGCGCATCCTTCATGAGGGTAACTAAGAAGAGGCAGTAAATGCTGGCCCAGCCTGTGACACCTAAGTCCTATGAATATATTGTTTAAAAAAAACTAGTCTGAATGTAATTCATGTATATCCACCTCTGGGCAAAAATACAAAACCCTAGCCTGAGGAAATTTGAAACTTTCAAGTACAAACTTGAAGCTATTAACATTGCAAAAGGTAGTTTATTTGATACGTTTTAAAATGCTATTGTGGAATGTGCAACTGTACTTTTAGCTCTGTATAAACCCTGAGTTTGAACATTTGAAATTCCAGTTACGAGAGAAAATGAAAATGAATAAAAGGATTTTAGAAAATAGATAGAGATATTTGTCAGAATACAATGGCCAAATTGTACAATATTCAGGTGATATATTTTTACCATAAAATAACAGCTTATCGGGATGTAACATGAAACATTGAATGGTCATGCTGCTGTGCAACCAACAAAAGTAACAGGTTTTGTAGTCACTTTGTCATAATTCTTCAATGAGTTGTGTGCACTTTGATGAAACTTGTAATAGCTATGACTTTGTCACTTGGCTCTGGTATCTCTATAATCCCATCATTTTACACTGCCAAGAGTGCACACCCTCGTAATATAAAGCTAATAGTTCAAAATGTTAATGAGCATTAACATAATTTTGTTGTAAACAATTCTGGCAAATGTTTTCTGCTTATGTTTTTTATCTCTTCTATTTTCTATTTGTTTGAAAAGTTAATGAAGAATTTATGCAAACTGCATGAACTTGACTTCACGCTTGAGGGAGAAATCAAACTTTCTTTTGAATTCTAAATTTTCTGAAAGTGATAAATTGAGTTTTCAACCTTTTTTAAACTAAATATGTAAATTAAACAGTTAAAAAGCTGTAATTGTCCTACAAAATGATTGATAATATTTACGCTTGAACAATCAGAAATTAGGAACTTATAGAATCAGCATCAAGTATTCTTACTGTGAAATTCCAGGGAAATGTATCAACAACATAAGCACTGGCAGTGTAAAATGCCAGTTATAAAAAGCAATTTATCACAATTTACTGCCAGGATGATGAAGTTCCAGTGTAAACTGTTCCTAATGTAAATTATTGGCAGTATATAAAACATGATCAGATTGCATTGTGTGTTGATGATGTGTCCATTTTTCACAGGCACTGCCATATACTGTAAGTGAGCTTTCAGGGGTTGTTGCAGAGGAGGAAGGTTTATGTTTGAGTTGGTGACGTTCGTAGTGCACTGCTGCTGGAAAAGCCTGAAAGTTGTCATTAGCCTGCCTTTTACTTCCCCTAGGTTAGCGTGAAGTGCTAGATTTGGTGCTAAACTTGAGAATGCCACAGTTGTGCCTTTTGGCATGGGAGAAGGCTATTCAGCCCATTGTGTCTGTGCCAGCTCTTTCTGCAAGAGCAAAGAGCATTTTTTCTCTTTCAGTGCTTATTACATTACCTTTTGAAAGCCACAATTGACTGCCTCGAACTTGCTACCTTAACCATTCCTTGTTGAAGCACTTTCCATTGTTGCTTTGCGTTCTTATTCACTTTTAATCAGTGTCTTTTGTCCAGAAACTTCTTTCAATGTAAACAATGCCTCCCAACCTAACCAGTCCAGTCCCTAGGTGACTTTGAACACATCTGTCAAATCTCCTCTTGACTTCCTCTTTTCCAAGAAGAAGAGTTGCAACTTCTCCAATTTATCTACTTAACTGAAGTTGTTGATCCCTGAATCATCCTGCAAGTCGTTTCTGCACCTCTTTAAAGCTTTCACATCTTCCTCAAGTGCAGTGCCCAGATTGCTTCTGCAGGAGTATTGTACCCAATGTTCACCAATACTTCATTGCTTTTATATGTATGGTGTTAGTTAGAAAGTTCAGAATCATGTGTGCTTTTTAAATTAGCACAGAGATAGTAGGATGTGCCAATGCTGGAGAGAAGGGTCTAGACCTGAAACATTGGCTTTCCTGCTCCTCTGATGCTGCTTGGCCTGCTGTGTTCATCCAGGTTTACACCTTGTTATCTCTGCTTTTTAAATTAGTTTTGCAACCTACCCTATTGTTATGGACAAGACCAAATCCCCTCAAAATATGTTAAGGAGGCCCTAACTTTTATCTTATTTGAAGGCAAATATAAAGTGCTGCATTCTGGATGCAATTCAGTTGGTCAAACTGCTAGGCCTTATGCAAAGCACATTTTATTCTTACACCATAGTTAAAACACAAACAAGAAAGAAAGAATTAGCACAACTTCAACTCTACCAAAAACAAACTTAACAAACTAACATATCATTTAACTACTATCCATTAACTGTTACAAGATAACAGCATCCCATAAACACATCCTTGGGAAAGGCAAATTCAGAAAACTAGATTCAGAATAAAGAAAAAGCAGAAAGGGTGAATCTAGCAGCAAAGAGAGAACTCAAGCTTTTTGCAGCAGCAGAAAGAGCTGTATCTAGCAGCGACAATTCCAAAAACCCCAACTTTAAAAACTGAAAGCAAAACGAAAACCCTGGGTTTCCATGAGGTAGTCGCCACCTGCTCATGCTTCTACCAAACCTATTTACTCTGCTTTCCATGGAGCGGACACCTCGGTACCATGTCTACGATACTTCTCTGCAAGAGAAGAAAGATAGAACAAATCCCTCTTAAAGGCACATTTCAACACATGATACGTAAATGCTCAGGTTTCTTTGCTGCTACACTCCTGCTAGAATTGCATTCCTTATTTAATATTGTTCTTCCCACTAAAATGTATCATTTCACACATCTCAGCATTAAATTTCACCTGACGCCTGCATTTCCACCATTCTACTCTCTTGGAATCTATTGCTTTCCTTCTCACCGGTCACAATATTTCCCAATTTACAAAATTAGCTGAAATTCTGAAATTATACCTTGCGTACCCGAGTTTATGTCATTAACATCATCAAGAAAAGTAATCATCTTAGTACTGACTCTTGGGAAACCACATCACATTCCTTCAGTCAGAAAATGATTGTTCACTACTTCTCTCTATTTTCTGTCACTCAACCACTTTCCTTTTTATTCCAGTTAGAATAAACTGAAGAGGGATAGTGGGAGAATGGCTGTCTTCTATTTCCCACTCCTTATGTGACCAAAAAGTCTTTTTTGTCAAAGGAATATAGGCTTACCATTTCATGAAGTGCTTAACAGTTTACATACTGTGATGAAAAAGAAAACACAGGTTTCCCAAAAGAGAAAAAAGGGAATTGTGTTCATTATATTTAACCCAGTTTAAATAAAGTAATCAAGAACCTCTGACCTTCAAGAACACATGCACTCTCGGTGCCATGCGCAAACAGAAATAAGTTATGGTATAGAAATACAGTTTTAGCTCTATTTTTGAAGTTCCATAGAATTCATTAATACAGGGATCTTGTAAATTGAAGACTTGGATGGTTTCAGGCTGAACTTAATTATCCCTCTGGATTTGACACCAAGACAATTCAAATACAGGTTACTCATATCCATTCTTACAGATTCAGCAGCTTTTCGGTTACCTCTTAGTTCACTCTTTGAATTGGGTGGATTTTCAATCAACAGACAGGATTAGACTTGCAAGTTTGATGGGGAGAGAGATGGAGTGTTTGCCACTTAGGGGTCTTGCCCCTTCAGCATCTCTTCTGCTCCTCTGCTGCCTGAAAAAAGATACTTCCTTAAATCAAAGGAGAGTTAGTTTTCTTGCCATATGATCCTCTATTTCCAGCTGACCAGTTATTCAAACATGGCCATAGCTAATGAATTCCGTGTCCATGATTTACATAAGATTATGGCTGGATGAATTGCTTTCTCAGAATTCATTGTTTAATGTGATTATATCAAATGTTTATCCCCTCCCAGCGGAGTACACAGGTAATTGGGTGTTTTGTGAATCGGTTGGGAGATAGATTATTCATCTTCACGCTGATTGATCTTGGCAAAGATTTCTAGACAGGCTGATTGTATATCAATATCTTTGAAGCGTGCAACGTTTGGTCATGCAACTACTATTTCTTGTCATTGTTGTGCTGTTTTACTTTTAAAACTTTTCAGGCAATAAGTACATAAAGTCATCTTTGTGTTGTTAAAATAGTACATTTAGTTGAAACCTTTTATTCTCCTCTCATCTGAACATTTTATTAGAAAACTGACTCAAAGGGAAAAACTAACACACATACTACTTGAGAAAAAAGTGTTGATTGGTGGAGGTAATGCCAAAGCGAGTGTGCTGAACTCAACAAAAGAGGTAATAGCCATTTTCTGGTTGAATTCTCAGGCCAATGCCATGAGCAGGGTCAATCTGCCTGGTTTAAAATTTAAACAAAGCCTGAAAGTTAACTGTCAATCAGTGTGAATTGATACATTCTCTAGAGTTCATTTTCTGATCAATTAGAACTCTCTTCTCAAGCAGTATACACTTTGGTATTCCCCTTGAGTTAGTTTTCCTGATGTGTGGAAAGCTTTGATAAAATGTGTCTGCCTTTGGCAATTTTCAAGTTCTGTACTAGCAAATAATGAAAGTTATTTTTGATGCAAACCCTAGTTTTATTTTGAAGCATCTTTGCTGACAAGCCTGGTGTGTGGAACTTCAGTATAAAAGTATACTTATAACCAACTAAGCTGAGCTGGACCAAAGCCTAGGACACAGAATGAGCTTCCGTTTTTGCAATTATTGGCCATTAACAAACTTGAAAGGATCTGATTCCATACATAAAGAATGCTTAGCAGATTGATTCTTAGCCTGGAATAACACTGTGGATTGAAATGTTATATTAAACACAACTCAGAGTCCCACAGTTTTTGTTAATAACTAAACTGTTCTATTATAATATTTCCCTCTAGAATTGGAAAACATTTGTTTTCAATGTGGAAATTCAAACTTGTACTAAACTGTAGTCCTAATAAAGCCTTCTCCAGGTGTAATGTTACGCTGCAACTTTTCTATTTTGATAGCAGGGAGAAAGAGACCATCCTTCCATAATGGGCAACTTATGATGAATTGTTTTACAGGATTTTAAGATATGAATGCTGCCCTGGATACTCGAGGATGCAGGGTGAGAAAGGCTGCCCTGTTGGTAAGATTTAACCTTTAATTAATAGATCATTATTATATCACAGAATAAATTGACTTAATGATTGCTTTAAAATAACCAGAGTTGGATGGGAAAATACAGAGAAGGTAATTATCTTGGACTCAAAAGATTAACTCTGTTTCTCTGTCCACAGATATTACCTGACTTAATGAGTTGTTCCCAACACTTTCTATTTTTAGTTAAGAGTCTGTCAGAAATAGAAAAGGCTTTTGAAAAGGCTGAACCCAAAACCTAGAGCTCATTTGGTGGAGTTTAAGGCCTACTCCAATGATCCTATTCCATCAGTTTGAGAACTAGTGGCATATCTGCGATAATGTCATTATAAGGTCCCTCCCCCACGATTGACCCTGACCCAACCTTCTGGGGTTAATATCACATTTTTCCCATTATGCTTGCTTTATATTAAATGGTTGGATATAACATAGGTTACTTTCAATCCCACAGTTTTCAATACATGGTTGGGCAATCCAGAACAGCAACCATAATCTTTAAATTTGAACCTAGCCCTTTAGGAAGAAAGTCAGGAAATACATTTTCATCCAGAGGCAAGTAGAAATCAGAAATCCTCTTCTCCAAAAATCCAAATCAAGTGAAATTTTCAAAACTAAAATCAATTGATTTTACTTAGGTAAGGAGAAGAGGTGGAGGAATGTAGTCGGGGAACAGATCAACAGTAATGTAAACACATGAAACAAGCTTCAGTGCTACAATAGAAACAAAATACTGTGGATGCTGGAGATGTAAAACAAGCACTGGAGAAAATCAGCACATCTGGCAGCATCTGTGAGTGGAGAAATAAAGTTAACTTTTTGAGTCCAGTGATTCTTCTTCAGAATTGTAAGAAGCTGAAGATCAGTGGGTCAGACAGCATCCACAGAGAGAAAGCAAGCTAGCATTCAGATCTCTGATGAAGAGGCATCTAGTCTCAAAGTGTTAGCTTGTTTTCTCCTCATGAATGCTGCCTGACCCATCGTGATCTCCAGCATGTTTTGTTTTCAGTCTAGCATCTGACGTAATTTACTCCTATAAGAAGCTGAATGCTGTTCTGTTGTTCACTGCTATATTTATGTGCTTAAGACCTGTTATGAGTAAAACTACTTTTGCGATTGTTAAATTCAACTTTAAAATTAATGTGAAATAATGTTGGATGACTAAAAGTTAAATTTATATAGAAGAGATTGATTGCGTGAATTTTTTTACGCTTCCCATCAAGTGATTCAACCCTAGTCTCCCTACACAAATTTGCAAACAAAATTGACGCAGTCATCGCTGGATCTGAAAGAGTCTGAAAAATTTAATATTTGTTTGAAAACAGTGTGCATCATCCACTGGGATGCTGTGTGGAACTGGTCAGAGTTAAGAAGGAGCTGATCGGACACAGACCTGTGACTAATGTGTTCCTAAAATTCTTAGTAGTAATGTAGGTTGTATTCATGTAAACTATAAATGATTGCAATAATTCAACAAACTTCCGACTGGTTACTCAACAACACTTTGAGGTAAACCAGAAAGATGGGTTTCTCAGTCCATACCAGATGATGTTTGGTTTGAAGGAACCCACACACAACAGCAAATTCTACATAGTTTTGACATATTCCTACTTTTAATCCAATTGACATCAATAGTTAAGTTTATTCATAAACGCAATCCTTCCATTGATCTAAAATTGCAAACACGTTCTCATCTGAACATTCAAGCCAAATTGAGACTTTATTAGGTTCCAACAGGTCTTGATTTCAAGACAAACATGCATAGCTTCATAAGGAAAGCCCAAGGCGTGAATTGCTGGACTAGATTTTCTTTAAATTAATGTCTGCCTTGGGAAGCTGCATATGAATTGACCTCCTCTCTCAAAGCAAAACATTTGTTCCACTTGATGCTCTGTGGGGAGTATCATTCACTGACTGTACGTAGAATCAGCAAGAAATCTAATCTGGGCAATTCAGCCCCAGTAGTTTCTGGCCAAAGTTCTTATTGTTACACTATTACCTGTAGGAGCTTGAGCACAAATTCCCAAGAGTGCACATTGTAAGAAGATCCCACAATGTGTCAAATACTCTGGAAGTTATTATAGACCAGGACACTTCTACAGGTTCTTAGTCCGAAAAGCAATTTTTAGGAATACTGATCACTTATTGTGTCATTGACGTTTCTGCAATAAAACCTTGAGTAGTATACTTGCACAGAATTTTCAATATATATTTGGGACAGTTCCATCTTTCTTGACAGTAAATTTACTTACAACATTCAGGTCTTTTACGTCCCAGTTTAAAAAATCATCCACATTTTCATTCCTGAGAATCAGATTCAAGAGAGCTTAGGGATTGAAGTGTCTCAGTCAGTAAACCTTCTTCTAATCATATAACTGGGTACTTTTATTAGAAAATGACCTTCACCTCAAAGAAGGAAGTCCATGCATATTGCAGTTTCTACAACAGAATCTGCAACTTTTGAACATAGCAGGGAGCAATGTTCAACTGGTCTAGGCCCGAAACGTTAGCTTTTGTGCTCCTAAGATGCTGCTTGGCCTGCTGTGTTCATCCAGCTCCACACTTTGTTGTCTCGAATTCCCCAGCATCTGCAGTTCCCATTATCTCTGAAATTGAGTCCACTTCTCTACAAACTGAGATTCGCCTTTCGTGGTGAACTTCAGCCCTTTAAAACTTGCTACTCCATATTTATATTTTTTGCCTCACCATGTGACCGACTAAGATCTCTAGGTAGCTTTCTCTCTACCATTAGATATTTAAAGTTAGGGTGGATGGTTCAGTGGCTAGCACTGTAGCCTCACAGCACCAGAGACCTAGGTTCAATTCCAGTCTCAGGCAGCTATCTGGGAAGAGTTTGCACATTCTCCCTGTGTCTGCATGGGTTTCCTCTGTGTGCTCCGGTTTCCTCCCACAGTCCAAAGATGTGCAGGCTAGGTGGATTGGCTGTGCTAAATTGCCCATAGTGTTTAGGAGGATGGGTCTGGGTGGGATGCTGCAAGGGGCAGTGTGGACTTGTTGGGCCAAATGGCCTGTTTCCACACCGTAGGGAATCTACTCAAATGTTAGAGCTACAATAATGATTTGCAGATGTCCCCAAATGACAGTTTTATTCAGCCACAATTTATTCAGGCTTTGAAAGTCAAAACTTATAGCTGCAAACAGGATCAAAAACAAAATTGCTGGAGAGGCTCTGCAGGTCTGGCAGTATCTGTGAAGGAGAAAACAGAATTAACATTTCGGATCCAGTGACCCTTCCTCAGAACTGCTGAGCCTCTCCAGCAATTTTGTCTTTGACCCTGGTTTACAGCATCTGCAGTTCTTTCGGTTCTTATGGCTGTAAAGCTTGGTTTCAAAAGACCAAAGCTGTGGGCCTCAAAGTGACAGGTGCAATGTTTCTGGCCACTTCCAACATTGTGCACAAAGTGCTATAGCATGGTCTCATATATGTATTAAAAGCTTAGGGGGCAGCTCATGACATCAATTCCCTTTTCAAGATGATTTGACCGGCATCCTGTAAATCTGGACTGTGCAGGTGCAGTGTACACCCTATATAGATGCCTCCCAGCTGAAGGTGCTGTTTAAGGAACTGGCCATCCACTTTGCAGATAAGGTATTTCTTTGCTGTATGTGGAAGAGAGTATTACCCTATCCTCACTGGTTCTTTATTCTCAGCACAAGCAAAGCTGCAAATGCCTCTGAGCATAAGAAGATAATAGAAGGCAGGAGTGGGGCATGAGCCCTTGGGCCTTCTTTGCCATTCAAGACAATCATGGTTTATTTTCTACCTCAATTCCACTTTCTTGGTGACCCCTCCTCCCTCCATATTGTTTGATACCCTGAGAGACCAAAAGTGTATTTATTTCAGCCCTGAAAATGCTCAATGCATTTTGCATCAGCACAATACCTTCTGAACACTACAATCCTTCAGATGAGGAGACAGGAAGCAAAAGCTACATATGCACTGATTGAGAATCACGGTACTACGCCTGACATTGGGAACAAACCAATTTTAGCTCTAAGATAATAAAATGTGAGGCTGGATGAACACAGCAGGCCCAGCAGCATCTCAGGAGCACAAAAGCTGATGTTTCAGGCCTAGACCCTTCATCAGCTCTCTGATGAAGGGTCTAGGCCCGAAACGTCAGCTTTTGTGCTCCTGAGATGCTGCTGGGCCTGCTGTGTTCACCCAGCCTCACATTTTATTATCTTGGATTCTCCAGCATCTGCAGTTCCCATTAACACTGATACAATTTTAGCTCTACATCTGTTAACTATGTAATAAAGTACCAAATAGCAAACTCAATTACATTGTATTTTATAATTGTCTTGCCAAAATTTCATATCATTACAAAGGTTAACACTTTGTGGAATTACGTGTAGTGAAATGATACCTTTATCCTTTTCTCCAATTTTATAGCGTTACCAATTGATAATATCTACAACACCTTGGGGAATGTTGGATCAAGCTCCACGCAGCTTTATTCAGACCAAGCCAAACTCAGACCAGAGATTGAAGGACCTGGGACATTCACAATGTTTGCTCCCAGTAATGAAGCCTGGGCTGCTCTTCCTGCTGTAAGCACTTAATGCTATTTTTAAAGTTTTTTTTATGTTGAAGTCAATGAAACTATCATTAACACTTATACAAATAAAAGAGGACATAAATTAGAAATAAGAGTCAAGTATTCAGCCTCTTAAGCCTGCTCTGCCATTCAATAAGATCATAGCTGATCTGATTTCAATCTCAAGTCCACATTCTTGCCTAACTTTTGGCTCCTTGCTTCAAAGAATCTATCCGCCTAAGCCCTAGAAATATTCAAGGACTCTGCTTCCACCACCTTTTCAGGAAGAGAGTTTCATGAATAATGACATTCTGAGAGAGAAAGAAAAAACTCGCCTCATCACCTTAACTGGGTGACCCCTGATTTTTAAACAGTGATCTCCTTGGTCTAGATTCTTTCCTAAGGTAAAACATTCTCTCCATATCTACCCTGTCCCATTGCCTCAGGATCTTGTGTCTCAATCCAATCACTTCTTACACTTCTAAACTCCAATGGATGCAAGCCGAGCCTGTCCAACCTTTCCTCGTAAGACAACTCTTTTCTCCCAAGTATTAGTCTGGTAAACTTTTTCCAAACTGCCTTCAACTCACTTACATCCTTCCTTAAGTAAGGTGACTAATTCTGTGCACAGTGCTCCACTTGTGGTCTCGCCAACGCCTGCATAACTGAAGTGTAAACTGCTTCCTTCTATAATCAGTTTCCTTTGAGATATATATAATGCCTTCCTTATTACTTTCTGGACCCGCATTCAACCTCTTGTGATTCATGCACAAGGATATCCAGATCCCTTTATATCTCAGCTCCCTGCAATCTCTCATCATTTGGATAATATGCTTCTTTTTATGCCCTCCTGCAGAAATTAACAATCTCAAGTTATACACTATTTTCCCAAGTTGTACACTATTTGTTGTATCTTTAGACACGTGCTTAAATTATCTATGTCTTTTTGTAGCTCCTTAAGTGCTCTGCACAACTTAGTTTGTTACCACCTTTGTGTTATCATCAAATTTGCCTACATGCGACTCAGTATGAACTTTTCATTTTCCGCAATAAATTTTGATGTTGCTCCTTTCTGGAAATCATATTATAATGCAACCCCTTATCCATTGCATGTGTTACCTCCTTAAACAGCTTGAATAAATCGGTCAATCGTGATATCCCTTTCACAAAACTATGTTAGCACTGTCTGATTACCTTGAACTGATCCAAATGAGCTGTCTTACTTTAACAGCTTCTGATACATTCCCTTTGTCCGATACCATATGTATATCATTTATGGACCAGGTCTTACAATTAAGAAGCTAATTGTGCTAATATCCAAAATAGATTAGATAAAATTAATATAATAGTTTCCATAATTTCAGGATGTCCCAATGCATGCTTACAACTATTGAAATTCTTAAAACTTTGGTTACTGTTTTAAGTTTTATTGTTAAATGGGATGTGAGCATAATTGGCTAGAGGAGCATTTATTGCCCATCCACAATTGCCCTTCATAGGATCATGGTGAGTTACTGCTTGGAACTGTTGCAGACCATGGGTGTCAGGACACCCACAGTGCTATCAGAAAGGGAGTTCTAAGATTTTGACCTCGTGCAGTGAAGGAACAGCAATGCAGTTTCAAATCAGGAAGGTATGTCTCTTGGAGGGGAACTTGCAGGTGGTAGAGTTCTCAAGCACTTGTTCGTTTTGTTGATAGATTTAGGGAGTTTGGAATGTGCTGCTGAAGGAATGCAAATAGTGATGTTGGAATTGTATCCAAACAAAAGTATCTTCATCTTTCATAGAATTCTATAAATTCTATTATTCTATTCTATCTTTAGCTATCAGCTTTTTCATCAATTACCTTTCTTCCATAATAAGTTTGAAAGTTGCATGTTTTGCTGGAAATTGTTCATGTTCAGCACCGTTTGACTCCTTAGACACCGAAACATGTGCAGTTGCAGAAAGACCTGGACAATATTCAGGCTTGCATCGACAAGTGATAAATATCATTTCTGCGACACAAGTGCTAGGCAATAGCCATTCCTAACAAGTGAGAATCTAACCCTTGCCCCCTTATATTCAATGGCATGACCATTTGCTGGAGCCCCCACTATCAGCATCTTAGAGGTTACCATTGATTCGAAACTAGACTGGGCTAGCCATATAAATATTGTAGCTACAAGAGCAAGTCAGAGGCTAGGGATCATGCAGCAAATAGCTCACTTCCTGACTCTGAAACGCCAGTTCACCATCTGCAAGGCACAAGACAGGAATATGATGATATAATGCTTCCCAGTTGCCTGGTTAGAAGAATTTTGTGAAAAGGTCAAGAGGCTTGAAACCATCAAGGACAAAGCAGAGATAGCAAGAACTGCAAATGATGAAGTCAGAGACAACAGCTGCTTTGTTGAACTGCTGTGGTCTCTGTGATGTGGGTGGAACCACAATGCTGTCCAGGAGAGGGTTCCAGGAATTTGACCCAATGCACAGCAAAAACAGTGATATATTTCCAAGTCAGATTGATGAGTGTCTTAGAGAGGAACTTCTAATGGCAGTGGAGCTGGATGGACACAGCAGGCCAGGCAGCATCAGAGGAACAAGAAAGGCCTAGGGCTGTTCTTCGGAAATAGGGAGGGGAAGGGAGCTCAGAAATAAATAGAGAGGAGGGATAGGGCTGGGGAAAGTAGGTGGGATGGTGACAGGTGAGTGCAGGCAGGGAGAGTGGGGATTGGTCAGTGAGATGGGAGGGGCAGATAGGTGAGAGAGAAGATGGACAGGTTGTGTCAGGTCAAGGAGATCGGAATGAGAAGGAGGGTTGGACATGGTATGAGGGTGGGAGTGGGGACATTTTAAAACTGGTAAAAACTATGTTTAGGCCATCGGGCTGTAGGCTTCTGAGGCAGAATATGAGGTGCTGCTCCTCCAGTTTGTGGATGGTGTCAATGTGACACTGGAGGAGGCCCAGGATGGACTTGTCACCCAGGGAGTGGGAGGGGGAGTTAAAATGGTTGGCAACCGGAAGGTGTTGTCGTTTGTTGCGAACAGAGTGCAGATGCTCTACAAAATTGTCTCCAAGCCTCGGCTTGATACAACCATTGCAGAGGAGGCCACATCAGGAGCAGCGGATGCAGTAGACCACATTGTCAGGTATGCAGGCGAATCCCTGTCTAATATGGAAGGTTTGTTTTGTGCCTTGAATGGAGGTGAGGGGGTAGGTGAAGGGGCAAGTGGAACACTTCCTGGTTGCAGGGAAAGATGCCTGGTGTGATGTGTTTAGTGGCAGTATCCGAGGTGGAAGAACATTGCGCCAAGAATGATAAGTTTCTTCCATTATTGGCAGTAACAATGAATGACAAACAATATAAATGAAAAAGTGTAACACAAGTAATAGAAACTACATTCATACGCTATTAAGCTGTGTGAGTCAAACAATATTTTCTTTACTTCTAATTTTTTCCTTTACTTAATCACTCCCAAAGGCATTAGAACATACTAAGATGTTGCCACTCTAGTGTATCACCCAAGAACTACAATATCATTTGGGTAACAACCGCCTCAAAATGGGCACAGTTGCCATACTGCCCTGTTAACATCAGTGATATGGCCATATTCAAACTGGTTTATTGCAATGGCCTATTTCAGGCAATGGGCCATGTTTAATATGGAAATTAAGGGCCTACGAATGTAAATAGGACACCAATTCCTATTTAGTATATGAATTAGTCAAAGCCATTTTCAAATATGTATTAAATTAAGTTTTTGAACACAGGGACAAGACTCCTGCTTCAACAATGTCCACAAAAGAAATTCTGGCCTACTTTTGTTTTCCCGAGAGAGTTGTTTGTCTCTTGACAGCTTTACTTCATGAATTATTACTTCATGAAAACCATGAATTTCACCACATAACCCTACGATGGTGAGGCCAAATAAAATGGAACATGTTCCCATATAGTTGAAATGGGATTAAGCCAGCTATTTTGTTTTATTTTGGCTCTATTGTCTTTTTATTTGCATAGCTTAAACATTATATCATAATGTATCATAAAATACCCTATCATAAGAGGTACTTGCCTACATTGATATATGATGTGCAAGCGGGAATATAAGTAATATGTTAATTGAGCATCTAATGGTGGAATAATGTTAGCAATTTGATCTAATTGCTTTTTCTTTTCTTTAAATATAGGAAATAATTGATGCTCTCGTAAGCAATGTCAATATTGAGTTGCTCAATGCCCTACATTACCATATGGTTGACAGACGCATACTCACAGATGAACTGAAGCACGGTGTGACACTGCCTTCAATGTATCAAGATTTAAATATATTTGTGCATCACTACCCGAATGGCGTAAGAAAAACTTATTCTTTTTAATTACACTGCAAACATTTTGAAATGTCTTGTTGATATATTCCTTTGTATCCCCTAATCTTCATTATTTTAGATATTTTTAAATACTGTGTCAACTATTGTCTCTATGTTCAATACAGATTGTCACAGTTAACTGCGCTCGGATAATGAAGGCTGACCACCTTGCAACCAATGGTGTTGTGCATGTCATTGACAGAGTCATCACTGCTTTTACAAATACCATTCAGGATACTCTCGAAATTGATGATAACTTTCAGCAACTTAGAGTATGTATAAAATTATTTACACTTTGAATAATAAAGCAGGATTATTTTGTGAATATATCTTGTATTTAACTGTTGATGTTATAGTTTCTAGGATTCTGTTTTTAATACCCTTCATCTGACAGTTCAATTTCACAGCCAATGGTTTCCTCATTCTATTATTTGCTCATAAGAGAAAAAATGATATTAATTATGCAAAAAAGCATTTCTGTGCTCTTCACAAAAGGAAGCTTATTACAAGCAAACTTTATGGGCAGGTGAGCCAATGACACAAGTCAATGTTCCTCCAGTGGCTTTGTAATGTCTTAAGATTTTCAAGGCTTCAATTAATTGTTTCCATCTGCAATTAGCACATATTAAGAGCATCAGGTGAATGAAGTATCAAAGAGTTATAGATGTCTGCAGCATAGGAGGAGCCTATCAAGTCTGCACTGGTCAGACACAACCACTCACATATTCTAATCCTATTTTCTAGCACTTGGCCCACAGCATTGTATGACTTGACATTGTAAGTGTACACCTAAATACTATGTAAACATTAAGAAACTTTCAGCCTTTATCCCACTGACTAGCAGTGAGTTTCAGATTCCACCACACTCTGAGTGAAAAAGATTTTGCTCACATCCCCTCTCAACCTCTTGCCCTTTATCTTAAATCTACATCACCGGTTATTGATCCCTCCATCAAAGGCAAGTGTGCCTTCCTCGCTATTCTATCTATGCCTTCCATAATTTTATACATCTCAGTAATGTCCTCAGTCAGTCTCCTCTGCCATAAAGAAAACAACCCCAGCTTGTCCAACTTCTCTTCACAACTCAAACACTCCATCCTAGGAAACATCACAGTAATTCTCCACTGCACTCTTTCTAATGCAGTTGCATCCCTCTTCTAATGTAGATTTCAGAACTTCACACAATACTGTAGCCATGGCCTAATCAGTGATGTGTACAGTCCCAGTATAACTTCCTTGATCTTAAATCGTATGCATCAGCTAATTTAAACAAGTATTCCACTATATCTTAGGGGGCCAGTGGACATCAAGGTCCTCTGATCCTCAGTACTCCAAGGCACTTCAGTTTATCAAGTATTCCCTGACCTTGTTTGTCCTGCCCAAGTGCGTCACTTCACAGTTATCCAGATTCCATTTGCCATTGATCAGTCCATTTGACCAACGCATCTGTATCCTCCTGTAATCTAAAGTGATCCTGTTGACTATTTAACACTCCATCAATTTTCATATCATCCACAAACTTACTGTTCAACTCTAAGTTAAATATATTCACTGCAGTTTCAGCGGGGGAGCATTTCGGGAGTAGTGACCATGATACTGTGAGTTTTAAGTTACCCATGGATAGGGATAACTGCAGAGGTTGGGTGAAGTTTTTTAAGTGGGGGTAGGCACACGACAACTGCAGGAACTGAAGAGTTTTGATCGGAGGTATCTATTTGAAGGTAAGTCCTCATTGGACATGTGGGAGTATTTCAAACGACAGTTCAAGAATGGCACATTCCTGCAAGAGTGAAGTGTGACAAGTTATATGAACCTTGGATGACCAGGGATTTTATAATCTTAGTAAAAACAAAAATGAAGCATACGTAAGGTCTAGGAGGATGGGGACTGACAAAACCCTTTAAGGATATAAAGAAAATAGGAAAGAACTTAAGCAATGAATTAGAAGGGAAAGGGGGGCCATAAAAAGTTGTTAGCAAACAGGATTAAGGAGAATCTTTTAATATATATATATAGCTAGGGAAAGGGTTAGCCCACTCAAGGACAAAGGAGTGAATGTATGTGTGGAGTCAGAAGAGGTGAGTGAGATCTTAAGTGATTACTTCGCATCAGTATTCACCAAAGAGAAGGAATTTGTGGAGGCTGATCCCAGGGAAGGGAGTGTTAAATTTCTAAATCAAGTTGCTGTTAACATGGAAGAGGTGTTATTGTGTCTTACAAAGTATTAAGGTAGATAAGTCTCCTAGTCCTGATGGGATCTATCCCAGAATATTGAGGGAGGCAAGCGAACAAATTGCTTGAGCATTCACAGGCATCTGTGTATCCTATGTGGTCACAGGTGAGGCCCCAGAGGACTGGGGCATAGCCAATGTTGTCCCATTGTTTAAGAAGGGTAACAGAGATAATCCAGGAAATTACAGGCCTGTGAGCCTCGTGTCAGTGGTAGGGAAATTATTGGAAAACATTCTCAGGGGCAAGATTGATAAACATTTAAAAGCAAATGCACTGATAAACAGCATAGTTTTGTGCTTCACTAACTTGATAGAGTCTTTTGGGGAGGTGACAATGATGACTGATAGAGGAAAGGCAGTTATGTTGTCTACATGCCTTCAGTAAAGCTTTTGACAAGCTCCCTCTTGTCAGACTGGTATAAAAGGAGAAGTCAAGTGCTATTGGGGTGAGCTGACAAGATGGATACAGAACTGGCTGAGTCATAGGAGACAAAGGGTTGCGGTGGAAGGATACTTTTTAGAATGGAGGCCTATGACCAGTGATATTCCACAGGGATCAGTACAGGGACCTCTGCTGTTCACGATCTACATAAATGATTTGATGAAAATGTAGCTGATCTAGTTAGTAACCTTGCAGACAATACAAAGATTGGTTGAATTGTGAGAAGGATTGTCACACAGTACAGCAGGATATCAAACAGTTGGAGGCATGGGAAGAAAAATGGTTTTTGAAGTTTAATCCGGAAAAATTTGAAATGGTGCATTTTGGAAGGTCAAGTTCAGTTGGAAATTATACAGAGAATGGCAGAACCCTTAGGAGTATTGATATGCCCAGGGATCTGGTGTGCAGGCCCACAGATCACCGAAGTTGGTAGCGCAGGTAGATAAGATAGAGAAAAAGGCCTACGGCATGCTTGCCTTCATTGGAAGAGGCATTGAGCATAAGGATAGACAAGTTATGCTGCAGCTTTATAGAACTTTAGTTAGGCCACACTTGAAATATTGCCTATAGTTCTGGTCACCACACTCCTAGAAGGATGTGCATGCTATGGAGAGAGTTGAGTAAAGATTTCCCAAGATGTTGCCTGGTATGGAGGATTTTAGCTATGAAAAAAGGTTGGATAGACTGCATTTTTTTTCCACTGGAACACAGGAGTTTGAGGGGTGACCTGATAGAAGTTCATTAGATTGTGAATGGCATGGATAGAGTAGAAAGTATGAGGCCCTTTCCCAGGGCGGAGGGGTCAATTACTAGGGGACAGAGGTTCAAAATGAAAGACAGTAAGTTTAAAAGAGATGTGCGAGGCAAGTTTTTCACACAAAGGGTGGTGAGCGCCTGGAACATGTTGCCAGAGGAGGTGATGAAAGCAGACATTGTAGCAGCATCCAAGAAGCACCTGGATGAATAGAAGAATAGCAAAGGAATAGAGGGGTATGGATCCTGAAGACAATTTTAGGATGGAAAGGCAAAATGTGTCAGCATGTGTTTGGAGGGCTGAAGGGCTTGTTCCTCTGCTGTACTGTTCTTTACTTTTTGTTCTTTGCTCTAAATAGCAACAACTTCAACATTGATCCTAATAGAATCCCACTAGCTTTTAGTCACAAAAGCATCCTTTAAGTATTACCCTCTGCTTCTTGATACTCGACAAATTCTGGATCCACTTAGCCACATTGCTTTGGATCTTACCTTTGCTATCAATCTCACATGCAGGACCTTATCAAAAGCTTTGCTGAAATCCAAGTAGACTATGTCAAGTGCACTACCCTCATCTACGCACGTGGCGAAATCTTGAAAAAAATCAGTCAAGTTGGTCAGCATGAATTCCCCATAACAAAACCATGCTGACTGTTCTTGACTAACCTCTGCCTCTCCAAGTGCAGATTAATTTTATCTCTCAGAATTGCTTCCAATAGTTTCCCACCACTGAGGTTAGATTACTGACCTATGGTTTCCTTGTTTATCCCTTGCTCCGTTCTTGAATATTGGTACTACATTGGCTGTTCTCCAGTCTTCCAGCATACTTCCTTTAGCTACAGAGCAGTTGAAAACTATTAGAATGGGGATTTTCCACTTTATCTTCCCTATTTGGTTTTATTGATCAGATGCAAGAGTGCCTGGAAGAAGTGACGAGTAGCACTAACACTTGGTGCCTTCACTTAGGACTGTGTTGGTGGTCGACAGTAAAAGGCCTAAAATGAAAGCAACCTTGCATATTTCAGAAATCTGTTTAATTCTGCAGATGGAAGATGAAAGCAAACTTGTAAATTTGATAAATTCAGATCAGATTTTGCTCACAGGGTGTTCCTCACTGATGCTCAGAAAAGCTGAACAGCACAGGAAAAGGCCTGACGTCAACCTGATTGTTGATAGGTGAAGTAATTGTTTGGAACAATTAAAATCTAGACCAGGTCCCAACTGCAGTAACATTCTTTATCTTGGATGAACGAGATTGATCTAGTTTCCATTTCAAGCTAATTGTCTTGAAATCATTCTGGAAGGAATATTTTATCATTAATTTACAATTTCATAGCAAGTCAATATTTTCCCTGATTGCCTGATTAGCTCAATTGGCTAAATGACTGGTTTGTGCCTTGTGACAACTCCAAAAGACAGGCTCAATTCTGCCCCACCTCTGCCCCTCCCCACATTTGAGGTAGACTTTGGGATCTGCCTCCTCACCCTGCCCTTGAATGTGTAGTGCAAAGGCAAACTGTTACAGACGAGAAATAAAACAGGATGGGCCATCAAAACCTAGCGAGCCAAAGACCCGTTGAGGCAAAATGAGCACTTAAATGAGCACTTTCCTTATCAGAGTAAATGCATTGCAATTGGATATATCTGTGCGATGTTTATGTATTGATACCAGACAACTTTAATCAAATTATTCAATCAAATAATTGCCTGGTTTCACTTTGTGATTTAAATCTGATTCCTTGCATTATGAATTTGTCTGAATTTCCAGTCATCAGTGACGTCAGAGATTTTTCCTGGCTTTGGGTCTCTTTGGCTCAGCTAGTGTAATCCTGATCAACTGGAGACTTCCAATTTCAAAATCCCTTTTGGAATCTGAGCTGTAGCTTGTTTGATATGAGAGGCACCATGCTGTTTATAATTTTAAATTTTATCCACCTTCTGTGTTCAGATTATTTGCAAAAAGCAACCTCAATTCCCATCGACAATTTTCCAAACAAATCAAGACCATTAAAAAGAAAATGACTATTCAAAGTTTTTTAAGTGTCATCCCAATGGGTAGATGATGTATAATTGTAGGTTCATACAACAGTTAGTTTTCCAATGTGCTTTTTTTCTATATACTATATACTATGAAATACCTTAAATCTAATCCCACAATTAAGTGTTGCTGATGGGAGTGTTGTGTGCTTATTTATTCATTGACAAGTCCTTCCCATGAGAGTTACTCTTGCGATTTTCTAACATGTTTCCAGTGGACAATAGTATTTCACACCATCAAAGAAACAGTTTACATGAATTCAGGTGAAACACATTAAAGTGATAACAGTTACTGAATTTTAAAATAGCAGATTATTTTGCTAAGAACCGAAGTTTCAGACATACACTTTGTGTACTGTGTGTTGTAGGCTGCGGTAGCTGCTGCAGGGCTTGAGGAAATGCTTAGCCAAGAAGGAGAGTACACACTCTTCGCTCCCACAGATGAAGCATTCAGAAAGATACCACCTGCAACTTTGAACAGAATCTTAGGAGATCCAGAGGCTCTGAAATGTAAGATTAAACTTAACAAAGCAATTTTGCTGTTAATATAAGTCCAAAGGGCATCTATTATTCTGCTTACAAAATAGCCTCATGTGATATTCATGGACAAAATGGACCATTTGGCTGAGTGCTCAAAGCAAGCCTCTTCTCAGCCTTCTTTATCAACCCCTATCAGCATATTCCTTTAGTCTTTCCTCCCTTTTAATTGTTACAGTTTGAAGTTAAACACATCCATGCTTTTCACCTCAATCAATCCTCGCGGCAGCCAGTCCCTCATTCTAAATGCTGTGGAAAAATTCTATTAGATTCATTACTATTTTTTTTAATGGTTCAAATGAATTTTACATTGAGCCTTGGTCAGACCATACTTACAGTACTGCGTGCAGTTTTGTTTACCTTAATATGAAAAGACTTTCGAGGAACTGGCGATGGGGCAGAAAAGATGAAAAGATATGGAAACAATGTGTTGATTTACGTATCAAGCAAGGAATAACAGGCTGATCCTCTTATCTCCTGTGACACAGTGGGAGTGTCCCCATCTCTGGCCCAAGTTTGAGTCTCACTTGCTCCAGAGGTGTGTCATAATAAATGTTAACAGATTGATTCGGAAATATCTAGGAGGGATAGAGGTTACAGTATTACTTGGATGTTGAGGCTCAAGTTGAGTATAAATATTGTCATGTACAAAATTAATGGATCTCAGGCAGTTAACACATCAGGAATCATGTTTTGAAGATTTTCCTTAATAGTCACGTTTCTCTCAAGCATTTAGTCTTACGAAACTACTGGCCCTAGTATCCCAGCTGTCTCCTTTCAATATTCTTTTTAGGACCGACAAACCAAACTAAAGGAAATTAACAAGTGACAGCCCTTTAAAGGGTACTGTAACAAAAAAATGTTTAAATGAAATTTATATTCAAGTTAAGATTTTGTTTTGGTGAGGAAATAACACAGTCCAGCCCTTGTCATGGCTACTGGTCCCGTAATGAGCAGACTGTACGCTCCCGCTCCAGGAATACCTCGACAGAGATATAACCATGGAAGATAGGGAGGTACGTGGGTCCAACAACTCTCTTCACAGTTGTCCCATCTGAACCTCATAATTGCACCTTTGTCAGACCCACAAGGAGGCCTTCTGACGTGCATGCACCGTTCTGTAATGCCTGGTCAATTAATCAGGAGCTTGGCACTTACATAAAACCAAAACTTAAGTAACAGCCCACTCAAAAACAGAAACGACAGCTGCTACTTAAATTTTGTTTTTATTCTAGCAAACCATTGGCTTATCAAAGCTGCACTAAATACACGTGGCCCACGTGTCATGAAACATTTCAGTCTATTATTGCAGAGGACAGTTGTTGAGTACAAAGGCCTTCCTGCCAAAGGCCTGATAGAAAAGGGGAGGACTCCAGAGTAGCGAACCCTCGTCGTCTTTTAAACAAATTTAAATCAAATCAATTAAAATAAATGAAATTAAAATATGAATATCCCTTAAAGAGACGCACAAATGAAACTAAATGTTCAAAGCGAATTAAATTTTAAATGAAAATGTCCATAATGTCCACGAGTTGCAGAAGGCCTCATCCATATGTGGACACGGCATGCTTCCTGTCCAAGGATCCCTGAGCATGGATGTAACCATGAAAAAGAGGCAGACAATCAGGTCTAATGACTCCCTTCATGGCCTGCTGTCTGAATCTGTTAATAACCACCTTAATAACATGCAGGATCAGACCCACAAAGAGCTCCTCTGACTTGGTCGGATACCAGCTGGGAAGAGATCAGGGCCATGGAGCTGAAGTAAAGACAAAACTTACATGGCTGTCCATTAAAAAAATAAAAGGAGACTCCGTTTTAGTGCACATGGAAAATACAGGACAACTGGATGGCCATGAGCCATCTTAGTGTCCTATTACGTGGGACTGTTGAATTCAATATACTACGTAACAAATTGTCAGTAGTAAAGGGGAAGACTCCCACATCAAGAGACGTTGTCCCCTTGATATTTTCTAATCAATCTATCAAGAGGTTTTATTGCTGTCCACTGGAGCAAGTGGGACTATATGGTTTGTTTCCAAGATACTTTCCTCACATTTATTGTCCATCTCTAGTTCCCTGAAGTAAATGGTTGTAGATATTTTGAATCAACCTGTTCCAGCGCTGTAACAGATGGTATTTGAACATAGGCCTCCTGGCTCAGACACAGGGACACTAACTACCACTGTGCCACAAGATCCCTGCACAGGTAGCATTATTTATAATCAATTAACACCTGTTTGCCCTTCACCTTAACCATGCGATTGACAATGGCAAGTTGTGTTAAATGGCTTACACAGTTCCAGTTACACTGCAAGCGACTACATCTTCTGTATGCAAACGCTAACAAATTGAGTCACACTCTCACAGATTTCTATTCGGTTTGCACTGAGTTCTCTTTCTCTAGAGAAAAGAGTCCAAGCATACTCAATCATTCCTGACAAGTTTATCCCCTCAGTTTGATGCCATTGTCAAAACTCTTATTTGTCTCTTCATCAGTCCCCTTTGAATTTCTTTTTTATAATAGACCAGAACAATTTACAATTCTCCAAAAAACTCATGTATGTTTTACATAATTTTTCCGTTTTTTTAAGTTCTGTGTCTGTAAAAATGAAACAAAATAATTTATTTTATTGGTATTTTTAATCTGCATCATTACTGTTGGTAAATTGCACATTTGTCGTCCAATGCTCTTTGTTCTTGTATCTATTTTAGGCATTTATTTTTCAAGGGTGTGTATCCTTTTTAACTTCTCATTGAAATCTGCCACCTTGCACATACATATATTGCAGTTCATTTGTCAATTATTTTACTGAAGTCTTCCTCTGTACTAACATCATCAAACCAGCCTAATGACACCAGCAAATTTTGAATATGTAATACAGTATCTGAATTTAAATCAGTTTTGTGAATGTTGTTAAGTATGTTGTCGAACACCATTTCCCATCTTTGGTTTGTCTGAATAACTTTTATTGTATCCTACTCCCTCTATTTTATAAATTAAACTCAGTTTATTACTTATTCTGTTATGCATCTCCTAATATCACATTCTCTAACTTTGGTCATGCGACCACTACCTTGCCCATTTATACATTCTGCATGTGCGTGTTTGAACACTGAATGTTGGCAATCTATTCAGTCAAAAAAAGGCATCATAATCAAACTCAATCTCATTTTAATTCACATTATTACCTACAGGGACAGTTGTAATCAGTAGTATAGCAAACTCTCAGTACTATATTGAAGCCTAAATTATGTATTCAAATCCTGGAATGGAGGTTGAATCAACAACCTCTGACTCAGGGACAAGATTCCTGCCAAAAGGTTCCACTGTATATTTACTTTACTGAATTATGTGCATGTGTTTATATATACACTTCTATAAGGAATATCTGAGAATAAAGCATTTTTTAAATTTAGCTACAGTTGAGTGAAAAGTTGTCACTGCATTATTTCCACAGCTCTACTCAATTACCACATTCTGAAAAAAGTACAATGTGCGGAAGCCATCATCTCAGGTGTACCTATGGAAACCATTGAAGGCTCAACACTGGAGATCGGCTGTAATGGTGATGGTCTGACAATCAATGGTAACAGCATCATTACTAACAAGGACATACTAGCAACAAATGGGGTCATCCATACAGTTAATGAGCTACTGATCCCTGATTCTGGTAAGCAGCAGTCCATTGTTTGTGGTTGTGTCTCATGAACATTCAATACTAAGGAATTTGCTGTAAGAATAAATGTAAGAGTCAGTATAACATATGTAAACACAGTTATTCATATGGAGGTCTGTTCGCTCTGTTGATTGAGTATCCAGTTTGCTGTGCAGGGTGATGACAACAGTGTAGGTTTAATTCTCGTACTGGCTGAGGTTACCATGAAAGACCCTCCTTTTCAATCTCTACCCTCATCTGGGGCACATGACCCTCAGGCCAAACCACCTTTTAGTCTTGATTTCTTTGAATGACAGAAAAAACTCGATCAGCTACTTTGCTCTTAACCTTGTGGTTTTATGGTATTCCCTGATGGAAATATAATCTCTCACTGTTTCTGTCACAACCAATGTTATTCTGCCCAGAGATCAAAGAACAAGACTGCAATAAAGTGTGTCATCAGTCTGTGAAAATTTCAGAGAATACCTACAGTGTGCAAGCAAGCCATTCAACCCATCAAGTCTACACCAACCCTCCAAAGACCATCCCACCTAGATTCACCCACACAACCCCATTTCTGTGGCCCAAATAACTTCCTGGACAATGATAAATCCAGAATATCATGATGGGCATTCCACAAAGAGAGATGGTTATATCCTATCACGTAATAGATGATCACTGGCTGACACTTCTATGGTGTGAGCAACAGCACAAGCTAGATGTTGAGCAGCAAGAACTGCACTAATAATTAATCCTCTCAGAATTATGACAATTAGTAGCAGCTTTCTGACTCTGAGAATGTGTTCGGTATCACAGCTATCTCAAAATCCAGCAAGGAGATCTAAACACACCAACATCATACAATTCTCAAAAAGACTAAACTAGGTTGCTGAAGCTGAACCCAGGTCTCCAGAAATCAAATTTAAAGACTTTAATAAAATTTTCTCTGCCAAGGCATGAAAAATTTTTTGGATCAGTGAGGAAAGGATACAGGAAATGCAGGTGGGATTTTGGTCACAAGAGTTGCAATGATATACTTAAAGACAATTGATCTTTTTTTAATCATGTGTTGCAAGTATGAAGTAAGCATTAGTGGTTTTAGATCATAGAATGCACAGCATTACCAGCTAGTCTAACTATTCTAGACATATTTACAGGATCTTCCAACATGAATAGGGAATTAACTGCATATGTTAATCGAAAGTTAGATAGTTGGAATGGAATTATGATGATGTGGAATGTGATACACTAACTTTAAGCTCTACCTCTATATACTGATTGTGATTGAAACTAACACTGTAGACAACATCCCTTCAGAGCACAACTTTGAATATTTAGGCATGTGTGATTTTAAGAAAGTCACTTAAAGATCCACAAATTTGCGGCCTCAAGAACATCTCAATATCAGATATGAGAACACGGCTGTGAACAGAAAACTGAAAGAACTGCAGATGAAGGAAATCGGAAACAAATACAGAAATTGCTAGAAAAATTCAGCAGGTGTGTCAGCATCTGTGGAGATAAAACAGAGTTAACATTTTGGCTCCAGTGACCCTTAGTTCTGAAGAAGGTTGTGAGCAGATTGCCTTAATCTCAGTTTGTTGCCCGATAATGTGATGGAGTTGGTTGTTAGGGAATCGAATTTTGAGCGAGGGCTTATAGCAATGGCTTCAATTTTCGCAATGTTTAATGGGAGGAATTATTTGCCCAAGTAGCACAAGATGTTGGATAAGCAGTGGGATAATTTAGCAAAAGTGGAGGAGTCAAGAGGGATTGTAGGTGAGTTTGAGTTTGCCATTTATTTTTGCATTATGACTTTAGTATAGAGTTCACAAACTCTTTTATCTTTTGTTACTTTTGAACAATTTCCTCCATTGCACTGATTTATTTTCTGAACTCTGACCCCTGGATAGCTTTCAGATGCTCACTTGTCCACTCAATATTAACTTTTCATTTAAATTGCCTCTTTTCTGTAGCGTGGCAAGCTTGTCTGCAGTTGTCAACAAAGCCAGTTTGATGCCCAGATAATATGTTTTCTTTCAGCTATTTTACTTACATCAGATACTGTTCAAGTTCTTTTAAGTTCTTTTAATTGTTATGGTATTAATTTCAGTTCTTTCACTGCCTCATAATCAGAACTAAAGCATAATTTTTGATTTAGATATTTATACAGCTTTAATTCTGATTAAAGCTCTAACTCAGTAAATGAGCAAACAGTGACTATAAGCAACATCTGTATTGTGTTACAATCCATTGTGGTAGCATGCTATCAATTAAGACCTGCAATTCCTAGAGTGGAGCCAAAAGTTAGTTTTGTTTGAGAGACGCACAGTATGCAAATTTACCTGACCTTCAGGCCAAAATTGATAGAAGGCATAGACCTTCAGGTTTCTGTCCTAAAAAAATTATTTTAAATAATAAAACTATAGCCAAACCCAATAGGTATCAAACTTCTTGCTGTGAAATTATGCAGTTATCTCGTAAATCCCAGTTTGCAAAAACAGTTCATTCTTCTTGCAGTACGCAGTTCTTAAAAACAGAAAAATAAAAGGCATGATTCTTACACCTATGTATTTTAAGTAATTGATACATTTGCATTATGTTGACAAATAGAGGTAAAATGCAAACTGGTAAAAATATTCTTTTTAATTTAGACAAAATCTTTCCATGTTTAAACATGCAACCCTAAAAGAATCTTATTAACTTGCAACTCCATTTATTCTAACAGACTTAATTAACTTGACTGTTTTACAGCCAAAACCCTCCTAGAATTGACTAACAAGCCGGGTGTTACCAAGATTGGTGACCTCTTCAGACAAGCCGGTCTAACCTCCCATTTAGAAGGAACTGAACCTTTAACACTGCTCGCCCCTCAGGATATGGCATTCACAGGTAAAATGAATCTGTACATTGTCAATTTATTTTCAAAATGTTAACAATGTCATTGTCTTTGTGTTCATTCAGCCAAGCATAGTTGTCGAAGAAACAAGACAAAAAGTTAGATAGCAAGGTGTACAGCTGGATAAACATAGCAGGCCAGGCCTGAAGAAGGGTCCAGACCCAAAACGTCAGCTTTCCTGCTCCTCTGATGCTGCCTGGCCTGCTGCGTTCATCTAGCTCTATACCTTGTTATCGCAGATTCTCCAGCATCTGCAGTTCCTACTATCTCTTAGACATAATGTTAAATTTCTGAGTATATGTTTTTCTTGTTTAAGGATCAATGTAATCATGTTCTGTAGTACACAAGGAATTAACACACTCATCTCACAAATAAGAACAGTCCTTGTCAATCTCATGGTTCTAGTAATGAAAGCAAGAAGTTCTAGCAACAATTAAACATGTACCATTTCTACTAATCTATATTAGTGATTCTAATTTCATCAATACCTCAAGTTGATCAGTGAATTTAAATCGCTTATTCAGTTTTTGAAACAGCTCAGTTAAAATATTTGTTTGGTATACAGCCTTGAATAGTGCTGAAAAAAACTGAATGCTGTTAATCTTGCACTGAGCAGGCCATTCACAAGAAACAGCAACAAGAAAATATACTGTATGAGTAGAGTGTCCTGTTTTAACCAAGTGGGCTCTGTTTGATAGACGTATTTCCATTGAGAATGCATCTGTTGTGATGATTAATGATATTCTTGTGAATTGTCTTGATGAGTTCAAGATGAAGACCTTTGACAATATGTATCTTTTCAACAATACTCATGGCAGAGTGCTTTGTAATATATTATTCAGAATAGATAACATGGGAACTATTGTTTAGCACATTTCTGACAGTTCATCTAAACTTAGACCTTACACTTTTGTGATGATGATGTTTGAGATACATTTACATCAGCTACATTCTGAAAGTAGATATTCATGGGAATTCCTCGTATTAAAGAAACATTCAGTGATAAAGGACAAGTAAGGGGGATCTTCTGATGCAATACTAGTGTCCCTACTTCTGGCTAGAAGGTCAGGTTCAAGTCTAATCTCAATATGGTAAGCATGGAGTTATATCATAACATTTCTAAACTGGTCGATTAATTTAAATCTACTTTATAATTTTGTAATAGCTAAACATGTAACAGACTGGTGGAGAGTTGAATATTTTAAAGTTATTTTAATTAGAATTCCATATTTCAGTTCAAAATAAGATAAGGAAGTGCATCTTTTGTCGGGAAAGTCATACGTTTAGTCATGTGACACAACTTGACCAGAACAACGTTGGACAGTAAGCATCATTGACATGATACAGTGCAACGGTTCAGCAAATCACTTTCAACAAGTTCAAACCCATGATCTCTACCATGCAGAAGGTCTGCAAATGCATACTAACATCACTACCTGACAGTTCTTTTCCACATTCCTTACCATCCTGACTTGGAACTGTTTCACCATTTCTTCAATGGAGCTAGAGCTCAATCCAGGAATTCCATTCACAAGAGCATTCTAAACGTACCTAAACCCCATGGCCAGCAGTGGTTCAAGAAAGTAGCTCAATACCGTCTTCACAAAGGCAGTTAAAAATTGGCAATAAATGCTGACCCACATCTCAATGGTCACAGGACAAGATCAAATCAGGAAAATAAATCCCCAGCCATGTTTTCAGGATATGTTAAACTGCTTAATACGCCAAACAGATGCCCTGATGATCAGCGGAGCTCCAATGAGATACTGGTCAACACTGGTGGCTGGGAGGAGGTTTCCTTGTTGAATGCATGTACAAAATAAGCATTTGTTTGTGGGGTCAGGAAGCTCATTTCTGTTTGTCCTGATACCACAAATATAAAAATTAATATGATTTTTGGCTAGTTTCTGAAATGCCTGTTGTGAGCCCTTTTAGCACTGTTGTTATGTCACTCAGAAAATGGCCTGTTATAAATGAGCAGAGCATGAACAATACACATTTATCTAGTTATACCTCAAAATTGCAATCAGTGCACTCTCTATCCCAATAGACCCAGATTTATACATTAAAATAGATTTTGTATCTGAAATAGGCAAACACTTTAGCTTCAGAAATAAAGTACCTATCAAAATGGTAACAGTTGAAGGTATTGGATACTATGCAGCGATTGAGCTTTACAGTATTCCAACAATTGTAATAAAGACATGTTCTCTACAACTGGTTGTGCCCCTAGACAACCTGTGCTAGCACAAATACTGCCACCTACCAAGCAAGGTATAAAATTGTCTGGGTATATCCTGTACACAAAAAGCAGGACAAATCCTGCGCAGCCAAATAATGTCCCATCAGTCCAGTCTCAATCATCAGTAAAATAATGTAAGGGGTCATTGGCAGTGTTTTCAAGCAGCACTCACTTAGCAATAACCTGCTCACTGATGCTGAGTTTCAATTCTGCAAGGCCTTTGACTTCATTTCAGCCTTGGTTCACATATGGCCAAAAGAGCTGAATCACAGAGGTGAGGTGGGAGTATTTTCCCCTGACCAAGTGTAACATTAAGGACTCCTACCAGAGCTACAGTCAATGGGAATCAGAAAACTCTGCACTGGTTAGATTCAGACCAGCCTCAAAGGAAGATGGTTGTGGTTATTGGAGGCCAGCTGTCTCAGCTCCAAGGCATTTCTACAGGTGTTTTTCAGGGTGGTATCCCAGGCTTTCCATCATTCATCAGGTCAGAAGTTGAGATTTCCACTGATATTTGCACAATATTCAAGCTTTGGGGAGTCAGGAAGTGAGTTATACTGCAGGATTTCTTGCCTCTAACATGCTATTGTAGCCGCAGTGTTTCTATTACTAGTCCAGTTCCATTGCTAGTCAATAGTAACCCTCAGGATGTTGATAATGGGACAATCAGCAATGTTACTCCCACTGAAGTCAGAAATTACATGGCGCTAGGTTATAGTCCAACTGGTTTATTTTTGAAAACATAAGCTTTTGGAGCCTCAGTCCTTTTTCAGGACGAACACCTGTTGGACTATAACCTGGTGTTGTGGGATTTCTGACTTTGTCCACCCCAGTCCAACACCAGCACCTCCACATCTTGACTGACACTGAATGTTGAGGGATAATTATTAGTTTCTCTTATTGGAGATGGTCATTGCCTAGCATTAGTGTGGCACAAGTTTATTGCCACTGATCATGCTAAGACTGCATATTGTCTAGGTCTTGTTGCTTTTGCACATGGAATACTTCAATGGAGTGGAATATCCAAGGAGTCACAATGATGATGAATGTTTGAACACTTGCTGATGTAATTCAATGGCTAGAAGGAGCATCATTTGGGAACATTGAACAAATCAATCAAGGATCTGTTTCCATTGGAGATATGATTTATGTACCACTTTAATGCTTAATAACAAGGCAAAACTTGTCTAAACACACACTGCCTCATACTTAATAGACTGAAGCTGTTCCAATTCCCAAACAAATTCTTGTGACAGTTTTACAATTCAGCCTGATTTCAGCAGATCTCCCCACCTCTTTAACAAACAATCCATTGGCACAGCTTATTCCTTAACCTAATAGATTCTGTGACCCATATATTTTAATGTTATCACTGCATAACTAGCTAGTGTTTGAAATCCAATGCTACCATCTTTGTTCTATAGGACAAGATTGTGCAATGCTGTAAGGTATTGCAGAAAGCATATATTTATTAATCGATTTGTTACTTAAGGAGAAAGCTAGCTTCTCGAACAGGACTGACGTAATACATTTTTTAAAGCGTATTACCTTTTCAGGAGAACTCTATGCTGTATTTTCTACAGAAGTATCTCCAGTTATAAATGAAGATGTGAGGAATCTACTGTTGGACCACATCGTGAAAGATCAGCTGTCCTCCAAGTATCTGTACCATGGGCAGAAACTTGACACTCTGAGTGGCAAAAAACTGAGAATCTTTATGTACCGTAATGTATGTGCATTTTCAATTATTTATTTTTTGTATACTTTACTGGGTTGAAGAGTAATAGTTAGAAGCACTACTGCTAAGGATTGATACCTAACACATTTGAGCCAGATGGTGACTCCAAGATTTGCCTATAAATGTCAGAAACTTCAAGAAACTAGCACTGAAATGTAAGTCAGTTGATTGGCTATGAAGCCAGTTTTGGCTGAACAAATAACAGACTCCATTGCAGCATGAAACATCTGATATTTATAAAGATTGACGGGTATATACAGTCTACGTGCCGATACTAAGATTTGTGCACATGAAAATAAATAATTAAACATTAAATAGATGCACATGCAAGATGAAAAATTTAGTTCAGCTTTTGCAAGTGAACTTATGTATGAATTATTATGTTTGAAAGTATTAAATATTTTGCAGTATTGCAGTCATGAGCATAGCCTGGTCCCACTAAACTGCAAGGCAAACAGCTTTCCAGAGTAAAACATTTTGTTTTAATACACATTGGCATTTGCAGATACCATTTCCAATGCTTGTCAACAAAATTGTGGAATGGAAAAGTTTAATATTTTGTTAGTTGTAATTGAAGTACAATCATTTGTTCAAGGTAGAATATTGTTAGAATATGAACTAATGTCAAAGTGTAGAACATACTTTTTGATTAAGAAAATGATTTCTGATGCATCACGTGCTCTCCTCTCTTTAAGGCTTTGTGTGTTGAAAACTCATGTATTGCTGCACATGACAGAAGAGGGAGATATGGTACAATGATGATAATGGACAAAATACTGACTCCTCCAGCTGGTACAATTATGGACATTCTGAAAGCTGATGATCGCTTCAGGTACAGAACAACTAAGATTAAAAATTGAGTATTTCACACAGTAGTGAATGTGAATCTGGAGCTTGAGTACCTTCTATAAAAAATGGGGAAGCACAATAAGGCTTTTGAGGAATCCTGTACTTATACAAATGCATGTCACACAAACATACTGATCCCTGAGTGGTAGGATCTATCCCGTGCTAATCCATACTTCCAAGTAATGTTTTATGGCTATAACGTGGCATTTAAGCACACAAAGTTAACTTCTGTTTTAAAACAGTGATCCTTTATTCTACTGGCATCAAATCTTTATGTGAATTCATGGAAAAGGTTAACCCACAGAAACAAGCCATTTAAAATTGTCGACATGAGGCACAACAGGAAACCATCATGTGCTGAATTCCTTGTCTATGATCAGCTAGATAGTAGAGCTCATTGTAGAATATTGGGAGCAGAGATGCCTTGTTTTCAGCAGAAGAAGTGTTAGTCTATGGCACTCCAAACTTCAGCTGAGAACGTTTTGTCATCCAGGCCACAAAGTGTACCATCATCACCTTGTTTTCGAAAATGATTTTCCTGATTGGTCTCAAGCATGTGAGTGCTTATTTCATTTGTGCTCACCCACAGAGATTTTGGCTACTCTGTTATGGATCTTGCTCATATAATGCTGCAGTCCACCCTTCAACAGTTCAAACTTCTCTGCCTACTCTCCCACTCTTCATGGTGTCTGTCTTTACCCCTACCCCTGAAATCTCATGCCAAAGACCCTGCAGTGGAAGAGAATACAGGGGTTGATGGGTTCTTCTGCATGGCGGTCTTCCTCACCCTCACCACCCACTGGCAAAGGCCTCACTACACTAATGAGCCACATGAATGACAGGGAAAATCAAGGAGTGAGCCATTCCAACAATCATTCTGGATCTTGGTCAACTGCAGAATGAAAATAATGGAGATTTAACAATAGACAAATTACGCAATCTCTCAGTACCATATAGCATAGAATAACAGATGGCACAGAGGAAAGAGTCTCTTGTGGTGTGGAGAGAGTATCCATACCTCTGGGCAGGAGGCCAGTTTTCAATTCCCAAGGTGTGTAAAATCATGTCTGAACATGTTGTTTAGTAAATATCTACAGTATAGGGAAACAGAGGAGACAACGCAGAAAGAGAAAAAAGCTTCATAAAATAACAAGTGCATTTTATGTTGTTGATTCCACTAGTGAATGCAATAACCATTAAGAAAATGAATCTGTCAGTTAGAATATTTTGCCTGATTAGTTATATTTTAATTTTTGCAGCATGTTTGTCGGAGCCATCCAGACAGCAGGACTGACTGAAAATCTCAACAGACCCGGCACATTTACAGTCTTTGCACCTACTAATGATGCTATCTTGGCTCTACCTAGCAGGGAACGGAACAGAATGATTGGTAAAACCTACAACATCTCATCTCACTTTGAAAGTGAAATATTGGGTAGACTCTCAGTAACTGTATAGGAGACATTGTGGTGTTGATGGTTAGTTAGCTTGCCCGTTAACAGCTACAGAAATGTGCAAGCCAATTAACATACAAATTTTCTGAAGCAGATGAATTAGCACTTTTCCCCAGTAAATTCATCACCAAATTTACCACCGTGACCACACGTAGTCTTAGTGTTGATCATTTTCTTTCTGACTAAACACCTTTCTAAATAACACACAATCATTTCTGAACAATAGGGAATAATTTGTGGAGAAAAAGTTGTGCCCACATTTTGGAAATTGACAATGCACTGAAGATTAACCAGTAATGGACCCTTTGTTGGGCAGGTTTGCAGCTACCTGCTGCTTCTTAGTTTAGAGCTCTTGAATAATGATTCTGTTTTAAACAATATGCAGTATCACAGCTTGTTAACTTACACACACGAAACTATCCAAGACTCTATGTACTTTAGGTGTGTGATTATTTTCTGCTATGCTGACAAAGGTAAGCTCGAATGACCCTTTGCCTCACCAGTTGCATGGATCTACATGATTTGGATGGCTGAACATTAATGCACTTAAAAATTCATGCTTGGACCATCTTTCCCATTGAAGGTATCTTGATAGTCAGCATCATTCCCGAGTCACTTTGACAATAACCAAGAAACTTAGCCACAGGTTGTATGAATTTGAGAGATAATATTGTTTTTCAGATAAATTTCAGACTTTAGGCTGTTTGTCCTTGATTCTCTAATTCACCGTTGTGCTGTATGTCCCCATATAGCTTAATGCATAAAAAAAGGAATGAAAATTGTCAAGCAACATTCACATCATACAAGTGGCAGGCAATAATTTTTAAAATAAGCCTAATCACCTTTCTGTTATAGTTAATGGTATTACAATTACATTAACTTCCTGTGTTTGGGTAATTTGCTGGAAGTGAAGTTCAGAATCACGGTGAGGAGCATGTGAAGGGAATTAGTTTAACCCCAGTCTTCACTCAGATAGGGTCTGTGGAAGTCCCACGGATAAAGATCGCAGCTTGTAGAATACATGGAGGATAGTGGCAAACTTCTGAGGACAAGCAATTTGAAGAGTATTCGCCATGAAAGTTCACAGTTGCCAGAATCAAAGGCTTTCACTTATTACTCAAAGCCAAATCTGAAGGGTAGGACATGCAGTCATAGTAATACTGATTCCCAAAGTAACACTTCTAATCAGAAGCAATCGTAAAGGAGCTGCTAAGAAGGACAGAAGATATGCTTATGACGTGTGCTCAAACCTTCCCACCAACTCATGGATTGCGATAAATGAAATTGGAGAAAGTTATTTTGGGGAGCCTTTATACTTTAAGAAGCTTTGTTGAGATCATGCAGAGATAAATTTGAGGCCTCAGAGAGCATCCACAAGCTTAAAAACACCTCAACCGCACAATTGTTCATGTACCAACTGTGTGCAGATTTCACATAAGATCTTAGCAACCATCTCAGAACTCCTTGAACCAGAATGGAAACAAATTAACCTCAAGCTCAATAGACAGCCCTAGAAGAAGTAGGTTTTATCATTGCTCATTGTCACACCAACAGTTCAGTTGTAAAGACCACATAAATGCTGAAGTTATTACATCAGGTCAGAGGCAGGTGAGTGTAGTCTTAACACAACAAACCTTTGCAATACCATGAGGTAAAAGGTCAGAAATGAACTGGAATACTGTCTTCTTCTGTGGATCGGTGTAGCTTCAACATTTAAGAAGCTCCAATGTATCAAAAGATAATTCATTCGATTAGCACTTCACCTTATTGCAGTCTATTTCAGTCACAATAGGCTGGCTACAGAAATTATATCAGCCAAAGCTTTTCTGACAATATTTCCATACTCATGACATCTAGCCCCCAAGAAGGGCATGTGTGGGAATACTATCACATCTAAACCATACACTCTAATGATTTCACTCAGTAACACTCAGTCAAAATTGTGGAAGTCTTTACTGAATAGCAATTCAGTTTAAGAAGAGAGCCAACCCTGCTGTGTGCAATAAATCTAATGCTTGCAATTAATGCCCACATCGTAAGAATGATTTAAAAATAAACTGACAGCAAAAGGCAGAATTTTACTTTTAGGAAGTGCTTATTCTAATAGAATCTGCTAGAGCACATTCAGGCACTATAGAAGATACCAGAATAGATTAACAAAAGAATGTCTCTCCCTGCTTTCAACATAATGTAAATTGATTTTGCATCAGCCAACAGCATTCAACAGTGGCGATGAAATCAATCAGGTTTTCTTCCATTAACTGCACAATACGCAACTTATAAACATATAATCTACATTTGTAACAAGGGCATTTACACTGGATGATTGTCAGCTTTAATCAATCAAACATATACATCTTTTTTAAAGTGTGGAAGTAGATGAACTGTCACTTCTGAATTTGAAATAACAATTCGTCTCAACAGACATCACACTAATTAAAACAAGCATTTCATGGTTGATCAAATTCAATTTTTAATTCCTTTGATTAAATTTGATTTTCCTTCACTTCTCTTTTTCCATCAGGTGATCCAAGTTTGCTGAAGTACCATATTGCTGAACAAATCTTGGTTAGTGGCGGTGCTGCCAGTCAGATGGTACGGTTGAAAAGCTTGCATGGCGCTAAGCTGGAAGTGGGAACAGTAAGTATTTTTAATTCACCCATGGGTTGAGGGCACCACTGGTTGGGTCAGCATTTATTCAGTGTAAAGTGCTCAGCTTTTTTTGATTTCCATGCTCTCATTATTTTTCCTTGGTTAATACTCTCAATAAACACAATTATCATGTGATCTCTTTCAGATTAAAGATGTTCTCAACGTAAACAAAATTTCAGTTGTAGATTCTGACCTGATGGCAACAAATGGAGTGATCCATGCTATTGATACTGTTTTGCAGCCCTTAGGTAAGGAGCAGTTTGCAAATGGACAAAAATGAAAGAACTGTGTATAGTACAAATGCAGTGATACGTATTACAGGTTAAGCTGGGCAAATAAGTAATTTGACAAAAAACCGAAAAAAAAAACTTACTTATTACATTTTGTTTTAATTCTGTCTGATTTATAGCATTTTCCAGGTAAGAGAATTTAAAAATATATGGGCTTCCAGATGTATCTTAATAATAATTTTCAACTGAAACAAACCGAGGTATGAAGTATTTTATTGGTTGAATTAAGAAAAAAGAACACGTTAGAAATAATCAACAACTCAGGCAGCATTTGGAAAGGAGAAACATTAACATTTCAGGTCAATGGTCTTTCAGCTTCCACATGTAAGCATGGTGGTTGCAAGATTACAATTGGCGCAACATTTCTGACCACCTTATTAAAGTAAAACGAAAGCACAAGTTTCGAGCTAGTGCATACAGGCGTGTAGATTTGACTGAAAGTACTGATATGCGTTTATTTCAGACATAATTCATTGAAAAGCTAGAATTGACTTGCCAAATTTGATTCACTCAATTCATTGTTGTACGCATAATGGTGCTCTTAACAGAAGATTTTGTTTCATTCATAAGCTACAAGACAGCCAGAAAGCCGAAATGGCATGGAGGTCAGCAGTGAAGATATCCTTCGCTTTGGAGTCAGCCCAGCTAAGGTCTGGTTAAGTTAAAATTGTCTACAGACTAAAAGATGAAATAATTGTGATTTTGAAAACGTCAATGTTTTGTGGTTTTGTACTACCTCTGGATCCTATTTGGATGTTGCTTCATTATAATAGTAGCTCTAACTGTTTGCAGTATGGAATTTTTTGTTGACATACAAGGTTAATAATGCAAATAAATTGCCTGTTTACATAAGGAATTGAGCACTTAAAAGAAAAATTGTTTTTGTAGGGAATTTGTTGAAGGGATTCCAATGTTGTGAATGTCTGGTATATATTAGGAAGATTTCTTCTCCATAACAGTGACTATAGTTTTTCTCCGCCAGGTTTCTATAAAGCTTACACTATAGTACAAACTATATTGTGAGACAGTACATCCATCTCTGGTACAGACTATTCCCCTCTTTTCAAAGACTCTGACAAATTATGTTTCAGTTACTAAGTGACCTTTGTGCCCTTGTTGATAAGTCACTGAAAGCTAACATGTAGGTGCAGCAATCTTAGACTGCAACTGGAGTACTGTGTTCAGTTTAAAGATGTATTGACATATGGGGAATCCAATAAAGATTACTAGACTTGTCCCAAGGATGGTGGGGTTGCCCTGTGAGAAGAGATTGGGGTGAACACGGCCTATATTTTCTAGAGTTTCAAAGAATCAGATCTTATTGAAATTTAAAACTTCTTAAAGAGATAGACAGGGTAGCTGTAGCTAAGATGTTTCCCCTGGTTGGGAGCTCTGGAATAGGCATGGGAGGGAGTATGGAACAATTCATAAATAAAGGGAATGCTACTTTAGGTCTGAAATGAGGAGAAAATTTTACTCAGAAGGTTGCACACCTTTGGGATTATCTACTACAGAGGCAGAGGGGCTTAATCTTTGAGTATGTTGAAAGTAGAGATTGATTGATTTTCAAATACCAATAGTGTACAGGGGTAATGGGGTTGAATGCACAAGAGACATTGAAGTGTTCAGCCTGTCAATATTGTGTTGTATGATGAAGCAGGCTGAATAGCCTCCTTTTGTTTCTATTTTACTACAATCGTAAACATAAATATAAATCATAATATCTTAATTGCTTGACATAAATGTCCCGGATTTTCTAATTGTTGCATTATACGCTGAAAGATATGATAATCGAACATTTAAACTGGAGTCAGCAAATTTTTTAAATTATTCAAGCAATGGGTATTCCGCTGGTTAGCCAGCAGTTATTTTACATCCCGGAGTGCCCTTCAAAAAATGATGTTGAGCCACCCTCTTCAATTGCTACAGTTACTGGGTGTAGGTAGCAAGTTTCTCAGTAGGCCACTTAATGGTTTCAAGTGGTAGCAAGGTAGGAAGATCAACCATGGCCCTTCCTGCCTTAACCATGGCCCTTAATGCCTTTATGCTTACCACCTCTGAGAACAGATCATTCCACCTAAAATTTCAGGACAATGATCTTCCAGCAGAATGTCATCTCATTAGTTCTCTGATGAAAAACATGTAAGAACAGTCTTAACCACTACAACAACTTACATTTAAATAGCATGCGTGACACCCGCACCCCCGTTTTCCCCTTCACCCTTCTTATAAACACACCTAGTATCAATCTTTCTTAGTAGAAACAGTGATAGAAAATAAATTGTGTCTACTGATGTTGCTGCTATTGAAAGGAAAAACTTATTGGGATAGAAAACATACAATACATTGAAACCCTGCAACAAATTACTTGCAAAAAATAATTTTTCATTTAAATGCCCAATTTCTCATGTAAATAGGCAATTTATATAGGTAATTAATCCTGTATGTCAACAAACATTTCCATTCCATAAGCAGTTGGAGCTACCCATTATGATGCTCACTTGAAAGGCACATTACTGTGAAAATGACAGCTTGGAAAATCAGTCAAGCAGCACAGATCTAATCATGGCTGAGCAAAGTGATGGAAGGTACCATCAACAGCGCTAGCAAGCAGCACTTGCTCAGCAATGACTTTCTAAAAGCTGCTCAGTTTGAGCTTTTCCAGGGATGCTTAGCTCCTGACTGTATTACGACTTTGATCCAAATAAAGACAAAGGAGCTGAACTCCAGAAGAGAGGCGAGATTGACTGCTCTTAAAATCAAGACAGCATTTGATTAAGTGTGACACTAAGGAGCCCTAGCAAAACTGAAGTTAATGAGAATCAAGGATAAACTCTCCACTGTTTGTAGAAAGTCATGAGCAACATCCAGGCTGGGTTTGATAATTCACTCCACACAAGTACCAAGCAATGATCATCTCTGACAAGGTAGAATCTAATTATTTCCCCTTGACATTTAATGCCATTACCATTGCTAAATTCCCCACTGTCAATATCCTGGGCATTACTACGGATCACAAACTGAACTGAGCCAGCCATGTAAATACTATGGCTACAATACCAGGTCAGAAGCTAGGAATTCTGCAGCAAGTAAGTCACCATGGGATTTCCCAGTGCTTCTCCACCATGTCGCAAGTGGGATGACATTCTCCATATTTGCCTGGATGGAAATCACTGAAACAGCACTAAAAGTTCAACATCATCAATGATAAAGCAGCCCTCTTGAATGACAGCTTTAATATTCACTCCCTCTACCACTGATGTATGGTGTCAGCAACGACTGCCATTTACAAGATGCACAGCCGTAACTCACTAAGACCCATTTGACAGCATCTTCCAAACCTGTGACCTCTTATCCTCTAGGAGGCTAAGAGGGGTGGATGTATACAAACTCTACCACCTCCAAGTTCTCTTCTAAGATACACACAAGCCTGACTTAGTATTATATTGTTATTCTTTCTTGCTGTCAGTGGGTCAATTTCCTGAAACTCAATTCCTAACATCGCTGTAAGTTTATAGACTGCCCCAAATTCAAGAAGCAGCTCACTATTATCTTCTCTGGGGCAATTAGGGATGCATACTATTTATTGACCTCATCAGTAATGCCTACGTCCTATGAATAAATAAAAATGATTAGTTTATGTGCTTTTTACACTCAAGCACACCTACTTTTCACATAAACAACCTTACCTCCTTATCTCCATCAAAGCGCAGCTTACCTCCCCAGAATTGTCTTCGGACCAGATCCAAAGGGGTATCTTAATTCTCCAAAAGATTTACTGGGTCATCCAAAAGGAATGGCCTGACACCTGACCTGTTCTTACCTGGTCCAATCTCTGCGTTCCGGGGGACACCAAGGATTCCACAATCTTATTTATATGGAAGCAGCTGAGGATTTTAATGACCAACTGCTTGTGATAACCAGGCATGCATGAGCTACACACTGTCTCTACAAAAGTGAGACGTACCAGGTTCAGAGTTGCAGATTCTCTCTTTAGGTGAATATCAGGGCCTAAGCATTTAACTGGACTCAAAAGCTTCAAAGGCAGAAGTGAACAAATAGGTAAGTGGTTGTATACATACTGTGGCAGATTGAAAATAAAGGCAAGCTAATTATGGATGGGAAAGTTCAATTGTAAGTGACTTACGGGAGAGTTTTCTATCAGTGAATACAGAAGTAGGTAGCTTTGAAGGGAGTAGCAGTTGTAAGTGAAGAGTGATGCAAGAAGGTGAACAGAGGTGCTCTTGTCTGCCATTCATGCTGCAAAAAGAGTGATGCCCCAGTCTAAAGTGTGAATAGCTGTGGGAAAGTTAAAGTGGGAGAAGGGATGAAGAGAACAGAAAAGCAGTGAAATTGACATGAAAAGGAGGAATAACTGAGAATGAGAAGTTACTCCATATATGTGGAGGCTGATAGAATAGGATATTTTAGTGAGAAGCTCCGTATATCACAGGGAAGCTTCAATGTCTGTTAACGAGTCACAGCCAAGAATCACTGGGAATCAATACACAGACTTGTTCAGGTTCTTTCATATGATCCAATTCTGATGTATAACAAAAAGAATTTCTTATTTCTTCATGGGCATGTGATGACTCAGTGGTATTATTGCTAGGCTATTAATCCAGGATTCCAGGGAATGTTCTGGTACCCATGTTTGAATTCAGCCACAGCAAAAGGTGGAATTTGAATTGAGTAATAACCTGGAAATAAGAGTTCCATGATGATCCATGAAACCATTGCTGATCGTCAGGAAAAACCCATTTGGTTCACTGATGCCCTTTGAGGGAAGGAAGCTGCCATCTTGCCATCTTTACCTGGTGTGGCCTACATATGACTCCAGACCCACAGCAATATTGTTGACTCTTAACTGCCCTCAGGGGCAATTAGAGATGGGCAATAAATGCTGGCTGATCTAGTGATGCCCACATCACATGAGTGAGTAAAAATAAAACTACAGATTAAAACAAAGTCTTCGTTTTTATCTTATAGATTCCAAGTCCCAGGCTACGAAAAGGTATGCACCACATCTTGAAATATTTATCCTAGATTAACTTTTGCAATGGTAATAATTTTCACTGAACAATGTGGTGATGCATTATTCAATGTGTTACCAGTGAAATAATACTGTTCCGTTTGAAATTTCAGTTACGAGAGATGCCAATCTGCAAAAAAGCAAGTAATGTGAAAAACAGCCAGCTGATCACTGAAAGAACTTTTTCAGGAACTCTGAATTCTGTGACTCAGATTTTTTTTTCACTTGAATGTTCATATCCCATAGCATGTCATTTCTTCATTATGATGTCATATTATTTGCTTGTTTGTACATTTTTCAGATTGGATTTGAAATTGAAGTGCTACCTTTTTTTAACAAAACACTCGAGATTGCATTTTGCATTCTTATTAATGGGGTGCAAGGTATGAAGTCTGGGTTGAAGCAACAACTAGTCTACCAGAGCAGTTTGCAGATTTGAAATGCAGAACATGTGTGGATATATTTGAATGTATGTTAGTGCTTGTATGCGTCAGTAAATGTATGCTTGTGCACGAGCGTATAGATGTGTTTTTGTGCGCATCTGAATCGTGTGTTCGTTTGCATGTCTGCTTGTGTGATATTGTATATTTGTAGTTAAGTCACTGCAAGCCTATGCACGTACCATTCAATGACTTCTTCTATGGGTTTATCTTAATTTCTGGTTTACTTGTAATGAATATAACCCACCATTTGCCCAAAAAGGGATATTAACTGCAATACCACATATTTTTGTTTCCATTTAATTTTTAGTTTTGTTTGCTTCAATTATTCACATGCTAGTTTGTGTTGATGGACCCGAATGTTTCATGTCGGTGTTAAAGTATTTGCATGTCACAATTTGCAATCTGCTTTTGTGCTATTCTTCTTAAACTTTGGTAAGGGACATTTTATATACGTATATGTATTTCCGATTAGGTTGGAAATCCTTTTTTAATAATATATTTATCTTCAAAATTTGTCCTGTGATATTTTCATAAAAAATATTTCTCTGAAGCATTTTGCAGCTACAATAAAATGTTCATTTTTTAAAAGTCTCTTTATTTTTTCTTAATTAAAGAGAGCAAAGTCATCATCATCTTGATACCACCATTGTTAAATTGGTTAGCTTCACAAACAAACTTTAACAATGCCCATTATATTGTTCTTGTCTTGGATGTTAAAATGACCAGGTATACCTCCTAGATGCATTTCTGCTTCTGCTTGAAATGCTTTGAAATCTTTATTTTAGGACCTAGAGTAACCCCAGCATAATTGAAAATAACTCTGCCTATACAACAATCCCTCTTTCAAATCAGCTACAATTATACTAGTGCACTAGTGTCACACTGGTATCTATTCTGCAAGATAGCCAACCCAAGGCCATATTGCGAAATTTCAAAAACACTCCCAAGTTGAAGAGAAGGCACACTATAATTTTAAGTAAAGCCCTCATTAAGTCTTTGGAGTCAATCATTTTTGGATTCAGTCCTCAGATTGAATTTTGTTGATGAACTGCTAAGTTTAAGCCATATGCCCCATCCAAACTCTTTAATCGAGCGAAGGTGGTAAAATGGACAACTCCAATACTGACAAGATGGCAAATCAAGCATGTAGAGGGCCAGGTAAATTCTAGATGCTCTACATACTTGCTTAAACATGAAACGTAAATTTGTTCAAATAGGTAGGTGTGTTTCTCATCTATTCTTCAGTTAGTTTGAAAAGTGGATCAGGGATGTGTTAGGCAATTGACTTGCAAATAGCAGTTGTTTGTTTTTTATCATCTTAGTCCAAGTATGCTGTGAGTGAGTCATTGTATTCTTCCAAGAAGTCAAGCTAACTGTCACGACGTCAGAACATGAAGCAAGTTAGCAGTGAAGCAATAGCAATCTTTTCCCAACACAAGACAAAAAATGGCCCCGATTCCAGAAATTTTCACTTCTGGGAGTGAAGCAATAGCAATCTTTTCCCAACACAAGACAAAAAATGGCCCCGATTCCAGAAATTTTCACTTCTGGGGAGACAAACAGAGTTAGTGGGCAGAATTTTACAATCTGCTGCTGGCAGGTTTGCAGACAAAAGAATAGCCTGTAAAATTCTATAGATGACCTCTAACACCCTGCCATGCGCTATGACCTAACTGTAATTTTATGGAAGGCAGGTGAGGCCTAGGAAGGCCCTCTCCCCCTCCCACCACACCCCAACCCCCACCCTAGGGTTATAATTGGCCACTTAAGGACCACGTTCCATCAGGCCTCAATTTTCAGACTTGCGGAATAAATTCAATTATCAGAGGTCACGTCTCTCAGGTCTTGTGGGACAAGGGGACCTGGGCATTCCTCAAGGGTCTCTTTTCAGTTTGGTCTCCATCCCCAATCCCTTGAACATCTCCACAGCTTCCCTATCATGAGTTTCACCTTCCCACCTCTCCCAACTGCCATTCTATGTCCTGATATCCCCACATCTTGTCTGCTCCTGAGTCTGGGACTTAGCATCTGTTTCAGGTGAAGGCTTTTCCTCAGAATATTTATACCCTGCCTGTTTTTTTCTGGGGGGGTGGAACCTCTTCAGCTTTTCCTAGGTCCTCTGCAAAACTGTAGCTTGCTCTTTCCTTTTCAGAGTACCCTCGTGGCCTTTCAGAAATAGAATTTCAGCATCAGTGTTCATTGAGACTAAGCAGAAAAGTCACTCGCTCTCCTCAAAACTCAAATTTTCATAAATTACTATAAATGCCACCAGCCAAATCCTAGTCTACTCTCCAAACTTTGACACTGTCTTTGCCACTTTTACGAATGGCCCACTTGAAATGTTGATATTTTTAGGCAATGTCATAAAGTAATTACATTTAGGATGAATGTTACCATTGGATCTGCATAACGTAGATTTAAGACATGCACCTTTTTTTATTATTACCTTGAAGTGCCGCTGATTATTTGATTTGCACATCATATTGATGCGAAAATGATTGTGAATTGCTGCATATTAATAGCTAGCCATTTCACCTACATTAATTCAAAAAACTGATCTAATGGCAATGCTTTTTGTAAATTTGTAACTTGGAACAAAATATTGCATCCAAAAAGGAGAAGTAGCCAAGACACTTAAAAGCATGTTGTTTGCATTAGTTCATTTTATTTGAGTCTACAATAATGTAGACAGTTGTACCAGTAAGGAGTTTCAACCAAATCAGAAGCTGGAAAAGTAGATTCTAAGACGGCCTGAAATCCAACCTGAAAATTATATCGACATCAATACAGGGAAGAGAAGTTTGAAAGAGTGCAAACTGTGGTGATCTGTTTGTTCTGAGAGTTGACAAGATTAAACAAGTCAGTATTGCCAAAGATGGGGATAAACATAGACAGGGGAAAGAACTTCAGTCTGCTATGACTACATCATCAGTTGGCTATCAGTTTTGTGGTGAATCATGTCTCACTGGGACTGGTTTACAAATCCTTCTAATGCTCACCAAAGACCTAGCCAACTTTAAATATCTCTTCTGACATTTTTTTGGAGGGATCTTGCTGAGAATTACAAGGAGCAGCAAAAGACAAAGTCTTGTCAAGCGTCCATGGAAATCCAGCAATCGTGCGGACTGCTATGTCTCCAAATACACCCCATCCCAAACTATTCTTTAATATGTGTTTTATATAGACGTTCTGCTAAAAGCTTTCCTCCTCATGTGAACATATAAAATATAATGAACAGAGGATTTCAATGGTTGTCAATGCGAAATCTTTATTGTGTGCTGGATCTGGGGTGAGATTTATTTGATCCCAATAAAAGGGCAAAACATTTATTTGCATGTTTAATGGGTACAAGTGTCGAGATTTGTGACCTTCCCTTGTTGCTTCTGTGGAACGCGGTAGAACAGAATCTTGATACTCCCATTCATTCCATGACTGTAGCGTGGGACAGCTAGACAAAGGAATTTCCTTGGAAATTTAATTTTCTGCTGGAAAATCCTCTATGCCTGGAATCCTTCGAACATAAATCAGAGTGTTCTGGTGGAATTAAGAAAAGTAGTTACACAGGAAAAGTTAAACTTATAAAAAAAGGATTCTGGGCAACCTAAAATGGAGGATAGGAAAAATTTGTGGCTGTAAGAGCTGCTCCTTTTTTGAGGTATTTTCAGTGTTGGAGCTGATTTTCTTGAATTTTGAGAGCAGTAATTAATGTTTTATAAGCTGTTGCATTATTTTGGAATTTTGGGGCAAAAGATCAAAAACAACGGCACTTTAAAAAGGAGGAAGCGAGACAAAGGCAGAGACCACATAGGAAGTTGATCAAATGGAGAAAGAAACCTACACAGCTGTCTGTCCCAACAGTGAATCTGCACAGCTATTGTCTCTGCTGTTTAGTTTCAAGTATCTTTGGACATTGGAGTTGGTTCCAAGAAAAATAAACAAACAGTGAAAACCTTGCAGAAACCTATGTGGGAGAGCTCACAGCAGGGGATCAACCAAATGGCTAGTTTCAAAGTGTAACCTTAATTTTTTTATTTTGTAAATCCACAGTAGTAAGTAGAATGGGTTGTTTTTTGATTTATTTTTCTTGAGAGCTGAATTTTTAGTAAACTTTAAAAATACAAAAGCATAAGTAATAAGCTAGCTTGGAGCAACGTTTTTAGAGCAGTAAGACTGTGCTGTTTACTGGGTTTGTAGATTGTTAAGGTGCGAAGATGGCCTTTAGTAGAGTGATGTGCTCTTTCTGAGCGATGTGGGAGAGTAGGGAGAGTTTCCATGTTATTGATGATTATGCCTGCAGAAGGTGTGTTTGGTTACGAATCCTATCAGATCACATAGATGAGTTGGAGCAATAGTTAGAGACAATGAGGAATTTACAGGAGTTGGGAGGTGTGATGGATGATAGATGCATGGAGGGAGATAAACTGAAGACATAGTCAAGTAGATATGTGACCTCCACGAAAGGTAGGAGAGGCAGGCAGGTAATGCAGGAGTCTCCTGTGGCTCTTCCTTTCTCAAACAAGTATGGTGTGTTGGACAATGTACGGGATGATGGACTCTCAGGGGAATGTAGCACTGACAGCCAGTTTTCTGGTACTGAGCAGGGCTCTAATGTAACAAGGAATATGTCAGGTTCCAAGTGATCAATTGCGATGGGGGACTCTCTGATCAGAAGCACAGATAGACATTTCTGTGGCTGAAAGCAAGATGTCAGAATGGTGTATTGCCTTCCTAGAGCCAGGATCAAGGGTATCTCGGAGATGGTGCAGAATATTCTCAAAGAGTAGAGGGCCCAGTAGGAGATTGTTGTACACATTGTACACATTAACAACATAGCAAAAGAAAAGGATGAGATTTTGAGGTAAAAATATAGGACGTTCGGCAGGAATTTAACAACTAGGTCCTTGAGGGTAGAAATATCTGGATTACTCCCAGTGACATGGGCTAGTGAAGGTAGGAATAGGAAGATAGAGCAGATGAGGGCGTGGCTGAGGAGCTGATGCAGGGGAAAAGGATTCACATTTTTGGATCATTAGAATCTCTTCTTAGATACAAGTGAATAAAGGATGGATTGGGCCTGAACTGGAAGGGGGCTAATATACGGGTGGGGAGATTTGCTAGAGCTGCTCAGGAGGATTTAAACTAGCAAGGGGCGGTGTGGTGGTGGGGTGTGCACATCAGGGAGAGTGTGACGAATGACATCAGTCTGAGGCTGGTGCTGTTAGGAAATGGAGCAAATCAAACATAGGGCAGGCAAGAACAAAGCAGAGAGCAAGATCAGGCTGATAAATTAAACTGCATTTATTTCAATCCAAGAGGCCTAACAGCTAAGGCAGATGAACTCAGGGCATAGTTGGGAATATGGGACTGGGATTTCATAACAATTACAGAGACATGGCTCAGGGATGGACAGGACTTACAGCTTAATGTCCCAGGGTATAGATACTATAGGAAGGATAGAAAGGGGACACAAAAGGAGTAGGAGTGGTGTTTTTGATGAGGGATAACATTAATGCAATAGTCAGGGAGGATATTCTTGGTAATGCATCCTGAGATGTTGTTTCGGTGAAACTGCGAAATAAGAAAGGGATGATCAGCTTATTGTGATTGTACTCTAGATCTCCAAGTAGTCATCAGGAAATTGAGAAACAAATTTGTAACGAGATCTCAGTTATCAGTAAGAATAATAGTGTGCTTATGGTAGGGAATTTTAACTTTACAAATGTAGGTTGGGACTGCCATAGTGTTAAGGGCTTGAATGGAGAGGAAGTTGTTAAATGTGTACAAGAAAATCTTTGGATTCAGTCTGTGGATGTACCCATTAGAGAAGATGCAAAACCTGAAGTAAGGCAAGGCTATTGACTGAGGTGTCTGTGGGTGAGCACTTTGGGGCCAGTAACCATAATTCTACTAGTTTTAAAATAGTGATAGAAAAGGATAGACTGGATCTAAAAGTTAAAGTTCTAAATTGGATGGAGGCCAATTTTGATGGCTTAGGCGAGAACTTTCAAAGGTTCTTGGGGGGAAGGTGTTCTCAGGTAAAGGGATGGCTGGAAAATGAGAAGCCTTCAAAAATGAGATAACGAGAGACTAGAGACAGTATGTTCCTGTAGGGTGAAGGGCAAGACTGATGCATGTAGGGTATGCTGGATAACTAGACAAAATGTGAGGTTTTGGTTAAGAATAAGAAGGAAACGTATGTCAGGTATAGACAGCATGAATCGAGTGAATTCTTGGAAGAGTACAAAGGCAGTATGAGTATACTTAAGCGGGAAATCAGGAGGGCAAAAAGGTGACATGAGATAGCTTGGGCAAATCAGATTAAGGAAAATCCAAAGAGGGTCTACAAATGCATTAAGGACAAAGTAGTAACAAGGGAGAGAATAGGGCCCCTTAAAGATCAGCATGGCCACCTATGTGTGGAACCACAGGAGATGGGAGAGATACTAATTGAGTATTTTGCATCAGTGTTTACTTTGGAGGATATGGAAGATAGAGAACATGGGAAAATAAATAACAACATCTTGAAAAATGTTCACATTACATAGGAGGAGGAACTGGACATCTTAAAACACATTAAAGTGGACAAATCTCTGGGACTGGAACAGGTGTACCCTGGAGCTCTGTGGAAAGCTAATGAAGTAATTACTGGGTCCTTTACTGTGGTATTTGTATCATTGGTAGCCACAAATGAGGTGCTGGAAGACTAGAGGTTGACTAACATTGTGCCACTATTTAAGGTGGTAAGGAAAAGTCAGGGAACAATAGACCAGAGAGCCTGACATTAGCGATAGGTAAGTTGTTGGAGAGAATCATGACGGACAGGATTTACATGTACCTGGAAAGGCAAGGACTGATTAGGGATAGTCAACCTGGCTTTGTGTGTAGGAAATTGTGTCTCACTAACTTGATTGAGTTTTTGGAAGAAGTAACAAAGAGGATTGATTAGGGCAAAGCAGTAAATGTGACCAACGACGTGCCACAAGAATCGGTGCTGTGTTCACTGCTTTTCATCATTTGTACAAATTATTTGGATGTGAACATAGGAGGCATGGTTAGCAAGTTTGCAGATGACACCAGAATCGGAGGTGCAGTGGACAGTGAAGAACTTACCTCAGAGTACAACAGGACCTTGATCAGCTGGGCCAATGTGCCTAGGAGTGGCAGGTGGAGTTTAATTTAGATAAATGTGAGGTGCTGCATTTTGGATGGAAAATCAGGGCAGGATTTATGGATTTAAAGGTAAGGTCCTGGGGAATGTTGCTGAACAAAGAAGCCTTGGAGTGAGGTTCATAGTTCCTTGAATGTGAAGTCGCTAGTAGATAAGATAATGAAGAAGATGTTTGGTAATCTTGCCTTTATTGGTCAGTCCAACGATTGTAGGATAATAAAGTGTGAAGCTGGATGAACACAGCAGGCCAAGCAGCATCTCAGGAGCACAAAAGCTGACATTTCGGGCCTAGACCCTTCATCAGAGATGAAGATGAGATCATTTCGCAGGCTTTGTCGTGAAGTGCTTTCTGTGAGAGGTTTAGTTCAACTTCCTCCCCTATCAAATCATCTTGTCATTTCTTTCAAGGTAAAATGTTAAATTTACTTTTATTTCATTATTAGACATGAATTAAACATTTATTGAAGCTGTGCTATCCTTTGTGTTAGGATTTTGAGTGATTTTTGAGGGATTTTGAGTGATTTTTTTGGTAGTCTGTCCCTAACCCCGCTTTTCCCATAGCTCTGTTATTTCTAAGACACAATTTTCTATAACGCGATGTTGCACAGGAATGTGACTATCGTGTTAAAGCAGAGTCGACTCTACCTGGTAGACTTTCCTCGATTCATTCAGCATCTACACCTGGCAACCTACTCCCTTCCCAGCTTGTGCCTTACCCAGTTGACACTTTACTTACCTGGAACCCTGGCATCTTACCCACCTGGTACCCTACTTACCTAGAACTCTACTTCCTGGCATCTTACCACTGATTTGGTTGCACAGTGGTTCAGTGGCTAGCACTGCTGCCTCACAACGCTAGGGACTGTGTTCAATTCCAGCTTCAGACGTCTGTCTGTGTTGAGTTTGTATGTTCTGCCTATGTTGGCGTGGGTTTCCTCCGACAGTCCAAAGTTGTGCAGGTTAGATGGATTGGTCATGCTAAATTGCTCTTGGTGTCCATGGATGTGCAGGCTGGGTGGATTAGTTATGGGATATGCAGGGATAGGGAAAAGGAGATGGGTCTGGGTGGGATGTCCTTCAGAGGGTCTGTGTTGATTTGATGGGCCCAATGGCCTGCTTCCACATTGTAAGAATTCTATAACCTCTAACCCCATTCCAGTTGGCAACCTGCCCCTCTGGAAATTAATCCTGCCCCAGTTTGCACCTTATCCTACTTGCAAGCTACTGAGCTAGCACCCTACTAATCCGGTATCCTAGCCTCTGCTTATCTGGCCTCTTACCTTTGGTACCCTGACACATTAATGCTGGCTTCTGATATACACTAGCGCCCTGTTCCCTAATTCAGCTGGTACCCTGACATCACACTTACTTTATGTACTTAACTTTTGATAACAGCTGTCAAAGTGGCTATCATGACTTTTAAATGTCAGAAGATGGCAACTGACGACTAGCCTAGGCCTGAAACATCAGCTTTTGTGCTCCTGAGATGCTCTTGGCCTGCTGTGTTCATCCAGCTTCACACTTTGTTATCTTACTGTGAAAAGGGAACCCGGTTTACCATCCTCTGAAAGAACTGTCAGAATGGAAGTATGGCTGTGCACTTCTGAGGGTGCCCTGGTCAGATTCCCTTGTCAGAAATGTGCAGCTCTGGAGAAAGCTAGTGATCACTACTTGCTTCTGGTGTGCTGGGATTACAGGAGCCCTGCCAATCAGAATGGCTGGCAGCTGTCAAAAGTAAGAATGGGAGTAGAAGTAACGAAATGGAGGAGCATACACATTTTATGTATGTATGTTTTATGACTATATATGGCTTCTGTTCGTGATGAAGGGGTGTTGCACTGTTTAAAATGTTGTTGGGAGGAATGTTCCTAGTCATTGAGCAGCACGCTCAGTGGTGTGAAGTTTGCTAAATTACAAACAGAATGAAAGCTCAGATGCTCAACTTGAAGAAAAAAATCCAATCCTCTCCTTCAGGTTTTGATAGCCAGATCCGAATCTCACTAGTAACTGAAAAGCATCTAATTTCCATGCATTTGCATTTCATTATTAGCTAATGTCACTTCATTTTATGCAGTACATGATTCTCCAAGGCACCAGTCAGAACCTAAATGCTGTTAATTTCCCAAGTTGAAAGTTTGAATTGTTACCTGGTAAACGAAGCTCACTGCTGGCTTCTCCAGGCTTCCATGTTCAACCACATTCACCAAAATCTCATGGCAGGCTCCATAAGCAGTGACCACCTTCACCCTTCTTTCACCGGAAATAATCTTTGGCAAACACCAGTCTCACCACATCATCATGGCACATCTTGGACTAACTCAGAAGTCATGTCAGGCACTTCAATACTACACTTTGGAGCTCACTGATACTTCACACTGCAATGCTGCTGCCAGGTTGCTCTGTACTAAGGGACACCATCACTGTATCTCATGCATCTGCATGGGATGCATCCACAGGGCCCTAGGTTGCTTTCTTTGTGCTCAATCATTTTTCACTAACTTCAACATTCACTACATCTCTGCCTTGCTTTGTTTGTTATGGCTTCATTCAGAGCATGTAGGCTAATGCATCTCTGCCTTGATTTGCTTGTAAGAGCAGATAGAAAGGCAGGCAGTTTCTCATGGCTGCCAACTCTGAAGTCAAGGGGAAGGACATGTTAGTGGCACCAGGTGGATACAATGTAAAAATGTTGAATGTGCTTCTCAGGTTGGTCATAGTTATGTGGGCACTTTGTGTGATCTTGGTCAAGGTATCCTTGTCCTTCCAGGCTATGGAGACTGGGCTACAATCAGTCCTGCGGTCAGGTGTGACCAGTCCAGGGAATACTTGTAAGTCTGTTAGAGGAGTCAGCCAGGGTAATGGGCCTTATTCAGTTAGGGTTGCCAGCACAAGTCACTCTGGGGTATGGACCATGGTCAGTCCTGAGTTTGGGGTAGTAAATTGCAAATGTTGGTTCTCACAAGGCACTCCATGATGTGTTGGGAAAAATCAGATTCTCAAGTAAGACAATACATGACATTTTGTTGAGTTAGATATATTGTGTGCTTTATATAAATTTTTATGTGATTTAATTTAAGTTTGGGTTTTGAATTTTGGGTTAGTAATGCAGCTTTTCTGTGTGAGTGGAGTTAAAATTTAAATTGTCTGTAGCCGTGGTGATTTCTTTAAATACAAATTAGGAAGGACGCATTGGCATCCTCGTGTGTTCTTGGTTATTTTAGGAATTAATGACCCACAAGGTGGACAATTGTAGGGTGGCATGGTGGGTCGGTTGTTAGCACTGCTGCCTCACAGTGCCAGGGGCCCGGGTTTGATTCCAACTGTAGTTGACTGAACACAGAGTCTGCACGTTCTCCCCATGTCTGCATGGGTTTCCTCCAGGGGCTCCGGTTTCCTTCCTCAGCCCAAAGATGGGCAGGTTGGGTGAATTGGCCATGCTAAATTGTCCCATAGTACGCATGGATGTGCAGGCTAGTTGGGTGAGCAATATGGATATGGGCCTAGGGTGGGTCTAGATGGAATGCTCTTGGAAGTTCAGTGTCATTTTGATGGGCCAAATGGCCTGCTTCCATGCTGTAGGATTCTGTGATACCTTAGATTCTTGTTAGACATTTCTGAGGTGGAAGTTTCTTTAAAGTTCAAGGGAAACACCCATGGTTTAGAGAGAACTTTTTTCTATCCTTTTCCTTTATTTTGGACATTTGTGAAGTTCTTGCATGGAGATGCATGTGCACAGCAGTGCTCCTGAGCTGGGGAGAATATGGTTAAACTAGATTACCTTAGCGTAAGAAGTTGATGACAGATTTGCTCTGAAAATGTTAAGATTAAAAAAGAAACCTGAAAAGGACTTGAAGCTGAGTTATTTTAAACTCGGGCGTATTGTAACTCCAGTAATAAGATATTAGAAAATCCATTCTCAAAGTTAAAGTTACATTATACTTTTCAATGCATTAGAGATGGGATTCAGTGAGAGTGGTGTGCAATGGATGTTGTTGGGAATATGAGATAACACAATGTGGAGCTGGAGGAACACAGCAGGCCAGGTAGCGTCAGAGGAGCAGGAAAGTTAACATTTTGGGTTGGGACCTGAAGAAGGGTCCTGACCTGAAACATCAACTTTCCTGCTCCTCTGGTGCTGCCTGGCCTGCTGTGTCCCTCCAGCTCCACACTGTGTTATCTCTGACTCCAGTACCTGCAGTTCTTACTATCTTGGATTATACAAGGAATATATTTTTTAAACTTCTGAAAGTTTATCTTGGGATTAATGGGATTAGACATTCAACATTAGACATTGTCTGCTTAAAACTCTTTGGATCTGTGTTATGAGTAAATAAATTGTTTTGTTCTATTTTATCTTCATTCCTTTTGCTTAGTAAACTTATGTTTTAACATTAAAATAAAATCTATGGCATTGTATCTGTCTAATTAAATATACCTCAGTAAAACCAACACAAAGCAAAATATAATTTATCAAGCCAAATTTCAGACTGGGATCTGACTTGCCTAGTAAAAACATCATCTGTGATCCTAATAGCAGGAATGCGGAGGCAATAATGACTGTGAAGCAGCATCAGATACAGAATAGGTCAACACAACGTACTGTTGGAGAGAGATACTTTGTAAGTGACCAACATTCTGGGTTCATTGAAGTGATAATGGGTAGCAATAGTAAACATTACAATACAGTAGGGCAGGAGTTGAGAAGGAAAGTAGGGGATATAGACAGTCAAATAATGGGTTCAATGAGAATGTGAGGATTCTCAGATGCAACCATATGGAAGGCCTGAAATCTAATTTCTCAGAATTTGTCTACATAATAAATAGTGAACTTGTCATTTAACAACTTCACAGAACTTACATTCTGTTCAGTATTATCAAATGTACAGAAGAAGGCCATTAACTCAGTCTAGAATTTTTTTTAACGAGCCTGTTCAGATTGGTTGTGACATGCTTCTGAAACATGTGGGACTTGAACCATGACTGCCTGGTTCACAGGTAAGGACATACAACTGTATTGTAACAACCCTTCATTAGCTCAGTCTATGCTGGTGTGTGTGTTCCCCTTCAGCTATATTGACAAATATTAGAAGCAATAATGTCCCAATCTTGGAAGACACTGGATAAAATGAGGTATCAACTGCTGATGCCAGGATAACAAGTTACTGAGCAGTTAAATATTACAGTCTTGTTTCTAATCAAGAGTGACGATAGAAACATCAAGCCCTACCTGACCGTGACTGCTTAAGGACCAGGCACTCTTAACTTCTGGGCCTTATGTAGATCAACTGACCACGGATGGAATTGGCCTGTTATGGAATAGATGCATGAACTAAAGAACAATCAAGCACCATATGGTCGATTGAAGGCAGAAGATTTCAAGAGATTCCTGGAACAAAGAATGCAATCTGGAACTCTTAAACTGAGAACTCTTAGATTTTCTTGCTGGAGCTAAGAGGGAGGCTATGAATAAAATAAATTAAAACAGATATTTACAGTAAGCTCCAGAAAGCGGGACATAACACCAGCGCTTCGTCGGAGGCTCACTGATGATGTTACCTAGAATGGTGATGAAACGTCTGAAAACTAACCTTGCAGCTCAGCGAGCAAACTCACATCCACAGTAAGCTCCTGTTTAATATGGGCCCATTTTAGGTTGTTTGTTTTCAGTCTTGGCTTATAACCTCATTTAATATTACAACAATCAGTTTTAAGTTGCATGTCAGTATGATATTGAAACATTTAACTTGATCAGCACTTTTTAGTAGTGACGTCGCTGACTCCTTAGTCTAATCTTTTGTCGTCAACCTCCAACTCGTGGCTTCCAATGCTTCCTGGCTCGCCATTCCGCTGATTCTTCCTCTTGCCAAACCTCCTCCATCCTGACTGCCGACTGTTTCTCCCTCATGGTGGTGCACTTGCAGTGGGGGTATTGATTATAATAGACCAACTTGGCAAGTCTGCGCTATTGGGACCCACACTTTCAACTACAATCATCATGCATACGAGTATCCAGCAATACCTATTGCACTGATAGTTTTATGCATTTAAATTACTTGTGTTTGATTCTAGTTTGCTGTAAGTTTTATTTGTACAAAAAGAGTGTAAATAGCCTTTGAAATAACTAATCAAAAAACCCATTGGCTCCTTAACTGCTGCTTCGGTTTTATGGCACATACATCTGGGGATTGCACTACCCCCTGCAGGGGTAAGTATAAAAATTGGTTGAAAATCTGTCATTTTGACTTTTCCAATTCATGGAAACTTGCTGTGACAAAGCATGTAACTTTTCTAAAATGTGAAACTACACTAAACTTGCACAAATTGGCAAACAGGATATTCTATCCTAGAATGTCAGGATGAAATGTTGGGTTTTACTTCACACAGATAAATGGAAAGGTTGATATAGTTTATGAAAAATTGAAACTCACACAGCTGTATCTTTTCATTACATTTAGAATGAAACACAAATAACAAAAATGGTGCAGAATGCAAACATTTATTTATACTTAATGGGGTAAGACCCCTATATAGCAACAAAATCATCTCCCTAGTCTCACTAAATGACTAAGACAATTTTATTATCCCTCTTGCAAACTAATGTTCTGACTTTGTTGCTTGTTTTATCATTTTGAGGGTTTTTTTTCCCATGCTAACTTTCTTTCATCAGGCCTCGAGAAATATTTTTGGTTTTTGTGACAAATGTATAATCATCCACATAAAGGCCAAATTAAAAGTTCACGATTCATCATCCAGCTTCCATCAGTTGTGCTGAATTTATGCTAACAGCCACATGAAAGTGAGCAGATATTTCACTTTAAACTTTTGTTTAAATATTATTTAGTTGTGGTTTGTGCCCTTACAGACTCAAAGTGGGTTGAATGGCTGTGCATCTTTCAGTTTCATGCTTATCCTAATGGTTTCTTATCATCTAATTCGTGATGGTAAACATGGGCCATCTCCGGAGCACCTAGTTTCCTAAATAACTGAAGTAAATAATGCATTTTTTAAAAAACAATGAATTAAATTTACTGTGCGTGTGTCAGAAATTCTGTGCAAGAAGGAGGAGTGCCATTGGGCAATGTAGCCACCTCTGCACAACCTCCCAGGAGGCAGCATCTTAGGTACGACAGCTGTCAGTCCCAGTAGTGACAGTCAGTTGAGGAGGTCTTCTGACACAGTGGTGCAATTTTGTGGTTTCACACTATGACATCCAAGGAGGTGAGATGTGTGTACACCTGGAAGCCACGGCTGAAGAGATATCCATTAAGTCCTTTGCTTAAAGGCGAGAATCACCGAACAAGAACTCAATGCCCTGCTGCTCAATTGCTATAGTGGAACCAGAGCTCTTGATTGTGAGTGCTAACAGATAGGGCAAATCTTGGAGTAGGTTCTAATATTTGGAACTGTTTCTGGATATGGAGTATCTACACAGAGGTGGATCAAAATGATGATGAGGAACACCTCCAGCAATCCCCTTGTGCACAGGAATGGAGAGAGGCCAAGTGAGGACATAAGTTGTGATATACTAGATAGAATGGCACAAATTAAGAAGGTGTTGATAACATCCAAGTACAGATAGGCCAAAAATGCTTTCTCCCTCACTTTGTCAGGCATCCATCCTGCTCACAGCAGCTTCCTATCTCGTGACTTCTTTCCCAATGACAATGACTTCATTTACCATTGTGTGTTTATCTTTCTGGCAAGGTGAAAATCAAGAATATTTTGACTCTGATACCTCCTGTCAGAACATGAGATATAGTTATATATACTAGTCCTGTTGCAGTGCACCTTTCATTGAGTAGGAAGTTGACATGATACTCATGTTCTCAGTTTTCTCAGGCTATGCCTGCTTTGTGATTTTTGTGCACAAAGGTGGGTTCAACATATGTTTTCTTTTTAGTCACCACCTGGGAATTGCACTTTAACTACCTTATCAGTGCTCTGAATATCATTGAAGTGCTTCCTGCACCGCACCCATGTTCTGCTCACCACGCTACAACAGCTGACATATCAAGCCAGGTTGGCTTAGTTTGGTTTTCTCTTGCTCCTTTTGTAAGATAACATCTTCATTGAGTTCTCAGTGCCTCTATCAGAGCCTCCAGTAAGACCTTATTTGAACATGCAACATTTCTACAGTTGTATGCATATTGCTGCCTTGAAACTCTTGCACGTACTGCCCTGGTACAGTCTTCCTGCAGCTATATTTATGGTTAATGGACCCCTTTAAATGGAACGTGTCTGGTTCTGGTACCTATACATGCCCCTGATTCCAGCTGAATAGGGTTGTGGCATAGAGTCTCAATTGATCAGTCCTTCAATATTCCGACTTATGGCACACAACAACCCCCAGCAGCCTCAGGGCTTGGGATGGTTTTGGCTTCAGATTCCCATTGCTCTTAGGAAAATTCAGTCCAAGATTTCGGGCCAATGTCTTCTCATCAGAATTAAAAAACTTTAGAGATATAACAGGATGTCAGTAGGAACAGTGGGAAGGAAAAGGAACAAGGGCTGGAAAGGATATAAGGCAAGATCTGTAACAGAAAAAAATGTAAATAGGAAAAGTAAAGAAACAGTAATTTTATAAAATTCGTAGCAATACCTAAACCAGATGTTGGGGTTTAATACTGTAGCTCACTGAACTGCACTGCAGTTCCTCCTGTAGTAGATTTTTATTTCTGTTCTTATTTCAGATTTTTTATTATTTGCAATATTTAACTTTTGTATATGTGTAGAATTCTTAGTTCACAAATAATGTTAGACCACTGAAATTATTTCTAAATTTCAAGAAGTTAACCCTCATATCTAAACTCAAACCAAATTTTCTTTTCAGGAGAACAGGTTATATTGTAATTTGAAATAACGTAATGTAATCAGGCTTATAAAAGCAACAGCCCTGCCCAGTTTTGTTATTTTAAGTTCATGTCAATTATTGCCTGTACAGGTTCTCCTGATTTAAGACAGCAATCAGACAACCCCTACGGTACAGATAGAGGCACCAACCCTCCGAAAAGCATCCCACTGTAGCCCCATTACCCTACATTTGCCATAGTTAACCCATCTAGCCTGCACATCCCTGGGCACTACGGGACATGTTTTTGAGCATGGCCAATCCACCTAGTCTTCACATCTTTGGACTGTGTGAAGAAGCCAGAGAACCTGGAGGAAACCCACACAGAAACGAGGGAGAATGTGCAAACTCCACGCAGTCTGTTGCCTGAGGTTAGAAATGCACCCAGGTCTGTGGCGCTGGAATAACTTCTGTGCCACCCTATCTATTAGAGTAATGGTAAAATACAGGCTGCCATTTAACCTGAATTTATTGTTAGCTAAGAAAATTGCAGAAATATGGAGAAATTGGAAATCAAATCAATGCTTTAAATATGTTAGCCTTCCGTCTCATAACATAATGATTTGTGTTGTAGTGGTCAACATTGTGTTAAGCATCACCTGGTATAGATCAGGAGCCCCACAACGGCTTGGCAGTCTCTGCCAAATTTGCTGTAGAGAAATACTTTGGCTCGGCTGATATCCGTTCTGGCCTATTGTTCAAGACCCACTCTAGGACTTATGTGCCACAGCACTAGCATTTAACCTGATCAAATGCAATATAGCCGTAACATTTCAGCCATGCATAGCAACCACATTGTACAAAAGAGTTGGATTCTCATTGAAGAAATAGACATGTGCCACAGGGAGCACTATATCTGAGCAAGCTGGAGCTTTGAACTGCGCCATCTGTTCTGAATTAGCAGTTGCTCTTCATTTTAAAACATCACAGTGAAACATAATTTTCGATTTTACAGTTGATAAAAATCTCAATGGAATTCACATCATTTAATTATTCATTTTTCTTTTAGAGATTTGAAACACTGACTCTCCTATGTTACTGTAATTTTGGCTAGCACAGTGCACCATATATCTATTTAAGGAAAATGCATAATTAATTGTTCATTTATAATGTAAGATGGATTGGGGCACAAGTTTAAGGATAAGATAGTGGAAGGCTTCCTGACACATTACCGCTCTGGTTCACAACACAAACCTTTGGTTCAGACACAAGAATGATGTGCATTGGAACAAGAGCCTCATTTAAAACAAAACATTTTGCTTCCCAGTGATATCACCAGCCAGTTTCATGGCAAAATGAATATTCGTAACCTTTTAAACAGTTTGAAATGCCCTTACAAATCAAGCTTAATTCAAAATCATTTTCAAAGTCTATAAATGCACTCATCTAGTGGAAACTCATTATGTAATTCCTTTGATCTGAAGACATAACCAACTTGTGTGAGGTCAACTTCCAGCACAACATTTTCAATCTTCTGTTAAAGATTTACAAAATTCGATTTATGCTTGTTCTACTTTGAGTTTAAAATTTGACTATCTTTTGCATTGATTTGGATGATTTTAGTCAGATCATGCTGATACAAGTGACACAAACTATTGACAAATCTAAGGCAGAATGATTCAGCTGTTTGAAGAGCTGACTTAAAAAGCAGACAATCCGCTCTAGGCAGTCGACTACATGCTTGTAAATTGTCCTTGCACCATCAGAATGTCAGACCAGATGTATCATCCAATACACCTTGAATCTAGAAAATCTAAAGATAATAGACAGCTGTCTTTCTCAGAATTACATTGGGTCAGCAACCACTCACAGGATATCAACCAGATTGATTGACTGCCTAAGAACAATCATCACTTCCAGTAAAGTGAAAGAAATTCAATAGTCTGGCTGTAGTCTGCTCACAATATCAAAGGTTAACAAATCGAATGGAAATAATACTCAGGCAGCAAGGTTCCCAAATGTTCTGATTAGTGACAACCAATATGCAGTAATCCTTTTGTCTTTTAGTCCATAAAATAAATTCTGTCTAATTTGCTGAATAAATCCGTCGCTGGTTGACCTTAATATTATGAGACCGTAACTCGTAACATTTCACTGTTGTTATTAAAAATAAAGGTTATAAATAAATAAGCTTGGTGTAACCATAAATATATTTTAATACATTTTCCTCACATCAATAGTAAGCTGAAACAAATTTAGCCCATCCAGGATTTGACATATGTTGGACACTCAGCACTGCATAGTCATGAATTCAAAAATGTAAGTGAAGATAGCCTTGGAGATTTATTTTGTTTTAGTTGTGGGATGTGGATATTGCTGGCTAGGCCAGCATTCATTTTTCTTCCCTAGTTGCCCGTCAGAGGATTGTGGGGAGCTGCTTCTTCTAACCGTTACATCCCTTAGGGTGTAGACAAATCCACAGTGCTGTTAGGAAGAGAGTTCTGGGGTTTTAATCCAGCAACAATGAAGGAACAATGATGTAGTTCCACATCATAATGTATGTCACTTGGAGGGAATTTGCACGAGTTCCTATGCATCGGCTGCCCTTGACCTGCAAAGGGGGAGATGTCGCCGGTTGGGATGATACTGCCAAAGAGACCTGAATGAATTACAGCGGTGCATCTTGTAGATAGTAAACACTGCTGCTATTGCACGTTGATGGTTATGGATCTGAATGTTGAAGGCAGTCGACGGAATACAGACCAAGAGGATTACTTTGTCTTATTAAAGTATCAATTTTCTGGAATGTTGTTGCAGCTGCACTAATCCAAGCTAGTGAAGAATATTCTATTGCACTGACGACTTGTGCCCGTTAGATAATGAAGAGGCATTTGGGTAGCCAAGGGGTTTATTAGTTGTTGCAAAATGCTGGTCTGCACTTGTAGCCCTAGTCCACTTCAGTTTCTGGTCAATGGAAAACCACGGGAGGTGGGTGATGTAGCGATGGCAATGCCATTGAAAGTCAAGGGGTGATTGTCAGATTCCCACTTTATGGAGATGGTCTATCCCTGACAATTGTGTGGTGTAAAGTTACTGCCACATATGGCCCCAAGCCTGTATATCGTGCAAGGCTTGCTGCATGTGGACAGAGATGTATTAGTTTTTATGATGGAGTGCCTTGAAGAAGTTAGGTTTTTGGCAAGGTCTGTAGGGAAGACTGTGTCTAGGGGCTGGACATTAAGTGAGGCTGTAAGGACACATTAATGGAGTAAAATCTGTCACGTGCTGAGCCTAACACCGTCCTGCCCATCACAGAGCTGATCCACATTTTGAAGGAAGTGGGTGGGCACTGAACTCAATAGTCATCCCATCATATTTAAATAAATAAGTAAGGGTCAATTAAATTTGTTAAAATGCATATGAATCAAGTGTTACAGTGCCCATTCATCACATGGGTCACGTTGGCATGTGAATGGAAGTGGGTGGCCAGTTTCTTTGGAAGTTCTTGAAAGAATGAGAAAAAAATGTGGTGCAACCTTCTGGAATTATCTTTGCATATTAGGGGCACGTTAGAAGATCTCTAAGAAGACAGTAATCCCATTTTCCGTCCTCCCTGTATACACTTTGAAAATCACCCATCCAACTCCCTTAAAGCTCTCGTCCTAAAAAGGTAACACCCTCCCACCCAACATCCAGATTCCGTTGGTCTAGGACCTAGTGGACATGCAGCAAGCCTTGCACGATATACAGGCTTGGGGCCACATGTGGCAGTAACTTTACACCACACAATTGTCAGGGATAGACCATCTCCATAAAGTGGGAATCTGACAATCACCCCTTGACTTTTTCATGGAACTGCTTACTATACGGCTGTTGCTACTACTAAACTCTTGGCTGTACAGTGTTACCGGAGCTGCCAGACAATCAGATTGATCAATGACTCTAGACAGCGGGACTTCCTCCCACCGAAGAACAGAAATTCCACTCTCAACCAATTTAGCAGCTCCATCCCCACACCTCCACAGCCCCAAGAGTACAATGGCTATGGCCAGGCTTCTTATTAGTTTGTTGGCTGGTTGCTGACTTTTCCTCTAATGGAGTGAATACTATGCACTCGCTGCTTGTAAAATTCTACCCTAGGTGCTGGTAAGATGCCATGTAGGATCACCTCTCTTCAGAGTCTGCTATCACATGCTGCCTGACAGCATTGCTGATGTGTTAGCTGTTTAGATACGCAGATATACTCTTCAGTCTGCATCTTGCCCCATGTTATTAATTCGATACATTTCCTCCTTCTCCCACCAAATTCCCTGTCTGCATTTATCGCTGCCACAGAGAATTAAATGCTGTGGTGATTTCAACAATATCATTGATCCTGTTCCAGCTTTCACAGAGGAAGTTGAAGACTTCTATTCTCTAAGAATTGAAGTTAGCATAGAACGTCAGTTGTTTACAGAGGCATAGAGTCATTCAGCATGGAAACAGACCCTCCAGCCCAACACACCCATACCGACCAGGCTTCCTAAACTGGACTAATCTCATTTGCCCGGGTTTGGCCCCTAACCCTCTGAATTTTTCCTATCCATGTATCTGTCCAAATGTCTTTTAAATGTTGTAATTGTACTTACCACTGTACTTCCTCTGGCAACTTGTTCCACACACAAATGGCTCTCTGCGTAAAAAAGTTGCCCCTCAGGTTCCTTTTAAATATTTCCCATCTCACTTTAAACCTCCGGCCTTTAGATTTGGACTCCACTACACTGGGGAAAAGACTTAACTATTCACCTCATCTCTGGGCCTCACAATGTTACAACCTCGATAAAGTCACCCCTTAGCCTCCTAAAATCCAGGGGAAAAAAAAGCCCCAGTCTATCCAACCTCTGCTCATAACTCAAATCCTCCAGCCTCGGTAACTTCCTTGTAATTCTTTTCTACATCCTTTCCAGTTTATTAAAATCCTTCCTATAGCAGGAGGTGCAAAATTGTGTGCAATCCTCCAAATACTCCTTGCAAATGCCCTGCATTGTTGCAACATGACATCCCAACTACTGTACTCAATAGTTTTGGGTCACAGAGTGTATCCAAGTGGCCCTTTTCAGATTCAGTCAAATATAGTTCAGAGAAGGCTTGACAACAGCAATTTACTGAAACATGAATATCTATTGAGTAATAATAAAAGACAAAAAAAGGGTCATTTATTAAGTCAATAAAAAGAATGGTAAAGAAGGTAAAAGAAATGAATTTCATGCCGTTCTGTCCGTCAGGGACCCCTTGATTGATAGCTTTTCTGGAAGTTGAGCTTTTTACTGGCACTGTTTGCGATCCTGGACGGAGGTGAAGACCCACAACATGGAATGAAATTTTCCCTCTTATACAGTGTTATAAATAGCCAGGCACAGAAGACAAGCTGAGACAGTACAGAAAAGCAACTTTGATTTTGTTGTCCTTGGCATGTAAGAGAACGTTCACAGGACTCATTTAAGGCTATGCTGCTATCAAATATCATCACCAAATTTAGCCCTTCAGCCTATCCTATACAATCCAATTCTGGTGTTATTTGACAGTGCATGTTACATTTGCAGATGCATATGCAAATCAGTGGCGGTCGCGCAAGAACGCATAACAAGAATATGTAACCTACACAACAAGATTAAAACTTTAATGAAAGTAACCATCATCAATGCAAACAATACAACAATAGGGTGTATCATCAAATTAATTACCACAGTGACCTTTGGGCACCGACCCTTAAATATATATCGCACCTTTAATGTAAAGTCAAGGTTGTGATGGAGCCTGTAAGTCGTGCCACCTGACTGAGGCGACCAGAACATCATCTACATATTTTTTTCTGGTTAATCTATGTACATAATGTGCTCTAAAATTCAATATATTCCAGATTCAGGTTCCTTAATTTGTGTTTTTTTTTAACCTTGCAGCTCCCTATCCACAGATCACCTCACCCTATAACACTACAATAACATCATACATGGACTCAAAAAATTCTCCAGCTCTCTTTGTCTGTCTCTGTCTTGAGGATACTTCTTCAGTATGTTCCTTCCTTGCTAATTTCATGAATGATTGTATCATTGAGTGGTAACTACCTGCATATGCAAGTACCACCTTTGAATTACAACACACAAGGGATCAATCAATACAGTTCTAATGTCCATCAGGCTTTACCTTCAACCGGTACTTTTCACCTTTTATTTTATCCTGGGTTTCCCTCACAACAAACTCGTACACCACCTAAATCTGAGCTCAGCCCTATTTCGCGTACACTAACTGTCCTAACACATTACAATTTCACCTACTGATTTAATCAGACAAGTGCTCAAGACAGGGTATCTGTATGTTATCCTTTTGGCCCTTTCTCTCAGTCTACTGTCACTCCTCCCAAAATCCATTTTCTTTCATTTCTGTCACATTTTGACACAACAACCAATTACACTTTCTTTAAAATTTTGGTCGCAATTCTTTTTAAATGCTTTTCACTTAATATTATTTCCATTGTTTTAAAGTCAGTTTCACAATGGATTTTGTGTCAGTGTCTTATAGGTTAAACGATGTTTTGTGATCTCCAATTGACTAATCCTCTTGTCAAGGAGGTATACCTGTCTGAGACCCATTCTTCAGTATATACGTTTATCCCAGCTCATTGTTTGTTCCCTCCGAGGTAACATTCACTTTTGCACACTTACATCGGTGTTCCAAGACAATGTTCCAAGACATTCTTGACTCCTGCATGATCTTATCAAATGATCTATGAGGGTTTACTAATCTTATCAAATGACCTCTGAGATTTTACTTACCTCTCCACATATGGTCCCAACGCCTCAGTTAGTGGCTTTATCACCAATTCAATCTTTCTTAAAAAGAAAGACAAGGACTCAAACATCATCAAGAGCAGTGATACTCTGCTGCACCTAACGGGCACCTTGCACCTTCCTTGATGATGGATGGATGGATGGACAACCTTGGACTGCATTTGCCCAAACTTTGACAAGCAGGGCACTAGACGGTTGATCAGCTCCTCAAATGATGAGACACAGTTCCCCTGACTTTTGGTGCTGGTCTTACAGGTAGAGTGTTGCCCACTCACCAGAATGCAGTCAGTTAGATCCTCTGATGGTGAGTATCCCGAGCTGATGACTGAAACTGGCTAATGGACTGTATGTAGACTGTGTCCTTGACTAAGGTACTTGCATTCCCTTTACTAATAACAGACTCCCTCCAGTGACTGGACTGAGGACTATACCCTAATCACTTTCAGACACGGTCATTTGGTTGAATAAACATACAGTGTATTTGCCTTGCTGGCAGCTAGGATATAGTGTAGATGTTAAACTGATGTCTCAGTGTGACATACATTAAGATGTCTCCTTAAGATGTCTCCCAGAGCAGATAGATCCTCACTCCATTTCAATCCTGGTTGCTGGTACGTCCGACAATACAAGTCATTTTCTGAGTGGCCGGCAAGTGTATTGGGTAGGTGCCATGATTGTTGTGAGGGGTTGGCAAATGTTCAAAGCCAGTATCAGTGGACGAGGGATGCTGGCAGTTGTTGCCTGTGGATGGTGTCCTGAGATGTTGTTTGCACCTGGGCAACATGGCAAGTAGTGAGTTGAAGTCACCAGGTTCCTGCTCTGACTTCCATGCCAAGATTTCTGGTGATCTACCTTGGTGAGATAGGAAGTTAAATATTAAGGAGGTAAGTTGGGCCATGAACAAGGTTTTTAAAAAGCTATAATCTCCCTTATGATATAGTTCTCCCTTATAATCTCCCCGACTTTGCAGCATGCTGCTGCCTAGCAAGAAATTCCCCTCACTTTTCAACAAAAACCTAAAAGATGAAGTGAGATGCTATCCTACTGACACAGGCTTTGCCAGATTTCTCTTTCAATTCCACCACAAACCTCATCATAGCTAATGTCACTAAGACTCTTTTAAAACTCTGCCCTATATTTCTATTAGGCTCAAGAAAGTCTAGTATAGTTTCGATAAATACCACAAACAAGAAAATTCAGACCTTGCAGAATTAACATCAATTCTCTGGTTAAAAGTCTAGAAAAAAAACTATACCATTTTGGTGAAGATATTTTTCTCCCTAATTTTCTTTCTTTTTGGAAATGAAGGCATATTTTGTGATACAGATTTATGGAGTTTAACTGCACTGTGATATCTCACCCAAGTGAACGTTCTTTATGGGTGAGCCTGGAAATTTGAGCTCCATCATATGGCCTTTATTAAGTACAAAGTACACCTCCACCAGTTTAATAAACTTGAAAACCAGGAAAGCTGCTTCAGTTAGCTTATGGCTTTTAATAACAGAGAAGAAATGGATTACTAATGGTTTATGATAAATTTTATGTTTTTCATTCACTTTTAATAAATGATATTTAAACATGTACCACATTTCAGCATAGCCCAAAAGCTTAGAAAAATAAAGCATATTTGTAGGATCATGAGTTTCGTTTACAGTGCCTAAACAGTAATGAAGTGTTTTTCTACCAAGATTCATTTTGAATGTCAGTGACAGAAGGAATGTTCATTAAAATACCACAGCGCATGTTAACAACGAGTTGAACCTTTAACCAGTGTCTGAGATCAATTTAAACAAAGAATGACTTCTCAAAGCAAACAAAAAGCCAGAGTAACTAAAACTCCTTCAAGAATCAGTTGGTTAAACTCAGTAATATCCCAGAAAGCAGAATATAATTTTAAGGAATATTGAATGTGAAGTGCTAGAACTTGTTTCTTTGCATTACTTAAGTAACAAAATGTCAGGTGGAAAGCGAAAGTCACAATTCATAATTTTATGTCCGTAACAAATGTCCAATCTATTCTTTTGCTAGATATCACACATCCCACTCCCATCCCAATTCCAATTTGCTATGTAGTTTATCCTTCAATTCAATTGAAAATACTGAGGTTCTGAAGCTTGAACGAAATTTGGAAATACCTATCTCCTAGCATTATAAAAGTGTGGTCACCACTTTATTTAGTTCAGTGATTCAATGAGATGGCACAATACTGTATTTCAAAGGACCACCTAAGATGGGCAATGAAATGTCTGCATTGCTAACAATAATCATATCCTGAGAATAATATTTAAAAAAAACTGACTTTTTTTAGTTTTGAAAAATTTTGGGGACAAGGTGCAATAGCCGTGTGTTAGAATAATGCAGTGCACTGGAATACTAATGTGCTGTGTCATGCAATGACCATTAATTTCACATACCTTTCATTCCACATCACAGAATTGGTCAGAAAGAAGTCAACAATCTGAAGGAGTTTAGAAATTCCAACCTAATCTTGCTTGGCTATTTACTGTCATCACAAAAAGCTACTCCACATTGAGCAGGAGTTTGCTCTTGCCCATTTCAGTCTTATCCATATGCTCGTAAAGTAAAATAAAATAAAACAGTTCTGAAAGAGGGTACCTGAACTCAAAATGTTAACTGCTTTCTCTCCACAGTTGGCTATTTACTGTCATCACAAAAAGCTACTCCACATTGAGCAGGAGTCTGCTCTTGCCCATTTCAGTCTTATCCATATGCTCGTAAAGTAAAATAAAATAAAACAGTTCTGAAAGAGGGTACCTGAACTCAAAATGTTAACTGCTTTCTCTCCACAGATGTTGCCAGATCTGTGGAGTTTCAGCAATTTCTGTTTTTGTTTGTAAAAATACATTGGGTGAAAATTCAACTTCAATAGTATTATGTAAGTGCATCTGAAAAGGTTAAATCTAAGTTGTGTATTAAATGAACCTAACATGATCATGTCATGTGGACTAAGGCAGGGGAAGAGTTTTGGTCACCCTCATACTCTCAATATCAATGCCTGTCATACTATGGTGATGTGTCCCTCATTGCTCTTACATAAGATGCATTTTGTTTAAGACAAAGAGCCCTTCTCATTTGAGTACCAGGTGTTTTCCCACTACCACACTGGACCAACCTGGTTCCATGGCTCCCTGTCAGCAAAGTAGATGGTGGTGGAAATCCTACCAGGTGGGTCTTGTATCATCATGAGTCGCGTGAGGATTATCTTACAACAGACAGGGGTGCAAGTTTGGCCATACGTGGAGTGTATATGGCATGATGACAAATCCTTGATTTATTTTTTATCTTCTTCTTAGAACTATCAGTAGCAGATTTCTCTTATTTCATTGGAAGATTTGCCAGTTTCATTCTCTTAAATGTCACTAAATATTTTTTTCTGGAAATGAGAGATGATAGTGATGGTTCACCCCTTTTTTTCTGCCTCTCAACTGACCAAAGCTAGTGTATTTGTTTTACAAAAGTGCTTTAATCCATGCGTGCTGTGGGAACAGATGAATGACAGATGTTTTCTCATAACTTTCAAAAGGAAAGATTAGTGATTTTTCTTCAACTGGCCCGTATATGAACTATGCTCACTCTCTCACATACTTTTACAGGAACTTTCACAAAAAAGTTACAATTATATCAGCAACAGACATCTAGGTCTTACAATTTAGGGGATCCTTGTTATTCTTCCTTTTACCAGGGTAGAGACTTGCAACAATGGAGGCCGCTTATCTTTTCCTTCCTAACAAAGAAGAATCTCTCGGAATTTTAGGAAGACAGATACACTGTTTATTTATGCCTATGGTAGCAAAATTTCTCTTATTCCACCACAGCTAAAGTGCAATGAAGCCCTATAGTGATACAGTTCCTTAGGTAGACAGTTCAAAGTCATTTAAAGTCTTTGCTTACATGTGGCTCAAAAGCATTTGTCCAAAGACAGGATGTTCTTCTCTTATTCACTTCATTTCTTCTGTCATAGTTAGATCCGAATATTTCTTATTAAGCCTCCTATCAGAAACCTAATTTCTGTCATGTGATCGAAACATTTCCTTCTTTGCTGTCATAAATCGTTCCTTATAATTAGGCAATTGTCAGGCAATGGAGTCTGTGTATTATTAATTCACAAACCATCTTGGTAAGATTAAGCTTTGCACACCCTTTTCTGGATTTCAGCTTTGGACTTGATAAGTTTGCAACAATACCATGAGTCTAGTTTTCTTGATTATTTGGAGAAATCCAGCCCTTAGCTCAGAAGGGTCACTTACATTTGAGAAGCTTCTCAGATTTCTGCCCAGAAATATCATTTTAATTTTAATGACTCATCAAGACTTGTTCAAATCTAAAGATTATCTCACAGGCTTTTCAATTTCAAAAAAAAGGTCATCCGCCCTCAAGATGATAAAATGTGAGGCTGGATGAACACAGCAGGCCAAGCAGCATCTCAGGAGCACAAAAGCTGACGTTTCGGGCCTAGACCCTTCATCAGAGAGGGGGATGGGGAGAGGGAACTGGAATAAATAGGGAGAGAGGGGGAGGCGGACCGAAGATGGAGAGAAAAGAAGATAGGTGGAGAGGGTGTAGGTGGAGAGGTAGGGAGGGGATAGGTCAGTCCAGGGAAGACGGACAGGTCAAGGAGGTGGGATGAGGTTAGTAGGTAGCTGGGGGTGCGGCTGGGGGTGGGAGGAAGGGATGGGTGAGAGGAAGAACCGGTTAGGGAGGCAGAGACAGGTTGGACTGGTTTTGGGATGCAGTGGGTGGGGGGGAAGAGCTGGGCTGGTTGTGTGGTGCAGTGGGGGGAGGGGATGAACTGGGCTGGTTTAGGGATGCAGTGGGGGAAGGGGAGATTTTGAAACTGGTGAAGTCCACATTGATACCATATGGCTGCAGGGTTCCCAGGCGGAATATGAGTTGCTGTTCCTGCAACCTTCGGGTGGCATCATTGTGGCAGTGCAGGAGGCCCATGATGGACATCCCTCACACCCCGCCCCCGCCACAACCGCCCCAAGAGGATCCCCCTCGTTCTCACACACCACCCTACCAACCTCCGGATACAACGCATTATCCTCCGACACTTCCGCCATTTACAATCCGACCCCACCACCCAAGACATTTTTCCATCCCCACCCCTGTCTGCTTTCCGGAGAGACCACTCTCTCCGTGACTCCCTTGTTCGCTCCACACTGCCCTCCAACCCCACCACACCCGGCACCTTCCCCTGCAACCGCAGGAAATGCTACACTTGTCCCCACACCTCCTCCCTCACCCCCATCCCAGGCCCCAAGATGACATTCCACATTAAGCAGAGGTTCACCTGCACATCTGCCAATGTGGTATACTGCATCCACTGTACCCGGTGCGGCTTTCTCTACATTGGGGAAACCAAGCGGAGGCTTGGGGACCGCTTTGCAGAACACCTCCGCTCAGTTCGCAACAAACAACTGCACCTCCCAGTCGCAAACCATTTCCACTCCCCCTCCCATTCTCTTGATGACATGTCCATCATGGGCCTCCTGCACTGCCACAATGGTGCCACCCGAAGGTTGCAGGAACAGCAACTCATATTCCGCCTGGGAACCCTGCAGCCATATGGTATCAATGTGGACTTCACCAGTTTCAAAATCTCCCCTTCCCCCACTGCATCCCTAAACCAGCCCAGTTCATCCCCTCCCCCCACTGCACCACACAACCAGCCCAGCTCTTCCCCCCCACCCACTGCATCCCAAAACCAGTCCAACCTGTCTCTGCCTCCCTAACCGGTTCTTCCTCTCACCCATCCCTTCCTCCCACCCCCAGCCGCACCCCCAGCTACCTACTAACCTCATCCCACCTCCTTGACCTGTCCGTCTTCCCTGGACTGACCTATCCCCTCCCTACCTCCCCACCTACACCCTCTCCACCTATCTTCTTTTCTCTCCATCTTCGGTCCGCCTCCCCCTCTCTCCCTATTTATTCCAGTTCCCTCTCCCCATCCCCCTCTCTGATGAAGGGTCTAGGCCCGAAACGTCAGCTTTTGTGCTCCTGAGATGCTGCTTGGCCTGCTGTGTTCATCCAGCCTCACATTTTATCATCTTGGAATCTCCAGCATCTGCAGTTCCCATTATCTCATCCGCCCTCAACTTCACTTCTGGTCAATTTAATTTACACTTTATAAGTTTAAATATAGAGGTCATAAATTCTTATTATGTGAGTGTGACAATATACAACCATTGCATTTAGTTACAAAGTTTATGTGACAATTGAAAATCTGAAACTCTTTTCTTTCTTTCTGCTGATAAAATACATTATTTGCTATGATTTATGGGAATATAGATTGCTGGGATCCTCTTGATTAATTGCTCCTCAGGACTATTTTCCTACCATCTGTGTCTCTTGATTGTATTGTCCTGTGACTGAGACACAATGTCTGAACTCAAACCACATAGGCAGAGACAATGCATAGTAACAGCCTAGCAACAGGCCAAACAATGCACTACAAGACCAAACACAACAGCCTCCAGCGCCAGCTGCTGAAACCTTTTAAGCGTTCAAATTCAGCAACCTACAAAATAATTAAAAGTGTTGACCGATTCACTCATCTACTGAGTATCACATTGTTTCAATCGACCTCTCATTGAAAACTGGTTTGGCACAAGATGGAAATCCACTCAATCTGCAATATTTTCTTGGATGGAAAAAATCAACTGTGGGACAAGGTGCACAGAAACCTCTTTGTGCTTAAAAACTCTGTCATCAATCAGTGAATTATTCTATGTTCACTTCCAAATCTGTGTTACAGTTAAATATTTTAACTTCATTGTTGGTAGCTATTTGTGCCCTGAATCCAACTGTTAACGATTATACCATCTTTTGATCAGACAACATTTGCCTTCCACCTGACAGATCTCAAATTTCCCAGTAATGAGTGGTTAGGAGTATGAACAAATTTATCAAGAGAAGATATGAGAAAGGCATTTTTACTCTGTGGTCAAGAATTATTAATTGTAGTGTGATGTGCTGATTGGATTCGAAATAGAGCAGAATCAAATATATTTTCAATGAAATGTTTTCATTTAACCGGTCACTAGTCTCCAATGTCAATGAAAATTTCAATTATCAAAACTGCTGTGTAAGAAATTTGGCTTGTGTGAAATGGCAACAACTTTTCAGCCACACTCTTCTTTCCACTAAAGTTCACAGAATCAATTTCAGACTATTTCTGTCTTGCTGTTACTCTTTCAAAACTACTAACTTCCAGACCAACACCATTTTGAATTTTGTTAGATCTCAGGTTGGGCACTTTGGGCTGTGATTGGTTTGGGCCAGTTTAGTTCAGGTGGGATGAAGGGTCACTTGGAGCATGGAGTATGGACATAGGTCGAATCACGTAACTATCCCACCACCATACAGTGCTGAGGTGAGCAGTCTGGTAAGTTCATTTTAATTAAGTGCATTAAAAATAAATGATTCATGGCACATTCTAAAAAGTTTTGATTTTAGGACAACTCCAGTTTTTAGTTGATTTTAAGATAGTGTACCAGTATTCCTTGTGTTTTAAGGGTTAACACAACATTTCTTTGCAAAATCTACAAATCATAATTGAGCTGGAAATTGAATGGGTTATGTCTGGGGTGATTTTCTAAAACACAAACTTACCAGCTCATTTCATATATCTCAAGGCACATAACTGTCCAGTTATGAAGCATTAAAATAGAGAAAGCATTAAATTCCAATCAAGACTTTGGCAATTTTCATTTAGTTCTGTCATAGATAAAGTAAAATTTTGAAACTACTGCAGTTATCTAAATTATTTGCTCATCTTTGTGAAGCATAATGTTTACGCTACTGGATACTACAGGGAAAAATGGTTTTTGACTAATTGGGCTACTCCTGGAAGAAAATCTGACGGCAAGCTGACTGACCTCGAACAAGCCGTGGGACACTGTGAGGACCTTTCAGTGGCAGGAAGTCCCATTTTCTAATCTGATTAGCCAGCAGGTTCAACGGAGTGTCTGCAGCATCTGATCTGTGTTGCTATTGTGCAAGGACTTTGAGACACTAGAGGAACCTTGCAATGATGTTACAGGTCTACACATCCCTGGTTTTAGTGCAGATGGAGTTACAACAGACAGGAAAAGCTCCAGAGGACAATGTACCTCTAAACCAATGAGACCACAACATGGTTACTGAACAGTTAGAAATATAGTATAGTCTGTATCTAATGTAACTATAAATCGGAGCCTGATATATATAGGATTACCATGCATCGCAGCATTGAGTACAAAGGTACCATAAATAGTGTTAGTTTGAGGCATGAGACTTAAGACAGTCTCTTTGACCATTCTGTATTGAGCCCAAATTCACAGTGTGGCATCAAACCACATGATAAAACAGTGGTGGGTGCTGCTGTGACTGCAGGCAAACTCATGGAGGGAATCTAATGAATCCAGATTCAGGAAACTCAGGGGCATTGGGTAGGAGGCGATGGCAGTGAGGCAGGTGGAGGAATGGGTTTGAAAGTACATGTGAGTAGGAAGGAAAAGAGGCATTGCCTTCAGAGGGGTTTCCCTGATGAGCAAAGAGCAACCTCCAAAGTTGGTTCTTTCGTTCTTCCTACTTCTTTATAAAAATTCAATTGACCTTTTAAGGAGCTCATTGTTCCTTAAGTTTTTATTTACACATCATGGGCTGGACACCCACTCGATTTGACTCCCACTGTCCTGATAAAAACATACCAGAGAGTGTATGTTTTATCCAGCCCATTATTTCTTTGCATAATTATGTGTGGAATATTAATATGTGCCTCAATGATGTGGGCTTAAGTGAAATCTGAGGTAAAATCTGAAAGGTCTGGCAAGGCCTATCTCAATCTCAGCAGCAACTTGTTGAATCTTTTAACACATCTGCCAGGCAACAACTTGAGTTTCCAATTAAGTAGCAATCAGTTGCCAATTAAAAGGGGATTATTGCTTGTTAAATGCCTTATTAACAGAGTGACTTGCCTCATTAAGCTTCATATATTACCAAACGTACTGAACAAACTAGATGCAGAGAATTCTCAGCATGTAAATCAGAATGGGTACCTGGTGACTTCAGTTCACCACTTGTTCTAGGTGACCTCTGTTTTGGAGACTGGGCACCAATATCTCAGGGCACACTCTATGGCCAACAGCCACACACTTCACCCATCCATGGACATTAGCATCTGCTATGTGCCAGTCTCCAAGACCCATCAAACACATCTCTGATCTGCTTAAATTGCCATTCTACACTTCAACGCTGCACAGCAGACTGCACAGACAAGTATCATTATAATGCTGCAGTAAAGATGCTGTGCACTTAGGGACATGCACTCAACTCATGGAATCATAACGCTCACTCATTATGGGTCTACGTGGATGTTCATAGCATTTCTACCTCACTTTGCTTTACCTTGCCTTTTTGCACTTTGCACCCTCAGCCAGCGGTACCATGTATTACCATTGCCTAGCTGGGGAGGCATTGGTCCTGAGGGAGGCATTGACTTAGTGTTATTCGTACAAGACTATTAATCCAGACACCCAGTTAATGTGGGTTCAGATCCCATCATGGCACATGGTGATGTTTGAATTCAATAAAAGTCTGGAATAAAAGTCTAATGACCACAAAATCATTACCAATTGTTGAAAAAACCCAAGTGCTTCACAAATGGCCTTTAGGTAAGTAGACTGCCGTTCTCACCCGGTATGGTCTACATGTGACTGCAGACCCACGGCAATGTGGTTGATTCTTAATTGCCCTCTGGGAGAGAGAGAGAGGGTGGTTAAAATGGGTAGCACATCTGTAATTTTTGGTAAAGATGGGGAGATGGCCTGAGTGAGTGAGTCACTGAGGGCATACGGGGTGAGAGGTGTCAGAAGATGATGAGCACAAGTGAGGAATATGTTACAGGCAATAATGATAGCAGTAGTACTTGTGTCTTGAAAGAGATGGGTACAGTAGCAGAGATACAATGAAGGTGAGGTATCAAAGACAAGAGGGTAACACTAATGCTGGCAGAGTGGAGATGATTACTGGCTTTCTTCCTACTTTATTTTGCGCTCATCCAGATGACTGAGACAGCAATGATCTAGAGCAAGCTGGCATGGTCTGGTTTTGTGGCCCACTCTGCTGGACCAGGGGGAACAAGACATCTTAACTGTAAATCATCCAGTTCAGTTGGACCTCCTGTTCCTTGCCCACAAAGTAAGGCAATCCGTTTTCCTCATCTGCCATGCTTGGGAATAATGTCAGGTACTGCGCCAGGCAGCTTTGGTTTAATGGCGCTTCCCTGGGTGAGCAAGAACTTTTGAAAGATGGTGCCAGCACTGGTGATGTCAATAAATTCTGAGCTATCCTCGAGTGATGAGTTATTCTGGGAATATTGCATGATATAATTGGGTAATAGGAGTAGAAGTGACCATGATTGAGATGAGGGAAAATATGGTGAGAGAACTCACTAAGACTCATGGCATAAATTCAATGCGATTGACACTTAGCTAAAAAAGTTGTTTCAGTTCAATGTGCAGAATTCATTGTTTTAGTATAGTGTAGTCTGATTATTCTTTTTATCATTACTTTGGTTATCTCTTTAAATAGCTGACTCTAAGTTTCCCATTCCTACTTCACTTTAAGGGCTCTTCTAACCTAATAATATTTCAAAAATTCTGATCATTTAGTTTGGTTGAGAAAGGCCCTGTGAGTTCCAAACAAAAATCTGTTGAAGAGACAATTTGCAATGCAAAAATCTACATAGATTTATATTAATAATGGCTTTTGGAATAGAAAATGAATAAGGAGCAAAATTTTATGGAACTAGATCATAATGGTTATATATGTTTTCAAATACATTTGATCAATCACAGCTCCAAATGTTAACTTTTTGACTCAGGCCACTTTCAGCCGAATTTCAGTGAAAATTACGACTACAGTCCAATTGCAATAAGTGATCCTTTGTCATAACTTTTAACAATATTGAAATGTTTTTCAGATAGAAAAATATCAATATAATGCTTCTGGTACAATAAGAACATTAAGATGCTTTTGGCTTACTACTAGTTGCTCTAAACAATCCTGGTGGCTAACTTTAAACAATAAATTCTTCATGCAGCAGTGGTGTGGTTTGAGGCCACAAGCCTACTGCCCCCATGAAATTGGAAAATCCAAAACTTATCAAAACAGGAAGAGTGGAATCTGTTTTAGTTTTCTTTCTACATGACAGGCTTCATTGTAATCTTCAGCTTTTTGATGGTGTGAATGTTCATGATTTGCTTGCAAAGTTTAGAATTATGCTTTATGCAGATAAAACTCTTAATTCTATGACAAAACAAAGAATTTGGCCCAGGCATATTAATCATTTAGTTTCAGGATTTATTTGTATTTGGGTAGAGGGCATTAATTGGAACTTAATCATTGCTCCTGTAAATGTGAGCAAATTAGAATTTTGTTAATTGTGATGAAGTAAATATTTACCTCTGATAGCTGAAGGTTGGGAGTTTGTGAAGATTATGGTCCGTTTTTATCCTTCATCACCAAGCTCTCTGGATAGAATGAGGAAGTCCCAAACATTATGTAAAATATATCTGTAAATATCAAACATCAAGGTCTAATTTTAACCAGATATTGGCTAAGTGTTAATTTTGGGAAGTTTTATGGGAAGTTTCTTATCAGGTTTTCTTGCATTATTCTCTGCAGCCTGCCTCAGCTATGAACATTATGTTTAATTTACATTATGTTCTGTTCAGCAGTGCTTGGCACTGCAGGTATCTTCTGGGATAGCTTACACTGGTATTATTTTTAAAGCCCAGTTATGTACTGTGTCAAACATTTCCAGGCAGTCCCTTTCATGGTGCATGTCGTGGAAGGGAAAGGGTTAAGAAATGTTTCTGAGGATACATAAGTGGCACGGTGGACACTTCATTACGAATACCAGCACATATTTGTAAAGGTGCTGCTGCTTAACCTCAGCTGTCTGATCAACAGTTGTGTAATAGCAACCAAAGGAATCATGTGATAGGTTGTCTGTGCTTAGTGTCATTTAGGATCCTGTGAAAGAGAGAGCTAATATTTCCCTCATGCCCAAAGTAGTATAACATCTTCTCATTGATCCATATTACTGCATCAAATTGAAAGCTTTGAAATGTTTGAAAATGCTCACTTTTATTCAGCAAAAGCAAAAGTGAAGAAAAAGAAAGATTGAATTGCTTCTGAGAATAGACAGGGACTCTTCGCACTTTAATTATTTACAGAGAACGAGTGATCACTGCATCTGACTCACATCTATTGGAACTGGTGTCAATTAAGTCCAGTCTGATTTATAATGCCTGAAGCACTATATCATGCCAAAGGTGATGTTTCTCTTGCTCAATATCCTCATCTTCCTTCTCAGAGGGTTGCTACCACTGTTCAAGCTCACCAGCCTCATCATATCCACTTTTATCCTGCTCAAATTGTGCAGAGCACAGTATACTAGAATTGTGTAGCACATTCTGTCAGGACAATATCAGAAGAAACTCACAAGACTGTTCCCAGCATCTGAATCTTATCCTTAGGAGACCTTTCATCCGCTCATGGTTGAGTAATGGTCTGTATTATTTCTATGCACAGCCTCAGTCAGGAGTTAATGTAATGAAGTCATCATAGTTCCCGAGGGTAGCCTTGACTCTCAGCAAGCAACCATCCAGCCCTGGAAATAAAGCAGGAACATGGGAGTTTTCAAGGATTTAGGCATCATGGCACCTCTCAGGGCTCCCTGCATTGATGTGGTACCGACGATCACAGTTGGCATTGATGAAGTGAAATTCTTTTCTGTTGGTGAAATCAGCTAGGTTTTGATATGGTGCTATCAGTGTCAGGTGTGCTTGATCTATAGTGCCCTGTCCCTGGGTGGGGGTGGTCAGGTATATTAACAAAGTCGATTGCCTGGGCTGCAGCAATGACTTTGACATGGGGAATGAGAGGAGTGATGTGATTTGGCCCAAATTACATTAGTTAGGGCCTGTGGGTCAAGATAAGATCCCACACAGGTCTCAAATGGATTCTTGGAAGCAGCCAATTGCATTAAAGTTTGATGCAGTTGTGACCTTGACGACTACTGGGATAGGATGGCCAATCACACCTTCAGGTCATAGGACACATTCCAGTAGTAGTCACAATTCTGAGCCATAGTCCTGGGACATCATCAGCTTGGGTGATGCACCTCATCCATGCAGAGAAAATTAAATCCATGGACTCTGGGTCTCCTGTACCTCCTCCATATGCTGCAGGAACATTATGCTGTGATGTCTTCATGCAGAGGTTGTTCAGCTATTGGCAGTGTACCATCTGCTTCATATACTGGGGGAACAGCACTTCATTTCTCGTTTACTCACACAATGGCTGCAGCAAATGCATTCGCAAAACTGGCCTTCATTAGTCGGCATTTCTCACTTGTTTTTCCTTGAATTGATAGGCAATGGGAAAATACCAAGTCTTCAGGTTATTTTTTAAATCTGAATTTGCCTTGCAAGGTAATACTGTACTTAGGACACAAAAAGTTTAATTTTTCAAGCTGGAGAAAGATTGCTGAGAAAAAAAAACGAAAGACCTTGGGGTGTGTTATTTTTAAAAAATATGCTGCCTGGATAAGGTTCTCAAAAATATGATCTCAATTTAATGATAGCATAAAACTGATGGCAGAAACAACAGTAGAAAACAATGAAATGATTCTGGAAGGGTCATGAATTTTTGGAAAGCTGAATTAATGTAGAAGTTTGGCGAGGCAATAAGGAGCCAGAGCATTTGTGGAATACATTTAGGTTATTGTGCAAAATCATTTAAAACATTACTCCAGCTGTAAATGAAAAAAAAGAAGCGATTTTGTATTTAACTTACAAAGTTCTACAATACAAAATAAAAGAAACGTCTTCTCCTTAGGCTGCCCTTCAAGATCAGGGATAACTTACTGCTGCTCAAATCCAATGGGCTCTGCGATGCCTGATAAACCCAAAGTGTGACTTTCAGCCTCAGCAGCATGAGGGTCAGGTAGCTGAATTGCTGGAATTTTTGTGTACTCTTTCCAACACCTCACTTTGCTTCTAAGTTTTCTTAATTACGTTTCTTTATGTGTTCAGCACCATCCTTAATGAGCCCTCTCAATTTTGGTTGTTCACAAGCTAAAGACTCCTACAAGTTGACAGTTATTGTCACAGCATCTCTGAAGTACCACTTCTCTTCCCAGAAGAGGAATATGAGGTTCTGCGGTGATTCCAGGACTGTATCTTTGCTATTTCAAATTTCATTTGGTGTTCCATCCACTCCAGAGGCTTTGTTGTTTTTCAGCTGTCAAATGGTACTTTCAACTTCTTTAACTTATGTGATCCTTATCTGCTTCAAATGCCTGCATTTATAACTTCCCTGTCTCTCTATTCCCCAACCATGAGATTCCATCTTAGCACATGCTTTGTTTCTAGCTGCACCTTGTTGTATCTATGCATTATGTTACCTGATTTGAACTGCAAGTTTTTTTTAAAATTAGAGTTATAGAGTCATACAAGCACAGAAACAGACCCTTTGGTCCAACTCATCCATGTAAGCCAGATATCCAAACAAAAACTGAAATTGCTGGAAAAACTCAGCAGGTCTGGCATCTTCCGTGGAGAGAAATAATAATTAACATTTTGGGTCCAGTGAACCTTTCTCAGAACTGATCTAGTCCCATTTGCCAACACTTGGGTCATATCCCTCTAAGCCCTTCCTACTGATTTACCCATTTAGATGCCTTTTAAATGTTGTAATTGCATCTGCCTCCACCACCTCCTCTAGCAGCTTGTTCTGTACACACACCACCCTCTGTGTGAACAGGTAGTCCTTCAAGTTCCTTTTAAATCTTCCCTCTCTCACCTTAAACTTATGACATGTAATTTTGGAGTCCCCTGCCCTGGGAAAAAGATCTTGATTAGTCACCCTATCCATGCCCGTCAAGACTTTATAAATGTCTATAACCCCTTGGCATCAAGGATCCAGGGAAAATAGCCCTAGCCTTTTCAGCTTGGTTCCTATAATTCAAACCCTCCGAGTCTTTCACCTTGCAGTCTGCACCAGGGATTTTAAGTGTTGATTCATGCAATCTCCAATGTCTGCTCAGTCGCTGGTTTAACTTGGACTCAGGATCATTCCCACAGCCTATCACCTCATAATATAGCCTGTACTCTTCCTTGCAGCTACAGATTTCTTCTGTTGCAATACATTTCTTATCAGGTCTGAAATATTTCTTGTGTCAAGTGTTGTCACAAGTTTTTTGGAGTTTCATTGAGTGTTTGCAGTGATGTGCTGCCCATTCCAGTTGATTTACACAGCCAATCAAATGCTATGAGCTCTCAATTTGCATTTAATAATGAGGTACCCAGTTTTTCAATCAAGTCCATTTGCCAAATGAGCAATGGCCAAATGAAAGCAGAAGTTTGCAGAAAATGGACTGCAAATTGATTTTCCATACTTTAATGGCCACAACCTGCAGCAGGTAGATTAGATTAAAATCCTTTTGCTGGGTAAAACCCCACTGTGATCCCCTAGTCTCTGCAAACACACACCACTGCATCCCAGCCCAATTTTTGCTGTCTTACTGATTGGAAAATTTAAGGGCCAGATAATTAATATTTTCCAATAAAGATACATCTGTCAGTATGTGGGAAGTATATCCTGTGTGAACTTTTGAATCCTTGTTGAAAAAACTTCAAATCCTTATTAATCCTATATTTGATATCCTCAGATTTCAGTGAAATAATACATCTGGCATTAAGTTATTCATAAATTCTGTAGCAGCTTCCTCTTGCAGTTATCAGTCGGCTGAACATATATATGCACTTTCAGCTAGTTGAACGTACCCAACTAGCAGGCTTTCAGCTATAGCTTTATGAATAAGTTCTTAAGGGAAGTATTGAATGATTTGTTCAAAAATATCTGTTTTTATTTACGGATTTATTTTATGTTTATGGGGATGTTGTGTCAGATTGAGGTGATAATGAACCATTTGAATATAATCGCTTTTGCACTGTAGGGAGGGATGTTTAACTAAGGAACACAAGGCCCCAGAGTTTAAAAGCAGGGATTTTGCTAAGGATGCAAAATTGGAGATTTACTGTCAAGACTGGAGCCTGGCACAAAAATAGAATTATGTCATAGGTAGGAGGGTGATTGGCCATGGGATTGGTAAGATAACCTTTGAAAATAAAAGAATATTTATGCTGAACATTCCCTCAGCACTCAAAATAATAACTTACAATCCAGGGTAGATGAGAGACAATTCGCAGTGGGATTTGGTTTGATGGATTCAGTGGCTTTATGTCTTTCACTAATTTCTGCAGTCAATGACCTAACTCGATCGTAAAAGTTTAGTTCCTGATTTTAAGTTGGTAATGGTTGCTTGACAGGTCTCATTAATATTGGCAGAGAGACAAAATACCGTAGATATTGGAAACAAACACTGCAAGGGGCAGTGTGGACTTGTTGGGCCGAAGGGCCTGTTTCCACACTGTAGGGAATCTAATCTAATCTAATAATCCTGGAAAAACTCAATAGGTCTGGCAGCACCTATGGAGAGAAAAACAGAATTAACATTTTGAGTTAAGTGATCCTTTGTCAGAGTTGAAAGATGTTCTGTTTTAACAGAGAAGAAAACATTTTACAACACTTTTCTGTTCTGACGTAGAGTTGTACTAAATTCCGTACTAATACTGTTTATCTCTCACAGCTGCTAATAGACCTGCTACATTTCTCCAGCATTCTTTGTGTTTGTTCAATTAACATTGGCGCTCTATTGTATTAGTAGTTCTTAGTAAACAATTCAGTTAGCTTCAGATTCCACACCTATGAAATCACAGAATTTTTGTTTCCCACAGCATGTTTAAGAATCTAGTAAATACGTAAAATTAAGTAGCCAGCCAACCATGACTTCTCCTGCTGAGTTCCAGAAACATGCAAAGCATAAAACAGCTTATCCACCCTTAAGCCTTTTGATGCTCGTGAGTGACCATTACTGGCCTGTCAAGGACCCCATTCTACCTCCATCACTGTAATGCCTGTGGTGGGGAGATTTAGAAGGTAGGTGACAGTCCAGCATGTTTCATTGAACAGGCTAACCATAGTTTGGATGAGGGTGGTAGTAGAATAGATTTGGTTCCTTGAGTGAAAACAATTGTTAAATAAATGGTGACACTTGGATATGAATTTGTTGGTCATACGTCTTGAAGTACACAATCCAAGTCAAAACAGTATGTCTTATTCATTAGTTTTCTTGGTTCCCCACATCCCCCCGCCCCCACGACAAGCACACACACACACACACACACACACACATCCTGATCAAAATGCCTGGACTTAAATCTGATATTCATATTTAGTTCTTCTCAGGACCCCTTGGAAGTCTAACAGCGGTCACCACTGAACGGCCGCAGGCCAACTGACCATCAGATCTCAAAGGTGGGATGTTCTTTTGGTGAAAGGTGGAAAGTTCCACCTTTACCTCATTAAGTACAGTCTCAGCATACTGTCACAATAGGACAGCCTGATTTAAAGTTGGTGAGGTGCTGCTTGACCAGCAAAGTGAGGCATGCTGCCCTCTGAAATTCACCTCCATTTTATTCACAAAATGGATCCTCTTAATAGGTTACTAAAGTGACTACTTCAAAAGCATTTCTCTGATTATAAAGTTTTTTGACATGTTCTTGTGGTGTCGAGAAAGGTAATTCTCAAATGCACGTTCTTTCCTTCTTTTATAGCTATTCTACAAGAACCGAATGGCATACAACTATCAGCTGTCAACCAAGTCCTGCACAGAATCCCTAAGGCTGTGAACAACATTTACTTTATGTTTTCTCTTCCAAATTCTCAATCAACAACAAAATGTTTAAAGAAACTGTTTATGGATAAATCATGAAACCGCTCCCATGTCTGAGCAGTTTGCAGATTTTCCAAGAAATACTTGCTTTTTTAAGTTGTGTACGATTGCTTCTAACTGTGAGGGGAAGAGAACGTGGAATCACACACAGGGCTCAGACATGGTCCTGGAATTTCTCAGGGTGATGATTAGGTAAGGCAAGCTGGGCCTGTCTGTAATCTTTCAATGCAGTCAGTGAAACTCTAAGAGAATGGGGAGAAAGGAAGGTTCATTCACATCAGATTTCTGTTAATTTTGGAATTTTGATGTATTAAATGGAATGTGAAATCTCAACCCTCCAGCCTGAGCACAGTGCAACAAGAGTGAGTCTCCATAACCAACAGTTTTTGATACTCAATCTCAATTGGCACCAGCATTTTAGTGGAAACCGCGAAGGCCTCATTTCCCCTAAAGAGGCGTTCTTATTAAAATGTTCTGTAGATCATTTCTTTACTGTTGTGGCTGTCTGAAGCCTTCACAGTGCAAAGGAATGGTGGGCAGGCCACTTGAGAGCTGGGAGGCAGGGTGTTCAGGACCTCAGCCACCTTGCTCATAACAATTAGCCACATGGCACACATTTCTAGCTAATGGGATGGGTGGGTACCAGAAGAGTATTCCATGTGGCATTTCTGCCCGCTACCTCAGCAGTTCTGTACCACTGAGTCAACAAAGTCCACAAGGGGTCATTGTTAGCAACACTGGTGAATTGATTCTGGCTCAAACACTGGAGTTGCAGGCTATGTAGTTTTTTGATTGTTGCCAAGAAATTAAAGGCAGCAAAGCCTCTTTAAAACCCAAAGGCAGGACCTCTTATTTCAGGAAGTTGCAAATGCCAGTGACCATCTCCTGAGTCACTGTTGCTTGAGTGTATCCAGAAAACTAATACTGTGCCAATTACCTACATCTTGTGGATATCACCACCAGTCAGCGACTCATCTTTGTTCATCCCCTCTGTCTCGTGGAGTGGTAGGTCTGGGAAAAGGCTATTGCCAAACCTGCTGTGCTTATTTTGTTCCTCATCTGATGATCTGAGTTCCAAGATTAAGCTGCAGAAGGAGCTCCTGTACTAAACAGTTGTTACAACAGATGGAAAGTTTAGATCAGATACAAACAATCAAGGTAGTAGAAATGACTTATATATTAGAAATCACCTCTTAAAAAGTGAGGATGCAAGATCAGAGCAAGTCATGTGAGGAAAAGCCATTCACTTAGGCTAGGGCTTAGGTGTGATGTTTGAGTACTCCCCAGTTCTTGCTGTCCTTTTACTTTATTTTCATTGATAATTTCAAGGAAGTCCAGGGATCTTATGCATTCAAGGTTAAGTTCAAAATAGCCAGCAGCTAATTTCTTTCTTGCACATTTACATTAGCATTTTGTTTGCAAAGACCACTTACTCACAAGTACCCTAATACACTGAAGTTAAAGACTGAGGGTGGCATTTTGCAGCCAGCTTCCTAACACACAGTCAAGTTTATTCCTTTTAACCAACTATGTGCCACTTGCAAACACACTTGCTTTTGAAATTTAAAACTCCCCACCTTGTTTCAGGTCAATGTTGAGAGGTGAATTGTCACAAAGCATGTGCTCATTTAGCTTCCCTATTCAAACTCATTCTATTCTAGCTCGGCATTCTGTTTAAATATCAAATAAGATTCTATTGCAAGTACAAATTTAATTCAAGCAAGTTCAGGCAAAAAGAATCTACTCAGCACTTTGAAGGCATTTGGCAGCCTGATATCTGAATGCTGAAGTACATTCTATTTTAAGTTTCCTGCAGCGTTTCTGACTTTTTTGTTCATGCACTAAGCTGTAGCTCTTGAAAAAATGCCAAGCCTTGACAGACATTTCCCTCCTTCCCCCACCACAAGACACTTTCTCTGACAAACTGACCTTCAGTAGCTTGAAAGCAAAGAATTTTTAGTTCAGGGTTGTTTGAATTGCTGTCTAGCTCAATACACAGCCTGACCAATAAAAACATTCAGTCAGTACAGAGGAGGAATATATCCCAAATCTCACATCCTATGTGTTATGCAAACCACAGACCTTTACTTTGTATTCCAACATTCCTGCAATGTTCTAACATGGCTGATTCGAGTTTCCTGGCAAGAATTTAACAAGGAACTGTGTTATAATATATACTTTCGGTCTTGGCTGTATTCTAGCGTTCCCCACTTATGATGAAACAGTGTAACTAACTAATTAGTGCACCAATCATAACACAAACTTGTATATTTTCAGCAAAAGGGTAATTCATATTTTGTTATCATATTCTGACTACACTATTTATTTAGTTAAGCCAAGGAGCATTGATACTGGGCTTCAGTAACATTTACATCACCAAGCAAAAGCTACCAAAAATCACACCTTGAAACCCAAGATGAGTATGCCATATAAATCAGTAATGTTTATGCCAACATTAGTAGAAAATTCCAAACGGGGAGAATTTACTTTCCAACTATTTAAGAAAAATCGTGAAACGAGGGACTCATCCACTGGCTTCCTATACATTGCAGGGAGCAAGACTCCTGCCCAAAGCAAGTATGCTCCTTCTTTAAACCTGCAGATTGAACTACAATGCTGTTTTTGAGAGTCTGACTGTATTATTATATTCAGACCTGACTGGAGAAGCAGTGGTGGTGTTCAATCAGGGCAAAACCACTGGAATTCAGATTCAGTGCCAAAAGAGTTTCAGGTTAATATTGATATTGACTTTATTTTCAGTTTTTTTTTATAGTCAAGGAAGAGCGGAACTACTGCTCTAGGCCAAGTATGAAAATATTAGGCCACCCTTACGCTCCGCTAACCCAACAGATGTTAACCACTTTCATGTTTTCCCCTTAAGCTTACTCTAATTCAAAAGGCCTATTTCAGCTAAAATTCAGCAGTATTTGCAGTTTAATTGTGAGGTGTCAAATGTGGGTAGCCCAAACTCTGCTTGTGGTGGAGTTCTCATCCATTCATGCTGACAGAATAAAAATCCAATAGAGTGGTTCTGTGATATGCTGAAGATCTGAACTGGGAACTCTGGATTTGCTAAATTCAAACATAATTGGAATGTGCTAAACAATTAAAGCTAAAGTAGCCCAAGCTAGTCTGCAAAGTCACTGGAAATGTTGCAAAAGTGCCTGAAAAATTGTGTCGTCCATGTTATAAATAGTGTGCACTATCAGACGTTTTCAATATGGACAAAACTGAATTGTCTTACTTCCCTTTATTGAAGCATTCTTTAATGTTTAAAGTAGAAAAGTATAATGGTGGAAAGCAAAGCAAGGAATTTGCTACTCCAATGGTCTGCACCAACATGGATGGCACCAAAATGTTGCTGCTTCTTATGATTGGAAAGTATTAGATGTCACAGTGCTTTGTGAATTTCAAGACATTACCCATGGAGTATGAGTCTAACAAAACCACTTGCGCTTGTTCTTGGAGGATCTCCAGCATTTTTGAGGTATGAATCAGGGAAGTAGAGAAAATATATCAATGAAAGAAAGAACGTATTATCATCTCAAAGACCCTGAAGAACTTGAAGAATGTCCGTCCTGACTGAAGCCACAAGGGATGTGGAGATTCTCCGAAATTTCACTCTGCAGCTGGAAAACGTAGAAAACATGTTTTACTGTCTTGACTTCATGGCAGACACATCCAAAGACAACACATTAGGCTGAAAAAGATTACTGAGGTTTTCCACAGCTAACCACCAATGCTATTTGATGCCTTTTATGATACAAGGTCAAGTAATTGCAAGATGTGAACAAACTGAAAAAGATGTTTCTCACATATTTATTGTGTCCTTGTGCTTCCTATTTATGACATACTGCATGCGTGTAGGCAAATCGTGCTACATAGAGGATTTATCAGCTATCTTGAAGCTGCATTTATAACAAAATTATTGGCCAGCTCTCTCTATTTTAATGTGTCATGATATTACTGTAATTCCTGCAGAAAGCCCCTCTTCCACCTCAAACCAGGTACTGACACCTATCTGGGAGGATAAGGGTTGAAGGACTAATAGTCTGACCCTGGTGCTGAAAGCAAGAGGAGATCTCACTCAGTGACCAGAAATGCAGTATTTTTCCAAATGTAGACAATTAGCAATTTGGACCCCTCTTCCAATTAAGGATTGAACTGCAATCTAAACAGCTGCCAGTTCATTCAGAGGCAGGCAGCTCAACCGTGCCCATCACTAGCAATGGTAACTCGAGCTCCAGGATGATGGAGACTCAACGATGACGTGAACTTGGAGGTCAGGTAAGTTTGGGGAAGTGATGACCTTGTGGGATTGACCTGGACTATTAATCCAGAGACTAGGGAATGTTCTGGGCACCTGGGTTTGAATCCACCACAGCAGATGGTGGAGTAAAAATGTAGTAAAAACAAAATCTGAAATGAAGAGCCTAATGATTTCCAAGCAACCATTGTCGATTGTTGAAAAAGGCCATCAGGTTCAGTATGGTACTTCAAGAAAGCAAAATGCCATCCTTATCTGGTCTGGCCTACATGTGATTCCAGACCCACAGCAATGTGGTATTAAATGCTGGTCGAGCCAGTGACACCCATATCCTGTGAATGAATTTTAAAACAGTGGGGAAATTAACATCAGAAAGGCTAGGTGTGGTGGTTGGCAAAAGGGATGGTAAAACATCTATGGCCTCCAGCGCTATCAGAATGCCACTCCATGAACTATGGATAGCCCATTAAATTTGAGTTTTCCTCAGCAACTCATTGAGAAAATGCCATGTGTTATGTAATAGTCTTCTGTTTGATGGCAATTCTTCCTTATCTGCCCATGGGATTGGTATTGCAGATTATTTCAATTGGCTGCCCTGTGGGAAGCTTGTGCTGACTGGTTCACACTGCTGACAACAGTATGAAGAGCCTGATGCTGTCCTCTGCTGTATTGTTAAACTAATCACCTATGAGCAGGATGTTAATAAACCTGGGAAATTCAGTTCAGAATCTTTCTGGTTTTCCTACAAGATTGCCAACCATTTCCACAGCTATCCCTCTCTGACTCTGTCACTGACACTGCATGTATGGAACCTGTACCCTGCTAAAACTGAACCTAGCTAAACTATAATTGTCAAAGTGCTGAATTTTCCAAGGAGTGGTAATCAGAATTTTGCTTAACTTTCTCTGTTAAGGCACAGCTCCGCATTTCTGAAAGCAGATTCTGGTGTCCCTTCAGAAATGTGGAGCTTTCCTGAAATCTAACTGGCCTCTGGTAGTGTATGATAGTCAGGAGAAGGTCAAACTATGCCCACTTTATCACAGCAGTATATGCCATTTTCTTAGATTTCAATGTCTGGCAGCACAGTCAGGCACTCCTGACAGCTACTCTGAAAGGTTAAGAATGTAAAGTAAATATGAAGTTAGGGTGCCAGGTAGGTAGATTGTGGAATGGATAGGGTGCCAAGGTCAGGATAGACAGGATGCCAGGTAAATGGTGGCATGTTTGAGATAGGTTGAGGTGAGACACTGGAGACAAGGAGAGATTGTCATATCCAGGCAAGGGAATGGGCAGTGGTGGCACTGATGGAGAGAGCTGTGTTTTATGTCAGACAACAGGGAAAGGTGGATGTCAACTTGGCTGGAGGGTGGGGAGGAAGGAGGGAGCGGGAAGTGGTGGGGGAAGAGGGGTACAAGACAGGATATCATGCCCAGGGGACAGAATAAGTGGTGTGTCAAGTTGCTGAGGGAGACAGGGTGTATCAGATCCCAAGGGGGAGAGAGTGTTGTTGTGGCCATCTGGGGGGAGGTGAGTGGACATGTCTGTCCAGGAAGTGGATGAGAGAGTGGTGATATCAGGGCCAGTGACAAGGGTGCACCATTGAGGCCAGTGATGGGGGAGTGGTCTTTCATGTCCTAGGAAAGCAGAGTGTTAGGTCCTGGGGTGGTGCAAGTCCTGGAAGAGTATGTCTTGATTGGGTACAATGTTTTTGCTAAGTGTCCAGGAGATGTACAGCTTTTGGGAGGCATGGCCAAGACATGAATGGTGAGTTAGAAGGGTCAGTTTAAAAGTTAACCAGGAGTAAGACTAGATCTTTAATCTTTTTAACTTCTCCTGGGGAATTATTAGCTTCACTACAGCAGAACTCTCCGAAGGTTCATATTTCAATAGATACTTTCAGAGGCCTCCGGGCATCGATAAATGACCCATCAGAATTTTCAATTTGCTGGCAATTCTCTCAGTCTACAACACTGGGAATCCATGGGGTCCCAGCATGGAACTTCTGTCCATGCTCCAGAACCATCTATCTGTCCATCAGAAAATCTTAACCTAATTTCTGAAAAACACAGAAAAATTGGCATCAAAATTAAAAAGCTAAATTTCTGTGTTTGGAGTTAAAATGACAGTATATTGCAATTTTTTCATTAAATGTTTGAAATTAATTTTTTAAGATCGCAGGGAGCTGTGTCAAGGGCAGTGTTTAATGGAGGCAATGGAGATCATACCCAATGTTGGAGAGCCAGTGAGAGTCCTGCATCACCTTCTACAGGCCAGACCCATTGGATTATATGCTGCTTAAGCTCTTTACCAGAAAGCGATAGGCCTTTTGTGGAAGTGAGCATCCTAAGGGCAAATGTCCCACTTACCAAGGGTGACTGGTGAACCAAAGGCTTTAAATCCAGTTGAAACTTAGCATCATTGGTGAAACACCCACCTGAGGCCTACCATCGTTGCTCAAGGTGAATGATGGTGGGAAGGGTGTCACAACGGGTAGAGTTACACTGATACTGGGTCCCTCAATCACATACTGAGTACCTTCAACAAGGGGATCTCCTACCCTGGAATTTCTCAGGTAAAGCCACATGGGGCTTGATTCTTGCAGGTCATGCCTTTCACATGTTCATAGAATCCTTGTTGTTGGGTTCATGCCATTAATTGCCCACTTAAGAGCCTGTATCAGTGATAGTGTGGAGTAGAAAATCCATCCACAATCCTTTCTGCCAGGGGCAGCGTGGTGCAACGGCTAGCACTTCTGCCTCACAAAACCAGGGACTTGGGTTCGATTCCATCTTTGGGTTGTCTGTGGAGTTTGTGTATTCTCCCTTTGTCCATGTGGGTTTCCTCTGGGTGCTCCAGTTTCCTACCACAGTCCAAAGATGGGCAGGTTAAGTGGATTAACCATGCTAAATTGCCAAGGGATGCAAGTTAGGTGGGTTAGCCATGGGAAATGCAGGATTACAGGGATAGGTGGGGTGTGTGAGTGTGGGTGGGATGCCCTTCAGAGGGTTGGCATAACTCTTTGGGTTGAATGGCCTGCACCCACACTGTAGGGAATTTATCTATTCACAATCACCAGTCTACCACCTGACTAAATGTTCTGTATCACCAAACTCACCATGGGGAAGGGCAGAAAATTCAACCCAAGATGTCTCATGGCCTCTTCTGTGTGAAAACAAACAGTTGTAGCGACTCCTTTCATTGCTCAGAGAACTGCAGCTGGTTTGTAAGTTAAATGTGCAGGTATCCATACAGGACTCTTCTTTCCCATTTATTTCTCTTTTCCTTTAGTTTGTTAAAGCCCAGTATCAGTGTAACTCTACCCGTTGTGACACCCTTCCCACCATCATTCACCTTGAGCAACGATGGTAGGCCTCAGGTGGCTGTTTCACCAATGATGCTAAGTTTCAACTGGATTTAAAGCCTTTGGTTCACCAGTCACCCTTGGTAGTTGGGACATTTGCCCTTAGGATGCTCACTTCCACAAAAGGCCTAAGATTCCTTATGCGGAATATGGTGCCAAGAGTGTTGACAGCAATGCTGTTCCCTCCAGACTGTCAAAGGAGGACATGCCATCAGACCCAGCCAGCCTGGACTGAAAGACCATCCCTGGTCAGTGTGGTCTACTACATTAAAAGAAATGCCCAGTTTTGCTAAGAAAATGTCCACGATATTTTGTGCTGTGCAAGGATAAGTTCCAGCATTTTCTCTCTGTTACATCACACACACAGAGCCATTACTCCACACTCTAACTCTGCCACTGCACACCCCTCACCAAGGCTTATGGAGTGCATGTGCATTCAATGCCTCACACCCAAAATTAGACCATTGTCCAAAATTAGTAACTCTTCCTGCTCTCTGCACTTTAAAGCCCCTTACTGGGGATACCTCACCCCATTCCTGCCTCTCTGTATCACCTCCATCACCTCTTGCCCCAATTCCGTCATATTCAATTCCTTCCCTTGTTCCAATGCAGGAAATAAATGACTATTCTTCTAGGCAGCCCAAGAGAGTGAAGACTGGATGCTTAGTGGCTGCCATTTCACTTCTCACCCGATATGAGAATAAAATGCTGGAGTACAGGGTGACCAATCATATGGGGATGCGGAGACCTCCATGAGTAACCAAACAGGTGGGCTTTATTGTGCTGTGCTGCCCTTCTCTCCCATTAATGTCATTAATGCTTTGATTATCATATCAAGAATTGGTCCTGTCTATTTTCTTGGGGAAGGAGGACAAAATAGGGAGCTACTTAGAAATGGGGTGAGATTAGTTCAGACTGAAATGCAAATCACTGGAAATAAGACAGTCACCACCTGTTTGCAAGGGTCAGAACTTGTCATTTAAAAGCTAATGGGACCTTCATTTCTTCTCTCAATGTTATGAATATGATTTTTTTCACTTTTGCTGTATTTTCTCAAATTCCTTGCCGTTAACCACATTGCTTAAGGGCTCGGAAAATGATTACAACATGAAAAGTCCCATTGTCACAGCACTAATCATGTGAAGGAGCAATTTCTCCCACTATCACTCCTTTGCAATTTCCTCCAGCACAGCAATCTTTCCATTTTCAGCTAATGATCCATTTCTTTTTGAAATCCCCTGTTGACCATATTTTCACCAGACTCCAGGCAGTGCATTCCGGATTCTAATTACTTGTTATGCGAGAAAGCTTTATGTCGCTAATCTAGTACAAAGCTTCCAATAATTCTTTGATTCCTGAATCTGCGTATACAAATTCATCCATCACAGTGTTTGTCCTGACCATCTTAATAATACTCTCTAGAGTCTCCTGCGGCACATTGCACATGTGGTGCTTCCTGATAGATGGAGATAGGGAGAGGTACTTCATGTAATTGGATGGAATAAACAGTAAGTACATACAAGTTATAGTGCAAATTAACTTGAATTCGCAACATATTCTGAACAAAATAGTCTTTATAATGTGTTAAATGTGATAAAATGACGCATAAAAACGACTTCAGATAAATTGCACGGAAGAAAAGAAATTGGAAGCTCAAGTATTCTTGACATACTTGCAAAGCTATTTTACAACATGAAAATCCATAAGGAATGGATCTGTTGTTTTTATAAAATTCAAATAAAACAGTGAAATAATCTCAAACATTTCTTTCATTTAAAGGAAGACACCTTCTCTAAAGTAACACTCTTGTCAGGAATCAATTTAGATTGTGTACTGAAGTGCTATATCCAAACTTTAACCTTCACCTCAGATTTAAAGATAAAAATGTGACAATGATTATGATTTAGACATTCACAGCTGCCGCTTCCCAAATCCAGCAAATTGCAACATAAAGTTTCCTATGTATCTATAAGGTTCTACACACATTAGAATCTAATTGCAGTTCCCAGGCTGTGTTCTTTTGTTCCTTTGTTGTATAGTAAAAATAATAAAGGTGACTAGCATAAACATCTGGTCATTCAGAATGATGGAAAAATAGTATTTAACATACATAGCAGACTTTTACCACTCTTGTTGGGAAGACCGAAACCACAAACTATCAATATATTATATCAAGACGACTAATTAGAACCTTGAAGAACTTATGGACATATTAAGATTTTAATTCTAATCAAAAGGTGATTATGGATATAAATTACACCACTACGTATCCAGTGTTGACCCATGGAATACCTGATTTGTACAATGTCAAGAAAGCTAAAAAGATTAAAATGGGAAAGATAATGGTAGGATCCTGTTGTCAGGGAGTCATTTCCTGCTGACATTTTATGTTTTAATCTTCCAGGATATACAAGAAAAGCGGTATGTGTTCGTGGTCTGACGCTGTAACGTACGGTCTAATATAATTTGAAGGTCACAGTTTGAGAACATCCACTAAACAATCTTGTAGCACAGGTGAACGAGCAAATAAATGTTTCTCACTCCTAAGTGTTGCCAACCAGCTGTTATTGAAAGGAACTAGGACAAAAAAAATGAAATGAATCAGCTTGCAGGAACAAGTATCTCAAATCAACTGTCCCCAGTGCAACTAGCAACCATATAATGGCTGAAACATTCCACTATCTACATTTCACTAACAACACAAACTGATTTTTTCTTAATCTTCCCTCATGTTTTTGATTTATTCCTAATCTGTGTGTATGTGCATTTTGTTATTGTTTCTCTTTGCATTTAACTTCTAATATATTCATTATATATGAATAATTATTTATTTTCTGTTAACTCAAGAAAACCTGGTTAAATTGGCTACATTTAAAACATAAATTCTTTTGACCTGGGAGAAGGAGCTCCATAAGGGAAATGATCTTTTAAAAATTAATCTTCTTGTGACCAACCAAAGATGTGGGTGAACAAAGAAAGGGAGCCAATACATCACTCCTCATCGGGAACATAATTTTTAGGATACCCAATTCAGCACTATAACAAATTAGAGGGCATCACCTGGGGAATGTTCTTAAAAAACACAGTCACTAAGAAATCAAGTAGGAAGTTCTGAAAACAACTTCTTTCCTGAGACAGAGAATGTGACTTTTCTACCTAAAATTGTAATTGAGGCAAATAATAGAGGTGAATTTAAGTGAAAACTGGTTGTGTACATGAAGAAGAACAATAGCTATGGGCTCGATGAGGAAGGAATAGAGAAGTCTGGAGTGAAGCGTAAATAAAGACATGGTCTGGGTGGGCTGAAAGGTCCATTTCAGTGCTGGGCTGTCTATGCTATTCTCTGCCAACTGGGATTAATTAGATATAAGAAGCAAGAGAAAATGTTGTAAAGTTGACTAGCAAACTTATGAACAGAAATGAAAATATCTTCTCAAATATTATTACATATCCAGCTGAGGCAAAAGCACAATAACAATAAAAAAAAGAGATAACAAAGTGTGGAGCTGGATGAACACAGCTGGCCAAGAAGCATCTTAGGAGCACAAAAGCTGATGTTTCGGGCCTAGACCCTTCATTAGAAATGGGGGAGGGGAAGGGCAATCTGAAATAAAAAGGGAGAGAGGGGGAGGCGGATAGGAGATGGATAGAGGAGAAGATAGGTGGAGAGGAGACAGACAAGTTAAAGAGGCGGGGATGGAGACAGTAAAGTTGAGTGTAGGTGGGGAGGTAGGGAGGGGATAGGTCAGTCCGGGGAGGACGGACAGGTCAAGGGGGCGGGATGACGTTAGGGGTAGGAGATGGGGGTGTGGTTTGAGATGGGAGGAGGGGATAGGTGAGATGAAGAACAGGTTAGGGAGGAGGGGACAAGCTGGGCTGGTTTTGGAATACAGTAGGGGGAGGGGAGATTTTGAAGCTTGTGAAGTCCACATTGATACCATTGGGCTGCAGGGTTCCCAAGCGGCAGATGAGTTGCTGGTGCTGCAACCTTCGGGTGGCATCATTGTGGCATGGCAGGAGGCCCAGTATGGACATGTCATCTAAGGAATGGGAGGGGGAGTTGAAATGGTTCATGATTAGGAGGTGCAGTTGTTTATTGCAAACTGAGCAGAGGTGTTCTGCAAAGCGGCCCCCAATGCAGAGGAGGCCACAATGGGTACAGCGGATGCAGTATACCACATTGGCAGAAGCCACACCCCCATTTCCTACTTACTAACCTCATCCCACCCCCTTGACCCGTCCGTCCTCCCCAGACTGACGTATCCTCTCCCTACCTCCACTCCTACACTCACCTTTACTGGCTCCATCCGCGCCTCTTTAACTTATCCGTCTCCTCTCCATCTATCTTCTCCTCTATCCATCTTCGATCCACCTCTCCCTCTCTCCCTATTTATTTCAGAACCCTCTCCCCCTCCCCTTTTCTGATGAAGGGTTTAGGCCCGAAACGTCAGCTTTTGTGCTCCTGAGATGCTGCTTGATCTGCTGTGTTCATCCAGCTCCACCCTTGGTAATCTCGGATTCTCTAACATCTGCAATTCTCATTATCTCTGATGCAACAATTAAAATAAAACTATTTCTGAATATATGCAACTTAATCTCAAGGATAAGTGGTGTGCATGTGTAAGTAAATTCACAACAAGTATCAAAGTTTTCATATTTCAGAACAGCCAATTGTATCTAAAATGTGATCAACTAAATCAAGTCTGCATTGTCATGACTTTGGAACTTGTCACATCCGAGTCAAATCAGGCTGATAATTCAACTAAAACTCTTAAAATTTTTAATAAGTATTAATCTATCCGTTTTGGCAAACACTAAGCATAAATTTGAAATGATACTGTGATCAACAAAGAAGATTAAGTACATATTTTTGTTGCAATAACTTCAGTTTGAATGTAAACTGAGATACACAGACCTTAAGATAACCTGACACCAATACCACTCTGTATTGTTTCAATACCACAGTGCATTGCAGATTTTATCTATTTTCACAGCTTTCAAATTTTCAACTTGGTAATTTCTCTTCCTGCTTAAAATTTATTTCATTACCAACTTATCACCCAGTTGAAGAGAAGGTGATGGTTGCTATTGACATGGTCCAAACAATTTCCCAAGGTTGACAAATCCATGGAGCATATGGATAAGAAGGAGTAATGAAATGTGTCTACAGAATTTTATCAAATGAAATCAGTATAAATTTGGAACAAAAACAAAGTTTCTGGAAAAGCTCCAGAACCTCCAGTTCTGTGGAAGGGTCACTGAACCCCCAACATTAACTCTTTTTTTTTCGCAGATGCTGCCAGGCCTGCTGAGCTTTTGCAGCAACTTTGTTTTTGTTCCCAATTTACAACATCTGCCATTCTTTCGTTTTTATTCAGTATAAATTTTTCTGACTTTATTTGCATCCAACAAAAAAAACTGACCTGCTGTTGGAAGCTTTGAAATGGTCAATTAATTTGAAAAGTTCAGTTGTATGCAGGCAGACTATTGCTTGGCTGGAAAGGAAACCAAGCAAATAGCCCCCAGGCATCTGCCCAATCTATTCTATTAATCTATGTCAAGAATACACAAGGCCAAATTAGCTGACTTTCCTGTGGGAAAGCCTGGCTTCAGTTCAGTGTTTCCTCAACTGAAATGGTAACTTCCCCAATTGGGAAAACATAACTGTGAACCACCTGCACCCCCCATGAAACAGTGTTTTTGTAAGTTGGCTTACTTTGAAGGAATTGGCTGTTAGCATATTTGTTAGCTTTAATAGAATTATTATTGATGATCATGATTGGAATAATACGAATCATAATATCATACTTGCCCAAGAAATCCTGTATTAAAACAAAATTACCAACTCATGATATGATAATAATTGTGACTTTGAATGAGTTAATGACATTGTCGGCAGCTCACTCCATCAAAATATTCAGCTGTTTTACTTATCGTGGAAAAGTATTAAAAATACTCATCTTTAACTTCCTTTGAACAATGTTACTAATAAATTTATTCATGTGTGAGCTATTATAACTAAGCTTAGTTGAGGGCACAAAAACTTTCTGCTCTCATACAGTTTGTAGAATAGATTGAAGACCTTCATGTTTCTCACAAGTGAAGGTATCGTGGGCAAGAGTGGGAAAGAGGTGCTGTATCCTGTCACAAATTCAGCCAAAGTTGTCCTATCTGTAATCATCAGGTTTTCAGGAAATAGCAATGATTAATGCAGCAAAGTCTCTATTGAACACTTCAGTAACAACAATAATTGTGATAAAGGTAGCTATGATTGTGGAAAAGGAATGATTATGTCTGGTTGTACAGTGTAGCATTTCACTGACCACGTTAAACTTATGCTTATGGATAAAATCCAGATCACCGACTGCAAATATTCAAAAAATATGCCAAATGGAAATAGAAGTCCCAAGTCTGTAAATGGGAGGAGATGACAGGAGAACAGGAATTATAAATCTTCGCTGTGTAGAATCTCACACTGAAGTTATAAAGAAGAGAGCCAGGCACACAATTGTTGTAACTTATGGCTCATTTAGCTTCTTGTTGAACTAGAATATTGTTCACGTGGCTGTGACCAGAAAGGGTTAACATCTGCTAAATCTTAAGGCTAATATATCTCCTTTTTTTATGTGTAAAAAGTGGTAAGATCAAATAAATAATATAAAACATTGCAAAAAAACTGAGAGCTGTTTTGCAGATCTCAATCATGCCAGTGAACACTAAACTGAACCCAAAAATAGTGTTTTCTATATCACAAGATTTCAGTGAGAAGAAATGCTGAAAGTAGAGACATTAATCATCCCTTGACTTCAGCCATAACAATGCTCACATTGTTATGGAAACTCAAAAGGTAAATCTTCACTGGGAATCGCTTTTCCTCAGGCTTAATGAAGAAAAATAGGGTTGGAGTCCTGTTCAGGACTTTGGCCCCATTGCTCGAAGATTGTCTGTAGTTTCTGTTTTGTTCACCATGTTAATCACCAAAGATGGACTTCGAATTGTGAGAAGGTAATCTGATCAGCGATAGGGCTATAATGTAGATTTCGTTTCAACCTATGGTGCTCTCAAAATTATAAAACCTAATTTTCCACCAATCAGATAGCCCAGACAGCTGCTGCCCATTGTGAGCTGTTCAAATTCAAAGGCAGAGACAGAGCTGTTTGAAATTGTCCTGTAAAGGTGTCTCTCATTCCCTCCACCGAAAGTTAGCAGGTTTCCACCAGCTTAGGATTGCAGCAAATAAAACATTTGCACTTCCACTGTGCAGCAGCAAAAAATTGCCGGGACAATTTTATTCAAAACTTGCATGGTTAGCCCTTTAAATAGTGCCTGTAAGGAATCCCTCATGCAACTGCATACTTGCTCAGTAAGAAAGACCGTTAACAGGACATGTGAGATCCAATGAAGTAGGTGGGCATCAATCCGATTAGATCCTTTTTTATACCACTGCCTCTTCACCCTGAATGCTTCTGGCACATCTATGGCCTCTGCACCATTGCTCTTAGTCTGACCCTGTCATGCAGGTCACTGTATATTGGTCTCTCTCATCCACTCCCTTCCTTGTCCCTTCCACACTTCCCTTCTTTTCTCCTTTGATGTCTCCTTCCCTGTTGCCACTTCCTGTTCCTCTTATCCTCATGCTTCTCTCCATTTGCCTATTTCTAACACTGTCTGCCTATCTTGCATTTCCTAGCAGTCCTAGTCAGATTTGCTTTTCTGTCCTGTTCACCCTTTATCCTTCTTTTCTTCCCAAACTCCTCCTCTAACATCTTCTCTGCTTTTCTAATACTCCTCATTTCCTCTCCTGTCCTTCTCCTGTAACGTCTCCTCAGGAAACAAAAGGACATGGGAAGCAGGCGGGAAAGTCGCAGTGAACCAAAAAAATCATATTGAATAGTGGAGCAGGTTCCATGAGTTGTATGATATATCACACTCCTTCGTTTCATATTCTGCTGTGTGTCTCTCTTCCATTTCTTTTTCCCTCTTCTGGGCATCCTTTTCCTTTCTCATCTTTCTTCATAAATTTGTTTCCCTTCAACAACCTTATTGCTCTCCTCCCAACATCTGCCTCTTCCCTTTTCCTTTTTCTCCATCATGCTTGGAGCACCCTTTCCTCCTTCCTCTTCTCATCCTCTCTTCTCCATTGCTCACCTTTCTGTGTCTCATTCTTCCAAAGGTGCTTTCCTGTCTGGTATTCTCTCCTCTTCTCTTTTATCTTCCATCTCATTTACATCTCTCTCCCCATCAAATCCCTCTCTGCCTCCATCACCTCATTGATATCTGAATTCCCGTTCCACCTTCCTTATCATTCCTTCTTATTTTTTGAGTGACAGAACAAATGCCGGGAGATTTCAGTCAGTAGCTGGGGAACCAAGGGGCTGCAATCAAGAAAAGTTGATGGAAGTCAGTGCATTAAGCTGCTTTGGTATTGATACAATGGTTGACTGAATTGGGGGAGCATTGCAGTGAAATAACTTGCTCAAGTGTAGGGGAGTGGGCAATAGAGCTCTATACGGCAGAGGGGGAATATAAATCTGTGAAGTGGCTCGTTAGTTGACCTTGCAAAGACATAAAATCTATATCCATCTATTTTAGAGCAACATTTTTTCCGAGTGGTCAAAGGCCAAGAGGCAGCATGGGTATATATCATGTAAGTTCAACAAACATCAGGCCATAAGAGCAGAAATGGTTGGTTTAGAAATAACCTTTACATTTAATCGAATTAAGTACTTCAAGCACGGTTAAAACAATGCTGCACCTCACTGAGTCTTGTTTGACAGCACCTTCCAAACTGATGACTTGTAGCATCTAGAAGGGCAAAGGCAGCAGATATGTGAGAACACCACCACATGCAAGCTCCCCTCCAAGCCATACATCATCTAGGCTTGGAAATATATCATTATTCCCTCAGGGTCGCTGTTTCAAAATCTGGGAGCACGCTTTCTAACAGCACTACCAGTATTGCTGCACCCTAAAGACGACAATGGTTCAGAGAGGCAACTCACTGCCTCCTTCACTCGGGCAGCATGAAGCTGACAATAAAGGGCAACCTAACAAATTCCATGACTGAATCGTAAAGAAAAGCTTTGTGTTTTGAGTTCTTCAGTGCCTGTTTATGCAAACAAAGCAAAGATTTTGAGTCAGAATTTGGTATAAAAATAATGGTGTAAGAGCTAGTTACGTTTATGTAAATCAGTCAACAGTTTATGATCAGGAAGAGAAAGGTCTGAATTAAACATCACCAAAAGTCCAGTCATGAATGGTACAGGTGATATTTTAATACTGTGATAATTGATTCCAAATCCAGCCACCTCATCAGTGTACCTGCTATCGTGATCTTCAGAAAGATGGTCTCCTCAGTGGCTCTATCACACTTATGATTCCATTAAAGGCAACAGATGAGCTCCCATGGTTGCAGGTCCAATCTGGGGCCTGGGACAATGGCTGGCAGTCACACTGGGCAAGGTACATGCTGGCAAAGCAGGCAGGTAAATGCACAATTTCATCAACATGGAGATACCACCTGTGAAGACTTTATGAAATAAAGAGACTTGCATCTGGTGGGGATATCAGGGTGGAAGGAAAACTCCTCTCCAGGACTTTTAATAGATGGGTTATAGACTTTCATGCCCAAGGCTTCATATTTGGAGTAGCACAGTGTGGAGCTGGATGAGCACAGAGGAGCAGGAAAGTTCACATTTCGGTCGGGACCCTTCTTCAGAAATGGGGATGGAGAAGGGAGCTCTGAAATAAATAGAGGAGGGGAGGGGCTGGGGAAGATAGTGGGATGGTGATAGGTGAATGTGGTTTGGAGTGGTGGGGATTGGTCAGCGTGACAGATGGGACGGACAGGTGAGTGAGAAGATGGACAGGTTGTGTCAGGTCAATGAGGCAGGAGGGATGATGGGTAGTGCTGGTAAAAGATAGGTGGATGGTGATAGGTTGGATACATGTAGGGGGTAGCGGGAATTGGTTGGCAGGAAGGATAGGGTGGTTAGGTGGGAAGAAGATGGACAGGATGTGTCAGGTCAAGGAGGTGGGGATGAGAGGGAAGGTTGGTCATAGAATCAGGACAGGAATGGGGGTGGATTTTAAGGCTGATAAATTCTATGTTAAGGCCATCGGGTTGTAGGCTTCTGAGGTGGAATATGAGTTGTTGCTCCTCCAGTTTGCTATGGTATCCTTCTGTCTTCTCCCCCCGGTCCAGGTACTCTGTCTTTTCCCCTAGCCCAGGAACTCCCCACCAACATCCGGGACATCACCCACATCCTCCACCTCCTTCAAGACATCCAATTCCCTGGCTCCCAATATATCTTTACCATGGACATCCAGTCCCCATACACTCCCATGCATATGGCCTAAAGGACCTCCGCTTCTACCTCTCCCATGGGCCCTAACAGCCCCCCTCCAACGACACCTTCATCTGCTTTACAGAACTTGTCCTTAGCCTGAACAACTTCTCCTTTAACTCCTCTCACTTACTACAGGCTAAGGGGGTGGCCATGGTCACCTGCATGGGTCCAAGTTATGCCCACCTCTTTGTAGGCTACGTGGAACATTCCCTTCTCAGCTGTTATACTGGCACTATTTCCGACCTCTTCCTCCACTATATTGATGACTTTCAGAGCTGCTTCATGCTCCAAAATTGAGCTTGAACAGTTCATCAACTTAACTAACACCTTTCACCTCAACCTTAAATTCACCTAGACCATCTCCAATACCTCCCTCCCTTCCTGGACCTTTCCGCCTCAACACCAACAGCTATTTCAAACCTACCGACTCTTATAGCTAGCTGGACTACACCTCCGCTCACCCATCATCCTACAAAAATGTGATCTCCCACTCTCAATTCCTCTGCCTCTGCTCAAAAGATGCAGCATTCCAATCCCAGACATCCCAGATGTCCTACTATTTCAAGGACCGCTACACTCCTCTCTGGTGATCAAAAATGTCCTCAAACACATCTCTTGCATTTCCCACACTTCTGGCCACAAAACCCCTTCTCCCCAAAAAAACAAAGGCAGAATCCCCCTGGGCTTCACATACCACACCACCAACCTTCGCATCCAGCACATCATTCTCTGCCACATCCACCACCTACAATCTGACCCCACAGCCAAAGAGATATTTCCCTCCCCATCCTTCTCTGCCTTTTGTAGGGACCGCTGTCCGTGACTCCCTCGTCCACACTCCCCACTAACCCCATCACCCCCGGCACCTATCCCTGTAAACACAGGAAGTGCTTCACCTGCCCCTGCACTTCCCCCACTTCACCTCCATCCAAGGCCTAAAGCAAACTTCCAAAATCCAACAGGGGTTCACCTGTACATCCTCCAACCTGGTCTACCGTATCCATTGCTCACAATATGCCCTCCTCTACATTGGTGAGACCAAGCGTAGACTCGGGGACTGTTTTATAGAGCATCTGACCACTGCATGCAACAAATGACAACACCTTCTGATCGCCAATCATTTTAATTCGCCCTCCAACTCACTGGGTGACATGCCCATTCTGGGCTTCCTCCAGTGCCACAATGACACCATATGCAAACTGAGGAGCAACACCCCATATTCTGCCTCAGGAGCCTACAGCCCAATGGCCTGAGCATAGAATTCACCAGTTTTAAAATCTCCCCACTCCGGCCTCATCCCATGTTCAATTCTTCCTCTCATCCCTGCCTCCTTAACTTGACACAACCTGTCTGTCTTCTCACAGCTATCTGCCCTACCCTTCCCACTGACCAATCCCTACTACCTTCTTCCAACCTATCACCACCCCACCTACTTTTCACCGGCCCCACCTATCCTCCCTCCTGCTTTCTTGTCCTGACACAACCTGTCGAAATTCTCTCCCACCCGTCCACCCCACCATATCCCACTGACCAATTCCCACCACTCCCTACCTGCACTGACTTGCCACAATCCCATCTACCTTTCCTAGCACTGCTCCTCCTCTCCCTATTTATACCCTGGTTTCCTTCTCCCTCCCCATTTCTGAAGAAGTGTCCTGAACGAAAACATCAACTTTCCTGCTTCTCTAATTCTGCCTGGCCTGCTGTGTTTCTCCAGCTCCACACTGTGTAATCCCTGACTCCAACATCTGCTGATATTTGGGGCCTTGTGTTTCTAATTCCAAGGCCACTGTTGATCTATTGTTGCCCCAATTGGACTGTCGGCCTCTGCCGTTGCTTTGGAGGTCACTCCAATGTTGGCAAAATTCTGGAAGCATTGCAAAAATGGCTGTTATATTCATTGACTGGTCCCTTTCATGGAACAGTTAGCCAACCTGGGGACAGTTTACTGGGGTGAGGTTGTGTCAGAGAACTGTCCTGTCATGTCTGCCCCCAATACTTACCCATCCTTACTGCATCCAATTCCACCTCTGAACTGGTGGAACAGCCCACGCCAATGTAAACATCTGAAAATTCATGCCCAATATAGAAAAAAGATTGACAAAGCTCTGAAGAGGATCAGTGAAGCATTAGTTTTACTATTCAATCTAAAAGGGGTTGGGAGTTTAAAGCTCCAACTTGTAATTTTCAAAAAACAGAGAAAAAAATCTAAATCATATTGACTATATGCACATTCAAATTGAGAGTTAGTGCGATTGCTATTGTTCCAGAGTTCAGATCCAGCAGTAAGTAAGCAAATCCATCATCTATCCAGTGATAATAAGGAGCTTCATGAATAGAAAAGCTGCAAGTATGAATTGTGCTGCTTATAGCAACTTGCCCTTCGGGACGCCAGATGCTGTTCATGGGCAGAAGGATCATCTGAAAAGAAACACTGGGAAGTAAATTAAACAGCAGATTTCATAACCATACACAGCGGCAGTGTGAGCAACTTGAAGAAGCTTTTAAAATTGAACATGTTTGAGAGACTGAAGGAAATATGAGTGCTAGATCAACTTCAAGACTTCAAGACATCCTTAATTATAGCACGGTCTCCCTTCAAGCAATGCTGTGGTAGATTCTTCCCATCTATTCTGCTAGTGATTTGTGGTTGGATTGGGAGACAGCAATGACCACCACTGCGTGTAGTTTAAAATTGAGTAATAAAATCTGTACAGGCTTCTGGCAAATTGTCACCTACACCCTGCAATGTTTTGAGTTACAGTAAAGGTGAGAATCCACTGGAGTAAATGTCCTCCTCATGATCTGTGGGTAATTTAATGAAGTCACAACGTTAGCACTGAGTTACAGCAAACTCATACTGGCATCTCAACTGTATCTTCTGACCCATATTTAAAAGGTTTAGAAGGCTCTAACCACTTTAACAAGGGCACCAGGTGCCTTGATGTGGAGCTGTATTGGGGCGATGTATTAGAGTACATGATCATCCAGGAGCAAAACAATTCTTGTTTCACGTTTGCTTGATTCACAGGAGAACACGAGAGGAGAATGAAATAAAAAAATGGAGATTGATGTTTTGGATTAGACAGCAGAAAGGAGCAGAAGATTTGGTGAGATGGAGCTAGAACCAAATGCAAGGGATGACCTAGTTAATGAGATGGTCTTGGTAAGCTACAGGAAAAATGTATCACTGGGCCTCACTTTGTGAATCTTTCCAAAAAACTCAACACAACTTACATTTAGCCAAAACAAGAGTATGATTTAACCCATTGAATTTTGTAACAAACAGAAAGGAAAGTAAAGGGACTGGTAATATCAAGTTTTGTGCTATGTCTCACAGTCAGTGTATTTGTATACCTTAAATGAAACTGTAGCAGAGTAAACCTTTAAGAGACATGCTCATGACATCATCACTGTATCATGGCATGTGACTTAAGGGTATAAAAATCACATCTTAACTTGGATTAACTTGGATTACTTGAATCATGACACTTTATTGAAAGCATGTTACTCTTTATGATCAACTGAGACACTGAGATAGTAGGAACTGCAGATGCTGGAGGATCTGAGATAACAAGGTGTCGAGCTGGATGAACACAGCAGGCCAAGCAGCATCAGATGAGCAGGAAAGCTGATGTTTCGGGTCTAGACCCTTCTTCAGAATTTTCTGAAGAAGGGTCTAGGCCTGAAACATCAGCTTTCCTGCTCCTCTGATGCCGTTTGGCCTGCTGGGTTCATCGAGCTCTACACCTTGGCCTAGATACTGAATTGCCTGTGGCAGTAATATTTATATGTGTTAGAGAGTTGTAATAAGGTCTCTTGCATTTTTCAGTACCAAGTTATCCATGTCCAGTTTTTTCATGTTGTGAGGGGTAACATAAGTATTGCGACATTAGGTAAAGTTATCCTGCTAGATGCAAAATCCACATCATTAACCAAAGTAATTGAATTGAAGAGATTTTCCACACCTATGAAAAGGAAATGCTAAAATTAGGTAATGGAGCTCAAGCTCCAAAGCATAGTTCCACTAAGGGCATAAAATTCAGTTCCCAGGTATAGTCCCACACACTATGAGTTGTTTTTCTCAGATATGCTGATGTTAAGAGATCTATGAGGAAAACAGGAGGTCATCCATAAAAATGAAAAGAAAACCTTGGACAGAATCAACATGAGAGCTGTAGTTTGCTCTCTACAATTGATTCAAAAAATGCACCAGCCTGGAAGCAGATTACTTTGCCTTCTCACTGAAATGCTGTCTGATTCGAGGAAACTGGAAGGGAGGGAGAAATACATTGTTTAAAAGTGAAAAATCAATTCATTTTTGAATGATAGCCTCTTAAAGAACAGAAATAATAATGTTTTCGACTAAGAGTGTGGACCATTTCATAACGCTAGTTTAGGTGTCAGCACAATCTCTCTTTCCAGGTTATTTTACAAGATTGAAAAAAAATGTAAAGCAAATATTCAGCAGTTTTGAGATGGTTCTGTAACATTTCAGCTTGATCTCGTGGAACAGAACCATTATGTGTGATGGATGCCAAGTGCTAGGAGCTAGAATGCAATAATGGTTGAAAACAAAGCAGCTGCATAATCTCGGATTATAAATATTTTCTTAAGGAAAACTTCAGCTCATGAGCTTCTCCACTACTTGAATCTTGTTGCTAATTTCATCTACTTATATCCACTGTCATGTAGCAGCTCACTGTAAAATTTCACAGTTTATCTGAAATAATCTTACCTGGTGAAAAGTCAAAATAAATGTGTTGATGAAGAAATTTTGAAATTTCCAGTTGAAATGTCGAGAAACAGTTATCAAAATTTGATTACATGCTTTCTCTGGGAAGCTGGGGAGGAGGCGGCAGAGCCCTTGGCCTTGGTCTTTGAGTCCTCATTGTCTACACGTTTAGTTCCAGAGGACTGGAGGATTGCAAATGTTGTGCCTTTGTTCAAGAAGGGCAGTAGAGATGACCCAAGTAATTATAGACCTGTGAGCCTTACGTCTGTTGTAGGAAAAGCTTTGGAAAGGGTTAAAAGAGATAGGATTTATAATCATCTAACAAGCAACAATTTGATTGGAGACGGTCAACATGGATTTGTCAAGGGCAAGTTGTGTCTCACAAACCTCATTGAGTTTTTTCAGAAGGTGACCGAGCATACGGATGAAGGTAGGGCCGTTGACGTTTTGGACATGGACTTCAGTAAAGCCTTTGATAAGGTTCCAATGGTAGGCTATTGGAGAAAATACGGAGGCATGGGATTGAGGGAGATTTAGCAGATTAGAAACTGGCTTTCTTAAGAAGGCAACGCGTGGTGGTTGATGGAAAATATTCAGCCTGGAGCCCAGTTACTAGTAGTGTGCCTCAAGGATCTGTTTTGGGACCACTGCTGCTTGTCGTTTTTATAAATGACTTGGACACAGGCATAGGTGGATGGGTTAGTAAGTTTGCAGATGACACTACAGTCCTTGGAGTGGTGGACAGTGTGGAAGAATGTTGCAGGTTGCCGGGAGACTTGGCTAAACTGCAGAATTTGGCTGAAAGGTGGCAAATAGAGTTCAATTCAGATAAATGTGAGGTGATTCACTTTGGGAAGAATAATAGGAAGGCAGAATACTGGGTCAATGGAAAGATCCTTGGTAGTGTGGATGTACAGAGGGATCTTGGTGTTCATGTTTATAGATCCCTGAAAGTTGCCACGCAGGTTGATAGTGCTGTTAAGAAGGCTTACGATGTGTTAGGTATTATTGGTAGAGGGATTGACTTCCGGAGCTGTGGTGTCATGCTGCTACTGTACAAAACGCTAGTGCAGCCTCACCTGGAGTATTGCATACAGTTCTGGTCGCCCCATTACAGGAAGGATGTCGAAGCATTGGAAAAGGTGCAGAGAAGATTTACCAGGATGTTACCTGCTCTGGAACGAAGGCCTTATGAAGAAAAGCTGAGGGACTTGGGTCTGTTCTCATTGGAGAGAAGAAGGCTAAGAGGGGATTTAATAGAGATATACAAGATGATCAGAGGATTAGATAGGGTGGACAGTGAAAGTCTTTTTCCGTGAATGATGATGTCAGCTTGTACGAGGGGGCATAGCTACAAATTGAGGGGTGATGGATATAAGACAGATATCAGAGGCAGGTTCTTTACTCAGAGAGTGGTAAGGGCATGGAACGCCCTGCCTGCCAATGTAGTTAACTCAGCCACATTAGGAGCATTTGAAAGTCCCTGGATAAGCATATGGACGATGATGGGATAGTGTAGGGGGAGGGGCTTAGATTAGCTCACAGGTTGGCGCAACATTGAGGACTGAAGGGCCTGTTCTGCGCTATATTGTTCTATGTTCTATGTCCCATGCGTCTGGAATCACAGAATTATGGGGTCAGGATTTTGACCATATTTTCATGATAATGTGGCTAAATTCCTTGACAGAAATGATCTGTACTATATTTTCTGGTCAAAGAATAGTATTAGGTAGGAGATTGAGTCCATGTCATGTAATATTATCAAAAAAATTTTAGTTTATGTCTGACCACACATAATGTACAAATATTCATTCATCTCACTGTTCTCGAATGAAAGAACTAGTTTCCAAACTTCCTTTAACACACTTAAGGTTTATTATAGGTTCCAGTCATGGAGATTCATGTGAGCAAAAGGTCCTCCAGACATGGGATAACGGAAAGAATTTTGACCCCATGGCTAATCCTATTATGATGTTCCGAGTTCCCTGTTGCCATATCCTTAATAATAAAAAATAGCATTGTTCATGCTATAGATGTCATGCTAACTGGTCTATAGTTTCTTGCTTTCTCTCTCTTTCCCTGAATAGTGGGGTTATATCTGTTACTTTACTCTCAATGCAGCCCATTCTAGAATCCAGGGAATTTTGGAACACCTGCCATTTCTAAAATTACCATTTTTGTATTCTAGAATGCAGGATTTCAGATCCAGTGAATTTATAAAATTTAAGTCTCAACAATTCCTCGAGTTTGATTTCTTTCCTTACAATAACATTTTTAAGTTCTTAATTTTCAGTAGATCCTGGATGGAGAAATCGAAAGGAAGAACTTTTTTTTCGAATGCTGAGAGACTAGTAAAGATTGGTGACAGAGATTTGGTTATCTGAGTACATGAGTCACAGAAATTTCACATGCATTTACAGAAAGTAATTCGGAAAGCAACAGATATACCATGGATAGATAAGTATAAGTGTAGAGCTGTTCATCCAGCAATTATTTGGGGCCTAGCTGAGGCCACAACTAGAGGATTATATATTCTTTGCCTCCTGACATGAGAGGGAAACTTTGCCTTAGAGTACGATAAAGATTTCAGAACTGATTCTTTACATGGCAGAAGTACCAAATGAGGGCAGATTAAATAGACTAGGTCTATATTCCCTAGAATTTAGGTGAGAGACAATTTCATTGGAACATATAAAATCCTGAAGCATTTGACAGGGTTGGTTCTAAGAGAATGTTTTCTCTGCGGAAAGACAATATTTGGGCCTTCAGAATAAAGGGTGAGTGATTTAGGACTGAAATAATGAAAGATGTTTTAATTCAAAGTGTTCTGATCATTTAGGATTCTTCACTGCAGAGAGCTATGCCTGCATAGCCATTGTCCAGAATCAAGCAAGAGAACAACACTTTTTTAAAAGAAAAGTAGGTGATAGAGATGGTGTGGGACAGAGTAGCTGAAGTAGAATCTAAGCAATGAAAGTATGGAAGGGTGAAGTGGTGGCCCAAGGGTCTTCAAGGCCTATGTCTGTTTATAGTTCTTATGTTCCTGAATAAGGCAGAATAGCACAGTCTTGTCAGGCTACAAGCCATCACTCATTAACCAATGGATTAAAAATTTCAACCATCCCATTCATTGAAAAATTGTGCCAAACCAAATACTCCTGACACTGACAGAATGAAAAGTTACATAATGAGTGATGGACTGGATTAATCTTGTACTCCATAAAACCATAAGACATTGGAACAGAAGTAGGCCATTTTGTCTGTATATCTGCTCCACTATTCAATGGCATAATGGCTGATCTGATAAACTTTGACTCCACTTTCTTATCTCTATAATCCTTCATTTCCTCACTGATTAAAACTCTGTTTATCTCAGCTGTGAATTACACTTAATAGCCCAGCTTCAACAGCTCTCCGCTATAAAGAATTCCACAGTGTCACTGACCTCTGAGCGAAGACTATCGGAAATGGAAGATTTCTTATTTTGAGATTATGCCCTCTGGTCCTGGACTCTGCCACAGGACGAAACACTCTAATCATTGTCTTGAATAACTTTAGCAAAACCTCCTTATCTTCATACTCCAATGTCTTTGAAATAAAGGCCAACATTCCCAAACAAGTCATCTCACGTAGCAACTGGATCATTATGCAGTGAGGAAAATAAATAAAATTATAAACAGAGGGAAAATAAATTACTTTGGTTGCTCCTGATAATTTCATACATTTATACATTGGTAAGACAGGGACATAATGAAATTCTGAGAAAATGTTTAGAGAATTGATAGTCTATGACAGTTCAGCAATCCTAATTAAAATTCTCCTTTGCTTCCCGTCTTTCACATTCTTACATTATTTAGCTTAGTAGCCGAAATGCCTTTCTCAGCAACAATCTCATTAATAAAACTTCACTCTCATTGAAAAGGCTGTATATCACAATGAAAGATCTACCTACACATACCATTTTATATAACAACTTTAAATTAATTGGCAAACCTAATTTCAAAACTGCATTTGCTGTTATTGACACCAGATTTTAAAAGAAAAATGCTTCCTAATAGGCCCATTTAACAGGAGAAATACATAGAATCAGAACAGATTCAAAAGTACTGCATCAATCAATATGTGAATCTTTGTCCTTTCTGCAGATGGTGAAGACAGCTGGTTAGAAGATCTATTTTGATTGTTTGAGACTTGAGCCAAGTTGTGAAAGAGGCTGCTAGACTTTCTTGCCCTCATGGCCCATCTACCTCCCAATCTCCCCATAAGCCCAAGCCATCTCCATGCATCTCATATCCAAATTCCACTTATATATTCAGTCATCATGTAGCCTCTGCGCAGACCTTAAGTGCCATATGGAGACAAGAAAAATATCCAATATTCTGAGAGAACCCTCAGTCATAAACACTAAATATGAAAATAAAAGTCTCATTCATGAAATGGATTTAAAGATTTTCAGTCTCCTCAAGTGATCAATCTATTTTAACTTCTTTTGAGTAACCACATCAAAGGCAGGTAATACTTCAATAGTCTCATAAAAACTATGACTTAAAACTGTCAAATTGTGACCTCACCATACTTGTTCCCACCCAGGACAGTGAAGGTAGTGCCAGTTTTAAATTAGTAACCTCAAATGGACCAGTTATAATCTCTGATGACGCTGTTATTGGATAAATCAGAACCCAGACTGTAATCTAATTTGATAAATTTTATCGGTTATTTTTTGGTTTTACTAAATGGTCTTTCGTTGAAAAATAAGCAGACAATGCTTTTGACTTTGTGTAAGCCACAAGACAGAAGTTTATTAAGTATCAGAAATGAAAATAAAAACATAGTAAACAAAGCATTTAAACATACCAGATTTAAATATTTTGAAACCTAGAGTAAAATGTAATCCTATTAACCCCAACAGCCCTCCTTTACAGTACCCATACACCCGAGGAAGAATTTACTTTCTATCAGATCTAGAATTTCTCACCTGTAGCTTAAATTCATCAGTCTTGAGAATCTGATTGTCTCTTCCTTAAATCCTCATGCAAACAGGCTTAGATTTTCTCAACTTCACTTAAGCCCTTCTGGGCTTTAACCAAACACTTTCAGTCTGGAACATTTACACTAAGTTCTTTGTACTGAGGTAATCTATTCCTGAACAGTTATAGATTATTTCCCTTCACTAGGAGCAATGGTTTTGCACATCAGCCAAGATTTCTACAAACCTGCCAAAATGAAACTAAAGTCTTTCCAAGCACTGGGTGTTTCCCCTAAGCTAAAAAGAAAGCATCATTTCCAATAGCTTCTAGCTGAAGCACCAATCTTTACTCTGCACTTGTAAAACTCACCCAATGAAAACAAAACTATCATTCTGCAGGAAGCCTCTGAGTTTAAAAGGAAAAATTATTATGGCTTAAACCACTTAAAAGTTGATCATTACATATGTACATCATTAACACGGTCCAAACTCATTAGCAACTAAAATAAAGTTGCTGGAAAAGCTCAGCAGGCCCAGCAGCATCTGTGGAGGAGAAAACAGACTTAACATTTCAGGTCAGGTGACCCTTCCTCAGAACTGAATTAGCCAAGCTCATTAGCCGTCCATTCAAAATCCAAAAATCGAGATTAAATTGTATTAAAATATAGATAATATAAAATAGAGATAGGGAGAAGTTGTTCTGACTTGTAAAACAAAACAAAAAAGCACAAGACGCCATAGATTTCAATTGAGACATAAACCAGGCAATGGTAATGTGAGAAAAAACTGTAGGTGGTTAAGTAGTTAAGAGGTACAGAGAACTGCCTGGAGATGTAGTGGAGGTAGGCTCAACTGAGGCATTCAAGAAAGCTTTGGATAATTATTTGGATAGAAAAGGCATGCAGAAATAAGGCTGGAGATTGGCAATAGTTATTGGAACCGGTACAGGCATGATGTGCCAAATGGCTTCCTTCGGCACTGCAACAATTCTGTGATTCGAACATACCTCTGTTATGGTTAGGCTTCCTGATTGTAAGACTCACATGATTCACACCCTGCCTCTTCCTCCTGTTATCAAAGATAGGACCTGCCATAAATGAGACTGGGACTTCTGTATTAGGGCCATGTTATTTTTAAATGCCTTTGGCATTGGTTGATCTTAGCAAAAATTCAGCCTATTACATTCACCAGACTCCACTTATTGTACAAAGCAAAATATAATATAATTATAGAGCCTGTGATTCCTGCTGCACTTAGGAATCTGATAATGTAATAGTTCATTCCACACATTCATACCGTTTAGCACATACAAATTTAACTGGTGTTATTTGTGAAGCAATTCAGTATAATCCACCCCAATAGTGAGACAATCTTTTAACAGTTACCATTTGTTAATGAGACATCTTAGCAAATCTAAATTAGATAAAAAGAAACTAACTGGGAGAAAATTATAGACTTTTTTTAACAATTCAGGTTACTAAAACCAACAGTGTTAGTACTGACTTTGAAATGAATGCAGGAGAAATACTGACAGTAACCTTACTAAAAGCTCCCAGAAGAGAGAAGCCATGTGGCCTCAAATTTCCTTGAAGTTTCCTGCTCACGTAAGGATTGAGAGTGCACAAATTTGAAGTAATTCTCAAAAGAAGCAAAAAATGATATGTGGAAAACAATATCATACAGTGTAGTTACAATCTGAAATGTACTATTTGGAGGCAGGTGGAGATTTGTTCAACTGGGGCTTTCAAAAATGAAATGCACTGTCATTTGAAAAAGGACTTTCTTTTCGGCTTTAGGAAGAAAGTGGGACATTGATATTAGGTGAACTACTCATTCAGAGATTTAGTAAAGACATAGTGGGCTGATTAGCCTCCTTCTGCTTTTAACATTACTGTGATTTTCTGTGATTCTATGAGGTTTCCATCAAATTCCAATAGCTGTAGCAGGATTATTCTAAAGTAAATAGCAAAGGATAGAATGGAAACAGATACAATGACCTTTGAAATCCAAAGAACTAATTTTCCTGGTCTCATGGGAAAGATAAGGAGACAGGACCAGAAGAAAATCAGCCGTGCAGTACCTTGACACGTCCAAGTGACCTTGCCACGCTGTTAACTAATTTAGTTTACCTTTTGACTAACTGAGGGTCAGCTGGGTACTTACACAATGGTGGATGGACTTCTCATTGAGATGGAGCTCTAAAGGTAAGCTCTTGATGGCAGCACAGCGAGCCACCTACACCTGCACACACTCACTCTGGTGTGGCTATGGCCATCCATTATATAACATAATTTTCACAAGGCTGCAGAGAGCACCTCTTTTTGAGTGAGCTTCGTAATCTCTTGCTTTCCCCAGCAATGCCCTTCTTTCCTGGTTGGGTTACCAGCCAGAGAGTCTCTGCCAGCTCTTCCAATGGGCCACCTGCCTCCTTGGGTTTGCCAGCCATCCTTAATAGATGGGGGTTCAAGAGATAGCTTCTTATTTGCCAGCTTCCAGGAAAAATCACAACCAATATCCAGTCATAGCCACTTCTGAGTTCCATTCTGGAATTGAGGTCAATGTAAGGCTCAGGAAGGCTCAGTCTCATGAGTCTTTATTTGGCCTTGAGGAGAGCAGTTTGTGTTGACACAAGGCTTGTTGCTTCAGGTTCCAACTTGCACGCTGTGGAGATGGCTATCCTTGTCTCTTCTGGTAATTTGTGGCCTGTAACGGTCTCCCCTTACCCATGATTGACTATTATTTGACTCTGGTACATTTTTGAACACTCTTATTAACATGTGCTGTCTGTAAGGACATTGTGTACTAGTACAGAGTATTCTATCCTTTCTTCACAATCTGTTACGTTTGATGCTGATAATCTTCATCAGCACCTCATTATCGCATCCATTCTCATAAAACTACAAGGCGTAGAGCTTCTCATCACCTGGATGTGAGTTTGCTCGCTGAGCTAGAAGGTTAGTTTTCAGACGTTTCAGCAACATTCTAGGTAACATCATCTGTGAGCCTCCGACGAAGCACTAGTGTTATGTCCTGCTTTTCCTATGCAGGAAATGACATCACCAACCCAAGGAAACCTAAACATATAAATAGAAAGCGGGACATAACACCAGCGCTTCATCGGAGGCTCACTGATGATGTTACCTAGAATGGTGACGAAATGTATGAAAACTAACCTTCCAGCTCAGCGAGCAATCTCACATCCAGAACCTCAACCTGAGCTACAAATCTTCTCAAAACTTGCTTCTCATCACCTTTTACAAGAAACTGACCGAGGGAGGATCCAGGAAATTATGAAAAATATAAAGCAACTCAACTGATTTAGCCTTGTATAAACCTATTTGTTTTCCTCAATAGGAAGTCCTATAAGGGATGAACCCATGATTTTACCTTGAAAACCTGGACCCAAGTTTTCAATACTGCATCATTGGAATCCAATTTGCATATTTAAGTTGGCACTTTGTTTTTGTTCAATTTTAAATTGTTGATGATATTCACTCGAATCAACAAAGTTGCTGGAAAAGCTCAGCAGGTCAGGCAGCAGCTTTGAAGAAAAAAAACAGAGTTAATGTTTTGGGTCCGGTGACCCTTTCTCAGAACAGTTCTGAGGAAGGGTCACCAGACCTGAAACATTAACTCTGTTTTTATCTTCAAAAATGCTGCCAGACCTGCTGAGCTTTTCCAGAAACTTTTTTTTTGTTCCTGATTTACAGCGTCCACAGTTCTTTCAGTTTTTAATTTAAAATTGAAGTTGGAGGGGTTCTTGTGGTATAGTGTAGTGTCTTTACCACTGAACCAGGAGGCCTTGGTTCAATTCCTACCGGCTCCAGAGGTGATGATATGTCTGATTGATTAAAAATATCTAAAAATGGATTTGGGAGGGTGGCTTGATGCGAAATGTAATGATCATTGCAACTGCTTTCTGCCGGTTGAGGGAAGAATAAAATCTTTGATACATTCACAAGTCCTTTCATTAATGGCACAGTTCAGTCTTCTGTACCTTTGGCTCAGGGACCACACACCAGGAACTTGTCCACCTAAAGATGGTAATAATTTTTTTGATTAGTTTTAAGCAAAATTTCTCCTGAAATAGTTTAAAGGAAGAAGGTAAAGACAAGGGGTAACGACAATGGTTAAAGAAGTGGTTAGTTGTGACAATCTCAGAGTATAAAAACAATCATGGAAAGTTGGGAAGAGGATATCATAGCATATCTGGGCAGGCTGATTAACTACATGGGAAGGGAGGCAATGGAGCATTAAAGGGAAAGGGGTAATGTTGGTGGGGGGAGGCATTCCAACAGCATCTTATTTTCCCTATGTGTAGTACTAGGTCCGGCATGTTTATTCAATTGTGCCCTGGGCTGAAGGTGTAAATTGCTGAAGTAAAACTTTAGGTAGATGACATTGGTGCTGACTTGGGGAAATTCAATGTATATGGGGTTGACAGGGAGAGCTATCAGGAAGGGAATGTGTATGTTGGGGTTCACCAATAGTAAGAGGCTGAGGCTGAGACTTGCTGCTTGAGGAGTAGTCACTGTTGTCTTTAATCTATAGAAAACAAGTGCTTAGTAGAGATGAATTGGCTGCACCCACACCTGGTGATGGAAGAGTAAATAGGAGATAAAGTTGCCATAGTCCAGTTCTCTCATGAGAGAGAAAAACGACTGGTGCTGGGTTAACCTGAGGGTCACCATGCCTCAGGTGAAGGGAGAGATTGAGAAGGACAGTCCCTCATTGTAACCCCAGCTGGTGCAGGTATTGAGATTGCATGTTGGCGTTACTCTACAATGCAAACTGACTGTCCAGCACCTGAGCTGACAACTCCCCCCTACTACGGCCCCTTAGGTAAGTATTTCATTCCGAAACGAGAGGACTTTAACCCTGGACAACAGCATTATGCTGACACTGATGCATTACGACTGAAAGACATGTCAACCTTCAGCATTGACCTCCTTTGCACAGGATAGATCCGTGCATAAAACACTCTTCATAACATAATGCAATATTACACATCAATCCCACTATTGGCTTTGATGGACAATCAATATTGTGCAGCCTGGAAAGATTGACCTTTGTTGCTAAAGTAGCAATCAACTTCCAAATTTCCAAGCTTGGAGATAGTGCAGGAGCTGCTCACTTGATATATTGGACCGTAAACCATTCTGTGTTGTTAAGGATGGTTGGGCTGTATTCCTTCAATTTTATAGTTGTGGCTAGATGGTCATTCACTCATACAATTGATGAAGGAAAGTGAACAATTGTTTACAAATGTGTTAACATATTTACAAGAATGTGTCACCTATGCCTTACATGATGTTCCTTTTGACCTCCCACTACATTTTCAGTTCTGTTCTGGGTTCTGCAAATGGGGTGGAGAGACCCCGCTCAACTAGGGAATCCATTGGCCTTTGGGTTTTTGATTGTCTGAAGCACCCAGGCATGCTGAGTGTGTCCTAACCCGTGGCACGTGCGCCCTTCTCAGCTTGGACTCTCAGTGGAAGGAGAGTGACAGTCAGGGTAGAGGTAGATGCCCTACTATCTCCTGAGTGTCTTGAGATGAGACTTTTGAGGGAACTATATGTGACTCCAACTCCAGCCGGCCATAGACTGGCACTGCCCATCTTCTTGAAAGATAAAACACCTGGAGTGACATCAATTCCCCCATCCCCTGTTCTCTTTCCAGTGGTGCTGAGGAATGGAGTGCAGGTCTGTGCACATATATAGTAATCTGCAGGACGTGGCTCTCCATTGCTGCCACCCAGTGCACATATATAGTAATCTGCAGGACGTGGCTCTCCATTGCTGCCACCCAGAGAATCAGCCATGTTGTCACATGCCTGAGGTGGCAGGGTCCCAACACCATGGCTGCCATCTTTGTGTCAGGTTGCCCAGTGCCTCTGACAAACCGTCCCACTGTTCCTCCTTGTGCATGGCAATGAAGTGACAAATGGCCGACACCATGGGGATACTCTCCTGCCTAGGGCTGAGCAGCTGCCTGGTCTTCAGCAATCCTTCAGTGCCCTGGGGTGATTATTTCACAACCAGCTACAATGAATTGGCAGTGATGTTCTGACCAGCAGGCCCTTCCGATTCCAATCTAGCAAAAATGCACACTGAGTGGTCAGTTTTGGAGCTGGTGAAGGATGCAGCAGGCAGTAGACCCATTCTCTCTTCCTCAGAGATGGAGGTTGGAATGTCTTGTGGCATTGTCCCCTTAACGATGGGCTCTGTGCTAATACCATTCATAAGAGCAGGAGACAAAAGAGAGAATGGGTAGCAACAAGGGGAGAAGTTCTGGCATGTTAAGTATAGATTCACAGTGGAGTTAATGGGAGAGTAGCACATCAATGGGCAATGTTTCTTTTTTGGTTTCGAAGATACCAATGTTTCTGTGTCTCTACAAAAGTGGTGCCAATCCTCAGTGTGGGGGGTGGTGTGGTTGAGGGGGGGATCTATGATGCTCTTTTCACAGGCAGGTCAGGAGCTAACTATCAGGGGACACCACTTGTCCTGGTTCTCTTGGCCCTACTGTGTTTTATGTTCGTCTGGAATGAGACAAAGGAAGAGATTGAGTGAGGTGCATGAGGGTGTCACAACCGATCATCCTGTTGTAGACGAGGGAAAGGTAGTGCAGTGTTTCAAGTGACTAAGTAAGTAGCACTGATGGCATATTGGGTTAATAGGGTGGAATGGCAAGTGAAGGAAGACATTGTATTTGATCCTAAGAATGGTAGAGCATGGGTTTTGGTGGGAAGTGGATGAACTTCTTGTTGCATTGCTGCATAGTTCTCCGCACCATGGAGGCTGCATTGACCTAAGTGGCAACATTAGCCCAGGCTGGCAGAGTCTGCTGTCATGGCCTCTGCCAGTCTTGTGGGTTGAGGACAGCCCTCCTCTGTAACCTCCTGCCCAGGTGCCTGTCTGCAAAGCAGATACAATAGCCTCTTATCTGACATGCCAGGAGTAAATGTCACGAACCATTCAGGGGAGCTGCAGCCTGCCATTGCTTTACCAGATGCATTACAGCCTTCTATATGATGCGAGAGCCAGGAATTTCAGGATAGCCAGCAGTTGGACCTTGCACAAGTGGAAGAATCGGGCTAGCATCAGATGATTAGCAGGCCACATAGGGGCACAGTATATAGCTAACGAGGCAAGATTTGGACAATAGTAGGTGAAAACTTGCTCAGCCCCATGAGGAGAAACCCTCCATGAAAATTGACAAACCAGACACTCAGCTGAATTCTGGTAAGATTTAGCCCATTGGGTCTGTAGTCACTGCCATGCTTTCTTATATCCAATTGAGATGTTTCCATGACCACTTGCCTCCAACAGTGATCTACGAGTGCTGAAACTGGAGTTTGGGGATTGGGCTCCCTGATTCTTCGATTCACGACTGCATGCACTGAAACTCTCGACATAGAAGTCAATAGAATCACTGCTTCTATGTAAACTGTCCAAGCTCTTAATAGATTAGAGACGGGAGTTCACTTGCAAATCTTTATTACTTTCAGACTGATCAACAAACCATCTTCAGTCCTCAGTTAGATTGTGGCCCAACAACATTCCCAGGTACCGATATTCTGAACGTGTAAATTATTCAAACTATTGAGTTGAAACCCTTTCCGTAACCACACTGCAGGCATCTATGTATCTCTGAGTAGCTTTTTAGAGCACTTGTATGGAACATTATCTGTGTGCTAAGTGACATGAATTTGTTGGCTAATTTTTATAAAGAACTTGCTTGTAATTTTGTTTAATATTCAGAGAGTCGTTCTCAGCAGTCAATTGTTAATTTTGGCAGAGATAATGGGAACTGCAGATGCTGGAGAATTCCAAGATAATAAAATGTGAGGCTGGATGAACACAGCAGGCCAAGCAGCATCTCAGGAGCACAAAAGCTGACGTTTCGGGCCTAGACCCTTCATCAGAGAGGGGGATGGGGAGAGGGAACTGGAATAAATAGGGAGAGAGGGGGAGGCGGACCGAAGATGGAGAGTAAAGAAGATAGGTGGAGAGAGTATAGGTGGGGAGGTAGGGAGGGGATAGGTCAGTCCAGGGAAGACGGACAGGTCAAGGAGGTGGGATGAGGTTAGTAGGTAGCTGGGGGTGTGGCTTGGGGTGGGAGGAAGGGATGGGTGAGAGGAAGAACCGGTTAGGGAGGCAGAGACAGGTTGGACTGGTTTTGGGATGCAGTGGGTGGGGGGGAAGAGCTGGGCTGGTTGTGTGGTGCAGTGGGAGGAGGGGACGAACTGGGCTGGTTTAGGGATGCAGTAGGGGAAGGGGAGATTTTGAAACTGGTGAAGTCCACATTGATACCATATGGCTGCAGGGTTCCCAGGCGGAATATGAGTTGCTGTTCCTGCAACCTTCGGGTGGCATCATTGTGGCAGTGCAGGAGGCCCATGATGGACATGTCATCTAGAGAATGGGAGGGGGAGTGGAAATGGTTTGCGACTGGGAGGTGCAGTTGTTTATTGCGAACTGAGCGGAGGTGTTCTGCAAAGCAGTCCCCAAGCCTCCGCTTGGTTTCCGCAATGTAGAGGAAGCCGCACCGGGTACAGTGGATGCAGTATACCACATTGGCAGATGTGCAGGTGAACCTCTGCTTAATGTGGAATGTCATCTTGGGGCCTGGGATAGGGGTGAGGGAGGCGGTGTGGGGACAAGTGTAGCATTTCCTGCGGTTGCAGGGGAACCCGGCACCTTCCCCTGCAACCGCAGGAAATGCTACACTTGTCCCCACACCGCCTCCCTCACCCCTATCCCAGGCCCCAAGATGACATTCCACATTAAGCAGAGGTTCACCTGCACATCTGCCAATGTGGTATACTGCATCCACTGTACCCGGTGCGGCTTCCTCTACATTGGGGAAACCAAGCGGAGGCTTGGGGACTGCTTTGCAGAACACCTCCGCTCAGTTCGCAATAAACAACTGCACCTCCCAGTCGCAAACCATTTCCACTCCCCCTCCCATTCTCTAGATGACATGTCCATCATGGGCCTCCTGCACTGCCACAATGATGCCACCCGAAGGTTGCAGGAACAGCAACTCATATTCCGCCTGGGAACCCTGCAGCCATATGGTATCAATGTGGACTTCACCAGTTTCAAAATCTCCCCTTCCCCTACTGCATCCCTAAACCAGCCCAGTTCGTCCCCTCCTCCCACTGCACCACACAACCAGCCCAGCTCTTCCCCCCCACCCACTGCATCCCAAAACCAGTCCAACCTGTCTCTGCCTCCCTAACCGGTTCTTCCTCTCACCCATCCCTTCCTCCCACCCCAAGCCACACCCCCAGCTACCTACTAACCTCATCCCACCTCCTTGACCTGTCCGTCTTCCCTGGACTGACCTATCCCCTCCCTACCTCCCCACCTATACTCTCTCCACCTATCTTCTTTACTCTCCATCTTCGGTCCGCCTCCCCCTCTCTCCCTATTTATTCCAGTTCCCTCTCCCCATCCCCCTCTCTGATGAAGGGTCTAGGCCCGAAACGTCAGCTTTTGTGCTCCTGAGATGCTGCTTGGCCTGCTGTGTTCATCCAGCCTCACATTTTATTATCTTGTTAATTTTGGCATCTGTGTTTTGTCTGGGATGCATTTTGTTGAAAGTTCCAATATCTATGATATATTTACAAAAGTTTTCCTTTCTTGACCTTTTTTTCAACTCCTTCAAAGTATTTTAAATTAACTTCACTGAAAGATTTTTTTTAATCAATGTTTTCATAGATCGTCATTCCTTGTGACAGATTTAAGATTGCCTTTTTAGAAATGATTGCTTTCATTGGCGATTTACCAGAACTAAGCTTCCTGAAATCAACTGTCAGCAGTCAGCTGTAGTGGTTAGCATTTGCTAATGCAAAGTTAGCAATAATTGCCTGATCAATTTATCATAAAAGTAGAAATGTTAAGGAAAAGCTGCAAATGCTAGCAAACTGAAGTAAAACAGAATATTAGAAACTGCTGGAACTGCACACATTGTCAGTCAGTGGGTTCATTTCTACTTTACAAGATAGAATTAGACACCTATTTTCACCCTGCCCGGTTTTCCTTCCTATTGCTCTCAAATGGAAGGAAAAATCAAGGTGGAGCAAAGTTGTTTACAACAAACAGTAACTCCAGCATCTGTGAAGAGAAACAATGGGTTATGAAATATCTGGCATGCAACTTACATCAGAGAAAACTATCGAAACAGATAAGTATTGGTTAATTGTTATTGCTTCACAGGTTAGCTTATGTTAAAGTTCGCAGCTGCTTTCAATATTTTCCAGATGAGAAGAAGGGCAAGCATGCAATCCCATGTGACCTATATACCTAAATACCAATATTTCAAAATGGTGCAAAAAAAGTTTACTCATCAAGAAGTTCAGTAAATAACTGTAGCTACTTCTTTCGATTTCTAGCAAAAGCAACATCTTGTTCCCGATTTTCTTTCTCCCATGGAAGTTTATGAGCAAAGCTATAAAGGGAGATGTTCCTAAGTATTTGCCCTGGTCCAATATGCTGTCTGGGCGCAAAAAATATCAGAACTTTTGGCAAGTCAGAGTGTGTGCGTAAAAGGAACTCACCAGGCCAGGCAATCTGATCCAGGAAAACCTATGTTTTATCTCCAATCCTTGGTCTGCAGAAGACAAAATAAAGCACTGAACACGTCACTGAAGTGGAATAACAGATATTTTAAAATCTTTGAACTGGGGTTTGGAATTGGACAGGTGGCCATTTCTTTTGCGAATGTTCATTGCCAAGATTAACTGTCAGATGGAAATTTGTAAACATCTGACCACTGGTGACATATGTAGCAATCTACTTCAAAACAGTTGTGTCAGAGAATGGAGAGTTTGCAGGAATGCTAAATTGAGACATGTAAGGCACAATATCTTTTTGCTTCTCTGCCTTCATTTCGCATAGATAACTGAATGCAAACAAATTATAGATGGGAATCAATTGCCGTGACAATAAGAAGCGTCTCTAACTGAGCTCAGGTCCTGCTGTAGCAGCCAGAGAAACAGCTTTGCACCAAGGCCAATCTCCAGCTGTTTCTCTTTTTGGCGGAATCGCATAAGAAGAAAATCAGATGGTGGGCCAGTAGCCGTTCTACATCGTCTGAGTTATTCTAATCTGCCCTTTCTGTAAAATCTCCCTACCTCTTGCACAGGGCAAAGCAAGTTATGCGACTGGCACCGAGTGCTCCAATTAGATTTAAAGTAAACAAAAATGTTTAATTTTCCTCAGTAAAATTGAAATCATGATCCCTTTAAAGACACATAAAATGTTAATGTGGGACACATGAGTAAAAAGAAATAGAGAGACTGAAAAGAAGAAACTGATGTTTCCCCCTTCGTTATGGAAACCACACTCACTAAACTAACCCAGTGCCATAAAACACTCAAGCAATAAATGCACTGATATTTAACATATGCCCATAATACATCAATTGTGAGGAAAAGTCTGACCCTGTACTTGTGTTTTGCTTAAATCAACCATGCTAGTTAGTTCCTGAACTGCCACTCTACTGGCTATAACTTGTGAAATATTGTTAAATATAAAATGATTACTTGAACCCTGGATATTCAGAGGAAACAGTGATAGTGAGTGATGTACTTCCTGTTCTGTTTATGATTCACCTTAGTTGCCATTCCACCATTTTAAGTGTACATCTTTCAGAGTTGCTACCATGACAAATGCATTAAATCAGAATTAGGACCTCAAAAGGATCATGGTGCAAATTTGTAGATTTTCCATCCAATGTTGTTTGTCTCATAGCCACTGATACAGTGTTTAAATGAACACTGTCAGATCCTTGTGCTATTCTGGTCTTAAGGGCACAAGACAAGTTTACACCTATCTGATCAGAGATAGTAAGTAATGCAGATGCTGGAGAATTTGAGATAACAAGGTGTAGAGCTGGATGAACACAGCAGGCCAAGTAGCATCAGAGGAGCAGGAAGGCTGACGTTGCGGGCCTAGACCCTTCTTCCTGAGTGAAGAATTTGTCTAAATTAACCTAGATTATGATGGAGCATTCACAACTCTCTGGGAAAGAGAATTCCAAAGATTCATAACTCTTTGAGTGAAGAGCTTTCTCATTCACTCTGTCCCACACAATTGTCTTAAATGATTAAGAAGGGAAACAACCTTCGGAAACCCTTTAGATATTGAATGGTTCAATGAAATCACCTGTCATTCTTTTAAACTGCAGAGAACATACAGCCAATTTGCACAACTTCTCAACATAGAAAAACCTTCTAGTCCAAGGGTTCGATCTTCGCTGTACTGTTTCCAATGCAAGTGCTCCCTTCTCTATATATGGAAACCAAAACTCCACACAATACTGCAGATGCAGCCCTTGCCAAATTTCTGCACAATTGTAGAAAGATGTTCTTATTCTACAAACTTCTTGTGATAAAGGCCAATGTGCTATTTGCTTTCTAATTGCTTGCAATACCTGTAAGTTAACTTTCTGTGTTCTCCTTACAAGTACATTTGACAGGAGTGAAATCACCATAATCAGCACCAGATAGGCCAATTGGAAGAGAACAGCCGAATTAGTGACAGTCTTCACAGTCCCAGAAAACCAAAGGACTCATTAGAGAGAGAATGACAGAGAGAGGGAGAGAGTGAACTGGTGGGGAATTTAACCTTAGATGAGGGTGAGGCGAGGAAGGCAGCATCTTCACGGTGACCTCAGCCAGTACTGGAGTTGAACTCATGCAGTTGGTATTACTCTGTATAACACACCAGCCATCCACTGGCTCTCTGAAAATTGAATCAGAGAGTTTGGTGGCAGTCAGTTCACATAGAAGGCACAGAATGCTTATATGTCAAAAATCATTTTGTAAGTTAAAGTGCATCTCCAAGCAGGTTATTATCAACTTGGGTAGTCTCCTGCAATCAGGATATGCTGCCCACTAGCCAATGAGTCTACACATTAGCTGTAGCCACGGTTACTACAGCCTATAATTGCTTTGCTAAGAGGTGCTTTCAGTTTGCTCAAGGAGCCATTATCTGTGTCCCCTGGTCTGCAAGACATGACGACATTAAACAAGTGGTCTAGGCAATTGCTCAACTTGTTGAATGACATTAACAATCCACAAGAGACACTGTGTGCAAGAACTGTGTGGCTTCCATTGCATCCAGGGAGCCATTGGCTATGACTGGGCTTCAGAAAATAATCTAGCACGAAAATGGAGATTACCATTCTATTAATGTCCAGGACATGTCCATTACAGAAGCAGAACTCAATAGCCCAAAGGCCCATTGGTACAACCATGTTAATATTTGCTCGAAATGGAGGCAGTTTACACCATCATATACATCCAACAGGTTTTATATAAGACCACTGGAGGAAGTATAATATGGAAAAAAATAAATTAGCTAATAGAATGGCAGTGAACTCCTATGAATGAATCATTTTCCCGATGAATCAGAGTGTTCATTCAATGAATAACTGAACCAATTGATCCAGAGTGACCCAATCTGCACAGGCAAACTAACATCAGCCAAGGTGGATGGGATTTAAACAAAGGTTTAGAATCAATATCTTCTCAATGTAGCTGGAATGCTAAAATTCTTTGTTTTCAAGAATTAGAGATAGAAATGTGAATAAAGAAGAACAATAAAGCTCCAGATTTAAATGAACAATAAGACAAAGACTACTTGCACCCTCTTCTGGTAGAAAGCTATAACTTAGTGCTGCTACACTATACTGCATTAAGCAGTGAGAACTATTTGCAAAGGCATTAAAGTAGCTGAGAGAAAACTTGTTTCATGTTTAATTCACATAATTTATTCAGTACTGGAAATGTATTTGCATCAACAATAGACTCAGCACCACAAAGACTACATTATATTTTTTTTATTCTAGACACAATTTACACTTTAAGCTTAATAATTTATGACAAATGTTGGAGACAGTTACTGAAAGATCGCAAATAATTCATACCAATGACTCCTTTGGGGAAGGAGAGGCATCAATGTTTTTTCTTATACCTGTGTATTCTGTGATGTAAATATCCAGCAACACAGCTCCTGTTGAAGGATAAACGCATTAGGTAAGTGTGGGTTTAGGGTGCCAGGAGAGCAGTGTGTTATGTGGGAGGGTCCCAGATGAATGTCGTGCTAGGGTGCCAAGTATGTAGATGCCAGAATAATAGAGTACAGTGACAGTAGGGTTCTGTGTAGATTGAGTGACAATGTTTAAGGTGGTTAAGTTGCCAGTGCATTGGGGGGTAGAGTGCAAGCTAAATGATGGAATATTTGGGATAGACTGGTGTGGCTGGAGAGGATAACATGTCTGGTCAAGGAATGGGGTGGGTGTCCGGAAATGGGAGGAGAGGAGGACTGTTGGGTCCTAAGGAAAGTGTTGTTGGGACCGGGTTTGTGAGGCTGTTGGGCCTCAGTGGGTAGGAAGGGGCGTTGGGCTTCAGCAGGACAATGGTAGTTGGGTTGGCAAAAAGAGAGAGGTAGTGTAACTCCCAGGGGAAGAGAAAGGTGTTGGGTGTCCGGGAAGGTCGGTAGTTGTTGGGTCCCAGCAGTGGGAGGGGTCAGATCCAGCAGTGAGGGGTGGGTATCAGGCATGGCAACAGTGGGAAAGGTGACATGTAAAGATCTGTAAAGGGAGAAGTTATCAGGCCTCAGCTGGAAAAGGATGTCATATACTGTGTGGGGGATGGATATGCTGGTGGAGGAGGGTTTTGGGTCAAGAGGTGGGAAAGCTACTAGATCAGGTTCTGGGAATGTTGTAAGTGGTTTGAAGGAGGTGTAAAATTGGAGGATGAGTGGTGATTTGGAGGGGTCAGATTTGTATTGACCTAGGTATTAAATTAGGTTGTCAATCATCTAATTTTTCCTGGGTGACTGTTATGTGCAGTAGAAGCCTATAAATTCCCAGACTTAAATAAATGAATTCAGAGGATTCCTGGCACAGGAGAATTACCAATCAAAATCTTTGCTTAGAGACAAAAAAACTGCAGATGCTAGAATCCAAGGTAGACAAAGAAGATGCTGGAGGAACACAACAAGCCCAGGCACCATCTAGAGGAAAGGAGTAGTCAACATTTCGGGTATTACTGTTCTACAGGACGGGATGTGGGGGTAGGGGAACTACAGGTAAAGAACAGGAGGCAGGGGTTTAAGTGGAATGGTGGTGATAGGTGGACACTAGTCACAGGTTTGACCAGCAGGGTCAGAAGGTGGAACAGAAGGGAGGACGTGGGGGTGGAAAGGGAGCCAGGGAGTGGGTGGGCAGGTTATTTGGAATTGGAGAACTCAATGTTGAGCTGCAGGGTGCCAAGGTGGAAGGTAATGTGTTGTTCTTCAAATTTGTATTATGAGTTGCTGTGAAACTGGAGGAAGCTGAGTACAGACATGTCAGAGGTGGAGTGGGGCAGGAAGTGAAATGGGCACTGATTGGGAGGATAAGTTGACCAGCAAGGGCTGGGAAAAGACGCTCAGTGAAACAGTCACCGAGTCTATGTCTGGTCTCACTGACATAGAGAAGACCACTGCAGAGGCATCAGATGCAATAGACTGGGTTGGAGGAGATGCAGGTGAAGCTCTGTCTCACCTGTAAGGGCTGTTTTGGGCCCTGGGCGGAGGTGAGGGAGCTGGTGTGTGGGCAGTTGTTGCACCTTTTGCGGTTACATGGGAAGGTACCGGGTTGGGGGGGCGGTGGGTGGGTGGGGCGTTTGGAGTGGTTGGTGGGGAGTGTGGTGCCAACTAAGGAGTGGCAAAGGGAATGGTCCTTGCAGAAAGCAGAGAGGGGTGGGAGTGGAAAATCTTCCAGGTGGTGGGGTCTAATTGGAGTTGGCGGAATGATGATGATACATTGGATGTAGAGACTGGTGGGGTGGAAAGTGAAGACAAGGGAGATACAATATTTATTATGTTTGGAAGAGGTGTTGTTTAAGAGCTGTGGAGCAGGGAATGGAGGAGGCGCTGTCTGGATGATGGGGAGGAGGTAAATAGTGTTGTTTGAAATTGGCAGACATCCAGGATGCTTGGGAGTGGAAGTCCCCCTTGTCAGAGCAGATATAATGGAGACAGAGGAATTGGGAAATCAAGATGGAGGCTTTGCAGGATACAGTGTGGGAGGAGGTGTTGTCTAGGTAGCTATGGGTTTATAGTAAATGTTGGTGCGTAAACTGTAGCCAGAAATGGAAATGGAGAGGCCAAGAAAGGGAAGGGAGTTGTCTTAGATAGACCAAGTGAATTTGAGGGTGGGATGGAAGTTGTTAGCGAAGTTGATGAACTGCTCCAGTTTAACCTGGGCGCAGAATGCAGCATGTATGCAGTCATCAGTGTAAGGGCGGAAGAGCTGGGGAACAGTACCAGTGTACAAAATGAAGAGGGACTTCAACAGAACCAGCAAACAGGCAGGTGTAGCTGGGGCCCATACGCGTGCCCATGGCAACTCCCTGGATTTGGAGAAAGTGGGGAGAATTGAAGGAAAAGTTATTGAGGATGAGGACTAGCTCGGCAAGGTGGAAGAGGATATTGGTGGGAGGACTGGATAGGTCTGTTAGTCATGGAAAAGCTGAGGGCCTGCAGGGTCTCCTTGTGGGTTATGGACATTTATAGGGATTGCACATCCATAGTAAAGATGAAGCACTGAGGGCCAGGGAACTGGAAGCTCCCATAAAGTGTTGGATGGTATAGTTTGTGCGCCAGAGGTCGGTAGGGAGTTCTTGGGCCAAGGGGGAGAGAATGGAGTTGAGGTAGGAAGAGATGAGATTGGTGGGGCATGAGTATGTGGAGACAATGGGTCAGCTGGGGTAATTGGGCTTATGGATCTTGGGGAGCTGGTGGGACAGGGCAGTGTGGGGCTGTGGCGGCCTGAGACAGTGGAGCGGTAATCACCAGAAGCAATTAAGTCATGGACAGTGTAGGAAACGGTGGCTTGACGGGCCATGGTTGGGTTACGGTCAAGCAGGAGGTAGGACGTTGTGTCAGAGAGTTGGCATTTGGCCTCTGCAACATAGAGGTCTATTCTCCAGACTACCACCAATATCCCACTCCCACCCCTACTTTGTCAGCGGTGTTGATAGAGAAACTGGGATTGGTGCAGAGAGAGTGGGCCACTGCAGGTTCAAAGAGGGAGAGGTCGGAGGGGGAGAGGTTGGAGCGGGTGAGGGATTTGCTGGCCATCTTCCTCAGAATCTACTACCTTGCAGAATCCGCTGGGTTCTAACATGGATCTTCCATCCATGCTGCAGGAATAACTGTCTGGCCATTAGAAAATCCAGGTCATTGGTTACAGCAAAAGTACTTAATTTTAAATCAAAATGTCCCTTTGTGGGGAAAGAGAAGGGTTTGTGTCTGATGTCCTTTAGGTTGGAGGCTACAACATTGACATTTACATGGCAATTTAGAAAATTGTTCAGATATATCCATGAAAACAATACAAATTCAACCTGGCCAATAACTACTCTCTGTTGGGATATTTGGAATCTGGGAGTCATTTCCCTATGAATAGACAGGACAGTTATACTGAACTTTTCTGCCCTCATGATCTGCCAAAGGTGCAGTGATGGGCTTTTACAGTCACCAGGTACTTACACTTGATGAGGTGATATTTATGTTAATTTCAGTCACATAACAACTAGCAGTGAGTCATTAGTACTGAACTATTCAATAGACTTACATTGCAGCTCCTGGTAGCAACACATAAATTACAACCACATACACTTTAGTGTCTAGCTTGTGCTGAGTAATTCGATTACAAACTGTTGCATTCTTGCCTCAGAGTGTCACATTGCAAGTGGCCTCAGTAAGAGGGTGACAATGGCCTTTATACCATCAGGTTACATGTAATCATATAGTGATAATCTCATAAGCGTGTTGCTTCAAAGTATACTGCGTACTAATTGTGAAACATAACAAAACACTCTCAATCATCCCACAGTGATGGAAAGGGTTGCCAACAGTGCTTGTCAAGCAGCACCTGCTCAGCAATAACTTGCTCACCAATGCTCAGCTTGTGTTCCATCAGGACCACTCAGCTCCTGATCTCAGTACAGGTTTGGTACAAACATAGACAAATGAGCTGAATTCCAGATGTGACGTGAGAGTGACTGTCCCTGATATCAAGGCTGCATTTGATCAGGTATGGCATCAAAACTGAAGTCAATGGGAATTGAAGGGAAAATACCCACCGGTTAGTATCATGGCTAGCACTGAATAAAATGGCTGCAGTTGTTGTATGTCAGTCATCTCAGTTCCAGAACATCTCTGCAGAAGTTCCTCAGGGTATTGTTCTGGGCTGCATCATCCTCAGCAACTTCAACAGTGACCATCTGTACATCATAAAGTCATGTTCATTGATGATTGCACAATGTTCCTCATTATTTGAATATTGAAGCAGTTCATGGCCATAAGAAATTAGATGGAATTCATGTTTGGGATGATATGTGGCAAGTAACAGTCATGTCATACAAGTGCCAAGGCATTATTATTGTCAACAAGAGAGAATCTAGCCATTTTTTTTTACAGTCAATGGCATTCCAATCAGTAAATCCCTCATTGTCAACATCTTGAGCCCTATCACTTTCAGAAACTGAATTAGGCCAGCTTTATAAATGGTGTGGCTACAAGAGCAGATCAGAAGCTTTGAATTTTGCAGTGACTAAATCACCTTCCTTCTCTTCAGTTCAGTATTTGCAAAACAAAACCAGGAACATGATGAAATACTAAGATAATAAAATGTGAGGCTGGATGAACACAGCAGGCCAAGCAGCATCTCAGGAGCACAAAAGCTGACGTTTCGGGCCTAGACCCTTCATCAGAGAGGGGGATGGGGGGAGGGAACTGGAATAAATAGGGAGAGAATCTCCAGCATCTGCAGTTCCCATTATCACATGATGAAATACTCACCAGTTTCCTGGATGATGCAGTTCCAACAAGACTCAAGAAAGTCAACACCATCCAGGACAAAGCAGTCTGCTTGATCAGCATCCGAACTTCAATGTTCATTTGTTTCAGCACTGATTCACAGTGGCAACATCGTGTACTCTCTTTCAGACATACTACAGTATCTCATTAAGGCTCCTTCAAAAGTACTTTCTTAACCTGTAATTTCTGTGGCCTAGGACATGAGCAACAGATGCATGGTAACACCACTATCAGAAACTTCGCCTCCAAACCACATACTATCCTGACTCCCGATTAAATGACAGCTCCCAAATATCTGCCACACCTCCTAAAAGCCACCTGCTAGTGGTTTAGCAGGGAGATTCCTTGAAGCTACCCACTCAGTTCCTGACTAAAGGAACCAGCATGGGGATGGGGCTGTCTGCTCAAAGCCAAACCCTCTGCACTCGCCAATTGTTCCCCAGCAAATTGCCTTCTTGCAACCTCATCCTGCCTTCTCTCACCTATGTCCAAGAATGTAGCAATTATCTTTGGTACAGTCATTAGAGCACTACCAGGAGCAACAACTACTGACTGTTAAAGTGTCATTAACCAGTAGTTCTCATGGAAGTGGCGTTTCAGCCCTAAGAGTCATAAATCTTATGTGAGACTGTGCCTAACAAACTCCTTAAGGTAGAATTTTATAGGGATATGAGTGAAATGGTGAAATGTGTAACAAATTTGACCCAAAAATACAGCAGGGCCCATCACGTCATCTTTTCGGCTTTTCGCAAGTGTCATGGCGAGATTCTTGCTAGGATGCAATGAGTTTGCCAATTGTTGGGACAATCGATTGTTAATGGCACGACTCACCTTATTCACCTGGCTCCTATCTTTCCAAAAGTCACCAAACACCCTTTGTCAGGAAAACTCAACAGGAAAACCAGCCCAGTTTCATCTCCTCAATCGCTCCAAAAAATCTTGCTGTTGCCTGAAACCAAATGCCCTGCACGATGTACGCCAGCTTTACAGACTCCTCAAACATAGACAGAGTGAGTGAGGAAAGGTGTGGCAGTGCATAATCCCCAGTGGGAGATGGGTATAATAGCAGAGTGAGCATGAAATGCCAGAAATCAGAGAGTGACACTTATCCTGATGAAGCAGAGAAAGTCATTGACCTTTTTGCCCCTCTGTTGCCCATTCTTCCACATGCTGAAGATGGCACTGAAGTAGGTGATGTGTCTCAGACCAGCCTGGCAGGGTCTGGTGGTGCGACCTCCTCTGCTAGTTCTCTGGAAAGAAGAAGCCTCTCTGCTGGACCAGTCTATCTACCAGAACTCATGGGCAAAACCTGGTGCCACCTTCCTCTTCAGTGCCATGTTCTGATTCTGCACTTGGCCAAGTAGAGCAAATTTGAAATACCAATGCTCGTCCACATGCACAGCAGCCTTTTAAAGATGGCACAGATATGTGGCTGCCAGCCTTTTGGGGGATATCTGCTAAGCTATTGTGCGAGTGGCACACAGCAAGATTGGGCAGAAATTGGATGTGAAAAATATCATGGGGCATGATAGATAATTAAGGAGGAAAATTTGCTAAGATGCAGCAAGAAAACGTCTTTGGTCTCACGGTGAAAAACCTTCCAAAACTCAACTCAGATTTAGTCAAGAATAAGTTAAGATACAGCCCTTAATTTTGTTGATATTGGAATTCCCATGGAAGCAACGCAAATCCATCCTTGCATCAATAGTCACATCTTAGAAGCTAGTGCCTGAAATGTTGAATTTAGAATATTTCCATACTACTTTTGGCTTAATCCAAAAACATTGATATTCCCTTTAGAGATAGTAGGAAATGCAGATGTTGGAGAATCTGAGATAACAAGGTGTAGAGCAAGATGAACACAGCAGGCCAAGCAGCATCAGAGGAGCAGGAAAACTGACGTTTCGGGTCTTGACCCTTTCTATGAAGAAAGGTCCAGACCTGAAACACCGGCTTTCCTGCTCCTCTGATGCTGCTTGGCCTGCTGTGTTCATCCTGCTCTACACCTTATTATCTCTACATAAGGGATCCATTGGGTTTCAGTTTAAAAGTAAACATAATTGTCAAATGTACTCTCTGGAGCCTATGAAAATTGAAGCAATATGTTTCTATTTGAGAATTGTGGATGCAGCCTAAATCAAGGATTAAGCTAGGCATTTCCCAGTCTTTATAACTCAGTACATAATGAGGCAGTCTCAGCTATCAGAAATCCACCCATCGTAACAACTTCTTAATGTGCAATAAATAAGGTACTACTGTCGGATTGTGTGAGAAGGAGGGTTGTTTCGAATGGCAATGTCACTGATGAGATTGATTACGATACTTAACTAAGCTATACGCGATTAATTGTATGCTTGTTTTTAATCCCACACATTCAAAAATTCTCATTCTTCTTGGAAATGATCTGTAACATTTTGTTCTCGTAGAAAAAGAAAAATGTATCTAAGTCAGAATATTTGCTAACTTTATTTCGCTTGCCCTAAAGCTCCTTGTTCTATAGATCACTGTCTGTTTGTAACAGTTGTTAGTTTATTTAACTATTTTGGAGTATTCCTCTCAATTTATCCAATATTTAAACTTACAGAGAATTAGAATTTCCTGTTTGAAACTTTAATTTTTGATACTGTTAATTTAAAAGTCTGTATTTATCATAACGATGCTACCCTTCTTCATGTTCAACAAAAGAAAATATCAATCTAGTTTCCTATTCTCATTAAGTTTCATTTACAAATTTCTCCTCCCAAAAGCCATTCAATGGTGCTAACTTCCATTTTGAGTAAGATTATTCATTAACCTGTTGTAATTCACAATCTCTGTCCCAGTTGTAAGATCACTTATGTGCATCACACATGACCGATTCAGTGCAGTTTTCTGTAATGACTAGGCCTGCGTCCTTGTTCTTTGTTAACATGAGCATAATGAATGTGGGAAAGTTGGGTGGTTCTCAGAGCACATACATGTAAAGGAATATCCCATCTTTTCTATTAATTGTAAATGGATGAAAATCAGGAGGATGCCTTTACTCATACACATTCTGATCCACCTGATTTTCTGATGTGCGCAGAATTATTGAACAAAATGAGAAAATAAAGTATTTGCTGACAATGTGAAACATGTCAACTTTGAAAAAGGAGCAGCAATATGCCAGTTGATCCCATGAGTCTTCGCTGCGATAAGATTCGATCATGGCTGACTCTTTTTTAACCTGAATATCATGTTCTGACCCTGAGGTCTTTAAGTACTGAAATTCTTAGCGATGGTTAGTCCAAGGTCGAAACGGCAGATTATCAATTAGCTGATGCCATGATACTATTTAAATATTATTTACATATGACAGAATATTTGGAACACATCAAAGTATTCATAAGAAGGCCTCACTAATTCATTTTCTTATCTGGCTGCCCTGAAAATGCCTGAAGTGCACATGTAAAAAAAAATGCAATTAAAAATAAATAACCTTTCAATTTATTGAAGCAATTAGCCTTATGCTTCAGTTAAACTAATTGCAGTTTACCACTAAAGAAGGAAATTGGACAGGAATAAAATTATGCCTTTTCTCCCAAGTGGTTCTAATTATTGTCCAATTTTAAAATATTTGCTGCTCTAAAATCAAATGCATAGCTAGCTATAGAAATAAAGTAAAAGCTAAAAAGAAAAATAGGTTATATTATTTTAGGAGCTTGCAGTAATGGAAAGTTTCATTTGAATACATTTGCTATAGCAGAACTGAATAAAATGCTGCGCAGAGAGAATTAACTTGTGGAGCAGAAGAAAATCAGAAACACAAAGCACTAGCTGGAGATGGAACAACATGTGTCAATCAAAATTAACTCATGTCTGCTTGAAATCTGACAGGATATCTTCTGGAGTAATTTCTGTTGTTGCACTGTGAATTACAAACACAATCATGTATGAAATCAATAATCAAACAAATCAATTACTGCATCCTGGCTGAAATAAATCAGTCACTTTAAATAACTCCCGTGTACTAAAGGTGTGCACGACAAAATCCTTCTTAATTGGGATAACACGTTCCCTAAATGGTCTGTCACAAACATTCTGTTAATATTGTGAATTACAATATCATTTATATTCATAACAGTTAATCAGAAGACTTTGAGGGATTTTGTTTTATTATTTTAATAAAATTGCTGCTTGTGCATTTCTATTACAGGGTCAACAAAAAAGTTATAGAATGGAAATGTCCAACCAAAGAAACATTTCAACTCTATTTGTTATTGGGAAGATAACCTGGTAAAGCAGATCACCCTCCCATTATGGAAAACAATGAAGTTAGAAGACGAGACAAAGAGCTGTACATCCAAACTTGCAGATAGCTCTGTTAGGAGACATTCTGCACAAATCACTGAAATCTAGTGTGCAGGAACCAAATGTATTCAAACACCTTGATAGAATTCAGCCCTCATCTTGGGAGCTTGAATTCAAAGGAAAGAAAATAGTCAATTGTATAGAACTTTTGTCAGACCCATCTGAAACACTGTTCTCAGTGTGGGCATCACACCTCAGGAAAGATATGTTGACAATGACGCAGTCTAAGTTTATTGAAATGCTACCATAAAGTAAAGGGTATTGTGAGGATGGTTTGCCTACACTTGGTTTGTATTCACTTGAGATTAGACTGATTTTTTTGGGATTTTTAAAATGATTTGATAGAGGAGATATAGAGGAGCCATTATCCTTGTTTGGGGAAACAGCAAAAAATAAATAACCTTAGAACTAGAATGAGGTCATTCAGCAATAACAAGGGAAAACTCTTTTCACACAATTGGAATCTGAAATTCTCTCCTCAATCAATGAAAAACTGATATCAACGGATTTTGATGAATTGTATCAAAGGAGTAAATTGAGGCATAGAGTGAGGGGCTGAATTAAATATGCCTGGCCAACAAAAACATATTTATTTGATATCTATTTCCAATTCAATTCATGTCAGCTACTATAATGATACTCCTACAAAATTTCAACACCAACATTTAAATGTTGACAAGTTGAAGTTGGAAAGGGGAGAGGAGGAAGTGTTAAAATGACAGGTAGAAAATTAAAAATTAAAAATTTAAAAGTTCCAGCTGGTAGCAGATTCTGCCCCGAAAGAGTGAAAACCTCGAGACCCTCTGCGCTGAGCATGCTTTTCTCTGCTTGCTTCTATCGTCTGAAACCAGAGATATAGAAACAGCATGCTGCTACTGCCACTAGTCTTTTTGCTGGTTATCTTGGTCCATGGCGCTGTTCCTTCCAAATCTCAGTAGCAACAGGTGGACCTGATTGATCAAAGATCCCAGCACAAAGCAGATCGCCAAAATGCCATCGTATGCCTGACACCTCCAAATTGTTTAAACAACACCTACAGTGCGTAAATCAACCATTCTGCACAAGTACAGTGAATAAGCCTTTCATAAAGGCAGCTAAGGACATCAGCGATAAGAATACACATCCCTGAAATTGTTTTTATGAGAGAGTCCTAGGAAGCCGAGGGTATTAGTAGACCTAAAACTAGACTAAAATTTCAATTAACATTACTCTCATTGAACAGTTAACATATAGTAAGTAACAATCTGCCTCTCCTGAGGAGATCACTCACATATAGCCCAATACACACTGGTGAGCCCAAAAGTCAGAATGTTGGAGCCAACATCCTGGCACAATGTGAATTTTGCCAGTTTTAACTTCCTGATATTCATACCTAAAACTGATGTGCTACATTAAAGTCCTTCCTATTAATCCTAAACAGTACTAACGGTACAAATCATACCCAAGTAGTACAAGCTAAGAAAAATGGTAATATGAATTCCTGTAAAACAAACTTATTTTAACTTGCAGTCCAGTAATCTAAGACTTTGAACCACAAGTTTATCTAAGCCTCAAAATCAATTGAAAAAATCTTGTCACATGATGTTTCCTGTCAGCTGTTTCCCCAGAATTGACCAATATATCACAGGAAAGAGGTCACAGAAAGCGGTTCATGGTCTACTAAAGAACACTTCTCAATTGTATGTCAAGAACAAACATTAGATGAACAGCCATTGAGCCGACATGAGCGTGAGTATCTCATTCTCCCAGTAAGGAAGAATAACATGTACATATACATATAGGTGCTGTGGAAAGTTGTGGGGTGGGGTGGGAGGGTGGAAGCAGAGAAGAAATCAAACTTGTTTTTTAAAAAAATCCCAAGTAGAGTTAGGGAATGTGTCCGGGTGAGATGCATTTCAGAGATTAATTGGTAGATTAATAGGAAGACTTGATGAGTAGAATGGCCTCTTTCTGCACTGTAGCGATTCAGTGCCTGAAGGAGGAATTGATGGAAGGGATTCTATAGAATTTGATAATATAGAAAATCACTAACAAAGCATTTTCATAGAATTATTCGACGAAAGGGAAATACAAATCTGTCTGTTTCGGAAAATAATCTCACAAGGTGAAAGCAGACAGAAACGAAGATGGAAGATTGTACTTCGAGATCAGTGCTGGGTGTGCAGTACTTGACTGTGTTCCATTTATTTTAACAAGAGCATTGTAAGTCCATTTTGCTCTGTTGCCCTTTGCTGTGTGGGTGTCAGCTGCTGTTTATCGAAAAGAATAGCAAATATGTAAGCTTCTTGGTGCACTGAGATTTGCTTTTAACCAATGTTCCTCTCAAAGTTTGTTCTCTTCTTGACATAACTTAATGAAATTAAGACTAATTGGTGAGAAATCAGTTGATTTACAAAAGTGTTAAATTGAGACAAATTTCCTCTCATGAATTGTTAATTATATCAAGTGACAAAATACTAAGTAGCACCAAACCAAAATATACTTCAAACATTTATTAACCAGAGGAAATTAATTGAATTCAACTGCTAACATGTTAGACTGACCTTAGCTTGTGATCCTATGTATCAACTTGGCAGCTTTTTCACTGATATTGAAGATTGTCAGGATTGATAAATACAAAAATAAGGAAGATGTCACTGGAGTCTCTCAATATGAGATTGATTCCATCTCCATTTTCCAATCTATCAGAAGTTATTTTTGCTCCATATAAATCTGGACACATTTCTGAGACAGAAAACAGCAGAATTGAGGGCTGGACTCTGTGTGTTCCTATGTTCATTTAGTTACCAGAGGCTGATCAACGTTGGTTTGTTTATAGTAACTAGTCCACACCAAAGTATACCAACAACTTTTATTGTCTGTAAACTACACAAAAGGGATAATAAGAAATTATATTCAAAACTGCCACTGGTAAATGGCATGTACATGTTAAAAACATAAATGAATATGGGGATAGTACAAGAAAATGGAGTTGGAGTACAAGATCAGTGATGATCTCATTGAATGGCAGAATAAGTTTAAAGAGATGAATGGCCCGTTCCTGCTTCCATTTCTTACTTCTTCATCTCTAAAGGACTTACCTGTAATCCTCTGGACTTTGGTCCCAGTTCAACATGATCAACGTCATTACAACACAGCCCCTTATGCGTGTGCTCAGCATGTATTCTTAGAACTTCATCCTACAACCGGCAGTTATTTTATACTGATTTTCATAGTGATGTTAAATTTTATTTTTTTACCAACGATGCACTGAAGCCCATGTTCCCTTTTGAAATGCATCAACGCCATTCTTTGTCAATTAGGCTGGAATTTTCCAGTGTTGGGACAATTCCTTACTCCACAAGTCTGATCCAGGTTAAAAAAGAAGGTCCTTCAAGTTGGATCTACTTACTGAGTGCTGTGAGAGATAATGGGATGGACAGGGTACAGAGGCTGTTGAGTAAGATTGAAGTTAATTGGAATGCATGCATTACTGCATTATTGCATTCCTCAAGTTTTCTGAGAAAGAGTCACTCAACTCAAAATGTTAACTCTGATTTCTTTCCCCAGATGCTGCCAGACGTGCTGAGCTTTTCCAGCAATTTCTATCTTAGTCTCCGATTTACAGCATCCGCAGTTCTCTCAGTTGTGTTACAGTACAGAGGTGTAGAGTAACATTCAGATTAGCCAGAATGCCTGCATTAATGCACTGGCATTTTGTAAGAAGATAAAAACAAAATCCTAAAAATGATGCTGATGCCTCTCCTCTTAATGCACTCCCCATGTGCCACTTGCCTCTTCATACCTTTCACCCACACATCACTCATACCGTCCATTCCAACCTATGCCTGTGTACCCAAATTCCATGGGTCTTTATAGCTCAGCATCTAATGAGTGCCAACTCATTCTAACTAGCCTATGCTTTGCCTTTACACCTATCATGATACTTCATCTAATAGCCACCAAGGGCTGGTATTAAAAGCCATGCTGAGATGCTGTGGAGGTACCAGTGTTGGACTTGAGTGGACAAAGTCAGAAGTCACATGGCACCAGGTTATAGCTCCAAAACATGTGATTTCACATAGACATGTTGGGCTATAACCTGGTGTCATATGGGTTCTGATTATGCTGAAATGAAATAAAATTAACTTTGTAAATATTCATTGAAAAACTCAGTATAAAAGAAATTCATTTATTACATTTACCTTTCATTCATCCTTGTGTTCTTTTTTTCAGGGACACATAAGGATAATTTTCCTTGATACCAATGCAGCATTTGACTAACTTTGGTATCATTCAGTCCTAGCAAAACTGAAGTCAATGGGAATCAGGTTTCTGTTGGTTGATGTCATATCTAAAGCAGAGAATGATTGCTGTGTTTGTTGGAAATCAATCACTTCAGCCAAAGGACATCACTACAGGAGTTCCTTAGGATATGTCTTTTACAACAAATTCTTTCAGAAATCTAATTACAAATACCTGAAGTAGGTGGGACTTGAATACAGGCCTCCAAGGTCAGAAGTAGGTTCACTACTCCTACATCACAAGAGACCAATCAATTTCAACTGCTTCATTAATGACATTCAGTCCACCATAAGATCAGAGATGGGACATTTCCTAAGAATTGTACATAGTTTTGGATCATTCCAACTATTTAGGAACTGAAATAGCCTATATTCAAATTCAGGAAGACCGGAGCAACATTCAGGCTTGTGCTAACAAGTATGATGGAGCCATAGAGCTGTACAGCATGGAAACAGACCCTTTGATCCAACTCATTCATGCTGAGCAGACAACCTAAGTTAATCTAGTCCCATTTGCCAGTATTTGGCCTATATTTCTCGAAACCATTCCTATTCATTTACCTACCCAGCTACTTTTTAAATGCCTCTGGTAGCTCATTCTATACACACCATCCAGTATATAAAAAAGTTATGCCTTAGATCCTTTTAAAATTTTTCTCCTGTGCCATTTAGTTTTAGACTCCCCCACCCTGGAGAAAATACCTTGGCTGTTCCCCTCATGATTTTATACACCACTGCGAGGTTACCCCTCAGTCTCTGGCGCTCCAGAGAAAATAGCCCCAGCCTATTTATCCTTTCCCTATAGCTCAAACCCTCCAGCCCTGGCAGCATTGTTGTAAATCTTTCCTGAACCCTTTCACGTTTCACAACATCCTTCCTATAGCATGGAGACCAGAATTGAATGCAGTATTCCAAAAAAGTTCGAACCAATGTCCTGTACAGCTGCAACATGACCTCCCAACTCCTATACTGAATGCACTGACCAAGAAAGGTGTGCATACAAAAGGCCTTCTTCACTATCCTAACTACTTGTGACTCTACTTTCAAGGAACTACAAACCTGTACTCCAAGGTCTCTTTGTTCAGCAACACTCCCCAGGATCTTACTATCAAGTGTATATGTCCTGCCCTGATTTATCATTCCAAAACCCAGCACATCACATTTATTCAAATTGAATTCCATCTGCCACTCCTCAGCCCATTGGTCAATCTGATCAAGATCCCATTTTACTCTGAAATAACCTTCTTCGCTGTCCACCACATGTCCAATTTTGGTGTTATTTTGCGTACATGCTAACCATACGTCTATGTTCATATCAAAAACATTTACATAAAGGACAAAAAGCAGTGGGCACAATGCCCACCCTTGTGACACACTACTGGTCACAGACCTCCAGTCTGAAAATCAACCCTCCACCACCACTTTCTGCCTTCTACCTTTGAGCCAGTTCAACATCCAAATGCCTAGTTCTCCCTGTATTCTTGCTAACCAGTGTACGATGGGGAACTGCGTCGATAACCTTACTGAAGTCCATATAGGTCACTTTTCCTGCTTTGCCGTCATCAATCCTTGTCTTTGCTTCTTCGAAAAACTGAATGAAGTTAGTGAGACGTGATATCCCATGCACAAAGACATGTTGACTATCCCTAATCACTCCTTGCCTTTCCAAATACATGTAAATCCTGTCCATCAGAACCCCCTCCAACAACCTGTCCACCACCAATTTCAGGCTCACTGGTTGATAGTTTCCTGGCTTTTCCTTAACACATTTCTTAAATAGTGGCACCATGTTAGCCAACCTCCAGACTTCTGCACATCTCACCTGTGGCTATTGATAATACATATATCTCAGCAATGGGTCCAGAAATCACTTCCCTAGCTTCCCACAGAATTACAGCATACACCTGATGAGGTCCTGCGGATTTATCCAATTTCATGTGGTAAGTAACATTCACACTGCATGAATGTTATGCAATGACAATTCCCAACAAGAGAGAATTCAATCATCACTCCTTGACATTCAATCACATTATCATTGTTGAACCCCTGTTGATATTTTGGGTGTTACCATTGGTCACAAACTGATCTGGACCAGCCTACAAACATTACAGCTACAACAGCAGATCAATGGCTCAGAATTCTTCAGCAAGTAATTTATTCCCGGACTCTTCAAAGCCTATTCATCACATACATGGCACAAGTCAGGAGTGTGATGAAATATTCTTCACTTGTCCAGAGGAGCACAACTCCAACACAGTCAGGAAGCTCAACATAATCCCGGTCAGAAGAACACAATTGATTGTTGCACCATTCATCACCTTCAATATTCACCCTCTCCACCACCAATGCACAGTGGCAGCAATGTGTATTATCTCCAAGATGAACTGCAACATCTCACTAAGTCTACTTTGTCAGCACCTTCCAAACCCTGACTGCTACTATCTAGAAGGATAAGGGTATCAGACACAGGGGACCACCACTTGCAATTTCTCCTGCAAGTCACATGAGATCCTAACTTGGTAAAATATTTCTGTTCCTTTACTGTTGTTAGCTCAACATCCTGGATTTCCCTTCCTATCTGCACTCTGGGTGTACCTATCCACCAGGCACTGAGCTATTAAAAAAGAACCTCACCACACCCCTCTACAGGGCAATAATAATGGGCAATAAAAGATTGCCTTGACAAAGAAACCCACGTCCAACAAATGTCTTTTTTTATAATTTCTACTTAATGTCTAATAATTGAAATGTAAAATACTTAACAAGTCTCTGTTGCAGGCTAGAGCTTGAAATATACATAACCCACCTATATAAATTCTCTGTCCTGTAACAATCTGAATGCCCAATTAAACCAAGTTAAATAATGTCTAAGTGTAGAATTGATCAGCTAAATTTTTTGTTCTTTACATGTTATTATTACCTTGTTAGAACTTACGGCTTCAGTTTCTTAATGGCTGTTAAATTTTGTCAGTAGGATTTAAACGTTTCATGTCATCATTTGGGAATGTCACTTGGAAAAAAAAAATTAGGGTATATCATGGCATAACTATGTTAACATCATGTGGTGTAAAGTAACAGATTAAGAGATAAAGGACAAATTTTGCTTAAGTCCAGACATCAGCTCTGATAGCCTGGATTTTCACCCCTATTTCAGATACTGCAATTTGGGAAAATTCCTGATCCAGCCCACTGTCTTTGGAGAAAGTGCTGGCCAGGACAGAATTTCCATTATGGAGAGCCAGATAAGCAAACTGGCACAAAAAACAAAAGTTGCTGGAAAAGCTCAGCAGGTCTGACACCACCTGTGAAAGAAAAATCAGTTAACTTTTCGTGGCTGGTGATCCTTCCTCAGAACAGGTGGCTGGGTAGGAGATGGGGTGCCAGGTGTAGAAGATGTCAGGGTAGGAAAGGAAAAAGCACCAAGCGGTTAGAATGTCAGGGTGCAAGGTGGCAATGGGCTTGGTAAGTAATGCAGCACTTAGGGTAGTTTGGGGTAGACTTAAAGATCAAGTCTGGCAGGGGCATTGAAGGTGAGAGTCAGGTCTGAGCTGTGTGATGAGCCTGGTGGTACTGTGGAGATCCAATCAGAGGGCAGGGGAAGAGGGAATATATCCAGAGGGGGAGAAGGGGTTTGGATATGGGGCAGGGTTAAGAGAGGGTGCCATCCAGAGGCATTGGGATATGAGACAGCAGCAGAGTCGGGGAAGGGAACTTAGGTCAGGGTCTGAAGACTGTAGTGATCAGGTGGAGGTCTAGTTGCAGTCAGGTGTTCTAAATATGGAGTCAGTTGGGCCGTGAAACAAACATGAGGTAGGATACGCATTTAAGATTTCAGCTTCTCCTAAGTGACTATTTAGTTTCATCGGAATCTTCCGAATTCTTTGATTTAAATTGAGACTTTCAGAGGGTTCCAGGTATGGAAAATTTCCATTTCCTTAGCCATTTGTTTGGAGTTTGCCCTGAAAGCTCCCCACACACAACTCCCTGGAATAACAACTGTCAGGCCATTGGCAATTCCAGGTCATTATGCAACATAGATAGAACATAGAACATAGAACAGTACAGCACAGAACAGGCCCTTCAGCCCACAATGTTGTGCCGACCATTGATCCTCATGTATGCACCCTCAAATTTCTGTAACCATATACATGTCCAGCAGTCTCTTAAATGACCCCAATGACCTTGCTTCCACAACTGCTGCTGGCAACGCATTCCATGCTCTCACAACTCTCTGCGTAAAGAACCTGCCTCTGACATCCCCTCTATACTTTCCACCAACCAGCTTAAAACTATGACCCCTCGTGCTAGCCATTTCTGCCCTGGGAAATAGTCTCTGGCTATCAACTCTATCTATGCCTCTCATGCACCATTTGATTATAAATGTTGTTTTCCAAAATGGTGCATCAAGCCACGCAGTTGTATCAAACTATGACAAAGAATAAAAATGAGGGTAAAAGCAAAAGAAACCTTTTGCTGCAATCCAGATGTTGGATCAGGCCTTGATGGGAAAACCAGCCCAGTCAAAGACTTCCTTGCTAATACATAGGAACTGGTGTAGGAGCAGGCTTATAAATTAACAGCCTGACATAGGCAGAATCCTGTACAAATGATTGTCAGCTAATCCCCAATTCCTGATCTAATCCTTAGAAATTCCTTCTTCCACCTGCAAGGCAGACATACAATAGTAGGGGATAGCAAAAATCGATTTCTCGGATGCTATTTTCCCATACTGGGTGAACTATGCCTCATTTATCCTGTAAGGAACAACAGGTCATCATAGTTTTAATTGAAAATTTAAGACTCACTTGGACTTGTGTGGAGTTTTTTCTCATGGCAAGTGCCACTCCAGGGGCAATTGTTTCTACATACTGAAAGTAACAGTAGTAAAAAAAAGTTCAAATATTACAAATGTATACTTAGTTCACACACAATCTTCCCCAGTATTTGTGTGGAATTAAGATAATTCATCACTCCAATCTTTTTGAACACTGTAACTCAAAATTCTCTCTCATCCCCAGCAGGGAATAACCTGTCCCTGTTACATCTGCACTGGTTATCCATCAACCGCATGTCTGCCTCACTGACTGGAAGCCGCAGAAAAGCTAAGGCAGATTGAAAAAAATCTAAATCAATAACAAAACTAAATAAGATCTTGTGTAACTGATGTGAGAGAATTGCTTTACTTCATGGAATCTTTGTGATGTAAACTCTTGGAAGGAAATGCCCATATTGGAAGTTTTCTCATTTGACAGTCAAACTGAAAAATTAATGATTAAACAACAGTATTCAATGAATAAAATGGTCAAAAAGCTAAAAACTGTGGATGATAGAAATCTGAAATAAAATCAGAAAATGCTGGATGTATTGTGCTTAGCAAGCCAGGCTGGGTCTGTGGAGAGGGAAACACAGTGTTAACTTCAGCTAATGGCCTTTCTTAAGATAAAGATGCTGGTTTGAGAGTTTTGAGAGTTCAATATTTTCAGGATAGATATCTGGCAGATATCTGTGCATATCTATAATACTGAAGAGCAAAGCATCTGAACCCCATGATTTAATGAATACAAAGAAGAAATGATATTGAATAATGGCTGACTCACATTCTTAGCTGTCATCATTCCACTGCATTATGAGAATTATGAGATACATTGATAGGGTTGACAGTCAGAATTTTTTTCTCCAGACTTGACATTTCTAAAACTAGGAGGCATGCATTTAAGGTGAGAGGGGAAATGTTCAAGGGAGACATGAGGGGTAGGTTTTTCATACAGAGAGTGGTAGGTGTCTGGAACACACTGCCAGACGTGGTGGTGGTGGCAGATACATTAGGGCATTTGAGACGCTTTTAGATAAGCACATGAATATGAAAGAACTAGAGGGATGTGGACCAAGGGCAGACAGAAGGGATTAGTTTAATTTGGCATCATGTTTGGCGCAGCATCATGAGCTGAAGGGGCCATTCCATGCTGTACAGTTCTATATTCTATATTGTATGCACTTACATTCCCTGCCTAGCCTAAATGTAAGTATAACTAGAAATACTCACTCTGATGAAAGGTTATCAACCTGAAATGTTAGTTCTCATTCTCCCACCATAAATGCTGCCAGATCTGTTAAGAATGCTTACATCATTTTCCATTTCTTTTTCGGTTATCCAGCATCCATATTTCGTGTTGATGTTCTCGAGCAATGGAGTGGTTGGAACTGGTAGCCATTGCTTTGTCTGACTGCTAGAAGGACTGACAGCAAACATCTTCACTCCCTCTTTAATGCACACACCCATTCACCTACATTCTTGGAGTTATCTGGATTCTCCATGACTAAATATTTAATCTCTATGACACTGCTGCAAGAAACCAATGTGAAGGATGACAGGATCTTTACTAATTTTCTGTCTATTTTCTTTGAAAAATGTCATTACTTAGTTGGAAAAATACTGGGCACAGGTCTGCTTAACGCCCTTCCAGTTGGCTTTTGAAGAACCAGTTCTCTTGACTTGAGGGGTCTGGTATGGAAGTGGGTGCCTCAGGTAACCAGTGGTAGAAAAGGTGGAGAGATGAAGTGGTGTAACTTCAAGGAATTTGTCCAAACAGGTCTGGCAACCGTTCATATCCACAACTTCTTCCACTTCACACTCGCCCTAACGCAACACTCACCTCCACTACACTCCTCGGAACAACTCAGGATTTTGTTTACCATCACTGAGACAAATATCTACTCCCTTCTTGTAAGTCTTGCTGATTGCCTAAATTAGGAGTTACACTACATGATATAGGGGAGGTTGAAGTGGCTCGTGGCTAGGAGGTGCAGTCATTTGTCATGAACCGAGTGTAAGTGTTCCACAAAGTGGCCTCCAAGCTTTCGTTTGGTTCCCCTGATGTAGACGAATTCACATCGAGGACAGTGGATGCAGTATGAAGAAGGGCCTAGGCCCGAAACACCAGCCTTCCTGCTCCTCTGATGCTGCTTGGCCTGCTGTGTTCATCCAGCTCCACATCTTGCTATACCACATTAGCAGATGTGCCAGTGAATATCTGTTTAATGTGGAAGGTTTTCTGGGGGCCTGGGATGGAGGTGAGGGGGGAGGTATAAGGGCAGGAGTAGATCATCCTGCGGTTGCTGGGAAAAGAACCAGCTAGAGTGGGGCTGGAGGGGAGTGTGGAGCGGACAAGGGAGTCACGGAGAAAGCGATCCCTCCGGAAGGCAGATAAGGGTGGAGAGGGAAAATTGTCCTTGGTAGTGGAGTCAGACTGCAGGTGGCAGAAGTGGTGGAGGATGATGCATTGAACGACTGCGGTTCCCAGCCGCGAACCACTTCAACTTCGCCTCCCACTCCCTGGATGACATGTCCATCCTGGGCCTCCTCCAGTGCCACAATGATGCCTTCTGAAGTTTGCAGAAACAGCAACTCATATTTTGCTTTGGAATCCTGCAGCCCAATGGTATCAAAGTGGAGTTCAAAAGCTTCAAAATCTCCCTGCCCCCGACCACATCCCAAAACCAGCCCAGCTCATCCCTGCCTCCCCGACCTGTCCATCCTTTCTCCCAAATATCCGTTCCTCCCATCTCAACCACTGCACCCACCTCTTACCTACCAGCCTCATCCCTGCCTCGTTGACCTGCCTGTCTTCACTTGACTGACGAATACTCATCCTTACTCCCTGCCTACATTCACCTTCACTGGCTCCATCCTGCCTCCTTGGCCTATCCGTCTCTTCTCCACCTATCTGCCCCTTTATCCATCTTCCATCCACCGCCACCTCTCTCTCTATTTATTTCAGAATCCACTTCCCCTCACCCATTTCTGAAGAAGGATCCAGACAAGTAACGTCAGCTTTCCTGCTCCTCTGATGCTGCTTGGCCTGCTGTGTTCATCCAGCTCTACACCTTGTTATCTCAGATTCTCAGCATCTGCAGTTCCTACTATCTCTGTGTTATAACCTGCTCTTTTCCAGCACTATTTTGAATACAATGTTACTCAGGTCTGCAATGCATTTTAATCCTACAATTAACTTCAATGCCAACAGGCTACATTGGAGAGAAAGATCAAATTCTTGTGCTTCACTTATTTGAAAATCTATCGCGAAGTCTGTGCCGATGGAATGTCAGGTCAGATCAGCATTTAAATAGAGGAGGGAATTTTACTAAAAATTATTGATGTGTCAATTTCGGGGGAGTTTCATGCTGGGTTTCTAACTGAGAGTTCTATCTCTGACAATTTTGCACTGCTCACCTATTTTGGATCATGCTTGTACTCTATTGCAGGACTGACCATTGCTGGGATTTCCAGTGTCAGACCTCTACTTAACATCCTGCTGTCACTTCATTGCAAATATAAGGTTAGATTTGTATATATATTCCTTCTTTGCAGCATTGCCTGTCTGATATAGCTGCAGCTATGGTGGCAGTTTAAGAATGAAGCTACATAGGTGGAAAATATAATTGTTATGGGTCCTTTGTGCCCCTAACCCGGCTTTTCCCATGGGCCCCATTTCTCGTGCGTGATTTTCTATACCGCAGTGTTGGGCTGGAGCACAACTATTGTGTTATCGCAGTACCCCCTGTACTTCAATGTATATCCCCCAAATATTGTTGTGCTGGATGTTTATTTAGATATAACTCTGAATGTCCCTGGAGGAATATTGTATACAATTTATTAAATACTGAATAAAGTACTTTAAAATAAACTGTCATGCGATTTATTGGAATGTAATCCTGAATCTATTTATTGTATACAGCAATTTAAGCAAATTTAAATGCCTTTGCTGAAGTATTAATGTGCTTTTTATTAAACTTATACAGTGGTTAAAAAATATTGTGGTATTATCAATGAGTTTTTTGAAGATAGTTTCAAACTGTGATGTTTAACTTTCGTAAGATTATTTTTCCAAATGTTGCAAAGAATTTTCCATTTCAATTTAATGTTCCTCTCTCTCTCTTTGCATACTATTCCCTTAGACATATCAACGTTGCAGTTCATCTGCCTGTTTATAGGTGGGTAAGCACAGAGAAATCTCCGTTTTGATTTGTGCCGGTTTCTTGCTTGTATGTTTGTCATTGAACATCTACAGAGCCAAAGGAAAATCAGCATGCATTTAAATAGAAGCTATTTATACAGGAAGATGACCCCAAAGTGTTTCACGGAAGCATAGATGAGAAATAATAACATTTAAAAATTGATTAAAGATTAAGGAAGATTTTAACAAGAAGACTGTAAAGTTGAGGACATTTCCAGAGGGAATGCTAATATTTTGGCTTTAATGACTGAGACATAGTCATACTGGTAAAGTACAGAGTGTCAGGATTCAAAGTAGATCAAGGTTATAGATGTGCTCATTCCTTGGAATTTCCTTTGATTTCCTGACAGAATAGAGGTTTTTGCAGAGTTAGGACCAAATGGTTTTGAACACAAAGATGATAAATTTGAAATGAAGATTCTAATCTTTAGGAACCAAAGAAAGTGAGAATGGCATGATAGCTGAGTGCCACTTGGCGTTAACAGGGATATAAGCTTTGAGTGATCTTTGGGAACATGGAAAGTATAAGATGGGATGTCAACCAGCAGAGAATTGGAATGGACAGATCTGGAAGAAGATGAGAGGTGGAGGTTTTCAGGATTAGATAAGGTAACATATGAATGGAGACAGTTAGCTTTACAGAGACAGAAACAAATGATTTTTTTTGAGTAAGATTCAGTTCAGAGGTAAATAAAATGCCAAGACTGCAAAATTAAATCACTAGTCAGGAAACAGCATGTCAGGGAGCAGCTGAAGACAATGATGTAGATCTTTTCAACTGAAGGAATTGAGATTTATTCAGTATTGGCTGTTAGAAAGCAGGCTGACAAACCCAGGGATAGCTGAACAATCAAGTGAGATAGAAAGAAGACCAGCTCATTACCGTTGTTACCGATATGAAATCTGACATCATGCCATTGGATGATGTTGCTAAGGCACAGGTTGTAAATGAAGAATGCATAGAATCTTATAGGACTCAAACTATGAGATGACAGTGATAGGAAAATAACCCTTCACAAAAGATTTTCTCAATGCAATTAGATATGTAAAAGTAGACCAAAGGCAGTGTTAGACAGCAAGGGACAACAAGGGATAAATATTGGAAGAGTGTGATGTGGCCAACCTTATTGAAGCCCATAGGTTGAGGCGAGATAGTGTGCCATGTTGGCTGGCTTGAAGCAGCAGCAAAAAGCAAACAATGTAAATTTCTATAGTGCATAGGATATTATTCACTAGTAAAGCTTTAAAAGGATGTATAATAATAATAAAAGTAAAATAAATAAAATATGTTGCAGTCCAACAGTAGTAAATACTGTCCCCCCCAATTGCAATTTGGAAGTGAATTATTTTAAAACATGCATTTGAGCAGTGGTATATGTCAAAAGGGTTAATTTCATAAAACAACAGAGATGAAAGGCATGAATTTTATTTCAGACAGCATATCTGAATAATAATAATGAAAGAAAATTTAACATTCAAGCTTTCATTCATGCTCATTATGTCTGTTCATTTTGACTTAGCAGGAGGAATGACTTAGTTAAGGCCGAGAACTTCATGTTTCTTTGATGAGGTTTGGCAGTTTTGAGCAAAAGCTCACACTGGAGTCAGTCTTATTAAAAGGAACATAGAGTAAACAAACCTGTCTTTGAAAATAAGAGAAAATAGGTTATCAACAAAAGATAGCAATTCACAGAGAAGTGAATTCTGCTTTGGGACGTAGAATTGGGGAGTTACACTATTCAAACTTAAGTTTTGCTGTAAGTAGGGCATTTTGTTGAAGCTTTTCATCTTACGCTAATCAGAATAATTTACAAGAGTTAGCAATGTAGGAGATAATCAACATTTATACTGCATGAGAGGAGAGTGCTGATTGGTTGGTATGCTTATTCTAATTAGTAGAGTCACTGCCATGGAGTTTGAAGCAATTAGATGATGACTGACAATTAACTGCCTGGCTTTATTTAAGTTTAACTAGGCAGGTTGACTCTGATTGGTCAAGGTGTCCTGGGAGCAATGAACCAGGGAACAAATGTCATCTATTTTGATGAGATAAAACAGGCGCAATGTATAAATGTATTCATTCAGTTTGCAAAGAACAAGGGACTTGTATATTAACAAACATAACTTCTAGAACATGCAGGTGTACCACACTATAAGCCTGGTCGGGAATCTTATATTAGTTGTTAGTGTAATACTTCCTGAAGAATTCAGGACAAAATAACAAAATGTGCCTCTTTTCACTAATGCTCAAGTGCTGTACTACCAGACAACTACTGGAACTATCAGATGGCCTAACAGAGTAGAATATCCTCGTTCATTCATTATTTTACATAACGTTGATTAGTGCCATGCTTTACTGATTGGAATAAACCAATGTGATCAAAGCTACTGTTTTCCGCATCATCATTTCGATGGAATAAGGAAACTGATTCAAATAGATTTTATCTGTTTTTAAATTGATCCACTATTGGAAACCTTGAAGAGAAATGTATGTGAGAGAGATACTTTTGCAATTTGGTGCAGATTTTAAGAGGATGCCGTTCGAGTAATATTGTGAGTGTACCAACTCACTACACTTTACAGGCTGCTGTCCATGCTGAAGGTTGCTGCCATCATCCTCTTTAAATGTGCAAAACTATTAGGCCTGCTCAGTCTAATGTGGTAGAGGAAAGCCACTTCCTAGCCTCACTAGAGGAGACTCTTGTAGGTGTAAAGACGAAGTTCATTGCATATTATCACCTATTTATAAGTTATGTTGATCTGACAGGCATTGCTATGGCTATGGAGACTGAGGGGGACCAGATGTCTCCCTCATTTAAGATCTGAAACAGTTCCACACACGGATCTAAATGCTTTAATGTTGAAGCAGATAGATGGAAAAGCAGGCAAGGAAAGCAATCAATTCCCGAACTCTGGGCTCTATTACATTGCCCTAATCCAAGTGTCCGAAGGTCTAAGGGTTGACAATTGACCTATTCAGCCGCATGAAAATCCATGACGGAAATTTGTGACCCAATGCAGATGTCATCCTCAAATTGACAGAGAGATAATGAACTGAGGGCTTCAGCTTTAGTTCAGCATGTGGGTTTTCTAAGGGAGATTTGAAATTAAATTTTCCAGTATTTGAATTTCTGCCTTTGTTAACCAAAGAACCCTCAATGGTCCAGTTAGAGATATCCTTCAGCTTAACACAAGGTCAGTTGCTGACAGTAATAACATTACTTGTTTTGCAAGATATTTGCAGTTGATTCAAAGATGGTGAAGGGTTAGGATGCAATGTGATTTGGTTAGGCTGAGTGAGCAGGCAAATGCCTAGCAGATGCAGCATAATGTGGAAAAATGTGATGTTATCCACTTTGGTAGCAGAAATAGGAAGCAGACTGTTTTTGAATGGCTGTAAGAGGAGTGAGAGGAATGTTCAATGAGACCTGGGTGCCATCACACATGAGTTTCTGAAAGTAAGTGTGCAGGTGCAGCAGGCGGTTAAAAAAAAGCAAACTGTATGTTGGCCTTCATAGCAAGAGAATTTGAGTACAGGAACAAGGTGGCTTGCTGCAACTATACAGGACATTGGTGAGGCCACACCTAGAATATGTTCTTTCGATAGACCAAGTGCAGCAAAGATTTATCCAATTGATTCCTTTGACGGCTGGACAGACTTACGAGAGATTGAATCAGTTAGGATTGCATTTACTGGAGTTTAAAAAAATGAAGGGAGACCTCCTAGAAACCCATAAAATTCTAACAGAACTACACAGGTCAGATGCAGGAAGGATGTTCCCAATGGCGGTGGGGCTCCAGCATCAATGGCCATAGTTTAAAGATAAGGGGTTTACCTTTCAGAACTGAGACAAGGAGAAGTTTCCTCATCCAGACAGTGGTGAATTTGTGGAATTCATTACCCCAGACAGTGATTGAGGACAAAACATTATGTGTTTTCAAGATGGAGGTGGACTTAGCTGTTGTAGCTAAAAGGATCGAGGGATATAGGGGGTGAGTGGGATAAGTGCATTGAGCTCAATAACCAGCCATTATCATATTGAATGATGGAGCAGGCTCAAGGGGTTGAATGGCTACTCCTGCCCCTATCTTCTATTATGTTACAATGCAGGCAGTATATCCCTATAGGCTCAGCAAAGACCAACCAGGCTGTTCAAGAGGACAGGCATCTATTGTTTCCTGCTGCTGGCCTCAAAGTTCATCATAATCCAATCTAAAATCTAAAAAAAACATGAATTACCAAGGACATTTAGACGGAAATGACCAGGTTTAACAGCATGTGTTCCTTCCAAAAGATTGTGTCTGGTACAATGAAGAAATCCTGTGCATTACAGGGGTGAGTTTAAGCGTCCAACCACCAATTACTGGATGATAGGTGAGCTGGAAAAGAAGGTGAGCTGAATAGTTAAGGGCTAGGATGGGTATTGAAGTGTACAGTTTCCCCTAATCATCTTCTTTGGTATAGGCTGCCTGGATCTATGTGTGTGAGGAGAGAGTGACAACCTTTGGCATCAAGGCCACACTTGACTGAATGTGTGGCATCAAGGAACCTTAATAAAACTGGAATCAGGGGAAAAACTCTTTGTTAGTTGGTGTCATAACTGGCACATCTGAAGATGGTCATGGTTGTTGGAGGTCAGTCATCTTAGTTCCAATGTATTTCTGGAGTTCTTAAGAGTGGTGGCCTAGGCCTAACCATCTTCAGCTGCTTCATCAATGACCTTCACTCCATCATAAGGTCAGAAGTGGGGATGTTTACTGGTGATTGCAAAGGGTTCAATAGCATTTGTAACTTCTCAGATACTGACTCAATCTATATTTGGATGCGATGAGACCTGTCAATATCCAGGCTTGGGATGACAAGTGGCAAGTTACATTTGCAGCACAAGCAATGACCATCCCCAGTAAGAGACAATCTTATTCATTCAGTGGCATTACCTTCACCCCACTATCAATATCCTTGGTTGTTACAATTGACCAGAAACTCACTGGAATTGCCACATAAACGCAATGCCTATATGAGGAGTCCAGAGGCAAGGAAGGAGATAAGCACTTCCAGACTCCCTAAAACCTGTCAGGATTGTGATGGAATACTCTCTGTTTGCTTGGATGAGTACACCAGCAATAACACATAACAAGGATGAGCCCCTAGATTGGCACTATAAAGCCTTAATCCCTCTACCTGTAATGCTCGGTAGCAACAGTTTATACTATCAATACGATACATTACTAAAATTTACCTGAGAACTTTATACAGCACCTTCCAAACCTATGACTATTTCTATCTAGAAGGACAAGGGCAGCAGATATATGGGAACACCATCACCTGCAAGTTCCCCTCCAAACCACTCACCATCCTGATTTGGAAATTCATTGCTGCTCCTTCAATGTTTCAGGGTCAAAATCCTGGAATTCTCTAATTAAGAGCATCATGGGCTTTCCTACAGCACATAGGCTTGGGTGGTTGAAGACCTTCACCCAACACCCTCTCAAGGACAACTAAGGTTGAAGAATAAATGGCCAACCAGTGATGGTCACTTCCCAAGTGAATGTGAGAAGCAAAATTCTAATGAGAATCATCGTGGACAAAGTTGGCATAATTTCTTGTCATGGAAACTTATCTGATAATAACTTATCTGTTGTATTTATGTGCGGCTGCCTTGTGTGAATCAGTTAAGCCCTGGCAGAAGAATTTACAGGAAAAAGAAGACTAAGTATGTGGTCACTTCTTTTACAGGCACTAAGGACAACATTTATTGACTTCTTCTGAGGTATGTTTAGTGACTTGCAGGATGTTTAATCAGGAGGACGTGCCACTTTACTTTCTCTATTTAAACCTGGTGCTAAGAGTTCCATGGATAATGCCACACTGTGGCCAAACCGAGGCCCTTAAATGGGCAACTAATGATTGTTTAATGGCTACATCCATTGCCTCCAGAAAATACCTTGTGGCAGACAGAGACTCATTGTACAGGAATCTCATAAAACAAACAGGGTGTGAGACCCAGGGGTGTGTGTTTGGCAGTGTGGGATAGTGACCCATTGAATTAAGGCCACTTAATATTTCATCATGGGATCTGCCATCAGAAAAGGGGTTCCTGATAAAGTCACTCTGAAGATGGAGCTGCTGACCACCTCCATCTATGACCACCGCTATGCTTTACTCCCATTTTGTCACCCTCTACCTGTGGCATGTGTCCTCAGGAATCCTGGGCCTCAGATGGCTAATTTACCCACAACAACAACTACCTCCCTATGGCACTGCCAATCATCATGTAGATCATGCTGACGTCTCATTGGCGGGCAGCTTAAGGATACATTGGACCTCCCCCTGGAGTACTTCACCAATTCTGCCACTGCCTGATTAGCACCAAACTCAGGTCTTCCCATCATGAATGATACAGGGCTCTTGTCTGCCAGATGAGATCTGGCCCACTGGCTGTACTAAATATCTGTCAGACCCATGGAGGTACCCAAGTCCAGCAGAAAACAATTCCACTTCTAGGAGGCCACAGATATCTATCTGACAGTGACATTCTCAACTTCAAAAAAATACTGATTTTCTCAGAGATATTGGAAACTGAACCTCTGACAGGGTAGATACTCCCCATTTTACAATTAATGGAGTTGTATAAGGTAAAATTAATCAAAAAACCGGGCACCGAAAATCTGAAGCAAAAAACAGATATTGCTGGAGAAACTCAGCAAGTCTAGCAGCATCTGTAGAGAGAAAGCAGAATTAATGTTGATCTTCTGATGACGAGTCACTAGACTCAAAATGATAACTCCGCATTCTTCCCACAGATGCAGCCAGACCGCTTAAGCTTTGCCAGCAATTTCTATTTCTGTTGTATAAGGCAACGATTTTGAAAGGATTAATTTTCCAACTGCATTAAGCTCCATCCAATCTAATGATGTTTCACAGGCTTAGCTGAGGATAAGGCAGAACATCTTAGGATCTTTAGAGGTGCACACCAATATTCTTAGGTCTGCTCAGGCTTAGCAACAATGTTTAATCGCCTAATGTAATTTTAACCCAATCATAATCATACAATTAACTACAGGTTGTTAAGAAGAGCCTCTTCTTGTTGACACTCATTAATAATTGACACTTGACCACTGTAAACCAATTAGGCCCTTAGCCCCAGCAAAAGGAAAGATCAGTGACAGTGATCTCAACCACAAAGTGTCACAAACAAACTTACGCCCTCTGCTGTCCTCTCCTGACTACAACCTGTTCACAACTGATCATTGTTCTTCTCATTTTCTCCTCACTTGTAATCAAAGTAACACCCGGCTTGATCTTGAGTCCAAGACTTCCAAAGTGCATTGTAACCTATGGCTAACACGTTCGATAAAACCCTAAAGCAGTGCGACATAAGACATCACTTTGCTATTTATTATTAATGAGGCCCTGTAAATTGCCAACTTATTCTCACTTTGATTTCATTGGCACTTCCCAGAAAACCTAAGCATCTGACTCTAAACTTAAATACCAGTTAAAATGTCACTACATTCACTGGTTTCAGTGTTCAAATCACTAACAAGCTTCCTCAGCAGAGATTATGCATGCAGCTGAATCTGCCTGATAAACCTGAAAGTCACTGCATTGCTTTGAAGTGCATTAATATTTTTGACAATTTGAATATACCCCAACCCAAATCTAAACTCATACATTCCTTAGTGTGTTAAATATCAACCTAGGGTTCAATCTAAAAGTTTAAGAGAACTACAGAGCCCTTAAAATTTGGAAAGAAATTTTGACGGTCATCTCTTATTCATGAACTGTTCCAGAAACTTTTCAAATGCAGGAGAGTTGTTTGCTCTTAAGAAAAGGAAATTGAAAGATTTGTTATGCGTTGGAACTGCTCTGTTGTCATTTTTTGTCCTAATTACTGCAGTTTGCACCAATGTTATGGTAATAAAGTGCTTGTTATAGTTTGCATTTAAAGCAGAATACCCCATCTCCTGCATAATTGTGTTTACTACCTATAGTCTCTGGAAATCAACAAAACTAATAATAAAATTACAAAAGTGAAAACAGGTTTAATAAAAGGGGGAGAAACACTGTATAACTACTCTGCAGTAGCTCACACTAACACCGTTCAAATACATGCAGGGAAATAGAATCTAAGCTTTCATATCTTTAATGCATTCATCATCCTTGAAAATAGCAAACACTGTCTAGTGAATAAATTGTGTTCAGGTGAGAAAGACTTGATGGAGAAAATCTTTTGCATGATTTCTATACAAAAACTTAGAATGTTTGTGTTTGTTTCAGTGAATCTGAATCTGCTTGAGGGCTCATTGAATTCTGGATATTATTTGGATAGTGGTGAATGTCAAACTAGCAACAATCACAATTTCAGGAACTTTCAAAGCTCTTCACAATCAATTTAGTACTTTGGAAATGTAGAGAGAGAAATTTGCTCACAAAGCACTGAGCCACTGTAGACAGACTCACATTAGTTACTGTGCAAGATCTCATTGGTTTTGGGACTCTTTATGCAGCAGCCCATAGGACAGCCTGTCCCAGGGTAATTCACCTGGCTGTTAGAGAATTATTTAAGTTTACGGAAATGAAATATGAACATTGCAAATCTCCAATACAGCAATAACATAAGAGATAATGGGAACTGCAGATGCTGGAGAATTCCAAGATAATAAAATGTGAGGCTGGATGAACACAGCAGGCCAAGCAGCATCTCAGGAGCACAAAAGCTGACGTTTCGGGCCTAGACCCTTCATCAGATGAAGGGTCTAGGCCCGAAACGTCAGCTTTTGTGCTCCTGAGATGCTGCTTGGCCTGCTGTGTTCATCCAGCCTCACATTTTATTATACAGCAATAACATAAACTGTGTTTCATGGATTTTATTTCAAGATACATTTTGGAAAGCACAGCAGGAAGAGCTCTTCAGAATGTAAAATAGGATCTTTTTATGTCCACCTGAGAAGACAGATGGACTCTTGGTTTAGCATCTCACTTGGGAGCTGGTACTTTCAACAGTGTGGAACGCTCACAGTAAGTGCTAGTTTACATTGTGCACTCAAATTTCTTGAACCTCTGATTTCTAACCTAGTGGTAAAGCAAACACCAAAACTGAGAAAATGCTTTTTATAACTCTGAGATAAATTGTTATCTCAGGAACATGGTTTTTCCTCCAAAAGCTAATTTACCTGATGTAACAATGTTTAAGTTATTTCCTGTAACATATAAAACTAGTCAAGAATGTCTCGGTATTGAAGAAACCAACAGATGTTTAGTACAGCAAGCTGTTGTGTAGAAATATTGCACTCAGAGGAACATCGACATCTGAGCTAACGCTGAGCTATTAAGTTATACAGAGGAGTAGATTTCCAACAGTCGTGTTATGCTTTAAGTGATTCAAAGTAAGATAGAGTGCAAAATCTTTATACCCTCAATTCACAAGCTACAGTACACCGATGATATCATAAACATGTCCTATCAAATTATATTGACATACTGAGTAAAAACACAATCTTCACTTTATTTAAAGATAAATACGTAATTCAAACAGACAAAATGTTTATACAAAGGCGCATGTTATCATTTTGATAACAATACAAACAAGTGAAACAGTGTTCACAAGGCTAACATTTGAAACTTCTATATAACTACTTAGAGGTATGATAACTCATCTTGATCTGGTGATTATATATCCATCTGAAAGGTATGTACTGTTCTCCATTGCAGTTGTTGGACAACTTGGTTGTCATGTTGTTGGCTTCTGTCACTCAACATCAACCACACAATTATTTTGATATTTTTTTTCTTCACTCTATCCATGTGCGATTGATGCATTTTACATTGGCTTGAGTTGGCTTCAGGTCCTTTACAATGTAGTATCATGATCAATGATGACTCGGCATAATCTGGGTTGGTTGCAGCTTCGAAAAAACTTTAGCTGGTGCCTGGCTGACCACAGTGCAGCATTGCTTGATAGTCATGTATTTCTTTCATTTTTCTCTGCCTTAGAAGAAGTGTTGCATGTCTCGGAATGGTTCAACAATTGGTTACTGCCCAACATTGTTAGGACTTGACTTTTGAGCATAAGTTGTGCTGGCAATAATATTCCCATTGCTGTTGTTATTGTACCAGAGTACAGCAAACTAATATGAAAATCTCGATTTGTTCCTCAACAGCTGATGATCATCAATTTGCTTACATATACCAGATATTCCACTAAGCTAAATAAAAACTGAAAGAAGGACGGATGCTGTAAATCAGAAACAAAAACAAAAGTTGCTGGAAAAGCTCAGCAGATCTGGCAAAATCTGTGAAAAGAAACCAGACTTAATATTTTGGGTTGGTGACCCTTCCTCAGAACTGATGGTAGCTAGGAAATGACGGTTTACATACAAAAAATAAGGTGGTAGGAGGGTGTGAGGAGTAAATGGTAGATGGGGATTGAGCTCAGAGAGAGAAAAGAACAATTGGACAGACAAAGGAGTTGATAACGACCTGGCTAGGAGAGGGAACAGTTCTTAATGGAGACTGTTAGTGACTAACATTAGGTAGTGTGTAATAGCAGACTATATGATAACAAGGGCTGGTGTGTGGGGTTGGGGTCTAGGAGATGAAAGATTTCAGACCCTAAAGTTGTTGAACTCAATATTGAGCCCAGAAGGCTGTAGTGACCCCAAGCAGAAGTTGAAATGTTGTCCTTCCAGCTTGCACTGAGCTTCATTGGAGAACTACAGCAAGCCAACGATGGAGTTGTCGGTCAGGGAACAAGGTGGTGTATTAAAGAGGCAGCTACTGGAAGCTCAGTGTGTTTTGCAGGCAGAATGTAGGTGTTGTGCGAAGCGGTCACCCTCTCTATGCTTTGTTTACCCAATATAGAGGAAACCACATTGTGGTGTCAGCGGAGAACACAGTAGACTAGATTGTGGGAAGTGCAGATAAAGTGCTGCTTTACCTGGAAGGTAAGTTTGGGCTCTTGGGTACTGAGGAGAGAGGGTGTAAATAGGCAGTTACTATACCTTTGGCAGTTACAGGGGAAGGTGGCATGGGGCTGTTGGGTGGTGTTGGGAATGAAGGAAGAGTGGACCAGGGTGTCCTGGAGAGAACAGTCCCTGCGGAAGGCGGACAAGGGAGGGGAGGAGTATATGTGTCTCGTGGTGGCGTCTCACTGGTGAGGGTGGACATAGCAGCTGATGATCTTCTGGATGTGGATGCTGGTGGGACAGTAGCTAAGGATAATCCTATCGCTGTTGAGAGAGGGAAGAGAGGTGGTGAGGGTCGAAGTGAGAGAGATTGGTCAGACCCAGGTGAGAGCCCTGTCAACAAAGGTTCTGCAGACTCCTCAGTTGAAGAAGAAAGTGGACATTTAAGAGGCTGTCTTTTTGAAACTGTCCTTATTAAAACATATGTGACAGAGACAGAGGAACTGAGAGAATGGATGGAGTCTTTACAGGAAGTGGGGTGTGAGGATGGATAGCCCAGGTAGCTGTGGGAGTCAGTGGGTTTATAATGGATATTAGTGGTCAGCCTATCCTCAGGAATGGTAACAGATGTTGAGGAAGGGAAAGGAGGCATCAGAGATAGGCCAGGAGAAAGTGAGAATGGAGTAGAGTTGAAATTGATGAACTTTTCCGATTCTGGACAAGAGAGGGAAGCAGCACCAATGATACCATTGATATATTGGAGTAAGAGTTGTGGGTGGGGTCTGGAATGGCATTGGAACAAGGAATGTTCCACATATCCATCAAAAAAACAGGCATAACTGGGGCCCTTGGGCATACCAATGGGGACCCCTCTGATCTGAAGGAGTTAAAAGAGAAGTTGTCAAGGGTGAGGGCGTGATCAGCCATGCACTGGCGAATGGGGATGGTTCAGGCCTTTGCTCCAAGAAGAAGCGGAGAGCCCTGAGACCATTCTGCTGGGGGATGGACATGGAAAGGGATCATTTCACAGAACACCTATGTGTTCCCCACAAAAATGACCCTGAGCCTCCAGTTGCCTGCCACTGTAACACACCACTCTGTTCCCTGGCCAACATCTCCATCTCAGGCTTGCCGTAGTGATCCAGCAAAGCTCAGCACAAGCTGGAAGAACAACATCTCATTTTCCATTTGCGGACCCTGCAATCCTCCGAATGTCGAGTTCAATAACTTTAGGGCCTCAGCTCTCCCATGCCCTCGCTCTCAATCCCACGCACCAGGCCTTGTTATCACATCGTCTGCCATTGCATACTACCTACTGCTAGCCACTAATAATCTCCATTATCAGCTATTCACTCATCCAGCCAGACTGTTATCCACTTCTTTGTCTGTCTTTTCACTCTTTGAGCTCTATCCTCATCTATTGTTTACTCCTTAGCTCCTCCCACTACCCTATCTTCTGCATATAAACCAACATATTCCTAGCTAGCATCAGTTCAGATCAAGGGTTACCAGACCCGAAATGTTAACTCTGATTTCTCTTCACAGATGCTGCCAGACCTGCTGACCTTTCCAGCAACGTTTTTGTTCCACTAGGCTATTTGAGTATGGATAGTGGGATGGTGATGTGATATTACAAAAACCATTACATGAATGGTTGCAGTGATGAGTAATATTAATTATAAGGATAGTTTGAAGGAGTTGGAGCCGCTCTTGGAGAGATGGAGCTAACAGGAGATCTGACAGAAGCTTACGAAATCTAGAGTGATTAGATAGGGAGAAAGTGGTCCTGGTCGTAAAGGAAATAAGAACAAGAGGGCATAGACTTAAACTGATCTGCAAAAGAAGCAAGCTTTAAGTGAAGAAAAACATTTTCACTCAGCGAGTAGCTGGGATATGGGATGCACTGTCTGGAAGTTTGGTGGAGCCAAGGTCAACACAAGGTGTTAAAGAGGGCATTGGATGATTCCAACTTTAAAACAGTGACTACACCTCACAGATTCCTCATGGGCTCTAAGGAGCTTGGAGCCTGCTCGTTATCAGGAAAATCACCATATAAATGCATGAACTATTTTATCAGTTTATCATCCTCTGGAAGGATTCTTGCATTGCACTGGTAGTGACCCTAGGTGCATAGTTGCACGGGTTCACCTTTGAACGGGTTAACTAGAAAGTGTCTATCATCCTCTGAAAATGAAAGAAGTAGCTTTGCCTCTGAGCTCAGCAGTGGAATAGAAGCAAGAGTCTGAATCACAAAATCCTTGGGCAATTTATTTAAGGATACAATCTGAAAAATGCAGCTGTCATTGTGTTGAATGCTCAAATATTCATTTAGAAAGGACAATTTATTCTATATTGTGTGGGAATGCATGGAGAAATTAATAATAGAGAAAATTACCTGAAATTTGATATTGACACTAAATAATCAGGCTGAGGGATCAACCCAGGGTTTGATTAAGAGTGTAAGACGGCATACCCAAAAATGAGGTGTCAACTTGGTGAAGCTATAAAACAGGATTGCTTGTGTGCCAAAAGGCAGAAGCATCATGCAATAGACAGGGCTAAGCGATTCCACAGCCAATGGATCAGGCCGAAGTGCCACAGCTCTATAACATATAGCGATTAATGGGGTAAACAATTAAATAACTAACATAAATATTACTAGGCTCAGCGCATTAGCACAAAAGACAAGACTGAGGCAATATTGTGCACTTGCCTGAAGGGCTACAGTTCCAACAAGACTCAAGCATTTCAACTCTGTCTAGTATAAGAGAGTCTATTTGATTAATGGCCCATCCAAATTCAAAATTCACTCTGGCCACCACTGATCCAAAATGGCAGCAACATGTACCAGCTACAAGCTGCGCTGCAGAAATTCACAAAGGTTCTTTGACAGGATGTCCTCAACCTATGGCCTCAACCTTCTAGGAGGAGAAGGGTAAAAGGTGCATTGGGAATGTGATCACCTATAAGTTCCACTTCGATCCACACCCCACCTACCTCGGAAATGGATCACCATTCTTTCACTGTTACTGGGTTAAAAGCCTGGAATTTACTCTTTAACAGCAATGTGGATGTACCTACACTTCATGGACTGCTACAAGATGTCAGCTCACCAAGATCTTCTCCAGGGCAATTAGAGTTGAGCAATAAGTTCAGACCTAGCCACATCCAATGAATTAAATAATTGTAAAAAGCAACTTCAACAATGTTGTTTATTCACTTTGCGTGCTGCTGAGTTGTGGTTCTGAAAGACTGAGACTGAAACAATTATTCCATAAGGTACATAAGAAATAGGAGCAAGAATAGGTTATTTGGCTCCTAGAGACTATTCGATCATTCATGACTGTGATATCTGACCTCCTTTCTCAAATCAATTTGCCCTACACTACCCATATGTGTGATGCTGTTACAGTCCAGGAGCTGCACAAAAGTAAGCTGTGACTATTTGCAATTTGATACAATTGTATTCTTTAGTCTATGTGATAGACTTGAGTCATTGATTATTTCCTGTTAAATAGCTGCAATTATTTCCCAAATGTGTTGCAGTTAATGTAGTTTCGAATTTTGTAATGATAGATTGGCATTGTAGGGACAGTGACAGAATCTTTGTCAGTTTCACAAAATTGCCATCTTGCAAGCTGTGTAATGGAGTTCTCGTAGTTAGCTCCCTACAGCCTGCAATTTAAGGGACTGAACTGAAGGCTAGATACTGATTCTACTCTAATGGTGTCATTCCTTTCCGAAGGCTACCTAGAGCATTTTATATCCCCATTAATAGTTGTCATTTTATTTTATTTTCAAGCAGTTGTGAAAAGCAGGATTTTTAAAAGATGGAAAATGAAGTTTTGTTTGAAACTGTAATCTATGACAATATATTTATGATACACCTGTCACCCTTGGAGGATGATTTATGGATTACTTTCAAGGAGGAAATAGTTTGAACAAAGCTGGATATATTCCCAAGCAGGAGAAGCCTGGACAAATAAAGACAGAGTTTGCTAAATGAAGACTAAGGTAGAGCTGAAAAGGAGTATGGATGACAAGTATCAAGTTGCTAATATAAGTGAAAACTAGGCTGAAAATGCAAAATCCAGAGGAAATGAAACAGCACAAAGACAGTACAATAAGAGACAGGGCAATCAACATTAAATGAAATTTCAAAGATTCTGTAGGTGTAATAAAAAGATGTTAAAATGAAGAGTTGACCCCATTTAGGATTGAAATAAGATTTATGCATGAAGCAGAGGACATTGCTGATGAACTAAATGATTATTTTGCATCTGTCTTCAGCCAGGAAACAGACACAGAAATTAGGAAATAGAAATCAAAACAATGTCCTTGAGAAGTATAACGGACATAGAAACGAGCTTGCAAAAAAAGATTAAGAACTCTGTAAGGGACCATGAAATGTTTTTGGCAGGTTGAATGAGGAAGAATACCAAGGCATTTTATACATACATTAGGAGCAAGAGGGTAACTATGGAAAGGGTATGTCTTTTAAAGAGTAAAGAAGGGAATTTATGTGCAGAGCCAGAGGAAGGATTGAGGTCCTTAATGAATATTTCACCTCTGTGTTCACCAGAAAGGAAAGAACAGATGATGGTAAACTTAGAGTGGGGTTTGTTAACACTGTAAGGCATGTCAATAGAAAGAAGGAGGTGTCGGGAGCCTTGAAAAAGATTTAGGTAGAGCAATTCCCGGTGCCCGGCTGGGATGTGCCCACATACAGAAGGAGGAAAGGGAGCAGACTGCTAATGCCATGACAGAGATCACTGTGTCATTTTCAGGCACAGGTGAAATCCCCGAAGACTGGAGAATGGCTAATGTTGATCCTTTCTTCAAGAAGGGCAACAGGGATAATCCAGGAAATTGTAGGATGGAGCAGCAATTTATTATCACATGTACCTTTAAAAAAATCAGTGAAACATTTTATAAGTTATCAAACTACGGTGCATGTATTAATGATATAAACAAAAGTACAAATTAAGGCAAAGTTCATCTGAGATCAATTTCAGTTTGGCGAAAGTTGATTAAAATGACGAACGCTGGAATCGCCCAGAAGATGCCACCAGAGAAAGCCTTCACATTGGAGTGAGACTGTCAAACCAAGACCAGCCCTTTGTGACAAGCCGCACAAGGCTGAGACCACCATGTCAGGATGAGACTGCCAGCCAGGCTGCTGCAGTACCCGAAACGAGACCTCCAAACTGACGAATGACTCCATCTCAGGCCAAGACCACCACAGTGGGCAGAGATCATCACGCTGGGCTGGAAGACTCCTTGTCACTGGCCCTGGGCTGGGAGGAGACTTACCAACTGGTAAGTTGGGGAAGTTTTGTCAGGACCGGACTTAACTACATTTGGAGAAGAATTAATTTATTAAGGGTAGTCTTTACTGTGCCATGGATACATGGGTATCAAAGGATACATGGCTTTATGCAGCAATGTTGTCATCGCTGTAGTGAAAGGGGAGGCAGTTGTGATATTTGTTCAGCTACAAATTAAAATAGAGAAGGTTTAGGTACAGGCTGCTCGGTCAAAATCCTTGAATCCTCATCCTAATTGCTCTCTGGATGTATATAAACCACGTGGCTTAAAGTCATTCAAGATGGTGTTGGTGAGCCACCTCTTAAAGGACAATTACTGATAGCCAAGTCTTATGAAGAAATAAATATAATTAAAAAGGTTTTCTGTATGTAAAGTTGATAAATGACTACGATAGGATGGGATGCATTTGAGGATGGTGAGGAAAGTAACAGCAGAAATTGAAATTATTGGCTGCTCTGTCCCAATATGTCCAAGACGCCGGGGTAGTGCAAAAAGAACAAAGCATTGAAAATGTTGTATATTTGTTCAAAAGCACATTTAAGGATGACCCCAACAATTGCAGGTGTATAGGATCTCTCAAATGAAATGCCAGGTTTTAAGATTGTCAACGATGTTGAAGCACGTAAAATAAAAAGGACAAACATCTATTTTTAGTGTGGAGAGCAGGGCAGTTGCAGACTCTAAATAGCCATGACAGTGAATAAGTCTCATGGCAATCTGTTCAGAAATACACTCTGCTTTCTCTGGGGCTTTGTCCCAACTGTTATAAAAGCAATAAGCCTTCACCTCTTATAATGCTTCATTTTCAATGCACTCTACATGTAGCCTCCATTGCCACACACCCAGCATTCACCAAGGGCTTACCTCTGGAGCTATAGGGACATGAAATTAAAAATGAACCTCACATATTCTCATGTAATCTCCATTTATACATGGTGAAACAGCCCCATTATTGAGACTGATTCAAAGCTTTTACATCCCCTTAAGTGATTAATCTCCTATCAAACAAAATTCTATTCAGATCCACAACAAGGAAGCTAATCCTTTAATAGCCTCTGCAGACATGTTTTGCCTGCATATTTATCTTTTAGAATTCAAGCCTGAAGATGTCCAGATTGTTTTGTATCTTGGATTTCTGCAAACTATCACTGCCTATATAATATAGTTCTTATTATTTTTTGTGCAAAATAGGCAAATTGATTTTTTTTCCAGTGTCAGATCTTTGCCCATTATATCCTTTTGCAGCATCCTTAGATTGTCTTCACAATTTATTTCTTACCTATCTTTGTGTCATTGTTTAGTTTAGAAACCATGGCTTTGGTCTCTTCGTCCAAGTCATTTACATAAGTTGTAAAAAGTTGAGGTCACCAACACACGTCACATCTTGGCAATCAGACAATGATCCTTTTGTGCCAACTGTTGGTTTCCTTTTTTTTAGCTAATCTTTTACCTATGCCAACACATTACACTCTACAACATGAGCTTACATTTTCTGCAAGAACCTTTTATGTGGTAACATAGCTAAAGACTTCTGGAAATCAAGACAGTATAGAGTTTGCCAGTAGAAAGCTTGTACATCTTTGCTCACACATAGAAACATAGAAGCAAGAATAGGGTACTCAGCCTTTTCAGTCTGCTCTGCCTTTTAACATGATCATGGCTGATTGATCAACTCAGTCACCTCTTCCTGTTTTCTTTCATATCTTTTGATCCCTTTAACGCCAAATGCTAGATGCTGTTCCTTCTTGAAAACATACAATCTTTTGGACTCAAATGCTTTATCTGCTTCAGCCTAGATGAAAACTAAAGTTTTACAGCAATGCTTTTGCAATCAGCAATCCCCTTTTCAAATTGTAAATACTTTTGTCATAAACTAGTTTCTATCTTTTATGATGTATTAGACATCTTCAATTTTATTTGTTGAGACAATAAGCACTGATATTTGATCCCTAGATGTAATTGTACTTGCTTGTAGCTGATCAAGCAATGATGAGATTAGAGAATGTAACTAACAAATGCAGATGATACAAAATTAGGAGATATCGTTGATAGTGAAGAGAGTTAACAAAAATTACAGAGGGTTTTTGATCAGATGGGGAAGCGAGCTGAGGATTGGCAAGTGCAATTCAATGCACGTAAGTGTGAAGGGTTGCATTTTAGAAAGTCAAACCAAAGTAGGACTTACACAGTAAATAGTAAAACCCTGAGGAGTGTTGTGCAACAGAGGGCCCAAGGAGTGCAAGTACATAGTTCATTGAAAGAGAGGTCACAAATGGACAAAGTGGTGAAGAAGGCATTTAGCATGCTGGCCCTCATCGGTTAAGGCATTGCATATAAGAGCTGGGATGTTACGTTACAGTTGTATAAGTCATTGGTGAGGCCACACTTGGAGTATTGTGTGTACAGTTTTGGTCACCTTGTTATAGGAAAGACATAGTTAAACTGGAAAGTGTGCAAAGAAGATTTATAAGAATGCTGTCAGAACTTTTATGTCTGGAGAGGTGGGCCAGGGTAGAATTTTGTTCCTTGGAACACAGGAGAATAAAGGGTGATCTTATTGAGGTGTATAAAATCATGAGGGGCATAGATAGAATGAACACATTCCCAGGAATACCCATCAATATGGAATTGAAAACTAGAGGGCATTGGTTTAAAGTGAGAGAGGATAGATTTAAGAAAGACCTGCAGGGCAACGTCTTCGCAAAGAGAATGGTGCATATATGGAATGGTGTCCTGGAGAAAGTGGTTGAGGCAGGTACAATAGTAACATGTAAAAACATTTTGATAGGTACATGGATGAAAAGGATTTAGAGGGATATGGACCAAATGTGGGCAATTGGAACTAGCTGAGTGGGCACCATGGTCAGCATGGACCAGTTTGGGTGAAGGGCCTGTTTCTATGCTGTATTTCTCGCTGACTCTATGACTGTAAATATTTGCATCTTAGACTCCAACTCAATGAGCGAGATCTTTATGACCACTGAGCATAATTGGAATTGGTGAGTAAGTTGGGAAAATAGAGTGAATCGGCAGCAATAAGATTCTTGATACTAAGGACAGAAAGTTCATTTTCCAATTAAGTGCTGAAGAGTGAAACAAGAATCTATCTTCGTGGAGAGAGGCCTTTTAAATCCATTTGCATATATTAGAATGCCATCATTGCCTCTTTGCATCATTGATATATAGTTTCCCATTTTTTCACCTGCCAGATTGAAACTCGACAATTCCCAAAATGAAAGTCACTACAGTCAGCTGGCAACTCCAGCTCACCCTTTGCTTCTCTGAGTATCCATCTTAGACAGTAAACACCAATATATCAGGTCATGTTCTGTGGACGGTAACTTAATGCAAACCCCATCCAGGGACATAGTCATCAGACAGAAATGTGCGAGCCTCACCACGCATTTCTGATCTACTTATATTATGGTTCCACACTTCAATGCTGCACTTCGGATCCCACCAGCAACTTTCATTAAAATGCTACTGCCAGTACTCTTTACCTGCAGGACCAGTCAACTTAACTCAGAGATTCCACTAGAATGAACTACAGAGTGAACCCCCAACCTAGCCAGAGCTGAAAGGTTCACTACTGTTGTATTGAATAACTATTTAGTGCAAACACAGCTTGTCATGGTTGTCAGCAGCCATTAATAAAGGAGCTGGATTGCCATACATCCCTGTGCTATAACTATCTTACACATGCGCCATCAGTCCAGGGACTTGGGCATGAAAAGTCAGTCGATTGGGACAATTTGAATCGGCGTCCAGACTATGATAGACCTAGGAATGAGCCATGACCTGCCCTATGTGTCCAGTGCAACCAGTAGGAGAGTTGTTGTAAGTCGGTCAGGGAGGTGCATGCAGATTAGTTAGGAGTCCTGTCAGTCATCAGTCGGTGCTGTCTACCCATTGGTCAAGTGGTTAGACCACAATCAGTCCTGGGGTTCCATCCACTAAAAGTCAAGTAGAGTTATCAGGGCCACTGTTGTAGAAGGAAGCTGGCAAACTCAATTGTGGGCATTGGAGGCAGCTGTTGGGACGTAGATTGAATAACCATGGTGAAGGGATAGACGGGTAACTCAACCTGTAAGTGGGGGAGATGAGGGAGCACAGAAAAAAAAGAGGTAACACAGGAGGGAAGGGTCATCAGCAGTCAGAATCATTATGGCTTTGATGCATTACCATGATTGGCATAGTGACAGAAAGGTCTGAGATTCAGGAGGTAGAGGGTGGAGATGAACAGTTAAATAAACCATAAAATCAAAATTCTGCAGATGCTGGAAAACTGAAACAATCTCACAGAATGATGGACAAACGCAGCACGTCTGGCAACATCTGTGGAGAAAGAAACAAAGTTAAATAAAAGGGTTGGTGGGAACATGGAGAGGATCAAACATGATGGGGTTAGCAGGGAGGGCTACTAAAAAGGCAATACAAAGATTTTGAGGGTCATTTATCCAAAAAGGCTGACCTTATGACTCACGAATTGAAGGGTGATCACTCTTTCATCCCATTATGATGCAATTAACAAGTGCACATATTATTTTATATTTTATTATTTACTTTTATTCCAGTATTTATATATTTATTTAAAACATATATTTTGTTAACTTTAACACCAATTCATATGTTATTTTGAAAATTAGCAATGGAATATACTTTCTCTAATTACTAGATATAGATTTCTCAACAGTAAGTATGAAAGAAGTAGAGTGAGATAACATAAAAATTCTACAGAAGAATATAGAGGGATAAAGCAAGTGAACAAAACCTTGGGAAAATTCCGGCTATACTCTTTGACAGGAAGAATAGAGGAGCTGAATATTATTTAAATGGAGAAACACTGTGCAGAGGAAATTGGGAGCCCTTGTACATTAATCACAAAAAACCAAGGTCAGCAAGTAATTGGGAATGCGAATGGAATATTAGACTTTATTTCAAAATGAATGGAGTATAAAGATAGGTGAGTCTTGCTAAAACCTTACAAGACGTTATTCAGAACACATTGGAGAGGCATTAATGAACCTTACTTCAGTGGTAGGGAAATTATTGAGGAACAGTCTTAGGGAGATGATTTATTTGTTCTGCAAAAGAATTGACTTATATCCTAATAATCATATTCAACATGGCTTTGTGCAAGGGATGTCTTGTCTCACAAACTTGGTTCAGTTATTCTGAGGAAGTGATGAAGGTGATTGATGAGGGTGTGGTAGTAGATGTTATCTGCATGGACTTTATGAAAGCATTTGAAAAGGTGCCAGTTGATAAGCTGGTCCAGAATATTAACTTGCATGCAAACCACAACGAATTGGCAAGTAGGAGACAAAACTGACTTAGTCATAGAAGACAGAAGGTAGTTATGGAGGGGAGTTTTTCTAACCGTAGATCTATGACCAGTAGCATTCTAAAAGGACCAGTGATGGGGCCTCTGTTGTTCATAATATACAAATGATCTGGATGAAAATGTAAATGGTCTGATAAATAATTTTACAGACAACACAAAAATTGGAGGAGCTACTGATAGTGAGGAAGTAGAAGGATTCAGAAAGGTAGATATCAGTTGAAACGTTGGACAGAAAAATGGCAGACAGAGTTTAATCCAGATAAGTGTGAGGTGATGCATTTTGGGAAGTCAAATACAAGAGGGAAATATACAGTAAATGGCAGGACCCTTAGCAGCATTAATATACGCACGGATCTTGCAGTGTAAATCCAAAGCTACCTGAAAGTGGAAACACAAGTGGAATATGGTGGTAAAGAAGGCATATGACATGCTTGCCTTCGTCAGTCACAGGGGCATTGAGTATAAAACCTGGCAAATCTTATTTCAGATGTGCATAACGTTATGTAGACCACATTTGTTGTATTGTGTGCAATTCTGGCCACTACACTACGGGAAGGATGTGAAGGCTTTGGGGAGGTTACAAAACAGCTTTACTGGGACGCTGCCTCGATTAGAGTGTATTAGCTTTGAGGAGAAAGGGTCTAGGCCTGAAACATCAGCTTTTGTGCTCCTAAGATGCTGCTAGGCCTGCTGTGTTCATCCAGCTCCATGCTTAGTTATCTCAGATTCTCCAGCACCTGCAGTTCCCATTATCTCTGGACAAACTTTGATTATTTTTGATCCAATAGTACTTCAATATCATGGGCAGGAAGCGTTATCTCTGATTAACATCCTGCATCCATGATCAGACTAAGTTTCTAATGAGGTTTAAAATCTAGAAGACTGGTTATTAATAAAAAAGAATTTGTGAGCGAGTTCTCCTTGATAGTACTGCTCACAATTCCTTCCATCACTTTCTAGTGATTGGGTGTATGATGATAAGATGATATTTTATCAGATGCAATTGTAGTTTTTTGGGGATAGGGTAGATGTGGATAATATCTAACAATACCAGTTTTATTCCGTGGTTGGAATGCTAGAACTTGGCTAAGAATGTGGCTTATTCTGGAGTACCAATCTTCATTTCTTCAAGAAGTTTAATGATCTCGCATTTTCAAATGCACGTTCTACCAAAATTGTCATTAATCTCAGACTCTGGTCAATTTGGTTAGATTTAATTGGAATCCATAGAGATTTCTGTTTTCAATTCATCCACATAGTTCTTTTTGCCGTGCGGAATCAATGGAATTGAAGGAGAAGAGCATCTAAATCATTGGAGCTCAGGAGCATTGCCATAAATGATCAGCAGTTCAGCATTTTTGGCAGAAGTTTATTCTTTAACTCTTCCACGCAGGGCTAGGTTATTGATGAAGATGGAAGTATTCATGGATCCTACCCCCCTCCCATAATTTGCTTAATTATCTATCACCATTCATGAGCAGTGTGGCAAGATTGCTATGCTTTACAGCACACCATTGGTTGCACTTGGAATTGTTTACACATGCTCTTTACACTGTTTAATATACAAATTGCCTTTCCTTTGTGTTCATGTGATTGATGCTTCAACATCACGGTTGGTGCTGCTCCATGCATGTTTCTGTACACTCCTTTGATTCATTGATAATCCAACTTGATAATGGTGGAATAGTGAGGGATATGTTAGGCTAAGAGGGTTATGGGCTGTTCCAGTATATAAATCTAACAATGGTGACCATTACGATCTCAGGATACCTACTTTGATTGACTAGATTACGTATTAATCTACCCCATTAGGAAATGGTGAAGAGTGGACTCGGTGTGTAGATGGAATTTGGTATCCCCTTGGACTGCATGTTGGTCACATCTATCACTGTGATTATGGACGGAAGTATTTCTGTCAGATAGGTTGGTGAACATTAAGTCATTTAGGTTATTCTATCATAATGTCAGAGTCAAATTGAGTACATTCTGTGCCCCTGTTTCCCTCTGCATTTTTTCACAATTGATGTTCAATTAATGCATCAAATCAGGGTGGGTGGCTGGTGATAAGCAATGACACATTCTCTTGCCTCTGGTTTAAACTGAAATGACTCTAAAGACTACCTGTCCCTTGAATGTATGTCACCACCATGTCTCCAACTATAGAAAATCTGTTCTGGTAATCGAATAAAACACATCCAGGAATGTTGAGAAGCAGCTGGGGGAACTAGCTAGTAATCATAGATCATATCTATGTCAGAATTTTGCTTATACTGCTCTGTCACAACTCAATGGCTTATCACTTCAAAGTGCTGTTAAGAGAAAACAGTATTGTAACAGCAGATAACAGTGGCAAATTTCTTTAGAATATTCACTCACTCAACTGGCTAACTGATTAAATAATATTAATGTTACTTTGTTTTATCTTTTTCTTCATAATACCCAGTCTGATACTGTATTTTCACAATTTGTTTCACTGCTGAGAGGGAGTAGAGCATAGGAGAATGCATTTTAAAAAGGCAATGGATTTTAAAGGAAATATGCAACAGAAGAAGCAGTGGAAAGTCAGTCAACTCACAAAAAAGGCACTGGGTGAAATTTTATTAGGTTGACTGATGGGCACTATGGTGAGATGAGTGGTAGAATTGTGCAATTTATTCACATCTCGATGTCAAGATCATCATACCACATATTGCTCACTTCTTTCAAGTGGCATTCTAGCATTCTCAGTGGGCAGCATTAAGTTGCCAAATGGATCTCATTATTGCTTGTTAAATGCTTCATTGGCAGCCCAACTCGCTAAAGGTTGCAAGCTCACCAAATGCACTATACAAACTAACTGTTGGGAAGACTTGATGTGGAAACTCGACTGAGTTCTGAATGGGTTCAACTCATCACTTGATCCCACTATTTCATGGACAAATTACAGAGACAGAACAATCTACCAGCACCAGCCCATTTAATCTTCCACCAGGGACATAGACATTCTATTTTCAGGGAGCCATCACCAACATTCTTGTATCCTCCAAAGCACAGGCACTACACCTTACTTCCCTCAATTAGATTCCAGTCTATAGCTCACTTCCAGGTATCTGACATTTTTTGTGTCAACCACACTGACCACCTTGATTAATTCCAGTCTGTAACTAACTCTGGGGTATCTGTTATTCTATAAATGCTGCTAGACTGGGTCCACAGCAGGCAATAATGGAACCTACAAGAGTGCAAAACACACTTGACCTCATCTTTACCTATCTGCTAGCTGCAGATGTATCTGTCTATGACAGTATCAGTAAGAGGGGCCACTACACAATCTGTGTGGAGGTGAAGTCTCACCTTCACATTGAAAATAATCTCCATTCTGTTGCGTGGCACTATCGCCGTACTAAATGGGACAGACTTGGAACAAATCGAGGAACTATACACTAGGCGTCCATGAAGCACTGTGGGCCATCAACAGCAGCAGAATTGTATTCCAGCACAATCTGTAACTTCATGGCCCAGCAAATCCCCCACTCAACCATTACCATCAAGCCAGGGGATCAACCCTGGTTCAATGGAGAGGGCAGGAGGACATGCCAGAGGGAGCACCAGGGATACCTGAAGATGAGGTGTCAACCTGGTGAAGCTACTAAACAGGACTATTTGCATGCCAAACAGTGAAAGAAACAAGTGATAGACAGAGCTAAGTGATCTCACAGCCAAAGGATCAGATCTAAGCTCTGCAGTCCTGCCACATCCAGTTGCGAATGGTGGTGGATTCGTAGCAGTCTTCAGCCAGAAGTGCTGAGTGGATGATTCTTCTCGGCCTCTTCCAGTGGTCTCCAGCATTACAGATACCACTCTTCATCCACTTCGATTCACTCCACGTAATATTGAAAAACACTTGGAGACACTGGATACTGCAAAGGCTATGGGCTCTAACAACATTCGGGCAATAGTACTGAAGACTTATGCTCCAGAACTCGCTGCTCCCCTAGCCAAGCTGTTAAAGTACAGCTACAACACTGGCACCTACCTGATAATGCTGAAAATTGCCCAAGTATGTCCTGCCCATAAAAAGCAGGAAAAATCCAACCTGGCCAATTACTGCCCCAACTGTTTACTGTTGATTATCAGTAAACTGACGAAAGTTGTCATCAATTGTGCTAACAAGAGATGTTACCTGCTCAGCAGTGACATGCAATTTGGGTTCCGCCAGGCTCACTCAGCTTTTCGTTATAACCTTGTTTCAACCACGGACAAAAGAACTGAATTCCAGAGGGGAGTTTGGTGTGATAGCCCTTGACATCAAGGCTGCATTCGACTGACTGTTGCATCAAGGAGCCCTAGTAAAACTGGAATCAATGGGTATCAGGGGGCAAACTCTCAGGTGGTCGGAGTCATACCTGACACATAGGAAATTGGTGGGAGGCCAATCATCTCAGCTCCAGGGTATCTCTGCAGGAGTTCCTCAGGGTAGTGACCTAGGCCCAACCACCTTCATCAATGACCTTCCCTCCATCAAAAGGTCAGAAGTAGGGATATTCGCTAATGATTGCACAATGTTCAGCACCCTTCACGACTCCTCAGACACTGAAGCTGTCTACGTTCAAATGCAACAAAATCTGGACAATACCCAGGCTTGGGCATTTTTTTTCTTTATTCATTCACAGGATGAGGGTGTCATTGGCCAGCCTGCATTTTTTGCCGATCCTTAATTGCCCAGAGGGCAGTTATGATTTAACCACATTGATGTGGCTCTGAAGTCAAATGTAAGTCAGACCATGTAAGGATGGCATTTTCCTTCCCTAAAAGATGTTAATGAACCAGGCGGGTTTTTCCAACAATCGGCAATTGATTCCTGGCCATCGTTAGACTTTTATTTCCAGATACCTATTGAATTCAAATTCCACCATCTGCCATGGTGGGATTCAAACCTAGGTCCCCAGAGCACTACCTCGTTCTCTGGATTAACAGTCCAGCTATTGCCTCCCTGTGTCAAGTGGCAAGCAACATTCACACTACACAAATACCAGGTTATGACTATCACCAGTAAGAGAAAATCTAAACATCACTCCTTGACATTCAATGGTGTTACCATCACTGAATCACTCACTATCAACATCCTGGGAGTTATCATTGGTCAGAAGCTCAACTGGACTCACCACTTAAATGCAGTGACTACAAGAGCAGGTCAGAGCTGGGAATACTGCAGCGAGTAACTCACTTCCTGACCCCTCAAAGCCTGTCCACTGTCTACAGGCACAAGTCAGGGGTGTGATGGAATACTCCCCACTTGCCTGGATGCGTACAGCCCTAACAACCCGGAAGAAGATTGACACCATCCAAGGCAAAGCAGCTTGCTTAATTGGCACTGCATCGCAAGCATCCACTCCTTCCACCACTGACACTCAGTAGCAGCAATGTGTACTATTCACAAGGTGCACTGCAGAAATTCATGAAAGATCCTCAGGCAGCATCTTCCAAATCCATGACCGCTTCCATCTAGAAGGACGAGGGCAGCAAATATATGGGAATACCACCACTTTCAAGATCACTTGCAAGCCGCTCACCATCCTGACATGGAAATATATCACCATTCCTTCACTGTTGCCGTGTCCAAATCCTCGAATTCCCACCCTAATGGCATTGTGAGTCAACCCAGAGCAGGTGAACTGCAGCGTTTTAAGAAAGCAGCTCACCACTTGCTTCTCAAGGACAACAAAGGATAGGCAGTAAATGTTGGCCAGCCAGCAATGCTCACATCTTGCAAAAATGAATGAAGAGAAAAGGCAGGGCACCCAACAACCAGCAGTGTATGGCTGTAGCAGGTACAGACACTGCAAATGGAAACAAACCCACTCCATGATGTGGATCAGGCTGTCTTATTAGGGCTGTTCCTTAAAGCCAGAACTGCATTACTTAATTCGACAAATGAATTTGAGAAAATTAACTGGAATGATGGATTTCCTTTCCCACTCTTTTATTTTCTATTCCCATTTGAGGAATTTTGAGGCAAGAACATATTTAATCAGGGATTTACCATTTAATCATGTTAAATTGGAATCTATCTCTCTTCTGGCCATGTGTGGTACACAGTTGATGGTATGTAATTGAGCTATGTCCAACAGCTGTTCAAAAAGTTGGTATTGAGCAGATTGTGACTCAGAAAAAGTCACTGAAAAGAATTTGTTCAAATCCTCAACTTAGGTACAGTAGTCATTTATCAATATCTTTCTTTCTCAAAACAATAGGGATTTATTCATTTTCTTTGGCTTCCCGTGTTGTTGATAAAAGAAGTTGGTTGTCGAAAATTCCATCGTTCCACCAAAACAATCTTCCATTATGAACTCAGACGTGACATAAGGCCTTTCATAACCAGTTTTCACTTTTACTCCGCTTCACGAAAATTCGGTTAAATTGATTTACCAGATGTAATGTAGAACATTTTTAGCATTTACTTCACATAACATATTTTTCTTCAGACCATAGAAACAGGTACAATTGAATGTCAGCAATAAGCTTGCGTGTATTGAACCATGAAATTGGGTTAGACTGCTTTCACTTTTGTTCTCGGTCTCTCAGATTATTCTTAATTCCGTTCTGTTGTACATGCATGTTATTGAATTGGTTATCACAGCAACTATTTCTTCCAAGTACAAATGAACTACACAATTCTTATGAATAGGTAACTTGTAGCATTTACATTTAACAAGTTGCACTTAATCACACATAAATTTTCATTCTGAGGATTGAATTAACAAATTTTGCGTAACTACCCAAGCAATTTCCCCTTTGTTATGTACATAAAATATGATTCTCTTGTGCCGCTACCATATGAACCAATGGGGCAGGAGCAGGAATAGCTCATTTTGCCCTTGAACTTGCTCCACCATTCAACAAAATAATGGAATAATTCTTTGCACATTCACTTTGTCGAGATCCTTCAGATCTTATATTTTTCAGTTCAGCCACCTTTACACTTTTAAACTCCAACGATGCAAGGTTTTCTGTACAAACTTAGCTCATCGTGAAACTTGCACATTTCTGGTAACAGGCTGGTAACCATTCTCTGAGATAGTTGGAACTGCAGATGCTGGAGAATCTCAGATAATAAGGTGTAGAGCTGGATGAACACAGCTCCTCTGATGCTGCTTGGCCTGCTGTGTTCATCCAGCTTTACACCTTGTTATCTCAAAACATCCTTCCTTAAATAAGGTAACCAGTGTTGTGCATAATATTGTGGATGAGGTTTCACAATTTCCCTGTATCAATGAAGCATAGCCTTCCTAACGTTGCAATCAGTTTCTCACACAATAGCATTCCATTAGCTTTCCTAATTACTTGTATTTGCATATTAATCTTTTTATGATTCAAGCACCAATACGCACGGATCCTTCTGTAGCTCAAAAATCTCTCATGATAAATACAATATGATTCCTTACTATTCTTTGGCCAAGATGAATGACAGTGCTTTGACATTATACTCTTTTTGCTATATCCTTCTCATCGCTATTCTATCTATATCCATTCGTAACTTCCACACATCTTCTTCACAACTTATATTCCAACCTATCTAAAGTTAGATGAGAGAAAACAAGAGCAAGTGCAAGTAAATTAGAAACCTTGGTATGGATTGGTTGGGAAGAATGCATTATTTCCTGGACTGTAAATTATTTTCACCCGATCTTCTGATGACAGGAATGGTGATTGTTGACTGCTGTTGTACTTGTAGGAGCCACTGGGAGCTCTGATACATCCAAGTGCAAATTCAAATCCATTTACTCAGCCATCCACACCCCTGCTCACCTTCTCACTCTCTAACTCACTAAAAGCTTTTTAGATGTTTAAACACTTGCACATGTCATAAAAATAAGCCCATATCCTTTGTGCTGCTCCTCCTGGCTATTCTGCTCCATGGATGGATGTGTTGAACTGCTGCTGCAAGATGCCAGCATCCTGACATGATAACACATACTGGCTGGAAGGGTACAGAAGGATCAAGATGTAGCAATACTTGCAGTCAGTGGGTGATTTCACCAACATCGCCACTGATTTGAAGATCTCGGCCCAATTCTATGCAACACTTTTAACGTAATATCACGAGGCATTTTAAAACAAACCATGACATACACCCACATAAGGAGATTCTAAATCAGATGATCAAAAGAGAGTCAAGGAAATGGGTTTATGAAGGATCATAACAGAGGGATGCATGGTGGAGAGGTGCAGGAAGGGAACAGTAGAGAATTATTTTTATTCACTCACATGACGTGGATGGTGCCTTGTATGTGGTGGACAGACTTTGGGGAGTTAGGGGCTATATTACCTGTTGGAGTATTCCTGGCTTCGGCCTGCTCTGATAGCTACAGTACAATAAACCAAGTTCAGTCCGTTTCTAGTCAATTGTAATTCCCCAGGATGTATGATAGTAGGGCCTTCATTAATGGTAATACCATTGAATGTCAATGGGTTAAGATTAGACTTGCTCTTGTTGGAAATGGTCATTGTCTCACATATTTATTGCAAGAATGTTACTTACCCTTTGTCAGTCCAAACTTGTGTGTTGTCCAGATCTTGTTATGTTTGGGTATGGGCTGTTTCAGTAACTGAGGAATCACTACTGGTGCTGAACATTGTGCAGCTAATAGTTAATATCTCCACCTCTGACCTTATGATGGAGGGAAGGTCATTGAAGAGGGAGATGAGGATGGTTGGGTCTAGGACACTACCCTGATGAACTTCTGCAGAGATATCATGGAGTTGCAATGACTGATCTCAAACTATCACAATGCTCGACTGCTATGCCATGTATGTTTCTCACCAGCAAAGAATTTCCTAACTGATTCCCATTGATTCCAGTTTAGATAGATGTCCTTGATACTACCTTTGGTCAAATGTCCCCGTGTCAAGAGTAATCACTCTTCTCTCAACTCTGGAATTTGGCCCTTTTTTAGTTGTCTGGGTTGCATTTTCCCTCCTTTTGTGTACAGAATATACATGGGCAATTCTCTATGGCTATGGGCTCAGCAGATCCTAAAGATCAAGTCTTCAGTATGATTGCAGAATGTTTTGAGGGTTCATTGCCCTTAGAGTATCCAGTGCCCCTAACTGATAGCACGTGGAGTGAATTGAATAGGTATCTCCATTGCTGGGCACTTCTGAAGGAGGCCGAGTTGCATCATCCACTGGGCACTTCTGGCTAAAGATTTCTGCAAATACTTCAGCCTTAACTTTTGCATTGATGTGCTGGGCTCCCCCATTATGGAGGATGGGGATATTTGTGGAGTCACCTCCTCCAATGAGTTATTTAATTGTTCACCAGTATGCACAACTAGATGCGTTAGGACTGCTAGAGTTTAGATCTGATGCAATGTTTATGAATTTTCTTGGCTCTGTCTATCATTTGCTGTCTATGTTGTTCGCCACACAAGTAGTCATGTCTTATAGCTTCACCAGATCGAAAACTTATTTTTACTTATCCCTGGTATGCCCTTCTGCATTCTCCATTGATCAAGAGTTAATCCAATGGTAATATCAGAGTGAGGGATATGCCAGGCCATGAGGATACAGATTATGTTGGGACATAATTTGGCTGCTGATGATGATCCACGTTACCTCACAGATGTCCAATCTTGAGTTTTGAGATCTATTTAAAGGCTATCCCATCCAGGACAGTGATTGTGCCACACAACATGACGTAAAGTATTCTCGATGTAAGGATGAGCCTTCACAATGAAGTGAACTGTTCAGTGGTCACTCTTATCAATTCTATCATGAGAACAGTGCTCATGCAACTGAAGACACACAACTACCAAAGACAGAGAAAGTTAAATTGGATGAGAAGATGGCATTACATGGGCATAGATATCTTAAAAGTTTGTGGAATTGTGGGTGATTACAGAGATAAGGAGGAACAGTGTCGTGGAGACATTTGAGGACAGGGATAAAAAGTTTTAAATTCATGATATTTCTTGCCTGGGAGCCAGTATAAATCAACAAGTTAGATGAATGAAACGTATTCCAAATTAAGGTACAGGCAACTGTGTTGGGAATGGCCTCAGGTTTACAAAGGCGCGAAGGTTGGTAGCTAGGCAGAGGCACATTAAAACAGTCAAGAGGTAATAAAAACATGAATGAGGCTTCAACAGCAAACGAACTGTACATAGACTTGTGAGAGAAAACAATGAAAGTTTAAATACACATCAGTGCACAGGATGGTGCAATTTTGTACCTAAGAGCATTTTAATGCTTTCCTGACTGAAAGTCCGCCAAATCAAATCAAATAAATGCTTGTCAACGAAATGAAGTAACCCCTATAGGGCTTCATTGAAAAAAAGGATTTTGAAACAGAAGTCCAAAGGGATGCCAGTGGAATACGTTAGAACAGAAATGCAAAACACTAGGCAACTCACAGAATGTGGCTTTTTGTTTCACAGTTTGAAATGTGTATAACAATTAATCAAGCACATTTTTGATTTCACTCAGCAATTTTAAATGTATTTCAGAACTGTTTTTGAAGATTGCATTGTTGACAGTGTAAGCTGATTTTTTTTTCCATTTCTGATACTGTCAGCTCCATTTCAAAAATGTGTCAGGGTTGATATTTTCCTCTTGATGCATTTTTCATTAAAAAAAAACTCCACCTCATTTTTTTGTTATTTTTGTATTTTGAAGTGAAAAGAGCTCCAGTCTCACCCAAGCTCAAATCAACCTCTCAACAAATGTATGGCCTTAATAGAGGCTCTTTCCCACAGCAATTGATGGGATGGGGATAACATCTGTCAAAATATAAGGCCATATGTTGAATCAAGTTTTTTTTTAATAAATCAGTCGGTACTGAAGGTTGGGGATTGCAGGATCTTCAGGGTTTGCTTTCCCAAGCTTTTCAGCATTTGTAAAATCTGGTGCCTGCATGATATTTTTGCACAGACCTTTAGGAATATTCATATAAACTAAATATACATAAACTCAGGCACCTTGTTGAGACATAGCTTAACTGCGCGACTAAGATTGGTTTAGCAGACCTTGACGTTGTATGCTGAATATGTTCAGCAGTTAGGGAAATGAATGGAAAACAAAGTACTTAAAGAGACAAAACTCTGAAGAACCTCTTACATCTTATCCTTTGTATTATGCTCTGGGTATAAGACATCATTTTAACATTACAATTGAAAACAGAGGTTCACCCACTGTCTTAAATTAAAGTTATAGAGAATTATCCAATCACAGTAAACCAAGTATTACATCTGCATTTGAACTGTGAAGCTTTAAGAATTTATTCTAGTTTGAGAAGAATAAATTAGGTGCGAGTTATTATATTGCAATTAAACAATGGAGACTTTTTTTATTATGATTGTTATGATACACTGTATGCCAAGAAGGGCAAGAACTTCCCATTAACAATGTTCAGGCACTTGTACCAGACCACTTTGCAACAGATCAATTTTGAATAGACTGGCTTATGAACTGTTGTAGCATATATCCAAAAAGCGTTGGTAGGGAATCCACCCTGACATGTTGACACAAACCAACTTAAATCTACAACTTATTGCATTCATACATAGATTTACTTTGTGAAATAATGTAGTTACATTTAGGATAATCTAACTTTTTGCACTCAGTCCCCAGAATGTCAGCCATCCACACAGCAAAAGGAAGCTGTTGTTCAGGATCTATATAGTAGCATGTCTCTTGTGCATGACTGAAAGTTTATAAAATCAGAGATGAGCATAGTGAATACTGCGAAAGTTGAGAAAATACAACAAGAATTAAAAAAAAGTTAGAATCTTGATTTCAAGAAAAAAGTACCCATTTTATTCCCCATAAATTGAACTGAGAGTAAGCGTTATGATGTAGCAAAGCTAATAGTTTGTCAATGCTGACTTGTTTGGATGAATGGAGGAGGAGGAGGAGGATCTATGTGTCTAGGAACATTGTAATGAATGTAAAGAGTGAATTCAGAATCTTGCTATGAACATCAACTACCTGATTTCCATTCCATTATCGACCCAACTAACCTTATTTTATATACCACTTTCATATCTTCTCTCCTTCTCTGAGGAACTAGATAGCACTGTTTCCTGACTTGTAACTCAGAATGGCAATCTGGTGACAGCAACCCTCTACTTGCTTCTCTGAGCACTTATCTAATGCTACATTCACCACAATATTCCTACCTGATCTATAGACAATATCTTCTTCTACCATTCATCCAAACAAGTCAACATCGGCAAACTACTAGCTTTGCTACATCACAACTCCTACTCTCAGGCCAACTCTGACAACACTTCAGCTATTTTGGACTTCACTTTGGAATTCAGAATTATGTATAACTCACATGCTTCTGCCAAACCATGCTGTGTGTGCTTGGGAGCTCTTGCATGATTATATGTGGCATCTAATGGCCCTTTGATTCTCACGGACTTTGCACTTGCCTGGAAGCTGCCCGCCTTTGAGGCTTGTAATACCTTTTACTGCAGAGGAGGTACTTCCCACTTTTGGGAGTACTGAACAATCAAAGGGGTTGAAACAGCACTATGCTGTTTTAATGTCTAGCAGGGAACCCGTGCTCAGTGCAAAGGACATATGGACGTGGTTATGTTTGCAATCCTTGACCATTTGTTTTGTTGAATAAATGTTTCATTTTCTATGCGATGGCATGCTTGATCTTTTAAGGTGATCCCATTTTCAAGTATCTATACAGGCCCTACTGACTGTTTGAAATGAAGTAGCAGTCTATGAAACTGCGTGGTGACAGCACAAGGCACTGTGATCAGGTAGTTTATAGGACTTCAGTCAGCATGCGAATTGCCCTTGACTGGAATTTACACAGACTTTGACATTACAGGCAAGTGTGAGACGGAGACACCAGGCACCCCTCATGAAATATCCTCAGAGGAAACTTCTGAGGGTCCCATGTTTTGTTCCTCTTCTCTCCTAGCAGCACCCTGTCTCCCTGAGGGGAAAACACTCCTGAAGAGACATTGTGGACCTTTGCGCTCCTCTCACCTTACAAATGTTGCTGAACACCTATGCTTAGAGTGATGGAGTGTATATGTGTGCACATATACAGCAGTCACTGAGTAACTGGACCTGTGTTCCATAGTAGTCACCAACATCTCCATGAGGTGGACAGACAGGCACATGATCCAGTTTACTGATTGATTGCTGCTCCCTTGCCTGTCTGTGTTTTCACAAGTCCTTAATGGCCAAGGCATTCTGCCTGGGGATGAGTAACTGCCTGTTCTCCAGCAAGTTCTCTGACTACCGGGCCATTCCTTCCTCAACTGGCAGCAAATCCATGGCAGTGAGGTGCTCACCAGACTCTACTCCTGGCTCAAATCTAGATAAAATGCTCACTGAAGTGAAAGAGCCTGACTTATCAACGCATTCTCTGAGGGATAAGTAACTTCCTCCACACAGGCAGAAGTGGACTCTGTCGGTGGCCCCTTCAGGACAGATATTTACAGGGTGCTGCTGGTGGCTGCATCAGACATGAGAGGGAATTTGTTGTGTAAGAGGAATAAATGCTTGTGCAGGTTAAGAATGAGTTAGCATTGGTGTAATGGGAGAACAGTGAGTGTAACACAACGAACATCACTGGGCTGGATGGACATGGAGGAGTCTTTGTCCTGACATGGGTGGTCATTGTTTTCTCTAGCTATATCCAGGATGCTTCCTTCATATGGTGTGGGGACACTCACATCCTCCACATCCCCACTAATCTTTGTTGTCTCAGCCCAGTTGAAGGTTATTTTTTTATTTCAACAAGAGCACTAGAGGAATTGAGTATGATCGAAATGGATGGGAGAGGCATTAGTGCTGATGCAGGATAGAAGACATGGTGTTGTATTCTTGGTGTGTGAGCAGGAAGAAGACAAAAAGAGCTGGTAATTTGGAAGAATGAGGTGAATAAGGATGTTCAGTGGGCCTGATGCTTGTAACAGTGAGAATGGATGTCAAAAGTGTTGGTGAAAGGTATGAGGAATGGCAGAGTTAGAATGAGTGGCCATCCTGTGAGTCTGAGGCAGTACAAAGAAGATGCTGGCACTCACCCTTGTGAAATCAAGAAGATCATTAGCTTGCTCCCTGTACTGCTGTGGATTGTGTTTTTTCCTGGGACTTTGCATTGATTCAGCACCTATCTCAGTCCAGACTAGCTGGTGTCTGTTGACAAGACCTTAACTGCTGATTAGCAGGAAACCACACTACCTTCCTCTGCCCCATGTCATCCATAAGAACCTCCAGATCCTTGTCAGTGAATGTTGGAGTCATCTATCCATTTTGGACCGTCTCCTAAGCGTGGAGTCTCAACCACCATAGTTTGAAAGGGAGTTCTGGGCTCTCAGTGAGTGCGGTGGATTGAATATGGCACCAATGGCATAAATATTGAATGGTCTCAGCAGTTGGGAGCACGTTCTGCCCTGATTCTCTGAGACAGGCACCATTGAAGAATGCATGGGTGACAACTGAAGACCAGAAGATTGTGTAAGAAATGTCACTGATACCATGATAGCCTAAGCACCATGAATCTCAGCTGAAGAAAACACCAAGTGAAAATGGGAAAAAAATTATAACTTATTGAGAGACTCAATAACGTTGAAAATGCGAAGGTAGGTATCACCAATTTTTGAGGATTTTGTTCTGCATTAATAATTCTGCCTGCTTTTATTAACTCATAAAAATTAATGCAAGTCAGTGTGCATCCTTTATTTAAGTTTCAATTAAGTTTTTTTTTGCTGCTTTATTGCAACTCAAATTTGAAACAGATGGATTTGTGCCTCTCGATTTGAAAGAAAAGATTGCTGTTATCTTGTGTGAATCCTATTTTGTTAAATTCCATTAAAGTGATTAAAACGAATAGTTGAAATGTTCCTGAGGGTTGTATTAAAACTGAAAACAGACTGAATTGTCTGATTGGCAGCTAATTAGTAAAATAATTGATTATTGATGTCTACACACCAAAATTCATATTAGTTTATTACTCCACTGAAACTGAAGGCCATCAGTCACAACTTGTTTATCAAAATAATTTTCGATTAATTGAGCATAATTAGCATTTATAAAATATTAATTTTTGTATTGGGCATCACATTTGTTTTCTTTTTGAAAACTGAAAATCACTTAAAGTAAACTAATGAATTATTTACACTTATTAATTAGGTACAATTGATGTGATGGAGACCACAAGACAACACCCTCCTTAGGAGGTCAATTAAATCTTGCTGATGGTAATTTAAAATTGTAGTGAGTGCAGAAGTTACCTTGTGATTGCTTAAATCATGATAAAACTTCCTAGTCACTCTGAGAAGCCATGTGGCGACCATCAATATTTAAAAGAAACAAGCTTTTTAATTGTCTTAACATTTGTGAATGTTGCAAATGCTAGAAGAAGGTGAAGGGACAATTTTGACAATAAGGAACAGAATATTTTCATGTGACACCTTAATGGAATTAGGAAGCTAATGACAATAATTACTTCACATTTGAAAGTTAATTAATAGAAAAAATACCTTGAAAGATATAATGTTGAAAAGAAAAGTAAGGAATGAAGGATTCTGGAAACAGTTTTTTGTAATTGCCCATGGCTGAATATAACAAAATAGCTATTAGGGGTTTTCTTTTTAACTGACAGACAGTTGAGGGAAAATTATAGCTGATGTAGCATTTCACATAGCTCAAATCAAGACCTTCACAGACAGACAACAAAATGCCTGAGTCTTAGTAAGATGAGGCTAGAATGCAAACAGTAAGATTCTGACAAGGCACCTCAGATGAAAACCATCTGATTTGAGATTTCCAGTTTTTATATAAAATATAAAAAGAAAGCTTAACCTACTTGAGTTGAGGTGTTTTATATAATTATAAACACATATTAGAATATACATGTATTTGTACAAGAATAGAAGTTTACATTCATTTGATATTGGTGAAGTAAATTCAGAAGGCAGTTACCCTTGGATGAAGAGATTGGTTTCAATAAACACATTGAAGAAACATTCTTCTCTGTCAGCAAGCAGATTAGAACAGCAAAAAAGTATAAACAAGAGAACCTCATTAGAGTACTGAGAGACAAATAGTGTAGCAAAGGGGGCAGAAATTACTTTGAAATGGGGTAAGTGAGACCTCGAGAGAATAAATAATTGCGGCTTTGTAAGTCAAATAAGAGGGAAGCTGCTCCCGAAGTTATTAGCTTTGTCACAGAATCATAATATTATATTTATCTATGAATAACTTTATATGTTACTTAATATTAGGGCTGATACTGTAAAAATTATAGTAATTGATAGAAATTGGCATCCTTTTCAATCTTCTGTACTAAGATCAGCAAGAGATATGAGCTGCATGACCATATTTGAAGGTTTTGGTAATAAACAAGCATATTATGCAGCTGGCAAATGTCTAGGAAGAGACATAACAAGCGGTGTTGAGATGTAATCAAATAATCATAAAAGCCCAAGGACAGGTTGGGGGTCTGGTGAATATCACAATATGGTGGGAGGAGCTAAGGTGGACATTGAAGTTGTCCATCATTGATCGAGTATGTGCAGGATTGCATGTGTAGTTCAGAAGAACTGTGCCAATTGATGTCAATTTTGCATGTAACCATTATAACACAGCATTCTTTATTGGTAAAGTTAGAGGGTCACTGGCTTCCAATCTGAGCTATGATTAAGGAGGCAACTGAGCTCCATGTAAATTGGAGCAGTCTCTGGCCTCACCCACCCATGTGGTAAAGGAGCTCCGAATAAAGATCGATTTGTACTATTGAACACAGAAGTCAGATTCCTTTTTAAAATCCCTCTACAACAAGTTTGAAACATACATCAGACCAGTGACTGAAATAATCATTCCTTCAAGTCTACTATGCTTGCATTATCACATATCACACAACATGAAATGTTAAATTGAGTATGAGATGTGTCAGACAGATTTTTACACTTTGAAATTAGATAACAGCAGTGAGATGCAGACAGGCCATATAACTACAGACAATATCACATCAAATGCTAGTTAAAGTATATTGTATTTCATTTCACAGATTGTGTCTACTGCTCAGTCTGTTAAATTGTGGTCTTGGAAAAATTTCATGGTGACATGACTTCAGATACCAATTTGCATTGAGATCCAGGTGATAATTGTTGCCCATCCTTTGTATCATTAATGATATTTGAATGTTGAGATTTGAACAAATACATGGCTGAATTTGAAATAAATTTATAATATTCTAAGTATAATAAAGTCAAAAGGGAGTTTTAGAAGTATCAAACTTATCTTTTATAAGTGAACCTGATATGTTATCTCGACTCTGTAAAGATTACTAAACTAGGATTAATGACAAAATTTGCTAAAAGTTAGTCGTTTGAGATTAAAGTTAATGAAACTGCAACTCACGATTCCTGACATGTTTTAGTTTGAAACATCAAACAACATTTCAAGCACATCACAGAGCGGAGGTTAGCTTGAGCATAAAATTGGGGTTTATGTCACAAAACTGAGATCATGTTGTTATGTTTTGCAAATAATTGTTTAGGGACCCAGACAGAGAATGGATTATTGATACACTGAATTTCAATTTGTAATCATATGGTACTGGACAATAGAATCGGCAACAGCAATGTCAGAAACTTGCTCTTCAGTAGAGTTTCATACTACAGTTCAACAGATTACACTTGGATCTCATGTGGCATCAGCATGGCCAGAGACTGAAAATGGGTTTATGCTGTGTTTCTTTTTCATAGGTTTCAGTAGACCTCACAGGCAGGACTGTGAAATAAGTCTTTGCTTTTGAAAGTTGAAAAATGGCACCTGTACTTCTCAATTGATTGGCAACCACTACTCCTTGTCATGGAAACAGAACATAAAAAGCATAGAAAATAGGAGCAGGAATAGGCCAATCAATCCTCTGAGCCAGCTCCATCATTCATCATGTTTGGCCATTGACCTCAGGGCCCTGTACCTGCTTTCCCCTCATGACCTTTTATCCCTTTAGCCTGAAGAACTGTATCTACCTCCTTCTTGTAAACTATCATTCTATTCTATCAGCATCCGGAAATATGCCTGGAAATATTTGGAATGACAGCTGCATCCATTAACATTATTTTTCTTTTATTAACCTACTTTTTTCCTAATCAACCTGTTCAGATATATAATTACACACGTCCGGAATTGGTGAGTCTTGAATCTGGGTCTCTTAGCCCAGGGGTAGGGACTGTGCAACAAGAGGACCCTTATGATTGTTGTTTTTTAAACCAACCTTTTGAATCAAGCTCTTCAGAGATTTTATGACACATGCCTGGAACAGGTAGGACTTGAACCCAGGTCTTGTGGCTCAGAGGTGAGGACACTACCACTATGCAACAGGAGTGCCCCAATTATTGCATTTATAGGTCAATGGATTCAGTGGAACTATTGATCTATAAATAATTTATTCTTTTGAGAAGCTGACATATCAGAATATGACTTTGATGTGGCTCATAAACCAAATAGGTTCTTTGAGTTTTACATTCTCTTTTGTACTGAAATAGGTTTTATTTTCCAGTATCAATGATAATGCATATGAATTCAGAGTTTTATAAATTTTTTGAAGTTTTATTTTTCAATGGCCCTAAAATAATTCACATTGCTATTGCATGCCTCCTGATGATTGTCCGGAATAGACAGACGCAGAGTAAGTGAGTATACAGAGTACATGGTGGGTTATGGAGGTAAAAGGGGATGGCATAGGGTGGTCTAGGGGTTGGTGGGGTGGGGGTGTGCGGTGCTGGTGAGATGTAATAGATAACCAAAGAGTGAATGTGGTGGTTGTGGGTGATCTGAGGGGTCAGGTCGTACTATTCGGGAATGAGCATTTGAGTGAAATTGAGAGAATGTTTAAATAATGTTGGAAGCCAGACTGCAGAATTGGAGGTGGGCCTTGAGTTCCTCTGCACCCCCATGCACCCCATTGCTACTCGGAAAATGAAATGCAAACCCAAATCTGTGGAAACAGTCACACAAGAGTCAGGTGTACTTTTTGAAAAGTGAACATCTAATCCAGCATTTTAAACAGGCCACCTGACATTCTTGTCAGTCAGGAAAAGTGAAGGATGTTCAGTATTTAACAGAACACAATGGTAAGAACTGCTTTAATGTTATACAAACTGAAATGCTTTGAAATGTAGAATGCCAGTATACTACAAGTGAAAATTACTTTGATTAAACAAGTATTATTGTTGATGCTTGTACATGAACTAGCCGTAAGTTAGTGGCAGCATTTTGATCACTGAGTCAACAAGTGCCAGAGTCCAAGATGATTCCAGACAATTCTGGTGACTGGTAATAGGAGCTTCGGCACTGGGTTCTGAATTACCATCACATGTGGCTCACATCATGGTGGCAAGAGTGAGTGAGTAGGCAGGAAAGCAACGTATCAAGCTCCCATACTGGAAAGTGCTCAGATTTTGTGTTCTGATCTCTGCAGGTATAACTTAAGCCAAAGCTATGTTATTTTCTCACAAAACTCTGTGACTATTTTGTCAGTTCAATTCCATTTGTTGTAGGATGGAATTGCAAGACAGGTCTAAACTGTCCATCACAATTCTAACTTCATCAATGAGCAACAAAGAAACAAGATTTTCGAGCAGTCATGCGTTTATTTGCCTAGAGCTTGGCCTTCTACCTCCAGCAACAGGAAAGAATTGGAATGATTCCAGAACAAACAGATTCAAAGCCCCACATCTTTTACCAAAACAAAATCCACTTGGCTCTTCAAATAGAATCAACAGTGTGGTATGAGCGATACTGACAAAGCTTTACAAAAAAAAAGCAATTAAATACATCTAATCAATTTAAACTCCTATCAGGTATGTCTTCCCTTGCTTCCCCTCACACTCAACTTATCTCCTTTTGTACAACATATGACTAGAACTCACAAGGACTATCATAAAAGTTAGAAGCTATTGAATAGCCAATATTCATCCATGCACTATCATCTTATCAAGTAAATATAGACTCTTTAAACGGGATAACACAGTGTGGAGCTGAAGGAACACAGTGGGCTAGGCAGCATCAGAGGAGCAAGAAAGTTGATGTTTTGCGTTGGGACCCTTCTTCAGAAATGGAGTAGGGGGAAGGGAGCTCTGAAATAAATACGGAGAGGACGGGTGGGTTGGGGAAGGTAGATGGGATGATGATAGGTGATTGCATATAGGCAGTGGTGCCGATTCGCCAGTGAGGTGGAACAGACAGATGTATTGACTGAAGAGATGTACGAAGCGAATTCCAGAGTTTCAGGCCTCAGCAACTGCAGGTACAGCAGACTATATCAGCAACTCAGAAGTAATGGTGAATGGGAATGCACAGAAGTTACAGTTGGAAATGTGTAACTATCTGGAATGTTTGTGGGTTGGGAGAGGATTATATTGATGAGCTGGGCAATGGCATGGATGTCAAACAGGATGAGAATTTTAACAGAGATAACAAAGTGTGGAGCTGGATGAACACAGCAGGCCAAGCAGCATTTTAGGAGCACAAAAGCTGACGTTTCGGGCCTAGACTCTTAATCAGAAAAGGAGGAGGGGAGAGGGTTCTGAAATAAATAGGGAGACAGGAGGAGAAGATAGGTGGAGAGGAGACAGACAAGTTAAAGAGGCGGGGATGGAGCCAGTAGAGGTGAGTGCAGGTGGGGAAGTAGGGTGGGGATAGGTCAGTGTTGGGAGGGCGGACAGGTCCAGGGGATGGGATGAGGTTGGTAGGTAGGAGATGGGGGTGCAGCTTGAGGTGGGAGGAGGGGATAGGTGAGAGGAAGAACAGGTTAGGGAGGTGGGGATGAGATGGGCTGTTTTTGGGATGCGGGGGGAGGGGAGATTTTGAAGCTTATGAAATCCACATTGATACCATTGGGCTGCAGGGTTCCTGAGCAGAATATGATTGCTGTTCCTGCAACCTTTGGGTGGCATCATTGTGGTACTGCAGGAGGCCCAGAATGGACATGTTATCTAAGGAATGGAAGGGGGAGTTGAAATGGTTCGCGACTGGGAGGTATAGTTGTTTATTGTGAACCGAGCATGGCAGAACACCTATTCAATTCAAAATTATCTCACACACACCCAAAAATATCTCCCCCCATCCTTAACACCCTCAATACTTATTCTCTATCCCTCGGACCTGAAACTTTCTCTCCTGCACCACCTGACCTGACTGGCTTTCCCCTTAGCCAGATCTGACACACTTCATCCCACTGCCCTGCCACTACATGTAAAGCTTTTCTTCTCCCCACTTTGGAAACAGCTCACCTGCCCCACCAATGGAACTGACATCTCCTTCCTCTGCAATGCCCCAACCTTTTTCCAGAACTGATGGCATTGCCTGATTTATGGACCTGACATCCTCCTTCCCACACTCTAGACCTGATGATGCTCCCTCCTCCATTGCTCCAGACCTGAACCCACTGCTTCCAGCTCCAGGCCTGACCCCCATCTTCTACTGCAACTGGGCCCAATTTTCCCAGCCTGGATCCAAAACTCCTGTCCCTTCACTAGACTGAACTAGACTACCACACCCGCCACCTCCTAACCTTCAGGGAACCAACACCCTTTCTACCCTTCACTGGATGCAATATTTCCCATTGATATTCCCTTTAAGTTGCTGGTGACCAGTGTGCTGATGCTATTGATTCTGGTTTTGAAAGTTGCAGCCAAGCAGGAATGTTGGAGTTCACACAAAAGAAAAAATAATTAGTGGGAATGCATTTTCCAAGCTTGCCCCTCCACCCACCAACCCTCTCCCATCTCCCCTTAGCACGCAACCTATTTGACTCCTTGTTAGCTTCTGCCCTGGACATCCTACTTCGCTGGCATCCTTCCTTTAGCATCTTACCTGACTGGAATCCTTTCCCTACCCGCTTGGCATATTACTCACTTAGCATCCTATCCTCTTGCTACCTTACCAACCAGGCGCCCTACTCATCTGACATCATATTCTTCCTACTCACCTGGCACCCTACTCCACTCGAATCCAAAGCTTAAAGTTATCTTATATACATACCATTTGATAGTAGCTGTCAAATTTGCTGTCTCTAATTTCAGAATGTGGGATCTAACCACTGAGAAAAAGGGTGTGATATGCCTTCTCTTAACAGGACTACACCATGAGGCCCATGTCAAAATGGAAGTACAGCTCCACATTTCTGAAAGACCTCTGATTGGAATGTTCTCTCAGAGCTGCATAGCCCTTTCATTGCATAAAATTGGACCATCTCTTCGTGGAATATCCATCCCAAAATTGTTAACTCATCAAACATTTCAACACTTGTTATGTTCAGCTTTTACTTGACAGCTCATTATTTGACAGAAGTAACAGACTCACAATCATGTTGTTTGAGAGTTACTTACATCTTAGAATCATCAAACCACATCAGTCATATTAATAATTGGAGATATGACTAATGCTAGAACATTTTATGATGAACAGGAAAAGAGACAAACCCCTTGTATTTACCTTTCAATTTTTTTCCCATCTGCAGTCTACAGTTCATATTGTACAGAATCGTTTAAGATGTATCTAGACAGATACATGAATGGGCAGGGAGCAGAGGGATACAGATCCTTGGAAAATAGGTGACAAGTTTAGATCGAGGATCTGGATCGGCGCAGGCTTGGAGAGCCTGTTCCTGAGCTGTAATTTTTTTTTGTTCTTTGTTCTTATATCTCCATGTAGTGCTTGTAAACCTTGATATACACTGAAAGTGATCAAACTGGAGTAGACTCGCTATAAAGATGAAGTTGCCACAGCCTTACCACATCAGAGTTCTTCTCTCTGGTTAGGCAAAAATGATTTGTGGTGGTTTGGCCTGAGAGTCACCATGCCTCAGGTGAGGGGAGAAATTGAGCATTTTCTGCTAACCTCAGCTGGTGTGGGAAGTGAAACCATGCTGTTAGCATCATTCCCCTTTGGAAACCAGCCATCCAGTCAACTGAGCAAACTAACCAACCTCTTTATTTTATAAGCTCAAATCCAGTTCCTCTGCTGTAGGTACAGGTCTATTTGCCACTTGCTTCTTTTCCTGCAAAAAAATGATGTCACGTGATAATGGAGATGGGATTTTTGGTCACCCAGTTCAGCAACCATTTTGTTTTTGCTGTCCCCAAACCTAGCCATCAAATAACATCTCTCACTCTAAACTGTGGCACTTTGATTTCCCACATGATTATTAGTCCTTATGAGAGGGAAAGCCAAATTTGAAGGTGATATAGTTTCCAATATTAACAGGATTCAGACCATAAAAACAAATTTCGCCAGAGAACTTGAAGATCACTCATTGAGACTAGATTCTTAGGTCCATTTTTTTGACAATGTTTCCAGTTCCCTCATCAGAGAAGGTTTTGTAGCCCAGTTTAATTCCAGATCAGAAATTTAAGCTGTTAATATCTAAGCTTTAATAAGTGAAATCTGTTCCTCTCATACATGTCGTAATGAATTTAGAACTCTTTAAATCCAGTCCAAACAACAAACATCCTCAATTTTGCCTGATTTTAGCTAGATTGGACAGTCAATATTTTCAGATTTTAATAGCTTTTCCTCAGCTGATGTCCTGAAATTTGCACATTAATTTCTTCTGATTTCATGCAGTGTGAATTGTCCTCTCTTCTCTTAAACACAGACAAACACATCATATATATACTAATCTTTGCTGACAAAAATCTGATGAAAATTGCTATACTAAACAACCAAGATATCAATGATAACATCATGTGGAGCTGGATGAACACAGCAGGCCAAGCAGCATCTTAGTAGCACAAAAGCTGATGTTTCTGGTCTAAATCCTTTGTCAGAAAACCTGAAGAACTTACCCTACCCCCTCCAGAGCTTTTCTGATGTAAGGTCTAGGCCCGAAACGTCAGCTTTTGTGCTCTTAAGATGCTGCTTGGCCTGCTGTGTTCATCCAGCCCCACAATTTGTTATCTCGGATTCTCCAGCATCTGCAGTTCCCATTATCTCTGAACCAATATATCAATGGTGGCATTACATCTCTAATTTTATGTCACAGTTGCCAAGTCTGAGTTAAACATCACCTGTCATAACTGAGGAGTGGTACTCTGGTGTATCTGTCACTGCTGTACGTGCTGCAGAGCAGGAAAGTGGGTTCTGAAAATCCCTGATTTGCTGGCCTTTGTTTTCTCTCGACTCTCTTCTTACACAGTTGAGTTTATGGTTTCTGCTCTGCTCTTTCAATGCCCTTCTAGTCAACCTTCAGAAGTTGTGGCCATCAAAACTATCTCTCAATGTTTGCCATCTTCAGACCTTGCTTCCAAGTGTCCTTGTAGTGTAGTAATGGATGGCAAAGTGTATATGTCCCAGTGGTCAGTTTGCTAGACAGAAGGTTTTCAGGTGTTACACCATCCATCTAGTAAATGTAACTAAATCATTGCAGAAGTCATTGGCTTAGCAAGGAGTAGATGCCGACAGGATAGCAAACGCTGAGTCAGTGGTCTTGTCCAGCTAAGAGGTGGTAAACATATGTCTCAACACTGAAGATTAAAACTGTTCAGTCTTTTCTCTGTCCAGCATATGTTGTGAAGATCTCACCATTACTACGGAGTGCACTGAGCTGGTGGGTATGGTAAACTTGAAGTTGTCAGTCAGGTACTCTTGTTTCACAGATAACAAGGTGTAGAGCTGGATGAACACAGCGGGCCAAGTAGCATCAGAGGAGCAGGAAGGCTGACATTGTGGGCCTAGGCCCTTCTTCTGAAAAAAAACTATCTCTGAAACTCTTGTTTCACATTCTCTTTCTCCTGCAAATAACTGCTGCAGTTTTTGTAATACATGTGTTGGATTCAGCATCAGATAACAGATTGTTGTTGATAATGAATATTTTAATATATGACTCTATCAACGTTCAGTATCATATTGTCAATGTTGATTGATAAAACAGTATGGCAACTTTCTGGACTTTAGCATCAGTCTTCATTAGATTGATAGACAAACCAACCCATTTATAATCATGAGAGAATTTGTCCTTTTGCTACTGAAGGTACATCTCAGAGTTGAATGAAAGTCTGGTAGTGTCAACACTGAGGATTTCTACAATGAGGATGTTGTGCACAATATATTGGACCTCAAGTGAGAAAAGTTGGACAACCCTTTTCAAGTTCTAGTCCATAAGTGAGCACCACTTGTAGTTGACTTGAAGGTATATGAGAGCAGCAAATAAAAGAATACTTCATAAAGTTTTGGGGATAGAACACAAAACTGTTAGATCCCATTGCGGATCTCAAAGGGTTTTGTTACTATGCAGTCCTAGCTGACCATACCCTCATGATGTCATTAAAAAAATCTCATTGATCAGCTTTGATTAGTATTCTCCAGCAGCTTAATTAATCTGTCTCCATACATATGTCAAATGCCTCAGTGAAATCAATGAAGGCAATACATAGTGGTCTTCTTTAGTTCATGGCATTTCTCTTGCAGGTGCTGGATGAAGAAGAGCATGTTAACTAATTGTAGAGTATTCAGTTCTATGCTGGGGTTCAGGATGAGCCAGGATTTGCAGTTTGATAAGAACATTATGAGCGAATATTCCTCCCATAATAGTTCAGCTCGGAGCTGTTTTTTTGTTAGTTATTGTAACCACTACTGTCACCTTCACTCTATTACAGATCCACAATATTGCATCAAGCTCATCAAAGGCAGAGACAAGTGTTTTTGCAAACGATGCAGTTTTCCTGTGATGTTATAGATGGTATAGCGTCAGAATCTGGATCTTTGGCCATGGCAGCTGAGTCAATGCTAAGCTCTTCTGGTGTAAGTTTGATAGCTATCTCTTCCATGAACAGTTGATCTCCTATGGTGAACACAGTTTGCTGGGTGCTAGTGTTCTCCCTAGAGTACACCTTGAGTTAGGATTCAGCCTAGGTCTTCATATATTTATTGCTGATGTACAATCTCTCCTGCATTGATTTTCAAAGATCTGATGAGAATTCTTACGCAATAAACATGCTGATCTCAGAAGGATTGTATCTAACTGCTGCTGCAGGCAGGTTCAGAGACTATTTAAGTAAACAATTATCTCACATAATTTTGAGGTTCGTGAAGGCCAAGTAACTCATCAAAATGTACCTTAATCTTCCTTTGTGCAGAGTTTTGACTCAGGATGTTGGACAGACAATAGATGTGCAGGGATAACTTCCCACCACTTGAATGGTGAGGCTTGAGGGTTACCAGATGCTGATCCTCAGCCTTATTTCAATAGAAGCAGTAGTTTTTTTAAAGTGAACCAACTTGCTTTAATGGAATGAGAGATGCTACATTTTGCTGCATCCTTCAGCCTAAGATCAGGGTTGATATTAGGATTGGATGTGAGAGCTATTACATAAATTGGGCATCAGTGCTTAGAGTGGGAGTATCTTGATTCCACCAGCTCCACATTCAGGTACCTCTTGTGGAGATTTGGTTTCCATGAGAGCAGCTGAAACTAGCGAAGGTTGCCTCAGACAAACTTTTCGCCCTTTTAATCTATGGTACAGTATTAGCAATTATCCTGATTTGTGGCATCATCCTATAGCTGGAGATGATTAAAAATGATAGTCGTAACCTCTGCTTCTTCCTTCCTGGCTGCTCTTAAAAAACTTGCAATACATTTAGTTGTACCTTATTAAATCCCTATATTTGAACATACCAAGTTCCACAATATTTCCTCTTTCGCTAACGTTTAACTATCCAACATCTGAGATTTCTACTGAATATGAAAGTGTAGATTGCCCCTTTCTCCAATCCATTACTCCCACTACTCAATCCCATTGCCAACTATATTGCAGAGTTTTCAAGAAGAAGTATGCACACATCTTGCCTATGCACCTTATTTGATCTTTAACAGGTCCTGCTCTTTCCTTCCATATCCTCTAACTCCTTAAGTATTTATAAAATGTTTGATCAATTTTCCGTAATTGCTGAATTAATACAAAAGTACAGTTAATAAACATGTAGGATATTCATTCAAGGCTGTGCATTATATTTCGGAAACAAATTGTTGAATGCAAGTCACAGGTGACTTTTCTATCAAAATTGCCCATAAGCTATTGAGCACTATTTAATTGTTCATCAGAATCTGCCACCTGGGAGGTTGAGACAATGCAATATTAGTTCTTTCACTTTGTTGTCCATCTGTTCTGCGTCTGCTGATCACAATAAAATTGGTGCTGACTGGAAAATTCAATTTAATTGACTGTAGAGTTGTTGATCCTCCAGGTTTGACCTCGAGTGTCTGGGAATTAAAGATTAACCTCCTGAACATTGCTGCAAGCAACTTGGGAGAGGAAATAAAAATGAGGGGCAGTTAAATGGGATGTGCTTATTTTCTTCATAATACTTCTGTTGTAAAATAAATATAGAGAAAACAGGGCTGTTCAATAGTCAATGAAAAATCATCGAATAAGGTAATGAAGTCTTTCTAATTAATTTAGGAGGGTGGGTTAATGACACACTGGACAGTCAAAGGCAAGGAGTGTGGATGATGCAGCTGGGAGGAGGGAGGAAATTGATGCGATGGACGTTTGTCATGTTGTGAGAACTGCTGCAGTGTGTTGAACCAGAGCTGACAGTCCTTTTGGATTGTCTTATTCCAGATGAAAAGTATTTGCAAGAGTTAGCTGACCTGAGGAATTTAGATTAAAACTTCAACTTAAAAAAAATGATAAACTTTACGAAGACAGTGTTTGAAATGTTGAACTTGCTACGAAGAATTGTAGTGGAGCTGAACAGCATACAGAGATAATAGGAACTGCAGATGCTGGAGAATCCAAGACAACGAAGTGTGGAGCTGGATGAACACAGCAGGCCAAGCAGCATCTCATGAGCACAAAAGCCAACGTTTTGGGAACAGCATACCTATTTCCTATCAGATGCAGACAAATGATATGGAAAGGAAATGCGGGATATATCAAGAGCGTGAGTTGAAATTGGTAGGTGGAGCATTGTGAGGAGCACTACACTGACACGGATCCATTAGGCGGAATGATTTGTTTCTGTAATGTGTACACTTAATGTAGTTAGGTACATTATCTTTCTGAACATAGGCAATAAAATGTGATGAAATTCAGAAATAAAATAATCTAATAATACTGACTATGTGAAAATGGAGTGTGAAAGACATTAGTAAGTGAGTAGCCATACCTATGAAAAAATGGTGTGAAGGAAGTCTGTTATTACAAGGGAAAGCTATTTGAAACTAACAGTGCTAATGATACCAGTGATTCAGGAACAAGACTTATACTCTGTCCAAAATATTATTAAAAAGTACTTGTGTGTGCATAATAAATGCAACTGTGTTCAACCTCTCAACAATACACTGCCATTTCTAAATGGATTGAGTGTAACTTCACAGAATATGCATGAGTTATTATGCTTTATATTTAGTGAGAATTGAGATGTCCAAAAATGCAACAGACATTTTAACATTCACCACTTGGAGATATACTTCAGGTATTGTTTGTCTTAATAATTCAAAGTCTTGAATTATCATAGTGAATGATTAAAATATTATTAATCATTGTCAAGAGATAATGGGAACTGCAGATGCTGGAGAATCCAAGATAACAAAGTGTGGAGCTGGATGAACACAGCAGGCCAAGCAGCATCTCAGGAGCACAAAAGCTGACGTTTCGGGCCTAGACCCTTCATCGGAGAGGGTCCAAAAAGTCAGCTTTTGTGCTCTTGAGATACTGCTTGGCCTGCTGTGTTCATCCAGCTCTACACTTTGTTATCTTAATCATTGTCAAAATGATAGTCTGGATTTCAATGTTCAAGTTTAACTGCAAAAAGTACAGGGGAGCAAGCCAGCATGCTACCTATCAGCATCTGTGGAGAGAGGAACAAAGTTAATGTTTTCAGTCTGATATGACTCTTCATCAGAACCAAATCAGAGTCATACTGGACTGGAAACATTAACTTTGTTTCTATTTCCCCATAAAGTTGCCAGGCCTGCTAAGGTTTTCCATCATTCTCTGTGTCTGTTTCAGATTTCCAGTGTTAGCAGAATTTTGATTTTATTTCGGGGAGCTAGTCTTTGTTGGGCCTCCTTAAACTAGAAAATGTTGGCCAAGAACAACTCAGCAGCCCAGACAGGAATCTGAGTAGACAGCTTTTACTTCTGCTGAAACTACAGTGGTTGCATCTTATAAAAATGGTGGAAAAAGGAAGAGGAAAGTTTTCTAATTCTGAAGTCATATGCATATGATTGAATTACACAATATTAGATTGAAAACTTTCCAATGTATATATAAACCACTCTTTTTTGTATCATTTTCCTAACTTTCCTATCCTGGTTATCTGTTGCCAACAAGCCATTTCAGTATTGATGATGAAGGGGAAGAAATCAACTACCAATAATCAACAGGGAAAAGTGAGGGAATATCATTTTGTGCCAGGAACAAATGTGCTTTTTTATTCGTGGTTGTTAGATTTTTGGACTAAGGAACCTTCAAGCACCGTACAATAATGAAGCGATCTGGTCAGCTAGGTATGCAACTGATTGTGCATTTGATCATCATTGTTGTTGACATCCCTTTCCTTCTCTTTCTTTTCAACTCTCTCATTCTGTTCCTCAGAATGTCTCCGAGAGGCTTTGTGGTCCAGGCCAGGCATGGCCCCTTGTGAGCTGCCCCTCTGAGCTGGTCCCCTTTCCCCTGTGAAGTTACAAGTTTGTGGGCAAGAGATTTTCCATAGTGAAAATCCTGCTTCTCCTGTGGCTGGTGTAAAGTCTGCTGTTGCTGGTTATGGCCTTGTTTCTCATTTGAACTCTAAAGTAAGGCAGTACCATCCTGCTAAATTACAGTTCCAGGCTTCAGATCAGATCTTCAGTTTTCTAAAATGCCTCCAAAATGCATTAAATTATCCAGCAACACAAATATGGTGAACAAGTGCAAGCAGATGGGACCACGTTGGTAAATATTGAAAACCTCCTGGCATGACTTCCCTGTCATGTCTTCAGTTCTGTCAATTGCCACTGAGTGTTATCCTGCTTTTCCTGATGACATCTAGGATCCAGGAAACCAAGAGGGGAATATGTCTACACAGTGGCGCAAAAAATGAAAATCAACAGGTTGGAGTTCATATCCTGACACATCATATTTTCATAGAATTAATTCCCACCTGCAACCAGACTCATGAGCTCCAGCACCTTAACATTGCCTGCAGTCTTTCGTAAATTCTACAAAATATCATCATCTGGACAATCCTTTATAGAAATTGCAGCAGACTGTAGCACTTTGAAAAATCAAGCATTCTAAGAAAAAACTAGCCATGAGGTACAACCTTCTAACTGTTCTTAAAAAGGATTTCCATATGAACAGAAAAGTTTGGAATTCGAGATGGTTAAGACTGGCGATGAGAGATAATGGGAACTGCAGATGCTGGAGAATCCGAGATAACAAAGTGTGGAGCTGGATGAACACAGCAGGCCAAGCAGCATCTCAGGAGCATAAAAGCTGATGTTTTGGGCCTAGACCCTTCATCAGAAAAGCTAATGAAGTGTCTAGGCCTGAAACGTCTGCTTTTGTGCTTCTGAGATGCTGCTTGGCCTGCTTTTAGCTTCATTTAGCTTCACACTTTGTTATCTTGATTAAGACTGGCATAAGTTTGTGACTGAAATGCGCTGCATTGAGCATGAAATACTAACTTAAGCAGGAAATATGATTCAATGTAAAACTCCAAAATATAGGATCATGTCCAGATTGAATGTTCAATGCCAGCCAAAGTTGGATCGAATGGATTTTGATAAGTTCAAGTTGTCTATATACCGAGTAGAGGGGATGTGTCATCTCAGGAAAACTGTTTCAAATAGATGATTGCAATTTCACCTTTTCTTCTGATAAAACATCCTTCAGCAGTGCCCAGTTTTCACCAATATTTGCCAGTTCTGTCCATAAAAATATTTGCAGAGTTGACCACAGACCTGTTAGACTGATCTTGACAGATGTCTCAATATATTTATAACCGTGCATAATGTATTTATTACCAATTTCCAGCATGTCAGAAGCCACATCCATTAAAGTGAATTAATTGGCAGAAAACAACAACAACTTACATTTTATAGCACTTCTAATATTGCAATTGTTCACATAAGTATAAATTGCTTTTGTAGATTAAGCATGTGACCATTATCAATTTACTCTGAATCAATTAATGAAAAATCTAGACAAGCCCAGTTCTGGTCACCCTGTCATAGGAAGGGTATTATTAAGCAGGAGAAGCATTCCTTGAACACTTTGAATTCTCACTGATTTCTAGATCCACCTGCCTGTCCACTGTCAGCTCAGCTATTCATTATTAACCTACAACCTGTCTACTTTTCCTTGAGAAGTACACAGAATCGATCTTTTCTGTCAGGTGGTTATATGGCATTCTAGTGAGTGGCTAGGTTATTAGTAAAAGGTGATTCTGTTTCTGGATTGGTGCCTTTGTCAGCGTGTGTAGGTAGTGAGAAGTTATCTTGCGCTTTATGTTGAGTTCCAGATGGCCCAAATTTATCTGTGGAGTGAAAAGAAGGCAGGCATTAATATCTTGTCACCATAGTTACCATGAAACATGTTCAAAGTTGTTAAGTCACTTTCGTTAAGCATCCTCCATACAGCATGTTGGGACATTGCCAAACCTGCTTGATTCTTAAGGAATTCACATGGCTGGCTGACACATAACATTCTCCCACACTGTTACTATCAACCTGGTCTCCTAGTCTAATCTGAGTGAAGTCTCAGAATCTGAAGCAATGCACCAGTGCACATTTGTTTACATTTAAAGGGTAATGGCCTGGTCTTTGCAGTGACAGTGACATCAAAACCATTATCTTGCACCATACTTCTAAAACTGATGGAAACTTCTACAGCCCACACATGCACAGAAATATGTAGAAATCTAGAAGTTAGTGTTGATGATTGTATACTTCTCCACCTTAGACTACAATTGTCAACATTAATGAAATTGATGAGAATTTACACTCATACAATGCTAGGCTCAATGTAATATCATTTGAAAAGGTCACACCTTCTTGAATGAGCTCAATGAGGTTTTCATTTGTATCAGTAGTTGTAATTAATCGTGGACAGCTTCACTGGGCCTAAAAAACAAATTCCACATTTGTGAACTGTCAAATTTTTCAATAATGATGCAAAATGCATATTTTATTTGTTGTTTTCTTGACACTTTGTTCAGCTTTATCTCATTTCAATGTTAACCCAACCATAATGATTTAAATTGCTACCTGAAAATATAAATTAAAAGTGAAATATTCTAAATGTTTTTAACTTTCTGGTTTTCTGAGTTGTGAGTAGTTCAATTGGATTTTGTTTTGCTTTCTGGAAGCATTGTTGTTGTTCCATTTCCTTGTTTGGACATTGCATTTAAATTACTGATAGAAACATATAAAATAATCAGAGGGCTAGATAGGGTGGATAGGGAGAGCCTTTTTCCTAGGATGGTGACGGCGAGCACGAGGGGGCATAGCTTTAAATTGAGGGGTGAAAGATAGAGGACAGATGTCAGAGGTAGCTTCTTTACTCAGAGAGTAGTAAGGGAACGGAACGCTTTTCCTGCAACGGTAGTAGATTCGCCAACTTTAGGTACATTTAAGTCGTCATTGGACAAGCATATGGATGTACATGGAATAGTATAGGTTAGATGGACTTGAGATCGGTATGACAGGTTGGCACAACATCGAGGGCCGAAGGGTCTGTACTGTGCTGTAATGTTCTATGTTCTATGAAAGGTGAGATTCCCTGAGTCATCTGGATGTCTCTCCCCGAGGGATTGGGCCAGGACACTAAGACTCTGCTCAGTAAAGTCAAGTCACCATTGTCTTACCAGACAATAGGGCTGCTCTGAGATTGGAGAGAGAAATGACTGGTGTTGACTTAACTTGATGGCCACCACACCACAGGTGAGGGGAGGAATTGAGAAGGAGAGTCCTTCACGGTAACTTCAGCCAGTGCAGGAATTAAACCTGCAGTTTCTGCATCACACAGCTTTGCAAACCAACTATCCAGCCAACTGAGATAAACCAACCTGCAATTCTGTCCAATCTACTTCATAAGATGAGTAAAGTGGGGAAGGACAATTGGAAGGCCATGTCTGAGAAGACTGTATGGTCAAGAAGCGTGTGTTGAGGGCCACTAAATTTTCCTCACAACAGGATCCTGAGGCCCAAAGTGAAATCCAGCCAATGTTATCTCCTGAATACCCAACTTTTCAAATTTAAAGTTCACAGAAAACCCCTGTTTAGTGTCACCTACGGCCTTGCTACTTGTTATTTATGTAACATTTTCAGCTCTAAAAATTCCACCCTTTCCCTTGCAACCACAGTCATTGCCCAAACTCTTCTGCCCCTCCCCATACCTCAATCCTGGGTCACAGAATATTTTATCCACAGGCTCTAATATGTCCTTTTCACTCAATGGCATACCATTAACGATCAGGTCTAGGCCTTGACCCTAGAATTCCTTCTTTGGTAAGCTATTACTTAATATCTTCTTCTTTGACTTATTATCCTCTTTTGTCTGATTTGCTCCAGTAAAGCACAGTGCCATATCTTTAAATGTAATAATTGTTCAAGTCATTGTTTCCACTTCTTCCAAAGATTCTACGTATGTAATAACAGGCAGTTGATTATGAATATGTTTCTTGAAAGAGAAATCAAGAGTCTTTGCTTTTAATTGTTTTTTAGGTTAGGTGACTAGGGGTGTCAAGGTAGCTCAGTGGGTTAGCACTGCTGCCTCACAGTGTGAGAGACCCAGGTTTGATCCCTTCCTCAGGAACCTGTCTGTGTGGTGTTTGCATGTTCTCATGTATGGGTTTCCACTTGGTGCTCTGATTTTCTCCCACAGTCCAAAGATGTACAGGTTAGGTGGACTGTCATGCTAAATTGCCCCTAGTGTCCAGGCATGTGTAGGTTAGGTCGGATTAGCCATGGGTAAAAATATAGGTAATGATGTGGGACAATCTTCAGAGGGTTGGTGCGATTCAATGGGCCAAATGGCCTGCTTCCACCATAGGGATTCTGTGTTGCAGTGGTTGCTAAGTTGAACAGTATAACATCCCGTAGCGCAAAGCCCCTTGATTTATAATAAATTATTAAATAAAAATAATGTGCTGTAGATCACACAATGTAAATTTGTATGTCTTTTCAACTAAAAATTAATTTGCACCAGAAACAACTCAGGTAATAGAGTGGATTTTTAATATGCAGCAAAATATTGGTACCTCATTTTATGCTTTTCCTGAATTTTATTTTAAAGCTGAAAAAATAAGCTGCTAAATCACTGTTACTAATTTTAAACTATAGCACAGAGCTAAAATGACCCCCAATAGGTTTCTAAAATTCATTACTTTTTTGGTGAGTTTGTGACAAAGTGTCAGAAAACTGCCAATCTCTATGTGACTTGGAAAAGTGCCTATAGCTGTAATTTCATGGCACTGTCATCATGTGATGCAAAGAGCTTTTAGTCAGTCATGCTATTTTGCATAACTTGCAGAAGTTACAAGCTCTTAAAAGGGAATCTGATGTGCTACCTCCTTAAAATAAACTTTGATTATATTCCTGGAGAGTTCGCAAATTCCTCAGAGTAAACGTTAATATCTAGAAGGACACAATGGATGGTAAAAATCCAGGTATTGGATGTCTTGCCCACCATCTTGAAAGACAGCAAGAACCCTGTGTCACCTCCTGGGGAATGCTTGCCATCTTAATTATCAATCAGCAGGTTGGGTATCATGGATGGAGTGACAGAGAGGGGGGGGTTTAAAAGAAAGCATAAAGGGGTGGTTTCCATTACAAGTCCATGCTTCATCTCAATGCCAGATTCTTTGATCAGATATTGAGTGTTTTTGCATGAAGGATCATCGACCCTTACCTTTGCCATGACAGAAACCTGTGAGCAAACCTGATGGAGTTTGCTTCATGAGCTTCCTGTGTGGCAATTGATTGGGCTAACACATTGTGTCCATGCCTAGTTGACATGGAGAAGGAACGCTGAGCTGCCTCTTGAATTGCTGCAATTCTTGGGAGTGTAGGGACTTCCAAAGTGCTGTTAGGAAGTGAGTACCAAGGTATTGAACAGCATCAGTGAAAGAACAGTGGCACCTTTCCAGGCCAGCTTGGAAAAAAAACCTTATAGTTTGTACTTTACCTATGTATCTGCTATTCTTGTCCTTCTATGTGATAGAAGTTGTCAGTTTGGTACATGTTATTGAATAAATCTCGATGAGTTGCAGTGAACTACTTAAGTACTATAATTGTACAACAACCATATATGCCGAGTCCCTAAAATGATTTTTCAATATGCCAAAGGGTCTTTGTTTTAGCATTTGCCTGAATTGCTGTATATGATTATATCAGCTGTTGACAGGTTTTTGAAAAAATAGTCTTCGTTCAAAAGCACTATTACCTGAAAGGTAAAACAGTAGTGTTATTTTGGCTGAATTTTTATCACTTCTGTTGGTTTGATATTCTCCAAAAGAGAGAATGGCAGCAGTTAATCTAGCCATCAGCTCCAACGGTCTCCTTTATTTTCATACTTTGCATTACAGATGAATTATGTTTTCAGAATGAAAGCATGCCCAATTGCTAAACATTGTTCCATTTTGTTTAACAACTGATAGTTTGATTTATGTTGTTGTTATTCTCAGGATCCAGGGGTGCCAGTGTTAATATAAAAGTCCATGTGATGTTCTTATTACTTCTCACACATACTTAGGGAATTGGTGCAACACTCTACATTGATTAATGCTACTGCTACCTAGCTAATGTAATTAGGTATAACTGACAGAACTCCAATAATGGTTCAGAGACCTTACACAGTAAGTAGCTGTACCACATACACAGACCTTAGGTTCAACCGTCAAACTGTAATCAGTTAATTCATCTCATCTTGGTGACAACATCTTGCTGATTAGCCTCAGCTTCCCAAGGCTAGGAAGGGAAAAATTGATAATGTTCTCACTTTTGAATTCCCCCAAACAAACTCTACACCACTGCTGTTGTATGGATTTTGTAGGAGGTTTAGGCATGCTTTTTCATGTCAGAACAAGCACACATCTCTTCCACCAAAGTTTTTATCAAAGTTCATGGGCTTAACATTAGAACTATATAAAATAAAGATGTTTAATGACACAATGGTAACGCCAGAGTCACATGTTTAGTCGAGGCAGAGCTGTACGGGAGCTGAAACTCTGACCCAGTACGAAGACAACATGTGTAGATAAGGCTGCAAATAATGAGCTCTCGCAGAAAGCTCCTTGGGCTTCAGCAGCATTACAATGGGAAGTGAAACAATTACACTCTATGTGACTCCTCTGATCAAGATTATTATCCAAATGTACATCTGAACAATAGCAGAACTGACTTAAGAAATTGCTAAATTCATGAACTCCCAATTTGCTGTTTTTTCAATAAAGGTAGAGGTTTCTTACTTCAGTGATGAATGAACAGAGATGTACTAGGTCTAACTTGTTCTAATAAATCTCCTTTAAAGGATCCCTCTGTCTGACACTTTGACAATAAACCTTTATGATATTACTGAAAATCAATTTTATAGTCAGCAAAATTGCACTATATTTCTTTTATGCAACATCTAAATGCTCAAATCTGCGCTCATCTTTCCAGAGAACCATGATTAAAATGCTTCAATCGGTTTTCCAACCTGCCACGCTATTGAAGTGGAGCTTATTGAAGTCATAAGTGATATCCTGCATTACTATCATAAAGGTAAGCTATCCTTCTCAACTTGCCTGCACATTTAACCACAACATACTCCTCCATTGACATCAAGTTATGTGGAACTTCACTCACATTCTTCCAGTCGTATCAAATTACACGAATGAAATCATCCAAAATAGTTTTCCTGGGTTTGACTTGATTTGACATATTGTTGTCACATGCACTTAAGTACAGTGAAAAGTTTTGTTATAAGTACAGTGAAAAGTTTTGTTTTGCGAGCAGCACAGGCAGATCATAGCCAAAAAGGACATACAGACCAGTTCAGAGGAAGGGTCACCGAACCCGAAACATTAACTGATTATTTTTCTTCACAGATGCTGCCAGGCTTGCTGAGATTTTCCAGCAACTTCTGTTTTTGCTCCTGATTTACAGCATCTGCAGTTCTTTCGGTGTTTATACAGATCAGAGGATACTTGGAGCAAGGCATACAAGGTTACAGGTGCACATTAGATATGCAAAGCTAGATCAACATCAGTAAGATCAAAATGACTTGAAATTAGAAAGGTCCATTTTGAAGTCTAGTGACAGGGGGGAAGAAGCCGTTGGTGCATGTGTTCAAGCTTCTGTATCTCTTCCACAATATCTCTCGTTTTTGGCAAGAGTCGATCATTGGCCCTGGAATATTTATCTGGACTAATATACGCTGTACCTTAGCAGAATCATCTGAAAATGCACTGACAACAGCCAGTTCTACCCAACCAACATACCTCTTGGCTCCCCCATTATCTTTAAAGTGTCAGAATGATTGCCTGACTTCCAGTAATGAGCACAAAAATGTTTCCAAGTAAACATTGGGAAAATTGAAGCCATTGCCTCCTCCCCTACCACAACTTTCCAATCCACCTCCATCATTCCTGGCAGGTATGAGCCAAATTGTTCACAACTTTGGTGTCATTTTGATTAGATAAAATGCCTACTTTTACTTTTGTAATGTTATCCTACTCCATTCCTGTCACAGCTCATCTGATACTGAAGCCCTCGTCCATGTGTTTGTTATCTGAATAATTGACCACATAATCACATTCTTGATTACCCCCCGATATTTTAATCTCTACATACTTGAAGTCAGTCAAAATTAGGCAACCCAGACTGTAAGCCACACCAAGTCCAATTCGTCAAAGACCTCTGTCTTCCCTGAGATAACAAGGTGTAGAGCTGATGAACACAGCAGACCAAGTAGCAACAGAGGAGCAGGAAAGCTGATGTTTCGGGTCTGGAGCCTTCTTCAGAAATTTCTGAAGAAGGCTCCAGAACCAAAATGTCAGCTTTCTTGCCCCTCTGATGCTGCTTAGCCTGTTCTGTTCACCAGCTCTACACTTTGTTACCTTAGATCCTCCAGCATCAGCAGTTCTTACTATCTGTGTTCCCTGCTCCGCAATGAGTCCTGATTAAGCGCTTCCTTGATTTCAAACCTTGGTTTTAAATCCCTTCTGCTTATCTTCTGCAGATTTTCCTCCTGCCCCACAACCTTTTATTAAAATGTTTCATTTAGTTGTAATCTCTTGAGCATTGCTAATCTTGATCATGTTACTTCTAGACTTTACATGATCAATATCAAAAAATGATTTGCTGAAGGACAGAGTTGGAGGCAATACTTACAAGCCTTCATATCAATTTAGAGTTCACTCATTAGTGCATAACTCTGAAGCTACTGAGCATAGTTTTAGTCTATTTATTTTGCATGAGGTTCAAGTTAACTTCCTCCATGTATAATGCTTTCTTAACTAATTCAACTGACATATCAGATTGACGTTTGGGTTACCATCTCCAAAAAAATATGCTTTTGGCCCTTTAAAATATGTTTGGAAAACCAAGTGCAAAAATAACATTTCTAATTTGTAAATAAAAACAGAATAACAGACCCCATCACTGGGCATGTGAACTCAATATTCATACTTGTACTCCGCACAGATGTGGATTTTCCACGTCTTTATTGCTTGTAAAATGGTGAGCTAAAAACAAAGCATATAAGAGTTTTTAGATCATTGTGAATATTTCACCCACTCGATTTGATCTTGGAAGTAGTTGTGTTTTTAGAATACACAGGAACTACATTTCTGAATATTGCGTGGGCAAAAACTGCGTTAGCAGTGCCACATTCATTTTATATTGGGCAATATTTCTTGCAGTCAGTTGATTCCGGTATCGGTAGGTTTTTCTGCACCTCATTCAGATTTTATGGCTGAATATTTTGGATAGCAAGGTATCCAAGGAGCATTAATTGAGTTAGATGTACCTTCCACATTTCATTCAGATTTAAAGTCCAATCTCAACCAGTCTGAGTGGCCATCTGATTGTTAATTTTAATGGCAACAGCAGCAGCAGTCACCAGCTACTGGGTCTACTGGCATTCCTCAGACTCAAAATCCACAGCCTAGGACTAAGTAAGTGGTGGTCTCACTGTGGGAGGGAAGATAAACCTTGAGGGGATAGGGAGAAAGGGATGGTGTTCGTGATATCCTGGGGATAAGGGGTGCCAATGGGGGGGCAGACCTTTTGGGGGATGTGCTAATATGGTGGCCATTGAAGAAACTATCAATGGAAGCAGATATTATGTAAGAATACACAGGAACCACATCCATGTTCATTGTGACAGGGGCTAAGAACTAATTGCCTCCACACCCCTTGCATTTCCACCAGAGGCATAAAGAAAGTGACTTTCTTAAGAGCATAAAATTCTGCCCCACGTACCAACATTATTTCCTCATTTTATTTCTTCCTTTATTCTAATCAAGAATTCAACATAAGCGGCAACATTAAGCAGCTTATTAAGTAATATGTCTGATACTTATATATTGAATATTGCATTGAGTTGCTGAGTTCACTGATATCAGGTTTATGTTATTGCCCATTTTAGAATCTGTATTCCTTCTTGCGCGTGGTGGGAAGGCAGAGGCCCCATCCTCACACCAGCTGGAACCTGCTTATCAAACCAGATAATAGAATTACAGTGTGTGGTGAGAAGTAAAAAGGGGAGTAAGACTGGCACATCTCAATGCCCCCAAGACTTTCAATGATGCATATGCCATGGGTTATGTTTAGCTATTCCCATGATGCTCAGAGCAGTTTCTGTTGACGGGTCCAGGACATGCAATTGTAATGATCATACACTTGATTCTGTTACGTTTCCTTACGATATGTGCCATGTTGCCTTGCAAGAATGAGGGCAGAATGCCACTGTGGTGTTTTGGTGATGCTTTGCCATAGCTGAATAGCTGGAAGTACATAAAGGCAACAAGAGATAGGTATGAGACTAGTAGCATTGGCGGATGTGTCAAAATGTTGGTATGCTTGAGTCTTTAATGCTGGGGTGAGCTCCTTGGTATTTGATTGCATTGTGAAGTATTTAGCAGGGGGGACTTTAGTATTGTTCTAGGTTTAAGAGTTGGTGTGAAGATTATTTACTGACCTGGTCAGTCAAGTGTAGTAATTAATTCTGCTGTTGTACAGCTGTCAGGTCCTCAAATCTTGAATCCATCTCTGGAGTTGAGCTCCGAGAGATACCTGTACCCATTCCCTTCAGAGTGATAGAATCGTACAGCATGGAAACAGGGCCTTCAGTCCAACTCAAACATACTGACCAGGTTTCCCAAACTAAACTAGTTCCAATTGCCTGTGTTTGGCCTATCTCCCTCTTTCCTATTCACATAACTGTCCAAACGTCTTTTAAATGTCGTAATTGTATCTATCTTTATCACTTCCTCTACAGTTCACTCCAAATATGTACCACCCACTTTGAGGAAAAAGTTGGCCCCAAGTTCCTTTTAAATCTTTCTCCTTTTGCCTTAAACCTATGCACTCTGGTTTTGAACACCTCTGCACTAGGTAAAAGACCTTTGTTATTCGCCTTTTCTAAGTCCCTCATGATTGTGTAAACTTCTAAAAGGTCACTCCTCAACCTCCTATGCTCCAGTGAAAAAAAGAATCCCAGCCTATCCAGCATCACCTTATAACTCCAACCCACCAGTCCCAGTAACATCCTTGTATTTTTTTTTCTGTACCATCTCCAATTTATTAATATCCTTCCTATAGCAGAGCAACCAGAACTGTACACCATGCTCCAAAAGTGGTCTCCCCAATGTCCTGTGCAAAAACAGTAACATAAAGGATCTTCTAACCATCTAGAGAGTCATGGCATTTTTCTTTCTGTCCATAGTTGCTATCAACATCTTTTAGCACTGCATCCATAATCTTGGGAACCCTGCTGTCTATTTTTAGTTCCATGTTGTGGATAGTCCATATTTTATTGTTTTAAATTCTGGAAGTGTTATTCAATGTAACCACCTTTGGACAAGTTGCGTTTGAGAAATGCAAGCTGGCTACGTCATGTGTGATTAGCAAAACGATGATCAGCCTTGTACTGAGTCAGATATTGCTGTCAGTGCAGTGAGGATATCAACAATGAGACAGATACTTGTGCATTATAATCATAGTACAAAGAGGGTGCACCAATTTGCTGTCCATCTTAAAAGGAAGTGTCATTGCCATGCCGCAAATAGCTTTCCACACTCAAAAGGAATGACAATTGAATTTTCAGATCATGCTTGTAATTCTATTAGTCTCAAAGTCAATTTTAAGCATATGAATTGCTCATTCTACCAAATATATTGAAAGGGCAAATAGTGGAGTGTCATGATGGAGTTCCTGCTTCAAATTGTGAGTTCACTTGATCCTTTCTGTAATTTTCCTGGTGTAAATGTGCTTATGGTTTCAGCTGCTTTAATGTGGAAAATGCTCTGATAACTGGCATAGATTTGCTTTAATGAAACGATAAGACACAGACACCATAGAGTTTGAGAAGTAATTGAAATAGATGAGATGTCAGATAAATTGATGCCTGTGACAAATTGTGAGAACAAAGTAGTTAAAGCCTCAACAAAACAAGTCAAAGAGCAGCTGTGCTCTCAGCGCTGTAACCAAAGGGAACTCTGTGACTTTGAAATGTCTGATTGAATTTCTGTCACAAGCAAATTGCACCAAGGCATTAAAGAGTTTCACAATAGTGTGGAGAATGGAGAAATAAACTAGGGGCATTGTGCTGCAGACATTTATACTAAATGGTTCTGAGCTGCCAAACTCTCTTGTTGCTAGCTATTTTGTTAATACAGAAGTAATCATAATGGATATATTAGATATCCAGCTTTGAATCCTTTCAAGGTCAGGAATATTGTAAAATCAGACTGATACGGAGTTGGATTTCATTCAGGCACTAGGTGTGGGGCTTGATTTCTGAGCACCAACATATGCACCACACCAGCATCAATGATACCGCGTGATTTTGATATGCAAATCGCCAATTGGATGAGGAGTGACTTTGGCACCCAAATGTTGATATTGACTGTGATGTAGAAGCAGATGTAGGTGCTGAGAGTTGTTTAAAAATGTGAATGGTCATCCATAGATACAATGGAGCAACAGAAACCTCAGAAATCTGGCATTGGCATTGGGAAGACATCTCTGGGTATTCCTATTGTTTTCATTCCATTCATAGGACAGTGATCAGACACTGCCACACTTCATCAGCTAAAGATGCTAGATTTGGGAATCACAAACAAAGAGGGTCTTCCTGGACTATCAGAAGGTGGGAATATACTTAATGTCAGAGATCCACAAAGTACTGCAGTGTTATGGGCAGACAATGGAAAATGTTGATGCAACAAGAATGCTTTGTGATGACTCATGTCTTCAGCACATGAGTTTCTCAGCTAGTGGCCACCATATGTAGCACCACTGAATGGATTTCCCTTGCCTTTCAGAGAAAATTTAAAACTTCTGTTCATGAGTCTTTTAATGAGCTCTACAATGACATCAACAATCAATCAGTTACTTGGATGCTTTTATGTCACTCGGCCCTCAAATTCTGTTCTCATTTTGAAAGTCATGTTGTGTTTAACACTCATTAGGAACTAATAATACATTCTGGGAATTTGATTTTCAAAATTCATCTCTACCCAAACATACTCTTAAATATGATTGTAAGTCCAGCCCTCTATCATTTGTCAAAAATATGTTGTTATGATTCTTATGGGAGAATCATAAACCAAAATAACCAAACTTAATGAGTAATTTCCATATGACAAAGTCACAAGCAAGATTTCACTCTTAATAGCTTTTATTTTACCAAGAGTAAGAAGCAACACCAATTAAACAGGATTAACATGCCAAGTAGACTTCAAATAAATGTGAGTTTCACTTTAAATAGTTAATGAAACAAAGATACTTCTTGCAAAATCACAAGTACTGACATCACTACCCACACAAATGTGACATCATATCTCATCACATAATCTCATAAACTTTCCAACTCAGTTGATTCAGGCCTCGAGTTGCATTCCCCTGCAGCCAGGTTCCATTCGAGTCCCCAGATATGGTTAACATTGACTGGTGTAAGGTCTTTCTACTTCAGGACACATCAGGTTTAATATCATGATTTTCCAAAGTTTCCTTTCACGCAGTCAATCTAACATGATTCATGAAGTTGTCCTCTGATACAAACTTTCCCTTCCTTTGCGTGCCTGAGTTATTTGTGCTACATTTTTTTTGCAATTCACTCAGTCTTTTTTTCTTTTAGCTCTTTAACTTCTGGAATTCCATTTTTCTTTTTACAGAAAACTAATGTTGTTTTTGCAGGGAGCTTAAAGGACTCACCTCAGATGAAATCTGTGTCGTTTTACATTCTCTGTAAGCTACATTGTTATGTTTGGATTTGTACGCTGATTGCCTTAACCCCTTAATTTTCCTGCTGGTGGTTCTTTTTCATATACTGTTCATGTTTTTGTATCTTAACTTCCTTTTTGTTGGCACTGCTTCTGGGTCAATGGTCACTAGATCACATGAACCAATGTTTCCAATTATCAAGAAAAATTACACTATTCAGAAAAATTACAATAGATTCTATTTGAACTGATGCAAATTTCAAAAAAATCTCTTTTAAGCATACTGTAAAACATTTACAGACTTCACATTTTTTAAAGAAATTCAAAATTTTATTTATTATAATATTTTTGGGCCAAAGGCTATCATAATGCATAAGTCTATCATTTATCTAATTCTATTTGTTTTTGATGGGGTCAATTACACTGATAATCAACTAGGTGTTCACCAATAATTGCTAAACCAGAAAGTAATTAATAATTTTATGACTTGAAGACAAACAAATCAAATCAGCTTCCCTATTCCTGTGTTTAGAAACACAGTAAAATTAAAATACTCAACATTCCTGAAAAGTAGCCCAAAGGTTCCTAATTTGAATTTTTAAATAAACAAAACTACACCAATATCAGGCAACAAGTTTATAGCTTAAACAAAATAATTATCAACTTACTAGTAATGCAGTAACTTTAGCAGAGCAAAGTGTGACAATATTGTGACTTTAAGAGATGCGTTTTGTCATTTTTTTTAAAGGGAGGTTTAAAGGTAGAGGTATAGGGCGGTCTACCATAGCCACTGGAGTAAACAGCTTGTGAAACCCTCATTTTTTTTGAAGTTGGAAAGGCAGAAGCAGACTGAATGGGTGTGCTTAAGCTCTCACAGAACCAGGATTTGTAATTTAGTTTTTTAGTTTCTCAGTAGCAAATGTTGCTGCTGGGATCTCAGTGCGGTTGGAAACTGCATTAAATCTCTCCAAGCTGCTATGGTCTCCCAGAATTTTCTCTTGATTTCTTTTTTTGCCTCCTGGACTAATGGAGTTACATGTGAAACAATCTGTCTTCTGAATTTGCCTTTTGCCAAGGGTGTCTTTGTAGGATATTACTTTTTTGGAATAGTTAATTAGTGATTATTAATTCTAGATTACTATATCTATTATTCCATTAAGTTATCCAATAGAGTTAAGTCATTCCATTTACCTCTTTTTTTGTTATATTTAAACTATAGTGGATGAATAAAATGTGTTTTACTTTAAATTTAGTAGATCAACCAATCACATTCCATCTTGAACTCAATACCTTTACATTTACCTTTGAAAGAAGAAAAAGATAAGCTCTAGTCTATTTTCTGAATATTTTGAGGGGTATTTGGCCCAGCCCATAGCAAAAGTTAAACAACAAGATAATCTAATTAATGTCTATGATTTACATCCTGATTTTCTTTGATTCCAGCGCCCATTCACAAAGGCAGATAGGTAAACAGATACAGTTCAGGAAAGCCTGAAAGAAACATGAGGTGTAACTAGCCAGTTCACCTAAGCAGTCCTTACATTCTGTAATATCATGGGATTGTATCTTGCTTGTTTCCTGAACACACCTGTATATCCAAACAGCTTCCAGTAGGCTCTGAGGAATATTCATTTAATTCTTATAACTGAGATTCTATTCTCCAAACTTTCAATAAGTTGACAATGGGAGGACATGAAAGAACAATCAAACCTCCTTCCTGTAGCTGGAATAGCCAAAGTGTGTCTGGAAAATAACCAGTTCAAAGCATGTGCAATTATCAGTTCTGAAGATGGGTCACTGGACCTGAAATGTTAACTCTGATTTCCCTCCAAAGATGTTGTCAGAGTTACAGAGTTTTTCTGGTAATTGCTGTTTTTGTTACAAATATCAGTTTCTCTTTCTTAGACGAGTTGACACTCATCTCCCTATAATGTCCCAGTTAATAGTTCAAACATCTGCCATCTGTTTGAGCATTATGCTTCTCCATAGCCAAAGTGTCTACTGTGTTCTTTGAACAAGAATCAACATGCAAGTAATTTCCAAGCCTGGTTTCCTAAGCAAATTTCAGTTTGTTTGTTCTTTGTTTCAAAATAAGCTATTGCTCATAGCTCATAGCTCCAAACCAAAATGATTTTTTAAAAATTAGAGGGGATTCTAACAATAGTGATTTGTCAATGAACATGTATTAACAAGTTATACATTATAAATAATGCATATCAATTCATATTCATAGAGATATACAACATGGAAACAGACCCTTTGGTCCAACTCTTCCATGCCGGTCAGATATCCTGAATAAATCTAGTCCTATTTGCCAGTATTTGGCCCATATCCCTCTAAAACCTTCCTATTCATGTACCCATCCAAATATCTTTTAAATATTATAACAGTACTAGCCTCCATCACTTCCTCTGGCAGATCATTCCATATACACACCACCCTCTATGTTTAAAAGGAACCCAGAGCCTACTTTTGAATCATTCCCCTCTCACCTTAAACCTATGTTCTCCAGTTTTGGACACCCCCACCTTGATGAAAAAACTTTGGCTATTCACTGTATGAATGATTTTATAAACCTCGAGAAGGTCATCTCTCAGAATCTGATACTTCAGGGAAAATAGCCCAGGCTATTCAGCCTCTCCCTATAGCTCAAACTCTTTAACCCTGGCAACATCCTTGCAAATGTCTTCTGAACCCTTTCAAATTTCACAACATCCTTTCTGCAGCAGGTAGACCAGAATTGCATGCAGTATTCCAATCGTAGCCTAACCAATATACTGTACACCCACAACATGACCTCCCAACTCCTTTACTCAATGTACTGAGCAATAAAGGCATAAATACCAAATGCCTTCTTCACTATTCTATCTATTTGTGATTCCATTTTCAACGAACTATTAAGTGTAGAAGTTCTACCCCGAATTGCCTTTCCAAAATACAGCACCTCACATTCTATCATTTGTAATAATTAACTGTGTTTAGTTAGAAGTGGACGCACAAAGATTGCAGGTTTTGTGATCAAACTTTGTTCTATTGGCCCATACTCCACAGGACATCTCCACCCCTATCTACTTCACCCCATCATACATGGACAAACATCTTGCTGCAGGAAAACACCCCAAAAATTTTTCACTCTTTCCACATAATGTTTAACTAATAGGGTAGAAGTTGCACTGGTTATTAAAGGAACAGTATCAATGGCCATATCTTTAACTTGAACTTGCAAACGAATTGTCTACAGAATATGTCGTAGTAACTTGCTATCAAACAACCAGTATTAAAGCACATCACTCTCAATCGGGATGGCCAATCTGGGGCCTTTATGAACAGAACAAGTAATTATGTGCATCTCCTTAACCACTGAGGGTGCCGAATCATTTATGAATAACATATTTGGAATAAGTAAGCATTAGCTGCAAGTATGATTTCAATGATCAATCAGATTAAGAAAACCAAATAAAGAAAGGCACATAAAGAATGTAAGAAGAGAGAGATCATAAGGTCAGAAAGGAAGAAATAAAATATGTTTTTAAATCAGCAATTGAAAGCTGAAGGAATAAGACAGCACAATTGTAAATGTTAATTTACAGTACATGCAAGATTGTTGAACAGTAATGTCAAATGCAATTAGAAGGATACTTAGACTGGAATGAACAATGTTTCACAATTTCTTTTTCATTGCATTTGGTATTGATGTGACAAGTACAAGAACATTATTTGACTTAAAAAGTTAAATGATTGCAATGCTATTTTCAGAAAGTTTTAATGGAGCTGGTTATTTCGAACTGCAACTTCTGTATTTCTGTATTTAACAGCAGTTGCAAGAGGTTATGGTCGAATTTACGTCATAATATTGATGAGGATTATTCACTGTTGTCTCTCTGTTATTTTTGGAGCAAAGTCTAGCCTGTCATAAACAATCTAAACTCTAACTCATGGCTTTAAATGGGAAACTCCTGAAACAGGAAACAGTAGTCTTGGTGAGCAGGCATTTACTTTCAATAATGTGGAAGTCTTTAGACCCTTTTGAAGTTGAAATACATCAGTTATTGTTTCAAAAGTCTGACCTTTCTTTTAAAAAGTTGCTCAAAATGCTGTCGCTTTCATCCAAGCTAAATTATATACTGTGTTGAAGCTGACAAATCTGCATCTATTTTGCATTTGCTACAAGTCTGAAGCCACATAACATTTGTCAAGGAGATATACAGCATTCGTATGGATTCCATTGCTCTAGCGAACATTCAAGTTACTGAGTCAACAGCGTACATTTACGGGACCTGACACATGGACAGCCAAGTCATAGACCAACAAACAGAAATGAATTATCAGCTTTTACAAGTATGGTCTGAGATTTTAGCTGAAGGGACAGAGCTGTCGATACAATCTATTCATTATGGTCAGTTCTTTGTGGTGCATCAGCAGGAAGCCTGCTTAGAGAAAAAGAAAGCGAGGAAAAAGCACTTCATTTCCTGGTAGCTGTCACTACTCCTATGAACGGTCAGTGCTTTGTCCCCTGATTTTTTTGAAATTCAGAACTTAGCTTGATAGCTACTTTTACTTTGGCTATAAGCAATATTTATATTTTTCTGGAAAAATAAGTTCCACATTACATGACTGTACAGAAATGTTGTTTTTGATGAACGCACACAGTAATAATGACAATATATATTTAATATTTAAGTAATTAGAATCTGATCACACAGGAGAAAGCTTAGCAAATTTATTCTGAATTTCGATCTGTGTAAGGAAACAACTGAGCACACGGAGGGAAAATCTATAAAAATGAAGAGATGGAACCAATTGCAAAGCCTAGAGAAATCCACAGTAAGTATGCTGTCAGAAAGAAATTTTGAAATCAACGAGATGGTTCTGATTAATAACCTTTGAGGAAAAGCAACTGATTTTCAAATAGAAGTTTGAGCAATTTTTACTTCAAAGCCTGAACTAATATTGAAATTAATTGTTGATTTAGTATTGGCAAGTTATTATGGCAAGGACAGTCTGTTAAATTTTGTATTATTCAGAGAAAATCTGTTTTGACTACCATCATACCATACGTGTACAATAAAAAGAAATTCTGAAAACACCGTAAAAAGCCACATCAGAGATTTTTGCAGAATCTAGTTAGTTGATAGCTATGCTCTATACTGTTTAATGGTGAGCAAATAAAATCATAGAAAGTGGGTCCCAGAAGCAGGTATAGAGCCTTCCATGTCTATACCAACTGTCTGAAAAAGCTGGCAATTAATCTCTTTCCATCCTCTTTCCACACAATGTACTTTTAAAATCACATATCCAACTCCTTTTTCATAGCTTTTATTGAGCTTCTGCCAGTGTGTCCAGGACAACTAACCCCATGTAAATTCCCATCAGAGGGAGTTGTAACTCACAGTTTTGTCTTGGAGATGGGATTGCACCATGTACTGAAGCAGGGACCTGTGGTGTAGAGAGCCCAGTGGATTCTGACTCCTTCCAGTTAAGCCCAGAAAAGGTAAAGTCAAGCTCAACCTTCTTCTGGAAGACTCTTAACTGACTAATTAATCATCACTTAAGGCCTGAGGGGGATCAGGCATTTCCAAGTGGGCCTGCCTACCGATTTGAGGGGAGTGGCTCCTGAGCAGATATTCTGCTCCCCGTTTTGTGAAAGGCTTCCCTCATTCCTTTAGACTGGTACTCTTCTTTGAGCCCTGGCTGACTGGACCCAGTGAAATTCCCTCAGTTATTCAGTTTTTCGAGCTTCCAACAATTTTATTCTTTCTGGTTTGCTGTAGTACCAGCAGTGGCCATGGATCCTGGTGGGGTACTGCAACTGTAGAAAAACTGGCCTCTTACTGGGAGTAGAATCTTGCATTGAAGGCCAGATTGGTTTTGAATTACATCTGAGATCCCAGCAATGGCCAAAGCAATGTTTCCACTGGCTCTCTTGTCTTCTATCTCTAGAGTTATTATATCCAGTTCCATGTGTTCATGTGTTAGCATATCTTCCACCTGTAGGTGGTGCAAAGACTTCAGTTCAAGTCCTGTTCTTTGAACTGAATTAATTGTATCGGCACAAGCTTCCCCTCGCAATCACAAAGAATTAAATGTAACATAAAAAAAATTACTGTCAAATGATATCTGAATTACTTACTGTGTAATTATGATTTTTTTTGTTTAGACTTCAGCAAGGCCAATTATATTTTGAAATTATTATCAGGCATTTAAGTATCACTTTCCTGAGAGACTGTGGTAATAATTAGGCTCCTATTGAAGAATATAAAGGAATGTATTCATTCAATGGAGTGAAGTAGCATAGAAAAAATTAAGCTTAGTTTAAAGTAATCTAGTCAAGCTGCAAGTTCTACAAATACTGGTGAAGAAATATTGCTCTTTTCTCGTTGCACACAGGAGTTTAAAATCAGTTTTGTTGTATGGGGACACCAGCTGACTGTACTATATGAAATGCTGCTCAAGATGAAAGTTACCACCAACATCCTCTTTAAGTGTAGGAAATTACAGGGCCTATTTGGTTTAGTATGATAAAGAGAAAAAAAAAATACTCCTGGTCTCACTAGAAGAGTCTCTTATAATCAAAAAGATTTTGTTTGTTGAACAATTAGTTGCAGGTTCAATTGGCATGATAGATGGGGAGACTGGGTAGAATCAGTTGTGAAGTCTCAATATTTGAAATGCTGAGCTGTTGTGCCCGTAAGTCCACAGGATATCATCATACTAGGTGGTCTCGATAGCACTTATCAGTTTTAACCACGTAGACCTATTAATGATATCCCCAAATGTTTCTGAAGAAGTGTTTAGGCCTGAAATGTCAGCCTTCCTGCTCCTCTGATGCTGCTTGGCCTGCTGTGTTCATCCAGCTCTACACCTTGTTTCCCCAAATGTTTGTTTGGATTTGTGATGTTACATATCTTTTTATGTATTTACCACCACCTATCTCTTCCAAGTCTCTGACTTCACAAATTCAGATCACCTGATAGTTTTGCTTTTCTTTTGAAATGCATTCTGCTCACACTTGAAAGACCAATAGTTTGCTGGGTTGAAGACAGTTGACCTAGATTCTCTTCCTGACAGTCTGACGTCTATAGGTCCCTCGAATTATCAAAATCCCATGTATTTGTCTCAAATAATCAGTGGTGTATAATTAACATGAAATGAGATAAAGTACTTGTGTGGCTTTCCTCTAATCCCTTTGGCAGTACAAACAATTTATGATCTGTGCTGGTTGGCAGTTCCTTGAATGACTGTACTTTTTAAATTTAGATCCCTGAACGACACCTTTGTTCTAAATGTGGGAACGGCATTGCACTGTAATACCTATTGTAGTGCGTAGCAAGTTGTGCATAATAGGTCTCCTGGTTATATACACCTTGGTAGGTCCATGCATATGAATATGCAGTCAACTCCTTTGGTAAATGGAGAGCTGAGTCTTCAGCTTCCTGACCATCAACACACGTGATGTTGTGAGACTATGTTACAGTAAAGTCAATCGAACATGCTACAGTGCTGTATAGAAGTTGGTATTCTTGTTCAAGGAAAACTTAACCATTCTGATCAAAAACAAAGTTGCTGGAAAAGATCAGCAGGACTGGTAGATCTGTGAAGGAAAAAGCATTTAATGTTTCGAGTCCGGTGACTCTTCCTCAGAATTGGGTAGGTCTGACGAAGGGTCACCAAACCCGAAACGTGAACTGTTTTTTCCTGCTGACATTTTCCAGCAACTTAGTTTTTGTTCCTGCTTCACAGCATCCACAGTGCTTTCGGTTTTTAACCATCCTGATCTTGTGCCCAGTCTTCCCATTTTCTTATGCCACATTCAAATCCAGGACTGAAGCAGTCATTAGTGAACAGGGACTTGTTGGCCAAATGGACCACATCAGGGACAGTATGCATTCAAATACTTCATGAAAGACTTTGTTAAGGCATCTGTAGTAATGGTATGCATCATCTTAAACCTCTATCCGTCAGGAGAAAAAAAAATCAATAACAATTAAGTAAAAAATTCCATTAAAAAAAAGCAAACAGTTCTGTGCCCATATGTTTTCTTCATCTAAGATAATAAAGTGTGAAGCTGGATGAACACAGCAGGCCCCGCAGCATCTCAGGAGCACAAAAGCTGACGTTTCGGGCCTAGACCCTTCATCAGAGAGGGGGATGGGGTGAGGGTTCTGGAATAAATAGGGAGAGAGGGAGAGGTGGACCAAAGAAGGAGAGAAAAGAAGACAGGTGGAGAGGAGAGTATAGGTGGGGAGGTAGGGAGGGGGTAGGTCAGTCCAGGGAAGATGGACAGGTCAAGGAGGTGGGATGAGGTTGGTAGGTAGGAAATGGAGGTGCGGCTTGGGGTGGGAGGAAGGGATGGGTGAGAGGAAGAACAGGTTAGGGAGGCAGAGACAGGCTGGGCTGGTTTTGGGATGCAGTGGGTGGGGGGGGGAAGAGCTGGGCTGGTTGTGTGGTGCAGTGGGGGGAGGGGACGAACTGGGCTGGTTTTGGGATGCGTTGGGGGAAGGGGAGATTTTGAAACTGGTGAAGTCCACGTTGAAACGTGGATGACGAGAGCGGTGGAGCTTCTAGTGCAAAGTAAGAAGGTAGCTTACATAAGGTGGAGGAAGCTAGGGTCAAGTTCAGCTAGAGAGGATTACATGCAGGCAAGGAAGGAGCTCAAAAATGGTCTGAGGAGAGCCAGGAGGGGGCACGAGAAAGGCTTGGCAGAAGGAATCCGGGAAAACACAAAGGCATTTTACACTTACGTGAGGAATAAGAGAATGGTCAAAGAAAGAGTAGGGCCGATCAGGGATAGCATAGGGAACTTGTGTGTGGAGCCTGAGGAGGTAGGGGAAGCCCTAAATGAGTTTTTTGCTTCTGTCTTTACGAAAGAAACGACCTGTGTAGTGAATGAAACCTTTGAAGAGCAGGTGTGCATGCTGGAATGGATAGAGATAGAGGAAGCTGATGTACTGAAAATTTTGTCAAACATTAAGATTGACAAGTCGCCAGGCCCGGATCAGATTTGTCCTCGGCTGCTTTGGGAAGCGAGAAATGCAATTGCTTCGCCACTTGCGAAGATCTTTGCATCCTCGCTCTCCACTGGAGTCGTACCTGAGGACTGGAGAGAGGCAAATGTAATTCCTCTCTTCAAGAAAGGAAATAGGGAAATCCCCGGCAATTATAGACCGGTAAGTCTCACGTCTGTCGTCTGCAAGGTGTTAGAAAGGATTCTGAGGGATAAGATTTATGACCATCTGGAAGAGCATGGCTTGATCAAATACAGTCAACACGGCTTTGTGAGGGGTAGGTCATGCCTTACAAACCTTATCGAGTTTTTTGAGGATGTGACTAGTAAGGTTGATGAGGGTCAAGCTGTGGATGTGGTGTATATGGACTTCAGTAAGGCATTTGATAAGGTTCCCCATGGAAGGCTCATTCAGAAGGTCAGGAGGAATGGGATACAGGGGAACTTAGCTGCTTGGATACAGAATTGGCTGGCCAACAGAAGACAGCGAGTGGTAGTAGAAGGAAAATATTCTGCCTGGAAGTCAGTGGTGAGTGGGGTTCCACAGGGCTCTGTCCTTGGGCCTCTACTGTTTGTAATTTTTATTAATGACTTGGACGAGGGAATTGAAGGATGGGTCAGCAAGTTTGCAGACGACACAAAGGTCGGAGGTGTCGTTGACAGTGTAGAGGGCTGTTGTAGGCTGCAGCGGGACATTGACAGGATGCAGAGATGGGCTGAGAGGTGGCAGATGGAGTTCAACCTGGATAAATGCGAGGTGATGCATTTTGGAAGGTCGAATTTGAAAGCTGAGTACAGGATTAAGGATAGGATTCTTGGCAGCGTGGAGGAACAGAGGGATCTTGGTGTGCAGATACATAGATCCCTTAAAATGGCCACCCAAGTGGACAGGGTTGTTAAGAAAGCATATGGTGTTTTGGCTTTCATTAACAGGGGGATTGAGTTTAAGAGTCGTGAGATCTTGTTGCAGCTCTATAAAACTTTGGTTAGACCGCACTTGGAATACTGCGTCCAGTTCTGGGCGCCCTATTATAGGAAAGATGTGGATGCTTTGGAGAGGGTTCAGAGGAGGTTTACCAGGATGCTGCCTGGACTGGAGGGCTTATCTTATGAAGAGAGGTTGACTGAGCTCGGTCTCTTTTCATTGGAGAAAAGGAGGAGGAGAGGAGACCTAATTGAGGTATACAAGATAATGAGAGGCATAGATAGAGTCGATAGCCAGAGACTATTTCCCAGGGCAGAAATGGCTAGCACGAGGGGTCATAGTTTTAAGCTGGTTGGTGGAAAGTATAGAGGGGATGTCAGAGGCAGGTTCTTTACGCAGAGAGTTGTGAGAGCATGGAATGCGTTGCCAGCAGCAGTTGTGGAAGCAAGGTCATTGGGGTCATTTAAGAGACTGCTGGACATGCATATGGTCACAGAAATTTGAGGGTGCATCCATGAGGATCAATGGTCGGCACAACATTGTGGGCTGAAGGGCCTGTTCTGTGCTGTACTGTTCTATGTTCTATGTTCTATGTTCTATGAAACCATTGGGCTGGAGGGTTCCCAAGCGGAATATGAGTTGCTGTTCCTACAACCTTCGGGTGGCATCATTGTGGCACTGCAGGAGGCCCATGATGGACATGCCATCTAAAGAATGGGAGGGGGAGTTGAAATGGTTCGCGACTGGGAGGTGCAGTTGTTTATTGCGAACCGAGCGGAGGTGTTCTGCAAAGCGGTCCCCAAGCCTCCGCTTGGTTTCCCCAATGTAGAGGAAGCCACACCGGGTACAATGGACACAGTATACCACATTGGCAGATGTGCAGGTGAACTTCTGCTTAATATGGAAAGTCATCTTGGGGCCTGGGATAGGGGTGAGGGAAGAGGTGTGGGGGCAAGTGTAGCATTTCCTGCGGTTGCAGGGGAAGGTGCTGGGTGTGGTGGGGTTGGAGGGCAGTTTTCTTCACCTGTTGGCTTATGTAGTTGGTATCGACAGATCTAATTTCTCTGGTCTGTGTGCGGCATTTATTTCACAATCAGCAATAAGATCTTCAAGTCCTCTGGAGATTTCTGGCCACCACATGCTGACTGAGATCTGGCTCTGTGCTTGGTGATCCCTATGTGTACCTGCTGTAGCTTCCCCAGGAAGTATTCTTGAAATGAGGCTGGAATTTCCAGTCGCTTATCATTCACTAGTCTGTCATCCACAATTGCAAAATTCTATTGGTGCTTATTATATATCAAACTGCTGGACCTTTTGTTCTCATCAACACGATACCAACGGATGTTGAGCCATCTCTGGTCTCTATACTGCTCCTATTGGCTCAGCTAATTGTAGCCTGCAGGATATTGTGCTTCAGTGGATTAGATGAGTCGGCTGAATCTTATAGAAATCTGAGCATTGTGAGCTCGGACAAGAAATTTGTATCTGAATTGAATAAGAATTCTAACAAAAATGATCTCAATGCCAGGAGAATCTCAGACCAAATTTTATTTGTTTGTTTCCCGACTGGCATGGCAAACTTCACCTGGGCAAAGTTTAATTGCTATTTAAGATGGATTATTGCTTTTTAAACTGGATCTGAAACTATCATTGTAATGCTGTAGCAAGGACACTGTGCATTCAGGGATGTACACCCAGCTCATGCACTGGGCCAGGTTGTATCTCTGGGCTCTTCACTCACTGTCATAGCGCTCCACAATTCTGACTCCACTTGGATAGTCACTGCATCTCTGACTTATGTTACCTTGCTTTGCTGTTTTTCACTTTGCCCCATCAGCCAGAGATACCAGGCTCATATTCCTTCTGCCTTGCCTATCTGTTTAACACAGACACAAAGCAAGGACACTGGTAATGGTTGTCACCAGGCCTCTGTCATGACGCGGGGTATGGCCTTTGCTTAGAGCTTCCCAACACAGTGAGTTAAGGGCAGCCTCCAGTACCAGGCTTGGAAATAATCTGTCAGCCATTGGAGTGGAAGAGTAAGGATGATCATCACATAAGTGGTGAGGAGCTGAATATTAGGCTGCCCACAACCCATCTTGAGCCTGTTTACCCCCTTAAGTTTCCCTCCTGGAATGCAAAAGAAGCAGGTAGTAAAGGAGATGAAACTGGGTGGTTCCTTGTTGCTTTCAGTTCAGGTAGGAAGATGTTTAGGTAGTGCTGAGGACATTTAAATTAGATTCCCTACAGTGTGGAAACAGGCCCTTTGGCCCAACAAATCCACACCGCCACTTGAAGCATCCCACTCAGATCCATCCCCCTATAACCCACACAACCCTGAACACTACGGGCAATTTAGCCTGGCCAATCCACCTAGCCTGCACATCTTTCGACTGTGGGAGGAAACCAGAGCACCCGGAGGAAAACCCACGTAGACACGGGGAGAATGTGCAAACTCCACACAGACAGTCACCCGACGCTGGAATCGAACCCGTGTCCCTGGCGCTGTGAGGCTGCAGTGCTAACCACTGAACCACTGTGCCGCCTTATGCAGGGGTCAGTGGTGCCAGAGTTTGAGGGAGGTCGCAGTGACTGAGAGAAGATGTTGTAGCCTTTAATGTGACTGTTAAAGCATGAGCCTTGCTGAGTGGTGAGTACAGTAGCAGAGACTGAGTGAGTGTGAATGTATTGGAGAAAAGATGGTGCTACTTAGGCTGGCAGTGCGGAGAAATTCAGTGGCCTTATTTCTACAGTGCTAGGCATTCTTACAGACCGCAGAAACTGGCCTAACCATGATGGTCACTCACATCTAGCTAGTTCTTTCACGTCCAGTAGGGAAATAAAAGGTTTGGGATCCATTTTATGATCACTTTCAGAGCAAGGATGTAATGCAAAAACTCTCAATTCAATCTCATTTGTATAACTGGCAGAATTTTTCTGTCAATCACTGCATATCATATTTCTGTGCTTGATATTGCTTGTGATATGTAATAGACAGGTTTGCAACACCTATCTGGTTGCTCCTCGGAGATATCCTATGATTGTAGCTGGAGCGTCACTTCTATGGCAATTGGAAAAGACAGATGACGATATACTGAGTCACCCATCAACATGACCTTGATCTTCTGAAAAAGAACTAACTATGGTGTGTGGGACCCTGTAATGGCTTTAGTCTTCTGAGGGTCTGCATTATAACTTCACTGTTGACAACATGCCCCAAAAATGGAATGCATTCCTTGGAGAATTCACATTTGCTGTTAAGGGTAAGTACTCCAGTTTGTAAAGATTTTTGATCTGCATGAATTCTTTGGTCACAGTCCCCAAACTTCTCACCACGTATCAATCTGTCATGTTATATATTGATAAGATGTTGTGAAGACCTTGTAAAATATTACACATAGCCTGCTGAAAAATCTCAGGCTGAGACTATCATTGTAAGCTTTTATAACAAAATTTCTTGAATGGAGTTATAAATGTAGTAAGCAATTTTGATTGTTCGTGCAATGGCACCTGCTAGAATTCATTATTTGCGTTGAATTTAGTGAGAAATCTTATTTTTTGATAATTTAGCTGAACTCTCATCAGCTATAGATATAAAATTCTCTAGCTACCTGTGAGCTATATAAGATCAACACAATTTCAGGCAGTACCTTTAGGTTTGGGTACAGTAACTGCCCAAGCACCCCTCAGTTGATTCCATGACAAAGAACATTACCCTCTTTCTTGTCATTTCTACAAGTTGCTCCTCAACTTGCTTCAATTAAGGGATGTGGAATCTTCCTCTATGTATAGAAGCAAAAGGATTTAGTCTATTTCTTTAGTCTAAGCCTTGAGGTGCTGCTGGAATCCTCAGTTCTTCCAGGGTCACCCACACTAACCTTTAGACTAACACATCCCACCTAGACAAAAAAATTCCAGTTTCTATGTATCCATTTTTAGAAGCTAGGCTCATAACCTTAGGAGATAACAAAGTGTGAAGCTGGATGAACACAGTAGGCCAAGCAGCATCTTAGGAGCACAAAAGCTGACGTTTCGGGCCTAGATCCTTCATCAGACAACAAACTCTCAATTGAGTTTGAATTGAGAGTCTAGGCCCGAAACGTCAGCTTTTGTGCTCCTAAGATGTCGCTTGGCCTGCTGTGCTCATCCAGCTTAATACTTTGTTATCTCGGATTCTCCAGCATCTGCAGTTCCTATTATCTCTCATAACCTTAGGAGTTCTCTCAACTCTACTGCACTGACCCGGGAGCAAAGATTTGGGTGGCATGGTGGCTCAGTGGTTAGCACTGCTGCCTCATAGCCCCAGGGGGATGAATCTGGATGGGATGCTCTTCATCGGGTAAGTATGGACGCAAAGAGCTGAATTGCCTGTTTCCACACACTATGTAAACAACAATTGAACATCCACAATCCCTTGAGTAGAGAATTACAAAGATTCACAACCCACTGAGCCTAGACATAAACCATCATTTCACCTCCAAATGGCCAACTCCTTATTCTAAGACCATAGCACTTTGTTCTTATCGGGAGAAACAGCCTTTTATCATTTTCCCTGTAAAGCTCTTGAAGAATTGCATGTATTCCAAGGCATATTATCCTTCTCCTTCCCCAGCTGTTGGCTTTTATGGTATTTTTAAAATTCTGTCATCTGGATTTAACTTAAACGTGTCATGTTTACATAAATCATATCTGGATTCTCTCACAAAATGGTCAAGAACCTCAAATGTGACACTCACAACTTGTCAGAGTGTTTATAGATCTCAAATATATCTTGCAGTACAGCACAATCAGATTTGTTACACTTGTAAAGATGCCCTATATTTTGTTTTTTCCTGGAATGTGGCATTAGCAGATGTAGGAGTTAAATACTGTGGAGGAAGCTTTGGTTTGATCATAGGAATGAAGTGTGGGAGTGGGTGTGAGCAAGGAGCTATCACTGCTGCACAATGTTAGCAGAATTTTTAAAACAATTTTTCTTAATAAATTACAATGCACTCAATGCATTCAAGTCTTTGTGTTCAGTCTTCCCAATAAACTAAGTATACTTTGTGTGTTTTAGATCTTCCGGACTTATTCAGCATGCTCAAGAAGTTGAATAAGTATTTCAGTACTTTCTATCTCCAGGCCTTTTGGTATTTACAGTCAGGTAAACCTCAGAGCTTTTAATGTAATTGAGTATGTGTGCAGCAAGCATGTTGAATAGTTGCATCAAGACATCACATTTGTATTGATGGCTTCCTGGGGACTCGTGAGGGGATCTGAGTTATTTTGAGGCATAAACTTCAATACAAACTGCACTGACAGTCATGCCAGATCACTGTGCAAGACAAATAATTTTATCTGAGTTCACTTTCTGACATTGTAACATGCTTCGGTCTCCACACTCCTGCTCATTTTCTTTCTCTTGCATTTCCTGTCTCAATTTTTTTCATCTTCATCCATCTTTCTTTGCACGTTCTACATAAAAATATGTAGCCCTAAGGTACATTTCAAACTGTTTTATTTAGAAACAGCCTAGGGATGAATCACTCTTTTCATTAAACACTATACTTCAAATGCAGTTACAAAACACATTTAAAAAATGACTGAAAATTTATATCATGAATCCCCAATGTTAAAATTAGTCTTCTACTTTTGCTCTTTTATATCAAATTACTTCAGTTAAAAGTCAAACTGACTTGATACATTTTCCAATGTTTATTGTGATTGATAGTATGTAATCAGAATGTTAGAGTCAAAATGAATTTGAATGATTTAGTAAGATTTAATACATCCAAACATTAGAACAGTAACTACATTTCAAACTGGTTCATTGCCTGTGAAATACTTTGACCTGGAATTAATTCAATGTAAGAAAATCTTACTATACCACATCGCCTATGCTTTCTTCTAGAGATTATGGAGCCAAATTACACAGACATTAGATAGAAATAATGTGGCCATTTTGGAGCAAAAACATTTTTCTCCCTCAGACCTATACATCACGCTTTTAAATTTTTTATTGCCAACTCCTGATTTTGCTATAATTTGAGAGCTGTCGGTTTCATTTCACACGAGTGTTATGACCTGCAGGCAGTATTTCAGTGCAACTTTAAGAGTAATTCTCCTGATATTACTATTGTATCATAGTATGTGACCTAAGAGACTAAAATTCAACCTGTTTCACTTTTGGATGTAAGAACATTCACACTACTAGCCAAACATAACGAATACCCATCCAGTGGAAATACTGGACATTCCAAAGCGTTGAAAACTATTCCCCTTAATTGAAAAGCCATTCACACCTTCCCCTGTGATCAGGAAGATCATTCAGCCCTGAAAGGGGGAACAATAGCTCTGCAGCCGAAACCAGATTTGGCAGGAGATAAGGGAGTCTGCAGTTAGGTACAAATAGGTCCCTGAGCCCATCAGTGTGCACTGTGATACCAGCAACACGTCCAATTCTAACTAGGTATGAATTCCAAGGTGGGGTCCGCGAGGCGAATCCAAGAGTCCGAGCAAGAAGCAGGCCACGTTCGCAAAGGAGTCCTTGAGCCAAAGCTGTGAGGAAGGGAAAGGGGATCAATCAGCCTTACTGACCCAGAAAAAAATCCTTGTCAGTGTCTCTGAATCAAAGACTCTGCGAACCCTCCACACCAAGAGCAAGCCTCACAACCAACGAACACCGTCAACTAACAATGAATCTCCACTCCATGACCGGAGGTGACTGAAAGCATCCAGCGGCACAAGAAGCAACACCAGCAACATCCACCACCATCGAACAAAACAACCTGCTCACAAGGACTACCAAGAAAGGAAAGAAAACCCAAGGTACACTCCAGTCTGGGCCAACATGTCTAACCGCATCAGCGCACGTGGCCCTTTGCAGAGTCCCAGCTACAGCAATAGACTTTGGACAAAGGCCAGTCAAAATTGAATTTCACTCTGGGGTGAGCCTAACGGCTTTGAGACGCTCTTACCCAGCTTGGCTAGTCTTAGGGAAAGCTGGGGTTTAGGGGCTAACAGTGTAGGACACCCAAAAGGAAAGGAAGTGGGATAGGACTTTGGGTTAGCAGGTAACCTCCCTCTCTGATATCACAAGGTGTAGAGCTGGATGAACACAGAGCAGGCCAAACAGCACCAGAGGAGCAGGAAAGCTGACGTTTCGGGCCTAGACCAGAAGGTTGGTCGTGGATGTTGCTGGTGTTGCACCACTTGGTGCCGTGTGTCCCTGGATGCTTTCAGTCACCTCCAGTCGTTGAGTGGAGCTTCATTATTAGTTGACTGTGGGTCTAGGCCTGAAACATCAGCCTTCCTGATCCTCTGATGCTGCTTGGCCTGCTGTGTTCATCCAGCTCTACACCTTGTTATCTCAGATTCTCCAGCATCAGCAGTTCCTACTATCTCTCTCTCTCTCTCTCTCTGTATCTTTTCCTTGTTAGCATAGGTAACAACCACCCACTGTATCTATATACCATGGTATTAAGGAGAAACCAGTGTTAATGTTTCGGGTCCGGTTACCTTTCCTCAGAACATGTCCCCTTAGTATGTTGGCTATAAAAGTTCTGGATAAAATAGTTTTGCTAATGTCAATCCAGTTTCTGGTGAATTTGCTCTTTATTAATTCTTTTGTACAGTAATCTCATTCCTTCCTATATCTTCACTTCATTTTTTCTAATCTTCATTAGGGTTTACAGGTTCAATTCCATTCCATCCATCCTTATGAAGCCCAGCCTAAATGTTTTAACTCTGCTCACTTCATCAAAATGATTACAAGGGCAATAACTCCTGCATTTCCAGCTTCACTCTAATGCCTTCATGATGTGTTGATCCACTGTCGCAGTTCTGTTACTTAACCTCTCAAGCATCACATTTGGCTACAACACGATTACCTTCCTACTGAGACACCAAACATCAGCCCCTATTTTTTTTCATCTCAACCCCACCTCCCTCCAGTTTAGGATATAACTAACTTCTGAAGGTCAAGCCAACATGTCGCCTCCAATCTGCAGCCCATTTGACTCTCCTAGCTTCAGTCACTGAAACTCAGGTCTGAAGTTTTCCCATTTGGAGTTAACATCTGTTGATATGTGAGTATCGCAGTATCAGGTCTGGCATGGCCCAGAATGAAGTTTGTCAGATGGCCTCCTGCTTTTCACCTCAGGAATGATGCAAGTCTATTGCTCTCAGGATATCGTATGGTGACCAAGACAGGATTGCTCGCTGCAGCTGGGACCCTGGAGAGTGAAGTTCACTAGTATGCTTTATGTCTCCTGTGTCTCATGGGACCACAGGGACTGAATTGTATCTTCAGCCCTACAATTTGAATTTAAGTTGATAGATTTGTCTAAAAGTTTTGTTTCTGCTACGGTGTTCCTGTAAGGGACTGAATATTAGTACTGTGTTTATTACTTTTATTGATTTATCGGCAGAATCAAAAGTGTTTAAGTAAGACATTTTGGTCAAGGCAAAGACTGACATATGTAATGCTTCATTCTGTAAATAACCACAGTAGTCAGTAAATAAAAGCGCTGTCTTCTTTCATATTTCACCATCTAGCTTTAGAATGATTAAATTTTACACGCAGTTGATAGGATGCTCTCAGGTCCCATAACCTACACTGTATACAAAGTCTTCACCTGTTTCTTAGTATCAGGTAGAGTGAGCAAATGTCCTGAAAACTAGCATAAATGATGGCACAGGCCTCAGGAGAAGGCCAAGGTGGATCATCCACTTTGTACATCTGGCTGATGATCATCCCAAGGTGGCATTTTCATGGGTAAATAGTCATTTTAGTCCATCTATCTGTGTGTATGTTGATCAAACAATGTTCCATGGCACTGCTTCAAAGCAGAACAAAAGAAATCTAACAATTTTGCACATGTATAACCTCAAACACAATCACTAACAAAAATCATTGTTACATTGTATATCCTTGCTGGTGCAAATTGCGAGCCCATCTCTTAAAACACAATGCTGATTATACTCTAAAAATAAGCTAATTAATTAACCGCAAAATGCTTGGGATATAGTTATGTGTAGTTTACCATGTCATGGCGGGAATCCTTTAATGGCACTAGCACTGTTGCCATGGTGCTGAACAGATGGAGACTGGGTAATATCTGCTTATCTTGATACTAGTAGCTGACTTGTCCAGAAGGATGCACTGAAGTGATGACAGTTTTCCTGATAGTACTCATTTTGATTGATGTCTACCAAAGAAATGCTATTATCAACTGTTAGCTTCTGATCTGCAGGGAATCTGAAGTGATTATTACAGAGGGTTGAACATGTTATTGTTATATTGTAACTCGCAAGCTCTAAACATTTTACTGAAATTAAAATTAAGCCTTTCTATTATTTGTTTTCAAATATATATGTTTGCCTTGTACTACTGTATTTTAATGCATGCTTCCTCTTCTGTGGTTTTATAGTCACAATATTTTAAGATAATTTTTTGTTAGATTTGATCCCCCATGAAAGATTTTCTTGATTATTGACTTTGGAATAGTAGGATTTACTCAATGGAGAAGGAAGTAATTGTAGTTCAGGGCTGGGGTTGGAGAAGAGGGAGTAATAACGTCACTTCTTATTGATTCAAATAAACACAAGATTTTCATGGACAAATGATGATTTTAACTTATCTAATCTAGCTCTTCATCCATCCTCTATTTCAGACCATAAACAAACACAAGTTCCATTCATTAACACCAATGTAAAATATCCTGTGGCATTATTTCTAAGCAAATGAGTTCTCCTCAGGGACATGAATAAACTTAACAGCTCATGACTGAGTTCAGCTCAAGACAAAGTGAAAGCTTGGAAATGTGGCAAGTAAGAGAGTTCAGAGCAGTGAGGGAGGAGGTGTTCAACTGTCCTTTTACAAACCAGGATAATAAAATGTGAGGCTGGATGAACACAACAGGCCCAGCAGCATCTCAGGAGCACAAAAGCTGACGTTTCGGGCCTAGACCCTTCATCGGAGAGGGGGATGGGGTGAGGGTTCTGGAATAAATAGGGAGAGAGGGGGAGGCGGACAGAAGATGGAGAGAAAAGAAGATAGGTGGAGAGGAGAGTATAGGTGGGGAGGTAGGGAGGGGATAGGTCAGTCCAGGGAAGACAGACAGGTCAAGGAGGTGGGATGAGGTTAGTAGGTAGGAGATGGAGGTGCAGCTTGGGGTGGGAGGAAGGGATGGATGAGAGGAAGAACAGGTTAGGAAGGCACAGACAGGTTGGACTGGTTTTGGGATGCAGTGGGTGGAGGGGAAGAGCTGGGCTGGTTGTGTGATGCGGTGGGGGGAGGGGACGAACTGGGCTGGTTTTGGGATGCGTTGGGGGAAGGAGAGATTTTGAAGCTGGTGAAGTCCACATCGATACCATTGGGCTGCAGTGTTCCCAAGCGGAATATGAGTTGCTGTTCCTGCAACCTTCGGGTGGCATCATTGTGGCACTGCAGGAGGCCCATGATGGACATGTCATCTAAAGAAAGGGAGGGGGAGTTGAAATGGTTCGCGACTGGGAGGTGCAGTTGTTTATTGCGAACCGAGCGGAGGTGCTCTGCAAAGCGGTCCCCAAGCCTCCGCTTGGTTTCCCCAATGTAGAGAAAGCCACACAGGGTACAGTGGATGCAGTATACCACATTGGCAGATTTAACCACACTTTTACAAACCAGGTCTGGTGTGAGAGATGGAGCTGGAAACCAGCAGTAGGATCAGAGTGCTGAAACCTAGAAATGTTAGTTAGTTGGGAAGATAAATGTGGATCATAGTTTAAACTGGTATGGTGCAGATATAAGCATTTTATTCAATTTATAACAAGCAAGGCTTTCACCATAAATGTGCTTAGACAACAGTACTAGTGAATCATATTGTTGAGAGAAACTTAAACTCGTAGGAGGGAGGGTTCACACGAGAGGAAGTTTGGACAGTTAAGGAGAAGTGATAAGGCAATGGCTCTGGATAGTGATAACCACATTGTGACAGAACATCCAGGTGCACGTGGTTAAGGTCAGAGCAAGTCAAAATGGGAGAAAAACATCAGAATTGAGGTTCTTTATCTGACGATTTGTACATTCAAATCAAGGTGGATGAATTGGTTACACAAAAATATACAAATTAGCATGATTTGATTGCCTTTACGGAAATTTATTTGCAAGGGGGGCAAGTCTGGAATCTGAATATTCAAGGTATTTTAGATTGCCTAGGAAAAGGCAATGGAGTAGCTGCGTTAACAAGGAGTGCGATTGGTACTCTATTTAGAAATGATCTTAGTTTTATAGAATTAGCTTCTCTTTGGATGAAGATAAGAAACAGTAGCAAAAAATGACACATATGACAATACTTTACAGACCCCCTTTCGTACAGTCATAAGCTCATAGAGGTCTAAAACTAGAGAAGGATCCTTCAGCTTATTAAGTCTACACTGGTCAAAAATAAGCACCTAACTATTTGAATCCCATTTTCTAGCACTTGGGCTTCACCTTGTATGTCTTGGAATCGCAAGTGTAAACACTTCTTAAATGTTATGAGTGTTTTTGTGTCAAACTTCATTTCAGACAAAGAGCTTCAAATTCTCACCATCCTCTGGGTGATAAAAGATTTCTTCTCACCCCCTCTAAAACACATACCCTTTACCTTAAATCTATGTCCCTGGCCATTGATGCCTCTACCAAGGGCTTTATGTCACTTCCTGTCAACCATATCTATGCCCCCATGATTTTATATGTCACAATCGTGACCCCATTCAGTCTCCTCTGCTCCAAGGAAAACAACCCCAGCCTACCAATCTCTTTTCATAAATAAAACTCCCCAGCCTAGGTAAATCTCCTCTGCATCTTTTTCAGCACAATTACATCCCTCCTGTCGTGTAAATTCCAGAACTGCACACAATAGCCTAGCTGTGGGCTTTTTAACATTTTGTACTGTTCCAGCATAATCACCCTGCTGTTAACCTCTATGCCTCAGCTAATAAAGACAAGGGCCCCATATGTCTTCCTAACCACTTCATCTACCTTTGTCATTACCTTAAGGGATCGGTGGAAATGTACACCAAGGTCCCTGAATCTTGGTGCTCCCCAAGATCCTAAAATCCAGCAATTGCAGCAATTTGTCATGAGGCAGGATTAACCAAAATCTTCAAAATAAGGAATCTTTTAGGCAATGGTGGTTCACTGGGTAGCACTGCAGCCTCACAGCACCAGGGACCCGGGTTCGATTCCACCCTCGGACAACTGTCTGTGTGGAGTTTCACATTCTCCCCGTGTCTGCGTGGGCTTCCTCTGGTTGCTCCGGTTTCCTCCCACTGTTCAAAGATGTGCAGGCTGGGTGAATTGTCCATGTTAAATTGCCCGTAGTGTTCAGGGGTGTGTAGATTAGGGGGGTTACATGGGGATGGGTCTGGGTGGGATGCTTTGAGGTTCGGTGTGGACTTGTTGGACCGAAGTGCCTGTTTCCATACTGTAGGGATTCTATCATTCTATCTACGAAGACTAATCAAAACATAGAAGAATTTCATATGCAGGTTGAATGTAAGAAATATAAGTGCATGAAAATTAACTGAAGCACAATTGGCTGAAGTGGACTTTACATAGAACATAGAACATAGAACAGTACAGAATATTACAGGCCCTTTGGCCCATAATGTTGTGCCGACCTATTATCCTACTAAGATCAATCTACCCTGCATACCCTACATTTTACTATCCTCCATGTGCCTACCCATGAGTCACTTAAAAGTCTCTAAAGTATCTAACTCCACTATCACTGCGGCAAGGCATTCCATGCATACACCACTCTCAGTGTAAAGAACCTACCTCTGACATCTCCCCATTCCTTCCTCCTTAAATTATGCCCCTTCATAATAGTCATTTCCGCTCTGGGAAAAAAGTCTCTGGCTATCCACTCTATCGATGCCTCTCATCATCTTGCACACCTCTGTCAAGTTACCTCTCATCCTTCTTTGCTCCAATGAAAAAAGCCCTAGCTCCCTCAACCTTTCCTCATAAGACCTGCCCTTCAGTCCAGGCAGCATACTGATTAATCTTCTCTGCACCCTCTCTAAAGCTTTCACATCTTTCCTGTAATGAGGTGATCAGAACTCAACACAATATTGCAAGTGTGGTCTAATCAGAGTTTTATACAGCTGAGTTTAATCATGAAATGGGTTCTTAAATGTCTGCCACTGTGTCTCAATGGACTTCTTCTATAATCAATTTACCAAGACCAGTCAGTTTTACTTCTGTGGTGGGCAAGTTATTGGAGAGGATTCTGAGAAATAATATTTATGATTATTTGGAAAAGCACAGTTTGATTAGAAATAGTCAACATGGCTTTGTGAGGGGGATAACCTCACAGCTCTTAAACTCAATACCCCTGCCAATAAAAGCCAACACACCATATGTCTTCTTTACAACCCTATCAACCTGGGTAGCAACTTTGAGGGATCTATGGACATGGACCCCAATATCCTTCTGTTCCACCGCAGTGCCAAGAATCCTACTATTAACCCTGTATTCTGCATTAAAATTTGACCTTCCAAAATGAATCATTTCACACTTTTCTGGATTGAATTCTGCCTCCTCTTTGCCCAGCTCTGCACCTTGTCAATGTCCCATTGCAACCAACTACATCCATCCACACTATCCACAACTCCACCAACCTTTGTGTCATCGGCAAACTTACTAACCCACCCTTCCACTTCCTCATCCAAGTCATTTATAAAGATCGCAAGGGGTCCCAGAACAGATCCCTGTGGAACACCACTGGTCACCAGGCTCTAGACTGAATATTTACCATCAACTACCATCCTCTTTCTTCTATTGGACAGCCAGTTTTGTATCCAGACTGCTAAATTTCCCTGAATCCCATGCCTCCTTACTTTCTAAATGAGCCTACCATGTGGAACCTTATCAAATGCCTTGCTAATACTAATATATTCCACATCCACTGCTCTCCCTTCAGCAAAGTGTTTTGTCATACTCAAAGAATTCAATAAGCCTTGTGAGGCATGACACACCCCTCACAAAACCATGCTGACTATTCTTAATCAATCTGTGCTTTTCCAAATAATCATGAATACTACGTCTCAGAGCCCTCTCCAATAATTTGCCCACCACAGAAGTAAGACTGACTGGTCTTGGTAAATTGATTATAGAAGCCCATAGAGAAACAGTGGCAAACATTTAAGAACTCATTTCATGATTCTCAACAAAGACATATTTAATTGTAGAAGAAAGTCTTTATTAGAAAGATTCACCATTCGAGGCTAAGTGCAAAAGTTAAGGTGGTATTAACTTGAAAGAAAAGGTGTATAATTCTGCAAATAGTGATGTTAGAAGAGTGGAAAAGTTTTAGAAATTACCCAAGAATGACTTAAGAAACGGGGAACAGGGAGAAATTAGAACAGAGAATTCTAATAAGAAATATAAAAACAAACAATAATAGATTCTACTAAATATATGAAGAGTAAAGCTAGAGTGAACATTTGTCCCTTACAGGGTGATACTAGATAATTAATAAGACACAGGCTTTGAACATATGCTGAATGTATGTTTTCAACGAAGAAATCACAGTTGGTAAATTAAGAAGCATAAAGAAAGCTCTCTCCCACACAAGAAAAGAAGCTATAAATAAAATTTTGGAAGGTAAAGCTGAAAAATTTCTTGGACCTGATGGCTTATGTTCTAGGGTCTTAAAAGAAGTGAGTACAGAAATAGTGAATAAGTTTGGTTACAGCTTTCCAAAATTCCTGAAATTCTGTAAATGTCTCAATGGATTGGAAACCTGCAAAAGCAATATCACTGTTCAATAAAGGAAGGACAGCACAGTGGCTCAGTGGTTAGCACTGCAGCTTCACAGCACCAGGGACCCAGATTTGATTCCAGCCTTGGGCGACTGTCTGTGTGGAGTTTGCACATTCTCCCCGTGTCTCTGGGTGCTCTGGTTTCCTCCCACAGTTCAAAGATGTACAGGCTAGGTGGATCGGCAATACTAAATTGTTCGAGGTGTGTGGGTTATAGGGGGCTGGGTCTGGGTGGAATGCTTCAAGGGGCAGTGTGGACTTGTTGCGCCAAAGGGCCTGTTTCTGCACTGTAGGGAATCTAATCTAAAAAGGGGACAGAAAGCAGGTAATAATCAACCACTTAAACTAACATATATCATTGGGAGATGTTGGAACCCATTTTTAAAACAGTAGTGTCAGGGTATTTAGAAATTCATAACACAATCAGATAGAGTTATCATGATTTCTGGAAAGGAAATCATGTTTGAAAAAATTATTGGAGTTTTTTGAGGATATAACAAGCAGGGTGGATAAAGGGAAAGAATTAAAATTATTATTAGGAAAAGAATAAGAAGTAAACTTATTGAAATTTAAAGAAGTCTGAGGTGTCATGACAGGCTCAAGGGTATTCCTTCTTGTTGCAGAATGAGAGCAGTTAATAGAGCATATAGTGCTCTCAGCTTTATTAGTAGGGTAAAAGGGCATAAGACCAAGGAAGTGACATTCAATTTGAACAAGACACTTCTTAGACCTCGGGTAGAGCATTATGTACAATTCTGGGTGCCACATTGTAGGGAACATGAAGCTAGTTGAAGAAAAACGTTTTCATGTAGCAATTAGTTTGGAGATGGAATGTTCTGCCTGGAAATGTAGTGGATGCAGGTTCAATTGAAGTGTTCAAGACCACATTGGATGATTATTTGGTAGAAGCTGTGGGGGGGTTTATGGGGGAAAACAGGAGATTGGCACTATGTAATAGAAATTGTGCTGCTGGATGGGACAATTAGCCTCCTTTTGCACTATAACAATTCTGAATCTGGAACAGTTCAGAATATACGAAGTATTCTATTTAAGCCAGATTTGAGGACAAATGACTTCTCACCGAGAGTTGTTTGTGGTTTGAATTCTGTTTCACAGTGATCCATTGCACACTGGGCCATTGAATATATTCAAGGCTGACTTTTGATTGAGAAAGGAGTTAAGGGCTGTAAAGGGAAGTGGAATTAAAGCATCAATCAGAGCAACCACGATCTCACCAAATTGTGGAGCAGGCTCAAAGAGTCAAGTGGCCTAATCCTACTTCTTTTACTTATGACCTTATGTTCTTATCAATAAAACAGATTATGTGGTCATTATCACATTATTATTTGTGGGATCTTGTGCAAAATTTGGCTTGCATTTTTCCTGCAATACAATAGTTAAAAGACTGCAAAAAAAACCATCTTAAATAGTTGTAAAATGCTTTGGAACATGCTCAACTGATGAAGCATGCAATAGAGATGCAGGCCTATGGGTTAAAAGTTTTGTAAGGCTGATTTGCAGCCAAGAGATTTGTGAGATTTGCAAGATCCCTTTTAAGGGAAGGTTGAAACTGCAGATGCTGGAGAATCTGAGATAACAAGGTATAGAGCTGGATGAATAAGCAGGCCAATCAGCATCAGAGGAGCAGACAAGCTGACGTTTTGGGCCTAGACCCGTCTTCAGGAGATGAAAAAGGGTCTAGGCCCAAAACGCCAGCCATCCTGCTCCTCTGATGCTGCTTGGCCTGTTGTGTTCATCCAGCTCTACACCTTGTTATCTTCCATTCAAGATAATGCAGATTCCATGCAAACCTTATCAAGCTGACTGATTTTCATTAGATAATAAAATGTGAGGCTGGATGAACACAGCAGGTCCAGCAGCATCTCAGGAGCACAAAAGCTGACGTTGACGAACCAGCCCAGCTCTTCCCCTCCACCCACTGCATCCCAAAACCAGTCCAACCTGTCTCTGCTCCCCTAACCTGTTCTTCCTCTCACCCATCCCTTCCTCCCACCCCAAGCCGCACCTCCATCTCCTACCTACTAACCTCATCCCACCTCCTTGACCTGTCTGTCTTCCCTGGACTGACCTATCCCTTCCCTACCTCCCCACCTATACTCTCCTCTCCACCTATCTTCCTTTCTCTCCATCTTCGGTCCGCCTCCCCCTCTCTCCCTATTTATTCCAGAACCCTCACCCCATCCCCCTCTCTGATGAAGGGTCTAGGCCCGAAACGTCAGCTTTTGTGCTCCTGAGATGCTGCTGGGCCTGTTGTGTTCATCCAGCCTCACATTTTATTATCTTGGATTCTCCAGCATCTGCAGTTCCCATTATCACTGATTTTCATTAGAGTAGCATGCAGCCTAAAATTAAATAAACTATTGATTGGCTGCACACTTTGAATGAACTTGGATCTCCTGCTAAACACCAATTAAAGTGGGCTGCTCCTCTTAAAGAGGAGTGCAGCTCATTCAACTGGTTAAGGAAAACAATAGATATAGGAAAAAGCTTAGGTATTGTCACAGTAGTTTCCTAGTAGAGAAGTTGCTGGGGTGCAGTGCTGGAAATCAAGCCCTATTATTTGTAGTCAGCTAAATATGAAAAAGTAATCGAACAATCCATCAATTCTGAGGAAGGGTCACCGAACCCTTCACAGATGCTGCTCAACCTGCTGAGCTTTTCCAGCAATTTTGTTTTTGTTCCTAACTATCCAAAGTCCTGACTGACAAATTTGGATCAAAATAAAATATTTACCAGGTTTCTATGGTTAACAAGAACACAACTGTGCAATATTAACAAATGGGCTTTATCCAATAGCCAAAAGGAAACAGTGACTGTTAATTTAAACTGCAACCATCTCTTTGAACCATCTCCTTGGTTTCTTTGCCCGCAATCCGAGCGAGACGAAATGATAACTTGTGGCCCTTCCAATTAATAGGTAATCAGGCAAGGCATAAATATGTATTTTAAAACAAGTGGTGGAAAGCCTTAACATTCATTTCAGTTTTGAGTTTAGCGTTTAGGAGTCACAAAATAAAAACATATTCAAGTCTCTGTGATATTCATTTCAAAAATATCCTACTTAGTTGTCTACAAAGTGCTTTAAAAATAGTCATGCTAACTTTACCATGCTATGAAGGGAGCACTTTAACAACAATAACATGGTTGCCGTCGTGTTGTACAGACGGGTACTTGTATACTTATTTCTGTGCTGGTAGCTGACTTGCCCAGGAGGATACATTGCTGTGATGACAGCCCTCCTGACAGTACTCATTTTGATTGATGTCTCTCAAAGAAATGCTGTTATCCTCCCTCTGTGAGCTCAATTTTTGAATGTAATCTTGGAATTCTCAGTTCAGGAAGCTGACACAGAGGTTACCTGTTTAAAGTGGGCCAGGAGGCCTGCCCAAAAGACACTACAGAGACAGTGATAGCAGACGGCACGCAGGTCACAATCTGTCCCCAGTGACCTCTCTACTGGAATAAGTAAAATGATCTCATATATGAAGTCAAAGTCAGTCATTGTATCGTCAAATATTAAATCTTACCAACTGCTCTCCAGCCTGACAAACTGTTTAATGAGATACACATTCCTGGATCACATTTCAATAGTCTCTAGCAATCAAGACTTGTACCTGATATTCATTGATTCTGGAAATTTGAACTAAAAAATAAATTCTCAGCACATCAGGCAACATTTCAGGTCCATATGTTTCAGCAGAACCCAGGACCGATATGGCCAATTCAAAAAGTTCAGCAGCCGATGTGGAGAGGAAAACAGAGCCAACATTCTGAGTTCAAAATGATTCAAAGAGGACCAATATGGGACTCAAAATGCTAACTTGATTTTGCTCTCTCCAGATGCTGCCAGATGTGCTGAGTTTCTCCAACACTTTCTGTTTTTATTTTGGATCTAGTGGGTTTTCTTCGGGTGCTCTGGTTTCCTCCCACGGTCCACAGATATGCAGGCTAGGTGGATTGGCCATGCTAATTTGCCTGTAATGATCTGAGATGTGTAGGTTAAATGGGCTATAGGGGGATGGGTATGGGTGGGTACGCTGAGGGTAGGTGTGGACTTGTTGGGCTTAAGGGCCTGTTTCCACACTGTAGGAATTCTATGATTCTATGATTTCTTTGATGATCTCCCAAATCCACAGTAAAATTTGCTTGTGATTGATTTGGTCCATCTTTTTTACATCCACATACTATGTTGTAAGCCTCATGCTTCCATATACTGCTAGCTATTCAGTTGTGACAGACACGTCACCCAAACACAGTGGAACACGCTCACTGATACAAAATTCTGTCTCTCTCTTGGCTTGACTGCAGTTCTTATTTTTTTTGGAACAAAGGAGGCTGAGTGATGATTTAATTGAAGTGTATAAGAGTATAAAGAGTCTAGATAAGATAGTACATTGTTGGAAGGTCTTTTTCCATGAATAGAAAGGTTAATAACTGGAAGGCATAGATTTATAGAAAGCATCAGAAGGATTAAAGTTGAGGAAAATTTACTTCACCAAGAGGGTCACAGGGGCTTTGAATTCACTGCTAAAAGGACACTAAAAAGACAGAAAACTTTGTGCATTTGAGAAAAGATCTTCCCCCTCTTGATATCTTTGACTTAAAACCATTTAATGATAGTCAGGCTTTTAATTGGCTTGATCAGGCTAGACCTTCTGCCCTCCTTGTGAAGGGTAGTTCTAACATCGAGAGCAACTGTCTAATGTAAAAGCTAGAAGATCTTTAGCTCCAGCAGTAGTACCCTGGCAGAATCATTGAGCTAGATATGAACCTGAGTACCTCATAGGGGCCAGGCTTGCAGGTGGTGAGGGCTGGGTGACCAATGCAGTTGGGGAGGGCTAATACAGCGTGGCTATAAAGGTTGTACCCTTTATCCTTAGCATATCTATTTCTAGCCAATAGCTTGAGCAAAAAAAGCTGCTCTGTTTCACACTTAGTGCTTGTTCCTTCTGCCATAAGTAAAATCCCAGCATTGGCAGGAGAAGGCCTTTAAGTGATTATTAATTAGCCACATAAGGACCCTTAATTGGCTCACAGGTAGGTGGGCCTGTCAAACCCTCACTTGCTGTGGGTAAATTTGCAACAGGGTGGAGTTATGTGGGTAACTTCCAGGCAGAAAGGCAACGCGTGTCCAGGGATAGTATCTCCCTGTTAAGGTGAAGGGCAAGGCAGGTAGTTGTTGAGAATGCTAGCTGACCAGAGAAGTTAAGGTTCTGGTCGAGAAAAAGAAGGAAGCATATATCAGGTATAGACAGCAGGGATCAAGTGAATCTCTGGAGGAGTGAAAAGGCAAAAAGAATATATATAAGAAGGAAATCAGGAGGGCAAAACAGGGAATATGAGAAAGCTTTAACAAATGAGGTTAAGGAAAATCCAAAGGGTTTCTACAAATACATTAAGGACAAAAGAGTAACTAGGGAGAGAACAGGGCCCATTAAAGATCAGCTAGGCTACTATTGTGTGGAACTGCAGGAGATGGGGAAGATACCAAATGAGTGTTTTTCATCAGTGTTTACTGTGGAGAAGGATGTGGGAGATAGAGACCTTGTTGAAATAGATAGTGATGTCTTGAAAAATGTTCATATTACAAGGGAGAAGGAGCTGGACGTCTTAAAATGCATAAAGATGGATAAATCTCTGGTAGTAGATCAGGTGTGTGCTAGACCTCTATGGGAAGTAGGGGAATTGGTTGCTGTCCCTATGCTCAAATATTTGTATCATCAATACACATGGGTGATATGCCGACAGACTAGAGGTTGGCTAACATGGCGCCATATTTTAAGAAAGGTGCTAAGGAAATTCCAGGGAACTACAGACCGTTGAGCCTTATGTCAATGGTGGGTAAGTTGTTGGAAGGGATTCTGAGAGTCAGGATTTACATGTATTTGGAAAGGCAAGGACTGATTGAGGATAGTCAACATGGCTTTGTGCATGGGAAATTGTGTCTCACTAACTTGATCGAGTTTTTTTGAAGAAGTGATGCAGAGGGTTGATGAGGGCAGAGCAGGAATGCTGTCCAAATAGACTTCAGTAAGGTGCTTGGCAAGATTCCTCGTGGTAGACTGGATAATAAGGTTAGATCACATGGAATACAGAGAGAACTAGCTATTTGGATACAGAATTAATTAGAAGGTAGGAGACAGTGGGTGAGGGTGGAGGGTTGTTTTTTTGGATTGGAGGCCTGCGACCAGCTGTGTGTCACAAGGATTGGTGCTGGGTACACTGCCTTTTGTCATTTACACAAATGATTTGCATATGAATATAAGAGGAATGGTTAGTACCTTTGCAGCTGACATGAAAATTGTAGGTGTACTGGACAGTGAAGAAGGCTACATCAGGGTACAACAGGACTTGATCAGATGGGCCATTATACCAGGGTGTGCCTGATGGAGTTTAATCTAGATAAATGTGAGGTGATACATTTTGGTAGAGCAAATTAAGGCAAGACTTATACACTTAATGGTAAGGCCTGAGGAGTGTTGCTGAACAAATAGACCTTGGTGTGCAGGTTCATAGTTCCTTGAACGTGGAGTTGCAAGTAGACAGGGTAGTGAAGAAGGCATTTGGTATACTTGACTTTATTGGTCAAAACATTGAGTATAGGAGTTGAGAAGTCATGTTGCTGATGCACAGGACATTAGTAAGGCCACATATGGCATACTGTATTCAGTTCAGGTCTCCTCGCTATAGCAAACATGTTGTTAAACTGGAAAGTGTTCAGAAAAGATTTACAAGGATGTTGCCATGGTTGGAGGGTTTGAGCTACAAGGAGAGGCTGAATTGGCTCGGACTATTTTCCCTGGAGCATTGGAGGCTGAGGGCTGGCCTTATAGAGGTTTATAAAATCATGAGGGGCATGGATAAGGTAATAACCAAGGACTTTTCCTCAGGGTATGGGAGTCCATAACTAGACGGCATTGGCTAAAGATGAGAAGGGATTGATTTAAAAGGGACCTACGGGGTAGCTATTTCATGCAGAGGGTGGTGCGCGTATGGAATGAACTGGAAGATGAAATGGTACAGGCTGGTACAATTACAACATTTAAAAGGCATCTGGATGCGTCTATGAATAGGAAGGGTGAAGGCAGATATGTGCCAAATGCTGGCAAATGAAACTACAATAATTTAGGATATCTGGTCAGCATGAATGAGTTGGATCACAGGGACTGTTTCCATGTCTATGACTGTATGACATCCCTGCAATGGCCTTAAAATCTCAGCTGTTTGCATTCACTAATGTGAATGCTTTGGCTCTGGCCATTATTTGTGATGGATCAGCCAATTAAAATTGCAATGATGAATTGCATGTTTCATAACATTGGAAATGAACAATATTTTACAAAATTTTCTTTTAATAAATTGAACACTCAATAGTTCTTTTGTTATTTTTTGATATGATAAAAATAACCACTTTAGGGTAAAATTTTCCCAATAAAATATCTGTAACACTTATAAATATTGCCAAATACTTGTGCCATTCTGCAGTTAAAGGAAGTATAGGTCAATAATGAAATAGTTGGCTACACTCAGTTCATTTTATCATGGTCTGATGGCTATTCTATGTGAACAGCAATGCTGTAAATTTCTAATAAATTGTATTAAACCTTGTTCTGAATGCACTCTTCAGTTCCTGTAGATTGCATTTGAAAAATATGTGCGTGCACACACATAAACATCACAGGTAGATGACATTTATCTGTTAAGACTATTCTTCACATCCAAAGTCATCCACCTAGATTAAACCTAGTTTTAGCCCCATTTCTGCATCCATTTATTTCAAACTAATTCCAAGCATTTATCCTCCATCAATTTGCCTGAAAATCCATTCCAATTATTGATCAATCTCTTTGTGAAGAACAATTTCTTGGTAGCAGTTCCAAATTAAATTTTAGCAGTTTGAACTTGTCACTTCATGTCCTACTCCCAAAGTTTAATTTAAAGTAGCATTCCAGATTAACTGCTCCGCAACATTTTTTCATATTGTATCCGTCAATACCTTCTGGACATGGAAGCACTTTACTGAATTCCGTCCATCAATTGTTCCTGCACTTGTGTGTGCACATTTTTTTATAAATCTCCTCCTACCCACCATTATTGTAAGTCAATAAGGCATGTTGATAAATTGAACTTGGTGAAACAGACTTGGAAATCAGGAAAGGTTGGGCTTGGGACATTATCTGACTCTGTGTATTGAATTAGGGGGAATAGTATCACTTTGTTGTATTTTGATTTACCATGTTTCAGTCTGTTAAGTTTTGATAATGCTCTTGCGAAGTGTTTTAAGATATCTTCCTAGGTGTTATAAAATGTTTTCTACTTTTGGGTTAAACTTTTATTGTTAAAGGTCCAAAAACACAATGCCACCAAATGTACAAACTACTGACATACTAGTGCACAACAGGGTCCTAAAACAATAAATCTTAATAGGATTATGTCTCATTGAGGCAACACCCTGACAAAGTAAGAATTGTTATTCCTGGAGTCATCACAACAATTAAACGTTTTATCAAAGGGAGCCAAATGCCCAATTTACCTATCAGATAAATCTAGGTTAACATAAGAACATAAGAAATAGAAGCAGGAGTTGGCTATATGACCTGTTGGGTCTGCTCAGCCTTTCAATAACATCATGGCTGATCTGTTTGTGGACTCAAGTCCACATACCCACCTGCTCACCATAACCCTCAATTTCTTAACTGTTTAAAAATCTATCTTTGCCTCAAAGACATTCAATGAGGTAGCCTACACTGCTCCACTGAAAAGGGAATTCTGCAGATTCGCAACCCTTTGAGTGAAGAAGTTCCTTCTCAACTTAGTCCTAAATCTGCACCCCCCATTTTAAGGATATGCCCCCAGTTCTAGTTTCACCCACCAGTAGAAACAGCCTCCCTGCTTCTATCTTATCCATTCCCTTCATAATTTTACCTGTTTCTAGAAGATCTCCCCTTTCATTCTTCTAATTCCCATGAGTATGGTCCCAGTCTACTTAACTTCTCCTCATAAGCCAACAGAAAAGATAGACGCAAGTTTCTGCATTTAAAAATAACTATTTTTATTACAAACAGCTTGATTCTAACCATAAATAAATAACAATGAACTGTTGATATATAACTCTTATAGTGAAAAGTCTAACCCCATATTAAAAGCCCCTATAGATGTTCACCCATAGTTTTTTTAAAAAGGCTAGAGAGAACCAAAATAGATAACCACAGTTCAATAGCACCTGCCCACAGGGTTCACTGAGGTGACCCTTTAGCCTGCCAAGAGTTTTTGTTCTTCAACATCTTTTTCCTTTCTTTTACACATTAACAGACAGAATCCAATCATTACAAGAGAGGGAGAAGGTGGCATTGTGATTTCTGACAGGCACCAGGAGATCATGTTTGAAGAATTGATCCAGAGGAGGGACTTCCTATCCAGGGAGAACTGACAGAGGAAATCATACCACCAGACTCCTTCTGTCTGGTCTGAAGCCACCTCTGGGATCAGTACCATCTCAATAGGGTGGTTTAACAGTCAAAACTGATGTAAACAGATCAATGCACATTAATGTCACTGTTAGCTTCATTCATTGCTCACCAGCACTAACCACTGGCAATATTGTGTTCTGTCTCTTGCATCTCACAACCGGCAGCTCCATGACCTCTGCTGTGAAATGGCCAGCCTCCTCAAGAAGCTACCTCATTATCTTCTGAAGAAGGAAGTACTGAGGTTGGAGAGGAAGTATTGAGAAGGCTGCCTCCTGCATCACTCTCCAGCCCAAATAAGACCATAAGGAATAAAAATGGGAGTAGACTATTCACCCTGTTGAGCCTGCACCATAGCTGATCTGATATTCCTTACATCCACTTTCCTATCTAGCCCCTGTAACTCTTTACTTTCCTACTGATCAAGAATTTATCTGTCTCAGCCTTAAATATACACAGGGACTCTAGTCTCACAACTCTCTGAGACAGAGTTCAAAAGACGCTCAACCATCTGAGAGAAGAAATTCCTCCCCTTTTTGGTCTTAAATTTGCTCCCCTTTATTCTAAGACTATGTACTCTGTTCCCAGATTCTCCCCTGAGGGAAAATATCCTCTCAGCATTTACCTCTTCAAGCCCCTGTATGTTTCAATGAGATCACCTCTCATTATCTTAAACGCTGATGAGTAGAATCCCAACCTGGGTAACCTTTGCTCTAACTGCTCTGCCAAGATTTTTCCAAAAACAGATGTTAGATTAATCAGCCTATAGTTACCTGCATTTTGCTCCCCTCCATTTTTGGATACGTGTCACATTGGCAGGCTTTCAATCCTCTTATACTTATCCAGGTTTTAAGGATTTTGGAAAATTAAAACCGACATATCTATTTTCTCAGTAGCTACTTCTTTTAGGATCCTTAGATGCAAGCCATCAGGACCAGGGGATTTAGCTGACTTCAGCCCCACTAGGCTATTTAATACTGCTTCTCGCACTGACCAGCTACAATTGGCTGGGCACATTGTCCACACAACCAACGAGAGACCCTCCCACTCCCCACAAGCACATGCTCCATGTCCAGCTTCAAAATGTGCAGGTGGACAGAAGAAGTGCTTCAGTGATATCCTCAATGCCTTACTGGAGAAGTGCAGCATTCCCATAGACACCTGGAATCACTGACCCAAGATGCTAAAGTGGAGGAGGAGCATCCGGGAAGTCGTCGATAGCCTCAGGACTTCTGATGGGAAGAAAAGGATGCTCGGTGAAAACAGTGGAAGGAGCAGGCTGCCATACCACTGCCCCACCAATCTCTCCCCGTGACCACAACCTACTCCAAGTGTAACAGTGCCTGAGCTAGCCACATTGGACTATACAACCACCTATAAATTCACCCTGAGAGTGGAAGAGAGTCAACCTTGTTGACAGGGCACCGCTGATGATGATGATAATAATGTTGGGAATATTAGCCATCAAGAGCATGGGAGAACAATCTAATGAACATCACACTGCAATGCTTCTGCAGCCAGCCAAGGAAGAAGTGTGTCAGACCTCTGGTACTCGGTGGACTGCCAGAGACCAGATACCTGTTCATCCCCAGGCCAGAGAGGATCTTGTGGTATTAGCAATCGTTGACTTTGTCCATGTGAAAATGATGGAGTAGCAACGGTGGATGCGACGACCCTCACAGCCCAGATGCTATGACAGTGGAGTGAGTCATATGACCACCTCTGTGCCTTCAAGGACAAGTTAGTAGCTGCCATGGAGAGCCAGGCCCAGAACACTCAAAATCTGCGAGAGAAGTGCACACACACATTGCTGCAGCCACTTGTCCTCAGGACCAAAGGCATGATGAGAAGAGTAACAGGAACCTGACATGCCAAAGTGGTGTCAGGAGGCGCACGGATGGACACAGGGACTGCACACAGCTCTCTTAGACATCTCGTAGACAATAGGACCTTGAATTTATAAATGCCTGCCAAATTCCACCCAGCCCCCAACCTCACCTCCTCAAAAACACCTGGAAGTTTACACCAAGGAGGGTCAACTTGCTCTAGCAAGAAGACCCACACTCTGTCTGGTCTGCCCAAACGTAAGCGCTTCCGAAGATATCAGCCCAAAACTCCAGTGACAATAGGCTAAGCTGCAAAATAGGTTCCTTCTTACTCAGCCATGCAGCTAAGAGAACACTAAGACATAGTGGGGAGATGGGAGAGGCAGAGAAAGACCGGTAAGCAAGCATGCAAGTGCAGCAGGCAGTAAAGAAAGCAAATGGTGTGGTTGGCCTTTATAGTAAGGGATATCTTGCCACAATTGCGCAAGGGCTTGGTGAGATGACCCTGGAAATTTGCATGCAGTTTAGTCTCCTTATCTTTTTTCTGACCATGGAGGGAGTGCAACACAAGTTTACAAGGCGGATTTCTGAGCTGGCAGGACTGAAGTATAAAGAGAGATTGGATCGGTTACAACTATATTCATTGGCATTTAGAAGAATGAAGGGGAGTCTCATTGAAACAAATAAAGTCCTAACAGGACTCGACAGGATAAATGCAGGAAGGATATTCCTTGTGACAGGGGAGCCCAGGACCAAGGAGGCATGGTCTATTATGCCATTTAGAACTGAGATGTGGAGAAATTTCTTCACTCAGAGAGTGGTGAGTCTGAGGAATTCTCTACCATAGAAAGTGTTTGAGGACAAAATTTGAACATATAGAAGAAGGAGTTAGATTTAGTTCTAAGAGCTAAAGAGATTAAAGGCTATGGGGAGAAAATGGGAACAGGATACTGAGTTGAATGATTAACTATTGTCGGATCAAGTGGTGGATCAGGCTCAAATGGCTATATGACCTCCATATTTTCTATTTTTCTTTGGCATACTGAAGGCACTTTGGTTTGAATGGGTGACAATAGCTTGATTCTAAAATTTGTATAAAATGATGTGTTTAACCATATATGTGGCTGTTAGTCTCTCTGTGTTTGTCGTCTCTGCGACCTAAAAACAAAATTCTCATGAGTTTTCCAGCAACAAATGTGGTAGGAAGTGCATCATACACAGAGGAGGGCCAGGGAAGTAGGAGCCCTGCAGGTCTACACCCTGTGCAGAATACGGGTCTGTGTGCTGTGTTACTTCTCTTTAAAAGCAATAACATCTGTGGGTACTGCAGCCCATTCCTTCACAGATCAAGTCACTTACCCACCCAGTCCAAGTGTGGGGTCAGCCATTTTCTGTTTCATTGCACACTTTTGATTTCCAGCATGACAGAAGGTGATAGAGAGGACTCATCAACTCGTGGTTTCCAGCCTCTGCCTCAACGGGCCTCTGAACATTTAATTCCCTTTGCTAATCGGCCATCTCTTAAACCTCATTCACAAAAACAAAGTTGCTGGAAAAGCTCAGAAGGTCTGGCAGTGTCTGTGAAGAAAAAAATCTGAGTTAACGTTTCGGGTCTGGTGACCCTTCCTCAGAATATGTTCAGGCCTGCTGAGCTTTTCCAGCAGCTTTGTTTTTGTTCCTGACTAACAGCATCTGCAGTTCTTTCAGTTTTTCTTAAATTTCATGGTCTTCATGCCTCCTTAAGGCCTTACCCAGCCCATATAAGTACAGCTGCCCCTGCCCACCTTTCCCAGTCAGTTCTGGGTATATGAGGTCACCGTGTCAGATTTGGATCATATACTGCATCCACCTTGAAGCCAGAATGTTTCTGATTGTGATTGCCCCACTTCCTGCATTGTCTTCTACCCAAGCATGCTTTGCCATATCCTCACCCTCCAACAGATATTGTTGCCCCTTAATCACAATTGTAATCCTCCCTTTCCCACCGATTGCAGCTTGCAGTCCCCTATCCCCCCCAGCAAAGACTAACTCGCCCAGTCTCCTCCTTGTGTCAAGGATCACCCGTGCCCCATCAACAAACCCCTTTTCCCTTAGTTTCTGTGCACAGAGCTTACACACTGACTGCAGCCCACCCCCTTCAGCAATCTGACTGGGCAGCCCCCACATGAGAGGGGGCCAGGCTCTGGCTGGAGGTTGTACATTGATCAAATTGCGTTAGCCCTATCCCTAGAATGGCTAATACGGAGCCTTAGGAATGACATGACCTTCTCATAACCAAGATTGTTCATATTGATGAGAAGGATAATATCATTGCTAGTGCATAGTCAAGAATGCAATGATTTTGGAAAACATTTAGAGATTAAGAAGGTGACAAGAAATTGTATAGATTTTGTATGATGCATGAATGACAATGAAAGAATTTAAGTTTTATTTTTTATGTGTTTTCATCATATTGAATTGCACAGGAAATACTGTTTTGTTTCTCTGATGGTGGCGATTTGTTGGGATTTTACTTTTACGGGCAATTTGGAAAAATACTGAAAGATATTGAGCTGGACACTCACAGGAAGAAAAGGAGCTTGGTGAAAATTTCTTGTTGTGGATAGTGGCACTAAAGGGAAACAATTGGCTATTTTGGTGTTTAAATTTAAATTTAAATTTATACCAATGGTGTGACTCATGGTGTAGTAATAATGATTATTATCTCATACCTCCCAACACAACAGTAACAACAGAGTCCAAACTAAACAGAATCCATAAATCCAAAAATCCAATCAATATCAATTATATACCTGTTATAAAGTTACAAAGACTTGATTTGCATTTTTGTTCTTCTAATCCTTTTGCGAATAGACTTATCTGACAATATGTACACCATTTCTGTACATGTGAAGAGACAGATAAAGAATATTATGTCCAAAGTCTCACAACAGAATATGTCCTCACTAATACTAACCAAGCAGTATTTGGAATGCTAAATAGATGTAAATTAGTTCAGGGAACATTCTACAGAATGCAAAATATGACGTGATGGTGCAGATGAGCTCTTAAAAATGAACTATTACATTAGTAATGCAAAATTAGAAAGACCCATGGTTCATCACCTTCCTGCTAAGCACAATAAGTACATAAAATTCCCCAGTCTTCACCTCATTAGGATAGAAATTAGTTTGAGCAGTAATGCCTTCAGATGATGATTTTAGGGAAAGATTTGACCTGAGTATAAAGCATGAAATCCTATTGTGTGCCTGGCAAATGTTATATCATTGGGAGAAGTATTCCCTAAGTTATTTTGTGATGGTGTGAACAGACATTTATGGGACATAAGTCATCATTTCCCAGGTACAGCTTTCCTTTAACACTACCAATTTCCTCCTTTTGTTGTCAGCCAGGTGGCCTATGTAGCTGACAAAAATGCCATTACTTCTGCAGCCATTGACCTTGTTTGAAAGTCTCATGTGTAGGAATTTATTTATTGCCTTCTGAAAAATGTAAATAAGTTATATCTGCCAGCTAGATTGTCTTTGTTCACTTGTAAACAACTACACGTAAACATTTAAAACAGGTTGATGAAGTATGACTCAAACCTCCTAAATCAATGCCAACTGTTCCTGACCCAATGTGGACCCTTTCAGTTATTACTGAATACATCTCATTTACGGCTAGTTACCAAAAAACATTTTAATTGGCTGAATTAATCTTTTTTTTAAAAAGAGTGGGATCATAGTCATTGATTTCTCTTTATAAATGTTTCAATAGTGATTTGGGAAGCATTACTCATAGCTTGCAAAAACGGTTTACAGAAAGATGCAAATAGTGCGTTTAGCACATAACATCTTTAAATATTTACGTAGAGATCCAAGTAAAATATTTATCTCTGAAAGAGCTAATAAGACATTCAACAAATATTTGCCTTTTGCAAATGGCTGCAATTGTTGCGTGATAATGTTCGCTGTGCAAAGGAGCAAAAAGTGTCATCCAGACTTAACTAATACGAGACAAGGTCAGTTTGCAGGGGCTACAGCTAATCTTTAGTGTCAAGGCTCTCAAACTAAATTACTTCAACTGTACTTTCTGTGGAGATTGCTTCCGCTCCTGTGAGGGAACAGTAACACTTTCATTGACATTATGATATGGAATGTTTCTGTTAATTTTGTCCATAATTTTAATGCTGGCATTTTCAAATCAGTCTTGCCAAGAAACTGAAGGGGTGTAATATGTTTCCTCAAAAATCAGGGTTATGTATACATTATAAGACAACGATTTTCATTTTAAGGACCTATCTGACCCTAAAGCGGTTTCTGTCTAACCAAAAGTAGTTCCAAAGAAAAAGTATGGAAAGTGCTGGAGAAAATCAGCAGATCTGGAACATCTGTAGAGAGTGAAACAGAATTAATGTTTGAGTCTAGTATGACTCTTCCTTGAACATGAAATGGGCTGTAAAAATCTTTTTTCATAAATAATTTTTAAAATAGTTTTTATACTGTAGACTGAGGGGGAGAAGGAACAATTAGAACATGTAATGAGAGTAACCAGAGCAAAAAAAAATGCCGATTTGTTAAATAGATATAAATGTTGCTGTAAAAAGAAGAAAATGGGCCCGGTATACTTAGGACGAAGCCAATGACATACTGAGGAATATAGGAAGAATATAATATAGATGTTAAACTCTGAAGTTGTGGAACTCAGTATTGAGTCCTACAGGCTGTAAAGTGCAGGAGTGGGAAACTAGGTGCTGTTCCTCCAGCTTGTGCATCATTGGAACACTAGAACAAGCCAAAGATGGAAATGTCAGCATATTTAATTGAAATGGCAAGCATTTGGAAGTTTGGGGGTCCATTTTTTGGATCCAGCAAGCATGTTCCACAAAGCAGTCAGCCAGTCTGTGTTTAGCCTCACCATTGTAAAGGAGACTGCATTGTGAGCAGTGAATACAGCAGACAGGATTGAAAGGAATATATTGCTTTACCTAGAGGCGTGTTTGAAGCCTTGCATAGTGAAGAAGGAGGAGGTGAATGGGAAGGTGTAATGGGGGAGCGAAGAAATATTAGAAGTGACGGAGGAGTAGACCAGGGTACCTCAGAGGGAACATTCTCTGTGAAATGCTAACAGTGAAGGTAAATGGAGGATGTGAATGATGGTGGTTCCCTGCTGGGGATGATGGAAATGGCCAAAGATGATCCCTTAGGTATGGAGACTGGTGGGAAGGGAAGTGTTGACAAGAGACCATACCATTGTTTTGGGTGTGAAGGGGTGAGAGCAGAAATGCATGAAGTGGTTTGCAGAAAGTGAGGGTCCTGTCAACCACAGTGGGGGTGGGGCTGTTCCCCCAGTTGAAGAAAAAGGGGGATATGTCAGAGGCACCCCAGCGGAAGGTGCCATCTTTGAAATCAAAATGAAAGAGAAACTGCAAAAATAGAATGTAGTTCTTGCAGGACCACAGAATGCAAAGAAGTATATTTGAGGGAACTGGGGCCATTGGTAGATCTTTCGTGGAAAGTGGTGGCTGCCTATCCCAATAATGGAATCAATAAAGTTAAGGAAGAAGGGCAGAGTCTGAAATTAATAAGGTGAATTTGAAAGGAGGAGGAAATTAGAAGCATCAGAGATAATGGCAACTGCAGATGCTGGAGAATCCGTGATAACAAAGTGTAAAGCTGGATGAATACAGCAGGCTAAGCAGCATCTCAGGAGCACGAAAGCTGACGTTTCGGGCCTAGACACTTCATCAGGTCTAGGCCCGAAACGTCAGCTTTTGTGCCCCTGAGATACCGCTTGGCCTGCATATTCATCCAGCTTCACACTTTTTTATCTTTGAAATTAGAAGCATAACTGATTAACTCTTCTAATTTTAGATGACAACCAGGAAGCAGGATTAATCCTGTTATCGATGTATTAGACTTGATAGACTTGTGTCTGAGGGCCATAGTAATACTGGAACAAGGAATATTCCACATCCTCCACAAAGACAAGGGGACAACTGGGGCTTGTGTGGGTAGCCATTGCCTCACATTTCATTTGCAAAAAATGAGATGAATTAAAGATGTTGTTCAGCTAGATGAAGATGGGTAGTGATGGTCGGAGACTGTTTGGGCCTCTTTTCAAGGAAGAAGCAGTGTGTCTTCAGACACTCCTGATTTTGTACCATGCTGGAGAAAGCCTGCTAGGCTACACATTGGTTGCAGGCCTCTCCTGTTGCCTGTTAAATCAGAGTGGCTATGCAATGAGGCCCTTGATTAAATTTTGATATTCTTGAGAGGCTCAGTTAGCCATTGCTGGCCGACCACCTGATATCTTTCCCATCACACGTGTAAAACTGTGACAGGGTGGGGAGGGACATATCAATAGTGAGATGTGAATGGCACATGTCATAATTTAGGAGTTAACTCACATCTTCTGCATGCACAAGGCATGCAAAATGCAATCATTTAAGTCTGCCAATGGAGCTCAAATAAAGGGAAATTAATATTCAGTTAAGGTCTATGAAATGTCTGAATTGTCACCTATGAAACACAATCCTTTGGACTTTCTTAATGAATAAATTCTGTGTAAAAATGTGTTAAAATTTACATTAATTGTTTATTGAAAGAACACTTATGGAGACATTCAATCAATAATGATCTTTAACGAATCAATCCATTTACGTATATGACTTGGAATGTACAGAATATGAATACTTTATACAAAAAAATTAAGAAACAACAAAAGCAATAGAGAAGGGCCAAAGTCACAAAGGGTCAGTTTCCTGCATTCAAGTGACTTTCTTTTTTTAAAAATTTCAAGAGAGCTTTACAATCCTGTGGGATGGATGGAGAACTATTGTTAGGTGTGTAGGGAAAGAGTCTTAGCTCTTTTTGTATGTCCTAGAGACCCCGCACCTCTTGAACTGCCCATTCATGCCTATGGTAAATATTAAGTCAACAGAGAGGAATACAGATTTAAAGGACTCTGCCAGTTTCTGGCAGCTTTTCTTTTTCTTTACTGGGAAGAACAAGTTAACATGATAGCCTGGGGGCAGAGAGTGGAATGTCAATGGGACAGTCCCTGAGTTGATGGTAATTGCCCCCCAGGCCAGCTTGTTTAAATTTGTCCCCTATATTGCATTTGAGATATGTATCTCCCTCTGTGGGCTGCTGTCTGTCAGCATCTTGTTCAATCACGAGGATATCAATGAAAGTAATTGAATTCAATTCAATTCACTGCAGTGTCACACTTACACTGTCTAATGATAGATAACTAGAGGCCACAAATTGTAAGGAAATGTATACATTCAGTACATGTACACATATATCCATGGTGAATTAGAGAAGTAGGTTATTAAAACTGCAAGCTGTTTAAATCGCCAATTTACAGTCCCCCCATCTGTTTGATTAAAAATACAACTTGTGTTCCTCAGTATTTGTTAAGTGGAAGTATTTCTGTTTCTGGACTGTGTTGATGCACTAAATAGTTCTACAGGAAAGCCAAGAGTGAGCTTCATAAAAGCTTTCTGGCCTGATAAGTCCTTCACTGTAAAAGCAAGCAGCTGCTTCAACACAACAGCACGCTTAATGAAGCTTCGACTGAGACTCATAGCTGGAGGTAATCCACAGCCCTGCAATGCAATGCTACTAGCTTTGGTATTCTTCAACAGAAATTCCTCATATATTTGCATCAAAAAGCGTGAGAGGGTGTAAAAAGCAACAATGGAATTTCACATAGATTTGGTCAGATTAGAGGACATAAATTGTCTGTCTTTTGTAAAATTTTTCCACTGCTCATATTAAATCTATCTCAGGTGAATGTATTAATAAAATGCTTCGAAGGACTTCTATCTATACAACATGGCAACTGAATACAGAGGTAAGACTTACAGAATTTAAAAACATTCAGAGTGAAGTTGTTCTTCAGTGCGCTATGGCCAGACCAAACCCACTCAAAATATATCAAGAAATAGCCTAGACCCTAACTTTTTTCTTATTTTTAAAAGCAAGTGTGAGACACTGTGATCTGGATGCAATTTTTGCTCACTTTATTCTTGCATTATAGTTAAAATATAAACAAATGATAGAAGACTTGAAATAACTTAAATCCACCAGGTACCCGGGTTTGATTCCAGCCTCAGATAACTGTCTGTGTGGAGTTTGCACATTCTCCCTGTGTCTGCGTGGGTTTCCTCCGGGTGCTCCGGTTTCCTCCCACAGTCCAAAGATGTGCTGACTAGGTGGATTGTCCATGCTAAATTGCCCATAGTGTTCAGGGGTGTGTGTGGGTTATAGGGGGATGGGTCTGGGTTGGATGCTGCAAGGGGCAGTGTGGACTTATTAGGCCAAAGGGCCTGTTTCCACACTGTAGGGAATCTAATCTAATCTATTAGGAAACCTAACAGAATAATAACATATTTAACTACTAAACAGCAACTATGTCAATACAGTAACATTCCATAAACACATTCTTGGCAAAGGCAAATTCAGTAAAATAGATTGCCTTACAGGCAATTCTAACAGCAGGGAGAGATCCCAAGCTTTAGCTGTAAAGGAGAGAGGAATAACAACTTCTGCATCCAGCTTCAAGAACCCAGCAACTACTGAAAGCAAAAAGTAAAATCTTGGTTCCATGGGAGCTTGACGTCACACATTCAGGCTGTTTCTATTTTTCTAACTTTTAAAACAAAACCCAAGGCCTCATGAGCTGTTTATTGCCTCGGAGAAGACCTCTGTCTCAACTGCTCTTCATTTAAAAAAAAGACGAAATACACCTCTTAAAACCATAGAATCATCACAAGTGGAAGTGTATGTTCTTTATATGTTATCTTATATTCTTTCTATTGAAGTATTGTGCAAAGTTGCCTGCCAATGTTCCGCTATCTGCTTTGTGCTATCACTGAAGACCCAATTTCACTTTGATTGATTAAGACAAGAGCCCAGAACTCTGGGAAACACCCTGACAGTTGTTCATTAGGATTGCTTAAAGTTCCAGAGCAATGACTTCTGATGGGCAATTTCTCAGTGTCTATAACTTTCCAAAATGGTTCCCAACCCGAAGTTAGTGCTGAATCTTATCTTTTTGGCTAAGTGTTAGTTATACTGAGTTTTCCTTTTGGAGGGATGTTTTTGGAAGAGGTATCAGCAAGTTGATGATGAAATAACAGTTGATAACGATACACCTGGTTTTCCTACTGTCAATACAGTGCCACACAACCAATGTGTAAGAGAGCTTGTAGCTTATGGAATAATGAGACAATAACAACAAGGATGCAAAATTGTCTGAATGGTAGGAATCAAAGAATAATGGTTAATCAATATTTTCTGGGCTGGAGAAAAGTTTGTAATCCATAGGGATCACTTTTGGGAACCTTGCTTCTCCTGATTTTTATTATTGGTCTAGATCTTGTGCAGGGAACAATTTTCAAATTTATGCGTGATATAAGATATGAAAGTTTTGTAAACTGTATGGAGGACAGTGCTAATCTACAAAAGGACATTGGGAAATTGTGGAGCTGATAGTTACGTGGCAGATGAAATTAAATGCGATGGTAAGTAGTGCTACATTCGTGCAGAAAGCAAATAGTAATACAGATTTGCTTGAGTTACCAAGGATTAATGTATAGGAGCAGAGCGACCTAGGTATGTACATGCACAATCAACTAAAGATGTGAGGACAGGCAGAATGAGCAGTTAATAAAGCATACAGTATTTTAGACTTTATTAAAAAGGAAACAGAATATAGAAGCAGGGACATTATGTTGAACTTATTTCAGACAACAGTTTGTACTCAGCAGGAATCCTACATCCAGTTTTGAGCACCAAACTTTGCCAAGGATATAAATGTCTTAGACAGTGCAGAAGACATTTACAAGAATAGTTCCAGGAAAGAGAAACTTCAGATATGAAGATAAATTAGAATAAATGAGTTTCTGTTCCTTGGAGAGGAAAAAGCTAAAAGAGGATTTGATGGAAGTGTTCTAAATCCTGAGGAGGACTGGACAGACTAGCCAGGGAGAAATTGAACATTTGTATAAAAAATTGAGAATGAGAGGACGCAGATATAAAGTAATTTGCAAAAGAAACAAATACGCTGAGAGAGAAACATTTTTCACATTTTCATAGCTTCTGGAATCCCTTGTCTGGAAGTGCAGTGGAAGTAAGGGGAGGCAACGTTATTATCACTGGACTGTTAATCCAGAGATGTAGATAACATTCCGGGGACCCAGATTCAAACCCTGCCATAGTAGATGGAATAAAGAATCTAATGATGGCTATAAATCCATTGTTGATTGCTGGAAAAACCCATCTGATTCATTAATGTTCTTTAGAGAAGGAAACTGCCTTCCTTACCTGGTATGGCCCACATGTGACTCTGAACCACCCTCTGGGCCTTTAGGGATGGACAATAAATGTTGCCCTCATCCTGTCAATGAATAAAGGAAAAAAAATTAAGCCCTTCAGTAGACCATTAGATAATTATTTAAATAAGACAATATGCAAGGTTATGAGGAAAAGTTACAAGAACAGTCATAATATTCATTCCAAACCATGTCAACACAATGAGCTAAATAGTCTCTTTCTCTACTCTGACATTTCTGTAACACTGTCATCTCCTCACCCCTTACCAACCTTTCACTTTCAATTCTGCCATCCTGGCCCTTCACCTGACACCAGATCATGAGAGCAAATAATCTGAAGCATCTCGCAAACTTTGCTATGTTTTACAGGTTAACATGTATGATAGACCATTATAAAGATGCTACTGAAAATTCTCATCCCTGTGTTTAAATTTTTCTACAATCCTACTCCACCATGCACCTGTAATCTTCCCATGGATCTATACCCTGCCCCACCCTAGCTCCCCTACAAAACTTTTGTTTCCTCTAATTCCAACTTCTTTTACAGCCTACCCTCTTCCTTTGCCCTATCATTGACAATCACATTTTCAGCTCATTAGCCTCAAAGCTTTTGGATTCTCTTCTTAAGTATTTCAGTCTCTCCACTTCTCTATCCTTCTTAAAACCCACTTCTGTGATCAAGTTAATAGTTATTTATCTTGTTTTATACATAACTTCTTTTCTTTCCATGGGTCTGAATATGTTTCTTTTCTTTGATTTATAAGCATTTTATTCCACAAAATATGCTGGTTCATCTTATGGCAATGATATCATTGTTGTTTTTTCTCCATGTTCTACAAAGAGGCTGTCCTGGGAGTTAAGTATTGTGAGCGCAGAGCTAATATTCCCAACCTGGATCAATATGGATATTTTTCACTGTTCTGCTTGAGGCCAAAGTTGCACAGAATCTCTGGAGGAGACCAGCAGAGTCAGGTACTTGGCAAACATTATAACAGAAGATGGCCTCTCGCTGTTTCCCAGGAAACAGTGAAGGATTAGCAAGGTCAAATGTGCATGTATTATGCCACCAGCTAGTAAATATAAACTGTACGCATCTTTCCCACACTCCTGAATTCCTCTTCCTTGGTATACAATGTTATGTTATAAGCTGTTGTTCATCCTTTTTATCCTTCTAGATCATTTTTTTTCTATATCCTTTTAGTAATTGCAACATTCTGTGGTGCTGCATTAAACCAAATTGCACTCAGTTGTTCAAGAAAAGCAGTTAGACTGGTGATTTGCAAATTTGCGAGATTACATCACAGTTTCTACTCAAATTTGCCCTTTCAAAAAAGCTAAAATCTGATTTGACTGCCATAAGACCATAAGAAATAATAACAGGAGGAAGCCATCCAGCCCCATGAGCCTGCGGAACCACTCAACAGAATCATAGCTTAACCAAATTTCCTGCATTTTCCTGTATCCATTGATTCCTATACTGATCAATCCTTGCTTTAATGGTGTAAGGGGCAACTTTGGCAGTGGTATTCTGTAGCTACCTCAGAAACTCAGGAGCTGTGGAGGGAACAAAAGATAAACTTTTTCCTAACTTTGTCTCAATTGTATTCTATAATTTCTGTAATTAAAATGATGCCAAATTATGGCAAGTTATATACATTTTCATGGTGCAAATGACAATAAATTGCTATTCTATTCTATCCTACTCAAAATTACTCATAGACCTCCAGATGCAATCTCACCTGTGCCTTGTACAGTTGCAGAAAGCCCTCCCTCCTCTTATGCTCCGAAGATCAACGTTCCATTATCCTTCTTGATTACCCACTGCACCTGTGTGCTAGCTTTCTGTGTTCCATGTGCAACTAACCATAAGTCCCTTCAGTTGCAGCTTTCTGCAGCTTTCCTCCATTGAAGTAACATGCTCGTTCTTTTGTTCTCCCTTCCAAAATGAATAATTCACATTTTCCCCACTATATACTCTATTTGGCAAATTTTGCTCACTTAGGTAACTTGTTAATACCTTTCCGTAAATTGTTTGTATCGCCTTCCAACCTGCCTTTCCACCTGTTCTTGGGCTGTCTGCAAATTTGGTTACTTTCTTCCTCCAAGTCATTAAAATATATTGTTGTGGTCCCAGTACTGATTCTTATGGAATCCCACTGGTTAAAGAATGATACCTGAAAAATAACGCCTATCCCCACTCTGTTTCCTGCTGATTAGCTAATTCTTTATCCATACCAATATAATATCTCCAACACAATGGGGTCTTATGTTATGATTTAACTTTTTGCAAGGTACCTTGTTGAAAATCCTCTGGAAATCCAAATACAACTTCTACTGATTCCCCACTATCCACTCTGACTTAGGCTTACTCAACAAAAATGAATAACAACAAAAATGTCAGACATGATTCCATTTTCACGAAACCAGACTGACTCTGCTTGGTTAGATTATGATTTTCAAAATGTTTATATTGATTCCCTCATAATTGATTCCAATAATTTTCCGACAATCTCTAGTTACCCATTTTTTGCCTCCCTCCCTTATTGAGTAAGGGTATCTCATTAGCAGTTTTCCAATCCACTGACACTTCTTCAGAATAGAAGGACTTTTGGGAAAACTACAACCAATGAATCCACCATCTCTGCAGCTGCTTCTTTTAGGATCCTAGGCTGCAAGCTATCAGGGCCAGAGGACTTAACTGCCTTTAGCCACATTAGTTTGTCAAATGCTACTTCTCTAGTGATGTTGCTGGCACTTAACTCCTTCCCCATATTCTTTAGTATTGATGGGATATTTGAAATACCTTCCACCTTAAATACTGATGTAAAATATCTGCTTAACTCCTGTGCCATTTTCTTGCTTCCTGTAACTAGATACTCAAATCCATTTTCTAAAGGGCTTGTCTTCACTCTGACCTCTCTCTTCCTTTTCACATATTTAGAAGAACTTTTATTGTTAGTTTTTACATTCATTGCTCGTTTTCCCTCATAATTTACTTTGTCTTTATTATCGTTTCAGTCTTCCTTTGCTAGTTTCTGGATTTATCCCAGTCTTTCAGGCTATCTCTGACATTTTGCCAAATTATGTGCATTTTCTTTCAACTTAATATTTTCCTTAACTTCCTTGGTTCGTCTTTGTTAGCTAATCCCTCTCTTAGAATTTTTCCTCCTTACTGGGATATATTTTTGCTGAGAGTCATGGATTACTTCCTGAAATACCTACTACAGCTTGCTAACTGCCATTCCTGCTAATCTATGCACCCAGCTAACTTTAGGCAAATCTTTCCTCATTTCTTTGTAGATCCCTGTATTCAAGACAAACACCGTCATTCTAACCCAAGTTCCTCACTTCTGAAAGTAATGTTAAATTCTTTAATGTTGCGATGGTTACTTCCTAGGAATTATTTTACTTTTAGATTATATTAAACCAGCCTCATTGGCCATTACCAGATCCAGGACAACCTGCTCTCTGCTTGGCTCCATGATATATTGCTACAGGAAACTGTTCCTAATGTACTCTATGAAATTGCTATTGTTGCTACCCTTTCCAATTCGATTAACCAAATCACAATAAGGATTTTAGTCATCCATAATTATTGCAATATTCCATTTAAAATCTTCTAACTATTTGTTGAGTGATAGCCTTTCCATCAGAATGGCTACTGTTTGGTGGTCTATACATTACTCTTATCAATACCTTCTTTATTGTGCTTTTTAATCTCTGTCTAAATGGACTCTACATCATCCAAGCCTAGACTGCTCCCACAACTATCCTCATTTCATCTCTTATTGTCAGTGCTAGCCTACCAATTTTTCTACCTCTTCTGTCTTTCCTGAAGGTTAAATGTCCCTGAATGTTAAGTTCTCAGTTTTGATCTTCTTGTAATCATGTTTCAGCAATGGCTATGAGATTATATTCATTCACCTCAATTTGCACTGACAGTTCATCTACCTTATTTCAACTGCTACATGCATTAAGATATATGGCCTTTAAATTTCCCTATACTTATGTGTTTCCTTAGTACAATATAACATCCACACATTCTGTCCCTTTCTTTATTTTCTAGTAACAATCAAGCCCATCACCAACTGCAATCCTATCCTTGTATTTTTCTAATTTTCCATGCCAGTGACCTCCTCCCACACCCCCACTCCCCTGTCCAACTATTTGATTTAAACCCCTGTCCACAATTCCCTCTTTTCCCAGTACCGGGGCTAATATCCCATTAATCTGAACCAGTTTCTCGAACACCAATCCGTGAGCTATGTTTATCTTTTCAATCTTGTCGACCTGTGTCAATTAGCTTGTGGCTTTGATAGTAATCTGGAGATTATTACTTTTTTGGTTCTGCTTTCTGATTTAGTCCCCAGCTGCTTATATTCTCTCAGCAGAATTTCTTTCCTCTTTCGACACGTATCATTGGTACCTATGTAGACCACAACAAATGAATCTTTCCCCTCCCACTCCAAGTTCCTCTGCACTGTCTGTGTGGAGTTCACACATTCTCCCTGTATCTGTGTGGGATTTCTCTGGGTGCTCTGGTTTCCTCCCACAGTCCAAAAATGCGCAGGCTAGGTTGATGGACATTGCCAAATTACCCGTAGTGTTCAGGGATGTGTAGATTAGGTGGGTTATGTGGGGACAGGCCTGGGTGGGATGCTGTGTGGATCAGTGTGGACTTGTTGGGCCGAAGGGCCTGTTTCCACACTGTAGGGATTCTATCTATGAAAAAACCCAGATGAGATATCTTCAACCTGGGCACCAGGCAGTTAACATGGCCTTCAGGACTCTTCATCCTGGCCACAGAGAACAGTGTTTGTTCCACTGTCTATACCATCTCTAATTACAACAATTTTCTCTTAGAACATAGAACATAGAACAATACAGCGCAGAACAGGCCCTTCGGCCCTCGATGTTGCACCAGAATGTGAACTAATCGAAGCCCATCACCCTACACTATCCCATCATCATCCATATGCTTATCCAAGGACTTTAAATGCCCCTAATGTGGCTGAGTTAACTACATTGTCAGGAAGGGTGTTCTACACCCTTACCACTTTCTGCGTAAAGAACCTGCCTCTGACATCTGTCTTAAATCTATCACCCCTCAATTTGTAGCTATGCCCCCTTGTACAAACTAGCGTCATCATCCTCATGAAAAAGACTCTCACTGTCCACCCAATCTAATCCTCTGATCATCTTGAATGTCTCTATTAAATCCCCTCTTAGCCTCCTTCTCTCCAATGAGAACAGACCCAAGTCCCTCAGCCTTTCTTCATAGGGCCTGCGCTTCAGACCAGGCAACATCCAGGTAAATCTCCTCTGCACCTTTTCCAACGCTTCCACATCCTTCCTGTAATGGGGCAACCAGAACTGCACGCAATATTCCAAATGAGGCCGCACTAGCGTTTTGTACAGTTGCAGCATGACATCACGGCTCCAGAACTCAATCCCTCTACCAATAAAACCTAACACACCGTATGCCTTCTTAACAGCACTATCAACCTGGGTGGCAACTTTCGGGGATCTATGTACATGGACATCAAGATCCCTCTGCACATCCACACTACCAAGAATCTTTCCACTGACCCAGTATTCTGCCTTCCTATTATTCTTCCCAAAGTGAATCACCTCACATTTATACACATTGAAGTCCATTTGCCACCTTTCAGCCCAATTCTGCGGTTTATCCAAGTCTCCCTGCAACCTGCCACGTTCTTCCACACTATTCACCACGATAGGCCCTCCTCTCATCCATACAGTGAGCAAGAATCTTAAACTTTTTAGGCAAGTTCAAGGGCTGAGGCTCCTGCAACACAATCTCCCGGATGACTCTACCTGCTGCACTTATAGTCACACCCTCCCGCCCCTGACCACTGACCAAATTTGAAATCATTAATCTCAGGGGCCCAATAGCCTCCTGAAACACTGCACCTCTCCCTACCATGCCAGTGTTCCAAGCTTCAATTCCAACTCATTAACTCTGAGCTGGGGTTCCTGAAACAACGATAACTTTCTACAGATATAGTCATTATGAAACTCAATGGCATCCACCAGCTCCCACATCATGCAAGTATAACACATCACCTGGCCCTGCATCATGATTTTAGTAACTTTGTTCTTAATTAATAAAAAAAATAGTTCTACCGGTATTTTAGCTTTTAATGTGTAAAATATTTCTTCCATTTACCTCTAATCTGAAAGCAACTTATAGTAGATAGTCAAATTTGGTGCTATTACTAGACAATGAACTTTTGAGTTTCCTGTAATGACACTCTGTTCTGTGCTGGGCCCCAATGCTGGGCTTCAATTTATCCCAGTACAAATCATGAGCCATAAAAACAAAACACACCTCCTCCCTTCTGCACTGAATTTCCACACTGCTCCAAAAATCCTAGAAATATATGGCCTATGCCTCACTACCAGACGCGATCTCTCCTTTCTGGTCACGCCAAGCTTACAGCCAGTGAACATTGTTGAAAGTCATTGTTTTCCAAATGTTGAAAATCAGGATTCCAGATCTCTTCCACATTTCATAGGCATTGTATAATTTCAACAGAAAGAAAATGAGCCTTCCAAAATTTTGTTCCATGATTAAGCACTTCCAATTTTTCTACATTGATTTTGTCATTTGCCTCCCAAATTCACAAAATGACCCTCCCATATTTTTAAAAGATAACCTTCGTTAGGTCATATTAACTTGATTCTTGTAAAATTTACCTTCAAGTTATTGACAAAGATAGTCATGAAGATGCTTTTTATTTTAAATTATAACTGGAAAGTGCTGGAGAAAAGGTCTAGAGTAATGATGGACAGACAAACAGTGTGAATATTCCAAGCCCAGGGAAGAGTCATTGGACTTGAAATATTTTCTCTGTTTCTTTCTCTAATTACTGACAGACTTGCTGACATTTTTTGCTCATATATCCAATCTCCAGCATTTGCAGTCCCTAGTTCTTATTTGAGAGTTTTACATTTAAAATTGCTGGAGAGTTAAGGTTTGAAAACATTTGGAAAATGACTATGTTTTATACTTAGTGGACGTTCCTTTAAAAGAAGTTTTTAATGTTCACGGTGGACATTGAGTTTTTTTTTAAACAAGGCATCTTGTAAACAAGATGATTGATAGTAACTATTTGCTTTGCTGTGGACCCCTGCTGGAGCTATTTCTGTACAGTGACTGACTTGGAGAAAATTCTTGCGTTATGTGATGCATATGGATGATAGCATAGTTTTAAAAAAAGCTGCCAGCTAATTCTCTCATTTCTGAAAACAAAATCCTCTTTTTGAGTTCAAGTTGAAACCTATTTGGAAGAAAGGTTGAAGAAACATCTCAAGACTTATATTTCAGAGAACAACGTGTGATTAATTACTTGGCCACATGTGCCAGAACATAAAAGCAACAAAGCAAAAAACAGCAAACTTTCTATACTTTATTGGTTTTCCTTCATGAATAACCAATTGGTTTGGTCACACATGCCAGAACATGAAAGCAATGAAGTCCAGAACATTTTACACCTTATCCTTTTGTATTTAAGAATAAAAGTATTTTTCTCCCAGACAGCCAATCTTGGCCGCAAAATCTGTATTTGTTTTCTTTTTCTTGGAAATCGTATGTCTATGTTTGTGTTCTGGACATGTTTTGAGGAATGAGCATTTGTACTTATATTACTGACAGGGCACATTAACCAATTATTGCATCTTTATTGAGTAAGTTTTGTTTTGATAATAAACCCATAATGTTGTTTATTAAGTAACTTGACTGGTAAACATTTTTTAAATCTGAGAAAGATGAAGTTTTTTAGTTGGCATGTTGGTAACTGGAAAAGGTATTCTTATTTTGTATTGATTCTGTGAATCAGTGGGTCTACATCTATGGTGTCTTCCTCCTACCTCTGCTACCTCACACACACTGAATCATTGCCACTGTGCCAACCTGCCAACAAGGCTCATGGCCTGTACAACTGTCACTATTACATGCAACATCTTCCCTCACTCGCACTCATCCATCCTATCCCCCAACACCACAAACACTTTATGGCCTGTGCTGCTTATTCTTTGCTTGCGGCAATTAATTACTTTTCTCCAGTACCTGCCAACACTAATAGCAGTGCCATTCACTTTAATCTTCCACAATCCTTTGCTTTCTCTCATTACTGAAGAAAATAGTCTATGATAGGGCAGACTGAGCCAAGATGGAGGTGGGCTTCCTGATATTAGACTCCTTACTCTTTATGAGGAGAGGTTCCTGATTTTGCCCCAAGCAATTAACTGGCATGTCTAAGCCCCTGGACGGGTAACAGACTCTGCTCTTGACTCTTCGTGCCAGGACATCTTACTGAAGACTGCCTTCCTTGACTTGGCTGAAGTCTGCTGGCAATCACTGCAATCCTCATGGCTTCGTGTCTATAAGAAAACAGCAGGGAAAGACAGAAGTACTGTTAACCTGGCTAAGGGAGCAAAGGACACAAATGCAAGACAGTGATGCTGTAAGCATGTAGGTAGGCTCATAGTGGCTGGCCACTAATAGGGCAACCAGAGACACCTGAGACACCGTCTGGGCCAAGCAGTCAGCTGGCTGCCTGTTTTTGCACGCACAGTGTTCTTGCAGCAACATGGTGATGATAGTTAATAAAAACTGAAAGAATTGCAGAAGCAGGTGAGAACCTCATATCGTAGTAAGGAGAGGTTAAAGATGTCATTGAATGCTGCCACCAGCTGGTCCATGTGAATCTGAACGCATGGCTGGGGACTCTAAATGCGCCAATTATTTTTCGTGGGTCCACCGTCAAGAAAACCAATCTGACATCTGTGGTGGTGACTGCTGGAATAAGTGTACCCAGGGCTTCTGGGGCAGGTGACATCATTTCACCAACATTCTGTTCCAAATGCATCACTTGAATGCAAGACCATGTAAGGATAGCAGTTTCCTTCCCTAAAAGGATGTTAGTGAACCAGAGGGGTTTTTCCCCAACAATCAACAAAGGTCATCAATAGATTCTTAATTCAAGATTTTATTTTTTAAATTGAATTCAAACTCCACCATCTGCCATGGTAGGATTTGAACCCAGGACACCAGAATGTTATCTAAGTCTCTGGGTTAACTGGCCACTAATGTTACCACTAGACCATCACCTCCCCCAAAGTTGCCAAGTAGAGGCAAGTGAGACTAATTTAGTTTGGGAAACTTGGTTGACATGAACAAATTGGACTGAGGGTCTGTTTACATGCTGTATGACTCTATGATGAAGTCTGTTACGATAGTGGCATACTGATTTAAATTGGCTGCTTAGTTCTTGAATATGGACTGGTTCATTAACTCCAAACTGTCACATTGGAGTTCATCCATTACCTCAACCCAGCACTATGCAACTTTCTGTATCAAATCCTCACACTTCAGCTTCTGCTTGTAAGCCAGGAAAACTAGCCTTATGGTCTGATTTCTAAAATATGGAAGGAGGATGGAGAGGTACATAATTTTGATGGTTTTATAGCAATGATCAAGGGATTCATTGAAGGGTTTTAGGTAGCACACACTGGAGGTTGGCCCGGTTCAAGTCACTAACAATGGTGAACAAGGCCTCAGCATATTACATCTCAAGGTTATTTGTGGCAGTGTATATTTCATGGAAAGCACTCTTTACTTTCTCATGGGTTTGGATGTAAACTGTTGCCAGGATAGCAGAGGTGAAATCCCATAGGAGGTAGTAGGGATGGAATTTCACTATTAGATATTCTGGGTCTGGGTAACAGTAACTCACCTGGATTGTCAAGTCCAAACACCAAGCGGATGACCCTCGGGCCTTCATCTTGCCTGAGGATGCCAAGTGGTCCATTCCGGGAATTGAGAAGTCTTCAGGTTGTAAGGCACAACCAGGTGAAGAAGTAGTGACCCCTGTCTCTATAAAACAGAGCACGCAGCAGTCTCACAATTCTCTTTGGTAGGTTAGTGTAGCTTTAATTTTGCCCAGCTTGTTTTCATTGGCTCGTACATTTGCCAGGAGTATGTTGGGGAAGGGGGAGAAAAGTAGTGAAATTTTACTGTAAACTTTTTGGATATTGTCTTGGAATTCCAATTTATTTTTGAAAGTTCCCAATGCCTGCCAAAATTTTAACTCCACCACTTGTCTTACACCTGTCAAGCTCCTTTGTCACAATCTCAAATAAGGCATAGTCAACTATTTTGGTCAATTGTTATGTTTTTATTTCTATACAGATGTTCCACAATTATATCTTTACTAAGGATTTCCATAACATTGCATTAATTGGTGACATACTCATCAGTTGTCAGTTTGGTTTAAGTTTCGTTAACATAGGAGTGTCTTACCTATTAGATTTTGAAATTCAAGTTTTTTTCCTATCGGTACTGTGTATAAACAAAACACTAAAGATGGTGTGAATTAAGTGTTATATTACATCAATGGGGCAGATTGTCAATAAATGTCTTGTGCATCAAAATGATATTGCAGATCAGCATCTGTTGTACAAACCACCCAATATGATTCAGACCCAAATAGTAGTCAACACCCAGGCAAGAGGTCGAAAGTCTATCTCTGTCTCTTTTAATGAACATATTGGATCATAGGCATTCACAGAATGAAGCAGGCCATTCAGCCCATGGTTCCCTACCTGCTGATTGCTCTCTTTCTAAATGTCACTTGCTCAATAATAAATATAACTATATTATATAAGATGAAATTTCAATGCAACGTGAAGTTCTTCAGATGCAACACTTGGATTAGACATTAAAATGAAAGACCATTTGTTCAGATGGACACAAAAGATTTTGGACTTATTTTCTGTGAAGAGCAGGTGTTGTTCCAGTGTTCCACCCCCTCAAACACACCCCAGCTAAACAAATTAGGAGATCAATCATCTTATTGTCATTTGTGAGATTTGTTTTCACAACTTGGCTACATTTGCTAATAAAGCCACAGTAAACTGTATTTGATTTCATATGCACCTTGATCATTCTTATTGCCAGTAAACTCTCCTGCCCCTTTATTGGTTTGAGGTACATTGTCTACAATAGGAGACGTGAATAAGATAGGTGATACAATGAACACTGTTCCAATATGGCTAACACAACTATCGTATCAAGGTCCTGATACCTTTAAAATAGCTGAAGCAGGATTCTTCTATTTCAAGCTGATTAACGAGGGTTAGGATTTAGCTCAGTTCTGGTCATATTCCTCTTGCAGCACCTGTTAGATTTCATACATATGTTAAGAAATCCCTTTGCAGATTCTCAGACTCACCCTTGATTCTTTCAGAAATTTCCTGTCACCTTTACCGGCACTAGTAAAGAAATTGCATCTTCTGTTTAGTAGAACGTAGGATTGTGTACCTGGTACAACAATTGTCTATCTTTGTATCGATACAGAATTTCCTTGCTTTAGCTCGGTCATAAGTGTTCATTCTCAATTCTAGTGCATCTTGTTTTCATCATTTGCCATAATATCAAACGCTTAATATAAATGCATGTGTGAAATGAATAGATTTTATTTAACTTGGTTTCAAACATGAAGACAAATAAATGCTTTGTTTCAACAAAAATTGTTTGTGACTTGAGGATAGAACAAATTCTATTTACTTCCAAGAGGATAGTATAGTCAGCCTGTGCCTCTCTGGTTGACATCAGTAATTAAGTAGTAATTAAAGAATTGCTGCCAATATCATTCTGTCCCAGCTGTTCTGCTAGAAATCCTGAATTAATGGAAAATTTTATGTGGAAATCAAGTGCCTCAGCTTGCAGTGCAAATTACAGCTGTTTGTAATAAATTGGTGGTTAGAGCTTTATAGGTGCTGCTTGGCTGGAACCTCTGCCATGAAACTTTGCTGCTGTTCAGGAGACTAGTCTCATTATCATGAGGAACAATTTAAAGCAGGCTCTGGAAAATGAGAGAACTTCCCATTATTCAAAATGTCATTTGTCCCAACTTTACTTTCTTGCAGTACTATCAGCACTACAAGTAAGCACAACATTAGCAACTAGTCTTGCATAAAATTGCATTTGTACAACTTGGAAAAAAAACATGGTTCATGACATCTCAGTTTTTCACTTTCTACTAACATGTCTAGCTGAGAGCTGTTTGGTATTTTGGTGGAACTACATGAACCTTGGGGCTAACTATTAACATATAACACATTGTTTATGATTTATTATTCTGCCACTCAGTTTATGAGGAAAAAAGAAAAATTCTTCCTCATCTCTATCTTAAAGAAGTGACACCTCACTGAGATTATACCCACTGGTCCTAGAGCCTCCCACAAGCAGAAGCAGCCTCTTCGTATCTGCTGTATCATGTTTCCTGAGAATCTTGTATGATTCAATAGGGTTGCCTCTCATTTTTCGAAACTCCAAGGATTACAAGCCAAACAGGCACAACCTCTCCTCATCAGAAAACCCACCCATTATTGGAATCAAGCCAGTGAACATTTGCTGCCTGCCTTCAATGCCAGTATATCTCTTTCCTTAGATACGGGGACAAAAGCTGTTCACAATATTCGAGGTGTGGTCTGACAAGTGACCATATGTAGTTTTAGCAAGACTTCCCTATTGTTATGCTCTGTTCCTTTTGAAATTGGTGTGAACTGGCCTGTTTCCACAGCATAGGAATTCTATGAAATAAAGACCAGCAGTCCATTTGCCTTCCCTTGAACTTGAATACTTATTTGTTGTTATTCATGCATGCAGACCATCAAATTCCTCTGTGCTGCTGCTTTTTGCAATCTCTCTCCATTTAAATAATATCCAGTTCTTCTATTCTTCTTGCCAAAATGCAAAACCTCACATTTCCCTACATTATATTCCAACTGCCAAGCTTTTGTCCACTCACTTAACTTGTCTATATCTTTCTGTAGTCTTTTTGTGTCATTTTTACCACATCTCTTTCTGGTTATTTTTGCATCATTTACAAAAGTGGTTCAGTACTTTCATGTTTTTCACACAAGCCATTAATAAATGTTGTAAATGATTGTGCCCTTTCACTGGTGCCTGTAGCAGACTGCTAGGTACAGGTTGCCATCTTGAAATTGCTCCCTTTATCCCAACTCTGCCTTCAATTGGTTATCCAATCTCTCTCTATACTATCTATATTACCTCCAATACATGGTCTATGATCATATTAACCAACCTAACATATGTTATCTTATTAAACAAGTTTTTGGAAATTCAAACATAGTTTCCCCTTTATCTATCTTGCTTGCCATCCCCTTAAAGAGCGATAACACATTTGTCAAGCATTACTTCCACTTCAAGAAACCATTCTGAATCTGATTTATCTGATCATGTATATCTAAATACTCCTTTATGATAGATTTTAATGTTTTCCAAAATGACGGATGTTAAGCTAACTGGGCTACAGTCTCCTGTTTTTGTCTTCCTTCCATTTTGAATAAGGCAGTTAACATTGGCAGCTTCCCAGACCCCTGGGACTTGCTACTTTACCCTGTTTTTCTTTCTTCCCTTTTTGGATCATCTTTTTGTTGGCTTTTAAAACATTGTCAATTCTCTGGCTTTCCACTTACCTAATTATTGACCCAAGGTCAACTTATTCCCTTCCTAGAATCCTTCTTCCAGCTGAGATCTACCTTTGCTGTGAGCCATGAGCTACTTTCTTAAATGCTTCCAATTGTTTGTCAACAATCTTTTCTGTTAAACTCTTTTCCCAGACCCTTCCAGCCAACTCTATTGTCATCCCTATGCAGTTACCCTTATTAAAATTTGGCACAATTTCTTTCTGACCCAAGTTTCTCACTCATAAACTTAGTGCTAAATGCGCCAAGTTGTGATCATTGTTCCCTATGAGATCTTTTACTCTGAGATCATTTACAAAACCTGCCTTAATTCACATGACCAGCTCCAAAATAGCCTGTCCCATGATTGAATCCACAACACGTTATTATAAGAACAGTCTTGAATGCAGCTATGATGCATTTTTCTAGATAATCTAATTTTCCTGATCAATATGAAGATTAAATTCGCCCCTAATTTATGTACTTCCTTTTTACATCTCCTTATCTCCTGGTTTATTCTCTTTCCTACAGAACACCTTCTGTCAGGGGGCTTCTGGATGAGTTTCACCAATGTCCTCTTCCATTTTGTCATTTCTTACCTCCACCCACATGGATTTTATATCATTTGATCCAAGATCATTTCTTGCTATCATATTTATTCCACATTATACTAAGAAAACTACCCCGTCACCCTTCCTACTGTCTGCTCAAAAAGTCATAAAGCCTTGAATATTTAACTTCAAGATTTGATTTCATTGGAACCATATCTCCATTCTGACTATAAAATCAAATGCAGTAACCTCTTCACCATCCCCCCAGACCTCCCACTGACTGAGGATGAACGGTCAGTCCTTAGCAAGGGGCTCACCTTTGTCCCCCTACAACCACACATCAACGAATACCAGTCACGGTCGGACATAGAGCAGTTTTTCCGCCGTCTTCGCCTCCATGCCTACTTCTTCAACCAGGAACCCAACCCTCCTTCCACTGACCCCTTCACCCGCTTCCAACACAAGTCCTCCTCCTGGACACCACCCCCAGGCCTCCTACCCTCCCTCGACCTTTTCATCTCCAACTGCCGTCGAGACATTAACCGCCTCAACCTCTCCACCCCTCTCACCCACTCCAACCTCTCCCCCGCAGAACGGGCAGCCCTCCGCTCCCTCCGCTCCAACCCCAACCTCACCATCAAACCCGCAGACAAGGGTGGCGCAGTGGTAGTATGGCGCACTGACCTCTACATCGCCGAGGCCAGACGCCAACTCTCCGACACCACCTCCTACCGCCTCCTCGATCATGACCCCACACCCGAGCACCAAACCATCATCTCCAACACCATTCACGACCTCATCACCTCAGGGGACCTCCCACCCACAGCCTCCAACCTCATTGTTCCCCAACCCCGCACGGCCCGTTTCTATCTCCTACCCAAAATCCACAAACCTGCCTGCCCTGGTCGACCCATCGTCTCAGCCTGCTCCTGCCCCACCGAACTCATCTCCACCTATCTGGACTCCATTTTCTCCCCTTTGGTCCAGGAACTCCCCACCTACGTCCGTGACACCACCCACGCCCTCCACCTCCTCCAGGACCTTCAATTCCCTGGCCCCCAACACCTCATATTCACCATGGACGTCCAGTCCCTGTACACCTGCATTCCGCATGGAAATGGCCTCAAGGCCCTCCGCTTCTTCCTGTCCCGCAGGCCCGACCAGGCCCCCTCCACCGACACTCTCATCCGCCGAGCTGAACTCGTCCTCACACTCAACAACTTCTCTTTTGACTCCTCCCACTTCCTACAGACTAAGGGGGTGGCCATGGGCACTCGCATGGGCCCCAGCTATGCCTGCCTCTTTGTAGGTTACGTGGAACAGTCCCTCTTCCGCACCTACACAGGCCCCAAACCCCACCTCTTCCTCCGGTACATTGATGACTGTATCGGCGCCGCCTCTTGCTCCCCAGAGGAGCTCGAACAGTTCATCCACTTCACCAACACCTTCCACCCCAACCTTCAGTTCACCTGGGCCATCTCCAGCACATCCCTCACCTTCCTGGACCTCTCAGTCTCCATCTCAGGCAACCAGCTTGTAACTGATGTCCATTTCAAGCCCACCGACTCCCACAGCTACCTAGAATACACCTCCTCCCACCCACCCTCCTGCAAAAATTCCATCCCCGATTCCCAATTCCTCCGCCTCCGCCGCATCTGCTCCCACGATAAGACATTCCACTCCCGCACATCCCAGATGTCCAAGTTCTTTAAGGACCGCAACTTTCCCCCCACGGTGATCGAGAACGCCCTTGACCGCGTCCCCCGCATTTCCCGCGACACATCCCTCACACCCCGCCCCCGCCACAACCGCCCCAAGAGGATCCCCCTCGTTCTCACACACCACCCTACCAACCTCCGGATACAACGCATTACCCTCCGACACTTCCGCCATTTACAATCCGACCCCACCACCCAAGACATTTTTCCATCCCCTCCCCTGTCTGCTTTCCGGAGAGACCACTCTCTCCGTGACTCCCTTGTTCGCTCCACACTGCCCTCTAACCCCACCACACCCGGCACCTTCCCCTGCAACCGCAGGAAATGCTACACTTGTCCCCACACCTCCTCCCTCACCCCCATCCCAGGCCCCAAGATGACATTCCACATTAAGCAGAGGTTCACCTGCACATCTGCCAATGTGGTATACTGCATCCACTGTACCCGGTGCGGCTTCCTCTACATTGGGGAAACCAAGCGGAGGCTTGGGGACCGCTTTGCAGAACACCTCCGCTCAGTTCGCAACAAACAACTGCACCTCCCAGTCGCAAACCATTTCCACTCCCCCTCCCATTCTCTTGATGACATGTCCATCATGGGCCTCCTGCACTGCCACAATGATGCCACCCGAAGGTTGCAGGAACAGCAACTCATATTCCGCCTGGGAACCCTGCAGCCATATGGTATCAATGTGGACTTCACCAGTTTCAAAATCTCCCCTTCCCCTACTGCATCCCTAAACCAGCCCAGTTCATCCCCTCCCCCCACTGCACCACACAACCAGCCCAGCTCTTCCCCCCCACCCACTGCATCCCAAAACCAGTCCAACCTGTCTCTGCCTCCCTAACCGGTTCTTCCTCTCACCCATCCCTTCCTCCCACCCCAAGCCGCACCCCCAGCTACCTACTAACCTCATCCCACCTCCTTGACCTGTCCGTCTTCCCTGGACTGACCTATCCCTTTCCTACCTCCCTACCTACACTCTCTCCACCTATATTCTTTACTCTCCATCTTCGGTCCGCCTCCCCCTCTCTCCCTATTTATTCCAGTTCCCTCCCCCCATCCCCCTCTCTGATGAAGGGTCTCGGCCCGAAACATCAGCTTTTGTGCTCCTGAGATGCTGCTTGGCCTGCTGTGTTCATCCAGCCTCACATTTTATTATCTTGGAATCTCCAGCATCTGCAGTTCCCATTACCTCTCTCTACCTCTATTCGTGTGGTTAGTTTATTTAATTTGTACCAAATACTGTGCACGTTTAAGTATATAGCCATTACTTTTGTCTTTTTTTTTCTTGCCTGTACATTCTGTCCCATCCTGTCCTATTATGAGTCTCATTATCTAAATGCAATAGCACCATACACCTTTGTGAGCCTAAGCATCCCTCCCAGCCCACTGTCTTGAACCAAATGGGTGAACAATAGGCCAAGAAGGATTGGTGTTTTGATCAGGCAGAAGCAAGAACTAAGGCCAGTGATTGCACAGTCAGAAGGAGCAATACATGGGTAGAATAGGACATTATGCTTTTTAGCACAACACATTCAGGGGCAGGTATAATCTAGAAACGTACGCAGGCAGCCTGTTTCTTGACATGGCTGCCTCACTCCTTACTAACCCTTGTTTCAAATGTTTCTCCATTACTAATACAGCAGTTGGCACACTCAGGCTCATAATGGACATGCGGTGCTTGCTGACAAGATTGGAGGTTTAAAAGGCCATTTAGCATTTGAAAAACAGAAGCTGTGTTGCCAGATTTTTCAGCCATTGTCATCTCTGGCTCCAGTGCAGATACCTCCATGCCCAGAAAGCTGGTATTATTTAATTTTAGTTCTCAGGTTTGAGGTTGGTGTGGCTGGAACGGGAAAGTATGAATTTATTAGTTTGAATAGTCATCCAAACCTCCAGTGGGCATATGATTTTGCATCATTTAATGCTGGAAATAGAATAATTACCATTTAATGCCTGTCCTTATCAATTTCATGGATATGAGGACAGTCCCATAAGAATCAAAGCTTGGTAAAGCCTGACATAGATTATTAGTCTACTGGGTATTGCGAACTGACTAAATTTGTTATTGAAAAAGGAGCAACTTTACAAGATAAAAGAGGATGAAATGTTTGTTTCTGTCCTAATGCATTTTGTAATTGGAAATATATTGTAAATTATGTTAAACGTTTTCTTAATTCTTATAATTTTCAATGATTGAGCAAATAAATTATTGTAGATCACCTGCTGTAACCGTTTTAAGGTCTGGCACCATCTGTGGAAAGAAAGCGGAGTTAATGTTTCAAGTCCAGTGACCCTCCATCAGAACTGTCATCATCAGAACAGATTAATTGGAGACAGAGAAGCTGGGAGAATGGAATGGAGTTTTTGTAGGAAGCAAAGAGTGAAGATGTTTAGTCACGGTAACTGCAGGAGTTGGTGGGTTTGTAGTGAATATTAGTGGCCAGCCTATCTTCAGAATTAGAAATAGTTGTTGAAAAAATGAGGGGAGGAGCCCGTTCTGAAAAAGGGTGACAGGATTTGAAACATTAAGTCAAGCTTTCTCTCCTGCTAGACTGCTAAGTTTCTCTGGAAATTTCTGAGTTTATTTCAGATTTCCAGCATCGCAATTCTTTTTCAGTTTGTGCTATTGTCCCTAGTTATGCCATACTCTAGATACAGCCAGTGCTGCTGAATCATTTAAAATGCAATAGACTTTTTAATTGTAAGAAATCAGGTGAAAAAAATTTAGATGGAATGGTAAGCTTTCACACAATTGCTCCAGCAGAAACAGTTAAAAAGGAGCAGGTGGGTATTATGTCAGAGATAATGGGAACTGCAGATGCTGGAGAATCTGCGATATCAAAGTGTGGAGCTGGATGAACACACAAGGCCAAGCAGCATCTTAGTGCTCCTAAGATGCTGCTTGGCCTGCTGTGTTCATCCAGTTCCACACTTTGCTATCTGGGTATTATGTCAATTGGTCCACATGAATTTCAGCTGAACCTTGAACAGGAAAGTGACAATTTCTATAATTATTATTCATTTTAAAATATTTTTTGTTATGAACATATACAACATTAGTTCCACACAAATTGTCATCTTTACCAAGTAGGTGAAAAGATGATCTACACAGGTATCTGCTGATACTGAACCCTTTATACTTAGTGATGAAACAGATTGACACACTGTCTAGGTGCAACTCTCCCACTGATTTTCTCTTCGCCCGTAGCTCCATTTAGCACTTTCCTACTCAGCACAGTGCAAATTGATGCAAATTAAGATTTGAAATAATATTGGCTGGCTTTCTTTTTATGGCTGTGAATAATAATATTCTAAGATTCAATGCAATTCAAATGCCTTAACACCACAAACTTACCAGCTGCTTATAAGGTCTGAGCATCACTGCAACATCAAGCTTAAACTTATTGCAAAAGAAGAAAGTATCTGCACCAGTCATGAATACAGGAGACAGTAATTTCATGGAACCATCTTTAAAGTTAGCAGAATCGTAGAGTCATGCAACACAGATGCATGTGGCATGTCAAGTATTTTCTTGGGTCATACACAAGAGTTATATGTCCTAAAGTTAGTAAAGACAGCCAGTCAAAATGTCAAAGAATGATTCTGACTGGGCTCGGGAATTTTCTTGAAAAATTTGTAGTAATTGACTTCCTGCAGGTCATTATTCATGTTACAATGTAACTTGTTTAGTTTAAAAATATTCATGCGGTTTTTGACAAGCAGCGCAGTATTATGACAAATATATTCTCTTTCACCTAATCAAAAGTGTTCAGCTATAATAACAAAGTTTATTCATCAGTCTCACAAGGTTTACATCAAAAATATTTCATTTACTATTAATTCTAGATGTCCTCCCAGCCTTCCAAACCATCCCATGATCTCACAGCGTCCATTCCTGGGAAACTTAGGGAACTAACTTGATCACTTGTTTCTCAAAGCCCCTCCTCCTTCTGCAGCTTTCAGTGGGGAGAAAACGAATGAATATTCTCCATATTTAGGATGCTACAGTGGAGAATTAAACATTGCAAAAATGTGATGATAAACATCAAAAAAAATAAGAAAACTGTTAAAATTTAACAGGACTCTGATATGATTGACACTAACAACACAAACAATAAATGTAAAAAAGAAAATCTCATAGTTTTATGTTGAATTCACAAGTAAAACAAACCTAGGGACAGGCCTCTTTTAAAGATGTTACTTTTCTGAATAAGTTCCACTTTCATCCGTTTATTATTTTCCACATTTTAATGGGCTTGAGTGGAAATGTCATCAGGACCTTTGGGAAACAACAGCTCAGTTCCATCAGAGTAACATTCTGAATGCTCCAAATACCACTGTTGGTATAAGACCTGTTGGCAGGACTTTACAACATCCATGTTCACAGCATTCCCAGATTTGGGAGGCAGGCCCTTCGGCCCAAACTGGTCCATGCCAAACAAATTGTCCTTCCATGCTGACCTCATTTCCCTGCCCTAGGCCTATATCTTTGTAAACATTTCTTATCCACATATTCATTCAAATGCCTATTAAATGCCATTAAGGTACCCGCCTCAACCACTTCTGCTGGCAGCTCATTCCATATGCGTAACACCTTCTACATAAAAAAGTTGCCCCTCAGGTTCCCATGTATTCTTTCCCTTCTTACCTTAAACTGATGCCTTCTAGTCCTCAATTCTCCAACCCTGGGAAAAAGACTAAGTGCATTCATGCCATCTATGCTTCTCATGATCTTACATGTTTCGATAAGGTCCCTGCTCAGTCTCCTATGCTATAAAGAAAAAGGTCCTAGCTTGTCTAGCCTCTCCACATAACTTAGTCCCTTGAGTCTTGTCAACATCTTTGTGAATTTCTTCTGCATTCTTTCCAGTTTAATAACATCTTTCCTACAGCAGGATGATCAAAACTGAACACAATACATCAAGTGCAGCCTCACCAACATCCTGCTAACTGCAACATAACTTCTTAACTTCCATACTCAACGTCCTGGCTGATGAAGGCCAGCATGCCAAAAGCCTTCTTCACTCCCCTGTCTACCCGTGACTCCACTTTCAGAGAACTATGCACCTGAACGCCAAGGCCCCTCTGTTCCACGACACTCCTTAAGGCTCTACCATTCACCATGAAACTCCTACATTGGCCTGAATTTCCAAAATGGAACACCTCACACTTACCTATAATAAACTCCAAATGTCCACTTCTGAAAATGATGAAGATTCTGCTGCAATTTCTGATCACTTTCCTCATTTCAGGTTCTTGCAAAGATTTATAGCTTGGGTTGAGGGTGAGATTGTTGACTTGCTCACCAAGCTGGCTGGTTGTAATTCGGACGTTTCATCACCATGCTAGGTACGATCACCAGTGCGGCCTCCGATGAATAAATGTTGCTCTACTCCACTTAGTATTTATATGATCCAGTCTGTTGAGGCGTTTTGTGTCATTTCCGGCTCTTATTTTCAAGGATTTATATATGGGGTCTAATTTCACACATTTATTGACTGCATTATGGGTGGAGAACCAGGCCTCTAGGAATTCCCGTGTGTGACTATGGTTGGCTTGAGATACGATAGTCACGTCATCCCAGTTAAATTGATGGCCTTCATTGTCCAAGTGTACTGAAGTGAGGGAAAGTTTTTGCCATATCATTTTGTTAAAAACACCTTAACAGACCGGATCATATAAAAAACTAGGCGCTGTAGAACAACATTCCTTTATCGGAGGCAATACTGACAATGTTACCCAGCATGGTGACAAAATATTTGAACTATAACCAGCCAGCTCACAAGCAAGTCAACAACCTCAACTTTCCTCACTGCCCATGATACCTCCTATTTTAGTGTCAAGTGCAAACTTACTAATCACACCTTGTACATTCTCATCACTGACGTAGGTAACAAACATTAATGGATTCAGCGCCAACTCTGAAGCACAGCATTGGTTGTAGGCCTCTAGTCAACAAGCATCCTTCCATGATTACTCACTTATTTCCTACCATCAAACCAATTGTGTATGCATTTTGCCAACTCTCCCTGGATTCCATACAGCCTAACGTTCCAGAGCAACCTACCATGTGGAACCTTATCAAAGGCCTTACTGAAATCCATATAGACTATCTACTGCCCTGCCCTCAACCACCTTTCTGGTCTCTTTATCAAATAACTCTAAAAGATTTGTGAGGCATGATCCACCATGCACAAAGCATGCTGACTACCCCTAATCACACCGTGTCTTTCCAAATGCATGTATATCTTTTGCATCAGAATCTTCTCAAGTAACTTACCTAAAACAGATGTTAGGCTCACTGGCCTATAATTCCCAGGTTTTTCTTTGCAGCCCTTCTTCAATAAGGGCACAAGAATCGCTACCCTCCAGTCTTCCTGGACCTCACCCGTGGTTAACGATGATGCAAATAAATCAGCCAGGGCCCCTGCAATTTCTTCTCTAGCATCTTGCAGGGTTCTTGGATATATCTGATCAGCACAGGAGATTTATCCACCATCATACGTTCTAATACTTCCAACACCTCCTCTATTTTGATATGGACTGTCCCCAAGATATCACCACTAACTTGCCCAAGTTTGCAAGTCCTTACTTCTTTTTCCACAGTAAACACAGAGGAGAATTATTCATTGAGGATCTCACACATCTCCTGCAGTCCCACACATACATGTTTACTTTTGTCTTTGAGGAGTCCTATTCCCTCTCTAGTTATTCTTGATCCTTTAATAAACTTAAAAAATCTCTTTGGATTCACCCTATTGTTTTCAGCCAAAGCTATATTGTGCGCTGTTTTCACCCTCCTGATTTCTTTCTTCAGTAATCTCCTGTATCCCTTATATACCTTGAGTGATTCCCTTCATCCCAGCTGCCTGCCCCTGAGCAACGCCTCCTTTTTTTCTGGTCAAACCATCAATATCTCTTGCCACCCAGGGTTCCCTATACCTGCCAACCTTGTCCTTCACCCTCACAGGAACACATAAACCTTGAACTCTAGCTGACACACTTTAAAAGGCCTTCCACTTGCCCGCAATCAACCCCTGCAAGCTCATGTCTAATTCAATCAAAATTCACCTTGCCCAAGTTTAGAACTTGAACTTGTGGACCAGTTTTGTCCCTCTCCATAACTATTTTAAAATTAATAGAACAATGGTCACTGGTCCAAAAGTGGTCCATCACTGTCACCTCAGTCTCCTGTCCCAATCTATTTCCCAACAGTAGGTCAAGTTTTGCCCCTTCCCAAGTAGGACCTTTTATATACCGCTTGAGGAATCTTTCTTGAACACGTTTAACATTAGCCACGCCATCTAAGCCCTTAACACTATGACAGGCTCAGTCTATATTAGGAAAATTAAAATGCCCCACTATGACAACGCTATTTCTCCTGCAAATTTATTACTCTAATTTCCATTGACTATTTGGGGGCCAGTAGTACAATCCCAATAATGTCTCCTCCCAGCCCACTTCTTATTTCTTACCTCCACCCACAAACCTCACTGGATGATCCCTCAGTTATTTCATCTCTGACTACTGCTGTGATACTCCCCTTAATCTAAAATGCAAATTCCCCTCCCCTCTAAGATAATAAAGTGTGAAGCTGGGTGAACACAGCAGGCCAAGCAGCATCTCAGGAGCACAAAATCTGACGTTTTGGGCCTAGACCCTTCATCAGAGAGGGGGATGGGGTGAGGGTTCTGGAATAAATAGGGAGAGAGGGGGAGGCGGACCGAAGATGGAGAGAAAAGAAGATAGGTGGAGAGTAGAGTATAGGTGGGGAGGTAGGGAGGGGACAGGTCAGTCCAGGGAAGACGGACAGGTCAAGGAGGTGGGATGAGGTTAGTAGGTAGGAAATGGAGGTGCGCCTTGCGGGGGGAGGAAGGGATGGGTGAAAGGAAGAACAGGTTAGGGAGGCAGAGACAGGCTGGGCTGGTTTGGGGATGCAGTGGGTGGAGGGGAAGAGCTGGGCTGGTTGTGTGGTGCAATGGGGGGAGGGGACGAACTGGGCTGGTTTTGGGATGCGGTGGGGGAAGGGGAGATTTTAAAGCTGGTGAAGTCCACATTGATACCATTGGGCTGCAGGGTTCCCAAACGGAATATGAGTTGCTATTCCTGCAACCTTCGGGTGGCATCATTGTGGCAGTGCAGGAGGCCCATGATGGACATGTCATCTAAAGAATGGGAGGGGGAGTGGAAATGGTTTGCGACTGGGAGGTGCAGTTGTTTATTGCGAACCAAGCGGAGGTGTTCTGCAAAGCGGTCCCCAGGCCTCCACTTGGTTTCCCCAATGTAGAGGAAGCCACACCGGGTACAGTGGATGCAGTATACCACATTGGCAGATGTGCAGGTGAACCTCTGCTTGATATGGAAAGTCATCTTGGGGCCTGGGATGGGGGTGAGGGAGGAGGTGTGGGGGCAAGTGTAGCACTTCCTGCGGTTGCAGGGGAAGGTGCCAGGTGTGGTGGGGTTGGAGGGCAGTGTGGAGCGAACAAGGGAGTCACGGAGAGAGTGGTCTCTCCGGGAAGCAAACAAGGGTGGGGATGGAAAAATGTCTTGGGTGGTGGGGTTGGATTGTAGATGGCGGAAGTGTCGGAGGATGATGTGTTGTATCCGGAGGTTGGTGGAGTGGTGTGTGAGAACGAGGGGGATCCTCTTTGGGCAGTTGTGGCAGGGGTGGGGTGTGAGGGATGTGTAGCAGGAAATGATGGAGACGCGGTCAAGACTGTCCCCTCCCCTCTTTTGTGCACCTCTGACCCGCCTACAGCACCTGTACCCTGGCACATTAAGCTGCCAGTCCTGAGCCTCCCTCAGCTACGTTTCTATAATGCTTATAATATCCCTACCCCATTTACATATCCACGCCCTGAGTTCATCAGCCTTACTTGTCAGCCCTCTTGCATGGAAATAGATGAAATTTAATCCAACAGGCGTTTCCCATTCCCTGCCCTCTTCCAGCCTGAGCTGTCTCTTCAACTTGCTATTTCTGATCACCGTATCTCCTTCCAGTCTCACGCTTGTCTCCCTGCTGTTGAGGATCCCACTCCCTGCCAATCTAGTTTAAACCATCCTGGGCAGCACGAGTATATCTGCCCACCAGGATATTGGTCTTCCTTCTGGTTCAGGTGCAACCCGTCCCTCTTGAAAGTTCACCTCTGCCCCAGAAAAGATAGCAATAATCCAGGAATCTGAATGACCGGCCCCTGCACCAATTCTTTCGCCAAGCATTCATCTGCCATATCCTCCTCCATATCCTCACTCGCATGTAGCACTGGAAGTAATCAAGAGATGATCACTGTCAAGGTCCTGGCTTTTAAACTTCTTACCTAGTTCTGTAGAATTACTCCACAGGACCTCATCCCTTTTTAACCTATGTCACTTATGCCAACGTGCACCATGACTTCTGGCTTCTCATGCTCCCCCACCCACCCCAAGGACATTCTGCAGCCGCTCCAAGACTATCTGGATCCTGGCACACAGGAAGCAACTCACCATCCTGGGTTCCCGTCTGCAGCCACAGAATCTCCTGACTGTCAAGTCTCACATCACTAAGGTCTTGTTTACCTTTACCCTTTTCAGCTGTGCCCCAGAGCCAGTTGTAGGGCCACCGACCTGGCTGCTGCTGCCTTCCCCGAACAGTTATCCCCCCAACAACATCCAAAACAGTATACTTGTTTTCACGGGGAATGGCTGCAGGGAATTCCTGCACTTTCTGCCTGCACCTTAGGTGTGGCCACCTTACTAAAACTCTTAGCTATGATGCGCTCAGCATCTCGGATGATCCTGTGTGTATCCAGCTCCAGTTCCCTAATTCAGTCTCTCAGGAGCTGCAGCTGGGTGCAATTCCCACAGGTATAGTCATCAGGGACAATGGAAGTCTCGCTGAGCTTCAACATCCTGCAGGAGGAGCATGCCACTGCCCTAACTGCCATCTCAAATGCTCTAAGAGTAAAGAGGAAAGTTAAAAAGACTTTACCTGAGCTTACCAGTACTTTTGCTGAGCTGCTGCACACTGAAGCCAACACCTTACTTCTCACTCTGCTACCAACAAATTTTCAATAGCGCATCTCTCTCCCCCTTTAATTTGTTTAGAGGAGCAGTAACAGAGGGAAACACTACAGTGATATAATGATCTCATTTAATTAAAATGTACATGGCTTGAAATTTTTTCATAATATTGTATCTCCCAACTCTCCAAACGAAAAACTGAATCAAAATCTTTACTTATACATCCTCCTATTTATTTATATTGCCAGGTTATATGCCCATGAGAATATCACAGCAAATTCTGATTAGACATCATCAGCTTCCAAATGCATCCTCATTAATGCAAAGAAACTGTATCTAATTCTGCCTCTTTTAGTTGAGTTCAATTAATATAAGACAAAGTGAAAATAATCTTTCTCAGCAGCAGTGCAAATGCTCAACTAGCAATGTAACTGTTGACATTATGATCTCTTTCATGGAAGCCTTACTGATGTTTACCAAAGGCTTCAGGATAGGCTACAGAATTGCAAAAACAACAAAATAACACTGATACAGTTAATGAACTAATTGCTTCTGTCATCTGGTGTAAGTTGCTTCATGCAGTTTCTAATTACTGCGCAAATCTTTGATACCCAAAAGGCATCCCCCTTTTGAAGTTTGACCTGTGGACAAAAGATGATAGAAACACTCAGCAAGGCAGGGAGCACCTGTGGAGCGGGAAAAGGTTGGGGTGGCGTCAGCACTTCAAGGCACTAAGTTAATTTCCATTAAAGGTCATGAAATTGAAATGTTAACCCTGTGTTTTTCTTTTCATATATCCAGGGAAAAGCTTCTGAGCCCATCCACCAATCTCAGAAAGAAAGGAGGGCTCCTTAATTAGGCAGTTGGCAAAAATTTAATTTCTCAGCAACAGGTTAGAGCTTTACCACTATATTCTCATAACCTTAGATAACAAGCTATAGAGCTGGATGAACACAGCAGGCCAAGCTGCAGCAGAGAAGCAGGAAAGCTGATGTTTCGGGCCTAGACCCTTCTTCAGAAAATGAAGAATTCAGAAACTCCTTCTCATTGCCTTTTTGATGAGTCACTATTCCTGATGTTGGTGGTGAGGAACCGCTTTTGCATTTATTAACATGGTATGAACACTCATGAGCACGTCAATCACTGGAATTACTATAATACATCCTTGACCAGCAAGTATAAGAAGCATTTGTATTCACAAACTATATATTTACACATGATGTGTGCCTGCTGGGGTAGACTTTTAACTCCAATGAAGATAAACTTCTCCAGTGACTTGGCTCCTTCATAAATAAGTCATTTCTTGCACAGAAGCTTACAATATAAGGGATGAAACCTGATTGGGTCAACCAGCCAACTGGGACCAAGTCCCAGTCATATGTCTCTGAAAAGGGGTGGCATGGTGGCACAGCTGTTAGCACTGCTGCCTCTCATCATCAGGCATCCAGGTTCAATTCCATCTTCAGGTGACTGTCTGTGTGGAATTTGTCACGTTCTCCCCATGTCTGGGTGGGTTTCCTTTGGGTGTTCTGGTTTTCTCTCTCAGTCCAAAGATACTCAGGTTGGGTGGATTGGCCATGCTGAACTGCCCACAGTGTTTAGGGATGTGTGGATTAGGTGGAATTTAGGGATGGGTCTGGGTGGGATGCTCTGAGGGTCGGAGTGGACTTGTTGGACCAAAGGGCCTGTTACTACACTGTTGAGATTCTATAAATTCCATGTGTTCTTGCTTATTTGTTGCTGAGGGTGAAGTCTGGCTGGTTTACAAGCCTGCCTAAACATGTCAGCCACACTGACTAATGCCAGCAAAACTGATTGCCTGCCACAATCAGGACTTCATGCAATAGAAGGGTCAGCTGAAAGTATTCAGAAAAAGATGGATTGAGTATAAAGGAAAGATGCAGAAGTAAATCTAAGAGTGTGGTTGTTCAGAGCACTGGAAGGATATGCAGAATAGAGGGAGGAAAGTGAGATGCAGAAGAAGAATCTTGGTGATAGGAGGATGAGGAAGGATAGGAGCTTCTTCTTGAAGGTGAAATACTCAATGGAGAACTAGATGTGCTAGGGTGAAAGAAAGCAGGTGAACTGAATAACTGTGGGAGTAACGCTGAGCATTCGGGTCTGGATGGGACTGGAATCAAAGCAGAGCAGCAATAGCAAGTGAAATAGTGAAAGAGCTGTTTGTCACAGGGTAGGGGTGGAGTCTGAAGCACAGAGGTTTACCACAGGAAAGGAGACGACAGGGCTGAAAACTGCAGCATAGATGAATCAAATGAAAAATTAACAACAGCATCATCTTTCACCTAAATCAACTCATAAAATGTGGCCATACAGAGAATGCACAGTTGAAGTGAGCAAGGCCTGAAATCCATTTGCATGTGTTCCTGGACAGTGTAAACACATTTAACTGAAAAAGATTTAAAACAGAAACTATACAATACTATTTGTGAACACTTTTACAGGCTGATCACTGAAGGGAAGTTTCAATGCAGCATAAAAGTAAATCAGTTCCATTGACTCCTAACTAGAAAATTTCAATCAAGTCCCATGATTTATTTAACTTTGAGAACAAAAGCACTTAAATCTCATTAATACAGATGGTTGTGCGGTTACTACACATGCACGAGTATCCACAGGCCCTTATGTTCAAAGTGAAGAACGTAGGGATTAAACTGTTGTGCAGGCTGTAGCTTTCAATGTTGTAGGGCTAATTTGCAGGGAATGATGAAGACCACCAATAGACAGATTGAGCTAATTGTTCAATGCATGGAAATCAATGTAAAGATCAAAGCTGAGAATATCTTGCACATGTCAGAATGAGGAAAAAGGAAATCAGTCCTGAGTCATGGAGGATGCAACTCACCATGTCAAGAAGTCTGTGGGGCAAACTTTCACCCAGCACATGAGCAGCCTGATATGGGCTCACAGGATAGCTTGACAATATTAAGATCTCAAACATAAAACAAACATTTCATTCGTGGCATATTTTCACAGTTCGGTATTTCCGTGCTGGATGTTTAACCACTGCTGTAGCAGCATTGCTGAGAATAAGAAAGTAGAGAAGAAAAAGGAATGTTTCGCAACAACTGAATGAGAGACAAGCAACTCAGGGAGCTGTAACTGTGAATGAACAAGCATTTGCTGAAGAGGAGCAAATACAGGCTTCAGTGCTGTTGGGAAATGTACCAAGAGGGTGCACAAAGGCATGGCAGCTACTTGCAGACGAGTTAAAGGCAGTGTCAGAGATGTCTTCACCTGATTCGGGACTGTGTGTGCCACCTTCTGCTGTGGCAATGACAATCAGAGCTGTACCCAACTTCCTTGTAACAATTCCCTTCAAACGTCGACTAGAAACGTGTGTAACCCTTCCAAGTGCTTGCCCATAAGTACATTTGTGAGTTCATGTATATCTTTTATGGCAATTCAGTTTGTCCACTTCACCATGGACCCAGAAAGACAAAGTTCCTGAGCAGTCAGATTTGCAGCTTTGCTTCCTGAGATGTAAGGGTCCATCAGCTACATGCATAAAGCGTTTAGAACACTGTGTAACCATGCAACCAGATTCCCAAACGGGAAAGAATACCACTCATTTTTTTGTCTAGGTCATTATGACCACAGGAAACAATTCATATCAGCATGCATCTTCTATCCATGGAGCTTTCACGAGCTTACCCTCTGCAAAACTTCTAGGTTTCTTGAATTTTTGCTCCCCGCATCATTTCTACAGTCATGGGTGACAAAAGGTGCTCTCTGATGGCAAGGTTCAATATGAAATGCCAGACAGATGCTGAACAATGGTGCAGAGGAGATTTACAAGGCTGTTGCGTAGAATGGAGGGAAGGTTTTGTGAGGAAAGGTTGAGAGAGCTAGGGCTTTTCTCTTTAGAACGATGAAGGGTAAGAGGTGGCGTGATAGAGGTGTCCAAAATGATCAGAGGTATAGATAGAGTGGACAGCCAGAGACCATTTCCTCGAGTGGAGGTAGCTATTACGAGGGGGCATAGTTTTAAAGTGAGTAGAGGTAGATATAGGGGAGATGTCAGAGGTAGGTTCTTTACTCAGAGAGTGGTAGGGGCGTGGAATGCATTGCTGGAGATGATAGTGGAGTCAACCTCATTAGGGGCATTTAAGCAGCTACAAGATAAGCATGTGGATGATAGTATAAGGTAGGGGTGGAGGTTAGATAGACCTTAGGTTTAGAGTAAAAGTTTTGCACAATATCGTAGGCCGAAGGGCCTGCACTGTGCTGTACTGTTCCATGTTCCTTTTGCTGGATAGCACCTAAAATTGTCATTGTCCACTACACGATGCTCAACTCAGGGCTATGATGAGGTGAGGACTTAGAAGAGAGGAAGATGGACCAGTCGCTTTTCTCTTCAGGCTGGGGAGAGTGATACAGATGCTGAAGGAGCCAACGCTGATGAAGAAGATGCTGAAGAAGCCAGGGCAGTATAAAGGCAAGGCAGAAAATTCTGAGAGAATACAATAGTGGCTAAAACACAAAGGTTGATGACTTTGTATGTGGACAATCAGTTGTGATGCAGAGATGTTATTGCTCTCGAGAAAATGCTTGTTTTTTATTTTCAAACATTAAGATACATTGTTTGCCATTTTAATGGGTTAATTTGTTTCCTTTGCACCAATAACCCCTGCTTAGTTTTCTAGACAAAGCATCAGCATGGAATTAAGCAGGATTACACATTGGCTATGCTCACATGACTCAAAACTCAGTTTGGAAGGGGCATTTCACCTATTAGACATGTAGAGGGGTTAAAGTATAATAACTAATGACTGAATGTCAAATGTCTAGTTTACAGCCTCACGTTTCAGAGGTTATTTTTCTCCCAGAATGATAGCATCAGCACTCTTTGCACTCATCTACGTGAGTGCATGTGAGTGTGTACAGTGACTAGTATCTATCAGGGTAGTTTACAACTAAAGATAAATCATAAAGATAAAAGATAAAGATAAAGCCTTAAAACACAGAGAGAGAGAGAGAGAGAGAGAGACAGAGACAGAGACAGAGACAGAGAGGCAGAGACAGAGAGAGGGACAGAGAGAGAGAGACAGAGAGAGAGACCACACAGCACTGTTAGATAAAAGACAGTATTTGTGTCATGTGTCAGATTGAACAGAAGGTTGACACCCTTGTGCCCAGACATTGTTCACATATCCGACATCACATGGTGATGCCAAGCACCCAATTCATATGTGACATTCCTGCAGGATAATAACTTTGCAATTTTAACTCATACTCAATGGGACTCAAAGGGACCTGAATTGACAGTGGTACATATGCTGGTGGAGCACAGCAGGTCAGTCAGCTTCCTGCAGCACTGGAACTAGATTCTCCCGAAATAGACACTGACTTATGCAGCCACCTCTGCCCAGTTGGGAAAACTTCCTGTTGTCATCTTAAGGGAAAAGCACTTCCCTTCTCTCCTCAGCAGCCTTCAGGAGAACTTCTGAGTAGGCATTTTTGGAACCACATTATGCTTGGTCTCTAACATCTTGAGGGGTGGATGGGATTGAGAAAGAGGCTGAGAGATTTTCCTGGATAAAGTGTTCTCTGTGAAGTACAACGTGGTGCCTGGAAATCGGGTTATAAAAGGCCTCAGCAGAGGCAGAATGCTTGGCTATCCATAAAGTTTGATATTTTACCCATGTATGTATATGCAATAACCTAAGAAGTATGTAATCAAGTGAAAAAAAGCCAACCTGCCCTGGGACAGCAGTAGCTCCTGCCTTTAGTCAAGACTCTTTGCCCTGATGAAGGGTTTCAGACCAAAACATCGACCTTCCTGCTCCTCAGATGCTGTCTGACCTGCTGTGCTTATCCAGCTTCACACCGATAGACTCTGGCTTCTAGCATCTGCTGTCCTTATTGTCTCCACTCCTGCCTTCAGGCCTGCCTGTACACTTAGCGTTATGAAGATAAGATTTTGCCCACAATCTGACCTGCTCAATCTAACCAATTCTATTTTTACTTCAGATTTTATGTCTTTTTCATTTGGATCATCAGAAGAATAATATTAGCAAGCGCTCTGACTGCAGGCTGCTCCTTCTTACATCTTCTATTTCTTTGTTCTTACTCATTGGTGGATATCCCAGAATTGCTACTTTGACAGGCTAAAGTAAATGACGTTGCATGTTGTGAGGTGCTGGCTTGCTGGGTGCACCTGAGTCAATGTGAACTTTTCACATTGACAGCCAGCATTTTGAAGCCCACTTAGCATGTCATTAGCCAGTGATACAAAAGGACTTCAGCAGTTAGCTTGGTGCTTTTCCTCCACTTGTTATTGCCTCCCCAGCCTCCTATAAATGACAACAAAAGACAAGAGATAGGAACAAAGGGAATAGCATATGGCAACGAAAGCCGGAACAATTGGAAAAAAAAATGACCATTTTCAGTGCTGTCAATTTTCATGATGGGGAGAGGGGAAGAAAACAAAGGGAAATTTGAAAGTAATAAATGAGGCAATGGTTGGTAATAAAAACCAAATTTATGTATTGAGGCCATTCTGGCAATGACAGTAAAGAGGAATCGATGAAATTGAAAGGAAAATCATAATGAAAGTAAGACAGGGAAGTAAGATGCTCTGGTAACAAAATGATTGATTGATGGCAATGGAGGGCACAATAAATAAAAATAAATACTGGGTGACTATAATGGAGAGTGGATTAAAGCAAGGGATTTAATGGTATTAAAGGGGGTTAGTGATGATTTCTGCACCAATTTACCAAATTTGGACAGGACGTCAGAAGACAGTCAATTTCTGCATGAGTGGACAAGCTGCAGTGAAAGGCAGTTGGTATGCACTTTTATGCAGTCTCATACAGATTTTGAGGTTTAAAATCTTTAATTTTTAATGTTCTTGCTAAACTGCAGCTTCCTTTCATTCTTGATGCTTCTGCTTCTCTCCTTGAATGCACATCTACAATCCATTTAAAGACTTTCCATATCTCCTGCATTCAGAACTGTCAGACTGCCTGTAGGGAATATGTTGTGCACTGGCAACTTGCAAAATTAATTGAACTGAAGGTCGGTTATGAAAATAGTTTGAGTCACATTGACTCTTTCAGGTAGGCATTTTGACAGCCTGATCACAGTCCTCCAAACCAAAATCACTCCTATGTCTTCATCATATTCAGGATGCTGATAACATGACATTATGACAGGGTCTCATATACTAGCTGATGAAGATATAGAATGTGATAGCTTACAATTTTATTGCTACTGATAGCACACAACATTTCATATCTGCCAGCTTTTGGCTACTGGATCGATCTTTAGTATGTTTCAATTCACACAACAGTGCCATACTGGACAAGGGTCTGTTCACTGTGATAGTGAGACTTATTGGGATTGTGTAGTTTTCATTCCTACAAATGCCATCTAGACAGATGTATTTTCAGTAGGTAAGCCAGTAAGGATGTGATGAAACAAATTATCCCCTTCTGTTGATTCACTCACCAGGTGACATGTTGTAGTCTGACAGTTGTGAGCTTCAGGATTTGGCCAGCTTGCTCATAGGGAGTGCTACTGCGCCATACTTGAGACTTTTAAGATCTAACATCTCTTCAGCAAATATTTTCAAGCTGACAACATAACATTGTATAAATGATTAACAATACCGATGTTGTCAGTTTTCTCTTTTGATGCAAATTTAAGGTAAAACAAACACATTTGCAACAATCTCACGTAGGTAATAGGTTAATTAAATTTACCACTATTATCACAACTTTGAAATTTCTCCTCACAAGTATTTCAAGGTGCAGTAAAACCATGTAAGTTTTGTGATGATTAATTTTACACCAGAAAATGCTTCTAATATCAATGGAGCTTTAGACTTATTCTCAAGCACAGTTTCTCAAAATTAAAATACCATGCAATTGAGTAGAATGGTCCATATTTTCTTGCATTTAGAAAAAAATAAGAGATATTTTAATTGAAATGTATAAAATACTTATACAATTTGTCAGGTTGACACTAAGAAGCAATGTTCCCTAGCTGGAATATCGAGAACTACGTCATAGTCCCACAATAAAAACCATTTAAAACTAAAATAAGGATAATTCCTTCAGTCAGGGATTGTGAACGTTTGTAGATGTCTGTCCCAGGGACCATGGATGTTTAGATGACAAATGATCGTAGAATCCCTATCGAATCCACGCCATCTCTCTGAAGGGTATCCCACCTAAACCCACACTCGACCCTATCCCTCTAAACCTGCATTTCCCATGGCTACCTTGCCTGTCCATCGACATTATGGGTAGTTTACAATGGCCAATCCACCTAACCCACACATCGTTGGACTGTTACAGGAAACAGGAGCGCCCAGACAAAACCCGTGTAGACACGACGAGAATGTGCAAACTCTGCACAGTCACCCAAGGTTGGTTTTGGGCCAAGTCCCTGACACTGTGAGGCAGCAGCGCTAACCACTGAGCCACTGTCCTGCCCCTAAATCACTGCAGGACTCATTGTAAACTTGTGCAGAAATGTGAAACATTGTTGATGACTTTAATAAAAGTTGACCAGCATTAAAATTTGTATTTATATGATATTTACTCAAATTGTCAAACAAAATTTGACACCAAGCCTGATCTAGAGATAACAAAAGATTACAAGAAGAACAGCAGTGGAGTGATCAAATTTGGGGACATCAAGAAGTCATAACTGGCAAAACTAGATATCTCAGATGGTTATGAGATAGGGGAAATGACAAGAGTAAGGTGGGGTGAGGGAAAAGAGGGATTTGAAAATAAAAATGAGAATTTTCAAATCAACGTGTAGCTTAACTGGAAACCAATGTGCGTCATTGAGCACGATGGGTCTTGGTGAATGAGACATGGAATAAGTTGTGGGCTGTACAGCTCTAGATAATTTAAAGGTTACAAAAGGGTCAAATGTAAAAAAATGGCCAAGACTGTATTGGATCAATAAAGTTTAGAAGAAACTAAAGAGAAGCTGAGGTTTTCAACAGATGAGCTGAGAAAAAGCAATCAAGTGGAGGTGAAAATAGGAAGTTTTAGTGATACCATGGCTTTGCAACTGGAACTTCATCTTAGCATCAATTACGTCACTAAAGTTTTAAAGGTTGTTTCCGAGAATGGCGAAGGGTAAGGGAGGGCTTGGTGACTCAATAAGAGGTTGTCGTAGGCACGGAAAATTCTTCCTCATATTTTGTTGGAGATTATCCCTTTGACTTGAAATAAATATGAACGTTATTTCTAACTCAGTAAGGAATCAATTTTTCACCAATCTGTAACAGAAGCCAAACTGTACACATACTGCAGTCTGCACTAAAGCTCATTGACACCAATACCAATGTGAAGTCTTTGCCAATTAATTGTCACCTCTTGTCCAGTTACCAGATTGGTGTCAGTGCAAACACGTTGGAGATATTTGGAATTATGCTGTAAAACAGGTGATAACAGATGGGGATCCCTGAATTTTATTCCAATTGTTATATGAGGAATGCAGTAGAATTGATTGATGCTTTCCCTTTGTCTGATTCTATACAATGCATTGTTCACACAGTTTCAAATTTTGAAGCTGATCAATGCTTAATTATCTCTCTTTCTAATATATTTTATCTTAACGGCACATTCCTAACATGTACAGCAATTAAGTTTTTGCAGTTTTACAGTGAATGGTTTCAAGTAAAACTCAGTCTTTCCGAAATAACCACAAGTCCATTATCGATTCATTAACATTGTAATTCAATTCAGGCTTTTTAATTATTCAGTTGCCTGTTGTTGACTGATTGCTAATTATTACAGTAAATTCAATTAGTGCATTTGGTTAGCAGAAGAGGCATTGGTTCAAATAAAGAGTTCATGGATGACAATAGCTTCTTTACTTACTAACTTTGGTTGCTTGAACAATGTGCCTTACTCTTGAGTTTGGCAGAATATTAGATTACCTACAGTGTGAAAACAGGCTCTTTGGCCCAACAAGCCCACACTGCCCCTTGGAACATCCCACCCAGACCCATCGCCCCACAAACCACACACGTCTGAACAATATGGACAATTCAGCATGGCCGATCCACCTAGCCTGAACATCTTTGGACTGTGGACAAAACCTGAGCACCCAGAGGAAACCCACACAGTCACGGGGAGAATGTGCAAACTCTGCACAGGCAGTTACCGAAGGTTGGAATTGAACCTGGGTCCCTGGCGCTATGAGGCTGCAGTGCTAACCATTGAGTCACCATGCTGCCTGTGACGTCTCTTAGATTACCAAATAATTTCTTTGTTTAAACACTATGTGCTAAGTCTGTGATTTTTAATATAATTATCTATACGATTAATTCACTAATATTCACTGAATCAAAGTGCATTTCTTACCAAATAAAAACCAAAAGAACTGTGGATGCGGTAAATCAGGAACAAAAACAGAGTTGCGGGAAAAGCTCAGCAAGTCTGGCAGCATCTGTGGAGGAGAAAACAGAATTAATGTTTTGGGTCCGGTGACCCTTCCTCAGACCCTTCCTCTGAGGAAGGGTCACCAGACCCAAAACGTTAACTCTGTTTTCTCTTCCACAGATGCTGCCAGACTTGCTGAGCTTCTCCAGCAACTTTGTTTTTGTGCATTTCTTACCAACAGTTAATAAAGAAATATGTAAACACGTGAGCATGAAGCCATGTGTTCGAGTTCAAAATGGTTCTTTGAACTTTGCATTCAGAATGGTGAACACAAATGTGATTGAACATTAATATAAAAGGTGGCCAAGTCTATCAAAACAATTTTAATACAATGAGAAATCAAGTGGGATGTACAAAATAGAGACAATTGCAATTTTCTTATCATAGCCAAAAGCTAGAATTATTCCTGTTGATTTTTGAGAGTCACAAGTTTGTGTTTCCGAGAAGACAATTCTCATAATCCATAACAGAAAATCACAGTAGCACTATTTGATAAGGCATTGAAACATAGAAGCAATTGATAGATGCAATGAAAAGGGGCAACTTCCTAATCATAATGTTTTTAATGGAGTGGTCAGTCAACATCTGAACAATAAGCAATAATTAATTCATTGCATGCTGGATTTGGGTACTCCCGGATCAATTACAGAAATGTTGAGATGAAGCCAAGAAAGTTACTAAATTTCTAGCAATTGCAACCTATGATCTTGATTTGATAATCATGCCAATGCTCTACTGAGAGGAAAGATGTCTCTTGGATTCCAAAGCAGTTGGCTGAATGGAGTTGTCCCCTATTTTGACAAGTTTGTTTAGATTCACGAATAATATATTCAACTTCATAATTGTGGAATCATTCCTGAGTGTTGGAAAATGATGAACTGCATATTCTCGTATTCTGTAACAGAAGAGATCTGAATTTAGAGCTTCATTTAGAGCTTCATATCTTACTGCCAGAGATAAATCTTCATCTTTCCAAAAAGATTGGCAGGGGGAGGGGAACCAGACTCATATTTCAGAGGATCAGGTATTCAGCCTTCCAACAGACACCACAGGGAGTGAGGTTGTTAATAAAGAAATATGGTCGATGGAGCGAAATTGCAGACATAGGGATCGTTTGAAATGTGTATATTTCAATGCTAGAAATATTGGAAATAAGGTGGATGAACTTAGTTCCAAGTACTGGTTCATGTTCTACGATGCTGTGGCCATGACAGAACTAAGGGACAGGAATGGTTGTTGCAAGTTCTGGGATTTAGATGCTTTAAAAGAAATAGGGAGGATGGTAAGAGAGGCAGCAGAGTGGCATTGCTAGTCAGGGCAAGTATATCAGCTACTGAAAGGCAGTTCGAGAATGATATGCCTACAAAGTCAGTTTGGGTTGAGGTCAGGAATAAGAAAGGAGCAGTCACTTTGTTGGATTTTTTTTTACAGACCACTGAATAGGTGCAGAGAAGTGGAGAAGCAAATTGGGAGGCAGATACTGGAAAGGTGTAGAAGTCACAGGGTTGTAAGTCATGGGTGACTTCAACTTTCTAAATATTAATCAAAAACATTTTAGTTGTAATAGTTTAAATGGAGTGGATTTTGTCCAGTGCGTTCAGGAAGGCTTCCTGACACAGCATGTAGATAGACCAACATGAGGAGAGGCCATTTTGAATTTGGTGCTTGGCAATGAACCGGCCAAGAGTCAGACCTGTCGATAGGAGAGCATTTTGACAGTAGTGATCATAACTCTGTTACTTTTACGATAGTCATGGAAAAGGATAAGTACAAAAAGCAGGGTAAGGTTTATAATTGGGGGAAGGGTAATTATAATTCTGTTAGGCAAGAACTGGCTAACATAAAATGGGAACAGACGTTGTCAGGGAAGAGCACTACAGAAATGTGGAGATTGTTTAAGGAATGCATACTGCGTGTGCTCGACATGTTTGTCCCTAGCAGCAGGGAAGATGCAGTCGAGTGAGGGAGCCTTGGTTCTTGAGAGAGGTTGAACGACTGGTTAAGAGGAAGAAGGATGCTTATGTAAGGTTTAGGAAACAAGGATCAAAAAAGGCTCTAGAGGGATACAGGTTAGCCAGGACAGTGCTGAAGAAAAGGCTTAGGAGAGCTATAAGGGGGCATGAGAAAACCTTGGCAGATAGGATCAAGGAAAACTCCAAGCTTTTTTACACGTATGTGAGGAATAAGAGAATGACCAGAGAAAGGGTAGGGCGGATCAAGGATTGTAAAGGGAATTTGTGCACGGAGCCTAAAGAGATAAGAATGGTCCTTAATGAATACTTTTGTTCGGAATTCACAACTGAGAGGGGCCTAGTTGTAGGGGAGGACAGTACGAAGCAACCTGGTAGGCCAGAAGAGGTGAATGTTAGTTACGAAGATTTACTAGGAATTTTGAAGATAGGTAAATACCCCAGGTCTGATGGGATTTATCCAAAGATTCTATAGGAAACAAGGGGAGAGATCGCAGGGCCTTTGGCGATAACCTTTTCGGCCTCACTGTCCATGGGTATAGTGCCTGAAGATTGGAGAGTGGCAAACTTCATTCCCTTGTTCAAAACCGGGAATAGGGATACCCCCTGAAATTACAGGCCAGTTACTCTTACTTCAGTGGTGGACAAATTATTGGAAATGGCTCTGAGAGATAGACTTTATGATCACTTAGATAGGCAGAGTTTGATTTGTGATAGTCAGCATGGATTTGTGAGGGGTAGATCATGCCTCACACACCTTATTGGATTCTTTGAAGAGATGACCAAATGTAGCAGATTGGATTCAAAATTGGCTGACCCTTAGAAGACAAAGTGTGGTAGTGGTGGAAAATATTCATCATGGTACTCGGTTATGAATGGTGTACCACAAGGATCAGTTTTGGGTACTCTGTTATTTGTGATTTTTGTAAATGATTTGGATGTAGGAGTGGAATGGCGGATTAGTAAGTTTGTGGATGATGTGAAGGTGGGTTAAGTTGTGAATAGTACAGAGGGCTGTTTTAGGAACAAAGGGACATTGACAGGATGCAGAGTTGGGCTGAGAAGTGGCAGATGGAGTTTAACCCGGAAAAGTATGAGGTGGTTCATTGTGGAAGGATAAGCTGGAAAGCAGAATACAAGGTTAACGGCAAGATCCTTGGCAGTCTGGAGGAGCAGATGGATCTTGGGTTTCATAACCACAGTTCCATGAAGGCTGCCACCCAGGTGGATAGATTTATTAAGAAGGTGTACGGTGTGTTAGCGTTCATTAATAGAAGGATTGAGTTCAAGAGCCATGAATTTATAGCTATAGCTCCAGCTTTACAAAACCCTGGTTCCGCCACATTTGGAGTATTGTGTTCAGTTCTAGTCACCTTATTACAAGAAAGGTGTGGAAGCATTGGAAAAGGTGCAGAGGATATTTACCAAAATGTTGCCTGGAATGGAGGGAAGGCCTTACGAGGAAAGGTTGAGAGAGCTAGAGCTTTTCTCTTCAGAATGACAAAGGATGAGAGGCAACTTGAAAGAGGTGTCCAAAATGATCAGAGGTATAGCTAGAGTGGACAGCCAGAGGCTTTTTCCTCAGATGGAGGTAGTTATTGTGAGGGGGAATAATAAAGTGTGGAGCTGGATGAACACAGCAGGCCAAGCATCTCAGAAGCACAAAAACTGACGTTTCGGGTCTAGACCTTTCATCAGAGAGGGGGATGGGGAGAGGGTTCTGGAATAAATAGGGAGAGAGGGGGAGGCGGACCAAAGATGGAGAGAAAAGAAGATAGGTGGAGAAAAGAGTATAGGTGGGGAGGTAGGGATCTTGGATTCTCTAGCATCTGCCATTCCCATTATCACTATTATGAGGGGGAATTGTTTTAAAGTGAGTGGAGGTAGATATAAGGGACACGTCAGAGGAAGTTCTTTACTCAGAGACTGGTAGTGGCATGAAGTGCATTGCCGGAGCAAGTCGTGGAGTCGGCCTCATTAGGGGCATTTAAGTAGCTATGGGATAGGCATATGGATGATAGTTAATGGTTGGGGTGGAGGTTAGATAGATCTTAGGTTTAGAGTAAAAGTTCAGCACAACATTGTGGGCCGAAGAGCCTGTACTGTGCTGTACTGTTCTATGTTCAATGTTCCAAAAGGCATATTTTGAATCAGAAAAATCAAGTTTAAAATTAGAATCTGCTTCCTTTACATAAGTTCTTCATACAATATCAGTCAGAGCTTGTTAACCTTGCGGACAAGGCCCGAAAAATTCTTCCCAAAGTGAGACAGGTATTCTGAGAGATGGTCACTGAATAGAAAAAAATCTCCATTGGTGGAACACATAAGCATGTCTCACTTTATTACGTGATAGATGCAGTAATTACAATTGCTTGATACTTAACTCCGATCTCATACTTGAATTAGGATTTCTTCAACTGCAAATGATCAACTTTTCTGTTTCAGCTCTGTTGATCAACCATGTTGCATAGACACCATAATCAGTTTTAGGTAATCATGTGGTGAGCAAAAATTAATAGCATTCTGACAGCTTGGAGCAGAAGCTGTGCTTGTGTGCAGCTGTGTTTGCAAAGATTAGGTCATAGACGAAAGTAATCATTGTGCAAAAGATAAAGAATGTAAACGCCTCGGGGCTTACTTGCATCCCACTTAACATTAAGCATTCAATTGTTCTAACGAAACCATAGCATCTGTACACTGTGACTGAATGGAAGTGGACAATAATCCTGTGCAATTGTACAATGGGAAGTAATATGTTCCTGTTAGAGAGAAGAGTACGGCTGATCAGAGTAGGGAACAATGGATGAATAAAGATATTGAGGCTCTGGTAAGGAATAAGAAGGAGGCATATATCAGATATAGACAACAAGGGTGGAGTGAATATGTTGAAGACTATAAGGACAGTAAAGGCATTCTTAAGAGGGAAATCAGGAAGTTATAATGGAGATATGAGGTAGTCTTGGCTGATAAGGATTAATCCAAACAGATTTTACAAGTACATCAAGAGCGAAAGAGCAATTAGGGAGAGAATAAGGCCCCTTAAACCTCTGCAAGGTTGTTATGTGTGGAACCACAGGAGGTGGGAGACGTATTAAATGAATATTTTGCATCAATATTTACTGTGGAAAAAGACATGGAGCATAGGGAATTCAGAAAAATAAACATTTGTGCCTTGAAAACAGTCCACATTACAGAAGAGGAGGTGCTCAAGGTCTTAAAAAGCAAAAAGGTGGATAAATCTTCAGGCCTTGATCAGGGAAACCCCAGGAATTTGGGAAGCTAGGTAAGAAATTGCAGGGGCTCTAGCAGGCACATTTATATCATCTACAGCCATGGGTGAAGTGCCAAAGAACCAGAAGGTGGCTAATGCTGTGCCTTTATTTAAGGAAGGCTGCAAGGAGAAACCTGGAAATTATAGACTGGTAAGTCTGATATCAATGGTGTGTAAGTTAGAGACAAGGAGTCAGAAAGAACCGGAATAGACCCCTTGGTCCAACTCACCCATGCTGACAAAGTTTCCCAAACTGATCCATCCCACTTGCATGCATCTGGTCCATATCCCTGTAAACTCCTCCTATTCACGTAGTTGTCCAAATGTCCATTAAACTTAGTAATTCTACCTGCCTCTACATCTTCCTCTCAACTCATTCCATACATGCACCATCCTCAGTGTGAAAATGTTGTCCTTCAAGCCCCTGTTAAATCTTTCCTCTCACCTTAAACCTATGTCCTCTAATTTCGGACTCCCATACCTTTGGAAAAAGACTTTGGCTGATCACTTACCCTCATGATTTTCTAACAACTACAAGGCCACCCCCCAGCCTCTGACAGTCCAGGGAATAAAGGTCCCAGTCTATTCCAGACTTTCACATAAACCCATCTGCCCTGGCAACATCCTTGCAAATTTTTTCTACTCCCTTTCTAGTTTAACAGCATCTTTCCTATAGCAGCAATCAGAATTCTAAAAGTGGCCTCACGAATGTCTTGTGCAACTGCAAGGTGACATTCCAAATCTTATATTCAAGGATTACTACTGGAAACGTTAACTCTGATGTTTTCTTCACAGATGCTACCAGGCCTGCTGAGCTTTTCTTAGCAAACTTCCATTTTTGTTTCTGATTTACAGCATCTACAGTCCTTACAGTTCCTATATTCAATGATCTGACCAACGAAGGCAAGCATAGCAAACAGCTTCTTCACCACCCTGTCTACTTGTGATGCCATTTGAAGGAACTACGCACCTGCATTCCCAATGTCTCTCTATTTGCCAACACTCCCAAGGCCCTACCTTTAACTGTGTACATACCGGTTTGACTTCCCAAAATACAACACCTCATGTTTATCTAAATTTAACTCCATCAGCCGCTCATTGGCTCTTGTGATCATAAACTCATTGCAGTAATAGATAACCTTCTTCATCATCCAGTGTACCACCAATTTTGATGCCAGGTATAAAGTTCTTTCAAACTTGTGTATTGGTAGACAGGGTGGTAAAGAAGGTGTTTGGCACACTTGCCTTCACCGCTCAGACCATTGAGTTTGGGAATTGGGACATCATGTTTCAGTTGTACGGAACGTTGGTGCGGCCACATTTAGAGTACTGTGTTCAGTTCTAATCACCCTGCAGGAGAAAAAATATTATTAAATTGGAGAGGGTGCAGTAAAGATTTACGAAAATGTTACCAGGACTGGCCTGTTTGATCTACAAGGAGAGGCTGGATAGATTGGGTAATTTTTCACTGCAGCATAGGAGGTTGCGGGGTAACTTTACAGAGGTTTAATAAAATCATGAGGGGCATAAGTGAATAACATAGTTCTTTTCTCTAGGTTAGAAGGCATACTTTCAAGGTGAGAGGAGAAAGGTTTAAAAGGGGCCTATTCAACAGTCCTGAGTCAAGGGGGAAATCAACTTCCAGTACAGGAGAGTGCTTCATCACTTTCACACCTGCATCATGTGCCGGCTGACTTATACTACAAATAAACTGCATGGGCAGCAAACAAGAAGCCATGTCCAAAAAACTTAGAGTAGTAGTCCTCACTAAAGTTGGTGGAGGCGCCCGGTACAATTATCAAAGGACAACCTCTGGTACCAATCCAGACATGTGGCCACAGTCAGGTGTCCAGTCAGTGCAATCTCAGTGAAGGGATCCATGCCATCACAGTTCGTGGATTGGGTTATGGTCAGTCCTCTAGCTCCATAGCAGATTGTAAGGAAGGAAATGGCAAACAAGGTTAGGAAGATCTGTCTGGAGAATTGGCACTCCTCAGCCAGGGCTGTACTCAAGGGATTGGGCCACTGCCAATTCATCAGGTCTGTGCGGAGAAACGAGGGGGAAGCCGAAATGGGGGAGGGACAAGCAAGAAAAGGGAACTCTGGAACGTATTCTTCAGAATTGATGACTGAAAGCTGGGAGAAAGGGGTAAAGGGGGAAAGTTCATTATGGGAGGGGTTGAGGGAGCTTGTGGGGAAGCCAACAATAATTTTTAAGGTGAGGAATATGGTGAAGCATGAATGAGAAGGTGGGTATGAGGAAGAGGATTGCTAGCAGTTGGAGCCATGTCTTCCTTAGTAGTTTATATTCCTGAACATCCTTAAACTATCGTTTTCATCAAGGTATTGCTATATGTATTGCTGGGGCTACAGGGGACAGTGTTGCCAATGCTTCAAATGAAGGCTCCAAGGATGGTTACCAGAAAATAAGGCTACTCACTGCCCCCATGGCAGGCGACTCTATTACACAAACCCCATGACTGAAAAGGAGTGCAGATACAATCCAGCCAGTTCTTCAACCAGGGCAGTCATAGAGCAAACATTGGATCTCCTGAAAATGAGAGTCTGATGCATGGATTAGTCAGAGGACCTTGCAATACAGTCAAGGCAGAGTGTGTGGATAAATTGCAGTATGCCGTACTCTGCAAAACTGGAATGTATAAAGAGGCAACATGATGGAAACCAAATAGCTAAAGGAGTGACAGCAGTCTTCCATGGAGGAAATTGAGCAAGAGGAACATCACCATCAGCTTGATAGAACAGTGTAATGTTGGTGCAACAAGCCAGGCGGGGCTTAATTGACATCTAATTCTAATATAAGAGATAATGGGAACTGCAGATGCTGGAGAATTCCAAGATAATAAAATGTGAGGCTGGATGAACACAGCAGGCCAAGCAGCATCTCAGGAGCACAAAAGCTGACGTTTCGGGCCTAGACCCTTCATCAGAGAGGGGGATGGGGAGAGGGAACTGGAATAAATAGGGAGAGAAGGGGAGGCGGACCGAAGATGGAGAGAAAAGAAGATAGGTGGAGAGAGTGTAGGTGGGGAGGTAGGGAGGGGATAGGTCAGTCCAGGGAGAACGGACAGGTCAAGGAGGTGGGATGAGGTTAGTAGGTAGCTGGGGGTGCGGCTTGGGGTGGGAGGAAGGGATGGGTGAGAGGAAGAACAGGTTAGGGAGGCAGAGACAGGTTGGACTGGTTTTGGGATGCAGTGGGTGGGGGGAAAGAGCTGGGCTGGTTGTGTGGTGCAGTGGGGGGAGGGGACGAACTGGGCTGATTTTGGGATGCAGTAGGGGAAGGGGAGATTTTGAAACTGGTGAAGTCCACATTGATACCATATGGCTGCAGGGTTCCCAGGCGGAATATGAGTTGCTGTTCCTGCAACCTTCGGGTGGCATCATTGTGGCAGTGCAGGAGGCCCATGATGGACATGTCATCAAGAGAATGGGAGGGGGAGTGGAAATGGTTTGCGACTGGGAGGTGCAGTTGTTTGTTGCGAACTGAGCGGAGGTGTTCTGCAAAGCGGTCCCCAAGCCTCCGCTTGGTTTCCCCAATGTAGAGGAAGCCGCACCGGGTACAGTGGATGCAGTATACCACATTGGCAGATGTGCAGGTGAACCTCTGCTTAATGTGGAATGTCATCTTGGGGCCTGGGATGGGGGTGAGGGAGGAGGTGTGGGGACAAGTGTAGCATTTCCTGCGGTTGCAGGGGAAGGTGCCGGGTGTGGTGGGGTTGGAGGGCAGTGTGGAGCGAACAAGGGAGTCACGGAGAGAGTGGTCTCTCCGGAAAGCAGACAGGGGAGGGGATGGAGCTTTTGTGCTCCTGAGATGCTGCTTGGCCTGCTGTGTTCATCCAGCCTCACATTTTATTATCTTGGAACTCTCCAGCATCTGCAGTTCCCATTATCTCTGATACTATTTTCCTCCGGGTGGTCTGGTTTCCTCCCACAGTCCAAATATATGCAGGCTAGGTGGCCGTGCTCAATTGTCCTGTAGTATTCAGGGATGCCTAGATTAGATGGGCTATAATCAGATGGGTCTGGGTAGGATGCTCTGAGGGTCAGTGTGGACATGTTGGGCCAAAGGGCTTGTTTTCACACTGTGGGGATTCTATAATGAGCTAAACAAGGAAACGTCCACAAAATAATCCAACCCTCCAACAAACTACTGTCCTGAAACATTCCAGCAAATCAAAAGAATATTCTGTTAAAATTACACTATCCATCATATGAATAACCCCAATCAACGAAACACAGTGTCTCAAAGTATCGCAGCCCTGTCACCTGAAACAGTCAGTCACTATTTTGAATGGAGGGTCTGGCGTGCATTGGAGGATTCTGTGACATGTCTGTAAGCATGAAAACTTGGTAAAGGTTTTGGAGTGGAAGGGGCCATGGGTTGTTATAGAACATATTTCACGTTGTGAGGTAGTCTGAACAAAGCAGGTCAGCTTCGAATGAGGGGATAAGGTTAACTGAGCTGATCATATATTGGGGAGGCTACAACCAATGTCAGTTTCTCGCTGAAGCTGCCAAGGAGTTAGAGTGTCAACCATAGAGTCATGGCTTCTCCAATACAGGCAAAAGGCCCTTCGGCCTATCATATCTGTGCTGTTCAGAAACAATGACCAAAACATTCTAATCTTACTTTCCAGCATTAGGCACACAGTGCTGAATGCCTTGGCATTGCAAATGTATATCCAGATAGTTCTGAAATGTTGTGTGGCTTTCTACATCTATCACCTGAACAGACAATGAATTCCAGATTCCTCACTCGCCTGTGGGTGAGAAAAACAATCCTTACACCTTCTCCAAATCTGTGTCCTTCATAACTTGATACATACTAGTTCTGCCTCCTGTCAGTTTCCTTTGCCCTGAGGAAAACAACCATAGACCAAAACAGCTCTCTGATGAAGGGTCTAGGCCCGAAACGTCAGCTTTTGTGCTCCTGAGATGCTGCTTGGCCTGCTGTGTTCATCCAGCCTCACATTTTATTATCTCTAATTCAAATATATGTTGGTTACTGCAGTGATTCACTCATTGACTGTAAATTTGTTGTTGCTTGAAAGGCAAGTGGTCCTGTATGTTGCAAGGAACAATTGCTAGCTTAGTTTGTTTTTCCTTTGTTTTCGCTGTCACTCAATAATTCTTTGAAGAATGCGATGTTCTCATAGAGAATAAGATTTTCTGCCCCTTTGGATATTAGGGAAGAATAGCACTCCCACATATAATATTCTCTGATGGGATCATGCTAACAATAACCTGGGTAGTTTGTTCTTGTAGCTGCAGTTACAATGACTATGGATTAGGGAGGTGATAATGTAAAATAGCAATACATTTACAATGTGTACCTTTATTTGCAATGTAGTGTTAACAGTGCAAACCTGTGACCTCCAAAATGCTTCATTTTTGTTCTCCTTCCATTACTCTGTGAAGGCAGCTGCCAGCACTTTACCTGGTGCATGACTAGGATTTAAAAATGGCACTGGCCCTGAAAGTCTGAGAGGCCCCAACAGTTACAAGCATTTGTGCCACTCCTCAATAGAAGGCAGTGTGTGTGCGGTGACTTAAAGCCATTGTGTATAGCGAATGAGGTAAGCTGCAGAAAATAGTGTGACAAAGATGCACTAGAGCTCAAAGATAGAAACTATCCGTAATATTTCCTGAAAATGACATTTCTCTGCTAAATTTCAGGTTTCTGTTAAAATTCAAACTATTATCGTAGGGACATAAAGACTTGCTCGCATATCAACAAACAAATTGCTCCTAGACTTTGGGAATTTGGGTCCCACAAGGCATTGAATGTGAATGGAAGAATGAGCAGATGCTAGGCAAAGAAGGATGTGTGTTCTCTAGATCAGTTTCCTCACAATATATCTATTATTAATGATATGTCAAATTCCAACCAGTCAGCACTCAATGCTTCTTGTTATGTAATCTTCTCCCACAAGAATATGTTGGAAAGCTAAATATTAAGCAGAGAAATGAGAGAGATGTGTCCCAGTATCATTGCTGTGTATTACCCATTATAAAGTTTTCTTTCAGAAACAATATTTTTGCTTATGAAAGGACCATATTTCTTTATTTTCCAATATTTTTTATGATGGGCTGAAACTGAAATAGAAGTTTTAAAAACCAAAATGCCACTACACCTTAAAAAAAAAGCAAGTTGCCAGCAACTATTGTCGATATTAGAGGCACTTTTCTGTTCAATTAATTGAGGGGGTTGGTTACTGCAGATAAACTGGAGCCAGGGAATGTGTACATAGGAAGATTGAACTGGCAACAAGTAGCTGATTGGTCTGTAGAGTGGTGACCAATTTTCAATGACAAAGGCATTCTGCTTACCAACAACTTTTTGATTAGCTTAAGGTAGTTGAACAGCTTGTGGGTCTGAATGGGAGGGTTAGAAGCCATAAGATGCTGCCATTTTCTCTGTACTAAAAGATACTAAAGTCTGAATAAAGCTGTAATTTCCTGTAGGCTTAAGCAATAAGCCTAAGACTCTTATTTCTCAACCAGCCACTCTGTGCCTCCTAGAAACAACATTGTTTATGAGAATCTAGAATCTATTTATTTATAATAAATGGTTATCCTCAACAAATGCAGAAACCTGGTCTGTGCTTTTTGTTAACAGAGGACTTAAAAGACTTAGGGAATTTTGTAACTTATATCCAGGCTTCTGTGGTTTAATTAGACAAAGATAAAATACTCCTAGCTCATTAGCCCTACAATTGTGCCCACTGTACTGATTAGTATTAATTTGTTTCAACATCTCATAATTGGCATCTGGTAAATGTAATATTTGTATGACAGTTAACTTTGTAAAGTTTGTACTTGTATAACCATCTAGACATTCCATCATTCAAGACCATGTAGTAAAGATTATTTCACTCTCCTTACATGCTTAGTCTTTTTTCTGAATATTAATGTTTTCTGACCTGCCAGATTTGTCTTGCCTTTAAATTATAAATAATAATAAAAACTCTTTCCAGGCATTCAAACCACAACTAACAGATAGCTCTAACGAAAAGCAAATCATCAATAATAAATAATTTCTAATAATTCAATGGGAATTTCACTAATTAAATAAAATTTGAGTCAAGAGCTCAAGAACATCAATCTTTGAGCCCTGATTACAAGTGCTGCCCCTTTTTCCCCTAACAGAGACATGAAGAACAAATCAAACCATCCTCTTACCTTCATAAAAAGCCATGAAATTACAGTAACAAAACTTAATGAAGAGGGTGAGTCTGTGGGAAATTGGGACCTCAAGGAACTAGTCAGGGGACATCAAAGACCATCACGATTGGAAGCCAATTGGAGTTTGATCATGCCTCCCTGAAATCAATAAGCCTCACCTAACCTAGGCCAATCAGAAGACAACAGTGTCATTGATCATGCTTATTAAGACTTGCCAAGCCACAGCAACAAGTTTTAGTGATCAAAGTGCCCAGAAGTTTGAAGTTATTATAATTCCAATCAAAAATGGAAGTTCCTCAAGGCATAACCAGAGAGCAGAGACTGTGGTATACCCAAAATGTCACTGCCCTGCTTTTGACGTATTATTTATAATCTAAATAAAATTTCCTGATTAACTACACTACCAAATTATCTTCTGTTAACTTTTTAGTTAAGTCTCAAATCAACAAATTAACATTGGGATTTGATTTTTAAGCTATAAGATCTAAAACTTCACTATCATTGGAGCTGGTTTGTTAATGTCCCATTCAGAAATAAATTTCTGGTCTTACCTGATTTGGCCTACAAATGATCCCAGAATGCCAAAAATATGATTGATTTTTAAACTGCCTTCAGATGTGGCCCAACAAGCCACTCAGTTCACTGGCAATGGGGTATGGGCAACAAATACAGGTTTTGCCAGTAATTCCAATATTTCATGAAAGAACAAAAAAAAAGCAGAATTGACATTATGTAAGTTTGAAAACAATCTCAATATGCAATTTTAAAATGTCAAGTGCTTTATTTTGCATGGTAATTAACAGTGCTCCAGAGCACCAATCTAACAACTTGTTACACCTTTTGTACAGTAATAGATATTGGAAACAAAACATGCCTCAATTATTTGCAATAATAGCAGCCGCAAAGTCAGTATTGGTTTTTGGGTTTGTTCATCGTTGAGAAAACAGCAAAAGCTATTTATTGTACACTTTGTAGTTATAACAAGCTTGGAGGTGGATGAATTAATGTGATGTATTATTCATGGATCTGCGTAATCTCACAGAGCATAAAAATAACTTGATGCAACACAAATTGACAAGGGTGAAATAGCTGGACAGCAGGTGCTCGATGGAAAGGAAAAAGAGAAAAGACAAGCCCAGATAAGATGGGGGATGCTGAGATGCTAGGTTAGTTAAAATTTGTTTTCCTGGTGAATACTATGACATTTCCTCTCAAGGACATAAGAAAGCACAGCTTGGCTAGAAAATGGCATTTGAGCCTTTAAATGATCCTGGATAATTTACACCGGTGTGGAGACCCCGGCTTATTTTACTTAGCAGAAGTTGGCACTACATATGTTAACCTTTCTAAGAAGAGAAAAATCAATGCTTTAATTAGTAAAGCAAATTTCGACAGTCCTCATTTCTCCTTTCAATTGTCTCTGTTGATCACTTGCTCAAGTGCTTGAGTTGGACTTGAACTCAGTTACTAATTGAGTCAAGCCAATTCTTAGCAGTTAATCACGGAGATAGCCAAAAGATGTGCACACCCAGTATGATGACAGGATGAAAAATTGCCAGTATGAGTAATAACTGATAAATTCACATGTAGGCCACAGTCAAGGTTTATTGTGTGGATTCATTGATATTATTAATATGCTGACAATAGCACATTCAGGGTTCTCCCAGTGAAATATATGCCAAATGTGATATTGTGAATGCTTCTTGAAAAATAGGAAGGTAAGTAAAGATGAAGGGGTGGTATTTTTAATCAAGGATGACTTTTGTGCAATGGTTAGGGGTAACCTTGGCTCAGGAAATCAGGACGTAGAAACAATTTGAGTGGAGATGAGGACCACTAAAGAAAGAACTCACAAGTGAGAGTAATCTACAATGTAACTACAGTATAGGCCAAAGCATAAAAGAAGAAACATTTGGTTTTCTAAAATAGAAAGGTGGCAGAATCGGAAGTGACTTTTTAAACTACATATAAACTGGAGAAGCCAGATTGACAATGGTAGCTTGGATACCAGGTTCATAAAATACTTTTGAGATAGTTACTTTGAGCAGTATGTTTTGGAACCAATGAAACAGCAAGCTATATCCGAATTGGTTTTGTGTAATATGGCAGGATTAATTAATAACCTCAGAATGAAGGTTTCCCCTAGGCAACAGTGACCACAATATGATTGAATTTTATGTCCAATTTGAAAAGGAGAAGATTGGCTCTAAAACTAGTACCTTAAAACTAAATATGTTACAATTACAAATAATCTGAGCTAATTAAAAGACACTGGTATACTAAGCAGTGGCAGATATTTGCGAAGACATTTCAGAATATTCAGAATAATTTGATTGCTACCATAAAGAAAATCCCAAATGGAGGACCCACCATCTTACAAACCTGAAGGAAGTGTACTGAGCAGACAGTTGCTTGCTGACAGTTGCTTGGATCAAGATGGATTTCATCCTAGAGTCTCAAAAAAGAATATTAGTGAGGTAATAGATGCATTGGTGCTTATTTTCAAAACTTCTCTATATTCAAGAACTTTCCCATTGGACTAGAAAGTAGCAAATATAATCTTTCTGTTCAAGTAGAGAGGGATGCTGAAAACAGGAAACTATAGAGCAGTTGGTCTGACATCTATCATGAGAAAAATATTAGAATTGATCATTAAAGACAACATCACTGGCCAGGTTAATTGAGAGAGTCAATATGGTTCCATCAAATGGGAACCTCATTGAACCAATTTTTGGAGCTCTTCAATGGAATAATGTACTCTATGGGTAAATAGGCACTTATAGATGTACTATACTTTGATTTCCATGTGCCACACCAAAGGTTACAGTGTAAAATAAAAGTTTAAGGTGCAAGGGGTAACATATTAGCATGGATAGAAACATAGGAAAAGGCAGCAGGAGTAGACCATTCACCCCTTGAGCCTGCTCCACCATTTATTATGACCATGGCTGGTTATCAAACTCTGTGCCATTTTCACACTTTCTCTGCATTTCCTTTGATCCCTTTGGCCCTGCAGGCTATGTCTAGCTTACAGAAGCAAAGTTTGCATCAATGGGTCTTTGCCTGATTGGCAAGATGTGCTGAGAGAATTCTCACAGAGGTCTCTGCTGTGGCCTAACATTTTATAATTTACATCAGTGACTCAGATGAGAGGAAGAAAGACATGATAACTAAGTGCTCAGATGACACCAAGATAGGTAAGAAAGTATGTTGTGAAAAAGACATTAGAAAATTATAAAAAGATACAGAGAGGTAAAGATCTGACAGATGGAATTCAATGTGGGAAAATCTGAAGTTGTTCACTTTGGAAAGAAGATTGAAAAAGTAGATTATTACCTAAACGGAGAACAACTGCAGAATTCCAAGGGTGCAGAGGGATCTAGGTGCTCCAATGTATGAGCCACAGAAGTTCATATGGAAGTGCAGCATGTATAAAGTGATACTTAATAAAGTAAGAGCCCTTAGTGTTGGGCGTAGTACAATAATATGGATAGAGGACTGACTAGTAGAGACAGAGAGCTAGGATGAAGGGAGCATTTTCAGGATAGCCACCTGTTACTAGTAGAGCAACACAGGGTTCAGTGCTGAAGAAAAGATTAATTACAATATACATTAATGACTTACATAAAGAAATTGAATGCCAAATTTGCAGATGGCACAAAAATAGGTGGGAGATCTACAGAGGGATATGGATGCATTGAGTAAGTGAGCAAAAATTTGGCAAATGTAATATAATGTAGGAAAATGTGGTTTTACACACTTTGGCAGGGTGAATAGAAGAGCAGAAAATTATTTTAATGAGGAAAACTGTAAAAAGCTGCAAAAGAAAGGGATTTGGAGTCCCAGTACATGAATCACAAACAGCTAATTTCTAAGTTCAGTGAGCAAGAGGCAAATAGAATATTAGCATAAATTTCAAAAGGAAAGGAGTATAAAAATAGCTGAATTGCTAAAACTGTATAAAGTACAAATCAAACCACACTTAATATATTGTGAACAGGTCTGGTTTCCTAACTCTGTAAAGATAGAGTGGCATTGTAGGCAGTCCAAAGAAGGTTGACTGAGTTGATCCTGATAATGGAAGGGCTTTCTTATGAGGTTGGGCTCAATTTCATTGGAGTGTAGAAGAATTAGAGCAAACCTTGCTGAAATAAGATTCTTAGGGAGCTTCATGGGATAAATGCAGAAAGGTAGAACCTGGGACCAAAGGAAATAATCGCCAACTTAGCACATTTAAATGGCAGTGAGGAGGATTTTTTTTTCCTCTGATCATGATGAATCTGTGGAATACTTTACCATAGCAGGAAGTTGAAGCTATATTAATAAGTATTTTAAAGGCTGAAATAGATACCTTTAAACAGTAAATATAATGAGTTATGGCAAAAAAGCAGGAAAATGGGCTTAAAGATTACCAGCTCGGCTATGATCTTTAGTAATGGATGAGCGGACTTGATAATCTAATGGAATGGTATCTTTTATTGTGAGAAGAATTGAACACAAAAGCAAAGGTACAAAAACCAAGTTGCTGGAAGAGGTCAGCAGGTCTGGAAGCATCTGTGAAGAAGAAAACAGAGTTAATGTTTTGGGTCTGGTGACCCTTCCTCAAAACAAAAGCAAAGATGTTATGCTTCAGTTATAAAGAGCTTTGTTAAGACAGTAGTTTGAATACTGTCTGAGTTTTGGTCTCCTCATTTAAGGAAGAATGCATATCCTTTGAGGTGGTTCAAATGACGTTTATGAGAATGATGCCAGGAATGAATGGGTTATTTCATGAGGATATGTTGGACAGGTCGGACTTGCTTCCATTGGAGGTTAGAAAAGTATGGAATAACTTGATTAAGTCTACAAGTTACTGGACTGTTACTGACGAATGGGTCGTAGACAAAATATTGCGTTTCGTTGTTCAGTCCAGTGTGAGATGTCACTATTATTAAATTAGTGATCGTGTTTTCAGGACAGAGATGAGAATTTATTTTTCTCCTCTGAGAGCTGTGTGTCTTTGGAACTCTGCCTCAGAGAGTGGTGAAAGTAGAATTGTTAAATATTTGTAAGAGAGGTTGATTGATTCTTGTTAAGTAAGGAAATCAAGTGGAAGTGGGAATGTGGAATTTGAAATGCAAACAGATTAATTGTGAACTCATTGAATGATGGGGCAGATTCAAGAGTCTGAACGGTCAACGTTTGCTCCTATTCCATATGTTTGTGGAAGAACACAGACTAAAATACTGATCCTTGCAAGATTAAGTTTATCTGGGCCAGGACTATGTAAAAGAGTTACAAGTTGCCTGAATATTTCCCAATTTAGTGCAACAACCTCTGCAGAATCCCAATCAATGTTCAAACATCTGCTGGAAAATAGACATGTTGACAACATCAGATGAAGTTAGTGTAAAATATGACGACTCATTCTCCTCATACAGAGTTGCTCTCATTGTGGGGAGGTTCTTCCAGTTTCCAGCTGAATGGGCAAGTGGTGGATTCCCATGTAATTTGAAGGCTCAATGTGTAGATTGAAGATAAAGCATACTTTATTCACTTGATTTACTCAAAGTTTTCCTGTGCCTGTGGAATCATACCCCAGTATGTGTCCTTAATTGCAGAGACCAGGGAAGGCAGGCAGAGAGTGAGATCATTGCACATTTGGAAAATGGAGTCATTGGATTTCTTTATATTGCAAAAACCAATGCAATTCCAATGGTCTAGGGTGACTGAGCATACTACCTATTGTCCCTAAATCCACAGAAAAATCCTGTGGAATTCCAGAGTTACCTCAACACCTTCCAATTACAGCCTAAAAAAGACTAGAATGTTAGGCAGCAGAGCCTCTGATAAAGTGTATACCTTTAATTACATGCTGTCTTAGAAGAAGAAAATTAAAACCTTTATTTCAAGAAAGCATCCTCTCTTCTTGATCGCAGCAGTTTGCTTTAGTGGTGGGATGCTGTACTATGCTCTGTTTAACAGAAGCAGAAACGCAATAAATGCTGGCCCAGCTAGCAACACCCACATTCCACAATTAAATTCTTAAAAATACCAACTCTGAAGTATGCTTCCATGTATGGACCACACAACATCACTTATGGTAATACTGTCCCTACAATTTGAGATTAGGTCTATGGTGCCTTCCTCTGATGGACAAAGATCTACTTCCTTTCTCTGTTGTTATAGCTGTGGCACTCCAACTATCTCAGAGCCTAGACTCAAGAACAGCAAGGGACAAAAGGGAAATGAAACTAAAGAACATTTCTGTAACGTTATCAATGGAAATAATGACTAGAATCATGAAGAGCTACATCTGAGGATTACATGTAGCAAAAAAACTTTGTGAATAAATAGATAAGAACAATAAACACTCTTACTATTTTTCAAGTTCTATTTTCCAGATCAACAGAGCTTAAAAGGAACTGACCCCAGGCAAATTGGTGATTAGAATTTTCCATTTTAACTTACCCAGGTTCTTCTGGAGTACCTTCATTTAAAATACACTGAAATTTTTACAAATAAATAGAGCAAGTAAAGTGCCCAAATTTGAGGAATTCAAGAATTGATCAAACAAAAGATTAAACTGATTCAGTGAAAAGGAATGAAATTGAAAAAAATCACTTTGAAATTCACTTCAATGTTTTTAATGGTACGTTATCTCAAAGACTCATACGTTTTCCCTCCCAAATTGTCCACATAGTATGTCTGTATCTAATCTTTCAAGGCAAACAATCAATTTATTATTTCCATGATAATCTAATTAGACAATAACATTTCAAAAATCATCTTATTCCAAATAATGCTTGGTAAACAAAGTAGACATTGAAGAGATACCATTTGAATTGTTAGATTCAGAATAGAATATTGGTAGAATACTAAATTTTAATGTGCTCAAAATGTGTATAAATGTTAATTACCATAATTTCACTAACTGCTTTGAAAGGCAGAGTTGTAGATTCTGATATTACTGATTGCTACGAGGAGGAGGATAAACATAATTATTAGCAAAAGGACCTGTCAGACAGCACATTAATGCAACAAAAAAGAAACAACATGAATGATACAGGTCCCGGATAGAGATGGATGCAGACTACATTGTCATTTGAGGTGGAAGCAGCTGGCCCATGAATGAGATGGAGACATGTGGCTTGTTGAATTATATGATGACAATGAGCAGTAAGGCAGAAATCCCAGTAGCAGCTGACTAAAGCACAGGAATTGCTACCATCCTGAATGCCAGATGTCATCTACCTGCAGTGTTCCCAAGGCCTCAGGTTGCTTTTGTGACTGAAACTAAGAATGGTCATGCAACCCACCACCTTTCAGCTCCAAGTTAGTAAGTAGGAAAATGTAAAAGCTGGGTCGTTCAGTGGTTACAATAATACCCTGCCGTGAAGAAAGCGAAGCAGGAGGCTGATAGCAGAGAATGGTCCAGGAGAGACAAAGGATGGGCATGTTGCTCAGCAATAGTTCCCTGCGGGTTCTCAATTAGGCAGACAGTCAGAGGGTGCAATGGAAGTTACAACCATGGGGTGCAGCAACAAAACTGGGTCCAATGCTGGAAGGGATCAGTGACTATCTCACCATTACCATGGAGAATCTAAGTGAATGGCAAGCTCACTGTCTCTGCTAGATAGACAATGGATAATGTATCTCAAGATGAGAAGAGATCAGGTGGATGTATTAAAGCATAGTAATCCCCAGAAACAGCTCTCTCAGGAGAAATGCTGCATATGGATGTCAGTGGATACGTAAGAGAAGCATCAGGCTGGACTTGTCCACTTGGGGCTGGGGGATGTCTGGGAAGGGGACTGGTAATCATCACTTGGCAACTCATTTTCCCTTCTGTCCAAAGGGCACATAATATATGGCTTTGACTCAAGGCAGAGAACTGATGAAGACAAATGAATAGATCTTGGCCTTTGGGGTTGCCCTTTTATCTTAGTTGACAGGGAGGTGCCATTGAGGACCCGAGGGAGGAGGTGCTGCAGGTTCATACATCTGGGTTTTCCAATGCAAGAGGCACCAATACTCTTGCCAATACTCTAGTGATGCCAGTCAGATTGATTATGGAGAAAGCTTCAGACACACAATATCCCCTCCATTTGGCAGGAGTCTTGAGGCCTCAGGCACTCAGATGTGAACCTCACAAGGTCATGTCAGGCCATGAATCATCATATCCGCTGTTTGGTTCCACCTCACCTCCAGGTACCAGGGCCATAACTCATCACAGCACTCGAGGCGTGCAGTTAAGAGTATTTGATGCACCAAGGAGGAATAGAGTCTTTAAACTTTTGATGTTAAATAATGAAGGATATATATATCATGAGTGATCCCTGGGAAACAGACACATACATGCAGGAGTTTGCATGTGGTGACCTCAGACCACCTGAATGTGTATGCAGTGGAATCCCTTCCTGTTAATGAAGGCTACATGCTAGTCTGATGGAACTTTCGTCACATGTGATCAAACTATCAGACATGGGAATGCTGCAATAGTCCTGAGCCTAACAAACCTTGCAGCCTGGCTGTCAGATTCAGTCCACTGAGCTCAGAGGTGATAGGAATAGCCAGGGAAGCCGCAGAATGTCAGGTTGGAGAACTCCATCGGTCATTATCCCTGATGGTGAAGGTTCTCGGAGATGGTTCCTGATACAGACTGACTGCCAGTTAAATAGAAACAAAAACTCCAATTCAGGGTGTTTAAGAGGGCACGCTGGGACCAGTCCCTCATGCCCATCCTGTGTAGAAATAGCCTCTCTGCAGTTAGCTGAGATGGGCCATGCTAACCAGCGGCGCCACCCCTCATAAAGAGGAGCTGCTGGTAGCACATGTTGCACCTAAGCCCAAACACATTCTCTGCGGCAATTTCCCCTCTGTTGTTTAATGACATTCTGAATAAATAGTTTACATTTTTACCTGCAACTGGAATCTCTGTGTGAGGTATCCTCCAGATCTCCGATTTGAATGGATAGTGGCCATCTCCAGTAAAATAGTTCCCTTGACCTTGTTCCTAGCTATTAGGTATTTAGACGTCGTCTTTGACCCTCAGATCAGAGCTCTGACACCCATGGGAAAATCCTGCCCATAGTTGTGATGTAGATACGTGTTCCGCATATTTATATTTTAAACATTTTCATTTAAAATGGCAGAACATTGCAAATCTGAAGCAGAAATATTTGGCACAACAGATGGCCATGAGTGAGTTAATTATTTTGAGTCCTCTTTTCGGACAAAGAACTAATCCTGGATCCAGTATAATATTCACTGTCAAATTGCACTAGGATGTATTACCATTCCGAATCTGCAAGGAGAGGAAAACAAAATAAGCAGGGCAGATGTGCAATTAACTTATGTTACTGAGCTCTTAATAGGACTTAATATCCCTTAAAGCATAAGACAAGAAAACACTCCTTCATCAGTGTTAAACAGGTTAACAGTCCCTACAGGTGACATATACTTTACGATAATGCACACCTGGATATTTATGCTACCAAATTAGACATCAAATTAAGCATTAAACAGCCTTATCAGATACAAAAAAAAATGTAAAATCTAAATAATATTATTTTATAAAATGCTCATTTTTGTCATTCAATATCAAAATCAAAACATTTGATTAAAAGAGTAGTCATAATCTATTTCTATTGCCTGCAGGTTGGGAGAGAAAGACTATTCTCTATCTGTTTGTACATCTGCCATCACATCAGGGCCCCACTGGATTTTGTCATACTTGATTACTTTCTAATTTGACCACGAAGCCGCTTTCCTTTGCCAACTCTATCAGACCTAAATGCTTTGTGACACCTGTGTAGACAATGATATGTGAGTATGGTCAAAGCCTCCAAAAAAACAGATTTAAATTTATCACCAATGTGACAGTTCCTAAATGAAACTGTTCAGTGATAGGAGGCCCAGGAGATCACAGAAATCTCATTTATAACCGTATACGCAGAGATTCAGTCCAAGGCCTCGGACAGCACTCACACTGCAGGGCTCACAAATGTGGCAACTGGTGTTGCATTCATCTTTTTGATCTTAATCATCACATTGTCAGTTTTCTTTGATTGCAGCATGTCAAAATGACACTTGCGGGTAAACACTCTTCCGATTTTGATTTCCAGTTATAGATTTCATTCCTCTTGAGGTTGGTAATAAAAAAGTAAACAAAGGCTGAAGGAATGTCATTTCCAAGATCTAATTCTCGTGATGATAGCACATGAAGAGCAGTCAATTATGAATATGAGCTGGCTCTTCAAAGACAAATGACACTAGCTAACTTTTTCAGTTAACTTTCTGCATTAGTAGGCTCATGGGTCCATGTAGCTTACCAATGCTTCAATTCCTTATTGCGTCATCTTACTGAATGTAATGCTATTGATTGTTCAAAACGTACTAATATAAGTTCATAATTGTCAATTATGTATTTGTAGTATATTTATATATTGAGAGTAATTAATTCTGGACAAGCTAATCTTCATTATGGCTGAAAAATGTTAAAGCAGCTGCACCATCCGATGTAGGTTTGAATAATACAATGCTATTTAATCAAAAGAATAACGTTATATATGTTAAAGGAATTCTGATTTTTCTTAGAAATTTAGCACTACAATTACAAAATTCTGCTAATATATCTGTACGTTCGATATCAAACATGAAAACAAGGTTGGGAATAAACACAAAAATGTAATAGTAATTTCCTCTTTTCTCCCATTGTTAACAATGGGGGCGTGGCCTTTCAAAAATATTTACCTTAAACAAATTGTACATGGAAAATAGCAAATTCTGAAGAAGATTTGTAAAGAATTATCAGCGCTCGGTAGTCTCTGAGAATATTGCTGGATTAACACTACTGTTCCCTGCTTGCTGTATGAACCTGCCTTACACTGAACTGATATTGCACGAATGCAAGGGTAATATATTAATGCAATTGCACAAAACTCCTCACACAGTATACTGGAGCACACTGGGATTAGTGGGTTGAAATGCATTTTTGGAAGTGATTCTGGGGAACAAGTGGAAGTCGCTAAAGTTAACCTCTCAGAATCAAGTAGCATTACAATTGTTGCTACAAGTTCTGAAGAGTTAATTTAGAAAGGTAGTCCAATTTTGTGCTGAGAAGCTTAGTTAAGTGAATTTATATTATCTTTGCATAGTGGTCTGGAAAATAGTTCACATTGTCTGACTTGTGGCTTAAACCTAGAGAGGAAGAAGTGGAAGTGCAGGTCTAAGATCTAATTCTTGCTCATGTTGTCTTTCCTTTAACATTCTTCTCTAAAAAGTAATTTTGCTGCAACAGCGGAGATAGGCAAGGAACGGAATTCTAGCAAATAATCACTGTGCTTTCCCAGTATACACATGATTCGATATTTTTAAAAGTACCAACTGTGCTGTTACTATGACAGTACATTTATCATGTGGCTTTTTAAAAATTTAATAAACAATGGAGCACTAAACCTATATTCAGCACAATATGCATGCTACACATTCAAAGGCCAGTTCAAAATAATTTCACTAACCCCTGCAGAAGGGTGACACTCATTTCTCTCAGATTAGTTTTTCCTACATTTAGGTTTGACGAAAGGACAACAAGCAGAAATGTTAATATTGCAGCATTTTCTCTTTTTATTTCGGATTTCCAGAATCCACAATGTTTTCTTTTTGTACTTAAGTCTTTTCAGCTAACTTGAAGGAATTTGTCACACATAACTGCCATCTTTATATGCATTTTTATAATTCAATCATAGGATGCGCACATGCTGGCTAGGCACAATATTTATAGCCCATTCCAAAGAGAGCAGCCTTCTTGAATTGCAGCATTCCTATGGTGACACTTAAGTTCCAAGTTAAGATGATGTGTACCTTTGCAGGGAGCTTTGAAGGTTCCGAGGCCTGATAGATATTGAGGGTTTGTGAGATACTGTCAAGGAGCCTTGGTGAGTTACTGCAGTGCTTTTTGTAGATGGTACACAATGCTGCCAACGTGCAAGGAGTAAATATTGAAGATGATAGATTGGGTGCCATTCAAGTGCTATGACTGGAATATTGCCAGGGCCAATTTTGCAATGTCTCATCCTCCAAACAGTTTTTGATATCACATAGGATGAACCGAATTGGATGAAGACTGACAGCTGTGAAACTGGGTTCTCAGGAAGATGCCAAGACAAATCATCCACTCAGCCCTTCTGACTGAAAATTATTTCAAATAGTTCAGCATTGTCTTTTGCACTAATCCTCTAACATTGAGGATATAAGTATTTTGGAGCCTCGTCCAGTGAGTTGTTTAATTGTCCAGTATCATCCACAACTAGATGTCACAGGGCTGCACAAAATCAGACTCTTCCCTCTGTCCAATTCTATGGTAGTGAACTTGGAGGTGGGAAGGACTTTTAAGTGAGCTGGTAGTGCATTCAAACTCCACTGCCTTCCCACTCGCACCAGGATTAACTTACACCTTTCACCCTTTCCACCACATTGTTGATTAAGGCCCTTCAGTGTCTGACCAATGTTCGTTTATAGGCCTCATCCTGCTGCTGCAGAGGTTAATCCCAATGCATGTAGGCCTGTTGCCATGAAAGTACATGGGCCTCTTGCCATCTCAGCAAAGGAGAGATTTTTCAAGATCGAAAGCAATCAGTTCTTAATTGAGAGCCTTGATGTTGGGAAAGGAGTTCCTAATGAGAGTTACTGCTCAGCGCTTGCCTCCATCATCCTTGCCTTGTGACCCCAACACTGCAAACCACATGCCTCCCTCCATTCCCCCACCACAACACTTGCAACCTGGGTTGTGTTTTGTGTGTGTTGTGTTTTCTTCAATCTTAACTGCTCAATTTTCCCTCATTGTTCACTGTTTATAATCTGGGTGATGCTCAGCACTCTGGGTCGTAGCTCTTCAATCTCAATGTTTCAAATGAACAGAAATGCAATTGATACACATAAAGTGAAGCATTATATTTTATAGTTCACAGGCAGTGTGTTTTTAAAGTATTAGGTGCAAAATTGTTAACCAACATTATCTTCAATGCATCTTCCATTTTAGGAGTTACCTTAGTTAGGGTTCATCAGAATGATGCTTCAATATTGCTGAAAATAGGTTATTGCTTCGTTAGCATTCAAAGAATAAGTATAACTCAATTATGGCTGAACTATCAACATGCCACATGATGGAAATTGGAAACTGCTGAATTCTGCATGGACCAGCATGTGACCTTTTTGGTTTTCACTTCAATTACTTTTCTGTCAAAGCTTAATTAGACTGACAGGGCTTAGAATTCTCCAATGGTTCATATTTTGTCTTATAAAGATTTGAGCTGAAAAACAGCGGACCCAGTATACTACCAACATTGCAATTGTTATTACTGTTTTCAACTTTACAGATACATGCTTCAAAAATCAAGCACAGTAATGGGACAAACAACTGATTTTCAAATAAAGGTGCATTATTTCAGCAGAATAAATGTTGAATATATTTAGTTTTTGATGCTTACCAAATATGTAACACATCTAGAATAAAAGAACAATTCCCTGATAAAAAAAAATGCTTTCTATTGTGTAACTAGATTGAAAGTATCAGTGTATATAAGATTGCAATTTCAACTCCGGAATTAAAATTAAGGCATTTTAAGGTGAATATAAGAAGCTTACAATAGTCTCATAAGAACTGTCTGGCTGTCAAGTATAAGGCGTCACCAGTGGCAAGTGTTTTAAATATTCCTTCACCAGAGAGAAGCTTCATCAAAACTCAAAAATAATCTACTATAAATGACTATTATAAGATTTGTGTGTTAAATTAGCACATTCATGTTGCCCAGAGCCAAAATGTTTCCTGGTAGCGTTTAAAGTACAGGAATATTGAGACCGGAATACAAGCAGAGCCAAAGGTGCTGCTACTGTGATTCAATTTATACAATTTCACTGTAATGTTATCAGAATGTAGAAAGAGTACTTATTTGGCTAATTGCCCCTTTAATCTCTTGATGTTTTCATCTTAATGCTTTATAATCAGTTTAGCATAATTTGATATAAGGCCAAGAATAACAATGCAGCATAAAATAAAAATGTGACGTGCAGTGTGAGAAATCAAAAAGTCAACAATGGAACATAGTATAGATCTGTATATTATTGATTATTCATGCTTAATAACAAAAACTTTATAAGTACATAAAGATAAAGCAAAGATTTATAAGAGACTTCAGTTGGAATATGCCTTCACTGGTGGTCAAAACTGCTTCTGGCTGATAGATGTTCTAACTCTTCTACTGACAAAATTGTTGGTGCGCTCATCCGTACGAAAGCTGACCTAAATCTAAAGTTGTTATTTATGTGTCAGTCTTAGCTCAAATGTGTCACTTGGTGAAAAGGTTGTGGGTTCACATTGCATGCCAGACTTGAGTATATGGTTTAAAGGTGAAATTCATTGTGGTGAGGGAGTACTGTGGCTTAGGGACAATGGGCCATAATATATTGAGAACCACAAACAGGGTAAAGGATCGTGACAAGAGTTTAACCTTCTTTTGTTGCTTCTGGTGCAAGCAGAATGCAAACACTGTGCTGCCTGTTCATTTAAATGATGACAATGTGCAGCTAGCATTAAGCTAGCAACTTGACATGAGCAGGCTGTGTAAAATTGTGAGAGGCTAACACGAGTTCAAGCTTTCCTGAATTATTTAAAGCCATCCTCTACAACTCTTAAAGGGGACAAATATTTTGATTACGGTAGATCCTTGAGGTGAATCTAGAAGCCAATTCAACCTGGGTAAGACATAGGAGTTGAACACCATGGCAAACATTGGACTTCGATGTTTTCCATTAAAGCACTGGGAGTCTTGACACAGGATATATTCAAGTCTAACAGGTAATTTACTAATAATTCTAAGGATTTATCATTAAAAAATGCTATGTGATGAAATTTATTGGGTGTAGATCAGTTTATTAATTAGAAATTAGTTAGGCAAAAGCAATTAATGTTGATTAATAATACATTTTACATGCAATTTCCAGGGGTCCTGCCTGAGCCACATGGTATCACTTCCTCATTTATGGTGTAAGTGTTACAATGTACAGGACTGAATCAGTGAGAAGGTGAATGTTTGATATGAGTCCAGGATTGGTAGTTGTCTATCCAAGAGGGTAAAAGTGGATCAAGAATCAAAACCTGAGGGTGACAGGAATAGGAGGCCATACTCTTCCTGTGGTTATGAAGGTCACCTCTCACCTGAACTTCTAAGTTCCTTCTGGAGAGAGATGGCTGACCTTCTTGGGATCTCTCAGTTGTGTTTCCACAATGTATCAGGACAGTCTCTGATGTCATTTGTGCAACGTTACATAGATTCATTTCATTCTCCTCTGGTGGAGTTGGTGCTGCAGAATGAGGTGTGTCATTGACTGATTGTAGCTGTATCTCAACATTGAGGCATTCGTCAATGGGACTAAGCTGGATTCTACTGATGTGCAGGTGATCTGTGATCACCATTACCACTTCCTGGAGGCGTGGTATTGCTCTACTTGCAGCTGCCACAACTTCTACATTCTGGAGTATTTTTGTGTGTCTGAGGGTCCATGCCTTGTAAGGCCAGCTACTGGTGCGCAAGAGCTATCCACTGTGACCATGACTTCTGGCACCATTGTACCATGCCCTGACTGATGCAAAGCCCAGAATTAATGGCACCCATGACACAAAGATGGCCATGGTGGAGCAGACAATAGGGATGCTAAAGATGTTGTTCCTTTACTTGGACTGGTCTGGCATGGGGACACCTCCAGTCTAGTCTAGACAATGTATGCTGTAATGTCCTGGGGTGCCATGCTCTGCAAAATTGGAGCAGGCAACATGTTAGGGTGCTAGATGCTGAGGAACTGGGATAATGAGAATAGTCTTCTGAGAAGGAGGACGATGAGATGCCATTATATTGGAAGAAATTGTCATTGTCAACTGCATTAGGTGCTGGAATCCAGATAGCGCCTCATTGACACCCATTTCCAAGTTGGAAATTGGACACAGCAAACCATTGTGAATGGTAATTTAATCTTTTGTAGTGGTGCAGAGATTTGATTTGCGTTGTCAAGGTGAACTTCAGCCACTAGCAGTTTTGTATGTTTCCCTCTTGTTTTAAATAAAACATCATGTATGGATGTGTCCAGTTGTTTGCCTGTATGTGATGTTCCTCTACTGGATAATGACAAGCTGTGGGTCTACAGTGAGAATTACGGAAAGGGTAGCACTGATCTAGATGAAGTTCAGGCAGGAAGTAGCTATGGATAGATAAAGTGTGTGGCATGGGAGGCAAACAGCAACTAAGAAGAGAGAATAGGGTTGTTTATGCAAAGGATTGCCAACCAACTATTTGCTATGGGTTTTGTGCCATGACATACCAGCGAGTGGCAGCACTAGACTGCCAATGCTTCTCCAGGCCTTTCAAAGATGGTGCAGGTTGTTGGTCTTTTAGTGGATGGCAATTGAGTGGTGAGTTGATCGGGAATGATGAATACTTGAAATCAGGCATTGGCACGCCATAGGGGCATATTAGGCAATAAATGGAATGAGTCTGATCAGATACAACAAGAAAAGTTTCTGGATGTCACAGTGAAAAACTCTCCAAAAAACTCCAGACAACTCAGACATAGCTAAAAAAAACCCATAAAATTCAGTGCAAGGAATTTAATCTTGTCTGGAATCATGTGTCCAGTCATGGGCATTATGCTTTAGAAATTATATCAAGCGCTGAGACAAGGTACAGAGGAGATTTACTAGAATGGCGTCAGAGTTGAAGGAATTCAGTTATGTAAACGGGACTGAAGAGGCACTTTTTCAGAAGCTCAACACTGGTTTAATGGGCACAATGGCCTCCTTTTGCTGTGAGATAAAGGCATGACCTCAAAATGTTAGTTTCTCAACCAACTGGGAGTGCAGCTGAAACCACTAAAGCAGCACTGATGAGTTAGTTATGACAGTCCTTTATGAAGTGTTATATTTTTTGATTTGGTATCTAATCTTTTAGCATAATCATTTATAACATTTCCACCAGTGACACAATAATCTCAGTGATCAAGTCCAATCAAATCAACTCAAGATGAGTAAGAATGTCAGTTTTGGTTTAGGTTTCCAAAACTAAAAGATTTCTCTGGCTTTTCCTAATCACTCTGATGAATAGTCCACAGTTCTAAAGTTTTGTCAAAAAGCAATAACTGTACCATTTTGTCCTAAGAGTAGAGTCTACATTTACGTAGTCCTTTGCACCTCCTCAGGGAGCCTAATGATGACTTACATTTTTAATTAAGTTAAATTTATGTACAGCAAGTTCCCACAAACTGTAAATGAGATTATTTCTTATTTATCAGTTCTGGGTATATTGGGTCAGGGCCAATGTGGGCCGAGAAATTAGAAGAATTTCCTGTTCTTTAGATAAAACCATAGATGTCAATTTTAGAAACATCAAGATTGTGCGTTGTAATTTTAATAATAATGATAATGATTACCTCCATGGATTACTTATTTAAAACATATTTTAAGTTATGAGGAGATATTACAATAAACAATTGTTTTCTCTTTGTGCAGTTTGTGAGCCCAAGCAGACTGACAGCAGGAAGAAAGGATCTGTCCTCTCTGATGAATGGTCCAAGCCCGAAACGTCAGCTTTTGTGCCCCTGAGATGCTGCTTGGCCTGCTGTGTTCATCCAGCTGCACACTTTGTTATCTTGGATTCTCCAGCATCAGCAGTTCCCATTTTCACTGACAGCAGGAAGAGTTGCAATATTGTATATATGCAGCACAGGGCCCCCTTAAAGGTGCATCCTCTTAAAGGAAAAGTGCACATTATACAGCTTGCACAATATGTCCCAAAAAAGTGATAGGAGGAGAAAAGAAAAGATGAGAGAGTGATGAGTCTGTCATCTTGATTTTTATCACTCATACCCTAATCTCAACTATCAACGTGATGTGAAAATTAATCCTAAAAGGGACCTTTTATTCTGCCTGAACAAGTAGGTGGAGCTTTAATATAAACTGCAATCTAAAATGCATCTGGCATATTAAATAACCCACACATCACCCCTCTAATTCTTCCCTCTCCATATCCATTGGGTGGACTTTGGATAGCATGCCTCATGCATTGTTCAGCTGCCTTAAAGACTTGGTAAGAGACTCAGTCAATTTTTTGGGTTGCACCTGATTAACATCAAAACAGATGGCCTCCCAGCAGCAAGCAACAGTTACCCGAGGGAATCCTGTATGTGGAGCTACTGCAACATTCTGGCAGGCAGGCTCAAAAAAAAAGGTACATCCGTATAAACTAGTGTCCAAACTTGGGGACATGGGTTCACGGGAATGATTATGGCTTCTTCTGGTTTTGTGGACCCCAAAAGAGCACTACCAGCCCACAAATGATGGAAATTTATCTGACAGCTCCTCTTCAGTTGACTAACCAACTGCTGCTCAGTTAAGTCCTAAACTTCTGTACGTATTCAATTGGCATTTACAATCCAGATATATATCTTTGCGCCTGTGGTCAAACACATAGGCTGCCTATTTGAAGGATCATTGCATCCTGAAGATGGTCATATTGTCAGTGGGACTGAGGACAGTAAATTGTTTTGTGTTAGTTTAAATATACTTCCACGCCTGTCCTACTTTATGGGAGACTGCAGAATTTATCCCATGGTTTATGGCAATGCAGTGTTTCCTTACTTGTGCGTAAAACTATCAGTGAGTATTGAGTTTTTAAGTCCAGGAGTGAGGGCTTTAACCTCAAGCATTTGATGTAGGCAGGTATGCAGGCCAACTGAAATTTTGGACTAGGCATCTACAGCGCATCACAGAAACTCCCTTTTTATGATGAGTGCAAGAAATCTTCTGTTTAATTTTTGTGTTCAAATAATGTTACACGTGCTGCCTCTCAACTTTTCAATAATTAATCATTGATTAGTGAGGGAAGGACCATAGATGGAACCATCACTTGGTGCAGGATTGAAGGAGATAACTTAGGCATTAATCTGATCTTGAATATAAGTAATTATTACAGTGATATGTTTCAGAGAGTGTATTGTTGTGTAATTGTTTTTGCTTCATTTTCTTCCAGTTTTCCTTCACTGAAATAAGGTCTGACTAATGCAGTCAGCCACATTGCACTCAGTAGTGAAAGCCTTTTCATTGTTTGCAGAATTTATATTTATATCAGTTCACACTGATCCCAATTTAATCCCTTCACTTGTAGAAACATTCACATATAGGCTCAGAAAAAATACTTGTATGGATACTGAACTTCCGGCCCAAATGTATTAATGCAGTTTACAAGTTCAGCTATGAGTGGAGTCATGTGAGGAGAACATCAGCTCTGCCTTAGTATGCTGACCCCATACAGTTTTCCACGTTTGGCATCATTTACATAATTGCCCAGCATGGGGGAGATTTTCATTTGTTAGCTCCACTATTACTTGAGGGAAAACCATACACTGCAAGAGGAATTGCAAGCCTATTGTAAATGGAATGGGTAAAATAGTGTATTGTATAAAATACCTTTTGGCTTCTAAGCATTTATTTGCAAGAAATTCTGAAGGGAACAAAATTTCTATTTTTTTGATGGAGACATGAGAATTCAGAGTGAGAACGTGAGCCATGAGGAAGACAGTGCAAACATTTGGAAGGAATGCCTTGGAAGCATACTGCCCAAGAGAAATCACAGGAAGTAGCATCATCAGGAACGGCATGGCCAACATAATGTGTCATTGGAGACAATGTATAAAGTTTAATGTTGTGAGATGATGATCAGTTCAGGTAAAGTGAGAGAAGCCATTACAATTTGTCATTTATTCAGCAGATACTTGGAAGGGTGCTAAAAAAATTTACAAGGATGGTGCCAGGTTTTAAGGTTTTGAGCTATAGGGAGAGGGTGAGTAGGTTGGGGTTATTTCCCCCGGAGCATTAGAGGCTGGTGGGTGATTTTATAAAATCACAAGTGACAAGGATGGAGTGAATAGCCAAGGTCTTTTCCCCAGGGTAGGCGAGTCCAAAACTAGAGGGTATAGGTTTAAGGTGAGAGGGGAAAGATTTAGAAAGGACCTGAGGGGTATCTTTATCATGCAGAGGGTAGTGCACGTATGGAGTGAACTACCAGAGGAAGTAATGGAGGTTGGTATAATTACAACATTTAAAAGGTGTCTGGATGGGTATATGAATAGGAAGGTTTACAGTGATATGGGCCAAATGCTGGTAAATTTGATTAGATTAATTTAGGATATCTGGTCAACATGAACGAGTTGAACCGAAGGATTTATTTCCATGCTGTGACTGTATGACAAGTTACATGTGACATTGAAATTACCTCCCTTTCAGGGTGTCATAACAATGCTTACCAAAAATGTCCATTTACACAAAGTCTGTCAAGCACAACCATCTATCCCACGCTCATATTTGTACCCATACTCACAGGAAATGGAGAATATTGCCATTGAGAAACTGGAGAGGGAACCGAAGATGAGGAAATAGAGCATTGAGTCCCAACTTAGTATCAGTGCCAAGTACATTCTTTTGTGATCTCTCTCTACTCTATTTATCCATTCACTTAGTCATTCACTAACAATAATGCATAGTATGTTTTTGTAAGTCTTTCCACGCAAACTTCAATGGCAACATTACATTTATATTCTACTTTTGAATACATGATAAAAAACAGAAAAGGCCACAGTGTTTGCAAGCATACCACACCTTATCACTAATTCTAACTCTCTTGAGCAATACCTAGAGGAATTAGATAGTTTGGAAGAGAACAAGTGAGTGGGAGGAGCATCAAGTAGTAGACCATTGAAAACATACGAGGTGTCTAGCTCATGAGAACCCTCAGTTTCAATAAATGTAAAATGTTGACTTCAGAGGATTTGTGCATTGTTATAGTCACTGGAGACCTTGACTGGCAAGAGATCCATTAGCCCAATGATTTGCAACCTATTTTTGTAACGTTGAAATTTTGCAACCTATCATGCAGCATTTGGAGACTTTATGAATTCTGTAGCAAAGCCCATCATATCAAAAACTTATAAAGTCATTTGGAGATTCTCTCACGAGAACTCAGATTGTTGTTATGAAAACTTAAGGATTCAGAATGGAATGGGCTATCTCATCTGGTGAGACAAAATTAGGAATATGTTAGAGAGAACTATGTGCCAGGTGAACTGATCATTAGAGTAATCTTGCAAAAGGTTAAACTGACTAAGCAATTGTCAGGAATGAAAGATTTATAAATTGGTTAACGAAGGTAAAGGAAGATATGTGGCCCACCTGGGGAAGCTATAGCAGGCTATCAGTTCAGTGAGTACGTTTACAAATTAAGGGATCTCCTCAACGAGCTCTTGTTGAATGTTGAATGACTCATTTCTGCTCTGTAACTTCTTCAGGTTGCTCCCGCTTATTTTGATCTTTTAATTTACCCTTGATGCACGCAATGATCTTTTGTAACAATGCTTCTTTGTAGCATACTATTATGTAACATGTAGCTCTACCACAATTGTTGAATCATGCTGGACCCTATTTCAGGATATCAAGACTGATTCAAGCACCTGAAAAGTTCCCTGAAAATTCCAAAGGCACAGTTTAGTTATTTAGTCGGAAACATCTATCTCATTGAATACCTACAGATACCATTGAATGATCATACACCATGATTTCAAAGGCTGACCTTAATTACTCAGGAGGAAACCTTGAAACTTTGATCAAATATACAGAACAACAATTCAGTCATGTGTGGTTTCACAATGCAGCTGTAAATGTTCCCTCTCCAGTTTCTCAATGGCAATATTCTCCATTTCCTGGCTCTCTAGCCATTAGGAGTTTGTGAAACTTGCACTCAGGTGCAGTAGTTACATGTGAATTGGTTTGACTGCAGGCACTTTGTAAAATGTGGCACCTTAGTTTCCTTTTGAAGTCACAGACTGCACAAGCACAGCTTTTTCAACTATTCCTTTTACTGTATTGTTGTGTGCTTGGTCCTTTGATATAAAAGCATATGTATCTGTGAATAAGAATGTGAGGATGAATTGGTACAAATCAATGTTCAGGTAAGGTTGTTCTGTCTTGTCAGAGGCTGTTGGGTGTTCTTTTCTTTATATACAGTGAACAAAAATACTTGACAATCTTACCATAGATGATTTGTTGCCCTGGAGTTACCAACATAAAACCACAGCTAAAGTAGCATTATCAGAACTGTAGTCTTCCAAGAAATAGGCCCATGACAGATTTTTCAAAGCAACTAGAAATGAACAAAAAATATGCTCTTGGTGACATTGCCCACATCCCAAGAACAGATAAATAAAACTCCAATATGGTGCTGTTAACAAGTCTGGGACAAACAAATGACGCCTGTCCAACAATGACCAAAACTTGAACGCCTTAGTGTCAAGAATTAAAGATAAAACAATTTAATAAAAAATATTAAACAATAGAATGTAAACTCTTAAGAGAAGCAGGACTATGTAAAGGGTTTCCTCAAATAATTCAGTCCCCATGGAACGTAAATGTCAGTTTTCAAAGGGTGAGTTCAAGAAATATCAATAGTCTGGTACAAACTCAAGTAAATTATGAGAAGGGTTTTAATTTCTCATTAGGGTCTCCATTACTTGCTATTCTAGCAAAGTAATGGGTGTCACTAGTCCAGATGAAAATATTGATACAAACCTGTTAAGTGCCCCATAGAAATAAGCAACTTTTCAAAAGGCATGTGAATTTTTCCAGTTAACAGTAGAAAAAGAAATCACACAAGGTTTTTATGTTTTTGGCGTTCTACTGTAACAATTGTACTGTCAGTTAGCTGGATGGCTGGTTTGCTATGCAGGGTGATGCCAACAGCATGGGTTTAATTCCCACAATGGCTGAGGCGACCATGAAGGATTCTCCTGCATAGCCTTTCTCCTTGTCTGAGGCTTGGTGACCTTTGGATCAAACCACCATTATTTGTCTCTCTTTAATGAGAGAGCAGCCCTATGGCCTGGTAAGACATGGCAACTTTAGCTTTAAAACCAAATTAAAATAAATTCTGTACACAGGCACACCTGTGTTTAATAAAGGTCAGCTTCTCTTTTGTGTCGATACATGAATATTAATGCTTCATTTTTTAAAATTGAAAAACATTCTGTTTTGCTACAAACAAAAGAAAACATTTCAATATATGCTGCCTTATGAAGTCTCACATTTATAACAATTACCCAATGGCCACTAGGTAATTGGAGCAGCATCATGGCAGTTCCACATTTAAATTTCCACTACCATCAGCCAACTTGCATCTTATCTTTGGGAGAAATAAATTGGAATACCTAGGTTTTTGTCTGAATGTTCAGTTGTGATACATAAGTCTATACCCATGTCTGGCTGTATTGAATTAAGAATGCAGTGAGTAGAAAGAAAACAATATGAGAGTATTCACAAGCCCATAAGGAAACCAAACACTTTTAGTCTGTCAATTTAAAATCAGATCGTGACCATCATATTTGAGTTACCTCTCTGAATTCACCCAGATTATTTGATGTAGCCAGGAACCAGGCTTGATCCATCATTATAACAAAGTGTGAAGCTGGATGAGCACAGCAGGCCAAGCAGCATCTCAGGAGCACAAAAGCTGACGTTTTGGGCCTAGAACCCTGCAGCCCAATGGCATCAATGTGGACTTCACAAGCTTCAAAATCTCCCCTTCCCCCAATGCATTCCAAAACCAGCCCAGCTCGTCCCCTCCCCCCCACTGCATCGCAAAACCAGCCCAGCCTGTCTCCGCTTCCCTAACCTGTTCTTCCTCTCACCCATCCCTTCCTCCCACCTCAAGCCGCACCTCCATTTCCTACCTACTACCTCATCCTGCTTCCTTGACCTGTCCGTCTTCCCTGGGCTAACCTATCCCCTCCCTACCTCCCCACTTATACTCCCCTCTCCACCTATCTTCTTTTCTCTCCATCTTCGATCTGCCTACCCCTCTCTCCCTATTTATTCCAGAACCCTCTCCCCAATCCCCTTCTCCGATGAAGGGTCTAGGCCCGAAACGTCAGCTTTTGTGCTCCTGAGATGCTGCTTGGCCTGCTGTGTTCATCCAGCTTCACACCTTGTTATCTCGGATTCTCCAGCATCTGCAGTTCCCATTATCTCTATCCATCATTATCCTCCTCCTCCTGATTGAGCTGGTTCTCACAATGAACAATATCTCCTTCTCTAATAGAAGGTGTTCTAATAGGTAATTGCGAGGATCACAATTTTCAGTTAAAAAAAGCATAACAATACCTGGAAATGAATGTACTGGATACTAATTTCTGGTACAAGGTACAAAAATTTGTAGTTGCACTTTCTGCTCTCTCATAACCACTGTTGCTGCCTTTCATTGACACTTTTCCAATCTAAACTTCCCATATATCATCATGGGCTTTCTACACGACAATTTCTACATGCTAGCTCGTGCTATTTCCATCGCAATTCAAGGATACCTTCAGTGATACTATATACATGTGCCATCCTTGTTACAATCTTCTCAATTTAACATGTTCTATTACTAAACACAAGTCATTTATTTCATTAACTTGAGGTTATAATTTTTTTCACTATGAAAGACATATTTCACTGATCTTTCTTCAGATTAACATCAACAGATTAAAAAAAATCATTAAACTGTTCTCTTTATTCTATTCAACAACAGGGTCAAGACATCTGAGATTCAGATAATTCCATGAAATTAAAGAAGTTAAAAAAAATTACTGAACAAACAATGGAATAATTCAATGATCCAAATTTTGTGTGTATTTTTACAAGTATTTTCTCATAGGATTTGCCAGAAACAGCCCAAGGCAGCATTTGGCCCCCGGTTCTTATTGTCCCTGGGAAGGAGATCGTGAGCCACCTTCTTGAACAACCAGAGTCATGGAACCCAGGAACAGGAGTAAGGCCTTTGAGCATACTCTGCTATTCAATATGATTTTGGCAGATCCTTTATCTTAATGCCATATTCCCGCTTTCTCCCCATACCCCTTGACGCATTAAAAGCCTAAAAATAGCTATCTGTTTCTTGAATATATTCAAAGGCTTTGCCTTCTAAACCTTCTGTTGTAGAGAACATCATAGGACCTTCGTAGCCTTCGAGTGAAGAAACTTTTCTCATCTCAGTCCTAGATGATCTATCTTGTATCCTGACATTATGTCCTCTGGTTCAGAAAACATTCTCATCAAATACCAATCAAATAGATTCCATCTGATCTCTGCAGTCCCATTAGAATTTTATATTTTACAATCAGATTCCTTTTATTACTCTAAACACTAGCGAATAGATCCAATCTTACCTCAGAACAGTCTGGACATCTCCAGTATCAGCCTATTGAAACTCCACTGCACTCCTTCAATAGCAAGTATGTCCTTTCTTAGATTGAGAGACCAAAACTGTGTACAATATTCCAGATGTGGTCTCACCAAGGCTCAGTAAAACTGTAGTAAGAAGACTCAACTTCTGAACTCAAATCTTTTTACAATGAAGGCCATAATACCAGTTGCCTTCCAAACTGCTTCCTGCATCTGATAGTACAAAGATCTCCAGATCTCTTTGCACTTCCCAATATATTGCCATGTAAATAGTACTCTTCCTTTCGTTTTTCACATTTAAATGCACAACTTCATATTTAGCCTTGATGTAGTGTCTACCATTGTGGTGTATGCACTCACACACTGCTATAGGAAAGGATTTTGATGCATCGATCATGAAGAGATGGTGATATAGTTCCAAGTTCGGATGGTATGCACTTTGGTGGGCAACATGCCATGCATCTTCTACTCTCATCCTTTGAGGTGGTAGAGGTTATGAATTTGAAATGCACCATCGAAGGAGCTTGGTCGATTACCTTGCTGCATTTTGTAGATGATTCATACTGGTAACACCATGCAACAATGATGAAGAAGAGTGTTGAAAGTAATGGATAGGAATGCTAATCAAATAGATTGCTTTGTCCTGTATAGTGTGAATCATCTCGTGATTTGTTGGATCTGTATTTATCCAAACAAATGGGGAGTGCCCCATCACATTCATGTTTTGTGCCTTGTAGATGGTGGATGGGATTTGAGGAATCAGTTCCTCTTCGCAGGCTGTTTCAAAATCTGAGAAGTCACAAACAATCCTGAATATCATGAATATCTGCAATAATCTGTGAACATCTTAACTTGCGATGAAAGGAAGGTCATTGATGAAGTAAGTGAGGATGGTTCGTTCTTGGATAATTTTCTGAGAAATTCCTCGGAGGAAGCTCTGATGATTGATCTCCAGCAATGACTCTCATCTTTCTTTCTACTAGGTGGAGAATTTGCCACTGATTCCCGTTGGCTCAAGTTTTGCCTTGGATCCTTGATTCCGCATTCGGTCAAATGCTGTTTTAATGTTGAGGACAGTCACTCTCATTTGTCATTCTCACTCCTTCTCTTGATTTCTGCTCTTTCATCCATGTTTGGATCAATGATGGAATGAGATCAGGAACTGAGTGGTCTTAGTAGAACCCAAACTGAGGAAATAATGCTGTGTCAGTGTCTCTTGACAATACTGTAGACAGCATTTCCTTTACTTCGTTAATGATCAAGAGTTAACTGATAACGTGATAACTGGCCAGGTTGGAATCATCCTGTTTTTGTAGACAGGATATTTTTGGGCAATTTACCACATTTCCAAGGTAGATGCTAGTTTTGTCACTGTACTGAAACTAGGGGCTGGACCGGCTGTGGAGAGTAAGCCTTCAGTACTATTGTTGGAATGTTTTCAGTGTCCAGAGCGTTCATAAGAGTGTATATCTTGCGATAATGCAATTAACTAAGTCTGAAAGGCTGAAGACCAGTAACTGAAATGTTAGGCACCTGAGGAGAAGACTGAGATGGATTATCGACATGGCAGTTCTGGTAGAAAGTGACCGCAAATACTTCAGTCTCAGTTTTTGCTTCCTCTTCGTCATTGAGGATGTGTATGTTTGTGGAGCAGCTACTTGCGATAACTCATTGAGATGAGCAGCACCATTCATGAATATATACAGCTGAACTACAAAGTTCCTATCTGATTCTTTAATTCTGACATTGTTGAGCTCTGTCTGTTGAATGCCGCATCTGGAATTTGGCACACCAGTAATCCTGTGTTGTTGTGTCATCATTTTACCACATTGACGCCTAATTGTTAGATATGCATGGCACTGGTCCTGGTGTGCCTCCTGTACTCTTCATTGAATGAGGGTGAATGTCCTGGCTTGATGTTAATGGTGGAAATGCTGGACAATGAAGATACAGATTGTGTTTGAATACCATTTTGCTATTGTTGATGGCCCACCGTGCCTCATGGATGCTCAGTGCCAGGTTGCTAGATATGTTTGGAATCTGTCACATTTAACTTGTTGACAGTGCCACCAATAAAATGAGCGGCATTTTCAGTGAAAATACTGTAACCGGCTTACACAAGGACTGTGGTCAAGGCTTTTTAGAATTTTACTTCATTGGTTCCCCCATAAACTGATGAATATTCAGGCTAGGTAACTACATCCTTTGTGACTCAGCCACCAAGCTCAATAGTGCTGTTACTAAGCCATTATTAGTGATGGACACGGACGTCTCCTTCTCAGGGCCCTTTCTGTGAGCTCGAAATGCTCCTTCTTTTCTCAAAGAAACACTCCCATTTGGAGCAATATTACTACATCAGCTAAATGGGTGGGGAGGGGCAGTAGGTGGTAATCAGCAGGAGGTGTTTTGTTCATATTTTATCAGTGCATGGTTTATTGCCTATGAAATCTCAGGCTGGTCCTCGGTCTGAATTTGAAGGGCTCTCTTGCAGCAACTTGGTACTGTACTTATCTGCTAAGCTGTCAGTCATCATGCAAAGGAACAAGGAAGACAGCTAAAACACAGGAATTAATAGCAAGAAGAAGGAATGACAAGAGTTTTATGCATTCTCCATGAGGTCTCAGATAGCCAGTTTGTCAGTAACAAGGGAAGATTTTCTCTGAAGGAGATCTTGTGGAGTGGGAATGTGTTCCCCAATTCACTTGGTTCTTGTCTGCTCCACTGTTTGGCAGCTGCTTGTTCTTTATTTTAGCTTTAGCCACACTGTAATCTCCTGAATCAAAGTACTTCAGATCCTTCCATAGACATTTCCTCAAAATCTCTGATCCACCAGGTTTTTGTCCCAGCTTTGGATATTTTAGCTTCAATTTTGCTTCCTCAGCCTTTTCAGGACTGATTACCGTGTCATCCATTTCCTGCCGTTCTTCACCCAAAGCTGCTTCAGACCACCTCACCTCCTCATTCCTTGATGACATCGCTGCCACCCTCAGAGGGACCGCTGGATAACTGAGTCTTAGTTGAAGCATATCCTTCTGCACTGCCGTCTGCGCAAGGTAGAAAGTATTCAGCCCGGAGCTCGGTCGCCAGTGGTGTAGTGCAGGGATCTGTTCTGGGACATCTGCTCTTCGTGAATTTTTTAAACCACTCGGATGAGGAAGTGAAAGGGTGGGTTAGTAAGTTTACCAATGACACGAATATTGGTGGAGTTGTAGACAGCGTGGAGGGCTGTTATAAGTTGCAACGGGATATTGACAGGATGCAGAGCTGGGCAAAGAAGTGACAGATGGAATTCAACCCAGAAAAGTGAGAAGTGATTCATTTTGGAAGGTTGAATTTGAATGCAGAATACAGGGTTAATGGCAGGATTCTCGGCAGGGTAGGGGAATGGCGGGATCTTGGGGTCCATAGACGCCTCACAGTTGTCATCCAACTTGGTAGGGTTGTTAAGAAGGCATATGGAGTGTTGGCTTTCATCGGCAGGGAAATTGAATTTAAGAGCTGGCAGGTTGTGCTGCAGCTCTATAATAGCCTGGTTAGGCCACACTTGCAATATTGTGTTCAGTCCTGGTCGCCTCATTACAGGCAGGATGTGGAAGCTTTAGAGAGGGTGCAGAGAAGATTAATCAGTATGCTGCCTGGACTGGAGGGCAGGTCCTATGAAGAAAGGTCGAGGGTGCTAGGGCTTTTCTCATTGGAGCAAAGAAGGATGAGAGCTGACTTGATAGAGGTGTACAAGATGATGAGGTACACAGATAGAGTGGATAGTCAGAGACTTTTTCACAGGACGGAAATGACTATTATGAGGGAATATAATTTTAAGGTGATTGGAGGAAGGCATAAGGGAGATGTCAGAGGTAGGTTCTTTACACAGATGGGTGGAAGCATGGAATGCGCTGCCAGCGGTGGTAGTGGTGTCAGATACATTAGGGGCATTCAAGCAACTCTTGGAATGACAGATGGATGATAGTAAAATGTAGGGTATGCAGTGTAGTTTGATCTTAGAGTAGGAAAAAGGTCAGCACAGCATCATGGGCTGAAGAGCTTGTACTGTGCTGTATCATTCTATGTTCTATGCTCTATATTTGACCTGGGAAGACTGTTCAGTAGTCTCAGAGCTATTCCTTTTTGTCTATGCACCTCTGCAACCTCAAGTGGGTCACCTCCGTCAATGGGACAACAATACCAGGGATTCTAATAATGGTGTCTGAGATGAATTCGCTAAATGGTGTGACTCTATGAGAATTGTGAGTGTGGTTGCTTGACAAGTCTGTGGGACAGCACTTCCAATTTTGGCACAAACCTCCAGTTGTTGGTGGGGACATCTTTGCAGGGTCAACAAGGCTTTGTTTGCCATTGTCATTTTCAGGGGTCTGTCTGGTTTCTTTCCTTTCTATAAATTTTGTATTGACTGAGTATTTTGAATGGCTTGCTTGGCCACTTCAGAAGGCAGTTAAGAGTCAGCCACATATGTTTTATGCATTGAGGTGAACAACTCTAAAAACAATAAAAAACGATTTGAAATTAATTCTTTGTTGCATTCATGTTACATGATACTTAGATACTAGAAGTATGACAGTTTTTATTTGCTGCTCTAGGTGGCTGCCTATTTTTCTTATTGGTTGCACGAGCCCTAGTCTTTGTCGAGGCATCAATTTTTATTTGATTACATTCCTGTGAAAGTACCAAGGACATCTCCCTATATGAAAGATATACTTGTAAATTGCTGTAGTTGAATCAATTGGATGAAACAATGCAGCAAGTATAAGCTCTTTACTTAGGATCAAATACTTAAGATGGTATGAATGGTTGGTCCTGCAGGCATCAGAGTTAACTGTAAATTAAAGACATTGTGTTGTGCCTCTCAAATAACATTAGACTTCAAATGATATTTCCCTGGTGTGAAACAACTTGTATATTTATGAAATAAAATTGCTCTTGCTGATGTAAGTAGTAAGCTTGACATGTGGAACCCTGATGGCCATATGGGCTGTATTTAAAAGATCTTGGCAGCCTGTAAAGCTAATCAAGCTGTAAAGTTTCTGTGCCCTTTCCTCTTGGTATCTCCTTTCTGTTGGCAAATAATTAAGATGTTGCCTGGCAAACATGACATCAGTTCCTTGCCTTTGTGCAAGAATGCACTGAGAGTTGGTTTATATGGCATCTGCTCAAGACTAACATTCAAAGATTGGCAGAGAAGGCTTTGGAACAAAAACTGAAGAGAAACCAATGTTCTCAGCGTGTGGACCTGATGCCATGAGACTTCATAGAACCAGGGTCAGTGTTGAGTATTCTTCTTGTCTGTTTAGCTCTGAGCTGTTACCTCTGGAGGATTTCTTCTACCAGTGGGATGAAAATACCAGGGATTCTGATTGTGATATCTGGGATAAATTATCAATAAGGTGTGGTACTATGACTATCATGATGTCAGGTTGTAGCTTGACTAGTCTATGAGCACTTCCTATTTTAGCACAAACCCTCAGTTATTGGTGATGATGTCTTTGCAGGGTCAACAGACCTGTGTTTATCATTGTCATTTCCAGGTTGTGATCAAAACCAGATGTTCTGCTTTGTGGACCTGCATAGGCTCATTTGTAAAACAGATGTCAAACAGTGGGTGGCAGTGAATGTGGTTCACTGACCACCTGTTTCTGCTGCCCTTATGTCTCTATTCATATTATGGTAAGAATTTGTTCCAGGGTTAGAAAAGAACTCACGTCAACCAGATGTATTTGGGATGAGCTACAATTCGACTCCAATCAAAGCTGAGATGTAAAAATTACACTGCTGCATCTTCAGCTTTTGACTCACATCATCCAATTCATGTAATGCTGTTGAAACTGTCAAAGGCTTCTTATCCAGCTGTCTAGCTTGCTTGCAATTTGTAATGCACCAACATTTGCAAATAGGGTTGCTCACTCTCCAGGATTAGCCTGGAGTTTCCAGGAATTCAGGATTAATCACCAAGGTAATGCTACGTTCAACCTTAAAGAAATAAAAGAAGGATATTAAAAACAATTAATTTATTCTGTTGTTTCCTTTAAACATTCCTCATTACTAGATATAAAAATATTGAAACTGGTGTTAAAAGGCTATTTGGCTGACAGTCAACCGTAATTTAATTGGCCGACGGATCTTTGTGCTTTCTAATTGGTGCTGCGATGCAGTGATTCATGAGAATAAATATGTCGGCTGACTGATGGCTGGAGCATGGAGGCAAGTCATTTGGTGAAAACTCCAAGAATAAGATTAAATCACACAGGCAAACCTATGTCGGAAAGTTCCAGGGAAAAAATGTATCTTAGCAAAATTAACATGTTGTTGTAAGCATTGAGAAAGAACAAGGTTAGCAAAATGTTCAATGCATAGAGTGGTATTCTTTTTTGCAATTGGACAAGCTTGGGCCAAATGGAAAAGGCAAATAGAAATTCAGCAATTTTCATAGAATGGGGGGAATTTATTTTCCAGTAGAATTAGCCCTGCACCCATGTCAAAACTACCTATTATAAAACTGTACACCCAGTATCCCTGCCCTTCTCCTGCCCACCTATGACAACTGACACCTTAATTTAATGTGTTTTTAAGAACTCTGTCCTGAATTCAAGTTGAGATTGCTTTGAATTCAAATAACATTGCAATTCTCATGACTATCATTCTTATCACACATTTGTACATATAAAAAAGTCAAATAAAAAAGCAACATGTTACAAGCCTGAGTCTACAAAATAATAATTGAACTGATATAGCACCCTCTTACGTTGCCACTTTGACTGGTCAAGTCAGTTCCAGACAAGCTTGTGCTAGCATAATCTGTAAGTCCTCTTATTTGTGGGAGTGATATTTCATTACAGAGAACAACAGCAAGAAAGGCCTGTCAGCATCAATCGCCAACTAAGTAATTAGATCTTGTGGAAACAACCGAGGACAACATCAAATGCTGGAACCTCTAAATGCATCAAAGGCTATGAGAGAATTCCTTGTAATTTAACATTAAATACCCATGACAATCAGCAGGATTGTGAATTTTGTATAAAACATCAAGGCTGCAAAGTATTCTTGGACTTAGAAAATCATATTGAATTCTATGCAAGGGATTGAAGCAGAAGAATATGGTCATAGATCTTAGATCATAGAATCCCTACAGTGTAGAAACAGGCCTTTCGGCCCAACAAGTCCACACCGACCCTCAGAGCATCCTGCCCAGACCCACCCACCTATAAATAGAAACGGCATATATGGGAGTTTGGTATTCGAACAGTGTGGGCTGTTTTAGACATCTATCCAACATTTTCAACAAAACACACAGTATATTAGTGCTACAGAACAAGCCTCAAAAAAAACTGCACCTGGACACTTCCAGCATGGTCTCAGTGGAGTAACCTAACTTTGAGCGCCAGTGTACATGATCTGAGCCTGTGTCAGAAATATACAGAATGGATTATTGGCATTGTCAAACAGAATCTAACATTGATTTGTAAACTGACCTGTTCTTTGAGCATTGTGAGTCATTTTAATATTTACCTGGGAATCACTCCCAGCTACATATATGGTCAGCTGCATGAGAAGCCTCACCGCTCCCTTCACTCCATTACCAGGAATCCTTCTTCTGGTCAGTATTTCTGTTACCCTCTTCCTACAGAAGTTTCCTGAGAATCTTTCACAGGCTGTCGTAGCCTGAAGATTCCTCTCCTTTAGGATGGAGGGTTGTCTTTAAGAAATGCAGGCTCATTGTACATCATGCAAGCTTTGCCTGTTTCTGGCTCTCTGCTGACCATGCAGCTGATCAATAGTGTGTTTCAAGCTGAGCTGCATACTCTACCAACATTCAATAAATACTACCTGTCATCATAAAAGGTTATAAGTCTCTTTAATCATTTATTCAACTTACAACAGTAATCACCTGAAGTCAGCTCATTGACTCTTCTTCCAATCTGAATTGTGACTGGAAGAGATTGTTTATTTGAAGTGTACACAGAGGAAAAACAATCTTTACTCTTCCTTAGTTCTAGTCTCAAAAGTACATAGAGCACACTTTTGATTTCAGGGAGCCTTTGTCAGCTTGAAGGTGGGCCTTGAGTCACATTCCAGGTGAGGTGATATTGTTAGCTTCAGCTAACTTCTCTAAAGGATGGTCAATGAAAGAGAACAAAGAGCCACACAGAGTATTGTGGAGAAGGGAGAAACAGTCTAAGTTACAATAAGAAGAAAGCACTTTGCCTGGATTTTACGAGGCCTCAGAGAGTATGTTGGGAAGCAACAGGGGAAGGCTGTAAAATCAAGTTGAATAGCAAGGTTGATGCACCTGTCACCTTCCCGCCTTTGGCATTTTACCTTCAACTGGAAAGCTGGTACATTACTATACCCTACCCACACTTTAAGTCAGTTTAAACCCTCAGCAGCCAATTAAATGTCAGCTAGGGACCAGGGACGTGATGGCCTAGTGGGATTATCATTACACTATTGATCCAGAGACCCACGGGACCTGGTTTAAAATCCTACCAGGTTAGATGGTAGAATCTGAATTCAATAAAAAATCTGGGATTAAGGCTCTAATGACAACCATGAAAACAATGATATTCATCAGGAGAAACCTCATCTGATTCAATAATATCCTTTACATACACATCCCTAGGCACTATGGACAATTTAGTATGGCCAATCCACCTAACCTGCGTGTGTTTAGGCTATGGGAAGAAACCAGAGCATCCAGAAGAAATCCATGCAGACATGGAGAGAATGTGCTTTTGCCTGAGGCTGAAATCAAACTTGGTTCCTGGCACTGTGAGGCAGCAGTGCTAACCACTGAGCCTCTGTGCCACCCATGTTTGGAGACATCAACCAGAATACTCTGACTGTGTCTTTGTGGGTTTTAGTTGGTGCGGCACTCCTAATTCAGCACCTTACAACCTACACAGCCTTTGGTGGACCACTCATCTTAACCTTCACAAACAACACCCCATCCCCTCAACAGGTCATGCATGATTGGCCTCAGTTAGTCTCAACCAGCTTACCTCCATTCCAGGGTGTCCTCCATTATGACAGGTCTGGGTAGGTCTAGTAATTACTACCATTCCCACTGGCTTTTATGGGAGTGAAAATGACAGTCATTTGATTGGTCAACACATTTCAGGGTACAGCCTCCTTCTTTATGTTGATAAAACCACCAACTGCAGGCAGCTATCACCTTGTCATATAAGACACAGTCAGAGAAGGTCTTATAGCACAGTGATAATGTTGCTACTTTTCAACCATGAGTTCCGGCTTTAAGCTGTATCATTACTATTCATGTTTCTGTGACCATAACTTGCATTTAAACATGAATGTTCCCATGGCAACACAGACACAGCAATTACAATTGGCCAGTATGGACCAGATTGCTCCCAGCAATATGGAATTTCATTTCCATTTCAGATAAGAGAAATTTGAGTCTTGCTTTCTTCAGCCTACTTGTAGTGGAGATTCTGGAGCTGTGGTTTGTATCTGCCTTTAGGCTAAGAATTGAAGAAGAAACTGATTGATTCCAAATCCACAGCATCCAGAAAATATTTGAATGCAATCGATGCTTCTACAACAAGTCAAGGTGGATTTGCACCCAATATTTTGGCTAGTGGCCAGTCTGCTCCCCTGTTTAATTCAGGCCATTATTTTGCATTTTTGTTCATGGCCTGAAGCTGAAGACATGGCAGCAAAATCTGCATTGAATGAGCATAGCACTTGCTTTCACAAGGCAGAGCAATTCCCTAATCACTTCTGAAATAGAGAATAAACTGTTCAATACTAATGGCATGGAACATCACATCTGCATTTACCAGCTGTGCAACATGCCCAAAAACCATCTGAGGCTCATATGGGTGTGTTATTGCTGCACATTTCTGTCTTCTTAGGCTCCTCTTCCTCTGTTACAATTACAATGGATCTGGAAAGACAGCAAATTAACAAGGGTAGCACTTTGTGGAAAATGAAAGTTACAGTATGAGTAGTTGCTCCATGGACACAAGATTGTTAAACACAACATGTGAGGGAGAACTTCAGTCTAAAGAGCATGGGAGCAAAGATAGCCAAATACCATGTGAGACATTTTGTCAAGCTTTACCAGATGCCAGGCTTTGTTTCTTCTCTACTTCACCTCCTTGCCTTGTCAGACCTCACCATTACTCCACTGTCATCAATGTTAACTGTTTCATTGGCATGAGGACTTGCATTGCAGCTGTCCTTCCTTCTGTTCTGGTTATTTTCCTCTTGGTTTGTGCCAGCTTGTTCTGCAGGAAAAGTGGTTCCATGTTAATGTGTAGCCTGTAGAATTTCTGTGAAGGTCTTTGCGCCAGCTTATCAATGTGCACATTTAGAAACAAGCAGCTGGTGTGGGAAGAAAATGCAATATTTGGAAAGGCAGGAGTCAGTGCAGGGAGTGAACATGAAAAAAGAAGGAATGACATTGAAACGCATTGCTTTCATTGGAAGAGAGGGATGGGAAGTAGAGATCTCCTGAAATATTTTGCCCAGTTCTGGTTGCCCAATTATAGGACAGATTAGGACATTATTAAACTGAGGACGGTTCAGAGCACATTTATCAGGATGTTACTGGGTACGGAAGGTTTGGGTTATAAGGAAAGGCTGGATTGGCTGGGACATTTCTCATTGGAGCATAGGAGATTGAGAGGCTACCTTATATTAGCTTATAAAATCATGAGGGGTACAGATAGGTTTAATGGGAGGTGTCTTTTCCCTAGGATTGGTGATTTCAGGACTAGGGGACACGTACTTAAGGTGAGAGGAGAGAAACTTAAAACACACATGATGGGTAAGTTTTTTATATAGAGGATGGTTTGCATAAGGAATAAAGTTTCTGAGGAAATGGTGAATGTGGGCATAATTACAACGTTTAAAAAATATTTGGATCAGTACATGGATAGGAAAGGTTTGGAGGGACATGGGTCCAGAGCAGGCAGGTGAGTCTAATTTAGTTTGGGATCATGTTCGGCATGGACTGGTTGGACCAAAAGGTCTGTTTCCAAGCTATATGACTCTATAATTCTATGAGATATCTGTTATGTAATTATGATAGGATGGCTCTACATTCTGTAGGCTGGACGGAAAAAAAAAACATGAAATAGAGCCAGCACTTCTTGCTGTGATTAAATTTCTTCTGTCATTTCCATTAGGTCATCAGCAAACTCTGTCCATTCTTCACAAACTATTTAGGCAGATACGTTACATCCATCTTTGGGGAGGGTGGAGGGACTGGGATATGCTTCTTCCTGATAACCTCCTGAATCAGGGCTTCCATGCTACCATCAGGCAAAAATGAAGAGTCTCTCTAGCTACAGTCTTTTTAAAGAAGTCACAGGACAACTTGAACCAAAAGCCTTTCAGTATTGCACAATACCCTTAAATCACTGGAGTACTTATTCTCTAATTATTGTTGGAACCTAGCTATGATTGACCACAAGATGTAGGAGCAGAAGCAGGCCATTCAGCCCATCAAGTCTGCTCAGTCATTTAACGGGATCATGGTTGATCTGATGACCCTCAATTCTGCTTTCCAGCCTTTTTCCCCATTATCCTCAATTCCCTTACTGATTAAATATTTGTCTCTCTCAGCTTTGAATATACTTCATGAGCCAGCTACAACAGCCCTCTATGGCAAAGCATTCTATACATTCACAACTGTCTGAGAGAAGAAATTCTTCCTCATCTCTGTCTTAAATGTATGACCCTTTACTCTGAGGTTATACCCTTTTGTCCTAAACCTTTCTGCATTTAATCTGTCAAGTCCCTTAAAAATTTTGAATGTTTCAACAAGGTCGCTTCTTATTTTTCTTTATATCCATGAGTACAGGTCAAATCCACTTGAACAGTCCTTATAAAACTATGCCTCCGTATCTATTATCAGCCGAGTGAATCTTCTCAGGACTGCCTCCAATGCCAATGTATCTCAATTGACACTGAGAGTTTGAGTCTTCTGCAGAAAAGAGGCATATCCCTCAGAAGTGCTCTATGCCTCTCAAAATTGACTTTGAGTAATACATTAAAATGTACTTCATACCTGCTTAAGTTATAACACCTCCCAAAAAATAAATTGAGCAACATGAAGGTAACAGACATAAGGAAAACAAGATCCATGCTTTTCACCTGAACTAGTGCAATGGAATAATCATTATCTTATTCTGTAAAAAAAAGTTGCAAAGTTGTAACATCGGTTGACTCATCTTCCTCACTTAGTCGAACCAGAAAAAAAAGATTTTGGTGTGATGCAGAAAGGACTGAATGCCTGAAAAAAAATCACTAGCACTAGTTTAACCTGACCATAATTGCCTGATTAAAAACATAACAAAAAAAATTCCTGTGTAATATTTAAATATACAGTCTTTCTCAATGACTTGCTGCATTTATCCCTTCAGTAAATTGTTGAAAGTATTCATACAATGTGTAGATGGTTCTGCACACATGAATCGAGTAAATCACAAGAGAACTTCCGATGAATTAATTATTTTTTTAAAAGAGCTGCTGTATTATTGCTGTAGAAATCTCACCAAGCAGAAGCTGACAGATCCTGAAAACTATGAGACTGATGTAGTCAAAAAAAGTTTTTACTATTACCTCCTGAGAGACAGCAACAACTAAGTGAATAGGATGTAACATATTAACCCTATGATTTTGCAGTTATTTGACAGGTGATCTTTGATTAGAGCTTTTAAATATGTTAGAAATGTTTCCTCATGCAGTAATTATTTTGATCAGCAATTCATCAATAAAGACTTTTGAGTTGTGAATTATTTAATGGAACAGTTCACCTGACAACTGTTTAATTTCCGGCTTTTATCAATTGTCAAATCTTTAGCAGTTCTAAATGCAGAACTTCCTCCAGAGCATGGAGTGAAGGTGGAAGGATTCAACTCTAAACTAGTAACTTGAAGAGATTCTGATCCATGCTGATGGAGATAATAATAGGTTCTCGGCAGTTTATAACATCAAGTGTGGTTGTATTGAGGTCCGTACATGTATTGTAATCAAATCTTCTATTTATCAATTAAACTTTGCAATTTCTAGGGTAACAGAGAATGTCAAATACATAGAAATAAAATGCAAAAAAATGTATTATGTAGTGAATGTTAAATATACTTTTTAAAATGAATACATGCACATACTTTGTATCTATTATGACTATTATAATATAATCTCTGGTTTAATCACTATGATAATTCGTAGAATTAAAATAATGTCTCAAGGAATTTGTTCTACTCAGGTTGTCATCTTTATATAGTCACAGCTGACAGATTTTGCGTGTGGTAACCACTACTGTTGATCAGTAACCATTATTAAATGACTGCCTCAGAATTTTGATTAGTCAACCTCTGGAACTGTCATTGGCACATGATCTGAAAGGCTTTGATATCTGCATACGTTTTAACAAAAAACATAATTATGTTTTGCAGAAGATTTTCTGACAAACCCTGAGTGTTAAATGTTTGGGGTTGAATGCAGTAAATGAGGAGATCTAACTCTTTTTTCAACTTCCTAATGTATGCGGTTACTTTTTTTTGCTGATCCTGCAAAGCAAACTCCAGGTACTTGGGCTTAAAAAGTGAAAGGTCTAAATTTTTTGCGATAAGAAAGCATATTGGCTGATTTACGATGAGGACTCCTGATTATTTTATGCTATTTTGTTCCCCACAGCAAATAAATATTTCTGTTCTTGTGGCAGTATTCTGTTTTCTTACAGTGATTTTATGACAGAACTTCATGATGAGGTCACATTCTAGCACAGTAATTCTCCATTTTCCTTATTCTTTACCTTGAAGAAGGTATCTGACACAATATTGAAAGCCTTTATTAAACCACTTTGCTGTATAAAATTAATGGAAGCTGTTCAGTGTCACTGGATGCTTGCAATATTACATTACAGCTCCATACATATCTCTGATTTTCTTACAATGATTTAGATTTTGATGGGTCAAGCTTTGATTATCATGCCTGCCTACTCTAGCAATTAACCAAAATTTACAATAAGCTTCAATCGATTTACACAGCTTTTAGGTGGAATAAAATATAGAATCAAATTGTCTTTTGAGGACATAGAAAAGATTGTTTATTAGCAATGAAATTGCTTTACCTTTCACTTCATTCCTATTGTGTGCATACCCAATAAGAATTATTAAAAATTTGTAAAGGAACATTGGAACTGAATTCTCATCTATAACAATTCCTTTAAAATGGTCTGACATTATTTTACACTGATCTATTACCCTTGAGAACTTGTTGTAATTAATTCAGCAAATTTGTTGCGATGGAAGTGTGTACCGTTGTCAGACATTATTAACTTACAGAGCATGACATGAAATAGGTTGGCTTTGAACTACCTGTGATGCTTCATAGAGAAGGCACTGTAAAATAAGCTCTGGTAGCTGCTTAGTTAGACTGTTTTTGAATTGCAATCCCTCAAAGCCAAGTTCTACACAGTTCTTCCATTCTTGGAAAAAAGTTTAATAAGTTACTCATTCTATTTTCACTCAAAATATCTTAAGAACTAAGAGCAGGAATAGGCAATTCAGCCCCTCAAACTCCTCCACCATTTGATATGATCATGGCTGATCCCATTTCAATCTCAACTCCACTTTCCTATTGGTTTTCCATAACTCTTGAACCTGATATAAATGAAAACTCTGACTATCTCCTCTTTAAATGTGCTTAGTGAGCTGGTATCCATCATGATTTGGGTAGTGAATTCCACAGATTAATAACCCTTTGAGATATATCAATTTCTCCTCATCTCTGATTTAAATCTGCTACCGTCTTACTCTAAAGCTATGACGTCTCATTCTAAATTGCCCCACAGGTGGAAACATCCTCTCTATGTCCACTTGGTCAATCTCCTTTAATATGTTGTGTACCTAGATTAGATATCCTTTCATTTTTCTGAAGTCTAGGAAGTATAGGCCTAAACTGTTCAATTTCCCTTCATAAGCCAAAATTCTCACATGTGGAATCAATCTATTGAAACGTCTCTCACCTGCTCCCAATTCAGTTACACCCCTTTACAAGTGAAGGGGCCAAACATGTATGTATTACTGCAGATACAGTCCCATTAATGTCTTGTACAGTTGCAGCAACACTTCCCTACTAGTATAACCTATCCCTTAGCAATAAATGCCTTCCTTATAACCTGCAGGACTGCATACTAGTTTTCTATGATTCATGCACAAGGGCACCCAGGTCCCTTTGCACCAAAGCATTTTGTTTGTCTCCGTTTAGATAATAAGTAGCCATTCTTTTCTACTGACCAAAATGGATAACCTCCCACTTATCCATCTTTAACTCCATCTGCCACATGTTGGCCCATTTACCCAGCTTTTTGCCCATTCACTGTCAACATCTGGTTACTTAACTCGAGAAAGGTGATGGAGATTAAAATAAAATACCTTTGTAACAATTTAGAAGTAAACATTTTCTAAGATCTACGAAACCTGTGTGTATAGTTAAAACACAAAGCACACCATTGGAGCCACTGCTGAGTTTAGTAATTATAAATTTATTTAGCTGTTTTGTGAGGTGAGAAAACATTGTGAGGCTTACTTGAAAGAGAAATCATGTAGCTATTCATTTAACAATGCTTGAGATGAAACATAGGATGACAGTATTGAACAAGTGGGAAACAAAAGTAAAATTCAAACCATGGAAGGCTGTGTCTCCTTAGCCGATAGAAAGCTATCGGAACTACTGGAATTTGTAAGGTTATTAAAGACCCTCTGAATCCAGAGCCATTGAATTTGAAGCTTCTAAAAAGCATGCACTTAGTTCAACGCCTGTACTCACATTTCATAGTTCACATGCCAGGAAACTAAAACAATAGCAGTTGCTCAGAGTTGCAATGTATCCAATCAATGTTTCCACTTTAGCGAAACCAAACCGGACAATGGGTCTTGCTACTGGTAAACAGATCAAAGCCTCTGGAAAATCTACCACTTAGCTTGTGTTTGGAAGATCAATACTCACACCACAATTGACAAAAGGGACCCCTGACGGAACCTTAAACGTCACATTAAAACACAAGAAAACATAACGAATGCACATATTGCTGATCCTGAATATAATTTGGCACTCTCTTTCAAATGCAGTAAACAATGATATTTACTAATGATCATTGGCTCTTCATATGTAAAAGTTCTTATTAATACATTATAAAAGTCTCTTCAATGTCATGGAAGAAAAATATTCAAAGAACTTCAGGACTACCGTATTCTCCGCAAACCAGCAAATGAGGAAAAAATTCCTACAAGAATGGTGATCTATGGAAATCCTCAAGAATTTTAAAGTGCTAGCCCCATTCAAAGATGCCAGAATGAAGACTGTGTTTTATTTCATGTCTAGAAAATAAGGCACAAGTTGTATGCAGCCACAGATCTACATATGATAACCATCATACACATGATTCCAAAGCATACTGACAGCATTTTTGAATGGTATATTAACCATTACCTCTGCCAAGGAGGCCCTGAAGGTATCTGGTCTGCCCAGACATAAAGACCACCAGATTCCAATACCTTAACTCCAGGAAAAATGGGGACCACTGCTGAGCAAGTTCTCTCCATCAGAACTGTGAAACCAACAAGAACACTAAGACAGAGTGGGAAGAGAAAATATATAGGAAACCTTATTGAGGACACTTGATGGCATGGGTAACAATTTCCCGTACATTACATCATTGCAATAATGCACTGTTTTAACCTTACATTTGTTTGTTTGAATCTATATATGGCCCTGAATTGAATAGTGCCAGTATAATGTCTAATTTCATGCCTACACAAGGTGTCCCATGGATTGATATCTGTATAGAGAGCCTGCTACAGCATGTGAAAGCAAGATGGGCAAGGTGTATACAGTATACATTAGTGTATCCCTGGTCTTTGTGCACAAACATGTTGGGCATTCTATTAGGATGGCCAGGAATTACGGATATATCAATGCATGGGTCTGGGCGTGATGATTTACCCCTTTTTATGCTCTCACAATGGTGGGCCTTCACAGGTTAAGTCATTTTCCTGTCCTTTCTGGGTGCAATCCACAGCCTTTATTTCCCGTTGTGCAGTTACAATTTCCAGCACAATAGAAGAAAACAGTGAGTATTGATTGGATCAGAGATAATGGGAACTGCAGATGCTGGAGAATCCAAGATAACAAAGTGTGGAGCTGGATGAACACAGCAGGCCAAGCAGCATCTTAGGAGCACAAAAGCAGACGTTTCGGGCCTAGACCCTTCATCTCTGACCAGCTTCACACTTTGTTATCTAGTATTGCTTGGATGGTGGCTTCCAGCTTCCATTTCTGTGCACCGGTGAGATCCTGAGCATCCAGATTCACTTCCTTAGAATCCTTCCTGTGAACTCCATAGACTTTGCAACTCCTCATGTCTCCAGCCAACATGTCTACGTACTCCAACTTTACATGTAGCCTCTGTCATAAGAGGTGACCATGACAGCTGCTCCAGATGTGATCCCACCAGCACCTTATACAAATGTCCCTATTCTTATACTCCAACACCTTGAAGTATGAGCCAAAATTTCATTAGGCTTCCTATATGTTAGCTTTCTATGTTTCATGCACAAGTTCTCCTAAGCCCCTTTGGGTTGCAGCTTTCTTCAGTTTTTCTCCATTTAAATAATGCTCTTTTCTTTTGTTCAGCTTGCCAAAATTGACTACTTCATACTTTTTCACATTATACTCAATTTGCCATTTTTTTTACCTGCTTATCTAACCTTTCAATATCTCTCTGCAGGTCTTTGTATCCTTCTCCTCACTTTCTTTCCCCCTATGTTTGTGCCATCTGTAAATTTGGCAAATGTATATTCACGTCCTTCCTCTAAGTCATTAATATAGATTGTAAACAGTTACAGTCTCAGCACAAATCCATATGAAACTTCACTGATGACAGATCACCAATTTGATAAAGAGCCTCTTATCTCCATTAGTTGTTTTCTGCTTATTAGCCAATTCTCTATCCATGTTAATATATTACCTCAACACCATGCACTCTTTTCTTATGACTCAACCTTTGTGAAGTACCTTTTTGAACACCTGGAAGTCCAAATCCAACACATCTACTGGATCCTTTCTATCCATTCTGGTTGAGACTGCCTCAGAAAACTCTAACAGACTTGCAAGACACAATTTTGAATATGGTTCATTGCAAGGCGAATTGAATACAAAATTAGAGAAGTTGCTCTATGCTGTACAGAACTTTCATAACTTTACATCTTCAGTATTACATTCAGCTTGGTTTCCTTGTTTGAAAAAAGTGTTATTTTTTTAGGAGCAATTAAAATAAGGTTCATTCAACTCATTCCTGGGAAGATGGACTTATCTTATGAAGGGAATTCAAAAAGATTGAACCTATACTATTTAGAATTTGAAGAATAACTGGTAATGTAATTGAACCATATATAAGATCCTAAGGAGACTCACCAAGAGAATGTTTCCTACCTTGGGGGTAACTAAAACTAGGTAACATTATATAAAAATAAGAAGCCTCCCTTTTAAAATGGAGAAGAGGTTACTTCCTTTCTCTCAGATGAGTTGTTAGAATGTGACATTCTGTTCCCTGAAAGCAATGAAGACTGGATCATTATATTTATTAAAGGCCATTTGTTAGATACATCAATGATAGATGAGGGAGTCAAGAGTTATTGAATAGCAGACCAGGCCTGCACAAACTATCCCCATTGCTGAGGTGTGCAACCCATAGCAGCACATTCAGTGTTTATGGGCTTGCGGACCATAATGAGTAGAATAATCTGACAGAATGTTTTTTTTCTCTCAGGCAGCATACTAAATCCAAAGAACTGTGGATGCTGGAAATTTGAAACCTAAGCAGAAATTGTTGGAGAAATACAGCAGGTCTGGCAATCTCTGCGGAGAGAAAACAGAGTCAACATTTTCAGGTCTACAAACATAATGTCAAAACTTCAAGGTTTGCTCAAGATGTCTGAATGACCTCCAAGAGCATGACTTGTCCACCAGTGAACACTGGCTTGGTGTTGTTGATGTCCAAAACAGATTCCCAGTTTGAGAAATAGTTGCATCTATTTCAATGAAAATCTTGTCAAAGATTCACTTTGTTTGGAATTCCTCAAAGTAACAAAAGTTCACTGGTAATTGGTTCAGTAAAGTTATGGTTTATGTAAACATTAATTCTTCAAAAAGTGTGTGCACTGTTGGCCAAGAGCTAATGGAGAAGTCAAGAGATTTTTGCACATCCTAAAGTGAAATGCTTAGCTCCACCTGGCAGGAAGTCAGGAAACAGGAGCTCTATGACTTTCTTACTGAGCTACCCTGCTAACTAATGACCAAAATACACACAAAGGCGATTGACAGCAAATGCAGAATGATAAATGAAATTGAGAGCTAAAGCAATAAAGCCAGGAAATTGAATCCAGCCGTTTGTTGTGATCAGCGCAAAAGGATTACTGCGAAGCATGATTCACAAATCATTACCAAAGCAATGCAAGTACTATTCCCAATTCTTAAAATCAATTCTGATTTTGACATCAGAGAAGAAAAATACAAGCTAAAATGAAACCACACCTTATATTAGAAAATATCCTAATCAAAAGAGAAAATCAGTGTCATGCTTCAGCAATTATGTGATAAAATGAACTGTATCATTTGGTAAATAAATCTTTCATTCCATTGTAAATATCCGAGCACATTCAGTAAATTGAAACAAATGATAGACAAAAGAGTTTGAATCATTAAGTTATGCTTAAGTTTATTGTTTACAATTTCAAGATCAAATTATTGAATCATGCTATGTCCAGTATTTACTAAGAATGAAAGGGATGGAGTGTGGAAAGCATAATTGTATAGTGTTCACTTGCAATTGCTAAACAAAGAATCTGTCACTGTTGAGAATTAGATATGTTGACACATTTTTTAATTATCCATGATTTTCAATTTATCCATTAATGTAATATACAATAGCCAGAATGAAGCTATTATTTTTAAAATTCAGTGACATTGTGCAATAAATTAGAAACACAGTAATATAGAAAATAAGAACAGGATAAGACCATTCAGCTCTTCAAGCCTGCTCTGCCATTCAATATGATCATGGCTGATCATCCAACTCAATACCCTGTTCCGGGTTACTGTTCAATCCCTTTGATCCCTTTCACCCTAAGACCTAAATTAAACTCTTTTCTTTTGAAAACGTTCAATGTTTTTGCCTCAACTGCTTTCTTTGGCAGAGAGTTCCAAAGGCTCACCTCTCTCCAAGTGAAGAAATTTCCCTTCAGTCTTGAATGATTTATCCCTTTTCCTTAGACCGTGACCCCTGATTCTGGACTCATTGATTATTTTGAATATCCTTCCCACATTTACTATGTTTAGTCCAGTTCGAATTTTATAAGTTTCTGTGAGATCCTCCCTAATTCTTCTAAACTTCATTGAATATAGCCCTAACCAATCCACTCTCCATTCATACTGAGTCTTGCTATGCCAGTTTTGTAAACATCTGTTGCACTCCATCCATAGCCAAAATATCCTTTCTCAGATAAGGAGAATGAAACTGTCTGCAATATTCTAAGCTTGGTCTTATAAAGCCTTATGCAACTGCAGTATGACACCCCTGCTCCTGCACTCGAATCCTTTTGCTCTGAAAGGCTAGTACCACTTATTTTCTTCATTGCCTATTGCACCTGCATGTGTACTTTTAGTGACTGGTTTACAAGGTTATCCAAGTTTTGCTGCACCTCCCCTTTTCCAAATCTATCAGTATTCAGGTAATAGTCTGCCTCCATGTTTTTCTACCAAGGTGAATAATTTCACATATATCACATTATACATTATTTTTGTGCTATCCATGCTATCACTCAACTTGTCCAAATCACAATGAAGCGTCTCTGCAGCCCTCACAGTTTACTCTTAGACATAACTTTGTGTTGTCTGTGAACCTGGAGTCAGTTCGCTCATCTAAGTCATTAGTGTATTGTGACTAGCTGGGTCTAAACATTGATTCCTGCAGTACGTCATAAGTCACCAGCTGCTACTCAGAAGAAGATCCATTTATTCCTACTCTTTGTTTCTATCTGTCAACCAGTTTTCGATCCACGTCAGTAAGCTAAGCCCAATGCAATGTGCTTGCAATTTACATGCTAATCTTACATGTGGAACCTTATTTAAAGACTTTTGAAAGCTCAAGTTCATCTACTGTCTCTGGCCCCACAACACCCCCCGCCACAAACCCCACCATAAACTTGACTGGTTGCATTCTGAAATAATTTTAGTATGTTGGTCAAACATGCTTTCTCTTCCTGAATCCATGCTGACTGGGTTCAATCCTGACACTAGTTTAAGTCAAAGAATTAAATACCCACAAAGCCCATTTAGCCATATAAGGAATAACATGGGATCCTCAAGAAAGGTAGGTGGAAATTGGTGAGGCTTTGATTAATAGGCTTTCCTCAATGCTCTGATCTTTTTTTTCGGGCTTTCCAGACTTTAGAGCCACTATTATGTTACAGCAGTGTAAACTGCACCTCCAGAACTGCAGATTATCCCTTTCTGACCTGGGTTGGAGCAAATTCACATGTCACCTAATATTTTTATCATATCTTTCTTTTTCAGACTATGTTCATCTGCACATGGAACTATCATATTCATACTTTGTTTTGCGTTAGCCTCACATTAGTCGCGGGAAATTTGCTAGGATCCATTATAAAAAAACTCGATAGCAGAGTAGCAAAACAGTGTCAAGATTGGACAAGCATGTCAAGTGTATTTGAATTTAGTCACAAAGTTAATTAAGTGTATTTTGAGGCTTTTTGATCAGTTCAAATAAATTATTCTAACCTTGATCATTGATGGTCTGTAGTTTTAGGCATTCGATCTTCAAAAGGCCATTGATGAATTGCGGTGTGTTTAGAGATGTGTATCAAAGATGATTCTTATTTCATGCTGTTTATTTGATATCTATTATCTATTACTTCACTTACCTGTCAGAACCTGTCATTTTGTATCTGCTCCATGTTTATTATCTGTAGTACAGCAACACAATATTAAGGAGAGTAATGTAATTTGTATCAATAATAAAGATTACCAGTTTGTATCCTTCCTTTTGAACACAATGCAAATTTTGCTTTGATGTCTATAACTTACATACCTTTCAGAAAAACAGTTCAAGATTGCAGTGTGCTCTGGACAGTCTCACTCAACTGCCCTGATTGAGTATGGCACAGTTAAATTGATTTATCAGTGTGATATAGTTACTTTATTAAATCTTTGTGAAGCAATATTACTGAACTTTTGACTTCACGTGAGTTTAAAGCTATTGAACTGTTGTTTGTTGTCAACTACATCAATCACACCAGAATCTAATGCATTAAAAACTTACAACTTGAAACTGGGAAATGGAGAAACGTGCAAAAAAAACATAAGGCATTTATCGTCAACAAGGACAAAGACAGAGATATAATTGATGTATGATTTCTCTATTTACCAATAAATTTATTCTGACAGGGTATCTTGTTCTCACAAAAACAAATCCTAGAAATATCTGGAGAAAATGGTGGCAGGTTCTGCCTTTCATACTTTCTCAAACAATCTTATCAGAGGTTACGCCACAAACTTTACTCACTGTCACATCAACACTGAAAATTTTAAATTAATACCTGTGACATTCATACCATGATGTATTTGAAGAATAAGGCAGCAGCTGAGAAAGTATGTAACACTCTGTCAAGCTGTCACATTAAAGCAGAAGACTTAGAGATTGCAACTGTAATATTCTTTCATCTACTGACTCACTGGAGCTCTGTTTATGATTCACAGACAATCATGGTGACTATGTGGAAGGGAACATCTCACAAGGGAAGCACTCAAACATGAAAAACCTTGAGAATAATATGTACACTTTAAACGCCATCTGAAGTAAGCAAATGAGAACAATCCCTATCCGAAGACAGCCCCTTTTCATTCTCACCGCCTTCACTGCCTCAACAGCCTTTACCCACCCCTGCCCCACTGCTTTTAAACAGATTCATTTGACCTGATTGCCTTGACCATCAAACATAAGATAGCATAAATTGGCAAATAAATCTGCATCATATCCAACCAATTCCTCCTGCAAGCCATTCTGAAAATGTCCACCCTGCAATTTGTAGGTTTTCCACTGCTCTCTTGCTATATCTCCAGTAAAAATCGATGTAACATCCTGGTAAATGACTCAGTTAGCATTCTAAGGAAAAGGAGGCAGAGGCAGCTGTTGGAAATGCTAAAGGCAGCAGTTCCCACTTCATAAGCTGAATTGGATGACAATGAAGGGAAACACTGGTAGTGCTTCATACAGCGAGTGAGAGACTCAATCTCTCAGTCTTGGTAATCCTTCAGAACTTACATCCTCTTCCTGGTTAATAAAATGTGAGGCTGGATGAACACAGCAGGCCAAGCAGCATCTCAGGAGCACAAAAGCTGACATTTCGGGCCTAGACCCTTCATCAGAGAGGGGGATGGGGGGAGGGAACTGGAATAAATAGGGAGAGAGGGGGAGGCAGACCGAAGATGGAGAGTAAAGAAGATAGGTGGAGAGAGTGTAGGTGGGGAGGTAGGGAGGGGATAGGTCAGTCCAGGGAGGACGGACAGGTCAAGGAGGTGGGATGAGGTTAGTAGGTAGCGGGGGGTGCGGCTTGGGGTGGGAGGAAGGGATGGGTGAGAGGAAGAACCGGTTAGGGAGGCAGAGACAGGTTGGACTGGTTTTGGGATGCAGTGGGTGGGGGGGAAGAGCTGGGCTGGTTGTGTGGTGCAGTGGGGGGAGGGGACGAACTGGGCTGGTTGAGGGATGCAGTAGGGGAAGGGGAGATTTTGAAACTGGTGAAGTCCACATTGATACCATATGGCTGCAGGGTTCCCAGGCGGAATATGAGTTGCTGTTCCTGCAACCTTCGGGTGGCATCATTGTGGCAGTGCAGGAGGCCCATGATGGACATGTCATCAAGAGAATGGGAGGGGGAGTGGAAATGGTTTGCGACTGGGAGGTGCAGTTCCTGCACCTCCCAGTCGCAAACCATTTCCACTCCCCCTCCCATTCTCTTGATGACATGTCCATCATGGGCCTCCTGCACTGCCACAATGATGCCACCCGAAGGTTGCAGGAACAGCAACTCATATTCCGCCTGGGAACCCTGCAGCCATATGGTATCAATGTGGACTTCACCAGTTTCAAAATCTCCCCTTCCCCTACTGCATCCCTCAACCAGCCCAGTTCGTCCCCTCCCCCCACTGCACCACACAACCAGCCCAGCTCTTCCCCCCCACCCACTGCATCCCAAAACCAGTCCAACCTGTCTCTGCCTCCCTAACCGGTTCTTCCTCTCACCCATCCCTTCCTCCCACCCCAAGCCGCACCCCCCGCTACCTACTAACCTCATCCCACCTCCTTGACCTGTCCGTCCTCCCTGGACTGACCTATCCCCTCCCTACCTCCCCACCTACACCCTCTCCACCTATCTTCTTTACTCTCCATCTTCGGTCCGCCTCCCCCTCTCTCCCTATTTATTCCAGTTCCCTCCCCCCATCCCCCTCTCTGATGAAGGGTCTAGGCCCGAAACGTCAGCTTTTGTGCTCCTGAGATGCTGCTTGGCCTGCTGTGTTCATCCAGCCTCACATTTTATTATCTTGGAATCTCCAGCATCTGCAGTTCCCATTATCTCCTCTTCCTGGTTACACTCTTTGACAACTCTCACTTTCTCCACTTTCTTACAAAAACCTGATTATTTAACTGTTTGCCACTCCATATCACACCCTGAATCCCAGACATATCACATCACCACACAAGACAAAGTAGTGCTTTATCTACCCGTTAAAGCTATGGGGTGATGCTGACTTCAGTGATCCCCCCTCCATCATTACACCTTTCTCTTGTGTCTTATCCTCCTTCTTCACTCCCCAGCCTTACATATTGAGTTATCCCTTTACAATAGCTCTCCCCCTCTGTTTGCCAACATTCTACAGCCAGTACACACAATATGCTGAAGGTATACAGTAAAGAACCAAAAAAGGTCATCATTAGACTCTTAATTCCAGATTGTATTTTTTAATTGAATTCCAATCCCATCTACCATGGCATGATTTGAACCTGAGATCCCAGAGCAATGCCTAGACCCTAATAATCTTGGGTAACAACACCACTAGGCCATCACCTCCCCTTGGATGGTGTTGTGCTTCTTGAATGTTGCTGGAGCTCAACTGATCCAGGCAATAGAAAGTATTCCACCACACTTCTGCCATGATTTTATCAACACATCTGCCTCCAAATCAGGATGAAAACTTAGCACATTTTGTGCCGAATCCACAGACGGTTCAGAACACTCATGTATTTGGGTAGTGTAACTTCCCACTCCAGGCACATCAGTGAACACAGAGTTAATTTATGAATGGGTCTGGGTTTTAGTTAGAATTTCAAGAATGGGTTACAAGCACCTTATCTTGATTTGTTGCAGAATGTCAGGAGCATTGATTTCTGTTCTGAGAATGGAATATTATTTTAGTTTTAACTGGCATGACAATGAAACATTCAAAAGTTAGGTATTGCATATTTAGACAAATATCTGAAAATTCTGCAATGTCACAGCAAATATTCCCAGAGTCAATGCAATATGAAGATTTAACAGGTCAGGTTGAGTATGCGATAGAGCTCACTCAATGATGAGTAAATATTCTCAGGCCAAGTAATTCAAAGCATAAACTGCCTCTAGTTTGCAACCTGCTGAGCGCTAACCCTAGCTTTAAATAAAGTATGCTTCCACTGCACCAGAATAACATTGCGTTAATTATTGAATGGTCTATGTGCAAATTTCCTGATGAAGACATTCTTGAACTTAACTGTGAGAAGCTTTGTACTGAGAACCCATCCCCACTGGGATTTGGATTGAGACCAAACCATTTTACACAGAACACATGCAGACAACTGAGAATAGTTACTTTCATCCTATTAATCTGGATGTATTCAAAGTTATTTCCCACAATGCTAAAGTATTGGGCTATGCAGTTCTCTGATCTCCTATGCAGGCCTGTATTACATGTTTTAAAAAAGTAGCAGGGTACCAAATTAAAGTAGATTTAGTGCAAGGCCACCTTCCAATTTAATCTCGTGCGTATATTTGCTGCTAACGTGCATCCAATAATTTAAAAATGTTATCAGATTATTCTTTCTGTTGACAGCCTTTCTATTCCATGCACCATCTACTTTCTACATTATGCTAATTTGTTCCTAACATTAAAATTTGCATAATAAATATTAGATGCATATTATCATAATACTGGGATGTATCCATGCTGATTAGATTCCAAAGATAACCCATCTCAAAACATTAACTGCAATTCTACCAGATTGGTGATAAGAATTAACATACTTAAATGAGAGTGTGAATTTTATCTATATAACACACACACACACATGTCGTATGACTCTATTGAGTCTGAATTGCTATATAGAATGTATATGAGAGTGCTAGAGGGGTGTTTTCTTCTGCCCATTCATCTGTTTTCACCCTGGCCCTCACCCATTTTCCTGGGCAGGACTTATTGCACAGTGAGCATTTGGTAGGGTTCCTGCTTTCAAAAGGAGTCTTATAATGCTATTAAGCACATTCTGGTAGTGTTGCAGGAGGAGCACTATCGCATGATCAAAATACACGACAAAAATCCAGGAGCTTTCCAAAAAGCCCTTTTTGATTAGCTGGAGAGAGATGAAGTAATTAGGAGACTATTTCTTCTCAATGGGAGAATTCCAGGTCTCTAATGCTGTTTTGTGAATATGATTTGGTGGTGAAAATGAAGAGCAGACTCACGAAATGAGCTGGTTGAATGCCTAATATTCCTGGGTACAAGATATTCAATGATATGATTTTTGCTTCCTGAAAATTGTTTCACTTGATCTAATAACATAAGAAACTGGATATAGATATCACAGATATCAACAATCATCAGACATTTATTACTTACAGAGCGGTGGAGAAGCAACAGGCCTGGCTGCATCAGTTGAGTGAAAAACAAAGTAAATATTTCAATCCAGCGACCCCCTTCTTTATGATGAAACATTAACTCTTACTTAAGCTATCAATATCTGTCAGTAAAACTGTTTGCATCCCTCTTGCAACTTACCATTCAATGTATTTTTGTGCTGTCTGAAAACCTGGTTATTGTACATTCACTTCTATCCTTCAAGTCACTAATACGTATTGTGAACAGTTACAGTCCCAGCACTGATCCCTGTGCAACCCCAGTGGTTATAGGTAGCCAATCTCTAAAGTTACCCTTTGTTCCCACTTGTTTCCCACCAATTAGCCAGTTCTCTTTCCATGTCGATATACTACCTCACTACCATGGGTTATTATCTCATTAATTCACCTTTTGTGATGTGCCTTCTTGAATGCCTGCAATACCATTTTTTAAAGAAACAATCTCTGATGCAGTCTAGAAATTCATTTTCCAAATTACCCTTATCCACTGATTTATGCAATCAATAACAGACTAAAATCACCCATGACAATTGTAATGTCCTCTTTATGTACTGCTATTAATTCCCAAATTATATTTTGTCCTATAGAGAGGCAGTTTTCAGGGTTTTATAGATGACTTTCACCCATGACTTCTTCCCATTACTTGATACCTGCTTTGAGTCTAAATAAAACACTGGCTCCCCTCTAATCACTCTGGTTGAGACTTTCTCAAAAAAATCTAATGAATTATTCAGACGTGATTACTCTTTCATGAAGCCACACTGACCTTGCTTGATTAGCTTACAATTTTCCAAACATGCTGCTATTACTTCCTCAAGGATTGATTCCAATATTTTTCTAACAATAGGTGCAAATCGGTCTATAGTCACCACTTTTATCCTCAAATGCGTGAAAACGTGAAGTTGTTCATTTTTGGAAAGGAGAATGAATAAACAGGGCATAACATCAATGGAGAAAAACTGCAAAAAGTTACAACACAAAGGAACTTGGAGGAACTTGTCCACAAAACACAGAAAGCCAGCACACAGGGGCAGCAGGTAATCAGGAAGGTTAATGTAATGTTGGCCCTTATTTCAATGGCTTCGGAGTAAGAAAGCCTTATTGCAACTGTACAAGGTGATGGTGAGACCACATTTTGAATACTGTGAGCAGTTTTGGTCAAGGTTAGTGAAGTTGGGATTCTACACATTGGAATTTAGACTAATGAGGTGATTTCAGTGAAACATAAAGGATTCTTAAGGAGTTCTGTGGAAGGGTCACTGGACCCCAAGTATGAGCTCTGATTTTTCTTCACAGATGCTGCAATACTTGCTGAGCTTTTCCAACAACTTCTGTTTTTGTTCCTGATTTACAGCATCCACAGTTCTTCCGGTTTTCATTGAGGATTCTTAAGGGGTTTGACAGGGTAAATGCTGAGAAGATGTTTCCTCCTCTCATGGGAGAGTCTAGGACCAGAGAGCATGCTCTCAGAACAAAGGGTACCAATTTAATACTGACATGAATAGGAATTTCTTCTCTTAGAAACTTGATAGTTTTGGAATTCTTTGCCATAGAGTGCTGTGGAGGCAGAGATTTTGGTGTGTTGTGGTTTAAAATGTGCATGATAATTTTATTCAGTTGAAGCTGCTGTACATATTTGGCTATCTGTTGGTGATTTCAAAGACCGCAACTTTCCCCCCACAGTGGTCGAGAACGCCCTTGACCGCGTCTCCCGCATTTCCCGCAACACATCCCTCAAACCCCGCCCCCGCCACAACCGCCCAAAGAGGATCCCCCTCGTTCTCACACACCACCCCACCAACCTCCGGATACAACGCATCATCCTCCGACACTTCCGCCATCTACAATCCGACCCCACCACCCAAGACATTTTTCCATCCCCACCCCTGTCTGCTTTCCGGAGAGCCCCCTCTCTCCATGACTCCCTTGTTCGCTCCACACTGCCCTCCAACCCCACCACACCCGGCACCTTCCCCTGCAACCGCAGGAAATGCAACACTTGCCCCCACACCTCTTCCCTCACCCCAATCCCAGGCCTCAAGATGACTTTCCATATTAAGCAGAGTTTCACCTGCACATTTGCCAATGTGGTATGCTGCATCCATTGTACCCTGAGTGGCTTCCTCTACATTGGGGAAACCAAGCGGAGGCTTGGGGACCACTTTGCGGAGCACCTCCGCTCGGTTCGCAATATACAACTACACCTCCCAGTCGCAAACCATTTCCACTCCCCCTCCCATTCTTTAGATGAAATGTCCATTATGGGCCTCCTGCAGTGCCACAATGATGCCACCTGAAGGTTGCAGGAACAGCAACTCATATTCCGCTTGGGAACCCTGCAGCCCAATGGTATCAATGTGGACTTCACCAGCTTCAAAATCTCCCTTTCTCCCAACGCATCCCAAAACCAGCCCAGTTCGTCCCCTCCCCCCACTGCACCACACAACCAGCCCAGCTCTTCCCCTCCACCCACTGCATCCCAAAACCAGTCCAACCTGTCTCTGCCTCCCTATCCTGTCCTTCCTCTCACCCATCCCTTCCTCCCACCCCAAGTGGCACCTCCATCTCCTACCTACTAACGTCATCCCACCTCCTTGACCTGTCCGTCTTCCCTGGACTGACCTATCCCCTCCCTACCTCCCCACCTATACTCTCCTCTCCACCTATCTTCTTTTCTCTCCATCTTCGGTCCACCTCCCCCTCTCTCCCTATCTTTTCCAGAACCCTCACCCCATCCCCCTCTCTGACGTTTTGGGTCCAGGCCCAAAACGTCAGCTTTTGTGCTCCTGGGCCTGCTGTGTTCATCCAGCCTCACATTTTATTATATTGGTGATGTAAGGCAGCTTTCTATATGTTAGCCCATGCAACACTTACAGCAGAGATTCAGGTTCCTTTTAAGACATAAATCTGGAAGTTTATTAACACTAACAACATACACAAATATGACATCATATATTCTGGGTTACATTCTCACTAATGTCATTATTTCATTGAATCCATAGTCAACTGGCTGACTAATTAACGGCTCTCTGTCTGCCCAATGGACTCACTAACAGACTGGCTGGCCAGAGAATCAGATGGAGACCATACATAAATGAGCATCACTTGTTACGGTGTCATCCAGCTGTCTTACGTATAAAATGCATTTCTGAGATCCAAGCAGTAATACAACAGAAGAAATCTACTTGAGTATGCATGAGCATTTTAATGAAGGGGAACTACTGTTGTTCATGCAGTTCTAGCTCTGGTTCTCTCTGGGTGTTTTGATCCCTAGAAATTCACATTGTTGATGAACATGCTGACAAATAAGGAAGAAATGTTTCTAAGTATGAAGCATTTTGGACGGACTTGCCTTGGCATTTTTCAATATGGGAAACTCAAAAGATGCCCTATATTTGGTGACAGCTATTGCCAACAGAAATCTCACTAACCCCCAATTGAGAGAAAAAGATTTCTGAATGACATCTTAACTATATAAGTAATGCCAAGGTCAGTGAAAATAGTTGACTGAACAAGACAGAATCCAACCAACACCTTTTGTATTCAGTGGCAATACTATCACTGAAATCCGCTTATCAAAATTCTAGGTGTTACCATTGAAAAAAAAATGAATTGGATCTGCCATCTAATTACTATGGTTTGAGGAATTTGGGAATTCACTGGTGAGTAACTTAGCTGCTGATTCCTCAAAGCATATGCACTATCTAAAAGGCACAGGTCAGGAGTGTGACACAATGCTCTCTGTTTATTTGGATAGCTATAGCCCTAACAAGAATCATGAAGGAACATAGGAACGTGGGAATAAATGTATAAACATAGTAAATAGGAGGAGGAGTGGGACATTTGGCCCATCAAACTGCTCTCCCTTCAGTATGATCGCAGCTGATCATATAACTCAGCATTCTGTTACCACTTTCTCCCCATATCTTTTAATCCATTTAGCCCGAAGAATTATGTTAATTCCTTCTTGAAGTTATTCAATGTTTTGACCTTAATCACTTTCTGTGGAAGAGAATTCCACTGCCTCGCCTCTCACATGGTAAAGAAATTTCTCATCATCTTAGTCCTAAATGGCCTACCCCATTAGTCCTTAAGCTGTGACCCTGGCTCTGATCTCCCTGGCTATCAAGAATATCCTTCCTGTGTTAATTTTGTTTAAACCTGTTGGAATTTTATTGGTTTCTATGAGATACTTTCTCATTCTACTAAACTCCAGTAAATTTAATCCTAATCGATCCCATCCCTCGATATATGTTAGTCTTACCATCCCAGCAATCAGTCTGTCAAATCTTTATTGCAGCCCTTCTATAGGCAGAACACCCTTCAACAGATAAGGAGACCGAAACTGTGCACAATACTCCAGGAATAGTCTCACCAAGGCCCTGTACGATTGCAGCAAGCTATCTATGTTCATGTACTAGAATGCTCTTCGTAGGTCAGCCCTGACATTTCAGGAATAGGTCTGGTGGGCATTTGTTTCACTCCTTCTCTGGAAAAATATAAAGAGAATAAAGAACAATACAGAATTGGAACAGGCCCTTTGGCCCACCAACACTGCGCCGACACATGATGCCTTCTTAAGCTAAAACATTCTGCCTCTGTGCAGTTCATATCCCTTTTTTCCTTACTGATTCATATATCTTCAAGATGCTTCTTAAATGTTGCTATTGTATCTGCCTCCACTACCTCCTCTGGCAGGGTATTCCAGGCATTTACCATCTTCTTTGTTGCCTCTCACATCTCCTTTAAACTTTACCCTCTTTTCCCTTAAAGTAATGTCACGTACAATTGACTTTTCCACTGTGGGAAAAAAACTCTTACTATCCACCATATTGATGCCTCCCATAATTTGGGAAACTTCTATCAGGTTTCCGCGCAGCCTCTGTCAGCCAAGTGAAATAAAATCAAGTTTGTCCAATTTCTGCTCATACCTAATACCCTGCAAATAAGGCAACATCCTTGTAAACATTTTCTGTACCCTCTCCAAAGCTTCCAGATTCTTCAGTTAGTGTGGCAACCAGGCTATACGCAATATTCCAAATGTGGCCTAACTAAAGTACTGAACAGCTGCGATGATATTTGCCAATTTTTGTAGTCTATGCCCTGACCAATGAAGACAAGCATGTCTTTTGCCTTTTTGACCACCTTGTCCACTTATATTGCCACTTTCAGAGAACTGTGGACCTGTATACCTGGATCCCTTTCTATTGTAACATCAAAGTGTTGGTATGTCATCAGCAAGTTCAGAGCATTTATTCAGTTCACCAAAATGGGCAGAAGGGATTGACCCTTTAATAATGCAGTGCACTCTTGTCAATTCACCACAGAATGTTGGCTTTCAACTTAAAGCTCACTGGGTTGCTGTCTCTTCTTGTGTTCCATTTCTGCCTGTCTTCACACTGTCCTAGTAAGAACCAAGCATACCAAACCATTACTAGATTGTTACTAATCAACTGGCTCAGAGATTTTTCAGGGCGCACCTGTGGTGCAAGTGGAATTTGAACCCAGGTCTCCTGGCCAAGAGTAAGGACATTGCCACTGTGCCACAGGAGTCCCTCTCCCTCTCCTGATACCCTGAGCTCCTCATCTCTGGTTTATTTAATTGGAGGGAGTTAAACCAAAGCCTTTATCGAAAATGATTTGCTTTTCAAAGCCCTTGTTTAGGGAGCGTGTGCTGCCATGTCTTTTACCACATGGTACCGTTTTAGGTATGTAATCAAACAATATAAAAACAATGCAGACAATTACGTCCCATGCGTGTGTGAATATAATTGCATGACGATCATGAAGTGTAGAGAGGCAGGGTTGTGAGCTTTGTTTATGCATTCAGTAACTCTGTAGCCTTGAGGAATGAGAGTCAAAAAGGGCTGTAAAAATTTTGGGGAAAAAGAATGAATTCCACTGAGGCCGAACGTGATCAAATTTGAAGAATATATTTTAGGAAAACGTGATTCTGAATCTGTCTGACTATACAAGTGTCCCACCTGTGCCCCCCACCTGCCCTCTCACACAGCGCATTAAAATCAGTCTAAAGAACAACATGACTTTTATTTTCCTTTATTCCCTTTTCAACTTTCCTCTAATTGAGACAATGCTGGGTACTAAATGAGGATTTAACGAAAGGATGCCTTGCCCTGTGACCTTACAAATACAAGCTGAGATAGTCATGTGATGCACAAGTCTCCTACGTTGATCACATTTGACCCAGACACAGTTTAATTCTTCACTTGCTAAATTAACTAGCCATTTGGATACAGAGCTGTCTTGAAGGTAGAAGACTGAGGGTGCCGGAGAGTTTGCTTTTCAAACTGGAGGCCTGTGACCAGCAGTGTGCTACGAGGATCAGTGCTGGGTCCACTGCTTTTAGTCATTTATGTAAATTATTTGGATGTGAACGTAGGAATGGTTAATAAGTGATGACACAATTGCGTACAGTTCTGGTCACCACATTATAGGAAGGATGTGGAAGCTTTGGAAAGGGTGCAGAGGAGATTTTCTAGGATGTTGCCTGGTATGGAGGGAAGGTCTTACGAGGAAAGGCTGAGGGACTTGAGGCTGTTTTCATTGGAGAGAAGAAGGTTGAGAGGTAACTTAATTGACACATATAAAATAATCAGAGGGTTAGATAGGGTGGATAGGGAGAGTCTTTTTCCTAGGATGGCGACGGCGAGCACGAGGGGGCATAGCTTTAAATTGAGGGGTGAAAGATATAGGACAGATGTCAGAGGCAGTTTCTTTACTCAGAGAGTAGTAAGGGAATGGAACGCTTTGCCTGCAATGGTTGTAGATTCGCCGACTTTAGGTACATTTAAGTCGTCATTGGACAAGCATATGGACGTACGTGGAATAGTGTAGGTTAGATGGGCTTCAGATTGGTATGGCACAACATCGAGGGCCGAAGAGCCTGTACTGTGCTGTAATGTTCTACGTTCTATGTTCTATGTTCTAAGGGTTCTGCCATTTACATAGTCTTTCCTGTGGCATTTGGCCTACCAAAATGCATCACTTCACATTTGTCCGGATCAAATTACATCTGCCATTTCAGCACCCAAGTCTCCAAACTATCTGGTATAGACTCTGGCCATCCTCCTGACTATCCACAGCTCCCCCAATCTTTATGTCATTCATAAACGTACTAAGAAGACAACCTATATTCTCCTCCAAGTCATATACAAAAAGCAGGGATTCCAGCAGTGATCCCTGTGAAACAACACTGGTCTCAGATCTCCCGTCAAAAAATACACTTGCACCACTCATCTCTTCTTTTATGGCCAAGCCAATACTTTGTCTACCTTACTAGCTTACTGCAGATCTCAGGTGATTTCACCTTTTGTATCAGTCTGCCATGAGGGACTTTGGTATAGGCCTTAAAGTCCATGTAGGCAACATCCACCACCCTATTATCATCAACCATCTTTGTTACTTCCTCAAAACCTCAATCAAATTTGTGAGACACGGCCTCCTCTGCACAAAGCCATGCTAACAAAGTCCATATTTTTCCAAATGTGAGTAACTTGTGTCCCAATGAATCTTCTCCAATTATTTCCCTACCACAGAAGTAAACCTCACCAGCCTGTAATTTTCCAGATTATCCCTGTTGCCCTTCTTTAACAAAGGAATAACATTGGCTATTCCTCTTGGACCATACCTGAGACTAAAGAGGATACTAAGCTTTTGTACAAAGCCCCAATTTTTTCACTTCAGGATCTTGGGATAGATCCCATCAGCGCCTAGGGACTTGTCTACCTTAATGCTTTTCAAAACACACAACACCTCCTGATATTTTATATTGAATTGTCCAAGATAAGCAACATACACCCTCCAAGATCGACCATGTCCTTCTCCACTGTGCATACCAATACAATTGGGGACCTTACCCACTTCCTACAGTTCCACACATAAATTCCCCCCTTTGTCCTTGAATAGACCTATCTTTTCTCTAGCTACTCTCGTATTCCTTATACAGTTTATGTATAAAATGCCTTGAGATTTTCCTTCATCCTGTTTATCAAAGACATTTCATGACCCCTTTTAGCTTTCCTAATCCTTGTTTGAGTTCTTTCCTGCTATCTTTGTATTCTTTGAGGGAATTGTCTGCTTTCAGTGTCCCAAAGTTGCAGTGCCTTCAGTGGCAGTATGGTGGCTCAGTGGCTAGCACTGCAGCCTCGCAGCTCCAGGGACCCAGGTTCAATTCCAGCTTTGGGCAACTGTCTTTGTGGAGTTTGCACATTCTCCCCATGTCTGCATGGGTTTCCTCTGGGTGCTCTGGTTTCCTCCCACAGTCCAAAGATGTGTAGGCTAGGTGGATTGGCCATGCAAAATTGCTCATAGTGTTCAGGGGTGAGTGGATTGTTGGTGAAGGGGTCTGGGTGGGATACTTCAAGGGGCAGTGTGGACTTGTTGGGCCAAATGGCATGTTTCCACACTGTAGGGAATCTAATCTAGACCTTACATATGCATCCTTTCTCTTTTTGACTAAGCTCTCAATTTCTTTTGTCATTAAAGGTTCCTAAATATTGCCATCCTTATCTTTTGTTTTCACAGTAACATGCTGGTCCTGAAGTCTAATGAACTAGTCATTAAAAGATCCTCACATGCTAGATTTGGATTTACCCTTGAACAGTTGCCCGCAATCTACATTCCCCAGCTCCTACCTAATATTATGGTAGTTAGCCTTCCCCAGTTTAGTACTTTCACCCAAAGACCACTCTAATCTTTAACTATAACAAACTTAAAACTTATGGAATAATGATCACTATTCCCAAAATGCACCTCCACTGAAATGTCAATCACCTGGCTGGGGTATCTCCCCAATACCAGATCTAATATGACTGAACAGCTTATAGATATAAATGATACAGCCAGAAGCATTCAGAAATGGTGGTTCAGTGGTTAGCACTGCTGTCTCACCAGGGACCTGGGTTTGTCTACACTTTCAGGTGGCTGTCTTTGTGGAGTCTGCACATCCTTCCTCTGTTTGCATGGATTTCTTCTTGGTGCTCTGGTTTCCTTCCACAATTTGAAGATGTGCAGGTGAAGTGGATTGGCCAAGCTAAATTGCTCATAGTTTCCAGGGATATACAGGCTAAATGGATTAGCTATGGGAAATGCAGGGTTACAGGAATATAGCGGGAGGATGGATCTGGGTGGGATGTTTTTCAGTGGGTTAGTATAGACTTGATGGGATGAATGACATGCTTACAGACTGTATGGATTCTGTGAAACAGCTGCAAATAATACATGTTTTTCTTTTGTTCTAATAAATTAGTTAAAGCCTGAAAAAAGTCAGCTTATTTCCTTCCAGCAGTTGCTGTAAGTTGTGGCCTTAAACCAGTAACTAATGGACTTTGCAGTTAGTTTATCAATTGTCTTCGCTTGCCACAGAGATGTGAATGGGATCTAGAGAAAGGAAATTGAATAATAGAAAGTCCTGGCAAGCAAGAGGATCACCTTGGTAAACGATTATAACAAAGTGAGGAGCTGGATGAACACGGCAGGCCAAGCAGCATCTCAGGAACACAAAAGCTGATGTTTCGGGCCTAGACCCTTCATCCTCCAGCATTCTCCAGCATCTGCAGTTCCCATTATCATTGGTAAACGAATGAACTGCTTTATTATTCCCACCACCCATTTCTATATGTGTACTTGTATTTGTATCTGTGTGTGTGTGTGTGTGTGTGTGTGTGTGTGTGTGTGTCTGTGTGTGTCTGTGTGTGTGAGAGCGAGAGAGAGACAGAGTGTGTGTGTATGAAGATTTGTAAGGGGTTTGAGATATTCATTACTGAAGTTATATTTTGACAGTTCATAATTGTTTACCTTGATTTGCATCTATCCATTTGTAATAAATAGCCATTCCCGTTAAGGAGTGAATCCTGGTCTGTGTTTTCTGTTAGCTAATGTTTATATACTAACTGGGGATTTTCCATGATGACTCCTGGAATAGTAGGGCTGGATTTCCAGTGTGTTACTACAGTGAGGCATTACAGAGTGAAACAGTGGATGTGAGGTATTCAAATTTCAAGAATATTTCTGAAAAAAATCTTACATAAGAGCATTAGTGTGCAAAATTAAAGCACAAACAATTGTAGGTAACATGCTGATGTACATTGAGAATTGGATAACTGTCAGGAAAGAGAGAGTAGGAATAAACTGAAGTTTTTCCAAGTAAGAAGTGGTTATTAATAGGCTCTCAAAGGGATTAATGCTTGGGTCCAAGTTATTCACAATATGTATCAATGATAGGGACAAAAGAATCAATGTAATATGTTTAAGTTTGTTAATGACACAATAATAGATGGGACTGGTAGTGGTTAAGAGATGCAAAGCAGCTTCAAGGTGATTTTGACAAGCTGAGCAAGTATGGAAGCACTTGACAGGTACAGGACAACGTGAATAAGTCGGAAGTGATCAAGTTTAGTTTGAAAACAGAGTGACAGCGTGTTGTTTAAATGGTGATGAATTGGGTCCTGTTGATGACAACGAACCTTGATGTACAATAGGTGTTCTTGTGCACTTGTCACTGAAACCAATCACTTGGGGGCGGCAAGCAGTTAACCCTGACCATAACCCTCCTTAGAGGGAGTGCAACAAATCATTATCAGAATGGTTCCTGGGATGGTAAGACTGTCTTATGAGGAGAAAATGCATGGGCTGAGCCTATATTCACTGGAGTTCTGAAGAATGATAGCAGACCTAATTGAAATGTACAAATTCTGACAAAACTAAGAATGGATGGACTGTTCTGGACTCTGGTTAAGGGCTAATTAGGGCTATGGTGAGGAGAAATGCCTTCACTCAGACAGTGGGAATCTATGGAATTCTGTATGACATACTAAAGTAGAAGCTAAATCTCTGAATATGTTTAAGACCAAAATGGGTAGATTTCTAGATAATAAAGTCATCAAAGGGTATGGAAAAGAGCAGGAGTATGGTATTCAAATAAAAGCTTGGTGGCAATCATATTAAACAGTGGGGCACGCTCAATATGCTAAATGGTCTACTTCTGTTTCTATTTTCAAGGTTCTCAATATTTATGCATGTCAAGTTTCACATTTGCCAGGAAAAGAAGGGAAGTGTTTTTTTAAAGTGCAATGTTAATTATATTCACTTGAAGCTATTGTGCCCAATTGTTTCAGCAGAGATACGCTGATATGGTGTGCAGAACCAGTTTAATACCCTGAAACTATCGTTGTTTGTACTATTTTAATTCTATCTGTCTCTGGACAGTTGTCCCAAGATCTTTTCTTTTTACATTGCCCACAGATGTACAAAACTCAGGATGATATTGATAACATTCTATAGAACAAGTAGTTTGCCCTCAGCTGGACAATCATAATCAATTATGGACCTCATACTTTAGCATGAAATTCAAAGCTTTAAAGACAGCAGAGATTTAATTGAATTGCTCCGCATCACGAATGACTAAAATCATAGACACTTTTGGCAGAGTTGATCTGGAGATATCTTCTTCCCAGTTGCTCAAAGATTATTAATACTATGACATACCATTCTGAATTGGAACTATATCGCTGTTGTTGGAACAAATTAATGGAGCTCCCTTCCTAGCAGCATTGCAGGTCCGTTTGCAAATAGACTGCAGCAGTGTAAGAAGGTGCTTCACCATCACCTTGTCACACTGTACAACTGTAAGATGTTTGGCAGGAGAATCAGAGAAACCATGGGAAAAAAATCTTTCTAAGTCAAAAAATATTTTGGATTTGGAATGCAATACCTGAAATATTGGTGGAAATGAATACAGTAGTAATTTGCGGGAAGGATTTTGTAAAACACTCGAAGAAGATAAAATAACAGATCTGTAGAGAAATATCCAGGGCATGAGATTGGCTAGATTGCTTATCGAAAGAGCTAATGCAGGTTTAATTGGCCCAATAGCCTCCACTGTGCTGTACTTTGCAACGATTCCATGATAAGAGTATATGAGAGCTGGTGGATTTATCATACAATGATATCATGTACACGAGATAATGGGAACTGCAGATGCTGGAGAATTCCAAGATAATAAAATGTGAGGCTGGATGAACACAGCAGGCCAAGCAGCATCTCAGGAGCACAAAAGCTGACGTTTCGGGCCTAGACTGATGAAGTCTAGGCCCGAAACGCCAGCTTTTGTTCTCCTGAGATGCTGCTTGGCCTGCTGTGTTCATCCAGCCTCACATTTTATTATCTTGGATATCATGTACACGGTTGTCTCATGTGTATTTCTTGATGTTCTTCACATTAACTTGGTTCAGTGCCTTTAGAGGTTGCTTTATTCAATAAATGAGAGCTGAAGGCTTCTTTAATTTAAATTTTAGAATCCCTGTTGTTATAAGCGCATGAAACTGAACAATACATGGATTCTCTAGGAAAGTAGTAAAAGCAGAACCTTTACACTACTAACATGTTTACATTCAGTTTGGTTCTGCAGAAACAAGAAAAATGGCCAGTGTAATCTCCTACCTTGTTATTTTCCACAACATGTGAGAACTGTTGACAATTGAAGTGACATGCTCACACTTGGTAAAAACGACATTCTGCTCACAACAATAAAAGAAATGAAATGGCACCGATGTCATGATAAATCTAAGTTTCTCACAAGCAATTCATTAAATGGAGGATTTATGAAGGTAAACATACACCCAATAAAATAATGATAAGTCACAATCCCATTCAATAACTCAGTTCATTGCTCATAACATATCATAATGGATTGCACAGTATTAAACCTATTTATGGATGAGGGAAGTCGTGGAAAAAGTAAGCGCTGAAACAAAATTTGATTTGTGTGCCAAGTGATTTAAAATTATCGGGGTATAATAAATAAATGAGTTTCCTTGACATAATTAAAATTGTATCTATTGCAGCATGTCAACATCTAATTGTGTTATACATCATTACATTAATACATTATTAACTAACATTGGCTTATTGTTCTCAGTATTGTAGTTAATCAGGTAAAGAGAAATCTCAGCTAAAAGGTAAATTAGTTCTTTAAGCACCCTATTTGTCTCAATTTCTTATTTAGAGCTCACTAAGTGTAACAATGTTGCGCATAATAAATGACAGAAACGTATTTAGTAGAATATTAAACAAATTCTGTAAGCATAATTTGCAATTATCATTCCCCATCCTGGATGGATGATTTTATATTAAATACATGTATTGATCAACATGGGCACCGCGGTTCTGCAGATTTGTTTTCATCTTGTACCCATTAGAAAAGAGGCAAGCCTTTTCAGATGAAGCAGGACAAAATCTTACTCACCTCACCCTTAGAATGCCAAGCTTCTACATTGCACTAAAATTGAATAAATATGTGCTTTTAGATAAATTTAGATTTTGATTTATGATTTTGCTTTAGTCAGTTATCATTTTTATATATTTTTGTGTGACACATATAGATCAAGCATAATGTACATTATGAAACTGTTTTTGGCATGGAGCATTTTCACCCTCGTGATTTTCTCAGAAGAATGATGTCTGGGAGATGGGTATCCTGCAGATTAAAGGCCCAGTGTTCACTCAGGTGAAATATCCAAAATACGGGGCAGAGTTCTGGCTATACGTTATGATGTTTCTATGTGGTTGTTAATATTTTTCTAACAGATTCTCTGCCCAGAAGCCTGCCTGAATAGCAAACTGGATGCCCAGTCAGGCAGAAACAGATACAGAAAGATCACTGATCAGGACAGGAAGGATTGTGTTGTTTGGGGTAACAGCCATTGGACAATTCTGATTATAATGTGGTTTGGAGAGTATAGATATGATTGTGAATGGTGAGGGAAACAGTGAAAAGAGAAATGGGAATGTAGTGGAGAAACAGTGACAGTTGGGTGGGGTCCTTGGTTACTTAGCATGAAATCCATTTGATGACGAAGTATAGAGGCTCTTCTGATGGTCCGAGGTAAGCCTCCTGGCCCACAGGAATGCCAGAAAAGTATTTACCTCCTCAACGGAGCATATATTGCTTCCTTGTAGTTCCTGTTGGGTCTCCTGAGGCTTGGAAAATACCCAGTCATGGTCAGACTGAGGATGCAGAAAAAACTTTGAAACACACAATATACTTAAAGCCGTTCTCGGGAGGAATTCAGTTGCACCTGTCCACTACCTGACACAAATCTTAGAATGAGAAATAGAAAATTAAGCGGCTTAAGATCAATCAGAAATTTGAAGATTTGGACCTGCAGCTTTATAAACTTGATGTGTTAAGCTGAATACATAAAAAAAGCTTCCACAACTTTGTAAAAGATTCTTACCGTCACAAACTATGAAAAGGAATTACCATCCATGTATTTGCAGGCCCCCAATACTTATTTGAAACTTGAGTTATACCGCATTTCTTGAATCATCATGGTAGATGAAAAACCAATTAAATGTATCATTGGTTCTCAATTGTACTTGACATTAAATTCAGCTAACGCTTAGAGTATCAGCTGAGTGTGTAAATGAAGCCATGGTCTTATTATTTGCTCCATTTAATATTTTGTAGGTATTAGGCTTGAGAAAATTCAAGACTCATTTTCTCTTGGTCTCAAATGATACACTGAATAAATTGAATTCAATGGGACCCAAAGTGAACAGAACTAAAATTGGGCAAGAGGATCACAATGTGCCATAATACCTCATATATCTAAATTCTCCTCCAAGTCACTCACCATCCTGATTTGGAAATATATCTCCGATCCTTCACTGATCAAGATCCTGGAATTTCCTCCCTATTGGCATTGTGGGTCAACCCACAGCCAGTGGAGTACAGCAGTCCAAGGAGGCAGTTCACCCCCACCTTCGCAAGGGCAACTAGGGACAAACAATACATGCTGGCCAGCCAGCAATGCTCATATCCCACAAATGAATAAAAAAAGTTCTGCTGTCTATTCATTTTACACATGTTGATATACAGCCCAATGTTATTGCCTGGCTGAATTTTACATAAGACAAACGCCATTTTAAGCTGGCCTACATGTAGTCTGTATGTTTTAAAGGAAGGGTGCCTTGTACAAGCAAGCAGGACATGCAACTGTGATTCATGAAGAGACGAAGATGCGGATGACTGTACAAACCTGGTGCAACAGACCACACATGGTATCTAAAGGCTGCTGAATTCTCCACTGGATGTCCTCAAGGGAGAAGATATGCAGGAGATAAAAATTCTCTTCCACTTAGAGCCAGGAGAAGACAATAGCAGCAGATAGCCAATTCAGCCAATGTGAACATTAAAGCTCTGTGGACTTGGATACAGAGCAAGAATGTCTTCTGTCCTTCAAACTAATTGTGGGCCACCTTACTCTGCTGGAGTGAAGAAAGTGTGACATCAAGTGTTATGCAAGGTTAAGGTGATGTAACTTCTACAATTGAACATCAAAATGCCCGTGCAAGATGTAATATGTGAATATGTGACTTTCAGAGGTGTTTGAAGGTGGGACAATGAATGTGAGATATAAACATTAAGTTTAATTACATCACAAGTGGTAAAAGGCAGTGAATGTATCTTCATACACCATATCCTATCAACCAGAATCATTGCCTCAGACACTGCTCCATTCACCACACCATTTAAGTTGACTATCAATGACCTCTATCAAAAACCATTTATACGTCACGTTCATTGCCATATCTCAGCCTCAAACAATGCCAAAAGCTTACAACTGCCAAGAACTCAGCTAAAGATGTTCTACAGGAATGTGCTGTTTAGGTGATGACTGACTCTGTGGGACCCTATAGAGTACATCTTCCATTGTAGTTGAATTAAAGACCAAATCCATTGAAAAAGAAAAGTGAGTGATCCTACATTTCAGACATTTGAGTTGGAAGCTCTCTGGGTTTTTATTATTATGCTACATTAGTGTAGGGATACAGATGCTTACAATCTCACAAAATTGTCTTTGGTATATCGGCCATTCCTTAATCTGTACCATTGTTATTTGTCTGCAAATTCAGGTTTAATTTATGTGATTTTGATTCGTGCTAAACTAAAAATTACAAAAAGTGGAATCATTAATTGCTTCATTTGGGGTGGTCATTCAGTACAATTTTGGTTTATAGTTCCCCTTTGGGGAGTATGATACCATCCACTTTTTCCTACTTTTCAAATCCTCCCATTTTTCTCATTCTAATCCTGCCTTTTATACCGTCCCAGCACTTTATTGTTGATTGAGGGTAGACTGATGGGGTGGTAATTGATTTGATGCTTCCTGCTTTTTGTGTACTGGAGGTACCTAGGCAATTTTTCACATTGTCATGTATTGTAGTTATTCTGCAACAGCATAACCAGGGGTATGCAAATTCTGGAGCCTGTCACTTCCGGTGTCAAATGGACAATTAAACAACAAACAGGAGAGGGAAACACCACAAACATCCCTATCTTCAATCATGAGGAAGGCCAGCAGATCAATGCTTAAGAAAGCACTGAAGCAGTTGCAACAGTCTTAAGCAGGAGGTGCCAAGCGGATGATGCTACTTGCTCTCCTCCAGAAATCTCCAGGACCACAGATACCAGCCTTCAGCCAATTCAATTCACTCCACATGATATCATGACATGGTTGGAAAATCTGGATATTGCACAGGCTATGGGTTCTGACAAATTCCAGTTCTAGAAGAAAAGAACATAACAAATTCAATTTGGCCAATTGGTGCCACGTGAGCGAACTCTTGTTCGTTACTAAAGTCGTGGAAGGTGTCATAAACAGTACTATCAAACAGCACCTGTTCAACAATAATCTGCTCACTGCATAGTTCTGGTTCTGTCAGGGCCGCTAAGCCCCTAATTCCTTTACAGCCTTGGATCATAATGAAAAAGGAGCTGAATTCCAGAGGTGAGCTGAGAGGAACTGCTCTTGACATCAAGGCTGTATTTGACCAAATGTAGCATCAGGGAGCCCTGGACTCCATTGGGAATTGGGGTAAAACTTTCCATTGTGGAGAATGATATCTGGCTTACAAAGGAAGATTTTTGTAGTTGTTGGAGTTTTGAACACATCAGCTGGAATACAGTAGTAGTTACAGGTTTTGTGGTTTTCCACCTGTTTCATTGCTTGATGCCGCTCTCTTATCAATAGTGATTTACTCATTGAACAGATACTGGAGGAAATTGGCTGCCACTGCAGATTCATGGTTCAGGAAATATTCAGAGGTGTACTGCTTTTCAGCATTGATGGATATAATTTTTAACTTTAATAAAATAAACATTGTTCTTTATCAGAAGAGGATTATTTTGACCTTGCTTTATAGATGGTTGGAGTGCCTTCAAAAAACTTTACGTCACCATGTTCAGCCTACTGTTGGATAACTTGGACCTCTTCTTCACACTATCTTATGGATTTGTATTTGGTTGTCAGATGTTGGAATACTGCCTTCTTGAGTTGCAACCTTGGGTTGTTCTGCCAGGCATTGAATATTAATTGTCTTTGTTCTAGAGGTTCACATAAGTGAGCATTAGTTTTTATCCATTATAATACAGCCAAATAGAGTGAATGCTGGATATTTGAAATAAAACAGGAAGTTCCGGAGAAACTCAGCAGCTCTGGTAGCATTGGGTGTGATATGACTGCTTTCCCTAATTTTTATTCTGGCTCCAGTTCTGAAGCAGAGTCAGATTAGACTGAAAGGTAATTCTCTTTCTCTCTCCATAAATGCTGACTAAGCAGCTGAATTTCTCCCTCACTTTCTGTTTTTATTTTTCATGACAACGATGCTTGAATCCTATATCCCTGGCACACTTGTCTACAATGTCTGACTTTATTTGATCTCACTGTTCTGGAATTGAATTGGATGATGTGTGAAGATTTTCCAACTTGGTCATGCATCGCACTTGGAATTCTTCTCTTTGGTTGTGCTGCTTTAAGGCTGATCTTCTTTCTCTTGGGCCTTTGGACCTTGCAATGTTTTGGTGGTGTGTGTTTGTTCCTCACCAAACCAGTCTATGATATGGCCAGCAGGCATCAGTCCCCATCAAGGATCAATTGATACTAACATTATTTAGATCTTAGCACAATGAAAGAATATAGGAAGTCCCAATACTTTGACCCAGGATATGTTCATGTGGTTTTAAACTTGTCCTTCCTGAGAAAGAGGATATTTGTTACTATGATGTTGTTTTGAGTACTGTCTGTCAGCACAAGGACACCATTTGTATTGGCTTATCCTAACACATCTTTTACAAATAGTTCTGATCCAAATTTTTGTAGAACCAACTTCATGGATATGCGGGGTGCTATCAGCCTGGCCTTGCCAGTAGAAGATGTATCAGTGTGCTAGCTACTTACGTCCCCAGGTCTGATGGCGTTAATGCCAGTTTGTCTTGATAGCTTGTCCTTGAAGGAATGCCTTTTTTCTTCTTTCAGGAAGTTCACTTTTGAGATCATCCTTCAGTGTTGTGACATTCCAAATAGCTACATTTAAAGTTTCTTTTCTTTAATCACAAAGTCAATGATCCCACTGGATCTGGTTCAACAGTCAGGAGAAAGTCAGGTTTTTTTTAGAGCATTGGGGTCCAGGAAAGTCTATCTTGTTCAACCACAGATACTACTGCCCAAAAACAATTCAGTCCTAATACAGCTATCCAATGACCTTTGTGCAACTGTCACATGTTTGTAGGTTCTTGACAAGTGACTCAAAGTTTCTGAGCCTGTCACCAATCCTTCATTGCCACAGGATTGGTAGATGGGCCGTGGTAGAAACTTGCATTTAATTGCATTCACTCTATTTGACTGTATTATCAGCAGGACTGGTTGGATGAAACTTTGTCATTAGTCATCCACAATCTTGATGGTTAACAATCATAATTCAGTGCGGTCTTCACTCACAAAGACTGGAACCACCTTTCTGCTGCAGCTTTTTCCACTTTTGCAGCTGGTGAGACACATAATCTTCTGTCTCCTGTACTGCTGTTGAGGATGCTTTAAAGCACAATTTGTTTGGCACTTGCCTCACACTTTATGCCAAGCGTGGCCTTACCAGGAGCAAAGATCTCACAATAATATTGCCCAAGGAATCACTATAATACACAAATGTCTCCACCATGTCAAAGTGGCGGTCCATGGAGAAGACCTATTTTATCAATCCCTTAGTGAAATATAAACATTGAATATACTTCCAGCTTAGGTGGTGAAGTTGGCAGAATTAGATTATATTTCCCAATACGAGCCACTCTCATTCTCCTCTCCTCTCTCCTTCTCATTTCCTTATCATGTTCTAACCAAAGGGCAATTGCTACTATGTATAACTCCCAGCAATAGAGACAAAAGTGTCCCTTGTAGTTATAAGCAATACTTTCAGCGGGTACAGCACCTCTCTGGAGACATTACCAAATATTGTTACATCCTCCACACACCCACAACTTCCAAAACAGAGCCAGAAGAAAATAACCAGCAATTAACCTGCAAGTTGTTGTTCATCTCTTTAAATTGCACTGGAGTGGGCTGGGGGAGAGAAGGGGGTTTTGCTCTGCTTTACTATTCAACTGTGGATGTTTAAAAGAGGACATGAACTACAGCAGCAAGCAGCAAAATGGTAGGGCTGGCACCAAATCAGCATTAGCTGGCTGACAAACTTCACAAGCTGTCTACTATAAAAATTGCATCATATGCATGCAATTCCACAGCAAGGCTTTAACCATAATGATGTTTAGTGCAAACCATGCAAGGAGTGGGTGGGTGCATTGTGAATGCCATTCTGCTTTTAGGCCAGCAATGTCTGCACCAAATTTACAGGCTGTGGAACTAAATTTTGAATAATGTGCCTAGTTATCTCAAAGCTTAAAATATTAAATCCTTTAACCTATAATGAACATGCAGCAGCCTAAAGAGAATTTAAAGAATTAACAGCAGCTACCCTGTGACAGGTGTTATGCGCTACATGAGCCTCCTTCCACCTTACTTCACCTCACCCCATCAGCAAATCTTTCTGCCTCATATAGTTATCTAGCTACCCCTCACATGCATCTATTATTTTGTCTCAATTCTATGCCCTCACCACTACTGAGATAAAAATATTTCTGTTGAACTCCTTATTAGAATTTGAGGTGGCTACTATAAATTTATGATTGCTCATGATGCACAAATTGCAAGCCCTGTGATGCAGCGTTAGAACAAAGAACAGTACAGCGCAGTACAGGCCCTTCGGCCCAAAACATTGTGCGGAACTTTTACCCTAAACCTAAGGTCTATCTATCCTCCACCCCTACCTTAAACTATCATCCATTTGCTTATCTTGTAGCTGCTTAAAAACCCCTAATGAAGCTGACCCCACTGTTTCTCAGCCAGAAGCTGTAAGTTTGAATCCCACTCCAGGACGTAATCGCAATAAAAAGGTGTTTGCAACATGGCCAAGCAGAAAATCCTGCTAATATGGCTATGGTGTACACTAAGAGTGGGAGAGCCTCTTAGTCAGCCTTTCTGGATGCACATTGGTACCCTTTAAGCTGCAGCATCTGGTAACGGGCTCACAATCCATTCCAAAAAAACCTGCTTATGGAATCAAATCCAAGTCCTGTGCTTTATCAGCTTCATATGCCACAAAGTGAGAGATTAGGTTATAAGTGGAACTGTTTTTTGACATGTAACACTTTCAGCCTCTTCATAATTTTGAACATTTCCCTTAGATCATCCTCACTTGCATTTTTCAGAGATGTTAATATAATTATTTCTGCACATTCTCATCTGTATCTTGTCTAAATTATACATTAAATTTATGCATTCATGCATATTTTTCATAATTGCTTTGTATTTGCAATCATGCTTTACTCGCCATAAATGTGTCATTTTCTGATTTTTTGTTGGCTCATTAATCCTTTCAAAAACATGTTCATGATGGTGAAGCCACTCTACTGCCCATTCTAGTGATTTGCTCCATCTGTCCAGCATCATAGTTGCATATCTCTCTAAAGCATGATACATTGACATTGTCTTCCTGTGCACTTTATGTGCCTTACTCAATCTCTCATTGATAACTCAGCAGAGATCAGAATTCTACATGGTATTGTAGTAAAAACGCCACACAACTTCTCTACTAAGATGTTTGAAGGGATAAGATAGGCCATCCAAAGGCTATGGAGCCCTGCCACTGTAAATCTCAGTGAATTTCACAACAGGAGAAATTTTTCGCACTATTCACCATTGTTACAGCGTAAAATCCTCACCATGATTCAAAGTTTTGGCTTTGGAAACGCCATGCCCCAAATACCAGTAATGTGCTGCACATCAGAATGGCTTGGGCAACCTTTAATCACTGTCTGTCTAAAATTGCTGTTTGACTCCTCGAACATGCAAAAACATATCAATTTTCCACTGATGTTTAATTGAGCTAAATTTAGTTTGGGTTTCAGGCTTGCACGAGCTGTATAGCCATTGGTCTGCTGATCTTGTAACTACTGTGGTATAATCTGATTCCTCCAACTTGCCCTATATAATGTTTCCTTCTAGTTCTGAAGGCTTTGTAACAGGCTGAAACCTTGGTATTCCAAGATTTATTGCTATTCACACTAATACTGTTGATTTGATTTAAATTAATTATGAAATGTCGTTGGCCAGCTATAAACCAACTAGTGGAAAAGAGTGTGAGCACTAACCAAAATTATAGGGAATTTCTACTTCTGAAATTCTGGCTGGATTAATCCATTATTATGGGAATAAACACTGAGGCAAAAAATAAATCAGGCTGTGATAGCCTAACAGAAATGCTGTGGTCAGTCCATGAAAAATATATTTACAGAAACCGCCAGCAGCTCAGAACATAGCAACATTCGAATTCCATGCAACTTACGACACTTTGGAATGATGTGAATTTTTTTTTGAAAAATGCCTTTAATAAATGATGAACAGGCAGATTGGGTTTACTATGGTCATCATCTGTAGAACAAAGATATATCCACTGAAGACAAAATTAGATTATCCATTAGCACAACCCAATAAGCAGGATGAATTAACTAGCTTTCAGTTTCCAAGGACACTTACAGAATGATTCTCAGTGACATCTCCTTACCCAAGGGGTATATGTTGCTTGTTTCAGCTACTTAGCTCTCCTCAGAGAGTAGTACGAGCATTATGACAGAAAAACAGAACAGGCCATTTATAATGGGCTTGATACCAGAAGGAGTCTATCCATCTTCTAATCTTTCAGAGTTATCTTGGCTGCTGGTCTTATGGTATAAATTTTTGCTATTATCAGATTTATTTCTGCTGCTATATGGGCTTGTGAAACCATCCATTTCAAACAATGTTTAGTGTTGAGACGTGTATTGCAGTGTGGAAATGTAGATGCTCAGGCTACCCCCAATCTCATCTCCTTTTATTTCCCTTTTGGGTGCAATTCTGCGCATATCAACCAAAGTACTCAGGTGTGAGGTGACATATAGTTGGGCAATGACAGAAGTTTGTTTAATTATGACAGTTGTTTCTGTTGAGCAGATTAACATCAGGCACGGTTCCTGCAGCGTGAACATAAGCCCATATTAATGTTACCTCTGGGGGGATTGTATCATTTGTATTCTTAACATTTACCTTTATTGGTATCACATGAAGTAAATGGTACGCATCTAGACCTTTCAACCTTCTGACTAAGATCAAATGTTCTGTTATGATCAGCTGGCTTTTAGCGGCAAATCTTGACTCTGATTTAGGTGGCTCTCAATGCTGGATTTAGACTAACAACAGTTGCAGAAGACTCAATTATGTCAGCATGGAAAGGAGCAATATATCAGCACAAAGCCAGGGGGTATGGAAAACTGGCAAAGTAACAGTGAGAAATTGGGGATAAATTATATCTATGGACCTCACATATTGTTGAAAAAGGATCTGTTTGAGTACTGTGATTTTTAAATTGTAGATATTTTGTTGAGTCATTTCGCATATGAACGTATGAACAACAGGCAAAAGTAGGCCACTCAGCCCCCTGAGTCTGCTCTGCCACTCAACAGGATCATGGTTAATCTAATGTAACCTGAAATGTCTATTACGCCTATCCAGTGATGAACATTTTCAAATTAATGTTTAAATTCTTACTGAATGCTTTAAGTTTCTACCGTCATTCAATGCGTTGTCAATTCCAATCTCTATTTACCCTCCCGCTGTTACCTAGACATGTTTAACACCCTTTTCTGGATGTGCTGCTGCACCTTGACCAGGCTCATAGAGCTGGAAATAACTCTTGAGGTCAAAGATCCACTCAGGATCTGGATTAACAAGCAACAGTGAAGGCTGGATGCCAGTTAAACAAGCTATCTACCAATCTACCTTTCACTTTGCCATTGGAAGAATTTGAGATTTATTCATGTACAACCAAGTATGTCACCCCGTGAGAAATCTGGTCATGCAGTAGTGGAATGAGGTACACACATTTGGGATTGTGTAGAGGAAAGCTACCAGGCCAAAGACTGCAAGTGCTGCAATTTCTACAGGAAGAACGGTCACTTTTGGAAAGCCTCTCCAAAGCGTAGTGTCAGCTATACCCGCCTGATAAAGGGAAGATCAGTATCAGTGCAATCTGTGAAGAGCTCTGCTCCCCCTCCCCGCTCCTCTTCAATGAATAAGCCAACAAACATAAGTCAACAAACAAGATACTGTGATCACAAAGTTTGGAGCTGAATGAACACAGCAGGCCAAGCAGTATCTTAGGACCACAAAAGCTTTTGTGCTCCTAAGATGCTGCTTGGCCTGCTGTGTTCATTCAGCTCCACACTTTGTTATCTCGGATTCTCCAGCATCTGCAGTTCCCGTTATCTCTGAAGCAAGTTACAGTGAATGGCAAGGTGGTAAAAGACTTTCCAGCTGAGCCCAACTATCAAGCTTTGGCTTCTACTGGAGTAGATGCATTTGATGGGAGAGCACACTATGGAGGAACAACAAGGAGCATGGCAGGTGGTTATGAAATCACAAAAATAAGGTTCACCCAAAAATGCAAATGCTACCATCAAAACTAGCAGGTAGAAACAGCCCCTGTCTTAAATAGACATCAAGTGATGAGGAACTATGCAAAATAAATAGCTACCACTGACAGAAATCACAGTCAAATGTGAAAAGATCTAAAGAAAGCAGAGAAGAACATGAACACCTAACGAACCCCACTGTACTCCCATTTCCAGAACACTGTCATCAGCAAGTAATTCAATGTATACTATATCTGGGAAGCTGGGAGCAGCAAATGAGGAACAGAAGGAAATGCTAGTCTTGACTGGGGACAGTCCAAATGCCCCAACCCCTAACAGAACACATCTAGATAAACAATCCTCCCATGGAAGATCAGGACTGGTAGCTCAATCCAAATTAAATGACGGCTTGCACACATCACAGACACACATTAACAGACTCAAGGGCAGAGACCAGCATCTACAAACTAGTGCAAAAACAGAAGTTGCTGGAAAAGACCAGCAGGTCTGGCAGCGTCAGTGAAGAAAAAAATCAGAGTTAATCTTTTGGTACTGGTTACCCATCGGAAGGGTCACCAGAACCAAAATATTAACTCTGATTTTTTCCTTCACAGATGCTGCCAGACCTGCTGATCTTTTCCAGCAACTTCTGTTTTTGTTCCTGATTTACAGCATCTGCAGTTCTTTTGGTTTCCACAAACAAGTGATTTGTTCTTTGAATCATATGGTGTTAAACGGGTCTAAAGAGAAGATCCATTCACAGATCCTGTGGGACCTCCTCTACACCCACCAACAATGACCACAACTGTAGGTCTACAGACCATTGATATGATCAGGAGTAATTGGTTTCTGATATTCCAGCCTGTATGTTCTGCTGTAGGGAGGCAATCTCATCATCACCAATGTAAAGATGGCAGTGGACAACTGCCTCCACATAGCAGATGTCCTTACAAAAAGTTCACTACAATAATCAATCTGTGCGCTTTGAATCTAAAGTAAGAGTGTCTTCAGCAGCGTCCACTGCTACTGTGATGTTCAGGCCAATTGTTCTAGTCAGTGACTTCAAGTATATCACTGATGCAGCAATCTGGTTGAGCCAAGGCAAGAGCCTCATGTTGGAAGCCAAAACCAATGCCAAGTTGCAAGACATCTTTAGCTGTTTGCAGATGGTGAATGGCCAGACGCACACGGTCATGGCCAGACAGGATTCCCCGCAAGTTGAGAGGTCTCCTGTCGTTGGATTTTTAGAAGCTGATTCCCAGGTGAACTTTAACTGAAACAGTTTAAATACTTTGGCGGCCAGATGTCTCGCAGTTTGTTTCAAATCTGCATGACAGACCGATTGAACTAACAGCTTCTTGGATTTTGGTGGAACCACCATACAAAAGTGAATCTTATGGTGCTGTACTTTGAAGCACAAGTAACATTTCTACATGCTGCAGCACAGGACTAAAAACATGAAATCTTGTTGTGTCATCCTCTTCAGAAATCAACTGGACATTCACATTTCTTTTTAATTTTGATTGGTCTCTTTGGGGATTCTTACACTGGGAAGTGATGGCGGATTTCCTCTTCACCAAAGACAGTATTGACACAACATTTTTTTTAAAAATCCAGTTATTTGACTGACAATATTGCTTATATAAGCTTCCTAATTCCAGATGTATTGTTTGAACTTAAATTCTCCACTTGCCACAATGAGATTTGAATGAATTTTGACTGTCTCCTTCACATTAGCTGCTTCTGCCACCACTCTGAGTTTGAATTTGATTTATTGTTGTCACCGAGGTAGAGGGGAAATCGTTGTTTTGTGTGCTTTCCAGGCAGATTATAATAACATTTCCTGCATGAGAGTCAGTGTATGGCAGTAACTGGTGCAATGTGTTTAGTTAACCAGCTGTCACAGTTGCACAGCTGATATGTGTAAAAGCTGTGAAATATAATTGAATGATTTTCAACAGCGTTAAGTTTACGGTAAGACGGGACAATAAAAGTGAGACTTTATTCAGGTGTGATACAGACTGTTTACAGATAAGGGGAGGCCATGTGGTGAACGAAGCGTTTGTGGGGATAGTGATGCATTCGGTAAGAAACTGAATTTGAAAGTGCGTTCACTGACCTTGTCCAAAGAAATAATATCTTTTATTAAATAAGGGTCCAAAACTTCTCACAGAACTCAAGATGTAATCTCACCAGCATCTTGTACAGTTGTACTATGATGTCCCTACTCTTATACTCCAACCTCCTTAAAATAAAGGCCAATGTGCCATTAGCATTCCTGATTACATGTTGCACTTGTGTGCTAGTTTTCTGAGTTTCATGCACATGTCCCTCAAAATCTCTTTGTGTTGCAGTTTTTCTCCATTTAAATATTATTCTGGTCTTTTGTTCTCCCTTCCAAAATTAACAACATCACACTTTTTCACATTATACTCCATTTACTAACTTTTTGCTCACTTACTTAAGCTGTCAATATCACCATGTAAATTATTTGTGTCTCTCTCACATCTTGCCATTCCTCCTATTTTTGTATGATCTGCAAATTTGGCAATGTACATGCACTTCCTTCCTCCAAGTCATTATTATATGTTGTAAATAGCTATGGTCTTGGCACTGACTCATGTGAAACTTCACTGGTCACTGTTTGCTAACCTGATAAAGAACTTCTTATCTCCATTTGCTTTCTCCTGCTCATTAGCTAATACTCTTCCAATGTCAATATACTGCCTATGGGCTCTTTACTGATGACTCAACCTTTTGTGAAGGACTTTGTCAAACACTTTCTGAAAGTCCAAATGTAACACATCTACTGGTTCCACTCTATCTACACTGGTTGCAACTTGCCTGGAAAACTGTAATAAATTAACCAAATACAACCTTGGGAATTCTTGTTTAAACAATTTATTGGAGTTTGTTTTCAGGAAGCAACGAGCAACATGGGCAAAGAGGAACCTGTCAATACAGCATATTTAGTTTCCCAAAAAGTACTTGTTAGGGTGTCATGTTAACGGCTACTATGCAAGCTAAAACGACATGTTGTAGGCAGCTAATATATTTGCGCAGGTAAAGTACTGATTCCTTAATAGGACGCTGAGACTAGCAATAATTAGGTTGATTTTTCCAAGTGGCAAAGTGTAACACGTGAAATGCCACAAAATTACACTGGGCCTCCACACTTCACAATCTCTCTTGTAGTTTGGATGAAACAACTGCATGCATGGTAGTTAGGTTTTCCAGGGTTAGAGGCTGAATAGGCTGGACTATTTTCTGTGGACTGTCATAGGCTAAGGGGTGACTTTATAGAGGTTATAAAATCATGAGAGGCATGGGCAGGGTGAATAGCCAAAGTTTTTTTTCCCCCAGTGTACAGTGGTCCAAAACAAGAGGGCATAGGTTTAAAATGAGAAGGGAAACGTTTAAAATGGACCCAAGGAACAACTTTTTCACATTGAGCGTGTTGTGTGTATGGAATGAACTACCAGAAGAAATGGTGGAGGATGATATAATAACAACATTTAAAAAACGTTTAGATTGGGTATATGAATAGGAGGGGTGTAGAGGGATATGGGCCAAATTCTGGTAAATGGGACTAGATTACCTGAGGATATCTGGCCGGCATGGACGAGCTGGATTGAAAGGTCTGTTTCCATGCTGAACAATGCTATAACTCTATGACTACCTTTCACTTGCTTAACTGTATACTCCTAGACCATGCTTTTTTCTCCCAATGTATTGCAACACACAAATGTGCATTACACTGCTATCTCTGTGTCCGTTTTGCTAACATGGCTCTGAAACCTGTCACAGTCCTTCTTATTTTCATATTACAATAAACTTACTTCTCACTGCAGGCCAAATGGATGCCTGGAGATCTACAACAGTTTTGGAATAATTGCACAGCTATTTCTGCTTTTTATTTCCTTCTACACTTATAATTTATTTTCAAACAGTCCATGGCTACCCAAAATATGATGGCCATCGTAAATGTGATCTATGCATTGGATCTAAAGTAATAACTATGTGGTCATTGAGCCAGTCTTTACTTGCTAATATTGTGTATGTGATGCACCACTGCATATTGACAATATGTAACAATATTTGTGTGTGCTAAGGAAATGTACGTCATAAATGTCTTATTGAATCATTTTTTACCATTTCATTAATATTTGCCATAGCTGTCAGGCATTATGCTGGACAAATATTTTGATTTTGATCACTGCTCATTATATTTTAACATGCCACTATCAACAACATAGAAATTGCTTGCATTTTTAGGCATCATTGCTTTCAAAACAGTTTACCTTTACCTGATAGAATCAACCCTGAATGTGAAACACCAAATATTTTCAACATATCCCTTCTACCAAATGCAGTTCAATACTACAAAATTAACATCTCTTCTTCTTGATAAAAATTATATAGATTAGCTTCGGCACAGTACACATTTAAAATACTTTGGCTCTTTTTGAAAAAGTCTTGGTAAATATTTCTGCCTAATTCTAAGTAATAATTGTTGTTGTTTCTTATTTTTCCCCTTTTGTAGCCTTAATTGCTGCTGGAACCAATTTACTCAGTTTCTTTGAATGAACCAAAGTTATCAATATGACAGAATATTTTTGAATCCAGTACCTCTAGACACCCTAGAGGTTTACATGGAAATCAATGACATTAGGCTGCTATTGTTCATCTATTATTTAAACACGTTGTACACTAATAGCGTTTTGCACTTAAAGTTTATACTGTTGTGTTTATCACATAAACCTTTATAAAAGTTTGATGTTGTCTGAATGAAGAATACATGCCATGTGTGGTTTGACAAAGGTTTTGACATATAAAATAAAGCATCAGTGGGAGGGGATTACACGACTATGACAATCTTCATAGTTTCTAATGATGTCATAAAGCATGAGAGAGTAGCAAGATACATTTGTAAGTTCCTCAGTATTTTGAGAATGATTTACAATGTGACATTCAGCGTTCTTTTTCCATTAATACATACATATCTCACTCAGCAACGTCAGTTTTTTTTTGGCTGGAGTTTTATATTCACTTAACAAGGACTATTTTAGAGAATACAATATTTTCTCATTTCTGACCCCAGTACTACCAAGCTTGATTCTCACTTGATAGTGATTTAATGCCTGTGTGAGCATCTCAATTTCATGCTGGTCTTTGCCTTTGGGATGGATGAAAGGAAAAAGAAATTATAAGTGAAGAAGGACAATCATTTGTTGGTTGAAAGAAGAAAGGCAAGATTGTGCAACTTTTGGAGCATGAGAAATGAATGGACTGATTGAGTTGAATTGTTCTTTGATGAGCTTCTCTCTGTGAATTCAAGCTGGTAACTCCTAGTTCTCTTGCCCACACTTCGTAGTAAGGCTGATCTCTCATGATCATGAGGATGTGGAGAATACTGAGGACAGTAACAACCGGGAGATTTGTTTCACACCACTAATCCTCTCTGAATTTATTCCTGTGATGGAATCATTGCTTGAATAAGGGGCTTGTTCCCAGACTCTTATTGCTTGTGGCAGAATGATTTTTGATAGGTCCGATCTGAAGCTGTGTCAAGATTCTTCACTCAGCCGATGTCTTGGGGGGGAGGGGGGGTGCTATCTTTTGTCACCCAGTAAGCAACCGGTAACTTGATGATCTCATTTGTACATAGATGGCAAAGATGATTGGCACAAGATAACAGGATCACCTGGGATAGTGAATTCAGACCAGTCACTATACAAAGTGTATGGTGAGGCTTTGAATACCCCATTGAGAGATAATGTTGCCAGGTCGTCTGGTGAGACTAAAATAGGCATTGTGCATGCAGCCAATCATATTGTGCACCATAGGGAAACCTGCTATGCTTTAATAGTATGGATGAAGATTTAAATATTTTTCTAGTGATATCCCTGATCTTCAATGCACTATGAACTGAAAAGTGCAACTGATTTCTAAAACAAAATAAAGAACTGTGAATGCTGTAAATCTAAATCAAAACAAGAAGTTGGTGGGGAAACCCAGCAAGTTTGGTAGCATCATTCAAGAAAGGGCAGAGCTAATGTTTCAGGTACAATGACCCTTCTTCAGAAGCCCTTCAGATGTTCCTATTGATATCTCCTCTACCAACCAGAAAGTAGTCAGTGATTTAGAATTTGAGAGGAAAGGTGACATTGGAAGCGGCAGCTGTGTTTGGAGTTCCAGATGATGGAGCTGCTACTACTGCAGGAGACATTACTCAGCGACAGTCTTCACGGTAAATCAGAGGTACCACATATATTTCTCCTCAGTTATGTTGAGAGAGCAATATATCTCTGAAGACTCTTCAGAGATGTCGCCTCCTCCTCAGCACCTTGTTCCTCCTCTTATCACCTGCCATCTTCTCTTGCTATGTGACGCTTTCCTTGGTGCTCCCCTGAAGTCATTATTCCCAAAGTCAGCCCTACGAATGCATCCAATACTCTATTGCAGGATACATGTCAGGCAAACCAGTACAAAAGCAATAAGATTTTTCTTGTTGAAGACAGAGCGAAATTTCTAACGTGTGAGAATGCAGAGAATAAACTGTCATTGATGTCAAGCTGTGATCAGAATTATTGGGCAGAATTGTTCTAGCACCATGACAACAGAGTCTGATGTGAGGATGCGAGGGAATAGAATGAGTCATATTCTATTCCCTTAGGCTTCCCCACATACATTCCAGAAACAGGGTAGTTCCCAGCACAACACTGGGAAATTGATTGGCTGCCCACCCTGTGAAGTAAGCAGCCAATTTAAACATTTAGGGTATTAGTGAGGAGGAAGTTTTCTGTCTCACTGACATTTTGTCACTGGCACAGTACATCCCTCCCTCCCTCGCTCCTTCCAACATATGTCACACTGCTATGTGGGGAGCTCACCAGTTGAATAATCCTCTCCGAAATTTTCTTTCCATTCTGTAGACCCTTTGCCTTCCCCATTAATCACTAATTTGGTTTGATGCCTTCTCAAGGTACCTCCATGTTGATTGGGTGATTAAGCTGGCAGCAGAGAATCACCCAATGGCCACAATTAGATGTGAACACTGAGGCTGTCAGTTAGGAGAGCACCATCAGGAATATAGTACCGCAATGTTGCTCTGACTGCTGGCAAATGTAGACACATGACTTTCAAGTGGCTTTCCGAAGGGATCCCAAGTCTGAGTAATAATCCTGCCCATTTGATCAACATTCAATTGTTAGCAGTGCAAAATGACTTTAAACAGAGCTGGCGAAGGTGAAATGGGCAGGAAGAATTAAGACTGTTACCACTGCATGATCCTGAGCAAAGTCAACATTTGGCAAGTGAAACACGGGGGTCATCTAAAACAGAAAATGCATTTACAAGAAGTGCAATGTCCTAAATTATATTTGTTAATTTCCACTTAAATATTGCCATCTTAAGCTGTAGGTATGAGTTCAAATTTCTGCATTAATATGGCAGGTGGCAACTTTCCACATGCAAGTGTAGTTGGATTTCTTGCTTGTCAAAATGGAGACGTAGTTGATCAGTTAGTGTGTGAGATTTGGACATAGCCCAGTTTATGGACCTATAACATTTAACTTGTCTTTGCTCTCATACTGTGTTATAACAATTCTATTATTTCATTAACCAGAACACAGAAGCCCTTTTCTTTATTGATTTACCTGATTAAAAAATATATTTATTTTATAATCATAATTGCTCTGTTTATGACCAAAGTACATTAAGCTGTGCATCATAATGCTAAATAAGATTATGATGTGTTCTTGATCTCTTTTGGCAGAATTTATCTCTTTTCTCCAAGCATTTTGTTTTCATGTGTGGATCATCATCTATTGACTATTTAAAATGTTGTAAACAACAATGACTCAAGCTGATGAAGGGTCTAGGCCCGAAACATCAGCTTTTGTGCTCCTGAGATGCTGCTTGGCCTGCTGTGTTCATCCAGCCTCACATTTTATTATCTTGGAATGACTCAAGCTCCCTCGTTCTGGGAAAATAACGCTGATTTGGTCATTTAATGAGCACAACTATCATTGATTGTTGCATTGTTTGCTGAAATTAACCAATTTGTAATAAATATTCTTATCCATTTCAAAAACCTTCACTGGCTCGAAATCTACAACAAGATCATTGAGAATGTTGTTCTTCAGGGTATAATTGATATTTTCTGTGCACCCTCTAGAGGGCGAGAAGCTGCATGAGCTCCCAGATTCTAACAATAAATTGCAGGTCAGCTGTCTGTAATTCTCCAATGTGCTCTGCTGGTAGACATGTTTCCTCACTGTCCTCTTGCACTTGGGAAATTTGTCCTACTATAATCACCACCTTATCCTCATGCACAAATGTTGTTACTTCCTCAAAAAAATTCCATTAAGCTACTATTAATAAACCTATAGACCTTGAATTATTGATTTAATATTGTTAAATGCACACAATTGATTTTGTACTGTTTTCTACTGCATAAATGTCAACCTAATGGGCTTATAGCCTCCGTAATCATGTTTATGACCCTTTCATAAAACAATGGGAACATTAGCTATTATCTACATTCACTGGGATCAGACATGTACACCATTGTACGTGAAACGTTCAATAAAGATTTCACTTGAGGTCATAAATACAATCTTCCAGACATCAGGTGTAAATCTACCTTCAACTTTCACAAATGAAATTCACCCCCTGATGCTCTCACAAGCAATATATGCTTTCTATCACTGCACCACTGAAGAAGGGATATCTACCCACAACACTGAGAGGAATCAATCTCCATTAGAAATCTACCAGAATTAGAAACTTGCACTTCATTGTGATTTAATGGATCCTAAACTTTAAGCAATAAATAAACTTTGAATAAAAAAAGGAACTTTTGGGATCAATTTAAATGCTGTCTGTATAGCACACACAGGCAAATGGGCAATCATAATATTTGCCTGTGCAAATCTCAATGATTGCCAATATTAGACTATCAGTTTCAACTGATGAATGAGACTTCTGCTTAGTGTGGAAAGGAGTTTCATGGATTTATTCAAAATGGGTCAAATTGACCCCATCACACCCGGCACATTCCCCTGCAACCGCAGGAAGTGCTACACCTGCCCCTACACCTCCTCCCTCACCCTCATCCCAGGCCCCAAGATGACTTTCCACAACTAGCAGATGTTCACCTGCACATCCACCAATGTGGTATTCTGCATCCGCTGCACCTGGTGTGGCTTCCTCTACATTGAGGAAACCAAGCAGAGGCTTGGGGACCACTTTGTAGAACATCTACGCTCAGTTCGCAATAAACAACTGCACCTCCCAGTCGTGAACCATTTCAACTCCCCCTCCCATTCCTTAGACGACATGTCCATCCTGGGCCTCCTGCATTGCCACAATGATGCCACCCGTAGGTTGCAGGAACAGCAACTCATATTCCGCTTGGGAACCCTGCAGCCAAATGATATCAATGTGGATTTCACAAGCTTCAAAATCTCCCCTCCCCCCACTGCATCCCAAAACCAGTCCAGTTCGTCCCCGCCTCCCTAACCTGTTCTTCCTCTCACCTATCCCCTCCTCGCACCTCAAGCCGCAACTCTATTTCCTACCTTCTAACCTCATCCCACCCCCTTGACCTGTCCATCCTCCCCGGACTGACCTATCCCCTCCATACCTCCCCACCCATACTCTCCTCTCCACCTATCTTCTCCTCTATCCATCTTCGGTCCGCCTTCCCCTCTCTCCCTATTTATTTCAGAACCCTCTCCCCATTGCCCTTTTCTGATGAAGGGTCTAGGCCCGAAACATCAGCTTTTATGGTCCTAAGATGCTGCTTGACCTGCTGTGTTCATCCAGCCCCACACTTTGTTATCTCGGATTCTCCAGCATCTGCAGTTCCCATTATCTCTGATCGAAGTTTTAACATGAATTTGTTTGTCTTTCCTGCTTGGTACAAGCAGATTCATAGCTGCTCTGGAGAGACCCTTCAGATTAGTCTGCTTTGAGAAGCCTGGAGGAGCATTGGTGCTTGTTTAGATGACAAAGGAAAGTTTTGACCTTCCTGCTCAGATTTCCTGCCACAAAAATCCTCTGACAAGGTGCACCCAAAACTACATTGCAGCAACTATTGTCAGCCATTCTCGACCTTCTTTATACCTCTTCGTGCTGCGTGGAATCCTCTTCTTCATAAATCAACAAAATCATTCTCCATTAGAGCTGGACTAAAAATTGATGTTACTCGACAATTAGCCAAATAAGTAGTCTGTGTCCCTCCCATTCTTCATCTCATTGCTATGAAATCCTTTGTCGGTGTGCTGCAAAATCATATCAAGTGGGAAATCAATGATGTCACAGCACTGAATAGGAATGACGTAAGGTCACTTGTTGTCCCAAAGGACTATAAGGCTGTTCTCTCATTAGAGAGAGTCAACTGTGTTTTAATCTGAGGTTCACCATGCCTCAACCAAGGGGTGAGTTCAAGGTGGTAGAGCTTGCATGGTAACCTCATTGGTACAGGAAGTGAGCCTGTGCTGTTGGCATCACTGTGCATCACAAACCAGCCGGCTGAGATGAGCGCCCTCCATGTAGGAGTGAACCGTTTAATAACAAAATCTGTTTTTGTTTCTTTCATTTCCACTTTGCTTGCAAGACTCTTGTGCTTGAATCCATTGAGTGGGGAACAGTAAAGACTAATGAGCCATTCATTGTTCACATCAAAAAGCTGTAAAATATTTCTCAGGAGAAAATCCATAATCAAAATAAATAAGTTCCTAGCAGTAAATTGTGAAGGACAAAAGAAAGTTATTGAGTGGAAATCAGTCACGCAGGCCAAGGCTCAGGTTGGACTGAGGATAGGAAACAAATTCCTAAGAAAGCATCAGCAAGAGGCCTTTGTGACTTTAATGCCCATGACCCATAGGGATGCTGCACAAAGCCTATGTAAAATATTTCTTCGAGTTACATGTTGTTGAAACAGTATTCACACATTTCACAACATAGCAATGGGTTCCGGAGCTTCCCCAAACTTTCAGATGTATCTGTGGGGGAGAGTGGACGAGGCAGACAGGTAAGAATGGAGTTATGTTTTTGTACATAGCAACCAAAGAGCAGTATCAGCATAACTGTTCGGAAGATCTCAACAGGGCCATTTGCAACTTCTTCATGCCCAAGAACCTGACTTAAAACAGAAGGAGATCAAACGACCTCATGAGAGGATCAAGGATTAGCGCTGCAACTTGAATAGCACACATCAATGTATCTTTCACACACTTCCCCAACACCCTCAACAATTCAAATACCTCCATTACATCTTCCACTATCTAACCACAAACACACACTAAGCTTTTATCACATTCCAAACATACTTACTTCTTCAATAAGACCCAGATGCTGATGCTGGAGACTTGAAACAGAAAGTGCTAGAGAAACTCAGCAGGCCTGTCATTGCAAAACCAAAAGCAGAGTCAATGTTTGAAATCCAGTGACTTTTCAACAGAATGTTCTGATGAAGGGTCACTGGACTTTAAATGTTTAAAATGTTTACTCTGTTTTCTCTCCACACATTCTGCCAGATCTGATAAGTTTCTCTGGCATTTTCTGTTTTTGTTTCATACTTACTTCTTCCTTTGCTGTCTTTACATCACAGACTGACAGTAATGTTTTCTCGAATCCTAGCTGGGCACTGATGTTTTGAATCTGTGATACAAACTTTGCAGCTTTGTATGAAACGCAAACAGCTGTGATACAAGCTGTTGGCTCCGTCTTGGAGAGACTGGTATTTATCTTAGCCAGATTGATGGATCCAATAGATAAGGGGTTTCAGGGAACCACATCTTCTGTAATCATTTCTCCCATTGTGACAATGCTATGACTTTTAAGAGGTTATTTTTTTCCTTTTTATTTTGGAGAGGAGTTTTAGGGCAGAAGTGTAGAATTGTCTCTAAGAAAGTAAACAGCTTTTTGAGGCCTTGGAGATTTTTTTTTAAGGTTGAAATAATGGAAGTAAGCTAGATGTGACCAGCTCTCGCAGACCAGTCTTTCTAGTTATTTTTCAGTTTTTAGGTTTAGCTTCAGCCAGAAGCTTTTGGGGTCTCAAAAGAGATGGAAGCTTCAGTGAATGCCTGCTGGCTGCTACTCTCTCTGAATTTTCTCTTGATATTTTTTCCTCCTTGATTAGAGAACCGCATGTGAGAATTTGTGTCTGAATTTGGCTATTTCTGCCAAGGTTTGTATTTATGGGATATAGCTATGTTGGAACAGATAATTAGTAATAGTTTCTGTATCTATTATTCTCTTAAGTCTTCCAATAAACTTAAATTATTCTAAACTCCTCTTTCTTTGGTTGTTTATCTGCAATGTTTAAATAAATTGGGTTTTGCTTAATTTTGAGTAGTTTGACCAGTTGCATTGCATCCGCAACAGACACCTCATTTGCCTTTGAAATAAGGGTCTAGGCTACCTTCTTAAAATATTTTGAGGCGGGTCTGATCTGGTCCATTACTCCATTGATCTTTGAAAGTGATAAGTCCCAGTCCCCCAAAGAAGAAAGCATATCGTAATGCCTTTTCATAGAAAGTAAGGAATGAGGCAGATGAACAATTAAGTTTCTGTTGTATTTTCACCACTTTGTTTATGTTTCATACCTGCTGCCAGCTGATTAACCATTTTGTTTTATTACCTGACAGAGACCATATCAATAGAGCAAATTACTGTCCACCAATATTTTAACAAGAAATTGTGGAAAACTTTCCAAAGCTCAACACATTGTTTAATTCTAATGCGATAGGTGTGTTGAAGCAATTAGTATTACCATATATACCTCATTGGTGTGAGGCTCTCACTGTCTGACTCTAGGCAATAGTTCAGTGAGAATATGATAATAAAGCAGAAAATGTGGAAGGAACTCAGCAAGTCTAGCAGCATCTATGAAAGGAGGAACAGAGTTTCAAGTCCAAAATGACATTTCTATAAAACTGAAGGGCCTGGATGTGGTAGGTTTTATGTGGTAATGAAAGAAGAAAGGAGCAAATATCCTAGGCAATGAAAATGTTAATGGCAGTAAAGAAGAGATATAGATTAAGGACCGATGTCAGAAGAAGGGTCCAGACCCGAAACATCAGCTTTTCTGCTCCTCTGATGCTGCTTGGCCTGCTGTGTTCATCCAGCTCTACACCTTGTTATCACTGAATCCAGGCTGTTGTGAACATTCTACATCACAAGCCACTCATTCAGCCATTTGTGCTAACCAAGGTGTGAATGGTGGATGTTAATAGCAGAAAATAGATCAACCCTGTTAAAAAAAACTGATGCAATCAAGACAATGGGATGACGGTAAAATGTTTGCATAATCAAATTTGAAGACAGAGCTTATGGTCTGAAGTTGTTGAACTCAATGTTGATTCCTGAAGGCTATAAAGTGCTTAAATAGAAAATGAACTACTGTTCCTCTAGTTTATGTTGTGCTGGTTTGTAGCATTGCAGTGGGTCTAAGACAGAGGTGTGAGCATTAAGGGAAGGAGGCGTATTGATAAAGCAACCAAACTGAAAATCGAGGTCATTCTTCCATACAAACTGGAGTTATTTTGCAAAGTGGTCATGTAGACTGTATTTGGTCTCAGCAATGTTGCTAATGGCTGATGGCCCTGCCAACTATTGTGCGAGGAAATCCTCAGGTCAAGATAAAAAGGTGTCAAAATTAAGGGACATGAAGAAACTCGGAAAATGGAATGGAGTCCTTACAAGAAGCATGGTGAGTGAAGGTGTAGCAAAGGTAACATTATATTCATTGAAAATCAATCTCCAAAAATGGAAACAGAGCCAGTAAAGGAAGGGAAGGGAAGAGTCAGAAACAGACTTGATAAAGGTGAGAGAACAATGTAAATTGAAAGCAAAATCTTATTTGTTTCAGTTCCAGATGACAGCAGGAAATAGCACCATCTCTCAGCCATGTCTTAACCATTTCTTGCACTTCTCCCCTCACCTTATCCTTCCTTCACAGAACAATGATAGGGTTTTCCTTGTCCTCCCTTTCTATCCCACTAGTCTCCACTAGTGTGGCATGGTGGCACAATGGTTAGCACTGCTGCCTCACAGCAATAGGGACCCAGGTTTGATTCCAACCTCAGGTGATTGTCTGTGTGGAGTTTGCACATTCTCTCCATATCTGCATGGGTTTCCTCCAGGTGCTCTGGTTTCCACCCAAAGTCCAAAGATGCGCAGGTCAGGTGGATTGGCCATGCTAAATTGTCGATGGCACTCGGGGAGGTGTAGATTAGATGGGTTATGGAGGATTTTCCAGGGTGGGATGCTCTGAGGTTTGGTGTGGACTTGTTGGGCTATAAGGGCCTGTTTCCACACTGTAGGGATTCTATGGTTCTGACGTATTCAAAGGATCATTTCCTGCCTGATGCTACAATCAAAAACATCTTTCCTTTGACCAAACATGGCTTTACATCCCCCTCTCTTTCTCTGTTGACACTGTGTGGGCATTGTTCCCTCTGCAACCCTTTGGTCACTTCCAAAATCTCTTCACTTCCACATGGCAACTTAAAATCACAGAACATGTAACACTTGCCCCTTTACCTCCTCCCTCCTCAATGTCCACAGTTCCAAACTTTTCAGGTTAATCATGATTTGCTTGTTTTTTTTACAGTTGACAGCATTCATTGCTTACAATACTGTCTCCTCCACACTGGCAAGACCAAATATTGCCTGGCTGATTGCATTGTGGAATACTTCTGCTTTCTCCATAAGAATAGTCCCAATTTCACAGATGCTTGCCATTTTGACACAGGCTCACACTTCTATCCCAGGCCTGCTGCAATGTTCTGGTAAAGTTTAAAGCAAGGAGAAGGAACAGCACATCATTTTTCAATTAGGCATTTGTAATAACCCCTACATGGCTCATGGAAAATCATTACTTAATCTCCTTGTGGAGCTCATTGACTATCAGTTTCCTGAGGAGTGGGCAATGGCCTGCCTAGCTAGACTCATCACATGGGCCATTTATAAAGCAGTCCCAACAGCCCTTTTGTGACACAGTGCCAGTGTCGCTATCCCAGGCCAGGAGGCCTGGGTTCAAGTCCCACCTAATTCAGGGGTGCGTAATAACATTCTGAATAGGTTGATTAGGAAAATATCTCAGAAAAGAAGCAGTATTGGATGGAGAGAGGTTAAAGGCCAGTGTTTCACCAGTAAGTGACGATAGGTAGGAGTGATTCCGGTCAGACGGGAGGCCAAGGTATCAGAATTTCATGAATACAGTTTAAAATTTTCTTAAAACGTAGGCTGAGAAAGCTGGAAATGCATATAGGATTCTTACAGTTCATAAAGAACATTTGGTGTCATTGTGAATCGATACCATGAAGCACAGCTAGGGTAGGGAAATCAAGGCGCCAAAGAAGAGCTTTATGTAGATGTCATAGCACTAGGAATGTTGCAAAGCGAAACTAAGGTGACAAAAGCCGACAGCCTAACAGTCTAAAAAAGAACAGGCCCAGGTTCTGTTACTGTAGTGTGGTAATTATCACCATCTCTCAGCACACAGGAAGACCCAGGTTCAAAGCCAGTTGGAAAACATTTCTGCAAATTACTGGTGTCACGATAGAAGACTGCTCTCAGATTTAGCCCAGATAACAAACTGTGAAGCTGGATGAGCACAGCAGGCCAAGCAGCATCTCAGGAGCACAAAAGCTGACGTTCAGGCCTAGACCCTTCATCAGACCACTGATGAAGGATCTAGGCCCGAAACGTCAGCTTTTGTGCTCCTGAGATGCTGCTTGGCCTGCTGTGCTCATCCAGCTTCACAGTTTGTTATCTTGGATTCTCCAGCATCTGCAGATCCCTGATCACAGATTTACCCCCTCTACTTAATATTTGCACCTTCCCTGCTCACCCTACCTTTCCCTTTCTTTGACAGCTTACATTGTCCGCAATGGACATTGCATGTAAATATTTAATTGGCTGCACTGGTGTTTTGTTGATGGTGGCCAGCGTTTAAAATAGAAATCAAAAGCAAAAAAGAAGAGACAGCAATTTTGGGGCTGGGAAAATCACTCAGTTGTGTTCGATAGCACTTCTGGATATCGCCTGGCATGTCTGATAAACTCACCACGATTTGTCTTTCTTCAATGAGAAAGTCAACTATGATGACTTTCTTTCGTTCATATGTATTGTTCATTTGTATCTCTTCCATATTGCCATTCATAGCTCCTTGCCTTTTGTTCAGTGGTATTTTATCTGTTCCACTTGCTCCTCCCCCCTTTTATTACCGCATAAAACTCATCAATTTTTCAGCCTATTTCAGCTCCAAAGAAGAGTCAGATTGAACCCAAAATTTTAGTTCAGTTTCTATCTCAACAGTGGCCACCAGACTTGCTGAGTGTGCCTGGCACTTTCAGTTTAATTTAGATCTCCAGGTTCTGCAGTATTTTTCTCTTATTTTAGATTCAAAGTAAATTGATCACTGTGCCTTTGCTGGGATCTTATTCATCGCAACATCCTACTCTTGCCTGACAATCCCAATCCACAGTGCTAACCCCATATTTGAGAGGTACAGGGTGGTACTTAAAATCAGAATTAATGACAAATTTATAAGATGCAAACAACATTGCACGTGAATAAGATTATTACATCATGAATTATTTCATTATATTATTTGAGAAATGCCTTGACAGGATGAACCAAGCTTTTCAACAACAACCAGAGAAACAGAGATGAGAGAAATTTCCATTCTCTGTGTGGACTGTTATCGATCCATAGGAGAAAAGACCATCATCGGTGTACTGCTGTTCTTGCCTGTCAGCAGGTGGTGAAGATAAATGACAATTTTGAGATTTCTCTTTATTCTGTACTTTGGAAGTAAATTACAATAGTGAAACGACAAATGTTATGATACTGGAACCATGAAATGTCATTGGAGGTGGGGAAATGTGACAGGTTTAGAATGATAGCATTCTGCCTGGTGGAAATATTTCCACGAGTCGTTGGGTGCGGAGCAGAGACAGGAAATTGGACCATTCCTAAACTTACTCATTTCCCCTATCTGCTCTGTTGTTTGCTTTGTATCTTTGCTATCTATGGAAACAGAATGCAAATGAACATATTACGATTCATCCCTTGATTCACTAGTTTACCTTCAATTTGCTGTACTGCATAGAAACAAAGCATTTAAAGGGAACATTAATGGGTAGCAGGGTTATTGTCCACCAGGGAAGAGCTTTTAAATACATACTGCCATTTTTAAGTAACTACTTTTCACAAAATAAAAGGAATGGTTTAGCAAGCTAAGAACTCTGTGGTGAGTAAGTCACTCCTGACTCCCCAGAGCCTGTCTAGCAATTACAAAGCGCATGTTAGAATATAGACAATAGAACAGTACAGCACAGTACTGGGTCTTTGGCCCACAATGTTGTGCTGACCTATTATCCTGCTCTAAGTTGAAACTACCTTGCAAACCCTATATTTTACTAAGATCCATGTGCCTATCCTACAGTCGCTTCAATATCCCCAACGTATCTGACTCCACTAGCACCATTAGCAGCACATTCTATGCTCCCACCACTCTCTGTGTAAAGAACCTACCTCTGAATCTCCCCATAACTTCCTCCAAACACATTAAAATTATGTCCCCTCGTAATTGTCATTTCTGCCCTGAGAATAGGTCTCTGACTATCCACTCTATCCATGCCTCTCATCATCTTGTACACCTCTATCAAGTCACCTCTTACCCTTCTTCACTCCAGTGAGAAAAGCTCCAGCTCCCTCAGTCTTTCCACATAAAACCTGCCCTCCGGTTCAGGCAGCATCCTGGTAAATGGGATGTGATGAAATGCTCTCCACTTGCCTGGATGGATTCAACTCTAATGCACAAGAAACTTGACACCATATTTTTAAAAATGCAGCTTATATAATTAACAACACATCCATCATGTTCAAAATTTACTCCCTACTCCAGGCAGCTGTGTACGCCATCTACAAAATGTACTGGAGTTACTCATCGGGGCTTCCTTAGCAGCATGCTTAAATCCATGATTTCCACAACCTATAAGAACAACCTCAGCTGATGCATGGGAACATCGGCACCTACAGGTTCTCTTCCAAGCCTCACACCTCCTGACTTGAAACTATATTGCTGTTCCTTAGTGTTGTCAGATCAGATTCCTGGAACTCCTTCCTAACAGCGCTCTTGGTCTTTCTCTACCCTAAAGGCTGCAGCAGTTCTGACAGATAATTCAACACCACATTCTCAGGGACAATTAGAATGGGCAATAAATGCTGGACTAGCAACGCTGAAATCCCATAAGTGATTTTTTAAAAAATACCAATCACAGAGTGTAATGTAAAGGCAAAGTAGATAAAGTGCACATATCAGGATGGTCTAGATTCAGAGCTTACAATCTACCCTCAATTCCGACCAGCCAATGAATGAAAGAAATTAGAACCACATTAAGCCAATTACAGATTTTGCAAGGAGATATGCAATTATCTTGGATTGCAATAATGAGAACTGTGGTGGCAGTCAAGGTCACATTTTTAAAAACAGCTGCAACAATAATTTATACTTCCAATGTTATATGCAAGGACAAAAGCGATCCTGTAAATAATTCCATATTTTATTTGTTAATGGACAAGCACCTTGCATCAGGCAAAATGCATTCCATTTTTTAAAAATAATGCTTTTTGTAGTTTTCCCTGATAAAGAAATATTATCCGATATTTAATTCTTTTTTCTAAATACATAAACCATTTAAGCGCATTTTAAAAGTTCAATTATATTGAACATAGAAAGGCTGCAACTCTATAACTTTGACTTCCTGTCAGTATACATATAAATCTACCTTAAAAATTCCAATATTGCAACAGCAAATATTTTAAACTTGAAAAATATATTATGAATTACAATCACAATGTACTTCCTTAACTTGAATATTCAATACAGAATGCACATAAATTTCATGATTATGTGTATGAACAATTGCAAAGCTGCCCTGTAGCTACTATTCACAAATATTACTATTAAAATTATGATTAAGGCCATGGCTACATTAGGTTAGCTAGCCTCGAGTTAGCCATGTGTTGTAAAAGCTGTTGCTTTCTGCTTTTGCTTTCAAGCATTTAAAGATAATTGTCTTTAGAATTATGATACATCTGAATGGTAACATACTTGAGCTGTAACACTGACACAATAACTCAGTGTTTAGCTCTGCTGCTTCACAGAGCTGGGGAACTGGGTTCAGTCCTGCCCTTGGGAGACTGTCACTGGAGTTTGCACATCCTCCCTGTGTCTGTGCAGATTTTATCTGAGTGTGCTGGTTCCTTCCTGCAGTGCAAAGATGTACATCTTGGGTGGATTGGCTATGCTAAGTTTCCCATAGTGTGCATAGCCATGGGCAATGTAGGGATAGGGGGGAGGTGTCTGGGTGGAATGCTGTTCAGAGCGTCAGTGTAGACAGGATGGGGTAAATGGCCTGCTTCCATGTTGTAGGGATTCTATGATTCAATACCCACAAAGATAGATTTGGGGCTTTGGGCCACTTTCACTAGAATAGGAATAAACAACCTTTTCATTATGATGCGCTTGCAGGTCTCCATTGCACATATCCATCAGTTTCCCTAAATGTTGGGGATGTATGGTTGGTGTCAGAATATATAATTGTGGGGAATGATCATTATCATAATGGAGTCACATTAACAGTTGTCAGCCCCTTAGATAAACTCAGCCAGAAGTAAACAGCTGTACGTGGAACTTAGCTTGAAATTTTAGTGAATGCCTGCCAAAGTTCACGTGAATTTTCTTCCTTTTCTATTTTTACCAAAGGATGCCTTTCGTCATGCACAAATTGGTTATTTCTTGTTGGAGTGCTGTGGGCAGTTTTGTGCTCCATGCTGTAAAAGGATATGAAGCAAACTGCAAGGTTACAACTCAAATTATGTAAGATGCTGCCTAAAATATGAAAGCGCTAAAATGAAGACAGATTTGAAAAATTGAAGCTATTTACAATAGAAGAGGTTACGAGGTGAAAGAAATAAAATGGATTTATATTGCATCTTTCATAACGAGATCATAATAAAGTAGATGGGACCATGGACTTTAAAATAAGGGCATACAGTACAACTTCAAGGAGGTTATGATAAACTTGTACAAAACAAGTTTGACTTCAACTGAAGCTTTGTATCCAGTTATAAACATCACATTAGGAAGGATATTTTGGGATTAGAGAAGGTGTAGAAAAGATTCAAGGAAATGCTTCCAGGGATAAGGAATTTCAGTTGCATCAATAGATCGAAAAAGCTGCAGCTGTTCTCCTTGGAGAAGAAAAGAGTAAAGAGACAAGAAATTTGATTAATATGTTCAAAATTTGGAAAGGTTTGCACAGAGTACTAGTGGAAGGATGAAGAACAGAGGGTACTAATTTAAAGAAGATGACATAAGAAAGATCTTGTTTCCTCAGTAAATAATTAGGATCGGAGATGCATTGCCTGAGACTGTGGTAGAGATAAATTCAGTTGTGACTTTCAAAATTGAATTGGATCATCAACCAAAAAGAGAAAATTAAAATGGATTGCTTCAAGAGAAAGACGGAAGATTGGTACTTAATGAATTGCGAATACAGAATTAGCACAGACATAATGGGCCAAATGGCTTCTGTCAGTGCTGTCACTATCCTGTGGTCCTACACTTTTACTCTAATATCGTATAGGGCTATTTTTGAAGTTGAATCACTGAAACCATTCAAGAAATGTGACAGCCAACATATGCATACAGCAACTCTCCGCTAACAGTGATGAGGCAATATATTTTGATGATGTTCATTAATGGATGAATACTGGTAAGGACATCTGCTGCGTTAATCTTCGATATGGTGATATTGGAGCTTTTGAATCTACCTAAGAAAGATGGGGGGGTGGTGGTTGGTGGAGTTTGTGGTGGGGAGGACTCTATGTCCTGAGCCAAAGGAAAGAGAGAGGTGGTAAGCCTTGATCACTAAAGAATAGCAGGAGGTGAGCCCCAAGCTGGGTGATGAGAAAGACTGGAAACCTTGAGCCTGGGGGAGGGGAGTGACTGGGAGGATTCTGAGTCTGGGCGAGGGAACACAAACCTCAGAGAAAGAATCAAGTACTCAATATGAGGAGGGAAGAAGGCATGAGATCTGAGCCTGGACATAGGAGAGACTGGAGTCTGGGGAATAGGAGACCTCTGAGCCAGGAGAAGGGAAAAGCGAAGAACACTGACTTACGTGAAGGGAGAGCTAAAAGCCCCTAGACCAGGGATATTGTGGGTACTGAAGACACAAACCGGATGTGGTGGATGGGGTGAGTTTTGAACGTGAGGAAGGGAAAGGGCTCTGTAGCCTCAAATCAGTGAGTGAGGATTGGAGGAATCACAGCCCTGGGATTGTGGGTGGAATGTGGGTGGAACGCAGGCACACCGACAGAATCTGGGATGTTTCTGGATAAGCCAAAGCAGCTAACCTAAGATTTGGGTCGTTTTGACATCCAGCACTACAATGAAGAGTGTTTGGAAGAGTGGGCTAGACATTCATTCAGTAGTAAAGCTTTTCTTTCAACACTGTGAATAAAAGCAATCTACTTTCACCTTTTTCTCACCTTGCCCATCTATGTGTAGATGCTGCTGAGATATCCAGTTGCCTTGAGCAGCAATACAGTTTGGATGATGGACAGGACAACACTCTGGGCTAGGTGATTTCTTTTAATGGCTATTGACTTCCTCATCGTTGTGGATGGCAAGCTGCAGGTGGCATAGGTTAATACGGGTGTTCCTTGTCAACCTGGGACTTCTTATTTTCCCTAACTTGAGGATTTAGCAGTAGAATGGAACAGTGACCAAGTAGACAGGGTCTCTTAAAGAGGCAAGTTGGGGATTTTTGACCAAGTAGTCGCGAAAGAATTGCAGTTAATTTCCAAGTCAGGATGGAGTGTGACTTAGTGGACAATCTGTAGGGGTGGTGTTCTCACGTATTTGCTGGCCTTAACCTTCCAGATCACAAAGGTCTTGGGTTTGGATGATGCTGTTGCGAGAGCCTTAACTTGATGAGATGCTTGTTTTTATTTCTTCATGGACGTGGTGAAAATGTAGGCACAAGGGTCATTTTGGCAGAATGGACACAGAGGCCAACATGGTGGGGTTGGCACAGTGATCAACAGGGGGAACTAGTCACTGAGCTCATCCTGACTGAGTGCATACAGAGGTCACCATGGTGGTGTGGGCAGCCATCACTGAGCGGTAGCTGTTACTGTGTTGCATTTATCACTGAGCACCATTTATCACTGTGCTGCATTTATCACAGAGATGCAGCCATCAATGTGCTGCATTTATCACTGAGTTTCAGCAGTTGCTGTGGTGCAACTGTCACTGTGCTGCAGCCGTTGTTGAGTTGCAGGTGTCACTGTGCTGCAGCTGTCACTGTGCTGCATTTATCACTGAGATGCAGCAGTTGCTGTGGTGCTGCTGTGACTGTGCTGCATTTATCACTGCGCTGCTGCTGTCACTGCGCTGCTGCTGTCACTGAGTTGCAGCTGTCACAGAGTTGCAGCTGTCACTGTGTTGCAGGTGTCACTAAGCCACAGTTTTCACTTAACGTCAGCTACCACTGAATTGCAGCTCACGTACAACTAAGGGTGTTTTACCTTGTATTTAAAAGTAAATGTAATTGAGAAGAGAAGGTAGAAAGAATGAAATAGTATTGATTGAGGGTTTTAAACAGGTGGACATAGATATCAGATTGAGCAGGAGAAGCCCTTTTATAAAGAAAGTAGTGAAGGAGAGAAATGTGTTACTGCAGCCTGTGAATGAATGAGAAAGTTTTCAATATGTTAAATATGTTTTTGAAGGAAAATTTAACAAAAGGCGTTGTGAACCCTGGCATATAGAATCCTGCTTATGTGAGTAAACAGTGCAAAAACAAATTAGTTGTGTTGAGCAGCCTGTTTCCGTACTATTTTATTTATGTGCATTCAACTTTATTCTAGGTATGAATAGTGTGAAAGTGAGGGCATCAAAAAATGATAGATATTTGTAGTCATTTGCCTCAGACAGAACTTTTTATTCATTTCTGACTATCTCTTGTCACCTTAGTTTCTTTCAAGCTAGTATACATTGTTAATTCTATAAGCTTGGTGCCTGTTGACTGTCACAGATTAAATTTAATGAAATTTCCAAATATTTTATTCCTTTGCGTACTTTACAATCATAAATCCTTCAGAAGTAACATTTGTTTTCAATGAGCTATTATTTCTGAATCACTGCTGACTTTGATTCTGTGTTGATAGAATTCTGCATTTTGTAGTACAAATGAATACAGTTGTGCAAGATTCTAAGCAAGAGGGCATTGTTTGCACCAGGGATTTGTCGTGAACTGTCTAAATAAATCTGCACTATTTGTAATTTGTGCTTCTTCAGAATTGGCCACCTGTTGAAATCCTTGCATGCTCTCAAAATAAAATCCAAAAAACTGATTTAATCTCAATTTGAGATGATTTAATGATAGGGAAATTACATTTTGCCATGAGAAAAACTTGAACATATTGAACTGAACAAAATTAGGAATTAAATGAACTTTCAAAAGAAACACTCTGAAGGAAGGCATTGAGGGCTTAAACATACTTACGTGTCTGGCTGTGCAAGTGGAATCAAACTAGGTTATATAGAACCCCTCTAATATAAGCCATTGGCTTTCTTACCTCTCCTCTGACTTCAGGTAAGTAAACATAACCCTTTCCAGTATTTGAATATATGATCCTCACTACTTCCTAGTAACATTAGTGAGTATATTCTAGATGGTGAACAAATTGACACTTCACACAACCCTGCTAAATATTCCATCTACAGTTTTCACCAAATGTGCATAATGCTGAAATGTAATGATCAATTTGACAGCATCTTTATTGATTTCCCCTCAGATGAGTTCTATTTATGTTGTTCATTATCTCGGAAAAGATGATGTGCAATAATACACATTATTTTCATTGGGAATTTAATTTACCTGATCTTCAGAATATTATAAACCCATGAACATTAAATTCTGTGAATGTCATGCCCAAAGTTATTAATGGATATTTGATTATAAAGTATATGAGAAACCAAATACATCAAGGATTTTTAACATCATGACATCTAGATCCAAGGAAACTAAATGATTTGATGCGTTATGCCGTTACTTGTGATGTGACAGACCATCTGGTTATGAAAGAATATTGTGCTGAAGATGTTCAATGAGCTGTAGAGGCAACATTCAGTCTGCCAGCTCACTAATGAATACCTCAGGACAACTGAGGAGATTCTGGCCTTATGTTTCATGGACTAAAACTCTTTGGAATTTCACCAACCGTTTTATCTTAAAGGAAAAAACAACAAATTACATTCTACGTAGAAAACCTTAAGGTACAGCTTTGCCTCTATTTCTGAGGACTCCCTGATTTCCAGTTATTTGTTATAGAAAACTGAAATCTTAATGTCTGTTCGGGTGGTACAGGAAGTAAACCATTCTAATGAAAGTAAATTTTTCAAGTTTAAATATGATTTATTTTTAGCACATCCTATTATTGAGGCCTGTGATGAAAATATCTGAAGTTCTCAGCCTCCCCCAGACATTAATCTTGCCCTCCCTGTCTATCACTGATAATATCATAAAGTTAAAGGTTTAATGCAATAGAAATCAGTGGCTGCAGAGATAAAGAGCAAGGTTTACTCTGCACATTTCTGAACCATCAATGTGGTTTTTCCCCAGAGCGAACAAATAATGGTTAGAGAGTCTTTCCCCATCCAATTAAGAATGACAGGTGGGCTCTCAAAACTATGCTGTCAGAGATTTCATCCTAGTTTCAAAACAGTAGCAGATGCCTTGGTGGGATAATGCACTTCAGAAGAGGAAGGATTTATAGAATAACCATTTAAGTATGGTCAGTACCTGGGACAATATGCGTAGCACTACCCACGGTAAAAACGTAAAAGATCACATGACAAACAGACTTGTGAGAAGAACTAGCATGGCTTTAGCTAAGTTAGACATATTCGTGTAAGGATATCATCAGCAATCTTTTACTAATAAGTATGATTGTTCACCGAGGAAATTCAGTAAAACTGTATATAGTTCCTTGATATTGATTAAAACTATTGAAGTCGTCATAATTTCTTGCACAGCTAGATTAACCAGCTATACGCTCTGACCATACAACTTAGAACAGTATAGCACAGGAACACGTCCTTTGACCCACCCTGTCTACGCCAAACATGATGTCATTCTAAACTAAATCCATATCCCCCTATTCTTTACCTGTTCATGTGTTTGTCTAAATGCCTCTTAAACATTGCTCTTATATCTGCTTCTACCACCTCCCCTGGCAGCATGCACCACGCAGCTACCAACTTCTGTGTAAAACAAAACCTGTCCCTCAAATCTGCTTTAACCCTTACCCCTTCACCTTAAACTTATGCCCCTAGTATTCAACAATTCCACCCTAGTATCCACCCTCTGCCCTTGATATCCTTTTGTCAAGTTGCGCTCACAAACCACATCCGCCCACCTCCCACCTCACTCTCAACCTCCGACAGTCTGGTGAAAAATATCTGAGTTTGTTCAATCCCTCCTTAACACATTCCAATCCCAGCAACATCCTGGTAAATCTCATTTACACCTTCTCCAAGGCCTCCACATTCTTCTTATAGAGTGGCAACCAGAACTGCACGCAATACCCCAAAAGTGGCCTGACTAAAGTTTTATACAGTTACAATTGACTTGCCAATTTTTGTACTCTGTGCCCTGACCAAAAAAAGTAAGTGTATTGTACTTCTTTACCATCTTATCCACTTGTGTTCCCGCTTTCAGGGAGCTATGGGCATTCGCCATGAAGCCTCTCTGTATATCAATGCTCCTGAGGCCCTGCAATTTATTGTATACTTTCCTCTTAAAATACATCACCTTATATTTCATATCATCTGCAAATTTACTAATCAGATCACCTAAATTTTCACTCAAATCATTTATACCAACAACAGAGGTCCCACTAATGATTGTTGTGGAATATAACTAATTACAGACCTTCACTCAGGAAAACACCCTTCCACAACTTCCTCTGTCTTCTATGACCAAGTCAATTTCGTCTCCAATGTACCACCTCACTGTGGATCCCATGTGGCTTAATAGTAATGTAATAACTTAATAGAAACATAAAGGTAAGCCTATTAACTGTCATCCATGCAGGATATTAATGAGATCACATCTCAAATGTTATATAAGGGTTTCGTCTCCTATAAGGTAGTTAAAAGGAGATAGATTTTGTTATACATGACAACGAAAGTTATTGGGGATAGATGGAAATGTGGAATTCAAAACATGAACAAATCAACCACGATCTTATTGATTGATAAGCAGGTTTGAGGAGTTGAATGACTTAACCTATTTCCTAATGTGTATATTCAGAAATAACATGGTTTCCTTTGCGAAGGACTCCCAAAAACTTTGAAACAATTTTAAAGAGAGTTAGAAAGTGAACACTGAAAAGTGAAAATTGAAGAATTAGAGAACAAGTCTGAAGTTAAAAAAAAGCCAACAGATTATTTCATAGGAACAGCAGTAGATTATGTTAATGAAAGATAAATTATTAATGAGACATAAAATAAATTTGAAGAAGTCTAAAATGATTTTGACTACTATTTCAATCCAAGGAGCAATAAAATTTAAGAGTGAGCCAAATTCAACAGAGATTCCAGTGACCAGGACAAGTGCAAATCCAATGCTAAACTAACAGATATAAAAAGGAAATACAGGAAATGTGAAAAATGGAATATATCAAAAACCACAATAATAGAAATCTTAATAACAGTAAACACTTTAATCAAAATAATCTTTAAAACTTTAACCTATCTTTCCCTTTCAGATGCTAATTGACGAACAATGTAATCCAGAATTTTCTATTTTTGTTTTGAAAATGATAGGATTATTTTGTGACCTTAAAATAATTGCAGAATAGCAAAGATGATAAATAGAAACAATTAAGTTTTATTTCAATAAAACTGAATTGATTCAAAACATTAGTAAACAGGAACTCTGAGCAATATGGCATGTATTTTGTGCTCAAGTTGCGGGTTGTTAGTTATGAAATAAGTTTGCATTATTCCAACTTCTTCTCCTGCATTAGCATCAAAATTTTATGATCAGGTAGAGTACAGAATAAATACGAGATAGTCCAATGACCCAACAATGTGTCACAAGCTTAACCTCAGTCAAGTAGCCTCTTGTTTAACTGAATATTTCCCTTCAAAAACCATTCATTGCACTCATTGAATAAAACTAATTAAAGGCATAATGATATCAGATATGTACTATTGCTATGTCCTTAAATGATTGTAGATATTTTATAGTCAACCTGTTCAGAGATATTGTTACACAAATTTGGAACAGCTGGGGTTTGAAGCCAGCCTCCTGGTTTATTCAAGAATGCTTTAATAGCTTTCAGAAGTGATTTTCACCTTAATCCTAAGAATAAAGGTAAAATAACAATACGCTAAGACATTGGCACTGCATGTTTCCTAAAACCACTCCACAGAAGTGTGCTACGTTGTAATTGGGATGGTCTGAAAGAATTATAAGTAACACTACAATTGTGCAATGACAAGTCCACCATGTAAATTTTCATTTGGAAGTGGCTTTGCATGTTGATAATTTGATCTTTTCAGCCACAGATTATAAGGGTTACCACAATTTATTCATTGTGTAGAATGTACAGACTTGTAATCAAATGACAATAAGAACTTGAAAACAAATAAGTGAGGTGGAAAGTTATTTCCTAATTAGTACACTACTTAAATTATCCCTTCCACTTCACCATTCAATCAGTGAGAGTCAGAAGAAATTGTGACTTATGCTGATGTACTATCATTATAAACTTCAAAATGTTACCTTTGCATGAAATCCAGGTGGTGAGAATGAATTCTCTGTAAATGTGAATTATTGGCCTTAACATTTAAGGACATCTAAACATGAACATTGAGAGTGTAATCCCTAAGGTCCAATAAATAAGCCCACGAAGCATATAATATTCAAGCATAAGCCTCATTAGGAACATGCTGTTAAACTGCAGCCACTCAATAGATGTCTCATGTCAGACTCTCAAAACCTTCATGCCACTGCAACACCAGTAACGATGCTCAGGTAAATTCCAAAATCTGGTCAGAAAAACAGTAGTGGCAACAATGGACATTAGGCTAACTGCAGATAGGCTCTTTTTGAACACAACTGGTTCACTACTTTTTGTATTCAGTTCAATGCAATACTATAAAAGTTCTTCAAATAGATATCAGCCATTTTTTTTAATATGAAAAGGGCTTAGTACCTGGTATATTGTCATTCTGTTGACCACCCCAATATGGGAGGCAGCACATACATTGCATGGTTATTGTGTGCCTACCCAGACTTATTGAAATGGTTGCCATCCACCTAGCACCCAAAACATGCATTTCAATCAGCCAATTTCTAGTTCCTAGTATCAATATTTCCCTGATGTCTAATTCCGATCTAAAAGAAAACTACTATCACTTTTTGTCAGGCATAACATAAGATTCTGGTAAAATTGCCAAAAAAATTTAAAAGAGATTTATATGTCAAAATTTTTGAGACGCTGGTTTGTTTTAACCTGAAAACAATGCAACACTAAATCCGCCTCTTACTGAAATGCCGTGAAATTGTATAGGAACGTTATCCTCTCTTTGCTGCAACTTTGGGCTCAGATTCAGTGAAGACAACCTTAATACAGCAATATTCCCTGAGGAATTGTAGAAGAATGTTTCAGTACATTTGTCCTTAAGCTTCGGAATCTGTTTTTGATTCTTGTCCAGACAGACAGAATGCATCACCTGTCTTTAATGCCTGTTAGAGGTCCTAAGGGAAATATGTTTGCTTGTCTCAATTCTGCCCTCAATTGATGTAAATCCACCACACAAACTGTTCTTAAATTGAAACTTTTTCTCTTTAGATGTCATGTAGTAGATGATTTGTCATCATTGATCTGTTCAGGTACAAGTGGAAGGTGTAACACGTTTAACATCACTGTAACAGCTGAAATTACAATCACATCTGGATCTGTAATAAACTCTCTAAATGAAACAGATTGGATGGTTTGGCTGTGAGAAAATAACTTCCTTCGGGGAGAACTTATGGAGAAAAAAAGCAAGTTTAATGGAAAAGACAGCAAAACCCATTTATAGTATACATTAGAAGGAAATATAGTGTGGATAGACATGATGAAAATGCATGACAGTGGGACACAGAAGGAAATGAATAAAAATGATAAAAATACAAAATTCTGGTTTCATAGCATTTAGTAAATGAACATAATATATTTTAGGTTTGTCTTGTGATGTTTACTGTAACAAACTGAGATTTACTTTAAAAGCAATGAAAACATTGAGCAGGACAGGAAATGTCGCAGTCAATAGAATATAGGGAAATAGCATACCAAGAAAGTGCCATAGCTAAGAAGCATGTTGACAGAACAAGCACTAACAGCAAAATGATTTACATTTATATGCCACTGTTGACAGTGTTTGAAACTATTTTATACATAATGAAATACTTTTGCTCTGCAGTTACCATTGTAAAAAGGATGATACAGCACTCAATTTGTGTATAACACTAACCCACAAACTGAGCAATCATGCTAGAGAGACAAAGGTAATAAAGTATACCACAAAGAAAATCTACACTGATGGCTGGAGTTTTCTTTTCTCTTTTCAAGCTGTGAAGTTTATTTCAATACGATTAGACAGCTGCTTCCTTGGTAGTAGACAAACACAATAATTGTCAGTTTGGAAGATACACAGAAACTGGCCAATTAATTGAAACAATGGAATCAACAAAAACTCTATTTTGTATGACACCTTTATCTTAGAGAAAAAAATATCATGGCTCTCCACAGAAGTTTAATTAAAATGCTGAGTTAAAGTAGGAGAGACTGGCAGGCATTGTCGACAGCATTATCATTCAGACACAGGAACAGAAATTGCTGGAAAAACTCAGCAGATCTGGCAGCATCCGTGAAGAGAAATCAAAGTTAACTTTTCCGGTCCGATAACCCTTCCCCAGAATTGACCAGCCCCAAACGTTAACTCTGATTCCTCTTCAGATCTGCTGATCTTTTCCAACAATTCCTGTTTTTGTTTCTGATTTACAGCATCTGCAGTTCTTTCAGTTTTTATTAAAGAGGCATGGTTTTCATGGGGTATATTACTGGAGAATTGTTGGAGAAACTCAGAAGTTCTGGCAGCATTCATGGAAGAAAGCAGAATTAACATCTTGAATGTGGTGACTCTTTGTGTTGAAGTCAAAGTGGTGGTGGTGAAAGGTGAGATGGAAAGACAGAGAGAGAAAGAGAGAGAGAGAGAGAGAGAGAGATATGAAAAAGGTAGGTAAACATGGAGATTATGGATAGCTGGCCAGGACAGGAGAAAAACTAAATAAGTGATAATGAGAACTAAGAGTGAGAAAGTCGGTTAACTGTGCCGAATGCAATCCATAAAATGTGATAATAAACGTAGGAATATGTGAGCAAAAACAGAAGTTGCTGGAAAATCTCAGCAGATCTGACAGAATCTATGAAGAAATATCAGAACTGGAGAAGGGTCACCGGACCTGAAACATTCAGTTCTGATTTTTCTTCACAGACCTACTGAGCTTTTCCAGCAACTTCTGTTTTTGCTCCTGATTTACAGCATCCACAGTTCTTTCAGTTTTTATTGAATATAGATCAGGTAACTACACTAAAAGCAGCCCATTGTCATAGCAGAACTGTGTGTGGGGTGGGTAAAAAATATGGGAGGTTGAAATCAGGCTCTAGTTATTGAATTCTATATTGAGCCCTAGAGGCTGCAGTGTCCCCAAGCAGAAAATGTGATGCTGTTCTTTCAGTTTGTGCTCAGGCTCGCTGAAATACTACAGCAGGTCTGCAACTGAAATGTTGGCATGGGAACAGGGTGGTGGTTTGGAGGTATCAGGCCATTGCAGGCTCAGGATCATTTTTGCAGACAGAACTAAGGTGTTCTTGCTGCCCAGCCTGTGCTTCATCTCTCCATTGTAGAGTGGAACTGCACCTTGAACAGTGAATACAGTACACTTGATTGAATGAAGTACAGGTAAATTGCCGCTTTACATGGAAGATGTGTCTGGGGCCTTGGATGGTGAGAAGGGATGAGATAAATGGGCAGTGGTTACAGCTTCTTCAATTGTATGGGGCGCATTTGAAATGGTGGCTAATGATCCTTTAGGTGCCGAGGCTGGTGGGATGGTAAGTGATGGCTAGGGAACCCTGTCATTGTTGTGGGAGTGAAGAGATTGGTTGATTGATTGATTGAATGATTTATTGTTATGCATACTGGAGTACAGTGAAAATCTTTGTTTTCGAGCAATATAGGCAGATCATAGCAAGCAAGGATGGACAGTTCAAAGGTTGTAAAAAACTTAGACTTGCGCAGGTTACATTACACAGAGTGTGTGCTAGGTGAGATCAATGTCAGCAAAATCAGTATTAACTGAGGCTAGAGGGTCCTTTCATCTGCCTAACAATAGCCAGGAAAAAGCTGTTCCTGAACCTGCTGGTCTATGTGATCAAGCTTCTGTATCTTCTGCCTGACAGAAGAGGTTGTAGGAGAGCATTACCGGGGTGTGATGGGTCTTTGATGACATTGTACAGGAATGAACTGTGTAAATGGAATCCATGGATGGAAGGTTGGCATCCCTGATGGTCTGGGTTTTGCATACAACCTTGAGTAGTTTCTCACAGTGCTGGACAGAGCAGTTGCTGTACCAGGCCGTTATATACCCAAACAGTATGCTTTCAATGGTGCTTCTATAGAAATTGGTGAGAGTCCTTACGGCCATGCCAAATTTCCTGAGCCACCTGAAGAAGAAGAGGCATTGTTGTGCCTTCTGAACCATTGCATCTACATGGGAATTCCAAGACAGCTTGTTGGTTATTGTCTCTCCGAGGGCCTTGATGCTGTCTAACCTCTCAACCTCAGTTCCATTGATGTAGATGGGGCTGTGTTCTCCTCCTTTCTTTCTGAAGTCAATGCTCAGTTCTTTAGTTTTTTTCAACATTGAGAGAAAGAGTTTGCTCTCATTGTAACACTTCACCAAGCCCCCTAACTCCTTTCTGTGAGTGCAGGCATGCAGGAGATGGGTCAAACCTGGCTAAGGGTCCTGTGGACCATGATAGCAATGTTTTGTCATACTGCACCCCTCCCTGAATGAATTTCGGGCACGACAAGATGTTCAACACTTCTTCCATTGCCTCTGCCTCCACACCCATTTCTTTGGGAAGGAGTCCTTTTTCCATCCCACAATCTTCTTCACCGAACTCCAAAAATCTCCCTCCAAATAGATGCCTCCATCTGGCTCCTTAGTGAGAACTTTCAATGCAACATTGGTTGCCTTAATTTCTTTGTCAAACCCCTTACCCATTTGAAGCTGCTTCCCTCGGAACTGACTGCTCCTCGCACTCTCAGGTCTCGGCTTTATCATCAACCCTACTGGCAAGAATGGTGCTGTTGTTCTGTGCTGTGCTGACTTCTACATTACGGAATTTGTGCGCCAGCTTTCAGATACCCACTTGTTATCTCCCACAGACCATGACTACACCAGGTCATTGTGTTCATGTCTGTCACCAACTTCACCTTAACCTGGCAGTCTCCCTATCGCAGCCTTCCAGCTCCTAGTCTCTCAAACCCAAACAGCCTGCTTCTACCTTCTCTCCAAAATCTACAAACAGGACTGCCCAGGCAAATCCATTGTTTATGCCTACTCCTACCACACAGAATTTATCTCTTCTTATTTTGAATTTATTTTTTCTTCCCATGCCTAATCCCTTCCAAGTGTGATTTTTCTGATACTTCACATCAGTTTCATAACTTCCATTTTACAGGGACCGACCAACTTCTCCTCACCATGGATGTGCAATCCCTTTACAAATTCATCCCACATCCAGAAGATCTCAGAGCTCTCCATTTCTTCCTGGGGAAAAGGTCTGAACTGTCCCATCAACCACCACCCACTTCCACCTGGCTGAGCTTGTCCTGACTTTGAAAAACATCCCTGTTAACATCTCTCACTTTTTTCAGGTCTACTCGCATGGGCCCCAGTTATGCCTGCCTCTTTGTGGGGTAGAGGGAACGTTCCATGTTTCGGTCCTACTCCAGATCCGATCCATAACTCTTTCTCCAATTCATCAATGACCTCATCATTGCTGCTTCCCTCTCTCATCTGGAATTGGAGGAATGTTTCAATTTTGCATCCAATTTCCACGCTGCTCTCACCTTCATCTGGCCCACCTCTGACTTGTCCCATCTCTTCTTCGACATTTTTTTTTCCATTTCTGGGGGCACACACTACAAACCGAGCTACAGTTAACTGGACTATACATTCTCACACCCTGCTTCATGTAAGGGCTGTATTCTATTCTCATGGTTCCTCCATCTCTGTCACATCTGTTCTGGTAATGCCATATTCTGCAGGGAGCCTCAGAAATATCCGCCTTTCTTCTGAACTGAGGATTCCCAATTACTGCTAGGGACTTATCTGTGTTCAACCAGGTAGATGAGAGTAAACCAGTTGATGTGGTGCATATGGATTTCAGCAAGGCGCTCGATAAGGTTCCCCACAGTACGCTATTGTACAAAATGCGGAGGAATGGGATTGTGGGAGATATAGCAGTTTGGATCAGAAATTGGCTTGCTGAAAGAAGACAGAGGGTGGTAGTTGATGGGAAATGTTCATCCTGGAGACCAGTTACTAGTGGTGTACCGTAAGGGCCAGTGCTGGGTCCACTATTGTTCGTCATTTTTACTAATGACCTGGATGAGGGCGCAGAAGGATAGGTTAGTAAATTTGCAGACGACACTAAGGTCGGTGGAGTTGTGGATAGTGACGAAGGATGCTGTAGGTTACAGAGAGACATAGATAAGCTGCAGAGCTGGGCTGAGAGGTGGCAAATGGAGTTTAGTGCGGACAAGTGTGAGGTGGTGCACTTTGGCAGGAGTAACCGGAAGGCAAAGTACTGGGCTAATGATAAGATTCTTGTAGTGTTGATGAGCAGAGAGATCTCGGTGTCCATGTACACAGATCCTTGAAAGTTGCCACCCAGGTTGACAGGGCTGTTAAGAAGGCATACAGTGTTTTGGCTTTTATTAGAAGAGGGAGCGAGTTCCGGAACCAAGAGGCTATGCTGCAGCTATACAAAACTCTGGTGCGGCCGCACTTCGAGTATTGTGTACAGTTCTGGTCACTGCATTATAAGAAAGATGTGGAAGCTTTGGAAAGGGTGCAGAGGAGATTTACTATGGTATGGAGGGGAGGTCTTACAAGGAAAGGCTGAGGGACTTGAGGCTGTTTTCGTTAGTGAGAAGAAGGTTGAGAGGTGACTTAATTGAGACATACAAAACAATCAGAGGGTTAGATAGGGTGGATAGGGAGAGCCTTTTTCCTAGGATGGTGACAGCGAGCATGAGGGGACATAGCTTTAAATTGAGGGGTGAGAGATATAGGACAGATGTCAGAGGTAGTCTCTTCATTTAGAGAGTAGTAAGGGAATGGAACACTTTGCCTGAAACGGTAGTAGATTCGCCAACTTCAGGTACATTTAAGTCACCATTGGACAAGCATATGGACGGACATGGAATAGTGTAGGTTAGATGGGCTTCAGATTGGTATGACAGGTCAGCACAATATCGAGGGCTGAAAGGCCTGTACTGTGCTGTAATGTTCTATGTTCCAACCCATCTCCCACACTTCCGTGGTCATCCATTCCCTTCCCTCCCACTACACTGATAGTCTCCCTCTGGTCCTCAATTACAACCCATCTTGCATCTAAAGGATCATGAGCTACCATTCCTGCCAATTTCAGCAGGATGCCATTACCAGACACATACTCGTCTCCTCTCCCTTGTCAGACTTTTGCAGTGACCGTTCCCTCCGGGACACTCTTGTGTACTTTTCCATTCTCAATGTCTCCCCACACTCACTCGGCATCTTCTCATACAATTGCAATGTGCGTAACACCTACCCATTTACCTTCTCTCTCCTCACTGTCCAAGGTCTAGACATACCTTCCAGGTGAAACAGCAATTTACCTACACTGCATGCAATGGAGTCTACTGTACTCATTATTCTCAATATGATCCCCTCTACACTGGGGAGATAATATACACGTTGGATGTTCGATTTGCAGAACACCTACATCCTGTCTGTGAAAATGACCACAAGCTTTCAGTTGTCTACCACTTCAATGCATCACCATGTTTCCCTATCAACATTTCTGCTGCCATGTTCCAGCAAGCCTCAGCACAAGCTCAAAGCACAGCATCTCATTTTCCACTTAGGAACCTGGCAGCCTCTAGGACTCAACATTGAGTTCAAAAGTTTTCCATTCTTCCATGTTTTTTTACCCACTGCACTCCCAGTCCTGCTAATGACATAGCTTGCTTTTAACACAGTCACCTGTTCACACATACTTCTTGGCCCATTGTCACATTACATGGATTGCATTCAGCAATTTTCTCACTCTTACTGTCACTTATTATTCAGCTTTTCTTCTGTCCTGGCCTATTATCCATAATCTCTATGATCATCTACCCTTTCACAGTCTCTCTCCCTGGATCCGATCTTACTTCTCAACTTCTCCCACCACCATGCCCACTTGGCTTCAGTATAAATACCACCTTTTCCGATCTACTAGCAGTTACAGTGAAAAGTCACTGGATTCAAAAACTGTGCATTCTTCCCTTAGATGCTCACTGCCCTGTTCAGTTTCAACAGCAATTTTTGTTTTTGTTTCAGATCTCCAGCATCCACGGTTCTTTGATTTATTTTAAAAGAAATTTTGAGCTTGGTTTTTAGGTAGCGGTACAAGTCCCGATGGTGGGGTAAAGAGGAGAAAGAAACACATGGGGGGCTGATATCAGAAACAGAGAATACCATGAAGAATGTGCAGAGGAAGTCACAGAGACAAAGAGGGAAAATTCATAAAGCAACTCTTAGAAAATATGAGCATTTTAATTTTGAGGTGTGCACAAGTCATGGTTGTGATGTTAAAGTGTGAAGCTGGATGAACACAGCAGGCCAAGCAGCATCTCAGGAGCACAAAAGCTGACTCCACTTCACTGCATCCTCCTCTGAACCTCCATCAGTCACCAACAAGTTAGAGCACTTTCCAAGGGCAGTAATTGTAGGCACCACCCATTAATTAGGGCACTTTCTGCAAAGTGGACACCCTCTATATAACAAGTCCAGGGCAAATAGAGCAAACTTCAGGGCAGCAGAGCACTGCCATCACTTGACCAGGGGTTCAGCTGAGCTTTAAAGATACACAAAAACAGATTTGCTGGAAACGCTCAGCAGGTCTGGCAGCATCTGTGGAGGAGAAAACAGAGTTAAAGATTCGGGTCCGGTGACCCTTCCTCAGAACTGATGGTGGGTGGGAAAACTTCAGTTTATATGCAGAAAATAGGGAGGTGGGTGGGGTAGGGAGAAAATGATAGGATAGACCCGAAAGAGAGAGAAAGACAGGGTGTAGAGCTGGATGAGCACAGCAGGCCAAGCGGCATCAGAGGATCAGGAAGGCTGACGTTTCAGGCCGAGACCCTTCTTCAGAAAGACCCTTCATTTTCTGAAGAAGGGCCTAGGCCTGAAACATCAGCCTTCCTGCTGCATTGATGCTGCTTGGCCTGCTGTGTTCAACCAGCTCTACACCCTGTTATCTCAGATTCTCCAGCATCTGCAGTTCCTACTATCTCAAGAGAGAAAGACAGTTGGACAGACAAAGGAATTGCTAACAATCAGGCTGGGAGGGTGAATAGTTGTTAAATGGGGACTGTTAGTGACGTGTGGTAACAAGGCCTGATGTGTGGGGTCGAGGGCTGGAACATGGGAGAGCTTAGGCCCTAAAATTATTTAACTCAATACTGAGTCTGGATGGCTGTAGGGTCCCCAAGTGGAAAATGAGGTGTTGTTCCATTAGCTTGCATTGGACTTCACAGGAAAACAAAAGCAAGCTGGAGATAGAGATGTTGGCCAGGGAGCAAATTGGTGGATTGAAGTGGTGGGCAACGGGCAGTTCAGGGTCTTTTTTGCGAGCAGCACGTAGATGTTCTGCGATGTAGTCACCAAGTCTACGTTTTGTTTTCCTAATGTAGAGGAGACCACGTTGTGATCAGCGAATGCAGTAGACTAGATTCTTGGAAGTGCAGGTGAAGTGTTGCTTCACCTGGAAGGTACATTTGGGCCCTTGGGCACTGGGGAGGGAGGAGGTAAATGCGCAGGTGTTGCACCTTTGCCGGTTACAGGGGAAGGTGCAGTAGGGAAGTGTTGGGGGTGAAGGAAGTGTGGACCAGGTTTTCCCGAAGGGAACGGTCCCTGTGGAAGTTGGACAAGGGATGGGAGGGGAATATGTGACTGTGGTGGCATCTTGCTGGAGGTGGCGAAAATTGTGTCTGATGACCTTCTGGATGTGGATGCTGGTGGGATGGTAGGTGCAGATAAGGAGAAACCTATCACTGTTGCGGTAGGGAAGAGAAGGGGTGAGGGCAGAAGTGCGGGAGATGGGTCAGGCCCGATTGAGGAACCTGTCGACAACGGAGCTGGGGAATCCTTGGTTGAGGAAGAATGTGGACATTTCAGAGGTTCACTTGTCGAAGTTGGCCTCATCTGAACATATGCAATGGAGACGCACCATCGCCAGGAATCCCAGGAGGTCAGTACTGCAGCCTATGGCAAGTGCCAAATAAAATGAACAGGGTTCTATGACGTGTAGTACATAGTTAATGAGGCAAGTTTGGGATGGTGGAATGAGAAAACTCACCAGGGTTCATGAATTTGCCCTCCCTGATTTTGCCAAAAGTTACTTTACAAGTTTCTGGAAAGATTCAGCTGCAACAGTGAATCCAAGGAATAATTGGCATGGGATTTATAAAAAAATGGTAATACATTTAAGCCTTAATGCAACGAGCATTGGATTAGGAGCAGAGGCCATAAAATGACAAGCACAATATAAATAAGTCCTTTGTGCCTATACTGTTACTTGCAAAAGGGTTATAATCACTGTAGAAATTGATAACCTCAATAAGAAAGGAATTTCCATGAAGCAAATGGACAAGAGGTACTGTGATTGTAGGATAGTGAAGGAATATGGTAGAGAAGAGTGTTGCACATCTTGTGGTTGCAGGATGGTGCAAAGGAGTGGAGGGTACAATTGAGATAGAATTCATATTTTCTAAAATAAAAGGAACCGACCTAAAATGACACACTTTTGAAGAACTTGAATACAGACATCCTGGTCTAGAGATAAGGACATTAACATTGGTCGAGGTGAGCCCTAACAGGGATGTAACCAAAAATCCAATGCTCTACCAACAGAGCTAACTTCACAACTCTATGAAGGTTGTGAAACTTCTCTCAATATGGTAGGCACATCTTGCATGCAAAGCGTTTACATCAAACTCCAATAGTGACCGCTCCTCGATATCAATGAGTGTCTCCACAGCTTTTTGGTCCATTATAAATACAGCTTCCCTGTTCCTGCTCACGACCGTGATGTCAGCTTTCATCACCCACATGTAGGGGTCCTATGGCACAGTGGTAACTTCCCTACCTCTGGGCCAGCACACTTAGGCTCATCTCAGCTGCTGGTGTGCCATAACATATCTGAACAAACCACCTAGAAATACAAAGGAACAAAGTGTGGAGCTGGATGAACACAGCAGGCCCAGCAGCATCTCAGGAGCACAAAAGCTGACGTTTCAGGCCTAGACCCTTCATCAGAGAGGGGGATGGGGAGAGGGTTCTGGAATAAATATGGAGAGAGGGGGAGGCGGACCGAAGGTGGAGAGAAAAGAAGATAGGTGGAGAGGAGAGTATAGGTGGGGAGTGAGGGAGGGCATAGGTGAGTCCAGGGAAGACGGACAGGTCAACAAGGAGGGATGAGGTTAGTAGGGAGGAAATGGAGGTGCAGCTTGAGGTGGGAGGAAGGGATAGGTGAGAGGAAGAACAGGTTAGGGAGGCGGGGACAGGTTGGGCTGGTTTTGGGATGCAGTGGGGGCAGGGGAGATTTTGAAGCTGGTGAAGTCCACATTGATACCATTGGGCTGCAAGGTTCCCAAGAGGAATATGAGTTGCTGTTCTTGCAACCTTCGGGTGGCATCATTGTGGCACTGCAGGAGGCCCATGATGGACATGTTGTCTGAGGAATGGGAGGAGGAGTTAAAATGGTTCGTGACTGGGAGGTGCAGTTGTTTATTGCAAACCGAGCGGAGGTGTTCTGCACAGCAGTCTCCAAGCCTCCGCTTGGTTTCCCCAATGTAGAGGAAGCCACACCGGGTGCAGTGGATACAGTATACCACATTGGCAGATGTGCAGGTGAACATCTGCTTAATGTGGAAAGTCATCTTGGGGCCTGGGATGGGGGTGAGGGAGGAGGTGTGGGGCAAGTGTAGCACTTCCTGCAGTTGCAGGGGAAGGTGGTCTAGAAATACAAGGGCACAGACAATATGCAACATGAACATTAACACCTGATACTGAGGCTCCATCACCAATTTGGGAGGTTCCTGCACCAAATTAGAGATGTACTTGCTGCAAACTTACCGGAATAATGGAATGTCTAAGGCCCATGTATTCATAATTCAGAATGACAGACAACTTTGTTTTCAGAAGTGAAGGAAGTTTAAACAAAGCTGTGATAATGGGAACTGCAGATGTTGGAGAATCCAAGATAGTAAAATGTGAGGCTGGATGAACACAGCAGGCCCAGCAGCATCTCTGGACTCCATTTTCTCCCCTTTGATCCAGGAACTCCCTACCTACGTCAGTGACACCACCCACGCCCTCCACCTCCTCCAGGACTTCCAATACCCTGGCCCCCAACACCTCATTTTCACCATGGACGTCCAGTCCCTATACACCTGCATTCTGCATGCAGATGGCCTCAAGGCCCTCCGCTTCTTCCTGCCCCGCAGGCCCGACCAGTCTCCCTCCACCGACACCCTCATCTGCCTAGCCGAACACATCCTCACCGTCAACAACTTCTCTTTCGATTCCTCCCACTTCCTACAGACTAAGGGGGTGGCCATGGGCTCCCGCATGGGCCCCAGCTATGCCTGCCTCTTTGTAAGTTACGTGGAACAGTCCCTCTTCCGCACCTAGACAGGCCCTAAACCCCACCTCTTCCTCCGTTACATTGATGACTGTATCGGCGCTGCCTCTTGCTCCCCAGAGGAGCTCGAACAGTTCATCCACTTCACCAACACCTTCCACCCCAACCTTCAGTTCACCTGGGCCATCTCCAGCACATCCCTCACCTTCCTGGACCTCTCAGTCTTCATCCTGCAAAAATTCCATCCCCTATTCCCAATTCCTCCGCCTCCGCCGCATCTGCTCCCACGATGAGGCATTCCACTCCTGCACATCCCAGATGTCCAAGTTCTTCAAGGACCGCAACTTTCCCCCCACAGTGGTCGAGAATGCCCTTGACCGCGTCTCCTGCATTTCCTGCAACACATCCCTCACACCCCGCCCCCGCCCCAACTGCCCAAAGAGGATCCCCCTCGTTCTCACACACCACCCCACCAACCTCCGGATACAACGCATCATCCTCCGACACTTCCGCCATCTACAATCCGACCACACCACCCAAGACATTTTTCCATCCCCACCCTTGTCTGCTTTCCGGAGAGACCACTCTCTCCGTGACTCCCTTGTTTGCTCCACACTGCCCTCCAACCCCACCACACCCGGCACCTTCCCCTGCAACCGCAGGAAATGCTACACTTTCCCCCACACCTCCTCCCTCACCCCTATCCCAGGCCCCAAGATGACTTCCATATTAAGCAGAGGTTCACCTGCACATCTGCCAATGTGGTATACTGCATCCATTGTACCCAGTGTGGCTTCCTCTACATTGGGGAAGCCAAGCGGAGGCTTGGGGACCACCCTGCAGAACACCTCCGCTCGGTTCGCAATAAACAACTGCACCCCCCAGTCGCAAACCATTTCCACTCCCCCTCCCATTCTTTAGATGACATGTCCATCATGGGCCTCCTGCAGTGCCACAATGATGCCACCCAAAGGTTGTAGGAACAGCAACTCATATTCCGCTTGGGAACCCTGCAGCCCAATGGTATCAACGTGGACTTCACCAGTTTCAAAATCTTCCCTTCCCCCACCGCATCCCGAAACCAACCCAATTTGTCCCCTCCCCCCACTGCACCACACAACCAGCCCAGCTCTTCCCCTCCACCCACTGCATCCCAAAACCAGTCCAGCCTGTCTCTGCCTCCCTAACCTGTTCTTCCTCTCACCCATCCCTTCCTCCCACCCCAAGCCGCACCTCCATCTCCTGCCTACTAACGTCATCCCACCTCCTTGACATGTCTGTCGTCCCTGGACTGACCTATCCCCTCCTCGCCTCCCCACCTATACTCTCCTCTCCACCTATCTTCTTTTCTCTCCATCATCGGTCCGCCTCCCCCTCTCTCCCTATTCATTCCAGAACCCTCACCCCATCCCCCTCTCTGATGAAGGGTCTAAGCCCGAAACGTCAGCTTTTGTGCTCCTGAGATGCTGCTGGGCCTGCTGTGTTCATCCAGCCTCACATTTTATTATCTTAAACAAAGCTGGGCTGTTTTCCCAAATGGTTGTCACAAAATACTACCATCGGGAAATAATGTGCTTCCATTCTTTCTAATTAGCTGCGTGATAGTATTAGACTCCATGTTGCATTTGTTCATTTAACAGTAGGTAGATTCTATTGGACAAAATCAATTGACTCTTAATCGTAATGAGTGCTGTCTAAAAGTTAAAATTAAGAAGCATTGACTTAGAGTAGTTGGAATTCCAGATTATTGTGGCAATCACTAACCCACTTTATAGGCCTACTGAATATAGGTTTTTGGCTATATATAGTGAAATGTCCTTTGTTGCCAAGTGGCCAACGACCCAAACAACTAGTACCAGTATAAAATTAGAAAAATTATTGAATCCTTACCGTGCAGATAGAGGCCATTTGGTCCATTAAGTCTGCACTGTCCCTCCAAAGAGCGTTCCATCCAGACATACCCCCACCTGCATCTTCAGGTTTTCCATGGCTAATCCACCTAACCTGCACTTCCTTGGACACCATGGGGCAATTTAGCATGACCAATCCACCTAAACTGCACATCTTTGGACTGTGGGAGGAAACTGGAGCCCTCAGTGGAAACCCATGCAGACACAGGGAGAATGTGCAAACCCCACACAGTCACCCAAGGTTGGAATCGAATCTGGGCCCCTAGCACTGTGAAGCAGCCATGCTAACCATTATGCCACATGGAAAAATTGGCCAAGCAGTTTCTGCAAGCAAAATCTGATGGAATTCAAAGAGGACAAGGATACCTCAGGTCAAAAGCAAACAAGGCTCAGCCCCGAGATAATGAGAACTGCAGATGCTGGAGAATCCGAGATAACAAAGTGTGGAGCTGGATTAACACAGCAGGCCAAGCAGCATCTTAGGAGCACAAAAGCTGACGTTTCTGGCCTAGATCCTTCATCAGCAAAAAAAGCTGTTTTTTTTCTGATGAAGGGCCTAGGCCCGAAACGTCAGGTTTTGTGGTCCTAAGATGTTGTTTGGCCTGCTGTGCTCATCCAGCTCCACACTTTGTTCTCTAAGGCTCAGCCCAGGCCTATATCACAAATTGAACAGGCATGGTCACCGTTAACAATAGGAGAGTTGTAATGACACAAAACTCATTAGGAAATACCCAGCCAGAACAATAGGGAGAGACATTGTGACCCTGTATTCCCCAGTTTTGGACAGACACCTTGACACCAGGGAGTAATTAATTTTTTCAAATGGAATGGGTGCACCTGGCCTAACCTCACTGAACACTGTAACCATTGCCCTGTGCCCCCATTGATTGAAGTCAGAGAATGTTTCAGAAAGGTTCAGAAAGGGGCTGTAAGGAGGGTCACCTGGCACCAATTGCCCGTGCAAAGACACGGTAAGACCCATTTTCATATTAAGAAGATTGTATGCATCCTGTTGTTCGAGTCTAGTGAATTGGATCCATCAGCCCAATCAAGTTCACCAGAGTGGGTAGCATATGTGCTTTTCAGGTAGTCAGTCTAGTTTGAGAATAAAAATGAACTTCATTTATATGTAATTTCTTTACCTTGCGAGTGTTTTAATAAAACTGAATTCGAACCACAGTCTTTTTTTTGTGTCATACAGTAACAGCACCTGGTTAAGTGTGTTTTACGAGTAATAAACTGTCAAAGATTCTGTACCAAATATTTCATTGGGAATACCTTCAACACCTGTGAAAATACACTTAAATCAAAACTGCATAGAGATAACAAAGTATATTATTTCATATTACATCATAAACCCAGAAAACCAGGCCGTGTTTAAACAACATGTTTTTTGCCTTAATTCAGCGTTGTATTTTCCCTGCAATTCTTTACTGTTGCTGAATGATAAAACTGAACATGTTGGGAGGTAGATATAAGTAAATTACAGATAATTACAAACCATTAAGATGCTAATTAGTAACTAAGACTTTTTTTAGGAAAAGGAACATAAGATCAATCCATTGTAAGATTATCATTTTCTGGACTCTTAAGAATACTTTTAAAAATATGTGCTAATGCATTGATTCATGTTGCTAAAAATGCTTATGTATAACTAGTGGCAAATCTATTTTTTTAAATAACAGCACTTAAGGGTATGTCAGGTCACTGTCATTAACAGTAAATGGGCAAAGTAAGATTCATTGTGACCATGTGGAGATGTTATCAGTGTAATGAAGGTGATTAACGGTGTTTACTCTGTGGGAGAGTGTTTAAATGGGCCTCTGGGAACTCAAATTCAGTTGCATCTGCTTCTCACAGCTCAGGCAGTATGACTTTGATATTGCAGTTAACACAAAGCTTGGAAAAGGTTTCATTACAAAAGAACCTCACTAAAATGACAAAAAAAAAGCCTGAGTACAGATTATAATTAATCTGCGCATCTGGGTATTTCATTTCTAGGTCCATGCTGTGTCTGTAATATCAGCAATCACCAATTTTACAGTAAGCTATTGTATTCAATACTAAAAAGAACTTTTCTTGCATCACCAGATATCAAATTATCTCAGCACCCAGCCACTTAATAAGAAGAAAATGTGAATCTTTAAAATTATTAAAGATGGTTTGTAAGGAATTTCTATAGGAAATCTGAACAATTTTGTAACTTTTATTCAGCTTGCCCATTCCAATATACTGCTCAGATAAAATTTCATCATGACTGTAAAGTTGGAAGCTTTCTTGTCCGAAGCCCCGGTTCTTCTAAACTCAAGGCTTTTTTCTAATCACGATGAATATATGCAACAGTAAATTTCTGCCATTGTAAGAGACACGTTATTCTTCCAGTCATTTACTTGTGACAACATCAACTTTGGGAATGATAAACTTTCAAAGCTGCTGCTGTTGAAAATCTCTTAGTTTATGACAATAGATAGCAACTATCAGTGCTATTGTAAGTTAATAGCAAGCTAATAACTGCATGAAAGATGCATTTCCTATAGTCCAAGATGCTGAGTGATGAAGAATAAAAGTGAAACAGATGTGTGCACATTTTTATAATCATTTGTTTACATAGTCATATTTTACAAACATGCATCACCTAATAGTTTCAGCCTTTTTCTATGTATAGAAGCATAAGTGAATGCTCAGTTAATGCCCACTTACTGTGTATAATTAAACACAGTTAACGTACAATTAAGGTCAATGGACTAGAAACCTGCAGAATGGATTTTAAAGTCATTGGGCTAGGGCCCATTGTAGCATAGTAGTAGTGTCACTACTTCTGAGCCAGAAAAGTCTGGTTTCAAATCCTATCTGTTTCAGAGATGTGTTATAACAAGTTTGAATAGGTTGATTAAACTACCTAAAGTCATAGGATTGAATTTTTTCAACCACGGGAGATAGAAATAGGGATAGAAAACAAGGTGCTATGCCACTGGAAGTTCAAAATTTCCCCTTAATTAACTGTGCACAATCTTCCTGAAATGGGAATGAATCAAGAGCATTCTGAAGGTATGGAATAGATTTACATGAATAATTCTAGGGATATTGAATTTTGATTGTGTAGTTTGTAGGAACATAGAGAATAGGAGCTAGAGGTAGCCATTTGGTCTATCAAGCCTGCTTCCAAATACATCATACCTACTGACTCCCCTTTATCCATTCTACCAATTACATCCTCTAAAAACTCTGGTACATTTGTCAAATATGATTTCCTTTCCATAATCCATGTTGACTTTGTCTAAGAGATAGTAGAAACTGCAGATACTGGAGAATCTGAGATAACAAGGTGTGGAGCTAGATGAACACAGCAGGCCAAGCCACATCAAAGGAGCAGGAAGGCTGATGTTTCAGGCCTAGAACCTAGAAACTTGGCCTGCTGTGTTCATCCGGCTGTACACCTTGTTATCTCATGACTTTGTCTAATCCTGTTGATATTTTCTAAGTGTTCTGTTATCACACCCTTTACAACAGACTCTTGCTTTTTACCTGGGATGTCAGTTTGCTCAGTTTGTTGGATGGCTGCATTGTGCTGTAGAGAGACCACAATAGCATAGGTTCACTTCTCATACCAATTAAGGTTCCATAATGGCCTCAACTTCTCCCCTCACCTGAGGTGTGGTGCCCCTCATGTTAAATCACTATTAGCCATCTCTCTCTAATGAGACAGGAATCACATAGTGTAGTAAGACTATGACAACTTCACTTACATTAGGATAACTGATATGTAATTCTGTTTACTCTGTATTTTTTTTAATAAATAAAGGATTTGCCAAATTCTAATCCGGACTGTTGCAGAACCTACAGAATTTTGCAAAATGATAACAGGAGCATCAATTATTTCTGAAGAAGGGCCCAGACCCAAAACGTCAGCTTTCCCGCTCCTCTAATGTTGTTTGGCCTGCTGTGTTCATCCAGCTCTACATCTTGTTATCTCAGATTCTCCAGCATCAGCCACTCCTACTATCTCTGCATCTATTATTTCCTGGGCCATCTCATTCAGTACCCAGGAACATAGATTATCACAGGCTGTGGATGCATCAGCTTTACTTTTCCAACTCTTTCTTTTAAAACTAATTTTCTTTCATTTCCCTTTCTCAATAGACCCTCATTCCTCCATTATTTCTGGGAAGTTATTTGTGTCTTCTTCCGAATGGACAAAACTAAAATAATTGTTTCCATTTCCATGTTCTCCATTACTAATCCTCTTATTTCAAATTGTTAAGGACCCAATTTGTCTTCATTCACCCTTTTCTTTTTAAATACGGAGCTTAGGAGACTGAAGGGTGACCTTATAGAGGTGTACAAAATCATGAGAGGCATAGATAAGGTACATAGCCAACAGATTTTCCCCATTGTAGGGGAGTCTTAAACTAGAGGGCATAGGTTTTAAGGTGAGGAGGAGAGATACAAAAGGGCCCAGAGGGTCAATTTCTTTCGCACAGAGGGCGGTGAATGTCTGGAATGGGCTGCCAGAAGTAGTGGTGGAAGCGAGAACAATCTTGTCTTTTAAGAAACATTTAGAATGGTTAATGGATGGGATTATTATGGAAAGATATAAACCAAATGTAGGCAGATGGGCCTAGTTTAAATTGTGAAAACTGGGCAGCATAGGCAAGTTGGACCGCAGGGCCTGTTTCCGTGCTGTAGATCCCTATGACTATGACTTAAAGGAAATTGCAGAGATTCTTTTATATCTGTTGCAAGTTTATCCCCATGCTTTAATTTTCCAACTTTCAATCAAAGACTTGGTCTCACTGTTCTGAATTCTCAACTGTTTCTAATCGTCAGGCTGCCTACTTTTTCAAACAACTGTATAAGACTTATCTTTGGATCTAAACTATCCTTAATTTATTTTGTTAGCTGTGGTTAAGTTAGGGGCTGTTCTCATTGGAGAAGATAGGGTTGAAAAGAAATTCAATAGAGTTATTCTAGATCATGTGGGATCTCAACAGAATAATTAAGTTGAAACTTTTCCTATGGGGCGAAGAATTGAGAAGTAGAAGGCATAGACTAAAGGAAGCTGACAAAATAGCAAGCATGACACGAGAAAAACATTTGTGTGCATGAGAGTTAAAGGTCTGAAATTAACTAGTTGAGAATAAAGTTTGTGAAGGTTCAATCCAGGGATTCAAAAAAGAATTGAATTATTATTTGAAATACAAAAATAGGTGGGGTTATGTAGAAAGGTAAGTGATTTATGTTAGGTGATTTGCTCCTTCAAAGAGGCAGCACAATCATGATGGGCCAAGTGACCCCCTTTGGAGCTGTAAATATTCTCATCTCTTCTAAAAGGTCACACAAGTTTGCCACTATGCCCCTAAAGAAGCCTAGCTCTATCATGCATATTTATCCCAGAGCCATACATACTCGAATTATGGAACCAACTGCAACATTTGATGTTTCAGGCACATTGCCCACATAACCCTAATGCCATTTCACTCTCTTGTCCATGAGTGCTCTTATGGTCCAGAAGGTCTGGTTCAATCCCACCTACTCCAGAAAAGTGGCACAACATGCCAGAATAGGTTGAGTAAAAAAATCGATACTCCTACTTATCAAGTGTCCCCAGTAGTATTCAAAAGCATTTCACATCGAATTTCCACTTTGCCTGTATGACAAAGAGCTTCATCCTTCCACTTTGTCAGTATGACAAAGAGCTCCATATTTCTAATGAATTGCACATTGTGCATGTTCTCTAGTATCTGTCTCTCATGCTGACCAACTGCTTCAAAATGGGAGGTACTGAAAGCTTCTGAGGTTTTAGTGGTGAATGATGATAGCCTGGTATTATAGTAGGTTTAAAAATGGACTCTCCAACGATCTAACAGCACTTCATTTCTAATTAAGTGTTTAAATTTCATAAGAATAATCTCCTCTTAGTAAATCTATTGTGCCCATTAAAATTGTCAATTACTACCTGTTCTCCATAGTAATGAAATGTTTAGAATTCATAACTTTATACTGTTGTTTTGAAGGACCAACTATTTAGAAAATACATATCCCTAGGCAAGCATTTACACAAACATATTGATATTAATGCTTTGTTTTTAAGCACCGAAAGGCAGCACCTTTCTCAAATCATTCATGTAGATCTTCATTGTGTTCAAGTATAATCTACAGGTTGCAACTTCTGTCACAACAACATCCATTGAAAGTGAGTAGTCATGTATTAAAACTAGTCTAGGCAAATTTCTAATCCATCACAATGGTGACATTTGAATAGTTTTGCTCCATCTGACATCAAGTGCTAAAGGTCCCACTACTGAGTGTCCAGTAAAAGATGCAAGCCTATTGAAAAGCTGAGGAGTACACTCATTCAAAATAGACGTTCAAAGTATACAAAACTTTGGAAGTCCAATGGCACACAGCAAGCTTCCAGAAACAAACAAAAGAAGAATTATTTTTTGCTATCACTGGGAGAAAGATGAACTAAACATTCCCTTTCTCTTCTTCTAATAGTGCACAAGGATCCTATATGCCCACATCAAGAAGCAGTCTCAAGGAAACAGACCCTATGGTCCAATCTGTTTATGCCAACGAGGTTTCCCAAACTTAACTATTCCCACTTGCCTGCATTTGGTGCATATCCATCTAAACCTTTCCTATTTATGTACCTGTCCAAATGTCTTTCAAATGTTGTATTTGTACCTGCCTCTACTACTTTCTCTGCCAGCTCATTCCATAAATGCATCATCCTCTGTGTGAAAAAAATGCACCTCAGCTCCCTTTTAAACCTTTCCCTTTTCACCTTAAACCCCTATGTCCTCTAGTTTTTGACATCCCTAACTTTGGAAAAATACTTTGACTTTTCTCCTTATCTATGTCTTTTATGGTATTGTAAACCTCTATAATGTCACCCCTCAGCCTCTGACACTCCCAGGCAAAAAGTTCCCAGTCTATCCAGCCTCTCCTTATAACTCAAACCCTCCAGTCCCAGCAACATTCCTATGAACCTTTTCTGTTCCTTTTGAGTTTAAAAACATCTTTCCTATAGCAGGCAACCAGAATTATACTCAGTATTCCAAAAGTGGCCTCACCAATATCTTGTACAGCTGTAACATGACGTCCCAACTCCGATACACAAAGCTCTGACTAATAAAGGCAAGCATACCATGCCTTCTTAAAATGCATTTCATATAGTAACCTTCAAAAACTCTTCCCCTTACTTCAAGCATGTTGGGAAACTAGCATGAAATGCTCTATAATTTATGCTATTTCTCTGAAATACAGTGCAGAACAGTAATGACAAACACTCAAATTTACAAAAGGGATCAAAGTGCAACTGGAATTTGAATTTTCAGTTTGGTTTCTGGGTGTGGAAAAGAAAGGAACAGCAATGTTGGCCTTAAGCAGATTTTAGACACAATAAATACAAATGGAAAGTGCCATCTCATATCTAATTTGCAGATTAAAACATTTACAACTATGATTGCAATGCATATATACATTTTTGCAAATAAGAGCATATGGGATTTGGAATGGGGGCAAATCTTAGCAGGCTACCTATTTCTCAACTGGAATAAATGTTGGCAGTTTGTGGTTCAGAAATGAGATCACCTCACCTTTCCATTGCTGCTCAAGGATCAGTTGATTCAATTTTCATGTAGGCTGACAAATGGGCAAATGGCCTGAAACAGATGGCAGGCTGCTTAGCCCAATGCCAGTTGTAGGAATCTGACTGCAATTTTCACATACAAATTTATAGAACAAATCCCACATGCATTCCATCCAGTTGTATCAAACATTATTCAGTTGAACCGGCCAATTTTAAAAGAGTCTATCAGAGACTGCCAATCACCAGCATTGGAAAATAGAGTAAATATATCTGCTGGGACCAAGGGTTCCCAGAGAAGCAAAGACCTCAGTCCATTTCGATTTATATGGCTGATGAACTCAGTTTAACAGAAAACATTCTTCAGGTTTCTGTACTTCTTATTGTGAAATATTATATTTAAGCAAAAGCAAAAATGATGCATTAATTATTAATTTATAACTCTTATACTTAAACTCTACCCTTCACGAACAGACATGCAAAACATGAATATAAAGGGTGGGAAAAAAAGAAAAACACAAAGAAACTGTTCAATGTCACCAGTCTGAACTGCAGGATTTAATGGGTCATTTTCTTTTGTTTCCTTCTGAATCTTTGCTGTTGATATAACTGGGAAACTTACCTTCTGCCACTCTCCTGGTCCTTGGTCTCACTGCTCCTGCTACTGCTGCTGCAAAAAGTGGAGGATATCACAGCTGTGCTGAAGGAGGGCACTATGGAGAACTCGAGCAGTGAGGCAATGTGGGCAGAGCTCAGAAAAGGAAGGTTGCGGTAACAATGTTGGGGCTATACTGCAGGCCTCCCAAGAGCGACCATGAGATAGAGGCACAAATATGTAGACAGATTATGGAAAGATGTAGGAGCAACAGGATGGTGGTGATGGGAAATTTTAATTTTTCCAACATTGACTGGGATTCACTTAGTGATAGGGGTTTAGATGGAATAGAATCTGTAGGGAGCATCCAGGAGGGTTTTCCAGAGCAGTGTGTAAATAGCCCAACTTGGGAAGGGGCCATACTGGACCTGCTGTAGGGAAATGAGCTGGCCAGGTGGTTGAAGTCTCAGTAGGGGATTACTTTGGGAATAGTGATCACTATTCCATAAGTTTCAGAATACTAATGGACAAAGACGAGAGTGGTCCTAAAGGAAGAGTGCTGAATTGAGGGAAGGCCAACAATAGCAAAATTAGGCAGGAGCTAGGGAATATGGATTGGGAGCAGCTGTTTGAGGGTAAATCCACATTTGATATGTGGGAGGCTTTTAAAGAGAGGTTGATTAGAGTGCAGGGCAGACATGTCCCTGTGAAAATGAGGGATAGAAAGGGCAAGATTAGGGAACCAGGATGACGGGTGAAATTGTGAGACTAGCAAAGAGGAAAAGGAAGCATACATAAGGTAAAGGCAACTGAAAACAGATGAAGCTTTGGAACAATATCGGGATAGTAGGACCAATCTGCAATGAGGAATTAAGAGGACTAAAAGGGGTCATGAAATATCTTTAGCAAAGAGTGTTAAGGAAAATCCCAAAGCCTTTTATTCAACCATAAGAAGCAAGAGGGTAACTAGAGAAAGGGTTGGCCCACTCAAGGACAAAGGAGGGAAGTTATGTGAGGAGTCAGAGAAAATGAGTGAGATTCTTAACAAGTACTTTGCATCGGTATTCACTGAGGAGGGGGACATGATGGATCTTGAGGTTAGGGATAGATGTTTGATTACTGTAGGTCCAATCAGCATAAGGAGGTGGGGGGTAGTGCTGGGTATTCTAAAAGGCATTCTGGTGGACGTGTCCCCAGGTCCAGATGGGATCTATCCAGGTTACTGAGGGAAGTGAGAGAGGGAATAGCTGCAGCCTTAACAGATATCTTTGCAGCACCCTTGAGCACAGGTGAGGTCCTGGAGGACTGAAGAATTACTAATGTTGTCTCCTTGTTTAAGGAAGGTAGCAAGGATATTTCAGGAAATTATAGACCAGTGAGCCTGATGTCAGTGGTGAGGAAGCTGCTGGAGAAGATACTGAGGGATGGGATCTATTTACATTTGGGAGAAAATGGGCTTATTAGTGATAGGCAGCATGGTTTTGTGCAGGGAAAGTCATGTCTTACCAACTTGATAGAATTCTCTGAGAAAGTGACAAAGTCGATAGATGAGGGAAGGGCTGTAGATGTCATATACATGGACTTCAGTAAGGCATTTGATACTGTTCCCCATGGAAGGCTGATGGAGAATGTGAAGCCGCATGGCATCCAGGGTGTACTAGCAGATCAATAGAGAACTGGCTGGGCAACAGGAGAGTTGCAGTGGAAGGAAGTGTCTCAAAATGGAGAACTGTGACCAGCGGTGTTCCACAGGGATCTGTGTTTGGACCAGTGTTGTTTGTAATATACATAAATGATCTGGAGAAACGTATAGATGGTCTGATTAACAAGTTTGCAGATGACATTAAGATTGGTGGTGTAGCCGATAGTGAAGGGGAATGTCACAGAATGCAGCAGAATATAGGCAGATTTGAGAGTTGGGTAGGTAAATAGCAGATGGAGTTCAATCCAGGCAAATGCGAGGTGGTGCATTTTGGAAGATCCAATTCAAGAGCGAACTGTACAGTAAATGGAAAAGCCATGGGGAAAATTGATGCACGGAGAGATCTGGGTGCTGAGGTCCATTGTACTGTGAAGCTGGCAACGCAGGTCGATAGAGTGGTCAAGAAGGCGTACGGCATGATTTCCTTCATCGGATGGGGTGTGGTGTACAGGAGTTGGCAGGTAATGTTACAGTTGTATAGGGCTTTGGTTCGACCACATTTGGAATATTGCATGCAGTTCTGGTCGCCACATTACCAAAAGGACGTGGATGCTTTAGAGAGGGTGCAGAGCAGGTTCACCAGGATGTTGTTTGCTGTGGAGGGCGCTAGCTATGAAGACAAGTTAAGCAGATTACAATTATTTACATTAGAAAGATGGACATTGCGGGGGGACCTGATTGAGGTCTACAAAATTATGAGAGGTATAGACAGGGTGGATAGCAAGAAGCTTTTTCCCAGAGTGGGGGTCTCAATTACAAGCGGTCACAATTTCAAGGTGAGAGGGGAAGAGTTTAAGGGAGATGTGCATGGAAAGTTCTTTCCGCAGAAGGTGATGGGTGCCTTGAACGCATTGCCAGTGGAGGTGGTAGAGGCAGGCACGATAGCGTCATTTAAGATGTATCTAGACAGATACATGAATGGGCAGGAAGCAGAGGGATACAGATCCTTGGAAAATAGGTGGCCGGTTTAGATCAATGCAGGCTTGGAGGGCTGAAGGGCCTGTTCCTATGCTGTAATTTTCTTTGTTTTTTGTTCTTTGATATAACATAGTTTGCCCAGATGCAACATGCCCTGGTAGCAGCATTGCACTGAAAAGTGTCAGTGTCCTTCAATGTGCAGTTTTGAAGTGAAGATATTGATGCCTGGTGTCTAAGACAGAGGTCTGAAGAGCAAGCTTTGAGCTGGAGTCTCCAGGTTATTGTTCAGACTTACATGTCAGGTATTAGCACCATCTAATTTTTATCGGTGGTGTTGGGAGAATGGAAAACACCATATAACTGATGTGAAATTAATTAATCAGGCAATAATAATATATGCTAACAGGCCTCTCACCTCTCACAAAGGAGAACATCATCTCACCAGCCAGCATTTACTTGCAACATGGAGCTTTTTGCTCTGATGTCGAGAAACTCCCAACTGGATGTCTCAACGGGCTTTCTTGCCATAACATTCGAGGAGATGGGAAGATTCTGTTCTCGTATTTACACTGCTTATAAGTGCTTTACTGCTGTGATATTAGTGTTTAGAATTGGATCAGTCAGAAAGCCAAGACTTTTCTCAATCCTTCTATCGGATTGAGAATGACAAAAATGACTGCTTTATCACATGTTCCAATACAATGCCTAAGCACTTACACAACAAATGATTTGTCGTCTGCTGGTTGGCAGCTGCTTTGCACAAATGCAGAATGAGATAAATAATCAATTTTTCGTAGTATTGATCGAGGGAGTGATATTGGCCAAAACACCGCTTTAAGTGATTTTGAAGAGTACCTGAGTGACCTCAGTAGCCATTAAACGTTTCTTCCAAAGGACAGAATAGCACCAGTTTTAACATTGCATTTCTTCAGTCTAGCTTTTGGGTTAAGTAGGGCTTGAACTCACATGCTGAACAATCCAGAGCTTGACCACTGATCTGAAGGGCAGGCAACTAGCAATTGAATCTCAGAATTAATAACTCAGCTATCACTGATGTCTAGTTGCAAGAGTGTGCTACTGTTAAATCCTCAAGTGCATGTAAATATGGATACATGATCATGTGCAGTTATATTGTATATGTGTCTGGTTCAAAATAGCTATGAAGACTTCTCATTTGAATGTTGCCATGTTAATGCAGCAGAGCTATTATATTCAGCCTTAGTGAGAGGCCAATTCTAGGTGCTACTAAGGTTTGTCCACTTTGTGATATTTGAGTAAAAATCCTCCATCATTGAAGCTTATTGTCGAAATGTCCAAAAAAAAACATTTTCTCAGATTAGCCCAGAGCCCACAATGTGATTGAGAATATATTAGATAGGAGAACAAACTTAGGCAGCAAAAACGTACCAACATAGGGCGTTAACTAATTTTAACATTAACATAATTTAGCAAGAATGCAGTTAATTTACTTTTCCAGTCTCTCAGGAGATCTACACCGAAGATGTTCTGTATGAAAAGAGGCTAAATGAGGCTGTTAGGTTAATCTCACATGAAAGTAAAGGATATTAATGGAGTAATGAATCTCGGAGGTGATTTATAGCAGCTTGCCTCAGGAAATCCACAAGAATTTCTAATGCTGTTTCTGAAAGCTGACACAAAATTCATGAATTTAAATCACTTTGGAGAGCTTTTTGTTAATTAAAGGATTAAATAGTTTCATTTTTTGTAAAATATGTACCTGCGGCGTTTCAGAATAAAAATCACATGAGACTCAAAACATTGATCGGGATTTTCCATTTTGGGATTAAAGAAACACATCTCCAAAGATGTGCAGACTAGGCGAATTAGCCATGGGTAATGCGGAGGTGTTATGCAAAGCGGTCCCCAAGCCTTCGCTTGTCTTCCCCATTGTAGAGGAAGCCACCTGTTGTGCTTGTGCCTCTACAATGGGGAAGCCAAGCGAAGGCTTGGGGACCGCTTTGCATAACACCTCCGCTCGCTTCGCAATAAACAACTGCACCTCCCAGTCGCAAACCATTTCCAACCTCCCTCCCATTCTTTAGATGACATGTCCATCATGGGCCTCCTGCAGTGCCACAATGATGCCACCCGAAGGTTGCAGGAACAGCAACTCATATTCCGCTTGGGAACCCTGCAGCCCAATGGTATCAATGTGGACTTCACCAGCTTCAAAATCTCCCCTTCCCCCACCGCATCCCAAACCCAGCCCAGTTCGTCCCCTCCCCCCACTGCACCACACAACCAGCCCAGCTCTTCCCCTCCACCCACTGCATCCTAAAACCAGTCCAGCCTACCTCTGCCTCCCTAACCTGTTCTTCCTCTCACTCATCCCTTCCTCCCACCCCAAGCCGCACCTCCATTTCCTACCTACTAATCTCATCCCACCTCCTTAACCTGTCCATCTTCCCTGGACTGACCTATCTCCTCCCTACCTCCCCACCTATACTCTCCTCTCCATCTGTCTTCTTTTCTCTCCATCATTGGTCCGCCTCCCCCTCTCTCCCTATTTATTCCAGAACCCTCACCCCATCCCCCTCTCTGATGAAGGGTCTAGGCCCGAAACGTCAGCTTTTGTGCTCCTGAGATGCTGCTGGGCCTGCCGAGTTCATCCAGCCTCACACTTTATTATCTTGGATTCTCCAGCATCTGCAGTTCCCATTATCACAGAATCAACATGTATATGTGAAAAGGAAGCCATGTCTAATCAATTAATTGGAGTATTTTTAAAAGATGTATCTTGGTAAAAGGGGAATCCATGAATGTACTAAATGCATGCTAGTTCAAACAGAGGAGCCCTAGAAATCTCTTATTGGCTGCAGTGTCCTGACCAAATCATGTAAAGGAATACTCTTAGGCTGACCAATCAGAGTAGCAAAAAACTAATCAATCCCAAAAGATTTTGTGGAAGAAAACTTAAAGGAAATAATCCTGTGGATTTTCATTCCTTTTTCACCATCACTGCCTGACTCACAATGCCCCTCTACCATCCAACTCGTGTTGTCTCTTCTCTCTGGTGCAACTCTCAACTGCTTCTCTCCTTTCACTTTTCCCCAAGCTGTGGTCACCCCGAAAGACTCCTATTTGCAGACGTGATCCATAAACTCACCCACACAGCTTCAGGTCTCAGGAATCCCATACATGTGCTATAAATTCATCTACGTAGGTCTTATCAGGAAAGACTGAGGGACTTGGGTCTGTTCTTATTGGAGAGAAGAAGGTTAAGAGGGGATTTAATAGAGACATACAAGATGATCAGAGGATTAGAGAGGGTGTAGAGTGACAGTCTTGTTCCTAGGATGATGACGTTTGCTTGTATGAGGGGGCATAGCTACAAATTGAGGGGTGTTAGATTTAAGACAGATGTCAGAGGCAGGTTCTTTACTCAGAGAGTGGTAAGGGTGTGGAATGTCCTAGGGCTGATGGGCCTGTACTGGGCTCTATTGTTCTCTGTTCTATGTTCTAACAGGAGAAATGTTGGGCCATTGGAAATATTCTGGTAGGATATATGCACCATGGGGCTATAAGTTGGGTACCCTCACTGTAACGTATAACTTATTGGAACGGATGGACAATTGCTTAGCCAGCAGAAAATTAACAGCAGGCATAAATAAGTCCTCTTCTGGTTGGCAAGAAATCAGCATGAATTTATCCACTGAAGTTATTTGAGATTATAACTATGTGATTTAAGGTTTGTTATTTATATATATGAATATCTCTTATTTTGTACCATGGGTCTTGAACAACTGGCATGTGGATTTTGGCTGAAGCTGAGTAAGTGAGCTCAGTTGTGTGAATACTCAAGGAAGAACGTATCAGTTTCTCAAGACTGGGAATTGAAAGCAACAGTTAATTCAAACCTACAAATGTGATAGAGAAGAGAATTCTCTCTCATATGTTTGAGTATCGTAAATATTTGCTGTTGAGATAAATGGAATACAGCATTTTTACTGTGTTTTGAAATCCTAAAAATTATGTTATATATAAATAGCTGGCTTTATTATATTTTATCTTTTCTGTTACACAACAAACTTTGGTTTTAATTTTAATACCAGTTCAGCAGCATTGCATCCTAATGTTTCAATGAAAAACCATCTCATTAAACAAAATAAATATGATCTATCTTGCCAGACTTCAGCCTGGGATGTGAATTGTCCAGTAATAATATCAACTTGGATCATAACAACTGGTAGAATGAGTGAAAAATATCAAGATTTGGATTTTCAGAAAATTTGATACTTCCCTCATGAGAGGTTCATGGACAAAGTTGAAGCATGTAGGATTAGTGGTACTTTAAAGGCGTGGTTTCAAAAATTGATTAGCAAACTGAAAACAGAATAGGTATAAACAACTCATTTTGGAGTGGAAATCAGTGAACAGTGGGACACTAAAAGAGTTAGTGCTTGAGCCCCAATTACTCACTGTTGATAGGTGAATGATTTGGATGAGGGACTCAAAGTAATATTTCCAAGTTTCCGGATGGTGGGATTGTGAGTGGTGAAGAGGATATAAAGGGCCTTCAAGGTTATTTAAACAAGTTGAATTAGAGAACAAGTGCATGGTAGATGCAGTATACTGAGAGTGAAGTGTGAAGTTGTCCACTTTAGTAGGAAAATCTGATTGGCAGAATATTGGGTAAATGGTGAAAGAGTAGGAAATATTGATGTAAAAAGGGACCTGGGTATTCATGCACACCACTCACTGAAGGCAAGGATGCAGGTGCAGCAGGCAGTTAAAAAGACATGTAGTATGATGGCTTTCTTTTCAAGGGGGCTTTAGTAATGGAACAAGGAAGTCTTACTGCAGCTGCACAGAGCATTGGAAAAACTGCACCTGGAGTATGATGTGCAGTTTTGGTCTCCTTACCCAAGAAAATATATATCTTCTGTAGAGGGTGTACACCACCTGGGATTATTGGGATGGCAGGTTTGTTATTGGAGGACAGTTTGCCTCACTGGGCCAGAATTTGCTGGAGTTTAAAGGAATGAAAGGGGGTCTTATTAAAACATATAACATGCTGATAAGGCTGGACAGACTCGCTGTAGGGATGATGTTTACCTTGACTAGAAGATTCAGAAACAAGGGCTCACCATCTCAGGCTGCATGGTAGGCCATTTGTATCTGAGATAAGGATGTACAAACAGAGGAAATAGGAGCAAAAGTTGAATATTTGGCCCAAATGTTCTGCTATTAAATAAGATTATAGTTGATCTGTTTAATTTTCACACCCCATGTTCCCACCTACCCCCAATAATGATTCTCTTGGCTATCAAGAATCTATGTACATTGGTCTTAATAATATGCAGTGATCATACCTCCATCACTTTGTGAGGCAGAGTTTTTAAAGTCACACAACTCAAGAGAGAAAAAAATTCTTGGTTCTATAAGGGCAGCACCTCATTTGAAAAGTGCCCTGTTTGAAACAACTTCATTGAGGCCGGTACCCCATCACCAAATCCCTATCTATGTACATGTGAAGCATCTTTGACACTGATACAGCTCCCTCAGAGCCAGGTCTCACAGTAAACAGATGTCTGACACTCCTGTTCTTATCTGTCAGCCAGAACTCCCTGATTGGACCAGATTAACAGTCCCAACCAGGGAACTCATTTTATGAGACCCACCTGGTCTATCTTGTTGCAATCACTATACCTTTGTTCTGGAGGAAATATTCTTTCCAAGCTCACCTTATCAAGATCATTCAGGATCTAATGCACTTAGGTACTCTCCATCTACTAAACTCCAGTGGAGTCACTCAGATGAAGGTGAACCAGTGAAATTCTCTAACACAAAAGGCTGTGGAAGCTTAGTCACTGAATATATTTCAGTAAGAAACAGATTTCTAGACACTAAAGGTGACATGGTGCCTGTGGAAAGAGAGGACATGCCATTGTGATAGAGGATCAGCAAAGATCACGCTGAATGAACGACCAATCTGAACAGACCATATTAAGTACCCTGCTGCTATTTTTGCTATTTCCATGTGATGATTGTGTGCCACAGGGTCAGGGTTAGGGTATCACGTTTTTACAATTTATATGGTTGACTCAGATGAAACGACCTTAGGGGTGATAGCTAAATTTGCTGATGAAACAAAGATAGCTAGAAAAATAAGTTGTGAAGAGAACACATGAAGTTAGGAAAGCACATAGATAGGTTCAGTGAATGATTTAAGGGCGAGCAATAAAGTGTAATGTAGGGAAATGTGAAGTAGCCCATTTTTGTGTGAAGAATAAAATAAGCATATTATCTAATACCGAGAGATTGCAGAGCTCTGAAATACCAAGAGATTTGGGTATTCTGCAACATGATTCACAGTAAGAAGAGTCTAAGATTATCTTTGGCTTAGGGGATACACCAACAGCTTTAAAAAGTCTTTTTCAGTTAGGCCGTTTGCAGATGTTTTGACTGGAGCTGGATGTATGATGCTGTTTCTACTGAAGGAAGAGGATGGTGTAAGAAGTTTAGTTTCATGGTTCCAAACCAGAAGTATTGGTTTAAAACCCTGTAGGGATTATTTAAAGCTAAAAACAATTCAGGCTCAGTTCTGTGAAAACTCAAGGAAGAAATGATCAGATTCTCAGGTTGGGGGGAATTGAAATCACACTTAATTTAAGCCCAAAGACCATAAGACGCATAAGCTGAAGAAGAACCTTCAGCCCTTCAAGTCTGCTGCACCACTCAGTGAGATCATTGTTGATCTATTAATCTTCAATTCTACTTTCCTACCTTTTCCCCATAAACCTTGATTCCCTAACTGCTTAAAAATCTATCGCAGCCTTGAATATTCTTACCAAAAGTTACCTTTACAGATGTTTGTAACATATTCCATAAATTTGCTACCCTGTGAAAGAAGAAATTCTTCCTCATTTCTATCGTAAATGAACCGCAGAGGACATGTTTTATTAAAATGGAATGACACATTTTTAACAGTAGGTCATTGTACGGTAAAGAATTACAGTGGAACTAAAGCAAAAGTGACAACATGTATACAAAATTTGATAGGACAGAAAAAACAGAAGGTAGTGATGAGAAACAAACACAGGGAATGCTGCAGAAACGCCACAGGTCAGGCAGTATCTATAAGGGAAAGAAACATAGTTAAGGTTTTGAATCTAATATGACTCTTCTCCAGAGATGAGATAGTGGTGATAAGTCATTGTTCAGACTGAAGAAAGGAATAGAGTGATTCTCCCATAGGTCAGAATGTGGGCCACTGCTACTTTGTTGCTGTACATTTACGATGTGGACTTAGGTTTAAAGGCTATAATATCAAAGATTTCAAATGATACAAAATTCAGCAAATGAAATAAATGATGAGAAGGGCAGTGACAGGCATCAGGAGGCCATCGAGAGACTCGTAAAACATGTAGACACATGTCGATGAAATACAATACCAAGAAATATGAAGTGATATATTTTGTATAAGAACAATAAAGATCAGCAAAATGGACTAAGTAGTACAATTTTAAATGGATACAGTAACAGAAGGGGATGTAAGTGTAAAAATCTTTTGAAGAGAGCAAGAGAAAATTGGAAAAGCGTGATAAAAACAATAAAGGATCACTGACTTAATTAATATAGCACTAAAAGCAAGGAAATTATGTTAAACCTTTCCGAATCACTTGTTTAGGCCTCAGCTGAATCATTGTGTTCAATTTTGAGTACCACACTTTCAGAAGATTTTCAAGCCATTAGCTAAAGTGCAGAAGAGATGTAATAAAATGGGACTAATGAGAAAAGATTTCATCCATGTGGAGAAACAGGAGAAGCTGATATTGGCATCAAATTGATCTAAAGAATCAGGAAGAGCACAACTTGAACTGAAACAGATTAACCCAGACCATGAAAATGGTGAAGCTGAGGTAGCATACTGGATTTTCATAGCATCTGGAAGACTCTGCGAATGTGTGAAAATGTCAACTGAGATTCTAATAGACTAAGTCTGGAATGAGTGGATTGCCTTATGATGAAAGTCTAGACAGGGTAGGCCTGTATCCTCTGAAATTTAGAAGAACCAGAGGTGACTTACTTTTAATTTACAAGATCCTGAGGGGACTTGATCCAGTGGATGTGGGAAGGATGTTTCCTCTTGTGGGAGGGTCAACAACTAGGGTTCGTATTTCAAAAATAAGGGGTTCCCTATTTAAGGCAGAGATAAGGGAAAATGTTTTCTCAGAGGGGTTGAGGGTCTTTGGAATTCTCTTCCTCAAAAAGCAGTAGACTCAGAATATTTAGATATTTTTAAGGGAAAAGATTTTAGATTCAAGATTACCAAGATTATCAGGGGTATATAGAGATATGGAGTTAAAGTTAAGATCTGCCCGAATGGCAGAGAAGGGTGCAATATGCTCATATCATTCAATTCCAAAATCCCCAGAGCCATTTCCTGTGGTTTTTTGACTTTACGAAGTAACACTACAATGCTCTAATAGCCGTCTGTGTTCTTAGCCAAGAGTGCATGAGAATTAACTGAAAACCCAAACTTTCACTGGAGCATTGAAACAGCTGAGCCCAAGGTAAAATATTGTTTGATTGACAGCTCTGGTTCACTGACCTATTTTGTTAATTGCACTATGTTTATTTACAGGAGGTAAAGAGGTTTCAAGTACTTGCAGATTTCACTATTCACATTCTAAAGGATATGGATGAATGACATTTTTATTGGCCTGTTGTGAGGTGAACATATTTTTTGAGAAAATGGGAAGTTACAACAAATTCAGACTTAGGTTGCCTTATTCATAAGTCATTAGAAACTAGTATCCTGGTGCAGAAAGCAACTTGATGTCAAAATCAGTGTGTTTTATCACGTTATTTTGATTATAAACCTAAAGAAATCTTATTTCAAATGTGCAGAACACTGAAGCGACTACCCCGGATTACTGTTTGCAGTTCTGGCCCTATTGCCTAAGGAAGGATCTGCTTACCCTTCGGGGGCTTTTGTTTAAAATAGAGGTTAAGACTAGGATGGGGTGGCCCTGCCCTATGAAGTCAGACTGATGACACTGGGCCTTTATTCTCTGGAGTTTAATAAAATGAGAGATGATCTCATAGAAATTTACAAAATCCTTAAAAGGAAAGATAAGTAGGTGCAGGAAGGCTATTCCCTGGTTGTAAGCTCTAGAACGGTGGGACACAGTCTCAGAATAAAAGCTGAGTCATTTAAGAATTTGATGATGAGGAACTTTTTCACTCAGAATGTGATGAATCTTTAGAATTAATAAAGTCAGAATGTTGTCCAAGCTCAGCCAATAAAAGAGTTCAAGACCGATATCCATAGATTTCTAGATTTAATGGCCTTGATACATGGAGGTCCAGGTTCCACCAACACTACTATCCTCAACGTTTTCTGAGCCCAGTACAACAAAGGTTGAAGCTTTCGCAACAATCTTTAGCCAGAAGTGCTGCGTGGATCCTCCAAATTGGCATCCACCATTGATCCCCAGCATCACAAATGCAAGCCTTCAGCCAATTCAATTCACCCCACATGACATTAAAAAATGGCTAAAGACACTGGATACTGTAAAGGCTGTGGGCTCTGGCAACATTCCACCAACCGAACTGAAGGTGTGTGCATCAGAACTTGCTGCTCCCCTAGCCAAGTTGTTCCAGTAACAGTTACAACACTGGTATCTACCCAACAATGTGGAAAATTGCTCATGTATGTCCTATGCAGGAAAAACAGGACCAATCCGACCCAGCCAATTACCATTCCACCCTCTTGACCATCAGTAAAATGGTGGTAGGTGTCATCAACAGTGCTATCAAGGAAATAACCTGCTCAGAAAGATGTGGAGGCTTTGGAGAGGGTACAAAGGAGGTTTACCAGGATGCTGCCTGGACTGGAGGGCTTGTCTTACGAGGAGAGGTTGACTGAGCTCGGACTTTTCTCTCTGGAGAGAAGGAGGAAGAGAGGTGACCTGATCGAGGTGTACAAGGTAATGAGAGGCATGGATAGAGTCGATAGCCAGAGACTTTTCCCCAGGGCAGGATTGACTGCCACGAGGGGTCATAGTTTTAAGGTGTTAAGAGGAAGGTATAAAGGAGACGTCAGAGGGAGGTTCTTCAACCAGAGAGTTGTGAGCGCATGGAATAGTTTGCCAGTGATAGTCATGGAAGCAGAGTCATTAGTGACATTTAAGCGACTGCTGGACATGCACATGGACAGCAGTGAATTGAGGGGAATGTAGGTTAGGTTATTTTATTTTTGGATTAGGATTATTCCACGGCACAACATTGTGGGCCGAAGGGCCTGTACTGTGCTGTGCTTTTCTATGTTCTATGTTCTAAATAACCTGCTCAGTGATGCCCAGTTTGGATCCTGCCAGAGCCACTCAGCTCCTGACCTTATTACAGTCTTGGTACAAACTTGGACAAAAGAGGCGAGGAGAGAGTGACTACTCTTGACATCATTTGACCAAGTGTGGCATCAAGAAAACCTGGAAAATCCAGAATCAATAGGAATCAGGGGATAATTCTCTCTAGTTGGAATTACATCAGGCACAATGGAAGATGGTTGTGGTTGTTGGAGGTCAGTCATCTCAGCTTCAGGGTATCTTTGCAAGAGGTGCTCAGAGTAGTGCCTTACGCCCTACCATCTTCAGCTACTTCATCAAAAAACCATGAGGTCAGAAGTGGAGATGGTTGTACAATATGCAGCAGTATTCACGGCTCCCCAGATACTGAAGCAGCCCATATTCAGACGCAACAAGATCTGGACAATATCCAGGCTTGGGCTGGCAAGTGGCAAGTGGCAAGTAACATTCACACCACACAAATGCCGAGTTATGTCTATCCATAATAAGAAGCAATTTTAAAATCACCCCTTGATTTTCAATGGTGTTTCCATCACTGAATCTCCCCACAATCAACATCCTGGGGTTACCATTCACCAGCAAGTAAACTGGACTAGCCATGTAAATATGTATCAGTGATAATGGGAACTGCAGATGCTGGAGAATCCAAGATAATAAAATGTGAGGCTGGATGAACACAGCAGGCCCAGCAGCATCTCAGGAGCACAAAAGCTGACGTTTCGGGCCTAGACCCTTCATCAGAGAGGGGGATGGGGTGAGGGTTCTGGAATAAATAGGGAGAGAGGGGGAGGCGGACCGATGATGGAGAGAAAAGAAGATAGATGGAGAGGAGAGTATAGGTGGGGAGTTAGGGAGGGGATAGGTCAGTCCAGGGAAGATGGACAGGTCTAGGAGGTGGGATGAGGTTAGTAGGTAGGAGATGGGGGTGCGGCTTGGGGTGGGAGGAAGGGACGGGTGAGAGGAAGAACAGGTTAGGGAGGCAGAGACAGGTTGGACTGCTTTTGGGATGCAGTGGGTGGAGGGGAAGAGCTGGGCTGGTTGTGTGGTGCAGTGGGGGGAGGGGACGATCTGGGCTGGTTTTGGGATGCAGTGGGGGAAGGGGAGATTTTGAAGCTGGTGAAGTCCACATTGATACCATTGGGCTGCAGGGTTCCCAAGCGGAATATGAGTTGCTGTTCCTGCAACCTTCGGGTGGCATCATTGTGGCACTGCAGGAGGCCTTCACCCCTATCCCAGGCCCCAAGATGACTTTCCACATTCAGCAGAGGTTCACCTGCACATCTGCCAATGTGGTATACTGCATCCACTGTATCTGGTGTGGCTTCCTCTACATTGGGGGAACCAAGCGGAGGCTTGGGGACCGCTTTGCATAATACCTCCGCTCGGTTCGCAATAAACAACTGCACCTCCCAGTCGCAAACCATTTCCACTCCCCCTCCCATTCTTTAGATGACTTGTCCATCATGGGCCTCCTGCAGTGCCACAATGATTTCTCTCCATCTTCGCTCTGCCTCCCCCTCTCTCCCTATTTATTCCAGAACCCTCACGCCATCCCCCTCTCTGATGAAGGGTCTAGGCCCGAAACGTCAGCTTTTGTGCTCCTGAGATGCTGCTGGGCCTGCTGTGTTCATCCAGCCTCACATTTTATTAGCCATGTAAATATAGTTGCTTCAGTGGCTAGGAACCCTGCAGCAAGTAACTCACTTCCTGACTCCTGAAAGCCCATCCACCATCTACAAGGCACAAGACAGGAGTATGATGGAATATACCCCACTTGGTTGGATGAATGTAGTTCCAAAAACACTCAAGAAGCATGACATCATTCAAAACAAAGCAACCCACAACTATGAGCCATTCATCCCTAGTTATCCTTGAGAAGGTAGTGGTGAGCTGCCTTCTTGAACAGCTGCAATCTTTGTGCTATACATAGAAACAACATTATGACTGAAAGAGTTGCAGGATTTTGATCCAACAACATTGATGGAACAATGATATATTTCTTATATATTTTTCTTAAGATTTAAAACAAAACTAGTGAACCTGATTACAGAATGTTGCAGAAGATTTTAGTCAAAAGTCTGTTTTGAGTTTTCTAGATATAATTGAACTTTTTGTGTAGCTATAGATGTTAAGAAAAATCTAGCTGTATCGTCTGTCATGCGAGATATTCCCACTAGCATATATTGTGTAGATATACATAAGCATATATTCATAATGTTATTTGTATATGGAATATTACCTATAGTTCAAATTATGCTATTCTATATAATCAATAAAGTTGTACATTATGGTTATTTCCTTAAAATGTTGGAAGTTTCCATCCAACATTATGTTAGGAGAACATATCATAGTGAAGCTGAGACGTTGCAGTTGTAATCACAGGCAAGGTATATCACTTTGCCAGTATCACTCACTGCACTAAAACTGACAGGGAGTCTACAGATGTACAGTAAAATACAGAAATTCAGAATTGCTGCCAGCTACTCTACTCCAATAGGTGCCCTGCTGTGGACCCCAACTAGTGCAGCCTTAAACAACATGTGAATCAATGAAAACTTCACACTTCAAAATGGCAGTCTCAGTGGAAAATTCCTTGAAAAAATTACATCTTGTTGAGTGAGTTGTGAAGAGATTTTTAATCGGCATATTGTGTTTATAATTACTCCTAAACATCCTCATTTGTCATGATAAAAATAATTTTACGTTTGTGGAATACTAAATACTTTTATTATGTAAATTCCACTTGCTTTTAAAATGTTTATTGTTTATTAATCAATTAATTATCATTGATTATTTCGTTTCTTGAAAATGTAAATTAAAAAGAAATGATAGTCAGTATCTTAAAATTCCAGAATTCAAGCCTGTGAAAACCCTTAAATTTGATTCCTTACCTATCTTGCTTGGCTGCCACAATGTTGCTCGATGCCAAAAGATCCTCTTGACTTGACAACAGATCTAAAAGGTTGCTAGAAAGGGGAGTTCCACCATTAGCTATTTATAGACAGCTTTTATTTTGAGATCTGTAGCAAGCATTTGTTGATCATTAGCCCAGGCAATTGTTACAGGAGGTTACTTTTCATTGGTCTTTTATTAGTTACTCATGTTATAACTTTAAGGAATTCTGATACTGAATACCAATGTGAATTCCCTTTGAACATCATCTGTAGAAGTGAAAGAATAATCTTTTAACTCTGTAAATTGTTCACTATTGGTTCATTTACAATCACCTCTAAAAGGACTGGGTTAGGAAAACAATTAAGTTCTGTCACAAATCACAACACGAACAAATGACGCTGAAGTTCTTTATAGTGTCTGAATTACCATGCAGAAATATTTTATTTCATAATTATGGGCTATGTTTGCTGCCAGCTATGTAAAAACAACACGACAAAGAAGAAACATAGACAATTTAAAATCCAACAGTTTTTTTTAAATGTAACAGTTTGGTTCCAATCCTTTTAAGACTTTACTGCAGTGAATGAAAGAAATCAGATTACAGTATAACTGTGCATAGGGTCGATATTATGTTTTAGTTCTAACAGCATTCATTTGTCAGGAGAGAATTATTGGTCTTAATAACCACGTGTGTCTGCTTTTTCAATTTTGAAATCCGTGAAAAGATGAAGAGCAAAACTTAATTTGGAAAAGTGATCTTCTAAAATATTCCTGAGCCATTACCATTTCACTAAATATGTTAGGAGGAAGAGAAGTGAAATCATTTCAGCTCGTTGGAGGAATTGAATACAGATGACAAATTAATGCAGTACTTTTTCTGAATGAACCTCAAACATCTGTTATTGATGTGAATCTGTTCATTGCTTATTTTTCATGAAACTGACTTCAGTATTTTGCACCACGTATTTGATATCTTGAAAGCTATTTGTGAACTATATTTTTGCTGATGTACTGAAATGTTGTCCCTCAGAAACATAATTTGTTACTTTAAAAACCATATGAAGATGCTCTCGCTCTTTTTTGGTAAGTATATTTTATATCAAAGTAAATGTCCCTCAATGTTTAGTATGAAAGCAATTCAGTGCAAAGTAATTTTTAAAATTTCATGAGATGAATAGTGACTAAGAACTGGTCAAATTGACAGTGGCTGATTTTCCCAAAGTGTAGGATAATTTTGGTCAAAATGATTGATCATGTATAATATGGGTAAGCTACAAATGAACTGAAACCCTGGTTGGCAGCAAAGCATTTAAATCACATGGCACAACCAACAGTTGGAATGTCACGCCCGTCCAGGAAATGGGCTGGGAGGTGAAAGAGTGAGGGGAATACAGGACATTGAGTGGAATAGCAGGGGGTGAAATCCCCATTTCCCATCTGCTGCTACTGGAATTTTATTATCAGCATAGGAGATGGTGGGTGGCCTGCTCTTCATTAAGTTAATTTAAATCGTTATATAGCTATTTGATGGAATTCTTATCATCATGCTGCTCATTTGAGGAATCACAGCATGTCAGTAGGCTTCCAGGTATATCCTGAGGTCTGACTGAGGGATTGGAGTGGAGTTCCTCCTGTTTGGGTGTCTTGCACCCCATGATAGAAAGGACTCCCACTCTCTTGGCCAATATTCCCCCTTGCTACTCGTCTCTGGGGCTTGGCTCATTGGCTTTGGTGAGCCAACTCACTTGCTTGTTTCTCTACACCTGTTCCTCCAAACCCCAATCCCTTAGTTAATGCTACAGGAGCTGAGGGGTTGTCAGCCAAAATCAGCTGGATTGGCTGGAGATGGAGCATCCTACTCAGGAGGGTGGAAGTGCTCCCAATGCAACTAATTACCTGGTGACTGTGAAATCCAGTAACGGCTTTCAGGGCTGCTGGAGTTGGGCTTAACACTAACTTTCCAGAGGTTCCATTTTAAATCCCAGCCAATGCGTGGACAACCATCAGTATCTAAACCATTTCAGTGCCAAAAATCCAACCCATGTTACAGTAAAATATTTGAAGTATTTCTCTTTTCTCTGTCCTTCATATCCACTGTCACCATCAACTGGACTCAACTTACTTTTTCACTTTTCCTAGCCTGGTATGCTTGTTCCATTGCTTTCCCACTCCAGGCATGTGTGTTCCAGTGTATGCTTTCCTGGTGCATGCTTTCTCATAAAACAGTCAAGTATCAATCTTTTCTTATTCCTTAGGCTGTAGCTATTTGAATTACTTTGGCTAAGCTTTTCTTATCACAAACATTCAAATGCTCTTAAAAGAACCATGAAGCTCTGTAGAATGTACTTATTGCTGTTGTAGGAATTCCCTTTCAAGTTACCTTCACAGTATTCAATTCAATTTCATCCATGCTGTGTTAGATTTAAAGAAAGAAAAAAGAATGCGATAACCACTCTTAATTTCATACCAAAACTTTGTCATTGAACAATTTGTGACGATTCTCAGGATCTGACCTCTCTACGCAATATCTTAAATATACAAGAGATGGGGGAAAATACAAAATCATCTTATGATAATAAGGAATTATTTGCCTCTGACGAGCAGATTAAGAATGCCACTTTTCCTCAAGAAACATGAGCAGTGGCAGGAGAAGTTTAATCATATTAACACGAGTATTCAAGTTACTGTTCAAGTCAATGTATATTGTGTATCATTGAGAAACCACTCAGACCACTCAGATTGAAGTAATTTTTCATTAGTACTGCACTGCTCATGAATCTTAAGGCAGGGGCATGTAAAATTCAGTGAGTGGTCTTCTCACCTGCCTTCAACCTGTCTAGAATCTTGTGTGATATGGAGGAATCAGGGCTCCCCGCCCACCCTATCACTTATGAAGACAATTAGCTCCTACTTCAGGGTCTCACCTTGTCAATTGCTGGTCTTTTACTCTTAGCGTGGGGGTGGCACATGTCACTGGGGAGGTGATGGCCTAGTGGTATTGTTGCTGGGCTGTTAATCCAGAGACCCAGACAATGTCCTGGAGACCTGCATTCAAATCCCACGATGGCAGATGGTGGAATTTGAATCCAATAAATATCTAAAGTTAAGAATCTCATGATGACCATGAATCCATTGTTGATTGTCGGAAAAAACCCATCTGGTTCACTAAAGTCCTTTAGAGAAGGAAACTGCCGTCCTTACCTGGTCTGGCTTACATGCAACTGCAGATCCACAACAAAGTGGTTGATTCTAAACTGCCCACCAAACAATTAGGGATGGGCAATAAATGCTGCCTAGCCAGCAAAACCCTCATTCCATGAATGAATAAAGGAAAGAAAAACACAAAAGTCCAGCTTCTTTAGCTTGCAGATAACTGCAATGGGTGTAGAGGTTGGAGGGCTGGGGAAGGATTTCCTAATGTGGCCAGATCGGACCCATTGATCATCCTCTCCCTTTAACACTTCCCTGTGACCTCTTGAACTTGGCACTCCCTCTCCTTCACCCCAACCTTAAACTTTGAAGCTCCTCATCATTGGGACTGCCAAATTCCAGTAGCAGTTACCAGATTGACCAGCATTTTTTTAAGGCAGAACTTCCACTTGAGAACCATTATTGTGCCTTACAGAGATTAACAATGCTCCCATATGATTTTGTTGTATGACAGTTGTCAAGATGCTGGGGGACACCATCCTGACCTTTTAGCTGGGGTGTAACAAGAGGTATTGAGGACTATGGTGCACCATAAAATCCATCTGTGACCACGAGAAGCACATTAGCAGCCTATTTCACATTCAATCTTGAATTTCACTTACATTTAAATCATTGAGTCACTACTTGAAAACTGTACCAGTAAAGAATGAACAGGGATATCAATGGCCAAATTAGCTTCTTCTATTCTATAAATGTCTATGGTTCTATTTTGTTGCTTTCGATAATTCACTGTTCTAAAGTAAATTAATTATTCTGGAGAGATAATATATGCTATTATCCAGCAGGATAGATATTCAGATCATGTTATTTCTTGTGGAAAAATATCTCTGATTCAATTGAATTCCTTGCATTATTATTTCAGTTTAAATTCATTTTTCAATACGAAAGAGTACAACTGATAATTGTTAAAAATTACGGATGCCACTGAAACGCCAAGACTTTCATGTTCAAAGTAACTAATGATGCACTAATCGTTATTGTAGGAGACTGTCAAGGGAACAAAAAGGGGAGACTTGATTTTCTCCACATCTATGTTTTGTTTGAAGGATCTTCCAGCCATGAGTCCTAATATATTTATGAAACAATTAAGAGTATCTTGTAAAAAATTAACTCATGATAGATATTCCTAAAATTATAAAATAAATTAAACGTGAGGTATTTCTGGGTCTGGAGAGAGCAGGAAAAGCAAAATGGATACGTTATGTAGTGAGGGAAGGCATTCTCAATAATTTCCCAAAGTTTCTGAGGCAGAACTCTGCTACTCACATCAGAAAGGGGAATAAAGGAACAAAAGCTCCAGTCTAATATCTGTAATTCCTGTTTGTACTTATTTTCAGGTTAAATAACCATGGGCTTAATTTTCACTATTTTTGATAATGTGTCGTTTTCAGGGATATTTCTGATGGGTGGTGGCCAGTCACAGGTTATGATGACTTATCTCACGCAATTATCTTCTTGCCAGCTCAGTTATTATGCAAACAACCTAGCTTAGGCAGGCATATTGGAGGGGTGGTAGAAATGCTCCCTGCTGACAGGATTTTGCAACATTCAGCCTGTTGGCACCATTTTTAATGTCCAGCCCTGTGGCTCTTCATATGCTGAAAGCCAAGAGCTGTTCATCATATTTTGATGCTCAATTATTATCACTGACCACATGACCCAGTAGGGAAAGCTCACATCCCATCATTTGAACAGGGACCTGGAGATGTTGGTGACTGGGGTCATGAAGAGGTCTTTCCTTCAGACAAAGAAGGCCAGACTATCATAAATTTCTTAATAGAGGCCTGGGTCAGTGGCATTTCTCAGAAAAAAACAAAATGCCCAGCAGTGCACAAAGCAGATCAAAATCTTTTGTATTCTGCAAGGCTAAGTGCCAACACCCTCTCTCCACTACTTCATACTCTAATTCTGCCATGGCCCAGTGAATCTAACTAATCTCATTGTTTGCAACTCTCACAGTTGCATGCAGCATATTCACTCAATCGCTCTCTTAATACTCTTAATTGTTTCATAAATATATCAGGACTCGTGGCTGGAAGATCCTTCAAACAAAACCATAGATGTGAAGAAAATCAAGTCTCCCCTTTTTGTTCCCTTGACAGTCTCCTACTATAATGATTAGTGCATCATTAGTTACTTTGAACATGAAAGTCTTGGCGTTTCAGTGGCATCCATAATTTTTAACAATTATCAGTTGTACTCTTTCATATTGAAAAATAAATTTAAACTGAAATAATAATGCCAGGAATTCAATTGAATCAGAGGTAATTTCATTCTCCCAAATGACTAACTCTTTCCTGCCCTCTGCACCTCTGAGCGACTCAATACACCTCACCACCTCTGCTCCTCCTGTATCACTAGTAAAAGTTCTTTCATCCATTTTTATTCATTCAAACCCTCCTTTTGTCTCATTGCAGGAAAAGCTGTTGCACAGCTAAGCCCTAGAGAGCAGAGAGAGGTGGAGGGCTGGACATAATGGTTGGATTGGGGATTGTTGGCTGATATTTGGCTCTTTGCTCCATTTGAAGAGAAGACCCTGGATCTGATCAGAGAGCATCAGTACCACTTATGTGAATATGCTGAAAATTCCAATCCCAGTCAAATCAGTAAGCATCATTATGCTATACTCCTATTATCAACAGTACTTACTCACTGAAGATAATCAAGCTTCTACTCCTATTGCACACCTCTGATGAAGGGTCTAGGCCTGAAACGTCAGCTTTTGTGCTCCTGAGATGCAGCTGGGCCTGCTGTGTTCATCCAGCTTCACATTTTATTATCTTGGATTCTCCAGCATCTGCAGTTTCCATTATCACTAACTTTTTTTCTCTTCTCTTATGCAGGCTACAGCAACACCCACACAAGGACCAGCCTAAAGAGGCCAGCAACTAGTCACATCAGTTTCTCCTCCAACTCTGAGGTGGAAGCCACCAGACCTTCAGAGAATCCACTAGTAAGCTTTCTCCTGTGTCCTTCCACCTGCTTAGAAATTTTCACCTCAGTGAGTACTCTTTTTTAGATTAAGCTTGGGAGCCCAATCTGGTGAGAACATCACTGACATTTCTCTGCATCTGGCCTAGGAAGAAACCCTGCAGGTCTCTGACACTATGAGGACTGATGAAAACCATGCAACTCATTCGCCCCAGAGGGAAGGTGACCTTGTGGTGTTAGCTATTAATAATTTAGCGCAACTGCACAGGTAGTCACAGGAGCTGTTAACATGTTTGTCATAGAAACCCAGTAAACTGGATTAAAGGCTGGATGAGCCCAATATTCTGAGCTGCCCCCTTCAGTGCAGCGTGTGCGGCGGCTGCAAGAGCAATGAGACCACTCACCCTTGCTGTGTCTATTTGGATGGTGCACTGATGTAAAGGGAATATGAACAGCTTTTTCTGTGATATGATTCCTGACCAGTTATAACAAATACAAATGAGGCATCATCTTAGGCTGTGATATATTCTGGCATGGAGTCCTCGCAGAAGAAAGTTAATATGCTATTACATCAATCTCTGAATTATTTGACCACATACAGATATATGCAGCAGTGGCCATTTCACTAAAGAATATTTAGAAGTCAGTCTGGCAGGATTACATCTGCATTGACCCGCATCATCCTCCCAATATGCCAAAGAAACGTACTGTGGAGTAAAACAGACCGATAGGCCCATAGTCGGACATACTTACAGCTCAGTGCACAAGGGTAGCAGCTCTGAAGCATCTCACAACAACATGAAATGTGTTTGTGACTCTGTTATACTCACCTGTGATTGTATCAGATTTGCAGAGATCACAAGGATTAGTTTATTATCAGCAACAGAATGATCATGATTGATTGGGGCCAAGGTTTGCAATGTACATTGTTGGTCAATGCATAGCTTCCCATGAAATACAATTTGATCGCAAAGATGAGGCACCACAGAGCTCTGGATGTCTTATTAATACAACTGAGGTCCTCGCGGGACCTTGCATCACAAACATGTCCACCCCACCCCCACAGGCCAAACAAAATGTCACCGTCCCACTGTGAATGTGTTGGAAGCCATTTTTTTCTTCATTGTACAGTCAAGGTTTAATAGAAGAAGGCACATTCTCCAACTCACACTTTTGTGAGTGAGATGCAAGTTCTGCCTGATTGCCCAAGCCCTCCACTGCAACCCTTCATGTTCACTTCTGTGTTACTGTTACTGTCAATCCCATAAGCTCTCCATATGCCTGCCCAACCCTATTCTGATCATAAGTATCCCCAAAATCTCCCCTCAACCATGGTTTACCTCATTGCCATGCCCACTATAATGACCTACAGTCCTCCCATTAAAGCCAAAGTGGTAGTGTCCCATGCCATTCTATGCTCCATCAGATTCTCCCTTCTTATATTTGGAGATTTCCTCTTTTAATGTCACTATCCCTGCAACATCACACTATAATGCAGCACATCCTTAGATTTATTTTCAAGCTTGACTAACACTTCATGAACTGCACTCTAGAAGACCCTAACCATTAATATTCAAATCTTCAGAACTGACAGTGGCCCAACCACCAGACTGACTTGTGAGGAGAGCCCCAGCTAAACCCAGCCTAGTCTCCAGGCTGGTATCCATACAGCTTTTTGACTGATGCATCTATAACTGACAGAACATTTGGGCTTGACCCAAATGATTGTGGCCCAATCCCCAGACAGCAATGGCAATGATCTTCGTGCAGCAGTAGGAACGAGTAGCTGACTGTGGCCAACTTCTTGTACTGTAAATGAATGAATGCCTTGGCTGACTGTAGTGGTATCTCTTAACTGACCATAGTCACCTTTGACACTCCTAAACACTGATCCCTTTGACTTTCAGACATGGCTAATTTGGTTGAAGCACATACAGTGGGTTTAGCACTTTAGCTGCAGGTGTAGGCATAACATTGACTCAGCGCAGTGCCAAATAGCAACATGTCCACCACTGTGACTATTCAATGCTGCCAAGCAAGACAATAAGCCTACCTTTCTGTCTGTGTGATAAGACAGTGCAAGCCCAATACTCTGTCCATTTCAAACCAATCACAATGTAAGTGAGTGCGAAGGAAGTTAAGAGATATTAGAGCTTTCCAATGTAGATGCATATGACACGTGTCCCTGCAAGCAAAGAAACCTGGCATAAGTCTGCAAAGCATAGTGTCAGTACAATCCGAAGTGGAGACCTAAATGGCTGAAACTGTGTGAGTTTTACCTGAAAGCAACCATGATGATGTGGAGGACACTAAAGCTTTGGTGATGCCCAGTTGAATAGAGGAAGGGTGGAAGAAAACAGTTTCCATGAATCGCGCAGGGAAATGGTGGCGAAGAATAAATTCTCAGAAAAGAAAAGGAGACCCCTGCATAAGGTACCCACTCTGATTTCCATGTCAGGAGTTGGCACCTTCTAGTTTCTCAGGGAAGACAGGGTTTGGGGTAGGGGGTGGGGGAATGGATACTCCACAGAGCGGAGGTAAGATCAGTTATTAACAACAGTTATAACATATAAAACATATATGTATTGAAATAAGGTACTAATGACTCACTAGCAAGACTCAGAAGTCATCTCTTAAACCTTAAAGAGAAAGTCAGAATTTTTTCTAAAAGGTAATCATTTTTAATGATTCTCTGATTTTTTTTTCCATTCATGCCATATTTCCTTGGCATTGGCTACAATTACTCTTGACTTGGGAAAAATTCTGCCCCACCCTTTCTGTAGGTGTGATTTTTTTCGTCCTAATTTCTACATGAATTAGCTTTACTGAGTAGGCAGTGACTGCCACTTAATTTAATTGGTAACAGGCTATTCTTCATCATTTTAATTATTTGCTGCTTCTTTCATAAGTAATTTACTACACTTCAAAGTTTCTAGACAGCAGGTTCAAATAGTAAAAGCTGAGAAAACAGCAGATGCTATAAATCAGGAACGAAAACAAAGTTGCTGGAAAAGCTCAGCAGGTCTGGCAGCATCTGTGAAGAAAAATCAGTTAATGTTTTCGGTCCAGTGGCTCTTCAGAACAAGTTCAAATTGCACATAAAATCTATTAAAATGCTGGTCACACTCAAGTATGGGAATTCAAGATTTTAAAGTGAAGTAAAAACTAGGTAATTTATTCAAAATATAAATGATCAAACTGATTACAGGTGTATATAGACAAATTTCTGCCTTGTCTGGAACTTCACTCCCTACATTCATGTAAGAGAAAATTCGAGTCATTTTATCATTACAATAGTTATTGATCATTACAATTGTTATTGATCACCGCAGTGTTTTTGAGTGGCTAAAGAGTGAATGATGAATGTTCCTGTCCACACCCTTTTGAGTGGCATGGTGGCACAGTGGTTAGCACTGCTGCCTCACAGCAACAAGGGCCCAGGTTGGATTCTGGTCTTTGGCGGTTGTCTGTGTGGATTTTGCACATTCTCCTCCATGTCTATGTGTATTTCCTCCGGGTGCTCCAGGTTTCCTCCCACAAAGCTGTGCAGGTGAGGTAGATTGGCTTTGCTAAATTGCCCCTAGTGTGCAAGCATGGGAAATGCAGGGTTTCAGAGATGGAGTGCAGGCTGGGTCTGGGATGCTCTTCAAAGAGTTGATTTTAATTTGAGGGTCCGAATGGCCTGTTTCCATGCTGTAAGGATTCTATGATTGATGATATCGTCCTGAATGCTACTACTGACACCTCATGGTACCTTCTGCCAGTAAGTGGCACAAGGCAAGGATGGCTGAGATACCACTACTCCTTTCTTTCGACTGTGTCTAGCACCTGTTTAATTGTCAATTATTTATAATTATTAATATACTTCATAAAAATTCAATTACTTTAATGCCTCCTGTGTTGTAGTAGCCTCATATCACAGTTCTGCTTTTGACTGTAATTTCACTTACACAAAATAGTTTTATCTTTGTAAGCTGCAATTTCTGCTTCATCACCCATGGTAACTGGTCTGAAGGAATACTGACCTCACATTTAAATTTAACATGATTCATTGACATCAGTAAGTTCTATGAATCCTGAATCATAGGTTCATAGATTTCCCTTTTGAATGCAACAGTCATCTTTTTTGAAAGGGATTGCTTGACTGTATTGACTTCTTTGCGTTGGCAGATGGTGCGGAAGTCTCCGAATGCTGTTCCCCTCTCAAACAAGTATTTTGTTTTTGACTCTGTTTTGGGGAATGGCCTCTCTGGGGAAACAAACAGCTGCAGCCAGATTAACGACACCACGATTGGCATTGTTGTAAAGCAGGGAGGGTTGAACTGTAGGCGAGCTGTAACGGTATAGAATCCTATAGTCAGGGGCTCAGATAAGCTTTTGTGTGGCTGTGAGTGAGACTCCAGATAATGTGTTGCTTCCCTTATGCCAGGGTCAAGGATGTCTCTGAGCAGGCACAGAACATTCTGAAAGGGATAGTCAGCAGCCAGAGGCCAAGGTCCAAATTGGTATTACCAATATATGCAGTAAAAGAGATGAGTTGTTGCAAAGGGAATTTAGGAAGTTAAGTAGGAAGTTGAAAAGCTGGACTCCCAATGTGTAATCTCAGGATTAATCCCCTGTGCCACGTGCTAGTGAGGCCAGAAGAAGAAAGATAAGATAGTTGAATGCACAACTAAACAACTGGTGTAGGGGGGAGAACTTTGGATATCTGAGATCACTAGGATCTCTTCCAGGATTGATGGGATTAGTACAAAAGGGTCAGGTTGCACCTAAACTGGAAAACCACCAATATCCTTGCAGGGAGATTAGTTCCACTTGTGAGGTTTCAATAAATGTGGCAAGGGGTGTTGGAAACCAGAGCAGTAGGTCAGCATGTGGAGTGGTTAAGAAGAAAATAAAAATTAAATCAAGTTAGTCTCATCGGAAGAAGAGCAGGATCAGTTAATGAACACAGCAGGACTGGTGGTCTGAAGTGTATTTATTTTGATGCAATAAGTATAACAGGTAAGGCAGATGGAACTATAATGTTGTAGCCATTACAAAAACTTGGTTGAGAGAAAGGCAGGACTGGTAGCTCAACATTCCAGGGATTAGATGTATCAGGACTAATAGAAAGGGGTGTAAAATGGGTGGGCAATTGCATTCATGATTAAGGAGAATGTCACTGCTGCTGTAAGAAAGGACATCTTGAAGGGCTCATCTAGAGAGGCCACATGGGCAGAATTTATGAATAAGAAAGGAGCAGTTACTATGGTGGGATTATACAATACGTCTCTCAATGGCCAACAGGAGATAGAGGCACAGATATGTAGGCAAATCATGAAAGAGGTAAAATAATAGTATTGGGGGAGTGGATGATTTTAACTTCCAAAATATTGAATAGAACTCCATTGGTGCCAAGGGCTCAGGTGGGACAGAATTTGTTAGATTTCTTTTAACAATATGTACAAAATCCATTTAGGAAAGGGGCTATACTAGACCTTGTAATGGGGAATGAGCCTGGCCAGGTGATTAAAGTTTCGGGGAGCGGGGGAGCATTTTGGGAACAGTATTCATAATTCTGTAAGTTTCAAGATAATTTTGGATAAGGATAAGACAGGTCTTCCTAAGTGTCAAACTGGGAGAAGACTAATTTTGAAAGTATTAGGCTGGAACTAGAAAAATTAGATTAGGGGCAGCTGTTTAATGGTAAATCCATATCTGACTTGTTGGTGCCTTTTAAAAGACAGTTTATCAAAGTTCAAGATCAGCTTGTTTCTGTAAGGATGAGAGATATGGATGATAAGTTTTGAGAAGGCTGGATGGCAGGAGATATTGAAAATTTAGTCAAAAAGTAAAAGGAAGCATCTGGAAGGTTTGCAAACTGAAATCAGACAAAGCCTTGAGAAGTGTATAGGAAACAGGAAAGAACGTAAATAAGAAATTAGTAGTGTTAAAAAGGGACCATGAATTGTCCTTGACAAGCAGGATTAGAGAGAATCCAAAGGCATTTTATATGGATCTTCAGAGCAAGAGGGTAACTGGGGAAAGGGTAAGTCCAGACGAGGACAAAGGAAAGTGTTTATGTGTGGAGCCAGAGGAAGTTGGTGAGCTCCTTAATGAGTACATTGAGGTCATAGAATTCCTATAGAGTGGAAACAGGCCTTTGGGCCCAACACGTCCACGCTGAACCTCAGAGCACCCACCCAAACCCATCGCCCATAACCTACACATCCCTGAACACTACAGGCAATTTAGCATGGCTAACCCACCTAGCCTGCACATCTTTGGACTGTGGGTGGAAACCAGAGCACCCAGAGGAAACCCACGCAGACACAGGGAGAATGTGCAAAAACCACACAGAGTCACCCAAGGATGGAATTGAACTCAGGTCCCTGGCGCTGTGAGGCAGCAGAGCTAACCGCAGAGCCACCATATTCATGAAGCAAAAAGACATGAATGATTGTAAGATGAGGAAGCGTGTGATGTTATAGACTTCAGAAATTTAATCACTGTTTGCGGACTGAACGAATCAACAAAAGATAACTATTACACACAGCAATAACTCTGTCTGCAATAAAACTGTTATAGAACAAAGACAACTGTTACACAGAGACTCAAGCCATTAGCCATGGCCTGGTGAGATTATGTAAACAACATTGCTTTGATACCTGTCTGATAAACTGGATACTTTATTGCCACAAAGGACAAGGATTGCCCTGCAGAAAGATCTAAAGAGTTAATCATAGTAAAGCTGTGTCTTCAAACAGATAATGCCAAAAGTAACAAGAAATAAAGAAATTACTTTTGATAAGACAACCAGCAGCAGATTTGCAATCACTTGGATGAAAGCCTCTAAAGAAGTCATCAAGCTATCACCTTAGACCAAAGGATGAAAATCTTTATAAGATTTGAACACCAGAAAATCTCAGTAGAACACTGTGCAAAGTTCAAAGCCTGGAGGCATCCTCCCGGCTACAGAAAACTGTTGGTTGAAGTCCTGGCCAGATTTCTCCATTAATTGGGTAGTGGCTAAATTGGGTCACAAGCTTATGCTTGCTTACTTGAAAGATCTTATATTTGGTTCCTACATACAATAAAGTTTGACTCATTGTTTCAGTATTTGATTGAGATCTCTTAATAAGCAGCTGAATTAAAGGTAACTTGTGATGATTGACCCCAACAAGGAGTATGTTGCTATTCTAAGGAAGTCGAAATTAAGTTGAAAAATCTTAAGATTGATAAGTCCCCAGTGCTTTATGGGATCTATCCTAGGTTACTGAGGGGGATGCAAGGGAAGAAATTGCTGAGGCCATGACAAAGATCTTTATATCCTCTTTAGCCACAGATGAGGCCCCAGAAGACTGAAGAATCAATTGCTGTTCCTCTGCTTAAGAAAAACAACAGCAATAATCCAGGAAATTATGTTGGTGAACTTTACATCAGTGGTAGGGAAATCATTGGAGAAGATTCTTAGGGACACAATTTATTTGCCTTTGGAAATGAATGGACTTGGTAGGGATCATCAACATGGCTTTGTTCAATAAAGATCTTGTCTCGCAAAACTTTTGAGGATGTGAAGAAGACGTTTAATGAGGGTAGAGTAGTAGATATTGTCAACTAAAGCATTTGAAAAGGTCCTCATGGTAAACTGATCCAAAAGATTAATACACAGGGGATCTATGGTAAGTTGTTAAGTTGGATTCAAAATTGGCTTGGTCATTGAAAACAGAGTAGTCATAATGGCATGTTTTTCCAACTGGAAATCGATGACCAGTAGTGCTCTGCAAGGATTAGAGACCTCTATTGATTTTAATATATGATTTATATGAAAATGTAATTAGCTTGATTAGACCAAATGTGGTGGAGTTGGCAGTGATGAGGAAGTCAGAGTTTATCAAAGGATGCAAGAGGATATAGATCAATTGAAAAGTTGGGTGGAGAGATAACAGATGGATTATAGTCCATAGAGGTGTAAGGTGATGCACTTTGGAAGGTCAAATGTAAAAATGGAATATACAGTGAATTGTAGAATCCTTAGGAGCATTTATATATAAACATGTAAATATCTAATTGGCTACATGGGTGATTTTATTGGTGGTAAATAGTGGTTAAAATAAGGAAAAAATATCACGGTGATTTTGGTGGTGAGAAGATTGCTCAGTTGTATGTGATAACACTTCTAGGTAGAATAAAAAGAATAAATCAACTAAAAGATCAACCAGTTTCATTGTATTTTTTGGTTGCACTTGCTATGATCTTTGGTATCCAGTGCGGAGGGTTGTAGGCAGATCAGAGGACCTCCTTGTGGGTCTGCTCCTGGACCTGGCCAAGCTGGTTATAAACAGGACCTGTCAGCGGGCTGTGGAGGAGGTTCACCTCTGCTAGATTGTCTGCACCTCTTCTGCAGTTACATTCATGCCTGAGTCTTCTTAAAGAGGGAACACATTGTTTCCATCAATGTTCTTGAGGCCTTTAGCGATAGGTGGGTGTCATAGGAGATACGGTGCTTTGTCTTCTCCGCCAACGTCATTTTGATTTAGCCCCTCTGTCCCTCCCAATCCCACCCCCCTCACTTTTTATGGTTTGTATTGCCCATAACGGGCTTTGTATGAAAATGTTGGTTACATTTAGGGGCGGCACGGTGGCTCAGTGGTTAGCACTGCAGCCACACAGCACCAGGGACCTGGGCTCGATTCCAGCCTCAAGCGACCGTCTGTGTGGAGTTTGCACGTTCTCTCCATGTCTGCATGGGTTTGATCCAGTTTTCCTCCCACAATCCAAAGATGTGCAGGCTAGGTGGATCAGCCATGCTAAGTTGCCCATAGTGTTCAGAGGTGTTTGGGTTATAGGGGAACAGGTCTGGGTGGGATGCTTCAAGGGGTGGTGTGGACTTGTTGGGCCAAAGGGCCTGTTTCCACGCAGTAGGGAATCTAATCTACATGGGTATTTTTACTTGTCGTGGTTAGTCGTTCTAAAAAAAAACAGAAAAAAATGTCACAATGATTTTGGTGGTGGGAAAGTCACTCAGTTGAGTGGGAGTAAGAAAATGTAAGGAAATACAATTAAATTAGATCCAGGAATGGGTCTGCAGAAACGTCTGTCCCATACTGGGAATAGCCTACGTAGTGGCTTTATTTTAGTCTTCAACAATAAATGATCTTCCTTCCCAGTCAGGCTTCCTGGGTTATTACAATCCCAGAATAATTTAAAGAGGTGGTCCAAGAAATAATGGATGGATTGGTAATCATATTTCAAAATGCTATAGATGTGGAACTGTTCCTATGGTTTGGTGAGTTGATAATGTCACCCCTCTATTTAAAATAAAACAGGCAGAGAGAAAACAAAGATTTATAGCCTCTTAGACTGACATCGGTAGTGGAGAAAATGCTAGATTCCATTTTAAAGGATTTAGTAGAAAAGCACATGGAAAACAAAATCAGACTGAATCAACATTAATTTAGATCAAATTTGACACATGTACTGGAATCAACAGAAAATAGTGGAATTGATAATGGCGAGGTGGGGGGAGCAGTGAATCTGTTTTACTTGGACTTTCGGAAGGTTTTCAATAAGTTCCTACCTGGGAGATCAGCATGTAAATTTGTACTGACGTGGATAGAAATTGTCTGGCAGATAGGAAACAAAGAACAGGAATAAACAAGTCTTTTTCTGAGTGGCATCCAGTGACTATTTGGGTACTGCAGTGATCAGTACTTGGACCCCAATTATCTATAATATGTTAATGATTTAGATGAGGGAGCTAAATACAATATTTCCATGTTTGCAGATGATACACAGTGGGAGGGTGGTCTATGAGAAGGATGCATAGATGTTTCAGTGTGATTTGGACAAGTTGAATGAGTGAGCAAAAGCATGACCCAAAATTACCTTCTTTCTGTGTTCTTCCTTTCTTGAATGAAGCAAATCAAATTAGGAACTAATTAAATAAAATAGAGATGCCAAATCAGGTGGTATGTTGTACTTTTACAATGTCGGAGCTGGTGGACTACATTGTGGTTCATAGCAACCATATCTGTAGCAGGTGCTGTTTGCTTGAGGAACTTTGACTCAGAGTTGATGAGTTGGACTCTGAGCTTCAAACACTGCAACACATCAGGGAGGGAGAAGAAATAACGAAGTGTAGAGTGGGATGAATGCAGCAGGCCAAGCAGCATCTTAGGAGCATAAAAGCTGACGTTTTGGGCCTAGAACCTTCACCTGGATGCTATGTTTCAGGGGGAAGTCACATCTTTTAGATTAACTACCTTAATTTCGGCCAGTGGTCAGGGGCAGCAGGTCATGACTAATAGTATGGCAGGTAGAGGAATCCAGGAGTTAGTGCTAAAGGAGCCTCAACCCTTGAGTTTGTCTAATGGGTTTAAGATTCTTGGTCCTTTGGGTGGATAAGAGTAGGGCCTGGGCGGAGGATGAGCAAACTGACCATAGCAACATGATGCAGGGAACCATTCAAAAGAAGGAAGTAAAAGGAACTGTAATAGGTTGAGTTGGGTATTAATGAGAAGCAAGCGAGTGGAAATCAGCATCTCACATCTTCATGCGAGATTCTTGACTGGCGCAGGTTTTTCTTGATGCCAGGCAGTTGATGATTTTCACCCAATTAAGTAACCTCATTCAATTATTCTTAAAACACCAAGGCGGGGAAAGTTCCATTGGAAAAATTACAAAGGGTGAAATTCAGCAGTAGCGCGGATGTTAAATCCTCACAAATCCAAGAGTGTACAATCTGAATGATCGACTGTATTTCACAAACTAGAGATTACATTGAGCTCGTATCACCCTAACAATCAATAATTACCTAATTAATTAGGTCAGATACTGTCTATCAATCATTTACAGAACTGTTGTAAGCTTCATATTGCTACTTTGTAAGGCTTACTGATGGCACAGCAAATCTGTCCAATGGATAAGTGAGCTATATCGAAAGGAATGGAAGGAGGAGTTTGGAAAATGTTGAGTTTCCCCTAATGAGAAAAGGGAAATGTGTTTTGTATTAATAATGCTGGTTGGCATTCAACATTTTCTGATGAAAAGTGAATTGTGTTTGTAGCAGATGGAGACAGGATTAAGCCTGACCTCAATAATTAACTGATCAGTTGATTAATCAAGTGAGACAGTCAGAAGGTACACCTGTAGAGTTATGCTTAAAAATGTTAGCAATCTCTTTCAGAAAAGAAGTTTAGCAGACAAGATTATTCAGGAAGAAGCCAAATGCCTTTTCACCTCAATCTTACTTTAAAAACTGTGTTCTAAGAAATTGCAAACTGTATTCCTCTTGTTTCATAAATTATCAACCTGGAACTGCAGCATCTTATTTGAACCAATTAATACATGTCCCAATTCACTCATATAGGCATAATGGTAAACTGGTTATTCTTCTGGACTAATAACTCAGAAACCTTATCTAATGATTTGGAGATGAGAGTTCAAATACATCATGATACCTAGGGAATTGAAATTCAACAAATTCAGTTATGTTGGAATAAAGCCATAGAACATAGCAGGTAGGGCATTCAGCCCACCAAATCTGCTGATCAAATCCCTTGAGTTTGCGGCTGACCTGATAATTCTCAATTCCACTTTGTTGCCTTTTCCCAAAACCTTTCATTCCTTTACTAATTAACAATCTGTCTATCACAACCTTAAATATTCGTAACAACGAGCATCTGCACGCCTCGCCATAAATAATTCAACCGATTCACTAGCCTCTGAGAGAAGAAATTCCTCCAGTCTCTTAAATGGATGACCCTTCACTCTGAGATTATGCCCTTCAATCCTCAACTCCAAGAAGGGGGAAACAAAATCTTAGCATCTACTCTTTCGACGTTCCAAGAGGCTGACATGTTTCAACATGATTACCTCTGATTCTTCAAAACTTCAACGAGTATATATCCAAGCTATTCAATTTCTACTTACAAGAAAATTCCTCCATGTCCTGTATCTACCTAGTGAACCTTTTCTAGAGTACCTCCAATGTTAGAATATCTTTCCTTCGTTAAGGGGACCAAAGTATTCATTGTATTCCAACTGTGGTTAAACTAGTGGCTTGTATAATCTTAGTAAGACTTCCCTATTTATTTCTCTATTCAGTTTGAAATAAAGGCTAATGTTTCATTTGCATTCCCTATTACCTGCTAAACTTGAATGCCAGTTTTTTGGTGATTTATGCATGAGGACCCTCAATCTCTTCATGCTACAATTTTCTGTCATTTTCCTCCATTTAAATAATTTTTAGTTCTTCTTTTATTCTATTCTCCAGATATTTGCCCACTAATCAACTTGTCTATATACTTGGTAGATTCTTCGTGAGATTCTTACCACATTTTTATCTATTTTTATGTCCTTCAGAAACTTGGTGATAGTACATACAATTCCATAAGCCAAGGCATTAATTTATGTGGTTGATAATTGCAGGTGAGCACTGATCCCATTGGCACAAGCTCCATCCTGAAAGTACCCTGCTTATTCCAACTATTTGTCATCAATAAGCTAATTATCCTTCTATGCTAATATAGTCTCCTCAGCACCATAAGCCTTATATTAATAAGTAGCTAAATGTGTGGTACCTTATGAAACACTGGTTGAAAATCCAAATATATTGCATCTATTGGCTCACTTTCATCTACCCTGCTAAAAAGACAATATTATCAATGGTGATTATGATGACATTCAGTTTTGGATTCGCCAAGGCCACTCAGCTCCTAGCCATTCTTACTACAGCCTTTGTTCAAATATGAACAAAAGAGCTGAACACAAGAGATAAGGTGGCATTGATTGTGTTTGGCATCAAGGTACACCCTCAAAATTGAAGCCAATGAGAGCCAGGGAAAAGTGTCCACTGATTAAGCCATACCTAGCACAAAGGAAGATAGTTAGGGTTGTTAGAGGCCAATCAACTCATTTCCAGGATTTAATTACAGGATTTGGTTAAGGTTGTATCCAAGGACCAACCATCTTCAGCTGCTTTATCAATGATTTTCTCTGATGATAAATTCAGAAGTAGAGATGTTCATTGATGATTATACAATGTTCAGGACCACCATGACTCCTCAAATAGTGAAGCAGTCTGTGTCCATATGCAGCAAAAACTGGACAATATCCAGGCTTGGGCTGACAAGTAGCAGGTAATATTTGCAGCACAAAGTGCAAGCCAATGATTATCTCAAACAATGAAGAATCTAATCATTGCTCCTCAACATTCAATGACATTGCCATCATTGAAATCCCCACTGCCACTAACCTGGGTATTGCTATTGACCGTATAAAAACAGTGGCTAGAAGAGCAAGTCAGAGGTGTTAAGAAGCAAATGTTGACCCCCCCTCTGATAACTAAAACTGAAACACCCAGATAGGTTTGCCTCGCCTCATAACCTGTTAAAAGAAGTGTGAAAAGAGGTATTATCTAACTCTAACAGTGAACAAATTAACAGAGCTACTAACAAACTGAACATTTTCCCCTCAACCACTAACTAATACCGAATAACACAAAACTCTAATTGTGTTTTGTTCCAATAAAGACAAGCTCTACTCATATAAACCAAAGTAATTTAAAAAATTAAAATGTAATGTCTCAAAATTACGGACAGGATACATCACCCCTATCTGTGCCCTCTCCACTGTTCTTCAATTAGGAATGACTTTCTCTCTCAGATTCTTCTGTCAGGAATGCCTCTCTCCATCGAATTCTTGTGTCAAGTATATTAGCTAAGAGTGCTGTTGTACCTTTAGTTAGATGATGGTTTTCTAAGACTTAGAGAATTCTGGGAGAGCCAATGATTTTCACTTCAGACCTATTGGTTGTTAACTCTAACAGATAGCGGGTTGCACTCACCCCGACTTTCAAACACTGTCCTCTTTTGTACCCTTGATGACCTATCAATTTCTTATAATAGGTCAGTCCTAGGTTGTCAAAACCATCGGATTTAAATTTAATTAGTTTTTAGTCTCTAAGTGCCTGGTTTAAATTCATTGGTTGATATTCAAACTGGTTTGCTTGCTAACAAAACAAGACTACTACCTCTATTTCTAAACATCAGCCTTTTGATATAATGTTTCAATTTCAGGAGTTCTCTGTGAAACTGCACAGTTTTAAAAAAATCTCCAAGCCTTGGAAAAACACATCATCTTTTAAAGGGATGAGAAATCCTCCCGCTATCATTTTACAAACATAAAATCCTAATGTCCCCCCTCCTAATCCACAAGTACCATACCCAACTTCAGAACATCTCCCCACCAAGAAAAAGATATGAGCCATCATTATGAAAAATTGACTTCATTTTCTTTTCTAAATCTTCATGCCATTATTACTAGAATATAGGTCATTAATCTGGAGTAGCACAGTTCATACTAATTCTATATACATATATACAAAATATTGAATGCTACTGTTCCTATCTTATATGCACATTTTTGTTTTATACTTGCGATAACACATCGGCAATAACATTTTCACGACCCACAAACATGTATAACCTGTAAATTAAATGCTTGTAACATAAGATTCCAATGAAATAGTCTGGTTTTTGTATTTTTAAATCTTACCATAAATGTCAAAGGGTTGTGAAGAGTGTACACAACCATATCGGATACATTATTTGCAACATAAATATTAAAATGTTGGTAAAGTCAATACCAACTTCACTGATAATGGGAACTGCAGATGCTGGAGAATCCAAGATAACAGTGTGGAGCTGGATGAACACAGCAGGCCAAGCAGCATCTCAGGAGCACGAAATCTGACGTTTCGGGCCTAGACTCTTCATCTGATGAAGGGTCTAGGCCCGAAACGTCAGTTTTTGTGCTCCTGAGATGCTGCTTGGCCTGCTGTGTTCATCCAGCTCCACACTTTGTTAACCAACTTCACTATGTTAACCAACTTCACTAACTCTTTTTCAACAGCCGAATATCTTCTCTGGTGCAGTTGAATTTCTTTGAAAAATAACTGATTGGATTTTCAATCCACAATCACCCTCCTGTAACAACACAGCTCCAACACTTACATTGCTTATGTTGATAGTGACTTTAAAGGGTTTCAAGAAATTTGCTGTGGCTTTACCTGTTACAGTGGTTAACACTACTTTTAAATTAATGAGTATTTCCTAGCATAATTCTATTCGCAGGAATTTCGTGTTCTTCTTTAACAAATCCATCAGCGGTGCCACCACACTACAAAAGTTTGGTACAACTTTTCCTGTAGAATCCATTGAGTCCCAAAATTCGTCACACCTTCTTCTTCGAGGGTGGTCTTGGAAATTCCACAACAGCCTTCGTCTTCATATTCGTTTGCGGCATCCATCCATTTCTCCTCGACACTAACCTGCCAAGGTCTTCATTTTTGCCTTAGGATTCTATCCTTAGTATAATAACATTCTGGAATACACTCTGATTCCTTTTCTGAGTAGGCTTTATAACTTAACTATTTTATTGACTCATCCTTTTTGTTGCAACTCCATTAGTTTTTCAGAATGAAACGCCTCTACCTGATCCTCTAACTGCTTAAGTTCTTTCTTTATTATTTCATCAAAACAGGGTGTCAGCTAACAGGACCTCAACTCCTTCATCTTTCTCTTTCATTTCTCCTCCTTGCTTTAACTTAAGACTGTGGGATCTTGTCACCACACAGGTCAGAAAACTTCAGGATAATTTTCTTTCAACTCATCAGTTCCCTGGTTTTCTTTTGGCTTCTCCAATACAATGGTTATCATTCCCACCTCTGATCCTGCTAGATAGTTTCCAAGAACAAACTGTATTCCCAGAATAGGCACTCTTTCAATCACTCCCACTGTCACTTCCCCAGTCTTGATTGGACTTCTCAGCCTTATCTTACACAGGGGGATGCTAAATCTCTTTCCATTTATTTCACAGATTATCACTCTCTCGCATAGCAGTTCAGGAGGAGTGCAAATACTTCCGTCTCTTACTATTAGAAACTGACCAGCTCCTGTATCTCTCAATATTATAACTTCTTTAGCTTCTTCCCCATTCTACCTGAATGAACTTTACCCACACAGGTGAAGTCTTTGAAAACATCGGACACTATTTTACTTTCCAGCCCATAACAAGGCTATGCACTCTCCTGCTGCTCCTTGACTTCTCCTGGGATTTCCTTCGCTGTTTCAACTAATCCCATTGGTTTAGCATTTTTACTATATCCTTTTTCCCAGTGCCTCTCTTACTCCACCAGCACTATGACTTTATGTGTTCCCCTCTATTACAGTCGAAACACCTGAGGCCTTTGCCATTTTTTCACCCTCTCGGGTTTCTTTTCTCACATGTGGCAAACTGTTCCCAGTGTGATCTACTTTTAGTTTTTTGTTCAAAGACTTTCCTTTTTCCCAATTTCTATCCCTCACACAGTGAAATTGTTCTCAGAAGCTAGATTTCAATTTATGCACTAATGTGGTCTCATCCACCATCTCTGCAACTCTTCTCACTGAGTTAACTTTCTGTTCCTCAATACGAGTTCTTATCAGTTTGGAAGTGAGCTTTTGAACTCCTCCAGCAGAATAATCTCTCCAAGATCCTCATTTGTCTTTTCTATCTTTAACGCTCTTACCCATCCATCAATGTTGCTATGTTTAATTATTTCATACTCAACATAAGTCTGACCTAGTCCCTTGCTTTTATTTCTGAACCATTGTATGTATGCTTCTGATACCAATTTGTAAGCACTCAAAATCACCTGTTTTATTTCTTCATATTCTCTTGGCACTTCATCTGACAGCACTGCAAACTCCTCAGTAGCCCTGCCTACCAACTTGGTCTGAATTAACATTACCCACATATCCTCTGGCTGGTTCAACTGTTTAGCCAATTTCTCAAACGAAATGAAAAAGCCTCCTAAGTCTTTTTCATCAAATTTCGGTAATGTTTGGACATGTTTGTACATATCTCTATCAGGCTGTTAGCTACAATGAGTTTGCTCATCCTCACTTTTACTTGAACTTTTATTTCAGCCATTTAAGTCTTTTTGCTTCAAGTTTCAACTTCATTTTTTCCAACTTGAACGTTCTTTCTTCTCTTTTTCTTTCTGTCTTTCCTCTGCTTATAACGATAATTCAAATCTTCTTCCTGTTCTGCCCTGGCTCTCATTTTCCTTGCATTCTAACTCCAATTGTCGAATTTTCTTTTTTTTCTAATTCCACTACAGTTGTCTATTTTTCTGGTATGCCTAAATGCTTGACTAACTCCTTTACAATTTCAGGTTTGCTCTTATCCTTAGTTAAACCCAAATCTAAACATTTTGCTAAGTCTAAAAGTATATCCTTCTTCTGTCTTTCTAAATTTTCTTGGCAAGTTTGGCAAGCATCTTCAAACCCCAAAAAGTCTTTAGCAATGTTAAGAGTTATTTCTCCCACTTTTGCTTTAACCAACCGCAAGTAACTGAAATTGAACAGATTTTCCACTTCTCACCGAAGCTTTATTTAAAGAACTAGGACATTAGTCCTTAAGTCTGTTTAAATCTGCTGGGACCTTTCATACCTTGAATCTGTTGAAATCTGCCCAAACCCACTCAGAACACGGACTCGAGCCCCCAATCTGTAATGAAGAGGAGATTGTCCCTCTCTGATAACGAAAACCAAAACACTCAGACAGGCTCGCCTCACCTCATAATCTGTTAAAAGAAGTGTGAAAAGTGGTATAACCTGCCTTCTACCCCCAAGTCCTTTATAAAAGAGTGGTTAAATGAAATTAAATCCTTTCACTTACTCTACAATCAAAAAGTAACGATTTATTTATCTAATTCTAACAGTGAACAAATTAACACGAACTAATAACAAACTGAAAAATTCCCACTTAACTACTAGCTAATCCTGAATAAAACAAAATTCTAATGGTATGCTGATCCAACAAATGCAAGTCCCACTTACAAAAAACCAAAATATTTATGAAAAAAATGCAAACTTAATTTTACAAATTACGGCAGGGTTATGTCCCCCGGAATGCTCCATGCCCTCTCCACTGATCATCAGTCAGGAACACATTTCTCTGTTGAATTCTTCTGTCAGGAATGACTCTGTCCATTGAATTTTTGTGTCAAGAATATTAGCTCAGAGTGCTGTTGTACCATTTCATCAGATGATGGTTTTCTAAGAGCTTAGAGAATTCTGTGAGAGCCAATGATTTTCACTTTAGACCTGCTCATTGTTCTAATATTTGGCGGGTTGCTCTCACACTGAATTTCAAATTCCCTCCTCTTTTATATCTTTGATGACCCATCAATTTACTACAATAGGATTGGTCCTAGGTTGTCAAAATCATCAGATTTAAATTTAATGGGCTTTTATTCTCTAAGTGGTTTAATTTAGTTGATTGATATTCAAACTGGTTGCCTTGCTAACAAAACAAGGCTACTACCAGGGTTTCTAACCATCAGCCTTTTGATACAATGTTTCAATTTCAGGAGTTCTCTGTGCAACTGCACATTTTTTAGAAATCTTCAAGCCCAGAATAAAACATCATCCTTTAAAGAGACAACACAATCTCACTCCTTATCATTTTACAAACATCAATCCTAATGCCCTGCCTTCCAATCCATAAGTACTAGACCCAACTTTGCAGCGGAGGCTAAGAATTCTGTAGCAGTTCTGGTTTGGTCCAGGATTTTGGCCCAGTATTTCAGAATATGGGGATTTTTGCTCAATCCCTCCTTTGATACTCTACTTCCTAGAATTTCATTCTAGGCAAACAAAACTTGTCAAGCACCAAAAGCCAACTTCCCAAATTACCTAACCCCATACACACTTTTTTCCTGCCTCCAAGACCCTGTGCATTTCCCCCCGAAAGGAAAACACAATGCAGGAAAAGGGAGATTCAAACCATACAGGTATACAGTAGACAGTGTACATACAGGAAATTAGATTCAAACCATAAATGCATTTTATACATAATTGTCTTTACACAGGAAAAGGGAAAATACATCCCCAAAGGTCCCCTCCAGAAACAAAATGTTCACACACAAGCCTCCAGCCTGTTGTATACTCTCTCTAGTGTCAGGGTCCATACTGTGCCCTTCAATTGATTCCCCCTTTGGGTTAGTGTCCCATAATGTGTTTGGAGTGTACGTGTTGGCTTGATTTGTGTTCCACAAATTCTAGCTTGTGGAACCTTTTGGAAAATCTCCATCAGTCGTTCTGTCTCCTGTGGGCATCACTCTGGAAAGTGAGTCTTCATTTTAAACATTAGTGTAAGAGAGGCCATGGCCCAGTGACCCCACCCCACCAGAGTACAAACGGTACCCTGGTCCCCTGGGGGTGGTAGGACACCCATCTAGTGAAATATCCCCCTTATCACTGGGGCCTACCTGTTGCCCTCTTGTTAGGGCAACCCAGCAGCGGAAACCTTATCCACCTGAACGACCTTCCCCATGGACACGGAACGCAACCACAGCCTCGCCCTGCAGCAGTATTCAGGCTCAGCTCATATAAAAACAATCCAACATCCTACAAATTGCGCAAAATCATAACCCAAACAAAACTACACAAAAATATATACACTGAAACTGTACAAGGCCACCCATTTCCAGGTGGTCAGGCTAAAATCCAGGATTTTGGTCCAATATTTCAGAATATGGGGATTTTTGCTCAATCCTCCAATTCAGCAGTGGGCATCTCACCTCCCGTCTGCCTAGAATCTGACCATCTACACGGAGCATGTCAGGAGTAGGATAGAATACTGCCAATTTTCTGAGAAAACATTCTAGTAGCTTGGCACCATTGTGTACAAAACAGCCCACTTGATTGGCACTGTGTTCCCACTTCAACATCCACTTTCTTCACCACAAATGCACAGTGGCATCAATGTGTACCACCAGTAACTCAGCCAAGGATCCAAGGCACTTTCTACACCCATGACCTCTGAAGCTAGAAAAGAACAGGGGCAGGCAATGAACAGGAACACCACCACCTGGATGTTTCCCTCCAAAGCACACATCATCCTGACTTGGAACTATATCATTATTCCCTCAATGCCACCAGTGTCATCCTAGAACTCCCTTCCCAACAACACTGCGGTTGCCCTACATCCAAGGGCTGCAGTAGTTCATGAAGGCAGCTCACAACTATCTTCTCCAGGTCAAATAGGAACGGACAGTAAATGCTAGTATAACCAATGACCCACCATACCCCATGTAAATCTGGAATTAAGAATCTAATGATGACCATGAATCCATTGTCAATTGTCAGGAAAAACACATCTGGTTCACTAATGTCCTTTAGGGAAGGAAACTGCCATCCTTACCTGGTCTGGCCTACATGTGACTCCAGACCCACAGCAATGTGGTTGACTCTGAACTGCCCTCTGGGCAATTAGGGATGGACAATAAATGCTGCCCAGCCAGTGACGTCCTCCTCACGTTAACGAATAAAGAAAAAAAAAGAAAAAAATGTGACCAAATTTGATCAAAAAAAAATCTGACTACCAAATATTCTTTCCAGGAGTGTAATTTTCTAAACAATACAGCAAGTTTGTTCAAGCCGTGATGAAAATGTACAATATAAATAAAGCCAGATAGATCAATCTCAACACTGGGAACAACAAATACACAGCCCAATCAAGACTTCAAAGTCCTTTAACCTACATCTAGAGACTTGCACCAAAACTATAAATGTTGTCCCACTGACAAATGAAGAAAACGCCTGACATCGGCATACTCACGCAAGTATACCATTCAACAAATGTAATGCTATTGTATCACAATCCCTTGGTATATCCTTTCCTACTGGCAGGTGCAATAGCCTTGTGATTATTTATCATTGACTCAAGTCTGCACGAGGTCTCTTGTTTTCAAGTCAAAACTGAACAAGGAAACCTGCTGATGATTACATCTTACCACCCTCTATCAACTGATGAATCAGTTCAACATCACTTGTTGGATGCGTGGCATTGAGGATACAGGGAGACAAAGGCCTAGTGGTATTATTGCTGGACTGGTAATCCAGAGACCCAGGTAATGTTCTGGGAACGTGGGTTTGAACAATGCCATGGCAAATGATGGAATTTAAATTCAATAAGTATCTGGAATTAAGAGTCTAATGATGACCATGAATCCTTTGCCGATTGTCAGAAAATCCCATCTGGTTCAATAATGTCCTTTGGGGAAGGAAATCTGCCATCCTTACCTGGTCTGGCCTACATGTGACTCCAGACCCGCAGCAATGTGGTTTACTCATAAATACCCTCTGGGCAGTTAGAGATGGGCAATAAATGCTGCCTAGCCAGTGATGCCCTTGTTTCGTGAATGAATAAAGGAAAACAAAAGAAAAAATAATGTAGCTTGGTAGTACCTTTATTGACTGCCCTAGCCTAGTTCTGAATGACACTGCTGTCAGATTGGGCCTGTGGTGAATAGCAAGAGAATGAACTCGAAGAAATATCCGACCTGATCTCCTCTTTTCCTAAAGACTTGCCATATGTGTCTCTGTTTATGTCAGCATGGGTGAAGAATAAAGACTTTTTTTTATTTTGTATAAGCAACCACTGTTCTCTAGGAGGCAAAGCCCCATTATGTCACTGAGTTGTCCTTTATCATGATTTAGGGTGTTAAAACCACCCTAAATTGGATAGATTCAGATCCTCACATTACTACAGCCAATTTTTCATCCCATTCAAGTTGATCCATGTGATATCAGGGAACAGCTTAGTGCACTAGATATAGTGAAGTCAATGGACCTTGACAACATATAACTGTACTGCTGAAGACTTGTGCTTCAGAATTAGACTTACGTCTAACCAATCTCTCCTGGAAAGTTGCAAGACTAACAAAGTGGAAAATTGCCCAGATGTGTTCTGTTCACAAAAGTAATCACCAAATGCTACCCCATCTGCCTACTTTCAATCATCAATACTTGCATTAGGTAGAAATTACTGACCACTAATTGAATCATTTTGTGGTCAGGAGCACACAGTTTCAGAACCCATTACTGTCTAGAAGGAAGATGAAGTAATTGCATCTGAATTCAAGGAAACAGTTAAACAATTACAATATTGAAAAACATCTAGTGAAATTGTAGTTAATAGAACTCAGAGAGAAAACACGACACTCTCTGGAGTGCCCAAGCTACACAATCTGCCTAGCCCAAAGGAAAATGGTTGTGGTTGTGGGCCAGTATTACTTGAGGTTACCATTAGGGAGACAGGGAACAGTAAAATTCTTTGAGAGTCTTTCCGCCCCCTATCTGCTGACCCACATTCTGGCCATGATTTAGCAGAAGGCAGGCGAGGCCGAGAATAGATTGATTGACCCTCATCACTTCCTGCCCTGACATCAATTTTTCCATAGGTAGCAAAAGACCAGTGGTTCCATTCTTGCCACCATTACATCACATCCTGGGCTTCTTGCCCTTACTCCATTGAAGGTCTTTGTAATCTGGAATAGGATAACATCCCAATATTGGCCACCTCTCAGAGTGCTGTTGCTAATTCCAGAGAGCTGCTGGCCTATCAAATTGACCAGGAACTGCCAGAGGTAGGACTTCTGTATCACAGAAAATCACACTGTTTGTTATATTCTGCCCACAAATCATCTTCAGCTGCTTTATCAATAGCATGTGATCAGAAGCAAGCATGTTCACTGATAACGCACAATGTCCACTCTATTTGCTTACTCTCACCTTAGTGTAGACCATTGATTAAGATTTATTATGGTGACTCATCAAGGCTTCTTCAGTAGTATCTCCTGAAACCAGAGCCACTACTACCTAGAAATACAAAAACAGCAAATACACGGAAAAGATTATTCTAGGAATGCGTTTTCACATTAGCAACTTAACTCTTTTGGCAGTTGGTGTGATCGCCACAGAATGAATTTTAAAGACATCTCTGTTGAATAAGGATGTTATTTGAAGGAATGGGAAAGTCATTTCTCCATGTCTTGAAGGTCTGGAACATGTTGTTTAAGAACTATTTCCAGCAACAAAGTCATCAAGCATGGCAGTATTAATACACCATTGTAAGTGAATCGTGAAAAAGGATTCCCTATCATAAAGGTTCTATTTCACTAAGTGTGCATTGAATGTTATTTAATGTATTGTCATTTAGTTTTTGTTTACAGGGAGACAATAGTCTCGTGGTACTATAGCTGCTATATTATACCAGAGACTCAGGAAATATTCTGGGCACCTGTGTTCGAATCCCACCACAGCAAATGATGGAATTTGAATTCAATAAAAATCTGGAATTAAGAGTCTAGTGATGACTATGCAATCATTGCTGATTGTCAGGAAAAACCCCTCGGGCTCACTGAATAAAAACTGAAAGAAATGCAAATGCTGTAAATCAGAAACAAAAACAGTAATTGTTGGAAAAGCTCAGCAGGTCTGGCAGCACATGTGGAGAGAAATCACAGTTAACATTTTGGGTCCAATGATACTTCCTCAGAACTGATAGTGGCTAGGAAAATGTTGGCTTATATGCAAAAGATGGGAGGGGAGAGAGCAAGGAGTAAGCAGCAGGTAAGGGGGTAAACAGCTAATCTCTCTCCCAGCCAGATCATTATCCACACTTTTGTCTGTCCAACTGTTTGTCTCCCTCTTTGGGCTCTACCCCCAACTATCATCTACTCCTTTTCCTCTCTCCCACTCATCTTCTGTACATAAACCAACATTTTCCAAACTACCGTCAGTTCTAGGGAAAGGTCACTGGACCTGAAACGTTAACTCTGATTTCTCTTCACAGATGCTGCCAGAGCTGCTGAGCTTTTCCAGCAAGTTTTTTCTTTGCATTTGATTCACTAAAGTCTTTTAGGGAAGGAAACTGCCATCCTTACCTGGTCTGGTCTACATGTGACTCCAGACCCACAGCAATGTGGTTTACTCTTAACTGCCCTGGGGGCAGGCAATAAATGCTGGCCTAGCCAGCGATGCTCTCATCCAATGAATGAATAATAAAAACAGATGAGAGAGAATTATTCCATTTACTGTAATTAGGACTGGAATGGTATCTGGGTTTTTCTGTAGTGTGACTCATGAACTCAATTCCATAAATTTAGAATTATGTCCTATTATTTAATCGCGTACTCATGTTGGATTGTTCAACATGAGCTCATTAAAGACATGGTCCAGAACGTTACCACTGATGTCTGTGTTTAAAGTAACAAAAGAAAATAGAACAGGAAAGCAAGCTATAAACTATAATATCCAAGTCATAAATTTATTGTCATTTCTGTATCATTGATGCCTTAAAAATCAAGAACTTCCTACTTATCAGCATTGCATATGTACCCTTCTAACACCATCTGCAGCACTTCAAGAAGCAGCTTACTTCCATCTTCTCTTGTCAATCAATTTTTATCTTGCCCGTGATACCCAAATCCTGTGAATGCACATAAAAAATGATGTGGTCCATCTGTCACAAAGTAATATTAAAGTAAAATGAATGGGTCAGTGATTGTCTATACATGAATTGTTGGCCTTTTCTGAATATGAATGCTAGATTATCCTATTTTAAGACTATTTACACCTCCCCTATTTGCTGTTGTGACATCAATTATTTTCATTGTTGTGCAGGTATTCTGATTGGCGCCCATCAGCACTTGGAGATAAAAATCATCTAATCTCAAAGAACAACTTATTTTGCTCCTCTCACACTCTGCTTCAAAAATGGTGGCCTAGAGAGAATCTTGGCTCTAAGTGCTGTTTCATTTTTCGAGGTTGTGTCAGTGCTGGAGCTGATTTTCTCGTCTTCTTGGGGGAGGAGTTATTATTTTAATGAGTTTCTGCATTGTTTTGGAACTTTAAAAAAAATGAAAAGCTATACTTTTAACTGAAGGAAAGATCGTGAGCAGGAGACAAAAAGTTTCAGGAGATCAACCATGAGGTAAGGTTATTGACTGAAGAATTCCATTCAGCCCAAGAGATCAATACGCAAATATCAACCTGAATAGACTGGGACTATTTTCCGTGGAGCGTTGCGGGCTGAGGGGTGACCTTATTGAGGTTTATAACATCATGAGGGGCATGAATAGGGTGAATAGCCAGTGTCTTTTTCCCCAAGGTAGGGGAGTCCAAAACTAGGAGGCACAGATTTAGATGAGCGAGGAAAGACTTGAAAGGGATGTGAGGGGTAAACTTTTCACGCAGAGGGTGGTAAATATATGGAATGAGCTACCAGAGGAGGTGGTCGAGGTGGATATAATCACAACATTAAAAAGGCATCTGGATGGGTACATGACTATGAAAGACTTAGAGGAATATCAGTCAAATGCTGAGAATGGGACTCGATCAGTTTAGGACATCCGGTCAGTGTGGACAAATTTGACTGAAGGGTCTGTTTCTGTACTGTATAACTCTATGACTATATGACCTTGTGTAGAACTTCCACTTCATTAATGTCAAATTTGTGAATTTTCTCACTGATTTTCAAATGCTCATTTACCAAGTTGAAAGCTATCCACTCAACCTTAATATATCTTCGTGACCGTGTGCCCTTTTAATTTTTTGTGCCTTGAATTCTTAAGTGATCAACAGACCATTGTGATATCTCAATGTTCTTTCATTATGTGTGACTCTCTCATTTGTGAACATTCAAAGCAATAACATCTTATGGCTTCTTGTTTGAATGTTGCTTGATCAGGAACCTTTCGTTTGCTCTTGTTTCTCCTGGCTGCCCTCATTATGGATATGTGTGTCTTACAATTCAAACCTCTGACTAACAGCCTGTGAATACAGTTAATTATGATTGCTGCTAGATAGGAATACTTAAACCTACAGGTACAGATAAGTTGCCACAAAGGTGCTATTAATTAGAGTCTGCGAGCTGTTGATCTCTCTGACAAGTCTGCTTCCATTTCAGTATTTTAAAAGAAGTATTCAGTTCCATTTTAATCTGACCTTTACATTTCTGTCAACAGAATCCTTGGGATAGGAATATCTGTACACACTAATTATCTGATAAAACAATATGCCATTTGTCCGTTTCACAAATTTGACATTAATGAAGTGGAAGTTGTACACAAGGTCATTCAGTCATAGAGTTATACAGTACAGAAACAGATCCTTCAGTCAAATTTGTCCACACTGACCAGATGTCCTAAACCGATCGAGTCCCATTCTCAGCATTTGACTTTTTAAAAGCATTTTAAAAGGGCCTTCTTCAGGGTAGGCATCCTTAGAAGAGGTTTCGCAGTGGGGTTAAAATTGTTTCTGAGATAGTAGGAATGTGAATGTGAATGTATCAACAGAATTCCTACATTGAACTCAGGCCTGCTTGAAGCTTTTTATGGTTAGTCCTCTTATTGTTGCTGAAGGTGGAAGGGATTTTCCATGGGGATCTAATTGTGTCACTCTTTTTGCTGACAAAAGACTAACAAGTTAACAATGAATTTTGGCCACCTGAGTAAGAACAGCAAATGAAGAAAAAAGAAAGAAAATAATTGAGAGCATTTGAGCACATTTCTTGGAATCTTCAAATGAAACTCTTAAACTCCAATTTAACAAGATACATTGCTGTGCCTGTTATTCAGCACCTTTCAGTTAAAAGCAAGCTCACCTAAATGAAATAATACCATTATGACATTATATCTGCTATCAGAAGCACACGCCTGGGATAGGTACTGTAGTTTCTTTCTTAATCAGGAACACACATCTCCAAAAGCTGTTATTGCTGAGTCAATTGAGGTGTTCAAAACTGAGATCAATAGCTTTTCTCAGTAGGCATCAATGGATATGGAAAAACACTTCTAATAGTATGGCAATACAGATCAGTTCTGCTCTAATTGAACTGAAAACAGCTTTCAGGGGCTGAATGGTCTACTGCTATTTTTTATAGGATTAATAATGATGCAGACTTGTTGCTGACCAGGAAGAAAGCAATGCCTAAAAATCTGACACTCTCTCTGAAAGAATTTACTTTCTCCCCCACAGCAGTCTAAATCTGGTGCCAGATGAAGTGAACGTCTCGTGTGAAGCGGCAGTATTGTTAGAAAGCAAGCAAACACTAATCAATTAAACAAAGGCAAAATGTTGCAGATACTTAAGATCTGAAATAAAAATAGGAAGTGCTGGCCAAACTCAGTACACTTGGCGGCATCTGTGGAGAGAAAAGCAGTTACCATTTCGAGATAACAAGGTGTAGAGCTGGAGACCCTTCTTCAGGCATGGGGAGAAAGGCTTCTGAAGGATCTCAATGTTCTGAATGTATACATTGTCACGGTTGGGTCCAAATTGGGAAGGCCTGAATGTGGGCTGTAGTTCATTGGGGATGATCTGGTTCCATAGGCAGATACTGAGAAAGGTGACATGGCTGTAGTACCTGGTTTGCTTTTCAAGCAGTTTCAAGGCCGAACAGATTATGAGAGAGTTGCAGTGGGAGAGAGATCCACTGAGGTTTTTCCAGAGGGAGAAGGGTAACTTCTTCAGGGTAGGCATCCTTAGAAGTGGTTTTGCAGTGGGGTTAAAATTGTTTCAGAGATAGTAGGAACTGCAGATGCTGGAGAATCTGAGATAACAAGGTGTAGAGCTGGATGAACACAGCAGGCCAAGCAGCATCAGAGAAACAGGAAGGCTGATGTTTCGGGCCTGGACCCTTCTTCAGACATTTCGAGTCCCTTTTTTGGAACAGTTTTGAAGGATTGTGAAAAGGATTGCTGTACTTTTTTTTAAAAAAGCCACCTGATATTCATTGTAACTGCTGTTAGCACCGCTGTTTGTCCTAGCAGTGGAGACATTACTACCCAGAAACTGGAGCTTGGTTGGTGGGGTGGGGCCTGCAGTCTGTGTATGAAGGGAGATTCGACTTTCACAAGTAGCTAATTGGTCTACGGAATGCTTACAGTTGTTGACAACTCATGCCTTCTACTAGCTATAGCTGGTGGGCATGGCTGCTATGGTCAAAAGCATCAGATTTCAAGAAAGAAAGGACCCATCCTTTGGTTTTGCAGGAGAAAGCATCTCCAGCCTGAAGAAAGCCAGTTTATTTTCCCTCATCAATTAGTGTAAGCTGTGGCTCTTAACCAATGAGTCAGGGACTTTATCAATGTTGAACTAGTCATCCTGTGCTTCTTGTAAGGAAGTGAAAGTACCTGGAAAAGAGGAGGAAGACTCAGAAGCACAAGGCCTAACAAAACAAAATTTCAGGAAAAACCCACCTGGCTCAGTAATGTACTTTGGGGAGGGAAATCTGCCATCCTTGCCTGGTCTGGCCTACATGTGACTCCAGACCCACAACAATGTGGTTGATTCTTAACTGCACTTTGGGCAATTAGGGATGGGCAACAAATTCTGCGACGCCCTCATCTCATGAATGAATAAAGAAAAAAATCTCAGCAAACCCTGTGGACATGAATCATTGAAATGCCTTCCTGGCCTTCCCTCTGCTCAATTCACTGTCTTTTAATATTTTTGTTTGTCTGTATGTGTCTGCAGGAGGAATTTAAAAGGGCCTAGATTTTTAACTAGTAGAGATATGTGATGAGGCTTTAAAATAATTTATCTGTACCTAGGACCTATTTATAAATAACAAATAATAAATCTTGTTAAGTACAGAAACTTGGTCTATGCTTTTTGGTAAGGTGGATCAAAAAGTTGGGGTAATTGGATAATCTTGCATGGTTTTCTAAATGCTTTAATGTTGCGATTACTCAAGGAATAGTGAGACTTGATTTTCTGCGCACTGTTCCAGACTGATGTAATGATATCTCTTCAAAAAAAGCAAAATACTGACCACACCCAACCAGCCCACACTTGTAAAATACAAAACACAGTATCCAACATTAGCTGAATAATCCTGACTGTGCAAATAATTATGCTGAAAACCAATTTAAAATTCTCAAACTGGTTGCACAGTCTGGCACACCTGTTTGTGTTGGAAGATACACATTTTAATATGGAGGAGCCTGGTTCTTTACAGACAAAACGAACATGTACACACACTGTGACTATTTCAGTCCAACAGAATAGCTGACAGACATTCTTTCTGTAATTTCTCAGGGCAATGCCTTGACCAGAGTCAATCTGCCTGTTTTACAATTTGAGCAGGCCTTTGCAGTTAACTCAGTCATTATCTCATTGGTGCACTCTGGCAATCAAAGTCCATTCACTAACCAATTATCACTCTTCTTTTAAACACTGTAGTTGTTGTTTCACTTAACATTGATATTCTTATAAATTGCCCAGATGCTGCAAGATGAAAAGCTTCAACAAAGTGCATCTTTATTCAGCAATACTCAAGTTCTGATCTGTCAAAAAAAACTACTCATAAATTTAACTGACATTGGCTAATCAATTGAAGCACTTTTCCAACGTGCTATGTATTATGATGAGCATCTTTCAAACGCACATGAAATCTATAAAGACACTCAACAATTCAAAATTGCTTTCAAAAAGCCCTTCTTTCAAACTCATAATGCTATCAATCAAATTCAGTCAATTATCACTGCTTGAGAAAAGACATTTTAGTCCACTTAACATCTACAATGTTATCCAACTAAATAAACATCGATTGGAAAACCATGTCAAAGAAAGGCAAACTGATTACGTGCTTGTAAGCATGCACAGTCACCTTTGCAGCTGTGTATGCAATCCCACATTATTAAATCCATTAATGACTCTTTGAGCTGAGGCAAAAATTCATAATGAGATTCTACCTCTAACTGTATCTACAAAGCAAACAAGCAACTGGCCAAATGGTCTCATTATGAATGGGTGGCTGAGCTTCAATGCTTAATATTAAAGATAAAAATCCCATAACCTTCCTCTAGTAACCCAGATTAAGTCAGGAATGGGGTAAATTGACAATAGTCTCACTGCTGATGGCTCTTTGTGAGTAAATTTGCTGATTTTTTTTTTCTCTTTTTTAGTTCTACCCTGAGATAGAGTGTTTCTCAAGCTCTGGGTTTAAGAATCCAATTTTTTAAATAAACCCACAGCGAAAACCTTTAAGATGAAATCAAAGACAGCATTTCTTTACAAACCGTTCAAAATATGAGGAACTGCTTCAATAATCCATACATGTACTGAAGCATTCAGGGAATTAAGGGAAGAAAGGATAATGAGGAGGGAGGTTATAGATTTCAGGGTTTGGTAAATGTACATAAAATGGAAATTATCCTAAGTGAGGTATAACTTCCCGGATGCCTGCATCACATAATAGTTTCCTTGGTGTGCTGGGCCCAAACCTTCTTCCCATAACAGGATGTATACTGCGTACAGTTTTGGGCCCCTTATCTAAGGAACAATATACTGGCATTGGAGGCAGTCTAAAGAAGGTACATAGGCTATTGCCAGATATGGATGGACTCTTATGAGAGACATCATGTTGGTTTGTACTCATTAGAATACGAAAGAATGAGAGGCAATCCTATTGAACCATACAAGATTTTTAAGAGAACTTTGCAGAATAGATGTGGAAAGATTGTTTACATTGCTGGAGTGTTAGGACCAGAGGGCATAATCTCAGAATAAGGGTCACACATTTAAGACAATGATGAGGAGGAATTTCTTCTCTGGGGCTTGTGAATTTACAGAATTCTTTACCACAGAGTGTTGTTGAGGCACTAAGTATATTCAAAGCTGAGAATGACAGATATTTAATCAGTAAACAAATCAAGGATTATCGTTAAACGGCAGGGAAGTGGAGTTAATAATCATCAGATCAGAGTTGATCTTATTGAATGGTAAAGGAAGTTTGATTGACTGAATAGCCTATTTCTGCTCATATAATTCCTGGTTTTATTTAATTTATGACATCACAATAACCGTATACAGTTTATACTGACTCTTAGGTATATAAATGTGTAATAACAGAATGTAGAGGAGACATCTACCTTGAAATCTATAAGGTTTGCAAAGACCATGATTGTAAAAGTTATTTTTATTTCCTCTGGACTCCATGTTCTGTAACACACTTTAGTTGTCTGATCTTCATTTGCTTCTGATTATGGCTTTCTGACACAATAATTGAAGGAGGCAGGAATTGTTCAGTGAGTTAATTTTCTAAACAGATGTTATCCCAACATAAAGTCCTCTGTAAATAACTTAGTCATGTCCTTAAAATTAAGTATTCCAGGCAGCATGATAGAAATTCCTGGGCAATTTTAGGGTGTTTGGCCTTAATTCGTTATAAGGTTGCGTGCAATGAATTCTTTACTCTTCAGTAGCTCAAAAGTTCACTCACAAGTGCCCCACGTTAGGATTTCCTCTAGATCCCAATTCAACAAAGGAAAGAAGATGGCAAAGTTAGCTCCATTTTTTTATTTGAATGACACGACTTGTTAGTACTAACACTTCAATCAGATTTCCAAGTATTGAGTGAATCCAATCAAAAAGCTTACGAGGAGAAAAACAGAAGGAGAAAATATACCCTAAACTGTTCTGAATACCTAACACGGCTTGAAAATTTCACAGCAATTTACCAGTTGTGGACATTGCTCTAAAAAGGAAATTTAATACATTTTTATGCTTTTGTTTTTCTGTTCACTGATTCAAATCTCAATAAGAAATTGTACTGAAATACATGATAATAATTTTGTGAAACATTTTCAGACATTTTACTTCATCAAAGGTGTTATGTGATTGCAAATTGTTTTTAAAGCAGAAAATGGATATTTGTTTAATCTTACCTGGACATTGATTCAAATAAAATGAATTAAACATATCAACTTTTTTTATATTACTTGTTTTAATAATCTTACTCCATTTTATCTGGAATATTAAAATGAAAGCTTATTACCATTTGTCAGGATTTTGTTTCTACGCAGTCTCGGTTCAGCCACTGTCCCAACACCACACGCTGTAGATCAACATTGATAAAGCCCTAGGCTCAAAATTGCAAGCATTCACTTGTAAAGGAAGTATCCAATCTACTAGTAGATCCTTTTCTTGAACCGTACTTCCAAAACTATTTGGAATCTTTGCTCTGTTTCTCCCCTTGGAAGAAAAATGCCATTGAAGTATACATTTCCATATGATAATACAGAATACTTAGTCAAAGAAAAAAGAAACACAAAATCAGATTAACAGTGTTACTATCGATACCCACTATTTTGAAGTGGATAATTACAGTGAAACTGAGATCTCAAATAGGAGTTAGAATTTAATAGGAATATCAACTTTGGCTAACGTAATTACAATTTTTTTAAGCTATTGTGTTAAATAAGGATACTGCAGTAAAAGCAGAAAAAGGAAGATATGAAGCCTGGAAGAGCAACTGAAAGTATACTTGATTAGCAGGAACCCAAATGATGTGGTAGAGACATCTGCAGGTTCAGGTATGTTAGACCTTAAAAAATGGCAAGTCAAATGTATTAGGTGTCAGGAACCTAATACTCTTTTGGGACTCAAATGTGGCAAGTAGTAGTGCTTTCAGTAACTAAAGTTGAAAACAACTCTCTTTCTAATGTTAGTACTTGCTGATGTGAGCACTTGTTCATTCATCTAATGAAACCATTATTTACATCTGTGCAAATGATTGTACTTGTATAAAAGATGTGATAAACCATTATTACTTCTCTTTTCATATCAGATCAAAGACAAAATCTTTCATAAAAATATTTCTTTTTTAATTAGAACATAAGTATTTTTCATTCACGAGATGTGAGCATCGCTGTCTATGCCAGCATTTATTGCCCATCCCTAATTGACAAGAGGGCAGTAAAGTATCAACCACAATACTCTGGATCTGGAGTTACATGTAAGCCGAAGCGGGTAAGGACAGCAATTTCCTTCCTTAAAGGATATTAGTGAACCAAAAGGGTTTTTTTTCTGACAATCAACAATGGTTTTATGGTCATCATTAGACTCCTAATTCCAGATATTTATTGAATTCAAAATCCATCATCTGCATGGCAGGATTCAAGCTCAGTTGCCCAGAACATTACCAGGGTCTTTGGATTAATAGTCCGGTCATTATATCGCATTATACGCCATCACCTCCAGTAAAACGCCTTTCAGACCATCATGTCCACACTTGTCAAAAGTAATAACTATTCCAATCCCATTTTCCAACACTTGGCCCATGGCCTTATATGCTTTAGCATCATAAGGGCACGTCTACATGCTTCTTATACATTATGAGGGTTACAGGCAGTGAATTCCAGATTCCTACCACCTGCTAATGTTTATTAAATGATAGGTTTTAACCAAAACCAGGACATTGACTGAAACTTATAAAAGTTGTCTATTTGTAAATTTTTAATTTAACCTGTTTTTCCCATCAACCTGTTCAGAGATATTATTACACACCTCTGGGGCAAGTGGGGCTTGAATCCAGATCTCCTAGCTCAGAAGTAGGGACACTACTGCTACCATGTAGTCCAAATTCTACTATATTGAGATGGAGATTTAGGGTTTTATGGTTAACCGAGAGACAATAACCCCACAGGGATGTGCAAAAAGCTTTGTTCCTACTTTAACGAAATGGGGACTCACAGTATTCAGCCATAAAATAATGACTAATTCTGAAGTTAATTGCTTGAACGAAAGACCTTGATTTTTTTTCAATGACTGTGCAGAAATGAACCAGGGCAAACTGCCATTTGGAATATACAATGTATTTTGAAATTCAGATGGAAATTAGAGAGAAGTCATGTGGCCAATCCCAAGCAAGCTTTGTGTGTGTTTAAAAAATTTGTTGCTCTCTTTCTTAATCTCCCTCTAAGACAGCACCCTGTAAGTTGATTTTGAATGTGCCTACAAGCCTGGAAGCAGATTTGCAACTTTTAAAGGAAGATTTCAATTTACACAGCAGCATTTTCAAAACAAGGAAAAGATATCATTAGCTAATTTACAAAGTGATGTCCAAAGAATTTGAATAGCTACAACCTAACCATAGCCACGGCCAGTGAAGTCTTAATTCTTCTTCTCTTTATTAACTTTTACTCATCCAAGGTTAACCTTCTCCATACTGCAATTTGTATTTTTGAATGCTTGATTCAAGTATATGTATTTGCACGGGAGCTTTGGGTTTTATCACAATAAAACTAACTCCTTCCTTGTTTAACTCAAGAAATCCAGTCTGGTTACTTCTTTATCATCAGCATATGAACTGATAAATACACATTGAATTGGCAGCAACCTAGTTATAATTAAATGAGGCGACAGAAAAGAGGGCCACCATTCCACCCCACCTCACATATTTAAAGGCAAAATCACCACAATCCTGCTGGGCCATAGGGCTGCTCTGTCATAGAATCCCTGCAATGCAGAAAGAGGCCTTTCAGTCCACCAAGATTGTGCCAACCCACCCAACCATTCCTAATCGCCACCCTATTGCTGTAACCTGACATTTTACTACAGCTAACCCACCTAGCTTGCTAATCCCTGGACACTACAGGGCAATTTAGCATGGCCAATCTGCGTAACCTGCTGTTGGAGGAAACCAGAGCACCCGGCAGAAACCCACGTAGACACAAGCAAAAAGTGCAAACACCACACTGCCAGTTACCCAAGGCTGGAATCATCCCTTGCGCTGTGAAGCAGCAGTGCTAACATTGAGTCACCCACCATCTGTTGTCATTCATGAAAAATAACTAGTGGTGGTCTAAACTGAAGGTCGCTTTATGTCAGACAAAGGAGAGAGTTTGAGAAAAAGAATCTTCATGGTAACCTCAGCCAGAGTGGGAATTGACCCCCTGCAGTTGACATCATGCAACAACTAACCACCCAGCTGATCTAACCAAAACACGTATGCATATATCATGTATTATATACTTATAAATTGGCGCGCGCACACACAAACACACACACACACACACACACACACACACACACACACACACACACACACACACACACACACACACACACACACACAATTCCATCCATTCATTTCTAGATGCAGCTCAGTATAAGATATAGTTGTAAGGCCACTGTGGAGTTAAATCAATGAGATTTGAGTGCAAAGAAAAGAGTAAAACTGGCAGAAACCACCTCATCTGAAATTTTATTGTTTCATTAGTTCAAATAAATAACAGAATTCAAACAAGTTGTTCCATAAAATATTGAACAGTTCCAAATAGGCCAAGACTTTTTCTGAAATCTTTGCACTCTATATTTCTCGAATCTTTAATTAGCTAAATTTGCCTACAGCTCACTGGCTGAAAGCTTCCAACAAATGAAGCATAGCTTTTCTGCTTGATGTCATTAATAGTTGATGTGTTGCTGAGTGCAAGAATTCTTGGGTAAATGGGTATATAAAAACTGACAGAAAGTCAGCACTGGGATTATGCTGCATGGACAAATGCCTGTATAAACTTTTCTCCTTGCTATATTAGAGTTATGTATTAAAAGCATTTTTTTCTTTCATATATGTGTAAATGAGGAGGCAAATTTGTTTGGCTTTTCATATTATCTGTAACCATTATTCTTATTGCCCATCCATGTGAGCGGTCATCACGAGCAAGGCTCTCATTTATTGTCCATGCCTATTTGCACTTCAGAACGTGTGCTGAACCACGTATTGTGTTACCACATAGTGGTTTGTATGGCCATTTTAAAGGCCAGTTAACAGGTACCAGTTGGCAATGACTAAACTTTGTAAAGCAATGTTTGTTTTTCTCCAGGACCTGCCGACATAAAATCCAGTCTTCGTAAATAAAGTGAGAAAATTTTTACTAAAAGAAGCAGATCAACCGCACAGTGACTTATATAGGTCAGGCTGATAAGAATGTCAGAATTTCATTTCTAAAAGACATCCATGAACAAAAGATTGTTTTGAAAATCAGACAGCTTCTATCAGATAGATTGTATCTATCAATTTAATTTAAATTTTGCAGCTTTAATGGGGGGATTTGAATTCAAGTCTTTAGATCATTATTCTAGGCTTTTGGCTTACTATTCCATCAACAAAACCTGCACTACCTTACATTTATATTTATGTCAGTTTTAAAATTTCATGTGTCGCACATGCATAATACAGTTTGTAAAGTAAACAAGTGCTCAACCCCTTGTTAACGGTCAATTACATTGATCAACACATAAAGAATTAACAAAAAATTACTCAAGGTTGAACAAATCATTATCTTCTGAAACATGCTGTACTTAGACCTGTTTCAATTTTAAAATGTTGATTAGCTTCAAAGGGCCTATAACTTCTGCAAGGTCTTTCCACTCCACTCATCAAAAGTCTTTAATTTAAGATGCCAGTTATCATAGAATACAGCATAACTTGACTGAATTACTTGACTGCCTCCAACTTTCAGCAAAGTATTCGTTCTCCCTATTTCAATTTCTTATGAAGTAGGGTCTATCTACATGAGGAAATGTTTGGCAAAAGTAGGTAAAAAACTCAGCTACCTTTCACGAAGCCATTAAGCATCTTCGGACATTGCAGTGATTCTTAGTGTGATTGATGCAGTACTAACTGCTTCTTCTATCTCCACTCCATTTCAATGAAGTCCTCTGCTGACATAGATCAATCAGTAGGCAAGTTTGTTGTGAACAAGACATAAGGAGTTTGCAAACAGATGGAGATAGATTGAGTGAGTGGGCAAAAATCTGGCACATGGAGCCTAATGTGGGAAAATATGAAGTTGTTCACTTTGTCTGGAAGAATAAATAAGCTGAATATCAATTTAACAGAGAATGACTATGGAATTTCTAAGTGCAGAGAGATCGACACATTCTAGTCCATGTGGCACAAACTATTAGTGTACAGTACAACTCTTAATCAGGAAAATTAACTGGATACCCTTCTTTAGAATGAAAAGTTATTGAACGTAAAAGTAGGGATGTTAGGCTTCAGTGATGCAGAGCATTGGTGAGAGTTGGGCTGGATCTTATAGGAGCTTGAAGGACAGAAGCAATGGTGTCATTTACAGGAGAATTACACCTGAAGTTCCATCAAGTCCAATCTCAATGGGAAAATGCTCTCCACACAAGGAGTAAGGGACTGAATGTTGGGCTCCCCACCATCTGCCTTGACTCTTTCTACTTATTGTCAGCTGTTTTCCTCCTAGAATGAGAGAAATGCATGTCTTAAGGGAGAAGAAAATAAGTGACACAACTGTGACTTTTAGTGCGGGTGAGGAGATATTCTGACTGAGTGAGTAGCTAGAACTGGAGCAAACGGAGAAGTGGTCTCAGGGGCTGTGGTGTATGACTGCAAGTGAGGAAAGATGTTACAGGCAGTGCTGAGAATGGTAGAACATGCACCTTGTTGGAAAGTGAATACAGTTAAAGAGGAGTGGGTATGAGATTTCTGAGAGGGGATGACAGTGTCATTGACGTTCTTCCTACATTGTTCTACATTCCCCCAAATGGTTGAGTCTGTACTGACCTGAGTGACAAACTCAGACTGAGCTGGTACAGTCTGGCATCGTGATCTCCGCTGCTAGTCCTGGAAGGAAAAGATATCCTAACTGTGCAACATCCCAGCCACCAGGGCTTCCAGGCCCTGCCCACAAAACGAATTGTCAAATTTCCCTTCTCTGCCACATCCAGGCAAATGTCAGGAACCACACGGGACAGCTTTGGGCTGGCAGTGCTTGCCAGGGGGCACAATGGCCTTTAAATACATTGTCAGCATCGGAGATCGCAGTCAATTCTGGGATATCCTGACATTGGCTATTTATTCTGGGAATGGTGCATGGTAAGACAGGGCTGGAATCAGGCAAGGAAAGCATCATAGGTATGAGGTGGTTTTGGTGAGATATAGTGAGAAAACACATCAAGCACCATTGCAAAATAAAACTTCAGAAATCTCATCCAACCGGCACTTAGCCTAAAAAAAATGTAAGATTCAACCTCACATCTTGAATGCTGTGCAGTTTTCATCTTCTTAGTCAAAGAAAAAAGTAAATGCATAAAAGGCAGTTCAGAGCTGCCTTACTGGATCCAAACCTGGAAGGAATGAGTTGTCTGATGAGGATATGTTGAATAATCCGGGCTGGTTCATACTGGAGTTCAGAAGAGTGACAGGTGATTTGATTAAAGTGTACAAGACCCTGAATGGTCTTGACAAAGTGAACACGGAAAGCATGTTTTCTTTTGCGGATGAATCCAGAAGTAAGTGGGAACTTCTTGAAATTAGAGGTTCCTATTTTAGAACACAGATAAGGAGATTATTTTGCTCTCAGGGAGTTGTGCAACTTTGAAACTCTGCCTCAGAAGGAATGGAAGCGATTCATTGAATATTTATAAGGCTGAGGTGGATTGATTCCCATTAGGTAAGGAAGTCAAAGGTTATTAGCAGCAAATGGGAATATGGAATATTAAACACAAACCAAACAGGCATGCTCTTACTGAATGGCAGATCAGGCTCAAGGGGCTGAATGGCATAGTTTGTCCATTTCTATATATGTTCAGGAAGCCAGGATAAATTATTACACTTAAGTCAGAAGGAAATGTAAGTGGAGTGCTTATGCAAGTTCCCATTTTAGAATAGGCTTTTTGTATACGCATTGCAATTTAATGAGGCTGTGGAAGATTGAAATCTTTTTTATTAAGACTGTCCTCAGAACATTTTAAGTAAAGGACACAATCAGTCTCCTTTATTAGCTTTTGTTTTGTAGGATACATTTTAGTAACACTATTGATGGGACGTCTGCCAGGAAACAAGATTGGTTAGAATAAGTGATAATGGGAACTGCAGATGCTGTAGAATCCAAGATAATAAAATGTGAGGCTGGATGAACACAGCAGGCCCAGCAGCATCTCAGGAGCACAAAAGCTGATGTTTTGGGCTTAGACCCTTCATCAGAGAGGGGGATGGGGTGAGGGTTCTGGGATAAATAGGGAGAGAGGGGGAGGCGGACCGAAGATGGAGAGAAAAGAAGATAGATGGAGAGGAGAGTATAGGTGGGGAGGTAGGGAGGGGATAGGTCAGTCGAGGGAAGATGGACAGGTTAAGGAGGTGGGATGAGGTTAGTAGGCAGGAGATGGAGGTGCGGCTTGGGGTGGGAGGAAGGGATGGGTGAGAGGAAGAACAGGTTAGGGAGGCAGAGACAGGTTGGACTGGTTTTGGGATGCAGTGGGTGGAGGGGAAGAGCTGTGCTGGTTGTGTGGTGCAGTGGGGGGAGGGGACGAACTGGGCTGGTTTTGGGATGCAGTGGGGGAAGGGGAGATTTTGAAGCTGGTGAAGTCCACATTGATACCATTGGGCTGCAGGGTTCCCAAGCGGAATATGAGTTGCTGTTCCTACAACCTTCGGGTGGTATCATTGTGGCACTGCAGGAGGCCCATAATGGACATGTCATCTAAAGAATGGGAGGGGGAGTGGAAATGGTTTGCGACTGGGAGGTGCAATTGTTTATTGCGAACCGAGCGGAGGTGTTATGCAAAGCGGTCCCCAAGCCTCCGCTTGGTTTCCCCAATGTAGAGGAAGCCACACCGGATACAGTGGATGCAGTATACCACATTGGCAGATGTGCAGGTGAACCTCTGCTTAATGTGGAAAGTCATCTTGGGGCCTGGGATAGGGGTGAAGGCCTCCTGCAGTGCCACAATAATGCCACCCGAAGGTTGCAGGAACAGCAACTCATATTCCGCTTGGGAACCCTGCAGCCCAATGGTATCAATGTGGACTTCACCAGCTTCAAAATCTCCCCTTCCCCCACCGCATCCCAAAACCAGCCCAGTTCATCCCCTCCCCCCACTGCACCACACAACCAGCCCAGCTCTTCCCCTCCACCCACTGCATCCCAAAACCAGTCCAACCTGTCTCTGCTTCCCTAACCTGTTCTTCCTCTCACCCATCCCTTCCTCCCACCCCAAGCCGCACCCCCATCTCCTACCTACTAACCTCATCCCACCTCCTTGACCTGTCCGTCTTCCCTGGACTGACCTATCCCCTCCCTACCTCCTCACCTATACTCTCCTCTGCACCTATCTTCTTTTCTCTCCATCTTCGGTCCACCTCCCCCTCTCTCCCTATTTATTCCAGAACACTCACCCCATCCCCCTCTCTGATGAAGGGTCTAGGCCCGAAACATCAGCTTTTGTGCTCCTGAGATGCTGCTGGGCCTGCTGTGTTCATCCAGCCTCACATTTTATTATCTTGGTTAGAATAAGGGTGTGTTTTAATACACAAAAGCATCAAATTTGAGCATAGATGTTAAAATATTCTTAGAGTGAAGCTGAACATACTCTGGGTATAGTAAGGCCATTCAATATTGATCAGCTCAAAAACTTACAGATGTTAACAAGTTGAGTGTTTTTTAACTGACTGTGTATAATATTTTCCATTTACTTACATTTCTTGCATTGCAACTTTAGTAACATATTGATGGGAAATTCGTTCCCTTTGACATTGGACGCAAAGGTTGTAATTCACATCTGTGTCCAATGGAAATAAAACAATTAAACGACACAATTCATCTACCCACTTCATTGCCATGGAAGTGGTGCAGCCATGAATGGCTTCTGTGCAGCCCAGAAATGGATGGACTTGATCTTACTACTTTAGAGACTGAGGGAACATTCTCCCATCTGGGTCATGGCTCTCCGAATGCCACATCTGACACTTGCTTTTTAACAGAGCAAACTCATTTCCAGCACACTTAAGGCAGGGAGATCCAGCTTACTGAAGCGTGAATTCATAGATGTGCCCAGTTACAGAAGGCCAAGATGAGGACTACAGTAGGCCAGAGTACAAGTCAGTGCTGACAAACATGTCCACAGATTTGCTTTGTGCCCTGGCAGGCCTGCCAGAGGTCTGGTCCCTCTGTGAAGGAGCAAGGATGTCCCATGTTAAAACTTGGTGCAGGGTTTGTCACAGAGCCTGGAACCCCAGGTTTCCAACATGGAAATGGTAGTTGATATCAAGTCTGTAATTGCAGACATAACCATAATGCAACATCTGTGATCAATGTCTCAGCTTCAATTGCTGAATTCATCCAACACTGCAATGCTGCAGTAAAATGTCGATTGAGTTCATATGATCCATGCTGGTTGCTATGCAGGTCCATTTTGTCACCATTAAGGCTTATACGAGCTGTCAGGATTCCAGACGCTCACAGTAGCCAGCAATCTGCTCTCCCACAGATTACAAGGAGGGCACAGGTTCCACCCCAGTACATTGGATGTGGCACTGTGAAGCACAAATCTGCTGCTTTCTCACAGCAATAACTGTGGTCCCAATCTTCGAATCCATCAGTATCCCTGCTGTTGCCAGTCAGCCAGCCAGCCCAGACTGCTATGTTGAAATGATGCAATCTGTAATTGGGCCCCTTAAGGACAGGATTGCTTGAGGTCATCCCACAAGGTAATTTGCAATTTACTGAATAGCTGGCCTTTCACTATCTATGGTGTAGAAGCTCTGGAACAAAGATATTCAGAAAGTGAGCACAAAGGAATACTCAAGGACGATATTTTAGTTTTGTGTGTTGTTGTCATTGGATCAAGTTTCAACAGAACATATTTGCGATTGCTTTGTTAATCTATATCACAAGGAGTGAAAGATGAAAAATTGTGGATCAACAGTGATAGTAGGGCATAAGGGAAGGAGAGTTTCAGGAAACTAGTGACTCGACATCTATTTCTGAAGTAAAGGAAGAGTGTGCATCAGTATCATTCACTAGTTCTACTGTTTTTTTCTTCAGGGTGGGAGTGGCAAGGCAGGAAAAGAGATGAGTTCTGTCCCGTGTTTCAATGCACCCACCTCCAATCTCACTCTGAGTTTACAATATGATCCAAACCAACATTGATTATTCACTTTGCCAATTAGAAATTCCAGCTGGCAAGAGAATAGGCTTTCATAAACCTTGATTAAAAGCATGCAACTGATCCAACTCCAAACTCCCCTCATTAAAATATCATGGCAAGAAACTGACACAAATGCTGTCAGTGCAATCTTGCACATGTGTTTATTTTCAATCATGCCATAAACCTTTGAACATTCTGGTCCTTATTTCTGAATGATTTAGTATGGTAACGTTTTCTGTGCAATGCGTGATTTCCTTTGTCTTTGTCTGGATAGGTAAAATGAAACTAAGATCTTGGGGAGTAACTGGTTGCTGTTGGAGATAATGCCTGAGATGTAGCAAAGAAAATATTTTCTTGGGTTGCATTTGTAACTTAAAACCTACAATATCAGAAGCTCTTTATGCACATGAAGCAAAGTCATGATGACTTTTTTTGTAGACAAGAAGATTGCTTGTCTTCAAAATCATGCTTTACTCTGTGTTATTGTGCATTTCAGGTTTGAGATTATCTAGACTCTCAAAAGGATGCAGCTCAAGTTCACGGTCCTTTTCAGCAAGAACTGTTTATTTACAGCTGGATCCTTACAATGCCTCAGAACAAAAACAAGGTTGCTGGAAAAGCTCAGCAGGCCTGGCAGCATCAGTGGAGGAGAAAACAGAGTTAACATTTCAGGGGCGGTGACCCTCCTTCAGAACTTCCTCAGAACAAATATGGTGAAGCTGTTATCTTGCTAATGACAACCTCTATAAATGATAGGTGTATGTAACTACTGCCAGCAGAGTATACCCTGAGGTGTCAGAGAATGATGACCAGCTTGATGGTGAGATGTAGCCATCATCAAACCACTCTGACCTTCATGTCAGGAATTGGCTCTATCTAGTTTCTCTCCACTAACTTGGAAAATGGAAGTTACATATTAGGGAGATGTTAATGATTGCAAGCTGGCCCCTTGCTACGCACTACTGAATTTGTCATGCAGACATGGAAACCTTAATTTGAAAATTGGACATTTTCTCCTATTGAGAATCTCAATGTTTCATTTTCATGGAATTTTACCTAACTGTTTCATCATTGCTTACATTGTTCTGGAGCTGGGAAAATTACACTCATCATAATTGTTCAAATCAAGGAGTCACAGTCGCCATAGCACACTGCAAGTTCCGACAAACCGAATTTTGCAGCGAATGCCTCCTTTCCAGTTCCCCGATGGTGGGCTCAGTCTGTAGCATCCTTGAATTGGCATCACTGGGATTTTAGACTGTGACAAGTTTTCTCTTGGTAGGGGTAATTATGCCAAGAAAGCCACAGAATAAACCTCGGCCCAAGAAAAATAGCATCTGAGCTACGAAAGATTTAAGACAGTTAGACTTTTACCCTGAAATGAAGAATCCAAGTTGACATCTGCGCCTGAAATGTTAATTCTTTAATGAAGAGTTCTTTTTTTTTCAGGAACACACCCTTGAATAACTCAGTATTCATACTAGTTACAAGTGTGATATTTAATCAAATATTTTAATAAGTGAATACCAGAACTGGGTTTTGTTCAACTTTCAGGGACTGTTGCTCTTTCAGAGACTGCCTTAAACATCTGATCAGCTTCAGTGCGCCCTTCATTTATTCAGTCCACCCTCAGGTTAGTAAGTCTGTCCACACAAACACATTATTATTCCTTCATTCTAAATGCTCCTGCCCACAGTCCACTTGCTCATAATTGTTTCATGTAGCATTATTACAATAGCAGAACAGAATTAAACAAACTCCAGGACAGTTTCCTTAGTAACACGGTCTGCTGCCAAGTATTTTGGTTTAATCATCAGATGCTGAACGACATGAGAGAAACAAAAACTTAGAATAAAAATGTAATTATCATATGTTATAAAATGTCAATGTTATTGGAGGTGGAAGAGGTGACTGTGAGCTCCATTGTGCTTCCTGATTGTTACAGACAGTTGTGATTAAACAAGGAGGCAGGGAGATGACAAAGCGATTAAATTATGAGCTATAAACATGGTGCATAAAGCCACTGAGGACTATTGGAGATTTTCCTGACTGCATCACAATAATAACAGAATAATGTTATCATTCAGGCAGACATTACCTTCAGTCCTAATTTCACTAATATGCTTTATGAACATCATGCAAACACAGATTGATTGCTTATCCATTGCCTTGTTGAACAATTAGGCACACCAAACCATTCTCTTCTTAAGCAGTTCCTCAGAATCAAGAATGTCTTGCTTTCGCTGTGGTTCAATAGGTTGAGATAGCCAATAAGTCTAATACGCAATCAAACTTTGCCACAGATGGGTTTGACATCTTTGAAGGCTCAAACCAACGAGCTGGTAGGAGATTTGTGTGCTGTCTTCACCTCATCACCTTCGCATCTGCAGGTTCAAAAAATGTTTCTCAATGTGGCTAGTGCTTTGTCCCAAATTAAGCTTTTCCATTTTGATTGATCACAGGCCAAGGATACCTCAGAGTCAGCAGGGATATTTGATCTAGGAGCAAAGTACTGCAGATGCTGGAATCTGTGCTGAAAACAAAACATGCTGGAGATACAATGCATCAGGCAGCATCCACAGAGGGAAAGCAGGTTAATGTTTCGAGTCTGGATGACTCTTCATTTTAGCTGACGTAAAGTATGGAGGGGCAGTATTAATGCAATAGTGGAGGGTTGAGATGCTGGGGACGAGAAGATGCTGATTGTTCAAAATAAGTAATCCTGGGTGGACTTGAAACATGAAGGGAGAAACTTGAGTTGAAATCCATGTGGGATGAGTCTGTGTCGTTGGCAGTTACTGAGAAAGGAAACATGGTTGTGAAAGCAAGTTTTAGCAAACACAATATTAAACAACAGCAGTTAAATGGAAAGCAACAAAGATGTACATGGTGAAAGAGACGACTGGAATTCCTGTTGGAGTGAAGAGCAAAACATCTTCAAGGTGGGCATTTCTCAATGAGAAATTACAGTCGATTAAACACAATGTAGGAGCAAATTAGTGCAGATGCTGGAATCTGTACTGAAAACGAAAAATACTTTGCAGATCACAGTGGGCCAGGCAGCATCCATGGAGAGAAAGCAAGCACATTTGATCTCTTCAGGGACGGTTTGAAGATATCCCCAAAATATGTCTTCTATTCCCCTCACAGTCTCCTGCAAGACCAGGTTCTGTGCACACATTTACTTCTGATGCTGCTGGGAAGCTGTTCTCAGGAAAATGAACAACATGTCCTGCCCAGCAGTAGCAGTTTTGGGTGATTAGCACCTCAGTGTTTGGCACATTGGCTTGTGAGCCGACAGTTACAGAGTAAGTAACCATAAACTTTCTGAAGGATAGAAATTATACGAAAATAGTAAATCCTCCAGATGAAGTGGTTACAAACGTGAACTAAACAGGATAAATAATCTCAATTTATGCAGGAAAAAGATGAAAATGCACATTGGGTACTCTGAATATAAGAAAATGCAGAAATATATTGAAAGGGTGATCTGAGGAGTAAAGAGATATTGAAAAATATCATCATGGCAGAAGCTAATATAAAAAAACTTTGACACTAAAATAATAATATGATAATGGGAAATGGAACTAGAAAAGTTAAAAGCTGAAGCTAAAAGCAAATACACTCAAAATAAGGCTGAACACAAAGTAACAAGTGAACTAGATGATAGTTTTCTTCAGATATTCACAAATAAAATCATGACCACATTCATCCTCCAAACTTCAAACTCAAAAACCTCAAATTTCCATTGTTAGGAGAACATCCTTTTCCCCTGGCTTTTTACCAAGAGCTTGTGTGGCAGAAGGGCATTACCATGGAGACGGTTTCAGGCTGAAAATCTCACAGCTATCTCTGTACACACATCTTGTAATCTTTTATTGCTTTTCATCAATTGTTGCTCTTTGATGCCACTGAACCAACTCTCATTTACTATCATTTGACACAACTTTACTCACACTGTATCCTTCACACTAGTCATGTACACAGATATTGTCAACTTTCGAGACTGATATCTTTGTGCATCTTAGTGCAGGCAAAATATTCCTAAACCCATGCTAATGTCTTTTCATGCTCCTGTAATGCATGAGAGGAAGGAACACAGTAAGTGTAAATGTGCCTTTTTTTGTTGGTGGGGGTTATCTGACATTGGGCTCCCTGATCCCCTTCAAGGATCAGGTTATCAAGCTGGAAGGTGACCAATAGTGATGTGACTGCGCTGAAGGGGACATTGAATATCTACAGCTATCTAATGAGACAGCCACAATCTGTTCCTCCCATCTGCACACAACGTACCAATGTATAAATGCATTAGCAGGTAAGAGCATCAGTTAGTGGATTCCACCCCCGAACCAGGATAAAAAGAGAGCTACAGGCCCTCGATCCATCTTTACCAGCCCCTTGAATTGTACCTAGGAGATAAAGCTCCTCAAAGGATGTTCCATCTTTTTTCCCTCATTCTCTACAACACAGAGAAGCCACCTGGATGGGTAATGCTTCAAGGGTAGATTTGGGATCACATTCTATGATCATTAAACTGACATGGGCCCACAGCGGGAAGAGGAAGAACCAACAGAGATCTCTGGCAATTGCAGGACTCCTGGAGAACAGGTCTCTGCTGTGTCCAGTACAGATGAAGAGCCCCTAGACTTGGTTGTTAATGAACTTATGGGCGTGCACAGACATACAGGAGAATTTCTTGAAGAGATGGCAGAAATCAAACGCACGCTGGAGCAAAGGGGAGGAGCCCAACCAGGTTCTGCCGAATATTGTGGCTCCAGTATGCATGCCCATGTATGTCTATGGAAAGTAGAATGTAGAATGTAGAACAGAATGCTGATGGCTGCCATGGAGAGCCAGGCCCAGCAGAATGGCAGTATCTAGCAGATATCATAATAATCTTCACTCCAACACTCAAGCCATGATTACATTGATTTGGTGGATAAGGCAGATGGGCACTGGGGATTCAAGGAGCCTAGGAGTTGTGCAAAATGTAAGCATAATGACAGCTCCCTAGGGAGCAGTCACCTGACTTGTTGCCTCTGGTCTGTTGTCTATTATCTATTGTCTCTGGTCACAGAGGAGCTGGATATTCAGTGAGTGAAATACCCTCTCATTAGTGATCTGGTTGCTGCAGCCATGTAGCTCCGTACTCCACACATATGCAATCAACGGTCCCTTGAACCTGAGGGAACCCAGCAATAGTTGCATATCCCAGCACACAGAGAACCTTACTTGTCCACGTCCATGATGAACTGCACTAACTGTGTTGCACCCCATTTAATGGCATCAACCAATGCAATTGTACACAGCTGGTATGCAAATGCCTCATCTGTCCCCAGGGATGATTGAAAGGAGTGGCCGAAAAGGAAGTTCAATACCCAATATGATCTTCAGTGCCATAGGCATAGCATTGTCTGGCAACTCACATAGCTGAAGATCTACCTGCAGGAAGTTTCAGATGTAGGTGAGGATGTCTCCTTTCATTCATCTGGAGATAGCCACAATGCCTCCAGTACACTGTGTCTCAGTTCATTGCTGGATGGTGCTGCTTCTTCTCTTCAGACTCTGCTTGTTCATCCAGAGTTACTGCCCCTGAGTCTCATATCTCAGATTCTCTTGATGCTGAGCATTGTTTCTTCATCTCCTTCTCCCCCATAACTTCAACAATGCTAGTATTACTGTTGGGTTCAATTGGACAAACATCTAGAAGGAAAGTGCTGTTCTGTGTAGAAATGTCAGAATGATATGTTTGTATTCCATTTGACATCTTGACTTCGTCAGACTACTGTTTGAGTCCCTATCAGGCTGTTCATGTGTTGGATGAAAGTCTGCCCTATAGCCACCTTTACATGATAAGATTTATCCTTCTCAACCCAGGTTTTCCTCCTGATCATTCCGTGTTTAACAACAAGCATGAATGCGTATGACTGAGATTTCTTATGAGTCCGTCGACCAAATCAGTTTTCTCTTCTTATACTCTTCGCATTTTTTGCAAAGAAACTGCTTTAATTTGAAGGAGTCAAGTATCTGAAGATGGCTCTACTCACTGGAGATTGATTAACATAGGCATATGATGACTATACATAGTCAGGTTTGCAAACAAATGCACTGTCTAGTTTTGCCTGACAAGCTTGCACTCATGAATGCAATTTTATCAGCCCAAGGTACTAGTAAATGCAACATAGGTTCCCAGCTATCAAAAATGAGAACTGGATAGCAAAACTTAAGCTTACTATTGAAAAACTGAATTTTTCTTCTCGCCCAAGTATCAGTTGTGTATCTTGACTTCATCTGACAGCATATGACTCTGAAAAAAAAAATTTTTGGATCCATTCATCTCCATGAAGACAGCTTGACAGTAGATTTGACATTTCTCAAAGGGCATTATCTTGTATCCCATTATCATGGAAAAGGAGAAGCAGAAGAAAAGGATGGAGCAGGGCCAAGTAGTTTGCAAGGGGGACTACATTCAATAGATATTATTCTATCTGAACAAAATGGATGAGGAGTGAGTTAATAAGAGATAGGTGTAGGAATAGTTTCATCACAACACTTCAGCCACCCACAGCTCATGACTAGCAACTCTGAATTGTCTGTCTGTACCAGACTTTTCTGGCAATGCACATTACAATCATATTTAATTTTCTATAGCACAGGAACTTTGTTGTGTTAATCAGATTAATTGGTGACAAGGTTTGTCTGTGATGCACTTTGCATTTATGTTGTGGTGGTTTAAGAAAGGCTGCTTCTTTGCCTTTCTCTATGTTTAGTGTGAAACTGTACTCCTCAACTATCTCTCTCTTTCTCTAAGCAATGGCCCCTGGGGACTACGGTCAATTACCTACTGTACAATCTCATTGCAGGCATCCAGAAGGTACATCTATAGTATCAGCCAAAGAAGGCAGGCAGGCAATCCACAAGTGACTGATAAATTATTTGCAGTTGTTCCAATCATATTTCCCAGAATGTAACATAAACATCCATGTCTGAATCTGGAAATCAATTGTAAAATGTGATGAGGAAAATGCTACGAGAAAAGTAACTGCTTATTGTTTTAAGAGGATCAGTCAGTTGTAATTTGAAATTCTCACGGAGAGTATGATTGGGCAGATTTTTGTTTCTTTTACCTGGATTTTGAACATTCGATGGAGAATAGCAGAAACAAAAAGAAGATAGGAAAAATTGGATTTTAGCACAGAGCCAGCCTAATTTCCATTATAATGAATTTATTAGCAGGAAAAGCTGTCGGGCACTAGAATAAGCCTGTGAAGTATCCCATCAGAGTTTCGGTTCTTCATCAAGGCCCTGTTCAGTGCCCAGGAAGGCAGAGAAGTACCACAATGTTTATTTAAATTCAGTTATAAATTACTGGGTTAGATCTTAAAAACAAGCAGCAAGAAAAGAAATCATATGTTTGTGACAACTAAGAGCATCACGTATTTGGTATTGGATGAGGCGGATCGAATGCTGGATATGGGATTTGAACCTCAGATTATGAAGATTCTTTTGGACATACGACCTGATAGACAGACCATTATGACCAGGTTGAAAAGGGCTAACTGATTTATTCATCACCCTAAGTAATCTGTTAAAACCAGTTAATTGATCAAGGACTGTTCATTGACAGACATTGTACAATTGGTTCCGTTCCAGGTTTAGGGTTTGGAGGAAAGGTTCTGGGCGCCCTATTATAGGAAAGATGTGGATGCTTTGGACAGGGTTCAGAGGAGGTTTACCAGGATGCTGCCTGGACTGGAGGGCTTATCTTATGAAGAGAGGTTGACTGAGCTCGGTTTCTTTTCATTGGAGAAAAGGAGGAGGAGAGGGGACCTAATTGAGGTATACAAGATAATGAGAGGCATAGATAGAGTTGATAGCCAGAGACTATTTCCCAGGGCAGAAATGGCTAGCACGAGGGGTCATAGTTTTAAGCTGGTTGGTGGAAAGTATAGAGGGGATGTCAGAAGCAGGTTCTTTACGCAGAGAGTTGTGAGAGCATGGAATGCGTTGCCAGCAGCAGTTGTGGAAGCAAGGTCATTGGGGTCATTTAAGAGACTGCTGGACATGTATATGGTCACAGAAATTTGAGGGTGCATACATGAGGATCAATGGTCGGCACAACATTGTGGGCTGAAGGGCCTGTTCTGTGCTGTACTGTTCTATGTTCTATGTTCTATGTTCTAAGTGTGCATAATTTGAACAACTGGTGGAATTTAGGTTGAAATTTATTTCCAGTGTGTTTCTACTCTTCTGTTCGACTTTACAAATTCAGGTGATCGTTAGGGGAATGGGGTGAAAGAGGAACAGTGATGAATTGGTAGCCGGGACACTCCCCATGTAAAATTCATCCTGTTAAATGAATTGCAGTTTCACAGCTTAATCCAAAAAGAAACATCAATTTGTTTAATGCGTGTTATCCTCACTGTGGAAAGCTAGTGTGTAACCCTTGTTACGACGAGTAAACAGAATAAACCATACAGTTGACATAACAAATGATTAGTGTGTTCATTCTCATGCTAATTAATTTGCCTGTACTACCTCTCATTCTTCAGAACGGAGGCAGTGTTTTTGCAAAAGATCCAATGAATAAAATGAAAGGTTATGGCTTTGATTCAATGTATAAAACAGATTTAAATGAGAAAAATTCGCATAAATGTATCAGTTCTAACAGGAGGTTTTGTGAAGAATATACTCACCCTAAAAAATTTCAATTATAATGTTCATATTTTTTCTCTTTTTATTGTCTCCTGTAAGCTTAGTTCCCACCCTGAATGCTGCAAGGGGAATAAAGCTCAATTACTTGTCACTATGGGCATGATTTTGTATTTTGGGTCCAAAACTCCTTGAGAAATATGGCCTAATCTGCTCCTTCGGCCCATCAAGTCTGCTCCACCATTTGATCATGGCTGATGGGTATCTCAACCATATTCTCTTGCTTTCTCCCAGTAACCCTTCATCCCTTGGCCAATCAAGAACCGGTCTAACTGTTTGAATACACTCAATCACTTGGCTTCTCCCCGTAACCCTTGATCCCCTTATCAAGCAATAACCAGTCTACCTCTGTCTTAAATACACTCAATGCTTGGCCTCCACAGCTGTCTGCGGCAATGAATTCCCCTGGCTGAAGAAACTCCTGGTCACCTCAGTTCTCAAGAAGCATCCATTCGTTTTGAGGCTGTACTATCAGGTTCTAGTCTCTCCTACCCGTGGAAACATCACCTCCATATCCAACCAGGCCTCTCAGTATCCTGTAAGACTGAGATCCCCCTCACCATCATTCTTCCAAATTCCGTCAAATACAGACAAGTGTTCAACCACTCTACATATGACCAGCCCTCCGTTCCTAGGATCGTTATTTTAAAACCTCCTCTCGACCCCATCCAATGCCAGCACATCTTTCCTTAAATATGGTGCCCGAAACTGCTCAATATTCGAAACGCAGTTTAACCAGACCCTTATACAGCCTCATCAGTACCACTCTGTTCTTGCACTCCCATCCTTTTGAAAATGAATGCTAACATTACATTTGCCTTCCTACCAGCCAACAGAAACTGCGTGTTAACCTTAAGAGAATCCTCAACTAAGACCCTGAAGTCTCTTTATGCTTCAAATTTCTGAAGCCTTTTCCTGTGCTTCTATTTTTCCTATCAAAGTGATCAATCTTACACATTGTCACCTTGTATTCCATCTACCACTTCTTTACCCACCCTCCAAACCTGTTCAAAACCTTCTACAGCTACCCCGCTTCCTCAATATTAACTGTACCTCCTCCTCTTTGTGCCTTCTGTAAACGTAGCTACAATGCCTTAAGTTCCTTTGTCTAAATCATTAACATATAACAAGAAGAGTTGTGGACCTCTGCTAGAACTTCACCTACTTATCTGTAACGCTCCTCTTCCAATAATCTCTAGCTTCCATCCTGAAAAACATTCCTTTATGCCTACTCTTTGCCTTCTGCCATTCAGCCAATCCTCTATCCATACCAGCATTTTTCCCCTAACACCATGGTCTCTTCTCTTATTCTAACAGCCTCCTATGTGGCACTTTGTAAAACGGCCTGCTGGAAATCTAAACAGATCACGTCCACTGACTCTCCTTTGTCCAACTCATTCCCTCCTCAAAGAATTCTAAAAGATATTTTGGAAATGACCTCCCTTTGAAGAAGCCATGCTGACCTAGTCCTGAGCTACTTTCCACGTCCAAATATTCTGCAATCTCATCCTTAATAATAAAATCTTACCAACAACTGAGGTCTTGTAGTTTCCTGTCTTCTGCCTCCTCTTCTTAGACTGGGGTGTTATATTAAGCCATTCAGTTAATTTCAGTCCTCTGGGGTAGAGGAAGACAGTTGTAGCTGTTGGAGTTCAGTTGGCTCTGCTCAAGGACATCTCTGGAGGAGTTCCTCAGGGCGGTGTTCTATGCTCAACCATCTTCAGCTGCTTCATCAATGACAGTCCCTCCATCATAAGGTCAGAAGTGGGGATGCTCACCAATGATTACACAATGTTCTGCACCGTTTGCGACTTTTCAGATACTGAAGCAGTCAATGTTCAAATGCAACAAGATCTGAACAATATCCAGGCTTGAGATGACAAATGGCAAGTAACATTTGCGCCACACAAATGCCAGACTATGACCATCACCTGTAAGAGACGATCTAACCACCACCCCTTAACATTCAATGGTGTTACCATCACTGAATCCCCCACTATCAACATCCTGGAAGTTTACCATTGACCAGAAACTCAATTGGACTCATCACATAAACGCAGTGGCTACAACAGCAGGTCAGAATCTAGGAATACTGCGGCAAGAAACTCACTTCCTAACTCCCCAAAGACTGTCCACCATCAATAAGGCAGGAGTGTGATGGAATACTCCCGAATTGCCTTGATGAGTCCAGCTCCAACAACGCTCAAGAAGCTTGACACCATCCAGGACAAAGCTGCCCACTTGATTGGCATTACATTCACAGGCATCCACTCCCTCCACCAACGACGCTCAGTGGCAGCAGTGTGTACTATCCACAAGATGCACTGCAGAAATTCACCAAAGATCCTCAGACAACACCTTCCAAACCAACGACCTCTTCCATCTAGAAGGACAATCACAGCAAATACATGGGAACACCACCAATTTCAAGTTCCCCTCCAGGCCACTGACCATCCTCACTTGGAAATAAATCACTGCTACTTCATTGTCATTGGGGCAAAATCCTGGAATTCCCTCCTATTGGCATTATGTGTCAACCCACAGCAGGTAGACTGCAGCAGTTCAAGTAGGCAACTCATCACCAATTCTAAAGGCCAGTCGGGGATGCCCACAAATGAATAAATAACTCCTGAAAGATCACTTCTAATGTCTCTACAACCTCCTTCAGAGCTCTGGAGTGTAGTCCATCTGGTTCAGGTGATTTTTCCACCTTCAGACCTTCTCAAGCACCTTCTCCTTAGTGATGACCACATCTCTCACCTCTGTCCCCCCTACTGTTTTGAAGGTTATGTATGATGCTGGTGTTTCTAATATGAAAACTAATGCAAAGCACCTGTTCAGTTCCTCTACTATGTCTTTGTTCCCCATTACTATATCCATAGCCTCATTTTGCAGTGTCCAATGTCTAGTTTTGCACTCTTGTCTTTTAGATATCCAGTAAAATGCTAGTAATCTTATTTTATATTACTAGCTGGTTTACTCTCATATCTCATCATCTCCCCCCACTTTTTGCATGTTTAAATATTCTCTCCTGATTTTTAAAAGCTTCTCAGTCCTCTTGCTTTCCACCAATCTTCATTATATTGCATGCTTTTTCTTTTGCTTTTATGCAGTCCTTAATTCCCTTGTCAGCCAGGGTTGCCCCATTCTCCTATAACATGTTTCTTCTTCCTTGAGATTATTTCTGTTGTGCCTCCCAAACTGCACCAACACTCGCTACATGTCAGGTTTCTATGAACCACAAATGTTCTTGCTCCCATAGCATGCAGGTACAACATATCGCCTGACCCTGAGCCACCTACGCCACCACTCTCAGTTTCCTGTCATTAAGCTAATTTTGTATCCAATTGTATTCTATTTAGCGGTGGATGTTAACCAGTGACTTTTAACGGCACTGACAGGACAGCATGTCTATTTTATTTACTTAGTTCTCAACTTGATTTTTAAAAGTTCTTCTAGTTTGTAACCTGTAAATAGTTCCCCTTTTTACCTTCAATCAGACGGTAACCTGTAATACGTAGTTAAATTAGTGGCTATCACTAACCAATGAGCTTACAGGTTTATTGTGATGATGTCCTTTTGTGCCGGGCACCTGATTCTTGGTTTCAATTAATCCTGTTGAAGAAAACATTACAAACTGAGAACTAAAAAAAAATTGAGGAGAAAACACCTCATTCCACTCTGCACAAAATTCCCTTGCTACTTCCAAATTCCCTGAACTATATACTCAGTCAACCCATGTGTCATTCCAGGTGAGATCTCTCCTTTCTGACCAAGGAAAGCTTACTGAGTTACAATGTAAGGAACAGATTAAGATTCTGACCCAATATTGTGTCAGCAACTGTCACCCAATATCAATTTTCACATAATTGTCCAATTAACGTCAAGAGGGCAAGTTTATCATCCAATGAAGGATGGCAGAAGGTTTCTTGAAGCTGTCTGGATAACCAATAGGATGTGTCCAAAATGAAAGGATTTGCAACCTATCTCAATATAGTCACACCTCTTATCAATTGTTTTCATGGGATGTGGACATTCTTGGCCAGGCCAGCATTTATTGAGCATACTTGTAAAGTAAATAGCCATGGCTATTGGACCACCATTGTGGAAAGGTCACAAGATAGCCACAGATAGGAAATAGGGAAGGCACACTCACAAAATTCTTGAGCTACTTGCTCTAAACTTGTCTGCAACCCAGAAGCTGCCTCTAAGGAGCCATTGTCTTTCTGACACCATGGTGGGGAGTCCTCAAACCAACTCGAAAATTCCAGTCACCCCCAATCAGTGGACTTAATTGGCATATTAATTCCTGAAGCAATTCCTGGTTCTGCGAAACTGACAAAGTGCCTTGGAATGTTTGATTTTGACTCCACAGTGATGGCATTTCTCAGAGGTGGGCTAGACAACCCTGGAACAAGATCAGCATCTATACTGACAAAATAATTGTTTCTATTGATAACATAGTTATTGAAGTACTCATTTATTCAAACAAAATTTAAAGCCTTCAACAAATCTCATGAAAACCACACTTCTATTCTACAAGCAGTTAGAGCTATCCATCGAAATGCTCCTTGCCAGATACCCCATTGTGAAAGTATAACGTTACAAGTTAGTTATGCAGCATAGCTTGTGTGAGCAAGCACACTGAAATACCTAGCACTGGTTTTGTTTCGTCTCCACATTTTTGTTTCAACAGTACCTTGACAGCTTTGACAGTCCTAATAAATTAATGCACATTTCGTACATGAGCATGTTTACTTTTAACAAATCCAATGCCACCTCATCTTTCCAATGGGTGAAATACCTCTACCAAAAGGCAGGTATCTCTCCGAAAAGTATCCTGGGATTAGATTCAAAGCCTTATGGCTCCAAAGATATGATCAGGTTTAGAAAAACAATGCCAGGCAGTATAATGTACGGACTTAAAGATTCTACAATCATTGGTGGATCAAAAGGCACAGAAAAAATCTGCACCTAAGAGTATGTGGTGGACTGACACAGAGCTGGGATCTTACAGAAATGGGATGGAGTGAGGCCATTAGAAATTTAAAGAAAATGCAATACTTAATATTTACTGACACCACATATGATGAATTTAGTTTTTTCCAAATAACTTTAACAATTTGTTTTGAAACATGTGACATATACGACTGCAGTCTTTTCTTTTGGTTCATTCATGGCATGTGGGGCTTGCTGGCTGGGTCAGCATTTATTGCCTGCCCCAAATTGTTCTTGGGAAGGTTGTAGTGACCTGCCTTCTTGAATAACTCCAATCTGCAGATACACCCACACTACTGGCCAGAAGGGAGTTCCAGGATTTTGACCCAGTGACATAGAAGAAACGATAATATTGTTACAAGTCGGGATGGTATGTGGCTTAGAGGGGAACTTGCATGCATCTAGGGGAGCTTATTATTACATCTGAAACTCGTTATTAAAATAACTAATGTTAAGCATTAGTTTTATGATTGTACACTGAGTGTTGGTGAGAATTTAATTAATGAGCTGATAGGAAGCATGTTAAATATTTTTGGTCCTGAAATCCAAGCTAAGTGACCTGTTAGCCCTTGGCTCACTATATTCGAATAGCTGTCACAGCATTTAGACTACACAAACCAGAATTCTTCTGTGGGTTTCTTTGCTGTAACAAGTGCAACAGTGGGAACATCCAGCTAACCAGTCACATCTAGCTATATTCTGAGGTCAAGATGTTTTATATTTGTAGGCAGTGGGTAATTTTATGGTGCTGCTGGAGGATCTATCTTAGGGAAGGGAAATGGCCGTGAAATCTTGCTTCAGCAAATGGATAGCTAGTGATAACAAGTGAAAATAAAAGCCGCTTTAAAAAATGTTAAATGTCTCCAACTCTGAATTTGACTAAACCCCCCATTCAAGCTCAGTGTGACTGAGGTCGCCCAGGGCCCCTGCCACTCAGGTATTACACAAAAAAACTCCTTTTTATGATAAATCCTGAAAAAGACTCCACACAAGTTTTCATCTCTGTCAACTCTGTATTTGCTGATTTTTATTTCAGTGGAAGAAAGGAAACTCAATGCTGAATTCTCCATCTGCCTCTATCCGTGGAACTGATAGCGTGCAGAGACAAGCTAACATCTCATTACTCAATTATTCAGAATAACAGTCAGACAGTGAATTTAGAGATAATAAAATGTGAGGCTGGATGAACACAGCAGGCCAAGCAGCATCTCAGGAGCACAAAAGCTGACGTTTCGGGCCTAGACCCTTCATCAGAGAGAGGGATGGGGAGAGGGAACTGGAATAAATAGGGAGAGAGGGGGAGGCGGACCGAAGATGGAGAGAAAAGAAGATAGGTGGAGAGAGTATAGGTGGGGAGGTAGGGAGGGGGTAGGTCAGTCCAGGGAAGACGGACAGGTCAAGGAGGTGCGATGAGGTTAGCAGGTAGATGGGGGTGCGGCTTGGGGTGGGAGGAAGGGATGGGTGAGAGGAAGAACCGGTTAGGGAGGCAGAGGCGGCTGTGAATTTAGCCCTGATTCTACCGCAAATCAGATGAAAGCAGGTTTGATCAATACTTGATTTTTTGTTTTAAATTGAATAACTGTATTGAAGAAATTTAGATTATTATGAAGGATAGGTCTGAGTGAAAACTAAATGCTGTGAAAATAATTTACAAGCAAAAGAATATTCATTACAAAAAACACAGAACAGACAAAAAATAAGCTTTATAAATTGTAAATAAATTTACAAAAGATGCTGTTATTTGAACCTTTCTACTGAACTTATGTTAAAACAGAAATTGATCTCTTGGACTATACAGTCATAGAATCATACAGCTTGGAAACAGACCCTTCAGTGCAACCAGTCCATGCCAAACAATACCACAAACTAAGCTAGTCCCACTTTCTTGCTCCTGGCCCAAACCTTTCCTATGTATCTACTTATCCAAATGCCTTTCAAACATTATAATTTTGCCCACATCCACCACTTCCTCAGGAAATTCATTTCACATGTAAACTACCCTCTTGTGTAAAAAAAAATTGACCCTCATGTCTTTTTTAAATCTCTCTCCTTTCACATTAAAAATGTGCCCCTTGGTCTTGGGATCTCCATCCTAGGGAAAAGACACCTACCATTAACCCTATCAATACCCCTCACAATTATAAACTTCAATAAGGTCAAAAACTCTCAACCTCCCATGCTCCAGTGAAAAATGTCCCACTCTATCCAGCCTATTTTTATAACTCAAACCTTCCATCCCACCAATATCCTGGTAAACCTCTTCTGAACCTTCTCCAGCTTAATAATGTCCTTCCTGTAATTAGGCAACCAGAATTGAACCCAGTATTCCAGAAGAGGCCTATCCAATGTCCTGTACAACCTCAGCATGACTTCCCACCTCCTGTACCCAAAGGTCTGAGCAATGCAGGCAAGCATACTAAATGCTTTCTCTAACCACCCTGTCTATTTGTGATGCAAGCTTCAAAGAATTTTGTACCTGAACCCCCTAAGTCCCCCTGTTCTACAAAACTAGCCAAGGCCCTGCTATTAATTATATAAGTTTGTTGTATCAAAATGCAATACCTTGCATTTATCTAGATTGAACTTCATCTGCCAATTTTCAGCCTATTGACCCATTTGATCAAGATTCTGTTGCAATCTCAGAAAACCTTTTTCACTGCCTACTAAGCCACAAAATTTTGGTGTCATCTGCAAACTTATTAAATGTGCCTACATGCCTTCTTTATTCTCAACCAAATCATTTATATCAATGACAAACATAAATGGACCTAGAACTGACTCCTGAGGAACACTGCTGGTGACAGACTTCCAGCCTGAAAAGCAAAGCTACACCATCACTCTCAGTCTCCTGCCATTAAGCCAATTATGTATCCAATTGTGTTCTATTTATTGGTGGATGTTAACCAGTGACTTTTAATGGCACTGATAGGACAGCATCTTATTAGTGGAAGTGAGAGGGCTAGGAATTTAAGAAAAATGCAGAAAATTTTAAATTGTCCATATAACCTTGCCAGAGGCCAGAGGCAAGTATATATCAAAAGAGGTGGATAAGCCGTTATGTGGGGCAGATTGATCATTCTGTCAGGACCTTACTGATGGCAGATGGGTGCCTTGCTGAGCCAAAGTCTAGTATGTACCTGGAGGTGATTTCCAGTGACAGGTCAGGGACTTCCTTTAATATGCCTTTTAGCCTTTACACTAAGAGACACAAATTTGTTGTGTAGAGTTGTATTGAGAGCATAACACCCTGTGCTGTGTTAAACATTTTCTGAGAAACCATGATCAGAGGGTGATCAAGCAGTTGAATTTCCAAGAAGAATGTTCTACTTGCTTACGTTGTTCTGAGAGGGACTCCTCTGGTGCCTACTTGCTCACATTGCAGCTACCTTCCTTTCTCCTTCAATTGCTACATTTAATTCTCTTCTGGAATTGCAAAAGAGGTCCCGCTCAAAGATAAATGTCTGATGCCAGAAGACTTTTAAGAACTCAGATTAATCCAGAGGAACTTTGATACTGACAGGAAAAGAAATACATTTATAATGCAAACAAGATATTTTCCAAAACTTTCCACGGTCTCCTCGGAGGATAAGAGCAACGTATGTATGGAAGCAGCTTCAAATCCAAGTTCCTGTCCCAGTTACACACCAATTCCTTTATCACCACTGGTCTCTTCACTTCAGACTGTACCGATTTCAAAATAAATATCAACGGCCATTTACTCAAGGCAATGAAAGATGAACAAAATATACCACACTGACTAACAACTCAAATCTGCATATTAGGCATGAATTCAAAAGAAATCATTGCTTCAGTTATAATTACTTTATAATTATAGATCTCGACCACTATAAATGTGCACCTTTTTTCGTCCCATTTCCACAGCCCAGTGGCCCCTCGCTCTGAGTCGCTGACCAATGTCACATGTGATCTATAACTTTCATTACTGTGATGAGTGATATATTTGACATGTTTAAGATTATTGTGCATATATACAGGACAGCAAAGGAAGCTGAAAAAGACCGATTTATTTGAACAAGTTCTGGATTGAAAGGGTGATGTATTTCTTGGGAAAGAGTTCAGCTGCATGTGGGCTCTGAAGTCAAAAGTTTAATGTGTGCTAGAAAACATTGTTTTTCTGAAAATCAAGTGGCTTTGGAGAAACAGACAATAGTAATTTTCCTGGACATCAGAGAGGGAGTTTATTGTTGTAATTACTAGGGGAAAACAATTTCCTAGCTCTGAGACGACTGGGCCTACGCTAATGGTTGTCTAGCAATCCTCTCTAGACTTAGAATTCTGTTTTGCAGTTGCAGACTTAAAAGCCTGTGAGTAAAGAAGACAACCCAGAAACCACTCCTTGGATAACAAAGTGTGAAGCTGGATGAACACAGTAGGCCAAGCAGCATCTCAGGAACACAAAAGCTGACGTTTCGAGCCTGGACCCTTCATCTGATGTGCTCCTGAGATGCTGCTTGGCCTGCTGTGTTCATCCAGCTCCACGCTTTGTTATCTTGGATTCTCCAGCATCTGCAGTTCCCATTATCACAGCCATTCCTTAGAAACAGGCCAGCAGCTTCAGAGCTGTACAAAGAAAATGCTGCCGGTGATTTCATCTTTAAGATGTGCAGTTTAGCTCTAAATAGTGCATGCAAGCTAGAAGTGATGTTTGCCTCATAAGAACTTGAGCTTCCCGCTGATGTTTATAGGTTGTAGAAAGGTCTGTGTCAACTGTGTGCCACAACAATTATAAATAACAGACAGTTAAGTCTTCAAATGAAGCTTTTATGATACCTATATCATGTTTTAAAAGATATGTTTAGCCCCCAGTATCTATTGCAAATGGAGAAGAGTTTCAGATCAAGAAAAGGAACAATAACCAGGGAATCTGCTTTTTGACCAGTGTCATTATTTCGGTTGTTAAATCACAACAGAACAAAGTCACAACTTTATTCATACCATTCAAATCTCCTATACTAGTAACATTTCGTCAACTATAGTCATATTAGTTATGGGTTTCCAATTAATCATTTCAAAAAACATTTAGTTTTTCTTATTTCTAATTGCTTCCAGTTCTAGTTATTTATCTGAAGTGTGGTCTGTTTTTGAGGTCAACATTTAAGACTAATATGAGCATTAATCTTAATTCAGCAGTACACTAAGATCTGAGTTCAATCAAGAATACAGAAGTGACTCCCTGGATGAAGGTTTTAATTTTTCACTGAACATTTGAAGTATCTCCAATGAATCAATCACATTTTACGACAGTCCTATTTCCTGGTGTTTTGGGGAATCTTAAATTTGAGCACAGCATGACTCCACAGGATTACCCCTTTCTCCACTGTCATCATGTCTACTCTACTCTGCACCAAATACCATGGGAAAAATCTGCAGACGCCCTGATCGATGTAAGTTATGGCAAGAAATTTGGGAGAATTTCACGAGAAGTTGAGTGAGGCCTTTTTCAATGTTGGGACCAACAAGCCTAATTTTCCAGACACACTGCAGCAAGAGGCCTATTAAAAGAGATGATCTCTAATTACCACCCTCATTGCTGCCTAATCTTGTTTAAATAATATGCAGGCTCCTATTCTACCACCTGCCAAATAGAAAGTAGATGCCAAGAACTCCTAACATGAAAACCTAAGCAAATACTTGGTGCCCATTTACTCCTCTGTACCTCCATTTTGGACACCTGACATCAACAACTCTATGAGCCACAACTGCACACACACCCCAAATACATGGATACTAGCATCTGATGCACGGCAACTTCTATACACCATTATAGCACATTCCCAATCCTCTTATATTATACTTCTGAACTTTAATGCTGATCTATGGAGCCTACTGGTAACTATCACTGAGAGGCTGCTAGGACATTTACTCACAGGGACAGGCATTCAGCTACCACACTGAGCCAAGTTGTGCCTCAGGGCTGCTCAGTCAGTCTCTTAGCACTCACTGACTTAGCACCTAACTGGTTGTTTATAACGTCACTATCTCAGCATGTCTTGTAGCATTTTGCCCACTCAGCCAGAACCTAAAGGCCCACACTATTTCTGCTGTGACTTGCATTTTAGCACAGATGCAAATCCAGAAAACTTGACATGATTCTCAGCAGGAGCCCTGGATATCCCAGCAGTGAGGAAGACTTTAGGCTACAGTGAGAGGAAGAATTGGGCTAGCATTGTACAAAAGAGACATCATAAAGGAAGGAGGTATTTAATGGGGCCATCCTTTAACAACAGCACAGTGATTAGCACTGCTGCCTCACAGCACCAGGGACCCAGGTTCAATTCTAGCCTCGGGTGTCTGTCTGTATGGAATTTGCACATTCTCCCCGTATCTGTGTGGGTTTCCTCCCACAGTCCAAAGATGTGCAGGTTAGGTGGACTGGCCATGCTAAATTGCCCATAATGTTCAGGGATGTGTAGCTGAGATGGGTTATAGGCGGATAGGTCTGGGTGGGATGCACTGAGGTTCAGTGTGGACTTGTTGGGCCGAAGTCCCTGTTTCCACACTGTAGGGATTCTAAAAACTCACTAGCTCTTGCTGAGAGAAACCTTCTATGAAATTTGACAAAAATCACACTTTGCTAAAATATGTTAATATCTAGCTCCATTTACATGCATTTCTATGATTTGAAGCTACTAGGCAGATTTTGCATTTAATTTTGCAGCTGGTGATCTAATTACCTTTATTAGGATGCACATTAGGCTTTCACATCCATACAAGCCTATTTCATGGCCTAAAGTCTTGCTCTGCTTTTACTGGAGGACTGGACACAGCCAAATTGACAGCAAACCTCAAATAGTTTTCAATGAAATGATCAAAGCAGAAAATAAATCCAAATGTTACAGAATATATAAATTGACTTTATCGTTTGGAAAGGACATAGGGCTGAACTTTACAAAAAAAAGCAATCAGTTGTGTCAATTTTGAGGTTTTCATGGAAAGTTTCTCTCAGTAAGCTCGCGCGAGATGACTCATGCTTTTCTCTAAAACTCACCTCATTAGCTATATGTCATGTCTCTATGGTGCCTCACTTGTCCTATCTTCCAGAGGCAGATGTATCCACCACTGCTGACACCTCCTGGAGTTTATGACATCAGTGACATTTCTGGAAACTCACATATACACCTAAATGAATGTTGTCAGCCAGATGTTGTCCTTCGCAAATGGAGCACACAGTGGGAGAGAACTGAAAAGAAACAGTTCTGAGACTTGATGGCTGGTAGAGCTGACATATCATTGAAAATACAAGAACACATTTATAAATCTATTGCTATTTAGGGGCTAAGCTACAGGTAGTTCTACAATAGCGCAATAGTTGCGACCTTGTGCTATAGAAAATTGCACCGTAGAAAATTGCCTCAGAAAATCGTGCTATGGGGAAATCGTGATAGAAAAATTGCTATACCTGTACAGCACAATGTTCGTACTCTCCAACCAGCGTCTACTATTCATCAATCACATTACAACCAATTCACGTTAATGAAACACACATTATAGCAGAGCTACTGTAAACACGTTGTCTGTCTTTAGCCTCATCCTAGCTTAAAACATTGTGTAAGGGAGTCCTTCTCTTTCCATAATGCTCAGTGTAGCTTAACCCACCTTCTCATTTATTCAACATGGGACTATCATGTGCTGGAAAGAATTCAAACAGTTGTAAACCTTCATTTTTATTTACTTTGCAGAAGCAAAGAAAAATCAAGGAAACAGAAGCTGTATTTTCTTCTGGGAACAGATATGGACCATACGCCTTTCATGCAGCAACAAATTTACAGCCAATGAATGATCACTGAGGACAGCTTACATCTACTGGAAGTAGATTTAATTAAGTTCTGTCTGGCTTGTGCCAAACGCTTGTTGCTCTATCATTCTGAAGATAATATTCATGGGGCTCAGTATCCTTGTCTTCCTTCTCAGAGGACAACAACCACTCTCCCAGTTCTTCACATTCCCTCTTGGCCTGCTCTAGTTGTGCAGAGCACAGCATGCTAGAATGATGCAGTACACTCTTCTGGACTATACTGCAAGACCCCCACACTCCTTCCTTCCCAACTGATTCAAGCAGTGGAACCTCATCTTCAGTAAGCCCAGTGTTTGTTCCACAATGACAAAGGTAGAATAATCAGCTGCATTGTATTTACTCGTGGTTTCAGTTAGCCTGTTGCATAAGAGAATCATCAGCCATGTCTGCTGAGGGATGGACCTTGTTTCCCAGTAATGACCTTTGTGAAATACCTGACCCACGAAACAAAACTGGAACATGATAGCTCTCAAGGCATAGGAATCATTGCAGCTCCCAGTATACATGGTGCAGATTTCTAAGTTGTGATACCAATAATCACAGATAACTTGTGTAGTTGAATTGGTGGAATAGGATTCTTTTCAGTTTGCAATGTCAGTAATGTGATGCTATGTCAGTCTCATTGTGATGAATGCGCAGTCTGTGGCGCCCTACACCTGGCAAAGGTACCATAGCCTGCTGCAGTATTAACCTCATCTCAGGGAATTGGGACGAAGCAGTGTGATCTGGCACACTTTACATCAGTAACAGTCTTGATAGTTTGTGGGTTGAAGATTGTGAAATCCCACACAAGTGCCCAGTAGATCCTTGGAAGCAGCCAGTTGCCTAACATTTGGTGCAACTGTCAACTCAATGGGCTCAATTTTAGGATGCCCATTCACTCCTTCAGTTCACAGACCCCACTCTAGCAGTTAACATAGTTCTGTGACATCTTCTTGGACAGATTCAGTCTGCAGCGACATTGCACCTCATTCATCTGGAAGAAATGATGTTGAAGAAAATAGATGTAGAGCTGGAAGAACACAGCAGGCTAGGCAGCATCAGAGGAGCAGGAAAGTTAAAGTTTTGGGTCGAAACCCTTCGGCCTGCTATATTCATCCAGTTTCATACCGCTATCTCAGATTCTCCAGCATCAGCAGTTCCTACTATCTCTTGAAGAAAATAGACTCTGGGCTCCTTGTATACCCTTTGTATTGTGAGGGGATCTTCAGCTGTAGCATCTTCATGTGGAAGCTGTTCAGGAGCAGCAGGATGTGTGTGTGCATCCCGAGTGCACTGGCATATCCCGTATTTATCCCTACCTTTGTTGTAGTGCAGCAACGGTGATGGTAACTCCTGGTGTAGCTGGATTCAACCGTCATCTTTCAATGAACCTGTTTGGAGAACGTCAGAAGCAGAACAGATCTGTTGTAAAGTGAACAGACAGCATTCATATTAATCAGAAATGGCAGTTTAGCACAGTCCTCCATACAATGAGACATGGAGCACTCTGACACAAAGGGCCAAAGGAAGTCTGTGTGTGGATCTTTTACATAGGGACTTTATTCCAATAATCACAGCACAAGCCATGCCATTGAAGTATGTTGTTCCTGTCAAACCTACATCATCCAAGAAAGGAGACATTGCATTTAAGAGCATGTTGGCAAATACTTATAATTCAAGGTGAGAATCAGCTCCATGCCCTTAAGCAGCCAGTGGGGATCTGAATTGTTTTTGTGACCCACCGGTATTACTTTTAAGGTCACCTGCAATTATATTAGCCTCACAGAAATGCTGGTCTTCAGTTTGCAATGGCTAATGATATGGTTGAAATTACTTGTGAACATGATTTATATCCCGCACCGTTGGACACAGCATGCCTTTTGTGTCCAGGAAACTATGACTAAAGATGCTTTCAACTTTAAGAACACAAAACATGGGGCAGAATCCGGCCACTAAGATCCATCAGGTCTGCACCACAACTCAATGAGATCATGACTGACCTGATAACCCTAAACACAAATAAAATGCCGGAGAAGTTCAGCAGGTCTGCCAGAGAATGGGCAGATCTAACATTTCAAGACAAATGACCCTTTGTCAGAACTCGTGAAAATTCTCAACTCTATTTACTTGCCTTTTCTCCATAACCCCTGATTCCCTTACTGAATACAGATCTGTGTATCTCAGTCTTGAATATACTCAATGGCCCAATTTTTACAGCCCCCTGTGGTAATGAATTCCACAAATTCGCTATTTTCTGATAGAAGAAATTCCTGCTCATCTCTGACTTAAATATATAACCCCTTATAATGAGATTATGCTCTCTGGTCCTAGATTCTCCCACAAAGGGAAGCAACCTTTCCATATCTAACATGTCAAGCCTTGCAAGAATCTTGCATATTTCATTAAGGTTGTCTCTCATTCATCTCAACGCCAATAAGTACTGCTCCAATCTACTCAACCTCTCCTCATAAGACCTCCATACTGATATTATATGGGGATCCCAAACTGTTCACAATGTTCCAGCTGTGCTCTGACTATTGACTTGCATAGCTTTTGAAAAATCCTTTCTATTTATATACTCCATTCCATTTGAAGTAAAGGCCAACGTTCCATTTGCCTTCCCTATTACCCACTGAACTTAGATGCTCACATTTTGTGATTCATGGATGAGGACTCCCAAATCCCTCTGTTCCGTGGGCTTCTGTAGTCTTTTCCCATATTAGTAACTTTCACCTCCATACTCTTCCTGTCAAAGGCCATAACCTCATTTTCCATCTACAAAGGCTTTGCCCACTCATCTTACGTGTCTATATCTCTGATACAACGTGTCTGCCCATTCTCAACAATCGCTTTCTCACTTTTTTTATCATATGAAAATTTGACAACAGTACTGTCACATTCCACGTCCAAGTCATTAGTATACATTGCAAATAATTGTGGCCCTAGCACTGAATCCTGTGGCACAACACTTGTTACAGGTTGCCATTTTGAAAATGACCCCCTTATCCCAGCACTCTGTCTTCTCTTGGTTAACCAATCTTCTATCCATGCTTACACACCACCTCCATTACCATGGGCTCATATCTTACGAACAGATCTACCATGTAGTACCTTGTTAAAGACCCTCTGAAAATACAAATATATTACAACCACATCCCTTTTGTTTGCTACCTCTTCAAAGTATTTTAGTAAACTTTTCAGGCATGGTTTCCCCTTTGTGAAGCCATGCTGACCCAGTTTAATCAAAATGCTCTGCTATTAATTCCCTTATAACAGACTCTAACATTATCCCAATAACAGACATTAAGCCAACTTACCTATAGTTATCTGTACTATGAAAGCACTAGATTAATGCATTTGCTCCTTGAAAGCCCTTACATTACTCACCCGTAGAGCCCACATACTCAGGCATAAAAAGGACTTACTCTGCCCACTTCATGTGTGGTGCAGCTATTTTCTACTTCATTATGCCTTAAGATTGGCATAAGTTTAGAAGGCAATGCAAGGCACATTGGGCCAAGAAGCTGTAAGCTCAGTCCAGTAATCCTAGGCCCTTCTGAACCTCTATACTCCTTTCTTGTAGCTCTCCCTGTTGAACCATGAATACTGAACTTCCAGGCATTCCTATACATCACTCTGAATTATAGCTTCATTTCCCAGAAATAGCCTTTGGTTTTACAGCTTAGTCATGCCAACTATCTCACTGCATTATCCCCCACTTTGAAAGCAGGATAGTTGTGATCATCAACAGCAGCCTTCTCCTGCAATGACATCTAATGTACTATCATCTCACCCTCTGATATGTTGAGATCCCCCATCACAATTAATATCCCCTCTTCATCTCAGCATGCTACTTCCAATCACCACAATTGACTTCTCCATCTTCCTCCAACAGCAATGGCCCTTGACCAATCCCTGAACTGACATTGAACTCACTCAGCATTAATGGCTACCCACCCCCTGACCAACAGCTCTGACTGACCAGACTTCTGACTGATTTCTGTGTGGTTTCAAGATTGACTTAAAATGACCATCTGACTGCATTGCGCCTGCAAGTTTCACTATGCCTCGACTGTAGTGATATGGAACCGCTGCCCCATAATGCCCTAAGTGACTGACTGACCATGTTCAAGCCCCTTGGTGGACATCAATCATTGTCCTGGACTTCCTGTGGGCAAGGGCCTTCTGATTGAAGGCAGTCTCCTTTGGCCTTATGTCTCCTTCGACTTTGAGACGTAACCATTTCCTTGATGCACATGTAGTGTTTTTGCTGAGAAAGCTACTGTCTCATGATGTAGTTGTGAGATTGATATAACATAGTGCTCTACAACAACATGTCAATCTCCTTGCCAGATGACTGTTGGCAACTGTAACAAGCTGCCTGGTTTTGTGTTTATGCTAAACAGCAAGGAAGGGCCAGAAGTATTGTGAGCTTTGAAGCTCTGGCTGAAAGGTAAGGAACAGGGAAGCAAGGAAAGCCAAAGATGATGTGAGCATTCAAGTAGGTGTGGTAATAGTGCTCTAACAGAGAATGCAAGGAACCTTGAGATACATCCTGAGAGCAGTGAGACGTGTTGAGAGCTCCAAAGTGCACCATTAATAGCAGAACTTAAAATAAATGGGTTAAAGATAAGGAATGAGGGTATGGCAAGGTCCTTGTCTGATGCCAATGTCTATAGAAAAATCCAGTAAAAACCCTTGTGATCAAACCTAATGGTCATACAGACATTCTTTTTCAGACACAAACAGCAAGATGGCCTGATATATCCCATATTTGCAAATTTTACTATGTTTTCCTTCTGTGGATAAGTGATGTGACAGTCAGCACCCATGGAGTGTGCCCTGAGATGTTGGAGATAGCTGTCCACAATGGAGACTCGGAAGAGTAGGCAGCGAGTGGAATCACTTTCTAGGCACTCTGACTTCCATGTCAGGGATTGTCAATGTCTAGCTTCTATCCAGCAGCTGAGAGAGTTGCATACCAAAGAGGTGAGATTATTTAATAATGGCACATTAACACACACAAATCAAGGCACACAGACCTCTCACCACTCAGTAGTGGGTTTCTTGCCTGACCATTCAAAGCTTGATCGAAGAATCTCACTTTTTTTTCTCACCATTAAAAATCTTATGGCTCTGCTCTAACCCTATTTTTCCAACTGACCTACCAATGCTCATGCTGTTGAGGAGCTGAGAAGAATCTGCCCAATCATTTTGGAAAAAGAATGACATTTAGCTCTCTGCATTGCAAAATCCATTACAGCTTTGCTGGTGAACTGACCAGGAATGATTGGTAGGTGTCCACAATTTTCTTAGTCACGTGGAACCAAGGCTCAATTTGCACCTGATTGCAGCCTTGCTGGTTGTGGTGTGGAGGCCATTTCTCCAGTCAGGTTTGTGCAGGCTATCAACCAATTTATATCTGCAACTTGTAATCCTGTACAAATATGTTTAACTAAAATCTGTACAGAGAGTACTGATTGTTTACTTCAATATAAGACATAAATGTGGAAAAGATGGCTCGCACTGACCTTGGCTGTCTGTATTATTACTGATATGTGGTTTCAAACTGTCAATTTCCAACAGTAGCATTTGTTTTCAATCAAACTGAAGAGTAGAAAATTTCCACATACTTCACAAGTGTTGGAATATTCAGACTGCCTTCAGAACTTTCTATTCATAGGCCCTGGTCAATAAGACTACTGCTTGGTCCAGATTACAAACTATTTTCTTCTTGAGTTGGATTTGGATTTTTTTGAAAGAACTACCACACATCATGAATCATAATACCATAGAACTCACCACTGTTTTAAAGGCAATTAGGGATGTACAAGGAATGCTGGCCTAGCCAGTGCCATCCACCTCTCATGAACAAATAAAAAGAAAGCTGCCAACCTAAGGATAACCTGTTTCTTTCTTCTTTCTGCTTGCTCTCCATTAACCAATCCTCCATTAGCCAATTCTCAATCCATGCCAGCATGCTATCCCTATCATTGGTGATCTTATGTTGTTCACCAACCTGTTGTGCAAGATCTTGTCAAATGTCAAATTCTGAAAATTCAAATATGTTCACTGGTTCTTCCTTGTCTATTCTACTTATTACATCCTCAAAAATCTCCAGGTTCATCAAACTTAAATCTTTCCTAATTCCAAGTAGGCTCTGTCTAATCCTTCCATTATTTTCTAAGCGCCCTGTTATCATATTCTTTGAAAGAGAGTACAGCATTTCCCCACTATCTATATCAGGCTGTCAGATTTATACTTCTCTACAGAGTTAAACTTGCAACCTTCACATCTGCAGGATCCTTTCCAGCATCTATAGAGATCAAGATAGGTTTTGGAAAGCAGCCAAGCCTTACAAGTTAAATGATAATAGCCCTTAGCAGAATGCAATCAAATAACTATTGTCACTGTTAGAACAGACTTTCTTGTTCACTTGGCACAGGGATAGGTAGCTTTTTTTTCAGTTTGATAAAGGGAAGATGATTGAAATAACCCCAGGATTGGGGTATTTTGTAGAATCATAGAATCCCTACAGTGTGCAAACAGGCCCTGTGGCCCAACAAGTCCACACTCACAAAGCACCCCATGCAGACCCATTACCCTCTAAACCACCCAATCTACACATCCCTACACATTACATAGGCAATTTAGCATGGCCAATCCACCTAGTCTGCACATCTTTACACTGTGGGAAGAAACCGGAGCACCTGGAGGAAACCCACGCAGACACAGGAAGAATGTGCAATCTCCACACAGACAGTCGCCCGAGGCTGAAATCGAGCCTGGATGCCTCGTGCTGTGAGGCAGCAGTGCTAATCACTGAGCCACCGTGCCACCGTGTGGCATTTATTTACCTCTCACTGATAAAGGCAGCCTGCTTTGTTTATGTTTTTATGTGGCTATGGATTTGGCTAACTTCACAGCTCAAAAGTTCAGCCGATTGCATTCACCTCTGAAGGCTATTCACAATAATGCTTAGAGTATGTAGCCCCTGCCTTATGAATTCAGCAACTTGTTGCAGCAAAAGCACTGAACTCAACACTGAATTAAAATGGCCATATAATTCTGGTGCACGTGAGACATGCCCCACCTTCTTTATCCTTCTGGTTTCCTGTTAGAAGTTGGGACAAGGCTTCTGGATATGGATCCTGCCTGACACTTCTAAATGTCCATGGAGACTCTACAAGTGAGTGACCAGTAATGGAGGAAGGAGTTGCACTATCAGGGAATGTCAAATTAAAACTATTAGAGATAATTGCTTCAGAGATGGTAGGAACTGCAGATACTGGAGAATCTGAGGAAACAAGGTGTAGAGCTGGATGAGCACAGCAGGCCAAGCAGCATCAGAGGAGCAGGAAGGCTGACGTTTCGGGCGTAGACCCTTCTCTATGCCTTTTTAACTATTTATTAGATATAATATTCAGTTCAAACTCATTAATCTCTTTACATCAATGTAATACTATCTCTGAGCATTAGTATGTATCAATAGTTGAAGTGTGCGCTGGCTGCTATCACAGACAATAAACAATTCAGAAACATAATGGTATATTTCAAAGTCATGAAACTGTATAAATATATCAGCAAGTGATGATTTCAAAACAGTAATTTTAATCAGAGTTCAAGACAGCACATAAATAAAACAAAAATAAAACAGGATGAATCTTGAGGCTTATATGAATTAACTGGAGTTATTCAAATGATTACAGTCTCACAGTTCACTTTCAATTTGTACCAGGATCTATGAAGAAAAATGCATCTCACCATGCAGGAAGAGAAGTATTAATTCTGCTTCTGTTACAAATGTAAAACAAACAGCAAATTGCTGTTTGATACAGGTAAGAAGGGCTGAATGTTAATCAATGTTTGCTGCTGCACTGTGAATAGGAAGCAAACAATGCTCCTGAAACATTAGAACAAGTGTCAATTCCACCACATTATTCAGGAGGTTCTGTCAATTAAGTTAGACACAAGTATTCTTAAAAGTTTAACTATTCTATGAAATCGAGGGCAAAAAATCAGACTTTACATATTTTACTGCATTTCGTTTTGAATTGTACAGTACAAATTAAGATAATATATGCCTAGTAATAGTTTCCCTGCGAAGTATTGGAATAACGAACAAACATTAAATTTATAGCATGGTAACTATATACCAAATCAACAGCTGTTTATTGCAGAATTTTGTAATGCATAATTGCTTCCAAATTTTTCTAAATAACAGCAATTGCTACATTGCAAAGCTTTTCACATTAGATGCTCCTTAAATGTCTTTTTTTCCTTTTTGCATTTTGACTATTCTGTGCAATGCCTGATGGGATAAGTTCACCAGTCCTGGTGTTGAGCCTGTTTTCTACTCAAACACTGAAGGTGCAATGTAACTCTGTAAACAGTCTGGGAAAATTGTAGAAACTATTCCATAGTCTTCCCCCTTCCACCATTTTGTTCCAATCTATCATTGGATATTTAAATTCATCCATTATTGTGGTCTTTTTAATGATACTTGTACGCTTTCTTAACTTATCTAATATATTTTATCTAATTTATCTAAATTTCTCAATCTAAATTATTTTTGCACTGTTTGGCACTCTGTAATTACATGGAATCACTTGGCACTTAATCAGGAAATTTGATACCAATGGTTCATTTCAGTGTTTCTGTTGCACATGAGCCTCCTTCCATCTTTACATATTCTCAACAAGTCAAATACCATCTGAGGAGAGAAACGGAGGACTTGAGATGATCACCTGAAAGATTAATTTTGTTTCTTTCTATATACAGGTGCTGCCAGGCCCATTGAATATTTAAGATTTCCAGTATTTGCAATATTTTACTTTTGACTTTTTGCATATCCTGCAAGTGTTTTTCACCCTCACAATAAAAATTTCCAATACAATAATTCTTTTCTATTTCTGTTAGCACCAACTAAATAAATTGTCCTACTTTGCCACCTTTATATGTTTTAATGCTGCAATGCAATGTTTAATTGATACTTTTTATGCTGAATCCCTTCTGATTATTTCCCATCGAGGAATGTTTATAACTCCAGACTAAATCACATCGCTGCTAGTATATCACGCCCTATAGCAATGTTATCCGTTTTATTCAAAATACACTTTCTGCATTACATGAATGCATTTCAAATCTGCCTTTTACTCTTTTTAATCTCTACTTGTTTATTTGTACTTCCCTTCCCCTTATCCAACATCCTTTCTCCTTTATGCTTTCCCTGGTGACACTTTATCCAATTGTTTTTTCTCCCTACTATATTAATTAAGACACTCCCCTTTAACACTATTTATTCTCCCAATGACACTGGACCTATACAGGTCATCCCTATCATAGAACTAACTTTAAGGGCATAGGAACTTCTACTATTCCTTCCTGTATGGCTACTTGTGGCATGGATTTACCACTCCTCGTAAAATTCTTGGTTTTGTTCTCCTAATAAGAAATATTTACATAATCTGCTGAGGTAAAAAAAAATAGCTGACGTTATTTAATTGACATTTAATTATGCCAATTTAATCAACATTTAACTGAAATAATTGACGTCAATTTATTACTGCTTTATCTAGTCATGAGGTCCTGCAGACAGAGAGGAAGATCATGTGATAGTGCATCACTTCCTCTGATAATGTATGTGACCATAAGTAGATCACACAGTTACAATTAACTCCTGATACCATGTATCATCCAGGTCTTGAATTGTACACCATTGTACTGAACTTACATCATATTATTATTAATAAGCCTATGAGCATGTGCCATAGATGATAAATCTGATATTATTGTCCCTTAGGTTCTGCTTTTTAATCTATCACTGAAATCCATTTGCTAAAATAATATGCACAATTTTTAAAAATGTTCTTTTGCTCTCCAAAATGTTTGGGCCCACCCCAATTATCCCAAGTGCTGGCATCTAGGAGGCAGCACATCAGTCAGGATTCTTGATCATTTGTCTCTGCCCTAGGAATGTGAATTGCTAAATAATAATGCAGTTTGATACTCTATATCCCTCCAATTTAGCAACTATTTTCAGCACAGTTCCCTGGTCTGTTTGGATTTGTTTTCCTCTTTATATCCGTGGTGTGCCCTTAAACAGCAAGTTTGTATTTATTACCAATCATTAAATTCCTTAGGTTAGTTGACAATGCCTTTTGTTCCACTTTGTCTTGTTCCTTAAAACACCTTGGCACATACCCATATAATTATAATAATGCTTGATCAGAGCTTTATTTCACAATTCTAATATGAATGCCTGTGAACAGTAACTTGTTATATTTTTATTACCATTATTTCCTTTGTTCACTACTTCTAATGCATATTACAAATAAATCAGGGTGAATATAAAGATACAAATAATTGGATATTCAAAAAAAAATAGTGAAACTAAGATAAATGAAACAAAGGGTTTATGAAATATGTAATGAAGGCAAGAGCATTTCTGGAAAGGCAATGGCCTAGTGGCCTTCTCACTGGATTTTTAATCCAGAGACCCAGCTAATGTTCTGGGGACCCAGGTTCGAATCCCATGACAGCAGATGGTGGAATTTGAATTCAATAAATTATCTGGATTAAGAATCGAACGCAGACTATGAACCCATTGTGATTGTCAGAAAAATCCTTCTGGTTAACTAATGTCGCTTAGAGAAGGAAACTACTATCCTGACCTGGTCTAGCCTACATGTGACTCCAGGCCCACAGCAATGTGGCTGACTCTGAACGCCCGCTGGGCAATTAGGGATGGGAGTAAATGCTATCTAGTCAGAGGTACCCTCACCCCGTGAATGAATGAATAAAATCAAAAAACAAATTGGCCCCATAGAGACAGAGACAGGTCAAGATGGCACATGTGGGTTCAAATAGATCGACTGAGGCTGTCTCAAGGCATTAGACCGAGAAGTTCCATATGACAGTGATGAGGTGGCAGGGATGAAATGTTACAGCCTCAAGCGCCAGTGATCCTGCACCAGATTGCCCCACCCCGGTAACCTCACCAGCTTCGAGATTCCTCAGTTCAAGACGTCAGAGTGCCTCCAAATTGAAGTGTGCTCACCCTTGTCTGCCTGAGCAGATCTCTCCTCCTCCAGTGAAGCTGCCAGTTTCTGATGGAGCTGGCAAATCAGAGCATTTAGCAGTCTGGCTCCTACAAGGTTATTCTAGAGGATGCACTGAAGTTATATGAATGGGCTTGGGCTTTAATATCAGTCTGTTGCTTGGATCCCAAGTTCCACTGGCAGATTCCATTTTATAGTCTAAGCAATCATTGATTTTTAAACAAAGTTACAAAATAAAACCAAGTTAAGTTAAACTGTATTGCATTGTACATGCATCTTCAGATCGTAGTTAAAGATGCATGCATACTGCTAAAATGAAGTCTTCTCGATCTTCTTCAATCATCCTATCACTGTGATAAGTGTGACTTCTTTTCATTTAGTACCATTTTTCATAGGCTCCATTGATCAGATCAGCTTCTTTTTTAACCATTGACGTAAAACTGACAGTTTTTAGAATGCACTGACGGAATTAGAAGAAGGAGAGGTCTATTGTTTGAGGATTATTAGCCTGGTACTGATCTGTAGATCACTTCTGCTATGGAGGATCTTTATCTCATGGGTATCTTTTATGAGGATATAATTCCTTGTGTAGGCTTTGCCTCATTTGGACAACATGTAAACTCCTGAATTTCCTTCACAGATGAATTTTTTTATGCTGATTCAGGTTGCCCTATAATGTCATATGGATGAGCTATAGTCTTGTGAATGTCCATTGTGAAGATAGCTTGCTTTGGTGGAACACATCCTTTCTTGTAGTATCCTGTATTTCGAGATCAGGTATTTGGTATCCAACGAAACAGGTTCTCTCTCTTCTGCCATATCCAGAATTCTTAGATTAGGCAGTTTGCTTCCCTTGACCATATCCTGAATCTGTGGGCATTAGCCTTGTTCCTGTTGATTTGGATGTAAGTTATCGCCCTTGAGTTTTTATCAGTCAAGATGTCTTCAGTTAGCCACTATGCTTGTTTGACTGTGAAGCAGGCTTTTCAGATTCTCAGTCAAGTTACTGAAAAAAATGCTGCTCACCCAGCATTATCTCGGTCACTGGCATTGACTGTACAGTTGTGTGAAGATGATCAGTGAATGTTTCTGTAAAGTCTGAAATGGATTCCACTCCTTCTAGTCCTCAGTATTTATATGTTCTTGCAGGTTTTTGTGAATTTTAACCTCTGATCTTTCTACAGTGATAAAATAATTGTTTCCTAGGCTTGACAATCCTGTATAAATGGAGATTTCACAATGAAACATGAGATTTTCAAATCTCTTTTCGATCTCTGGTCAGCATAGCACAGACTGAGTTCAGGCTGTACACCTGACAAAACCTAAATACTTCTGGGTGTGTTTCCTGTCCAATATATCTCCCCGAGGGCAAGCTGCAATAACTTGTCTTTTATCCTACATAAGTAAATTATCCTTAATTATGAAAATGTCATCAATGCTTAAAGTATGTGGTCAGAGCCAATTTGCAGGACAGCTGGCCTGGTCATCCTCCAATATAATACTTGCAAAAGACAACCCATTCTTGGTCACTTTTTAGGTCAGACCAAATTTCATTGAGCTTGTTTAGTTTGCTGCTTACTATTTCTTCTCAGTAATATGAAACATTCTTTTTGTGCCATTGTAGATAATCTCAGTGTTTTTTTTATTCTTTTTTTCCTTCCACCTTGAGTCAAGGAAGTCTAAGAAACTTCCTACTGGTTGTCTCTTGGTTATTGGGTAATAATTTTTTTTTGGCCAATGGATCAAAGATATTTATTTCTGCAGCAGCTGATCTCTTGGAACTAATGGAACTCCTTATAGCTTCTTAAGGAAGTCGAGTTGCACACATGTATATTTTCTTAAAAATAAGGACTTGATCGTGAGCTACGTATACATTTTAAATGTTCTTACTCTCTTTATATTGATGTGCAACTTGGAACATGACAGGCTCTTGATAATTATCCCACTCACACCATATAGTCACATCTCTTGTAGGTGGTTCTGCTTCTCTAGCCATAGTAACTGGTCTGATAGGATAGTGACCCCAGATGTTAACTCATGCTTAAATTCAACAGGATGTCCATGAATATTTAACAAGTTTTGTGAATACTGGATCACAAGGATCACCAATTTCCCTTTATAAGTCCCTTATTAAAGACTTTGCATGTGTAATCTTTGTATTTTCCACAGCTCTGTGTTACTTCTGCATGTCAGTGTTTGAGTTTGAAGCAATATTTTATTTTAAGAACTGTTCCCTCCATGAAATCCAATCTTGCATTTTGTGTAGTTCATCTCTGACCTTGAATGTGCTTGGAAGTGTTATATCTTTTTTCTTCTCAATGTGCTGATTAATCTTATTACTGTAAAGCTGTTATAAATCTGTATCAATGCCAATATGCCATGATTCACTGATCCTTGAGCTTGTATTAACATTTCCACCAATGCTGTTTTAAATTAAAATTTTTGTAGAGTTTGGTGGACTCTGTACCACAGCATTGTTGAGGTATTTTCTGAATTTGTTAGTCTTTTTAACTCTGTATTTCTCTAATACACTACTTATTCTTTAATAAGGTTTTAAATTAAATTACTGGCTATGCTGTAGTAATTTTCTGCTTTCAAGCTCTTAAAATCTATTACCTTATAATACTGCATCACTGCGCTGCTTCATGGATTTTCCTGTCTTCTTCAGGATTTTCCCATGATTTTTGTGATCAAAGTGATAATGATCCACTTCTAGGATTTTTGAGGCTGCTTTAGCCAAAGTGAAGTTTTGTTACTTCTTCCTAGGAGTGGGAGACATGTTCCTGCCTTTCAGTGTCTAAAACATCAAGCACTTAGTTTAAAACAAAATTCTCATCTGCATGAGGACTTTGTAAAAGCTCATTCAGAAATCACAATAAAGCCATTTGTTCCCAGTCCTTGAAATCCTCACTTTATTCTTGACTTCTTCAGCTAGACTCATTTGTTAGGTTTCTATAAAATTTGTTAGTTTGCAGTTTGAATAAATCCTGGGCCTTCCTAAATCTGCAGCTCAAGCTAAAATTCTTTTCTGGACATTTCTTTTTACCTTGCAGCTGTACCGCAGTGCCTGTAATTTTGATGGTGACAATGCTGGCTGTGAGAGGCGAGGACTGTCACATGCACTCCTTGGCTTTCCCTTCCCACCCTTTGCACCACAGTTCATTTTTTTTTATTCTTAGGGGTCTGTAAATTTATCTTCTGAAACCTTTAATCTCTCTTTATAGAACTTCATTTGTTAAGGCCCCTCACTTTTTAAATGTTTCTGGCTTTTCTCTCTTCCTAGGGTGCATGCCTGCTGCAGCAGTTCTTACTAGGCTCAGAATAACGTTTTTCCTTTGGCGTGCTGAGCTTGCCTACTTGCAGTTGTCTCTCTCTCACTCTGCTCATAATCACATTTCAGTTACTGACTGGCTCTGTCTTCTTAAAGCAGTAATAGCTCAAAAATCGATAAACTCACTTGCTTGATTCTTTTTCTTTTCTCCTGGGTCTTCTGGATTCCTTCCTCTGATATTGGAATCAGGTCCTCACTACTGCTAATATATGGTATGTTCCCACATGACCACTGTGGTATTTTCCACACCTACCACTTATACAGTACTTCATAAGGCATGTTTAAGGTAGTCCACAGCCACCCAGCCTTGCTTTGTCTTTAAAAGTGAACTCTCATAAAGGCAAGGTACATAACCATGCTGAAAATCCTCACCACTTAAGAGGAAACGTAAATCATGGGCTGGCGCACAGAAGAATTCATGGCACGAGGCTAGAAGGGCACTGGAAACAGAAGGCTTGTAAAGAATACAAAATGCACATCATAGACAGTCTCAGATTTATTTCTTAAACTATCACAATGCCCTTATATTCAGTGACTATTTCTTCAAGAGAAAAATATCACCTGTGTGCACTGAACAAGCTGTTTCTTATCACAAAGAAGCAGCTGACAAAGCAATGACCCATGTGTTTTTCACTGGGGGATTAGCTGCCAGAATGACACCTTCGATTGCTGCCATATCCTTAGCAACTATGCATTGGCATTTAATTGTGAAAGCAGCAGCGCAGTGTTACATGAATTGAAGCACTGTGTACATGAGAGAATGTGACATAAGAATTGAAAGGGAAAGTGGTGTTGTTTCATGGAAGACAGAGAAAAAAGAACGCTGTTTGTCAATGATTTCAGGAATCCAGATTTCAGAGATCTAGTCTCCAAAAGAGAGCACTGATCTCACGTGAAGGCAGTGAAGATGGCTTTCATTCATAAGGCTGAGTTGACAAATGGCAGGAGTTTACTGCTCATATCTGCAACACATTTCAGAAAATGATAAAACCTATGGAAAATGTGATAAGTAGTGACAGTCCAGGTTGCTTGTACTGCATCAAGCTGCCAGGAACAAGTTCAATGGACTTTGATGGCTTCTGCTGTGCTATCTCTGTAGAATATCTCTGTTCTGGCACAGATATTATGAATAGGACACATACACAGCACTTTAATACTATAGAGTCTTGGTCGACCAGATGCCCACCCGAGTCTGTCCAGCTCTATTGAACTGCAGCCGGAGAGCTGAATGCAGTTACAACTCTTGGGATCTTCTGGTGTTTATACATAGATGTTAATCTGGAGAGCAGTATTGTTCCTGCTGTTTTAAAGCTCCTTCCAATGGCAACACTAGAAGCAACTTCACCCACAGTCCACGGAGCCTTGTCATTGGCAGTGGCAGGAAAGAGTCCCTCTCAGACAGCTGCTATCCTGCGACAAATACCATGTTTCATTTTTCTCAGGGCAGTTATTACTTGCAAATCTGTGGGCACACAACAGAGATTAGGCTTTTAAAATTAAGAGGTCATTAGCAACTGTTTCCGAGAGAAAATCATTTGCGTAATAAATTCAAGGTGCAAGCTTTATCAGCAGAAGCACATGAATGCTTTATTGGCATTCACTACCTTCCAGGCTCCAAATTAAAAAAGATAAAGGTTGTTCTCAAGAATTTTAGTGCCATGTCTTGTAGAAAATACTGATTAAATAAATGGACTCAGTGGCAATATGCAGTTGTAGACCCACAGCCTGGGCAGTTTGATTGAATTTATGTTATTCCCATTTTCTGAATCTTTAGGATTTATTCATAACAGTAGATGAGCCTGGCAATCAACTTTCTTTTCGTTAATCGAACTACAACACTTTCTCCTCTTGATCCACCCATCAACCACTCTTTACCCGTCTCCCCTCTGAAGTTGATGTGTATTGCAATAATGCTTGGATGCCATTCGGCATCCAATACCATCACATCATCAGCATTTTCCATTGGCATGCTTAGGAAATGAGGCAGCTTGTCAGACCCAGGGTGAAAGAAGAGAATTCATAGCTGAACTCTCATCCATATTCATAAATATCCATTTCTAGTATTGAATATAGATATTGATGAGAATTCTTGTCTGTATTTTTGTCTTCATTAATTGACGAACACCAGGCCCTATCTGTGTTTCAAGTGAACAGCCAATATTTTATATCGAACATTCATTCTTGTAAGTTTCCCCTTTATGTTGGCATTAACCCATAAAGTAATACAACTAAATTTTAATGGTTGAAAGCAATTTCTGGACAGTACGCATGCAGAAGGTTAGAAAACCAAAAATCATAAGAACAAGAGATAACAAGGTGTAGAGCTGGATGAACATAGCAGGCCAAACAGCATCAGAGGAGCAGGAAAGCTGATGTTTAGGGCCTAGACGTGAAACATCAACCTTCCTGCACCTCTGATGCTGCTTGGTCTGCTGTGTTCATCCAGTTCTACACCTTGTTATCTCAGATGCTCCAGCATCTGCAGTTCCTGCTATCATATCAACAAGAATGTGATGGAGTTTTAATTCAGTAAAAGCATTAATACGCAAATTTCTAGGAAAAACATGAGCCATATCTGACCTTTGCATTATCATTGAATTATTGATTATTTTGACCAAGAGGGTTCAAACAGATTTTGTGTATATCTTCCACTGCAGACAGTGCAACTACAACGATGGAGGCTCAATCTGGGTATGCTTCTTGATGGCCAGACATCCTGGATGGCCACACTGGAGGTTGTAAGTGCAACCCACAGGAATATTTCTCACAATGCCCATTCATTTTCTTAGTACTTTTTTTCTCTATGATAGAGATTGCATTCATAACCTCACCCCCTTTTGTTCCTTGATTATTTCGTATCTTTGGAATGTTGTTATTATCTTCTTATCACGAAGGCTGATGCAAAGTTTTAGTCAAATTCTCTGCTATTTCATCAATACAACCCAGGCACCATTTCCAATATTCACTTTGAACTCTTTCTTTTCCTTTTCATGTTTATGGAAACTCTTACTATGTTACTTCTAAGATTATCCTCAAAGTTTAATTTCTCACACATTATAATCTTTTTGGTCAGCTTCTATTTGTTTTTAAAACCATTCCATTCCTCTGACTTGATAACGATCTTTTGCATTGTTGTATGTTTTTCTATCAATTTGGACCTATCTGAAACTTCCCTGGTTAACCATGGCCTTCAACTTCTTAAAATCCTTCTTTCACACTGGGATAAATCTTTGTTGTGAGCCATAAGTTTTTATTAAAAGTTTGCTATAGTTGCTCAACCTTCTTTGCCACTAAACTGCTTTGCCAGTTCATACTAGCCCTCATTCCTTTGCAATATCCCCCTATTAGGTTCAGCAGAGTTATTAAAGATTACTATGCAGTGACTAGAAGGTGAAGTTTTTTCTCTTGGCCTTATCAGAACTAGAACACAAGAAACGGTATTGAAAAATGTCACACCATTTTATGCAGAGTGAGAAGAGGGTGCTGATTGGTTGGGCCATAACTGATACAGAAATACAACAAAGACAATTAACAGTCAATCTTAATTCAAAGACCAGGCAGTTAGATTTGGATTGGTCTGTTATATGTTAGTATACATACTCATATTATCAAAAAGAGAAGATGGACATGCTGTTCCTCTCAGTAGATAATTCTTGTATAGTCTTAATAAACATAAAGCAATCCTTCACTGAAATAGGGCGACAAAATGTGTTCCCCTTCCTTGAAGTATTAGTTAAGAGGTTGGACAATGGATTCTTAACTACTATCTGCCCTGTACATTACTGTAGAGGTGCAGCAGAGTTTAGCCATCTCCCTGACTCCTTTTCTGAAAAAGGTGTAATATATGTACAACCTTCCTCTCATTCAGAGGATTGAGCATCTTTAAAATTCTCTTACTGAAAAGGCTGCAGATCTTTAAATATTTTTAAGGCAGAGATAGATAAATACTTGAATACCGAGGGAATGAAAGATTATTGAGGATAAACAGAAATGTGGAGATGAGGTAAAAATTAGATCAGCCATGATGTCATTTGAATGAGCAGCAGGATCAAAGGGCTAAGTGACCTATTCTTGTTCCTTGCTCACAAGTTCATTTTACCTAGAGAAAGCCATGTCTTATGTATTAATACATGTAGATTCCAGCACTCAACACTTGGCACACTGTGGGCCCAGCTGATATTATAAAATTGATTTCTGGTATTAAATCTTAGTATGGTCTGGATTATTTAATAAGTGATTTCTAATGGGTGAATCACATGCAGAGGTGGATATACTAATATGAGGTTTGCAACCACAGTTTGGTTAAGCACAAGCGACCTACTGCTAGCTGTGAATGATCAACACATTGTGTTGTTTTGATATGGTCCACCATTTATTGGGATGTAGAGCCTTCATGCCTGCTAACACACTGAAACAGGAATTCATGTATCACATTACATATTTGTGGTGAAGGCAATTTTTTTTTGTTTGACAGTAGCATGCTTTCAAAGACAAAATCATTTGTGGATTTACTGTGAAGTAGCAATTTGTTTAAATTTTTCACACACCTTCCTCTTCTGGGGTAATATGAGGTAGAGTGGCTTAGCTGAGAACCAAAAGATCAGTGGCTGGAGGCCCTTTTATGAGATTTTCCAACATACAATGAGTCATGATTTGATCAAGGTTTCCTTTATCACATAAAATATTTTTGATATGCCCTATCTCAGCATCAAGCTCAAACAGTGAACAGAAGGCTAAGGCTCTATTCATGAGATTGCTAATAAGATTGAGCTAGTACAATGTAGGACTGTAGGAATCCAAACCTGTAAATTAACCAGTGAATGCAGGGGCTGATAGTAGTTAAGAATATGTTGTCCAACCTCTCAACTAATATTTCAAGGAAGGGGAGCATATTTTGTTGCCCAATTTCAGGGGTAAATTTGAGTGCAGGATGGAGTATATTAAGCTGAGTAAAGAAATTCTTTGACATGGCTGGAGTTTGCTGGGTAGGAAACTAGTAATCTTTCCATCGAAAATGCACTTCTTACAGGAACCAACAAAGATGTTTGTAAGACCTGGGCCTAAGGAGTAGTCCATGATAACACCATCTATTCGGGGGCACATGGTATCATTGAAATTGTACTCAACTATACAAGTTGCTAAGTTCACGAGTTCCAAGATCTCACAGACTCACACACAGGTAGTGCATTTAGATTGTCATGATATGGTGACACACTGTAAATGATAACAGCTTTTTGGAGTGATATGTTAGTATGTATACTCACATTATTGAAAGCAAAGACGGACATACCGTTACTCTCAGTATACATTTATTGTATAGTCTTAATGAATATGAAGGAATCCTTCATTGTGTGTAGGGAAAATTCACTTAGAACTTGTCGGCCAATTCCAGTTGTACAGAATCAGTCCAAAGTAGAGTAGGATGTCAGGAGGTATTTGTTTCCAATACACATTCCTCCCTCTCAGACTGAAAGATAAATTCTACCAATAGTCATTGTTTTCTAGGACAGCTTTTCCTCTGAGATTGTTTATGAAGTCTTCCTCATTACATACTCCAGGAATTGATTCTCCACACCATTTGTGCTGAAACAAGAACAAAAACAGCAAGTCTACCAGCATCTGTGGAGAGAAAACAGTTATTATTTCAAGCCTAGCGACCCTTGTTCAGAACTTTGCACAGACTTGGTTAACCCAATCCTTCTGCAAATTAAAGTCAACCATTATTCGTGTATGACCTACATTATATCCAACTCCTATTTCCCAATTTATAGTATGCTCAACCTTTTTAAATGAAAATTGATTTGCCTAATTGATTGAAGGCCTATGATGAAGTCACAGGGAGGGTTGAGATTAGTATAATTGATGCATCTACGAACTTCAAAAGATATTTGATACAGTACAATTATAGCGAAATTGAAACCCATACAAATAAAAGAGCATCAAATGGATGAGTACAAAATTAATTAAGGAATGGAAGTTAGTAGATAGTGTTGATTGGTTGTTGTACGGGGTAGAGGGAAATTAATAGGGATATCCCTCAGAGGTTAGCACTGGAACTACTGTTCTTCTCAATGTTTTAATGACTTGAATATGGGTATATTAGCAATACTTTCAAAGTTTGCACGAACAATGTCGCAACACATGAAAATGAAAAGGAACAGACTTCAGAAGGACAGAGATGGGTAGGTGAAATCAACTGTATTTTAACTTCACTTGAATCAAGTTTGAGATTAACTCCTTGAAAATCTAATTCTTGTCCCAAACGTGGTTCCAATTCACCTACTTCCAGTTTTAACTAGGTGTGGAGTAAGAAATAGATGGGCAACTAATTGAGTCAGGGAAGACCCGACAGCTACATTCATCTCAGATGAATGAATCACGGAATTCAGTGCCTTTATTCCTGCTGGCAGTATTGCACATGCCTACTTGAGTAATCCCTGCAATTTCACAACACATGGGCTCTCGCACTGACCTTCCCCCATCGCAAACTGTGACCTCCCTCTCCACTTCAGGTCTCTGATCCCATCCTCCATGTTCCTCCATCACAGACCATTGATGACCCACGTTCTTCCAACCACTCCACATGAGGTCTCCAACTTTTACCTAACAGCCCTCTTCCTCAGGATTTAACAGCACACCATGATTGCACTTGCATTTGGTTGGAGTTGATCTCCCTGTATTAATATCCCTCACTGCTGAAAGGGAAAAAACAGAGTCAACGTTTCAGGTCCGGTGACCCTTCCTCAGAGGAAGGATGGCCTGGCCCAAAATATTAACTCTGTTTTTTCCCTTCGCAGATGCTGCCAGACCTGCTGAGCTTCCCAGCAACTTTGTTTTTGTTCCAGGCATGTTCTTCTTTGAGAAACTTAGATTAAGGGGAGATTTTCCAGAGAAGTTCAAAATCCTGAAGGGCTTTTGACAAAGTAAGTGAAGGGAAATTATTTCCAATAGCAGAAAGTCAGTAACCAGAAGACACAGATTCACGTTGACAGACAAAATCCAGAGGTAGAACATAGAACAGTACAGCACAGTACAGGCCCTTTGGCCCACAACATTGTGCCGAACCTTTACCCAAGACCTAAGATCTATCTAACCTCCACCACTACCTTAAACTATCATCTATATGTCTATCTAATAACCACTTAAATGCTCCTAATAAGACAGACTCTACTACCCTCTCTGACAATGCATTCCACGCCCCTACCACTCTCTGAGTAAAGAACTTACCTCTGATGTCTCCCCGATATCCACCTCCTTTCATTTAAAACTATGCCCCCTCGTAAAAGCTACCTCCATCCTAGGAAAAAGTCTCTGGCTGTCTACTCTATCTATAACTCTGATCATTTTTTACACGTCTATCAAGTCACCTCTCATCCTTCGTTGTTTTAAAGGAAAAGCCCTAGCTCTCTCAACCTTTCCTCATAACACCTTCCCTCCATTCCAGGCAACTTCCTGGTAAATCTCCTCTGCACCTTTTCCAAAGGTTCCACATCTTTCCTGTAATGAGGTGACCAGAACTGGACACAATACTCCAGAAGTGGCCAAACCAGGCTTTTGTATAGCAAAAGGTGGCTGGAGAGCAGAGGTGAAATTAATAAATGTGAATTGTTGGCTGGATTGCAAAATCTGAAATTATGGTTGATGCAGATTCAATAGTAATACTCAAAACAAAATTCCGTAAATATATGAAGGGAAAAAACTGCAGAATAAGTGGAATTTGCAGTGATGTGGGATTAATTGGATATATGTACCAAAAACTCAGCAGAGGAAACAATGGGCCAAATGATTTTCATCTATCCTGAATCTTTACCATGAATGTTTTTTCAAAAAGTGTTGGCCACCCTCCATTAAAATTTAAATCAAGCCCTTCTCAGTCACTTCAATCACATTTGAGATTAATTTGCAGAATTTCAGAAGCCTTAATGAGCCTTGTACACAGTTTATGTTCAAAAATGCAGTGAATGTTAGGGATATAGCATGCACTGGGCATCTGGCAGTAAATTATTGAGCCTATTTTAAAAGACTGCCTTCGACAAAAATAAATGAGAAAAATCTTTGAATATTTGCAATGTGGAAAATTATTTTGTAACAAAATGTGATTCATAAGGAAAACTGTGAAATGAATGCTTTTGACAAAAACAGTTAAAGAGAATGATTCTGGATATGTTTTCCAAGTGATTCTCATGTGTCACATCTTCCCCCATTTCCATAATCTAGAACTTCATGAATTCCCCAAAACCCAGCCCATGCCTGCTGCTTGCAAGCTACCCGGTCAGTTGGAGAAGTTGACAAGAACATGAGGTTATAACATCCATCACTGTACAATAACCTGCCATCATATATTACCAAGCTGTTTATGAATGGAAACGTGCAACTCAATTTGTTCAGCCTCACTGATAAGCAAAATAATAGCATTTATCATTTGAATAAGGAAGTCCGACTAGAAATTAATGTGCTTATTTTTTTAAAAATGTAAAATACTATACAATTGTTCAGAACACCCTGGAGACTTACAAATCATCAATCAGCTCCACTCCCAATCACTGCCTAGTGATGCAAATCTGAGAATGTACATAGGCAGGATTATCTTGGCTATGGCTGCTCCCAATGATCAGACAGCTGCCAACATTCACTGTGTGGATTCAGATACTGAAATGGCTACTTGGGTGAGTTGCCACGATTGCTCATAGACTGTTCTCAGAGAGAAGGAAATAAAATTGATTGTTTATATTTACTAACTCATTGACCACAGCCTCAAGTAATTCCTAACCACAGAACGTGATTATTACAGAATCTGAGCTAGTCAGAAAATATTTAGCACGTTAAAATAAAATAAATAAATTCTAAAATAAGAAGTTTCAAGGCTATTGAAGAAATCAACTGAGGCCATTTGAAACAACGCTCCTAAGTTTAATTAGTTTTTTGAAATAATTGTCACCTCGCCTTTCTCATGGTTCAATTAACCTGTTCACCTTGCCCGCCTTGTTTTTCCGTTTTGCTAAATCACAATATGTTGATGTATTCCAAGGTGGCATCTAATTTAGAAATATTGCCAGTGGCAGAATAAGTCAAATTAAAACTTAAACTTTAAATATGGGAAGGAGGAGGGAGGCACAAAATAGATTTAAGTCTTCCAAAGCAATCAGATGCATAACTCCAGAAAAAGCTTGGCACAATAACCTGATATACTCAAACTAGATTTTAATGCGTTTTACTTTTAAACATTAAACTTGATAAAATAAATATGAATTTAGCCTAAATATAATGAACAATATGAATACTCAATGTTAGGGATATGTTTTCATGATTAAATAATGGGATATGCTCATGACTAAGCAGACAAGGAGCACAGGATTCCATGTAGTTCAATTGGTGATGCCTGGCATTAGACTTTGGGGCTGATTTTCCATGAGGCAAAGTGTATAAAGCATTTAACATCAGGCCTAGAGTGAGGGAAAAGGGTTAAGGGGATCAGAAGCAGCTCCAATTTCAGTTAAATAGGAGAACATTCTTGCTTTGTGCTCAGTGAAGTCTTGGGCACTCAAATATTGAGAACATCAAAGGTGGAATCATAATTTAAAAGGAAAAGTTACACCTTTGAATACTTCCATTAGTTGCTCCTTGTTCTGGTATAGGTGAGAGTCTTCAATATAGCGGCAGTGCATTTCCAGCTGGAAATGCGTAAGCACATGCTGCTCACTGTATTTTGATGCTGAAGATGTTTTGTATCCAAATAAAGGACACTGTGCTGTAGAATCTCTTTATTCATATCTGAATAGTTGGTAGTTGAAAAATGCATCAGGGCCCACCTGATCACAAGTACTCTCCCTTCACCCCCATGTGCCTTTATTAATTTGACCATTCACACCTCTCCCTGCCAGAAGACCCAGCACATTGAACGTTGCTTCCAACTGCCCTGGTTGCCCCTTGTACCCCAACAATATACCTTTATGTGGCCCACTTCAATCCTCTGTGTTCTTCCATGTGAACCCTGTGGAGACCATGATACTGACTGACAATGGCACCCTTTTGGACTGAGGGTTAGACCCCTACTAGTTTCCAACATACCCTTTTGTTTAAATTGACATATATTGTGTCGCAATGTTCGTAGCTGGCCCATGTTGCAGGACTAACATTGACAACTTGGCATGCCATTGTTGCGATGTCCATGATACGCAGATAAATCCCTATTGACAAGCAGCCTTTTTATCTGCACAAAAAAGCATGCCAATAATGGCAGTACTGATAGCCCTTGGTCCTTGTTGGAGTGCCAAAATGCTAACAGGCATGGTACAACAATGCAATCTAAGGCATGGGTAATGCATCATGCAGGTTAGTGCTAGGTGAGTAAGCACTAAGATAGCAAGTGCTAGGGGAACAAGCTAGCAGCCCCGCAATGAAGCCAAGTTCAATCCACGAGCAGGGGGTGTGGTCTGTGTAGTCAAAATGTCCCTGTCGCTACCTTTCAATGCTAATTGCCGGTTATCCCTGCAGTGCGATTCTCCATTTCCTGAGTGACCTGCACCTCAATCAGAAAAATGGCATAATGGTCATGAAACACTGGTGCATGCTGAATGCCAAATCTGTGTGCATGCAGCTGCTGCCGATGGATTATGTCCTCAGCTCCCATTTGGTTGTACGCAACACATTTGGATCAAGCAGTGAGTTGAATCTATCAGATAATCCGACCAGTTTCCATGCTGATTTTTCTCACTATTTGACTTTTTTGATGTGTTTGATAAGGTAGAAAGCTGAATATTAATTAGGACTTCAGCTATCAACAAGACTTTAACAAAAGCAATAATTCTCCCTGACTGGCAATTTGTCACTGTCTAGTGAGAGAAGCACACTGTCCTGCATGTAAAGAGTATACAAAATGGAGTAGGATACTCCCAACATCAAGATGGGCCCCACCAGACTTTTCATCCAATTCTGCGACAAATCTCCTCATTGGCCACATTGTTCAGACCATTATAAGGTTCCACCCAATAGCTTGAAGTTATATGGTGCATTTCACATAGAAACGTACTTGGCAAAGAGGTGGTCAGAGAAAATGGAATCTAGACCCAAAAAGAAGATATTAAGAAATATCACCACAATCTTGCAAGGGGATCTGAAGTAAGTTCATAAAGAAGGAGAGCAAACTGGTGACTCAGAGAGATTTAGGGAAGAAAGCCTAGAGCTTGGGATTAGACTAACTGAAAGCAAAGTTTCCAATGGAACGACAAAGTTTGGGGTGGGAAACTTAAGAAGTCAAAGCCAGAAGAAGAGTGGGGAGTTGTGATGTATTGTAGTGCTGGAGAAAGTTCAAGTTAGGGTGTGTCAGGATTTGGTGGGGCTTTTAAATTAGAAGTAATGGGAGACTGGAAGAAACTGGAGGCTAAAAAGGACAGATGTAATGGGTGAGTAGAACTTAGTGCAAGATAAAATTTTATCAATAAATTTTAATTTAGCTAAAGTTTGTTGAGATGAAGGTTAGGAGGAGAGCCGGCAGAACACTGGAACAGTCATGCCTAGATATGATAATTGCATGAATGAGTGTTTTAGCAGCAGATTGAAAGAAGCAAAGACACAGACATGTGGTATTACAGAAACAGAAGTGAACTGTCTTTGTACTATAGAGTACTTGAAGTTGGAAACACAGCTGGGGTCTAAATAGAATGGCAAGACTGCAAACAATCTACATGAATCTGAATCAGCTTCAGGCAAATAGCCATTTCTGAAAGTCAAAAGGGAGTAATTGTTCTTGGGGTGAAGGGGCTGGAGACTGCCGAAGCCATCACCACTGTCAGTCAAGGGGCTTGTCCTATTCGAGTCCAGGAGCTGCTCACAGTCAGTCAAGCACTTAGTCCTCCCAGAATCCGGGAGCCATGTCTCAGCGCTCTGGAAATTAGGCCGTGGTCAGTCCTACCAGTCAAGATTAACCAGTGTTAGGTAGATCAGTTGGGGTGCAGTGAAGATGTTTGTCTGGGATAGGCCACTTTCTCCCAAAATGAGACCAAGGAAATAATTGAGTATGATGGAAGTGGATGCAGTGAATGATTTTGCAGGGAACGGAGAGGCGATGTGGTATTCATTGAAAGAATAGGAAGCACAGAGGGCAGGAAGGGTTAGTAACTAGGGAGAATGAAGTGGATGAGAAATGTTGTATTGATATGGTGCATACAATATTGAGAGATGTAGTCCATAAACCTGGGAGAGAGGCATGTGCTATAGCAGAGTTAGTGTGGACTCTGAGAGTTTGAGGTGACAGAGAGAAAATGGTGGCACGTAACCTTGTAGATTTCACAAGATTACTCACCTTCCCTCTGAGCTGCTGGGAATCTCGTCCAACCCAGGACTCAGTATTGATCCAAACTGTAATTTGGATCCAGGCTCTGTTTGCTATGGCCATCAATGAGATACAGGACTGCCTTCTTCTCCAACACCCGATCCAACAACATCTCTAGGTTGCTGTCTGTGAAACAGGGTGATTTATCCTCTTCCTCTTTGTTCAGCCAATACTAACAGTGTCATCGGCAGATCCTGGCTGTGTAGCTTGTGTCATGGTCGGCAGCTGGGCTTTAAGTATGGCACTAGAGACACAAACACCAGAAGGTCCCAAGAGGTGCAAGTAAATTCATCTCTCTGGCTGCAGGGTTTCCTGAGAAAGGATTCAGCAGCCCAGTTACATAATATGAGGTAAAGAGCAGAACATTGTGAATCTAGTTGCTTCAAGCTGCGGCAGACTTGGTGTTGTGAATCTTACCCAACAAAATTCTTTAACTGAAAATGGGAAAATTCCATGGAGCTAGAAGCATAGAAAAATTAAATGGAAAAACAACTGTTCAATAACGAGGTTAAAATAGTATCAGAGATAATGGGAACTGCAGATGCTGGAGAATTCCAAGATAATAAAATGTGAGGCTGGATGAACACAGCAGGCCAAGCAGCATCTCAGGAGCACAAAAGCTGACGTTTCGGGCCTAGGGTCTAGGCCCGAAACGTCAGCTTTTGTGCTCCTGAGATGCTGCTTGGCCTGCTGTGTTCATCCAGCCTCACATTTTATTATCTATGTTAAATAACAAGTTGGTCCAGTGACTACATAATTGAGTAAAATTATAGAAATCTAAACCTTTCCCTCTACAAAATGGTTCTGCTTTGATTTGTTTTTTTGTGAAGGTAATTCAATGACATCTGTGAAAGATTTTTTCTATCCGTGTGTATGAGCTTGAAAATTGTGATAATTACTTTGTTTTTCTCAGAGTGCTGACTATTCCAAAGCTGGAACACAAATTACACCATAATTGGGGCAAGCACTGAATTAATCATGGTTAATCTGGCATTTTTATGATATACAAATGTTTTTGCCAGCATACAGTAATACACTTGAAACTCTGTGCACTCTGTGGATGGCCTGCAGCCTTGTATTCACCCTATTTTATCTGACTAAGTGACTTGCCACATCAAAATGTAGTGAAGCCTTCCTGTTGAATTACAGTCACCGTGTGCAGACAGGCATGCCTTCAATCCATTGTTTCTCTCTTTATGTAAGTATTTCATTCCCAGCTCTTGATACAAAATGTTGGTCTCCTGCATAGTTTGCTTTTCTATCTGAGTGATCCTGTTGCCATGGCATATTCCATTCCTACAGGACAAGAAAGCAAGTTCCAAAGCTATGCTAAATTGATTCGTAGTGGAGTGCTATTTTTATTACTTTTTTGCAACAAAAAGTACTATTCTAAATTTTCAGGGCCACATAGCATTACTAAGTCCATTGCGCATCATATATCATGGAAACTGATTATGGCACCTGCTTTAGAACAGCTGAACAGCGAAACTCCTGCCTTAGGTTGTAAACTTAATGCACAATATTTCTGAAGGCCTTTCATGCTAAGAATGATTTGTTTTAAAACTGGAAATAAACTGACAAACATATCACTGGCAGAATTATTGTCTTTGGCTCAAACGCCCCAAAGCATTTTATGAGCATATTACGAGTAAGAGGGTTTCCAGGGAAAGAGTGGGGCCTATTAGAAACCAAAGGGATAATCCATGTGTGGAGCCAGTGCTTGTGGGTGAGATCTTAGATGAATATTTTGCCCCTGTATTCACAAAGAATAGAGAAATTGTATTTTTCTGAAGAAGGGTCCAGAACCAAAACGTCAGCTTTTCTGCTCCTCTGATGCTGCTTGGCCTGCTGTGTTCATCCAGCTCTACACCTTGTTACCTAAAGAAATTGTTGCTGGGAATTTCACTTGGGATGGTGAGTTTCTAGAACATGTTCTAGATTAATTCAGAGGAGGTATTAGAGGTATTTAGGGAGCATAAAGTAGCCTATACCCAGGGCCTTATGAGATGCATGATTGCTAACAGATGCTAGAGAGGAGGATGCTGAGGTTCTGATGGAGATACTTAATACTTTTCTTTCCACAGATGAAGAGCCAGAATACTGGAGGATAGCTAATATGGCTCCTTTGTTCAAAAAGCACATCAGAGATAGATCAAGTAATTACAGGCCTGTTAGTGTGACATCAGTGGTTGGGAAATTATTGGGAAAGGTTCTGAGGGTCAGGATTAATCAGCACTTGGAAATGCAAGGATTGATCAGGCATAGTCAGCATGGACTTGTTAGAGGGAGACCACGTCTGGCTAATTTAATTGAGGTTTCAAAAACCTGCCTAAATGCATTGATGAGAGTAGTACAGTTGATTTGGTTTACACGAACTTCAGTAAGGTCTTTGACAACATCCCGCATGGAAGGCTGGTCCAAAATAATAACAACCCATGGGACCTGAGGCAAGTTGGCAAACTGGATCCAAAACGGGCTTGCAAATAGAAGGCAAAGGGTGATGTGGAGGGTTGTTTTTGTGATTGGGAGCCTGTGACACATAGTGTATCACAGGAATCAGTGCTGGAACCCTTTCTCTTTATTAGATTAGATTAGATTAGATTCCCTACAGTGTGGAAACAGGCCCTTCGGCCCAACAAGTCCACACCACCCCTTGCAGCATCCCACCCAGACCCCTATAACCCACACATCCCTGAACACTACGGGCAATTTAGCACAGCCAATCCACCTAGCCTGCACATCTTTGGACTGTGGGTGGAAACCGGAACACCTGGAGGAAACCCGCGCAGACACGGGGAGAATGTGCAAACTCCACACAGACAGTTACCCGAGGCTGGAATCGAACCTGGGTCCCTGGAGCTGTGAGACTGCAGTGCCAACCACCGAGCCACCATGCCGCTCCATATATGATAATGTCTTGAATTTGAATATTGAAGGTAAAATCAGAAAGTTTACAGATGACGCAGAAATTGGTGGTTTTGTTGTTAGTGAGGAGGTAGTCTCAGGCTACAGTCCTGATATTGATCAGGTGGTAAATTGGGCAGAGCAATGGCAGATACAACTTAATCCTGCCAAGTGTGAGGTGTGCACTTTGGGAAGATAATAAGGGGAGAATGTACACAATGAATGGTAGGTTCATAGGGAGTACTGAGGAACAAAGGTACTTTGGTGTTTTAGTTAATAGATTGCCATAAGTGAAGGCAGCATGCGGGATGCTTGTCATCTGCAGTTAGTGTGTAGAACATAGGAACAAGGAAGTCTAACACTTTTTAGGTCTCATATAGAATTCTGTGTACAGTTATGGTCACTATACTATGGGGAAGATGCGATTGCACTGAAGTTGGTCTGTAGAAGATTAACCAGAGTGTTGCCTGGGATAAAAAGTCTCAGTTATGAGGAGAGACTGGATGGGCAGGGTTTGTTTTCCTTGGTGCAGAGGAGGCTGAAGCAGGATCTGATCGATGTTTACAAAATTACGAGGGAAATGGGCAGGGTAGATCATCAGAATCTTTTTGCCATGGAAGATGTGACAGACCAGATGACACAAGTTTAAGGTGAACAGCAAGTAGTTTAGAGGAGATCTGAGGAAAGGATTTTTTTCACCCAGAGGGTGGTAGAAATATGGAACACACTGCCTGAGAAGGTGGTGGCAGTAAGTGCTCTTGCAACATTAAGAAGCATCTGGATGAGCATGGAAAATGCCAGGACATAGCTGGCTATGGATGAAATGCAGGTAAATGAGATTAGTATCATTTGGTATTAGTTGGTTAGCATAGACATGGTGAGCTGAAGGACCTGTTTCTATGCTGTATGACTCCCTATAAACTCTCCTCCGACCATTCCTTTGGCCATTCTTTATGAATCTCTGTAAGTTCCTCTTTTTCAACCTTATGGTTTTACCTGCTTATCATTAAGCACTTTCTGTATTTAAAGTGAAAATGGAACCAGATGCTATTTATGTTTTTGTAACTCTAATGAACCTAATCCACCTAGGCTCAATGGAGGAAATTTCTAAACTCATTAGAGCAATTGTTTTGGTGCTACGGCCCTCGGCTGAAAAGAAAAATGGCACTTGAAGTTCTACCCACTTCCATTGTGATATGTGCAAAATGTCATCTTGTTGAGCATCTGAGAATGCAAGCATTGGAAATATGTACAGCAGGATAAATGAGATGTGCAAAAAAAACAGATGGGGCAGCACAGAGACACAGTGGTTAGCACTGCTGCCTCTTAGCACCAGTGTCCCGGGTTTGAATCTACCTTCAGGCGACTGTGTGGAGTTTTACCCAGGTGCTCCGGTTTTCTCCCACAGTCCAAAAATGTGCAGGGTTAGGTAGATTGGCCATGCTAAATTGCTCACAGTGACCAGGGCTATTTAGATTAGGTGGGAAAGATGTGGGAAATACAGTTGGAGGGGAATGGGTCTGGGTGGGATGCTCTTTGGAGGCGTGGTGTATACTTGTTAGGCCAAATGACCTGTTTCCACACTCTAGGGACTCAATGACTCTGTGAGATGTCAACCAGTGTTTTGGCCTCACCACACTAATTAATGCCATTTCTTAACCACATACCACAGACCCCTCTTATCCGAGCATAGCCCACCTGTACTACTTAAAGGTATCATCCAACTTACATGTTTGTTGTTTATTACGTCCTTATGACTCTTGCTAAGTTTGAGTAAGTTTATTGGGTATTTGAAAGAATTTGTATATGTGGTTGTGTCTTCAGGCAGTAGCACCAGATGTTTGGAAGGCATTAGTTGCTACTGCAGGGACTCTAAACACATTGTTTACTCTTGGTAATGGGACTTTCATTGCAGTCCTGTTGGCTGCAATATCAGAAGATTAAGCACAGGCAGCAAAGAAAATAAGCTGACAACAGAGGGAGGTGGAAAGGGAAAAAATGCTCTCAGTAGGAGACCATACTTACTTGGGATATTCAGGCGGCATATCTCCAATATGTACCTACACCAGGAGTAGCTTGTTCAGTGGCTACAATTCCCAAAAAGATGGCCACGTAGCTATGCCAACTCTCAGAACCAGACTTGCAGTTTCAAGGTGAGGTTGAAGATAGTGCTGTCAGTGCTCATCAATATAAGGTTAGCCCTGAACGCATAGCAAGCAGAACTTGGCAGTATGATTCATTGGTCCATTGTTGGCTTCAGCCAGCATATCAAACCCAAGTGTGGCCAATTAGTCACAAGAGCTACCACTCTACAGCTGGCTGATTGTTCATTTCACAACCAGCATACAAGATCAGCAATAACTGAATGAAAGCCATGTTGCCATGAGAACAACTATTGAGCAGATCATTGGGATGCTGAAGCAACAATTCTGTTTCTTTAACTCCTCTGGAAAAACTCCTTATAAATTTTCAGAGCAGGTGCCATACCCATGGTGCTTTTGGCCATCATGAAGGGTTCAGCCTTTGCCACCATGGATTTTATGGATCCTTAAGAGTGATAAGAGACGGTCTGGCAGACTTGCTAATGCGCCAAATATTTCACACAGTACTCCCATTAGCTTTTTCCGGTATACAGCTCCATCATTGTCCTCAGTGCAGCCTGCAGTGGTAGAACTTATGAGTAACATTTAATCTTTGAGATGTTGGGATATACTATCCTTTCCATCTGGTCTATTGACTCACCGCTCCTACTTTAGTTTCTACATTTTTCCCACTTGTCAATATCTGCTGTGGTGGTTGTGAGGTTCATGTTGAGTGACAGCACTTTGTCTTCCTCAGTCTGGTCTCACTCTAGGCCTTGAGCCTTCTGCAGCACTGCCTGGTTAGGTGATAGATCTTGGATTTTTGAAATGTGCAAGTGCCGAGTTGTGGTAAGAGGAGGGAAGAAAGAATTAAATGGTGTTATCTACCACCTTTAGCTTGTGCATCCAAACAAATTCCAGTGTTGAGGATGAAGTGGAAATTTGAGAAGGTTCAATCATCATGAGCACACCATCCTCAATGTTTGCCATTTACCACAGTTGTGAGGTGACTTTCTTTAAAAATTTGTTCATTAGATTTAGGAGTCATTATCCAGAGGCCAGCATTTAGTCCCCATCACTAATATGCAGAGAGTACTTAAGAGTCAGGAACTTTGCTGTGGACTACACCAGATAGGGATGGAAGATTTCTTTAACTAAAGGACATGAAGGAAGGAGATAGGTTTTTACAACAATCAACAGTGGCTGTTCCAGATTTTTACTGAATTCATATTTCACCATTTGACACAATATGGTTTAAAAACTTGTCCCCAGAACATTAGCCTATGTATATGGCCTACTTGTCCAGTTACATTACCACTACTTCATCACTTTCCCTTCCTTCCCTACTCCAAATATTCCATGTATCATCTTCTCCATGAGGGCAATGAATATATACAGCTGTTGACATTTATATATTGTTCTACAAAAATGAACTAAGTGTGTCCATGGGCAGGATTTTCTATTCTTGTGGTTAAATGGGATCTGGGCTAAGAAGCAGGTAGTGTTGTAGCTGAGGATGGGAGAGTTTCTTCTGCATTCCAGTGTGTTTTCTCCACTCTCCACTCTTATGCATTATTAGGTACTTCCGTGTTTATTATATATTCAGGCATAGATAAGTGCATTACATATTTGTGCATGGATAAGTTCATTATATATTCAGGCATAGATAAGCTGGCACATTTGAGTGGCAGACAGGCAGGACAGTCTAGACACTGCTGGGACCTTTCAGGGTTCAGCTTCCTGGATGGAGATATTTTAAAGGCACTTGGAAAAACATTTCACTTTCTGACCCAGGACCAGCAATGATCTCAGGCTAATCAGCATTACTTAAAACACTAACTGTGGGGTGCCTGAGACACATCAGAAGACAGATTTACACTTCAGCCACACCTCCCTGGAGGTGGTCCTACAGAGAAAGGATGTGCTGTTTCCCATGGATGGCAACAGGGGGCCACAACTTTCACCAAGGCAACCTGGGCTGAGGTCAGTGCCGATGGAAAGCACAGGAGAGACTGCATATAGCGCCACAAGAGGACATATGATTTGCTGCCTACTGTCAGGTAAGTGCCACTCTTGACTCAATGCTGCATTCTCCTATCAGTATGAGAAAGCATTGCGAGCTTGCCATTGCAGAGGGCTGTTGGCAGGGTTGGGAGCCAGACATGTCTATCCATATCTGTTATCAAAATATCTATATGACAGTCCTGCTGGCACTCATACAACTGCCAGAGTTGACATTTGAAACACAAAAACAGAGCGGCTCACTCACTACCAGCCCATTATGGGATGAAAAGTCAGAAGAAAACCAGCAGAACCGATAACTTCTCACCAAAGGCTTACACAGGACAGGGTCACAACCACAAAAGGTGGCTTCAGTATAAATAGTTCATAGGAATGTCAGGTACACATGTTCGTATGAAGCTTAAATAACTGGAGAACTGGAGAACTACGCACTGGGGAAATTCAACAGGTCTGGCTACACCTGTGAAGAAAAAACAGAGTTAGTGTTTTAAGTTCAATGATCCAGTGAAGAAGGGTTGCTGGACTTGAAACAAGAACTCTGTTTTGTCTTCACTGGCCTGCTAGACAGGCTGAATTTCTCCAAAATTTTCTATTCTTTGTTTGATTCAGATCTCCAGCACCCAGCAGCTCTTTGATTTTATAATCATATGATGCTTTCTTGATTTCCATCAACTTTAGCTCTTTGACCACATTGAATAATCTCAAATTCAGAAGGCTTTAAATCATAACTTCCCTTAAACATGACAAATGTGCATGACCAGCAGGAGCATGTGGAGACAGAGTGAGGAGATACATGACATAACAGTCCTCACTACCTTCGAGAAGCAGATTTCTAAGCTGGCAGGTGAGCAATGGGAGAGGGATTGTGCTAAAGGGTGACTGGTTGGAGAATTCCCCAAGCAGCTAATTACCAGCTGCCTATCAAGCATCAAGATTTTAATCAAACTTTAAAATAACCATGGCTTCTCATAAAACTAGCAAATCTTCATACGTAGAGATAGTAAGAACTGCAGATGCTAGAGTCAGAAATAACACAGTGTGGAACTGAAGGAACATAGCAGGCCAGGCATAATTTCCTGCTTCTGGATCTCAGACCTAGCCAATGCCCTAATGAGGAAGGGGCCCAATTCTCAGGCCCATCGCTCCCAAGCCCCTGCAACACACCTTTCATAGAATTATAGAAACTCTAAAATGTGGAAACAGGCCATTTGGTCCAACAAGTCAACACCGCTCCTCTGAAGATTATCCCACACTGACTCATTCCCCTAGCCTTGCATTTCCCCGTGTCTAACCCAAACATCCTGGGACACCAAGGGCAACTTAGCACAGCCAATCCACCTCGCCTGCACATCTTTGGACTGTGGGAGGAAACCGGAGCACCCAAAGGAAACCCACGCAGACACAGGGAGAATGTGAAAACTCCACACAGTCAGTCGCTCGAGGGTGGAATTGAATCTGGGTCCCTGGCGCTCTGAGGCAGCAGTGCAGATCACTGAGCCACCATGCCATACTTTGAGGAGGTACGACTGGGACTCTTATGGACGGCCTTCCTCCTCACACTCCACCAGTGCAGACATCCACATCAGTGACTAATCTACCCAGAACAGTCTCAGCATCACATTGTTGTCAGTATATGACTCCATCTGTGTCAGTGTTAGAGTTATGGAGATGCACAGCATCGAAACAAACCCTTCAGTCCACTACACCTCCAATTTTGGTGACAACTACAAACATACTAACCATACCTCCTATGCTCATATCCAAATCAGTTGTACATATAATGAAAAGCAGTGGACCCAGCACCGATCATGGTCATAGGCATCCGGTCTGAAAAGCAACTCTCTACAACCACCCTCTGTCTTCTACTTTCATAGCCAATTCTGTACTGGCTGGTTCTCCATGTGATCCAACCTTGCTAACCAATCCTCCATGAGGAACCTTGTTGAATGCCTTACTGAAGCCCATATAGATCATGTCCACTGCTCTGCCCTCATCAATCCTCTTTTACTTCTTCAAAAAACTCAAAGAAATTAGTGAGACACAATTTCCCACACACAAAGCCATGTTGGCTATTCCTAATCAGACTATATATTTCCAAATACATGGAAATCCTTTCCCTCAGGATTCCCTCCAACAACTTGCCCACCACTGATGTCAGGCTCAGTGGTATGTCATTCTATGGCCTTTTCTTACTACCTTTCTTAAATAGTGGTACCACATTAGCCAACCTCCAGTAGCTATCGATGATACAAATATCTCAGCAAGGAGCCTAGCAATCACTTCCACGCCTTAACCCTTTTTGCCAAAGCTACCTCATGTCCCCGTTGTGCCAGCCTGGTTTCCCTCTGAAGAGTAATCCTCCTGCCTTTAAATTCTTCAAGGATTCACTCGATCTCTGCTGTCTATACTTGACATACTTTCTTATTCTTGGCCAAAATCTCAATTTCTCTGGTCATCCAGCATTTCCTAAACCTACCAGCCTTGCCCTTCACGCTAACAGGAAGATACTGTCCATCGACTCTCGGTGTCTCGTTTTTGAAGGCTTCCCATTTTCCAGCCATCCCCTTATCCGCAAACATCCACCCCGATCAATATTTGAAAGTTCTTGCCTAATACTATCACAATTGGCCTTCCTCCTATTTACAACTTCAACTTTTAGTTCTGGCCTGTCCTTTTCCATCACTATTTCAAAACTAATAGAACTGTGATCACTGGCTCCAAAGTGCTCCCCCACTGACACCTCAGTCTCCAGCCCTACATTAATTCCCAAGAGTAGGGTAAGGGTTTGCACATTCTCTAGAAGGTACATCCACATACTGAATCGGAAATTTCTTATACACACTTGGCAAATTCCTTTCCATCTAAGGCCTTAACACTATGGCAGTCTCAGTCTATGTTTGAAAAGTTAAAATCCCCTACCTGACTACTATTCAGTGGAAGAGGGTGTTGGTGGGTTGGGGGGGTGGTGTGTGTGTGCTGGTTTTACAGTACAATCCCAATACATCCCTTTCTTATTCCTCAATTCTACCCAAATAACTTCCCTGGACATATTTCCAGAACAGTGTCCTTAATCAAAAACACCACTCCCCCTCCTCTCTTGCTCCCATTTCTATTGCTCCTTCCCATAGCTTCTATACCCTGCAACATTAAGCTGTCAGTCCTGTCCATCTCTGAGCTGTGTCACTGTCAATCCTATGATTTAGATTTTAGATTTTATTATCACGTGTACTCAAGTACAGGAGTACAATGAAACGTGTACAATGTTGCCACAAATGGTACCGTCTTAGATTCTAAAGTACCTGGATTCAAAAAAACTTAGGTACAAAGTAATAAAAGAAATGAAAGTTAGAAAGTCAAGCATTACTTTATAGAAGAGCACAAAAATAAAGAAGTAGGCCGACTTGTAAATTAAAATTTTCTGTAGTTTAAACTAGGAAAGTAAAGGAATGTTAAAAGTTCAACAGTCTTTGATGAGCCCTCTGCTTATGTTGCTCTCCAAGAGACCTCAGCTGTCTGTTCCTGACTGTCACAGCTGTTGCAGCTGCTACTGTTGAAACTGCTGCCTTTCTGATCTACCCTAGTGCCTCGGGAGCGTGCCCGAACCGGATCCACTCACACGACAATCCAAGGCACTGCCATGAGCCACTGAGAGTGCAGCCAACACACCGTTGAGAAAACAGGCTGATCATGTGCCGCCAAGAGACCATGCCGGGACCCACCATGAGCAGCCAAGACACCAGGCTTGGAGCCAGGGAGAGACGAAAAGAAAGAGAAAAAGAGAAGGAAATAGACAGAGCGGAGGAGCTCCAGTTGGAGCATCCTACTCCTCTGCCATCTTTGCAGGAAAAGTCTTTCCGTGTGCCAGTCCTATGTTCCCAACCATTCCATGAGTTCACCTGTCTTATCTGTTAGGCCTCTAACGTGGAGATAGATGCAGTTTAATATATCAGTTGTACCTCGTTCTCTGCTTTGTTCCTGCCTGCCCTGACCGTTTGACTTGCTCCTTTTCCCAACTGTACCAGTCTCAGACTGATCTCTATCCTCACTGTCTCCCTGGGTCCCAATCCTGCCCTTACTAGTTAAAATCCTCCTGAGCACTTCTTATCAAATCTCTGCACCAGTATGCTAGACCCCCTACAATTCAGGTGCAATCTGACATTCTTATATAGGTCACTTCTCCATCAGACGAGAATCCAATGATCAAAAAATGTGAATCCTACTCCCTTACACCAGCTCCCCAGCCATGTGTTCATCTGCTCTTCTCTCCCATTCCTATTCTCACGAGCTTGTGGCACTGGGAGTAATCCAGCTCTTACTACCCTTGAAGACCTATTTTTTCTACTTCCTCTCCTACCTTTCCTGGAGGTCACCCATCTACCTGATTGTATGTACGCTTTTTCTCCCCTTTTGCAACTGTCATCTATCACACCCCCTATCTCCTGTAACTACCTCATTGCGTTTAACTGATCCATGTGATTGATAGGATTCACAACCAAACACACTTCCTGCAGGCATAATAATCAATAACATGGAAACTCTCCCTAATCTCCCACATCCGACAGGAAGAGCACATCACTCTACTAAAGGCCATCTTTGCACCTTAACAATCCACAGACACTGAAAATAGCACAGTCTTACTGCTCTAAAAACACTGCTCCAGGCTAACTTAGTACCTATGTTTTATGTTTCTTTTAAAGTTTAAATCAGCAGGCAGAACTCAATAACACATATAATCAGAAAAGAGCCTACTTTACTCACCACTGTAGTTTTACAAAAAAAAAGTGAGGTTACACTTTAAAACTAACCACCTAGCTGCTTTCCTGCTGAGAGCTCTTTCTTCTTTTTAAAAGCGCGGTTGTTTTGACCTTTTCTTTCCCAGAAAATTCCAAAACAATGCAACTGCTCATAAAACAGTAATTACTGCTCCTAAAATTGAAGGAAATCAGCTCCAACTCTGAAAATACCTTAAGAAAGGAGCAGCTCTGGTAGCCACAACTTTTTCCTGTCCTCTACCTTAGATTACCCAGAATCCAACCTGATGAGCCTCTGGACTCAACTAATAAAGATCTGACAGGGAGAACAAGTGACAGGTTTTCAGAGATCATATGGAGACCAGAACCAAGGTTGTCATGAATGAGTCCTAGAGATAAAACGGGCACAGAGATAGGAAAACAATCAAGGAACATTCAACGAGACATTCAGAATGAAAGCCCGGGACAGTTCCCTGTATTATGGGCTACAGGAATCATTGCCTGTGGTCAGAAACAAGCTGAAAATTTAACAAAAATCTAATCTCCTCCAGTCCAGCAATTTGGCTAGATAATTCCAGGGAGCACGAAGTGTCACATGCACACAGCTGATATATCCTTGTAACTAAGAAAACCCAGCAATGGCAACACATCAGAAGGATAAGATAAAATGGACAAACTGTAAAACCTTCCTGCAAAAAGCATCAACAGACTCCCAAATGCACTGGTGAGCTGACAATTGAGAAATGTCACACAGGGCCTAGTGATGAAGATGTTCAGTGCAGCTGCGATCTGTAGAGCCATTACCAATTCACTGTCTCCCAAGTCAAGCAGCCGCAGACCTCCCCTGCCGCAGCTTGCAAATATAGTTGACAACTTCTTTGGCCATGTGAAGACATGTGTGACACTACCCATCACTCATCTGCAGCTAATTGTTAAGCTTCCTGTCCACCCTTTCTTGCCAGGCTGCTCGATGTCACTGAAGATTTTGGTTCGCATCTTCAAGTGTAGCTGCACTTCCATAGCTGCAGCTCCCTTAGCCTCAAGTTGCTGATTCTATTGTCATCACTGTCCCCGCTTCTCATCTTCCTCCTTCTTCTTCACATCATTGTTACCAAAGCTAAGGCAGCTATGGGGTTCAGTAGATAAAACACAGAGCATGGTGGAGCTAATCTGTGAAGGAAAATCAGTTACGAGATGAAAACTTTCCACATGTGATCTTGACACAGTCAATCTAATTTTTTAAGCCCTTATCATTTGTTTGTTAAGAGCATGCTGTATAGCCACCCCAGCCTAGCGAGGGGTAGCACTCATAACCCATGACTGGCATTCCTCTTCCTGATTCTGCCATTTGCAAAATTTAAAACAAAGTACTGTGAATGCTGGAGATCTGAAACAAAATTAAAAATTGTGGAGTAACTCGGCAGGTCTGACAGCATCTGTAGCAAGAAAGTAGTGTTAACGTTTCGAGATAATAGGAACTGCAAATACTGGAGAATCCGAGATAACAAGGTGTAGAGCTGGATGAACACAGCAGGCTAAGCAGTATCATAGGAGCAGGAAAGCTTACGTTTTGGGCCTAGACCTTCATCTGATGAAGGGTCTAGGGCCAAAACGTCAGCCTTCCTGCTCCTATGTCGCTGCTTAGCCTGCTGTGTTCATCCAGCTCTACACCTTGTTATCTGTTATTAATGTTGCAAATCTGGTGACTCTTCATATTGGCAGCTGGGAAAAGAACATATTTATGCTGAAGTCGAAGTTAGTGGGCGGGGAGGAGTGGGGGCAAGGGGAGAGGTGAGCAGATATGGAGATGGAACTCAGATAGAGAGAGAGAGAGAGAGAGAGAGAGATACGAAAGAGGTAGGTAAACGAGGAGATTATGGACAGTAGGCCAGGACAGAAAAAAAGTTGAATAAGTCATATATGAATAAATAGTAGGAGAAAATTGTGGAGTAACTCGGCAGGTCTGACAGCATCTGTAGCAAGAAAGTAGTGTTAACGTTTCGAGATAATAGGAACTGCAAATACTGGAGAATCCGAGATAACAAGATGTAGAGCTGGATGAACACAGCAGGCTAAGCAGTATCATAGGAGCAGGAAAGCTTACGTTTTGGGCCTAGACCTTCATCTGATGAAGGGTCTAGGGCCAAAACGTCAGCCTTCCTGCTCCTATGTCGCTGCTTAGCCTGCTGTGTTCATCCAGCTCTACACCTTGTTATCTGTTATTAATGTTGCAAATCTGGTGACTCTTCATATTGGCAGCTGGGAAAAGAACATATTTATGCTGAAGTCGAAGTTAGTGGGCGGGGAGGAGTGGGGGCAAGGGGAGAGGTGAGCAGATATGGAGATGGAACTCAGATAGAGAGAGAGAGAGAGAGAGAGAGATACGAAAGAGGTAGGTAAACGAGGAGATTATGGACAGTAGGCCAGGACAAAAAAAAAGTTGAATAAGTCATATATGAATAAACAGTAGGAGAAAATTGTGGAGTAACTCGGCAGGTCTGACAGCATCTGTAGCAAGAAAGTAGTGTTAACGTTTCGAGATAATAGGAACTGCAAATACTGGAGAATCCGAGATAACAAGGTGTAGAGCTGGATGAACACAGCAGGCTAAGCAGTATCATAGGAGCAGGAAAGCTTACGTTTTGGGCCTAGACCTTCATCTGATGAAGGGTCTAGGGCCAAAACGTCAGCCTTCCTGCTCCTATGTCGCTGCTTAGCCTGCTGTGTTCATCCAGCTCTACACCTTGTTATCTGTTATTAATGTTGCAAATCTGGTGACTCTTCATATTGGCAGCTGGGAAAAGAACATATTTATGCTGAAGTCGAAGTTAGTGGGCGGGGAGGAGTGGGGGCAAGGGGAGAGGTGAGCAGATATGGAGATGGAACTCAGATAGAGAGAGAGAGAGAGAGAGAGAGAGAGATACGAAAGAGGTAGGTAAACGAGGAGATCATGGACAGTAGGCCAGGACAGAAAAAAAGTTGAATAAGTCATATATGAATAAATAGTAGGAGAAAATGAGTCAGCTGTACTGAATGCAACCTAAACAATGTAATAATGTGCCTAGGAGTACCTGAGAATGGGTGACTGTTCTAAAAGGAACACATGTCAAAACAGGACCAGATGTGGGGTGGGTAAAACACATGGGAAAATGGAATCAGGCTCTAAACTTATTGAACTCAACATAGAGTTCTAGAGGCTGGAGGGCCCCCAAATGGAAAATGCGATGTTATTCTTCTTCACTCATTGCTTTTTGCCCATGAACCAGCTCTCTATCCACACCAGTACCTTCAACACCATAGCACCAGCCACAGCTGAATATCGCACAGTATATACAAACACATGAATCGTACGCTCTGACCCTGACCACAACTCATGAAGCAATTGCAATTCATTTATCACTACATCTAGATTCTCTGGTCTAGACTGCTGCCACTAACCACTCCTGCTACCTTCGGCTACTGACATGTCAGCACTTGTATGGAGGACCCTGTCATCACATGAGGAAGGAAAACATTTCTCCTCATATCGAGCTTTTATATTGGGGTTGCCAGTGTAACATCAAAAAAAATCTCAGAAAAAGGTCTCTGGAGTATTGTGCCACTCTGATGCATCATTTAGGCCTACAAGGCTTTTTCGAGCAGTTTCAGTCCATGTTACTGTCAGAATGCATGTTGCCGCTAAGAGATATAGTCTGGCTTTAAATATTAAAGGGCTTTAAGTGATGCTAGGCCCCTCACTGAAGTATTCAACTACCCACAGCACAGTCAGCATTGGCCTACATACCACAACCATTGCAATTAGCAGGAAACACCAAAGGTGCCTGCCGCTCATATCACTTTGAATGAAGGCCATGTAATCACCCATTTGTGAACCCCATGCCCAGTGTTCAGAATTATCCAATCCTGCTCTTTCTATTGTATTATGAATCACCACTATTGGAAGTGGAGAGAAGAAATAGAATATAATGTTGCAAAAGGAAATAAATTTAATCTCACCAGTGATTTTCCAGTATATTTTGTATATATACCATTAACTGTACCAAAGTGGATCAAAACTAAATACAAGAAAGGAAATGTAAACTGTGATGTGCAACCCACCAAAGAAATGAGCATTCCTACCTTCCAGCAGAATACCAATCTGAAATTAATTTCATTTGGAAAAGCAGAAACTTAATTCATCTGCCTGCACAGATTGGTAATCAAATTACGAGAACTTAACGTCTAAAAATGAAAATATGACAATCTATTTGGAAGGGATTAGCTCCATAATTGCAATTTTAAACAAAGAATTTTAAAACAGAGTTAAATATAACCCAATGAAAAGCATGTTAGTTTTCAGAAATAACTGAAGTTCAAATCGGATGTCCAGATGTTCTCTGAAAAGCAATTATCCAATTGCACAGAACGCAAGCATGATAAGTTGTTAAATGTAAGTAAAAGGATTTGTCACCTTGCTTGGGCAGATAATATCTGGACAGGGTGTGATTAGAAATAGCAAACCTTTATTGCCATTTCATTTATCTCAAAATGGCAGCATTTTGCAAAGGAATCTTTCTCAGGGCAAGCATCTGATAGTTGAGATTACAAAATTAAAGAGAAGCTAATTGAATGCAGCGGTTTGAATAATGGTGCATGACAAAAGAGCTGCAGACAGTCTGGCAAGTTTAAGCATATAAGATTACAACATTAATGGCTGATCTGTTTTACTAACAATTCACGAATTGAGGTGGTATCGTGGCTCAGTGGTTTGTACTGCTACTCACATTGCCAGAGACCAGGGTTTGATTCCACCCTTGGAGACTGTCTATGTGGAGTTTGCATGTTCTCCCTGCGTCTGCGTGGGTTTCCGCTCAAAGTCCAAAGATGCACAAGTTAGGTGGATTGGCTGCGCTAAATTGCCATTGTATCCAGGGATGTGTAGGCTGGGTACATAAGCTCTGGGAAATGCAGGAGTTACAGGGATGGAATGGGATGGGTAGGATGCTCTTCAGATGATTGATGTGGGCCACATGGCCTGTTTCGCAGTATATGGGTTCTGTAAAAAGATTTCAGAAACATCAATGAGTACATTTCACTTAGAATCCATAATTTTTACCAATGATTTCCAAATGATGGGAACAGGGTGCTTTCTTTCAAGAGTCCACAAACATTCCCTTTAACTAATTACTGCATGATAAATAAGTAAGTTAAGAGACAGCATAATAGTTCTTTTTGGACATGGCATTAAGATAACTAAATATGGGTGGCAGATCTTATGATTTAGTAAACCAACTGCATTATTTAATCAAATCCAGTTATTTTATTTATGCAACTGGGCTTTGTGGGGTTCTTGGTGTCATTGTTATTTGTGTGGTCATTTGTACCACACAGCACGGAAGTGTCTCAAGCTGCTAAGATAGCACTTCAAAATGAAAAGTACCATCAGGTGAATTGTATCTAACTTGGCAATTTTTTTTCCCTTAAATAAAGCAAGAATTTGAAGTTCTTCCAATGATTTTGAATCAAAAGCAATAACAACAGCTGAATATTCTGAATTTTCATTTGAAGATCATGAATAACGATTTTTAACTGCATTTTAGCTTTCTATCTGGACCGCCTGGCATATGGTGTATTAACTCTCCAAGGATGTTGATGCTCTCTGCACCAAAATAAGTATATGTTACATGATTGTTCTTGCCTTAAGTGGAAATGTGGCAATTTATTTTTTTCTTTATTCATTTGAACAATGTGGATGACATTGACTGAACCAACATTTTATTTCCCATCCCTTGTTGCGCTGTGGAAGGTAATGGTGAGCTGCCTTCTCGAACCATTGTAGTCTTGTACTGTATGTAGCACTACAATGTCTTTAGGGAGGAAATTCCAGGATTTTGACATAATGTCACTGATGTAACTACAATACATTTCAGAATGGTCAGTGACTTGGAGGTGAACTTGCAGTTGATGACATTCCCATATATCTGTGGCTCTTTGTGTTTCTACATGGAAGTAATTGTGGGTTTGGAAGGTGTTGCCTAAGGATCTTTGGAGATTTACTGCAGTGCAGAGGACACAGTTTAAAAGTAAGGGGTAGGCCATTTAGAATTAAGTTGAGGAGAAACTTCTTCACCCAGAGAGTGGTGGATATATGGAATGTTCTGCCCCAGAAGGCAGTGGATGCCAAGTCTCTGGATATTTTCAAGAAAGAGATGGATAGAGCTCTTAAAGATTGTGGAATCAAGGGTTATGGGGATAAGGCAGGAACAGGATACTGATTGTGGATGATCAGCCATTATCATAATGAATGCTGGTGCTTGCTCGAAGGGCTGAATGGCCTACTCCTGCACCTATTGTCTATTGTCTACTGTCTATTATCTTGTAGATTACACATCGTTACAACTGAGTGTCAGTGTGGAGTGACTGAATGTTTGTTAATTCTGCAGCCAAGTGGGGAATATTCCACTACAATCCTGACTCGTGGCTTGTAAACAATGGATCTGCTTTGGGGAGTCAGGAGATGAGCTATTGCCTGCAGCATTCCTAGCCTGTGATTTGTTCTAGTAGTCAACATATTTAAATGGTTTCATTTCTGGTCAATAGTTACCCCCCAGGATTTTGATAGTACAAGGTTTAGTGATCGTAGCAGTATTAAATGTGATGTTTCGATTGGCTCTTGTTGGAGATAGACATCGCCTGGCATTTGTGTGGTGGAATGTTTGCTTGCCACTTATCAGCCCAAGTCAGAGAAAGTCCAGATCTTGCTTTATTTGGATATGGACGGTTACAGTATATGAGTAGTCATGAATGGTGCAATTGCACGCTTTCCAGTGAACATCTCTACTTCTGACCTTATGATGGAGGGAAGGTCATTGATGAAGCAGTTGAAGATGGTTGGGTCTAGGGCACTACTTTGAGGAACACCTGCAGTGATGTTCTGGAACTGAAATGACTCACCTCCAGCGACCATAACTATCTTCCTTATGTGCCAGGTATGACTCCAATCAGCAGAGAGTGTTCCACCAACTCTCATTGATTCTAGTTTTTGCTCGGGCTCCTAGATGCCACGCTCAGTCAAATGCAGCCTTAACATTAAGGGCTGTCACTGTCACCTCACCTCTGGAAGTCAGCTCTTTTGTCTATGCTTGAACCAAGGCTGTATTGAGGTCAGGAGCTGGGTGGCCCTGGCGGGACCCAAACTGGGCAAAATTGATGACCGAGAGTAGGCTTGTGAGGTAGTAATTGGCCAGGCTGGATATGTCCTACAGTTTTGGTTACAGGACTTAACTGGGCAATTTTTCACATTGTTAAGTAGATCCCAGTATTGTACGTGCTGCAACAGCTTCGTGAGGAAGCGGGTAATAGCATTCTTGCACTGTAATGGAAGATCCAAAAACATACTTTGTAAATTCATCTTCTAAAACAAATTGAAGTATTTTCTTCAGAGATAATGGGAAGTGCAGATGCTGGAGAATCCAAGATAATAAAGTGTGAAGCTGGATGAACACAGCAGGTCAAGCAGCATCTCAGGAGCATTTCTTCACTTTGTTATGACAGCAGATAGCTGAAAGTAGAGCTACCCATAATGGAGTAATTAAAATTTAGTCAAGAGATAGCAAAGTAATGAACAAAAATTTGAGCAGCAGCTGAGCTAAGGCATGGGGAAGCATGAAACATTACATATGTGAAAATAATTAGTCTTAATCATGATTTGAGAGTGCTCAGTATTCATTTAGTTATTCACTTTATTTTCAGATGTTTACTGCAGACCACCAAGTGTGGACAGGGACCAACACCTCTGAAGGCGAGATCACTGAGCTAAAGGAAATAACTCTATTTCAAAATGCCAATCATCCTATGTGGAGAAGAGAGGTTAATTCATTATATTTGTAATGTCGTATTTCTCCACTATAGGAGTTCAACCAGTCTTTAATTGGAAACGTCCAAACTCCATTCGCTTTCAAGGACCAAAGGAGAGCTCTTCAGGCTTACAACCTTCTCACCACAATCTTAAGGACTTATAGCTAAGAGACCTGTTTCCTATTATTCTATTAGTAATTAAACTGGCATTACACAGCTGAAAGGCAACTTTTCTTCTGTGTGCACCTCTGTGTTTGGGCAATGGATGTTTGTATAATATACAATTCAGTCAATATGGAATTAGATGGTTTTCCTTCCTCAGATTTGAACATGAGAAAAATCTGTTTATTTCAGTTCTTGAAAGTCACTGCATTAAGAAGGTGAACATTTTCCTCAAAAATACATTGTTTCGTGGCCAGTTAAAAGTGGAGAATCGTCACGCACTTCTCACTGCCAGTCAAGTACATTTGATGGAAAACAAACATTAATATGAACTTTTTTTTATTAGTCATTAACTAAATATTGCATTGGCTAAAAAATAGCATTTTAACTCCATAAAGATAAGAAGCGCCTGGTGTTCCATTGTCCTTCATATGAAATATGATAGGTATACAGCAAATTAATGCATTGCTGATTGGGAATTTTCATATGGCAGACATTTGTGATTAGCAATGGCTGAAGACCCAATTCCTGATAGTTGGGTTATGCTACAAGTGTCTCATATGAAGTTATCGAGTGTTCTTTGTACCATTCCTTTTGCCAAGCTGCTATCATCACTGGTCATAGAGTAATACAGCGTGGAAACAGGCTCTTTGGTCCAAACAGTCCTTGCTCAACATAATCCCACACTAAACTAGTCCCACCTACCTGTTCCTGACCAATATTCTCCCATACATTTCCTATTCATTTACTTATTTTAATGCCTTTTAAATGTTGTAGCTGTGCCTGCCTCCACCACTTTCTCAAGAAGTTCATTCCACACACAAGCATAAAAATATTGCCCCTCATGTCTTTTATAAATGCCACTGCTCCCACCTTAAAAATATGCCCCCTAGTCTTGAAATCTCACAGTACAGGGAAAAGGCATCTACCCTTAACGCTTTCAATACCCCTCATGATTTTATAACCTCAATAAGGTCACCTCTCAATTTCCTACACTCCAGTGAATAAAGTCCCAGCCTATCTTAATAACTCAAACCTTCCATACCTGGCAACAGCCTGGTCATTATGGTGATGCTCACGGGATAGCCCATGAAACTTCATCGGGAACGTGCAGAAGTCAAATCAAGGTATCAGAGACAGCACACAAACATCCCAACAATCAATCCACACAGCACTTCAAACGCCAGTTGAATTATTGCAGCAGAGTCTAAATGACTTAGCGGTCATTTTTGGGACCTATTGAAATGATTGGAAGCAAGTCATCCTCAATCCCAAGGTTCTACCTAACAAGGAGAAGGTGCAATGCCTGGCCACAGGAGGTGTCTACTTTCTGCAGTGACTCCAATTGTAATGTAGAGCCTTCATGTCACACGCAGCCATTCACGAATTGGGGTTTTGGGCAACCCTACTGGTCATCTGACTCCAATTACCTCTTCATTTAAATGGGTAAATTAGTGAAAAACTGTTGATCTATTGAAAAATAGCAGGCACATTCAAATCCACACACCCCTCATTTACAAAATAATCGGAATTTCCCCTGCCCCTTAAATTTTATCTAAACTCAAGTCTTTTTGGTTTAGCTTTTATTTGGCAGAGATTCAATCTCATATTATTTTTAAAAAACCAAGCTGTTGAGGCCATCTCTGAAACACGAGTTGTTCCCAAAGGTGACTGTTAGAAGGAAAAAATAAGCCAGAATCATTATTTTCCTGCTGAAGCAGGTTGCTATTACAGTTGCCTTCATTTTATTGCTGAGAAGTTGACAGTGAATCTCTTTGAATGCAGCCTCTGTGATGAAAATGATCAGATTTTTCCTGCATTAGATTTCTGTGAGCTCTAATTAACTTCAGTGGAATTTTATTAACCTGCCTTTTGTCGCTTATTATTTTCAATAAAAATAAATGCTGGATTTGCTAATTCAAAATGATGTGCAGGGTGATGGCTTGTGAAGTGTATGCTTCGACACAATTTCCAACTAGCTGATGTAAAATGCAATACAGACTGTCAAAGTTAAATCTTCTTATTTTAATTTGAAATTGAAAAGGACATTTGCATCATCTGCAATGTAGAGGACAGATAACAAAATTCAAAGGTGAAATTAAAGTTCAGACATGTAGGGAGGTCTAGTCAGATTGCATTTGAATGTGATTAAACCGATTTCCATTTTAATCAGTCCAAATCTGAAAGCCTGGCCCATTCCATTATTGACGGTATGAATTACACAAAGTTATTTCTCCTTCCCTGTATGAGATTTTCCTGATTATTGTGTAAAGACACCCGTGATCAGTTTTGTACTTATTGAGCAATCAAACCCAAATGTACACCGATACAATAAACGTGTTACAACACAAGTTATAAATGAAACAGCAGCATTTTCACAAGGGAACATAGACTCATTCAAACTGAATTATTTAATCTTTTGGTTCCTGTGCGGTCTTTGGTTTTATTCTTATGTTTTTTAAAATGTATACAGTTTCCTCAGTTTTTATATCATATAAATCAACGGCTTTCAACAAAACTGGCACTAAAGTGAAAAAAGGCTGCCTCATTCATCGAGGTCACTGGAGTATCCAACGTGGAGGTCAGGAAGAGCTGTAAATCTGTAGCGAGGGGTGGAATGGGACACCAAGGAAGCATTCCAAGGTAAGCCCTAATGGAAATCTCAGATAAGTGCTGCTCAATGAAACCTTAGTATGCATCTGACCAACTCTACATATGCATTTTAAAATATGCCGTGAATTTTTATTACTTAAATACTCAAAGGAATATGACACTATTTATTTAAATGATCAGAAAATTTAGCCTTCACATTAACTCAAATTATTTTTTTCCCAAAATCAAGGGGACATACAAGATAATGTATGGTTTAGAAGGGGTGGACGCTAGGAAGTTGTTTCCGTTAGGCGGGGAGACTAGGACCCGTGGGCACAGCCTTAAAATTAGAGGGGGTAAATTTAAAACTGAAATGAGACAGCATTTCTTCAGCCAGAGTGGTGGGCTCGTGGAATTCATTGCCGCAGAGTGCAGTGGAGGCTGGGACGTTGGATGCCTTCAAGGCAGAGATCGACAAATTCTTGATCTCAAAAGGAATCAAAGGCTACGGGGAGAGTGCAGGGAAGTGGTGTTGAAATGCCCATCAGCCATGATTTAAATGGCGGAGTGGACTTGATGGGCCGAATGGTCTTACTTCCACTCCTATGTCTTATGGTCTTATGGTCTTATGCACATTTATTTCAGTTAAATCTCCTGGACAGTATTGGATAGCAATGCAGGTTTCATATCATAGAAAGCATTTCACATTCTTTGCTATAATATTTCTAAAACTAGGGGAACAAACCAAAAGGAAAACTTACAATGAATGTGAACAATATTTCTTCCCAAAAAGGCTGACCCTAAAACTGTCTAATTCTCGTTTTTGAGCATGGACACTTGAACGCATGGCTTTTTATTTCATTCTGTCATGAGATGAGGGTGTCACTGGCTGGCCTGCATTTATTGCCCATCCCTACTGGTGAACTGCCTTCTGGAACTGCTACAGACCATGTGCTGTAAGTCAATCCACTATGCCCTAATGGAGGGAATTCCAGGATTTTCCTCCAGCAGCAGTGAAGGAAAGCTGATATATTTCCATGTCAGAATGATGAGTGGCTTGGAGGGGATCTTGCAGGTAGTGGGTGGTGGTAGTGCTCCTATGCATCTGCTGTTCTTGTTGTTCCAAACAAAAGTTGTCATGTGTTTAGAAGGTACTGTCTAAGGATCTTTGGTGAATTTCTGCAGTGCATCTTGTACACAGCACACAATGCTGCGACTGAGCATTGGTGGTTGAAGGAGTGGATGTTTATGAATATAGTGCCAAATAACTGGACTGCTTTGTCCTGGATGGTGTTAACCCACTTGAGTGTTATTGGAGCTGGTAATCCTAAGGATGGTGACAATAGTCAGCAACAGTCATAGAGTCATAGTACAGCATGGAAACAGACCCTTCAGTCCAACTCATCCATACCAACCAGATATCCTGAACGAACCTATTTGTCAGCATTTGACACATATCCCTCTAAACCCTCCCTATTGGTATACTCACCCAGATGCCTTTTAAATATTGTAATTGTACCAACCTCTACCACTTCCTCTGGCAGCTCATTATATGCACACACACACCACTCTCTACGTGGAAAAGCTGCCCCTTAGGTCCCTTTGAAAGCTTTCCCTTCTCACTTTAAACCTATGCGTTCTGGTTTTGGACTCCCCTACCCTGGGGAAAAAAGCCTTGATTATTCAACCTATCCATGCCCCTTATGAATTTGGATACTTGAAGCAGAAGGAGAGCAGGTACCTGGGAACACCATCACCTACAAATACCCCTCCAAGCCACTCACCTTCCTGACTTAGATTTGCATCACTGTTTCTTCAGTGTCAACAGATCAAAATCTTGGAAATCTCCCCCTGCAAGCATTGTGGGTCTATCTATGGAGCATGGCTGCAGCAGTTTAAGAAAGCAAATCAACACCACCTTCTCAAGTGCGACTAGAGAGGGGCAATGAATAGTGGCCCAGGCAGTTAAGCCCACATCCCATGAATAATATGCATAATCTGTCTAGAAAGTGTTTTTAGGGCTTTGGCTTTTTTGTTTGTGGATACATATGTAAGTTATCTTTTAAAAATTCTTCTGTCATGATGTGCCAATTAAATAAAGTATTATCTATGAAATTTTCTGAAGAAGAGTCTAGGCCTGAAACATCAGCTTTCCTGCTCCTCTGATGCTGCTTGGCCTGTTGTGTTCATCCAGCTCTACATCTTGTTACCAATGAAATTCGTGTTCTCTTTGTATGGTGTGGCTTTAAATTAAGTGGAATTTTGATAATTGTGGAGGATTTTGATGTATTATTCTGCTTCTGTCAATGCAAGTACCTCAATGGACTGCACAAGTACAGAAAGGAATGGACCAAATTTTTCAAGGAATAAACCTCACACAGACTGGGGTGCCAGGGCTGTGTTCGAAAGGTCAGGTCTGGCTCCGGCAGCAGTGCTGGACATGCTTGGTTGGGATGGGCAGTATCAGTTTGGGTCTGGTAATAGGGTGGCCCAGTCCTGTTCCAGCCAGTGGAACATAAGGATTGGGATGGGGTCAAATCCCAGAGGTGTGTTTCTTGGGTCTTGGGGGGTTGTTGGTTCAGGATCTGTGGTATATGAATAGAATGGGGGAGGTGTAGTTGAGGGTGTATGAGGTAAATTTTTGTTCAGTTGAACTCAACTAATAGATTAACATTTCCTGAGTAATAATTTTAATGAATTTCATTGGAATCCTTGAAAGTCTCCGATGTAAATGGAGACTTCAGAGGATTCCAGGTGCAAAGGAAATGCCTGGGAGAAAATTAAAGTTCCTGGGCAATTCCTTCAGTGTATGCAATGATTCAGGGATCCCACACTGTCCCCATGTGCATCGCCTATCTATGCTGGAAAAATGTCCATCTGGTCTGTGGAAAATCCCAGCCAATGTTACTACTTGACTGTGTATAATCTTATAAAGGAGTTAGCGGCAATGAAGGAGTAACCCGTGAAAATCAGAAAGTAGTCCTCAAAAAAAGTGATGTGCCTTATTTCAGATAGCAGAAAACTTCACCTGGAAATCCTCAACAGAGTCTACAGAAAAGCAAAGAGCAAACAATGATGAGGATGCACTGTTACTTGATCTGACACTCACATCAATCATCTCAGATCACAATGCGTCAACTTTATTTGAACTGGAAGGTTCATGTCGAGTTATATTAGTTCCTTCATAAGGAAGCTGAGGATCTAACAGAATTAAAAATAGGGTCAAAAACATTTGATTTAATGAGGCCAGAGGTCACCCCATGCACTTAACTAGCACTGAGTATTTTGTGGATAATTACTTTCGGATTTAGTTAATCGATGTTTCAGATAATTTGAGGTAATATAAATGTGACAATGACATGAACAGATATTGGCATTACTTTTAATTTTTCAGATGCTATGAACATCCTTGAGTTAAAGCTAAATAATTACAAAGAGTTCCTAAGTACCAGCTGTTGAAAAGGTTTCATTTTTCTTTAATCAATTGTCATCATTAAGGGCTCGGATCTTCAAATCGGTCCATAGACATTGCAGCAACATCGACTGAAAGATGCACAAAGGGACCCCTCAAAAGTCCCAATGCACAGACCATGCGGAAATTACCCAGGATATTTAAGCTTCCAATGGGCAGTTACCCTGTTTCTGGAAATGTCCAAACTGTCTTCAATTCAAACTTAAATCACAGAAAACTAAAGGTTTCAAATTACTTACCTGGAGAGATACCCCAGAGACAGATTGAAAACCTGGGCTAACTCCTGAGTAACCAGAACACTGACCCTATTTGTGATTCACAACTGACTTAACCCCCACCTCCCTGTCAAAAATCCCCTCACCCAGCATCACCTTGACCCAAGACCAAATGACATGATAACCTCCTGACCTGAAACACCCCTGACCCAACACTCCCTTGACCTAACATTCCCCTTGACCTGAAACCTCCAACCTGATATCCCTGATAAACTGAACTCCCCCAAAAACCCAATAATTTCCTGACCTGAGACCTTTCTTGAACCAAAGCCATCCCTGCCTTGGCATGCCCTGCATCTAATGTCCCCCAGCTTGTAAACACCTTTAATTTGTCAGTCCCCCAACCAAAAGCCCCTCAAAACCTAATCTGTTAACAAACTTGACAGCCTCCAAGCCAACTGCTCCCGACCTGCCACTTTGCCCTGACATGATACCCCATCTGACCTTCCATCACGTTGACCTGATTATGTCCTTGACCTAACAACACCTTGATCTGAGCCTCTGACCCAACACCCTTCCAACCTGACAATGCAAACACAATGCCCCCACGACTTGTGCTGGCCCCACTTACCAACCCTCCTGCCTCCTTACCCCACCATTCATTTATTTGTATTCTAACCCTTTACTCACCCGCCCTTACCAACTTACTTCACACATTTACCTTCACTTTACAGATTTCAAATTACCTTTGGCACCTTTAAACCACGGGCTGTAGCAGTTATTGCTGCAGAAAGGGGACATAGACTGGACTCGATTATTGCCCAAGAAGAGCCCTAGATCATAAACGTTCTACATTTCACAAGGGTGCTGATTAGGAAGTGTGAACTTGAACTGTTAAGATGCGGGTAAGGGTAAGAAAAAAGTAGAGCAGCAATCCAGCATTGAACACTAATCCTTGGTCAGGATTGGTCAGTTCTTCATAAACATATTAGGAACTCCTGCATTAGCGTTGGGCTGAGGGGTAGCATAAACACATAGGCAAAAAATGATTTCAGCACATTCAAACATCAACCCACTGAAACAACAATCCATTTGTTGGCTAACTTATGACTAGGAAGATGTGTCACCTCTTTTCTGGAATTATTAGGAATGACCAATCCAAAAATGTGTTTGGGAATATAATCTACCACGTCCTTTCTTTCTCCCAAATTCTATTTTTTTTCAGAATGTAGGCCTAACTGCCTTAAATGCATTCACATAAATGTGTTGAACACATCCGAATCAGAGCAGAATTGAGGGAACTGAATTCTACACCATTCCTAATATTTGCACTGAATAAATGCTGTACTAAGGTTTAGTCCCATTGTTCAGGAGACTAAAGTTGATGGAGGGAGAAAAAAGATGTCATCATCAGTAAGGAACAATTTGAGCTAGAAACATCAAGAATTTGATAAAGAATTAGCAGCAGCTGCCCCATATAGTCACAATTATTTGCCACATTGTACTGCAGATTGACTTTCCAATTCAAGTAAGGTTTCCTGGTAGGACTTTCAATAATCAAATTACACAAAAAATCCATCTCCCTCACCTATGCTAAAGAGAAGGCTAAAACTCGTTTCATTTCTCAGACCTTTCCTCATGCACTTGATGGAGCACACTTTAAAATTCAGTCAGAAACCAGACTTTGCGATTTTGATCATTTTGTTTCTGCCAATGAAGTGGGAATGCAACGAGCATGCAAACGGCCTTCATAAATTATGCCTGTCTTTTGCAGTGCCTTGGTGCTAAAAATAGGAGCAGCTCTCTGCAACAGCACTGGAATTGTTGCAATAATTTTGTTCAGCAGTATACACTCTGAGCAACAAGGATAACATCAATAATGTCAGGCTATCTTGCTTAAATCTATTTGCATGGTCAGTTTGAACGGTGTATTTCTGTATGCTTGCAAAAATGTTACATTTCAGTTTTTTTTACTCACTCATGGGTCATGGCATTGCTGATTGGCCAGCATTTATTGCCTGTCTCTAGTTGCCCTTAAGAAGGGGCTGAATTGTGATAAATATATTGAGGTTTTAACACACTTCAGTTCAAATCTGTTATGGTGCAATGACAGAACTTCAAGCAGAGACGTGCATCCATCCTGGTCCTGCAGCTTTTTCTCACTCAGAGTCTTCTCCCCCATAAAACAGATAAATAAAAGTCAATCATTTGCCCTTTTAAGCCTGCTCCACTATTCAGTAAGATCATACCTGAGCTAGATGTGGTCTCAACTTCACTTTCCTGTCTGTTCCAAACCCCTGCACCACAGTAATCCTTGACTCCTTTGAATATCAAAAAAAATCTAACTTAACCTCAAATAAATGCAAAGCCCCACCTTCTTCTGGAGAAGAGAAGTAACTGTGGTACTCGGGTCAATCCAGCATGGAGCTGGAGGAACGCAGCAGGTCAAGCAGCATCAGAAGAGCAGGAAAGTCGACATCTTGGGTTTAAGACCTTCATCAGGACTGGGGAGGGAAATGGGAGCTCAGAAATAAATAAAGGGAGGGGATTGGGGCTGCAGAAGGTAGGTAGAATGGTGATAAGTAGATGCAGGTAGGGGATTTATTTCTGAGCTCCCATTCCCCTGCCCAATCCTGATGAAGGGTGCAAACCCGAAACATCGACTCCTCTGATGCTGGCTGACGTGCTGTGTTCCTCCAGCCCCACACTGTATTGACTCTTACTCCAGCATCCGCAGTTCTTGCTATCTGAATAACTGTGCTATTTCCTGATTGCCACTACTGCCACCTTATGGAATTTACCACCACTGCCAATATGTGGTTCAGAGTAAGGGTAGTTTTCTGAGGTACAAAAACAGAAGTTGCTGGAAAACGTCAGCAGGTCTGGCAGCATCTGTGAAGGAACAAAACAGAGTTAATGTTTTGGGTTTGGTGACCCATCCTCACCAGACCCAAAACATTCACTTTGTTTTTTTCCTTCACAGATGCTGCCAGACCTGCTGACGTTTTCCAGCAACTTCTGTTTTTGTTTCTGATTTACAGCATCTGCATTTCTTGCATTTTTTTTCATTTAGCGCAAATAGATTACTAATTAGGCATAATGAATAGCACTCTTCGGATCTGTGAGAAATATATTTTCTCAATATGAAGGCTATGTATAACCTTCTGTCTATACCCATAGATCATGTGTGGCATCAAAAGATTAGGTGGAGCTCAATGTGGTATAAAGGCAATTCAGGTTCCAAGTGATCAATTGTGATAGGGGACAATCTAGTCAGAGGCACGGATAGATGGTTCTACACCAGAAAACAAAATATTAGAATGATGTGTCGCTTCCCTTGTTCCAAGATCCAGGATACCTCGGAAAGGTTGGCGGAATATTCTCTAAGGGGAGAGGGACCAGCAGGAGCTTGTCGAACACATTGGAACTAACAGCAAAGGACGAGATTCTGAGGAGAGAACACAGGAAGTTAGGCAGGAACTTAAAAGCGAGCTCCTTGAGGATAGTAGTATCTAGATTACTCCCAGTGCCATGAGCTAGTGACAGTAAGAATAGAAGGATAGAGCAGATGAACGTGTGGCTGGGCAGTTGGTACAGGGGAGAAGGATTCACATTTTGGATCATTGGAACCTCTTCTGGAGTAGAAGTGACTCATATAAGAAGGATTGCATCTGAATTGGAAGGGGATTAATATACTGGTTGGGAGATTTCTTGAACTGCTCAGGAGGACTTAAACTATTAGGATGCTTGGGGGTGGGATCAAGAGATACAGTGAGGAAAGAGATCACGCTGAGACTAGCGCAGTTGGGAAAAGAAGCGAATCAAACAGTCAGGAACAAAGCAGAGGACGAGATAGGATATATAAATTAAACTGCATTTATTTCAATACAAGAGACTGAACAGGTAAGGCAGATAAACTCAGGGCATGGTTGGGAACAGGCGACGTGGCTCAGGATGGACAGGACTGGCACTTTAATGTTGTAGGGTACAGGTGCTATAGGAAAGACAGAAAGGAGAAGCAAGAGAGGAGGCGAAGTTATGTTTTAAGTTCGAGATAATATTACAGCTGTACATAGGGAGAATATTCTAGGAAATACATCCAGGGAAGTTATTTGGGTAGAACTGAGAAATAAGAAAGGGATGATCACCTTGTTGGGATTGTACTATAGACCCCAAACACCCCATGTCCCCACCGCCCCCTCCCGGCCCCCCAACCAAACAGTCAGCAGGAAATTGAGAAACAAATTTGTAGGGAGATCTCAGTTATCTCTAAGAATAATCAGGTGGCTATGGTGGAGGATTTTAACTTTCCAAATGCATATGTTCACATTTATTTCCATAGGGAGGAATTTGTTAAGGATATACAAGAACTTTTCTGATTCAGTACGTGGGTGTACCTATCAGAGAAGGAACAAAACCTGACCTACTCTGAGGAAGTAAGGCAGGACAGGTGACTGAGGTGTGAATGGGGGAGCACTTTGGGACCAGTGACCATAATTCTATTAGTTTTAAAATAGTGATGGAAAAGGACGGACCAAACTTAAAAGTTAAAGTTCTAAACTGGAGGAAGACTAATTTTAATGGTGATAGGCAAGAAATTTCAGAAGTTGATTGGGGGTGGATGGTCCATAGGTAAGGGGCTGGCTGGAAAATAGGAGCCTTCAAAAATGAGATAATGAGAGTCCAGAGATAGTATGTTCCTGTTAGAGTGAAGCGCAAGGCTGATAGGTTAAGGGAATGCTGGATGACCAGAGAAATTGCGGTTTTGGACAAGAATAAGAAGGAAGCATATGTCAGATATCGACAGCAAGGATCAAATGAATCCCTGGAAGAGTATAAAGGCAGTAGGAGTATAGTTAAGACAGAAATCAGGAGGGCAAGAAGGGGACATGCGGTAACTTTGGCAAATAGGGTTAAAGGAGAATCCAAAAGCTTTCTACAAATACATTAAGGACAAAAGAATAACTAGTGAGAAATTGAGTCTATTAAAGATCAGCAAGGCCACCAAAGTGTGAAACTGCAGGAGATAGGGGACATACTAAACAAATATCTTGTACCAGCATTTACTGTGGAGAAAGAAATGGAAGATAGAGGATGTGGAGAAAGAAATCTCAACATCCTGAAAAATGCCCATATTACAGAAGAGAAGGTGCTGGATGTCTTAAGATGCATAAAGGTGGATAAATCCCACGGACCTGATCAGGTATATCATAAAACTCTATGGAAAGCTAGGGCAGTGATTTGTGACTAGCTGAGATATTTGTATCATCAATAGCCACTGGTGAGGCGCCAGAAGTCTGGAGGTTGGCTAACATTATTCCACTATTTAAGAAAGGTGGTAAGGGAAAGCCAGGGAACTGCAGACCAGTCAGCCTGGCATCAGTGCTGGACAAGTTGTTGGATGGAATCCTGAAGGACAGGATTTTCATGCATTTGGAAAGGCAAGGACTGATTAGGGATAGCTAACATGGCTTTGTGCATGGGAATACAGGTTTTACTAAATTCATTGAGTTTTGAAGAATTAACAAAGAGGATTGATGAGGCCTGAATGGTGGATGTGAGCTATATGGACTGCAGTAAGGCATTCAAGAAGATTTCTCATGGTAGACTGGTTAGCAAGGTTAGGTCACATAGAATACAGGGACAACTAACCATTTGGATACAGAATTGTTTCAAAGATAGAAGACAGATGGTGGTGGTGGAGGGTTGCTTTTCAGATTGGAGATCTGTGACCAGTGGTGTGCTATATGGATCAGTGCTAGGCCCACTGCTTTTTGTCATTGAAATAAATGATTTGGATGTGAATAAATGAAGTCTGGTTATTAAGATTGCGGATGGCACCAAAATTGGAGGTGTACTGGACTGCAAAGCTGGTTACCACGGGGTACAACGGGATCTTGATCAGATGGGTCGATGGGCCAAGGAGTGGCAGATGCAGTTTAATTTGGAAAAATGTGAGGTGCTGCATTTTGGAAAGGCGAATCAGGCAGGACTTATGAACTTAATGCTAAGGTCCTGGAGACTGTGCTGAACAAAGAGATCCTGTAGTGCAGTTTCAGAGTTCCTTTAAAATGGAGTCCCAGGTCAACAGGATAATGAAGAAGGCATTGAATGTCCTTGTCTTCATTGGTCAGTGCATTGAGTATTGGAGTTGGAAGGTCATGTTACAGCTGTACAGGACTTTGATTAGGCCGCTTTTGTAATTCTGTATGCAATTCCAGTTTCCTTGCTATAGGAAGGATGTTGTGAAACTTGAAATGTTTGAGGAAAGACCAACAAGGATGTTACCAGAGTTGGAGCGTTTGAGCTATAGGGAGATGCTGAACATGCTGGAACTATTTTCCCTGGAGTGTTGGAGGCTGAGGGGGTGACCTTATAGAGGATTATAAATTCATGAGGAGCATGGAAAGGGTGAATAGGCAAGGTCTTTTTCCCAGGGTGGAGGAGTCCAAAACTAGAGGTGAGAGGGGAAAGATTCAAAAGGGACCTAAGGGCCAACTTTTTCACACAGCGGGTAATGGGTGAATGGAATGAGCTGCCAGAGGAAGTGGTGAACGCTGGTATAATAACAACATTTAAAAGGCACCTGGACAGGTATACAAATCGAAAGAGTTTGGACAGATATGGGCCAAATGCTGGCAAATGGGACTAGATTAATTTAGGGTATCTGGTTGGCATGGACTAGTTGGACCAAAGGTTCTGTTTCCGTGCTGCACAGTTCTATGATTCTATAACATTAACTCCTTCAGAACTAATTATACAAAATTGACAATCCTTTAAAAAATATTCTCCTCACTCTTGTCCTAAGAGGGAGATTATTTCTTCTTAAACTATATCTCCTGCTTTTAGTTTCCCCAAGAGAACATATTGTCTACATATCCACCCCATTAGCTCCCTTAAGAATCTTAAATGTTTCAAGAAGTCACCTGATTATGGTTGTGGGCAATAGCCTAACCTGTTCAACCTTTCCTCACAAGATAGGTCATTCAGCTGGGAATGAATAGAGAGTAACCTCTGAACTGCTTGCTGTCACCATCAATTCCATTGTCATTTTGCTAAATCTCTTTTACTGGTTGCTTGTCATGTTTATCCTTGTTATGCATTTGTATGTGTGCATGTGTGTCTTTCTACCTTACCATGTACTGAAGACATTTGGCTCTTGTCTATTTTGGGCTAAAAGGTGACTTTAATATCACACGAAATGTATCAAAAATTCAGAACAAAATATCTACATTTTGCACTGCTTTTGAAGGGTCTGACCCATTTGAGCCATGGTATTTGTAGTCATAGTGGCAGCAAGAATAAACTTGCATAACGTCAATCTGGTCTTGCCTGGAGACTAACTGAATTGTCTGGATATCAGTCTCAGCTACTATGTCAGCAATGTAATCTTAGATAGTTTCCCCCAATCCTATATTGGAAGCTAGGTCTTTGGCAATCAGATTATGAATCACGAAGGCATCTGCAAGTTCTACCGTAAATTGTCGACATTTGCATCCTAGAAATGATGGGCTTGAAGCTCTGTCTGAATAAAGGGTGGAGTTGAACTCCTTTATGTCCCTTGGCAGTAAGACCAGTCTGTGTGGTAGATTTGTCAGCACACCAGGTATTTCCATGTGTATGACACGGTCCCTGTACACTGTCATCACCTGAGTCCTCTGTAGCAGAAATTGTGTGTGACCTCATCCTCTGAGGAGTCAACACCTTCACCATCATCTTCCCCTGGCCTTGCCTGATGACTCACCATGTGTTGATTCCAAATGGACTTTGCCTGTAACAGACAGGTGAAATAACAATGTCTGAGCTTGTGGCTGCAAATGATCAAGTGATGGGCGTTTCTTCATCGGCTGTCTGCTCATGTTAGAACATAGAACATAGAACATTACAGCACAGTACAGGCCCTTCGGCCCTCGATATTGTGCCGACCTGTCATACCGATCTCAAACCCATCTAACCTACACTATTCCATGTACGTCCATATGCTTATCCAATGACGACTTAAATGTACCTAAAGTTGGCAAATCTACTACCTTTGCAGGCAAAGCGTTCCATTCCCTTACTACTCTCTGAGTAAAGAAACTACCTCTGACATCTGTCCTATGTCTTTCACCCCTCAATTTAAAGCTATGCCCCCTCATGCTCGCCGTCACCATCCTAGGAAAAAGGCTTTCCCTATCCACCCTATCTAACCCTCTGATTATTTTATATGTTTCAATTAAGTCACCTCTCAACCTTCTTCTCTCTAATGAAAACAGCCTCAAGTCCCTCAGTCTTTCCTTGTAAGACCTTCCCTCCATACCAGGCAACATCCTAGTAAATCTCCTCTGCACCCTTTCCAAAGCTTCCACATCCTTCTTATAATGCGGTGACCATAACTGTACACAATACTCCAAGTGCGGCCGCACCAGAGTTTTGTACAGCTTCACCATAACCTCTTGGTTCCGGAACTCGATCCCTCTATTAATAAAAGCTAAAACACTGTACGCCTTCTTAACAGCCCTGTCAACTTGGGTGGCAACTTTCAAGGATCTGTGTACGTGGACACCGAGATCTCTCTGCTCATCTACACTGCTAAGAATCTTACCATTAGACCTGTACTTTGCATTCCGGTTACTCCTACCAAAGTGCATCACCTCACACTTGTCTGCATTAAACTCCATTTGCCACCTCTCAGCCCAGCTCTGCAGCTTATCTATGTCTCTCTGCAACCTACAGCATCCTTTGTCACTATCCACAACTCCACCGACCTTAGTGTCGTCTGCAAATTTACTAACCCATCCAGGTCATATAAAAATGACAAACAGCAGTGTTCTTATCTTTCATCATTAAGCTAGCCTGAGAGCAGATGTTGGATATCTGAAAGCATAAATGGAGAAAGGGAAATTAAATTGAGAGGTGGTACGTGGAAAGCAAGAGGTGCATGGTAATGACATTTGTAGTATGTACCTCCTTCCAGATGATAGACCAAAGGTGTAGTGGGAGTTAAGAAGATCCTTAGGGCATACCATCATTTTGAATGGTTTCAATGATTAAACTTATTGATTATTCCCAAACGATATAAATTATTATATTTTACTTCCATTGTAGTTATGTCAGACAGTATTTGCAAAAATATTAGTCTTGTAGTAAGTAATATGTGGTGTAAATTTAAATGATTATCAGATCTGGTGTCTTTCTTATTACAATTTGAATGATTATTCAGCAAAAACCTATTCAATATTCCAAATACTCCATCTCTTTCTTCAGTTGCAAACATTATTAAAAGAGCTATACATTTACCAAGCTGAAAGACTTGACCAGGGAGGTACTTACTTAAAGTCTGCTTCATACAGCTCTTTAATGCTGACATAAAAACTCTAACATTAACCCACCCTTCATTAAAAAAAGTAAAAGAAAGATTTATGAAACACTTCTCAAGATCTCATTGAACTACCACTATAATGTGGGGTTTTGCTTCAAACAATGTATTTGGGCCCAGTAAGGGAATATGTAATTCTTGTCACAGAGTAAGTACATATATTACAGACATTGGGACTTCAGTGTCTGGGATAATGCTAAGCTACTCAGTTACAAACAGTAGTGTGCTTCCTTCAGTATGTCACAGAGTCATAGAGGTATACAGCACAGAAACAGACCTTTTGGTTCAACTCATCCATGCCGATCAGATATCCTAAATTAATCTAGTCCCATTTGCCAGCATTTGGCCTATATCCCTCTCAACACTTCCTGTTCATATGCCCATCCGGATGCCTTCTAAATGTTGTAATTGTATCAGCCTTAACTACTTTCTATGACAACTCAATCCATGCACGCACGGCACCTGCACAAAAATGCTACTGCTTATGTCCCCTTTAAATCATTCCCCTATCACCCTAAACCTATGTCCTCTACTTTTGGACTGCCTCGCTCCAAGGAAAAGACATTTGTCTACTTACCCTATCCATGCTCCTCATGATTTTATAAATCTCTAGAACTTCATCCCTCAGACTCTGACTCTCCAGGAAAAATAGCCCCAGTCTATTCAACATGTCCCCAGGAACTCAAACTCTCCAATCCTGGCAACGCACTTGTAAATCTTTTCTCAACGTTTCAAGTTTCACAACATCCTTCCTATAGCAGGGAGACCAGAATTAGTATTGCTGTATTATAATAGTGGCCTAACCAATGTCCTGCACAGCTGCAAGGTGACCTCTTAACTCCTATACTCAATGCACCGATCAATAAAGGCAAGCATATCTAATGCCTTCTTCCCTATCCTATCTGCCTGCGACTCTACTTTCAAGGAATAATGAACCTGCACTCCAAGGTCTCTTTGTTCAGCAACACACCCCCAGGCCTTAACATTAAGTATACAAGTCCTGCCTTGATTTGCCTTTCCAAAATGCAGTACTTCACATTTATCTAAAGTAAACTCCACCTGACACTCCTTGGCCCATTGGCCCATTTGATGAGAGTCCCATTGTATTCTGAGGCAATCTTATTCGCTGTCTACGACACCTCCAATTTTGCTGTCATCTGCAAACTTATGAACCATAACCTCCTGTGTTCGCATCCAAATCAGTTATATAAATAACGAAAAGCAGTGGACCCAGCACCAATCCTTGTGGCATACCGCTGGTCACAGGCCTCCAGTCTGAAAAGCAATCTTCCACCACCACCCTCTGTCTTCTACCTTCGAGCCAGTTATGTATCCGTGTATTTCATATGATCTAACTTGGTTAACCTGTCTATCACGAGTAATTTTGTTGAATGCCTTACAGACCAAAGTAGTGGCTTTCTCATCACTATTTTAAAACTAATAGAATTGTGGTCACTGGCCCCAAAGTGTTCCCCCACTGACACCTCGGTAACCTGCCCTGCTTTATTTCCCAAGAGAAGGTCAAGATTTGCACCTTCCCTCTATCCACATACTGCATTTTCTTGTACACACTTAAATTCCTCTCCATTCAAACCCTTAATATAATGACAATCCCAGTCTATGTTTGGAAAATTAAAATCAGATAACTGAGATTTCCTTATAAATTTATTTCTCAATTTTCCACTGACTACTGTGGGTAGTGGGAGGAGGGGGCGGAAACCATCCTATAATCCCCATAAGGAAATCAACGCTTTTTATTGCTTGAAGTAGTCCCAGTTAAGGTGGAGTCTGAGGCCTTTCTGCACTCAGGTCACATGCTGGGATACAATAAGCTGGTCTCGTAAAGCTATATTGTCTAACAGCTGTAAGACATGATACAACACCTGAAGCGTTTCACCAGATTTCCAGCATCTGCCGTGTTTGGCTTTTCCACCAAAGAGAGATTCCCTCACCTTCTTATTCTGAAATAACAATCTGAAACGCTGGAAATACTCAGCAGGTCTGGTAACAGTTACAGGCCTGTCCTGAGGAAATCTCTCCTGATCTCTGTAACCTACACAGGCCCCAGCGACTGCAGCAAGAAACACTCTTACAGAATGACACCCTGCTCTTGGTCATGTCCAATTAACACTTAATGATTAACCCCTAATGGTATGTTTGAAGACATCATTTTTCAAGCATGTACGCATTGTTCAATAATTGCAAGCCCATTATACACATGATAAAGTTTAAGATTGGCTAATGCTAAACTGGTGACAGATTATGCATGGTTTAAAAGACTCCCCAGCTCTTCCTTCATTTTTACACAACTTGTGAACATTTCTTCAGTATTTTTCCCTCTTTCTCTCCAATTGTAATTTTTACCTCCTTCTCATCAATACCAAAAGTCAATTTCTGTGTGGATTATGTGTCATTTGAACGATTTATCATTTGAACTATTCTTTTTGTGCTCTTCCAGGCCACACTATTCATATTGTTAAGTAGGTGTACATGTCTGAGAACCATTCTTCAATGCATTTTTGCTGTACATTCCTGCATGTTAGTCACTTCAGATATAACAACCACATCTGTACACTTCCATCAGTATCCCGAGACCACGCCAGACATTCTTGACTTTCCGATGATCTTTTTGAAAGATCAAAAGCCATTTGTGGGTACCTATGTATCCCTGTCAATTGGTCCAGTGTTCCTGGTGGTAGCCAAATCAGCCAATCCAATTCCAAAATGGTTAATTATCTAATTCTATTTACATTTTGATTTCATTAGGTAGATTCCATTTAACTACACTTGAGATGAGTCATTCCCATTTCCATTTGATGTTGTGTTACGTTTTTCCTGTTACTCTTCTTTTATTCTGGAAGTAGACTATTAATTACCAATATAACTGATTCAGGAATCCTAGAGCAAGCTCACTATCCAGAATAGAGAGCAAAAAGAAGCATGCTTTTACAATGGTTTTAAAAGAGACAAACAAATAGTATCACCGTGTGATTTCAAACATTACTTCGCTAGATTATACTTGACTTTTCTCTTTCAAAATTATTCCCAGTTCAAAATTGACAATTACTGGCTCAAGTGTTTTTTTTGTGTACAGCCCCTGCAGTGAAACCCGACAGGTTTCAATTAATTTCTTCCAAACCAAACTATCCCAATTTTTCCTAATACAAATTTAAACCTCCCATTCTGTTTCCATTGGCTCTTCTTTTAAAATTAAACTTTAAATTTATTTGCCCTTTCACATTCAATTGAATCTCTCATTGCATATTTAAAATGGCTGCTTGTATTAAATAATTTTATTAATCCTAATTACAGCAACAATTACATCCTTGCTTGGTGGTTTGAAATAGTGCTCTTATATTGGAGGTACCAGTGACCGTCATCAGTTTAGGATTCTCCTGATTTCAAAAACTCTGCCTCCATAAGGCTTCCAGCTCCCTTGCTGTGTTTTTGAAACCTGTTCAGAAACAAAAAAACAAAATCTACTGGAAGAAGCCCAATGGATTATTAATACCCAGAATCAAAAATCTCACCACAGACAAAGTGTTTGAGAAGACTTAAAACTGCCAGCAGGAATGCTTAACTCTATTGGTGTCAGAACGGGCAGATCCCAAGTCACCAGGTGATACCATCACATGTTCAGTTAAAAAAAATTGTCAGGACCCTTTTAATAATCTCAAACTGGCATTTTAAATTTCAATAGTCTTGGGGAAACATTTTTTAAGAAGGTATAGGAAGAAGGTCTTTCAAGATAACAGTCCCATTTGCTTTCTATTCATAGATTTCTTTTGGGTATGTTTTGATTTTTTTCCTTATCAGAGGCGAAATCATTTCATCATGATTTTCAACATCAATATCCAGTCTGTCCAGTTGCAATGTTGGGTCTACCTGCAGCTCTTCCCTTGTATTTGGTACAGGGCTCTTCTACTGGTGATCATTTTCATCTGGCAGCTCTTTTAGCAATTCCCACAGATTTCTATTTTCTTCACCCAACTGCAAATCACACAACAGCTCACCATTGGCTAGTTTCTAACACAGTTGTTCCTTTCATAACCTCTGTTTTAAGTCTATCAAGGACACACTCATAATTACCACCTCATGTTTCCACAATTTCCAGTACAGCTCCCACCACCAATGATCCCAACTTTTCCATTAAACTATCTGTAAGTCACATTTTCAAATATTCCAGTGACATGATAACCTCAATTAAAGACTGCTGCTTCGCACAGCCTTCTAACCTTAAAGCCAATTAAACTGTTACTACTGTGAGACAAAATTTACAACCATGACAGTTGGGGATGGTTCATTGATGCTAGAGGAAAGAAGCTGTTGGCAGGAAATATTTCAGTCTTATTAAAGTGGTGGGAGCAGCATGCTGCTCTCCAGCCAGGGTACTCGAGAATTTGTCTCTCGGCCTTCCTCCTCCCCTTTCTCCCTCAATAACATTCTGCTCAGACTCTGCTCCTGACTCATTAACGAGCTTTAAGGTGATACAAGGTTTCTTCCTTTCTTACCCTCCTAAGTTCCCTCTGTGCACCTCCTACTTTCTGCCTAACTGCCCTGCTGTAGGACTGTTTACCAGCCTCAGAATGGATTTACTTTTCCGGTCCTGTTGTGGGGCTCTTTCTCGTCCCAAGTCCGGAATTTACTCTCCCTGTTCAACTATGGGCAGCTCTTTTACCAATTCCCACAGCTCTTCACCATCATCAGGGTGAACAAGGGGCCTATCAACTGTCCACCTTACACAGCATAGCTCCCTTCTCTCCCTTGGTTCTCTTCATATCAGAACTTACAGCCAGGACCAACTAAGGTACTTGTAAATGGTGGTAATGTTAAACATACTCATCCAATTAGGGCCCACAAAGTTAGTCACAAAGGTTTTGAGAGACCTCTCCCAAAAAAGTACAGGATATTTATACATTCTGCATAACAATGACTACATGCAACATTGACATTGGCACTAACTACCTCCCCTCTAACCATTATGCCTCTCCCAAGACATTTGCCATCTGTGTCGTACTGAGTGGGTGCCGTTTGTTACTTTATGAAGCTGCGATTATTTTCCCAAGGTCAAAATGACTAAGCAATGTTTTTTGCAATGTTTTGTAATTTCCACCTTACAATGACATCTGTTTTCTGAAGTCCTTTCATGAAGTTATCTGTTTGTAGCCTTCATTATACATCTTTTGGTCCTTGATGTTTCTACCATTCATCCTTCAATCCTCCCCTGCTGACAGGATGGGGCTTCTCTCTAGCTTGTTATGGCAATTTGTTTAAATCTCTTAGTATTAGTTAATTCATTGCACTTATAATTTCAGTATACATACATGTACAACATCTAAAGGCAATTACTTAAAAAAAGTCTTTGATTATGGTAGGATCAGACTTTACCTTCTACACTTACTAAATAACAAGTTTTCTTATTCCGTCCTAAGATTTCTATGAGGTACTGGTTGCCATGAAAATGAGGATTATGTTTCTGCCTGTGGAAACTGCTGCATGAATGAACAATGCTTTTCACCCATGAGCAATGCCAACTCTTCCCATTGGTGATAACCAAAACAGAAGTTGCTGGAAAATCTCAGCAGGTCATGCAGTGTCTATGGGCAGAAATCAGATTAACGTTTCAGGTCGGATGACCCTTCCTCAGAACTGGTTTGGCTAGGAAAATGTTTTTTTTTAATGCAGAAAATAAGGTGGGGGAGGGGGTAAGGAGTAAACGATAGGTGGAGATAGAGCCCAAAGAAAGCAAACACCAGTTGGACTGAGAAAGGAGGGGATAACAATCAGCCCAGGAGAAGGAATAGCTGCTAATGGGAATTATTAGTGGCTAACAATGGGCGGTGAATAATAGCAGACCATGTGATAACAAGGCTGGTGTGTGGAGATTGAGGTAAGGACACAGAAGAAGGTTCCATCAAGCCCTAAAATTGTTGAACTCGATATTGAGCCCAGAAGGCTGTAGGATTCCCAAACAGAAAGTGAGGTACTGTTCTTGTGCTGAGTTTCTCTGGAGCTCTGCACCAAGCTTAAGACAGAGATGTTGGACAGAGAACAGGGTGCTGTGTTGAAGTGACAGGCAATTGGAAGCTCAGGGTATTTCTTGCAGACAGAATGTAACTGTCCCGCAAAGTAGTCACCCAGACTACGTTTTGTTTCCCCAATGTAGAGGAGACCACATTGTGAGCAGCGAATGCAGTAGACTAGATTGAGTGAAGTGCAGGGAAAGTGCTGCTACACTTGGAAGGCGTGTTTGGGCTCTTGGATACTGAGTAGAGAAGTGAACGGGCAGTTCCTACACTTTCTGCGGTTACAGGGGAAGGTGTCATGGGGCATTCGAGGGGGTTGTTGAGAGTGAAGGAAGATCGGGCCAGGGTGTCCCAGAGGGAATGGTCCTTTCGAAAGGCTGACAAGGGAGGCAAGGGGAACATGTGTCCGGTGGAGGCATTCTGCTGGATCTTCACCCAGGGATGAGACCTTCATGCTTGGAAAAGATTACCATGCTAGGAAAAGACTGCCACAACAGAAAATCACCCAATGGGAGGAGACCACCACACCAAGTCAAGACCACCTTTCTCCTTCTTCAACACCTCAGCCTAGCTGTGCAGCTGGGCCCTCAGCCTAGCCTGCATGTCCAGGCCAGAGAGTCAACCCAGGGCCTGTTCCTTGCTCACCAGGAGGCCCTGGGCTAGGGTTGACTTGTCATGGCATTGCTGCTGCTGCCTGAGGCTTTAAAGTAAAGAAAATGAAGAAAAAAATCAAAAAGGAAATGAAAGAAGACCGAAAGTGACAAGAAGAAATAAAAAAGAAAGCTGGCAGGTACAGCTAAGCCCCAGGCTAAGCACCCCTATTCCGGTGCCATTTGAAAAATACAAGGTAAAGACTGTTGTGGGAGGGTAGGGAAGGGATGGGGGCTGAAGTGCGGGAGGTGGGTAAGACCCATTTGAGGGACCTGTCAACAATGGGGCTAGGGAATCATAAGTTGAGGAAGAAGGTGGATATTTCAGAGGTTCCATTGCCTGAACTGGCATGGTCAGAACAGATGCAATGGAGATGAAGGAACTGGGAGAATGGAATAGAGCCTTTGTTTGGACCAGGGTACGAGGATGTATAGTCAAGTTAATTGTGAGAGTCAGTGAATTTGTAGCGGAAACTGGTGGCCAGCCTATCCCCAGAAATGGAAACGGCAATGTTGAGGAATAGAAGGGAGAGGCCAGAGATGAACCAGGTGAATGTGTGACCAGGGTGGAAATTGGAAGCAAAATTGATAGAATTTCCAGTTCTGGATGAGATAACAAAGCAACGCCAATGGCATTACCAATACACTGGAGACAATGTTGTGGGTTGGGGGGGTGGGGGGGACGCAGAGTAGGATCGGAACAAGGAATGTTCCATGCATCCCACAAAGAGACAGGCATAGCCGGGGTCCCATGTGAGTCCCCATGACCACAACTTTGACCAGAAGGAAGTGAGAAGAGTTTAGAAAAAAAGGCATTGCTCAGGGTGAGGACGAGCTCAGCAAGGCAGAGGAGGGTAGAGTTTGACAGAGACAGTTCAGGCTATTATTTAAAGGAAGAAGCAGAGAGAGCCCTGAGACCATTCTGATGGGGGATGGGCATGTAAAGGGATGGCATATCCATGAAGCACAATGATGTCAACATCCCAAACAATATTGAGACCTATCTGGAGATAAGTAATTAGGGAGGTGCTTCCTGAAACTTCTTCAAATCAAGACGGAGAGTGTTCCAGAGAAGAAAGAACCAATATGTGGGTCCTCTCAGGTGCCTCAAGATAACACCGTGAGGGAGCTGCTGAGGCAGGGCATACTGTGAGGCAGATGCTGAGCCTGGCAGGTGAACATGAATGCACGTCAAAATGGTGATGCAGTCTGACAAATTATAAAATGTAATATTGCATGTAACCGCTGCTGTCAGGCATTTTTACTTTGAGCATGCAAGAATGGGGCAGGATGGCCTAGAGCTGCATCCAGAGCAAGGGGATTGAGAAATCAGACCATAAGGCTGCCCCCATAGCTCTTCCAGACCAGGAGCTCTGTGGGAGTTGACGGGAACTGGCAGATCTTAGAGGGGTCCTTGCCACCCCCCTCAGTAGGTCCTTACTCAATCCTTTATGGCTGTCCACTGATACCAGGCAAATGGATGCCACACTTTCAGTAAGGTTGCTTGGAGATGGGAACATGTCAACCTAAACTGCAAATTTGTTTTGGCTATGCCATCAAACTAACCAATGCAGTAATAATTGACTTAGCAACAAAGTTACACCCTAGATTTTGTGCTCAAATGACTGGTGTGGGAGTTAAGCCCAAAATCTTCTAATTCAGAGGCAAGGGTTCTCTCCTGAGCTGTGGTTAATCAACATAAAAATATTAATGTACAGAATAAATGAATGGCTCAATTTTATTTTAAGTCACCAGTAATTAGGAATCAAACAATATCAAATAATGCACAATTTAAAGAATATTGCTTTAAAACATCAATTTTAACTCTTTTAACTTGTGAAAGAACTGTATATTAACAGTTTCCCTCTGTCTCAACAAGTTTTACATATTTGGTATTAAGTGTCCATTATGGAAGACCCTTACCTTTAAAAACTATGTGTTATATTAGAAGATTTGAACGGTTTTCTATGACTCGTTACAATATTTTGTTCCACGGCAAGTTCAGACAAATCTTTTTGCTCATTTCTAAGAATAGGGGCAACAATGGATTTATTTTGGGTGCTTATCCATACATACTTAGATTAGATGTTATTTTAATAGGTGAGCCTATTACCTTCTGTTACAATTCAAATGAGAGTTTAAATACATTTATAATTAAGACAATTTGGAGGCAGTTCCTTTAATTAACATGCTTTCTCAGAGATAATCAGATGCAATGTGACACCTAGGAACATCAATAAGTTTGAGATCATAGAAAATAGAATTATTTTTGAAGTATTTTAAATCACCTATTGGACAAGATATTAAATATTGAAAACAGAATTGCCATCATCCTCTGCAGAATGGAAGTGATACTTAACAGGTTGACAGTTCCCAGGTTATCATATTTCTTATTTCATAACAAGCTTGTTTTCTCATTTCACATTCAACCCTGGATTCCCATGGGTCTTAGTTTAATTGGAGAGCTTCCATGTGAAACTTCGTGAAAAAATTTCCAAACTGATTGACACTATCTACTTTACTTAGAATTTTCTCAGAGAAATCAAGAGATTTTGCAGGTCAGTACTTCCTCTTCTCAAATCAATACTGAATTTTAAATTATTCCCACACAACTAATCCTCAAGTTGATTACTCAGAATATAGCGCATTATTTTATCAGATTAAGTTTTTGAGCTAATAATTCTCAAATTGGTTATATCTGATTCTGGGAAATTTGCTTTATAAAAAGTGCATAGTATAAATTAACAATATTCAGCCAATATCTCACAGGGATTCAAGTCTCCGTACAAAATGTTGATTTTTTTGTTAAGAATGTGATCTAAATTTGAATTGACTGATTGGTTTTATTGTCACATGTGCTAAAATACAGTGAAAAGCTTTATTTACGAGTGGTACAGGCAGATGACAGCAAGCAAAGGATGTACAGATCAAGACTTAGAGGCATATAGGTTACATTGCAGGTTACATTATTTGAGGATACAATCCATTCAACAGAAGCTGTTTCTGAACCTGATTGTGTCTGTTCAGGCTTCCGTATCACCTGCCTGATGGAAGATGTTGAGGAAGATCATTACCTGGTTGTGGTGGGTCTTTGATGATGTTGGCCATCTTTCTGCAGCAGCAAGTCTTGTTAATAGAGTCCCTGGATGGAAGTTTGGCTTCTGTGATCATCTGGGCTGTGCACACCACCTTCCGTAGTTTCTTACAGCCCTGGACAGAGCTGTTGCCATTACCGGGCCTTACACACCCAGACAGTGTGCTTTCTATGGTGCATCTGTAGAAGTTGGTGAGGGACCTTACGGACATGCCAAATTTCCTGAACTACTTGAGGAAGAAGAGGCATTGTTGTACCTTCTTAACTGTCGCATTTATGTGAGAAGCCTGGGATGGGTCATCAGTTATTGTCACTCCAAGGAACTTGATACTTTACACTCTCTCAACCTCAGTTTCATTGCAGTAGATGGGAAAGTATTCTCCTCCTTTCTTTTTGAAGTCAATGATCAGTTCTTTAGTCTTGCCAACTTTGAGAGACAGATTGTTTTAATTGCACCACAGCACCAAGCCCTCTATCTCCCTTCTGTATTTTGAGTCATCGTTGTTAGATTTCTGTTTCACTATTTTGGTGTCATCAGTGAACTTGTAGATGGCGTCGGTTCAGAATTTAGCAACACAGTTGTAGGTGTACAGGAGTACAGGAGGAGGCTGAGGATACATCCTTGGGGGGCTCCAGTGCTGAGTGTTATTGTGGAGGAGGTGCAGTTACCTATCCTCACTGATTGCAGCCTATGGGTCAGAAAGCAGAGGATCCAGTTGCAGAGGGTGGAGCTGAGACCAAGATCACACAGCTTTGAGATCAGTCTGGAGGAGATAATGGTGTTGAAGGTGGAGCTGTAGTCAATGATCAGGGGTCTGATGTAGGTGCCTTTGGTGTCCTGATGTTCCAGGGGTGAGTGCCGAGGTAAGGATACGACATCCTCTGTGGACCTGTTACGTCAGTGGGCAAATCACAGGAGATCAAGGGAGGCTGGAGGACTGGAGTTGATGTGAACCATGAACAGCCTCTTGAGGCACTTCATGATTATTGAAGTCAGACCCACTGGGCAGCAGTCATTAAGGCACACTGCATTTCTTTTCTCGGTCACGGGGATAATGGTGGCCTTCTTGAAGCAGGTAGGGACTTCAGCTTGTAGTAGGGAGAGGTTAAAGATGTCAGTAAATATCTCCACCTCTGCACAGGATCTGACTGTTTTTCCAGGGACACCATCTGGGTCCAATACTTTCCTTGGGTTGACTCCCAGGAAGACCGATCTGACTTCTGCAGCGGTGGCAGAGGGAGGAGGTGTGACCGGGGTTATTGGAGCAGCCATTGCCACACCGTGGTATTCTGCTCAAACCAAGTGTAGACAGCATTGAGTTTGTCAGGGAGACATTGTCTGCTATCTTACACTGTTTCATTTTATATCCTGTAATGTTGTTTAGGCCTTGCCATAGATGATGGGAGCCTGTTTGATAGGTCTGGGCCTCTAACTTAGCCCAGTACTGCCTCTTGGCCTCTGCCATGGCTTTGTGGAGTTCATATCTGGATTTTCTGTATTGGTCTGGGTCACCCAACTTGAATGCTACACATCTGTTCCTCAGTAGGGAGTGGGTTTCCTGGTTCATCCAAGGTTATTGGTTGGAGAGCACTCAGAATGACTTCTTTGGCACACAGTCATCCACACATTTGCTAATGAAGACAGTGACAACAGTGGTGAACTTGTCTAAGTTTTCCACTGAACACACGAACGCTGTCCAGTCTACCGAGTCCAAGCTGTACCTGAAACGGTCTTCTGCTGCATTGTACTTCTTCTCGTGAAGGATTCTCTTGTTCTCTCTTGAAAGTTGGAACTCACATCGGTGTATAGCTCTGTGGCTGCTGGTGGGGGTGCACTGTACCATACTTAATGTTCAGTTGAGTGTTGATAGTGTTCCATTATAAAAGCCATTACAAGCCATCCCAACTCTGTCATCACCTGGAGGCAGTAATTCCTCATTTTGCTATTTGTTACAAACTCACAAAGAGGTTCATGACAATTGTAAAAATGGTTTCACATCAATAATAAGCAAAGGAGGAATTATCTTCTCCCTCTTGCCTTTAAATGTTTGAACCTGTTTATGAACACCCTTAAGAGTAATCAGATTTACCAAGTGATCGCCAAAGATGAAATTTTCAACAAGTTTTCACTTATTGCACTTGCAGCCACAAGCATCCACCTCCCCTCCTGCAGAAATGTCACAGGCTCTCTACAAAATGCTTACTGTTTCCTAATACATGAGAGGAGGCTGGGAGTCCTCTCTGTCAACAATTTTTACTTTCAAATTTTGCAATACTGTTAGCATTAGTAAGACACTGTGAATCATCCTTTCCTCTTGGGTCATAGCTGATTCTGATGGTGTGGCTTTCCAGGGTTACTTTACAAGCAACTAAAGAGTAACATGCCAGTTAATAAAATGCGAGGCTGGATGAACACAGCAGGCCAAGCAGCATCTCAGGAGCACAAAAGCTGACGTTTCGGGCCTAGACCCTTCATCAGAGAGGGGGATGGGGTGAGGGTTCTGGAATAAATAGGGAGAAGAGGGGGAGGCGGACCGAAGATGGTGAGAAAAGAAGATAGGTGGAGAGTAGAGTATAGGTGGGGAGGTAAGGAGGGGATAGGTCAGTCCAGGGAAGACGGACAGGCCAAGGAGATGGGATGAGGTTAGTAGGTAGGAGATGGGGGTGCGGCTTGGGGTGGGAGGAAGGGATGGGTGAGAGGAAGAACAGGTTAGGGAGGCAGAGACAGGTTGGACTGGTTTTGGGATGCAGTGGATGGAGGGGAAGAGCTGGGCTGGTTGTGTGGTGCAGTGGGGGGAGGGGACGAACTGGGCTGGTTTTGGGATGCGGTGGGGGGAGGGGAGATTTTGAAGCTCGAGAAGTCCACATTGATACCATTAGGCTGCAGGGTTCCCAAGCGGAATATGAGTTGCTGTTCCTGCAACCTTCGGGTGGCATCATTGTGGCACTGCAGGAGGCCCATGATGGACATGTCATCTAAAGAAAGGGAGAGGGAGTGGAAATGGTTTGCGACTGGGAGGTGCAGTTGTTTGTTGCGAACCGAGCGGAGGTGTTCTGCAAAGCGGTCCCCAAGCCTCTGCTTGGTTTCCCCAATGTAGAGGAAGCCAGTGCCACAATGATGCCACCCAAAGGTTGCAGGAACAGCAACTCATATTCCACTTGGGAACCCTGCAGCCTAATGGTATCAATGTGGACTTCTCGAGCTTCAAAATCTCCCCTTCCCCCACCACATCCCTAAACCAGCCCAGTTCGTCCCCTCCCCCCACTGCACCACACAACCAGCCCAGCTCTTCCCCTCTACCCACTGCATCCCAAAACCAGTCCAACCTGTCTCTGCCTCCCTAACCTGTTCTTCCTCTCACCCATCCCTTCCTCCCACCCCAAGCCGCACCTCCATCTCCTACCTACTAACCTCATCCCACCTCCTTGACCTTTCCACCTTCCCTGGACTGGCCTATCCCCTTCCTACCTCCCCATCTATACTCTCCTCTCCACCTATCTTCTTTTCTCTCCATCTTCGGTCCGCCTCCCCCTCTCTCCCTATTTATTCCAGAACCCTCACCCCATCCCCCTCTCTGATGAAGGGTCTAGGCCCGAAACGTAAGCTTTTGTGCTCCTGAGGTGCTGCTGGGCCTGCTGTGTTCATCCAGCCTCACATTTTATTATCTTGGATTCTCCAGCGTCTGCAGTTCCCATTATCTCAGTAACATGCCAGTTTGTGGTTTGGTCACAACAGGGAAAACACCTCCTCTTCAGTATCTCCACAATGATCACACAGCTTTCTAGGATTTAAACCTTATTAGCCACCTCCAATTACTTTTTCTCCTATACTGCGAAATTGATCTCTTACAAAGACTGATTTGCTTGTTCTCTTTGTAAGAATTTGATATGTTCATCTCTTTGTCTTTGTTAACTTTCTTCTTCTTCCTGCAGCAGCGTCTCCACATTCCATCTCACCACCTTAAAGATCTTCTTTGTCTCTGAAGTCCTCCTTCCTATCTTCAGCAGGTAACTCATCTCCAAATCACAAAATCTTTTTTAACATTTGGAAAAAAGAAGTCGAGTGTGATGGAATATTCTTGTCTTGTCTGGATGAGTGCAGCTCCAACAACACTGAAGTAGTGACACTGACCAGGACAAAGCATTCCACGTTGATTTTACACTCAATCTATCACCTTCAACATTTATTCTGGTCATCACACAATGACTGCAGAGTGTTGATGCGTTGCAGCTACTCACTAAACAGAAATTGCTGAAAAAACTCTGCTCGTCTGACACTATCTGTGGGGAGAAAGCAGAGTTAACGTTTCAAGTCTGTTGACTCTTCATCAGGACTGCAGTTAACTAATTGAAATGTAAGAATATAACTTTGAAGTTTAGGCCAGTTTTATAGTACTGTCTCATAGTTTAACATTTTTTCCTTTGTGCTAATGTATTCAGTTTAGACATCGATTTAGATAGCAGCTCTGAAACCAATTTAGTTACTTTGAGAGTTCTGGTATTTTGACGGCAATCCAACTGTCTAGTTATTTTGCAAGTGCTTAGATTTGTTTGCACTGCTGCTGTGAAGAGTCAGTTTCATTACTTGAATGAGGTTATCAGCCATTCAATTACTTCCATCGGCAATGAAAAAGGGCTTGATCATTGTAGTCACAACATTGATAATGGGTGAAGGAGGTGAGGGGTTGAGGAAGATGGGTGGATGACAAAGGTGGTGGGTGAGGTGGGAGGCCACAAGGGCCGCTTAAAGTGATTATGTAAGATATATTTACATAAATTTGAGGGTCCAATGGACTCCTGTTCTACATTGTTTGAAATCCCTTAGATGGTTGTTTTTCCCCAGTGCACCTTGGCAACAGTTGTCCCAAGCTTTAGTGCATCCCTCAGCACATCATTCTGGACCTTGGAATGTGCCAGTCTGCAACACTCAGTCAAAGTCAACTCCTTGCACTGGAAGATCAACAAGTTTCAGGCAGACCAAAGGACATTTTTCACTTGAGTTTTATCATCAGGTACAGTCGATGTTTGTCTCAGTGTGCCTCCCGGGGAACAGATCATAGAGCACAGAATCCTGCATCATGGAGCTGCTCAGGATGACCCTCAACAAGAACGACTGCATCTCTCTGCAGACTTCCTTTGCAAAGGCACATTTCAGTATGCATGAGTTAAAAATGCTTTTGTTGGAAGTATTGAGAAAATCAAACTTCACTGTTTGTTTGTTCTCCATATGCAAAGACTGTACAGAACTGAATTGCTTTAGTGACAATGCATGTATATAAAGATTTTTTTTATGAATAAGGTAAATTTTTGAATGAATTAAGTGCTTAAAGTGATTACGAATCTCAGCTGTATGTAATTCAGCAGCAAATTGCATCAGAAGAAGACAGTGATAACAAGGTGTGGAACTGGATGAACACAGCAGGCCAAGCAGCATCTTAGGATCACAAAAGCTGATGCTTCGGGCCTAGACCCTTCATCAGAAAAGGGGGAGAGGGAGAGGGTTCTGAAATAAATAGGGAGAGAGGGGGAGGCGGATCGAAGATGGATAGAGGAGAAGATAGATGGGGAGAAGACAGAGAAGTTAAAGGGGCAGGGATGGAGACAGTGGAGGTGACTGTAGGTAGGGAGGTAGGGAGAGATAGGTCAGTCCGGGGAGAACAGACAGATCAAGGGGGCGGGATGAGGTTAGTAGGTAAAAAACAGGGGTGTGACATGAGGTGGAAGGAGGAGATAGGTGACAGGAAGAACAGATTAGGGAGGCAGGGACAATCTAGGCTGGTTTTGGGATGCGGTATGGGGTGGGGAGGTTTTGAAGCTTGAGAAATCCACATTGATACCATTGGGCTGCCGTGTTCCCAAGCGGAATGAGTTGCTGTTCCTGCAAACTTCGGGTGGCATCGTTGTGGCACTGCAGGAGGCCTAGGATGGACATGTCATCTGAGGAATGGGAGGGGGAGTTGAAATGGTTCATGACTGAGAGATGCAGTTGTTTATTGCGAACCGAGCATAGGTGTTCTGCAAAGCGGTCCCCAAGCCTCTGCTTGGTTTCCCCAATGTAGAGGAAGCCACACCAGGTACAGTGGATGCAGTATACCACATTGGCGGATGTGCAGGTGAACCTCTGCTTGATGTGGAAAGTCTTCTTGGGGCCTGGGATGGGGGTGAGGGAGGAGGTGTGGGGGCAAGTGTAGCACTTCCTGCTGTTGCAGGGGAAGGTGCCGGGTGTGGTGGGGCTGGAGCGGAGTGTGGAGCGAACAAGGGAGTCACGGAGAGAGTGGTCTCTCTGGAAAGCAGACTAGGATGGGGATGGAAAAATTGTCTTTGGTGGTGGGATCGGATTGTAGATGGTGGATTTTTTTTTAGAAGGAAAGTTATCTTTTAACCTGCCCACTTTAGGTCCATTTCCACTTTCAGTGACAGACCTATCCCCAGGCTATTTAAGTTCTGGAAATTCCTGCCTTCTGACAGTGCCAAAATGCAGACAGGAACATTCAAGATGGGAACAGGACACAGGATTAATCTCATTTCCGGATCCCAGCCTCTGACATGAAAAGACAACCATTAACGTTGGGCTTAAAACCACAAACCTCTTGTTCAAGAGGGATAACAATTTTCAACAAATCCCAAAGATAAAATATTGCAGTTTCTGAAAAGTGCTGATGAAAGATCATAAATCTGAAATATTCACTCTATGTCCCTCCAAGATGGATGTTGCCTGCATACTTCCAATATTTTCTGTTTACATTGCATCTAATCTAAACTGATACAATCTTTCTATCCATATATAAAGCAACATGCCTGTCTGCTCGTTGACAAATTCCCCTGAGGTCCTTGCACTCATCTCACCCACGCTTGGTAGGAGATACATTCAATAAATTGCGATGTGCTAACAAAGATGGTTCCCCACCAAGGGAACTTCAGCTTCCTAGCAGGGGATCCCATGACCTCCACAATGTTGCCACTGATATCGTCAATCAGAAAAGCCCTCGTCATACACTCAAAGACATGCAGTCTGGAATCTACATGATCGCAGGGATGTGATTGCACTGGAGAGGGTGCAGAGGAGACTTAGAAAGATGTTACCCGAGTATTTGACTGGACTGGGTTTGTTTTCCTTGGAGCAGAGGAGATGGGCAGGGAACATAATTGAGAGGCATAAAGTATTGAGGGGCATAGAAAGTGTAGATAGAAAAAAAACTTCTCCACATGGTGTTGGAATCAATGAGCAGGAGGTATATGTTTAAGATAAGGGGTGGGAGGTTTAGAGGGATGTGAAGAAACTATTTTTCCACTCAGAGGATGATGGGAGTCTGGATCTCACCATCTATAAGCATATTAGAGAGGGAAAAAAAAACCCTCATCACATTTAAGAAGTACTTGGATATACATTTGTCAAGGTATGCAAGACCAAGCGCTGGACGATAGGATGGGAATAGTTAGGCTGTTGTTTTTGACTGGTACAGTGGGCTGAGGGCCTTTTTTCTGTGCTGTAGCCCTCTGTGGCTTTACGGCTACAACGCAACAAATTTACTCCATAAATCCCTAACTTCCTTTGATACGTAACTTTGTTTCCTCAAATTGTAATTGTTGATATCAATTATGTTGAGATATTGTGGACGCCATCTAACTTTTTTTGGCTAAGTGCCATTTGGTTTTGCAACACAGTGAATCTCTCTCCATTAAGCTCAATGGGTTTCCTTATTGCATCTTACCAAAAATGCCTAATCACCATTCATCCCACCCCTTTGCACTCCTCTCACTCAATTCTAACCCCAGTCTACAACTCACTGTACCCAGAACAACTCGCTACTATCAGGGTATCCTGGAATGGGCCATTGTTCCTGGTGCCAGCACCATCTTTAAAAGTCCATTAGACACCCAGATGAATACTGTTATTCTGGAGCTGTCCTGACACATGGCAGAAGATGTAATTGGTATTTCTCTGTGTAGACAAGTTCCTAGTGGTTCTATTGAATGGGCTGGTGCAGGTACAGTTCTCTTTCACCAAGACTAGCAGTGGAGGACAAGACACCAGTCCATCCCAGCCTAGTCTGAGGTTGCCACCCAGGTCATTGTAGAGCCATCAAGAGAATGCCCAGCATTGTAGGCAGTAGGTCAATAACCATCTCCACTCTGCAATTGTAAGTGCCTCAATTCTCTCTCCATACCTCACACTCACTCTATCTCTCCTGCTCCACCCAACAGCCACCAAGGCTTATGCTTTAACATTCTCATTATTTCCTGCAACATCCTTCCTCACTCACTCACACCGACCCCAAACCCCACCATCTCTAATGCATGCCCATTGCACTGTCTGCTCACTTGCTGGGAATACTTCTCATCCGCACCAAAATGAACAGCAGTGCCACCAACTTTCAACTCCCTTGATATCTACTTCCTTCTCATTCTAGAAGCAAAACAGCCGACAACAGAGCAGAAAGAAACAAGATGGGTGATGAACTGCCTGACAATTGGAGCTGCAAATGTAGAGCATCCTGACGATAACCTCCTCAAGCAGCTGACTGACTGTGTGTAAGCTCCAGGAGTGGTATCTACAGTGCTAGGATCCCCAAACCAATGAACATCTCCCTTGACTACTCTGAGGACTGTTGGCTGCCATAACAAGTTTCCTAGCTTTGTGCCTGCACTAAAGAGCACTGCAATAAGTGAGACTGGCTGCTCTGGCAAAGGGACAAGGTGTAAAAGGGTAAAGCACTACAAGGCAAGGCAGGATTGATAGGTAGGCTTAAATAGAGGGAACACTAAAGGAGTTAGTGCAAGCCTTGCCCAGTTCATGATTTGGGTGCCTGACCCTGAGCACACAGTTTTCTTACAACTGCATTACAATGATTGTTGTCATTATGTTCCAAGGTACACCATTTAAGTGTAAAAGTGCATTGTAAGTGGTTTGGAGATAGACCTTTAGGGGCTAACTCATGTTGGATGACCTGTAGATGCAGAGTGCACTTGGTCAGTGTCCATTATATATTGTCATGGCCTGAAGTGTTTGTGCCTGATTTCCAACATGGAGGACTGTTAGAGCAAGCAGTGAGCAGAGGTCACCAGGTACTTGCTCTGATTTCTACATTAGGAATTTTTGGCATCTACTTTGCTCACAGCAGATTGTTCAGTACAAAGCTGCACATTATAAAGCAAGATATGATGTTAATATAATAATTAACAAGCAATAATCCCACTCGATAAGCAACACTCTCCTGCCAAGTAATAACCCAGGCTTGATGCCCAGACATAGTTAAAAGATGCAGCAAGTTGATCCTAATGTTGATATAGGTCTCATTGGATTTCTAATACAATTCTGCCACATTTCTGACCATTGCCCTTATTGTTCTGGCCTCACTAAGATGCCCCCAGAATGTTATTCCTTACAAAAGGAAAATGACAGTTATCAGGCAGAGGCAAACTGAAGGTGAAAGGGCAAAATGCAAATTGTTGATTTGAAAGTGACAGGTAGTAATTGGGGATAGGGAAGATGAAGACGGGATGGTGAAGAGTTAAAAAAACGACAGGTTGGCAGTGTACAAGAACCAATGCTCCAAAAAACAAGGACAAAGCTCTCTAGGAGACTTTCCTTCAGGGTCCTCATCACAATTAAAAATAAAACACAGATTATGCTATTGACAGTAGATTTGTGGTATATATGAACAGTGTGATTCAAAAAAGTGGAAAGAGGAATCATGCACAAAGTGTTGAATAAATGGTTAATGGTGATGACCCTATCTCTGGGCCAAGCAGTGGCAGATGGAATTTACTTTAGATTAATGTGAAGTGCTACATTTTGGATAGGCAAATCAAGGTCGTGGGGAAAGTTTCTGAACAAAGATCTTTGTGTGCAGGCTCTTAGTTCCTTGAAGGTGGAGTCACAGGTAAACAGGGTATTGAAGAAGGCATTTGGTACACATCGAATATAGGAGTTGGGAGGTCATGTGCAGCTGTAAAAGACATTGGTTAGACCACTTCAGGAATACTGCATTCAGTTATGATCTCCCAGTTCCAGGAATGATGTTGTTAAACTTGAGAGTTCAGAAAAGACTTACAAGGATTTTGCCAGGGTTGAAAGGTTTGAGCTGTAGGGAGAGGTTGAACAGGCTAGGGCTATTTTCCCTAGAACGTCAGAGGCAGAGGGGTATAACCTCAGGAGTTTATAAAACCTTAAGGGCATGCATAGGGTGAATAGTCAAGGTCTTTTCTCCACGGTAGGGGCATCCGAAACTAGAGGGCATACATTTAAAGTGAGAGGGGGAAGATTTAAAAGAAACTCAATGGGCAACTTTTTCACACAGAGGGCATTGCCTGTGTGGAAAGAGCTGCCAGTGGGAATGGTGGAAGGTGGCACAATTAGAATATTTAAAAGACATCTGGATAGAGAAAGAAGTTAGAGGGATATGGGACAAATGCTGGCAAATGGCAAATTTGGTCAGCATGGGCAAGTTGGGCCAAAAGGTCTGTTTCTGCACTTTATAACTCTTTGACTCTATGGCTGTATGACACTGGAGGACATGTTGGTCACAGAAGAAGAATTTACAATTGGTTCAACAGGCTGATGATCAATCTGATTATCCTTTGATGGCCGCTCCACTATTCCACTCAGGCAAAATTATGTGCATGAGGGTATATTAGCAAAAAGTAAGCAGTTGATCCACAGCATGTTCTTCAAATGGGAACAGCAAAAGCCCCAGCCTATTCAATACCTCCCTGAAGATCTAATCTTCCAGTCATGGCAACAGCCTTGTAAATCTTTTCTGCACCATCTCAAATTCAACAGCATCCTTTCAATGGAAGGGTGACCAGAATTGCATATAGTATTCCAAAAGTGGCCTCACCAGTGCCCTAGAGCTGCAACATTACTTTCCAACTGCTATTCTCAATGTTTTGACTAGTGAAGGCACACATGTCAAGTGCCTTCTTCATCACCCTGTCTATCTGCGACTTTACTTTCAAGGATCTATGCACCTGCATCCTAGGCCCCTTTATGCGGCAACATTCCCCAAGGGCCCCACAATTATCTGTACAATTCCTGCCTTATTTTGCTTTATCTAAATGCAACACCTCACAGCACTGATCCTTGTGGCACACCACTGGTCACAGGCCTGCGGTCTGAAAAACAATCCTCCTATTTAATCCCAATTTTGTATCCAATCATCTATCTCCCCCGGGATCCCATATGATTTAAGTGCAGAAACTTGTCAAACACTTTGCTGAAGTCCATATGGACAACCTCTACCATTCTGTCTTCATCAATCTTCTTTGTCACTTCTTCAAAAAACCCATCCAGTTAGAGAGACATGATTTCCTACACACAAAGCCATGTTGACTATCCGTAATCAGCCTTTGCCTTTCCAAATGCAATTGAATCCAATCTCTCAGAATCCTCTCCAACATTTTACCCACCACCACCATAAGGATCACCAGCCTGTAGTTCCCTGGGTTTTCCTTTCATACCTTTCTTAAATAATGGTAGCACATTAGCCAACATCCAGTCTTCAGGCACATTCCCTATGACTACCAGTGATACAAATCTCTCCACAAGGGGCCCAGAAATCACTTCTCTAGCTTCCCACAGAGCTCTGGGGTGCTGGGTATTCATCTACTTTTATGCATCTTAAGACCTCCAGCTCATCCTCCTCTATAATATGAACTTTTTTCAAGACATCACTATTTATTTCCTCAAGTTCCCTACCTTCAATTTCCTTCTCCACAATAAATATTGATGCAAAATGCTCATTTCGTATCCCACCCATTTTCTGCAGTTTCACACATAAACAGCCATGCTGATCTTTAAGGGATCCAATTCTCTCCCTAATTACTCCTTTGTCCTTCAAGTATCTGTAGAATCTCTTTGGATTCTCCTTAACTCTATTTGCCAAAGTTATCACATGCCCCCTTTTTGCCCTCCTGGTTCCCTGTTCAGTGTAGCCCTACTACCTTTAAACTCTTCTAGGGATTCACTCTGTCCCAACTCCCTGTACTGATAATAAAGTGTGAAGCTGGATGAACACAGCAGGCCAAGCAGCATCTCATTCAGCTTCACACTTTATTATCTTGGATTTTCATCCAGCTTCACACTTTATTATCTTGGATTCTCCAGCACCTGTAGTTCCCATTACCCCTGTACTGATATATGCTTGCTTCTTTTTCTTGACCAAAGCCTCGATTTCTCTTATCATTCAGCATTCCCTACACCTACAAGTCTTGCCCTTCACAATAACAGGAACATAATGCCTCTGAACCCTCATTATCTCATTCTCAAATGTCTCCCATTTCACAAACACCTTTTACCTGTGAATAGCCTCCCCAAACAACTTTGAAAAGTTCCTAATTTCATGAAAAATTGGATTCACTCTAATTTAGAACATTACCTTTCTGATCACTTCTATCCTTTCCCATAACTATTTTAAAACAAATAGAATTACAGTCATGTGCTCCAAAGTGCTCCCCCAATGACACTTCAGTCATTTGCCCTGCTTTATTTCTGAACAGAAGGTCAAACATTGCTCTTTCTCTAGCAGGTACATTCACATATTGAATAAAAAAAGTTTTCTTGTACACACTTAAATTCCCCCCATCCAAGCCCTTAACACTATGACAGTCCCAGTCTATGCTTGGAAACTTGAAAACCCCTCCAATCACAACCCAATGTTTTCTAACAGATAACTGTGATTTCCTTTCATATTTGGTTCTCGATTTCCTGCTGACTACTAGGGACCCTATAATACAATCCCAACAAGATAATCATCCCTTCCTTACTTTTATTTCCATCCATGTAACTTCAGTGAATAATCTCTGAGGAATATCCTTCCTAAGTACTGTCATAATGTTCTCTCTAATCAAAAACACCACTCCCCCTCCTCTCCTACTCCCCTTCCTATCCTTCCTATAACATCTATACCCTGGAACATTATGTTGCCAGTCCTGTCCATCCCTGAACCATGTTTTTGTAATAGCTATAATATCCCAGACCCATGTTCCAAACCATGCCCTAAGGTGCTATTCTCTTTCAATGATACTAGTGCACAGCCTATCTGGCATTTTTCCTTGTAATGAAAGAGGCTGCCTGCACTTGCATTGATCAAATTTGAAATTCCAATATCACATCCTCCTGTTTGCCATATTAGGCATCATCCTAATGCAACAATGCTTCATCTACTGAGCAGGAAGTTGTCAGTAGTGCATCCACCATTTGGAAGTGGAGATATGTTTTCAGAGAGGTGCTGAATTTCAACAGCACTTTGTTCTTACGGTTCAAGTGCAGCATGATTAATTGTCAAAAATAATTGTCACTAACAAGTGGCTCATTTCATTCCAATTGACCTCTCCCAGAATAATTCCCTGCATATGGCTCAATAATATTAAAATTTGAAATTCCTGGAAATGCTTCAATGACCATGTAAACAGAAGCCAGTTAATAATTAACTTTATCTTTAAATGCTGACAGATTTCCTGGAAAGTACCGTTCACAAAAATGCTAAAATGAGCTTACTGTCGATAAACAAAGTATTTGGAGACGGTGCTGCATCAAAATGCAGACAAAAGGCAGCTTGGATGGAAGTTTCAAAAAGTCAGCAGACCCTCTGGGAAATCATACCACAGGAATGATGTAGTAGCCAGTAAAATACAGAGCTGACACTTTTTTTTGAACAGCCAGGAATTTGGGGCAATTATATTCTTTCTTATGCCCTCAAGGAGGCACAAATGAGCTATTATATAATGATCAATTCACCTGATTTACACCACTCAGCATAGACAGATTGTCTACCTGCTAAGGTCAAACAATGACAACATTTGGGAATGGACGCACGCAGAAAACAATCATGGCATCTGTTGAGAAATCAGGAATTGGACCATGCAGATAATTGCAACTATTTGGCACCATGATGGATTGGACATATTTATGATTCATGAGGGCTGCACTATTATGTGAGTGAACATGCAAGGCAAAAGATTCATAATCTGTGATTTTGAGAAATCTTGAACAGTGATAAAAAGACAAGACCTTGACCTGCTGTTGTCAGGTATCCTCAGAGAAGGTGATGAAGTTGTTGGTTATGAATAAGTCAATTAACTCTGTGCTCCCAGGACAGACATTGGCAATAGGCTGAGCTCTGGGTATTCTCTTGGTTGCCAACTGAAAACTAAGCTTTCATTTACACTATAATTCTTCAGTTGTCAGGCACTCTGAATCTGCAATTAGTTCTGAAGTGATGCCAGGGTAGAGCAGAATGAGATGCATGGAGGCATTGCAGGTGTTAAGGGCACTGTGTGACAAAGTCCTCAATGTTATGGAATAATAGGATATTTATTCTACAAACTTGCCACTACTCTATGATATAATAGCACTAGTTTTGTTGTGTACTTTCTGGGAAGCTGTTATCACTTAATCTATCAATGATAGATTGTTGAAGCAGAACTCAACACTGGTCCAAAACGTTGGCTCAGCAGTAAATGACAAACAGAATGAATTGTTAAACAAACAGTGAAGCGAATGGGGAGATTAGAGACTGAGTGATGGACAGAGATTGAAAATCAGTGTCGAGTACAGGGGAAGATGGGCTGTGGGCTAAAGATGTGGGCTATAGAAATCAGACTTAATGCTCTTTGGTGAGTGGCTTGGGAGAGAGATCTGCTGGAACACCAGAGGGTCGGATTGGACACTTGGATGCCCCAAGGTCAGGTCAGACAAGGCCAGTTTGAGACAAATCTCCAGCAATACGTCTATGAACTCTATCAGGCCAGCCTCCCTGAGGTTAGTCTGCACTCATTTGACTTAACCCTTCTTTCTGTTGCTGCAGGAGCTCGACCTGGTCAGTGGTCAGGGACTGAGTCTGAGCCCAGTACCTGTCCAACACCCAGACACTGCTGGTTGCCACAATGTACTTACTAGAGAAGGAGCAATTAGGTTCACCTCCTACTTACCGTGGTTGTGACTGGTAATGATTGGCGGAAGATGAGTGTTTGTTAGCCCTATCATACAGCAGTTCCTGGTCTCCAGTTGACTCAGACATTCATTGCCAGAAATTTTGAAAAGCACAAGGGTGTTAGAAATTTTGAAAAACATGAGGATAGATAAGTCCCCTGGTTCAGATGGGATATACTCAAGGTTGCTACAGGAAGCAAGGAAAGAGATTGCTGCTCCTTTGGTGATGATCCTTGCATCCCCACTGTCCACTGGAGTATTATCAGATGATTGGAGGATGACAAACATCATTCCCTTGTTCAAGAAAGGGAATAGAGATAATCCTTGGAATTAGAGACAGGTCAGTCTTACTTCTGTGCTGGGCAAATTATTGGAGAGGATTCTGAGAGATAGTATTTATGATTATTTGGAAAAGCAAAGTTTGATTAGAAATAGTCATCATGGCTTTGAGGGACAGGTCATGCCTCTCAAGCCTTATTGAATTCATTGAAGATGTGACAAAACACATTGATGAAGGCAGAGCAGTGGATGTGATGAATATGGATTTTAGCAAGGCATTTGATAAGGTTCCTCATGGTAGGCTTACTCAGAAAGTAAGGAGGTATAGGATTCCGGGAAATTTGACTATTTGGATACAAAACTGGCTAGAAGACATAGGGTGGTAGAGATGGAATGTATTCAGCCTGGAGCTCGGTGAGCAGTAGTGCTCTCTAGGGATCTGTTCTGGGACCTCTGCTCTTTGTGATCTTTATAAATGAATTGAATGAGGAAGTGGAAGGGTGGGTAAGTAAGTTTGCTGATGAGACGAAGGGTGGTAGAGTTGTGGACAGTGTGGAGTGCTGTTGTAGGTTGCAATGGGACATTGACAGGATGCAGAGCTGGGCAAAGAAGTGGCAGATGGAATTCAACTCAGAAAAGTGTGAAGTGATTCATTTTGGAAGGCCGAATTTGAATGTAGCATACAGGGTTAATGGCAGAGGTGTGGAAGATGATGAGGCATAGATAGAGTGGATAGTCAGAGACTTTTTCCCAGGGCAGAAATGTCTATTACAAGGGGACATAATTTTAAGATGATTGGAGAAAGGTGTAGAGGAGATGTCAACGGTAGGTTCTTCACACAGAGAGGGATGGGCATGTGGAATGCGCTGCTGGCAGTGGTAGTGAAGCCAGATAGTTGAGAGTCTTTTAAGCGACTCTTGGATAGGCACATGGAGGATAGTACAATGTAGGGTATGTAGGGTAGTTTGATATTTGTTCGATAATAGGTCAGCAAACATTGTGGACTGAAGGGTCTGTACTGTACTGTCATGTTCTATGTTCTATGGACTGGGGCTATGTGGTGGTCAGTGTGAAATGGCTACTGCACATTAAAATGATCTACACACAGGCATCTTCTACCTTGGACACACCCAAGCCTTGCCAACACACCCCATCACCCACCAAACGAATTTCAGCACCTGGAAAATCAGGACTCTCATAGACAACCCCAAAAATGACAGTTCTGAACTTCAGAGTGCCTTCATCACTCAGGAACTGCAACATTGACATTGCTGCCCTGCATGACACATAACTGGCAGTGTATTTTGAATGGGGGAAACCATTATAAGACAACAGAAGGTTAACATTGTCCATGTGGTTTCATCTTTCACTGCTTGAGTTTTAGTGCTCCTATTTACCCAGAGTAAACAGAGACAGCCAGAGTGGAAATTCTTCTATACTTTCATGTTTGTCCACCCTTAAACGAAGAGCTAGATATATTTCCTGCAATACTGTAGCTGTCCATATTTTATTAGGTAATCACTTTAAAGGTGGTAGAGCCTGCAGCTCTATTGTTAAAGCTCACATAATTTGCAGCAATCAATTTAATAGCCTTTTGGTGTTCAGCTTTTCAATATTGACTGAAAATTCATAGTATACTTGGCCATGTATTATGGAGAGGGAATAGCCAACCCGCTCTGATAATTAAATTAAAACACAAGCCCCCAATCTGTTATGACAGGAGTGGTGGTTCCTCTCTAATAATTACCCCCCAGAACAATGGAATGCTGTTCAAATAATCACAAGTCCCACTTACATAAACCCAGTTAATAAGACAACAATTAATCTTTCAAACTCACACAGATTGTGTATCTTGTGGAAGTCTCTGGGCAAATGCCTTTCTTCAGCCACGTCTGCCGTTAGAAGGGTTTATCTGCAATTTACTTGGTAAGATCTTTAACATAAACTGCCATTGTACTTTTGATGGGTCATTTCAGAGATCTTATGGAGTTTGCAAAAACTAGACTTACTTAATTTCACTGCAGCTAAGTTCACTCTCTCTTTCAGATGGCAGTTGGCTCACTGTCAATTTTCAAAAAAACACTTTCTTAAATACCACCGATGGTACAACAAATTGTCACAATGTGATTGGGTTCAGGCTGTCAGCACCATCAGTTTTTAAATTTGATTGGCTTTGAATTGCTGAGTGTTTGGTTTAAATTAATTAGCCAAATTCAAACTTGTTGTCCAAACATCAAAACAAGCCTAAGGTATCCATTAACAAAACTAATTGTTGCATGTATCCATTTGAGAACTGTCTGTACTATTCCCCATCTGCTCACTACATCTTCTCTGTTTAACTCTAAGCTCAAAAACACTTTAATTCTTAAAGGGCTTTTTAATTCACTATTATTCTACCCAACTCTGTAAATATGACACTAGCTTTTCAAATCCATGAAAAGGTGGGAGAAGAATTAGCTAATACTTGGCTGTGCACACAGTACCCTGGTACAATCTTTCCTCACCAATCAGCATTTTGCTGACTTCACTTAACTCCTGATTTACCCATACCTTCCAATTTAAATTCTTATTCTTAGTTTTTAAATACAATCACGATATCCCCAATATTCCTTCCACTGAGTGTAAATTTTGTAGATTCTTCTCTTCCTTTGTTTTGGTTTTGCAGGGTTGAGGGTATACGTAGGAGATTGGCGCCATATTGTAATGTTCATTCAGAGGACATTTAATGGGCTAAATGGCCTCCTTCTGTACCATTAATGTTCTCTGATTCTGCCTTGAATAAATTGGAATGAACGAGCTCCCCTGAATTCCCTTTGGAAGGCCAACATATTTGCACAGTGAGGTGCCAGTTTCTGGGCTATGTCACTTATGATGGCATGAATATATAGGCAGTGATGACTGAGAAAGACAATGAGCTGAAACTCTCATTTGTCTTTGCACAATGAATAAAGCTTAACGTACAAGCTTGAAACAGCTAAGCCTTTTCAACTCCTATAAAGAATTGTTACGAACCACTGCTACTGCAATGAGGAAAGAACAATACAACACCTATTTAAGAAAAAAGCAGGTAGATAAAAATAAGAATGGATGTCACTTCAATGACAACTTTGAAGACACAGAAACAATGATTTCCAATTGTTCATAAGATGAAAATATTTATTTGTGTGTTATCCCACATTCTCTTCAATTTGAGACTGCTTCTCCATAGATGACAACACTTCCAGAACTCAAGCAGAGCATGGGATTTCAACATTATCAACATTAGTATTATCTTAACAAGTTGAGGAACGTAAACTCTCTGGGACTTCTACATCAGGATTTGGATCCATCCGAAGCTCGTCTCTAATAACTGATCTGCGACGTGTTTTATGAATCAGAAGATTTAGCGTGATCACCTTCTACAGAGCTCTACTAATAATAGGAAGTGTATTTGGTTCTACTTGTTTATTCAGATGTTTGTTCCATGTCCAACATTTTAAGTTGATGCTGTACTAATCCCTTCCGTATTTACATTTACTTTAATTCTACATTTACGCACTCCTCTATTGCAGAATTATCATTTCTTGTTACACGCTTTTGACTGTGTGAATTCTTCCTTTGTGCTTGATAGCATTTCATGACTGCTAATTGCTGCAATGTTAATTCCACAGTTTCTTTCAGGTACCTGAACTTTTCAAAATCTTTTAATTTTAATATTCTCAAATACATTTGATGTTAACCTTTAAGCTTTTGTAAGATACTCCACCTCCAGAGTCTGTGGAGTTTGCACACCTGCTTTTTTCCTAAAATAAAAATGAGTTCCTCCATGGTTTCTTGACTAAATTCAACTGTGGACTCCAAAATATGTTTCACAGATTAATTAACTCTGAGTTTTCAATATCGGTTTGATCTGACTTGGACACAAAATTCTCATTCTCTTTGGATAGTCTTTGGCTGACAGCTTGTATTTGTTGAACAACTAATTGGTGGGATGTTTCTGAACTTTTAAATGTATTACATTCATTCTAATGTTTGTTGTAAAACTTACCCTACATACAGTTGATATATTCTACAGGGAGAGTGCAGGGAAGTGGTGTTGAAATGCCCATCGGTCATGATTTAAATGGCGGAGTGGACTTGATGGGCTGAATGGCCTTACTTCCACTCCCATGTCTTATGGTCTTATGGTCTTATTCTAATAGACAAATTATTTTGTTGAAGCACTGAGACCATCTTTTTGTTTGACAGACGATTTCTTTCTGACTCCATTATTTGAAACCTTTCAGATACAGTGGCCATTTTACTACATTTAGAAAATTTTAAAATGTCACTGGTTTTCACTTACAACACAAATTCTCATAACAATTCATGTCACGTCATCTTCTCTTGAGCTGCTGTCACTTTAAATATTGGGACTTCTATAGTTTATACTTTTCATTAAATGAAGCCTCCGAAACCAGTGTTTCCAGATAGAGATGTCAGATTCTCCATGATAATGTTGAATTGTGTTTGGGTGATGAGGCTGCCATTGTTGATTGTTGGATGTATGTGGAGGAATTGACAGAACAGAGTAGTATTTAAAGATTGCGTATGTATTTTGAATTTCATAGTATGGTACTAGCGAAGGATAGAATTTGATGCCTTCAGGTTCATTTGTGTGGTTGTTTGGAGGAGTCATCTGAATATGAAGTCATTGGTTTTGACCACCCATACTAGTCCTGCTGTCAGCAACTCAGGTCTACACACCAAGAGTTGATTTCCTTGATCATCTATCCTTAATCCGTACTAAGGGTGGACCTGAAGAGCCTCTGGTACCCATTGTAAAACCACAGCCCCTGTCCTCTTCATTAGTGATATTTCCTGTGCCACATCCAAGATCCTGGAACTCTTTCCTTGCTCTGGTGTTCCAACATCCTGTTCAGAAGTACGGCATCAATATTCACCAACTGCCTCCATTGATTCAGTGCAGCCCCCCTCTGAGAGAGAAAGAGACCTTCTTTAAGAACAGAAGGCACGCTGCAGGTGCTGGTATCAACACAATATGGGCTGATTTCCTGTCAAGTCCAGAAGCAGCCAGATACATGGGAACAGTTCACCTCAAATTGCAAACCCCCCCCCCCCTCCCATGCCAGATAATTTAATCCCATCTAGTTCAAAAGTTCCTTATTAGCGATAAACAAATGTCAATTTTGCATTATGGTTTCCTTCATAGAAAATTAATTCAGGGTCTCAAATTAATTTTGTTTTGGCCACTGTTCACATCAGGAAAATCCATCTGGAATAAATTTGACAAATTACCAAGATGGAGTGAAATGTAGTTTTCAATATACATTTTTCTGAAATCATAACTTATAATGAAACCTGCAATTAGTTACGATTTCACTAATATATGGCATCAGCTCCAATCTGCATTTTTAACATCCTGAAGGATCAATTTTCCCTAGGGCTTTTCCATTTACTGTATAGTTCACTCTTGAATTGGATCTTCCAAAATGCATCACCTCGCATTTGCCTGTATTGAACTCCATCTGTCATTTCTCCACCCAACTCTCCAATCTCTCTGCATAATTCTCCGACAATCCCCTTCACAATCTGCTGCTCCACCAATCTTAGTGTCATCTGTAAACTTGCTAATCAGACCATCTATACCTTCTTCCAGATCATTTATGTATATCACAAACAACAGTTGTCCCAACACAGATCTCTGTGGAACACCACTGGCCACAGTTCTCCATTTTGAGAAACGCCCTTCCACTACAACTCTCTGCCTCATGTTGCCCAGCCAGTTCTCTATCCATCTAGCTAGTACACCCTGGACCCCATGTGACTTCACTTTCTCCATCAGCCTGCCATGGGGAACCTTATCAAATACCTTACTGAAGCCCATGTGCATGATATCTACAGCCCTTCCCTCATCTATTAACTTTGTCACTTCCTCAAAGAATCCTAACAATTTGGTAAGACATGACCTTTCCTGCACAAAACCATGCTGCCTATCACTAATAAGCCCATTTTCTTCCAAATGTAAATCGATCCTATCCCCTAGTATCTTCTCCAACAGCATCCCCACCACTGATGTCTATAATTACCTGGATTATCCTTGCTGCCCTTCTTAAACAAGGAGGCAACATTAGCAATTCTCCAGTCCTCTGGGATCTCACCCCGCTCAAGGATGCTGCAAAGATATCTGTTAAGGCCCTAGCTATTTCCTCTCTTGTTTCCCTCAGTAACGGGAATGGGATCCCATCCGGACCTGTGGACTTGTCCACCCTAATGCCTTTTAGAATATCCAACACATCCCCCCTCTTTATGCCAACTTGACTTAGAGTAATCAAACAACTGTCCCTAACCTCAACAAGTCATGTCCCTCTCCTCAGTGAATACCAACGCAAAGTACTCGTTAAGAACCTCAGTCATTTTCTCTGACTCCTCACATAACTTCCCTCCTTTGTCTTTGAGTGGGCCAGCCCTTTCTCTAGTTACCCTCTTGCTCCTTATGTATGAATAAAGGGCTTTGGGGTTTTCCTTAGAGATAGCAGGAACTGCGGATGCTGGAGTATCTGAGATAACAAGCTGTAGAGCTGAATGAACACAGCAGGACAAGCAGCATCAGAGGAGCAGGAAAGCTGATGTATTGGGCCAAGATCCTTTAGGGATTTTCCTTACCCCTGTTTGCTAAAGATGTTTCATGATCCCTTATAGCCCTCTTAATTCTTCATTTCAGATTGGTGCTACTTTCCTGATATTCTTCCAAAGCTTTGTCTGTTTTCAGTCACCTAGGCCTTATGTATGCTTCTTTTTTCCTCTTTGCTAGTCTCACAATTTCACCTGTCATCCATGGTTCCCTTATACTGCCCTTTCTATCCCTCATTTTCACAGGGACACATCTACCCTGCACTCTAATCAACCTCTCTTTAAAAGCCTCCCACATATCAAATGTGGATTTACCCTCAAACAGCTGCTCCCAAACCATATTCCCTAGCTCCTGCTGAATTTTGCTATTGTTGGCCTTCCCCCAGTTTAGCACTCTTCCTTTAACACCACTCTCGTCTTTGTCCATGAGTATTGTAAAATTTATGGAAATCAGTTAGAAGATTTTAATTGATTAATACGTAAATCCATGAGTTCCTTTCAAGTCACTGTGCTAAAGAAACTAAAGGTTTTATGAGTGTCAGGAGGTGACATTTTAGGTCAGACAAGGCATGTAAGGTGGGGGGCCATGTTTAGAATCAGTTTGTGCTTTGGTTTGGAATCAGACTAGTTTTATTTCTAAAGTACAAATTTATAAAACGTCACATTGACTGTCTATAAATTGTGTACCTTTTGAGCAAAATAGAATGCATCTGCAAATATAAATTTACCCCATAGATATGTGTGTGGGTGTATATGTGGGTGTGCGTGGTGTGTGTGCGTGGTGTGTGTGTGAGAGAGAGAGAGAGAGAGACAGAGAGACTGCAGATAAACACACATTGCTGCACGTCTCTAGCTTTAGCCCTAAACGTACTAAATCACTGGATCTGTTTGGATGAGGAGGAACAAGATGGACACCTGAAGGCACTGAAGGATGCTCTCATAGCAACAGGATGCAATGTTCAGCTCATTGATCACCAGTTTCAAAATGCCACAGTGAAAAACCATAACGACCTCCTCAGAAGACAGACATCGCATACTTCTGATAGGGCCCTTCGCTATCCAGTATTTCCTGGAAGTGGAGAAACAATGTTATGTTCTTCACAGACTTCAACACATTATCGATGATGATTAGCACCTGGCCAAGATCTTCTCCAAGCCTCCATTTCTTGCCTTTAAATAACTACCAAACTTTTCTGATGAAGGGCCTAGGCCCAAAATGTCAGCTTCTGCGCATGGCCTGCTGTGTTCATCCAGCTCCACACTTTGTTATCTCTTTAAACAGACCATTGTTTGCAGCCAGCCTTCAGGACAATATCCATCTCAACACTATACAACCCTGTCAAGGTAACCTCTGCAAGGCATGTCAGATCATCGACATGGATGGTACCATCACACGTGGAAACACCACCCACCACATGCATGGCAGATACTCATGTGACTCAACCAATGTTGTCTATCTCAGGGCTGCAGGAAAGGGACGTGGTACATTGGTGAAACCATGCAGACACTATGACAACGGATGAATAGACACCACATCCAATCACCAGACAGGAATGTTCCCTACCAGTGGGGGAGCACTTCAGCGGTTAAAGACATTCAGTCTCGGATCTTCAGGTAAACATCCTCCAAGGCAGACTTCAGGATACCCAACAACGCTGAGTCACTGAGCAGAAGCTGATAGCCACATTCAGCAACTGTGAGGTCGGCCTCAACTGGGATCTTGGATTCATGTCACACTGCAGGTGATCCCACCATACTGTACACTCTCTAGAGCATGCACGCTCTCTCTCTCTCTCCACCCCCTCCACCCCCTGCATGCGTGCGCTCTCTCCCCACCCATCTCTGGCCTTTTATCTGCACTTGATCTTTTCATTGAGAATTGTTGACATGATATTGATCATTTCAATTTCTTTGTCCCCCTCACCAAATCCAGCCACTCTTCCTCCAAACTGATTGCACCCCGTGCACTTAGATCTAATCTTGACCTTGTTATTAATCCTGCCGATAAGAGTGGTGTTGTTGTAGTCTGGTATGCTGACCTCTACATTGCAGAAGATAAGCGCCAATTCTCAGATACCTCCTATCTTCCCCTGGACCATGACCCATCAAGCCATTGTATCTACCATGGTAACTGATCTTATTTCATCTGGTGACCTCCTCTCTGCACCCCCACCCGCACCCCCCACCCCCACTGCCTCCAAGCTGATAGACCCCCAGACCACATAGCTCGCTTCTACCTCCTTCCAAAAGTCCACAAACAGGACTGTTCGGGCAAACCCATTGTTTCAGTCAACTCCTACCCCACAGAACTCATCTCTTCCTACCTTAACTCAGTCTTCTCTCCCCTAGGCCAATCCCTGCCCATTTACTTCCATGATTCCTCTGATGTTTTACACCAGTTATGAAACTTTCAGTTTGCCGGTTTCAGCCGCCTCCTCTTTAACATGGACGTGCAATCCCTTTACACATCCATTCACCACCAGGAGGGTCTTTGGGCTTTCCTCTTCTTCCTGGAGCAAAGATCTGAACCATTCCCATCCACCACCACCCTCCTCCATTCGGCCAAGCTCGTACTCACTCTCAACAACTTCTCTTTTAACTCCTCGCATTTTCTTTAGGTCAGAGGAGTTGCCATGGAAATGAAATGGGCCCCAGTTATGCCTGTCTCTTCGTGGGGTATATGGAACATTCCTTGTTCCAGTCCTATTCTGGCCCCCACCCACAACTCTTTCTCCAATACCTCGATGATCTCATCGGTGCTGCTTCCCTTTCTCGTCTGGTATTCGAAAAGTTGATTTCGCCTCCAATTTCCACCTTGCCCTCACTTTCACCTGGTCTATCTCTGACTCCTCCCTTCCCTTCCTCAACATCTGTTTCCATTTCTAGGGATAGATTGGCCACTAGTATCCACTACAAACACACAGACCCCGCAGCCACCTGGACTATACATCCTCACACCCTGCTCCCTGTATTGACTCCAACCCATTCTCTCAGTTCCTCCATCTTGGTTACGTATGTTCAGACAGGGCCAACTTTGACAAGGGAGCCTCCAAAATGTCCACCTTCTTCCTCAACCAAAGATTCCTCAGCACCATTGTCAACCGGGTGCTCAGCCAGGTCCAAGCCATCTTCCGCACTTCCACCCTCACCCTGTCTCTTCCCTCCCACAACAGCGATAGGGTTCCCCTTACCTACCATCCCACCAGCATCCACATCCAGAAGATCATTAGCTGCTACTTCCACCTCCTTCAGCAAGATACCACCATCAGACACATATCCGCCTCCCCGCCCTCGTAGGAAACATTTCCTCCAGGACACCCTGGTCCACACTTCCTTTATCCCCAACAGCACCCCCCACAGCCCTGTGGTACCTTCCCCTGCAACTGGTAAAGGTGCAACATCTGCTCATTTATCTCCTCCCACCCCAGTATCCAACAGCCCAAACATATCGTCCAGGTGAAGCAAAACTTCACCTGCACTTTCTAGAACCTAGTCTACTGCATTCACTGCTCACAATGTGGTCCCCTCTACATAAGGGAAATGAAGCATGGACTGGGTGACTGCTTTACAAAACATCTACATTCTACTCGCATAAAAGACCCTGAGTTTTCAGTTGCCAGCCACTTCAACACACCACCGAGCCAACATCTCTACATCTGGCTTGCTGCAGTGTTCCAGCAAAGCTCAACGTAAGCTGGAAGACCAGCACCTCATTTTCCACTTGGGGACCCTACAGCCCCCTAGGACTCAATATCAAGTTCAATAATGTTAGGGCCTAAACTCTTCTATGTCCCAGCCCCCTACCTCACACACCAGGCCTTATTATCACATAGTCTGCCATTACACAACCCCTGTTAGTTGCTAACAGTCCCCATTAACAACTATTCATCCTCCTAGCCAGATTGTTATCAACTTACTTGGCTATCCAACTGCTCTTTTCTCTCTTTGGGGTCTATCCTATCATATTCTCACTACCCCATCCCTGCCCCTATTTTTTGCATATAAACCAGCATTTTCCCAACTACTATCAATTCTGAGGAAGGGCCACCAAACCAGAAACATTAACCCTGATTGTTCTCTTCACAGATGCTGCCAGATCTGCTGAGCTTTTCCAGCAGCTTCTGTTTTTGTTGTTGTTACAGCTTAATGGTTAAAAGGGAATTGTGGAATTCAAAAGGCATAAACATCCTCCCATAACACACACACACACACACACACCCCACCCCCACCCCCACCACCACCACCCCCCCCCCCCCCCCCCCCCCCCCCCATCAGTGTCAGCACTGGATTTCCTAACTCCTTCTCCAATCACAGGTGGTTTCATTGTAGACCCTATTAATAACATGCATTGGAGCGAACTGGCCTGTGATTGGAGGAGCAGCTCTTCACCTATTCCTTCTATTTTAATTACTGATTAACTTTTCACTGATTGGTCACCCTGTGAGTGACGTTTCCTGGTAACTTTTGGATGTGGATCTGCCTGTTGGCCCTGTGTACTTTGAGCATTCGTCTTTGTCCATGTGTAGAAAGACTTGGACAAATCAATTGTAAATAACATTCAGACCAAACAAATGTTCAGGCATGATATTTCTAATAAGAGAATATCTAACTACCACCCCACTGAGTAACTGAAAAAGGTACGGTTGCAGTAAGTGTGCTAGCTGCAAACTGCAGCTGTGAGACGAAGAGTTTCATTGACAGTCCCTTAGGTTCACCAAGATTCGTTGTAGTAGTTTATGAAGCTGTAGCAACAGAATATTGCATATCAGACTCGACAAATTCTTTTACACTACCTTTTCTGACACATGGTTAATATGTTGGCCTGCAAAAAGAAACATTTGCAGCTTAATGGGATGCCAAGCTGAAGTTTCATTTTGCTAATGGCCTGTGGAGCTTCCATAATTTAAAATGAGTTTGCTGAACAGTTTCAACTGGAATGTTTCCTCACTTACTGTCAGCAAGCCTACAATTAGGATTCAATTTGCTAGAAAAAAAACCATAAAAGCTTGATGAGTAAGGCTCAGATCATGTCCATTTTGCCTAGACTTTTCATTCTATTGGTTAAATTGTTATTATTTCCTCTGCAGACCACTAAGTGTCAACTATCATTGAGACAATAGTTTGTTTTCAGTTGATGATGATTGATGTAGGGGTGAATTTAGGAATTACCATCAGTATTAATGGTGATGGAACCCATGTGTGAGAGAGAAACTGTCTCAGTAGACTATCTACTTAATAAACAAGCTGATTATTTCTTCATATCCTTTACCTTTTCTCCAACAGTTCTTAACTTGACTGTTTTTAACATTGTCCCTTTACCTAGGTTTCTGAAAAATAACTTTTTAAATTATTGATGTTTTTGCTGAGAAAACAATGTGTAATTGGATTAGTCAATCTACATCATGTACAGTGATATGTCTTGTCATTTTTATTTTATATGATGATGTTATATATATTTTATGAGCTGTTATGCTGTTAATGACCACCATCTTTGAATATTTTACAGCTTCATTTAAATTTGCTTACATAAACATATGAAAAGCAGCTGAGGAAACAATAGTTACTCATATCATCTCTGGAAATAAAATATGATTTCAAAATCCAAATGTATGTGAAGGTCAAATAAACTTGGTTCATCGAAAGTTGCTTGCAAATTTCAGGATACCTCATGTCGGTCAAGAACTACAGGCATTAAGCTTATAAGAAAAATCAAGCAACATGATGTATATTTTGATAAAAGAATTCTTTCCCTTTCTGAAAATGACTGTTGTTGCTTATTATATTTTTACACATTTTTGAGAAAGGCACAATATTTTTGAGCTTGCTAGATGACATCATGACATGTAGCACTCTAGTTTAATAGCTCTTCAGCTTGCCCTCTGTATCGTCAGCAGTTAAGCAGACAAGTAATCAGCTAGTCATTTAGTCAGCCAGTCAACCGAGTACATTATATAATAGTATTGTAAGTAGGTATATAGCCCAGACTGGTACAGTCCCAATGGCCCAATGGATAAGCCACTGACCTCCTGACTCATGGATTGGAGTACATTGTTCCTTCTGGACTGGGGCAAACTTTGGTCCAGAGACAAATGTCAAATATGTTGAAGCCCTTTCTCTCAGCTTTGTCACATTCTGTTGACGGCCAGGCAACTTTCTAAAAAGGGCTCTTGTGTTGCAGTGGGAGTGTCCATATCTTTGGACCAGGAGGCCTGGGTTCAAGACCCACCTCCTCCAGCAGAGTGCAGTGATATCTCTGAATTTGTTGATTAGAAAATATCAATAAGTCAGGCTGTCTTTGCAAGGCTGATATGCAAATGAGCATGATATTGTTAATTGCAAATGAACTTCAAGATATCGAACTCAATAAGAACCAAAGCTTCTATGGTATATGTTACATGGGCTGACATATTGAAAACAACAACAAAACATGGTGTTGGTAAGAGGTTGTTAAAGGCTGAACACAACCTGTTGATTCCAAAAGTAATTGGAGCACTTTTGAAAAGCTACTTAACAATCACTCAACCTCTGAATCCAAAGCTGTAATTCACACCTAACATTAGGACTGAAGGCAATAATTGAACTCAAGAACAGAAAGCACAATAAACAAACAACTGTGAGTACACTCTTAAGAAAAATGAAAGACCACAGTGTGTCCAATTTTTAAAAAAAAGGCAGTTAACAAGAAATCCAGAACATCTCCAATTTAGCACAGAAACCCAAGAACAAAGTACTGTCCAAATGATAGAAAAATGTTCTACGCATTATTAAAGCCTTAGCTGTGCTAGCTTGTCAATCAATTTTGTCATTTTGTTTTCTTTGGAAACAGCAACAAAGTAGAGAAAAGGCATAGATGACATCATTGATTCTTCTTGCAGTATCAGTATCATATACTATTGCTGCTGAATTTTCAGATAAAATATATAAATTAAAGAAAGCAGCAACCTTCTGATCTAGTCATCTGTACATGTACTGACTTATGCAGTACTCCCCTTAATGTAGTCGTTTTCTGTGCCTAATTAAATCAATTATCCAAAAATTCAAATCAAACTAGTAAATAATACAGTAATGTGGTAATTTAGTGTTAAAAGTTTAATTATTTGATAATTAGACGTAAATGGGTTTGAATGAATACACAGGAGATTTTAGCTACCATGACTGTCAGTCACACATGCAGTGAAAAGAAAACGGTGGCAGCAAAGTGTGAGGAAGAAGTTCCCAGCTGACAGGGCTGAATTTTAGTTCAGAAGCAGAGAAGTGGGCAGCCAGATACAGTAGGAACATACTACCATGAGAAGTGTGAGCAAGAGGAAGCCTTTCGGCCCCTTGATCATGACTAAACTAATTGTGACTTTAACTTCTTTCTCATTGCCAGCCCCAGAACTCTCATAAATCAAAAATCTGCCTAACTTAGCCTTGAATATATTCATTGTCCCTGCCTCCACTTCTCTGTAGACAATTCCATAGGTTAATGACCCGAATAGAAAAGAAATTCCTCTTTATATCCATCTGAAATAGACCCTTTATTGTGAAAGTGAGGACTACGCATTAATTTCCTCAATGAGTTATCATCCTGTAGACATCTACCCTTGCAATTCAGGCATAAAGTCCAAGATGTTTCAGTAATATCACCTCATATTCATCGGAATTTAGGAGAATAAGCACAAACTACTCGACATATACAGGTAAGACAATGCTCTCTCCCAGAAATCAACCTTATTTGAACTGTATTCAATGCAAGTATATCCCCTCTTAAATAAGAACATAACCATACATAACATCTATGTGTGGTCTTACTAATGTCCTCTACAGCTGAAGAATGATTTTCATATTTCTATACTTGATTGTCTTCACAATGAAGGTCAATACTAAATTTGCCTTCCTAAATTACTTGCTTTATTTGTATATTAACTTTATATAATCCATGTAGAGGGACACCAGCCTCCTCTGTAAGACAGATGCCCACATTAATCTCCATTTCAATAATATTCTGCAAGTTTGTTTTTATTGTTCACAACATGCTTCCCTAACTATCCTTGTATTATCTATGAATTCGGGGTCCCAGGTCAGACTGCTGCAGGAAGCCATGTGTCTTATAAACCACAAAACCATTAGCTATAAGGGCAGAATTAGGCCATTTGGTCCGTCCAGACTGCTCTGCTATTCAGCCATGGCTGATATGTTTCGCCACTGTATTCTTCTACTTTGTTTCCCCATACTAATCAAGAACCTATCTATCTCAGTTTTAAATATCCTGCCAATATGACCAAGAACCATTTAACATAATGCAGTTTGTTTTTTGTTAGCCAGTCAACCTTCTATCCATGCTAAATGGTACCTCTATGTGAGCAGCAATAACCTTTGACATAGCAGCTTATTAAATCCAGGTGCAGTACTACAACCAGTTTCCCCTTGTGAACAAGATGACAAAGTGTGAAGCTGGATGAACACAGCAGGCCAAGCAGCATCTCAGGAGCACAAAAGCTGACATTCTGGGCCTAGACCCTTCATCAGAGAGGATCTCTGATGAAGGGTCTAGGCCCGAAACGTCAGCTTTTGTGCTCCTGAGATGCTGCTTGGCCTGCTGTGTTCATCCAGCTTCACACTTTGTCATCTTGGATTCTCCAGCATCTGCAGTTCCCATTATCACTGATACAATTTTATCCCCTTGTGAACAATATTTTTTACTCCAACAGAGAGCTCTAATAAATTGGTTAAATATAATTTCTCTTTCACAAAATCAAATAATGTGTCCTCTCAATTATGATAAGTTTTTGTAAGTTCCTAACCACAACATCTTTAATGATCAATTCTAATACCTTCCAAACATCAGATGTCAAGCTAATTGGCCTATTGTTTTCTGATCTTTAATAGAAGGACTATATTTGTTTCTTACTACTTCGGTGGAATCTTTCCTGAACCTTGGGGCTTTTCTGGAAAATTAAACCAATACATCTACTTTTTCATATCCACTTCTTTTAAGACCTGAAATAATTGCACAGAGGCTGGTATCCCATCACTAAGTCACCCCTTTACTTAAACGTGGAGACTCTTTTACACTGAGCCAGCTCTTGGGGTGACAGGATGTCTCACACTCCTGTTTGTCTCTGTCAGCCAGGGCTCCTTAGTTGGACCAGACTAACAGCCCCAGTCATGGGTTACCTCATTACAATCACTACAGACCCTGTTTTGAGAGAGATAAAACATACGACTTCAAGGTATATTCACTCAAAGGGAAAGATAAGTCAAACAAACAAAAATAAAGAAATACAAGTTAAGATAAAGCCAAAAAAAGTGTGTTTGTACTGGTGTCAGGTAGAAAATAAAATTGAGAACTAAAAGGAATGGGTAATGTCACCATCGCACCACAGTCATATAGCACTACCGCTTCATTAGAGGGTGATGACAGGTGGTGGTTGAACCTGAGGGTCAGCACATCTCCGGTAAGGGGACAGGTTGAGAATGGGAATCCTCCATGGGAGCCTCAGTGTGTAACAACCTCGCACCCACCCCATAGAAGTACATTACTGCTATCAGGGTTTTTATGCAGGAGGCAGTCAATGAATTATATAGTGTTCTCAGGGTTAGGCTGTAGAAATGAGAAGAACTGGAAATTTATAGTAATCCTACCCAATTAATAGATTACTGAAAATGTCTTAATAAAACAGAAATCCACATATCTGTAGAGAGAGAACCTATGTTAGTTTTTCAGATCAATGACCTTTCGTACAAAGAGATTGATATTAGAAATGGGCAGCATTGAAGCACAGCCAGAACCAGCAAACAGAGACTGAGGATTCTCTTTAGTAGCGTATTGGTTTCAGTGGAGCTGCCTCTATCTTTCAGTTTCCATTACATTACACCAAAACATATTAAACTTCACTTGCTAGCAATAAGCATTAAATGATGGAAATCATTCTGCACATCATTATACATCTCTTAATTACATAGCGCTAAATGTTATAGATGTCTGTTTGAGGAACGTGGACAATGGCTAGCTGTATGGCCAAATCAGACAGGAATTCAAACAAGGCTTATCTTGACTTCAGGACCAAATCACTCCAAGTTATTTTATTTTTTGTAAATGACAAGGTGTGATTCTCACTGGACAGTTTTGAGTTGCAAATTGACGATGATCAAAGCTGGTTCAGCATCTTGTTGATGACTCAACTGCCTCATTAACATTCAAATTTCTATCTTACGAGCTTCGTTAAAAATGCTTGGTGATATAAAAAGTCAACATGGAAACCAAATTGGGTACTTGGCTACTTCAGCTTACCTCCTGCTCCAAAGGACTTCCATCAATCAGGCTGAGCACCAACATCGCAAATACAACTACATTGGCATCGGGCATACACAACCCACATTCACAGATGTTGGCACCCACAATATACCAGCTATCACAACCTGTTATGGAACATTACTTATCCACTTACAGAGACTTCTGTACTTCAGTGTTATCCCTCAGGCTGTACCAGCAACTATCATTGCAGCACAGCACTGTGCGCTGAGAGACATGGGCCCAGCTTGTGGACTGGTCAGGCCACATCTCCAGTATGTTCACTTGCTCTCTTAGCGCACACTCATTCTGAGCCGAGCTGGATGCTCACTGCAACCTTGTCTTATGTTGCTTTCTCTTGTCATTTAGTGCAGGCGGAAAGGAAAGAAGATTTCCATGGTTGTTAGCATGCCTCAGGCAGTCAAGGGAAATAGCATTCTGTCAGGGAGTCTTGGCACAACATGTCAGGTCAGCCTGTATTACCAGTCAAGGGGCTTGGGAATAGTCAGTCAACCAGTCAGGCTGGTCAGCGTCAAGATGCTCTACACATAAAGACAAATGCTGGACAGTGCACCATCTGTCTTGACTCTTCCTGTATATTGTGAGCTGTTATCCTCCTGGAATGAGAGACAGGCTAGTATAAATGAATATAAAAGTAAGAGCGACAACAGTTATTCTTGGTGTAGGTGGGAAATGGTTAGACAATGCTGAGGCCATGCAGGGTTATTGGTGACAGGATTGGAATGTGTGACAGCTTGTGACAGAAGGTGTTGCAGGCATTAGTCAGAGTGGTAGAGCACAAGTCTTGTTGAGTTTTGGGTGCAGCAGTCGATCTAGAGAGAGTGTGAGGTATTAGAGAAAACGTAGTGGCTCTTACGATAGTGGAGTGGTCAAAATCACTGATCTTCTTTCTACATCACTGCACAATTCTTTAGACTGCTTTAACTGGGACCTGTTGACTCAGACCAGCATGGTCTGCTGCCATAGGCTCCACTGCAGATCATGGAGGGGCATAGGTGTCCCATCTCTGTACCACTCTATCCAGCAAGACACAAAGTCCCTGCTGCAAAGATCAACATTCCTCAAGCAAGTGGTCGAACAATTTTCCAAGTCAGAAGAGAACACCTTTTGGCCGGGTTGTGAACCTTCCAGGCAGTCTGCATGTATGAAGTCGGAGACTGGGTGAGGGCATGTGGGAATGGCTTTAGTGGTGAATATAAAATTATAATATGCCTAAGTGTATCGATGTTTACTATGGGAAAGGAGGTATTATTTAAGATAATGATTCTGAAAGGAGTAAAATTGGAAATCGCACTGAATTTCTTCCCTCTCCAAACCTGAAGCTGTCACACAGATTTTTTGGGGGGGAAGAAACATTCTTGCATGCAGTCATCATACAACACCACTTAATCTTCTATATACATAATCAAATTTTCACAGTACGTAATACACGTTTATGTCCATGATTATAGTAGTTAAAAAGACTGTCATACCTCATAATTTAGTGATCATTTTTCCACAGAAAGGATTTGAATAAAAGGAAAGAAAGGAAGAATAAATATTTTAGAGTTATGTGCATTGTTGCAGTGTTTAAAATGCACTGAGGAGCTTAAATTGCCATGAGTACAGTTTTAATGTTGTTTCGGCAAAAACTATAATTATGCATTTTGTTCACTGTTAACGCCTCCAACCCATAGCCTTGGAAGTTCCTGGTTCTGGATGTTCGTTTGGAATTAGGTCTGGCAAGTTTTCCACCATATCTGAGAGCACAGTCCAAGTTAGATCCAGTCAAGTCAGCCAATACTTAGTCAAGTCAGCCAATACTCAAAACCAAGTTTTGGTCAAACTCAGAAGTTTAACATTCATGAGGATAACTGGGGATAAAATTCTTCTAGAGTTCCAGCCATATCCCTGATGGGACACTCACAAAATCATACTAAAACGGAAGCATTTCCTTAATGTATCTATGAAAAGATTAAGAGATGATGTGAATGCACTCTCAGCAGATCTGAATGATTTGATTGTTAAATGTTGTACGATTGATTAACAGCATATTCAAACACAGCATGGAGAAAGACATTTATTTCAATTCTGTAGATTTTGCTTGATGAGAAACCATGACCTGACCGTAAAAACTAAATTTAAAATACACGTGTTAAAGCTCAATCAAGGCAATGACTTTTTTTCCAGCTTTCTTCTCTGTTGTAACAAATATTCTATCTTGGAAATTATGCACCTTTAATTGAAAGAAATTGTTCAGATTGATTGATGCCATTTGTTAATTAATCATCTTAAAAGCCTGAGAACCCACCGTTCAATATCTTTTACATTATTCACTTAGAATGATCGTGCAGATTATTGATGTTCGTATGAATGCTCCATGGTGAATCTTGCAGATCAGATCGTTTCATCATCATTATGTCACCCTGTCAATGTTTGTGGCAATTTGGGAGAGGAATGCGTGATTGGTATATGAGAAAAATAATGAATTTGTTCACAATATTCCGTTATCATATCCAACAAAGTGATTCAAGTTTCTTACTTTGGTAAGTCTGACTGTGGGTATACTGTCTAAACTGTTGTCTTCTCACACAGTCAAAGAGTCATATGGCATGGAGACAGGCCCTTTAGCCCACTCATCCATGCCAATCAGGTTTCCTCAACTGAACTGGTCTCATTTTCCTGCATTTGTCCCATATCCCTCTAAACCTTTCCTATCCATGTACCTGTCCAAATGTCTCTTAAATGTTGTGTTCTTCTATGTATGCACCACGTTCTGTGTGAAAATGTTGCCCCTCAGGTGCCTTTTAAATCTTTTCCTTCTCACCTTAAATCTACACCCCTACCCTGGAGAAAAGATCTTTTTTTATTCACCTTATCTATGCCCCTCATGAATTTATAAACCTCTACAAGGTCACTGCTCAGCCTCATATACTGTAGGGATGATAATTGTGAACACTTAAAGTTTTGCTTCACAACACTCAAGCCTATGCGATAGAAATATTTTCAGCAGTTAATGAATCTAAAAGGGTTAAGATTAAGGATTGCCAGAAACACCACCCAGCCTGATGTCTTGTGGCAGAACAGCTGAGCATCTTGAAGGATTCTTCAAGCGATCTGGGTGTTCAGGTCTTTTGTACCCTGAAGGTGCCAACGCAGGTTGATAGAGTGGTCAAGAAGGTACACGGCATGCTTTCATTCATCAGACGGGGTATTGAGTACAAGAGTTGGCAGGTCATGTTACAGTTGTATAGGACTTTGTTTCAACAACATTTGGAATACTGCGTACAGTTCTGGTCGCCACATTACCAAAAGGATGTGGATGCTTTGGAGAGGGTGCAGAGGAGGTTCACCAGGATGTTGTCTGGTATGGAGGGCACTAGCCATGAAGAAAGGTTGATTAGATTAGGGTTATTTACATTAGAAAGATGGAGGTTGAGGGGGGACCTGATTGAGGTCTACAAAATCATGACGGGTATAGACAGGGTGGATAGCATGAAGCTTTTTTCCAGAATGGGGGTCTCAGTTATGAGGGGTCACAATTTCAAGGTGAGAGAGGAAAAATTTAAGGGAGATAGGCGTGGAAGGTTCTTTCCACAGAAGGTAGTGGATGCCTGGAACATGTTGCCAGCAGAGATGGTAGAAGCGGGCACATTAGCGTCATTTAAGATCTATTTAGGCGGATACATGAATGGGCAGGGAGCAGAGGGATACAGATCCTTGGAAAATAGGCGACAGGTTTAGATAGAGGATTTGGATCAGCGCAGGCTTGGAGGGCCAAAGGGCCTGTTCCTGTGTTGTCATTTTCTTTGTTCTTTGTTCTCTTTATCAGGTCATCCACAAACTTTCTGTAACATCGTTGATCGTGTCAATGTAGCCATTTACTAACATACAATGAATTCCTTATAAACTCCAAAGACTTTTCTAATTAGACCAGGAAACGGTTTTCCTCCCATTTTGAACCTACATATTTATTCATTCATGGGATGCGGGTGTCACAGGCTTGCCAGCATTTATTGCCTGTCCCTAGTTGCCCTTTGGAAGTTGTTGGTGAGCTGCCTTCTTGAACCACTACAGTTCACATGCTGTAGATGCCATTAGGGAGGAAATTCCAGGACTTTGAGTCAGCGACACTGAGGGGATGCTGACATATTTCTAAATCAGTATGGTAAGTGGCTTGATCATGCAGGTAATGCTGTTCCCATATATCTGCTGCCCTTGACCTTCGAGATGGAAGTGATCGTGGGTCTGGAAGGTGGTGTCTGATGATCTTTGACTTGAAAATTTCTGCAGTGCACACTCCTGCTACTGAGCGTTGGTGGTGGAGGGAGTGGATGTGGTGCCAATTAATTGGGCTATTTTGTCCTGGATGGTGTCAAGCTTCTTGACTGTTGGTGGAACACCACATATCCAGCTAAGTGGGAAAGTCCTACCATACTAGTGACTGTAGATGATGGACAGGCTTTGGGGAATAAGGAAGTGAGTTACTCACTACAGTGTTGCAAGCCCCTGGTCAGTTCTTGTAGCCACTGTGTTTATGTGATGGGTCCACTGAAGTTTCCGGTCAATGGTAACCACCACAATCTTGACAGTGAGGGATTCTGTGATTGTAACTCCATTGAATGTCAAGGGACCGTAGTTAGATTGCCCCCTATTGAATATAATCATTGTCTGGCATTCGTGTCATGCAAATGTTACATGTCGCTTTTCAACCTAAGTCTGGATGCCTTCTAGATCGTTTTACATTTGAAAGTGGACTGCTTTGGTATCTGAGGAGTCACATATGATGCAGAACATTGTGCAATTGTAGGCAGACATCCCTACTTCTCATGATAGAGGGATGGTCTTTGACAAAGCACCTGAAGATGGTTGCGCTTAGGACATGATCCAGAAGTGTGTCATAACACTTCTGAACAGTTTGATTAGGAAGTATCAATACTAAATCTACACCCATATTTCAAAATGTGTACAGGTAGAAGCCAGAAATTGTACCTGCCCATTTGAACACGGATATAGACAATTATAATCCTGCCAATGATCTAGGGTCACACATTCAATATCAGTGGAGCAAGACCATTTCTCTATATTGAACATGTGGCTCTGCGTTTACTTATGTAAGTCTTTGATTTTAGAACTGGAGCTGCTTCATTGATTAAAACAATATTTGTTTTACAATTGAGTCCTTGCCTATGCAAAAAACCAGGGCTAATTTTACATTTTTTGGCTGGCTTGTGTTGCATCAGGTTTTGTTTTGAGGAGATTTCAGCCACAAAACTTGCGAGAACCACACATCTTCTACCAACCCGACTCCAATGGCAACCATCATTTTTTAAAAATCTACTGACGTGGTGTAGGCACCTCTAGCTTGGCCAGCATTTATTGCTCATCCCTAATTGCCCAGGAGGCCATTACAAGACAACACATTGCAGTGGGTCTGGAGTCAGATGTAGGACAGACCAGGTAAGGTTAACAGTTTCTCTCCCTAAAGGATATAAGTGAACCAGATGGGTTTTGCCAACAATCATCAAGTGATTTATGCTTATCGTTAGATTCTTATCTCTAGATTGTTATCAAATTCAAATTCTACCATTAGCTTTGGTAGGATTTGAACCCAGGTCTCCAGAACATTAGCCAAGTTTCTAGATTAATAGTCTAACTATTAGGGGTGGCATGGTAGATCAGTGGTTAGCACTGCAACCTCAAAGCAGCAGGGACCCAGTTCAATTCCAGCCTTGGATGACCGTGTGTGTGGAGTTTGCACGTTCTCCCCGTGTCTGCGTGGGTTTCCTCCGGGTGCTCCGGTTTCCTCCCACAGTCCAAAGATGTGCAGGCTAGGTGGATCGGCCATGCTAAACTGCTCGTTGTGTTCAGGGGTGTGTGGGTTATAGGGGGATGGTGCTGGCTCAGATGCTCCAAGGGGTGGTGTGGACTTGTTGGGCCGAAGGGCCTGTTTCCGCACTGTAGGGAATCTAATCTAAACCTTAAATCTAATCTAACAATAATGCCACTCGGCCATTTTCTCCCCTAATCTACTCCCAGCCACAGGGGACATTACCCGAACAATTCACCGCACTGCGAATATCTCAGAATTCTGCTTAAGTCATCTTTAAAAGTCTGCTGTGCACTCAAGGAAGCACAATGGGTCTGGTGCTGCCTAGCGCATTGACTGACATTTGCCCTGGACAAAGCAGATAAGGGGGAGATCAGTTCACCATTGTGTGAGAAGGGCCTTGGAGATCCTGTTGGATCTAATGGTGCAGAGATGTCTTCTTTCCTCAGGACCAGCAGTCGAGGCCATAACATCAGACCACACCGATCTAGCCTGAGGTTGCCACCTGGGTTAGAGCTGGCTGCAGTAATGTCCAGCGCTGTATGAAGAACCTGATTGACCTTCCTCACTCCTTTGCCAATAAGTACCACCATCTTTTCTCTGAAACCTCACACAAGCTCTGTCTGTGTTATTGTTCCTACATCCCACCAAGGCTCAAGTTCTACGACTCTCACTACTACCTGCGATATATTCCCTTATTCGCTGTCTAATCTCCAGCACTCTTAACCCTGCATGTCCTGTGCACTGCATCATCACTCATTTGAGACACCTTCCCAACTGCATTAACAGTAACAACCATACCACCTACTGTCACAACCCCCCCACTCCCAAGCACTTGCCTTTCTCTCTGATTATATAAGTAAGAACATCCCACAATAGGGCAAGAAGAATCAGGATGGATAGGGGCTATCTGTCATTCAGCCCCTCACTTCTTAAGATGACAACATTCTGACTGACCCCTTCCAAGCACCTGGACTAGTGTCAGAGATTGCCCTTGACTTACTATGCCAGGACCCCCTGAATAATAGTTAACCTTCTTGTTGAAAGGCTGCTGATAACCAGGGCAAGCTTCCTGGTCTGTACCAAAGGGCATGGCAAGACAAAAATAATATAGCCCTGGCATCTTTGGCTAGGGGGCAAACTGACAGAAAACTATGCAAGCAAGGCAGAGATGCTGTGAGCAATCAGGTAGGCTCGGAATGAGAGAGTAAGTGCTATAACAATGAGCAAAGAACCCAGAGATATATTCTGGTCCAGATCATGTTCTGGGTGTGTGTCTCTGAGTGCAGCAGAGTTACTGCAGCATTAAAATGATACCTATCAGTGCAGCATAGAATTACAGAACGATCTTTAAATGGTTTGAAGATATGCCATGCAGTTTCTTAAAGGTTGGTATATGTCAGATGCCAATGTGAGTAGACATAAGTGTGTGTGCCCCTGCCTCAGAATATACCCTAAGGTTTTGGTGCTAGGTGTCCAATGAGGAGGTCTTTGGAGCAAGCAGCAAACTGAATTCACCAGGTATCCATTCTACCATCCATACAGGGTTCGGTATTTGGTGCATTTGGTATATCAGGAAGCTGAATTTTAATGAGGTGACTCATAAAGTAATATTTCACCTTTATTGGCAGATGGTTCTTCCCCTCATATTTTTTTAGCCATGCAAACTTCCAAGGTCCTTGCACGGTAAAGACTTCTCAAATCAAAAATTGGGAACAGCTTCAGCATGCCAATGAGCAGCATACAATCTCCAGTGGGTATGGAACCTCCAATCCAAGGTTAAACAGGTCCGAACACCTCATTGCTGCCTAGCAAGAAACTCAGTACAGAACAAACTAATGTCATATTGGCACAAATGTATGTGAAGGGTCCAGATATCTAAAACTCTGACGTTATTTCCCCTAACCACCATGGGAATGGCAGTTCACAACTCAACATGCCTGCAAAACAATATCAGTACTGCCATTTGTGATCAGCGATAATGGGAACTGCAGATGCTGGAGAATCCGAAATAACAAAGTGTGGAGTTGGATGAACACAGCAGGCCAAGCAACATCTTGGGACCACAAAAGCTGGCGTTTTGGGCCTAGACCCTTCATTAGAATCTAGGACCGAAACATCAGCTTTTGTGCTCCTAAGATGCTGCTTGGCCTGCTGTGTTCATCCAGCTCCACACTTTGTTATCTCAGTACTACCATTTTCTTGCTTAGCTCAGCTTTGGATGTAACTGAGTTTTATCACTTTCTGTGTTTCTGAAGCTTGAGTAATCCACATCAGATTAGCACATTTCTGAACCGTATGTGGAACTTATCTGGATCCAGGAACATTTTGATTGGTAAGTTTAACATTTCATAATTTGGTAATTTAAGTATAATTTTAATGCAGCGACTAGTGATGGGGTTTTGCTCTTAAAAGTCAAGCAACGGTTAAATTTACCAACATTATAAAAATAGTCAAACGCATTACATATATATTCAGTGCGTAAACTGCTCTTCATCATTCAACGCTCGTGAGGTTTAAACTTGTATATGTCATTTGGATCCTGTGCTTTTATCTTTATATTTATTGACAGTCTACCCATCTGTGGAGCCATTGAGAAAGCTTTCGAAACACTGGAACAGATAGCCATGTTTTCCAAAGGCTTTTATGTATTCCGTGCGAGAGGTTTTGTTGAAACAGTTGTGCAATGGAACCTCATTATGAATGCTTGGTTGAGCTTCAAACTTCATTAAATGATTTAGCACAACAGGGTTGTTGATCTTACCATTAGCTTTGTTTTGCTTGACAGGCATGTGACCTCCTAAGAAGGTTTAATGTTTTGGACAGACTTTTAAATGCCTGTTGGTTTGTTTTGATGCTTTTATGGGCATTACAAATGCAACCAAAGTAGTTAAAGTGCCCATAAAATGTGATGAGCAAGACCTAAGGTGCCTAACACTTATGTATAGAATTGAATTGATTTCTTCATGAATGAGGCAGCACCTTTTAACCTGCTCACATTGACATCTACCCAACCCTGTTCCTGCTCTGTGACCACTTCAGAGAATGAAAATCACCATAACTCTCTTCTTGATGCTATAAATTGATGATTTGGAGATGCTGGCATTGGACTGGGGTGGACAAGGTCAAAAATCGCACAACACCAGGTTGTATGATAACTACCCTAAATAATTGCAAATAACTTTCTACATTTGTCTTTATATTCCTAACCAGTTTTGAAGTTAGCATTCAAAATTCACCATGGAATCACGGAATCTTGCAGCACAGAAGGGAACCATTTGGTCTGTCATATCTGTGCCAGTTTTTGAATGAGCTATCCAATTTAGACCCATAGCCCAGCTCTTACAGAACCAAACAAATCACTTCCCCTTCCTCTCAGCTCTCAATTGTCTACATTCCAAGAGACAGAAAGCTTGCATATATTAACGATAAGCAGCTTTCAAATAAATGTTGATATTTACAAAATATTATTGAAAGTTATTCCATCTTTTGTTGACCGTTGATATTTTTGAGTTTGTTATGCCTTCTTCCTGTGGCTTTACAATGTAAATTTGGACAAAGCTTCAGTAAAATCCTGACCAGCCGATAAATGTTACAATGCTGCAGGAAATGATTTTTCTTTTGCCTTCAGACTCTGGTAATAGAAGATTTCTGGTGACACATGCACCATCTGTCAGCTGTGAGAATGTGGCTCAATACCATTTGCTTATCTGGAAAACTCTGTACTGTGCCTCTGAATGAACCAAAAGACTGGCCTCATTCATAAATTCTGGCTGCTCTGTACATAGTTTATCTGTTTCCAGAACCTTACCATGATTGAAGTTCTGTCACAGCTTCCTCATTGTTATGGAGTTCCCGAATCCAATTTCATTGTTTCAATCTTGACTCAAGCCTCAGTTTCATTGTTGTGTTTCAGGATGTTTTGACTTGCACAAAGGTTTTGAAAATGATCTGCAGTTTAGATGTTAGTTTTTAATCAAAGTGTATTGAGAGTGCTAACAAATGCTGCTTACAGCTATGTGCTATAGCCAGTTGGCAACATGGTGATTCTCAATGAAGTTGACAATGAATATGCATTTTAAACCAGACAGATCCAATTTAACTTAAAGAAACATCTGCATAATTCCTGTTGTTAGAAGTGCAGCAGGTCTTTAACAGAACAGAAATGCTTAATTTTCCTTTTGCTTCCACAGGCTGAATTTCACAGGATGATAGAATCCTTCAATCTCCCAACAAATTAGTTCAGGAATGAATGTGTCCCAACTCCAAAGGCTGCCTCTACTGACATTTGATGCTCAGTGGGGTACAATTGCTTCAAGAAGACACTCCACCCAGAACTGGATGTCCCCATTCTGAGAGTTTCTAGTCAGTCAAATGGTCAGCAGTTCTCCCTTTCCAGCAGCATTATGGAAAGGGCGAGTTCATACTTGTGTGGAGACTAAATGGGATTAAAATCACTAGAGGCTAGAATAAGTGTCAGACCTATTGTTGGAACAGAGCTTCTACCTGGTGAAATTGCGATGGGGCAAGCAGATAGATGATGTGCATGGTATCCATGATATTTATTGCCCATCCCAAGTTGCTCTTTCTAAGGTGGTAGTGAGCCTTCTTGAACCACTGTTGGTGGTTTAGCCAAAATGCTGTCAGGGAGAAAGTTCTCGGATTTTGACCCAGTGACAATGAAGGAATGGCAATATATTTCCAAGTCAGGATGGCAAGTGACTTGGAGGAGAACTGGCAGCTGGAGATGTTCCTATGTATCTCCTGCCCTTGTCTGTCTAGTTGGGTCATGGGTTTGGAAGACGCTGTCTGAGGATCTTTGGAGAATTTCTGCTGTGTATCTTGCAGATTGTACACATTGCTGCTGCTTCTGAGCATCAATAGTGAATGGATTGGATGTTTGCAGATGTGATGTCAATCATGCAGACTGCTTTGTCGTGGATAGTGTGAAGTTTATTGAGTGCTATTGGAGCTATACCCATCCAGGCAAATGATGAGTATTCCATCAGAATCTTGACTCATGCTTTGTAGACAATGGACAGGCTTTGGGGAGTGGGGAGATGAGTTACTCACCACAGTATTCCTAGCCTCCGAACTTCTCTTGTAGCCACTGTGTTGATGTGGTGGGTCCAGTTGAGTTTCTCGTTAATAGTAACCCCAGGATGTGGATAGTGGGGAATTCAGTGGTGGTAACATCATTGAATGTCAACAACAGATGTTTAAATTATCTCTTATTGGAAATAGTTGTTGCCTGCCATTTATTTGACATGTGTTGGTTGCCATTTTCAGGCCTGGGTATTGTTCAGGTCTTGCTGTATTCGGAGATGGGCTGCTTCAGTATCCGATGGGTGGTTAATGATGCTGAACATTCTGCAATCATCGATGAACATTCCCAATTACGGTGGGGGGAATATCATTGAAGCTGCTGAAGCTATTTGGGCCTAGGACATGAACTTGGGGAATCCTGCAGAGATGTTCTGGAGCTAAAATGACTGACTTCCAAAAACCACAACCATCTTCCTATGTGTCAGGTATGATTCCAACCTGTGGAGAATTTGCTCCCTGATTCCCATTGTTTCCTGTTTCCTAGAACACCTTGATGCCACGTTTGCTCAAATATGGCCTTGATGTCAAAGGCTGTCGCTCTCACCTCATCTCTCGAATTCAGCTATGTTTGTCCATATTTGCACCACAACCATAATGAGATACAGAATTGAGAGGCCCTGAAGAACCCAAAAAGGGTGTCAATCAGCAGGTTATTGCTGAGCAGGTCCTGCTTGATAGCACTGTTGATGACATCTTCCATCATTCTCCTAACGATCAAGAGTAGACTGACGAGCAGTAATTGGCTGGGTCAGATTTTTTTCTGCTTTTTGTGTATGGGACATATCCAGGAGGTTTTCCACATTGTCAGGGAGTTGCAAGTGTTGTAACTATACTGGAAGAGCTCGGCTAGGGGAGAAGCAGGTTCTGGAGCACAAGTCTTTAGTGCTATTGCAGAATGTTGTCTTGGCCCCATAGCCTTTGCATATCCAGTATCTCCAACTGTTTGTTGATATCACACCAAATTAACCAAACTGACTGAACACTGTCATATGTGGAGATGGGGGTGAGGGTCATTGGAGGAAGCTTTGATGGATCATCAACTTTGTACCTTTGGCCGAAGACTGCCATGGATAATTCAGCATTATCTTTTATACTGATGTGTTGGGCTTTTCCATTGAGGACAGGAAGGTTTAGGAGCATCCTCCTCCCGTGTGTTGTTTAATTGTCCACCACCTTTTGTGACTGGTTGTGGCATGACGACAGAGCTTAAATCTGATCCATTGGTTGTGTGATCACCTTAGCTCTATCACTTGCTCCTTGTGCTGTTTGGCATGCAAGTAATCATGATTGGTAGCTTCACCGAATTGACACTTCATTTTGGTTACTCCTGGCGCTGGCCCTGGCACACGTTCCTGCACTCTCCATGGAACCAGGGTTTATCCCCTGGCTTAATGGTAATGGTTGAATGGGAGATCTGCCAGGCCATGAGTTTGCAGATTGTGCTGGCGTACAATTGTGTTGCTGTTGATGGCCCATAGCACCTAAAGGATGACCAGCGTTGAGTTGCTAGATCTGTTCAAAATCTGTCCCATTTAGCACAGTAATTTGCCACATGACATGATGGAGATTATTCTCAATGTGAAGGTTGGGCTTCATCCCCACAAGGACAGTTCAGTGGTTACTCTAATCAATACTGTCATGAACAGATATATCTGCAGCTGGTAGATTGGGAAGGATGATGCCATGTTTTCTCCCTCTTGGTTCCCTCACTACCTGCTGCAGACCCCATCTAGTGGATATGATTGACCAGCTCAATCCATAGTGCTGCTGCTGAGTTACTCTTGGTTGTTGACATTGAAATCCCCCACCCAGAGGACATTTTGTACCTTGCCATCCTCACTGCTTCCTCCAAATGTTGCTCAACATGGAGGAGTACTGATTCAGCCGTGAGGGAAGATAGTACATGGCAACCAGTTAAAGGCTTCCTTGCCCATGTTTAACCTGAAACCATGAGACTTCATGGGTTCCAGAGCTGCTGTTGGAAACTTCCAAGGCAACTTGGTCCAGACTGTATACCACTGTACACCACCACTGCTGTGTTTGTCTTGCCAATGGGATAAGACATTTCAGGGATAGTGAGCGCAAGCATCTGGGACAGTGTTTGTAAGGTATGATTCGTTCAGTATGACTGTATTGGACAGTTGCTTGACTAGTCTGTGAGACAGCTTGGCATTTTGTTGAAACACCTTTACACAAAAACAATGCATGCTACTTCCTACCATGAGCTTTTGATGAACAAAGGTCAGGAGGAATGGGATACAGGGGAACTTAGCTGCTTGGATACAGAATTGGCTGGCCAACAGAAGACAGCGAGTGGTAGTAGAAGGAAAATATTCTGCCTGGAAGTCAGTGGTGAGTGGGGTTCCACAGGGCTCTGTCCTTGGGCCTCTACTGTTTGTAATTTTTATTAATGACTTGGACGAGGGAATTGAAGGATGGGTCAGCAAGTTTGCAGACGACACAAAGGTCGGAGGTGTCGTTGACAGTGTAGAGGGCTGTTGTAGGCTGCAGCGGGACATTGACAGGATGCAGAGATGGGCTGAGAGGTGGCAGATGGAGTTCAACCTGGATAAATGCGAGGTGATGCATTTTGGAAGGTCGAATTTGAAAGCTGAGTACAGGATTAAGGATAGGATTCTTGGCAGCGTGGAGGAACAGAGGGATCTTGGTGTGCAGATACATAGATCCCTTAAAATGGCCACCCAAGTGGACAGGGTTGTTAAGAAAGCATATGGTGTTTTGGCTTTCATTAACAGGGGGATTGAGTTTAAGAGTCGTGAGATCTTGTTGCAGCTCTATAAAACTTTGGTTAGACCGCACTTGGAATACTGCGTCCAGTTCTGGGCGCCCTATTATAGGAAAGATGTGGATGCTTTGGAGAGGGTTCAGAGGAGGTTTACCAGGATGCTGCCTGGACTGGAGGGCTTATCTTATGAAGAGAGGTTGACTGAGCTCGGTCTCTTTTCATTGGAGAAAAGGAGGAGGAGAGGGGACCTAATTGAGGTATACAAGATAATGAGAGGCATAGATAGAGTCGATAGCCAGAGACTATTTCCCAGGGCAGAAATGGCTAGCACGAGGGGTCATAGTTTTAAGCTGGTTGGTGGAAAGTATAGAGGGGATGTCAGAGGCAGGTTCTTTACGCAGAGAGTTGTGAGAGCATGGAATGCGTTGCCAGCAGCAGTTGTGGAAGCAAGGTCATTGGGGTCATTTAAGAGACTGCTGGACATGCATATGGTCACAGAAATTTGAGGGTGCATCCATGAGGATCAATGGTCGGCACAACATTGTGGGCTGAAGGGCCTGTTCTGTGCTGTACTGTTCTATGTTCTATGTTCTATGTTCTATTAATATTCTGAGGTAAAGTACTAAGTACTATCAAGATTAGAGTGTAGCAGGTTAAAATGTCACAGTCTTTTCTTAATCCGTACCTAGATTACTGGTAAAAACCAAAAGAACTGCAGATGCTGTAAATCAGGAACAAAAACAAAGTTGCTGGAAAAGCTCAGCAGGTCTGGCAGCATCTGCGGAGGAGAAAACAGTTAACGTTTCGGATCCAGTGAAGGGTCACCGGACCCAAAATGTTAACTCTGTTTTCTCCTCCACAGATGCTACCAGACCTGCTGAGCTTTTCCAGCAACTTTGTTTTTGTTCTTGGACTATTGGAGTAATCTTCCATTCCTTATGAAAGGCTCCACATGGCAAACAAATAGCCTTTACATGTTGAACACAAAACTCTAGGCTAATATAGAAATACTATCTTTTGAATGTGGTGTTATGCCTACACAGTAAACTAACACACAGTACTACTTCAAGGAACAGCAGACTTATCCCCAGTGTTGTTGCCAAAATTTTGCCTTGAGTCAACATCATAAAAATAGATTGTGTCATTGTCGCATTGCTATTTATGTAGAGCTGGCTGTGTACAAATTGATTGCTGCAGTTTCTATGTGACAATGATGAGTATACTTCAAAAAGTGCTTCGTTGGCTGTAAAGCACTTTGGAGTATTCCAAGGTTGTGAAAGTCATCATAGAAACGTAAATCATTTCTCCTTCGTATGTCTTTAGTATATTCTAACCACTCTAGGATTCTATCAGTGATTAAGGTTGGATTTTCCTTCTCGTGGGGAGGTCGTGATGAAATACAACTGCATGTTCCTTTTAGTCTGCTGGAACACAATGTATTTCCCAGGGCCATAGAAGACAGAGTCACAGCCTAAACTGCCAGTGAAAGCTATTATCCCAAGTCTGTCTGAGGGTTGTTACAACTTGGAACGTAGTAACTCTCGCTTGTCAAAAGTTTAACGTTATTTTAGGTGACAAGCTGTTTAGTAATGTTTTTATCTGTCTAAATAAATCCACAGTTTAAATAGTCTGAAGAAAATTTTTCAAGAGAGCCTAAAATTGAGAAAGAGGGACATCTGGCACTGCTGAGGGAGGTGGTGAGGAAGCTGAAAGGTGTAGAAAATCCACAAAGATGAACTAAATGGCCTTATCTGAGAAGCAGTACAACTTAACCGGAGGGCCAGTCCTGCAAAAGCACTTCCCTCTATGTTTCAAGGCTCCATTGTTACCGGCAGGCAAGGGACAGATAGCAGCTTTCCTGATGGTGGCAGGGAAAAATGAATAAGAATATCGCAATAAGGATATCTTTACCACTCAGTTTTTCCCCCTTTACCGTCACTATCCTCCCTAGTGACATGAAAAGCTATTCATATATTTTTCAACTTGTACGCATAACTTCACAACTCTGTTGATAAACATTTCTTTAGGCTGTTTAAAAGATAGATCTAATGTTTGAGAATAAAAATGTTAATGAATAGCTTGTCTCATAAAATAATACTAAACTTTTGATATGATTGAGTTGCTGCTTTGAAAGCTACAGTGCATGCCTTTGAAAAACAAGTCAGGCAGACACAGGCTGATACTTCCCACTGGTATTCTCCCTTTGTTGTTCTCTCATTTCCACTATTTCAATATACTCCTCTTTTTGATTAGCTTTCTCTGATTAGCATTATCTCATTATCATTGGCATTTCCCACTGGTGCTCTCATTGGCTTACCACATTTGCATTATCATTAGTCTTATATATTCTCTCTACTCCCTGCCTTTCTCCTCCTCTCACACAGATTTTCCATTTTCCTAGTGAGATTATTTTCATTGACACAACTGGATTTGTCTGCTTAGTTTTCACTCATTCATCATTTTTCATTGTCACTAGCCTATTGTTTACATTATTCTCTCACTGGCGTTTTATGTTAACCTTCCACCACTTGTATTACTCCATTAGAATTGTGTCTTTCTCTGTTTGGCATGCTCTTACAAGAGCTGGCATGATCTGATTGGCATTATATCCTGGCATTGAGCTTTCTATCACACTGATTCAGTTGGTATTATCTCTGATTGCAGCACAGCTGCTTCAGGCTCTTGTTTAAAATGGTGTGTCTGAACTTCTTTGAACCATCGCTGGTTATAGGAATCTCTGCTGTTGCTACATTAACCAAGAAACTGACTCGGGAGATTTTTTTATTTCAAAAATATACTTTATTCATGAAAAATACTTTAGTGACTAACACAACTCGATCCTGTACAGTAGCATATCAAGGAAACAAACATAGGAGTTTAAATCTATCAAAACAAACTAAAGGCGTCCCTTACATGAATCAGACTATATTTTCATGCATTTAAGGTGCCAAGAGGGCCTGATAACTGAACGGACACCCATTTAACACAGACAGTGGTCTTTTCCTACTTCACTTTCGCAGCAGCTGCCCCAAGCTTGAGTGAGTGTTCTGTTTTCAGCAATACTCAGGTTCTGTACCACTATACAACTCAATACTTCCTAATGAAAAAGGCAAAACCAATCACAACATACTTTTAAAACTTGGTTTTAGTTTGTCGCATAGAATTTGCTACCTTAGCAATTCTTATTGTTGGCTTTTTATTTGCAAATATATGCTGCTGCTTAATAAATACATCATTTTGACTTTTGGCTTTGAGGGATCAGCACAGTCTTGTTTATTGATTTACTCTGCCAGTCAACTTCGTACAATCAATAAGTCTTCACAACGGTACTTCCTTCACTAAAAGTGAAAACGCATCAATCAACAAAGGAAGAGAAGAACAATGAACATTTTCTCGGAGTGAATATAACATTAATTAAGAGTTTATTTCTCTTTCTTTTAATCTTTTGGTGGCTTTTGCAGAACGTGCATTCTTTTTTTAAAAGAAGTAGTCATATTTTGTAAACTGTCCAGCAGCAACTATTTGCTTGTTCAACCCTCACAATTTAAATCAGTACTGGTATAGTTTTAGGTTGGTGCTGCAATAATTTAATGTTAATTGGGGTGCAGAGCTGTTTCCCTTGTTCAGATAATAGATAACAGATTGGTTATGTTCATGGTCATTAGTCAAATCAGTATTTCTCTGAGGTTGCTCTGGTGATGTACATTAATGATTTCCTACTGTGAATAGCTTAATATGTGTTTGTGCGTAGTAGCCTGTCAGAACACAGATGACAGTTTCACACAGCAAGAACCTACACGTGGAGTTTGTTAACATGACGAGATTGCTGTACTTCAGCTTGGCACAAGTTCAGGGTGATTGTCTGTGTTGATGAATTAGGCACACATTCTGTTCTGGGATGATTTGACACAGTATGTGTGAGCCCCACATAGCAGCACACAGGGTCTTAACAAACATCAGATTTGTATTGGAACCAAGAACGTTTTCCCTTTCATGTGTTCTGAGATCTACAGACCACCCTGCAGTTGCACCTGTTGGAATAAAGAAGTCTGGACATGATGCAGACTAAAGTATGAACATGAAGACTACATATAACCTGGTGTCATGTGGTTTCTGACTTTGCCCACCCCAGTCTATCACCAGCACTTCCATCTCATAAGAGAAGCATTTCATCTCTAGGATCATTCTTGTGAACATCTTCTGGATACCCTCCAACATCAGCACATCCTTCCTTAGAAACAAGCCCAAAACTGCTCACAATATTCCAAATATGATGTGTCCAGGGCCTTATGTAGCCTCAGCAGCACATCTCTGCTCCTATATTCTAGCCGTTTTGAAATGAATGGTCAGCGTTGTATTTGCCTTTCTAACTGCCACCTGAACCCATATATCAACCTTAAGAGCTATTATTCCTTATGCATCTTCCAGATGTTATATCTGGAGGACCAGAGGCAATCCTACCTTCAAAATCTCACCTACATCATGGTTGAGGTACTTTAACAGCTACACAAGGTGCAAAAAGAGAATTGCCATCCCACTATTGGAAGTACAGCGGCTACCTGCGTGGCCACTGGGCTCTCTGACTATGCCATTTGATACAAGGCTCTTACTCATCTCCAAACATTTGGATGGTGCCATCTCTCAAGATTGACAGCTTGGCTGACCTATGGCAATTCTTCTGCAACAAACCACTAAAAAAAACTCCTTTATTCTCTTCTTTACCCAGATGCTGTGCTCTGATCTGAAATGAAAAATCATATTTCACTGTTCAGGGTCTTCATCTTCTGCATCAGGACTTCCATTTCTACCTCAATCCCCACAAGCCCTGGTTACGTTTCCTGCCACTGAGGGTCAACCTCACTTAGCCACCTGCTTTTCCTGTGGCTGGGGCCAATTCATTAGCACAACATCTCCCCCACCAGCACACCTCATTGTTCTGTTACATCACCAATTTGGTCTTTGCCCCTGGAACACAGCTGAGCATCACTACCATGAAACTGTCCATTAGGATCTGCAACTGTTCCTTTCACATGGTCTCTGTCCAGCTATTCATCTCCTATCAACAAAGAGAAAATCATTTTAGGCATGGAAGTGAGATACACAGTACCATAAACAATATGTCACTGCAATGCCTTCAAAAAACCCAGAGGGTGTCAAGCACCTACCCTGGTTGGTCTAGTGGCCTCTAATGCATTTCTCACCTGCATGGTTTTGCTCAGATCAAGGGAATCATCAGCAGTCTATGACCCCACACAACCATCCCTTTTAGGACAATTCAACAGCCTATTGTTTTGCTCAGGGCAACACCCATAGCTTAGATCTCTGATGAAGGGTCTAGGCCCGAAACGTCAGCTTTTGTGCTCCTGAGATGCTGCTTGGCCTGCTGTGTTCATCCAGCCTCACATTTTATTATCTTGGAATCTCCAGCATCTGCAGTTCCCATTATCTCTCACCCATAGCTTAGAGGCAATTTGGTTCCAGTTCACAGTGTGGTTAATGTTGGATGAATTAAATAACTGTCTTGAAGCAAGGAGGTAGTTCAGAAAACTCACATTCAGGTTACCTCTGCGTAAATGTTTTACTTGGAAAGTTCAAGATAAATAGAGTTTAGTTAGAAATTTGAAGGAGTTATTTGAATCTGAGACGGTCTAAGTTCTGTTGTATGAATACTCAAAGAAGAGACTTTGAGACTGTCAAAACCAGGAATTGAAAGCAACAATTCACTCAAATTTACTGACATGATCAAGAAGCTTGTAAAGGTTTACTATTGAGACAGATCATATGACCATATGACCATAAGACATAGGAGTGGAAGTAAGGCCATTCAGTCCATCGGGTCCACTCTGCCATTTAATCATAACAGATGGAGTATTGTATCATAAAATCCCTACAGCGTGGGAACTGGCCATTTTGGTCCAACAAGCCCACACTGACTCTCCAGAGAGCATCCCATCCAGACTCACCAAACAACCCCGCCTCCTTCCCCACACACTAAGTCCTGTACTTCCCATGGCTAATTCTATCATCCAACCAATACATACCTGGACACTACAAGCAATTTAACATGACCGATCCACCTAACCTGCACATCTTTAGACTGTGGGAGGAAACCGGAGCACTCAGAGGAAACCCATGCAGACACAGGGAGAATGTGCAAACTCCACACAGTCACCTGAGACTGAAATTGAACCTAGGTCCCTGGCATCAAAAGTCAGTAGTGCTAACCACTGACCTCTGAAACAAGTAAAGTTTGTGAGTAAAGTGTAATGTTTTAAAGCAGTACATTACTCACCAGTTTTGTGAGTAATTAAAACAGGTAAAGCATGCAATATTAAAGCACATGCAATTGGGAGTGGTATACTGACATTGATAGAAAATTGATAAGCAGAAAACAGAGCAGGAATAAACAGGCTCTTTTTCCCTGAGTGGCAGACAGTGATCAGTGGGGTACCACAGAGATCGGTGCCAGCTTATTCACTCTATATATTTAATGAGTTAGAAGCAAGAACTCTCTGTCATATCTCTAAGATTGAAGATATCAAACAATCAGGAAAATGTAGTGTTGTTTCAGTGTGATTTGGACAAGTAAAGTGGGCAAATGCAAGTCAGATGAAGTTTAATGTGAATAAATGTGAGGTTAGCCACTTTGGGGGCAAAAACAGGATGGCAGGTTATTATCTGAATGGCAACAGATTGTGAAAGGAGAGGGAGAACAAGACCTGGGTTCCTTGGACATCAGTAGCTGAAAGTAAGCATGCAGGTAACAGCAGCCGGTGAAAAAGGCAAATGGTATGTAGGTCTTTATAGTGACAGCTTTTGATTACAGGAGCAGGGATGTCTTGCTGCAATTATAGAGGGCCTTAGTGAGACTGCCTTGGAGTATTGTGTGAAGTTTTGGTCTCCTTACCTGAGGAAGGATATTCTGGCTATGGACAATGTGAAATGAAGGTTGACTAAACTGATTCCTGGGATAGCATGACTAATGTACAAAAAGAGACTCATCAGTTAGGACTATATTTACTGCTCATTAGAAGAATAAGGGGGAGAATCTCATAAATTTACAAAATTCTAACCGGAGTAAGCATGAGAAAGATTTTCCAGATGGCTGAGGAGTCCAGAACCAGGGGTCACCATTTATGTATGTGGATAGGCCATCTGGGAGTAGGACAAGGAGAAATTTCTTCACCTAGAAAGAATTGACCCTGTGCAAGATTTTGCCACAGAAATCAATTGAGGTTAAAATGGTTAATATTTAAGGAAAAAGTTTGATATTGTTCTTATCATTAATGAGATCAAATGGTGTGGGGGTGTAGGGAAGCAGGAACAGTACTAAGTTGCATGATCGGCTATGATCATATTGAATGGGGAACTTGTTCAAAGGGCTGATTGGCCTATTTCTGCTCCTATTTTCAATGTTTCTGATTTTTATCTTATTATCTACTTTTCTTTTGTATAATTAACCACTATTTTATTGTTAAAACTAGATCAGTAACATTATGTGCTTTTATGTCAGTGAAAGTCCACCCTGCTAAACAAAAAGGAAAAAAGGAAATACAATCTATCAAGCCACATTTCATGAAACAGCAGGGTTCTGATGAAGAGTCACTGGACTTGGCAGATTGAGTCTCCTTTCTTCCCACAAATGCTGAGTTTCTTTAGCAATTTCTGTTTTTGTTTCATATTGGCAGGATCTGTAGTTCTTTGCTTTATTTAAGCTAGATTTCATTCTGGGGACTGACTTGTGGTCAGGTGACCGATGACCTCCAGGATTGTTACAGAAATATTGATATTGTTTCATGAGCATGATTTAAAAACTCAGGTTTGAACCTAGCAAGAAGTTGCAATCTTCAAACTGCAGCGGTAGATCTGATAAAGTTTATGTAGCCAGGTCTTAGACAATCAACTTTCCATCGTAACCAGACAGACTTGGAACTGCCTGCCCAGGTGCTAATGTCCACATTGTTTCAGAATGAACTGATGTTTCCAACTCCAGTCATTCTGCTTTGTTATAAGAATGCTATGCAGACTTGGTGGTGCCCAGCTCAGTAGCAGGGCAGAAGCATGGCATCACAAGGACAGTACTTGTCAGGTGAAGGTTTCACATCATGTTCTCTGACTTCCAAATATGAAAACTAGTCATCTCATTGAGTCTTCATTTACAATCTGGGCAAAGAAACTGAGGGCATCATTGTTAAGCTTCCAGATGACACAAGGATAGGTGAAAGGGAAGCAGGGAAGCTGCATAAGGACTTTGACAGGCAAGGAGAGTCGGCAAAGAAGTGGCAAATGGAATACAATGCAGGAAGGAGGTTATGCACTTTGGTAGGAAGAATGGAGATGCACTTTCTAAATGGGAACAGGCTTCAGAAATCTGAAGCACAAAGGGGCTTAGGAGTTCTAGTTCACAATTCTCTTAAGGTTGATATATGGGCTCAGTTGGCAGTTAGAAAGGCAAATACATGCCAGCCATTCATTTCAAAACAGCTGGAATATAGGAACACAGAGGTACTGCTGAGGCTACATAAGGCCCTGGGCAGACAACATTTGGAATATTGTAAGCAGTTTTGGGCTTGTATCTAAGGAAGGATGTGTTGGTTTTGGAGGGTATCCGGAGGAGTTTTACAAGAATGCTTGTCTTATGAGATGGAGGTGCTGGTGATGGGCTGGGGTGGGCAAAGTCAAAAGTCACATGACACCAGGTTATAGTCCAACAGATTTATTTAGAATCACTCAAACTTCCAGCTATAACCAGGTGTCATGTGAATTCTGATATTGTCTTATGAGGGCAGTTGAGAACTCTCAGTCTGTACTTCATGGAGTTTAGAAAGCCAAATGGGGATCTGTTTGAAACTTACAGAATACTACAAGACCTGGATAGAATGGGCATGGAGAAGATGTTTCTGCTAGTAGTCTGCACGGTTTCGCCAATGTACCATGCCTCAGGGCATCCTTTCATGCGGCATATGAGATAGACAACGTTGGCCGAGTCACATGAGTATTTGCCATGGGTGGGTGCTCCCACGTGTGATGGTAGTGTCTGTGTCAATGATCTGGCAGGTCTTGCAGGATTGCCATGGCAGTGTTTTGTGGTGTTGTGGCCAAGGTTCTCCTGATTCCTCTGTTATTTTCTGCAAACAATGGTCTGTTTAAGCTTTGGCAGTTGCTTGAAGGCAAGAAATGGAGGTGTAGGGATGATCTTGGATAGATGCTCATTGTCATCGATGACATGTTGAAGGCTGCAAAAAACATGACTTGGTTTCTCCGATCTGGGGAAGCAGTGGACGATGAAGGGTACTTTATCAGTTGTATCCTATGTCTGTCTTCTGAAGACATTGTTGTGGTTTTTCACTGTGGCACGCTGGAAATGGTGATGATAAGTTGAGCATCATATCCTGTTCCTATGAGATTGCCCTTCAAAATCTTTAGGTGTCCATGTTCCTCCTCATGTGAGCCAACCCTGTGTATGTGTAGGGCTTGTCCATACGGGATGGTTTCTTTAATATGTTTAGGGTGGAAGCTAGTCACCTGATCAAGGAGCAGTGCTGTGAAAGCTTGTGATTTCAAATAAACCTATTGGACTATAATCTGGTGTCATGTAACTTCAGACATCTGCAAATAGTATTGAAGATTTATTTTACAATGTACCTTTCACTGATTTTGCCAAATTAGAACACAATGTTTTATCTCCTGTGCTTCAAGCATATTTTTCTGATTGATTAACATTGATCAAAACACAAATTACAATTTGGTCACTTATTGAATCATCTGAATTCCTGATTGCACCAAAGGAACTTGTAGGGATTTAATCATTTCAGAAAATCTCCTGGAATTTAGAGACATCAAAGAATGGCTGTATGAAAACGCTCCTCCTGCAAAACAGAACAAATTAGGGTTAGTTTCTGCAAAGACTAAGCATTGTTTTCCCACATCTTGACAATTCATGACTAAGATTTTCTTTGGTCCTGGGCTATCTGCGTGATTCACGCTATATTTAGGGCTGAATCTTACTTCTTTTTGATTATGTCTGAGTTCAGTGCTTTGCTGAGTTTTTCTCCATGAGGCTAGACGGGTTCTCTTGCTGTATTTTATCAAACTCCCCTCATTAATTATCTACCAGCCTCTTTGGTGTCTTTATTGTCTGATTTGTGCCTGATTGTATGACCCACTGTTGCCAGAACAACTCACCAATTTCAGATATCTAGCCAAAGACCGGCATGCCTCACACTCACACTATATTTAAAAGTACCGCATTCTGAATGGGTCCTGCTCATTGGCAGATTCAGAACATGATACAGAAGGGGAAGATGGAATTCCTAGAGGTTTGCCCTCTTCCTGAAAACTGGCAAAGAAGACCATTCCAGCAGACCCTGCCACCTGAAGTCACCACTTGTGTCAATGTCATTTCCAAGGTGCGGAGGAATGAATAGCAAAGCAAAAGGGTCAAGGATCTCCTCCTCTACATCAAGGTACGGCCCATTAATAGGCAGAGAGAGCTTGTGTGGGGGGTTGTGCCCAATATCCACCTCTTCATTCCCCTACAAGGAAAGAAGCCTAACTCTTTCAGGAGAAGACCCACAAGTAGTCATGCACAAACAAGGAAGTACCACTCTGCATATTACTGCTACTTTCACAATAATCTGGCTTTTGCACATTACTTCCAAGCACAGGCTGCACTGCCTTCTTGCAGATTCCACAAGCACCCCCATGATATTTTCAACAGTATTACCACCTCGCCCCTGGACTTCTGAAAACAACAGTAGCATGTTCTCGGACATCTCATCGACATGGATGCTTCCTGCATCCCCACTAGCTCGCCCTGGTGGCAACAGTAGGCAAAGACAGTGTGGATTCACAATCCAGTGAGCAGCTCACAAATACAACTCTGCATTTGGCTGTGGGCAGATAGAGAACTTGCATCTGTTCAAACCCAGGCAGGAAATTACTCTATAGTAACCACAACCAGGGAACAAATGCACAGGGTGGAGCATTGGCAGCAGACAGGCATCCGAGATGTCATGAGCCTCACTGCCCAGAAGCTGCAGCAGCGAGGTCGTGGTGAGCCCTGTGATGGTCTGTCTTCGTCCAGTGTCAGGTTGGCACCTGCAATGGAATGCCAAGTCCAGCACCTTAAGGAGATGCTGGAAAGGCACACAGGCCTTCACTTCAAAGCCCCACCTGTTGGTTTCCAGGACCAAAGGAACAGTGTTAACATTGTGGGGAACCTTGATCCCAGCCCAGGTTCCTCCTCCTTACAAGGGAACAATTACAGGTGGAACCATATGGCCCTATGGTGATAGCACTCAGGACACTGCAGCGATAACAGGGCCTTTGATTTCCACCAAGGTTACCCCAAAGAAACTTTGAAAGCTCAAGCCGAGGAGGTTAAACTTGCCCCAGCACGAAAACTGTAGGGGATTATGATGGTTCAGTGGTTAGCACTGCTGCCTCATAACATGGGTTCAAGTCCACCCTCCTTCCATGTGGAGTTTGCACATTGCCCCTATGTCTATATGGGTTTCCTCTCATAGTCCAAATGTGTAGGTTTTCTGGATTGGATATGCTAAATTGCCCATACTGTCTAGAGATGTGCAGGCTGGGCGGATTAGCCATGAGAAATGCGGGGTAACCGGGATAGGGTAGAGGGTGGGTCTGGAGGGAATGGTCTTCACAGGGTTGGTGTGGGCTTGATACTTCCACACTGTACAGATACTACAATACATTATGAATATTCTCTTTCTTTTTACAAGGAACAAACAGAACAAAATCTTTGAAGAACAGAGCTCAGGAGGACAGAAACTCAGAATACATATTTCACAAGTCTAAAAGTTACCTCTATTTGATGAGAGCTCATCCTTTCATAGAGCAAAGAATGTTAGCTCAGTTTTATGTCTGGCACAAAAAGATAACAGTACAGTACAGAAATCCTCTGGGGTTGATAGATCCAAATGACAGCTGCTGGTTAATGTTTTTGGAGAAGCGTTCTTATGCCTTCCACAATTTTTCAGAGATCAGCCGCATAAGTAAAATCAGAAAATGCTTCAAAATGTTGAGTCTGACAACACCTGTTGAGGTAGAGATAAAATTTCAACTTTGATATAGCTCTTTCGAACTGAAGGGGGTTGGAATTAGATGCAAAATAGGTGTTAATGGTAGCTGTTAATAGGTAGAAATAGGTCAACTCTGATGTGACAATCTCATGCAAACAAGGTGCAAGACATTGGGTGACGTGATCACAATGATGGATAAGGCTCACGGTTTGAAGTTGGTGATCTCCATCTTGTGTCCTATAGGCTGTAAAATGCCTAGACAGAAAGTGAGGGGGAATATTCCTCCAGTTTGTGTTGGGGTGCAATGAAACACTGCAGCATGCTTAGGACAGAAATGTTTGTGTGAGAGCAAGACAGTGCATGTGAATGGCAAATACCCTGAAGTTTGGTGCCATTGTTACACTCACCTTCTATATTGATCAATGGGTGACATGGGCTTTGGCAAGATTTACGGCAAAATTTGAAGAGAAGTTCAGCAAGACCCATTTCAACTACAGAAGCATCTTGCTCCATCTTATATTATTTTGACAAATGGCACGATGAGTTTGCTGCTAGGCAGAGTAAGTTGCCAAGTAAGGGGGTTTATTGCTTGTTAAATGCCTTGTCAGTGGACAAACTCACCTTATCAATATTTAGTGTTATCTCTCATCAAATGCACCAAAAATCTAGATGTCAAGAAAGCATCACCATGGGAAACAGAGCAGAAACAAGGTGGCCTACTCTCGTCCTCAGATGTCAAGGAAGTGGCTTGTGGGGGAATCGAGCATTTCACTGTGGAAGTAGTGGGCAAGCTGCTGGTGCCTGCAAGTCTCAATAGAGAGATAATACTACCCATAGGGGCTCTCTCTCTACCCTAATGTGATCTCCTGTAATGAGAGAAAGACAGGGATTGAGTGAGATGAAATCACTGCTAGCCCAGACACAGGTGAGCGAGAAGTAGCAAGGTATTCCAAGAAAGTGAGAGGGCAGTGCAGAGCCTTGCAAGGTTAGTGACAACAAGCGAGGGAAGAATTTTCAGGCAATATTGAGAATGGCAGAATGTGAGCCTTGGTAGGAGCTGGGTGCAGTAGCAGAGATAGATTGCATGTGAAGAAGCAACAAAATGAGTATGGTACTTAGCCTGGTACAGTACAGAAGTCATCATCTTGCAACATTGCTGGCTGTTCACCCAACTGTGAAGATAGTAATAACATGGGTGGATGAAAAACATCCAGTTTTCAACCTTTTTAGTGCAGAATTCAGCTACTTTTTATCTTTATTCATTTACAGGATGAGGACATCGCTGGCTAGGCAGCATTTATTGCCCATCCCTAATTGCCCAGAGGACATTTAAGAGTCAACCACTTTGCTGTGGGTCTGGAGTCACATGTAGGCCAGACCAGGTAAGGATGGCAGTTTCCTTCCCTAAACGGCATTAGTGAACCAGATGGGTTTTTCCTGGCGAGTGACAATGGATCCACGGTCTTCATTAGATCTTTCATTCCAGATATTTTTAGTATTCTACCATCTGCCATGGTGGGATTTGAACCTGGGTCCCCAGAACGTTATCTGTGCCTCTGAATTAAAAGTCCAATGCTAATACCATGAGGTCATCACCTCCCCTAGCTAGCATGTTCACAAATCATGGGTAAGAATGGCTCAGTGGATGCTGTAGCAGTGCCATTTGAAGACATCCTCATCTGTTCTCGCTTACGTCGCAGGGCAAGGTGTTTTCATTACTGGCTTATTTGTCTGGTGGGGCAAATATAGCAGAGTTAAAACTTGGTGAAAACTTACTTTCTAATGAGAGCAGATTTTTGACTGAGGGATCTGACTGAGGTCTCCTAAGGCAAGCTATGTATGATTGCCATTTGCAGCTACAAGAACGTGAGGAAGATGATGAACAAGGAAGAGTCCTGTAGATATTGGAAGAACAAGACAGAGAGGAGCTCATTATCCCATTAGGCCAAGAACTTCATGCCTGCCGTTCAGGAGGTTCAAAGGGCAATGTTATCATTGCTGGTGATAAGTGCAGCCATTACCAAGTTGCACTCTTCTCATGTGTTGTTTTGAAAATGAACAACGCCTTAAAGACTAATGTCTCAGTGTTACTCTAGCCTGCTGCAGATGGTGTTAGCAGAATTGATCAAGCTGTTTTACAGGTGATGGATGTACTATCCATGCTTGTGGAGGAAACATTGCATGAAGGCAATGTTAACAGATTCACCAGGACTACAAGATATTCTCAGATATCAGGCCTCCTGATAACAGACCCCCATTCATCATCAGCAGGAAGACCTCAAACAGTGGTCTATCCCTCACCATTCTGCTTCAGTCTTGAGAATATCTTCTGTTTTATTCTAGGATTTTGGGTGAGAAGCTGGCTGCTTGGGGCAAAGGCTATGCCATTCATAGGTCATGTCAATTTCAGCGCTTATATACAGACTCAGAGATGGGAACATAGCTATTCCCTATTAGAGAAGAACAACTAGGGCTGTGTCACTGGTTAATAGAAAATAAAAAGGTAAAAGGAACATCCTTAACCGAACAACTTGAGCTAAAAGTTCATTCTAAAAAGGAGAAAAAAATGAGGAATACAAGGAAGAGACAAAAAAAACTGCAGATGCCGGAATCCAAGGGAGGAAAACAGGAGGCTGGAAGAACACAGCAAGCCAGGCAGCATCTGGAGGAAAGGAGCAGTTAATGCTTCGGGTATGGCCCTTCTTCAGGACTCCTGCGAAAAGGATACTCAGCCACCTGGTAGAATCTATGGGGTGAGGAACCTTTTCTGATAAAGGATCATCAAACTGAAATGTTAATTCTCCACAAATATTGAATTGGAGTTAAAAGTTAAGTACAAAAGGAAAAATAAAAAGCAGGGAAGAACAATTGGATAAGGGGTAGAGAACAATGAGAATAGAAGGAAAAGTACAGAAAACATTTTAAAATTTTAAATTTAACATCTTTCAATGTTTCTAGTAATCACTGACTAAATGCAGGAATGAGATTAAACTGCATAATTTGTTCCCTATGACCTATAGAGATTGATTGACATTGCTTTGGCAATGATCCCATCATTAAATAGATATTTATGGTGTTAAGTTCCAACCCCAACTTTAAGGGGCATGTTTAATGGTCAATTAATGTGCAAATGCAGAAAGCTCTCAGAAATAATGGGGAGGCTAAGGGCAAAATGTCACTTGTACAAAGCAACCAGCAAGCTCTGAAGATGTGCGGCTCATTGCATATCTCTTAATCCCTTGGATTTGCTGGCTACCATGTGCATTTATAATGACATGATTGTGCTATTATTTCCCAAAAAGGTCAGGCCCATTGTATCAAATTCACTGTTTTAATTAAATCAGCAAAACTGTAGTTCGACACATATTTCTGCAGAATGTTGGTGTTTTTCATTGTTTGATGTTGGTTGAGCTTGAAAGATATCCCATGCAATTATTCAGTGAGTGAAGCCCGACAGAGGTTGTAAAATAAATTTCATCAGGACTTCCTACAGCTAGCTGATCTCAGAGGTGTACATAAGAAACCTTTGTAATCTCTGCATCTGTAGTCAGGCGGTATATGTTCGGGCTCCTCAGGTGAAAAATTTCAGTGTATTCTGAGTGGGTGGATCATTTTAGACAGACTCCTGCTGATGTTAAACTGATTACAATCAAATCCAAATGAAAGGGATGAGAGGAGCTGCAGAAGTAGGTTTATAGGAAGAATAAAGCATCCAAGGGTAGTTAATGATAGACAGAATCGTTAGTGAAAACAACACACTACACATTTTATTCTTTTATGTTTTGAATCAACAATGAACCCTGCACTGAATTGATTTTAAATTAGGTGCCCATTGGTAATTATGGAGGAAGAAAGCATTTCTGCTCGCTAGGTAACATCAGGGCATAACCATTACATAGATATGCAGAGAAATATGAAAACTTCTAATGGCAATAATTAGTTTATAACAACAGCAAAGGATTAAGTACAGAGAAATATGAAAACTTCAAATGGCAATAATTAGTTTATAATAACTCCAAAGGATTAAGTACAGATCTGTATCAACCATAAAATTCTTCAGTTAGACCAACCATCTTCTCTTTTGTCTGCTAAATTCCTAGTTTCATCATTTTCAAACACAAATGAGAGATAGTTTAATTACAAACAACATTTCATAACTATTCAATGGTAGGTCTTATTGGAGAGGGTGAAATCAGCTCTCTAGTCTCTTACTAAATCCTTTATGCAGCTACCTCTGCACACAGTACTGTCTCTAACACATATTAAATCCCGCCATGCCCAGAGAAAAAAACTTCTTCTCAAAGAATGCCTCTGTCTGAGTGCTAACAAAATACCCCCATTGATACAGGACCTCATAGAAGCTATGCACCAGCCTGACATCCCAGAGGCCCTACTGGATCACCTTCCATACTTACCAACTGATGATAGCTCCACCTCTTAATGGCTTGCCTCCTGGATAATTGCAAACATCACAAACTGGATCAAGGTGACAGTAAAACCATTATGATAGGCCCTGGATGCTTACATCAGGAGAGCCAGAAACAACATTGGTGCAAACATTTGAATATATATTGACTGTTTACAGAAACAGAGTTAGCAGACACCATTCAAAGCTCTCTCCCTCAAGTACCAGCTGTAAGTAATCTTATTTCATTCGAGATCACTCTAACAATTAACATAATAGCTATTAATCACTTATACTGCAAATTCTCAAGTCTTTCATCCTTCCCATAATGAATTCACATTTCTTTCCTACCACTCACCACCCTCCTCATGGCCTCTTGTCTTCGAGGCAACAACTTTCAATTATGTTCTCAGCTCTCATGGAGGATATGTAGGATGCATGGTCTCTACAATTTTTTCCTTGGAATGCAATAGCAACAACTGAGATTTCTGCTTCTAAACGGATGATGAATGGATGTTTTCATGTTCACTGTATCTTCTTCTTTCTATTGTACCGTGGAAAGGTTAAGCTGTTAGCTGTTCCTGCTTGAAAGAATGAAGCTCAATCTGTTCCTGTGAAGAATTGAGCAGCTGCATCTTCTTCTGCTGCAATAAGTGAAGAATTATGTAATGGCTCATCTACAAATGAATCAAGTGAACAAAAAGAAGAACGAAGACTATTCTGTAGAAGGAAGGATGATTTTTCTGCTAGCAATGTAAGAATTTCTGTTTCTTTAGCTAATGGTCCTACTGGAGCACTGTCTTCAGTGTGAGTTTGCTCCTCAATAGACAGTAACATCTCTGAAACTTCATCGGGATATGTGTGGTGTCATCACCATCAGCAGTGAACTTGTAAATTCAGAGAAATTACTCCTTCTACATTTATGGCACTATTAAGATCTGTGAAAAGGTTTGCTGATCTCTAACAGTGAAAGCAGATTCAACAGGAACACACAATTGTTCTACTATAGCTTCTTTGCCAATAAGTCAAACTTCTAATTTTGACACTTATTCATTTGAAGGAGTTGTTACATCAGGTTGTATTAGCCACTAGTCATTAGAGTCTTCAGCACAATGAACTGACAGACTTGCATGTTTCAGAGATAATGGGAACTGCAGATGCTGGAGAATCCAAGATAATAAAATGTGAGGCTGGATGAACACAGCAGGCCAAGCAGCATCTCGGGAGCACAAAAGCTGACGTTTCGGGCTTAGACCCTTCATCAGAGAGGCTCTGATGAAGGGTCTAGGCCCGAAACGTCAGCTTTTGTGCTCCTGAGATGCTGTTTGGCCTGCTGTGTTCATCCAGCCTCACATTTTATTGACTTGCATGTTTATTGTTTTTATGAAAGTAATGCTAATCTCTCAAAGCAAATGCACCAGGGCTGATCTTGTTAGTGCTGTCTTGAGTAAACAAAGGTCAGGATCTTTTCCTATGATAAATCATTGTTACCTGTAGTATCTTGATTATTTGTCTCCCCATTATATCCTGAAACAGCAGATTAAGTAATAGAATGTCCTCCTCATCCTTTGTTCATCTCTTTCCTGCTTATTCTGACCTTTCTTCAAATACAAATGAAAGATCTACAATATCGTTCCGTGGCCCATGGGATAAAATTTCTTCAATAAAGATTGATATCCAATGTATTGAGACAACTTGAATTTCTTCTGCAACTGGTAAATAAAGATGATTCAAAGTCGCACAGGCTTCTCCCTTTAATAAAGAACCATGCTGATCAGGAATGATACACAGAGTATCGGTGACTATCTCTTATTACATTAATAGGTAGTATGCATCTGGTCTTTCACCCTGAGCTGAATACCTCCTACATCACGAAGTAAAATAGCAGATGGTTAGAGAAATTCAGGCTTCAATCAGGGTTGATATCAGAGACAATGGATACTCATGCACCTGGGTCCAGTTTAAGATTTATCATGTAGCCTTTGCCATTATAGTCCAAAGTCCAAAAATGCCTTTTGATTTCCTTTGAACTTCATCTTAAAAACAAGCTGAACATAGAACATAGAACATTACAGCACAGAACAGGCCCTTCGGCCCTTGATGTTGTGCTGACCTGTCATACCGATCTCAAGCCCATCTAACCTACACTATTCCATGTATGCCCATATGCTTGTCCAATGACGACTTAAATGTACTTAAAGTTGGCGAATCTACTACCGTTGCAGGCAACGCGTTCCATTCCCTTACTACTCTGAGTAAAGAAACTACCTCTGACATCTGTCCTATATCTTTCACCCCTCAATTTAAAGCTATGCCCCCTCGTGCTCACCATCACCATCCTAGGAAAAATTCATGATGTTCTTCTAATTCTTGAGAATGTGTTGTTGGGAATAGAACAATTTTTACATTTTCAGTGTGGAGCTGAAAGCTTACTGACATGGCATATTGTTTTAAAATTACCCCTCCTGTGGTAAATGTGGCATTCTACATTAATGGCTGCACAGGCTTAGTGATGATGTGGTGTTTCCCCATCACAATAGAAGCATTGAACATACTGTTGTAGTCACTCTGGGGACCCTCCCATATCCACAGTTATCTAGCACCTGATATAAATCATTGCCAAAAGAGTCACTATTTTTGGTAGATTCCTCGCTGCTCCTGACAAACCTCGCCTAAACTAAGTGAGCTTTATTGCTTTAAAAACCAAAATAGAAATTAAGGGTTTTCATTGTTTCCTCATATTTAGTTGATTTTTCATCAACTCCTGATTCTCTTAAATAGGCACTGGCAGAGTCGTGGATTATATACAGGAGCATGCTCATCCGATCTTTATGTGGCTTCTGAGCAAGGCTGGAGGTAGTCCAGTATCAAATGAAACAGCAATGCAAGTTTCGCCACTGCACAACCTGGTCAAACCTCTTCTCAAGATCCTGGGTGGCCAGTTTTGCAGGCTATTCAATGAGCTATTTGTGTAGACTTTTGTCAGTCAATGTTGTTTATATAGTTATGCACAAAATTTACAATTGATTGCATGGCACAAGTTTGAAGATTTATTTATATCAGACATTAGCTGTCTATGGTTTCATATAAGCAACCTATACTCCAACTTACATTGGGTGGATAGAACTAATCAACAAAATGTCATCTGCATTGACATAGACAAAAGTAAGTTAATGAATTTATACAAACTAGAATATAAGCTCAGACCCATCACCAAAGAAATTGATCTTAATGGACCTCTTAAATGCAGAAATGGGAGCAGGGTAGCTTAAGACTTGGCAATCTCAAATAGTAGCACTAGGGAAAGTAAACTAACACAAAGCCTTGAGGGCAAATAAGATGGAAGAGTGCCACCAACAGAGCAAGACTGCACAAATGGAACTGTCACAGGCAAACTGAAACAGAGCAGAAGAAAAATGGAAATCTCAAATAGATCTACCAAGAGCAAGGAAGTTCAAACTGATGAACTCAATTAAAGTGAACAAGAGCATAGAACTTCAATCGAAGTAGCAAGAGAACAGGGAAACTCCAATTCTAACACAGGGTATGAATCCAGCTCTCAGTAGCATATGGGAATTACCACATTATCGCAAAAACTGCTAGGCCAATTTCTACCTGCTCGTCATATATTGTACGACTAGATGAAAGAAATAGTAAAATGTGAAATTTGCCTCCAAGGAGAAGTTGACAATGAGCGCTTAAATGCACTGAAAATAATGCTAGATACATCAAGAGACTCATGAATAGAAATGTAAGCTCATCAAGTGAGGTGGAGTAAATTGAGATTGTGGATAGTAATCACCAGAATAGACCTGCATATGCAAATAAACAGTCCAAATACCAGCCCAGCTCTTCCCCCCCACCCACTGCATCCCAAAACCAGTCCAACCTGTCTCTGCCTCCCTAACCGGTTCTTCCTCTCACCCATCCCTTCCTCCCACCCCAAGCCGCACCCCCAGCTACCTACTAACCTCATCCCACCTCCTTGACCTGTCCGTCTTCCCCGGACTGACCTATCCCCTCCCTACCTCCCCACCTACACCCTCTCCACCTATCTTCTTTACTCTCCATCTTCGGTCCGCCTCCCCCTCTCTCCCTATTTATTCCAGTTCCCTCCCCCCATCCCCCTCTCTGATGAAGGGTCTAGGCCCGAAACGTCAGCTTTTGTGCTCCTGAGATGCTGCTTGGCCTGCTGTGTTCATCCAGCCTCACATTTTATTATCTTGGAATCTCCAGCATCTGCAGTTCCCATTATCTCTATGCAAATAAACAGCTTGGTTTCTGTACACCAATGTGGGTTTTTCATCTTTTTTTAAGAGACAAGCTGGCCGGTATCTAAATTCTGCATGACTGTGGTCATGACCTGCTTGAATTTATTTGCAAGCAGCGTTCAAAGGACTGCAGAAAGAACTATTCTCTCCATGTTAGACAGTTTCCTAATGCCCCACAGCACCTATTCATTGCTGCTCAGGTTGGAATATTATGTACCCTCCATTGTTGGAGAGAGTAGTACTTTACAAAAATTTAAATGCATATTGGTCATTTTCTTTTCCATTGATGGCCCCAGGGTTCAGCATGAGTATCCAGCTGAGCTGAGCTTTGAAGAATTGTACCCCTCAATATGTACTCTTTAAAACAATCCATGCCAACAATGTATGCCCAAGCACATTGTAAATTCCAAATCACCAGCTTAAAAAGTTACCACTGACTACTTAACTGGAGTCACTAATAAAGGAGATTTGATCTAAAATTTGTGTGAAGTATGTCTGACAGGCCATCAGAAACAGGTGAAGGAATTTATTGAATGACAACGATTGCATGAGATGAAGCCTATATTAAAAGTCCACGAATCTTGGGATAGATATCATCTTCTGTCGGCTAACCTATATTAGGTTATACAACTTGGCAATGTGACCCTCAGTCCTCCCTCACCTATTTAATTGGAATAAACTGTCAACTGGAACACATTTGATTCATCATCTATTAAATCTTAATCATTTTACCTCTAAATTGTCACTTGAGTAAGTATTAGAGTTTCAAATTTTTCAGCATGGCTAACTAAAACATTTTACAGTGGGAATTAATTAGCTGAAACTTGCATCCTTTCCATCATTCAATCACGCCAATGACATGAGCAAACTAAAAATGGACACATTATTCCAAGTGAAGCCTGACCAGAGATTTATGAATGAACAAGATATTATACCTCATTTTATCATCAACTGCCAATGAAATAACCCCAATAGTCTATTTTCACTAGTTCAAATATATAGTATTTCTCTTACACCTTTTTTACACCTCTCTTAGAGATCAACACATGGATATACCAGAACATTTTCTTATTTAATTTTGTATAATTCTTTTCCCTGAAGGTTGTGTAAATGTTGATTATTGCCCTTGCCAACACATAATACTGCCCTTTTCAATGTTAAACATGATTTTCTGCTCATGAGCCCAAACTCCAACATATTAGGATCCAACTAAAGCAGTCAAGCATCATCTATTGTCTCTGCACATTAATAGGGGCAATTCTTATTTCATAGAGATTGAATGTGGAGGCAGGCCTCAACGCAGAAGGTAATTGTACTTAGGGTCAAATTTTTGCTCATGCTTATGTTCTTTATAGTTCATTACATATCCATAGAAGGATTTTGTCAAATTATGTGGGCATGCAGGCCGGAAGTTCTGGGGCTTTCTGGGTTTCAACTTCCAAGAGTCATACTTAAAACTCACCCAGACAACACTTCACTTTCAGCAAACCGGTAGCACAATGTCTGATCATCTCTTCCAGCCATAATGGAAATATCAGAGACCTGGAAAAAAATAGTATTGTGGCTCATGGACACATTCCTGAAGGTTGCCTCGGAGAGAAAGGAAATGCTTTTCCCTTGGAATGGCAACAAGAGGCCATCCTGACTGATGAAAGCAACTTAGATAGGTGTGGCTATAGGGTCTGTGGTAGCACAACAGAACCTGAGCCTAGAGGCACAAAAGGGAGAATAATCAGCTGTACCCTATCAGGACATGCACCACTGCCTTCTCAATATTTCATGTCCCTTTGACTGTGAGTTAGCATTGGAATCATGCTAATACACAGAACTAGCACATGGAAGATTGGGTTCCAGACATTTTTGTCAGCTGCTTCATGTGCAATCAATGCGTGATACTTCATTGCAACCAGCAATGTCGCACTGTGCTACTGCTTCTCGCCCACCTATCACACTATCACATCCAAACTAAAAAGAGCTAAAACACACAGCAACACACTCATCACTACCTCACTGACTTTTCAGCTCAACTAGGAGAACACGCATGCTTAAAGACAAAACACCGTAGATGCTGGAACTCTGAAACTAATCCAGAGAACGCTGGAGAAAACCAGTAGATCTGGCAGCATCTTTGAAGAGAGAAACTGACAAACAATTGCCCGAACATGTACACCTGATAGCTTTTCACCAAAGCCTTGCATGAGACAAAGACAATACCATAAATCATGGATTCAGGGTGAAGACTTTCCAGGTATCTCAAGCACATACATCATATAATGCTTTATTATTTTGCACCAACCCTAAGTTTCTGGTGGCATAGAATAATGTTTCAATCAGAATCCTTTAATCCCGACATTCACCCTTACCACATTCATCTTAATGATCATGCACATAGACAATCACAGCCCTAGGAGCTGGTATCTTTATCTATCTGACAATGCAGGTGAAGTGTTCATGATAATGACTCTTTCTCCTTTTGGAGTAGAAGAACGTGCCCTATCAGGATGAACCTAGACAGACGGGTAAGAGAGGTGGCTAATGAGTAACAAATTTTTACGTTTTTCTTTGTAGCCTCCAGATCCCACACCCAACTCAGTATTACATGAAGAAGAGCCCCAGCCCTAACCCCATCTCTGTCAGATCCTCACAGATTGCCTCTGAGGAAGAACAGTCCCAAGCCACAGAGGATGCACTGCCATGGCTATCCTCTTCACTCTCCACCACAACAGACATACTCACCTTAAAGGATAATGTATCAAGAGTACACTGAGGGGCACATTCTGGTCAGCAGAATGAGAGGAAAGTGAAATAGCCATGTAAATGATACTCAGGGGATTGCTGGGGAACTGGCTTCTGCTGAGTCCCAATACAGAGGATGGACTTGTCCAGACTGAGAGCTGACTGAGATGAAAAGGCAAGCAAAGAATTATGTGGCCAAGGTGCCAGTTATCAGGCACAGATTGAATCAACGGGCAGAAGAGTCTGCCTGGTTTCCATTTGATGTAATGCAAGTGCGTGGCTGACTTCACGAAATGGGTATTAGCTGCCATGGAAGGTCAGGTCCAGCATTACAATCAGTTTCTGCTGGATTTGTTTGTGTAGATTTTCCTCCATTGCTCAAGCCATAGAATTCTCCATTCACTATTTGGGGGGTGAGGAGGCTGAAGGACCTTGACCATACTCTCAGTTCAAAAGATGAAAGTGATATCATTGTGAACTGACAGAAAAGAGGAGCACAGACAGACATGCATGGAATGCCATCTCAGGATAATCCGGGGTGCCTTGAAACACCACCTTCCCTCTGGCAGGGACCCGAACATCTCCATTGGACAGGCCAAGGATGTTGCACCTATTCCTGTGCCTAACAGTTTTCACAGGTCAGGGCCATCTAAGCCCAGAACACCAGAGGATGCTCATCTGAGACAAGGCATCAAAGCAGTCAACTGATTTGTAAAGAAATATCAGGGATAAGTGCTTATGTTTCTATTTAAAAGCTTAACTTATAAATTTATCCTTTGGGGCTATTATCATACTGCACACGAGTTGGATAAAAGCCTTCCCTACATGGTGAAGTGCACCCTCCATGAATCAGGATTGGTTTTCCCTTCATGCGGTTACCGTATTTAAAATACTTCTAGCCTTGATCTTTACATTGCTTTTCAGGCTTGTGGCATTTAGCTCAATCTGACTCTTCCTTATCGCCTCTGATAGAGTCCTACAACATTTGATTTTATCACCTTCATAACAGTTTCTTTTACATATCCTTCACTGCTATGTATATAGATCTGCGAACACTCCTGCACAGCTAAATGTGGAACAACACTCTGAGTACTGTCTCCGCAGTCCATTTCTCTAAGTGCCCCTATTGTCAAAGGTTAATGAATAACAGGTCATTGTTGGCCTGTTGCTTTTTGAACTAGAAGAGGTTTATTCTGTTGTGAGTGCTTGATTTCCGTGAAAGTCCCTTAACAAAGTGTTCGAACAATAGTATTTTTCAGTTTCTGTTTTCATTCTTGATTCTCTCAGTTGAGGGTTTTGGGCTGTGCAGGAACACCTGCAAATAAAACTGGTGCCCTCCCATTTGCACAGTGCATTCTGTGAAAGGCTTCATTTTGGAAACTGATTTGGTGAAAGATGGTGGTTGTATATTCTTCATTTCAGTTGTTCAACTTTTCCTACCCCCACTAGACGATCTTCTTTCCTCAATCTGCCCTTCTCTAAATTGCCCTCCACCACCAGCCTTCTCATTATCTCCTTCAAAGTTCCTGCACTTGTTGCCCTGACCCCCACCCCATTCAAGTCCTCAAGCCCAGTCATACCCTTATTCTTCCTCCCTAGCAAACTTAATTACCACTTTGTACCCTTACTATGTAGCTTCCACCTTTCATGACTCCTTTCATGACCCCCTTTCTTCTCTCACTGTGACTCTCCCCCCTGCATCCAGGTTTGCTTCCTCCATTTCCCAAAATTGTTCCAGTGGTCCCAGCAACCGCATCTTTTAAGTTTCATTCCTTACCATTCCTCTTCACCCAATCCACATTTCTGGGAAGCTTTTCGTGTTGAGCCCCTTTTCAATAGACCTCCCTGTCCATTTCTGATCCTGTCTCATTTGAAACTTGCTTGCCCATTTTACCGGTATCAGTCAGTGTGGCTGCCTCACTTGAATGGATGAGTAGTGAGTCTGGCCTGTACATGTTTACCTTCAACAAGCAAGGCCATATTTGACTAAAACGTCATATGAGCTGCTTGATACATTCAGATTTGGCCTGTCACTTTCAGAGTGAATGTTGAAGATATGAGATGGGCTGCCAACCAAGAGGCCTGTTTTGTCCTGAATGGTGTGAAGCTTCTGAGGTGTTATTGGAGCTGCATTAACCCAGGCAAGTGGAGAGTATTCCATGATGATCTTGACCTGCGTATTATGGGCGACACAATGACTCAGTGGTTAGCAATCCTGCCTCACAGTTCCAGGCACCTAGCTTTGATTTCAGCCTTGGGTGACTGGCTGTGTGGAGTTCGCACATTCTCCCTGTCTGCCTGGGTTTCCTCCGCGTGCTCCTGTTTCCTCCCATAGTCCAAAGACGTACAGGTTAGGTGTATGGGCCATGCTAAATTACACATTGTGTCCAAGGAGGTTAGGTGGACTAACCATGGGAAATGTGGCTTCATAGGGATACAATAGAGGGGTGGCTGTGTGTGGGGTGTTCTTCAGAGGGTTGCTGAGGGCTCAATGGGCTGAATGGCCTGCTTGAGCATTGTATGGATTCTATGATTAATGAAGGTGAAAAGGAATTGAAGGGACAGGAAGTGAGCTACTCACTCCAGAATTCCTTGTCTTGTAGCCACAGTTCAGTTTCTGGATCCTGGTAAATTGTAACTCATGCAAAATGTTGATAGTGGGATTCAGCAATTGTAATGCCACTGAATATCAAAATAGCAATGGGTATGTTCTCTCATGTTGAAGATGCTCACTGGTAGGCATTTGTCATTGATCAATTCAAGCATGGATATTGTCCAGGTTTTGCTGCATGTCATTGCTTTGGTATCCGAGGAGTCATAAATGGTGCTGAATCTTGTGAGATGATCAGCAAACATCCCCACTTCTGACTTTAGGATGGAGGGAAGGTCATTGATAAAGCATCTGAAGATGGTTAGACCCAGAACACTTCTCTAAAGACCCTGTAGTAATGCCTCTAGACTGAAATGTTTAACCTTCCACAACCACAACTATTTTACATTGAGCTAGATTTTCCACCAGCTGGCTAAGGGTTCTGCCCCAATTGTCAATGAGGCCTGTTCTGATAGAGGTCCTTGACGTATTCAAATGCTCACTCTCTTCTGACGTTTATAGTTCATCTCTTTTGTACATATTTGTAATGAGATCAGGAATTGAACAGTCCTGGTGGAACCCAAACTGAGCACCAGTTAGCAGCTTATTTCTTATGAAGCTTATGAAGTACCACTTCACAACACTTTCGATGACTGTTCCATCTCATTGATAATCAGTTGTAGACTGACAAGGCAGTAATTGGTCGGGTTGGATTTGCACTGCTTTTTGTGGTCAGGGTATAACAGGGTGATTTTTTACATTGTCCGGTAGATGCCTGTGTTATAGTTGTATTTGGCTACAGGTGCAGCTTGTTCTGGAGCTCAAGCCTTCAGTGTTATTGCCAGAATGCAGTCACTTATAGCCTTTGCAGTATCCAGTGTCTTTAGCCAGTTCTTGATGTCTCTTGGAATGAATTCATTTTATTAAAGACTCTCATCCGTGATTCTGGGAATCTTAGGAGGAAGCTCAGATGATTGTCCACTTAACACTTCGAGCTGAAGTTGGATACAAGTGCGTTAGCCTCTGATTTTACACTAAGCTCCCATATTGTTGAGGATAGGGATACTTGTAAAGGCTTCACCTCCTATTAGTTAATTAATTGTCCAGCATGAATCACAACAGGATGCAATAGGAAGATATGCCAGCTGGTATGGACCCTTATGTGCTCAAGGTTCAAGTCTGGTACTCATCATACTCCCATTGGAACAACAATTTTAAAAAGAATTCATGGGATGTGGGCCAGCATTTATTGGCATCCCTAACTGCCCATTGGGCAGTTAAGTGCCAATCACATGGCTGTGGGTCTGTAGTCACATGCAGGCACACCAGGTAAGGACACTGTTTCCTTCTTTATAGGTCATTTGTCATACAGTCATTGAGACATAGATTCATACCGCATAGAAACATACCCTTTGGTCCAGTATCTAGAGATTAAGTCTGACCTATTAGCTGTGGGATTGCTCGACTATTGCATGTTGCTTCCTGTTCTTGGCGTGCAAGTAGAAATGCATTGTCGCTGCTTTAGGATGACGCCTCATTTTTAGGTCTGCCTGGTGCAGCGTCTGTTGGGTATCAGTAAGTTGTCACTATTTACCCAATCAATTGTATATTGCATTCCTGAAAATACCCTTGTAGTTGGAATTAACTAAGACTTTATAAAAATGGAAAGGCTTAAATCCCACCAAGGCATTTAAATTCAATAAAATTTGAATTCAATAAAAAAATCTGGAATCAATAGTTTGATAACAGCTAAAACAGCTGCCAATTAAAGCCCACTAAGTTAGTTGACAGAGATGAAGGTTATCTAAGATTGCAAAGAGCTCTTGATCAATTAGACTAATGGGCTGAAGAGTGTAAATGAAGTTTAATTTGGATAAATACAAGGTGTTGTGTTTTGGTAAGATGAACAAGGGCAGGATGCACACACTTAATGGTGGGGCCCTGGATTGTGTTGCCAAACAGAGGTGTAGGAGTTCAGGAACATGGTTCTTTGAAAGGTGCATCACGGATGGACAGGATGGTTAAGAAGGCATTTAGCACACTCACCTTCACCGCTCAGACCATTGAGTACAGGAGTTGGGATGTTATGTTGAGATTGTACAGGACACTGGTGAGGCTACTCTTGAAGTGCATTCCAGTCACCCTGCTATAGGAAGGATATTATTAAATTGTAAACAGTACAGAAAAGATTCACAACTATGTTCCTGGGACTGGAGAGTTTGAGTTATAAGGAGAGGCTGCATAAACTGGGTTTTTCTCACAAGCATAGGAGGTTGTGAGGTGACCTCATAGAGGTTTATAAAATCAAGAGAGGGATGGATAGGGTGAATAGCAAAAGTCTTTTCCCTAGGGTTGGGGAGTTCAAAGCTTGGGACATATTTTTAGGGTGAGAGGATAAAGATTTAAAACAGACCCGAGGGGCATCTTTTTCATACAGAAGGTGTTGACGTTTGGAATGAACTGCTAGAGGAAGTGATAGATACAGGTACAATTACAACATTTAAAAGACATTTGGACAGGTATGTGAACAGGAGAGGTTTGGAAAGATTTGTGCCAAATGCAGGTAAGTGGAACTGGTTAAATTTGGAAAACTTGGTCACTACGGAAAAGTTGGACTAAAGGGTGTGTTTCCATGCTGTAAGACTCTATGACGCAATGAATCTATGGCAAATGACCTATAAAGAAGGAAACAGTGTCCTTATCTGGTGTGTCCTATATGTAACTACAGGCCCATAGCCATGTGATTGGCACTTAACTGCCCTATGGGCAGATAGGGATGCCAAAAAATGTTGGTCCACATTCCACGAATTCTTTTTTAAAAACGTTGTTCCAATGGGAGTATGATGAGTAACAGGCTTGAACCTTGACACCATCAGGGTCCATGCCAGCTGGCCTAACTAGAGAGAAATCTTACACACCATAAGACCTATGTCAGCCTCGAGAGCAGACTACAGAGATTCCTGTGGACAGGATAAGAGAGAACAAAGATTTCTTATATGTGATTGTGGGGATATAAATGTTGATGATTTTCTGTATGTGTTTCAAACAGATATGGACAGAGTTTCAGGACTGAGTATCGGATGGAATTCTGTTTAGCCATTCTAAGATTGAGGTTTTTGAATAACCCAGACATTAATCTGCATACCTGAGTCCTCTTTTGATATGTGTAAGGAGAATTATCTACAATACCTTCAAACATTTACCCTACTACTAACGTCTAATGAAGGAGTCATATATTATCTTGGTCTGTTTGTCACTGAAATCATCCCAGACTGCTATAACCTATTAAAAAGGAGGGTTAGGAGCTCACATTGCATATATTCTATCTTTCTGCGGACTTTCACAAGAATATTATATTGTCTGGCAGCTCTATCTACTTTAATGCATTTAACTCTATCTAAAATAAATTGTTAATTAAATTTAACACCATTAGTTTTTATTGATAAAATCGTACATTTCTAATAATTTTTATGACCAAGGCTGAAGGAATGCTCTGACCCTCTAGTCCCACAATACCTCTGGTCACAATATAAAATGAAAATACTTCTTGCAGCTACCAAGATTACCAATTAATTGCCTAATCTGTTGCAGATTTTAAACACAAAGACCTATCAACTGGTTTATTAATGAACACAATTACAGGATGCTTACTAAATTAATATTTATTCAATAAAGATCCAATAATTGGCTAACAGAGTCAGGGATATAGAAGTATAAATGCTTCTCCCCATAAACAACCCTAAGAACACAAACAAAGTCACCAGTTAAGAAATGAGAGAAAAAGAGACAGATTTAAGCAAAGATTGACTTTCTGAACAAAAAAATATACTTTGACTGTAGGTTTTCATTAAAGCACAAGCATAAAATGTTCCATTGTTCTGGCAATTGTGGCCAAGCCACTAATCACACATAGTCATTTCTGAAGTCTTGCTGACACAGCTTGTTCAGGAAATACACTCTTGAAAAGATCTTTAAATCATGGTTTAAACAGAAGAAGTAGGTTTCACCCTGAACTGACAAAGAGTGTTTTCTTTTCAGAAATATGAGAGGTCAGTCAGACAGCTTGTTCATGGCAAGTTTTCCTCCAACTCAACTAATTGTTAAAAGGCTTCGCTCCAACTCGGCTGGACAATTCAAGAACATTTCCAAGCCAGCCACTGGTCAGAACTGGTCATAAAGCAAAAGCAATTATCGCCAGTCATGTGATTTACAAGAAATCTTGTTAAAAAGAAACCCCAATGCTCACAGTGAACTCTCAATTACCTTTATTTTAATGAAATCATTCCAGATATGTCCTTGAAACATGAAATAAATTCATTTTATCTGTGTAGCACAATCGGGCATCATATTCAAGTTTGGAGACTAATATGTAGTACTCAGTTAATATTTACATATATTACATAAGATCTTAGTAACCTGTCCTTCAGAGTTCTTCAGTACTGCAGTCATTGGCAATTCCCTGACTCTTCCCATCACTTTAAAAGCAGCTGAAGGCATTGCTCCCAGTTGTGGAGCAATTAAAATCCAGGGTGTTCGAGAGGTCAGAATCAGAAGAGTGTACACTGGAGTATGTTACAAAGATAGACGGAACAAGGTCACAGAGTCACTTAAGACAAAGACAATAAAGTTCCAAAAGCACAGGGGTGATGGACAAATGGGACTAAATGTGAGTTAGGATATGGGCTGCATTACAACTAACCTACATAGCTCTGGGAGATCAATTACGACGCAACCAGACTCAGAATAATGCTTTTACTGTTTTGCAGTAAATCTTTCTCAATTCCAACCTTTGAAGACCACTTAATACCACACCAGCATCACAATGTGCAATTTGCAATTGTCATACTCATGATTTATTTTGTAGCCTTTCTGTCTGAGATTGAAAAATCATGTTAAATTCAGAGCATCATACAGTGTAGTTCTATGTCAACCAAGAACTGCTTTCAACCTACACTCATTGTCAATAAACTGGAGAGAATTTCATTCCCAGAATTCAGGCTGGATTTGCATCATTGTCACAGAAGTGCAAGGTCATTATTTAACCCATTATAACAGCTAGTCTTCCCAGGGCTCAGGTTTTAACTTACATTGGACTCTGAAAGCTGAAGTCTAACATTAACTTAATGATTGCTTGCTGGAGGTGTTCAGATTTGCTATTGCAGCTGACATCCAGAATAATAAAACAGGGTGGGCTTTGCAACCTATCTGACATAGTTGTTTTTGAGGGTCACAAATTTTCCAGGGACAGATAAATTAGTAACATTTTTGAGGAATGCTGATAAGATAGTGGTTGGTGCCAGTGGAAGAAAAATGGTTATAGTACTAGAGTAACAGATCAAGTAAGCCATCTGTGGGGTAACTGAAGAGAAAGACAAATCTTTGTAAGAAAATATTCGATATTCCGTTGGATTGTGCAATGATTTTTATCTCACAGTAATTGATTGCAGTTCCTTGGGGGGGCTGTTAAAATTTAAATCCCCTCCTCCATGCTAAAAGATCATTACTCAGCAAGAATATGCTGGTGCAATTTACAACTAGGACTTTTGTAGTGGCAGTAAAATCAAATACATCATCTAAGATCACTGTTATTATTGCATGTTTCCTAGGTTCATCTACATATGAGCAGGTGTACTCACCAGCTGCTGTAACTTTAAACTGAATATCCTGGCAGTAATGACAATTAGCAGGAGGACAGCAGAGCAGCAGTTCCCTTGCTGTTTTCTTGCTTGAAACCATGCAGAAATCCTACAGTGTATCAAATTAGACTGCCTCTGTGTCTCTGAAAAGCACATCCATCCTGTGCACCAAAGTATTTTCAAAGGGCAGTTAGGTTATTTCTATTCAGAATGGCTGTTTAACAAACTTCAGATACAAAGTATACCCATCAGAAAGAATTATCATTGATAATGGGAACTGCAGAATTCTCCAGCAAGCTTTTGTGCTCCTGAGATGCTGCTGGGCCTGCTGTGTTCATCCAGCCTCACATTTTATTATCTTAGAAAGATTTATCATAGCATGTTATTATGCATTTAGCCATTGTTTAAAAGCACATCTTGCTCAGAGATACAGAAAGATCACTATAAATGCCATCCAAGTATTTAATGGCATATGCAAACAATATATCACAAAGGAACATTGCTTCAGTATTTTGTAGACGTTATGCAGTGTAATAGCCATGACATAGAAGGCAGTTACAGAACATTTTGTCGTTACTTTCTTGTACTGATACTTTTGAAAAATTGCTACATCCATGGCAGTAAGCAAGACCATCTATTGTGTTGAGTTACACTGGAGTGTGTAAGATAGTTGTCAACTGAGCTATGAACAAAATACTCCACAGCCTTTAGTGACCCAGCTGAGAACTAACTATGTTTATACCATTGATCCTATTTCTCTAACATTGATTGTTCATTGTGAGCAACCATAGCAAGCTGCTTGACTTTCTACCTGCACCAAAAGGCAAGGTTGGGTAGAAATGCTATAAACGTCCAAGCAAACACAAAGTAAATGAGAGCTAAGAAACCAATAAGATGCACCTAGTGCAGAAGTATGAAATGTGTGTGAGATTCTTCATGCAAAGTAGTCTGGTAGGAGCACTGAAAAATAAGATGTCGGTAGGCTCCAAAGTGCAGCAGTCAATTATGTTATGTTAGTTCAAGATCAACCATAATGATGTGGGGAGTCTGGTGACTCACTGTAACTGACTTCTGTGGATGAAGGATGGAGGTGGTCACTTCCCATGGTGCATGCAATGAGATATGAAAAAATGATGATCAACATGGAAGCCCAAATTTGCCAGCAGCGATCTGTCGACTCCAAGTAAACACTCATATTTTCAAATTAAGAACTGGCCCTGTATAATTTCTCACTAGTACCTGGGTGAAGCATAAACTGCATCTGCATGAGGTGAGATCAGCTAATGAGATCCAATGTGTGGAAATAGCGTCCTCAATGCTTACTCACGCGTTTCTCATCAAGCTATTGAAACATGAAGGAAAAAATCAGACTTTTATTTCTCAATGTTGAGAATTTCATTTTTTATTCGTGCTGTATTTTCCCAAATATCTCATGTGAAAATTCTGTTGCATTTTCTTACTACAAGGCTCCTCTCGAATGGTCCAGCCAACTGAGCTGACACCAAAATTGTTGTATTCTGCTCAATTCTCATCCTGGTAGAGGAGCAATCCTCAGCATAATACACCTCAACATTGACCCTTGGAAAGTCTATGTGTCATCACTTACAATAAGTGGATGACTATTAATCCAGAGAGACCCAGGCAATGTTCTGACGTGGGTTTGAACCCTGCCACAGCAGATGGTATAATTTGAATTCAATAAAAAATTCTGGAATTAAAAATCTACTGATGACCATGAAATCATTGTTGATTGTCAGAAAAGCCTGTCTGGTTCACTAATGTCCTTCAGGGAAGGAAATCTGCAATCCTCACCTGGTCTGGCCTACATGTGACTCCAGACCCATAGCAATGTGGTTGACTCTCAACTGCCCTCTGAAATGGTCTAGCAAACCATTTAAGTTGTACCAATCACTACAAAGTCTCAAAGAAATGAAACCAAATGGATCACCTGGCATTGATCCAGGCACCAGAAAAGACAATGGCAGAAATAGCCCAGTCAACCCTGCAGAGTCCTCCTCACTAACATCTGGCGATTCATGCCAAAGTTGGGAAAGATGTCTCACAGACTTCAAATAACAGCCTGACATAATCATACTCACAGAATCATACATTACAATGTTCCTGACACCATCATCATCATTGCTGAATATGTCCTGTCCCACTGGCAGGACAGAGCCAACAGAGGTGGCAATACTGTGGAATACAGTCAGGAGGGACCTGACCTGGGAGTCCTCAACATTGACTCTGGACCCCATGAAGTCTCATGGCTTCAGCTAAACATGGCAAGGAAACCTCCTGCTGATTACCAAGTAATACTCTCCCTCAGCTGATGAATCGGTACTCCTCTATGTTGAATAACACTTGGAGGTAGCACTAAGGATAGCAAGGGCACAAAATGTATTCTGTTGGGGAATTTCAATGTCCACAAACAAGAGTGGCTCAGCTGCAGTACTACTGATTGAGCTTTCTCCAGCATCTGCAGTTCCTACTATCACTGCTCAAGTTGATCAGGTCATAAAGGACTTAGTTTCTAGGCTGGGTCAGTGGCAGGTGGCCAGGGAACCAAGCAGAGAGCAAAACATTCCTGAACTCATCCTTAGCGATCTGCCAGCTGCAGATGTATCTGTCCATGACAGCATCAGTAAGAGTGACCACCGCACAGTCCTTGAGGAGCCGAAGTCCTGCTTTCCCATGAAACTAACCTCCGTCATGTTGTCACAATCACTGTGCTAAATGAAACAGACTTCGAACAGATCTAGCAACTCAAGACTGGGCATCCATGAGACACTGTAGGCCATCAACAGCAGCAGAATTATCCTCCAGCACAATCTGTAACCTCATGGCTCGGCATATCCTCCACTCAACCATTACCATCAAGCCTGGTTCAATGGAGATTGTAGGACGGCGTCGCAGGAGGAGGACTGGGCATCCCTGAAGATGAGGTGTCAACCTGGTGAAGCAACCAAATAGGACTACTTGCATGACAAACAGCATAAGCAGCAAGAGCCAAGTGATCCCACAGCCAATAGATCAGATCTAAGCTATGCAGTCCTACCTTATCCACTAGAGGAGGATGCTCCACAGATATCACCATCCTCAGTGGTGAAAGCGCCCACATGAGTTTTGCAAATGAATTAGCCTTTACTATCACGTGCACTTGAAGGAGAGCAGTGTAAAGTTTATAATGTTGCCATTTTGGCGCCAACTTAGGTATAGGGTACCTAGGTGAAGAATACTTAAGTATATGTTACAGGCTTGGGAGAATCATAAATAGAAGTTCAGCTTAAGAATAAGGGATAAAGAAGTTTTCTTTTTAACAGTACTTGAATTTTGGTCTTTCCACTCAGACGTCAGCCTGCCCTGGCCAAGCCTCTAGAGTATGCTGGGCTTCAAACCTGAGGCCTCACTTCCAGTCCCCAAGGGTCTCACCTCTGCTCCAGCTCTTGCTGTCCCAGCACTGGCCTCCACTCACCCCAGGGGCTCGCTACCCTTTCTCTGGCTTGACCTGGCCTTCAAGATTCACCTGGTCTTTCTGCCCTCATGCCAGCCTGGCCTGGGATTCACCTCCAGGTCTCGCCCATCAGAGCAAAAAGTAAGGCTGATGCTTTTGCAGCAATCTTTAGCCAGGAGTGCCAATTGTATAATTCATCTCACGTCCTCCAGTGGTCCTCAGCATTACAGATACCAGTCTTCAGCCAATTCGATTCACTCCATTTGATATCACGAAATGGACAGAGACACTGGATGCTGCAAAGACTGTGGGCCCTGACAACATTCCGGCAGCTGTATTGAAGGCGTCTACTTCAGAACTTGCCATACCCCTAGTCAATCTGTTCCAATACAGTTACAATGCATGCATCTACCCAATATTGTGGAAAATTGCCTATGGATGTCCTGTACATAAAAAGCAGGACAAATCCAACCTGGCTAATTACCTCCCACCAACCTATTCTCAATCATCAGTAAAGTGATGGAAGGTGTCATCAATAGTGCTATCAAGCAGAACCTGCTCAGCAGTAACCTGCTCAGTGACGCCCAGTTTGGGTTCCACCAGGGCCACTCAACTCCTGACCTCATTACAGCCTTGGTTCAAACATGGACAAAAGACCTGAATTCCAGAAATGAGGTGAAAGTGACAGCCCTTGATATCAAGGCTGCATTTGACCAAGTGTGGCATCAAAAAGCCCTAGCAAAACTGGAATCAATTGGTGTTGTTACCAAACTCTTCTGGTGGTGAGAATCATACCTGACAAATAGGAAGGTGGTCGTGATTATTGGAGGTCAATCATCTAAGCTCTAGGACATCTCTGCAGGAGCTCCTCAGGATAGTGTCCTAGGCACAACCATCTTTAGCTGCTTCATCAGTGATCTTCACTCTATCGTAAAGTCAGAAGTGGGAATATTCACCAATGATTGCAGAATGTTCAGCACCACTTGCAAATTTTCAGATACTGAAGCAGTCCATGTTCAAATGTAACAAGTTCTGGACAATATCCAGGCTTGAGCTGACAAGTGACAAGTAACGTTCAGACCTTACAAATGCCAGGCTATGACCATCACCAATAAGCAACAATCTAATCACCATCCCTTGACAGTCAATAATGTTACCATCACTGAATCCCTCACTATGAACATCTTGGGGGTTACCATTGACCAGAAACTCAACTAGACTCACCACATAAACACGAGCAGGCCAGAGGCTAGGAATATTGTGGTGAGTAACTCACTTCCCTATTTCCCAAAGCCTGTTCATCATCTACACGGCACTAGTCAGTAGTATGATAGAACATGTCCCACTTAGCTGGGTATGTACAGTTCCACCAACAGTCAAGAAGCTGGACACCATCCAGGACAAAACAGCCCAACTAATTGGCACCACATCCACCCCCTCCACCATCAACACTCAGTAGCAGGAGTGGGTACCTTTCACAGAACGCACTGCAGAAATTCTCAACCCAAAGATCCTCAGGCACTACCTTCCAGACCCACAATCACTTCCATCTAGAAGGACTAGGGCAGCAGATACATGGGAACACCACCACCTGCGAGTTACCCTCCAAGCCACTGATCATCCTGACTTGGAAATATATCGCTGTTCCTTCTTTGCCCTGGAATTTGCTCCCTAATGGCATTGTTGGTCAATCCACAGAAGGTGGACTGGAATGGCTCAAAAGACAGCTCCTCATCACCTCCTCAAGGGCAGGTAGGTTTGGACAATATAGGCTGTCCAGCTAGCAATGACTACTTCTCGCAAATTAATTTTTAAAAGGTAATAACGATGCAAAAACCTCAAATACCTCCTTACTTCTATAAGTAGCAAAATATTTCTCGAATTTATTAAAACAGAGAGAAGGTCATCCAAGTACAGGACTGCCCAAAGTAAAGTTGATTTGCGCTTCTTCTTGTCCAAGTCATTCTTCTAGACGTCAAGAACAAAATTTTAAAAATCAGCACCAGTTTAGAAAATGCTTTCGATAGCTTCAGACAGTTGCTGAATTATTTTTATTTGAGTAATTACAAGTAGATATAACTAACTTATGAAAATTATGAAAATATGAACACAAAAAGAGTCTAAGTTTAACAAGTGATAGAAACCACTGTCAAATTATATTATTTCTTCACATTATATTACTACATTACTATTACTCCCTGTAAGAGCCTAGTGCTATTATTGGTAGATTGTCAATCCAGAAACTCAGTTAATTTTCTGGGATTCAATCCAATCATGGGTCAAATCCAATCATGGCAGATTGGGGATTTTGAACTCAATAAATATCTGGAATTAAGAGCCTAATGAAACTGTTGCCAGACTGTTGAGGAAAAACCTATCTGTTTCACTCACGCCCTTTTGGGAAGGAAACTTTCACCTTACTGTGTCTGGTCTACATGTGACTCCAAACCCACAGCATTTTAAGTTGACATGAATGCTGGCCTGGCAAGTGACATCCACATCCCATGAAGAAATAAAATGATGACTTTAAAATGGGAGTGCATTTAGTTACAATTCTGTTTCCATCACCAGTGGCAATGTTCTGACAGTGATGGACACAGCTATTAAACCATCTCTGCAGGTTGCCAATTTATCTTCAGTTTGAGGCCTAATAAGGTTAAATCCTCGCTGAGCTTAATACAAAGCTCTTTATACAGAACAGGATGGTAGGTTAAAAGAATCTTGTTCTTTTCAAGGTTTTATTTTTATGAAAATCAGTGTACTACGTTGCTGAAGAATCACTTGTCCTCACTAAGTGCAGTGAGTATGAGATTCCATTGCTGTGAGCATCGTCAAATATGACACTCATATTACACAATCAACATACATATAAAAACAAGTGCATTTTGAACTCAGCTTTGATATATCCACTAGACAGATAGGGTTTTAAGCATCTGTACTTATATTGTCATGGCCATATCCTAGGCACGCCTTCAGTGTAATTTATGTATATTGTATGTGCATATATATAATGTCATATCCACATATCAGGCCTATCCTCAGTGTGACCCACAAACTAAGATTTTTTATGAACTCATACATAGCCTCCATTTAGTTTTTGAGAGTTAGGTTAGTTATTATGTACATCACAAATAATAAAGTTATCAGCTAAAATATAGATGCCAAGGTTTAAAGTTAATAAGGATAAAATTTACATGAGAAGATAATATATTGTATTTGTAGACCTGGTTTGCTTAAAGATTGTCTTTTGGAAGCGAAGGGGTATCTCTGATGGTTTTTGTGGGTGAATATTTCAAGATTGTTCCCACAGGTGAACTGAACAACCAGGTCCTGAGACTGACACTGCTTCTTTTTCAAAAATCCAGCATTTATTGTCCATTTCTAACTGGGCTAGAGAAGGTAGCAGTGAGCTACCTTATTGAACCACCAGTGTCCTTGGAGTATGGTTTTCCAAAGTGCATTAGGAAGGGAATTCCAGGGTTTTCATTCAGTGACAGTGAAGGAATGATGATATAATACTAGGTCAAGAAGATTTGTGGCTTGGAAGAGATCTTGCATGTGGTGGTGTTTGCGCGATCTGCTACCTTGGTCCTTCTAAACGCTAGGCTTTGAAGGCACTGTTGAAGGATCTCTATGAATTATAGCAGTGTATTTTGCAGATGATATGCTCTACTGTCATTGTGTCAACTCTAAGACAGGACATACATCAAGGCTCTGCAAATAGGGCGCAGGGCTCTAACAGGAGGCACTGTTCTTTGTTAAGGAAGGTGAGGCTGTTTGCTCAGGTTGGGGTAGGGCTGCTGTATTTAGTCAGGAGTAGGGTGAAAGCAGGTAAGAATTGAGGGTGTGGGCCCACTATGTTTGGGCTGGGGAGACAGACCCATTACGTTGAGGTCAGGGTTGATGCTGCTGTGCAATAATTTGGGGAATGAGCTTGCAGTGCTTGGATCTGAAAAAGCACGGTCTCGGTGCTTAAGTCTGAGGAAGCAAAGAGCCCATTTTTGGGTGGGGACCCTCAGAGTTCAAACTGGGAGGGGTTTGTGCTCAGGTCGGGGGTGGGGCCATTGTGTCTCCTGCTTGGGAGTGAGCCTGCTGTGTTCCAATACTAGGGGAGGGATGTCACTGTACCCAGGATGGAGATTGGAGCTGTGTGGTTGGATATGAGGTGAGAGTGTTGGGGGCAGTCACTGCACTCAAGAGGGAGGGTCAGGACCTGTATTTGGGGTTGAAGGTCAGAGATCTGGGACAGGAGGAGCACCAGATCCAGCAAATTCTGTTCCAGGCCCTGGTCGATGGTGAATGGAATGAAAATCTGAGCTGGTGAATAACAATCAAATGGGATGCTTTGTCATGGATTATATAAAGCTCCATAAGCATTGGAGCTGCACTCATCCAGGCAAGTGATGTGAATTTCACCACATTCCAGACTTTTGCTGTGTAAATGGTGGATTAGCAGTGGACAGACAGGAGGCAAGTTACTTGAATTCCCAACATCTGAAATACTCTTGTCGCCACAGCATTCTTACGGATGGCCCAATTTTTCCATTTATTGCAGATTGTGAGTCTTGGAAAACCAGTTCTGTGCTGCTTTCTTGGATGCCTCTATCTGTCTCCCTGTTGAGAATCCAGAGCTACTACAAGGTGACTTTCTCACAATAATGAGATGATTCTCCTGAGATCTCTGTATAAAATAGCTGTTCGTAGCTAGACTTTTATGCAGTTCAAAACCTAAAAGTGGCTTCTATCCTGATATTTTGAATCATTTCCCCGTATTAGATATAGGCCTAGCCCAGATCGGGAACAATTCAGCCTTCAAAAGCCTTTCTGAAGCTGAAATAACTAAGCCAATCTGCAGTAACTTGAATGGTTTTCACTCTCGCAGGTTTTCAGTGAAACAGAAAGAGTTTGTTGTACAGGACACTTGTTGTACTGTTTACCATTAGGAATGTTCATTAATTTTCTGAAGTTTCTCTTTAATTCTTCCTTATATAGCTACAGCCAGCTTCCAACTCCAGTGGAATACATGCAGCTTCTGACTGCAATGTAGTAAGACATTTTGCATTCATTTTAAGGTCAGATTGGTTCAGTTTACAAATTACATACCATAATTTCATTTTTGTGACTACATATAGTGTGTGCAGAGTGTGTATGCGATGGTGGGTCTCAGGAAATATTCACCTAAAAAATTTCTCTCCAGCTCTACTTTTATATGAAAACTCACAGCCACTAGGGAAAAGGGGATAAGCAGATTTATGAGCCAATTTTGTCCATGCTACGTGAACTTTTTTCCCTTGTGGTGAAACATGCATATATTGCAACACACGAAGCAGATATTTAGCATGATGATTTTTACAGCTAATTAAAATGGAACAATAGGCGATAATTACTTCTAAGTAAAATGGTTTTTCTTGTGTTGAATGAAATATGTAAACGACTTTCCCTGCAAATTTTCTCATTGTAAGCATAGAAATTAGAACATAGATTACAAATGCCCAAAAATACTTGAATTTATTTTACAGCAAACTGGCAGAGGGCAAATAAAGTTAATGAGTTCATTGTGTGGCTCAAAGCTTAATGTGGATGGAATAGGTGGTACCAACAATGGGTAGAAGGGATCTGTTCTAGTAGGATGGGCTTCACTTGAACAGTGCTGGGATCAATATTCTAGCACATTGAACATTTAGGGTGTAGAGAAGGTTTTACAATAATTAGAAGGAGCTGTAAGTGGGGAAATAATGGCTTACAAAGCAAGACCATATGGCAGCATCGCAAGAAGTTGCTTGGATAAAAGTACCAGAGTGGGACATGAAGGAACAAGTGTAAAAACATTGAAAAACAGCAGAAAATAGGATCACAGGGGAGGGGGGGATATGATTTAAAAAAGCAAAACTAAAATTATTTATTTGAATGCATTTAATATTCAGAATAAAATAAACAAACTAACGACACGAAAAGAGGTTAATGGGTATGATTTTTTAGTCATTATGGAAACATGATTACAAAGAGATCAAAATTGGGAACTAAATATTCGGAGGACGTGACTGTTTAAAAGGATGGGACAGATGGTAAAGGTTGATTAGGTAGCTTTGTTTGTATGAGATAGAATAGCAAGAAATGATCTTGGATTGAAGCTGTAGAATTGATACATGGCAGTAACTGATAACAAGAGGAAGAAATCATCGTGACAGTAGTCTATAGATCTGCTAAGAGTAGCCATACTGTAAGACAGAAAATAAATCAGGAGATAATAACAGCATAAAACAAAAGCAGTTCATTAATTGTGGGTGACTTTAATCCTTACATCCATTGGGAAAGTCATTTTGACAGTGGTAGTCACGAGGAAGATTTTATCATGTATTTGGGAAAGTTTCCCTCAACAATATACTGTAGATCTAAGCAGTGATCAGGCTATTTTGGATCTGGTAATGTGTAATAAGGCAGATTTACTAAATGTTATCAGAATTACTACTGCCCTAGAAAACAATGACTATAACTTGGCAGAATTAAGCATTTAGAGATAATGGGAACTATCGATGCTGGAGAATCCAAGACAACAAAGTGTGGGGCTGGATGAACACAGCAGGCCAAGCAGCATCTGAGGAGCACAAAAGCTGACGTATCGGGCCTAGAACGTTCATCAGAAAAGGGGGATGCAGAGAGGATTCTGAAATAAATAGGGAGAGAGGGGGAGGTGGACTGAAGATGGATAGAGGAGAAGATAGGTGGAGAGGTGAGTATGGGTGGGAAGGTATTTAGTTTTGAGAGTGGGAAACTTGGGTTGGAAACAACCGTACTAAACTTAATTCAGGGAAATTACAAAGGAATGAGGTCAGAATTCACTGAAGTGGTTGGGGAAAGGAGATTAGCATCGAAAATGTGACTGAAAGCAAGGATATATCCCAGTGAGGAAGAAGGATTCTGGGAAGGAAATAAGCCAACCATGGTTAACCAGGGATGTTATGAATAGCATCCACTTGAACACAGACATACAATGTGGCAAAGATTAGTAATAAGCCAGAGGATTGGAAAAGTTTTAAAAACTAACAAAAGATAACCAAAAAGTAATGAAGAAGAAGAAAATGAGCTTTGAGTATAAACTTGAAAGTCATACCAATGCGGACATCCAGGGTTTCTTTAAATACATGAAAAGGAGGAATGATTCCAAAGTGAACATAGTTTCCTTAGAGATTGAGGCTTGTGAAATAAAAATAGGAAACGCAGGAAATGGCAGTGGAGTTGAATAAACAATTTACATCATTTTTTAAGATAGAAGACAATAGTAGGATTTCAAAATATTAAATAATCAAGGAGCAAAGGTGGGAAAGGAAATAAATACAACAAATAACACTAGACACTAAGTCCTAGGGAAACTAATGGAGCTAAGAGCCAATGAATCATTTAACCTGATAGAATGCATCCTAGGATATTAAGGAGGTAGCTACTGAGATAAAGAATGGTCTAGATAATGGATGCACTAGCAGTAATCTTACAAAAATCCTTAGATTCTACAAAATTGCCAAAGGAATAAAAACTACTAATATAACACGCTTATTTGAAAAGATGGAATAAAAAGAAGGTAATTGTAGACCAGTTGGCTTTATGTTATAGGTTACAGAGAGAAGTAGATAAACTGCAGAGCTGGGCTGAGGGGTGGCAAATGGAGTTTAATGCGGACAAGTGTGAGGTGATGCACTTTGGTAGGAGTAACCGGAAGGCAAAGTACTGGGCTAATGGTAAGATTCTTGGTAGTGTAGATGAGCAGAGAGATCTCAGTGTCCATGTACACAGATCCTTGAAAGTTGCCACCCAGGTTGACAGGGTTGTTAAGAAGGCATACAGTGTTTCAGCTTTTATTAATAGAGGGATCGAGTTCCAGAAACATGAGGTTATGCTGCAGCTGTACAAAACTCTGGTGCAGCTGCACTTGGAGTATTGCATACAGTTCTGGTCACCGCATTATAAGAAGGATGTGGAAGCTTTGGAAAGGGTGCAGAGGAGATTTACTAGGATGTTACCTGGTATGGAGGGAAGGTCTTACGAGGAAAGGCTGAGGGACTTGAGGCTGTTTTCATTAGAGAGAAGAAGGTTGAGAGGTGACTTAATTGAAACACATAAAATAATCAGAGGGTTAGATAGAGTGGATAGGGAGAGCCTTTTTCCTAGGATGGTGATGGTGAGCATGAGGGGGCATAGCTGTAAATTGAGGGGTGAGAGACATAGGACAGATGTCAGAGGTAGTTTCTTTACTCAGAGAGTAGTAAGGGTATGGAACGCTTTGCCTGCAACGGTAGTAGATTCGCCAACTTTAGGTACATTTAAGTCGTCATTAGACAAGCAAATGGATGTACATGGAATAGTGTAGGTTGGATGGGCTTCAGATTGGTATGACAGGTCGGCACAACATCGAGGGCCAAAGGGCCTGTACTGTGCTGTAATGTTCTATGTTCTATGTTCTATGTTCTATGTCTGTTATTGGAAAAATGTCAGAGTCTATAAAGGTTATAAAAGCAGAGCATCCAGAAATATATAATGTAATTGAGCTGAAACAGTGTGGCTTCATGAAGGGAAATCATGACTGATAAATTTATTTGAAGTATTCTTTGAAATAATTGAAATATTCTTTGAAGAGGTAACAAGCAGGGTAGATAAAGGAAAACTTGTACATGTAATATATCTGGATTTCCAAAAGTTTTTGATAAGGCACCATATATTAGGTGACTTGATAAAATAACAATGTTGGGGGGTAGTAACTAGCATTCATAAAGTGTTGACTTAAAAAATGCAGTAACTTAGGATAAAGGGGGCATTTTTGGGAATGGCAATCAGTAAAAGATGAAGTTCTACTGGCATCAATGCTGGAATGATGATTATTTCCCATATATATTTTCATCATCAAAGTCATGATATGTTAGGATTGACCATAACTGAGTACCACAAAGTGGCCAATGACTGCCCAGAACTGAACAGAAAATGGCCAACAGCTGCCCATGGCTAGTGCAACAGAACAAGGCTGATAGTAACATTTCAAGGTTGCTGAATACGCAAAGAAAAACATAGATAATAACATTTAACATTTGAATAATATTGGAGAACAATATTACAAACATAATAACACCTAACATTTGATTCAGCTAACACACAAGACATAGAAATAACAACTCAAGGTTGCAGCTGACACATAACTAAAAGGTTCAAACCAGTTTCATACCATTAAAATGGATCCCCTTATCACAACAAAGAGGAATGAATGCAAAGATTAGCAGACATTGGAATGAACACATTAAGACACAACTTGCTCGCTAAAGAATTCTAACATCAGGTGCAACCACCTAATTTTGTTGTAACTGATCAAAAATCAATATTCATTTGTATTTCCTGTAATGAGAAATTTTAAAGCTCCTGAGATAACAGGCAAATATCAAATTAATTGGCAATTAACATGGTGTAGCTGGCAAATGTTACTTGCATACGGCACCCATTGAGAAAAGCCTAAAGAAATGAGATAAGACTCTGGAAGGTATCATGAAGGGCTAAGGATGGGCCACAAGCCTTTCTGTTTCTTTGTCATTTTGCTGAAACAAGCTTAAATTGTAAACGATGTTGTACTGTAGAGCCAATTACAGATGGACAACTCAGCTCTGCTGATCAATAGTGAATCTGCAGATGACAAATAGTGAACCAGCAGAGGGGGGCGGGGAGGGGTGCAGGAGGTATGCACTTTAAGTGTAAATTGTAAAAGCTAAGACATTATGAAGGCTTTTGTGTGCATTTTTTGCTGTGTGCTGTAGCTGAGCTGTAAATCACAATAAAGGTTACTTGAATCGGCCCCCAACTCACACTCTCAATGAAAATAAGATATCTAACATTATATATATGACTTTGATGATGAAAGTGAATACGCTATTGCCACATTTGTAAATAATGCATAAACAGGAAGGCAATGATGGAAAGAGTCTGCACAGGTGTGTAATATGTGGTGAACAAAAATTTGGCAGATGGAATATTATGAGCAAAAATTAGAGATTAAGCACTTTAGTAGAAACAATTGAGGTGCTGAATATTATTTAAATTGAGGAAGTCTGCAGAAAACTGCAGCACAGAGGGATTTAGATGTCCTTGTGCATAAATCACAGCAAATCAGCATACAAATTCAGCAGGTTACAAAGAAGACAAATGGAATGACCTTCATTTCAAATGAAATTTACTTTTCCAAGGTAACAACTTCAAAAGTAGCTTTTCCAGATGTCCGTGTCTACAAAAATGCCCAGCAGGAAATAAATGTGAACATAACACTCAATTATGAGACCTTGGGTGTCTCAAGTCCTATTGGCCATAACTCAAGCTTTAACAGTGAATGGTTTTCTCATTAGACCTTTCTGCTGAATCTGAGGGTTTTTTTAACCTGTAGCATGTTAAGCCAATATTACTTTCTCAATTCCCTCTCTTCTTCCTTTTCTCTCTCCTGTATGTTTAGTTTCATCCTCTTTTCATCAAACTCAACTCTTCTTTTTCATCTCCAGATGCATTCCTTTCGGTCCCAATATTCTTTTCTTCACTGCCACAAGTTTCTTTATTTTCTATCGTAATAAGCTGTTTTCATGTAACTGAGTCATAACGACCTTCGATGCCTCACTGTTAAAGTACCTGATCTCTCTTCTATTTCCACCAATCTCAAATAATGTGCTAATAATTTGCTTATCTCTGCTTTCCCAGGCATTGTAGGAAATTCCACCTTTGACACCTTTTCAAATTAAATGATCTAACCTTAGCCAAATTGTATAAATCAGTCCAAGATAATCACTTCAGTTGCCATTTTGTTTTACAGTGAGAGAGATTTGGTCTTTATTATCCTTTACTAATCACTCTTATTGCATGGGCAATCTCATGTTGTCTCTGTTCAAAGAACCCCCACTGAGCTTCCAAACTTTTATCATGATCCTGATGGGAAGGTGTTGAATGTACTATGACTGCTCCCAGGACTGTGGTTATTCACTGACAGGGCTCTCTGTGCATGGTGGCACACCAATTGCACATTCAATGAGGGGCAGACATTATAGATGCTGCGTACATCTTCCTGTTAAGCTGTAAGGCTCATGGAATCATCTATGGGATATCAATAGCTTTCTGAAGCACTGGAAATCCAGTAAAGATGGATGCCTACTCCTGCTGTTTCTCTATAATTAGGGAGAGATCAATGAAACTCCTGCTCCTGGCATGAAGGGACAATTAACTTCTGGATGTGTCTATGTTGAGCAACTGTCACCTGTTCCCACTTGGCATTACTGTCCTCAACCTGCTGTGCATCAGCGGGCCCAGTGAGTGAGGTGGCACAGCTCAATAACCACCTTTGTAAGGACATATAAACTGGTCAGATGCTGCTTCTGACTGAAATGGGGTGAGGAGAATGGCACCCTGAAGACCCTTGAGTAAGTGAGTTCTTCTGGACAGCCATTCCCTATCTCAGCTCACAGCACTATGAACCAGTTGTGTGGCACTCTTGTAAAATTATGATCCCCATGATTGTGAGCATACCTTCCCCTGCTAAGCTTTCTGCTTCCTCTGATCTCCTTGTCAAGTTCATTTATTCTGGATCCAAATGTTTTATTTCTGAATACCTTCAATAGCATTCATTGTAGTATTCACACTCTCTGCTGCAGCAAAGAAGTTAAACATGCCTCACCAGAAAGTCCGATAGTTATCCCTTGTAGTAATACTCATTGTGTAGCGGTGACAGGATGTGTAGGCTGTGTCCTTCGTGTTCTTAAATCCATGCTCAACTGGAATCCATTAAGACAGGATTTGACAGAACCTGTGAGGTCCAAAGTGGTGTGTTGGTTACCAAATCTAAGTTTATGGTTGTCTGACATTACAATCTGAACACCTTGTATATTGTTGGCACTGACACGTCAAGCATCTACCAGTACCCATACGATCATGGTGCACTTTGTCTGAACTTTATAAGAAGCCCTATGAAGCACAACAAACATCTATGTTATTGCGGTAGCTCTGGACCCCAGTATCTGTTGTAACAGACTCGCACTGTTTTGCATTATTGCTTATCATTTGTCTCACTGGGAACTGCACATTCTGAAGAAAAGTATTGTCTGTGCTGATTAATAGCACTGGAAGAGAAATTTCCCTTAAGCTGTTTTCTTTGTCATTGCTGTTCTGGGTCTCTTTAATTGTACAGTTAAAAATAGAGATTTTAAGCCCTCAATCTTAAGTTTTTCAGTCCTAAGTTTTATTTTTGCTTAGTTTAAATAGGACCATAATAAATAGAGGGCATTATATAACAGGGCTTTCCAATCCCAGTGAATGCACAACCTGTGCCATCTGGAAACTCTATGACAAACAACCACTCATGCAGAAAGTATCAGCTGGTGGAGCTTGAGCTCTGCGCATTGGAACTTGAGTGACAACTATCACCATACATCTGCGTGGGAGAGATCTGTATGGATAGCATGTTTCAGGAGGTGGTCACTCTGCAACTTTAGAATATGCAAGCAGAGAAGGAATGGGGGAATATCAGATTGACAAGGAGAACCAGACAGACAGTGCAGCAGTCCCTTCATTACAGTTTTCTCTCAAACCAATGTTTTGTTAAAGAATAAGGTATCATCTTATTATGTTGAGCTATTGATAATTCTATCCAGGAAAACTCAAACAGAGTGGAATGGTTCTCGAAGGAAACAATATCTTTCAAGCTGGCATGGTGGAAAAAAGTGAACCTCCACTGGAGAGCTGGAAGTGATGTTGTGGTCGCTTTTTCAATGCTACATACCTGCCAGAAGGGCGCTGTACAGCAAAATGATATTGTAAGGTATATTTTACAATAGATAATAGGTGCTGGAGTAGGCCACTCGGCCCTTCGAGCCAGCACCACCATTCATTATGATCATGGGTGATCAACCACAATCAGTATCCTGTTCCTGCCCTATTCCCATAACCCTTGATTCCACTATCTTTAAGAGCTCTATCTATCTCTTTCTTGAAACTATCCAGAGAGTTGGCCTCCACTGCCTTCTGGGGCAGAGCATTCCATATATCCACCACTCTCTGGGTGAAGAAGTTTCTCCTCAACTCTGTGATAAATGGCCTACCTCTTACTTTTAAACTATGTCCTCTGGTTCTGGACTCACCCATCAGTGGAAACATGCTTCCTGCCTCCAGCGTGTCCAATCCCTTAATAATCTTATACATCTCAATCAGATCCCCTCTCATCCTCCTAAACTCAAGTGTATACAAGCCCAGTCGCTCCAATCTTTCAACATATGATAGACCTGACATTCCGGGAATTGACCTCGTGAATCTACACTGCACTCCCTCAATAGCAAGAATGTCCTTCCTCAAATTTGGAGACCAAAACTGCACACAATACTCCAGGTGCGGTCTCACCAGTGCCCTGTACAGCTGCAGAAGGACCTCTTTGCTCCTATACTCAATTCCTCTTGTGATGAAGGCCAGCATGCCATTAGCTTTCTTCACTGCCTGCTGTACCTGCATGCTTGCTTTCATTGACTGATGTACAAGAACAACCCAGATCTCGTTCTACTTCCCCTTTACCTAACTTGACTCAAATGAGATAGTAATCTGCCTTCCTGTTCTTGCCACCAAAGTGGATAACCACAAATTTATCCACATTAAACAGCATCTGCCTTGCATCTGTCCACTCACGTAGCCTGTCCAAGTCACCCTGTATTCTCATAACATCCTCTTCACATTTCACACTGCCACCCAGCTTTGTGTCATCAGCAAATTTACTAATATCACTTTTAATGTCTTTGTCTATATCATTAATATATATCATAAACAGCTGCTGTCCCAGCACCGAACCTTGTGGTGCCCCACTGTTCACCGCCTGCCATTCTGAAAGGGACCCATTTATCACTACTCTTTGCTTCTTGTCAGCCAGCCAATTTTTAGTCACATTAGTCAGTGTAAAAAGTCTTTATTTAGTATTATATTCTAGCTGCCTGTTAATTAATGTTTTATCCATCATGATTTCAGATTATTTATTACTGTTAGATGTCTTGAATAGTTAAATCTTGTCTTTCAGTTCTTTCTGTTGGCAAATAACAAATTTGTATCTTTTTCAAAACTATTTGCCTCCATGGGGACTATAAAGAAATCCGTAAGACTAAACAAATGGTAACAACTACAAAAACAGCAACTTAAACTTATATAGCACCTTGGAACGAAAAAAGAGTCTCAAGGCAGTTTAGAAGATGATATTAGGTGGGTTGACCAACAGTTTGGTGAAACAGTCAGGTTTTAGCAAATGTCTTAAAAGAAGAAATGTGATAGAGAGTGTAGAGAGGGTGTTCCACAGCTTGCAGTCTGAAGATGCAACTGCCAATGGTAAAGCAATTACAACTGGGGATAGTCAATAGGTCAGAATTGGGGAAAACTTGTTTGTGGGACTGGATGGGATCACAGAGATAAGGATAAAAACTATAGACAGATTTGAAAACAAGGATGAGTTTTAAAATCAAGACATTATTTGGTAGGAGCCAAGCCAGGGGGATAAGGGAATGGGATTTAGTGTGAGTTACGACACAAAACATCATATTGACTCACACCATGTTTAATGGAGCATCATCACGCAGAACCAAATAGATCAGGTACATTTCACACAGTTAACTACTGTTTTTGGATGCTACTCCTCAATCATGAAGTTAACTCCAAAATATTCAATGAGAACCATGCCTCAAAGCCTCCATACAAAAGTTATATTTTTAATCTTTAACAAGCCCTTCGCTTTCTTTATCATGTTGCACCCTTTATTCATAAAGTATCTTTTGATTCTTCCTGAATTTTCTTGCTAAAATTCTTTAATTCCCTCTCTGTGTTCATGATTTTACCCCTCTAGACTTCTATGTGGAGTATCAGTATCTGGCATTAAATTGCTACTTTGTTGCTTCATCCTGCTCCATATTTCTACACCTAGGTGTACCTAGATTTTAGAGCCACACCCTTTTACTTTGTGGCAACTTGTTTGTGCCAATGTGTATCTATTCTCCTCTTTAAATCCCTCCCCACCTCACCTCTGCTTGGACATTGATTTACCTTCAGTTAGCTACTACCAGGATTCTTATCAAATTCATAAACGAGATTAATAAAACTGGCCTTTTCTTAATTTGAAAACTTTACACTTGACCGATTTATGTTCTTTACAATAATTACATGAAAACTAACTAAATTAAGATAACTACTGCAAAATTCTCTCTTATTGAAACTCCTTTCACCTGCATAAATTCTTTCCTGGAAACTATGTACAATTCTGTCCCGTCACTTATTAGACTTGCTACACATTGGTTAAAAATCTCTTCTGAATACGTTAAGAATTTTGTACGTATTACTCCAACTAATATTAGAGTGATTGAAATCCCTACTAGCCCTGCCCTAAATAACCTTCAACAGCTAGCTGCATAGGGGTGGCTCCCTGCAGCAACTGGTGCAGGGTGAGGTTGACTATTGAAGCCAATAGCTCCATTGCCCTAAGAGGCTATAGATATGAAAGGCAACCTAACGAGTCCTAAAAAAGTCACAGAGGTCTGTTAGCTCAGTTGGCTAGACAGCTGGTTTGTGATACTTACTGGTGCCAACAGCATGGGTTCAATTCTCACGCCAGCTGAGGCTATCATGAAGGTCCCACCTCCTCAGTCTCACCCTTTACCTGAAGCGTGATGACCCTCAAGTTAAACAACAACCAGGAAGTTGTTGGACTGGTGCATTAGGAAGATGTGGGATCCCAGATGCAGCAGACTCTGTCAGAATTTCCTGGGAAAATCTAAGCTTCAGAGGGGCAATTCCTTTGCATCTGGAACCCTCTAAAAGTATCTAATAAAGCCAGACAATTTGGAAGGTTCTGCTCATTTAACAGAACTCAGGTAAAGGGGGAGAACATTGATTTAACATGATTGCCAAAAGAACATAGAAAAGATGTAAAAACATGTTTTTTTGTAATCTGAAAGGCAGCACCTGAGACTGGAGTGGAGACAGGTTCTATTATGGCTTTCAAAACAGAATTGGAAAACTGTCTGAAGGGAAAAGTGCTTGGCGGGCAATAGAGATTAGCTGAGTTAACATTGAGCTATACAGCATGGAAACAGATCCTTTAGTACAACTCGTCCATCCTGACCAGATTTCCTGAATTAATCTAGTCCCATTTGGGCCGTATCCGTCTAAACCCTTCCTATTCACATATCCATCCAGATGCCTCTTATCAGTTGTAATTTTACCTGTCTCCACCACTTCCTCTGGCAGCTCATTTGATAAACACACTATACTCTGTGTGAAAAAGTTGCCCCTTAGATCCCTTTTAAATCTTTCCCCTCTCACCTTAAACACATACCCTCCTGTTTTGGCCTCCCCCAACCTGGAGCAAAGACCTTGGCTATTCACCCTATCTATGCCACTCATGATTTTACAAAACTCTATAAGGTCATCCCAGCGAAAATAGCCCCAGCCTATTCAGCCTCTCCCAATAGCTCAAGACCTCCGATCCTAGCAACATCTTTGTAAATCTTTTCTGAACCCTTTCAAATTTCATAACACCCTTCCTATAGCAGGGAGGGCAGAATTGCATGCAGTATTTCAAAAGTGGCCTAACCAATGTCCTGTACAGCTGCAACATGACATCCCAACTCCTATTCTCAGTGCAATAACCAATAAAGGCAAGCATACCAAGCACCTTCTTCACTATCCTGTCTACCTGCGACTCCACTTTCAAGGAAATATGAACCTGCATTCCAAGGTCTATTTGCTCAACAACAATCCCTAGGACTTTACCATTAAGCGTATATGTCCTGCCCTGATTTGCCTTTCCAAAATGCAGCACCTCACATTTATCTAAATTAAACTCCATCTGAAAATTCTCTGCTTTCAGCCCATCTGATCAAGATCCTGTTGTACTCTGAAGTAACCTTCTTGGCTGAACACTACACCTCTATGTTCACATCCAAATAATTGTAAATGATAAGAACCAATGAGCCCAGCATTGGTCCTTGTGGAAGACTGCTGGTCACAGGCCTCTAGTCCAAAAAGCAACACTCCACCACCATCTTCTGTTTTCCATCTACCAGCCAGTTCTGTATCCAAATAGTTTGTTTCCGCTAACCTTGCGAACCAGTCTATCATGAGGAACCTTGTCAACCTTACTGAAGCCCATATAGATCACATCCACTGGTCTGCCCTCATCAATCCTCTTCGTTACTTCTTGAAAAACTCAATCAAATTAGTTAGACATGATTTCCCACGCACAAAGCCATGTTGACTATCCCTAATCAGTCCTCAACTTTCCAAATACATGTAAATCCTGTCCTTCAGGATGCCCTCCAACAACATGCCCACCAAAGATGTCAGGCTCACTGGTCTACACTTCCCTGGCTTTTCCTTACCACCAAGACTGGAAAGTTTGATCGTGGAGACAGAGCTCAAATGTCTGATCCTTTAAATCAGTACAGAAGAATGTCAGCGGGAGTTCGTTATAGTCATGTAGTTTTGTTTTTCTCATCTCATTTTCCACTGCTCCCAACCATTGTGGTTATTTGAAGAAAAACTATTCCTTTAGCTCATGTCTTTACCTCTAGATTATCCATGGCTTTTATCCAAACAATCAAACTTGAAATCAGCAGGAAGTAAAATCTTCTCAATATCTTAGATGCTGGACAAAAACCAAACAAAATTGTTGTAAGACGCATTGAAATCATTTCTGCTGCAAATATCTCTAATGGTTCAAGTCGTACAAATATTGTGTTCAGTTATATTTATTGTGCTTAATGAGAAATCACAGGTTTAATGCTCAGTCCGTGCTAAATTACTTGATCTTAGCCATCAAGATAATGTCAGCAGATTTATTAATAACATTTGACTAATGTTTCGCTTCATATTGTAGTACATCAGCAATCTGAATGGTTTGTTTATATTTTTATTTATAAATATTGTGCATTTCCTTATACTGTATATTTAAACTGTATACATTTTCAACCATTACAAGCCGTCAGTCACATGTTTCTTGTGTGTCTGTAATTTATTAAACAGAACAGTGCAGTACCACAGAAATATCAACCAGTTATATGGAGATACGCAAGAACACGGTGCAGTATATCATCTTAATTCACAAAAGAAAACAACTTACTACTGAATCCAATTAAGCCCAGTAGCCAGAGATGGTGCCCTGGCAGTCTTTCCATTTAGCTAACAATCTGATATAGTTCTGATATGAACATTATCTTTATCACTTAAAGTTATTTTAAAGAACATACATGATCTTGATGTTCCACAGTGAAAAGAGGCCAAAATAGCCCAGTTAGCAATGTCTTTCTGTCATTAACTTGGCATTGACAAGTCAAATGCAAAGACAGTGGTTCAGTCCAGGCTGGGCTTGCTTGTTGAAAGGTGATGTTTTGGATGTCAATCCTCAGCAAAATTATATCACAGTGAGGAACAATTTCTCTAGACTGGCTATAAGGGAAAACACAAAAAAAAATAAAGTGAGACATATCCATCAAAAGGAACTCTCATTCTTTGGGGATGAAAGGGCGAAGAGGCAAGAATTCAGAAAACTCGAATTATATTTGTTACTTGACATCACAAGAAAATTGATAGTTTCAAACAACACAAAATTACATCTTATTGCACATTTAAAAGACAGTCAGCAAAAAGTGACCATAAAACTACTCAGCATGAAGCTGTCATTTTCAGCTGGTCATTGGGCTTGTTCATTTTGTAGAGAAATTTGTAAGATTTAAGATCCCTTTTTTAAATAACCAACTGAAATATATGGAATAAGGAAGATACTCTATTTCTTAGTGAATTAACCCTCTGAGGACTGATAAATTAATTTCTAAATTTTGCACTAAACTTTTGCAAGGGGCACAGACCACAAAGAGACCATGTATAACACACAAAAACCACTTTCCGTGTCAGTCAGTCAAAATATAAACATCCTATCAGGCTCAGGCACAGTGCAGAAATACTACTGTAGCCCTCAAAGGGTTTAATTGATTAAATTAACCTGAAACTAACAACTGATCATCAAAGTACAGACCGCCATTGTGGCATTATTTAATGGAAGAGACAAACTTGTGCTTCAACATCCCAAGAGGGAAACATGTATCACAAACTTACTAGGGAAAAAAGTCACACACTGCAAGGGAGTTACACAAATCTTGAAGGAAGGAATACAAGTCATCAATAGACCGTTAATAATGATCCAATTAAAACATCACACAGTGAATACTGAATTTCAGAGTCACACTTTGTAAAGTAAATCAGTGCAAGTCCATTTTACGTCAAACCTATCCTGTATAATTCTAAAAGAAAAGGTCGTTGTCAACTTTAACTGGATTCAAGAATAATGTATCCATCACTTTAGAGTCAGTGCAAGAAATCTCTGCTTCAACCCGCATTACTGACAACACAACATATGCAAACTTCAATGTGCTTTTTCTTTTAAAATGGGAAAAAAAACAGTAAGTGCCTTTTTTTTGTTGAATCAAGCAAGCTAAAGGTGTCTGATTGTGGTGCAGCTTCAAGATATTTGAGTCTGGAAATGTTTAGTTAATGGAAGCTTTTTGAGAGGACCTCCATGTCTGAGAATATAGATGTCTTTTTGTCACAAACACCAAAGTCTTTACACACAACAGCACAGAAACTGAAGTCTGATTGACAATCTGCACACATAATACATGCAGGAACCAGAGAAGGGAGTAATAGGTTATCAGACCTAGGAGCAGTCAAAGCCTAGTATAACCAGAAGCAGGATTGCTACATGTCTGTCCATTTTATTGGGCAGACAATCTGCTTTTCTTTATGAGAAGGGTGTCTGAAAGTTCGTAAAATGCGACACTGACACCACGAGTCCTATTTTTTCACTTTCTCGGTATGTCATTTGATCTGGAGACATTAACAGTTCCCATTTACTTTTGATCAGCAGCAAATAACTAATTAGAGCTCAAACCATTTTTCCATCCACAATTTGCCCTTGTTTGGTTCAGGTTTCAGTAAATGGGGTAAAGACCACCCAGACACAGTTGAAGATGAGAGCAGGAAGCAGTCAAAATTCAAAAGTATCCAGGAACTGAATTCAAGAACTGTCAGAGCCCAAAGCAGGAACAGAGAGCAGTGTGAGCTCAGGAGCACTGCAGAGCATGGAGTAGTCATAACCTGGGAACAGGTAAGAGTCTGAGGCCAGGAGAGCCCAGAAGCATATATGGGAGGGTAGCCTGAGCTAGGGAAGAGTCCTTGCAAGGACCTAACTTATTCTATAGATGATATTTCCGCAACAGTTCTAGTTGCCATGGGTATTTTTGCTCTGGGAATCTGTCAGGTATCTTAATTTTTAGAAAATCTTGGATGCATTTCTCTAACTCTTCCTCAATTGTCAGTTTCTCTTTGATTTTCTTTTTGCATGCATTGGATTCACGGGATCCACTGGTGAGTGTCCTTAGCAGATCACTTTTCCTTCGGAATTCACTTTGCTGCACCTGCTGCACTGGCCCTTTTTTGGCTGGTCGGTCCAGGGTCTGGATGTTAGGTTGCCGGGTTACTGGACCACAGATCACTGTCTCCTGTGGAGAGCTAGCCTCAGACTGGCTATCACAGCTTGAAGTGGATAGTTCATTGCAGGACGTTATGCTCTCTCCATCCTTTTCACTTTTATCATTTCTGCAGCCACATTCACACTGTGGTGAAGGCCATCGAGAAGAACCACCTGGAGAAGCAAAGAAAACACAATACTTTCAGTAAGTTGCTCTGGTTTCTGCAAAATGCCTTCAACTTAAAGGGATATTCACTTTTTGATTTATTTTTCCAGACATTTTCACCTTAAAATGAACAACAGCTGGATGCATTTTAAATGCAATAACATCACATTTAAGTGAAGTGATGATGAGTTTCAGTACAATTTATTTCACAACATTATTTCTCCAACAAGCAAAGGGATAGTCAATTTCAATGAAGTTACTACACTTCAGAGAAGGTACCTCTTTATAAAAAAAAGTCACAGTTCCAAATATAATCAGAATTTGGTGTGTAAACTTCTCCTAAACTGTTCTTAGTGCGTACTTATTCAACTATTTACAGAAAACTTAGTGAATAAAATGTTCCCATTTTGTAATTATTATACTGTCCCTGTCAATTCAGTCTCACATTTTTCTCCTTTGCTCAGAGAAAAGAATGAGCAATGTACAAAAAGGTATCAGAAGCACCTTCATTACACTGCCCCAAAGCAATTTTAAATTTGTATATTCTATAGCACACTTCAGAAAAACAAATAAAAAACAGAAAATCTTGAAAACATCAGCAGATTGGACATTTCTGTGGATAGAAATAGAACTAATGCTTCACATCGATCACCCTTCATTAGAACTATGGATGCTACCTGAGTATTTCCAGTAGTGTCTGTTTTTATTTTGGATTCCTTGCATATACAATATTTTGCTTTTTCATGAAAACAGCATTGTTTGTTTCTCCTTTAGGTTAGAGTCCCTCGTGCCTTCTCCACTATTCAATAAGATCATGGTTGATCTGTGGCCTAAATCCATGTGTCTGTCATCGGCCCTTATCCCTTCATACCCTTGTTTAATAAAAGTTTTTACATCTCAGATTTAGATTTAACAATTGAATTAATTAATTAATTGAATTAATTGAATTGAACACTGTCTAAGAGGGTTCCAAACCTCCATTATCCTTTGCATGTAGAAGTGCTTTCTAACATCTGTTCTGAATTGTTCAGCTCTAATTCTGAAATCTACGCTCCCTAGTTCTAGAATCTTCAACCAGTGGAAATAGTTTATCTTTATCTACCCTGTTCCCTGTTAACATCCTAAGCACTAGATTAGATTATCCTTTAACCTCTAAATTCTGAGCAATAAAGACCTAATATGTCTAATTTCTTCCTATAAGAAATTAACTTCTGAGCTCCAGATATCACCCTTGTAAACTGTGTTGAACTTTCCCCAGGTCCAAAACATCCTTCCTCAGGTAAGGTGCCTTGATCGGATTTGTAGCACATTGTCTGCAGTCTTACGCTCCAGACCTTTAGATATGAAGACCAGCATTCCATTAGCCTTTTTGACTATTTTCTGCATCTGTTTGTGGCATCTTAAAGACCTATGCACCTGAATCCCTAAATCTTGTTCCACTCGATTTAACTTTGTGCTTTCTTAAAAATACCCTGATCCATTCATTCTCATTCCAAAATTCATAATCTTATACCAAAATCCATCTGCTATAGCTTTGCCTATTTACCGAATCTATCAATAGCCTGTTGCAATTTTTATGCTGTCTTCAATACTGTTTACAATGCTGCCCGATTTTGCATCACCAGCAAAATTGGGTATTTGATTTTTTTATGTCATTATCCAAGTTGTTAATGAATATTGTGAATATTTGAGGCCACAGCAGAGATCCCTGAAGGTCACTGCTCATCATACTCTGCTAATTTGAGTATTTACCCATTATTCCAACTCTCTGTCTCCTGACACTCAACCAATTTCTGATCAATGCCAGTAATTTTCCCCAGTTCTGTGGGCTTCTACCTTAGTTAACAGTCTCTTATGTGAGAATTTTGCAAAAGCCTTCTGGAAGGCCATATAAATAACACCCATCACTTACCTCTGTCCAGTACCTTTGTCACTTCATAAAAAAACCTCTACGAGGCTTGTCAGGCATAACTTCCCCTTCATAAATCCAAGCTGACTCCCCCTGATTAACTGAATTTGTTTGAAGTGATCAGTTACACTATTGATTATAGACTAACAATTTCCCTGCCATAGGCTAATTGGCCCGCAATTCTCTGGTTTCCCTCTGTCATCCTTCTTCAAGAGTTAAGTAACATGAGCAAATTTCTAATCCAGAGGTACAACTCCTGAATCCAAGGAACTCTGAATGTTTATAGTTGGGGCAATGTATTCTCCTACCTCCTTTAACACCCTTGGATGGAAACCATCAGGTCCTGGAGATTTGTCACTCTTCAGTTTCATCAATTTCCCAATTACTGATGATCTACTTAAGCTAACTTTATTTAGACCCTGTCCCTAATCTTCTGTTAATTTCTTTGGGACTTCTGGCAAGCTATCCTCCTCCTCTGCTGTAAATACTGAGTAAAATAATTGGTCAGCACCTGCTATTTCCCCACGGTTATTGCCAATATCCCCAATCTCAACCTTCAGTCAGTCAATCATGCTTTTAAACACAGGAACAGAAATAAAAGTTGCTGGAAAACCTCAGCAGATCTGGCAGCATCTGTGAAGAGAAAATCAGAGTTAACATTTCGGGTCCGGTGACCCTTCCTTAGAACTCAGGTCAACCTGAAACATTAACTCTGACTTTCTCTTCACAGATGCTGCCAGATCTGTTGAGCTTTTCTAGCAACTTCTATTTGTGTTCCTGATTTTCACCATCTGCAGTTCTTTTGGTTTTTATTTTCTTGTCCTTTATGTAATTATTAAATCTTTTTCTATTGTCTTTTATGTCCTTTGCAAATTTGCTTTTATAATCCATTCTTATGAGCTGCTTTGTGGCCGTTTGTGGTCTTTGTATTGTCCCATTCTGTGGGATCTGTACTGTTCTTTGTATTTTTATAAGCTCTTCCTTTTAATTTCATGCTGTCCCTTACCTCCTTCGATATCTGTGGCTGGTATTTTGTCAGGTGAGGCATTTTCTTCTCATGGGTGCAAACTGCTTTTAAATAACATTAAACGTTTCTTTGAACAACCTCTACTGTTCTTCGGTGTTTTACCTATGAGGAGAGCTTCTCAGTTTACTGTGAACAGTCTCTGCCTCATTCTATTGAAGTCTGCCTTACATGAACCTAAAATTCTAATAGCTGATCTTTGCTTATGTCTTAAAAATGTTACATGAAACTTGATCATGTTATGGTCACTATTTGACAAATACACACAACTGACTTGGTCACTCACTAATTAAACTAGGCTTATTGCTCATTACTAGATCTAATATTGTTCATCCTCTCATCGAATCCAAGACAAATTGCAATAGGAAGCTATCCCTGACACACTCCAGAAATTCACAACCTTTCTGGCAGGTGCTTGTCTGCCTCTTCCATTCTATGTCAAGACTAAAATCCTCCATTATTACTACACTGCCTTTGCTACATAACTGTCTAATTTCAGCACTGATGCAATCTTGCACTTCTGAGCTGCCATCAGGTGGTCTATATATGAAAATTAATGTTGTTTTTAATTCCTTTATGGTTTCTCATTCACACCCTTAAGGGGTCCACTGTTTGCTTTTCCCTAATTGCATCCTCCCTCACCATAGAAATCACCCCTTCTGCTGTTTTCTCTATCCATCCTGTAAACCCTATAACCTGGTACGTTTAGTTCCCAGTCCTGACCATTCTTGCAGCCATGTCTCCACAATGGCTACTACATCATAATTTCCTGTTTGAATCTGTGCCTGCCGGTAATTTAATTTGCTCCTTACAGTGTATGTTTGTATAAAGATCTGCAGCTGCAATTTTGGAATGCTTACTGTTGAAGTTCCTTGAACCTCATGAGTGATATTTTCCCACAAAAGGAAATGCAATAGGTGAGAATATGGTGACCAATACTCAGAGACCAAATACTCCAACTCTGGATCAGTAGCGATCAGAGCTCAGGCTGAACCTGTGATCTGATCAAATTGGACTTTGGTTTGTCACTGCAACATATAGTGATTCATCTCTCAATAGGTCCAAGCATCTTCAAAATAATTAAACCGTGAATGATTTTTCTGTTCAATTGTTCCCACAGAAAAGGCTCCAATTTAAGCCATTAATATATGAAGAGCCAGACTGGTCTCTGTGCCTATCTAAAATTACAGATGCATTTAAGAATACTGCACACAGCCCATCTAAGATGATGTTGGGTTAATGCTATAGCTCTCCTACACTCTTGTCATGTTGCAGATTAAACAATTCAGCAGGGATTATGTTGTTACCCTTATGTGCCTCTGTCTGGACATAAATATACAGTAGAAGCAGAATGAGTGAATGTTATTTCTGCCACAGTGCCATCAAATATGTCAGCAAAGGTTTAGCCTGAGATGAAGATGATGGAGTGTATGATGGAGAGAAGATTGGGCAGCGGCAATTTTGATAAGAGGCACTTGTAATAATTGCCATTCTATTTTAAAGAAATCCAAACAACAGATTGAAATAAGATTCACAAATACAACTTTTTGGCTCTTCCTCAGAGCATCTCTTTCATAAAGTGCATAAAGTACTATGGTAAATTCAATTCCATGCTTCTAGTGGGACTTGCACTTGAAGGGAGCATAGGTTGTTGTAAGCCTGTCTTTGATCCACATGTCCTTTGAGTACATTTCACCACAGGGAATTTGTGATAGATGAATTTAGCCCTTAATACATCCATCTGACCTTTTTAATACAATCACAAAGACTTTGCAGAGCATTTAAGACCTTCTTTTATTCCTTTACAGTTAATGTCAGACTTTTGAAGCTTTAGACTGTTACAGATTTCTATACCAGCTGTAGTACTACATTGACATGTTTCTATTGACTAATTCTATTTATTGTAAAGTTATCATTCATTTGGGATTCTGCAGGCTACAGTCACTTCCATGGGTTGTTCCTGTGATTTTTTTCTATTCCCAGTAATTACCAAAGTTGTAGAATATTTCACCAATATGCTTTTACACTGCTGTCTGTTTATCAATGATAGTTGTATCTATTGAAACCCACAGTAATATCTTTAGTGACGTGATATGCTCCTCACTCTCCTTCAGAATCTGCACAGATCTTAAACATCGACAGTTTCACAATAAGATGACAATCAAGTATATTAGCAGATTATTACAGCTCATAAACATTTTGATGGATTTCTGCATTTCAGTTACATCAGCAGAAAAGAATTTTAAAATCCTGCAAATTAACATTCTAGTGACAGAAGTGATGCAGTGATAACTTAACCTCTAACATCATTGAAAGCATGTGGCACTGGAATTCCCATGTTAACCGATTTGTGTACTCCGACAAGACCAATCTCAACTAACTTTTACTTTTAAGTAAAAAATTAATTTCAAAACGATGAAGTCGTTAATGCAAAAAAAAATCCAAAAGAACTGTGGATGCTGCAAATCAGAAACAAAAACAGAAATTGCTGGAAAAGCTCACCAGGTCTGGCACCACCTTTGGAAAGAAATCAGCGTTAACATTTCGGGTCCAGTGACGTTTCCTCAGAACTGATGGCAGCTAGGAAAAGTTGGTGTTTTTATGCAGAAGACAGGGTGGGGAGTGAGGGGGTAAGGAGTAAATGATAGGTGGGGCTAGAGTCCAGAGAGACAGAAGAGCAATTGGACAAACATAGGAATGGAAACAGTCAGGCTAGCAGAATGAATAACTGCAAACAGGGAGAATTAATGGCTAACGATGGGTTGTGTGTAATAGCAAGCCATGTGATGACATGTCCTGGTGTGCGGGGGTTGTAGTAAGGACATGGGAGAAAATGCCTCAAGCCATAAAATTGTTCAACTCGATATTAAATGCAGAAGGCTGTACAGTTGTCACGTGGAAATTAAGGTACGGTTCTTCCAGCTTGTGCTGAGAAGCACCAGAGCACTGCAGCAAGCCTGAGACAGAAATGTTGGCTAGGGAACAAGGTGGTGAGTTAATGCAAATTCATTAATGCAAACCAACCTTGCAGGTTGTATTGAATTTTATATACACGTCATTGAGAACGTACGATCCAATTTTCTCTAAAATCTTTACAAAGGTGTAATTGTAAAAGCACAAGTGACACCTAGAAACAATTCCTTGGCTCATGCTAGCCACAATAGCACACATCAATCTTAAAAACCGGGCAGTAGAAATCCAGGTTTATAGGTCCACATTCACAGATTACCAAAATTTTGTAGTCAGATACAAAAAAAATAATGAAAGGGGCTATTGGAAGGTTGGCCTTGTTATAAACTGACCCCCAACAAACTAGATTAAGAAGTTGGCCTAGACCCTGACTTTCTGTCATTTAAAGATGAATGTAAAGCATTGCATTTCAGATGAAAATCAATGGGTCAAACAATTTGACTTAAACGCAAAATATATTTTATTTTAATACTACAGGTAAAATACAGACAAAATTAAATTAAAATAAAAGCATTGGTATAACTCTAACTCTATTGAAATGTTTAACAAATTAATACATTTATTAATCAGTACTAATTAACTGTGCCAATATTAGTTGTATCCCATAAACACATCATTAGCAAAGGCAAATTCAATAAAATCGGTTGTCTCAAATGCCATTCTAGCTGCAGGATGAGAGCTTATAGTTTTTAACAGAGAGGGGAGTAAAAGTTTCCACATCCAGCTTCAAGACCCCAGCAACAGCAGAAAGCTAAAACTGAAAGTCTTGGTTCTGTGGGAGCTTGACCCCATGCATTCAGGCTGCTTCTATTGTTCTGACTCTTAAAAAAAACCCAAGGCCTCACAGGTTGTTTACTTTATTGGCTTTGAGCAGACCACTTGGTAGCTCTGTGTCAATGTTTCTACATTAAAAAAATCAGGGCAAAATACACCTGTTAAAGTCATAGCATCATCAGAGCCTTTATATCTTTATGGTGTCAAGGTAATATCAATGGACTAGCAAGCTAGAGACCCAGGCAAATGCTGTGGGATGCAGGTTAAAATCCGACAAAGAGTGGAATTTAGGCTGGCATGATAAATTTAAATTTTAAAAGTTCGTCTCAATGATGGTGATCATTGTTGATTGTTGTAAAAGCCCAGCTTATTATCTAATATCTAACCACTTTCCCTTGACATTCAATGGCATTACCATTACAAAACTCTCCACTATCAATATCCTGGGATTACCATTGGCCAGAAACAGAACTTCATTAGCAATATAAATACCATGCTACAACAGCAGCTCAGCGACTGGGACTCCAGTGGCTAATTCTGAAAATAACCATTTGACTCTCTAAGCTTCCGCCCAACCCCCATCTACAGATGATGTGGGCCAAACCACCTCAAAACATGTTAAAGGAAACAGCCAAGACCCATTGCACAAGTCACAAGTCAAGACAGCGATAGAACACTCTCCACTTACCAGGATGGCCATTTGCCTCTCCACATGCAATTCCATCAACAGTAAGAAGCTCAACATCATTCAGGGCAAAGCAGCTAGCTTTCTGGTATCCTATCCACCACCTTAAACATTCATTTCCTCCACCGCTGATACACAGTGGCCAGCAGTGTGCATCATTACCAGAAGCAGTGCAGCAACTTTCCGAGCTTCTTTTGACAGCTCCTATCAAACTCAGAACTATCCAAGGGCAATGACAGATGAATGAGAATGCCACCAAACTCAGTTAGAAACATATTGCCAGTCCGTACTGTTGCTGCTTTCAAATCTTGAAACATTCTTCCCGACAGCACTGTGGATGTTCCTAACCAGATGAATTGCAGTGGTTCAAGAGGCATCCTTTGGGCACTTTCTTAAGGGCAATTAGAAGTGAGCAATAAATGCTGTTGCCTATGGTGCCCACATCTCCTGGTAGAATTAAAACAACCACAAACGTTGAATATAAATGCACGGATATTTTGGGACAGCTGCACCAGAACCCAGCCAGAGTACTGTGTATATTTCAGGGCTCAGCACCTTAGAAAGGGCATTTCTTCTCTTGGGAAGAATGGAGTGTAGATTAATCTACTGAGGATCCAAGGTTGAGAATATAAGGAGAGATTATATAAACTGGACTCTTGGAATAGAGATGGTTAAGGGGTGATATGATTGCATTTTAGTTTAGGACTTTTTAAATGGATTAATAGAGTAGATGACAGAAACACTGCCCTCTCTTAAGGATACAGGCACATAACTTTAAAACTAGAGCAAGCACAGAGAGAAGGGAGAAACACTTTCCTCCAAAAAGCAGATATGAGCTCAAACAACAAACTGAATCTAAGATTGACAGATTTTTCTTAGCTTAGGATAAAAAGGGCAAGGAGTTAGAGTAAGTAGATCGTGTAGAAAATTGCAGTTCACACTATCATGTGTGAATGCTAACAAGACTTATTAACACAATGATAACAAGATATAATATGAGATATCATGATTTTGCAACCTCACAGACAGAGGTTCCAGTTCCATGTAATCTGATGTCATTAGGGCTGACATTGTCCTACATACACTCAGTAACTAATCTCGGAGTAAAGGTATGGTTAATCCATTATTCTCCAGGTGGAGGTCAGGTCCAGACAAGCCAGAATCGCATTCAGTGGTGGAACAATTTTGAGGGGGAGACTTTGGCAGTTCAAACATGCATATTCTGTAAAAGGTGACGTCTTATTTTCATCAAATGATAGCAAAAACAGTTTGCTATTTTTCTATTTGTGGTGGTTGTGGTTTGTACGCCAATGTATGGATTCAGTGCACAAGGAGGGCCATCAGCCTCTTATGCCTGCTCCACTATTCAAAGAAATCAACCCTGGTCTGATTATTTCATAATCCCACCAATCCCCAAAAATGTTTCACTCTTTTAAACTATTTAACTCTCCCTTTATATCAACAAATATAAACTGGTTAAATATAGTACAGTAATAGCTGAGTGAGTTGATGCCTGACATGATACTAAGTAATCCATGCCTTTCACTATACCATTGTAGACAGATACCAAGTGTATGTTTTCCATCAAACGTATTCTTTTTCTTGTTGCTGCTTTAGTTTCACCATATAGATAAATGTTAACTCACAAACGGTTCTCAGCATTAAGTAGTTCTCATGTCAACTCTGGCTGCCCAGAAATTGATGACGTGTACAAATTGAGCTGCCACGACTGTGTCTATGAGATAAAGGGTCACAAAGAAAACATTAATTACAAAATTTGCACCTCTTAATCTAATGCAGTTTTGATAAATTATCATGCTTCCCACTCTCTGATATACTTTCCAGAGTATATCTTCATCCATTCTAAATGTTTGCAATTAACTCACTGGCCTTTAATCTTGCTCAGACAAAAGAACTTTATCAAATCTATGCAAATGCTGAATTGAAATATAAAAAAAACTTAGTTTTCTTTCTGTTTATACAAACTAGAGAAATAAATCTTCACCACTCTTGATTTTTATAGTGATGCAAAATGCCCTCAGTAACTAAAAAAAATGCAATTGGACACATACATACTAACCACAAAAAAAACCTAAAAAATGTGCTTCCTCCTAACTTGAAGGAAATCTAGAATAGGAAGCATAACAAAAATATTTTTTCAACACAATTTCTTTGTCACGAGGCTAATCATTATTTTAAAATCTAAAATGAGTATTCTGAGATGTAATTCCCAACCTCTACATGCAAGACAGTAAAAAAAATCCATAATATGCAACTTAATTTGTTTCTTCTTTTTCCAACTTGTGTAGTTAATTTTCACTAACTTTATTTCCTGGGTCGCCTATTATAGATAACCTATCAATTACAAAAATGCTCATCCACAGATCATTGTGGGTCATCAGCAACATCAGAATTGAGTTCCCCACAAACTGTAATCTCATGCTTGCATATTCTTAACTCCACAAAGATTATCAAGTCATGGGACCAGCCCCAGCTCAGTGAGGATTGTAGAATAGTACATCAGGAGTAGAAGCAGGCATCCCTTAAAATAATATGGCAACTTGATGATGCCACAGCAAGATGTAGTACTTTATAAGATGTACTGCATCAACTTATCAGGCCCTTTTTGATACTATCCCGCAAATCCGAAATTGCTACCACCTAGATGGACAAGGGTATGGAAAGAGACATGGGAATGCCATCAGCTGCAAGTTCTCCACCAAGTCACACATCATCCTGACTTGGAACTAAGTCATCATTCCTTCACTGCCACTAGCATTCCCTCCCTAGCAGCAAAGTGGGTGCACCTACCTGAGTGGACTGCTGTAGTTCAATGTGGCAACTCATCACGCACTTCCAAGAATTATTAGAAATGGGAACTCATACTGACCTAGCCAACAATACTCATATCACAAGAAGAAAAGAAAAATCAGGTTTGGCTGATAATTGACAATTGCTTCCAGACAAGCAAGCGTCAGCCTCAGCATGAAAGAATGTAACCATCCCTCCTTGATATCGAATAGCATCACCACCACTGAATTCCCCAGCAACAACTTCCTTCAGTAGGCTCTCAAAATCTATCCACCACTTACAAAGCAGAAGTCATGACTGTGATGACATGTTTTCCCCTTGCTTGGATATGTGTGGCTGTAACTAAACTCAAGAAACATGGCACCATCCAGCTTGATTAGCATCCCATCCACCACCAGAGGTGGGGGAGCAGCAGTCTTGAGTACCAACTGAATGCTCTACAGGAAATATCCAAGGCTCCTTACCACAACCTTCTAAACTAATGACTTCGCCCACCCAGAGGGACAGGAACAGTAGGTGTATGAAACACCATGACTTCCAAATTCTTCTTTAGTTTTCAAACCACCCTGAATTAGAAATATATTGCATTTCCTTTACTGTCATATTAGCTGCTAGTATTATCAGCGATGCCGCATCCCAAGACCAGTTTTTTTTTAATTTGCTCACAGGATGGAACATGGTCTCCTCCTGCTGCAAGAGCCTCTTCTCTTTCTACTTTAAATTCTGGGAAGATATCATAAATATTCTTTCAATTTGATGTTTGCTATTATGGAGACACTTTGCAAATTCTCCATGTCTATATCTATATCTATATCTATATCTATGTCTACATCTCCATATGTCCATATAATATGTCCATATTATATATCTCGGCCCTCATTGAAGTGGCACTTTGTCCCGGTGGAATACCTTCACTAATGAATAAGGAGGTTATGGGGTAAATAACACTTTGATATCTCAGCGCATAATTGAGAGTTCAGTGTAATTCCAAGGTATAGGTGTGTCATAAGATGCTCCCTTTTGAGATGTTAAACATAGGCCATGACTAACTCTTCTGGTAAACTGTAAAAAAAATCATAGCACTATTCATTGAAAACCATGAAACCTTCCTGGATTCTTGGCTGTCATTCCTTCCTCAACCTATGACACCAAAGTTAGTTAAACTGGTTATTAATTCAACCAACTGTTTATGGGATTTTACTAGTTGCTTACATAACAACGATGACTATAATTCAAAAAAGATAATTAATTGGATGCACAGTGCAAAATGTAATCAGGAACTGCTTCTTCTGATATGACACATGTTCTCTCCTTGAGCATAATTTTCCTTGCCATTCATTAAAATGGATCAATAAATAAACATTCCTCAATTTTTACTCCAAGTTCTTGGAATTAGAATATTAATTGGCCATACCTTCAATAATATCCCATTAAAAAATATATCGTCATGTAAAAATTAGAACATTTATGTTACAAAATATTCTTATAATGGTGATTAAAATGGACAATTTTTAAACCTCTACCATCTGATGTGAACACCTGAGATCATTCATGGATTAAAATTGTTTGTGTGTGTGTGTGTGTGTGTGTGTGTGTGTGGTGCTGTCTTCTTTTATTATTTTTCTTTGATTCTTCTTTATTTTACTCAAAACAAGCTGGTAATTACCTCCTTATTTTATCTAATGTAATGCTTTTAAAAATATTGAAGTGTGATATAGTTGCAATAAAAAAAGAATTATAAGCACTGTTGCAGCCAACCAAGGGGTTCAAAAGAGTGAAGCTGATTCACCCCTCCTCACCAGGTCATTACGGCATTCACCTTCCCATCCATAATGTGTTTCATCTAAAATGGTTCCACATGTTAAAGAACTTTGGCTTGGTTTGTGTTTCATTCCCAGAGATTTGTTTATTGTTCTCAGTAATCAGAGAGCCAGCAGAAGACCATTCAGTCAGAGGGAAGCTGCACTCTCTCTTTCATGCTGGTAAATTTGGGCCTGACTGTGCTGATCCTTGGCCTAAGCCTAAACTATCCATTAATAAGTAATAAGAGATCTACGTCTTTTTAACAAAATACCAATGTCAAAAAATAAAAACCGCTATCATTTTTTTCAGAATTTTAAGGCATCACCACTCACCCCACTTAATCGCATCACAAGTAATAAAATGTTGTAAATTGTTAAGATTCTAGTGAGTTTTTCTAAACAGCCTTTTGGTAGAATTGGTCATGTTCATAAAATCATTCATTGAAACAGTTCCCTTTGAAGGTATACAGGCACTATAATTCCAGCAATAAAATGCAGGATGAGATTCTGCATTTGTAACATTAAATGTTGGGCTTTAACAGGGGACCAATTAGCTGTCCAAAATGTAAAATATGACACAAACTTGAGGATCTATCTTAAAGATTTTAAGCTGATGACAGCACTTAGAGCTATCTTAGAAAATCAACTGTTCTTTAAGACAGAAGCTGAACTCATGAACACGGCTCAAGATACTGCGGAATCTAATAAGCTGACAGGATAATCAGAACACTCTGTCAGACAACAATACACTGTATCCTTCTGCCCTGTCAGAATACTAGCTATCTGCTAATTTGTGTATCAAGGTGATTTGGTTCTACATTTTATTTGAAATACACAATTTTAAGAACACACGTCAGGTAGTGTTCATAAATCCCATTAGTGCAAAGCAAAACAGGAGAGATTGTAGTTATGATTAGTGTAAATTTAATGTTTAAAGTGAATAACATTGTACCAGTTTAGCTACAGTTGAGGTGAATTCTTTGCAAAGGCTGTGGAACATGGAAGAATACAACACAGCAGTATCACTATAAGGACGGATGTCTGACTGCTAATTCTTACATGGGTCAGGGCTATTTCAAGGTGGTTGTATTGAGTTCAACAAAATTAGTCGAGTAATGCAGCACCAACCCTCCAAGTAATTAGAGTTTTCAATTAGTTGCAATGTCTTACCGGCCTGATTGTTAATGTTCAAATCCTGTGCATCTGGCAGAGGTCTTCTGAACAGCTCTCCGGAGAGGATAGAGTCCAAAATGTCCTATTTTTAAAGGATTAAGTCTAACTTTCAAACATTTATTGCATTCAATTCTGGTCTCCTTGCTATAGAAAAGGTGTTGTTAAACTTGAAAGGATGTAGAAAAGATTTAAAAGGATGTTGCTAGGTTTGAAGGGTTTGAGCTACAGGGAGATGCTGAATAGGCTGTGGCTATTTTCCCTGGAAAGTCAGAAACTAAGGGGTGACCTTACAGATGTTTATAAAATCATTCAGGGCATGGATAGGGTGAATAGGCAATGTGTTTTTCCCAGGGTAGGCAGGTACAAAAATAGAGGGCATAGGTTTATGGTGGGATGGGAAAAATTTAAAAGGGAATGAAGGACAACTTTTTCACACAGCGGGTGCATGCATGGAACGAGCTGCCAGAGGAGGTGGTGGAGACAGGTACAATTTCAACATTTAAAAGGCATCTGGATGGGTACATGAATAGGAAGAGTTTAGAGGGATATGGGCCAAATACTGAGATGGTGGCTCAGTGGTTAGCACTGCTGCCTCACAACACCAGGATCCTGGGTTCGGTTCCACCCTTGGCTGACTCTCTGCGTGGAGTTTGCAAATTCTCTCCTTGCCGTCGTGGGTTTCTTCTGGGTGCTCTGGTTTCCTCCCACAGCCCAATGATTAGGAGGTTAGATGGATTGACCATGCTAAATTGCCCAGAGTGTCCAGGGATGTGCAGGCAAGGTGAATTAGTTGTGGGGATAGGGTAGAGGGTGTGGTGGGATGGGTTACTCTTCAGAGAGTCAGTGAAGACTCGTTGGGCTGAATGGTCTGCTTCTACACTCTGGGATTCTATGAAATGGGACGAAATCAATTTAGAATACCTGGTCGGTGCAGATGAGGTCAACCAAAGGATCTGTTTCTGTGCTGGATAATTCTATGATATCATATGTACAAAGTAGGAGATTTCTTTTATGTTCAGAAAGACTTGCTTGGGCCAAAAGGTTTCAGTACTAAAAGTTCTAAGTTAAAACTGTCTTCTCAATGAACGCTCTATGCATTCAGATTTTCAGCTGCAACTAATCCACAGTGCAATTAAAATACATTTAAAAGAAAAGTAGAGAATAATAAATCCTTTGACTAAATTGAAACACTTTGATTTGCTATCACTAGCATTTGCTTTCAAAATTAAATCGCTGTAACTCTTTCAGGCTTAATTCTGCAAGGTAATTTTCTTTAAAAGATTATGGACCATGAATGTGCTAATCTATTATCTGATACCAAGGGAAATAAGTTCCAAATATGTCATTCGACACATCTGCAGTGTTCTATGGAGCCAATTCATTGATTTGGAAAATAAGTACAACAGTTAAACTGAGAACACAGGTTTTGTTAGCGTTCATATGTAACACTGACTTTCTGACAGGTAAATTTGAGAGCACCTGATAACTGATATGATTGTCATGATATGTGAGTAATCAGAGCTTGTTGATTGGAATACAGGCAATGTTCAGCCAACTCGTTTTAATGATTTCAGCATCCAGTCAGCTCCTGTGGATGCGGCAACAGCAAACCAATACTGAGATTGGTAATGCCACTTAAGCCTTCCCTGCACTTCATAAACAAAAAATACATTTTGTTTGGAGCAGATGCATGCCGCCAGTCTCGAAATGACTCTTGCTGAATATGGGTCATAAAGGGTTAAAATTGGGCAGTTCTGTTCAGCACTATCCACTATGATGATGCCACTACTACTGTAGGCAGACTCTCAAAGGAGTGAGATCTAACATTTGAACCTCCACAGAATCTCTGCCACAATGTCAATCAATTTAACCTGTAACCAGTTGTTAACATGCAATAGAACAATATCTTATTAATCAGAAGAAAATCTTCCAGTTATACCAGGGAATTCCTCTACCGTGTTAGACCAAGCAAGACTTGTAGTTAGATGGTAGCAGTAACTTTCATTATGAGCAGGAGCGCAAAGAGAATAATGGGTTAGTGAATGGTAAGAGCATTTCAGGCCTGTTGAAAGAAACATGAAAGGTGGCAATTCCCTGAAGAGGAAGAATTAGCAACTGTAAAGCAGTTACAGGCTGCATTGTGCATACCATTAACTGTGGGAATGGGCCTGAGTCAGAGCTTAGTGATGAGCAAACAGACATTGGGTATCGGTGAGTATTGTCCGAAAATCCCTGCTGAGCCAGGGAAAATTTAAAAAGGCACAGGCTGAAAAAATGAGAAGTTAAAAAATTACATACAGCACAGATTGAACATCACCAGCATACTGAGTGGACATTGCAACACGCAGCTGCAGAAAAAGAAGTAAAGGACCACGAAAGAAATATTTATCTGAGTTCCCAGGCCTGAGTATATCACAAAGTCAGTAACTGAAGAGACAATGTTGAGTAGATTAAAAGACAAAACAGACTTTGTCAAAAAGGGAAAGAATGCTTGCTAAACCATATTCAGGCAACAGAAAATGTGGGAGATGCTTCCTCAGAGCTTTGATTAATGGAGAAATCTTCTACTAAAAACACAAAGCGCAGGAATTATTGAGAAAAAAATACTGTGATTAAAGCAAGAATGATTAAAGCCACAAACAGTGAATTCATTCAATAAAGCAGTGATAAAAGTGAAATGCTCGATTCACCCATAAAGTGCAGATATCCTCCATTTTAGATGGGACAGGCAGGAATCCAACATTCTAGGCACAAGGTAGTGGGAATATTTCATTTGAGCTTAAATACCTCCAATAACGCAACAAAGTGCAATTGCTATTACTGGGAAATAAAAGTCTTCAAGCAGGTAAAACATATAATCACATTTGGAAAATATGGCATCAGGAATAATACTGGCAGAAAGAGTTAATTTCAGGAATGCACTGGGTACAGCGTAATTTTGGACAACTTGGAGTAATCAATTCCTGAAACAGCTTCCACATAAGATATAAAATCAGAAGCTGAAAAAATAAACATACTTCTTATGCAGAACTAGAATTTAGTTGATGTAATAACTTGCTAAAGGGTAAAAGCAACAGTTGCTTTTGAAGAAGTACTGGAAGCTTTTGACAATTATTACAACATCAGAATGAATAAAATTCTTGAAAGAACAATATTTATTCTAAAAAATTCAACATTTGGGGAAATCCAAAAATGACTGGATCAAAGGTATCTACAGATTTGCGGAAAGTTACAATTATGATGGCTTCAATTCAAAATTCATAAGAAACAGAATTGTTATATGAATTGCAGATGATTCTTTATTAGGTGTATTATTGTCTGAAAAAGACCTGACACTAGAAAAGGCATTCAGATCATTAGTGAAGCAGACATCAAGAAGCAACACTGATTAATCCTAAGAACAGAAGATCAACCTTAGCATTGAAAATTAGCAAAGTCTATTAAATTCTTAAGGTAGAAAACCAAATATGACATGTGATAATGCAGTATAGCAAATAGGAGAAGCACCAGACATTAAAGTTTTTATCAGAGTTGTGGGGGAAAGAAAACTCACAAGCAAGGAGAGTATCCTTAAAAGTCGTAAAAATGATTAGTTGATCAGTCTGACAATGGTCACTTCCAGAAAAAAGTATAGAAGTGGGATAGTTTCAGAAAAGTGAGAAATCAAATAGCTACTAAGACTGAGAGGTTAATGGGGTGGAACTGTCTAGAACAGAAGGAAAACCTAAAGTGTCCCAGGGAAATTGACAATCCAGATCTCACAATTTGGCAAGCTGATATATGTCATTGTGATCTCACAAATTTCATGCTCGACATCAGGGTGAATATCTCTATATTATTAGAGAGTGAGCTTTGATTAAATAAAATGTTTAAAAGTAACAACTGTGCAACAATATGATCCAGGAGCACAACATCTAAGATTAAAGGGATGCTACAAGTAAATCTCTATTTTCAAGAAACATCAAACATTAGAAAGCCCATATGTACTTCACAATCGCGCATTCTCCTTGAGTAAAATATCATATCTTGACTTCAATCTTCTTCAAATTGTGTCAGGGTTAAACTATATAAAATTAAGAACAGCCTGTCAAGGATAACCAATCGAGAAACAGGTGATTCAAAGAACAATGGGTCAAAGGACAGCCAGTAGAACACTTCAAAAGGCTCCCTCGAAGTACAGCAGACCCTAAACAAAAAACATTAAGACTAGTACATCGGCATAAGAATTTGGTTTTATAGCGTCAATGAGATCGCAACCTATGAGTGTACTCAATGAGTACAAAGGTTTTCCACTGCTATCCAAACTGAAGACTGCTTAGTCTGCAAGAGTCGGTAAGGTTTGTGAGGAAAACATTCAATGAGGTAGCTAATGCGCAGCATATACCACTTAAACCTACTGATGAATCTATAACTGAAGCAACTCAGGATGCAGCACAGTTTGGGGAAAATGTAAACATGACAGTTTCAAGTTTGATGTTAGATAGTCAGAAGAGGCAGGTCAAATCAGAATATTTGACATTCTTGTCTTCCCAGAAAAGATTCTCAGTAACTGTGACAGAGGTTACTTCAATCCAGAAGCAATCATCAATGAGCAGAACTGAGGAAATGAACATGTTAGTTTAATCAATATTGCAATTGCAGAGGGTGAAGGAGAAAGCCCAAAACAGCCAGCAAATTCAAGGTAAAAATGTACATGTTTCAACAGATATCTACAGGTGGATTGAGAATAAAAATCTGCTGACATAGATTGAAGATATGGTACATATAATTCCTTGTCCAACAATTCAAGTTTATGCAAAGAAGAAATTATTCGTTATAGTGAGTGAGGATGCTGAGAAGAAGGAAATACTTGTTTCAGCATTTTCCCTGAAGGAAACTATGGAGGTTAATCACCCTCCAAATGAAGAGGCCTACAGGCTTCAGACTGTCTGAAAGAAGACCAAAGGCATAAAAGTGCTAGTTTCCGAAGTTTGAAGAGAATGTGTTTTGACAGAATCATGAAACCTCCAGGTGGCCTGGATATTAAAGTCAGAGATTTGGGAGGAGGTGGGAGAGTGGTGAATGAGAGCATTAATTTTACATTTTCACATATATAAAGAGGAAGAAAGCTTGGGAGATATTGTATATGTGTCTAAAACAGTTGATACTTAGCATTATCATAAGCATCCCCCACTATAAAAATATCATCTAGACTTGTGTGCAGAACAGCTTACAATTATGAAAAACTGAAACCTCACACCTAGTCCTTTCTGAAGAGGAGTCCCAACCCCAAACGTCAACTTTCCTGCTCCTCTCATGCTGTCTGGCCTGCTGTGTTATCTTGCTATCTCATCTAGTCCTCTTCAATGTCTCTGCAATAAAATCTATCATATCAATGCAATCTGTAACTAGCTGCTAACATGCAATAAACTACATTTTATTAACTACAAGAGGATCTATTAGTTAGACCAGGAAATGATCTTCCTCCATCACTTTAGACCAAGTAGACACTTTAGTGTCCACACAATGTAGTGAACTGATATATCAATACAAGAACTCACTCAGTTAGTTGGTTTATCCGTACAACAACTCAGACCTTGGAAACATTGCTGCAGAATGATGCAAAGGATTAATTGCAGTGGGGTCCTTAGATTGGGCGGTAGGCAAGTGGCAACATATTGCTATTCAGAGAAGGCCAGGACACTGTCCAGAAACAAACTCAGAAGTCATTGTGGGCAGACAGCCATGATTGTGCCCTAAGGTATTTAGATAGCACAGGATATTCAACTACTTGCACAAGTACCTAACGTCAGTGAATGCATACTTAAATGCCACATTCTATCATCTGATGAGAGCAATGTTTCTTGTAGATTGCAAATGCATACATGCAATTATGCAGAGACCAACAGGTAACACAAAGGATCCCACTTCCTTGACCTGTCCGTCTTCCCTGGACTGACCTATCCCCTCCTTACCTCCCCACCTATACTCTACTCTCCACCTATCTTCTTTTCTCTCCATCTTCAGTCCGCCTCCCCCTCTCTCCCTATTTATTCCAGAACCCTCACCCCATCCCCCTCTCTGATGAAGGGTCTAGGCCCGAAACATCAGCTTTTGTGATCCTGAGATGCTGCTTGGACTGCTGTGTTCATCCAGCTTCACACTTTATTACCTTGGATTCTCCAGCATCTGCAGTTCCCATTATCACTTCACAAGTTGGTCCTTTTAAGATAACATAAAGCTGCCCAGAAATTAGGGTGGCACAGTAGCTCAGTGGTTAGCACTGCTGCCGCACAGCTCCAAGGACAGGGATTTGATTCCACCCTCGGGTGACTGTATGTGTGGAGTCTGCATATTCTCCGTGCATCTGCGTGGGTCCCCTCCAGGGGCTCTGGTTTCCTCCCACAGTCCAGAGATGTGCAGGCTAGGTGGATTGGCCATGCTAAATTGCCCATAGTATTCAGGAGTGTGTAGGTTAGGTAGGTTATAGGGGGATGGATCTAGGTGGGATGCTCAGTGGGTCAGTGTGGACTTGCTGGGTCAAAGGTCCTGTTTCCATACTGTAGCGATTCTATGAAATTCATGTAAACAAACAGGCGTTACTGCTATCTTGTGGTTGTCTTATGCCACCTCTACCAGTTGTTGATATTGGGTGAAGGTTGTTTGAGGTAGTTTATTGTAATGTTGGGCCTGTCAATTGATTACTAATAAAGATACACAACTATTGCACATCTACAGGAGAGGCACTGTTCATAGACTAAAAGAAAATTATTACATGAAAACAATAAGTGCAACTACATTTGACTAGGACCTTTGAAAGCCGAAACAGATACATCTGTTCCCTCTAAAAGCTACAGCAGGTCCCCTTGTTCCCATCAGAGATAGCGTGTGACAACAGTTGAATGGTTGGAGCCAATGTAACATGAATGTTAATTTCTTCAGAACCATTACCTCATACAACACATGGAATTTAAAGGAGAATTTTGCTGACAGCCCTTTACCCTTTCTTGCTCACTTAGATCTATCATCATAACCTTCTAGTCTCTTCTGTTTGGGTCAATGTTTTGAGTTATAATGACCCTATGATTCTCTAACATTTGTACTAATTTGGGATCCATAGTAATTCATCCCAAAGTGTATGCAATACTACAGGTGAAATTTTAAAACTCTAGGAACACGTGTAGCATCTAAAACACTAACAAAATTGATCCTTTTTTTTATGACCTATCCAAAGCTGATACAAATCAAGTGTCTTGCCAACACAGTTGACACTTGGAAAAAGTATATGAGGCTGAGCAAAGTGGATTTTGGAATGCCCTAATGCTTCAATCAGGCTTATATGGCAGTTTCTGTTCTTATCTGTTCTAACACCTGTCACTTTAATACAGAGTCTCAGTTGGGTTATATTCTGATTGATGTTGCTGTGGTATCTCTACATGTCATTCAGGTTCAAATGGAGCACAGCCAATTGTTGTTTAAAAACAGTATTATTTTCATTTGAAGTATCATTTCCTGTTCTACTTTGCCAATATATTATCTTGTGCACCAATTTATGCAGATTTCATTCCCAAATGGTAAAATATGTAATTCAATTTGGGTGAATGTTTTTGCATTATATTGCATATTACATTTCAATCTATCTCCATGTCTGTATCCTCTTCAAAGAATATAAACAGTTAATAAAAAGTGCAATTTGGAATGGGGGAAAGAGGGGCATTTATTAGGTCAGAGTGTTCAATTTTGACTTGATTAAATAATTATATTTAGCCTGTTAGATTTATTAACATATAACTCTGCATCTGCAGTCAACAATGCAGAGAACTGTGCAGAACTGGAATTTGGAAGGGCTCCAGGAGGTGCTAGTAATAGTTTCAAATAGAGTGAGGGGGCAGTAATCTAATTCAGTGATGCTTCCGTTGAAACTCTCCTGAGTGCAGTCAGCAACAGGAAGGACATACCTTTCCTCAGCACCGGGTGAAAGAACCCTGCTACAAGAAGGTAAAGTTGGGGTTGCTGAGGACATGGGTGGTAGAAGCACTGTATTTCTGTAGTGGTGGAAACAGATTACTCATCTAACCAGAGACAGTAAAAACTGCAAATGCTGGAGTCAAAGATAACACGGTGTAGAGCTGGATGAACACAGCAGGCCAGGCAGCATCAGAGGAGCTAAAGAGTGGCTGTAGTACCTGATTTGCTTGAGAATATGGTCAAAGAATTTCAGGGCCGAAGAGATTACTAGAGGGTTGCATTGGGACAGAGATCCACTGAAGAAGGTTCCCAACCTGAAATGTCAACTTTTCTGCTCCTTTGGTGCTGCCTGGCCTGCTGTGTTCCTCCAGCTCCACACTGTGTAAACTCACCCAACCAGATCAGGAAAAGTGAGGACATGTATAGATACACAAATATTACCGGGTTTAAACAACCCACTTTTTTCCTTACCAGCGTAAGGAAGAAAGTGTACTTTATCAACATCAGTCCTCACACCCACTATGTATCAATACTATCCATCATTCACATTCAATGCGCCTTCCACTCTTTCATGCAGCTTTCTGTGAGTGCCACATACCTCAATTCTCTGCAGTGTGATGCATCTGTCTGACTGTCCCCCTCACTGAATACACTGCATCCACTGGGTGTGCATGTGACTTCCAATCACTCACTGGTTAGTTATTTCACCACTTGTGGAAGAACACAGGTATAGGTAAGGGGATGGCTGGAAAATGGGAAGCCTTCAAAAATGAGGTAACGACAGTCCAGAGACAGAATGCTCCTGTTAAAGGGAAGGAAAAGGGTGGTCGTGTTAGGAATGCTGGATGACCAGAGAAATTGATGTTTTAGTCAAGAAAAAGAAGGAAGCATATGTCAGGTATAAATAGTAGGGATTAAGTGAATCCCTAGAGGAGTATAAAGGCATGCTTAAGAGGCGAATCAGGAGGGCAAAAAAGGGAAATGAAATAGCTTTGGCAAATACGGTTTAGGAAAATTCAGAGGGATTCTACAAATACATTAAGGACAAAAGGGTAACTAGGGAGAGAATAGGGCCCCTTAAAGATCAGCAAGGATGGTTATGTGTGGAACCATAGGAGATGGGGGAGATACTAAATGTATACATTGCATCAGTGTTTACCGTGGAGAAGAATATGGAAGATAGAGAACGTGGGGAAATAAATAGCGAATGTTCATAATACAGATCAGGTGGTGTTGGATGTCTTAAAAAGCATAAAGTGGATAAATCCCCAGGATGTGATTAGGTATACCCTCGAACTTTGCGATAAGCAAGGAAAGTGATTTCTGTTCCCATTGCTGAGATATTTGTATCATCAATAGCCATAATGAGATACTGGAAGATTAGTGGTTGGCTTATATGGTGCCATTATTTAAGAAAGGGGGTAAGGAAAAGCCAGGGAACTATAGAGTGGACAGCCTTCATCAGTGGTGGGCAAGTTGTGGGAGGGAATCCTGAAGGACAGGATTTACATGCATTTGGAAAGGCAAAGACTGACTAGGGAGAGTCAGCATGGCTTTGTGGGTGGGAAATCATGTCTCACTGACTTGATTGAAATTTTTGAAGTCGTAACGAAGAGGACTGATGAAGGCAGAGTGGTGGATGTGCTCTATACGGACTTCAGTAAGGTGTTTGACAAGGCTCCTCATGGTAGATTAGGTAGCAAGGTCAGATCACATGGAATTCAGGGAGAACTCGCCATTTGAATACAGAACTGGCTTGAAGGTGGAAGACAGAGCGTGGTGGTGGGGAGTTGTTTTTCAAACTGAACGCCTAGGACAAGCAGTGTATCGCAAGGATCGGTGCTGGGTTTACTGCTTTTTGCCATTTATATTAATGATTTGGATGTGAACATCAGAGGTATTGTTGGTAAGTTTGCAGATGACACAAAATTTGGTAGTGTAGTAGACAGCCAAGAGGCTACCTCAGAGTACAACGAGGGACTTTGATTAGATGGGCCATGGGCCAAGGAGTGGCAGATGCAGTTTAATTTAGATAAATGTGAGGTGCTGCACTTTGGAAAGGCAAATCAGGGCAGGATTTATATACTTGATGAGAAGGTCCCGAGGAGTATTGCTAAACAAAGAGACCTTGAAGTGCAGGTTCATAGTTGCCTTAAAGTGGAGTTGCAGGTAGATGGGGTAGTGAAGAAGGTGTTTGGTCTGCTTACCTTCATTCGTCAGTGCATTGAGTATAGAGGTTAGGAGGTCATGTTGCGGCTGTACAAGACATTGGTTAGGCCATTTTCGGAATACTGCATGCAATTCTGTTCTCCCTGCTATAGAAAGGATGCTGTGAAACTTGAAAGTGTTCAGAAAAGATTTACAAGGATGTTACCAGGGTTGGAGGGGTTGAACTTTAGGGAGAGGCTGAAAAAGCTGGGTTTATTTTCCCTGGAGTGTTGGAGGCTGAAGGGTGGCTTTACAGAAGTTTATAAAATCAAGAGGGGCATAGATAGAATGAATAGAGAAGGTCTTTTCACCAAAGTGGCGCGAGTCAAAAACTAGAGAGCATAGGTTAATGTTTCGAGGGAAAGATTTAAAAGGGACCTAAAGGGTAACTTTTTCATGCAGAGGGTGGTCCATGTATGGAATGAGCTGCCAGAAGAAATGGTGGAGGCCGGTACAATTATAATATTTAAAAGGCATCTGGATGGGTACATGAATAGGAATGGATTAGAAGAATATGGGCTAAATGCTGGCAAAATGGGACTAGATTAATTTTGGATAACTGGTCGGCATGGGTGTGCTGGACTGAAGGGTCTCTTTCCATGCTGTACAGCTCTATGACTCAATGGTTCATCACAAGTTTTGCAAATGACAGATGCAGGTCAGAAAAATGTAGAAATCAGTGGCACCTCCTATCCTTCTCCATCAGAGATGGCTGGTCTGAGAACTTTTAGCTAGCTGATGATTGAAGTACAAGTATCTCCAAAACACATGCCGACTTTGTTTTATCAATGGCAATTCAATGCAAAGTGATTGTCAAAAATAGTACTTTATCACAGCAAATTCATAGTCTTGCAGGACCTTCATGCTTCAATGAAGAATTACTGGAGATGCCTGGGTTTGACTTCTCAGAGGACCATACATTGAGGGGAAGAACACACCATAGCAGGACATTGTGCCATGCACCAGTTATAATGCTCATATCTTAAGTGGGTCCAGTTAGGGAGCTGGTTTCATTAGAACAAGGAAATTAATATCTCACATGTGAGTATGAGCAGACACGGGTGCAGGAATTCATATGGGCTTGCATGAGGCTAGAAAATGCTTTTCAAATTCTGCTCAGCTTCATATAGTTCCTGACTTCTATTAAGCATTATTGGGTCAGATTGTCTTCTTTGGAATTGATAAATTATCAAATTTTACAGTATTGTAATCATTGCTCCACTCTTAATTTTTAGGTTCTGCAGCCCTGAGCTCCACCTTCCTAAATCCACTCACCACTTACCCAGTACTCTTACATGCTGTCAACTGCTGGGGTGGAAAGACTACCATCCATCATCACCACACCATCTGCCAAGCTATTTTTCTTTCTCATTTGCCATGCTCCGAAACCTGTCCACTCTGTCCTGTGATCCCACCTTCCCTTCCTCCCTCAACTGCCGCACTCGGATCTACCTTTTAGACTGCAATCTCTTCCAAAGCCCTTTCTGCCTTCTACTTTCTTCCTTCCAATTCAAAGCTGCAAATCCTGCTCCATGCCTCTGCCTCTTCCAGTTGCTGGGGACCGTCGCCACCCACAAAATCCTACTGTTTACGTTCCTGACCCAAAGCTGTCTGTGCAGCCAATCTGACTGGCAGCTTGTGGGTAATAGAATAAAGTCATAATAATAAGGTCCTGTTGTTAAAAGTGGCAGTATTCCTGGGATTGCCGAGATCCTCCCCCTACACCACCAATATGAAAATATCGAGGCAAATATATCAACTAAACTACAGCAGTTGATTTAAACAGCTGTGGATTCCACCCCACTGGGTGTATATATGACCTTCCATCACTCAGTTTCAACACATAGCCTAGTACTGAGGGAGCATTATCAATAAATCTGTCATTTGATTGAGACATTAAGTTGAGGCCTTACCTGTTCGGATAGAAGACCCTATAGCATTATTTTATGAAAAAAAAGAGTTGGCTTGATGTCCTGGCTAATGTTCACCCTCAAACAAAATAAATTAACTAATTACTTATCCCATCTTCTGTTTATGGGGCTTTACAATGCGCAAATTAGCTTCAGCGCATTCAGCTTCAGCTTTGCCTACAAAGCTACTTTAAACGTAATTTGCTGGCTGCAGACAGCTTGGGAATGACCTCTGGAAATGAAACATGCTATGTAAATCCATTATTGTTCCCCCAACAGACATTTCACAAGGCAAAGACTACATTTCATTCAAAGAGTCTACAATACAGACAGTACTAAAGTAAAACAACATCACTTCATGTGGTACAACCAAGACTAATTAGTTCACTTAATTTTCTATCCACTATCTCTGCAGTTACATGCAGATTACCCAGCACATTAAATAGCAGTATTCATTTGCTGCAACCTGCTAATACATTCAATAGCCAACACCACTTACTTATGATGTAATATCTCATGCTAATTGTACAAACCCATTTAATTGTTAACAACAATAATACAATTCACATGATAATTGTGGTGCAAATTATGGCCAGGGAGTTGGGCAGAGTTTGCACTCCTCATATAAAATTACCAATTTTACATCTAGCCATCAGAATTAAGTGGCAAGGTTTTGTCTAAACTGTTCCAAACTGGATAATGAAATTAGTTAGCATGGTTAGTATTGGAAAATGACTTTGGAGCTCTCCCTACTGTGAGATTAATAAAAATAAATTATAATGCAAAGCACAGTGCAGGCTTCAAAACTTGATAGTAAAGTCACATTTATATTCCATTGTTAGGCTGTTCAAATATTTCCAGTGGCAGCGACAAAGCTCCCATCCCCAGTTGGAAAGGGGAAAAGTTCCTTACCATCAGCAGTTAAAATGAGGGGTCTTTGCAAGATTTCTTAGAGGGCTGCTTTTTTTGATTTTTGGAGCTATGTTTTCATTTTCAGCAGCATCTTTTCATCTTTGTTAGATGATGCACATATGAACGGGAATTTCTTCCTGTATTTGTGCTTTCTAATGAAGGAGTTTGCCTCCCTAGATAGATAAATTAGCACAAATACTCAAGATTGAATACATACATATATACAATATCAATTATTTTTAAGTTAAAGTCTACAAATAAATTGTTTAACTAATTTATTTCAAATAAAGCTCTCACTCCATATCTTTTTAAGCATTCACCAAAATAAATAATTTAATGCATTTGTCATTTAAAAATGATGCAATATTTATGCTGATTTTCTAGGAGTTCTTATTTATGTAATCAAGAACAAAAAAATTCTAACTAGCTTCTTGAAAAACTTCATAAAAATTCAATACAGAATGTAGACTAACATGAAGTTTAAAATTTGCTGATTATCCGCCACTTTGTATTCTGTTCCTCTAGCTTTAAAAATATTTATGGCCTCAACCATCCTGATTCTATAAAGGGGAGGCAAAATTCTTTTCTGTGCCCTTTAACCTCAGAACATTGAGTGGTTATAAACTGTAATAAACTTGAACAATGACAGATAAAGCTAGGCAATGCATGAAGGTTGTTTTACCTGCTTTCCCAATCATTCCAACCATGCCTCAGCTTAGTTTTGTGAACGTCTCCTGCAAGATCATCAAGGGGTGGGTCAGATTATCTCCTTCAGCTTGGCCAACCACAGGTTCCTCAATCTGTTCTTGGCTGTTCCAGCAATCACGGATTCTGTCTCAGCGGAACAGCAAGTGTGAAAGATAGGAAAGATGTGATTGATGAACCTGGGAGAGATAGACTCCAGGAGTTCCTGGTTTCCCATTACAGGAGTGGCTTTTCTCCAAATGGTCACACCTGTGATTGCAATTTTTATATTGTTTGGGAATTTTTTGGGCCAAATTCACCCATCATCCACTCCCCAAGCACTTTGAACATTGTTCATTACCCAATTAAAATGTGACTGCATTTTTAAAATGGGATTGACATTTATCTTTGTCCAAACGTAGGATTTCTGGGAACAACATTTTAAAGATAAAACTAGCTTGATTCACAAATGCACTACTTAATGTACCGGTACACTTTTACACACACAGGTCCTGTTCCCCTAGATGGCATACAACTGCTTGAATTGGAGTTGCAACAAATGCAAGGCTTGGTGAAAAACAACTTCATTTTCTTCATTTGCTTCATTTTCACGCAAGGACATAACTTCAAATAGTTCCTGTTCATCTGGCTATTTGTGTCTGTTGTTTCGCCTTTCTAATGCCCTGCCGGTGCCATTTGCATATTAATTCTAATTCTGTTGCGACATGTTGGGCTATGTAGTTGCCCTTATTAGAAAGAATTAAACCGCTCTGCATATGTTCTGAGGGGTCCTTTCACAAACTTACAAACATAAGAACAAGAAGCAGGGACTGGCCATTTCGACCCTTGAGCCTGTTCCACTATTTAATAATTTTGTGGCCAATCTTGATTGCTACCTCAGCAACACATTGTCACTTATGCCCAGTAACCTTTCACTCCCTTGATTACCAAGAAACCAGCCACCACCACCTTAAAAGTATTCAAAGATGCTGCTTCGACCACATTTTGAAGAGAGAGTTTTAAAGACTCAAACCTCAGAGAAAACATTTTGTCTTCTTTGTCTAAAATGGTTGCGCGTCTTATATTCCATGGTGGCCCTTAGTTCTAGAATCTCTCCCAAGAGGAAACATCTTTCCATATTCAACCTGTCAAGGCCTCTCAGGATCTTACATCTTGTAAGAAGTCATCTCTTAGTCTTCTAAACTTCAGCAGGTATAAGCCTAGCCTGTCCAATCTTTCCTCATAAGACAACACACCCATTCCCAGATGCAGTCTAATAAATCTTCTCTGAACTGCTTCCAACACATTTACATCTTTCCTTAAATAAGGGCACTAATGCTATTCATAGTACTCAGGATGTGATCTCACCAATATCCTGTATAAGTGAAGAATAACTCCGCGACATTTGTATTCAACCTTCCTCACTAAAAAAGTAATATCCAGTTAGCTTTCTTAACTAATTGCTCTCCCTACTCATTAACATCTGGTAATTCATTAACTGCAACACCCAGATCCCTCTGCATTCCGGAACTCTGCAGAGCTTTGATTTTATTTGATTTGATTTATTTATTGTCATGTGTATCTTGTTACAAAATACAGTGAAAAGTGTTGTATAGTGTCATCATTGTTTGGTGCCATCTTAAAACACAGAAAAATAAACCAAAATATTGAATATAAAGGCAGAAAAATGAAGAAGTAAAGTAAGTGTCTAACTTTATAGTGCTTCTTGTTAAGTGGTCATCATGGACCATTGGCCTGATGGCCAGGTACAAGTCTCCTTTACCACACTATATCGCCACCGGAATTAGTCACCAATCTCCAGTGCCATCTCTCCTCTCAACACCCTCGCCACTATGAGTCATCTCCGAACCTCATCATTGCAGACGCCACCAATCATGCTGGGTATTGCACCAACCCAAATTCGACTCCAGTGCCTCTTTGAGTCCGCTTCAGGCCCATCTCGCTGATACAGCCACTGCTGATACTGCAGTGTCTCCAACAGGGCCCAAACCACTTCTGCTGCCACCTCCTTGAATCTGCACTGGATAAAGATGCCACCAGGAACCCAAATGTGCCTCTGTCAATGCTGTCAAGTGTCCGAGCTGCTGGTCCCCTTTGCCGCTACCAATGTCATAGCCGCAACCAAGCTCTTTACCAAGAGGCAAGTAAAATAAAATAAAAGAGCCAAAAAAAAGGACAAGAGAGAGAAAAGAGGAAAACAACTAAAAGAAAAGTAGATGGAGTGGATGCGCCCCAGGTTCAGAAGCCCTACTCCAAAGTCACCTCAGTGAAGTTCTCATCCATTGGTTAGGGGCTTACTTAGCTCTATATATCTCATTCCTGTTCTATAGTTTAGCATTTGTGCAATCCTGTTTTGTAGTTTTACGAGGCTAGCTTCTGAATTTTTAGTATGCTAGGTGCTACTGCTAGTATGCTGTCTCATTTTTCAAACAGCTGTTGTTCTCCTGGCTTGACAGCAGAATGAGGTAGATGTTGGACAATGAGGTTAGAATCTGTGCCAGAGTACAATTCTGCTGCTGCTGATGGATGTAGAATTCATGGGTATAGAGTTTTGAGCTCAAGATCTGTTCGGAGTCCATTCAAATTGGCATGGCATTAGTGTCACTTGTGTAGCACTTTGGAAATCAAGCACTGAAGTGCTACTTCTGAAGTCATCACAAAGGTTAAAAACTTTAACAAGGATGTAATGTTGCCCATTTACTTGACTTTCAGACCCAGATTGATAGGAAACACAGATCTGTTCAGCTGTTGTCCTTTGTACTTTGTGTGCTCTTTTACAAGGAAAGGGAGAAACATGTGTGTGAGAGAATGAATCAAGGTCATGTATTCAGCAGATGGATGCAGCAAATTGAGTGACAATGACTTGCTTTACATCGCATTACGATTAGCTTGAGTAACAATGGTGCATCAGTACATGGGGAAATAATGAGGTGTACAGAAATTGAAAGCTGCTGCTGCTGAAATATGAGTGTATTACACCTCACCGAGGTAGTCTGTTGGAAATCAAGCCCTATTATTCCAGAAGCTGTCACAAAAGTTAGAAATTTTATAAAAGTATGCAAAATTTCTCAATTTACATTTCTTTTAGACCCAGGCTGACAGAAATCATGGACCAGGTTTCAGCAGCTAAGAAGAGTGATTTTCATTACAAATAACTAGATCCTAGCTATTGGTAAACAACTCTGCACCAGAGACATACAGCTCTATTAATTGAAACTCTAACTTACTCATAAAATTTTGCTCTATTCTTAGTCATACAGACTGACAAAGGATGCTGCCAGACCTGCTGAGCTTTTCCAGCAACTTCTGTTTTTGTTCCTGCTTTAAAGCAACTGCATTTCTTTCTGTTTTTAAAGGAAAGGATGTCATGGGCAGAGGGAAAGACTGGGAAGAATGGCTCCTCTCCACAGGATTCACTGAGATTATCTTTGTTGCCTGTCAGATCCTACCGTTCCTCGACTTTCCTCTTCCAGGTACTTTCACTTGCTTGCAGAAGGCAAGCAGTTGTGATTGGTTCACAACTTATAACATCTCTGATTCATTGGTTATGAACCACAACTTACGACAATTGACAAGGGAAAATAAACTTTCTTCTTTCAGGTTTGAGGTGGTTTATTTTCCACAGCGGAGAACAAGGACAGCAACTTTCTTTCCAAAGGTCTGATGGATTCTCTAATCATTCACACCCACAAGCTGTTCAGCAACCTGGGAGCCAATCGCATAGTTGTTGGCAGGCAGAAGGCCTTTGTCATCAACCACAGCTCACCATTCCACAGATCAATCAGTTACTTATTGCCAGCTGAATCTTCCCTTGTACAAACCCCAAGGTTACAGCTTATCTGTACAGGTAGTTCTCCCATAAAGTGATTGTTGCATTCTTGTTTGACCTCACGCTGTAGAAAATCATGTGACAGGGAAATCACTACAGAAAATCACTATATCTTTAGAGCAGAACTATTGTATTTTGCAAATAGCCTCTGCTGCTCATCAATTGCATTACAGCCAATTCGCGTTAACAAAACACGCATTGTAGCAGAACTACCTGCAGTAACCTTCCCCACTACTTGAACAAACAGCTGTTAAAAAAACTCTTACAAGAAGTGTCAAGTAACTTGCTTTTAAAGGTCATTCTTCCACAGACCTTTGCCTTTTGAAACAGTCCTTCTCTCATTTCAGTGAAAATAAAGAAAATAAGGAGTTACAGTCTTTACAAGTGCCATAAAATATGTTGGAAGGATGTCCTCAATGCGAAGACAGAATTTTATTTTAATACGGATTATGGTGATGGTTACCCATCCAATCATGGATTGTTGCAACAGGTAAATCGATGAGTTGAGGACAACTAGATTTTTCCCTCTTCGTGGTTCTTTCACCATGTGCTATAAGTCCATTTGAGTAAACATGGTCTTCAGAACCCAACAAGCGTAGTCAGTATTGGTGCTACAAAGCCACTTTTGATGGTATACATTAAAGTCCCCTGTCCAGGATACATTGTGTACATTTGCTAACTTTAGAGATTTCCAAGTGCTGCTCAGTGACATCTCATAGTTAATACCTGAAAGGCTAACTATTAACTGACAACACAAGATAAGTTCCATCAATCAAGATAAATTGGACTTTTCTTGGCAAGAGCTAACTATAGTTGTGGGGTGTGTCCTATGAGCTTTCCATACGTTCATCAGCATTGAAGAGAGCTCCAGAGTGAGTGATCTTACCATTTCAGAGGGCAATTAACAGTCAACCACATTGCTGTGCGTCTGGAATCACGTATAGGGTAGACCAGGCAAGAATGGCAGTTTCCTTCCCTAACGTGAACCAGATGAGGTTTTATTGACAATTAACATTGGTTTCATGGTCATCATTAGACTCTTAATTCCATGGCAGGATCTGAACCTGAATCTTCAGAACATTATTGGGGTGTCCAGATTAATAGTCTAGTGATAATACCAGTCAACCATTACTTCCACCATACCAGCAAAAATTGGTGATGGTGAATCTACCAAACCTATCTTAGATGATTCTGACAGAAACAACCATGTACAATATGCTGTCAGTGCTGGCCCAGAATTACAATACTCAACCAGAAGTGCTTGTTTTTCAAGTGATTTGTAGGGCAGGGGCAGCTATGTTTGGGATGGTAGGTAGTAATCAGCAGGCACTTTCCTGATCTGTTTTTGGCATGGCTCCATAAGTTTACGTAGCAGACTCTCAGTGGCATTCCATCCTGACTGTACATCACTGTGCCATTACCTCTAGGGAGGATGGGAGTGGGTGCCTTTGGCTTGAAGACATATCCTGGACAGTAATGGAGCAGCCTGCAAGATTCACTAAAAAGAACAATTTGACAATTATTACTCCATGGGACTGCTTTCCCAACTCTAGCCAGGGGTTGTGGAACTGGATTTTGCATAATCAACAGGACAGTGTGTGTCTTTGTTGTTTTCAGAGCAAAAGTCAATGTTGGGTGTTCCCCCCAGTTTTATTCTTCAACTTTTCTGTAAACATTTTAAAATAATTGAGTAGCTTGCTGGGCAGCTCAAAGTCAACCACTTTGCCCTGGAGTTATATTTAGGCCGGCAGAGGACTAATTTCCCCAAGGTCTCAAACTACAATCAAATATTTCATTTACAACATTGCCATCACAATTGTTAGATTACAGTTCATTGCTGTAATGTACTAAAGTAAACCAGATCTTCTAATAAGTGTTAGTGACACACACAATGGTGTGGCCCATGATGGGTTTATGTGGCCCAACACTGTTGCAATTTTTCAACTGGGAACCCTGATCCCAGCTGAAACATAAATGGTCAGTACAGATAATACATGAAAATCACAAGTCAATGGGCACCACAAAGGACAGATAAAGATAGGAGACAGCTTTTTTTTTAAATGACTGTCCCTGCCATTTGTGGTAGGGGTTTATATATCTTAAGACTCATGATGAGCAGATGAATGGATAAATGGATGATTAACTGAGTCTGTGGCTGGGTACAGTCAGGAGGGAGTTTGTGGGGGTGTGGGCAGTCAGGTCTCTCCATAGGACTGCTACTCAGGCGGTCAGAGAGTAGCTAGATGGGTCAGAGGTGTAGTCAGGTGCTTGAGAGCAGGGGAAGGTAGTTGATGGGTGAAGGGTACAGTGAGGGTTTGAGGTGCTGGTCAAATCAGTGGGTGGAAGTATAGGGTGACAGTGAGTTAGCCAAGTTGGGGTAGAGTAAAGTTGGGGATTATGGTGGGTGAGGACGTAGACAGATGATGGGGAGGAAATCATTTTGGTCAGACTGGGGGGGGGCATAGTTGGATGGTACTCGGGTTATAATTTGGACCAATGGCTCTGCTGCCAGTGGTGGGGGGACAGGGTGAGGGTCCGGGGCTGTGGAGTTGTTAAGTTGGGAGATAGTCACATTGGGAGATAGTTGGGTCAGAGGATGGTAAGTGATTGGGGTTAGTCTAGTCAGGTCAGAATATGGAGAAGATCAGGCAGCAGCTAGGTGTAGTTAGGTTGCGGTAATAGTCGAAGTCGGGATTCGTTGAGTTGTGTCAGGTCAGGGAGACTGTCAGGAGTTGAGGATTGATTGTGTCAAGGAATAGTTAGATTAGGTGGATGTAGTGCTGAAGACTAGTTGAGTCATCAGTGGGGTAGCCTGGGTGGGAAGGATAGTTGGTCAAACAGCAATCAGGTTGAAAAATAATTTGTTGGGGAACAGTGGGTAGTTGTCAGATCTGTCGCTTGTTAATCACTGCATTAAACTGGGTATTAGCCTGTGAAACATTCTCAGGGTAAGTATGCAGCTAAGTCTATATATCTGGCTAAGTCTCTGACACTGAGCTCAGTACACAACAAGTTTGGAGATGATCTGGGCTATGCAAAAGAAAAAGCCCATTTCAAGTTTGAACTCACCAGGCAACTTAGAGGTATGTGTCAAGACTTCTAAGGGGTTCTGCTATGCATCTCACAAGTTGGGTGCAATCTCTGACAATCCAGTCCAAAGATGTGCAGGTTAGGCAGACTGGCCATAGAGTCCAGGAATGTGTAGGTTAGGTGGATTAGCCATGAGAAATGCACAGTTACAGGGATAGGGTAGGGAGTGGGTCTGGGTGGGCTGCTCCTCAGGGGGTGAGAGTGGACATATTGGGCTGAATAGCCTGTTCCACACTGTAGGGATTCCATGATTCTATGATTCTAGACATGGGAATATTCTGACTAAAGCCCTTTTGCAAAATACCATGTAAGATATTAAAGGTCCTCAGCAGTGAAGCAAAATAAACCAGATAAGTTCTGTAACAATTTCTTACAATTTTGCATTTATCTTTGCCGATAAATGGCAAGTACTTTGTTAAGTACGGAAGGCCTTGAGCTAAGGAGTGTGAGAGAAAATGAATTAGATAGAGTGATAAGTGCAGGAATTAAAATCATTCATTGATGAATTTGGGTCAATAAATTTACTGACATTGTGGAGTTGTGAATGAGTAAATTTAATCTGTAAGGCTTTTCTTAAGGACTTGCTGTTCCTTGGTAACAGAGTATATTGAAGTTATCACCAACAATGTGCTCTGAATAAGATTGCCCATCACATCTTATCACAAAATGACATAACAATGCATTTAAATTAGTCACTCTATCAATAAGTAGCGATTATCTTCCAAACACTTAGTCAAAGTATCATTAAATTATGCCTTAGCAGTACCCAAGAGTTAAAGTACCTTGTGTTTTATTTGAATATAGATAAAAATAAAAGGTAATAGTAAAACATAAAGAAAGAAAATAAAGCACAGGCAGTTAAGCCTGTCAGCTATGTACAATATACATGATACTTGAATGTACTCACTACAGTTACTATTTTGGTGAAAGGGTCTGCAATTTTTCTTCTTGTCTTCTCTGTCAGCGCGATTCAACATGACCAATTAGTTACGCAACTCCTTGGAAACTGAATGACAAGCTCGTTGGTCTAGGGGTGCAATTCTCGCTTCAGGTACTGTACAGAGTTTACCTGCGAGAGGTCCTGAGATTGACTTCCAGATAAGCCCAAGTATCTTATTAAACGCATGACGGTGGCTCAGTGGTTAACACTGCTGCCTCACAATGCCAGGGAACCAGGTTTGATTCCATCCTGTGGCAACTGTCTGTGTGGAGTTTGCACATTATCCCTGTGACTGTGTGGGTTTCCTTCAGGTGCTCCAGTTTCCTCTTTCAGTCCAAAGATGTGCAGGCTAGGTAGATTGGCCATCCTAAATTGCCCATAGTGTTCAGGGAAGTGTGGATTAGGGGGATGGAATGCTTTGAGGGTCGCTGAGGGCTTGTTGGGCCGAAGGACCTGTTTGCCCACTGTAGGGATGCTATGATTCTACAATGATCAATCATAAGTTTAATATTTTAATGAAAATGTGTAGCTTGGGTTGCAATTGTTGTTCGTTGTTTCTGACTGGTCTTCATGCAAACATTTTGTCTCCCTTCTATGTGACAATGTCAGAGCTGTGTAGCCTCCATTGAAGCACTGTTCTGTCCCTCCCTGAGTTTATATGGTCCAGTTTGTCATGGTGGGCAGTATTGTTTCTGGTTTTGTACCATGGCGGTATGTAGATGGGATCTATTTCCATATGTTGGTTATTTGTATCAGTGTTTGAAAACCAGGCCTCCAGGAATTCTTATGCTTGTCTTTGTCTTGCTTTGTCCTAGTATTGTAACTTTAACCCAGTTAAACTGATGTCCTTCTATGTCGGAGTGTATTGAAATGAGGGAGAGTTGGTCGTGCATTTTGCTGCAAGTTGGTGTTCATGTATCTTGATGGCGAGTTTCCTGCCCCAAGAGGTATTTCTCACAGGTGCTGCATGGTATTTTATATATCACATTTGTCCTGCTCATTGTGGGTATGGCGTCTTTTGTCTTTGAGAGTAACTGGCAAAGTATGGCTGTTGGCTTGTGTGCTATCCTTATTCCAACAGGTCGTAGGGGTCTTGTAGCCAGCTCTAACATGTTTCTAATATAGCGTATGGTGGCCAGAGTGTTGGGGAATATAGTGTCTTCGTGGTGTTGTCTGTTTGCCAGTTACGCGACTCAGTGAACCACCAAACAAATCTATCGTAAGTATCTGTAATGTGGTATTTTGCAGGCAGTAGGCATAATTTTGATAGCATACTGAGAACAACAAAGGCACATCCAGCTGAGTCAACCTTGCAATGTTTTTCTCACTAAAATCTGGGGTGGGGGAGGGGGGAAATGCAAAATTGCACGAGCTCTCCCACGGTCGATTCAAACCATAGCCTTAACATAGTTAAGTTCACAAAGCCATACCTTTCAGCCAATATCCCAGACTTCTCTGGTTAAGTCCTATTTGACCAACAAGGCTGATATACCGGAGATGATGTCAAAGTGGGAAAGATTTCCGAAGGAGTATCCCTCTGAGCTTTTGATATGGATCCAAAACCCTTGAAGTTTTGTAGCATCAGTTCAAACATGGGTACAGAAATCTGTTTACCAACTATCTGTCTCCCTTAGAAAACTAATTGTTTCGCCCTGTGTGGAATACCACCTCTATGAATTGCTAAGAGAGCAAAGGCACAGAATGTATAGCAGCTAGTGGACTTCAATGTGTGCCACCTGTACTAGTTTAGAAACACCACTACTGAACAGCCTGGCCAAGTCGTCAATGATCTGATAAAACAAAAGATCTGTGGATGCTGGCATTTTGAAGGAAAAACAGAAATTGCTGGAGAAACTCAGCAGATCTGATGGCAGCTATGGATAGGAAACTGTTTTTTTTCAGGTCCAATGACCATTCTACAGAAAACTATTCAGAACACATCAACTCCACTTTTCCTCCACACATGCTGCTAGAGCTGGAGCAATTTCCAGCAAATTCTGTTTGTGTTCCTCAAGGATGTATCTGCTAGACCAAGTTTACAGCAAACAACAAGCAAACCAACACGATGAAAATAGAGTCATGGAGTCATACAGCATAGAAACAGACCCTTCAGTCCAACTCATCCATGCCAACCAAGTTTCCCTAGTCCCATTTCCCTGCATTTGGCCCAAATTCATCTAAATATTTCCTATTCATGTGCCTACTGAATTGTCTTTTAAATCTTGTAACTGTATCTGCATCTGTCATTCCTCTGGCAGTTCATTCCACGTATGAAAAACCCTCCACGTGAAAATGGTGCCCCTCAGTCCCTTTCTAAATATTTCTCCTTTCATATTAAAAATGTGCCCTCTAGTTTTGAACTCCTCAATTCTAAGGAAAAGCTGGCTACAAGACCTGTTGGAAGAAGGATAGCACACAAACAACTGCCACACTTCACCAGTTACTCTCAAAGACAAAAGACCCCATACCCACAATGAGCAGGACAAATGTGATATATAAAATACCATGCAGCACCTGCGAGAAATACTACTTAGGACAGACGGGCAGGAAACTCGCCACCAGGATACATGAACACCAACTCACAGCAAAACGGCACGACAACTCTCCCTTGTTTCAATACACTCCGACGTAGAAGGACAAGCAAGGCAAAGACAAGCATGAGAATTCCTGGAGGCCTGGTTTTCAACACTGATACAATTAACCAACATATGGAATTAGATCCCCTCTACATAACACCACGGTACAAAACCAGAAATAAGACTGCCCACCATGACAAACTGGACCACATAAACCCAGGGAGGGATAGCACAACAGTGCTTTAATGGAAGCTACACAGCACTGACATTGTCACGTAGAAGGGAGACAAAATGTTTGCTTGAAGACCAGTCAGAAACAACAAACAACAATTGCAACCTGAACTACAGATCTTCATTAAAATATTAAACTTATGATTGATCATTGTAGAATCATTGTATCCCTACAGTGTGGAAACAGGTCCTTCAGCCCAACAAGTCCACAGTGACCTTCAGAGCATATTCACCATATCCATGCCCCCATGATTTTATAAACTTCTACAAGGTCACCCCTCAACCTCCTGCACTCCAGCGAAAGAAGTCCCAGCCAGTCAGCCTTTCCTTAAAACTCAAACCCTCTTGATCCAATTGATCAATTGATCACTATCCCTTTGTAATCACTGTCGACTATACCACCAAATTTGACATCATCCACAAACTTACTAACCATGCACCCTAAATTCTCATCCAATTCATTCATATGAATAACAAACAAAAGTGGACCCAGCACTAATTCCTGACATGCACCACTGATCACCGGCCCCCAGTCTGAAAAGCACCACCACCCTCTACCTCCTGCCATCAAGTCAACTTTGTATACAACTGGCAAGGTCTCCCTGAATTCCATGTGATCTAACTTTACTAATTTGTCAACTATGGAGAACCTTATCAAAGGATTTATGAAAGTCCATGCAGACAACATCCACTGCTCTGCTTTCATCACAAATCTACCCAGTGCAGATGCATCTATCAGTGGTGCATTCAACCACAAACTCTAAACCTATGTTTCAGAAAATCTTTCACTCTACTGTGAGCAAACTTGATTCTACAAGAAGTGCAGAAGGGTAAAACAAAAACAGCACCAAGCCCACCAAAAAAGGTGGTAGTCTGGTGAAGGTCAGGACTACATGCATGTAAAATAACAGAGGCAATTTGGATAGACAGAGCTAAGCAATCCCACAATTAACCGATCAGATCAACGTTCTTACAAAAAAAAAGAAAGAATTGCGGATGCTGAAAATCAGGAAGGGTCACCAGACCTGAAACATTACCTCTGATTTGTCTTCAAAGATGCTGCCAGGCCTGCTGAGCTTTTCTAGAAACTTTTGTTTTCATTCCAAAGTTCTTACAGTCCTGTTTCTTTCAGTTGGAAGGAGACCATGAAACTACAGATTGTGAAAGGAGACAGTTCTGCTGCTCTGATGGTCTCTGGTGCCTAATGCTGTCCTCAGTGTGAAAATGGAACCTAGTTTTTACAAGCACCGTGGAGCGGTCCTTCCAGTTAATGCTGTTGCCGTCGGTTGAATCTGCAACAGGTAAATTGGCTACAAATAGTGGCCAATTACTGCAACGTCAGCAGTCATCAATCACTAGTAAACTCTTTCAATAATCAGCAAATTAATGGAATGTGCCATTGACAGTGCTGTCAAGCAACATTTACTCATCCAGAAGCTGGTCACTGATGCTCAGTTTGGATTCCAGATCTCATTATAGCTTCAGTTCAAACATGACATATCACACACCCTCTTACCACATCCCCTCCCCACAGAATGGGGATAAGTGAAATGAATTTGCAACAGCAGATTCAGCAAACTGCCCAATGCAAGTTGAATAAACAAGCTTGTTGAAAGGACTTTGTCTTGTTCTGAATATTTTCTTCCATACAGTAGAAATTGTAACTAAACTTGTTGCAGAGAAGAGGAACAGTGCATAAATCAAATAATTGATGAAAATATTTGAATTATTTCACATCTCCTCCAGGTTTCATTAATTAAAATTTTAAAATTGCTAAGACACTAGAGAAAGATGCAATAACAATTCGCTGGAATAATACCAGAATTGAGGATTTCTATGAGGATCAATCAAATTGACTGTGAGCTCTTGTCTCTAGAAAAGAGCAGATTGTGGGTAGATTGCAAAATGGTATGATAGGGTAAAAGGAGAGATTCTAAGCAAACATTGGGCCCATAAACATGAGGTGATAACTGATAAACCTGATAGAAAATTCACAAGAATCTTTGTTATCCAAAGGGCAAAAAACAGCCTTACATTTATACAGTGCATTGCATGGCCAATAGACATGTAGAAGTACTTAAAGCTAATGAAGTAGTTTTGAATTGTAGTCACTATCAAAAAGTCAGAAAGATGGTAGACAAATTATACACAGCAAGCAAACACAAACAACAGAGAGATATTGACTAGATACTCTATTGCAGAGATGTTGATTGCAAGATCAATATTAGTTCAAATACAATGACTAACTTCCCTACTCTTCGACACCTATGCATGATGTGGAGATGCCAGTGTTGGAATGGGGTGGACAAAGTCAGAAATCAAGAAACACCAGGTTATAGTCCAACAGGTTTATTTAAAAACACAAGCTTTCAGAGCCTCAGACCTTCTTCAGGTGTTAGTGAGATACATAGTATCAGACACAGAATTTATAAATAAAAGATCAAATGCTCACACCATTGATGAGGATGTTCTGAACAAACCGAAGACAGCATCTTAGGTTTGTTTAGTACATCCTCATCAATGGTGTGAACCTTTGATCTTTTACTTATAAATTCTGTGTCCGATACTTAGTCTCTCACTCACGCCTGAAAAAGGACTGATCCGAAAGCTTGTGTTTTCAATTAACCTGTTGGACTATAAACTGGTGTCCAGTGATTTCTGTCTACATCTACACAAGCAGTGAGATGGACCTCGGTTTAACATCTCATCCAAAAGTTAGCGCCTCCAATAGCACAGAACTCCCTCATATTGCACTGGAGCTTTGACTTTTGTGCTGAAAAACCTGGGATGTCACTTCAAACTGGAACTGTCTGATTCAGAGAGAGGAGTGTTATCAACTGGCTAAGTTGCATGCTTGAATGAAACAAAGCTGTGTTAAGAGATTAGAATGTGGAAGACGCCTACAACTAGAAACAATGAAAACAACTAGCATAAGAGCGTTAGTTAGCTCAGTTAGCTGGATGCCTGGTTTGCACTGCAGTGTGGGTCCATTCCTACAACAGGTGAAGTCACCATAAAGGTCCTGCTTTCTTCACCTTACCCTTTACTTGAAATGTGCTGACCCTCATGTTAAATTCCCCACCTGTCATCTCTCTCTAATGACAGACTATGGCAACTGTATTCACATTTAAGTTGATACTAGGTAAACACAAGAAGGAATAGAAAGATACATTGATGAGGTCAGATGAAGAAGGGTAATAACAGTCTCACATAGTATGAACTATGGCAAGGATCTGCTCAACTGAATGGCATATTTTAATGCAGTAAATACAGTGTAATACTCTACAATTCAGTAACTTAAATTTGGAACAGCTGGGAACAGCTGCAATTAATTTTAGAGATTCTTCCATCACGTTGAGAGATTGTTATAGTTTTGGATTATGGAACTGAGACAGGTAGAAAAGGATTAATTAAGATATAGATCTATTTGGATGGCAGAACAGTTTCAAGAGACTAAATGGCTGTTCCTGCTCCCATATTCCCAGATTAGTGCACTTTCATTGACTATCTAGCCAGCATTATATGCTAAACTTTTCTGAGGCGATAACAGGTTAGCTAGGTAAATCTCTCTCCTGTTGTGTAAATATCCAAGGGAAGAAAATGAAATCCTAGTCTTTGCACTGCACTGCTGAATTGAATTTAAACAATCAACTAACCAGCTGACCTGGTGGGAAAGAGGGCAAATACCAGTAGTGAAGGGCATTTGCAATCAACAGCCTTTCAAAATAAGCCTTATCTATTGCAATATGCTGGGGGCAATCAGTGCTTTGAAAGAAAATAGCATACTTGCTACTTTTTGTTCTAAGGCAACAGAAGATGTTTTGTAACATTACTGTGATTGGCAAAAAGTGCTTGGAATCTATATCTCTCCTGTTTTGCCACTAGTACAGTTTAATGGGTCATTGTTACATAGTAAATGCTGAAACCGCATTGATGGGCACTTTCATTTATACAACGGTCAACTATATTCCCATTTTCTCCATCTGTGTTGTCAATGCTTCTGCTGGTTATTTATCAGGAAAGAGTTCATCAGTGGTTATCTATGATTAAAGGCACACAGCTACAGGCAAACTTTAGCATGAGATAAATTAAATCTCAGACAGAAAGACTGAATACTTCAATATCAACTCATTAAGTCCTTTATTAGACTACTGTTCCAAAATACATTCAGCTTCTTGTTTCTTGGATATGAGTTGTAGCAGTGAAACTCACTATTTATTATGTGAAATAACTATTCATGTCTAGTGTATTAACAATGAAGAAAAATAGCAAGGTGATGTTTAAGTATTCAAGTAGCTTACCTAGAAAGTGCCAAATTCAAATCCCAGGATTGCCTATCACTTGAACTCTCTTGCTTCAGTTAGAAAAATTCAATCAGGCTACAGAAGCACTGGCAAATTAATTAAGTGTTGTATAATAAGAAAGGCACTTCTTCAACAGAGAGAGGAGTAAAAGCATGTATCCTCCAGAGTTGCAAGATTGATTCACGCTTTATGCTACCAGGTTGAGGAGGATTACAACAGTCAAAAGAGATGTGCCATAAAAATAGCTTCACCTTTCTGGCACGAGCAACAATAGTGAGCAGTGTGTAAATGAACAATTGTGCAAGAGAAAATGTCAAAATAGAAGATAGTAATGGTCAAATAAGTGCTAAAGCCTTTTCCAATCCTGTGCATTCCAGAGTTTTGATTAAAAGTATATCTTATATTCTAAAAATGCTACATTCAAGGTGATTATCACACTTTTGTGTAATCATTAAGGAAGCTTAACTACATATCCTATGCATGCTACACTCGACTGAGGCGTGCAAAAGGCGACAATATGGAAGTATTGATCTTTTGATAAATACATTCTTCCCAATACCTGTCCTTGATTTTTTTTTGATGTAACTTTATGTTCCTCATTCTATCAGTTTGACTTCCACAAATTCAAAGTTTGTCTGACTGATAACATTTAAGAAAATTCAATATTTTATAAAGACTCTTTCAAAACTTGTTCGTGTTAAACATTCCTAATATTTGCTCATAGCCCTCAATGATTTACTGCTATTTTCTACATTCTCCTCTAATGTACACTTAAACACTTTTGTAACATGATGACCAGAACATCAAAATTCTGAATGTGGTAAGATCAGTGCTTTTCAATGCCTTAACACAACCTCTGTAGATTTATCTTGCTGCATTACCCAACATTGCATTTACATTTTAATTACTTTGACACAGTGCCTCAACACTGAAAATGATTATATTCCCCGATCCGTTTCAAGTCTCTCTCTACTAATTATATTCCATTCATTGCATGATTATTTCATTTTTTTCACCCAAGGCTCAATGCTTTACATGTGAATATTAAATTTCATTTATGTTTCCAATTGTCTAACTGATCTAAATCCTTCTGGAAATGTCTATCTGAATCACAGGAGGGATTCACATTCTGCCCAGTAGAAGTTGGAATGAAGGGATAATACTGCTTAAGCTCAGCCATGGGCCTTTTTGACACTGCTACTTTCCTGAGCTGCTAAGATACCTTTTTTTATTCTTTCATGGGACATCGGCACTGTTGGCTAGGTTAGCATTTGTTGTTCAATTACCTGAAGACAGTGGCGGTGAACTACCTTCTTGAAATGCTACTCTCCTTTGGGTGTAGGGACACCTGCAGAGTTGTTAGGAAGGGGGTACTAGGAATTTTAATCCAGCAACAGTGGAGGAACAGTAATATAGTTCCAAGAGAGGATGGTGTGCCTCAGGGGGAAATTTTCTGGTCATGGTCTCCCATTTATTCACTGTCTTTGTCCTTCTAGGTGGCAGAAGTCATGGATTTGGAAGGTGTTGCCGGAGGAACCTCAGTGAGTTACACAATGCATCTTGTAGATGGTACACCCTATGCTCACTGTGCATTTGTGGTGAAGAGAGTGAATGTTGAAGGTGATGAATGGGATGCCAGTCAAGGGTGCTGTTTTGTCCTGGATAATATCATGCATGAGTGTTGTTGGAGCCACACTTATCTTGACAAGTGGGGAATATTCCATCACACTGTCTAGTAGATGGTGGAAGGATTTAAGGAAACAGGATGTGAGTTACACATGACAGGATTCCTAGCTGCTGACCAGTTTTGATAGTGAGAGTACTTATCTGGTTAGTCCAGTTCAGTGTGTGGTCAATGCAGAGATTGGCATGTGGATGATATGTTGATCCAGGGAGTCACTGATTATCAAGAGGGGACGGTTAGATTTTCTCTTGTTTGAAATGGTCACTGCCTGGAATTTATCAGCCCAAGCCTGTATGTTGTGCAGGTCTTACTAAATATCAATGCAGTCTGCTTCAGTATCTAAGGTGTTAAGAACAGTGTGAAATATTGTGCAATTGTCCTGGCAAACATTTCCAGTCCTATTCTTATGATGGAGGAAAGAAAGCTGCTGAAGATATTTCAGTCTAGGTCTCTACATAGAGAAATTATAACAATGATGACCTGGGGCTGAGATTGACCTCCAACTATCATAACCAAACATTTTTTTGAGTTAGGTGTGACTTTGACCTGCAAAGGCATCGCCCCCATGTCCCACTAACTGCAGCTTTGCTGGGACTTCTTGATGTCACACACAGTCAAATGCTGCCTTGATAGCAAGGGCAGTCACTCTCAATTCACCTCAAGTTCAAACCCTTCCATTGCTTTGATGATCGAGAATAGACTAATGCGGCAATAGTTTGCTGGGTGGAATTTGTCCTGCTTTTTGTATACAGGACATATCTGGGCAATTTTCCATTGTGTCAGCAAGATGCTAGTGTTGTATTATATCAGAACAGGTTGTTTAGGGGTACAGCTAGTTCTGGAGCACAAGTCTTCAGTAAAATTGCTGGAATGTTGCTGGGACCCAGATATGCAAATACTTTAGCCTTGTCTTTTGCACTTACATGCTGGGCTCCCCCATCAGTGAAGATGATGATATTTATGGAACCTCCATATATTGTTAATTGTTTCATTGTCCACTACAATTCTAAACTGACTTTAGCAAGATTGAAGACCTTAGACCTTGTTTATTGATTGTGGAGCTCTATTGTGTGTTGTTTCCATGGTTTAGCATGCAAGAATTACCACGGTATGGCTTCAGCAGGTTTGTAGCTCTTTTTTGATATGCCTAGTGCTGCTCCCAACATGCTCTACTGCAATCCCCTTTGAACCAGATTGATCTCCTCGATTGATGTTAATTGTAGAGAGAGGCTATGCCAGGCCATGAGATTATAGACTGTAGTTCAATACAATTCTGCTGTGCTGATGGCCTATAATATCCCACGGTTGCATAGTTTTGAGCTAATAGATTTAATCAAAGCCTGTTTGAATCAAATTGTCTTTGCATTTGAATGGGAGAGCCATGTAATATAATATAGTACTTCATTTTCATCTTCTGTGAGTTAGTCACTCCTATTCAGACTGTCATTAATGGATGCATCAATGGCACGGAGACAGATAAAACCAAGATGAAGTACATTATCCCTATTTTTGCTTCCCTCGCCATTGCAAAACCAAACTAGTAGTTATATTCTTTAGGACTTCTGCAGCTCAGTTAAAAGTGGTTCTGTTGAGCAATACCTGATTGTGGATATTGAAGACTCCACTCAGAATGTATTTTGTGCCCTTGCCACTTTCTGTGCTTCCTCCAAGTGGTGTTCAATATGGAAGAGTTCTGATTTATCAGTAAAGGAGTCGAGTAGGTGGTAACAGATAAGAGGTTCCCTTTCCAACTCTCAGGGCAACTCCTTTCTAAGCTTCTTAACCCCATATCACTATGCCATCACCTCAGGTGGATCAAGACATATCTTGGGATGGTGAAAGTGGTGTCTAGGGCATTGCCTGTAAGGTATTATTGTGGAATTGCAGCAACATCAATCACTTGTTCGACCAATCTGTAAGAAAACATTCCCAATTCTGGTGCAAGGCCTCGGATCTTGATAAGAAAAAGGTCTTTGCAGGGTCAACAGGATTGTGTTCACCATTATTGTTTCTGATGCCTAGGCTGATGCTGGGTGATCCCTATAGTTTCATTTTGTTCTGCAGACTTTGTAGTAATTTGACACAACTGAATGTTTGCTAGACCATTTCAGAAGCAGTTAAGAATCAACTACATTGCTGTGTGCCTGGACTCACATGTTGGCCAGTCCAGGTAATGATGCCAGATTTCATTCCCTGAAGGACATCAGTGAACCAGAATTTTTTTAAGAACCACTGGCACTGGTTACATTGTTACCATTAGAATCGCTTTTAATTCCAGATTCTTTTATTGAATTCTAGTTTCACTATCTACCATGTTGGGATTCAAACTATGTCCTCAAGATATTAGTCTGGATTACCAGTCCAGGGCCATTAACTACCACCTGACTTAGACAACTGTTCATAAATATAAGCATGTCCAGTGTTTCCTCAATTTACTTAAATGATCTTCACAGCTGCTCAGTAGGAGCAGATGCAAAAGAAACTGAGGCTGCAAAAGGCACAACTTTTCATTATGGGGTGCAGAGAAGCTTTCAGTTCTCTCAGAGGAGTTTTTGGCTACCTGATCCATGGACCACGAGATGTTTGATGGTCAAAACCAGGCAAGGTGTCTCTGCATGACAGTTTCAGCAGGCATCTCAACTGCTTTATTTATATAAGACTTGACTGTTAAAATAGATTGGGCCTCTTACAGAATCTCTCAGGCAGACTGCCTACATGACATACATTGAAATCCCTCCTTCTGTCTATTTAGAACTGCCTGCGTATTTCACAAGTTAGGTTCTGGCAAGCTAATCATTTGTGTTGGCTATTTTCAACAGATTTGAATGCTGACTTCTAGAGGACTCCACACAATTCCTTTTACTCATTCTGGTGCAACGACACTCAAGCAGACTTGATTTTAAGTTCTCATCCAGTTCATGTTCCATCCTATATTCATATGGTTTTTAGTACAATTAGAGGTCTTTCATTTTAAGTTTTGCCAGCAACTCTCTGCACATTGAAAGAACTAATAACCATATCTATTTTACACATAATGATCTCAACAGTAATTTATCTGACAAGTTCTTTGCTTTGAAATTCTGGATGCTTCTCATGATATAATTGCTATGAAAGTACATCAAGGCTAGAGAATGGTTTCCACAGTTGTAACACTATATACTAGGCTGCTGGACCTTTATTTTACCGAATCTAATTAATTTTCAAACTGTACATTTTAAATTATCCCATTTCTACTCCTGCAAATCCTCCCCAGTATCTACTGATCATTTTCAAGGCAACATCATTTTTTTTATATTCGTTCAAGGAATGTGTATATCATTGATAAGGTCAGAATTTGTCATCCATCACTAGTTGCCCTTAACTAAATGGCTTGCTAGGCTACTTCAGAGGGCAATTAAGAACGAACCACATTCCTCTGATGCAGGAATCATATGAAAACCAGATTCGCTAAGGGCTGTAGATATTCTTTGAAAGTACAGTTGTGAACCAAAGTTTTTATTTAAGTTAAAATCTAACAGTTTCACAGTCACCATGATTGTTGCTAGATTTTTAGAAACTTTTGTTATCTAAATATAATTTCTCCAACTGCCCTGATGAGATTTGAATTTATGTCTTTGCTCACTAATCTTCTTCAACCTCAAAATTCACATCATTTTAATCCGACTGGAGTATAGCTCTCCTGCATGACAATAAACTGATCAGTCAAGTGTATTTTGATGTCAAAGATTAGGTAGCACATTCATTTTATTGTATAAATACAGCTAGAAAACATTAAGTTATTATAATTGTTCTTTCTTCAGTCATTTGGCAGTTATTATTATTAATCACCACTAATTTTTTTTAGTGGTTTTCTAACCTAATCATATTTGAAGAATCTTTCAAGATTGCCCTTAATAAATGTCATGAAGCAAGGGTGTGAATTCAGCCTTCGGGTTTTGCGTTCACAGACACACTTGACAATGTCACAACATATTTGAGAAAAAGTATGAACATACAGTCAAGACTATTTCAGATGTAAGGTTGTAAGTAAAATGTGATCAAACATTATCTGTGATATAGATATTCATTGTAATATTTGCTTATTCTGACAACAATTTATAATGTAGAGTAAATTTTAATTGTCAGAGTACATCAGATGGAAAACCATTAACTTGACTTGAACTTTAAACATCCTGTGCCTGAGTGAGGCCACGGTGACGCAGGTAAGTGCACTAATTGAAGTTCCAGGATTTTCCAGTTTAAGGAGGAGGATGGGAGGGGTGGCGGTGGGACAATGGGCTATCAGTGCAGGAGAGGTGAGAAGTCTAAGATAAGCTAAATCTAAACTTTCTATGGAGGGCTGCGAAAAGTGTCTCTACTTCTCCTGACTCCACGAAAAGAAAAGCAGAAAATTTATGCTAAATGGCCTCTTCTACTTCGGATCTTCTTTTTACTTCACATTTTCTGCTGGAAAATTTCCCACTCAGGCTGGGGTTAAAATTGGCAACCCAATGTTGTGGTCAAACTATAACCTTCATACTTAAATAAGGACCCCAGGTGTAGGAGGGCTAGGTTAAAATTGAACAGGTGTTAAATTTAGTTGGGACATTAGCCATTTCTGTCAGGCTGCAGTTTCAGTTGGGAAGCAGGATATCATTTAGCAGTGCCTTGGGGTATAGTCAAGTTTGGAGGTGACAAAGGTTTCAGCAGTAGGTGGGCTAACACTTCAATGTTATGGAAGCAGAAGTCAATGACCTATTGGGTAGAAAGATTATGGGATCAGAAATCCAGCTTGGTTACATAGTGCACTAAGAAACTTTCCCATAAATAAAATACATTTCAGGAATATTTCAAAAACAAATATTTTATTTTATTCTCAAACCATTAAAGTTAAATGTTCGAAAAATGATGCGTGGATATACCTTTTTGTCCCGTTATCTACTTGAGACAAACTTCATATTGATAGCCTAAGCTAAGGTTGCTTAAATATCAAATGTGTCTAACCAAGGTTGTTGGTAAGTCATCTGATGACCTAGCAACTTGCGCAACCCACAAGTCAGGTCCTTTTAACAAAAACACATGTGTAGGGCTCCTTAAAATATAGAAAGGAGACATACACATGAAATCAAATAAGTGCGAAAGCTGAGTTTTAGTAACCAGGTAAGCTGGTGAGGGCCAGTGAACAATCAGAATTTTAAAAACAAAGTAGGAATTCAACATTGATGGCAGATCTATCTCAAAGTGATTTTTTTAAAAGATTAATACTTGGGAGAGGTGTGGTAAAGGAGTTTGTTTCTTTAGACATTAATATTGGTAAAAATCCAATCTAATATTAATAACATATTTAAGTTAGTCACATAGAGATGGCAGAACAATAAGCCCTTGGAATAGCCATGGAATATGACTTATGCACTGTTACAAATACTCAACACATCTAGAAGCAGCAAACTCACACCGAGTGGTGGGAAGCGGAGCCTTGGATCTTAGTGCTCATCAGAAATACTCAGGAAGAAAAGATCAGGAATGACTTCTATATTTGATTGTTAAGTGGATGTTGACAAAAAATTCCCCCTCAATTTGAATAATTGTTCAAATTTTATTGTTAAAGTATTTTAGTTACAGCTACTTTGACAAGCTACTAGATGGTTTGTGGTCATGGGAAGACATCAGTAACAGCTGCCATGGCGTTGTCCGTGCTTTGTACACTTTGTCCAGTTAATGTATTAAAAATGCTTTACTCAAGCGCTCGTCAGTGAAACAGTCAAAGGGACACAGTTTGCAGTTCAACTTGATCTTATTGAGAAAATATTCCTCATTAAAAACACCATGTGAGCATTTCCCAAATTCACGCAATATCTTCTCCCTATCTGGACTAATTGTCTGAGAGAGGATAGTATAAGGTAGTGGTGGAGGTTAGATAGACTTTAGGTTTAGGGTAAAAGTTCGACACAACATTGTGGGCCGAAGGGCCTGCACTGCTGTACTGCTTTATGTTCTATGTTCTATTACCCACAACAATTCTTGTGATTGAACTAGACCATTAAATCTCTTTACTGCCTGTCTCTCTTCCATGAAGGTAGGTCTCACAGGTCAGGACAGATCTTGTCCCGGGTTGGTATATGGTCTTCTGCCAAAATCTTGCTGCAAGTCTTTGCTGAGATAGTGGCAATCCAATGTGTTTTAGCCCACCTTTTTCAGACCTTCCCATATTTTGTGTGGCCTTTGGGATCATGGCATCCACTGGAGTTGCATCAATTCCTTTCACTGTTACCATGCTGGGGAAATGTAAAATGTATGTCCACAGGCACAGGCAGGAAATCATGGTGCCAGAACTTCTGATTGATACTTCACCAGTACACACACCTCAGGCTGGTTGTTACTGGTTTCCCCTTAAAACTTTGTGGCCACTTTCACTTTCATTTCCACTTTTCTTCTGTAGTTGATAGCCGCTGCCTGTTGTTTAATTTAGTTTGGGCAATTTTCTGTCAGGCCTGATATTTCCGATGTTTATCAATTTAGAATGACCAATTTTGGCCCTGTGGTTGCTTAACCACAATGGACATCTGGTATGAAGGCAAGGTTAAGTAAATGTCAATTCCATTGAAAAAAACTAGGAATAAGACTGCAAACAATCAGCAGGAGATGCAACTGAGTCCTGGTTCATAGTGTGTAGGGGCTCTCACTCTAATTAGTCTCAGGAGTACTGATTCTCAAGTGCATGATACTTTCTACAGTTGTTCCTTACTTGCAGGTCAGCAGATACACACATTTCTCTCCACATAGTCACATGACATGAACATCATCACCACTGTACGTTTTTGCTGACGTCTCTTCATTCTTTAACTCCTTCAACCCACAAAGATTCTTTCAAAAGAATAATTTTAAAACATGTACGTGAAAGCTGAGATAGTTTCCATGAAAAGCCAGTTCTACAAATACACCAATATCACTCTTATGTCATAAAACACAGTTAGTGAGTCAGCTTCTAACAATACCTGGCAGTCCAAATGCATGGTAACTATATCACAGCACATCACTGCACTAGGACTACAGCAATATTCACAAGGACTAGAGCAAATTAGTTCTCAAATCAAATAATTTTATGCTGATTATCATTTCAAAAACATATGTGTGACCTGGAGGTTTATGAAAGGATGTTGGACCACAAAAACTAAAACAAAGTGGTAGAATACAGATTTGCACCAACAACTTTCATATCTGTCAAGCTTCCAATCTCACCATGTTTCCTGATGGAATACATAACTTAAGCAATTAAAACTGATGATTTTACAGGCCAGAGATAGAACAGCACAATTCTCTTGGAGACTTTTGGAGTTGAAAGGGATTACAGAGATAAGGAAGAAGGAATTTGAAAACGTGGAAGTGAATTTTAAATAAAAACAGAAATTGCTGAGAAGTTTCCAAAATTCATATGATGCACACGAATTTTTGATCACAGCATCTGTTCCTATTTTGTTTCTTTGTTGATTTTGATTGTTCTCTTTCTCTCTGTTCTTGTGTTTTTAGATGGCAGCTGTTCTTGATTCTGCCATCCACACCTCCTCTGAACACAGCTTTTGTTTCTTTACTTGTCTCATTATCACTTCCTCTAACCTTCTACTATTAATTTTTTGCTTCTTTTTTCCCCCTACCATCCATTCTATCACAAAACATTTCCTTTGTTCATTTTCTCTCCTGCTCCCTTACATTTGACTAAAAACCACGACACTAGGCAGTGACCAACCTAACATATGGATTGGTTTTCCCACCCTGGTGCAGGGCCAAAGTGCATCGAACAGGCTTTAAAAATTGTGGGTGGGGCCCAGGTCTGAGATACAAACTCCTATTGCTAATTATATCAATTTTCAGCAACACAGCAAAAGATTTTTGGATGTTTTCATGTTTCTTTTTGAACATACAGCACCAATGCAGAAGTGGCTATTCAGAACTTCAGCAAAATAAAAGCAGAAAGAACTTCAGATACTGGAAGTCAAAAATAAAGACAAAAATTGCTGGAAAAGCTTAGCAGATCTGGCAGCATCTGTGGAGAAATATCAGAGTTAACATTTCAAGTCCAGTGACATTTCCTCAGAACTGACGGTGGATAGAAAAGTTTTTTTTATGCAGAAGGTAAGGTGGGGGAAAGAGTGAAGGAGAAAATGATAGCTGGAGATAGAGCCCAAAGAAACAGAATACCAGTTGGACAGACAAAGGAGGGGATAACATTCGGCCCACAAGAATGAATGGCAGCTAATGGGGACTATTCGTGGCTAACAATGGGCAGTGTGTAACAGCAGGCCATGTGATAACAAGGCCTGTTATGTGGAACCTGGGGTTAGGGCATGGGAGAAGGTACCTCCAGCCCTATAACTTTTGAATTTGATATTGAGTCCAAAAGGCTGTAGAGATCCCCAGCAGAAAGTCAGGTACTGTTCCTGTAGCTTGGGAGCTTCTATAATTTGGATGGAAGCAGCTGAGTGGTACCAAGTTATTTCAGCAGAAAGGGCTTAGAGGTGAGAACTATGTGAAATGACAACATAAAAGATGCCACCTGCTTCACGTGGCACTAAGAAACGTTGCAGCCAATGTCATATCTGGTATCACCAAAGTGTGTGATGATCCTGCATCGATATTAAAATGGTATGTGAGCGTTAAATAATACCAGTACCAGGTTATAATTTCTGACAACTCACAAAAGGCCAAGAACAAGAAAAAGATCAAGGTCAAGATCAGAGAAAGAGCAGCAACGTGAAAGTGAAAAGTCTTCATACAGTGGATTGTCAAGTGATCCATTTATAAATACTATTTTGCCTTGTAGAATATAGGAAGCAAGACTAGTCTATAATCTAAGCCAATTATGTGAAACATCACTTACTGTTTATTGTATATTCCCAGGAGGATCTACTCAGCTACCTGTTTGGCTCATTCCAGAGGTTCTAACATCTGTCTGAGCTTTGATTTTCCTGTTAAAGTTATCAATGGACTTTGTTCAGTAGGGTTTGTTAACGCAATGTTAAATTGAATGCTTGGCTGCCCACTAGGCTACTAAAGGATACTATACTTCTGAGTTTGTTTACATAGTTGTCAGGAAGATGTGAAATTGTTTCTTTTTGACAGGTGTATGAACTTCTGAAGGGTATTAATGACTTTCAAGTGGCTATTCAAGTAGGCTGTTCAGTTAATCTTTATTTACTTCAACAGACTAGAGGTTTTCTACAGAATTGCAATGTTATTATAGGCTTGTGGCATTGCCAAAATGGACACTGGGTAAGTAGGCTGGAAGTGTAGAGGGCAAAAAGTGCAGGTTATAGGAAATATTGGAGTGTTGAGGGATAATGGGAGGGAGAGGAATAAGGGTAGTGGGGAATTGGGAAGTTAGAGGCTATTGGCATATTGGGAGAGGTTTCCTGATGAAGAGATGATGGGGGTAAGGAGGGATTGAGGATTTGAGAGAGTGGTAGTTGAGACAATTGAGTGGTAAGATGGAATTCGTTGATTGCTTGGAGTTGCCAGGTAAGGTGTAAGAGGGGGCTGAAGGGAAGGATAGGGGGTGAAGTTTAGGGAGGCCTCACACTGATCTGTACAATGGGACTGATGTTTATTAATGAAAACTGGCCCTTAAATGCCTGAACCTCAGCCTGTCCATCTCTCTGCCTTTGGCTGCTCCTGGCTGGATTAAAATTCAGCCACCAGGCATGCCCGGGTCAGAGGTGGGATCACATAGCAGGAGATTTCCTGACTCCTAATTCCCATCTCTAATATGAAACCATGACTTGGAAATACATTGCTACTCCTTCACTGTCATTGGGTCAAAATCCTGGAATTCCCACCCTCATGACATTGTGGGTTAACACACAGCTGTGGACCGCAGCGGTTCAAGAATACAGATCACCACCACTTTGTCAAGGGCAACTAGGAACAGGCACTAAATGCTGGCACAGCCAGTGACACCCATATCCCGTAAATGAATTTTAAAACAGTCTAAGCCCAACAAGTCCCAATGTCCCATTAAAGCTGCTGCCAGAGCCGCTGAGTATTTACATACTTTTCTAGTTTATCACTTCCATATCTATGACAATTTGCTTTTGTTGCGGAGATTTGATGTAGAGGAATGCCTTCACAGTGAGCTAGTGTAGTTCAGCAAGGACAGGGTCAACGAATGTTTCCAAAGTGTTGCTGTACTTCATCAGTCAGCAGGCAACTTAGCAACATGCATCTAATGCAACTTTTCATAACTAAGTTAACCAACAATTAAATGACTTTGGCGTTAGAATTATTAATATAGAATTGTTTGTCGCACATGAAGTTCTCTCTCAGTGGAGAGACACGACCTGATGGGGCATTTAACCTGAGAGTCACTACACCTCAAGTGAAGGGGAGGGTCAAGACGGTGGGAGCATGGAAGTGTGTGGTGAGTAAGATGTAAGAGTCTTCAAGGCAATTTGGGTAGGTTGAGTGAAGTGGGCAAAGGCGTGGCAGGTTCAGTATAGCACGGATAAATGTAAAATTATCCACATCAGTTGGGAAGTGAATGGTAAAGTATTACTTAAATAGTGGTAATTTGGGAAATGCTGACACACAAAGGGACATAGGCATCCTTATACCTGTCATTAAAGGCAAACAGTTAGAAAGGTAAATGTTAAATTGCCCTCATTGCAAGAAGGTTTGAGTACAGGAGCAAGAAAATCTTATTGCATCTCCGCAGGGCATTGGGGAGAGCATACCGGGAAATTAGAGTGCAGTTTTGGTCTGAAAAGAAAAGATACACTTCACCATAAAGATAGAGTGCAGTAACAGTTTACAAGATTGATTCCTCGAATGGCAAGTTGGACTTAAGAGAGATTGAACCAACGAGGTCTGTAATCACAGGATGTTAGAAGAAAGAGATCTTGCTGTAACATATAAAATTCTGACAGGACTGGATAGGGTAGATGCAGAAATGAAGCCTTCCCCTGACTAATGCATCCAGAACACAAGATCAAGGTTATAGGATGTACAGTAGACCATTTTGGATCGATATGAGGAAAAGGTTCTTCACTAAGAGGATGGTCAACCCTTTGAAATATTTACCAAAGCATGCTGTAGTAGCAAAATAACTGAATGCAGTTAAGAAATAGGTTTCTAGAAACTAAATGCACAAAAGGGTATGGGAAAAGCCACAGGCATTGGCATTAAAATTGAGGATCAGCCATGATTATGGAGAATGGTAGAACAGGCTCAGTGGGCTGAATGGCCTATTTTCTTTTCAGCTCCTATCTTCTTTGTTTCTAAGGCATGGAGAAGGCAAATAAATTAAAAAGGAATAGTAGAAAGAAAAGCATTTGGACGCTGCCACATTGAGCAGGTTACAGTAACTCGAAAGGCTTACAGGGCGACGAAAAGCAGGCTGGCGTGATTAAAAACGGAGATAACACCATTATACTCAGACTAAAGAGATAAAATGGGGTGGTCAGGGACAGAGGTTGGAGAATTACTCAATTCAAAATGGTAACTCACTATCCCAGCAATGCAGTCACATGCATCGTTCAATGAATGGCAGGAAGAAACTGGAAGAGAGTTTATCTCACTTGAACTTAAGCTTCATTGGAAAAAGTGTAAAAGAACAAAGACCATAAGATAAGAGTAGAGTGGAGAATTAAAATGGCAAATGACGGAGTATTCAGGGTCCAGCTTACAGGCAGTTGTGTTCATTAACCATATACAGATGCCTTAATGCAAGGGACAAACTTATTTACATCTTTCATATCACTTCTTAGAAACTCAGGTTCTGCCTCGTGGTTTGTACTTTGAATCACTGAGTCATAGAGCTATACAACATGGAAACAGACCTTTTGGTACAACTTATCCACATTGAGCAGAAGTCTTAAATTAATGTAGTTCCATTTGCCAGCATTTGGTACATATCACTCTAAACCCTTCCTATTCATATACCCATCCTGATGCCTTTTAAGTGCTGTTATTGTACCTGCCTCCACCACTTTGTCTGGCAGCTCCTTCCATACATGCACCACCTTCTGTGTGAAAAGGTTGTCCCTTAGGTTCCTTTTAAACTTTTCCCCGATCACCTTAAACCTATGCCCTCTAGTTTTGGACTCCCCTATCTGGGGAAAAGATCTTGGCTATTCACCTTATCCATTCCCATCATGACTCACTCCAGGGAAGATAGCTCCAGCCTATTCAGCCTCTCCCTCTAGTTCAAACCTTCCAACCCTGGCAATATCCTTGAACATCTTTTCGGAACCCTTTCAGGTTTCACAACATCCTTCCTACAGCAGGGAGACCAGAATTGCATGCAGTATCCAAAAAGTGGCCTAACCAATGTTCTGTACAGCCATACAATGAGACCTCCCAACTCCTTTACTCAATGCACTGACTAATAAAGGCAAGCATACCAAACGTCTCTTCACCATCATCTGTTACCAAGGAACTATGAACCTGCACTCCAAGGTCTCTATGTTCAGCAACACTCTCCAGGGCCTTACCATTAAGAGTCTAACTCCTGCCATGATTTGGTTTTCTAAAATGCAGCACATCTCATTTATCTAAACCCCAACTGACACTCCTTGGCCCATCAGTGTATCTGATCAAGATCCCAGTGTACTCTGAGGCCATCTTATTCGCTGTCAACTTTGGTGTCATCTGCAAACTTAACAACCATAGCTCCTATGTTCACATCCAAATCATTTATATAAATGATAAAAGCAATGAACCCTTACTCCAGCCCAGAACTTTTTACTTGCTGTTCATTGTGCGGATTCATGCAATTGGGAGGAAACAAACGCAGGTTATCTGATCACTTAGCTTACCAGATATACAGAACACCTGATTATTAATAGCTACACTATGTTGGAGTAATTTGAACTAATTCCACCAAGCAAACACAAGGTATTGAATCAGCTTCCTGGTTTATACAGTGTCCAATCTTCCTTACGTTGCCAGAAACCAAGCAGGTCTGGCAGCATCTGTGGAGAGAAAGCAGAGTTATTATTTTGGATCCAATGACCCTTCTTGTCTGCTTTCTCTTCACAGATGCTGTCAGATCTGCAGAGTTGCACAAATAATTTTTGGTTTTGTCTCAGATTACCAATATTCACAATTCTTTTATTCACTGTGTCGTTAAAAAGTGAAAGTAAGTGTAAACTGCAGTGGTGAATTCATCATCCCCTTTACTTCATTTGACAAGAAATGTTAAATTGCTCCTTGTGTGATTATGGATCATTTAATTCTAATCTTTCTAATGCTTTAAGGTAAAAATGTACAATTAGATTTAAAACTGCCATGTTTATTGAGATTTCCACAAGCTAATTGGTCAAATGAATACTGTGTTGCTTTTGACCTCATATTTGGTGGACTTAGTGCTCCAAACACATTTTAACTAATGGGAAACAGCAAACACTAGAATGTAGATTTGACAATTTGTTAAACCAGAAGCAGGACAATCAAGCCTTTGTATCTGTGCTGGGCCTCAGTCAGAACATTTTACCTACGGCTGGATTCTCATCACAACCTGTCAAGAAGACCTGCCAAATACAGTTGTCAAGAGGACTTGACAAAGGCAACTGTGAAGCTGTCAAGCCATTTAAGGGTCCTGCCCTTCAAATCTTTAAGAAAAATAACAGTTGTGTTAAAAAAAGTCTTGCTATTTCACTCTGTTGACTTAAGGTTGTGGATTTCCACTTCTGGTTTAGTACTGCATTACTGATTTCACAAACATCTATTTTCACATTGACATGCCTGGTATTTGATTGACAGCTGCAGGAGGAATCTGAATTCTATTGCTCCTTATTATAAGGAATTGTGTGCTTGAATGATGTGTCTGTTGTTACAAGACTTTGTTTATTTGAGGAAGGGATTTGCTTGGTGGCTCAATGGTTAACCCTGCTGCTTCACAGCGCCAGGGATCCAGGTTTGATTCCACCCTCAAGCAACTGTATGCGTGGAGTTTACACATTTTCCCTGTTTCTGCTTGGGTTTCCTTTGTTTGGTCTGATTTCCTCCCACAGTCCAAACGTGTGTAAGTTAGTATGATTGGCCATGGGAAATGCAGGGTTACAAGAATAGGGTAGGGTGTGGGTCTAAGTGGGGTGGTCTTCAGAGGATCAGTATAGACTGAATGGCCTGCTTCCATACTGTAGGGATTCTATGAGATGTAAATATAGTATGTGGGTTTCATGAATGAGTCTTTTTTTAATGCCACTGAATACAAGGCGGGGCATATCTTGACATGGAGGGTGTGATAGGCCACAGCATGCTTGGGAGGCATACCTTTGTATGGGGGAATGGGGGACTATTGGAAGCAGGTGGGGGGCAAGAAGTGTTGTCATGGATAGGACATAGGTAGTGGGCAAGGGAGTGAGAAAGTGTGGGTGTTGACAGCTGCAGGAATGTTCGAACACTTCAAAACAACCCATGTCTGCCACTAGCAGTTTCCTCAGTTCTTCTAATTTAGCTTGCCATTGAATTTATAAATTACACCTGAGATTAATATTACATTAGGTTAACAAAATTTTAAGGGATTCGGCAAAAATACATATCCCTGGCGCTGTGAGGCAGCAGGGTTAACCATTGAGCCACCAAGCAAATCCCTTCCTCAAATAAACAAAGTCTTGTAACAACAGACATATCATTCAAGCACACAATTCCTTATAATAAGGATCAATCATCATCTCACTGTAAAATTGAACCAGTTCAAAGGATTTAATTGTCTACTCCTGTTCCTATGTTCCCAGAATTGTGGAACTGACTAACACACTACTAGCCCAAGCATGTTTTAGAATCATGAATAGATGCACATTGTGTTTCTTGGTCAACAACTTACAATAAACTCATTCAAATTTAGTCAATTGGACCAATAAGAAATACAAGTGAATTTTATGCTTTATCAGTGACAACACTGAATTCAATCCTGTTAATGATATATCAAAATCTAGGTGGTATTGAAAGAGCAATGCTTTGAAGTTATAAACTGCAAGCCTATGACTGATTGAAATACAATGGTAAAACTGGAATGTGGAAAATTATTTCAGGGCTCTGCAATTTTATTGTGTAAATGGTTGGAAGAATAGGACCTGAGGACACAGCCTCAAGCTGAAAGGATGATCCCTTAGAACTGAGAAGAGGACAAATTTATTCAACCAGAGGGTGGTGAATCTGTGGAATTCATTGCCACAGAAGGTTGTGAAGGAGAAGTCATTGAGTTAGAGGTAGGTAGGTCTTGTTGAGAACAGGATCCAGGCGTATAGGGAGAAGGCAAGAGAATGAGATTGAGAAATGTTTCAGCCATGATAAAATGATCATAGCAGACTTGATGGGCTGAATGGCCTGCGTTTCCTCTTATATCTCATGTAGTTAAACTGGTTAATTGTTAAAGTACAGATGGGGGCAGGGATCATGGGTCGCAACTGTAACAGAGGGGTTTGGGAGTGCATCTGGGAGTGTGTGGGTTGGTGCAGGTGTGATGGGGGAGTGCGGCCGAGGGGGTTGCGGGAGATAGGAACAATTTGACAGAAAACTTTGGAATAATACATAGCATGTCAGGCAGCATTTGTGGAAACTGCCACATCCTCGTCCCTCCACAGACAATGCCAATGGTTGCCAATTTGCTGATGGATTTCATCATTTTGTCTTGTTTGAGGCTTTTTTTTTTACACCTTCAGGATTTTGATTTTCTTTAGTGGTTCATTTTCCACGATGGGATTCAATTTGATACTAAGTTGCCAAATCACAGTGAACAACAGCATCAAAGGCTTGGCTAACCTGACCATAGCCATCACATATGGTTATCGCTGCAACCAGGGAGAGGCAGGCTAGCTCTGGCTGTTTCTGCTGATGTTAATCATCTGAAGAACAGGCTAATATTTTAATATTTCCCCTGTCACTATACTGGGTGTTAATGCAGAATATTATACTGGCAATCTAGCCGAATGTCACTTAACTTTCAAATTCATGCACTGTTGCACTGCATTTACCTGCTACAACAAGCTAGTAAGAATGGTTGCAAATAGGGGAGTCAGTCTCGTAATATAATTTGAGGCCATTTTACATCAGCGCCATGGAATGAAATTCCTTATAATGCCATCTACATGTACAGGAACTGTAGAACATATCAGCTGCAAACAGGTTTCAATTTCCACAAAAACAGAAATATCACTATAACGTTGAAAAGTCAGACATTAGGGTCAACTTTCAAAATACAGGTTTCCAGTAGGAGACCGCAGGAACAAATATATTTTCATATTCTTTTACCGGATTAAACAGTTCAGTTTCCACACCCCAAATGGATCAAATACTCTGTTCCGTCAGTGGCAACGCACAATACCAAAGTGGCTCTGAACTGTCAAGATGATAATTTGACCAATCTTTGTGTGATTTCCCAGTTAGTCCTCTTAAGCAAGGAAAATGCTCTCCAAGCCCCAGTTATTAAAATATTAAGGCTCAGGAAGCTAAACTGTTCAAAAACCCAAATTGCCAACATTTCTACTTCTCTGTATGATTATTGGCATTATTAATTTTAGAAAGTACCAGGAAGGCACCTATCAGGAATATTTTAAAAAGTATTAACACTTAAGCAAAATGATCAATTTATTGTTTATATCAACACATTTGTAATTTTCCATTTTCCCAGGCCATTATAAACTCATGTTCTATCCTGAGCCAGTGGTGACAATTCAGTTTCTGTCCATTTAATAAATACAGTTCCACTTTTGATACCCAATGCCACAGGGAAATCTTTCTATGTTTAATTTCAAAATCACAGCGCGCAATGGCCACTTTCTTTCGGGAACACTGCAGATAAGAGAACAGAAATACCTAAACTGATAATGATTTTAGTTATATTTCAAAAATCTTGGCTTGTACACTTCTTCATATCATTATTGATTACCTTTAATAATAACTTGGAGGCATGTAAGCTGTGAGGAGGATATTGCAGAACTTCAAGAAGACAGAGATAAGTTGGAGGAGTGGGAAATAGGTGGCAGATGTGGAAATGTGTGATAAGAGAACATGGAGAGACAATGTAAAGGGTACGAAACTAAAGGAGGTGCACAGCATACCTCTACCACTGCAAAGCATAAAGGCAGCAAATGCATAGTCACGCCACCATCTACAAATTTACCTCAAAACCATGTAGCATCCTGATTTGGAAATATATTGCTTTCCATTCACTGTCACTCAGTTAAAATCTTAGAAATTTCCTCCTAACTGCACTATGACTGTCCCTATATCCCAGGGACTGTAGCAATTCAAAACGCAGATCACCAAGAGCAGAACAATCCAGATATATGCTTGCACAAGTTATTTAAACTGGCAGGACTGAGACAGTAGCTAATATAATGTACAGTTCACTAGGCTTTATGAATAGGGACATAGAGTAAAAGATCAAGGATATTGAACTTGTTTGAAACACCAGTTAGACACTGCTGGAGAACTGCATTCAGATGTGAAGATATTGGATAAAGTGTGGAAGATGTTTCTGAGAATGCTTCCAAGGATGAGGAATTTATGGTGGTCAACATCAACAAATGAATAAAAAAACAAAATACTATGGATGCTGTAAATCAGAAGCAAACTGAAATTACTGGAAAAATTCAGCAGTTCTGGCAGCATCTGTAGAGAGAAAGCAGGGTTAACGCTGTGGGTCCAGTGACTGTAGTGACCCATTGCTACCAGATTCCGGCAGATCTGCTGAGTTTTTCCAGAAAATTCTGCTTTTATACCAACAAATGCATCTTTATTTCACATTTCCAAAACAGCACAATATTAACCTGTCACACTGCTCAATACACTACAGCCTATCAACTCATCCAGCAGTACATCCTGATAGCTAGAACTCATGCCTGACATCAGATACTCACCCTCACCCACCTACAATGCTGCTGTCAGCAACACACTTACTTCTCACTGCTTCCACATACCTCCATATATTCAACTACGTGTCCCCCCCAAAAAATAAAGAAATTACAGTCCAATCTAATGACTGACGACATGGCCCCTCTCTTGCAACACAAAATGGTACCAAAGTGAAGGAAGCAGACAGGATCAGTGAGAGATACCAATGCAAATATCTCAAATCAGCTGGAGGAGATGGCACCCCACGTTGTGGGCCACGCAACAAAAAGACCATAGGATCAAATGTCATTGAGAACACTGAAGATAACATTTTCATGTCTTATGCCAATGATCAGTGCCTCGCACACTCCCATCCTGCTATGTGGCACCCCAACCAGCTGGCAGTGGTGTGACCGTTCATTTCCCACTAATGTCTCCTTCTCTAATACCAATCTTTTGCTTCAGTTCCTGATTTCAGAAATGGCAGAACAGTTCCCTGCCCTGCCAAAGCAATTCTAGGAGGAAACAGGAGAGGCCCCAACACTTAACCTAACCTCGTAGCCACCAGCTCAGACACTGGCACTGCATCTACACAGGAAGCTAGCGCAGAGTTGAGATTTGGACATGGTGAGTCATGTGATCATAAATGGGCTACAGTCAGGCCAGGGGAAAGGATGGTAGCAGATATGCTCGGTCGCAGAGGACTCAGATGAAATCAAGCTTCCCACTCTGCTCCATCTACCTGTCATGCTACAACCCCAGAGTGCTGTGACTGCTACTTCATGCCTATTGCAGCTCTTGCATGCACAGATCACCTACTTATAGAACATAGAACAGTACAGCACAGTACAGGCCCTTCGGCTTGTGCTGACCTATTATCTTACTAAAATCAAACTACCCTGCATACCCTACATCCTACTATCATCCATGTGCCTATCCAAAAGTTGCTTAAAAGTCTCTCAACTACCTGGCTCCACTACCACTGCCGGCAGTGCAATCGACGTGCCCAACACTCTCTGTGTAAAGAACCTACTTCTGACATCTGCCCTATACCTTCCTCCAATCACCTTAAAATTATGCCTCCTCATAATAGTCATTGCCGCCTCTGGCTATGCCACTCTATGTATGCTTTTCATCATCTTGTACACCTCTAACAAGTCACCTCTCATCCTTCTTTGCTACAATGAGAAAAGCCCGAGCTCCCTCAACCTTTCTTCATAAGATCTGCCCACCAGTCCAGCAGCATCCTGGTAAATCGCCTCTGCACCCTCTCTAAAGCTTCCACATCCTTCCTGTAATGAGGTGACCAGAACTGAACACAATATTCCAAGTTAATAAAATGTGAGGCTGGATGAACACAGCAGGCCAAGCAGCATCTCAGGAGCACAAAAGCTGACATTTCGGGCCTAGACCCTTCATCAGAGAGGGGCATGGGGTGAGGGTTCTGGAATAAATAGGGAGAGAGGGGGAGGCGGACCGAAGATGGAGGGAAAAGAAGATAGGTGGAGAGGAGAGTATAGGTGGGGAGGTAGGGAGGGGATAGGTCAGTCCAGGGAAGGTGGACAGGTCAAGGAGGTGGGATGAGGTTAGTAGGTAGGAGATGGAGGTGTGGCTTGGGGTGGGAGGAAGGGATGGGTGAGAGGAAGAACAGGTTAGGGAGGCAGAGACAGGTTGGACTGGTTTTGGGATGCAGTGGGGGGAGGGAACGAACTGGGCTGGTTTTGGGATGCGGTGGGGGAAGGGGAGATTTTGAAGCTGGTGAAGTCCACATTGATACCATTGGGCTGCAGGGTTCCCAGGCGGAATATGAGTTGCTGTTCCTGCAACCTTCGGGTGGCATCATTGTGACACTGCAGGAGGCCCATGATGGACATGTCATCCAAAGAATGGGAGGGGGAGTGGAAATGGTTTGCGACTGGGAGGTGCAGTTGTTTATTGTGAACCGAGCGGAGGTGTTCTGCAAAGCGGTCCCCAAGCCTCCGCTTGGTTTCCCCAATGTAGAGGTAGCCACACCGGGTACAGTGGATGCAGTACACCACATTGGCAGATATGCAGGTGAACCTCTGCTTAATGTGGAAAGTCATCTTGGGGCCTGGGATAGGGGTGAGGGAGGAGGTGTGGGGGCAAGTGTAGCATTTCCTGCGGTTGCAGGAGAAGGTGCCGGGTGTGGTGGGGTTGGAGGGCAGTGTGGAGCGAACAAGGGAGTCATGGAGAGAGTGGTCTCTCCGGAAAGCAGGCAGGGGTGGTGATGGAAAAATGTCTTGGGTGGTGGGGTCGGATTGTAGATGGCAGAAGTGTCAGAGGATGATGCGTTGTATCCAGAGGTTGGTGGGGTGGTGTGTGAGAATGAGGGGGATCCTCTTTGGACGGTTGTGGCGGGGGCGGGGTGTGAGGGATGTGTTGCGGGAAATGCGGGAGACGCGGTCAAGGGCATTCTCGACCACTGTGGGGGGAAAGTTGTGGTCATTGAAGAACTTGGACATCTGGGATGTGCGGGAGTGGAATGCCGCATCGTGGGAGCAGATGCGGCGGAGGCAGAGGAATTGGGAATAGGGGATGGAATTTTTGCAGGAGGGTGGGTGGGAGGAGGTGTATTCTAGGTAGCTGTGGGAGTCGGTGGGCTTGAAATGGACATCAGTTACAAGCTGGTTGCCTGAGAAGGAGACTGAGAGATCCAGGAAGGTGAGGGATGTGCTGGAGATGGCCCAGGTGAACTGAAGGTTGGCGTGGAAGGTGTTGGTGAAGTGGATGAACTGTTCGAGCTCCTCTGGGCCTGCTGTGTTCATCCAGCCTCACATTTTATTATCTTGGATTCTCCAGCATCTGCAGTTCCCATTATCACTGATACAATATTCCAAGTGTTGTCTAACCAGGGTTTTATAGAGCTGCAGCATAACCTTGTGGCTGTTAAAATCAATTCCCCTGCCAATGAAAGCCAACACTTCAAACGCCTTCTTTACAACCCTATCAACTTGGGTAGCAACTTTGAAGGATCTATGGATGTGGACCCCAAGATCCCTCTGTTCCTCCACAATGCCAAGAATCCTGCCATTAACCCTTATTCTGCATTCAAATATGACCTTCCAAAATGAATCATTTCATACTTTTATCTACCTGCCATGCTTATGAATATGAGGCAATACTGTCTTCAAAATTCACAAACTCAGTAAGACACTTTCATAAATATGCCCAAGTACTCCCACGTGCTTTGCAATACAAGATGTCCCAAGAAATTAGATTACCTGCAAATAACTTTCTGTTGCTTCTAAGCTGTGCAAATGTGCAACAATAAGGGATGTATTGCGCAAGGAAGGAGCAGGGCCCACACACAAGCAGCAGTTCCTTTGAGATGCACACGTGTAATCGTTTGAAAGGGGGTTGTGCAGTGCAACATATAGGTCACACACAGCCAAGTGAAACTAGTGAAATCATTGTCACGCTAATGTTTTAAGTAACTCTACTGCAGAGCCCACCCTGGAAAGGGGAATAGCTTCACACACGCTCCTTCTCAAATAAACATTGCAGTCATTGTGTGCATAGTTTTTGCTAAATGTGGAATCTTGGCATCACATCAGCTAGTTTGGCTGTGTGACTTCAACATAGTGCTATGACAACCTCTTGCACATGCAGAGAAAATTGAGGTAGGCATCCAAAACATCGCTAGTAGTCCTACCAGGATATTCACCGGTAGTAGGAACTGCAGTTGCTGGAGAATCTGAGATAACAACGTGTAGAGCTGGATGAACACAGCAGGCCATGCAGCATCAAAGGAGCAGGAAGTCTGATATTTTGGGCCTGGACCCTTCTTCAGAAACCCTTCTAAAGAAGGGTCTAGGCCCGAAACATCAGACTTCCTGCTCCTCTGATGCTGGTTGGCCTGTTGTGTTCACCCAGCTCTACACCTTGTTATCTCAAGATATTCAACGGTGTGCTTTTGCCAACAAAAGGATGTTTGAACAAAGACCTCAAACCCAGCATCAAACTCATGGCTTGTGCAATCACAGTGTTATCTGTCTTCTTATATCCATTGGATACATGGACTATGTACAGCAGGCATTTCAAGCCCTTTAAGAAATATCACCAATGTCGCTTTCAAAAAGTTTACAAATCCACAGGTAGGATAGATGCTCCAATATTTGTGTCCTTTCTCCAGCCAACACCCTCAATATTGGGGCACTGTTATTGTCAATCACCGACATTGGATGGACCACATCATCTGCATACCTGACACAAGGCTCCAAAAACTAGCTCTCTACTCCGACTCTGTCAGTGCCACAAGTTTCCCAGGGAGGGAGACTTCATGTATATCCTCACAAAGCCTCCCTGAAGAAATGCAACCTCCTCACTGATTTGAGCCCAAACTGAAGCAACATCTGTGAAGGTGTGAATCACATTGAGCATCTCAACCAGGTCCAAATAGAGGCAACGTGTAAACAGAAGAAGGTCCTTAGCAAAGATCAGGTGTTCCAACCACTTACGGCAGATCACAAGATGCACCTGAATTTGGGGTCCCAGTTTTGGACTATTTAATCACATCAGGACTCACAATACCGGAGTGAAAAAGAAATTCTCCTCAGTCTCAAAGGACTGTCTAAGAAGAATTTAAAGCTAAACACTCTCATGCTGATACTTCTCAACACATCAACACCTCACAACACTTGCTGAGAAGTTGGAAAGCTCCAAAGGCTTTATTCACCTTTTATACACAATCTTTGGGTGAATTCCATCAGATTTCTTCAATTATCCAAAAGGGTGCCTTGCCTGTCCAAAAGAAATGCACTGACAGCAAAACAGGCCTGTTCTTACCTAGTTTAGTCTCCACTCTCCTGATTCTAGACTCTACAAACTGATTAGAGTAATCAGTTATTTCACCATCTGTCTCTATGAACCATGCATGTGTGACCATCAAGTCTTCCCAATCCTACCCCAGCAGAAATGGCATGAACTCAGAATTTTGCATATCTTAGAAATACAAAAACATAAAAGGTAAGAGCAGGTGTGGCCACTCAATTCTTCAAGCCTGCTCCATCATTCAATATGATTCATGGTTGATCATTAAATTCAATACCCTAATTCACCCTAATCCCATGTCCCTTGATCCCTTTTGCCACAAAATCTATATCCACCTCATTCTTGAAAACACCATGTTGACTGTCTGTTTCTACCATTGTTTTCTAAGTGCGCTGCTATAAAATCCTCAATATTAGACTCTATCATCTTCCCCACTACCTACATCAGACTCACTAGTCTACAATTCCCTTGTTTCTTTTTGCCTCTCTTTTCAAATAGTGGGGTTACATTAGCTACCCTCCAAAGTGTAGGAACTGTTCCAAAATCTAAAGAATCTTGGAAGATGAAAACTAATGCTTCCACTACTTCTAGGGCTACCTCTTTATGAACCCTGGTATGCAGATTATTGGCCCTAGAGATTTATCAAACTTAACCTCATCAATTTCTCCAACACCATTTTTCTACTAATGCAGTTTGCTTCAGTTTCTACACCATGCACCCCACACACACTAAAGCCTATACTTTCCATCATTTCTTACGCATTATTTGTATCCTCCTTTGTGAAGACAAAAGTGAAGTATGAATTTAGTCCACTCTTTGCTCCTCATTATAAATTCCCCTGCTTCTGACTGTAAGGGACCTATATTAGTTTTTAGTAAATTTTTTTCCTCACCGATCAAAATTTACAGTCAGTTCTTATCTTCTCTGCAAGCTTACTGTAATACTTTTATTTTTTTCCCCTTCTTAATCAATCCCCTCGTCCTCTTTAATGACGTCTAAACTGTTCCTTAGCCTCAGGTCTATTGTTTATCATACCAATTAATATGCTTCTTTATGCAACTAATATTATCTCTAACTTCACTCATAAGCCATGGTTTGGCCACTGTTCTCTTTAGACTCTTGTGCCAGTCAGGAATAAACAATTCTTGTAGTTCACCCTTTTGATCTTTGAATGTTTGCCATTGCCTATTCACCGTTAATCCTTTTAGTAACATTTCCCAGTCCATCATAGCCAACTCACATCTCACACCACTGTAGATTTCCTTATTAAGATTCAGGACCCTAGTCTCAGAATCAACTACATCACTCTCCATCTTTTTTGATGAAGAATTCTATCACATTATGGTCACACATCCCCAGGGAGTCTCTCACAATTACATCACCAATTATTAGTTTTTCATTGCATAACACGTATTCAAAGAATGTTTTCTAATTGGTTCCTCAACATATTGGTCCAGAAAATCATTCCAAATGCACTCTAGGAATTCGTACTCCATAGTGATGTAGTTAATTTGATTCACCCAATCTAAATGTAGATTAAAGTCACCATAATTACAGATGTTCCTTTAACACATGCATCTCTGATTTCCTATTTAATGCCGTACCCAGTGACCCCACTACAATTTTCTAGTCCATATATCATCCCCACTACTGTTTCTTGTTCCTTAATATTCAATTCTAGACACACAGATTATACATTATCTGAGCTAATATCTTTCCTCCTGTACATTGTTTAAATGGATATCTTTCCTCATCTACATTTTCTAAGTTTTCTGGCATTTTCACCACAGCAAACGGATCTCCATCATGATGAAAATCTGGGAATAACCGTTTTGATGGAGAGTAAATTTGTATTGAAATAGTCGATATAATTAACTATGCGCACCTTGATCATTTAAGATTGAATAATTAACAAATAAATGCTTGCATATTTTATCTATTATCTAATCTACCCTGAATTTCTATTCATAAATGTTCAACAATTTCATTTATTTTATTAATACCATTAAAGGACAGTTACAACCTGTTCAGCTTCAAGACTAGACAAATTATTCAATCCCTTAAAATTTCAGCTCACTCTAGGGAGCACCACTAAAATAACTGGTTCAAACTACAGAAATCACCTCCAGAAGTTAAAATATGATATTATTCCTGTCATTAATAATGCACAATATATCTTGCAGTGCCAGGTTATTTTTTGCTCTTCTTAGTGCTTTGTGTGGTGCTGTGAAATTGGATCTATGTATCAAGCTGGTATAAACAGCTGCATGAATCCCTGCTCATTTGAACTGGAGATCGAAGGTTGGTCTATGCATCCGCTTGGTAATTTCATACTCCCACAGCTTCATTCAGTCCAGGCCTTTACTCTTTGTACCCTCAAGAAATCATTCAGATTGTATTGAGCTGGAGGTGGTGAAATCTAACTGAGCTGGAAAGTATAAATTAGCTAATGGACAGTAGATTTAATGATGTTCCCAAAATGAAAAATAATGATTGTAAAAAGAAATAGGCTTCTGGAAGGGAGGGAGTCAATAAAGATCAATAAGATCAGGGAATGAAATCAGAATAACATAATTTATATTTAAATTCACAACAAGATACAATTACACCTAACGTACACAAATTTTACAACCAAAGAAAGGAGTGGAGAGAAAAAAAGGACATAAAGGGACAAAAGCTGAGTCAAAAAGAAGACTTCAGGAGAGTTTTGAAACCTGGCAGCGAGCTGATAATGCAAAGGTTCTAGAAGAGGAATCTTCAAAGAACAGAGATATAATACATGGAACACTGATTGTGGGCCAGAGGGTATGGAAACTGAAAACAGGTTCATTTTAAAGGTGCAGTTGGTGTGTCAAGGGATGTAGATCTGGAAGGAATGGTAGGGACCGTTGAGATTACTGATAGATTTAAGGCTGACATCAAGAATCTTAAAAACTATTCTCGGGCATGGGACGCCTGTGAATCCCAGAAAGAAAACAACAAGTAATGGATAACCAACGTAGTAAATATGTACATTGTAGTGTCAGAATGCTGACGAGGAAACTTTATAAGAGCTTCAAAAGTTTGAAGTAATAAAGGTACAAGTAAAAATTTCAGTGGGACAAGTAGACAGGTGGAAGCTGAGCTCAATCCTGTTTCGGAGGAGAAGGAGACTTTTTTTTTAAATGCTTTGGACGGGAGGGACGCAGTTCTGAGTTAAACATGCTCAGCATAAAGCTGGGATGTTCATACAGCCAGAGCAGAGATTTTTAGCGCTTATGTCAACTAGAAATACTTCAGTCTGAGCAACAGCCCTAGTCTACAGAAATAGGTGGAGTGCGGTTCCATGGTTCAGAATGTTGTTGCACACGAATACATTTGTGTTGGGATTCACAGCCTGGATATCAGTCAGATCTTGAACTCAGGCATGCATCTTCATAATAACCACAAAGTCTACTTCTCTGCTGTGTGTAGGTTTTGATATGGTGTATCCAGACAATGAAAAGAAAGGAAGAAAGAGGAGTAACTCTGAAGGTCATTATTGTGGATATCAGTCCACACTGAATAGCATCTAATTTAACCTGAATCTTTATAAAATCAAGTTAGGAGTTATCCTGCCACTTCCTGAACAGATCATTATTACAACAACTCAGTGCTCAAGATGCAGCTTTGCACTTCTAAAACCAAACGGATTAGTGTGAAGACCTGAAATTGTGGTTAAGACTAATTTTAAGTTAGCGAGTTCTGAGAAGATTTGTAGCTCAGGTTGAAGTTCTGGATGTGAGTTTGCTCGCTATGCTGGAAGGTTCGTTTTCAGACGTTTCGTCACCATTCGAGGTAACGTCATCAGTGAGCCTCCGACGAAGCACTGGTGTTATGTCCTGCTTTCTATTTATCTGGCTGGGTTTCCTTGGGTTGGTGATGTCATTTCCTGCGTTGGTGATGTCATTTCCTGTTCTTTTTCTCAGAGGATGGTAGATTGGCTCCAAATCAATGTGTTTGTTGATGGAGTTCCAGTTGGAATGCCATGCTTCTAGGAATTCTCGTGCGTGTCTCTGTTTGGCTTGTCCTAGGATGGATGTGTTGTCCCAATCAAAGTGGTGTCCTTCCACATCTGTATGTAAGGATACGAGTGATAGTGGGTCATGTCGTTTTGTGGCTAGTTGATCTTCATGTATCCTGGTGGCTAGCTTTCTGCCAGTTTGTCCAATGTAGTGTTTGTCACAGTTCTTGCAAGGTATTTTGTAGATGACGTTCGTTTTATTTGTTGTCTGTATAGGGTCTTTTAAGTTCATTAGCTGCTGTTTTAGTGTGTTGGTGAGTTTGTGGGCTACCCTGATGCCAAGAGGTCCGAGTAGTCTGGCAACCATTTCGGAAATGTCTTTGATGTAGGGGAGAGTGGTTATGGTTTCTGGGCCCATTTTGTCTGTTTGTTTGGGTTTATTGCTGAGGAATCTGCGGACTGTGTTCATAGGGTACCCATTCTTTTTGAATACGCTGTATAGGTGATTTTCCTCTGCTCTGCGTAGTTCCTCTGTGCTGCAGTGTGTGGTGGCTCGTTGGAATAATGGTCTAATGCAGCTTCGTTTGTGTCTGTTGGGATGGTTGCTCCTGTAGTTCAATATTTGGTCCGTATGTGTTGTTTTCCTGTAGACGCTGGTTTGAAGTTCCCCATTGGCTGTTCGCTCTACTGTGATATCTAGGAATGGCAGTTTATTGTTGTTTTCCTCCTCTTTTGTGAATGTTATGCCAGTAAGGGTATTATTGATGGTCTTGAAGGTTTCCTCTAGTTTGTTTTGTTTAGTGATGACAAAGGTGTCATCCACATAGCGGACCCAAAGTTTGGGTTGGATGGTTGGCAGAGCTGTTTGTTCGAGTCCCTGCATTACTGCCTCTGCTAAGAACTCTGATATCAGAGATCCCATGGGTGTACCATTGGTTTGTCTGTAGGTTTTGTTATTGAAAGTGAAGTGGGTGGTGAGGCATAGGTCCACTAGCTTGATGATGTTGTCCTTGCTGATGAGGTTGGTGGTGTCTGGTGTATGTGTCTTCTGTTCTTCTAATAGTGTCGTCAGTGTTTCTTTGGCCAGGTTGATGTTGATGGATGTGAACAGGGCTGTTACGTCAAAGGAGACCATTATTTCATCCTCTTCTACCTTGGTGTCTTTGATGGTGTTCAGGAATTTTAAGTGCAGTGAATGAAAGGAAAGTATTAGAATAAACAGCCAAAATATTTTACAGCTTTTGGAAACGTTCAAGTCTTTTTTAAGGCTAAACTAGAGGTGCAACGAGTTATAGCAAAAAAATGAAATGGATGGAAACCTATGCAAAGGCACAAAGCAGCTTCTATATGGAAGAAATTGAGCAGCTTAGCACTGCTGGATGCTAAAGTAGAGGAGGCAATGTGTGACATGTTTACAGGGAGAATATTCTTTTCTGTATTGCAATGCATAATTCCAGCATTTTAATATGCATGAGCACTAAGATCAACTGATGCGAGGCATGGCAGCACACTGGTGACTTATAGATCTAATTTAGTCACCCAATATTCATGAAAAGACTACAATTTCCTGAAGATGGGTCCACACCGAAAATGTCAGCTTTCCTGCCCCTCTGATGCTGCCTGGTCTGCTGTATTCATCCACCTCTACACCTTGTTATCTCTAATGAATTTCGTGCTTGTTTCAAGGAGTATCTTCCTGGTTCATTTTCCCATTACCAGAAATGTATGTAATCCACAAAGTGAATGATATGGATCAAAATCTAATTTTATAATCAACTTGGCCAACTTATATCACTTCTTGAGTTATGAAGTGCTAGGCAGGTGAACCTTCAAAAGTAGATTTGCAAGTTTGTCAAAGAACATTGACTTGAAACAGAATCTCTGCCAAGTTAGGAAATTTTGGAATCTATCTACAAATCTTCAAATCATAATTCACAGATTTATTTATCTACATATCATTCTAAAACCTCATCCAAAATGCTGAACAAAAACAGATTTTACACAGACATGGTCTGGTTTTTAAGTATTCTGTGATCACTGCGAGGTTAATTACGTCCGATGTGTCAAGCATGAGCAAATGGATAATTGAAGAACATTGTGCGCTTAGAGAACAATTTTATATTTAAATGTTACAGCCATGGATATAACACATTGAGGTTGAATGGAAATGGTTTGGTTCAATGAAATTTCATAACCGAAACACAAAGATGACTTCAAATATTTTCATCACGTGTTCGATTTACACAGCATCCTTCTCCTCTAAAACAGCCTAATTCCATTTGTTTCTATGTGCAAGGATAAAAAGAGCAAGAAAAATAAAATTCAAGGTCTCTTCTTTCAATAACTTGTTTATTCAACTAGATCTGGGCAATTTGTTTTAACAGCTGATGCAACATTATTTGACATAAGCACCATCTGTGGGTGGGCTGAAGTTGGGGGTGGGGGGAGCTGTTTTGGGCAAGAAGGGGACAGCTCATCATCCAGCACTTGGTCTTGTTTTCAATTTACCAATTGTCTACTTCTAACCACTGGGCTCCGACTTATATTTACATTATAAAACCTATTTAGATTTTATTCATGCCTTTCAGTATGTGAGAATCTGGATTATACTTTTATCATCATTACAGAACTAAAATGTACATCTTTATTACTCTTGAACCTTCTTCACTGTATCGTAATTCTTTTAAATTTATAATATCTTAAAATTTAATACAAACCTTTAAAGTAAATATGAGCATATTAATGTATGCACAAAAAATCTTTTCTGCACAATTTTCATAGGGGATTTTGACTCTGTTACCATAACAAATCACTTTTTATAGCATATTTAAGGTGGAGGATAGGACCTAGACATCATAGCCACCAGTGGTGGAACAAAGAAGTTGGAGATTCACTGAAGGCAAGAATTGGAGGATCACTGTTCTTGAAGAGGTGCTAGGCTGGTGGATGTTAAGAGCTGGACAGGAGAGAGACGATGAATGGATTTCAACAGGAGGTGAGAATTTTAGTATTCAATAAACCAAGGACTAGAAGGACATGTAGAAAAAGAAGTCTAGGCAGTTAAACAAAGAAGCTTTATAATGGGTGAGTCTGAAGCTAATGAAAGTATATATAAAGGTGTCAGCAACAAGTGCGTTGAGGTGGGACAGATACAGGTGAGATGTTGGAGCTGACATTAGATGGTCTTTGTGATGCATAGAATATTGATTTGGAAGCTCAGCTCAGCATCAAATAAATAGAGTAATTAAGATACTTTCATTAATACAGACAAAATAATTGCATATGAATATAATAACCTTTGTAACAGTAAATTACAAATTCAATATTAAAATTATGGCCTTAGCAGTGAGCTGTATAAAGTTAGCAACTTTGGAATTGAAACTCAGTGGGGTTTTCAATGTGTCTCTTTTTAATTCTGATGGGAAACTGGTTAAACTTGCAGAAAAATGATGGAAATTGCAGTCTCCTTCATGTTTTAATTTATTTTATTAGGCCGGGATCAGGGCTTCGGTGTTGGAGGGATTTTTTGCATTCCAAACTGCACTCTTTTCGATCAGGCTCAGCACTGAATCACTACATTTTCTCCTTATATTTACTAATAAAAGTTCACCTATTATTTGATAATGGATGTAACTTTCAATACTTTTTAACCTTACCCAGTGTCAGAAGTATTTTCTCTCGTAACGTATGGGCATTTAATTGCTGTGGCACTGCCAACCCTTTCTGCACGTTTTCTTTCTAAAATGTCATAGTCTACTCATTGGTATATGCCTAATTGCTTTGGTGTTGCAAATGTCCTTATGTATAGTGTAACCAAACTGGATAAACGCTAAAACATAACCTCCCACACGTAGTGGGGAGCATAACAATCACGCAAATATATGTAACATTTTTTATAAAATGAATAAGAGTATTTCCTGCCTTTGGCAGAGGCAGTTGAATTACAAATCATTGGAATAACACAGCAATAATGGTATTTGCTGCTAAATCGATTTTCATGGATTTGAACCAGTGCCTAGCCTGCACTTGACTCCGCCATTGGCCACATGTTTCTGTATCTTATAACACACTCTAGTGTAAAGTATTTTCCTATATGTAATAATTAGCTTGGCATTTGCCTTACATCTGTGATTCACTCAAGGGATTCAAATGATGTCAGGAACAGTGAGAATGAAGCTCATTACCTGAACTGTGAGTTTATGTTACACCTCTATGGCATTCAACACAAGCCAGCTGCTTTTATAATCATCTGTTTCACCCTAAATTTTGTTATTGCCATTGTCACAGTTAGGTTGTACCACTCAGGTTCAAATCTCCTCCACATATCCAAGAACTTGCTGCTTTAAGAAAATAGTAATTCATCCGGCTGATAAACTGTTTGTGTTATTGCCTGGAATCTATGCATTTTCTGTTTGATCGCTGAAGTATATAATTCCAAAGGATTAGCAATGACCTATTCAAGGTTAGCAATGACCTGTTCAAGTTAATGTTTTTACTAAATTAAATAAAGCCTACCAAACTCTTTACTATTGCAGATTCTAAAATACAGGTTAGAGATTTAGCAAAGCAAGGCAAGCACCTTATTGTATTTAAACCCAAGTTGTAGCTAAAAATACAAACACATCTGTCAGAATTCAAATAAAATGTGAAAGTTGTGATATTTTCAACAAGTAAAATTTAGGATTCCTGACATGGAAATTCAATGTATATTTTCTTAAATCATTCTGTATCACCAAATCATGCTACATTTTGTCTTAGAAAAATGGGGAAGTTCATTGAATCAAGTACATAAACTTGCAAGAAATTTAGCTTCCTTCCCACCTCCAGCCTTTAAGCATTTACCAACTAAAGTCATGTTAATTCCTTGCGCATGGATAATCTCAAACAATCAAGGAAATGAAATAATTTCTTTTAATCAAAAAAATGCAATCTAATCTTAAAGTGAGTGACAAAGGGGCTGGATTTTATGGACCCCCGTTGAGAGTGTCTCCAGTGAAAGGTAGGCATGGAAAATACTTAGCTTGTAAGCCCACACATCTGTGACTCAGTTCCATAAAATGATAAGGGGGTTGGCACCAAAAAGACAGCTTACTGCCATTTTAAGGGAAAATGAGCAATTGAGCTTGCTAACATGCCAATTGACTGAAATATTACATAACTTGTGTCATAATATGGTCAGAAAACCTATTACTGAACACACACCAAAATTGCTGAAGAAACTCAGCAGGTCTGGCAACATCTGCAGAGAGAAAGCAGAGTTAATGTTTCAAGGCTGGTGACCCATATCTTACCAAACACAATTGTTAAATGTGGGAAAGGAGGGAACGTCCTTCCAGGAATGCCCTGTGCACTTCAAGACGTTAGATCTGCTTTGTCACACCTCGCTTAGCGACCAGTTCCTCCATCCCCTCCAGCCATAAGGGGCCTGGGACAATTTTCTGGGTCTGGGATTCATTATTATTCTTTGTGGACCTCCATGTCGCACCTGCAACTGATATTCTTCCACTACTGGTACTGTTAGAGGCTTCCAGCCCGTCGGACTGGGTGGCAACAGTCAGTCGTAGGGCACCCTCCCACTAAGGGGTGATTCTCCCACTCTCATCAGCTGAAGTCCATCTGGAGCATATTATGGCCATGGAGTGGCCTTGTTTAACATCAGTCCATCCTGAACAAGAAATTCAAATTTTATAATAGCCTTTCCGAGCTACTTTTATGTAGGTACTCAGAATAAGATTGTTTGACTAAAGCAACTAATAAAGCATGTTATTACAAGGGGCACAGTCCTTCTTATAAAATCAATTGATTGCATTTAAGAATTTACTTTTCCACAATCGGGTAGAATCTGGTGCACCTTTAGGGAAGGCCATTCAGTTAGGCAGGGTGATGATATGCTGGAATCTCACTGCTTTTTCGCCTCCACTGGAATTGTGTTCAGGGTGGGCAGGGTTCAATACAGGTTCCTCCTCTGCCACCAACTGATGTCCTGAAGTGGTCTACTAAGGAACACTTAGGGCCTCAACCCACTGCCACTGGGATTAGCCCTGCTGAAAACTATATGTCCCATTAAGTCTGTGCTGGAAGTTCTTCAATCAAAGGTACTCAGTGCCTGATCAAGGGACTTGACATATAGTAAGGGCATCCACCCCCAACCTAGCCTTTCTTCAGGTCCCCTGGATCATCCCCCACAACAATTCCCAACAACTGAATCCCACTTCTTGCCCCCACCTCTATATACTACTTCTCCTGCATTGGGGTCCACTGCAATCTGTGGGACAGCAGGACTAAAGTATGAAGAGATCCCTGATTGATTAGGACTATGTTCTCTAGAGTTTAGAAGAATGATGGGGTCTCTTATTGAAACCTATAAACATCTAACAGGACCGAATAGGGTAAATGAAAAATGGATTTTCCTGATGATGGAACAGCCCGGAATCACGTGTGGCAGTTTAAGGATATGGGTAAGCCATTGAGGACTAAGTTGAAGAGAAATTTCTTCAGCCAGGAAGTGGTGAACCTGTGCAATTCACTGCCATTGAAAGCAGGGGAGGCCAAAATATTAAAAGTTTTCAAGATCGAGTTAGATATGGTTCTTAGCACTAAAGGTGTCAAAGGGGATGGGAAGAAAGTGGGAACAGGGCACTGAGTTGGATGGTCAGCCATGATCTTTCTGAATGACAGAACCGGCTTGAAGGGCTGAACAGCCTACTCCTGCTCTTATTTTCTATGCATCTATGATTCTGGATGACCTGCCTGAAACAGGCATGACCTTTTCTGTAGCACTGCCTTTGACTGGCTATCAGCTCTTGCTGTGCTGGATTTATGCTTCTAGAGTTCTAGTGCCAAGTGAAGGCTTTGCTAATACCTTCCCTTAAGAAGTAGCAGATCTCTCACTGGCTTTCCAACCAGTAGACAAGACTCGCACCACCTCCACACAGTTCCAACAACAATGTTTCTTAATTTCTAAGACATCGCATTCTTATAGATATGTAATTGATTGAATCAATGGAAATTAATATACGATAATCAAAATCTATTTGTTAACAGTCCAATTCTACAACGTTATACAAACCTTGTTTCATCACAAATTAGTTCTATATTGGCAAGCTCATTCATAGTTTCTGTGGGAAATATTAATATCACTGAGGTGAAAGTGCAGCAGTCTGTTTTGCTGATATGGGGTTAAGATAAATCATGAAAATAAAAGCACTAACTTACCTCCAACATGTGTTACAGTGATCTGATATGGTTTTAATGGAACTGTGCAGTTAGGCAAAATTCAACCTTGCATTTAAACTTATGCTACACCTAACTTGGAAATGTTTGGTATAACTGGTAAGACAGGATTTTAGTGTGAATCTAATCCACAATCGTTTTACAATCTCCAGACAGTCTGGAACTATTTAAGTTGAAACTTGAACTTTCAATTAATAACTGAAAGAATGATAAATCAAGATTTGAGGTTTTAGTACCTGAACTATAGCAAATTATTTAAAAACATAATTGACTGAACCTCATTTTCTTTTCGTAGGTAACATATTTTAAGAGAGTAATATTCTTCTCTGATACTGAATACCCATCACACTCTCCAAACAAAATTAGTCTTTTAGCTTCCACCCCAACCTTCAGTTCACCTGGGCCATCTCCAGCACATCCCTCACCTTCCTGGATCTCTCAGTCTCCATCTCAGGCAACCAGCTTGTAACTGATGTCCATTTCAAGCCCACCGACTCCCACAGCTACCTAGAAAACACCTCCTCCCACCCACCCTCCTGCAAAAATTCCATCCCGTATTCCCAATTCCTCCGCCTCCGCCGCATCTGCTCCCACGATGAGGCATTCCACTCCCGCACATCCCAGATGTCCAAGTTCTTCAATGACTGCAACTTTCCCTCCACAGTGGTCGAGAACGCCCTTGACCGTGTCTCCCGCATTTCCCGCAACACATCCCTCACACCCCGCCCACGCCACAACCGCTCCCAGAGGATCCCATTGGTTCTCACACACCACCCCATCAACCTCCGGATACAACGCATCATCCTCCGACACTTCCGCCATCTACAATCCGACCCCACCACCCAAGACATTTTTCCGTCCCCACCCGTCTGCTTTCCGGAGAGACCACTATCTCCGTGACACCCTTGTTCGCTCCACACTGCCCTCCAACCCCACCACACCCGGCACCTTCCCCTGCAACCGCAGGAAATGCTACACTTGCCCCCACACCTCCTCCCTCACCCCTATCCCAGGCCCCAAGATGACTTTCCACATTAAGCAGAGGTTCACCTGCACATCTGCCAATGTGGTATACTGCATCCACTGTACCCGGTGTGGCTTCCTCTACATTGGGGAAACCAAGCGGAGGCTTGGGGACCGCTTTGCAGAACACCTCCGCTCGGTTCACAATAAACAACTGCACCTCCCAGTCGCAAACCATTTCTACTCCCCCTCCCATTCTGTAGATGACATGTCCATCATGGGCCTCCTGCAGTGTCACAATGATGCCACCCGAAGGTTGCAGGAATAGCAACTCATATTCCGCTTGGGAACCCTGCAGCCCAATGGTATCAATGTGGACTTCACCAGCTTCAAAATCTCCCCTTCCCCCACCGCATCCCAAAACCAGCCCAGTTCGTCCCCTCCCCCCACTGCACCACAAAACCAGCCCAGCCTTTCCCCTCCACCCACTGCATCCCAAAACCAGTCCAACCTGTCTCTGCCTCCCTAACCTGTTCTTCCTCTCACCCATCCCTTCCTCCCACCCCAAGCCGCACCTCCATCTCCTACCTACTAACCTCATCCCACCTCCTTGCCCTGTCCGTCTTCCCTGGACTGACCTATCCCCTCCCTACCTCTCCACCTATACTCTCCTCTCCACCTATCTTCTTTTCTCTCCATCTTCGGTCCGCATCCCCCTCTCTCCCTATTTATTCCAGAACCCTCACCCCATGCCCCTCTCTGATGAAGGGTCTAGGCCCGAAACGTCAGCTTTTGTGCTCCTGAGATGCTGCTGGGCCTGCTGTGTTCATCCAGCCTCACATTTCGTTATCTTAGTCTTTTAGCAAACAGTTAGTCACAGTTTTCAATAGGATTCTGTATCTCCACTTTGTCAAGTAGAAAATCAAATGGCCACGTTCCTCAGTTTTTGGATAGTTTCTGATATCAACCATCAGCAGTAAAGTCTGTTCTGATTATTCCTCTTCATTTTTCATTCAAGTCAGTAATGACCATTCAATGTTGATCTGATATAAAACTTATTTTGATGCATAATTATGGAAGGCACCCCATTTTAAGTAATTGTTCCCACATATTTTGTTCATTGCTTAGAGCTGTCTAAGAAAAAAAAATGACCTAGATATGTGGGAGGTACAAATGACGGGATACATGATGTACACGTGTTCACGCGGTTTTGAGGGGACCACATAAGACAGTGATGCCTGCGCCATTCATTAGCTATGTCCCAGTCTGGGAAATGACAGATAATCCGGCTTATCTGACAACAAATAAAGATAGCCCACAGCCAATGAAGGGATAGAGCACTCTGGCTGATGAAAGCACATAATAATTCAAAATAATTGCTGCAAACAGGAGAAAAAGCTTCCATTTCTCCTGGGAGCAGAAACAGTGAAGAGGTTGCAAAAGAGGTTTCAGGAATTTAGCTGTTTTACTTAAAAAAAAGTTGAATGACTTTTTTTATTATTCATTTACAGGATGAGCATCACTGACTGGGTCAGCATTATTTGCCCATCCCTAATTGCCAGATCGCAGTTGAGAGTCAACCACATTAGAACATAGAACATAGAACAGTACAGCACAGAACAGGCCCTTCAGCCCATGATGTTGTGCTGACCAGTGATCCTCATGTATGCACCCTCAAATTTCTGTGACCATATGCATGTCCAGCAGTCTCTTAAATGTCCCCAATGACCTTGCTTCCACAACTGCTGCTGGCAACGCATTCCATGCTCTCACAACTCTGTGTAAAGAACCCGCCTCTGACATCCCCTCTATACTTTCCTCCAACCAGCTTAAAACTATGACCCCTCGTGCTAGCCATTTCTGCCCTGGGAAATAGTCTCTGGCTATCAACTCTATCTATGCCTCTCATTATCTTGTATACCTCAATTAGGTCCCCTCTCCTCCTCCTTTTCTCCAATGAAAAGAGTCCGAGCTCAGTCAACCTCTCTTCATAAGATAAGCCCTCCAGTCCAGGCAGCATCCTGGTAAACCTCCTCTGAACCCTCTCCAAAGCATCCACATCTTTCCTATAATAGGGCAACCAGAACTGGATGCAGCATTCAAAGTGCGGTCTAACCAAAGTTTTATAGAGCCGCAACAAGATCTCACAACTCTTAAACTCAATCCCCCTGCTAATGAAAGCCAAAGCACCATATGCTTTCTTAATAACCCTGTCCACTTGGATGGCCATTTTAAGGGATCTATGTATCTGCACACCAAGATCCCTTTGTTCCTCCACACTGCCAAGAATCCTATCCTTAATCCTGTTCTCAGCTTTCAAATTCGACCTTCCAAAATGCATCACCTCACATTTATCCAGGTTGAACTCCATCTGCCACCTCTCAGCCCATCTCTGCATCCTGTCAATGTCCCGCTGCAGCCTACAACAGCCCTCTATACTGTCAACGACACCTCCAACCTTTGTGTCATCTGCAAACTTGCTGACCCATCCTTCAATCCCCTCATCCAAGTCATTAATAAAAATTACAAACAGTCGAGGCCCAAGGACAGAGCCCTGTGGAACACCACTCACCACTGACTTCCAGGCAGAATATTTTCCTTCTACTACCACTCGCTGTCTTCTGTTGGCCAGCCAATTCTGTATCCAGACAACTAAGTTCCCCTGTATCCCATTCCTCCTGACCTTCTGAATGAGCCTACCATGGGGAACCTTATCAAATGCCTTGCTGAAGTCTATATACACCACATCCACAGCTCGACCCGCATCAACTTTTCTAGTCACATCCTCAAAGAACTTGATAAGGTTTGTGAGGCATGACCTGCCCCTCACAAAGCCGTGTTGACAGCATTTAATCAAGCCATGCTCTTCCAGATGGTCATAAATCCTATCCCTCAGAATCCTTTCCAACACCTTGCAGACAACAGACGTGAGACTCACTGGTCTATCATTGCCAGGGGTTTCCCTATTTCCTTTCTTGAAGAGAGGAATTACATTTGCCTCTCTCCAGTCCTCAGGTACGACTCCAGTGGAGAGCGAGGATGCAAAGATCTTCGCAAGTGGCAAAGCAATCGCATTTCTTGTTTCCCAAAGCAGCCTAGGACAAATCTGGTCCGGGCCTGGCGACTTGCCAGTCTTAATGTTTGACAAAATTTTCAGCACATCAGCTTCCTCTATCTCTATCCATTCCAGCAAGCACACCTGCTCTTCAAAGGTTTCATTCACTACAAAGTTTGTTTCTTTCGTAAAGAGAGAAGAAAAAACTCATTTAGGGCTTCCCCTACCTCCTTAGACTCCACACACAAGTTCCCTATGCTATCCCTGATCGGCCCTACTCTTTCTTTAACCATTCTCTTATTCCTCGCATAAGTGTAAAATGCCTTTGTGTTCTCCCTAATCCGTTCTGCCAAGCCTTTCTCGTGCCCGCTCCTGGCTCTCCTCAGACCATTTTTGAGCTCTTTCCTCGCCTGCCTGTAATCCTCTAGAGCTGAGCTTGACCCAAGCTTCCTCCACCTTATGTAAGCTACCTTCTTCCTTTTGACGAGAAGCTCCACCGCTCTCGTCATCCAAGGTTCCTTTATCTTACCCCTTCTTGCCTGTCTCAGAGGGATATATTTATTCATCACTCGCAACAACTGTTCCTTAAACAGTCCCCACATGTCTATAGTGCCTTTACCACGGAACAACTGCTCCAGTCCATGTCTCCTAACTCATGTCTAATCGCATCATAGTTTCCTCTTCCCCAATTAAATATCCTCCCATTTTGCCTAATCCTCTCCTTCTCCATAGCTATGTAGAATGTGAGGCAGTTATGGTCACTATCACCAAAATGCTCTCCCACCACAAGATCTGATACCTGTGGATCTAGAGCCACACGTAGGCCAGATGAAGGGAGAATGGTGATTTCCTTCCCTGAAGGACATTAGTGAGCCAGATGAGTTTTTATGACAATCAATAGTGGTTTCATGGTCATCAGCAGGTTCTTAATTTCAGGTTTTTCTTTTAATTGCTTTCAAATTCCACTATATGCTGTGGCAGAATTTGAACCCAGGTCCCCTGAACATTAGTTAAACTTCTCGATTAATAGTCTAGCGAATAATACTATAAGGCCATTGCCTGCCCACTAATTCATCAGAATTATCAAGTGAGAAATCTTAAATGTCAGCTCACACCTTCACTGCCTATAGCCTCACTATTCAAATATTCGCACCTCTTACTTCCTCTCACTCTCCAACGATCACTGCAACACACTATACATCATTTTTCTCTCCTCACACATACTCTATCTTCCACTCTCATTTCTCCACACTCTTTAGCCAAGTTTTTATAGAGTCCCCATAGAAGGCATGATGGCTTAGTATAGCAACTGCTCTGCCCAGGACTGGAAAAAAACAACATAGTTATAAAGCCTTAGAGATATACAGATGGAAACAGACTTTTCAGTCCAATTTGTCCATGCAGACCAGATATCCTAAATAAATCTAGTCCTGTTTGCCAGCAACTGGCCCATATCCCTCTAAACCCATCCTATTCATTTACCCACCCAGGTACCTTTTCAATGTTGCAATTGTACCAGCCTCCACAACTTCCTCTGGCAGCTCGTTCCATATGTGCACCACCCTTTGTGTGAGAAAACTGCCCCTTTTAAATCTTTTCTCTCTCACCTTAAACCTATGCCCTCTAGTTTCAGACTTTCCCATGACAGGGTAAAGGTCTTGACTATTCACCCTATTCATGCCCCTCATGATATTATTAACTTGTATAAGGTCACCCCTCAGCCTCTGATGCTCCAGGGAAAATAGCCGCAGCTTATTCAACCTCTCACTATAGTCAAAACCCTCCAACTCTGGCTTTACAAATCTTTGTGAATCTTTTCTCAATCCTTTCAAGTTTCACAATGCCCTTCCTCTAGCAGGGAGACCAGACTTGCACACAGTATTCTAAAAGTGGCCGAACCAATGTCCTGTACAGCTGCAACATGATCTCCCAACTCCTATACTCAATGATAATAAAATGTGAGGCTGGATGAACACAGCAGGCCAAGCAGCATCTCAGGAGCACAAAAGCTGACGTTTCGGGCCTAGACCCTTCATCAGAGAGGGGGATGGGGGGAGGGAACTGGAATAAATAGGGAGAGAGGGGGAGGCGGACCGAAGATGGAGAGTAAAGAAGATAGGTGGAGAGGGTGTAGGTGGGGAGGTAGGGAGGGGATAGGTCAGTCCAGGGAAGACGGACAGGTCAAGGAGGTGGGATGAGGTTAGTAGGTAGCTGGGGGTGCGGCTTGGGGTGGGAGGAAGGGATGGGTGAGAGGAAGAACCGGTTAGGGAGGCAGAGACAGGTTGGACTGGTTTTGGGATGCAGTGGGTGGGGGGGAAGAGCTGGGCTGGTTGTGTGGTGCAGTGGGGGGAGGGGATGAACTGGGCTGGTTTAGGGATGCAGTAGGGGAAAGGGAGATTTTGAAACTGGTGAAGTCCACATTGATACCATATGGCTGCAGGGTTCCCAGGCGGAATATGAGTTGCTGTTCCTGCAACCTTCGGGTGGCATCATTGTGGCAGTGCAGGAGGCCCATGATGGACATGTCATCAAGAGAATGGGAGGGGGAGTGGAAATGGTTTGCGACTGGGAGGTGCAGTTGTTTGTTGCGAACTGAGCGGACGTGTTCTGCAAAGCGGTCCCCAAGCCTCCGCTTGGTTTCCCCAATGTAGAGGAAGCCGCACCGGGTACAGTGGATGCAGTATACCACATTGGCAGATGTGCAGGTGAACCTCTGCTTAATGTGGAATGTCATCTTGGGGCCTGGGATGGGGGTGAGGGAGGAGGTGTGGGGACAAGTGTAGCATTTCCTGCGGTTGCAGGGGAAGGTGCCGGGTGTGGTGGGGTTGGAGGGCAGTGTGGAGCGAACAAGGGAGTCACGGAGAGAGTGGTCTCTCCGGAAAGCAGACAGGGGAGGGGATGGAAAAATGTCTTGGGTGGTGGGGTAAATGGCGGAAGTGTCGGAGGATAATGCGTTGTATCCGGAGGTTGGTAGGGTGGTGTGTGAGAACGAGGGGGATCCTCTTGGGGCATTCCCAATTCCTCTGCCTCCGCCGCATCTGCTCCCACGATAAGACATTCCACTCCCGCACATCCCAGATGTCCAAGTTCTTTAAGGATCGCAACTTTCCCCCCACGGTGATCGAGAACGCCCTTGACCGCTTCTCCCGCATTTCCCGCGACACATCCCTCACACCCCGCCCCCACCACAACCGCCCCAAGAGGATCCCCCTCGTTCTCACACACCACCCTACCAACCTCCGGATACAACGCATTATCCTCCGACACTTCCGCCATTTACAATCCGACCCCACCACCCAAGACATTTTTCCATCCCCTCCCCTGTCTGCTTTCTGGAGAGACCACTCTCTCCGTGACTCCCTTGTTCGCTCCACACTGCCCTCCAACCCCACCACACCCGGCACCTTCCCCTGCAACCGCAGGAAATGCTACACTTGTCCCCACACCTCCTCCCTCACCCCTATCCCAGGCCCCAAGATGACATTCCACATTAAGCAGAGGTTCACCTGCACATCTGCCAATGTGGTATACTGCATCCACTGTACCCGGTGCGGCTTCCTCTACATTGGGGAAACCAAGCGGAGGCTTGGGGACCGCTTTGCAGAACACGTCCGCTCAGTTCGCAACAAACAACTGCACCTCCCAGTCGCAAACCATTTCCACTCCCCCTCCCATTCTCTTGATGACATGTCCATCATGGGCCTCCTGCACTGCCACAATGATGCCACCCGAAGGTTGCAGGAACAGCAACTCATATTCCGCCTGGGAACCCTGCAGCCATATGGTATCAATGTGGACTTCACCAGTTTCAAAATCTCCCCTTCCCCTACTGCATCCCTAAACCAGCCCAGTTCATCCCCTCCCCCCACTGCACCACACAACCAGCCCAGCTCTTCCCCCCCACCCACTGCATCCCAAAACCAGTCCAACCTGTCTCTGCCTCCCTAACTGGTTCTTCCTCTCACCCATCCCTTCCTCCCACCCCAAGCCGCACCCCCAGCTACCTACTAACCTCATCCCACCTCCTTGACCTGTCCGTCTTCCCTGGACTGACCTATCCCCTCCCTACCTCCCCACCTACACCCTCTCCACCTATCTTCTTTACTCTCCATCTTCGGTCCGCATCCCCCTCTCTCCCTATTTATTCCAGTTCCCTCCCCCCATCCCCCTCTCTGATGAAGGGTCTAGGCCCGAAACATCAGCTTTTGTGCTCCTGAGATGCTGCTTGGCCTGCTGTGTTCATCCAGCCTCACATTTTATTATCTTGGATTCTCCAGCATCTGCAGTTCCCATTATCTCTGATCCTATACTCAATGAATTGACCAATAAAGGCAAGCATACCAAATGCTTTCTAAAGTATCCTATCTACCTGCGACTCCACTTTCAAGGAACTATGAACCTACACTCCAAGGTCTTCTGGTTCAGCAACACTCCCCAAGACCTTACCATTAAGTGTACCAGTCCTGCCCGCATTTGCCTTTCCAAAATGCAGCACCTCACATTTTTGTGAACACAGTCCATGCTGTCACGTAAGCCAACCTCCCAAACATTGATTCTATCCATACTTCTTGCTGTATTGGTTATAATCTCTCCCAAACTCTTCCATTGGACAGGAGACACAAAAGCTTAAGCATACAGGCCAACAAATTCAAGGACAGTTTCTTCCTTGCTGTTATTAGACTTCTGAATTGACCTCTCAGATTTCAGATTTAATGGTGACCTCACTCTTTGCATATCCTCTGTTCAGCCGTAACATTGTTTCCCTTGCTCTGTTCTACTGCCCTAATGCACTTTGTTTGGTATAATTTGCCTGTACTGCATGCAAAACTAAGCTTTTCACTGTACCTAGGTACATGTGACAATAATAAATCAAATCAAAAAGTATTCCATGTTTCCCACCAACAAACTCTAGCACAGGCTAATTTCACAAAAGACAACTACACAAGAATTAAGACCTTTGCTTCAAGTTCATGAGGCATTTTATTCCTTTAAGCACATGCTCTATATATCAAAGGAGACAAATAAAATATGGCAGGCAATCTATTTCTGTTGCAAAATGAGTCAGCGCATGCCTACACATTATCCTCCACAAAAATGTTATGAATTAAGCAGGAATATTGAAAATTGTAAAAGTATCACTCAGAAAAATTATACTATGGGTGTTTTACTATCAGTAGAAAAGCTTTATTACGTTACAATGATTCAGAAAGTCTTCAGAATCAGGATGCCTGATGGTGTTTGCATTAATACAAAAATAACTGGGCTTACATCTGAACAGATTTCTAAAAGTGAACAGTACAGTGAAGTTCACCTTGAAAACACTGATGCAAAAAAGTAACAGCTACACGTTAGGAGGTTGAAAGAAATGGGTTTCAAAGTGAAATTTTTAGAAATGGCACTGTTGAAACATAGCTGTAGAAATGCATTTCAATTGGAAAATCCATGTCAATAAATTCAGAACAATACATGGAATTTAACCATACTTGTTGGGGAAGGCATGTTCTAATGACATCCTACAGAAGACCCTGTCAGGGGCTTGGAGTCTTCCATACTGCATGCATATTGGAAAATTGTGGCTCAAAGGCCCAAGATTTTCCATCCATTGAAATGACAGGCAATGCACCATTATATACCACCAACGCTGTGTACATAAGACTCGCAAAGCATACTATCTGGAGTGAATCCACTTATGTGGATTTCTGCAAAGGAAATCAAAACTGAAAAACTGGGGAATTATTTACAAACGCAATCATTTCTTCTTGCAGTGTGCATTGAGGCAAGCTTAATTACCTGATAGACAAGGAGCGATTAGATAGCAGTAATTATAATATGCTTGAATTTCACACTCAGCTTGTAAGAGAGAAGAGCAAGTCTAAAACAAGTGCTTTAAATTTAAATTAAGACAAGTACAAAGGTATGAAACAGAGGCAAATAAAGTGAAGCGGGAAATTAGGTTATGAAATAAATCGATAGAAATGCAGTGACAGACTTTTAAGGAGGTATTTTATAATGCTCAATAAAGATATATTCTAGTGCACAGGAACGACTCAGAAGGAGGATACACTATTTGTGGCTTACTAAGGAAGTGAAAGGTAGCAACAAATTAAAAGAAAAAACATATAATTCTGTGAAGATTGTTATAGACTCGAGGATTGGACAAAACCTAAAAACAGAAAAGTATGACTAAAAGTAAAAAGAATGCAGGAATTAGAGTGAGTGAGAAAGACAGCTAGAAATACAAAAAGAAAGAATTAAAAAGAAAAATGATAACTAAAGTAAATATGGGCCTACTAGGGAGTGAGTGCACGGATTTAAAAGTGGGGAAAAAAAAGGAAATGGCAGAGGAATTGATCAGATATTATGGTCAAAAAATTACCAGGTGGGGGAAGGAAACTCAACAGGCAGGAAAAAAGTCTCCCCTCTAGTCATGATGTGTTGTGGATGGTCAGAAGTGGATCAGACTTCCACTTGTTTTTGGTAAGCACAGTACAGAGGCCCAGCAGGGAGGCCCAACGGATCGAAGAAATGAGGCTAATCAGGCATATTGAGTAGGAAGCATTTTTCTACCTAATGGAGAGATGTACCATCTTCTTCAGAGGTATCCCCGTTGTTAAAAATGCAGCATCCAAATGCAGAAACCTGCTTGCTTCCTGCCATTTAAAAAAAACTTACTTGAAATAAAAAGGGATACTGGGGACATTTGAACTTTAAACAAGCTTAATTGACATTGTTTTCAACATATATTTAGTGGGCTGCTGATTTTGGCACATGACAAGAGTGAGTTTAGAGCTGAGTAAGACATTGGTGAGTTAGCCACCCCACTGAAAACATACCTGGCCCCTTGTGCCTTCCTTCACTGTATAAGACACAAACAACAACCTAAACATAATTGCAAATTAAGAGGTCAAATGAAGGGAGGAACTTAAAGCAAATGCAATCATCAGGCAACAATGCTGAGAACAAAAAGCTGAAATGTTCCTAAAACCTTAGGGGCTTCATCCTCTGGTCTTAAAAGAAGCAAGTGCAGAGACTGTAGACGCACGGGTTGTAATTTTCCAAAATTCCCTAGGCTCTAGAATGATCCCATCAAATTGGAAAATAGCAAATATAATCTGCCCATTCAAGAAGAGAACACAGAACTTTCCAGCAGGGTTGATGATTTGCCTGGATGCTGGAATGATCCATCTTCAAAATAAGATTAGATAGAGGTTGTTTTCCTAAGAGCAGAGAAGACTAAAGGGAGATCTGATTGAGATGTATAAAGTTATGAAGATCTTAAATGGAGTAGATAGGGAAAACCTTTTCTTATTTTAGATGGGTCACTGACCAGAAGCACAGTTTTAAGGTAAGGAGCAGGAGGAATAGGAGGGAATTGACGAAGTTTCTTTCTCCCCATCGAGGGTCGTAAGTATCTGAAACTTACTGCCGAAAAGATTGGTTGGGGCAGAAACCACCAAGACATTTAATAAGTGTTTTCATGAACACTTGAAATGCCATAGAATACAGAGACAAAGTGCTCAAAAATGGGATTAGACAGATAGATACTTGGTGATTGGCATAGATACAATAGGCTGAAGGCCTTTTTCCAGGCTGCAAAAACCTTACGATGCTCTAACAATTCTGATTTGGGCCTTTGAGCTTGCTTTATTCATTAGGATCATGACTGATATAGTCGCGGTTCCAGCTTCACTTCCCTGTCTGTGCCCTATAACCCTCGCCTCCCTTGTCTAACAAAAATCTATCAAACTCAGCCTTGAATAACTACTAAAATTCTGCCTTCACTACTTTCTGGGGAATAGAATTCTGCACTCGCAAACCTTTTGAAAGGTGATATTGTTCCTCATCTCTGTTTTAAAAAGGTGGCCACCTATTCTTATATCACTGCCCCTACAAGAGGGATATCATTCTGGCATTCACCCTATCTATTCCCCTCAAGATTGTATATGCTCCAAAAAGATTGCCTCTCATTCTTCTGAATTCCAGTGGATATAAGCCTTGCCAGTTCAACCTTTTGCCCGAGGAAAGGCCTTCATCTTAGGAATGAGTCAAGCGAACTGTCTCTGAACTGTTTCTAAATCAATTCCAATTTTTTCATACATGGAGAACAAAACTATATACAGAACTCCAGATAATAAAATGTGAGGCTGGATGAACACAGCAGGCCAAGCAGCATCTCAGGAGCACAAAAGCTCCAGAACTCCAGATGTTGTCTTACCAAGGTCCTGTACAGCTGCAGTAAAATTTCAATTTTTTAAATTCTATTCCTCTTGCAACAAATGGCAACCTTCCATTTACTTTTTAATCATTTGCCGTGTTGTCTGTATGGTTCATGGACCAGGATATTCAACTCCATCATACCACTTGCTCTGCAGTCTCTCTGTTTAAATGGTAAAATGCTTTTCTATTCTTCCTACATTAAAGGCCATCTCGCAAGCCTTCTATATTTAGTGCCGTTTTCATTATGTTATTATCTACATTAATTTATTTATATTCTAAAGAAAGTACTTATTCACCTCATTTCATATTGTATAGAAACAGCTCTGCATACTGACAGCAATGTGTTTCAATTCTTCATCACAGTGGAAGTGCACAGTTTGCTCTGTTTCATAATTGTGGGCCTGAGGATAGGCACAGTTTCACTATTATAGGCGCAAGATGGTAATACAGGAGAACAGACATCTGTTCAATAATGATGTAGTCAGGTTCTACAAATGCATGCTGTCTTTTTTTTGGTTTTAATTAGCTCAATGTGGATGTGGAGTAGAAACACATAGATCTCAAAAGCATTGCACAATGAAGTCTCAGAAAGTTTGGCGGTCTAGGTACGGGCTCAGATGGTTTAAACTTGCTGCTTTAGCCTCTGAGCATTTCATACTTCATTCAGTTCAGTTAAAATATTGCAGCATTTTCTTTTCACTGAAGATTCATTCATTTCTTCAGTCTGACAATCTTAGTTTGGCCAGTGTGGCTGAAAAGAAATATGATAAAAAATTCATGGCTTGGAAAGCGGGCCAAACATTAAAATTACTCATAGACAGCAATCTGGGAACTTGCAAATGCTAGTGGTAACTTTAAAAGCTGAAAGCTGAAAACCAGCCTTCATTTTAATCTGTACTCTGCAGTCACATCTAGACAGAAGGGCCAGTCATGTGGAAGTCTGCCTTGCAGCCTTCAGCTGCTGTAAGAAATATTGTACAAAATACAGAGGCTTTCCTTCTAAATATTAATCATAAAAAGATGCCATATATTAGAAACTCTTTCATTGATTCAAGTGTGAACGTGATTCTGCCCACAGAATCAATATAATTCATTGAGGATGCTCTTCTTAGCACTCAGAGAAGTTACTGAGTTGCAATTTTTAAAAATTGTGACAAGCATTGATCAGTTACTTCAATGCATTTATTTTGAGACTATCAATTATGAGATTATGTCCACCAGCTTTCTATCCTGTGGCTCCTTCATGCAAGAAGAAAGGTTGGTCAAATATTAGAACGTGCAAAAGTTTAATAGTGATCAGATTTGCCACTGTTAGTATTCTTTCCAATAATTTTATTAAGTTGGTTTTTGTTTGAGATTAATTAATTATCATGTACCACATTTACAATAACACAGCCAACAATCACTTTGACATTGTCCAGAAACTCTAAACAGTTTAAAAGCGTCACCATAATATCCTTAATCTTGCTGATCAAACCAGTATTGACAGACCAACTTCTTTAAAAATTCAAATTTGTCTACAGAAATCATGACACTGATTATGTAAGTAAAGACGAAACTTGGGCTTTACTTTTTGAGGTAGAGGTTCAATGACCTGGTTCATAAAAACTGACCCACTTCCCTTAGTTTAGGAATGGTCAGATACTTGCCCCCAGTGGGATTCTCACAGTGAATAGCAAATTAGATGCTAAATGTCGAGCTGCTAAAAAGCGGTTGGTCCAATAGCGGTGATCCTTTAGAAGAGCGGTAGGGCACTCAAAGGATCTAAAACAGCTCAAATATAAGTAACACAGCTTCTATTTATGTAGGGCACAGCCCAGAATCCAGAAAACATGGTAGTTTCTCCAGCAATTTCAGTTTTTGCTTCGGGTTAAGTGGCATATTCCACATGGTGACATCCAACAACTGCCAAAAAGGGAGCAGGATGCCAGGGCCATTTCTTCCCTCTCCCACTGCTAGTTTCATTCAATAGGTAAGAAGAAGCCAAAAATAAATTATCAGAATTAGTATAAATTAATATGTCAGCAATGTCCCTGATAATAGAACATAGAACAGGACAGCACAGTACAGGCCCTTTGGCCCACACTGTTGTACCAAACCTTTACCCTAATCCTAAGGTCTATCCAACCTCCACCGCTGCCTTATGCTATCGCCCATATGCCTATCTAATAGCCGCTTAAATGCCCCTAATGAGGCCGACTCCACTACCCTCTCCGGCAATGCATTCCATGCCCCTACCACTCTGAGTAAAGAACCTACCTCTGACGTCTCCCCAATGTCTACCTCCTTTCATTTTAAAACTATGCCCCCTTATAATTGCTACGTCCACCCTAGGAAAAAGTCTCTGGCTGTCCACTGTATCTATACCTCTGATCATTTTGTACACCTCTAACAAGTCACCTCTCATCCTTTGTCGTTCTAAAAAGAAAAGCCCTAGCTCTCTCAACGTTTCCTTGTAAGGCCTTCCTTCCATTCCAGGCAACATCCTGGTGGATCTCCTCTGCAGTTTTTCCAACGCTTCCGCATTTTTCCTGTAATGAGGTGACCAGAACTGGACACAACACTCCAGATGTGGCCAAACCAGGGTTTTGTATAGCTGGTACATAACTTCACGGCACTTAAACTCAATCCCTCTATTAATGAAAGCTAACACAACATATGCCTTCTTAACAACTCTATCCACCTGGGTGGCAACTTTCAGAGAACTGTGAACATGAACCCCAAGATCCCTCTGCTCCTCCACACTGCCAAGAAACGTTCCGTTAACCCTCTATTCTGCTTTCAAGTTCGTCCTTCCAAAACGAATCACCTCACACTTTTCAGGGTTAAACTCCATCTGCCACTTCTCAGCCCAGCTCTGCATTCTATCAATGTCCCTTTATAACCGAGGGCAGCCCTCCGCACTGTCCACAACATGACCCTCCTTCATATCGTACGTGAACTTGCTAATCTACCCTTCCACTCCTTCAGCCAAACCAATACAAAAATCACAAATATAAGAGGACCAGAACAGATCCTAGTGGTACACCACTCGTAACTGAGCACCATGTTGAATATTTTCCATCGATTACCACCCTTTGTTTTCTCAGGGTCAGCCAATTCTGAATCCAATTTGCCACACTACCCCTATCCCATGCCTCTTTTCCTTCTGCATGAGCCTACCATGGGGAACCTTATCAAACGCCTTACTTAAATCCATGTATACCACATCCACTGCTCCACCTTCATCCATGTGTTTGGACACCTCTTCAAAGAATTTAATAAGGTTTGAGAGGCATGATCTACCCCTCACAAATCCATGCTGACTATCACGAATCAAACTGTGCCTTTCCAAGTGATCATAAATCCTGTCTCTCAGAGCTCTTTCCAATAATTTGCCCACCACTGAAATAAGACTAACTGGTCTGTAATTTCCAGGGTTATCCCTGTTGCCTTTTTTGAACAAAGGAATGATGGTTGCCTTTTTCCAATCTTCCAGCACTACACCCATGGACAGTGAGAACAAAAAGATCGTCGCCAAAGGCCCTGCGATCTCGTCCCTCGCTTCCCATAGAATCCTTGGATAAGTCCCAACAGACCCGGGGGACTTATCTATCTTCAACTTCCTCAGAATTCCTAGCACATCTTTTTTACTAACATCAACCTCCTCTAGCCTACCTGTCCGCTTCACAACGCCCTCCTCTACAACTAGGTCCCTCTCAGTTGTGAATACTGAAGAAAAGTATTCATTAAGGACCTCTCCCATCTCTTTAGGTTCTGTGCACAAATTCCCTTTACAATCCTTGATCGGCCCTTCCCTTTCTCTGGTCATTCTCTTGTTCTGCACATATGTGTAAAAAGCCTCGGAGTTTTCCTTGATCCTGTCCTAATGAAAATGTACAGGAATTTGAAAGGACTTTTGAAAGAGCCTCATAGGTGGCAAAATCAAATAGAACCAAATATAACATTTATTGAGATCAGCTTTGACAGTAAGGCTAATCAAGTGTGGTCCTTTCATTTATAAGATAACTAGAAATGCAGGTACTTACACAACTGGGCTGAACAACCTTAGCTCAAATGTGAAATAATTAGCAATTCATCTAAAAGACACCTCAAGATCCAAATCTCTAATCTGCCAAATGGTATAGTTACCTTTCTTAAGTGATTGAGACCTAATGCCAAGAAGTGCAACTTGAATAAGCACAAAGTTTCTCAGGGCAAAGCACCTTAAGGTCGTCTATAGTGGCTCAGGCTTGTATTCGCCAGTAGAGAGCTGAGAACAGTGAACATGTGACCCAATAAAGGTGGCCGAAGGTGTGGAATCTGGTAAATGGGATCTGGGCGTTGTAGAAGAGGTAATCTTGGGAGAGATCACGAAAATGTTAATCAGTGATACAGACATTTTCTGAAGTGCAGAAGGACTCTCTCTACTTCTCATCGACTCAAGACAAATCAAAGACCATTTTTGACCATCTTTCAATAACCTGCTGCTAGGCCTCATTGGTTAGGCTGCTCAATGAACAATGCAAACTTCACTCAGTGGTAACTGCATTTTGCTACTGGGATGTTACAATCAGAAGAACATCCTGTTCTGTTAGAAAATCTTAGTCTGTTTTATTTCCATTCATAAACTCAAATGCATGTTGGATCAGAGGAAGCTAATGGGGTGCTCCCTTCCCACGACTGCTGACCATCCATCTAACCCCAACACTCTCGAGGGCTAGCAATATATTTTTCAGCCATAGACGAGGCAGCCACATGTCAAATTTCTTACCTCAAAAGTTCTCTTTCATGACAAACATCAATCAACAAAAACGCTCAAATGAAAATATCCCCGATTATCATTAAGCTGAATGCTAATTTTCAGTGATATCTTTCATTTGACGATGGCTGCATTAGACAAACATAAATATTGATGATCAGGAAAGGTGTATCATACCGGTACACAGCACAATGCCTGGTACAACAAGCCCAATACCTTCTCCTTTTGTACCGCTACCCCCAATTCTGCATCCATGTATTCAACAAGGAAGCAAAATTTATAGCTGATCTACATGTCAGTCAGATAACATGGAATAAGTACTTGAAAAAGACATTATTTTCTAAAAGGATGATGAAACAGGAAAGTTTACTATGATCCATGACCAATTGCAGAATCAGTGAATTTTCAATTATCATTGTGGAAGACCTTTAACCTCAAGGGACTACAGCAGCTTACAGACAGAAAATCCTTAAGAAAGAGAACTTGTGATTCCTTTAAGCACGCCATCAAGGCACAGGGAAACCTTACGTATTGTTTTTCTTAGATACATCACTCATTAAAATTGAAAATAGAATGCTACTAGCAGCAACTGAGGAAGAAAGAACAAAACTGCGAAGCCTAGAGAAATTAGTAGAGGTTCTGCTCTTCAGAAAATCAGTGCTACTACACACAAGTAATAATAGAAAATTATGTATTGGTGATTTGGCAATCATCATCCTGACAGCTGAAAAATTTGTGCACTTTACCCATCAACGGCAGATTAGAAGATCAAGCTCATTGTGATGTCATTTTTGCTTTAACTGAAAATGGATCAGAGAAGTTACTGGATGCAACAGTTTATGGTCCTCAAGTGTTTCATTTATTCAAAAGAGAAAACAGTGGGTTCAAATATAACTCGTGTGAATCAGACCCCAGTTAGCCAGCTACTGGGTTCCATTAATAACAGTCATAGAGAATTGCTTAAATGAGGGGCTATCCAGGACAGGACCATCAAGTGGATGCATTCAACAAAAACAACAAATCAAAGCAGACCCTAGTTTTCCAGTAAGGAACAGGTACCAGCAAAAAGAGTTATGATTTTAGCTTGACTAGATTTACAAAGAACAAAGAAAACTACAGCATAGGAACAGGCCCCTCAGTCCTTCAAGCCTGCGCTGATGCAGAATCTCTATCTAAACCTGTTGCATATTTTCCAAGGATCTGCATCCCTCTGCTCCGTGCCCATTCATGTATCTGTCTAGATACATCTTAAATGACGCTATCATGTCTACCATCTCCACTAGCAACACGTTCTAGACACCTATCACCCGCTGTGTAAAGAACTTTCCATGCACATCTCCCTGAAATTTTACCCCTCTCACCTTGAAATTGTGATCCCTAGTAATTGAGTTCCCCACTCTGGGAAAAAGCTTATTGCTATTCACCCTCTCTATACCTCTCATGATTTTGTAGACCTCAATCAGGTCCCCCGTCAACCTCTGTCTTTCTAATGTAAATAATCCCAATCTACTCAATTTAACAACATGGGGTATATCATGAAGCAGCTACAAAGTATCAAAAGTGACAATAAATCTGTGGGAAGATCTTATTCTTTCATGGTGTAAAGGCAGTGCTGGTATTGTACTATGGAATATATTCCAGACCAAATGAGCATGTCTCTTTAAGACAGTTGCATGACATGTATAAACATACCTGTATAATGGAGTGAGTGTTGCGTCTTCAGTCAGTCAGCTATGTACATGTAATATACAGTAACATTAGTATGCATAGAAACCAAACCGCCAGTAAGTATTCAATTGTATTTCTGTAAATTGTTAGTGCTGTTAAGCAACTGCAAGAGACCTGTCTCAACAAGAATCTGACTCTCTGCAGTCTCTGTTTTATGAACTAACACACAAAGTGCATCAGCTGGCAAGGTTAGCATTTGTTGCCCAATCCTAATTACCATTGAACTGAGTGGCTTGCAAGGCTATTTCAGAGTCTATCGGATTGCAGTGAGTTTGGAGTCATAGGTTGGCCAGGCTGAATAAGGACTGCAGATATCACTAATTTTCACGAATGGGCCTTCACAACAATCTATTACAAGATTAGCTTTTAATTCCAGACTTTCTATCAATTAGATTTAAATTTCACAAGCGCCATGGTGGGTTTTGAATTCATTTCTCCAGAATTTGTTTCTCTGGGTTTCTTGTCTACCAAATGATATTACACAACGCCACCATTATCTTTGTTTTCCTTGGTTTTTATTTCAATTTCAATAGGAAATTAGTTTGAGTCCCTGATAAATGCCATTAATGTGAATCTTTAGCCACTTCCATCATTTTGCTTTAGGGTCCTGTCACGTGCTGCAAAATTGTATTGAAAGATCAGGAAGAAATTCTCATTTCAAGGTTTAAGGCTCATCAGAACAAATAAGAAGCAACTAAGTCATAAAGACCTAAAATTCATTTAATGAATTCATTTAATGTTTCATCAGTGCTAAGTTAGCCAAACTGCCAGTGTAGTCAGTGATAATAGGCACTTTGGACCTGCATTCTAGAAACAGGAAGGAAAGACTGGAGACTTCCAGTGATTTCAGCTGACTGCACATTTGTGTGGATAACAGATGAGGCTATCATTAAACTTGGCTTGGAGGCACCCTGTGTTGGAACGACATTTTAATGTTTAGCACATCAGAGAGTTCACCTAGGAGGCCAACATGCTATCCTTAGAAACTTGGTGACTTCGATTTAATTTTGAAACCTTCTTCTGCTTTGTCATAGCAACTTTAGGTGTCAGACAAACAGGCATCTATCATGCTCAATGTTGCTAAGACACAGATCATGCTTCTGTCATCTGCATGTAATTATATTATGCCCGGCCCATACACTGTACATTAATTCTCACAGAAAATGTCAACAATAGCTGAAATGAGAAAGGCACAGGATCCTGAAGCAGTTTCCATTACAATCCCCTTGAGTTATTCAGGGCAGGTTTCCTACATCAAGTGGAAAATCTGATCCGTTGTCTTCAAGACAGGAGGAAAGGTATAAATATAACACAAAAGAAAGGAGGATAAAAAATCAGAATTATTTCATCAGTATCAAAAGTGAAATAAAACCACATGCATAATTTTTACTGAATTATTTGATGCAGAAAACTCTAAAGAACTGAAACATTCCCCCCACATCTTTGAAACAATAACTGTAAATGATCCACTCAAATAATTTAACACACAGTCTTGGTTGAGAAATTGAAACAAAGAAAAATCCCGGCTGTGATCAATTTCAATACCGTTCCAGGATCATTAAGATGGGGCTTCCCAAACATTTCCCTTTGTGACCCCATTTCAAGGCTTCGAAATTGTAATAATACCTCATTGAGAATTGTTAGAGTAGAAAGATCATTATACAACTGTTATAGCTTGGCCATTGCTGTGGCACAGTTTACAATTTTAAAATTTCAGCTCTCAATCCCACTTCAGGTCTCGATCCCCACTGTGGCATTCATAAAATCTATTTTATGCCAAAATGACTAAGGTTATTTGAGGCCAAGAAATTACATGAGGAGAAACACCATGGAAACAAGTATACAGTGACAGTAAAATTATTTGAAAAGCATTTGTAAATCATGGTTATCGAAAGACCAAATTCACTAACATTTTAACCAAAAGTATCAATCACATTTTCTGTTTTTCCAAACCACGGTGAAAGAAAACATATTTTGTAGACTCTTGCGAGGTACTCCAGCAGATGCTCCAAAATGATTTTAAGTATCACAGATCTCTGGTTCTGTGATAACACATGAGGGTAGAATCATACCAGCAAATGTAAAGCAGACAATGAAGCCATGTTACTTTTCTCAGTAAATATATTCACTCAAATCAATGTGCACTGAATGTACTAAACCTACATAATTTCATGAATTGACCAACTTGTTCACAAACTGGATGATTCGCCACATGGACAGAATATCTGCAGCTGGTTTAGTTGTTACTTTAATGAGTACTAGTGACTACACCTTAATACATTTTGTCTTTAATTTCTCCCCTGGTTTATTTATTTTCTGATATCAGCAATTATATTCTAAAGAATCAACCACATTATACACATACAATTTTCACCTCATTGACTTCATATTTTACAGAAGTAAATTACCAATGATATTCCACAAAAACAATTCATACAGTCACCAAGACAATTCTTTGTCCACTGAACTGGCATCCAACTTGAGAAAGAGATATGGCCACTATGACTCTACTTCTGCTCATATTATGTTTCCTCCGAAGACTGAGATTGGCTGGTAACAACAGGACAGAGATAAAAATTTAATGCATAAAATTCCTGAATTATTGCTGCAGGAGATGCACTAGCTATTCTTATTTAATCTAGTTAATTTTCCTTATCTGCAAAATAACCTAAATCACACAAGTGAAATTATATGATACTTTTAAATTCACTAGAGATTAAATGAGTTACAGTTTAGCATGAGGAAAACAGATTGAACTGAACTGTAGCCTGGAAGAGAAAACACAACAGTGCATTTAAAGAGCCGGAAGTCCGAATTCCTGAGTTCAGAGTACTGAAAATGCAGCAAAGGTCAGGGAGACAGAGGAAGGTCAGAACAGTGAGAATTAGAAAGGTTGAAAGTTAGAAACACAGAGGATTGCAAGAATGGAGAGGGAACAGCAGAAAGAAACTCATGAAGGTGGAATCAGGTGCAATAAGAATGCACAGACAGGATTGCTGAATCAATCAACAGTCAACAAAAAAACAGTAGATGTATTTATGTGTTGCACAATCAGATGCATTTATTTCTATTTGCTGTTTTCATATGAGGGATAATCTAAAAGGAAATAAGTTACATATAAACACTAAGTTATGATAATTCTAAAGCTAGCTGCTCAACACAAATTCTGGATATTATCTTCTAAATGAGTTGCTTCTGACAATGAATTACCTGTGTTCAGACTTGTATTCATTGTTATTATTAATACCAAGTTCTGTGGAAGGGTTACTGGACCTAAAATGCTAACTCTGATTTTTCTTCACAAATGCAGCCAAACCTGCTGAGCTTTTCCAGCAACGTTTGTTTTTGTTCGTTATTAATACTGATTCTTTATTTTGCACAAACATATCTTCTGACACCGTGCATTCCTCGAGAGGGTATATGTTGGTTTAACTGCTTATTCCTATTTTAAATTCTACTCTTCATCAACATGCTCATCATTGTCATTCTGACAGGCCAAACATTAAAAAAATTATTTGAAATATTTAACATTTCCCTGAAAAATCAATTTCAAATAAAACATGAACAGCTTTGACCCGGTTTTGCCATTTTCTTCTAAAAAGCTAGTACATTTGGGCTTGATTGATTTCCAAGTGATTGCAAACTTGATCATATTAGATATTGTATGCAACAAGTTCATAGCAGTTCTAGGTGCTCTACTAAGGTTATTTTAGTTTTAATATTCAAATCTTGGATCATTGCTGCACCTGGCAAGGCCAGCACATACTGACCGCTTCTAGTTTTGCTGACTAACTGGCGATGGTGGACCTTCTTCTTGAACCAATAGCTTAGTATAGCTGAAAGGTTACTATGTCACTTCATAGATTCTTAAGAGAAACCAAAATTTATCTGAATTTAACGGCATCATTCTTGATTACCTAAATCAGCACAAAGTAACTGCTTGTGTTCTAACCTTTTCTTAAATTTTGCTTTGAACTGTGTTTCTGTCAGGGTTCGGGGCTAGCCTTTGATTACACCAAGTAACTCTGTCTCAGCTGCTTTCCTATTTTTAGTGCTGGTCTGTATAGTTTTGAATAAGGGTCAGGCTTTCACGGAGGAGCCAGGAAGGTCAAGTAGGAGACTTCCCAATTTCGCAGACATGTCTGCTTTGAACTTGGCTCTGCCTGCCCTATTTCCATGTATGAGCGGTGGAACTGTGATGGACCCAGGCCTGCACCAGTCCAGGCCAGGACAGGGATGATGACACAGGCAAGTAAGTAGCTTTTCTGGAAAATACACCTCCATTTACTGAGATTTTGTCCCAGGTTTAAGAATAAATGTCAGACCTTCAAATGCTCACTCCTCACACCCCTGCCCATCCACTCCATATGCCCTTTCATATGCACCATGTTCCCACTATACCTATGATACCCATGCCCTCTTCACATAACCCACATACCATCACCCTGTCCACAATGAGCCGACCTCAAGAGCCATATCTTTGACAGATGAAAAAAAAATTAAACATTTAACAATCTAATAAGTCTCTACCACAAGCAAACTTGCTTCTGTTCATCAAACCCTTTCGACATTGTAAATCACTGCAAATGTTCAATCTCTTATAAAGATAAACATTTACTTTACTAGCTGCAAAGACAGATAATCCTTCAATAACCATTAAAAGCTTTCAATTATAATGTATACGCAAACACCACAGACATAAAAGAGAAAAAGGAGGGGGGCCCGGACCCAAAATGTCAGCTATCCTGCTCCTCTGATGCTGCCTGGCCTGCTGTGTTCCTCAAGCTCCACACTGTGTTATCTCTGATTCCAGCATTGGCAGTTCTTACTATCTTAGAGATAAATGTGATACCTGATCTTTAGTAAGGCAGCCAAGCATTCATAATGAACTCAGCTACAATAGCAAATTCTGGAAGTTGTCAACAATGGGATTTATTAAACTGAAATATATATGGCCATTTTCAATGTTATACAGATATCTTGGTCAAATTTTGGCAAAAGTCTAATTTCGAGGGATTTTCATGGAAGATTCCCTAGCAGAAACATCCTTGCTATCATTAGGATCTTCCAGTATTCATACTGCAAGACACTATGTCAAGTGCTGCTGGTCTGCGATTTTCAACTGGGTCAGTGCAGCATCCACTATCTGGAATGAATGTGCAGCAGTGCTGCAATAGATTAATGATCTTCTATGGCCCACAATGTTAAGTACCACCACCTTCCCTCTGCTACCTCACACAAACTCAGGTGCAATAGCAGAGTCTATCTCCCACCAAGGTTCATGGCCTGCCGCTCACAATTTTGCATGTAGCATCTTCCCTCAATAGCTTTCATTCACCCATTCTCCAAACACCAAACCCTTCCTGCGTTTCCTACTCATTCACTCAGAGCAAACTCTCTACCTTTCCTAACTGATAACTGACAAGCTGAGTGACCATAGACCCCCTTGACTGATCTTTGTTGCCAAACAGGACAAGCTGCTTAGCTATCTGTCTACACTATGACAGAGAAACCTTGAGCATGCAAGTAACAATAAAGTGAGTGGACATTGAGTAAGCAGCTAAAAGCCCCTGCTTCAATGTCTGAGACAGGTGCTTGGACCTACATGCAAGTGGCCTAGCAGCATAATTGGAATGCAAGATTGAAATAACTGCACAGAGGTCAGTATTCCGTCCAAGTCACCCTTTATTTACTTGTGTGCAATATCCTGCCTGTGGTAATTCAGCACAGAGTCAGTCCCCTAAACTAAGGGGATTCTTATCTCCTGTTTATATTGATCAGCCTGGACTTCCTGATTGGCCCAGGTTAACAACTCCAATCAAGGATCTAATAGTCAACAAAATCCACCTGGTTCTAATCACTGCAAAGGTGTTGATAACATCCAAAGTGCACTACTGAAGTGCTGAACTATATTATAAGCACTTTACAAATGTGATATGATGATGTAGTGAGGCAAGTATCTTGCCAATGGTAACCTCTATGTATGGAGGTGAGTCACTGCGCATACATTGCGCCCTAAGGTATTGGGGAATGCTGCCAAGCTGAAGCCACCAGGAACCTGCTCAGATTTTCAGATCAGACGTTGGCTGAGGCTAACTTTTCCCTAAGTACAGCTACGGATGGTCATCTTATTCTTTCAACTTGGGCTTCACTGGCTAAAACAACATATTGTGAATCCTGAAGAAGGCAGTGGTGCGAAGTATTTTTGAACCAAAGCAATCAATGGTATAGTCAAGAGTGATGTTAGCATTGGACTCCCAGGATCTTAACCAAAAATTACAGGGCAGTGATACAGTTCAAAGTCAGGTGGAGGGGATTGTGTAGGTGTAGCTGCTGTCTTTGTCTTTCTAGATGGAGGAAATTATGCATTTGAAAGGAGCTGTCTGAGTAGATTTGGTGAATTGTTGTAGTGCACCTGATAGATGGTACCCCCCACTGCTGCTGAGCATCGGTGGTGGACAGACTGAATGTTGAAGATGAGCTGTCTTTCAAACAGACTGATTTGGACTTGCCAATGTTGAGCTTTTTCAGTGTTGTTGGAGCTGCACCCATGCCAGCAAATCGAGGGGGAAAAATGATCACACTCCAGACTTGTGCCTGGTATATGGTGAGATCAGGAGGTCAATTACTCACCACAGAATTCCCAGTCTCTGATCTGCTGTTGTAGCTATTGTATTAATAATGGTTAGTTTTCAGTCAATGTGAAACCCTAGCATGTTAATTTGAATTACCAAGTGAAAAGGAGATAGTTGAACTCTCTCTTGCTGGAGATGGTCATTGCTTAGCACTTATGTGATGTAAATGTTATTTTCCATTTACCGGTGCAAACTGGACTGCTGCCTGGTCCATGCTGCACATGCTCACAGACAGCTTCAGCATCTGCAGAGCTGTGAATGTTGAACATTGTGCAAATATAAATGATCATCTTCCCCTGCCCCCCCACCCCCCCATCTAACCTAATTACAAAAGGGGAGAGAAGGTCATTAATGAAGCAACTAGAAATGGTTGGGTCTAGGATCCTATCCTAAGGAACCCCTGCCATGTGTTCTGACTGAGAAGATTGACCTTGAAATAACCACAACCATCTTCCTTTGTGCTGGTGTGACTCCAGCCAGTGAATTTCCTCCCTTCAACACCACCAGCCCCCAACCACCCACCTAGGATCAAATTCCCAGTGACTCCAGTTTTGCTAGTGTTCCAGGATGCCACACTTGGTCAAACAATGTGTTTGTTTTAAAAGCTGTCACCTTTTCACCTCGAGTTTAACTCTCTTCCCAAGGCTAGAATGAGAGGACAATTGGAAAAACTTAAACTGAGCATCAGTGAACAGGTTATTGTTGAATAAGTGCCACTTCATAGACTGTCAATGACTCTTTTGAATTTTTTTTCTTTTATAATTATGAGTAGACCAACATCCCCTATTCCCAATTCCTCCGCCTCCGCCGCATCTGCTCCCACGATAAGACATTCCACTCCCGCACATCCCAGATGTCCAAGTTCTTTAAGGACCGCAACTTTCCCCCCCACGGTGATTGAGAACGCCCTTGACCGCGTCTCCCGCATTTCCCGCGACACATCCCTCACACCCCGCCCCCGCCACAACCGCCCCAAGAGGATCCCCCTCGTTCTCACACACCACCCTACCAACCTCCGGATACAACGCATTATCCTCCGACACTTCCGCCATTTACAATCTGACCCCACCACCCAAGACATTTTTCCATCCCCACTCCTGTCCGCTTTCCGGAGAGACCACTCTCTCCGTGACTCCCTTGTTCGCTCCACACTGCCCTCCAACCCCACCACACCCGGCACCTTCCCCTGCAACCGCAGGAAATGCTACACTTGTCCCCACACCTCCTCCCTCACCCCCATCCCAGGCCCCAAGATGACATTCCACATTAAGCAGAGGTTCACCTGCACATCTGCCAATGTGGTATACTGCATCCACTGTACCCGGTGCGGCTTTCTCTACATTGGGGAAACCAAGCGGAGGCTTGGGGACCGCTTTGCAGAACACCTCCGCTCAGTTCGCAACAAACAACTGCACCTCCCAGTCGCAAACCATTTCCACTCCCCCTCCCATTCTCTTGATGACATGTCCATCATGGGCCTCCTGCACTGCCACAATGATGCCACCCGAAGGTTGCAGGAACAGCAACTCATATTCCGCCTGGGAACCCTGCAGCCATATGGTATCAATGTGGACTTCACCAGTTTCAAAATCTCCCCTTCCCCCACTGCATCCCTAAACCAGCCCAGTTCATCCCCTCCCCCCACTGCACCACACAACCAGCCCAGCTCTTCCCCCCCACCCACTGCATCCCAAAACCAGTCCAACCTGTCTCTGCCTCCCTAACCGGTTCTTCCTCTCACCCATCCCTTCCTCCCACCCCAAGCCGCACCCCCAGCTACCTACTAACCTCATCCCACCTCCCTGACCTGTCCGTCTTCCCTGGACTGACCTATCCCCTCCCTACCTCCCCACCTACACCCTCTCCACCTATCTTCTTTACTCTCCATCTTCGGTCCGCCTCCCCCTCTCTCCCTATTTATTCCAGTTCCCTCCCCCCATCCCCCTCTCTGATGAAGGGTCTAGGCCCGAAACGTCAGCTTTTGTGCTCCTGAGATGCTGCTTGGCCTGCTGTGTTCATCCAGCCTCACATTTTATTATCTAAGATTCTAATTGGCTGGGTTGGATTTGTCCTGGGTTTTTTTTTTGCAGAAAGGACGTACCGGGACAAATTTCCACAATGCTGGTAGATGCCAGACTTGTACTTGTACTGGAATAGCTTGGCTAGGCGTGTAGCTAGTTCTAGAGCACAGGTCTTCAGTACTATTCCTGAATTTTGAATACTGCTGTATTCAGTCTCATTGCTGGAATAATGTCTGGGCCTTCAGCCATTTTTTTAAAAAAGAATCTGGCCATTTACATCACTTCACACTATTAGATCAGTGATCCTAAGCATTGTCATTTAGGACTGAACACTTTATGTCATTGCAAAATTGAGTCTATTGGGAAAAGTACTTTAATACACATCAACACTTGGGCAATGTAATGGTTAACTTAGCCTTTTCAGAAGAGAACTCCATAATCAATCACTTCATGAAAACATGTCTTCCTTTTAAGACAGCATCAAATTATTGAAATTAAAAGAACATTGTTTTCTCTCTCTCTTCTACAAAACCTGAGTATGAAGCGATTCCAGGAACAAATGTCCATTCTTTTTAGGTTCATCAATCAGGATTAAGGCATCCCCATGGTTGATGCATTCTTTGGGAGGCTGTGAATCATGTCTGCTTACTGAAGTAGTTAAACAACCCACGCCCCACAACCCAGTTGGCAAAGGCAGGTGTATTACATGTGGGCATGGTGCATGGTCAAAAATTAGCTATAGTATTTTGTTTGGCTGGGATGCCAGGCAATCATGGCTACTTAAAAGCAGACATTACCAATGAGTGGGAATTCGACATGTATAGATGAGGTAAGCAAGAAGCTCAAATAATATTGCAAACATGCGGCCCAAGCACTTTTAACTTCTGCCTAAATTTCTACCTGATTGCAAAGTTTCCCATTGGCTACTTGGCAGCTAGCCCACTTTATGCACATATATTTTCAGTGAACTAAGACTATTTACAAATTATTGAAACATTGATGAACTTCAAAGCAAGAGTGCTTTCCTTGTTTTCAGCTGAAGCACTTTGACAGCACAGGTTGCCTGGAAAGCCTGTGAAAGGATTCTTGAATCGGACAAATAAAGTCAATGAAGGATAGAGCAATTTGACGCAATGAGACAACATATTAAGCAAAAAAGGTGATAGTTTACATATCTCTACAGGCTTTGCTTCCTGTATTAACCTTGGATAAGGAAAACGCAATTTGACTTGCACTCGTTGCATTTTCTTCTCTCTGTCTTGCTACGATCTTTTTGAGGCTGTGAGGCATTGGGCTCTTCTCCATCATAAAGACTAATTCCTGGCTGAAGGCTTTTTCCCCCTTCTAATAATGGAGCTTCTCTTGTGCATGATCTGCTTCTAGCTATCAAATGATTCTGCAGTTCATCCAAGTTGGTTTAGATCTGTCCACGTGACTGATATTCTCATTCAGTTACCTTAGATGATACCTCATACATAACCACGTATGCTTTCCCTATATGATCCCTTAACTAAGTTTAGCTTTCTTTTGAGTCAGCAGTCTTGGATGTCCAAAGGTTACATTTCAAACAAAGTCCACATAATTGCATGTCAAGAAATTAAGATCAGGAGTTAACAAGGTTAGCAATTATACTTTAGCAATGGCTGTCTAAACCGATGCTTTGTCGCCAAGCCCATTATACAGTCGTGGACATTTGAAAACGCACAAAAATATAATTTATCCTGAGGTCCCTTTGAGGTCTCAGTAATTAGAAATTGGAACGTCAACATGAATCTCAGTGGTTAGCAAGTGGAACATTGGCACGACTAAATGCAAATTATAATTGATCACTTTCCCTTTAAAATGCTACCACAATTAGTTCAATTAAAAACAAGTATAATGTCCTATGCTGGTGAAAGATGTCAGGGTAAGGAGATAGTTACTATGTCCCATCAACTCCCAAGGCACCTTCTACACCACTACGCAGCAAATTTGGAGACAGCTAGTCAATAGAATCAATGCCATCAGAATTAATTGCAGGTTCTGCTCTCTACATACACCTGCAGATGAATGCTTCATTCAATACTAGGAGGGGAGATGCAAGTTCCAGGAAGTGCATTTCCTGCCAGCTACCCCCAAACTAACATTTTTTTTGGAAGAGGCTCTTAAACATAGTACTGGATGTTGAGTGTGCTTGCCACCTAACAAGTAAAGAAGGGGCAAATGAACTCAATTTGTCACCGTTGCTATGTCTACAAACAGAAGAGAGTGATGCTTAGGAGGTTTAGCTTAATGAGCTGATGTTGAGTAAGAGGACAATGCGCCCTTTGGTGATCCTTCAGACTACTGGAAGCACCCTAACAACCCAAGGTGGTTACCAGCGGCCTTTAAATCTCCCTCATTCAACTTGAATGTTGCCCCCCTACTCCCCTCAGCCATATCCCAAACCTAAGACTTATCTCTCAGCACAGGCTCCTCAGTCATCCAGCAGTGACTCTCAGTGCTGTTCCAAGAACAACAGAACTGATGGGCAACCCAACAGATGCAACTGTAGATGGCACAACCTCCTTCCAAAGCAGGTTCGGAAATTTCAGCCAAAAGCAATAAACACTCTGTCCTGCATGAAATTGATCTCTGGCAGTCACTAGGATGGTGGGTAATCCATCAGCACACCCTACCACATTAACGCAAAAGGGCTTAGTCCACGACAACAATAAAATCCACTCAAACAGTTTGGATTAACATCTGATCTAAAAAAACTGGAACCTCCAACATTAGGCACTCCCTAAGTATCTCACTACAATATCAGATTATATTTTGTACTATGCTGAATTAGTCTTTATTATTTATTCATGGGATACAAGCATCACTGTCAAGAAATTGCCCTGCAGAACCACGAAGTTTCTCAGTAGGCATGTTTACAATGCTATTAGGAAGAGAGTTCCAAGATTTTGACCAGATGACAGTAAAGAAGCAGCAATATGATTCTGAGTCTGGATAGTGTGTGAATTTGGAAGGGAATTTGAAGGTCATGGTGATCCCATGTATCTGCTTCTCTTGTCTTACTTGGTGGTCAGCAGCATGGAGTGTCAATGGAGGCAGATTTGGAAGATGCTGTTGAAGGAATCTGAGCAAGTTGTTCCAGTGCATCTTTGACTGTGCATAGGCAGTGAAGGGGGTGGACTTTAAATGTGGGGGATAGGATGCCAGTCAAGCACACTACATGGATGGACAGTGTTGAATTTTGAGAGTGTTCTTGGAGATGTTTCCATTCAGGCAAATGGACAGCGTTCCATCATAGTCTTAGCATGTTCAGCTGGTGGACATGCATTAGGAGAGAGGAGACAAGTTAAACACTGAAAAATCTCTACTTTCTGACCAGAAGAACAGGACACAGTATTTATATGTTCAGTTCCTGGTCAATCGCCATAATGATGAAAAATGGGGTCACGGCAACAATAATGATACTAATTTGCTTAGGATGGTTATTGCCGAGCACTTGAGTGGTGCAACAGTCACTTGCTGATGATCAGCTCAAACTTGGAAGTTGTTCAAGTTTGTTAAATATGGACATGGGCTACTTCAGTGTCTAAGGAGCCAAGAATGGTGCTGAACATTGCACATTCATCAACGAGCATCCCCATTTCTTATCTTATGATGGAGGGAAGGCTGTGATGAAGCAACTGGGCCTACGACACTAACTTGAGGAACTGCTAAGGAGATGTACTGGGGCTGAGAAGATTAACTTCCATTAATCCCAATCAAATACAACCCAAAAGAACTGCAGATGCTAGAAATCAGAAACAAAAACCGAAATTGCTGGAACAGCTCAGCAGGTATGGCAGCAAATGTGGAGCAAAAGCAGAGCTAATGTTTGGGGTCCAGTTCTGAGGAAGGGTCACTGAACTGCAAACATTAACTCTGATTTCACTCCACAGATGCTGAGCTTTTCCAGCCATTTCTGCTTTTGTTATTAGTCACAACCATTTTCCTTTGTGCCAGGTATGACATTAACCAGTAGAGAGATTTCCACTGATTCCAATTTTGCCACACACTTCATCACATGCAGCCTTGATGTCGAGGGCAGTCAGCCTCACCTCACCTGTGGAGATCAGCTCTTTTGCCTATATTTGGACCAATCAGATCAGAAGCTGAGTAGCCCTGGCAAAAGCCAAACCCAAACACCTATTGAGCAAGTTATTGCTGAGTCTAGGCTGCAGGCCGACAGTCAAGGGCTGTCGTGCCTTGACATTACACCTTACCTGGTGTCCACACACACACACACACACACACACACACACACGAGGATTTTGAAATCTCTAGGTGGAAAATCTGGATCCAAATCACATAATGGGTCAATTAATAGGCAGTAAAAGCCTGGTCCCAACAAGTAGTGATTTTTTTTTTTCAGTATGGGAGACCAGCACCAAGTATCCAGGCAAGGTCTTATTTCTGGGCAGTGGATGGTCATCTGGTCAGATAGCCCATGCCCATTCGAACACCTTGTCCCCAGTTAAGGTATTTGCTCCTACACATCCACACCTCTCAATAAGGCCTACCAACATAGCCATGAGACTCTAGCCTCCCTGGGAATCCAGACTACTAGCTGTTTGACTGAGAGGACGACCTGCAGTCTCATTAGCATCACCACTCCTAGCTGCACTACCGAGGCAAGAAAGGTTCCACTGATTTGATTGTCCAGCAGCTCTTGGAGGCATGGTTTCCTCACCAGTGTGAATGGAAGGCCAGCCTCAGTCCAACTAAAGGCCTAATGGTCATTCAATGGCTGCCAGGAAAAGTGGCTAAGCACAGGTGGACCTAACACAACTTCTGCACCCTCGGACAGGGACCCATCCCGTCACATAAATTCAGCCCCAAGCTTTGGCACTGGACTTGAAGTCACAATGCTCTAACTCACAAGATGGGAATGCTAACATTAACTGCAGTATGAATAATTGATCATTACGCACTGGACCATTATATGTACACATCGATCTGTTCAGAATAATGAATAATCCATGTCACCTCTAGTACATTGTTGGCTCCAGAACCAGACATTAACATCAATTTTTTTTTAGAACAGAGACAATTCTGAATATGATTATATTTTATTTTTAATTCACCTTGTCAGAATAGAGGATGAGAGTATGTAGTTTAGTAAAATTAAGAGAATTACTTGCAGAATAAATTTATAAAAGTAATTACATTTTAAATCAAGTTTTTTTTAAAGCTTATGGGCATCTCAGCCAATTAGATTCTAAACCAAGTGTCATGCAAAATTTTAGATTAGACAAAGGTAGAATTGTTTACTGCGCATAAAAAAAAATCAAACTACTAAACTTCTATCAGATGGAAAATTGCTGATGGTTTTAGTCTTCTTTAAATGATGAATGCAAGGTTACAATGCTTTTACATCGACTCAGTTTCTGTGTCTTTTAGTGTATTAAATAATAAGATGCCCCCCTAACTGAAAGCCCTGACATTAACATTAAAGGTGACATATGAGCTGGGGACAAGGGCAGAACTGCCTAGACAATACCTGACCAGAATCTGTCCTGGAAACTCAAATGGACCAATGACTTTTGACTTCTGTATTCTTCATCCTCATGTTACATACTTGACCTGGAATACATCCATATTATGTAATCAAATTCAGTTAAAAGGAATGTGCACACAGAAACTGAAGGTGTTTTGAATGACTGATGGGCATAGAGCAAGGGCTTTAATTTGATGAAACACCATTGGATTTTTCGCTGGGTCCAATGAGAAACAGGAACAGCAAACATATCTCAGTGATATGAAGAAGAAATCTGTAATTCTCATCAAAAAGAATAATGGCTAAAGGAAGCAGAGGTGGTGAACAGCAGCAGCATCGTACCCAGGTCTTTGACATTTAATGCAATGTAAGAAGTTGATTAATGCCTTAACTCAATCTGAAAAAAACAAGTAAAACAAAGGCATAGTTTCTAAATTCAACTGCATTCTTCACTTTAAGACCAGTCTGATTTAGTTTGTCCTGATCAATAGCATCATTCCTCATACTCACTTGTAAAGACCATAGCTTCTTATGTTTCTGCATTTTTAATTGTGGACGAAAATGGGAAATGGACCATTTTAAAAGCCAAGGATTGTGGAAAGGATTGCTGTACTTTTTAAAAGAAAGTTTCCTGACACTCATTGTAAATACTATTTACATTGCTGTTTCCTCAAGCAGTGGGGTAAGTTATTACGGATGAGCTGAAGCCTGGGAGTGAGAATGAAGGGAGATTCAGCCGGTAACAAGTAGCCGATTGGTCTGTGAAGTGGACAGACTTCACAGTCAAAGGCTTCTACCTGCCTGCCAACATCTATGCGATCGTCTCCCTCGTAGTTGAACAATGCTTTGAAAGTCAAAAGGCATAAGACCTCTGGGAAAGCATTGTCCTTTCTCCAAAGGTTTAAAATAAACTCAAGCCTGAAGAAAGCCAGCTTATTTGCACTCATCAGTTGTTATAACTGTGGCTCTTAGCTAATGACTAAAACATGTTATAAATCTGAACCAGTCAGCCTGTGCTTCCTGCAAGCAACTGAAAATACCTGGCGAAGGAAAGTTGAGGAACAGCAAGTCTTGACAGCAAATAGGATCATCTCAATGAACCCTGCAGGCAGCAACCATTGAACTATCTTCCCAGTCTTTCCCTCTACCCATGATACTTACTTGTTTTGTATCTTTTTGTGTTTCTATCCTCGTGGGTATATATAGGGCGAGTTTTAGGAACTGTCACATAACTCTACAAGCCCTTCTAATCTTTTGTTTGTAATTAGAATCCATTTATTTATATAAATAGTAATCACCAAGTATAAAAATCTGGTCCATATTTTCTGTCAACCTGCCTCTCAAAGACAGGTGAATTGAGGAATTTTGTGAAATTTGACAAAACTCAACTTTTGCGATGGCTGGAATAGTGGGGCTTGATTTCCAACACACTGCCCCAGCGAGGTGTAATGGACTCAGATTTCAGCATCAGCAGCTTCCAATTTCTATATCATTATCTCACCATTGCCACTCAAGCTAATCTTGGTATGATGTGAAGCATGTTTTGTAGTCATCCTCATTGTATTTACTGTATTCATCAGCTGAATACACGACCTTTACCTGTTCACTCATACATGTTTCTTTCCAGCCCTTCTCCTACACCCCATGCCTTGTACGAGAGCCGGCTAAAACAACAAGCAAGGGCTACAGCCAACCATCACAGTCAGCTGCAGAAGAGGCAGTCATGGAGATAAGTGGCACATTGACATCCTTACCAAATGAAGATCGAGATGAGGAACTTGCAGATAGAATTTGAAATATCTGACACACATGCTGATATTGGTCCAATGATTGAATTATGAGAAACACAAGGTTGGTAAGTATAAAGATCATGGCTTTTCTTGGAATCAGTCTTTCAAATGAAAATACAGCAACAATCTGATCATATCTGATCGTATTCAATGGGGACCTCATTTGTCTTGAGTGGACAGTCACATGGCAAATCTGTATTTGGTTGGTTTGTCCATCCGGCATGACCTCACACTATAATCACCAGTGGCAGGAGGTTGAGATCCTTAGTTTGTTTTTAATTGGCTGCTTTGGGCAATTAAAGTCTCACTTGGGGGCAGCACGATGGATCAGTGGTTAGCACCGCTGCCTCACAGCACCAGAGACCCAGCTTCGATTCCAGCTTCAGGCGACTGTGTATGTAGAGTTTGTGCATTCTCCCAGTGTCTGCATCGATTTCCACCAGGTGCTCCGGTTCCTCCCGCAGTCCAAAGCTGTGCAAGTTAGGTGGACTGGCCAGGTTAAACTATGCATAGTGTCCTGGGACATGTAGGCTAAGGGGATTACCCATGGGAAATGCAGGGTTACAGGGATTGGGTAGGATATTGGTCTGGGAGAGATGCTCTTTGGAGGGTCAGTGTAGACTCAATGGCTTGAATGGCCTGCTTCAACACTGTAGGGATTCCATGAATTGGCCAAGGGAAAGTAAAGTTGTCCTCGGCTCTTCCTGCATTAGAATTGATTCAGGGAGGTGTTGGGCTGTTCCCCCCAAGCTTTCCTGCCCCATTATAGAACGCAACACCATGCCCACATGCTCATCAGGAAGCATTAAATTCCACACCATGCTGCCAGGTTCATTTTCAACATGAGTTTACAAAAGATATAGGGCAAGAGTATGGCCATTTGTCAACCAAACCATTTTCACTGACCAGTTCTGGCGAAAGCGAATTGAAGTATTAACTCTGCCTGTGTTTCCAAAGATGTCATGTAATCTGCTGAGCCTTTTAAACATTTATTTTTTAATTGCATAAAACTCTTCTGCCGGCTGAATATCAACTGAACATTGATGAACTAATAACCCTTGTGGTTGTTAAAAACTCCTGCTTGCCATGGCAGTGCTTAACGTGCACACAGGGTGCCATCAACTGCACCCTGTATGTGCCAGTACCCAACTACAGAGTGACTTCTAGTGCTCTGCCTTTCTACTTCCACCATATGGGAAATAATTGGTCATCCTTTTAAAAATAATCTAAGACAGGTCAGTGATGGGTCAATGTTGCCTGACTGAGAGAACCGTGATATGACTCAGATCAGAGTAAAGGATGGATACTGCAGCAGAAGTGTTACAGGATGTAATCATTTTGATGTTGATGTTGAATCCAGTGGGTTGCAGGATCCTTCTGTAGAAAAGTGCATTCATTTGTCACCTTCTGAAAAGGAAATCTCAGTCTGCAGAATCGTAGCTCTTCTGAAAGGCCAGACAAACTGTACTTGAATAGCGCCTCATGCAACCTCACCTCCCCTCCAAACTATGTGCTGACCTTACTACAACACATCGCTGCTACCATTAGTAGTGACAGTCTCTCGCTCCTGCTGTGCTATCAAACAAAGTTAATCTGCCTCCGATTCTGATTTTTGCTTTTTGAAATCCTTCAAGGTTGGCACAGAGTGTATCCATTCAAACATTCTGCCAAATTTCTGCCGAACAGAATGGAGACACCAGTGTTAAATAAGTTTTTATACAGATGTGACAATGACAGGTTGAATTGTTACTCAAACTGACCTCCATTTCCCAAGGCCAGTCTCCAAACTCCAACAACACATGCTGACAAAGTTCAATCCAGCGCAAAGTTAAAAACACTTTCAAAGCACCTCCTCAATATCTCCTGAGGATGGTGATTGTATCCATAAGTGCCCACATAATAATTAAACCTCGGACACTGGGACGTGGGTTTCTCACTGGCATTAAACTGCACCTCTACTAAATCCAGTTAAGCAGGCAGGTTTCAACATAATCTCAAACTATCCATCATAGGAGGTTATGGATGTCTGAAATAAAGGAGCACTAGCAAATTTAGCAAATATCTTGCTTATATTAGCAGGATCCATGGACGTACTAAAATTTGTCCATTTGTACTTCACGATTCTGGTCATATGTTTGTGCAATTTTAAGGTTTTACATCACCTGGTACTTAGATGCTCATATATTTTTACAGCGTCTTTGAGTTTGTCATCTTCGCTTTTGTTTGATGTATTCTATTCACAAAGTAGTTAATTTGTGAAAAGAAAATGATTTTTTGTGAACAAAATATTTGTATCCAACTCATTTTTGGCATACATGTGGTTGTAGATGTAAGACAGCTATAAAGAGATAAGAAGTTTTCTGGTGCAGATTATAGCATTACAGACATTTCCACAACAAATGTGACACAAATGTTTAACTTCTGAGTTTCACTATAGCTGCATTGAGAATTTACTATTCAACAAAAGATGTGAACACTCCTGCTTTTTCAAAAAGATTTTACTATTTTTATGCATATCACAAAATCCATTACAAAACTAGGAGAAATTTACTATCCTATGCAAACAGCTTTGTTAAGATATATGTCTTTATACAGCCTGACACTTTGATTTGCACTTTGAATATCAAAGCTGCTACAATACAGTTTGCTTCATATCTTATGCTCCCAATTTCACTTGAATCATCAGAACTAAGCATGAAGTTAACATCATGGGAACAGAGTGAGAGGGCATTTAACTATTCTTTTTTGTAGTGCTTACAATTTACTTTCTTTTCCTATTTAATTCCTTACAAATTAAATATTTCTTGTTATTTTGAAGGGTAAATTTTCCCTACTTTCTCCTCACCGTTACCTTTTAATTTTCTTTTTTGAAATGTCCATTTTCATACTCCTTCCAGTCCTTCAGGTTGTTAGAACAGGCAGAACAAGATGCCAGTGAAGGAGGAGATACAGTGGGAATGCTTCAATGTAACAAAAAGTATAAAGAAACTAATATAATTGAGAATTAAAGCAAAGAAAGAAATGAATACTATTAGATAAAGAATACGGTGAGGGAATCAAATAAGAATGCTTTAGTGAATGGCATAAAAAACAAACACAGTAAAATGTCATGAAAAATGCACTGAAATCAGGACACTCTCAATGTGGAACAACCACAGTTTATTAAAAAAGAAATTGGATTATAACAGAATTAATGCACAAACTTGATACTACAAATCAACCAAAATTTATCTTGTCTATCGTCTCAATATTTTCACATCCCACCCTACAGCAATTGTGTTAACTCTGATAATTTGAGGTGTTCACAGGCAGTAGTCTATAAATCCACATTCACGCATACCTTTTTATATATTTTTTAAAAAGTTGTTTTACAGAACATTCATTAACAACTGTGGCAAAAGAAACATTGACACAGAATTTCCAATGGTTTATCACCTATCAAGCAGACACCACAACAGAAACACTCTGGCCATAGATAACTTCTAGAGCCAGCACTTATCCAGTTAGTCAAAAATCAAAACCTGACTGCAAAAGCAAATGGCATTTAGGTCTGATATAGGTCGCATAATTTTACTTAGTAAGTGATACCTTTTCTTTCTCAATACAACACATAGAGGAGGAGAAGTCCAATGTGCAGCACTGTTTCTGGATTTATGCTGATTCCTTGGGGCGTGCAGTTAACATTGAAGGGAGCCACACAACCTACAGATCATGCCTGCAGCAGTGTCTAACACCAGGAAATCAATACAAATCTTTCAGAAGAGATGCTATATGAACAGGTTTATTCCCTTGAAGGTTTTTAAGCTCAACTCTTATCTGCATATTCCATGCTCATTTTAAGGTATGTCAAACTGGTTTGTTTAAAGGTTGATCATTCCACTTGAATAATCTGAAGAGATTCAAATCATGAACATCAATTAGAATGGGTCTTTTAATGCAGTAAAATCATTAATTCACCCAAGCAACTAAGTCTGTGGTATGATTTGGGAAATATGAGAATATGAAACATTAATCACTCTACATTTTACTTTTGTTTCCTAGATCTGTACTTTGAAAAGGATAAAGGAAGGCAGCATGGATCTTGCAGCTGTTCTTGGGATTGCAGACTTAGTTAAAGATTTAAAATTTTTTACAGTTCTAAGTCTTTTTTTAACATAGACTGAGGTTCGCATGTGGAATGAGAAAGTGGTGGATGTGGGTACAATTATAATGTTTAAAAGACATTTGGATGGATACATTAATTGGAAAGGTTTGCAGTGATATGAGCCAGGTCCAGGCAGGTGGGAATAGTTGTGTTTTGGGTTATGCTTGGCATGGACTGGTTGGACCAAAAGGTCTGTTTCCATGCTGAATGACCCTATGACCCTATAAACAGTGTCAAACTTCCCTTTCTATTAAGAGTGAGAAAATAAACTATTTTCAGTATGTGACATTTTTGTGATTTATTTTGTTCTGTATCTGCATGGCTTTCACCTAAATCTAATGCTGTTAGATCGTCTTCTGAAAAACACAGAACTGTATAAATATCACTTTTCAAAACAAATTATACAGCAAGCAATTAGATTTATTCAAACAGTACCAATTCTGAAATATGGCAACTGCTGCACCTGAAACTTGATTCAAAATTCCAATTCTGAATCGTTACAGCAGCTTTACATTTCTAAATAAGATGATCTATTATGCTTTATGAGACAGATTTGAATTGATGGATCTAATTTGCTTCATTCAGGATCAGAGGGGCTTGCGTAATAGCTGCCGTTTAAACTTCTGAACCAAACTGCCCTAGACTGAGCTACTTCTCCACATTATTACCGTATGTCTGTTAACCAATAATAAAAGCTTTTCAGAAGCAGTTAGTCAATGCCATATCATGTTAATACATTCTGCTAAATAGAAAGAACATACAATTTTAAGATTGAGTCACACCACAGACTGACATTAAGAAAAGAATGCCTTAAACCGAGTTGCCCAACAATTTAAGTTATAGAAATGAGGTAATATCACTATAGATCAGACATTCCAGGGATAAAAATGATGTCCATTACTAGCCAGAAGAGAGAGAGTATAGGAAAATGTCCTTTTAAAGAAGTGATTTCTCTTGTACGCCAGGCTCCCAGCCAGGATTCCTACAATCAAGATCAAGGCTCACCATTGACCCTGAGGGGAATATTGCCACTGATGCAGTCAGGCTGCAGCATCACAAGAGGTCACTGCAATTTGCATGCAGCAAGCAGGCAAGGAAATGCTTGCAGCGGCCCAAGCAAAGATGGGTTGGGTGGGAGAGGGTGTTTTGGTGATGATTGGTTTCACTGTTAAAATTTCCTAATGCTGCAATTCACCCTGTTTTTGGATGAAGTCCCACAGAAAAATACAGTCCTGTAAGAGAATAAGTCTACACAAAGAGAAATTAGCCAAACTTACCGAGACAATCAATCATTGGAATGTAACCCTTCCCCCCTTATTCCCATTACAGGTCCTTCATATTTCCTATAGGACAGGTTGCTGATAGCATCAAGTAAGAAAATAATCTTAAGGTGCCAAATCATATTGTAGCCTGGCACTATTCGAGAGGGGACAATCAATAATCGATAACCCTGAACCAGACATCAGGTCTGACAACAGTCATGTGTTGTCCAGTGGCATGGATCCAATCAATAACATCTTTATATTTCAAAATATCCAGGCTAGTAGCAAATCCAAAAGTCTCAGGAGGCCACATAAGGCCACTAGCATATAAACAAATCCAGGGTAACTACAATCAGCAGTACAGCACTTCATTCATCCAAACTAATGCTTGCCACAAGTAGCAAGTTTAGGGTTAGTCTGCCCAACAAGTGAAGGTTCACAATAGGCAATTAGGATCAACATAACTACAGCATGCACCTATTTTTGCAAGGCACCTATCTGCACCTTGACGTTTTAAGTATAACTTGGCTAATAGGTAATGCATAAATCATACTATCATATTGCAGATCACATGATCTCATTTCTTTTACATCCCTTTAAATGATGCACTTCCTGTTCCCAAATGATACTTTCAGTAAAATTCCAGTGTTTACACTTGTCCCACCGAGACAATGACGAGGTCATCCAAATGATGGTAACCTAGGCAGCGAGAATAGTCCATCTGGCCCTTCAAGTAGATTCCCTCTGCTCAAGGAAATATTCTGCTCAGGAGAGCAGGGCACCAGAAAGAATCCCAAAAGCAAACTGGACAGATATGAACAGTTCCACCAATCAGATGATACTCGGGATTATGCAGAAGATGTATGCCCTTAGAGTAAACATCTGTCAAGAGTTTCAGCAACTCAGAGGAAGAGTATTCAGAAAGGATTAAAGGAGCTCTAGGGGGAAATGTGAGATCTGGCAGCATCCCACCGGAGTCCCCTGAAACTGCTAGCGACCAGTATGCAGGAGATGGTGGCCCAGATGACAGCTCCTCCTTGTCCAAAGCTGGTGGTTAGGGCAGAGGCTGAACCAGCAGGACAATCCAGTAGTTCTGCTTCACAGGGGTGCACACAGAGTGGTTGGCAGACCTACAAAAGACAAGAGGATGGATCTGTAAACTTTGGGCAGAATATGATGAACTGTTTTTTTTTGTCTGTTGCACATGTTCTGCAATGCTACACAGCACATTTTCATTGTTGGTTACCTGCAACTGTGCTGGGCCAAATATTGCAGCTAACATATAATTGTATCAAGTTTTAGTCTGCAGAGGAACTTTCCAGTTCCTTTTTTCTGCTTCATTATCATGAAAATCTTATTTTTTGTGAAATTGAAAGCTCAGGAATTAGCTAGAACTTAATACAAGATGAAAGAGTAAGAAGAATATGTTTACAATAGAAGAAACACATCTATGTGATCAATAATCTGATGAATTTAAGGACATTCAATTCTCACTCCATAGTAACAATTACCATGTAAAAGCACATCAACGTTTCAAAAGTGATCATCACTCTATTGACAGCCAAGTTTCCATACCTATTCTCCTCCCGAAATTCACCAGCACTGCACAGACAAAGGCAATTTTCAACATTGCCATGAACACAATATTCCCTCTGGGCACTATTACAAAATATCCATTAGTAAAATTAAAAATGAAAATTATTTTATTGAAAATTTCAAATGCTGTAATCATTAATGATAATAGTGCAATGGGGAAAATAGTCAGAGATTTTCGAGCATGGAAAAAGGTCCGTCAGTCCACTGTGTCTGTGAAAATTATCAAATATCCAACTCTTCCAATCCTATTTACCAGCACTTGGCCTGTAACCTTGTATGCTGTGGCATTTCTAGTGTTCTTCTAAATGTCCTGCCTCCACCAACCTTTCAAAGTGAGTTACAGATACCTACAACTGTTGGTGAAATTTGATTCCCTCAAATCCCCCCTAACATTAAAACTTCACCCCCTCATTATTTACTCCTCTGCTAAGGAGAAAAATTTCTCTCAATCTAACTTGTCTATGCCCACAGAACATCGTACACCTCAATGAGTTCACTCCCCCACCCTCAGCCTTTTCTGCACAAAGGAAAACAACTTCAGCCTAACTAAGATAACACGGTGTGAAGCTGGATGAACACAGCAGGCTAAGCAGCAGAGGAGCAGGAAGGTTTGACGTTTCGAGTTGAGACTCTTCTTCAGAAATGGGGGAGGGGAAGGGGATTCTGAAATAAATATCGAGACATGGGGAGGCAGATCGAAGATGGATAAAGGAGAAGATAGGGTGAGAGGAGACAGACAGGTCAAAGAGGCGGGGTTAGAGCCAGTGAAGGTGCATGTCGGTGGTGAGTTAGGGAGGGGATAAGTCAGTCCAGGGAGGACGGACAGGTCAAGAAGGCAGGATGTGTTTAGTGGGTAGGAGATGGGGGTGGGGCTTGAGGTGGGAGGAATGGTGAGGGAGGTGGGGACTAGCTGAGCTGGTTTTGGGATGTGGTCGGGGAAGGGGAGATTTTGAAGCTTGTGAAGTCCATATTGATATCCTTGGGCTGCAGGGTTCCCAAGCGAAATATGAGATGCAGTTCCTGCATCTTTCGGGTGGTGTCATTGTGGCACTGCAGGAGACCCAAGATGGACATGTCATCCAAGGAGAGGGCGGGGAGGTGGGAGTTGAAATGGGAGGTGTGGTTGGGAGGTGTGGTTGTTTGTGGCAAACTGAATGTAGGTGTTCCGCAAAGCGGTCCCCAAAACTCTGTTTGGTTTCCCCGACGTAGAGGAGGCCACAACGGGAACAGTGGATACAGTATATCACATTAACAGATGTGCCGGTGAACATCTGTTTGATGTGAAAAGTCTTCTTACGGCCTGGGATGGGGGTGAGGGGGGCAGGTACAGGGGCAGGTGTCGCACTTGCTTCGGTTGCAGGGAAAAGTGCCAGGGGTGGTGGGGCTGGAGGGGAGTGTGGAGCGGACGAGGGAGTCACGGAGAGAGTGGTCCCTGCAGAAAGCACATAACGGTGGGGAGGGAAAAATGTCTTTGGTAGTGGGGTCAGATTGCAGATAGTGGAAATGTCGGAGGATGATGCGTTGTATCTGGAGGTTGGTGGGGTGGTATGCAAGGACAAGGGGGATTCTGTTTTGCTTATTATTGTGGATAGGGGGTGTGAGGGATGAGTTGCAGGAAATGTGGGAGATGCGTTCGAGGGCATTTTTGGTCACTGTGGAGGGGAAGTTGCGGTTCTTGAAAAAAAAGAGGACATCTGGGATGTTTGGGAGTGGAATGCCTCATCACAGGAGCAGATGCGGTGGAGGCGAAGGAATTGGGAATAGTGGATGGCCTTTTTACAGGATGGTGGGTGAGAGGAGGAATATTCTAGGTAGTTGTGGGAGTTGGTAGGCTTAAAATGGATATCGGTTTCCAGGTGGATGCCAGAAATTGAGACAGACAGGTCCAGGAAGGAGACAGAGGTGTCAGAGATGGTCCATGTAAACTTAAGGTTGGGGTGGAATGCGTTAGTGAAGTGGATGACTGTTTGAGCTCCTTGTGGGAACACGAGGCGGCACCAAAACAGTCATCAATGTAACAGAGGAAGAGGTGGGGTTTAGTGCCTGTGTAGGTACAGAAGAGGGACTGTTCCACATAACCTACAAAGAGGCAGGCATAGCTTGGGCCCATGTGGGTACCCATGGCGACGCCCTTTGTCTGTAGGAAGTGGGAGGAATTAAAGGAGAAGTTGTTGAGGGTGAGGACGAGTTCGGCTAAGCAGATGAGGGTATCGGTGGAGGGGGACTCATCCGGCCTGTGGGACAGGAAGAAACGGAGGACCTTTGGGCCAACTGCATGGGGAATGCAGGTGTATAGGGACTGGACATCCAGGGTAAACATGAGGTGTTGGGGACCAGGGAAATGGAAATTCTGGAGGAGGGGGAGGGCATGGGTGGTGTCACGGACGTAGGTAGGGAGTTCCTGGATGAAGGGGGAGAAAATGGAATCCAGATAGGTGGAGATACGTTCAGTGGGGCAGCAGCAGGCGGAGACAATGGGTTGACCAGGGCAGGCAGGTTTATGGATTTTGGGAAGGAGATAGAAGTAGACGGTGTGAGGTTGGGGAATGATGAGTTTGAAGGCTGTGGGTGGGAGGTCACCTGAGGTGATGAGGTTGTGGATGGTTTTGGAGATGATGGTTTGGTGCTCGGGGGTGGGATCATGATCAGGGGGCAGTAGGACGAGGTGTCGGAGAGTTGGCTTCTGGCCTCAGCGACATAGAGGTCAATGCACCATACTACAACTGCATCTCCCTTGTTCCCGTTGTTTTATGGTAAGGTTGGGATTGGAGCAGAGGGAGCAGAGGGCTGCATGTTCTGTGGGGGAGAGGTTGGAGTGGGTGAGAGGGGTGGAGAGGTTGAGGCGATCAATGTCTCGACAACAATTAGAGATGAAGAGGTCGAGTGGGGGTAGGAGCCCTTGGGGTGGTGTCCAGGAGGAGGGGGTGCGTTGGAGGTGGAAGAAGAGGTCAGTAGATGGAGGGTTTGGCTCACGATTAAAGAAATAAGTGCGGAGGTGGAGGCTGCGGAAAAACTGCTCAATATCCAAACGAGAGTTATATTCATCAATGCATGGGTGAAGGAGGACAAAGGTGAGTCCTTTATTGAGGACAGACCATTCGTCCTCATTAAAGGGGGAGGTCTGGTGGCGATGGTGAAGACTTGGCAGGGCTGGGTGTTATTGTCTTGTCTCGAGATGCTGACTGTGAAGGTTGTGGGCGGAGCGACAATTGCGGTGGGTGGAATGATGGTGGCTGTGGGCGGAGTGACAGCAGTGGGTGGAGCCACTTTTCACATCAAACAGATGTTCACCGACACATCTGTTAATGTGATATACTGTATCCACTGTTCCCGTTATGGCCTCCTCGACATCGGGGAAACCAAGCAGAGTTTTGGGGACCGTTTTGTGGAACACCTACGCTCAGTTCGCAACAAACAACTACACCTCCCGGTCACAAACCATTTCAACTCCCCAACTCCCAACTCCCATCCCCCACTCCTCGGATGACATGTCCATCTTGGGCCTCCTGCACTGCCACAATGACACCACCCAAAAGATGCAGGAACAGCATCTCATATTTCGCTTGGGAACCCTGCAGCCCAAGGATATCAATGCGGACTTCACAAGCTTCAAAGTCTCCCCTCCCCCAACCACTTCCCAAAACCAGCCCAGCTAGCTCCCGCCTCCCTAACCATTCCTCCCACCTCTAGCCCCACACCCATCTCCTATCCACTAGCCTCATCCCACCTCCTTGACCCGTCCATTCTCCTATCACCTCCCTAACTCCCCACCTACATTCATCTTCACTGGCTCTAACCCCGCCTCTTGACCTAACTGTCACCTATAAGACCATAAGACATAGGAGTGGCCCATCGAGACCACTTCGCCATTTAAGTCATGGCTGATGGGCATTTCAACTCCACTTCCCTGCACTCTCCCCATAGCACTTGATTCCTTGTGAGATCAAGAATTTATCGATCTCTGCCTTGAAGGCATCTAAAGTCCTGGCCTCCACTGCACTCTGTGGCAATGAATTCCACAAGCCCACCACTCTCTGGCTGAAGAAATGTCTTCTCATTTCTGTTTCAAATTTACCCCCTCTAATTCTAAGGCTGGGCCCATGGGTCCTAGTCTCCCTGCCTAACAAAAAACAACTTCTCAGCATCCACCCTTTCTAAGCCATACATTATCTTGTAAGTTTCTATTAGATCTCCCCGCAACCTTCTAAATTCTAATGTTAGAGTACAATCCAGGATCCTTAGCTGTTCATCTTATGTTAAACCTACCATTCCAGGGATCATCTGTGTGAATCTCCGCTGGACACGTTCCAGGGCCAGTATGTCCCTCCTGAGGTATGGGGCCCAAAATTGGACACAGTATTCTAAATGGGGTTTAACTAGAGCTTTATAAAGTCTCAGAAGCACATCACTGCTTTTATATTCCAACCCTCTTGAGATAAACGACAACATTACATTCGCTTTCTTAATCACGGACTCTTAACTGCAAGTTAACTTTTGGAGAAATCCCAAACCAACACTCCCAGATCCCTTTGTACTTCTGCTTTATGAATTTTCTCATCATTTAGAAAATAGCCCATGCCTGTATTCTTTATTACAAAGTGCAAAATCTCGCATTTGCTCACGTTGAATTTCATCAGCCATTTCCTGGACCACTCTCCTAAACTATCTAAATCTTTCTGCAGCCTCCCCACATCCTCAGTACTCCCTGCCTGTCCACCTATCTTCGTATCATCGGCAAACTTTACCACAATGCCCCCAGTCCCTCACCTCTCACCCTATCTTCTCCTTTATCCATCTTCAATGCGCGTCCTCCTGACTCCCTATTTATTTCAGAATCCCCTTCCCCTCCCCCATTTCTGAAGAAGGGTCTCAACCCAATATGTCAAACTTTCATGCTCCTCTGATGCTGCTTGGCCTGCTGTGTTCATCCAGCTTCAAAACGTGTTCTCTCAGATTCTCCAGCATCAGCAGTTCCTACTATCTCTTCAGCCAAACAAATATCTTTTCTCACCAGACTCAGTCCAGTCCAGGCAACATCTTGTAGTATTTTTTATTCTAAACGTCAGTTCATTCATTGCTGTGCAAAACACTTTGCTATCAAGATATGAAGCAAACCAAGTAGAGGTTGAATTTCATATTTTACTTTGCATTGTTGGTGATCAAGATGTTAAACATTGGAATACCTTTAAAACTGAATTTTTCTGGGTAGCATGAAATCTAATTTAACTAATATTACAGTAATTACTAGCCCATCCCAAAGTGTAAACAATTTCTGGTAAATAATGCCAAAAGGAAAGTACAAGAAAGGTCACAAGAATCACCAGGATCACTGAGGTCATGATGTTCCATCAAAGTGTTGATTTATCTGGTGCCTCATTTATCTCTTTATTGATGCAATATTTGGGAAGAAAAGTTGATGACAATTAACCTTCACCTGAAGGTGGACAAATGGACAAAAGCCATCCTTACCTCACGAGTAGCTTTTAGTTGTCGGTTAAAAGGATTCAGACAAGTGGTGACACAGCATAGATTGTCAGCCCAAAGCTAAGGTATATTAACAGGGATTGAGCAGTGGGATGGGGAGGGTTCGAGAGTTAGACAGGGTCCAGGGTACAAGTCAGCACCATCCTGGTAAGTAAACCAGGAGTTTCCCCACATCAGCTTGAGAGAAGAACAAAGACTGCTGCTATCAAAAACAGTGAACCACAGAGATGAGCGCCTCACTATCCCAAACCATAGGGGCCCACTGCCTCTACAAAACAGCTTTGGATTGATAAAATGTTGTCATCTATCATGGGACATATATTTCCTTCCTTTGTCTAATTTATTAATGCATCGTATCTAAAACTGTTGCTTTTTAACAAACTTAATTAACTACCAGGAAATTCGTTACAAACAGTCAACATCCTACATTCAGTAACTGGGGTCACAAACTCCCAAAATCTAACAGAATGAATGCTTATTTATTTTCTTCACCAATACAGTATGTGCCGCGAGATATTTGGGCAGCAAAGCATTGCCAATCAAAATTAGAAACATGCACCAAATGAAGATTTCTGCTTAATTAATAAAATTGAACTTCAATTTTTGATCATTTTTGGGGCTAATACAGGATTATAGGGCACAAATGTACTTTCCCCAATTATTTTGGAACTTGGCGCCATTTTCAGAACTTCACGATATTTTCCGAAGGAATCAAGATGTATTCTTCCTTATGTATATGAATCCTACCTTGTATTTCTCTGATTGCACTAATTGTTAATTGTAATAATTACGATAGAACTTTTGAAAGCAACTGTGCAAGATGCTAATACATTGCATTTACCCAGCCTCACAATGTCACACTTTCATGAAAACGTGACATTAATGGAATTCTGCCATATCTCAGTTAACAAATTGATGCAATGTGACATTTTTTGAAGCCTAGCTTTTAAAAGGCGACAAGTCGGTTTTGCAATTCAAAATGTTTCTTCGCAATAAATCATGCTTATGCCACTTTTCTAGGATAATTTAAATATTATTGCCATTCCCTTTTACTGCACATTCCAAGTTCTCCCTTCATATAATACTATTTTCATCACTTAACAGGGCAAGGTGGTCTAACTCATAGGAGAATGTTGCATACAGATGTCTTCAATGAATACTGTCAAAGTCATTCTTAAAACCTAAGGTCTTAATCCAACACACTGCATTCACTTCAGTTTCAGAAACACATTTGAAAGCATTATGAAAGTAGGGATAGATCCTCAACTTCCAGCTGAAATGGATACAGAGCCACTGGAATAGCTACGGGATTTGTCTGGGGCAAAGATCAGGACATCTAAGTAATTTCCAAGTTAGCATCTAATTTAGGATCCTCCATTGCAACTTGCTGGTTATGTGGGCTAAAGGATATCTCTAAAATTGGAAAGTTAACAATTAGATGTAAATATAGTATGAAAAGGTTCACACAAGGGTTGAGATTTCTGGACCCTTCGGTTCCCTCTAGCAATGATGTCTCTTCAATCTTTCACTGACCATCCTAGGGTTGTTAACAACGCATTTAGCACAGGGATATCTAGTATCTTAGTGTAGCCACCTTATATCAGAACTCTCCTAGTTCTGATATTCTTTAACACTGTTATTTTTGCATCTAAAGCTCTTTCTTCTCAGGTTTGGCCATCCCATAAGTCCAAATCAATGTTTACAGAATCTTCAGTAATACAGTCATAGAGATGTACAGAACAGAAACAGACCCTTCAATCTAACCCACCCATGCCAACCAGACATTCTAAATAAATATCCTAAAATTTGTCAGCATTTGGCCCATTTCCCTCTAAACCCTTCCTAATCATATACACATCCAGATGCCTTTTAAATGTTGTAATTGTACTAGCCTCTACTTCCTCTGGCAGCTCATTCCATACACGCATCACCCTCTGCATGAAAAGGTTAACCCTTCGGTCCCTTTTAAACCTTTCCCCTCTCACTTCACACCTATGTCCTCCAGTTTTGGACTTTCCAAACCCAGGGAAAAGACCTTGTCTATTTACTTTATCTATTCCCCTCATGATTTTATAAACCTCTATAAAGGTCACCCCTCAGCCTCTGACACTCCAAAGAAAATAGCCCTAGCCCATTCAGCCTCTCCATATACTTTCAGAATGCTGCATACAATTCAGAAATGAAGAAGCGTCCAGACCCGAAATGTCAGCTTTCCTGCTCCTCTGATGCTGCCTGGCCTGCTGTGTTCATCCGGCTCTACGCCAGCTTCACTATCCTGTCTACCTGCGAGACCACTTCAACTCCAAGGACTCTTTGTTCAGCAACACTCCCTCAGGACCTTCCCATTAAGTGTATAAGTCCTGCCCTTATATGCCTCTCCAAAATGAAGCACCTCACATTTATCTAAATTAAACTCCATCTGCTATTTCTTGGTCCATTGGCTCACCTGATCAAGATTGTCCTGAGTTTGAGGTTTTAGCCAGCTCTCAGAATTTCAACTGCATCCTGTTGGAAAGAGATTTTCCCTGTAATCTAGCCAGATTGTTTCAAAACAAAAAACTAAAAACTATTTGAGACCAAAATATGTTGACATTTATAATGTACTCAAGTCCTGTAAATAACATCTTATCAGTCCTTTTCTATCAATTGTCTCCCAAGCATCTTGATCATGATTACATTCTGAAAGCAACATGCCCTACAATAAATCTTTCAGAGAAGCTCAGGTGTTAAAGGGACCAGCAAGTCATCATAAAATATAGGTTTTACCCAAAAGCACAAGAGCTATTACAATGACACTTCTTTTTCCCCGGAAATTGACATTTTATAACATTATTTTGTTCAATTACTTTAGTACAACAGGGTTAGGGTTACATATTACTAGCATTTCTGTTGATTTATGAAACTACTCTATAATTTATAATTCTTCAAAAGTGCTGCATCAATGTCTTGTCCAAAAATGCGTTTGTATTTATCAAACCGTACTTTAATATTTTAATGAACGTAAAAATTTACTCTAATTAAAAATATTTTTTCATCTATCTGAAATACAAATGTGCTGCAATAGAACAGGGCAGTGTGGTCAACCCTTAGGCAGTGTTGCCTGTAACGAGGTTATATCAGAATGTCGAACAAATGCCAAGTTTTCCCATTTTGAAAACTTAATTAAAATCACATGCACATTTCTGTCTTGTGCCTCGGGGTATTATAAGAAATGCTTATAGCAAATAGCATGGAGTGACAGACTCATAAAATCAATAACGCCTGCTGCAACCAGGTCATCAAGGCCCAGCAGAGTCATTATTTCCTTGTCTACGTTTCAACTGTGAAAAAAGTATCAATTTAGAAACTTTTTCATTTCGATTGGTTTCATTGGAGGTAGGGTTATGCTAATTGGTATGATCAATATTACTGACAATTAGCATTGACCATTTATTCCAAAATTTGCTGTCATGTAAAACAGGCCATTACAATGCAACTCAGCAGGAAATTCCCAGAGATAATGGGAACTGCAGATGCTGGAGAATTCCAAGATAATAAAACGTGAGGCTGGATGAACACAGCAGGCCAAGCAGCATCTCAGGAGCACAAAAGCTGACGTTTCGGGCCTAGACCCTTCATCAGAGAGGAAATTCCCATCTAGCTATTTCTGAGCTTATTAAAGTCACAAACTTCATTATTTTATTGTTAATTGTATGTGATCATTCAATACTTATCATTTAAAATTTAAACTTAGAAACTGAATCAAAATATTTACGTCCTTAAAGAATATACTATGCTTCACAATAAAAAGCATGTCCACAATCATAAAATGGTTAAGTTCTTGAGACTAAGCTAAAAGAAAAGTGTCTCTTAACATGCCAAGTTCTCACTGCTCTATGGGCTGATCCTAGCACTTGACAGCACCAGCTTAAAGAATTTGAGAAACTATTGATTGCAAAGAATAGGCTCAAAATTCTTTCAGAGCAAGTGCAATGATTGAACAATGAGTCAGGCTGCTTGATAAAGAGAATTTTTTATTGCCCCAGTACATTTATCTTACAAGGATACAGCAGTTAATCCCACAGGACTCATAACCAACAGTAGATCAAATAGAAAGCAATGACCAATGCACTTCTCATCTCTGAGGACAGCAGTGCTCAAGGCTGCTAATGTGGATATGTAATTCAAAATGAAGATGAATTTCAAGGATCATTGCTGGTATCTAATTCTACGAATATTTACATACGCATTTGAATGAACAAATATTTCGAAGCACTTGAAGGAGCAAAAGGGAAATGAGAAAAGGAATAGCTCCAACGTTAATGATTTCTCAATGGGGGTCAACTCCTCATTGTCTGTATTTGAAAAAAGATTAAATTATTTCCAATCTGCCAGCAATACAGCCCGTATTGCTCAATCATTTGGTATTAAAATATTCTTCAGTTAATGGGAATGATGAAACTTTCATTTTGTGCCCCACAGCTTAATTTTTTGAGAAATAACCACAGGGTTATCATCTGTTTGTTGTTTATAGCTGATATGTAATCCTTACATTTCATGTTACAAGTCATATTAATTTTTGATTTACTTTGATATTACCCAGAAATGAGAATCTTGATGGTAACATTGAACAACAATAATTTTAGCTGAACATACTTACATATCCTGATATTTCACCTTGTATTTACATAAGTGTTTGGGGTCATTTTATTAAAAAAAAATTACCAGAAAAGAATAAAGGCATTTAGGACGACATTTTAGTTGCAATGGACTTTAGTTTGAAGCTTCACCTTTTTGGAGGTGCTAGTCAGGTACAAATTAATTGCCAAAAATAGACCAATATTCCTAAGCAACAAACCCAAGAACTGTGCCAGAAACAATCATTCAATCATAACATAAGCAGGAAAGTTAATGCATTCGAGACAGTTTTAATTAAAAGTCTTCAGACATGTTATGGCACCTTTCTGGAGCAGATGGGGCTTGAACCTTGGCATTCTGGCCTAGAGGTAGGGGCATTACAACGACTACACTGCAAGACCCCTTAGAAAACAAAGCTTCTTTATTTCATATATTTGTACATTTCCTGTTAATATACTATTAGGATTGACCATTCTTAGACTGAATAGGAAAGAGCAACAACCATTAATGTTAAAGGCTGTTGCATCTGTCTACATCACCAGCCTTTAGGAGGCTCACATTGGGTAGAATCTCTCCATCTTAACTGTTGCCAATTCCCTCTTTCACACCATCACACCAAGCCAGAAATGCCCTCAGCCTTTAATGTACAGCATGAATCCAGCTGATAGGCCTTCCCTAAGCAAGGAAAAAAAATTGCCTGCAACATCAGTTCAGCAGCACTTTAAAGAAGTATTATAGCAGGATTTGACAAAACTGAAGTACACAATTTTCACCCTGCAGCTATGTGAATCAGCAGCGGGTCACAGTCACATAGTTCTCTGATGGGGTTATAGAGATGTTCTGACAGTAACGGAAAACTTAGATGGTCTTCGCTGAAGATGGTCAATGCAGAACATGCTCAATGGCATGAGCAAATATGGCAGAAAGTGGCAACCCATTGAAATAGAAGCAGAATCATTCCTTTGGCCTAGCCATGGCACCGCAAACACATCAATGATTTCACTGGGCTGTTGAGCTACACAATGAAAGTATTAATTATGAATAATGAGAAATGATATCCCCTACCCAACAATCACATGCAACCTCAAAATGGTGTGATGTGATTATTCATCAGCAAAGATTTCACTACACCAAACTTTCCCACAAATAACTTCTTTACTGCGATACTCAACTGCAGTTTCCTTGATGAATCTTCCATTTACTGTACCACGATGATAAAAAGAAATAACTGTGCTAGTTTCTGAACCTCGATTCTGCCCTTTTCAGGAATTTCTACCAGAACTGACAGCAGGCATTAATTGGGCATCATCAAGTGGGTGACAATGACTTGGCAAAATCACATCATCAGCCATTAACACAACATTAATACTAAATGCCTGTGAATGCCAGGATATTACTGGCATTCAGCACTGGAGCAACAGAAGAACATTTAAAGTTTAAATACTCTCCAAAATGAGTGAAATTGATTTCTGTGTGATCAATTTAATCCAGTTGGGTACCATATGCACAAAGGTCCCTCTCCTTCATCCCATGTATTGCCAGACCTTTACCACAACTGACCTCCAAGCCCAGGATTACTCATTAGCCAACTACTCCTGAGATGCACTTACAAATGTTGATACGATAATCACAGGAAACTCCAGGAAATTCACCAGTGTTAGCAGCCCATAACTGGGACAGGCCGGGTTCCCACCCTGTTACACACGCAATGGTATTGCTATCAACGGGGGCAAATTGTGGGCTCATGGTGTTTTCTAAAGAAAGAGAAGAAAAACAGCTTAAGTAATAGAGAGGAAACTGAAAATGCAGCTATTTGCTCTGAACAGTTTTGTATTTCAAATGCAGCCTAGAAACCTAGGCCACACAATTCAAATGGGGTAGTTAAGAGTTAGTATACTTCTAACCTAAAGATTAAACAATGAAGTCAACATCTGAATGACACCATGTGTGTTCTGGTTCCATGTAATAACAAGCTTGTGCCTCTTTCTACTGGGCGTGCTCATTCATTCATTTTTTATTTGCTTAAACTTATATCCTTTGTATTTTGGATACAATTCCAAAGTAACTGATCTCTGCCTGCATTCTCACTCTATAATTCACGTATTGGATGGTCCAGAAGCTAAAATTAGGACTACAGAATTTGTTTATCTTGGTGTTTAGGAAGATGAAAATACATAGACTGTCTAATTCTGTGGGGGAACAGACAAAGCATTTAATTTTTAAAAAGTTGCCACCTCATCAGAAGCTATTCATTACAAATTTGCTTGGCACACTTAAAGGAGAACCAACTGATGCTGTGATATTGGAAGCTGTGCGGTGGCCAAGAGTCTGCCACAGTGCTTACACACCCAACATGGAAGAAATAGCCAACTGAAGGTTTGCATAATGTATAGCGTAATCCTACTTTGCTGCATTCAATTTTGGTTCAAAATTCCCAGAGAACAGGAGTGTCAGCATTTGTTGTATTGAGATTGAAAATAATACACTTATCATTAGTTGCTCCACAGTCTGCAAGTTAAATGAATGAATAAGTGAAAGCTTTGATATCTTTACACCATCCTCAGTGATTTAGTTCTTCATATAGCTTTTGCAGTGAAAGGGGAACAAGCTGGTGTCAATCCGCTGCAGAATTTGGACAGCCAGCACTGTGGGTACAAGTGACATAATGCAGCCACAAAGGTTGTCCTAAATAGGTATAGGGCTAGATATTTGAATGGTACAAAATTAACTACAAGTACAGATCCCAGATATTATAAAGAAGCAAAGTCAACACATGTTCAGCAAATGCAAAGTCACCATAGTCCCAAAGGACCACTTTATCATTAGAGATAGACGACTGGTGGTGAGTTTAACCCAAGGGTCACCACACCTCAGGCGAGGGACAAGTTTGAGAAGGTGATAAACTGCACCTGCTGAGTAATTAGCTGCAGTGGAAATATAATCTCCAATATTCAAAATTAAAAGGTACCATTTTTATATGTGGTGTTTAAATGTTTTTAATAATTATGCACTGTTCAATTGCAGAACCTCAAATCAGCCAGAAAGCTGTGGAAAATTGATACTTATGATTTCACATTTATTGACACCTATACTAACGTAAAATTGATATCTAAGCTTAAAATTTCTGCGAAGATCAGTAGAGTTATTGTGGAAATTTTATCCCCTGAAATTTCTAATTCTTTTGTGGAGTATTAATACGCGGAGTAAAACTAACAAAAACTGTACTTGTGAAAATGAAAATGTAATAGATCTAGGGCAGCATGGTGGCTAAGTGATTAGCACTGCAGCCTCACAGTGCCAGGGACCCGGGTTCGATTCCAGCCTCGGGCAACTGTCTGTGCGGAGTTTGCACATTCTCCCCCGTGTCTGCGTGAGTTTCCTCCGGGTGCTCCAGTTCCCTCCCATAGTCCAAAGATGTGCAGACTAGGTGGCTTGGCCATGCTAAATTGTCCATAGCGTTCAGGGGTATGGGGATTATAGGGGAATGAGGATGGGTTTGGGTGGGATGCTGCTTGTTGGGCCGAAGGGCCTGTTTCCACACCGTAGGTAATCTAATCTATCTTTGGCCTAAGGATAACGTTACAGGGTAAATTATTGCTTTACTCACGTAATCATATTTGCCTTGCGTTTGTATTTTTCAAACCACAGAAATGCCAAGCCTACGTATTGAAATGAAGGCATAAACCTTCTGAATGCCAAATGCATAAATAATAAGTCAGCTTGGCGGTCTCTTTAAAGTTTTCCTGCAATGTTATTACTGGGATTACTACATTCAAAACTAGCACTTTATTTTAAAAATTGGCCTAAATCTCAGTTCAACTTCTTAGGTTATTCTTTATACTAGGAACATGAGACAAGTCAGATAGAAAAATAAACTAACTCATTACTGTGATTCAAATCAAGATTCTAGTCAACTGCATTTGCTGCTCATAACCCTAACCCATGTCTTCTTTATTGGAGATCAGGCACTGATTGTTGACCAAGTTGCTTTCTCTGCTCAGTCCACAAGTGTGTCCCTGACATTCTGGTCACTTGCCATTTCTGTTCATTGATCAGCTCTCATGCTCGCATTTCTGTCCTGGAACAGTCTCAGTTTGCCATCAAAAACTAACACAGGCTGGAGGAACTGTACATCGCTTTTGGATTTGTTCCTTTACAGTCTTCAGGACTCAACAGTGAGTTTTACAACTTCAGAGAACTCTGTCACTCTTTTGACATTTTACTCCTTCCCTACTTGGGAGATTCCTCTGGACTCTGTAGCTTGCTTTCATGTATTTGCTTGCAGTCAGAGCTGACCGTTATTCTGCAATGACCAATGTTTTGTCTCTTTAAGTGGAACTTTCTCACCCCTGGAGGTGACAAGAAAGTTAGGGATAAGGGAAAATAATTCGGCCAGTTTACCCCAAGAAGATTCCTTCTTGCCATCTCACCAATCAAATTTTTGGGGACAAAGTAGGCATTTTCTCAACTTGTCAGCAATTAAAGGCCATATTGGATAATGAGCTACCACACGCCTCAAATCACCACCAGGTTCCCCACCTTCCTGACAGACAAGGTAGGTGGCTGGGAAACCAGTGTGATCCCTGACTGCCACATTGTAGGTTGGAGCTCCATTTGGCCCAGTCTGTGGACTATTAGTAGCACATATGAGGACTGGAGTTGTCCTCTGGAAACCATCCTTGCCCTGCCTCCAAACACACTTTTCGCCAGGGTCCCTACCTGGCAAAAAGTATCTTCTCACCATTGGATACCCTGAAAACTAAACCTTAACCGAAAGTCTTTAGGACTCAGAAGCAGCTGGCCTCCCTTTGACTGTCTGCTTCCAGGGGTGGGGGCAAGACTCAATCAGGTCTGCAATAGCTAAACAGCTCTCTGGTCAGGTCTTAGCAAACCGACTGCTCTTCAAATCACTAGTCATTCTCAGAGATGGGACTGGAAAGTCAGTTATGACAAATAGAAAACCACTGCCTTCACTACAGGTATTATCTTTGCTTTTGCCATTGTATTCCACTTGCCCATCTCTTTTGACAATAATCTAAAACCCATCACATTTCTACCTTCCTTCAAACCCAAGTCATGGGCTTGAACCATTAATTCAGTTTTGCTCCCAACTGATGCTGGTGGGCCTGTTGAGCTTCTGTAATATTTTCTCTTTACACTGTTATTAAAGGTTTGCATCGACTGAATATAAAGCAGTCAGTACAGTTCAAACTAATTTATTTTAATAAGCCTTCAAAATATTTTAGAATGTAGTAAGGCATTATTAAAGCTATTTCTAAAAGAAAAGTTATATCAATCTCCTTGAAAGATACAGCCCTAGTTTGGAGAATGTCAAATCCAGTATAAAAAGAGTTGAAAAATGACAAGATTGGAATAGGTATTAAGCACTATCTCACCTTTATTAAACATGATAGCTGAGTTTCATTAGCTCAAGAGATGCCAAACTCTGGGACTGTGATTGAACGTGACAGTAAAAGAATCATACCAGTAAAATAAACAGAAATCTCTTGTCACTCAGACCAGAGGTCCAAAAATAGGTAAGACTATACTACAAATAATGAACACAGAAAATGGTCTACCTATAGTTTATAAGGAGGTGCAGTAAAAGGATAAATCTGCCTTTTGTCCTCAAAATGCTCACAGAATTCCTGCGCTTCGTGAATAGTTTCTGTTTTGATTGCAGTAGTTTGGTGCTTGCAGGTTCCTTTCACTGGGATTGATTTTTGTGTGCCTCTTTTATTAAATGGGAGGCTGCCTGGGACAGTAATTAGAGGAAGAACCCATTACAATGGAAGCTGTTGGAGCCAGAAATAATGATTTCCATTACCAAGACAAAAAGCTGCGATGCTGGAAATCAGAAACAAAAGCAGAAATTGCTGGAAAAACTCAGCAAGTCTGGTGGCATCTGTGGAGAGAAAACAGAGTTAATGTTTTGCATCCAGTGATCCTTCTTCAGACATGATTGCAGCTAGAATCAGTTAGTTAGCTACAATTGTAGCAGCTACCAGTTGTGAAGAATAGTCGCTAAAATAATAATTCTGCTTTGCTTCCACCGACGCTGCCAGAGCTGCTGGGTTTTTCCAGCAATTTCTGTTTTTGTTTCTCACTTCCATTACCATTCTGTCAGTGAGCTGCTGACACTTTGTGTAAAGGCCACTTTGTTTCTGCACTGTGGATTTAATAATAGGAAAATATACTTACTTTGAACAAACGTGCTTTGGAAGGTGATGTTGCAGTTTTTTTTAGAAAAAAAAGTTACGAGAATTTATTGTAATTGTACCTACATGTGAATTTATTCAAGCAATGGGGGTTGATGCAAGACAGCTCAGCACAGTGGATGTGGTCAGAGCAATTTTGACCAGAGAGAAAATTCTATTCGGTTTTTCACCCAGAACCAGGTGTGTGGGCATGAGAGAGACCACTTCAATGCCTGGAATCCTAAATGGTGACAGAAGTGCTTCACTGACTTCTTTGTTTCTTCACCATCCATAACATTTGAGAGTTATCTTGAATCTTTGTGTGCCTGTTTGTACGTGTGCAGAGTTTGCAAAGAGGGATAGAGTTGAGTTATAGAGAATTATGGGGTTAGTAATTCATGTTTATTTCAACTAATGGCAGAAAAGAAACAGTCTGTTTGCAAAAAAACAGCTGTTTTCTTGGTAGATTCAAAAACACGATGAGTGTTTCCTTTTAACTTCACTTTATCAGTTTTGTAGGGGGCTGAGGACTTAGGACAGTTTGATTAATTCTTTTCACTTTTGTGACAAATCTGTGAATTGTGGAATTTGACTTCCAGTGCACTACATCAGGGAGTTGTGACATTTGGAATTACTCTCCAGCTTAAAGAGAAAGGCTCATCACGGAGTCAAGTCAATCCACTTACACTGAAAGCAATCCTGGGGAACAGCCACAGACATCAGGCTTCGGTGGTTAGTGGGTGGGCAAGCAGAGGTGGAACACTCAAATCCTGAAAACATTGAAAAATCCTTCTAAGCAGCCATTTTAATGACTGCTAGTTAGGTCACAGAGTGCTAATTACATTGTGGAGGACATATACAACATGTGTTCTATCTGCAGGCATTTCAAAATTGCTTCAGGGTCCAATTGCAGTAATTGTGTCCTGATTTAAAAGGATTATTAAGGCTTTTACTGCCTTCCAATGAGCATTTCGTGCCCATATACCGAGCCTTCCACCAGACTCAGGAAGACCGAATGGAAAGGAACATTGTATATTGTTGAAAACCACAATAGAGCCACTGCTCATGGTGTGCAAAGGCTAGTCTCGACACAGGGCAGACAGTTCTGTAGGCCCATCCCCCAGACTGCTTTACTTATATTTTCTGATTAGCCTGTTCAGAGATGTTATTACATACTTCTGAAGCAGGTGTAATCTGAAACCAGGCCACCAGGCTCAGAGGTAGGGACTTTGGCACTACACTACTAGATACCCAGGTCCGCTTTATTCCATTCAATCCAGAAGTGTTATCACACACAACTAATGTGGCTTTCCCACCGCTAAATTGCCTTTTTTTTTCATTCTTAACTGTCAACCACCACCAGGAAAATACCCATGTAGCCAAGTGGATATTTATATGTAAAAGCATCTTACAGGCAATGGAAACCATCAAGAGTGAGGGGAGGGAGGGAGGGAGGAGGCGAAAGCAAAATTAGAGGGGGAAATAAAGCGTTGTATCCGCAGCAGTGCCCACTTCTATCCAAAGGCACTGTATCCGCAGCAGTGCCCACTTCTATCCAAAGGCATTATATCCTCAGCAGTGCCCACTTCTATCTAAAGGCATTGTATCCGCAGCAGTGCCCACTTCTATCTAAAGGCACTGTATCCGCAGCAGTGCCCACTTCTATCCAAAGGCATTATATCCTCAGCAGTGCCCACTTCTATCTAAAGGCATTGTATCCGCAGCAGTGCCCACTTCTATCCAAAGGCATTATATCCTCAGCAGTGCCCACTTCTATCTAAAGGCATTGTATCCGCATCAGTGCCCACTTCTATCCAAAGGCATTATATCCTCAGCAGTGATAATGGGAACTGCAGATGCTGGAGACTCCAAGACAACAAAATGTGAGGCTGGATGAACACAGCAGGCCAAGCAGCACCCCAGGAGCACAAAAGCTGACGTTTCGGGCCTAGACCCTTCATCCTCAGCAGTGCCCACTTCTATCTAAAGGCATTGTATCCGCATCAGTGCCCACTTCTATCCAAAGGCATTATATCCTCAGCAGTGCCCACTTCTATCTAAAGGCAGAGTATTGATGGACCTAGGTCTAGTTTTTTTTTTTCCTCCTTTTTACATCTGGAAGCGTTATCACACACAAACAAATGGCTTTCCCACAACAAATCACTGACTTTTTTTGGCAGTGTATACATTTTCACTGCAGTGTAGGAGACTGAGGGGTGAGCTCATTACAGCTTCTAAAATCATGAGGGATGTGGATATGGTGAATGTTCAAAGTCTTTTCACCAGGGCAAGGGAGTCCAAAGCTAGAGGGTCTAAGTTTAAGGTGAGAGGGGAAAGATTTAAAAGGGACCTAAGGGCCAACTTTTTCGGACAGAGGGTGGTGTGCGTATGGAATGTGCTGCCACAGGAAGTGACAGGGATGGGTAAAATTACAACGTTTAAAAGACAGCTGGGCGGTGCAAGGATACAAAAGGTTTAGAGGGACCTAGACCAAAAACAAGCAAATGGGACTAGTTCGGGTTAGGGCACCAAGTCAACGTGGATGAGCAGAGCCAAAGGGTCAGTTTCCATGTTGTATGACTCAATAATTCTATTCACATCCTTCTGCTTGAGTTTTTTGGGCCTTCGACATTGTAAAAAATGATGCGCTGATGTCTCATTTATGTTGAACAATAAGAATACTTTTCCCTTCAAAACACAAACAGCTCTGCCTTCAAATTTTCCACACTCAGTTGAATAACTCTGCTATTCCAAATATTAATATCTTTTATGTAAAGATTGTTGCTCAGTTTTTCCTAAATTTTTATACACTTACATCAATTCATGTTTGCTACATATCACATTTTAAGCTTTATTTTAGATTCACAGCTGAGAATTTTGCATTCAAAGCAAACTTTGTTCACCCTTCCACGAGGGACTTTTACACACATTCGGTGCCCAATTTTGGCCCCCGTGTCCCAGGATTCTGATTCAGATTTTTCTCTGAGCAGCTTTGACTCTGATTACTCTTCACCAGTGTTGTCAATATTTTTCACTTTCCAGCTGATTTGAGCATTTATAGGCATGCTCAGAGCACTGTGGTTCCTGTAGCTTCTACTGTTGGCTGTTGTTTGTATAGAAGTTGTCAGGCTCTGCATGCTTTTAAGCTGCTGAATATTCAAAGATACATTCACAATTTTTCAACTGGATTTTTCCCTGTACTCACAGAGAATGCCACTTCTTCATGAATGCTTGTAGCCGCATTAATAATTTAAGGTGAGCTGTGAACAAGACTAACATCTTGCGGAAACAATACTGAAAGCTGAATCATTTCCGAACATGCACTCATAATATCTGAAATAGCTGCTGTAATATCTACTACAAACCAACAGTACTGTTAAGAATTGAATTCTCACAGAAGCAAAGAGTATGCAGAACAAATGGAAGTTCAGTGCTCAAGTTGAGCACAATATTTTCCCTTCCTCAAAAAATAAAACACTGTTCCAAGAAATTATTAATGCTTTTGAGAATTTGTTGGCTGAAACTTTGATATATTTATTTAACTCATGTCTTTATTCCCGCAAAGATCCATCTCATTACTTTGGCACAGAAAGAAAAAAACTGAAGGTACATACCTATAGTGACATATTAATTACAAAAGATTTCATGCCTCGATTGTTAATCTTGGAACATTAACTGCCTTTCAATGGAGGACATCCTCTGGTCATTACATTTTAAAAGCCCTGATTTTGTTGCGAATCATGATAAAGCCATCAGCATTTTAATTTTGAACATTCATCCCCAGAATGGAGACAAATGCCAACAAATGATGGTACATGGAACCTGCATTCCAGGTTAGCCTGATCCTCTATAGGTTGTACTTTTACAGTACCTCACCAACATGCTCAATAAACAAATCCATGTAAGGGTATGATTTTGTGGTATTTACCATTGCTTATCCACTAAACAAAACAATGAAAGTTATAGCTGTGGCATCTAGGCATACCGACATAATTATAGCCAAAATCCTAAGCCTGACATATAATTTTACAAGCGTGGAGTCACATTCCTTTGGAATTTGATTAACTGTGGAAACATTTTTAATCTTCATGTTTTCCATGTATTTTTACCTTTCTCTTGATCATATACTACTTTCCCAATCTTTATCTTCTTAAAAAGTAATTATTCTTCCTACTGTTTCAACTGGATTGTTTGAAGAGATATTGCTGTTTCTTGCTCTGTTCACGGATGTGACAGACTCCCTGTGGAGGGTAATGTCCTGCTCAAAAGCTCATGAAATAAATGTGGAGAGCTGTTGGCATAGTGAATCACAAGCACTATTACTGATTGCAAAATCCTACAACAACTTTCTCCACTATTTCATCTGGAAACTTTCTTAATGTTAATATCACATGCATAACTGTGTCACCTAATAAAGAGGTTAGTAAGAATGAGGAAAAAAACAACACAACCTTGAGGCAATCTCACAAACAGCCCTTGAAATTATTTTTATCTGAGCTGATCTGATTTTGGCTCAAGGGATATCCAGAACACATGTTTGCATTTTAGGCCATGTAAGAAAAGATCTAAAGCAATCAGATTCTTTGGAGAGGTAACATACCCTTTTGTAGAGCTACTCTACCCATTCACAACTGGACTGGAATATCATTGAAGAGATCATGTGCCCTTTTGAAGATACAAGATGTCCTTTGGGATTGTTAAAAGTACATACATGTGCATAAAAGATGCATAAAATTATTCAAACTGTCAAGCTCACTTCGTTTAAAAAATAATCCTTTAAATTTTTAAGAATGGTGTGCACTGTTTAAAAAAAAAACTATCTACATCTGTTTCCCACTGTCTGATGATATAAAACTCCAATTCATTCTGTCTGTTGAGATAGCTGACAGCTATCACTATAGGAAGAATACTGCATGACTGATTTCACAACTTATCATTATCACAGTGGACTGCCTGCCTGTTTACACTTTGATTCCTAGTTCTGAGTGTTTATAAATTATCTGAAGCAGGATTATGAATGCAAATGTATTTTTTTTAAATAAGGGATTACATATTTCAAGGAAGTTAACTTAAATGATTTTTTTGCGTCCTAGTTGTATGGGGAACATTTGGAAGGGTTTGAGCTAAAGGAATTCTTTGTTTTCCTGTCAGAGCACTAATGCAGGCATTTTCGTTAATCTACCTTCCCACACTGCAGTTCTTGTGGCTGCTTCCAAACAGTTCCAGATTTGGCTAGCCTGACTCACATTTCACCCCGCTCCTCCACAGAACGGAAACACAAATCCCTGAGGCACATTTTCCCAGAGCAGGTTAGTGGAGCCAAGAATTGTCCTGACTCTTTACTCTTAAGTCATAAGCAAAAATTCAGTCCAAACTCTGTAAATAAGTAGCAACAAAATTCAATATACTTGTAACTGCTGTAAATCCTCAGTTTTTTCTGTTCTCTTATCCATTTATCATTTTATAAATCCATCGAGTAGCTTATAACATAAGCCCCATTCTATTGAAGTATTTATTCCATCTCCTTCCTAAACCAAAGAAAATTACTTGAAGGTTCATGGTATAATTGTTGAATCAAAGTACAGCATTATATTTTGTGATTCATCCCTTGATTGCTGCAAATGATTTAGATATTGGATGGATATAAGCACAAGTTGAATGATATGAAATAAAGGTTCACCTAAGAGATTAGCCTGCAATGATCAAGCTGAGAACATATCTAGAATAAAATCAGAACATACTATCAGGTATAGAGAAATTACGAACGTGTAACTTAATTGAACATCCAAGAATTTTATAGAGTGATTTTTACTCCACAGATTGCAGTATTCTACAACTGCACATACAAGCAAAAGAAGTAAGTGCTATTCATTGATGTCTCAGATATTTCCAGGCAGTTCTATTAAGAGGCTGTCTGACAATCTTTACAGGTGGATCCCATTGATGATATGTCGAAATATGGTCAATTCTCAACTGAATAAGCTGGTGTCTTTGTGCATTATATCACAGTATCATAGTTCCACAAAATGGTACACCGAGCTGAAGTGTGATGCATAATGCAGTTACAACAGATTTCTCTGGAACACAGGCAAAGGACCAAGCCATTCAGTCCTCTGAGCCTTCTTGTGTCATTCAGTCAAGGCCTGGTTGATCCATAACCAGTCCAAATCCATTGATATGTTCATCTAGCAAAAAGCTATCAGGCTCAGATTTTAAATGATTAATTAAGCTTAGATTTGCTGTTTTTGTGGAATAGTTCTACACATCTAGATTATATAATTGCTCTGGATAACGTAGCCCTTAGAACCCTAGATATATTCTAAGAATATAGCACAGGTGTATCAAAGCTACTACTCATTAATGTACAGTGCCCAGAACAGTTGTGATAGTCATTCCTTTTCATAGTTAGTCCTTTAAATGTTAGCATGTCACTCACCTTTTTGATTATTTTTCATATCTGACCAACACATTTTAGTGATCTGTGCACATGGATCTTTTAATAATCTTTGGTCCTCTATTCCTACTTAGAACAATCTTTTATAAGCACAAAATGGGGGTGAAATTCATCAGCTACTAATTCACCAATTCACTTAATTTATCAGTGTGACTTTGTAGTTCCACGTGTAAACTGGGTTTAGAATGTTTTAACATCTCCATTAATCTGATTCCACCTACTAACTGACAGTTGTCTATGTTAGTGCCATTTGTCTTTCCCAGAATTTTATACACCCTGATATTACTCTCTAATATCCTTCTCTGGTTTGCACAGCCCTGCAAAGTTAGCTTAAAGCCTCCACATCAGCACAAGCAAAATGCCGTACAAGGAACTCAGTCCTGGCTCCAGTCAGGTTCAACCTGTTTGGCATGTACAGGTGCCATCTCCTCCGTAGCCAGTCCACTGTTCTAGGTATTTGAAGCACTCCCACCTGCACCATCTTTCTAGATTTGTGGTTTTCTAACTTATCCTCCTATTTCTATGCTCCTGCATAGTACTAGCAGTAGTTGGAGGTGACTATTTTTGGAGGTTCTGCTTCTTTTTATTTTCTACCAGCTCCAAAATTCTGGCTGCAAACACATTCCCCTTTCAGGTTAATGGCACCTTCCTCCCAAAGAAGTCCTTGCAGCCATTCTGTGACATCATATGCCCTGGCACCAGGGAGGCCACATACCATTCCGGGGTATCAGCTCAGCTGCAGAAACACCTGCCAAGTCTCCTAATGTATGAATTCCTTTTCATAACTACTTTTCCACGATTTTTCCTTCATCCTGAATATTTGGGCTTACCTCTGGTGCCGTGGGTCTTGCTCTTGCTGCAAGCTTCTAAGGAGCCAATGCCCTCATCAGTGTTCTGAATGGAAAAAAAAATTCTTCAGCAGAAACTCAGAGGGTTCCTGTACTACCTGCCTGGTGGTCACCCATATTTCATCTGCCTGCATCCTTCCTTCCAATTCAAGTGTGGACTTGAATCTGCATTTCTAATGGTGGATTGCCACCGATGGGAATGCAAATGGGAACACTGTTTTTCCTGTCAATTATATTTTTTGAACATCAGGCACAACCAGCATTCTCAGACTGTAAGAGGGACGTACTGATTGGAATGAGGTCAGGGAGGTGGATATCATAGATTATGAGATTCCTGACTGGATCAGGTTAGCAGCCCCAATCAGGAATCCTTGGCTGACAGTGAGTGTCAGGGGTTCTGCTCACTTGGAAAGCTGGCTCTGAACTAGCTGGATCAGTGCCTTATACTACGTGAAAATCAAGGGTGACTTGGTGATGGGATTCTGGATTTCATGGAGCTATGTCAAGGGAAACTGAAGAAAAAATTGTGGCTGGTCTGTGCAAACCTCAAGAACGAGAAGTAAAACGTTTAAGGGAAACAACATGTCCTGAATAAGTATCTCACTAATCATTCCTTTTTGTCAGTGTGGTAAGTACTTGAGTCACGCTGTATCAGGTACACAACCTCATCCTAATCTGTGCAGTTCTCAAAGAATGCCTGAATGTAAATGACTCCAGGATCAAAACAAAGTAGCAGAACAACTCGAGTAATCACTGACCATGGAAGCTATGGAGACATATGGTAGATAACATCAGTGGCAACATCAATTTATATAGCACCTTTAACTTAGTAAGGTAATCGCATGATTTGGCCTGCCAAAGGTACATTTCAATCAAGAAAGAAGGTCAAAAAGCTAAGGCTTGAACCTGGAAGGGAGCATATCAGTAATAGATAAGAAAGAAACAAAAGCACCAGTGGTCTATGATAGGAAGGCAACAAGCTCAATTTTGCAAGGTCACCAATGTAAAAAGCTGAAAGACCTTTAATTAAGAACAGAAAATAAAGCAATCTTTGTATCAGGACAGTTTTTGAAACAATCTACAAATCCAAGCTTTGTCATAAGGAAATAACAACCAAACGATACGTCTCCAGTCTGGATTCAAGACCAACCTCAATATTCTGAACTTTCGTAACACTTATTGAGACTTTGACCTCACTTGTTCAAATGCAGCTAACTGAAAGATAATTATTTCCACTGATATTATAATATTGGTTTAGAAACGAGTCATAATAATTAAAACCAGCAATAATACAATCGTGTTTCCAGAGAGGAATATATCTCATTGGCCTGCAACATATGTAAATTCCTTAGAGATAGTAAGAGCTGCCGATGATGGAGTCTGAGATAACACAGTGTGGAGCTGGAGGAATACAGCAGGCCAGGCAGCATCTGAGGAGCAGAAAAGCTGATGTTTTGAGTTGGGATCCTTCTTCAGAATTTACATATCTCAGTGTGTTATGAAAATTCCTTATGTGTGTTGCCTGCAATTTTTTGACTATCAATATAAATAGTTAGCAAAGTTCAGGCTTTGAAATTACTCGCATAAGTGAAGACTATGTGGTGTGTTAAGAACCAACCTGAATTTTTTTATCCGCTTAAAGTGGCCTGATAACCTTTGGAATGAAGACCTTGCTTTAAGAGCAGTGATTTTAAAAAAATCTAAGCGCTAGTTGTTTTCTTCTTGATTCAGAAAAGATATCATCAGGTTGAGGAGCCTTACCAGACTTTAGAAGGTCAAGTGTAGAATCAAATTCTAATTGATTTAATGAGGCAGAGATGTGGTTCAATTAGGTTATGTTGAATCAATGTCAGCAACGTGCCTGGTTAACACAATGCTGTAAAGCCAGCAGTATACTCCATTCAAATGTTGATTTTAGAATTTTAATTGTGTCCTCTGTGAGTCTTGACTGAAACATTGCTTCAAATATATATGCTGCATTTAAATTCCATCCAAAGACTGTTTATCTCAGTGGTTAGAGGTTTAGATAGTTTATTAAGGCATCTTATGTTTTTAAAAAGAATCAATTTTACTCAGGTCAATGAATTGGGCTTACCAGCAGTAATAGAAAAAAACTGTTGTATCCAGTGGAAAAGAAGATGAAACAATCCAAACCAATTTTATTTTAGAACCTTCAACAGTTGCCAGAGAAGCATGTGTAATTAACGCGCCCACTGTAGTGTGCTGGGAGATACACATCAAGAAACCCACGCCTGATTCACCAGTTGTTTGGGCTACTCACAATCATTGGATCACACTGCATATCCAATTAATATCAAAGATTGACTGCTATTATCTTACCCTTTCTGTGGATTGGCACCTTGCTGTGGCAGAGAGGCTCAATTGTTCCACTGATCCTGAGAGCGACACGTCAGGAGCTCAACTCCTGGTAGGCCATCCATGATGGCAAGGTTGAAGGAGATGGAACCCAGACAAAGTGCAATCCAAAACAAGTCCTCAGCTGTGATTCAGATGGAAGATATTTGTGAGATATCAATGGCTGTGACAGCAGACGGGGCTTCAGCAGTGATTCTCCATCATCAAGGTTTCCTTGCGACTGAAATTGGACCTAACTTCTGTCGAGGGCCAAATATCTGCTGATGTGCAATAACATTCGCACATTAAAAGATGTCCCACTCAAGGCATCTAGCTAGAGGAGTTCCACCTCTCAGAGGGTAAGGAACATTTCCCTTACCTGGCAAGCCACCTCTCATCTAAGGCTGACATTAATGCAGAAATCTAACACCAACATCCAATTCATGACTGCCACCTTCAAACACCGAAGGATGAGAGTATTTGATGACCACTACATCTGTAGTGATAACATGGCCCTTGTGTATAAGACAGATATCCTTCTGAGTCTTCTATATGGTTCTGAAACTTGGAGTATACAGAGACACCACCTCAAGGCCATGGAGAAGTACCATCAATGTCTTGAGATGGATTCTCCACATCAGCTGGGGGGACAGGCGCACTAACATCAGCGTCCTTGAAGGAGCCAATAGCACCAGCATCGAGGCCATGATCATCCGTAACCAACTCACTGGACCAGCTATGTGCTTAGGATGCCTAAGTTCCAACTACAAAAGTAAATCCTGTTCGCCCAGCTCTAGAAAGGAACTCAAATGAGAGGATGACAAAGGAAGCAATTCAAAGACTTCCTGAAAGCTTCCCCTAAGAAATGCAACACAGACCTCAACACATGCGAGACCGTTTCTCGGAAGAAACTATCTTTGAGAAATTCCTGTATGAAGATGCTCAATTCTTCAACAACAGCAACGGCAACACAAAGTACAGAAAATGAATCATAGAAAGGAAATGTGTGGCTACAGCTGTGACTCGAGGGTCAGGCTCATCAACCACACAAGGACCCAAAGAATCCATTATCAGTGACATGGAATTTCCTAGGAGGGCAGTCACACTCATTAGGGAGTAATTGCTGATGACAATTATATTACATTGAGTTTCAAAGCATGCTAAAAGAAGAATTGAGGTAACAGCCTGGAAGCTGTCTTCCTTCTCTTTCTCAATCTAATTTACTTCCCATTATTCACTACTCTTTTGGCACTTGCTTTAACTATGTATCAAGTATGGCAATTTACATGATACTAGCATTGATCCCAATACGTTTATCAAGAGAATCATCATTGATTATACAAACAGACAAGTATTTGATGTATGTTTCAGACATCAATTTTGCACAGAAAGAGTTAAAGCTTGGAGAAGCACAAAACTGAAAATGGGAAAATTGACTACTTTATTCATCGATTGATGAAGATTGCCAGAAAATTGAGCACTTTCTGATTTCTGGTATAGAATGGAAAGTATTTAGTTTAACCTAACACTAGTTATTAGAATCCCTACACTGTAGAAAGAGGCCATTTGGCCCATCAAATCCACACTAACCCTCAGAACAGCATCCTACCCAAACCCTCACCTTATCTACATATTTATCATGGCTAATCCACCAAGCTTGCTCATCACAGGACAATTTAGCATGGCCAATCTACCTAATCTGTGCATCCATGGACTGTGGGAGGAAACCACAGCACCTGGCAGAAGCCACACAGATATATGGAGAATGTGCAAACTCCATACAGACAGTTATCCAAGGCTGGAAGTGAACCAGGGTCCCTGATGCTGTGAGGCAGCAGTGCTAACACTGAACCACTGTGCCATCTTGGCCCCCCAGGTTAGAACATAAATAGTAGCCAGAATTAATTATTTACTTCAACAGTCCTGGTAATTGCCGATTTCCTGTTTGATAATTGGTGAACTGACAGCACTACACATTAGAGGAGCAAATTGGGAACACCATTAAGCAGATTACGCTGGTGAAAAGACAGAGGGGAAATAATTATATGTTGTACTATAATTATAATGTGTGACTTGTGTGGGAACATGCTTACTTTAAGTAGCACAGATCTGCAACTGACTTGATATTTCACCCACAGCCTCCAGTGGTTTTCCTTGCTGACTAACAAATTGTTTACCAGGGTCAGCAGATAGCATTGTTGCACAATTGCTCTTGCAGACAATCCATCAGTATTCCTACTTTCACCCTACATAATTTAAAACAGAAACAGAGTTTGGGCACTTCACAAGCAACATTCAACTCTAGTCTGATCAGAATGAGGGGCAGGAGTTGGTCGCTTGGCACCTTGAGCAAGCTCCACAATTTTTGAAAATCATGGCCAATTGGGTTATAGCCTCAATTTCACCTTCCTACCAATCCCCTTCACCCCCAACTCCCTTGTCAATCAAAAATCCATGCGCAATACTGCCTTAAATGTATTCAAAGACCCAGTCTCCACTCCTCCCTGGGAAGAGAATTCCACAGAACTTACAAACAAATCTTCCTCACTTCTGTATTAAACAGGAGAGCCTTATTTGTTAAACAATGTCTCCTGGTTCTAGACTTCCACATAAGTGGAAACTACCTGTCAGCATCCACCCTGTAAAACCCTCTCCCCATTATCTGATGGGAGTCAAAAGTTCATTTTTCACCATTTTAATCCCCAGTGGGTACTGGCCCAACTTGCTCGATCTTTCATCATAAGATGACTCTTTCCACCCAGGAATCACTTGAGTGAACATTTTCTGAACTTTTTGTATAATGGACTTTAGCTTTTCTTAAGCTCAGGGACCATAAAGGAGATACAAAATTCCAGATTAGGCCTAACTTAAAGCCCTGCACTGCTTTTGCAAGGCCTCCCTAGCCTTGTAATTGATTTCCTTTACAATAAACGACAGCATTCCAATGGTCCTCCTAATCACCTCTTGAGTTTTCTCAAGAAACAATATAACAGCTCTTCACTATTCTCCTTTTTCTCCAGTCTTGCTTGTAAATATTTCAATTACGGTCAACTTCACAGCTGTGCAGCAGAGAATATTCATTTAGCTTATATTCTACAGTGAAGACTTAGCAGGGAAAAAAATGCTCCAAAAAAACTGCATTTTGTATAAAAGTACCAACAAAATTAACATGAGGCAGCATTAAAGTAGAATTCAAAACAATGAAAAATCCTAAAAGTCCAGTCTTTTAACAGCTCCATTATTCATCAACTTTCCCTGAGGTCCTTGCAGATCAATGAAGTGAGTATCTAGTTCCTCCTCAGCCTAAGCAGATGGTGGATCATTCAAAGTTTCAGGTAAATATGTTCTAATATTCAGTGAGGTTTTTATTCTTTTTAAGTCCACTTTAGGTCAGTCAATATTTCTTGCAAGATTAATTAAAAGTGACAACGATGTGTTTACTTTATTTTCCAATCCGCAAATGCAATAAAAGCTTTAGCAATCAGAAAACCTACCCTTGTACCTACAAAAAGACACTGGGGCATCACAGTATATTCAGTAATAATTTTAGACTATCTGAATAGCAATTGCTAGTGTACAGCATTACAAGGTACCATGGATAGTAACAGAGGGGCAGGGACAGATTTTCCAAAATCCTGCGGATTTAACAGAAACGTTAACCAAATTAGCATAAATGTCTCACTGAAACACTGCAGAGAAATTTCAACATACATTCATTGGCACACATCTGTTAGTTGTCCCATGATACACACAAATGGGAGCAATTTCATTTTCAAACAAATGGGATATCTTCCCAAATGTTTAAAAGCATAGAGAAAAATGGAACTTGATGATTGAGGAAAATAGAATATCTAATGTGCTCTATAAGAGCAAGTAAGAAGTGGCCTTTTTCCTAGCGTATGATTTCTAATCTTATATAATTTTGTCAGCTGGTGTAATATGACATTGTGGCCTGAAATTATACCATGTAATGACAGTGGATAGATGATATTCAATTTGTTAGAAATTCTTTACTCTATTATTTTCACTTTGTACAAAATGTGGCAATCGTCCTTGACCTTACTTCATCTCAAATCTCAAATGTTGTTATTTATTTTGTTTAGGTCAATACCCATGCTATAATACCACAGAGAGGAAGTTTACACAAAGGCATCAATGTTCATTGATTAATATCGAGTCCATAATTTCAAAGCCATTAAAATGCACTACTTTAATGTATATGGTAAGACAGTATCAAGTTGGGCGTTGCTTCGTCTTCACTCAGTAGAAATCTCAGAATTCCTCTTAATGTCAGCTAATTTCTCCCATTCCCTTCCCTGTCTCTCTCCCATTTGAGAAAAATGCTGTATTTAAAATTGCCATGCTAGTTCTGAAATGCTCGAGATTTCTCAATGAAGTGATATTTGCACTTCTGCCATCAGGTGCAGCAGCGTGGTACACTATAATATTGAGGCATGTTGTCACAGATTCAAGCAAACACTTGCTTCCAGCGTGAAATCTCCTTTTTAACTGACCACTGGTCATCCATTTTCATAAGCTGACAGAAATTGTTTAGTCAATGGATCCAGTGAGAAAACAAAAAGAGGAATGTTGTTAAATCAGAAACTAAGTTGATTCACATAACATTCTGCAGATACAATTGCAATAATTATTTAGTTAGAATGAAATACCTACTGCTTAAATACGTTTCAGTTTCTTTCACATATCTGTGAGTGAGAGCAAAACAGAAACAATGAAGGCAAGTGTGAAGAGTACTGACTGCCTATTGCAGTGCACTGCCACACTTCATCACACATCTGAAAATGATTTTCATTACATTCTAAATGAATATTCTAAATACCAATTAAGGACATTTAACAGAATCACACAACATATTGTAATTCATAGCTTTCCTGGACAGAAGCCTCTGTAAGGCAGCAGATACCCACGTTCTTCATAGGGATAACAGCACTGCCATTGAGTTAAACTTGACACTAAATGTTAAACACATTATTGGCATTTAAAATTGAGAAATATTATTCCATAAGTACTAAGAAATGATACGGTGAACATCTGATAATTGTTAATGAACAAAACATCTCCAATCAAAATAATTTTCCCCATTACATAAACCTAATTTATAAAAGTTTAACTCTTCAAAATACCCTAAAAGTGAAAAAAAATAAAACAGCTTGAAGCCACTTTGGGAAATGACTTTCCATCTTAATGTGGGGAATGCAATTCGGAAAGATTAATCTTTGCAGCTCATGTCTTTCTGTTCTGTGACAGCACATTAATCCCCGTTCCTAAACGTTGACTTAAGAGTCTGTTGTTACCTTGATTTCATTCTAACTACAATATTTCACATAGGCTGACCAGAGAAACTACCACTGTCAGTCCATTTCACATTGGGCAAGAGAAAATTTCATCCAAATTCTATTCTTTGAATGAGACTATTCAGCTTTGTAGAACAGATATCAGTTAGCTACGTTTACAAACATGGATATCCTTTCAGGAGTCACTGGATACTAAGCAAGAGTTGGAACCCTTGGAGTAGTATAACCAATATAGTAATCCACTTGCTGTCATTGAAAATAAGCTACATCAGTATAACATACAAATTGAATTTGGGCTCAGAAGTTTTATAACACTGAGCTTCAGACTGGAGAGCAACAGCTAAATGCTTACCATCCAAATAAAATGTTTGAAAGCTCAGCAGCTAAGTTTACCTGCAAAATAAAATATAGGACCACAGGAAAACAGAGAATCCATAAATTGTTGGATAGAATAGATTTGAGATGAAGTAAGGTCAAGGACGATTGCCACATTTTGTACAAAGTGAAACAAGTTCATCGGGATAACAATATAGAGGCTACAGAGCACTATGGGAGAAACAACAATGCCCATTTCAGAACTTATGCATTGCCAACCTATTTTGCAAGAAATGTACTGACCTTACCATGTCTGGCATGGTAACAGGAGTCAACCACATCCATCAAGAATGCACAAAATGAGTTTATGACGGACATGATGATCTCTGACACATGGTGTTAAAATATTGGAATTGCTTACTTTTAACATTCAGATGGAAGGGCCATGCTGTTTACAATTCCTGTCTTCACCTCGAGGTTTACTAATATTCTTTGCCTTCTATGCATCCAAATAATTAAATGTTTCACATAGGTGCAACAGGCTGAAGCCCCGTGGCTGAATTTTTCAGGGCCACAAAAGGTGTGTACAGAGGCAGCCCCCAAAGCAAAGTGGCATCAGACAATGCATGGATTTCAAAGGGGTAGCCTTAGCTAGAAGCTACAAATCACCAGGTGGAAGGAAACCACTCTCTCCTCTGGAATCCTGTTGTCCTCTGCAACAAGGTCAACGAATATCAGTTAACAATTCATTAGGAGGTTTCAGGGTTTGAGATTTAAATTTTTAAAGGGGTATACACATTGTTGATGATGTCAGAAATGGGTTATCTGAAGGGAGGTGGGTTCAGAGTGAACTGTCAGTCATAGATGCCCAAGAAAGGTCCAAGAAATGGTCACAGCATTTGGTGAAGGAGGCACATCTGATGCTGCACAGATGATAGTGAGAATAAGCGTTCAATGTGCAGGATCTGAACAGGGAATGCAGCTCCCTGGCAGGTTTCCTCTTTGCTACCCTGTGATACCAAGGACAATTGAGTGATCATGCACTCAAAAGGAAGAGTCCGGCTCTCAAAGAGACACCATTCTAATTTGGGACACAGTAGCGATGAGATATAAGATCCTCCACAGGAAGGGCAGAAACCCATGCAACACAGGGTACAGGATGGGAGACAGTGGTTAAAAAGTCAATGGAAACCATACCTGCAACACAAGTTCCACCAACAAAGATAAGGCTACTTGGAAGTGACGAGAACCAGTGCTACAGGAGGTTACATCTGACAGATGACGACAAACATTGCTGTCCTTGTTACTGAAGTCCTCAGACCCCAGCACTATTCACTGTGACCTGCCAATAGCTATCTCAGTCACTGTGGTCTTGAACCTCTTCATGTCTGACTCCTTCCAATGATTGGCTACAGAAAATCAAAAATGGTCACACAACATTGCGTCTCCCCAGTCACTGATGCTCTCTAGGCCAAAGCTACCAAGGACATTGATTTAATGAGACATGGCCTCAACAAGAACAGATGTTATTGGGTTTCATCTCCATCCCTGGATTTTCCCAAATGCGAGACATCTTATTGCACCGAGAGGTCATCAAGGTACCAAGTGGCCAACGAGTTAGATCTTGCAACATGAAGGACTTCCACTCCCTCAAAGTTCAATTTGTCTCCAGCCATGCCGAGAGCTTCCTATACATTGGAACTCACTTTCCTGGCAGCTACCCTGCCTCCTTCATTCTCCAGCAGTCCACGGTGTCTCAGATCACAGAAGTGCCTGAATCAATCCGAGTGGAAAGGAGATATCTCTTGAAGAGATGGCTATTGATCCCTCTGCGTGAGACCTAGTCAAAGACACTAAAGCGATACAATCAAAACCCCCCATTTATCAGGACAATCGCTATATTGCCTTGTGCTTCTAGAGATATGATTCACATATGAGGGCTTGTTGAATAGTGACGTCTAATACACTTCTGCAAGGATCTTGATCATTGAGTAAAAACCAAAAGAACTGCAAATCAGGAACAAAAACAGAGTTGCTGGAAAATTTCAGCAGGTCTGGCAGCATCTGTGGAGGAGAAAACAGAGTTAACATTTCAATTCCGGTGACCTTTCCTCAGAACTGGGGAAATTCTGAGGGTCACTGGACCCGAAACGTTAACTCTGTTTTCTCCTCCACAGATGCTGCCAGACCTGCTGAGTTTTTTCAGCAACTCTGTTTTTGTTCCTGATCGTTGTAGTGTTCTGCTGCAGTCTCTATAACATGCACCTTCACAGGGGTGTGGCCCAGAGAGGCCCTACAAGTACAGATATCACTGGAGGTGTTGCAGGAGCTGGAGTTGAAAGGTCAGAGAACAATCAAATGGAAACAAGGAGAGATTATTTTGAAAGCGATGTGTGGCTGCTGCAAGGTAAGGTGTTCCCAGGTGCCACCCATCTGGGAATAGGTCTCTCCTCCATTGCCTCTCCAGTCTCAGATCCCAGTACATGCATGGTGAGGCACTGCCTTACCCCCGATGTCAGGATCCCAGCTGCCTTAAGACTTGTCACTTCCCTGTAGTACTGTGGAGGTCTTTGGCACAAACCCCAGGTGTCTCATTTAATCACTAAGGAGCCTCAGTGAAGGCAGTTGTTGGGCATCCAAGTAAGGTGGCCATTCTTCTGGCTTTGACACCAACAGTCCAGTTTTCAGCTGGTCTGACCCCAGCCCACTATTTAGCCTTCAGTTTCAGTATTTGTATTGAGGTTAATACCAATGTAAATGATCCCTGTGTGGCATACTGTACACATGGTTGCAGCCAAGTTCTGTTGAGGATCTATGCTTGTCCTTTTCTGACCAACCTGACACACTAAAATTACTCACCCTCTGTCCTGGACCTTATTTTTCGCTCAAATTGTTGATGAACTTGGCTCATCAGCAGCAATTCTAGCCTCAGCCTGCTGTTCCCGAGCACAGAGACTCCACAGCATGGAGCTGCATAATTAAGGAGACCATTTGTTTACTTTTGTACCATACCATCCAGTTTTTAGCTCGCCTGATATCCGATAGGCTTGAGCTCCATCTGTGGCCACCCAGTGCAAGTCCCACACAGCACAGGACCTGGCACTCTTCTCACTCCCATCGAGTAAGTGCACAGGAAACTTGTCCCCGTGAAAGCCCAGACTTCATTTGGTTTTTCACCAAAGGCCGATTTCTGAACTGAATGCAAGCTCAACATTTTGTATTCATTCACAGGATGAGGGTGTCGCTGGCTAGACAGCAATTATTGCCCAGAGGGCAGTTAAGTGTCAACAGCATTGTTGTGGGTCTGGAGTCACATGTAGGCCAGGCCAGGTAAGGATGGCAGTTTCCTTCCCTAAAGAGGAAACCAGAGGGGTTTTTCCTGGCAATCAACAATGGATTCATGGTCATTATATTCTTAATTCTAGATACTTAATTCAATTCAATCTCCACCAACTGCCATGGCAGGATTTGAACCCAGGTCCCCAGAACATTTTCTCTGTCTCTGGATTATCAGTCCAGCAATAATACCACTAGGTCATCACCTCCCCTGCATCAACTCCTACCCAATCCCCAGAATCAGAATTTAGCTCCAGTCTCTACTGCAGGTCATAGTAACTAAATGAGAATTCTCCACTTTTACCATCTAGTTCAAGAAGAAACTACCTCCATTACATCAGATAGCAACATCCTCCCTTTCACCATCCTCCTAAGTCACAAGTTACATTTTCTTCTCAATCCTATTTAAAAGCTACATCCACTTTCTCAAAACAAAGACATTAAGGCTCAGGTACTTGCCAGCTGTTTCTAGTTTCTACATGTTACTGTGCCCACTGAGGGAAAGGAGAACACAGGAAAACAAGACAAGATACATCCCACATCACTGCAGGAAATACTTGGTTCTCCATGTGACACAAGCAGGTCAGATAATTTCATTGAAAAGAAACATATTGCAACTCAACAGGGTAAATGAGATCTTTTAATTGTAATATGTGCTGCACACTGAAATTCCTAACAGCAGAATAGATTTCTTGATGTGCTCACAGCAATGCGATCACCATTATAAAGGTAAACTTTGAGTGTAAATGTTTCTCATGTGTCCAGGACATGGGATGCACTGGAAATCAGTGCCCACGATGTTTGATTGACATCAGCCCTCATGTTGATATGTGGCCTTTGTATCATGCTGCCAACTGCCCAGGAACTATCAAATATGGTTCAAACCAAATTTATTGAAAATCATATTTTCTAAAGAATGCATTCTGCTACTGATTTTCAAGCTTGTTATTTTGTTTAATGATTACTATTGCAACCTAACTGATCAATTACAGATGCACTACAGTAACTCACCAAGGATCCAGTGACAGCAACTTCCAACAACCCACAAAGATCTGCCATCTTGAAGTACTAGGGCAACAGATGGATGAGAACACTACCACCTACGTGTTTCATCCAAAACGCTTACCATCCTGGCTTGCAATTATAATCACTGTTGCTTCACTGTTGTTGGGTCAAAAACCTGTAACTTTCATCCTCACAGCACTGAGGGTTTACTAACACCCCACAGGCTGCAGACATTCTGCTGTCACCTTCTCAAGGGCAATCATGGACAGGCAATAAATGCTGTCTACCCACTTATTCCTACATCCCTTGAAAGAATACATCTTTTAAAAAAAAATTAAGTAGAAAACTTTTTAAAAGGTGTTTCCCAAGAGTGGTCATCCATGCTTCCCATGACCACAAAGTACTCAATTCAGACTTTGGTCTAACCCAAACTTGGAAACTATAAACAATATTTTATTTAAGTGCTATTAAAATATCACAACCTAACTTTAAAGGAATTATTAAGTGACATTTTAAATTGTCGGATTGCCTATAAATATCTATATTTTATTAAACACCTTTATTAGAAAGACAAATGGAAAGTGTGCTTTCAGGGTCAGAGATTTCTTTCACATTGCCATTTTCATCACAATAAGGAGCTTCTCCATCGTAGCAATAATCCCACCCTCAGAGTCTCTGTCATTTATTTCAGTTTCAAGATCATTTTAAGGACTCATCAGATTTGAATAGCTCATTTGATCTGTGCCTAATGGATTCTGAAAGTGTGTTTGGGACAACATATGGAACATGGGAAGCGTGCTGGTATAATGGCAAGAATATGGAAGGAGCATACAGAATTGGGGTTGGAGGGGGCATAGAAAGGTGAACAGTGAAGATCTAAAGACTAGAAAGCACAGAGCAGATGTTCCAGAGAACGATGCTGGGTCTTCTAAACATCTCATCTCAACATCCACCTGATACATCACAGTCTTGGGCCTGCCTAGGAAAGTAGAAGACCTGAAGTACCTGCTTATTTCTCACAGAGATAAAAATGATGTGCATTGGGTTAAGGTGTCAGGTTCAGAATCATGAAGGCAGGAAATAGTCTGACTGATGCTAGTTGATACAGATCGGGAGATCCAGTCCAATGAATTCAACCAAATGCAGTGGTGCGCGAGCGTGCCAAAAATCAGCATCACATATATTGTGATTGTCTTTAGGTATTGCAATACAGAAAGTCAGAGGAGCAATTGACATTTGTAAAGGGACATGGATAATGAGGAACTTCTTTTATATTTTGCAGGCACACATCCCAGTCAACATTTTGAGATGTGATCATTCAATCTTTTCTTAAGCATCTTACAATCCAAGTAAGATTATCAGTATGTGTTTCTTCACTGAAATACATCACTTCCAACTTAATCCCTACAATTTACTTCTACATCTTGTCGCATTTACACATGTGCAGTGACAGGGCTGTCAAATGAAGTCAGATTTCACCTTATTATCCACTTTATCTGAGAAGAAACAAAGTCAACCATTAACAATAACTGCCAGGCATGCGCTGAATAGTTCCTTATGAAGTATGTAAAAAGTTTTAGAAGTGTTTTAGCATCTTGCCTTTTTTGCACTGGTTAACTATATACAATAGTTGGCACTCAAAAGCTACAAGCTCATTTTAAATTTTCAAGATTGTGCACAACTATAAACTGGGAAATGAGTTTCTGATTGGTTCTAGTGCCAACTGCTAATGTATTTATTGGGCTTCAAAATGATCTAATTGGCTTATATTAACCACATCCAATGCTAATGAAAGAAGTTGAAGAATGTTTGGAATGTGGGGTTTACCATGTTTCACGGAGAGTGTTGTACAGGGAAGTCAGTGGCGGACTCCAATTCTGTCTGATTTTGGTGAACCGAAAGCCTGAGACATAAAGTGCACAAACTAGATTTGCTTGGAACACCCTAAAATCTGAGCCACCTCAAAAGGAATTCCCTTCATACCCTTCAAAACAGCATGGCAGCATTTTCTGTATAGGCAAATGCTGCCGCACAGTCTCCACTTGCTCACCTTTGTCCGCCACTCTTACACACCCTTGGATAATATCCAACCCTCCAGTGGCAGAGATCCCCAGTGGAGTCGCCCCTATACAAGTTTCTTCTTTTAATCTTCAGGGATCTGCATGCATGGGGTTGCACGCAGCAATCTCAAGCAATAGGAGGTAAAGCAGGTTCACAATATTACAGGTCATGTGTAGTTTTGGGGCCTGGATTAAACTATATTCCACGTTTAGGTTGAATGCTTTTGTCTGCAAATCTGTTTGTCTTTTTTCAAGAAGAGGCTGCTTTTAAAATTTTTGGTTACACTTCAGCCCCACATTCATAAACTGTGAGCAAACCACTGCAGAGGAAGGGGGCAGGCAGATCGGTGGTATCTCATGGGCCTGGCCAAAAAAGCCCATCAACATGTTCAGGCAGTGCACTGTGGAGGGGGTCATTGTACCTGACTTGTTCCCTGTGACATCCACATTTGCATATTCATTAAGAGGGAGTATGTGACATCCACCAGCACAACAGAGGCCTTTAGAAACTGATGGGCACCACAAAGGCTTGGATGCATCATAACCACGAGTAATGATATTTTGAGGAGGTTTCCATTCCAGTTCTGCTAACTTCTGTCGGCCACTGGATTTTGTTTCTGTTACAGTGTCTACCGGGACTGTCTAACCTGATGAATGTTTAATTTAAAAGAGTGTACCTGCTTCATGCAGGTCTGTACTTTGTAACCTGTTTGGGAAGTCAGGCAGGGAAAGGTAAAGTACCCTTTTGATATGACCTTGGGAGACCTTTGAGGGAGAGCAGGTGCCCTTTGAAATTGCTAAAAGTAGGCATAACTGTTAGTGAAAAGTGCATTAACTCAGAACTGGGTAACTGTGAAACACGTCGGAACTTTCAAATGCAACTGTCAAGGTGTTAAGAAGAGGTGCCAAGAGGAAGTGTCAAGCTGCCAAAGAATTTAAAAGTACTACTCACTAAAGCTTTGAAAAAGAATAAAGACAAACTATTGGGGACACTGAAAATCTGAAACAAACAGAAAATACTGGAGAAACTCACCAGGTCTGGCAGCACCTGAGGACAGACAAACAGAATTAATATTTTGAATTTATCATGACTCTTCTTCAGTTCTGATCCTATGATCTCCCCAAGATTGATATTAGGTGTGTTGACATGATGGATGCAAAGACAAAGGGTGACGGATAGGGAGCAGGGCAAGGGATGCCAAGAGTTGACACAAATTTTGGGTTGGCATGGGTGGTATCAGCAGCTACAAGAGAGGATTCAAGGCATAAGTTTGAACTGATTGGTATAGGGAGCTTGTAAAGGTATGACAGTATGAAACCTGAAGAGCTGTTTTGTGATTTTTTAATCTTCTTTGAAACATCAAGTGTCAGTGTACAAAAGCAGGTCTTTTGCCCAATTCACCTCCACACTAGTATCCTCCTCTCATTCCAGGGATGCTCAGAAAGATTTGCTTGTCTTTAAAACTTTATAAAAGTGCCACTCAACCACAGCCATTTAGAGAATCTACACAAAAGCTTTAGTCACCTTAAGAACTCTTTGCTCAAATTGTTATGAGTGAGATGGAAAGAGTGCATCGTCTTTCTCTAGTCAAAGACTGCAACAGGTCGTATGATAAATTTAATTGTTTTATCCAATCCCAGATAATAAAATTGTGCGCTTTATTATTTTAATTGTAATATAAATAAAGGTCCATCAACTGGGTTTTTTAATAAACAAAATTATTGATATATTATGAAACGAATTTAAATCACTGAAGATGTAAGCATGGATAACACATTTGGTTTCTAAAATAACCCACAGCAATCAAAGATACAGACAAATACATACACGGGTACTGGCATTCTGGCACTGCAGGCATAACCAAACATAAGCAGCCATCTCTGGGTCTTGGCAGACACGAGACATATTTTCCAGGCATGTATGAGGACAGTTAGGGTGTCACAACAGGGGCTCTTTTTGAGAAATGGGACAGCTGAGGGAAGAAGTTGGGAGGTGTGATCAATAACAAGTGTGATTGTACCACTTCTGGATAGATGACAACATTTTCTCATACTAGGGATTTATCATCTCATTGAAATTGTAAATAATAATATATACTGAGAAGAAAAGTATTATTTTATGACTCAATGATGTACAGGATAAATTGCAAAGGTTTCTGTCTGGCTGCTTTGGGCTATAGGATATACAAAATTTGGCATGTTCTCAGCCTTTTCAGAGGAGTACTAATGGTCATTTTATAAAATGCTCCAAGTCAAAAAGAGAATCGAAACACACCTGACAGGAGCTAGCTATGTATTGAATTATAGTCAGGGATTTCATGTATATCAGTAAAGAGGGAAAAGATTTAAAAGGGATCGAAGGGGAAACTTTTTCACACAGATGGTGCGTGTATGGGATGAAATACCAGAGGAAGTGGTGGAGGCTGGTACAATTAAAATATTTAACAAGCATCTGAATTGGTATAGGTTTAGGAAGAGTTTAGAGGGATATGGGCCAAATGCTGACAAATGGGACTAGATTAATTTAGGATATCTGGTCAGCATGGATGAATTGGATCAAAGAGTCTGTTTCCATGCTATACATCTCTATGACTCTATATTTATTAAGCATTTTTGATGTAATGAACTGATTCAAACCAGTTCACAGAAGCATGATAAACAAATTATGACAATGAATCCCATAATAAAATATCAGGTCATATCATAAAAGGTTTGATGAAATTGGTAGGTTAAATAAGAAAGCAAGATGGACAACAAAGGCAGAAAATACTATAGAAATTCAACTGGTCTGACAGTATCTACGGAGAGGGAAACAAAGCTAATGTTTCGAGTCCAGTATGACTCTGCAGGTCTTTTGCAATATTTGGCTTTTGTTAGAGAAATCGAAAATTATAGAGGGAAGTTCTGGAGCTGGGGTCTAGGCAACTGAAGGCATGGTCAGCAATACTGCAGCAATCATAAATTAGAAATACAGAATTAAGAAAGCACAGATATTTCAAAGGGTTATGGGATATATTTTCCAGGGTTGTAGGGTTTCAGATTACAGAGATAAGGACTAAGTGAATAAATGGATTTTACTACACTCCAAATCGACAAGACAGAGTATTGCATTTTAATTCTGTATGACATGCAGATTGATTTTATATTCTTGCCTTCAAGTTACAGAAAAATAATTTGTAGTGATGACTTTTTTCAAATACTGTTTATGTATGCTGCATATATTACAATTGACAGTAAATGCAGGGTTTTCATTTTTAAAGAGGAGACATTTGCCACCTGAATCTTCGCTCCATAAATTAGTACTCATTAATGCTGCATTGCCACAACTGTAGGTAAACACCATAAATGTATCAATTTGATTCTTATTCTTTCTGTTATCATTGTTTATTATCATAGTACTGCCAGTTTTATTTGTAGAATTCATTATCTACCCTATTTCTAGATAATGAATAATTCAGTAGTTTGTGGTGATAATTATTTCTCCTGCTTCATTTACTCTCTTTACATTTATTTATATTTTGGTTCTCAAACTGCAGTCTTAGTTTCCAAACAAACAATTAGTACATTACTACGAGCGAGGGATGAACTTGGAGTGTTGGTGAGGCATTCATTCAGTCTTCCTGGTCACTGCGGCACTGCCAATAGATAATGGCTCCTCCTGATGGTGGCTAATTGGCCTAAAATATCTAGCTAATCATCCAGATCCCAAAGTTAAAAAGCCAACTGACCCACAGGATCAGAAAGTTTCCAAGCTTTTTTATACCATTTGCAACTTATGGCACACTGGCTGCACATCCTCTTCAATATCCAGTAGACTATAAAAATTGTATGTAAATCACTGTGTCATCTATGGTGAATACATCTAGGATACATTAATTTGACATTTTATATTATTTATTTTTCAGCATCAACTCCATATCTTAATATTTTGGAATTCTAACTTTCTTTTACTGTGTTTATGAAATAAATGTTAGAATTGTGTTCAATATATTTTTCTAAACTCAGTTCTCAAATCTGATTTACATCAGTAAAATAACCTCTAACTTAAAAAAGAACTCAACCTCCCTATTAGAACTCTAATTGCAAAATTCCTACAGCCCCATTCTGCTGTCAAATGTATTTGAGGCTGTCATTGTGATCCAGGTTGACCTGGTTCCAAATTCCAGGCATTTGATTAAAATAAAAAGGTGTCTACAACATTTATACCAATTGAGTGCCTGCTTGCAGGGAATGGATTGTAGTGTTAGTGAGCTAGTGTGCAGCAAAGTCAAGACAAAGACCTACAACCCATGAATGACTCGAAAAAAGCTTGAATCCTTGGATGAGAAATGGTGGTAAAATCCCAGGGTTTTGGAAAAAAGGGGAAGGTTGAAAATCGGGGACCCAAACCTGCTGGGCTTCGAAGGGTCAGGAAGAAACACAACAAGGAGAAGGCATGGCAGGAAGACTGCAAATGCGGAAACATGTATATTCTCTATTCTGACTTTGTGTGGACAGTGGGTGGCCTATCATGATCAAGGATAAATTAATGCTGAAGAAAGGCTCAAGTGCACACTTCCCACTTTCCTACAATTCTTAGAACTTCTGCTGACAAAAGCAGCATTGAGCCTCCAATTACATTAATGTAATGTAATGTAATATGTAGATCATCTCACTGAGGGCAGTGAGGCTGTGGACTTCATATGTGGAATTCAAATAGCAGAAGCTAGGTCATTAAGTATATTTGGGTCTGAAACAGACAGATATTTTGGCAATAACAGAACTGAGGGCTGTAGGGAAAAGGCAGGAAAGTAGATTATCTTTGACATCATTGTGTTCATTCCAATGCTTGAACAGTATCTGGGCAGGGAAGAGGGCACAATGCAGTTATGGTCTATTCCACGTTCGTAGCCCTTGTACCATGCCTTCTCCTTATTGGTTTCTTCCTTGTTTTTGCCTCCTAAACCAAACAGTGTTGGTCCCAATGTTCAGCTTTCCCTTCTATTCCAAGTTGCTTGAATGTATCCCAAACTAAACCGGTCTCACCTGCCTGTGCTTAGCATATCCCTCCTAACCTTTCTTATTCATGAACTTATCCAAATGTCTTTTAAATGTTGTAATTGTACCTACATTCTCCACTTTCCATGGCAGTGCATTCCACACACGAACCACCCAGTGCATAAAAAAAGTTGCCCCATATGTGTTCTTTCACAACCTTTCTCCTCGCATCTTAAAAAATATGCCCCCTAATTCTGAATTCCTCCACCCTAGGAGAAAAAACCCTAATCAACCACCTTATCTGCACCCCTCAGGATTTTATAAACCTCAATACTCCTCCACTGCAGTGAAAAATATTCCAGTCTATTTTTATTAAAATACTTCTCCAATGTCTAACCCATACTGCACTTGAGAGGTAATGAGCTTGCATTGACATTTACCAATTTGCATGAGTATATCATTGGCAATAAAGAAGTGCCAAATAAAAATAAATAAATTAATATCGTAAGTGTTTGAGAGTGCTTTGCCATTCTATGCAAGGCCAAAATGAAATCAAAAAATGTGAATTTGTGGAAAACCAAGGAAATATAAATTCTCCAAGAATTTCAACGTCATACTAAAATATTAATACTTTTTTTAAACACTACTTCAAATGTTTTACATCTGACAGACTGATACAATATTAATGCTCTGGAAGGGATTATCAAATCAACTATGAAGAACCATCGCAATTGACAGGACTCAGATAAATCTTTACACCTTCTGGCATTCTCACAGCAACACTAATAACATCTCAAAAACACCAACTGCTCAGCACATTTCACATTTTTTAAAATAAGTGATTTTATCAGCAGGTTGAAGCTGAAATAAAAATGGATCAGATACTCCCTAGAGTATGCCAGAGGTGAGCATTACCTGAACACAATTTTCTACCAATAAAGTTTAGCTCGCTTATGTTTCTGCAAGTCAAGGCGATGGATTATCAGCCCCAGATAATCCTCATGAAACTTTACGTTAGCACCGTGAACCAAAGTCAAGGACAAGGTTCTGGGTTTCAAAGTAGCCACAGCAGGATTCATCAAATCTTAGACAAAGGCTGTGGGATCTTTATTCATTTATGGACTGTGGATGTCACTGGCAGCAATTATTGCCCATTAGTTATTGCCCTGCTGAAAGCAATGGTCAGATTCTATCTTCTGTCCTTATCCTTAACAATGGTAGTGCTCATGCGTTTGGAACGTGCCATCAAAGGAGCATTGTTAAGCTCCTGTAATGCATCTGCTAGATGCATTGCTGCTTCTGTGCATCAGTAATAGAGGGAGTGAATGATAAATGTGGTGGATGGGATGCCATTGGAGCAGTCTGCTTTGCCTTGGACGCTGTCGAGCTAGAAGGTTGTTGAAGGCATTTATCCAAGCAAGAAAGAATTCCATCACGCAACTGACTTGTATGTTGTAGATAGCGGACCAACATTGAAATTACATGGGCAGATCCACTCCTGAAATCCACAAGAAAATATACTCACAGAGGCGACCACAGAAGCGTCACCCTGTATCAGGAAAGTTCAGAATCTACAAGAAGCTGTTCATCAAATCAGATGCTCTTCATCAGATGTGATACTCAGTTTGCTCAGTACAAATGCAGTGAGGAGGCAAGTGCTGGCAGTGAGCAAGCCACTGCAGCAAGGCCAAAGCAAGCAACCAAGCAAAGTGGTACGAGCCAGACCTGAGGCAGTAGGGCTACAGGGCAGCGGTGGAGAATGCCAGCAGTTTGCAAAGATAGAGAGAGAGAGAGAGATTTAGCAAAAGTGAGAAGACATGGGCAGAAAAGGAGTGAAAGGCAAGGGAGAAAGGATAGCATAGTGAAGGAGGAGTCAGTTATGGTGAAGCAGAGATGGGCAAATGTCAGGCATAGGGGGCAGAAAAGCAAGGGAGTGAAATGATTAGCAAACAGGAGGGTAATAAATGGGGGCAGTTACAGCTGCAATGAGGAGAAAGCAGTTTTGAACATTTCACAAATGAATCTTAGTTTGTCTAAACATTAATATTTGTAGTAAACACTTTCAATTGGATAATTTAACCATGAGAGTTCTATTGCATTTAAAGAAACTCACATTGTATAATTATTGACAGTGCAGTGACTGCAACAGACAAGCGTTCAACTATTTTAGCTATGATCCTCTCACTTTGTAAAGAGAAGATCTCCTAATATGTTTGCAATGATGGTTTCTTGTGTAATGGTGTGTGTGTCTTTTACTTTGAAAATAAATTGATGTTCACTCACTTATTAGTGTTAACTAATGACAATTTGTTACTTGAAATTATACTTTACTTATGTGCTATGACTTTGTTTAAAGAGAGAAAATTATTATTGAGGATGTTGTAGACTTCTTCTAATTTTGTTTCTGTTTGTCCAAATACTTCATAATTCAATACAAGTACAGAAGTTCATGTTATTACATGTCATCAACTATTAAAAGGAATTACTGAGTAAGTAACCCTCAAAAACCAAAAACTAGCTCCCAAATCAAGTCAATATGTAGCTCAAGAAAATCTCAAAAGGAAACCTCAAAAAAAAAGTTTTGCGCTGGAAAAGCATTTGGTCAGCAGAAGACGAGTTACTTAATGCAATGTCTTACCAACTTGATAGAATTCTGAGGAAGTGACAAAGTTGATAGATGAGGGAAGGGCTGTGGATGTCATAACATAGACGTCGGTAAGGCATTTGTAAGGTTCCCCATGGTAGGTTGATGAAGAAAGTAAAGTTGTATGGGGTCCAGAGTGTATTAGCTAGATGGATAGAGAGCTGGCTGAGCAACAGGGAGCTTCTCAAAATGGAGAGCTGTGACCAGTGGTCTTCCACAGGGGCCCGTGTTGGGATCACTATTTGTGATATACATAAATGATCTGGAGGAAGGTATAGATGGTCTGATTAGCAAGTTTGCAGATGACACTAAGATTGGTGGAGTAGCAGATAGTGAAGGGGACTGTCAGAGAATGCAGCAGAATATAGATAGATTGGAGAGTTGGGTGGAGAAATGGCAGATGGAGTTCAATCCAGGCAAATGCAAGGCGATGCAAGCAAACTATACAGTAAATGGAAAAGCCTTGGGGAAAACTGATGCACAGAGAGATCTGGGTGTTCAGGTCCATTGTTCCCTGAAGGTGGCAATGCAGATCTACAGAGTGGTCAAGACGGCATACGGCACGCTTTCATTCATCGGACGGGCTATTGAGTACAAGAGTTGGCAGGTCATGTTGCAGTTGTATAGGACTTTGGTTTGACCACATTTGGAATACTGCGCACAGTTCTAGTCGCCACATTACCAAAAGGATGCGGATGCTTTGGAGAGGGTGCAGAGGAGTTCACCAGGATGTTGACTGGTATGAAGGGCGCTAGCCATGAAGAGAGGTTGAGTAAATTAGGATTATTTACATTAAAAAGATGGAGGTTGAATGGGGACCTGACTGAGGTCTACAAAGTCATGAGAGTTACAGACAGGGTGGATAGCAAGAAGCTTTGTCCCCCAGAGTGGGGGACTCAATTACTAGGGGTCATGATTTCAAGGTGAGAGGAGAAAAGTTTAAGGGAAATAGGCATGGAAAGTTCTTTACGCAGAGGGTGGTGGGTGCCTGGAACGTGTTGCCAACGGACATGGTAGAGGCGGGCATGATACCATCATTTAAGATGTATCTAGACAGATACATGTATGGGCAGGGAGCAGAGGGATATAGATCCTTGGAAAATAGACAACAGGTTTGGATAGAGGATCTGGATCAGTGCAGGCTTGGAGGGTCAAAGGGCCTGTTCCTGTGCTGCAATTTTCTTTGTTCTTTGTTCTTAATGCAGAATTCCTCGCCTCTGGTCTGTTGTTGTCATTGTAACCCTCACAATATTGATTGGCAGAATTCAGTGATGATAATCTCATTGAACATCAAGCAGCAATGGCTAGGTTCTCTTTCGTTGGAGATGGTCATTGTCTCCCATTTGAGTGGTGTATATGTTAGTTCCTACTTATTTGCCAGAACTGTTTGCACAGTACTCCAGGTACGATCTAACCAATGCAACTAAGACAAGACATTGATTCTCCTGTACTCAAATTCTCATGATAAGTGAACTTTCCATTCACTTTCTTATTATATTGCTACACCTGCATATTCATTTTCAGTAACATTTTGACAAGGACACCCAAGTCGCTAAGAATGCCTACACTTTGCAACCCTACACCCGTACTCTGCAATCAGAGATAATGGGAACTACAGATGTTGGAGAATCCAAGATAATAAAGTGTGGAGCTGGATGAACACAGCAGGCCAAGCAGCATCTTAACAGCACAAAAGCTGACGTTTCGGGCCCTAAACGTCAGCTTTTGTGGTCCTGAGATGCTGCTTGGCCTACCGTGTTCATCCAGCTTCACACTTTGTTACCGTACTCTGCAAATCTGTTTCTCCTATTAAAGTGGATAATCTCACATTTTTCCAATGATATATTCCAACTGCCATGTTCTTGTCCAATCACTAAGCTGTGAAAATCCCTCCTGTAAATGTTTTGTATCATTCCTCCCTAGATTTGTATCATATGTAGATTTGGAAAATACATGTGATTCCCACTACCAAATCATTGATCGATATTGTGAATAGCTGGGGCCCAAGCTCTGATCCTTGCAGTAAACCAATAGTCAGTCAGACAATGTGAGAATGACCCATGAGTTTCTGCTCTGTTTTCTGTTTGTTAGCCAATCCATTACCATATTTCATTGTCAGAGTACCATATGCTTTTATTTTGATAACCAACCTCGTCTGGGTTACCTGATCAAAAGTCTTCTGAAAACACAAAATCTATCAATTCCCTTTTACCAGGATTGTGAGTAACATATCAAAAACTCCAACAGGTTTGTCAAACACGATTCTCACTTTGAAATCATGACCCCTATGTCTATGACCAAAGCAATCATTTATATTCAAATATCCATTGATCATGTTACCTGATGATAACATCAGTAATCAGAAAATTGCAAGAAGTTATCTGCAGATCCGTACTTCCCTGCTTCTTCCCTTGCTCCTTCCTTAAGTAGTGGAATGACATTTGCTAGCTTCCAGTCTACCGGAATCATTCCCCAGATTCTGGAATTTTGGAAAACGATTACAATATATTGACTATATCAAATGAGACAATCCCAACCATACCCACCCGATTGACGCTCACAAAAACCCAGCATACTGTCCAACACTATATGTGATTCCAAAATTGGTCAATAGTTGCTGGGAAATGTTGAGTACGTGAAAAATACGCTGACACACAACTTAGTATAGTCGGTAGGGCTCACAGTGTGTTGCATTTGCATGCCCTGGAACCTACATGTATTAATACATGGAACCCTGTTCTTTGCATACTGCACCTGCTTCAATTCAATAAAACAAGCAACAGCCAATCACTGGCTCATTTATGTGGGCAATGTCCTGCCAAAATCACCTTGGATGGTTTAAAATTTAAACAAAGTCTTTACCAGAGTACGTTCACCAACCAATCAGCACTTTCCTCCCATGCAGTGTAAATGTCCGTCTTCTCTTTGAATTTATACTCTTATAAATGCCCTGCTGAGTGTAAACCGAAAGCTCTCATCAAAATGTGTCTTTTTTCAGCAATCCACAAATTCTACGCTACCGATCAACTATTAATATAAATTTTATTTAACTCAGCCTGTCATCATAGGACATGCACTAATCTCAGGGATCAATCCAGTGAACTTTCAGTGGACTGCCTTCAATGCACATATTCTGATTCAGAGTTTTAAGAGAGTAATGTGAGGTGTTGCAGTAATATCCCTTTGGCCCAGAAAGCTTAACTTGATGTCATCTGCCCTGGAGGTTTGTTCCAATGTGTCCCAACAGTTTGACTAAAAAACTCAGATGGTGTGGTAGTAATGTCACTAGATCAGTAATCAAGTACCACAGACTGTTGTTAGGAATCTTGTTGTGCAAGTTAGTGTCCCTATCTCTGGGTTCAAGTCCCACTTACCGGAGAGGCGTCTCATAACATTTTGAAAATCTCACCACATTTCCTTAAATATGGAGACCAAAAGTGCATAAGGTATTCTTGTTGTGGTTTCACCAAAGCCAGAACAATGAAAGCAAGATATAGTTATCCTAGTACTTCAATTCCTTTGCTACAAATACCAACACAGCTTTTGCTTTCCTAATGTCTACTGTACCTGCATGCCAACCTTCAGCAATCTATGACTGAGCTCACCCAAGTCTCTTTGAACATCAACACTTGCACATCCCAAACTTTCTGTAAAATATTCTGCTTTTCTACGCTGATGGCTAATGTGAATAAACTCACATTCCCACTGACAATTATACTCACTGACGCCACACTGTCGCTCATTAACATCCTGTCTATGTCTCTTTTCAGCCACTTTGAAGTCATTCCAATGTAGCTTTGTATGATTAGCAAATTTTGGATACGTTATTCTCTGTCTCTCTGTCCAATCAATATTAAAATCATTAATACAGATTATGAATTGCTGAAATCCCTGCACCGACCCTTGTGGCACCTCAATAAGTCACCGATTGCCAACTTGAAAATGTGCCATTTATTCTTGGTCTCTGTTCCCTGACCATTAACTGTACACCAGGACCTTGAGCCATATGCTTATCAAATCTATGGAATTTGCAATCATTCAAGAACAGAAGATTTCAGGTGAAGTGGTTCCTCATACATGGAGCTGTATTCCAGGAAAATGCTGCATGTTTGACACTGCACCTTTATCAAAGAAAATTCAAATATCAGTTAAAAACGAACTATCTACCATTTGTTCTTACATGTTGCTGTCTATTTTCAATCCAGACATAAGAACAACCAATCCTAATTACACTATTAATATTAATATTAACTTTGAACAGCTATCAGTTACACTGGATAGATATAAAGTAATAAGTTGATTAAAGAATAAGAATAAAGAACAGTACAGCTCAGGAACAGCACCTCAGCCCACCAAGACTGCAGTGACACAAAATGCCTTTCTAAAACTATTGCCTCTACGTGGCTCATGTCCCTCTATTCTCTGCCTCTTCATAACATGTCAAGATGCCTTTTAAATGTTGCTATTGTATCTGTCATCACCATGTCCTCTGCCAATGCATTCCAGAAAAAATTTGGCTCTTAAGTCTCCTGTAAATTCACCACCTTCTACCTTGAACTTATATTCCTTAGTAAGTTACATTTCTACCCTGGATATCTATTCTATTCATGGTTTTCATAATGTTGTAAAACTTCTACCAGATCGCTCCTCATCCTTCAATGTTCAAGTGAAAACAAAGCGAGTAAAAACAAAGCGAGTTTTCTAACTGGAGGTGACAAAGTGTGGAGCTGGATGAACACAGCAGGCCAGGCAGCATCTTAGGAGCACAAAAGCTGATGTTTCGGGCCTAGACCCTTCATCAGAAAAGGGGGATGGGGAGAGGGTTCTGAAATAAATAAGGGAGAGAGGGGGAGGCGGATCGAAGGTGGATAGAAGAGAAGATAGGTGGAGAGGTTAAAGGCAAGTTAAAGAGGTGGGGATAGAGCCAATAGAGATGAGTGTAGGTGGGGAGGTAGGGAGGGGATAGGTCATACCAGGGAGGACGGACAGGTCAAGGGGGTGGGATGGGGTTGGTAGGTAGGAAATGGGGGTGCGACTTGAGATGGGAGGAGTGGATAGGTGAGAGGAAGAATGGGTTAGGGAGGCGGGGACAAGCTGGGCTGGTTTTCAGATGCAGTAGGGGGAGGGGAGATTTTGAACCTTGTGAAATCCACATTGATGCCATTGGGCTGCAGGGATCCCAAGCGAAATGTGAGTTGCTATTCCTGCTACCTTCAAGTGGCATCATTGTGGCACAGCAGGAGGCCCAAGATGGACATGTCATCTAAGGAATGGGAGGGGGAGTTGAACTGGTTCGCGACTGGAAGGTGCAGTTGTTTATTGCGAACCGAGTGGAGGTATTCTGCAAAGTGGTCCCCAAGCCTCCGCTTGGTTTCCCCAATGTAGAGGAGGCCACAATGGGTACAGCGGATACGGTATACCACATTGGCAGATGTGCAGTGAACATCTGCTTGATGTGGAAAGTCTTCTTGGGGCCTGGGATGGGGGTGAGGGAGGAGGTCTATCTCCAACACATCCCTCACCTTCCTGGACCTCTGTCTCCATCTCAGGCAACCACCTAGAAACCGATATCCATTTCATGCCCACCGACTCCCACAACTACCTAGAATACATCTCCTCCCACCCACCTTCCTGCAAAAATTCCATTCCCTATTCCCAATTCCTTCGACTCCACCGCATCTGCTCCCAGGATGAGGCATTCCACTCCCACACATCTCAAGATGTCCTCGTTTTAAGGACCGTAACTTCCCACCCGCAGTGGTCGAGAACACCCTCAACCATGTCTCCCGCAACTTATCACTCACACCCTGTCCCCGCAATAACCACCAAAAGAGAATCCCCCTCATCCTCACATACCACCCCACCAAACTCCGGATCCAATGTATCATCCTCCAACACGTCCACCATCTGCAATCTGACCCCACCAAAGACACTTTTCCAGCCCCACCCTTGTCTGCTTTCCAGAGGGACCACTTTCTCCGTGAATCCCTGGTCCGCTCCACACTCCCCTCTAACCCCCACACCTCCTCTCTCACCACCATCCCAGACCCCAAGAAGACTTTCCACATCAAGCAGATGTTCACCTGCACACCTGCCAATATACTGCATCTGCTGTACCCGTTGTGGCCTCCTCTACATTGGCTTGGGGACTGCTCTGCAGAACACCTACGCTCGGTTCACAACAAACAACTGCACTTCCCAGTCACAAACCATTTTTCAGCTCCCCCTCCCATTTCTTAGACGGCATGTCCATCTTGGGCCACCTGCAGTGCCACAATGATGCCACCCGCAGGTTGCAGGAACAGCAACTCGTATTCCGCTTAGGAACCCTGCAGCCCAATGGTATAAATGTGTGTTTCACAAGGTTCAAAATCTCCCCTCCCCCTACTGCATCCCAAAACCAGCCCAGCTCGTCCCCGCCTCCCTAACCTATCCCCTCCTCCCACCTCAAGCCACACCCCCATTTCTGACCTACTAACCTCATCCAGCCCCCTTGACCTGTTTGTCCTTCCTGGACTGATCTATCCCCACCCCCACCTACACTCACCTCTACTGGCTCCATCCCCACCGCTTTAACTTGTCTGTCTCTTCTCCACCTATCTTCTCCTCTACCCATCTTCGATCCGCCTCCCCCTCTCTCCCTATTTATTTCAGATCCCTCTCTCCGTCCCCCTTTTCTGATGAAGGTTCTTGGCCCGAAACATCAGCTTTTGTGCTCCTAAGATGCTGCTTGGCCTGCTATGTTCATCCAGCTCCACACTTTGTTATATCAGATTCTCCAGCATCTGCAGTTCCCATTATCTCTGATACGAGTTTTCTAATTTCTGCTCATAGCCTGTACCTTGCAATCCACACAGCACCCAGGTAAACCTCTTCTGTGCCCTCTCCAAAGCCTCTACATCTTTTTGGTAGTGTGGCAACCAGAACTGTACACAATAGTCCAAATGTGGTCTAATTAAAGCACTATATAGTTGCAATATCACTTGCCAATTTTTGTACTCTGTGCCTTGACTGATGTAGGCAAGCATGCCATATGCCTTCATGACTACCTTATCTACTTCTGTTGTCACTTTCAGGGATCTATAAAGGAGTGCTGCCTGGTTTATTGTTCACCAGCTCCCTGGTTCTGACACTGGGTTTATGTAGTGTGGTGATATACACAAGAGGCAGATGTTTCAGACGCAAAGACAACACTAATTTTATTGAAAAATCAAGCAAATTGAATCTATTTACAGAAAACAGGTCAGCGAATATTAAAACCCACTTATCTCTGACTGAAACCTTGTCTCTAATTAACTTGACCCCCAGTAACATGGCTTGCAACTAAGACTTGATATGGTGAGTAAACAGGTACAGTGGGTGGCTGTTACTTGTCCAAATAGGGGAGGAGAGACGGAGGGGGAAGATTACCCGCCGACACCAAGTTCTATTCCGCTTCCATTCCTTGGAGTTGCCCGACACCGTTAGCCCCAAACTGTCCCCTCCCCTTTCTAAGACTACCCAAGCTGGGTTACAGAGAGTCTTGATGACCTTAGGCTCACCCCTGGAGTGAAAATACACAGTTTTAACGGGCTGTTGTCCGTAGTCTCTTACCGTAGCTGGGACTCTGCGAAGGGCCGCGAGCACCAGAAACAGCCAGTTTTGTGGTGTCCGCTGATGCGGTTAGACCCGTGGGACCCGCCCAGTGAGTACCTTGGGTTTTTCTCTCTTCTCTCGGTGGTCCTTACAAGCGAACTGTTGCTGTTCGTGCTGATCCGGTTGGCGTTTTGTGTCTCAGTTTGCCTTCGGTCACCTCCAGACATTGAGTGGAGGTTTGTAGTTAGTTGCTGGTGTTCAGTGGCTGTGAGGTCTGCTTCCCGCTTGGACTCTCAAAGTGCCCTGGCGGAGCCCACAACCTGGTTGGAATCGGGGCACGCAGTTGGTATCGCTGTGCTGGTCTCACAGAGCCCAAACTGACAGTGCAGTGCTGGGCTTGGGGTCTCCAGTTATACTCAATTGCAGGCCGCCTTATCTCCCGCCAAATCTGTTGAGCTATTACTGCCCTTCTCGGTGCTGAATGAGCTTCCTGATCACTACAGTAGGTGTGAATGGTTTTTCAATTGAGGTGAATGGTTGTGATGGCTTTGGAATGCTCAGTGTTTCCCTTGGATGGGTGTTCATTCAGGTTTGAATAGTGTTGTGAATGTCAGCAGGTTTACATGTGGCACAAATGGTGTGGAATGTTCGGTATTTCTGTGCCTGAGCACTGACTGGAAAATTGAATGGCTGTGTACCTCCTGTACGCTCCAGTGGGTCTGAAGTTGTCTGTTCCCTGCAGTCTGCTTTCCGTTGTTTTGAGCTGGGGTATGAATGTGGGTCTTCCTTTTAGTTTTCCAAGCTAACCCCTGAATCAGACATCTGCCCCCGGGCTTGTATATTATCCAGGCTGTCCCAACCACCCTCTTCCTGGCTGAGTTGCAGCCCGTGATGTGTGAAGTCTCAAGAGTTCAGTGAATTTAATCCAATGTAATTTCCACAAATTCTGGCCTCAGAGGGGTTTTATGTAAGGGGTATACCCATGAATTGATAAAGATTTTTGCCCCACCTTAAATACCCACCCAAGCCTCTGGCACTACATGACTTCCAGTCAGTGTAGGGGAATTTAAAATTACCCACCACAACAACACTTGTTTTTACAGTTTTCCATAATCTGCCCACATATCTGTGCCTCTATCACCCTCTGGCTGTGGAGAAGCTTGTAGTACAATCCCATCAAATGATTGCACCCATCCTATTCCTGAGCTCTACCCATATGGTCTCACTGCCATTTGCTTCCAAGATGTCCTTCCTCAGTACAGCTGTGATATTCTCACTTATCAGTAATGCAACTCTCCCATCTCTTTTTTTTACCTCTCTTTATCGCATGTAAAACATCTAAATCCTGGAAGGTTAAGATGCCAGTCTCGTCCCTGATTATGAACTGTTTTACACTCAGTCAGTGGGATTAGGCACTGTTAGTCGTTTTCTTTCTTTTTAGTATGTTAGTCTCGTAATACCAAAAAAACTGTTGGCCTCAGAAAGCTGTGAGTAGCTTTTCTTTGGCTGTTTTCATATAATTGAACTGTTTACAGTTTTGAAGACCATTTTGGGGGTGGGTTAGTAAGGAGAAATTCCTTCATCTGAAGAAGGGCCTAGGCCCAAAACGTCAGCCTTCCTGCTCCTCATGCTGCTTGGCCTGCTGTGTTCATCCAGCTCTATACATTGTTATCTAAGATTCTCCAGCATCAGCAGTTCCTACTATCTCTGTAACCATGTTATCAAAGAGTTAGATGTAGTTCTTATGACTAAAGGGGTCATAGGATAAGGGACAAAAGTGGCTATAAAAGACACTGAGTTAAATGATCAGCTAGTACTAATGAATGGCAAAGTAAGCTTAAAGGGCTGAATGGCCTACACTTGCTCTTATTTTATATGTTTCTATGTTAAGGATGGTACAAAATTGAAAGAAAACATGAAATGCTGTAGAATCCAGCAAAGTAATAATAGAAAACACAAAAAGCATCCCAAGGATAGTGAGAAATAAATGAGGAAAGGGGAAGAAGAACTTAAAACAATCACACAAACACTTAAAAATAAACACAGAAATCTAATTAGCTTAGAAGCTGATGAGGCTGGACCTCTTGCTTGCACCCCAGACACTGGAAAGTAATGGCCGCAGAGATAGTGGATGCATTGGTTCAAATCTTCCCAAATACTCTAGATTCTGCAAAGGTCCCAATGAGCTGGAAAACCACAAATACAACACCTCAAAATGATACAGGTCAGAGGCAGAACACAAATAATTGCAGGCAAGTTTTCCTACCGTCTGTCTTTGAGAAAATGCTGGAATCCATGGCAAAGAATGTAGTAGCAAGACATTTTGAATATTATGATACTATCAGGCAGTGTCAACATGGGTTTTTTTAATTTTATAAAATCCCTGTAGTGTGGAAACAGGCTATTTAGCCCAACAAGTCCACACCAACCCTCAGAGCATCCCATCCAGACCCACCCCTAAACTACACATCCCTGAACACTACGGGCAATTTAGCACAGCCAAAGGGCAGCACGGTGGCTCAGTGGTTAGCACTGCAGCCTCACAGTGTCAGGGACCCAGGTTCAATTCCAACCTTGGGTAACTGTCTGTGCAGAGTTTGCACATTCTCCCCATGTCTGCGTGGGTTTTCTCTGGGTGCTCCGGTTTCCTCCCACAGTCCAAAGATGTGCAGACTATGTGGATCAGCGATGCTAAATTGCCAGTAGTGTTCAGGGGTGTGTGGGTTATGGGGGATGGGTCTGGGTGGGATGCTCCAAGGGGCGGTGCAGACTTGATGGGTCGAAAGGCCTGTATCCACACTGTAGGGAATCTAATCTAATCCACCTAACTTGCACATCTTTGGACTGTGGAAGGAAACTGGAGCACCCGGAGGAAACCCACGCAGACATGGGGAGAATGTGCAAAGTTTGCACAGACAGTCACCCAAGGTTGGAATCAAACCCAGGTCCCTGGTGCTGTGAGGCAGCAGCGCTAGCCACTGAGCTACCATGGTGAAAGATAATTGTGTTTGACAAATTTATTAGAGCTGTTTGAGAATGCAACTGTCAGGTTGAGTAAAGAGGAAGCGGTAGATGTATTTAATCTGAATTTCCAAAATGTACTTGATGCCACATAAAGGTTACTAAAAGCTCATGGCTTTGGGGTTGATCAATTAGCACAGATTGAAGTTAGTCTAAATAACAGGAATAAGATGGTATTGATAAATGATTCACTTTTTTTGGTTGGCAAACTGTAATTAGAGTGCTCCTGCTTGCAGGTGAGTCATAAAATGTTAGCATGAGGGTCCATTAAGTAATTAGGAAGTCAAATGGAATGTCAGACACATTGGAAGGACTACAGAAGTGATTTACACGAATGATTTCAAGACAAGAAACTTAAGTTACATAGAAAGATTGATGAGGATGGGATTGTTCTACCTGGAGAGGACGTGGCTGACAGGACATTTGAAAGAAGTGCTCAAAATCAGCAGCAGCTGGATAAAGTGGATAATGAGAAACTGTTCCTGCTTGGAAAAGGAACTGGAATGAGAGGGTACAGGTTTACAGTAATTTGCTAAAGAAGTAAGGTTGAAATGAGAATTTATTTTGCTGAGAGCATTAAGGATCTGAAGTGTACCTTGAGGTGGCAGTGCAGTGGTAGAAGGTTCAATTGAGGCTTTCAAGTGCACATTGAACAATTATTTGGATAAAAATAACGTAGAAAGGTGTGGAGAAGAAGCAGGAGATTGGAATGATGCTTGTTTGAGGAGCTAGTGCAGGCATGATGGTCTGCTTGACCTCTTTCTACGCATAAGGCTTCTACAATTCTATGTCAAGAGAGTCAGGGTTATGGAAAAAGAAGGGAACAGGAAATGCTGCAGGCAGAAAAGCAAAACAAAACCCACTATCAGATCAGCCATGATCTTACTGTACAGTGGAGCAGTTTTGCTGGCTCAAATGACCTACTCCAGCTCCTATTTTATAAGATTATTTGTTTAGCACTGATATTACTCTGCCATGAACCAATGCAATCAGTTAACAGTTAAAGAAAAATAAAATAATGAACTTTGGTTCTGAAGCATCGCTGGGCTCAAAACATTAACTGTGCTTTCTCTCCACAGATTCTGCCAGACCTGCTGAGTTTCTGCAGCAGTTTCTATTTTTATTTAACAAATGTTCTAAATTCTGCATTAGCTGATGTTGTTTGATTTATTTAAGTGTAAAACCAGGTATAGTTTTATTGGTGCAGCCTAAACTTTTGAAATATGAGAATGCTGTCCACTAGTTGTGAAGAACATTATTTTTAACAAAGCTGACTTTTAAAGAGAGATGACTCTATTAATCATATTTGCACATAATAGTAAGATTCCTAAAAAATTAAAATATTTAAAAGCATTCAATTGGTTTTTATAGTGTCCTTGTATTAAAAGTAAACTGAATAGAATACTTGAAACCTTGAAAGCACATATAATTAAAAGAAACACGAATAGATAACTAACTCAATCAGAAGATGTGACCAGTCTTGTGGGAGGAACGAAGTGTTAACGTGTGGATTTTTTAAATAGATAACCAATGCAAAAGAATAATTAAACCTTAATTTGCACTGGATGCAATTTACACTTCAAATTTGTCGACATTTTACAATGTTTCTGTCAATTTCAGACAAATATCCGCACAACCAAATGGAAACTCCAGATTCTAACCTTCTTTACTACACTAGCTCCAAAATACCATTCAAGAATTTTCCATTTTCATCAGTTTATCCTCCAGAGAAGCATGTTTTCTTCTGTGCTTTCTGTTGCTATAGCAACAATTGCAGAATGCATCACTGTACTTCATGGTATAAAAGGGAGAGAATAGATGGCAGTCAGTGAGTTAGAAATCTCTACTCTGCAGCTGTGCTGAGTTCACAAAGAGGCAGAACACCGATTGCACACTTTGCAAAGATTATTAGGAACCTCCAGGTTAAAATTACAAACTCAATGCCCAGACATTTTTCCTTGAAAAAGAAGAATAAGCAAATATCACTTTTATTTTTCGATATGTTACATGGTGAACTGGCTAAGAGCACTTTAAATGCATAAAGTCAGGAGTAACTAAGATGATGGCTGAGAGGGAGTAACAATTAAGAAAACTCCAGAATGCTCTGCTAATGATGGTCACAATCTAGGGAGCTGAATTTGGTGTCCCACCTTTTCAGAAACTCAATGAAAAGAAGATTAACAGAACCCTCTCAGAATGCTGTACTCATTATCAGTAACTAATTTAAGTGAGTTTGGAAGCGGTATCCTTTGCAGAGTGAGCAACTTAATAATACCAAATTGTTTGCACTCAGTTGCAAAGTTTGTTTTGCCTCTACTTTCAAATCATGAAAGGGCTTTAGATTCTCCAGTTTGTGTTTTCCTCTTGTTACATTTCACGTTTGGCGGCTTCATTTTAGTTGGTCCGTTGCTACCGTCTAAATTAGTCCCACATTCAATTTCAGAGAAATTTCAGAATTGCAATCTCCCTGTTCTGCCTAGAGGCTGCTATCACATCTATGATAAGTTTGCTTGTCGAGTATGATTTCTCCAATGCAAAATCTTATCTTCTTACATTTAGCTGTCTTTCTGTTTTGGGTCAAGTTTTGATTGTGCCTTAATCAAATTCTGGAACCTGTCTTTCCCATTATACTTCTTCCAATAGGTTCTCAACTTAAGCTGTTACATGTGGGTAACAACCAGAGACTCATTTCACTCATACTTAATAATTGATAAGTAAATGCACGGTTTAAAGAGAAATGTGAGAAGCAGAGTTTACTTTTATGTGCCAATAGCATCACCAATATGACAGAAAGATGAAAGAAAGACAAGATTAATTGTTCAGTTATTTATTAATGGATTTGATTTAATTATAGTTGTAAAGTGGTCATGGTTGGCAACTAAATATTTTAGGATCGTTAACTTTTGAGGAGATAAATCAAATGGAAAAACAGAGCAATAGCCACAATAATAAAGAATGGAATAAAAACAATGGAGAGAACTATCTTACCTCAAAAACTCAGCTACAAGAATTGTAGATAACACAGCAGGCCGAGCAGCATCATAAGAGCAAGAAAGCTAACATTTCAGGCCTAGACCCTTCTTCAAAAAATTTCTGACGAAGGGTCTAGGCTCGAAACATCAGCTTTCTTGCTCCTATGATGCAGCTTGGCCTGCTGTGTTCATCTAACTCTACACCGTGTTATCTCAGATTCTCCAGCTCTGCAGCTCCTACCATCTCTACAAGAATTGTAGGATCAGTTTGGATATACTTTGGAAGTAGTTTATAGCAACCCAAATAGCATGGCAAGTCCAACGTAGCATAAATCAGGAAATTAGATGCATAAGAAGTAATGGTATACAGTAATCATGGGTACTTTAATCTTCATAAAAACTGGCCAAATCAAATTTGAAGTAATAGTATTGAGTCAGAGTTGACAAAGTGCATACAAAATTGTTTCTAGATCAATGAGTTTTATATAAAATGATAGCATTAAATCAGAAAATAAAATCTTGCATCTGAAGAAAGCAAAGCTGTGTAGGTATGTGAGGCGACTTGGTTAATGTAATTTGGAAAACTAAATTAAGATACATGATGAGATAAGCATGGCATATACAAATTCAAAATTTGCAAAAAATATATATTTCCTTAAAGAATAAAAATCCCAAAAAGGAAAAATGATCCAAAAATAGCTAACAGGAAAAGTCAAATGTAGTATTAAATCAGAGAAAAATAATTAATATCTTGCCAAAATACTCAGCAGGATTTGAAGGAGGAAAATCCTACAGAACTAAACTAATTGAGATTTTCTTTTTAAAAGGTGACTAAATGTATTGATCAGAGTAATGTAGTTGATGTGGTTTACATGGACTTCACTAATGCCTTTGACCAGGTCCCACATGGCAGGCATACAAAAAATGAGCACAAAAAAGTCTTTCCTGCAAACTGGAAATAAGAGCTACAATGTTTTAGCACTAAATCCAGTCATGGAAGTAACAATAACTGCTTGATACAATTCACATGTTCATGCCACAGTACACAATGAAATCAGTCAGTAAGTGCAATTAAATATTTGCGTCAATTTTGAGCAGTTGTGATAATAGACACTGTTGTACACCTACAGTATTCTTTTCATTTGATCATAATTGTGATTATTATAAACAAATCAATCTTGTTCTGTTCAAATCCACCTTTTCAGATGATGAATTGTACAAGACAATGTAATTGTATTTGTATAAAACTTGCAGATTTGAGCATTTGATTTATGTGATGAAAAACACCCTTGTATAAAAATGACATAATTTTCAGGTAGAATAAATTGGACTGATTGTATGAACTAAACTTTTAGCTCCCCTTTGCAACACCAAGTCTCTATTGTAAAGCTTATTGCTTTGCTAGCTCTGATTCATTCACAGCATGCTGTACAATCAACATGTTCATCACACTTTCTCTCACAGCGGTTGAAGCTGCAGTCATTTTGCTGTCTTCATTGTGTTTGGAATAAGAAAGTTGCATTGGTTCATCTACATTATATATCTTTTGTTGCAGCATGTCACAGATCTCACTAATGGTCGTCTAACATCAAGCTGAATGCAAAGAATAAACATCAATGCTTACTGTGAAATTTACTTTTTAAACATTATATATACTGTAGTTAACATTCTGTACTGTCAACTCACTGCTGATGCATGAATGTATTCCTCTCAGAATAATAAAAATTGCAACTGCAAAAATACTTCATGACCTAATACAAAGGATGATCACCTTGATGAAAAAAAAGCATTTAAAAATGTCCGTGTAAAGGAAATTTATAGGTACTGGAATCCATAGCATCAGTACAACAGACTAATAACAAAAAATAATCTGAATTAGGCAGCTGACCGCAAATATATTTCTTAAATCTGTAAACTATAGGTTCACTCTGTTAACTCAATATCTCTTATCCTTAATCACCAGCTGCCTTACCAGTTATTTGATAGAATCCTGAAGGTTGCTGCTCAATTAGGCTTTACTCTACATTTTTCACATGATCTCCTCTGCCAGCTGGAATGTTTTGCATGATGAAGAAAATTAAACTGCATCATCAATGCCCAACAGGAAAAAAACAACATTGGTTGTTGGAACACCATGCAGCCTTGACAGCCCCTAAGTAATAGGCCACAATAGTCTTGGTAGAGAAGTATGGTATTAATGACTTAGAATCTGATCATTTTACACACTCGTCAGGTCAAAATTTTCTACATTAAGTAAGTTCCTCCCTTTGTTTTAATGTTTCTGAAAATTCTCTTCACTGATGCCATTATTATTATACAGCATATATCAGCCATAAAAACATGTGCATGAACCATCAACACCCTACAAATATCAGTGAAACCATGATTCAAACATTCCCACACCGTAAATTAGGAAGAACCATAGGCATCACCACAGTCAACATCCTTTCAGCTTGGAATATAGACGGGGAAATCTGGGCAAGGACTTAGAGCACTCATGGTCAAAACTTACTGGCAGCCTTTAACGTACTAGATGGGAGCATACAAGCTCCTTGCAGTTTTAAAGCCTCCTTCCTTGGGATTGATGCTGAGACTAATTCATTTGGGATCTGGTATTTTGAGCTTTCTGTATTTTTTGTCTGAACAGGTACAGCTTAAAAATCATTTATTCCCATGTTGCTCATAGCATAAAATTGGCATTGATAACAGCACTTGACACTTCTCTTACAAATCTCAAGTTAGTTGAGAACAAACTTCCCAATTACTATGGATGCACGAGTGTGCAGAGTTCTTGTTTGAACCTTGGTCTCCATCTGTGCATGAATAAACCTTACATGCTGCTATACAATTTCATTGTTGTCAAGGAAACTGTACTAATTGAGATTTCAGTCACAAGGGTGCCAAGGAAAGCTTGCCAATAGATTACCACAGACTCACAATCAGTATACCACACTGCAGCTCTACCCCAGTAAAATTCTGCATCACCTGCCGGAGGTGATGTCCCAGCTAGCACTGAGCTCTCATACATGTTGTGACACAGTTAGAAGTGAAAAATATTCTACCAGTCTTTCTTCACCCCTTCAGTTAAATTCCTTGCTGCCAAAGGAACACAGCCATTAAATATCCTTTGGTAAAAGAAAAGAATACTTGAAATTATAATTGAGGTGTTTAGAGTGATCAAAGGATTTTACAGTTTAGATACAAACTATTTCCTCCAGTGACAAGAGTCGAAAACAAATGGACATAACCTGCAAATTACAGTAAGTACTTTCAGTCACATTGCTCTTCTTTGATCAAAGGGTGGTAGAAATATGGAGCTCTCTTCAAAATCCTACTGAAGACAGGGGCTAATTGAAAATGTCAGCGTCACAGTAATAGAATTGTGTTTGGAAAGGATATTACGAGTTATCAAATTCAGACAGGTAGATGTGAATTGAGTCATGCATCATCTAATTGTAAGAATGGCAGGCTTGAGTGGTGAAATGATCTGCATTTGTTCTCAATTTCCTGTAAAATTATTAAACACTGGGGTAGAGCCGGGAACTAAAAGTCTAGTGATGAGTGTGAAATAATCATTGTCAGTTGTTGGAAAAACGCAGCTGGTGCGCTAGCAGGATGGAAACCTGCCATTATAAGTTGATCAGGACTACACATGGCTCCAAGCCCACAGACTTATGGTCAACTATGAATTGCCATCTAGAATGGTCTAGCAAGCCACTCGTTTGTATCAAAATGCTGACAAGTCCCAAATCTCGAACCAAAATTGGATTGGTCATCTGGCATCAACTTAGGCACCAGGAATAACTGAATAATCAGCCTTGTCAATCTTGCAAGCTTCTCCTTACTACCATCTGGGAGCTAGTTCCAAAATTGGGAGAACTGTCTCACAGTATATTCACACAATAGCCTGTCAGGTGTGATTCAATGAGTATGACTATGTCCCAGACACCACCATTATCATCCCTCGAAATTACCTGTCCCACCAACAGGACAGACACAACAAAGGTGATGGCACAGTGGTACACAGTCGTGAAGGACCCGGGAGACCTCGAAATTGTGGATTCCATAAGATCTCATGATAACAGGTCAAAAATGACAGAAAAAACCTCACGCTGATTACTCTGTACTGAACCTCTCAGCTGATGAATCAATGTTGCATGTTGAGCACCATTTGGAAGAAGTACTGAAGGTGTCAAGGGGACAAAATATTCACTGCGTAGGGAGCTTCAGTGTTCATCACCAACAGTAGCTCACCAGTCCTATTACACACTGAACTATTTGTGTCCTGAGGGAAATAACTGCTAGACAGGGTCTGCAGCAGATGGTGAAGGCACCAACAAGAGGGAAAAACCATACTCGATATCATGGTCACCAATCTGCCTGCCACAGATAAATTTGACCAAAGTAATAGGAGTAATGTCCACATAGTCATTTTAAAACCATAGGATGTGGGAGCAGAAATGGCCAGTTAGCACAGAGTCTGCTTTGCCATCAAATGAGATCAAGATACTGATAATCCTCAACTCCACTTTCCTGCCTTTTGCCCATAAATCTCAGTTCCCTTGCTGATTAAAATCTGTCTATCACAACCTTGAATGACACTACCTTGATAGCCCTTTGCAGTAAAGAATTCCACAGATTCACGACTCTCAGAGAAATGTAATTCCCCCTCATCTAGGTCTTAAATGAGTGACCCCATATTCTGGGATTATGCCCTCTGGTCCTAGGCTCTCGCACAAAGGTAGACAACATTTCCACATCTGCCTTGTCAAGTGTCCGAAGAATCTTGAATGTTTCAATGAGATTGCTTCTCATTCTTCTAAGTTGCAATGTGTATAGACCCAACCTATTTATCATCTCTTCTTAAGAAATTCCCTCCACATCTGTGTCAGCCAAGTGAAACTTGTCTAAACTGCCTCCAATGCCAGAATATCTTCTCTTAGACAAAGGGCCCAAGACTGTTCACAATTCCAGTTGGTTGTAAAACTTAAAGGCCAATATTCCATTTGTGTTCCCTATTCTCCACTGAACTTAGGTGCTTGCTTTTTATGATTTATGTACAAAGACTCCCAAATCTTTTGTTCAATACCTTTCTGCAGCCTTTCTCCTTTTGAGTAATATTCAGCTCATCTAATCTTCATGCCATTTGATCTGCCTCATTTTTCACAATATCCTCCAGCTGCCAAGCTTTTTGCCCACTTCCTTAACCTGTCAATATCTCTCTGAAGACTCGGTGTCAACCTCACCATTTACCTTCCTGTCTTTTTTACGTCACTTGGAGGTTTCGCGATTATGTATTCTCTTTCCTGATCCAAGTCATTAATATATATTGTAAATAATTGTAGACCTAACACAGACTCCTGTAGCACAACACTGTTCTAGGTTACCATACTGAAAATGCCCCACCCCTTATCCAAACTCACTGTCTCCTATTTGTTAGCCAATCCTCTACCCATGCTGATATACTCCAACACCATGGACTGTTATCTCATGTAACCTAACATGTAGTACCTTGTCAAGCACCTTCCAAAAATCCATATATATTACATGCACTGCTTCTCCTTTACTGCCCAATCAGTCTATTCTGGCTCATCAATAAAACAGCAGGAAGAACCATTAACAGTGCAACCAAGCAGCAGTTGTTTAGCAACACCCTGCTCACTGACACTGAGTTTAGTTTCTGCCAGGTCCATTCAGCTCCCGATCCCAATACAGCGCTTGTTTAAATATGGATAGAGAGTTGAATTCCAGACTCGAAGTGAGAGTGGCTGCCAGTGACATCAAGACCAGATTTGACTATGCATGGTATCAAGGGGCCCTCGCAAAACTGGAGTCAATTGGAGAGAGACAATAGGAACTGCAGATGCTGGAGAATCCGAGATAACAAAGTGTAGAGCTGGATGAACATAGCAGGCCAAGCAGCATCTTAGGAGCAGAAAAGCTGACCTTCATCAGAAGCGTCTAAGCCCGAAACGTCAGCTTTTCTGCTCCTAAGATGCTGTTTGAGCTGCTGTGTTCATCCAGCTCTATATTTTGTTATCTTGGAATCAGTTGGAGATAGTGCAAAATTCTCCATTTCCAGGTAAAAACTAGTCATAGTTGATGATGTCAGTCACCTCAGCTCCATGACATTTCTGCAAGAGTTTCCCAAGGTAGTTTCGTTGGATCACTCATATTCAGTTGCTTCATCAATGGCCTCACCTCCATCAGAATGTCATAAGTGGGGATATTTGCTGATAATTGCACAATGTTCAGCACCATTCATGACTCCAGGCACTGAAACGGGGTCCATGTGCAATTGCAGTAAGAGCTGACAATATCCAGGCTTGGCCTGACAATTCACAAGTTATATGCCACACATGTGCTAGATAGCAGACACTTCCATAAGAGAGTATCATATCATCCCTTGTCATTCAATGACATTACAATTGCTGAGCCCTCACTAACATTCAATAGGTATACAACCACCTAAAGGACTGCAACAGTTAACAAAGGTAGCTCACTACCACCTTCTCAAGGATAGCTAGGGATAGGCGATAAATGCTGGTCGGGCAGCAAAGCTCATATTACCCTGAATGAATAAAAAAATTCTGTATGAGATTGGGTAATGCCTACAGATTACTAATTTATCAAATTCCCTCAGGCAAAATATTTGTACCTAATACAGATCAACAATACACGTGCTCAGCAAGTTATCTGACAAACCAGGTAATGATGGATACTAGAAGAATTTAACACAGACCTTTACTAAAACATGCAACAAACAGTGCTGTATCACAAGTGGACTGCTCATCTAGCAATATAAATTTCCAGAACTGCCAACACATTTGAAAGCCTATACTGTCAAAGTTATAAAAACCTAAATGTTATTAATAGATACAATGAATGGGCTAATCGCTATCAAATCATTGCAGCTCCTATAAGATAAGCAGTGTACAGAAGATTAGAATTCTAAAATAGCTTTGCCTTATTTACACAATTGTGCAGAGTCAGATAACATTCATTCCAGCTTTATTCAAGCGATGAAAACTGGCTCACCCAAATGAATTTTGGTGAAGTGAGGATAAATCTAGCAGGAGCAATGCATTTTGGAGAACCCAGGTATAACATTTCTACTCCTTCATACACTGAGAGCTAGGCAGGTTGACATCACTGCTGCAAATCCAAGTTTTCCTTTTATTTATGAAATAAACATTTGCAACTTTATCAACACAAAGGAAGACTAAATGGTTGAGCTACAGGATCCTGCCCTGACATGCAATTTGGACATGGCTGATCTACATCCTACTCCACAAAGTATTTTATAGTTTAGCTAAACAACACAGACTTCTCACATTGAAGTTAATTCCTCACAACATTAAATAGCACAGAGGTGAATAAACAGCATCCTTAGTGCTAAAACACTGTTGTGATGCATCAGCCTATAGAAAGAAGGCCAATCAATTTTGAGAACTTGGCAGAAAATTTAATGTGTTAACAGAAATGTATTAAGCAAGACAGGCTTCACTTTCCCAAACGTAACTGGATTTCTGTCATTTTTCTGCTCCTGAATGTTTGTTTCATTTTTTAAAAATATTTGTTTTAATTATAATGCACTGTTACTTTGCTGAAGATATTATTACCAAGTAACATCCTGAGGGTTGTCCTAAAAGTAAAATTGCTTCAAGTGTTTTTAATCATGTATTTTGTAATGCATGGTTCTCATCAAAAAAGAAATCTCACAGCACTCTTCAAAGGAATGTGTGGACATTAAGCAGAAGATGAAAGAATTTGGGTTGGAGATTGAAGCCACCAATAAATTAATAGGAGGCTTAAAAGCAAAAAATAACAAACAGTAAAGTTGAATAGTTTTGAAAGAGAACTTCAGAAAGCTGGATCTAAGTACATAAATGGAAGCCCCTAGCTGTGATGTGGAAGAATAAGAACAAACAGTAATCCAAAATTATGAGAACATAAAACTAGAAGGTATGAAGGAGAAACTTCCCCAACAGGATGAAGTAAGATCACAAGGGAATCGCAGTGAGAAAAGGAAGCACACTGCCTATTTGTTGGGCTTGTGAAGAATAATGAAAGATAGAGATGATAATACCAGTTGTGGCTTGCATGGGAGATAGAAGAAGAAGAAGAATCCCTACAGTATGGAAACAGGCCCTTCAGCCCAACAAGTCCACGCCGAACTTCACAGCATGCCACCTAGACCTATCCCCCAATAACCCACCTAATCTACACATCCTTGAACACTATGAGCAATTTAGCATGGCCAATCCACCTACCCTGGGTATCTTTGGGCTGTGGGAGGAAACCAGAGAACCCTGAGGAAACCTACGCAGACACAGGAAGAATGCGCAAACTCCACACAGACAGTCATGAAAGGCTAGAATCAAGCCCAGGTCCCTGGCGCTATGAAGCAGCAGTGCTAACCTCTGTGTCACCGTGATAATTTGTTCTTCAGAATTTTGAATAGCCAGAGGTCATAAATGTGATGGAGACAGCAATTTGGTAAGGAATTCATTTTAGAACAAACATTGTGATGCCAAAAACAAAAAAAAACAAATTGCTGAAAGAACTCAGCAGGTCAGGTAGCACATGTGCAGAGAAATCAGAGTTAACATTTCAGGTCCAGTGACTTCAGAACAGGTGATCGAGAGTTCCAAAAGTGAAGCAGGCAACAATTTTCTAAAGCAGGAGAAAAAGTGACTGTAAAGCCACACCAGAGGCAGGGCAGGAGACTTAGCTCAGGTCAAACTGATTGTCAAAGTTATATCACCAAATTTGCCACTGCGTGAAATCAGAGAGGTCGATGTGTCAAAGACACAAATCTGGTAGTAGTTGAAAAGGATGGCTTCAGTTTTGTCAACATTCGGCTCAAAGATGTTTTGACTCATCCAATATTTAGTGTCAAAAAGGCATTGAATAACAGAATGACGGGTAATAGTGGTGACAGGAAGATGCGAAGTGGATTTTGTCTGCACACTTGTGGAGATTAGCCATGCTCACAGAAGCAGCACCTTGTGGATAATTACACGAAGAGTTTCAAGAATGAAATCCCAAGACTGACTGGCAATGACCATTTGGGCAAGGAAAGAAGTGGAAATATAGTGGGCTCATGAAAGATTAGTGCCATATTTAACAGAGTACGGAAGAGAATGCTTTTGACATTGTTACTCAATGCAACAGAAAAGTTGAAAAAGTTAAATGAGACCACAAACCGTGGCTGCAGGTATGTAGGATGCAATTACTGACTTTTGATCAGAATATTTGAAGAACTGTAGAAGGTCAAAGGTTAGAGCACAGTGATGAACAAAGAGTAGCAAGGAAGATGTGCAGTTAGGTGAGTTGCAACAATGCCAAAGACCAGAGAGAAGGACCGAAAGCATGGAGAAACTAATAAAAGAGGTCTTCACAGGCATGAGAAAAGGGCTTGAAGATAGGTGAGAATGGCAATGTCAGTCAACATCTGCAGAGATGAAGAAACCGGGTAAAACATACATTGGAAAACATTGGGAAAGTAAAAGGTAACTAGTTCTAGAAGGTGAGAGAGATAGGACTGGGTCTGAAGTGAGGTGGTGAGGGGGACACATGCGAGTTAGGAAACTAGGAAGCTCATGAGTTCATTTGCCAAGAGGAAGGATGGATAATGTTTGCTGTGTTTGATAGTGAGCCACAGTTGAATCATAAATGAATTTCCAGTTACAGAAAAAAGTCTATTCAGCATTTTGTGCATTACAAAGTGATATTACATTCAGTCAATATATGCCAACAGCCCAAGAAATGAATCATTGAATGTGTACATCTGCATTCACCAACATAGCCAGACCAAAACAAAATAGATTATGAAGTCTGCGCATCAGCTAACGTAATGACAAGATGATTTATCAATATCAAATTTTAATTCTTTTTTCTTAAATAGCGGACACTGTGCTCTTAGTTATTGCCACATTATGCCAAGTTGCTGCTTTAAAATTTTACAGGAAACAAAGGAAAGTACTTTTTTTTAAAAAAAAGCTACAACTCCAGAAAGTGCTGACAAAGACCAAAAACATTGGGGTTCAGATAATGCTGTCACTGCATTGGAATATTATTGCAAATAATGAATAATGTAGCTTACACAACCAAGACTTCCCACAACAGTTAATATAAAAAAGTCCTTTAAAACTATAATTTTGAAAGTCTTGGTTACAATAGGACAAGTTGTGACATAATGGTAATGTCACTGGACTAGTAATGCAGAGGCCAATCAACTGGAGACTGTTCAAATCTCACCAAGTTAAATTCTAGAGTATGAAGCTACTCTCCATACTCGTGACCATGACAACAATCAACAAATGCCATTAAAAATCCATCAGGTTCTCTAACGGCCTTTAGGGAAAAGAACTGGCATCCTCACAAAGTTTAGCCTATAGACTCCAGACCACAACAATGTGATTGACTCTTAATTGCCCTCTGAAAAAGCCTCATAAGCCACTTAGTTCAAGGGCCATCAGAGATTGACATCAAAAACTGGCTTTGAAGCAATGCTCACAATCCATTAAAGAATGGTTTAAAAATGTTCTGTGGACATGGCCTCAAATCCCACTATCACAGTTCTGGAATTTAAATTACATCAATCACTCTGGGACAGAAAACTTGCTCCAGTATTAATGACGATTAAACGCTCTCTGCTTGGTATAAATGCCAATCTGGCTCTTCACTAATTCCAATAATCATGATTATCCCTTAGGGAACTGAATCTATCATTCTTACATGGCCTGGTCATCCTCGTGACTCCAGAGCCACATCAATATGGTTGACTTTTAATTGCCCTCTGAAATGGTTTGGCAAGCCATTCAGTTCAAAAGCAATTAGAAATGGGCAGCAAACTGTGATGCATTATGAGAAAAGAATAAGGCAATTTTTAAAAAATTATTGGGAAATTTAATACACTCATAATCACCCATGACTTCCTGACTATGTGACGGAAACCAACAAAAAGGATGATATCAAAATGTGGCAGAAGAGAGTGTAATTCATTCCATCAAGTTTAATACATAAGGAGGCCATATTTACTTGCATTGTCGTGGACTTTTCCAAATCATTTAATCATTAAAAGACTAATTATTTGAGAATCCAACTACAGGTACGACTTCCAAAACACAAATTAGTTGTCGGCGATGCAATGTATTACTTGGGTTAACAGCAGTACATTTTCTGACAGGGTAGCACAATGATAGGAAGGAGAATCTGTTCCTGGCCAGTGGTTATAAACAGGTCCAGGCAGTGAGCTGTGGAGTTGGTCATGTCTGCCAATTGCCTAGCCCTCTTCTGTGATAACAGTCATGCCTGGGTGTCATTGGAGAGGGAGCACGCGGTATCCACAAATATTCTCATTGCCTTTAGACAGAGGTGGGTACTGCAGGGGATACAGTGCTTTATTTCCTCTTCCAACTCCACTTTGATTTAGTCCCCTCCCCCTCTCCCAACACCACCCCCACAGTCCCCCTTCCCTCCTCACATTTTGCTATTAGTATTACCCTGAACAGTTTTGCTTGTAAGTATTCAATTGATCATACAACTGTTTTCCTGGTGGTGGAGAAAAAATACATAATGGTGGGAAAGTACAGACAGCAACAATTCTCAGCTGTAATCTAATCAGGAACCTGGGATCAGCTTTAGGCCATGAGTTTAGAAAGCTATGAACAGATTAAAGCTAAAAATCATTTCTTTATCTTGTACATCAGGTGCTGGACATTTTGAATTACGTTTCAGCTGTGTTTTTGCTCCTGAAGCTAACCAAGGTAATCAGGCTACAAACAAGACCCACATTAACAATATTTCCTTTTGCTTTGTTTGTTTCTTGTTGAAATGGTCTTCAATCCTCCCTTTAACTCCATCAGATTTATCTGCCAGAATGGCAGTTTCAGAGTTAGATTGTTCTGATGTGTGTCAGTTTCTGTGACCAAGTGACAATTTACAGATAGAAATCTGACAGGTTTGTGGTGAAATAATCTGTGGTTTGATTTTAAAAAGAGTGGTGTATTTAGTGTCTCAGAGGCCTGCATATATGTTTTCTTAAAAGATTCCAACTTTTACTTTCATCACATAGGAGCTCTTAGTTATTGCCACATTATGCCAAGTTGCTGCTTTAAAATTTTACAGGAAACAAAGGAAAGTACTTTTCTTTTTTAAAAAAGCTACAACTCCAGAAAGTGCTGACAAGGACCAAAAAGGATGGGAGCACATCCAACCCATAGAAAATTTGATGAAAGCTGTACAGATTTGTTTCTCTCATTTTACATTCTTGTGGTTATAACAGCCTGCACTTAAACAGTGGGCTTACAGCCCTCTGGCAGCACAGCGGTAGTGTCCTATCTCTGGGCCTGAAGACCCAGGTTCAAGTAACACCTACTTCAGAGGTATGTCATAAAATCCCTGAGTAGAGTGATTAATAAGTAAATAAATAGTGAACTTACAATAAAAGCACTAAAGTGCAAAAATATTCTTACCATTTATTGCAAATTTGATACACGATACCATAATGTCACAATGCAAAAAATTTTTGTTTTCTATGAATCATCTATCATCAATCACCCTATTAAGTCCAAAATCCTATTTACTTGAATACAATATCATTACTCTGTACAGTTTTTTTTTTAAACTGTACATCATTTTGGGTTTGGATTCAGATTTTATCTCAATGTGCATCTTTTGTAGGTCTTCCAAAAAAAATCAAGTAATTATTCTAACATATTTGCATGTGCCAAAGATATGGATGATTAATTTAGTTTCAGTGTTTATATAACCAGGATGTTAACAATGACAAAATAAATGACATGGCTTTATTAATTCATGCCCTTCTCTTTAATTTTGTTAATTAGTGATCATCTAGTGGGAGCTAATTGTAAATAAACATCCCCAACAACTAGCACAGCCACATTCAAACATATAATTAATCAAAAAGAGAAAGCATAAAATGAACTGGGAATGTCTCTTGTCCTTTTTCAGTTCATCATCACCACTGAGCTACACAAACCAGGAAGGCTGCAGATTCACCTTTGGTGTACATTAAAATAACTAAACTCAGCTGGGCAACAATTAAAGCATTTCATTTGGATGCGATATTTCCAGATCAGAAATGAACAAATTACTTATTTGTCTTGCTTATTTAAAAAAGAGTCTGCATTACGACCCTTCCAGGCTTATGGATGATCAAAAGCCAATGGATTACCTGTTTCCAGACCTGCTGAGGTTCTGGAGATTTCTGACTATTAAGAAATCTATTGGATTGATTGCAGAGTGACTTGTCTAACTTAGAACATTATTTTATACAGCATCTTTAAAGAAATGAAATGGCTCAAAGCACCTCAAAGGAATCTTATAAAATAAAAAAATGACACAGATTCACGTAGCAGGTAAAAGTGCAGGTGATCAAAAGCTTGATCAAAGAAACAAGTTTTAAGGAATGCGCTAAAAGAGGACAACAAAGTTGAGAGGCAGATATGTGTAGGAATGTTGTTGCAGAACATGAGACCTAGGCAACTGAAGGCATGGCAACCAGCACAATTAAATTTGGAAATGCACTAAAGTCCAGAATTAGAGACAAAACGATAACTTGGAGAATTCTGAGGCAGTAGGAAATCATAGAGGTAGGAAAGCATAAGGCTAATCTGTGATCTGAAAATAAGAATGAGAATTTTAGTATCAAGAAGTTTATGCGTGGGCGTTTATGTAGGCCAGCAGGCACTGGTTGTGTGGGGAATTGGTTTACTGACAAGCAGCAGAATTTTGAATGACCTCAAGTTTATGAAGAGTAAAATTTGTGACACCAGCCAGGAATGCAGCAAAATATGGGCCATTAGACCGAGGAATGGCAGATGGAGTCGAATTCAGATAAATGCAAGGTGTTGCATTTTGGTCAGACAAATCAGGGCAGGACTTGGGCAGTTAATGGTAGGACCCTAGGGAGTGTTGTCAAACTGAGAAACCTAGGGAGTGTGGGTAAATAGTTCCTTGAAAGTGGCATCACAGATAAAGAGATGGGAAGGCCACTTTTGGCACGCTTGCCTTCATCAGTCAGGGCATCAAGAACAGGAGTTGGGTCGTCGTGTTATGGCTGTACAAGAGCTTGATAAGGCTGCATTTGGAGTACTGCACACAATTCTGGTCACTCTACTATAGAAAGGATGTTGTTAAACTGGAAAGGGTGCAAAAAAGATTTATAAGGATGCTACCAATACTGGAGAGTTTGAGTTAAGGAAAGGCTGGAACGTTCCCCCTGCAGCATAGAAGGCTGAGGAGAGATCTTTTAAAAGGTTAATAAAATCATGATGGGCATTGATAAGGTGAATAGCCAGGATCTTTTCCCTGTGGCAGGAGAGTCCAAAACTGGACAGCATTAGTTTTAGGTGAGAAGGGAAAGATTTAAAAGGCACCTGACGGACAACATTTTCACAATGAGGGCAGTGCATATATGGAAGGAGCTGCCACAGGAAGTGGTGGAGTTGGGTACAATTACAACACCTAAAAGACATTTGGACAGGTCAAAGATAGGAATGGTTTAGAGGGGAATGGGCCAAATGCAAACAAATGGGACTAATTCAGTTTCAGAAACCTGGTTAGCATGGACAAGTTGAGCAGAAGGTTCCATTTCTACACTGTATGACTCTTATAATAGTCACTCCTAGAGGTAATGAAGAAATGAACAAGCATTCAACAGCAGTTGAGCTGAGAAAGGTGAAACTAGGCTGTGAAACAGAGGTGGAAGCAGCCAGTCCTAGCAATGCAGGAAATGTGAAATCAGTAGCATATCCTGGGACCAAATGTAACACTAAGATTGCAAACACACTGTCTTAATTTCATACTACTGCCAGGGAGAAGACAAAGTCAGTGGCTAAGAACCTGAGTTGTTCGCAGGACCAAAAACCATGGCACCGATCATCCCAATACTTAATAGAAAGAAAGTTGTACTGACCCAGATCTGCATATTGGACAATCAGTCCAATAACTTAGCAGCAGTAAAGGAGTCATGAGAGATGGTTTTGGGGTGGGGTTGGGTGTCATCAGCATATATTTGAAAACCAACACTGTACTTTCAGATAATCTCATTGAAGGGCAGCATGCAGATTTGCAAAAGGAGAGGGCCAGTATGATAACATTGCAGGAGCAGGAAGCGAAGCCATTGTAAGTGCTTCTCCAGTTAGGATTAGGTAGATTGAAATAGAACAAGATAACAGCTGCCTGGCTGGACTTTTTTTTTAATTCATTAACAGGTCGAGGGCATTGCTGGCTAGGCAGTATTTGTTGCCCAGAGGGCGGTTCAGTGTCAATCGCATTGCTGTGGGTCTGGAGTCACATGTAGGCCAGACCAGGTAAGGATGGCAGTTTCCTTCCCTAAAGGACATTAGTGAACTAGGTGTGTTATTCCCCAGACAATTGACAATGGATTCATGGTCATCATTAGATTCTTAATTCCAGATATTTTACTGAATTCAAATTCCACCATCTGCTGTGGCAGGATTCGAGCCCAGGTCCCCAGAATGTTATCTGGATCTCTGGAATAGCAGTCCAGTAATAATACTACTCGGCCACCGCCTCTGCAAGACTGTGTTGCTTGTGGATTATTTAACTTTTTCTTTTCAGACGAGCTAATGGAATACTCATGATAACTTCAAAATTCACGTGTGTTGGCTTTTAATCTTTGTCATTCTGTAGCTGCCAGATAGAAGTTTAGAAAGGTGTTTGAATTATTTAGATTAATTCAATTTTGTTGTGCAGGCCTATTTAAAAGTTTCAAAGTAAACCCTTCAATCCATTTTGTTCGGTTTTCAAATCTGACCGGACATTACTAAGATAGTGTATTATGCACAGACTAATAGATCAATAGACAGATCTAACAGCTGACAAAGTGCCTCCCAAATGCTTTCTCACTTTGACCCCACTTTGAGTCTTGAAAATTGTTGACACCTCTTTCATGAGTTGTCTGTGTGTCCTTTGAAAATGAGAGGGCTCGCCTGTCAGAATGGAGTGCACCTGATGGAACTCAGTCAGCATTCTTCAGCAGCGTCAAACGTCTCAAGATATGGGGTAGATCATTTAGAGCTGAGATGAGGAAATATTTCTTCTGTCATAAGGTGGTCAATCTGTGGAACTCAGTACTGCAGAAAACAGTGGAGACTGGGTTACAGCACACTTTAGAAAGAGACTGATAGATTTTATTTAAGATATTAATGGCAAGAAGCACAATGGAGAGAAGATGAGAATATGGTATTAAGACGAATGATCTGCCATGATCATATTGAATGATGGGCCAGGCTCGAAGAGCCAAATGGCCTACTCCTGCTCCTAGTTTCTATGTTTCTGTTGTTGCATTGAGGCTCATAAACCCAAAATCTCAGTTCAGGACCTGACCTGAGGTACTAAGCCCCACTTTTGGAATCCCTGAACTAAGACTATTTAACTGACTAACAACTGATAGAGAAATGTATGCTCATCAGAAGCCTTTGAAAAAACTTTAAATTAAATGACTAATCCAGAAATCATTTAATAGACAGGAAAAAAATTCTAGATTTTGCACTATCAGGAATATGGTTCACAGACAGAAGGATCTGCTTATGAGAATTGCCTGAAAAACTATGTTTGCTTAGATCAATCTAAATCTTAGACTGAAGCAGAAATTCCCTCAGGATAAATGAAATAATAATGGCTCTTGGAATCTTCTATACCTAATCCTGGGATTAAGATTTTTTTTTTCTCTCCAAGCAGTATACAGAGAAGCTAGAGTGCTTCTCCAGAGAGGAGTTTTGAGAATTTGATCCATTCCAGTTGAGAATAGGTATTCGTTTTACAAGGATATTACTGCTTATGTTCATAACAAGATGAAAAATAAGACTTGGAATTCATCAAAAGCTCAGGAGCCTTCAGCGTATACTGTGTATCATTTTGCACTTAGAAATGGTGAGACCATTGGAGAGTTGTAAATGAAATGATAATGTAAAGTGGATGCCATCAGTAAAGGGAAGGAGTTGAGAGGTTGTCTTCATAATATTGAAACAATTGTTTAAAGGTCCTAGATAATATTGTGACTGGAAAGTATGCAAACAGGAAAATCAGAGTTATGTGCTCAAGAAATAAATCATTATAAAATGCCAAAAGAGAGAAGTTATTTATTCCATCACTCAGAGGACATCAGATGGTGCTTGAAGAGTGACAGCATCTGACGGGGAATACAAAAGCAGACATCTTACATTACGGAAAGTTCTTTGAGTTAGAAGAAGCAGTAAAATATCAGAAAGCAATAACAAGCGCATTTAGAACAGATGGTGAGGAGGATATTGGGCTTTTAAGAGACCACACCTGCAGTACTGTGCACTAATCACCTTAAAAGTGCACAAATGCATCAGAAACTGCTCAGAGAATTGTTTATTAAACTAATACCTGGAATGGGCAGGTTGTCTTATGAGGAAAGGTTGGACAGGTTAGGTTTGTATCAACTGGAGTTTAGAAGAGTGAAAGGCAACTTGGTTGAAAAAATTAAGATCCTGAGCGGTCTTGGCAGAATGCATGTTTCTTCTTGTGAGTATACCTAGATGTAGGGATCATGGCTTTAAAAATAAGGAGAGACCATTTAAGACAGATTAGGTATTTTTTCTATATTTCTAATTTGTTTCCTAAAAAATAGTGGAAACAGACCATTAAAATATTTTTCAGGCAGAGATGGATTTAGATTTTTAGTAAGCAATGGTGGGGGAGGGGGTGGATGATGAAAGGTTATCAGCATTAGGCAGGAATGTAAAGTTGATGTTACAGTCAGATCAGTCACAATCATATTAAATGGCAGAGCAGACTCAAAGGGCCAATTGTCCTACTGTTCTGTAGAACCTGAAAGGAACCTTCACAATCAGACTGAGAAAACCAGGAGGAATTTGGCTTGATACCGTAAAAAAAGTCATTTCTGCGTAATGTAGCGGCTCTACCAGTCCCTGCAAAGACAGCAAGTCACCAGGTGACAAACAATGTTGCTCTTGCCACACCACCTCATACAGCTTCCCCAGCCCCAGTGCATCTTGGAACGTCGATGCATATGCTCCTGAGATCTCCATCAGCAGTTCCTGTCTGCCTTGTTCAGTCCTCACTATCCTCAGAGTTCCAGTCCAAGTTTTAACTGTAGGACTAGCCCATAATAAATAACAACCAGGACAAAGATCAGCTCCCATTTCAGGAGCATGATAAACAATGGGCAGCACAGTTAGCCCCTGCTGCCTCACAGCGCCAGGGACCCAGGGTTAGTTCCACCCTTGGGCAACTGTCTGTGTTGAATTTGCACATTCTCCTTGATCTGTGTGGGTTTCCTCCCACAGTCCAAAGATGTGAGGTTAGGTTGATTGGCCATGCCTAGTTGCCCATAGTGACTAAGGTGAGAAATACAGGGATAGGATAGGGATGCATCTGGGTGAGAGGCTTTTTGGAGGGTCAGTGTGGGCTCAATGGGCCAAATGGACTGCTTTCACACTGTTGGGATTCTAACTAACCGCGGGGAGAGGAGATGCAAATGGTAAAGCAGATCGCTCCTTCTTCCCATTCTGACACACAATCTTGCATACGGAGTTAGGCACAATCAGTCGGGGGAAATGATCTCCTCAAAGTGAACAAAATGTGGGGCCATTTAGCGTGAGTTAATTCAAAGTTGGGGAACAGTGATTTAAAACAATCTTTTGTCTGATAGTATTATCCTTAAACTCTCAAACTGACTGCAATTTTTGATTGGGCTACATCTGCAGATGTGACAGCTCAGAAGCCGCATGATCTCAGAAAAAGGAAAATGAATGAAATTCTCCAATGCCCTGGGGAGACTGCCTGTGTTATTTGCTCCCTGCTTGTATGATTTGCCTATGAGATCTCACAACATGTACAACTCTAAAACCTCACATGAGGAAAGAACCAATCTCATTTGAAAAGAACATTTTTAAGACCAGAAAGTTCAGGCATCTTTGGGATTTAGCCCAAAATGAAGATGATTGGCACACAACTGAAGAAAATATTAGAGCAGCTGTAATGGCTATCCTTATCAGAACTCCAAAACAAACTAGAACCAGCCCCTGCGATCAAAACAAGACCCTGCAGTAAAAAGAGCCTCGGCAACATCAGTCAGAATTTGTGCCCTGAAAATATAATTCAAACAGTAATGTGACTGGTTTTTCCTGTGGTCATTATACAAGAGGCCACATCGAAACTCAAGAGGTTAAAGCTCACCACGAAGAAAGCCCTTGCATCTACAAACATCATAGTACAAGCAATGTCGATAATTCCTGGTCAGATCTAATGGAAAGAACCAACTGATTAAAAGATGCCTGATGTCTTCCAGCCTGTCTGCCTGCACAGGTAACGTACAGACAGGCACAAACTATTCCACAATCATATGGCCCAGGAAAAGCAGACCTTCCAAAGATGGCTCCAACCAAATGGCTGGTGATGGAGTTCTCCCACAGTTGCAACACCAGGCCAATTCTTTAAGTTGCTAGGAGACAGTTGGGGGAACCAACAAAATATATCAATCAACAAAAAGTGCCATTGTAATAGTCATCCACATGTCCCTGAATACTATACCAAAACAGACAAGTCAATGAGTCAGAGAGCTGTATAGCACAGAAACAGACCCTTCAGTCCAAATCATGCATGCTGACCAGACGTCCTAAATAAATCTGATCCCATTTGCCAGCATTTGACCCATATCCCTCTAAACCCTTCATGTTCGTACACCTATCCAGATGCCTTTTAAATGTTGTAATTGTAACCAGCTTCCATCACTTTCTCTGGCAGCTCATTCCATACACACATCATCTGCATGAAAAAGTTGCCCCTTACATACCTTTTAAGTCCTTCCACTGTCAACTTAAAACTATGTCTTCTAGTTTTGGACTTATGCCACACTGGGGAAAAGACCTTGTCTACTTATCTATCCATGTTCCTCATGACTTTATAAACTTCTGTAAGGTCACCTTTTTAGCCTCCAATGCTACAGGAAAAATAGCTCCAACCTATTCAGCCTCTCCCTATAGCTCAAACCCTCCAACCCTGGCAACATCCTTGCAAATCTTTTCTGAACCCTTTCAAGTTTAACAACATCCTTCCTACAGCAGGGAGACCACAACTACTTGCAGTATTCCAAAAGTGACCTAACCAATGCCCTGTACATCTGCAATATGACCTCCCAACTCCTATACTCAATGCAATGACCAATAAAAGTAAACATACCAAACACCTTCTTCACTATCCTGTCTACCTGCAATTCCACTTTCAAGGATAACTATGAACCTACACTCCAAGGTCTCTTTGTTCACCAAAACTCCTCAGGACCTTACCATTAAGGTGTATATGTCCTGCCACAATTTCCCTTGCCAAAATGCAGCACTTCCCATTCATCTAAATTAAACTCCATCTGCCATTCCTCAGCCTATTGGCCCATCTGATCGAGATCCCTTTATACTTTGGGGTAGCCTTCTTCACCGTCCACTGCACCTTCTATTTTGGTGTCACCTGCATACTTACTAACCATACCTCCGACGGTCACATCCAAATGATTTATATAAATGATGAAAAGCAGTGGAACCAGCACCAATTCTTGTGGCACACCACTGGTTACATGTGTCATAGTTCATTGTAGCTTATGACAGTATTTAAAAAGACAGGTATGATGGGAGAGAGTTGTCTGAACTCCGATTAGATCTCACCTCACTATCTAAAACAGCAGTATAAGCAAATTTTCCAAAAATGGGAATGGCATCTTAGATTAACACAATGTAAACAGTGATTGTTGTAACAATTGCCTTTGGATGGATGTTCAGAGTAAGAAAAGATTTATAATTTCAGATTTTCACACCATTTTTGTCATTAGAAGAGCTATATTTTACCATCCTCCTAATCATGTGGATAAAATATTGGAATGGTTAATTGAAAATTACCTTGTTATTTCTGGTCACTAGTGAGCATGACTATGGGAAGACAAAAGGTCAGATGCCCTCATTAATTTATTAAAGAGTACCTGATCCCAAAACAGAGTCATGCAAATATTAAGGAAACCCATGTTAAACAGGGTATTGTCAGTCAAGGCACTTCATGACAAGTTCACAAATTAGGCCCATTAGGAACCCTATTTGTAATTGGAGACTAACCTTTGATTATTGGAAATTTAATTCTGAGGCACCAGCTTGTTGCACAGTCATACACTTACTCTTCTGTCAAACACTCAGTTAATGTGGAACATTTTCCACCATAGCTATTTCAAATAGAATATCTCTGTTCGTTTCAGTGTCAGAATTATATCAAAGTATGTTTGTGCAAGGATTTCACAATGCTATCACCATATTCCCCAAGTGACTGGCAGCAATTTTAAAATACTTTTCTAGACCTGAATGCTGGTTACAAACGAAATGGGAACACAAACATTTCCAATTTCTTGTCTAAATCACATACCATCTTGAAACAGGTTTATTGTACCTTCATTTTTAAAAGACATTTCCTGAATCAACCTGTTCAAAGATGCTATTACACACCTCTGGAGTAGATAAAACTTGAACCCAGGTCTCCTGGCTCAAAGGCAGGGATACTCCCACTGCACCACAACAGCCCTTCAATATGTATTCATTGTCCCTAGTTTAATATTCTAGATTTCCCTATTTAACACAATTATGGAAATACTATTATCTTAAAAACTACTGTTAGTCAAGAAGAATCACTGCCTTCTTCAAGACAGTTGTTAGCTTCAAGACTTGAAGTAGTAAATGAACAACATTTACAGTTAACTGAACTCTTAGCAACAGTAAAGGTTCCTAGGTACATGAAGCAGTGGAGTGCATAGAACAGCAGACTGTTTTTTGTATTTTGAAAGGGCAGGAGACTAACCATAGTCCAGTCAATAATTTACAGGAAACTGTTGGCCACTTTATCTTCCTCTTCCCTGGGAATATTTTGTGACTGTTTCTCACAAATGCAATAATGCACAACTTCCACAATACATTATTAGCATATCTTCTTTAATCAAGGATTTTCACCTTGTGTACAGAGAGTTGGTTTTGTATTTTTAAGGAGACGCTGTTCTATGGCAGCAATTTTTTGTTTTGTGTTATTTACAGCTTTTGGGGTATTTCAGCAATCACCAGTTACACACCTGGTGTAAACATGTGATTGCACTAGGATTTTAGGTCAACTTGCAGCCAACACTTTGACTTTGTAATACGACATTGTAATAAAATAATTCTTTCATATCATGAGCTGTGCCACTGCACCCTCTTCTGTCTACAGTTCTGTAAAACACTATTAGCTGACAATGAACCTTAAAATAGTAAAATTCATTCAGGTGAGCCAGTGTTTTTGTTAACTACTCAAGGGAATTATGATTGGGTCTATGAACTGAAAGTAGTGTTCATTCACTGAAAATAAATAAAAGATGTTGCAGGTATACCGGTGTATGAGAAGTTTTTTTTAAATAAAACAACACTTAAAAATGAATTAAAACAAGATGTTTAACATTGCCCATTATAAATGGTGCCCTACTCTGCCCAACTCTGGAATAGGGAATGTCAGCAGATTATTGATTACAGTGCATTTAGAAGTCAGCAAACAATAAAAAAGATCAATACTATACTTTGTAGAACCTAAAGAGTAACCTAATACAACAAAGCAATTTCTCAGTACAGAGTGAGATACAATTTTTAGTTAACATTGATGAGTAACTTCAATTATTAGAAAGCGTTTGTAAATCAAATTTATGAGTAGCTTTCTACAACATAGAAATACCAAGCCCAAAAACATATTAGCCAGCTCTCAACTTACAATTTCCATCTTAGGGTAACTTATGAAGTCATTCTCAGTTTTAGAATGTTGGATTTTGCTCTGGATCATCAGGATCGCCTCCAAGGCTGAGTAGGAAGCATTATTGAGTCATTGCAGAGACAGGCATCTATCTTCTAGGGCAATTGCTCCAGAATAAAGATGTGAAAATAGGCCAATATCCAACAAATAACTCAGTGTAGCAAAGTAACAGCATTGTATATGATGTTGGGCAGTGAAATGTAATGGAACATTTTATGCCACACAACATTTTAATGTGGATTGAATCCACACTGCTCATCATTTTCATGTTGGGAAAAGCAAAGAGAATTTCCTTCCAGCTTATAGGGAGCAATGCTTTGTAACTGACCCAGGACTTATACCAATGGTCTCTGAAGAAATGCCTCCCTCTCCTCTTGACTACAGTAGATATGTCAAAATATAAATTCATTATGCCACTACTGAACTTGTTTCTTACTCTCAATTACCTTCTCATATGATGGAAAATAATGACCCAGATTTTCTGATCAGCAATAAAGCATCAGCATTCATGTTTTTCTGATGAAGGATCAAGGCCCGAAATGTCAGCTTTCCTGCTCCTAAGATGCAGCTTCGCCTGGTGTTCATCCAGCTCTACCCTTGTTATCTAGCATTCATCACTGACCTGTTCAGCATTTGGTCGTATGACAATCACTCCACACCAGGGGTCATCCAAGTGAATCTTCTCTGAACTGCCTACAATGATGTGATATTTTTCCTTAAGTAAGGGGACCAAAGCTGATCAGAGTATTGCAGATATGATCTCACCAGCACCTTGTACGATTAAAGTAAGGCTTAACTACTCTCATACTTGAACCTCCTTAAAATAAGAGCCAGCATTTCATTGACCTTCCTGATTACCTGCTGCATGTGTGTGCTAGCTTTCTGTGTTTTATGCACAAGTACCCCCAGGGCAGGTGTGGCTTTTCACTAATAATTATAAACATACTATTCTGTTCAAAATCCAATTACATCTCATGCAACAACATAAAATTCTTTTTGAATTTATTTTGACAGTTAAGCTAATAGTTTAAAAGAGTAAGTTTCATTAGCTCGGTGATTTGTAATTAACACAATTGGGGCTGGGGTGGTGCAATCTTCCATGGCATTCATAATGGAAATGTACATGATCGCATTTGGATTCCTTTTTTCTCATAAACCCTTGAAGTGAGAAGGATGCTTGCCATGGAAAACACGACACAATAACAACATACACACATAGTCTTTTATGATAGTAAGGCTGTTGCATTGCAGCTACAGTGTGGCTTTGACTGATCAGAAGAATTTTTTACCATCTAACATATGCACAATGGAAGGATTTATAGATTCATAATCAACCCGCTTAGCTGTGTTATGAACACCATTCTATTGTCATCAAGTCCTTAATGTGGGGCTTCTACCCTGAGCTTCTGGCTCAGAAGCAGAGACACTGCCCATTGCACTACATGGCCTGCCACAAGATTTCCACATTTAACTGCATGAGAGTTTCCTCCAGAGGTTTTTGTCAATTTCAGAAGAATAACGATGTTGATGTATCATGATGCAGCTGCAAAATTCAGGTCACTGTATTGTCTTATTTGAGGCATAACAATCACAATAACTAAGTGTTAGCTCAGTTAGAGACAGTAAGTCAGAGCACCCCCAACTATTTTATATCATGCAGCAGAATGAGCTCTGTCATTAAACTGAAGATGATTATTTTTATTTCTTGCTGATCACTCAGCATGCCTTCTATTGTTGACTCCTGATGTGCACAGTGGGGTTTTCCGAATGAATTAATTGTCTCTTTACTTAACTGATGACTATATACAACTGTTCAGGATGGAAGGAAGAATATGCAAGGTTGTAACACTTACAATGTTACTGGACCAACTGGCATATCACTGGTGGGAGCTAAGTTGTCAGCAGATCTAATCCTTGCCAAAGTCCAACATAAAAATGTCCCTATATGAACAAAGGGCAATGAAGTCACTGATGGAATGGTTAAAAAGTCCTCAGATTTGACAACCTGGAATTATCATTGTTAGATTGTTTCATGAATAAATTTATTTCTATTAATATTGCATTCTATAATAATTTTATCCTGTATATTAAATCAACAGATTCAAATACTGTTTTGACTAACCATCTTTGAAGAATCTGTACAATCTCTGGTTACCAATCCTACATTCATTCTAAATTGAAAACGATTGAAAAAAAAATTAGAAGTAAACATAATCATCATTGTGTTAAATTGTAGAAACTGTATTATACCCCAACATCCCATTTGACAGCTTCAGTCCTTTCTTTGGCCTGCTCTACTTGAATAACTCATAGTAACTGTGCAGTAGATGAAGAGAACTACTGTCACATCTAGAGGGCAATAAGATTTTAATGCAGAGCATTAAGCAACAAAGAAACTCAAGCCAATCAGCACATTCAATAGGCTTAAAAAGATAGTTTGGGCCTTACCAGAAGAGACAGGGCATGCTGGCATGGACTTTTAAGAGGCCACAGTATTGTCCCAGTTTTCACGTTGAGAGAGCTTCCAAATGGTAATTAACATCAGCTGATATAGCTTACCAGAGGGAAATATGAATATATCTAAGTTTGTAACACAGAGGAAAGAGCTTGCCCTTAGTACAAGCTGCAATAGCCAATCGCAATAAGTAGGTATTTGTTAACCAACGTTTGGCCAGCACTTTAGCCTTGTTCTGCCATTGCTGCACCTAGTTGTCGCTTCTGCGTTACATTCCCGTTGGTAAACTCTCTGCTATGAAAGTAAAGCAACAAAAAATGACGAATACTGTTCTGGTTCATACAACTTATCGCTAGATCATCAGTAATACCTCAAAATTACAGAAATACAGGACCAAAGGTATTTCAATTTAAACACTGACCGTGTGTACTCGGGTTTGAATTGTCAAATAGTGATATTTGTTGTAAAATCAGCTAGAAACTGCTTTTCCATTCCTTCCTTCATTACAGGTTCTTCAGGACCGTTGTACGATTTGTAAATGACGACTGCCTCAGATAAACGTTGCCGTAAAAGAATGCCCCATTTAAAGAGACCTGACTGGCTCTATAACAATGATGAATTAGGAAATGTTAGCCAGCGGCATTGTGCCAGCTAAAGCGCTATCGTCAAGATTGAGCGCGCCGGTGTTTTAAACCTGTAAAAGTGTATCTGTTCGCCGTGACAACACAGCACTTGGGGAGCGCTACTTCTTTTTCTCGCTAAAGTCATGTCCCTCAGAATTGAAGTTGCAATTTTACCGGTAGACTGGGTCCCAATTATTTACGACGAGCCCCCCTGCCAGTGTCCCATACTCGCAAATAATCATACTAATAACATCCAAGTATAGCAAATCACTCCGAAGAAACGGAATCTCATGCTCTCTTTCGCTCTCTGTGGGTCCTCGGCTCGTATCGCACGGACCCTGAACCGCCCTTGCCAGCTCCTGTTAATGGTCTGGGCTACGAATCAAACCCATTCGGGCTTTGAGCTTCATTCCCAGCCCTGGGACAGGGTAGCTCTGGGAGAAGCTGGCTGAAGCTGCTTGTTTTGCAACCCAGTTAGAAACTAGCCGCTCCCGCCGCCAGAAAGTGCAGCGAGCAATCCAGCATCCCAAAGCTACTTGTCACATTCCCCGCTGCTGCTAGCAGTCGCTGTCCAGGTGCTGAACCACGCCTTCTCGGAGCGGGAAAGACTGTTACAACTTCATTCCGGGACTGTATTTCTTTCCCGGCAACACCGCCAGTGGTTCTCCTTCCGGACAGACTCTCCGGCCGGTACGGGGCTCTTTACAGAGAAACGCAATGTTGTATGCGCAACGTGCAGCGTCCCTGTCCAGGTTTTGTTGTTCGATGGTCACTTCAACCCTTACCTCCTATTCACCATCGAATAATATTGTCTGTCATAATATATTTCAATTTCTGTCCAAACAAGGGGCTGCGAACATGATTCGCTGTCTCAGCAAAGGATTCGAGTGTACAGTCGGTGGTGACAGGGCGCTAGTTCTCGGTTAGGGTTCGGAATGCTCGGCGACGCTCAATGTTGCCTGAGACGGAAATGTACTCGATACCAAACTACTGCGTTTCAAATTCACCGCAACATGTTGGACAGTGGGTGCACTCTGTAACTGGGCGCTGGACTAGTGGGTGCACACTGGATAGTGTGTGTTGTCGGAGGTCGGGCGCTGACAGCAGATAGGAGCAGTGTTTGGGCGCTGGATGGTAGGTGTGGGATATAGTTGGGCGCTGGATATTGGCTGTGCACTCGGTAGTGTGTGGGGGAACTGGAGCTGGTGTTGGCTGAGTATGTACCAGGGCATGGGGATTAAAGGGTGTGGACTAAGAGGAGTTGGAGAACGGTGCAGACATCGCGCTGGGTGCAAACAGGAAGACAACCGGAATGTACTCACGGTAGAAGAGGTATTCGGTGTAGCTGCTCCATGCCCTGTCATCAATCGCCTGGCCGCACACTGAGCCGGTCAGAGAGGAGTTGCTCCCCAGTAGAGTGAAGCCTGCTTCCGCCAGGGTGTCGAAGGCTCTCTCCAGTTGGCGGTAGCGGAGGTAGAAGCGGGACGTGTACCTGTCCGGCGTCCGGTCTGGGTCCCTGCTCTCATTCACGTTGTCTCCGAAGACTTCCTTGAGGAGGCCGATCCGCCCGCAGGCGAGGATACGGGGGACCCGGCGGAAGAGGCGAGCATCCCCCTGCAGGCTATCCCGGCCCAGGACACAGGAGCCGCGGTAACCCAGCGTGATGAAGCCGGCCCTGCGCTCCGCTGCCTGGCTGCCGGCCCGGGGGAGGTCGCTGCCCTGGGACAGCTCATCCAGGTCGCTGTGAGAGGGCTCCTCGAGGCCGGGGCTCTGCCCTTCGTCCGGGCTCAGCATGCGGACCAACTCGGGCAGATGGAAGAACTCCGCCTCCCGCCGGAGGCGCATCTTCTCCGGGAAGAGCTCGGGCAGTACCACCGCCCTGTCCCGCAGGTAGTCCAGGATGTAACGGAATAGGAAGCCGTCCCGGTCGATGAAGAAGCGCCCTCGGTTGTCCCGGGCCAGCTCGGGGCCTGCCGAGTTCCTCTTGTGGCCGAACATCCTGCCGAGCACCGAGTTCGGGAGGCTGGTCAGGGTGGACAGGCGGGTGAAGTACACCTGGCCGCCCACATTCAGCTCCACCACATCAGGCAGCGGGGGTCCGCTGCTCTCCCGGGCCGCCAGCGGGGGAGCCGGCCTGCAGTTCGCGTTCAGAGCCATGGCCGGGAGCCCGGAGCCAACTTCTGGCCAGGAGAGAGAGGCCGCCTCCACCCCTCCCGGCGGCGGCGGCGGGGCAGGGCACTTGGTCAGAGAGCAGCCTCCCCTACCCCGGGCAGCCCGGGACACCGGGAGACTCCCAGCTCCGCTTCCCCCCGACTCCAGCGCCTCCACTGTGATGGGGGGGGGGGGGGGGGAGAGAGAGAGAGGGATGGAGTATTGGAGCAGAGTCCTGCCCCCTGGGGGCAGGGGGGGAGGAGGGAGGGGCTCGCTGCCTGTGCCCTGGCGGCCGATCGGAGTGACCCTATTTGTTTAGCTCCCTCCCTCCCACCCTCCGCTCTGGGGCCGCTCCTGATCCCCAGCGCTCCGGATAGACTGCTGTGAGCTCCTGGTTTGTCACATCTCCCAGTGAGAGAGAGAGAGAGAAAGCAGCTGGCAAAGCGCCTCTTACATCATCTTCCCCCAAAGAGCTCTCACACACCGCCTCCTGCCGAGCTCCACTTCTCCAACTTGGAGAGTCGGGGCGGTATGATTCAGGGCTGAACGTGAAAAGCCAGCTCCCGCTTCCCTGGGTGCCTCGCACGCTTCTGCAGCTCGCCAAGAATCAGCGGCGCTCTCGGCTACTTTCAGACTCCACCACTCCCAGGCTCCGCCTGTCTAGTTTTCGGGAAATTTTTTTTCTCTCTATCCCCCTCTCTCTCTCTCACTCCCTCGGTTTCGCGGAAACCTACGAGACGGAAAATGATTGTCTCCTGAGGGTCAATCATAGACACAAAGTTGTCATTGGCCATTAGTCACCAGGAAACCGGCTCCCTCGAGGTGAAACGCCGAAAGCTCCAGCAGTCTCTTCCTCATTTGTCATTTCGTCGTGTTCTAGGGTGGCTAGGGCTCAAATCCGTCGAGAGGCGATGGAGTATTTTAGGATTGTGGAATAAATAATTAAGTGGAAGTGTGCGGCTAAAATGACCTAGTAATCCACAAAGTCTCGCAGCCAGATCTGAAGCAGTGTTTGCCAGCGTTTCAGAGAAAATAGCAGCGTTACAGGAGAGAGCGAGTGCTGTTTTTTTTTGGAGACACCGTATGTCATGCGTGAGCTAAAAGTTGGGGCCATTGGTAACATATACGGTCACCGTAACTAGAATTAGCGTCAATAAACACTGCTGTAATTCATAGTGAGGACAAATAAACCGGCAGCGAATTGTTACCACATATCACTGGTATGTAAAGGGATCCGAAAATTCTTCAAACAACGCCTAACACATACGCCTACCAGTAATCCCACATGGCCGTCACTAAAAATAACATCATAAAATATGTGATTAAAACAACATTTTCTTCTCACAGAATCAAACTATGTCATAAACAAAATAGGCTACTCATAAGTGATGATTTTTGAGGTTAACTTCATTGTGTAAAAGGTCAGGATTCATATTCGTTTTATTCAAAACCAGTAAGTATTCTTCATTGGTGCCATTTCTTGTATTATTGCGAAACAGCTTTGTGGGAGGGGACACCATATGAGGCTCTTTACGATATTGGAACAGAACTATTTCAGGGTAAAGCTATTTATACTGCGACAGGTGACATTACGGAAGAGACCAAAAACACATTCTGAAAATTGGAATAGGATCAGAAAATGTTGAAAGTCATTTGTACGTGATTATATTGCGTTTAGCACTTGCCAGTGGTCGTTTTAAACGTTAACCTACTTCTCCCTCCCTATAGTCTATGAGCTGCTATCTCGATCCAGTATTTTGTATTTACTGTTATGAAAAGCAAATATAGTCTTATGGTATGTATTTAAATAGCAGCTCTAACACAATACAAAAGCGATGATTATATTCCGAATGCCCGAAGCTTGGCAAATTACGGTAGTACAGTCACAATCTAGGAGTAAAGGCCCTTTCGACTCCAATACGCTGTGGTATAGACTCACAAACGTTTTGGATTTACAGGACTACATGTTTTTATCAACATGTCACAAGGAATAGGGATTTAAGATATCAACAGGTTGGTGTATGTTTTATACCGTTATACTTGCTCACCCATTATCTTGCGCTTTTGTTATCAAAACTCATTTTTCAGCTCAGAATGTATGAGTGATAGAAGACCAACAGAACATACTTTTAATCCCTAGGTCAATTTCTATATACACTAAATCAAAGGTTTTATTTGCCCATTTCATAACCTTGTCGACTTAAGATGCAATTTGATTTGTACATTTGAAAGTCAAGATATTTTGTTCCTTTATACCACGTAAAATCGTTTCATATAGTTATTTAAAGCTATATAAATAATATAGCTGTTTTATTTCTCAAATAGAGAGTGAACATAAAGAACAGTCATGATTGAACACAATGCAATCAGCACAAAATGCAATTTGATTTTTACATTTGAAAGTCAAGATATTCTGCTCCTTTATACCACTTAAAATCGTATCATATAGATTGTATTTCCCTTTCACTGATCTTACTTCCAAACATATTAATTATAATTTTGTACTTTAAACAGCACCTGTCTCTTATTTGTCCATTCAGCCAGTTATCCATGTCCCTTGAGTAATTTCATCACAATTTTGATCTTCTATGGATGTCTTATTAGGTTTAATGGAAGCATTAGCAGATTCTAAATCCTTACGTCCAAGTAAACTCACACAGTTCAATATTTGTAGGACGACTTGACTCTGGGAGTGAAAAAATGTGACCCTCCTTGATGTATGAAGTGGATACAATATTTTTGCACATGCTTTCATATGTGTTTTTCCAGCAAATGGGGGGGGGTGTCATTTATACTGTGATAACACAAGGCTGCAATAAATAATATAACTGTTTTATTTCACAAATAGAGAGTGAACGTAAAGAACAACAGTCATGATTGAACACAATGAAATCAGCACAAAACGACAATTCTATTCATCAATAAGTCAGTTTACTTATACAAGACAACTTATAACTTCACAGTCTGAGCGATAACCTGCCTGTTGGCTTTCTATGAACATGCCAAAGAGTTAATATATGTTTCTGTCCCTACCTTATTAGTTATGTTCACTACTGGAGGGAAGATCTGTGCCAGAGACACCTGTTGAGTACTTAGAACCAGGAGCTTTCCAAATCAATGCGGCTGTAGTATTTACTGATTACAAAGCTGCACAATAACATTTTCAATTTTTAGAAAGTCAAATAATTACCTAATACATTATCTTTGACAATCCTTTATCTTGTTTTTTAAACCAATTTATATGAATATATATTTTAAAACTCCCAATTTGTTAAGTTTAGAAAAAATCAGTGTGTTGCTCAGAAATGTAATTCTAGAATCAGAAAGGAAAATGATATATAACAAGCTACAACATAAACTATACTGTGATGATCAGAATAAGTTTTACATTACTTAAGAACATGGTTTTTGCATGTTTGTTTTTATGCCATGATAAAGGACAAAAAGTTAATTAAAGCCAGTATTTCTCTCTGTGATTGGTGAGGAACTGTGAGAAATGTACTTAGTAAATCACAATCAATCCACAAAATAAACTGACAAACATTCTAAAGACAGTATGTGTGACTGCTAAAAATAAACTGACATAATGGAGCTGATGTCCAGAAGCTAGGTTAACTCTAACCCCTTTTAACTTGAAATGATCCAGAACTCTGCTGCCTGTGTCCTAATTCACATCATGTTCTGCCCATCCCCGTGCTCAGTGACCTATTCTGACTCCTACTCATGCAACATCTGGATTTTAAAATTCTTATCTTTGTTTTCAAATGCCCCCTTTGTGAATTGACCATCTCATTTTCTGTGATCACCTGTCCCTCTATCGTCTGATATACACTAATTGCTTCCAGCAACTGGAGCATCCTTAATTTCAATCATTCCAATAGTCGTTGGCCACGACTTGAGGTGGCTAGGCTGCGAGCTCTGGAGTTTCCGTTTGATATCTCTCTACTTCTATGGCTAAATGTTTGGTCATCTGATTTAACATTAAGCATTTATTGCCCATCTTTAATCATGTAGAGAATTAACCACACTTCTGTGGGTCTAGAGTCACATGATTTCCTTCCTTAAAGGACATTAGTGAAAGAGTTGGGTTATTTTTATGGCAATTGACAATGGTTACATGTTGTGATTAGGCCAGTTTCTAATTCCAGATTTTTATTGAATTAAATGTGCTATTGAATTATTATTGGTGTCTTTACCACTACATTCCTGCCTCCCCTAGGATGACAGGGACTAGGTTCTGAATATTGAGAGGTATACGACTTTCAAGAAGAATAGGAATCTAGATGAAGATAGATGGAAAGTTCTGCTAATCAAAGGTGGAATTAGTACAATAGTTTAAGCTAATCTTGGTTAAGGAGATTAGGATATAGAATCAGTTGTGGTGTAGATGAGGAATAGTAGGAAAAAGAAGTCTCTGGGGGAAATGATCTACAAGCTCCCAAACAGTAGCTATAATGTGAGATGAATCATACAAGAATAAATATTGGACATTTGTGGTAATGGGATGGCAAGAATTATGAGTGATTTTAATCAACAAAATAAATTGGAAAAATCAGATTTATATTGGTAGCTTCAATAGGGAGAACATAGAATGGTTTCAGCACAGTTTCTTAGAGCAGCACATTGTGGATTGACTAGAGAGCAAGCTGTACTAGACAGGACAGCTTAATGATGTCAGAGTAAAGGTATCTTTAGGTAGCAGCAATCATAAGTGATTGAATTTTTCATCTAGTTGAGGGAGAGAACGATGATTTTAAGATAATGTTTCAAACTTAGAAAGGGTGGCCATATAAGCATGAAAGCCATGCTAGCTGAAATGCACTGAGATTTTAGGCTAACAGATAAATCAATCAAGAAGGAGGAGGTGATGTTTAAAGGGATATTTCACATTTCTCAGAATTAGTACATTTATACAATAAAGAAAAAGTATCCAAGGGGAAGACCCACCATCTGTAGTTAATCAAGGAATTAAACAGAACTTCAAATTTAAGGAGAAAGTATATAGTTTTACATATATTAATTGCGGGTCAGATAACTGGTCAGAATACAAAAAATGGCAGAGAATGATTCAAGATAATAAAATGTGAGGCTGGATGAACACAGCAGGCCCAGCAGCATCTCAAGAGCATGAAAGCTGACGTTTCGGGCCTGGACCCTTCATCAGAGAGCAATGATTCAGTTGATCAGGACAAAAAATAAGAGTATGAAAGGAAGCTAGCGAGAAATGTAAAAAATCATAGCAAGAGTTTCAATATAACAAAGAAATTATTGCACAAAGTAGAAGCTAATGGTGAAGGGGCAACATACTAGAAGATTGACGAGCTGGCAGAAAATATGAATAAATGGGTCTGTTTCAGGTTGTCAACATGTGACATCTGGGATCCTCCAAGGGTCTATGTTGAGCCTTTGAATGTTTAGAATTTATAACAATGACTTTGATGAAGAAATTGAAGATGTAGTGGTTAATTTAGCAGATGACACAATGACAGGTAGGAAAGAATGACTTCAGAATTCTGAGTTTCAGAGGTGTTTTGGTGTTCTTGTTCATAAGTCACAAAATGTTAGCATGCACATACAGCACGTAATTGGCCGGGGTCGTGGGGGCGATAACAGAATTTACTATTCAGAGAAAAATTGAACGTAAAAGTAAGAGTGTTCTGCTTCTATGATATAGGCATTGATGAGACCCCATTTTTTAAATTCATTCATGGGATGAGGGCATTGCTAGCTAGGCAGCATTTATGGCCCATCCTTAATTGCCCAGAGGGCAGTTAAGAGTCAATCACATTCCTGTGGCTCTGGAATAACATATAGGCCAGACCAAATAAGGATGGCAGTTTCCTTCCCTAAAGGATATTGGTAAACCAGATGCAATTTCTTGGCAATCAATTCATGGTCATCATTGGACTCTTAATTCCAATTTTTTTTTAATTAAATTCAAATTCCACCGTATACTGTGACAGGATTCAAACCCAAGTTCCCAGAACGTTATCTGGATCAACAGTCCAGCAACAATACCATGAGGTCATTAACACCATTATTCCCCACCCCCCCAACAACTGGTATACTATGAATAGTTTTGGCCTTCTTATTGAAGGTATTTCAGAGGACATTTACTGGATTGATATCTAGCATGAGTGAGTTATCTCAAAAGAGTTCAGAGGAATATAAAGTGATATAACTGAATTTTATAAGATGCTGAATACTGTTGATAATGTGGATATGGACAGGATGTTCACCCTTGTTGCTGAGGCTTAGAACTAGGGACACTTTTAAAACATTGTAGGGCAGGAATGAAATGAATTTTCTTTTCTCTCAGAGATTTCTAAATCTATAGAGCTCTCAAACTCAGAAAGCAAGGAAGCAGAGTCATTCAATATTTTCAAGGTGGAACTAAATTGATTACTTTGCCTAATCAGGATCTAAGGTTATCAGAGATAGATTGGAATGTGGAATTTGTAATACAATTAGATCAGGCATGATCTTATTGAATGGCAATGCAGGATCGAAGGACTGAAAGACTTCATTCTATTCTTAAATCATACGTATCCACAAATGAAATTTATAACAGCATGATAATAGATTATTACAACATTATAAACCCCTGATACATGCACTAAACAGTTGAACTTAGACAATAAAATCATAAGAAGGAACATGACAAGCAGTCATCACAGAGTTAAATGCAAGTAACACTTTCCAAAGTCCTTTGACACAAGAGTCCTTCAGCTGCAACACACTTCTTATTTTAAAATTGTAGGTACATTATCTATAACCTCAAATTACAGTTAGTACAAGAAACTCATCTGAAGAAACATTCAATGAAACTCCAATCAGCAGCAATTGGTTTGCACCTTGCAACATTTTACCATTTCATTAAATGATATGTTAGTTTGTTGTTGTGAAATCTTTTAAGCCTAAGAACTGAATCATACCCAAAAGTCAGTATGTACAGGATCCTTTAGGAAGTGTGCATGACTACCAATATATCATAGAGCTGTGTGAAATTGATGCTGGCTGCTCCTTGCATTCAGAGAAGCTTACAGACAGGGATCTATTCAATTAGAAGAATGGGGAAATTCCTAACGCCACCTAAAAGAAACTGTAATCATAAACAGAAGGTTAACCAAGGTCCCAGGCAGCAGGATGTACAAGTAACTAACAGAGGTAGTTACAGAAACTGCAACAAATCTGAAAGACTCTCTACATCAGAAGGCAGGGAACCAGGGTCGTTGATTATGTTTTAGGTAGAGGTAGCTTGACTCCCTTGCTTAACAGGAATCTAAGGTTATTAGTGACAGCCAGGAATGTGAAATTTGGAACGCATCAGAACAGCAATGAACTTGTTGAATAGCAAAGCATCTGATGCAGCTTTTCAGGCGCAGGTCTGCACTGCTCCGAAGGTTCGTCATAATGTGTCTGAATGGGTCAATTAGCCAAATAGCTTGGAAGCCCTTATACTGAGGCCAGCAAGTGGAGTTGGAGGAGAATTATCTTGTTTTCAAAACAGCAGGAAGAGATGGCACAATGCCAGATGTTGGTTAATTACCAGACTAGGGTCTTCAAGTTAAGAATCTGTGCTTCTAGTTTATTTTTGACTATCCGCTGCAGCCCCATTACTTACACCGCTCTCCACTCACCTAAAGTAATTCACAATTTTACAATTTTCTCCTGCTTATCACATAGCATTCCATGTTTCCAGCACTACCGGAACCCCCACTTCTGCACATCTAATATCTTGCACATAATGTCCACTTTATTCAAGATTGTTGGGCACAATCTAAAATAGTTTGGAAGTCTGACACAAATGAGAAGTCAGGCAGAAATAAAGCACCCAACTGGAAGATCAGATCCTCTTCCTAATTGCTAGTGAGTGTAAGATGGCAACATTGAGTGAAAATGGTGCAGGGAGAAGCTGAAAGTTCTTCACACTTTATCCAATTTTTCCAATCAACCCAAACATTCCACATGATGAGTTGCAACCAATCATCTCTCCCTGCTTTATATTAAAAGTAATCTCCCTCCTTCTCTTTTACTTAAAGACCAGAAAATAAGGCTTTCAATGAAGTTCATGGTTGAAGGTTTTCATTCCTATTTGCTTTTCGATGATTGTACATTCCCTGCCTGCTGCACTGCACTTTGTTCAATATATATGGAGGCTCACATGGCCAAGTACAGAAATATTGAGTGTGAATGCGTGTAATATCCCAAGGCATTTATTTTCTTCTATTTATTCATTGAATGTGAGCATCATTTGCAAGGCCAGTATTTACTGCCATTCCTGACTTGAGAACAGCTTGTAGGACAAAGTCATGCAGATTAGATTTGTGTTATGGATAAATCTGATCTTTCTGATACCAATTCAACACATGGGCAATTTTCTCAACTGTGACTCAGTCCAATTTACATTGGATCCAGGCAGAAATAAACTCTTTCATCTTTCCCTTTACTATTGGCCTTACCAATACCAGAAGGAATACAAATTGCCTAAAGTATTTCTACTCCCTGTGATAGTAGGAACTGCAGATGCTGGAGAATCTGCGATAACAAGGTGTAGAGCTGGATGAACACAGCAGGCCAAGCAGCATCATAAGAGTAGGAAAGCTTGACGTTTCAGGCCTAGACTCTTCTTCAGAAATCTTTCTTCAGAATCTTCAGAAATCAAGTTTGATTTCAGACTTGGATGACTATCTGTGTGTTTTCATATTCTCGGCTGGTGTGAATCTCCTCTGGGTGCTGCGGTTTCCTCCCACAGTCCAAAAATGTGAAGCTTAAAGTGTCCAGAGCTGTGCAGGCTCGGTGAATTAGCCATGGTTAATGTGGGGCTATAGGAATAGGGTGGAGGACTGAGTCAGGATGTGATGCTCTTTGGCGGGTCGGTGCAGGTTCGATGGGCCAAACGGCCTCTTTTAGCACTGTAGGGATGTTATGACTCTATATTTTCAAATTTCAAACTAGGTAATCTGGCAAGTAAAAGACACGAATAGAACTTAGTGAGAGACTCAGTAAAGATCATGGATGGTCCACTTATTTTGAAGAATCTGCCGATGTCTTGAGTTTATGGGCTCAACAAATGGAGCACAGTTGTAGCAGCAACGCATTCAGCATAATTTCCAATCACATTTGATTTAGCATTCAGATTTGGTATATCTGGTGGCATAATATTGTATTTCAGAATTTGACACAAATTCAATCCAAGTTACCAAAGACGAGGAAAAACTACACACAACATACACAAAGTGTGCCTCAGACAGAGAAACCTAAATTCTGACTATGCAAACTTCAAACAGTGAATTTCAATGAAATTGTTGATGAAATCCCCACCTTCTCCATTTGAAAAAAAAGGTTCAGAAAAGTACTTGATTTTTCTGGGCAAAGTTTAAATTTAGCACATTCTTTTAAACAGTAAAAGTGAACTCCTTGCAGAATCCTACATATTGAGGTGGGAGCATTTACATAATTGCACGACTTGGCAGGTTTATGACTAATATCATTCTGTTGTGTGAAGAGCCCACGATCAGCCTAATGTTACACTACAATTGGAAGCAATCTGAAAAGCATTGGTACTCACCTCAGGGAATGTCTTTTTTCATTGTTGGATCAAATCAGAAAAATTTATCAGAGTATGATCTCAGTTTTACTAACAGAGAAAAGGTGTGACAGCATTTTCAAAATCTGCATTTTCAGCAGATCCACTCTAGTTAACTGATTCAAATCCCCTTTATTTACTTTAGATGCTGACAGTACAGATCCAGAATCTGTGATTTTCTTTCTGATTGAACCACTTATCTTGAAGGACCAATTTGTATGAATACGGTCTACAGCTGAAAATTGAAAGTATATTTTCGTCTAAAAAAGCAGATTATTCAGAGTTTGAAGTAACTATTTGATATAAATAGGAAATTGAAATTTAGCATAAAATTTAAATTACCAAATAATTTCAGCTAAATGGCTAATTTAAATGATTACTGTATTCCCAGTGATCTGCTTGATGTGGCCGTATCTTTGAAAATGATTATCCTTCCTTATCTTCAATGGGAAAAGCAATGCTTAGTTTAATGACTTCCCCATTTTAAATTAATCCTATCATTTAAGTTCTCACTCCACAGTATTAGTCCTTGCAACAATGTGCATGCACTATTAACTTTATCGGCCCCTCAGCATACTAATTTGTTACTCCACATGCCTGTTAACTTCAACTTTTCTTCACTACAAACTCATTGTCTCTTCATAGTAATCTCTTTCCTTCAATTGGAGTCTTGTTCTATCTGTTTTTTTTTAACAATGGGATGATACTATTGTCACCCCCTCGTCTCATTTCTATATATTATTCATGTTTCATGTTTGAACTGCTGTTAACACCACCCCCTTCTGGCTGCAGAACTTTATTCATACGCAAGGTTTAGCCAACTATATTTCTAAGAATAGTTCACAAATTAAATTAAAACAGGTTGTTCTAAAATAGTTAATTGGAAGAATCACTGTAATTTAACATAATTTGAAAGGAACTTCTCACAGTTTAACAGAGTTCTTTGTAAGATGTGGTTGTCACAACTTTCTGGGCATGGTGGCTCAGTGGTTAGCACTGCAGCCTCACAGCGCCAGGGGCCCAGGTTCGATTCCAGCCTCGGGCGACTGTCTGTGTGGAGTTTGCACATTTTCCCCGTGTCTGGCTAGGTTTTCTCCAGGTGCTCCGGTTTCCTCCCACAGTCCAAAGATGTGTGGGCTAGGCGGATTGGTCATACTAAATTGCCCGTAGTGTTCCGGGATGTGTGGGTTATAGGGGGATGGGTCTGGGTAGGATGCTTCAAGGGGCGGTGTGTACTTGTTGGGCCGAAGGCCCTGTTTCCACACTGTAGGGAATCTAATCTAACAATGTGACCAACAGTGTCCCATGTTTAAACCCATTTGCAAATCTCAGGTGAATGGAGCTAAGTTTCAGGTGGGATAAAATGAGCACTGAACCTGGACTCTCCTTGACATTAAAATATTTAAACACTGATATTTGTTACTGACAGAGGCTTAAATTGCATTTGTATTCTCATCTGCCTTCTACAGCTGGTTGCCGCAGTATTAATTTCTGTTTAAATACAAAACATAACTTTAGAGCAAGTTTTGGAGACTACATCTGGCTATTTATTTACCGAAGTATCTGTGCCATTTCAATCACTCCCACCATAGACAGCTAAGCTTTAGGCCTCAAGTTTTAGAATTTCCTCCATAAAACTTTCCATCGTTTTACAACACTCCTTAAGCTTCCTTTTTGTAATTCGTCCGAATATCTCCTTCTGTGATTGAAGATGTTCTCTCAAATAGGAAACAAAGGCTAGGAAAGGTAATGGAGTCTGTAAGTGTAATATCTCTTAAGGTCTTGGTGAGAAATAATACAGTGGGCTCATGGTTGAAATAAAATTCTCCTGGAGCAAAATGCAGACAACTGAGGAAAATGTTGTTATTGTAAATAAACAAACTCTCATTTATTTTGAGGTGGGGGGGTCTCTCACATCCTCACTTGAAAATTAATTTACTTCTCCTTGTTTGACGTATTGTAATTCCTAATGTGTAATATACAAGTGTGGAAGAGGTACAACTCCCTGATCCTGATGCACCTCCTTTAGTATCACTCAAAGTTCTGTCTAGTTTATGGCAGAGTTTGGGTCCAGTGTATCTGATTGGGATACAGACACTGATTTATGGGACAGCTACATAACCATACTAGTTCCTGCCTGTAAAGAAGCAAGATTTATGCTTCTTTCTTTAGTTCTCTGTCTGAAGCAAGGTCCAATCCACAGCATCATGAACTCCACCAGGGGCATGGCTAAGGAGTGGATTTTGAATTCACCTCAGCAGGGATGGGGATCAAGCCCTGTGCTGTTGGCAGTAATCTGTCCAGCCAAGTGACCCAACCAGTTCTCAAAAGGAGTCTCATCTGCTTAGGTAAGATAAATTTTTACATGCCTGTTCTAGCCAGGATAGTGATGGTAGGGGCTAATTTACATTCAAGTCTTTACTACTTTGAAGTAGATTAATGACATTTTACAATTGTTTAAGTTATGAACCAACTGGACAGATTGGCAAATTGTTCAGTAATGGGTCAATATATTATGGGAAATCTACTAATAGTTTCAATGTTTGACCTGAGTTATTGTCACCTGGATTTTGTAGTTCTGAAACACAAATACCGAATAATACATTTTGTTTTCTATTCATTTTGTGGGATGTGGGCATCATTGACTGGCCAGCATTTCTTGCCCATCCCTTGTTGCCCATGAAAAGATGTTGGTGAGCTGCCTTCTTGAACTGCTGCAGTCCTTCTGCTGTGGGGTTGACCCACAATGCTATTCACTAACCCCAGATGTTAATGAGGAGGACTTTGCATGGTTGACAGGGCTGTTTCTGCCGCGGTCTTTTCTGGTGTCTAGGTCGATGCCAGGTGATCCATCCACTTTCATTTATTTGAGTCTTTGTAATGATTGGTACATCTATGTGGCTTGCTAGGCCATTTCAGAGGACATTGCTGTGGGTCTGAAGTCACATGTAGGCCAGACCAGGTGAGGGTGGCAGATTTTGTCGCTTGAAGGACATTAGTAAACCAGATGGGTTTTTCCAACAATCGACAATGATTTCATGGTGATCAGTAGATTCCTAATTCCAGACTTTTTAATTTGAATTCTGCTGTGGTGGGATTCAAACCTAGGTCCCCAGAGCATCAGCTGGGCTTCTGGATTAATAGTTTAGCGATAATACCACTAGGCCATCACCTACCCCCACTTTTTCTCCTCCCTGAGGTAAGGATATGAATTCAACAAGAGTGAAGGAACAACAATGCAATTTCAACAAAAATTTCAACATTGGACTCAAAATGTTAACAATGCTCTGAATTTTCCCCTCCCTGGTATGGCACAGGTAACATCAAAAATGTGGGAAAATGCAGCAAGAATGAAAAGAAGTCAGATTCTCAACTTTGAGAAGAACTTTCCTGATTTCACCCCTCGAGCATTTAATAGCAACTTCAGAATCTCACCACTGAGTTTGGACTAATTTATTTCCATATATTTGTGTCCCCTTAAATCTGCAACTTATCTCAATAATATGCCATTTTCACTCTCTTCTCTGCCAATAAACTAGGTGGTGCAAATTCCCTCCATGTAAATCAGAGCGGGTACCTGGCAGCTGCATTGGCAAACCACCAACTTTACTAGATTCTCATGCCTGCTCTCAAACTAACTCACAGACTACCTCAGTCTTTCAACACTTCACGTTCAAGTTCAGCAACTGCTAGACTTGCATGATCCTGCCAGGTTCCTGCTGATTTCAATTTTACTTGACTCTCTTGATAGCATATTTTGTGGGCAAGATCCTAAATGAGTATGTTGCATTAGTATTCATCCAGGAGAACAAAATGGAGGACAGTGAGATTAGTGTGGTGAGTGGTAATATGCTAGGGCATTTTGAGATCAAGAAAGAAGTGGTGATGCATTTCTTGAAGAGATTAAGATGGATAAGTCCCCAGAACCCAAAGGTACCTATCCCAGGTTTTTCAGAGAGGCAAGAAAGGAACTTGTTGGAAACTTGACCAAGATCGTTGTACCCTTGATAGCTATGGGAGAGATACTGGAGGAATGGTGAGTAGCTAATGTTGTTCCTCCTGTAAAAACAGGAAATGGGGATAATCCAGAAAATGCTAGACCAGTCAGTCTCACATCGGTATTTGGGATGCTACTGGAGAGAATGCTTGGGGATAGGATTTATGCGCACTTGGAAAAGCATGGCCTAATTAGGCATAGTCAGCATTGTTTTGTGTGGGACATGCCATGTCTTACTAACTTCATTGCATTTTTTGAGGAGGTGATGAAAGTGATCAACGAGAGTAGAGCAGTGGATGTTCACATGGCTTTTAGTAAGACTTCCAATCCCTCATGGTAGGTTTCTCCAGAAGTTTAAGATGCATGAGATCCACACCATTTCTGTGACTTGGCCACTTGGATTCAGAATTGGCTTGCCCATAGAAGGAAAAGGGTAGTGGTAGATGGGCATTTCTCAGGCTAGAGGTCTGTGACTAGATCTGTACTGAGACATCTGCTGTTTTTGATATACATAAATGACCTAGATGTAAATGTAGCTGGGAGGTTTAGTAAGTCTGCAGATGACATGAAGATCAGTGGAGTTGTGGATAGTGCAGAAGGTAGTGAAAGCATACAGGAGGATTTGGATCAGTTGCAAATATGGGCAAAGAAATGGCAGATGGAGTTTAATCTGCCTAAGTGTGAGGTGCTGCACTTCAGGAGATCAAATATTAAGGAAGTGTATAAAGTCAATGGCAGGACTACGAACAGCATTGATGCAAAGAGTATCTTGGAGTTCAAGCCCATCACTCCCTGAAAGTGCCCACACAAGTAGATGGGGTGGTAAAAAAGGCATATGGCATGCTTGACATTATCAGTGGGGAAATTAAGTACAAGAGTCATGTTGTTGTGTTACAGCTTTACAAGACTTTGATTAGGCCACACTTGGAGTATTGCATTCAGTTCTGGTCACCACATTACAGCAAGGATGTGGAGGCTTCAGAGAGGATGTAGAAGAGGCTGCCTGAATTGGAGCGTATGAGCTAGAAGGAGAGGCTAGAAAAACTCAGGTTGCTTTCCCTGGGGCAACAGAAACTGAGGGGATACTTGATAGAGAGTATATGGGGACATTAGATAGCTTTGGCCAAGTAGGGTAAAGGAGAGTCCAAAGGTATTCTACAAATACATTAAGGACAAAAGGGTGATCAGGGAGAGAATAGGGGCCCTCAAAGATCAGCAAGGCCACAGCAGAACAGCAGAAGATGGGGGAGATATTAAATGAGTATTTTGCATCAGAGTTTACTATGGAGAAGGGTATGGGAGCTAGAGAACTTGGGGAAATAAATAGCGATACCTTGAAAAGTGTCCATAGTACAGAGGAGGTAGTGCTGGGCATCTTAAAACATCTTAAACCTTTGACAAGGTCCTTCATGCAGACTGATATCAATGAGTATATGAACTAGGAGGTCATGTGCAGCTGTAGAGGACATTGGTTAGGCCGCTATTGAAATACTGCATTCAATTCTGGTCTCCCAGCTAAAAGAAGAATGGTGCGAAACTTGAAAGTGGTCAGAAAAGATTTACAAGCATATTGCCAGGGTTGGCGGGTTTGAGCTAAAAGGAGAGGCCGAATAGGCTGGGAATATTTTCCCTGGAGCATCTGAGGCTGAGGGGTGGCCTTTTAGAAGTTTATACAATCATGAGGGACTTGAATAGGGTGAATAGCCAAGGTCTTTTCCCCAGGGTGGGGGGAGTCCAAAACACGAGGGCCTAGGTTTAAGGTGAGAGGGGAAAGGTTTAAAAGGGGCCTAAGGGACAACTTTTTCACACCGAGGGTTTTATATGTATGGAACAAGGTGGCAGAGGATGTGTGGAGGCAGGTAAGATTACAGCATTTAAAATGCATCTGGATTGGTACATGAATAGGAAGGGTTTAGAGGAACAGGGGCCAAATGTTGGCAAAGTAGACTAGATTAATTTAGGATTAGCAAGAAGTGATGATTCTAGAGTCAGAGATAACATAGTGTGGAGCTGGAGGAACACAGCAGGCCAGGTAACATTAGGGTCCTGAACCGAAACATCAGCTTTCCTGCTCCCCTGCTGCGCTCCTCCAGCTCCACACTATGCTATCTCCAGATTAATTTAGATATCTAGTCAGCATGGATGAGTTGGATTAAAGGATCTGTTTTCATACTGTATATCTTTAAGTCTCTAAGTCTAAAATAATGAGATGCATAGATAGGTGAGAGGAGAAAATTTCAAAGGAGAGGTGAGGTGTACTTTTTTTTTTACACAGAGAGTGTAGGAGTCTGGAACATGCTGCCAGGTGTGGTGGAGGCAGATATGAAAGGAGTGTTTAAGGGACTTTTAGAAAAGGACATGAATATGCAACCAATGGAAGGATATAGACCATCAGCAAACAGAAGGGATTAATTTAATTTGGCATTATGTTCGGCACAACATCATGAGCCACTGGGTGCGTACCTGTGCTGCATCATTCTATGTTAAATAATGCCTTAACATAAAGGGCAGTCACTCTCAATTTCTTTCAAGTTAATTCCTTTGCCCATGTTTGGACAAATATTGTAGTGAGATCAGGAGCGTCAGTGAAGAGCTTTTTATTACCATTTAAGTACCACAACGAATGACAGTTTCCATCATTTTGTTGACGTTCAAGAGTAGACTGATGAGACAGTAATTGTCCATGTTAGATTTGTCCTGCATTTTGTGGACACAATGTACCCAAAAGAGTTTTGACACATTGCCAAGCAGATGTCAGTATTTGAAAGCTTCGCTATAAGAGTAGCTAATTCTGGAACACAAGTATTCAGTATTATTTATAACAACAGGATGTTGGGGACTTGATGCTGAGCTGGTGTGTTTGATTTTAGATGTTTCATCACCCTACATGGTAACATCAAAAGTGCACGTCCGGTGAAGTGTCGGTGTTCTGTCCCATTTGTTATTTGTATGCCTCGGTTTGCTGGGGTGGTTGGCATTACTTCCAGTTCTGTTTTTCAGTGGTTTGTAAACGGGGTCCAGTTCAATGTGTTTGTTGATCGAGTTCTGTTCAGAATGCCAGGAATTCTATTATGGATGTGCTACCCCAGTTGAATTCATGTCCTTCTTTGTCCGTGTGTATTGAGACCCAGCAAACTGACACATACAAATAACAAGTGAGGCGGAACACCAACGCTTCACTGGAGGCGCACTGACAATGTCACCTAACAGGGCGACAAAACGTCTGTAATCAAACACTTGCCAGGCCGGTGTAAGTCTACAATTTCATCCACAACCCGAGCTACATATCTTCTCAAAAACTTTAAACAGAATGTTGTCAGTGCCCCTAGTCCTCTCAGTATTCAGCGCCTTCTGCCATTTTTTAGTGAATCCATTTGGCTAAAGGTTGACATCTGTGCGTGTAGAACTCAGAAGGAGGCAGAGATATATCATCCACTTAACACCTCATGTTGAATATTGCTACAAAACACATCAGGTTTGTGTCATGACTTAAATGGGAAGTGTGCACCAAAATCATGCCCCACTGTTCCACAAGTCATCACAGTACACAGAACGTATAAATGTAATATAAACCCAATGACAAGACTAAAATGACCAATTTCACTGACTGACTGATATTCCAGACAAAAGCTATTCACACAACCGGTTCCTTCAGTAACAGAAAAAAAAAGCTATTTTTGTGACACGCTTAACTTTGACACAAGTATGAAAGAGAGGAATTGTAATTCATGCAGCATAAACTATGTCCCTTCAAATCCCCAACACATGCACATGCAATCATAACCAAGACAGAGAAAAGACAAGTGCTTTAACACACATACCGTAGTTTAATTCAGAGGGTCTAAACAAAATTACTAAGTTTTTGGAGTAGATCTGTAGCTCGGGTTGCAGGTGTTGAAGTTGGTTGTTTCGCCGAGCTGGTTTGTTATTTTGCAGACGTTTCATTACCGTACTTGGTAACACCCTCAGTGCAGCCTCTGATGAAGCGTCGGTGTGTTTTCCCGCCTGGTTTTTAAACTCTGGGGTCCATTGCGATGGATTGCCTCACTTCCAGGTTTCCTCCATTATGGAATGTATATGGGGCCAAGTTCAACGTGTTTATTATAGCGTGATTCATGGAGTGCCATGCTTCCAGGAATTCTCGTGCTTGTCTCTGCCTAGCCTGTCCCAGGGTCTTGGTGTTGTCCCAGTCAATGTGGTGGTTCTCCTTGTCCATGTGGATTGAGGTGAGTGAGTATTGGTTGTGTCTTTTTGTGGCCAGTTGGTGCTCATGTACTCTTGTTGTTAGTTTCCTTCCTGTTTGTCTGATGTAGTGTTTCTTGCAGTCTCTGCAAGATGACATTGGTCCTGTCCATGGCGAGAAGTGGGTCTTTAGTTCAGATGAGCACTTGTTGTAGGGTTGATGTGGGTTTGTGTGCCACTCTGATGCCCAGCAGTCATAGAAGTTTTGTGGTGAGTTCTGACGTGTTCCTGAAGTAGGGTAGTGTGATGAGTGTTTCGGGGCATATAGAATCTTTCTGATGCTGTCCCTGGAGGAACAAAATTCCAATGAATAAAGGTCCATAACCAAGGTGGTAAATAATTCTGCCCTTGGCTTAGGGATTTCTGCAAGTTGATTTGTTTTCTTGTATGAATTCCTTCTTGTAAACTTCCTTGGTTTCTCTGTCTTTCCTCACATGGAATGAGACGGCATAAGAGATTATATCTGCGGGTTTTTCCACAGATATTTCTCCCATTCTGCTGCTCTTGGGTACTTAAAACTTCTAAACTCGTAGCTCAGCCAATCACAGGGCTGTTGACAGGCAATACTCCCTTATCTTGAAAGGCCCTCAGTGTCATTCACTCTCAAATTCTCTCTCGTCCTTCTTCCTAAAAATAACATCATATTCAACAGCTCATCAAAATAAAAAGAACATAGATTTTCAAGTTGCAAAACAGTCCTAACATTCCAGGATTACAGGAATCAATGAACTACCAAATGATAGTCCCAAAAATAAAAAGATGCGATCTTTTACATTGCCTATTGCACTGATGTGCTGAGTTCCTCCATCACTGAGTACAGTAAGATTTGTGGACCCTCCTTCTACTATGTTTTTTAAATTATTTGTCAATGGGATGCAGGCATCATTGGCTACATCCGTATTTATCAGCAGATGGCAATTAAGAATCGACAACATTATTGTGAATTTAGACACACATGTAAGCCAGGGCAGGTAAAGATAGCAGATTTCTGTTCCAAAAGAGCATTCTGAAAAATCCAGTTGGGTTTTCACAACAATCAACAGTAGTTATATGAACACCATTTATTGATTTAAAACGGGACCATCTACCATTGTGATATTCAAACTCATGTCCACAAAACATTAGCCTGCAATTATTCAATGACATTACCACTACACCACCATCTCTTGATAATTGTCCAACTGTCATATTGCAGGAGTGCAGATCATTGATCTGATCATTTGCTTAGCTTGGTATAGAATCCAGCTTTAGCTATATCGTAGTCCTGTGTTGTCGCATTACCAACTTAACACCATCATTTTTTTGCATGACATTGCCTCCCACTCTCTTCACTGAACCAGGATTGATGCTTTGACTTGATGAATAGAACACAAACAATAATAACAAAAGAGGACTTCAGCTGTTCAAGAAGCAACTCCATGCCATCTTTTCCAGGATTATTAGAGATGGGCGATAAATACTCACCCAGCCAGTAACACCTACATCCAGTGAATGAATAGAAACATTCAAGACGGCAGTGGCGGAGTAAGCAGCATCCATGCTCCTGTGCCTGGGCTTGTCCTCTTCATCTGAGTCTTTTCTCTTTTTTTAAGTTCTTAGAAGGTATGGATGAGAGAAGAGAGTTCTTTCAGTAGGAAGGTGGTTAGATGGGGTCCAGAGCAGCAACAGAGTCAGCTGACCTGTGAAGCCAAGACCGGCACTATTGTTTTGCCATAGTGTGGGCTGGCGAAGCCCAGAGCAGGACTCTGGTGGAATGGAGTGGGTGGGGAAAGAAAAGTTGGACTCTCTTTCAGGTATCTTTCTTTGCTGTTTATTTTAAGTTAATGAGAATGGTGCCGATGCTTTGCAATGGTATAATCTTTTCACTGTATTTTGTACTAACTACACATGACAATAAACGGTTCAATCAATCATTACATAGCACTTTTCATTGCCACTTCATGCCCTAAACTGTTTCCCCTTAATAACATCTTTCTGGTACTTTGTCAGGTTATAATGTTGGAAATGTGACAGCCAATTTATGCATAACAAGTTTCCACAAGCAGCAATGTCACAATGACCAGATACTCACTTTATCTGGGATGTTGATTGAAGCATAAATATTGTACACCAGAGATAACTCCCTTGCTGTTCTTCAAAACAGCGTATGAGATCATTTACGTGCACCCAAGCATGAAGATGACATGTTAGTTGAATACTTCATCCAAAAGATGGCCCATCCAACAGTACAACAGTACTTTGAAACATCATTAGCAAGTTACATTCCATTTTTATAGTCAAACCCCGGGGTGGGAACTTTGTGACTTAGAGCAAAGAGTAGTCATTGTTCACATATCTATAAAGAAAACCTTCAATAACTAATAGAAAAACAAAATGCAAAGAGAAAATTCCCTCCCAATTTGTGCCTGAGCATCACTGTCGCAAAATGGGTGTTTAAAAAGTCGTCTCATCTGTAAGAGTTGGCACTTTACTGCCCCTTGTGTCTTCCCCAATGCTGTGATCTAATCCGCACATTTGCCAAAGGCATGCCCAGCAGTTGTTTGGCCTGGTATTCCCCTGGTATTATGAGCCACAGTACTCTAAAACAACCACACAAAATAAAAATTTTATTCTGCTTCCTTTATTCTGTGGACAAGACTTGTTGGCAATGAGTCAGGTATCATTCACTGAAGGCGATCTTCCACCTCTACTCAGTGGGCAAAAATCTTTCCAAACACTTAGTGAGGTCTGCTTCTTGGAGCAATCAAATTCTAAGGCCACTTGACCTCTCTGAACATTCTATGCAAAAACACAAACAAAAACAAAAACAATCTTTGCTTGAAAAATATTAAACCTGAAATTAAATATAAACAAAAAGTTCTGATTATTCTACAAACCCTTGCAGGTTACATGACATCATTCAATTTCTTTTGACATTGTTATGCAGTCCATGAAACTGTGCTTTAATAGTCACAATCACAGCCTCTGCAACCCTCAGAGACGCCAAGATGTTAACTTTTCTAGGTGCCCTACACTGGAGTATTACCAATGTTGCCTCTGTTCTCCTGCTTCATCAAGTGCTTTGAGGTTTTCATCAGTAAAATTATGACACTTCTTCCTCTGTTCTATTGCTTGTGCTGCCGTAACTTTTTTCTGTCATATAGTAATTTTTTTTCCCAAAACCTGCTAATTTTAGTTGCTGTGTCACTTTATAGACTGCCCAATGCACATTCCCACTTTATCAAAGCTTTAAAATTATTTCAAAAGTTTCACTAACTCCCTGATGTCCCTCTTTGAAAGACTGCTTCTGATACCTCAGTTTCTCTCTATTCAACACATTTCCTCATTGTTGCTCCCACAGTGCATGGCAGAGCACATTAAGATAATGCAACACAGCCCGTCCAGACCATACTGCAGAACTCCCCTACAGCAGTCCAGGCAAAAGAGACACATCATAAACAGCTATTTACTCTGCTCCACCGTGGCCCTGGGTGAGGCATAGGCAACATTAAACCCATAAGCTGCAATCAGGGTATTGCACAATGGTGTCATGATCCACAGTTGCAGTAGGTAGCCCTTGTCTCCAGGAACCAGCCTTGTAATGCACCTGGACCCTCAAATGCACAGAGTGTGAGTCCTCCAAGATGTAGCAGTTGTGGCAGCTCCCAAGATCTTGGGCACATGCCTTCAAGAAATGGTAACAGTGATCACAGATCTCCTGACCATTAATCAAATGGAATCCCTTGTTGATGAATTGATGGTTTGATATGGCCCTCTCAGTGCCATGTGGGCGCAAATCAATGGCAATCTGCCCCTGGGGGATGCAAACCATGTTGCCAAATCCTTCTGCCCAATTTCAGTACTTACATTGTCATGGAGAGGTGAAATGAACCAGAAACACAGAAGGCATCACTCACTGTCCTGATAGATTTTGGGTGCACAACTGAGAGATGCCACACTGATCACTTGTTGCTCCCTCAAAAGGAGTCAATAGTAGAGATGCTCAGAGCAGCAGTGTCACTCAAGGCCACTGGGAAGGACAGCCTCATACTCCTGCAGCCGGGTCCCATTCTGAACGAGTTCCATTACAGTGTCCTGAGATACACCGAGCTGCACTGACGCTGTGCCTAGCTCATCGCCAGGAGATGACCAGAAAACTCTGGGCCTCCTGCGCACTCCATGAAGCCTGAAGGACCCAGTGCTTTAACATTTCTCTGAGCTGGGTGTTTTCTTGCTCTGTTTCACCTCGTCCTCCACAGGGCCCTACTGCTCCTCTTGCTTCTCCTCAGCCCTGATCTTCGTTGCCTTGTTAGGCAGACAGCCAGACTAGCAACATTCCACCAGCAGCAGGGTCCCTCATTCTCAGTGGAAAGGACTTCAAATGGGAACACAGGGAGTAAGAGAGTTTCTTCAGAGCTGTCATCGATAGCATAGCCTGCAGATAAGGGCTGAGAGCCTTTCACCAGACAGTGAGTTCAACTTGCAATCACCAATGGCATGTTGCAAATTGCCTAAGACCAGCATCTGAGCCCTGAGCACCTTCAATCTGCATACATAGCAAATGGGAAATGAAACGATTGCAGATTAAAAGTAATAAAATGTGAGGCTGGATGAACACAGCAGGCCAAGCAGCATCTCAGGAGCACAAAAGCTGACATTTCAGGCCTAGACCCTTCATCAGAGAGGGGGATGGGGAGAGGGAACTGGAATAAATAGGGAGAGAGGGGGAGGCGGACCGAAGATGGAGAGTAAAGAAGATAGGTGGAGAGGAGAGTATAGGTGGGGAGGTAGGGAGGGGATAGGTCAGTCCAGGGAAGACGGACAGGTCAAGGAGGTGGGATGAGGTTAGTAGGTAGCTGGGGGTGCGGCTTGGGGTGGGAGGAAGGGATGGCTGAGAGGAAGAACCGGTTAGGGAGGCAGAGACAGGTTGGACTGGTTTTGGGATGCAGTGGGTGGGGGGGGAAGAGCTGGGCTGGTTGTGTGGTGCAGTGGGGGGAGGGGACGAACCTTCAGTTCACCTGGGCCATCTCCAGCACATCCCTCACCTTCCTGGACCTCTCAGTCTCCATCTCAGGCAACCAGCTTGTAACTGATGTCCATTTCAAGCCCACCGACTCCCACAGCTACCTAGAATACACCTCCTCCCACCCACCCTCCTGCAAAAATTCCATCCCCTATTCCCAATTCCTCCGCCTCCGCCGCATCTGCTCCCACGATAAGACATTCCACTCCCGCATATCCCAGATGTCCAAGTTCTTTAAGGACCGCAACTTTCCCCCCACAGTGATCGAGAACGCCCTTGACCACGTCTCCTGCATTTCCCGCAACACATCCCTCACACCCCGCCCCCGCCACAACCGCCCTAAGAGGATCCCCCTCATTCTCACAGACCACCCTACCAACCTCCGGATACAACGCATCATCCTCCGACACTTCCGCCATTTACAATCCGACCCCACCACCCAAGACATTTTTCCATCCCCTCCCCTGTCTGCTTTCCGGAGAGACCACTCTCTCCGTGACTCGCTTGTTCGCTCCACACTGCCCTCCAACCCCACCACACGTGGCACCTTCCCCTGCAACCGCAGGAAATGCTACACTTGCCCCCACACCTCCTCCCTCACCCCTATCCCAAGATGACATTCCACATTAAGCAGAGGTTCACCTGCACATCTGCCAATGTGGTATACTGCATCCACTGTACCCGGTGCGGCTTCCTCTACATTGGGGAAACCAAGCGGAGGCTTGGGGACCGCTTTGCAGAACACCTCCGCTCAGTTCGCAACAAACAACTGCACCTCCCAGTCGCAAACCATTTCCACTCCCCCTCCCATTCTCTAGATGACATGTCCATCATGGGCCTCCTGCACTGCCACAATGATGCCACCCGAAGGTTGCAGGAACAGCAACTCATATTCCGCCTGGGAACCCTGCAGCCATATGGTATCAATGTGGACTTCACCAGTTTCAAAATCTCCCCTTCCCCTACTGCATCCCTAAACCTGCCCAGTTCGTCCCCTCCCCCCACTGCACCACACAACCAGCCCAGCTCTTCCCCCCCACCCACTGCATCCCAAAACCAGTCCAACCTGTCTCTGCCTCCCTAACCGGTTCTTCCTCTCACCCATCCCTTCTTCCCACCCCAAGCCGCACCCCCAGCTACCTACTAACCTCATCCCACCTCCTTGACCTGTCCGTCTTCCCTGGACTGACCTATCCCCTCCCTACCTCCCCACCTATACTCTCTCCACCTATCTTCTTTACTCTCCATCTTCGGTCCGCCTCCCCCTCTCTCCCTATTTATTCCAGTTCCCTCACCCCATCCCCCTCTCTGATGAAGGGTCTAGGCCCGAAACGTCAGCTTTTGTGCTCCTGAGATGCTGCTTGGCCTGCTGTGTTCATCCAGCCTCACATTTTATTATCTTGGAATTCTCCAGCATCTGCAGTTCCCATTATCGCAGATTAAAAGTAGCTGCATTTTACAAACAGCTGCTTCACATATTTGTTGCTATACTGTGATAATGTCCAGTAAGCATGGATCCTGTGCTTTCTCCCATCAAACTGATATTTACTTCTCCCACTCTGGCAGTTGTTCTAGTAGTACTTCACATCTAAAAAATAGTAGGTGATGGCAAGGAACACAGCTTGTGGTGGGCACCATCAACACCAAGCCTTACTTGGTCACCAGGTATGCCCTTCCACCCCCCAAAGCCTCGTTGTCTCCTGTTGCCTGTCATTATTCCAACAACCTATTTCTGTCCATCCTCCCACTGTGGACAGCTACCATATTGAACTCTGCTCACAACTGTCCTCCCTGACCCCTGAATCCTGGTATTACATCTTAATGACACCCACTATGCTCTCAAGTACAAGTCATGGTAGTAGTCACTGCTACTAACCTCGCCTCCTGTTGTCTAACACGCCCTCCTAATCAATTCTCGAGTTTAACTCGTTACCATTTTTATTCCCACCTCTCCCACCTGCTACTGCTTTGTCTCCCAGCCTTTACTCCCACATCGCTCTGGCTGTGATTCCCTAACTGCATCTACAGATGCTCTCTTGAATTCTCCGGAAAGACTGATGGACAGATACCCCATATGGTATTCGCCCCAAGTCACTGATTGACTTCAACAAAAAGCCCCTAAACATGAGTGACTGTGTTCGCAACCTCCTGACGGATGAAAAACAACATGAACTGCTTGTGCTGACTATCACCACTCACTCCCTGGACTGTACTTGGACAGATCTGCTGAATGGAACTGCCTACTGTCTTGGAGACCTTGGCATTGTGCAGACTGTACACTCGACCGATACTTGGACTCACTGACTCACAGCAGCTGCCTTTTGACTGGATTGAGGACGTGAACCAATTCTTAACATGGCCGTTTAGTTGAATCCAGTGTAATTGCCTCTCAGGCTGCTGGAACATGAAGGTTTACATTGACCCATTCGCTCTCTACTCACCAATATGTAACTCTGCATCACCTCACCCCACCCCACCCAGACAGATTCCTGTCTGTGTGTCGGTGCAAAGGAGCACCTGAAAAACAGCAGTACAGAAAGCCCTTGGCTCTGGTGAAGTGCCAAAGCACTAATAGGCATAACATGGCAGGGCAAGACAATGCATGGCATGGATGGTGTGAGCATGAAGTTAGGTGCTAATTATGGAACCACTAAAGGAGCAAGGGAGCCGCCCTACAGTGCAACCTGGTTCAATCCTTGTGCTAGGTGTCTGTTCATGTGCAAAAGGCATCCTGCAAGTCCTTCAATGCTAAATTGCTAGTATGTCTGGCAATGAAAGTCTGTGCTTTGTGAGTGGCCTGCCAGGGTATCAGAGAGGTGGCATGATGGTAGTGATGGGTTGGCAGATGCTCTATGCTAATGTCTGTGGTCAAAGTACACATAGCTGTTGCCTGCGAATCATTCCTTTAGAGGCGGTTTGGTGGTACGTGACATGGAGGTTGTTCACAGCAAGCGGAGAGCTGACTTCCCGAGATGTCCACTCCAGTTTCCATACCAAGTCTCTTCAATGTCTAGCTTGTTGACAAGTTTGATAAAAATAGAAAGCTGAATATTAACAAGTAATCACATCAGGACATTTAACAAGCAATAATCCATCTTAATTAGCAACTCAACCTTGCCTAGTGAGAAATTCACCTCACCTCTTGTGAAAAGCATAAAAGATGAAGCAATTTTTCCCACTGTCAAGATGGGGCTTCTCAAACTTCACATCTGATTCTTCCACAAATTTCAACATAGCTCATATTTTTCAGATTCAGTAAAATTTTGAGAGAAACACTGAACCATTAAGAGTTTAATAATTCCACCAGTGAGATTGACAATTGGTTTATGTTTAAAAAAAACCTCTTTATTCCAAATTGTTTGATTTTTGAGAACTTGTCCACAGATTTACAAACTGTGTTCTCTGACCTCAATATATTATTTAAATCCTTTTCTCCCCATGCCCCTCCTTCCCACATCAGCAACACTGGTTACTGTACTCTGAGTTAGTACATTGGTCCCAGCCTTGTTCCAATGAAGCCCACTGAGCCTATATAAGACTTCTGTTTCTGCACTATTCCAGAAATTTGAAAGCTTTCAATGCATTTGATTTGGATATAAGCCATCCCAGCGATGCTTTGATCCAACCCTTTCCATATCTGCCACTTAATTTCACAACCAGGATTTTTGGTATTTAGTTTCTATAGTACAACTGTAGCTGTTCTAAGACCATCTACAATTCAAAAATCTTTGATCTGCCTGTTTTATATACAGTCTTCCTTTTCCTGACTCCAGTCACCTGCCTGCACCCATCTGCCTTTTGGCATCAGTTACTTTTCCTTACATCTCCCACTATCACTTCACACCTCCCACTGCTGGCCTACACATCATCCACATATTGCTTCCCATCTAATTGTATGCTTCATTCCTCCCACGGTCTCCCTGAGAAACCATCAATTTATTTAATTAAAAATACTTTCAAGGCTATGCTTCTCTTTCCAAACCCACAGTGAAATTAAGGCAGCAATAATCCTCAGCCAATTGGATTAACAACTAGCACATAAAAGCTACATTCTAACTACATGACAAAGAGAGTCCATCTTTTAGCTGATGAGATACAGTAAACCACTCTTGCATGCTCTCACAAACTAATTAGTTGTCTTGTAAAAATTGCTGTTGATTTAATTACTTTCCATTATTGATTGAAGACTAAAGTAAAACTAAAGCTCTATACAAATGATCCTGTCCCGATCACTTTCATCTCTATTCATGTTTGCACTTGCTCCTCACCTGCACCATAAGTATCACGATGACTGTAAGGATGGAGGTCTCAATTATGTCATGGTTTTTGCATAACAAGGCCATAAATAAAAGATGCTTACTAATAAATCCAATAAGGAAAGAAATAGTTTTATTCAGAGTAATTAGAATGTGAAACTTGCTCCTCCAAACAGTGGTTGAGACAAGTAGCTTAGATACAAAGAAGTTAGCAAGCACATGGCAGAAAAGGAAATAGAAAAATATGCTGAAAGTCCATGGTAAGATCCTTGGAATTAGAGGTAACTTGGAGCATCAGCACCTTTGTAGTTCGGTTGAATTTAACATCCTGTTTATGAATGCAATTTTATTTCTACATGACTAAATAAAGCAGACGATCAGTAGGAATTTCAAAGTGTACATGCTCAAAGGCAACTGTAACCCCTCAAGATCAAATCTTGCTGCTAAGATTGTTAGTTGTGGCAGGAAAACATTAAAGTTTTTCACAGATCTGAACATCAGAACTTGTAGCTGTTCTCTTTGCATATATTACTTATATTGTTGAATGGCAAAGTCAGCAACTTTGGTGTTTTCACAGCAATTTGGTTTAGTTTGCTATGATGCACTCCCTGTCATATATGGATTCTAACAAGGCAGCCCTTTTTTGGGAAAAATATGAAGTTCATAAAAGGATATTGATGTGAGAATCACAGTCCTATGTTATCTCATTAGAGCTGATGCTTTCAATCACAGCCAAGGTTCTAAATATTATGCTCAAAATAGGCAGAGCATATACTTCAGGTGTCAGCTTTTAGAAACATATAGATATCTGATTTTTCAGCAAAGTAGTACATTAAACCCCTAGAGCCTATGCCACTACTCAATAAAATCATATGGTTAATCTGATCATGGCATCAATTTACACATTCCACACTACCACTGATGACTTTTCTTCCCTTGTTAATTAAAAGATCTATTTTGCTCTGCCGCAGAAATATTTAATTATACTGACTCCACCATACTTTGGGGAAATGCATTCTAAAGATGCATAACTCATTCGGGGGGCAGGAAAAAAAATTCTCATCTCAGACTTAAATGGGTAATTTATTAGTTTTAAATTCTATTCCCTAGTTCTATCCTACTCCACAAGAGAAACATTCAGACCCTTTCCTGGAGTGTGTTACTGTTAGGGAGAGCAAATCAGTCCCACTTTTTCGCGTCACTACCTAAAATGATTCTACATCCTGATCTCCAGAACGAAAGTCACATCCCTTTGTTGTCATATGGATATGACATCTGAATGTCATCCTTAATTAATAGAGCCACTCCTCTACTTTGTCCTAGTCCTTCCTAAATATTGTATTTCCTTGCATATTCAGGTCCCAGTCTTAGTTGTGTTGTAGCTATATTTTTAAATGGCTATCATATCGTATCAGAGATAACAAGGTGTAGAGCTGAATGAACACCGCAGGCCATGCAGCACCAGAGGAGCAGGAAGGCTGATGTTTCGGGCCTAGACTCTTCTTCAAAGATTTCTGAAGGGTCTGGCCCGAAACATCAGCCTTCCTGCTCCTCTGATGCGGTTTGGCCTGCTGTGTTCATGCAGCTCCACACCTTGTTATCTCAGATTCTCCAGTTCCTACTATCGTATCATACCACATTTTTTTTAACCATTTGTGCTATTAACTAATTAGTTTTGTTGTGAATGCTAGGAGCATTCAGAAAGAGGATCTTCAGTCCTGTTTTATTTTACTAATTTTGTAAATTGTCGCCTTAACTACCGGTGCACTATCAGCTTTAAATATTCTATCCCTTCTACCATATTGCTATCTTGCTCCCTTGCTTTGCCTTCTCAATTTAGTTTATCACTTCTTTCTAAATTAATCCTTCATGCTCACTAACCAGTTTAAAACTCTCTCTACAATCCTAGTTATATGGCCCACCAGTGCACTGATCTCACCACAGTTCAGGTGAACTGTGCCAACAATACAGCCTCCAAATTTCCGAGCACTGGTGCCAATACCACATAAATGAAAACCAGTCTCTCCAAACTAACCTTTAAGCAGCAAATTTACCTCTAATCTTATTGCTGCCACACCAATTTGACCATCACTTACATAATGATCTCAAGATTATTAACCTTTGAGATTCTGCTTTCTAGTTTTATCTTGTAGCTGGTCATGCTTCCTCAGCAGCAGAATCTCATTCCTAGTCCTATCTATGCCATTGATACCTATGTGGACCATGACTCTAGATTGTCCCCCTTTCCTCATCCGGTGAATGAGGAAAGAATAAACAAAAACATGTAAGGCTGAAATTCCTCCACTTCAATATTCTAGATCCCCACATCAGTCTCACTCACATCTATTGACCTATTCAGATGATCTATATTGCCTTCCTAATGTTTGCATCAAGGATATCACTGAATGAAGAAAGGTTTACAGTGGAGTTGCTCAAGGACTGGTGTTAGGACTCCTGCTCTACCAGGCGCATATTAGTTATTTAAGCCCTGATGTGCAAGGCACTATTTCAAAAATTCATGACAACACAAAACTTGGAACTATTGTGAACCATAAAGATTGTGCAGAACTCCAAAGAGACGTGGAAATAATGGAGGAATGTTCAGACGAGCGGCAGATGGAATATAATCCAGTAAATTAAGTCATTTATTTTGGGAGGAAGAACACAGAAAAATCAATATAAAATTTTAAAAAGTTACAATTATAAAGGGGACTTGGGATTGGAGGGATCTGGTTATATATGTATATAAATTACTTTTAGTGGCAGGACAGGTATCGAGAGTGATCAATTAAGCTTTCAGTTTCTTAGGCTTTATCAATAAGGACTTCCAGAATAAAGACAAGGAAGTTAGGTTAAATTTGTATTATACACTGGTTCTGCTTCAGTGGAGTACTGAATCCTATTTTGGACTTGACATATTAGGATCGACATGAAGACATTAAGGTCAGTGCAGAGAAGATCATGAAAATACTTCCAGGATGACAAACTTCATTTATGTAGGAAGGTTGGATATGTCAGGACTGTTTTCTTTGGACAAGAAAAAAATTGAGAGGATATTTGATCAAGGTAATTAAAATTATGAGGGGTCTACACGGAGTAGATAGAGAAATTGTTCCCATTGGTGGAAGGTTCATTGACCAAGAGGGCACAAATAAAAGCAATGGTTAAATGTGGAAAAGCTTTTACACATATTAAGTAATTAGGAACTGAAATGACCTGCTTGAGGGCGGAGGAGACTGGAAGAGTCAATTAAGGTTTCCAAAAGAAAATTGCATCATCACATAAGAAAGAGTTAGAAGAATAGAGTGAGCTGAATCGCCCATCAGATGGCCAGCTCAGACATGAGAGGAAAATTGGCTCCTTTTTGTGCTCTAAGCATTTTAATGATTCTAGTTTATACTCCAGGATGAAGAATCAAATTCTAAATAAGAACATAAGAACTACGAGCAGGAGTAGGCCATCCGGCCCCTAGAGCCTGCCCCACCATTTAATAAGATCATAGCTGATCTTTTTGAGACTCAGCTCCATTTACCCACCCACTCACCATAACCCTTAATTCCTTTACTGTTCAAAAACTTATCTAGCCTTGCCTTAAAAACATTCAGTGAGGTAGCTTCAACCATTTCATTGGGCAGGGAATTCCACAAATTCACAACCCTTTGGGTGACAAAGTTCCTCCCGACCTTAGTCCTACATCTGCGTCCCGTTATTTTGAGGCGATGTCCCCTAGTCCTAGTTTCACATGTTAGCGGAAACAATCTCCCTGCCTCCTCTCTATCTATTCTCTTCATAATTTTATATGTTTCTAAAAGATCTCCCCTCATTCTTCTGGATTCCAATGAGTATAATCCCAGTCTATTCAGTCTCTCCTCATAATCCAACCCTCTCAACTCTAGAATCAACCGAGTGAATCTCCTCTGCACCCACTCCAATGCTAGTATATCTCTTCTCTAGTAAGGAGGCCAAAACTGCACACAGTGGTCCAGGTGTGGTCTCACCAGGACCTATACAGCTACAGCATAGCCTCCCTGTTTTGAGACTCCATCCCTCGAGCAATGGCCGGCAAATTTCCATTTGCCTTCTTAATCACCTGCTGCACCTGCAATCCCACCTTTCGTGATTCATGCACAAGGACACCCAAGTTCCTCTGCACAGCAGTGTGCTGCAATTTTTTTAACCATTTAAAACTGTCTATTTTTTTCTGTTATTCCTAGCAAAATGAATGACCTCACACTTATCAACATTGTACTCCATCTGCCAGACCTTTGCCCACTCAGACTATCTACATCCCTCTGCAGACTTTGTGTCTTCTGCACGCTTTGCTCTACCACTCACCTTAGTGTCATCTGCAAATTTTGACACACCACACTTAGTCCCCAACTCCAAATCATCTATTTAAATTGTAAACAATTGAGGTCCCAACACTGATCCCTAAGGCACACCACTACCCACTGACCGCCAACCAGAAAAACACCCATTTGCTCTTCTGTTTTCTAATGGTCAACCAATCATCCATCATGCCAATACATTACCTGTAATACTGTGCAACTTTATCTTATGTAGCAGCCTTTGGTGTGGCACCTTGTCAAATGCCTTCTAGAAATCCAGATACACCACATCCACAGGTTCCCCATTGTCCACCATGCAAGTAATGTCCTCAAAGAATTCCACCAAACTAGTTAAACATGACCTACCCTTCATGAACCCATGCTGGGTGTTCCCAATGGGACAATTTATATGCAGATGCCTTGCTATTTCTTCCTTCATGATATATTCAAGCATTTTCCCCACAACCGAAGTTAAGCTAACTGGCCTATAGTTACCTGCTTTTTGTCTACTCCATTTTTAAAACAGTGGCATCACGTTGGCTGTTTTCCAATCTGCTGGAGCCACCCAAGTCCAGTGAATTTTGGTAAATAATTACTAGTGCATTTGCTATTTCCCCCGTCACTTCTTAGTACCCTGGGATGCATTTCATCAGGACCAGGAGACTTGTCTACCTTTAGCCCCATTAGCTTGCCCAGCACGGCCTCCTTAGTGATAATGATAGTTTCTAGGTCCTCACCTGCTATAACCTCCTTGCCATTAGTTTTCGGCACGTTATTTGTGCCTTCCACTGAAGGCCAACATGAAATAACTGTTTACTGTCTTGGCTATTTCGTCATTCCCAGTTATTAAATTGGCCTTCTCATCCTCTAAAGGACTAATGTTTACCTTTGCCACTCTTTTACAATTTACATAGTTACAGAAACTTTTGCTGCCTATTTTTGTATTCTGAGCTAGTTTACTGTCATAATCTATCTTACTTTTCTTTTCACTTGTTTTGTGGCTTTTTGTTGGCCTTTAAAGATTTCCCAGTCTACTAGTTTCCCACTACTCTTTGCTTTTGGATTATAAAATGGGATTATAAAACAGTAAAATAGACTGAAAATTTGGTTGAGAGAAGAAATGTTCAAGCTCCATGGAGGATACACTCCACACAAGAGCATAAGTAGTACTGTTATGACACAGAGGTGTACCCCCCTCCCCCACCAGCGATGAGTGAAACAAACAGAGAAGCTTGCCTCACTTCATAATCTGTTAAAGAAAATGTGAAAAGTGGTATGACCTGCCTCTAACCTCCCAATCTGTTATAAAGGAGTACTAACTGAAATGAGATCATTTTACCTACTCTTTAATCAACAAATAACAACTTATCTAACTCTAACATGAACGAATTAACAGAATACTAAATAAAACTAACAATTGCCCCTTAACTACTAACTACTCCCAAACAGAAAAAAAACTAATGGTTTACGTTCCAATAGATACAGATCACATCTATCTAAATAAAATTAATTTTTAAAAAAAAACACTCTCAAAATTACAGCCAGGATACATCTTCCCAAATGTTCTTTGCCTTCTCTGTTGTCCTCCACTCAGGAACACCTTCATTGAATTCTTCTGTCAGGAATATTAGCTAAGAGTACCGTAGTACTTTAACTTAGATGGTGTTTAATCAGAGCTTAGAGATTGGAGCGAGCTAGTGACTTTCCTTAGCAGAAGATAGTTGACTCCTGCACCAATTTTCAAATGCCCTGTTTTTAATACTCTAGATGCCTATTAGTTTCTTACAATAGGATTGGTCCTAGGCTGTTAAAACCATCAGATTTTTAAATTTAATTGGGTTTTGGTATCTAGGGCCTGGTTTAAATTAATTGGCTAAGTTAAAATACCCGTTGCCTCAGTAAAAATGCTGCTTTGTGTGCTGATAGTACAGCCATTTTGAAACAATGTTTCAACTGCAAAAAGTCTCTGTCCATCTTCTACTACCTACAGACACTTATTTAAAAAATCTCCATGCCTTAAAAAGCACAACATCTTGTAAAGGGACCATACACCCTTCACCACTATCCCCAACCCCACCCCACTCATTTTATCCTGCCTTCCAATCCACAAGGAGTATATCCAAGTTTGCAACAGTACAAAGTGGCGGAACATTTAGTATGCTTATGAAACAGCATAATGGGACAAAACATTTAAACCTTGGGGAAAGAACAACTAGTAACTATAAATTGTAAAATAAATTTATTGAAATAATGTTAACTGTTTTTCTCTCCAAAAATACAACCTGACCTGCAAAGTGATTTTGTTCTAGTTTAGTTTCCTGTATTCATAGTATTTGATTTTGCGAGAACATTGGCATTAAATTAATATTCAGACAGAATGCCTGTACAAAGTTTAAAAAAAAAGTACCCATCACAAAGTACAAACTGCTGTGCTCAATATTTCATTCACATTCATTTGCTCATGAAATTTGGGAGCCAATGGCTGGGGAAAACATTACCCAGTCCAATTTGTCCTTGAGAAGGTGATGGAAAGCTGCCTTCTTGAACTGCTCCAGTACCCCAACAATGCTGTCAGAGAGAAGTGCCATGATTTTAACCCAATAATACTGAGGGAACAGCAATAAATTTTCGAGTCAGGATTAACAGTAATTTGAAGGAAAACTAGTTGGGAGTAGTGTTGCCATGAATCCACCACCCATGTACTTCCAGATGGTACTGGCCACAGATTTGGAAGGTATTATCCAAGGAAGCTGGTGAATTTGTGAAACACATCTTTTGGATGGTACACCCTGTTACTGAGTGTCAGGTGATGGAAGTACTGCATGCTTGCAGATATGGTATCAATTAAGCACGGTGTGCTGTCAAACTTCAAGTGTTGTTGGAAATGCACCCATCCAGGTATCACACTTGTCACTGTGCCTTGTAGATGATGGAGACTTTGGAAAGTTAGGTAATGAGTTACTCGCCATGAAAAGCCGAGGAATACCCTGCTCCAAAAAGCACAGCCATCTTCCTTTGTACTAAGCATGACTTCAACCAACAGAGAGCAGTGCCCTACCTCTACCCCAATTCCCACTGACTGTAGTTTTGTTAGGGCTCCTAGGAGATTGAGAATGACCAGGTAAAGTGTCTAAATGTCAGGTTTATTAATCATTTCAATGAATTATTTTACATAAAAACTTTGCCACAAAAATATACCAGACACTAATCAAAAATTACAGTCCAAGCTGCTGACATTAAAACAAATCTGTTCAGGCCCTTTAGTAATAAATTCCCAATTCACAACACAATCCTCACCTTTTCCAAGCTTCCTCTGCATTATCCAGTTCTTCTGTTAGAGCTACTTGAAGCTTCAAAGCCACAATCTGTGAGAAAATAGCAAACCCAGTCCTGCGGCCAACAAATGGGCCTTCATTTCACCCCAAAATCAGGGTCTCAAAGCCCACAAGAAAGTCTTGCTCATTTGGTCAGAGCCTTGCTAAAGCTAACTTTTCATTAGCAGTATCGCTAAAGAACAAAGCCCTGTTCTCACTTGTAGGGATGTTCTGTTGTAGTTGTATCGGGCCTGAGTGAGATTACACCTGAAATATTGTGTGCAGTCATACTTGTAATGCCAGCGAAGATTTACCAGGCTAATTCCAAGAATGGTGGGTCTGATGATGCATGAGGAGAGATTGACTAAGTTGGGATTGTTTTTGCTGGAGTTCAGACAAATTAGGGACGGCACCTCAGAGACTTACAAAATTCTAACAAGACTAGACAGGGTAGATGCACGGAGGATGCTCCTAATGATTGGGGTGTCCAGAACCAGGGGTCACGGTATGAGGATTTGGGGTAGACAATTTAGGACTGAGATGAGGAGACATTTCTTCACCTAAAGAGAGTGATGAGCCGGTGGAATTCATTACCACAGAAAGTAGTTGACGTCAAAACATTGATTGAGTTCATGAGGTGACTAGCTATAACACTTGAGGTGAATGGGGTCAAAGGTTATGGGGAGAAAGCAGGATTAGGCTGTTGACTTAGATGATCAGTCATGAAGGTGAAGAATGGCGGAGCAGGCTTAAAGTGCCAAAAGGCCTCCTCCTGCTCCTTTCTATTATGTTTCTATTTTTTTTAAACCTATGATTGCTGGGGCCACAATAAGCAACTTACCCTATACATTTTAAAAGTAATCTCAAATAATCATCTTACTATAAGTTATTCCTCAAAATCCATAAGAAACAGCAATGACTATGGATTGTTATTGAATTTAGAGATGTTTCTGAGAAATCATACCAAAAGTCTTGGAGCATTTTAAGGTATGGTAGCGCAATGCAAAATTCTTGGTGTCATTGTTTAATTGGAAGTAAAGCAGAGCAAGACTTCTGCTTGATGTGATTATGGCAGTGACATTAAGCCTAACTGCTTGTTTCCAAGCTGCCAACCAACTTATCATCAGCACTGAAACATTTCTGCTTATTCGATCTGTCTGCATTTTGTAACTGGCCTCCAGTATGATACTTTATTGAATGTTATCTTCAGTCACGTACATTTATCATATTCCTTTCACATATCCAATGCATTTTTCTATATTTTGTTCAGAAATATAATTACACATCGCTGGAGCTGGTGGAACCTGAACCCAGGCCTCTTGGCTAAGAGGTAGGGACATTACAACTACACCATAAGATCTCCCCAATGCCTTTCCCTTTTCTGCAAGTTTCCACTTTTCTCTTTCTGCTACTCCAAATACAATGCAGCCAACAGCAGCTCATTACTTAGGAAATTCCTCTCTCCTGTTTTTCACCATCTATAGGAACAAAGCTTTCGCGTTTTGCCATGAAATGCTTAGAGGATATGCACCTTCACCAAGAGCAAATTCTTAGAAATTATCTCCACAGGCCATGCACCTTTGCACTCAAGGTCAACCAAGGACAACATCAAAAATATTCTGGGAGAAAAGCCATGATCTGAGTTTCAAAATGAAAACAATCTTGTTCTGTACAGCCTTTTAAATATATGTTTTGAAGATATCTTTCAAAATTATTAAACCATAATTACAGAACACTCAACTGACATTTTTTATGAATGCACTGTCACAGATGTTTAGATTCTTTTGTAAAGAAAACTAAATCTGTTTAAAATGGACACAACATATCTTACAAATTGACTGAAGTCATATGGCATTATTTCTGGATTCATCTACAGTCAAGCAGACAGATTATGTTAGTTTAACAGAATAATCAAGGCACAATAAGTGCTTCAAAGACTCCTGGACAATCCACTGAAACCTCAAATGATATGAAGATTCAAAACTTTTGTTTTGGTTAACACAGAACAGTGAGCGGCATGGTGGCTCAGTGGTTAGCACTGCAGCCTCACAGCATCAGGGACCCGGGTTCGATTCCAGCCTCGGGTAACTGTCTGTGTGGAGTTTGCACATTCTCCCTGTCTGCGTGGGTTTCCTCCGGGTGCTCTGGTTTCCTCCCACAATCCAAAGATGTGCAGGCTAGATGGATTGGCCATGCGAAATTGCCCGTAGTGTTCAGGGGTGTGTGTGGGTTTTAGGGAGATGGGTCTGGGTGGGATGCTGCAAGGGGCAGTGTGGACTTGTTGGGCCGAAGGGCTTGTTTCCACACTGTAGGAAATCTAATCTAATTTAATCAGTGAGGACATCACAAGGAATCTCAGCACAATTGCTAATGCTTTGTGGAACAATGATTCAAAGTTAGCATTTCCAGTCATTTTCCTTGACTTATAAAAGTTGGCTGATGACAGCCTCGACAGGAATACCATCTGACCCCTCCATGAGAAACAGCTAGAAACAGTAACTGTTCCAACAGCTAGGAGGTAGGAAAGCATCCAAAATAAATCAGTTAAAAGGACTACTGCACTAAACCAGCTACTGTGCGAGGGGTCAAAATATATCACCCTCTTCTGCACCAAAACTCAAGATTTTCTCAAGGGCTATGTTTTGATTCTCAGGTACTAATTTTTGATGTGCTTTTACATTCTCACACCTTTATCATTAGGTGAACTCGTATGATACCATTAGCTTCTGTGTCTGTTTTGTCCTAATGAGGTATTTGGATTCATACAGAAGAAGTGACAACATTCATCAACATTTTCAATACTAAACACATCTCCATTAAACTTAAAGCCACAACATGAAAGGGAAGATTGAATGTCCTAAACACCATTTAAACTGTGACAACTGACAAAGTTAGCATAAGTTTTCTTTTAAATGATGACTGAGACCTCTACGCACAGGAAGCTATCATCCAAAATTCATCTTCCGCAAGTCGAAGTCACAGTTAAATAGTTGCATGTTTGTGTCCAACTGTTACTACACCTCAAACAGTCCAAAACACATTGTACTGTGAACTATGATAATACATAAACACTAATGTTTTTTAAGAATAGATTAGATTCTCTACAATGTGGAAACAGGCCCATCGGCCCAACAAGTCCACACCGCCCCTTGCAGCATCCCACCCAGACCCATCCCCCTATAACCCACACACCCCTGAACACCATGGGCAATTTAGCATGGCCGATCCACCTAGCCTACACATCTTTGGACTGTGGGAGGAAACCAGAGCACTCGGAGGAAACCCATGCAGACACAGGGAGAATGTGCAAACTCCACACAGACAGTTACCGAGGCTGGAATCGAACCTGGGTCCCTGGCGCTGTGAGGCTGCAGTGCTAACCACTGAGGCACCGTGCCGCTGTGTTCATAGGACAGAACTGTTCAGTTTTGAATTATTCAACCGATTGTGTCCATTGCAATGGAATTTAATGCTTCTTCTTCTCCCACAAGTAGTTCCTAAACTTTGGCAGCCTTAAGCTAGAGTCTTCAAATTCAATTATCAGAACCCCATTATCTTAATGTCTTCAAGATGTTCTAGGTTGCAGCCAGAGTATCCCTTTGTTGAAAAGTTTCGTTTTACCACTTGCAAACTGACCTCATTTCTCATAACTTTTATCATTACCTTAAAATTTGCAGATAATTATTAGCTAGTAACTAATTTACAGAAATAACTGAGGAACAGTTGCATAATAAACTAACCTTGAACTTTATTTAAAACAAAACTGAGCTGCTGATTATTTTTAAAGTGAAGCATTCAAAATTTTAAAAAGGGACTGCCTTACATACCTACATATCTATTCTGAGTTCACTGGCCACTGCAGAAAAGCCTGGTACTTAGTTTTGACAATTGATTTATGGTGTAAAATTCCACAGGTGCACATTGCCATGGAGCATCTTACTCAAATGGTCTTTTATCAATGCATGAGCACAGATGGTGAATGTCAACAGGCAGATATCGTGGAAGAGCATCATGTAACAGCCAAGAACTACAAATCAGTTTAAAGATTTGTATAAAAACCAAAACAGGCAAGGTCTATGTTCTGAGACAATCACAGTCATGCTAATTAAGTTGAAGCCGCTATAGGTTTAAACAAAAAGCATTTTACCTGTTAAAGCCAACCAAGATTGGGAATTGCAATACAAAGTAGTGGATAATTATATGTCTCTGGCAAAATTGCTTTGTACTGGTTTACAGATTTCAGAGACAACCCTGAATCAGATGGTAAACTACATCACCAACAAGTTGGAAACAGTCTGCATGAGCTTTGTCATCGATTTCTAAGTTGCTGTTAACATATCAATGGACAAATTGCCTTCTTGTGCACTCTAATTATACATACATCAAATTATCAATTGCAACATTTCGTTAAGTTCACCGGGGCAGAATGAAGTCTTGATCATGAACAGGGTTTATATTTCAGTTCTGTGCAATAAATTTGGCTTCCTGTTTTTGGAATCTGTTCAAAATAGTCGAAGTTTAAAACTTGCAATGAAAACATTCACTGTTCTACAATTACAGCAATTAGTAGTAATAAGTTTTGTAGTACATATTCCTTTTATCAAACATAATACACAAAGTAACAATGAACCTCATGCCTGCACGCGTAAGAATAAAAGCTTTGCTCCTAACTTTATAAAGAATCTAAAAGTGTTAATGCTAGATATTGAACAATAATTTATGGTTAATAGACATGCTGCCTTTATTATTAGTACAGCGGTAATAAAATAAGATAGCCTTAGTACTTCCAAAGGGAATTCTATTGCCCAGTGCAGCAAAGGATTCCACCAAGTTGCTGGTAAAATAACAGCACTACCATGTGTTGAATGACAGATTAACCAATTTATTACAAATGTACTGATTAGGCAAGATGCTTAAACAATAGAAACAAAATAAACAGACAATTTAAAAAAAAACCTAAACTATCTGAAATTTGAAGATTGAAACTGGAATGATTATTTATTTCCATGGGCCAGATAAACACTGTAAAATAATGACAAATTTCCAAATTGTAACTACACTGTAAAGCAAGACATTTAGTTACTCTCTTCACAATGGGATCTCATTTTGACAATGTCTTCATGTACAGCACGAGTTCTAACTCCTCTTTTTCTCCAGTATTTGAACTTCTTTCTCTCAAGAAAAATTTATTGTGGCCCATTGACCAAAAGGAACTGATGGATATAGAATTTTGATTTAAATATTGAATTTTGCTTTTTGGTATTGCACTCAGTTCTTGTTACAGATATAAATATCAGAGTACTGAATATTTCTCTATTTACACTGCTCGCGAAGGAATACTTTCCAGCGATCCCAACAACCCAGCTTACAATAAATGTAAATTGTATGTCTGAACCTGTGGTAATTTCATCAAAATTTTATAATGAAACTGTTTTACAGGATAAAGGAAAAATCATTTGATACATTTTAATCCCTGACAGTGAAACCCATTTTGTTGAAAGCAAAGACAAAACATTCGAATTAGCAATCTGTGCTCATGACACCCTCAATCTGGGTTTCTTACTACAGCATTTAAAGCTGGAATTTAAGAACACAAAATATCTGTCCAATTGTTCCCCAGAAACTTGGAATCAAGAGTTTCAACCACTTTGTTGGCAGGCATCTGGAAAGTTCTTAAACCACTTGAATGATACTTGAGACTTGCATCCGTTTCTTTTCTTGAGTTCAGAACATGGAACCATGTGCCATTCACAAAAACATTTAGAAAACTGAGATAAGGGCAAAAACTCCATATAACAAAGCACAAGGATATGCCACAAGTAACTGCTGTCCCTCCATAGCCAAGGCAGAGATGAAGATCTTAGAAGCTGACAAACTGCACCAGCCAATAATTACAGCAGCAATAATTACACCCAGCATGCCTCTGGTGGAAAAAGAACAATAAGATTAGGTCTTCTTCATGAAATATTTTTAAATAATTGCCTTTCTGGTTTAGGCAACAATTGTCTGAACCACACAAAATCTTTACTGGCATATAATTTACTAATTTTGTCACAATACTATGAACACATATACGGCACATGATTTCCCACTGTACAACTGAACATAAGGAATTCACATCCATTTCAATCAAAAAGGCAGCTAATGTAGTCTTGATCATTCCCAGCAGATGGCAGTGCAAACATGGTCTAGAGACATACAATTTTTCCCTAAATTTCACATAAGTAACTTTACTGAAAGCCTGAACAGTTATGTAAAAACATAGGATTGATAAAATTCCTCCACAGTATTCAGCGTTGAGAAAAATATTCATATTTACTATATTGTTGAATAATGCTTGTAAAATCAATGATGATAGACATTTACCACCTGCCTTGGGCACTTATTGTCGCTGTAATGTAGATACACAATCATATTAACATCTGCAACAAATGATTAGTTAACTAAGACACTAACATGTGAAGTAGCTTCAGAAAGCGATGAGATATTTTAATTAATCATACTTTGCATGTATACAGCTTCCTGGTTTAAACTGTTCAAGACTTATACCACTAACATTTCTACCTGAAGAAATCAAACTCCCTTAAGTAGCAAATTTGTTTTACAACAGGTCTTGTCTGCTGGGCAGTTACGAGGTTTGGATTTTTTTTCAAATTAAACGTTTAATACCTCATCATATTGTGGACTCTAACCCTGGACAGCAGAGCTTTAGCAGCTTACAAAAGAAGCTTTTAGTCTGTCACAGACATTGCCAAAAATATAAATCTGCTTTTCCAAAAGAAAATCATAACACATTCTTTGGTTGTCTCATTTTTATTCAATGACATTAACTGACATTCAAAGACCCAATGTCTGATGGTGGAAGCTTAAATCTAGATAAAACCCCAGGACACATGTAGTCATTAATTACTTAAACCAAGCACATTCGCCAGAACACTGCTCATGACTGACCAAATCAACTTGGATCAAAGATGGCACAGAGAAGCAAATACAGAGGCTAGGATTCTTCTCATTTCTCCAGATAAACCCACAAGTATAACAAAGTGTGGAACTGGATGAACACAGCAGGCCAAGCAGCATCTCAAGAACACAAAAACCCACAAGTATAACCTCACATTGACAAGGTGGTCTTGGTGGCAGAAGCCGCAGGTCTGGTAAGCTTCCACAGATTTAGCTGGTTAAATTCCAACAATACTTCTGCACACCTGATGGTCATGAATTTTGGCTCTGCCAATCCACACATTAGCAATCCGTAGTTAGCTTTCAATGTGCAGGTATCAAGATTAGATTTACATTTAGATTTATTATCATGTGTATGAAAATCTAAGGAAAAAAAGTGTTTTCTTGCATGCAAAAGTGGAAACTGTCGCCATACTCCCAACACCATCTTGAAATACTGAATATAATGCAAGATTTTACTGCATCGTTCCATCTTTTTGTTAACCTCTGCCACTCCTCCGTTCGCTGCTTGACATCAGCCAGGGTCTCAGTTATGGGCCTGAGCTGGAGCATGGGCCTTGCCTCATACAGTTAGATTGTCTCAGTCAGAGAGAATCATTGTCTGGAACTTCTTTGGCATAAATACTACTCATCACTCAGTAGCCCAAGTCTGGATATTGTTCAACTCTTGCTACATAGGGTTAAGGACAACTTTTTTACTTCAGAAATTACCAAGAGTGCTGAACATTGTGCAATAATCAGGGAAAAGCCCACTTCTGGCCTCATGACAGTGGAAGGGTCATGGATGAAGCAGGTGAAGATCACTGGACTAAGACAACATTGTAAGAAACTCTTCCAGTGATGTCCTATGACTGAGATGATTCACCTTAAACAACTACAACCATCTTTTGTGCTAGGTATGACTCCAATGAGAGCTTCCCAAGTTCCCACTGATTCGGTTTTGCTAGGACTCCTTGATGCCATACTTAAATCTAAGGCTGCTTTGTTGTCAAGGGCAATCACACTCAATTCACCTCTGGACTTTAGATCTCTTTCCATTTTTGGACCAAAGCTGAAATGAAGCCAGCAGGTTGGTGGCCCTGGTGGAATTAAAACTGAGTATCAATGAGTAGCTTATTTTGTCTGCAAGTATCGCTTTATAATATTACTAACAGTCCCTCCCATCAGCTGATGATTGAGAGGACACTGATGGCCAATAAGTAGTCAGATTCGATTTCTCCTCTTTTGGGGATAGGACATATCAGAACGGTTTTTCATGTTTTCAGGTAGATATCAGTGTTGCAGCTACACAGGAACAGCGTTCTAGGGGCACAGCTAGTTCCGGACCATATGCATTCATTACTATTGCCAAAGTCTTGTCAGGGCCCACAGCATTTGCAGTATTTTACAGATTAAATCAATTGACATGTTAAGTCTGCACAGTCTTCATATTAGCATGCACTTTAAGACATTGCACGACTGCACAGGTTTTAGTAGCAAGACAACATTGAATCCTAAATATAAGCAAATCTCCATGCCTACTCTATTCTGCAACAGAACTGTGTATATATAAGTTTAACATATATAATCCAATATGTACATAAATATAAAGTAAAGCTCACACAAGAATGCCTCAAAATTAGACAGCTAACATCATACATTTTTATATTTACATGTAAACATTGTCTGAAGGAAGTTACATTAAATAGTTTACATTACTGCTCAGGTAGATACTTACTGCAAAGAGAAAATCACAGCAAAGCTTGAAAGGATAATCATTGGAAGCAGGCAATATCCAAGAACGCTGGCCACACAACCAAAGGACACTCCGGTCATACTCATCAAGTTCAACAAACAGTACATACCAAGGCATCCAATAGCACTGATCCCATACACATAGCCAAACTGGATTTTACCAACCTACAAAGGAATTAAAAAGGCAATGTGTCCTCTCTTATAGAAATACCTGACATAATCACAAGGTAATGCAACCTAGTTTTGATATTATTTTTGGGGCAGTACTAAAACTATCAATTTGTAAGATGAACTATAGCATAACATTGCAATTCTTTTACATGAAAAACAACATGTTCAAAGCAGTATTAGAAGTTCACACTTAACCCTACGCTGCCTTCACTTGTCCGACCCAGTGAATATGATGGGGCAGAAAGTATTGAGAATTAACTCTGACCGGCTTGAAAGGGTATTGGAGAGGGAGGTGGGGGGATCCAGTTGTTGCGGTCCATGTCGAAACAAACAACAGAGGCAAGAGGACCTGTTCTGGGATCATCAGGAGCTGGAACAAAATTAAAGAACAGGTCCTCAGGGTTATAATCTCCAGATTACTGCCCAAGCCACATGCTAATTGACATAGGGACATGAGAATAAGGAAATAAACACATGGCTAAAAGAGTAGTGCAGAAAAGAGGCGTTCCTTTTCATGGGACACTGGCATCAGTATTGGAACAGGAGGGATCGGTACTGATGGGACGGTTTCCACCCGAATCAAGCTGGGACCAATGTTCTCAGGAAAAGGGTAAATAGGCTTGTCAAAAGGACTTTAAATGAGAAAATAAAACAAAGTTGCTGGAAAAGCTCAGCAGATCAGGCAGCATCTGTGAAGGAGAAAACAGAGTTATGTTTCGGTTCCGGTGACACTTCCTCAGAACCAAAGGTCCAGCAACTTTGTTTTAGTTCCTGATTTACAGCATCCGCAGTTCGTTTGATGCTTATTTAAACTAGAATGTGTTGAGGGAAGGAAAGGGTAAACCTCCCCAGTGAGGAGCAAAGATGCAGGTTAACAAGTGTAGGGGTGGATTCAACTGTGGGGAAAAATATGTAAAAATGATGGGAAAGAAGAATTTCAGGAGAGGTTATTAAGAGTCTCCAGCACGGACACAAGTAGGACAGAGATCGGAATCAAAGCTCAAGCATGACAATGAGAAGATGGACGGCTAATTCAGGATTGAAAGCATTATATCTGAATGCACGCAGTATAAGAAATAAGGTAAATGAGCTTGTGGCGCAGATCATAATCGGCAGGTATGACGTGGTATGTATCATGGAGACATGGCTGCAAGGCGATCAGGATTGGGAACTGAATATCCAAGGATATACATCCTATCGAAAAGATAGGCAGACGGGCAAAGGGGGTGGGGTTGCCTTATCAGTAAGAAATGAAATTAAATCATTAGTAAGAAATGAAGTAGGGTCAGACGGTGTAGATCTGGGTACATAAAGCTGACGAACCACAAAAGTAAAAAAATAGTTGGAACTATGCACAGGCCTCCAAACAGTAGTCTGGAGCTGGGGCACAAAATACACCAGGAGATAGAAAAGAAAGGCAAAGTTAGTGATGATGGGGGAATTTCAATATGCAGGTGGACTGGGAAAATCAGGTTGGTAGTGGATTGCAAGAAAGTAATTTGTCAAATGTCTAAAGGATGGGTTTTTTTGGAGCAGCTTGTGTTGGAGCCCACTAGGGAACAGGCAATACTGGATTTAGTGTTGTGCAATCAGATAGACTTGATAAGGGAGCTTAAGGTGAAGGAACCCTTAGAAGGTAGTAATCATAAGATGATTGAGTGTAAACTGCAATTCAAGAGTGAGCAGACAGAATCAGAGGTAATGGTATTACAGCTGAATAAAGGCAAATACGAAGATATGAGGGAGGATCTGAGCAGAATTGACTGGGAGCGGAGCCTAGCAGGAAAGGCAGTGGAATAGCAATGGCAGGAGTTTCTAGAAGTAATTCAGGGGACAGAGTAAAATTTTATCTCCAGGAAAAAGAAAGCTGGTGCAGGGAGGATGAGACAACCATGACTGACTAGGGAAGGCAGGGATAGCAAAAAAGCAAAAGAGAAAGCATACAATGTGGTGAAGGGCAATGGGAAGCCAGAAAATTGGGAAGCTTACAAAGACCAACAGATGGCAACAAAAGAAAAGATATAAGGACGGAGGGGATTAACTATGAGGGTAAGCTAGCCAGTAATATAAAAGGAGGACTGTAAGAGTTTCTTTAGATATCTAAAGGGCAAAAGAGGGGGAAAAATGTATATTGGACCGCTGGGAAATGGCACTGGAGAGACAGTAATGGGGAACAAGGAAATGGCTGAGAAACTGAATTATTACTTTGTGTCAGTTTTCACAGTGAAAGACATGAGAAATATCCCAAAAATCCTAGAAAACTGAGTACGGTGGCCAAAGAAAAAGGTGCTATAAAAACTGATTGGCCTGAAGGTCAATAAATCACGTGGACCAGATGGAGTACACCTCAGAGTTCTTAAGGAGATAGATGAAGAGATAGTGGAGTCATTAGTGGTGATCTTTCAGGAATCACAAGAGTCAGGGACAGTCCCAGAGAAAAATCGCTGTTTAAGAAGGGAGTAAGGCAAAAGACGGAAAATTACAGGCCGATTAGCATAACTTCAGTCACAGCGAATGAAAAAGTATGAATTCAGTCACAGGGAATTACGTATGTCTAAGAACAGCCATACATTTTCCCTCAGCTAATGCTCATTGACATATTCTAATCAAAGGTCACTGGGTAGCAATCAAAATCACAAATCTTGTTTGGCTTCTCTGACCTTATACAGACATGAAATGAACAGTAGTTTTGGGTGTCCAGGCAATTTCAGTCAGGTTGACAACACCTTTTCAAAAAACATCAAGGAAGGTCAAAACAGAATTACTGGTTAAACAGTATATTCACTGAATTTTAAGTCAGATCATTAGTACATTCTGAGATAGCGGGGCAGTTTTTTTAAATATAAAAAAATCTAAATATAGTTTTGTTCAACTCTGGAATTACAATGATTTTCACCTACTGTTAACTATGCAATTCCAAAACAGGTGGTGGAAGTGTGGAAAAACACACAGGATTTCAGATATATAAAATAACAACACAAAATGCCCTGAACACAGCACAACACCCCAAAGCTCTTTTCTGGAATATTACCAAACAAAGTTTAACACAGAAGTGCCCAAGACAAAATGCTAAAATAACTCTTAAGATTAAGGAGCTTCTTAAAGGGGCAGAGTGAGGTAGAGAAGCAGGAGATTTAGGGAGGTAGTTCTAGAGCATAGGGGCTTGGCAGCTGAAGGCATAGCCATCAATGATGGAGCAACAAAGGTCAGGCAGATCGAGGGGCCAGAATTGGAGGGCTACAGGCATTTTAGTTGGTTTTTGAGTTAATAGAGGATCACAGAGATAGGGAGCTGCAAAGCCATGGAGGAAACAAGGTCTAGAATTTTATTATGAAGGCTCTTCCAGCCGGGAGCCAATGAAGATCAATGAGTACAGCAATGATGGGTAAACAGGTTCAGGTTACAATACAGAGTTTTTAAATTAACTTCAATTTATGGAGGATGCAAGCTGGAGGCTTAGTCAGGAGAACATTGGACTAATTGTGTCCAAACATATTAATAGTATGACAAGACTTTCATTAATAGCCAAGCATGGGCAGAGGTGCTGTAAATGAGGCAGGCCACCTCAGTTACAGAATAGATTTGGGATTTAAATTTAGGTTATTATCAAGTACGCCGTTTGGTTCAGCTTCAGATATTGATCAAGGTAAAAGGGATGGAATCAAAATAAAAATTTTGTGGATACTAGAAATTTGAATAAGCAAAAATGTTGGAAACATTCAACAAATGGAGGTAGGATCTACAGAAAGAGAAACAGAGCTAATGTCACAGGACAGTGAGTTCTGACATAAATCCGCTATGTTGGAAGGTTAAATCCATTTCCTCTCGTAAAGAGGCTGCGTGACCAGCTCAATATTTCCAATTTCTATTTCATAAATAGGGTTGGAGTTGGTTTTAAAGGGAACTCTGTCTTCAATCTCTGCTGTAAACTTCAGTGTTCCTAAAATACATGGATAAAGTTTTTGCTTATTCACTACCCATTATCAGACAGGCAAGGTACCATCAGTATTGTGAATCTCAAGCCCAAAGGAAGACAAGGCAAAATACATCATTAGTACCTTAGCAAAGTAACGAAAATTGCATACCAGTAATAATGTGGCTCCAAATGCCAAGCAGAACACCATGGGCCCAGCCAGGTCAGTTTCATTCATAATTGTTCCATCTGCTGCTTTCAGTGGATGGAGGACAGTCAATGTTTTCTGCCAGATGTGGTCAAAATTAATTCCTAATTCTACAAAATTGTAGAAAAACAGAGGCAAATAAGGCATTAAAAACACAAATTAAACCATATATTGGCTAAATGATAAAACTACTGCCAGATCAGATTATAACTTGACTGCTACTTCGGGTGAAAAAAATAGCAAAACACGCAAGATGTTTTAAATAGAAATTAACACTCTAACCCATTATTATCTATGTACATTACAGCCCTAAATGCCCGGCCAGTGTCAAAAACTCAGTTTCAGGTAAAAAAAAACCATACACACATGCACTTCTCCTCTGGAAATTCCTGGACAGGGCCCTCCAGTTATGAAACAATGAAAACGTATCCAGGAATCCCCTTAACCAGTAGAGGAGGATATCGTCAAAACCATGCCCCTTGTGCAAGTACTGTAGGTGAGCTGTATTCTGTGTTTAAACATCCCAAAACAAAGTCAGATACTTTTTCAATAACTGGGCAAGTATAATGGGATTGGGGAGTTGTGCAGCAAAGAGAGACAGAGAGACAGGAATACTGGGTATCAACAGGTGAGGGGTAATCAGACACATAATGGGCAAGTGTTTACAGTTGGTCAGGTCAGGAACAAGTTGATTCAGAATTGGCTCAGATTGGTTTTTCCACATCTAACACTGGGAAAAAGGGGTCAATTCATTTGGGGGGTGAGGGCACATATGTCTGTTTAGTGGTTACCCTGGTATTACAGTGGGCTTTTAATCTTCTCACTTTACCTGGGTAATTTTTCCTTAAGCTTAACTTATTTGCAGACCTCCGAAATCTTTGACTTTTAAGACACTTGTACTAACGTTTCCAGATACAGGCCAAATGACGATCAAAATCTCTCTGGCAATTCCCTTGGAACTAGCAGTACCATGAATTCTGCACAGTCCGAGCCTCCAACTCCAATCTGAGCTACTGCAACCATCCCATCTCGTCAAAATATCTGGGCTGATGCTCATAACGTAACCATTTAACAGAAATTTTATTCTTCTTTAGATTTCATTAAAAAGTTAAGTATGATTTTATCCAGTAATGGGTATTGAGAAGTCGTCAAAACATTTCTAGTACTGGTACCATGAAGTATATCCCTAATCCACGAAAACTGAAGGTCACAAGTTTAATTGCTGATCTGTGCTCCAGCTACTAATTTTATTTGGTGCCAAGTTCAGGTTCTATAGCTGACCTCAGCAAATTGCAGCCCAAAGTATGCAATAAAATAGATATTCAACATCAAGCCTAAACATAACACAGGGTCACAAAGATTAGCAAGTGCTCTCCCTATCCAGTAATTAAACGTTCTTGCTTTGAATTTTGAAGTTTCAAAGTAATCAACTGCTAGTTTGCTAAAGAATATTGGGATTATATATCTGCATCAACAAGAGAGCGGGGGAATAACACAGATGCAAAGTTTTCAAGGGGTGCTTAAATTTTGTTTTATTTGCATAAAAAAAATCTTCAGACAATACTCTGTGCATCTGGGTAAGGCTTTATATGCCTGCTCAAATATCCTATTCCCTACCCCCAGAGTTTTAAAAAGACTAAAATAAATTGTAAACATGGATGGTGAAATTATAAAAGGAACTCAAGCACTCCTTAGTACTAATTTCAGATCACTGCCAAGTGTTAAACAAAGTACATACAACTTCAGAAATGTTTAATGAACATTGCCCCTACTCGTGAAATTGAAGATCCACCCAACTGGAATTTTGATACATACTTTGGATCAGTGGGCATAAAGTTAAAAACAAACAACTCAGAATACACATTTATCAGAATTTATTTTCTGCACTGTTCTTACATAGGACAAGAAAGCTCCATTTTTACCTTCTAATAATGGTGCTTCGTCCTCAAAACTGTTGCCATAAACTGACTGTGGAGAGCTGGGAGTGAAGGTTGGTGTAGGTTGATAGATCTGTCCTGTGTATGGCTGTTGTGACCCTGTTGGATAAAAATATCCAGGCTGCTGAGTCTGACTGTCATACTGCCTGTATGCAAAAAGAAAATTTTAAAAGAACATTAGAAATCCCTGTTGTCAGAGTTCCTGGCCACTGTACTGATGAAGATCTTTGTCAAGTATCTACATGCTGAAATTTTCAAAAGTTCTATTTCTAAAAAGGTGGTCCATACTAGATTGCAGCTTTTAACATAAATGCCCCTCTTGCTAAGAGATCCTCTTTGAAGGTTTCCACTCCTCACTTGAGATTTTAGGTGCAGAACCATTAACCAAACTGTCTTCAATTAGAAAGAAAGAGCAGCAAAAATGGAATTGTTTCTAAACAGCAAAGAACATTAAAAAGTGATTTGACAGGGGAGTTCAAAATAATTGGGTTAATGAGGACACATGGTTTATTATGAGAATTTGTTAGTAACCAAAAGATACAGATGTAAGGAGATTAGCAAAAGACTAGTGATGCTTTGGGACTTTTCCTCCTTTAAGAAGTAGGGCTTCTAACCAAAATGTATTACCTTTGAGTAGGTGGGACAAAAATCAATAACAACATTAAAAAGTAATTTGATAAAGAATTGAAGAAAAACACTGCATGACTATGGGGAAAAATGGAAGAGAAAGATTAAGCCATGGGATCAGGAGGAATTTCTTCCGAGTGTAATGAATCTGTGGAATTCTTTACCTCAGAAAATTGTTAAGATTTGGGTTATTGAGGATATTCAAGGCGGTGAGACAGATTATTCATCAGCAAGAGAATCAAGGGTTATGGAGTAAAGGGAGGAAAGTGAAGTTGAGGATTATCCAATCAGCCATGATCTCACTGAACAGCAGAGAAGACTCAATGTACTAAAATGGCCTACATCTACTTCTTGCTCCTACATTTTGTTCTCAAATGGCTTTCAATACTGCAACATTCTAAGATTCTATTTTCAGCACTATATTTCCCTGGGCTTTACAGCAGCTACTTTCCCTTTCAATTATTTTCAATCTTTAACTTAGAAAAAGAATGACAAAATTCAAAGACAAAATTCATTTTCACAGTCAACATTACGCACCTCATTTTTTGCAATCTTCCATGTCATTCCCTATTTTGTAAAGAATGGCATGGAAGATTGCACTGTCCTGGCACTTTTGAACTCAACATAAGAACCATTCACGATGCACAGCAGACCTGAAAACACTGGTGAGGGGAACTAAAAGTGGAAGAAATCAAAAATTATTTTGCCCAAGGTTCAAAGTACTTTCTGAATTTTGTTTTCATCCTCAGGTGGAAATAATGTAACATGTACTAATACCAATGTTAATGACCTTAAAAAAACTCATCTTTTACTCTTTTTTTTTAAGAAGTTACCAAAGGCCTGGAAGAAGAAAAAATACAATAAGGGATAATTAGCAAGGTATTCAAAACAATAATTTGATGCAAAACCAAAGTAAAACAAAATTAACATCACAAAATTTTCTATAGCCTTTCAAAATCTTACATGTACCTATTCCTTTTAGGTGCAAGACAAATTATCCATTATCTTCACGTAGTTAAATAAATATTTTAATTACATTGATGCACAAGATAAAATAAATTACACACTTTCTTCAACTTATTTCCTGCACACTGCTTCGCTTCCAACTGCCCCGCTTTTTGCTTCACCAAACCTCTCAAACTCAGAGCAGCAGTAAGCAGGGCAGTCAGGAGGGCTGGAGGGTTTGGGCAAGGAAGCAGTAAGTTGTAATTCTTTCAAGTCAACCCTCCCACTCATCGCCTCTTCTAATGTTAGCCATTTCTGTATATCCACATGCCCCTGGTCTATACGTGAGCAGCCACACATCTACAGGGAGAAAAAACAGTCAAACATAGCATTGTGCCTCAAAAATAAGTTTGCAATCACAGAGCTAATGACCCCTCAAAAATCTTACAACAGATCAGACAAATTCCTTAAACAGTGGCTCCTTTGCTTTATCATCTCCCACTTTTGAAGCTCTCTATATCCCTGCGCTCTAAATGGGCAAGCTATCAACCAATCAGCTAACACATGTGGTTCAGTCTCCAACAGAAATTTGGCAATGCATCGTCATGAGCATCAGTTGGTTGAACTGCACAATACTCGCCATAAGTTTAGAAAGTGGCACTAATATTCAAGTGTGGAGCAGTTGATAGATTGGTGTTCATCTGAAACAGTATGCAACTTATAGAGACATAAGCCATGGAAAGAAAAAGGATCAGATGAAGTGATGCAGATATTTCATTTCGTACAATACCAAGGTATAAAACTGAATTTTATGCAGACAAATTATTTTATGTTTAATTTTCATGGCTAAGAACTGAAAGGCGTTATGTTATTATGAAATGCATTAGTCCAATTAAATGACTGACGAATCATAGAACGGGATATGATGAGGTCATTCAGCATACTATACATAGGACAGCATATGAAGGAATTATTTTACAAATTAGAATAATAAAAGCTTTGAGCTATAAAGATAGTACAGACAACATTGTAAACATCCAAATTGTCCCTCTTTAAATGATATAGCCTGCGTCTGCAGCAGATACAGAACCGGCACCAAGTCTAAGTACCAGTTAAGATGAGGACATTCTTCTGCAACCCAGTCAGTGATATTAATTGCACATTTGTACTTACAATACAGGTCAGTATCAGCAGTAAATAGAAAAATACTAAAGCTTCTGGTGAGCGTGTAACAGTTGAAAGGGATTTCAATCACTTACCTGCTTTGATAAGGATCTCCTGCAGCATTATAGTCATAAGATGTTTGCCCTTGATCATCAATACTATAACTTGATTGGAAGAAATCTGCATTCATATTATTGAAGTCAGCCATCGTAAGAATTCCCTGCAAGAAGTTGACATAAGTGTTTTAAAACTCTACATAAAATAATCAGGAATCTTCTTGATACCTATTACACAATGGAACAGAATATTGTTCACAATTCAATACCAGCTAAACATTAAAAGCACAAACATAGAATTGGAGCAAACTGCGTAAAAGACATTCATACAAGTATCTAATTAAATAATAGAGCTGCAGTCTAGTGCATCACCACCGCCCCAATCCCCAATGCATAGAGATTAAGAATGTGATGGAACAAAAAGGCATATTTTAAAAATACTATGCGTGCTAATACATACAAGAAATCCTGCCATGTCTGAGACAATATCAGGATAACAAATTAGGTATTCTAGAAGGAACTTAAAGTTATTGACCCATCTGGTCACATTATAACACATCTTTCTGGTCATGTTATGAAATGGGACTTCAACCTGGAGCTTCTGGCCCAGAGGTAGGGACAGTATGAACATGCCATTGTCCCACACACTACTTTAGTCACACACATTAATGTATGTAATCATCTTACATGCAATATAGGAAAGTGTACTTTGCACGTATGTTTATTTGATAAATATCTATCACCTGTCAGTTCAAAAGTTTCAACTATTTTGTATTCACCAAGGTTTAGAATTGTTGACACAACTGTGCACATCTCTGCTAGTTGGAATCACTATTGTGATCTCAGAGTGACAGCTAAAAAGAATGACTTGCACAAAAATTCCATCTCTATTCTTCATGCAGATCGCAGCTGAATGTTTGTTTACCCTTTATCACAGCACTGCGAAAGGGTGGATGATTGCTCAGAGTTGCTTTCTTCACAGACTTGAAGCAGTTATTCCAGTTGGATAAACTGTCCCTTTCCTCTCAACATAGCGTAGCCAGTAGCTCCATGATGAACTGTAACATTTTCACCCACTTTGCACACCATTTTAATAACTAACCAATATGCTGCAACCAAAATAAAACTGACATATCAAATACACTTCACTTCAATCGACAATCAAAACAAAAAGCAAGGACTAGGTTCTACTAAAATGTGAGAGTTATAAACACAATTTACGAACATCACTACTCAAAATAAAGATTTGTATTCCTTACCTTAGCTGTAACTTACTTAAAGCACAAACGTATAAAAGTAACTGCTAACTAACAACAATGCCCACAGTAACACGGCATTTTCAGTAGTCAGGATTCTGAGAAAGATACTTTGGTCCACAGATAACAGAAAAAAAACAGATCAAAAACTTTATCGGGCATATATTTTCGTTGACAACCCTTAAAGAACATAAACAAACTTCGACGTAGTCAGATTACACGTTACAGAAGGAAAAGGTGGACAGAATAATGGGAGACACTGAGTCGTCCCAGATACAGTGAGATATTGACGTGGACCAAAGCGGCCTGCCTGGGTGCTACAGAAAGGAATAGAGAGAGGAGTAAAGTCAGTGGTGACAGGGTGTCGGTGGTGCAACAGTCATTGACAAGGAGCTAAATGACTGATGAATGAACAAGGCGCTGCTCTTACCTGATCTGTATCCACTCACTTCGATACTTTGTTACAAACTAAGACAAAGCGCCCACAGGAAGCCGCTCGAGCGCTGCCACCGACACCACCACATCACTTCCGCCCACTCACACGCCTGCGCAGGAGCGCCAACCCACGGAGCAGAGGTCAGCAAAACATGAAAGACCAGTGACCACGTTTACAATCCACGGTCGGATACAACGCCTGGCGCCACAGGAACAGACTTAAGGGCCCGCGGAACGACTGAAGGCGATACATTCACGCATGCGCACGAACGGTCCTACAGCGGGTAACAAGCCGTTTGTACGCATGTGTGTGGAGGCGGAAGTGATGTACGGTATTCTGGAGTGAGGAGGTTAGTGTCTCTTCTGAATGTGGACTTTATTACTGTGTGCCTTCCTGATGTTCGACAGAAATACACCAGAGTCTCTTTGAACATTACAACTTTTTTACCTTCTTAAATACATTCTGTTTTCACAACCAAAGAGAATATCTTCATATTTGACTGTACACTCCCATCTCAAGAGTTTTGACAGTACAGAAAGAGGCCCTTTGTCCCAACGCTTTAAAGTTGGTCCATCTGTTCTAATCCCATTTTCTAGAAGTTTGCCCATAGCCTTGTGTGCAATGGTTTTTAAGTGCTCATCTAAACTGTCCTTAATGTCTTGAGGATTCCTATCCCTACCAAACTTTTAAACAGTGAGTTCCAGATGCCCACAAACCTCAGGGTGAAAATTGTTTTCTTAAAATCCCCTCTTGAGCCCTTTATTACTTTTCTTAAAATTGTGCACCTTAGTTATAGATCCCTTGATTAAGGGCAAACCTGCTTCTGTCCCTTAGAACTTTATTCATCAGATCCCCTTCAGCCTGTTCTGCTCTCAGGAGAAAAAAACACCAGCCTATCTCAGAAAATAAAATGTGAGGCTGGATGAACACAGCAGGCCCAGCAGCATCTCAGGAGCACAAAAGCTGATGTTTCGGGCCTAGACCCTTCATCAGAGGCCTATCTCATCTCGCTTCATAGCTAAATTACTCCAGTCCAAGCAACATACAGTACATTTAATTTGTACCCTCTTGAATGCAATTATATCCTTCCTATAGTAGTGCTGACTAAAATTGCACACATGAATTCTAGCTGTGGTCTTACAAAAGTTATACTCAGCTCAGCAATAATCACTTGTATTCAAGGTCTTGACTCATAAAATAAGTACTCCATATGCCTCACCTGTTTGCACTGCGCCCTTCCAGGATCAGTGGACGTGCACAATAAGTTTCCACTGACCGTCTATTTTTCCTAGGATCCTACCATTCAACATGTACTCCCTGGCCATGTCTGTTCTCTGAAAATGCATCACTTCATACTTTTCAAATTAAATTTTGTTTGCTGCTATTTGGTCCATTTGACCAGCCTTCTGTTATTGTCCTGTGGTCTAAGGCTTTCATCCTCACAAATGACCATACCACTAGTTTTCATGTCATCTGCAAATTTACAAATTATACTTCTTACATTCATGTCCAAATCATTAATACAAAGAAAAAAACCAGCAAGGGACCCAGTCCAAACCCTGAGATACAATACTGAACATAAGCTTCCAGTCACAATAATATCCTTTAATTATCACCCTTGCTTCCTACCTCTAAGCCAGTTCTGGATCGGATTAAGCAGGAACCCAGGGAGTCAGGCCTGATGACCAATTTGTGGCATGGTGAACTGTGAAGAAGTTTATCGAAGAGTACAATAGGACCTTGAGATCAATTGGGTCAACAGGCCAAGGACTGGCAGTTGGAGTTTAATTTAAATAAATACGAGGTGTTGAATTTTGTTAAGACAAGCCAGGACAGGACTTACACATGGGGTTCATGCGCACGTTGAAGTGCGACAATTTGGGGTCTGGGTGGTGTGTGTCAGGACCCCACAGGATTTTTGAATGCCTGGGGCATCAGGTCAGGGCGAGTAAGTGGTTTCTTGTGGGTGGTCTAGGTGTGTGTGCGTGTGGTCTGTTTCAGTTCATCAGCTGCTGAAACCATGATCTACGCCTTTGTTACCTTGAGGTTTTGCCATACCAATCCTCTCTTGGTGAGCCTTCCTTCTACCGCTCACCATAAATTTGAGCCCATTCAGAAGCCAGCTACCCATATTCTAACTTCCAGCAAGTACCATTCATCCCATTGTTCTCTGACTTACATTGGCACCTGATCGAGCAACATCTCAGATGTAAAATTCTTAGCTTTACTTTCAAGTCTGTCCTAACAGTGATAAAGAGCAGCAAGATCATTGAGAGATTTGAAATCAAGGATGAAAATGGTACAATTAAGATGTTGATTGCCAGGGAGTCAATGTATGTCCACAAGCACACATGATATATGTGTTAAAAAATAAACAATAAAGGTTTTGGTGACCTCAGCTTTACAGACAACAAAATGTGGAACCCATGTTGTGTTTTTATTTAAGAACTGCTGCGAGGAAAAGCCAGGGAACTATAAACCGGTGAGTTTAAAGTCATTGGTGGGTAAGTTGTTGGAGGGGATTCTGAGATACAGGGTACACATGCATTTGGAGAGGCGAGGACTGATTACGGATAGTCAGTGTGGCTTGGTGCATGGGAAATCGTGTCTCAAATTTGATTGAGATTTTTGAGGATGTACCCAACAGGATAGATGAGCATGGAGTGGTAGATGTTGTCTGTACGAACTTTAGTAAAGCCTTCAACAAGATTCTGCATGGTAGACTGATTAGTAAAGTTAGATCACATGGGATCCAGGGACAGCTAGCCAACTGGATACAAAATTGCTTTGACAGTAGGAAACGCAAGGTGGTACTACAGTGTGTTTTTCAGACTGAAGGCGTGTAACCAGTGGTGTATTGAAGGGATCAGTTCTCAATCCACTTTTGTGTGTCATTTATATAAATGAATTGGATGACAATACAGGAAGCATGGTTTATAGATGACACCAATATCTGTTGTATGTTGGATTGTGAAGAAGTTTATCCAAGAGTACAACAGGATCTTGTTCTGCTGGGCCAATGGGCCGAGGACTGGCAGTTGGAGTTTAATTTAAATAAATACGAGGTGTTGCATTTTATTAAGACAAGCCAGGACAGGACTTACACAGCTAATGGTAAGGCTCTGGGAAATGTTGCCAAACAGAGAGACCTAGGGCTTCAGGTACATAGTTCATTGAAACTGGCGTCACAGGTAGCCAGGATGGTGAAGAAGGTGTTTGGCACATTAACCTACATAAAGGTCCGCTGCTCTCAAATGATTATTTTGCTTCAATTTTAATTCTACTGAGGAGACAGGCAGTTTCCATTGTTGATGAGTATGCTAATACTCTACCACTGAACTGAAAAGAAATAACTCACTGCTTCAAGCTTGCACTGCCATCTGGTGGCAATGGACGTGAGTTGCTCTGTTGAGATAATATAACATGACAAACAAGTTTTTGGCCTGTGAATCTCACCATGTGCCCTTTTTGCTAGATCAACTTTCCTCACATTCATTTCCAGTTGTTTTTATGCTACCAATTTCCAAGAAGCCAATCTGTTTATAGGTCATCTGGGACACTGATAAATTATGGACCTGCAAACTATCTCCTAAATCAATAAACATAGGAGTGGGGTAGGCCATTCAGCCCCTCCAGTATGTTTTTCAATTCTAGACCATAGCTAATAATTTATCACAACACCACATTTTCCAGACAATCCCCACAACACTTGATGTCATTAGTAACTGTATGAAATTTAACCATTCCAAATTATGAGCCACAGAAAATAGAACTAAGATTCATTTGTAAGATTAATTTGGGTCAGATGAGTTACATAAAGCAAAATGAAAAGTCAGAAAGAAAGATTAGGTGAACAGAAAGAAAAATACAAAGAAAAGAACAGTACAAAAATGAATGAAAGTAAATTAATTGCCTAAAGGAATAAGATTCCAATGTTTAGTTTGTTTCCTTCTCTTTCTTGCCCAGGTCTTGCTGTATATGGACATGAACACCTTCAGCATCCGAATAGTTTTAAACGGTGCTCAGTATTGGGTAATCATCAGTGAATAATCCCACTTCTAACCTTATGATGAACGGAAGGCCTTTGATGATATAGTTGAAGATGGTTGGACCTGGAGTACTATCATGAGGAGCTTCTGCAGAGATATCCTTCATTATTGTCCTCCAGCGACTATAATCATCTTACATGCCTCAGTGCTAGACTTAGTCAACTGCTGCGTTGGTGTCAAGTGTGGCCACTATTCATTCTCTTTTTGAGTTCAGATGTTTCTTCCATGTAGGAACCAAGGTTCTAATTAATTCAGGAGTCATAACCCTAGAGAAACCTAAACTTAGCATTCATGAGCTGGCTATTGCTACACGAGTGCTGCTTTATAACACAACTGACTATAGCTACCTTCAGGTTATGTGGGATTTGTTCTGCTTTTTGTGCATGAGGCATACCTGAGCAGGGCAATTTCCTACATTGTCAGAAAGATACCAGTGTTGTTGCAGCTTGGTTATGGGCACAGTGATGTTAACATGGATTATCATTCATTATCACCCCCATTATTATCTCATCTCACCTTATTAAATGTAGGCTCCCATTTTCAGGGGTAGGCATCCAGCTCATGGATTAGACCAGGCTGCATCTGAGGATTGCACACTCGATGCCTTAGCTCTCACTCACTTTGCACCTACCTGGATATTCACAGCATCCCTGCCTTGCTTTGTATAATATTTTTGCAATCTGGTCCCTCAGACAGACGTTAAAGCTCACAGAACTTCTGTGTTGCCTCGATGTTCAGCACAGACAAAACTAGGCATCTTGTCATGCCTGACAGCAGCCATCAATCAACCAAACGGATATGTTGCTGTACAGCAACATGTTGCATCCATATCATGCCTACACAGTGTGCCAGCAGTGTACATGCCAAACACAATGCATGTGCTTCGAGCAAATGGGCATGTCTCAAAGTCTAAGGGAAGAAATCCTCAGCCTATTGATGGGAGACAAGCAATGGTGTGCCGACACAGTAAGTCAAGGGTGGTCTCCAGTATCAGTCCAGCTTGGATACGATCAGTCAACCCTTGAGGTGGTCAGTGTGGAACCACTGCAACTAAGCCAGGAAGACACAGAAACACAGGTGAGGAACTGTACCAATGTTAGTTAGGGGTCTGGTTACTCATAATTCAGCACTGAACAGATATGTCATTTAAGAAGTGGGGCACGGTCAGACCTGGGGTCTGGCATCTAACAGCCAAAGTGCGGAGGGGGTTTCTCATGGGCCCCAAGAGAGAGATTAAGGATCTCCAATGTAGAAATTAGATTCAAAATGACAGGATGCAGCTGGGATTTCAACTGTGAAAGGAGAGCAGCTCAATATATAATTGGGGGAGATGATATAGCTTTGAAAGAAAAGGGGTAGTGCAGGGAACGAGGGCATCTAAAGTCAGCAACACCCTATTTCAATGGGGACAGTGGATTATAAGATCAGGAATGTTCACTCGATGTGCATGGCACTAGGAGGGTAAGGTGGGTCAAAGCTATAGGACTTGTCAGGGAGAATGAGCAAGAAAGGAATGTTTACATTTGGTGGTTGCCCAATTGTAAAACGCTGGGCCGGAAACTGCTTGAGGAATGCCCACTAAAGCCTTGCTTTGGGCTGGAAATAAAATATGCACAATGGAGATGAAAATGGCTACAACCACATCTGGAGTGAGTTGGGTAAGTGAGAGAGGGGACTTCAATTTTGAGTGATGACAGACTCTTCAAAGGAAACAGCATTACACAGATACCCATTGACAAAAGCTGCAACACGCCTATAATTTAATGTGTGTAGTTCCAATTCTTGCTCCATGCACTCGTCACCATATTGTACAACATCAGAAATCTATCCAAATAATGACAGTGACACACTAGAAATATTTTGCTACCTGGAAAGGATGATTCTGTTTGCCAAAGTAGCCAGTACCTGCCATTAGCCTACACATGGTGCAGGAACTTTGGATCATCAAACATCAGAGAGCACGAAGTGTGGTTAGGCCCTGCACCTTTAATATTGGAGTTGGGGTTAGACAGATACTCGCAGACATTGAAAAGTGAACATATATTTACAAATGTGATAACTTATTTACATAGATGTGTCATTAACCCATAAGTTCTCAGAAGGTCTTCTTATTTCTTTTCCTCCTACTACATTTCAATTCAGTCCCAGCTTTTGCAGTTGAGCTGCACGGAGCCTTTCCTGCAGTGTAACTCATTGCCCTGAGAGGTTTGGTTATAGGACTCGGAGTATTTATGTGTAGAGGGCCCAGACAAGTTGAATATATCCTGCCCAGAGGCAGATGCACTCTTCTTGACTTGAACTTTCACAAGGCTAAGGGCAACAAGTATGGTGGAGGTTAAAGACCCAGCCATCTCTGGAGCTTCCTAGAAGGAGACTTCTGTGGGGTGGGGCCTATGTTTGTAGTTTTTCCTCTGGGTGAGTGTCAACTGGCACTACCATGTTTCCTTGTGAGGAAGGGGCTCCTGGGGTGAGCTCAAGGTTACCTTACTTCTAGTGGTATGGCTGCACACGTGCACAGCTACTCCAACATTCTGGGCATGACAATCTGCATGCCAATGCTGATTGAATTCCAGACCTCAGATGTCCACACAGAAGAATAGAAAATTTAAAGGCAATGGCACTCAGGGTCTTTATCTCCAGATTGTCTTATTGTTGATGCAGAGCACCAATGGCTTGAGCAATGGGGTGAAGAGAAGCCAACTGACTTTTTTTTGGCACAGTTGGGCATCTCTCGAGAGCATTTGGGAACATACTGACCTGGCCCTAAGGGTCTGGTGCCTTGGACTCCTGTGGAAAGACAATATCCGTCCCCTGCACCAACAGGGGCCAAGCCCCTGTTGAAAAGTGGTAAGCCTATTTCCCTTGTCTGGCACTTCTGGAGTAAATGTCTCCACTGCGCAGGGCAGCTTTGGACTGCCAGCACTTGAGGAACTGCATAGAGGTCTTTTAAATATGAAAGTTACATCAGGATTTAGGGAATTTGGATATCCTGGCACCAGCGACTAATACCACTGCTAACAATCAATGGAAAAAATCAACCTGCCTCATATGGGAGGCCTGCCATAGGGGCTTGATAATTAATCAGGTGAGTTTGGGACGATAAGATGGGAAATCTCACTAGTCCTCACATAGAGAAATCTTCCATGAAACTCAATGGAAATGTTGCTTAGCTGTTTTCTGGCTAGCCCTGAGTCTCATTGTTAAGGTGATGAGCTATGAGACATGGTCAGAAGTCACACAACACCAGGTTATACTCCAACAGGTTCATTTGAAACCACAAGCTTTCAAAGCACTGCTCCTTCATTAGGTGAAGTGTCTTTGTCCACACCATTTCAACACCAGCACCTCCACATTTTGAGTTGATAAATAAGAGATTTTGATTCTCAAAAATAAATGTTTTTTAAGAGCATATTAAAGATGTGCACATCTTCCATAGCAATGTCCAATTCCTGAATCATTTTATTAGAATTGAATGTCATTGTAGCCAGCCCCTTTCAAATCCAATAAAATTTGACCAACTTATGTAGTGTCTCTCAATCTAGATTGTTTAGAAAAAGTAGAAACCAGGGAGAACAACAATCTCTTTATATAATTCCATATTGCTGCCTCTTCTCTTTCAGCTATATCCACCTCCATTTGTCTCACCTGTAGTTGTCTAGGGGACTTTAAAGTTTGTGTAACAATCTTTCAGGTGTAACTTCATTAAAATCTTTCAATACACCTACAAATACAACATCGTAAAGCCATCCAACTTATATTTGTTGTCACTTGAAAGAATTTGGTCAGGTAGGAACTTCCCACTTCTCTCATTGTGAGAATAATTTGCTAGATTATTTTAATTGCTGTGATTCTTGTTTTTGTTTCCAATCATTGTTTCATCAGTGAAATAAACTATTAGCGCAAGATTGATTACTTGAATGGGATCATTTTCAAATTTCACATCAGGTTGGCTAATTTTTAGTCCACAAGTAATTATTCCCTGTATTCAGTTATATGTCAATAATCCTGTCATCTTAACTGTCAGCACTGTAAGATAGGGTTTATTTTTCAATAATTAGTTTTGAGTTACTTATTCCGACTGAATCCAGCATGTGAAGAATTACATTTGTAGTAAATGAAATACTACTGCCATCGCACCATTTGGCTTTTGTCTATGCAATTTGCATGTCTAGTGGAAAATGTAATTTGCTGTTAAGTCAAAATAAAGAGATCCTGAAAGAGACAATTTTTATGGTTTTATTTGTCACAGAAAAATGTCAGTTCATTTTGTATTGAAAACAACTTTATGTTTCCTGACCCAGCTATATCCAAAATTAGTTTAGTTTTGTTACTGGTCTGTAGTAGGCCTGTAGATTACTTTGGCATTACGTGCTGTAAAAATTTTAGATGGTTTATGTGTTTTGCTAATGTTTGCAATATCATCTTGTAACATTATGTTACACAAACTTCAGGATGGTGATAAGGTATGTTTCTTGTTAATGTCAATCCTATTTCGCTAGAGAACAAAAGAAGGAAGTAGCCTTTTCAATGTGACATTTTTATTAACTTAATAAATAATCCATTTAACAATAGGATGTGATTTAGAATTTGGGGTTTCCCAGAATACATTGATGCATCAATTAGACATTTCAGAGAATATTAATCATAGGAGGCAAGACTACATACTCTTGAAGCAGACACACAAACTACACTGGGAGTGCCTCATTATGCTAGTGGCAATGTGTAAAATTAAAACGCTAAGAGGAACAAACAGTAATGAAAATCAATAACTAATTGACATTTCATGGTAGTAGTCAGGAAACGTAGGAAATGTTAAATCAGCAGTGTGACCACCACCCTTAAAGCGACCAGTCTTAAATTGGGCATAAAATATCAGGCCAATCAGGCATTGACCGTGTGATGAAATTGCATGAGTGAGCCAACTGGAGTTCAGACATACCATTGATAAAGTAGAAGGGTAAGTGGCAAGGGTTAACAAGTCATAACTCTTAGCTATCCATTGTGCAGTAAGAAGACCAAAGGAGAACTTCAGTCAACAGAACAAGACCACAGATATTAATCTCAATGCTGAAATTATACTAAAATTAGTATTTCTGTTATAGTCTTTTGTGAGAAATTTGTTCATGGGAATTTTTGGTCATATGCAGTCTCATTTTCTTATTCAATGGAAAACTAGACCCTTGAAAAACTGAAGATCTCGTCTCTGCAATATATTTGCAGGCATATCTACACCAAACTTAAACCAGATCATTAGAATGAAGCAACAGTGTTTCAGTTTTAGCATTTAAAATGATAGTGCATTCTAAACAAATAAAAATTCCATGACCAAATAGAAAATTACGAACAATGCACAAATTGACATGCAAAGCTCGACATTGGTATTAATTTATTCTAAACATTTTGTCACAATAACTTCATTGTTGTTGAATAAAGTTTTGGATCAAAAAAATGAACAAATGACAATATGTAAAACCTTGCCACCATTTTCTCCAATTCAACTCTCATAAATGTTGCATTCATATAGGGAACACAACATTTTGCTTTATTGATGTATGACAGAATATCCACTTCATATATGGTTTGTTCACTTTAATATTTAAATGTTTCTTTTAATTTATACACTTTTTCTAATGTGTTAGATATTGGTTTAAGAAATTTTTCATTTATGATTGACATTTAGTTAAAACACAAGATTTATAGCCTATAGGAAAAATGTCATCTCATTTATAATTTGTAATTGAATAGTATATTCTTAATTTCTAATTTACTGACTTTGATGTACTAAGGAACTAAATTAGTTAAATATTTCTGAATGGGGCAAGTGATAATTTAGTAATAATATCACTAGACTAGCAATTCAGAGACCCAAGCTAATGCTCTGGAGACATGAGTCGAAATTCCATGATGGTAGACTGTTGTATAAATCCACCTGTTAGGACAGGTGTACCAATATCAGTTTCCTTGAAGCAGCCAATAGCAACAGTATGTAGGTCATCATCATCTGAAACCAACTCTGTCGGATTGGGTATATGCTTAGAATGCCTGAGCTCTTAAGTGTCAAAGCAAATCTTCTCCGGCTCAGGGAAGGCACTTGAATGAGGGGAGGATAATGGAAGCATTTCAAAGACACTTTGAAAACTTTGCTCAAGAAATGCAGCATAGATGTCAGTGCACGAGAAAACCTTGATCAGAAGAAACTGACTTTGTGGAAACTGCTGTATGAAGAGATAAAATTCTTTGAGAACCTGTCTGTAAATGGAATTATAGAAAAGGATCTGGAGAAAGGAATGCTAGTGATCTCAAGGCCAAGGGCTAATTCCACTTCCTAGAAACACCTGCCAAGGGTGTGGTCAGAGATGTGACTGTGGATTGGGATTGGTCTTATCATCCCCACTGTTTTACTAATGTCTGTTCGGGAAAGAAATCTATCATCCTCATGTGGTCCAGCCGACATTTGACTTCAGACCCACAGCAATGTGGTTGGCTGTTAGCTGCCCTCTGAAATGGTCAAAGTAAGCCACTTAGTTCAAGGCGCAATTAGGGATGGGCTATATGTGCCTTGTAAACTAGTAATGTCTAAATCTCATGAATGAGAAAGAACTATTTAAAATAGCAGATAAAATCAATCATTAAGATACAAAACATACAATTAGCAGCAACTTTAGTTTTGCCACAGTGTGATAATACCATGGAGAAACATTTTATGACAAAAATTTAACTTTTTTAAACTAAAGAGGTGAGAGGAAAGTTGGCCCTGAAATTCACTTGTTGTCAAGACTTTGGAAGTCCAACCTTATGACCAGACCCTGGACAATGCTCCTGAATTTATTATGGTTCCAGACAGGACACTTCAAATTGTCAAATTCCCAGGTAAGGGAGAATGATCTTTATTCACCTGCTCCATCATTTGGTCACAGCAAGGTTAATTTTAAAAGGATCCCCTCCTTTTGAATACCTTACTTCCAGAATACATTGTATAATGTTTCAAAAGGAGCCAATTTAACCAGACTTTCTTGATTTAACAACAGAATGAGATTATTAGTTCCTAAATATAAAAATAAATAATAATGTAACACACATGTAGACACAGATTAGAAATGACAAGTGAGTCCAAGACAGATACAAGTTAAAAGGTGTATGATTTAGTTTCTGCATTGTTTGTAAAAGTAGATAGTAGAACATTGATAGTTGAGCAGTTGATTTTGCTTAGATAGGAAACTGCTGACAGCCAAGCAAGGTTTTTAGCTTTGTTGCTTACTTGAAATACTTCTGTCCAGTTTATGTTTGATTGGTTTGTTGGCGAGGTAGCTTCGAGCATGCAAACTGCAAGTATGCTTTGTCAGCAACACAGAGGTGACTCGTGGGTGGATTTTAGCTGTTACCTTCATACCACACTGGCATTCAAGCCCAGGCTAGTGAACAAGAGTATCTCATCTCACTAGCATGCACAGACCAAGGTTGAAGTAGCTTTAAACAGTCTTCTTCTGTATTCCTGCAGGGAAAACCTCAAGCATATCTCTCTTTTGCTGTAATTGATGGATCATGCTTGCAATCTGAGATATTTCCCACGAGATTACAGATCAGTTTATAATGCTTTTTCTCTCTTTTAAGCTCACTCCTTTGAACCTTCATTGACATCTCATCAGGTGAAATATTCCAGTATCTTTCTGTCGCTCTCTCTCTCTCTCACTCCCTCTCTCCCTCTCTCTCTCTCTCTCCAGTCAGCCACTGAATCTTTGGCTGTATCAATCAACTTTTAAACACACATGTTGGAATTAAAGTTTGATATGGCCATAGTTGATGTGGGGTTTTAATGCATGGTCATGACATTTCTTCTGCATGATAAATTGATTTTTGATAAATCGATAAGTTGATAGATGATTCTCATAGAGAATAGGCCATAGCCTTCAGATTTATACCATTTTAAGTGTTTATCCATGTACTTTTTAAAGGTTGTACAGTCACCCTCTACTATCTTCCAGTGACTTCCAGATTCCCACCACCCTCTGGGCAAAATAATTGTTTCATTAAATCCCATCTAAACCTACTGCCCTCCATCTTAAAATTATGCCTAGCCATTATTGACTCTCCAACCAAGGGAACTGCTTCCCATCTATCCTTTTCCTAATTGTGTACACTTCAATCAGCCTTCTCCGCTCTAAGGAAAGCAACTGCAGCTTATCCAGCCAATCTTCAGAGGTAAAGTGCTCCAACCCAGGCAATATCCTGGTGAATCTGTATTCTCCAGTGCAATTGCATCCTTCTTACAGTGAGAAGTAATGTAGATGAGTTTAAATCTCTGTGATAATTAAACAGAAATCCAAGCCCCCAATTTGTGAGTAGAGATTTCCTTCTAATAATTAAATACTTAGAGAAGCTTACCTTACCCTTATAATCTGTTAAAAAGAGTGGTTAAATGAAAGAAAACCCCTGATGCTTACCTTATAAGTAACTGGTAACAATCTGTTTATTTAACTCTAACAGTGAACAAATTAACAGAATTACTAACAAACCAAACAATTCCCCCTAACTACTAACTATTCCCTAACTGATCTAAATATTACTGGTATACTATTCCAAAAAACACACAAGTCCCACTTATATAAACCCAAGTAATAAGAAAGTAAATGAAAAGTTAGTCTCTCAAACTCTATATGCTTTTCCTCTGCTGTCCTCACATTAGAAACACCTTTCTTCCACTGATCCGGTTGTCAGAGTTATGTTCTCCTTGAAGTCTTAGAATGTTTAGCTAGAAGCGCTGTGGTACTTTTTATGGATAGATGGTGCTTTCTTAACTTAATGATTTCTTATGAGAGCTAGATGCTTATTTTTCAGATGGCAGTTTGCTCTCACATCAATTTTCAAAAACCCTTGCCCTATATACCTTGGATGACATATCAATTTTCTTCCAATAGCATTGGTCTGAGCTTGTCAAAATCACATATTTGAATTCAATTGGCTTTCATCGCTAAGTGCTTGGCTCAAATTAATTGGCTAATTCAAGCTAGTTGCCAAAATATCAAAATTTGCCTAAGGTTTCCAATCACAATTGATATGTTTCCAATTTTTTGTGTAAATGTCTAAGCTTAGAAAAACACTTTACCTTTTAAAGGAAGAACTCACTGTTCTCCCTTATCATTTTTCCTACAAAACAGATTCTAGCTTCCTGCCTTCCGATTACTGTACACAACAGAGGCAACCAGGATTGTACACAGCATCCCAGCTGTGGCCCAACAAAAGTTTTGTACGGCCCCAACAAAACCTCCCTGCTCTTATAAACTATGCTATGTTGATAAAAATAAGTGCCATGTGTGCCTTCTTAACCACATTATGAACCTGTCCTTCCACCTTCAGGGATCTGAAGGTGAGCATCCAAGATTCCTCTGTTCCTGTGAGCTTCCTAGTGCTGTGCCATTCATTGAGTACACCCTCACCTCATTACTTATTACAAAGTGCATTGCGTCACACTTTTCAGGGTTAAATTCTATCTGCCATTGATGTGCCTATCTGACCCATCTACATCTTCCTATAGTCTAAGGCCCTCTTCCTCACTATTAGCCACCAGGCCAATCTTCATGCCCCCATAAACTTATTTATCATAACCCCTACATTCTCGTGTATATTGTATGTCACAAACAATAAGACACCCAGCACTGATCCCTGTTGTATGCCATTGGCCACCAGCCTCCAGTCTCACAAACAGCCCTTACCACCATACACTGTCTCCTATCACTAAGCTGAATCCATCTTGCCAAGTTACCCTGGATCCATGTGTTTTTGCCTCCTTGATCAGTCTCAATGTGAGACCTTGTCAAAGGTTTTGCTGAAATGCATATAAACTACGTGAATCGCATTCTCTTCAACCACACATGATCATGTCCTCAAAAAAACTCTGTCAAATATTTTCAGCGTGACTTCCCTTTGACAAAACTGTGCTGATTGTCTCTAGCCAACCTTTGTCTCTCCAAGTGGAGATTAATTCTATCAGAATTTTCTCCAACAGTTTCCCAACCCCTTTTGAAATAAGAGCCAACAATCTACTAGTCTTCCTGATTACCTGCTTCACCCATATACAAGTATCCCCAAGTCCCTTTATTTTGCAGTTTTCTGCAGTTTTTCTCCATTAAATAATACTTTTTTTCTTTTGTTCTCCCTTCCAAAATAAACAATGTCAAATTTTCCCACATTGTACTCTATTTGCCAATGTTTGCCCACTTCCTTAACCTATCAATATCTCTCTATAAATTGTTTGTAGCCCTCTCGCATCCCGCTTTCCACTTATTTTTGTGTTGTCTGTAAATTTGGCTACAATACGATCACTTTCTTCCTCTGATCATTTATGCATATTATTTACTGATCCCTGTGGAACCTCACTGTTTACACAACAACCACTTTAAAAAGAAAACCACTCTCTGTTCCCTGAACAACAGGCAGTTGTCTATGTACAACCTCCAATACCATGGGCTTTTATCTTTTGACTTAATATTTTGTGAGCCACCTTGTCAAATGCTTTCTGGAAGTCTAAATCAACACATCTACTGGTTTGCATACTTTGGGTGAGACATCCTTGAAAAGTTCTAATAAATTAGCCAGGCATGATTTCCCTGTCATCGGGCGATGTTGACTGAATGGAACATAATATCCTTTATTGCTTTGTTAGATTATGATTTTCTAAATGTGCTGCTATTATTCCTTGTGATTCCTAATTGATTCCATCATTTATCCAACAATAGATGTCAGGTTAGATGGCCTCTAGTTACCTACATTTTGCCGTCTTTCTTTTGAATAGAAATTTCACCCTGGTAGCTTCCCAATCATCCAGTACTTCTCCAGACTCCAATGATTTTTGGAAAATTACAACCAATGTATCCACTATCTCTGAACCCACTTCTTTTAGGATCCTAGGATGCAACGCGTCGGAGCCAGGGGACTTATCTGCTTTTAGCCCCATTAGTTTGCCAAATACTATTTCTCTAGTGATGGTGATGGTTCTTAATTCCTCCGACATATTCATCAGTGTTAATGGGGTGTTCGAAATATTTTCCACTGTAATGACTGATGCAAAATGCCTCCAATAGGCCCTCTGATTTGCTCCCCTTCCATCTGCTAAAACATCTCCTTTCCTTCTGATCTAGTCCTAGAAATGCCTTGATATCCAGAGCTCTTTGGAATTGTTACTCCTGCATTTTGCTCTGAAGGGAACACATTGGGCCTGTAATTCCTTTTTGAATGTCCTCACTGTTCTGGTACAGATTTTTCCTCAGGTACCTACTTCCTTTCTATTTTGGGCTTATTTTAATAAAACTTGTCTTTCATCACTCTAAAACCTTTTTTTGCAGACCATCTTTTTCTTTTTACATTACAGACTTCCTCTAGCCTCTGTCATTTATATATCTTAACTTGATAGAAGTGTACAAAATGATCAGTGGTATAGATAGAGTAGACAGCCAGAGACATTTTCCTAGGGTGGAGGTAGCTTTAACAAGGGGACATAGTTTTAAAGTGAAAGGAGGTAGATATCAGGGAGACGTCAGAAGTAGGTTCTTTACTCAGAAAGTGGTAGGGGCGTGGAATGCATTGCCAGAGAGGGTAGTGGAGTCGGCCTCATTAGGGGCATTTAAGCGGTTATTAGATAGGCGAATGGATGATAGTATAAGGTAGCGGTGGAGGCTAGATAGACCTTAGGTTTCGGGTAAAAGTTCGGCACGACATCATGGGCCGAAGGGCCTGTACTGCGCTGTACTGTTCTATGTTCTATGTTCTATGTTCTTCAGTTCTAACTGGGTTTCTCTAGGTTCTGGATAAGGCATCTACAATCAATCTTGATTCCCCAGTAATTTCAATGATTTTTAAGTAGTATGATTAAAGGAATAAACTTCAATGGAATAACCAGACATTTGTACTCTTACTTCTCCCCACTAAACAGGTTGATGTCAACAAGGACTGCAGTCTCAATGTGCCCTTTTCAGTCATTTATTTCAAAGTGTTTGAGGGCTAGTTATAGATTGAGGTTTAATTTAAAATTAAACAAATCACTACAGATGCTTGAGATCTGAAACAAACAAGACAGAAATTGCAGGAGAAACTCAACAGTTCTGTCAGCCTCAGTGAAGAGAAAACAGAGTTAACATTTCAAGTCCTGTGACCACTCTTTAGAACTGAAGGGTTTCCTTCTGCTCTGTGGAGTATAATCTCTGATACTTGTTTAGTTATTAAAGGAGTACCCACTGGCCTCTCTATTCCAGATTCATCTTCCTGAAGGAGGAAAACTTCTTTGCATCAATGCCTACTTTAAATGCTTGCTTCAAATTTGGAGCTGCAAGCACAGGCTAGTTTATTAAAATGGCTTCAACTTTTCAAAAGTTCTCTGATATTTCTCAGTCCATATAACTTTTTTTTTGTCTGTGGTGAGCCTACCAGCGGCATGGTGAGTATGCTGAAATTTAGGATAAACTTTTAAACCCACACAGCTCCAAGGATCTTATGTTTTATCCTTTGTTGTGGGAGCAGAGAATAATGCCAAAGCTTGCACTTCTGCAGCCCAAAGCTGCACTTATCCTTGAAACATTACATGCCCTAGATATGTAACTTGAGCCTTAGTAAACTAAATCTTTGCGAGACTGAACAGTAGCTCAATTGACTGCATTTTTTTGGAAAAAAATGTGCTCTAAGTGTATTTCCCAGGTGTGGCTGTAAATCAGGAGGTCATCCAAATACATTACACAATTAGGTAAACCTGCTACTATCTGGTTCATCAGGCTTTGAATGGTGGCTGCATTTCAGAGTCTGAATGGTATGATTCAACAGTCATATAACCCATATTGAGCCATAAAAGCAAAGATTTCCTTTGCCTGGGCAGTCAAGGGAACTTACCAATACCCCAGGATTAAACAGGTCGTAAAGTTGAGGGCTGTTTTATCTACTATGCAATCTCCCAGGCAAAGTATTGGCTAGAAATTGCCTCTCGTCAATGTGTTAATTTTTCAGGCATCAGTGTAGAGTCTTGTGAAGTCATCTGACTTGGTTACAAGTACAGTTGTGGAGCTCCAGCTACTGAAGCTGGGCTTTATTAATTGGTGCTGCAACGTGTAACTGATCTCCGCCTGAACTCGGGCCAGCTTTTGTGGGCCTAGCCAACAGGGGGCAGAGGCCTCTGCCACATTCAAATTGTGTAGAGCAAGAGTGGTGCATCCTGGCTTATCTATGCATAAACACTTAAATCAAGCCTTGTTAAGTGTGCTCACTTTTCTACTCCAAAATGGGCAAATAAAGGGACAAAGCTTGCTAGTATTTCTGCACTTAATTTCTATTCCCCTATAGCTCTTGTCATCCACATTGGTGACAATGGATAGAACTTTATGTGCTGCCCCCATCTCAGTGGTAATATTGCTTTATTATCTTGGCATGAGAATCTTCCATGTTTTCCCCTGAAGTCCCAATCAGTTAATTCACTTCCCAAGTTTCTTCCATACAGGTCACTGAACAAGGCTTTTAATGGTTGACCTGATATTGACAAGAGCTGCAACATAAGGGACAGAATTATCCCAGCCACTGAACGACATGAGCAATGGTGAGAAGTTTGGGACAGTTCAGTCACAACGAGGAAATAAGATTCTTTCTGTCAAGAAAAATGTCTGATTTTCCACTTAGCGTGTTAATGAGAATCTTTTAGAGAGTTGGAAGAGTCTATCTGCAGAAATTCACATCTCATCATAAATGACTATAACCTCATTTATATTGTTCTTCTCTCAGATACCAGTGAGAAACTAGACAGTGCCATTTCTTGGACTGAAAGTCAGAGCAGTAACCTAACAGCTGTAGCTCTCCTCTAGGCCTCCATCTTGGCCAACAGTCCCCCCAAGTCTCAGGGCTCGTGGGCAGTGAATGCCTAACACTCTGTCCATAAAGGTTGGCATCATTAAAGCACATCTATACCAATAACACATATGTCAGCAGCTTAGGTTGCAAACACACTACATAGGCTTTAACCAAACGGCCAAGAGTCTGAGTGGAGCAATCGTTTGTCCAGCCAATTTGAACTATAAATCAATCCATCAGGAATTGTCCTGAATGAATGAGCAAGAATCATAGAGTTTAGTAGATTGGGGAAATGAGGTGTGTGGAAACCATTGAGAGAAGTTGCTGCATGCTATCTACAACTGGCACAATGTCACACAACAGCCTTGTAAGGAAAGCTGTAGGCCACGCATAAAAGTGACAGCAGCAATATGGGTATAAACCAGCTGAGTAATAGGAAATGGAGAGTAATAATCAATGGATATTTCTAGGCTGAAGGGAGATTTGTAGTGGAATTACCCCGCCAAGGGTTGATATTGGCTCCCTTCCTTCTCCTCATTCATAATAATGATCTGGATCGTGGTGTGCAGGGAATGATTTCAAAGTTTGCAACAAAAACAAAGTTGCTGGAAAAGATCATCAGGCCTGGCAGCATCTGTGAAGGAGAAAACAGAGTTAACATTTCAGGTCCGGTGACCCTTCCTCAGAACTGATGGTGGCTGCGAAAACATCAGTTTATATGCAGAAAACATGGTGGTGGTTGCGGGGGGTGGGGGGGGGGGGGTAGGGAGTAAACGATAGGATAGAGCCCAACGAGAGAGAAAGACAGTTGGACAGACAAAGGAGTTGCAAAAGATCAGGCTGGAAGGGTGAATAGTTGTTAATGGGAACTGTCAGTGACTAACAACAGGGGGTGTGTAGTGGTAGGCCATGTGGTAACAAGGCCTGGTGTGTGGGGTTGGGGGCTGGGACATGGGAGAGTTTAGGCCCTAAAATTATTGAACTCGATATGGAGTCCGGAGGGCTGTAGGGTCCCCAAGCGGAAAATGAGGTGTTGTCCCTTCAGTTTACGTTGGGCTTCAGTGGAACACCGTAGCAAGCCAGAGACAGAGATGTTGGCCAGGGAGCAAGGTGATGCATCGAAGTGGCAGGAAACAGGTAGTTCAGGGTCTTTTTTACGTGCAAAACGTAGATCTACTGTGAAGCGGCCACCAAGTCTATGCTTAATTTCCCCAATGTATAGGAGACCACATTGTGAGCAGCAACTGCAGTAACGCCAACTCTCAGATACCTCCTCCTACTTTCCCCTAGACCAGGACCCCACCATGGCACATCAGGCCATTGTATCCACTATGGTTATGGATCTCATTTCATTCGGTGATCTCCCCCCATCCACTTCCAAGCTAATAGTCGCCCAACCCCGCACAGCTTGTTCTACCTCCTGCCAAAAATCCACCAACAGGTCTGTCCAGGTAGACCCGTTGTTTCAGCCTGCTCATGCCTCACAGAACTCATCTCTTCCTAACTTGACTCAATCTTCTCCCCCCCCCCGGTCCAATCCCAACCCACAAGCATCCATGTTTCATCTGATGCCTTACGACAGTTTCAAAGCTTCCAGTTTACCGGCTCCAGCCACCTCCTTTTTACCATGGATGTCCTATCCCTTTACACATCCATTCCCCACCAGGAGGGTCTTAGGGCTCTATGCTTCTTCCTGCAGCAAAGAACTGAACCATCCCCATCCACCACCACCCTCCTCCACTTGGCCGAGCTTGTCCTCACCCTAAACAACTTTATTTTCAACTCCTCTCATTTTCTTCAGGTAAGAGGGGTTGCCATGGGTACACGCATAGGCCCTTGTTATGCCTGTCTCTTCATGAAGTACGTGGAACATTCCTTATTCCAGTCCTATTCCAGTGCCCACCCACAACTCTTTCTCTGATACATCAATGATACCATCAGTGCTGCTTCCCTCTCTCATCTGGAATTGGAAAACTTCATCAATTTTGCCTCCAATTTCCACCCTGCCCTCACTTTCACCTGGTCTATCTCTGACACCTCCCTTCCCTTCCTCGACATTTCTGTTTCCATTTCTGGGGATAAACTGGCCTCTAATATCCATTACAAGCCCACCGACTCCCACAGCTTCCTGGACAATACATCTTCACAACCCACTTCCTGTAGTGGATCCATCCCATTCTCTCAGTTCCTCCATCTCGTCGCATATGTTCAAATGAGGCCAACTTCAACAAGGGAGCCTCCAAAAGTCCACCTTCTTCTTCAACTGAGGATTTCCCGGCTCCATTATCAACAGGGCCCTCAACCAGGTCTGACTCATCTCCTGCATTTCTGCCCTCACCCCTTCTCTTACCTCCCATAACAGCGATAGAGTTCCCCTTATCCTCACCTACCATCCCTCCAGCACCCACATCCAGAAGATCATCAGACGCCATTTATGCCACCTCCACTGAGATGCCACCACCGGACACATATTCCCCTCCCCTTCCTTGTCCATCTTCCGCAGGGCCCGCTCCCGCTGGGACACCTTGGTCCACACTTCCTTCACCCCCAACATGTCCCCACAGCCCTACGGCACCTTCCCCTGTAATCAGCGAGGGTGCAACACCTGCGCATTTACCTCCTCCCTCCCCAGTATCCAAGGGCCCAAACATACCTTCCAGGCAAAGCAACACTTCACCTGCACTTCCCACAATCTAGTCTACTGCATTCGCTGATCACAACGTGGTCTCGTCTACATTGGGGAAATGAAGCATAAACTTGGCGACCTCTTCGCAGAACATCTACATCCTGCTCACAAAAAAGACCCTGAACTACCTGTTGTCAGCCATTTCAATGCACCACCTTGCTCCCTGGCCAATATCTCTGTCTCCGGCTTGCAGTGTTCCAGTGAAGCCCATCGCAAGCAGGAGGAACAGCACCTCATTTTCCACTTGGGGCCCCTACAGCTCTCTGGACTCAATATTGAGTTCAATAATTTTAGGGCCTAAACTCCCCCATGTCTCAGACCCCATCCCACACACCAGGCCTTGTTACCACATGGCCTGCCATTACAGACCACCTGTTGTTAGTCACTGACAGTTCCCATTAACAAGTACTCACCCTCCCAACCTGATCGCTAGCAACTCGTTTGTCTGCCCAACTATCTCTCTCTCTCTTTGGGCTCTATCCTATCGTTTACTCGGCCCCACCCCAACCCACCTCCCTATTTTCTGCATATAAACTGATGCTTTCCCAGACACATCAGTTCTGAGGAAGGGTCACCGAACCCGAAGTGTCAACCCTGTTTTCTCCTTCACAGATGCTGCTAGACTTGATGAGCTTTTCCAGCAACTTTGCTTTTGTTCTTGATTTACAGCATCCGCAGTTCTTTTGGTTTTCAGAAGTTTGCAAATGACACTGAAATTTGAAGAATTGTAAACTGTGAGGATGCCGACAAGTTGGCTGAGTGGATAGATGAATGGCAAATGAGGTTCAAGGCAGAGAAGTGATACACTTTGGTCGAAAAACATTAACAGACAACATAAAAAGGAGGATACAATTCTAAAGGGAGTGCAGGTGCAGAGGAACCTGAGTATATGTGTGCATAGGTAATTGATATTGGCATTGCAGGTGGAGAGAGCAGTTAATAAAACATACAGTGTTCCTGGCTTTTTTAATAGATGCAGAGAGTACATGAGCAAAGAGGTGAGGTTGAACTTATACAACACACTTGTTTGACATAAGCTGGAGTATAGTGTACAATTGTGGTGTCATGAGCAGGCTGGATAGTGCAGGAATAGAGAAACCGTTCCTGCTGTAAAAATGAAAAGAATGAGATGGCACAGATTCAAAGTGATGTGCAAAAAAGCTTTCTCACACGGCAAGTTGTTAGGCTGTGGAGTGCATTGCCAGAAAATGTGGTGGAGGCAGGGTCAACTGAGGAATTTGAGAAGGCACTTGCTGACAGAAATGGGATGCAAGGTAGGAGATTGGCAACGGGTAATAGAACTGATGCAGGTACAATGGGACGAAAGGCATCCTTCTGCACGATAACAATTCTGCCATTCTGTGGCCTTGAGAGTGGTAGACTATGAACGTTGGTGGGAGATGTGTGCATTGGCAGAGTATGATGTGACAGTGAAAATATGGCGTAACTTACCTACGTGGAGTGCAGAATGCCAATAAACGTAGAGTGGCATTGCTGTGTTTCTCTGGACCATGGACACTGCACTGACTTGGGTGGCTACTTCTCATGAGGTTGGCAGCATTTGAAATGAACAGCAGCTAGGGGTTAAATATAGAGCTTGCATCATGAATACAATGAAGTCCTGGCACCAATGAAAACTTCAGCTGCTGTTGAGCATCAGGTTGAATGAAAGTGATGCTAGAGAGGTGAGGTGCATACTTCATGAGGCATAAACTTGTACGAGGAAAGTCACTAGGGCGTATGGAAGAAAACTCTCCATGAAACTCCCAAAATTGATACAGCCAATAGGTCAAAACTGTCACAGGCAAGGGGGAGTTGACTCCCACAGTCACAGATCCCAATCCAAGGTCGCATTGCAGATGCATCTGATCCAGTGGATTGGGCACATACCTTACTTCAACCACTTTTACCAGCACTGACTGTACTCCCTAGTGAAAAGGCCATACCCTTTCCCAGCAGTAGAGTTTGGCTGTCCTAGTATCCTTTAGTATCGCTACAGGCTTGCTTACCACATCCAGAGGAAATGTAGCCTCTGTGCTCTTGGATACAAAACACCAGCAACTCTCAGGAATTCATTTAACATTCCCAGAAATGCCTTTACAGTGATTCATAGCAATGCTCAGAACCATAACCTGCTCTGCTTTCCTTCTTTTACATGAACTTTATGTGTTCCAATAAATTCCCCTGGTTATTCCAGTAACTTCCAACAGTTGGCTGGGATGTGTCCTACTCTTCACCAGTTATAATACACAAGTTCTTGGCTTGAATAAATTCAAGAAAGCGATAATATATTTTTAGATTTTAAATGAAGCAAGGGGTATGGGGAGAAAATGAGAACATGGCATAGATAAAAGATCAGCCATGAACATGCTGGATGGAGAAACAGGCACAAATGGCCAAACAGCCTGTGCTTTTTGCTAGTTTCTACAAGTCAAAAAGGATTTATTGCACAACAAGAGCTTATTTGGGAACCCGCCATGTGCCAGACACTCTCCATATTCATTTTTATTGAGAAGGGTATGAATGTATTATAGAGTTTTTGATGGTATGTCTCTGGTCTGACTCACACTTACAGTAGTCTTTTCTTGCCTTGTAACTCCTCAAAGTTAGCTGCTAAATGTAGCAGCCGAGTTTCTTCTAACCTTAAGTTTGAGCCATGATGTCTTCATAGGATGCAATAAGCTTCCTGCTTCTTGCGTTTCGCTGTTCAAACACTCTATCATGCAATCTTTTACTAAAAGTCACCCTCCTCTCTTTGTGCTTTACCCTTTCCCACCCTCCTTCTTTTGAGTGACGTGAGATTTGGTGAGATATTTGGCAAAATCATGTCCAAAGTCTGACAAGACCAATCTTGATGTCAAGAGTAACTCTTTGTATCTGTTCTGCATTTGTTGAGCGGTGAAGCAATATTTTCCCTTTACAGGGCAGGTTGCCAGTGAAGGAGGATTATTGTTTGTTAAAAGCCTCTTAAAGCCACATCCTTCCTCATAAATATTCATCTTCCTACCTTACCAAACACACTGACAAGCTAGATATCAAGAATTCTCAACATGAGAGTCAGAGCGGGGACCTGGCCACTTCAGCTCACTGGTTGTGTCAAAGGACCTCCATCTTGGATGCTGGGCACATGCATCTCAAGCAACGTGCACTCCTCCTCCTCGGACATTGGTATCCAATATGTGTCAGCTTCAAGGACCCTCATGGCACATCTCGGATTCACTTGGAATACGTTTCTGCACGTCAGCGCTGCATCACAGGCTGCAGCCAGCAATTATCATTCACATGCTGCAGCAAGGAAACTTTGCATTAAGAGACATGTATCCAACTCACAGACTGGACCAGATTGCTCTGCTTCAAGGCCCTACTTTGTTACAACCAAACCCCAACATTTTCCCTCATTTATAACAGTTGCCAAGAGGGAATCCTCAAATTCTCAAGCTCCTGGATAAGGAGGAATGAAATGATTCTCCTTCTTTATTCACTTGTTTTCTCATTTGGTCACAACTTGGATGATTTACAAAGGACTCCTCTCTTCTGGGTTGCTGACCAATTCAACCAGCATTTCTTGAGTTAGCAAGAGACTGAATCTGTCAGATATTAAATGTCATTGGAACATGCATTCACTAACTTTGACCCCTCCTGTGTAGTCATTGAACTTTTTGCGACACTGCAGCCAGGTTCTCCGGACCAAATTCTAGGGATTCACCCCCTTGACCACTTTCCCCATTCCCTTCACAGATATACCTTGAAGACCTCCTGCCTGTCCTGTAGATATATGACCGCTCCTCTCTTTTTTTCCCACTTCCTGTTGTGCCACATCAGAGAAACTGTGACGACACCTCTTACTCCGTTGGCAGTTTACTTTCTCCCCTCAAAGAATTTAGTTCTAACAGCTGCTTTAGACTGCGTACGCCTCCCTTTTATGAGGGATTGGCTGCCTTTAAGAAGATTTGGCTAATAGTAAATTGGCTGTTTTGATATGGACTTAAGTGTCCTATGGCAGAGGTATCTATTCAGCAGCACAAGTACAGCTGGTCTGCACCTAACATTGTTGAGATGGACAAGCCCAAGAAAGTTTGTGGACAGTCTGTATTACCTCAAGTGAATATGGGGTAATCACGCATGTCAAAACCATGTCAGCTGTTAGGCCTCATTGAATTCTAGTCTTGTAGTTGTTACAGCTTTTCAATAAGAGCAAACAACAATATTATTTCATTGGGAATAACAGCAAGTTCAGTACTCACAGCAAAAACACAGGTTTCAATTTATCATGACCTAGTAATGTGTGTATTTAATTTGTCATATTTGTACTAACTATTGCCCCACTGATTTTTTACTGGGTTGAATCTGCCTGGATTTTATGAACCAGCTGACTTAGATATCTGACTGATGAATCGAAAATGCACATCCTGTGTAAAAGGGGAACAATGTGCTGTGCTGCTTAAAAGTAGATTGCAGCATTTCAAAAGCCATTTCCAAAGAGTATAGCAGAGATAGCAAGATAAAGCTAAGGTCCCTGTCAGGTCGTTGAACTCGGTGATCTCGCGTGCAGTTATGTCCGTGTCTCAAAAACAATTGGAATGACAGCCAAAGCAGGGACAAAGACAACGCAAGAGTGAATTGAAAGGTCAAATTTTCAATTAAACTTACATCCAACTCTTCATTTTGGTGATTGACTAGAGGTGAAATAGAGAAAGAAAGGCTAAATGTCAAATTTCAACAGAACAAACCGCACAAAAATATATTTTGAGCTATGTGATCAAAGATGACACTGAATTACAGTTCTGTCACCTCCTGTGCCTTTTGGTGACACATTTGCTCAAGTGCTACCCTGATGTCAGAACCAATTACTGTCACTTCTGTTCTGGAAATATGCTGTCTTGTCGATAGCTGAACCAAGGATCTCAGGATGTTTGGATACAGATACTCTTGGAAGAATCTCTACTGAGCAACAATGTAATGATAAAGGTCATCAGTGAGCGTCACTTACGAACCATATTGAAAACTCATTCCATCGCTTAACTGAATGATTAAGAGCAGGCTGGTAAGTTAATGTTTAAAATTTTTTCATAAATTTTAATCAGTCTCAGAAACAGATTTTGAGAAAGGATCTTGAAGTCATGGAGGTGATAGTGTTAACACGTAAATCGGAGCATTCACTATAGACTCCACTAGGTGGTAGACTTGGCAAGGTTTTGTTTTGTGATTTTCTTCACTAAAGGACATTATATATGTTGAAATCTTATCTAACTGCTGCAAGTGAAATTATGAAGGTCATTTTTCTTCTTTTGCTTCATTATCCTATTGATCATATGCATTTTCAAAATAGCATCTACTTATTTGACTGTTTTAGTCAATAATGAATCATTCTTGCAGGAATTCCTTCCACCAAATCAAGTATAATTTTACGCTAATTGATAAACAAAAGTATATATTCAAATGCTTTCTTTGTCCAAATTACTAGGCTGGCATTCTACATTTCTTATAATGTTTTTGACAATGACACAGTTCCCATTATGGCTTGTAATTCACTGTAAAGTACAGAAAGTTTGGTTTAAAAGTTCTGTCCTGTGCATTAAGGCATGTAAATATTAACGTGGTTGTATTACATGAGCAGAAGTTAAGATGGAATCCCCATCAAATCATAAGCAAAATTTGCTTCCACTGCACTTACAGCAGGGTTATCTCAAGTATTAATCAATGTTTTCATGAAGTTCTTGCTTACGTCTGTACTAAAGATCTCTCTCAGCAATAATGAACTATGCCACCTTTTGTAGCAGACAGTATGTCTTAAGTAAATGTTCTGCCATTAACTTATCTTAGTCAATGCTTTGCATACAGTCCTCCACCAGCTTTACTTTCTCCAGTCTTTGACAGTATGAATCAGGCACTTGGATATTAAGGTCTCACTTACTCTTGAAGACTAAACCTAAACAGAATTCCCATGAATAGGACGACGCTTCAGATTTACCATGATTTCTTTCAAAATGACCCTGCAATATGATAAAATGTTTTATAGTTTTATTGCTGCCCCATAGCAGTATGACATGTTTAAGATTAATAGTACTCAGCTCATTTTCATATTTAATTTTTAGATATTCCTACATTAGCTATGGGTGTTTCTATTTTATCAATTTTACCTTCTACTGGACTATTTTGCACTTGCCTGTATTGAATTATATCTGACAATTACTCCCCAATTACAGATCTTATCCAATTTGTTTTGTTCATTAATGGGTACTTCATTTGTCTTTGACTATCTGCTTCTCAGTTTAATATTGTCCAAAAACGTGATAAGTCTACATTAAGAATAGTAGATACCCAACAATGAAGCCTGCTATACTCCATCCAGTACGACCTCTCTGTCCTCCCATAAAAATGTAGCAACACAATAAGTAGGAACAGAAGTTGATGACATGGCCCCTTGAGACTGTCCTGACCATACAATAAAATCCTGGCTGATCTTCTGCCTCAACTCTCCATTCCCTCTGATCTCCATTTGCCAAGCACCAAAAATCTCTTTGTCTGAATCTCAAATAAATCAAATGTTAAACCATTACAACCCTCTGAAATAGAGAACTTCAATGATGCGTAACATTAAATGTGAAGAAGTATGGCCTAATTTCGATTCAAAGTGACCAATCCTTCATTCCGAGGATACTCTGGATTCCCCAACTGAAGTACCAACATTTCAGCATTCAGCCTGTGAGACCTCCTAAGAAACTTGTACGAAACTGGATTTTTTTGGAAAAGCTCAGCACATTTGGCAGAACTATCAGTTCTGAGAAAGGATCACTTGACCTGAAACGTTAACTCTGATTTCTCTCCACAGATACCGTCAGACCGGCTGCCCTTTTCCAACAATTTCTGTTTTTCTTTCTGTTTTAGAGCATCTGCATTTCTTTTGTTTTTTTATTAAGAATCTTGTACATTTCATTCTTAAATGTTACAAATTATTGACACCGCGTCAGTGCTGGAGCATGGAAATACTGCCAATAATGAATGGGGTGCCGATAAAGCAGCCAATGGAGCTGTAGTCAATAAGCAGGAGCCTGACTTACGTATCCTTGTTAATCAAATGTCCCAGAGATGCTTGTAGGGCCAGGGAGATGATGTCTGCCAAGGAGCTGCTGTGTCAGTAGGCGAATTGCAAAGGATCAAGGCAATCTGGGAGGCTGGAGTTGAGATGACCCATGACTAACCTGCCAAAGCATTCCATAATTAAGGAGGTTAGAACCACCAGACTGTAGTCATTGAGGCATCCTGCATGATTTTTCTTTAACACTGGAATGGTCTTCCTGAAGCAGGTAGAGACTTCAGTTCGTATTACAGAGAGGTTAAAGATGCATGCGAATACTCCCAAGCAGGGACACCATCTGGACCTGTCGCTTTTCATGAGTTCACTCTCAAGAAGGCTGATCTCACACCTGTAATGGTGACCATGGATACAGTGCATCTGGGGCTGTTGGCACAAGTAATATAGTTTCACTAACCTTCTGTTCAAAACAAGCTTAAACTGCATTGAGCTCATCAGGTAGGGATGTCTTGTTGCCCATAATTCTGTTAAACTACACTTTGTAGCCCATTATGTCATGTAAGCTTTGCCACAAACAATGGGTGCCCATGTGATTAGTCTGGGTCTCAAACTTAGTTTGATATTGCTTCTTGGCATCCCTGATGGCCTTTCGAAGGTATACCTGGATTTCCTGTAAAGGTCATGGTTGTTTGACTTGAACACCTCAGACCTGGACTTCAGTAGAGAGTGGATCTCCTGCTTTATCCTTGATTTCCGGTTGGAGAACATTTGGATTAACGTCTTTGGCATGCGGTCATCTACACACATACTAATGAAGTCTACAATGGTAGTGGAATACTCATTCGGGGGGCTGCTGACTTCTTGAATATGGACCAATCCACTGGCTCTAAGCAGACCTGTAGAAGCCCTTCTGTTGCCTCAAAGGCTACGTTACTTTCGGTACGGGGTCCTCACACTTCAATTTCTGCTTGTAAACCGGGAGGAGGAGCACAGCTTTGTGATCTGATTTTCCAAAATGCGGATGGCGGATGGAGTGATTTGCATCTTTTATGGTTGTGTAGCAACGGTCAAGGATGTTCGGACCTCTGGTGCAACAGCAGACATATTGATGGTATTTTGGTAGCAATCTTGAGGTTGGCCTGGTTGAAGTCACCAGCTACGTTGAACAAGGCTTTGGGGTAGTCAGTCTCAAGACTGTTTGTGACATTCTATACGACATGAAGTGCACTCTTGACTTCTGGGTGGGGTGGAACGTGGACCATCGCCGGGATAGCGAAGGCAAACTCGTACTTCAAGTAGTAGTGATGACAGCTCACTGTAAAATATTCTCGATCCAGGGAGCAGTAGCTCACCAGGGTCACATGCCTGAGAACTAGGAAGTGTTGACCAGGAAGATGGTGATCTTCCTTATAATAAAAGAACAGCTATTAATGAAGCAGTTGAAGGTGTAGATCCCTAACCTGAGGAAATCCCACAATGATGGCATGGAACCAAGATGTTCTACCTTTCCCAAGCACAGCCATTTTCCTCTGTGTTATGTCTGACTCCAAACAGCATTGATTTCCAATGACTCAAGTTTGGTCATGGATTCTTAAAGTCATACTCAGACAAATGCAGCCTGATACGTACAGCTTTTTTGCTGTTAATCTATCTCATATCTGTGCCTAGGATTTACCAATAATTTCAGCTGCACTAACAGCTGAATGAAAGGTTGTCATGAGAAGATTTTTGGACATTTCACTTATCATATCACTTGATTTTACATAGAACATAGAACAGGACAGCACAGCACAGGCCCTTTAGCCCACGATGTTGTGCTGACCTATTATCCTACTCTAAGATCAAACTACCCTGTATACTCTACATTTTACTATCATCCATGTGCCTATTCAAGAGTCGCTTTAATGTCCCTATCTGATTCTATGACCACCGCCAGTAGCGCATTCCATGCACCCAACACTCTCTGTGTAAAGAACCTACCTCTGACTTCTCCCCTATATTTCCTTCATTATCTTAAAATTATGCCCCCTCATATTAGCCATTTATACACTGAGAAAACGTCTCTGACTATCCACTCTATCTATGCCTCTCATCATCTTGTACACTTCTATCAGGTCACCTCTCATCCTTCTTCATTCCAATGATGACGTTTCCTCATAAGACCTGCCCTCTAGTCCAGGAAGGATCCTGGTAAATCTCCTCTGCACCTTCTCTAAAACTTCCACATCTTTCCTACAATGAGGTAACCAGAACTGAACACAATATTGTAAGTGTGAAAGTTTTTCATGACAACCTTTTAAACCAACATCAGCATGTTAGTCAGCCATTATCTTTCCCTTTGAAAGCTAGGTTAGTTTTCATTTGCTAGATAACTATTGTACATGTATTCCTCAACTTTTCTTCTGATGCTTCCTTCCAGATTTTACGAAGTATTAATTTTAAAGTTTGGTGAATGCAGGTTTCTGGGTTAGAATAATTTCCTTTGATGAATACAAGTACCACATTCATTTCCAATCTAATGGGGTTTCTGCAAATATCATTGACTTGCTCATTTTTGTCAGTATTTTTGATTTATATTCTACCTTCATACCCTGGGATTGATGCAACATTCATATATAAGAATGATTTGTTTATTTTGAACAGTTTAAACTGCTGTATAACCTCCTACATAATGTCAGGCCTCCAGAAATACATTCATTGCTTTCGTCATTGAGTTGCACATTGCAATAATATTCTCTAGTCATACTTTAAGAAGTACTCATTTAAAACACTTACTATTCCTTCCTGTTCTCAGTTTCATCTTAATTACTATCTTATTTTTCTCATCTGTTCCCCAATTGCCCTCTTGTGTAACAGCTCAGAGAGACATTCTTCCTGTCACAATTAGGATATTCATTTCTGGCTCCTCTCTGCTCCTTTTATCTCTTTTGACATGCTTATGAAGGTTATGAAAGTATATCCCCTTGGACGCCATCAGAGGTCACTTTACAGCAAACGTCATCGGATAACAATTAATAATAAGATTCCGTTCCTCTGCATCAACAGGGAATCACATTTAAGATTTCTACTTCTTGTAGCTAGTAGCACACAAAATACTAATTTTAAAGCTGCTGTGGATCAAAATCATGTGTTCAGGTATTCATCCAATGCAAGCAGCCGCAAACCATTCTTCCTCCTGCTGCCATACAAACCATCCCGCTTCCCTGCCCATTCTCCAGCATTCCCAATTGTTGCAACCAGGCCACATCAAGAACAGAATTCTGATCAAACAGCAGGGCATCACTTTCAGTTCCAGTCAGTATGACACACACTCAGTGTACCCTGTGCTGGAGAGTTGTGAAATCTTAGGAAATCATAATTAAGCCATCTCTTCTGGATTCAAATAGTCTGTCTATTGATGATTGACAATGTAAATAGTTTTAAAACACCAGTCCTAATTTATAAATCATAACAGAGTGTTTCTTTTTATTAAAGATGCAACTGTATTTATTGCCATGCCAAAAATCTTCTTTTATTTATTGCACTAACGTTAGCAGATCCCATAGAGGAAAGTGCAAACCAGTCATACGTAGAAAAGGTAGGACAGTTTGAAAAGAATTTTCTTGCTAATGAAGCATTTAGAACTGGAGTTTAAAAATAAAATGGACAGCGCTTACCATCAAATCAAATGGGATTGGGCCATCCAACTCAACTGCATTGTGCCTGGTGCCAAGATATGCAGCAAAGGGAATTTGTTTTTTGGCCAAACTGACCATTGTATATCATTTTACCACTTCCCTACAAGCCCTCAAGTTGCAAATATGTTTTTAAACTGTTACTAAACTGTTTGGCAGAAGAAAAGTTAACATCAAGACAAGCATGCCACAAAGAGCTGGATGTTATGGATGGGATAGATTAACTGTCCTCTAATTGAAAAGCCTGCTGGCATCTCACCTACCAGATATCTGGCTGTATCCAGTGATACAACACTGGCGACAAACTTACTTGGGCCAGTCTGGCATTTCTGCTCTCATCAGGGAGGCCATTCTGATTATGAAGTTGCCCATTAATATGATTGGCTGACAGATCTATTGTGTCACAGCATCAGGATTGAGCAGAGGCTGTTAATAGGACTAGACATCCAAGAAAAGCAAGATGACGGATCTGGGACATTAGGCAAGTTAGGAATGTTGGTCAGGTTTGCCTACCAGACCCCAGCAAGGGGTGGGAGAGGAGGAGTTTGCGTTTTAGAAAAATTTAGAATCCATACAGTGTGGAAACAGGCCATTCTGCCCAATATGTCCACACAACGCTCCAGAGCATCCCACCCAGACCCTCCCCCAAACTAGCCCTGTAACCCTGAATTTCCCACAGCTAGATCACCTAACCTGCACATCCCTAAACAGTGTGGGTAATTTAGCATGGCCAATCCACCTAACTTGTACATCTTTGGACTGTGGGAGGAAACCAGAACATCTGGTGGAATCCCATGCAGACAGACAGAGAATGTGCAATCCCACAAAGACAGTTGCCCAAGGGTGGAATCAAATACAGGACCCTGGTGCTATGAGGCAGAAATGCTAAACTGAGTAACCATGTCTTAGAGATCAGAGAGGCAGAAGAGATGATAAAGGGATGTTAAAATCTTAGGACAGGGGAGCAGTGCTTCCAGTGGACACAAGGGATTCCCTCAAAACAGCCAAACCTTCCTCCCACCATCCTGCCCAACAAGAGGCTGTGCAGTGAAACCTGCTGGTCACTTGCCTTGCTTTTGCTACCCCTCGCCACATGTAAAATAGTGATGGGTGCAGACCCTAATTGTCCATAAATATGAGAGACAAGTCAGGGATGGGATGGAAGGTGTCCGGAGACCACCCATTTATTTTTTGGGGCCCGCAGCCTTTAAATATGCTGACAATGGATTGTAAAACTCACTCCAATGTGCACAAGTAATTATAAAAAAAGTAATGTTTACGTGTGAAAATGGGGTTGAAATGTAATGGGGTCATTTCATTATTGCTTGATATCCTGATACTGAGATGTTGCTCAGTGCCAGCCATTTTCAAGATGGGGTCCTGAAAGAAGTGTAAAGCATCTTTTTCCATATGGAAAGGATTCAATGATTCAAAGTGCAAACATGTTTTTAAACTGTTACTAAACTGTTTGGCAGAAACAAAGTTAACACCAAGACAAGCATGCCACAATGGGCTAGATTTAACGGATGGGATAGATTAACTGTCCTCTGACTGAAAAGGCTGTTGGCATCTCACCTACCAGGGATCAGGCTACGCCACAACAACACAACACTGATGACAGCCTTATTTGCACTATCTGACTGTCTGTATTGCAGCCTTTATCAATATGGCAGGTATTGATGACATACTATTCACTATAATGAGTGCTACACACAATTTTTAGGTGGACAATTTCAATTCTCACTCACCCAATGCAAGAAACAAAAACCCACATGCAAACAATGAGACTTTGCATAATTCTAAACAAAAATTGCATTTCTGAAGGAAAAGTTCTTTGAAATCCACATCTTGTTAACCTAATCTATTTTGTGTGAGCTTAATCAGATGTAACAATGGCATTGCAGCTTGCATAGTGGAAAGAATGATCTCTTCCTGTTTGGCTTATCAAAATTTAAAATGCCAAATGATATTTTTGCATTGGTCTGACTTCTGCAGCAGATTTAGGTGGTGCTTTTGGAAAGCACTTTGATATTTGTGTCAGTGTGCTGAGTCAAGCACAGATGGAGGTCAGATTTGGTTTCAGGACTAGTTGACACAAAGACATGTTGTGACTAAAATTTGTTAAACAAATGCATCTAAGAACAATCAAATTACTCGCTGACCTATGTGTAGTCACCCTAGCAGTACAATTTCATTCTGTCTTAATTTTGTAATTTATATGTTTTTAAAAAGATTTTCAGATTAATTTAGAATTCTCTGTAACTGTCTCCTGACATTCTCCTGGAGGAAATGCATCGACTAACCTAGACATGAATTCAAGCCATGCAAAACACAAGTTCTGCACTCATGCGGATAAACAGTTTAAATCAACAGCTGCAGCTTTTCACATTAAAATGCCAAGTATTCATCCCTGCATCAGAACAGCTTCTTATAAGATTTCAAATTTATTTTGTGAATAGATACACATTTATGCGCTTGTGTCTAATTATGAACACTTATTTGAATATTTGAGTGTCTGTCATACAACAGTGAATGTCCAACAGTGTGAATTCAGACAGTTGGTACCCACATTGTTGCTTCCTGTGCTGCAGTCTGTGCTGCGTTCATTTAAGCAACAGTGTTATGACTTAGCTTTCTGAAGCTGTAATTTATTTCCAACTTTTCTTGCATGCTTGTGTTCTATTCTAATAGTGGTTCAGCACTGGACATGTTCCATGGAATATTCCATAGATATTTCCAAACAATTTGAAAGCCTTAAATTGTCTTTCAAGACTCTTCTTCACAATGAGAAAAGAAGTGTGTTCTGAATATATTTCAATAAAACCTGTTTCTCTTGAATAAAAGTGATCAAGCTGAAAGGTATTGAGTGAATAGTTAATAATCATATTTCATGCAATCCAATTACTTGAATTGGGTTAGTTTGAATGCAGCCCATCTGGGAAACTTGACAAGCAGTCCTAATTGTGAGAAACCTTTGTCACATCAGTCTCCCAGTGACAGCTGACTGAATTGGAAGATGATTTGGAATTCTTGACCACTGTCGGTTGGATGTCAACTAAACTGATAAATGAGACCAGCAGCATTTATTATCCCTGATTTCACTGCAGTTTACTGGTGTCCTTGGGATTTAACAGGAGATAGTTCTTTGAGAAGGTGACCAAACAGGTAAATGAGAGTAAACCAGTTGATGTGGTGTATATGGATTTCAGCAAGGCGTTCGATAAGGTTCCCCACAGTAGGCTATTGTACAAAATGTGGAGGAATGGGATTGTGGGAGACATAGCAGTTTGGATCAGAAATTGGCTTGCTGAAAGAAGACAGAGGGTGGTGGTTGATGGAAAATGTTCATCCTGGAGACCAGTTACTAGTGGTGTACCGCAAGGGTCGGTGTTGGGTCCACTGCTGTTTGTCATTTTTATAAATGACCTGGATAAGGGCGTAGAAGGATGGGTTAGTAAATTTGCAGACGACACCAAGGTTGGTGGAGTTGTGGATATTGATGACGGATGTTGTAGGTTACAGAGAAGCATAGATAAGCTGCAGAGCTGGGCTGAGAAGTGGCAAATGGAGTTTAATGCGGACAAGTGTGAGGTGATGCACTTTGGTAGGAGTAACCGGAAGGCAAAGTACTGGGCTAATGGTAAGATTCTTGGTAGTGTAGATGAGCAGCGAGATCTCGGTGTCCATGTACACAGATCCTTGAAAGTTGCCACCCAGGTTGACAGAGCTGTTAAGAAGGCGTACAATGTTTTAGCTTTTATTAATAGAGGGATCGAGTTCCGGAACCAAGAGGTTATGCTGCAGCTGTACAAAACTCTGGTGCGGCCGCACTTGGAGTATTGTGTACAGTTCTGTCACCGCATTATAAGAAGGATGTGGAAGCTTTGGAAAGGGTGCAGAGGAGATTTACTAGGATGTTGCCTGGTATGGAGGGAAGGTCTTACGAGGAAAGGCTGAGGGACTTGAGGCTGTTTTCGTAAGTGAGAAGAAGGTTGAGAGTTGACGTAATTGAAACATATAAGATAATCAGAGGGTTAGATAATGTGGATAGGGAGAGCCTTTTTCCTAGGATGGTGACGGCGAGCACGAGGGGGCATAGCTTTAAATTGAGGGGTGAAAGATATAGGGCAGATGTCAGAGGTAGTTTCTTTACTCAGAGAGTAGTAAGGGAACGGAACGCTTTTCCTGCAACGGTAGTAGATTCGCCAACTTTAGGTACATTTAAGTCGTCATTGGACAAGCATATGGATGTACGTGGAATAGTGTAGGTTAGATGGGCTTCAGATTGGTATGACAGGTCGGCACAACATCAAAGGCCGAAGGGCCTGTACATTGCTGTAATGTTCTATGTTCTATATGTGGCTTTCCTATGCCTCTGGTAGGCAGCCTAGTATCCCCTGTTGGGTTATCAAATAGTTTATCATGGTGGGGATGTAGATGTGACCTTGCATAGTCAGATATTCTGATGATGATTTTGGATCTCTGGGGGGGATGCAATACCACCAATGACCACCGTTCTCGTTGGCACTGGCTGTTGGCCAGCCGCTCTTAATCAGCAGGTCTGCTGCCAGTAGGATCTTTTAATCAAGGAGAAAGGTTTATGGTGGTCGATTAAATGCCTGAAGGGCAGTTGATTGCATCAGGCCGTCACGGGAATTTTTGGGTTTCCACGCCAGTTCATCAAGCCATGGACAAGACACCTCCAACCTGATAGAATCTTGGCATTATCTCACCATGGCAAGCAAGCATTAATCCCCAGTGACATCAAGCAAAGAAGGCAATCAATATGCTGAACTTTTCTTGGTGTCAGAAAATTGATTTTGGCTTCCAACTAAATTAGCTCAAATCATTATCTGCAATTCTGTTTGACAGAAGGTTTCCTGCAGCATTTCCTTTGAGAAAGACGTGACCTGTGCATCGTGGAGCAAGTTTTCCTCTTCTTCCAATAAATCTGTGTACCATGATAACTCTCAAAAAGTATGACATTTCAATTATGGTTATACCAAAGGGCTATGGTGGTAATAGCTGCAGATATGTTTATGACCTTAGTACAAATACTTGACACACAGTAATTTCGGATAATCCAGAAACACATGGAAAATATATAAAGCCAATTTTCTACTGCAGTTTTCAAGAGATTGAGTTCTTCATCAAAGATGCATAAATACTTAAAATAAGGCATGTATCATCAGAGAATTGCTGGTTGCCAAAAGAGTGTTGATAATGACCACAGGCCTCTATGGAATGGGTACATGTATAAAGTACTTTCTTTACTATGGAGAATGGCTCATATAAAGGTGTTTTGTACTGATTTCTGATATAGTTTTGCTTTTTAATGTGGATATTCTGCATGCAAAACCATTTAGAGTCACAGAATACCCACAGTTTGAAAAATGGCTATTCAGCCCAACATTAACCCTCCAAAGAGCATCACTTGCAGACCCATCCTTTCATTTCCCATAGCTAACCCACCTAACTGCACATCCCTGAACACTATGGTCACTTTAGCATGGCCAATCCACCATATTTATGCATGTTGGGATCATGGGAGCAAACCAGAGCACACAGCAGAAACCCACACAGATACAGGGAGAATACGCAAACCCCACTGACAGTCCCCAGAGGGCAGAATCAAACCCAGGTTCCTTGCACTGTGAGGCAGCAGTGCTAACCACTGAGCCACCCATTTCTGTGTCTTGATTCAAATAAGTACGAACTAAATTCAACTCAGCTAAATGAAATAAATTGAAATTATGCATTTTAGTTTAAATTGTGGTGAAGTCAATATTATATATAAATTGTATATTGCATATAAAAGCATTTGTACAAACACATGAGCAGAATTCACAAAGTTATGGAATTAATCTTTCAAAATTAAACATATATGAGAATATTTTTGTAAGGCATAGAAGGTAGTTCTACAGTCTAGTATAGCTTGATCAGCTAATCAGCAAATTGGAAATAAATGCAGAAATCAGCCACTTAAGATTCCAAAATAATGTTAGCGTCGTGTAGGATTACTTTTGGACAGAGACACATTCCAGACCTAAAGATAACGCTGTTGTTAAGTTATTTGGGGTAGTATCCAGGGAATGCAAGTTTAAGCATGCACTACCATGAATTTATGATGACTTATATTATCTTAACTTTGTATATCATATTACAAGATAAAGTTATAAAAAGGCCATTATTGCCATTGGGTTGTGAGGTTGGGCACTGGCAGTAAGAAAGTTAAATAGGAATAAACAAGAATTTTGTAAAAAATCCGGTAACTGTAGCATCTGCTGTAAAAGCAAAATACTGTGGAAACTGGAAACATGAAATAAAAACTAAAAGCACTGGAGAAAATCAGCAAGTCCAGCAGCATCTGCAAAAAGAGAAACGGTTAATGTTTCAAGTCTGATGCGATTCTTTTTCAGCACTTTAGTGCGTCTGATGCATTTCTCTTTATTTGAATCACACCTTTTGAAATTGTTTCTGCCTTTAAATTGGCCACCTTACTTAGCAACGTTAGCTGTGCTCCTTAAAGAGAGGATTCCCATGAAAATCTTCTTATTTGATAGACAGTTGGAAATAAATTGTAAATTGCAGCCTAATTTCCCAATGTGCATATGTCAGTGGGTGCAAGCCATCTGCTATCCTTCCAGCAAACTAAGCAATGGATTGGTCGTGCATTATCCTTGCTGCCTGACTGCAGTGCACTTTTACCTGGGTGACCAATGGCATGCAGATCCAACCTTTAATTTGTCCATAAATACAGTGCCTCCCAAATATTTTCTTGATGTGGTCCTATCCCTCAGATTTTGTGTGGCCCAGAGTGGAAGTTTGGGCATTACCAGAAACGTTGGTGGGGAAGGAGAGTTTTCAGTTGCTGTGTCGGGGAGTTTTTCAGCATCTGTGTCGGGACAGGAAACAGGAGTTGAAATTGGCCAATTGTTTAAAAACAGACTTTCTTCAAAAAGAAGTAAATACAAGCTTCAACTATAGTTAGTTCTTGCCACTTTCAGTTGTTTGCTGCATTATCTTGTAAGAGAGAGTGAACTGCATCAGTGAGTTCCACACAATCTGTCTGAGTTTTATAGCTATCATGATTGATTAATTTGCAGATGTAAAGTGAAATGTGCACACAAGACTTCCACTGTGTGAGGGTGATGTGAAGCAAAAGGCAAAATAACTTTTCTTTTTTGAGATAACACAGTGTGGAGCTAGAGGAGCACAGCAGGCCAGGCAGCATCAGAGGAGCAGGAATGTTGATGTTTCAGGTTGGGACCTTACTCCTCTGATGCTGCCTGGCCTGCTGTGCTCCTCCAGCTCCACACTGTCTTATCTCAGACTCCAGCATCAGCTGCTCCTACTATTATTTTTCTATTTTGAGGCATCATGTTGAGATTCTCTAAAGGACTGTTTTTTTTTTATTTTCAAGGCTACTTCTTGGTTTACAGGAATTACTTTTACATTTTCACAATCTCAATTGTTAGGAAATGCTGTCACACAATAACAATACCTTTTGAATTTTTGTTGACATTTTGGGTATTTGAACTCACGCAAGCAGAGTTAAAATAATGTCCTGAATAGTTCTTAATTGTCCATTAAACATTAAGTCACAACATGAAAGAAAGACATTATTTTTGAACACAACACAGTATTTAAATTTGTACAAAGTAACAGACTTAAGTTAACAAAACATTTTTCACAAAATCTGACACACTCTTCTTACAAGAAGCAACTACCCGAAACATAGTTTCTGCATGCTGGGAATGTCTGAGCTCATGAGTCTCCATCAAATGTGCACAAATTTGGGATATTTTCACCAGGCAGCTACAAGCTTATTCACTTCTTCTCAGCTCTCAATCTCAGATTTCATTTTAACAATTGATTGTGTTCATTTAAATAGCATCCACCACTTTTCCAAATTTGGTAGATTCCGAACTTACTCAGCCCGAAACTAAACAGTTGATATTAGTCTGGAATGAACTCATTGCCTCAAATAATTGAAATTTTCTTGACTCCCATCTGCTGAATATTCCTTCTGTTGACAGTTTTAAAACTGTTATCTCTCCTTTGCAGCCTTCATTGTTTGCAAACTTCTTCTGTCCCCAAAACCTCTTGCAGCCTCTTTTTGTCTTCTGATGTCTTTTATAGTTCCTTTTCCCCCATCCATCCTCCTGAAACTGCTTCCTAGTCCCAACCCTGCCCTCCACTGACTCACCCCACACCCCCAGCAAAGTGAAACTCCTGGATTCATGAAAAGGGTCTTCTAGCCTTGCCAAAAACAAAGGTTCCTTTAGGGCAATGATGTTTCTTCGTGGCTCATGCCTCTTCTTCCATCACCTTTCGGTATTCACTCACAATTCAAAGTTCGACCGAATATTCCAGAAGTCTATCAAGATGACGTGCTATAATAATTATAGATCCATAAATTGATTTGTATATACAGGCATGGGAAAAATATTAGCCTGTACATGATGTCAGTGTAAAGGATGTATTACCCATAAAGCAAAATGAGCACAGGCTCAATTGAAAGAAGTTAACCATAGTGGAAAAGTTGTCAAATTCTTAAAGGACAATTGCACTATTTAATTGAGTATTACTAGTTGGCGCTCATATAATGTGATGATGCTGAAACCAGATGGGTCACAATTGTATAGGTTATTGCAAAAGTTAACACAGTAACAAATGTAGTTCATATCAAATTCCACAACTGGTGGTCCAAATTAGGGGAATTGAACAAACATGGCTCATTGTAAAAACTCTGACGAAGGGTCTAGGCCCAAAACGTCAGCTTTTGTGCTCCTGAGATGCTGCTTGGCCTGCTGTGTTCATCCAGCCTCACATTCTATTATCTTGGAATTCTCCAGCATCTGCAGTTCCCATTATCTCTCATTGTAAAAACTGACTTGTTAAAAGGATTGCAAGTTCCATTGGTTGACACAAACTAAGAAATATCATCTTCTGTAACTACAGGTAGACTTTATCAAAGTAAAATCATGCAATTTGTGATAAGAAAAAGCATCATCAACTTTTTAATGACTAGTCAACAAGGCCATCAAAGTATTATGAACTATGTTGTGCACATGAATGATTTGGTTGTGTTCAGCCAAACCTGGGAAGAATTTCCACGATACTTGAAAAAACTGAACAGTTACAAAGAACCAGTTGGATTGTATACTTGTCTAACGTAGAATTTGCCAAAGAAAAATTAACTTATTTGGGCTACACTGTGCAGCATTGCCATGAATGGATTTTATCAGTTGTTTCTTCCAAATGTCAGCATTGTAATGGTCCCTTTGAGAATTTTGAGTGGGCAAAAGGTTTTCTGAGTGTTTTTTGACAATGTAAAGGCTATACTGTCTAGCATTCTGATTTTAAAAGCATCAAATTAGGTTAGGTCAATTAAGCTGGCTATTAATGCCAATGATGTCAGCACTGGTGCCTTTTTTTAGAAGGATGAGATGCTGATCAAAGAGGCAATCGGTTATTTTTCATGCAAACTAGATGTTGTCTACAGAAATATTAATCTATGGAGAGGGAAAGAGACTTTGAGTTTGTTATTTGTTTGTTACAACACTTTGGAGTCAACATATCTAATTTACTGATATGACTGTAAAACTTAGATACATAAGTAGACAAGATAACAAAGTGTGGAGCTGGATGAACACAGCAGGCCAAGCAACACCTCAGGAGCACAAAAGCTTACATTTCGGATCTAGACCCTTCATCAGCTCTCTTGAGCTCCTAAGATGCTGCTTGGCCTGCTGTGTTCATCCAGCTCCACACTTTGTTATCTTGGATTCTCCAGCATCTGCAGTTCCCATTATCACTGATACATAAGTAGACAATTCAGCCATCGAGTCTGCTCTGCAATTCAATGAGATCATGGCTGATCTGATAATCCTCAACACCGTTCTACTGCCTTTTCCCTATTAACCTTGATTCTTTTCACTGGATCAAAAACCTGTCTATCTCTGTTTCATTCTCAAAACTTGCCCACCCACCTTTTGTTTTGTTTCACATGCAAACTTGGCTACAGTGCATTCACTTTTTAATCCAAGTCACTGGGACGTATTGTAAATAATTACGTCCCCAACGCTGATCCCTATGACACTCTACTAGTTACAGGTTGCCATCCTGAAAATGCCCCTTCATCCCATCTCTCTGTCCCTTCTATTAATTAGGCAAGGCTCTCTTCATGCTAATATACGACCTCTACCACATGGGATATTATTAATCAGACTGATGTATGGTACCTTACCAAAGGCTTTCTAAAACTTGTATGGATTACAACCCATTAATTTTTCCACCAAGATTTAATGCCAAGAATTTGAAGCGGTTTCATTAACAGTACAGCCAATTCATTTGAAATTCGTTCACATGACAATAAAATATAATTAAAGGACACAAAGCTGGAAATAAACAGGTAGTTAGTAGAGGTGAGCCACTCTTTGTGATGGATATTGAAGTCAATCAGTCAGAGTACATTCTATACCCTTGCCCTTCTCAGTGTTTCCTCCAAATTGTGTTCAATATGGAGGAATACATCTGATGCATCTGCTGGGGGTGGAATGAGGGTGGTACATAGTAATCAGGAAGAGTTTTCCTTGCCCATGTTTCTCCTGAACCATGAGACTTCATAGAGTTCAGATTCAGTGTTGAGGATGCCCAGGGCAACTTCCACCCAACTGTTCCACCACCTCTGCTGGATCTATCCGCTGAGGAAACAGGGCATGCCCAGAAATAGGCATAGTGACAGTCTGGATGTTGCTAGTAAGGCATGATTCCATGAATATGACTATAGGCTGTTGCTTAATTAGCCTGTGAGACAGGTCTCTCAATTTTGAAACTAACCATGAGACATTAGTAAGGAAGGCTTTGCAGGGTCAACAGGGTTGTATTTGCCGTTGTTACTTCCAGTGCCTCTGTTGATGCCAGATGGTCCATCAGTTTCATTCCTTTTTTCCTTTCCAGCAGTTGATACAACTGAGTGGATTGTTAGGCTATTTCAGAGGGCAGATAAGAGTGAACCACATTGCTGTAGGTCTGCAGGCCAAAACCTAATCAAATTACGCAAAATTCCCCAAATTTCTGTCTGGTGGACTCAATTTACCAAAAATACTGACCAGGCTTTTTGTTTAGAAAAGAACCATACAGACAGGACAAGTCCTTCAGTCCACCAAGACTACAATGATATTTGATAACTTTCTAAACCAAAAACCTTCTGTCTCTATGTGATCCGTATCCCTCTATTCCCTGCCTATTCATAAATCTATCCTGATGAATCTTAAGCGTTGCTACTGCATCTGCCTCCTCCACCCTCCGTGGCAGTGCATTCCAAGTACTTCACACCCTCCGTTTAAAAAACTCGTACTTGGCAAGAAAATACAATTTATTACAAAGTCATAAATTCAAACACAGTGAAATATAATTGATCAACTTATAAGTCTCCTAACCATAACTCTTACTTTTGTTAGACCTCTACCCACATGCATGGACAGATACAAATAAACAGACAAATATAAATGTTATGGGTGATGGGAAAAATATTGGAGAAACATGTTTAATACCATCTGCAGGATTTGTTGAGGTTTCCCTTTGTTTCTTCCAAATCCTCTGATCTGCAAAATTTATATCCAAGTCTTTTCAGTTCTTTGCTGAGGACATAAGATGAATTGTTCAGTTTCTCTGTCAGTGGTTAGAGTCAACACGTTATAGCTAACAATGGCTAAGGTTAACTATCTTTCACTTCTTGACTACTTCAATGTAGGCAAGCAAAAAGAAATATGCCTCCTCTTACAATCTGGAGATCATCTCCTCTGTATCATTCGCATTCAAAATGACCTCTCCCCAGGGCCCAATTAGGGAGGTGTTGTCCTGCTAATAATTCCTGGACTCCACAATTGGTACTATTGGTGAAACCAAGTAGCAATCTCTCTCTGGGTGAAGTTCTTTCTGCTCAGACAACTACTGTTCTGTGGGTGTCAGACATCCTCTTCCATAGCTTGAACAATGTGACAGTGTAAACACAACACACAGCTCTAGCAACTTGTTAAAAGTGCAGTGACTCCTTCTTCAATCATTGATTTAATACAATATGCTTCCATTTTGGGATACTGTACAAAATAAGGAAACATAAGAAAGATGTGATCTTTGCAATAGTATCTTCCATAGTTCTTTGAGAAGTGCAATAATTCAACAAGATGCCATACTACCACTTCCATACTGCCAAGACAAGGTTGAAGCAATTCTGTCCTGAAGAAAGATTTTGTTTTCATTTCTGATGTCCAGCATCTACAGTTTTTGTTTTGTTTAGAAACAATTGAATCTATCTTAAATCGGAAACACTGAATGCATGATCCATCTCAGACTGTGCCTGAGGTCCCCAGCTAGACTGCTACCAGGCACTGAGTTCTGCAAATACTAGGAATCCTGGAAACATCTCAGCAATAATTCTGAAGCCTTGTGCCCCAGAGCTAGCCATATGCCCAACAATGGCAATGTGGAAAATTGTCCAGGTATTTCTGATCCCCAAAAAGCAAGTCAAATCCATACCTAGTTAAACCTAGCACAGGAAGATGCTTGTGCTTGTTTGGTGGTTAAACAGCTCAGTCTAAAGATATTGCTACAAGTGTTCCTCAGAATAGTGACCTCCGCCAAACCGTCTTCAACTACCGAAATGACCTTCCTTCCATTGATAGGTCAGAAATAGGGATGTTCGATTATGATTGCATAATGTTTGGCACCATTCTGCACCACAGCAGATGCTGAAGCAGCCAGTATCCTTATACAACAAGACTTGTAGAACAACAATCACACCAAACTATTGCCAGCCAATGATCATATAGAATGAAACAGAATCTAACCATTCTCTCTCGAGGCTCATGGCATTGCCATTGCTGTAGTGCTTACTATCAGCATCCTATGATTATCATGGGCCAGAAAATGAACTAGATCAGCCATCTAAATCCTGAGGCCACAAGAACAGTTCATAGCCTCAGAATTTTGCAGCAAGTAATTCACTTCCCACCTCCCAATTGCCTGTCTACCATTTACAAGGTACGGACTAAGAAAGTGATGAAATACCCTGTGCATTCCTGGGAGAGTGCAACTTCATTATCACTTAAAAAGCTCAATCCCACCCAAGAGAAAGCTGTTGTATGTGCTAATATGTACCAACTTTTGGTGGACTCACATGGCTGCTGATCTTGACCTTTTTGTTAGGTCCTATGTTGCAATGTGGGCATCACTGGCTGGCTCGCATTTATTGGCCATCCCTAAATGGTCTTGTTTATATCTTGCAGATGTTGACAGCTATTAGGAAGGTGGGAGGTGAGTTACTTGCTGTAAAATTCCTAAGCTCTAACTGTTCTGGAAGCCTCAAATTTATATGGATGAGTTAGTTCAATTTCTGGCCAATGGTTACAATGGGATGTTGATTGTAGGCAGTACAGCAAAGGCAATGGCATTGACCCTCAAAGGAGGATGACTAGGTTCTCTTTTGTTTTACATGGTTATTGACTCTCAATGGCTTGGTGTGATTATTGCTTATCAATAATCAACACCTTGATGTTGTGCAGGAGAGTTGTCTTTCAGAACCACAGTTGTCCTTGGAGTGTATGTGCCATTAGGCCATATTTTTGCAAGTCAGGATGGTGTAAGGCTTTGAAGAAGAACTTGCAATTGTTGGCATTCCCATTTACCTGCAACCTATGCCCCTCTCTGTGGTGGAGGTTATACGCTTGGAAGGTACTGTGAAAGAAACCTCATTAAGTTTTTCTATTGCATTTTCTAGATGGTACATATTACTGATTGTGTCACAAAATCACACACCATTTTGGCTTCAAACTGTTTTGCTGTTCCTTCAGTGACAATGTCAAAACCCTGTAAATAAAACTTGAACAGCATTGTAAGTGTATTATCAGACAGATTCCAGAAGGTAGTTTACTGCCACCACCTCAAAGATAATTAGGAGTAGCAATAAATGCCAATAATACCCACATCATATGAATGGGTATAATGGCTTCACATGGAGAAATTAAACACAACAATTAAATAAGTTTACTTTTGATCTCAATCTTTGATCCTGGATTTGACTCATCACAATTTTCTGATAAAGGCTTTGAAGTGTCTGGTATGAGGTGATTAGTCAGATCACACACTTGTTATTGATATAGTTTTGGTTGCCATATTCCACAGAAGATGTGGAGATGCGAGAAATATTGCGGCAAAACTTACAAGAATTGTATAGGAAAATCATGTGTATATATCAGGTATAAAGTGATGTCTCTTTTCTCTTTAAAAAAAAGACTCATGGTAGATCTCATTAAGATATTTGAAAGTCTATAAATATTTGACCTAAATACAGAGAAAATCTTTCTTCTTGTGGAATGGAGCATAACTGGATGCCAATAGTATAAGGTGGTCATGGAAACACACAATAGGCAATTCAGGTGAAACTTCCTTATCCAAAGTGGTTGGTTTTATTTTAAAAATCCATTCAGATCTTCTTGTTCAAAGGCAGGGAAGATATCACTACATTACAAGACTCTTCAAAGTTACTGATCTACTTTGTAGGACCCACTCCTGTGGCAAGGGGCAAATGAACCCTGACTTTCTGGCCTAGAGGTGCAAAAACTATCACTGCATCACAAGGGTTCTTAGAGCAAATAGTACAGATGCATTTACTGGGAAGCTAGACAAGCCTTTGAGGAAGAAATTATATAGAATTCTGACAGATTTCGATTAGGAAGGACAGGAGGAAGCCAAGAGTGGAGCATAAACACAAGCATGGATTAGTGATGCCAAATGGTCTGTGTCAATGCAATTTATCTTCTGCTATACAATGTAATCCTAGGAAAATATAGAATGAAGATTTTAATATTTATTTGAAATGGAATATTTTCTTCCATCTCTCAAACACTTCTTTTTGCAGCCATCGATGCAGCTCAATTTATTGCTTTAATCAAGTTGACAAATGGTGGGAGCTAATCTTCCACAAGGATTGGCTCTGGCCTGTTCTATGCTGTGGATAATTTATATTTGTTACACATTGAGTTTAAATTGCTAAATTTAACAATGTTTCTGAAAGTCACGAAGCAGTGAATTTGCATTCGTAGTATCATGAGTTGCTTTTTATTGAGAAAAGTTCAAAGATTGCTCACTCCAGTTGATGGTTATACAATCATAATGACACAGCATAGGAGCCAGATGCTAGTTCATTTTATTCACAGAAGACAGTTAAAGGGCAATAGATCTCCTGCCTATTACAAACACTGCAGGTAGACAAAAAGGAATAAACTACAAATTGAAAATTATCCACATGCACTCAGCTCAACCCAGAGGGTGCAATCTTATTGAGGTCTGAGTGACAAGGGCTATAGTGAGATTTGTGGCAGAATTGTGCAAGTAGTCCAGCAAGGCCTATCTCGCCATCAGGAGCATCTATTATGCTTTTGCCGAGTATGGAGTTTCCCATGAGTCAGCGTCAAGTTGTCAGTTAAAGAGATTTAAAGCTTGTTAAGCGTGTTACTCATATCACAACCGGCCTCATTAATGTTTACCTTTCTGTCTTACTGAACATGCCAAGCGAGATAGATTTCGAGAAATTCATCATGGAAATCAGAGTAGGGTATTTGGTGATTTCACCTCACTGCTGGCTGCGATCACTCTCCATGTTGCTCAGCACCAAACAGCATGTCAGGCAGGATCCACGCCTACCAGCTATACCTATCATTGGTCATTGACATCCAAAATTTTCCATTACCTCACAACTCTCACAGTATCTCTCTGACACATTTGCAAGCCACTTAGAAAATGCAGACTTTCATTTCAAAGCACACAAGCAGCTGGAATTTAAAGCCTTCAACAGGAACACTTTGTATGCGGGGACAAACACCCTGATCAGAAAATGGACCAGGCTGCATCTCAGGGCTGCCCACTTGTCCCTTAGCCCTCACTCACTCCACACTTACCTGCATACTTATCCATGTCTTGCCAGGCCAGTTAGTGCAGCCACACTAACAGGCACCTTGCTTTGCTGTTTAGTATTCCTCAGTCAAGGGGGCAGACAGTGTGCTTCATTAACCACATACCAGCAACTTACAACACAAACACACTATATGTGCAGCAAGCAAGCAGCCGTGACTCACTGAAGTCCTTGGAGATATCCATCAGTCAGGGGGCCCCAGCACAGTAAATCAAGGCAGCTTCCCATACCACTACAGGGATTGGCCATAGTCAGTCTTCCAGTTAGGATATACTCAGTAAAGTGGTTCATACCTCTGCAGCCCAGGGAGTTGGTCATTGTCAGTGCTGTGGTTCCATAGTGGCCTGTCCTGGTACATAAGAGTGACGTGGTCTAGGAGATGTGCAGCTCTCAATCAGTGTTCTGGGCATTTCTCATCTAAGGCTGTCCAATTAGATCACTTAATGGATGGGCTACGGTTAGTCTCTCAGGTCCATCCAGAAATGAAGGAGAAAATGGTGTGGCAGGGGTGGAAGCAGGATGCACAATGGAGACTGTTGACAGGGAAAGGAGGATCAGCAACCTGTTCCTTGGGATGGAGGCAGCAGGCTGGGGGTGTCAACTACTTTTAACACTGCAAGCTAAAAGTATGTTAAATGTGTTGGGTAGTGGGAAGGGAAAGTTGGCACCCTGCCTTGCTGACAGGGATCTGGAGGTTTTGGTGGATGGGGTGCTGTCGAGGAAGGATATTTTCTTTCCCCATGACTCACAAAGGGAATATCTGCACCAGACATTAACTGCCTGTTCTGAAACAGTCCTGTGGATTAGTGTGGTGTCCACAGTCCAGAGGATCACAGAACAGTGTCAGCTGAATGTTAAGGGCCTTAAATGCTCTGCAAGGCATCTTCTTTCTGTTATTTCATACTCACTTATCTCGGCTGCTGTGCCTACTCCCCCACTATGGTTCATGATCTACTAGTCTCAGTATTTCATACACACTTTCCTTTTCAGTATCTTCACTCAGTGGTTCTCACTCACCACATCTTCCTAAAGTATTAAGCCTTCCTATTCTTCAGCAGTTCTTATTAGCTCACTGGGACACCTCTCCGTGTCTCCCGAGCCTGTATCATTACTAACATGAGACACTTTCATCTCATTCAGCTCCTCCCTTTGTTTCGTTACAGAGAAAATGCTCATGATAGGCCTCAATACAGCTGGATATGGAGGCCACAGGCATAGAAGGCCATGGGGTGCCTTTACATAGACCTCTGACATATTAGGCCTTATGCAGATGTATGCAGCACAAACCATGTCGTGCATTACAAATGCAGGAGGATTCCCAACACACCCTATCCACAGCCAGTTACCCAAGGAAGACAGCATGTCATGTAAGAACCCCCACTTTCACGCACTTACAGTTCAATGCATGATGAGAGCAGCTCTGTAACATTGTGCAGCCTTTGGAATATGTTTGTCAACTACATGTGAAAATTTAAGGGTTACCTGTAATCATTTCTATTTCACAGAGATTGCTATAATTAATTTGTAACTATCAGTGACATGGTGAGGATTGCTTGTGACCAGGATTTCTAATCTGTATTGTTGTTCAATCCATCAGATTCATTTGTATTGTATCATAATGGCAAATGTTTACAATTGACTCATTGAGTTCCTGATTGATAAAATTGCCCCTTTGAAGGGCTTGTCCTCAACTAAAAGTAGACCCTGACCACAGGCTAAACAAAACAAACTTACAATTCCCCCTCTGTGTCTGCTGGTACTCAGTTTTCAACTTCATTGTGCGGCTGAGATTCAGTTGAACATGGAAGGTTTTCCAGAGTAAATTGTAGGTTCTGGGTGAATTCCACATGCCCACTAACATTCACGCTATGCTCTGGATATCAGCTTTTGTCAATCCCATCAGCTTTGAGCTTCTTCATGTTTCCACTCAATCCTTTTATTTATTAATATCCTCAAATTTCCCCTGAGGCCTAAGCACACTGAATAGCCATGCCCTTTGTCATTATCCAATTTTGTGTCCCATTGAATCCAGGGTTGTAGAAACTTCCAAAGGCACACCCCTACAGTATCCCATAACCTCAAGCTACATTGGTTCCCACCATTATTTCTAGAGATTCCTCCCTTCATAATCTTTGTAATGCTCTGCTACCCAGGGTAATGTTTCCACTGTACAGATCCTATGATTAATCCTGGGCAAACCACGAAATCACTTTTGGAGGATAATGTTGACAGAGGACAAACCAACTCTGGTTCATTTCTCTGCAGCTCCATTACTGGCAATTCCTGCAATGACTGAACCAGATTTGGAGGAGTGTCTGTTTCTGGACAATGAAGACTTGGATCCCTGTACCCTGACTGCCTGTGGCCAACTCCCTGTTCTGATGCTCAAGATGGCTGTACCATGCAGATGGAGAAAACTGGTAGAAGAATTGCAACATAAGATGTCCAGTGAGCTCCAAAATTCAGTATTGAAGTGTTGAGCAATATTCTAATTTAATCTGAGGTGCTCCATGGTGATGTGATGTGGCTGGTGTTTTGCCAAAGCCATCTTCCGTAGATAGAGGGTGGAGGTAGTCGCTGTCCTTAGGACAAACCTGAAACCAGCTATTGAAACATTCAGGAGAATATTAGTCTTTCTTTCATGAATCTAGGAGGCATATGTTTAAGGTGAGAGGAGAAAGATATAAAAGGGACATGAGGGGTAACATTTTCACACAGAGGATGGTGTATGTATGGAACAAGCTGCCAGAGGACGTGGTGGAAGCTGGTTCAATTACAATATTTAAAAGGCATCTGGATGTGTATATGAATAGGAAGGGTTTAGAGGGATATGTGTCAAATGCTGGCCAATGGGACTAGATTAATTTAGGATATCTGGTCAGCATGGACGAGTTGGACTGACTGAAACATCTGTTTCTGTGTTATATAGCTATGAGTCTATGGCTTTACAAGTCAAGAATCTCAATTTTTCATTGTTGCTGTATTGGCCCAACTTTCTTTCATTTAAATATTGGTTAATCATCAAGGGGACGTGATGTCCTAATGGTATTATCATGAGGTTATTACTATGGGGACTTGGGTTCAAGTCCTGCCATCTCTCTGATAGAATTTGAGTACAATAAAAGTCTGGATTTAGTCTAATGATGACCATTAGACCACTGTTGATTATTGAAAATTCATCTGGTTCACTAATTCCCTTTACAGAAGGAACCTACAGGCATGTCTGTGACTCCAGACAACAGTGATGTGATTGATTCTCAACTGGCCTCTAGACAATTAGGTTTGGCAATAAATGTTGGCCTGGCAAGTGACACCCACATCCTGTGAATGAATTTTTAAAAAAGTTCTTCCCTTCCTCTAATATACCAGGGACAGGGTTTTCAAATACCTTGGTGCATGCGGTCAGGTGTGGGCAATTTTTAAATAGTGCTACTGGATGCCTCTGCAATATGGTACTATTTGCAAAGTGAGGGAAGGAGCCTGGGAACTGGTGAGTTAGTCACCTCCAGTAAACTGTCTGTTAAACATCCTGAAGAGGTTTTGTACATGAAAAGCAGAAAAAATGTGAATGATCTTGTGTATTTCAGTTTGAGCTGGGAGCCAATGTGTGGTTCTTTGGAGAATTTCATTTTTACACTCAACATTTTGGCTTGCAATAGTCAACAATTGCTATAGTAGTTATTTTTGGTTTAGAGAGCATCAAGTAAATCTAGCACCAGACACACACTGCTGTTTCACGCAATATCATGAGGTTTGCAGACCTGTGCAAAGTGGCTCAGATCAAAAATTAAAGCAATCAAAGGCAAAGTTGAGTTAATGATTGAATGATACTTATTTTAAGAAGACAAATGAAGCTGAGAGCCTATTGTCGCAGGAAGAGTGAAGATACTAGACTACCAGCAAAATTTACTGATCACAGCTGAAGCAATTTTAAAGCTTGGATTGGTAACCCTCCATGTACAAGCAGCGATGTGTAATGTTTTGCAGGGTACCAACCTATTCACTGCTAAACAGATCCAAAACAATTATAAGATTGCCCTTACAGGTCTTAGATGTCTTCCTGGTCAATATTAACTTAAAATAGCTGGGACGGTGAGACCAACTCAACATCTACTCAGACGAATTCCATGTTGTCATTCCAGCCTGCAAGACAACATAGAGTTGCTGGGAAAGAAAGGATTAACCAAGAAACGGTCAACTGTACAGATTGGACTAGCAGAATGATGGGAGTGAAAAAGAGCTTTGGAAAACAGAGAACGGAAAAAGTTCCAAAAAATTCCAAAATGCTTTGAAGTGACCTCACTACCCCAGGCTAACCATTGAACAAATATTGCCAACAAAACAAAAGTCTTTACTAACTTCAGTGTTCGAGTTGGATTCTGGTGAGTGAATTTGGATAAAATCAGCTGTTTTCTGACTACATGATAGATGCCATTTGGGTGGTACTGAATGCTCTGCATACTGCTTTTCCCATGGCTAATTCACCCAGCCTGCACATCCTTGAACACTATGGGCAATTTACCATGGCCTATCCACCTAACCTACACGTCTTTGGGCTTTGTGAGGAAACCAGAGCACCTAGAGGAAACCTACACAGACATAGGGGAAATTTGCAAACTTGCACAGATAGCCACCCAAGGGTGGAATTGTACCTGGTTCCCAGGTGCTATGAGATAGCAGCACTAATCATTGAGCAACCATGCCACCCACAAGCACAGGAAGTTGGAAATCCTGGTTATTTATTAAGAGAATTAAGCCATAATTTTCCATAGTTTCTAAACAAACAAAGTAACTGGACTGTACAAGGTTAGAAATGTAAAATAATCTATAAAAGAAACAAAAGCCCGCTTGATCTCATCTTCAGCAACCTACCTGTGAGGATGCACCTGTCCATGACATTATCAGCAGGGTGAACACCACACAGTCCTTGCAGACACTAAGCCCCATCTTCATGTTGAGGATCCCCTCCATTATGTTGTGTGACACCATCACAATGCTAAATGGAACAGCCTGGAACAGATCTAGCAATTCAAAACTGGGCATCCATGAAGTGCTATGAGACTTTAGCAGCAGCAGGATGGTATTCAACCACAGTATGGAATTTAATTCCCCAAAATATCTCAATTACTTTTACCATCAATCTAGGAGACCAAGCTGCAGCCTTTAGTTGCATGCAGTGTCTAGAGCTTGTATTTGAATGCCAATAGCCTATTTGTTAGTCAGAAAAACTTCAGTCATCGCTGATACATCCTGTATTTATGTTATTAGCTCACAGGGGTGCTGTGCTGGTGAGTTCAGATTTCAGAATCACTTTAACAGAGTTAGCTACTGCTCAAAGGTCCCTGTTGCTCCTTTGTTTTACTACCCCTTCCTCCCTAACCTGACCCCATGTATATAAGGATTTACTGCCACTCTTTTAACCAACACCAACTATCTAAAGTGACATTTCGGAGATGAGTTGCAGTGAAAACGAGGACACTGGTGGTGCCAGATTACAACTTTCTAATACAGACTGAAGGAACAAGGAATGCATCAATGAACAAGTATATTAACCTATTTTCATTTGCCTTTTGCTGACCTTTTAATGTGTTGGTAATTTAACGAAGGGCTAATCTCAGAGCTGTCTCAATTTTCATGGATAACAAAACAAGACATCAGGGATGTAATTACAGTATTATCATTCTAATTGAACCAGCCCCACCTGGTTAGAATAATCAGCCGTTTAATTCACACATCACACATTCAAATGTTCTTTACTTCACTGAATATTTTGTTTCCACATTTAATTGCTTGGAGTTAAATTAATATTTATTCTGAAGGTTGTTCCAGGAGAAGAACAAAGAAGCAAAGAGCAGCCAATATTTAAGGTGTTCTTACAATCTAGATGCATAGCTGACTGAAAACACACAGCTCTCCTTCTGTCAATTATACTTGATTGCACAAAACAAAATTAGCCTCAGTAATCACAACCACGTTACAGAATACAGATATATACCTCCGATATTGAGTAAAAACAAACCAATTTAAGGGAATATAAATGTGGCCATCCAATCCTGTGAAATCTTTCCTGTGGAGATCCCTGTAATAAGAGAAATCCAACGAAACACCATAGATCAGCCATTATAAGACCATAAGACCATAAGACATAGGAGTGGAAGTAAGGCCATTCGGCCCATCAGTCCACTCCGCCATTTAAATCATGGCTGATGGGCATTTCAACACCACTTCCCTGCACTCTCCCCGTAGCCCTTGATTCCTTCTGAGATCAAGAATTTGTCGATCTCTGCCTTGAAGGCATCCAACGTCCCGGCCTCCACTGCACTCTGCGGCAATGAATTCCACAAGCCCACCACACTCTGGCTGAAGAAATGTTGTCTCATTTCAGTTTTAAATTTACCCCGTCTAATTTTAAGGCTGTGCCCACGGGTCCTAGTCTCCCCGCCTAATGGAAACAACTTCCCAGCGTCCACCCCTTCTAAGCCGTACATTATCTTGTAAGTTTCTAATAGATCTCCCCTCAACCTTCTAAACTCTAATGAGTACAATCCCAGGATCCTTAGCCGTTCATCATACGTTAAACCTACCATTCCAGGGATCATCCGTGTGAATCTCTGCTGGACACGCTCCAGGGCTAGTATGTGCTTCCTGAGGTGTGGGGCCCAAAATTGGACACAATATTCTAAATGGGGCCTAACTAGAGCTTTATAAAGCCTCAGAAGCACATCGCTGCTTTTATATTCCAACCCTCTTGAGATAAACAGAACATTACATTCGCTTTCTTAATCACGGACTCAACCTGCAAGTTAACCTTTAGAGAATCCTGGACCAACACTCCCAGATCCCTTTGCACTTCTGATTTGCGAATTTTCTCACCGTTTAGAAAATAGTCCATGCCTGGATTCTTTTTTCCAAAGTGCAAAACCTCACATTCATTCACATTATGTCCATATGTGACATGGAATGATGCATGGACTTTTCCTATCTGAGACAATGATTAGAACAATTTGAACGAAGATCAAGAGGGAGATTATATCACACCATTAAATTAAATGTATGGGATGGATAATACAGTATCTTAGCAGCTAACAAAACTTGCTGTACTTGGTCATTTATGTCTTGGATATCTGAGACTGCTGCCTTATTCCGGGGCAGGATTATGCAGGATGACCATATTCCTGTTGAGGTAAGTAGGGGAAGGGCATAAACAGAACATGTATGGCCAGAACAGGCTGGAGGAATAATATCTATGAGGTTGTTTTCAACTATAACACAGTGTGGAATTGGAGGAACACAGCAGACCAGGCAACATAAGCTGAGCAGGAAGGTGATGTTTCAGATCGGGACCCCTCTTCATAAATTACAGATGTCTCTTTGTATTCAAATTATTACACTAGGTAAGGAGTGGAGAAGTGACCTCCTTACAAGTTTCTGTAATGCCTTTATAATTTCAGCAAAGAGAGGTTACAATTCTTTTGAGTCTCCCTTGGAAATATGTGAACTTTCACTAAAAAGAAATATTTCACATTCTGAATTGACCATGTGTGAATATAAATGAAAACACATGTCCTATACTGCTCTTACAGTGGGATTAAAGCTCTATTGTGCCACAAACTTGCTTCTGCTGGGTAATATGTTATTTTGTCTAACTACATGGCTCAGAGCACGCATTGTTTCTGAGGAAATCTGCCAACAACATGCTGATGTTACTGTACTTTCGTATTAATTTTCCTCTAGTTTTAGGAGCACATGATATTCCAATACCTCATTGATTTGCCAGTTCTAAAGCATGAATCAAAACAGAGAATGCTCATGGGCTTTTCATGCATGAAGAACATTACAACTTGACCAAAACCTTTCCTCAGCAAACAATACAATGCATTTTCTGTTTGAACTCTGGATGAGCAATGAAGCTAGTTATGGCAACTCCAGCCATAACGGAATTCATACTGTCTCAGACTGGAAAAGCCCATGCATCATTCCATGTCACATTTGGACACAATGGCCGATCTATGACATTTAGTTGCATTTTTCTTATTAAAGGAGTCTTTTTGGACTGTATGAATTAATATTGCACTTACTTAATAAGTAATGGCATAGGCCCAGTATTATCAGACAGAAGATCCCTGAATGAATATGAAAATGCCTGTGAAATTCATTATGGCTTAAAATGAGGCTGAGAATCATCTGATGCAAGTAACAGTCAAATGTTTGTACCTCCTGGTAATTACCACGGTATAGTATGCTATCAGCACTCTACACCCTGTTGAGTGGCTGCTCAGCTCAACAGCGGACAGGAAATAATAGCAGCAACACTACAAGAAACAAGTCTCCACCATTTAATTGAGCAGGTTGATGGATCAAGTGCTGAAAATGGAAGTCCAAAGTAGATAGAATGTTTTATCATTCTTGTACACAGTGCTGGAGGATGTTGTGCAGAAGTTGGGGAAGAGTAGAGGCATGCTGCAGCCACAGGACTGGAAAAGTTCTGGAAGCGAGGAAAACCTTAGCCATGTTAATTAAGGATTACATTAGACCAATAAAGAAAGATGACCCAAATTCTAAAGATCAAGATACAGAATCAGTTTAAGTAGAGATAGGAAACAGGAAAGGTAAGAAGACACTTGTAGGGATAGTTTATAGGTCCTTTGACAGTCACCACACTGTATAACAAAGCACAATGAAGAAATAATGGAATCTTATAAGAAAGCTATTGCAATAGTCATGTGTGACTTAAATCCCAATTGGATTAATCAAAAGAGTGAGGATAGCCTGGAAATACATTGTTTTGGAGAAAATTTCTTAGAGTGGCATGCTCTAGAGACCCGGCATGGTCTGGAATCTTGGCCTGGTGTAGTCTAGAGACTAGATGCCAGCACAGACTGAAGTGGAATGTCTGTAAGTTGTGCACTTTATTTTTGCCTTTTATTCTTATTCTAGGCTTTCTTTTTCTATTTTATTCCAAATATTTAAGTATCTGTACCTAGAGATCTGTACCAAAGATGGCACCTTCAATCGCAAATTGTAAACTTTTCACTGTGTTAACTGGAATACATGTGACAATAAAATAATTGGCAGGGGCCAGCTAACAATAATTACAAGCTTCCTGGCTTTGCATTTGCACCAAAGGCCGCAGAAACACGGTCTGGAATCTGTGGCTGAGGGGGTAAAATGCAAAATGCAAGGCAGTGATCCTGTGAGTGTCCAGTGCAGTTCAGAGTGAGTGAGCACTATGGGACCAAGCAAAGGACCTAGACATGTCACCTGTTCTAGTCCATGAGCTGGTTACATACTCCCAAACGTAGACTGTTCTTGTTGCAGCATTACAATGATAACTACTGGTACAGTCCCTGATGTAGCACTGAAGTGCAGGATGATAAGTGGATCAGAGACATGCCATGAAGGTTTTTAGAAGCTGGCACATGGCCATGCCAGTGTTTAAGGAGGTGTTGAGTTTTAGCTGGTACCCATAGAGCCTGCCCTGAGATGTTGGTGCTGATGGAGGATGTTCAGGGCAGGTGCTGAGCTGAATCTGCCAGCTAACCGCTCTTCTTTCCTTGTTGAGTCTTCCTGATATCTAGTTTGTAAAGTGAGTTTGGTAAAATGAGAGGCTGAATGCTAATCAGGTGAGTTGTACCCTTAACAATGTGTTTAACAAGCTTTAATCCCCTCCAGTTGGCACCTTGCCACTGCCTAGTAAGAACTTTACACACCACTTGTGAAAAGCATAACAGACGGAGTAAGATAATCTCGATATCAAGACAGATCTCACTCCACTTGTTACCCGATCCTGCCCCATATCTTGTCCTGGGCCATGTTGTTCAAACCCCAATAATATTCTGCTTTAGGGAATTATTGTACAATCTGTGGCTATAACTGAGGGAGTTAAAAACAGTGTCAAATTGAAAGGAAAAAATGTACAACTCTTCAAAGAGAAGAGGGAAGACAGAATTTTGGGCACAACTGAAAGACAAGAAAAGAATGACCAACAAATGAGAGAATCCTTAAAGTATAAGAAAAACCTAGGCAGAAAATATAAGAACAGGCAGTTAAAGCTATCATAAATACTTAAAGGGAAAGAGCAACAAAAACAGACATGTGTCCATTACAGAATGAATCTGAGGGATTAATTGCAGGAAATAACTGAAGCATTGAACAAATCATTTCACTCTGTTTTCAGTATAGAAGGCATAAATAATATCCCAGAATGCTTGTAAATTAAGAGGAGAAAGTGAGGAAAGAACTTAAAACAGCTACAGTTCCCGGGTAAAAGGGACAGAGAAAACAATTCAAATTAAAGACTGACCAGTCCCCGGGACCCGATGCACTTTGTCGATTACGATGACTTTGAAGGATTAAGGAGATAGCAGGATTATTTTATTTAAAAGATGAATAAAGAGACAGGTTGGAAATTAGTTTTAAACAAGCATCTTTCGAAAATCCCAGAGTTTCAGATAACGGCTGTTCTGATTTGCTTCAACTCATTTCAGGGAAATCATACGACTACTTTATGACGGAGATTTACAGCTGTTCTGTTTGACTAATGTTTCTCAGACTTGGAGATGGTTTTTCATTCCTGTGCAGCTTAGCTTTCCTATTTCTGGAAAAAGAAACCTTTCTTGTGGGTCCAGTATGTTGCCTGGAGTCCGGGTCTAGGCAGTCTTGCATGAGAAACCTCAGAAATAGTTTGTTGATTTGAACAATTGCATCTGCAAAGGTCCCCAGAGACAACTGCATGTGTTCAATAACATCTGGTGTCTGTGTGTGTGTGTGTCTGTGTGGGTGTGTGCTCATGCGCATGCGCGTGTGTGTTTGTATGTGTGTGTGTGTGTGTGTGTGTGTGTGTGTTTGTTTGTTTGTTTGTTCTGGTTACATAAACTATTAACCAATCTCTGTAGAATAACTTTTTTTATAATAAATTCATAATTCAGCGTTTATTATATAAATTTGATTAACGGTTGGTTTTATGCTAAATTAGAAATAAAACTTCTGCTGAGGAACCAGATAAAGAATCAAACCTGCAGGACTATGAAAAATCCATCTTGGTTAATATTAGGGACTTAAAAATAGTGGTTGTAATTTCCTACTTCTTCTGGAAAAGTTCTACCTAATTAGAAGATAGCGAATGTAACTGCTCTATTCAAGAAAGGAAGGAGACCAAAAGTAACAAACTACAGACTGCGTAGCTTAAGATCTTACAAAGGCAAACTGCTGGAGCCTACTAATAGAAGTCTATAGCGCAGCACTGAGAGAGTCTTAGTGCAACTGGGCAAAGTCAACATAACTTTGTGAAGAGGAGATTACATTTGACTTTCTTTTTAAGCATTTGATTACAAATGGAGGAGGTGGTGCCAAAAAGGACAGCCCTTAATTGAGATTGGAATTGGGCAGATGATAGCAAAGTACATAGGGCCAGTTAAAACACAGGGGAAAAGATCTGTGACAGCTGTTCTCAAAGCCTCTTCTCAAGTACACTTAAACTTCTTTGACCCTTTTTCATTTTTATTAATAATACATGCACTCTATTGCCAGCTGCAAGTCTAAAAGCCCGACTCCAATTTTACGATGTGAATGGGCTGCTCCACCACCAGTGATGTTGTCCACAAAAGGTGACTGCAGTGCCGCTCTGGGCGGCTCTGAAGGGGTCCCTGCCTTGCCCCCACACCCTCTCAGAATAAGCATGCATTTCCTCCAGGTCATTATGGGAGTCAGTGGGTGGGTTGGAAAATTGGCAGCTTCGGAAAAATATCATCTGGAAGCCAGACATTCATACCGACCTGCAACTCAAAATCTTCTAGCTCCAGAATTCATCACCACACAATTCTACGTCACCTCCTGAGACTATCCCCAACAATTTGCCTTTGTTGTTGCCATTAGTCCAGGGCCACAGACAATCCCGTGATCTCACCCCATCTTTCAAGTGTTCAATAATCACAAGTGCTCACTCATGATCCAAATCGACCTGGTGCACCCCACCATTAATCAGTCAGAAATCAAGTGCCATTAGTTTCCTGTTCACCATTGTCTTGACCTTGAAGACTTCACTTAATTTGGAAAAGTTGTGTTTTATTGAATATCCATAGCATCAAATGTAGGGAAGTGAAGCACTGATGAAATCCCGACAACTTAAGCCTCTCAACATAACCTGCCATCAGGAAACTGGGATTTCAGATCCTACCTGATTACATCACCCCACCTACCATGATTCCCATTCTTGGTGATCCTATTAAATTCCACGATGTATTTTGTATCTTTCCATTTTTTTAACAGTGCTTCCTCTGCATCAATCCTTTTACTTTTGGAGTTCCAGGCACGGAATGGTTCTCTAGGTTCTGTCAATCAAGCTGTCATTCAATGTGCATTCAACCAGCAGTGGTTACAAACAACTGATCCTGGCCAATCACAATATCCACACCTTTTAATTTTACAGAAGGAATCATAAGGAATTTTTTTTTTCAGTTTTTCTCAGTTCCCAGTCTAATAATATATTGTGTGAGCTGATGTAAGGCAAGTCCCATCCTCTGTGGATATATATATCACCCATTTGAATATTATTTGTTATTGCCTCATCTGGTTACAAGCAAAAATAAAAGATTTACTTTCTTCTGAAGAATGCACATTCAAACAAAACTATCCCTTCAAAGAGCAGAAAGGGAATTAGGATGGTGACCTATTTATTATGCTCCTTCTTCTTGACTCATTCTATCATCCTGCTTTAACAAATTGTTTGAGAAAATATTGGGATTTGACATTAACGTTATTGATTCAAGATTTCTTGTCATGTAGAAAACAAGACCGGAAGAATTGATCAAGACCTTGATAAAAACGTGAAGAACTGCGGATGCTGGAAATCAGAAGTTGCTGGAACAGCTCAGTAGGCGTGGCAGCAGCAGTTATGAAAAATCAGAGTTAACATTTCGGGTCCAGTGACTCTTCCTCAGAACTGATGGTAGCTTGGAAAATGTCGATTTATATGCAAAAGGGGGGGTGGAGGGGGTAAGGAATGAACAATAGGTGGGGATAGAGCCCAAGAGAGAGAAGAGTAGTTGGAAAGTCAAAGGAGTTGATGCTTTTATTTGAGTGTTTAATTCACTTATCTCCCAGGCATGCTATCTTGCGGCAATTCTGCTTTTCTCTCTGATGAAGTTTCCATCTGAATCTTTCAGCTTGGTTGCCTTCATTGCTTTCAGTTTCCCTCCTAGTGTTTCACAAAGTACTTGCCAAAACTCACTTTCACAGCCACGTTTCCTTCCTGATCAACTACATCAGTGTCTAACTTATTCCACATGGATTCCAACTGAATTTCATCCTTCATACTCTGAATCCATCCAAGATTACAAGTAGCTCTCTGAAATAAAAAGCTCCTTGGCAGCTGTTCTCACCACATTCTGTGATCCATACTGAGTGCCTATAAAGAAGAGCTGCTTTACTTAGCTCTGTTACTCTCTCCACAAATGCGGCCAGACCTGCCATGTTTGTCCACCCTCTTATTCTTTATCCAAGCAGCCTTTATACAAACAAAAAACAACAGTAATCAACCCTTCACAAATGTCTTCAAACGAACCGGCATTATAATGCAACAAACTTTCAGACCCAAACTTTAAATTATTGAGAGGGTACACTCCACCAATTCATTCCAAAAACATTACAGATTTGTTGATGCTGCACATCATCGCTTGAAGAAGTGACCCAAAAGTCTGAATTTCAAAGTTCAAACATCAATCAAACATGAAACTTGTACAGTTTTGCAAGTGTAAACTCGCATTCAACAAGCACAAACATCAGAAAATTGAATGACAATAACAGTAACTGGAAATGAGTGCTGTAAATCACTTAGCCAAAGGAGAACAAGCAATACGTCTTTCCAAAAACGAGTCATGGCAAGCAAAGTCATTGTGTAAGCTACTTCTGCTGTAAGCCAGTAATTGGCATCAAAAAATAAACACTGGTGTACAGACTCAATATGAGCTGAATGAAGGCAAAGAGTGAAAATCTCTTCTATAAAAACCAGCAACAGAAATTTGGCGACATACTGACAAATCCTATGAATTGGAAAATCTAAATCAGAGAATGTGTTAGAACAGATGTGTATTCAAATATCAAATTATGTATGAGGGAAGCAAATAAGAAGAGACACATGAAAACAAAACAGTTAAAAGAAAACCTGCAGCAGTAATGGTTATAAATGTAGGTATTCATGCAAATACTGTGCATTAAATATTACAAACTACAAGGAAACTGAAAACCTAATTTTAAACTGGAGTGTAATGTGGACGAGCAGGGTAAGAATCTGCTAATCTTTCTAACCTGCACAGGAGGAAGCCAAACAATGTTAACTTCCTGGTCTCATCGCCTGGTCAGCTGTCTATCGGAAATGTTTAATTTCTTCATGAGGTATGGGTGCCCCTTGCTAGACCAGGATTGTGTGCTCTTCCCCAGTTGCCCTTGAAGTATAGATCTTGGTGAACAGTAATCGTGAACCACTGGAGTCCATGTTGTAGGTAATCCCACAGTTGGGAAGGAAGTTCCAAAAGTTTGATCTAGCAATTTTGAAGAAACCATAATAATGCTTCCAAGTCAGGATGACGTGTGGCTTGGAGGGAACTTGCAGGTGATGGTGTTCCTACACATCTGCCCTTGTTCTTCTAAGTGCTAGAGGTTGAGCATTTAGAAGATGCTTTCAAAGGATATTTATTGAGTTAATGTAGTGCATCTTACAAATGGTACACTCAGCTGCCACTTTGTATTCATGTTGGAGAGAATGAATTTTGAAGATGGGTACCAGTCAAGTGGATTGCTTTGTTCTGGATGGTGTTGTATCATCAAGAAAAGGTGTAGGTTGAGGTTGCTGGCTGTCAATGAAAGGTGACTTGCAATGATAGGATCTATTATGGGATCTTGTTTTCAGGATTCAATGGAAGGGAGTATTGGGAATGAAGACCAGAAAAGGCAAATCACAAATTTTCTAGTGTAGCCTGGAGAAACATCTGCTCCAACACACTTCAAGAAAAGTAACAAGAAATTACATTAACTATCTATCTAGGTCCTGGATTCCCTTCCTAACACCTTTGCCAGCTAGTAAAGTGCAGCAGTTTCTTTGCACAGAGCACAGTTAAAATTGCAGTCATGGTTCAATGATGTAACTAGGCATGAACTGTAAACTTAGAATAGAACACCAGCAGATGGAACTGGGCGTCTTTCACCACCTGATCAGAAAATCACGTTAAAATTGAAAATTTTCTGAAGAAGGGCCTAGGCCTGAAATGTCAGGCTTCCTGCTCCTCTGATGCTGCTTGGCCTGCTGTGAACATCTAGCTGTACACCTTTTTATCTCTCTTCTAATTATAATTGAAAATGGTTGTATTTAAACAAGGCATCAGTGTCCGATCCAACCGAGCCATTTTACCTGCTGTGTGCTTTCTGCCAGGAAAGAAAACATAACTCCTTGAGTTCCAGCATAAACTGTGAGTCATTGTCTGGGGAAAGGAAATGTTTCTGTAATTAACTTTGCAGTGAAACAGAACAACCAGATATATGAACAATACAGTAAAAGTCATCTTAACGTGTAGCGTCTGATCTCGGCCCTTGGTACAAATGAATAGTTAAAATATTTGATCATGTCTTACAAATCATTTTAAGTAATGCTCCAAATCATTTTTCAATTTCTGATTTTAATTTCTTTATTCTTGGCGTCCATGCCTCCACCTGTCATAAGTGGAATTTCTGCCCTAAACTTTTCTGCCTCTGTGTTAATGCCCTCTCTAAGCTGCACAGCTTCTCCAAGGTTCCAGGTACAGCAATTAGCATCTGAACACCAATCGCTGCATTGAATTCTGGTTCATGAGTCACTACTATGCACTGACCACAGTCCTTCACACAGCAAGAAAGAAAATTAGAGAGAAAGGTGCATTGTACCTCTCTTTCCTCCTTTGACATCAAGTTTAAAACCCACTTCTTTGATCAAACCTTTGGCCATCTGCCCTAATATCCATGTGACTGACAAATTTTAATAGATAACAGTCATGTAAAGCACTTGGGATATTTACTACATCAAAGTTGCTACATGATTTGTGCATTGTTGATATCCATGATGAACTGACTGCTATACTAAAACATCATTATTTACTTCCACAATCCAGATTACTGCAGATACTATTGATACTGAAGTCCATAGAAAACATGGTCACAATTTCAGTCAAACTAACATGTATGTGAGAAAGTATTCTTTCTGGATGTAGGGAACTGTGGGGAAGAATTGGTTACAAGTTACAGTACCTAACAATAAAATAATAAAAACATTTATTGGAAGAAGAAAACATTTAATAGTGTGGCACCATCACTAACAGTACTAAACAGTGTTATTTCACGACCCCAGAGCAAGCAATAGTGTAGGCCACTAATTGTACGCTACGTCAATGATGTCAAATAACTGAAAAAGGTACTACATGAATAAATTTCTCGCTCTAATCTCGACAGGTGTCAGAATTGTGCAGTGAAGCAAGAACATTTAATTTGACTTCTGTGCTGCCTTTCACCCTTGCCATTGTCTGACAATTCATAATGAACAAATGCTTAAGCTACCCATCAGTAGACATAATGGAATCAATAACAGTGGAGTTTTTTTTACATTTATAGAAACTATTCGACTGATTCAGAATATGTGATGAAAACAATTAATTTCAGTTTTCCAAAGAAGAAGTCTAACAGGATCTGATGCATGAACAAATGTAAGCACTCAGAGTGGACTCACTGCCTAATTATTTTAATTGCATTAGGTTACTTTTAAGACGTAATTTAATTAAACTTTCATTTACATGATAAAGTAATATTTTTCCTTAATTTTTTATCTTTTACTTATATGTAATTCTTTAATTAACAAGCAGTGCCCTTAAAATGAATTTCTGTATGAACATAAAGTGAAAAATGAAGAAAAAGTCAGGATGCAAGTAAACCAAGTCATCACAAATGCAATTAGAAATCTGATTGTAAAGGGGATAGACTATAAAGTATGGAAGGCTTATTACAACTATACTGGGCATTGATTACACCTGGAGTGTTGAATACAGTTTTGTTCACCTTATTTAAGGGATGTATCAACCCAAATATCACTGCCCCTTGGCTACTTCAATCCATTCTCTCCATGCTGCAACGCCATCTTGCCCCAAACCAAATTATACAGGAATGTACGTTAATGGGATTTCTTGAACTCGGCAGCATGCTCCCAGTTCAGGGCATGCTGGCCTGCTGCCCACTAGCCACCTCCAACTCCCCCCATGCCCCACATCCCCATCCTCCAAAACACCACAACATTTATGTTTGCATCGCAAAAATTTGACAGTAATTTAAAACACTTTTTAACTTACAAACAAATGAAAACAGCATGTTGCGGATTGAGGATGGGAACTTCCTGTTAATATGAGTAACAATCAGCTATTTGTGTTATTATTTTCAACATTAACTTTTGACAAAGGTTTGATCGATAGCAATTTGTGAGCTGCAGTCAGAATGAAACCTATTCTGGTCAGTTTCTGTTTCAAATTGGATTTCAGCAGAATTACTTCTATAAGTCATTATTCACTTCCGTAGTAATTCGTCTCTAATAATTACAAGGAGAGCTCTGAAGAATTTTCTGATGTTGCAATAATTCAATTCTCATCTATTTATATTTAACAAAATTAACAAAAAGTTTATTTTGCCTGAATTTTTAGGTGCCAATTTTAACTTAAATTTTGAAATGTTTATGTAAAACAATCATTGAAGTAAGAATGAGCTGAATAGAGCCCGAAACTAATTTTAACTACATTTAAGTTTTTTTTCAAAAACATCAGTCAAATTTGGATTTGATTTGTCTTTATATACTGAGGTTTGAATTGTACAATATTATTACAGCTTTAATGTATAGTAACTTTTTGTGGCCTAGTCTTTTACGTCCAGTTAAACACAGAAATTTGATACATTATCCATCCCTAATTTTGTCAGAAATTACACTGGTACAGTCTAAGTTTGAAATGCTACCATAATCTAAAAGCTTTTTACCTGCAGATGACAGAACAGTACTGCTGTTAGAATACAATCTTATTTTTCTGAGAGAACTGTATGTGAAAAAAGATTTTGTACTTTAATTTTTAACTGAAAGCTTCTGTGCTGAATAAGAAATGTCTGAAAGAAAAGAATTGGCTTTTTGGACTCATCTAGGGCTACACAAAAGGCAGTGTTAGAATTTGTTCTTTATTACAGTCTGTGGGAGTCAAATAACTGAAAAAGCTGAAAATTTCTAGTATGATTATTAGGTTTAAGTGGATATTCCTAGTTCTTTCAGAATACTACTTTATAATTTTCAATAGAGGACGCAACAGGGTTAAAATAGCAGGATCATTTGGGTTGTACAGTGGGACAGTGGTTAGCACTGCCGCCTCGAAGCATCAGGGACCTTGGTTTGATTCTGCTCTTGGGTGGCTGTTTCGAGTTTGCATATTCACCCTGTTTCTGTGATAATACAATGTGAGGCTGGATGAACACAGCAGGCCAAGCAGCATCTCAGGAGCACAAAAGCTGACATTTCGGGCCTAGACCCTTCATCAGAGAGGGGGATGGGTGAGGGTTCTGGAATAAATAGGGAGAGAGGGGGAGGCGGACCGAAGATGGACAGAAAAGAAGATAGGTGGAGAGGAGAGTATAGGTAGGGAGGTAGGGAGGGGATAGGTCAGTCCAGGGAAGACGGACACGTCAAGGAGGTGGGATGAGGTTAGTAGGTAGGAGATGGAGGTGCAGCTTGGGGTGGGAGGAAGGGATGGGTGAGAGGAAGGCCAGGTTAGGGAGGCAGAGACGGGTTGGACTGGTTTTGGGATGCAGTGGGTGGAGGGGAAGAGCTGGGCTGGTTGTGTGGTGCAGTGGGGGGAGGGGATGAACTGGGCTGGTTTTGGGATGCGGTGGGGGAAGGGGAGATTTTGAAGCTGGTGAAGTCCACATTGATACCATTGGGCTGCAGGGTTCCCAAGCAGAATATGAGTTGCTGTTCCTGCAACCTTCGGGTGGCATCATTGTGGCACTGCAGGAGGCCCATGATGGACATGTTGTCTGAGGAATGGGAGGGGGAGTTAAAATGGTTTGCGACTGGGAGGTGCAGTTGTTTATTGTGAACCAAGCGGAGGTGTTCTGCAAAGCGGTCCCCAAGCCTCCGCTTGGTTTCCCCAATGTAGAGGAAGCCACACCGTGTACAGTGGATGCAGTATACCACATTGGCAGATGTGCAGGTGAACCTCTGCTTAATATGGAAAGTCATCTTGGGGCCTGGGATAGGGGTGAGGGAGGAGGTGTGGGGGCAAGTGTAGCATTTCCTGTGGTTGCAGGGGAAGGTGCCGGGTGTGTTGGGGTTGGAGGGCAGTGTGGAGCGAACAAGGGAGTCACGGAGAGAGTGGTCTCTCCGGAAAGCAGACAAGGGTGGGGATGGAAAAATGTCTTGCATGATGGGGTCGGATTGTAGATGGCGGAAGTGTTGGAGGATGATGCATTGTATCGGGAGGTTGGTGGGGTAGTGTGTGAGAACGAGGGGGATCCTCTTAGGGCGGTTGTGGCGGGGGCGGGGTGTGAGGGATGTGTTGCGGGAGACGCGGTCAAGGGCGTTCACGACCACTGTGGGGGAAAGTTGCGGTCCTTGAAGAACTTGGACATCTGGGATGTGCGGGAGTGGACTGCCTCATCGTGGGAGCAGATGCGGCGGAGGCAGAGGAATTGGGATTAGGGGATGGAATTTTTGCAGGAGGGTGGGTGGGAGGTGGTGTATTCTAGGTAGCTGTGGGAGTCGGTGGGCTTGAAATGGACATCCGTTACAAGCTGGTTGCCTGAGATGGAGACTGAGAGGTCCAGGAAGGTGAGGGATGTGCTGGAGATGGCCCAGGTGAGCTGAAGGTTGGGGTGGAAGGTGTTGGTGAAGTGGATGAACTGTTCGAGCTCCACTGGAGAGCAAGAGGCGGCGCCGATATAGTCATCAATGTAACGGAGGAAGAGGTGTGGTTTGGGGCCTGTGTAGGTACGGAAGAGGGACTGTTCCACATAACCTACAAAGAGGCAGGCATAGCTGGGGCCCATGCGGGTGCCCATGGCCACCCTCTTAGTCTGTAGGAAGTGGGAGGAATTGAAAGAGAAGTTGTTGAGGGTGAGAACGAGTTCGGCTAGGCGGATGAGGGTGTCGGTGGAGGGGGACTGGTCGTGCCTGCGGGACGGGAAGAAGCGGAGGGCCTTGAGGCCATCTGCATGCGGAATACAGGTGTATAGGGACTGGACATGCATGGTGAAAATGAGGTGTTGGGGGCCAGGGAATTGGAAGTCCTGGAGGAGGTGTATCTGTGTGGGTTTATACAGTGTGCTGCGGTTTCCTCCCACAGTCCAAAGATGTGCAACTTAGGTGGATTGGCCATGCTAAACTGCCCAAAATGTTCAGGGATATGTAGGTTAGGTACGTTAGCCATGGGAAATGTGGGATTACAGGGAAAGGGTGGGGGTATGCTCTTCAGAGGGTCAGTGTGAAGTTGTTGGCTGAATAACCTGTTTCTACACTGTCCTTAAGTGGATGGAGAGGCTTGCTATTTAGTTCTTCAGAAACAAATGATGTACAGTTTACAAACTGTGGCTTATCTCTCTTTCATTTCATTTCTTAGAATCCCTACAGCACAGAAGCAGTCCATTCAGCCCACTGAGCCCACGTTAACCCTCTGAAGACCATTTCACCCATGCCCACTCCCCTCCCTATTCCCTGTAACCCTGCCATTTCCATGGCTATTCCACCCAATTTACACATCCCTAGACATTGTGGGCAATTTAGTGCAGCCAATCCACCTAATCTGCACATCATTAGACTGTGGGAGGAAACCAGAGAACCTAGAGAAAACCCATACAGTCACGGAGAGAATGTGCAAACTCTATACACACAGTCACTTAAGGGTGGAATCAAACCCAGATCCCTGGCTCTATGAGGCAGCAGTGCTAACCACTGAGCTACCATGCAGTCCCATGTTGTATGTGTTCATTTTAAAAAAGAAGAAGGTTTTGCTGTTCTTGTCATTCCAGATGGTAGAAGTTGCATATTTGTGAGATGTTATCATATATTGGATGTAGGCAACTAGGATCAACTGGATCTCTTGAAGAGTATAAAGAGAGTAGGTGCAATCTTAAGAGGAAAATCAGGGGGTCAAAGAGGGGATATGAGGTAGCCTCGGCAGATGACGTTAAAGATAATCCAAAGAGATTCTACAAGTACATTAAAAGCAAAAGAGAAACTGGAGAGAGAATCAGGTCCCTTAAATATCAACAATGTAGTGCATGTGTTGAACCTGAGATGATGTAAGCAATACTAAATGAATATTTTGCATAGGTTTTTGCTGTGCAAAACAAATGGAAGCTAGAGAACTCAGAATTAAATTTTGATGTTTTGAAATCGGTTCACATTACAGAAAAGGAATTGCTGGAGGTCTCAGAAAACAAAAAGGTGGATAAATCTCAAGCCCATCCCAAGATGTTTTGGGAGTTTAGGGAAGAATTTTTGGGGCATCTAGCAGAAATATTAAATCATCTGTAACCACAGGTGAGGTGCTAGAGGTCTGGAGGGTGGCTAATGTTGTGACTTCATTTTAAAAAGGCTATAAGGAGAAGCCTGGAAACTATAGGCCTGTGAACCTGACATCGGTGGTGGGTAAGTTGTTGAAGGTGATCCTGAAAGTTTGGGTTTACATGTATTTGGAGAGGCAAGGACTGATTAGGGATAGACAGCATGGTTTTGTGCAAGGGAAATTGTGTCTCACAAACTTAATTGAGGTTTTTGACGAAATAACCAAAACAATTGATGAGGGGAGAGCAGTAGACATTGTTTACATGTCTTTCAGTAAAGCTTTTACATGGTTCCGCATGGTAGATTAATTAGTAAAGTTACATCATATGGGATCCAAGGTGAGCCTGCCCATTGGATACAAAATTGGTTTGATGGTAGGAGAGAAAGGGTGATGGTAGAGGGTTGTTTTTTAGACTGGAGGCCTGTAATCAGTGGTGTTCCCATAAGGATTAATACTGGGTCCATTTTGGTTAGTCATTTAGATAAGCAATTTGGATGACATAATAGGAAACATGATTAGTAAGTTTGTGGATGACACCAAATTTGGTGGTACAGTGGACAGTGAAGAAGCTTATCTAAAATGGCAAAAAAGATCTTGATCAATTGGGTTGATGGGCTGAGGAGTGGCAGATGGAGTTTAATTTGGATAAATGTGAGGTGTTGCGTTTTGCTAAAACAAAACAAGGGCAAAACTTATACAATGAAAGGCAGGGCCTTGGATAAGTGTTGTAGAACAGGGAGACTTAAGGGTACAGGTACATAGTCTTTGAAACTTGCATCGAAAGTAGACAGGGTGGTTAAGAAGGCTTTTAGCGCACTTGTCTTCATTGCTGAGACCTTGCAGTATAGGAGTTGGGAGGTTGTGTTGAGGCTATACAGGACATTGATGAGGCCACTTCTGGAGAACTGTGTGCAGTTCTGGTCACCCCAATTTGGAGGGATATTATTAAATTGGACAGTGTTTAGAAAAGATTTACCCCGACATTACTGGGAATAGAGGATTTGAGTTATAAAAATAGGCTGGATAGGCTTTTTTTGCTTCAACATAGGAGGTTGAGGGGTGACCTTATTGAGGCTTATAAAATCATGAGGGGCATAGCTAAGGTGAATAACAAGGGTCATTTCCCTAGGTTGGGGGAGTTCAAAACTAGAGGGCATATTTTTAAAGTGAGAGGAGAAAGTGGTGAAAAGAACATGCAGAGCAACTTTTTCACAGAGTGTGGTTTATGTGTGGAACTAACTGTCACAGGAAGTGGTGGCTGCATTTAACATGTAAAAAGACATTTCAATAAATACATGAGTAAGAAAGATTTAGAGGAATAAGGCTAAATGCAGGCAAGCGGAACTAGTTTAGTTCGCGAACATGGTCAGCATGGACTGGCTGGACCAAAGGGTCTCTTTCCATACAGTATGGCTCTATGACTCCATAAATCTCGGATTGGAAGCGTTTTATAAATGATATACTAGGCTGATTTCTGAGGTGAGGGCTTTGCCTTATGAGGAAATGTTGACCAGGTTGGGCCGACACTGATTTTAGAAGTTTAGAAAAATGAGAGACAATCTAAAAAAAAAATTCTAAGGGAGATTGAGATGGTAAATGGTGAGTGAATGCTCCCCGTTGTTTTGGGGGCGGGTTGGTATCTGGAAATGAGGGGACAGTTTCAAAAGAAGGAGTCTCTCAAAGGTAATAGCAATGAGCAGAAATATATTGCCTAAATGGATTGCTCGTGTTTACTGCTGACCTACTGAAGGTGTCCAATCTGAATTAGAGACATGTTTCATTGACAAGACAGCCGAGGGCCATGAGACAGGTGGGAAAGTGGAGTCAAGTCTATAATCAAATGAAGCTGATTGTATTGGATGGTGAATCAAGCTGGAGTGGCACAATGCCTACTTCTGCTTCTACTCTTGATGCCCTTATCTACTCATGGCAAGTGCTTTTCTGACATTTGTTTCGGTTAAGGAGGAGCAGGAGTGCTTCTGCTGCCACTTCAGGGTTCTCTTTCCCCCCCATTCTAATTATAGTCTCTCTCTCTCTCTCTTTCTACCCCTTTCAGAATAATGGTCTCCCTCTCCCTCAAGCCATGACTACTACACAGGCTGCATGTTCCAGCTTTCCTCCCCTCCTGGTCACTGACCACGCTGTCAATTTGTCTAGCTGCCCAATGGGAAACAGATCTGACGAATGAAATGAGATCCTGCGGTTAAATTTAGTTGGACACTGGCCAGTCCTTCAGCAAGAATGCGTACAATTTAAAGAAAGACAACATTTAAAAGTTTAAGAGATGGCACTACAAAATCATCAAGATGGACAATTTTCAGGAATTGACCATGTTTCAACTTCAAGCATTCACAAGACTTCAGAGTTTAAGAAAAATCTAGAAATGAAGTTGTAAGTTGTCACAATTTCAGGCTGTGGGATTGTTGCAAAATTTAAGTATGTGTAATGAAATTCAGGAATTTTTTTTATTTATCTTGACTGTGATTTTTACACCATGAGTGTGTTTAGGTACAGAAGCAGCAACTTATATGGAAAACTCCAGATACGACTGATCTTCTGCACACATTGGAACATTCTCCTTCAAATGATCAAGAGATTGCGCATGGTTTGGAACTAAAGAGAATGGCATTTGTATGTATTGATTTCACTTGAATAGAACAGGATACTGATATTTGTAAGTTAGTAGTAGTACAATAAAATGTTAAAAAAATACAGGGTGTGCTGAGTTGGGAGCCTCAACCATTTTCTCCATCCAAGTGAGTTCAGGTCTAACTCTAAAGTTAAGACCGTAAGAGGAAGCTATAGGCTCAGTCACCTATGTGATCACACATTCCTAAACCTTGCTGGGCTATTCTGCTTTTTCAGCCTCCAACAAGCCCACCACCTCCCCCACTTCCCCCCACCCCCACCTTATAAAATTTGGAGGCAATGAATTTTGAACTGATAAAGGCACTTATTTGGGTCACATACTAACTTCAGTTGTGACATCAAAACATCATTTCTCAATAGAAGTGCCGTGCTTTGTGAAAACAAAGCAAAAAAATTCCACTGCGTCCATGAAAACAAAGTCCCAGAAATGGGGATACCGTAATTACAGAGGAATCCCACATGGAAATTCAGATGTAAGTCAATTGCAGAACCATCAATGAAGGGTCTAGGCCCGAAACATCAGCTTTTCTGCTCCTAAGGTTCCATTAGAGAGAGACAACTAATGGTAGTTAACTTGAGTGTCACCATGGCTCAAATGAGGGGAGAGATTGAGAAGGAGAATCCTTCATAATAACATCAACCAGGATAGGAGTTGAACCCACACTGTTGGCATCACCGTGCATTGCAAATTAGCTGCACAATCACCTGAGCTAACCAATCCCCTAAGGACTAGCTAATTCAAAAACAACACATCACTGATAAGAAATTATGGATTACCATTCTAAATGTAATTAGTGATATCAATACACAATGTCTGTGCTCTCTGGCAATAATTGTACAATGACATCTGCGTGCTTGTGGCATTTATAAATGATTTAGATTTGAATGTTGGAGGATTGATCAGTAAGTTCACAGATAATACAGATAAAATGAATGGGGTGGAAAGTAGTGAGATAATCTTAGATTACAGGAGGATACATAGTCTGGTTGGGTAGGCCCATCAATGGCAAATAGTTTTCAACCCAGATAAGTGTGAGGTGAGATAACAAGGTGTAGAGCTGGATGAACACAAGCAGCATCTGTTCAGGATGCACTTGAACAAGGCAAACAAGGCAAGGGAACACATGATGAACAGTTGACTATGGGAAGTACCAAGGATCAGAGGGACCTTGTTGTGTATGTCCACCAGTGCCTTAACATAGCGAGACAAGTAAATAAAGTGGGTACGAAAGCATATGGGATACTTACGTTTATTCAACAAGGCAAAGAATTTAAGGTCAAGGAAGTTCTACTGGAATGATATAAACTGTTCTTTAGGCCACAGCTAAAGTTTTGTGTATAGTTTTGGAATCCACATTGTAGGAGGGATGTGATTACACTGGAGAGGATGCAGAAGAGATTTACCAGTATGTACCTTGGCTGAAAAGTTTCAGTTATGAAGAGAGGTTGAATAGATGGGTTTGTTTTCCTTAGAACAGAGGAGACTGACACAGGACATGATTATGGGTGACATAGATGTTTTCCCCTTGGTGGAGGGATCAATGAGCAGAGGTCACAGATTTGAGGTAAGGAGCAAAAGGATTTGAGGGGTTGTGAGGAAAATGTTTTCACTCTGAGGGTTATAGGAATCTGGAACTCACTAAGCATGGAAGAGGAAGAAACCCTCATAAAATTTAAGAAGTATTTAGACGTGCACTTGTGATGCCAAGGCATATAAGCTTATGGGCCAAGGCTGGAAGAGGATAGTGATAACAAAAAGTTAGCAATAACTTCAGAGTGAGTACAGTAAACAGCAAAGATTTTACAAGTATGAATTAGCAATTCTTTCTACATAGCCTTGAGAAAATGAATAACTAAATATTTCATAATACTGTTTGCTTGGAAATCATTGATTTTGAAAAAATAACAAACACTGTAATATTATATCATTTATTGTATTTTATTTTAAAACATGTGTGTATGATATTTTCGAATTGCTGGTGAAACTCAACAAGTCTGGCAGCATCTCAGGGACAAAATTACAGTTAATGTTTCATGTCATCTTCAGGAATAGTGCCAAAAGACTGGAGGATAGCAAATGTTTTCCCCTCATTCAAGAAGGTTGGGGGGTGAACAACCCTGGTAATTACAGACCAGTGAGCCTTACTTCAGTTGTGAGTAAAGTGTTGGAAAGGATTATTAGAGATAGGATTTATAATCATCTGAAAAGGAATAATTTGATTAGGGAGAGTCAACACGGTTTTGTGAAGGTTAGGTCATGCCTCACAAACGTTATTGAGTTCTTCGAGAAGGTGACCAAACAGGTGGATGAGGGTAAAGCGGTTGATGTGGCATATATGGATTTCAGTAAAGTGTTTCATAAGGTTCCCCATGGTAGGCTATTGCATAAAATACAGAGTCATGGGATTGAGGGTGATTTAGTGTTTTGGATCAGAAATTGGCTAGTTGGAAGAAGACAGAGGGTGATGGTTGATAAAAAATGTTCAACCTGGAGTGCAGTTACTAGCGGTGTACCGCAAGGATCTGTTTTGGGGCCACTGTTGTTTATCATTTTTATAAATGACCTGGATGAGGGCGTAGAAAGATGGGTTAGTAAATTTGCAGATGACACTAAAGTTGGTGGAGTTGTGGATAATGTGGAAGGATGTTGCAAGTTACAGAGGGACATACATAAGCTGCAGAGATGGGCTGAGAGGTGGCAGATGGAGTTTAATGCAGAGAAATGTGAAGTGATTCACTTTGGAAGGAGTAACAGGAATACAGAGTACTGGGCTAATGATAAGATTCTTGGTAGTGTGGATGAGCAGAGAGATCTCAGTGTCCATGTGCATAGGTCCCTGAAAGTTGTCACCCAGGTTGATAGGGTTGTTAAGAAGGGGTAAGGTGTGTTGGGTTTTATTGGTTGAGGAATTGAGTTTCAGAGCATGAGGTCATGTTGCAGCTGTACAAAACTCTGGTGCGGCCGCACTTAGAGTATTGCGTACAGTTCTGGTCACCGCGTTATAGGAAGGATGTGGAAGAGTTGGAGAGGTGCACAGGAGATTTACCAGCATGTTGCCGGATATGGAGGGAAGGTCTTATGAGGAAAGGCTGAGGGACTTGAGGCTGTTTTCATTAGAGAGAAGAAGGTTAAGAGGTGACCTAATAGAGACATACAAGATGATCAGGGGATTAGATAGGGTGGACAGTGAGAGCCTTTTTCCTCGGTGATAGATATAGGACAGATGTCAGAGGTAGGTTCTTTCCTTGGAGAGTAGTAAGGGCGTGGAATGCCCTGCCTGCAACAGTAGTAGACTTGCCAAGTTTAAGGGCATTTAAATGGTCATTGGATAAACATATGGATGATAGTGGAATGGTGTAGGTTAGATGGGCTTCAGGTTGGTCTCACAGGTCAGTACAACATCGAGGGCCGAAGGGCCTGTACTGCGCTGTAGTGTTCTATGTTCTATGTTCTATGCCCTATGTTCTATGTCATTGTCATTAGACAATGGATTCTGTTTTTGTTTCAGATCTCCAGCATCAGCAGTATTTTGATTTGTTTTATGGTTATAATGTGTATTTACTTTGAATATGATGTAATATTGTGCCAATCACTTGTGGCATTTAAGTGGAATTGATGTGCATATTACTGTGATATGATGTGCTGCTGGAAGGTTTTTATACGCATGTTCCCTAAGTGTTTTCTTGTGAACTTATTTGCACATGATTCAGCTGACTAATTTTCTTAGCAGAATTTTGTCAAAAATAGTCTATTGTGTTTTTGTGTTGTTGCAGAAGCTTGTTTCCTATCTAGATCTCTGTCATGCTCGTTCAGATGATCCTGTAGGTTTATCTGTACCCCATGCCCGAAGATGTCAATCTTGTCTCAGTGGATGCATTCTTGTCTCTGACATAGGAGGTCATTAGACCAACATATTGCATATATTTGAGCATATAGTAAGGGCTGGCATCTCAAAGCAGCTCTGATGCAGGCTTGCAATTTATAAGGTGCTGTTCTCATGTGATTCTAAACCAAATTCCCATCTGCTTTCTCATGTGGACATAGCAGATCTCATTCCACTATTTAAAGATGATCCAGTGAGTTCTTCTCATAGCTCAGCCATTATTTATCCATTAACTAATGTAATCTGTTAAGTTACCTCATTGCTGTTTGTTGGTCTTAACTGTTTTAACTGTTCAATTTGGTTGTCATACATCCTTACATTGCAATGGGAATTACATTTTAAAACATTTAATTATCTACAAAAGATTTTGAATGTACTGAGATCATGATAAAAGGTGTATAACTTTGAGTGTTTTCCGCAGGATGTCTATTTAGATATAGTGCACTGCACTGCCCCATGCATTCAGAATCACTTTAATCTTTTGGAGTACATTCCCAAGAACACTCAAGATGACTACTATTCAGTTGTACCAATGGTACATTGATCCAATTAGTTACACACCCTGCTGTTTCCCTATTTACCTTGCATTCTTTGTTTCCTTCAAATATTTTTCTAGTTGTATTTTGAATGTCGTTATTTAATCTGTTTCCATCACCATTTCAGGCAATGCATTCCAGATCACATTCATGTCATGAAAAAAAGATTACATATGCTTGTTTGGTTCTTTCGCTAATTACTTTAAATATGTATTCTCTGTTTACTCATGCTTTTACGACTGGAAGTAGTTTCTCCATGTTTACTCTTTCTAAATGCTTTATATTTATCAGCCTTGCTCTTAAACTTCCCATTTTGAACAAGAGCAATCTAGTTCCTCTGGTTTCTTTACATAACTGAAAGCTCATAATACCTGGTACCGTTCTAGTAAATTTTTCCACACCCTCTCAAGACTGCACCTTTCTGAGGTCTTGCCATTCTCACTGTAATCAACAGATACTTTAGCTGATTGATGCCCAAAGGATTCCTGTATAGGCCGTGGCTTCTTGGTAAATAATGACCATATATAATAATTTTCAAAACTCTCTGGATGTTTTTATTATATAATTTATGTGGTTTAGTTCTTCTGTAATCTAATATATTTCTTATTTATGTGTAACAGAATTTTATTCAATATAATTCACATTTCTTTAATCTTATCAACATTTCAGTTAGTTTAATTTTAGACTTTGAAATCTAATTAATCACTGATGACTTTTATATTTACCATTGTCCATTAGTTTAAATGTTTCAACATCTCCTTCATTCCTTCTGCCAATTTTCCACTGTCATCAAATTCTCATTGCCACACAGTTTAGCAAGCTACTCCATTTGAAAGATACTTTTAAATCAGTGCCTACACAACGCATGTTCAAACAAAACAGCTTTAACACATAGACCTTTAAATATTGCATCAGAGGTAATGGGAACTGCAGATGCTGGAGAATCCGAGATAACTAAGTGTGGAGCTGGATGAACACAGCAGGCCATGCAGCATCTTAGGAGCACAATTCAACCTTTAACTCTGTTTACATGCTGCTGATATGCTTAATCCATCCTTTTGCTATCCCTAAACCTGACTCTTGTTCAATCTCCCGTGTTCCACATTTTGTAAACCTTATGCCATTCAACCCCGACAGCCAATGTCCTTATGTATAGCAAATCCCATTCACCCATCAATTAGTCCTCACTGATCAACATCGGCTAATGGTGCGAATAATACCCATGACTTCAAAATTCATATTCTTGCCTTTAAGTCTTCTTATGATCTCTTCCCTGGTGATTTTATAATCTCCCCCACTTGAAAGCTCTCCAAGGTATTTGTCCTTTTCTAATTTTGGCCACTCATGCACCTCCACTTTTAATAATTGGTGGTTATGTCTTCAATTGCTAATACCCAAACATGTGGGACTCCCTTTCCAAACGTTTAAATTTCTGATCTTTTTCTCCTTGAAATGTGCCTCTTTTACTGAACATTCAGCCATCTGCCCTATGATAATCATACAGTTCAGCATCGAAATATATTTTGATAGCTCTCCTACAAAATGCCTTGTTGTGTTTCACCAAGTTCAATATGCTATATAAGTGCAATAGCTCGTCATTTTGTGTTGAACGTTATCAATGGCACAAGCTAGTTGTGTCAAATAGCCTCATTCTATGTAAGCATTGTATTTCAAGTGGTGCATTTACAGGAGAAGTAAAAACCACATGACAATCACAAGCAAGCCAGAACACTCAGAGTGCAACTGCATTTCTCGAACAATCCCTCTTACCAAAAAAAATGCAGATCATTTGCAGTTACAAATTATGCAAGTTACTCAATATACCCTGTCACAAAGAAAATAGTCATTCATTAGCAAAACAGTGTGTTAACTCTAGTCAGTTCCACTTTTGTCAGTTGCTATATATGCATTGTATCTTTAAATTATGTAAATTTCCTAATAGTATGGATACATTTCTGTTGCAGGAGAAAAATGGACCTATGGGATTCATGGTCTTGTATTATTTGTGAATGAGATTCTGCAAACTGCAATGCAGCAACAGCTTCTCCGGTCGTGTGGATATGTCTACAATTGTGACAATATGTCTGGTTGTTCACATTCACCATATACAATGGAATTAATAACTGCTCTGTGCAGGTCCCAAGTTATTACTATTGAGATTGTTGAAAATGTTTACGTTGATTGGCTGTACAGTCCTCAACACTAATAATGACTTGGTGGTATGATCATAGTTAGCCTTCTGACATTTTACCTTGATTTTGTGGTTTTGCCAACTACGCCTTCACGCTTCAGTAAACTTTCCCTTTTGGAAGAGAAATTTAAGTGCAGTGTGGTATTACGCTTTGGACTGGACCGCTCCTCATTTCTCAGTAGATGTATTCTTCAACTCACAAATTGCCTTGTACAAGCCTGGGCTTGATTTGTTTAATATCTTTATGATACATTTGATGATTTTCATCACCATCTCAGACTTTCTATTCTTCTGGAGATTGTATGGAGATGGTATGCAGTGTTAAATTTCCCAATCCTTTATGGAACAGCTGCATTTTTCGCTCATGAACTGTGGGTCATTGTCATTCATTTCAATGACTGGAATTCTATAGTGGCTGAAATATGCTTTTCAGGCATTTTACAGTCTTACAGGCAGTTGTTGTCTATTGACCTACCTCCCAGTGATCAGAATAGTAGTAGATGGTAATGAGCTAATCCATTCCTACAAGTTCAATGATGAGTTCTATTCCAAACTGCATTCATGGTCTGTCTGGGATATCATGTCTCAAATGCAGCTCTCTTGATAACCTGGCATAGTATTTGTTAGAAACACTACACTCACTTGTGTGTTTCTTAATCTCATTGCTCATATAAAATGTATTGGCCAGAAAGGCACTTTTCTTCCTTTCCTTACACTAAGATAAATTCCTCAATAGCTTGTACTGATGTACTACAGTATCTCTCTTCACATATTTAAGGATAATTATTCTATTTCCTTCTTACGAGATGTCATCTTGGATTGTCATTCCATCTCTATGTGCCCAATGTTATCTTATTGAAATTGGCATCTCCTTGATAATTTCAGACCATGTTAGCATCTCTAGATTCTGCAACATTTGGGGAGGGGGGTTGCATCTTATTGCATAATTTGAATAAGACACTGGTCTTTCAGATTCAATTTTTCTGCTGAGTTGATGCCTTCCAGAACATGTCAAGCTGTTGTTTCTCACTGAATCTGAAAGATTTTACACTCTATTTAACTCAACTTTCTTCATAGAGAGTGAAGACAGACAGCATGTCAGCAATGTTCATTTGCTTTCCTTCTTTTCATGTCATGACCAGGTATTATCTCTGTAAATATAGTACCGTTTTGTTATGAATGTGGTTGTGTGGTGTTAACCCTTTAAGAGACTAGGTTAGATTGGGTGCTAAGGGAGGCAAACTGGAACCGACAGTGGGGTTGAGATGACATACAATAAAGTATTCCATGATCAACTTCACCCTCAGTGTACCTCATGTTCTATTTCTGATTCTAGTGAACTACAACTCACAACTGGTGATGAGGATGGGATCTGGCCCACAAACTGTGTAAAGGCCTTTTTTATTGTCAGGAGGAAAGAACATAAAATTGTGGACGTATTGTCGAGGGAACCGGTCATGACGGGACTTGGGCTGGGGCCAATGCCTGAGAAGAATGGTGTAATGTCAGAACACTGTGGATGCAAATGCAATGGGTTGTGCTCTGTCTGGTTGGCATCACACTGCAAAGTGGCTTCTTGATTGACATCATAGTACCTCAGCATGATGTTTTCATCACAGATTGGCTGTACCCCAATGCCACTGCATGCACTCAGCAATGAGCTTGTGCAGAGGTTCTCACTCTGATGACAAAGTAGATTTTCAGAGTTTTGCTAAGGAGCTCACAATTCAGCAAATCATTACACGTGTGTTGGTCGCTGTACTTGTGCTACAGCTCTCACCTTGACAGGATCCGAATGAAGTCTTTTTATTGTCAGTTCATGAATTTAAGCATCTTCAAGGATTTTTTTTTCATATTCAGTTTCAGGTTCGTACAATGAGCTCTGTCTAGCAGTCATACCAGACTCTGATTGTGATCTGTGGTGGCTTTTTCCATTGTGTCTCTCCACACCACAGACTCTCCACACCCATCATCCATACTATCTTCTGAGAAATCATTGACTGTCTTATGCTGTCTGCATTAAGACTATTGTGGAACAGTGAAAATGCCAAATCGATCCTCACCCATCTGTTTCTCTTGAATGGCATCCAGAATATACATTGAAAACTGCTGTTTTTATCCAGCTTCACCCGCTAGTAACCATCTTTAGCTTAGAGGGTAGTGAAGACCGCTGATTTGACAAGGTGTGGCAAAATTTCTTCAATGGTTGGCATGGAGCACTGAGATCTCTTCGAAGCTTTAGCAAGACCTTTTGGATTGGTGCATGCTCTTTGCTTTCCATGTGTTTTTCACAGCCATCTATGCTGCATATCCAGTCTGCGAGGAGTTGTCACTTCCTTTTCCAGGCCTTCCGTCTTATCCTTCAGGCTGGGCTTGAAAGCAGCTGATGCTGCATTGATTTCACAATATCATTATTGTGATATGGCATTCCCTAAGGAGACCTTCATAACCTTTAAAAATATCTCTGTGATCACATAGGATCTGTTTGGCCGTCAGTGTCTTGGTGGCCTGCAAAATCTCTTCTGGCACAATTTAGGGTGACTAGTCCAGGTTTAAGACTGGCTTCAGCTGAGATGGATGAATTTTGCTTCGTAGCATGTCCGTAAGGTCCCTCACCAACTTCTACAGATGCACCATTGAAAGCATACTGTCTGGGTACATAACAGCCTGGTATGGTAACTGCTCTGCCCAGGACTGTAGGAAACTACAGAAGGTGGTGTGCACAGCCCAGACCATCATGGAAGCCAGCCTTTCATCCATGGACTCTATTTACATGGCTCGTTGCTGCAGAAAAGTAGCCAACATCATTGAAGACCCATCGCACCCTGGTAATGACCTCCCTCAACCTCTTTCTTCAGGCAGAAGATACAGAAGCCTGAACACACATGCAAGCAGGTTCAGAAACAGCTTCTTTCTGGCCGTTATTAGACTGTTGAATAAACTCTAGCCTCAAGTAATGTATCCTGTATGCCTCTAAGTCTTTTTGATCTGTGCATCCTTTGCTTGCTGTGATCTGCCTGTACCACTTGTAAACAAAGGTTTTCACCGTATTTCAGTAGACATGAGAATAAATCAATCAATCTCACATTCCGACCTCCAGATTTTAATACTCCCATTGCATTTGTCTCTCAGCATCCTTTGTCTTCTTGGATTAAAAGTTGTCCTATCATATGGCCTAAACCATACATTTGAGGCCTTCACTTTTGAGCCAGTTTTCACAGAACTGTATAGTTCATGGTGTTGCACAAAGCACTAGTGTCTATCTGACACTTCACACTCACTTGATACTCTCTTCCTGCAGTTAATAGTTTCAAAACATTTATCACTTTGAGACCTGACAACACAACCTGTCCTAGGCCATAATGCAATTTGTCAGAATAATATTTATCAGCAGATATCCATATTGATTTTGTTTTGCTTCTTTCCAGCTAAACATTTGTATATAAAATGAATCAGTTTCTTACACCTAGATTACTACTTTTTCCACACTGGACATGTTTCATTTTCTTTTGTATGATGTCTTCCACAATATTTGCATCCTGTCCTCAGGCCTTTTATTCATCCTGGCCTTTCTACAAATTTCTATTCCTCTTTACAAATCTGATGTTCTTATTTGTTCTCTCAGGAGAATGCAGAAACTGATCTCTTCTTTCAATACATTGTTGCTTGATGATCAGCAGCCTCAGATCTTCTGCACAAATTAATAACTTTCATGAGAAAAAAATTCTCTTGGCTCAGCAGAGTCTGACTCTTTCACAGCTCTTAAAATCCAGATGTTTTCAGCTGCACTATCCTGCCACCAGGTTTCAAAATGATGTATGTTTAATGACTTACACCAACTTCACACAAAGGCATTTACAGCACAGATAAGAGGTGTCATGAGTGCAGCAAGCCAGCCAATGGGTCCAGGTAAATTTCTGCTAACACATTCAATGTATAATAGTGATGAAAGTAAGCAAAGAAAGCAAGAAATTGCATTTAATTTCCACCTTTATAAAAGATCTGCCAAAGCACTTCACTTCTAATTCAGTATTTTGAAGTGTAGTTATGCTGTTGTAGTGTAAAACTAATTTTAGTGGCATAATTCACCAGGTTAGAATTACAAAATGACTCAGCATGGCCTGTGGCAATGTTTTGTTTCCATCCAGTAAAAGCTAACCCTTCGTTAGTCATTATCTCTGCTTTTTCCTCACCGTTTGAGAAATGACTCATTCTCTGATGCTGGTTTTAAAATCTTCCACAGCATGTGTGTTTGAACTGTATCATTACAACATCAGCAATTGTAATAATATTAGTTTCTTAAACGCTCTAAAATGATTCAATGTACTTAAATTGGTGCTTAACACTGAGCATTCATAGCTAGAAGGGACTGGTTTGTTGTTCCTATGATCACACTACATCTAAAACCCTCACAAGAAAAGGCACACAAATCAGTGCACAAAATCAAATATCTTGCGGCTGTACAAAATGTTCACTGTGCATTTCATGGCACAAAACAGTCACTGCCTGATACCTTCTAAGATGCATTTTAACCAGAGAGAATATGCAATTATAATTACATTAATCTGAATCATATTCCTCTCCTGCAGCTTGTAAACTCATGAATGCTTTGGACCTGTTTCAAGCCATTATCTGCTTTTTGAGAATGCTGTTAAGTTTGACTTCTTGCACCTACCTACGAGGTATGCCTTTCATTTAAACAACATTGCCTTCCATAGGCAAATAACATATGTTGATTAAATGTATATCTCTGTAGCATATTTTTTTCAGTCTCAGGGAATTAATTAACACCTAAATAATAAATAAACACACAAATATCTGCAAGGCCTTTCCAATGCTACTTATGTAATTTAGACAGGAAACCAGCAGGAATGACAAACAAAAACATACATGCTGAAGCAATAACAGCAGATAGGAAGGATTGCCACAGAAATACAGACACTCATGTAGATCCGCAAAAGGAAACAGGGCTAAAATTCTTCTTGGGTGGTAGCACAACACAAGCTATAACAAATTGATGGTGCAATTAGAACTCCACCGAAAAGAAATTTGGTTGTTAATTTGATATTGCCTATTTTCTGCTGTTGCCCAAGACAGCTTTCACCCTGAAAGTGCTGCATTTACAGAAATTTCAAGGAAGTGAATAGAGAATGGAGCAAATTCAATGTAACTGATCTTTTAGTTTTGTGTGTGATTAATTATAATCTGCCCTCAACCTTTCTTAGCGGCATCATTTTTTTTATCCAGCTTTAAGGTATGTTTCATGCTTTGTGCTAAATCTGCTTTCTTCCCACAGATGCTGAGTTTTTCCAGCAATTTCTGATTATGTTTCTGATTTCGAGTAAGGCAGTTCTGCAGTTTTATGAAGGACATTTACTATTTCATTTTTGTAAGACATTTACAATCGGCTCCTGATCAATTTGGTTTCATTGTATGAAGATAATAGAACTATCATGTTATTCATGAGAGATGAGTTTAAATGTGTCAAATTTTTGGAAAGAGATAAGTGGTTAGTTAAAGCTATACAGGACTTACAGACCATAGCCCAGCTCTCCTTTCCAATATTCCATTATAAACTGCTCCTATGAGCAATTGTGGAAGATATTAGCCATAAACCAAAAAGCTCCTTCTTTGAATACGGGATTCAGGCTCCAATTTCCTTAAGGAGGCACAGCATTCAGTTTCACTAGAAGCCTGTGAGAGAAAGCAGTTTTGTTTTGGACAAGCTCCAGAAAACGGTTAGAAAAGATCATGTTGCTGTATTTGCATGGATTTTCCTAGTGGCGTTGGAGGAGAAAGTGTCTATCTCTGGGCTGCACAAGGAAAATCCCATTGAATTCTAAAGTCCTATGCAGTGACTTCCCTGAATCCCTTAGCTTGCTGCTGACAGTACCCTTTCTCTTAGTCTTTCACAGCTGTCAGCCATCTGTAACCTCCAACTGATGTTGGGCTGCAAAATTGAGTCAAAATTTCATCAATGTCATGTTGCTTCCTGCCTCAATCCCCACTTGCAAGACATATGTCCCATGCTAAAAAGTGAGCTATGACTAAGTCACCAATGCCTAACTTAAATAGTATTATGGAAATAATGTGCAAATCATCTTTCTGTAGAACTGACGTTTATTTGTAATCATTCCATGTGTTATTCTAAAACATTTCTCCCAGTTCAACACTTTACAGAAATTTATTACCATGGCTCTCAGTGTGGGATCCTGGCATCCTGTGTGATGCCCTTCTGTTCTATTTTGCCATAAAATCATTGGTTTTCACAGTCTAACCCTGAGTAAATGGTGTCATTCACGATCTGGCCATTGTTAGTGACACCTCTTGCTTACGGCCCTTTCTCTATTTAAAATCATAGGGAATCTGAAAGGTATATTCAAGGCATAGCAACCAGTGCTGCACAGTGTAGGATCTTTGGGGTTGAGGGCAGGGATATCTATTTTTTCTGCAGACAGTGTTGCTCCTTGTCACCACTGTTACCAGAATTCAGCGGGATCCTCTTTCATCAGCAGTTGGTGTCCAGTTGACCTTGGCAGCCATTCCCCCCGTACACCTTGCCATGTCAGGCTTCATTTTCAAACCCTAAGGGGGGTGTTCAGTCCCTAATTTCATTGTCATTTGTGCAGTGTCAAAAGTACTTCCCTTACCAAGTGCCAGCTCTGAATTGCCCTTGACCCTGTTATATTATCAAACAAGTATCTTATGGCAGCCATGAGAAATCTCTGTTCTTTAACACCTTCTTTCAGCTGGTCCATTATTTAAGGCAGAGCAACCTGTCCATGCTTTCAAACAAATTCAACATCATCCCTTGACAAGCTCTTAATAAGCTTTATGAAACTATTCATTTCAATTGAATTTCAGGCCTGCATCTCCTCCCATCTGTAATTATTGCTGGTGCAAGAAAGTTCGTGATTTTAGCAGGATCCGAAAAGTCAGCCCCCAGATGCTGAATTGTAATAATTTTAGATAACCTATGACTTAAAAGAATATGGGATAACACAGTGTGGAGCTGGAGGAACACAGCGGGCCAGGCACCATCAGAGGAGCAGGAAAGCTGATGTTTCAGGTTGGGACACTTCTTCAGGAGAAGGGTCCCAACACAAAACACCAACTTCCCTTCTCCTCTGATGCAGCCTGGCCTGCTGTGTTCCTCCAGCTCCACACTATGTTATCTCTGACTCCAGCATCTGCATTTCTTACTATCTCTGACTTAAAGAAATATCTTCTGTTAGAGTAAATACTGTCACAACCAAATCAGATGTTTTTAACTACTGGAAGGTTTGTAACAATAACCTTGACATTTTTAGGTATTGTTGCTTTGTGTAAATGTAAAATTACAGCAAATAATTTCTGAAAAGCCCATTCCGCAGAAAGCTTTTCCAAGAGATTTCAGTCCTAAATTTGAGGCCCCACCAATTCCTATTCCACATAGTTACTGGAAGACACTTCACCTTTCATAAATAGTGGGAACTGGTGACCAGGGAGAATCTGAAATAACAAGGTGTAGACCTGGATGAGCACAGCAGGAAAAGCAGCATCAGAGGAGCGGGAAAGCTGACGTTTCGGGTCTAGACCCTTCTTCAGGCTTCATTTCTGAAGAAGGGTCCAGACCCAAAATGTCAGCTTTCCTGCTCCTCTGATGCTGCTTGGCCTGCTATATCCATCCAGCTCTACACCTTATTACTTCACCTTTCACGTAGTTTCATATGAATTTACCAGCTAAGAATTACCCAAATCATTGTAGACTTGCAGAAGTGAGGTTTAGAGCCTTTCTAAAGTTTTGAGCAGTAATTGCTGCAGCTGGAAATTTATTTTTGAAGCGATGCTTTTTCCTTTAGACTTGGACTTGTCTTTTACTGCTTGTGGGTGCATAAAACCACAGACCTGATCCATCCACCTTTACTTCTAGTGAAGCAGGAGCAGATGAGACATTCCTCTTTATGCCATTACTGCTTTGCTAATTGAATTAAAATCGTGTCATTTCACCAATACTCCTGCGGCTGGGAGCACTTTTACTGCATTTCATCACAAGCTGATCATTAAAGGAGAGGGAACCCCTTCTGGTGAGGAAATGGAGACAACACAATCTGTAGCAGAGTACTGAGGTAATTGTTAAAAGAGGTAGAGGTGTAATGCAAACACATATTTTAATGCAGGGAAGTGTTATGATCCGGAATGCTCTTTCTGAATGTGTACTGGAAGCAGATTCAGTAATAACCCTAAAATGAAAGCTAAATAAAAACAAAAATCTTGGACCATAAGACTAAGTGTAGAAGTAACCCATTCAGCTCATCAAGTTTGCTGTACCATTCAATGAGATTATGACTAATCTGACCATTCTCAATCACACTTTCCTGCCTTTTCCTCATAATCCTTGATTCTTTTACTGATGAAAAATCTGCCTATCCTAGTCTTGGATAAGCTGAACGACAAATTTCCACAAACTCACTAACCTCTGAGAGAAGAAATTGCTCCTCGTATCTGTCCAAACTGGGTGACCCATTACTCTGAGACAATTCCCTTGATTCCTAGACTGACCTAGAAAAAGGAACAACCTCTCCACATCTACCCCATCAAGACGACTAAGAATTTTACATTTAAATAAAATCATCTTCTATTCCTCCAAATTTCAATGGGTATGGGCCAAGCCTAGTCAAACTATCCTCACAAGACAGTCCCTTCATACCTAGATCAACCTACTGAAGCCCTCTGGATTACCTCCAGAGGCAGTATATCTTTCTTAAATCAAGGGGAACAAAACTGTTCACAGTGTTCCAGTTGTAGGTTCACTAGTACCTTGTCTAGTTCTAGCAAGATTTCCCCATTTTTATACCCCATTTGCATCGAAATGAAGGTCAACATTCAATTTGTCTGTTCAATTACTTGCTGAACTTGAATGCTAGCTTTTTCTAATTTATGCAGATGGGCTCTCAAATTCCTCTGATCTGTAGTTTTCTGCAGTATTTTTCCATTTAACCAATGTTCAGCACCTCAATTCTTCCTGTCAAAGTGCATAACCTCACATTCTCCTTCATTTTTCCAATGTGTCCAGTTTTTGCCATTCAATTAACCTGTTTGCACCCCTTTGTGAACTCTTGTGTCATTTTTACAATTTGCCTTCCCTTCTTTTTGGCATCCACAAACTTGGCTATGGTATATTCAGTTTGCTCATCTAAGTCATTATTATATGTTGTAAATAATTGTGGTCCCATAGCTGATCCCTTTGGCAATCCACTAGTTACAGGTTGCTTATCTGAAAATGCCTCCTTACTTCAACTTTCCACCTTCTGTTTGTTGGCCAAGCCTCTATCCAATTTAAGAAACTATCCTCAACACCATGGGCTTTTATCTTATTAAGTAACCTAACGTGCAATGCCTTATCAAACACATTTGGAAATCCAAATATGTTCCAACTACTGGTTCCATTTATCTAACATGTTGTCAACCCATCAAAGAATCCGAATAATGTTTCCAGGCATAACCTTATCTTTATGAAGCCATTCTGACTTTTCATCATTATATTATGTAGTTCTTAATGCACTAAGATTGCATCATTTATAATAAACTGTAAATTTTACCAATCACAGTATAAGTGCTTGAAGGGGGAGATTTGCAACACAATGGAGATATAAGTAGAGTTAAGACAATTGGACAGCTGTTTCAAAGGGCCTGCATAACAAGAATGCGCTAACTGATTTTTTTCTGTGTCACTTCATTCCATGATTCTATGTCAACATATTTTTGGAACTTTATATGATACTTTCATTCCTTAAAATTCAGCTGTTCCGTATTTTGCAAAGACAAAAAGCATGTGAGCAGGACCTGTTTGAGAATGAGAAGTTGTTGTCTTTGCTCATATGAAAAAAAGCTACATGAACAGTAGCAAAGTAACCTTACAATGAGGTGTATCCTATTAGAGTGGTCGTCATGTCGATTACCAGGATGTTCGGGATGCGTTTATTGCCTGGGTATGATTCTATAACTCTTGTAATCTATGTCACTTGTACAATGTACTCAGATTTATCATCCAACAGAATCTCATAGGCATGATGGTGAGGTGATCGTAGCGATATCAGAAGTAGAGGTTCATGGAAACAAACACTATGCTGACGAGTTCTCAAAGAGCTCCTCAGTTTCTGCTGCAAAGTATCTGCCTAGTTACTAATCTCTTCTCCATTTGTCACATTCCATCTTTGTCTCTGTTACTTTAAGTCTTCCGCCAGATAATTAAATAAAGGATAGATCCTAAAAAGCAATGCTCATCATAGAAATTCACAGCAGATCAAACCTCTTCACTATTTCGGAGAACCTCACTGCATCTGGCAGCATCTGGAGGGAGAAACGAAGTTTTAATGTTTTAAGTCTGTAATTTGTCATATTGCAGACCAATGTCCTGCAATCAGTCTTAAATTTAAATTTGTAAGTTTTTCTTTTAATTATATTAAACACTCAAAATTTTTACTGAACAATCTAGAAGAAAAGGCCAATCATCCAAGAGATGAGCTAACTTCCACCTCTCGTCTCAAATCTTTCTGTCATTACTCTTGATTGATGTTTAAACATGTTATCTGTTCCCTTAGATCGCCTTTGTTTCCTCCTAAGATTCAGATCTGTCACTTTCCTCCTTTATTTGTCAAAACTTAAAACAAAAGCTTCATTATACAGTTTCCTTTTTTTTGTCTTTCTTAGACCTGAGATCTATGGAAATCCTTATTTTACTCCTTGTTTCTAAAAGTCAGCTATAGCCTGGTTGGCTGCTTTCTTACCTCTGGCATAACATTCTGGTCTGAAGCTGTACTGGACAACTGCTACACCAAAAGCCAAGGCTGACACTCCTGAGCCAGTGCTGGATTTTCAGAGGAGCAGTCATTCAGCCAAGGTGGTAAATTGGGGTCCATCTCCCAGCTTGGACTGATATAAAAATCTCATGGCACCATTTCAAAGAAGAACAGCCTTGGCATCCTGTGCAATATTTATCTGTGGGATCAACATTAGAAAAACCAGATTCTCTGGTCTCCATACATTGCTGTTTGCAGGCATTGCTGTGCTTAAATTGCCTGCCATGATTGCAACCGAGATTACGCTTCACAAGTATTTTAATGGCTGTTAAAAACTCTGAAATATCTGGTGGCCATGGAAAGGCCTGCATAACTGCAAACTTTTTTTGTTTCTTGAACACTCAGCAGGGTTTTTTAAACACAAACTATAGACCACCCAATCCGTTTTTGCATTTACTTCTGAGCCTCACTTGGTTTCAATCTTTGCGGTAACCTGTACAAAGGGTTTTGCTCCTCTTTGGAGTGGTTGGGATAAAATTAAAACAAAAGCCTGCAGTAGTTAATTTCAAATTTCCAGTGTAGGTCATTGCTAACATGTACAACTGACAATTATCATGTTTTCAGGACAATACCTTGCTCTATTTCCAAAAGAAAAATAGTTATCTTCCCATATTGTGTTTTATAGCAGACTGCATTCATACAAGTTAAAAACAAAACTATTTTGTGATGATAGCAAGTCAAGATGTTTATCGAACTCAAATGTTATTTCCTCACAGAATGTGAATAATAACCAGATTGTTAGTTCACCTCAGATTTGAATGTGAAGGTCACACACATTCTGTAGAGTCCCTGATCTTGGGAAAGGCCTCACAGATCTTTCTTGGTAAACAGGTTATAAAGCACGTTGATCCAGACTTGGGATTAGGGTCGAGCCAAGGTTGCCAAAAGCAGTGAAATGATTATTAATGGTCCATCAGCAAAGTTTGAGATTAGAAAACAGCTTGCAAATGTAGCATAACAAAATTTTACATGGCACTTTGCAGTAGTGTCAGCAAATAAAATTTGACAGCAAGCCAATGGAGATGGCAAGGCATTTTTACAAGCAAGTTAAGGGAGGAGGTGGAGAAAGGCAAAATTCCTCAGGGAGGAAATTTCAGAGCCGAGGGCTCAGGCAGCTAAAATCAATAATTGCATGCCTAAATTTGAATTTGAATAAGACAAAAAAACTGATTGATCTTATAGGCCTGTGGTAGTGGAGCAGGTCACAGACAAGTTTTGAAAGTTTGGGTAAGGCTTCTAAATCAAGATGTTGCCATTTGTGAATCAATGTAGGTCAGTGAGCTCAATTGTTTTTTTCAAAACGGGACTTGGTGTGAGTTAGGACAAAGGGTAGCAGGGTTTTGGGCAGAAGGAGCGTAGAAGATAGAAATCTGGTCAGTTGAGATTTGGAACATTTGAAATGACAAATGCATGAACAAGGGTTTCATCAGCGGATGTGCTAAGGCATAGGGAGAGATGGGTGATGTTGCTAAGATTTAAATAGCCAGCTGTGATGGTGGAACAGATATGTACTTGGAAGCATATTTCAGGATCAAATAAGGTTATAATCAATTTGGTTCATCCTTGGATAGTAATCAGGGAAAGTGATGTTGTCAACACCTGGGAAAAAGAAAGCAGGAGACCAAATAATGTTGTTCGACTAACTTCACTCGTATTTTGCTGTTAGTATATTAAGTCATAGTGTTCAAACATTCACCTGCTGGTCTGTATCTGGCTCCAAAGTAATTATTAACTTTACCAAGTCTCACCTTCCCAGGAAATTCGTCGATTCAGAAGCACCCAACTCTCTCAGTTGGGCCACCAGCCTTCCTAAGAGTATGAAACATCAGTAACACATTCAACAGCATTCAATAGGTCTGGCAGTACCTGTGGAAAGAAAACAGTTAAATTTACCCTAGAGTGATATAAATGGCTTTCAGCACGGCCAAGCCATTTTCACCTGCTTATAGTCCCCCTTAACAGCTTTACTTTCTCCTTGGCACACTATCATCCATCCCTTTACCTACCTAACCATAGTTCTCTCTCTCTCTCTCTCGGCTCCATCTCTGCCTACATGCTCACTCCTTTCCCTCCCACTCCTGCTTTCAGCATATATACCATGTTTTCCTAGCTACAATCATATGGTCCAGAAACATTAAGCCTGCTTTCTCTCCACAGATGTTGCCAGTCCTCCTGAGTTTCTGTATTTCTCTTTTTGTGAATTTCTGCTTCTGTTTCAGATTTCTAGCATCCACAGCTCCTTGCTTTATTTTAAAATTAAATGGGTGGCAGAGATAAAAATGGACAATGAGAAAGTTGATTGAAGATCATGCCAGAGAGTACATTTTGGATCAATCTGGCTGGAGCTGAAAAAAATGACCTGCAAAGGAAGAGTAACTTTAAAATTCCTCCCTTTTCTGTTTCCGATAATGATGGGCCACTTGGTAATTTAAGAGAAACACAAAATAAATTAAGCAGGATAACAGTAATAATGAAATTAATCAATGATCCTACTATTGTCTGATCAATGACATGGGGAATATGGGATCTGTACATTTGGGATGGAACCATTCTGGGGCCAGTGGTCTCAAGAGACACATACTAAGGGAATTAGAGAGGTTTTTAAACAAATATTGGTTAAAGAAATCAAATTTGGGAAAATGCAGTCAATTAAGGAATTGGGAGGAGGCAAAAGAGAAAGCCATACATAGATATGACAAGAAGTAATAGAGAGAATAAATTTAAGAGTGAACCAATAACAAAGGCTAAGGCTTTAAAAAAAAACAGAAGCATAAAACTAAAGACTGGGTGGAATTTTTCCAACTCTTGAGCAGTGTGGGCAATAGCAAGATATTGAGAAAATCAGAATCTCGATGCTAAGAAAAAAAGTTTCAATTTACCCCCCACTTAAGATTTCCATGGTGAGTTCTGTGTCTCGCTAACAAGCAGTGACATCTAACTTCCATGTATTCATCCTTCGTTTTTAGATAATCCCAACTCATTTACATGCAGTTTACAATTCTCCAATCCACTATTGAGAAACTGGACATCAAGTCCCAACATTAAAATCAAAGCTGTTACCTGGTGAATGCAACTTGCAACTCGCACCGAGGCCTTCATTTTAAGGTCCATTCTCCAACATTTCATTGCATGCTCAATGGCAATGACTGCTTCATCCATCGAAGTCGGCCTCAGTACAACACCAGCCTCACAGTTCATCATGGCTGATATCAGACTAACTCATGATACACTCCATCATGGACTGCTGTATTTGAATTGCATGGACATCTGACTTTTCCGATTTCCTGCCAGGTCACATTTTGCAAAGGAAAAAGCACCTATTTCATGTATTTACACAGAATGCATTTTATGACTCATAGCTTGCTTTCTCAGTGCTCACTCACTTTGCAATTACTTGGAGACATATCACTTCCCTGCTTGCCTTGCCTTGTAGCACAGACAGAAAGGTAGGCAGCTTGCAATTGTAACCAGTGGCTGAGGCAAAGGAGTGGACATGTTGTTATGTGACACCATGTGCAAACACAATGTCAAACCTAAAACATGTGCCACCAGCTTAACTGGCAAACACATATTTCAACCAAATGGCCATATCTGAAAGCCAAAGAGGACCAGCTTTTGTTGAAGTAAAGGAAGATATAAACAGTTAGGGGGGGGGGGGGAGGGTGCTGATGGTGGTGGTTGCCAGCACACCTAGTCAAGAGGTTTATTTTATCTCAGCCCAGGGTGTTGTCCACAGTCATTCAGGCATTTGTTTCAGCCAGGGTCCAGCAATCCATGTCCTTGTACTCTAAACGGTGAGTTACAGTCAGTCTTGAAGGTCAAGCCCAACTACTGCAAAGAGTACAGGTACTTCCGTCAGGGAACTGTGAAGATATCAGCCATTTGGGTATGCTCATCTGGGGCTGTCCTCACAAGTCAGTCCAGACCAGGAGAGTGCGAGAAAGGGGTCTGCCTTTGCCTGTTTGAACACATGTGTAGTTAAAGTCAGGGAGGCTTATTAAGGGGTGGTCTGTGAAGTGTTGGTAAAAGTGGAAAGCTCAAGGCTGTAGATAGCTGCATTATGGTGTGACACTGACAGGATAATGACGGTGAAGGGGACATCTCCAAATATAAAGGTGGAATCAAATAAAGCAGAGGAGGGCATGGATCATTGTGGGAGGCTGGGTGTTTTCAAGTCACTGTCACTTTGGCTGACATGGGGGGTTGGGGGGGACAGTGGGCATGACAATGCAGGTAAGCCATCAGCTCAGGAAGAAAATTTGGTAAATTGACCTTCAAATTATGGAGTTGGGTGGCAATGTCAGGGACTGGAAGCTGTTTGGTGTCGCATGACTTCTGACTTTGTCCACCCAAGTGTAACACCAGCACCTCCACCTCAGGCCTTCGAGACAGAGCTGATGGCACCTTTAAGGCACCTACTGACTGATGCAGAACCACAAGAGAGATCTACCATCAAGTGAAAGAAGCCAAATAAAAACTGATTGATACCTAATTATTGATTTCATAGGAAAGGTAAAGAAATGCCAAACTCAAAAAAGCTACACTTTGTTTTTACAGTTAACAGGAGAAAATTTTCCTAGCAACAATACAAATTAACAAAACTGAATGAGTCTTCACCCAATTCATACATTGCAGGTATTATGTGATATATCCATCGACAGTCTACTGCAAAACCGTGCCAAAGTGATCGCAACATCTGAACCTCATTTTGAGGATATCAATGATCAGTACACTGTGTTGACCATGGTAGTATCCTGAGTTGTATTGCATCTGGGTTCTGCATCAATGAGTGGTTTCCATAAACATGTTACCAACCATGTTTGGAGCAGATTGCTTGTATCTGTTACAAATGTTTGTACACTTTATGTTATCTACTCTCCTCATATTCAGGAATTACGATATTGTATATTCTGATGAACACAAGGGAAAAACGTCGTAGCGATTCACAGAAGGTCATAACATCCAGTGGGGTTAACATCTGCCGCTTTCTCAGATGTTTGACAGAAATGAGCAATACCTCACCAATACAATTTGGGATTTATGAAGTGGATGCTTAACTCTGACATGGTAGTCAGTTAACCAGGTTCGACATTAAAATCACCATTCATCAGATATGTCACAACTGTGGCTGGATATGAATTAATAGGTAGAAAAGACTCTTTACCATGATGGGTCATTGGTGCTACCTATGTGCCCTCAGAGTCTTCCTTGCCCTCCCACCAAATCTATGTGCAGTCCTGAGATGCAATTGAGGGAGCCCACTCTGGAGTGGGCCATATTGATCTGGAAGATATTTGTGGCCAGACAGTCCAGAAATACTGGGAGTGTCACATCTGGAGCGCTTGTATGTGGTTTTCCATCCATGTGGGAGTTTGCTAAACACCACCTTCTCTCCTTGACAGGAAAGGACACCTGAAGTATCTTTGAGGTCCCCCTTGTCCTGCTGCTGCTGCTGAGCACTAGTGACTAAAGCAATGGTGTGCAGGTACGTGTGCATTTCCAGCAGTCACCGAACATTTCACTGGACCTGCCAATCCTATGGTGTTTAGCACCTTAGGTATGGAGACAGCCAAAGGCATGCTGAAGCCATGTTGGTGGTCTCCTCCGACTCTCAAGCTGCTTTACCCAGATCTGTGACAATCTGCCTGGTGTTCCAATGCCTGTCTTTGCATGCAAACATTGGCCAATACAATGGGACCATCTTCTGGCCAGGGCTGAGCAGGTATCTGGTGTCCAGCACTCCTCTGAGTGCTAGGTACCTGGGGCATTTCTTCCTTGACTAGCAGTAGAGATGTGACAACGACGTGCTCGTAAGACTGTGCTTCTGAATCTAATCTAGAAGGAGAACCCACTGCAGTGAAAGTCCTTGAGCTGTCCGCGGGAAAGAGAATGCACCTCTTCTCCACAAGCTCATCCACCAGTGTATCCAAGCACCTGTTGGTGAACTGGCTCAACCTCTTCCCTTTCTGCAATATATCCTTTGTAATAATGGTGGAGCAACACAGAGTGGCAGTTCCTGGCTTCCAGCATTTGAAGTGGTGCACAGCCAGAGTTTAAATGTAGCACCAGCAGTGAGAGCGATGGAGGGTCTGGCAGAGGTGAGTTCCTTCGTGTCTGTTGCTGTGTGATAGACAATAGACAATAGACAATAGAGAATAGGTGCAGGGGTAGGCCATTTGGCCCTACGAGCCAGCACCACCATTCATTATGTTCATGGCTGATCATCCACAATCAGTATCCTGTTCCTGCTTTATCCCCATAACCCTTGATTCCACTATCTTTAAGAGCTCTATCTATCTCTTTCTTGAAACTATCCAGAGACTTGGCCTCCACTGCCTTCTGGGGCAGACCATTCCATATATCCACCACTCTCTGGGTGAAGAAGTTTCTCCTCAACTCTGTTCTAAATTGCCTTCCTCTTATTTTTAAACTGTGTGCTCTGGTTCTGGACTCACCCATCAACAGAAACATACTTCCTGCCTCCAGATTGTCCAATCCCTTAATAACCTTATACGTCTCAATCAGATCCCCTCTCATCCTCCTAAACTCAAGTGTGTACAAGCCCAGTCTCTCCAATCTTTCAACATATGATAGTCCTGCTATTCTGGGAATTGACCTTATGAACCTACGCCGCACTCCCTCAATAGTCAGAATGTCCTTCCTCAAATCTGGAGACCAAAACTGCACACAATACTCCAGGTGCGTTCTCACCAGGGCCCTGTACAGCTGCAGAAGGACCTCTTTGCTCCTATACTCAATTCCTCTTGTTATGAAGGTCAGCGTGCCATTAGCCTTCTTCACTGCCTGCTGTACCTGCATGCTTGCTTTCATTGACTGATGTACAAGAACACCCAGCTGTACTTCCCCTTTACCTAACCTGACTCGATTTAGATAGTAATCTGATTGCACGATGTGGTGCCATAGGTACGTCATTAGTGAGCTGAGCTATGGCAAAAAGCACGAGAAAAGTTGATGTGAGCCTAACTGGAACACATACTGTTAAACTTATGAAAATTACACCTTGGCTAAAAGTGGAAACATTTCAGCGTCTGCACCTGAAGGAATAGAGAATATGAATATGAATATGAATAGAGAATATGAAGAGTCAACCAACAGATTAGACTAAAAGTTACAAAGAGAGTAAAAGATGAAACCAGAGGCTCTGTTTCTGAATGTGTATCACATGTGAAACAAAACAGGCGAATTGAGAGCACAAATCAAAATAAATATGACTGGCAGCCATCACAAAGATGAGGCTGCAGATGACATGGGTTGTTGCCTAAACATTAGTAGATACAGAACAATTAGGAAAGGCAGGAAGGTAGCAAAAGCTGGAGAGGTGACTCTGTTTATCTTCTGATGAAGGGTCTAGGCCCGAAACATCAGCTTTTGTGCTCCTAAGATGCTGCTTGGCCTGCCGTGTTCACCCAGCTTCACACTTTGTTATCTCTGTTAATTATGATGGTATTAGCGCAGGAGAGAGAGATGAGCAATGTTCAGGAAACAATGATGTTGCCCCTGACAATAACCACATGGTCATCATGGAGCACAAACCAAGAAATAATGCGAGCTTGTCAGAACAGCAGTGAAGTAATCCTGGGAGATTTGAATATGCATATAGACAGGAAAAGTCAGAAAGGCCAGCCCAAACTGAGATAAAAAGTTGATAGAATGTTTTTGAAATTTCTCAGAACAACATGTTCTGGAACTAACCAGTGAGCAGGATGCACTAGATGTGATATTATGCAACAAGATCAGATTAATTAACGATCTGATAGCGAAGGCAACCCAAGGTAGCAGGTGACCGCAGTGTGATTAAATTTTATATTCAGTTTGAGAGATAAAGGACTGGGTCCGAGAAAGTGTTTTGTTTCAAATGCATTTAAGGGTAATCACGTGAACATGAAGTCAGAGATAATGGGAACTGCAGATGCTGGAGAATTCCAAGATAATAAAATGTGCGGCTAGATGAACACAGCAGGCCAAGCAGCATCTCAGGAGCACAAAAGCTGACGTTTCGGGCCTAGACCCTTCAGAGAGGATGAAGGGTCTAGGCCCGAAACGTCAGCTTTTGTGCTCCTGAGATGCTGCTTGGCCTGCTGTGTTCATCCAGCCGCACATTTTATTAACATGAAGTCAGAACTGGTTAAAATGCTTTGGCATACTGTGGAGGTGCCAGTGTTGGACTGGGGTGGACAAAGTCAGAAATCACACAACACCAGGTTATAGTCCAACAGGTTTATTTGAAAGAACAAGCTTTCGGAGCCTCAGTCCTTCTTTAGGTGTTCGTGAGAGACGTAGTATCAGGCACAGAATTTATCAGTAAAAGATCAAACATTCACACCTTTTAGGAGGAAGTACTAAACAAACCTAAGATGCTGTTAAGTCTTTAGTCAGTTAGAAGGTTTTAGTTGATTAATATGTACATGTAAATCCCCGATTTCCTTTCAAGTTATAGTCCTGAGAAATCTTATGGATTTATAGTGTAAAGAAGAGGTGACATTTTAGGTCAGAAATGATCTTGTTTAGAATCTGTTTATAGAACATTACAACACAGTTTGTGTTTTAGTTTGGAATCAGACTGGTTTTATTTTGAAAGTATGAATTTATAAAACACCATATTGACAGATCGTCTATAAATTGCATGCTTTTTGAACAAAATAAAATGTATCTGCAAATATAAATTCACCCCATAGATTCATGCATGTTTCTGAGTGTCTATGTGAGTGTTTGAGTGTGTGAGAGACAGGTGGGGGGGAGAGGAGGTGTGTGTGAGTGAGGAGGGGAGAGAAAATGTGCGTGGGGGGTGTGAGAGAGAGAGAGTGTGTGTGTGTGTGTGTGTGAATGTGTGAATGTTTGTGAGAAAGTGACAGGGAGACCGTGTGTATGTATGTGTGAGAGGAATGAGAGTGTGTATGTGAGTGGTAGTGAGAGGGTATGTGTGCGGGTGAGATGAAGTGAGAGTGTGCATTTCCACATGAGGGAGAGAAAGTGTGTGTGAGAGAGGGTGTGTGTGAGTGGGAATGTGAGTGTGTGTGAGAGGGAGAGAGTGTGTGTGAGAGAGAGTGTGTTTGTGAGAGAGAGTATGTGCGTGTGTGAGATGGAGTAAGATTGTGCATTTCCACATGAGGGAGAGAAAGTGTGTGTGAGAGAGGGTATGTTTGAGAGGGAATATGAGCGCGCACGTGTGTGTGTGTGTATGTGTGTGTGTGTGTGTGTGTGTGTGTATGAGAGGGAGTGAGACAGTATGTGCATGTGAGGGAGAGAGTGTGTGAGAGAGAGAGTATGTGTGACTGTGAGAGGGAGTGAGAGTTTGTGTGTGCGTGTGAGACGGAGTGAAAGTGTGTGTGTACATGCGGAAGATTGTGTGTGTGTAGGAGAGAGAATGTGTATGGGAGAGAGAGAGTGTGTGTGGGTGTGTGTGTGTGAGGAAGAGAGAGGCTGTGTGTGTGTGTGTGTGCGTGCGTGCGTGCGTGCGTGCGTGCGTGCGTGCGTGTGTGTGTGTGTGTGTGTGTGTATATACGTGCATGTGCATGAGAGTGTATAGTGCAGTGGGTCACTTGTGTTGCGACATGAACCCAAGATCCCAGTTGATGCCATACTTATGGGCATCGAGCTTGGTTATCAGCCTCTGCTCGGCAATTCTGCATTGTTGCGTATCCTGACGTCCGCCTTGGAGGACATTTACCTGAAGATCCAAGGCTGAAAGTCCTTGGCCACTGAAGTACTCCCCCACTGGGAGGAAATATTCCTGTCTGGCGATTATTGCCTTAACCAGGATCTTGCATTCATATCGCACTACAGGTGACCCCACCACACTATACACTCTGCCTCTCTCTCTCTCACACACACACAAACACGCGCACATACACACTATCTCTCTCTCCCTCATACGCACACACACAGTCTCACTCACTCTCACACGCACACACACTCTCACTCCCCCTCACTTTCTCCCCCCTCTCACATACACACAGTCTCACACACACACACACACACACACACACACACACACACACAGAGTCTCTCCCTCACACTCACTCACACACACACACACACACACACACACACTCCCTCTCACACGCACACACAAACTCTCACTTGCTCTCACACACACACACACACTCTCGCTCTCCCTCTTCTCTCTTTCTCTCTCGCTCTCTCTCTCTCTCTCTCATATGTACACACACACACGAATCTGTGGGATGAATTTATATTTGCAGATTCATTTTATTTTGTTCAAAAAGCACACAAATTACAGACAATCACTCAGTATGTTGTTTTATAAATTCCTACTTTCAAAACAAAACCAGTCTGACTCCAAACTAAAACATAAACAGATTCTAAATAAAGTCTCACACCTAACATGCATTGTCCGACCTAAAATGTCACCTCTTTCTTACACTGATAAAACTTTCAGTTCTCTCAGGACCACGACTTGAAAGGAACTCAGGGATTGGCATATAATTATTAATGAATTAAAACCTTCTCACCAGTTAAAGATTTAACAGCATTTTAGGTTTGTTTAGTTCCTCCTCATCAATGGTGTGAACATTTGCTGTTTTACTTATAAGTTCTGTTCCTGATATGATGCCTCTCACTAACACCTGAAAAAGGACTGAGGCTCCAAAAGCTTGTGTTTTCAAATAACCCTGTTGGACCATAACCTAGTGTTGTGTGATTTCTGACTTTGGCAGGATAGGTTGAAGGATATGGCATTCATGGTGCAATGCAGTTATTTAAAGGGACATTTCAGAATACAAGGAAAGATAGATTACAACAGTTAAATTGAAATGTTATTGAAAAATGGAAGAGAGGGATAAACTCAGGAAAATCACAATCGCCAGAAAAGTGGTACCAAGTAAATTGTTGGAGCTGCAGTGGCAAGTGATTAGTTCATGATGGGCTTCACCATAGGGTCTTAAAAGAAATGGTGTTGGTTTTAATTCTCCAAAACTTATTTGAATCAGTGACAGCCCCGTTACATTGGTAGATAGCAAATGTAACTTACTTTATTCAAAAATAGAGAGGGAGAGTGAAAGCAGGAGACCCACAGTCCAGTTAGTTTAATGTCCATCAGAAGGAAAATATTAGAAACTACTAATACCAAAGTTATAGCAGAGCATTTAGATAATTAAAGGTAATCAGGCAAAGTCAACATAGTTTTGTGAATGGGAAATGCTTTTTGACCATTCTATTGGAGGAAATAACATGTGTATAAGGGATCCCAATGAAGGTATTGTACAGTACTTTGATTTCCAGCAGGCATTTGGTAAAGTTTCACATCAAAGATTATTGCAGAATATAAAAGCTCGTGGTGTTGGAGGTATCATTTGACATGGCTAGAAGTTTGACTGGCCAACAGGAAATGGACAGTAGGTATTAATGAGATAACAAAGTGTAGAGCTGGATGAACACAGCAGGCCAAGCAGCATCAGAGGAGCAGGAAAGCTGCCGTTTCAGGACTAGAGATAATGGGAACTGCAGATGCTGGAGAATCCAAGATAACACAGTGTGGAGCACAATAGCACTATTGATAACCCCTTACATCATTTTCTTAATGATTAAACATAGACTGATGGGGCTATAATTGGCCAGATTGTAATTATCCTGCATTTTGTATGCAAGACATACAGGGGCAATTCTCCACATTACCAGGTAGATGCCAGTATTGTAGCCATACCGGAACAACTTAATTAGGGGTGCAGCAAGTTTCTAATCACAATTCTTCAGTACTAGTGCTGGAATATTGTTACAGCCCATAGCTTTTGCAGTATCCAATGCCTTTAACCGTTTCTTGACATCATGTGGAGTGAAGAAAATTGGCTAAAAACTGGAATCTGTGATGCTGCGGATCTCTGAATCAGGCCAAGTTTGATTATCCCATTCTGGCTGAAGATTATTGCAAATACTTTAGCTTTATCTATTGCACTGTTGTATTAGGGCTTTTCCATAACATTGGATACATTGAGAGTTTGGGGTACCTTCATCGAGCGAGTTGTTTAATTGTCTACCACCAGTCACAGCATGAATTTAGCAGGAATGCCAATCTTAAATCTGATCGATTGGTTGCTGAAACACGTTGCTCTGTCCATCACTTGCTTCTTATGCTGCTTATCACACAAGTGGTCCTGTGCTCAGCTTCACCAAGTTGACACTTCATTTTTACGCATGCCCAGCGCTGCTCCCGGCATGCCCTCGTACTCTATTTATTTGAAACATGTTTGACCCCCTGGCTTGATGGTAATAGTGTATTGGTCTATATGCTGAGTTATCAGGCTATAGATTCTGATTGGGCACAATTCTGCTGTTGCTGGTGGCCACAGTATCTTATTGATACTCAGTACTGAATTTAACTAATCCAGAAATTTTTAAGGATGTAACAAGCAGAGTGAATATAAGGGAACTTGTAGATGTGGTGCACTTGGATTTCCAGAAGTGATTTGGTAAGGTGCCGCATTGAAGATTATATAGAAGGTTGGCACACAAAACATTGGGTAAAATATCAGCAAGGGGCAAAACGATTGGTGAGCAACCAGGAAGTAGAGAGTTAGGAAAATTGGGTTGGCAATCTGTAAGCAGTGATGTGCTGCAAGAATCAGTGCTCAGACTTCAACTATTTCCAACTGCATTAGTTAATTGAATGAAGGAACTGAAGGTATTTACCTGGGACTTCGATGTTGTGGCCATTTCAGAGACATGGATAGAGCAGGGTCAGGAATGGATGTTGCAGGTTCCAGGGTTTAGATCTTTCATTAAGGTCAGGGAAGGTGTAAAAGAGGGGGAGGTGTGGCTTTGTTAGTCAAGGACAGTATAACGGTGGCTGAAAGAAGATTTGATGAGGACTCATATACTGAGGTGGTATGGGCTGAGGTCAGAAACAGAAGAGGAGAGGTAACACTGCTGGGAGTTTTTTATAGGCCCCCGTAAAGTTCCAGGGATGTGGAGGAGAAGATCAGCAAAACTATTCTGGGCAGGAGTGAAAAGAACAGGGTGGTCATTATGGGAGGCTTTAACTTCCCTAACATTGACTGGAAATGCTATAACTCTAGTAAATCAGATGGATCAGTTTTTGTCCAATGTGTGCAGGAGGGTTTCCTGACTCAGTATGTCGAAGGACCGACAAGAGGGGAGGCCACACTGGATCTGGTACTTGGTAGTGAACCAGGCCCGGTGTTTGATTTAGTGGTAGGTGAGAACTTTGGAAAGAGTGACCATAATTCGGTTATGTTTACTTTAGCAATGGAAAGGGATAGGAACATGCCACAGGGCAAGAGTTATAGACGGGGGAAGGGAAATTATAATGCGATTAGGCAAGGCATAGGAGGCATAGAATGGGTTAGCAAAATGCAGGGGCTGGGGACAATCGAAATGTGGAGCTGGTTTAAGGAACAGATAGGTGTCCTTGATAGGTATGTCCCTGTCAGGCAGGGAGGAAGCGATAAGGTAAGGGAACTGTGGTTTACTAAAGAAATTGCATCTCTTGTTAAGCGGAAGAGGGAGGCTTATGTGACGATGAGACGAGATGGTTCAGATGAGGCGATGGAGAGTTACAGATTAGCTAGGAAGGGTTTAAAGAAAGAATTAAGAAGAGCAAGGAGGAGACATGAGCAGGCATTGGCAGGTAGAATAAAGGAGAACCCTAAAGCTTTCTATAGGTATGTAAGGAATAAGAGGATGACTAGGGTAGGAATAGGGCCAGTCAAAGACAGAAGTGGGAAGTTGTGTGTGGACCCTGTGGAGATTAGAGAAGTGCTAAATGATTATTTCTCATCTGTTTTCACTGAGGAACAGGAGAATATTGTAGAGGAGATGACTGAGTTACAGGCTACTAGAATTGAAAGGATTAAGGTTAGTAAGGAGGAAGTGTTATCAGTTCTAGGAGGTTTGAAGGTAGATAAATCCCCTGGGCCAGATGGGATTTTTCCGAGGATTATCTGGGAAGCTAGGGAGGAGGTGGCAGAGACTTTGGCCTTGATCTTTGAGTCATCATTGTCTGCACGTTTAGTTCTAGAGGACTGGAGGATTGCAAATGTTGTGCCCTTGTTCAAGAAGGGCAGTAGGGATGACCCAGGTAATTATAGACCTGTGAGCCTTACGTCTGTTGTAGGGAAAGTTCTGGAAAGGATTATAAGAGATAGGATTTATAATCATCTAGCAAGCAACAATTTGATTGGAGATAGTCAGCATGGATTCATCAAGGGTAGGTCGTGTCTCACAAATCTCACTGAGTTTTTTGAGAAGGTGACCAAGCATGTGGATGAGGGTAGGGCAGTTGACGTGGTGTACATGAACTTCAGTAAAGCGTTTGATAAGGTTCCACATGGTAGGCTATTGGAGAAAATACAGAGGCACAGGATTGAGAGAGATTTAGCAGTTTGGATTAGAAACTGGCTTTCTGTAAGAAGGCAATGAGTGGTGGTTGATGGAAAATATTTAGCCTGGAGTCTAGTTACTAGTGGTGTGCCTCAAGGATCTGTTTTGCGACCACTGCTGTTTGTCATTTTTATAAATGACTTGGGTGCAGGCATTGGTGGATGGGTTAGTAAGTTTGCAGATGACACTACAGTCCTTGGAGTGGTGGACCGTGTGGAAGAATGTTGCAGGTTGCAGGGAGACTTGGATAAACTGCAGAATTGGGCCAAAAGATGGCAAATGGAGTTTAATACGGATAAATCTGAGGTGATTCACTTTGGGAGGAATAATAGGAAAGCAGAATACCGGGTCAATGGAAAGATTCTTGGTAGTATAGACGTGCAGAGAGATCTTGGTGTCCATGTACATAGATCCCTGAATGTTGCCACCCAGGTTGATAGTGCTGTTATGAAGGCTTACGGTGTTTTAGGTTTTATTGGTAGAGGGATTGAGTTCCAGAGCCGAGATGTCATGCTGCAACAGTACAAATTGCTAATGCGGCCTCACTTGGAATATTGCATGCAGTTCTGGTCGCCCCATTATAGGAAGGATGTGGAAACATTGGAAAAGGTGCAGAGGAGATTTACCTGGATGTTGCCTGGTCTGGAGCGCAGGCCCTATGAAGAAAGGCTGAGGGACTTGGGTCTGCTCTAATTGGAGAGAAGGAGGCCAAGAGGGGATTTAATAGCAACATACAAGATGATCAGAGGATTAGATAGGGTGGACAGCAAGAGTCTTTTTCTGAGGATGATAACTTCAGCTTGTACAAGGGGGCATAGCTACAAACTGAGGGGTGGTAGATTTAAGACAGATGTCAGAGGCAGGTTCTTTACTCAGAGAATGGTAAGGGCGTGGAACGCCCTGCCTGCCAATGTAGTTAACTCAGCCACATTAGGGGCATTTAAACAGTCCTTGGATAAACATATGGATAATGATGGGATAGTATAGGGGGAGGGTCTTAGATTAGTTCACAGGTTGGCGCAACATCGAGGGCTGAAGGGCCTGTTCTGTGCTGTATTGTTCTATGTTCTATGTTGTATTGTAGCTAAATTTACAGATGACACTGAGATAGGTAGGGACGTTCTGACAAGGAAATCAAGGTTTACCAGGGACAGACAGTGAAATGGTGTGAGACCACAATCAGATCTGTCTTGCTCTTATTGAATGAAAAGAATGGGCTCAAAGAGCTGATTGGTCTATTCCTGCTCCTATGTATTTTCCTACAACTTACGCTTTCATGCTACTTCTTTAGGCATACTCTTGTTAAAAGTTACTCTTTGCTGAATGTGGCAGAACTGGATTTGTATCAATACTATTCATTTAAACATAAGCAAACAAAGATGCTTGATAGAATTGAATAAAATAGGAGTTGGAAAGGAGAAGTATGATTGTTTCTGTCATGAAGCCGCAGCTTAGAAGTTCCAACAAAAATTCTAATCAAAAAGTGAAAAGAACTAAAAAAAACTGAAGAATTTTATCCAAGCCTCAGTAAGGCATTTAGACCTGATAATAAATGAAAAGTTTGGAAGTAACTAAAAACTGTGACAAAAGAACATCAGAAAGATGCACACAAAAATGGAGCAGGTTTTGGGAGAAACAAGTTTAAAAGCTGTGGGAAAAAGATGTCAAACCTTGGTAATTTTTAGGTTTATACTAAAGCCATGAGAGCTCCCAAAAGAAATAGAGCCCGTCACAGGAACAAATAGGCAAACAGTGATTACTTTCAAAACTGGAAGCTTATGGATCTCATACTTATGAATTCTGACAGTGCCACTTCAACTCACCACCCTGTTCCCTGGCTAACACCTCTGCCTCAGGCTTGCTGCAGTGTTCCAGGGAAGCTCAGCGCAAGCTAGAAGAACAGCATCTCATTTTCCACTTGGGAACTCTGCAACCTCCTGGACTCAATATCAAGTTCAACAATTTTTGGGCTTGAGGCACCTTCTCCAACGTCCTTACTCCAACCACCACACACCAGGCCTTGTCATCACATGGGCTGCTACCACACACAACCTATTGTCAACTGCTAATAGTCTCCGTTAGCAACTATTCATTCTCCCAGGCTGAGCTTTACCCACTCCGTTGTCTATTCAAGAGTTTTTCTCTCTCTTTGGGCTCTATTTCCATCTATTGTTGACTTCTACCTCCCCACCCCGACACACACTCCCCCACCCCATCTTCTGCATATATACCAATCATTTCCTAGTCATCATCGGCTCTGAAGAAAGATCACTGGACCTGAAACGTTAACTCTGCTTTCTTCCACAGATGCTGCCGGACCTGCTGAATTTTTCCAGCAATTTCTGCTTTTCTTTCTGATTTCCAAAATCATCAGGTCTTTGTTTTTTTTAAAATCTATTTTCACAATGTAGTCTTTACGAGCACTGCTCCCCATGGAAAGTGCGGAGTAATGCAGCAGGTCTGACAGATGCCTAAATCTTGTTAGAAATTTATTTGGAATTGTTCAAAAGGCCAAGATAGAAATATAAAAGTGAAAGTAGGAAAGGCAAGTTCAAGTGATGAGCCACAAATGTCAGTCACACATCTGGCTGGAACAGGAAAGAAGTAGAGATAAAAGAGAAATCGCATTTATTGATTTGATTTCATGGCTGCATGACAGCCCAAAGGAAAGAAGCTGACAGAAAACAGCTGTCAACACTCTCCTGAATGATGTGTCCCAGTCCAGGGATGAAGGAGCACTCCAGTCTGGTTTCCCCACTCCTTAGCCTTTTCTTTTCTGTGTCAGTGGCTTTGCACGGGGTAGGACGCACACAGGTTGCAAGGTTTGAAATACATCATCTCTGGGCCCCAGCGAAGTTAATAATCCTCTGCATTTCCTACAATGTTACAGCCTATCAGAAGAAACAAGAATTTCCAAACCCATAATCTTTCCTGGAATGGAAAGCATCAAAATTCAGTTATCTGTGGGAGTGGATAAGTTTGAAACAGATATCTTTAGAAGTCCCGCAGAAAGCTAGAGAGGTAGAGAAGTCCAGAAAAATGAAGGAAAGATAATAATGGGCATTATTAAAGGCAGGAATGAGTGAAATTGAAAACATTGACAATGAACTTACCTGAGTCAGAGCAAAAACAGGAATGCGCACAAATATTACCCATCTATTGGAAAAAGACTTGTTGGAAGAAACTGAGGAGTTTTTGAGCAATTGGTATTCATGCAAGTTCCCATAGCAACATTTTTGTTTGAAGGAATTGGGTAGCCTATAAAGAGATATTGTTCAGAGTGAAAAAAGCCAAGCGGAGGAGGCTAATACTGAATAAGGATTGATTGGATCATTGTATATTCTTACGACCCAAAGATAAGTCCTGTGGGGAAGAGAGAGCATTGGAGCCACATTCACTGCTTGTAACATAAAGCCTCACAAATGGTTTTCAGAGAATTTATCAGTTCTTTTCACTTTTAATGCATTCAAGGGATGTACTAGTCACTAGCAAGACCAGTTTTTATTTCCTATCAGGAACTGCTGTTTGAGATGGTAGTGGTAAGCTGCCTCCTTGAATACAACTTGTGGTTTGTCAGGTTATTTCAAAGGACAGTTAGTAGTCATTCACATTTCTGTGGGTCTGGACTCAAAATAAGGCAAGAATAGGTAAGCACTATAGCTTTTCTTTCCGAAAGGACACTAGAGAATCAGATAGATTTTTATAACAAGTCATTAGATTTATGGTCATTATTGCTGATATTTGTTTTTTTATTCCAGATACAAGAACAAAGCCACTATGAATTAAGCCACTATGATAAGATTTTAATTCATGTCTCTGAATCATTAGTCCAGATTTCTGGAATAGTACTATAGTAACAAAACAACTACACAATTATACCCATAATCTGATTTCATTCACTGAAAAAAAAATTGGCAGTTTTGCTGAAGAACCAACTGTTAAATCTATGTGTGAGGCATAATCGTTTCTTCTTGATGCATTACTTAAATGCTAAGGTTAATGAAAACACCATCCATCTGTCTGTACGCCCACAGTTTCACGATTTTATAGCAGAATAAACTAAACCAAGTTGGCTTACAACGGTAAAGTGATTGATTTCCCGCTATTGAAATGACAAAGTAGTACTGTAAATTTCCAGATAATCTGCCTCTGAATGGCTTAAATTACTATCATTGGTAAATTATCTGACAGTAATGTGGGTCAAACCAATTCTCTGCATTATGTGTCATCTTTCTCTTGAAGAAGCAATCTTGAGCTTTTCATACGTTTGAATTAGCACATACATCATAACTGATACATGCTTAGATGCAACCAAGTAGATATCAAGAATTGACCATGTTGTATAGAGCTAGAGTGTGCTATGATAATCGGTAGGTGAAGCTTTCAGAATAAATGAGCATTGCAAGGTTTTCAATTATACATTTCCTTTTGATTAACTGCCTTGAAAAGACATGGGCACATTGGAGATGAAGTGATCTCAGGTTGTCTATCTAATAGATGGTTTTGTTAGCTGGACTCATCACTGGATTGTTTAAAACATGTTATTTAACATACCTGTTCCCAGGGTGCATGATGAATGTTGATGCCACTGAGGGTCCCTACAAGCACCTATGGTGTGGAATTGTTTCTGCCTTCTTAATAGGATTCTTAAATCCTAAGCTGGGCAACTTCTGTTCCATCCATTCTGTGCACCCATATATAACATACTGACAGAATAATTACAACATTAAATCAACACAAGAAACTAAACTAAGTTGGGTTAAAATTGTGAAGTGATTAATTTCTCACTATTGAGATGACAAATAGTATTGTATATTTCCGGATAACCTGCTTCTGAGTAGCTTAAATTACTATTACTGGTAAATTATCTGACAGTAATGTGGGTCAAGTCAAATCTCTGTATTATGTGTCATCTCTCATGTAAACATGGAAGATTGCAACACAGTGAGTGGGAAATTTGAATCAACATCAATGTGGGTGCTAGAAGAAACTAAATGTATGCTATCATGGTGTCACACAACCCTGCCAGTTACTTATAGGTCTATTTGGAAATTTGAATTAAAAGGTGGGCTTTGTACTCTACAGGAGGTAACAGGCACCAACCTTTCATGTAGCGATTTTTAAAGCATGTCTGCTATTTCAAAGTCGCTGGAAGTACTTTGAGATGTTTTCGATGGCGGTGGGCTGTGTTACCAGATTTGACAAGGGAAATATTGCTGCATTCACACCGGAATTGCAAAGGACAAAGTTCCTTGTCCATCCTCCGGGTGCTCCGGTTTACTCCCACAGTCCAAAGATGTGCAGGTTAGGTCGATTGGCCATGCTGAATTGCCCATAGTGTTCAGGGAGGTAGAGGGCATATATTAGGTGGGTCATAGGGGGATGGGTCTGGGTGGGATGCTCTGAGGTTCGGTGTGGACTTGTTGGGCCAAAGGGCCTGTTTCCACACTGTAGGGATTCTACGATTCTTTGAAAACGAGGCTGCCAAAGTTATACAGCTGCAATGGCAGACAAATTTATCCAGCCATGAAGTTTAAAACTCCATGGACCAGGGAGAATCCAATTTAAATGCCAAGGACATGTGGCTGCTGTACTGCAATTCAAGCAAGATAAATTACAGAAGCTTTGTACATGATCCTGAAGCAGCACTTTTAACTGGAAGACCTATAATTCATTAAAGAAATAGAAGAATTGGGAAGTCAAGGAGAAGTAAGAAATTGAATAAATGTTACTCAAGGAGTTAGCTCACGAGTAACAAGGGTTAAGCATTCAGTGTGGATAAAAGGACACCCTCTGCAGAATGGTCCAATTATTCAGGAGACCTGCATGATAGCCTTAATGACAAAATGATGCCATGTGATGATTCACATTCTAGTGTATGGAGTTTTAATGAAACATCGCTCAAACTCTTTACCTGCCCGTAGAAAACTGAGAACAAAATTAGGCATACTGGTGAAACACCATAGCAGTTATGTTTATGAACCAGAAACTTGAAGGAAATGTAATAAAACATAAATCATGTATTGAATTGCATTGAAGACTTGGTGATCGGAGGATATATACTGTAAAGGGTTAAGGTTCATATAAAGCAAACTAGTCTCCAACATCAGTCATGCAAGATCACATGGCTACCAAAGTACTGAGAGATAGGTCCAGGTAGAAACAACACGCAACACTTTATACCACCTTCGATACCAGCTAATGTTTTCCAACAACCAGGCCTTTTGAAGTCTCTATCAACTCCAATCTTTGACATAGGTAATACAATCATTGAGGTTTATAACAGAGCTACATTTTAATGCAATATGTTAGGATCTAAGATACAGTAACCTATAGTAATTGACGCATTGAAGAGTTGAAGATCATAACATTGAATTCCAAGCAGTCAGCACTTGCAATGAATTAAATTGCATGGCTCTTAAATTAAGAGCCACACAGAATGAAAACAGATCTTTCGGTCCAACCAGTCTTTGCCAACTGTAATCCCAAAATAAATTAGTCCCAACTGCCTGTGTTTGGCCGCTATCCCCCCAAACATTTTCTATTCTTGCACTTACCCAAATGTCTTTTAAATATTGTGATTATATTTATATCCACCACTGCCCCGGAGGTTCATTCCACGCATAAACTACTCATTGTGTAAAACTATTACCCCCTATTTTTCTTTTAAATCTTTCTCCTTAAATAGTCCAGATAATTCAGATTAAGTTTGTACCAGCATATTCAGATTAAACTGCCTTTGTGATAATTGTATCAGAGATAATGGGAACTGCAGATGCTGGAGAATCCAAGATAATAAAGTGTGAAGCTGGATGAACACAGCAGGCCAAGCAGCATCTCAGGAGCACAAAAGCTTTTGTGCTCCTGAGATGCTGCTTGGCCTGCTGTGTTCATCCAGCTTCACACTTTATTGCCTTTGTGATAAGCTGTGTTTTCTAAATTGGTTGACCATGATACAGAAAAGTTGATTATCAAATATGAACACTTATCAGCATTAATTTCAATTGTAATTAATGTAAGTTGAAGATTTGAGCTCAAAATTCATATAACTTCAACAACCAATATAGTCCGAAACATTATGGTAAGCCTTCACTGCAGTTAAAAACCTAAGTATACCAGTCACAAATTTCAGTCAGCAGTCTTTACAAAGTTGAGTTTCTCAATTCTTGACAAGGTTGATAGGGTAGAAGGTGGACAGATTAAACTATAGATTGGAGTCACAGTCTCAGAATTAGAGATTAGTTATGAGGAGAAACTTTTGTCATGCCAAGAGTTGTAGATCCATGAAGTTCTCTACTCCAGAGGTCTGTTATGCTCAGTTATTAAATATTGTCCATACACACTTTGATAGATTTTTGGATACTAGGCAAGTAAGGAATAAGTGGATAATGAAGAAAACTGTTTTAAGGTAGAAGGTCATGCACAATCTTATTGAATGAAGGCAGAAAATGCCAAAGGACCTCAGTAATTTTTTTCGTGTCCTTCCCTCAGTTAACTGTTTAATGTTCGACGTTCACAATTCTAGCAGCTTTCACAGGACGTGAGAGGCAAATCACTGCCTTTCATTGCTATGATAGGTGTTAAATGTAGCTGGGCGAAATTGTGAAGTGTTAACCCAGGTTTTCTAAACAGTTGCAATGTTCTTTTTTTAAAATTCCAACTCAATTCTCTAAATGTTTCAGGAAATAGACACTGGAAAGACAATGCCAAAAAAATGTTTTCGAGAATTTATTGCAAATCACCATCTTGCTGCAATGGATAATTGCTATTAAACTCCTTTATTAATTTCCCACATTTTAATGTAACAATCTGTTTGTCTGTGATTAAGTCAAATTGCTTATTTGAATGCAACAACAGCATATCTGTTCCCACAGGGAAATTCAATTAAGAGTCTATTATTTAGCATTTTAAATTTATAATTATAACAAAGTACAAACACAGACCAGAACACTTCCAGCCAGTCAACAGAATCCAGAAAATTACGACAAAGCATCTGGATGACAATATTAAAGCAGCATATAATGAAAATGTTATTTTTATAATCCTGATGTCTGGAACGCAAAGAAAAACAAACTTGAAAGGTCATTGAGGTTATGAATTAGGAAACTGCATCAGGAAACATTGGAAATACATCAGCCCTCATGTGCACCAGGTGATGCCAGTATGGATGGTAGAGCTGTGTCATGGGCTGTACCAAAGGGGTATGATAGGATCACAGTGGGGTATGTTGCCAGTGTAGCTATGAAGCAAAGCATACAGAAATAAGTGTGGGTGTAAGATGTGTACCAATGTGAGTCTAAGAATAATATGACAGCCAAAGCAAAATAGGACTATAGCTGGTTTTTTTTTCCTGTTACAGATATTACTGTCTTTATGTGTGTGCAAAGTCAGAACTCACACCACACCAGGTAATAGTCCAACAGGTTTATTTGAATTCACAAACTTTCGGAGCATATGGGCGTGAAAGAAGGAGGGTATTAGTTGGTGTGGGATGAGGTTGGTGTAAAAGGAATATTTAACATCCACTTCTAAGTCCTACTGTAAATTCAGTTGTGACTTTAAAACCTAATTAATGTGTGTTGATGTAAGTTCAAAGGGATGTGGAGTTGATCAGATGCTGGTGGATGTCAATGTTCCCATGGCATTTTGAAGAAACGTAAGTTATCCTATTCTCCTGGTCAATATCAATCCTTAAAACACCATCACCAAATTAACAGTTTATCTGACCATTAACAATAATGCTATCATGCTTCAAGGAAAACTCCAGATTATCTTTGTAGTGATTCCTTTTATTTTACCCTGGAATTCTGCCTATTTGCGAGTTGAGAAAATGGGATCTGGGAAGGGAATTGGAAACTTTTTCAGCTATTCAGTGTTCAGTGCATCATAGTTAGTTATGTGCAGGATTTACCTCAATGCTTGTAGAGCTGGATTCTCGAAGAACACTGGTGTCTATTTAATGGTCCTCCTATTTAATCTAAAGAATGGACCAGTCATTGTCGAAGAAATTTTTCTTGCAATCCTATGCGTCACCAATAAGCAGTCTCACTGCAGGACAGAGATCTGATGATGACAACTGCACTGTACAGTGGGACCCTGTTAACTTGTTGAGGTTTTTCTTATCAAGTGCTGCTGCTGTCATTCATAGAATGCTGAGCTTGCGCAGCTGCTCCCCAGTGTTGGAACTCCTTATTAGTGATGTCCTCTTGAGATATGTGACTGCTAAGGCATAGAGAGTCTTCAATAGTCTTTCCTTCAATAGATATGGGAGATAGAATATTTAACTGGTGAGGTCTGCAGTTGATAGGAACTTTGTTCAGATAACATTCAGGAACAAGTGAATTGCTTGGATTATTTCATTAGAACAGTGAATACATCTCAACAGCAATCAGGGCATTTAAAAGTGCAATCAGGTCTACATTTACACAACAAAGACATTTTACAGAAAGGATCTCAGGGGGTGGGGGCTCCTCTTGTTGTGCTGTTTTAAAGTCCCTACCCCTGGACCAGGGGGCCTGGATTCCATTTGCACCTGCTCCAGAGGGGTATAATAACATCTCTGAATAGACTGATTAGAAAAATAGGTTAAATGTAAAGAAAAAAGCCAGAATCTCAGTAAACACCAGAGCACTTCTCATTTGGTGGTTGGAGTTCTATAATATGATTCAAATCCCTGTATAAAAGGGAGAATGGTTAAATACAGAAAACCCTCTGCAAGATGCACTCAACTGAAAGTATTCTTCTGCAGATCAAGGCCCCCTGACAGCTCTCATCCTGGCTTTTGGCAAACCACTTAGACCATTAGGTGAGTGAATTTTGTAATTCTATCTTGTTGTCTGACTGCATGAACAATTGTCCAGTGTAGCTGAAACTCTCCTACATTTGTGCACCACAGGCTGGTAAGTGTGAAGATCAACTGATCACCTCTTATAAGGCTGAACCACAGAACCCACCTCCGACATACTATCAACCATCCATTTGAATGCCCAACTTTCTTTCTTAATAAAAACCGAAAGAACTGTGGATGCTGTAAATCAGGAACAAAAACAGAAGTTGCTGAAAAAACTCAGGAAGTCTGGCAGCATCTGTGAAGAAAATATCAGAGTTAATGTTTTGGGTGCAGTGACCCTGCCTCAGAACCTCCAATGAGTTTGTGCCAACATCCTTCACTGCTGCCTTGTTGCGAGGCATAAAGTGCACATACTCAGGCAGAACATCTGATTGGCAATTCTCTAATATACAGCCCAAGGGCTAGTTGTGACTGATTCCCCTTTTGCCTTTGTGACCTCTTTGATCTTGGTTTCTACTGTTCTCTGTAGTTGATAGCTGCTGCTATTTAATTGAATTTGGTGAATTTTCTGTAAGGCCTGATTCCTCCAGCTGTAGGCTAATTTAAAATGTCCAATTTTAGGCTCATGTTTGCTTGACCATAAATATGTTGAGAGGCCTCCAGAAGTGTGTTTTCTCTGTTAAGGTCTCCATGGAACGTGTGTGTGTGTGTGTGTGTGTGTGTGTGTGTGTGTGTGTGTGTGTGTGTGTGTGTGTGTGTGTGTGTGTGTCACCATGGAATGAAACCATAAGCAGAAGAAATGGAAGTAGACTATTCAGCCCATTAAGCCTGCTCCACCATTCAATGAGATCATGGCTGATTTAACATTCTCCTTGATCCAATGTGACTTCACACGTGGAACTGAGTAACTACTTCAAGCCCATGTCCTTTGTTTAGCAAACAAAATATTTTTAAAAGGATTTTTATATATGCCACGTGATGAAGTTACTTTTTCAGACAGTACTATAAGCTGCGATCTCTGTGTTCACTTCAATGTGGTTTGTAAGCCTCACAGAGGTGAAGGGGCTGCATGGATTATTATATATCTATGCTATAGTTCTATCTTGGTATCCTGGTGAGAGGTGCCTCATGCTTAGCTTCTGTGGATTTGTCGGAGATGGATCCTAATTATCTCTACTGGTAGAGGGGAAATAATTCCAGGACTCTTCTGAATGGGACTGAGAAAAATGCCCCACCTCTCCTGCTGGGACAAGATCTTTAGGTTCCTCCACCCGTGCTCAAGTTGTTTAACTGGAGCTGCACCATATGTTCCAGTGGTTATTTTGACCCATACTAGGTTTGCCATTCTCATGGGGCACCTTCTACAAACTGCCAATAATGATTCTGGGATGTTGGACCCAATTGTGTTCCCAATTTCTGGGCCTACTGCTCACTCCTCACCTTCTCTGCTTCTCTGCTACCCTCTGCCAGCAGAATGTAACTGGGCCTGAGGTAGTGGCTGAGATGGCGGATATTAACTGCTTTTTCCTGCTCTCCACTATCAAATGAACAAGTCATCGATCCCTGTGATTAGATTGGAGGAGAAACGAGCTCACCTCCAGAATCAATCAGCTCATACCCAGAATCGAAAGGATCACATTCTGAGTCAGCTTGCAACTTAAACTAACAATTACATGGAGCATAACCTATTCTTATTGCATGGTTTCTTACAGGTAAAATAATTTTGTTTAGTGGCATTTCAGTTCACACACCATTTCTTGGGAGCAAGAGTTAAGTGTGCTAAACAAGGACTGACTGCATTTTAATGGGGATGGCAGCCACTAACTCATCTGGTCTTATTGTCCAGCTGAATTTTCCAGGCCTTGGGAAAGCTGGCAACCGAAGGAAAGCACGTCAGCTTTGATGATTGAGTAGATTAAGTGCTTCCTCCCAGCTTTTCCTCGGAAGGACAACACACTTACTGTCCAGTCCACTATTCTCCCCACTGAGGTCTGAGATGAGATCCTCCACTGCATTTACAGCAATGGTCAATACAGATTTCACCTCCTCTTGAGTGCTCACAGTTGGAATGGCTGTAAAGCCTGTCCATCAGGCTGACTTCCAGCAGAGAACCAATCTAAACAAAGCCACACACTTGATAGACCCTGCTGAAGAAGGGTGCCGACCCAAAACGTCAACTTTCCTGCATCTCTGATGTTGCATGGCCTGTGTGTTCCTCTAGGCCCACACTGTGTTTTATCAAACACTTGCTACACTAAGAATTCCACAGCATGTTAAAAAACTTGAATTACAGGTCTCTCAACAAACTTCTGTCGCCCATTTATGCAAGCTGTCTCTATCCAGCCTCAGCCCATTGTATCTGGTTTTATTTTGGAAAAATGAACTTCCTTGTCCACCAGGAGGAATGAGAACATGCTACTGGCTGTTAGCCTTTCAGTGAAGACTCTGTGAAGACTTGCAGGGAAGACTTGCTGGCCAGAAGACCATGCGGCAACTCAAGAATATCCAGGAGTAGATTCACCCTGACCTGCAATATCCATGTTCATGGAATAGAGCCAGCTTGCAGAGGAAGGAGATTCCAATGGCCCAGCTCAAATACGTGAATCATCGCCGATAATATCTTTTCTCAAATGGTTAGTATTAGATAGACATTAAATATTGTGGGAAGTTTGGAAACGCTTCCATAGTATTTGAATAAGGAATATTTACTGAATTAAATTTAACTGAACTGCAAACCAAATCCAGCCTGAGTGTGATTTTAAAGGGCAGTTGTCCCGTGTGACAACTAGGATTCAAGTTGGTGAGAAAGGGTTAAGGTGTCCGGCCAGTGATTGGGCCGTATGAGAAGGAACAGCCAGTTGCAGGAGTGAGGGCCCACAAGCTTTCACAGAGCTAGGCCAGGGTTGGTGTCCAAAAAGGTAAGCTATAGTGAAAAGCGTCAGGGACCCAGCATTGCAGAGAAGTGAAAAGAAAACTAAAAAAGGATCAGAAACCCAGGAGAAAGAGATAAAGAATTAAATTAGAGGAAACAATAGCGTTGTCAATATCTGTCTTCAGCTAATTCAATTCACTCCCCTGATATCTCAAAATTGTTTGCGGCACTGGATAATGCAAAGGCTTTGGTCCCTGGCAACGATTCCAGTAATAATACAAGGGCTCCTGAACTCGCCGCTTCCCTAGCCAAACTCTTCTAGTGCATTTATAACATTGGCATCTATCCAACAATATGGAAAATTACCAAGGTGTGTCCTATACACAAAAAGCAAGATACATCCAACCTGTCTAAATACTGCCCTAACAGTGTAATCTTGCTCATCAGTAAAGTAATGGAAGGTGTCATCAATATTGCTAACAAGCAGCACCTGCTCAGCAATAATCTGCTCAGTGACGCCCAGTTTGTGGCCACTAACATTCTGACCTCTTTGTAACCTTCGTTTAAAGACAGACAAAAGAACTGAATTCTAGAAGTGAGGTGAGAGTGACAGCCCTTTTCATCAAGGCCATTTTCAACCAAGTGTGACTTCCAGGAGCTTTAGCAAAAATGATACCAATGGGTATCTTCAGGCACATGGTTGGAGGCACACCTGGCACATCGGAAGATGGTTGTGGTTGTTGGAGGTCAATCATCGGAGCTTCAGGACATCTCTGCAGGAATTCCTCAGGGTAAGTGTCCTAGGCCCAATTATCTTGAGTTGCTTCATTACTGACCCTCCCTCTACCACAAGTGGAGGTATTCACCAATGATTACACAATGTTCAGCATCATCTGCGATCTCTCAGATACTGAAGCAGTCCATGTTTAAATGCAACAAAATCTGGACAATATCCAGGCTTGGGCTAATAAGTGCCAATTAACATTAATGCCATAGAAATGCCAGGCAATGATCATCCCCGATAATCGAACCACCGCACCTTGACATTTAGTTGTGTTATCATCACTGAACCACCCCACTATCAACATCCTTGGGGTTACCATTGATCAGAAACTCAAATGGGCTTGCCACATAAACACAGTGGCTATAAGAGCAGGTCAGAGGCTAGAAATACTGCAGCGTGTAACTCACTTCTTGACTTCCCAAATCCTGTCCACCATCCACAAATTATAAATCAGCAGTGTGATGGAATATGCGCCACTTGCTTGGATGGCTGCAGCTCCAACAACACTCAAGAACTTAACACCATACAGGACAAAGCGACCCACTTGATTGGCACCACAACCACAAGCATCCATTCCCTTCCACCATCATTGATATTCGGCAGCAACAATGTGTACCATCTGCACAAAGCTTTTCGGAAATTCACCAAAGATGCATAGACAACACCTTCCAAGTTCTCCCCATCACTTCCATTTAGAAGGACAAGGGCAGCAAATACAATGGAAAACATCTTCAAGTTCCCCTCTAGGCCAGTCAACACCCTGGTTTAGAAATATATGGGCATTCCTTCACCGTTGCTGGATAAAAGTCCTGGAATTTCCTCACTCAGGGCATTATGGGTCGACCTACAGCACAGAAATTGCAGCAGTTCAAGAAGGCAGCTCGCCACCACCTTCTCAGGGGCAACTAGTATGGGCAATAAATGCTCACCTCATACGACTGAATAAAAAAGGTGAAATGGAACAGTGCCCAGAGTAGAAGAGAGTACTAGGAAGGTATCTAAACAAGAACTGGCCCAGGTGGATCGATCATTGCAGTGAATAAATACTTGTTTCAAGAACTGCGGAACAGAAATGCTGGGAGATAGCGCAGAAAGCTAAAGGGAAATGTGCTTTAAACCTCAGCAAGGCTATAGCAATAGCCAGCTGCATGGAGCAGCTGAAAAGTAGAGAATGGGAGAAGGTGGAGCTTAGTAAGGAGCAGCAGGAAATGAAACAGGAACTGGAGGAAGTAAGAGAAAAAGCACCAGAGCAGAAGCAGAGACATCAGGCAAACATGGTACACTGGGGACAGTTTCAGACCGAGGGCGATAGACCATGTCAGGAGGAGCAGTACGCAGTCAGCAATCAGGACACAGTCCACAAAGCTGTGGACCGAGCTGACTGAGAAGTACAAAACATAGGACTCAGAGTCCTGTGCGGCATGATGGCTCAGTGGTTAGCACTGCCGCCTCACAGCATCAGGGATCTGGGTTTGATTCCACCCTCGAGTGGCTCTCTGTGTGGAGTTTGCACCTTCTCCAGTGTCTGTGTGGGTTTCTGCCAGGTGCTCTGGTTTTCTCCCACACAGCGAGGTGGATCAGTCATGCTTTATTGCCTATTGTGTCCAGGAATTGTAAATTAGGTGGATATGGGAAATACAGAGTTTTAGGGAAAGGGTAGAGGGATAAATCTGGATCAGATGCCCATTGGAGGGCCAGTGTGGATTTGTTGGGCTGAATGGCCCATTTCCACTCTGTAGGGATTCTATGACTCCTGCCCAAGCAGGTAAAGAAAATAGAGCCCACTCTGTGGACCATTTGAATTACCAGTGAGAGATTGAAAAGTTAAATTCCCAACTTTCCATTCGAAAGGAAATGATATGTGGATTGGGACAATAAAATCACATAGGGACAATGATGTAGAGATAGACTGGAAGGAAAAGGAAGAACAAGCCCATGGATACAACAAGGACAGTGAAGATTGGGGTGTCCCATCTCCCTTTCCAGAGGAAGCAGATTCTTTGGCATCCCCAGGATCTTCCCCTTCCCTGATGAACCCATTGACCCACAACCTGTCAGGGTTGCCAGAACAATAATCCAATTACTTATATAACCCAGCTTGTGGTAGCGCAGTTGGCAGAGATAGCAAAAAGATTGCTGGATGTGAGCCCACAGCTGACCCCCGTATGTTTTTTTGACAGCACCCACCAACAAAGGGTCCTCCACAGGCTCAAAGGTGTTGAAGAGGTAAAATTAATATTAATTTGCCTTCCCCAGTCCTGAGAATGTGGGAGGAGTGGAGTTGCAGGCCACAAAAACAGCAATCCTAGTCTCTATCACGTATGATGCAGAAGACCCGTGGAGAGATTAAATAAGTATGGGCAGTGAAAGGGATAGCACCCACCTGCATTTGGCAGATGCCTGTGGACACAGTTCAAAGGAGTCCTCAGTAACTGAGATGGGACTGCGTCCACATTACAAAATGGGGAAAATTGGATCTGAAACACCTCTCTCGTGTGCCACTGGGGCAGCAAGGAAAGGCTACAAAAATGGTGATCCCACATGGAAAAATGGGTGATATGGAGCATGGCCCTGTCTTGGGAGAAAGAGATTCATCAATCAGACCACCCCAAATAAGGCACGGGAGAAAATGCCCTCTGCCACTAAATTCTATTGGAAAATATGCAAGCTGCACACAAAACCAGCCATCAAAATGGCAAAAAGGTAAAAATGGACCACGGTATACTTTGCTGGGAAAGCAAACCCGGTAAAGTACAAGGTGGGGCAGCAGGGGGTGTTTAATTTTTCCAGCTTAGGAAGCCACCTGACCCCACATATTCAGGGCTCCACACAGTGATGGACAAGGCCAGTCCATCTGTGTACAGGAAATCTGGGCAGCACCATATTAATCAGCTAAAGGCCTAGAGAACCCAAAGCAACAGCCACTGACTCCAAGTGCCTCTACGGGAATTAACAGAGACAGACCCAATCCTGAGTCCATATCCAGATCCTGGACCAGTCATTAATCCAGACCCAATCCAAATTCCTGATCCTGTTCCAGGATCAGTCCCAGGCCAAGATTCTGGAGCACCCCTGGACATAGGACATCATAGAAGAAGGAGATTCTAATGACCCAGCTGAAATACATGGATTGTTGCAGGTGATGTATTTTCTCAGATAGAGAGTGAATATTGTGGGAAATCGGAAAATGCTGTTCTGGTATTTTTAAAAGGAATATTTTGTTAATAAAAATGCGTTGAACCACAAACCAAATTCTGCACTCTTTGTTCGACTTATTGGCAAGAGCATTTGGGTAAAATGTTTTCATACAAAAATGTCAAAGTGTCCAAAGCACAGACAACATTGTGGGTCATTCAGGTATAATGACTTGGACAGTAAAAATCATGTACCTCTTTGAACACACAATGGCTAAAAATGGTTTATGCAAGACATTCTAATGCTTTGGAATATATAACATGATGTGATTTTGTTTATAACAAGGTGTTTTATCTGTTACAGTAAAATGCATATATTATCTTTTGTAACATAAGAATTGGTTATTGTGACATTGAAATATTGAATAGATATTTGTTGCAACCAACTATTATATATAAACATTGACCCAGATTTTCCATTAGTCAGACAGCTGTTGCATATTGAGACCCTAGAAAACCCTTATCATAGCATGAATTGCCCTGGAAATTAAATTTTCTGCTCAACAATTTCCATCAGATTGAAGTCCTATCCTCACTCCCAGGCTAGCCTACTGGCAGGTCAATTAAACCTGACACCCACCAACAATGAACTTGACCCATTAAACCCAACACTGGACCGGACCTAAACCCCCACCACCTGAGCTGACCAACAGCTCCACGTAGGACTCACTCTAAGCCAACACCCTACAGCTGGACCAGACCTAACACCACACTAATCCTGCCCCACACAACCAGACCAGATCCAATCAGACCACACCATCAGTGGACCTGGCCTAACAAACCCCGCACCCCAAGCTGGACCTGATTTCTCCCACCCAACTCAATTTATCCTAAATATTTATTCTAAACACTTAACTTGCCACCTTACATCCAGGTTGCCTACCCACATGATGCCTTATCCCTTACTCACTTGGCATCCTATTTATCTGTTACCCTACTCTGCTAATATTTGTTTACCTGGCACCCACCACTTTCCCATCTAGTTTCCTATCCCTGGCACCCTACCTCTACCCAGCTGATAGCCTACTTACCTGGCAGCCTGCCCATGTACATCCAAATTCTTTCCCAGCTGGCATCCTACTCGCTTCAGGTACCCTGTCAAGCTGGCACCTGACTAAGCTGGAATCATAGCCACTACACATCTGGCATCCTCCCCCTGCACCCTACCATCTCCCCCGGCACCCTTTGAAGCTGACACCCTACTTACCTGGCACCCAGTTCACCCCTGCTCATCTGGCACCCTACCCTCCCAGCACATTACACCACACTTACAGGTGTTTTTTGTCAATCTGTTCAGCGATGTTAGGACAAACCTCTGGAGAAGGTAGGACTTGAATCCTGGCTTGCAGGCCCAGAGGTAGGGACATTACCACTGTCCCAAAAGAGCCCTTAAACACATTTAACTTACATATTTCCTATTTGGCAATAGATGTCGGAGTGAGTATCAGGACCTTTGAATGTTCGAATCTGGCAGCTGATTGCTATGGAAAGGGGGTGTGGTTTGATTTCCTCGGACTGTACCACAAAAGATCTATCAGAATTTAGATATGTTTCTGCATTTCTGAGGGAGCCCTAAATAGAATCCCCGTTTTGTTTAACACAACTTGTTAAACTATCTAGTTTAATTCTTAGAAATGGAATACGGTCAATTGGATATATGAAATTGACCATATCACACGTTTTTCCAATAACTGAATAACCTGTTTCAGTCAGATTATGGGAGGAAAAACAGTCTGCCCCCCTTCACCTCCCCACCTGAGAATATAGCATTTACCATAGTCACAGAAGACCACTCTTTCATTAGGGAGAGACAACTAGTGGTGAATTTAACCTGAGGGTCACTATGCCTCAGGCAAGGAATGAGGTTGAGAAGGCAGGACCATCACAGTGCGCTCAGTTGATGTTGGAACTGAACCTGCACCATTAGCATCACCCTGCATTGCAAACCAGCCATCTGACTCAACCGAATCTGCCCAATCAGAATGGGTTGTTAGAAAATGCTTTAAACAGCGAATAACTATCATAAATCATAAGCCAACCTGCCTGTCAGGAGTGAATTGACCTGAGCTCTCCTGTTCTGTCTCTGTTAACCTCAGAAATGAACTGACTGATAGCGGAGAGCGATAATAGGAACTGCAGATGCTGGAGAATCCGAGATAACAAGGTGTAGAGCTGGATGAACACAGCAGGCCAAACAACATCTTAGGAGCAGAAAAGCTGACGCTTCAGGCCTAGACCCTTTGGGTCCTATGGACCCTCTGTTCCGAAGATGCTGTTTGGCCTGCTGTGTTCATCCAGCTCTACACCCTGTTATCTTGGCTGACAGTGAAATTGAGTTAGGTTCGAGATCATTAACATTTTAACATTTCAACCAATCCTCACTTAATCATTTTTGGAGGTTAGAATTCAGCCCAAAAGCATGATGGAAATATAGAAAAGCATGACTACCACGATCATACTGTAAACGAGGTGACCATTTGACCAATCCCAGCTCGTTACTTGAGTTACCTAGCTCTCTCCTGCACTCTCCATTCCCTTTTTGCTCCATTCCCTTTTCGCTCCATTCCTCTTTTGCTCCATTCCTCTTTCGCTGCATTCCTCTTCCCCTTCCCTCTTGTCTTTCCCTTCCTCCATTCTCACTCCTCCTCCCTCCAGTCCTTATCATTATCATAGTGATTATCATCATTGCCTCCTGGAAAATTGTTTCTAAGTATGCTCCAGTTGATCTCAATTGCTCTTAGTCATACCTGGAAAATCTCTTATTCACACTGACAAACGTCATTATTTGCAACATTGTTTGGTCATATGTCAATTAAGTATTTTGGGACATTTTGAGAAAGTAAAAGTTCTACATAACTAAAAGTTGTTTTTCTTCTAAATCACAGTTTGGAACAGAATCTAGATCAGATCAAAAAGTACGAGCAATAACCATAGAATGTGTACATTGCCTTGATCTGTGAATGCACTATGTTCAAATACCATTCTGCAGAAACCTGATAATTTTGGAGATCGATAATAGACTGAATGTTGGTTACCACTTCAACTGACCACAACTGATAAAAAAAATCAATCAGAAATCCCTCTTGAACCAATATGTACATCAAAACATCTGATCCCATGATAACAAAGTGTGAAGCTGGATGAACACAGCAGGCCAAGCAGCATCTCAGGAGCACAAAAGCTGACGTTTCAGGCCTAGACCCTTCATCAGAGAGGGGGATGGGGTGAGGGTTCTGAAATAAATAGGGAGAGAGGGGGAGGCAGACCGAAGATGGAGAGAAAACAAGATAGGTAGAGAGGAGAGTATAGGTGGGGAGGTGGGGAGGGGATAGGTCAGTCCAGGGAAGACGGACAGGTCAAGGAGGCGGGATGAGGTTAGTAGGTAGGAAATGGAGGTGTGGCTTGAGGTGGGAGGAAGGGATGGGTGAGAGGAAGAACAGGTTAGGGATGTAGAGACAGGCTGGGCTGGTTTTGGGATGCAGTGGGGGAAGGGGATGAGTTGGGCTGGTTGTGTGATGCAGTGGGGGGAGGGGACGAACTGGGCTGGTTCAGGGATGCAGTGGGGGAAGGGGAGATTTTGAAGCTTGTGAAGTCCACATTGATACCATTGGGCTGCAGGGTTCCCAAGTGGAATATGAGTTGCTGTTCTTGCAACCTTCGGGTGGCATCATTGTGGCCCTGCAGGAGGCCCATGATGGACATGTCATCTGAGGAATGGGAGGGGGAGTTGAAATGGTTCGCGACTGGGAGGTGCAGTTGTTTGTTGCGAACCGAGTGGAGGTATTCTGCAAAGCGGTCCCCAAGCCTCCGCTTGGTTTCCTCAATGTAGAGGAAGCCACAATGGGTACAATGGATACAGTATACCACATTGGCAGATGTGCAGGTGAACATCTGCTTGATATGGAAGGTCATCTTGGGGCCTGGGATGGGGGTGAGGTAGGAGGTGTGGGGGCAAGTGTAGCACTTCCTGCGGTTGCAGCAGAAGGTGCTGGGTGTGGTGGGGTTGGAGGGGAGTGTGGAGCGGGCAAGGGAGTCGTGGAGAGAGTGGTCTCTCCAGAAGGCAGACAAGGGTGGGGATGGAAAAATAGCTTGGGTGGTGGGGTCGGATTGTAGATGGCGGAAGTGTCGGAGGATGATAAGTTGTATCCGGAGGTTGGCGGGGTGGTATGTGAGAACGAGGGGGATCCTCTGGTGGCGGTTGTGGCGGGGGCGGGGTGTGAGGGATGTGTTGCGGGAAATGCAGGAGACACGGTCAAGGGCATTCTTGACCACTGCGGGGGGAAATTTGCGGTCCTTGAAGAACGTGGACATCTGGGATGTGCGGGACTGGAATGCCTCATCCTGGGAGCAGATGCGGCAGAGGCGGAGCAGATGCGGCTGAGGCGGTGGAATTGGGAATACCAGGATGAGGCATTCCACTCCCGCACATCCCAGATGTCCACGTTCTTCAAGGACCGCAACTTTCCCCCCGCAGTGGTCGAGAACGCCCTTGACCGCATTTCTTATTCCTCAGATGACATGGGCCTCCTGCAGTGCCACAATGATGCAACCCGAAGGTTACAAGAACAGCAACTCATATTCCACTTGGGAACCCTGCAGCCCAATGGTATCAATGTGGACTTCACAAGCTTCAAAATCTCCCCTTCCCCCACTGCATCCCAAAACCAGCCCAGTTCTTCCCTCCCCCCACTGCATTACCAAACCAGCCCAGCTCATCCCCTTCCCCCACTGCATCCCAAAACCAGCCCAGCCTGTCTCTGCCTCCCTAACCTGGTCTTCCTCTCACCCATCCCTTCCTCCCACCTCAAGCCGCACCTCCATTTCCTACCTACTAACCTCATCCCGCCTCCTTGACCTGTCCATCTTCCCTGGACTGACCTATCCCCTCCCTACCTCCTCACCTATACTCTCCTCTCTACCTATCCTGCTTTCTCTCCATCTTCGGTCTGCCTCCCCCTCTCTCCCTATTTATTCCAGTTCCCTCTCCCGTCCCCCTCTCTGATGAAGGGTCTAGGCCTGAAACGTCAGCTTTTGTGCTCCTGAGATGCTGCTTGGCCTGCTGTGTTCATCCAGCTCCACACTTTGTTATCTTGGATTCTCCAGCATCTGCAGTTTCCATTATCATCTGATCCCATGAGCTGCTTTCCGCTATTTGAATCATGGCGGAAAATCTATTAAAAGTAATCCACTTCAATTTTTTTAGTTACTTTTTTTTCGCTTTTCTAATGCTCTATATATTTATCTGATTAACGTTAGATCAGATCTTATAGTACATACACTTCACTAAATTGCACTTGGATTTAACTTAAGCAGCAAATGTTCATCAAATATTTTTGTTTCCACTTATCTAAAGACCAGCATTCTCTTTGCTTCATGTTTGGCAACACAAATTGTAAAACAATTCCTTAAATTTTATAGTATTGATTGTTCTACAGTATTTAAATGTTTGATTCTCTTGTTGAATCCTTTGTCCAGTGCCCAAATTGAATAGAACCACAGCTGATACAATTACAAGCTCTTCTCATTCTCTTCCTAAATCTTCAGAATGATGAAAATTGAAAATACATCTTTGATACAAGATGGTCTAGTGATTTAAAGAGCAAAATGTGAAATGTTGCCACGGGTTATGATCCCAGATTATTATAATTCTGAACGAGTCAGATCCTGTAATAAAATCTGGTTTGATAAGTCATATGATTTTTTTTTGTTTTAGTTGGTTAATGTGGTGTTAGTCACTGAAACATACAAGAGGATGCAGATGCTTCTTAACAACAGAAAATAAGTTTTGAAGAAGAGTAATATCGGACTTGAAACACATAGTCTGTTTGTCTCTTACAAGCTTTTTCCAGATCTGCTAAGTTTCTCTAGCATTTTCTGTTTTTATTTCAGATTCCCAGCATTCACAATATTTTGCTATTATTTGAGAACATAAGTATATCGCACAAAAAGGAAACAAAAAGTGAAATAGATTTGGAGACAGTGTAATAAGATCTCAGCATAAACATCAAGACAATGTTTCCCAATGTCATGTGTTACAGACTCAAGTCCAGAGAAATTACCCTCTTCTATCAGTTCATTCAGTTTGTACTTAGCTGGCTTCTTCCTGGTTTTATTTCTTGAATTGTAGGGAAAATTTTCTGGTTCCATTCTGGTTCAGAATGGTTATAATTCTGATGGCCTAAGCTTTCTCAGTTCTAACAACATGAACACTTTGAAGCCACAGCTGTCTTAGCTTGGAAGCTCATGAACTAGAACTCATTCTGCTGAAATGACTAGTTCCTTACATGGAATGGAGCACTGTTGGATATTCACGAGAACTGAGGAACCCAGAACCAGGGCTCACAGTCAAAAGATACAGGGAAGCCATTTAGGGCTGAAATAAGGTGAAATTTCTTTACCCAGACCACGGTGAGCCTGTGGAATTCCCTGCCACATAAAAAAGTAGTTGAGGCCAAAATATTAAATATTTTCAAGAAAGAAGTAGATATAGGTCTTTGGACAAAAGGAATCAAAGGGTATATGATGAAAGTGGGAACAGGGTACAGAGTTATATAGCCATTGAGCCATAGAGCTGAGCAGCATGGAAACAAACCCTTCAACCCAACTGGTCTGAGCTGACCAGATATCCTAAATTAATAAAAATAATTAATAAAAAAAATAATAAATATTCATTGCCAGCAGTTGGCCCATATCCCTCTAAACCCTTCCGATTCATATATGTACCCAGATGCCTTTTAAGTGTTGTAATTGTAACAGCCTCCAACAGCTCCTCTGGCAGCTCATCCCATACATACACTAACCTCTGTCCTCGTTTTTCAAGGACCGTAATTTCGCCCCACAGTGGTTGAAAATGCCCTCGACCACATCTCTTATGTTTCCTGCACCTCAGCCCTCACACCCTCTCCCCGCAATAAAAACAAAGACAGAATTTCCCTGGTCCTCACCTATCACCCCATGAACCTTCGGGTTCAATGCATCATTCTCCACCACTTCCGCCACCTGCAATCTGACCCCACTGCGAAGGATATATTTCCCTCCCCACCCTTATGTGCCTTCCAAAGGGATCACTCTCTCCACGACTCCTTTGCCTGCTCCACACTCCCCGTCAGCCCCACCACCCCTGACACTTTTTTCTGCATCTGCAGGAGGTGCTACACCTGCCCCCTAACCTCCCCTCTCACCCCCATCCCAGGTCCCAAGAAAACCTTCCACATTAAACAGATGCTCACCTGCACATCCGCTAACGTGGCCTATTGTATCTGCTGGTCCCAATGCAGCCTCCTCATTGGGGGACCAAGTGGAAGCTCAGAGACCGATTCGTGGAACACCTACACTCGGTTCGCGATAAACAACACCTCCCAGTTGCGAACCACTTCAACTCCCCCTCCCACTCCCTGGATGACATGTCCATCCTGGGCCTCCTCCAGGGTCACAATGATGCCACACAAAAACTGGAGGAACAGCACCTCATATTCCACCTTGGAACCCTGTAACCCAATGGTCAAAATGTGGACTTTATGAACTTCAAAATCTTCCCACTTCCAACCTCATCCCAAAACCAGCCTCACATCTCATCCCTGCCTCTTTGACCTGTCCAACTTCTCCCCCACCTATCCATTCCTCCAATCTCACTGACCAACCCCCATCCTCACTTCCTACCTACACTCACTTCTACTAGCTTCATCCCTGCCTCCTTGACCTGTCCATCTTCCCTCACATCCATCCACCCCTCCCTCCTCACTGACCAACCCCCATCCCAACTCCTTACCTACACTCACCTGTACTGGGTCCATCCCCACCTCCTTGACCTGTCCATCTTCTCTCCACCCATCTGCTCCACTATCTACCTTCTATCACTGCCCCCCGCTATTTATTTCAGAGCCGCCTTCCCCTGCCCCATTCCCGAAGAAGGGTCTCGACCTGAAATGTTAGCTTTCCTGCTCCTCTGATGCTGCCTGGCCTGCTGTGTTCCTCTAGCTCCACTCCTTATTATCTCTGCGTGAAAAAGTTTTCCCCTAGATCCTTTTGCTATCTTTCCCATCTCACCGTAAACCTAGGCACTCTGGTTTTGGACTCCCCTATGCCAAGAAAAAGACCTTGTCTATTCACCCTATCTATGCCCCTCATGATTTTATATACCCCTATAAGGTCCCCTCTCAGCCTCCGATACTCCAGCAGAAATAGCCCCAGCCTAGTCAGCCTCTCCCTATATCTCAAACCTTCCAACCCTGACATATCCTTGTAAATCTTTTCCGAACTTTTTCAAGTTTCACAACATCTTTCCCACAGCAGGGAGACCAGAATTGAATTCCAAAAGTGGCCTAACCAATATCCTGTATAATCGCAACATAACCTCCAAACTCCGATACACAATGGAAGGATCACCGCACCCGAAACATTAATTCTGATTTTTTTCTTCACAAATGCTATCAGACCTGCTGAGCTTTTCCAGCAACTTCAATTTTTCTTCCTAATTTACAGCATCTGCAGTTCTTTCTGCTCCTGTACTCAATGCACTGACCAATAAAGCTATGTACCAAATGCCTTCTTCACAAACCTGTCTACCTGGAACTATGAGCTGCACTCCAAGGTCTCTTTGTTCAGCAACATTCCCCAGGACCTTACCATTAAGTGTATAAGTCCTGTCCTGATTTGCCTTTGCAAAATGCAGCATCTCACATTCATCTAAATTAAACTCGATCTGACACTCCTCAGCCCATTGACCTATCTGACCAAGGTCCTGTTGCATTCTGAGGTAACCTTCTTTACTTTCCACTACATCATCAATCTTGGTATCATCTGCACACTTACTAACCATACCTCCTATGCTTACATCCAAATCATTAATACAAATGATGAACAACAGTGGACCCAGCACAAATCCTTGCAACACACCACTGGTCACAGGCCTCCAGTCTAAAAAGCAACCGTCCATCACCAACCTCAGTTTCCTACCTTTGAGCCAATTTGTATCCAAATGGCTAGGTCTCCCTGTATTCCATGTGATCTAACCTTGCTAACCAGTACAACATGTGGAACTTTGTCAAACGCCTTACTGAAGTCCATTTGACAATATCCACCACTCTGCCTTCATCAATCGTCTTCGTCACTTCTTCAAAAAACTCAGTCAAGTTAGCGAGACACGATTTCTCACACAAAAAGCCATGTTGACTATCTCTAATCAGTCCTCGCCTTTCCAAATACATGTAAATCCTGTCCCTCAGAATCCCCTTCAACAACTTACCCACTACTGACATCTGGCTCTCTAGTCTACAGTTCCCTGGCATTTCCTTATCACCTTTCTTAAATAATGGGACCATGTTAGCCAACCTTCAGTGTTCTGGCCCCTCACCTGTGGCTATCACTGACACAAATATCTCCACAAGGGCCCAGCAGCCACTTCCCTAGCTTTCCAAAGGTTCAAGGACACACCTGATTCGGTCCAGGATTTATCCAATTTTATGCACTTTAAGACATCCAGCACCTCCTCCTCGGTCATGTGGACACTTTTCAAGACATCACTATTTATTTCCCCAAGTTTTCCAATTTCCACATCCTTCTTCACAGTAAACATCGATGCAAAGTACTCATTTAGTATTTCCTCATGTCCTGCAGTTCCACATATGGGTGATCTTGCTGAATTTTAAGAGGATCTATTCTGAACCTTGTTACTCTTTTGTTCTTAATGTTTTTGAAGAATCTCTTTGGACTCTCCTTAACCCTATCCACCAACTCCAAGCAGGTTAGGTGGATAGACCATTCTAAATTGCCCATAGTGTTCAGGGAGGTGTAGATTAGGTGGGTTATAGGGGGATGGGTCTGGGTGGGATGCTCTGAGGTTTGGTGTGGACTTGTTGGGCCGAAGGGCCTGTTTCCACACTGTAGGGATTCTGTGATTCTAACTATGTAACAGCTAGACATTACCGTGGGTAAAACACCATGTTACCTTTAATTCAACTATGTGTTAAGAAATCTCACAATCAAGTACTGAAGCAATGATTTAAACTTTATTGCATGCAGCAATAAAATAAGACACCTTAAGTAAACAAATTAAGTTTCACAACTCAGCTTTGCTATTACCCGATTAATGGTAGAATTTAGCTATGATTCCAACCAACAGTGTCTGTCTCTGGAAGTGTCAGTTTGATCCTTGTGAAATGTTGTTCCCTGGAGATCTGCTAAGAGAGAGTTCTAAAGTTGCTTTCTAATACAGTCTTTTGTCCTTCAGGTCCATGATGTGATGTTATTGATGATTCTTTCAGTTCCTGTCATTCAAAATATTGATTAGTCTTTTGAATTCCTTGACACTGCAGTATGCTTCCTTAGCAAAAGTAACTTATTTGTTCCTTGTTACATTTGGCTTTAACTGTCACTTGAAGACACAACTTTCCTGTGATTAACTGCTTAATCCTTTAGCAGGCAATGATTTAGACTAATGGCATGAGACCTTCACTTATCAAGCAGGCATCAAAATAGTTTTATTTTATGGAGCCTTGACTCCTTTTATCCCCAGGCACGGCTAATTGCTTTCAGTTTGTCTGTAACAGCTTGTCTTTGTCTCTTAACAGCTTATTCCAGACAGAGTTATTGCTGCTTCTTTCCATGTGTAACATTTTTTCTTTCTTAATTCCTTCAATCCATGAACAGTAATTAGATTTGTGAAGTTTACACTGTCATACCGATCAGCCATGATCATATTGAATGGTGGAGCAACCATATAGGGCTGAATGATCAACCTTTGCTCCTATTTTATATGTTGATATATAACTGAATCAAAGTGAGCAAAACTTGGTTCTTCTGCTCCCAGAGAAACTGTCCTCTCTCATTGAGCTTTGAGTTCTCTGCTCCAAACTAATAGAAAAGGTTATGGCCTAATGTGCTTACATTGCTTGACATAAACGTCAGAAGTAAACACCTTTTGTTCCATTAGCACTACGAGGATCTGCTGGAACTTGACTGCATTTATATATCTTACTGGATTTGTGGCATTTATGTCACTGTTCCAAAAGGACATTCTGATATTTTAAAAAAAACCTTTGCAGTACTGACCTAAATCCAACTGCTTTTTTTAAAAAAATACTCCCAATTCCAAAAGAAGAACATATTACACACATTTCATCACATATACAGTGATGCTGAAGGAGCCTTATCCCGTGTCCTTGTCCAGCATATTTGAAATTCTTACTCCCTGTGTGGACAATAGCAGGGGCGATAGGGAAGATGAGCGAACTGAACACAGCACCATGGTACCAAGAGCCATTCAAGTGGGGTAGAAAAGAGAAGTGTAGTTTTAACTAGGGATAGTATAGTCAGGGGAATAAACACTGTTCACTGTGGCCAGGATCGAGAGTCCCAAAGGCTTTTTGCCTGCTAGATACCTGGGTTCAGGATATCTCATCTGGGCTGCAGAGGAACCTAGAGGGGGAGAGAAAAGATTTCAGTTCTCACGGGTCCACATAGGTAACAGCAAGAAAAGTGGAATGAGGAAAGAAGTTCTGCTGAGAGAATATGAACAGCTCGGGGGTAAATTAATAAGCAGAACTAAAAAGGTAATAATCTCCACATTATTACCTGAGTGACAAGCTGGTTGGTCAATAAAATCAAAGTAGTAAATGCATGGCTCAAAGATTCGTGTGGGAGATATGGGCTTGAATTCACGGAACATTGGCACCTGTAGTGAGGAAGGAGGGAGCTATCCCAATAGCATCGGCTTCGTACCAAAGTCGATAAATTACATAACCAGGGCTGTAGGTGGGGCTTTAAACTAATAGTAGGGGAAGGGTTGCATGGAAACTTAGAAACTCAAAGTTGAAGGAGAAGGCAGGAGTGCAGGTTAGTAACAAGTGTGATAGTTACCAGAAAAGGAAAAGGAACAAAATGTGTGATTAACATATCACACCATGGAAACATAAAAAAGTAAGGAAAATTAGAGGCTTTGCATTTGAATGGACAAAACACTCGGAATAAAATTATTGTGTTAGCAGTTCAAATTGAGACAATTGTGTATGATTTGGTGACGATTTCAGTGACAAGGTTGCAGTAAGATCATGTTTGGGAATTGAATATTGAAATGTGCTCAGTGTTACAGAAGGATAGACAGGAAGGAAAAGAAGATGCTGTTTTGCTAGTAAAGGAAGAGATTAATGCTGCAATGAGAAATGGTCTCATTGGAGATCAGAATGTAGAATCAGTCTGGTAGAAATAAGAAACAGGAAGGAAAGAAGTTCCTGGTAGAAGTAATCTATAGATTACCAAACAGTAGTCCACAGTATCAACCAGGAAATACTGGGGCTTGAAAGAAATGTACAGCAGTACTTACTGATGATTTTAATATGTGTGTAGACTGGATTAATCAAATTGGCAAGCATAGTCTTGAAGTAGAGTTCATTGAATATTGTAGAGTTTGTTTCTTGGAGCAATATGTTAGGGAACCAGACATGGAGCAGGCTATTCTGTATTTTGAACATTAGGACATAAAAAATAGGAGCAAGAGTAGGCTATTTGGTCAATCAAGCCTGCTCCGCTATTCAATAAGATCATGGGTAATCTTTTCATGGACTTAGCTCCACTTACCCGCCTGCTCACCATAACCCTTAATCCCTTTACTATTCAAAAATCTATCTATCTGCCTTAAAACCATTCAACAAGGTAGCCTCATTTGTTTCACTGGGCAGGGAATTCCATAGATACATAAATCTTTGGATGAAGAAGTTCCTCCTCAACTCCCCCATATTTTGAGTCTATGCCCCCAAGTTCTGGTTTCACTTGCCAGTGGAAAGAACCTTCCTGCTTCTTTCTTATCTACTACCTTCATAATGTTGTATGTTTCTATAATATTCCCCCTCATTCTTCTAAATTCCAGTGAGTATAGTCCCAGTTTACTCGATCTCTCTTTATAAGCTAATTTTCTCATCTCTAGAATCAACCTAATGAACCTCCTCTGCACTCCCTCCAGTGCCACTACATCATCTTTTCCCAAGTAAGGAGACCAAAACTGCCTCATCAACAATTTATACAGCTGCACAACCTCCTTATTTTAAACTCCATCCTTCTACCAATTAGGGACAATATTCCATTTGCCTTCTGAATTACCTACTGTACTTGCAAACCATTTTTTTTGTGATTCATGCACAAGAATTCCCATGTTCCTCTGCAAAGCAACATGCTGCAATTTTCCCCATTTAAATAATAGTCTATTTAGCTGTTATTCATGCCAAAATGGATAAACTCACATTTACCAACATTGTACTCCATCTGCCAGACCCTTGACCACTCATTCAATCTATCTATAACCCACTGCAAACTTTCGGTGTCCTCTGCATACTTTGCTCTACCACTCATCTTGGCATCATCTATGAACTTTGACATACTACACTTGATCCCCAATTCCGAATTCTCTCTGTAAACTGTACACAATTGTGATTCCAACACTGATCCTTGAAGAACACCACTAGCCACTGATCACCAACCAGAAAAACACTCATTTAGTCTAGGCCCGAAATGTCAGCTTTTGTGCTCCTGAAATGTTGCTTGGCCTGCTGTGTTCATCCAGCTTCACACTTTATTATCTTTATTCCCACTTGTTGATTTCTCTTAGTCAAACAATCTTCTGTCCATGCTAATATATTGCCTGTAATGCCTTGCACCTCTATCTAATGCAGCAGCATTTTGTGTGGCATCTTATGGAATGCCTTCAGGAAATCCATATACATCACAATGATTGGGTTCCCCATATGGTATAATGGGGTAGATTTCATTAATTATGTCACAATAAAGGATCCTTTAGGAAACAGTAATCATAGCATGCGAGAATTTCAAATTCAGTTGGAGGGTGAGAGACTGGAGTCGACACTAGCATTCTAGAGTTAAACATAGGGAATTATAAAAGCATGAGGATAGATCTGACCCTGGTGAACTGGGCAGGAAGACTAAAATGTAGACCAGTAGATAAGGAATAGCAGATGTTTAAGGAAATACTCAATTGTTTCCAAATAAATATATTCCAGGAAGAAAGAAAGGTTGTAAGAGGAGGGAAAGAAATTATCCATGGCTAAGCAAGGAATTTAAAGATAACATAAAAACAGAAACTAAAGCATATCAAGTTGCAAGAGTGATTGGCAGGCTGGAAGATTGGGAAATTTTTAAAGATTAACAAAGGGTTACAAAAATGTCATAGAAAGAGCAAAAGTGAAATTATGGAAGAAAACTAGCGCAAAATATAAAAATGGATGGCAAAAGATTCTGTAAGTATATAAAAAAACTGAAGTGAATGTTGGTCCTTAGAGAATGAGACTGGGGACTCAATAGTAGAAAATACAGAAATGGCAGAATCGTTAAATCAATATTTTGCTTTAGTTTTCCCTTTGGAGGACAATGGTACCATCTCAATAGGAGCAGGTAATGCAGAGATTATTGAAAGTGAGGACTAAGAACAATCATCATCACTTGGGGATAAAAGTGCTGAGCAAACCTTAAGTCCCCAGAGCATTATGGACAACATTCTAGTTCCAGTAGGAAGTGGCAGCAGAGATAATGACAGAGATAGTGATCTCCTGGGGTCTTAAAGGAAGTAGCATCAGAAATTGGTTATAATATTCCAAGATTCCCTGGATGCTGGAAAAGTTCCCATGGATTGGAAAATGCTGACATAACACTCTTGCTCAAAAAGGGAGGGAGTCAGAAAATAGGAATCTCTAGACCGGTTAGTTTATCATGAGTTTTTGGGAAATAGTTAGAATCCATTCTTAAAGAAGCAATATCAGGATATTTGGAAAGTGAAAATACAAACCATTTTATAAATGGAAAATCATGTTTGGTTAATTTACTAGAGTTCTTTGAAGATATAACAAACAATATGTACAATGGAGACCCTGTAGATTTAGTATATTTGAACTTCTAGAAGGCATTTGATAAGGTGCTGAACAAAAGGTTAATACACAAGATATGGGTATATTTGGTTGGTGTACTTTATTAGCTTGGATAGAGGATTGGCTAATGAACAGAAAGCAGAGAGTTGGAATAAACGAGTCTTTTTCTGATTGGCAAGACTTAGTTAGTGGGATGTCACAGGATTCAGACAATAGACTCCAGCTATTTATAATTTATATTAATGACTTGGATGTGGGGATAGAAAGCACTGTAATCAATTTTGCAGATGATACTGTAACAGGTAGAAAGCTAAGTTGCAATGAAGACGTAAGAAATTTAGAAATGGATATAGACAATTTAGGTAATGCACCAAATTTGGCAGATGACATTTATCTTGAATAAGTGTGAAGTTATCATTTTGTTTGGAGGAATACAAAGACAACTTATTATCTAAATAGAGAGAAACTTCAGAGTGCTTTGGTACAGAGGGACTTAGATGTCCTTGTGTATGAATCACAGAAAACTAGTGTGCAGGTGCAACAGGTAATAAGGAAGGCAACCGGAATTTTGGCATTTATGCCTCAAGGAATAGAATTCAACAGTAGGGAAATAGTGCGACAAGTGTAGGAAGCACTAGTGAGGCTGTACCTGGAATATTGCATCCAATTTTGATTCTCTTATTTAGGCCAAGAACGTTCACTTGATTGACTCTAGAGATGAGGGGTTTGTCTTAGGAAGAGACACAAAGCAGTTTAGGCTTATACTCTACAGAGTTTAGAAGAATGTGAGGAGATCTAATTGAGGTGCATCAGGTATTAAAGGAAATTGACAAAGTCAACGTAGAAAGGAGATTTCCTCAGGTGGGGCAATCTGAAATGAATGGTCATAGTTTTAAGCTAAGTTGTGGCAGATTTAGAACAGAAATGAGAAGAAATTATTTCTCTCAAAGGGTTGCGAACTTTTGGATATTACTACTGAAAATAACTCCACAGAAGCAAGTATCCCTTCATCAAATCACCCTTTACTTACACATGGAAAGTTTGCTTGACACTGATCCAACTTCCTCAGGACCAGCTGTCAGAGTGAACAGAAACCCTGACTCTCCTGTTTATATCTGTCAGCCAGGGCTCCCTGATTGGACCAGGTTAACAGCCCCAATCCGGGAACTCATATTCTGTGAGATCCATCTGGCTGACCTTGTCACAATCACTAGAACTACACCAGACTGTGGTGAATGCTGGGACATTGAATACATTTAAATAAGAGAAAGACATTTGTAACTGATAATGGGGTAAAGTGTTATGGAAAATGGAGTTGAGAAAAGTGGATTTTGAGGCCAGGATGAGATCAACCATTATTGTATCAAATGGCGAAGTAAGCTTGAGTGGTTGAATTTGTCTACACCTGCTCCTTGTCTTATGTTCTTGTACTCTTACGTTATACCTGATATCACAATTACAGTGATGTATGACTCTTGTCTCTCCCCAACAAATAATGAAGTAAATAATATACATTTTCTTAAGACAGTTATTGAGAATTTGTGATCATTTGATAGACATGAAATGATTTTGAGGGCACAGTAATCTTAATTGGTGAGAAGGAGAGTGTGATGTAGAATAACACCGAGTGTATTCATCCCTGTACTGGCTGTAATTCTTGCAACCCTGTCTTTCCCTACAGTGATAAGAACTTTTGGACAATAAGAATGCTGTTTTAGAAGAGAGATGTCATTTCAAACGAAACACTGGAGTATTTTCATATGTGCTACATTCTGATTTCAATAATTGTCACATACAAAAGGTAAGTTACCTTCTGCCGACTAATGAGTTTGAATAAACTACCTGATGTCCAATTCTATGCTGTGTTTGTGAGATTTTAAATGCAGTGTACAGAATAATATAATCAAAATGCTTTTTAATATAACAGTAAAAACTGCAAATGCGAGAAATCTGAAATAAAAATAGAAAGTGCCGAATATTATCAGCAAGTCAGGCTGCATTTGAGGAGAGAGACAACTAAACAGAGTTTACATTTCCAGTCTGTACCCTTTCATCAAAGTATTTCCAGTACTTACTGCATTTTCAATATATTTATTTGCTTGTATGCGCTAAGAATGCACTTTCTGCAGCATTGTGGTAAGTACAATCTGTCCTCTGTAATCCCGCACATTATGGCATACTCATATTTACCAGAGAAGTTATGTGCAGTGATAAAAGTGTTGGCTTCATTTGCTTTGCTACATGTAAAGAAAACCATGCAATAGTTTAACGTTTTCATGACCACAGGACACCCTAAAGCATTTCATGCTTGTAGTATACTTTACTGTTTTACTACTAGAAATTTACACACAGAAACATTCTACAAGCAACACTAAGATAAAGGGCCACATAGTCGTATTCGGTGTTGTTTGATGGATCGCTATACGTCAGGAGACTGGGTATTACTTCTTATTTCTTATTTAAAATAGTGCCGTAGGTTCTTTCACTGTCACTTGAGAGGACCAACAGGTTTAATACCTTGTCTGGCAACCAGAAGATGTTGTTGTTTGTCACATACAGAGTGCAGATGCCAACCATTTTAACTCCCCCTCCCACTCCGTGGCTGACATGTCCATCCTGGGCTTCCCCCAGTGTCACAATGACACTACCCACAAACTGGAGGAGCAACACCTCACATTTCACCAGGGAGCCTACAGCCCAAGGGCCTAAACATAGAATTCACCAGTTTTAAAATCTCCCCACACCCGGCCTCAACCCATGTTGAACCGTCCCTCTCGTCCTCACCTCCTTGACCTGACACAATCTGTCCATCTTCTCTCCCACCTATCCACCTCACCGATCCCACTGACCAATCCCCACCACTCCCTACCTGCAGTAATTTATCACCATCCCACATAACTTACCCAGTCCCACCCCTCCTCTCTCTATTTATTTCCCAACTCCTTTCCCTTTCCCCATTTCTGAAGAAGGGTCCTGACCCGAAATGTCAGCTTCCCTGCTGTTCTAATGCTGCCTGGCCTGCTGTGTTCCTCAGGCTGCACACTGTGTTGTCTCCGACTTCAGCATCTACAGTTCTTGCTGTCTCTGAGGTTTAATGCCTTTATTGAAAAGATTGCACTTCCAGTTGTGCAATATTGCACTGGCATCTCAGCCCAGACTGAGTGCTCAAAACATCAATTAAACCAATCATTGGAGTGGATCTTGAACCACCAGTCTCACTTTTTTTTGCAGAAACATAAGCATACTAACCAAAGCACAACTGACAGAGGTTTAAACCCAAATTCAATGAAGGGATTCCCTCAGATCTGCTTCATTGACAGTCCAATTATCCAAAGCGCAACAGAATCAAGTTCTTGTGCACAAACAAAGTACCCCATTACACGTCAGGTGACGTTATTGTGATGGAGTAGACGCAGTTCCTGGGAGATTTCCAGTCTAAATAGCATGATCTAAAAGCGATTTGAAACATGCCTGGTGTATTATACTGTCAAAACCTGCCTTTAATGATGGATTTAATTGATGTTTTCATCCTTGCACAATATTCTATTACAGATAAGGTTAATAGGCCAGAGAAAAGACTGAATTGCAGTAATTACAACTGTTTACTGGCATTGTAGCAGGATTCTGTAATACATGTCTTGCACACATGATGGTGCAAGCACTTGATTCCTACATTTTGGGTACAATCACGAATTGGTATGACCTTTAAGGGCTTTTAACAGGAAGTTTAAGAATTCGACATCACTGCGCTCTTAAGTCTAAACCTTCTCATTTTCAGTCATTAATATTTATGCTACAATAATTTACCTAAAGTATAAGTCTGAGTGCAATCTATAACAGAATTGAAGTCTATTCAATTTCAACTTTTTTATCTGAACAGTGTTGATTTAACAACTATTTGATCCTTAGTCTGTCATCTCAAAACTCTTCCTTGCGCATAAACGCTTGAATAAAATTTCTGCGTTTCACACTGCCCTTTCTATACTTTCTTTTCTGAAGCATGGCCAATATGGCTTAATGCTTTTTTTTTAACATAGGATGCTGGGGCCATGCTCACCCAATATGCAGATGTCATACCACCAGCAGAAAGCCTGAAGTAAATTTGTCAATCATTAATAATCTTAGAAGAATGACATGGTGCAACAAAGTTTGAATTGCTGGTATATTTAATTAAAATATCAAAATGGTTAATTACCAACATGGCTGTGATGTGAGAAAGCTTGTGATTTTCCAATTTAGAATCCATGCTGGTTTTTTGTCATAACCATGGACTAGCCAGACGGCAACTCTGCTTGGGAGTTGATAAATAGTGGTGATTTTCTTCTGTTTTGTTAATTGTAATATTTGTGACGAGTTGTTGTTTCTCAGCAAGTCCCAAAAAGGTGCAGTCGTGTTTGAAAATGCAGTAGCCATTTGAGCCAAACATTCCTCACAAACAGAAAATGGAGCCCAATGCTACAGGGTAGGCAATGGCCAAGTGGTACCATCACTAGTGTATTAATCCTGAAACCCAGCTAATGTTCTGGGGACCTGGGTTTGAATTCTCCTACAGTCAATGGTGGAGTTTGAATTCAATTTTTGGGGCAGCACGTTGGCTCAGTGGTTAGCATTGCTACCTGACAGCAGCTGGGAGCAGGGTTAGATTCCACCCTCAGGCAACTGTGTGAATGGAGTTTGCATGTTCTCCCCACATCTGCGTGGGTTTCCTCTGGGTGCTCCTGTTTCCTCCCACAATCTAAAGATGTGCACGGTTAGGTGGATTGGCCATGCTAAATTGCCCATAGTGTCTAGGGATGTTTTGGTTAGACACGGGAAATATAGAGGTAGGGAATTGGGTCTGGGCGGGATACTCTTTGGAGGAGTGGTGTGGACTTGTTGGGCCAAATGCCCTGTTTCCACGTGGATTCTGTGATTTCTGTGTCCCAATTAATTTGCTCATGATGGAGTTATCTGAGTCAAGATTTTGTTGGTCAGCACATAATGGAATGTTTTATGTGCTAATGAATAGGTAGATGAAACATTGATTTAACATCTCAAGCCAAAAATGGTCACTCTAGGAAAGCGTCACTAAACTATAAACCTCTTAGAATTGTTATGGTGCAGAAAGAAGCCATTCAGCCTTTTGAATATGCACCAGAATACTCAGAGAGCCAGTGCAGATACAATGGGCCAAATGGCCTCCTTCTGCAATGTAACAATTCTCAGATTTAAATTCCACCAGCTGATGTATATTTTAATCATATCCATAAACTATTAGCCTGAGTTTCTAGTCTAGTGATGGGAGAACAAATCCACCATTATTTCCTTTTCTTTCTCTCATGTACCCTCCTCTGTGTTGGAATTATAAACTCCAAAAAAGGCGAAAGTGTGTCAGACTTAATCAAGATTACACAAGGGCATTATACACACCATTAGATTTAGAATAAACAAATTATTAAAACAGAGGACACAATAGTTCCTCTGAAACTTGATGCCTGCTCTATATATCTGGCTCAAATTTCATGTCCTGCTTGAAGGACTATTTGAAGTAAAAACTTTTTTTTGAAAAGATCAAATTGTTGTATGGGCGTGTGCTGACAACAATTACCAACCTTGGTTGGGTAGATAACTGCCAACATGCTCTAACAGTAAGAGGTTATTTTCTTTAAAAAGATGCAATTTCCTACATGATTACAATCAGATATAGTACATTAATGAGACGTACATTGTTAGCTATTGTTTCTAAGAGAAAACTTGACACAACTTTGATCCCTTCATAATTTTAAGATGCTCTGACTTTCCCAACCACATCCTTATGATGACATTTGAGTGAAGCTTAATGCAGTTTTCAGCATTAATCTGTTCAGAACCATTTCCTTATGCAACAGAAATGACAATGGGGGAGAAAAACAGAACTTAGCTCATTGAAATGGGAGACTCTGCTATTCAACACAAAGATTACAAAGGATTTTTCGACCTTTACAGACATCCTCATTTTTATTTATATATAGAACTTCTGGCATATGTTGATGTTTTTCTTCATATTACTAGGTAATTAAAAACTAAAACACTAGTTGTTTTGTTGTGCGAGCCATAGGTATGTGTGGTAACAATGATTTTATAGCATGCAGTTGCAATTGAATCTAATAATAGCTGGTATGCACTGGGAGCAACCGGAACAACCAGAGAATTTAACCAGAAACCTGTTGACACCCAGTTTCATCAGCCAATTCAATTGTAGTATGCTGCTAATGTTAATCCCATTCTTCCACATCTGAGCCTCTTATTCCATGACCTCACAGCAGGTACATGTGAACACAACCAGCTGTACGATCCCCTCCAAGCCACTCCTCCTCCTGACTTGAAAATATATCACCATTCAGTGTCACTGAATCAAAATCCTGGAGTTCACTCCCTAATGACATCGTGGGTCTACTTACAGCATATAAACTGCAGCAGTTCAAGAGTGCAGCTCCCCACCACCTTCTCAAGGGCAACCAGGATGGGCAATGTATGCTGCTCAACCAGTGATGCTTGTGTCCCATAAATGAATTAAAACATTAGTTCTTGTCTCTCCAAACCGGGAAAACAGGCCTTAGAGTTTTCCCATCAAACCCTTCAAGAATCTTATAAGAACTAATGAGATCCATCCTCATTCTTCTAATTTAAGAGTATGGATATCTATCCCATCTTGTAAACCACCCCACTGTGACAATAATGATTACCATACTATTTAGCTTCCTAACTGCTTGCTGTACCTGCATATTAGCTTTTAGTGATTCACATACAAGGAAATCTAAATCCTTCTGAATCATAGCATTTACTCATCTCTCAACTAGGCTTTTCCATTATTCCTAACAAAGTTTCATGCTTATCCACATTTTTCCAGCTTATTGTGCAATTTAACTAGTCTATGTCCTTTACAGCCTCTTCACAGCTTACATTCCCACTCAGCTTTGTTGCTGTCAGGTTTTCTCATCTCAGTAATTTCTAGATCCGAAGGCATCTCCCAAGTCTACCTCAGATAGAATGGGAATCGAACCCATGCTGTTGGCGCAATTCTGAAACTCACCCTAGCCAAGCTAACTGAACATCCAGAGTCAATTTAGTCGATTATAGTACAGTACCACTCAAGCTAAAAAAGTAAACAGTACTTTTTATTTTCTCTGGACTCCCAATGAAAGGTTAGAAGGTTGCTCAACAGTAAGATCTTGGCAGTTCCTGCAATGTCTAACGACATGTCTGCATGGCCATTCACCTTAGCACTCAGCCTTTTCCTTGTCCAGGAGCACAGAGAAACCCATTTATTAGAGTGCATATATTTTAAATATTGAATAGATGCAATGTGATAAAAGCTGCTATAAGCCACAGCAATGGAAATTCATTGCTTTCTGAAATAACAGCACGGAGGCTGTTTATCCTGTCACCAAGTCACCCTTAATTTACATGTGGTAATTTACATACATGGGGTCTGACCAGCCAGCTGAGAGCCAGAACCGAGAATCAGGAGAGTCTCTGAATCTCCTGTTAAATCTGTCAGCTAGGGCTCCCTGACTGTCCCACATTTAAAAACCCAATCAATAATCGCATAGTCAATGAGATTCACCTGGCCCTGGTTCTAATCACTGCACGTTCCAACAACCATCCAGCCTTTTATCCTCATTGTTGAAATAGGGCTGTGACACTGAACTAATAATATTCAAAGTATCATGGCAGCTCCGTTTTTGTTGTGAATCCACATGCACAAAACTGCCCCGTCACTGCAAACTAACTGTGCACTTAATGGAAGTAGGAAATTTAAGACTTGTTGCAGTTCGTATTTTCATAAGAACTAACAATTATGGCATATATGCCAGGGAGATATAATCAGTAGCCCTCAAGACTCTGGCAATTCTATGACTGCAATTAAATTGAATAAATTGGACTGCCCTGAGCAGACAGGGCATTTTGGTGATTTGCCTAATAGAGGAGCTTGTGGTGAATTGGCTGATTGTGCTGAAAGCTGCTATGACTTCCTACAAAGAGCCTTTTGCTTAAACCTTGGTTTCAGATTTTGGAGTGCAACAAATAGCTCTCCTCCAATTGCTCATGTCTGAAGCATAATCTCCAGAGGCAGTTTCCATGGGAATGGTCTCTGAAAGTGATTCACACAAAGTTATTCTGAGACTATATATCATACTAAACTGACAGTTCTATGGTGGTGCAGATCTGTTCCAGTTGTTCTGATTCTTGTCTAACCTTTCAGTCTCCAGGAGTTGGGCAACTTGAAATGGCAAGCATGAGAAGGGAAATATCCCTGTGCACCAAACCTGCATCAGGAAAAACTTCCCAGAATGGTGGAATTTTCATTCCTTGGGATTGGTGCGAATAGAATCAGAATAATTGTTCAATCAAGTTGTTTGCTTGTTCTTAAGCCTTTCAGCCTTCTTCCTTCACATGACCCACATCCATCCAACAGCCCCTCAAACATTCAATGTCAACTCATGTGCTCAAACTCCACAGTGGATCTGTATAGGCCCTAATTACAACTTAATGTAAACCTATGCCAATCCATCCAAAACGTTTTGCCCTTGCATCCTGCATGCCAACTCACCCAGTATCCATCATGGGCAGGCTTCAGAAGCCAAATTTCTATGAAATAAATATCCAATTATCTACCACAAGAGAATTATCTATTCACTATATTGAAAAAAGCTTTAATGAAAGACTTCTCTGAAATCAAATCCCTTCAAATACATAATCTCTAGTAAAACCGGATACGCTTTACTCAGAATCCCACAAATAGAGCTACTCCTTGAATACCCTATTTCAGCTCTCAATCAGATTGTTAGCTTTGGATATCACGCTTGAGTACTTATGGATGGTGGCAGACAAGCAGTAATTATGGTGAATGATTGCCCTTAATGTAATGTCAACAAAGTGCTATTATAAATAATAGTCCAGTTTTTTTGTCTCTCCCTGACGCAGGCTTTTTTTTAAACTTTTACAAGGAATAGAGATTTAAATAAATTCATAGCTTGGCTGTTCTACAGATTCTCTCCACTGTTCAGTAACATTGTAAGAAGCTGTAGCTCCTGCACTGTGGGATAATGCTTTGCTACAATAATAAATGCTTTATATTTGAGCTCAGCACTGAGTTTGTGTTTTTTGCCTGTGAATCATGTCCAAACCCTTTCACCTACTGGAAAAAACAAAATATGTCTGAAATGGGGTGGGACTCCCTGCTAACAATTCAGAATTTCTGAGGAATCTCCAAGACCCCATGAAAATCCAGATCCCTGGTGAAGCGACTTGTTGATATGTTGAAATATGAAAGAATTGTTATGTTCCCAGTTGATGGTACTATGGGATATTTCAGATCCAGGAGTGAAATCTGGTCATAAAGATCGGATGATATAATCTGTAGTTAATGAGTTGGTCATTCACACAATCCTGCAGAGTTTCTTTAACAAGAGAGAAGTTAATTACATAAAATCCAAAAAAAAGCCCAATTTTTCTCGATATAGAACTCATTTAGAAAACAAGAGCTTAGAATATACAGGAAGACAAAATTTCAATTATCACTTACAACACAATCACTTTAAAGTGAAATTCAGAGAAATTTCCCCTCCATATCAAATCTTCAAGTTTACATAACCAATAGGCTCCAGGCAGGATGATGGCTCAGTGGTTAGCACTGCTGCCTCACAGTGCCAGGGACCAAGGTTCGATTCCACCCTCAGGTGACTGTCTGTGCGGAGACTTGCACATTCTCCCTGTGTTTGCATGGGTTTCCTCCCACAGTCCAAAGATGTGCAAGCTAGGTGGATTGGCCAAGCTAAATTGTCCGTAGTGTTCACAGATGTGTAGGTTAGATGGGGTATAGTGCAATGGGTCTTGGTGGGATGCTCTAAGGGTCAGTGTGGACTTGTTGGACCAAAGGACCTCTTTCCACACTGTAGGTATGCTATGATCTAATTCTCCACAGTTCTTTCCTGTGAAGCCTGTGTTTGTCCTACATAAATACTCATAAAAACAAAAGTTTAGACTTTCTCAGCATTCTCCATCTTGTTTTCTCATACAGCTACTTTATAATCGGACTTGCAGGGGTGTTGGAATGAAATGTGCATGGCATGATTCCTGGTAATCCAATTTCTGCTGTAAATATCAACACTGTGCACCAATGCCCAACATTCACTTCGCTGGGTAAAAAAGCTCAAATTGCACTATTCAGAGTGAGTTTGACTTTAAATCTGGATAGTAACCAGATATTGAATAGATTGATCTTGAGACTCTGCAAACTCAATTGCCGGGGTCACAAGTAAGCACAATCCTATGTTGAGATCATTTATCAAACAGTTCTTTCTACAAGTGTTGGTTTTTTAACAGAATAATCTACACAATGTTAAATACAGAGGAGTTGCCAAGATTACAAAAGATAGGGAGAAGCTTGAAGTTTTTTTTTAGATTAGATTCCATACAGTGTGGAAACAGGCCTTTTGGCCCAACAAGTCCACACCACCCCTTGAAGCATCCCACCCAGACCCATCCCCCTAAACACTATGGGCAATTTCCGCATGGCCGATCCACCTAGCCTGCATGTCCTTGGACTGTGGGAGGAAACCCACACAGACACAGGGGAACATATAAACTCCACACAGACAGTCACCCATTGCTGGAATTGAACCCAGGACCCTGGTGCTGTGTGGCTGCAGTGCTAACCAATGAGCCACCGTGCCACACAAGTTGTATTTCTCATTTTCAAAGTATTTGCAGTGTAAGTGCACCGCCTTTGAACAGCAACAATTTGTTTCTGTCAGAAAATAAGTCTGAGTTTGCAGTTGCTTGACAACATTTTTGTTTGCTTGCAAGTGCATGTTTGGAAGGTCAAACAGATGCTCTATTGCCACTCTTCCAACATAGAAGGACAAGAGCAGCATATACATGGGAACACCACTACCTGCAAGTTCCCCTACAAATCACACACCATCGTAACTTGGAAATATATCTCTGTGCTTTCACTTTTGCTGGGTTAAAGTACAAGAACTCCCTTTCAGCAGCTCTGTGGATGTCTTTACACTCCGAGACTGCAACAGATCAAGAAGGCAGTTCAAGACAAATATGAATTAGCAATAAATGCTTACCTAGCCAAGCCAGCAACAACTATATCCCCTTGCTGGTTTAAAAAAAAATTCCTGATTCTTTAATGAGAGGGAATATCCACCCTGACAGAATCATATATGTTTCAATAGAATCACCTTTAATTATTCTAAATTGCAATGAGTATAGGCTAACCTGTTCAACCATTCTATGTAAAACAAATCCCTTATTCATGAAACAGGTTGGTGAACCTTCTCTGAATTGCTTTCAGCGCAAGTATTGCCCTTAATGAAAAGAACGTACATCCTAGGCGTGGATTCACTATATGCTTTTTACAGTTGTACCAAGAGTTCCTTACTTTAATCCCCGTTTTCAATAAACTTCTTGCTTGCTTTCCTAATTTTGTGCTTTCCCTGCTGCTGACTCTTTGTAATTCATGTACATGGGCACTTAAATCTCAGATGTCTCCGTACTACAGTATTTTCCAGCCTCTCTCTAAGTGGCATCCTGCTTTTCTGCAGTTCCTGCCAAAGTGGACAAACATATTTTTGCATGTAATACATCCAGCTGCAAACATTTCACTCAACCCATCAATTTCTCTTTGCTGATTCTGTATATACCCCTCAGAACCTGCTTTCCTATTGTCATAGTTTCTGACGATACATTGTCTTCAATACCGTTGACACTTTCATCCGAATCAGGATCCCAAGAGGGCTTGGGGCATTGGGAATTCCCATTTCTTCTTGTGCTACCAAATTTTATCTGTCTGTGGTATTACCATTCAAAGTTCCCCTGCCACACAAAACCCAATTGTTGCCTTATAAATAAAACCAAATGATAATTCTATAATTTTCCAAGATTATTCAGATTCTTGTCTTCCTGCTTCCTCCTAGTCCATAGTTTCAAATTGTAGCACACTGGAATTGACTTAAAAGTGTTCCAAGTAGATATGAAACAATTCGATTCTCACAATGGTTTCCTCCAAAGCCCTCACTACAAATTTTTTGACATAACTGTCCAATTGCCTTTGTGCCTGCATTTTTGTCCCACCCAGGATTGTTAAATTTTCCAGCAGCTGGACTGTTGAATGAGTTCTTGTGGCACACTGCAGTGTCTCTGCCTCTAGTTTAGAAGGCCCAAGTTCAAGACCCACCTACTCTTGAGTGGTACCTGAAAAGGTTGATTAAAAATATTGACAACTGAACTACTGAAGGCCAATTGGATTGAGGTTGATTTGCTCAATCATATTTTGGTCACTGGATTGTTGGTCTTAAAATTTTACTTGTTTCGATTTAGATGCTAAGCAACCAGTTATGGTGCTAAGAAATTATGAATCAATGAAGCGGCCCAATGCAGTTTGACATCAAGTGCCAGGCAAATCAAAGTAAGAAATTGACTTCAAAGGCTGTGGAGTTTTATGGACAATGAATCTGAAAAGCTGTCCCTTCAAACCAAACACACCAAATGAGACATCTAGTGTCTTACTATCAAAATAAGGGCACAAGTTAGTGAGTCCTGGCGAAGAGTTTCCTGCTCCTCGGATGCTGACTGACCTGCTGTGCTTTTCCAGCTCCACATTTATTGGCACAAGTTAGAACTCCGAAACCAAATAGAGAAGCTCCTAACATTCAATGGGTCAGGCTGCATCTGTAGGATGAAGAAAACAGTTCGTGTTTCAGGTGTAACTCTTAATTAGAAGATTTTTGAACAAAAGATTATTAGCTGAAACATTTTTTTACATTTTCATCAGGAGGCTGCATTTATTTCTGCCATATCAGTTCCTGTATTTACCCAGTGTTCAAATAAACTTCCCACATAAAGTGAAGACCTGTTGTTTCAAGCCGAAATACCATATTAGTGACATGGTAAATGTTCTGACAACAGCAGTCAATGTCTCTTAATCCTGATAATTTAAAGTCAAGATTCTCATTCTTTCAGGTTTCAATTGCATAAAATTTTAAAAGTAAACCAAACATTTAAAAAAGTGCTTTTTTTACCATTTTCTCCATTAATACAGTCATTCTTTAAGTCTTTGTATTATCCTTCTTATATGATTTGACATTGAAATCACAACTTTAATTTACACAGGGATAGCAAGAACTGCAGATGCTGGAGTCAAACATAACACTGTGTGGAGCTTGAGGAACACAGCAGGCCAGGCAGCATCAGAGGAGCAGGAAGGCTGAAGTTTCGGGTCGGGACCCTTCTTCACTTTTTCTGAAGAAGGGTCTCGACCCGAAATGTCAGTTTTCCTGCTCCTCTGGGGCTGCCTGGCCTGCTGTGCTCCACCAGCTCCACACAGTATTATCTAATTTACACCACCTTCTTTCAACCTTGTACTTTCTGTTTAACAATCCTTCAAGCTTATCAGTGAAGGAGATAGCCCATTCCTTGCCCTATTTTTGCTCAAATCTGGGGGAGGCAACGGTGTAATGAGAATGTCCCTGCACCAGAAAACTAGGTTAATGGACTGGGAAAACAAATTCAGACCCCACCATGGCAAATGATATAACTTGAATCGGATAAAAAAGTTGGAATTGAAAAGATAGAATGATGGTAACTCTGAAATGCTGTCAAATGGTGCTTACAAACTGGCCTTCCACAGTCCTTGAGGGAAGGAGATCTGCCATCCATATTTTTTCTGGCCTCCATACCTACAGTAATGTGATTGGCCCTTGACTGCTCTCTGGTCAATTAGGAGTGGGCAAGAAATGCTGGGCAGTGAAGGCAAAACATATGGATGAATTAAAAATCACATACAGGACACTGCACTGTTTCAATTGTGCACTTCCAGAGCTAAATATCATGAAGGCTAAATAGGTAAGGGCAAGATTAGTTAACAGCAGGCAATGTGCATTTTCAGTTTATAGCAAATCTTGGGCTGTCAAACATTGAAGCACTGCTACACTTTGCAACAGAGTTCAACCTCATGTCAATATTTGCTGTGCCTTACTTCATGGAGATGGTGGAGTAGTGCTATTGTCAGTGGATTAGTCACACAGAGACTCAGACTATTTTTCTGAGAAAGTGGGTTTGAAGCCCATCTCACTACAGATGATGAAATTTGAATTCCATTAATAAAGCTGGACCACGAAACCATTGATTTAAAAACAAACGATCTGTTTCACTATATCCCTCAGGGAAGGAGAAGCTGTTAGCCCTACTTGTTGTGACGCAAGACCCATGGCAGAGTGGTTAACATTTAAATACCCCATGAATTAACCTACAAGCCACCCAATTGCATCTAATCATGGCAAAAAGAATAAAAAGAATGAAACTGGATGGACTACCTGGCAACCACCAAGGTACCGGAAAAGGATATAGCACCCACAGCCCTATCAACCCTGCAAACTCCTCCTTGTAGTATAGAGGGGCTTTTGTCAAAATTGGGATAATTTACATATGTACGAGGGATAACATTACATAAAGTCAGGAGGCAGTTTCCTTCAACATTAACCCTGGACACCATGAAGTCTCATGGCATTCAATGAAACATGGGCAAGGAAATCTTCTGCTGTTTTTGTGCTTCTCTGCTGTTTGCAACAGGGATAGGTGAATGGCTTTAAAAATGATAAAGTTGGATGCAGCTTTTGTTGATGGTAATTTGAATCATACAATATTTACATACTGTGAAACAGTCTCAACATTAAGTAATCATCAACGCTAAGTATGTTAAATACAACAGATAAAAAACAATGAAATTAAAACATTCTTGATGCAGTAACAATGACACATTTCCAGGTCATGAAAGTATGAACCATATCGTTCAAAATTGGTTATAAAATTCATACAATGGATGTGGTTATCACTGGCTAGGCCAGCATTGTTTGTCCATCCCAAGTTGTCTTTGAGGAGGTGGTGGCAAGCTTCCTAGTCAAATCATTGCAATCCTCAGAGTGGGAGCCATTTTTACAAGGCGGGTTTGTGAAGCCTCTATTTCTTCCTCCTTTTGCAGACATGAAATAGCTGTTTATTTTAACTAAAGAGGAAACGGTAACAAATAATAGGACAGGAAAACTCCAGTAACAGAAAAAAAGGTCTCTCTCTTTGGAAATGGTGTGCTTGATTCTGCAAAAGGTAATCAGCCCCCAAGAGAAAACTGACTGTGAGAACAGAGATCTTTTTAAAAATATAGCTGTGAGCCTTGCAACAGTCTCCAAGAACACCATGAATTCAACTTAAAATTTCTTCATTGAAGACATGGTTTTTTTATTCTGTTCTACCTGCAGTTACCCTGTGTAGTATTCTGTTTGCTTGTATGTTAATATGTGCGTATATCTTGGAATTCAGGACAGATTTTTAGCTTTTTTAACATTTACACCTATTGGCTGTGGGAATTCACAAATAAACTAGTTCCTTAATTCAGATTAATCGGAGGAGATCTGTCTGGTATGTTCTTCATAGTTTCAATACATGTGCAAAAATATATTGTGTCAATTGCATACTTTTTAAAACACTAACTTTGTATTTCAAACTCGGGCGTGGCGAGAGAGGAATTTTTTCACTTGTCCAGGCTTGGTTGTAACGCAACCATGTAAAATGCCCCATTGATGCAATTCTGAAATGTACATTATGTGTAAATCTTGTGCAGACCCCATACCAGTTAAACTAGACTATTATTAAAACTCAGCAAAGGGAAAAAAAATTGCTTACTTTACCACAATGGAAGATGCAACCTACTCATACAGGATTGCATTGCCTAGTTTCTACCATTACATAGCGATATTCAGCTTATGATAAAAATATACATTAGTTTCTTTGGAAAGGTATGATTTTCCAGTCCAATATTATCATGTTTCTGAAGGCACATGTTTTGGGTGCATTCAGCAATGATGTTCAACATTAATTAGATACAGAAAACAGTCCTGATTATTCCACTCCCTAGGCTAGAATTATTGAAATCAACTGAATCACTGTTCTCCATTTCTCGAGTAATATTTCACGTCAGGTCATGGTTAAGGAAGGGTGAGAGTAAATATTGAATACAGTAGCAGAAACATGATCCAGCTGACTGTTCTGTCCCAAATTATATTCATCTAAATAATTGTTGCGACAGCTGTACACATCCAGGTGACTAATAAATGTTCCATTGCAGTCCTAAGAGACCTGGAAATGGGGGAGAGGATTTACAAATGCAGACCACTCTTCACAAATCACTGATCTCTGTCCTGTTCTGACAACTAAACAGTTAAATGCTGAACAGAGCACTAAGGTTTCAGCCCTGCTGGGCTCCAAAATCAACATTATTTGTGGAATGCAATTTGGCAAGTTTGAAGTCTAGATTGAAATGAGATTAATAACCAGTGCCAGCCCTTCTTTAGTAATACAAAAGGGAGTAGGCAGCCGGAAAATATTGAAATCAAGGTCAAGTGATATGCTGATGAAATGTTGATAAAGAATCACAGATCTGAAATGCTAACTCTATTTTTCTCTCTACACATATACTGCTTCACCTGCTGGGCTTCTACCCCCAATCACCCCCACCCCACCACGACCCCAGCATTTTGTGTTTTCATTTCAAATGTCCAGTATCTGCAATATTCTGCTTTCCTATTAGAACAAGTTGTGAGGGGGTAATATAATTTGTGGAAATTCCCAGTTGTTGTCCATAAGAATGTGTAGAGCTTTTCAATACATTTTTTTTTACAGTATCTTTTGAGACCTTTGGTACTAAAAGATTTAGATGTGCCACTAGCCCCTGTAGTAGATTCTGTACTGTTAGAAAACTTCTATCATTTTAATTTATTGATAGGTACATCCTTTCTTGGCTTTTTCATCTATTTCTGCTCATTTGTACTCAGTGAGTAGCCTTCCTAGAGTAAACATCTCTAATTGACTAGATAGGTTTGCTCATTTTCTTGACAGAATGAGTTGTGATGTGTCATCATTGCAATCTTGTATTTCAGGCATGACATGATGTATATATTTTATGTCTTTGGTATATTTCTTGCAATTATTCAAGACGCACAAATGAAAGGTGAAGTTGCTCATAGTTGGTATCTGCTTAAAAATTGTAATTTTCAAATCGTGGGGTCATAGATATTTATCAGCACAAACACACTTAGTCAAATGTAGCGACTGTATACTACATTTTTCTGGAGCAATCCTTGCACTTGCTTGGTCAGGTCTGTATGTGTCTCCTGAACCACAACAATGTGGTTGGCTTTAACTGCACTCTGAGCCATTAGGGCTGAGAATAAATGCTGGGCTAGCCAGCTACACCCTCATCCCATGAATGAGTAATAAAAGAACTCAGAACTATGTAAGATGCCATAATTAGGGAAGTGCAGACATCCTGGAGGATTGTAGGACAGACAAAGGTTACTAAGCGAGAGGGAAGTTGAAGGTGTGAAGGGATCTGAAAGCAAGGATAAGAATATTGAAATAGAGGGATTACAAAACCAAAGTCCAATGTGGGTCGGCAAGTAAAATTTAATGGGCAATTCCAACTTAGCTTAAGTTACAATATGAACAATAGAATTCTTAATTACCTCAAGTTTTTGAAGGATGGAAGATGAGAAATTAGCCAGAATGTGTCGGAATATTTAAGTCTAGAGCTAGGAAAAAAGGCATGGATGAGAGTTTCAACAATAAACAAAGTGAGGTACAGGTTTAGTCAGACACTGATGTGGAAGTGAAAATAAGCAGACTTAGCAGTGGCCATGAACATGTGATTGGAAGCTCACTTTGGGGTCAAATACTAAGGTTATGAGCAGTCTAATTCACCCTCACTCAGTCAGAGAAGATGGCATCAGTAGCTACAGTTTGTGACGAAGACAGAAGATAACAAGTTTCACCCTCTCAATATTTAGTTGAAAGAAGTTTCTGTTCACCTGGGTATCAAAAAAATAGTGGGACAAATACAGAGATAGTGGTGTGGGAGGAGAAGGTAGACATGAGATACAGATGGGATAAAGCTGAGTGTTACCAGTGTGCATATGGAACTCAATATGCCTTTTCAGATAATATCGTTGTATTGTAACAATGCCTAAATTTTTAAAAATAGTCATGTGGTGGCAATGGTGGTTGACCAAGGATAAATCCTTTCCAATGGGAATGATGCAGGAACAGGAAGAAAATATAATTGCAGGTGGTGTTCTGGCTATTTTGGTGAGACTGGAACCAAGCAAGTGTGGTGCCCCTGGTGGAGGACAGAGGAAGGACATTGAAGGAGAATGATGAGGTCAATCATTCCATTGCTATTCCCAGGTTGTGATGAGAAATGCCATAGACCACATCTACACAGCTCTAGATGTTTCTTACCCCATATCAATTCCTTCTAGCTTTGTTGCTGAGGTTAGCAGCAAATTTACTGACTCTTTATCTTTTGTCATCTTATTCATGAAGTAAGCAAATGAGTCTGTTGTGGATCTTGTCAAATGACAGGTATCCTATGTCTCTGGGAAAAAGGAAAAGATTGTGGTGGAGTTATAGGCAGTGGGATAGATTAGGTTTCCAGAAATTGAATGAAATTGCAAAAGCAGCTACTGACACCGCAATCAAAGGAGAAGAATGGATACTCTGTTATGCCTCTGCATTTAATTTAAGGACACAAGAACATCTCTACCTTTCAGAATCTTAACAGACATTGGAATCAGAAGATTCTAAAAAAGTCTTCACATTACAGAAGGAATTTCATAAAAAAAATCTACTCTTCAATCATTGAACAAACACAATAAGCATTTTCTCAATGACCTAAGTAATAAATATTAAGTGTATTGTGATTCCTTCTATGCTTCGCACAGCTTGAAATATATAACCCAACATTATAAACAAACACATAAAAATCTAAACATTTTGAAGACAGAAGTATTAGCAGCCTTATCCCCCAATAAATGAAAAAAAGGGTTAGAAACAGGGTTTTATGGTGAGATTTAATATTTAAAACATAAATGTGTTTTTTTTCCCTCTTATAACAATTATGATTGCAACTGTAGTTTTTACCTTAGATTTGCCAAATTTACAGGCGCAAGGTAGGCATTCCAAAGCGAAAAATATTGCTGAACCTCCAACTACTTAGTAATTTTCTGAACGTGGAGGCATATGTTGGCTGTTTTACCCACAACATGTAAAAACTTTATTTCAATATCTTAACACTGTTCCAGGCTAAATCTGTTAGGTCTCTGTAGAATCTCCTGAAAAATGTACACGTGAAATTATATCTTCCCATCAGCTCATTTAAGGTGGTTATCCAGGATTCCAGAGGCTGCTGTATCACAGTGCCAGGGATCTGGGTTTGATTCCAGCCTTGCAGTTTGCATGTTCTCCTTGTGTCTGCATGGGTGTCCACTGGGTGGTCTAGCTCCCTCCCACAGTCCAAAGATGTGCAGATTAGGTGAATTGGCCTTGCTAAATTGCCCTGTAGTGTCTAGGGGTGAGCTGGGTAGGTGGATTAGCTATAATAAGTGCAGGGATAAAGTGTGGAGGTGGGTCTGGGTGGGATGGTCTTCGAAAGTTCAGTGCAGACTTGATTGGCCAAATGGCCTCTTTCTGCACTGCAGGAATTCTATATACAAATGGTGATAATTTGCTGTTTAAATGTAAGTACTTTCTATGACTATTAAGGTTTATAATCAGTAGAGGAGTCCACCATCAGTACAAAATACAGGACAACAGTCAAGCAATTTTAAAAAATTAATTAACTGGCTTGTTCCCTGGAAATCCTTTGCTACGCGATATATTGACCTTTTTATTGATGCAATTAGTCTCATTCTTGCAGATGCAGCACAAATGTCAAAGGTTCTTGATTAGTAAGGTGATCAAGAGTTATGGCAAAAGGCAGGAGAAAGTGGTTGAGAAACATATCAGCCATGATCAAATGTTAGAACAAAGCATTACAAAAACAACGAATGATATCAATGAAAACTGAACAGCAAAATTCAGTTTGAAGTAAAAGAGAAATAATTTATCATTCGCCTTTAATTGTAATGTTGCAGATTTTCATTTTGTCCAGAATGCTGGATTTGAGTGCTGACTTTGGCTTTCTTTCCTGTGCTGGAAGCAATTTATGGATCGAAGCTGACCTCTCTATGGGTATTCAGTAAAGGCTGCTTAATTCTCATACCTGAATCTCAAAACATAGCCAGTTTGCCAAGAAATGTTATGCTTATGGGAGCTAAATGACTAGAACGTAAAAACAGACTTGGGGTTTTCTGTATTATTAACTGGTGTTTGTCACTTCCAGTGAAAAGTTCAGCAAATTCAGTTTACTTATGTTGAACAAGCATTTTCCTTAACTCTATTTGCTTCCTTCAAATAAAAGGCATTGCCATGGGAATGCATGTGTATCCTTGCTGCACTTGCCTTTTTGTAGGATACATGAAAATTCCTGTTTCCAATTACACTCAAATCACTTGCCCAAACTTTTGTATTTTTTTGGTGCACTGATGGCTGTATCAGTGCCATTTTTTGATTTCACCCTGAAACATATAATTTCTTCATCTTAGCTTCAAACTTCCAACCCTCTGACTCTTTCTTCCCATTCCTGAATTTTTGTCTCAATATTTCTGACTATTTGCAGTATATGATTTAAATGAGAAACTAAATGTAATACCTCTGAGTTTGCAGACAATACAAAGTTCAGTGGGTGGATGAACTGTGAGGAGGATGTAGAGATGTTTCAATGTGACTTATTGGACATGTGGAAAGAGTGGGCAAATGCATGACCCTTTAGAACGGAAGTGAGGAGGAATTTCTTCTGCCGTACAATGAACTCATTGCTGCAGAGGGCTGTGGAGGCCAGGTCATTGAGTGAATGCAAGACGGTATTAGATAGGTTCTTGATTAGTAAGGTGATCAAGAGTTATGGCAGAAGGCAGGAGAAAGTGGTTGAGAAACATATCAGCCATGACTGAATGTCAGAGCAGACTCAATGGGCTGAATAGCCTAATTCTGCTCCAGTATCATGTGGTCTTGTGGCTTTCTGGCAGAAGAATGCAATTGTGAGATTATCCACTTTGGTAGCAAAATATTGGCTAAGAGTGAAGTGCATTAAGACTTGGGTGTCCTTGTATACCAGCCACAGAGAGTAAACATGCAGGAGCAGTTGGCGATGAAGAAGTCAAATGATACGTGGCCTTCATAGCGGCAGGATTTGAGTACAGGAGCAGGGAAGTGTAGCTGCAATTGTACTGGGTCATGGCAAGACCAAGCCTGGAGAATAGTGTGCAGTTTTGGTCTCTTTATCTGAGGAAGGATGTTCTGGCTATGGAGGAAGTGCCACAAATGTTTAATAGACTGATTTCAAGAATGGCAAAACTGATGTTTTAAGAGAAACTGGATCAATTTGACAAAATTCACTGGAGTTCAGAAGAAAGAGGGAGGATCTCGTAAAAACCTATAAAATACTAATAGGACTAGACAGGGTAAATGCAGGAAGAATTCTCCCGATAACCAACGAGCCCAGAACCAGGGGTCACTGACTAAGGATACAGAGTAGGCCATTTAGGACTGAGATAAATGGAAATTTCTTCACCCAGAGAGTAGTGAGCCTGTGAAATTCTCTGTTACGGAAAGCAATTGAGGCCCAAACATTGTATGTTTTCAAGAAAGAGTTATACATAGTTCTTAAGAGCTAAATGGCTCAACAGGTATAGGAGAAAGCAGGACAGGGTACTGAGCTGGATGATCAGCCATGATCATATTGTATGGTTCTAACGGCTGAATAGCTTATTTCTGCTTATATTTTCTGTCCTCATGTCACTTCAATAAATATGAAATTGCAATACATCAGCTTTTAGTTATTGTTGGGCATTTAAAAAATTAGTATCTCTGAGTTTTATTACCTGTTTCTCATATTTTTCTACAAAAATTAAATCTGACTTTCTCTTTTTATTACCATATTCTGCACTGAAACTGGCACTGAATTTCAATTCTAATGACACTTCCTGGTTCAGATTCTGTGCTGTTTATTAAGAATTCCTCAATCTGATTGGTTACAGAGATATGTGGTTATTTGCCCTGTTCACATAAGCCCCAAATATTTTGCATTCTGCTCTTTGGCTCCATAACTTACAATAAGTTGCCAAACCCCACAGAAAGTTTATTGGCAAGTTAATGAATAGCATTGGCATATTATTAAATATGTATTAGCTCTGGTTCTTTTTTTGCCTTTTCAATGATACATTGATACTTAATACTGAGGTGATTAATTAAATCTTTTCAACATCATAAATTATTCTGAATTTAAAATGAGCTGTCAAGCCGACAACCCAAAGCAATTGCAAAAGCAAAATCAATAGCAAGATCAATGTTTATGTGTCAAAAACATAAAACATTTAATACCATCCATATGAAATGAACGCTACTAAAATAGAGGATATCAGTTAGTAATGATTCAGTATTTGACTATGAAGTTGTGGCATTATTTTAACCTCAAAGACGTAATTTTCTGAAATTAATACTCATGGGAACATAATGTGCAGTTGCCAATTGCATTATTACTGCTAGCTAGTTGGGATTTTAAAAATATTTTCGTCCTTTTCTTTTTAGTATAAATATATCACATTCATCTATTAAACAGTGCACATCATTTATCTGTAAAGGACTCTTTCTATTCAGATCTACAATGTCTGACTTTAGCTGAAGAATCAGGTTGCTCAGGGACATTGTTCCATTTGGTACTTTAATGGGTACTTTTTGTCTTGCTTCTGAAATTTCCCTGTAGCAGCCAGTTAACAAAATGTATTCTTATAAGAGAAGCCAGCACAACATTGCAGAGAATGCCAAGCAACTGGAAAAGAAAGTTTAACAATCCATCATTTAATTCTGCACGAAAAGAAAGCAATGTCAATTAAATTATTAAATATACTTGAATATACATAAGAAACTGTACTTTTCCTTGTAAAATATTCTATGTATTTATAATTCAATCCATTATTTATCAGCTTTCACAAAACTTGCTTGCCAAACAGAGCAAAGTTTTCAGCACGAACCTCCAGACACTGCAGGTTTTGGAATAGATGAAGATACAGAAGTATAGGAGAGTGCCATTTCCAACAAGTCTGGTTATTCCCTCAACAACTTCTCTTTTGACTCCTCCCACTTCCTACAGACTAAGGGGGTGGCCATGGGCACCCGCATGGGCCCCAGCTATGCCTGCCTCTTTGTAGGTTACGTGGAACAGTCCCTCTTCTGCACCTACACAGGCCCCAAACCCCACCTCTTCCTCCGGTACATTGATGACTGTATCGGCGCTGCCTCTTGCTCCCCAGAGGAGCTCGAACAGTTCATCCACTTCACCAACACCTTCCACCCCAACCTTCAGTTCACCTGGGCCATCTCCAGCACATCCCTCATCTTCCTGGACCTCTCAGTCTCCATCTCAGGCAACCAGCTTGTAACTGATGTCCATTTCAAGCCCACCGACTCCCACAGCTACCTAGAATACACCTCCTCCCACCCACCCTCCTGCAAAAATTCCATCCCCTATTCCCAACTCCTCCGCCTCCGCCGCATCTGCTCCCACGATAAGACATTCCACTCCCGCACATCCCAGATGTCCAAGTTCTTCAAGGACCGCAACTTTGCCCCCACAGTGATCAAGAACGCCCTCGACCGCGTCTCCCGTATTTCCCGCAACACATCCCTCACACCCCGCCCCCGCCACAACCGCCCTAAGAGGATCCCCCTCATTCTCACACACCACCCTACCAACCTCCAGATACAACGCATCATCCTCCGATACTTTCACCATTTACAATCCGACCCCACCACCCAAGACATTTTTCCATCCCCACCCCTGTCTGCTTTCCGGAGAGATCACTCTCTCTGTGACTCCTTTGTTCGCTCCACACTGCCCTCCAACCCCACCACACCCGGGACCTTCCCCTGCAACCGCAGGAAATGCTACACTTGCCCCCACACCTCCTCCCTCACCCCTATCCCAGGCCCCAAGATGACTTTCCATATTAAGCAGAGGTTCACCTGCACATCTGCCAATGTGGTATACTGCATCCACTGTACCCGGTGTGGCTTCCTCTACATTGGGGAAACCAAGCGGAGGCTTGGAGACCGCTTTGCAGAACACCTCCGCTCAGTTCGCAACAAACAACTGCACCTCCCAGTCGCAAACCATTTCCACTCCCCCTCCCATTCTCTAGATGACATGTCCATCATGGGCCTCCTGCAGTGCCACAATGATGCCACCCGAAGGTTGCAGGAACGGCAACTCATATTCCGCCTGGGAACCCTGCAGCCCAATGGTATCAATGTGGACTTCACCAGTTTCAAAATCTCCCCTTCCCCAACTGCATCCCTAAACCAGCCCAGTTCGTCCCCTCCCCCCACTGCACCACACAACCAGCCCAGCTCTTCACCCCCACCCACTGCATCCCAAAACCAGTTCAACCTGTCTCTGCCTGCCTAACCGGTTCTTCCTCTCACCCATCCCTTCCTCCCACCCCAAGCCGCACCCCCATCTACCTACTAACCTCATCCCACCTCCTTGACCTGTCCGTCTTCCCTGGACTGACCTATCCCCTCCCTACCTCCCCACCTATACTCTCTCCACCTATCTTCTTTACTCTCCATCTTCGGTCCGCCTCCCCCTCTCTCCCTATTTATTCCAGTTCCCTCTCCCCATCCCCCTCTCTGATGAAGGGTCTAGGCCCGAAACATCAGCTTTTGTACTCCTGAGATGCTGCTTGGCCTACTGTGTTCATCCAGCCTCACATTTTATTATCTTGGTTATGTTCCTTCTTCATTTTACTCGGTAACCAGGATATCATCCACATGAGAAATGGTTCCATGTTTTCCTTCCAGATTTTTGACATCGCTCTTTGAATTAATTTCAAAGGAGATTCCCAATGGTAGACAGTAGAAGCAATAACACCTGAATGGTGTAAGGAATGTAGTCAGCAATCTTGATTCATTATCTCAGAATATCTACCAAAATCTGTTGCGCCGAATGTAGTCAATAACTTGTTTCTTACTAAACTGGCCAAACTATTGCTGATTGATGAAATAGGATGGATTTCTCCTGAAACTCCGTTGCTTAACTTATTGAGCTATGCACAAAATCTTAATTCTTCATTCGTCTTGGGAGCCATTACTATTCTATGCAGCATTGAGTTGGTCCTGTCACCACCAAACAATATGACCCCACTGTTTATCATGCTCTCTCATTGTGATTTCATCTTTTTCATCACAGGATGAGGAATTTTCCCTTTACAAGATTGGTCTAACACTTTCTGCAGAGTCATGTGATATCCTTGATTTAAATTGCTCAAGCCTTTGAAAGAGTTGGAAATTCATTGTGAAATTGCCCATCATTTTCATCTGATGTACAATATCTAATATCTTAACACACCTCATCAAATATATACAATCCTACCTGGTACTGAAGTATTCTGATATTCCCATATGTAGAGTTTCTGGCAATATCACACACTTTGTCGATGAGTTTTGTGGTGATTTGACCACACATGAAAAGACTGAGCCCCAGTGCTTGGAGGCTTATGTTCACTGGTGAAATTTCACATCAACTAAGGCTAGTTGGAACAGCTGCATCTCAGAAACACACTACCAAATTTAAATTCTGTTCCAAATCCTTGTACCTTTACATTGATGATACAGTTTTTCTTTTGGTGCTGTTTGACCTCACAATGAACTTTGTCTAATTTTTTTGTCCTTAATTTCTAGGCCCTTTACTTTACTGTACGGTGTAAGAGACTTTGTAGGGCTTTGTTTCTATGGTGAAATACCTGGCAGTATTTCTTGAAGTGTTCCAACTGACCACTTCTATAGCATTCAGCTTCTCCCACTGAATACTTCTTGCAATTATGTTGCTGTTTTGATCCACATTTGTAACTGTCTAATATGGTCAATTTCCACTCTTTTGACAATCTTTCAAATGGTAATGCCCCATCTGGGGGCTTACACATTGAACCACAACAGAGGAATCCCCAATGTTTCCTCAAAGAATAGACAGAACTTGGGTGTTGATCACAACTTGAAAAGTATGTTGGATTGCCTATTGCAATCTAAAGTCCTCCTTAGATTGAACAAAACCTAACAAATTTTCATCCCTCATGCTGACAATGATGTGAGCTCTAATTAAGTTACCCTTTAAGGCCCAATACCCATGCTATCCACCTAGATGAAATAACTCAGTTAAAAAATCTCAAACAATTCTTCATCACTGAGATTATTGATAAAAATTTAGTCAGAGAGCAAGACTCATTCAGGGCTAAAGTACATGTCAAACATTTAAAGAAATGTCTCATAATCTTCCGCATTTTTATCTATGTCTTACCAGAATTTCATCAGCTCTTGACCTACAGCTTATAACATGCTGACTGGGTGTCACTGCTCCTTCACAGGCAATCCTGATTCTGTTATGTAATCCTGACACTATTGTCTCCAAAGCTCCTACCAGCAGCTTTCTTGTTGGCTTTTATTGTTTTTGAGCAGCTGTGATAAAGTATCAAACAGAACTGCAATCCCAAATATTTGCCCTTTCTTTCAGTCTGAACGTTTCTGCGGTGAAAATGATTCTGAGTTTTTAATCTCCAGAATATTCCTGAGGTGTAACTTGGCTTCAAAGTCTTCTCTTATTCCCCCAAGTTTCAGTTTGCCCATATTTCCTGCTGAAACCTGTGAATTGCATCATGACTTCAGATCCTGGTCCGAGAGGTTGCCCACCATGCTTTATTCTATGCTTTAAGCTAATACTGCTATTATTATAGTTAGATACTTCTCCTCTGTATCCTTGGACTATGCATGTCTGCACATATACTCTTCAAGTCTTTTGGCTCCTTATTCTAGAGTAAAGGTTTCCCATTTCCGACATACTGTAAGCTTCCATTATTTGCAGTTTTACATTAAAGGTGAGTAAATACAGCTCTCTAATGTAGTGTTTAAACACGCTGTTTATTCTTGTTCAAGTCTGACGTTTTCTTCTAATCCACCTAACCGATTTCAGAGTAACAGCATCATTAATGCACTATACCTCAGGTGTGAGGGAGTGGCAAATATTTTATTTATCCCACAGAGACTGGTGACACAAGGTGGATGTATGATGACTCTGTCATATGTGAAAGAGCATTTCTCACAGCAGCCTAAGAAACAGAAGGAACTACACCTGACTGCTGAACTCATGGGCCAGATCTTCAGCATCTATAGTGTAACAGTCAGCTTCTCTTGCATCCTCTGGGACGGTTATCTGTACTATATCCAATTAATAAGTTCTGAAACATACAAAACACAACTATAATTTGTGAGACATTATTAAGCAAGACACTTGGACATAACCAGACATCTAAACTTCGCCTTAAGATTGCCAATGGCTCACCCAATTCTTATTCTAAGTCATTTGATAGTGCGTAACCTGAGTATCGCTGAGAAGTCACATGTTGAAGTTTTATTGTCTTACACACATCAGGACAGTTCAAAGGAATACAAATGTAAAGGAGGAAAAGGACAGCATTTATATGGTATAAGAAGAGAATATGGTTTTGTTGTCAAGTAGACTCTGATAGGAAGAGGCATTACCATGAAGAATGCACCAGTTAATGATGACTGTCGGTTAACTGTCAAAATCTATAAGCAGGAAACTGATTGCAACTAACTAGCCCATGATTGCACAGTTCACAACATAGTGGCTAACATTACATATTATTCAGTGATTGAACAATATTTACTAAAAATTGTTCAATGTGAAATAAATTACATTGATGGCAAATTTGGGATAGTCAGTTATGTTCTCAGTGTGATGCATTTGAGTGTATTGGAAGCTACATATGTTAATATACAGTGCCCTGTTCTATGAAGACAGAAAGAATATGTGCAGACACCATGCTTTTTTTAACTCAACAAAACAGATGACAGTCATTCCCTGGTTCAAATCTCAGGGTAAAATGCCTTCACTAATCTAAATCACCTGCCCAGTTTAAAATTTATAAAGCTTTAAACAAGAAAGAGCATGCACAACAGTAGTTCTTATCTGCACTTCTCTTGAATTTGCTACGCAGCAAAGATGTATTGTGCTACCTCCCAATGGGCAAAAAAATCACAGACTCTGAACGTCATTCCTCAATCACTGGAAGAAACAATTGGGGGAAATCCTTGTACAACCTTCTCTCTGGCAAGAATCAGTGAGATTCCTCTGCATTTTCTACAATCAGACTGTTTCCCTTTCTAGAATGTCGTTGTAAGCGTAGCCCTTCCTGTGGTCTTGTGAACATGCACACTCTCTGGTGAGGAAGAGGAGGTTGAGCAGCAGCTACAGGAATGTATCTCCATTGTGCTTCAGAACTGCAGCAGGGATTCTAACTCCTCCAGAGGCCTCATTGTTTTTCAGCTAGTAAGTGGCTTTTGCACCTCATTCCAGACTGGGGTGAGTGCTGTGACTGAACTGGATAGGTGATTGAGGAATAGAGTTGAAGAAAGTCAAGTTAAACAGAGATGAGGATAAGAAGCTCTTCAGAATATTCTCTCCAGTAAGCACTGATTGCTTTTATCCATGGTTCTGAAGGGTGGGGCTTTGAGTGTTAGGATCATAGATTGATCTAACCATGCTAAAAAAAACCACATCATTCACTTGTGTCCATAAGTTGTTGGTTCTCACACTCTCATTCTACCAGCAACTTTTCTTTGCATCATGGGTTTAAATTCTGTGCTGCTGTTTTCAGGCACCATATGTCTGCTGTTTTTCTCAAACTATGAAGCTTCTATTGATGTGAAACTTACTCACTAAGGCCCTGAAAGGATTTCCCCAGATGAAGGCTGAAAAAGGCAGTTCCTGGTAGGCCCACAAGACTCTGTGCACGTGCAATGCATGGCAATGTTTTTAGCTGTGTATCTTCTGTTCCAGGATATTGCGTGCCTTTTAAACATTTAAAAGCCCAGCTATACAAATCTTCAGAAGTGTGCCAATCTGGCATGGAAACCAGTATGGTCACTGTAAAAGGGAAGCCCACAGGAGCCAGAGTGACGTGCCAGGCAAAAGAGTGAAAAAAAAACTGATTCCAACATGGTCGGAGACACTTCAAGAGGAATCCGGGAATTCTGAAAACAGTAACTAGGAAAATAAGCCAAAAATCTCCAGTGAGGGATGTAATGAGAAGGATTTAAGGCAGTCATTAGAAGAGCAACTGAGAGACCAGACAAAATTAAGAAACCACCAAAAACTGCGAGAACCAGAAAAAAAGAAGAAATCTTCTAAGAACCAGCTGGAGACTGAGGGGAGAGGAGCCAAGGAAGAGGATTTCGGCAGTGACTTGGTGCTGTCTGCGTGCTCCATGTAAAACAAGGCTGTGAGGGGCTCTGGGGGAGCCGGTAAGGAGCTGGACCTTAGCCAGACAGACAGTGTCAGAACAACACACAGAAGACAAGATTGAGGCATCAAGAAGTGAGCACGTGATTAGATACTCTAAAGCAGAGTAACATTAGAAGGGTTAAAAAGCTGTACCCTACCATGAATGTTGAAATCCCTCATAAGGAAGATCAACAGGTTAACAAAAATTTTCAAGCTTCACCATACTTACTGAATCTGAGTGATTTGCTATCAAATTCATAGGTTTTGTGTTGGGTGTATCTGCCTTTTAATGAGCTCGAACACCATTTGTTTGTTAATTCATAGCTATTCATAATTTTAGATTTAGTCTAAAAGTATTGTCATGTTATCCATTCAGACAATTAATCTTTAAACTATCAGCTACTTTAAAGCCTTCAGCTTTGGTATGACAGAAAAAGTGAAAAATGTGCTAGTGTGTTTTAAAGTAGCCAATAAAGTTCACCTGACCTGAAAGTATCCCAGCTCATAGGAATCTACAAACAAACACTGAACTCACATGGCTGAAACTGTCTAAGATGTGGAAAAGATTACCCCAGAGTCAATACCTGGACATCAAAATACATCACCTGGAATGAAATCGCTCACAAAATGAGACTTTCAAATGTCACTGGCAGATGAAAGTTTTGACCGCAAATTCTTAAAAACAGGAAGGGCGAGAGAAACTCAGCAGCTTTGGCAGCATTTGTGGAAACTGACTTAAACCTAAATCCTTTAACTATAAACATGGAAATCTGATACATGCAATTATATCCTTGAGACCAAATGAGCCAGTTCAACATATAATCTCTTCACCTGAGAATGGCAATTGCCTTTCAAATTCACCTTCCCTCATCCTATAGTATGTTCTGTGTTGCTTGCATGCTAGTGTGCACATGTGTGACTGGGTGCATGTCGCAGAATTCAGGATGGGTTTAATCGTATTATTAACGTTTAGTGTAATGCACTCAAGCAAAACAAAAGCTAACTTTAATCTTAATTATCAAAGAGAGCTTTGAAAAAGTGCCTAGTAATGGTATTGGAGTCAGGAGCAGATTGCAATCTTTGAAAGGATCAAGGGAGGTTACTTTCCACTGGTATTTTAACACATTACTATCTAAGCTTATTCACAATAGTATCCTCAGATGCATCGTCCATGGTGGTAGGAGTGTGTCGAACCAAGAGACCTTAGCGTGCAGCTTCACAGTACCTTGAAAGTGGATTCATAGGTAGACAGTGTAGTGAAGAAGGCATTTGGTACACTTGCCTTTATTGGTCAGTGCATTGGGGATAGGAGCTGGGATGTCACATGAAGCTGTATAGGACATTGGTAAGGTCACTTTTGAATACTGTGTTCAATTCTGGTCTCCCAGATGTTGTGACACTTGAAAGGGTTCAGAAAGGATTTACAAGGATATTGCTGGGTTTGAAAGGTTTAAGCTTTAGGGAGAGGCTAAATAGTCTGGTGCCATTTTGTCCTGGAGCGTCGGAAGCTGAGGGGTGACCTTTTATAAAAGGTTTATAAAACCTTAAAGGCACGGATAGGGAGAATAGCCAAGTTATTTTTCCCAGGGTAGGGGAGTCCAAAACTAGATGGCATAGATTTAAGGTGAGAGGGAAAGATTTCAAAGAGACCTAAGGGACAATTTTTTCACACAGAAGGGTGTGTGTGTATAAAATGGGTTGCCAGAGGAGGCGGTGGAGGCTAGTACAATTACAATATTTAAAAGGCATCTTGCTGGGTACATGAATATGAAGGGTTTTGAGGAATATGAGCCAAATGCTGGCAAATGGGACTAGGTTAGTTTAGGATACCTGGTTGGCATGGGCCAGTTGGACTGAAAGGTCTGTTTCCATGCTGTACAACTTTACAATGCTATTCCAAAATACAGGAAAATAAAAAGGAACTGGGTCTTTAACTGCTTTCAGGGAGAACATACTCAATGTACATAAGTGAGTTTAGGATAGGCAAGAAATATAGAGAAATATTGTGAAGCCAGTATTGTTGATAGGTTAGTAAATATGTTCATTAAAGGCAGTGCCTAAGACCTCTCCCTTCATCTGTTCATTCCAGAATAATAGCTTTTCTTACTGGGACCAGAGGTATGCAATCAATTACACCATCATGATTTACATGAGTCTCAATTATTAAACTAAATTATTACAACTAAATTGTACTGGTTTCTTCAACCTGTACCCACCACACCTCAAGAAATACAGTTTCTCGCTGTTGTTCTAAATTATTCCAGAAAGCTACTTTTACTTACTTAATCTTTGTAATCATAACATCAGTATTATTACCATTATGACCATGAGCACTTTAATCAGCAATATCATCATCTTGGTGGACATTCGTGGCCCACCCTAATTGTCCAGAGGGCAGTTAAGAGTCAGCCACATTGCTGTAGATCTGGAGTCCCATGTAGGCCAGCCAGGTAAGGATGACAGATTTCCTTCCCTAAAGGACATTAGTGAACCAGATGGGTATTTCCTGATAATCAACAATGGTTTCATGGGTATTATTAGACTCTAAATTCAGAATTTTTTATATTAATTCCAAATTCCATCATCTTATTGACAAGGGGTAAAAAACAAACATGCAAAAATTGAAGCATTCATGGCAAAAACAAAGGACGGAGAGTGTAAGATCACAAAGTGTGGAGCTGGATGAACACAGCAGGCCCAGCAGCATCTCAGGAGCACAAAAGCTGACGTTTCGGGTCTAGACCCTTCATCAGAGAGGGGGATGGGGAGAGGGAACTGGAATAAATGGGGAGAGAGGGGGAGACGGATCGAAGATGGATAGAGGAGAAGATAGGTGGAGAGGAGACAGGCAAGTCAAAGAGGTGGGGATGGAGCCAGTAGAGGTGAGTGTAGGTGGGGAGGTAGGGAGGGGATAGGTCAGTACTGGGAGGACAGACAGGTGAAGGGGGCAGGATGCCATTAGTAGGTAGGAGATGGGGGTGCGGCTTCAGGTATGAGGAGGGGATAGGTGAGAGGAAGAACAGGTTAGGGAGGTGGGGACGAACTAGGCTGGTTTTGGGATGCAGATGGCAGAGGGGAGATTTTGAAGCTTGTGAAATCCACATTGATACCATGAGGCTGCAGGGTTCCCAAGCGGAATATGAGTTGCTGTTCCTGCAACCTTCGGGTGGCATCTTTGTGGCACAGTAGGAGGCCCAGGATGGGCATGTCATCTAGAGAATGGGAGGGGGGAGTTAAAATGGATCATGACTGGGAGGTGCAGTTGTTTGTTACAAACCAAGTGTAGGTGTTCTGCAAAGCGGTCCCCAAGCCTCTGCTTGGTTTCCCCGATGTAGAGGAGGCCACAACAGGTACAGTGGATGCAGTATACCACATTAGCAAATGTGCAATTGAGCCTCTGCTTGATGTGGAAAATCTTCTTGGGGCCTGGGATGGGGGTGAGGGAGGAGGTGTGGGGGCAAGTGTAGCACTTCCTGCAGTTGCAGGGGAAAGTGCTGGGTGTGGTGGGGTTGGAGGGGAGCGTGGAACGGACAAGGGAGCCACGGAGACAGTGGTCCCTCCGGAAAGCAGATAAGGGTAGAGAGGGAAATATGTCTTTGGTGGTGTGGTCTGATTGCAGTTCTTTGGAGGTGAGGTCTTATTGCCCAAAACCAGCTCATCTCATCCCCCCCTCCCTAACCTGTTCTTCCTCTCACGTATCGCCTCCTCCCACTTCAAGCTGTACCCCCATCTCCCAAAACTAGCCCAGCTCATCCCCGCCTCCCTAACCTGTTCTTCTTCTCACCTATCCCTTCCTCCCACCTCAAGCCGCACCCCCATCTCTTACCTACTAACCACATCCTGCCCCCTTCACCTGTCTGTCCTCCCTGGACTGACCTATCTCCTCCCTAGCTCCCTACCTACAGTCACCTCTACTGGCTCCATCCACGCCTCTTTGACTTGTCTGTCTCCTGTCCACCTATCTTCTCCTCTATCCATCTTTGATCCGCCTCCTCCCTCTCTCCCTGTTTATTTCAGAACCCTCTCCCCCTTCCCCTTTTCTGATGAAGGGTCTAGGCCCAAAACGTCAGCTTTTGAGCTCCTAAGATGCTGTTTGGCCTGCTGTGTTCATCCAGCTCCACACTTTGTTATCTTGGATTCTCCAGCATCTGCAGTTCCCATTATCTCTGATACAATGGACAGTCTAAAATCAGTTTCCCCTCCTTCTTTCACTTTCTCTTTTAGCAACCTGTTCAAAAAATACTGACTCCAAGCAGCATGCCACATGTGCTCCCAATCTGTAGCCACAAAAGTCAATGGGGCTTCCAACTAAATACTCTAAATAAGGTTTAAGCAGATTGACAGCATATCATCATCATCATCGTCGTCATCGTTAACGTCACCATCATCGTCAATGATCATCATCGCCCCAAAATCTCAAACTGAAAAGTCAGCTGCGGTGTGACTCTTCCCCACCCCCACTCATTTCTTGCAATGCTTATCTATCTAGGCTTTATGGACAATTTTTGTGTTAGGCAAAACATTAGATTAGTAGGGTTAGTTGTTTTCTCAGAACTATCATTAAAACTATAATTCAAATCTTGAATTAAGCTAAACAAGCCAATCTAACTGTCATGGTTGCCATGGAAGCAGGTACCTCAATTACATATATTACACTGTGAAGATTTACAAAGACAATTTGCATGAATGAAACTGCAATTGCTTAGATTTACAAAGGAGGAAGATAAAAGTATGACGAAACAATTTACAATTGCATAAGTACTATGGTAGGTATAATTTATTTGGATTTTTCAAAGAATTTCAGTTAAGGACTGCCTAGTAGATTAATTGCTAAAGCCAAAACATGTGGAATCAGTGGACCAGTAGCTGAATGAATGACAAATGCATGACAGAAGACAGATAACAAAGATTAAATGCAAACTGTAAAAAGTTGTGGACTGGAGTTTAACAAAGATCTGTGGAGCCACTACTTTTCACTATTCCATAAACAAATTGTACTTTGAAATAAATTTCAAGATTTGTAACATAGAAACATAGAAAATAGGAGCGGGAGGGGGGGCCATTCGGCCCTTTGAATCTGCTCCACCATTCTTCACAATCATGGCTGATCATCCATCCAACTCAATAGCCTAATCCTGCTTTCTCTCCATAACCTTTGATCCCATTTGCCCCAAATGCTATATCTAGTTGCCTCTTCAATGCATTCAATGTTTTGGCAGCAACTACTTTCCGTGGTAATGAATTCCATAGGCTCACTACTCTATGGGTGAAGAAATATCTCCTTATCTCCACCCTAAATCGTCTACCCTGAATGTTCATACTGTGACCCTGGTTCTGGACACACCCACCATTGGGAACATCCTCCCTGCCCGTCCTGTTAGAATTTTGCTGGTCTATGAGATGCCCCCCTCATTTGTCTGAACTCTAGCAAAAACAATACATTAATTATTAGGATGAGCAAACAATATGTAACATCTCCAAGTTTGCAGGTGATTCCAAGCTGGGTGGGAGGGTGAACTGTGATGCGGATGTAGAGATCCTTCACCATCATCTGGACTGGCTGGGGGATTGTGCAAATCAATGGGAGATGCAGTATAATTTGGATAAGTGTGAGGTTATTCACTTTGTAAACATCAAATTAGGGATATATTTAGTATAGAAGAAGACTGCAACAAAATAAATATTAATAAGCCTGCAGGATGGCCATCTAATTTGGCAAATAATGGCAATGAAGATAAATGCAATTTATTGGTAAGAAAACAAAATGTAGCCACATATGTGCAAAAGTGGTTTACTCCTGAAAACCAGGTAGAGATCTTGATGTGTGATATAGGTATTAAGGGATGTACGAGAGAGATTAATTGATTTTTGTGTGCAATGTGACATGATTTAAAATATAAGATTGTTTTGGAGTATTTATTACTAATCAGTTTTATTTTAGCATTGAGACCAAAAAAAGAATAACACAAAGACTAACATTTATATGGAATCTTTCATGACCACCAGGCAATCAAAGCACTTTACAGTCAATACCTGTTTTCTGGAAACAGTCACAATGCCTAATTCTACAACAGGTCAGTGTGCTATCTGCATTTGAAACACCATGACATGTCACTCTTGTAAAGAAGAAAATGAAACAGCTAATTTGCACAATGCATCTCCCACAAGCAGCAATCCAGTACAAACCAGACAGTGCATTTGTGAATTTGATTGTGGGAGAAATGTTCGGCAGGATACAGGGAATAATACTGCTGCTCTTTTTTAAACAGTGCCATGGGATCGTTTCCATCCACAAGAAGGGACAGGTATCTCACTATAACATCAGAATCAAAAGATGGCACAGTTCTTTTCAGTACTGTTCAAAAGTGTGAGCTTTGATTTATGACCACAAATCCTGGAGTGGGACTTGAATCCAGATCCGAACCACAGCTAACACTGGAACACTGTGATGATCCATAACAGAGAGAAAGTTAGGATATGGAACTGTTGCTAAATGGAAAACTGGGTTGTATTCACTTGTACCAGAGTTGAATGAGTCCATGATGGACAGCTCAGCCAGAAATGAGCTTTATTGTTCATCATCCCATCTCCCCCTGTTGTTTGTCTTTTTCCTCAGTAGAGCAAGGTTTCATAGAGCAATTTATCGTACAACTGATATCAACAGCCATCACAACCCTCGTGAATATGATGTCAGGCATGCAACACACTATGGTGAGTTTTGACCCACTTTGTCACATTCTATAGAGATTCTCATGGGTTGTTGACGTAAAGAAAGCAATGTTGAAGCATTTCAATATTTTGCTCAGTCATGCTTTGTGTGGCAGAATGACTTTTATAACATATCTGCTATTCATATGTCTGTAGGTTACACATCAAAATGACAAGCATTGGAATACCTTCTGCATGAGGTGTTTCTCACAGTTGACATATGGTACCTACAAAGGGATTGGAGTAAAAGCATTGGCGGCCTGCACTTTCAAAGTCCCATTATCCTCGTGAAAATAGATATAGTATTCATTCCACCTGCTGTTTCCTAAAAAGAGGGAATTTTTTTTCTATACAGAGCCACAATGACCTCAGATATGTAGCAATGGATAACAAACTGGAAGATGCTGCAAATGTTGGCTAGTCCAGCATCAAAAGAGCCAGCTGTATAGAAGTTCATTTTGCAGCTCACAGGCACTTACATGGCTATGTCAAGGCCATCTTCAAGCAGATCTATCGTTGCATTTCAGTTCTGCAACAGGTGACTGATTCGATTGAGGGTCTCCTTTAGTGAAGCAAAAATTTGATACATAGTTTGTGGTCGAGACTGAGGTAGGATAATTGATCCTGATTATACTAATTACATATTACTTTCTATGAAGAACCAATTGCTGTCTCTTCATCCAGCAGCCTGTCCTTCTCTGTGTCTCCTCTGCCAATTCTAACTGTCCTGCTACAGTCTAAGGGGAATGAAACTACTAAACCCATAAGTGTGAGCAAGGATTTTGTGCAGAATCCTTGAAGTCAGAACAAAACCCTCATGCCTGCCCAAAATGTCAGTAACTTTGAAGAACTGCACTGTCACAAACTCTGTAAAGACAAATTACTTGAAAAAGTGATTCAAAGTTCCAGTTAACAACTGAAAAAATGGCACTCAAGAGTTCACTTTATAAAACATTTGTGATGTTTAAATGTGCTATTGGAGAAAACATTACTTTTATTTATTTCTGATTAATCTGAGTATACTGCTGCTGGGTATGCATAGTTGTATTTAAGATTTTCAGAACAAAGTAAGATAAACAAAGAATTAAACAATTAACTTCTGTATGCTTGAAGAGTGAATCGCTGCAATTTTTCAGGACTTATGGGGTTCTACTACTAACTTTATTGTAGAAAGATGCAAAAAACTTGCATAAATTTACTCCCTTAAGTTATATCTTAGTACAAATAGAACAGTTGCGAAATAATTTGAAGTGGTGAGGAATTTAGAGATTAAACTATGGCTGTTATTCCTCGATTAATGAAAGTCAGTTGAATGCCTATTTCCTCCATGGCTAACAGCATTGTAAGAAATTGTACTCCTTGAAAGCAAAGGTTCAATATCAATTATTTTTTTGATTTTGCCAGCAAAATGTAAATTAGAGGGATTATGCATTTTCCTGGTTGAAATAAGCTTCTTCAATAAAGGTTGAAATATAAAATATGCTATATGTTCACACTTACAAATATATGGATGAGAGAGGGCATAATGAATGGAATTAGCTGAAATGACATGTTCTGTATTCAAGCAGATGGAGCAGCTCCAGCAAGCATCAAGAAACAGATTAGGAATTTTCAAGAATTTTAAGGCATCTATAACATACTTCTTTGAATCTAACCCTGTCAGTGTCAACTGGACTGATTCTTGAATAGATAAAGCAAATACGACACTGGGCGACACCATGGCTCAGTGGTTGGCACTGCTGGTTTACAGCACCAGGGACCCAGGATTGATCCCACCCTCGGACAACTGTGTGGAGTTTTCATGTCCTCCCATGTCTCTCTGGGTTTCCTCCCACAGTATAAAGACATGCAAGTTAGGTAGATTGGCCTCAGTGTCCGGCAATGTACAGGCTAGGTGGGTTAGCCGCAGGAAATGCAGGGTTACAGGGACTGGGGTGAGGGGTGGATGTGCAGGGGGGTGTGATGCTCTTTGGAGGGCTGGTGTGGACTTGATGGGCCAAGTGGCCTGCTTCTATACTGCAAGGATTCTACAATTCTCCAAGTAATAAGTTAAATTAGACAAATTAAACCATGGTGCCTAAGGATGCACTGGCATTAGTAATAGAAAACTATATGAATGATTATAATAGGTAACTGGAATAATGAGATGTAGGAAGTGAGATATTTCAACATGAATGAAGTGGTTTGTCTTTTAAAACTGACAAAAGCAAAAAAATGTAAAAATAAAACCAATGAATGATGAAGAAAGAATGCACCATGATCTGTCAGTAAAAAAATACATTTGGACATGGAGACTATACTTTCATGGGATGTTCTCCACGTACATTGCAACTTTGTGAAAAAGGCATGGGAACCTCATAGAAATAGAACAATCATCATTTATTCATATTTAGACAATCCAATTCTAAAACATCAACACCTGTATGCCATGAGATAAATCTATTCCACAGGGTACTTCATCAGAGTGTGGATGATCAACCATCCAATTCACCTACTGCCCTCCCCAAACATCCTAAGACCTCAGCCCCTTTCTGACTGCTGCTTTATTGTAGAGGATCCTAATCTGAGCAACACTGAGACTGAAACTTCTTGTCACTAAACTCACACCAAATCACTGAATTCTAATTACGAAGGATCATGCCTGGAACTACAAAAACTGAAAGAATTGGGGACGCTGTAAATCGGACAAAAAAAATAGAAGTTGCCTGGAAAAGTTCAGCAGGTCTGGTCGCATCTGTGACCCTTCCTCAGAACTGATGGTAGCTAGGTAAATAAACCAACACCTTCCTAGCTACCAACAGTTCTGAGGAAGGATCACTCAATCTAAAATGTTAATTCTGATTTCTCGCCACAATTGCTACCACACCTGCTGAACTTTTCCAGCAATTTCTATTTTTTGTCCATGGAACCATACAAATGAATTGGGAAGCAAAAACAAAACCAACTATTTTCTTAGAGATGCAGTACCAATCAGATTTGTTGAATGACAGGAAATGTTTATCAAGAGAAATACACCCGTTGTATAGTACTCCCACTACTTCACCGGCAGTGGACAAATTAATGCAAGAGCTTTCATAGAGACTGAAGCATTGTAACTGTACAGAGAGCAACCATCATCTTTGGTTTAACCAATACAAGTTATTTTTGTTCTTCTGTTTAGTGCAGCACGGTGGCTCAGTAGTTGACACTACTTACTCACAGTGCCAGAGGCCCGGGTCCAATTCCACCTTTGGATCATTGTCTGTGTGGAATTTGCACATTCACCCAGTGTCTGCATGGGTTTCCTCCTGCAGTCCAAAGGCATGTGGGTTAAGTGGACTGGCCATGCTAAATTGCCCCGTGTTCAGGGATCTGTAGATTAGATGTGTTAGCCATGGGAAATGAAGATTATGGGGAAAGGATAGGGGGTTGGGGTTGTGTTCGGGAGGAATGCTCTTGAGAGGGTTGGAGCGGACTTGTTGGGTCAAAGGGCCTGGTTCTACACTGTAGAGATTCTGTGAAGGCTTCCTCCAAATTGATCACATCTGAAAGCAACCTGGCCAATCTTTCAGGGCTTTCACCATTGGTCTTATCGCTGTCCATGTTTCTGTCTCTTTCCACATAACAATGGGCCATTTATATCCTTATTGACAACATGGAGGAGTTCAACTCTTGATCTATGGAGTCCCTGTATTAATAGGCTCCATCAAAATTGATTCAGTTTATCGCTGAGAAACATTATCCCAACCTCTTCCCAGTAATCTTGTAAAAATAAACAGAATATATAAGATACAGAAGCAGCTTCTGGGATTGCATGTACTGTGACTGGAAAAGTGAAGAAGACTACAAATGAAGAGAAAGGGTGAACAAAAAGGTCAACGTAAACACAGATGCCGAGCGCCATGGGGAACTCCCTCATTTGAGGAAAATAACTGGTGGACGGTTTAACCTGAGGTCACCATGCCTTAGGAAACAGATGAGGTTAAGCAAACAGGAGCTTCATTGTAGCCTCAGCCAATGTGAACCTATGCTATTGGTGTCACACTGCACTGCAAATCAAACATCCAGCCTACTGATCTAACTGACCCCTAATGGAGAGTTCACCAACTTATTCTGAGGGCTGTTGAGTAGATGCGTACTTTACTGAGACCAAATACTCTGAGTCGAGAAAGAACCATGACAATTCAATCATACTGCACCTCCTGCACTAACAAAACCAGATTACATTCATCATTTCAAACCAGACAGCCAAATCAACAGTGATCCCACTAAGTGAAAGGAAAATTTGCCTCACTAAACACCATTTAAAATGGAGCACAGAAATTACACACTTCTTTCCTGCTCTGATTTGACTGATTGCAATTTTAAATTGCATCTAGCAAATAGAAGCAATCCAGTTAGGTAAGTTGCTTTCATATTTACAGAAATTGCTGGAGAAACTCAGCAGATCTGGCAGCATCTCTGGGGAGAAGTCAGAGGTAACATCTTGAACTGCTTGCAGTCACTGGACTCGAAATGTGAACTGTTCTCTCCCCACAGATGCTGCCAGAACTGCTGAGATTCTCCAACAGTTTCTGTTTTTATCTCCAGCATCTACAATTCTTCGTCTCCCCTTACTATTTAGGTATTTATTTCAGGGATATCTGTGTTTTTCAGGGCCCCTGAAGAAAGCTTCATCAAATTCTGCTCCAGGTTTCATCCTTCCAATTCTCTGCTATCCCTGAGCACAGAAAAATCTTCAATTTACTTCCTCCTCTCCACAATTGAGCTGATGGCTAGTGTAAGCACATTAAACAGACTTTAGTTAACATGGTTTGCTCCCTGATCTTATTATTTTGGAAACTCCACCTGATCTGCACATCTCCTGAGGGACCAGATATGGTCACCCTTTCTCTATGCCTTGACTGTTAAGTCTCCAGTACTAAGCAGGATGAAAAAAGAACATGTCTCAGGCTAATGGAGTAGAGCACAAAATATTCCTGTATAGATTACATCTGGCTTCATGTTTGTGAATGTGTGCTTGGATATAGACAAATCTCCAGCCTTTTCCTGTGTACAACTCAACTTAAACCAATAGAATGGCCTCCCCAATTCACTGTTAGCATAGCAGTCAAAATGAGTGCACATGCAGTCTTTTTCACATGTTCCGGATGCTATCCATCTGCAACCCAACTCAGTTCTCTTGGGATTTCAAGGAATATTTTGCCACAAGCCTTGTTTAAACCTAAGGCCATTGTATCCTTTAAGGGAAAATGACAATGATATTTGAAGCTGCAGAAGCTATGATGTCATTGGGAGAATATGAAACAATGCATTAGATTTATATTGTTCTCATATTTGGCCTGTACAGATTCACTAACTTCCTTCTGTTATACAAACATAAATGATCCTCCCACCAAAGTTAGAAACTTTGAAACCTTTTTCCCTCGTTTAGTCTACGCTTTTCTTTGTGGTAACCAGACTTAAATAAGGTCAATGAAAACATAACCCGAATCAAATGGAAAATTGCTGTTTGCACTCAGTTTTCTGAGGGTATCTGCTGTGTACAGTTTCAAATGAAGATTTAACACATTTAGCGAATATGCCAGTGCTGGATTTCATAAACTGTGAAATTTAAGGGACATGAACAATTAGAAGGGAAGTTTAATTACAGATAAACAAAACTCTAAAAAGGTTCAGGAAGACTCAGATAGCATCTAAAACCGTTTGCCAAGGTGAAAGAGGAAAATAAGGAAATCCAAGGTGCAGCTACAAGTCTGTTTGAAGTGTTTTCAATCACTCCAAAGCCCCACTCTAATACCTTTTAATATGGAGAAGGAGCTTTAGACATGTGTCCACAATTCCTTGTCACAGCAAAAAATAGCAAATTCATTGAGTCAAAAGTTGCTCAATTATTTTAAATTCATGGGGAACCTTCCAAGAAATCTCATTTCCTGCAGGAAGCTCCTTGAAGATATAGCAGATTAGGAAATAGAGGAAGCAAATAATTTGGCAGGAAGGAAGATAAAAAGTAGTTAAAGTGAATGATTTGCTTGCCACTTACAATGATCAATGTTTCTGTACAAAGTGAACGCTTTATGCAGTATTTCTGGGTTTAAGACCATGAGAAATAGGAACAGGAGCAGGCTATTCGCCCCCCCCCGAGCCTGCTCTGTCATTCAATAGGATCATGGCTGATCCAATTTTCCTCACATCCACTTTCCTGCCCTTTTTGCATAACCCTTGATTCCCCTACTGATCATGAATCTACCTATCTCAGCCTTAAATATATACAAGTATTCTAACCCAACAGCTCTTTGTGGCAAGGAATTCCAAACACTCCCAACCCTCTAAGGGAAGAAATTCCTCTTCATCTTAGTATAATCCGGTGCCCCTTTATTTTGAGACTATGCCCTGTGGTCCCAGACTCTCCCATGAGAGAAAATATCCTCTTAGCATTTACTTTGTCAAACACCTTAAGGATCCCATATCATTCAGAAGCAACTTGTCCATATCAGAGATCATCCTAGTGAGCCTTCTCTGAACTGCCTCCAATGAAATGTACCTTTCCATAGATAAGTCAATCAAAACTGTTCACAATACTCCAGATGTGAACTCACTAGCACTTTGTACACTTTAATAGGACATCCCATCTCCTATACTCCAACCCTCTTGAAACAAGGGTCAGTATTCAAGAATTCGGCAGACAAACTAAATGAATACACCACCACTCTCACAGACTTCAGTAGCAAGTGCGTAGAGGATTGAAAGCCAAAGAAGTCAATTCATGTGTTGCCCAACCAGAAACTTTGGGTGAACCAAGAAAGCCACTGCTTGTTTAAGACCAGGTGAGCAGCATTCAAGTTAGACAACCCAGACCTATATAGAAAATCCAGACATGACCTCAACAAAACCATTGGAGGTGCCAAGAGGCAGTATCATACCAAGTTAGAGGCCCAAATCAACCATGCAGGCACCCACTGTGGCAAGGCTTACAGAACATAATGGGTCATAAAATGAAGTTGAACAAAATAGTGAATCAAAACATATCCCCTCTTGATGCGCTCAATGGCTTCCATGCTCGGTTTGAGCAGAATGCCAGGGGCGCGCTAACCCACCCCAACAAGCCCAGATGCACCTCTTTCCTCTATCACTGCTGCAGACATCAGATTGGTCTTCCTGGGAAAACCTGGGAAAGCGATGTGCCCAGACGGAGTTCCCAGCTGTGCACACAGATCCTGTTTGGACCAGCAGGCAGAGGTATTCACTTACATCTTCAAACTTCTCCTTGCTACAATCCAAAGTCCCCACCTGCTTCAAGTAGACCACCATCACCCCAATACTAAAGAAAATACATGCACAGTGCCCCAACGACTACTGCCCAGTGGCTCTGGCCTCCATAATCATGAAACACTTTAAGAGGCTGATCATGGCCCACATCAATTCTAGCCTTCCAGCCTGCCTCGATCCCTGAAATTTGCCTACCGGCAAAACAGACCCACAGTGGACGCCATTTCCCTAGCCATATACTCATCCCCGAAACATCTGGAATAAAAAGGACACCTACATCAGGGTCCTACCTACCAACTACAGCTCTGCCTTCAACACCATAATCCCCCCCAGAGTAATCTCAAAATTCCGAGGCTTGGGTCTCAGCTCTGCCCTATGCAACTGGATCTTCAGCTTCCTGAACCACAGATTGTAATTGGTGAAGAGAAATAACAGCATCTCCTCAACGAATATCCTCAATGCTGTAACCCCACAAGAATGCGTTCTCAGCCCTCTACTTTACTCCTGGTACACCCACGACTGTGTAGACAAATTCAGTATGAACATCATCTCCAAATTTGCTGATGAACAAATGTACTGGAATGCAAATTTGATCCATGCAGTTTTTTGTTTGTTTCTTCCTCTGTGAAACCATGTTTCTTGCTAAAATTTAAGAGGTTCTACTGCTTGACGCTGGTAATCTAACTAAAAGATATTTTTCATAAAATGCTCTGTATTGAGGTACATGGGATAACAATGAATCAAATCAAATCACATTCCTAGTGGTAGGACAGATATCAAACAACCATAAGTCAGAATACAGGGAGGAGATAGATTGTCATGGTGCAATGATAATAACCTCTCTCTCAATGTCTGCAAAACAAAGAAACTGATCATTGACTTCAGGTAGAAAGGAAGAGGACACGTCCCTTTCTACATCAATGGAGCTGAGGTGAAGAGGTTCAAGAGCATCAAACTCTGAGGAGACAAGATAACCAACAATCTGTGCTGGACCACCCACACAGATGCGGCGGTCAAGAAGGCACAACAATGCCTCTTCTTCTTCTGGCTGCTTAAGAAAGTTGGCATGTTCATAAGGATCCTCACCAACTTTTATGGATGCACCACTGAAAAGATTCAATGCAGGTGCCTAACAGCCTGGTATGGCAACTGCACTGTCCAGGATTGTAAAAAATTACAGAAAGTTGTGTGCACAGCCCAGACCGTCACGGAAGTCAACCTCCCATCCATGGGCTCTATTTACACTTCTCATTGCTGCAGAAAGGCTGCTAACATCATCAAAGACCCCTCCCATTCTGGTAATGCTCTCTTCCAAACTCTTCCATCAGACAATAATACAGAAGCTTGCATACACACACCAACAAGTTCCAGAACAGCTTCTGCCTCGCTGCTATTAGACTGCTGAATGGACCTCTCTAACTACAAATAATGTTGATCTGGCTTTGTGTACCTCCTGTGCAGCCATAACCATGTATACCTTGCTGTTTAAGAACTCAATGGTCTGTTTGCCCTTATTTGCTATGATCTGCCTGTACTGCTCACAAAACAAATCGTTTCACTGTACTAATATACATGTGACAACAATAAATCAAATCAAACCACATTCCATTCGCCTTCAGCACACGAATGCATTATCAAATGTGCAGATGGAAAAAAAAGTGAGTACCTTGTCACCTCATAAACTTTAAATTCAAAATAGGAAGTGCAAGAAAAATACAAGTCTGGCAGCACCTGTAGAGAGAGAAACAAACTTTATGTTTCATGTCCAATATGGTTTTTCTTCAGATTTTTTGTTGGATGCTAGCAGTCACAGTACATTGCTGTTATTTTAGTGACATATTTTAAAACTAGGAATGTGATTTGATTTGATTCATTGTTATCCCTTAATGTAACTTTTATGAGAAACATATTTTAGTCAGACTACCAGCCTCAAACAGTAGAACTCGTTGTAAATTTTAGCTATAAACATGGTTTGACAAGAGGAAGAATCAAACAAAAAACTGCATGGGTCAAATTTGCATTCCAGTTTGTTCATTTGTTCACCCATGTTTGTATGAATATTTCTAAGTCAATGAACATTTGAGGAAATGGGCCAAGCAAGGGCAATCATTTCATTAGTTATCTATTGATTCCCCTCATAGATTGGGCATCTGATTCTGATGAAGGGTTGTGACTTGGAGTGGCAATCCACTTTCTCTAATCCTACAGATATCTGTGATGGTGGCATAATAAGTGAAATGACAGATCTTAGTTGCATAATCCATTCTCTGCGTCAGAGAACAAAACGTATCCACAAATTTTCTGTTCAATCTTCCCTAATGTCAAATTTGTAGTTTGTAGTAAAAACATCTTACTTTCTTTATCTGTCGTTGATGAATATATTGAGGGAACAATTGGCCATAGAACATACAATAATACAGCACAGGAACACACTGTTATGCCGAACATGACATCAAATTAAACTGAGCCCTTCTGCTTGTCCTTGGTCCATATTCCTCAATTCCTTGCAAATTCATGTGCTTATCTAAAAGTCTCTAAAACACGCCAATCATATGTGCCTCCACTACCACCTCTGGCAGCACATTCCAAACTCCTACCATCGTGTAAAAAAAATGCCTCTTACATCTCCTTTGAATTTCCCCTTCTCACCTTAAATGCATGCTCCCTGGCTTTGGACATTTCAACTCTGGGAAAAAGATTCTGATCAGATTCTGGACATTGTAGCATTAATTGTCCAGACAGAAATAGATGATGAAAATATTTGTATGTCTATGCCCTGCACCTAAGGGCAATTGAAAGACAAGAAATATTGTTTATGGATGATATACATCTGTCTTAGAAACTCTCTGATGAAGTTGGTATGCTCAGAGGTTATGACAAACCTATGCCAAAAAATGTAGGTGTTTTTATCCAACATTGCTGTGTAGGCAGACAGTGCTGGAGTGCTTCATTGGCTCTGTCATGAATGGTTGTCTTTCGAGATGTTCTCCAGCCCATCTAAAATTTACCTGAGGATTAGGACCAAAAATGCAAACAAACAAACAATTACATTGCTGCAGTGAATGAATTGGAACAAAACTAGACCTCAGCTAAAATTTGAAATCAGCCTAAAGGCTTTATTTGCAAAGTGAAAGATCATGAAACTGATTATTCATCTACCAACATAACGCTACTATTATCTCCATTGCAATGGCTGCAATGTTCAACTATATGCCCTTCATATACTATTCAGACTAATCTGTATACCTGATTTTTCCGAAATAATTTCCTTTTGGATTCACCTCATTTCTAATCTGTATATGTGAGATAATGGGAACTGCAGATGCTGGAGATTCCAAGATAATAAAATGTGAGGCTGGATGAACACAGCAGGCCAAGCAGCATCTCAGGAGCACAAAAGCTGACGTTTCGGGCCTAGACCCTTCATCAGAGAGGGGGATGGGGGGAGGGAACTGGAATAAATAGGGAGAGAGGGGGAGGCGGACCGAAGATGGAGAGTAAAGAAGATAGGTGGAGAGAGTGTAGGTGGGGAGGTAGGGAGGGGATAGGTCAGTCCAGGGAAGACGGACAGGTCAAGGAGGTGGGATGAGGTTAGTAGGTAGCGGGGGGTGCGGCTTGGGGTGGGAGGAAGGGATGGGTGAGAGGAAGAACCGGTTAGGGAGGCAGAGACAGGTTGGACTGGTTTTGGGATGCAGTGGGTGGGGGGGAAGAGCTGGGCTGGTTGTGTGGTGCAGTGGGGGGAGGGGATGAACTGGGCTGGTTATCTGTATATGTGTTGTTTTACTAACACTTGCATTTGGTCATTAGTAAATGTACTCTTTGTAATTTGGACTTTGGAGCTTCAGAATTTCATTTTTCCAAGTGTATATTTCCTTCTACCCGAATCATCTTTATGTCAAACAATCTGCGTTTTGTTTCTTTTATTCTTGAATAAATATATGTCTATGGGTTGTCTAAAGGAGTATTATTTAAGTTGCACAGTAATAGTAGATTAATATTTTCTTTTCTTTGCAATTTGTTAAAGGTACGTCTATACCATAAAGAGTCCTTTACTGTTAATGATGAAACCTATGTGAATTGCTTTTGTCCCGAACAGCAGTCAGTCATGCAAATTGTTCATCTTGTTAGTTTAATTACATATTCACACCTTTGTAATGACTTGTGAAACAGTGAGGTATGACTATGAGCACACCTTTCCCTGTTAAGTCACATAGTGGCCAGCCTGCAGAACAGGATACAGCATACAAGAATTCATAAGTGGCCCTGCCATTAAATTCAAATATATTCATTGTTTCGTGATTTCCTCCTGCCACACCTTGCTTTTCTAAAAATACTGGGGTAACTTACTGGAATATTGTAATCTGTGTCATGACATTTGTAAATATAGCAGGCTTTGCTTTGGAAAACTGGTGACTTTGTATTATGGAGTGAGCAATTCTGGAGGATGCATGTTTGTACCTAGACTTCCCCCACTCACCAATGTTCGTAATATACGTAGATTTTAGAATGCACATAACAGATAAATTAACTATGATTTATTTATAATGGTGATTGTATTGAAGCGCTAAACTCAACAGCAATCAGCTAATGTGAGATATTCTATCTCCTGAATACTTATTACAACAGACATGATGTTTTCTTCTCCTTTTCTCTTTATATCCCAGTGCTCTTACACACAAATGAATTTCTTTTCCCATCACCACTATCACCTATGGTAAAAATGGATATGATTAAAGTGCTAAATAATTAATGTCAGTGAGTTTATTAATCAGGATTTATTGATCCTGTGTTGAACTCTGGTTCGCCTGCAGAGAAAAGTGATAACCATGATTTTCATTATACAATGGGTCAATGTATTCCCTTCAGACTGATTTTTTGCTCACCAAACATGAATACTGAGGCATAAGAAAGGAAAAAGGACACCCCTACTAAAATCATCCTAGGTGAACACACAAATCCAGCTCTATCTTTTAACCTAATTGGAGATTATTTGAAAACTGGCTTATGTTCATTAAATTTGTGAGCACTTTATTACTCAATACGATTGAAGATATGTTAATTACATGCCAACCACTTTTAATACTGAAACAGTACAAAGTGCCAGAAAATTAAACAGCAGACAGTAATGGCAATAATTCTATCATTTCCTGGAACTTCTGACCACAATCATGATATAAACCAGTTTCAGCAAATATTGAGCCATTGTTTCACAATATTAAAAGCCCTTTAAATTCTCGGAGTTTCAAGTTGCAGTTTCAGTAGTGACTCCCAAATGTTTCAGAAACTAAAATGTGTCTTTTTAGCTTCTCAAGCTTTTGTGGCCCAATACAGGTTCATTACTTCCAGATATTCATAGATTCACTGAGTGCAGAAAAGGCCCCTTGGCCCATCAGGTCTGCACCCACATGACTACCACTAAAAGTACACTAATTCCAATTTCCTGCGCTTGTCCCATATCCTGGAATGTCATCATACTTGAAGTAGTCATCCACATTTTTAAGGTTGTAAGGTTTCCAGCCTCCACCACCTTCCGAGGCAGTGCATTCCAGATTCCCATCACCCAATGTGTGAAAAGGTTCTTTTCCCAAATTCCCTCTGAATATCCTGCTCCTTACCCTAAAACTATACCCTCTCATGGCTGACCCTTCAGCAAAGGGGAAAAGGTGTTCTCTATTCACCCTGTCCGTACCCCTCATTATCTTACACAAGTCAATCATGTCCTCCATCAGTCTTCTCTGCTCTAAAGAAAACAATCTAAACTTATCTAGTGTCTCCTTATAATTCAATTTCTCCACCCTTGGAAACATCTTGGCAAACCTCCTCTCTACCCCTCCAGTGACCAACACTTTATACAACTCCAATATTATCTTCTCACTCTTAAATTCTGTGATATGACTAATGAAAGAAAATTTCCCATTTGCCTTCTTAACAAACTTGTTCACAAGCTCTGCTGACCTCAAGGATCTGTGAATAATTACCCCAAGCTCCCTCTGTTCTTCTAAGCTAGCCAGTGTGCTGCCATTCATTAAATAAGCCACAGCCGAATTTCTCCCAATGGACATTCTAAGCACCCTATTGTTCTTCTATATCCTGTCCTGAATTGTTTCAGACATCCAGGGTTATCTGAATGTATTGCTCCTACATTTACCTCTATAGGGTACATTGTGCACCCAAATGCTCCCCAGCTCCTTTCAAAGTGACCCCCATTGCTCCGCTGTAGACATACTTGCAAGGAGCTGTTCCCAGTCTGCTGTGGCCAGATCCTGCTTTAATTTAATAACATCAGCCTTACCCGCAACTCAAAGCCATCTTTCGCAGGCCATCTTTCTCCTTGTCCAGAACAAATTTGAACTGTAGCTTGTTTTGGTCACTATCGCCTAAATGTTCTCCCACTGCCATATCAAACACGGTCCCACTTCTTTCCCCAGAACCAAATCCAGCACTGCACCATCCCTTATTGGGCCTTCTATGTATTGATAAAGAAAACTTCCCTGGATACATTTCAAGAAATCCACACGCTCTAAACCCCTAAGACTATGTCTATCCTAATTTATGTTGGGAAAGCTTCATTCCTCTAGTATAAGCACCCAATTATTACTCTAACATACCTCTGTGAACTGTCCACATATTTGCTCCTTTATTTCTTGCTGACTCTTTGGAGGCCTATATTACACTCCCCTAACATTCCTATGTTCTAACCACAAAGACTTGTTTGAGGACCATTCCAAGATACCGTCTCTCGTCATTGCAGTGACTGACTTTTTAATTAATAGCACTACACCACCACCCTTTTTACACTTGTCTCACCTAAAGATCCTAAACTTTGGAATGCTAAGTTGCCAGACCAGCCCTTTTCTCAATGATGTTTCTGTGGTGGCAACCATATCATACTTCCATTTGTCAATCCATGCCATTAAGATACATAACAGCAAAAAATTTCAAGATGTCAAGGAGGTGAACACTCAGGGATTCTCAGTATCAAAGCTGACATCAGGCTCCTATGTATTGACTACAGTTCTGCCTTCAAAACCATAATCCCAAACAAACTTATCTCCAAATTCTAGGACCTCGGTCTCTGCTCCCCACTCTGTAACTGGATTCTCGACTTCCTGCCTAACCGACTGCAGTCTGTAAAGATAGACAACAACGCCTCCTCCACCATAATCCTCAACACCACTGCCTTGCAAGGCAGTGCACTCAACCCCCTATTGTACTCTTCATGCACACACAGCTGTGAGGCCAAATTCCACACTAACTCCACTTACGAACTGAAAGGACTGCAGTTGCTGTAAATCAGAAACAAAAACAGAAGTTGCTGGACCTGACATGTTAACTTTGATTTCTCTTTACTGACATTGTCAGATCTGCTGGGCTTTCCCAGCAATCTCCAAACTCCATTTACAAGTTTGTGATCAGAGATAATGGGAACTGCAGATGCTGGAGAATCCACGATAACAAAGTGTGGGGCTGGATGAACACAGCAGACCAAGCAGCATCTTAGGAGCACAAAAGTTGACGTTTCAGGCATAGACCCTTCACATGTCACATGTACCTTAGAAGGGTCTAGGCCCGAAACTTCAGCTTTTGTGCTCCTAAGATGCTGCTTGGCCTGCTGTGTTCATCCAGCCCCACACTTCGTTATCATCCATTTACAAGTTTGCTGACAACACAAACGTTGTAGGTCAGACTTCAAACAACGATGAGAAGGAGTACAGGAAGGAGACAGAGTGCTTAATAATATTGTGTAAAGACAACAATCTCTCCACCAATGTCAAAAAAACAAAGGAGCTGATTATCTGTTTCAGGAGTGGAAGGCACACCCCTGTCTGCATCAATGGTGCTGAGGTGGAGATGGTTGAGAGCATCAAGATCCTGGGAGTGACGATCATGAACAATCTCCCCTGGTCCAACCACGTTGTCACTCGGATCAAGAAAGCACAGCAATGCCTCTATTTTCCGAGTAGGCTATGGAAATTTGGCACATCCCATAAAGAATCTTACAAACTTTTATCCTATCTGGATGCTTTGCAGTGTGATAATGACAACTGCTCTTCCCAAGACCATAAGAAACTACAGACAGCTGTAAACACAGCCCAGTCCACCATGCAAACCAGCCTCCCATCCATTGACTCCATCTGTGTTTCCCGCTGCAACGGGAAAGTAACTGACATAATGAAAGGCTCCTTCCACCGCAGTTATACTCTCTTCCATCGGGCAGAAGATATAAAATTTTGTATACCCATATGAACAGATTCAAGAACAGCTTCTTCCCTGCTGTTATCAGGCTTTGAACGGTCCTCTTTAATGGTAATGTTGACCTCTCCCTGCACCTTCTCAGCAGCTGTAATACTGTATCCTGCACTCTGTTCTGTTGCCCTGTTACACTTGTACAGTATGATCTGCCTGCAAGACAATACTTTTCACTGTACCTTGGTACATGTCACAGTTAAAAATCGAATCAAATCCCGCTTTACATGGGTTAAGCAGAATGTACTTCTGGCAAGTGGAACACATTGGTAGAAATCACAGGAAGAAAATCATAGCCGCGTTTTGAACTGGTATCTCACCAAAGTGCCTCTTCCATGCTATTTTATTTGCACGACTTCTCTTACCCAGAAATTTCCGCTTCATGAAGCAAATCTCATATCTTTTCATTTTTCTCTTTTATTTATCTACTGCTCAATATTAACTTCTCATCCCACCATCTTGCCTACTGCAAATCTGTGAGAAGTATTCAAAAAGACATCCTTCACAACACAGGAGTCAGCAAGTTTCGGAACAGCAGCACCATAACCTACAGTCACAGAAAGCGATGAACACATCTGAAAGCGACTCTGCAAGTACCTTTTGGATGTAAAGCTGATAAATGTTTCTTTGCACGAAATGTAATGTTGTTAGCATGCTACTCCCTGTGGGAGATCAAATAAAGCAAGGTTTTGTTTCCATTCATCACCTTAAACAGACCCTGATCTTATTATCGAACAAATTAATGAGAAGCTGTGCTAATGCTTCCCTGACTGCATGAAGAGAGGCGGGTGACCGTGTTTATCTCTTATACTGATGTAATCAGGGAAATATTAACCCTCAGATCATACACATACACACAGCCATAAAAGAATTTGGGCTGGATGGAATGTTAAAATGTCAAAAATCTTAAAGTTCACAGCCTAATGTAATAGAAGCTGCCAAACAGCCAGCTGGAGGAGATACGGTCGTTATTTTATTATATTGCAATGGAGCTAAATGCCTCATATTTAATCATCACTTCAGCTTTGGATCGGAAGAGCTTTAGTTTATCTGCTTCAAGCAAAGGCCTCGTGACGGAATATCCTCGAACCTATTCCTGACCTTGCTGATGTGCCCCCGTAATCGCCCCACCTCGGGGTTCCCCCCAACAGCCCCTGACTTTTACGTCTTTTCCTGGCTACAAACCCCGACCATTCCCTGCTCACGCTTTCCCGGCAGAGTGTCCTTTAACTGCAACCTGCGGACACAGGGGAACAGCGCCATTTCACACCCTGCGCGCGATTCAATTAGGCAGGTTCGGGCAATCCGTACTTCCGGGTTTCCTGACCTCTGCCCGCAATCTCACCCCGCCCTCACATCCACAAGGAACGCTTGTGAGGCGGCCGAGTTTTTGTTTTAATCCCTGCACACAATAGTGCCCTTATTGGGGTAGATCTTGACTTTATGAAATTATGTAAAACAGAGAATGCTGAGTCAAGTGAGTGTCCGACTGTAGGTGAGGCAAGTATGCGGAACACCAGTTAAAGGTAACTGAGATAACAAGGTGTAGAACTGGATGAACACAGCAGGCCGAGCACGAAGGCTGACGTTTCGGTAAAGGTAACTCCCTGGATCGAGCAGCTCTGTCGTTTCCTTTTCGCTGACCACTTTTACCAGGAATCTCGGCTGTTGAGGGTTAAATTTAAAGCAACGTATATTCCCTGATTTTAATTGACTTGAGATTCCACCAAACTTGTCAGTTTGCGTCTGAGAATGACACTCTCTGATTTGCACCAAATTAAGTAAAAGGGGAGACTGCACGAGTGAACGATGCACCCGCTGTTAAATTGCCCCAGAAGTCACTGGTAAAGTCATGGTTAGTTCGCAGCACAGCTGTTATTAACGGACGCAGACTCAGCATTTTATGGTGTGGAGGAGTGGTATGATAGTTGTGAATGGACCCAAATTGCCGGATTCGTCATCCTCTGCGCTGTTAGGTTCGCTTAAAAAGAATCGAATTTGGCCTCAATTTCCGTGTCAAGTATCAAAAAAATTATTTGATTTGAGCAGTAGCCATAAATAAGACAGGCCTCAGATGCTCATGTCATTCATTGCTGAATCTCATAAAGATATGATTTATTATCCTGCCACTCTTCTAGATAGGAAATATTTAAAAACTGAGGAAGAGTCACCGGACTCGAAACGTTAAGCACTTGTTTTTCTCTGCGTAGATGCTGCCAGACCTGCTGAGCTTCTCCAGCAACTTTGTTTTTGTTCCTGATTTACAGCATTCGCAGTTCTTTCGGTTTTTATTAAAAACTCCCCCTCTTGTAGGTAATAAAGTGTTGTACAGATTTTTAACACACTTAACAGTGTGGAGCTGGAGGAACACAACAGGCCCAGCATCAGAGGAGCAGGAAAGTTGACGTTTCGGGACCGGACCCTCTTTAGCTTATAGATAGTAGGAATTGCGATGCAGGAGTCTGAGACAATAAGGTGTTCTGAAGAAGGATCCAGACGCGAAACGTCAGCTTTCCTGCTCCTCTGCTGCTGCCTGGCCTGCTGTGTCCCTCCAGCTCTACACCTTGTTATCTTCTTTAGCTTGTGTTTTGTTTTCCTCCCATACTAAGTTGATTCTTACAGCTTTCCCCTGGTTACATGAGGCTGTCACAGTGTTGGTCATTCACCTTGATACCAACTCTTTTTTTCAGATTTATATATTCAGATGCCACTTCCGTTGCCATGCTTCTCCAATTATCCAGGCTATGAATTAGCACTGGCACACACTGCCCTGTCCCGAATTCTTTCATAGCCATCATGTCCTGGAGTGGGACCTGACCTGGGGAGGGAGGGGGAGCTCCTAGCTCACATGTAGGACAGCCACACACTCAGCAAAGCTCCACAAATGCTGGAAGAACAGTGTCTTATTTTCAGCTTGAGGACTCTGCAGCATTCGGGACTCAATATTGAGTTCATTAGTTTTAGAAAAAAAAAGAAAGAACTGAGGATGCTGGAAATCTGAGTTGCTTTCTTCTCAGAGATGATGCCAGAACCACTGAAATTCTCCAAAAATTTGTCTTCGTTTCATGAGAGCCTGACCACCACCTTCCATGTCATTTGCTTATACCCACACAACAGGCCCATCCCGACATGGGCGGCTTTCAACCTCTGCTTTTGTACATTGTAGAACAGAAACAGAAGTTGCTGTAAAAGCTCAGCAGGTCTGGCAGCATCTGTGAAGAAAAATCAGAGTTAGCATTTTGGGTCCAGTGATCCTTCCTTAGAACCTTCACTTCTGCCAGAGCTGAGCTTTTCCAGAACTTATGTTTCTGATTTACAGCGTTCACAGTTTTTTCAGAATTTATCTAGTAAATTGTGGGTTAGATACTCAGACCTCAGATGTACAAGGTTGGTAATAGCAGGGCCAAAAGTTGGTTTCATCAACCAATGTGCCAGTTCCCTGGCTCCATGCTGTTTCCAGGCCATTTCTGTGGGGGTAGGATCACCAGCATGGTTACCTGTCCACTTGTGGTGGATAACTTGTCAAACTCACTAAGCACCTTACTAAAACACTAGCAGAGCCAATTCCAAAGCCTGGAGACACAGATTAAATGTCTTGTGGATGACCATATGAGTAACATAAACAGACCTTTCCCTACGAAGTATTTCAGTCATTTATTTAAAATATTAGTCAGATTCATCAGGCATGATCTACCATTTACAACTTCTCTCTGTGAAAGTGTTCAAGGTGTTTAATCAGCCTACCTTAATTACAGTCTCAAGTAAATTCCTGATAATGGAAGTTGGCCCAAGTGGTTGTTAGTAATGCTTTTGCTGTCTTACCTTTCTTAATGACAAATGACAGTTCTCAATCTGAATGTTCTTGAACCAAGAGAACCAGAGAGGGAGAGGCTGAATAGGCTGGGAATATTTTCTCTGGAGTGTTGGAGGCTAAGGGATGACATTATAAAATCATGAGGGGCATGGAAAAGGACTTTGACCCAGAGTGGGGTAGTGCAAAATTAGAGGGCATTAGTTTAAGGTGAGGGGGAAATGATTTAAAAGGGGCCGAAGTGGCAACTTTTTCATGCAGAGGGTGGTGCATGTACGGAATGAGCTGCCAGAGGAGGTGGTGGAGGCTGGTACAATTACAGCATTTAAAAGACACCCGGATGGGTTTATGAAGAGGAAGGGTTTGGAGGGATATGGGTCAAATGCTGGCAAATGGGACTAGACTAATTTAGATATCTGGTCAGCCTAGACAAGTTGGACTGAAGGGCCTGTATCTGTGCTGTACATCTCTATGACTAATACCTTTGCAAAAACCCTAACTATATATTTTTTCAATGTGCTCCCTCATTCAGTTTAAATCTTGTAATAAAAATTAGGTGGTCATTCTTGTAACATATTCCTTCATTGTTGTTATTTTGTATGTTTTAGTTTGGTGAGTTCCTGTTGCTGATTCAATGTTAGTTACCATGGAATGTCTGGTAATCTATCCTCTTCCGTGATGATAAAAGCTGATGCAAACATTTGTGGTTGTTCCATCAATCAATAAAATGATGGCTGATCTGATTATCTGATTCTTCCACCTATACATAAAAACTTTTCACCACCTTGCTTATCAAAAATCTATCTAAAGTATCCAAGGGCTCTGCTTCCACCACCTTTGAGGAAGAGACTCACAATCCTCAGTAAGAGAAACATTCTGCACATGTAAGTATTAAGTAAGCATTCAAAATGCCCATTTCTTTGCCTTGATGTATAACAGGCTGAATCTTGAGTTTTTTAAAAAATATCAATGTAGATATACAGAAATTTCTTTACCCATCCCATCTCTATGCCCCCCCCCATTCCAAAATCTAGTCCCATCCTACCACTTGGCATTTCCAATGGCATTACTGGATATCAATGAAAAACTAACATGCCTGGCACTGGGGTAATAGTATCAGAGATAATGGGAACTGCAGATGCTGGAGAATTCCAAGATAATAAAATGTGAGGCTGGATGAACACAGCAGGCCAAGCAGCATCTCAGGAGCACAAAAGCTGACGTTTCAGGCCTAGACCCTTCATCAGAGAGGGGGATGGGGTGAGGGCTCTGGAATAAATAGGGAGAGAGGGGGAGGCGGACTGAAGATGGAGAGTAAAGAAGATAGGTGGAGAGAGTATAGGTGGGGAGGTAGGGAGGGGATAGGTCAGTCCAGGGAAGACGGACAGGTCAAGGAGGTGGGATGAGGTTAGTAGGTAGATGGGGGTGCGGCTTGGGGTGGGAGGAAGGGATGGGTGAGAGGAAGAACAGGTTAGGGAGGCAGAGACAGGTTGGACTGGTTTTGGGATGCAGTGGTTGGGGGGGAAGAGCTGGGCTGGTTGTGTGGTGCAGTGGGGGGAGGGGACGAACTGGGCTGGTTTAGGGATGCAGTTGGGGAAGGGGAGATTTTGAAACTGGTGAAGTCCACATTGATACCATTAGGCTGCAGGGTTCCCAGGCGGAATATGAGTTGCTGTTCCTGCAACCTTCGGGTGGCATCATTGTGGCACTGCCACCCAAGACATTTTTCCATCCCCACCCCTGTCTGCTTTCCGGAGAGACCACTCTCTCTGTGACTCCCTTGTTCGCTCCACACTGTCCTCCAACCCCACCACACGCGGCACCTTCCCCTGCAACCGCAGGAAATGCTACACTTGCCCCCACACCTCCTCCCTCACCCCTATCCCTGGCCCCAAATGACATTCCACATTAAGCAGAGGTTCACCTGCACATCTGCCAATGTGGTATACTGCATCCACTGTACCCGGTGTGGCTACCTCTACATTGGGGAAACCAAGCGGAGGCTTGGAGACCGCTTTGCAGAACACCTCCGCTCAGTTCGCAACAAACAACTGCACCTCCCAGTCGCAAACCATTTCCACTCCCCCTCCCATTTTTTAGATGACATGTTCATCATGGGCCTCCTGCAATGCCACAATGATGCCACCCGAAGGTTGCAGGAACAGCAACTCATATTCCGCCTGGGAACCCTGCAGCCTAATGGTATCAATGTGGACTTCACCAGTTTCAAAATCTCCCCTTCCCCAACTGCATCCCTAAACCAGCCCAGTTTGTCTCCTCCCCCCACTGCACCACACAACCAGCCCAGCTCTTCCCCCCCACCCACTGCATCCCAAAACCAGTCCAACCTGTCTCTGCCTCCCTAACCTGTTCTTCCTCTCACCCATCCCTTCCTCCCACCCCAAGCCACACCCCCATCTACCTACTAATCTCATCCCACCTCCTTGACCTGTCTGTCTTCCCTGGACTGACCTATGCCCTCCCTACCTCCCCACCTATACTCTCTCCACCTATCTTCTTTACTCTCCATCTTCGGTCTGCCTCCCCCTGTCTCCCTATTTATTCCAGAGCCCTCACCCCATCCCCCTCTCTGATGAAGGCTCTAGGCCCGAAACGTCAGCTTTTGTGCTCCTGAGATGCTGCTTGGCCTGCTGTGTTCATCCAGCCTCTCATTTTATTATGCCTGGCACTGGCACCATTTTTAAAGACCCAGCATCTGGACAAAGATTGGCACTCTGAAGCCAGCCTGTCCATCAACGATGGATGAAAGGGAGAAAAGGGTGCCACAATTCTCTAACAGAGACTAGAAGGCCTGGGTGATCCAGAGCAGTGTTATCCTCTCCTTAGAGGACTAGCAGAGAAGACCACATGAAGGTTTAATGTTGGTCACGGCCATCTCCATGGTGCAAAAGAATAGCCAACAATGCAGCAAGAAGCTCAACGACATTCTCCATCCAACCAGCGTGAGAGTCACGCTCTTGTCTTTCCCACTTCACAGTCACTCTGTCTCTACTACTGCACCCACATCCTACCAAGGCTCATGCAGTGCCAAATGGACTATCGCATCAAACATCTTCCCTCATTTGTTCTTGTTCTCACATATCTTCCCACATCAATAACTCTGCATCGATCTGTGCTACTTGCCTACTCAACCAGGACACCTCACCACCTTCTTCCCATCTGCACCAGCACTGACAAACACGTGTGGGCTAAGATTGGGAGAAGATGCCTGTTTCCTACCCTGAGGATATCAATAACGATTTCATGATCATCATTGGCGCAACAGGCTTGGGGGACTGAATGGCCTACTTCTGTTCCTGTGTTTCCAATGACACACCCTCTCATTCCAGGAGAAAAGAGCCCATAACAGGTGCAAAGAGCCAGGCTGGGTGAAGGGGGGCTCAAAGTTAGGCTCCTTACCCACTAAAAGGAGAAAATCTTGTCCCTCACAGGAAAATACTAGCATCATACTTGCAGGGATGTTAGGACGTGATCTGCCGACAACCAATTAAATACCACTCTTTATTCCACTGCAACTCTTACAGTAACCCCTCTGTCAGTGCCATTCATTGCACATCATTTCTAACCATTAGCCACAAAGCTTTCCTCCCTTGTGTATAGCAGTGTGAGTGGGATGGCTGCGGCCAGGAGGAGAAATGGGCTGCAATGCCAGAAGGCACATCTTTAAATTCTTACAAAGAGAATTCCAAAGACTCAAAGGAATCATCGGCAAGTCTGTCTTCTGACCTCTCTATCCCACTCTTCCCCCACCGCAAACATTTTAGATACTGATACCTCAGAGTGAATGTCAGGTTTAGAACGTTTGGGAGCACACACTGGTGCATCTCACTGCAACAGCTCCACAGCTGGCCAAGGAAGTAAAGCCCAAGATCGCTGACACTCAGGGGACTGTTAGAGACCAGTCACCTGCTCGTCCCTATGCAGGAGAGGACCTATGGTTCTTATGAGTTACTCTTATTAAGATTGTTATTTCACCTATCCCAGTTGCCAGGATCTTGTATTTTTATTTTTCACTTTTGGAATTATTGCATGACTTTTTAGTGTCCTTTAACTTCTCAGTCATTTCCATCTGTTTTTGGTAAGTTTATGTGATTTCCTGCTTGACTTTAAATAGATGAACATATATGGAATAAGTTTGTTATGAACAAAAACAGGAATTGCTGGAGAAACTCCACAGGTCTGGCAGCATTTGTGACGAGAAAGCAGACTCAATGTTTAAGGCTGGAGACCATCAAAACTGAAAATGGGTCACAGGATCTGAGACATTGACTCTGCTTTCTCTCCACAGATGTTGTCAGACCTGTTGAGCTTCTCCAGTAATTTCTGTTTTAGTTTCAGAGCTTCAGCATCCCCAATTTTTGGTTTTATTTTGTTATGAGTTTACTTTGCAGGTGCCTCGTTCCTATGCAGCAACAGTTATAGTTTGGAAATGCACCAATATAGCAGGACATTTTGCAGTACATGTATAGATGTGAATGTTGGAAAGACTTGTTTTCTGAGGCTTAGATGAAGGGTGAAGGGTCATGGTGAGACAGGATGAGATGAAATTCTTCATGCAATAGGCAATTTGCACATGGACTTGGAATAATAACGTACGAATTAGCATTACCTTGATAGGGATCAACTCCATGAACTTTTAACATTTTCCTTAACTGTGTCCACATCATTAATTACATCATTTATGTCTCTATCTTTTGGAGAAGTCCCAGAATTTAATAACATTATGCAATGAGGTCATGCTGGAATTGAAGCAAGCAAGTTGAGAATTCTTTTTCCTGGCATTGAGAAGGCTACCCACTCAAACAAACAAACAAGCCCTGGCTGGACATGTGCACTGCCTCAATATTGTCATAGCAGATGGCTGAAGTGCCGTAAGAAATGCAATTGGCTTCTTATTTCTGGCAAGGGGAACAGCAGATTCTGATGACAGCCCTTCAGATATGCACACACCAGGAGACATAGCAGTTGAGCCACCTGAGAGTGAATGGTGCTCAGGAACCCAGGAAAATGTGCACTCAGTGCAATTACTAATTGTGAACCTGAGTGCTCTAGTACTACTGAGGATCTGGCAGACAACACTGATTAGTGTAGTACCTTATTTCAGTGAATCATTGGGATTGTTGTGTGAAGCCAACATTGTTGAATTTATTTATCTTTTGACCTTGCAGCAGAAAAGCATACATAATGGCTGTGGATGGCCTCACACAAGAGGAGGACTCCATCAAATTGCCATGTCAATGCAGAAAAGAGGGAAGATATTTGACATTTTAATGGCGGTGGTGCAGCACATTGAAGTGGATGATGGATAGATGGGAAAGTAGGAATAAGTGAAAGAATATTGAATTCTTAAGTGAAGGGGACGGAGTAGGTCCTCCCTGTTTGTCAGAGTTCCTCGGGTTCAGTTGTCCCAGAAGTCCCAGTTCCTCAGAGGCATCTGTTTCACAGCATGATTTCCATGATCCTTTTCTGATGTTTCCCAAAGGACAGGCGTTGAAGGATTGACACACAGCAGCAGTGCGGACCTCGGATGAGATAGAAGCCACAGAACCAGCACTGTCACCTCATGCCTCTATCAGCACACAGTTACAGTTGCATCAGTAAGGCCTTGTGTTAGTTCAATGCTTTGAAATAGCCAACAGTGTGAAGAATCCATGAAGAATCTTAAGAGTAACGAAAATAAATTCTACAGTGTACACAACATCAAATAAAGGTCTGAAGAAAAAGTGTAAAAGAAAATTCTGTAGAACAGTTTTGTACAGCAACAAGCATAACTTCATGAATTTTAAGAAAACAACAGGCAGACAGCCCAAGAGAAAAGAACAATTCAAATATTCAAACTGAATTTTGCAGAGCTGAATTGGAACTGCAAGTAAATTGTTTGAGAAGCTAAAACAAACTGGACATTTGTAGAAATGACTTTGAGGCCTGAAAATCCATTGCTAAAAGTTGAGAATTTCTTTTCAAAAATTACGAAAGCACTCAGCAGCCATTTTTAAAGAATGGAAATGGTGCAAATCCCCCAATTTGTTTTGAAGCAAAGTTATAAGAAGAATATTTTCTGCCACTTTTAGACTAACTAGACATGAAGTTGCAGTTTTTACCAACTAGCTCAATAACATTACTGCAATAGTATTGCTACACTTCAGCTTAAGATTTGCAGCAATGTTGCTGCCCATAAGATATTGCTACTTTGAAATAGTCTGAAGAGTGTTTTTGCAATACTGTTGCTACATTGAATATCCTTTAAAGCTTCAAATATAGTACAAACACAACAGTTTCTTTTTCTAAGACCAATTTCAAAAGGCAGCAACATGACAAATTTGTATACTGGAATTACAGCCTGCAAAGTCAGAAGTGTATTGTCAGAATATGCACAAAATTCTGTTGCTTAAATTAGGATTTAGCTGACCTCCTGACAGCATTTAAAATATTCAAATAGTGTTAGGAGCTATGGTTCCTAGATTTCTGGTGCAGAAAAGTAGGCCATTAAGATTGTTTTAATAGTTGAAAATTTATGTCTATACAAATTAAATATGTCAGGATTAACAACTCAAGAGCTAAAAGATTCCCAATGTTATGGGCCACCTGGGAAAACTTATTCACAGCCAGATCATCGACGAGAATTCATGTAATTTAGACACAAGCTACAAACTCCACAAACTACTTCATGAGAAGATGCAGAGAAAAATCAACCTTATTATATATTTTTTTCCAATGGGAAGCTCACAAACAGAATTGTTGAATTTTGGTTGCTTCCGCCCATATAGAAGCTTTCCAAAAAATTTGCCAGATAAACTGAAAACTCAGTGTTGAACAGTTACTGAATGTTAGACATAAATACAAAAAAAAACAGGTCAATGAAGTTTACAGTCCTAAGTACAAACTCAGTTGTTGACACAATTACTGGATCATGCAAGTATAGCAAGGCACGAGGGAGGCCTTCTGCACACACATAAGGAAATACCCTTATAACAAATGTTGTAAAGGATGTGCCAGAAAAAAAAATTGGTAGAAGCATTGCACAAGAGTAAAAAATAAGGCAAAGAAATTAATGCTGGACATCTGAAACACACACACAAAATGCAGAAAATTGTTGGAGAAATTCAGCATCTGTGGAGAGAAAACAGAGTTAATGCTTCGAGTCCAGCGATGCTTCTTTGACTGTTGCCAGACTTGCTGAGTTTCTCCAGCAATTTCTGCTCTTGTGTGCACTGGAGCAAACACTAATGTTGTTACAAACAGTTGTGCATTGACCCAAATGGACCAGTCACAAGGAGTCCTTTCAAGCTTTGTTACAAATCATCTTGATTCCACCAGAGACATATACACGTTGATCAATGAAACAGAATCTGACCATGTACACAAGTTTCATGTTGTCAATCTCATGGCAAGCATCAAAATTTTCAAGCCATCTGAAGCATTTGTAAAAATTTAAATCATTTATCTTCAGAAAATCGGTGACAGAAAATCTGTTGTAACGTAACAGTGATACTGGGCAAGTGCCAAAATACTGACCTGGCAAGCTTTTAAAAACCATAAACCCACAGATATGGGAAACTAGGGCAAATATATGAAGGTAAACTCTCAACACGCAACACTTCAAAAATCCCATGTGCGGGCTCGATTATGCTGGAGTCCCCTCATCCTGTGAATGAATGAAGGAAACAGCAAGTAGCCTGATACCACATGCCAGGCATCCTGTAAGTAACAGAGATAATGGGAACTGCAGATGCCAGAGAATCCGAGATAACAAAGTGTGGAGGTAGATGAACACAGCAGGCCAAGCAGCATCTTAGGACCACAAAAGCTGACATTTTGGGCCTAGACAAGGGTTACAGACAATTTGGAGTCAGGGTAGGGGTGCACTGATGCAGGTTTTCCTGTACTTTGTGTGTGTGTGTGTGTCTTTGCGTGGGTGTGCATGTAAGGGGGAGTTTATAAGGACTCTCATCAACTTTTACAGGTGCACTGTAGAAAGCGTACTATCCAGGTGCATAATAACCTAGTACAGTAACTGCTATGCACAGGTTTGTAAGAAATTACAGATGGTTGTATGCACAGCCCATTCTATCACTGGCCCAACCACCCTCCATGAACTCCACTTACACCTCTCATGGCCGTGAGAAGGCTGCCAACATCATCAAAGAAGCCTCCCTCCCCGACGATGCCCTCCCACAACCTCTTCTGTCAGGCAGAAGATACTGAAGCTTGAACACACATACCATCATGTTCAAGAACAGCTTCTTCCCTGTTGTTATTAGACTGATGAATGGATTCTCAAACTTCAAATAATGTTGATCTTGTTAATCTTGATATTGCTTCATGCACCTCCTGCGCAATGTAACCTGAATGCGTCACTCTGTCTAAGCACCCTATGATTTCTATGTCCTTACTTGCTACAATCTGCCAGTAATGCTTGCAAACAGAGCTTTTCACTGTACTTAGGTAAATGTGACTGCAATATGTCAAATCAATCAAATCAAAGTTAAGGGGATTAGAGTTTTACATATAATATAGAGTATTGTATACCAATTATTTATAACGGTTTACTTCAGCTAGAGTTTAATTACTTATAGCCAATAATCATTCTAGTTCAGTACAGAAATCTGGTCTTTACTTTCTATCAATCTGGGTCTGAAAGTCAGATAATTTGTGGAACTTTGCATACTTTATAAAATCTCAACTTTTGTGACAATCCACGATTAATGGGGGTCAAATTCCAATGTACTACCCCCAGTGACTTGCAATGATATCAATGGCACTTCAAGACAAAATCACTACCACAAGATCTGGATGTTTCACTAAACTGCTACTCATTATAGAGGCTCACTTATTATCATACATAGTTGAACCTTCTTTTGGAAAGGAGGCAGGTGTTGTATATGTGTGTCTGCCTAATGACCCCAGTGGCTGTGTATATGATTTTAACTCTATTCATATGTCAGTGTGACTGGCAGTATGCATGCAGTACACCTAAAGTTTAGTCTCTCCACTGCGATGCTTATTTCATAACTTATAGTGTGTACTATTCTTTTAATTAGATTGAACTAAGCATGAATCCACAATGAATTGAATTTTAGACCAACTGAACCTGACAATACTGCTACCTCCTTGTACAACATAGGCATCATTCTGTTATGCATCATCCTCCTCCTATTCCTCCTCCTCCTCTAACGAGTTGTGTCAATCTGAGATTACACCGTCTCCAAAGATCACTTCTTTCTGGTGGCCATGTTCTGGAGATTGCAGCTGATCAACACAATAAATAAGAATGTTGTAGCAGTATCCTGCAGGACGAAGTGGTTGAAGCACTAGAACCATATCTTCAGAAGAATATTTTTGTGAGCAGATGGCTACAATTATAATGCCTCTGTCCTTCTATTTGTATGGGGAAAAGAACAGGATAATGGCACAAGGTCATGATGCTTGTTTGAAGAGCCAATGCAGATACATTGGGCTGAATGGCCTCCTAACAATTTCATAACTCTGAACACTAGCTTGTCTTAGAAGGATCAGGGATTTTTTACTTACACGATGCAAAACTACTTTGGAAAGCTTTTGTATTCAATTCACAGATGTCCTAGTTCTACTAGCACTGGAAGTTAGTTCAGAAAAGAATAAGGTTTCAGTTTGAATATTACAGACAAGAAGTTTTGTTTAAAAGCCTGGAGTGGGTATTCCACATTGAAGAAAATCAATGCTCAGATTTTTAAAACAAATGAATTAATTGGTCAGCATTTATTGTCCATCCCTAACTGCCCTGGTAAAGGTAATGGTGAACTGTCTTCTTGAACTGCTGCAGTCCATTTCATGTCGGTGCACCCACAATTCTGTTAAGGAGGCAGATCTAGGATTTTGACCAAGTAATATTGAAGGAATAACAATATCTTTCCAAATCTGCATAGTGAGTGGCTTTGAAAGAGACTTGTAGGTAGGTATGTTCCCAGGTATCTGCTGTTTTAGTCCTGCTCGATGGTATCAATGATGGATTTGGAAGGTGCTGTCGAAGAAGGCTTGGTGACTTTGTGCAGTGCATTTCGTAGATAGCACACACTGTTGCAGCAATGGAGGGAGTGAATGTTTGTGGATGTGGTACCAATCAAGGGGGCTGTTTTGTCCTCAATGGTGTCAAGCTTCTTGAGAGTTGATGGAGTTCCACTCACCTAGACAAGTAAGAAGTATTCCATCACAGTCCTGACTTGTGCCTTGTAGATGATACAGATGCTTTTGGGACACAGGAGGGAAGTCAATCACTACATATTTCCTACCCTCTGACTTGCTGTTATAGCCACTTTACTTATATGGTGAGTCCAGTTCAGTTTATGGTCAATAGCTGATGATAATAGGAAATAAATGCCATTGAATATCAAGGTATGATGGTTAGATCCTCTCTTATTGGAGATGGTCATTTCCTGGCACTGTTTAGTGTGAATATTGCTTCTCGTGCATCAGTCCAAGCCTGAATATTATCCAGGTCTTCCTACATTTTGATATGGACTGCCTCATTATCAGGGTAATCATGAATGATGCTGAACTTAGTAAAATGATCAGTGAACATTCTCAATTCCACCCTTATGATAGAGTGAAGATCATTGATGAAGCAGCTGAAGCTGGTTGGGGCGAGGGTGCTATGCTTTTGAACTCCTGCAGTAATGCCCTTGAAATGGGATGACTGATCTGCAACAAGTCAGGTATGGCTCCAACCAGTGAAGAGTTTTCTGCCTGATTCCCATTGATTCCAGCTTTTGCTAGGGCTCCATGATTCCACACGTGGTCAAGTGCAGTCACTTTCACCTCACTTCTGGAATCTAGCTCTTTTGTTACTGTTTGTACCAGGGCTGTAAAGAGGTCAGGAGCTCAGTTTGTTGGAACTCAAACTGAGCATCAGTGCTCAGGTTATTACTGAGCAGCTGCTGCTTTATAGCACTGTTAATGACATGTTCCATCATTTTACTGCTCATTATGAGTAGATTGATGCCAGGTTGGAGGATTTGACCCTTTTTTTTTGTCTTACCATTGTCTTGGGCAATGATCAGGCAACTTCTAGTATTGTAGCTTTATGGAGCTTGATGGGGTGCAGCAAGTTCTGGAACACTATCATGTCAGGTCCCATGCCTTTGCAGTGTTTAGTGCCTCCAACCATTTCTTAATATCACATGGAATGAATCGAATTAATGGACGTCTAGCATCTGTGATGCTGGGGCCATTTGCAGAGGCCAAGATGACTCACCACTTTTGGCTGAAAACTTTTGCAAACGCTTTAGTCTTGTTTTTCACATTAATGTGCTTGGCTCCCCCATTGCTGGGCGTCCTCCTCCAATGAGATGTTTGTTGTGCACTATTATTCATGACCGGACATGGCAGAATTCCAGAGCCTTGATCTGGAGGCCTTGTACAAGATCTTTGTATCCTCATTAGCCACTGCAGAGGCCCCGGATGGCTGGTGAATAGCTAATGTTGTTCTTCTATTCAAACAGGGAAATAGGGATAATCTAGGAAGCTATAAACTAGTGAATCTCACGTCGGTGGTTGGGAAGCTATTGGAGAGAATTCTTAGAAATAGAATTTATACACATTAGGAGCCCTGCAGGAAAAGCATGTCCTAATTTGAGACAGTCATCATGGGTGTGTGCAGGGTAGGTCATGTCTGACTAACTACACTGAATTTTTCAAGGAGGTGGCAAAGGTGAGGGTAGAGCAATGGATGTTTGCTACATGGATTTTAATAAGGCTTTCAAAAAGTTCCCTCATAATAGGCTCATCCAGAAGATTAAGATGCAAGGGATCCATAGCGATTTCTCCACGTGGATTCAGAATTGGCTTGCCCATAGAAGGCAGAAGGTATTCATGGAAAGATGTTTTTCAGGCTGGAGGTCCATGGCTGGTGGTGTTCGACAGGGAACTGTACTAAGAGCTCTGCTGTTTGTGATATACATAAATGACTTGGATGAAAATGTAGCTGGGTTGGTTAGTAAATTTGCAGACAATAGTGTAGAAGGTTGTCAAAGGATGCAGCAGGATATATATCAGTTACAAATATAGGGGAAGAAATGGCAGATGGAGTTTAATCCATGTTAAGTGTGAGGTGCTGCACTTTGGGAGATCAAATGTTAAGGACAAGTATACAGCTAATGGCAGGACCCTAAACAGCATCTTGGGTTCAAATCCATACCTCCCTGAAAATCACCATACAGGTAGATAGGGTGATAATGAAGGTATCTAGCATGCTTGCCTTTATTGGTCAGGCTAAAAAATTGCATGTAGTGTTCAGGGATGTGTAGATTAGGTGAGTTATAGGGGGATTGGTCTAGGTGGGATGCTCCGTGTGTCAGTGTGGACTTGTTGGGCTGAATGGCCTGTTTCTACATTGTAGGGATTCTGTGAAATAATCTATGAATTGAGTACAAGAGTCAGAATTTCATGTTGTAGCTTTATAAGACTTTGGTTAGGCCACACTTAGAGTACTGTGTTCAAATCTAGGCGCCACATTGCAGGAAGGATGTGGAGGCTTTTGACAGGGTGTAGAAAAGGTTTACCAGAATGCTGCCTGAATTAGAGGATATGAGCTATAAGGAGAGGCTAGAAAAACTCAGGCTGTTTTCTCTGAAGCAGTGGAGGCTGAGGGGAGACCTGATAGAAGTCTACAAAATTGTGAGATGCAGAAATAGAGTTGAAATATCTAAAACTAGGGGGCATACATTTAAGGTGAGAGGAAAAGTTCAAATGTGAGGGGCAAGTTTTTCATACAGGGAGTAGTAGGAGTCTGGAACATGCTTTCAGGGCTGGTAATGGAGGCAGATATGATAGTGGCATTTAAGGCACTTCTAGGTAAATGCATTAAAATGCAAGGAATGGAGCAAAATGGACCAAGGTCAGGCAGAAGGGATTAGTTTAATTTGGCATCATGTTTGACACACATCGTGGGCCAAAGGGCTCATTCCTGTTCTGTGTTCTATTTGTTGCTTAGTTCAGTCTATCTTTGGTACTTATAGTATTTGGTATGCAAATTGTCCAGTTTTGAAGCTTCATCAAATTGACATTTAATTTTTAGCTATGCTTGAGTGCCACTTCTGACATGCCCTTCTCGACTCTTTATTTGATTATCGATGGTACCCTAGTTTGATGTTACTGGTAGAGTGGGTGATATTGTGGAGCACGAAGTTGGAGATGTTGTTGGAGTACAATTATGCTGCTGCCATTAGTTGACACTGCCCCATGGATGCCTCGTCTTGAGTTGCTAGGTTTGATTGAAGCCTATCCTATTTCACACAGTGACAATGTCACACAACACAATGGAGGATATTTTCAGTGTGAAGAATGTGCAAGTCCTTCATCTCCACAAAACTGTGCGGTGATCACCCCTGCCAATATTGACTTAGACCAATAAGCCTGGAGTAGGCAGATTGGTGCTGTTGAGGTCATGTTTGTTTTTCCTTTGTATTGATTCCCTTACGATTGGCAACAGTTGATGCAATTGAATGGTTTGCTAGGCCATTCCACAGGGTCGTTAAGAGTCAGTCACATTACTGTTTTCCTGGAGTCAGGTGTAATCCAAGCAAGATAGGTCTACATTAGTGGACCAGATCGCATTTAATGATGATCTAATTAGACTTAAAATTCTAGTTTTTATTTAAACAGTGAATTCAAACTCCACAATCTGCCACTGTGAGATCAAATCCAGGTCCCCAGAATATTACTTGGGTCTCTGGGTTACCAGTCCACTAACAACACTACTAGGCCATCAACTCCACCCTATGTGAATATGCAGAGAAAAGGCTATCAGACTCTGAAGACCAGGACTTGAAAGCAATAGTTGAGTTAAACTTATATCTGAGATACAGAAGGGAATTATCTCTGGCATTTTAATACTGTAAATGAATGCCTTTGGAATAAAGATATTTTATTGTGTTTTAATGTCTTTCAAGTAGTATAAATTTCTTAGTTTATTCTATTTTTTCTTAATTTATTTTATGTAATAAGCTTCTGTTCTATTATTAAGCTAAGTCTGAAGCATTGTTTGCTTGTGTTTCAGTGAAAGATGACCTTGTTAAGTAAACAAAAAAATATGATTTATCAAGCCAAGTTTCAGTCTGGGATACGACTCATCCAGTAATAACACCAGTTATGATCAAAAACCACTACATAAATGCATTCCTTTGTTCATGTCCAGCAAACTATTGTACTATGGGAAGGGTATCAAAGGTCTAAACAGGGCACCCTTCCTTTTCTAAAGCATTCCAAGCTTAGAAAACTCTTAAAGGGATAAGCAGAGTAGATACATAAATTAAGTTTCCTTCGGCTATGAGGTCTGGCACCAGGTGGCACAGGCTCAAAAGAAAAGGCTAGCCAATTAGGACTCTCATGAGGAACAACTTCTTCACTCAAAGAGGGATAAATCTTTACATTCTCTACTCCAAGGGTTGTGGAAGTTTAGTCATTAAGTAAGTTCAAGACAGAGATCAATGGATTTCTAGTTAGTAATGACATCAAGGAATATGGGAACAGTATGGAATATGGCATTGAAGAAGACAATCTGGCATGATATCGAATGATAGAGCTGGCTTGAAGGGTTGAATGGCCTACTCCTTCTCATGTTTCTGAAGCAACACCTGACTATGGAGATGCTCTATGTGGTTGACCACCCATGTTGAGTTTTCAGTGATTACACGCTTTATGTGGATTCAAAAAGCTACAGCTACAAATTTTTGTATTCCTTCCAACAAATGAGTGGATTATTGCTGTCAGTCAATCCTGGCTGGAAGCTTTCAAGGCATATACAAATACATACACACAAAGGATATGATCTTAAGAAACTCTGTACTTGATAACCACTGCACTTTGGTTCCTCTGCATCACCAAGTTGATGTTGATGTCGTACACTGCAAGTGCATATTACATTAGCATGAGTACCATGCCCCAGTTTGCTGCAAATTGATCCATGCAATTTGATCCATTGGTACAAAAGCTATTATGAATAATGCACCTGGATTTGAATAATTAATAAATTGATTTTTCTGACTAGATTAAGTGTATATTTAAGTGCAATTCAAATGATGTATCTAAATATCATAGAAAGATTGCTATAATTTCCATGATTTATTTTAGACACTTTGATATTCATCCTAAAGTCATTCTTTTGGCTAACTCCAAGTTGTAGCATGGTTTTTGGAGGATTTGTTGTCATTGACATCTAGCAAGTTGCCTCACCCCAAATTCATCTCATGAATTACTTACCATGCAGCTATGACATCTCTCATGTCCAATTTCGCCCCCCCCCATCCTACCATGTACCTGGATCAACTCACCAGCCAGTAAAATTCACTGGCATTTCTTTAGCCTGTACCATTTTTAAAAGCAAGTTGAGCACCAGGCCAAACACTGTCAGTTCGGAGCTGCCTTGCATGGTTGCTACCATTTGACCTGCGTTTTGCAGACAGGGAAAAAATAAGTGCCTAGCTTTGCAGGAAGGGTTCTGGAAACAGTGCTGAATAGGACAGTGCTGATTCAGGATTTGCCGTTTCTCTAGCACCAGCAATGGAGTCCACAACACGAATATTAGCCTGGCCTATGATTGGCTCCTAGGTTAATGCAGTCTCAGCTGAATGGAGCAATGCCAAGCACTGTAGAAAGAAAGTCAATGTTCTTCTTCACTCTATTATTGCAAGTGCCACTATCTTTTTTCTGATATCTCACCTCTGCCACTGTCCCCACCTCCCATCAAAGCTTATGCTCCTTCATTCTCTCTATTGTGCAACATCTTCCCAATTGCTTTCACCTGCCCCAAGCCCAACCTGACAGCATTAATCCTGTATGCCCTCTGCACAGCCTGCCTACACATTTGCTCAGGACAATTCCCCACCTGTATCAACAGTGATAGTTATGCCATCCGATTTCATCTCCTGTGATATTTGCCATTCTCTAATTCTACAAAAAAATTAGCTCAAAATAAGGCAGAAAGAGTCAAGACACGTGGTGAGCTGCCCACATTCAGCTTGTCACCACTTATGTGCATCTTGATATTGATTGTCCTGAGGTATGCCCAGACTGGTATCAGGGGCTGCCCTTAACCTATGAGAATCACTGAGGTGAGGCTACCCCTCTTCATTGATTGAGGTCTGCACTGAAAGGCTTTGCAAGACAGCAGTGTTAAGAACCTGATATCTCTGGCTGAGGGAGAAAAGTGCACACAGGCAGGCAGGGATCCTCTGAGCAAACAGGTTGGGTCACTGTGATTGAGTGCTATGACAGCAAGTGAACAGCTGAGAAATGCAGATAACAAGGTGTAGAGCTGGATGAACGCAGCAGGCCAAGCAGCATCAGAGGAGCAGGAAGGCTGACGTTTCGCGCCTAGACCCAGCCTTCCTGCTCCTCTGATGCTGCTTGGCCTGCTGTGTTCATCCAGCTCTGCACCTTGCACCTCAGATTCTCCAGCATCTGCAGTTCCTACTATAGCTGAGGAATGCAGCCTGATCCTTTCCATAATATGGGTATGTGTTCCTGAGTGCACAGTGTCTTTGCTGCAGCATTATAATGATAGTTGCAGGCCAGCTTAAGGTTCTTAATGGAGTGCAGAACTGTCCTCTAAGTAAATTAGAGATGTGCCAGGAGGGTTCTCAGAGATTGATAATGTCTGAGGTCATAGGGTGCATGTGTCCAGTGCCCATGGGCCACACTGAAATCTAAGTGGTTTCCAACAAGGAGATCATTTGAAGCACGCAGCCAACTGAATCCACCATATGCTCAGGACCAAAAACAAAGTTGCTGGAAAAGCTCAGCAGTCTGACAGCATCTGTGAAGGCAAAAAACAGAGTTAATGTTTTGGGTCAAGTGACCCATCCTCAGAACAGAGGTGCTCACTCTGATTTCCTTGTCAAGTTTTCCAGACGTCTAGCTTCTTTGGCGAATTTGCTGAGATGTGAGTCTGAATATTAATGAATTGAATTGTGCTGTTAACAAGGCAATTTAACAAGTGTTAGTCCCTATCAATTGGCATTTTACTGTTGCCTGGCATTAATGACAATTGTGAGGAGCATAAAAGTTGATGTGAGATGATGTCAATATCAAGATGGGCCTCACTGCACTTTTTACCCAATTCTCTCACGTCTCGCCATAGCTCTTGGCACTCAAACCCCTATATGTTTTCACTTAATGTCTTGTAACTGTTGGTGTTAAATTTTAAAAATGGTGACTTTATTAAAGACAAATATATTAAATATTAGTTGACCAGTTTCCAAATCATTTTTCATTCCTTCAGTTTATTTGATGTCTGTCACACCCCAAGAAAATTAGCAGCTGCTACAAATTGATTTAAGTTCAGTTATGTTACCTGCTGAGGTACTGCATGATAACAAAGTGTGGAGCTGGATGAACACAGCAGGCCAAGCAGCATCTTAGGAGCACAAAAGCTGACATTTCAGGCCTAGACCCTTCAACAGACCCATTCTGATGAAGGGTCTAGGCCCAAAACGTTAGCTTTTGTGCTCCTGAGATGCTGCTTGGCCTGCCATGTTCATCCAGCCCCACACTTTGTTATCTCAGACTCTCCAGCATCTGCAGTTCCCATTATCTCTGAGGTACTACATGAGATTTGTTACATTAAAGGTGAAATCAACAAAGCAGAACATTCCCTCATTAATTCTTCTGATAAAAATAAATAAGCAAAAATGTGAGAATTGGCCACTGATCTCCACAGCTGCTGCGTAAGTTTTTAGGTTTTTAATGGGTTAATGCTGAGGAGTGCATTAAGCATCACCCAAAATGATGATGCCATACAGACTTGGAAATGGGAAAAGCTCTAGAGATCAAAAGAGCTAGACCTACCATCTAGGTCTCCCTAAAAGGTTTAGTAACAATGTACCAGTATAATTTGTAGAAAAGTTACCGTTGTCCGAGAGGACCACAGGACTGCTCTGATTAGAGAGAGGCAACTGCTGATGAGTTTAGCTTCGGGGTCACCATGCCTCAGGTAAGGGACAAGGGTGAGAAGTTGTGATCTTCATGGTAACCCCAACTATACCTTACACCTGATTGCTAGCATACAATAAACATTGTATGTTTAAGACAAGAGCCTCGTCTCATTAGTTTACCATGTGATTTTCCTCGGTCACAATAGAACAGTTAGTCCTTTAAAGCCAAACCTTAAAAAAAAGGTAGTGGCCACAAATCTACCCGATGCTTCTTTCACCAAGGAGATTGCGGTGATTGTCCATGGTAAAGCAAAGTAAGCTGTGCTGTGGCTTTGGATGCGCTTTGAAGGAATCTTCTGACGCAGCATTAATAGAGTTACTATTACAGACAGTCAGCAGCTGGAAAGGTAGAACTTTCAACAAACTGCAAAAGAGAAAAACATGGCAAGATTCTACAAGGCAGAATTTTTAATTGCTTATGAAAAACATTTCAGATCTGGTAAGTCATGGGGAGCAGTGAGTGTGAGTGAGTAACTCCATTGTTCTGGAAGACGAGCCACTCCTAGGCAGTTACAGATTGGGTCAGGTGCTGGTGGTCTGTGGGAGCAATGTCGAATTGGTGTCCAGCCGGTCAGTGAACAGATCTCGGAAGCTCCAAGAATAAAGTTTGAAATCTCTGGTGGGGAAGGCAATGGCTTTAGAAAATGACATAGCTACCACTGGAAAGGCTAGAAGTAAATAACATACTCATAACTCAGATCAAGTATTGCCAGTTTAGCAAACAATACCCACAAGGTACAATTACAAGAGGGGAGATCAAGAGTCACCGAAGCAATTAAAAGTTAGATTGCATGCCTGGGGACATTAAAAAGCCAGAAGTAAAATGATAAAGAGGCAGGACAGAAGCCTAAGCAGGCAGTGTCTAATGGAAGAAGAAAATTAGGATACTACTGAAGCTGCAGAAGTGTGAAATCCATAATTTACACTACTGTAAGAATGGAAAAAATTTGGGACTCATCCATAAACAAAAACATAAGGTGACAGAAATTATTAGTAGCATTGGAGTCAGTGCAAATCATTGAGGAAATCTATTAATGAGTATGTGATTCATCTTAAAGAGTTGCAAAGACAGGGATTCATTTGGCAAAGGCTGAAGAGATCAGGACTGCCTTTAATGCCAGAGACTGCAGGATACATTCAGGAGAGATGTTTAAGACAACAGAACGATCCTTAAAGCCACAGGCATCAGGGATTCATTCAGTAAAGCTGTTAAAGAACACAGGAATTTTTAGCAAGTTGTGAAATGTTTTCATTTTACTTACAGAAAACAGGAATTTTTTTTATTCATTCCTGGGACATTGGCATTGTCGGCTAGCCAGCATTTACTGCCCATCCCTAGATGCCGTTGAGAAAGTGGCGGTGAGCTGCTTTTTTGAACCTCTGCAGTCCAAGTGCTGTACGTTGATCCAAAATGCCATGAGGGAGGGAATTCCAGGATTTTGACTCAGCAATACTGAACCTTCACTGACAATTATCCACCATTAGATTATCCATTTATCTCTTCAGGTTTTAAACTAAACATAGGCATGTTTAATGAAAAAAAACCTACCTATTTACATTAAACCTACTTCCGAGGATACACTCTTCGTCTGAATCACATTATATTTAACAAAGGAACAAGTGCTCCTGTAGGTAATAATGTGATGAGCCTTTTCAATGTTTACGATACTGCAACGTGTGCTGTAATACAGTCTTTTTTAAAGTGAGAATATATCATCTTTAATTTTAAAAACTTTTCCCAGAATTGTGACTCTGTGAACTTAGATCTGCACGTGTGATATGCTTAATTTCCCAAGTTGAATCAGTAATGCTCATTTACTTAACAGTTATTCAGTTAACAGTATTCAGCTCTGAGTTAGGTTTTGGTACATTCTCTATATCAGAGACCTAAGGGTTGCAGTACTGAGAGACTGCTGAACTATCACAGCTGCTGTTTTAATGTACTTTTATTGAAGGTGGGGATAACAGCTCAGGAACAGTAAACAGATGCTGCTGCTTCCAGGCTGAGGAATCTGTTGGAGATTTTTTCTGTGGAATTAGCAATAGATCTGGAGGATATATGAAGATAAGACCACAACACAAAGGAGCAGAGGAAAGCCCATCAAGTCTGCTCCGTAATTCAATGAGATCATAGCTGATCTGATAATCCTCAACACCACTTTCCTACCTTTTCTCTTGAATGATTAGACATCTGTATCGCAGCCTTGAATATACTTAACAATCCAGTCTCCATAACTCTCTACAGTAAAGAATTCCACAGATTCATTACACTCAGAAAAGCATTTCAAATTCCTCCTTATCTCAGGTTTGAAATTGATTAATCCTTACTCTGAGATTATACCCTCTGATCCTCAACTCTTCCACAAGAGGAAACAATCTATAAGACTGTAAGACATAGGAGCAGAAGCAGGTCATTCAGCCCAATGAGTCTGCTCTGTCATTTAGACTGATCTGATAATCCTCAACTCCACATTCCTGTCTTTTTGCCATAACTGTTGATTGCTTTACAGATTGAAAAACGTGTATCTTACCCTTCAATGTATTTAATGACATAGCCTCTGGTCTTCTATGGTGAAGATTTCTGAAAATTCACTAACCTCTGAGAGAATAAATTCCTCCTTATCTCTACCTTAAAAGGGCAACCTATATTCAGTGACTGTGCCCTCTGATCTTACAGTCTCCCATAACCTTTCTATATCTAACCTGTCTATGGAATTCACTGCCATGGAAGGCTGTGGAGGCCAGATCATTGAGTACATTTAAGACTGAGGTAGATAGGTTCTTGATTATCAAGGGGATCAAGGGTTATGGGGAGAAAACAGGAGAATGGGATTGAGGAACTTATCAACCATGATTGAATGGTGGAGCAGACCAGCTGGGTGGCCTAATTTCTGTTCCTTTGTCTTATGGTCTGTCAGTCTTATATGTTTCAATAAGGTCTCCTCTCACTTTCCTAAATTCTGATGAATAGAGGCCCAACCTACCCAATCTCTCCTTATAAGTAAGTTCGTCCATACCCAGGATGACCTGAATGAACCTCCTCTGGACTGACTCCAATGCCACTATATCTTTCCTTCAATAAAGGGAACAAAACTATGCACAGTAATTAAGCTGTGGTCTGACCACTGCAATATATAGATTTAGCAAGACTTATTTACTTTTATACTCTATTCCCTTTGATATAAAGGCCAAATTCCATTCGCCTACCCTATTACCTGCCAACCTTGTATGCTAGCTTTCGACATTTGTGCATGAGGGCTACTAAATCCCTCTGTGCTATAGCTTCCTGCAATTCTTCTCCATTTAAATAACATTCTGCTCCTCTTTTATTCCTTCTCATGTTCATAACCTCACATTTTCCCACATTACATTCTATCTGCCAAACTTTTTACCTACTCACTTAACCTGCCTGTATCCATCCATAGACTATGTCATCTTGACTTCTTGCCTTTCCACCTATTTTTGTGCCACTTGCAAACTTGGTCTATAGGACATTCACTCTCCTCATCCAAGTCATTAGTATATAATTAAAAGTTGTGGTTCCAGCACTGATCCTTGGGGTACACTATTAGCTTTGGTTGTCATCCCGAAAATGATCCCCTTATCCCAAATGTCTTTTATTGGTTAACCAATACTCTATCCATGCTAATATACTACCTTCAAATCTCTTACCTTATTAAGCAACCTAACATATGTTAAATGATCAAATACCTTCTGGAAATCTAATTGTTTGGCATCCACTGCGTCCCCTTTATCTACCCTGCTTGTTAATTCCTCAACGAGTTCTAATATATTTGTCAGGCGTGATTTTGATTTTGAAAATTTACACCAGAATTGTAACTCTGTGAATCTTAGATCTGTGTGATATGCTTAATTTCCAAAGTTGGATCAGTAATGTTTATTTAGTTGCAATTCAGTTAACAGTATTCACCTCTGGGTGAGAAGGTTTTCGTACATTTTCCACTTCAGAGACCTAAGGGTTGCAGTACTGAGAGGCTGATTTCTCCTTCAGAAAGCCACACAAACTCTGCTTTATCATATTATATATTTATAAATGTTCTGCTATTATATCCTTTATAAACGACTCTAACTTTCAATAGCAGACGCTCAGCTAACTGTCCAACAGTTACTTATATTTTGTTTTCTCTTTTTAAGTAAGAGTGTTGGCAGTTTTCCAATCTTCTCAGACTATGTTTTCAGAATCTAAGGATTCTTGGAAGATCTTTTTATCAGTGCATCCACTATCTCTTTTAATATCCCAGACACATCCTATCACATCCAAGGGACCTTCATCCCCATCAGTTCCCTTAGAAATGTTTCTTTAGTAATAGCAATTGTATTTATTTTCTGTGTTATTTGATCATTTAGTGAATTTGGAATGCCATTGGTGTATTATTATCTCTTATGAAGACTGATGCAATATGTTTATTCAACTCCTCTGCCACTTTCTAGTTTCCTTGACCATGTTTATTGACACTATAACACGTGTGCTATAGACTGCTTAAATTAGTGCATGTGCAAATAACTAGCATTTCCTTTAAACATGGTGCAGCTGTGAACCAGACGACAGTGAGCCAAAACAAGGTTACAATCATCTGAGCGACATTTAATCTTGTGCCACCTCTAGGCAGAAAACACTTTCCCAAAGCATACCATTTGTGCATACTTACCGATGACATAGCCACAATGTTTCCACTCTTTATGGTTTAACCATGGCAGTGTTTGTGCTGTGAGACAGATACTAGTCATGAGATCCCAATACTATCTGCCCTCAGCAGCAGCTGTCTGGAAAATTATAAATACTAGTTTTTTTTTCTGCTGCTTCTTCCTCTTCCTAGCACCAGCAACCCAAAAATAATTACAAAATTTCTCACTTCCACTCAACAAGCTCAGGATTCTCCACCAAGGACCAGTTCATTTACATCTTCCTGGGCTAGCTAGCTGTGCATCATGGACATACAAGGGACAATTAAAAAGCTTTAATCAGTGGCTCAATATCTCATATCTCTAATACTTATAGATCCTGATGTTCTTTTCCCAACTATAACTTGTACTTATATAGCATTGTTGATTTTAGAGGTTCGGGATCATTGTTACCTATAGGCAGTTAACAATTTGCAAAAAATTTTCTGATAGTTTATTGAGCCTGTTAAGAAGCAGCAGTTTAGACATGATCCATTAGACAAAGAAAGTATACAACCTGACAATTGGGAATAGTTCATTGATACCAGAGAACAAACAAGCCGTTGGTATGTAATGTTTTGTGTTGTTAAAATGGTGGGGACCAGATCCTGCTCTCTAGATGAGATGTTAGGGAACTCCTCCCTCAGTCTTCCTACGTTTTCTGGTCCAGTTTCCATTTATGTGGTGAAGACTCTTCAATGAAGACTGCATTCTGGACACCACCTGATAAGAACTTCTGCACACAAGGTCTCTGAGAACTCTCCTCTGCCCTTAGCACTTACTGTTATATCATATTTCTAGGGGTAGGTAACTTCCACTTTGTTAATTAATTCTGAACGCTTTTGTCCAATGGGTACAGGACAGTTGCACGTGGTGTTGGATGATCATTGATCCCTTGCCTGTCTTCATCTCTCAGTCTGTTTTCATTCCCTCTAAGAATAAAACCTTCTCACCTTTTTAAAACAATACACTGATAAGTAGGGTATGTTTGGTGCAAGATAAATTGTTGACATTAGTTCAATGGGCATTATGACCTGTGTGTTTTTCATGATTGTTTTCTATGTTTTCATATGCTAGAATTTTGGAAAGTTATATACTCTGTATTCGCTTTTAAATGAAATCTTATGCTACATAGTAACTACTAGGAAAATTCAGTTTTTAAGGGACCTAATATTCAACAGTTTCTAATAGATGTCAGTTCCCCTAAACATAATCTTCACTTTGATGAGAATTGGCACCCATGATCTACAGGTTTGCAGGTTTCTATGTAGCAGATGGCACCAACTCTGTGGAATTTCCTAGACTATAATGTTTTTAGGAGCAAAACTGTTTACAACTGGCACAAAGACTATTTAGAACCTAAGTGCCAGCAGGAAAATAAGACCAAGTGAAAAACATTTAGAAAATCGCTGCATCATATTTCCTTTATTGGCTGTCCTTGCTGCAAGTTCTTTAACGTGGGAGCCTCCTGGCATGGCACAGCGAACTCTTGCAGCTGTCTCCTCCCGTATGGGCTACCCAGCGTGTCTTGGAAACTTCCTGGCCTCCTGCAGCTGCCTCCCGGTGTGATGTGACCCTGACACAGTGTGGAGCCAGGGCCTCATGCAGCCTGGAAGCTAGGTTCCAGCATGGTCTGCTCCACTAAACGTTTATTTTTGTGATGCTGGACTTTTTATTTTCTGTATTGTCTAAATCTTGTAACAAAAGAAGCTGTGCCTAGCTACTTTCAAATCTAAGTTGGCACTGTAATTGGTAACGTATAAATTTCACTATACCCATTGAGCATATGTGACAATAAAGGCTATTCTATTCTATTTAAGTACAATTTACATATTTTCCTATACACTAGACTGTCCTCAGTCCTCACATTATCTCTCTCTCTAATGTTAATAAATTTAATAAACAACATTTTAAAATTATAATTTTCCCTGTTATTTGACCCAAGTTGTTTAGTACCATGTTTAGGTACCATGTGGGTGTAGTTCCAATTCCATCCCATTTTTTCACTCTGAACACTGAAAGAGAGTTAGTAATTATGAGTTGGAAGTTCAGGATTCTGTGAACCATTGAAACACTAAAATTTGAACGCCATTAATTAAACAGTGGCTCAGTACTTAGCACTGCTACCTCACAGCACTAGGGACCTGGGTTCATTCCTACTCTTAAGCAGCTGTTTGCACATTCTCCCCATGTCTGTATGAGTTTCCTCTGGGTGCTCTGGTTTCCTCCCACAGTCTAAAGATGCACAGGTTAGGTGGATTGGCTATGCTAGATTGTCCAGGGATGTGTAGGTTATGTGGATAAGCCATGGCAAATGCAGGGTTATAGGGATTGGTTGGGATGTTCTTCAGTGGGTCAGTGTGGACTTGACAGCCAGATGGCCTGCTTCCACACTGTTGCGATTCTACAAAACATCTGATGATGTTAAGACTTTAACTGTCTCACAAAGAGTTCAGACTTGGACACTTCTAAAGGTCCTTCAAGGCCTTCAAATACGTTGGATCCTGTATGAAATAAATAGCTTTAATTGGTGGGGGATTTTGTATATTCCAAACAATTACATTATTTCTCAAAATGTGACACACAATTCTGCAGTATTATGCTTGAAATTTAATGCATAGATAGTCTGTCATGAACATATTCAGAATTTTTACAAATTCCAACCAAATTACAATGAAATTAGTGTGCTGGGAACACTCAAGAGATTGAGCAAACCTGTGAGGAGGGAAACAATTGAGTTGGATATCATCTATAGAACTGAATTCAGGCTGAAATTTTATGGATTTTATGCTCTTGAAAGGGGAAAGGGATTGAAGAATAACAGGGAAGATCTGGGGTAAGGTAGAGAGCAGGAAAGATTATAGACAAAAATGTCAGCAAATAAAATGTCAAGGGAATGGTAAGGTTGTGGGAAAGAGACAAATTATTTGTCCAGAGTGAGTGTAAATGTCAGAATAATGAACAGTTGTGTCTGAATGCAATGCAATGAAGAACAAAATACAAACCGAAATTTCTGAACTCAGTTTTGAGTTGGGAATTCTGATAAAGTGCCTAATTTCAAGATGAGGTGTTGCACTTTGAGCTTGTGTTGAGATTCAATGGAACACTGCAGCAAGGTGTGCACAAAAATGTGAGTGTGAAAGTGCGAAATGAAATGGAAATCAACTGGATAGTCAATTCTGCTGGCAGGCTGGGCAAAGGCGTTATGCAAAGTGTCATTCATTCTGTGGTTAGTCTGCCCCATGTAAAGGAGATCATACTGAGCAGTATAATTAAATTGCAGACTTGTGTAAAAGAGAAGTTTGGGACCTTGGACAATGAGGAGACCAGTGAAAAGGTAGATGTTACCTTCTGTAACTGATGGGAAGGTGCAGTGGGAAACAGCAATGTATCTAACGTGATTAGGGCATGGATCAGGATGTTGTGGTGGAAATAATCCGTTTGGAATACTGGGAGGGGAGGAGAAAGTGTGTTTGGTGGTGGCAACATATTTCAGGTGCAAAAAATGGCAGAGGATAACCCTGGGAATGCTGGGAAGGTGGAAAGGGAGTTCTGGGAGAGAGAGGAAAGCATGAGGAAAGAAGTCCAGGAAATGGCTCAGCCACAGTTGAGGGCCTTATTTACCACAATGTGAAAAGTCCATGGTTGAGGAAAAGATTGTGGCAGATTCAGTGCAAGAGGAATAGGGAGGCCAAGGGACCTGTGAAAAATCAATTAACAATCTTGTGCAGTCATATTCACAGATACTGTTGAAATCTTAGTATCTGAACAAAAAGACATCGTAGTAAACTTGTTCCTTGTCCCTTCATGTTATTCTCCTAATGCGTCTCATCTAATTACTAGAACCAATCAAATTAAATACATCTATGTAAGGAGGGGAGCAGCATGTAATGAAAATTTTATTCAGAACTTTTAACTCACTTAAACTTTCCTGCAGTTCAGTTTAAATATTTACTGTGTTTTCTCTCAGTACTTTTCTGACAGCAGTGTTTATGGCACTATCGTAAATATTTTCAAAGTTAAAAAGGCATCTGCACCAAATGAGACGCATCCAAGGATTTTGAAGGACATGAGAGTGGAAAATTCATGGGAATTGGCCACAATCACACAGTTTTCCTTACACTCAGGGTAAGTGCCTTAAGACTGGAAAATTGCAAACATTATGGCCTTGTTCAAGAAAGGTTGTTAGAATAAGCCAGGAATTTGGGGAAGCTTCAAGAGACAATTATTCAGGGTACAATTGGGAGTTACAAGGAAAAGGTGAGTTGATTAGTATGAGTCAGCATGGATTTCTAAAGGTGAAATCACGTTTAGCTGACTTTCTAGAATTTTGCAGAGGTATCAAAAAGGCTCAATGAGGGTTACACTGCTCCTGTGGCACACATGAACATTCAGAGGGGTTTGACATAGTTCCATACAACAGATGAGTGAAAAACATTCTAGCTCATAAAATAAATGTGGATGTAAATACAAAACTGGTGAGAGATAGCAAACAGAGAGTAATGGTTAATAGATATTTTTCAGGCAAAAGGAAGGTTTATGCTGGAGTTACAGAGTCATAACAGCATGGAAGCAGACTCTTTGGTCTAATTCCTCCTTGCCTATCAGACATCCCAATCAGACCTAGTCCAATTTGCCAAGATTTGAATCATATCCCTCTATCCCTTCCTATTCATATACCCATACGCCTTTCAGATGTTGAAATTGTACCCAGCTCCACCACTTTGTCTGCAGTTTGTTCTATTCACACACCACACTCTGTGTGAAAACTTTACCTTTCAGGTCCTTTGTAAATCTATCCCTTTCACCTTAAACCTTTGCCCTCTTGTTTTGGACTCCCAGAATCCCAGGCAAAAGACCTTGGTTATTCACCCCATCCATGCCCCTCATGATTTTATTAACCTCTATAACTTCACCCCTCAGTATCCAATGTTCCAGGTTAAAAAAACCCCAGCCTGTTCAACCTCTCCCTATATCTCAAATGCTCCAGACCCAGCAACATACTTGTAAATATTTTTTGCACCCTCTCAAGTTTAACAACATCCTTCATATAGCAGAGTGACCAGAAATATATGCAGTATTTCAAAAGTGACCTCACCAATGTCCTGTACAGCTGCAACATGACATTCAACGCATGTACTTAATGTTATGGCCAATGAGCCATAGTCTCTAGAGTAGACAGCCAGACTTTTTCCTAGGGTGGAGGTAGCTATTACAAGGGGACGTAGTTTTAATGTGAGTGGAGGTAGATATAGGGGAGATGTCAGAGGTAGGCTCTTTACTCAGACCGTGGTAGGGGCGTGGAATGCATTGCCAGAGAGGGTAGTGGAGTTGGCCTCATTAGGGGCATTTAAGTGGTTATTAGATAGGCATATGGATGATAGTATAAGGTAGGGGTAGAGGTTAGATAGACCTTAGGATTAGGGTAAAAGTTTGGCCAAAGAGCCTGTACTGAGCTGTACTGTTCTATGTTCTATGAAGGCAAGTGTGCCAAATGCCTTCTTCATCACCCTGCCTCCCTGCAACTTCAATTTCAAGGATCTATGCACCTATGTCCCAAAGGACTCTTTGTTTGGTAACACTCCGCAGGGCCCAATCATTAACTGTGTTACCTTACCAAAATGCAAGCCTCACATTTAGCTAAATTAAATGCAATCTGCTATTCCTCAGCCCATTAGCCAATCTGATCAATGTCCTGTTGTATTCTAAAATAATCTCCTTCACTGTCCACTACACCACCTATTTTGGTGTTATCTGCAAACTTACTAACCATACCTCCAGTATTCACATCCAAATCATCTATGTAAGTGATGAAAATCAATAGACCCAGCACTGATCCTTGTGGAAAACTGCTGGTCAGAAGCCTCTAGTCTGAAAAATAGCCCTCCACCACCACCCTCCATCTCCTACCTTCGAGCCAATTTTGTGTCCAATTGGCGAGTTTGTCCTGGATCTCATGTGATCTAACCTTACTAACTAGTCCACCGTGTGGAACCTTGTCAGATGCTTTACTGAAGTCCATACAGACAACATCTACATCTCTGCTTTCATCAATCTTCTTTGTCATCTCTTCAAAAAACTCAATCAATTTAGTGAGACAGGATTTCCAGTAGTGGTTTGTCTTAGGAGCCTTGTGTTTCATGAAGTATTGTATTGATCTAGATCTTGGTGTGCAGGAGGCATGTTCACACTTTCAAAATTTGCAGATAACATGAAACTTAGAAGAATTGTAAGCTGTCAGAAAGTTAGTGTAGAATTCCAGATGAACATGGACCAGTTGGTGGTCTGGTCTGGACAGACAAGTGGCAGATGAATTTCAGGTCAATCTAGAGAAGAATTAAGTGATAAATTTTGGTAAGAATAACATTAAAATACAATGTAAAATAGGGAATGCAATTCTAAGATGGATGCAGGAGCAGATGGACGCGAATGTATATGCGCATTAATCGTTGAAAGTGACAGGGCAGGTAGAGAAAATAGTTCACAAACAGAATCCTCAGCTTTATTATTACGCACATCAGAATACAAGAGCAAGGAGGTGATGCTGAACTTGCTTAAGACATTTGTTAGATCTCATCTGGATTACTGTGTACAGCTCCAGATGTCACTTTATAGGAAGCATGTGAACACATTGGGGAGAGTGCAGTAACAGTTTACATAATGTTTCCACAGGTAAGGAACTTCAGATTATGAGCATAGCTTGAAGAAGATGCACATGTTCTCCATGGAGAGAAGTAAGCTAAGGGAAGATCTGATAGATTCTTTCAAAATCGTGAGTGGGCTAGATACAGTAGATCTGGAGAAACTGTTCCCACTTGTAAAACGAACAAGAACAAGATGGTTTGGATTTAAAATGTCTGCAAATAAAGCAAGGGTAAAGTAGTTACTTAGCGAGTAGTTAGGGTCTGCAATGAATTGCCCAGAGGTGAGATGGAGACTGGTTTGATTGAGGCATTCAAGAGGGCATTGGATAAAATAATTTGTAAGGTATGAGGAAAAAGCAGGAGATTGGCACTAGGTAATGGTGCTCATTTTTAAAGCCAGTATAGGCACAATGTGCCAAGGGGCCTTCTTTGGCATCATGATGCTTTTGTGACTCTATGAATATTACATTCTATGACAAACGTTGTTTGAGTGTGTAACCTGACCGACTATGTTCCAACAAATTGCTCAAAATGCTTTCTAAATATTTTTCTTCACTCAACTCTTCTCAACAACTGAATTTTTAATGTTCAAAGTCACAGTTTAAACAGACAAAAAAATCAAATCAGCTGGCTGTGATTAGCTGGATAAATTACATGTGGATCAGCACCTTTGATGCAGTGACCATGAAATATAACATCTCTAAACATGTTCATTAGAAAATATCGAAACCATTGTATTGGAGACAATGCATGCTTCACAATTCTCTATATAAATAGAGGTGAAAAACAAACTTAAATTGAAAAAAGACACATGAAACCTATGGACATGACACAAACAAGAATGAGTAAGGAGGTTTAAATGAAATGAGAGTATGAAGAGTCTTTAATTAAAGTAAAAACAGCAAAAGTGCACACTTGTCCATATGCAGCAATGTGGTCATGGTTAGGTATTCAATTCCAGTGATGATGACAATAACTAAATATTGGACAAGAAACTGGGGAGAACTACTTTGTTCTCAAATGAAATGAAATGGAATGGAATACTTTATATCTACTTGTGAAGGCAGAAGACCTCAGTTAGGTATTTCGCTTAAAAGATGGGCACAATCTCAGTCGAGCAGTTTCTATCACTGCAACAGAGTGCCACTTCTCATGCTCAAGTTTTTGCGGCAATACTCAAATGCTGATTCACAGTTAAATATGCTACTTACTAAGCCACAGCTGACAGCAGTAAGAATTATTATCATGCTACCCAGTAGAAGGAAATACAAAGAACGTTTTACAAAATGTTTCCAACTTTTCTAGAACAGATGGAATCAGAGCATGAGATGTAGAGATGTTTAAATTGTTTAAAGAAATGGGAACAGTTAAATAGAAATAAACTTGTCATTGTTGAAACCATGAGATAATAGGAGAAGGAATGAGGAACAGAAGTTTGTGATGCTGTGCAATGCAGGTACACCAGAGATTATGTTCACATTTAAAAATAAGTTGGATAAGTGATTGAAGTAAAAGTTATGCTGGAACTCGACAGGCACGTTTAGCGCATGTAGCAAGTACACATAGACTGGTCCAAATGGCCAGCATCCATTTTTGTCATGAATACACAAAGGAATGACACTGACAAATTAAACAAGCAAAGCAGTTTCTGTACCCATTCTAAGTCGATGTTTTAGCTGATATTTGAAAAACCGAGGCTCTTTGAGGGAATAATTAGAAACGCAAGAAGGCTAGGGTAAGACAGAAATTTATTTACGTTGGTGTGATGGTGCCTCTGATCTCAAGTCAATTGCTTCGAAGGGAATTGGATCGAGATCATTGAATTCCAGGTTGAAATGATTGACAAGTGCAGTAAAGGGATACAGGTCTCCAGCAGGTAGTTCAAGCGGGGAGAGTTGAAAGGGAAATTAAAATAGGCACTGAAGGCCCCTCAAATGGCCCTTGTAGTCATTGATGTTTCTTTTTTGCACCGTAGTCAAACAAGGAGAGTTGAAAAGGAGCGAGAAGGTGACACATCCCCTATAAAGATTGACAGAAAGACAAATTAAACGTGGGACTAGTAGGCAAGGAAATGAGCGCATTTTCTGACGCAATTCGTTTCTACGTTGAGACGGACTGGTCACAATAATCCATCAGCAACCTGAAAGAAAAGAGAATATTGTGCTGATGAGTTTCTGAATGTTGGACAAGTGCAACAGTGTGAAGAGGACAGACAGTAATTTTATTTTTTCAGGAGATTGGAAAGTGACATTTACGAGATGATTTGCAGCAAATTTGGCTGATTGCTCCACCTACTGTCTGGGACTGCTCGGTGTCTGAATGCACACAGAGAGGGGACACTCTTCCACACAACTTCAGACAGCGCCTGCTGCAGAAGACGTTTCAGGATCCCGCGGCAAAGGATTCACTCTTAGACACTGCTGGTTTTTACATTGCCCTCGCTGAGATTTTATATTGCGAATAGCAGCACCGAATATTTCTGGACGTAAGTTGGAAATCATTATCACGCGAAACGTTGCGAAGTAAATCAGAATCGGCGGCGTTGACAGCTCACCCGACACCAAACTGTTGCACACACCCGCTTAGTTCGCATCTTAATCTTTTTTTTAAAAAAAATAGAAAAGTGATATCTTACTGTTGTTGGCATTTCCTCCTGAAGGGGGTCGGAACTACTCGACGTTACTTGGACGTTGAGGCCTCAACTCAATCAGATTGAGTAATTGACAAGACTGTTTATTTTGATTTTTTTTTTGTTTGCGAAGAGAAGGGAACTCTTTTCTCCGCTTTCTCTCTCTCTCCCCCTCCCCCGGCTTCCCGTTTTCTTTTCCGCCTCCTTTTCGGCGGTGATCCGATCTTGTGTTCTGAAAATATTAGGCTGTTGGGCGTACACGTCTCGCAAACGCCCCCATCCCCCCAAACTGGAAGACATAATGAAACAGAAAAGAAAACCTGTAACAAATTGTATTAAACTACAGTAAACGGGGCGGGGTGAATTTTAAACGAAGGCGTCCGAAGTTAAGCATAGCGAATATATTTGATGAAGCCCGGGGCAGACACATTCCTTAAAGTGGTGTTGCCGCAGCACAAAGCTTGACATGTCACAATTTTGGGGTGTCCAACTTTAATTATTTCACCATCTCTTATGCTATCTAATTTATAAAGAAATCAGAACTTCAAATGTCTGTTGCTTTTTGATCAATTACCTGATTTTTTTTAAGTTTTAAAATTTTATTTACTACTGTAAATCGGCTTTAAGCCAGGACAGCTCACGCGTGAACGTCACGGGACTGACGCCGGGACGTGCTCGGTGATTGGCTGCGTGCTGGGAGCGCGCTTGCCGACCTGTTACGCGGCCGTGCGGCGGTCTCGTTCCCGTCCCCGGCTGAACGGTCGCTGAGCGGACATTTTAGAATCGGGGACGAAAGGCAGGCGAGCGAAGGGACAGGCGGAAAGCGGAGACCGAGTGGCCTCATGAAGTGAAGGGAAGCGGCCGGCAAGCGAGTGCGCCTTCGTCCTGAGCCCATCGAGGTGGGAGCTGCCTCGGCCTTGGCCCTTACCCGGGCCCGGTCTGCCTTCTATTTAGCCCCCCTTTCCCCCGGATGGTGGGGCTGCTGGGTGAGCAGAGGGTGGAGAAACAAACACCCTGCAACTTTCACACCGATCGGCTCTTGGAGCCCGCCTCCCACCGGAGCTCGATCCAATGGAGATCGAGGGTGGGTGGGCGTCGCCCCACTTTGTTTCCCCCTCCCCAAAAAAACCTTCCTCTGACAAGCCCGTCACCCATCTGTGCCTGCAAGTATTGTGGATCAAAACCTGACACCGACAGCGTGTAGGCAGATGATTCACATGCCAGCTAAATAAGTTGCATACCAGCTCGGAGAATAATGAAAAAGTTTATATTGACAGGCCACGGAGCTGACCAGACTCCACCGACTGACAGATCACCTGGAGTGCTGACATGTATTCTTGAGGCACTTTTAGATTGCGCCTTACTTTGACAATGTCTGTGCTTGTTCCGCTTGTCGTTTAATGTGTGCGTCTCTGCTAGCGCTTCAGGTGCCAGGAACCATGCTCGCAGCGTTTGAGAAAGAGGATTTTCCCCACACTTTGAAATTTTCCTAATGCGGTAGACAATGTTTTCTGATTATTGCCTGTACAAAATCGCTTAGCGAATTCTGTTGTGACCCCAGTTCAAAGCAAGAACCTGGTTTTTACGGCAAAATATGCCCGGTGCGCGATTTGAATGCGATCTTCGGGACAGAAAGTATACATATTCCTTCACAACTAACAAAAGTGAACCCGCAGTTGAAGATAACAAGGTGCAGAGCTGGATGAACACAGCTTTCTCCAGCATCTGCAGTTCCTACTATCTCTCACCCGCAATTGAAGCCCTGCGCAGGAAGGTACTGATGTAAAACGCTTCGACCCTTTTTAATCTGTTCATTTTAGAATTTGCCATTTCAATATTTTCATTTGTATTGTTTAAATTAAAACTAAATTTACGGAATTCGTTGCAGGTTTCTTGTGAACTTCATTTAAAAATGGCTTGTGCTTCCGTGGAGAACTAGTCTTTTTAAGCAGTTTTATCTGCATTTGTTTGTTTGTCCCAATTGCCTACTAAAGAATAATAACTTCTGGAGGGACAAAAATGTCCTGAGAAAATGCAAATGTCGATGGAAAATGAAAATTTTAATCAGTGTAACAGGCATCAGTAAGGAAACTACAAGTATGGATAAAATGGAAGCATGGGTGAGCATTTTAAAAGAATTAGGTTGCAATCTACTTGCATAGATGATAGAAAATGTTACAATTATCCAATATTCAAGTAAATGTTTAAATAAACTGTCAGATAGGTATGAAATTGTAAGACGGAATAAAGAAGCAAAGCATAATTTTTATTTTGTAACTGAGGAGTTGGGTATCCTAGAAAATTAAGGAAGAATACGTCATTGTTTCCAATTGCAAGTGACCACACACTGAAATATTAATTCAACGGTTTAAAAACTTAAAAGTAGTGCTGTGTCTGCTGAAATTATGAAACAAAAAGAAAAATGCTGGAAGAATTCAGCAGGTCTGGCAGAGTTCGTAGAGAGAGGAGTAAGTTGATGTTTTGACCCCAATACTATTCTCTGCAGACAAATAAGTCACATTGGACTCATTTATTCTGTTTGTTTTGCCACAAATTCTGCCAGACCTGCTGAATTCCTCTAGCACTTTGTTTTCATTATAGTTAAAAAGTTGGTATTGAGCAGATACCTAAAATAAATAAGATTTTAAGGTCTTCATCTGGATTCCTTGTTCGTTAAGTGTGATTGCTGGCTCAGTCCAGTATTCTACCCTCACAACAGATGGTAAGCCTAGTAAGATAACCAAGATGATTCCAGTCACCCATTCTGTTTTGACTGCTAAGTATTACTTGTAAAAGCGCAGTATATTTTGAATGTTGTGTGGAATGACTATGCTGTTCACAGGATAGAAAACACTTGGGATGAGGTGTTCACTGGTTTATGATGTGATTCAAATTTTATTATGTGTGCTTAGATTTCATTTCTGCAATATTGCTATGAGAAATGCAAGTTTAGAAGTTGATTATAGTGTAGAGTATACATGTAGAAATTGGATGAATGTGGATGATATAGCTCACGGGTAACATGCAAATAAGGAAGCAGACCCTCTCAGGAACAGTGCCTTTGGAGAATTATAGACCTAACAATGATACACCTGTAGAAAGTCAAAGATGCAAACAACATGTTCACAGAGAAAAACATTTAATTAAAGCAGTAGAGAATCGATTCTGTGCCTCATAAATCAGATCACGACAGGTAGAATGGAATTGTGCTCTTGAGCTTCATGTATGCTTGAAACAGATTAGAGAAAGATTGAAGTGTTCTGAAAGTTCTAAGAACTGGTGGTTATTTCATTTTCTCAGGTTATTTTTGTGATGTTAAGCAGTCTGCCTGAAATGTGTTTTCTCTGCTGCAGGTCATGCTGTGAGAGTCCAGGTCAGTGATGGCAAATTTGGTCGAGGATGAGAACATGAAACCAGGAAAACAAATCTGGGATGTAGTTTCTCGGTTAAGTGAAGGGAGTGGCAGTCTGAGAGACTGTGAAGGTGTCATGGAAGGCAGTGAGATGCTGACAGCTACACCACCCATGATGCAGTTCCAGCCACATGATGGCAACAAAAGTGACAAGCAGCAACTAGATGGAGTTGGAATCACAAATGGAGGTAGCAGACCACAAGAGTCCTTTTCCCAAGTAGCTAGCGACTTGTCAGAGTTGGAACAGAGCCTTGCAGCTTTAAATGAATTACAGGATGTAGGGAATAGATCAAAGAATGACACAGATATTGGGTTGTACCCAAGTGGCTGTGAAGAGGATCTCTTGGGTGGCCTCGATGATGGCGGCTCAGTGGATTTTCTGCCTGATCTTGAGTTCTTCCCATCACCGAGAGATGAAAAACAACAGGGCAGCCCGTGGAGCCTGACTGCCTTTTGCGGAGATGATGATTCGGGTTTGCTGTCACCTTTGTCCTCAGAACCTGCCCCGCTTAAGGATAGTCTGGTGGATTTGCAGCGAACTGAAGAATGTGCTGCTTCTTGGCCAATTCCAGAAAGTAGATGTACTGAGAGAAAGGAGGATATCTGGGCCCCTTTGCCAGTTACAACCACTGCCCCCATGGAGGTGAAGCAGGAGCAAGAGAGCTACATTGAATTAGTTACTCCTGGTGTTATTAAACAGGAGCAAGTCAGCAGGGGTTACTGCAGAGCTGCCAGCCAGGCAGCAGGAGCTCATAGTCTTGTCAAGGAACCCATTTATCTATGCAGTACAGAATCAGTGCCAACCAGTAGCAATCAGAGACCCATTTTCAGCTTTGTACCACCTTTCACAGCAGTTGCTTCACCTTGGGAAGTGTGCCAACATCCCAATGCAAATTTGCCCAGCAGTCGAGTGAGGAACATCTGCACTGGGGGCGATGTTTTACCCACCAAGTACAATAGGTGAGCACCATTTTTTTGCTTTCACACCAATGTCCAGATATGTAGTTATGCTACAAACATAGTCATTTGTGAGACCAAGGTATACATGGCAGAAATGACAAGTATCACTTCATTTGCTATGAATTGCTTTAGGTTCATAAATGTAAGTTCTTTTGCTTACTATAAATATACATAAAGTACACTTGCACATTCGACATGCTGTAACTGCACCTGCCTAGTACCTTAATCCTGTGTAACGGGAATCTAATAAATCCCATAAGAAGAAGCATCTTGTCTACTACTACCCGTCAAGACCCTTCAAGACCTTGTATTTTTCGATCAAATTGCCTCTTAGTCCAATAAACTGCAGTGGATACCAGCTTAGGCTATTTAACTTTTCCTCATAAGAGATCCTTCTTACTCCAGGTATTAGTCTGGGAAAATGTAGAAATACTTGAAATTTCGAGTAATATAAATTGAGTGTAGAAATTTTATTCAAAATTGGAGCACGGAGTATGGATGTAATAATCCAAAATATTGCCTTTGCTAAAGTTGATAACAAGTATTTGACAGTGGGGGGGGAAAAAAGCTTAAAATCTCCATGTAACAATATTATAGGAACAGCAGAGCCTACGGCCTTTGACTTGATATTGACAGTCACATTTATAGAATTGGGTTTGAAGAGGATCGTTCACACAGAAGAGAAATTAAACTGAAATTAATTGAATTGTGGGTCAAATTCTCTGAGGGAGACAAGTTATTTACTTCATTTCTTTCTTTGTTGAGTTTATTTTGCTAAAACAGATTTTAAAGTTGATCCAGAAAAAACTCCTAAAACAGTCTTACAAAATAAAAATCAAAAGTTACTGTGTTAATATTAATCAAATTGCAACAGAAAAAATACAAGGAAATGGTCGATTTGGTTTAATGTTTGTAAGAATGCTGTCCATATTTAGAAAAGGAAAAATATTTTCCTAGCTTTCTCCTGTTTAAATGTTAAAGACCATTTGAGTGTTTGAATTGAGATATATTACTGGATGTAAGTCAAGAAGGCTTTGCTTGTATTGCAAATAAGACCAGCATTGTTTGAACTCAGTGATCTTCATTAAATCTTTTGGGGGAAACTGTATGGAGGAATAGCATTGAAGCCATAATTCGAATTTAAACTGTATCTTTAAGATCATTAGCTAATATCAATTATACGTTGGCACTATTTAAAATATTTTCTAGTCATCTTGTTGGTGACTGGTAAATTTGTGTTGGCTTGATTTGATTCATGCCTGGTTGGCAAGAAAAGTCCTGGACTGATGCCAGAACTCTTGGGCCAAAGCCTGTAAAGGCAGACTAGATTAGTGCGAGATTCAGTTAATTTATGTATCATTGCATAGTTCCATTTCAGTCTGCCTCAATTCTGCCATTTGACTGCTATGGAACCAAAGTGAACACACACACACTAAATCAGCATACTATTCATTGTGGACCCAATGCTGCCGTATTCAGAGACTGTCAGCTCTAATTTAGCAACATAGACAGGAACTGATTGATCAGTGGAGGAATTATGGTGGAGAAGCACTGTCAACATCTGAATTTAATGCTCAACTGCTTCATTGTGTTTTAAATGAGTGCACAAATGTGCATTGCTGATTTCCTGAGAATGAATTAGTTCAGGAAATTGACTAATCCAACAGTGCCAATACTACACAAGCCCGTGTGTCTGTGTTTCTTTTAAACAAAATGATATTGTTCTGAAGCAACACAGACAATGTAATTTTACTTTTTTAAAGTCAACTTTTTAATTCCTTCATGTCTTCTGTAGTTCAAGAAATTGGACTGCCAGTGTTTTAGTGGCAGATTGAAATTCTGGCAGCATGGTATATTGGAAGATATGACCTGCTGTTTTTGTTGCTTCCTTCTGGTGGAATTGCAAACAGTTCCTGTTAATGGATCCATATTTGCTTGGCATTTGGCTAAGATTTTCCTTCTGTCGTCCTGAGAAAAACACTTGCACAGTGGAAATTCAAGAGAAGTATTAGGCATGCAATTCACTAGTGTAGACAAATGGGTGGCTGGAAGAACGCAGCAAATGGTCAGCATTAAGAGGAAAGGAGCAGTCAGCATTTTGGATATTACCCTTCTTCAGGACTGAAGATGGGTAATACTGGAAACGTTGGCTGCTTCTTTCCTCCAGATGCTGCCTGGCTTGCTGTGCATCCTGTTTACTGACCTTAGATTCCAGCAACTGCAGTTTTTTTTCTCTCTCTAATTTGATAGAGTATCAATTCTATTCTTTTCTCCCAATATGTTACTCCTTACTTTATTTATAATTTCTTCCTAAAAATTGTACCGTTTTAATAAAACTGTTACTTGTCTGAAATAGTGAACCTATTTTACAGAAAATATATTTCACAAATGTTGAATGCCACAAAGATAATTAATTACTGAACTTTGTAGTTTGTGGTAAAGTGGCATTTGTTGCTATCTTTGAGAGCTACCCACAAACATCTGCTAATCTTTGCTATAGGTTTCCTCTTTTCTGATGTCATTTTGAATCTAGTTGAGGGATTTCTGGCACAGAGCAACAATGACGTTCCCAAGCAAGATAAGCAATTAATTGAAGACACGTATAGGATTACCTATGCTCAAATAGGTCAAAACAGCCCATTTATATCAATTTGGATCTATGCCAGTTGGAGAGACAGAAAGCCAAGGCACCCTTCTATATGGATAGATTTTATTGGCTATTCTTACGGCTACTTCCACCTAACAGTCCTACTTGTTCAACCTTTAATTTAGTCGACCTATTTATAGAGGTAATTTGACACAGTTCCATGGCCATCCTTTCCAAAGGTAGTACTTGAACCTATATAGCGTCATTGTGTACGGTCATAGAGTAATACAGCATAGGAAAAAGACCCTTTGGCCCAAACTGGTCCATGGTGACTATGGTGCTCACTTGGCTAGTTCCAATTGCCCACATTTGGTCCATATCCCTCTAAATCCTTCCCATCCATGTATCTATCCAAATGTTTCTTGAATGTTGCTATTGCACCTGCCCCACCAGTTACTCTGTCAACCCATTCCATATACACACCTCTCTGTGTGACAAAGTTGCCCGCCAGGTTCTTGTTAAATCTTTTCCCCCCTCACCTTAAACCTATTCCCTCTAGATTTCAGTTTCCCATCCCTGGGAAAAAGAATATATGCATTCATCCTATCTATGCCTTTCATGATTTTATACACCTCAATAAGATCACCCATTATTCTCTTCTATTCAAGGAATAAAGTCCCATCCTGGCCAGCCTTCCTCTGTAACTTAGGCCTACAAGTCCTGGCAACATCCTCGCAAATCTTCTCTGCACACTTTCCAGTTTAACTAAGTCTTTCCTAAAACACGGTGACCAAAATTGCACATAATACTCCAAATGTGGCCTCACCAATGCCTTAAATAACTGTAACGTAACATCCTATATTCAGTGCTTCAACCAGTGAATGTCAGCATGCTAAATGCCTTCTTCACCACCCTGTCCACCTGTGATGCTGCTTTCAATGAACGAGGTACATGTACTCCTAGTCCGTCTGTCGCATAACACTCCTCAGGACTTTACCATTTATTGTATAAGTTATACCATAGTTTGACTTTCTAAAGTGCAACATTTCACACCTGTCTGTATTGAACTGCATTTGCCCATCCTCAGCCCACTTTCCCATCTGATCAAGGTCCCTCTAATTTTTGATAACCTTCTGCGCCATCAACGATACCTCCTAATTTTGTAGCATCCACAGATTTTCTAATCATGCCTTGTGTAATCACATCCAGATCATTTATGTAGATAATAAAGGCCCCAGCACTGTGGCACACCACTAGCCGCAGGCCTCCGGTCCAAGAATCAACTTTCAACCATCGCCCTCCGCTTCCTACCATTGGGCCAATTTTGAATCCAGTTAGCTAGCTCTCTCTGGATCCCGTGTGACCTAATTTTCAGGGTTAGCCTGCCATGTGGGATCGTTACAGAGGCCTTACTAAGTTCATATTAGATAACATCCATTGTCCTTCCCTCATCTATTCTCTTGGTTACCTCTTTAAAAAACACTAAAAGATTTGTTAGACATGACTTCCTGCGCGCACATTCATGCTGACTATCCCTAATCAGACCTTGACTGTCCAAATATAGGTTGATATTTCCCAATAATCTGCCTACCACTGATGTCAGGCTCCCTGGCCTATCTTTGCTCCCCTTTTTAAACAATGGAACCAGTCTTCCGGAATGGCGGCACGATGGCTCAGTGGTTAGCACTGCAGCCTCACAGCGCCAGAAACCCTGGTTCGATTCTAGCCTCGGGTAACTGTCGGTGTGGAGTTTGCACATTCTCCCCGTGTCTGCATGGGTTTCCTCCGGGTGCTCCGGTTTCCTCCCACAGCCCAAAGATGTGCAGGCTAGGTGGATCAGCCGTGCTAAATTGCCTGTAGTGTTCAGGGGTGTGTGGGTTATAGGGGATGGGTCTGGGTGGGATGCTCCAAGGGACAGTGTGGACTTGTTGGGCCAAAGGGCCTGTTTCCACGCTGTAGGGAATCTAATCTAATCTAAACTACACCAGTGGCTAAAGATGAAATAAAAATCTCTTTAAGGGCAATTTCTTTCCATGCCTCCCACAACATCAGAGGATGGACTTGATCAGGCCCAGGGGATTTGTCCACTGTAATGCTCTTTAAGGCTGCAAATACCTCCTGTCTGGCAATTTATATGCACTCCAAAACATCCCCACTTGTTTCCCTTATTTCTTCAGCAACCATGATTTTCTCCTTGGTAAAAACTGAGGAGAAATATTCGTTAAGAATCTCCCCCATCTCCAGTGCCTTCACACATAGATGGCTATGCTGATTTTTAAGGGGACCTGTTCTCTCTTTAGCCACCCTTTACTCTTTTAATATAGGTATAGAACCTCTTGGGGTTATCTTTAACCTTATCTGCCAGATTTATCTCATACCCTCTTTTTGCTCATCTCATGTCCCTCTTAAGTGTGCTTCTACACGTTTTATAGTCATCTGGGGATTCACTTAAACACGATAGCTTAAACCGAGTGTCTGTCCCTCCTTTTTCCTGACCAGGGTCTTAATATCCCTGCTCAGCTAGGGATTCCTAAACCTGCCAACTTTTCCCTTCCCTGGAACCTTGATATCACACTTTTAAAATCTTCCCATTTGTGAGTCATTCTTTTTCCTTCAAACAGACTCATCCAATTGATGGCAGTTAGATCCTGCCTAATGATCCCAGAATTGGCCCTATTCCAGTTTAGCATCTTAACCCATGAACCTATCCTGTCTTTTTCCATAACCACGTTAAAACTAAGAGAATTATGATCATTGGACCCAAATGGGTCTCCAAATGCCACTGCAGCCACTTGCTCAACCTTGTTTCCTGAGAGGAGGTCCAGTGTTGCACCCTCCAGAATAGGGCTCCTACATATTGGTTTAGGAAATTTTCTTGGACACATTTAACAAATTCCACCCATCCAGGCCTTTACACTGTGGGTGCCCCAGCCAATACAGGGGAAATTAAAATCACCAATGAATATTACTGTTATTTCTAAAGATATCTGAAGTTTCTGTACACATCTGCTCCTCTAGTACCCACTGGCATTTTGGGGATCTATAATACAGTCCCAACAGAGTGACCATTCCCTTCTTGTTGCTAAGTTCTAACCATATGGCCTCATTTGATGACCCCTGAAGAATATTCTCTCTGAGCACCATTGTTATGTCCTCCCTTACCAAAAGGGCAACTCCCCCCTCATCTCTTACTTGTAGTTATGTATCCTGGTACATGGCCTGTCTTGCCCTTCTTTCAGCCATGTTTCTGATATGGCTATAATATCCCAGTCCGCAGGGCCAATCCATTCTCTGAGCTCATCTGCTCTATCACATGGGCTTTGTGCGGTCAAGTAAATGCACTTTAAACCTGAAGTCTTTTCCCCTGCCTTTAATGTGCCCCTGGCTATCCTGAATAGTAAATTTGCTCTTGATGGCTAATGTATTTTCCCCTGACTTCTCAATGGCCTCTTTCTGATTGGGAGTCCCACCGCCCTGCCAAGCTAGCTTAAACCCTCCTGGCTAACACTAGCAAATCTCAAGTGCAGCCCGTCCATCTTGCACAGATCACCTTTATCCCCGAAGAGATCCCAATGATCAAAGAGCTGAATACCCTGCCCCCTCCACCAGCTCCCCAGCCATGCATTCATTTGGCCTATCTTTCTATTTCTAGCCTCATTGGTGTGTTGCGCTGGAAATAATCTGTAGATCACTACCCTTGGGGTCCTTTTTTTTAACCTAATACCCCAATCTCAATTTGCAGGACCCCATCCCTTTGTGCACAATTATTTCTGGCTGTTCACCTTCCTCCTTCAGAATGCTCTGCAGCCACTCCAAGACATTGTTGACCTTGACCTCACTGGGAGACAACACACCATCCTGGCGCCTCTTCTGTGGCCATGGAATCTTCTGTCTGTCCCTCTCACAATCGAGTCTCCTATCAGTATTGCTCTGTCTGACTGCACCTTTTCCCGTTGAGCCTCAGAGCTGGTCACAGTGCCTGTGACCTGACTGCTAGCCCTTGAAAGGTCATCTCTCCGCAACAGTATCCAAACTGGTATACCTGTTATTGAGTGGAATGGCCGTAGGGGAACCCTGCACTAGCTACGCCCGCCCGCCCTCCCTTCGAGTGGTCACCCAGCTGTGTGCAGCCTGCACCTTAGGAGTGACCTCTTCACTATAGATCTCAGCAGTGATGCTCTCTGCACTCTGGATAACCCTGAATGCATTCAGCTAACCTTGATATCAGGTTCTCTCTGACCTGTGTAGTCATGATGAGTGTGGTGAAGGTTCCCAGAATTCCAAGGTGATGACTCTCAGCTGCTGTCCAATACCTCTTCTGGGCCAGAGGCAGGGGCATTATCACTGCACTGCAAAATCCCTCTGTTCCTCCTTTATGTCTACTTAGCCTATTAATAAATGAATTAACCTAGTTAACCTGTTGCTATTTTAACAATTCTGTCCAACTATTTTACGTACCACTCAAATCATGTCCCATTTTCCCCCATTTAAAACAATAACTTTAACTCAGTATTCCCTTCTCCCTTGTGCTTGTCTAGCTGTCCTTAAATGCATTTATACTGTTAGCTTCGACTGCTCTGTGTGGTAGAGTGTTCTACATTCTCTTGGATTGTAAACTTGGAAGTAAAACGCATTGAATTTTTTAGTTTTAATTGAAATTTTACAAAGCAGAATAAATTATTGAGATATACATAGGATTAAGGTAGGAACTGAAATATTTAAAACTCATTGGTTGAAAACTCTGGGGCTGTATAGAATTCAGAAGGGTGCGGGGGGTGGGGGAAGGGTGAGTCAATCTAATTGAAACTTACAGAATACAGTAGGAGAAACTAGAATCTGAGGGCTCAGCATCCAAGTGAGGTAAAAACCTTTAGAACTGGGATGAGGAGGAATTTCTTCAGCCAGAGGAACTCATTGCTTCAGAAGGTTGTGAAGGCCAAGTCACTGAGTATATTTAAGACAGAGATGAGTTCTTGATTCATAAGGGGATCAACAATTACATGGAGAAGGCAGGAGAATGTGTTTGAGAGACATCTCAACCATGATTGAATGGCACCCAAGATGGCTTGATTCTGTTTCACATATCTTTCGGTCTTATTCATCTCAAAGGTAGGCAAGTTTCTTTCACCTCAGTGGAAAAAAATTGAAATTTCACATATAAAAGTTGTTTTTAAGTGCAAGGCTATTTAGTAGGAATTATGACCTTGGTAGATCATTAAAGATCAAGTACACCTTATTCAACATAGTGTAATACTTTCTAGGGATTTGTAAGTTGAAGCAAATTATGTAAACAGAGAAATTTGGAGTTTTGTGATTTTTCCACTTGTTTGCCATCTGACGATGGGAGAATTTCATTGTCTTCTGTGAGGAAGCATAGAATTGCTGATAGCACCTTCTGAATTTCCAGATCTAACTGCACCTGTGTGCAATCCAGAAGTAGCTGTCAGTTTCAAAGAAATATTGACAGTGCAGGAATCCTTTAGGCATGTGTCTTCGATCCTGTGAAGTTTGTTAACTAGCCTTGAATGTTTGAGGCTAAAGCAATTAAGGACATTAAAGGAAGAAGAATATGAGTACTACCTAAATAAGGACCCTATGATGAGATGAAGTTCTGCATACCTGAATGTAAAGTCAATTGACTTTAAAGGAAATTTAAGTTGGGAAGATATTGACAGCACTGCTCCTTTTAATTGAGGCCTCACTGCCAGCATGTGTATTGCCATTGCTGAAGTGCAAGATTTTAAGCTCTAATAGTAATTTTAGTGATCCTGGCTTTGGTAATTAAACTCAGTTTAAATAATGAGGAATTGTTTTGGCAAAATGACCTCCAAAAGAGGTTTGCCAAAATCTGTTGCTATGTGATAATTAACTTGGATTTTCTTGTTGAGGTATTGAAACCTTATTTGTAGTTCTTCCAAATCTGTAAATCGGAGAAAAAAAGTACTCTTTCCCAGAAGTTAAACAGCATCCAAACATTCTCTCAAGTGAAGAGAGAGCAAGTACTTCCATAATTCAAGTTGAAACTATGCTTTTTTTTCTTGTTGAAAATTTAAATTTCATTAAAGTCCTTGATCAGAACTTGTAGATGTTCTATATTGTAATGGTCAACGTTCTTCTATGTAGGTGAGCAACAAATCAGCCTGGTTATCATCCAAGTAGTTGTATACACCTAACTCAATTATAGGCTCAGATAATGAAATGTGAGGCTGGATGAACACAGCAGGCCAAGCAGCATCTCAGGAGCACAAAAGCTGACGTTTCGGGCCTAGACCCTCCATCAGAGAGGGGGATGGGGAGAGGGAGCTGGAATAAATAGGGAGAGAGGGGGAGGCGGACCGAAGATGGAGAGTAAAGAAGATAGGTGGAGAGAGTGTAGGTGGGGAGGTAGGGAGGGGATAGGTCGGTCCAGGGAAGACGGACAGGTCAAGGAGGTGGGATGAGGTTAGTAGGTAGCTGGGGGTGCGGCTTGGGGTGGGAGGAAGGGATGGGTGACCCATCCCTTCCTCCCACCCCAAGCCGCACCCCCAGCTACCTACTAACCTCATCCCACCTCCTTGACCTGTCCGTCTTCCCTGGACCGACCTATCCCTTCCCTACCTCCCCACCTACACTCTCTCCACCTATCTTCTTTACTCTCCATCTTCGGTCCGCCTCCCCCTCTCTCCCTATTTATTCCAGCTCCCTCTCCCCATCCCCCTCTCTGCTGGAGGGTCTAGGCCCGAAACGTCAGCTTTTGTGCTCCTGAGATGCTGCTTGGCCTGCTGTGTTCATCCAGCCTCACATTTTATTATCTTGGAATTCTCCAGCATCTGCAGTTCCCATTATCTCTCAGTTATAGGCTCATCTTGCTCACCACAGGAAATTATTTGTTGGCATGGTGAGGGAAATGAGGGTTTGGTGGGAATGACTATTGCTTTATTTTTGTGCAGCATAGAGGTGCACTATATGTTAGTTTACATTAACATTTTATATTTGCTTGGAAGCTTGTATTTATAGGCACATTAGGTGACACTTTATGCTGGTTCAGTGCAATAACTTCTCATAGCTGAACCCAGATTATTTTACCTGATGATGATAAATTTTTTATGCCATTCATGTGAAGAGATAACTTCCGTTCAATATAAAGTTGCTATGTAGCACTTGTAAGAATTCTATAACTAAAACATCTCCATGCAAAACCTACATTTACAGAATGACTGCAATATATAATAGTCTGGATGTCACAGGTGAGGTGATTATAGTTTTAAAAATTTCATGCTGTCTTTGTTTTCCTGAAATTCTACTGAATTTTATTACAGAGCTGTTGAATGGTGGATTTAAAAAAAAATAATTAAATTCTCTCCCTTATGGTGGCTGTCAGTAGCAAAACCAAAGAGACATGAGCATTTCTAGGTTTCCTATTCATGCTGAGTTAGAATCACAATCACTACTGTGCAGACGCAGGCCATTCAGCTCATCACGCCTGCACTAACTCTTTGAAGAGCAATCCATCCAGATCCTCTAACCTAAAGTTACACCAAGTTGCCATTCTGTAACAACATGCCAAATTTGTTCCTTTTACATTCCAACATTTTCTGAATAAGTTTTTAGTAAGCTTTCAGATACAAATTGGCTTAACAATTCAACGAAAGTAGACACTACAGTGTAAATAATGTTGATTTTTCTGACTTTCTTTGTGAAACTGACAGTTTTTCTCGTTGATTTCAGTAATTTTATTTAATATAATTGTATCTACAGATTAATGTTCTTTCCCTTTTTGTTCTTACTCGAAATTTGATAAAGCTAAAACATTTGGGATTATAAAAGACTTGATTATTTAACTGGAGCTGAATATATTGTTCTGTGCATTTTCAATTGCCTATATTAAACAAAATCAACTATATATTAGGTGTAGTCACTTTCATTATCAATCATGGTACAGCATCTCAGCAAAATCTTTTAGTGTTTAGCATGGATAGTCATTGGACAGTTGTTGGTTCTTTTCTGATTGAAGTTCTACTGCGGCACCTGGATTATGTCATAGCTTTTTGCATTGATCATTACTTCGTCATTTTATTGATAATTTTAAAGTTTTGGTTAGTATTGGAAACATGAAGAATGATGTGTTTATTTAATTACGCGAAATGTTATTAATGCCTTGTATATTTGAAGACCCTTGCAGAATATGTGCAGTTCTCAAGGGGAAAAAAAACCTTTTCTTCTTTCCAAAATAAGAAAACTACGTTGAAGTATTTAATTTGGCAGCACTATAAATAAAAATGTCTTCAGTCAGCATCAAGCATTAGTTTGAAATATTTATCCAATGGCATACACTTTCATGTTGACCTGGCAACTTGATTGCTGTCTTATTTAGAATGTTTCCAGATGCTGCATACGCTGTTTACTAATTTCTTAAACTTCATTCATTTTCAAATTATACCTAAGTATTCATCATATTGGTTCAAAGGACATTTATAACTGTTTGGACCTAGTACAGCATCCGAAGATGTTTTCTGTATAATGGCCTCAATGCTGGTTATTATCCAACACAGAAATTTACAAGGATGACTTAAAGCAGAGACTCCAACACAGTTTCAAGCAGGGTCTTTGGAGGAGAAGAGAAAAGTAGAGAGGTTTGAAAGGTTTGGAGATGGAATTCCAGAGACTGGGGCCAACATGATTGCACGTCTACCAGAGGTGGCGTGAAGAGAATGGTGGATGTGTACGTGGCCAATTGAAGTAGAGAGAGAGATGTTGGAGGTTTGTAGCAGTGGAGAAGATTAGAGATGAGAAGGGATGGTGATGTGAGCCAATGTAGTTAAAAGGCATAGTTGAAAATCAGTAATCTTATGAAGGTAAGAGTAGACAGTGTTTGTGAGATGAATAGGGCAAAAGGGCCAGAACCTCAGCTTGGGGTCAGGTAGGATGCTGAGTTTATCAATGGTCTTTAACCTTTGTGACAGAAAGGCTTTTTAGAAATGATCATCTAAACAATTTTGATGTTCAAAATATTGAGTTCACAGTTACACAAGGTTAATTAAGGAAGGCCAGCAAGGGCTTTGTTTGCCCTTGGATTCTGCTGTTGGAGCACTTTTTCAAATTTTCTGTAATAACTTTCTAATTTTTGTCTTAGCATTCTGACCTCTCGAAGTATCATTTGTTCATTGGCTTTTCGTAGTATCAATTCTGTTAACATCATTTTAAATTTTACTTTTGATTCATTTTGAAACAAGTTTATTTCTTTCTTTCAAGTTTTTCAAGATTGGCAGATTTAAAAGATCAGGGAAATGGTGAGTTGAGGCCCATAAGTTGTTAGGTTCATTTTTCAGAGACCCTCACGGACTTGATGCAAGAACAAGACACTGACCTGGTTACAAAAACACAATCCTTTATTATCAAGCAATTTCAAGCTGCGGAGGACCGCTGTATGCAACCCGGCACAGAGTGCTGAGTTAACAAGGCCTGGAGCTGGATGAACACAGCAGGCCGAGCAGGAAAGCTGACGTTTTAGGCCTAGACCCTTCATCAGAAATGGGGGAGGGGAAGAGGGTTCTGAAATAAATAGGAAGAGAGGGGGAGGCGGATCGAAGATGGATAGAGGAGAAGATAGGCGAGGAGGAGACAGACAAGTTAAAGATGCGAGTATGGAGCCATCAGAAGTGAGTGTAGGTGCAGAGGTAGGGAGGAAATAGATCAGTCTGGGGAGGATGGACAGGTTAAGGGGGCGGGATGAGTTTAGTAGGTAGGAAATGCGGATGAGGCTTGAGGTGGGAGGAGGGGACAGGAGCGAGGAGCAACAGATTAGGGAGGTGGGGATGAGCTGGGCTGGTTTTGGGATGCAGTGGTGGGAGGGGAGAGAAATCTCCCCTCCCACCACTGCATCCCAAAACCAGCCCAGCTCATCCCCACCTCCCTAATCTGTTGCTCCTCGCTCCTGTCCCCTCCTCCCACCTCAAGCCTCATCCGCATTTCCTACCTACTAAACTCATCCCGCCCCCTTAACCTGTCCATCCTCCCCAGACTGATCTATTTCCTCCCTACCTCTGCACCTACACTCACTTCTGATGGCTCCATACTCGCATCTTTAACTTGGCTGTCTCCTCCTCGCCTATCTTCTCCTCTATCCATCTTCGATCCGCCTCCCCCTCTCCCTATTTATTTCAGAACCCTCTTCCCCTCTCCCATTTCTAATTAAGGGCCTAGGCCCAAAACATCAGCCTGCTTGCTCCTGTTCATCCAGCTCCACACCTTGTTATCTCGGATTCTCCAGCATCTGCAGTTCCTATTATCTCTGATACAAAGTGCTGTGTCTTGTGAGTGATTCTCCCCAAACAGTCCCTGCTTTTATGCCCTTGGAATTGGCAGATACATAAAACAAGTACTACATCTGAGAACAGGATACAGCTTTGACCATCATGAAGTGTATGATAATGGCAGGATGCGATTTCAAGTGGTGACAACTGCCTGGCTTGAACAAAGGTCACTCACCTGGCCATCTCTGCAGGAACAGAGGTAGGCAGCAGTGTGGGTAGAGCCATAAAGATTACAGAACTTAATGCCGTTTGTTTTACAAATGTTTCACACCTAACCCTATTCGGGCAGGAAGTTGAGACAGTGTTCACATACCCCTGTAAGAGAAGCATAAAAATTCATGGGATGTTAACCCATTAACATCTCAAAGTGACGATTTGACGCTGTGTTAAGTAGTTGTCTGGAAACAGTCAACTAATAAGCTTTGGAATAATTTCCTCACTGATTTATAAATGATTACATCTGGGTGAGGGTACTCAGTCCTAGTTTCTTGTCAGTTGTTGGTTATTTAGAGTCATAGATATACAGCATGGAAACACCACATGTTTCGGGCCAATTCGCCCATGCTGACCAGATATCCTAAATAAATCTAGTCCTGTTGTCAGTATTTTGCCCATTTTCCCTCTAAATCCTTCCAATTCAAATATCTGCCCAGATGTCTCTTAAATGTTGTAATTGTATCAGCCTCCACCACTTCCTGTGGCAGCTCATTCCATATTCACACCATACACTACATGAAAAGCTTGCCCCTTGGGTCTCTTTTTAAGTCGTTCCCCTCTCATCTTAAACCTATGCTCTGTAGTTTTTGGACACCCCCACCCCTGGAAAAAGACCTTGACTATTTGCCCTATCTATGCCCCTCATGATTTTATAAGATCGTTGCTCAGCCCACAATGCTGTGGGGAATATATCCCTGTCTATTCAGCCACTCCCTACATCCCAAATCCTCCAACCCTGGCAACATCCTTGTAAATCTTTTCTGAACCCTTCATTACATCCTTCCTATAGCTGGGAGACCAGAATTGCATGCAGTATTCCAACAATGGCCTAACCAATGTCCTGTACCGCCGCAACATGATCTCCCAAATCACATACTCAATGCCTTCTGTGACCTACAGCCATTTAACATAGACCTATTTACTAACTGAGTAGACAACAATGTCTCTTAACTAGTGTTGTTGTACTTAATTAGTCCGAAGGTAATAGGAACCTGTTATTTTATAGTTATGCAATAAACTGCTTTTTGTTATTCGTGTGGGCTGCTTCTGCTGAAGAATTTAATGGTTAACCCTTCACTCAATGCTGATAAGCCCTGTGTACTAATAGTACAAGATGGATTAGTGACAACAAAGCTCGCAAAGAAGATACAAGCAAATTCATGAACCGGCTGCTGCACCTGTTGCAATAATTAATTGAACTCCTCATAATTGATGGTGTGTCAAGAAAATCGGCCATGAAGTTTCTCACTCATAACTTACTAGATTAGCAAGAAAAGGGCGAATTTCTTTCGACCTCTCTTACCACCTCCAAGGAAGGGAAACTCCTGCCCTATGAATTTTAATTTATTATGGAAATATAAGTGAGCCATATTGTTTCAAATGATAGGGATAATTCATTTTTAAAAATTGAGTCATATTGCTCACTAGTGTTGAACTTGGCGTTTAATCCATGGTGAGTTAGAAGTCTATAGATTCAAGCTACGTGTTCCAGTGACTTGAGCTCATAATCTGGGCTAACATTACACTGCAATGCTGAGAAAATATTACAGTGTGAAAGGTGCCACCCTTGTAAATGGCACATTTAGCTGAGCGTCTCTGACAGGCACGAAAAATTCCTTGGTACTATTAGAAGATTTACAAAGATTCAGCCAGTCAATATGTCCCCCTTGACAAATATTTTAGACAATTATCCAGCTATTTATGTCATACCACTTACTGGACAGTAGCTAACGCATTTCTCTACCTTGCTGTGATTATGCTTCAAAAGCACTTAATCAAGACTTCATGAGCCAAATGGCGTAACTCTACTCCTATATGTTATGGTCATAATTGGCTGTGAGCTCCTTTAGCCTGCCCATTAATTGTTCAGTGTCATATATTTGCAAAGTTGTTCTTTGTTTGATAATTTAATATATATCTGCATGATTATTGTGAGCAGCTTGTATGCCTGGAATGAGAGAGATATCTCCTGTTTGCAAATTAATTATAAATGTTGCATGGAGAATTGAAGACTTTCAGTCCACTTAAAATGTGAAATAAGCTCAGTTTTCTGGTACAACCTATGAATTATAATAATTATGCATCTATTTTAGCTTACAAATACTCAAAACACAATTCTGCAGCATTTACAGTGCATCAAGAAACATAACATGACAGCAATGCTTCTACCAACTTAATCCATTCTTCAGTTAAAAGCACATTGACATTTGAGTTTGTTTATTTATTCATCACGTGCTAAGTATAGGAATATATTATAATATGTTGTTAATATGTATTATGTATTATCTATAATATATACTGTTGCGAAAAGTGGTACCAACTTTGTTATAAAAACCAGAATTAAAAGATTTAACAGAGCCTCCATGGTAAGAAAGAAAGAAAGAGTACAGATCTGAGTCCCAAGACTCATTTCCATAATGATGTAGTGCTGCAGGCACTGCTGCAATCACTAGGACACCTAGGAGTTGAAAGCCCACTGTCACTGCCGGCTACTGCTGCCTTACCGGACCATGCTCGCCTCCGACTGCTGTTGTCTCATAGGGCCCGTTTGCAACCGTTTGTGATTTTTAACATTTATGAATACTAAGAACATAGAGAGACAGGAATATGCAATTTAACATCTTGAACCTATTCCATAATGCATTAAGATCATGAGTGCTCTGTGACCTAACTCCCTCTAGATATGTAAAAGCCCCTTCCAAAAACCGAGACAATAAGATGTAGGAGCATTTTTAGGTATTTCAGCAGATTGAGTCTGCTCTGCCATTCAATCATGGCTGATATGTTTCTCATATTCTCTGCTTTCTCCCCATAATTCTAGATTCCCTTACTGATCAAGAACCTAATATATCTTTGTATAAAGTGACCTGGCCTCCACAGCCCTCAGTAGCAATGAGTTTCATTGAGTCACCATTCTCTGCCTGTAGACGTTCCTCCTTATCTTAATTGTAAGTGATTGTTCCTTCACCCTAAGGTTGCGCCCTAGTCTCACCTACCAATGGAAGTATCTCCACCATTATTCAGGTTTCTCAATGTTCTCCTAAAGTTCAATCAGATTCTGCCTTTATTCTTATAAACTCCATTGAGTACAGACCCAGCGTCCTTAACCACTGCTCTTGTGACAAGCTTTTAACCCCCAGGGATTATTATTTTAAACCTCCTCTGGACCCATCCCCTGCTTCACCTCCCAAAATTCCAACCAGTATATCTTTCCTTAGACATGGGACCCAAAACTGCTGACAGCATTCCAAATGCAGTCTGTCCAGAAACTTTTGCAGCCTCAGCAGTACATCTCTGCTCTTGTTTTCTTACCCTCTAGAAATGAATGCTAATATTGCATTTGCCTTTCTAACCACCATCTGAACGAGGACTTCCAAAGCCTTTCCATCTTTATTAAAAAGCCTATGCTTTTATTGTTCCTACCAAATAAATAACCTCACACTTTCCCATGTTGTATTTCATCTGCCAATTCTTTGGTCACTTCCCTAGCCAGTCCAAGTCTTTCTGCCATCTCGCTTTTTCCTCAACACCATGTGTCCCTCCACCTGTTTCTGTGTTATCTGAGAACTTAGCAACAATGCCCCAAGTTCTTACATCCAGCCCATTAGTGTATAACATGAATAATTGTGGTCCCAACATTGACCCTGTGGAACTCCATTAGTCACTGGCAGCCATGGTTAAAATGATGCCTTTATCCCAATTCTGTGCCTTCTGCCAGTTATCCAATGACTATCTATGCCAGTATCTTGGTCCTAACACCATGGCCTCCTATCTTATTTAGCGGTCTGCTGTGCAGCATCTTGCCAGAGGCCTTCTGGAAATCATCATAGATCATATCCATTAGCTGTCCTGTATCTATCTTGCCTGTTAGCACCTCAAAACAATTCTAACGCATTTGTCAGGCATGATCTCCCCTTGTTGAAGCCTAATTTACTTTGCAGTCTCATTCTTAAAAATGGACTCTAAAATCTTATCAATGACCGAAGTCAAGCTAACTGGCCTATAGTTTCTTGTCTTCTGCCTCCCTCTCTCCTTTAACAGGGGCATTATATTAACCATTTTGCAGTCCTCTGAAACCCTCCCTGACTCCAGTGATTCCTGACAGATCACCGCTAAAGCCTCAGCTATCTCCTTCGGCACTCTGGGATTATAATCCATCTGGTCCATGTCATTGATCCACATTCAGACTTTTCAGCTTCCCCAGCACCTTCTCTTGGCCACTACACTCACCGTTGCTCCTGACTGTCTTAAAGTGCAGCTTTCTTCCACTGAAAACTATTGCAAAATTCAATTCTTCCACCGTTTCTTTATTCCCCATTACTACTTTTCCGGCCTCCATTTTCCAGCAGTTCATTTTTCACTTTTGCCTCTCTCACCTCTTGGGTGCCTTACATTGTCAGCCATGCTTTTCTCGTCTTTCCCTTGATATGTTTCTTCTTTCTTGGAATAAATTTCTGCTATGCCTCTTGAATTACCCTCAAATTCCTGCCATTACTGCACCACCGTCTTCCCTGCTAGGCTTCCTTTCTAATCAAGTCTGGGCAGTTCCTTCCTCATGTCTTGGTAGTTAACTTTTTATTAAAATTTATTACTGTTACATCTGGTTCAATCTTTTCCCTCTCAAGATGCAGCATGTATTCTAACATATTATGATCATTGCACTTGAGGGGTTTCTTCACTTTCAGCTCCCTAATGAAGTCTGCCTTGACATATCACTAAATCCAGAATTGTCTGTCCGTAGTGGGTTCCCCAAAAAAATTCATACACAGCACGCAGGTCTTCTGGTAAAGAAGAAAGTGCTATTTTAGAGGACCACAGTAGATTTCTATAGTATTAAGTATTCATTTTCTTTGATTAGTAGTAAAATTATAAATTGTTTGGTTATTAAGTTACAAAGTGATGGAATTTTCCAATGAATGTTTCTCCCTTTCAGCCCAAAACCCTTAAATTTTGCACCAAAATATTTGTAACTTTCAGTCTTCCTGTTTTTCCCAAACATATTTAACTCACTGGGAAGTCAAAAATTTTGCTGACTGTTTGCCAAGGCTAGCAAACTCCTGCAATTGACAATCTGCCAAGATGTTTAATTGCCATTGACATTATCAATAGGGAAGTTCTGAAGTTCAAAATAACAACTTCATATTTACATAGATTGGAGCATTGTTCTAAGCCTCAATGCTGGGAGATTGTAAAGGAGTCTTCAGTGAAATTTAGGTCAATCAGAGCATTAATACTTTGACGACCAAATAGTTTACTGTTGGAAGACTTGCAATAGTGACAAGAGTGGAAGTGACTTATCTTTGTCTCAAATTTAATTCTGGATCTTTTTAGCTGTCAGAATATTTCTGGTGGGAGACATAGTGCAAGTGAATAAAAGGAAGTTGGTGTTTTTCTAGCTCTTGTTATGCTATAATATCCATAATAGTTAATCACAGAAGAATCCCTACAGTGTGGAACCAGGTCAATTGACTCATCAAGTACGTACTAACGCATCCCTCCTATTTCTGTAACACTGCATTTTCTATGGCTAATCCATCTAGCGTGCACATCTCTGGACACGATGGGCAATTTAGCATGGCCACTTCACCTGACCTGGTCATTTTTGGATGATGGGAGGAAACTGTAGCACCCAGAGGAAACCTGTGCAGACGTGGGATGACTGTGCAAGCTCCACCCTTGGGAGATTGTGCATCCAAAATTCCGCATCCAAGTCCCTAGCACAGAGGCAGCAGTGCTAATCACTGAGCAACCGTGCTGCTTACAAAATTACTTACACGATCTGTAATGCTGACTGATAAAGTATTTCTTCAGATATTGACTGGCGTTTACTAACGAAGAAGCATGATAGGGTTGGAAAATCTGCAGTACTCCTTGGAGAAGGAACGATACCGGTGTGCTGGTGAAATGGGCAGTGCCATGATAGATAATTAATTCACAACATGCGTGAACTGATATATCTTTGGTGGCAGGACAAATTTAATAAATCTGTGACATTTGTTGGAAGAATATACAATCCATAGCTTTACAAATAAAGGCATAGAGTATAAAAACAAATAGGTTATTGCAAAATTTTATTAAATCACTAGTTAGGTCTCAACTGGACCATTGTAACTACTTTTAGGTATCAAATGTTTGGAAGAATCACAAAAACTCAGAGCAGTGCTGAAATAATTTAGCAGAATGGGGCTAACGCTGAGGGATCCCTGGAGAAACTTGGAGAAATTTGGACTTGTTCTCTTCTGAGCATCAACTGATATGTGAGGAAGAAAGCTCCAAACTTCGCACACCGTTTGCACATAGATATGGTTCTTTAACTTCAATCCTGAAACAACTGGTTCTAGTTTTAAGTTTTTCTGGCCTAGATTTTTCCCGTTGTTTCCCTCTCCCCATTCCTTGCTATTGTCAATCTCGTGTATTAATCATCTTAAGTTCCAAGGAGTGCAACCCAAGTTTGTGATTTCTCCTGATTACCTTAACTCTGAGGTTAAATATTGTTTTCATGAGTCTTTTGTAGAACTCTAAAGTATTGTAGCTAGTATGTGGTCCCCAGATCAGAATATGTGGTCTGCTTAAAGTGTTGTATGATTGCTGCGTGACTCTAACACCTTTTATGATTTCATCCTTCAGAAATAAAATCCAGAATTCATTAGACTTTTAAAATGTTTTTTGTACCTACTTACTTATTCTATTTTACTGATCTCTGTACGTGGGCCCCAAGTTTTTTAATGAAGCCAGCACTCCATTCCACTCCTTAAGAGTCCATTATCAATGACCTCACATTTTCTATAATGTAATCCATTTGTCATAGATTTGCCAATTCACAATCTACTAATATTGCTTTTGTAATTGTTACACTTGCCTATGTTACTTTATAATGTTATCTATTTTGTGAATCATTGGCAACCTGGATATGTAATATCTTAGGTCATCAACTGAGTCATTATGTACGTTGAATAGTTGAGCCTCAAAACAACTATGTTGCAGAGGCTGAGCACTAACTTTCAGATACATCCTCCTATCTCTCCCTTCTTTCCTCTTGTTCATGGTCATGGGGTGGTATGGAAATTCAGGCCATTGTGCCCACTATGGTCACTACTACCTCATTTAATTAGGGGTTCTCTAGATGCACAGCATTCCCCCATGTATTGCGCACACGTGCTTGCATGCATGTACATACCCCCCAGTATATATGCATGCTTGCGTGCATATCCCCAATACGTATGCACGCACCTGCCTAATATATATGCATATGCGTGTGTGTGTACACACACACAAACCTGCCTTCCCACAATCCACAAATAGGACTTCCCAGGTGGATCCATTATTTCTGACTGCTCCTGCTCCACTGAACCATCTCTTCCTATCTCAACTTTATTTGTTTTTCCCCTTGTCTAGTCTTATCCCATTTACATCTGTGATTCCTCTGATGCTTTTCATATCAGTTCCAGAATTTCCAGTTTGCGGGCTCCAGACACCACTTCTTTTCCATGGAGGTACAATCCCTTTACACATCCATCCCCTATCAAGATGGTCTCATGGATGTCTGTTTCTTTAGAAAAAGGCCTGAACTGTCCCAATCCTCCTCCTCCTTCCTCTGTCTCACTGAACTCATCCTCACCCTGAACAGCTTCTCTTTTGAACTCCTCTCACTTTGTTGCATACTTGCATGGAACCCAGTCATGCCTGTCTTTTTGTGGGATATGTGGAACATTCATTGTGACAGTCATGTTCTGTCCCCCACCCACAACTTTTTCTCAATATCTGTACTATAATTGGTGCTGCTTGCCTCTCTTGTATGTAATTGGAAACATTTATCAATTTCACTATCGATTTCCACCTCACACTCACCTTCACCTGGTCCATCCCTGGCTCCTCTCCCTTCCCTCTCTCAACATCTTTTTATTTCTATTTCTGGGAATAGAATGACCACCAATATCCATAATAAACCAACCAACTCCCACAGTTACCTTGACCATACATCCCCACATCTTGCTTTCTGTAAACGTTATTCCATTCTCCCAGTTCCTCTGTCTCAGTCACATCTGTTCTGGTGATGCTGATTATGACAAGGGAGCCCCCGAAATGCCCAGCTCTTTCTTCAGTTGAGGATTTCTCAGCACTGTACTTGACAAGGCATTCAGCCAGGTCAGACTGATCTCTGTACGTGGATCTCTGAATTCACAAAATAGATAACATCTCCTGCATTTCAGCTTTTGCCACCCTCCCCCGCCCTGCCCCCATCTTCTCTCTCTCAACAGTGATAGACCCCTTTTGTCCTTGCTTACCGTCCCACCAGCATCCCCTCATCTGAAGGATCATTAGCTGCCATTTCTGCCAACTCCAGCAGGTGGCTTCAAACCTGGCAGAAAGTGCTCATCTGAATGACAGTAGCATGGCTATTCCATCTAAACTGCACATCTCTGGATTATGGGAGGAATCTGGAGCACCTGGAGGAAACCCATGCTGACACACAATGTGCAAACTCCACACAGGCAGTTGTCTAAAGGTAGAATCAAAGCTGGGTCGCTGGTGCTGTGATGCAGCAGTGCTTACCACTAAGCCATTGTGCCGCCCATTAAATCATTAATATCTGCTAATGTGGGTGTTTGAAAGGGAGAATGGATGCTGAGCAGATTAAAGGGAATAGATTTGACCAAGCATGACCTGGGTGTTATGGACAAGGCAAGGTTTCGTGTGTCAAAAGGCAGACGGGAGAGAATGCGGTGAGGTGAGAGTTCAGGACAGGATACAAGTGTTTGGTATGGTTTTGATATTGACCTGATGTGCAAGGATCTTCACAGAAGATGTCATCAGTGCTTACTCAGATGTCTGGCAATGTTGTAATATTGATGAAATTAGTCTCGCAGTGAGCTCATAGATGATAAGGACTAACATAATAGTTGCCTCCCACTTGTCCCAATTCACATTAAAAATATTTAGACAGTGAAACCATTGGCTTTAATTCATGATATAATGTTATATGGCAGAAGTTCAAAGGGTGTTAAAATGCTGAGGTAAAATACTAATTAATTCATCAGCAGGTTGAGCGTTAGATGTCTGTATCAGCTGTACTTTTAACTTGCTGTTATAGATGCAAGCTGTTCACAGCAATGCTTAATTGTTTGTTTTTATACGGCAATATTGGTAGGTCCTGCAGATTTCTATCTGACATCTAGATGCTAAACACAAATTACGAAATGTCACAAAGTACATTTGAATGGCGTAACAAACTGTTACTGTTTGGAATTACATAATCAGTTATTATCCTTTTTGAACTGCAGTAAACAGTATTGCATTCACAGGCCTTTCACCTTTGAAAAAATATTAGAGAAATGCCAGGCATCCAGAGAGGTTGATGTTGCTGGAGTGTTAGAAGATTAATTGAATTAACTTTTGCATGGGTAACTCTGATCTTTTGAAATTAAACTGCAGTCACAAACCTTCTGTCCAGTAATATGACCACATCAAATTTAGTTTGAATGGTACACATTATCCCATAGGTAATTGAAAAGATATGTAATGGGTGTTGGAGTTTAACTTCTTTAGTCTAAGCTGTTTAGTAATGAAATCACCTTCTATTAGTTTGACATTTTGTGGTGTAGTGGAAAGTGCACACTGAACTGTGAAACAGCATGTTAGAATATGTACTTGTAAATTGCTGTAAATTACATCATAAAACTTTTGGGACCTTGGATGCTGTTGTGGAGAGGAATAAATAAGCGGGTGCTGTAATTTCTTTGGCATCTGACTGTGCAGACAAGGGAGAGAAGGTTGCTTATCATGAAAGGAGCTGTTCCTTCAGAATGCTGTGTGTGAGAGAAAAAATGTTGTTCTTGATGGTGAGATCACATGGAGGTGGCAGAAATGGCAATAAATTTGTCAAATGTGGAGGCTGATGGGCAGAAACATGAGGACAAATTATGTTGTTTAACAGTGCTGAGATTTTACAGAAGAATCGACGACAGAAAATGGACAAGCATAGCAAAAGGCGCTGTCGACAGTATTGGAGTGACATGGTATTGGAGGAAAAGTGTATTCTGTGAAAAAAGGTAGCAGTAGAATAAATACTCTAGAAGTAGGGGAACTTTGCAGGAGGGCGAGGAATAGAAGAGTAATTGCGGAAATCTCCAGACATCTAATAGATGCTGGCGGACCGTCAAATCCCAGAGTTGCAGATCTCTAGGAAGGGAAGGTTCTAAGGAGTATAAAAGAAAACACGTGTGGAATTTTTAAGCAACTGTTGAAATGCTCCCTATCAGTTTGGAAGTAAAAGTATCACTTCCACAATTATCTTTGTACAGGAAAAGAGATTTGGCAAGGAACAGAGTGTTCAACTTATCCAACAAAAACATGCGTAAAGCTCAGCCGTCTAATGTAACTGTTCCTGTGGCAACAATTTCTTCTGGGAGAAATAACTGGAGTTAAAAGGAAAGGTGTTTTAACATTAATCAAAGCAGCAGATGGATAGTCATGGTGGTATTTGGAATGATCAGACCATTGATCAAAATAAAATGAATGGGTATATGTGCAGGTCGAGTAGGGAAGTGTTTTGATGTAGGGGAACCGTGCATTCATAGTGGAAAAATACATGCTTTTCAGAGGCAGAAAACTATGATCTGTTGGAATATTTGAGAGTAGCAAACAAATTGTTACACCTCACTGGGATACAATGCTGGAAATTAAGCTTTGCTATTCCTGCAGCCATCACAACAGTTGAACGTTTTTAAGTGTGCAGAATTCCCAAATTTTCCTGTTTTTCTTTTAAAAGTCAAGTCTAGGTCGCCCTCTTTCTCACACACTCACTTTCTTGCTCTCTTGCGTGCTCTCTCTTTCTTGTGCACTCCGGCCTGCTGTTTGTAGACCTGTGGATTATTTTTCTACAGCCGCTAATCTAGTAGTTCTGTGCAGGATCAAGAAAAGTTACAGGGAACATTAGCGTGCTCCACATGCAATATCTAACCAATGCTAGTCAGCCAGGTACCTTAGAAACAAATTATGACCACAGAAGTGACCTTTTGTGGCCCCACACTTGAAGATTGCCAGGAACATGCTGGATGTGCTTGAGACTTACCTGCAGTGTGACCAATGATAGAATGATATCGTGAACTACAAGGTGAAACAGGAATTAAGTGATGACTGTTTGAAAAGAAACCAAAAGTGTACAACTTTGATGTGGAATGGGAAAATGAATTTGTTCACAATTTGAAACAACGAGAGCATTTACTTAAAGGTCACCAAAGAATATCATTAAGCGAAATGGAGGATTTGGAATAACACCACATAGTGATGCACAGTAAATACACAAATAGGTTTCCTTTGGATCGTATTCTTTGGACAAAGAAATTGGATATGCTGAAAGCTGTTTTGAAAGTCTGCAATGAGGAAACATTTGGTGCAATCTTCTGGCAAAAGACAAAAATCATTCACAGCTGGCAAGGTAATTGAAGAAGCAGTGACTGTAGCCATTGATTGTTTATTCAAAGACTTTAAGAACAAAGAAGAAATAATAAAAACAATCCAAAGCATGTCATGGTGTTTCCACAGTAGCAAGATGAGTGGAATGTTTGTCCAGAGCTGTCTTCCAGCATCTACAGCAGGACCGAAAGGACTGCACATGCTTCTCATGGCAGGTTGATGAATTTATCAGCAAGACCAACACAGCACAGCTGGTTGTTTTTGAGTGCATTTTTTAAAGGATATTATTAGCATAGAATCTTTACAGTGTGGAAACAGGCCCTTCGGCCCTCCAAGTCCATACCTACCCTTGGAGCATCTCACCCAGACCCATGATAACCCAGAGAAAGGTTCTCACTCTTGGCCTCTTAAAGTAATGATGGCACATGCTTGAGAAGAATATTTCAACCAAAAAATGGGTTTCCATCATAACTGATTGTGCACTAGTAATGCTGACCACTGTGGGCTTTGTTGCATTTTCGCAGTAATGATTCTGATTTCTGTCCATTTGTCCATTACCACTGTGTAGCCCAGCAACAAGTGTTACTGAGTAAAGGTATGGGCTTTTCTCACATAATGGAAATTGTTAAGACTGTAAACCTGAGTTGAACAAGACCCCACCGCTTGTTTAAATCCTTACTTAACAAACATGGTGCTGCCTATGGTGAACTAATCCTCCATGCTGATGTGAGGTAGTTAAAGTCAGAAACAGCCCTCTAACAGCTCTTAGATCTGATGGCTGAAATCGCTATCTTTCTTAAATGAAGTATGAAATGTGCAGTGAGCTGTCAGTCACAGTGTACTTGCTTGACTTAAGGTTCTTTACGGACATGATAGCAAAGCTTTCAACAGCAGGAAAGGTTCCTCCTCCTCCTCCATGTACAGGCACATGTGTGCATACACGCACATGCATCATACATATACACACGTATGGATACATGTGCACGCACATATCATGGAAAGTCAAAACTTAGTTTCACCCAGAGCATGTCCTTGCATATTTGAAGACGTTAGCAGAGACATTCAGTATAATTGGATCTAATCAAACAAATTGGCATGTTTGTTATGGATACATTCCTTCACATAGATACTGATGGGTTGGCTACTAAATTCCAGTAATTGTTAGGTTTACCAAGCAGTGGAGTTGATATGGAAATAATTGTAATGTAAAATTATATTGAGTGAAAAGTTAGATCAGAGGACAGTAATTTTTGGGCACTTGTAAATAGAAACATACTTAATCTATCAACCTGTGTTTTTAACATTAAAGCTTTACTTTGGCTTCACATGCTTCTGTGAGACAGCATTCTCCCAAGTGAAGTTCAGTGCTGTAATCAAGTTCAAGTATTGCACCTGCCTCACAGCGATTTGACGGAATGTATATGACTAACAACCTCAAACTGCAACTCAGACTTCAAGGCATTGGCAGATGATGTGCAGTCACAGCTGTCACACTAAGACTTACACATACTTGGTTTTAGATTTGTATAGCACTAAAAATAAACTGCCTATTCTATGTTTTATTGGTGGTACTCCCTAGGTTGCAGTTAAACCCAAAAGGCAATCTTGTGTTTAAAAAATTTGGAGACCACTGATCTACATGAATAAGTACAAATTGTATTAAAAATTCTGAAAATATTGTGACAAATTAACACTTTGTAAAGATTTTGCATGACCTTTTTTTTGTTTTAACTCCATATACGCAGCCAAGTGTAACATGCTTTCTAAATCACCTAATTTATTTTATCAACTTGCCATTGAAGTCATTAAAGATTTGTGAGTACGTACTCTCAGGTCTACCTGTTCTTGCAAACCCATCAATCCAAGCCAACCTCAAAATGTCAGATGTGTACAATACTATTTGTGTATATTTTATCACCAAAAGTGCATCACATCCATGCTTAGATGCATTAAGTTGCATCTTCCATGAGCCAATGTCATCCTGAAGTCTATTTTTGTTGATTTTTAACAACATTGTCAAATTCTATATTGTTTACCTTTTTATTGTATTTGGAAACATTTGGCTATATTTCCTTAATGAAAGAACTTCTTGTCTGATGAATGTAGAATACCATCATTATGGATCAAATAGTAATGTTCCCTGAATCTTTAGGATCAATGTCTAATGCTTTCCTGTTCATTTCTACTGTCAATGATATACCTGACATTTCTGCATAACAATGGGTCCTATAAATTGCAAAGTGCCTTTTTTATTAACATGATTGTGATCTGCACATTCAGCTGCCCTCACCCCTTTGTGATAGCTGAATCTTATCTCTTATGGTATGTGATATATAACTTGAAGGCACAAATGCAGTGAGATGTACTTTGTCCCAAAAGTGATGAATGGACCAGAAACAAGGTGGACTGGTAGCATTTCCAATGGAATATGCCAGGCATAATGTTTAGATGAATTCTGGAACATAGCTGCTGCCAGTTAAAGAATATTCTGTTTCCATTTATTCATGGGATGAGGTCATCGCAGGCTGGCAAGGCGTTACTGTCCTGCCCAGAGGGCAGTTAAGGGTCAACTACAGTGGGCCTGGAGTCACATGTAGTTCAGACCAAGTTAGGATGGCGGTGTCCTTCCCTAAAGGACATTAGTGGACCAGATGGGTTTTCCATATAATTGACAGTGGTTTCATGTTCTTCATTTATACTGTTAATTCAAGATTTTTATTAATTTCAAATTCCACCAACTGACACTGTGGGATTCGAACCTGGGTCCCCAGAACATTTCCTTGGTCTCTGGATTAACAGTCCAGCAATAATACCACCAGGCCATCGCCTACCTCCTCCTTCCCGTCATCCATATATAGTTTTGATGTGATTTATGAGTCATTGTTTAACGCTTATTTTGACTTTGTATTAAACAAGATGTTTTTCTTTATTCCTTTATGACATGTAGGTGCTGCTAGCTGAGAGCCAGCATTTATTGTCCATTCTTAGTTATCCTTGAGAAGATAGTGGTAAGCTGGTTTCTTGAACTATTGTAGACCATTTGATGTAGATACTCCTAGAGGGATTTCTAAGATTTTGACCCAGCGTGTAGGAGTGGTTATGTATTTTTTTTGGAATGATGAATGGCTTGGAAGGGGTTTGCAGGTGATGGTGTTCCCATGTATCTGCTGCCCTGTGCTTCTAGAAAATAATGGTTATAGATTTGGAAAGGGGTGTCTGAAAAACCTTGATGAAATTCTGCAGTGCATCCTGTTGATGGTATACACTGCTGCTTCTGAGCATTGGTGGAGGAGAGAATATATAGTACAGTATTCACAAAATTTTAGGTCAGCTTACAGCATGTGAATTGCAGCAGTTCAAGAAGGCAGCTTACCATCACCTTCTCAATGGCAACCAGGGATGCAGTAAATGCTGGACAGCCAATGACACCCGTGTACCACAAGTGATTAAAGAAACACTGTCAAATAGATTGTTCTGGCCTCGGTTTCATAAGACTTGAGTGTCTGTCTTAGTGCTGCAGTCATCTTGTCAAGTGGGCAGTGTTACTACATTTTGTACAGGGCTGTACAAACTAGATTCAGGAATGATGTTTTCCGTAGTTGGAGGGTCTAGAAACAGGACACACAGTCTCAGGACACGGCATAAATCATTTAGGACTGAGACAAGGAAACATTTCTTCACTTAAGGATCATGAGCCTATGGCATTCTCTACTATTGAATGCCATAGAAACAAATTCACTGAACATATTCCAGAAAGTCTTGGATGCGTTTTTAGATTTTAATGGCATTGGTGCTATATAGGGTGACAGTGGGAAATGACCTAGAGATAGTCAATCAAGATCAGTTTGAATGGTGAAGCAAACTTGAAACCTTGAATGGCCTACTTCTGTTCCTGGTTTCTAAGTTTCTCTGTCAATCCTGACTTCTGCCCTGTGGACAAAAGTTTGGAAGTCAGGGCAGCTAGACCAGATGGATTACCACAGAGATGTGAAGGAGATAGCTGAGAAGATTGTGGAGACATTGATGGTGATGATCATTCAAGAATTACTGGGATCAGGGAGTGAGGCAGAAGACTGGAAACTTTAGGCTGGTTAGCTTGGTATCAGTTGGTAAGATTTTTGAGTCCATTATTAAAGATGAGTTTGTTGCGGTTTTGTAAGTGCATGGTAAAATAGGTCTGAATTAGCATGGCTTTGTAAAGAGGAGGTCATGGCTGACAAATCTGTTAAGAACTCTTTGAGGAGTAACAAATAAGTTAGACAAGGTAAAGTTGGTAGATGTAGTCTATTTGGATTCCAAAGGCCTTTGACAAGATGCTGTACAGGAGGCTGCTAGATAATTTAAGACCCCACGGTGTTAGAAGCAAGATCCTGGCACGAATTGAGATTGCTTGACTGTCAGAAGGAAGAAAGTAGGGATAAAAGAGTCCTTGAGGATGGCAGTCAGTGATTAGTGGAGTTCAGCAGGGGTCCGTGTTGGGACCAGAGTTATTCAGGTTATATAGTAATGATCGGAATGAAGGAACTTGGCGCATTGTTGCTAATTTGCAGATGGCACAAAGATAGGTGACGGGACAGGTAGTGTTGAGGAAGCAGGGAGGCTGCAAAAAGACTTGGACTGCCGAGGAGAACGATCAGAGAAGTACCAGGTAAGGGTCATAGAATCATTGGCATAGAAATGGACCGTTTGGTCCAACTAGTCCATGCCGACCATGTTCCCAAACTAAAGTAGTCTCACTTGCCTGTGTTTGGCCCATGTCCCTTGAAACCTTTTCTATTTGTGTACTTATTCAAATGCCTTTTAAATGTTGTAACTGTAACTGCATCCACCACTCCCTCTGGCAGTTCATTCGTCACACTAACCACTCTGTGTAAATCTCATGTCCTTTTTAAACCAGACATAACATGGTGTGAAGCTGGATGAACCCAGTGAATGAGCAGGAAAGTTGACCTTTCGGGTCGCAACCCTTCTTCAGAAACGGCCTGAAGAAGGGTCTCGACCCGAAACATCAACTTTCCTGCTCCTCTGATGCTGCTTAGCCCGCTGTGTTCATCCAGCTTCACATGTTATCTCAGATTCTCCAGTATCGGCCGTTCCTACTATCCTTTTTAAAGCTTTCTTCTCTCACCTTTTTAAAAATAAATCCTGTAGTTTCGAGCACCACCACTACCACCTCCCCTTAGGGAGAAGACCCTTGCTATTTGCCTTATCTATTGATCCTCATGATTTTATAAACCTCAATCAGGTCAACCCTCGACCTCCAGTGATTGTTCCAGCCTATTTTTACAACTCAAACCCTCCATTCCTGGAAAACAATATGAGAAAGCATGAAGTTATATACTTCAGTAGGATGCCATGAACTTTTTTCTAAAAAGGGAAAGCTTTTAAAATCTGAAGCGCAAAGGGACTTGGCAGTCCTGCTTCACAATTCTCGTAAGGTTAACATGTAACTTCAATTGTCAGTTAAGAAGGCAAATACAAAGTTAGCACTTACTTCAAGAGGGCTAGAATACAAGAGCAGAGCTGTACTGTTAAGGCTGTATAAAGCACTGGTCAGACTACATTTGGAATTTTGAGATATTTTGGGTCCCCATGTCTAAGGAAGGATAGCCCAGCCTTGAAGGAGGCCCAAAGAATATTTATAAGAATGATCCTGGAGAAGGAGGGCTTGTGATATGAGGAGCAGTTGAGGACTCTGGTCTGAAATTTGTAGAATTTAGAATGATGAGAATGGGCGAGATCTGATTGAAGCTTACAGGGCACTGAGAGGTCTGGAAAGAATAAACGTGGAGAAGATGTTTCCACTGGTAGACGAGATTAGGACCTGAGGATACCACCGCAATGAAGGGATAACCCTTTAGAACTGTGACGAGGTAGAAGTGCTTCAGCCAGAAGGTGGTTAATCTGTAGAACTCTTTGCTGCAGAAGGCTTTAGATGCCAAGTCATTGAGTGTATATAAGACAGAGAAAAATAGGTCCTTGATTAATATGGGGATAAGGGTACTGGGAGAATGAGATTGAGGAATTTATCAGTGAGCAGGCTGAATGATCCAGATGGCCTCCATCTGCTCCTATATCTTTATGATCTTCTGGTGGTGAAGGGAATAAATGTTAAAGCTGGTGGTATGCCAGTCAAGTGAGCATCTTTGGTCTGGGTGGCGTTAAGCTTCTTGAGTGTTGTTGGAACTGTACATATCCAAGCAAATGGAAGGTTTTCCATCACTTTCCTGACTTGTGCATTGTTGATATTTGGAAGGCAGACGATTGACTACTTGCCAAGAAATCCCAGCCATTTGTCTGCTCCTGTTGCCACATTTCTTTTGCTGGTCCCATTCAGTTTCTGATTGTTGGTAATCCCCAGGATCTTGACTGTGGGAAATTTGGTAATTACAATGCCATCAAATGTCTGGCAGTGGTTCTTTCTCATTCATTGGAATTGGTCATTACCTGGCATTTTCCTTACCACTTATAAGCCCAAACATGCATTTTGTCAAGTCTTGCTTCATTTGGAAACAGACTGCTTCACTACCTGCGGAGTTGCGAATGGTGCTGAACATCACGCAGTCATCACATCTGGGATATATTTGGAATATTATAGCCAACACATTGTGCACGATTATACAGTGACTAAGGAACCAAGAGAGTTGGCAGACAGATTCTCATTCATAACTTTGAAGGTTACATATGAACTAGAAGCAGAAGTAGGCCACTCAGTTCCTCATGCATATTCTGCCATTCAGTCGTCATGGCCAACCTGAATTTTCCACATACATTCCTAGCCCCATTAACCATTGCCTCCGAAAGAACTGTGGATGTTGTAAATCAGAAAAAAAACTGAAGTTTGTGGAAAAGTTTAGCAGATCTGGCAGCATCTAATGAAGAAAAAAAAAATCAGAGTTTACGTTTCAGGTATGGTGATCCTTCCTCAGAAGCATTTTTCATCACATCTGCTACCAGACCCGCTGAGCTATTCCACAAACTTCTTTTTTATAACCATTTCCTCCATTTTTTTTCAAATATTCATCTGCTTCTGCCAGATTTTGAGAAGGAGATTCCATAGACTCCTGACCCTCTACGAAAAATAGTTTTCTTCTTTGTCAGTCTTCAATGGGGATCCCTTTTTTAATAGTTATGTCTAGTTTTAAACTCTTTTACATGAGGAAAGATGTGTTCCACATCCATCCTGTTAAGATCCCTTAAGATGTATATTTCTATTAGTTGACCTCTTGCTCAGAGATATGGTGGGGTGAGAGGAGGAGTCTGCCTCTTCCTTCACTGCCTGCTGCACATCTGCCTGACCTTGTCCTCCTTGTGTTCCTCCACAAAGGAGTTCTTCACTAAGATCTTTTCTCCTTGTGATTTATATTAATTGAGAGTAGCGCAGCATTCAATCTTTTGAGGTGAGGTATACGGAGAATCTTTGTAAGGATACTGCTGAAGAAATGGTAAAGTCTTGACAAAACGTCCGAGATAGTGTCTTGATGCGTTTAGAAAATCATCCTTAAACCTCCAGCAGCAGGTGGACAATAAAGTGCAATAATTTTTTCAATAATGCTGTAATTCCTCAGCAGTAACTGGATTGCTAATTAGTTGGTCACTTTTAGATGGGCATGAAGTTGAGTACTATCCACCAAAATACTGTGCAGCCTCATCAATAAGTGCTGACAAGCAATGTCAGTGGCATTCAGACTCTTTCTTCTGACTGGTTAATCCTAGCTGGTGTTTATTTCCTTTTCCAAATTACATCTCGCACTTTAATGGAGTTGATTCCAGCATTTTAGCTCAAGGCTCTTTAGCAGCTCAAATTGTCGTTGAAAATCCTCTTTGAGAAGGTAGACTGTGGTGCAACCTATTTATCCTAAAAGTTTGTTTTATTGGTGCTGACCTATTATTATGTGGAACTAAGCTTAGTTTAGATCCTAAATTGATGTACAGCCTGAAGTTTTGAAGATTTGAAAAAAACTTGAAGAATTCGAGGAGATTTTGCATTGAAGGTTAATTTAGTTTAGAATAAGTAATATCTAATTCTAACGCACTTGTCATTAGACTTTGTAATGAAGAAAATTAGCTGACCTCAAAGTTTTTGAAAAATATCACGTCTTGTTTTTTTGTTTTAAATTGACTGTTGTTCTCGATTGATCGTAACTGCGGCTCTGAATTAATTTTGTTTGAGTGAATCCTGAAGACAACACTACACTCTTAGGAATTGTTTTGATAACTTAGATTTGGAGTTGTTTTTCCAATCATAGAAGAGCTGGTTAGTCCCATCAAGTAAAACGAAACTGCCACAAGCACAAGCGATGTGAAACTGATTTTCTGCTTGCTCTGCTAGTTTTGTTGCTGGCAGAATCTGTAATTTTATTTATTCATATTTATCACACTGCTTCAATTTCACCCTCTCCTCCACTGTAACAAAGCCCTGTCCAAAATAGACTACAGCTGTGGCGTATTTAAAGTTATTATTAGCTGCTCTTCTCTGGCAATAGTTGTGGGCAAGGGCATAGAACAAACCCAGATCAATATTAGGAGCCCTTGCAGAAGCCTCAAAAATGTTTTTTTTAAAAAGGTGCACCTTTAGGGAAGGCAGAGCAGCTAGATTGAGGAACATACAGCATAGTAGGTTTAAGCAAAGAGAAAGAGTTGGGAACAGGTAGATAAAGAGCAGAGACAGTGTCAGAAGAAATGGTCTGTTGATTAATTTAGTTAAAAATATAAAAGATAACTTAGAGTATAAGTTTTTGTTTAAGATACTTTAAAAGTTCTGTTAAATGCTCTTAGTAGAGTGTGAGTAAGCTCTTGGAAGGTTTCCTTAAATGACTATTTGAATTAATGTCAGGATTAATTGAGTCCATCGAGTGCTTCCACTACTTCCTCATATACTAAAGTCTTGGAAGTATTTTCATTGATGTAGGAAGATGCAACTTTGTCATTTAGAACCTCTGTTATCTTCAGTGCCTTGATCTATCAATCCTGCTTTTTGTTCTTACATAGAACATAGAACAATACAGCACAGAACACGCCCTTCGACCTTCGATGTTGCGCCGACCTGTGAACTAATCCAAGACCATCCCCCTACACTATCCCATCGTCATCCATATGCTTATCCAAGGATTGTTTAGATGCCCCTAATCTGGCTGAGTTAACTACATTGGCAGGCAGGGCATTCCACGCCCTTACCACTCTCTGACATCTGTCTTAAATCTCTCACCCCTCAATTTGCAGCTATGCCCCCTCGTACAAGCTGACTTCGTCATCCTAGGCAAAACACTGTCACTGTCCTCCCTATCTAATCCTCTGATCATCTTGTATGTCTCTATTAAATCCCCTCTTAAGCCTCCTTTTCTCCAATGAGAACAGACCCAAGTCCCTCAGCCTTTTTTCTTCCATCCTTTTGCCATTCTTTAATTTCATGTTGGTTATCAGTCTGTTCTAATATGCTGCGTTTGCTGTTGTTTTTTAATCACTCCACTCTGAAGTTTGCTTGTTAAGATTAGTTATTGGTTGTTATTATCAACCTGTCATTTGTCACGCGCTCCCTTTTTCTGCTTCATCTTATCCTCACAGGACAATGTCCTATCTTTGTAGTTGTAGAAGTTACCTTGATTGTGTTTAAACTATTTCGTCTTTAAAAGCAGTCATTATTCAGCTATAATTTTGCCTTTCAATCTTGTAATCCAGTTTACCTGAGTTAGTTCAGTTTTCACCCGATTGAAATTGGTTGTCCCACTATTAATTATTTTTACTGTAGGTTACTGTTTTGTCCTTTTCCATTCCTAATCTAAATCCTGTGTCACAATTTTCACTGTCTGGTCTAAAGTTTAATTTAGATAAATATGAGGTGTTGCAGTTTGGTAAGGGAGATCAAGCAGGACTTATACATTTTAATGGTAAGGTCCTAGGGAGTGTTGTTGAACAGAGGCCTTGGGGTGCAGGTTTGTAGTCTTTTGAAGGTGGAGTTGCAGGTAGATAGGGTACTGAAGGCGGTGTCTGGTACGCTTGCCTTTATTGATCAGTGCATTAAGTATGGGAGTTGGAATGTCATGTTGTGGCTCTACAGGACATTTGGTTAGACCATTTTTGGGATGCTGCATGCAGTTCTGGACTCTGTGATAGGAAGAATGTTGTTAAACTTCAAAGGGTTCGTAAAGATTGACAAGCATGTTGCCAGGGTTGGAGGCTTTGCTCTGCAGGGAGAGGCTACATAGGCTGTGGCTGTTTTGCCTAAAGCAGCAGAGGCTGAGGGGTGACCTTGTAGCAGTTTATAAAATCATGAGGGACGTGGATAGGGTGAATAGTTTTTAGTTTGGCATGCTTGCTTATAATGGACAGTGAGTTGCGTATAGGAGTTTGGAGATCATTTTGTGCCTGTACCCATTAGACCATATTTGGAATACTGTGTGCAGTTCTGGCCTCCCTGCTATAGTAAGGATGTTCTGAAACTTGAAAGGGTCAGAAAAGATTTACAAGGATGTTGCCAGAATTGGAGGGATTGAGCTATAGGGAGAGGCTGAATGTGCGGGGGGCTATTTTCCCTAGAGCATTGAAGGCTGAGGGGTGACCTTACAGGTCTACAAAATTGAGGGGCATGGATAAGGTGAATAGACAAGGTCTTTTCCCCAGGGTGGTGGAATCCAAAACCAGAGGGCATAGGTTTAAGATGAGAGGGGAAAAGATTTAAAAAGAACCTAAGGAGCAACTTTTACACACATCGGGTGGAACGTGTATGGAATGAACTGCCAGAGAGAGTGGTGCAGGCTAGTACAATTGCAACATTTAAAAAGCATCTAGAAGGCTACATGGATAGAAAGGGTTTGGAGGGAAATACGCTGCACATTGGCAAGTAGGACCTGATTAATTTTATGTACCTGGTTGGTATGGACGAATTGGACTGAAGAGTCTGTTTCCGTGCTGTACGACTTGATTCTATGATGTTGACACTTGATCTGCATAGCCCAGTTCTTTCCCTAGAATCAGATCTGGCAGTTACCTCCTTTTCTCATTGCACTGGAAACCTACTGATCTAAAATCATCTTATCAACACATTTTAGAAACTTATCTCCCTCTCTGCCTTTTACATTATTTCTATCCTAGCTCATTTTAATATGATAATTAAAGGTCCTCATTATACTCTCTAGAATTTGTACCTTGGTCATTTCTACCACTTTTCTGTTTTTTCAAAATATCAGAAACCTATCTTTTTCAACACAGATTTTGTTTCTCTCTTTTCCACTTGGGCATATTTATTTAATATTTTCTCTCTTTCAAATCCAATGAAAATATGCTGGAATAAAAATACTCTAATCAAATACCAATTGCATTAAGATTTCAGAATCCACTTTAGTTCTGCTTGCAGTGGACAAAGGAAATGCAGAAGCAGTGAGAACTGGAGCCCATACACGCAGATCTTTGAAGGTGAGAGGTTGAAATGTTGAGGTCGTTTTTAAAAAGAAGTGTAGGTTTATCCACTTTATAAATAGCATCATAGAATATAACATCAGAGAAAACCAATAAAACTTCATAACATATGGAGTTGGAATATTGTGGTCAATTCTAGACTCCACACTTTAAGAAGAATGTCAAGGCCTTGAGCGAATACCGAAGAGATTTTCTAGAATGGTATCAGAAATGAAAGCGAGTGTTGTCTGAAAGACTAGAGAAATTGAAATTTTCCTTCTCTAAACAGTTCTTCAAAGGCAGGTAATTTAACATTTTGAAGGGTTTATCTGTAGTAAACAAGGACAAACTCTCCAGGAGAGATTTCAGATCATTGCCAAAGGAGTCAAATCGAAGATGGTTTTTTCAAAAAAACCTGAGATTTGCACCAGCCTAAAAGGAATTGGAAGCAGTTTCAACACTCATTTTCAAGGGGAATTGGATGTATTGAGAAAAAGTGCTATGTGGAAAGAGCAGGTGTGTGGGCTGGATTTGAATAGCTCTTCTGAAGAATGAGCAAAAGCCTGATGACTAGCATGTTCTTCAGTGCTGAATGTTTCCAGGATATGATTCAGGTTGGTAATGAATCTTGGGCAGTGGATTGCTTTCTTTTGTTGTAACTACAGACTAGTTTAATATAATGTAACAGTCAAATCTTATGGATAAAGAGGAGAGGTGAATTAAATTATTTTATTGCTTGCCCCTTCTGCCCACATGGAGAGGTTTTAAAACTATAGTGTGGAGCTGGAGGGACACAGCAGGCCAGTCAGCATCAGGCAGCATCAGAGAAGCCGGAAAGCTGATGTTTCGGGTCAGGACCCTTCTTCAGAAATCGGGGGGTGCACGGGGCCTCCGAAATAAAGTGGGGGGGCGTGTAGAGTGATAGCAGGTAAATAGCGGAGCGGATAGGTGGGAGAGAAGACGGACAGGTCAAGGAGGCGGAGATGAAGCTAGTAAAGGTGAGTGTAGCTAGGAAGTGTTGGGGATTGGTCAGTGAGGTGGGATGAGTATCATTAGCATACTAATAAAACCATAAAACAATGCAGCAGAAGTAGGCTATTCAGCCCATCAAGTCTGTTTCTCCTTTCAATGAGGTCATGGCTAATCTGGTAATCCTCATCTCCACTTTACCCTTGATTCCCATACAATTGACATGTTTTTAGTTCAGAAAAGTTCAGTTTTAAATTTGAACAAGGTAATACAGCTTTTAAAACAATTTATGAACTTTGTTCATGTCTGAGGGCGTGACAGAAGTATTCATGATTTTATATCTATCCATTTAACAATCTTCCCACGAGTATCTTCCTTGTTGCAAGAATGGCTTCCTTTGAGTATTCTGTATGTCTGTGTGGCGGTTTTTCAAAATAAAGGAAATTGATTCTTTAAATTGACTTTTATGTCATGGCTGTAAGCCTCCCCTCACCCCCCCTTAAATCAACCATCTTGCTGTGAGTCATCCTTGGTGTTGACTTATTGATGACATCACAGATGCCCGGTGTTTAAAATAGAAGAGTAACTGGACTGCAGTTGTAGGTTTCATGTGATGAGCAAATCTTTATTACTAGTCTTAATGTCTTTGAGGCAGTAAGTAAAAGACAGCATGTCCAACTGCTGCTGTGATCCATGGTTAATGCTATAGATTGAACAGGTCTGTGCATTGCTAAGTCAACAGCTTCATCAATGATTATAAGACTGATGACAAAATGCGATTTGTCTATCTCTTAATATACTATTTTAGGAGCTTTTGCCAATTGACAACATATTTTCTTAGTAGGAGTTGTGTTAAAGCAAATATTTCATGTGTCAAATGAGTATTTTCTGTGATTATTGAGACTCCTTGTTGAAGACAGCAACTGTACTTTTTGAAACTATTATTACAGTGGGATATGGAAAACGGCATTACAAATGATCAGAGATAAGTGTGGAGCTGGAGGAGCACAGCGGGCCAGGCAGCAATAGAGGAGCAGGAAAATTGATGTTTCGGGTTCGGACCCTTCTTCAGAAATGGGGAAGGGGGAAAGGAGCTCTGAAATAAATAGAGAGGAGGGGTGGGGCTGGGGTAGGTGGAATGGTGATAGGTGAATGCTGGTAGGCTGTGGTGGGGATTGGTCAGTGAGGTGGGAGGAGTGGATGGGTGGGAGAGAAGGTGGTCAGGTTGTGTCAAGTTGTCAGGACAAGGAGATGGGGATGAGAGGGAGAGTTGGTCTTGGGATGTGACACTGGAAAGGGCCCAGGATGGACAGGTCACCCAGGGAGTGGGAAGGGGAGTTGAAATGGTTGGCGACTGGAAGGTATTCAGATGATTAGAGTATTTTTGTCTGTTCGGCTACACTGCTTAATGTTCCAAAGGAATAATCGGTCATACAATAAAAGTGAGAACTCCACCACCTGTGAGTCCAGGTCCAAGACACACGCCACTTGAACTTTGGATCAATAACATTGTTCTTTCATTGTCACTGGATCAAAATTATGAAACTCCGTGCCTAGAAGCACATTGATGGTACACCCACCACACCAAATGGATGGCAGCAATTCAGGAAGGTGGTATGAACATACAGACAAGGAAGCAGAGTAGGTCTTTTGGGCTGTCAAACCTGTAATGCTATTTAATAAGATCAAACCTAATTTGTAATGTCAAATCCATATTCTCACCTACCAGCAATAACCTTTCACCTCTCTCCTTGCCAACAAGATATCAACTTCTACCTTAATGTGTAAACACTCCACTTCTACCTTTTCAGGAAGATAATTCCAAAGACTTGCAATCCTCCGAGAAATGTTTTGGCTCATCCATTTTAAATGAGGAATCGCTTTTTTTCAACAGTAACCCTGTAGTTCTAGATTGTCCCATAAGAATAAACATCATTCATGTATCAACCATGTTAAGCGTCCTCAGTATCTTGGATGTTTCAGCCAGGTTATTTCTCTCACTTGTAAACTACAATGATTATGGACCTAGCCTGTCTAGTTTTTCTCCTGAGATAACCAATCCATTCCGGGTTATTCAAGTAAACCTCTTTCAAAGCATTTCCTTAAATAAGGTGACCAGTACTCTGTGCAGTACTTCAGATCTGGTCTCATCAATGTCTTGCATAATTGAAGCGTATCCTCCGTTATTTTGTATTCAGTTCTCCTCACAACAAATGATAACGTTCTGTTCACTTTCTGAATTCCATGAAATAGTGAGATGGAGGGGGGAGAGAAAGAACTGAACTGGTTCAGTTGCAAGCATTTTTAAATGTCACTTAGGTTCATGATAAGCTTCTCAGTAGAAAAACAGGTGACGTTGTTTATTTGGCACACACTGAATTATTGACTCATCTTGGCTCTCTGCCATTTAAAAGATAAACTAAGATTTCTGTTTGAAGATTTGATCATTCATATGAATTGAAGATTTTTTTTCTCCACTGCATTTTTAATGACCTTCAGGATGTTCAAAATCGTTTGCAGAAAATTGCGCTTTTCAAGTCTCGTTACTGTCATAATTCGAGAGAATATGATAGCTAATTTATGTAGGCAAGGTTCTGAAAACATAAATTGGCTATCATATTTTCTCGAATTGTTTAAACTGCTAACTCAGTTCCCTTATTACTTACTTGATGTGGGTTCCCTAAACACACACCTTCAAAAGACTTTAGAATGTGTTTCTCGCTGCCACCTTTTGGAGTGACTGCTAAGCCTCTCGAACCACTTTCCTAACAAGCATGCTTAGAAACTTATAATAACAGTACTTTTGTTGTTATAGGCCTCTTCCACCTGCATGAACCTACTTCTGGCTGCTTTTCTCTCTATCCAATAGTCCGAAAACGCAAATCAGCAAACACCTTAGCCGTTATTTACAAGTTATGTTGCCTAGGAAGATACTTTTTGGAACTAGATGTTTGAAATGACTTTGACAATTTTTTGAATCTTCACAGGATTGAAAAACTAAAATTCATTGTTCCTTCACTTCAGAACTCAAGTTCTCAAATAATAATATCTTACTAATATTCATAATGTAATCTAAACTGTGCTATTTTAAGAGGGCTTAAAAGCAGGGTCTTGCAGTCAGGTGCACAGTGACAGGAAGGAGTGACAGTAGTTAAGAAAGGTTATGGGATGTTTGGCTTTATAAAGGACAACTAATGCAAAAACACAGAAGTCATGCTACATCTTTACAATAGCTGGTTAAGTCTCGGCTAGGTATTGTGTACAATTTAGGTATGATGTCGAGGCTTATATGTAGCTGGTATTCAAAGTTTTGAGATACATTCAAGTTGGAGTATTTGTTTCCTTTGGATAATAGGGTGAGAACCAGAGAGTTATCTATTTAAAATGGCAGGCAAAAAAAAACTGGAAGAGAAAAGAGATTTTAAATCAAAATTGTGATGCATGGAATGGAGCAGAATATCCTAAATAAAAGGCTATAATTCCTCTTAAAAATGAAACATCTTGCAAAATACAGATCAAAATATTACACACACACACAAGTTTTTGACTAAAGCTAATTTCAAAAATTCTTCAGCGTTAAATAATTAGAGCCGATGAAGCAGGGCATTTGTCTGTCATCTGCATCTGGTGAATCCAACAGAAGAATCCTTTGTATTTGTAATTTATGCATTGGTTTCACTTTCTCAGTCCTGTTTTGCAATTGATGGTCAATGTCTTAAAGGTGGGAGTGCATTATTTGTTTTATGTCAAATCAAACAGAATGAAGAATGCATCAGTACCTTTTTATTACAAAAGTTGTTACTTAATATACAATGTACCTATTAGGGATTGAGGTTCTGAGACCAGTCTTGTGATACATTATGAATTGCATTATATGTGACATTGAAATTGTTAGTAACTGCAGAAATTCAGGGATTAAGTTGTGTTCAGCTGCTTGTGCGCATGTTTTTCTGAATGATGGAATTTGCCACTTTGTACAAGCAATTTGTTCTATTTTGGGTCTTTTGATTTATCCGTTGTATCAAGCTTTCAGAACGAGAAGTGGTGGCCTTTTTTGCCACAGCCCAGACTTGGGCACGTTGATGAGGTCAGTTTTGAACCTTATCGTGGATCGAGTTTTGATATTAGTTCAAATATTGATTGTTTTGTTAGCATACTTTGTTAACTGGTAATATTTCAGCTTCAGAATAAATCAGCAAAAATAGCGGAATCCTGTGTTTCTAGTTAAATTATTTTTCAAAATGTTCCATTTAAAATCAGTGTCATCTGTTCAACTCAAACGTTGATAGCAAAAATCAACCTGAAATATTGTTCCAAGTCTGTGCCGTTTCCTTATTTCCTACTAATAATTCCCCAATCTCATGCTGAAAAGGACCAATTGTCATTCCAGCAACTCATTTTTACTTAGTTTCTTTCTGTTTGTAAAAGCTTTAACCATCTTGCTTTTATATTTATTGCTAGTTTACCTCAATTTCACCCTCTTGATTATAAATCAGCAGAGTATTGCAAAAAAAAACTCAAGTTTTCCAAACAGACTATCGGTAGAACACAGCAGGCCAAGCAGCATCAGAGGAGCAGGAAAGCTGACGTTTCGGGTCTGGAGCCGCCTTTAGAAATGATAATCTTTGCTGTATTGTGTGCCTTTTTGTTTTGATTGATAACATCCTTAACCTCCTTAGTTGTCCACAGGTGGTGCATCCTTCTCTCATTTTTCAGTGAAATTGTTGAGAGTTCTGAAAGTCTCCTTAAATATTTGTCATTGCTGTTCTGCCATTTTACCTCTTGACCTAATTGAAATGGGAAACTAGATTAACTGTCATTATTTCAATATAATTTTGAAAATTCAAAATTTTTTTTCAGATTTTTTTTCTTAGAGTGTCATCAACAAGGGAAAGGACTCAAGAAAGATGGCATTGTTGTAACAGCATTGAGCTAACATAGAAGAACATAAAACATAGAACGTTACAGTGCAGTACAGGCCCTTTGGCCCTCTGTTAAGCTGACCTGTGAAACCAACCTGAAGCCCAAATAACCTACACTATTCCATTATCACCCATATGTTTATCCAGTGACCATTTAAATGCCCTTAAAGTTGGTGAGTCTACTACTGTTGCAGGCAGGGCATTCCACGCACTTGCTACTCTGAGTAAAGAACCTACCTCTGACATCTGTCCTATATCTATCACCCCTCAATTTAAAGTTATGTCCCCTCATGCTAGCCATCACCATCCGAGGAAAAAAGGCTCACTGTACACCCTATCTAATCCTCTGATCACCTTGTATGCCTCTATTAAGTCACCTCTTAACCTCCTTCTCTCTAATGAAAACAGTCTCAAGTCCTTCAGCCTTTCCTCATGAGACCTTCCCTCCGTACTAGGCAACAACCCGGTAAATCTTCTTTGCACCCTTTCTAATGCTTCCACATGCTTCCTATAACGCGGCGACCAGAACTGTACGCAATACTCCAAGTGCGGCTGCACCAGAGTTTTGTACGGTTGCAACATGACCTCATGGCTCCGAAACACACTCGCTCTCCCAGTAAAACCTAACACACCGTATGCCTTCCTAACAACCCTATCAAGCTGGGTGGCACCTTTCAGGGATCTATGCACATGGACACCCCGAGATCGCTCTGCTCATCCATACCACCAAGAATCTTACCGTTAGCCCAGTATTCTGTATTCCTGTTACTCCTTCCAAAGTGAATCACTTCACATTTCTCTGCATTAAACTCCATTTGCCACCTCTCAGCCCATCTCTGCAGCTTATGTATGTCCCTCTGTAACTGGCAACATCCTTCCACACTACCCACAACTCCACCAACTTTAGTGTCATCCGCAAATTTATTAACGTATCCTTCCACACCCTCATTCAGATCACTTATAAAAATGACAAACAGCAGTGGCTCCAAAACAGATCCTTGCAATACACCACTAGTAACTGAACTCCAGGATGAACATTTCCCATCAACCACCACTCTGTCTTGTTACAGCTAGCCAATTTCTGATCCAAACTGCTAAATCACCCTGAATCCCATGCCTCCATATTTTCTGCAATAGCGTGCCTTGGGGAACCTTATCACATGATTTACAGAAATCCATATACACCACATCAACCGCTTTACCCTCATCCACCTGTTTGGTCGCCTTCTCAAAGAACTCAGTAAGGTTTGTGAGGCACGACTTACTCTCTACAAAACCGTGTTGACTATTCCTAATCAAATTATTCCTTTCTAGATGATTATCAATCCTATCTCTCATAATTCTTTCCAACACTTTACCCTCAACCGAAGTAAGGCTCACTGTTTTATAGTTACTAGGGTTGCCTCTACACCCCCTTCTGGAACAAGGGGACAACATTTGCTATTCTCCAGTCTTCTGGCACTATTCCTGAAGACAGTAACAATATAAAGATCAAAGCCTCTGCAATCTCCTCCCTAGCTTCCCAGAGAATCCTAGATACATCCCATTCAGCCCAGGGGACTCATCTATTTTCACACTTGCCAGAATTGCTAACACCACCTCCTTATGAACCTCAATCCCGTCTAGTCTAATAGCCTGTATCTCAGCATTCTCCTCGACAACATTGTCTTTTTCCAGTGTGAATACTGATGATAAATATTCATTTAGTGCCTCTCCTATCTCTTCAGACTCCATGCACAACTTCCCAGTACTGTCCTTGACTGGCCCTAATCTTACTTTAGTCAATCATTTATTTTTGATATGCCATTAAAAGCTTTAGGGTTTTCCTTGTTCCTACCTGCCAAAGACTTCTCATGTCCCCTCCTGTCTCTTCTTAGCTATCTCTTTAGGTCCTTTCTGGCTAACTTGTAACTCTCAAGAGCCCTATCTGAGACTTCATGCCTCATCTTTACGTAAACCTCCTTCTTCCTCTTGACAGGAGATTCAACTTCTTTACTAAACCATAGTTCCCTCGCTCAACCACTTGCTCCCCGTCTGACAGGTACATACTTATCAAGGACACACAGTAGCTGTTCCTTGAATAAGCTCCACACTTCAATTGTGCCCCATCCCTGAAACACAAGTACCGCAAAAATGTACACAGTACGGAGTGCTCTTGTCATTTGAATGCTTGTGTCCATGTCATTTAAATATTGAACTATACTGATTACAGTTCATATGAAGTAGCAAAAAATGTTCTGTAAGTATTTACGTATATGATATATCCTCATTCCATTCACCATCCTGTCTATCATAGTTGGATAATTGCCGATGTTTCTTTCAAATTCCTGTTCTCATAAATTTATAGTTTCTACGAGGCAGCCTGGTTCTACCAGTACTTCTCATTTAAAGTTTGCTTTCAAGAGGCAGTCAGGAAGTAATCTGAACTAGATAAAAGCCAAAGTATGGACATAAAGGAAGGTTGGAAAAATAACGTAACATAATTAAATAACATAGTTTAGCGTTTAACAGAATTGACTGTAGGAGTTCAGTATCAATTATTTGGAGCTGGGGATCAGAGGCAGAACAAATATGTACTTAACACATTGAAAGCAGGAGAATGATGAAACAGCATGGTCTTGAAAGAATAACCCTAAACACCACTATGACAACTCGTGGAAAGTCTGAAAAAAGGATTCTCAAATAGAAAAGTCCAAAGTTTGATTGGTTTTATGAAGTGAAATGTAATGCCGCCAGCAAATTCTCAGTAATGGATTTGTGGATCTCGCACAAGATAATTGTTTCAATATTGGATTTTGGAATAGTCCTTTCGGAGAACTAAATTGTATTAGTGCCAGATAAAATGTCATTGGCATCCGATACAAATTTGACCAGAGACAGTTTTACATTTAAACACTTGTATTTGAATTTTAATGCTTGCTAATCTGGCTAATTTTATTTGAACTGAAACCTATTTTATTCCAGTGCTGATCTGAAATCTGAAGGAAGCTCATCCTCTACTGCCTCCTCGGGGCCACCTGCCAAAGTCTGTCTGGTTTGCTCAGATGAAGCATCTGGATGTCATTACGGTGTTCTTACATGTGGCAGTTGCAAAGTTTTCTTTAAGCGAGCTGTAGAAGGTAAGAATGAGTCATTTTCTAGTGTGTTTGTGCACTTCAGACAACCTTGTCAGTTTTATTTATTGTAGTTTCTATTAAAAAACAGATACTGAGTGCAAATAAATATCCAATTCTAAATCCATACCGACCAGCTTTGTAAAGGTAAAGGCACTACAGAGGGGAAAAAAGAAAGCATTGAAACCAAGGACTTTGGGTTAAGATTCTCACCGCTTTTGTTAACGAGTTGATTGTCAAACATGATACCTTGATCATTGCTTTAGAAAGATGAGGCGTGAACTCTGGCAATAGACTTTGCAAAATATGGATGCCACTAATGATATTGGCCTTTAAAACCTCAAAATTAGTCTGCCATACAAATGATTCTTTGGTCATCAGGGAATAATCTCTGGTCAAAAAGCCTGTTTTTTTTTTACTAACAACAGTTACAACTTTCATTTGTTGTTAATGTTGTAAAATGCTCCAACGTGATTGACGCTAATTGTTACCAACTGAAATTAGACAGAACCACAGTGGGAGATAACAAGGCAAAAGGTCAAAAGTTTGGCCCAAATAGTAGTTTTGCAAGAGAGCAAAGGGGCTATTGAAGGGATTTCTAGAACTTAAAGCTTTGGCCCCTAAAGGCACAGCTACCAAGTATTAAAAAATCATTTCAGAGATAGTAGGAACTGCAGATGCTGGAGAATCTGAGATAACAAGGTGCAGAGCTGGATGAAGACAGCAGGCCAAGCAGCATCAGCGGACAAGGAAAGCTGATGTTTCAGGCCTAGACCCTCCTTTAGACCCTTTTTCTGAAGAAGGATCTAGGCCCGAAACATCAGCTTTCCTGCTCCTCTGCTGCTTGGCCTGCTGTGTTCATCCAGCTCTACACCTTGTTACCTTAAAAAAATCAAAATTGTGATGTGTGCATTGATAGCAAATCCAGCATCCCTAATCACCTTTTGAGTAGGTGATGGTGAGTGAGCTTTATGGACAAATATGGACCATGTCATGAAGGTATCTTCATAGTGCAGTTACAGAGTAGTTCTGGAATTTTGACCCAGGTCTGATAAAGGAATGGTGATCCACTTCTCGTCTTGATGCTATCTGACTTGGCAAACTTGCAGATGCATTCAATAACTGCCGTTACTGTTTTAGCTGGCAGAGGTTGCGCTTTTTCTGTCAGATATACGTGAGTGCTCCTATGACCCTATTCGAAGAACGGCAGTGAAATTTTGCCCTGTAACTTGACCTATTGGTTATTCTCTACAAACATTACTGTTGACAAAACTGGTAGCATGGTGAAGCTCAGTGATGTGAATTTTAAATTAACTTAATATCACGCAAGGAAACAGTTACAATCCTTTAGCTTATGAGAACTCTTGCTTCTTTGACCCTGTTGCCATCTGACTGCTGACTACTCAACATCGCTTCTTCACGCTGTTAATGGATGTTACTAGCAGTTCTGTCTGCAAGGACTGTTTCTCTTTCATACCTGCTATGGTTGGCCCTTCCCAGAATAACATCAACACTTGGATCCTATGTCTTCACAAACTATCATCCTGTCTTCAAACCTCACTTTTCCTTCCAAAGCCCCTCCGTATGTGTCCTTTCCCAAATCTGTGCTCATCTTTCCTGGGAACTCCACATTTGAATTGGCCCTGCCGTGGTCCTCTCTATTTCACAAATGACATCTGTGTCTGTGAAATAATCCTATTATCCACTTTCATCCCTTTTGGTCTCCATCTTTCTATAACATATGTTAGGTTTTAACACATTGCTTTTCTAATGTCCAGATTTGTTGGTTTGCAAATGTCTGGTTCCATTCTTACCTCTTTATAGCCAAAGAATTACCTTCATTGGCTTCTCTCTCTACCACAGAGCTGTCACCTGTGGAGATCTAAAGAATTTAGCGTAATCCCTCTTTTATTTCTCTTTTGTATGCTCCCCTTTGGCAAGAGCATCTAATGCCACATTGGTTTCTGCATGTACGCTATCAACATATGAACCACTCACCATTGCACTCACCCTCTGTCATGTCTAAGCTTTGTTCTATATGTCAGCCATCCAAGTACTGGATGAGCAAACATTTCCACCAATCAAAAATTGGGAAGACCAAAGACATTCCCTTTAGTCCTGGTACAAAGTCCATTCTCCTCCCGCTAACTCCATCCCTTTTTTAGGTGATGTCCAAGGCTGAGCGAGACTAATGTCACCTATTTCCACGTTTGGTAACATTACCGAACTCTGCTTCTCTTCGTACTTCTGTTGAAACTTTCATCCATGCCTCTGTTACCGCTCAATTAGACCAGTTTAAAACCTGCCTGACTGATCTTCCATGCTCTATCTTCTATAAGCTTGATTATCCAGACTCTGCTGTCCTAACAAGCACAAAGTCCCATTCATCTATCACAGTTGTGCTCCCTGACCTTGCTCATAGTCAAGCAACCCATTGACTTTTAAATTCTCATACTTGCTTTCAAATTCCTTTGTTGGTCTTGCACCTTCCATGTCACTATTCTTTGCCTGCTCCATAACCCTCTTAGATCTCTATGGCAGTATAATTCTGGTTTGTGGATAAGCCTGATTTTAATCGCTCATTGGTGGCCATGCTTATCTTCCCAATCTCTGCTATGCTCCAGTCTAATCACTATGATTGATAATACAGACATGTCCATATACAGATGATGCTTGGGCCCCTTTTATCTCTGCTTTTGGTTTCATTACAAGATTGTATTCTCCCTGGGTTAATGGCCTATTATGCAGACATGGAAACTAACATTCTTGCGAACTGTAATTAAATTTCAAAACATTGTGTACCTTACTAATTTATTTAACAGTTTCTCTTTGTTTACCACTAATTAGAATTTTGACCAATAAATAATATCTCTCCTTAACAGACCTTGATCTGAAGAAAACAGCACCAGCTTATTTTGCCCGTTCATATAACCATGCTTCCTTATTCCTGCTGTTATTCTGTTCAGTCTCCTCTGCATCCTCTCCAGGGCCTTAATATCCTTCCGAAGACACGATGCCCAGAACTGGACACAATGCTGAAGTTTATCCAGTGATTTGTAAATTTTTTGCATACCTATATAGAAAATCCAGCATCCTGAATGATTGATTTTTTTTTTTGTTTTCTTCAGCAATTGCATCTTGTCCAGCCATTCTCAAAGATGTTTGTATGAGAATCTCCAGATGGTATGCAGTGATTAAAATGGCAACATTTAGTTTGTATTGCCTTGCCTCATTGTGTCCTCAAGAATGCATCCATCTACACTTCTTTGCATCAATTTTGATTAGTTTGTTTACGTGCTTCTGAAATTTGCTACATCCTTTCATTGTACAGTACATATGAGTTCATCTGTACCCAATTTAAGGTCATATACAAAGAGCAGTGGGTCATATACTTACCTTTCTGGACATGACTATAAATCTCCCTCCAGTCTGACAAATGTCCCTTCACCACTATTTGAAACTTTTTCTCTCCTCAATTTCATGTCTGTGCTGTTTAATCCATTTGAAATAAGTCAGTCATGTAGCACTTTAATAAACACCTTTTGAAGGTTTTCATGTACAATATTAAGCACAGTACAAGAGCAAAAATCTCTGAATGCTGGAAATAGTCAACAGGTAAGGTATGTCTTTGATAGTTTAAAAAAAGTTGATGAGAGTTAATGTTACATGTCAAGATGTCCTTTTATCAAATGTAGTGTCCGAATCAAGTCTCTCCATTACCTCATCAAATAACTTGAACTACATTTTGACAAATACCTTTAACAAGTCTGTACTGGCACTCAATTTTTAATTTGTGTTTTCCAGCTGACAGTTAACCTTGTCTAGGATTATGGATTTCAAATATATTTTACAACTGGCAGGTTATAGATTCATAATTTACTAATTCTGGTTGATTTTTTTTCAGGACTATTTTTATATTTAATTGAGGGGCCTAGATAGAGTGGATAGGAAGGATACACTTCCCTTGGCAAGAAGATCAATGATCAGAGGCCTGAGTTAAAGTAATTAGCAGATAGCCTAGAGAATAGCTAAGAGTTTTTTTGGGCAGAGGGTCGTGAAAATCAACACATCTTAAAACAAACACATGCACTAGATGCCATAACCTAGTGTTATAGACCGCGACCTGGGAAGTGGAATTAAACTGCATAGCTATTTTGCTGCTAGCACATGCATGATGGGCTGAAGGACCTCCTCCTTTGTCCTACATTTTGTTTATGTCCATTTGGGAATACTGGATACCTTTTAATTACAGCAGTGAAGGATGCAATATTCCTTATTGAGAACCCAGTTGTTGCGTGACTGAGCAGATGTTAGATGCAGTGTTGACTCTTCCCTTCCTTGGTATTGAAATTGCTGTATTGCTGCAGGCCAGCAATAATATAACAGGCATTGTAGAAATTCATTCATTCAGTGTAGTAAAATGTCTACGTGTCAGAGCGTAGCATCTCTTTTATTAGTGAGCAAGCTTGTTTCAGCTTCTAATTGTTTCCATGTAGACAGTAATGCCTTATTGGGAGACACATAGATGCGACAGTCAAGAAAGCACAACAACGCCTCATCCTCAGGTGGCTCAAAATTTGGCATGTCCATGAGGTCCCTCACCCACTTCTACAGATGCATCATTGAAAATATATCATCCAGTTGCATAATGGCCTGGTATGGCAACTACAGGGGCAGCACAGTGGCTGAGTGGTTAGCACTGCTGCCTCATAGTGCCAGGTACATAGGTTCAGTTCCAGCCTTGGGTGATGGTCTGTTTTGAGTTTGCACATTCTCCCCGTGCCAATGTAGGTTTCCTCCAGGTGTGCCGGTTTCCTCCCACAGTCCAGAGATGTGCAGGGTAGGTGGATTGGCCATGCTAAATTGCCCATAGTGTTCAGGAATGTTTAGGTTAGGTGCGTTAGACATGGGGAATGCAGGGGTAGGGGAATGGGTCTGCGTGGGATGCTCTTTGAAGGGGCAGTGTGGACTTGTTGAGCCAAATGGCCTGTTTCCATTCTGTAGAGACTGTATGCTCTGCCCAGGAAGATAAACTATAGAAGGTGGTGTGCATCACCCCAGGCCATCACAGAAGCTAACCTTCCGTCCATGGACTTGACTTAAACTGCCCATTGCTGTGGAAAGGCAGCCAACATCATCAAAGCTCCATTACGCCCTAGTAACGACCTCCTACAACCAGCTCAGTCAGGCAGAAGACACAGAAGCCTGGGCATATGCATGAGCGGGTTTAGGAACAGCTTCTTTCTGGCCCATATCAGACTGCTGAATGGACTCCAGTCTCAAATAATGTAACCTGCCACGTAACCCGTATGCATCTAAGTCTTTGATCTGTACATCCTTTGCTTGCTTTGATTTTGCCTGTACTGCTCATAAACAAAGCTTTTCACTGTATTTTGGTACATGTGACAATAAATAACATTATGGGGGCAATGGCCTAGTGGTATTATCACTGGACTGTTTAATTCAGAGACCCAAATAATGTTCTGGGAACCCGGGTTTGAATCCTACCACAGCAGATGGTGAAATTTGAATTCAGTAAATATCCGCAATTGAGAGTCTAATGATGATCATCAGTCCGTTGCCGATAGTCGGGAAAAGCCCATCTGGCCCGCTAATGACCTTTTAGAAAAGGAAACTGCTATCTTTACCTGGTCTGGCCTACATGTGACTCCACATCCACAAGAATGACTCTTAACTACCACCTGTGCCATTAAGGTGGGGAATAAATACTGCCTAGCCAGTGACGCCCACATTCCATGAGTGAATAAAGAAAAAAAGTCAAAATCAAATGAATTAATATGCTACATCAAAGCTGGAAAATCAACTTTTAGAACAGGCTGCATTGGGACAACTTGGTAAACCAGGTGTTCAGCTAGACCTCTTAATTGGTTATTGGCACCAGCTCCGAGGAAGCAGATGGGGGATCTGTGCTGTTAATGGTAAAATTTCTTGAAGCTTCTCTAATTGACATCAATTATAACAAATTATCAGTTTAAAGTAGTGAAAGATGAAAATTCTTGGTTATTTCTTTCACAGTTTTTAAAAAAGTGTTATTTGGAATGTAATGAAGACAGATTCATTCGTGGTTTTCAAAAGGGAATCACCTAAATATTCAAAGACAGCACGTTTGTAGGGCTGCAGGGAAAGGTAGGGAGTGGAGCTTGTTAAGTTGCTGTTGCAGAGATCTGGTTCACCTCCTGTGTTATAGATATTTTGTGATTCCTGTTATTCAGTCTGTTGTTCTATTAACACAATATATGGGGGGAAAATTTCCACCAAGCTAATAGTGAAACAAATCTTGAAACATTAAACTTTTGAAGCCAAAGTGTGCTTTACATTAGCTCTCAGTGTTTGTGCAGGACTGTTGAGATGTTCCCTTAATTAGTGTGGCTCTTTTTAGCCATGCTAAAATGAATTAGTTTCTGAAGGTGTGTTGATGCTTTTAGTGTATGGTGTCAGGCAAACAAAATTTCTGATTGATGGAACAGTTTTGTTTGGTTAAAAGATGTTTATGACCTTACTCTCTCTTCAAAAAGAAAACAGTCCTAAATATCAGTTAAGAAAAATTTAACAGCAAGTCATTCAAAATTGATTTTAGTAGATTTTTGTGAGAAGCTCTTCAAATTAATAAATAAAATTGTTTTAGTTATACTTCTGTTCTGTTTTGGATTGCTGCTTTCCCCATGAACGTTTCTAAAATTGTGTTGTGAGTGAATAGGCCCTAAAATAGGCTTTTTAACTGAGTAGATGTTTAAGCTGTTTGTTGAGCCTTCTCTTTTTGCTCTCAAATTGTATTCAGAATTCTGTAAATTGAAACCCATTAATTCACGGATAGTAATGCCTGCATTTCATAAATCTGAACTGGATTCAGGTGCATCTTTCCAAAGGGAAATTCTAATCTCTTTAACCTAGAAGCAAGAGGGCAGTAAATTGACTCTCAAATTCATAAGCTATTGGAAGGCAAGCTAATTTTTAAAAATGAACAAGTTTTTCCAGATGGAACAATTCTTCAACTATTGGGAAAGAAACATGCAAAATTATGATTATTGCGTCTGTAATTTCCTCACTCTTTTGCACCCTGAAGTAGAAAAGCACTTGAGTACTGGATGCTTGTCTCTTTGTTTCCATTCCTATTATTTTTGCTTCTGCAACTCTGAGGTTTATTAAATCCACCAAATCCTTCCACAGTATTTATTTATGTGTTCCCTTGTATTGGCAATATTTTCTCTTTTTGCCAATGTAGGAATGGTTACAATATACTCACTCTGCAAATATGTCGTTTCTATATTATGTATTCATGTGACCCTAATTTGGCAAGTTCTCCTTTATCACTATTGGCTTTGAATATTGTGTTCCTATTCCCCTTTTTCATTTGTTATTATTCACTCGGTATTCTTTCAGTGATGTTCATTACTAGTCTGTTTCCTTCCATTTGAGTAGATGCTTCTTTTAACGTCATACAGTTATGTGCATCATTTATTCACCAGTGTTTTGCGTACACAAGCAAATTGCTTGACGTTTGGGATATGCACTAGTTTAGTAGCACATCTTTTATCATTGTTTGTAATGGATCAGTTTTATTTACTATAATCTGTTCATTAATCACCCTTTAAGTTTGCTTTAATTAAATTTAAAACCTGTTTTTAAATTCTCATCTGCCTCCCAAACCTAATATCAAATTCAGTCACTTCATAGTCATATCAGATTCTTAACAAGCTAACTCTTGTTTGTTACCTGCTACTAAGTCCATTATTGCCTTTTCTGTTGTCATTTCTAAACATCATCTTAGCTCTGGAAAGTTAATCCTAAATACATCCTGGAGATTCGTTGCTTGTATTACTTGAATTATTCTACCTGCTATCCTGTGAAACTTAAAAATTCGTTTGTGACTAAATTGTGTTTGTGACTTACTTCTGTATCCTCCACCACCCCAAATCAAAGGAGGTATTTAAACACACCTTCTGTTGTCTTTTGCTACTAATTTCTCCTGCCCATTGCGCTTTCACTGCCCGATCACCATTGTTGAAAACCCTTTCTCTCCACGACAGTAATTTTCATTTATCAACCTTCTAATTTTCCTTCCTATTCAAATTGCCCTTTTATTTCTAATGGTTCTGTAAGCTTGGGTTGTTTTGCTCTCAATCACACCCTACTTACAGCCAGAGCAGTAATGTCCATTACAGGTTGTTGCATAAAATTGAAAGAACTGCTGATGCTGTAAATCAGAAACCAAAACGGAAATTGCTGGAAGCTCTCAGCAAGTCTGGTAGCACTGTCGTGAGAAATTGGAGTTAACTTTTCAGGTTGAATGACCCTTCCACACGTTGTTGTATATTGTCATTAATATTTGTTAGCAGTTTTTCCCTTTCACCCAGTTGAATTTTTACATCAATATCATTAATGATGTAATCAGACATTTTATATTTTCCTTTATAGGACAGCATAACTACCTCTGTGCTGGAAGGAATGACTGCATCATTGATAAGATTCGTCGAAAGAACTGCCCAGCTTGCCGTTTTAGAAAGTGCCTCCAGGCTGGAATGAATCTCGACGGTAAATTTGATTACTTCATGCAGCAGAAGGAAATTAACATTACCTTAGAATATTTATACTACGGTTTATTATACTATTTGTTAAATGATTAAAAGATTATCTACCAATCTGGCATGAATTATCCTAAAATCTCTATTATTCTGTCTGTAATGTGTGTCAGGATGCAATTGCAATGCAATATGTTTTGAGCTTAAAACAGACATGGATGCTATTTCATGCACTGCAGTTTATACTTGATCAAAATTTAAAATAGCAATATCGTCATCCTTTGGAAATTGGTTCTTGAAGATTGCAGTTCAAAGCTGCCTTTTAAACTGTGCCTTGTTATAGATGGTAAAGTAATTAAACACAGTCAATTTCCATATGGTCAAATGCTCACGTTCTGGAATGTCAAAATTTTCATGGTGTATGGCAACAGTGGCACTTCTGAGGGCTGCACTGTCATTATAGTTCAGGAACCCAGATATCTCAAGAACCTGTAACTGATTGAGTGGCACAGGATTCTGTGCTGGAGCCACAAATATTTGCAATTTATTTTAACCACTTGGATGAGGAAAGTGATTGTACTATTGCCAAGTTTGTGGATGACCCAGAAATAGTTGGGAAGTTATGTAATTAGTATTACACAGTCACAAAGGGATGTAGACAGGTGAAGTGAGTTTGCAAAAGCAGGGCAGTGGGAATTTAATGTAGGAAAATGTGATGTAGCACATTTTTGTAGGACGAATAAAGGAGCTAATATTTAAAATAGAAAGCTAAACAACAGAGGAATGTAGCAATTAACAGAAAGCTAACATCTACATTCAACAGGTGATGGGGAAGGCAAATGGAACGGTGGCCTTTATTTCAAAGAGAAGTGAGTATAAATGTAGGGAGTTTTCCGAAAACCGTACAAGGCACAAGTCAGACCACAGCTGAAATTCTGAAGTGTTGGACCCCTTATCTGAGGTACAGATGCGCTGACACTGGAGGCAGTCCAGAGAAGGTTCACTAGCTTGATACCAGGTATGGAGAAACTATTATGAGGAAAGGCTGAATAGGCTGGGCTTGTACTGATTGATTGGAATTTAGAAGAATGAGAGGCGATGTTATTGAAACACACAAGATTCTCAAGAGACTTGACACGATAGATGCAAAAAATGTTATTTCTCCTTGTGGGTGAGTCATGGACCAAAAGGCATATTCTCAGAGTAAGGTGTTACCCTTGTAAGACAGATGAGCAAGGACTTCTTTCATCAAAGGATAATAATGAATCTGTGGAATGTTTTACAGTGGAGTGCTGTTGAGGCTGGGTTGATTAGTATACTCAAGGCTGAGATAGACAAATTTTTAATCAGACGGAATCAAGGGTTCGGGGGAAAAGTTGGGAAAGTGGAGTTAAAGCTTATCAAATCCTGGAGGTATTAATGATTTGAGGGGAAAAGAATTAAGTGTGCAGTCTCAAACCCAAGACTCAGGTCATGTTTCATAGGACCATATGTAATTTTTGACACCTCGGCAATCATTATTGGGTACTGGAGACACACTTCTGGTAGAACCTTTACATGATCCAGAAGCAAGAAAGGCAATCCAACAGCAGCCACTGAGCAAGCCAAGTTTCTCAGAATCCAAGTACTAATCACTTGAAACCAGACTTGCCAGTGATGTCTGACACCAGGCTGTGAAAGCATCTCTATGCAGGATACAATCATCACAGGAGATTTCCAGGAGAACAGTGAAATGCTTTGGGGATGTTGTCTGAGATGCCCCAAAAAGGTCAAACATAACAATTGATTCATAGAAGTTAGTGGCAGTGACTGACTAACTTAAATGATTAAAGATCACTTGGAAGACACTGAATACTTAGGAAAACATTATTAAGAATGTGTGCAAAAGTGTATTTGAGGTGTCATATGGGGCATGCAAACCTCTTAGCAATACATTTAACCCAGCCCACCAAACACTGCCTGCCTCTCGCTTGGTAAAGTGTGCAGATCAGCCTTAGCCGTCTGAATCCATCAAATTGGTATGGAAGTAAGTCATCCTCAAGACGCCATTAGTATGTCAGTCAATTACTTCGCTCCTGACAGAGCCAGGATTCAATTTAAAGAATGAAGCAGTATGGAACAAGGCAGAAGTACAGGTATTTTGCCTGCAGCCATAAGGGGAGTGTAGAAGTTGTTGAGGGAATGACATCTAAAAACAGGGTGAAAGGAAACAGACGTATCATTGAACAGGAAGTTGCCAAAAAGAGAATAGGTCATGGCTTGAAAGAACATTTTTGCTCTGTCAAGAATTAAAGATCATTAGGTATAAATTTATTTTTCAGTTGTTGGGACTGAAAGTGTCTCGTCAATTTATATCATGTTAAGCATGAATTCTGGGGTTTGAAGGTAGAACATCAAAAAGGAACAATAGTGCCATCTGTTGCTGTAATTGGTTAATGTGCTTTAATTGCAGCACATCAAGAACATTAATAAAGAAAGTTACTATTATTTGTTTTGGCATAAGAATATTAGTAAAACCTTTGATTCATAGAACAACTTTTATATGCAGGAATTGTACAGTATTCACAACTTTGATACATGAAAACTCACATTTGCAGATATCTCATCATCTTGACGTTTCTTCTACAATTCATTCTCTTCATTCCGTCAATTTCTCACATGATGCTACAGCCATACTATTGACGTTGTGATTGAACCTTTCTCTTCATTAAAGTAGTGCATATGGGGCATGCAAACCTCTAAGCAATGCAGACGCCCAGGTGGTATAGTTGGTAACGTTCATGCCTCTGAGCCAGAAAGCCCAGGCTTGTGTCCCACTCTGCCATGGTGCCACGGACATGGGCAAGTCAACATATATTGGTACGGGTTCACAGCCCAGATACATGGGCAGGCTTCGCAAGAAAATGTTATCCTGCTGTCAAACCACTCTCCAAATCTGAAAAGATTGACTGTTATGAAGAATGATTAACCAGCATTGAAAGCAACCACATCATGTAGTCACAAAGCCGTACAACGTTGAAACAGACCCTTCAATCCAATTTGCCATGCTAACCAGATATCCCAAATTTATCTAGTCCCATTTGCCAGCATTAATAGCTCAAGCCCTGGCAACATCTTTGTAATTTTTTTTTTCCTGAACCCTTTTCAAGTTTCACAGCATCTATAGCAGAGCAGCCAGAATTGGATGCACTATTCGAATAGTGGCCTAACCCATGTCCTGTATAGCCACAGCATGACCTCCCAACTTCTATATCCAATTCACACACCAATAAAGGTACCCGAGACTAATCCACCTTCTTGCGTTTTAAAACGCCCAGCACTGCCACGTCAATAATGTGGATGTTTTTCAAGATGTCACTAGTTATTCCTCCAAGTTCTGTATCTTCCATATCCTTCTCCACAGTAAACACTGGTACAAAATACTTGTTCAGTACTTCTTACCTCCTCCCACCCCGCTCCTGCCTCCACCTCCTGCTGCAGTTCCACATGTGGCCTTGCTGGTCTTTAAGGAGCCCCATTCTCTCCCTAGTTACTGTTTTATCCTTAATGTATCTGTAGAATCCCTTTGGGTTCTAAATAAAAACCAAAAGAACTGTGGTTTCTGTAAATCAGGACCAAAAACAAAGTTGCTGGAGAAGCTCAACAAGTCTGGCAACATCTGTGAAGGAATAAACAGAGTTAATGATTCAGGTTAGTGACCCTTCCTCAGAACTACAGTAATTACGATTTGGATTGAAGGATCTGTTTCCCGCTCGATGATGATATTATGTCTGTCTTGTGTTTTTCATTAAATTTCTACGTTGTTTTTATTTTATTGAAATGAGCATTTGTTATATATGTTACATTAAAAAGCTAATCTTCTGTAAGTTCCTAATTGGCTGTGATCACCCATAACTAATTGCAACAGTAACTTCTTTTTAACCAAGCTTTGGTTTATTACATTGTTTAGTCAGTCTAAAAATGGCCTTTCCTTTGAGATAGCTGAACTGTATTTTAGGTTGTGTTTCTTTAGGATGGAATATTTTTGATCTTTTGTCAATAAATCTATTATATTACTTATAGCTCGGAAGACAAAGAAATTGAACAAGATGAAGGCACCACATACTACCACTTCAGAAACTGCAGTAAAAGTAGCATCACAGGATTCATCTTTAGTTTGTTCTGCAATGCCTACCCTGACTCTTCCCATGGTTTCGATTCTTGAGGTGATTGAGCCAGATCTCTTGTACGCAGGATATGATAGTTCTCTGCCTGACACACCCAATCGACTCCTATCAGGACTGAATAACTTGGGTGGATTACAGATGATCTCAGTTGTGAAATGGGCAAAGTCTCTGCCAGGTAAATGACAAAGGCCTGTCCTCCAAGAACATATTGGGGAAAGGTTTTTAAGTAAATCGTTTTCTTTTTCTTGAGAAAATAAAATTCTCTTTAATTATTTCCCATGCCTCCCTAAGCTGTTAAGTTCTCACATTCTTCTCCACATTTTCATGGGTGTCGATTGCCTTTTTATGAAGATAAGTTTGAAAAATTTTTCAATCATGAGGAACATTTCAAACGAGTTTAACATTGACCTCATTAATTTCAAAATACCCTCCTACAGTAAAAGAAGAGAATTGGGATCAAGAATCCTAGCTTGGAACAGGTGTATGACAATCAAGGAAAATTTCAATAACCAATATGCCTGAGATCTTTCTTAGTACATGCATTTTGGTGTGTATAACTGAAGCTCCTTGTCGGATGCGTCCCTTGTGCCTTTCTACTATTAGTAATGGGTACTGGATAACACCATAAGGTCATACCTTATTTCTTCAGCAAATTCAGAACTATTATTGTGAGAAACCAATTATTTTTACATTAGTGCATTAGAGATCCAGAATTTAAGACACATCATAAATTATATATAACCCAGGCTTGACATTGCATCATGTGCTGTTCTTATTTTTAAAGTTTTGTGCTACCATAAGATTAAATAGAAAGTATACTATTTTCTGACACTTGTATGTCAATTATTCATGGCAAAAAAATCTCCCTTCTCATGTCTGTTCAAAAATTAAGTAATGTACAACATAGAAATATTTTTGTTAATAATGTCATTGCAGTCTTGATTGAAGTAATGATATATGAATGAAAACTGAACAGATGGGAAGACAAAAAGCCATTCAGCATATTTATAGAATCATAGAATCCCTACAATGTGGAAAGAGGCCATTCAGCCCACTGGCCTTCTGAAGAGCCTCCACCCAGAGGTAGCCTCCCACCTAAACCTTGATGCATCACATTTACTATGGCTAATCCACCTAGCCTACATGTCCTTGGTCGCTACAGCCAATTTAGCATGGCCAGTCCTCATAACCTGCCTATCTATGGAAAGAAACTAGATCACCTAGAGGAAACACATGTAGACATGAGAATGTGCAGTCACCACCATGCCTCCCTGCTCGTGGACATACAATGCATCACAGACTCTGGCCAAGCCAGTGTGCTTTCTAAAGAAAACGGTGCAAATTATAATAAAAGAACATCTTGATTTTGTTTTTCTTTTTGCTTGTCATGTTCGAAATTTTTAATAATGGGTTGGAATAAGTACAGTAGCAAGAGATGATCTTGGATTGGTTTGGAAGGTGTAGAAATCAGTAAGCGTGGAAGTAAAAACTAAAAGGGGGAAAATACACTTATAGGAGCATCCTTTTGACCCCTTACAGTAGTAATACGATAGGACAGAGAATAATTTGGGAGACAAACACCAATTCCCATTAACCATGAGTGACTTTAATCTTTGTGTAAATTAGGAAAGTCAGAAGTGGCCATGAGGAAGAATTAATATAGTGTACTCGGGGCAGTTTCTTCGAACAGTATTTGTGGAATCCAGCCATGGATCAAACTATTTTATATCTAGTGGTGTATAAACGAGACAGACTTAATAAATGATTTCAGAGTAAAAGATCCCCTAGGACACTGTGACCGTAATATGATAAAATTTAGCATGCAGTTTGAGAGGGAGGAACTGGCATCAGAAATAATGATACCAAGCTTAAGTAAGAGTATTTTCAATGGAATATGGGCAGAGCTAGCTGGAGTGGACTAGGAAAGGAGTTTAGCAACAAAGTTTTTTTTTGAAGAACAATAATCGATGTTTAAAAAATAGTTCATAGAAGGATTCTCAGCAGCGGATAATCCAACTGCAGTTAATCAGGGAAATTAAGGATGGCGTCAATTTGAACAAATAAAACATAGAATGTAGCAAGGATTGGTGTAACCCAGAATATTGAAAACCCAACAAAAGATAATCAAAAAATTATGTATTTCATACTTAGAATCTTAATGGCTTTGCCTCTAAAGAAATGTAATAGCATTTATGTACAGTAGAAGTGCAGTGAAAGCATTCTCAAAAGGCAGCTTAGGCAATTAATCTATGTGGAGTAATGGTGCTTGAGTGGCCAAGATCATTTCTTACAAAGAGTAAAGGAAAGCATGTTTAAGATGGATAACGCATTGTTATCTTTCAGTCACTTATGTTGGCATCGGAATAGAATCATTCTGATGATCATTAATCTGTTTCTGTAGGGTTCAGATCTTTGCACCTGGATGATCAAATGATGTTACTGCAGTATTCTTGGATGTCTCTAATGGTTTTCAGTCTTGGTTGGCGATCTTATCAACATGTCAATAGCAATATGCTCTTCTTTGCACCAGACCTAATCTTCAATGAGTGAGTATTATATCTCAACTTCATTCAAAAGCCTGTAGAAAACTTTCGCAGTCTCAATTGTGGATACAAGGAAAATCAAAATGGTCACTTACAGCCATGACTTTGAGGGAGAAGAATAAAATTTATTGTTGCTATGCTATAGGGTTTGGGTTAATATACAAAAATATTTATGCTTTTTATGGCACAGGACAAAAATCTGAGTCATTAGTCATTATTATTTATAATAGAGGGTGAGCCATATTAAACCATATTATAAATCATTCAGTAAACTTTGCACACCTCTAGCTGTATTGAACAAAAGTGAGAAGGTACAATTTATACTTTCAATTTAATATAGATGCTTTTAAATAAAAAATGATTATCTTCGGTTTTCCATGGGCACAGAATTTAGTAGTTATTGACCACCTTAGTGCACGATGTACACCCTGTGTACCCCTATATTCAGTAATTTCTGTTTTGAGATATTCTATTTATTCTGCCTATTTCAATTTTTAGATGCAATTTCTGATGCCACAGAACGCACTTTACAGTAAAAACATGAGAATTGGAAGTTGTTTTTAAGAAAAAGTGTAGGTTATGCATTAATCTAAAGTTGTTTTGAAAGAATGGAATTGGGTGAATATAAAAGTGATTTCAGAGACAGCAAAAACATCATCTTGCAAGGAACTACAAAGCTGTAGCTTTCAATTCCAGATCTGTTGGTTGAGGTAAAAATTGCATCAGCGTATAATATTGGATCAGGTGGTTAGTGGCATGATGACTCAGTGGTTAGCACTGCTGCTTCACAGCACAAGGGACCTGGGTTCGCTTTCACTCTTGAATGACTGCCTGTTTAGTGTTTGCACCCTTTTCCTATGGACTTTGTCCAGGTGCTCTGGTTTCGTCCCACAATCCAAAGATGTGCAGGCTAGGTCGATTGCTGATAGTGTCCAGGGATGGGCAGGCTAAGTAGACTAGCAATTGTAAATGCAGGGTTACTGGGTTAGGCTACAAAGGTGGGTCAGGGTGGGATGTTGTAGACTCAATGGGCTGAATGGCCTGGTTCCATGCAGTAGGAATTCTATGACTGAGGGAAAAGTGTTAAAAGTATTGTTGGGAATATAGTGGGAAAATGCCCAATTAAATGTTTGTGACTGAATGGTCTCATATCCAAGTAACATTTGAAGTATTTCTGTTTTCCAAAATGAACTTCAATTTGACAAAAGTTGTGGTCACTGTTCTCTCATTTCTTCTTACCTGTCTCTGGTACTGTTGGTCCCTAATTACTCACATTGACATGATTATGATATTAAACAACATTGTTAACAAAATTTCATTAATTATTTGGCACATACTTTTCTGATTTGATTTTTTGAGTGTGCCAGATGAAGATATGACAGTAAGGGAGCATCTTAAAAATAGTGACATGATTTCATTAAATGTAACATTAGGGTAAAGGGAGAGATGGATACTACACAGAAAAAAGGCCCTTTGGCCCATTTTGTGTCCGTGCCAGTCAAAATCAGCTACCTAATTCCTTTTTTAGCATTTGGCCCAAAGTGTTGGCATTGCAAATGCACATCTAAATCCTTCTTAAATATTATGAGAGTTGTTGCTTCTACCACCCTAACAGATAGTGATTTTCAGATTCCAACTACCGTCTGGTTGAAAGGGTTTTTCGTCACCTCAATTCTGAGGAAGAGCCACTTGACCTGAAACATCAACTCTGCTTTCTATCCACAGATGCTGCCAGACCTGTTGAGCTTCTCCAGCAATTTCTGTTTTTGTCTCTGATTTACAGTAGCCACGGTTCTTTTGGGTTTTTTTCCCTGTAAACCTTTGTCCCCTTGATCATTGATCTTTCTATTCAAGGAGAAAAGTTTCTTGCGGTCTATCCTGTCTATGTACCTCATAGTTTTGTACATCCTAATCATATCCCCTGTCAATCTCCCAGCTCGAAGGAAAACAACTCCAGTCTGTCCGATCTCTCAGCATAACTGGAACTCTCCAGCTCAAACAATTTTTTTGTGTTCATTCACTCATGCGATGTGGGTATTGTTGGCTGCCCAGCATTTATTGCCTATCCCTAGCAGTGTCTGAGAAGTTGGTGGTAAGCTGCCTCCTTTGGCCACGTGCTGAAGATTGACCACAATACTCTTGGGGAGAGAATTCCATGATTTTGACACAGCAACAGTGAAGGAATCTTGATATATTTCCAAGTCAGCATGCTGGTAAATCTCCTCTGCATTTTCTTTGGTGGTATCACATCCCTCCAATAATATGGTGTGCAGTACTGCAATCAGTACTGTAGCTGTGGACTAACATTTTATACATTTCCAGCATAACCTCCCTGCTCTTAAACTCTGTGCCTTGACTACTAAAGGCAAATATACAATGTGCTGCATTGACCACTTTATGCACCTGCCCTTATACCTTTAATGGACTGGTGGACTTGCACATCAAGGTCCCTCTAGTCCTCCATGTTTCCCAAGGACCTACTGTTCATCAAGCACTCCCTTGCTTTGTTTGTCCTGCCCAAGTGCATCACCTCGTTCGAATTGAATTCCATTTGACTTTGATTGGCCAACTGACCAGCCTCTCTCTCTTTCCCTTATAGTCTAAAGCTATCCTCCTGACTATTTGTCAAACCACCAATTTTTGTATTGTCTACGAACTTACTGATCAGTACTTCTACATTCAAACCTAAATCGTTTATATAAACCACAACTGGTAAGAGCCACAATACTGACTCTGTGGGACTCTCAAACTTCCAGTGGGTAAAACTCCCCCCAGCTGTCATCCGCTGCTGCCTGCCACTCCGCCAGTTTTGGATCCAATTTGCTAAATTTCCTTGCATTCCTTCGGCTGTTATCTTTTCAATTGGGCCTCTATGCAAAACGTTGCTAAAGTTGATATAGACTACATCAAAACATTGCTCTCATTTACACACATGGTCACCTCCGAAAAGTTCAACCAAGTTGGTCAGTCATGATCTCCCTTCAGCAAATCCATGCTAACTGCCCTTGATTAAATCCTGACTCTCCAAATGCAGATTAACTCTGTCCCTCAGAATTGTTTCCAATAGTTTTCACCACCACCTAGATTGAAGTGTTTGTTCTGTACTTACCTGGTTTATCCCTTGCTCCTTTCTTGAATAACAATACCATGTGAATGTCCACCAGTCTTCTGGCAACTCTCCTGTGGTGAGAGAAGAATTGAAAATTTTGCCAAGTACTGCTATTTCCTCCCTTGCCTTACTCAACAACCAACTTCCCACTGAATTTTTAAATTTAAATAAGAAAAGCTTTTAATGGGATGAGAAATAGGATGAACTGAAGCAAGCTGGACTGAACTGTTAGTGGATAAATCTACTAACAGTGGTAACTGTTCAAAAAATATTGATGTGATAAACCAATGTATACCTATTAAAGAAATTGACTCAGGTGCAATTAAGCTATTTTGGTCAACTTGTATTAGATAAAATAATAAGCTAATGGAAAAGTTTATGTAATGCAAGGAGAAATATTATAAGTAATTGGGAATAATTTTCAGACAAGTGTCTGTATTATCTCAAAGAAATTGTTTGTAACTGGAATATAGTTGATCATGATACCGAAGTCTTTTTTTTTATTACACAATGCTATTGTTCTCTAAATGCTTTAAAATAGCTGGAAACTTTATCCTTATTCAGGAAGGTTGACATTTCCTGGGTGTGTCAGGGGAGTAAGTTGGTGATGCTTGAACTAATTTTACACAACTAGAAGGAGGTGAGATCTTTGTTACATTAACGTGGACTGAATTTGAAGATAAACTGCAAAAGGAGTACGCTACCCAATTCCCTTAAGATGTAACACTCAAACCACTTATGTGCAAAATATAGAAATGTACTTGGTATTTTGGGGCTATTTTGAAACTTTGAAATTGAAAGTATATTTGCCTATAATTTGTACAGTTGAAAAAAGAACTAAATTTTATGATGTGTATGTTGATGTGATGAATATAAATAATCTCCAACAAATATATGCTTCAGTACAAACTTTGTACTTTCACTATTTGTAAATCATTTATACTGCAGGTCCTGAACTCTGATCAGCTTTGTCTTTAAAAGATTTCCACATCAGGAGTTGATTTACTCTCCAACAGCTAGCCCAATGTAATTTCTCCAGCTTTGACTTGATACTGTTGTAATCAATCCTGCTCCAATTTAGTATTTTCACCCAAGGCCCAGTCTTCATCTTATCCATAACTGTCTTTAAACTTAGAGTTATAAGTACTGTTCTCAAAATGCTCCCCCACTGAAACTTCGATCATCTGTCCATGCTCATTACCCAATGTAAGGTCTAATAAAGTCCCTTCCCAAGTAAGACTATCTACATATTGTTTCAAGAAATCCTGTTGGATGCAACTAACAAATGCTGTCCAATCAAAGCCCCCGACAGTATAGGAAGTTAAAAATCACCCCTCAAGTTCTGCCCAATGCCGATGCAACTCCACCCACTGCCAGTACTGATGCAACTTCGGCCACAGCTGATACTAACGTTGCTCTGCTCGCCGCCTCCACAGCCAGCAGCCCCAAAGGAGACAGCAACACCGAGCCCTGCCACGTCTTCAACCCCCCCAGGCCTCCCCCATACTGAGCAAGTGACATTTCCGAGTAAGAGAGTGAATCTGAAGTCATGCTGCCGGGGAGGCTCCCCTTCCTCCTGGACACCACCCTAAGGCCTCCTACCCTCCCTCGACCTCTTCATCTCCCACTGCTGTCAAGACATTAATCTCCTCAACCTTTCCACCTCTCTCACCTACTCCAACCTCTTCCCCCGCAGAACGTGCAGCCCTCCACTCCAATCCCAACCTCACCATAAAAGCCGTGAACAAGGGAGGTACAGTTGTAGTATGGCTCATTGACCTCTACATCGCTGAGGCCAGGTGCTAACTCTTCACCACCACCAACCGACCCCACCCCCGAGCACCAAACCATCCACATCCTCACCACTTCAGGTGACCTCCCACCCACAGCCTCCAACCTCATTGTTCCCCAACCCTGTACCGCCCACTCCTGTCTCCTCCCCAAAATTCACAAGCCAAACTGCCCTAGTCGACCCATTGTCTCTGCCTGCTTCTGCCCCACTGAACTTATCTCCACCTATCTGGACTCCATTTTCTCCCCCTGGGTCCAGGAACTCCTTACCTACGTCTGTGACACCACCCATGCCCTCCACCTCCTCTAGAACTTCCAATTCCCCGCTCCCCAACACTTCATCTTTACCATGGACGCCCAGCCCCTATACACCTGCATTCCTAATACAGATGGCCTAAAGACCCTCTGCTTCTTCGTGTCCTGTAGGCCTGACCAGTCCCCCTCCACTGACACCCTCATCTGCTTAGCCGAACTCGTCCCCGCCCTCAACAACTTCTCTTTCAAGTCCTCCCACTTCCTACAGACAAAGGGGGTGGCCATGGGCACCCGCATGGGCCCAAGCTACGCCTGCCTCTTTGTAGGTTATGTGGAACAATCCGTCTTCCGTACCTACACTGGCCCTAAACCGCACCTCTTCCTCTGTTACATTGACTGTATCGGCACCGCCTCGTGCACTGAGGTGCTCAAACAGTTCATCTACTTCACCCACACCTTCCAGCCCAACCTTAAGTTCACCTGGACCATCTCTAATACCTCTCTGTCCTCCCAGGACCTCTCTCTGTCTCCATCTCAGGCAACCACTTAGAAACCAATATCCATTTCAAGCCCACCGACTCCCACAGCCACCTAGAATACACCACCTCCCACCTATCTTCCTGCAAAAATGCCATTCCCTATTCCCAATTCCTTTGCCACCACTGCATCTACAGAGAACATAGAACATTACAGCACAGTACAGGCCCTTCGGCCCTCGATGTTGTGCCGACCTGTCATACCAATCTCAAGTCCATCTAACCTACACTATTCCATGCACGTTCATATGCTTGTCCAATGACGACTTAAATATACCTAAAGTTGGCGAATCTACTACCGTTGCAGGCAAAGCATTCCATTCCCTTAGTACCCTCTGAGTAAAGAAACTACCTCTGACGTCTGTCCTATATCTTTCACCCCTCAATTTAAAGCTATGCCCCCTCGTGCTCGCCGCCACCATCCTAAGAAAAAGGCTCTCCCTATCCACCCTATCTAACCCTCTGATTATTTTATATGTTTCAATTAAGTCATCTCTCAACCTTCTCTCTAATGAAAACAGCCTCAAGTCCCTCAGCCTTTCCTCGTAAGACCTTCCCTCCATACCAGGCAACATCCTAGTAAATCTCCCCTGCACCCTTTCCAAAGCTTCCACATCCTTCTTATAATGCGGTGACCAGAACTGTACACAATACTCCAAGTGCGGCCGCACCGGAGTTTTGTACAGCTTCACCATAACCTCTTGGTTCTGGAACTCAATCCCTCTATTAATAAAAACTAAAACACTGTACGCCTTCTTAACAGCCCTGTCAACCTGGTTGGCAACTTTCAAGGATCTGTGTACATGGACACAGACATCTCTCTGCTCATCTACACTGCTAAGAATCTTACCATTAGCCCTGTACTTTGCCTTCCAGTTACTCCTACCAAAGTGCATCACCTCACACTTGTCTGCATTAAACTCCATTTGCCACCTCTCAGCCCAGCTCTGCAGCTTATCTATGTCTCTCTGCAACCTACAGCATCCTTCATCACTATCCACAACTCCACCGGCCTTAGTGTCATCTGCAAATTTACTAACCCATCCATCTATGCCCTCATCGATGTCATTTTTATAAATGACCAACAGCAGTGGACCCAACACTGACCCTTGCGGTACACCACTAGTAACTGGTCTTCAGGATGAACGTTTCCCATCAACTACCACCCTCTGTCTTCTTTCAGCAAGCCAATTTCCAATCCAAACTGCTATATCTCCCACAATCCCATTCCTCCGCATTTTGTATAATAGCCTACTGTGGGGAACCTTATCGAACGCATTGCTGAAATCCATATACACCACGTCCTTGGGCCTCTACTGTTTGTAATTTTTATTAATGACTTGGATGAGGGGATTGAAGGATGGGTCAGCAGGTTTGCAGATGACACGAAGGTTGGAGGTGTCGTTGACAGTATAGAGGGCTGTTGTAGGGACATTGACAGGATGCAGAGATGGGCTGAGAGGTGGTAGATAGAGTTCAACCTGGATGAATGCGAGGTGATGCATTTAGGAAGGTCGAATTTGAAAGCTGAGTACAGGATTAAGGATAGGATTCTTGGCAGTGTGGAGGAACAGAGGGATCTTGGTGTGCAGATACATAGATCCCTTAAAATGGCCACCCAAGTGGACAGGGTTGTTAAGAAAGCATATGGTGTTTTGGCTTTCATTAGCAGGGGGATTGAGTTTAAGAGTCGTGAGATCTTGTTGCAGCTCTATAAAACTTTGGTTAGACTGCACTTGGAATACTGCATCCAGTTCTGGTCGCCCTATTATCGGAAAGATGTGGATGCTTTGGAAAGGGTTCAGAGGAGGCTTACCAGGATGCTGCCTGGACTGGAGGGCTTATCTTATGAAGAGAGGTTGACTGAGCTCGGACTTTTTTCATTGGAGAAAAGGAGGAGGAGAGGGGACCTAATTGAGGTATACAAGATAATGAGAGGCATAGATAGAGTTGATAGCCAGAGACTATTTCCCAGGGCAGAAATGGCTAACACGAGGGGTCATAGTTTTAAGCTGGTTGGAGGAAAGTATAGAGGGGATGTCAGAGGCGGGTTCTTAACACAGAGAGTTGAGAGCATGGAATGCGTTGCCAGCAGCAGTTGTGGAAGCAAGGTCATTGGGGAAATTTAAGAGACTGCTGGACATGCGTATAGTCACACAAATTTGAGGGTGCATACATGAGGATCAATGGTCGGCACAACATTGTGGGCTGAAGGGCCTGTTCTGTGCTGTCCTGTTCTATGTTCTATGTTCTATGTTCTATCAACCAGTTTACTCTCATCTACCTGGTTGGTCACCTTCTCAAAGAACTCAATAAGGTTTGTGAGGCACGACCTTCCCTTCACAAAACCGTGCTGACTATCCCTAATCAATTTATTCTTTTCTAGATGATTATAAATCCTATTCCTTATAACCTTTCCCAACACTTTACCAACAACTGAGGTAAGGCTGACTGGTCTATAATTACCAGGGTTGTCTCTACTCCCCATCTTGAACAGGGGAACCACATTTGCTATCCTCCAGTCATCTGGCACTATTCCCGTAGACAATGACGAGTTGATCGGCAATCTCCTCCCTGGCTTCCCAGAGGATCTGAGGATAAATCCCATCCGGCCCAGGGGACATATCTATCTTCACCCTCTGAAGGATTTCTAATACCTCTTCCTTGTGAACCTCAATCCCACCTAGTCTGGTAGCCTATATCTCAGTATTCTCCTCGACAACATTGTCGTTTTCTAGAGTGAATACTGTTGAAAAATATTCATTTAGTGCTTCCCCTATCTCATGTGTCTCCACACGCAACTTACCACTACTATCCTTGATTGGGCCTAATCTTACTTTCGTCATTCTTTTATTCCTTAAATACCTATAGAAAGCCTTAGGGTTTACCCTGATCCTATCCGCCAACAACTTCTCATGTCTCCTCCTGGCTCTCCTGAGCTCTCTTTAGGTCTTTCCGGGCTACCTCGTAGCCCTCAAGTGCTCTAACTGAGCCTTCACATCTCATCCTAACATAAGCCGCCTTATTCCTCTTGACCAGAGACTCCACCTCCTTCGTGAACCACTGCTCCCGCACTCTACAGCTTCCTCCCTGCCTGACAGGTACATATTTATCTAGGACACACAGGAGCTTTTCCTTGAACAAGCTCCACATTTCTAATGTGCCCATCCCCTGCAGTTTCCTTCCCCATCCTATGCTCCCTAAATCTTGCCTAATCTCATCGTAATTGCCTTCCCCCCAGCTATAACTCTTGCCCAGTGGTATACACCTATCCCTTTCCATCACTAAAGTAAACATAACAGAATTGTGATTGCTAACACCAAAGTGCTCACCTACTTCCAAATCTAACACCTGGCCAGGCTCATTACCCAGTACCAAATCTAATGTGGCTTCGCCCCTTGTTGGCCTATCTACATACTGTGTCAGGAAGCCCTCCTGCACACACTGTACAAAAACTGACCCATCTATAGTACTCAAACTATAGTGTTCCCAGTCAATATCTGGAAAGTTGAAGTCCCCCATGACAACTACCCTGTCTCTCTCACTCCTATCGAGAATCATCTTTGCTATCATTTCCTCTACATCTCTGGAACTATTCGGCGGCCTATAGAAAACTCCCAACAGGGTGACCTCTCCTTTCCTGTTTCTAACCTTAGCCCATACTACCTCAATTGACGAGTCCCCAAACATCCTTTCTGCAACTGTAATACTGTCCTTGACCAACAATGCCACACCTCCGCCCCTTTTACCATCTTCTCTGTTCTTACTGAAACATCTAAATCCCGGAACCTGCAACAACCATTCCTGTCCCTGCTCTAGCCATGTCTCCGAAATGGCCACAACATCTAAGTCCCAGGTACGAACTCATGCTGCAAGTTCACCCACCTTATTCCGAATGCTCCTGGCATTGAAGTAGACACACTTCAATCCAACTTCTTGCTTGCCGGTGCCATCTTGCTTCCCTGAAACTTTATTTCGGACCACCCTACTCAACCTTTTCTATAGTCGAACTACAATTTTGGTGCCCATCCCCCTGCTGAATTAGTTTAAACCCAACCAAAGAGCCTTAGCAAATTTCCCCCCAGGATATCAGTACCCCTCTGGTTCAGGTGAAGACCATCTTACTTGTAGAGGTCCAACCTACCCCAGAAAGAGCCCCAATTATCCAAGAATCCAAAACCCTCCCTCCTGCACCATCCCTGTAGCCACGTGTTCAACTCCTCTCTCTCCCTATTCCTCGCCTCACTAGCACGTGGCACGGGCAACAACCCAGAGACGACAACTCTGTTCGTCCTAGCTCTCAGCTTCCATCCTAGCTCCCTGAATTTCTGCCTTAAATCCCCGTCTCTGTTCCTACCTATGTTGTTGGTGCCAATGTGGACCACGACTTGGGGTTGCTCCCCCTCCCCCTTAAGGATTCCAAAAACACGATCAGAGACATCACGCACCCTGGCACCTGGGAGGCAACACGCCGACCGTGAGTCTCTCTCGTCCCCACAGAACCTCTTATCTGTCCTCCTAACTATGGAGTCCCCAATGACTAATGCTCTCCTCCTCTTCCCCCTTCCCTGCTGAGCAGCAGGGACAGACTCTATGCCAGAGACCTGTGCCCCACTGCTTCCCCCTGGTAAGTCATCCCCCCCAACTGTATCCGAAACTGTATACTTATTGTTGAGGGGAATGGTCACTGGGGATCCCTGTACTGCCTGCCGGTTCCCTTTCCGTCCCCTGACCATAACCCATCTGCCTTTTTCCTGTACTTGAGGAGTGACTACCTCCCTGTAACGCCTCTCAAAAACCCCCTCTGCCTCCCAAATGATCCGAAGTTCATCCAGCTCCAGCTCCAGTTCCCTAGCGCGGTTTTCGAGGAGCTGGAGTTGGGTGCACTTCCCGCAGATGTAGTCAGCAGGGACACTAGTGGTGATCCTTACCTCCCACATTCTGCAGGAGGAACATTCAACTGCCCTGACCTCCGTTCCCATTATTCTAAATTCCCAAGGCTTAAAAAATAAAGAATAAAAAATAAACTTGTTACCTTACCAATCAGGCACACAGAACCTTTTGTTTTGGTTAGAGGAGGAGGATGGGTGGGAGACACTACCCGAGTAGTGTTTCGGGTAACGCAGCCACACCAATATATTACCTCACTCACCCACCAGTCCTGTGTCGGCTCCTGCTCAGCGTACCTCTGCCTATTCACAAGGTAAGCTTTTTAAAGATTCAAAAAACCATGACTGACTGACTTCCCGACAGGCTCCTGCTCCAAGCTCCCTCTCGCGCTGCTGCTGCAACCAGAAATGGAAGGCACCGGCACTCGAGGTAAGCTTTTTAAAGATTCAAAAACAGTGACTCACCGGCTTCCCGACAGGCTCCTGCTCCAAGCTCCCGCTCGCGCTGCTGCTGCAACCAGGATGAGTCATTCCACTTCCGCATATCTCAGATGTCCTTGTTTTTCAAGGACCACAACTCACCCCACCCTCACTGCTCAAAAATACCCTCGGCTGTGTCTCCCACATTTCCCACAACTCATCCCTCACACCCCCTCCCTGCAATAACAACCAAAACAGAATCCTCCTCATCCTCACGTACCACCCCACCAACCTCTGGATCCAATGCATCAACCTTCAACACTTCCGCAAAATGCATTCTGACCCCCACCACCAAGGACGTTTTTCCCTCCTCGCCCTTATCTGCTTTCCGGAGGGACCAGTCTGTCCGTGACTCCCTTGTCCGGTCTACACTCCCCTCCAGCCCCACTTCACCTGGCACTTTTCCCTGCAACCGCAGGAAGTGCTACACCTGCCCCTCACCCCCATCCCAGGCCCCAAGAAGACCTGCACATCTGCTAATGTGGTATACTGCATCCGCTGTTCCCGTTGTGGCCCCCTCTACATTGGGGAAACCAAGTGGAGGCTCGGGGACCACTTTGCAAAACACCTATGCTCGGTTCACGCTAAGCAACTGCACCTCCCAGTCATGAACCATTTCAACTCCCTTCCCATTCCACATACGACATGCCCATCCTGGGCCTCCTGCAGTGCCACAGCTATGCTACCTGAAGGTTGCAGGAACAGCAACTCACATTCCGCTTGGGAACCCTGTAGCCCAATGGTCTCAATGTGGACTTCACAAGCTTCAAAATCTCCCCTCCCCCTACTGCATCCCAAGACCAGCCCAGCTCGTCCTCCTTCCTACCACCTATTCCGTCCTCCCACCTCATGCCCCACCCCCATCTCCTACCTACTAGCCTCATCCCGCCCCTTCACCTGTCCGTCTTCCCTGGACTGACCTACCTCCTTAGTTTTACTGGCTCCATCCCAGCCTCCTTGACCAGTCTGTCTCCTTTCCACCTATCTTCTCCTCTATCCATCTTCGATCTGCCTCTCCCCCGTCCCTATTTATTTCAGATCCCCCTTTCCCCTCCCCCATTTCTGAAGAAGGATCTAGGCCCAAAACGTCAGCCTTCCTGCTCCTCTGATGCTGCTTGGCCTGCTGTATTCATACAGCTCTACACCTTATTATCTCAGATTCTCCAGCATCTGCTATTCCTACTATCTCTTACAACAAGTGTTGTTTTTACATCTTTCCATTATTTGCTTACGTTTCTGTTCCTCAATTTCCTGCTGGCTATTGGAAGGCTGAAAATATAACCCAATCATAGTGATTGCACCTTTCTTGTTCCTATATTATACCCACATAGTGTTGCTAGATAAGCTCTGTAAGATGCCCTGTCTTCGTATTGCTGTGACATTCTCCTGAATCAGCAACGCAACTTTTATATCCCTCTATCTTGTGTGAAACATCTAAACCTTGGAACTTTGAATTGCCAGTCAATCTCAACCAAATTTCTGTCGTGGCTGTCCCGTTGTAATCTCAGGTATTCACCTAGGCTCTGAGTTCATGTGCCTTAACTGTTGCATTCCTTGCATTAAAATAAATACACTTGAGACCGCTAGTCCTGCCATGTTCATTAATCTGGCCTTGCCTGTTCTTATTCTTAGATTTATTTGGCTTAACCCTGTCTTGTCTTAAGTCATTCCACATGCTGACCTACAGCTCTGGTTCCCAACCCCCTGCCAAAATAATTTAAACCTTCCAAGTGCGCTAGCCGCCTCGCAAGGATATTGGAGCCTTTTCAGTTTATGTGCGACCCGACATCCTTGAACAGGTCCCATCTGCCCTGGAGATCCCAATGATCCCAGATATCCAAAAGCCCCCCCTCCTACACCAGTTGTTTAGTCATGTGTTCATTGATATTACCTTTGTCCTTCTGGCCTCACTAGCACATGGCATAGATTAGTTATCCTGAAATTGCAACCCCTCAGGGCCTCATTTTCAATTTCCTACCTAACTCTCAATTTTTTTTTGCAGGACTCTCCTCTCTTTCTGCTGATGTCATAGTACCAATATGGACCACGATCTTTTGGCTCCTCACCCTCCCCTTACCGAATATCCTGTGCTTGCTCAGAGATGCCTCCCTGGCGCCAGGGTCAAGGACAACACCTTCCTGGTGTCTTCTCGCAACCACAGAAATGCTTAAATGTGCCCTTGAATATTGAATCCTCTGCCACTACTGCTCACTTACACTTTGACCCTCCCTTCTGTACAACAGAGCCAACTAGTACCACTGATCACAGGCTACTGCTGTTGCTTCCCCTGAGAGGCAAACCCACAACCACCTTTCCCAACCGCATAACAGTATTCAAAATGGTATATCTGAAAGGTGAATTGCCACGGGGGCTCCTGTACTGCCAGCCCTTGCTTGTGTTCCTTGCACTCACTCAACACTTTTTCTATTTGTGTAGCCCTTATTTATAGTGTGACCAGCTTACTAAATATGCTGCCAATAATGTTCTTAGCCCATGGATGTTACGTAGGGAGTCTTCCTATAGCAGTCCATGTGGCAAATCAGGAGCTGCAGCTGAACACGCTTCCTGCATACTTGGTCACTGTGGACACTGGAAGTTTCCCCGATTTCCTAACATTTTTGCAAAAGGAGCATTCCACATGGCTAAGTTCTCCTGCCAGTGAAATAGTTGATAAGTTGGTTTTAATTTTCCAAAACTTAATAGATTCAGGGAAGGTTCCTTTAGATTGGAAAATAGTTAATGTAACTTTTTTTATCCAAAAAGCCAAAGGCAGAAAATGGGAAACTGCAGGCCAGTTGGCTTAACATCTGCCACAGGGAAGTTGTTAGCTGTTATCAAAGACATTATATTAGGGTGTTTAGAAAAATTCAAGGTCAGAGCCAAAATGGTTTTGAAAAAGGGAAATCATATTTAACTAATTTATTGGAGCTCTTTGAAGATGTAATTTATGCTATTGTTAATGGAGAACTAGTTAAAGTATTTTGTTTAGATTTCTGGAAGGCAGTTGTTAAGGTGCCACTTCAGAAAATAAGAGCTCATGGTGTAAGTGGTAACGTATTGGCATGGATAGAAGATTGGCTTGCTAACAGCAGAGAGTAATAATAAGTGGGTCTTTCTCAAGCTGGTGGGTTGTCATGATTAATGTGCCACAGGGATTGGTGCTGGGGCCTCAATTGTGCACAGTTTATGTAAATGATTTGGGTAAAGGCACCAAAGATATGGTAGCTAAATTTGCTGATGACACAAAGACCGGTCAGAAAGTGAGTTGTGAAGAGGACATAACCCACCTATATCCCTTTATGGGCTGCTTAAGTGGTGGACAGAGATTGAGCAAATGGAGTACAATGTGCGGTGTGAAATTGCCCATTTTAACTGAAAGATTTGGGTAAAAAACTTACTGTCTAAATGACGAGTGATTGCAGAGCTGTGAGATACAGAGACCTGGGTGTTGTAGTGTGTGAATCTGAGAAAATTATCATGCAGATCCAGCAAGCAATTAGAAAAACTCATAGAATGCCATGGTTTATTACACTTGGATTTTATTCCTGTTGTAGGGAGTTTTGCTTCAGTTATAAAGGTCATTGATGAAACTACATCCGGAGTATTGTGCACATTGCTGGTCACTGTACTTAAGGAAGAATGTTAGTGCATTAGAAGCAATTCACAAAAAAATTACTGGACTAATATTTAGAATGAGCAGATTGCTTTTTGCAGAAATGCTAGACAGGATAGGCTGTTACCTCTGGAGATAGAGTAATCACAGGTGCCTTAATTAAAACATAAGGTCTTAAGGGAACTTGATCGGGCAGATGTTGAAAGGGTGTTTCTTCTGTCGGAGAATGTAGAATTAGAGACCTTAAAAGGCAGTGAATGCAGAAACTTAAAAATGTTTTTAAGGCAGAGGTAAGTGGATTCTTGATTATCAAGGGAATGAAAGATTTATTAGGGATATACAGGAATGTAGAGTTGAGACTAAAATCAGATTTGCAAAGATCTTATTTCATGATGGGGCAGAATCAAAGGGCCGATTAGCTTGCTCCCTAGCATGTTCGAATTTAGTTCCTAAACTTGAGCGGATTACATATTTCTGATGGAACTTTAGGATTTATATCAAAGAATGTGTGACATGGACCATACCTTCCAGTTATCCATAGCAAATTCTTAACATGGACAGCCCCTGTCTGGCAGTTGATAATTTGAACTGCAAAATTTTATGAACCATTTTATCTATTACAACGTGGTTCTTTTCACACATCCCCATTGCTAAGAGGACTTTCTGCTGCCATATTTGTAACATTGTTTGTATTTGTACATGCATCCTCAAATTTTAGTTACTAATTTTTTTCTGGTTTTGTATCCATGCGTGGCCTGATTCTATAAAATGAAAATTCACAAATTTTCCAAATAGGTTGTTTTTGCATCCAGTTTCATCTACACTTTTTCTACTTAATGACAATAGTATTTTACCATTTACTACATCTGTGTTAATAAAATGATGAATTCCAGTCACTTTGCAAGGAATGGCTGGTCTTTGAAAAGATTTAATATGTCATCATCTCCAATTCTTTACGTGATGGAAATCTCAAACTCCTTTTACTTTGTTCTGATCTTAATCACTCTGAGTCTAGATAGCATTTCAGTCAATCTATTTCACACAGTAAATGTGTATCCACTATATAATGTTGCACAATTGTAAGATTTGACCACTGATTCTGAAACTTCTTGTCACCAATACAATGCCCTTTGCTTAAACCATATCACTATTATTTTCTTCTGAATCCTCTATTTCATGGTTCACTTTTATTATACCGTTTGGGACAGTTCATGGCATAGTGGCATGCTAAATCACATCTGAAAACCTCAGTTAACTACACCCTGGATATTTGAGGTTCATTCTTTTATTGTAAGTCCCAATTCTCTTTGCTTCTCAAAGTGGTCAAAAATACTAACTTCTTTTAATAAGATTCTTTTTTCATTCTGTCATCTGCAACCTGTATTAGACAGTCTCATTAGCTGGTTAACACTCATTTTTTCTTGTATGGCCAGTTGTGCTATTTGCACCACAAGTGCTGCTGTAAAGAAATGCTTTCCAAGGAAATATTTTAGTACATCCAACATTTGTTCTAGTGTTTTTCTGGAGATTTATGTCCTCTCAAACCAAGAAGTCTACCTAAATTCAATATTTTTGCATAGTAGGATTATTTAAATACTAGCACAGTTTGGGGAATTTCCAGATTAAATTTGACCATTTTTGTATGCAGTCTACTGAATCCTATTGTGTACCTTCCTTTGGAACTGTCTTTGCTCATTCTAAATCTGCTAATATCAGACCATATTTCATAATCGGTTAGTACATCACATTTTTGATACATTTTATCCATGGAAGTTAATAATTTGGCCAAACTTCCTTACGTGTTTAAATCATTAGCCTTCAATTCTGAAAAATGCCTTGCTACTTTTCCTGTTTTTGCATGTTAGCAGAATTACCAAGGCCAATATTTTGTTTCCTTCTCCGTAGAATAATAAAAAGACCAGATGGTTATTCTATTCTTCTCTTCGGAAGGTTCACTTTCAGAAAACCAGGGTTAGATAATCGTACCATGATATTTTGCAGTTTAATCCAGCTGTTTCTTGAAGTTCTGTCTCAATCATTTTTTTTGCTGGGAATTTTATGCTAATTGTCAATCTTTGACTTAAATAAAGCTGACTGCCCTTCACTGCCAGTGTTAATCACCTAAAGGTTAATTTTTCTGTCAATTAAAGTTCTGGGTTTTTATTTAAGTTTTTATCCATCTCTCGCACAACAAAAATCCCCAACACTTGTTTACTTGTTCCCCACGAACCTGATATCTCTGCCTATTCCTTAATGAACAGCCATCACCTAGTTCCGTTTGTTAACAGAAATCCTGCTAAATCCCAGGACACCTTAGGCCAGTTTTGGTGGTGACAACGTCTGAAACATTGTATATGATGACACTACCCAAATAGCTAAAAAAAAGGCTGAAAATTCTAGAAAGTCGTCTGAAGTTTGATTTGAGGATCACACAGCAAAACATGTTTATGAAAACTCATTGTGCGACTGATGTGACAATTGAGATTACCAATTACAGATTAATTTCAGTTTTCCCCTTGAAAGGGATCACAAACGGTGATAACAATATTTCAATCCAGACGAGGCTAGCTGTTGCCCACTTCACAACTCCCCAGCTGTAAGAAGAATTTACACTTAGTGTTAGATTTTGAATGCATTTGATCAAGGCACCTGATGTGGGCAGTTGACCAATTTATAGCAATCTTCAGATAATTTGAGTCACCTTAAGCAGCAGTTTAGGTACAATACATTATTTAATTGGATAAAGGAAGGAAATGCATAACTTGACACTGATGAGTACACTTCATCAATCCTGAAGCTGTTCAGTAGAATGGTGAAGCAGAGGTGTTGGACCCCAATAGATTTTATTATGTGCAAACCTGACCGCTCCCCCGCCCAAAAAAAACAAGTTAGCTTAGACCTTAACTTTTACATTTATTTAAAATCAAGTGTATGGCATTATGTTCCAGATGTAATTTGATTGAACTGCCAGGAAGCTTGAAGTAAAATGCACAGTATCCTTACAACACAAACGAAAAGAACAACTGGCATAACTTTGTATGTTGAAATACTTAACAAAATAAGATATGATTTAACCACTAATCATTAACTGTTCCAATATAGGCAGCATTCCATATAAACACCTTTGGCAGTGCAGTGTATCAAAACAGTTTTGTTCTCACGTTCTGTCTTTTCACTCTTGCAGCAGAGAGAGTGTTCTAGCTGTTAGTTTCAACAGTTAGGTTGCGGAAACCTTCTCACTAACTGAAAGCAAAACTATAAGCATTCCTGGGCCTGAGTGTGCAGACCCCACCCACTCATGATTCTTTTGCCCCATTTTAAAATAACACTCGGGGAGGGGGGGGGACTCCAAAGCTGTTTATCAACTGCCTGTCTGAAGGAGATGTTCCAGCACCACTGTGGCAACACCCCTTTGCCACAGAAACAGCATAGAACACATCTCTCTTAAAGGCACAGTACCATCACATTTTGGAGTTGTGGACCTGATATTTTGCAGTCTTTGGTGATAGCCTGGAATGGTAACAGTCTTTGTTCTTCCCTCAGGCTGATGTAAAGAACTTCCTGGCCTCCTCCAAGAGACCAGGAGTTCCCAGGTGTGTCTCTCTTTTTTTGTGTGTGTGTCTGTCTGTCTCTCTCTCTCTCTCTCTCGCTCTTTGCCTGTCTATTTCTGTCTCTTTCTGTCCTCCACCAAAATGACCATTATCACCTTCCCTACCTTCATTTGAGGGCAAGTTTATCATTCTTTTTTAAGATCAGAGATGTTTTAGTTTCCGCACAATACATTGATAAGGGAGTACATATGGTGCCAGATAAATCATTGACACTGGTTCAATGGGGCATCATGACATCAGTTATTCTTGTGACTTTTACTTTTCCTTTTCCTTTTAGTTTGGAAATTTGGAAAACTAGTGAATGATGCAACAGCAGCTAAGTGAAATATCATACTACCAAGTAAGGACTAGGAAAATTTGGTTTTATGAGGGTCCCAATTTCCAACAAATACAACTTAGAAAATACCTATTGTAAAGCATTATCCCTTACTTATGTGAGATTGTCAATAAAGTTGGTGTGAAGAAGACACAGCTTTTGAATTGTGACCGTGGTGAATGGTTCTTGGTAGAGCAAACAATTAATCCGTTTTCAGGAAAATTGAAATCCAGCAATTCATGAACTTTTAGCAGAAGTAAAACAGAAGTTGGCGAAGTTTGACCAGTGGAAACAGTAGAATGAATATCTACCATTTTTAACAATAAAATATGTAAAATTAGGAAAGAACAAGCCGAGTCAGAGGAATTGGATGGGTGAACATCATCAAAAACTGGGCAAAGTGAGAATGACAGCAGCGCGCAGTGTTTAAGATCTGAGAGCTGTCTGTGGCCGCTTGCCAACCATAGATGGTACAGAGTTTAAATGAGAGTATTTTATTCACTTTAGAAGGAGCTAATGATTAGCTCACGAGAAATTATCCTGACAGCCTGGATAACGTCTGGTAGGGTTTCCTTCTTGCTAAGTGCTTCTGCCCAAGGGGAGTATCCATGTGTGTCTGATTGCAAAATCAGATTCACCTGAAATTTATTAATGAATAAACAGATACTTGTCCTCTGGAAAAGGTGTGTTTGAATTCAAACGGCCTTCAGCTATCTCCACTTTCTAAACATTTAATTTGAGGTGGTTTAAATAACGAAAATGAAGGAGTATACCTCCCATAAGCATTAAATTCATTGACATTTTTCATTTTATTATGATTGAAGGGAACGGATGCAGCAGTCCTCGATGTACAACTTATGTAAAGGAATGAGCAACGTTGCATTGGATTTCAGAAACCTTAAGGTTGCTTATGAAGAATATCTATGCATGAAGGCATTATTACTTCTTGGTACAAGTAGGTATTTGCTGGTGAACAAGTGGCCTGGGCACATCATTGTATTCTGTTAATTTGGCCATGTTAGTTTTAGTGCAATGCCTATTAACTGTTGTGGTAATGTAGCATAGTGTCTTTGAGAGCCAATGTACTATGCCAACGACTAATTATGTATGACTTCTCAGTAGATCATTTGCCAATTTCAAACACCATGTTGTCGTAAAACAGCAAAGAGAAGCTGGGCATTTGCCCATGTGCTGGGGTAAAATGTTAGAAAGTTCTGCATGACACCCCTCTCAAAACATGTTTGATTAAGCACTAAATTATGGCAAGATCAATCATATTTGAATACAAGTACAAAATGGTAGATTTTGAAAATTTGTCCTGACTGATTAAATGCAGTAAATCCCTGTATCAAATAAAAGGGAAAAAAAAACTGAATACAATTTTATGTGAGTAGACAGACCTGTTTATGTAGACATGAAAACCCTTGGCTTAGTAATAACAATTTAGCCTGTTAATCAGCAAGATTTAAGCCCTGTGTCAGGACTTGAACACATAATATAGGCTAATGTCTCCGCATAATACTGGCGAAAGTACCTGTTGCATCAGAGGTGTCACATTTGGATGTGGCATCAAATCTACACCACACTTCCCCTTTTAGATATTCCAGAAGTACCAGATCACTATGTATCCCTTGACTGTCATCCCAGTAAACAGACTGGCATTAATTTAGCATTAGTTTATCTTATTCTGATTGTGGGCTCAAATTTTAAGCTGCTTTTCGAAGAAATTTTTTTGAAAATGAAACATTGCTATCTACTGACAATACTGCATGAACACAAGTTCATTTTTCACAAGATGCTTCTCCTTCTAGAAAGATTCTCAAAAAATTCTTTTTTTGTTTGATTTTGTGAAACCTTTGGAGGAATCAAAATATAAACAGAAAAAAGAAAGTTTTGCCTTTTGTTGTTACAAATTAATATCCATTTGCCACTCTGTTACAGTTCCAGTGGATGGTTTGAAGAGCCAGGCAATGTTTGATGAAATTCGAACCTCTTATATTAAGGAGCTAGGGAAAGCCATAGTGAAGAAAGAGGGAAGCTCGAGTCAAAACTGGCAACGATTTTATCAGCTGACCAAACTTCTGGATTCAATGCATGATGTGAGTAACTCCTGCAATAAATAAATCAATGATGTTAGCAGGTATGCTACTTGAGATAATGGGAACTGCAGATGCTGGAGAATTCCAAGATAATAAATGTGCTCTGATGAAGGGTCTAGGCCCGAAACGTCAGCTTTTGTGCTCCTGAGATGCTGCTTGGCCTGCTGTGTTCATCCAGCCTCACATTTTATTATCTAGGTATGCTACTTGAATCTGGTTAAGGTCATTACAGAAATATCCAATGTTTTTAAATTTAAAAAAAATCTTGTTCTGAATAAAGAATAGTGCTTTTCACAACCGTTATCTTTTGCCATCACACTGGAACAGAAAGCCAGTTCTCCTGACGTCATTATTGTGCTCTTGCTGAATACTCGCTTCTCATTTTACTCGCTGTCCCTCTTGTTGCATTATTTGCTGTCCATTCTCAATCATTGGCTGACTTTGCATGCAGTCGCAACCCTCACTGCCTGCTTTCTGGTTCCTGCCCTGCTCCCTTGCTGACTGGAAGCTGTAGGCAAGGGAGCAGCCTGGTGAGTAGGAGGAAGGGAGCAAGTGTTTTGGTGTTCAATATTCTGTGAAAACTGCAATCCTTAATGACAGTGTTAGGTTCTTGGAATGATCTCACAATTATACTCTGCACATTGGAGAAATAGTTGGAAAAAGAACACAATTTATTGGTGCAGTCATATTGAAATGTCTTTACATTTTTCATTATTTCAGACAGCTGTATTCTTTGATATAGGAAGCTACCTGCAGCACTGCAGGCAATGATCTCGCATGTGGTGAGTGTATCCCCTGCAGTCACTTTGGCGGTGAATGCAGTGCTCCCACAAACAACAATGTGACCATCAAATTAATTGTCGCTTTGTGATTGCTTGGGGGATAAATATTGGCCAAGATTGTGGGGTAACTCTTCTGAATTTCCTTATTAGTGCCACAACATCTTTTACATCCATCCAAACAGGAGCCTTCGATTAAAGTCTCACCCAAAAAACAGCGTCTCTGACAGTGCAGTGCCCTGATTTGTAGAGCTGCATTGGGTTTTGAATCTGGAACCTTGTAACGCAGAGGCAAGAATACTGCTGACTGAGTTAAAAGCTGGAGAAAAGGGCTGTTGTTGTTGTTTGCTGTACAAGTGAGGTCCATTACAATCAAGTACCAAATAAGCAGGAGGATATGAGAACCTGTGGGTTCAGGTTGACTTTATGGCTGAAGCAGATTTAAGAAACAAAATCTGATTAGCTTTCTTCATAGATAATGGGAACTGCAGATGCTGGAGAATTCCAAGATAATAAAATGTGAGGCTGGATGAACACAGCAGGCCAAGCAGCATCTCAGGAGCACAAAAGCTGACGTTTCGGGCCTAGACCCTTCAACACCTGATGAAGGGTCTAGGCCCGAAACGTCAGCTTTTGTGCTCCTGAGATGCTGCTTGGCCTGCTGTGTTCATCCAGCCTCACATTTTATTAGCTTTCTTCATGTTTTTTTTAGCTGTGGCTGGGATCTTGCCATGTAGATGAGGCATATTCTTCCACTCCGTTCTATGATAATAGCTGTCATTTGACTACAGCTTTTAAGTAACTTTCTCATTTTGGTAAGTCTGTCATGAAGGTGTGAAACAGTGGAATTACATCAAACCATATCATGTAATTCAACATTAGCTGTTGTTAGCTAGTTGCAGAGCAGGGCCCAGTGTAGCCAATCCAGGGAAAGAAGGCTTAATCTGAAAACTAGACCAATTCTGTGGCCTATCATATATACTACAGGAAACAGATTATGCAGTCCTTGGGCAGAATCTAATGTATGCTTTGCCCTTAAATGTTTTTTATTTCCTACTGCATTACTGAAGCTCCTGGGAAGGAAAATATATTCATTCAGGCAATAGAGACTACGTACCTCCCAGCATCAGAAAATAGTCTGAGCAAAGTTAGGTTGGTGTGAGCCTTTCTTTAGCTTTTCAAATCCAACATAGACATTTTGAACACACGAACATAGGTGAAAAGAGCTGGAAGCCATTCAGCTCCTCAGGTCTGCTCCACTATTCAGTAAGATCATACCTGATCTGATTTCAGCCTCAAAACTGTATTCACGCTTACCTCTGATAACCCTTCAATCCTTGCTTAAAAAGAATCTATTCAAGGTCTCTACTTCTACCAATTTTTCAGCAAGAGTCTTCCTAGACTTACAGCCTCTGAGAAAATATTTCATCCATTGTGTTTTAAATAGCTGACCCCCAACTGTGGCACATTCCAGAAAACAGACTAGCAGTGTATCCCTTATACATATAATAGGGAAGAGATTATGCTGACAATAAACAGAATTTACTGTGTTGAATGCCCTTAATAACAGTTTTGGTTCTTATCACATTCATTGAGGGTGCTTGGAAAGAAAATATATTCATTTTTCTCTATATCTTGTCACAGAAATATTTACTAAATTGAGGGGAATGACCTGTTAATCTTATCTCAAACTAGACTTCTCCCCTTTGAGTAGTGCAGTGAGATCTTTTTGCTCTCTAGCTCTGCTTATTGACCAAAATGGCAAAAACTAACTATTATTAAGCTTGACCTCTTTTTATGGCTGTTTCTATCAATTACTCAAGTAAAATATAAATTCATTCCTTTAACTTTTTTTGGAGTTCATGTTTACTGTTACCTGAGGATGAGAACAATTGAAATGTGGTGCCCTCCACTCCATCTAGGAAGTTAGCCATCAGAGATAAGTTTGCCTATTCACCTACTAGGCAGCAATGGATAACCAGCAAGGTTGCCTCCAGAATCCTTTTCTCAGTTCCGATATCTTTCTAGTTTTCAATGTTCAGTAATAAGTCGAATTGCTAACCATATCTCACATTTTGCAGATATTTAATTCCTACAGCAACAGATTTGACTCTGCAAATAGGTTGTTTTACTGATATACTTGCTGTTTTCTCTTATAGTTGGTTGAAGGATTGTTGCAGTTCTGTTTTTACACTTTTGCGGAATCAAAGACTCTGAGAGTGGAGTTCCCTGAAATGTTGGTGGAAATCATTAGCAATCAGTTACCAAAAGTCATGGCAGGTATGGCCAAACAGCTCCGGTTTCACCACAAGTGACTGCCTTATATTGGAAAAAAATGCCTTAAAAAGTATCCTCCATAGCTTTTCTTTTCGCAAAGTGATCGGGAATTTGGAAATGTTTGTCCTGCAAACGCTTGCCATTCTGTCATATGCACTACATATGGTTTACAGAGAGGATCGGGCCTGGGCTGAGGCGAAAAGGAGATGAAGTTTTACAGCCTAAGGACTGTACATTGAAAAACATAGGTGGCAGAAAATCTGCATGTATTTTGTTTGTAAATTTCATTTTTGTGTTCTGTGATACAGATTTGATTTTATGCATGCATTCTAATGAGATGTTTACAGTGTATATCAGAAAAGGGAAAATTGTGCCTTTTTTAAGCTTTTTAAGTCTAATGTAGCCAATTTGGACAGTTTATTGTTAATGCAGGAGAACTGCTAACTTAGTTTTTTTTCTGTATCAGTATGTATTTTTATATTAAGTGGAATTTGAGCCTGATAAAGTTTTTCTTTATAGCCATCATTGAATTCTGTTGTACAAATGAGCCTGCTTGTTGCTCTCATGTAAATATGCAGAAACTGGTCATTTTGAAAAAGACTGATCAACTACAGATGAACAAACCAGTATTTGAATTTCTCAAAAAAAAACTGGTGTGTGATCCGAGAGGACAAATTTTGAATGTCAGGAGAGTGTGGAAAAGTATATGCAGCCCTCTACAAGCCCATGGACTGGGTTAGATTGATTAAGCAACATAACGGTGACCACATTTAAAGATGCTACAAATTTCTGCCAATTATTTGCCCTTGGCATCCATGCCACATTTTATTATTTACTTTGGTTGGTTCTGATGCTTGTTGGTTCATCATTGCTGTTAGATTTGTACCCGTGCTCCATAATGGAGCTAGCACAGTTTCTGTAATAAGCACCTGGACCTTATTTAGGAAAATCCCCTCTCGGCTTCGATGGGGTTGATGCATTCCTTAATGTAAGCATATTGTAAATTTTTGACTGACAGAAGCTTATTGTAGCATAGGCTTAATTCTGGTGATAAAAGTTTATATTTTTTAACTGGTAATCTAATTACAATCTACCTTTGTATTCAAATACATTTCTAGTTGATTTGTCGGTCATTATCTATGCTTCCCGCTGGTATGCAGTTTATAATATATTGGACATTATCAGCATGGAGTGGAGAGAGAATTGGAGTTTTGTTCATGTTCACAGCTGTAGAGTTGAGGTGGTAATTCAAGATATTCTGATTTATTACTACAGTTAAATATGTAGAGTTAAGATAGATCTGCTGAAAACAAGAAGGGCTGCTTTCAGAAAGATTTCAGGAAATGAAAAAGCAGAAACAACTTAAATTTATTTCAATTCCGTATTTGCCAACCATTTACCTACAGCCTGGGCTGTGAAATTTACTCCAATCTTCATGGATGGTGTCATACAATTGAGGTGTAACTCAAATGGAATAAGTTAAACATCACTTTCTGCTTTCCTTCAAATTTTGGCACTCCACTCTGAACTACAGATTTGGTCAAGAATTAGTAGTATAGATGACAGAGGTGGGACGTTAGAAATATATCTGTCTTTAAATCCTTCTAAGAGAGCAAAGTCTTGCACCATTTTTGTCATTGTCACATCTATCACATTTTGTTGCAATAACTGGTTACATATAAACTCACAAAAACCTTTGTTGGTTTGCTTTGGGTCTTATCAGCTAATAACATGTTTGTCAAGCAACAAGAAGAAGCCCTCGATTTCAAGGTATTTGTTTGATGTAGTATAACAATAATAATCAGTTTGTAAAATTAATTGCAAAAGTGTTGGGGAGGGTGCATTTCAGTTGCTTAGTTTCATTAAAAAAAACCTGTATTGATTTTTAGCCACATAGATTAATTAGGTTAAATAATTGCTTCTGCTGTGTAACATAATGTGTCCAGGATTTTAAATGCAGTGGCACTTTGCGGTAGTGACTCAGTAGTAGAGTAAGCATACATCTTTCTCCTGATACTTATTCAGTGTATTTACTTTGAGGACAATGAATTAAATCGCCTGCCCAAATGGACTAATTGCCAGAAACTAGGTAAAACAAAATGCATTGTTTTTAACTGCATATTATTGCAATGGTCAGATCTCAATCATAGGTTTGTTGCATCCTGAATTTGTTTAATTTTAGTTCATTCAATTGGAGTACAGACATTCTGCTAATTGTCAGCACAAACTAAGGGATAACATGAACATTAGTATAGTTAACCTGCTTTGATAGGGGATAAATGAAAAGGAATTATCTTTATAGAGGTGCGTTCTACAGTTTTTTTTTGTAATTTGATTCAAAGTCAATGCAGAACAATAGTTGCCAAGCCCTTAGTTTGGCAACTGTTACTTATGTTGTGCTGACCAGTAGCAGACCAGTAGCATCATATGAACATGAACTGTGAAATGTTCATTTAATCTCACTAAGTATCGCTGCAGTTTTTGTTCCAAAATACCTAATGTATATTGCTATTTAAAGTCAGCATATCTCAGTAAATTGCCAGATGCTGATACTCCATTTTTTGAATAAGGTATTGTTTTTCCTTGGAGCATATACTGTCTGGCTTATTTTGCAATGTGCTTTTACAATGAGAGCTTGCAATTTGCATCAAGTAATGTTGGAAAAAAGCTTGCTCAATTGTTAAAACAGACTTTGCAGCCTAACTAATTTATTTGAGTTTCACACTTCTTTTGCGTATACATGCTTATTTTCCTTTCACTGTTATATCCAGAAAAAAACAATTAATGTGGGATTATAGATAACTGAAAATTTTGGAGAGCTGAAACAACCTTGAATCCCCTGCACATATATGGGCCCCTTCATATACACTTGGTTGAGTCTACTCAGAATATTCGCCTCAAATTGGAAGATTTGTGTTTGGGTGGGTGTGTATGTGTATAAGTATAGCATTTCTTATCTATCTGATACTTAATTCAATTGAATTATGAGAATCATGGCCATAGACTGTATTCACAAAATTTAAAATTTCAGGTTAGTGCTACTTTTTAGTAGTTGCTTGATCAGTCTTATCTAAAGCATGAGATTTATCACAGGCACAAGTCTGACTTGGTACCTGCCACTGAGCTAAAGGCAAGCTCTAAAAGAAAAATTAATAGTCTAATAATTTAAAACATGACAATTAATAAGCAATCAGATCAGAGCACTGATGCGTGGATGTCAAAATCATAAGCGCTTACTCAGATTTTAAACTGCTTTTTATTGATGTATCGTGTTGCTTTAAGTTCCAACGTGTGTAAAGGGAAGATCTGTTTGTATCTGTACAAAATTTAATATTTCAGGGATAATTTCATTATTCCTCTAAAAAATGAAGGAGAATTATCTGGAGTGATTGCACAGTAGAAGTTTATGGTTTAGAACTGCTATAATCTTTTACTGTTTAATTGATGATTAATTTGTTTGACTTGGAAATCCTTTGCCCTTCCCAAACACCAGAACTTTTCAATGAATTTCAGTCTCACAGCATAACACAATTATGGCTTTTGAGACGTGTAGGCATGTGTCATGGGAATCCACGTCTTGGCATTGGCATTGTAACTTTTTCTAAAAAAAAGTTATTAAACATGTAAGTTGGACTGATTTTTTTTTTGAGATTGAGGTGTTTTCCCCCCAAATTTGTTCTCTTTTATAACTCCTGATTTATAGTCAGTGGTGTTATTAGTGAAGGCCTGCAGAGACTTTCGTCATGCTTTAGAAGGAACAGGCTTAATGTTGTGGAAGTTCCATGCTTCGCTATAGCCAATTGTCTTTACTGTTTCTTCACCTGTCATAAAGCATTACTCATAAATAGAAATGAGTCTAGGTAATTAAATCAGTGCAGCTTGCAATAGCAATAGAAGTGTTTCTAAGTTCATGAAGATTAAGTGTTCTTGGAATTCCTTGCCACAGAGCTGTGGAGGCAGAGTGATGCTTGATCGGTCCGGGTTACGGGGAAAGGCCAGAAAAGTGGACAGGAGGAATGTCAGATTAGCCATGATCCTGTTGAATGGCAAAGCAGGCTTGAGGGGCCAAACAGCCTAATCCCGTTCCTACTACTTATGGTTTTGTTACAAACAGGCTGATATCTCTTTTTCTTTAACATCTCTTATATTTTTGTTGGCAGTTTGCCAAAGGTGCTAGCAGTGGGTTCAATAATAATGCCAAAAAAAGTTTTTATTTTTAATGTCTGCTTCTAATTATTTTCCCATAAAGGAAAATGCTGCTAAGCAATGGCTGCAGTTTTACTTCTGTATGAGTCATGTGACATAAAGTAGTGATGAAATTTGCTCAGTTAGTATTTTTACTTGTGTAACGAGACATGGGGCCTGGTTTTAAATTCGAATGTCCATTGAATCAAAGTGACTTACTATTCTTTTTTTTAACATATTCAATATAATTTCAACTCCAATACCATTACAGGATACAGAATTTTAAGAAAAAAAATTCCAGTTGTTGCTTTATCAGTAATTGAACGGAGCTTTTTTCCAAATAATGCTTTTTAAAGAAGTTTATAAAATGGGCTGGTCCCACTATGGGATGGAGAATACATGTACTTAGCTGTTTTCTGGGTTTAGCGTAGAAATTACTATGTCTGCAGCTTGTAGGTAGTGACTTTCTTTGGCCCATCTGTCAGTCAGCAACATCAAAAACAAATTCTATTATATTGTTCAGCTGTTACAGACAAATGTCTTTGCAAATATTATTTCATGCATGTGTACTGTTGCCAGTCTTTGTATTTAAACACAGTGTATATACGTGACCTGGAGGGCTCTTATGATGCAGTGGGAGCGTCCCAACCTCAGACAGGAAGCCTGGGTTCAAGTCCACAAACTCAATCTTTGAACAGTTTGATCAGTAAATATCTATATAGCTGGTCACAACATCTGTTCTACAAAGCTGTAGCTGATCTTTTGTGTAGGTTATGTAGGTGGCCTGTTGCATGTGGGTTTTTTGTTCCCTTTGAGAGAAAAATCATTCATTTTTGCTGACTTGGCTTTTCTTTAACAAGAGGATATTCTAAAATAACTGAGAATAGGTGTCATTTTTTAATATAATAAAACAGCATCAATTCCAATACAGATTCGAATCTGTCTCAATCTCTCACAGGAACGGAAGCACACGTTTCAGTAGACAGGGTGCCTTAGAAAAGTGTCCATAACTTGGGTAATTTGTTTTGTGAAGTACATTCATGAAGTATTTCCACCCAAATTAACCAGTGAGCTGATCTTAAGTGATATTTTAGATCTTTGCCCGATTTTTATTTACAGGCTGTGGTAAATCACAACTTCTGGTAGAAACCACAAAAGATGAATTAAAGATGGAAGAAAAAGGCATCAGACATTAAAGTCAGTTGCATTGCACAAAACTTTTTGGTGAAATCACAAATCAGTCTTCTGACTGCTTTTGATTAAGAATTAACAGGAGCGTTATGGAAAAATTTGAAGGAAGGAACAATGTGATGTTGGATAAACAAAACCTGCTTTGTCATTTGCTTTACACCAGACTAGTTAAAACCTGGTTACTTGTGTTTCATTGTATGTTGAGATCCATTGTCACAATGCACAATACCTATAAATTAAAGATATAAGGAAGTAAATGTAATATAGGACATACCCTGACAAGCGTCCTACAAAATATTTTCCAAAGACACTTATCAGGTCGCATTTCCCCCTTAACAGGGCATTCGTAAAACTCAAGGATTTATTCTGGCAGGGTGATCCAAAACAACGAAGTCCAAACATATGAATTCATACACATCGTGTGTAAGCACCACAAAATATGCTTGAAATGTAGAGATAGAAAAATTATCAAACCTAAAAGAAAATACTTATTTCATGAATTTAATGCAGCCTATTAATGTGAATTTATAAAAGGGTTGTGCTTTTAACAAAATCTAGATAATTAAATGGCTATATATATTTTATACATGTATTTTTTAAAACATCCACCTTATTACATCCCCTCTGAAATAGATCAAATTCATTAGAATGTGATATTAAAATAAGTTCTTCAAAAGTGACCATTTTGATAACCTAATTTGTAATTTTGAAAATAGTTTTAATTAATATTTTCCTAAATTTATTCTATAAATATAAAAATGAGGATACTGACACTTTAATCATTACTTTAAAGGTGTGCCTTTTTCAAAAGGGCAGAAAAACTTGCATCCACTGTATGTAGAGATATACATTAAATATTTTTCAGAATTTTATTAATTTTGAATGTGTAATTTTGTAGACATTCACTGAGATAATGTGTAAAGGTCAGACAATCAAATATGCCCCATTACCTCTAAAATTTGCTCATGTATGTTGTACACAATGAATTATTACTGACATGTTTGTTTTAAACATGATAGAAGAAATGCTGAAATGGTAGTAATCATCAGAATAGCTTTTCTTTTAAAAAATATAAAATCAATATTTGAATAAATATTTTGGAAAACTTGCTTCACCCCATAATCTCAACTTCTCAGTAGTACATTGTAAAACGGTCCACCAATAAGTGAAAATCAACATACAGTTTTTCTCAAAAGACCTTTTTAGTTTCCAGAGCTACTTAGTAAAACCTGAAGTCAATTGCTTATGTATTTTTTTCCCATAGTCCTGCTTCCCTCCTTTATTCTGCTTAGAGCTGGTTGATCTTTGTGGTACTTCTGAAAATTTGTCTCATTACTCATGTTGTTACAGATGTAATTTGCATTATTGTTCAAGTGTTTAAGTCCAGTAATTGTGAATAGCTTTCCAAACTGCAGATAACGGACAGAAATTGGATAATAAATTTGCTTTTCCATTAACTGTCTCTAGTTGTTACTTGAACAAAATAACTTCTTTCCACTTCTGCTAATAATGGCAAAAACCTTAAGATCAGAATTGTACACTGGAACACTGTGCAATGCACTCACATCTGCGCAATGCAAAAGCATGTGCAGATTTTGTAGTGGAGGATGACCAGTATGATGATGATAAATTACTTTCCAATCCCTGTCATTTGTCATTTCCCTCATTTTCCCATACTCCTTCCCTGTCTCTACTTCTGTCAAAGTAACTTTGAACTTACTTGGAGTATAACAAAAACTGTCCTAGCACTAGAAAAGCATTGAGTGTACATTCTTTCCAGTGTTTAGAGATACCAATGAAGAAGTATTTGCAATGAAAATCAAAATAAAGTTGAAAATGAGAGGCTGGTAATAACTCATGATAAGAAACCTTGTTTTCACTTTCTCGTTCACTGTTTCTGCCTGCAACATTGAATCAAGATTCTGGAGCAGGTTGTCAGAAAGAGATAGATTGACTATAGTGATTGAATAGGGAAAGGTAGAAAAAAAACACTAAAGCCAATATACTTGAATATGTGCAACAAATCAGGTAAGCTAACAAAACTTAACAGGTTTGACGTAATAATTGTTATCGAAGATAGGTAAATGAAACAGGAGATTGAATAAACTTGACAAACGAAGATGGAGTAGGCCCGGTTGAGGGATGGGATCTTGTAAAACCTCCACAGTTGAAGCAGATTGGATAGGCCTAAGAAATAAAGAGCAGTGGATACAAATATTGTTATGTGTTCTTGAGAGGCTCGTTAAGAGTGGTTGTAATGTGTAGCAGAATATAAACCAGGCAATTAGAGCTGTGTGCAACAAGGTTGAGAAAATAATTATGAAGGGCTTAAATTATAACCTGAACAAACCAAATTTAAAGTAATGGAGTGGACAAAAATAAGTCCGAGATGTATAGAGGAAAGGCGAGTGGATAAGTATGCAATGGTGTCAATAGGAACAGGTTATATCAAATACTGTATTGAGAAAGGACTGCTAGTGGCAAAGGAGCTTCTAGGAAGGAGTGACTATAAAATGCAATTAACCCCTGAATTTAAAAATTGTGGCTGTGAGGGGCAAGTAGAATTCACTTACAGTGGAATGGGCAAAGTACAGATATGATTGTACCAAAGTATTGGTTAGTGTTTAAATACATAATTTGTAACAATTGTACATTTAAGGTACAACGGCCTGCAAAATGGAAATGTTTAATTATTGTGGTATCCCAAACACCAACTGTAAAGTCAATGACAAGTTTACTGTAGCCATTTCTGGGTCCTGATGGGATTACGTTTCAATAGGCAACCTGCTGGCTAGCTTTGGTCCACTAGGGCAATTTCCTACCATGCAAACACAAAATCTTCCCCTGTTGATGAATGCTGTTAGTCTACCAAAGGCCAATACAGCAGAACCACCGGAATGGGACAGAGGTATCCATTCAAATGTGATTGCTCCACCTGAACAGGATGAACAAATGTCCTCAAAACAGGTTCACTAATGGGTTGGGGAGAGTTTAAACTAAGTTGTTTTGGTTTGAGGATAGTTAAAGGAATGAGCATTTATACTTCTCATTTAACTCAATGTTAACTAATCATTGCATCTCTTTTAGTAAGTTTTGTTTTCATTAGCTGCTAATACAAATTTATTCAAAAACCTGGATGACATTTTAAGATTTAAAACTAGGTATTTAGATAGCCATTTCAGTAGCTGGAAAAATATTTCATGCTGTGATCCATGGAATAGTGTAATTAGAATGATGGTGCAGCTTTGGTCATCACACAAGTCTTTCTTACTGATAAAACTAGAAACCTTTTAAATTAGTCCAGAGTAATGAAACAGGCTCTTAAAAAATGTTCTGTTTGTAAACAGAGATGTAGTAGTCTATTGATATAATTCATATAAGCAATTCCATCTCGCAGGGGGGAAAAAAAAATCTGGAAACATATGCTTGATTTTCATGGCGATTTTGAATCTAACAAACTGGCATGTATAATGATCAAATGATGATGTCAGAAATAACTGAAAGATCATTATCTTGCTTTTAAATTAGTAAATCCTAGAAATTCATCTGATTTTTTTCCCTTGTGAATGATGAAATCTCAGCTCCATAGCTATTGGTCCTCAGGGCTTGCTGTAATAATAAGGGACCTAGTACAATGAAAAATTATGGAATTTTGGGCTGCTGCTGGCATATGAGCTATGCATCCTATCATCATTATGCCTCCAACATCAGAATATCCTCCCTAAAACCTATTTATCTTCATTTCCTCTGATATCTATGCCCATTAGAGTTTTAGTTGCCTTTTTTATATCATTTGTTATCTATTGATGCCTGATTATATCTCCATGAAGTTCTTTAACACTTTCAACATTATAGCCATTACATCTTTAAAGTTTAATATTTTGCTTTCAGAATTCCCCACATAAATACCCCTTGCCAGTAATGAGAAAAAAATTTGAAGATAGCAGCTCCCACCAATGACATCTGCAGATGAATTACTAACATTACTACTATGCCGCCATTCTCCCACCATGAGATGTTGGGGGGACATGAGTTCAAATCCAACCAGGAAAGCAGATGGAATTAAAATTTAATTAATAAAAGTTATATTTGAAAGTCAGACCACCAACAGTTCTAAAAAACAATCTAATTCACTAATACTCCTATTGAGAAGGAAATCTACCATCTTCTAGTCTGGCTTGTACATAACTTCAGATTCTAAACAATGTGGCTGACTGTTAATTGCCCTTGGGTTGTTAGGCCAGAGGACACTTAAGGGCAGGCAACAAATGCAGTCCTTGCAAGTGATATGCACATCATATTAAAGAATGTTTTTAAAAAACTGTTCTGAATTTCAAGGAAACTGTGCAGTTCTGCTCTATGGTTAAGAAAGGAATGTCCACCTATTTGTGACAGTCTGTATTTGATGTGTCAATGCCATCTATTTTAATTGCATATGTAGATACATACTGCACAGTTTTCTCTTGCTAAACCGGTTTTAACTTATTTTGCAGAGATTATAGTTTAGAAAATTAAATTAAGCAATATGTAGAAAAAGTGGGAATTTAGTACTTAATAATTCAAAGTTGCTAATTAAATATTTTATGTGCCACACTAAAAACTTGATTAGATGAATAATTTTATTTCTTTACGTAAATCATACACTGATCTTTCATACACCAAATATTTTATTGCAATCTGAAGATAATTACAAACAATGCAAAGGATGCACCTTTGATAACAATACACTTTTGAAACAGATGAGCTATCTAGCAATAATTTTGATAAGTGAACCACATGGAAGGCACATTAACCACTGTTGCAAAATCACACAAAATAACTCTTCATATGACAACCAATTGGACTCAGCAAGCTTGCCATTAAGTCAGAAATGAGGACTTCAGAAATTTTAAAAAGCAAATATATCCCTCAAAATATAATATCCATTTTAAAAAAAACCTCAATCTTGATTTGAAACATATTTTGTTCAGTTTTAATTAAGTAGAATGACATAGACCGGGAAAGCTTCCTACTGTTCTCCCAGATTTTTCTTGCCTTCATTTTTTTTTCATCCTTCTGCTTCCTAGCAGTTCAAAGCCGAATGATCGCCTAAAAAGCTAAATATGCAAGATGACTGAAAGCTTGTCCAAAACAGACACACATTGCTTACAACTCTTATGCTCACTGTCAAACCACTACAGGAGGTTCAGCCCTTTAATGGATGTATATTCTGATCATGGAACCTTTTCTTATTGCACCCTGGGAAAATAAATGCATTTCTGAAGAAGGGTCTAGACCCAAAACATCAGCCTTCCTGCTCGGCCTGCTATGTTCATTCAGCTCTACACCTTGTTATCTCATGTTTGAAATTCCAGGTTTCAAAGATGATTTGAAATCATTACATTTATATGAAACCAGATTAGATCTGTTTTCTTTTTAGAAATAGGCACAAGCATACCTACTTCTCCAGCTTCAGAAGAAAGATTGCTAAAATCATACTTTGTTGCTCAATTTTCATTTTTCCATACAGTTAAAAATAAATTCTGATGTGAAGACAGTTTGAAACATCTCACTTCCTGGTTGATTGTCATTTGTAAAAATGTCATACAAACGTTTTTATTTAAAATAGTAACACATTCTTAAAATCCAATTTTTTTTTACATCAGAGGACAATCATTTTTTCTGTAAACAAATCTCATGCAAATATCACTAATATATATTTTGAAAAAAGTTTCCCATAGTGATTAAGATTTAAAAATAGTCACATAGACAGTGAGTGTGAGCTTTATCTCAGTATAAAATTTGACCATCTGATTGCATCATTCTAAGCTCCTTGTAGCTTTGGTATGCTTTACCATAATTCTACAATTTAAGCAGGTGATTCCAACAGTTCTGTTCAGACACAAGTAGTCTGACCAGCCTAATTTCTGGTCAATGCTGGAAAAATCTTGAAATGAAATGGCAAACTAACAGATACTTTGCGAAGGAAAAGCTGAAACAACACACTGCCGACATCATGTTGATTACGTTTGCCACCACCTTCATAGAATGAATATCTACATTATATACATGATACAGTCTAGTTCAGATAAAAAAACCCCCTAATTTAGGAATCCAGGGACTGCTTGAATTAAAACAAAATCCTTCAGAAATAATTACAGTCTCTGGTTTGATAAATTAACAGTGAATCAAATCAACACTACAGGACAGTAAAGGCTAGGATTAAAGTTAATCAATCATCTATTTCCAGTTCACTAATCTTATTGCATTGCTGCAATAGAAGTAAAACCTTAAAAGCTAAAATCTTGTTGATGTCTTCGCACATTGCCATGGATACCATGTAATGCTCCGAAATAACGTCTTCCACCTTTGGCTATAGAAATTCAACATAATTTTCCGGAATTAGTCCAGTTTTCCCATCCAATGTTCCTTCAAGCCAACCAGGTTCTTTGGATGAATGAACTGCAAAATACACAACTGTTAATCCTGAGAGCATTAGCACTGTTTTAGACCAGCTCCAGAACAAGGGACCTTCACCATGAGGAAGCATGTTAAGAATGGTTAACTAAACAAGTTTTGCATTTATATTGCATAGTGTCAAGTCTCCTCACTTGCATTTGCTTCACTGACACGTTTGACAATATCTTCTATTGCACGCAGCCTCTAAGGAGAATAACTTGCTCATTTATCCATTGCTTAAAAAGAGGCACGACATTGAAGCTTAATAGGACATACAAAATCAAACTTTGAAAGGGAAGATAATTTATATAACATGAAAAGACTTTGCTGATTGGCTGTACCATGGTTGACGTGAAGATGCAGCAAGATCTATTAACTGCCAATCTTAGCTAATTAACCTTGAATGAAACTCTGGTCAAGGCATGCCGTGAGGAATTGACAGTTAGGAATGACAGTCTCCATGATTCTTTCCTCAATAAAGTAGATGAAACTGTAAAAGCTAAATATAGCTTCTAGCACATGCAAATAAAATGCAATGCAAGCCCAGCTGATAATATTAAATCGGTTTCTGGTGTAATTCTTACTACAGTCGTTTATGGAGCCTTTTAAAGCTAAAACATAATCATTTTAGGCAAGTTGTGAACATACAGAACTCTGAGTGAACAACCTCTAATTCAATTTAATTTTCTCCACACTTACCGTTTTCAAACATGGTTCCAGCACTAAAGGATAATTCTGAGTCATACTCCGCTTTACATGCATACAAGGCTCTAGCTTTGCGACACTGAATACTGTAAAAGTGAAGTGACAGTATTAAGGAGATTTACTTTAAAAAGTCATAAGAAAGATGGGCCTGTAACGTAGCAGTTCAGAACAGCTCTGTATACTCAATGATGCTCAGTTTGTGTTCTGCAAGGGTTTCCCAGCTTCCACCCTCATGACAGCCTTTGTTCAAACATGGACAAAGAGGAAAGACGAGATTAAATGCCTTTGAGATTAATACAGAGTTCAATGATTGCAGTATCAGTAGCATTACTATCTCTGCAAGCCCATGATCAAGATCCTGGGGGTTATCACTGACCAGGAACTTAAATGAAACAGTCATACGAATACTGAGGGTACACGAGCTGGAGTATTGGGTTAAAATTTCTGAAATGAGTAACAAATTTCCAAACTCCCGTGAAGCCTTTCCACAATCAAAAATGCACAATTCAGGTGGTGATGGAATACTGCCCAGCTTATGAGATTACTGTGGCTGCAAAGACATCGTCCTAGCTGAACTTCTAGACAAAGTCTGTTTGAACCTCACCAAATTCACCCACTTTAAATAGACACTCACTTGCACCAACAATGCACAGGGCAGCACCAAATATCCGGTTCAATATTCAGTGAAACAACTCACTAAGGCTCCTTCAATAGCACCTTCCAAACTATTTACCTCCACTACCAAGACAACAAGGGCAATAAGTGTATGAGAACAATACCGATTGCCATATTCCCTCCAAATCACATTCATTCTGGCATGGAACTGGATTATTATCCGTTCACTGACATGGGATCAAACTCTCGGAATTCTCTGCTGAACAATACTGTGGAAGTATTGCTGAAAAGAGAGACACATTGTTGAACTTATCTTGCACTCATTAGTGCAAATACAAGAAAGCCAAATGATCTGAATACTTTATACGAGAGGAAACGGTGCTGATTTGTAATCAAGTTAACTCTGATTGAGAAAGCAATGCAGACCTTTAGACTCATTACAGTAACAGGTTATTTAAAAACAAACAAATGAACAAAGCTTGAACATATTCCTTTTGATTTCAAGGAATAAATCCTTCTGTATGAATGTATATTGCTTCTAGCATCTGCAATTCAACAAGTTCAACTGATCATCACAGATTGACTGCTAGTACAGTTATTAACACACCCACAAAGTTTAACAGGTTCTACCCAATTGCAGAATCACATCTAACAGGAGATATTTTACTTCGGATTTTCAAGTATGGGGTGGTCAAGTATGATCTGTACTCAGCCTACTTGGAACAACCAGAGGAATATGCTATTTGATTCTATAGGACAGGACATAAGCAGAGAAGACAGGAGTCTGGATTATACATTTACAGCCAATGATTCTCTGTGACTATGTTAGATTGATTCTTTCTAATCTGTGGGCCAAAATCATCCAATTTTTGGCACAAGTCGCCCGATTAGCAAGGAGGAAAATTAGCAGGAAATCCTTGAATTTGCAACTGAAACATGAACAAACAATCAAGAACACTCAAAGCAGTTAAGACAGCCAACAAATGGCAAGGTACAGTAATCAAAATTTAATATAAACAAATAATGAATCAAAATATAAACACCCAATTTAATCACTGAATTTTGTTTCAAGAACAAGGATCAAGAGACAATATTATAAATAATTATGCTTCAACAGAACAACATTAAATGCATATCTTCCCACAGAAGAAATATTATTTTAACTTACTGTAAATAAACACAATTACAAGTGAAAGCCAAACTGCTCCATGTATAAGATAGTAAAAGGTGGTGACAAACATATGCTGTAATTACGAATGTTTTGTTTTTTACAGTTTTTATTTTAAAGAGTTCATTTTATTTGGTTTCAGCACCCACTGCTTTCAGTCAAAGTGATTGGATTGAAGACTACTTCCGGACCAAGAAGTTAGCCTCAGTTTCAACTTCATGTTATACCGAGGGCTGTTATACTGTTGCAAATGTCACTGAGAATTGATACAAGCTTATGTCTGTACATTCAAGGAGACATGAGAAATCCTAGATGTGCAGGAATTTATTCTGATGTCTTTTTTAAAACAATTTTTAAAATTTTGCCAGTGTTCTGGAGAAAAGTTAAAACACAGGCGTAAGAGACTCACAGTGTACATGCTTTTAATGAATTATATTGGGATTGTGAGATATCAGTGAGTATCAATCTATTTAGTATTGTTCTCCATCAATTATTTGTCACTTAACAGCTATTAAATTAATTAAAATAGCTTTAAAAATTTATGATAGAAGTAGGTTTTTTCTTATTAAATTGAAATTAATATAAAGCATGATGAGCAATATAGTAATATACTCCCAAAATATTTTTTCACACTATTTTGTAAAGGCTTTTATGTCTGGATTAGTCCTAACCTTATTAGTTTATTATGTAAAATCTGCATTTTCTCATAGGCTATTTTGAATTTTAAATGGCTGTTATGCTTTGATAAAATTATATTACATTGAAGAGATACAGCAGTCACACCATAAAAGCTTCACCTTTGTTTGAATGCAAATTTACCAAAGGTTCTGCTTAAAATAAAACTTCAGTCTTCAGGCTGGTTTTCAATTAGCTAAAGAACCATAATTTAACCATTTTCCTACTTGGTACTAAATTAATAACATAAGATTAACTTACCATGAAAGAACGCACCTAGAGCAATTTAAGTCAGTGATCTTGTGTATACACTTATTAATAAAACTCTAAAACCTTTTGGGGGAAAGTGTTGGGTTTCTCCCCAAATGAGGTAGTAGTTAACAATTGAAAAGAAAAGTTGGTACCACACCTGAGAGGGGAGGAGTCGCTGGAAGTTGAGGAAACAGGTACTGGGCTTGAAGGTGCTGAAACCATGGGCCACGAGGGTGATAATGGTGAGCTGGGACTGGGAGGGAGAGGACTAGAAATTCAATAAGCAGTGTTAAAAACAGAAAAAAAAAATAACAACAAAGACAGGACATGATTTTCAGATTCGTTAGGTTGGCATGCCACATTAAGGATTTACTTGTGAACTTGCTGGTATTTTGGCAACAGTTTTCAACATGATTGTAAACAAGACTTTCAACAGTACCCTAAACTCTAAATAAACAGGAACATGGTCACATCATAGAAATACAGTTGTACTCAAACACATTATGGTAAAATTTCTGATTCAGAAGAATATTAAAACAAACTCCTGCTGTTACTTTCAATCTACAATATTTTTAACATTTGTTCACATAGAGGAATGGAAAAAACAGATCTGTGATCTTCCATAGCCTTGTATGGGTGCATAATTTTGTCTTTCAGTTCTCATCGGTATCCTTGACAACCATAGGATGTTGATACTGAACATCTTTTGTCAATAGCTGACTTAAATGCAGATTCTTCACATTAAAGTAATCCAAATTCAGATTTCTTCCATTCGATTAAAAGCTACATTTGGGGAGAGGGAACAACAATGCACAGGAGCTAATGAAGGATCAGAAAAAAGGCACATCCTATTGGCAACGGTAGTTTTAGTAGCTCAGGACAAGTGTAAATCTTTCTGAATTCACAATGATTTGTCCTCAGCTTGAATCTGCTAACTATTCAGGAAAACTCTACTGAAATGACTTCCTTGGCATACAAGACAAACCAAAGCAACCAAAACATTAAATGATTATGGGACAAAATGAGAGCTGATAAGAGAATGTAAATGAAATTGCAGAAAATACAAGAAACGTTAAACATAGGAGACAGGAGCATAGGAACACGGAAATACAGGAACAGGACACTGGCCATTCAACACCTTTCTATGTGAATGGATTTCCTTATTTCATTTCTGAAAGAACTAGTTCTAACCTTGATCCATTCCTCCTCCACTCCCAACACAGCCCCATCCCATGCATTCGCAGAATGTGTAATAATACCCGTTTACTTCCTTCCTCCTCACTGTCCAAGGTTCTACATACACCTTCCAGGTGAAGCAGCAACTTACTTGCACTTCACTCAATCTAGTCTACCATATTTGCTGCTCACAATGTGGTCTCCTCTACACTGGGGAGATGAAGCACAAACTAGGCAGCCGTTTTGCAGAACACCTGCATTCAGTCTGCAAAAATAACTGAGCTTCCAGTTACCTGTCATTTCAACATCCCAATATGTTACCTGACCAACATCTCTGTTTTGGGCTTGTTGTGTTCAGCAAAGCTCAGTGCAAGCTGGAAAAACTACACCTCATTTTCTGCTTGGGGACCCTGCAGCCTTCAGGACTCAATATTGAGTTCAATAATTTTAAGACCTGAATATCATCTCCCATATCTTTACCACAACCCCCACACCCTAGGCTTTGTCATCACATGGGCCGATACCACAAACAACTGCTGTCAGTTACTAATGGTCTCCATTAGCAGATATTTATTATCCTCAGCTGACTTTTACCCACTCCTGTGTCTGCCCAACCATTTTCCTCTCTCTCTGGGCTCCGTCTCACCCTATTGTTTATCCCTTCTCCCCACCTCCTCTTTAACATATTTACCAACACTATCTCAGCCATAATCAATTCTGAAGAAGGGTCAAGAGATGTGAAACATTAACACTGCCTTCTCTCCACATACACCACCAGATATGCTGAGATTTTCACAAAATTTCTGTTTTCCTTTCTGATTTCCAGCATCCGCAGTTTTGTTTGCCAGATGAGGGGTGCTGTGGCAATCTGCATTGCATCCATACACTAAGAATGTCAAAGTGTTTTTGGTTTGGAAACTAACAAAAAAATGTCAGGAAGAAATGAGGAATTGCAGTTAGTTTGTCCTAGGGGCCAGGGACAACAATGTTCAAAGTGCTTCTCGACAGGACATAGTACATGTAAATCTGAGGTGAAATCAGCATGACATCAGACAGTACGTCCTGACCAGATCTTCAAAATTGGGCAAGTGGTTAGAAAGTACACCAAAAAGCAAAAAACAATGACTTGTAGTTTTAAAAGACACACATATGGACACATGATGCTGCTGGTATTTCTTTGGTTTGTGTCTGACAGTATAAGCTCAGGCCAGAATGCAAGTTATTTTTTCAAATAATATTTACTTATATGAGGATCTTGCAGTAAACATCTTGACTGGGAGCTTTTCTAGTTCCAACCTGCAAGCAGAGTCTCCCTCACTTGACTATTGAAGTCACTTTAAACATCACAGCATATGTCAGTGGCTCAACTGCATATTTCTAAAATATCTCTCACGACAACTAGGAAAGAGAGTACCTTGAAAAATTAGCAGATAAACTTGAAAAAATTCTAGATTATGAAATAGATGAGGGCACTAAAAATTATTGCAGAACTGAATAAAAGTTTTGGAATGCTTTATTTTGAAATGAGGATTGTGACATGGTTCTTGATATTCATTTCTTCAATACAGTCAGCTGACAAATTATGACTGATACATTAGGGAGGAAATACTGAATCAGTGATTCACGCATTAATGGAAATCAACATTGTTCTAATGGAATATCATCAACCATAGATGTTAACGGTGTCTTTTCATAGATTTTGCCGTATTTGCTGAGCATTCCCAGTTTTGTTTTTATTTATAAGCTAAGGTCAGGACATATTAAGCTCTTTAAAAAATGTGACAGATATTTATATTCTCACTGCTTGCTACCATCACAATAAAATGAAAAACTGATTAATGAAGAATGGAATAGCTCAATGGCAGCTTCCCAATTACCCAAATCACAGATTGTATAAAGAAGGTAGCCATAATGTGTAGATGCCAGTGTTGGACTGGGGTGAACAAGGTCAGAAGTCACCAGGTAATAGTTCAAGATAATAAAATGTGAGGCTGGACGAACACAGCAGGCCAAGCAGCATCTCAGGAGCACAAAAGCTGACGTTTCGGGCCTAGACCCTTCATCAGAGAGGCTCTCTGATGAAGGGTCTAGGCCCGAAACGTCAGCTTTTGTGCTCCTGAGATGCTGCTTGGCCTGCTGTGTTCGTCCAGCCTCACATTTTATTATCTTGGAATCTCCAGCATCTGCAGTTCCCATTATCTCAGGTAATAGTTCAAGTAGTTTGTTTGAAATCTCAAGCTTTTGGAGCACTACTCCTTCATCAGGTAAGCTTATTTGTATAAAGAGCACAGAAAAATGGACAATGTATCACACAGAAAGTATTGTTGACAAACTGAAGTGTGGATGAGGTAATATACCTTGGAGGTTAAATGGGCTGAAGGGGCTGTGAGAACAAAATAAAAATAAACATTGCTTTTGATGATAATGAAATTATAACAATGGATAAAATACATTGCAGAAAAAAAAGAATATATAAGACTCATTTCACTGACAATCACAGAATCATTGAATCCCTACAGTGTGGAAACAGGCCCTTCGGCTCAACAAGTCCCACAGAGCATCCCACCCAGACCCACCTGATCTACACATCTCTGAACACTAGGGGCAATTTAGCATGGCCAATTCACCGAGCTTTTATTTGAAGCTGGAATCTGGATTATGAAAACAATTCAACAGCTGTGGATAAGTGTGGAGAGATACAACTATGAAAGCAGGTCTTAGAAAATAGAAGACAGAAATCAATGAAAGAAAGTAGAGTAAGGAAGCAAATGGAAATCATCTTTACAAAGCAGAACTTTAAGGCAGAATTTTCTGGAAAATAAATCATAATTAGTTAAGCAACATAAATAAAACAATCAGAACAGCAAATGCCAGAATTAAAACACAAACCGAAAATGTTGGTAATACAGCAAGTGAAGTCAGATCTATGAAGAGAACACAAGATGACATTTTGCGTAGATACTGTGGGGGAAAAAAAAGAGTTTACACTTGATATCTTGGTCTATCTGTAGGGTCAACACAGTTAAAACAGCTTGCTCCTACTGAGCATGGAATATGTAAAAGTCAAGAGTTAGGCCTGGGATTGGTTATAAACATATTAAATTATTATATTGTGTTTATGGTAATAAGAGTTAGAAAGAGCTAAATAGGGCAAATTAACTAAGAATGTAAAATGATTAGAACAAAATGATAAAGACCATGAGCATTCTGCTGTCACCAAATTATTATTATGGTATTAGTGTTATGCATGTAGAGATCAAAGGTAAAATTATTACATGTGTCAAACTCTATATGCTGCACAAGAACGTAAAGTATGATGTACTTGAACACTCATACTGGAATGATGTCTCAATATAGATCTGACCCTGCATGTGTAGGTATTCTGGTGCTTAAAATAACAAAACAAATTAAAATAAGAAAGCAGTCCTGTCCAACGGAGACCAGTTCTGAGGACCTAAACTCAAAAGGACACCTTTCATTCTCTCTACAAATCCTGCTTAGCATTGAGTGTTACTAACTCTTCTATTTTTTGTTTCAAATTTTCAACATCCACAGTATTTTTGCATTATGTACAAGGAAAATGCTGTAAGAGTTGATGGTAGTTAAAATACAGCCAGAAACAGGAAATGTGTGCTAAATAGCAAACTAACATCTTGGTTCTTTTTAAAAAGAGCTCTGAAGTTGAAGTTTTTCAAATTCACATTTACCAGGATTGAATTCAAAAACACGACATTTAGACAAGAAAAAACAATTTCTGTAGCACAAGAAGGTGGGTATTGATTTATTGTATGTGGTTCACAAGGTGATACAGCATGAATTACGAAGCTGATAGGAAAATATTGATAGTAAAGGTCCAAACTTAGACAGTTCATCTGCATAATAGAACAGCAAACTGGAAGCCAGAACAATGACAACATTTTTTCTGAAAGTGGCAGAAGGAAGAAAACAAAAGTAGCATTGGATACATTTGATGGTCAATCCAATTATGACAAAGCCTGGGGAAAGTTGGGGTGGGTGGGTTGCACTGGTAAAAAGTGTGCCAAAAATAATAACTTCTCCCAGTTTTCACCACAGTCTCAAGTGTTTATCAATTAAAAAAGTGCATCTTAATCTAATACATGTGAAAACTTATTTATTTTAAGATATCTGTTTAAATATCAAACTGTTAATTTAAACTTTAAATTAGTTTCGGATACAATGATTTGAAAATTGCGCTTTGGTGTTCTGATTATATAAATGCTAGTCAAAGTAATTTGCATTCAATTTAAATTAATAATTAGTTACCAATATATTAGACTGAACTGAACATCCAAACGAATAACCTTGGATTCCGTCCAACAACTGTATATAACATTAGGCTGATATCTTCACCTTAAACAATCTCTTATGGCACATACATACGGACATCCTATATTAATCTTTCACTCTGAGGCACCCAAGCTTGGCTTCAATCTCCATAATACATTGTGGGTTCTACAAGGGCAAGTGTTATTAATACCGAATAAATGATTTCTTTCAGATTTTGAAAGCCTTTGTTGATGTTGACATTTATAATGCATTTTAAAGCAAAACAAAAAGCAATTGTCATCGTATACGAGCATTAGTCCTCACGTGGTGAATTTCAGGCTTATCCCACTAGTTTGTAAAAATTCTGAGACGAAAAGGGGAGCGAGACAGAAAGACAAGCAACTCAATTTTCCATACACAGGATTTGCTAGAATATCAGCAACTGTAATGATTTAATGGAGCAAGAGTCCAAAAATCTGATTCTTGTCATTAAGATAAATGTTAACAATAATGTCCTTCCTTTTCAGTTGGTGAGATGACATTTTCCACCTTCAAATGGTAAATACATTCAGTATTTGCCCCACAGTGGCAACTTAATGCACAGGGTTAGCCAACAGTTTCCATCCCAGACCGGCACTTTAGGACCGAAGGCAAGGTGACAGATTCACATCTATGACATTAGGGAACAAAATGGGTTTGTTTTGTGACAATGGTTACAGGAACACAGCAGTGCAGAATCGCATGGAGCACATGCTGATTGGGAACTTGGCCAGGAGGAAAGGATGTCAGTGTCTTATTAACAGTACCGTGTACATTTACATCCTCTGCACATGAATCTCCAGAAAGTGAAAGGATTATGGCACAGATAAACCCTGATCTTTGACTGTGAAAACTGTTGAGACAACAATAACAGCAGCAACAATAGTGGCAGCTGTCAATGGTTACTGCACAGCCTCCAGAAGAGGATTAGCAGAACAAGAGCCACTACATGAAAGGTAAGCCCTTGTGTAAGGCTTGGATGCAGCTATCTGCAGCTATTGATGATGACTCAGGATGTCTTGAGGACTGTTTCATACCTCTGCCAGCTTTGGTGGGCAAAGACTTGAGTCTTCAGACTTGGACTGGATGGGACTCACATCTTGGTGGTATTAAAAGTAACAACTGTGCTGAATTTCTTTGCCAATGGATCATTTAATGGAATTACTGTGGATTTCTGTGACATTTCACAATCCTCAATTCATAAATGCATCTGGGAGGCCACTGAGGCTCTCTTTGGAAGAGCTCATCTTTTCATCTCGCTCATTGTAAAGAGGTTTCTCAGCCATTAGCGGATTTCCACTGGTTCAAGAATGTCTCTTTCTTTCAATCAGAAAACTGGATGGGTACAGATTAGCTCATCGTCAAAGAATCTCATACACACAAGTTGGATTTAAAGGTCAAGTCATGGCAGATTACTCAACACTGAGGGTAACAATGAGGTCCAGGGGAAGAAACAGAACTGGAGATGGCCAACTGATGAATACTACGTGCATCTTTTATATGATGATGACAGAATCTGTCACATGTTCACAGGCACACAAGACCATAAGAAATAGGAGCAGGAGTAGGTCATTTGGCCCCTCAAGCCTGCTCAGCCATTCAATAGGAACATGATTAATTTTCATTCCTCACATCTATTTTCCTTTCCTTTTCTTGTAACTCTAGATTACTCTCCTGATTAGAATCTAGCTGTTCGCATATCTATCACAGCCCATAATGTACACAAGGACTTGGGCAACATAGTGACTCAGTGATTAGCATTACTGCCTCACAGCGCGAGGGACCCAGGTTTGATTCCACCCTTGAGTGACCCTCTGTGCGGAGTTTGCATATTCTCCCCTCGTATGCATGGGTTTCTGCAGGATGTTCTGATTTCCTCCCACAGTCCAATGATGTGCAAGTTAGGTGGATTAGCCATGCTAAATTGCCCACAGTGTTCAGGGATGCCTAGGTTAGGTGTATTAGCCATGGGAAACGCAGGGATGGCTTGGTGAAGGGGGGTGGGATTGGTTTGGGTGACATGATCTTTAGAGGATTGGTGTAGACATGTTGGGCCAAATTGCGCGTTTCCACACTGTAGGGATTCTATGATTCGACCCCCGCAGCTCTCTGCGGCAAGGCATTCCAAAGTGTCTCACCCTCTGAGAGAAGAAATTCCACCTTATCAGTCATAATTTACTGTCCCTTTATTCATAAATAATGTTCTCTGGTCCTATATTTTCCCATGATGGGAAACAACCTCTCAGCACGAACCCTGTTGTGAAGTTTCATGCTTCAAGGAGATTAGGTCTCATTCTTCTAAACTCTAGTGAGTAAAGTCCCAATCTGTTCACCCTTTGCTCATAAGACAATCTCTCCAAATGGTTATCAGAGTACCTGATCATGAACCAGTGTCTTTGTTGATAAGAACGACTTCCACTCCATTGAAAAATTAAATCATTTCTGATCACAGCAGCCAAATACTGCAGGTCTGAGTTAGATACCCAGGGAGCTGTCATGTCTATTAATCCTGGACCACGCTGAAGTACTGACTACTTTCAAAAGGCCTTGGGGTGTTTAACTTGTTTGCGGGAGAAAAGGGACAGCCCAATCACACCTAACTGATAATCACATGACATCAGGTGACAGTCCAACAGGTTTATTTGAAAACACTAGCTTTCAGAATGTTTCTCCTTCATCAAGTGTAGAGAGAGGGGCATTTAATAAATTCTTGCTTTGCAAGTAAAAATGAGTCTAACTCCAGGTTAAACACAGATTCTAAACAAGGGCTCACACCCAAAATGCATTGTTATGATCCGAAAAAACCTTCTCGGGGCAGTGACTTTAAAGAAATTCTGGGATTTGCATTTTAATCGGTTAAACCTGCATCTCCTTTATAAATTAACAACTTAACAGGAGAGAGTCAGCCAGCCATTTTAGGTTTATTCAATACATTTCACATTAGTTGTTTGATCTTTTAGTTATGAATTCCGTGTTTTGATATCTATCTCACTACACCTGCTGAAGGAGCAACGCTGCAAAAGATAGTGCTTTCAAATAAACCTGTGGTACTATAATCTGGTATCATGTGACTTTTAACCTAGTCTAATCCAGTTTAACATTGACACCTGCACATCACACCTCACTGATAACGCCTCTACAAAGCAGACGAGTTGTAAGAGTATCCACACTTCAGCCAGAACCACTTTAGTGCAGATTATGGGCCTTCTGAAAGTAAGAGTCCAATGATAGGTCTGACCAGGCATTCCCATGAAGTATACCCCAAACAGGATGTTCCACAAAGCAACAGTGGTACTGTATACTCTACAATCACAGTCACTAAAGGTAGCTGGGGTACAGTAGGATGTGTTAGGTGAGCAGGACATATAATGGTGAGACAATGTCTCTGAGGAGGAGGATGAGATTAAGAATCCTGTGCCGGACTAAAATACCCATCAAAGAGATTAACCGAGGGCCAAGTCCACCGATCCAGAGACAATTTTATAACTAACTATCAGCATCCAGAATGAGCCATGCAGTCATTTTCTGTTCATGTCATGTTTTAATTTGCATAATTAGATCTCAGCTCTTTGCTTGATCATGATAAAAGTAGACTGAACATTTGTGTCACCCATGTGCCTTTTGAAGGTTTGTCCTTCCTCTCCCCACTACATCCAGGTGTAGGGTCCAATATCTGTGGTTGGGATGCAGGGACCCTGCTGAATAGTATTCATTGGTGACTTTGACAAGTTTGGTGGATTCCCTCTGGGTAATCTAGACCTAGAGAGCCCTGACTGCTGAGGAGTTTCTACACAGGTAGAGACTCACCTTCCTGTAGCACACTGCTGAAGGCAACCGGGTCACTAACAGAGGCAAGGTGGAAGAATAGGGCACCTTTGCCATGTTCTCAGAAGCTGTCAAAGAGTGTCTATCCGTTATGCCACCTCTTTGTGAGTGGCTCTAAACAGCATTCTTTCTCCTGAAGAAACAGGACTTGGCGTGAGGTTGAGGTGCTTCACCCACCTCTTGCCTTGCTATTTATTTAGAGCACCCATGACTACTGGAGGGTTTAGCCCATTGTCAGTAGCCACAGTGCATTCTGCTGGACCAGGATCTCCAAGGTGGTCCCCTGCTTTTCCATGAAGGCAGCCTATGTTTGCAAGTTGGATCCACCACCAGTAGGGAGAACACAGATGGACACTTTGATCTTTCCTTTCAGTCCATAGAGGGTACCAACTACCTCTCTCAAGGGTTGAGCATATCACCATGGACGTTACAGAGATACATTGTCTGCATGCAACTGAACATTTGCCTGATCTCCTGCAGACCAGGAGAGGTGGAGGTGGGGCATCAGACACCTTGGGAATGTCTTTCCCACTGGCTATGGACAGATGTAAGTGTTGATGAGCTTGTATCCAAGGGTTTAGCTAAATTACTCATCAATGTGACTGTGGAGTGTCAGGTCAATGCCTTGCCAGTGAGTCCTCTGAGGTGTCACAGGCTTCATCCTCAGAGGTGGAGACTGCAGCTTTTTTGGTTAGGCTTGCTCCTAGGTACAGGCTCATGCCTGCAAAGGAGGCAGCATTAATTGGTAAAGATGCACAACAGCATGAAGAGATGGGTGTATTCACCTTAGTACACTCAGAAAAGAGTAGACTGCAGAGCTCCTGGATCATTCCTGTCTCTCCACCATCACTGGGATGAGAAAATGACCCCAGGCAAGTTTTTTTTTTACAATATCTCCTCAAAAGGGTGAGAGGATCATTATGTCTAGCACCCCTCCATTGATCTCAACCCTGTCTGCATGACTGTAGTTCAGCTTTTCCTGCAATGAGTTAATGAGGAAGATTAAATGTGGTGGCAGTAGGAGCAGCAGTACTTTGTGTGTAATCCCCAGTGAAGAAGTAGTGTTCTGCCCAGGAAGGGACAGCAGTTTGAGGAAATGAGAAGGGTGTGAACCTTTAAATTGTGGTGGGATTTGAACATATGACCCCATATGTTCAAATCCCTGCACCTCTGGATTACTAGATGGGAAATCATATTTTTGCAGCATTGCAGTCAGATTATTTGTGGTGGGTTGCCAGTTTGGTCCAGATAAGATAGTTTGATGGGATGCCCTCCTGGTACCAAAGCCCACAATTCAAAGGCTCACACCACCCACCCGCCCTCATTTTCTCAAACTGCTCTCCCTTCTTGGGCAGAACACTTTTTCACTAGGGATGGCACACAAAGTATTGCTGCTCCCATTGCCACCACATCTCTTCTGTCCAACTCCATCCTACAGTGCTTGTAGAGAGTGTCACTGATTCAAGGGGCAAGCTTCTATTTCTTGGATATGCAATTCTTTGGTTTTACACTGACCACCACTGGATAAAGTACATGTTGCTAGTTTGTAATGAGTGAAGTGCTGTCAAACTGATACTTAAATATGGCTCTAGAGCTTATGACACCAGAGGACTGGTGAGGAGTCCTCCTTTCCTGCCACCTGAGTTGGAGAGTCACTTCCTGAACATCTCACTTGCATAGATACTGAAGATGACAAGCACAGAATTGCGTGTAACAATTCATCACAGACACTGATGGATGTGATGCCATTTAAGACATCCACTGCCATACTTTAAGTGCAAAATGGAAAATCTTGGCCAAGGTGTCACCTTAGTGAACTGACTCAACTTTCATCATTCAACATATCATGTGGTATTGTAATAATGGAATAAAAGTAATTTGGGATAAATGATACCAAGGGAAAATACCTTTCGAAGGACAAACAAGGCTTCATCTTCCAGAAGCTCAAGTTTCATAGAATCGTACATTATTACACTATCCACTTTTCCCCAATAGGCCCATAGCCTTGAATTTTATGATATTTTAAGTGCTCATCCAAGTAAAGTTGTGAGTTTGCCATAAAATTGACAAAAGCTACAGCAATAACATTACAAAGGTTACTAGAAATTTTACAAATTATCAAGTTTAACTAGAGGAAGTAGGTAAGTTTTGGTTTGGATTTAGTGATTTCTCTTTTGAAGTCTTTTTTATGAATGAAATCAAACTCAACAATTGACATTTTCTTTATCGACACCCTAAATAAGGCTGTTCTTGTATAAAAAATGGCTGAGATCTATAAATCACTATGTGGGGAGTTGTGAACATTCTATCATTCTATTGCATGGTTTATTGGCTACTCAGATCATAGCACACAACATCCATCATTGTAGTACACTCAATACTGACAGAATTACAGGGTACATTAAAGATAAAATGCATATACACGTACCTAGTAACACTGGATTTCCTTTTGGAGTTTAACCTGTAAATGTTAACAAAGAAAGGCAGATGAAGTAAATAACATTTTTTCATGTTAGTAAATTAAGTTGGATTTATCCTGAAAAAGAGCCCCGCACAAGAAGCAACACTTGCGCATACCATGTGTGCATGCGGCTGAATTAATGTCACCAATCAGTAAATTCGCATTTTTGGTTAGACCACCCAAGGCACAAAACAATTCACTGTATGCAGCTACTGATAAGTGTGTCAGCTTAGTAAACTTGGACGTTTTCATGGTATTAAAATTTTTAAGAACTCAATTGAGAGTAATGATATGTTACAATTGTAAAATTCCAGTTTTATATTTATCTCATGAAACCATATTATTTTTCATCATAAATCTCTGTTATATATGAGCTTTTGACTTTGGTCCTAAGAAGTGTAATCACACTATATTCAAAATAAAGATAATAGCATCATCCTTTTTCCATAATTCATTGTTTCAGCTATAAGTTTAATAATATGATACTCCATACGCAATGCTAATTAACATGTTGAACGTTGAATGATAGTCATTGTTATGCTTCTATTCCTATTGTTAGACATAACAGCTCAACTGTTCACTCCTTTCAGCGATAATCTATTGCATTCCAAATTCTGAGAGATACTAAGCAGAAGGGAAGATGAATCAGGGCAACACAGTGTACATAAATCTGAAAAACTCATTTATCTCCTGTAGCATGCATACACAGCAATATAGCACATTAAAATGGCAGAATGTCAAAGGTATAATTATGATGAAAATTAACTGAAGCCTCAAATAACATATTGAGTATGTAATGACACCATTTTTCCTCCAAAATCATCTATCATTTATGATTCGCCTTCTCTTAACAGGCAACAGCCAGCAAAAGTCATATGATGCGCAGTGTTCCATTATGGCATGCTAATGCCCTGAGAAGTATCAACCTGAAGAGGGCACACACCCACATCAAAAAAGTGTAACATTGCAAATGAATAGGCAATGAAAATAGAAATATCAAAGCATTATGACTGCATAGGTGAAGGTGTAAAGAAAAACTAATAATACAACCAAAACAAATATCTTGTAATAATCTATTTGCATTACAAAATACTTTCAGATAAAAATACTTTAAAAGTTTCCATTAATGCAAATTTTAAAAATAATAATCTACAGCAACATGAACTATTACACAGATTAATGTTTATAAATTGGAAGGATCAATATAGCCTGCATAAAATTTAAAACATTTTCCTTCAAGATTTTTGGACAGCAAAGTACTGATTATGTCTGATCAACTTTCACCATTTATTTTAAACCACCCTACAAGCTCCTACTTCTTGTACTTTTCTGACATTTACATTAAAAAAACTCTGATATTTAACAGCCTTTCTACAATAATGAGAGATGAACCCTGGATGCAATTTTTCAAACTCAATCCTTTATGCTTACAAGTGAAGGACTGCCGACACGAACCATTTTGGAAAGGTAAAAAAAAATCTTAAAATTCAAAAAATACTGATGCAACTTCCTGGTGAAGCAGTAAGTTACCTGTTCTGCATTCAATCTAGACTACTGTAATCATAACTCACAATGTTGTCTCCACTACATTGGGGAGATAAAATGCTGACTGGGTGATCACTTTGCTGAACATCTCCACTCTGCTCGTAAAAATGACCAAGTTTGCAGTTGCCTGCCAATTCAATACATCACTATATTTTCATGCAAAAATTTCTGTCTCAGGCCTGCTGCAGTGCTCCAGTGAAGCTTAATTCCTGGAGGAATATGACTTCATCCTTCTTTTAGGAATTTTACAGCCCTCAGGACTCAACATTTTCACAATTTCAGAGCATGAATGCCTTCCTCCATGTTTGTTACCCACCCCTACACCTTGTTCTGTACATGTTGTTCCCTGCACAGCCAACACATTTCAACCATTCACACAGTGTTAGCATCCATTCAGCATTTATCTCTCTCCAAGGTTATCATCAGGCAATCATTTCTCCTTTCTCTCTCTCTCTCTCTCTCTCTCTCTCTCTCAGGGCCCTATCTCCATACATTCGACTTGGTATAAATACTACCCTTTCCCTTCTGACAAAGGGTTATCGGGCTCTAAATGGTTCAGTCTGTTCTTCTCTCTACACATGCTGCCAGGCCTGAGTTTCTCCAGCACTTTGTTTTTGTTTCACATTGCCAGCATTCACAATCCCTTGCTTTATTTCTTTTGTATTTGTTACTGTCTTGAAAAAGCTATATCAATGTTATTAGGTGATTGAAGGGTCTAAATGGATCTCTTGACTTTTGAAGGTTAAGGGAAAGGGGCTATGCAGCAGACGTGTTTTTGACATGTGCTGATGTTCTGGTGTTTAACAATGCTAACAGAGGAGCCTGGGAGTTTGAGCACTGCATTACTTGAATGGAAGCTGGGAGTAAATCAAAGCTTTCTGATTGTGTTTAATATCCAAGCAATTTCATAAAAGTATGTAGCCATATAAATATATTTGAACCATATCTGAATAAAAATGCCCCTTTTAGAGAGTCCTTTCACCCCCTCTCCTTCTTATTCAACCGATCATGAAAAATACAAAATGTTATTTCATGATTAAAGAACCGTCATCATAGAAGGACTTAAGCTGTATCTTGCTTAGCTTACGCTGAAATCTGGCACTGTCCTTCCAGACTTCTTACCTTGACTTTTTCCGCATATTACTAGAGTTGAAAATTGCATTAGGAATAGTAGGTAAACCAAGTAAGAAAAAAAAAATTCTCACCCTTATGACCATAAGTAGTTCAGACACAAGTATCCACACAGTGGTAAACAATGATACCAACAACTCAGCTATAAAAAGTGCATGACTGAGCACTTTATAATCATGACAAAAAATACTATAATGGATTATTTTTTTACTGGCCATAGATATTAGGCTAAGCTTTACAATATTTTGCCGAGTGCAAAGAGAAATATGTCATTTAACTGAAACAATATGCTTGTTCCCATCATCTGAATACTCAATATTGATGATTAACAGTTGAAGATCTAGGACTGATTCCTGTGATGTCTTTCAAGTTACAGTTTTCTAACCTGAAACTAACTATCTCTTCCAATTCTCTATCCAAATAACATATCATCCCAACACTATTAGCTTATATGACACCCACTGAAGTCCTCATGAAAATCCAAATGCACTACATCTAACAGTTCCCCTTTAACTATATGCTCGATAGATATTCAAAGGACACTAACAAAGTCATCAATAATGTCATTCTATCTGATAGCACATGAGTCCATTTGTTAGCCTTCTGTAAACGCAGATGATTCAAGGCGGTTGGGACAAACACAATATCCTCTTGAATCAGGTTATTCCAATGGGGAAGGACAGGGTTATTACTGTTCACCTTTGACAAGACATGCTAACAGAGAGCAGCTGCAGTGACAGATTCATATTTGGTATTTTTTTTCCCCTCCTGATTACTCTGAAACCTTTCTGGTACCAAAACAACTGTGTGCCTTATAGTATGCAAGAAACGGTTATGTCTTTAAGATTAAATTTCATATTGTGTGCAATAGGAGCTATGGTTTGCTGCTGTGTTATGGTTAAATTAACATATTAAAGAGAAATCCAGGCAGAGTGATGAATGAATAGAACCACAAAACCCCCTGTTTTTGAACAAAAACAAATTACTCTATATTGACTAGAAATTAAAGAAATGAATCATTTCTAAATAAACAGAAGAAATTATAAAGACTTAAGTACAAATCTAGTTCCTGTCATTTTTTGACTTTCTCCTCCAACTCAAATAGCTCCATTAAATGTTATACAAATTTTGAAGGTTCATTCACTTCTGCTCTGTGACCAAAGCAATGGTGTATCACTGCTTTCCGATTTTCATTGATTTCTCTTTAGTGTGCCAGCTACTCTCAAAGGTACAAGATTTCTTTGGGGTCTTTCCATTCATTTTTGGCCAAGCAACCGTCCGATATTAACACCTCACATATCTGGACTACGCAGCATAAGCCCAAGCTTTCCTGCAACTCCTATGCAGTGGCTTAAAATTCGGGAAAACACCCATAAACTCCGATAGGCAATTATTTTGGACTGCAAAAAGATTAACTGCCTTTCACTGACTGGACTCCTGTAGACTTCTTCCTTCATATTCTAACTAAAGGAAAATTGCAGTTGCAAATATGCCAGTCACAACAAAGGGTAATAATCCAAATAACTGCATAAGCTTGGCAAGGATCCTGCAGTGGGAGGTGGAGGATCCAGTTGTCACAGTTCATGTAGGTGCCAATGACAGAAGTAGATTCTGGAAAGAGGTTTAGCATAGAAGGTATGAGGTGCTGGTTACTAAATTGGAAAGCAGAACATCAAAGGTTAAAACCTCTGGATTATTACCTGTAAATTGTTGTAGAGTACAATAAATTAAAGACATGAATACATGACTTAAAGACTATTGAGAGACAAGTGGATTCTGGTTTGTGGGGCACTGACACCAGTACTAGAAAAAGTGGCAGCTGTACCATAGGAATAGTGCCTGAACTCTGCTGACACCAGAGTTCTTACAAATCACATGACAAGAGAGGTACAGTGGGTTTTAAACTAAATAATGGGAACAAGCTGATATTGCAGGGAATGAAACATGTTATAAAGAAGGGTAGAACAATACACTGAAGATTTCTGACTAGCAAAGAACAGATAGAAGTGCTCATATTAAAATACAGATCAACAGCTCAGTCACATCCACATTAACTCTTTGACATTCTTCCTTGACAGTTCCTGAGAGTCTATAAATGGTTCGACGCTTCAAAAATCTGTACTCATCTTTCCTGGAACTTCATGTTTGAGCTGCTCAAATTCAGATTTTCACTTCAGCTAGAACACTAAAAATGGTTCTTGTCAAAGTCACAAATTATATCCTTTGTAATTTCACCCAAGTTGAAGTATTCCTTCTAACTCTTTCTGAAAATAAGCAGCCCTTGTCATGGTGGACAATACCCTGAATCCCAATGCCTGTCTATTGTTGCCCAGTTTGGCAGGAATACACTCACCTGGTTCCACTCTTACCAATCTATCCAAAGCCCCAGTATTATCTGGAAATGTTTCACATCTTGCTCCTACACCAATAGCTCAGAAGTTCTCCAAGGATCTATCATTACTCATCTTCTAATTCTCAACCGCATGGTGCAATTGCATTGTACCAGCTTGAGTCTGAGTAAGAAACCTTAGTGCAGAGATACGAGTAATGCTTCACGGAGGCGTGGGTAAACGGAATAATAGGAATTTAGTTTTTCTTATGATGACTGTAATGAAATATTTCTAACCTTCCATTTGATCTAGTTCAATATAATTCATGTTTCTCTTGTTTAATAGATATTTCTATTGTGTTGTGATAAAGGTTTATAATAAAATATTTGGAAACTTGAGTTCTAAAATATGGGTAAATAGGTTCATTTTTTGTTTGTTTCTTTAGTTCTGTGAAGGTGCACTATCTTTTCCTGCCCAAAAAGTCAAAGACTTCTTTTCTCAAGCAGTGGGTCAAAACAGTATATCAAAGAAACTGTATGACTTAACCAAAACAACTGGTGATATTGCAGTAGCATTTAATAATTTGAGATTTTATGATCTATACAACTTCAAGACAAACAGATAGAGAGGGGCCACAAGCAGGTTTAGTTCAGAAGATCTATACCAGAAGAAGGACAGTTCAGTTTTGGCAGTCTCTGGACTATCAAAGTTGGAGAGAAATCTTAAACTGCCTCAACAATGCACAGAAAGAGGACTGGGAAAAAATACCCTGAGCTTTACTTACTTATGAAAGGGTAGAAAGTCATCAAATGGAAATGATGCAATCTCATCAGTTGAGTAAGAAATTAGAGTGAAGATGAAATGATACTTCACTGGACTCCAGTATCTATTCAGGATATTGCTGGGGAAAAAGGACTGAATCTTTCTTATGCCATTCATATGATCTTTCCAGGCTACTGTACATACTATAGACTTTTGTTTTATAAACATGGTATCTTTTCATGAAAGGTACGTTGGCAGCCTTATGTGAATGTGTTCAGTGATTGAAGGCCACAATAACCAAATTGGGAATGAAAAATTATGGTCTATTTAAGCCAGGCTTTAATTTGGTCTAATTCAATATTACCATTAATATTATGGTAATTATGGATATTAATAATGTTGAAAGTATATTGGCAGCCTCTTGTGAATGCATTCATTAACTGACCTCTTGTGGTTAAAAACACAGTTAAGATCTAAAAAGTTAGAATCTAACAAACCAGGATTCACTCTGGAATCTGTAATGTCCAGTATTATCATTACCCCTGTGCTCACTGACCAATATTGACGCTAAGTTGAGCAGCACGTCAACTTTAAAGCTTTCACTTTCTTGTTAAACAAATCATTCCATGCCATTGCACCTACTAATCACCGCAGACTCTTCTCTACCTAATCACCACTGGCTCTTCCCTCCAAATCACCACAGTTTCTTCCAGATCTACTGCCCTCTAAGATCCGCACTTGTCCAGTTCTAGCTTCTTGAACACAACTCATTTTAATTGCTCTATCATTAGAGGGTATATCTTCAGTTATTTTGCTTTCCTTCTTTGGTTTATTCCTTAATTACTTCATTGATAAATTTTTTGTTCATTCACATAGTATCTTAAATACCTCAAAGTCATAGTTTGTTTTACAACATTCCTGTGAGGTGCCTTGGTACATTTTATAACGCTAAAACTGCTATATAAATAAAGTTTGCTGTTCTTACAGTGACAAACTTGAGACTGGACTGTTTCTTGAAGAATACTAACCTAAATTATGCACCCTAGGTCTTCAAAATGCTAGAAATTGTAATTTCCAAATTCATACTTTTTGAAACAATGAGGTGGTAATTTAACAGTTTAAGACACTGATCACTTCTCATAATGATGAGGGTGCTCACAAAATAAAATAGAAACACTCATACCGAGTTGTGGCAGATAACGAATGTCTTTAAACTGGTTACAAATGGAATTGTCAGCAGGTTTAGAGTCTGGTAATTTTCTAAAAATTTGTACCAATTAGATTTGTAGATTCTCGTCAAGAATGAAACAGTTAAACCATATCAAAATTGTTGAGTAATATTTCCCTTTTTTTATATTAGGACTCCTTCTTAGTTCTTAGAATCATAACCTGCACAATATAGGTTCATGATGCATTGAAAAATGACCAATAGTCCATTAGAAAGCCATTCAGGTAACCACAGTGTTAAATTAAGAGAACGCAAATTAGATAGCATACACATAGCAATGTCCAAAATAGCTGCAGCATACAGTGAATTTGTTGTTTTTCCCTTTTCCCATACACATCACTGAAACAAGCAAATTGTGCAAGATTAGTGCTTTGTAATTTAATTAAAGGCACAACAATAAATCAATAAATGGGTTTTCACTCTCTTTCCCCCTCCTCACCAAAGGGATATGATTCACATTTTAAAAATATTTTATTAATTGCAGCACCATGTAAGGAAACTGTACTATGTATCATTCTGCTTTCACCTTTTGCGGAATCTAGCTGATAAAGTTGCATAACTTGACCACACAGCCCTGGGAAGAATCAACAAATAATCATTTTACAGATGGCAGGGCTTGATACAAACAGATTAACCACACAGACCATCATTACATTTGGTTTACTTCAAATCATGTGACTCAAATCAGCTGTTTCCTTCTGCTGGCAGATATTCCAGATTTTCCAAAATGGATCAGTGTCTTAAACTTACCTGAATCAGATGACACTAAAAAAAATGCCCCTTAAGGAGTGCCTTTAAATAATAGCACTTGAAAGGAGATTCTGATTAAAGATTTTGAACAGTTATGTGCTAATTAAAAAGCAGAACCTCCAAGGTAAAAATGTCTGGAATACTACCTGAGCCATAGGCAAACTGGCACTCGGTAAATAAAGTCTTGAAATTAAGTGTGTGGCTCAGAAATCTGTGTAGGTGGAATGGGTTTCAGTTTGTGGAGCATTGGCAGCAGTTCTAGGGTAGAAGAGAACTATTCCTGTTCTCTCGTTGAATGGCAGAGTAATTCAATGCGCTGGATGGACTATTTCTTCTCTTATATCTATGGTACACACTTCACTTGAATTGTGCTGGGTCTTGGTGAATTGAGTAAATAAGTCTGTACAGAGGGTTTTAAACTAATTGGCAGGATGATTTAGGAAAGGAGAAAAAGAGGCTTCAAAAAGCAAAAGGATATGGCAGTTTTCCACGACATCTATTTTGATTATGATACCAGAGTGAGACAATAAGCGACAAAGTATACAAAAACAGTAAACCAGCAATAAAAGGGTTGGGGATGAGGAGGTTTGTGGGGGACAGAATGGTAAAAGACTAATGGCTCTTTTCGTGAATGCTCATAGTTTTTAGAACAAAATAAGTGAATTGAAGGCTAGTAAATGGGTTTGATTTTATAGCCATTAGGGAGTCATGGTTACAAAGAGAACAAAGCCAGCAACTAAATATTTAGGGATATGTAGTTTTTTTTTGAAAAGATAGGCAGGAAGGACAGGGTTTTGGGCAACCTTTCCTCTAATTTCCTTCCTGGCTACGTGGGCCTTCGTGGTCCATGCACGGCAGCGACTTCTGGAACTGGAAGTCAATGCCACAATCAGCTTGTCGAAGCCATTCACTGTGTGTGAAACCTTGGAGTGGCTGTGTGGGTACTGCCATGTGGCTTAGAAGGAACTCTGGTAGTGGGGTACTGTTATTATAGTAGGATGGAATATGTTCGACAGCAAGAAATAGTTTTGGATGAGAAAATGTACAATCTATGTTGAGCTAAGAAAAATAGGAAGATGACTCTGGTAGGAATAGACTATTGGCTCCATAACAGTAACTATATAGTATGAATGAAAATAAATCAGGACCTAATGAGGGTATGTAAAACAGGCAGTCTACTAATCATGGGTGAATTTAATCTTCATATAGATTGGGATAGTCAGACTGACAGAGGCAGTTATGGGCAAGAACTTGTAGTGTACATTCCAAACAGTTTCCTAGAACAATAAACTGTGGACCCAATGAGGGATCAGGCTACTCTGGATATGGCAATAAGTAGAGATAGTTTCAATAAAATGATGTCGTAGTTAAAGGTCCCTACAAAACAGTGGCCATTATATGCTAGAATTTAGCATTCAGTTTGACAGAAATTCCACTTCATTTCCTGGAATTAAATCAAGCAATAACTTTTTGTTTGTTTGATGAAAAACAGTCTCAAATGCATTCTAAAGTGTGGGCTCCATTCCATTAATTTTAGTCTGATCTATGTGAGAATTAATATTGGTCAATATTATCGCTCTTTTCTTCTCCCATATGTTGCCCACTTTGGCCAGAAAAATATAAAGGAAAACAGATTCTACAGTGCAGAAGGAACAGTCTTTGTGCATGAATCACAGAGAGTGGGCATGATAATCAGAAAGGCAAATGGAATCCTGGCACTTATTGCAAAAAAATCGGATTATAAAAGCAAAGCAGCATTGTTACATTTAAATAAGGCATTGGTGAGATCACACCTGGAACTCTGTGTCCAGTTTTGGTCTCCTTACTGGAGGAAGGATGTGGTAGCACTGGAGGCAGTTCAGAAATGATCACCAGATTGATTCCAGGAATGAAAAGGGCTGTTGTATGAGCAGCAGTTGAACAGCTTGGGCTTGTACTTGCTGGAGTTCAGAAAAAGTGAGGGGGGAGTCTGATCGAGGTATATAAAATGCAAAAGGGGATTGATAAAATAACTTTGTGCAGATGCTCCCCCTTGTGGGACAGTCTCGAAAAAGTGGTCATAGTTATAGAATGAGAGGAGGTAAGTTCAAAACTTATTCTCTCAAGGGGTTTTGAATCTGTGGGATTTACTGCCCCAGAGTGGAGTGGGGATGGAGTCAAGTAACAGATTCAAGAAAGAAACAGATATGATTCTGATGAAAATAGGATAAAGGGCTATGGAGAACAGTCAGGAAAGTGGAGTTGAGGCCAGAGTAAGATCAGTCATGATCATGTTACATGGCAAAGTGGCAACCACAGGAAGTGCTACACTTGCCCCCACACCTCCTCCCTCACCCACATCCCAGGCCCCAGGAAGACTTTCCACACCAAGCAGATGTTCACCTACACATCTGCCAATGTGGTATACTGCATCTGCTGTACCCATTGTGGCTTCCTCTACATTGGGGAAACCAAGCAGAGGCTTGTGGACCACTTTGCAGAACACCTGCAGGACTGACCTATCCCTTCCCACTTACATTCACCTCTACAGGCTCCATCCCTCCCCCTTTACCTTGTCTGTCTCCTCTCCACCTATCTTCTCCTCTGTCCATCTTCGATCCACCTCCCTCTCTCTCCCCATTCCCCTTTTCTGATGAAGGGTCTAGGCCCAAAACATCAGCTTTTGAGCTCCTAAGATGCTGCTTGGCCTGCTGTGTTCATGCAGCTCCACACTTTGCTCTCTTGAAGGGCTAAATAGCCTATTCCCACTCCTAATTCCTAATTTCAATCATTCCTGTTTTGGTTGAACTTCACACTTTTCTGTCTTTCATACTCAATCACTTTCTCAAAGTTCAAAGCTCTTTCCCTTCTACTAAATGCTGGATGGAAGTTTAACTGTGTGTTTGGGAATGCAGTATACTGGAACTGTATTTATTCTCATTCAAGATTTCTTCCATGGAATAAGACAATACAAAGATAGGAAGGAAAGCATTTTGTGAGGTTATCCAAGTCTTCAAAGGGATATAGGTAATTTAAGTGTGTGGACAAAATTTAGCAATGGAGTATACATAATGTGAGAACATGAGAGAGTATCCCCTTAGGTTAGAAAAACAGACAAACTCCTATTGGTTAAAACAGTCACTTGAGAATCCTGCAGCACAGCAGGATCTTATTGCCCTTGTACATGAATCACAAAAAGTTAGCAAACATCCAATTGAACCACTGGTACATTTCCAGTCACTGTTTGTGCATGACCTCAGTTGCCCATCAAATTGTGCATTACTTCCAGGTTGGGTTTGATGTTTATCCCATTGGCTTTCTATCTGAAGGATGTTACTGAGACTGGAGGGTTTGAGTTATAAGGAGGGGCTAGATAGGCTAGGACTTTTTCCCTGGATCGTAGGAGGCTGAGGGGTGACATTATAGAGGTGTATAAAATCATGAGGGGCGTAGCTAAGGTGAATGGCAAAGGTCTTTTTCCCAGAATAGGGGAGTCCAAAACTAAAGGGCATAGATTTACGATTACATTAACTATAGTGTGGACACAGGCCCTTCGGCCCAACAAGTCCACAGCGCCCCTTGGAGCATCGCACCCAGACCTATCCCCCATAACCCACACACCCCTGAACACTACAGACAATTTAGCATGGTCAATCCATCTAGCCTGCACATCTTTGTACTGTGGGAGGAAACCCACGCAGACATGGGGAGAACGTGCAAACTCCACACAGTCGCCAGAGGCTGGAATCGAACCCGGGTCCCTGGTGCTGTGAAGCTGCAGTGCTAACCACTGAGCCACCGTGCCACCCCAAAGGTGAGAGGGAAAAGATTTAAAACGGACCTGTGGGGTAGTGTGCAGATGGAATAAGTTGCCAGAGTAAATGGTGGATGCAGATAGAGTTACAACATTTAAAAGACGTTTGGATGGATTCCGTGAATAGTTTAGAGGGATATGGCCCAAGTGTAGGCAAATGAGACTAGTTTAGTTTGACAAACCTAGTTGACATGGGTGAGTTGGACTGAAGGGTCTGTTTCCATGCTGTATGACCTTGTGATAGGTACAGCAATTAGGATGGTACATAAAATACTGACCTTTCTTAGAAGTGGAATACAATATCAAAGTAGGTAGCCCTTGTTAGAAGAGTACAGGCTAGGCCATACTAGTTTAGCTCTCATCATTTAAACAGCAGCACTGGAGGCAGTTCAGAGAAGGTTCACTCAGTTCATTCCTTAATTGAAGGGGTTACTTTATGACAAGAGATTGCACAGATTGAGCATAACCTCACAGGGGTTCAGAAGAACAAGAGATCTTACTAAAACATACTCAGAGAGCTTGACAAAGTAGATGCTGAGTGGATGTTATCCCTCACCACAAAGACCTGAAGGATGAAAATCTTTATAAGAATCAACACCAGAACTCCAACTACAACAGAACTCCAGAGGACAATTTTGCATAAGGACTGAACCCTGGACACTTCAATCACCACTGGTTGAAATCCTGGCCAGATTCCATCAAATTGAGGAGTCATGTTGTACAGGACCTCGGGGAGGCCACTTTTGGAGTACTGTCCTGCTATAAGAAGGATATTATTAAATTGAAGAGGGATCTGAAAAGATTTTACAGGATGTTGCTGAGACTGAAAAGTTTGACTTATGGGATAGGCTGCGAATGTTTTCACTGGAGCAGAGGAGGTTGAGGGGCGACCTTATAGAGGTTTATAAATCATGACGGGCGTACATAAGGTGAATAACAACGATATTTTCACTTGGGTGGGGCAGTTTAAATGTAGAGGGCATATTTTTAAGGTGCGAGGTGAAAGATTTAAAAGGGTTCTGAGGGGCAACTTTTCATACAGGGTGATTCATATATGGAACGAACTGCCAGAAGAAGTGGTAGTCCCAGTACAGTAACTATATTCAAAAATACATTTGGATAGGCCATGAATAGAAAAGATTTATAGGGATGTGAGCCGAATGCAGGCAAGTGGAATGAGCTTAGGTTGGGGAAACTTGATCGGAATGGATGAGTTGGACTGAAATGTCTGTTTCCATGCTGCACGATTCTATGATTCTTGGGTAAATTGAAGACTACAGGACAGTTTCTAAATAAGAGGTTTCCAATGAAGATAGAATTGAGGAGGAATTTAAATCTCCTAAAAATGTGACTAGTCTTTGAAATTCACCATCCCAGCACACATTGAATTTGTTCCATAACCCAGTCAGTAATATCAAGTCTTAGTTAACGTTCAATACAATAGAGATAAGCAAGGTAAGCTCCACGGTTTGAACCATATTCAATTTCTTTCCTCTCCCTTCAACTATTTCTCAAGGTTTGCCACTCACCGTATACTAGAGATACCAGAATTTTTGTAAATGAAAAGGGTAGGAGAAAATCATTGTGGTCTGCTGGGATACTACAATGTCATAATAAAAATATAATGGGACCGTGTGAAATGTAGGACCAGAACAAAATAAAGTACATTAAAAACAGACATACAGTGACAAAATGGGCATACTAAGAGTATCTTTTTGGCTGCCTTTTAGAGTAACTGCCCCTTTACCAGATCTAGTGAAGCCAACAAGTGAATACAAGGCAATGCATCCAACAGTGTCCATCTTCTGGATGTGTGAGTTTGCTCGCTGAGCTGGAAGGTTCATTTTCAGACGTTTCGTCACCATTCTAGGTAACATCATGAGTGAGCCTCCGGTGAAGCGCTCGTGTTAGATCTACAGGAAAACAACACATACGGACCAAAAACTGAACTACAGAAGCAACCATCCCAACACCCACAAACGAAGCTGCATTAGAACATTATTTCAACAAGCCACCACACACTGCTGCACAGAGAAACCACGAAGAGCAGAAGAAAATCACCTATACAGCATATTCAAAAAGAACGGATAGCCAATGAACACAGTCCGCCGATTTCTCAGCAACAAACCCGAACAAACAGACAAAACGTGCCCAGAAACCAGAACCACTCTCCCCTACATCAAAGACATTTCGGAAATGACTGCCAGACTATTCGGACCTCTTGGCATCATGGTAGCCCACAAACCCACCAACACACTAAAACAGCAGCTAATGAACTTAGAAGACCCTATACAGACAACAAGCAAAACAAACGTCATCTACAAAATACCTTGCAAGAACTGTGACAAACACTACATTGGATAAACAGACAGAAAGCTAGCCACCAGGATACATGAACATCAACTAACCACAAAACGACATGATCCACTATCACTCATATCCTTACATACAGATGAGGAAGGACGCCACTTTGATTTGGACAACACATCCATCCTAGGACAAGCCAAACAGAGACACACACGAGAATTCCTAGAAGCACGGCATTCCAACCGGAACTCCATCAACAAACACATTGATTTGGAGCCCATCTACCACCCTCTGAGAAAAAGAACAGGAAATGACATCACCAACCCAAGAAAACCTAAACAGATAAATAGAAAGTGGGACATAACACCAGCGCTTCACCGGAGGCTCACTGATGATGTTATCTAGAATGGTGACGAAATGTCTGAAAACGAACCTTCCAGCTCAGCAAGCAAACTCACATCCAGAACTTCAACCTGAGCTACAAATCTTCTCAAAACTCGCTAGTGTCCATCTTACTATGATCCATTTTGCACTCAGTTCTATCCTATAGAGTCAGAGCAACTTTATTCTTTTTGAAACATAAAATGAGTACTCAAATCAAAATATTTTTTAAAATGTTTAATTACAAGTTTTAAAGGTGTCTGAATCACCAGTGCAATTATCATGGATTTAGATATATGCATAGTAGAAAAGTTGTCAACTAGTCCATAGAAGAGACATTCTTATTGCTCTTATCGGTCTACATTTTGTTTCACAGAAATCAGCAAATAATGTAAGCTACTGCTGTACTCACAGAGAATTGGGTCGTTCCAATTTCACTGCAGAAGCTTCAGTGTCATAACAGCCAAGGCCATGCATACTTTGTCGATGAGTTTTAGAATTTGATGAAGCATTCACAGTAGGGGTGATCATAGATTCAGTACTGGAGTTTGCAGCGTTTCTCTGCTTCTCTGGCAAGAATAAGATATTTTTCTTTACATTTGGTATATTTACCCAAGTGGCAAAATATTCCACAATTATTTTCCAACAAGGGCTTTCAAAAAAATAATAAATGCAGTATTACAACTAAAGCTTAACCTGACGAGCTTCACCTTAACCTTGAAATTAAAAAAATCATTTTAATATTACTAACTTTGCACAAGTACTTCCGTTTAATTGACCAGTATTGCTGCATGCATGAATGGGACTGAAATTACCCAACATTACTAGATGAATACTCCACTATTTTTAAAGGCAAGAACAGCACTTAAAAATGCAAAGCAACCACCCTCTCTACATCACAGAGATGGTCTGCTAGTCCTTACATCAAATCTAAATTCAAGGAACACAAGATCATTGTTTAGTAACCACTGCCAAGAAAATTAGACCTTCATCCATTTCTATTCTGTTAGATATGTTATAGTTAGAACACATACGTACTCAAACAAAACCAGATAATATTTCACACATTCCTTGCAGATTCTAATATTATTTAGGGAAGATTGTGAAGAAAAATAAAACTAAATGCCAATATAAACGGAATGGTGATATATGATTGAGTTAACACCATTTCTTGGCAGCCTAATGAAGTTCACAGCTGGCAGATGCCTGAAAATTAGCCACCAGCCGGCATTGGTATCCTAGACAATTTGTAGAGGTGCAAGAAAAAGTCTAGCGACATTAAAACTGAATCCTGCAACTGTGTCATTTAGCATTGACATTAGAATGTTAATATTCCTAGGCAGGTCAGCGTGACATATAATATAAACTTATTGATACTAGCAAACAGATGCGGCAATGCAAGATGTGGTACAGAAACTCTGGAACTCCTCCCTTAATTTGTATTGGTTGATTGCACATGTGCTGTGTACAAATTACAACATTTTGGACTAGGGTGCACAAACCTGACAAGACAGCAGTTGCTCATTGCAGGAAAGAGCTGTCGTAGGTTTCAAGATATGGCTGCAATAATGCTCCTTTTGCTTCTGCAGGTTGGCACTGTAAGTAAATGGTCCATTTGCAGCTGACTGTAACACATCAGGAATAACACAGGTACCGGATAAATGATGGGAGGTCAGCAATCAAGTCAATGCACTCTTCCAGGTCTCTTTTATGTAACTGAAAACAGGGAAGGTATCAGGAGAAGCACAATGAGAGACTTGCTCCTCACTTTTGCCGGCACCACTCATGGGACTCAGATTATGGCAGAAAACAATCTTTGAGATACATAATTTTAATATCTGCACTACTAATACTACATTGCACACATCCTTGCACTGTGCCAAGGCTGTAAGGCAGAGTGTAGTGAACACTTACTTAGGCTTCCAGCCAAAGGTTTTCTACTGTCATTCCAGGACTTCTGAGCAGAATCACCAGTTATAGATGCAGATACTAGTCTCCTTGCCCTAGAATCACTTTCCAATTGTATATTTTGCTTGTATAACTGTAGGCAGTCTGTGCTACCACATAGTGAGGCAAATCTGCTTCCTGGTTAAGAACCATTCATGTGAATAATTATATATAGGGCATATGCTATCTGAAATGAACTGATGTAAACCCCTGCTTACACTGGCTAAGAGGGTGGAATGAAGAACCATGATGTCTTTAGAGAAGCCATTTGTGAGATCTTTCAATTGAAAACTGTCACTTTGTGTACATTCAGCACCAAATGATACTTCATTCCACGGAAAAAACAATTAAGGGGTCATGCTGAAAAAAAAAACAGCATTTACAATTTGCTCGATATTTGTATGCATTGCAAACAGTCTTATGTGGAAAGGTTGAAGGTTTGATAGAATGAAAACTGTGATGACAATTTTAGTAGCCTCAATGAGTCCAGTAGGAGTTATCTCTGATCGAAACTGTGTCTAAGAGTCACAATGCAACAAACTCTTTTTTTGTGAAACAAATGTGTCAAGGATACGTCTCCTGTAACAAGACTATGTAAGGGTCTATAAACATTGGTCCAGAGGTAGCAATGAGTGCCAATAAAATGTCTCCAATATCAATGCATCCCCATTGATACTCCTGCAATCTCACCTTCAGCTAAATCATGTAACAAGTTCACAATCCATGAAAAAATTCTCTTCTTTATTTCTTTGGGTGGTGCAATTGAATTATCAGCAGCATTCTGAAGATGCAACTAAAGAGTTTTAATGACATGTAAATCATAATTACTGAAATACCTCACTATCACTGAAAAACTAACTTTAAAAACCAATACCTTCATTCTCTGGTCATGTTCCTTAATTTAAAAAAAAAGTTTATAATACTTCAGTTGCTACCTTAATCTCATCAGTACGCTCAATTTTTATTTTACTCTCAATTAAAAACTGAATGACAATCATTACGATTTGCTGTCTGAGATAACTTCTTTGGGTGAACAATCCCTCAGCTTGCTTGAAGGTTTTAGTGTTCTTGGACAAGCCCTATAGATGTATCTCACAGAATCCCGACAATGCAGATAGAGGCCATCTGGTCTATCGAGTCTGCACTGATCCTCCAAACAACATCCCACACAGACCCAAACACCCTAACCTTTCCCCATAATACCACATTTACCATGGCTGATCCAATTAGCTTGCATATTTATGGACATTTTTGGGCAATTTAGCATGGCCAAACAACCTAACCTGCATATCTCTGGATTGTGGGTGAAACTCAAAGCATCACACAAACTCAGGGAGAACGTGAAAACTCCACATCCTCCAAATCATTCACCCAAGGCTGGAATCGAACCCAGGTCCCTGGTGCTGTGAGGCAGCAATGCTGATCTTTAAACCACTGTGCTGCTAGATGTTAGAGATCACAGATTTGGAAGGGACTTTGATGAGTTGATGCAGTGCATCTCCTATTGAGTTTGTACTGTTGCCAATATGCTTTGGTGGCGGAGCCAGAGAATGTTTTCAGTAATGGATGAGATGCCAAAGCACGCTGCTTTGTCCTGGATGGTAACAATTCTCTTTGGTGTTACTGGAGCTGCACTCATCTAGACAAATGGAAACTATTCCATCATATTCCTGATGACTCTTGTAGGTGGTGGACAGACTTTGATGAGTCAGGAGATGAGTTACTCATCATAGAATTCAGAGACGCTGACCTGTACTTGTAGCCACAGTATTTATTTGGCTGTTCCTGTTCTGCTTCTGGTCAACAGTAACTCACAGAATGCGCAGAGCGGGAGATTCAGCAATGGTGACACCACTACATGCCAAATGGAGATAGCTAGATTCTCTCTTGTTTGAAATGGCAGAGATTTCTCACAATGTTTCCTGCCACTTATCAATCCAAGCCTGAACATTATCCAAATCTTGTAGTACACTGACATGGACTGCTTCAGTACTGATGAGTCGCAGATAATGATGAACACTGTGCAAGACCTCCACTTCTAATTTTATGATGGAGGGAAAGACATTGGTGAAGTAGCCGAAGAAGGCTGGGTCTAGGATACTTTTCTAAGGAGCCTTATAGTTATGTCTTGTGATTGTAATTATCGACCCTGAACAACCACAAGCGTCACACTTTTTGATAGACATTACTCAAACCTATTATAATTAGTTTATATATCCAAATTATCAATGTCTGTGGAACTGTAACTCAATTTGTTCCATTAAAAATAAGAGATCAAGAAATAAGTGAAATGTAACAGTATATGTAAGAAAAGCCAAGGTTGAAGCAAGATACATTAGTCCACCTATATTTATTCTCCTTGTATACAAATGTACAAATATTTATGGGCTTGGTTTGGAAGAAAAGTATTGTTACATAATACTGAAAAACCTTGTGAGCAGTGTAGAAAATATAAAGAACGCCAACGGAAATGATTCCAAGTTTGAGGAAAGATTTACAAAATTCAATCCCTTTATATGTAGCTGCAGGTGGTTAGGGGAGGTCTTGTAGAATCACAGAATTATTACAGCACTGGGCCTGTTGTGCCCATTCAATCTGTCTAAATTCATTAAGAATTTTATAGATCTAAATAATGTCTCAATCTTACAGGCCCAGTCTTCCCAATTCCTCTTCATAGGACACTTCAACAATCCCTGGAACTAATCTAATGAATCTCCACTGCATTCCCTCTACGGAAGGTATATCCTTCTTCAGGTAAGAGGACCAAAACCTCACACAATACTGTATGTGTGGTTTCATGAAGCTTCTAAATAATTTAAGCATGACATCATTATTCTTGAACCCAATTTCTCCTATGAGAAATGCTAACATCCCACTTCAGTTTCTAATAGCTTGATGCACTTCCATATTAACTTTCAGTGACTTATGAACAAGGATACCCATGTCCCTTTGGACACCAACTTATCAATCTCTCATCATTTAAAACATAATCTGCACCTCCATTCCTCCTACCATATACATCCATATTTTATTCCACACGTCATGCTCTTGGGCACTCACTCTGTGTAAATCAACTCCTTTGCATCATCGTCACAACACTCTGGTGATGGCCTAATGGTGTTATTACTAGACTATTAATCCAGTGACCTAGTTCTGGGGACCTGAGTTTGAATCCCGTCATGGCAGACGGTAAAATTTGAATGTTTAAAAAAAAATCTGGAATTAAGAATCTAATGATTACCATGAATCCTTTGTCAATCGATGGAAAAATAATCTGTTCGCTAATGTCCTTTAGGGAAGGAAACTACCATTCTTTCCTGGTCTGATCTACATGTGACTCCAGACCCTAAGCATTGTGGTTGACACTAGACAAATTGGAATGCGCAATAAAGCTGACAAAGCTAATGACACCCACATCCCACATTAATGAATAGGGGAAAACAAAGTCCCACTTAAACTTGCATCACTTTTGAAATATTATCTTTAATCCCCAAATCAAAATCATTAAAACAGAATGTGAAGCTAGGGCACTAAGCATTGATCTATTTGGTGCCCAACTAGTCACAGCCTGTCAATCTGAGAATGTTGCATTTATTCCAACTACTCTGCTCTCTGTATTTGAAAACTATACTGAAAAAAACTTGATTATTAGCAAAACAACATTAGTGGGCTAAATTGTATCAGAGATAATGGGAACTGCAGATGCTGGAGAATCCAAGATAATAAAGTGTGAAGCTGGATGAACACAGCAGGCCAAGCAGCATCTCAGGAGCACAAAAGCTGACGTTTCGGGCCTAGACCCTTCATCAGAGAGGGGGATGGGGTGAGGGTTCTGGAATAAATAGGGAGAGAGGGGGAGGCGGACCGAAGATGGAGAGAAAAGAAGATAGGTGGACCTATCCACCTATCTTCTTTTCTCTCCATCTTCGGTCCGCCTCCCCCTCTCTCCCTATTTATTCCAGAACCCTCACCCCATCCCCCTCTCTGATGAAGGGTCTAGGCCCGAAACATCAGCTTTTATGCTCCTGAGATGCTGCTTGGCCGGCTGTGTTCATCCAGCTTCACACTTTATTATCTTAGTGAGCTAAATTACCTCTTTTCATACTTAGTTTTTCTTATGTCAATTGCTACACGACTTTATTCTCCTTCCTCTTCTTAAGGAATTGAATTTGGGTCAGTCAATCAGTCAATACTGTTTGAAAGGTTATTTCCCAAATTGTGACTTGTTGATTAAAAGGGTATAACATGTTTTGCCACTCAATCAGCATACTGACCCATACAGGTTGTTTAGGAACAGAAATAATGACTTTTTCAAAAACTGCCAATTATGATTTCATGTTGCAGCATCCAATCTCTAAATAAATGCATAAGCTGTAAGGGGTCCTATCCTTGATTTCTGTGGGGTTAACAATGGCACTCCAATTATGAATGCATTCCTGGCTTCTAAAGATGACAAGCCTCTACGAAATCAATTATTAACCATTCCCAAAATATACACAGAATAATTGATAAAGTATTCATCAACTTTGGAGTGGATGTTGTTGTAGCATTTATTCCAAACACGTAATGCTAGAACAAATCTCGGATGCACTAAAATACTTTGTTAGAAAGGGCAGTATTGTTTCACAGTGGTTAGCACTGCTGCCTCACTTGGGTTCAATTTGTTGGTTTTCTCCAGGTGCTCCAGTTTCATCCCACAGTCCAAAGATGTGCAGATTAAGGGGACTGGCTATGCTAAAAATTGCACTGTAGTGTCCAGAGATGTGCAGATTCGGTAGGTTAATCATGGTAAAAAACCACAAATGGGATTACAGGGCTGGGTGGGATGCACTTCACAGGATTAGTGCAGACTCAATGGGTCAAATGGCCTCTTCCTCAACTGTAGGAATTCTATGATCTTGTATAGAGACACCATATTGTTTTGCAAACAATTGAAAAATAAGAAAAGACCTCATTAGAGTGTTAGTTAAAGACTTCAATGGAAGATTAGCATAAAAGTAGCACCCTCACCACTAAGTCAAGTAATCATGGTTTCAAACAATCTCCAGGATTTAAGCAGGTCATCCACGACAACCCTTTAATGTACTACTGATAGAGTGGTGCGTTGTTGGAGGAGCCATTTTCAAGTGAAATTTCAAGTTAAGTCCTGTCCCTCAGTCAAGGTGCTTAAATAACAAGTAATTACACTCAAAAAGTATTAAGGCTGTGAGGATGTGAAACACTACATGCCCACACAATATTTCTTAAAAGGAAAGAAAGGACCAACTGAATTCTACAATGATGTTTAGCCCCTTCAAAGTTTTAAGTTGCAAATTGGAATCCAAGCTTTGTAATTTACTGGAAATTGGACACTTTAATTACATATATTCACAATTAAGGAAGTTAAGTGCTTAGTTAGTTGTACAAGAAATCAGCTGTGAAGACAACACTCTAACTCCTTTGTAGCACCACTTGCATGTGTAAAAGTGATTCTGAAATAATTTAAAAATGCAAATAAATGAAACCAATAACAGCAAATGATCCCACAAAGAGAAAAGCTTATTTTATACTTTTCCCAAGTTTTAGTGTTTTGAACAAATTAAAAATAAGTATGTGTTCCCTGCATGGGTATTAACTTACAACATTTTTTCCCCAGACATTAGACAAAATTCTTTCTGAAAATGTGCTTTCAATCTTCAAAAATATTTTGAAATACAATTAATAAGAACCAAAGAACCAAGACACATTCAGCAGGATTTAATTCACTAGCAGGTTGCTACCACTTCGGATCAAGTTACAGGATGTAATTTTCATTATGCAAGGTCAGTTGTGCTACTCCAGTTTTACACTTAATTCAAATTCTAAGACTTCTAAATATTAGTGCAAAATGCTTGAACTATGACAAGCAGATGGTATTCTCCCAAATTGGAATGGCTTTCCTTTAGAACCCATTCACTGCATGCTTTGTGACCATTTTAACAATACTTCCTCACAGGCACATTCTGAAGACAACCAAAGTATCTTTTGCTCTAAATTGATAGCCGACAGTAAATCCTTAGATTCTCCTGAAGGTCAGAAACCAGCAGAAAATGACTGACTTTCACTCTTTATCACAGATTCAATGCTCAAAGTACAACATCTGAGGTGTGAAGAATTCAAATGCCCAGGCAATAGCAAAGTTTAAAAAAAAGTAACTGATTTCCTGTTTGAATCTTTCAATGTAATATGTATTCTTACATATATCATAGGGCAATGGGAGGAGTATAGTGCTTGTGGGGTGAAGGTGGAAGATCACAAATAGAAGTTTTATATCTCAGTGAAATTATTGATGTGTAGTAAATTAAGTCACATGTGCTTAATTAGTTGCACATATTCACACTATGAACGCAGGAAAATAGTGGCTGAAAGAATTTTAAAGACCCTGGGTAGCAAAGATTTGAGTGGCACTGAAATGCTCATGGTGGACATCCCACAATCTTCTGGAAGCAATTTCTTATAAACCAGTGCAGCTTATTTGTGGGCAGTCAGATATCTGTACAAGAGGAAAAACGTGAACTGTAATGGTGTTCAAAAATATTTCCACATCAGTTGAAATACATATTGATCAATCAGGGCATCTTTAAACTCAATAAATAGCATAAAAAAAGAGATGCATGGCTTCTTAACTCAAAAACTGCAGCTATACATTCTCGTTATTTCATTATACAGAAGTTCCATAATACTAATTTTGAACACAGATTAGCAATGAGATATGAATTAATAAATCATATGAATAAATAACTGCAGCTCTGGATGCGTAAACTGATAAATATTATAAATGGGTTTAGAGCATTGCTGAGGAAATATAATTGTGTATATTATGAATACATAAAAATAACATTGGTTATATACTGAGATAACAAGGTGTAGAGCTGGATGAACACAGCAGGCCGAGCAGCATCATACAAGCAAGAAAGGTGTCGTTTCAGGCCTAGAAAATTTTCTGAAGAAGGGTCTAAGGCTTGAAATGTCAGCTTTCCTGCTCATCTGATGCTGCTTGGCCTGCTGTGTTCATCCAGCTCTACACTTTGTTATCTCAGATTCTTCAGCATCTGCAGTTTCTACTATCTCTGAAATAGTTATATACTGATGAGTTTACAGCATAGATTGTAGATACTTACCATTCTCATTTGAATTGGCTGGAAACAACATTAAAGGCCTCTGGCTACACAAGGGAGGCTTACATTCAAAACTCTTCCTCTGTGCAGAACTCAACGTTACATTTGGTTGAATTGTGGCAGTTTCTGGCACTATCTGGAAAATCTATGAATGAAATATGAAAAAAAAACAGTAGATGCATCATTAATTTAAATATTGGTTAAACCACAACTCTTTCTAGAGATATTAGAGCTTCTAACAGCTCCCCCTACCCTGCCCCTAAACACTCCCCCTCCATTGATGGCAGTTGGCTCCACAAGTACCAGTCACCACAACTAAGCAGTCATCCTTTGCTGATAAGCCCAGACAGCAAACAGCAAAGACACAAACTTCTATTCAACAGAACAGCAAAGCCAAACACGCCCTCAACCATGCCACACACATATTTCCAACAGCATTCACTGAACAGAAATAAACAATGAGCATTTCTCCTCTAACTTTAAAGGTCACTGAAAATGAATCGATGTTCTACACTCCTACCCTTCCCCATCATTGAGACCCAAACTAGTCTCCTTGGCAATCATTTAAATTGCATAAGTAAGTTGCTATGTACAGATATTTGTCAATGTTTACTGTTGCTTTAGCTAATCAAATTTACATAGGGGAGAGCAGCACAGTGGTAAGATATAAATAATCTTAAGATCTAGTCTAATGCTCTGGAGACAAGTTCAAATCTTACCAGTAGAACCAGGAAAACCTAAACTCAAATAATCACTAATCCTGAAACAAAATACTGGTCCACTAAAGCCACTAGATTACCACAAACATTCATCTCCAGTGAAGGAAATTTACCTTGTTTACCTGGTGCGATCTGTTCAAGATTCCAGATTTACAGCAGCATGGTTTACTCTTAACTACCCTCTGAATAGTCTACCAGCTAAGCTTAATGCAAGTCTGAGAAACAGCATCACTCTTCTGCTCTTGTCCTATGTAGTCATTTCCAAAAATTTATTCGGTCTCTTAATTTTTCCCAGCTATAATCAAAAGTCCCTTGAAACATTTATTCTGTGTTTCTTTCCACCTTGTTCCATGTTTCCAATATTTTCTGTTTTATTTCAAATTTCCAGAAAATGGAGCATTCTGCTTTAAACTAATCATGCAAAGGACATAGGCATACAAGTTAGGTTATGGGAACATTCAGTTTTCTAAGAATAACCATTACAAGGGAAAGTGAGGGATATACCACTGGGACAGTGAACGCCTGAGCTGTGTTGGAACTAGTGCTTTAGCAAGCCGTATAAGTAATGAAGTATAGATTGATTTGAACAATGATGGTAAGGCATTGAGCTTGGTTGGATAAATCAAATCAAGGGGTAGAGTCAAAGAAGGAGAGCAAAATAGTAATATGAGAAATAAAGGTCACAGAATGGTAGGAAGGAAGTGAGAGAATAAATTTTAAAATACATTAGCATTCAAGACTAGACAATACAAAGATAATGGCTGGACTAAAGGCTCCATATCTGAATGCAAGTAGTGTTGAAAAAAAATAAATAAATTGACAGCACACGCTGAATAAACGTGATCTGATAAATGTTACAGAGAACTGTTCTGTAGAAGAATCACTCTGCACTCAAAATGGTAATTCTGTTTCTCTCACCATAGATGCTCCCAGACCTTTTGAGTTTTAGAACAGTTTCAGAAATAAAAGGATGCCAATTTAAGGTTGAGACGAGGAGGAATTTCTTCTCTCAGAGGGTTGTGTGTATTTGGAAATCCTTGCTACAGAAAGTTGCAGGATCAGAATCCACAATATTTAGATATATAATTATTATATACATTTAAGGCTAAGATATAAAGATTCTTGATCAGTAGGGGAATCGAGGGTTATGAGGAAAGGATATGAATACAGACATGAGGGGTGTCAGATTAGCCATGGCCCTGTTGAATGGTGCAGCAGGACCAAGGGGCTAATTGACTGAATCCTGTTCCTATTTCTTCTGGTCTTATAGTCTTCCTCCAGCATTCTCTGTGTTTGTCACAGATTTCCAGTATTGCTGGAACTTGCTTTAATAGAAGCTACATGATCTAAATGGTACAATTTTAATGATAGTGCAATAACAGATAGCACTGGGAGAATTCATACTCAAATGTTTGAAGGTGGCAGATTTGTATTGCAACAGTTAATAAATTGTGAGGGAACCTAGGTATTATTAAATTGGTATAGAGAACAAAAGCCAGGAAGTTAAGCTGAACATAAATAAGATATTAGCTCAGTCTCAATTAGCATGCTGTGTTTGAAACTGAATACTATACACAAGAAAGATCATTAAGTTTTGGACAGCATACAGAAGAGATTTACTAAAATAATTTCAGGCATATGAATTAAAGTTATGGAAATAGGCTAGAAAAAAGGAATTGTTCTCCACTGAGTAAAGAAGGAAAAAAGCTTTCTTAATATCATAAAATGTTTAGATAGAGAAAATAAAGAGAAATCTTTATTATGTGGTTAACGGTTCCTAATAAGAGGATGCAGATTGAAGACGATGGCAAAAGAACCAAATATGACAAGAGATGAAACTTATTTTTACAACAGGTGGATAGGATTTAGAATGAATTCCCCAACATGGTGAGGGGAACATATCCAATACAAAGCTTTCAAATGGAATTTGGAAAATAGAAGATAAAATCACAGGCGTATTGGAAAAGAACTGAGTGTTCGGCCCAACAGATTTGCTCTTAGAAAGCACTAGTACAGACACAATGCACCAAACGATCTATTTCTATGAAGTACTATTCTATTCTGTGGCAAAGGACCACAGTGAATTTGAGTAAAGCATCTGAAACTCTTACCTGTTCATGGTTTTCTATTAGAATTTCAACAACTATATTCTGGAATTTGATATCCATGATTGCTGCTACAGTTTCCTCCTTTGGTCTAAGCAGAGTTGGTCCAAACACCACACCCAAGTTTGCCACAGTCATCAGATTTTGCTTGTGATTTTTGGACACCCTGGGCAACAAGAGAGAAGAACTCACTGACTGAAGACAGACCTACAAAAATATTCTAAAATATGACAATTACTCAAAACAAAACAGAACTAGCAGCTCAGCTTCCTAAAACATAGTTAGGCAAACTCTGGGAAAATGCCACTTTAGTACAATATTAACTAGGTAACAAAGACTAGCTGCTGTACAAGAGTTGATCTCTACACATCTTGAAATAAGTCTAGTCTACAGAAGAGTTCCGATAGTCAATACTGGGACCGCTGCTCTCTTTGGCATTTGTATCACAGGCAATTACGTATATGACTTAAGTATAAACTGGATAATAAAACAGTTATTACCAGTCAAATAATGCACAAACTGCGAATGCTGGAAATTTGAAATGAAAATAGAAATTATAAGCTCAGTATATCTGGCAGAATCTATGGAGAGAGAGAGAAACAAAGCCAGTCTTTCAAATCTAACATAACTTCTTCAGAGCACATTGTCACATCAGTCTTGAAACATCAGTTCTGTTTCTCTCTCCACAGATTCTGCCAAACCCGCTGACTTTCTCCAGCACTTTGTTTTTATTTCAAAGTTATTACTATCTTAATTATGATTCAACTATAAATAAAGTAAAACTCAGATTAAAAGGTTACACGGGATTTTGCGACATAATTATAGAATACAGTATATAAAAGAAGGCAACATGAACATTGCCATTCTCAATAATTGCATAGCCTTGGGGAATATGAAGATCTAGTGTGTTTACAGTGATCTCCAGCCTCAAGTGCCTGTGGACGATGCATCTCGACTCCCCCGGAGTACTCAACTTTACAGGAACGAGTTTCCAGCATATCTGTTCATGCCATGTAATATCAAGAAGCTGCTTAGAACATTAGTTTATATCAATGACCTTTGGTCCGAACCGTATCCCAGCAGTCATCCCAACCTCCTGTTTTAGAACCAGCCAGGGCACTAGTTAACAAAGTGTGAAGCTGGATGAACACAGCAGGCCAAGCAGCATCTCAGGAGCACAAAAGCTGACGTTTCAGGCCTTAACCCTTAATTAGAGAGGGGGACGGGGAGAGGGTTCTGAAATACATAGGGAGAGAGGGGGAGGTGGACCGAAGATGGATAGAGAAGATACGAGGAGAGGAGAGTATAGGTGGGGAGGTGGGGAGGGGATAGGTCAGTCCGGGGAGGATGGGCAGGTCAAGGAGGCGGGATGAGGTTAGTAGGTAGGAAATGGAGGCGTGGCTTGGGGTGGGAGGAGGGGATAGGTGAGAGGAAGAACAGGTTAGGGAGACAGGGATGAGCTGGGGCTGGTTTTGGGATGCAGTGGGGGGAGGGAACGAGCTGGGCTGGCTTTGGAATGCAGTGGGGGAAGGGGAGATTTTGAAGTGAAGTCCACATTGATATCATTGGGCTGCAGGCTTCCCAAGCGGAATATGAGTTGCTGTTCCTGCAACCTTCGGGTGGCATCATTGTGGTACTGCAGGAGGCCCAGGATAGACATGTCATCTAAGGAATGGGAGGGGGAGTTAAAATGGTTCACCAGTGGGAGGTGCAGTTGTTTATTGCGAACCAAGCGGAGGTGTTCTGCAAAGCCGTCCCCAAGCCTCCGCTTGGTTTCCCCAATGTAGAGGAAGCCACAACGGGTACAGTGGATAAAGTATACCACATTGGCAGATGTGCAGGTGAACATCTGCTTGATATGGAAAGTCATCTTGGGGCCTGGGATGGGGGTGAGGGAGGAGGTGTGGGGGCAAGTGTAGCATTTCCTGCGGTTGCAGGGGAAGGTGCCGGGTGTGGTGGGGTTTAGAGGGCAGTGTGGAGCAAACAAGGGAGTCACGGAGAGAGTGGTCTCTCCAGAAGGCAGACAACGGTGGGGATGGAAAAATGTCTTGGGTGGTGGGGTTGGATTGTAGATGGCGGAAGTGTCAGAGAATGATGCGTTGAATCCGGAGGTTGGTGGGGTGGTATGTGAGGACGAGGGGGATTCTCTTAGGGCGGTTATTGCGGGAGCGGGGCGTGAGGGATGTGTTGTGGGAAATGCGGGAGGCACAGTCAAGGGCGTTCTTGACCACTGTGGGGGCAAAGTTGCGGTCCTTGATGAACGCGGACATCTGGGATGTGCAGGAGTGGAATGCCTCATCGTGGGAGCAGATGCAGTAGAGGCGAAGGAATTGGGAATAGGGAATGGAATTTTTGCAGGAGGGTGGGTGGGGGGAGGTGTATTCAAGGTAGCTGTGGGAGTCGGTGGGCTTGAAATGGACATCAGTTTCTAGCTGGTTGCCTGAGATGGAGACAGAGAGGTCCAGGAAGGTGAGGGATGTGTTGGAGATGGCCCAGGTGAACTTGAGGTTGGGGTGGAACGTGTTGGTGAAGTGGATGAACTGTTCAAGCTCCTCTTGGGAGCAAGAGGCGGTGCTGATACAGTCATCAATGTAACAGAGGAAGAAGTGGGGTTTGGGGCCAGTTTCGGTGCGGAAGAGGGATTGTTCCACGTAACCTACAAAGAGGCAGGCATAGCTTGGACCCATGCGGGTATCCATGGCCACCCCCTTTGTCTGTAGGAAGTGGAAGGAATCGAAAGAGAAGTTGTTCAGGGTGAGGATGAGTTTGGCTAGACGGATGAGGGTGTCGGTGGAGGGGGACTGGTCGGGCCTGCGGGACAGGAAGAAGCCTTGAGGCCATCTGCATGAGGAACGCAGGTGTATAGGGACTGGACATCCATGGTGAAAATGAGGTGTTAGGGACCAGGGAATTGGAAGTTCTGGAGGAGGTGGGGGGTGTGGGTGGTATCACGGACATAGGTGGGGAGTTCCCGGACCAAGGGGGAGAAAATGGAGTCCAGATAGGTAGAAATGAGTTCGGTGGGGCAGGAACAGGCGGAGGCAATAGGTTGGCCAGGGCAGGCGGATTTGTGGATTTTGGGAAGGAGACAGAAACGGACAGTGCGAGGTTGGGGGCTGTGGGTGGGAGGTCACCTGAGGTGATGAGGTCATGGATGGTATTGGAGATAATGGTTTGGTGCTCGGGGGTGGGGTCATGATCAAGGGGGCAGTAGGAGGTGGTGTCAGAGAGTTGGCATTTGGCCATGGCGATGTAGAGGTCAGTGCGCCACACTACCACTGCGCCTCCCTTGTCTGCAGGTTTGATGGTGAGGTTGGGGTTGGAGCGGAGGGAGCAGAGAGCTGCCCGTTCTGCCGGGGAGAGGTTGGAGTGGGTGAAAGGGGTGGAGAGGTTGAGGCGGTTAATGTCACGACGGCAGTTGGAGATGAAGAGGTCAGGGAGGGTAGGAGGCCTGGGGGTGGTGTCCAGGAGGAGGACTTGTGTTGGAGGCAGTAGAAGGGGTCAGTGGAGGGAGGGTTAGGCTCTTGGTTAAAGAAGTAGGCATGGAGGCGAAGGCGGCAGAAAAACTGCTCTATGGATACAACGCATCATCCTCCGACACTTCTGCCATCTACAATCCAACCCCACCACCCAAGACATTTTTCCATCCCCACCCTTGTCTGCCTTCTGGAGAGACCACTCTCTCCGCGACTCCCTTGTCTGCTCCACACTCCCCTCCAACCCACCACACCCGGCACCTTCCCCTGCAACCGCAGGAAGTGCTGCACCTGCCCCAACACCACCTCCCTCACCCACAAGATGACTTTCCACATCAAGCAGATGTTCACCTGCTGGTCTGCCAATGCGGTATACTGCATCCGCTGTACCCAGTGTGGCTTCCTCTACATTTGGGAAACCAAGTGGAGGCTTGGGGACAGCTTTGCAGAACACCTCTGCTCGGTTCGCAATAAACAACTGCACCTCCCAGTCGCAAACCATTTCAACACCCCCTCACATTCCTTAGACGACATGTCCATCCTGGGCCTCCTGCAGTACCACAATGATGCCAACTGGAGGTTCCAGGAACAGCAACTCATATTCCGCTTGGGAACCCTGCAGCCCAATGGTATCAATGTGGATTCCATCAGCTTCAAAATCTCCCCTCCCCCCCACTGCATTCCAAAACCACCCCAGCTCATCTCTGCCTGCCTAACCTGTTATTCCTCTCGCCTTCTCCGACCTCAAGCCGCACCTCCATTTCCTACCCACTAACTTCATCCCGCCTCCTTGACCTGTCCATCCTCCCTGAACTGACCTATCCCCTCCCCAGCTCCTCACCTATACTCTCCTCTCCACCTATCTTCTCCTCTATCCATCTTCAGTCAGTGTCCCCCTCTCTTCCTATTTATTTCAGAACCCTCTCCCCATCCCCCTCTCTGATGAAGGGTCTCGGCCCGAAACGGCAGCTTTTGTGCTCCTGAGATGCTGCTTGGCCTGCTGTGTTCATCCAGCTTCACACTTTGTTATCTTGGGTTCTTCAGCATCTGCAGTTCCCATTATCTCCGAGCACTAGTTAAATTGTTAACACACAGACAATTTTCTACTTTGTTGGGCAGATGTCAAAGTCCAACTATTGCCCATTAAAACAGGACAAAACCATCCAGCTAATTACACGCATCAATCTCCTCCACCTCAAGTGATCTGCATAAAATGATTAATGAACTGATGGTAGGTATCCTCAATGCTACCAACACCTGGCACTGACTTAGGATCAAGCCCACCAACGATTATCAGGTTCTGCGAGAGACACTGAGCCGCAGACCTCATTGAAGCCTTGCTTTCAACACGAAAACACAGAATTCAGTCAAGTATGGATAGGGTAGAAAACAAAAGGATGTTTCTCGTTGTGGAATAATCTAAAATGATGGGGACACATTTGAAGAATATGATGTCACCCATTATTGATTTATTAATTTTGAGATGGACAGACTCTTGAACGCGAAGGAGGTTGAAGATTACGGGAAATCAGTAGAATGGTGGCGTTGAGGCCAGCATCAGATCAGACTTGAACGTCGTGAATGAGACCGCGAGATGAAAGGGATCTCCTGGCTATTGCATGTCCTTAATTAAAAAGTGACGTGACAATGACTGCCCTTGATAACAGTATTTTGACTGAATGTGGCACCAATGAGGAAAACTCGCTAACAACCAGATTCATACTTAACACAGGAAGATGGTTATGATTACTGCAAACAAATCATCTCAACCCTCATATCATTGAAGGAGAGCATAAGGGTAACAACTACAGTCTAATCATTTTCAGCTGCTGTCATAATAATAACCTTTCCTCCAATATAAAGTCAGTAGTCAGCATGTTTGCTGCTATTTGCAGTGTTCAGTTGCATCCACAATCCCTCAGATAACAAAGCAGTCCACATCTACATGTAATAAGAACTCAACAAAATTCAGACATAGTTATGCCACGAGAGTTAAGCAATGATCATCTTAGACAGCAGAAGGACTGAGGCTCCGAAAGCTAATGTTTTCAAACAAATCTGTTGGACAATAACCTGGTTAACAAAGTGTAGAGTTGGTTGAAAACAGCAGGACAAAGCAGCATCTTAGGAGCACAAAAGCGGACGTTTTGGGCCTAGACCCTTCATCAGAAAAGGGGGCCGGGGAGAGGATTCTCAAATAAATAGGGAAAGAGGGGGGAGCGGACTGAAGATGGATACAGAAGATAGGTGCAGAGGAGATTATGGGTGGGGAGGTAGGGAGGGGATAGGTCAGTCCGGGGAGGATGAACAGGGGTTAGTAGGTAGGAAATGGAGGTGCAGCTTGAGGTGGGAGGAGGGGATGAGTGAGAGGAATAACAGGTTAGGCAGGCAGAGACGAACTGGGCTGGTTTTGGGATGCAGTGGGGGGAGGGGAGATTTTGAAGCTGATGGAATCCACATTGATACCATTGGGCTGCAGGGTTCCCAAGCGGAATATGAGTTGCTGTTCCTAGAACCTCCAGTTGGCATCATTGTGGCACTGCAGGAGGCCCAGGATGGACATGTCGTCTAAGGAATGTGAGGGGGTGTTGAAATGGTTTGTGACTGGGAGGTGCAGTTGTTTATTGCGAATTGAGCGGAGGTGTTCTACAAAGCAGTCCCCAAGCCTTCGCTTGTTTTCCCCAATGTAGAGGAGGCCACAACAGGTACAGCGGATGCATTATACCACATTGGCGGATGTGCAGGTGAACATCTGCTTGATGTGGAAAGTCATCTTGGGGCCTGGGATGGAGGTGACGGAGGTGGTGTTGGGGCAGGTGCAGCACTTCCTGCGGTTGCAGGGGAAAGTGCCGGGTGTGGCGGGGTTGGAGGGGAGTGTGGAGCGGACAAGGGAGTCACGGAGAGAGTGGTCTCTCCAGAAGGCAGACAAGGGTGGGGTTAGAAAAATATCTTTAGTGGTTGGGTTGGATTGTAGATGGTGGAAGTGTTGGAGGATGATGTGTTGTATCCGGAGGTTGGTAGGGTGGTTTGTTAGAACCGGGGGATTCTCTTTTGGCGGTTATTGAGGGGACAGGTGGTGAGGGATGAGCTGTCGGAAATGCGCGACCATTATGTGTGTGTGTGTGTGTGTGTGTGTGTGTGTGTGTGTGTGTGTGTGTGTGTGTGGTGGTGGTGGTGAGGGTGGTGTTGTGGTCCTTGAAGGACGACGACATCTGCGACGTATGGGAGTAGAATGCCTCATCCCGGGAGCAGATGCGGCAGAGGCGAAGGAATTGGGAATAGGGGATGGAACTTCCAGCTCCACACTTCGTTGTCTCGGCATCTCCAACGTCTGCAGTTCCCATTATCTCTGGACTATAACCCAGTGTCGGGTGATTTCTGACTTTGTCCACCCCAGTCCAACACCGGCACCTCACATCACAACCCTGGAATAGTTAGTCATTTCCAAAGTGAGAACACGACCTCACAGGGGTTCACGGTGGTCTTACCAAATCTGACAATGGAGGGCTAGAGCAGTTATCTGTCATATCTGTTTAAATCTGCATACCACTGACCTAAGATGAAGAGAATCTGCCAAGGTGAGACAAAACAATTTTTTAAAAAACGGTATCTAGGGCATAGAAAAGGAGGATACAGTTGAGAAATCTGGCGGTTGCAGAAATGTCATGATGACCAGAAGGTCAGGCAAGGTTGGACAATTGAGACATTGACTTTGAAGCTGTACATCAATTGTATGTCGGCGTTTGCAGTGATGGACAAATAAGTCACATTGAGGGTGGAAGTGGAAGCGGGTTAGTGAAGCACGATGTGGGTAAAGATCAGTACAAGAAAGTAATGGAAAGTGACCTTATTTGTGACGGCTACTCTGAAAGTGGCGAGGCCACATGAGGCAAAGTGGGTGGCTGTGAATATGGAGTGGGAAGTTTATGTAGGGGGAGAGATTAAGGGTGAATAGGAGGGGACTAGCCTCAACAGCAACCGGATGATGACAAAATGAGCTGGAGGTCGAAATCTCAAAATATGAGACGATACTTGTGTAGATACTGTAGGACGAAAGCAATGCAGGTAGTAAGTGAGATATGTGCCAGGTGGTGTAGTTGGGCAGAAGGAAGAGGACAAGGATTTTAAGTGCCAGAGGTTGAGAGGGGTGGAACAAGCTAAAATACTCAAATGAGCAAAAAGTAACAGAAGGGTTAGACCAAGGTGTGATTTTCTGGTGAGACACTGTCATCGCAATACCAGAGTAAGGTGCGTGGTGTAAGCAATTGGCAGATAGGAGGCTACAGTTAGAGGACAGCGGCATCACTCATCTACTAAGTTCTTATTCAATCCACAATATTGCTGAATGATCAACAATGAACCCATTGTGACCTTGTGCATGAGTGAAAGCACAATGTGAAGGGAGAAGTGAAGGATGGTGAGATCTGATCTATTGACAAGAACCCACATGGTCAGCATTACAGCAGTTAGGTTGGGTTGGAAGAGGCAGTAATTTGGCAAGTTTAGTCCTCTGCTAGCATACTGCTGAGGAAAGTCAGCAAGATAACATTAAGAGCATTTGAGGTTGCTGCTCGTACTGAGAGCAGCGATGAGTTTCCTGATTGGCCTTTCAGAAATCCAAAACAGGCAGAGAGGGAACTCATAGGTTGCTCAAGAGAAAGGAAAACTTGGGACAGCAGGAGGAGGTTAGGAAATGTGAGGAGTAGTGAAGAAATGAAGTAGATATTTAGAAAGGAGAGTATCAGAGGGGAGTGAAATGAAAGGAAGAATAAAGGTAGATCAGGCACAAAGAAATTATAGAAAGCTGACTTCAAAAAGGTGTAAAAAGAACTGACTTGCTTCCAGAGTGGCAGCCAAAGTACACACAAATGGACAAGATGAAAACTCAGGTAACAACAGGCTAACAAACAAGTTATTAGAACGCAAATGATAGTTAACAGGTAACAGAAGAAATGATACAAGAGGGCCGAAGGTTAAATTCAGAAGTCATATGGGGAGATAAAGTTGAAAATTTGAGTGTGGAATGAGTTTGACAGAACATGGTTTAAGTTTGAAGAGAGATGGAGCAGGTGATATAGTTGAGAAGTTACTTCAGGGATAGAGCATCAAACAATACACTGACGAAAATATAGCATTGGGAATGAACATCTAAGAAGTGTGCCAAATGAGCAGAATGAGAAGAGCAGAAACATGATAGAAAAATTGCAGGCCACCTTGGATCAGAAAGCATGAGATATACTTCAAACCAGGACCATGAAATTTCAGCAAGAAACTAAGATGGAGCCAAGAATGGCAGTGCACTCTCAAGGATAGAGATGCATGATGCAGATCTCCCCTGGGAGCTGAATGTCCAGGAGCACCAAATTGATCAATTTATTGGAATCTTAATTAATCTAGACCCATCTGTAATAGTATGTCACATGCTGATTAGCTTGTCAGAAGAACATAATTCCAGATTTACAAACTTTAATTAGTTTTTTTTATTACTGGCTACGTGACCTTCAGTCATCCTTTCACAAAGCTGATATCTAAGTACACTTGTTAATCTACTAAATTGCTGTGCTGATGTTTTACAATTTTGTGCAATGCACCTGGTTTTAAAAAAAATTCTGATCATTGTGTAATGAATCTGATGCAGAAATATTAACACAAGGGAACTCTTTTCTCCACCTTGAGTTTAGTTGAATACAACAATGAGTAAAAGCAAGGTGACTTGCTATAAATGAAGTAAACTACAGTTTTTTGTTTACAGAGATAATAGGAACTGCAGATGCTGGAGAATCCGAGATTACAAGGTGTAGAGCTGGGTGAACACAGCAGGCCAAGAAGCAACTGAGGAGCAGGAAAGCTGATGTTTCGGGCCGAGATGCTTCTTCAGAAATGGGGGAGGTGAAGGGGGTTCTGAAATAAATAGGGAGAGAGGGGGAGGTGGATGGAAGGTAGATAAAGGAGCAGATAGGTGGAGAGGAGACAGACAAATTAAATAGGCGGGGATGGAGCCAGTAAAGGTGTGTGTAGGTGAGGAGGTAGGGAGGAGATAGGTCAGTCCCAGGAGGATGGACAGGTCAAGGGGGCGGAATGAGGTTAGTAGGAAATGGGGGTATGGCTTGAGGTGGGATGAGGGGATAGGTGAGAGGAAGAACAGGCTAGGGAGGCGGGGACGAGCTGGGTTCATTTTGGGATGCGGTAGAGGGAAGGGAGATTTTGAAGCTTGTGAAATCCTCATTGATACCATTGGGCTGCAGGGTTCCCAAGCGGAATATGAGTTGCTGTTCCTGCAACCTTCAGGTGGCATCATTGTGGCACTGCAGGAGTCCCAGGATGGACATGTCGTCCAAGGAATAGGAGGGGGAGTTGAAATGGTTCGCGACTGGGAGGTGCAGTTCTTTGTTGCGAACCCAGCATAGGTGTTCTGCAAAGTGGTCCCCAAGCCTCCGCCTGGTTTCCCTGAAGTGGAGGAGGCCATAGCGGATACCGTGGATGCAGTATACCACTTTAGCAGATGTGCAGGTGAGCATCTGCTCAATGTGGAAAGTCATCGTGGGGCCTGGGATTGGGGTCAGATAAGAGTTGCGGGGCAGGTGTAGCACTTCCTGCGGCTGCAGGGAAAAGTGCCGGGTGTGGTGAGGCTGGAGGAGAGTGTGGATCGGACAAGGGAGTCACGGAGAGAGTGGTGAGGAGTTCGAACAGTCCATCCACTTCACCAACACCTTCCACCCCAACCTTAAGTTCACCTGGACTATCTCTAACACCTCCCTCACCTTCCTGGGTCTCTGTCTCCATCTCGGGCAACCACCTAGAAACCGATATCCATTTCACACCAACCGACTCCACAGCTAACGAGAATTCACCTCCTCCCACCCACCTTTCTGCAAAAATGTCATCCCCTACTCCCAATTCCTTCGCCTCCGCCGCATCTGCTCCCAGGATGAGGCATTCCACTCCCGTACATCTCAGATATCTTTGTTTTTCAAGGACCACAAACATACCCCCTGCAGTGGTCGAGAACGCCCTCGACCATGGTGTCTACTGTATTTCCCGCAACTCATCCCTCACACCCCATCACCGCAATAACAACCAAAAAAGAATCCGTCTCATCCTCACGTACCACCCCACCAACCTCTGGATCCAACGCATCATCCTCTGACACTTCCGCCATCTGCAATCTGACCCCACCACTAAAGACATTTTTCCCTCTCCACCCTTGTCTGCTTTCCAGAGGGACCACTCTTTCTATGACCCCCTTGTCCACTCCACACTTCCCTCCAGCCCCACCACACCCGGCATTTTTCCCTGCAACCGCAGCAAGTGCTACATCTAACCCCACACCTCCTCCACTTTCCACATCAAGCAGATGTTCACCTGCACATTTGCTAATGTAGTATACTGCATCCGCTGTACCCATTGTGGCCTCCTCTACATTGGGGAAATCAAGCGGAGGCTTAGGGATCGCTTTGCGGAACACCTACACTCGGTTCACAACAAACAGCTGTACCTCCCAGTCACGAACCATTTCAACTCCCCCTCCCATTCCTCAGACAACATGTCCATCCTGGGCCTCCTGCACTGCCACAATGATGCCACCCGAAGGTTGCAGGAACAGCAACTCCTATTCCGCTTGGGAACCCTGCAGCCCAATGGTATCAATGAGGATTTCACAAGCTTCAAAATCTCCCCTCCCCCCTACCGCATCCCAAAACCAGCCCAGCTTGTCCCCGCCTCCCTAGCCTGTTCTTCCTCTCACCTATCCCCTCCTCCCACCTCAAGCCGCACCCTAATTTTCTTCCTACTAACCTCATCCCGCCCCCTTGACCTGTCTATTCTCCCTGGACTGACCTGTCTCTTCCCTGCCTCCCCACCTACACTCACCTCTACTGGCTCCATCCCCGCCTCTCTAACCTGTCTGTCTCCTCTTTACCTATCTTCTCCTCTTTCCATCTTTGATCCGCCTCCCCCCTCTCCCTATTTATTTCAGAACCCACTTCCCATCCCCCATTTCTGACGAAGCGTCTAGGCCCGAAACGTCAGTTTTCCTGCTCCTGAGATGATGCTTGGCCTGCTGTGTTCATCCAGCTCTACGCCTTGCTTTAACAGATTTTTGTAGCCTTGTTTTGCACCTGCACATAACATTCCCCATATATTTGCATACGAAGAAGTACACAATTCATTGCTCTATTTTTCACAACCCAGCATATAATTTACTTTGAAAAGAAATGGTGCAAGATTTTTCTCTCCATTTAACATTGTTTCACTCCACATTATCCAACATATTACTCACAGGCCAGAATGCAGTCTATCAAGTGTTTGAATACAGCCTGAGTAGTAACATTCCAAATTGATATAAATAGAGATTTCTGCAAAGGGATGCACTTCCATCACTGCTGCTTCTCTTGAGCAGCAGTCTGCAATTAAAAACAGGGGGAAAAAGGACACTGGTTGTGGGAGAGAATAGGTAGGAACACAGGCCTATTTCTCTGACCTGAACACCACCTTCCAACAAGTTAAGATACAAAACTGCATTGGCAATGCCACAGGGAATGGGAATTAGAGGCAGCATGACCTGGGGCAGAGGAAGTATTAAACAGGGCTGAAGGAAAGCATATCTTGGTAACTTTGTGGCATATTGAATTTCTCCTCAATGATGTTAATCTACAAACCTCTCAGATGAGGCGGGTGTGAGTGAATGAGAAAGAATGAGAGAATCACCTACCAACTTGGTGTAGCCACATAAATTTGTCTTCTACTTGAAGACAGTTCATAAAAAAACTTCATAGTTCTGATTATGAAATAAACTGATGATACCTTATTGTTCCAACTTTTTTCAGCAGCTTGTTAATGTGAAAAAATTGATATATGCTGCTCACAAGAAAAACGTCCGACAAACATGACTTTACTGGTCCACTCTATCAAAATTATACAATTCATTACAAACTGGTGGCATAAAGTCATGATTTGCCACCTGAGAGGATACAATAGCAAAAGAAGTTACACTCACAACATCATTTTATTATCTTTACTAATTATCTAAAAACAAATGTAAGCATTTGTAAAGAAAACATCAGCGAAAATTTTACAGAGACTAAAGCTCTACTTAATCAAATAAAAAAATTGTCTTACTTTGCCAAATGTTTGATTGTTATTTCCAACATGGCCCTGTTCTTTTCTGGCAGCCGATGCACATATTTGTGAATCTCTGACAGTCTCGATTCTGGATGATCCAATTCTAGTAGGAAGTAAGAACAGAATTAAAATATTTACATCAACACTAACACTGGTATTTCCACTTAAAAAATACTATAATACTCATTTGTCACTTTAATAATTTTCAAGTTAGCCGGATTTCAATGCATGGAAATGGTTAATAAATGCAAGCACTCCTCTGAAACAATTACTGGATTCTTAATTTGGTGAATACTACAGCTCACATAGGTCTCATAAAACTAAATTTTGTCTATGGTTTTACGTCACCATTTAGAAAATATAAAGAACATTGCAATTGTCTGTGGCACGCCCATAATTGCTAAATGCCATTTATATTCAACAGAAAAGAACAAAAAAACAGTCTAGCACAGGAACAGGACCACGGGTCCTCCAAGACTGCACTAACACATGGCATCTTTCTACCCTAAAAATCTTTTGTCTCTACACATTCTGCATCCCTCTATTCCCTGCCTAATCATTTATCTGGCAAGATGCCTCTTAAACATTCCTATCATGTCTGCTTCTATCACCTCCTCTGGCATTCCAGGCACTTACTAATATCTGTGCAAAAAACCTACTTCACATCTTCTTTAAACTTTCACACTTTTACCTTAAACTTTTGTCCCATAGTAATTGATGTTTCTACCCTGGTAGAAAGACTCCAACTATCTATTCTATCCAAGCCTATCATAATTTTGTAAACTTCTATCAGGTCACCCCTCAGTGTCTGATGTTCAAGGGAAAATAAACCAGGTTTATCCAATCTCTCTTCATAGCTAAAACCTTCTAAACCAGGCAACAGCCTGGTAAATCTGTGAAGACAGATCAAAAGCTCTGTAGAACAGAGTAATTTTCGACCTAGAAATATCTGTCAATGAACAGGGATTAGATTGATGTGTTGATCATGTATCCTACATGCTACACTGGTTTGCTTTCTATCCAAAGTTGAACAACAGAGGGTTTGCCAATTATAGGCAGAAGGCTAGAGTAGTGGCTATATAGGCTGAGCAAATATTCTGGAGCTTTGCTTAATTTCAAAAGAATATTTATGCAGGTAGTATGGAAGAGGATCAAGCAATGAGAGGACGTTGTCACGTAGTCAGCATCACCAAGAGCAGCGGGCAAGGTAAGGACCCTGGCATATATTTAATATTCTTAAAACAAGAGGAAGTATCTGAGCAGATAATTTAAGAGTAAGCCATGGCAAAGCAGCTAGGCCAAGTCAAATGCTCCTTGTATGTAGAAGGTCAGGGAAACTTGCATTACCCAAGGTGATCACATGTGCACTAAGTTAGAACCAAAAGATCTATGGATGCTGGAAATCAGGAAATGAAAAACAAAACTGCTGGAAAAGCTCAGCAGGTCTGGCAGCTTCTGAGGAAGGATCACTGGACCCAAAATAGTAACTCTGATTTCTCTCCACAAATGTTACCAGACCTGCTGACCTTTTCCAGCAATTTCTGGTGCAATAAGTATATTAAGCTGCAGCTACTAAAAATCCTTACTTTTGATCTCAAGTAACGACTCAACTCAGTGGGTATCAGCAAGGTGAAGGTCTTCATGGATAGCATGTACAGCAAAGTAGTGCACAGGAAAAATGGGAATGGAACACCACCAGACACCATAAAAGCACTGCGTAGTTGCACAGGAGTTTCCTGGAACTATCTCTTGTCTAACAGATTTTTTGCTTTTGATACTGCTCTGAGATGATTTCTCAGGGAATGCAACATGAGGGCTGGGGGAGAAAAGGAACACAAGAGCAATTTTGATAGGGGATTCTGTCGGAAAAGGGAACATATACTTTTCTGCGGCTGCAGATGTGACACCAGGGTGTTACTTTGCCTCCTTTACTTAGCGTTTGGTTCAAAGAGGTCATTATATAGCTACAAGATATTCTAAAGGGGGTGGAGCAGCAAAAATTGAGGTCATGGTTCACAATGATACCAATGAGGTGATGAAAATGAGGAACAAGGATTTGCAAACAGAACAGGGAGCTAGGAATTAAATCGCAAGGCAGGACTTCAAAAATAGCAATCACAGGATCACTCCCAGTTCCCAGTGAAAATGAGATAAGGAATAGGAAAACAGAACAAATGACTGTTTGGTTAGAGTTGTGTAGCAGGGAGGGATTTGGATTCTTGAGTTATTGTAACTAGTGCTGGGGAAGACTGGACTATGATAAGATGGATAGGTTGCACTTCAGCAGGATTGGAAGGAATATCCTCGCAGGACCATTCACTACTACAATGGGGAAGAGTTTAAATGACAGTGCACAGGGATGGGAGATTGATCAGAGAGACAAAAATGAGGGAAAATATAATGGAAATGTAAGGCAGAAAAATAAAAAGTAAAAGTAGAAGCAGTGATGCACAACAAATAACACTGGAGTACAAAAGGCATGTGTAAAACGTGATAAAGAGGAGTCTAAGGGTAATATATCTGAGGGCACAGAGCTTTTGCAATAAGGAAGACAAATGAACAGTGTAAATAATTCTCCATGGGTGCAAGATAACTGCAATAATGTATATGAAGGCATGACTGAGGATAATAAAGGCTGGGAACCGAACATCCAAGAGTATTCAATCTTTAGGAAGTAAAAGCAAAATGGAAAGGAGGTGGGTAGCATTTTCAGTGTGAGATGAGATCAGTGCAATTGTGAGAAAGGATACTGCCATAGGAAATTTCGATGTGGAATCAGTCTGGGAGGAACTAAAATTTGCAGAAAGCAGAAAACATCTGTGGCAGCGATCCACGGGCTACCAGGCAGAAGACACAGAAGCCTGAGCAAACGCATCAGCAGGTTCAGGAACAGCTTCTTCCCAGCCACAATTAGATTGATGAATGAACTCTCTAGCCTCAAATAATACAAAAATTGCTAAGGTTGATCTTGCCTAGCATAGATCCTGTGCATGTGTAACTTGTATGCCTTGTCTAAGATTTTTTGATCCTTACATTTTTACTTACTATGATCTGCTTATATTGCTCATTAACTAAGCTTTTCACTATATACTTCGCTAAACATGACAATAAATCAATCAAATCAAAAGTTAGTGGTGAGATTGAGGTTGTCATTGACCAGCTTTTGATAAAGTCTGTCATAAGAGGTTATTGTGTAATATCAAAACACGTGACATTGGTGTAGTATACTGGCATGAATTGAGAATTGGTTAGACAGACTACAGAGAGAATGAATACACAGGTGATTTTAGGAGTTGGGTACTACAGGGATCAGAACATGGACCCCAGCTATTCACAATGTATAATCAATGATTTGAATAAGGGAATAAAGTGTAAACCTTCCAAGTTTGCTGAGAACACAAAGATAGGTGGGAGAGTGTGTGGTGAACAGGCCATGAAGAGGCTTTAGAATTATTAGTTGAGGTAGAAAAAACATGGCACATGCAGTATTATATGGATTAATGTGATGTTGTCCACTTCAGTGGAAAAAAAACAGAACTGCAGACTACATTTTCTCTCACACCAATCTCTGAGACATGCATTTAGTTCTTTAGTCTTACTGACCCTATACCAATTTGCTCATGGCTCAGGCAATAATCTGGAGACAACTGCCTTTTTGGTTCTCATTTTTAATCTAGTCCTTGGCTGCTCTTATTCCCTTCAGCAGAATGTCTTTCTTCTTTCTACCTACGTTTTTGCTATCTACTTGAACCACGACAATGGGAACTTTCAAGATCCTCTGCAGCCCTTATGAGATATCCTGAACTTGAACACCAGGCAGGCAACAGGATTCAGGATTCTTAATTCTGGCCACAGAGAAGTGTCTACTCCCCCAAATATGCTCTGATTATTCCTACATTTCTCTATTCTCCCTCACTTGAATTGCTCCCTCTACCACAGTTTGCTCATCCTCTCCACAGCCCCCACTCTCAACCACTTGAGGGTTGAGATTCCTTCAGCACTACCTCTTGGGTCCATCTCCTTGCCTCACTAGTAGTGCCACCCTCCTGACCTTGATCAACTGAATGAATTTGAGGTAGTTATGGCAGGGGCTGCAACTGTGTCCTGAAACATATCATTCAGGTGACTCTCACCGTCCCTGGTGTATTGCAGTATTCAAAGCTGAGTCCAGCTCATTAATTCTGAGCCAGAGTTCCTTAAGCAACCAACACTTGCTACAGATGTGGGCACTATGAGGCAATATGGGGACTTCAGCTTTCACATCATGCAGTTACAACACATTGCTTGGCCTGGCATCTCTATTTTAAATACTTAGTTCTTAATTTGAATTTTAAAAGAAAACAATTTTATTAGTCTTTTAGCTTGTAGCCTGTAAACATTTCCCCAATTTACTTTCAATCTGAAAGTAACCTATAATAGAAAGTCAAATTAATACCTGTCACTACCAATAAACTTACAGTTTATCGCTGATGTCACTTTTTTGTGCTGGGCCCCTGGTCCGCGTTTCAGTTTATTCCGTTTTTAAAAAGTCTTACAAACTAGGAGCCAAAAATGGCAAACAGAAAGCACCTCTTCCCCTCTGCACTGAATCCCCAAATTCCCCAAACTAAATAAACACTCAGGATGTGTCTCATTCTGAAGGATATCTCCTCTTTCTGATGCTGCAAAGCTTATTAAATGTCTTACTGACTTTATACAATTAGTAATTTTAAAGATTGGGAAAATCACCGGTTCAATCGTCAATCTGTACTATCTGTACAATCAATTTACAAATCTGCGTGTAAACCACAGCGGCCTACTTGATGCAGCAAAAATAACTGACCAACAGAACTTTATATGCTGCATAATCTTCTCGTGCTAAACACACACTCCAGTTTCATGAAAATAGATATGGTGTTAAAATGGTCATGACAGTATCTGCTGTAATAACTCTGCTGAGTTCCATTATTCTGGTAATGTAAAGTTCTGTACTTACTGGCTGCTTTAATAAAGCTGTGTTGTAATTGGAATGTCATCAGTGGAGCTGGGAGAACCCTAAAAGAAAAATGAAATGTCATAAGGCTAATAAAAACTAACGTATTTGATTTTACAATTAATTCACATACAAATGCAATAGCATAGTCTTTATATAGTGAAGTTAGTAATCAAGAGGCCATTTGAGACTGTATTCAACGAACACAGCTGAAAATGAAAAGAGCTTGCATCAGCAGAAGCTAAAATTCAACCTAAATTTTTCTGGATGGCAAGCTACCAACCCTTACACTACTGGTCTGCAAGTGATTTCAGACTAACGGAAATGACTCTTGACATTCCTTTGAAGTATACTACAAAAACTAGAATCTTAGAATGATAAGGCACAGAAGGAGGCCATTAAGCCCATCAGGCTGTCGGTTATACTAAACTGCTACAAAAATTGTTCAAGAATGCAGTCTAACACCTGTTTCTCAGTGTGAATAGATGTAGTCTGCAGTATCAACATCCAGTGATAAACTTCAAAACATGTTAAAAAAAACTGGCAAGACTTTTCATTAGGCTGTAAATATCAATGAAACCAATACAAATAGTGCCAGATGCTCAAATCTGAATGTTATAGCAGAATGGATTACACATTTAGGGGCAGGACAGTGGCTGAGAGGTTAGCACTGCTGCCTCATAGCACCAGGGACCCAGGTTCAATTCCCCCTCAGGCAACTGTCTCTTTGGAGCTGGCACATCCTCCCCATGTCTGCATGGGTTTCCTACAGGAGCTCCGATTTCCTCCCATTGTCAAAGATGTGCAGGCTAGGTGGATTGGCTATGCTAAGTTGCTGTAGTGTTCAGGGAGGTATAGGCTACGTGGGTTCAGGGAATGGGTCTTGGTGGGATGCTCTGAGGGTCAGTGTGGACTTGTTGGGCCAAAGGGCCTGTTTCAACACTTTAGGGATTTGATGAATCTATGGATTATCCTAAATCACATTTCCTTTCACTTTAGTGAAAGTACAGCAAATTATTTATAAGTCCCACCTTCAGAATGCAAGAATAAAGGGTATTAAGAACAACTATTTCATGGAATCTCCAAATTTAGTTCCCACTGGGGTCAAAGGCTGGTGATTTCATGCAACAGTTTTCCTAGCTGAACCCTTCGATTTCACAGCAATTATAGAACAACTTATGTGAAAATATTTGGGTCCTTAATTCCAATACTAAACAGAGATGCAGACTTTCACATGTTAGTTGTCTAATGGAACAAAGTTTTGAACATGCAGTAGCATGAAATGTAATTGCTCTGTTCTCAAGACTGATAAAGCCCCTGAAATTGTCAACCTTGATCTTAATTTTCACTTAGCTTCAACCCTTAATAACTTTCTTAGACAGATATTGAATGCTCAGATTATCAAGAACTTGCTCTGTTTCTTTTATTCACCATATAGATGCATCAGAACCATGACAAATGGATTAACCCATGGGAGGGGGTCATCTTTGCAGTGGCCATAGTTCGAAGACAGTGTAAACAAATTGAGAAGAAACAGATACACTAGCAAGACCAGGACCTATAGCAACCTCCAAGGACTGCTCTGCAGTCTCCACATGGAGCAGTCATAGTTGAAGGTCTTTTCAGGATTTGGAGGCAGTACGGGAGACCTGCAGTCAATTGCCCTCAATGCTACTTTCTGTAGATGAACAAGGCGGATTGCTTTCACAGATTGTGACTGCGAATATACCACATACCATCACAAAACGATCACCTGCTGGAACAAGACTTGCAGCCCAAAGAGGTAGCTGGTGATAATCATCAATGGCTTGATATTGCCAAGTCAATAAGAACATACCTCTGCAGTTCTTAATCTAGTTTAGTGGATTCTTCTACTTCTGTCTGAGAGAACATACAGAATTTTGATCTTATAAAAAGGTGACACTTATGTTGTGCACTTAAGTATCAGTTTAAATTTTACGTTGACGTCTTCTGGTTGAAGAAGTAGGGCATTAACAGAAATCCTCTAACTCAGATGCGAGAGTGTGATCGCTGTGCCAAGTCATTTTTGAGAATGAGATATTGTAAAGATTTCTAAATTATGTGCGAAAAGATCTAAAAGCAGGAACTCATGAACATTTATTTTTAATTTTTGATGTCAATTCACAGCATGGCAGTAAAGCAGATATATGGAATCTTAATTTAATGTTAGTAAAATTGTGAAAGAATTAAACACCATAACACTTATACATTGAAACATTAGTTTTAAACTGAGGTTAAAGTGTGAGGTTGATTCACTTTGGAAGGAGTAACAGGAATACAGAGTACTGGGCTAATGTTAAGATTCTTGGTAGTGTGGACGAACAGAGAGATCTCTCTCCAAGCGCACAGATCCCTCAAAGTTGCCACCCAGGTTGATAGGGTTGTTAAGAAGGCAAACAGTATGTTAGGTTTTATTCACAGAGGGATCAGGTTTCGGAGCCGTAAGGTCATGTTGCAGCTGTACAAAACTCTGGTGCAGCCACACTTGGAGTATTGCGTACAATTCTGGTCGCTGCATTATAGGAAGGATGTGGAAGCATTGGAAAGGGTGCAGAGGAGATTTACCAGGATGTTGCCTGGCATGGAAGGAAGGTGTTATGAGGAAAAAGTGAGGGACTTCAGGCTGTTTTTGTTAGAGTGAAGGTGGTTAAAAGGTGACTTAATAGAGACGTACAAGATGATCAGAGGATTAGATAGGGTGGACAGTGAGAGCCTTTTTCCTCACATGGTGGTGGCTAGCATGAGGGGGCATAGCTTTAAATTGAGGGGTGATAGGTATAGGACAGATGTCAGAGGTAGGTTCTTTACGCAGACAGTAGGAAGGGCATGGACTGCCCTGCCTGCAATAGTAGACTCACCAACTTTAAGGGCATTTAAATGGTCATTGGATAAACGTATGGATGATAATGGAATAGTGTAGGTTAGATGGGCTCCACAGGTCGGCGAAATATCGAGGGCCAAAGGGCCTGTACTACGCTGTAATGTTCTAAGTTCTATGTTCGATTAACAGTGTCACAAGTTTGTCAGATCATTGACTGTTTCTTCTAAGTTTGTACACTGCAATCACACCACTGGCCACAGTGCTTCCCTTGTATCAAAATCCACTCTTTATCTCAGGTACAATAATCTGAGATTATCTTACTTAGATGAATCAAGATGATCCCAAATCACTCTGAGCACAATGACAGAAAAAGAAAATGGCATATTTGTCCACAATCAGAATGGTCTGCCTTACATTTGTACAATGACAAAATTTGTGTGAAATATAGGTATTAAAGGATACCAAGCAGGAGAAAGGTTTCATCAGCAGATGCAAGTAGCTGCATGCAGCAAGAATCTTGTAAGGCAGATTTAAAAGTTTCACAGCTGCTATTTTTTAAGCATGCTATGTTGGTTTGAAGTTAAAATTTATGATTTTGCCTTAGCTGTCTCTTAAAAACATTTTTGCTACCAAACCAATTAACAGGGCAGCTGCTTGAGAGATCTGGGTTTGACTTAAAGGACCCAAAGATGCTTAAGAGTCTCCGCCTAACTTATTGTGTCAATTTAAATGCAACAAATGCAATTTGATATGTGTGTATCAGTTTTTAAAAAATCATAAAAAGATAAAATTAGCAGTTTGAACTGAGTATGACACCTATCTTGAAATGGGAAACATGTAGTTTGAAAAGGTTTTAGTTTATTGGCCAATTATCAAACTAAAACTATAAAACAAGTGTCTACATTTTTAAAAGGGCATATTAAAAAAAGTCCTTAATTGGTTAGCATCCCTTGTGAAGTCAAAAATAATTTTCTGATAACTGGTATTATTTGCCAAAAGATACTATACTGGGCTGAATTCTCCCATTTTCTAGCGGTATATTTTCAAGTGAGATTCATAGCAGCTGATCTGCAATCGTCCTTGGAGACCTCTCACTTGTAGTAATCCACTCCTCACCTCATTATTTACACAATGGTCTCTTCAGCACCACACTCATGGGATATGTGCTTACTGATGCTTCACATTATTGTCATCATACTAGAATGCCAACTTCACAGCACTTCAGATGCTTCCAACCAAGAAATGTTCTTTACACTGTGATCCTGCAACATTTTCCCAAAGGGAATGGACCAGCAAGATATGCTAGTTTCTTGGTTTGCCAACAAGGACTTGGAAGTGCTGGTGTACTGTGTGGTGGAAAGGCAGGCAGAGCTCTGTTTTTTGTGCTACTGGCAAAGGAGAGTACTGCACTTCGCCAGCATGGAAAGAAACAGTAGCTTGGATCAGCACAAAATCCTGGGTTAAGCAGGATATCCAGAAGTGTAGGAAGAAGATTAATGATCTTCAGTGGTCAGTAAAGGTAAATGACGCCATCTTCTTTCTGCTATCTCACACAGCTCTCACTATTGTATGCAGCATGTCCACGCAATGGCTCTCCACCTGAACCTCCCAAACCACCAACCTTTTCCACCCTCTGTACTTCCTACTCAATCACTGGGGACATTTCACCATTTTGCTCCCCCCTGCATCACTACAAATGGATCCTCTGACCATTTCTATCAATCTCAATCCGCCTTTTGTCTCAGAGTTAATAAGAACTGTCCATGCTGGAGTCAAAGATAACAAGCGTGGAGCTGGAGGAACACAACAGGCCAGGCAGCATCAGAGGAACAGTAAAGTCAACGTTGCAGTCAGGACCCTTCACGCGATGCACTCCCTCCTTTAGACTCACTGTGGGAAAAAAAATGTCTCACAACTAGTTTAATATCTCAAAGACAAGTAGGATGGTACAGTGGACACAAAGATGCTAACACCATTTAAGGAAAAGATGTTGGATTTGGCTAAAGAAAAGCATGACTAGTCATGAGGGAATACAGAAATGTCCAAGAGTGACCAAGCCAATAAGATTCATTACACTGTGCTGCTCTCCCATTTACTACTGATGTTAACTCATTCTTAGTCTCGAGAAGCCTTTATCCCTCTTACACAAGCAATTCTCTCTCCTCTTATGCAGTCACTTATGACACCAAAAAACCTCTTTTAAAAGGCTGTCAGCAAAATGCCACACTCTCATCTCGACCTCAGAGCACTGATTGCTCCACAGCTCCCCAAATAGCCTGTTGACAATTTTGACTGTTTTTCCCTTCACAGATACTGCCAGACCTGCTGAGCTTTCCCAGCAGCTTTGTTCTTGTCTCAGATTCACTGAACTTCACTCACAGTAGTGACTATGGCTTAGTCCCTGGACTCTGATAGGATCTAATTCTTAAGTTTCGTGGCCAAGCCCATGGACGAGAATTGATTCAATCCATTGACTGAGTGTAATGGTACCCTGAGTGACCACAGAACCCCCACCTTAACTTTTTACGGATTTAGTCCCCTTTGATGTTCAGACATGGCATTTCATTGTAACATGTGCAGTGTGCTTGCCATGTATATTAAAGGAGCATGTGGCACATGTGACATTGATGTAGCATGGTGCTAAACACTGATACATCCACGCACTTGACTTTTCAGTGCTTAAAATCTTGACAAGCTATCTACATCCACCTAAGAGAAGAGAAAAAGACAATGCAAGCTGGAGGTTAACAGCCTATAACTTAGCACTGAATAATCTCTGCGCTGAGAAACATTGCTAGTCACCGAGAGAGGCTAGCAGCCTCCATGCAATGAAGAAATGAAGCAAAGTACCATAAAACACATGGTCTGTAGATGCATGAGATGGGAGTGTTTCCCTGTAGGCAAAGCAACTTTATAAAAGGACACGAGTCCAGGCTATCCCCAGGCTCAAAGGTGAAGGTCCAAAGAACTCAAATGGTGTGGGGGCTAGCCCAAGACCAGAGAAAATTATCTGTTGAGGATAGCGGTGCAAGGCTTAAACATTTTCTTTTTGTTTGTCCTGGTGGGTCTGGTATATGAATATATGGCACTTCAGGCACACACATAAATAATCCATGTTATGAGTTTGAATGATTATCTTAAATCAGAGAGTTTCAAAACTGAGATGAATTCAGTTATTATTTAGGAAGGGCATTGGAGAAATCAGGTGGAAAAGTGAATAAATGGAGCCAAGAGAAACGTCAGCCATGATCTACTTATGAGTCAAGTAGTTGAACGATCTAGTCCAGTAACTATATTCGTTGAACAATCTCTCAACTTTCAATAGCTGAAGAATTAAGTGGTGATGGCTTGCAAAAACTCTGCTGCAATGCCAAATCCCTTGGCATTGTTTGCTTGAGGATGGACTTTTTATGTCAGTTAAAGAGTGCTGTTATATTTGAAGACCTCTTGATTTGTTCCTGGGAAAATGTGGCTACAAAAGCATTTATTACTGAAAGCCTATTGATAAGTTAGTTGAAATGTTCCACCTAATGTTCTAGTTGTGCTAGGCTTCATAACTGGAGAAAACAGCACAAGAATTGTTTGTTCCATACAAAATTCACTGCACCATAGTAAGTGTTCCTTTGAGACATGCTGGGTTGCATATAACTGGATATCTTTCATTTCATTGTAACTACTACTTTAATTTCTCTGAACTGAACCCATAATTTTTATGTAAATGTTTGTGTAGTGCTTTTGTTTTTACAACAGACTAGTCATTCAAATGGTACAGGAAGTAATATTCTTCTCATCAACAGAGTTAAACTCTGGGACAACAAAGTGTGAAGCTGGGTGAACACAGCAGGCCAAGCAGCATCTGGATTGTGGTTCAAAGTAGTCCTGATAAAGATGATCAATATGGTCTGTGTTTTCCATTCAACTCCACTGATATTTATTGTCAACTTCTGAACTGCCAATGTAATTATCTCAGAAAATTCCTCACACAAAGTTTCAGTTAACACTTACCCAGCTTTTACAATCTTAGTGACATTTTTACAATGATGAGTAATGACCAGGTACAGTTTAGAGCTGATTCAGATCAACATTTCATTATTGAAGATATGAGAACAATTTGACATTATCAACCCCGTTCTTATTTTTAAACTAGTTAAGTATTCTGCCAGTAAATATCAGCATTTCTGCAACAATTGAAATTATCCTCATGTAAATGTACTTTGTCTGTTGATACCCTCATCATTTTTATTTCATAGAACATTCAGCATTAGATTATTTTGCTCGGGATAACTGCAAGTTTGAAATAAATAAATGGACTCTGGCCAATTAGTTGCCATGGAGATTTTCTCGTTGCTCAGTAATTCATGATTCATAGAATGGATGAATTCCAGATGGTCATCTTGCAATAAAGAGCTGTTTTTCACTCATCTGCCAGGGCATAGTTTGTGACTCAGCTAACAATCAGTAGTTGGAAATATAAGCAATTAAAAAAGGCAATTAAAATTCAATCTGCAAGGTTCCCAATATACACTGGACTAGCAGCAAACTAACACAATTTAATACCAGCACTACAGGTTTGCTTCCATTGTGAAGTGCCCAAAAGTCCATCAGAGTTTTAGATCAGCTGAACATTACAACACTTATTATTCACATCTCCGTTGCTACTCAGTAGCACCAGTTTTTCCAAATAATACATAACTTATTTTTCTAATCAGAACAAAATAGGTTCACACGAAGGCAGTGTTCAAGCTTCTGTCTTTGAGATATATTAAATGGCATGATTAAAATGCAAGCTGCCAAGATCTTCAGGAGCACTCTGAAATTATACTACAGTTTAATAATTACAGAAGGCTAAGATTATTATACAAAAGAATTCTGTGCATGAAAACAGCAGGAACTTTCCCATTTACAACCCAATGGTTATATGTGGATGCCAGACCTGCCAATCTATCCATCAAATCTTTGATAAATCAATTCTAATTATACATGTTGTTGTGTACTTTGAGCTAATCCCTCATTAGCAGTTAATCAAAACTTCAAGACCTTATAATGTTGGCAACTTGAAAGGCATACAAGTTAATGAAAGGTAGAAATTAATCTTCAGCTGTGGTAAGAAAGGCTAGACAACACAAACCACTTCAGTAGGAGGGGAGAAGGTCGATTAAATTAAGTGTTGGTGAACCTGTCATAAATCACTTTAAATAAGCTGGTCAATAAATGTAGTATGGCAACAACGTAAAAATAGAAAGTACAACACTGGCTGAAATGGAAAATTTTACAGAATTAGACAAGATAGATGAGGAAATTTATCAATATGTACTGTAGTGCTGTTCCTGAAATCAGCAGTTCAAACATTCCCAATTCTGAAGTTTTAGATGTGCACTGTTATTATATGGACTGAAGTCAAGCCATGAAAGACCTTTTCCAGGAAATATTCCATACTAACTGCAGTAAAAAAAATAAATTTACATTCCATCCAAATGCATTAAAATGTAATTGTACAAAATCCCAATTTAAATGAAAATGAACTACTTTCAGAATCCATAAAGCTTCATCATTGTAGGCGGTTCTCATATATTCTTGGTTTTAAAAATCATCTTCCAGTAAGCAAAATATATTAGTAATATAAAACTGTATCATTTACATATGCCACAATTTCTACATAGTACTCAAAACCTCTAAATAGATTTAAATAGCCAATGATTCTCATTCAAGATTCATAATTATTACATTTGTTTGTCCAGGAAACCAACACCCAAAACATAGATAACTTGCTCAACAAAATAATCTATTTTTAAACCACCATGAACATTTCACAGCTGTTTGCAATAAAGTAGCTGAATTCCATGTGACAGCAATGCAATAATATCAACATTTTAAAGTCATTCACAGCCCAAAAACTTGCAAGGCAGATGTAAACTTTCTACAAAAATTCAATGCAAGGGTGGAAAGCTTATGTCAGCCAGTTAACAAAGTGTGAAGCTGGATGAACACAGCAGGCCAAGCAGCATCTCAGGAGCACAAAAGCTGACGTTTTGGGCCTAGACACTTCATCAGAGAGGGGGATGGGGTGAGTGTTCTGGAATAAATAGGGAGAGAGGGGGAGGCGGACCGAAGATGGAGAAAAAAGAAGATAGCTGGAGAGGGGAGTATAGGTGGGGAGGTAGGGAGGGGATAGGTCAGTCCAGGGAAGACGGAGAGGTCAAGGAGGCAGGACTACCTCATCCCACCTCGTTGACCTCTCCGTCTTCCCTGGACTGACCTTTCTCCTCCCTACCTCCCCACCTATACTCTCCTCTCCACCTATCTTCTTTTCTCTCCATCTTCGGTCCACCTCCCCCTCTTTCCCTATTTATTCCAGAACCCTCTCCCCATCTCCCTCTCTGATAAAGGGTCTAGGCCCAAAACGTCAGCTTTTGTGCTCCTGAGATGTTGCTTGGCCTGCTGTGTTCATCCAGCTTCACAATTTGTTATCTTGGATTCTCCAGCATCTGCAGTTCCCATTATCACTTATATCAGCCAGTTGTTTTGCAAATCAAGTGTATGGCATATGTTTTAACATAATGCAATTGGTTTGTACATGCAAGTAGCCTCAAAGTATGCTATATATAACATGGTTCACAAATTGAAATTCATGAAAGGAAATTTGTTAATAAAAGTGGTGCCTATGAATAAAGGTAAAGTCGCCATAGCCTTACCAGACCATTAGCCTGCTGTCTCATCAGAGATTGGTGGTGGTTTAACCAGAGGTTCACCAAGCAGAATGGGCAAGAGGAAGAATTTAGAAATTGGTAATCAATTTCATATTTGAATGTGGATTATAAAATTCTGCCTTAAGGTCATCACTAACAGGGTCTGGTCTGCGCTGGGATCAGTGGTTCACTGCCACCAAACTTGTGCTGTACCAGGTAGGAAGATCTCAGACAGCCTTGTGATCCTTAGAGATACATTGGCTATGTGCTTGACAGGGGGTCGGACACCTGCCTCACCAGTCTGGACCACGAGAAGGCCTTTGACAAGATATCGCAAACCAAGGCGAGGGATGGGCGCTCCAAAATTATATTAGTGGAGGGAATCTGTAATTGACTGCTCTACAACAATACCATTAGTGCAGTCTTAATCAATGGGCAGGAATCAGAAAGCTTCCTGGTCAGATCTGGAGTCAGACAAACTACCTTTCCTGCTTTGTTTGTGTTGTATTTAGAGTCTTCGCCAAGGTGATCAAGTAGGATGCGAGCCTGAGAGAGGTGCCTATTCTAGACAGCAGAGGTCTGAAGGTCAAAACCTCCCTGTACATGGATGTCACCATTTTCTGCTCCAATCTATTGTCAGCGTGCAGATCGATGAGTAACTTTGACCAGTTCAAACTGGCCTTGGGAGCCAAGGGAAATCAAGTCAAGAGTGAATGTTCTCTGGAAACTGGGATGACGGATCGTTTAGCACTTTCACTGTCAGGTCAGATTATCTGAAGGTGCTGGATATATGGTTCAGAGAGGACAGGGCTTGTGTCAATACCTGGGAAGAGCACTTGACCAAAAACTGGGCAGATGGGAGCATTGCTCCTTCTCCATTGCAGGTAAAACCTTGTTCATCAGGTGTGAGGTACTCTTGGCGTTTCGTTATGTGGCATAGGTCAAGCCAATTCCCAGACCTGGTCTAGATAAGCCGGGGGGGGGGAGGGGTGAAGAGAACAAGGCATACCCAACGCTGCCATCTTGTGCATGTGGCTGTATCAAGCTGTGCACAGGCCCTCAATATGCAAACACCAACTATGGACTGGAATTCCACCTATCCCTGGTGTTATTAAAGAAAGGTCTGGCCTCATTGCTGCAAAATATTCCAAGTAGTTGGACCATCACATTTCATCTGTCCCCAATGGAAAAACTTATAAATTTATATGATAACAAGTCCACGCAGTTATCAGCGTGACATCCTCAAGAACATGCGAGAAAACGGGATGGTGGATCCCATTGAGCTGTTCCCTGAGCAGACTGTCAAAGCCATTTGGCAGAATGCCTCATCGCCAGAACCTTCTAAAAAGAACCAAGATGGAATTGCAGCTGGTGAGATCCTTCACATAAACCCCAGATTCTCTCTGCCATCACACACTGCCCTTGAACTGGCTAGAGCAGGAATAAAGAGACTGCCACTCATCTCCTTTGAGGATATACCAATTCAAAGATGTGGAGAGAGGTGCAGTGGTTTTTGTTGTGGTTTGTCCTGAGTAGCTCCGAAAATGCAAGACTCTGTGCTCTGTGGTTGGTTCCCAGGGATACTCACTGAGACAATAATTGTCTATGCCTGGAAGATCCATCAACTCAATGAAAGATGCTGGTCTGCCAAGAACTGGGTCTTCCAGTGCAAAGGGTTGATTTTGACCAGGTGTTGCAAACTGGCACAATCCAAGATCCAAGACCATGTGCTGAGGTACACACTAAAGCTTGGGGGAGCTGCCAACAAGGCACAGCGAGGAACGATCACTTTGTAAAGTTCTTTTGCCAAAATATGAGGTTCTGTTCAGTTATCAGACCCTCCCTTTGCCTCAAGTAGTAAATAGTGTGGAGTATGTGGAGGAAATGCCTTTTTTTAAAACAGCTCCAAAGTTTATTCTTTATATACAAGGCCAGTAAAGACTGCTTTAGTATCTGTCTATGCACACAATTGTTTTAATGAACTAATCTACATTTTTGCAATAAAAAATACTTTAAGGTCACCACACCTCAGGCGAGGGGAAGAGGTTGAAAAGGAGAATCTTTTCTGGTAATGACAGCCAGTGCAGGAATTAAACACATGCTGTTAGCAATACTCTGTACCACAAAACAGTTTAGATCAGTTGGCTGGAAAACTAAGAGTGGAGCTGGATGAACACAGCAGGCCAAGCAACATCCAAGGAGCACAAAAGTTGATTTTTCCAGCCGAGTCCCTTCATCTTAAAAGGGGGAGGGGGAGGGGGAGGGAGAAAGGGTTCTGAAATAAATAGGGAGAGAGGAGGAGGTGGATCGAAGATGGATAGAGGAGAAGATCGGTGGAGAGGAGACAGACAAGTTAAAGGGGCAGGGATGGAGCCAGTAGAGGTGAATGTAGGTGAGGAGGTAAGGAGGGGATAGGTCAGTCCAGGGAGGGCGGACAGGGATGAGCTGGGCTGGTTTTGGGATGCAGTAGGGGGAAGGGAGATTTTGAAGGTTGTGAACAGACAAAGGAGGTGGCCATGGGTTCCCGCATGGGCCCAAGCTATGCCTGCCTCTTTGCAGGTTACGTCGAACAATCTCTCTTCTGTACCTACACTGGCCCTAAACCCCAGCTCTTCCTCCATTACATTGATGACTGTATCGGCGCCGCCTCGTGCACCCACAAGGAGCTCAAACAGTTCATCTACTTCAACAATACCTTCCACCCCAACCTCAAGTTCACCTGGACCATCTCTGTCTCCATCTCAGGCAACCACCTAGAAACCGATATCCATTTCAAGCCCAACAACTCCCACAGCTACCTAGAATACACCTCCTCCCACCCACCTTCTTGCAAAAATTCCACCCCTTATTCCCAATTCCTTCGCCTCCGCCCCCAGGATGAGACATTCCACTCCTATACATCTCAGATGGCCTCATTTTTCAAGGGCCGCAAACATTCCCCCTGCAGTGGTCGAGAACGCCCTTGACCATGGCATCACCTGCATTTCCCGCAACTCATCCCTCACAGCCTGTCCCTGCAATAACCACCAAAAGGGAATACCCCCTTGTCCTCACATACCACCCCACCAACCTCCAGATCCAACGCATCATCCTCCGATACTTACACCATCTGCAATCCGCCCCCACCACCAAAGACATTCTTCCCTCCCCACCCTTGCCTGCTTTCCGGAGGGACCACTCTCTCCATGACTCTCTTGTCCACTCCACACTCCCCTCCAACCCAATCACACCCCGCACTTTTCCCTGCAACCGCAGGAAGGGCTACACTTGACCCCACACCATCTCCCTCACCCCCATCCCAGGCCCCAAGATGACTTTCCACATCAAGCAGATGTTCACCTGCACATCTGCTAATATGGTATACTTCATCCGCTGTACCCGTTGTGGTCTCCTCTACATTGGGGAAACCAAGCAAAGGCTTGGGGACCGCTTTGCAGAACACCTACGCTCAGTTTGCAATAAACAACTCCAACTCCCGGTCGTGAACCATTTCAACTCCCCCTCCCATTCCTCAGACAACATGTCCATCCTGGGCCTCCTGCAGTGCCACAACAATGACACCCGAAGATTGCAGGAACAGCAACTCATATTCCACTTGGGAACCCTGCAGCCCAATGGTATCAATGTAGATTTCACAAGCTTCAAAATCTCCTCTCCCCCTACCGCATCCCAAAAACAGCCCAGCTCTTCCCCGCCTCCCTAACCTGTTCTTTCTCTGACCTATCCCCTCCTCCCACCTCAAACCGCACCACCATTTCCTACCTACTAACCTCAAGCCACCGCCTTGCCCTCTGTCCTCCCTGCACTGACCTATCCCCTCCCTGCCTCCCCACCTACACTCACCTCTACTGGCTTCATCCCCACCTCTTTAACTTGTCTATCTCCTCTCCACTGATCTTCTCCTCTATCCTTTGATACACCTCCCCCTCACTCCCTATTTATTTCCGAACCCTCTCCTCCTCCCCCCCACTTTCTGATGAAGGGTACAGGCCCGAAACATCAGCTTTTGTGCTCTTAAAATGCTGCTTGGCTGCCTGTGTTTATCCAGCTCCACACTTGGCTATCTCGGAATTCTCCAGCATCTGCAGCTCCCATTATCTCGGATCTAAACTAACCTCCAACTTTGAATTTAGTTCAATGTCTAATGAATAACTTGCGCTTCTACCTCCTAAATAGGACCAAAACCACCAAGTCTGAATGAATGGTGAAATATCTATGCCAAATAATAAAGACCCAGAGATCATAAAATTGTTTAAATGCTCAGGTAATTAGAAGCTGATAAAAAGTTAAATCGAGCAATACACTCATTTAGTTTTCAAAATTCTACAAAAGTCCTTGGCCACATTCTTAGTGTCTTGCAATGCAAAGAAGAAAATCATGTGTATTTTCTAAAGCTAAGCATTATAAAGAGAAACAATTTTTTCTTAAAATATACAAAAAAGATAGCTGCAGGGCAAAAGATTGTTTGAAAATTTAAAATATACACCTAAGCTGCTACATACAGTGATTCCCAATCAAAAAGACAAACCATTGTTTGCACACTTGTACTCTATTTGCAGCAAATTAATAACATAAGAAATAGGCGTACGAGTAGGCCGTCTGGCTCCTCCACCCACCATTCAATAAGAGCATGGGTGATCCTTTTGTGGACTCAGCTCCACCTACCTGTCTGCTCACCATAAGCCTTAAACTGCTTTACCATTCAAACATCTATCTTTGCCTTAAAAACATTCAACAAGGTGCCCTCAAAATAACAAAGTGTAGAGCTGGATGAACACAGCAGGCCAAGCAGCATCTTAGGAGCACAAAAGCTGATGTTTCAGGCCAAGCCCTTTCATCAGAGAAGAGGGAGGGGAAGAGGGTTCTGAAATAAATAGAGAGAGAGGGGGAGGTGGATCAAAGATGGATAGAGGAGAAGATCGGTGGAGAGGAGACAGACAAGTTAAAGAGGCGGGGATGGAGCCAGTAGAGGCAAGTGTAGGTGGGGAGGCAGGGAGGAGATAGGTCAGTCTGGGAGGATGGACAGGGCAAGGGGACGGGGTGAGGTTAGTAGGAAGAAAATGGGGGTGGGCTTGAGGTGGGAGGAGGGGGTAGGTGAGAAGAAGAACAGGTTAGGGAGGCGGGGAAAAGCAGGGCTGGTTTTGGGATGAGGTGGGGGAAGGGGAGATTTTGAAGCTTGTGAAATCCACATTGATACCATTGGGCTGCAGGGCTCCCAAGTGGAATATGAGTTGCTGTTCCTGCAACCTTCGGGTGGCATCGTTGTGGCACTGCAGGAGGCCCAGGATGGACATGTTGTCTAAGGAGTGGAAGGGGAGTTGAAATGGTTCACGACTTGGAGGTGGAGTTGTTTACTGCAAACCAAGCGTAGGTGTTCTGCAAAGTGGTCCCCAAGCCTCCGCTTGGTTTCCCCAACATAGAGGAGGCCACAATGGGTACAGTGGATGCAGTATACCATATTAGCAGACGTGCAGGTGAACATCTGCTTGATGTGGAAAATCTTCTTGGGGCCTGGGATGGGGGTGAGGGACGAGGCGTTGCGGCAGGTGTAGCACTTCCTGCGGTTGCAGGGGAAAGTGCCGGGTGTGGTGGGGTTGGAGGGGAGTGTGGAGCCGACAAGGAGTCATGGGGAGAGTGGTCCCTCTGGAAAACAGACAAGGGTGGGGATGGAAAAATGTCTTCGGTGGTGGTGTCAGATTGCAGATGGTGGAAATGTCAGAGGACGCTGGATCTGGAGGTTGGTGGGGTGGTACGTGAGGACAAGGGGGATTCTCCTTTGGTGGCTATGGTGGGACGGGGTGTGCAGGATGAGTTGCGGGAAATGCAGGAGACCAAGTCAAGGGCGTTCTCGACCACTGCAGGGGGTGAATTTGCGGTTCTTGAAAAACGAGGACATCTGAGACGTACGGGAGTAGAATGCCTCACCCTGGAAGCAGATGTGGCGGAGGCAAAAAAATTGGGAATAAGGGATGGCATTTTTGCTGGAAGGTAGGTAGGAGGAGGTGTATTCTAGGTAGCTGTGGGAGTCGTTGGGCTTGAAATGGATATCGATTTCTAGGTGGTTGCTTGAGGTGGAGACAGAGAGGTCCAGGAAGGTGAGGGAGGTTTAGAGATAGTTCAGGTGAACTTGAGGTTGGGGTTGTCCTCCCAACAAGGTGGCCTCAATGGCTTCATCGGGCAGGAAATTCCAAAGATTCACAAGTGTCAACGCAGTTCTAAATCTGCCCCCCAACCTTACTTTGAGTATGCCCTCTAGTTCTCATTGCACCCATCAGTGACAATAAACTCCCTGCTCCATCTTATCTATTCCCTTCACAATTTTATGTGTTCCTGTATGATTCCCCCTTCATTCTTCTAAATTCCAAAGAATATAGTCCCAGTTATCTATTCCCTTCACAATTTTATGTGTTCCTGTATGATTCCCCCTTCATTCTTCTAAATTCCAAAGAATATAGTCCCAGTCAAGTCAATCACTCATCAGCCAACCCTTTCAACTCCAAAATCAACCAAGTGAAACTGCTCTGCACACGTTCCTGTGCAAGTGTATTGTTTCTGAAGTAAGAAAACCAAAACGTACACATAGTATTCTAGGTGTGGCCTCACCACACCCCATACACCTGCAGCATAACATCCCTACGTTTAAACTCTATCCCTCTCGCAATGAAGGATAATATTCTTTTTTCCTTAAGTAGCTGCTGGACCTGCAAACCAACGTTTTTTTGACTGATGCACAAGGATATATAGGTCCGTCTGTACAGCAGCATACTGCAATTTTTTACCATTTAAATAATCATCCACTTTGCTGTTATTCAACCAAAATAGGTGACCTCACACTTACCAACATTGTAATCAATCTGCCGGACCCTTGTCCACTCACACAATCTATTTCCCTCTGCAAACTTTGCTCTACCACTCATCTTGGCATCATCTGCAAAGTTTGACATACTACACATGGTCCCCAACTCCAAAGCATCAATGTAAATTGTGCTCAATTGCGGTCCCAATACTGATCTCCGAGACAAGTCAGTAGCCACTGATTGCCAACCATAAAAACATCCATTTATCCCCACTATTTACTTTCTGTTACTTAACCAATCCTCTGTCCATGCTAATACTTTACCCGCAGTGTGCACCTTTGTCTTCTGCAGCAGTTCGTCAAATGCGTTCTGGAAATCCAAATACATCACATCTACCAGATTCCTACTGCCCATCGCTCATAATGTCCTCAAAGAATTCCAGTAGATTAGTTAAACATAACCTGCCTTTCACAAACACATGCTGCTTCTGCCTGATGGGACAATTTCTATTCAGATGGTCTCACTATTTCTTCCTCGATGATAAATTCAAGCATTTTCCCCACTACAGAAGTTAAGCTAATGGGCCTACCACCTTTTTTAAACAGTAACATCACATTTGCAGTTTGCCAATCTGCTGGAATTGCCAGAGTCCAGAGTCCAGCGAATTTTGCTAATTGCCACAAGCCCATTTGCTGTTTTCCCGGCCATCTCGTTCAGCACCCTAGGATGCATTCCATCAGGGCCAGGATATTTGTCTACCTTTAGCTTGCCCAGCACTCCCTCTTTACTGATAAATACTGTTTCTAGGTCCTCACCTGCCATTTAGCCTTGTTGTCATCAATTATTGGCATGTTATTTGCATCTTCCACTGTGAAGACCGACACAAAAATAGTGATAGTTAAAACCTATAATAAATATTTTCAAATCCCATAATAAGTCTCTTCACTCCTCCCAGGAAACGGCTTCAAGTTGTGAAAACTAGGTTCAGATCCTTTGAGTCGGAAAGAAATCCAACCACACATTTGATAACTTGTTAACAGAATTTAAGACTATTTTCCACTTGAAGATCTTACCTCAGATAATGTTTAAGTGTGCTGGTAATAGTCTTTATCTCCCATTCAGATGAAGTCTCCAAATCTACATCAACTGATCCTGTTAAATGCAAGAACCACAATAATTGTTACAAAAGCAGATTTTACACCAGTTAAGATGATTTTCTGGTAAGTTTAAACCTTTGTCCTTGCAATTTTGTTCAATGCCTTCTCTCTGCTGGTACGTACTGTAATTTCAATGATTTCCTTGAATTTACAGGCTAAGATTTTACTACCAAAATAATGTTGGTGCTACTATTATTTAAATATAAATGGTGAAACAACTTTCAGCAAAGGTCCAATGCATAGCAAAATGCCCATGTTCAAAAGCTGTTGTCCAAGTTGTACTGATTTGCCATCAGCTTTGTAAAAATATGTTATGATGTCTCATTGGGGTGGGGCACTCAAAATCAATCCCACTATTCCCAGAATTATTTCAAAAGTTAAAGATTTTAAAAGTACACAGAATTTCCCAATTAACCTATCTTTTAGACCCAGGCTGTCAGGAAGCAAGGACCAGGTTTCTGTCGTTAATAAGAGTGACCATCTATCATAAATTAGTAGATCCCAGCTACAGATAAACAATTATGAACCATACACATGTAGCATTACTAGTTAAAACCCTAACCCCTTCTAAACTCTCCCCTAAACATATACAGACAGACAAGAAAAAAGCATTGGTGTGATGGGACAGTCAAGCCAGTTCAACAGTCCCTGTTAGTAGTGTTCACTGTAAAGGTCTTTTTGCTTTGTCAGGATATATTGCTCCTTAAATCTTCTCCAGATACTTTCACTTGTTTGAAGGTGGTACAAGATGGTGGATTAATACTTAAATAGACTACTTATCAAGAGACCCAGTTTACGGTAACAGTTGAAGGAAAAATAAATTGGCTCTCTTTGGGGTTCAGTTTTTTTTACTGCAGAGTGAAGAAACATTTCATGTCCTTGCCGACATCCAACAGTTTCTCCCAAACATTCACACATGTAAGACGTTCAGTTACCAAGGAGACCACAAGATAGTTATTGCTAGTCAGGAGGCCCTTGTCATCAATAACGAGCTACTTGTAAGAAGATTAACTGGCAACTTGTTGCCAGCCATAGCTCTGTTCATACACATCCCTCGACTCCAGCTCATCTAACTCTTGAAACCACTAATTCTCGGCAAATTTAAATATATCAAATATAAAACATTACAATTTTATTATTCCTTTGTATTTTTAATTTAATTTTTCTTTCTCTCTCTACTTCTCTATCAGATTTCCTTCTCTATCAATCTTGTTTATTTCACATCTTTCAATCTGATTTATCTATTCTTATCAACTAATTAATCTGTGTATTCTGTTCACTCAAATCCCAGATGCCCCGTATTCCTCATAATGATCAATTTGCATTTCTAGAAGTTTGCCAAACAAGACATTGAAGCCTTACATATGTAAAAGTAAGTCTAACTAATAACAAAATTTGCTATTAGATACTAAGCTACAGTAAAACTTTGTACAATTGCAACAACGGCCCAATCTCTTATTAGATTTTGAGCTTCTCTTCACCACCATCCCTAATATTTAACTTGTTTGAAAAATTTGCTTGCATCATCTTTGTTAAATGCCTTCATGATGTTGAAAATTAATTTACAGCAAAAGCATCATGCTTTAAACAAAACTACATTAACCCTTACTTGCAACTTCAATTCTGAATATTCAAAACTTAATTAGTTCTAGTGTCTTTCTATTCATACTCTGTCATTTCTTCCTTTGTGACTAATCGGCACAATAAAGTGGATATTCACCAACTTCTCTACCAGAAGCAGCTATTAAGCTGTTGTGAGTATTACATCAATTCTTAAATGAGATAGGTATTCTGGATTAGAATCAACAAATGCCCTCAATAAGTAAGGGCAGCTGGAACAACGAATATGTTAGTTCACCACTAATTAAGCAACTGCTCCTCACTAATGTTCAAACCTTCCAAGTGGAAGTTTTTGGTAAAGCCAATAAAAATCTTGAAATATAGAAAAGAGCTCTTGAATAGTTTGGAAGTTCAAAACAGAGTGGGTGAATTCTTGTTCTCCCAAACAGGGCAAGTTTGGAAGTTGTCTCCAAACATCTGGAGACTGTCAAGCAGGACTTATCTAGCAGATATGCAGATTGGTTCCATGTCCTGAGATACCACACTGTGCTTTAGACACATCCACCGGGATATTACAGCCACAGCTATTAAAGGTTACCAAACAGGCTCATCATCGAATCACTTTTGGCAATTTCTCCTCCCGCATTAGAAGCCCGATATGAGGTCTTCCAGCACTGTGATTGGGGGAAGTCTAGCTGAAGATGGAAACTGTGAGGAAGGCAGCCACATTTCTTCATTGCTTAAAAGAAAAACAATTGCCTAACTAAAATTCTGGACAGAAGTCACAAATCTATGGAGTCAATGTAACTGTTTGAAAGGTACAAGGATAAGGTCTGTTTAAGTATCATTTATGGTGGCTTTGTAAATCCATAACACTTTAAACATGAATTAACAGTTTAAGCTGCGAGAGCTTCTCAACAGAAAACACTCTCTAAAACGCTGCTTTGATTGACAAGCCAACTGATGTATCACAGAAACACATTGTCTAGGCCAACATGTGTTGCTTGGAGTCATAGAGATGTACAGCATGGAAACAGACTCTTTGGTCCAACTTGTCCTTGCCAACCAGATATCGTAAATCAATCTAGCCCCATTTGCTAGCATTTGGCCCATAACACTCTAAACCCATCTTATTCATATACTTATCCAGACACTTTTTAAAAATTTCATAATAGTACCAGCCTCCACCACTTCCTCTGTCAGCTCATTCCATTCACACACCAACCTCAGTATAAATCTTTCCCCTCTCACCTTCAACCTATGCCCTCTAGTTTCGGACTCCCCTGTCCTGGGGAACAGACCTTGACTTTTGACCCAATTCATTCCCCTCACAATTTTATAAACATCTATAAGGTCGCCTCTCAGTCTCTGATCCTTCAGGGAAAATAGCCCCCACCTTTCAGCCTCTCACTGTAACTGAAGCACTCCAGCCTTTGCAATGTCCTTGCAAATCTTTTCTGAACCCTTTTAAGTTTAACAACTTTTTTCCTATAGCAGTGAGATCAGAACTGAATGCAGCATTCCAAAAATGGCCCAACCAATGTCCTGTACAGTTGCAACATGACCTCATAACTCTCTTACTCAATGCACTGACCAATAAAGGCAAGCATACCAAACGCCTCCTTCACTACCCTAACTACCTGCCGCTTCACTTTAAAGGAACTATGAACCTGCACTCCAAGATCTCTTTGTTAGGCAACACTCCCCAGGACTTGCCATTAAGTGTATAAGTCCTGCCCTGATTTGCCCTATCCTGGGAAAAACACCTTGATTATTCACCCTATCTATGCCCCTCGTAATTTTATAAATTTCTATAAGGTCGCCACCAGCCTCCACTTGCATTACCAACTGGAAATTCCACTCGACAGGGGAACAAAACCTTAATAGGTCCTACAGTTATCCATAACTGGCAACAACAATAATTATGTACCACCTGAACTGACGAGTTCTCATTGAGAATGGCTCAGGTTTAGGATTAGGATCATCACAATAAACTGGCATGGATTCTGGCAGCGTCAATTCGTAAACTTGACTACCTCCAATCCCAACTGCACACTAATTGAATAATCCCAGTCTTGGTTTCATATTATCAAGGTCACTGATACTTCCAAATTTTGCAGCCGTGAAATTTAGCTATGGCCTTTCATTTCTTTGGATTTCCTTTCTTATTTATTTTTCCAATTATTTCAGTACCCTCATGCTTCACCATCAGATTCACTATTTGCATGCTCTTTTAATGCTTATTTTTTACTGCAATAAAAAAATCTTTATAAAAAATAGCAACTTCTCTGAAGCTGTTTATACATCATGTAACTTAACCATGTCAACTCTTATTGAATTACTTACTTTCCTTCCCAATTTTCTTTTAAGTGGTCTTCATTACAGACAAAATTCTAGAACTTTAACCAAGAATCAGATATACACACAGTAAGGACTGTTCCAAAGACCTTTCAAAATAATGGGTTACTCTTAAGGTGGAATATCTACACTAATTTGTGACAAATCCTATTTTTGGTGTGGATTGGGTGAGTTTAGCAAAAGCCACAGTTACAGAAAACTGAAACTTAGCTACGCCATATGAAATAAAAGTAGAATTTAAATGAACCTTAAGTTTGCTGCTCCAAAAGCCACAACATGCAGTGTGGAAGTCATAAAATTTAGAGTAGATCTGAACTCGAGGATAAATGAAGTCTATTTAAGTGTCAGTAATGAGGGTTTTTAAACCCCCAATCCTTTAAACAAGAAAGAAAAATGTGAACCTTCCAGAGTTTTAAAAATATACCTCTGATGGCTTGCTTGAAGTGACATGCCTTCTGGCACACTACAGAAAAAATACAGCACAGAACTGGTGATTTATTCCATAATGTCTGCGCCAGCTCTCGAAAAGAGGATCTCACTCAGTTTTTTTTTTCCTGTCTTCTCCCTATAATCCTGTAAACCGCTTCTTTTCAAATATTTTTGATTCTAATTCTCTATTGAATGCTTGGATTGGTCTTGATTCCACCATACTCTCTGGCAGTGTATTCCAACACTAACCGATCATTATATTAAAAAAAATGTTTACTTGGGTGTCACTTTTTCTCCTTTTACTCACTACTGCATTACCACTTTCAAAATATTAAGACAAAATGTTAACATAAGGAGAAAACAAAAGCAATCTAAAATGCTGCCTGACTACACCTGGTTCATGGAAAATTGTTTGTCATTATGCAAATTAATGAATAAAATCCTGGCATCTAGTTTATAGGTCATGACCACAATAGAAATTATATGCTATGAAGTATTGCTGAGTTTGTTTAGGAATTTTTCCATGGACACAAATGAACAAAAATCCTGTTTTGACACCACAGAAGTCACAAACTGATGCTCAGGAACATAACTGGAGCTAGGCAACGCACCAGATGAATTTATCATTTCATATATAACTATGTGCACAAAAAGAGAATAGATTCAAACACAGTACCTACCCATTAATAAACTTAATAGCTTCTGTACTCTGGAATTAACACCAGCTATTCGATATAGGCCCTGTTCATTTAAACCTGTTTTTAATCAAGAGAAAAATCTGTTAACACATCAAGTTGAATTTCTAATGTTTTTCTGAGGTGGCTTTTTTTATACATGCTTACATCTTAATGATTAAACAAGTAAAAAAGAGGAATTGGAGCATGTAAGACTAAAAATGAAAACACAAATATATAAATTCTAAATTCCCTCTACAAGAATATAAAAATAGAAAGAGTAGCTAAAGTGAGGGTTAGTCATTTAGAGGGCTGCCATTTCCTTGCTTCTCATGCCTTTACAATAAGAAACACAGAAACGGCAGAGACTTCAAATTTTTGTGCCAGAGGGCATAATCACAGATTAAGAGGCTGCACATTTAAATCAGAGATGAGGAGGATTTTTTTTCCTCTCACAGAGGTTGTAGAATTCCACATCTCAGAGGGCTGTCAAAGCTGGATTATTAAGCATATTCAAGGCTGAGACAGATGGACTTTTCATCAGTAAGGAAATCAAGGGTTACAGGAAAGCAAGAAAGCAGAGTTAAGGATTATCAAACAACACAAACTATAGTTTCATTCAATGGTAGTGCAGACTCAGTGGGCTGAATGACCTATCTCTGTTTCCATGTCTTGTGGGCTATGATCTAATTTATGTATTTATTAGATAGATATAAATATGCATGACTTGATAGATACAGAGGCATTATTGTAAGGTAACCAAGGCTTGGAATTGAAAAATAAGAAGTACTTGATTTTGAAAATATGTGAGGAAAAGGTGAGATAGCCCTGGAAATTATTGCTATCGTTAGTATTTTAATGACAGATGACCTCAATTTGAAAGACCAAGATGTAGAATGTAGAATACAAGGGAAAGTGAACAAGTAATAAAAACATGGTGAGAGTTTCTTCCAGTCTTTAAATAAGAAAAATTAACTAAACACTCTAAAGAATGTGCACAGCTGGTGAACTAATACCGGAACTAGAGGAAATGGTGCAAGTATTGAACCAGATATTTTTGTGTCTGTCTTCGCTACCAAAGGTACTTGATTATCAATAGACAGGGAAGGAACAACTCAAAACAATTTCCGTCATGAGAGGAAAGTTGCAGGAAAAATGCTTGGACCTAAAGGCAACAAGACCTGATGGCCTGCATCCTAGACTCCAAAAAAGGAGCAGCTACAGAGATAGCTGATGCACTGGTTACAATTTTCCAAAATTTCTTTGAATCTGGAGGGTTCAGCAGATTGGCAAACAGCACACGTAACACCTCTATTCAGGAGAAAGATAGAAAGCAGTAAATGATACGCCAGTTAGCCTATCGCCTATCATTTGTCATAAGAAACTACTAGAATCCACTAAGGAAGTCACAATAGGATACCTTAAAAATCACATTATGATTGTGCAGAATAACAGAGTTTTAGAACCGGAAAACTGTGTTCAACTAATGCAATAATTATTCAACAAAGTAGCATGCAAGGTACCTGCAGATGTGGTATATTAGACTTCCAAAAGACATCTTATGAAGTTCCACAAAGGTCACTACACAAAATCAGCATATCATGATGTAGGGGTGTAACATACTACCAGGGAAAAAGGATTGGTTAACTAACAGAAGGCAAGGAGTCAGGATGTTTCCTATTAGCAAGCTGTGGATTGGATTTCAACAGGAATCAGTGTTAGAGCCTCAACTATCAACAATCTATACCAGCGACTTGGGCTATGGTAGTTAAATTTGCTGATCACACCAAAATTGATACAACAGGAAAGAGACTGAGCATTGTTAGAAAATGTGAACTCGACCAACCTGATGGCAAAGTAGAAAAATCTGCTTCTCCCACATCACTGACCAATCCCCACCACTGCCTACCTACACTCACCTATCACCATCTGACTGACCTTTCCTGACCCCACCCCTCCTCTCTCTATTCATTTCAGAGCTCTCTTCCCCCTCTCTCATTTCTGAGAAAGGGTCCCGACCTGAAACATCAGCTTTCCTGCTCCATACTGTGTAATATCAGCCACTTAAATGGGGCAAGATTGTAGAATTTGGTGGTACAGTGGTATCTGAGCATCCCAACACAAATTGTAAAGAGTTACCTTGCAAAGTCTTACCGTGAAGTGTGGTAAGTGATTAGGAAGATAAATAAATTGTTGCTGTTTATTGCATAGGGAATGGAATATGAAAGGACGAATGTTTTATGCTGCTGTGCAGGGCCTTGGTGAGACTATATCTGCAGTATTGCGCAAAGTCTTGGTTTCTTTATTTGGAAAAAGATATAAGTGAACTAGAAACAATTCAGAGAAGATTTATTCTTTTATTTCCTAGGATGAGATAGTTGTCTTATGAAAAAGGTTGTGTCTGTTTAGTGCAGTGAGAGGTATGGATGCCAACAAGATACTACTTGTGTGAGATTTATAGTTAGATGTAGAAGGTACAGTTTAAACTAAGGGGCCCTCACACTTAAGACAGAGAATAGTAAGGATTTTTCCCACTCATTAATCTTGAGAAGTCTTTTCCAGCAAAACTGAGGAAGCTGGGCCATTGAATGTATTCAAACTCAATTTATGAAATTTTGACTGCCAAAGGAATTAAGGGTTATGTGAGGCTGGCAGGCAAGTCAAGGCCACAGTCAGATCAGCAATAATCTTGCTGAACGGCAAAGGAAGTTTGATGAGCAAAATGATCTACTCCTGTTCCTGTTTATGATCTTTTATACTTGTGCTCCAGAACAAGCTGCTGTGTGCTTAAATGTGAAAATACTTTAAGTATGTTTTCATATGCAGAATTACAGAGCCAGACTACAAAATATTTCGGAGATTTTATTTTGCATACTGCACTGCTAAAAATTCATCAAAAAGAAAATACCACAAACTATCAAACACGGCTGCAGTCACAATGAGCACAAGGTCATACTAAAACTATTCTTTTGCTGGGATTATAAAGTATTTCATGCAATTTTTGAAAATTATCAAACCCAACAAGCACCAAAAATAGTTCTATACAATGGCCAAGGTATCCAATAATCAGATGGTCACTGCATCAGCACAGACTAGAGTTCACCTCAAGACCATGTGGAAATCCCAACACAACTGACTGCAGGGGAATTGTACAAGAAACGGCAAATTCCAACAGGTAGCTCTCTAGCATCTGGGACCCTCCAAAAAGAACCCATAAAGTCAGAAAATTTGAAGGGGTCCAACTCACTTAAGCTCAACTGTTACACAGGTAATTTTAGAGAAATTAAAAACCTACTCTAACCCCTAAGTAACTATTAAACTGAACTGTCGAATCACCGCTTATCTGCCAATATACGCTTCTGACTCCCGACACGTCCATCACACCCTTCCCACCGGATCTGATAACCCTGGTATCCGATATGACATTCCACTATTCATGATCCTATCCTGTAAACACACATCTAAATCGATCCAACAAACAGCCCTAACTGATAGCTAACTTGACACCCACCCTAAGGACCACCCTAAGCACTTGCCTAACATCCTTACGCCTAACATCCTTACACCTAACATCCTATTCACTCTCAACTATCCAGCATTTTATGTCCCTCTCATTCCTGTCCTCCTGAAACCAGCAGCCCACCCACCTCCCATCCTACCCCATCATTTACCCTACATACTGACCTTTTTAGAGTAACTTTCAAAGTACCTGCTAGAAGTTTAAACTTCAGGGCATAGCACTCAATGCTGTGAGGAGGTGCAGTTTCAACAATGATCTACACAGCTGGATCCAAGGATTTCTGGGTTGGTTTGTGACCGGAAGTTCGTTTCCAGAATTCTTCAGTGTAGATGTCAACAACCGATAAATAAGGTTTTTTTTAATAAAAAGGGGACAGGGTATCCTGATTAGAATTTCTGGGCTTTAGTTAAGAAAAATGTTATGGTCCTCGATTTGTACACTAAGTTCAGTAAAGGGAAATTGGAGACAAAAGATTTCGAACATATTTGTCTTGCAATTTGATGAGTTGATTTATAGGTTGGGTTGACTCCTTCATCAAAATAGTTAGTTATAATCACTTTTTTTCACTTCAGACATTCAAAGATGATGCCAGACTAGTGAGGAAACAAAACAAGACTTTATGAATAAGAACCTTGTACTAACAATGTTTTGAAAATAAGACTGACATAAGTAAAAATTGAGCTACCTCTTTCTTCAACAGCACGAATACATTTCTTCACCAAATCAAATCCAACTTTGTCCAGTTGGGCAGCTGAAAATCAAAAACAAACCATTAATCTAATGAGAATTTGAGCTTTAGTAAAGACATTTAAATTAAAATTGACAGGTAGATAAACAAGACTGAGAGTGTCTGTTTCACTTGGAAGATCTGGTAGCATACTCCCAATATTCTATGCAGATGTGGTAGGTAACAAGTCAATAAAAACTCCCTGGATTCCTTCTTCTCCTCATATTCATCAGTTTTATTCATCAAGGAAGTACGTGTCTTCTGCTCTTAATTACAAAAATTAAAATGTTGCATTAAACATTAGTCAATTTCATTGCCACTTTTCAGCTCAGCTGAAAATCTAGGAGTATACTTTTTCTAAGAACTAGTCTGGTTCATCTGAATTCAGTTTACTACTTCTCCCCAGACACAGGATCAATATCAAAGTTAAGCAGCTTGCTCTCTGAGCTTGACCAAGCTCTTAGTAAGGTACTCTTTCGTTCTCTTAAATCCATTGCCTGATTCTTACTCCTCCTTTACCTGTTTGCATAAGGGGAGTATGACCAGGTTTCTCTCATTCTGACAATTGAGAAAACACTGCCACAGAAAGAGGAATCCACCTGGCATTCTACAATGTTCTATTTCTTCCAGCACCTCAATGAAATTATGAATTTTATTTCTAAGACACAAGAAGTTAATAAGGAATCACCGTAAAATGTCAAGCTTCTAAATATGAACTTGGTGGACTAAGTATTAGGATATCTTAGCTACAATTGTGTCTCAGAGTTGGAGAATGGGCAGAAAATTGAGGAATCGCTTGAAATCAGAAATTTAATTTCTGGAATCACCTAGCTTCAGATGCAATTAGAATCTTATCCAAAAAGCGGTCAAAACAAAATTTAAATTCCAGAGGAGGGGCAAAATATCACAGCCAGCATTTGACAGAGTATGACATCAACAAGGACTAATAAAACTGAAGTCAATGGAAAGAAGGAAAACTCTCCACAGGCTGGAGTTATACAAAGTACAAAAGAAGATGGTTGTGACTTGTGGCTGACCAATTATTTAAGCCCCAGACATCATTGCAGAATTAAAACAAACAACTGTGAATGCTAGAAATCTGAAAAAAAAAAATTTGCTGGAAAATTTCAGCAGGCCTAGCAGCATCTGTGGGGAAAAAAAACAGAGTTAATGTTTCAAATCCAGTGACTCTTCTTCAGAACTCTTGGGACTCCAAATGTTAATTCTGCATTTTTTCCACAGATGCTGCCAGATCTGTTAAGTTTCTCCAACAATTTCTGTTTTTGTTTTACATCTTTGCAAGAGTTTTTCATGATAATGTCATAGAACCAAACAGCTTCAGCATCTTTATCAATGATCCTTCTTTCCATTATTCAGTCTGAAGTTGGTACAATTAACAAGTTCATTCTATTTCTAACCACTCAGTTAATGAAGGAGCCCATGTCCGAATGCAATAATGCCTATTACATTCAAGTTTGGGCTGATAGGTGGCACATAATATTTACCTAACATATAACAAAGGAATTAATATTTTTAAAAACTGAGAATCCAACGGCCTCCCCTCGATATTCAATTGAACAGTGATCTGACACTTAACACAAACTCAAGCACATATTCAAATAACATGATTAGAACAGATCATCAGCCAAGTAATCTGCACCATGGAAACTTTCCTCCTGATTCCCCAAAGCTTTTCCACCAATGAGACACAAGACAGTAGTATGATATAAAGCCCTCCATATTTCCTGGATGAGTGTCCCTGCAACAACACTCAAGATGTTCAATCATCAAGGACAAAACAGCCCTCTAGGCGCCCATCCATCACAATAGGGCTACAATGTGCACCAGCAACAAGATACAGTGGAGAAACTTACCAACTGTCCTTACCCAACACATTCCAAATTAAATTATTAACAATAGTTGCTTACCGCCTTCACTTATTGGATTGTCCTTATTCAAGTTGTACACCTGGAAATTAGTAAGATAGTATTTTACCCAGTGAAAAATATCTTCACAAAAACTATACCAGTATTGGAAATTTAATGTTTCAGAACCAACATAAATGCCACAATGTCTGTGTGATTTAAGTAGATTATGCATGCATCTAACATAGGAAGTACTACAGACAGCGTGGAGGCTCAGACTTCAAGTATGTTCAAGATGGAGATCAACAGATTACTAAATATGAAAAGCATCAGGAATATGGAAATAATGCAGGAAAATGGACATTGAAGTAGAAGGGTGGTATGAGTTCAAAGGGCTTAAAGGCCTACTCCTGCTTCTATTGTGTAGAATTCATCACTGACAAGACTGTTTTATTTCTTAAATTATGTTAATTGTTCCGCACCAAGCACGTCATGACAGAAAATCCTGAAATTCAATTTTATCTGAATATTTTAATTTTTCCTTGCAGCCCATCAGTATCATCCTAGATACGAAAGAAACAAGGAAGTCATGTTAAACTTGTATAAAACACTGGCTTAGCCTTGGAGTGTGGAGCCCAGATCTAGGCGCCACACTAAAAGGATGTGAAACTATTGGACAGGGTGCAGTGCTGATTCACAAAGGGTCTAGAGGAAGTTTAAAGAATGATGACAGGGATTGAGAGCTTGTCATATGAGGAATGGTTGAAATTCTGTGTTTTCACATGATGCAGTTTAAAAGGGTGAGGAGGGATCTCATTGAAGCTTACAGAATTTGAAGAGGCCTTGGTTGGGTATATGTACAGCAAATAGGACCCAGAGTGAAGGTATGATCCTTTAGAGCTGAGATAAGGAGGAATTTCTCCAGCCAGAGGGTGAATCTGTGGAACTCATTGCCACAGAAGGCTCCAGAGGCCAAGTCATTGAGCGTATTTAAGACAGAGATAGATAGGTTCTTGATTGGTAAGGGGGGGTCAAGGATTATAGGAAGAAGGCAAGAGAATGGGGTTGAGAATCATCTCAATGACAATCAAATGGTGGAGTAGATTCAATCGGCTGAACATCTTATGGTTTATTGTCTAATAGTTCTAGAAATGAGGAAACTCAGCTACATTGATTTAGTGGAAATGTCAAGACTATTTCGTTTGGAGAAGAGAAGGTTGACAAGAGATTTAATAGAGGAATTCAAAATCAGAAAGGAGCTGGGTACAGTGGATAAGAAGAAACAGATTAATTTGCGGAATATGTTTATGTGAAGTAATTTTCAGAAGAAACCACAGAAATAGCTAGTGTATTACGATGCACTGCCGGAAAGTGGCATGAAGGCATGTTTAATCCAGGCATGCACCAGGGAATTAGATTACTTTCTGAAAAGCAAGAACGCGCTGGGCTGAGGAGATAAATCAGCAGAGAGGCATTAAGTGAATTGGTCTTTCAGAAATCTAGTCGAGACATGACACATGAACATTCTACGTTTGTGCTGTAACCAAACTATTACTTTATTTCATTTTCTAATTAACCCTTTTTTAAAATGATTCATTACAATTTAACCAGAGTTCTCTAATTTTAGAACACACATCCCAATACATTCTCAACATCCCTTCGGTACGTCCATCTTTACTCTGACTCACTCCGTACGGTAGATTATCAGCCATTCTTTCACATATGCCTATTGTCTTTCTTTATGCCCTTCTGCCATTCTCTGTCTTTTTTATCTCTTCATTGGAGTCTGTGAGAAGGGAGGATCTCTAAAGCAGAAAGATGTCTGATAGAACCGTGGCTTGAAAGCTAATTTTATATTTTTTAAAATCAGCCTGTTCAGAGATGCACCTTGAACCCAGGTCTCCCTGTCCAAGGTAGGAATACTACCACTGTGCCACCAAAGGGCCCACCCTTGATAGTTGACTTTTTTAATTTAACCTATTTTTCTAATCAACCTGTTCACACCTCTGGAGAAAGTGGGACTTGGACCAATGCCTCCCAGCTATCTCCCTTGATGGCTGATTAAGAAATTTTAGAGAATAATCCTCAATTGTGGCAGTGCAGTGAGAGGCACAGGTATAGAACTGGGAGCATGATAGCAATTTGCAGTGAGAATAAGAGAAACCCACAGACAGACACAGAGTGCAAACGAGTTACTGAAAAATGCAAAATATGAAACACGAATGAAAACTCCATGAGAAGTAAATCCAAATGAACTGGAACTACTTCACAATAATTACTCAATTTGACAGTGCAAGAAATCCAAGTTAATATGAAGAGCTGAAACAGTATTTGCATTGAAGCGCCAGGTGTGTACAAATCATCCTTGCAGAAGTTTAATTTCTTTTACGTTTTAAATGTGATTTGGTTGTCACTGGCAAGGCCAGAATTTGTTGCCTATCCCTATATCCCATGAGCTGATTAGGTCTTTCGGTCATTTCAGAGGGCAGTTAAGAATCAATCGCATTTCTGCGGGCCTGGTGTCACATGTACAGCATATCAGGCAAGGATGGCAGATTTTGTTCCATAGAAGAAATTGGTGAACTGGATAGGTTTCCATGGTAATGGTCATTAGACTAGCTTTATTGAATTTAAATTTCACCATTTGTCATGGTGGACTTAAACTTGTTTCCAGAGAATATTACTCTGGGTTTACCAGTCCAGTGACATGATCACTATGCCACCGCCTCTACCTGACATAGTGGCATTATCGCTAGGCTATTAAGCCAGAGGACCAGATAATATCCTGGGGGCCCAGGTTTGAATCCTACCACAGCAATTTTGGAATTTGAATTCAATTTTTTAAAAATCTGGAATTAAGAGTCTAATGATGATCTTGAATCCATCGTCAATTGTCAGAAAAATAAATCTGGTTCACTAATGCTCTTTAGCGAAAGAAACTGCCATTCTTACCTGGTCTGGTTTAATATGACTCCAGACCCAAGGCAATAAGTTGACTCTTAAACTGCCTTCTGAATAATAAGGCAAGGGTCATACATGCTGGCCTAGCCTGCGAATGAATAAATCTTTCCATGTCAGAATTCCTGATACCAAAATGGAGTTCAAACATAAATGGCAAACAGCAATTCCCTAACTAAAATGTTTTAATTCAAGTTTGGAATAAAATACCCTAATAACAAGACTAAATGTAGAAATTTTGTATGTTATTGTTATGGGATATATACATTCATCATGTGATATCAGAGGAAAATCCCAATTAACAATAAGTGGAAGAGTTTATTTTCAACTGAAAAACAAATTGAATCTAAATCTCATTCTCAACCTAAACCTCCATTATAGTTTTTTCTTTCCTGGATGAGCTAGCTAATTCTACATATTTATCTAATCTTTTATTTACCTTTGCTATAATATCGCAGGCTGGAATTGTTTAAAAGGTTAACTGTTTAATATGTTAAGAATACACATACATATTAAGAAAAAGCAAATAATAAACAAACAATCCCTGCATTATTTTCCAACATAGCACATTGAACTAAGAATGCTGCACACAGACAGAAAAGAATAACAAACCCTCGAACTGCCATTTCTGAGATGTGAAGTCAATAACCTTGGCCCCTGAAAAAAGTGTTTTTTACCTTTGCTTAGTGTTTTGCAATTTTTTAAGAAATGTATTGTATTCTGTAAATATTCAAGAAAGCTGCAATTAAAATTAACTTTACATCTAAGGCTTGCGATGTTACACCAATAATCTCCAATTGATAATCTTAAAACAAATTGAGCATGGAAGACATTTTATCAAGTTCAAAGATTGTTATATACATAATTGTACTGCTCTGCGGATAAAAAAAACAAGACTTGATTGTAATCTGCTTGCTTGGGTTACATGCCTTGCACTGAGGAATAGAGAAAAGAACTCCATGTGAAAACTACTTGCCAGATTCTTATTTTAGAAACTCTTTTAAAAAGCACACCTGCGAAAAAAATAACGGAATTCTGACAGAGACAGAGCCTCTATTTCTTCATTTTAGTTTCATTGGCTATGTGCTGGTGGAGAACATTACGTACTATGTTAAATGTCACAACAAGACAGCATGAGTCACCGAGAACTTGATCATCCAGAAATCAGGTCATCTTTCCATTTACTTCAGAAACTGCTTTAGAATTTGTCCTTCATTAGGCAATAACAAAAAAACCAACAGAAAAAAAGACTAAAGGTCATCATATGTGAATTATGATACTTTAGTTAGGTGCACATCTTTTGGTGTAATGGGAAACAGAGTAAAATGACTTGAAATTAATGTACATGGAACAGGGCAGGCATCGACTCCAGAATCTCAATGGTGAGGCATGAGGCAACTTCGTGACGGCAAGTGGGACAAGTGTAGATGGTGATATATTTTTGGTGGCACTGACTTAATGGGTTGGAGGACCTCTTTTGTACGGTATTATTCTATGATTCCTTGAATTTGATCTTGGGGAATCACTCCTTTCGAGTTGGTGCACTGTGGAGACTAACAGAAAGCTTGCTTGTATAGCACAAAAGATCCAACCTGCTTTTGGCATCACGGTAGTGCACAGTCAAATAAGCATAGTGAATGTTGGAGATGTAGAATGATAGGCAATGAAAGGAGAAGTTGTAAAGGTATGGAAGAAAAGGAAATAAAAACTTTCCCACAGATTCTAACTTTTCTTAACTTGGAGTTTGGCTGCAGCACTTTTCTCAGATCCAAATTTAGGTTCATGTATTTTAATACACTTAATTTGCTTACTGTAGTTTTACATAGACTCTTTTTACAACATTAATTTAGATCCTTTTTCCTGAGCCAAGTTGAGTCTGTGCCAACTGCTTACAGTAAAAGTTTATGTCCTTTATTTACACAAGTAAAAGATCAAAAGTCTGTTCCAGGCATAAGTATTTGATAAAGGTCAAAGGTTTTCAGCTTTACTGATATAGCATGCAATATACTTCCAGCTTGTAATGAACATGTGATTCCTGCCACCTTATTGGAACCGTAGGAGGCCACTTAGCTTTCTGACTGACTGAACTGAACACATAAGCTTTGGTGATTCACTTATACAAGCATAACTGATCAACTCTTACTACATAGATAGCATAAAGTGTGTCCATTGATACTACAGCTGATAAGGAAAGGCTCAAAGCTGTTTGTATAAGTAGTTTCCAAACACAAGACCCATTATTGATAAAGGCAAACAAGCAGAGCCTAAATGTCATCTATTGCTTCATTAATACCTACCTTGTAATTATTTAGGCAACATTAAAAAATAATATTGATTTCAGTGCACTTGGCAGTAATCTGATAATTCTGACCGAATAATTCACAAATCAATTGTTTTTATTTCAAAGACAGTATTTTGTTTTATGAATCCGTAATATGATCATTAACAGGATAAAAAAGGTTATCTGAACTTGTTCCCTATCTAGCTTGTCTCAGTTTTAAACATCTAATTGTTAAAATTCCACATTGTGGTTTCTGTCATACAATCAAATCGAAAACTTGAGCACTGCTGTCTCTTGGAGGAAAAAACATGAACTGCAGATGGCAGTGTGATGAAAACATAGTCTCATTAAACACAATTTCACCTCCTAACAGACTTAGCTTTAGCTTTCGCCAGAGTTCTTAAGGGTCTTCAAAATATACCAATTTATCTACTTCTGTATCCCATCTTCAGCATGCTCCACTGGTTCCACGTGCCCGAGTGAATTAGTTTCAAAGAAATTTTTATTCTCCAATCTTTCTAGTGTTTCATCCCACCTTATGACTGAACTCCCCCATCACATCTTTCTAAATATGATTAGATTAGATTAGCTTCCTTACAGTGTGGAAACAGGACCTTCGGCCCAACAAGTCCACACCACCCTTTGGAGCATCCCACCCAGACCCATCCCTCTATAACCCACACATCCCTGAACACTACAGGCAACTTAGCATGGCCAATCCACCTAGCTTGCACATCATTGGACTGTGGGAGGAAACCCACTCAGACACGGGGAGAATGTGCAAACTCCGCACTGACAGTTGCCCGAGGCTAGAATTGAACCCAGGTCCCTGGCGCTGTGAGGCCGCAGTGCTAATCACTGAGCCACCGTGCCGCCCTTGTCCCTGTTTCATCATGCATAGTGACGAGTGTACCTCGATCCCCTATACTCCCCAAATCGGGCTCTCGCTTAAAATATCAAACCTCCCTTCTTTGATAATGCTCTCAACTTCACTCATTTTTGGTTTCCCCATCCTCAAATGTGATCAAAATTTAGACATCTTGCCGAAGATGGGAAGTTGTTCCTATTTCCAGATTGATTATGCAGATTTCTTTCCATGCTCTAAACCCAGAGCAACAAGGCTAGTAGCCAGTTCCAGAACCCCAATCTCAGTGAGAAAGTGCCATACATCAGTCGAAAGCAACTCCTAGATAATCTTTCAAACTTGTTTATGATGGTTTGGTCTCAAACCTGCTGAGTAACACTTGCAGTGTGCAAGATGGCCTGAGAATTTTCACTGTTTAAATGCGTTGTCACTGTTGCTGTCTTTTGACAACCTCATTTTAGGGTGTATCCAACAGGATTAAAATAGCAAAAATTAAGTGTCCGTGTCTTCAGAATCCATATATAAGCCAACAATCTGCAAACTCCAGCTTTTCATAGTAAGCACAAGATGTGGAATACAAACTGGCCAATTTGAAAAGTAACAAACTGGAATTAGATACCTCATACTAAACTAATGATTAGTATCACCCTTACCGGCTCTCTGCCGTCCATGGCCTCTATCCACAGTCTTCTGTCCTCCTCAGAAAGTGCCTGCATCGTAATCATGGTTGCCCTGCGGAGTACAGAAGGCAAACTGTCCATGTCAGATGGCCACTTCAAGAGTTTAAATTCATTTAATTTTCTTGAACAAAAAGCATATTCGAGCCACGTGCTTTCCTTCCTGCAAGTAGCAGAATGTAACAATACAGAGGCCAAAAAAAAGACTTAACTAACATTTTGATCTGAGAGAGTTTTTTTCTTATGTAAACCATTTTGATTTCATGTTGTAATAAAATGTGAGGCTGGATGAACACAGCAGGCCAAGCAGCATCTCAGGAGCACAAAAGCTGACGTTTCGGGCCTAGACCCTTCATCAGAGAGGGGGATGGGGTGAGGGTCCTGGAATAAATAGGGAGAGAGGGGGAGGCGGACCGAAGATGGAGAGAAAAGAAGATAGGTGAAGAGAGTGTAGGTGGGGAGGTAGGGAGGGGATAGGTCAGTCCAGGGAAGACGGACAGGTCAAGGAGGTGGGATGAGGTTAGTAGGTAGGAGATGTAGGTGCGGCTTGGGGTGGGAGGAAGGGATGGGTGAGAGGAAGAACAGGTTAGGGAGGCAGAGACAGGTTGGACTGGTTTTGGGATGCAGTGGGTGGAGGGGAAGAGCTGGGCTGGTTGTGTGGTGCAGTGGGGGGAGGGGACGAACTGGGCTGGTTTAGGGATGCAGTTGGAGAAGGGGAGATTTTGAAACTGGTGAAGTCCACATTGATACCATTAGGCTGCAGGGTTCCCAGGCGGAATATGAGTTGCTGTTCCTGCAACTCCCCCTCCCATTCTTTAGATGACATGTCCATCATGGGCCTCCTGCAGTGCCACAATGATGCCACCCGAAGGTTGCAGTTGTCCATTGAGCTGGGCCGCTTCACTTCTGGTTTTCCTTCACAGTGGAGTGTACTGGGGTCGATCTCTATGTGTTTGTTGATGGGTTTCTTTGTGGGTACCAGGCTTCTAAGAATTCCCGTGCTTGTCTCTGCTTTACTTGTCCCAGGATCTTGGTGTTGTTCCAGGGACAAGCAAAGCAGAGACAAGCACGGAATTCCTAGAAGCGTGGTACCCCACGAAGAAAGCCTTAAACAAACACAGAGATCGACCTCAATACACTCCACTGTGCAGGAAAATCAGAAGTGAGGTAATCCAGCTCAATGGACTCCAGCAGGGTAATGAAACATCTGCAGAAAAACAACGAACCAGCTCAGCGAGCCAACCAACCACAACATCCACAACCCGAGCTACGAATCTACTCTAACACCTAAGATACTTGATTTCATGTTAGATTTTACAGGTGCATTTTGAAAACAAAAACTAAGAAACATTTTATCAGTTTTGAAGTAATTTCTTTAGGTGGGGATGTATAATTTGGATCGCTATAAGGAGGTCTATCATGAATAGTCCATTTTGAAGTTAAGCCAACCTTAGAACAATGCAAATACACTGAAAAGGAACTTTATACATGTACATTTATTCATCATGGTAATAACTACTTCTGAGGTTTTGCAGATTTGGAGGTCAGGATCTGTCTACAGCTGATTTCAAACAAATTCAGATTCCTATTAGGAGGAATGTTAAGTTTGTGACTCATAAGAAATGAAGTAAAATCACTTGCAGGATATTAACTTTAATGCATTAGTCCATTGTTAGGTACCTTGCAATCTCAGTTGTGACTGAACTGGAGAGAAATTTCATTCTTACAAAAGATGCAAAATGCAGGATATGTCATTCCAAACATCAACACCCTGAGAAACACTAGCATACACAAAGACTTCAAATTCAGCAGGCAGTTCACATCTGAACATGGAGTGCCTAGAACTTTTTACCAGCAAAAAAGTTACAAAACATGTTATCAAAAAAATTACAACATGCAACATTCAACTCACCTGTCCACTCCTTCCACATCGAAACAGAACCTCTTCTCAATGGAATCTGTTTTTCTCCTAATGCATGACTTTAGGGTAAATGTTTCTTCGTCTCCCTTTGAAAGGCAAATGCACCAATGAATTACATTCTAATTCCTTTCAACAATTATACAGAAGCAAAAACAATCACAGATATGAATGCCAAGTAGATGGGTATGAAAGGTTTCCTGGCTGTCATGTGAGCTGACCTGGTGCTGAAAACTCTTTAAAATTTTGATTTTCAATGTGTAGCTGTGTTGAACACCATGATTCAGGAGGCTGTTTTACAATGTACCTTGAGCAAAAATCCTGAAACTCATTCTAAGTGAAAAGCATTCATGCTAATGCACCAAATTAACTTGTATTTTTCTGTGGTATCATTAAACCCACAATTGGAAATATTAAGCTTTCGAGAAGGAACACATGATACCAACTAAAGTTTAGAAAATGAGTAAGTCAACCAAGCAAGTCTATATAATTGCTTTCTGCAAAATATTTTGCCGCATGCTAAGAGAATCATGAAGCTAATTGGCCTGGATTTCCACAACAGAACAGCCTGGAAGGTGCAATCTTACTCCCAAATACTGCATTTCCCAATTTTGTGGGGGTGACAACAAGATTAGTTGGGATTTGTGCATGCTTCATTTACAGAGGCAACTTGCCACTTAAATATCAGCTGCTTCCATTCAAGCCAAGAATTTTTTTTGTCGCCCAACAGCATGAAATCCAAAGTAAGTAGAGTAGACATGGTAAGAGCAGATATGAACTTTGTTCATTTCTTTCTGTAGTCAGAATATACTTTGAGAGATATACCTTTGGACATGGTTGAAGACACCCTTTGGAAGGTCAGGTGATTATCAGGGGACATCACATGACCATTGGACATGTTAAATGTTTCATGAATGTGCATGAAGAGTAAATAAAATGTCAAACTTATTAGAACTGTAAACAGACTTGTCAAAATCAGTTGTCAAAAATAACAAAACCAACTGACAAAAGGAGCTGGCATGGCAATCCTATCTTTTAAATCTTGGGAAATAAATATCTGGAATATTAAAAATCATCACTTGTTATTTCAATTTGTCTGTTGACATGATTTTCCATCAAGGAATTAATGCTACATGACTGATTTTATACTTATCTATTATCACAGGTTAGGTGTCTACTATTTCACAGCTTGAATTAAAGTGCCAAACAAATATAGGGTCCTTGGAATGAGATATGTAAATGACCTTCATTCTTATTTGTTGTTATAAAAGATTGTGCACAAGAATGAAATGCTTGTTTTTAAGGCATTATGTAGATGAAGGAACGTAAAGGTGAGAAATGTGTGTTTATGAATGGGAATGCTTATGTCAATACAGCAAAGTTTGCAAAACACAGCTGAAAATTTATTCAATAGAAATTCATTTTATCCCCTTTCTTCAGGGTCCAAGAGTCTGTCCAGAATGGATATGAGGCACATTGGCATAGTAGGGTAAGAGGTCAGGAGTCCATGAGGGTTGACATGACTGCGCCAAGTTGGCATCAGGACTATTAAAGGTCATGGGGTAGGAAGAACTGTAAATGAATGGATGAGGGGATAAAAGGATGAGTACAAAGCAAAATGTGCCATAAGTTGGTATGAATCAATGTTGGAGAGTGAGGGGGACATGAGGGACAAGAGCAGTAAGAACTGGAGAGCAGTTTTGTGCTTATTCTTTTCCAATGCAAAATGGTGTTAGTACATGGAAACAAGTCTTAGTGCCAGCTTGCCTTCATAGTCAGCTTCTTTGTCTCTAAGGACACGGTTCACAGGCCTGACTTAAAACTCAGGCTATCCTACGAGACCAAAAGTCCAATGCATGGACAACATTTTTAAGACTCTCCGCACATAACAAATGCCAAAAGTCTAGGCGATTATTTCTCCTGCCTCTCCCAACCCCATTTGATAATATCCTACCCTGACAGAGGTAAAAACAAAATATTTCATCCATAGAATAAGAATGAGGTATTTGGGAAAGCAATGTACAAACAGAGGGAGCCTGGAGAAAACCAAAAAATCATGTGGGCCATTTTCTCAATTTACTATTTTTCTTTGTCCCAGCCTAGAAAAATGTGGCAGACTAGAAGCTCAGCTCAAGACAGTCTTCAAGTCTGTTTTGGCTGAACTAAACTGAAGGAGCATGACATGAGCAAGCTGAGTTACCCCCTCGAATTGAGCCACTATCGACTGCATTATTGTAGTCTATCTAATTTGGCAACAGCCCTGAAGGTACATAAAGGAGACGGTAACTTTTCGGAAGTATGAGAATGCATCTTTCAATATTATTAACATTGTAGCTGACTCAATTTGAAAACTGGTATTGCAATAGCAACCAGAAAGTTACACAGGAAATAAGTAATTCCTGTCTCCTCAGCCATTGATATTGTCTATATCCTGCAAGGTTCATTCTAGGTCACAACATTTATCAACAGTACAATGGAGGGCAAGTCCTGTAAAAGAAGCCTGGATTTGGTAGTGGCAATAAAGGTGCCTTACATTGGTGCTCCAGTGAAAATGACCACCATTTCTGATGCTCAAATGTACGGAATAATGCAAAACTCAAAAGGTTCCTGTTAGTGATTCTTTGCTTTTCCAAAGGGTGCACTGTTAAAGAATTCCTAGACTGCAATCAATGGGAAATATTAGGAATTGATGAGAACTACTACTCTAAGGCTGTTACAGTTAGTACAAAACTCCCTTAAAAGCAGCAAAAGCTATATTTTAAGTTTCTTTTGGCCAAATCCAGATTAGGTCAAGTTTTTTTTAAAAAGGGGATTTTCGCCACGAAGCCTAACACATTTTCTGCAAGCCATATCTTACAGAACTCGCTATATGAACCACCAACACTTTCCTATGGTGTCCATCACACCCAATTCCAGTCCAATTTTCCCATATTCGATTCCCAAAACAAAGCACCACTCAGCAGATTTCCGCCAAAAGACGGGCATTCTTCTCCCTGTACAATAACTAAAGGTCCGCTGTGCAACTGGATGCATGCTGGCATTCCAAAGTTGCCCTACTTGCTCAAACAGATTGTGAAGTTGTTAGAAAAGTGGAAGACAGTATGGCAATTCTCTTATAGGAACCTGGTGTTGTTACTCCAGCAGGGTGGAACAAATGAGGACCACCAGAGAAGGCCACTCTACTAAACCCTGGCAGCCTGGTCTGAGGTCACCACCCAGGTCAGTGCCGTTCCCACAACATAGAGGAACAGTCAGCAGTGCCTAACAGTGTCAATAACTTCTCTGCAACTTCACATTCACTATCTCTACTACTGCATACAGCTCTTATTGAGGCTTACGTTTTGCCACTCTCACTATTGCTTGCAACATTTACCCTTACCCAACAAATCCCTTAGACCACTGCCTCTGCACTGCCTCCTCAGAACATCTCACCACCTTTCACCCACTTGCACCTAAGGATGTGCCATGCACTTGCGTATCAATCAATTTTGCCCTATTTCTTCATTACAGGAGAAGACAGCCCATAACAGGGCAATAAAAGGCCTAAAATGTTCAGTATCCCTCACAGTAGACTCCTCGCCCACTGGAAGAGGAGAATCCTGGGTCTCACAAAGGAAGATTGTGACCACTCTTGTGGGAATGCAGAAACATCCATATGCTGTCAACTGAGTACGTATCACTTTTCATTCCACTGCAACTCTTAGATTAAACCTGTTATTTGTGGCACCCCTCTTCTAACTATTAGCCACTACGCCTTCCTTCTGTTGTCTGTCACAGGTACCAGCAGCATGTCCACCAACTCCGTGGTGTTTACAGAAGCCGTGGACATTCCCCAAACCCCCTGTTGAACACAAAGCATCTGGCCATTGGTAAACTGCCTCCATTCTTCACAACCCTCTCTCCATCCATGCTTTATTGTATCCATCCCTTGCAGTACCATTGTCCCCTTCATAAATGTCATCATCTCCCATCTCCAACCTGCAGCCCCCAATCGTAAAGATTAACTTCTCCAGTTTCATTCATACGGCAATGGCTGTTAGGGGAATTATTGGGTATGGTATGAGTTAGCAAGGGCTAGAATGAAGCAGAGAGTTTTAGTTAGTAAAATAAACAACAATCACTTACTTCATTTATTTAAGGTTTATGGTCCATCTATACTTATTCAAGGAAAGTAATTGCGCTAAAAACAGTCAAAGCACACAATGTGGCTCAGGATGCTGATCCAGCAGACACACAGAATTTTATAAAAATGCAGCATGGTTGAATCAGGACTGAACAAGAAAAGAACAAAGAACAATACAGCACAGAAACCGGTCCTTCAGCCCTTCACTGACATATTTTCCCCTTCCATACTAAAATTGCCTTCACAGGAAGGCACAGTGGCTCTGTGGTTAGCACTGCTGCCTCACAGCAGCAGGAACCCAGGTTCAATTCCACCCTTGGGCGATGGTCTGTGTGGAGTTTGCAAATTCTCCCCATGTCTGCATGGATTTTCTCTGGGTGCTCCAGTTTTCTCCCACACAGTCCAAAGATACATAGGCTAGGTGGATTGGCTGTGCTAAATTGCCTGTAGTGTTCAGGGATGTGTAGGTTAGGTGGGTTAGAGGGGGATGGGTCTGGGGTGGGATGCTCTGGGTGTCGGTGTGGATTTGTTGGGCCAAAGTGTCTGTTTCCACACTGTTGGGATTCTGTGATCTTACGTGATCCATGTCCCTCTATTCCCTTCTTATTGATGTATTCGTCCAGTCGCTTCTTGAATGCCGCTATTGTGCCTGCTTCCACCACTTCCTGCGGCATTCCAGGCACTCACCACCCTTTGTGCGAAAAACTTGTCTTGTACATCTCTTTTAAACATCCCACCAGCAACCTCCATGCTTTGAACCTGTGGCCCCTGGAAAAAAAGCCTCATTTTCTACTCTATTCATGCCATTCACAATCTTAGAAACCTCGATCAGATCATCCGTCAACCTCCTGTGTTCCAGTGAAAACAAACCCAGTCTATCCGACCGTTTTTCATATCTAAAATCGTCCATACCAGGCAACATCCCAGTAAACCTTTTCTGTACCCCCTCCAGAGCATTCACATCCTTCCAGTATTGCAGTGACAAGAACCGTACATAATATTCCAAGTGTAGCCTACCTAAAGTTCTATAAAGCTACAGAATAACTTGCCTATCATTATACTCAATGCCCCTTATAATGAAGGCATTTTTTATTACCTTATCTACTTGTGCTGCCACCTTCAGATATCTGTGGACCTGCACACCCAGATTCATCAATGCTCCTAAGGGTTCTGCCATTCATTGCATAATTTCCACCTTCTTGACCTTCCAAAATGCATCACCTCACCTCACATTTGTCCAGATTAAATTTCATCTGCCATTTTTCTGCCCATGTCTCTACCCAATCTACATTCTTCCGTATCTTCCAACAATCCCCCTCACTACTTGCAACTCCAATCTTTATATCGTTAACAAACTTATTAATTAGACCAACTACGTTTTCCTCCAAATCATTTACGTAGGCTACAAACAGCAGAGGTCCCAGCACTGATCCCTGTGGAACACAAGTCACAACTCTCCATTCCGAAAAGCATCCTTTCACTGCTACCCTCTGTCTCCTATGACTAACCCAGTTCTGTATTCTTCTTGCCAGCTCACCCAAAACCATCTGACTTCACCTTCTGTGCCAGTCTGCCATGAGGGACCTTGTCAAAGGCTTTACTGAAGTCCATGCAGACAACAAGTGCTTTCCCCTCATCAATCATCTTCATCACCTCCCCAACGAAAATCTTGATCAAATTAGCGAGGCACGACCTCCCCAGCACAAAACCATGTTTTCTATCACTGACAAGTCCATTTGCCTCTAAATGTGTACAGATCTTGTCCCTAAGAACGTTTTCCAATAACCTCCCCAACACTGACTTGAGGCTCAGAAGCCCATACTTCCTGGATTAACTCCACTACCCTTCCTAAAAAATGAGACAACATTGGCTATTCTCCAGTCCTCTAAGGCCTCACTTATGGCCAAGGAAGATACACTGGTGTCTGTCAATGCTCCAACAATTTGTTCTCTTGCCTCCCTCTATATTCTGGGGTAGATCCCTTCTGGATCCAGGGACTTATCTACCTTAATACATTTTAAGGAGCACAACATCACTTCCTTTTTAGTAGCAACTTGGCTTAGAAACTCAACACTTCCTTCCCTGAGCTCATCCTCCACCAATTCTTTTTGTTTTATGAACACCAACACAAAGTATTTTTTTAAAGCAGCTCACCTACCTCATCTGGCTCCACACAGATTCCTGCTTTTTTCTTTGAAATGGGCCAACCCTTTCCCTGGCTACCATCTTGCTTTTTTATATATGCATAAAAAGATTAGGATTTTCCTTAATCCTGTTTGCTAACAATTTTTCATGACCCCCTTCAGCCCTCGCTGTATATAAAAAAAATACTAACTTCGTGCAGCAAGCGGCCCGTTTTCAGCGGCAGCAGTGCAAGCCAGGAAGAAACAGGCAAATTTGGGCATTGGCTAAACCTGAAAAACTACGCATGTAGTGTCTCCCACCCATCCTCCTCCTCCTCTAACCAAAAAAGGCTGTGTGGAGGTTCGGTAAGGTAAGGCTTTTTTCCCCACCCATTCTTCTTCTGGAAATCTAGAGTAGAGGGAATGGAAGTTGGGGCAGTTGCAAGCTCCTCTTGCAGGATGTGGGACGTAAGGGTCACTGCTGGTGTCCCCTCTGATTTCACCTGCGAGATGTGCACCCAACTCCAGCTCCTCAAAAACTGTTTTAGGGAACTTGAGCTGGAGCCAGATGAATTCTGGATCATTAGGGAGGCTGTGGTGGGGTGATAGAGAGAAGTTACAGGGAGGTGATCACACCCAAGGTATAGGAAAAAGGTAGCTGGGTGACTGTCAGGAAGGGAAAAGGGAATAGGCAGACAGTGCAGGGATCCCCTGTGGCTGTTCCCCTCAAATAATAAGGATACCATTTGGACACTGTTTGGGGGGGGGGGGGGGGGGCGGTTGGGGGAGCAACCTACCAGGGGAAGGCCATAGCAGACAGGTCTCTGGCACTGAGCTGACCCTGTGGCAAAGAAGGGAAGCAGGGAGAAAAGGAGAGCAATTGTAGTGGGGAGTTCAATAGTAAGAGACACAGACAGGCGGTTCTGCGGACGTGAATGAGAGAACGGATGGTATGTTGCCTCCCGGGTGCCAGGGTCTGTGATATCTCGGATCGTGTCTTCAAGATCCTTAAAGAGGAGGGTGAGCAACCAGCAGTCATGGTACACATTGGTACCAATAAGACAGATAGAAAAAGGAGTGAGAATGTGAAAAATGAGTACAGGGAGTTAGGTTGGAAGCTGAAGTCCAGGACAAACAGGGTAGTTATCTCTGGATTACTAGCAGTGCCATGTGATAACGAGGTGAGAAATAGGGAGAGTGTGCAGCTGAACTCGTGGCTACTGGGCTGGTGTAGGAGGGAGGACTTCCATTGAGGATAATTGAAGCAGATTCTGGGGAAGGTGGGACCTGTACAGTAAGGACCGGTTGCACCTGAACCAGAGGGCACAAATATCCTCGGAGGGAGGTTTGCTACAGCTGTACGGGATGGTTTAAACTAAATTGGTGGGGGATGGAGAACCGGATTTGTATTTTAGAGGACGAGGTATTTGGCCTTCCAACAGACACAACGGGGAATGAGATGGTTAATAAAGAAATGCGGTCGATGGAGCATAATTGCAGGCACCGAGATGGTTTGAGGGGTGTATATTTCTGATACTTCTAGCATTGAAGTAAAGCGGATGAACTTAAAGCATGGGTCGTTACTTGGAACTACCATGTTGTGGCCACTACAGAAACTTGGGTAACTCAGGGAGAGGAATGATTGTTCTAAGTTCCAGGATTTAGATGCTTTAAAAAAAATATAGGAAGGATGGAAGAAGCGGTGGGGCAGTGGCATTGCTAGTCAGGGCTAGTGTAGCAGCTACTGAAAGGCAGTTCGAGAATGATATGTCGACAGATCAGTTTGGGTTGAGGTCAGAAACAAGAAAGGAGCAGTCACTTTGTTGGGTTTTTTTTAAAAACAGACTCCCTAATTGTTGCAGTGAAGTGGAGAGCAGATTGGGAGGTAGTTACTGGAAAGGTACATAAGTCACAGGGCTGTAGTCATGGGTGACTTCAACTTTCCAAATATTGATTGGAAACGTTATAGTTGCAATAATTTAGATGGAGCACATTTTGTCCAATGCATTCAGGAAGGATTCCTGACACAGTATTGCAGATAGACCAACACAAGGAGAGGCCACTTTGGATTTGGTGCTTGGCAACGAACCAGGCCAAGTGTTAGACCTGTTGTTAGGACAGCATTTTGGCGGTAGCGATCATAACTCTGTTTCTTTCACGATAGTCATGGATAAGGATAGGTACATACAGCAGGGTAAAGTTTACAATTGGGGAAGCGTAGTTACAATTTAGTTAGGTAAGTACTGGGTAATATAAACTGGGAACAGATGCTGTCAGGAAAGAGCATCACAGAAATGTGGAGATTGTTTAAGGAATGCATACTACACGTGCTCGATATGTTTGTCCCTAGCAGGCCAAGAAGATTCGGTCGAGTGAAGGAGCCATGGTTCTCGAGAGAGAGGTCGAACGACTGGTTAAGAGGAAGAAGGAGGCTTATGAAAGGTTTAGGAAAAGAGGAATGGCTGAAATTGGAGGGATACAAGTTAGCCAGGAAGAGGGTGAATAAAGGGCTTAGGAGAGCTATAAAGGGGCATGAGAAAACCTTGGCAGATAGGATCAAGGAAAATTCCAAGGCTTTTTACACATATGTGAAGAACAAGAGAACAAACAAAGAAAGGGTAGGGTCAATCAGGAATTGTAAAAGGAATTTGTGCACAGAGCCTAAAGAGATAGGAGAGGTCCTTAATGAATACTTTTCTTCAGTATTCACAACTGAGAGGGACCTAGTTGTAAAGGAGGACGTTGTGAAACAGGCAGGTAGGCTAAAGGAGGTTGATGTTAGTAAAGATGACGTGCTAGGAATTCTGAGGAAGTTAAAAATAGATAAGTCCCCCTGGCCTGATGGGAATTATCCAAGGATTCTATGGGAAGCGAGGGATGAGATCGCAGGGCTTTGGCGATGACCTTTTTGTTCTCACTGTCCACGGGTATAGTACTGGAAGACTGGAAAGAGACAAACATCATTTCCTTGTTCAAAAAGGGGAACAGGGATAAGACCAGAAATTACAGGTCAGTTAGTCTTACGTCAGTGGTGGACAAATTATTGGAAAGGGCTCTGAGAGATAGGATTTATGATCACTTGGAAAGGCACAGTTTGATTCGTGATAGTCAGCATGGATTTGTGAGGCGTAGATCATGCCTCACAAACCTTACTGAACTCTTTGAGGAGGTGACCAAACACGTGCATGAAGGTGGAGCAGTGGATGTGGTATATATGGATTTAAGTAAGGTATTTGATAAGGTTCCCCATGGTAGGCTCATGCAGAAGGTAAGGAGGCGTGGGATAGGGGGAAAGGTGGAAGACTGGATTCAGAATGGGCTGACACTTAGATGACAAAGGGTGGTAGTGGACAGAAAATATTCAACATGGTGTTCAGTTACGAGTGGTATACCACAAGGATCTGTTCTGGGTCCTCTTGTACTTGTGATTTTTGTAAATGATTTGGATGAAGGAGTGCAAGGGCGGATTAACAATTTTGCAGATGATATGAAGGTGGGCCGTGTTGTGGACAGTGTGGAGAGCCATTCTGGATTACAAAGGGACATTGATAGGATGCAGAGCTGGGCAGAGAAGTGGCAGATGATTCATTTTGGAAGGAAAAACTTGAAAGCAGAATACAGGGTTAACGGAAAGATTCTTGGCAGTGTGGAGGAGCAGAGGGATCTTGGGGTTCATTTCCACAGTTCCCCGAGAGCTGCCACCCAGGCGGATAGAGTTGTTAAGAAGGCGTATGGTGTGTTAGCTTTCATTAATAGAGGGATTAAGTTCAGGAGCCATGAAGTTATGCCCCAGCTATACAAACCTGGTTCGGCCCCATCTGCAGTATTGTGTCCAATTCTGGTACTATTACAGGGAAGATGTGGAAGCGTTAGATAAGGTGCAGAGGAGATTTACCAGAATGTTGCGTGAAATGGAAGAAAGGTCTTACGAGGAAAGGTCAAGAGAGCTAGGGCTTTTCTCTTTGGAGCGATGAAGGATGAGAGGTGACTTGTTAGAGGTATACAAAATGATCAAAGATATGGATCAGGTAGACAGCCAGAGACTTTTTCCTAGGTAGCTGGAGGTGGAGATAGCTTTTACGAGGGACATAGTTTTTAAAATGAAAGGAGGTAGGTATTGGGGAGACGTCTGAGGTAGGTTCTTTACTCAAAGCGTGGTAGGGGCGTGAAAGGCATTACCGGCGGGGGTAGTGGAATCGGCCTCATTCGGGCATTTAAGCGACTATTAGATAGGCATATGGATGATTAGTATAAGATAGCGGTGGAGGTTAGATAGACCTTAGGTTTAGAGTAAAGGTTCGGCACAACATCATGGGCCAAAGGCGCTGTACTGTTCTATGTTCTAATGTCTTGTTTAAGTTTTTTCCAACTTTCCTTACCTATTTCAAGTGCTTCATCAGTTCCCAACCTCTTCAATCTTATGTATGCTTCCTTTTGCTTTTTGACCAAATTCATAACATCCCTGGTCATCCAAGGTTCACATAACTTACCATTCTTATCCATCATTCTTGCAGAACCACATCACTCCTGAGCTTTTATCAACTGCCATTTGAAATACTCACGCATACCTGATGCGGATTTACCCTCAAACAGCCGCCTCCAATCAACATTCTCCAGTTCTTGCCTAATACTGTTGTTACTCACCTTATCTCAATTTAACACCTTCACCCAAGGAGCGGTGGCATCCCTATCCACGAGTATCTTAAAGCTACTGGTAGTATGGTAACTACTACCAAAATGGTCCCCCATTCAAACTTCACTCACCTGGTCGGGGTCATTTCCCAAAACGAGGTCCAGTATAAACCCTTCCAATGCCTGGCCTATTCACATACTGTGATAAGAAACCCTCCCAAAAGGACCTTATAAATTCTGCCCTCTCCGAGCCCCTTGCACAAACTGAGTCTCAGTCATTACAGAAGAAACTACAATAGGAGGCTTTTTGCTAGAGATAGAATGAATAATATAGGGATATTGTTTAAAAACATTAATCCTGGATATGATTGTTTCTGAAACTGGGATTGATAAAATTACCTAATACAGGTTGCTAGTTGCTAGTTCAAGCATGCAGTAGGAAATTCAATTGAATGATAAAGGGCAAATAAATTTGAATATTTGCATTTCAATTTAAAACAAGAGTAAATACAACAGGTTTAAGTGGTTATAACTTGGTGACAAATGGAAAAACTGTTGGCAAGATTTAATTGGCCATTAATGGCTTGGTAACAGTTTTAAACCACCAGGAATAGGGAAAAAAAATGCCATGAAAATCATTAGATCTTCATATGAAGTTTAGTCAGAAGCAAGAGTGCAATTGCTTCTCTGCTAATTGTAAAATCAAGACTTTTGTTTTAGTACGTACTGATACCACCAAACTATATGGCTGGGTGTTAAGAGCAAAGGCAACATGAAAAATTGGAATAAAAGCAAGACACTACAGATTCTGAAAATCAATAACAAACAAAGAAAATTGTGAAAATGTCCAGCAGGTAATACAGCATTTTTGGACAGAGGAACAATGTTGAATTTCACATTGACAATGGTTGTCAGAATACTTCTAATGAAAGACTGCCGACCAGAAACATTACCTGTTTGCAGGTTGGCAAAAATTACTAAAATGGCATAAATGGTATCTCACCAGAACAGCAAACAGTTTCTTACTCCATGCAAGCAATGACTACAATACTTAAAAGGAAATTAGAAAAACATTTAAGAAGGAGGAATATGAAGACGAGGTTGAAAGACATGGACCTCAGAGTTCATAGTTCATTCACTCATAGAGATATGCTGCATGGAAACTGACCCTTTGGTCCAATTCATCCACGCCGACCAGATATCCTCAGTGGATCTAGTCCCACTTGCCAGCATTTGGCTGTTATCCCTCCAAATCCTTTGTATTCATACACCCATCCTGATGCCTTTTGAATGTCATTTTTTCTGGCAGCTCATTCCATACACGCACCACCCTTCACAAAGAAATTGCCCCTTGGGAACCTTTTAAATCATTCCCCTCTCACCTTAAACCTCTGCTCGTTAGATTTTGGATTCCCCCACTCTGGGGAAAAGACCTTGTCTGTTACCCTGTCCATACCCCTCATGATTTGCTAAACCTCTATAAGGTCACCCCTCAGCCTCCGGTGGTCCTAGAAAAATAGCCCCAGTCTATTTAGCCTCTTCTTATAGCTCAAACTTCCAACCCTGGCAACATCCTTGTAAATCTTCTCTGAACACTTTCAAGTTTCACAACTTCCTTCCTTTAGCAGGGAGACCAGAACCGCGCACAGTATTCCAACAGTGACCTAACCAGCGTCCTGTACAACATTACATGACCTCCCAAGTAATCCAAGATGGAGGGTGGGAAAAAGTTGTGTTTGTAAGAGCTGTTCCTCTTCTGAGGTATTTTCATTGTTGGTGCCGATTTCCTTCAATTCTAGGAGTAGTAATTACTGTTTCATAAGCTGTTGCACTGTTTTGGAACTTCTGACAAAAAAAATCTAAACAATGGCACTTTAAAAAGGAAGGAGAGAAACAAAGGACAGCGACCACATGGGCAGTGATTCAAACTGTCAGGCCCAGCAGGAACCTGCACAGCTGCTGTCTTTGCTGTCTGTTTACATGAATCTCTGGACATCGGAGCTTGTTCTAAGGAAAAGTGGTTCTCAAAGAAAAGTTTGGAACTACATAGACAAATCAAGCATTCATTATTTTATTACTAGTTTCTGGTATAAGGCGGTAGCAGACTAGAGGACCGCTAAAAGTCAACCACACTGGTGTCAGTATGGCGTTACTGGCAAGTTAAGGGTGGTATTAGTGAATAGGTGCATTTTTACAATAATCAGAGGTTGGTTGCACAGTCATCATCAGATTAGTATTATCCCAGATTTTTTTTTGTTGAATTCAATTTCACCATCTACCATCATGAGATTTGAACAAATATCCCCAGATTCGGCTCCAAATTACTAGCCCTATAATATTACTACAAAATGACAGCTTCCCCCTAAAAGTGTATAGTTCTTTAACATCAGCACCTGCAATTTACTTGGTACTAAAATTACTCAGAAGGAAAAGTCCTTTAATTCTGTCGTTGAAATACAAATACATCTATGTCCTATCACTTGAAGACCGTTCTGTCAGAGTACAGCTTCATCTTTCATTTATAGTGAAATTTTTAGTCAGTTTTGCAGTCAAGCAAAAGTAAAACATACTATTTTTCCTCCAGTTTTTTGATCAAATGGCACCATTGTAAACTTCTTGGCTTCTTTCTGATACGTGCAGTAGTGCTTCACCCAACTGGATCCGAAAGGGCCTAGAAAAGGATGGTTTCTTTATTTAAGTAATTAAAGTAAACCTGTTCAATTTCAGATAAAAATTTACAGAATTTTCAAAACTATTGGTTACATCTACATATTAAAATATGCATTTATGCTCACTTTTTTTCTGCACAAAGAGGTAACCCTCCATTGTATATGGGCTAATGCTCTGATGTTCTTGAGGGTTCGCCTTCATTTTCTTCATTAATGATTCAACTTCAGATCGTGTACCCTCAAAACGGTCCCGTGTCTGTAACAAGGGTAGTTAAAATGAAAATTTCAGTAAAGCTTAATGATGGAGGTCTAAAATTCTTGTATTCTAATCGGTTGAACTGTAAAAACAACAAAACTATTTTTATGTTTAGTCAAACAGGTGTTGCATATGGTTGGAGAATTTTGAAGTATAACGCAATATATGATATTTTCCCAGTTAAAGAGGACCCAAATTGATTGTAGCACTTTGAGGTTATACAACAGTAGCAGCTTATATGATTTTTTAAAAAATATAAGACATATTGGCATTCAATATGCTTTTAAATAAAAAGTTGTGTCAACACTGAAAATGGATACAGAGATAATAACATGTAGAGCTGGATGAACATGTCAGGCCAAGCAGCAGGAAGGCTGACATTTCAGGCCTAGACCCTTCTTCAGAATTTATTTAAAAGCATATTGATGCCAATATGTCTTATATTTTAAAAAATCACATAAGCCGCTACTGAAAATTTTCTGAAGAAGGGTCGAGACCCGAAACGTCAGCCTTCCTGCTCCTCTGATGCTGCTTGGCCTGCCATGTTCATCCAGCTCTACACCTTGTTATCTCAGATTCTCCAGCATCTGCAGTTTCTACTATCTCTGAAATGGTTACAATTTGTTTTAAAGAACAAATCTCATTTCATACAGATTAAGTTGCATTTTGCCATTGGCATGTTACATCTGAAGACCAGAACGTTCAAGTAAGGCACGGATAGCTAATTTCAGCAATATTCAGAAAGCGTCACCTCAGCTGAATAAACATCAACATTCAGATTTACAGCCATTTTCAATTTCCCACATTATGCAATTGAAAGGAGAAGAAGGTGCTTAAAAAGCAAATTAGGGGGACCAAGAGGGACCAAGGCCACGAAAATCTTTGGCTGATGGCATCAAGGAAAACGTCCAGGCTTTTTGTAAGTACATCAGGACCAAGAGAACTACTAACGAAAGAGTGGAACCTTTGAGAGACTAAATGGGCAACAAGCGCACGGTGCAAATGCAAGTGATTGAGGTTTTAAATGAATATTTCTCATTTTTATTCACAGAGGGAAAAAATACTTTGTAGCCAGGGACATCAGTGAGGCTCTGGAACACATTCAGATAATTAAGGAAGAGATAGTCAGTGTTTTAGCATGCTTACAGGTGCATTAAATCCCCACAGTCTGATGAGATTTATCCCAGGCTGCTATAGGAGGCTAATAGGAGATTTCTAGGGCCCTTGTGGATAAGTTTAATGCTTTGCTGGCCACGGGCTAAATACCCAGTGACTGGAGAGCAGTTAATGTGGTTCCTTTGTTCAAGGAGGCAGTAGGGATAGGCCAAGTAATTACAGACCAGTTAGTCTGATGTTAACGATAAGGAGATTATTGGAACAAATTCTGAAGGACAGGATTAATCAAAACCTGGAAAGACAGGGATTGATCAGGGATAGTCAGCATAGATATTTTATTGAGAGATCCTATCCACCTAATGTAACAGAATTTTTTGAAAATGTGACTCAATATATTGATAAAGGTTTTGCAGTTGATGTGGTTGATATGGACTTCACCAAAACCTTTCACAATGTCCCACATGGAAGTGTGGTCCAAAAAGTAACAGACCATGAAATCTAAGGCAAGTTGGAAAGCTGGATCCAAATTTGACTTACTAATAGGAAGCAAAGGGTGTTGAAGGGTTGGTGTACATAGCAGTGTACCACAGGGATCGAAGTTGAGACACTGACGGTTGGTTTGGTATCTTAACGACGTGAATGTAAACGTAGAAAGTTTAAATAGTAAGTTTGCAGATGATGTGAAAATTGAGGAGTTGTTGATAGTGAGGAGGATGGTCTCAGGCTATAGTCTGATATTGATCAGCTGAAACTGAGCAGACCAATGCCAGATGGAATTTAATCCTGCTAAGTGTGAGGTGACGTATTTTGAGAAGTCTAATAAGGGAAGATATATACAATGAATGGTAGGTGCCTAGGAACTACTAAGGAACCTAGGAACCTGGTATACAAGTTCATAGATCACCAAAGGTGTCAGCACAGGTGGGCAGGGTGGTGAAGGCAACTTATAGGGCATTTGTCTTCATTAGCCAGGGTGTAGAGTATAAGAGCAAGGAAGTCTGGATATAATTTCAAAAAATATGGAATAACTCGAGTATTTCCAATCGCCATACTATCAGAAGGATGCATTGGAGAGGGTGCTGAGGAGATTCACCAGGGTGTTGCCTGGGATGAAAAGTCTCAGTTATGAGGAGAGACTGGATGGGCTGGGTTTGCTTTCCTTCGTGCAAGGAGGCGCTGAGGGAGGAGCTAATTGTCTATGAGTCTCATAATTTTGCAAACATCAAAGTAGAATCTTTTCCACACAGCAGACCAGTCTAAGTCTAGAGGGCATAATTTAAGGTCAGGAACAAGTGGTTTAGAGGAGATGAGAGAAAAATGTTTTTCACCCAGAGGACAGCATATATGTGGAACAAGTTGCATCAGTGGGAGATGGAGGCAGATACCTGCACAGCATTGGATGAGTACTTAAAATGCCAGGGCATGATATGCTATGGACCAAGTCCAAATAAATGGTGTTTGTTGTTCACTATAAAACATGTTGGGCTGAAGAACCTGTTTCTATGCTTTATGACTCTTTGACACCTTACTTGTAATGCAATTAATTGAGCTCAATTTTGGAAGTCAAGCTAAAACCTGGAAATGTGTAAGTAATTGGTTTCATGGTAGAATACAACATTTACTTGTTACAGAAGTCATGCCAGAAGTGGGAATGGAACATTGAGTAGGTCATTAGGGACCAGCACAGAGACCATTACTGGAATCATATTAACAGCAAGTTGGTGAAATTTGCAGACAATAATAAATTAAACAGGGCAGCAGAACCAAAGAAGAAAACTCAAATTACCGCATTGGTTAAAACAAAGAAAGTAAGCAGAACAATGGCAGTTGGTTTAATTCAGATGATATATAAACCAATGCATGGTCATAGGAAGAAAAAAAAACTGGTTACTGCATAGATAAATTAACACAGTTTATGGATATAAGTTGAAGCAATAGGAGGAATACGTTTCAGCTCTTGGAGAACTGGCACCAGTTCTGGGACAAAATGTTCTGAGGAAACAGTAAGCTTGCAAATATAAAGGATATGGTGGTATTACAGAGCACCTATTTTGACAATCGTACCCAAAGTGAGACAAGGGCAGGGTATGCAAGCATACAAAAAGAAGGCAAAGGGAACAAAATATAATACAGCAAGATTAATGGCTCCTTATTTGATTATGCTGAGCCTTTGGGGAAAAAGAACCAAATTAATCAGAGGCACAAATACAGGTTAATAAGTACAACTTTATAGTCATTGCAGATGTTACAAGAGAACAAAGCTGGGAACTGAATATTCAGAGGTTAGTGACTTTTACAAAAAAAAAAGAGTTGGTTTTGGGTGGTTTTGTCATCTTGGATCAGATTATGCTGAATATATATGATTGAAGGTAAGAAATAACAAGTGAAAAACACTAGTGAGTCAAGTCTTTAGGGCTCCTAACAGTAGCACAGAGAATAAATCAGAAAATAATGAAGACATGTGACAAAGGCAGTACATTAATCAGGAGTGAGTTAAACCTGCCTACAGATGAGGAAAAATTGAATTTTCCAGGATAATATGAGGAAAGATTCAGAAGTGTGTTTTTGGGATAGTTCCTAGAACAATATATTGTGGGTCCAACCAAGGATTGGACTATTCTGGGCCTGGTAATGTATAACGAGTAAATTTAATAAATTATCTCAGAAATAGGAAACAGTGACCATAAAATGGTAAAGTTTAGCACAAAGTCTGACAGAGAGAAGCTTGGCTTAGAAATAATTGTGCTAAACTTAAATAAGGGCAATGATGTGGGAATGTGGGAAGAGTTGACTGGGATGTACTGGGAAATGTGTTTAAGAGAAAGTATGGTTGAAGAACAAAGGCAGATGTTTAAAACGAGGTTCCTGACTCTCAGCAAGGCTATATAGAAATGAGGAGGCAAGATTCTTGGAGGGGTATAAACCAACATGAATAACCAGTGAAGGTTAAGGACTGCATCAAATTGAAAGAAAAATCATACAACATACAAAGATTAGTGGTAAATCAGAGTTATGAGAAAGTTATAAAAGCCAACAAAAGATGACAAGAAAAAAAGAAAATAAACAATGACGGCAAACCAGCAAGTAACATAAAAACAGTAACAGCTTCTTTAAACATGTTAAAAAAGATTGGCAATGGCGAATATTGGCCACCTAGTGAATGCTGATGGGAAAGTAATTATGGAGAGGCATGAAGTGGCAGAGGAGTTCAATAAATACTTTGTATCTGTCTCATGGTAGTGGGTACTAACAGCATTGCAAAAATACAAAACAAATCAAGGGACTAAAGGTAGAAAAGAAATAAATACAATAAATTTCATGAGAGAAAACCTATAGGATAACTAACTAAAAACCATTCAATCCCCTGGACCTGATGGGTCCACCCTAGGATTTAAGGAAGTAGCTAGAGAGATAGTGAATGGGCTGGTAATAATCTTCCAAGAATCTTTAGATTCTGGAAAAATGTTCCAGAGTATTGGAAAACTGCCAACATAACACCCTCATTCAAAAAGGGAGACAAAAATAAAAACAGGTAACTATAGGTCAGTTACCTTAACATCTGTCATTGGGAAAACATTCTGTTACTGCATCCTTTATAATAGATTCTAATATTTAGAAAAACCTAATGTAATCAAGCAGAGTTGGCATGGCTTCATAAAAGGAGAAATCATACCTGACAAATGTTTTCCAGTTCTTTGAGGTGGTATCAAGCAGCGTAGGTAAGGGGGAAGCAGAGATGTAATATATTTGAATTTCCCAAAGGCATTGAACAAAGTACCCCAAATTAGGCTACTTAATAAGACAAGTGCCCATAGCACTAGAAATAGCAGCATGTAGAGAGGACTGACTCCTACTAGGAATCAGAAATTTGGATCGGGGGTTATTTCAGCATGGGACTTTTAACTAGTAGAATGCCACAGCGATCAGTGCTGGGCCACAATTATCGACAATATATATTAATGACTTGCATGATGGAAGTGAAATTATTATCACTTTGTTCGCAAATGACAGAAAAGAATAGATAAGGCGGCAAATAGTGAAGATGTCATAAAGAGTCCAGACAGGGATATAGATAGGCTAAGTGTATGAACAAAAAATAATTGTCAGATGGAATATTATATGGGAAATGTAACATTAGGGTTAAGGAAAGCTGAATATTATTTAAATAGAGACAGATTACAGAAAGCTGCAGAGACAGATTCAGATATCCTTGTGCATGAATCAAATAAAGCCTGCGTATATGTTCAGCAGATATTAGGAAGTCAAATGGAATGTAGGCCTTTGATTCAAAGGGAATGGAACATAAAACTGGGAGGTCTGGTCAGTAACGATCCACACTTGGAATACTGTGAACAGATTTGGTCCTCTTATCTAAGGAAAGATACACTGACATCGGAGACAGTCCAGAGAAAGGTCACTGGGTTAATCTGGGATATGGAGGAAATTTTCTTAGGCAGAGGTTGAATCGGTTGGGATTGTACTCTTGGATTTGAGGAGAACGAGTAGAGGCCTTATTGAAACATGCAAAAGTGTTAGGGGTCTTGGCAGGATACATGCAGAGAGGTTGTTTCCCTTCATTGGGCAGAACCGAAGTGGAGGGCATAATCGTAAACTACGGAGCCAACCATTTAAGATAGAGATAAGGAGGATTTTTTTGTCTCAATGGGTGATGAATCTGTGGAATTCTTTACGGCAGAAGACTGTTGAGGCTAGATCCTAAAGTTTAGCAGTTTAACATGTCATCCAAAAAACTGTGCATCAGGCAGTGGAGTGTCAACTGTTATTGTTGAGTTTTGGGTCTTGGAGTGGGGCATGAAACCGTAACTATCCGACTCAGAGGGATCAGAGCTATCAACCAACCCACAGCTGACACACAAAAGACTACTGAAGGATACAGGCACACTAAACAGGAAAATTAAAAGTGGCAGTTGCAGTCCAGTTTAGAGACTGTGAAACAATACATTTTGGAAGCAAAATTAGTGAAAGGATACATATAGGGCAGATCTTCCCTGTCCAGAGCACTTACAAAATTGGGAATGCAACTTAATTGGGTGGGAGGCCAAACTTTAGATTCTTGAACTCCCGTTAAAGTTTTGGCATTAAGTTCTCAGAACTGTTCAGGCAGGTTACCTTCCTAGCCATTCATCAGCAAGCAATGAATACTCATTTACATACCAAACCACTGAAATTGCACTTGAGTGCAATTCTTATTATTTGTTCACAAATCCTACTTTCAACGCAAAATGTCTGGCCAGCTAAACTCAGCAAACGGACTGGCTTTGGCTAAATAGAAAGGGCAGGCAAAGGAGTGTCCAGCACCAGTAGTACCAGAGACGAAATGCTTGAGGGACACATGCTGTCGACCTGTGTTGTTTTGTGATCATCCCTTAGACATTGCTATTGGGATCAGGTACATTCCTTGATCAATACAGTGAACCTCTGCTGGAGGGTGCCAGATTCCAGAACATGCAGCCTTGGCCCATGGAATCTAATTTGTACCCACATAAAAGGCTAAAACCAATCAGTGTTACATTGTTCCCAAGAGCATAAAGTTCAATTGCTTTTTACAGCTAGATTGTGACTCACTGGAACATAATAAGGACCTGGGTGAAACTCCTCAGTAAATGTATGAGCTTTGCTCAATGACTGTTTGAAATAGAAGACGAGATGAAGCAAATTACGTTTTTTTAAGCATAGACACAAATTTATTACAATAAGAAAGCACGAAATGTGGTAGTTATACAGGAGTACAAATCATAAATCTAAATAAATTTTGAAAAAAAACAATTCCTATTTCAAGAGGGAATTCAAATTCAAATGTTACTCATTTCAGATACGAGATTCATTAGACTGGACTAATGCTAGAGTACTAACTAGTCTGGATATCAGTTGCAGTGGCATTCCTGTTTTGCATGTGGTTTCAAACAACCAAGTTCAATGGTTATACTTTTGTATTTTCAACATCCATAATTTATTCCCCAAAACTAATTTAAATTTCAGCACTACCTAACATGAATACTGAAGAAAGCTGGAACTGAATTTCATGGAAATGATACGAAGGTCAGGGATTTCTAAATTAAAAACTGCATTCTGGAAATGGAGTATGGAGACACTGTAACCATTATTTCAAAGGGTATTTATGATGAATGATTATCAACCCAAAACTTTAATTCTGCTTCTCTCTCCATGTATGATGTCTCGGTATTTTGGAATATGCCCTGCATTTATTTCAGATTTTCCAGCATCCGCAGCATTTTGCTCTATATATTTTAAATAAGCTTGGTTGAGGGAACTTGCAAACGTTATGATGGCTACCTATATCTATTGGGTATATCACAGTAAAAGGGAAATTAAGTCGAACAGTTGTGTTTTGAGGCAATAGAAAGACTGCAGTTAACTATAATCTAGGTTTATGTATGATGGATGCAAAATTGTAGTGTTCCAGTACTTCCAACTGATTAGATTGCTGTGCACCAGACCACTTTATTCTCAAGTAATCATTAGATCATCAGCTTCAGCAGTCTGGTGGTCATCCTGTTAAGATCAGTGCAATTGACCTGTCTGCCAACAACATTGTTAAGCACTACGTATATCTTACAGGATTGGAAAGCCATCTTAGATAGATCCAAGAGTTAAGCCAATATGAAGTCCAGAGATAATGGGAACTGCAGATGCTGGAGAATCCAAGATAATAAAGCGTGAAGCTGGATGAACACAGCAGGCCAAGCAGCATCTCAGGAGCACAAAAGCTGACATTTCGGGCCTAGACCCTTCATCAGAGAGGGGGTTGGGGTGAGGGTTCTGGAAAAAATAGGGAGAGAGGGGGAGGCGGACCGAAGATGGAGAGAAAAGAAGATAGGTGGAGAGGAGAGTATAGGTGGGGAGGTAGGGAGGGGATAGGTCAGTCCAGGGAAGACAGACAGGTCAAGGAGGTGGGATGCGGTTAGTAGGTAGGAAATGGAGGTGCGGCTTGAGGTGGGAGGAAGGGATGGGTGAGAGGAAGAACAGGATAGGGAGGCAGAGACAGGCTGGGCTGGTAGCGTGGTGCAGTGGGGGGAGGGGACGAACTGAGCTGGTTTTGGGATGCGGTGGGGGAAGGGGAGATTCTGAAGCTGGTGAAGTCCACATTGATACCATTGGGCTGCAGGGTTCCCAAGCGGAAAATGAGTTGTTATTCCTCCAACCTTCGGGTGGCATCATTGTGGTACTGCAGGAGGCCCATGATGGACATGTCATCTAAAGAATGGGAGGGGGAGTTGAAATGGTTCGCGACTGGGAAGTGCAATTGTTTATTGCGAACCGAGCGGAGGTGTTCTGCAAAGCAGTCCCCAAGCCTCCGCTTGGTTTCCCCAATGTAGAGGAAGCCACACCGGGTACAATGGATACAGTGTACCACATTGGCAGATGTGCAGGTGAACCTCTGCTTAATATGGAGACTTCAGGCATTGACTGGAGCGAAATGTGCTTCCTCATTCGTGTGCCTTTTCCAAGATGACACGTAGAAAGACAACACAAAACAGTTACAATCATCATTTATTGCTGTTCATGAGCTTTCCCTCATTGCAACCTGACCTGAGCATAGCAATGTGATCTGGGGTAGAATTTTACATTCTATTAATCTTATTAGTATATGTGACAATTGTCGATCACTTTCCATGTTAGGCTTAACAAGCCAGAAAGAAATTGATCATCTAATTTAACATATATAACTTAAACTGGTTAATTAGAACTTCCAGTTCTTTTGACTATGAAACATCAAATAGGCCAAAGGGGTAGCAAATTTCTAAAATGTAGGAAAATAATGATTATATTTGGATAGTATTATTTCCTTTCTTAGCTAGATTTATTAATGGGTTGCATAATCGAAATGAATTTGCATCATATGGAATTTAAAGAATGCATTTTAAATGATAAAAAGAAGTCAACTTTGAACAGGTCAATGATGACAGGAGATTGTAAAACACAAGAACACATTAATAAAATCTAGCTAGATTTTACATTATGTAAGACAGGAAACTAATTAAGCCATGTAGGATCATTCTGCTGCATGGCTTCAAGGACTGAGAGGTGATGTCCCATATCCTGACCACTAGACATAAAAGCCATTGAGCAACTTATTTTTGTATACAGTTCTAATATCTCCTAACATTAATAAGAAGTCCAGTCATAAACCTAAAAATAAATTAAGAGAGCTAGTTCCTTCTCCTTGTTAGCAGTAACCCAAACAAAAGCATGTGAATATTTAAAATGAACATGTCCTCCTTTTACTTTCATTTGCTTTGATGGCTACTTTTCAACTTGAATTCAGTGCATGAATTTGCAAAGAATTAGTGAAACATTAAACCAATTACAGACATTATAGATGAAAAATTGTACCAGGAATTTTTCCTAATATATGTGGATGGGGGAAATTCACTTGACTTACATTCTGAATGCTGATCTGAAGTGGAGTTTTAAAATGTCCAAAGTCTTTTGCCAGCTCATAGCCATGATGATAAAACGTGAAGAGTCCTTGCAAGAAAGCAAGCAACTGCATAAAAAGAGGTCAAATAAAGACAGAATCATGAACCATGAATTCTTGCCTTCATCAAATGTCATCCTAAATTCAATATATCTTTCATCTGACTGCTAGTCAGTAGATTCTAGGGATCATAGTATCCAGTTAATGCAATATTGAACAATGTACCATCGATTTAATGGCTCATTAAACAGCAATAAACATTATCACAATTTTAAATGGAAACTAATCCAAGTAATCTGAGAGAATGAGCAGGGCACCAGGTTCTCAAAGGCTGCATGCAGAGATCTGTACCTGTTAGATACGAACTTCAAAATCAGCAAGATTCGATAACAAAAATACTAACATCGCAGAAGAAACACAGACATGTAAATTGACAAGGTATAAATGAATGGAAATTGAAAGTTGGTGATAAGACTGATATTCAAATTTGGAACATTCATTTGAATCAGGTGACCGGTAGAACACAAATTCCGTTAGTTTAGAATTGATGCATACTATCAACCTCGAACACAGATATTTAAGAGATATATTAATCCCGCAGTCAGTCAGTACCATGAGCCAGTGTAATTTAAACGGTTCACCTACTGGTTCCACAAACTCAAACATCTTTCGTTCTTGCACTTCATGCACTCTGAATACATATTCCAGTGACACTTCATAGAAATGCTGTCGGACGACATCAACCTGACTATCCGCCTGCAAGTGAAAGCAAAAATCTTTGTAGAAACCAAAGTCAACATTATAACTTAATATAGAACAGAAACCAACAGATCTGCAGTTAACAATCTCAAAGCAGAATCATTTTGAGGCCAAAGACTTGATTCCAAATGAGAAATCACCCCATTACCCAAGAAGCAGGGGGAATGAAAGAAACCAGATGACTACCGACCTGTGATTTATTAATTATAAAGGACTTGCATGGCTTCATCATAAATTACAGTGACACGACAATTAGACAAGTCTGAACTGATTGTCAGTTTGAATTTTAGAGTGGTTATGCAGGTAAAACTAATCTAGTTTAAATTGTTGAATCAATTTCTCCAACTGTAGCTAAAAAAGCATCTATGGATATTGCCTAATTGTACCTCTGGAAGGCATTTGAAATACTGGCATTAAAAAAAAATTATTAGCAAACTGGAAGAGGATGGGACAGAAGAAATTCTAGGAATTGGTTCAGGATATAAGAAACCAAGTGTGCGTCATACAGGATTCTCCTGGGATCTATACTTTTCTTCCATAAGTACTGATAATCAAAAATGAAAAAATAAAGCTGTTTATCCATAATTATAGGTGACATTGAATTAACCAGATGGTAAGAGAAAGTTATAAAGGAACATAAACAAATTCAGAGAATTTTACAAAATTTTGGCAAATGGAATTCAATGTGATATTACTGGCTAACTGGGAACTCAAATGTGACAAATTGCAGCTTATAATAATAAATTTAAAAACAAGAATGAGACAGTGTCCTTTGGCATATGATCTTAATTATCGACAGTGTCACTTAATTCTGGTGTCCACAGCAATACTTATTCCTCAGTTGACATCACAAAATAGATTGTCATGTCATTATAACACTGAAGCTTGCAGTAGCTTACTGTGTGAAAACTGTTTCTATTATTTAATGCATTACAGGGACTTCATATCAGAAGCATTTCATTGCCTACAAGGCACTTTGAAAGATCTGACAGTCATGAAAGTTATTATATTAATATAAGCTTTCTCCCCCCCCACATATAAACTGCATATGCAGTTTATCTTTTTATTTGCATTTGTTGGGAAGAAACTTAAGATGAAATACTAAGTCAGTCTTTTGATTATTAAATACTTTACCTTATTAAAATTTGGTATCTAAGGAAATAAATACACACTTATCTGTATAGCACATAAAGTGTTTGCGACTAAAATTAGCGTACAGCAATGAAAGTGTCAACACAACCTTGTCTGGAAGTGATGATCAATGGAAATCACTGACCACTTTGTCAGATACAATATATTTTGATTTCCAAAAAAAATCTCCAATAGAAGCTGCAATAAAGAAATTGTTAATTTATCACATTAATGTAGAAGGAGCAAAATTATGAATAGCCACGGTGGAGCACAGCAGCCCATCACTCCTGTGCTTGCTGACTGACAATGGCTCGATGTTCTAGCAATGCCTTGAATGGAAAATTCTCTTATGTTGAAATCTCTCAAACAATGCAACAGACTCCAACTTCCCTCTCTGTAGCCTCCAAGAAATCGGAATTTCTCCAATTCTGACATCTCTAATTACTGGATGTGAGTTTCCTCGCTAAGTTGGAAGGTTAGTTTTCAGACATTTCATCACCCTTTTTTTATTTAAAAAAATATACTTTATTCATAAGATGTACAAAAAATAAAACATATTTATACACCTACCCAGTCATGCAAGCCGCTCCGGGTTACCCGGGGGTACGTACACCAACTAGAGAAAAAAAACAAAGCAAAGAAAATACCCCGGCAGTCGTCTCCCTGCACAGTCCCCGTTGGTCCCCTGACCAGTTGGGGAAGGCGTCAGCTGGGCCCAGTTACCAGATAGGGCCCTTGTTTCTATTCTGCACGAGGGGTTTCATACGGTGGTCTTTCCCCACCACGCCTTGGCGGCGGCTGCCCAAGCTTTAGCACATCCTTCAGCACGCCTTGGAGTGCGCGAGCCTGCAACACTCGGTCGGGGTCAGTTCTTTCAGCTGGCAGACCAGCAAGTTGCAGGCAGACAAAAAGAGCGTATTTCACCGCATTGATGGTCCTCCAGGCGCAGTTGATGTTGGTCTCTGTGCACGTCCCGGGAAACAGCCCATAGAGCACGGAGTCCCGTGTCACGAAGCTGCTCGGGACGCACCTCGACAAATACCACTGCAACCCCCCCAGACCTCCTGCGCATAGGCACACTCCAGAAGGAGGTGATCGACAGTCTCCTCCCCCCCGCAGCCACCTCGAGGGCAGTGTGCGGTGGCGCAGAGATTCTGGGCGTGCATAAAAGGATCTCACTGGCAGAGCCCCTCTCACCGCCAGCCAAGCAATGTCCTTGTGCTTGTTTGAAAGTTCTGGCGATGAGGCATTCTGCCAAACGACTTTGGGAGTCTGCGTGGGGAACCACACGACGGGATCCACCCTCTCCTTTTCCCAAAGGGTCTCGAGGATACTACATGCTGACCACTGCCTGACGGCCTTGTGGTCAAATGAGTTTCCCTTCAAACATTTCTCCACAAAGGACAGGTGGTAGGGGACGGTACAACTACTCGGAGCATTTCGCAGCAACGAGGCTAGGCCCATCCTGCGCAACACCGGGGACAGGTAGAACCTCAGTAAGTAGTGACACTTGGTGTTTGCGGACTAAGGATCTACACACAGCTTGATGCAGCCACACACAAAGTTAGCCATCAGGGTGAGGGTGGCGTTCGGTACGCCCTTTCCCCCCCATTTTCCAGGTCTTGGTACATGGTGTCCCTGCGGACCCGGTCCATCCTCGGCCCCCAAATGAAGTGGAAGATGGCCCGGGTGACCGCAGTGGCGCAGGTCCAGGGAATAGGCCAGGCCTGCGCCACACACAACAGTACTGAAAGCCCCTCGCACCTGACAACCAGGTTCTTACCAACGATGGAGAGGGACCGGAGCGTCCACCTGCACAGCTTCTGCTTCAGTTTGGTGATACGCTCCTCCCAAGTCTTAGTGCACGCCCCAGCTCCACCGAACCAAACACCCAGCACCT